>NC_092130.1:36612199-41412199 GCF_043159975.1 Macaca nemestrina
GAAGCCACCATTTATTTTGCTTGTGGAGGTTTTCTCTTATTTGGTTCTTTTAAAACAGGAAGAAAAACCAGAAAGAAATGATTTCTAAAAATCCTTTCTCTCAACAAAACACATGTTTCTGACTTCATCTTCACTCACCTTCTCTGGGGAGGACTTCTGCCCAAGTTGATATGATGATAACGCATGTGAGGAATGCGTTTAACATAACAATGGTGTGCACAACACATTTGAGCATTTATCCATGAGGATATGTGATGCTGGCAAATTGAAGGCTGGTTCCAATTTGCTTGTGGATAGACACAGAAGACTAAGTCCAATGCAAAAGTGCAGAGTAAACATTTGATAAATACGGTCAAATGAATCAACCAATGAATGAACACAAAACAAGTGGAACCATACATATGTAAAGAAAACACCATAGAAAGAGTCATCTAAGCTCTCTGCTTGGTCATAGATTTATCACATCATCAACAATTTATTTCATCAACAATTTATTGCATCAACAAATGAAACAGTAAAACGAATCCAAACTTGCTTTGTACATCTGAAAAAATTGCTGGCAGATAAAGGTATCTCAAAAAAAAAAAAAAGGAGACAGAAGTTTTACATCTTATATATGCAGGTCCTGATTAAAAAATAAGAAAACAGACTGAGCACAGTAGCTCATGCCTGTAATCCCAACACTTTGAGAGGCTAAAGTGGGAGCATCACATGAGCCCAGGAGTTTGAGACCAGTCTGGGCAACGTAGTGAACCTCCATTTCTATTAATTAAAAAAATAATAAGAAGAAAGCAAAACAAAAACATTGCTTCATCCAATTAGAACATACACTGAAAAACAAAAGGATGTCAGGCCTAAGTTTGGATTCTTGCTTCATCTCTTCTGTTTGCTTCAGGAATGTTACTTAACGCCGGTGAGCCTTTTTCCTCATCTTTGAAATGTGATACCCATACTTATTTGGAAGTGAATTAACCTAGTACATATACTAAGTAAACTCATGAAGGTAAAGGCCTTGTGGGTTCTTTTCACTTGATAAGAATTTTCTATTTAGATTCCTTTTTCTTCTTGGAGTATGTACAGTATGTTTGCTGCTGACTATAAAGTAATGTGCTCATGCCATTTTTGAGGATAAAGGAGAATTTATTAGGTTGATCAGAGGAGCATGCAGTAAGAATATAATAAGTACACTGATGCCAAGAAAAGGTTTCTTCTTATCCGATTACTGCTCTTGTTTTCTTTGGACATTTCACCTCCAAATCCACCTCACGCCTACATTAAACAGTCTTCTGGAACATAGATGCATGAAGGGGCCTAATAAAGGTTTGATCTTTTTTGGTTAGGTCACTTCTTTCCCCTCTAGAAATTTATCTCAGGCTCACTATGTGCAGTCCCTGTACAGAAGCTTTTATTGTTCATTTCCAGAATGCAGACATTGCCACGCTGATAGGTGGGTTCAGACTGCCATGTCTATCAACTCATTTTCTTGGAGCAGACAGTCTTGGATGGCTTTAAAATAAGGCTGAGAGATCAATCATAAGACCATGAAGAACAGTCGCGGTTTTCTTTTGGCAAGAGCAGCAATTCCCGAACTTTAGTCATTTTAATGTGATGGCCATGATTTTTGTCACGTCGGCACACCAACTCATCTTTATGTTTTGATCATAG
Organism: Macaca nemestrina; assembly: GCF_043159975.1. NCBI lineage: Eukaryota > Metazoa > Chordata > Mammalia > Primates > Cercopithecidae > Macaca > Macaca nemestrina. The sequence goes on from NC_092130.1 coordinate 36,613,865, forward strand.
TTGCTTAATGCTTCCTTAATATTGTTTTAAAACACCTCCTCTTTTTACCCAAAATTATTTAAAATGAAAGTTTATATTATTATTTTCATTGTTAAAAAAATTACAATAAAAAGAAAAATTTTTAAAGTATAAATTCTAACTAGAAGTCTGTCTAAGATTCTGAGCTTCTGACCTGCTTTTTTTAAAGATGGAGTTTATGAAGTGTAAAAGATATGTGTTAAAGATTTGTAGCTCTGAACTTAGACTTTCTGCTTGATGAAATCAGCACTGAGAAGGAATTGAAAAGGGAATCACTTCCTCATCCTGTGGGTCAAGAAGATGTAATGCTTTATCTAAGGACTGTCAGTAATGAAGAAGTGCCTGTTATAGGGGGGTGCTAAGGGCAACCCCATTTCTCTGGTTATAGGGATCTGCAACCTCAGTGGGGCCCAAGACGGGTACATTTGGGTCACGGCCAATATGCAGAGAAAGAGAGAACACACACCTTTTTGCTGAGTACCCTGTTATGTAGATATTTCACAAATATTGGTTCCCTGGAAACCCCTCCCACCTTCCCTCTCATCCTTGTAAGTTCTTCCTCACATCCCACCTTAATATAAACAATAACCAGTTATTACTGTGGGTTCCCTATGTGCCAAGCAGTTTCATGTATCATTTCCTTCAATCTTCACTACACTTTAATCATTTTATGACTGAGGAAACTTAATTTATAACTGAAGCAACTTGCCCCAAATTGCCCAAGGGCAGGGATCTCTTATGATTTGGGGTTCTACCACCAAGATATAATTAGAGATAAGGATGTTATTTAGCTAATTAAGTCAAATAGACAAAACAAACCATTTACCTCAATTATCTGAATTTTGGCTCACCATTCTTAAAGTTTGGCTCAGAAATTATACTCTTCTTTTTTCTAGGAACAGTTTTGTTTTGTTTTTGGCTTGGGTAATCTGGCTTATTGCCTCGGTTCCCTCATCAGTGACTACCACAGTATTGTTCTCAGAACCATTTCATAAATATACATGGAGAGAGGAAGTAAGGGAGAAAGAGAGAAGGGGAGAGAAGGAGGGCAGGAGGGAGGGAGAAGGATGCCTCTTCGTTAGCAAACTCACTGGACGTGTATTCCTGAGAATGGAGGTCTGCACCTAATGATTGCTAATAAGCCTCATCACCTTTGGTCACTTCCCCTACTATAGATGGTTCACTGTGTTTCTGTTACCCTCAGCCCTAAAATGGAGCTCACAGAATTGGCCCTAACCTCCTCACATGGCTGTGACAATCTAATGAGTGTATGTTTGCAGAAGTATTATACCCATAAACACGTTGCTTCAGATGGGATTCTTCCTGGTGATTTAATTGGGTGCTCTGCCCTCCTAGGGAGCTGCAGCTTTGCAGGACTCTCTAGAACTATAGTGACAGCCAGCCATCACTTTAGGGATAATACTAAGTAAGAAACTCTTGATCCTATCTAAATTCTCCATGCCTTGTATGTGCAAATGTGAAAAGCCAGAAACACCATTCCCAGTTCCATGGTCTATTAATAATAATCTTTCAGCTCCAAAACAATTCCATTGTTCTGAATAAATTTAACATATCCTTGCTCCATTATTCAAATTCAAACATCACCTCCATGAACAAAACAAGACAAGACACATTTGCCAAAAACAAAAACATGTTTTGCCTCAAATTTCTCATTTGACAATTTTGGGGGTAATAATTAGGTGAGTAAATGTTTCAGCTGCCTAATTCATTTTGCTTATATGTGTGAGCATCCATAATATGGTTATATTTATAAACTATAAAGATGTTTCTGCTATATCTGAATTTTTAAAAGTCAGTACCTGCTGAAATTCTGTCCTATTTGCAAACAAGAATGTTTGGCCCCTCACTTTTCCATTTAGCTTAAAAAATCTCATAAGTATCTTAATAAATATAGGGTTGACGCGGTTCTTATACATTTATGGGCATGTTATCACAATAAGACCTTTATTTCCTAGTTATAAAATATTTTTAAATTACCCTTTGAACTGCCACTCAGCTTATGGAGTCTATGACAGTTTTTTGTTTTGTTTTGTCTTCAAACTGAAGCACTGAACCGACAACAGTCACGGGCTTGTTGAGTTTAGATTTGTCTCAACTCCTCTTGTCAATGTCAAGTAACTTCTACAAGTGTGCCAAGATGTTTAGTTCTGTTGCCTGCAGGTTAACTGCATGAGTCCCAAAGTCTTCAAGACTCAGGGAAATCTGTGATTGTGAGAAACAACCACCCACCCCCCAAAAAACTTTCCCACCTGGAAGACTTCTAACTGAAGAGTGAAAAGGATATCTCTTAGGGACTAGGGGAGATGTACCAAAGCAACTAAGAGTGGAGATACATTTTAAGGCTATCTTATTGTATAAATCAACATGAGGTTTTGCACACGTAACTGGAGTTGAATACATGACTACCCACCTGTACCCCTGAACCCATCTATTTATCCCCCATCTCCAGAGCTACCACCCTTGTTCAAATACTTTCATGGAGAATAGCAATAATATCTTAGTTGTTCTCCCGACACCAACCCTACCCTCCTATACTCCAGTGTTCACACGGCAGCCAAAGTAATCTTTGAAAACACAGAACTGATCTTGTCACTTCCCTAGCTTAAGAAAGAAAGACAGTGATTTCTCAAAACTCTTCAAAGTAAGGCCAATGACCTCAGCGTCGTGCCCTCTGACCTGGCTGGTTTCATCATACACCGCTCCCCTCTGGCTTCTGTGCTCCAGCCTCAAACTCCTGTGCACTTGGTAAGGAGTCTTTCTCCCCTCTTCTCCACCTATATGGGAAGCAGTGGAGTGTGGTTAAGAGAATGGGTTCTGGAAAATAATAGGCAGGGCTGTATTGAGTTACTACATGAAAAGTGCTTAGAGTCAACCCTGATACCTAGTCTACACTCAGTGATAGCTGTTTCAGGAGCTTACTCAACTTTCAGCTTTCAGCTGAAATAGCACTTCCCTTGGGAGGCCATTCCAACTCCCGCAGGTCAAGCCTGGACAACCTATTAGGTACACTCACAACTTCTTCCACTTCTTTAAGGTACTTGTCACAATTTGTAGTTATGTGTGACTATTTGATTGATTTCTGTCTCCCCTGCTAGGCTATAAACTCAGCGAGGTCAGGAATCATGACTATTTTGTTCACCATTTATCATACTCTGAGCACTTAACTTGGAGCCTATAGTCTACTGTGTGTGTGTGTATATATATATATATATATATATAGAGAGAGAGAGAGAGAGAGAGAGAGTTGGGGTCTCACTGTGTTGCCCAGATTGGTCTCAAACTCCTGGCCTCAAGCAAACTTCCTGCTTTAGCCTCCCAAGTCACTCGGATTACAGGTGTGAGCCACCATGTCTGGTTAGTCAATATATATTCATCAAGGGATGTTGAAGGAATAAAAAGTAGATGGATGGATAGATAAACGGATAGATGGGTGGGTGGGTGGGTGGGTGGATGGATGGATGGATGGATAGATAGATGGATGGATGGATAGATAGATGGATGGATGGATGGATGGACAGATGGATGAGTATATCTGGTGAAGTGTTAAACTAGGTAAGATAAAGCCCCAAAAAGAATATTAGAAATCTAAATAAACATGGATCTTGTGGAAATAAAGACAAATGTAGGGTGGTACAGAAGAGAAGAAGGAGAGTTATCTGAAATTTTCATAGATATTTACTTTCGGTGAGAGAGAGTGCTCACGCTGAAGCTTCCTGGTAAGCAAAAGGAGGACGGACTTTAGCCGAGGCCTCACAGCATAACACTAAAGAGCACAGACTCTGACACCTATCAGGCCTGATTTGAATTCCAGCTCCACTGCTCCCAAGCTATCCACAGAGAACATGTTATTTCACATCCCTAAGTTCCATTTTTCCTGCTTTAGAATTGGGTAACAATAATGCCCTCCCATGAAGATATTAGGAGGCTTAATTGAATTTTGGAGGTAAAGTGATGCCCTCAGTGCCTTGAGCATAGTCATAAGAAACTGCCACCCCAAGCTCAATCTTAAAATCCTCAAAGGAGCAACACGGTTCATACTGCTGTGTTGTAAGGGGCAGGAGGAATTGCAAGTGAATCACAATAACCTTGCAGAAAATCTGCTTCTGCTTCTGCAAGATGGGACACATAGCAGCCATATCTTACAGGGACAAGTTGCTCCATGTATCTTGTGCCTAAATTGCTATTCCTCTTCTTCTCACCCCCTATGATGAACACTGGATCCTTAAGGGTCAGCTGATATTTTCACTGTTGTCAAAACTAACTTCCTAATTACTTGAATTACTATAACTTGAATTTTTTCAAATATGTATAATTTCCCAGAGACCACTAATTTTCTTTTCATAAAATAAAGTCCTAAAATAATCTAGTTGTGTCCTTTCCCCATAGGCCTTACAAAAAAAAAAAAAAAAAAAGAAAGAAATATGTACTTTTGAAATCACCTCATGTCTCCTGGATTTCCTCATTCAGCAGCAAAAAAAATTTAATAATGGACCCAGCACAATTCACAGGGAGGGGAGGAAAATCTGCCACCCCAGTCCTCAAGGGAAGAGACATGAAGCTGATCGCAGAGTGAAAATTTAATCTCTGCCTGAGGTTCTAAAGAAAAGGGGGTCTGAGCTGATTGTTCAATTACACACTCAGTAAGCACATGGTTGTGTTATCCCTGCTGAAAAAGGGCAGTGAGCCAGGCTTTCATTCTTGTGTTCAACATATGTGAGACTGCAAAGACCACACAGATGGCAGACGACACAGAATAACCCACTTCACAAAGGCAAAAAGTGAGTTTCTGTCTGGTGGTAACACAGATTGGGTGATTGTGGCTGGCAGGCCCAATTAGTTGTAGGCTTGATATGGCCGTGGGGAGTGAGGGGCCCAACCATTGATTTCCATAATATAGACAGCTCTTAGATTTTACTAGAAATTATCCCAAATCTTATGGGAATATCTGTACTTGTGAACACACAATTTCCTCCATAAAATTCAGATGATTTCAGATCGTTAGTGATTCTGTACTAAACTAGTTTTCTCTGGCTAAGAACGCTTTTTCATACCCCTTTTACTTTCTCTTCCTTTTCTTCACTGGCACTAACATTGACTTTTTTCAGAAGCAGTTTTCCACAAAGAAATCGAATCATTTTTTATTATTTCTTAAGAGTCGTGGCACATATGGTGAGGAAGGAACAATAAAGCCATGCGGAGATGGGGATATGGAAGGTGGGCAGGAGGCTAGGCTCCTTCACCCACTAGACCAGACATATGAATACACATCAGGGGAAGAAAAGGAAACGAACTTTATTGATATCTACCCTTTCCATGGTATGATGAGAGTTCCTTTCATGTCATGTAGTCTTACTGCAGAGTCTATACTCATAAACACTGTTCTTTATAGGCACTCTGCAAGGTTTGACCTTATTATGCCCATGTAATGACACGAAAACTGAGACCTGAGAAGGTCAAGAAGAAAAATTTCTTAGCCGTGAGTAGGGTCTTTATGGACCTGTTCTATAAACAACAACAAAGCATGGTGACATTTTGCTTCATGGCAACAACAGGTCTCAACCGCAGATATGTATGTATCAGAGTTACTTAGAACTTCTGAAAATGAAGTTGTCCATGCACTGTTCCTGATCTACGGAATTAGAATACATCACCTTAAAGGCTAGTCAGCAATTTCATTCCGTAGATAATCCTGCTAATTATGAAGCATAACTCATTTATCTCATTTAATTTTGCAATGGCCCTTAAGGGAACTACTCTTAGGATTCCTGTTTTATTGATGAGGAAAAAGGTAAAGAGAAGTCTAGGAACATGCCCAGTGTCACACAGGAAGTGATGGAGGCAGAATTCAGACCCAGGTTGTTCATGCCTGAATTTTTCCCACTACATATTCATTGTCTTTCCAACATTCAGGATGCTTCAAAAGACCACAGGGCTTTTGGTGCCCAGACATTTCTACTGTTTTTCCAAAATCTATTAAAAATGGGGAGGGAGGAGCATCTATGAATATAATTACTACCTAGTATTTCCATAGTAATTTTTAATGTAAAAGGACTATGTATTTATTATGCTATTTAATCCTCACAACAACCTAGAAGGAAAACGTTATTTTTCTTATTTTACAGACAGAAAATTAAGCCTGGGAGGGATTAGATAATCTATCTTGGATCCTACAGCCAGTGAGTGACAGGCCCTGGATTCAAACCCAGATTCTCTGCCTCCACAGCCCTCCCCGCCTTGGCCTTACTAATAATTCTTGGACCTCAGAGGCAGCCTCTTTCTTTTCTCTGCCTTTCCTGCCTTGCCACACAGCCTTTGTGCTTCTTTGTGCTTCCTGATGAAGGATACAAGTGTGAGTAGCAAAAGCTTGATGCCATCAGCCTGTGATCTGGACAATCTGATGCAATCATCTTTCTCACAGCATCCTCAAGGAATAAATCATAGGAAAGAGCTGCTGGCCTTTTTGTTTGTTTTAAACAATAAGAGATGTTCAAGTTTTTATCAGTGTTCGAGCTTTCTAATCAGTCTAAACTGTCTCCTCTATAATATATGCTGACCTTCTAGACTGATAAACCTGCATAATTAATGACATCTGCAAAAGTTAGTGTTTGCATATTATGTTAGGGACATAGTTCTGACAACATCGGGAGCAGCAAGTATTAGAAATCATTACAGGCAGGCTGGCTGTGAGAATGGTACTTTCAATTGTACCAGGCAAATGGCAAACAGATGAGTTTATATCAAGGCTAGAAATAAATTTAGGTTTTCTCTATATACCTAGCCTCCAGATCGAACCAAAACAGCAATTTTTGTTTTCATCAACTAGAGCAGACAGTCTCTTAGGGGTCACAGCTGGTTTATTTGCCATGTCTGTGACAGCAATAGTGCCAACAAAAGCTGATATACGTCATTTAAATGAAAGCATACGATCTTGGTGTTATTTGGTGAGACCTGTCATCAAACTAAAACGTTAAAAATCAATCAACTGTTTCTTTTTATATGTCATATCAAACCAAATAGCTCCACCACTTTTTTAAATCAGAATTATTTAGCTTATAAATTGACTACAACCAAATGTTATGTCTGATTTTAGTTCACTCATTTAAAACTATTTATTGAGCACCTACTATATGTAAAGTATTGTGCTAGCTCTGAGGTTATAGTTAAGAATAGCATAGGTGATAGCTCCTGCCCTCATGGGGCTTACATTCTAGAGACAGACAGAGAAGTAAATTAGCAAAATAAATCATTTCCTTGAATATTCGGGGAGGGCCTTTCTGAAGAGGCAATAGTTGATCCTGCATTGAAGGTTAAAAAGAAGCTGGTTATGTGATAATCAGGGGAAGAGCATGCCAAAACACAAAAGCTCCAAGGCAAGAGCTACTTAGCCTGTTTGAGGCACAGAAAGGAAGCTAAAAGAGCTGTAAGGTGGTTAGCCAGGATATAAGGATGGTATGGAGTAGGGGTGAGAGAAAATGGAGATGGTGAATTTAGAAAGGTAGACAGCGACCAAATCGTGTCAGGCCTTGCATGAGTTGTCAGTAAAAATGTTGGGTGACAATGATGACATTCATCCTGTGACATCCTTCCACCCTGCTGAGCTCATTCAGTTATCTGTGCCTTTGTCCACTTCCTCTACTTCCCTCTAACACTATAGAGGCACTGTTGTATCCTCCATGACTCCTTGGTTCTTCTCCTTGGAGATGACCAGTGTTTTGTGGGTCAAACACTTCTGGTGTGGAAGGACTTTGGGACACCAGGCAGTGCTGAAGGTTGGAAGAAAACCTGACTCTATCATTTTCTCTAATGGGAAAAATGCCTACAGAAATGATTTTTCCCCTATCAAGTTTGATGGAGATGTGACCCTTCCTTTTGAGTAATATGACTGATAAGCACAGAAATGACACAGCTATAAATACGTATTATTTGGCTAGATGATACAGTGGTGATTGCTCTCCCAAAATGAGATAATTTAAAAATAAATTACATTGGATTTGGCAATATTGGGTTTTATGGAATATCTGTAATTGAATAAATTGGTCAAAATCCAAAGAACCCTGGGATAGAGGTAAGTATTTACTCTGATTCCCCCAACTCTTTTCCTGGTCAACTTTTATCATCCTTCAGGTCTCAGCCCAATCAGTAGTCATTTCTTGGAGAAATTCTACCTTACAACCAAGGGCTAGGTTAGTTGCACCATATTCTCTTTTTTTCTGTTGTTATAGTTTTGCCTTGAAAACACTTATCACCACAGTAACTATAACCATATATGAATACCTTTATTGTTCTCCTGAGACAGAGAAAGCATGGACTATGTCTGTTCTCGTTCATGCATGTGTCTGAAAAATATGAATAAAGTGCTCACAGTATGCCAGTCATGAGCTCAGTGATGGGGAACACGTAAGTCACTGTTCTTATGGAGCTCACGTTCCACTTGGGAGGCTCAGTTGCCGCTTGGACTATATTCCTTCCCCATTCTTCTTTTCTTTCTTCCCTGTTCCTTTCTTTCTCCTTTCCTTGCTTCTCTTCTACCATATATTTAAGGAACACCTGCTCTGCCCCAGGCACTTAATTAGCTGCCAGGGATGCACGGATGAGCAAGACAGTTCAGCAGTCTATGGTTTAATTTGTAGTATCTTATTTTTTTGGTGGGGCAGAGAAAAGGAAATAGATATTGTTAGCTTGTGTTATATAATTTACAGTCAAGCCTCACAACTAAACTTAACATGGAAGTATTTAGCATCCTCATAGAGTATAGGTCTTCTAGTCCCACCCCTTGAGGAAAATGAAGAATGTTACTAGTGCCAAGATATCTATAGGAAATACTAGGCAGGCTGGCAATAACTTGAGAGATTTCATTCACCTTTTATAGACAAATAGCCACAGAAGAGACGGATTAGGTGATGTCTTCCACCTTTCACTTTTTAGCGAGACTACAGAGGAAAAACAAACAAATCTCTTCTTAGTTCAGCATTATACATCTCCCAAGTCCCACACCAACCTCCCCTGCCCTCAACAAAACATATTACCTCCCATACACTGTGAGAGGTCAATGGAGTAAACATCATATTTTTAGAGACAGGCTATATTAGCTAGCCACTGCAAAATCTCTTCTTTTATCCTAGGAGGCTCCATGAAATCTGAGTATCTTGTAACTCAAGAAATCTTGTGATCCTCAACACCATCCGTAAGGACTAATGGACTTAAGCTTGATAAATTTCAGGGGCAAAGATGCCTTAGCCAAGTCCCGATGAATAGATTATAATACCCAGCATTACCTACACCCTACAAATAAGCTTAAGCATTATTTCCTCAAATTTCCATCATTTGCTTATCACTGCCATATTATTTGTCATAGCTGTTTACCATCTTTACTATTATTTACTAAATATTTTTCTTAAAATTGACTCAACTTTTTAGACTTCAATTGACTTATTTTAAAAAGAAAATGATATTACATATTAAAAATTGAAAATGAGTATCAATCATACATGGAAGGTTAGTAGCATAGGTATTAGAATTAGCAGACAAGAACACTAAATGTTTTGACAACTATATCCCATTTTTAAAGATGTCAGGTAAAGTCAAAAATAAAGGTGTATATACATATGTGTATATATATGTATATATATGTGTGTGTGTGTATATATATATATAGAGAGAGAGAGTCTTGTTCTGTTGCCCAGGCTGGAGTTAGGTGGCACAATTTCGGCTCACTGCAACCTTCACCTCCCAGGTTCAAGTGATTCTCCTGCCTCTCCTGCCTCAGCCTCCCAAGTAGCTGGGATTACAGGCGTGCACCACCACACCCAGCTAATTGTTGCATTTTTAGTAGAGACGGGGTTTCACCATGTTGGCCAGGCTGGGATTCACCCTCCTCAGCCTTCCTGAGTGCTGGGATTACAGGCATGAGCCACCAGAGCTGGCCAGATAGTTTTAAAAAGAGCAAATTCAAACTTCTAGAACTGAAAAATACACTATTTAAAGTAAAAAACATACTAACCAGATTAATAACAAATTAGACATTGCATAAGAAAAGATTCATAGACATTAAGACATAGCAATAGAAATAATACAAAATAAAACAGTACCGATAATTTTTAATTAAAAAAATCTAATAGCTATAGGACAATTTTAAGCAGCATAATAAAATGTGTATTTGGAGGCCATAAAGGAGATAAGATGGAGAGAGGATAGAAAAGAATATTTGAAGAAATAATGGCCTTAAATTTTCCAAATTTAATACAAATCGTAAAATCATAGATCTCACAAGCTCAATGAAACTATGCTAGGGCATACCATAATAAAATTTCTGAAAACCAGTGTTAAAAAGAAAATCTTAAAAGAAGCCAAAGGAAAAAGAAAGACATGATAAGTAGAAAGCAACAAGGATAAGGATGTCAACATATTTCTCATTGCAAGCAATGCAAGAAAGAAGACAGTGGAGCATCCTCTTTAAAGTATTAAAGGGACTACAACCTAGAAACCTGTATCAAGGAAAAATAACCCTCAAAAATGAAGGTGACATAAAGACTTTTTCAGACATACAAAAGCTAAAAGTATTCATCACTTGCCCTAAAAGAAATATTACTGGAAGGTCTTCAGGAAGAAGAAAAACTTCTGGAAATGTAGAAATGTGGCTTTGCTGAAAGGAATGAGGAGCATTGGATTTGGTAAATATCTGAATTTTTTTTTGTTTTTTTACTATTTAACTTTCTTTAAAATATAACTGACTGATTAAACAAAAATAACAATGCGGTATTGGGTTTATAATGTATATCTATGTAAGGCAACAGTAGGGAGGGAAGAAATGGAAGTGTACTATTATTGGTGAATAGTATAATGTTATTTGAAGTTAGAGTGTGATAAAGATGTATATTATAAATCATAAAGTAAACACTAAAATAACAAAGTCAAGAATATGGCTAATAAACCCACAAAGATCAATTAAATTATTTTAAAAATCCAAAAGAAGGAAGAGAAAGAGAAAAATGGAAAGAAAGAACAGATAACACAAATAGAAAATGAACAGCAAGACAACAGATGTAAACTTAACGACATCAATAATTACATTAAATGTAAATGGTCTAAATATATGCTGCCTACAGAAAAGGACTTTAATTATAAAGACACAAATAAGTTAAAAGTAAAAAGTTATTAAAATGTACTATGTTAACCATAGTCAAAAGAAAGCTGGTAGCTACAGTAATATCAAAATAGATTTCAGAATAAACAAAAGTATTGCATATAATTCTATTAATAATTTAAAGAGGTCAATTCATCAAAAGGATGTAACACTTATAAGTGTTTATACATCTAGTAACAAAGTTCAAATGAAGCAAAGAAGAAATACACATATCCACATATGTCTATATTCAGAGGTTTCAAAACCTCTTCCTCATTAATTGATAGAATGAGTAGACAGAAAATCACTAAGGACTCATTTGAACATTATCAACCAACTTTATCTAATTGACAATTATAGAACACTTTATCCAAAATCAGCATAATACAAGTTTTTGTTAAGTGTACATGGTACACTTACCAAAGTAGACCATATTCTAAATATATAAGTATCAACAAATTTGAAAGGATGCAAGTCATACAAAATAACTCTCTGACCACAATGAAATTAAAATACAAATCAGTAACAGAGAAATCTCTGAAAAATCCCCCAAATATTTGGAAACTAAATAACACATTTCTAAATAGCCCATGAGTGCAAAGAAAAATCAAAATGGAAATTAGAAAGTATCTTAAGCTGCATGAAACTGAAAATACAACATATCATGTACACAAATACAAAATATATGGAATAGCACATAAGCAGTACTTACAGGAAATTTTGAGCACTAAATGTCTATGTTAGGAAAGAAATAAGGTCTAGTATCAATGACATTGATTCCATCTCAAGGTACTAGGGAAAAAAAGAGCAAATAAAACCTAAAATAAGCCGACAAAATAAAGGTTAGAGCAGAAATTACTGAAATAGAAAGCAGAAGAAAAATAGAGAAAAATCTATGAAACTAAAAGATGGTTCTTGGAGAAGATCAATATAGTAATTTTTAGCCCTCTAGCCAAAATGATCAGAAGTAAAAGCAGAAAAGACACAAACTACCAACATCCAGGATGAGAGAGGTGACATCACCACCTATTCTATAGATTTTTTTAAATGAGTGAACATTATAAACTTTATGCCAATATATTTGATAACTTAGATGAAATAGACTAACTCCTTGAAAGATACAAACTATTAAAGTTCACTCAAGAAGAAGTAGATAACCTGCATACTTTAATACCTATTAAAGAAATTGAATTTATGATCATAAATCTTCTCACAAGCAAAACCCCAGGCTCCAATGGTTTTATTGGTGAATGCTAATAATGTAGGAGTTACTAAGAAATTATTTACATTGATAGTGAGGGTAAGGAAGTCCTTGGTAAGGTTTCCTTTTAAATAAAAAGCACCTCCCAAATAATTTCTTTTCTAACAAAAAGCAGCCTGTAAAATCGAGCTGCAAACATAGATAAGCAAGCTGGAAGTTTGCATGGGTGAATGCCAGCAGCTGTAACAATAGGAAAAGGCTACCTGGGGGTTAGGTGTATCCAACACTGAGGCTCCATCTTCCCTTCTCTTTATCAACCACGTGTACAGTAAGGAGTAGAAAACATGGCCAATGGCCAGGTAAAAAACAATTTCCATAATAAAAGATTAGGGTGGGGTGGCCAGTTTCTTTGCTGTGCAGTGTAAATATCACACCTGGTCCAACCAATCTTTGGGCACTATGTAAATCAGACACCACCTCCTCAAGCCAGTCTATAAGACCCTGGTGCATTTCATCAAAGGATGAGAAGTCTCACTCAGGCGCCCCTCTCTCTTGCAGGAAAGAGAGCTGTTCTCCTTTCTCTTTCTTTAAACCTCCACTCTTAACCTCACTCCATGTGTGTCCATGCCCTTGATTTCCTTTGCATGGGGCAACAAACCTTGGGTATTACCCCAAACGAACAATGCCACTTCACTACCAAATAGTTAGGGAGGAAATAATACCAATTCTGCAAACACTCTTTCAGAAATTGAATAGGAAAGGATACTTAACAACTCATTATCTGAGAGCAACATTACAGTGATACCGAAACCAAACACATTACAAGAAAAGAAAACTATAGACCACTAATCCTCAAGAACATAGAGGCAAAATGTTTAAATAAAATTTTAGCAAATCAAATCCAACAAGATGTAGAAACAATAATACATCGTTACCAAGCGGGATATATCCCAAGATTAAAAATTTTGTTTAACATTTGAAAATCAGTCTAATTTACCATATTAACAAACTAAAAATGAAAAACCATATGAACATCTCATAGATGCAAATAAAGCATTTGCTAAGACCCATATTCCTTCCTAACAAAATAATAATCTCAGCAAACTAAGGATATGAGGGAACTTCCTCAATGTGATTAAAGATGTCTAAACTGTAAAGATAACAGCAAACAATGGTCAAGGCCTAATGCTTTCCACTTAAATCATGTACAAAGTAAAGGATATCTGCTCTTACTACTTCTATTCAACACAGTGCTGGCGGTGATTATCGGGAGAAACCCCACCCCCAGTATTCAATGTGAGTTCTTTTCTATTTTCCTAAGCGTGAACTGGTCTGAGAAATAAAAGGAAAGAGTACAAAAGAGAGAGATTTTAAAGTTGGGTGTCTGGGGGAGACATCACATGTCGGCAAGTTCCATGATGCTCCCTGAGCCATAAAACCAGCAAATTTTTATTAGCGATTTTCAAAAGGGGAGGGAGTGTATGAATAGGGTGTAGGTCACAGAGATCACGTGCTTCACAAGGTAATAAAATATCACAAGGCAAATGGAGGCAGGGTGAGATCATAGGACCACAGGGTGGGGCGAGATTAAAATTACAAATGAAGTTTCAGGCACACATTGTCATTGATAACATCTTATCAGGAGACAGGGTTTGAGAGCAGATAACCCGTCTGACCAAAATTTATTAGGTAGGAATGTCCTCGTCCTAATAAGCCTGGGAGCGCTACAGGAGACCAGGGCTTATTTCATCCCTTCGCCTTCGACCATAAAAGACAGTCTCCCCCACAGCGGCCATTTCAGGGGCCTATCCTCAGGGGCCATTCTCTTTCTCAGGTATGTTCCTTGCTGAGAAAAAGAATTCAGCAATATTGCTACTATCTGCTTTTGAAAGAAGAGAAATATGGCTGTGTTCCACCCAGCTCACCGGCAGTCAGAGTTTAAGGTTACCTTGTTCCCTGAACATTGCTGTTATCCTGTTCTTTTTTCAAGGTGCCCAGATTTCATATTGTTTAAGCACACATACTCTATAAACAATTGGTGCAGTTAACACAATCATCACAGGGTCCTGAGGTGACATACATCCTCCTCAGCTTACAAAGATGATGGGATTAAGAGATTAAAGACAGGCATAGGAAATCACAAGGATATTGATTGGGGAAGTGATAAGTGTCCATGAAATCTTCACAATTTATGTTCAGAGATTACAGTAAAGACAGGCATAAGAAATTATAAAAGTCTTAATTTGGGGAACTAGTAAATGTCCATGAAATCTTCACAATTTATGTTCTTCTGCCATGGCTTCAGCTGGTCCCTCTGTTCGGGGTCCCTGACTTCCCACAACAGGTGATAGCCTGTAAAATAAGTGAGAAAGAAAACAAAAGGCATCCAGGATGAAAAGGAAGAAATAAAGCTGCCTTTATTTGCAGACAACATGATCATCTATGTAAGAAATGTAATAGAATCTACAAAAAACCTTCTAGAACCAATGATTGAGTTTAAAGGGTTACAGGATATAAGATCAACATCTAAAATCATTTGTATTTATAAATATTAGTAACAAATAATCAGAATTGAAATTTAAAAACAAAAGCATTTACAATAGCTTCTAAAATGTTATATACTTAGGAGTAAATATGGCTAAATGTGAAAGGTATTTACAATAAAAACTACAAAACGTTGTTGAGAGGAATTGAAGATGACATAAACAAATTTAGAGAGATAGGGTACTCATGGGTCAGAAGACTAAATATTAAGAAGTCAATTATCCATCAAATGATTTATGAAATCAATGCAATTCAAACAAAATTTTAGCATGTCATTTTATTG
This sequence comes from Macaca nemestrina, assembly GCF_043159975.1. Lineage (NCBI taxonomy): Eukaryota > Metazoa > Chordata > Mammalia > Primates > Cercopithecidae > Macaca > Macaca nemestrina. Next base: position 36,629,054 of record NC_092130.1, read on the forward strand.
AAACTGACAGGCTGATTCTAAAATTTATAGAGAAGTGAAAAGGAACTCTAACATAGCGAAAATAACTTTTAAAAAGAACAAAGTTGGAGAATAATACTGCCTGATGTCAACATTTATTATAATGTTATAGTAACAAAGACAGTGTGATATTGGCATAAAGATAGACACATACATCATTAGAATAGAATAGAGTCCAAAAGTAGACCCACATATATATGGACAATGTGTTTTTGACAAAGGTGTAAAGATGATTCAGTGGAAAAAGTAATCTTTTCAATAAATGTTCTGGGTCAATTTGATGTATGCAAAAAAGAGAGAGAGAGTTAACGTCAATCTGTACACCACACCATAAACAAAATTTAACTGAAAGTAGATCATAGGCCTAAATTTAAAGCCGAACATTATACAACTTCTAGAACAAAAACATAGAGGAAAATCTTTGTGGCCTTGAGTTAGGCAATGATTTCTTAGATAAGACACAAAATCACAATACATAAACACAAATGAAAAATTGTACTTTGTCAAAATATTAAAATGTTGCTCTCAAAAAACATTGTTAAGAGCATGAAAAGACAAACCATGGACTTGGAGAAAACCTTTGAAAATTGGATATATAATAAAGTACTTACATCAAATATAGGTAAAGAACTCTCAAAACTCAATAAGACAAACCTAATTTTAAAAATTAGCATAAGATTTTAACAAATACTTCACCAAAGAGAAACAGATGTCAAATTGAGCGTTAAAAGATGCTTAGTAGGCCGGGTGCAGTGGCTCACACCTGTAATCCCAGCACTTTGGGAGGCTGAGGCGGGCGGATCGCAAGGTTGGGAGATGGAGACCATCCTGGCTAACATGGTGAAACCCCGTCTCTACTAAAAATACAAAAAAAAAAAAAAGATGCTTAGTATCGTTAGTCATTGGGAAATGCAATTTAAAACCACAATAAGTGACTATAAACCTAGTAGAATGGCTAAAATTAAGAAGACTGTCTATAGGTGCTGAGGAGGATATGAAAGAACTGGCACCCTCATACTCTTCTGGTATGAATGTAAAATGGTACAACCACTTTGAAAAATGGTTTGGCAATTTCTTTAAAGATAAACATACACTACCATATGATTCAGCCATTCCACTCCTGGATATGGGCCCAAGAACAATGAAAGCATACGTCCTTACAAAAACATGATCATGAGCATTCACAGTAGCTTTATTTGCAATTGGCAAAAGCTGGAAACAACCCAAATGTCCATCAACAGGTGAATGGAAAAGCAAATTGTGATCTATTTATATAATGGAAAACTGCCTGTATATACACACAAATTTGGATGAATCTCAAAATAAATATGTTAGGTGAAAGTAGCCAGACCCTCCCAAAAAAGAGTTCACCATACTATAGTGACAGAAAGAAGGACAGTAGTTGCCTGGGGATGGGATTGAGCAGAAGAGTGGGAAGAAGAGATCACAATGGGTCACAGGAATGCTTTTGGGGTGAGAAAAGTAGTTATTATCTTGATTATGGAAGTGGTTTTATGGGTATCTGCATAGGTCAAACTTTTCAAATTGTATACTTTCAACACATGCAGCTTGGTTTATGTCAATTATACCTCAATGAAGCTGTTAAAAATATTCCGATGATGGCCTGCTCTCCCTATTGTAAAAGGCAGATTGGCTCAGGTTAGAAAGTGTTAATAGCATACCAAAGAATTTAACCTTGATTGCACAAAGAGGGATTGAATGAGAAATCATAGGGGAATAACACTCACCCTCCATAATTCAATGTTATCAAATGCTCTGTCCATGAACCACTTTATATCACATCAAATACCAGCAGGCGGGACATGTATGCGTCCTATTCTATGGGAAACACTGAACTAAAGGAAAACTTGTAAGAGTGTAGATTGCATTAACAGGTGACTTTGCTTAATAAACCTTGAGTCTGTAACCTTGATTAATTTTGGAGTAACAATAACTTTACACCAACATTGCTTAAATGAGGAACCCAAGATTGCCTTCCAGATTCCTGCTGAGCCATCCTAACTGGGTGACCATGGCTTCTTACAGTTTCTTTGTACTCTAAAATTCTGCAGATTTTAACAGTCCATTCAATCTTCTGGCCGCTCTCCCCAAACTAGGGCAGATACAATGCCAGTTTCAAGGTAGGATCTATAGTAAACAGTAAAATGTTTAAAAATAAGAGTTTCCAAAAGAAGTGAAGAGTGAGTGAGATTTTGTTAGTCCTCTAACAAAATCATAAAGGCCAAATCGTTCCCAAGTCCACTTCTCCTTTCAAAATATGTAATGTACCCACTGATGCAAAATCAAATCATGACATAGGCTTGGGGGCTTCATTCCAGGTATAGGAAGAATGTCTCCCCAGGCACAGAAAGCAAGCACTTTTCAAAAGCCGACTTGAAAGCCAGAGTCACAATGCATGTGGGCTGACACAGGTCAAGATAAATGAGGAAATTTGATGGGACTAAGAAGATACAAGACAGGACAAGCAGATTTATTTGAGCTATGGATTTCTGAATCGCTTGCCCTCATAAAGACAGAAAATGGCAAAGGTCATTGTATTTATTTTCTATGGCTACTGTAAAAACTGACCACAAATTTCATTGCTTAAAACAAAACAAATTTATTATCTTACAGTTCTGGAGATCAGAAGTCTGGCATGGGTCTCACCGGGCTAAAACCTTGGTGTCAGCAGGGCTGCAATCCTTTCTGGATGCTCTAGGGAAGAATCTGTCTTTTCCAGCATCTGAAACCCTTGCATTCTGGGCCTTGCGGTCCTCTTCCTCCACCTTCAGAGCCAGCACTAGCAAGTTGAGCCCTCCTCAAATTGCATCACCTTCTTTCTCTTCTGTCATCAAATCTCCCTTTGCCTCTCTCTTCTGCCTCTCCAACTCTTAAGTACCTTTGTAGTTACACTGAGCTTACACAAATAATCTAGATGGCATCCTGATCTCAAGATCCTTCACTTAATCTGTTAGGCAAGTCCCTTTTGCCATATAAGGGGACATGTTCACAGGTTCCTGGGATTAGGAAGTGAGCATCTTTGGAGGGTCATTATTCTGTCTGCCACAGTCATTGAATCATTGATGTAAAACCATTGTCTCTGTGGGGAAAAGAACAATCCTGGGATGCTATAAAAGAATTATTGGGGCAGAAAGAAGAGCAGGCCCATTCATGGTGTCCTATAGAAGGGGCAAAAGTACGTCAAGCATGTGAGAGAGCACCCTTGACAGGGAGGACTCAGATGGTTGTTTCTATACCCTTTAGATGAAGACAGCAAGGTTGAAAGGCTGCCTTACAGCTGATTTAAGGGTGGATTCCAGCCAGCCTTGTTCACAGGTCTGTGTTGAAAATTCACGCTCTCTCCAGTAGCACCACTTCCCCTAACCCATCATCACAGGTACCTTATTTCTTTCTTAACACTTAGTCTTTGGGTCAGTGAAAATGCATGTCCTCCCTCTCTGGATGTGACAGCACTTTGAGCTGTCATCATTGTGGAGAAAAGTAGTCTTTCTCTCTCTTCTAATTGCTTGTTTAATTTTGACCAGCCACAGGGAGAAAGGGTTACAAAGCTCTCATATTCTAGAATACCACTTGATTCGCATTTACTAGTCAGTGGGATCACTGTGATTTCAAACATCACACACCTGATGAACAGTTTTCCTTCTATGCACAATTTGTAAGCTCAGCCAGGCTCCTTTAAAGCTTTATTATCTTGTTTACTCATCTGACTTCCTCAAATGAGCCTAACATATCCTCACATTAAGATTCAATGCCTGGAGCCCAGTATAACCTGATAAGATCAAAAGACCTGGGCCACATGTTCTATCTTGGCTTTACTAGGTAACCATTATCCCACTCATAGTTTCTCACTAGTCACTCATTCTTTTTCACACTTACTCTTCCCTTCCCTGAGAGGCTTCTAGGAAGGCAACTCTGGGGAGACACACACACACACCTTACACACACACACCTTACACACACAAACACACACACACACACACACACACACACACACACACACACACACTGCTGAATCTCCTTCCATACTAAGTAGCTGTGAGATATTGAACAAGGGGCAAGTTACTTAACCTCTCTGTGATATTGTTTTCTCACCTCCAACATTGAGATGCTGTGAGATGTCTCTCCTGGGATTGCCAGGAGGATTAAATGAATTTATATCTGCAAGGCTATTAGAAGAGTTCCTGGCAAATAGTAAAGAATAAATGTTCGTTTTTTTTAAAAAAAAGTGTTAGAAACCCTTCCTTTTAGCTTTATTAACTCCTTTCTCTGTCACTCTGCTGACATATTTTGCCATTATTTGCTTAAGTGTCTCTCTCCTCCATGAGGTTGGAGTTTCCTTGAGGGCAGGAACTATGCCATGTTCCTCTTTTCATTCCTACCATTGAGTCAGTGACTGACACCTAGGCATTCAATGAATGTTGAATAAGTAAGTCACTAAATGAGAAATATAAGATATGCTACAACTGGACTCAGGGATGTATCTAGTAATGGTTATAGGAAAAGACTGGCCGGGTATGGTGGCTCACGCCTGTAATCCCAGCACTTTGGGAGGCCAAGGCGGGCGGATCACAAGGTCAGGAGTTCGAGACCAGCTTGGCCAACATAGTGAAACCCCGTCTCTACTAAAAATACAAAAATTAGCCAGACATGGTGGCAGGCGCCTGTAATCCCAGCTACTCGGGAGGCTGAGGCAAGAGAATCACTTGAAACTAGAAGGCAGAGGTTGCAGTGAGCCGAGATCACACCACTGCACTCCAGTCTGGGCAATGAGAGCGAAACTCCAACTAAAACAAGCAAACAAACAAAGAACCCACAGCCTTTTTTGCTGTAGAAAAAAAATAGAGTGAGAGAAAATAAACAAAGAGGGGTGCCTGTCACTGGCAGGTGAGGTGATACTTAACATTTATTTTCTTCTTTCTACTTTTCCGTGTTTCCTATAATGGGGGCTGGATAGAGGAAGTATGGGTACACAGCAGGGCCAACAGTGCATGCAAAGGATTGAGCCCCACTCTAACCAGAGAGATTCAGAAATTATATATAAGTGAAGATGACACTAGCTGCATTAAAAAATGAACTTGGAAATGTCAGTATCATAATGTGATGAAATTTGTTTCTTGCTCAGTTGTTTAGAGGCATGTGTGTTTGTTTGTATGTACTCCATGCAGTCATCAGGGACCCAGCCTCATAGAGGCTCTGCCAGCAACACATGTAGACTGAGGGAGAGAGGGCACAGGGAGACTTCTCTGGGAGGCAGCACATGGCGTGCCCCACTTCTGGCCATGTTCCTCTGGTCTGATTTCAGTAACACTGCCACACCCAGCAAGGAAAGCTGGGAAAACATGTTAGCCATGTGTCCTGAAGGAAAGGGAGCCAGGTTGGGTGAGCAGGACATCGGTGAGTTAGCTCATCTCCCTGCATCCCCTCCAACACAACCCCATTGTCTCAACAGTCGCTTCCTGACTGGTCTCTCCTTCTCAAGTCTCTCACCACTCAATCCACCTTTCACCTTGCTGCCAAAGTGACTTTTCTAAAACAATTATTTGCCATGTCACTGGCCTTACTTAGCTGCCAATCCCCTGCTGAATATAGTTCAGATCCCTCAAAAATAAAACTCTCAGTCTACAAACTCAAGTGTACAATAATATTTCTGTCTATGACTAAATTTAATTTCAATTTTGATCTAAATTGCCAGGTAGTAGAACCATAACCTTAATTCAGAGGATTCTCCCTCCTTTATCTGAAGTAAGGTCTAAGTTTTGGGGGTATCACACAAGGCCAAAGCCTTGAGTAGGCACAGGGTTCCCAGTAGTCACCATAGAGGGATTTTCTGGAAGAAACCAAGGTAACTCTTGCCCTTATAACATTCCAGGAAATCATATCTTTTTTGTTTTCTAACTTTTATTTTAAGTTCAGGGGTCCATGTGCAGGTTTGTTCCATAGGTAAACTCATGTCATGGGTGTTTGTTGTACAGATTTTTTTGTCATCCACCTATTAACCCTAGTACCCATTAGTTATTTTTCCTGATCGTCTCCCTCCTCCCACCCTCCACCCTCCAATAGGCCCCAGTGTGTGTTGTTCCCCTCTAAGTGTCCATGTGTTCTCATCTTTAGCTCCCACTTACGAGTGAGAACACATGGTATTTGTTTTTCTGTTCCTGCATAAGTTTGCTAAGGATGATGGCATCTAGCTCCACTCATGTTCCTGCAAAGGACATGATATTGTTCCTTTTCATGGCTGTGTAGTATTCCATGGTGTATATGTACCACATGTTCTTTGTCCAGTCTACCATTGATGAGTATTTAGGTTGATTCCATGTCTTTGCTATTGTCAATAGTGCTGCGAGGAACATATGTGTGTATATGTTCTTATGGTAGAATGGTTTATAAGGAAACCGTATCTTGAGAGACTCTCATTCAGTTAGTGAAAGGAGGAAAGCCAAGTCCAGCAGCACTGAAAAAAATTTTTTTTTTTAAAAGCAAGAAAATAAGATGTTGATGTGGGTACAAGGATGGGGAACCTTTAAAAAGTTCATGGTAGGCTGGGCACAGGGGTGGCTCACGCCTCTAATCCCAGCACTTTGGGAAGCTGAGGCAGGTGGATCATGAGGTTAGGAGTTCGAGACCAGCCTGGCCAACGTGGTGAAATCCTGTTTCTACTAAAAACACAAAAAAAGTAGCCGGGCGTGGTGGCACATGCCTGTAGTCCCAGCTACTTGGGAGGCTGAAGCTGAAGAATTGCTTGAACCTGTGGGGGTGGAGGTTGCAGTGAGCTGAGTTTGCGCCACTGCACTCCAGCCAGGGTGACAGAGTGAGACTCTATCTCAAAGAAAAAAAAATTAGTTAATCATAGACACTAAAATCTCTGATACATATCTTCATGAAAAAAATAGAAGAGCAATCTAAGATAGTAGATTATTGTAGTAGCCAGCTAGTTAGTATATAATGCGAAAACAAGTGGCCGCATGTTTTAATTGCAGTATATTTGAAAATTCTAATTTATAGTTAAGCACCATGTTTATATATTTATCAAACAAAATACAACTTGCACTTTAATTTTTACTAGCATGCAAAATAATTCCAGCAAACAATATGGAGATATTTCTGCTATACTGAATTATATAGTCAAATTTATGAAGGACAGGGATGTGTCCAGATATAGAAATAATAAAATATTACATCTGAAAAGAGATTTCATTTTATGTATGGGGAATCTGGGGTCTGTAGAAGTAATGGTTAACCCAAGATCACACAACTAATAAGCAACAAACTGGGGCCTGGGTCCAGATCTCCACGCCTATCTGAGCTGGAACAATGTGGATGATTTTTTACTCAGAGTTTCAGAAGGTAGCAACCTTGAGAGTTGCCAGGAAAATAGTTGTCAAAGCATAAAGCAACAGTCAGCAGCTGAAGTTTTCCTTGTATTCTGAACCCCATCTGCCCCCTTCTAACCAGAATCAGTACTTACTTCTTGGGCTCTGAATCTCCCCGTGGCTAATGCAGTTTCCTATACATACTTATTGTGATGGTTAACTTTATGGGTCAACTTGCCTTGGCTAAGGACTGCCCAGATAGCTGGTAAAAATAATTTCTGGGTGTGTCTGAGAGGGTGTTTCTGGAAGAGTTTAGCATTTGAATCCATAGATTAGTAAAGAATATTGGCTGCACAGCCAGGTGGCACAGTAGGAGGTGAGCGGTGGGTGAGCCAGTGTTACCGCCTGAGCTCTGCTTCTTCATGTCAGATCAGAGGTGACATTAGATTCTCATAGGAGCGGGAACCCTATTGTGAACTCTGCATGCGAGGGATCCAGGTACTACTTATGAGAGTCTAACAATGCCTAAGGATCTGAGGTAGAAGAGTTTTATCCTGAGACCATCACTGTGTCCCCTCATCCCACCATACGTGGAAAAATTGTCTTGCATGAAAACAGGTCCCTGGTGCCAAAAAGGTTGAGAACTGCTGCCTTATAGCACATCTCTTCCTAGATCTAGAATATTCCTAACACACACACACAAAGGAGAGATGTTTTGGATATCCTAATTACCCTGATTTTATCATTACACATTATGTGTCTATATCAAAATATCACATGTACCCCATAAATGTGTACTTTTATTATGTATCAATAAAAAATCCTTTTACATATTTATCTACAACCTGTTGGTTATGCTTTTCTGGAGAACCCTGACTAATGCACTTATAGACATAGATCTTCCATGCATAGTCCCCTTTTCTGGTAACAGCATCTCAGGTTGTCTTTGGGAATGACTCATCCCCAGGGCATGTAGTCTTCTGGTAGAGTCTTTTGTAGCATCTGGTTTTCCCTTGGTTGAGGAAGACAAGTGATCTGCACACTAATCAGAGTCCCTCTCCTGGAGACTGTAGTCTTGATCAGAGTGACACAAAGATGAAAAAACAGTTGGAACCAATTTATCCAGTGATGACACCCTGAGACTGTCCATTAGTGCCTGCTTCCAGGATAACCAGAATTTCCCTAGTTCCTATCCTTTCAATAAACTCCTTTCTTTGCCTAAGTGCTTTTTTGTTTTGTTTTGTTTTGTTTTCGCTCTGTCGCCTGGGCTGGAGTGCAGTGGTGCAATCTTGGCTCACTGCAACCTCCGTCTCCCGGGTTCAAGCGATTCTCCTGCCTCAGCCTCCCAAGTAGCTGGGACTACAGGCGCCCGCCACCACGCCCAGCTAATTTTTGTATTTTTAATAGAGATGGGGTTTCACTATGTTGGCCAGGCTGGTCTCAAACTCCTGACCTCATGATCCACCCACCTCAGCCTCCCAAAGTGCTGGGATTACAGGCATGAGCCGCTGAGCCTGGCCTTTTGCCTAAGTTTACAGGGTTGGTTTTGTTTACCTGCAATAATATGAACTGATAAAACATTCAGTTAGCAGTCTGATTGATCAGCTTCCACTTAACTGATGTTATTAACCAAGTACTAACTAGTACCTCAGCATGCTGATTCCCAACATCTAGTAAGCTTGACTCCATTACACCTGTGCATTCCATTTGATTCTATACTTACCAACCATTGCAGTATTTGTTTTCAAATCCGCTTATGCCAATTGTATATAGTATAGCAATTATGTAACATAATTAAATGTTAAGTAAACCAATGAAATGTGAAGGCAAAACCAGTGCCTATTCTTGTGAAAACTATGTGGGAGTCTTGATAAAGGTAGGCAAGTAAAAATGCTGTCATAAATTAGGTGTGTGTGTGAGAGAGAGGATTATCAGATAATGGTACAAAATAATAAAACTCTAGTCTTTTCTTGTTTTCATTTTTAAAGACAGAGTCTCACTCTGTCTCTCAAGCTAGAGTGCATTGGTGCAATCATGGCTCACTGCAGCCTCTACCTGCTGGGCTCGAGTGATCCTCCTGCCTCAGCCTCCTGAGTTGCTGGTACCAACAAGCACCACCATGCCAGGTTAGTTTTTATTTTATTTTATTTTTTGTAGACACAGTGTCTCACTATATAACTCAGGTTGGTCTTGAACTCCTGGCCTTAAGCAATCCTTTCACATAGGCCTCCCAAAGTGCTGGGATTACAGGCATGAGCCATCACAGCCAGTCCTCTAGAAGAAATTTTTAAATGAAATCATTTCTCAAGTGTTCTTACTCTCCTTTAAACAAATCAAAATTAGACATGACAGAGCATTCCCAATGGGTGATTCCAATCAGCAGACACAAAAAATCAAGGGCAAGGCTTTGGCCCTATGAAAAATTGGAAGATAAATGAACATTTATTTAATGTTCACTAAATAATGTAAAAATACTTAAGGTATATATCATTTATTATAATTTCTTGGTTTATGTATTTTTTTTCTCAAATTAACTGAGTGATCAAATTGAACAGGAGGTCTTTGTATAAAGAAATCCAGAAGGAAGCTACTATGCTTAGATCTACTCATGTGTTAGTACTCAGTGGCATGGACCCATATTGAATTTAAGGGCACACCCCAATTCTTTGCCTCTCAAAATATAAGAGTTGGAAAGAATCTGAAGGGTCATCTAGGTCATATCTTCTTTTCACAAATTGAAAATTGAGGCCCAGAAAGGCAAAGTGATTATGCTGAGTCATACAGTGGTTCATGACAGAGTTGTGACTTTGACCTGGGTCTCCTTAATGTATGAGCTTGTCCTGCAGCACAGCAATTTGGTTCAAAGGTTTTTATCCATTTATTTATCCCTCTGCAGACATAGGTTTAATAGAACAAACAAATTCTTATAATAAGACAATGTGAAATAAATTCTAAGGCCATTTAAGGAATAGTATCCAGTCAAACAATATGAAGCTTGTTATTCAGAAGTCAAGGAAATGGGAATGAATTAACTGTGGGAACCCAGTATAAATCAGGAATTCATTTGTATGTACTTTATATGAATACTAATGAGGGATCATACTATCCCTGGTTTGCTTTCTCTTGTGTCACACAGATTTTCACATCCCCAACTCACTTTTCCTGATGCAATTTTATAAATGAAGCAAGAAAACTACAACTTACAATCAATCACCAGACCAGCAAGATCTTTTCCTTAATTATTCCAGATATAAAGATGCCTTTTTTGTCAAGGTAGATGTGAACACAAAAGTTAATGGTCATGTAGGTCAAAAAAGCAGAATTGGCTGATCTGCTTCTAACTGATTTTTTCCTTCATAGAATTGGCTACATTTTTAGCAGAATCAACAAGATTGGATGATGGCCTGGTGTTGGGTAGTTAAGGGCAAGGAGGGTGCATTACCCACCCATCCTGGACACCATGTTGGAAGCAAGTAGCAGGCTCAGCTCTCCCCTTCCATCTCCCCTCCTTCTACTCCTCTGAAAAGAGTTGCCATATTTTATTTCACTCCCTTCTCTAAGGAGGGATAGTGTTGCTCCAAACCACAGACTTGACCAGGCCAGACTATCAGAGTTGGGGTGGGAAGGTATCTGCTCCTTTGCTGTGTTTTATTTCCCAGGAGTCTCAAGCAATCTAGATCAGGCAGAGGTTCCAAAGTCAAACATGACAGAGCAAGACAAGTAATATGCATGGGGAGGTGGAAAGAGCTGTGGGGCAGGAGGCTCTGTATAAACTGGGAATCCATGCATCATCCAAAGGGGCAGCCAGGATGTGACTCTGGTCTCCTGGAGGAACATGAGCCCAGCCAGCCAGATCTCTAACTTAAGAAGAGGTGGAAATCCAATTACTTCATGTAAAAGTCTTTTGACTCTAGAATTAGTTAAAATTTTAAACACTGTCCAAGTCAAATAAAATGTGTCTTTGGGCCAGTTACAGCCCATGGACTGCTCATGGCTGGTGCTTTGACTTCTCCAAGCCTCTCTCACTGCCAGGTGAGCTTCAGACTAGCCAGACCCATATGAAAATGTTATAATTTGGGAAGAGACCTTGAGATTTGGAGGAAAAAGCAAAGCTTCAGCTTACTTTCATTCTAGACCACTTGAACTGTCCAGGCCCAGCAAAAAGAGTCTTCCTGTGACTCAGCCTAGCTTGATCAAGTTCAACATTAGAAGTCAGGGCCAAAATCTCAGCATCATGGAATATCTGTTTTCCAGACTAATTTTCTTGTTCTGTATTGATGACTTTCTCCCATGGTCCTTTGGGAAAGTGATATGGCAAGAATCAGAGGTTCAAGATCCCCTGTCCTGTCCTTCTTTCTTTCATTTAATTGTCTGCAGGTAGCCTTGTTACACCCCTAACTCCCACAAAGCTTCCTTTGTCTACCTGTGGATGTGGAGAGTGAGCAGAAGATGAAGAACAACACATCTGATGGTCTATATGCATCTAGTTAACTCTATTTTCCCCTTCATTGACTCTGAAAAAATTTTTGGAAGACCCTACTCTAGTTCACTATTGGAGCTGCAGTGATCTTATTTAATGAAAACATTCTATTTATTCACCACTTCTAATATTTCAGAGACCACAGCTTTCCCATAAGTAATCAGAATTCAATAGGACTAATTGTGCATTATAATTCAATAGGACTAATTGTTCATTATATATCAAAATACTTTACATAGGCTTTGGTTCTAAAGACTTCTTCATGTAATTAGAGAATGCCACGATTTGGCATTTGGTCTTTCCTATTATCTCTGTAAGTTTTTAATTGGAAATCATTTCAGCGAGTGAAATCACAATGTGTTAACTGAACCAGCTGATATGGACGTGCCCAAATCTCATGTCAAATGTTGGAGATGGGGCCTGCTGGGAGGAGATTGGATCATGAGGGCAGTTTCTTACAGTTTGACACCATTCTCCTTGGTGTTGTCATGGCAATAGTGAGTGAGTTATCATGAGATACGATTGTTTTAAAAGTGTGTGGCACCTCCCTGCCTTTCTCTCTTGCTCCTCCTCCAGCCAGCCATACAAGATGTGCCTGCTTCCCTGTTCACCTTCCACCATGATTGCATTAATAAGTTTCCTGAGGCCTCCCCAGAAGCCGGGCAGATGCCAGAATCATGTTTTCTCTACAGCCTGCAGAACCATGAGCCAATTCAACCGTTTTCTTTATAAATGACCCAGTCTCAGGTATTTCTTTATAGCATTGCTAGAATGGACTACTACACCAACCAGATGTCTGATATTCATCACTAATAATGTGAGAAACCATAGGCTCTGTTGTGCAATTTATTGAGCACTTACCATGTACAACTCTATGTAATAATAAGAGTAAAAGACACACTGGTCATTTCTTCTGGAGAGTACTCAACAGCCCCACCATCAGGAAGAATCTTTGAGCAAGATCAGCTACATTTTATAAATGAATGAAGTCACACTTCCTCTGTTTTCTGGACTTGTTCCCTCGCTGTGGAAGGGAAAGGGCAGGCAGAATCTTCTCCAATGGCCTTTTCTAGCCTGACTTTGTGAAGAAGGTTGGACTCTGGACTCCAGTGTTTGAGTTTTGAGTCCTTGCTCTGTCACTTGCTCACTGAATGACTTTGGACAAGTCCCTCTTTAAGCAACAATTTTCTCACCTGTTTAATGAGAATAATAGTATTACCAATCTCATTGTGATTGTAAGGATTAAATAGGATAACACATATGCTTGGAACAGTACTTGTTATGTGGTAAGCACATGCCTCTCCACCAAAAATGTTAACTAGTAATATCCCAGCACTGAAGTAAATATAGTTCCTTACAAGGAGGTTTTACCCACTGAGAAAGAGCCCTGGCTGCTGGTCCCAGCTCTGCAGTGAGCTAACTTGGACCCTGAGCAGGTTGGTCTTATAAGGCCCCTGATTTCAAATCTATAAATGAGGAGGTTAGACTGGCATTGTTGATTCTCAAAAACTACTAATTTATAACCTCCCAGCAGTGAGATTTGAGTGCTCCTGGCAATTATGAAATGTATATTTCTATCTAGGTTAACAAACCTCAGCCCAAGGATGTGGGTTAAAATGAACAGATCTATCACGTTGTCTAGGATGGAGTATTTTAAAGTGAATTGCAGACAATGTAACATTTTTGGAATTTCTGTAGAGGGAAACATTACATTAACCAGGAAAAGTGTGGGAGAAACAGAGACCTCTCTCTTCCTGCTCCCTTCCTCCTGCTCCCTTCCTCCTCCTCCCGGAGCAGCTGAGTGAGTTGGGGAGAAGGACTGGGCAGCTCAGCATTCTCTGCAGGATCAGCCTCGCCCCAGAACACCAGCGGAGTAGCCTGCCCTGCAAGAGACCAATGGCTGTCCCCTTCTGCCCTAGCTGAGTAGGCAGGTTTAATTCACAGAGAAAAGTGTTGCTGGTTGCAGATCTAAGCTATGTTCCGGCTCAATTTTCATCATTAAAATTTTGGTCTTTAATCATCTCATTTCCAGTGATAAATTTCTCAGTGAGATCTAAACGCAGAGGGGAAAACAAGCAGTTATTTATGTGGCCCCCGAAGTCTCAAGAAATATCTTAGGGTCGACTTGAATTGCTTAGAAGAAAAATGCTCAAGCCCAGTATGGTTTGTTTACACTGCAACGCAATTCCCTAGCCAGGCCAGACCACAAGGATCCAAAATTTCCAAGGACCTATAAACAGATTTTCCCGGTTGAAAGATGCAAGTCTTTGGACTCCAGCTGCCCTGCTGCTGCTTTCTGAGCCAAACCTTCTTGGTTGAGGACTTTTTCCTCGGAATGTGACTGTCTCCACAGTTCCACCCTGCCTCAGCTAAAAGGTTCTCTGTTCCAGCTCTGAAATCCTGAGGAACTATCCGTCTTGTTCTTATTTAAACATTCTAGCCCAGAAATAACTTGCAGGATGAAAGGGGGTCTTATTTCAGCTCTGCTTGGGCTGTTTCACTCGGGTACAAACATTTTCTATGTACTCTTTTTCAGCACTCCCTACACAGCACTAATCAGAAAAATATTCCCTCCTTCTTGACTTCGCATTAGCTGTTTGAACAACCCAGAGTTTTCCAGCAGCTGAGGTGATTGCACACATCATTGCCAGAGTAGTTATATTTTATGTCCTTCCATTATTTTTGCTGGTCCTTGCAAGCGGGTCAAGATAGAGCTGAAATTTTCTCAAAAGGAACATATTATGCTATGTAAATAATAAAAGTAAAACCAGCATTTGTTTCTCTATAAGACAAATTAACGCCAGGCTTTTCCTTGCATATAATAATCATGTCTAAAACCACGGTGATGCGTTTGACTGCAACAATGCACTGGGCTGTAGAATTTAGGTCCCTTGTTACCGCCCCACTGATGCAGGGAACTGATAGTAATGAAGATGTAGTGTATCTTTGAGCTCCAGTTGTTGGGCTCTGCCACCCACCCACTGATTCCATAAATGGTTTCTTTTCCAGATTGTAAAAGCAACTGATAAGCCATTTCCTCTCATCACCACAGCACTTCAGGCAGAGCTTCTATATTGATCTATCCTCTTTACTCCCAGCCCTCACCAGCTCAAGGCAAGGCAGGATTTCCTTTAGAACACTTCAAAGCCCTCCAAATAATTTTGGTGAGAATTTTTTTTTTTTTTTTTTTTTTTTGAAACGGAGTCTCGCTCTGTCGCCCAGGCTGGAGTGCAGTGGCCGGATCTCAGCTCACTGCAAGCTCCGCCTCCCGGGTTTACGCCATTCTCCTGCCTCAGCCTCCTGAGTAGCTGGGACTACAGGCCCCCGCCACCTCGCCCGGCTAGTTTTTTGTATTTTTTAGTAGAGACGGGGTTTCACCGGGTTAGCCAGGATGGTCTCGATCTCCTGACCTCGTGATCCGCCCGTCTCGGCCTCCCAAAGTGCTGGGATTACAGGCTTGAGCCACCACCCGGAGATCTTTAAAAATGCAATTCTTCCCCTGGATTTTACTTTTCATAACATCATGAAAGTCAGTCATATGAATTGGGTCATTCTCATCATACCCAACTCAAACAAAGTCAGAAGCCGGGGGAGAAAAGCACTCGGGACACATAATGTTGCTCCAAAAATGTTAATTTTCTGCAATCTGGTTGCTGAAACTGCCTGCTGTAACCCGAAGCCAGTTTGATCTAATGGCTTCTGAAATAAACTGCTGCACCTCTAATTTTACCCACTGCCATCACTCACCAATCAGAACTTGCCAGTCCCCCAAAACTGTACTTGTACCAATGAACAAAAAAGAGCAATATGTATGTAACATTTCTCCTTTTTATAAAACCTGCAAATTTCTCTTTGTTCTTCAGACATATTGAAGACCACCAGCTCTGTGTGTATTCCCCAAATTGTGATTGTTATATTCCAGATAAATCCTTGCATTTAGAGATTTGCCTCTACATATTCATTTTACTTTAACAACACTCAGGCTCTAGGGTTAGCTGTTAAAAGGAGGATTATTAGGTAGAGAAAGTCAGAGAAATATATGTGCCTCTCTAACGTTGTGTTGTAAAACAAAAAGACCACAATCTACTTTTTCAAGAATTATTTTCCCCTGAGAATGCCAGCTAAAGTTGGCAATGAAACAAATAGGAATAATGTCTGAGTACAAAAAGGTCTCATTTTGTTGTTTTCTATTTAGATTGTATTCTAACATTTATCCTAAAATATTAAAAAAATTAAAAATCATTGCAGATACATTATTGCAGTTTTAAAATAGATCCTCCCCCAAAATTGGATTGGTATTGCCTTTTAAGAGTATTTCACATATGCTCAGCTGAGCAGCACGCTGCCAGAAAAGCTAGGTCTAGACCAAATCAAGAGCTGGCAAGACAGCTTTCCAGGCACAGAAAAGAAAGAGAAGCCCCTGCTCATCTTTCCAATGCTCTGCCGCTCACAAGGCCTCAGAGGGTTTAGTTAAGGGGACCGGTGACCTAAAGGGTAAATGTCTGAGATGTTTTTAATGAAAGAAGAAAACCTAACATTTGCAGAGGAAATACAATAAATACTGATGTACCCACCACTAAAAATGAACAATATTTTACATTATTTACTTCAAAATATCTTTTATTTAAAGAAATAAGCACACACATTTCCAAGAAGACGACATCTCCTCTCTTCCCATGCTCAGACACATTTTTCTCTCTCCAATCCCGGAAGCAACTTACATCACCACACAGTATGTCTAATCTGTACATATGTTTAAAATCATGCTTTTAAACATGTAATGTGAGTAGTTATATAGATATACATATATATCCACAAATGCCATATAACATTATATCACCATTTTGTAAAGAAATTGTATCAAAATGTAACTTGCATTTCTCATTCAACATTGTTTTTAAGCTCTTTCCAAGTTGAGGTATGAAAATATTCCTAACTTATTTTAGCTATTGTACATTTTATCTTCATCGATGCATCACAATTCATTAATCTCCACTCTCTTACTGACAAACATTGGAATCAATTCCAAGATTTTGTTATTAAAAACAATGCTGCAAAGAACATTCTTTGGCATATCTCTGTATTGCACATGCACAAAATTTTCACTAGGATAGAAACCCACAAGTGAAATCAAGAGTCACGGGGTATGGGCATTTTCAACTCTGCTTAATATCACCAAATCATTTTCCAAAGTAATACCAGTCGGCACTCCTACCATTAGTGATTATGCATTCTCTTTTCTCCACCAACATTTTCTATTAGCAAACTGCTTAAATTCTGCGAATTCTTCTATTGTAAAATGTCATCTAGCTGTTTTAATTGATATTTCCTTGAACACTAGTAAGGTTGAGCATCTCTTTGTGTGCTTATTGCTACTTTAATTTCTTTTGTAAAATTTCTGCTTGTATCTTCTTCCTATTCCTCTGTATGATTATCTTTAACTTACTGATTTGTAAGTTCTTTAGATAGGCTGCTAACCAATGTTTTTCTCCTTTTTTTTTTTTCCCAAAACTATGTTGCATCAAGAAGCTCCACTATGCCTTGGAAATTAGTCAAATGTTGCAGATCCACATACTCAGGCCCTTTTAGAGCATCAAAATTTAATCTTCAGAATGATATTAAGAAATTCCTTGATTTGAGCGTGAGAGTGCTCAGGAGGACCAATAGATTATGGAGAAAAGGCTAGAACCTAGAGATTTCGTGTAAAGCTTTAGGTATATCATTCTGTCATGATCTCAGGAATACATAATTTTGACCTAATTAGAATAGGTTTTCTCAAAAAATGATTAGGATTTTAACTCTGTCACCTTTCCAAGCAGTTCTAAGCCATGCTCTGAGAATCCCTCAAGATTTGTAACTGGGTGCCAATCATTTATTTTTAATGTTTACATGGGTAGCTTTTCCTTTAAGGGAAGGGAGACAACTCACTGATCAGCAACAATGGCAATGGTAAATGATACTCCACCTGAAATTGTCTGCTGCCGAATGAGAACACTGCATTTCCCTAAGCAATGTCATCCTGGATGTAGTTAAACTGATGATCAGAAGTGTCATTTTGCAAAAGCTGTATTTCTAGAACTTTCTATGGTCTTTTTTTCTTGGGGGGAGGATGTCACTCTAATTTTAAGAGAGGCAATTCAACAACAATTAAATGTAATGTATATGTATTAAGTAAAGAGGCAGAATCCATCCACATCCTCTAAATCAGGGGTGTCCAATCTTTTGGCATCCCTGGGCCACACAGGAAGAAGAATAATAGTCTTAGGCCACAAATATACTAACACAATAACCAATGAGCAAAAACAAACAAACGAAAAAACAAAAAACTCATGATGTTTTAAGAAAGTTCACAAAATTGTGTTGGGCCTCATGCAAAGCCATCCTGGGCTGCATGCAGCTCACAGGCTATGGATTGGACAAGCTTGCTCTAAATAGAGGAAGAGGGGTTTGGATTCGATTTCTTCTTCCCAACGGTCGGAAAGAGAAGAAATAGAGAATTTGCCGTTAGAAACCACTTTGCCATCATGCATGACAAGCTTTCCAAGCAGCTGTCTTGGGTGAGGAGTTAAAAATAAGTGTGACCCCATTAAGGGAAATACCCAGATTGACTGGCATCACCTTAATGTGGTGAAGTTCTTCCAAGAACATGCGCAGCAGCAGAGAGAGCAGACACAGACCCACGGAGTACAGAGAGTGAAAGCTAGGCAAAACCTTAATACAGACATGGAAAGGGGCCTCCTGGTCCCACTTCCTCTCCAAAAGCAGGGAAGAAATGACCCAGAGATAAAGTGGTTCTTCTAAACCTGTTGGCAGTCCTAAATCTTTCTCCTTTCACAACTAGCGGAGGGTATCACTGAACTAACCACGGAAACTTCTACCAGCTCAGACTCCAACTTCAACATTTAGAAAATATCTTCATATGGTGTACACATATCAGGAGATCCACGCAGCATCTGCCCAACAGTTTTAGACTCAATGCCAGACCTAAATCATTCTCATGTTCATGTTCAAGGGTGGATAAACAATACAGAATCTATAAAAACAAAATAAAGATATATAACATTGTAAACTAGAAATAAACAGCATCCACCTGAAATGAAAACACTACATTAAAACAGAAATAAAGTTCAGATAGCACCTGTTTTGTGCTCATAATAAAATCCAATAAAACAGGCTCTGAGATAAAGAAGAAAGATTATATGATAGTCTTATACTGAAAAATAAAGGAAACTTGGTAGATAGTGAAAAAAATGAAGAAACTAATATTACTAAAACTAAACTTTAAACTGTATTATAATCAATAAACTGTAGAGTACGGTAAAAACAGAATTAGTTATGTAAATAAAAAGATTGAAACACTCTCCTCGATTTAGAAGACTGGTGAAAATGAGAGAGAAGCACATGAAATCAAAAGAAAAGTTAGACACAAAAGAAAAATATTTTCTGAGATGAAGATCTGAATTTGCAGATCAAATATATTCATCATGTAGCAAGATAATTTGTTAAAATGAGATCAGCACTTAGACATATCCTGTTCAAACAGTGGAATTACAAAAAGTAAAGATGATTTTCCACAAGAGTCAAGCAGAGAGAGTTGGGTTTTACAGGAGGAGGATTGCTTTATAAAGGAAAAAATTTCAGCTTGGCCTTAAAGGTCTTCTATACAACACTAAAAGTCAAATAATAAGACAAAAATGTTCAAAGATAAAATGATAAATTAAAATAATAAAACAAAACCCTCAGGTTTCTGAAGACAATGGTCTTCAGGACCAAAAAAGATAAATCAAAATAAAAAGCCCAAGAATGAGTAATTTATTTAATAAAAGGTTAATATGGAAGATTAATGTCATTTCAATATAAAATTGCTCATATATTTTTCCATTTTCATTATATAATTATTTTTGAATATTATTACAAAACAGGATGAAAATGTAATAATTCTTGAAAATGAAAATATGTGATACTAAAAAATATTTTACAGTAGTAAATTAGTAAATAATTATTACTAGTTTGTACTCTGTCACAACTCCAAGAATACACAGAGAATAAAAAACGAAGGATATTAGGGGGGTGTAGACAAATGAGTGAATTTCTGTATTTTTATGAGGGAACATAATACATAAAGTTTCATTCATAATGTTAATAACTACACTTTTTAAACTTAAGAATAACAACTAGGAAAATTTAAATCAATATATATGTCATTCAAGTTACTGGAAGGAAAAATGTCAAGATAAATGATGCTTCCTCTCCACCCTTATCACTGCTTAATCCCAAGCCTCATTACTGAGAGCATTGTCACACTTAATAGTGGTTTAACATCTCCATGAGAAGATATGCAACAAATTAATACAGCCATGCTAGATACAATCCACAGGAAGTACTAACAAGCTATCACTTGCATTAAGAAAAATCTTATGATATTGACAAGTAAACACAATGTAGGTAGCAAAATATCCCTGGTATTCATTTCTGAATTGAGATTTAAGGCATACAAATTTACTTGGCTTGCACTAATAGTTCAATGAATTTATATTCCATCTGCCGTTAACCTATCACACTCTTGATTTTGAATTCTATTTATCCAGAATTTCTTTATTAATAAAACTATCCCATTAGTGTCATGGGCTGAAATTTCATTAAAGCTTTAAGGGTCATATAATTCCAGAGGGGTAAAAAATAAACACTCTAGTTAAACGCTTTAACTAACACACCCTAGCATAATGAAAGATTCAATCTCCACATCCTTGCTTCATGTCCACAAAACTACATGTATTTTGCTACACAAAAGGGGTCTGGCTGTGCCCTCGTTCTCTTCTTTCATTTTTTTCTGATCAGTGACTGAACTTCAGACTGTCTTCCAACTAAGCAAGGTGAAATAAAAATTGATTATTCAGAATCCAAAATACCTTATGTTTCTAAAATAGATGTATCTTTGGTATAAGGGGAAAGCAATTTTAGAGAGAATATTTTTAAAATCCAAAGGAAAAGACAGATGGAGAGGTAACTTTTGTATCACTACTGAGTTTATAACTTACATTGGCAGTTTGGACACACAGTTAAACTTAAGAAATTTCAAAACCGTATACTCCCTGTACATTTCTCGTATTGAGGGACATGATGATGTTGTGCATTTGCTGTCCAGACCCAAGATGGAGGAACACAATGTTGGGACCAACAATCTACTTTCCATCCCTGTGATATGGTTTGGCTCTCTGTCCCCACCCAGATCTCACCTTTAATTGTAATAATCCCCAGGTGAATTGTAATAATCCCCACGTGAATTGTAGTAATCCCCATGTGTCAAGGGCAGGACTGGGTGGGGATAATTGAATCATGGGAGTGGTTTCCCCCATACCTTTCTTGTGATAGTGAGTGAGTTCTCAGGAGATCTGATGGTTTTATAAGGGGTTTCACCTTTGCTCAGCACTCATTCTTCTTCCTGCCGCCATGTGAAAAATGATGTGTTTGCTTCCCCTTCTGCCATGATTGTAAGTTTCCTGAGATCTCCCCAGTACTGTGGAAACACAAGTCAATTAAAACTCTTTCCTTTATAAATTACCCAGTCTTGGTTATGTCCTTTTAGCAACGGGAGAATGGACTAATACACCCTGTATGGAGCATAAAATATTTCAGAAAGTTTAAATAAGTGAAGAAAACAAATGTTTTAAATTTATTCTTGGTTAATTTGTTTCAGTCACAAATAACAAAAGAAGGCACACTTGGTAATAGTGTAGCTGAAAATTGTAACAAATTTATTTACAATAACTATACAATGAAGACTGGATTTTAATCATGTTTTTCTGTTTCAACAATGAGCACATCTTTGACCTATGAATTCATGGATTATAATAATTCTCATTGCCTACCTGAATGAACCAGTCATACATAACCATTTTAGCCTTTTCTTCCTTACAGTTTATAATTTTATATAACAACAGCTGTCAGTAAACATGGAGACTTACTAAGCTAATGAATAATCATCCTTCACATTATAATTATAATTCTGCTCATCATTAACATATTTTCTAATTATTATTTTTTTATTACGGACATAAACACAGTTTGTCAGGGATCTGGAATGTCAAGTTAAGGACATTTTTCTTCTGTTGTATACGTGGTGATAAGTATGAAGAGGAAGGAGTAAAGAATTAGCGCCAAGTCACCAAGTCCAGTTCCTGACACATAGAAGATAAGCGCTAGTTGAGTGACTGGGATTAGCATTTATTGAGTGTCTGCTATGTGCCAAGCAGTACTAGGTACTTTACATCATTATTGCTTCTAATCCCCTAGTTCTTGTAGTTGTGGGTATTACTATTCCCATTTCTCCAATAAAGAAGCAAAGACTCAGAGAATTTAACCTACTTGCCTATAACTTGGCTGCATTGCTAAAATTTGAAACCAGATTTGTTCAACTGTAAATCCCAGATCTTTCTTTCATACTCCTGACACCTGAAAATATTGATCACTGAAAATTATTCACAAACTATATGATCAAGGATTGCAACCTCGGTTCAACAGTGAGCAATAATACAGTAATTTACACTTCAGCAGGTTTTATTTTAAAATAAAATACATTTCATTTTAAAGATGAAATCATTTCTAGTGAAATATGATACATTTATATCATATTGGCATTCACATCAATATCATTTTAAGAAAACCTTTAACAGAATCATAGAAGCTGAGGGTCTAAAGAGACTTCAAACTTTGGCTAATCATTGTAGGAAATTTATGTCTGTTGTTCTGATCAGGATGTTGAACCCTTCTAATACATTATGTTAGAAATTTGCTAGACATACTCTTTGCTAAAGAAAGAGAAATCATGGAGAGTAGAGTGGGTTGCCAAGGAATCAATGGCACATAAGGAAGACAAATTGATGGAGAAATTTAGAAGTAAATTCAAGTGCTTCATTTTCCATCTTCAGATCTGAAGACCAACAGATATAAATACTCAACTGGTGCTGGACTGGCTGAAATTTGAGATCTCTTTAGACCATGTAGCTCTTTGATGATACCGAAGGCCTTTCTAGAATCGTCATGATGATGATGATGATGATGATGATGATGATGATGATGAGATCCATAAAACCTCTTGAAGCTGCGAGGGTGGAAGAAGGGATATTTAGAAACTTCACATAAGTTGTGTGTGTTCAAGTGGTTATTGGGAATTTGGAAGCACATAGAGTATATTCGGACCCAACTGAATTTTGGCTGAATAGTGGCCTCTCAGATAGGTCCATATCCTAATTGCCAGAATCAGTGAATGTTACCTAATACAGAAAGAGGAACTTAGCATGTGTGATTAAGTGAAGGACCTTGAGATGGGAAGATTATCCTGGATTATCCAAGTGGATGCATGCAAACACAGCAGTTCTTCAAAGAGGGATGCAGGAGGCATCAGTGTCAGAGGAGAAGGCCATGTACTAATGGAAGCAGAGATTGGAACAATGCTCACTGAAGGTAGAGGAAGGGGGGATTACAGACCAAAGAATATAGGTGGCAACTAGAAGGTGAAAAAGGTAAGGAAGATTGTCCCCTCAAAGACTCCTGAAGAAGCCAGCCAGCAGACACCTTGACTTTAGCACAGTGAAACTGATTTTGGACTTCTAACCTCCAGAACTTGGGAAGTTAGAGATAAACTGGTTTCATTTTAAGCCACTAAATTTGTGGTAATTTGTTATAGCAGCAATAAAAATCTAATACAGTGACACTAACCAGAACTGAAATAGCTGCCTGAGCACTTTTTCTACCAAATAATTCTTTAAAGAAAAATGAGTTTTAAAAGGCAAGTCATAGCATTAACAAGATGTGCTTGTAGCTGCAGAACTCATATTACAAGTAAGTAGCAGAAATCCTGACACTGCCCAGTAACATGTTTGGCTCCAGGAGGTTTTGCCTATGTGTTCACTTTTATGGACAGTAGGGCTGGTCTTTAAGTCTGACCTCTCTCATGACCTCCAAACCCACATTTCTTATTGCCACATTTCTAGGCTTCTAACCCTTGGATGTCCTTGGACATCCTACCACAACCCAGGGTTAACAGATGAAATCCAAT
Organism: Macaca nemestrina; assembly: GCF_043159975.1. Classification (NCBI taxonomy): domain Eukaryota; kingdom Metazoa; phylum Chordata; class Mammalia; order Primates; family Cercopithecidae; genus Macaca; species Macaca nemestrina. The sequence goes on from NC_092130.1 coordinate 36,652,941, forward strand.
GTCATGGTTATCTATCTAGGAAAGCATACAGTCAATATCCTGGGATTCTTTCTCATCATACAGGGTCTGCTTGCAAAAGTCATACCACTGTCCCCTGGTCCTCCTTATTTCCTTTTTGATTGCATACCACCACCCAAATCCAAAATGTTATGTCACCTTTGGCAGCTCCTTCTGGGCTCATTCCTTATTTAATTAGCCAACCAAGTATTGTAGGATCTGTTGTCTGCTTTCTACTCCCACTGTTCAAGCTAAGGTCCTGGAGATCTGCTGCAAAGACAGTGGCCTCCTAATGATTTCGGATTTCAGTCTCCAATGCTTGTTTCCACATTCTCAGATAAATATTCCTAAAGGAATGTCCCTTCTAATCATGTCATTTCATTGCTTTCCTTTGTTCACCATGGCAACTAAAAATTATTCACATTCCCCTCGCTTTTCCCATTTTATTTTCCTTCTCTTCCCTATTCCTACACCCTTCCTCTACCTTCTAATCTAGGATCCTTGTTGTTCTCCAACAAATCTTGCTTCCCTACCTCCATGTCCTTAATCTATATTTGTTCTTTAAGTAGAAAATTCTCCTTGTAGGAGCCTCACTCCTGCATGCTGAAATATCACCTATGTAAAATAAAGTAAGAAGGTATGGTGATATTAAAATATGGCCACCCATTATTTAATGTGTTTCTCTTCAAAAGAGGGAGGGGAGTGTAATTCCCTTCCTCTTGAGTGTAGGTTAGACTAAGACTTGATTTGAATAAATAGAATATGGTAGAAGTGACACTGTGTAACTTTAAGGTCATAAAAAGCATTGTGGCTGCCTTCCTGCTTTCCCCAGGAAGCTATCTGCCATGTCATGAGAATATTCTATGAAGAAATTCTATGGACAGGACCATGTGGCAAGGAACCGAGGCATCCTGCCATGTGAGTGAGCCATCTTACAGCCCCACCAAGGGCTCAGATGACAGCATCCCCAGATGACACTTTGGCTGCAACTTTATGAGGGACCCCAAGCCAGAAGCATCTAGCTAAGCCACTCCTGAACTCCCAGCCCACAGGCACTGTGATATAATAAGTGTTTGTTATTTAAAGCCATTGTATTTTGGGATAATTTGTTATTCAGTAATAGATCATTAATATAATAATCAGTCATTTTTATTATTTCAACAAGAATTTATTGAATGCATTTGATGTGTTGGATTAGAACCTAGTGCCTGGGAATGCAGGACTAAGCTTACAAATCTGGTGTCTGCTCTTAGGCTAATTACAGTCTGGCAGGGAAACACACATTAAATGAGTAATTACTTACATAATTATCTCATTACCATTATGATAAGATCTATAAAGTAGGAGACAATTGAGCCATGATAACATTAACTAATCTGCTTTGGCAGAGTTGAGAAGACTTCTAAGCACTAAGACTTCTAGGAGTCCCCATGTGATGGTCCAGGGCTTTGAAGAGCCCTTTGGGCAGTGGTAGAATCCAGTGGTTAGAAAGGTGAGCTCTAGATTCAACTGCTTGGATTTGAATCATCTCTGGCTCTTAGTAATTGCATGACTTCTGGCAACTTTCTTACCTCTGACTCAGTTTTCTCATCTGAAAGTGGCCATAATAATCCTTTTTGGATGGACTAAATGAACTCATACATGTGAGGCATCTAGAATAGTGCCTGGCATATTGATTGTGCTCAGTAGAAATTAGCTACTCCATTTTGAGTTTCTCTGCCTGGTCCATTTTTGGATTCTAAGTCAATGTACCTAACCCATCACTCTTAAGTCCTAGCTCCACCTCTGTATGATATAATTGGGAGTCCTGTTTCATTAACCCAAAGCTGTAAGAAGTCACCGTCTTGGAACATGACTTTGGGTGACACACAAAGTTGACACCTGGGATTGAGAGGTTTTAGGGTGTTAGAAGCAGAAGGACACCTAGGAAGTCCTTACAAAACTCTTGCATCACGCTAGCTCAGGAACAAACCTACACAAACACCACAAATTCTTTGCCTCCAGACTTGTACAATTTGTACAATTTTTAGTATTATACAACTAAGTCTTCTAATATAGCAAGAGACTTCCATCCAGATCCAATTAAAGGCTTTTTTATGTCATCATTGCATTTTCCTCTAAATGCTTAAAAAATGCTTGTCATGCAGTGAAATGTAATAGGGCACAGAAGGAAAAGAAATTAGTTGCAAATACTTTGGCTCATACAAATGAATGAAGATGTATTTTTAAAGGATATATCCAGGCAAGATTAAAACTCAGAATAGCCTACCCATGTGATATGAGTCAGCACCACACAAATAACATGATGGTAAACTGTGCACCTCCTAACACATGAACCAAAAGTGCCTATAAAATATTCTGAACTGACAGTTGGTGTGTGTGGCTGTAGCCACAAAATTACACACACACACACACACGACAATAAATAAGGGGAAAACTTTCATTCAAGTGTATGCTGGTGCTGTGCCAAGTGTTTGATTTTAATTGAGCTTAAGCCCTCTTTTCTCTGTTTTTCCTCATCATTCAACAATGCCTACCCTGAAACTTAGACAAATCTGGATCAGAAAATCATTAAGACACCCCCCAAAAATAAAAGTTTAGGTATGACCCTATCCTGCTATTTTGCTTATTTTTCCCCATTCATTGTTTGCTAGTTTCTCTTCCAATTATCTCCTGCAGTGCCAAACATATTGTGTCGAACAGCAAATTCTGCCTTTACATTATCCAAAATAATTGTTCTAGATGGGATGGGGAAACATCATTTTTCTACTCAAAACAATTTCCAGATGAACACTCATGACTTGCACTACTCATATACAACAGACTTTTCCAGGCATTTTTGGCACCAGAGAGAGCTCATAATCATGATACTGAAACTGTTAGATGCACTGAAGTGTCCGTTGAAATGAACCACACCACCAAACTTGACACGCAAAATGAACATATTTCGTTAGCTCACTCACTTCAGGAGAGCTGTAATTCACTTTAAGAAATTAGAGATTTCCTTTGACCAGGCCTATGAGTATGAGGTGGAACTAAAAGTTGTCAACAGTCATTCTTTCCAAATTGCTTTGGCCATTCTGCACAGATTTACGCACATAGTGCACTCAGAAGCAGTGAAAAAATTCCAAAAGCATGGAGCTGTATCAACGGATCCCAGTAAAATGCACAGGGAATATCTGGAGTCGTAGATGAATTTATATAAGCAAAACTTTAACCCATGTTCTCTGAGCTACCTGCAACTCTTAGTGTGGACTTTTAAAAGATATGGTCACATTGAGGTCGGTGTTGTGGTAAAAGGTACATTGCATTCCAGAAAGGTGTTTGTTACTTTGATTCACAAAATGTGTATTAGTTAAAACTTTCTTCCCCAAGTAATAGAGATTCTCGTTGGCTTAAATAAGAATGGAGAATTTATTTTAAAGACAGGGGTTTAACTTGAACTTTAGGTCAAGATACAGCCAGTTCTTGCAAGAACTGGACACAGGAAGCTAGGTAGCGTTCTTTCTCTCCTGCCCCTGTGTAGGTTGCTCAGCACTGGGATCTTTGCCTTGGCAGCCACAGGCCTCCCAATAGCAGCAGCTGAATCCAATATGCAGTTTTTCAACATATGTAGCACCAGCTTCATTGCACCCCCGTAAGTACATCAGCCCAAGCACTGGCCGGCCAATGCCTCCTCCTCAGAAATCTAAAACTAGCTCCATAAAGTGCTGCTTCTGAGCTACAGCTCTGGGACCCCTCCTCCACGCTTCTAAATTGTCGTCATTTCAGTGTCTTCCTTTTGGGCCTTCAGCCCTAAGAGTGATAGCTCCTTCCTATAATTGCTACCTCTAAGTTTTTTCTTTTTGGTTACATAATTGACAACTTTAGATCTAGTTAACATATCTTTGTATTAAATTATTTCTTGTTCAAACAACTGGAGAGTTTTCTGTCTCACTGGACCCTGACTGATGTAAGTGTCTATTATTGAACTACATTATTTCTGTAGTCCCTCTAGCTTTAAAATTTTCTAATACATAAATACACTTTGGTAAATCACAAGAATTATATGATTATAATAACAGTAGTTGAGCATTAATGGCAAATGCCTATACTCTAAGCACCATGATAAGAGGTGTACTTTGGCCATCTCATTTAGTCCTCACAATAACCTATGTGGCATGTCACATGCATATTCTAGTTTTACAGAAGAAATAACTGAGGTTCAGGGAAATTCCACAGCCTATGCAAGGCAGAAGGCTAGTAAGTAAGTGATAGAGCCTAATATTCAATGTGGTTACTGGTTCTTCTCTTTGTTCCTTTCAACCAGCTCTCATAGCACTTAACCATGGTGTAGTAGTTACTCGATTTCATGGCAGTTCCCCTCAGACAGAAAGATCAGAATAAGAGCAGAGACCAAGGTTCTATCTAGCTTTTATTTCTAATGTTGTCACTATTATGGAAGGACCACAGTAAATATTTGTTGAGTTGAAGTTTGAAACTTGAAGAAACCAATCTGGAGGGTTTGAAAAGACAGAATGACTCATGAAGAGAAGTTAAGTCCTAGAGCTATTTGGAGCAGCCAGTTGAAATGGCTTTCAAAACAGATGTAGGCCTTGGCATCTAAACAGTATGATTATGTGCCCAGGAAAGGAGAATTTCATGCAAGTTACTCTGTATGCAAGATCCAAGTAAGTTTTCTGAAACTGGTGTCAACCCAAGAAGGGTGGACCTAAATCCCAGAGAGAAAAGTCTTCATTATGAACACAAAGGTACAAGAGACCTCTGGTTTGAACTAAAAACTCCAACTGATACTAAATTGAGGACATATAATTTCCTAATTCAAATATAATTTTGCCCTAAGACGTCCTCATACTTTAAAACAGTAGGCTGTGCACGGTGGCTCACGCCTATAATCCCAGCACTTTGGGAGACCCAAGCAGGCGGATCACTTGAGGTCAGGAGTTTGAGACTAGCCTGGAGAACATGGTGAAATCCTGTTTCTACTAAAAAAATGAAATAAAAAATTAGCTGGGCGTGGTGGCAGGTGCCTGTAATCCCAGCTACTCGGGAGGCTGAGGCAGGAGAATGGCGTGAACCCAAGGGGCGGATCTTGCAGCAGTGAGCCGAGATCGCGCCATTGCATTCCAGCCTGGGCGACAGAGTGACTCTGTCTCAAAAAAAAAAAAAAAAAAAAAGTAGTTGGTCCACCTTTATATGGCCATACAGGGAACCCAAGGGCATTGCTTTCAGGGCGAGATAAACCCTAGCTCCTGGGAAGTAATAGCAGACAGTCATCCAAACTATAGTGACATTAGCAGAAACCCTTTCAATTAGAGATTATCCCAAGGCTTCATCTAGTTAGGGTGCAGCATTTCCTCTTGAGAAAAGTATAACAATTTTTCTCTAAATTGGATGGCTTAACTATTACCACAATGGTAAGTTATATAGTTGAAAATTTAAACTCTTTATATTCAAAGCACCAGAATGACCTAGAGAATCAATTAATTTGTTCTGCTATTCAGTGAAATTTTTGTAGTTTCAAGAGCACCAAAATGTGTATTGGCAACAGAAAAATAATTAGTTCAAAAAATTTTACAAACTTTCAAATTTACACACTTGGGAAGTTACTTTACATTTCCTTTCCTAGTGTGCCCATTTGTTTGGGATTAATAAATGCTCAGGCACTCAGCTGCTCACATATTTTTCACAGCTGTTTGTTAAGAGACCCTGAGAATGTTTCAAAGTTCAAGTTGGTGTCAAGCTGTTTGAATTTCCAAATTCAACTTCTAGGCAAAAAAAGCTAGCATCTCTCAAGTCTGTTGTTATGGACTTTTTGGTGATATTTCAATGCAAGAAATTCACTTTTTGTTTTGTTTTCTTTTGCATCACAAATGGATCATGTTTTATTGACCATTAAACTATGAATCTTTAAAAAAAATGAGTTGAATGGTCATGAAGGTATGAATTTTTCTGTTTGCTTTACAATGAGAACTTTTCCCTGTAGAAATATATGACTTAATAAACTTACAAAACTTTAGACTGTAATAAAATATCCAAAATTCGTCCATGCCCAAGCAAACTGAAAATCTTAACTAATCTTTCTCAATTATCTAGTCCTTAGTTTCTCCATAAATATAAAGCAGGACACACACAAAATAATAAAACGAATTTTTTTTTTTTTTTTTTTTTGAGACAGAGTCTCACTCTGTTGCCCAGGCTGGAGTCCAGTGGTGCAATCTTGGCTCACTGCAACATTTACCTCCTGGGTTCAAGCTATTTTCCAGCCTCAGCCTCCTGAGCAGCGGGACTATCACCATGCCTGACTAATTTTTGTATTTTTAGTAGAGACAGGGTTTCACCATGCTGGCCAGGCTGGTCTCAAACTCCTGACCTCAGGTGATCCACCCGCCTTGACCTCCTAAAGTGCTGGGATTATAGGCATGAGCCATGGTGTCTGGCCTAAATTACAATTTTGATGACTATCCCTCCAAATGCCAAGTGATGAAGTAACGGTCTTCAACTAAATATTAAAAATCTGCATATTAAAAATTGAAAATCTGCATATGAAAATGTATAGACATCGGAGATCCAGCCAGCTGGCAAAATTGATGTTAGCCTATATAATACTTTTTTTAAAGTAATAAAAAGAAATGAGAATTTGGTTAAATATTATGGTAGAAATTTTCAAGTACCTTAGCTAATATTTAGAGTTTATTGGCTATTTAAAAACACTCCTTTGAGTTTCAGCTGGTTCTAAACAACATCTGTGATCCATATCCCTAAAGTCTGCAGAAACATAACATCCACACATTATTTGGTTTCACAACTGAATGTTTTGATATTCAGCTATATTAAAGTAATGAGCCCAATTACTAAAATAATCTTACACAGTTTTCCCAGACAAAAAGAACGATCGTGTTTGCGAGTCCTTCTGTTTCTACCAACCATCTTAAACACCAGCCTATTGTAAATTATAAAGCCCTGCTTAATCACAGCAGTGCATTGTCTGCAAACTTCCCTAAAATACCTACTTTAGAATATCAGGCACACTCATTGATAAACAAATACACATTTCGAAAGAATCCTTTGCCAATTTTAACCAATTAAAGATGAAAGCTATGATATTGCTGAAGGCAAATAAAAGATTTTCTTTTCTTTTGCTCTTGCCCATAGCAACTAATGACAATAGTGTTTTAAAATATCAAAAGTTAGATCCCGAAATCACCCATATTATTAAAATGACCTTTGTTTAAAGTATAACAAAGTACATTAAAATATTGTATGTGAGGATATATGTTTACAAAGTGAAGAATGCCAATATTAACAAGGGCTGGAAGAAATGATCACTCACTAGCCTTCTAAGCCTGATCTATCATCATTATTTAATATTGTGCCATCATTGACCAAATTGCCAATTTGTTCTGAAATTGTCAACTAGAAACATGGCACAGTTAGATAAACAAATTATTATTTCCCAATAATTCCCAATAAGTTGTTGGCTCCCTGAACCACTTGTTATGAAAACAGTTTGAACTGAACTTGCCAATTTCATAATTTGATGATCACTAGTTTCCCTTTCACAAAGGTTTAGTCTGGCCCTTACATTAAATCAAATTCCCACATGGATGTATCCCTGCACCACCTTCCAACCCCTCACGACCTGTCACACACACCCAGGCCCACAGGTACACCATGAACCCTCCCTACTTGCTGGGGGTTAGCCTTTTTTTTTTTTTTTTTTTTGAGACAGTGTCTTGCTCTGTCACCCAGGCTAGAGTGCAGTGGTGCTATCTCGGCTCACTGAAACTTCCGCCTCTCAGGTTCAAGCAATTCTCCTGCCTCAACCTCCCAAGTAGCTAGGATTAGAGGCGTGAGCCACTGCGCCTGGCCTTAGACTTTTATTGGATGATGTAGTTCAGACAACGTAGTAAGACAACTTTTAACCTGCTGCTGCTAAACCAAAATGGTTTTGATTTGGTTCCCATTCATAGCTTGTTTAAAATACAATTGACACTGAACAATCCAGAGAGGCAGGACTCAGTAACGTTGCCAAAAAAATTCTTCTGTTAATACACTCATTTCTCTGAATTAAGAGCTCAAACCTCACATGTGAGGAGTATGTGTGTTCATCTTATCTTTGTCTTCAAGTTTGATACTCAGAGCAGCCCACTCATAAGTTTAATGTGTTTCTACACTAGAAAAAGGAATGAAACAGCATTTACTGGGACTCACCGTGAGCCAGGCATTGAGGGAGATTTCACCTAGGCTTCAATTAATGAACCCTCCAATAATCCTTTGAGATTGGAATGATTATAACATCCCCCAATTTACAAATAAGGTAACCAAGACTCAGAAACTAAATTTGATCTTAGTAGTAAGTGACCTGGATCTGAATCCAGGGAAAATTGGGTTTGTTTAAGAAAAACTGAATCTGATTTCTGGGCTGGCAATCTGCTAGGATGATACAAAATGTTGCCCAAATGGGTTAGTAGGCAGTGGGCACTTTGCAATACCCCGCACAACCTGCAATTAATGAGTATTTGAGTTGATATTTCTTTAATATTTGCCTTTCCTGTTTCCTTGTAAGCTCTATGAGAAGATGTAGGTAGTTTCATCCATCGCTCTATTTCCAGTGCTAGCACGTAGGAGGCGTTCGCTAAATATCTTCTGACTGTCTAATGTGCTCTGCCTCTCCTGCTCGTTTTCTCAAAGACATCTAAGCAGATTGGCACAAGGACAGAATAATCCTGGATATACCCACCAACAGACTTCTCTGTCAATTTAATCCTGTGCCTCACCAATGCCCCTTATCTTTTAGAAGCCAACAATAACCAGCTTTTAGCTAATTGCTTTCAAATCGATTAGAAGTGTTTCCAAGTAGAATAATAATAGATCCAGTCATTATTGAACTCTGACAGTATGCCACGTACTTAAGCGCATACATGCATCATCTTACAGTAGATGTTATCATTCTCCCAATTTTACGGATTAAAATTTGTACTGTAGTGTGGGCACTGTGGCTCAGGAGGACCTGCCAGGCCATCTGAAGGACAGCTGTAGCACCGCCCTGGTGCTATGCTCATTCAAAGACTCCAGCTGCAAGCACAGGTGCCCTAAGTGGGCAATGGCATGGCATGTGGAGGAGAGTGTGAAGCCACATCTGGTCATGATGTGTGCTCTGTTGATCTGGCAATGGCAGGAGCTGCAGGACCTTCAGCAAGAGCTGGAGGACCTATCAGTGGGCAGTGATGGTGTGCTTATCTGGAAGACTGGCAGCTGTGGTCAGTGGCTACAGGAGGCCAAGGCCAAGCCCAACCTTGAGTGCTTCAGCCCAGCCTTCTACACACAAAAGTGTGGTTACAAGCTGCAGGTGTCTGCATTCCTCAATGACAAAGGCAGTGGTGAGGGCACACGCCTCTCAATATACATTGACTTGCTGCCTGGTGCCTTTGACAATCTCCTTGAGTGGTCCTTTGCCCGCTGTGTCACCTTCTGCCTGCTGGATCAGAGCGACCCTGGGCTGGCTAAACCACAGCACATCACTGACACCTTCCACCCAGGCCCAAACTGGAAGAACTTCCAGAAGCCGGGCACCTGGGGGGGCTCCCTGGATGAGAGTTCTTTGGGCTTTGGTTATCTCAAGTTCATCTCCCACCAGGACATCCAAAAGCGAAAAACTATGTACAGTGTGGGGAATAGGTCTTGGGGTCATCAAGGGCTGGAAACAAGTGACCTCAGGGACTGTCTCCCTTCTTGGGTAGGGCAGACATGCCCTGGTGCCGGTCATACTCTACCCGGACTGAGGTGCCTGCTCAGGTGCTATGTCCTAAGAGCCATAGGGGGGTAGAAGTTGGGGATGGAGAAAGGGTAGTTCAAAGAATCTGTCTTGAGATCTGATTTTTTTCCTCTTTCCCTAGCTGTGCCCCCTCTGGTTATTTATTTCCTTAGTGCCAAGAGGGCACAGCAGGGCAGCCTTGATTTTTAAGAAATCCGTAAGTGTATTTATTAGAAAAAAAAAAAATTGTACTTTGGCAAGGTTAGGCTACTTCTCCTAGAAGGAAGAATTATGAAGAAGGAGGAGATAAAAAGCCAAAAGGGAGATGGGACAGTGGCTCTGGAGATGAAAAAGAGCCTAGTAACACAGATATTCAAATTTCTCAGACCTGAAACCACACCACTCTCAGCCCTTCCCCAATTCTGCAGGGCGGCCTGGGGCGTCCCTGGGGAGTGCCGCATAGGTGAGCCCATCCATGATCCTTCACTCTGGCCTTCTGGAAAGTTCACCTGCCTTCAGAATGATGCTTCAACTCTTCCTCTGTGACATGGTTTCTCTTCCTACAAAGCAACATTCAGGAGCACCTAATACTGCAGCCCTCAAGGCACTGCCAAATGGGTCACCTTCCCTTTGGTTCCCAATGCTCCCAAACCCTGAACTGGGCTCCACCCAGATGTGGAGAAAATAGCCCGTCCAGGACTGAAATTCACACTGTGAGGCCTTTTTGAAGAAGATGTACCAGATTTCCTGCCCTTCATCGCCAGGATCTATCGATATCATCACCTGCACTAAAACTTTCCCTCAAACTCTTTTTTCCCCCATGAAATAGGTGCCTGGGGAGGCACATACCTTGAGACACACTGAAATTCCTGGCTTAGGCTCAGCTAAGCTAGTCTCCCTCTTCCCTTTAGCAGACAGAGTTTTAGGGGAGCAAAAAAAAAAAAAAAAAAAAAAGCTACAGTCAAAACTGTGTCTTTGTAACCTGGGGGAAATGTTTCTCAATCCTTAAAAAAAAGTTTCTTAGCATGTTGGCTTTTGCACTTTCCGAATTTGCCTCCATAAATACACAGGAACTGTTTAATTTGATGTTCATTGAGACAAATGCTGTAATCTGCCTTGGGAGAGCCAGCTGATAGGGAAGCTTGACTTGTAAAATAATTTTGCTTTGATGATCTCACCCAACCTATTGATTTGTCAGGAGTTTTATTCAGCAAAAGCATGATACAAAAGATGAAGTCAAGAAGAGCAGCAGTTATTTAACCACATTAGAACCCAGGTCTGTAGTTTCTTTTACTGGAGACATTTACATAAGCAGACATCATCTTTAATCTTTGTTTATATTGTCACAGTCTTGTTTTTAGTCTTTTCGTCTCTTAAAACTAAGCTGTGATTATTACTTGCACGTTTTTACTGGCTTATTCATTCCAGTTGGGATTTTCTTCCAACCTTGCCTGGGAAATCCAGTTCCTAATGCAAGTACAGTGAATGGTAAGCTCAACTTCCACTCAAGTAGCCATTTCTGTTTATCAATTTCTAATTTGTGAAATACAGAGCTGACAACTGGAGATACGTAAATGAAGGAGTCTCTTTACTACCTGATGCGGAGAGTTGTCTGCGCTCACCTGCATTGGTAGGAGTTTTAATTTCACCATTTTCACTACTATCTTACTTCATTGTCTGTCTTTCCCTCTCTGTGCTGCTTTTCCGTGTCTACAGGGAAGACTGTAGATGACTACAGTCTTTTCCTCTATCCTCTAAGGATAGGGTAGTCTAGGGTTTTATATTTGGCTTTGTGCAATATATATTTTTATATTTCCACTTTGAATGTATATATTAGAAGTGGCATCAAATGTATTATTGTAGATTTAACTTTTACTAACAGGAATCTAGGAAATTTGTCTGAGTCTCCACTCTATTCCCAGCAGCTAAAATAGCATCTAGTACATTACAGGCCCCCAGTGCATATTGCTGCATGAAGAAATGTATCACAAGCCAGGGTTGAAAGGTAAAAGCTGTCTTCTTTAACAACTTTGCAAATCTGTTGCCAAATAATCGTGTTTCCATGGAAATGAGAGAAAACAGTCCATCATTAAATGATTGTCATTTGTTGATGAAACAGATCGATCTCAAAGATTGACCAAAAGAAATACTCATTGTTAAACATTCAGTACCCTATACTACTCTAAGAAGTCTAGATAAAGGAAATGGAAAGAGAATAAATTTCAGTTTGGGATTCACTTTGAAAGGAAGGGTTTATAAAGCCCTCCAATTGGTCCTTGAGTATCCATTCCAATTTGTTCTAATCCAGTTTAATTTCTACAAAGATTAGCCAAAAATATTAACAAAGACAGGGAGAGATTTCTGGCTTCCAGAAGTGAACACTTGAGCCACAGCCAAAGCTATCACCTCAGATGAAAATAATATGATTTACCACAAGAGTTCCTGTCTTCTTTCACTCTATTACTTCAACCAGTGTTAGAAATAGAGGGCCAAGTTTATTCAGGATGCTAATGACTGTCACCCAGATTCTGAGACTCTGTATGCAAACCGATGGTCTGAAGATGAGATCTGGCCCACACATGTATTTTATTTGACCCACACTGTTTTTTTTATTGAATTAATTGCCAATACAGGAAGTCACAAGAATTCACATAAAACCCCAGCTTTCTCTTTTTTTTTCCTCAAAATATGAAAACAGAAGATACAGTGACTCTGGGTTGCAATTAAAGTGCAAATCACCATGGCCCCACCACTGCCTATCTATATTCTGATACTGGAAATACTTTCAATTGCTATCCCTCATCAGCCTGCATTGTTTTCTTTCTAATGCCCTGTTTATCTGATATATTTACCTTATCTGTCCGGCTCTGCATGCAGCTACTGTCCTAAATTGTCCCGCAAGTGTTACATTTAAACTTTTCTTGCTGCTTTTCTCTGTGAATATGTGAATGTTCTGATTGAAGCTCTATCTGTATTATTCTGCACCAACTGATCCATTTCATTAGTTTCTTCCAACCTCTTGCACATGTGGTCACTAAAGGGGTTAGGATGGAATTAGTTAAAAGACTAGTCAAGTGATGAAAGCAGTCATTTCTGTGACTATGGGTATAGGTAGGGTTTCCTAATAAACATACTGAATGCCTCATTAGCCCATTCAACTTGGGTGGGTTCCGTACGCTCTTAGCAAAAGAGAAAAATAAGCAGGGTTTTTGGGAGGAAGGCTAAGCTTTTGAATCTTTATTGGAGCATATGTTACATACTTATATATGCATATAATGCTACACACACATATGCATATATATATATACACACATATATACGCATATATTGTTAAAATCATAGGTGAAACTATCTTGTCTCCTGTGGGCTCATTTAAAGTGTTTTTCAAGTTAATTTTAACTATAAAATGTTTTTCTTTTCCCTTTATCTTTTTAATTTTTTATATACTTACATTACTTTTATTATGATAGTACCTCAATATTATAAACACAAAATTAGAAATTAATACTAAATATACATAATTTTGAACAAATTTATATCCAAAATACATTTCTAATTAAATACAAACAAAACAACAAAAACAATACAATTCAAATGACTAACTCCAATTTAATATGGTCAGCAGTATTGTTAAATTGTTCATAGTGGACACTTACTGTGGGATACGGGGAATTTTGTGGAAATCAGACTGTACAATTCCACAGTTCCTTCTACAAAGTCCTTGGGACAAGATGTACCACTGAATCTGGAAATTTTTGTATTTATAAAAGGGGAGGTACCCAATAATCAAATCCATTAAGATCTACAGTACTATATATGAGTATATGACTATTCCCAGTAAATGGGATCATAAAAACTATAAATACCTCATGTCAGTGCAGGTCAGTTTTTATCACCAAATGAGTTTTTCACAAACTTACAAAAGTTTGAGGGTTTTGAATTGTGGATACAAGTCTATGAGGTATGTGACATTCATCCACATTATCCAACTATAAACTCTTTAAAGAAGAAGGAAGAAGAGTAAAATGATAATTAAAATAATAATAATATCATTGATTAGCTTCTTCTCGTGCCCTACATCTATGTTATCCATTCTTTACTACAATCCCATAAGGTAGGTCTGATTATCCTCACTTTTTGGAAAAAGAAGCTAAAACTTTGGCGGTCATAAGAATGCCTTTCAAAATGCTGCCTTGGAGATGCTGACTCACAAGTAGTATAACCTGGGATAGTCACCAAGAAAGTTTGTGCTACTTTTTTTTTTTTTTTTTTTTTAATACTTTAAGTTCTAGGGTACATGTGCACAATGTGCAGGTTTGTTCCATATGTATACATGTACCGTGTTGGTGTGCTGCACCCATTAACTCGTCATTTACATTAGGTATATCTCCTCATGCTATCCTTCCCCCCTCCTCCCTCCCCACAATAGGCCCCAATGTGTGATGTTCCCTTTCTGTGTCCACATGATCTCATTTTTCAGTTCCCACCTATGATTGAGAACATGCGGTGTTTGGTTTTCTGTTCTTGTGATAGTTTGCTGAGAATGATGGTTTCCAGCTGCATCCATGGCCCTACAAAGGACACGAACTCATCCTTTTTTATGGCTGCATAGTATTACATGGTGTATATATGCCACATTTTCTTAATCCAGTCTGTTACTGATGGACATTTGGGTTGATTCCAAGTCTTTGCTATTGTGAATAGTGCCGCAATAAACATACGTGTGCATGTGTCTTTATAGGAGCATGATTTATAATCCTTTGGGTATATACCCAGTAATGGATGGCTGGGTCAAATGGTATTTCTAGTTCTAGATCCTTGAGGAATCGCCACACTGTTTTCCACAACTAGTTTACAGTCCCACCAGCAGTATAAAAGTGTTCCTATTTCTCCACATCCTCTCCAGCACCCGTTGTTTCCTGACTTTTTAATGATTGCCATTCTAACTGGTGTGAGATGGTATCTCATTGTGGTTTTGATTTGCATTTCTCTAATAGCGAGTGATGATGAGCATTTTTTCATGTGTGTGTTGGCTGCATAAATGTCTTCTTTTCAGAAGTGTCTGTTCATATCCTTTGCCCACTTTTTGATGGGGTTGTTTTTTTCTTGTAAATTTGAGTTCTTTGTAGGTTATTATGGATATTAGCCCTTTGTCAGATGAGTAGATTGCAAAAATTTTCTCCCATTCTGTGGGTTGCCTGTTCACTCTGATGGTAGTTTCTTTTACTGTACAGAAGCTCTTTAGTTTAATTAGATCCCATTTGTCAATTTTGGCTTTTGTTGCTGTTGCTTTTGGTGTTTTAGACATGAAGTCCTTGCCCCTGCCTAAGTCCTGAATGGTATTGCCTGAATGGTATTGTTTTCTTCTAGGGTTTTTATGGTTTTAGGTCTAACATTTAAGTCTCTAATCCATCTTGAATTAATTTTCGCATAAGGAGTAAGGAACGGATGCAGTTTCAGCTTTCTACTTATGGCTAGCCAATTTTCCCATGTGCTACTTTTTATTCAAAATAATCTCTCTATTAATTTGAATAAGAAAAAGGAATAAGGCTGGATTAATAATAATGTGCACTTAAGACAGTGATATATAGGTATGGTCAGGTCGTGTGTGTTTGAATAATACTAGTATGGATAATATAACTTCAAAAAATTATAAATTTGAATTCTTATAATTCATAACTAGGCAAATATTTAATTTTTTCCCAAAGAAAATAATGTTTTAGGAAAATCAGTAGTATAAGCAAGACAGTTGTTATCTTATTGGAAGGAACACCAACTACGAAATCCATAAAGAAAAGACCTATAGATTTGGGAGCATAAAGCCAAAATATTCCATATTCAATGTTTTCCAATTCCAGAGACACACAGAAAACCAGATAATTATTTGCCAGTCAAGTGGTGAAACATTCTTAATACATAAAAAAGGAGCACCTCTAAGTAAGCAAGAAAAATACAAAGATTCTAGTAAAAATAGGGTGTCAAGAGAGGATAGCCAGATCCCAAGCCAAGAGTTTAGGCTGGCCAATGAATATATAAAAATATTTTCAACCTCTTCAGAAAACATAAGTAAATAAAGAGATAATAAATACAACAATGCCACCTACTACATTATAAAAGATGAACAAGATTAATAATGCCCAGAGTTGGCAAGAATATGGAGATGCATCACATTTATCTACACTTGGTTGAAGTAAAAACTAATATAAAACTTCTATAATAAAATGTGGATTGCACTATCTAAAAAGAAAATACCTTTAGCCCAGTAATCCTACTCCTATGAATATATCATAAAAGTATAATTAAACAAGCATACAAAAAGGTATGCATGGGTTCCTACAGCAATAGTATAATAGTGAAAATTTGGAAATAGCCTGTAAGCCTAAACAGGGAGGGTTGGTTAAATATGTTACATTTCTTAGAAAGGAATATAATGCAGCCATTAAAAAGGAATGACATATCTGAATACTCAATAAAAAGGAATTTTGAAAAGCATTTTATAAAAGATAATATCTAGTTGATTTTACTTTTGTGTTCATAGGAATACTGCAATCAGTAGGGCATGAGTAGGAAATATCTATTTTTTTTCTCCCTTCAAACATATTTGATTTGATTTTGCTTCTCTGTACAATTGTCTCAGGTAAGATTCTCCAGGAACTTAACTCTGAGACAGAGTCTAGTTGTAAGATGTTTATCACAGACAGCCCTTGGGAACAACACCTGTTAAAGAGGGAAAGGGAGCAGATTGGACAGGGAGAAGGTGAGCTCTGGTGCCTGCCAGCCCATTGACACCTTGGCCAACTTTAGGGAGCTCTGGAGCCAAAATGGTCCCATAATGGACTGAAATGGCAAAGCCTCTATATCCTCCTCCTTAGTCGTGGGATCTGGGCTACCCTGGGAGGGGTGTGATGGACTTAAGCAGGTGGCTGTCTCCAGCTGAGGCCATCCCCACAGGAGGCTGAGGCCAGGTTTTCTCCTGACAGCACTCCAAATGGCTGGGACCAGAAGTTCCACTTGAAGGGGGATTTGCATGGCATTTCATGTGTCCGCCACAACAATATCTTGGTTATATCTCACTGTTTTTTCATTGTGTTCAGGTTGAAAACATATTTTAAACCTAAATCTCACATCTTAGGTTTTTGCCGTTCCCCACACTATCAGGTGAGGCTCAGAGCCTAGCTGGAGGTAAGGGAGATCAGTAATCTATTAACCTAAGTCATCTATGAACCTACTTTTTTGCTTTTTTTGCAGCTCCACTCTACCTCCATAGGCAGCCAAAGGTGGGCTCCTTACAGGATGCCTGGCATGCACATGACTCAAAAGAAATTCCACCACCCCTGGCCTGTGAAGGGGATCACTCCTGGTGCAATTATTTCTCTCCCTTGAAGAAGACTTTGGGATTCTCCCAGGGAGAGATACGCACTATCTATGTGTCTGTGTCTTTAGACTCTGGGCCATGTGCAGCTCTCGCGAGACTCTCCTGTGTTTTAATCAGGGAGCAGACCAGGAAAAGCCTCTGTGTTTTCTTCTATTAGGTTGGTGCAAAAGTAATTGCAGTTTTTGCAATTTTCATTGCAGGTCTGTCTTACAATGCAGCAAGCTTCACTTGTGGCAGTAAGGTACCATTTTCCTCTGCTGGCAGGGGCCTCACCCTATCTCTGGATCCTACACCTGCCTTAAGAGGAGGAGACACGCTACAGTATTGCCTCCTCCTGTGTGTTTCCTTATGTTAAATGATTTTTCCCCAGAAGTGTCTCTAGCCATTCATTATATAAGGGCTGGAGTGGGTGCTGGACGTTGACAGTGGAAAGCCAGTTGGACATCTTTCAGTAAGAATGCTCCAGCCCCTCTCTCTAGAATGTGTGGGTACTTGTCTTCCATTGTCCTGAGATTTGGGGCCTCAGCTAACACTCTGAAACAACTCGAAGAACCCCATTTAATAGCTAGTTACATGTGTAAAATTGTATACATGCACACACACACACCCACACACCCACACACATTAGAAGGAATATTTGCCAAAATGCTGATGTTGGTTGTCTCTAGGTAGTTGAATTTAGGATGAATTTTCTCTGTTCTTTAACATTCTATTCTGAACATGTGCTATTTTTTGAAGTCAGAAACGAAAAGGGGAAAGAAAGAGCACCAGGCTTGGAATCCAGTGTCCTTGGATGCCTGTGTCCTAGTCCTGGATGGGCCATGTAACAAGTTCTATAGACTTGGGAGAATGATTTAAACTCAGTGGTCTCATCCATGAGATAGTTCAATTAGGTTAGAATAAACTATGACCTAAAGCCAGAAAGAAAACCAGCATGTTTATTCATGGCCACCAAAAGTTGCAGAATAAATATTGTACTTATGATAAGTGCGTTTCTTTATTAAGCAGATACATACCAAGTAATTGCAGTGTGCCAAATGCTAGGTTGAAATAAGGACCCAAAGATAAATGAAGCCAGTACCTAGATTCAAAGACCTCTCTGTCCAGTATGGTAGACACACCTGCAAATAAGCCCATTGACAATTCAGTGTGGTCAGTGTAGTGACATCAGCTTGTGGAAAGGGCAGATGAATTCTAGGAAGCAGGAGAGATTAGGGATCATTTTCTTGATCAGTGATACTGGTACCTAAGTGTGTTCTAAAGGATGAGGAGGAATGTATAAGGGAGACACTAGGATACTATTAAAATCACTCGAACATTTTGAAGACAAATAATATTGTAGAGGGCATTTAAGGAGAAATCCATTCTCCTTTGATGTTTTCCAGTTTAATCATTCATAGTCTCTTCCGAAACTCTTTGCAACACATCTCAATGCTTTCCTGAACCATTCATGAAGTCTAAGCATACATCTGTTTGTAGGATCTCTGCAGTGAAGAACACACAGTTCTCAAGTCTCACTTTGGTCCTACTTGCCTTCTAACACTGAAAATGCTAAGTAAACAAGATTCTTATCTATTAAGACATTCACGGGGTTCTCTAAGACAAGTGCCTCCTCTTCCCCTCTAACCCCGCAATGAGTTCCTGTCAGTAGAAACTTGAAAATAATTAAGCCTAATTTCTTAAAACTATTTTCTAACTCTTGACTTTTCCCTGATTGACCTCCCTCCATCGGGACGAATTAATGAGAGTGATTCCGTTGATGCATGTGGAACCGTGACACGTAGATGGCACCCAGAGAGGGCTCTACATCACATCCAGGTTAATCGTGGGATCAGGACACATGTGGACGCCACAGAACTGGTAACCAGGATGCAGTTAAATAAAGATTCTCTAAATATTTGTTCAACATTGATTCAACAGAGAGACAGGAAACTGCATGGAAACTGGGAAGGGAAAAGAGGCCTTGGGGGCAGCCCTCCGCCTCTCCATTAGTATTCTAAGTGATTTAACTGCCCATGAACTTGCCCTTTTCTTACAGCAAAAATGAGGTTCCACAGAGAAATGGCACTGTGTTTTTTAGCAGGCCGTTCGGTGATCACCTAATGTGACTGCACATTCCCTTTGGAAGTCTGACCCTCTCCATCCCCAAGTGTCTCATTAGAATATCCATCCAACTATGCACAGTGGACTGCTGATCCCCGGGGGGATTCCCAGCAAGATTTAATGTCTTCATACTGTTGCACATGCAGAGCCACTTGGGTGACTCTTTTAGTGGACACCACAGTCATCCAGTCTGTAAGGATCAATCCTGGTCTCTCTCAGAATCCCATGAGAGTCTCCCAAAAAGATAAAGAACGCCACATTTACACTTCTATTGTGAACCAATGCAGGCTTATTCCCAAGTCCTAATATATTCTTTCTGAAAACGGAATTGTGTAGCTGAAATGCTGAACTTCAGCTAAACTGCCCAGCCACATATATTTTAAATTGTCTAACTACTTCTCTTTCTGCCCTTCCAGACTATGGTGTCCTTGGAGTCAAGGACTGAGTCTTCTTTTCACTTAACCTTTATCATTTAGTGTAGAGCTTGAAATAAATAGAAATTAAACCAGACATCTTCCCACCAACATCTTCCAAGAGTTTTTGAGAATTGTCTTTCAAATATTTCAACTTTGGGAGGACGCCTTTTCTTTTTACTTCTTTAAAGTAGTCTGCCACTGTGGTACCCTCAGCTCTATATATTTTCAAGCAACCAGTTAATCAGTTTCAAGCAACTCAAAGAGTTTTGACTTCTAACCATGTGATAGGCATCATCAGGCTAAGTACTGAGATACAGAAATGAAGGTACCGCCCCTCCTACTCACACAGCACACAAACTGTGTGCAGATGTAAATATTGTACGTGTGATTAAATTACAGGCTTAACAGTCTAGTCACTTGATTCAGTTTCACCTGTCTGAATACATTAATTCAATTTTACAAGGGACAGACCCCTTCCTTCGTTTTCTTGTACTACCCTGAAGCTAATGCAGAGAATATAATTGTATGAAGCTGAAAATCAGGCTCCATTCGCCTAAAAAACAGGAAGTTGCCCGTGGCTTCTTCTAACCTTCTCCTTCCTTTTTCTCTGTTTAATTCACCAAGCTTCCTCAATCTGAGCCACCCCAGTCCCACATAGGGAGATCCAGTCTTTAAGGATCAACTCCGATCTCTCTCAGAATGCCATGAAAAGATGTCCCAAAGAAATAAAGAGGCCCACACTTATATTTCTATCTTAAAACAAAGCAAGTTCATTCCCAAATTCCAGTAAATTTTCTCTAAAAAGGGAAAAGCCACACAAGGAGGATTACAGTTTACAGGAAGTGAGGAAATGACCTTTCTAAGAAAAAGCTGTCGAAGGAACCACTTGCCTCCAAAGATGGGAGGGACACAATTAATTTTTGCCCTGACTGAGGAAAGGTAAAGTTAATAGAGGGAAGAGAATCTCAGAAAGGGAAATTAAAGCCAACATGCTTCTGGCTTCTTGAGGCTGCCCCCTGAGTTAATTAATTACCTGGGAGGGGATTATGAAGTGAGTTGTGAATTTCTCTTACTTCATACACACACACACACACACACACACACACACACACACATACACACAAGGAAGAACCACAGTGTGAATCTATTTTAAGAGCTAGAAATTGGCTTGGGGAAATTGCTGATATACTGGGAATGAAAGAAAAAGGGATTTTAAAAAAAAACCCTCCTCAACAGTAAGAAGTAGGAGGAGAGCTACTTTAACAATCTCTGAGCTATTAATGCAATCACAATCTGGATCCAGGACAAAACTAAGGATTTCTTTCCTTCCTTTCTCTTTTCTTATTTTCTTACCTTCCTCTCTCTCTTCCTTTCTTCTTCTTTTATCCAATTGGTAAACATCCGTTATATGATAGGTACTGCCCCAGACACTAGGAAAACAGAATGACATCCATAGTCCCAAATAATATTAATTCACAAGGAATAAGAGAGAGAAAAAATTTCCATTTAATTTCTCATAGGAAAGAAAGAGGAAAAACTGGGGGGAAAATACTCCTGATGAATGGATGGGACAGAAAGTGAAATCCTGCTGGGCCTAGATAGGTCTGAGGACTCAATATGAAGAGAGAAATTGTTTTGATGTACCAGAGTGGAAGAAGAAAGGCGGGATGGAGGGATCAAGATGGCGAAACACTTCACTCCACAATGTGACTCTTCACCAAAGGCACCAAACGTTCAATTAGGTGTCTCGTGAAAACCAGTAAAGGAGCTGAGTTCTGTGTACAGGGTGTCACATAGCACAATAGAAACTGTAGGCAAAGGGCCCACAGAGACCATAGAAGAACCACAGAGGAAGATGAGGGCAAGGCCACAGGGACTCCTAGAAAAGGCTTTGCACATCACAAGCCATGTAACTGTGATCCGGGCTGGGTTTGGACAGACTTACAAGGGTCATGAAGCTTCTAGGCTGCATTGAGTTTTCACATTCAATTAGTTGTAACAGCACATTTGAAAGTCCATAAACTCAACAGCTGAGGATAAAAGAAAAAAATCATTAATACACTACAAAACCCAACTCACCTGATGATGATGGATCAATAATATCCATGAGGCCCAGGGGCCCAAGTGGCCATAGGTAGGCAACAAGGAAATCCATGAATTCCCTAAAACTATATGCAAAATGTTGTGAAAATATACATAATGCATAATGATGTTTGGTCAACAGTCCGCATAAGATTACAATGGAGCTGAAAAATTCCTTTCACCTACCAACATCAGAGCACAATGCATTACTCACATGTTCATGGTGATGCTGGTGTAAACAAACCTACTGCACTGCCATCCATACAAAAGTATAGCACGTACAGTTATGTACAGTGCGTGATATTTGGTGATAATAAATGGCTGTGGTACTGGTTAGTGCATTTGATATAGTATACTTATTATCATTATTTTAGAGTGTACTACTTCTACTTATTAAAAATAAACTTAACTATGAAACAGCCTCAGGCAGATCCTTCAGGAGGCATTCCAAAAGAAGGCATTATTATCATAGGAGACGACAGTTCCATGAATGTTATTGCCCCTGAAGACCTTCCAGTCGGACAAGATATGGAGGTGGAAGACAGCAACACTGATGATCCTGACCCTGTGTAGGTCTAGGCTACTGTGAGTGTTTCTGTCTTCGTTTTTAACAACAACAAAAAAGAAGTTTAAAAAGTAAAAAAATACTTTGGGAGGCCGAGACGGGCAGATCACGAGGTCAAGAGATCGAGACCATCCTGGCTAACCCGGTGAAACCCCGTCTCTACTAAAAAATACAAAAAACTAGCCGGGCGAGGTGGCGGGCGCCTGTAGCCCCAGCTACTCCGGAGGCTGAGGCAGGAGAATGGCATAAACCTGGGAGGCGGAGCTTGCAGTGAGCTGAGATCCGGCCACTGCACTCCAGCCTGGGCGACAGAGCGAGACTCCATCTCAAAAATAATAATAATAATAAATTTTAAAAATAGAAAATGTTTATAGGAGGATAAAGAAATATTTTTGTATAGCTGTACAAGGTATTTTTTTTAAGCTGTGTTATTATAAAAGAGTCAAAGAGTTTTAAAAAGGAAAAACTTTGTCAAGTAAAAAAGTTACAGTAAGCTAAAGTTAATTCATTATTGAAGAACAATTTTTTTAATTTAGTGTAGCCTAAGTGTTCATAAAGTCTACAGTAGAGCACAGGAATGTCCTAGGCCTTCACATTCACTCACTGACTCACCCAGAGCAACTTCCAGTCCTATCAGCTCTATTCATGGTAACTGCGCTATCCTGGTGTACCATTATCTTTTACACTATCTTTATTGTAGCTTTTCTATGTTTAGATACACAAATACTTACCATTGTGTCACCATTACCTACAGTATTCAATAAAATAACATGCTGTACAGATTTGTAGCCTAGGAACAATAGGCTATACCATACAGCCTAGGTGTGCAGTGGGCTACATCATCTAGGTTTGTGTTAATACACTCTGTGATGATTACATGATGATTCAATTGCCTAATAAGACATGTCTCAGAATGTATTTCCATTGTTAAGCAATGCATGGCTGTGTGTACATATACGTACGCACATTTGTGGGAGAAGGATGCTTAACCTTCATTAAGTTTACAGAGAGTTATCAGTGAAAATAACCACATTTACTGAGTGTTCACTATGTATTACTATGCGAAGAACTTCATACATAATTATTTCATGCTCACAGCAACTCTATTTTTAAAAAACACAAAAAAACTTTTTTAAACTACTCTGAACTACCTGGGGATTTTAAGAAGCCTCACAAAGGTCACACCACTAGTGAGTGGCAGAGCAAGGACAAGCACTCATGTCAAAATTACCAGCTTTCATGCTCCATTGTTTCCCACTGATGTGCACTTTGAACTTTGCTGAATTCTGAGTCTGATTTTGTTACCAGTTCAAATGTTGCTTTTCCCCAGAGAAAAAGATTAGAGAAATGAAGTTAGGTGTTTAATGGGGATCAGATTCTACTGATATTTTCTGAAGTTCTAAACGTTTCAAGCACTTTCATCTGTGATATTCCATTCCATTCTCTCATTCCATTTCATCCAGTGCAATGATGTAAATATATCTGTTTGTTTGACAATTGGGAACACTGACTTCAGAGTGGTCAAGTCACACTGCTTTGGGTAAATGGTGCAGTGGGTTTTGTGTCAAGGTGTTGTATGCCCTGATTCCATTTCCCTGACTCAAAGGAACAGTAAAACGCTTTCCAAGAAGCCAAGGATTTTTTTTTTTAAGCTCCTGGTTTGTGAACCCTGAGTTGAAGAAGACTCATCCAGAGATCATTTGAATTGTTATTATGAGATCCATCACATCAAATTGCAGTTTGAATTTTGCAAAATAAAAGAAAAGGGGGCCTCAGAGACATAGTTTTACTGCGGGGATAGAAGTCTATAGAATGTACCAGGAGAGAACAAAGTCACTGGAGACTTTTGACTCTGAGGTTTCCCACTTAGCTATCCCAACGGAAATATATCCTACCCTTTGAAAACTTCACAGGGTCATTCTGCCTGCTTAACTCTGACTGGTGTTCTTTCCACATGCTGTGGGAATAGCTTGGCCCACCACACATGCAATTCCTTGAGGAGAACAAAAAGAGCTGCAAGCTGAAATAGACCCTTCCTACTAAGTAGTCTGTGCTTGTGCCTAGTGTAGATGCAGATGCCCCTGTTGAAGGTAAACCCTTGAAGTCCCAGGAGACAACCACAGGGTCATTGACATAAGGGGAAGACCAATCCAGACCCCAGCTGGAGTCCTTTCACTAAACTGAGGAAGAAGATATAGAGGGTAGATTATTATATTTCTGTAGCACCTGGTCGGATGGAACCTATTGCATCCAATATTTTGCTAACCATTGCTTAGTTGGAATAGAGGCAGAGTAAAACAGTTCAACATTTTTAAAGTGGAGAAAGAAAAGACAAAACAAAATAAGTTCTATGAAAGAGCCACCACAAAGGGAGAATTGTTCTTTCTGCTTGAGGAGGATGACATATGACAACTTCAAACCCCACAGGAGTAACAACTGAAGACATTTAAGAGCTGACTTAACGGCAGCTTCATTGGCCATTTGTCATGTATTTATTGTCTAAGCAACACTTGAAGGAAAAGGAAAGCTTTTCAAAATTGCCCCGTGTAAGTAGTGAGGACTGCTAATGAGAGGCATCCAACTCCCCAGAGGAAAGGACCCAATAGCTAACTCTTATGGTGTGGTGCTCATACTGCATTAGCACTCGTGGGAGTGTGTTAGAAATGCAAATTCTCAGGCCTTGCCCCAGACCTACTCACCAGAAACGTTGAAGATGGGACGGACGAAGCAGTTTTAACAAGCCCTCCAGGAATTCTGGTGGACGCTGCAGTCCAAGAAGCTCTGCTTTAGAGCACAGGAGAAGTCTGTTAGACTAGGAGTCAGACAGACAGGGGTTTGGGGTCCCACCTTTGACACTAACTCACGGCACAACTCCAGACAAGGTGCTCTCTGAGCCACCACTTCGTTCTACTCTGTGGGGATCATAATGGTAATAGCAGGCTTTGTAAGGAAAGAAAAACATGAGGGCTTAGTGAGTGGTAAAGGCTCACTCAGCAAATGGTAGCCTTCACTGGGGTCATTCAAAAGAACATGATTTAATTGCTCCACACAAAGGATAGAAATCTGTAAAATGTACCAGGGAAGCTGTTGTTGAACTCGCATGGTGTCTGAGCATCCTTCCTTTCAAACTTTTTTTTTTTTTGAGATGGAGTCTCACTCTGTCGCCCAGACTGGAGTGCAGTGGCACAATCTCAGCTCACTGCAACCTCTACCTTCCAAGTTCAAGCAGTACTCCCGCCTCAACCTCCCAAGTAGCTGGGATTACAGACGTGTACCACCACGCCCGGCTAATTTTTGTGTTTTCAGTAGAGACGGTGATTCGCCATGTTGACCAGGCTGGTCTCAAACTCCTGACCTTAAGTGATCCACTCATCTCAGCCTCCCAAAGTGCTGGAATTACAGGTATGAGCCACTGCACCTGGCCCAAACTTTTTAGAAAGCTTTATTTGTCAGAGAATGGAGCACCTGTTTCAGAATGAGGGCCAGGTTTTTTGAAAATTGAGATGTTGAGTGCTCATAGCAGACCTGCCAAGTTTGCATCTTGTGAAATGTGCTCTGGGTGTCTATGAGTTTAAAATTTTTTGCAAAAGAGTCTTCAGTAGACTAACATTTGGGAATTATTGATTAAAATGAGGTGATAAGATGTAACTCGGCAGTGACTTAGCTGTCACAGCCACTCTCCTACAGATTGAGGCAGAAGGAGGCAGGTGCATTGTCTGAATGTTACAATAGTAAGTAGAGCCAAGAAGGGAGACATCCTAACCTCTGCCCACCAGTTTATGACCTTTCTCTGTGGTGGCTGATGATCTGCTGGTTAGATTGCTCTTGGCTGGCCAAACCTAGAACTGAGGCGATTTTATTGATTTCTGAGGGAAAATCTTCTTGGTCGTGGCAAAAGGGAAGTCGATTAGGAGTCCGTTCTTGCAGGTGTTTAAAATGGAAAATTCCAAAGTTTTGTTTTTCAAGGAAGATATGGTACCTCCTTAAGGAATTCACAATCTCTTAGCATGGGATGTAGTTCAAGAACTTGGTATTGGTCAGCAACGGTGGCTCATGCCTCTAATCCCAGCACTTTGGGAGACCGAGGCAGGTGGACCACCTAAGGCCAGGAGTTCGAGACCAACCTGGCCAACATGGTGACGCCCTGTCTCGCCTACAAATACAAAATTAGCCAGGTGTAATGGTGCATGCCTGTAATCCAGCTACTTGGGAGGCTGAGGCATGAGAATCCCTTGAACTCCGGAGGTGGAGGTTGCAATGAGCCAAGATTGCACCATTGCACTCCAGCCTGGGCAACAAGAGCAAAGTTCCATTTCAAAAAGCAAACAAAACTTGGTATTCTCTCTCTCCTATTTCTATTGCCATGTAAGTGTGTCCCATTTGAGAATGAGAGAATTGAGGCACAGAGAGGTTAAGCTGCTTTTCCAGACTGACAACTAGAAAAGTGGAGAGCTGAATTTTAAACCTAGGAAATATAACCCCCTGCCACATCAGAGTTCTAAACCCTTGCTACTCAAAGAGCAGTTTCTGGACCAGCACTTTACAGGAATTTTTGAGAAATGCCCAACCTCAGACCCCACCCCAGACCTACTTAACGAGGC
Source organism: Macaca nemestrina (assembly GCF_043159975.1). Classification (NCBI taxonomy): domain Eukaryota; kingdom Metazoa; phylum Chordata; class Mammalia; order Primates; family Cercopithecidae; genus Macaca; species Macaca nemestrina. The sequence continues at coordinate 36,679,837 of NC_092130.1, forward strand.
TGCATTTCGACAGAGATTTGTAAATACACTGAAGTTTGAAAAGCACAAGGCATTTCTCCAAGTGTGTTCTAGGCATCACTAGCATGGAAAACACTTGTGATGCTAGCTAACGATATAGATTTCAGGCCTTCCAGAAATCTCTGCAGCTGGGTTCAAAGACGCTGCATCATCAACGAGTTCCTAGGTGATGGCTATGTATGCTTCATTTTGAGAACCACTGCTTTTAGTTCTCCCGCCCTGTGCTTTGCTTGACCATTAAAACAAGAGGGTCAAATTGGAACAGGTGAATGAATGTTCTCCATCTAATGATGATAAAAGGAATTTGGAGACTAGCACAGGCAGCCAAATTAAGGAGGACCAAGGGGAAACTTGATCTGTCTTGACTTCACTATGTTTCAAACCCAGATTGTGGCATGGGCCTTTTATTTGAAGTCTAATTTTGTTTGGTTTTTGTTGGCTTCGTTTTTAAAGGATGCCTTTGTGAAAATCTATACTATTTCTGTCAGTGACTCCAAGGCCAGAGCTCAAGTTATTTCTTTGACCTCGGACTTATTCACATATTTTCCTCCACTACAAACCAAAAAACGTGAAGTCGTGTCTCAACATGTTTCAAAGCACTCCACAGGAAGGTACCATGTTGAGAAAGGTATGGAGCACATCTGATAGACTGAGGTGGGTGACCGTGATAGGTATACCCTTAAGGTAATACAGAGTGAGGCAGGCAATGCTGATCAAGTTCTTGTCTAAAGTCTGTGTTGACACCATTAGAGACACCAGAGGTTGAGAAAGCAGCAAAAAAAAAAAAAAAAAAAAAAAAAAAAAGAAAAAGAAAAAAAGAAGAAAGACAGAGCGAGATCTTGAGCTATTAGTTGTAGTCCTGTTCTGTCACTAGCTATCAGCATGACTCTGTGAGAGTTACTTAACTTGTTCAAAGCTTAGTTTCCTCATTTGTTAAAGCAGAGGGTTTTTCAGGTACTTCAATTGCCATGACCTGGAGGGTCAGGCAGGTAATTTAAATACGTGAAGTCAGCGGCAAATCAGGAGGAAGTACAAGCCACTGAGAGCATGTGCCTCCTGAAGGCATTCAAGCACAGTTCTTCCTGAAACACAGTACCAGCCAAATGAAACAGATCTGCGGCTGAATTTAACCCAGGATAGACTTTCTCTCGGGGTCCTTCCAGCACATAGCCAAAAGTTTTAGAGTTTGTTAGCCATTGGGCTTCAACATGTCCATTGCATATCGGTATTAAACCGGAATCAGGAGGAGATTGAGGAGACCCAATAGAAAATGTTGATGATCTCATTCCTGTTACTTAAACTGGGAACAAGTGGCAAGTTGCTGAGCTTCCCACAGACTAGCTGAGGACACAGTGCCAAAGAGGAACCTGCATTCTTTTCCCTAAATGTAATGAGGCTGAAAAAAGATTCTGAAGATGTAGAGTTATTTTGGTAGAGCTTCCAAGAAGACTCTGATGCAAGGTAATGGGAAGGGGGGTTGAATCGTTTATTTTGTTCATTTTGCTCTATCAGTGGGGGAGAGGGGGCTTAAGATTTTAAATAAAAGTTGATATGATAGCTATCATTATAAAAATGTGTGGTTTGGGTAACATCTCCAACCCTTTAATGGGAAAATTCAGTTATTCTGTATTTCCAGGCATATGGTGGTTCCTCAATCAGCTGTTTGATTATTAATTTAAAGCATTCATTCTCAAAGTGTGGCCCCTGCACCAACAGCATCAGCAATACCTGGGAAGTTGTTAGAAATGCAAATTCTCAGACTGTACCTCAGATCTACTGAATCGGAAACTTGTGACTGGCGTCCAGCAACGTGTGTTTTAATGAACCATCCAGGTGATTCTGATGCTTCCTAAAGTTTGAGAATCACTGGTTTAATATTGTTAATTGGAGCCACTGGCTAGGTGATGGGTCTGAGCAATGTTTCAATTCTGACATTATGCCATGTTCCTCATATTTATGGGTATTTAAGTCATTCATTTCCAAGTATAATGGGTCCCCTAATTAATCAGTAGGGAGTTGATCTGGATGCCAAAATCAAAAAGATACAATTGACTAAAACTGTCATTGAATAGAATTCATGCACGTTCTTCAGGTAAGTGAAGGGTCATTCTTGTTACGTATTCATTCCTTTTTAGTGCTTGTTGATTACACATGTTTTATTCTGTAGTATCGGGTTAAATGGTTTAGAAGCATCCTGTATAAGCAGTAATTTGATGTTCCATGACTTCACTGTATAACCCTTTATATAACATCTTAAGTCCATCATCAGGGGAAAAAACCAGCACACTCTCAAATAAAAGGGACCTGTCAATTTTTCTCTGAGCATAGCAGTGGGGATCATGTCATCAGTTTCTTTGCATGCAGGAACAATGCATCTCTGCAGTATGCGGGTTTGTTAATGCCTGTTATTTTGAGATGATTACATTTTTTTTTGCTTGTTAATATACAGTTCTCTTGTGATCTTAAAAATGTTTCCCATTCGTCATCATTGTTCTCATATGGTACCTGAAAGAATTAACCATGTCCACTATATAGACATGGTTAATCTACATTGGTGTTCATTTCTGAGACAAGAAGAAATGCTTAGAATTAGAACACAATGTGGGCTACTGCCTAGCAGTGATTGATTTGTGAGGGCTTATAAATTGGTTGCTAGGCTTTCCAAGTGACATGCAATAGGAAGGGAAACTCAAAACACAGGAAATATTTTCTCCCATTTATTCCAGGGTGCCTTGTACTGAGATCTTGAATTTAGGCTCTGTCTGTTCACTGCAAATGTTTACACGTCCTCTCTTTTGTCTCTGAAAACCACATAACACCAATTATTTTTTCTTTCTCTATATATAAACATGCAAATAGCTTATGTAATCAAACGTATGTGTGCATAAACTGATTACTTAGAAAGTTAACAAGCCCTGCAACCATTTTTTAGTGAATTATTATAAATCATCCTTGATTTCATAATTCTCAACAAAATGATCAAACTTCATCAACATTCATGGGATCTGCTGAGTCTCCTCTTGGTTTTTTAGCAGATTGGCTGGTCTATTAAAAGTAAGACTTGATTAAAGTTTTTGAAGATTATTGCAGGCCCACTCTTTCCTTGTCGTTCATAGAATACTTAGCACACACACCTAATTGGCAGGTGTTTTCTACAAATCTATAATGTGTGAGGCAATGCACTGAGCACAAGATTTTTGGCAGTGACAAGATTGAGTATGCCCTTCTCCTGACTAACCGGGGGTGTAGTAGAGACCACTAACTAGTCGCCAGTGTTCATCTCCTCTTCTTCCTGGGTTTACATTTTGCAGCCTCCTTTGCTGCTGGGTGTGGCGTGTGGCTGAGTTTTGCCAATGAGTAATGTAGGGTATGAGTACTCGTGGGATGTGTCATTCTACCCTGGCCCTAAAATGCTTCCATGCACCCATCTCCACACATGCTTTCATGTCCCCTACACTTCCCTAACTAGTTTGCTGGGAAGAAAGACATTGAAAAAATAGCAAAAGTGTTTGAGAGGTAAGAAGGTGAATGATCAGACATGACCTTGTATATAGGGACCTTGAGGTCTCAAAGTCCTCAGAAAGAAAAAAAAAATTCATTTGGCTTATTTGTTGTTAATTGTTATGAGTTTTACTTAAATGAGGGGAGACTTCAAAAGAGACTAAGCTGAGTATAGTGGAGACAAATCCAACAAATTAAGAAATGTGAGGTTATGTAGACTAAGGAAATTGGTTAATTTCATTAATTCATTTGTATTAACAGAAGGACAGTGCTAGGACACAAAAGCCCATGCAAGCATCTTTTGTAGTCTTAGGCCACGTGAGAATAACTGCAGTTACTTATGTACACAGAGTGTGCAGCTCCTTTCCCTAGAGTCTTTGAAAACTTTAACTATGCCATGTGAAATACATACTTCAATAAGGAGGATCTTTCAGGAATGCTTTGTTCCCATATATAATTTGATCATTTAGGGGTTGCTTTGAACAGTGATATACAAGGGGGAAGGTGTTGAAGTGAGTGCAGTCTGCCAAGGTATAAAGGGGTTCATTGTCTGTAGATAACTTAAAAATGATAATAAACCCAACTGAAGGTTAGTCTGCTTATTATTACTATGCACCAGCAATTCTAAACAATGCCAGTGACTTAAAAAAAAATACTATTTCCACCAGGGAAATCTCCTGGTAGAAAGGGGTTTATACAACCTGCTACCTTTTCTCCCCAACCTAACTTGATATACCACTAGACACCTTAAGGTATCTATTAAGGGCAGTTTTCGATGGCTTTCAGCATAACAAGAGATATTCTGCAACCGGAAATATTATTTAATCATAGAATTTTTAATAGTGCATTGCCCAGGATAGTAAATCAGAGGCTATTTTTTCTGGCCTGGAAAAAAAAAAAAAAAAAAAAAAAGTGGAACCAGTGACTTCAGGAAGGCTTCAAGCAAGCACTTGTTCTTCAGATTTTTAAAAGACCTGAGCAATATAATGTAACAAAGAAGAGGAAGCATTGGATAAAGGGGAGAGCAAATTCCAAAGCTAGCTAAGTGAGCCAAGACTGCAGATGACCTTCGGTAGAGTCTAGTGGAATATGACAACAGCTCAGCCAAGCTGGTGTAGCTGGCACAGGACTCAGGTGGCAAGTGTCCAAATGTTCTGTTGTGTTTGGAAGTTATCAGGTCCTCATGAGTGTTAATGTCACATAGTCAAAGCACTGGTTTTACAAAAACTACCAATCTGCCGTGAATAACTAGTACCATAGTTTGAGACAGGGAAAAAAATTAGATATCCAACCATGGCAATTCATGTGGAACACATGATCTGTGTTATGGTTCTGAGTTTTATAAGTGATGACTGCAGGGCCCCGTTACACCACACAGTGCTTGGTCATCCAGCTTGCAGTTGTGTGAAGCAATCCTGATTGTGCTGACCTTCCAACGGCAGTCTGGGCTTAGTACTACTGGGGGCATGTAGGGCTCCAAATGCTGAATACCAAGCCTTAGATGATCAGTTTTATCTCTGCCATTACCAGTTTAATATTCCATAAACTGTTGATTTTGACCATCTCTCTTACCATAATTGGACCTCATTGAAATAAGGTGTCATTTGAGACTGACGCCTCTTTTTTGTGCTGACCCAGATCAAAGAATTTGCAAAGAGGGATTTGAGAGGGAGTATGACCACCAGGTTCAGACACATAAGAAAGTTAAGGAAACGAGATGATATTGAGAAAAATGGGCATTCAACACCTATTTAAATCATGGAAACTGTGTTAATATCTAAAGAAACCTCATTTGCCGTGGCATAAACAATAATCATCAAACCTCAACAAGAACAGAGAAAACATTACTGTATTTCTCATCCTTGAACATTGATCATTATTGGTCCTCAGTGAGCTACAATTTTGGGCATGCTGCTATCATGAATAGCCACTGCATCGTTATATTGGCCAATTTCAACAAGGTAAATATCAGTAATGAAAGTAAGCTTACTTCTAACATGGTCCTTCGCCTGTTGCAAAAACATATTGCAGTTCTTCAGAGTAAATGTAAGATGGAGTGAACAGTTGTCTAATCTGTTGTTACCTTTCTTCATCTGAGACACAGCATTAGAACTTCATTGGCAGGGAATTAAGAGAAACTTGCCCAACAAAAGCTCTGTGCAAATTCCCATCCCTTCTGTGCCAACCAAACAGAACAATGTTTGTAGAAACCTTTCCTCTTGAATTTTTAGTGTGGTTCCAAAAGCCCAGGCAGGGAGGATAAACCACCCAGGAAGGACACTGGGGGGATGTGGTGAGGGACAGCATTTCTTATTAAAAGGAAGCCAGCATGGTAAATGGGCCCTACAGATGAGCTAGAATTGCAGTTCTACCAAAATTTCTGCTGATGGGTCCAAGGATCCCAAAATCTTAGGTCAGCTTCTTATGCTAAGAATTGAGAAAGCCCTTAGCACTCAAACGCTCTAAGCAGCCAGACTTGTAAGTGGAATTTTAAACATACTTTTTGCAAGTTGCCAAAACCTTCATTTTTCTTTTAAAAAAATCTATTAAGCTAAATCTTTTCAGAAGATCACCATTTCTTTTAGCGTTGCTGAAATTTTTTTAATGTGTCTCTTGGAGGCATAAACAATCAATGTAGCCATTAATTTGGAGGCCTTTCTCTCTGACAGTGGTGCAAATTGAAAACTAATCATTCGAAAGACATTCTGACTAATCAGGTCAGGGGGAGAAATGAATAGTGTTCCTCATAGCCCAGCTAGAGGCTTGCCTTTTTTTTTTTTTTTTTCCTGTGAGTTTTAATTTAAGAAGATAAAAGTTGGGAGAGAAAAAAGGACAGAATATGCCAGTGCTGCTTTTTCCAATGACACTTTTAAAATCTTCCCAAAATATAATATTTTTATTGGTTGTAAATATCTGAGAGCCCTTTCAATTTATTTTAGCCCCATTTTCCTTTTGTTTTATATTACGACACATATATATTTACTTTTTTTCCCTTTGGAAAGTTTCATTAGTTTGCTACACATGAGATTTATTTAAGTGCTTTTCTCAATGTCTGAGGCTATATTATTCAATTGCAGAACTGGTTTTTAAGTTTAATAGTTATTTAGATTTGCTGTCCCCAGTAATCAAGATATGGTCAAGGAATTCCCTTGCATAGAGAAAATGCTTTGAAAATGCTTTTACATTTTCTCTAATAGAACTAAGGTCTACCTTTCATCCCAGCTCTGGGTGTCCTTTTCTGGTTGGTGACCAAGGGCCAACAGAAAGAAAGGGAGCCTTAATGATGTTTTATAGAAAACTAACTATATCAAATAAACTCCACAAGCTAGAGTTTGGAGTCATATAAAGCATTTTCTAAATTACTCAAAGCGTCATTGATTTGAAAACTCAGACTGCATTCTTAAGCATCACAGTCAAACCACAGTATCACCTAATCTTTTGGATTAAGGAAATGCCTTATGGAGTCAAAAGTAGTATAACCTCTCCTTCAACAAAACATAGGGGTTGGAGGAAGGTACAGGAGCTGCTACTATTTGTAGTCCAATGGCTCACTGAAACTTCAGAGCCCCCTCACTACACCACCATGCCAAAGCACTTTCACCCAAGACCCTTGCCGGCCCAGTGGAGCACTTTCGCCTGTGGCCCCACTGCCACCCCATCGGAGCGCTTTTGCCAGCAGCTACTGATGGAGCACGATTGCCAATGGAGGGGGAGCACCTCGGCCCCCTCAGTGCAGCCAGTATTTGACATCGAGAAACCAGAGAACAAAGCCACAGACCCAGTAGCAGTCCCTCCCAGAGTTAAAGCAGGCAGCCCGAGAGTGCCGAGCTGAGCCTTGGACTTTGAAGCCAGTCAGCTAAACCCAACTTATACCACTGTCAAACCTTCAAGGGCATTAAAGAATTTAAAAGCTTCAAACCAGTAATGGTGTGTTAGAGCAAAAAATGTGAAGAACGTAAAAGCTAAAAGCCCCATCCAAAGGACAGCAACTTCAAAGGTTAAAGGAACATCAACCCACACAAATCAGAAAGAACCAGTGTGAGAATTCTAGTAACTCTACAATTCAGAGCACCCCTTTACCTCCACATGAGCCCACTAGCTCCCCAGCGATGAGTCTTAGCCAAAATGAAATGACTGAAATGACAGATACAGAATTCAGAATCTGTATGGCAAAGAAGCTCATCAAGATTCAGGAGAAAGTTAAAACTGAATCCAGGGAATCCCATAAAACTATTCAAGAGCTGAAAGACAAAATAGCCATTTTAAGAAAGAATCAAACTGAACTTCTGGAATTAAGCTCCCAACAAGAATTTCATAACTGAGTCAGAAGCATTAACAGCTTCTGTTAGACCAAGCTGAGGAAAAAATCTCAGAGCTCACAGACCAGTTCTGCAAATCAACTCAGACAAAAATAAAGAAAAAAGAATTTTTAAAAGTAAAATTGTGGGCTGGGCATGGTGGCTCATGCCTGTAATCCCAGCACTTTGGGAGGCTGAGGTGGGCGGATCACGAGGTCAGGAGATCAAGACCATCCTGGCTAACATGGTGAAACCCCGTCTCCACTAAAAATACAACAAATTAGCCGGTCATGGTGGCGGGTGCCTATAGTCCCAACTACTCGGGAGGCTGAGGCAGGAGAATGACGTGAACCCAGGAGGCAGAGCTTGCAGTGAGCCAAGATCACGCCACTGTACTCCAGCGTGTCTCAAAAAATAAAATAAAATAAAATTGTAAAGGCACAGTGTCTCACATCTGTAATCCCAGCACTTTGAGAGGTCAACACAGGTGGATCATTTGAGCTCAGGAGTCCAAGACCAGCCTGGGCAACATGGTGAGACCACATCTTTATCAAAAATACAAAAATTAGCTGGGCATGTTGGTGCACACCTATGGTCCCAGCTACACAGGAGACTGAGGTGGGAAGATCACTGGTGCCTGGAAAATCAAGGCTGCAGTGGGCCATGATTGCACTAATGCACTCCAGCCTGGGTGACAGAGTGAGACCCTGTCTCAAATAAATGAATAAATAAAATCTCCAAGAAACATGGATTACATAAAGAGACCAAATCTGTGACTCATTGCCATTCCTGAAAGAAAGGAGAGAGAGTAAGCAACTTAGAAAATATATTTTAGGATATAATCTGCAAAAATTTCCCCAATCTTACTAGAGAGGATGACATGAAAATTCAATAAATACAGAGAACCCCTCTGATATACTATTAACGATGACCAGAGAGAAAAGTCAGGTTTTTTTTTTTTTTTTTTTTTTTTTTTTAGACGGAGTCTCACTCTGTCACCCAGGCTGGAGTGCAGTGGTGCGATCTCGGCTCACTGCAAGCTCCGCCTCCTGGGTTCAGGCCATTCTCCTGCCTCAGTCTCCTGAGTAGCTGGGACTACAGGCATCCACCATCATGCCTGGCTAATTTTTTTTTGTTGTATTTTTAGTAGAGACAGGGTTTCACCATGGCAGCCAGGATGGTCTCAATTTTCTGACCTCATGATCCCCCCGCCTCAGCCTCCCAAAGTGCTGGAATTACAGGCGTGAGCCACCACGCCCAGCCTGAGTCAGGCCATTTATAAAGGGAACCCTGTCAGGCTAGCAGCAGACCTCTTGGCAGAAAATTTACAAAGCAGAAGAGACTGAGGGCCTATTTCCAGCATGGTTAAAGAGAAGAAATTCCAACCAAGAATTTCATATCCTGCCAAGCTAAGCTTCATAAGTGAAAGAGAAATAAAATCCTTCTCAGACCAAGCAAATGCTAAGGAAATTTATTGCAACTAGACCAACTTTACAAGAAGTCCTTAAGGAAATGCTAAACATGGAAACAAAAGAATGACACTTGCTAAAACAAAAACACATTTAAGCACATAGCTCACAGACACTCTAAAGCAACTATACCAATCAAGTCTACAAAACAACCAGCTAACAACACAATGAAAGAATCAAAATCTCACATATCAAAACTAATCCTGAATGCAAACAGTCTAAATGCCAGCACTTGAAAGGTATATAGTGGAAAGCTGGATAAAAAGCCAAGACCTGGCTGGGCGTGTTGGCTCTCGCCTGTAATCTCAGCACTTTGGGAGGCTGAGGCGGGTGGATCATTTGAGGTCAGGAGTTCAAGACCAGCCTGGTGAGACATGATAAAACCCCATCTCTATTAAAAATACAAAAATTAGCCAGGTGTGGTGGCACATGCCTGTAGTCCCAGCTACTTGGGAGGCTGAGGCAGGAGAATGGCTTCAACCCAGGAGGTGGAGGTTTCAGTGGGATGAAATCATGCCATTGCACTCCAGTCTGGGCAGTGGTGCGAGACTCTATCTCAAAAAAAAAAAAAAAAAAAGGCAAGACCCAACTGTCTGTTGTCCTCAAGAGACCCATCTCACATCTAATGACACCCACAGGATTGAAGTAGCAGGATGGAGAAAGATCTACCATGCAAACAGAACACAAAAAAGAACAGTAGTCACTATTCTTATATCAGATGAAACAGACTTTAAATGAACAGCAATTAAGATAGACCAAGAAGAGCATTACATAATGATAAAGGGTTCAATTCACCAAGAACACAGACCTATCCTAAGTATATACACACGCAACATTGGAACACTCAGATTCATAAAACAAGCTCTTCTCTAACTACAAAAAGACCTAGACAACCACACAATCATAATGGGAAACTTCAATATCCAGCATCCCACTGACAACATTAGAACATTGAGGCAGTAAACTAACAAATTCTGGACTTTAACTTGACACTCAACTAATTGGACCTAATAGACATCTACCTAATATGTCACCCAACAACTGCATAATATACATTCTTCTCATCTGCACATGGAACATATTCTAAGATCAACCAAATGCTCTGTCATTAAGCAAGTCTCAATAAATGCAAAAAAAAAAAAAAAAAAAAAGTCATACCAAGCACACTTTCAGACCACAGTGCAACAAAAATAGAAATTCTTATCAAGATGACCTCTCAAAACTACACAAATACATAGAAATTAAACAACTTGCTCTTGAATAACTCTTGGGTGAACAATGAAATTAAGGCTTAAATTAAAAAAAAAAATTGAAATTAATGAAAACAGAGACATGACCAAAATCTTTGGGATGCAGCTAAAGCAGTGCTAAGAGGAAAGTTTATAGCATTAAATGCCTTTATCAATAAGTTAGATTTTAAATTATCTAATATTTTACCTACAGGAACTAGAAAAAAACTGAACCAACCCCAAAGCTAACAGAAGAAAAGAAATAACTAAAACTAGAGAAGAACTGAACAAGATTGAGGCTCAAATCCATACAAAAGATCAACGAAACCAAGAGTTTCATTAGAGTTAAAAGAATAAAAAAGACTGATAGAATGCTAGCTAGACTAAAAAAGGGATCCAAATAAGTCCAATCAGAAATGACAGAGGTGACATTACAGCCAATTCCATAGATACACAAAAGATCTAGAGAAAATGGATAAATTCCTGGAAACAACCTCCCAATATTAAACCAAGGAGAAAGTAAAAACCTGAACAGATCAATAACAAGTTCTGAAACTGAATCAGTCATAAAAAACCTGCCAACCAAAAAAAGCCTTGGACCAGACAGATTCACAGCCAAATTCTACCAGAGGTATGAAGAACTGGTACTAATCTTACTTAAAGTATTTCAAAAACTTGAAAAGAAGGGGCTCATCTTTAATTCATTCTACAAAACCAGCATCAGGCCAATACCAAAATGTCAGCAGAGACACAATGAATAAAGAAAACTGCAGACCAATATCTCCAATTAGCATAGACACAGATATTTTCAACAAAATACTAACAAACTGAATCCAGCAACACAGCAAAAAATTAATACACCACAATCAAGTAGATTTTATTCCTGGGACAAAGGCTGGTTCAACGTAAGCAAACCAATAAATGTGATTCATCACATAAACAAAATTAAAAGCAAAAATCATGTGATTATCTCAGTAGATCCAGAAAATGCTGTTGAAAAATCCAGCATCCCTTCATGATAAAAACACTTAACAGACTAGTCATCAAAGGAACATACTGCAAAATAATAAGAGCTGTCTATGACAAACACATAGCCAACATTATACTAAATGGGCAACAGCTGGAACCATTCTCGCTGAGAACTGGAAAAAGACAAGGTTGCCTACTCTCCTCACTCCCATTCAACATAGTACTGGATGTCCTAGCCAGAGCAATCAGGCAAGAGAAAGAAATTTTAAAAATTCAAACAGGAAAAAAGAAGTAGTCAAACTACTTGTATTTGCTGATGATACAGTTCTATACCTAGAAAACCCTAAACACTCTTCCAAAGGGTTTCTAGAATTCATAAACAATTTCAGTAAAGTTTCAGGATACAAAAATCAATGCACAAAAATCAGTAGCATTTCTATATACAATAATGTTCAAGCAGAGAGTCAAATCAAGAACACAATCCCATTTTACAATAGCCACAAAAAATGAAATACCTAGGAATACAGCTAACTAAGGAGGTGAAAGATCTCTATAAGGAGAACTACAAAACACTGCTCAAAGAAATCAGAGGTGATACAAGCAAATAGAAAAACATTCCATGCTCATGAATTGGAAGAATCAATATTGTTAAAATGGTCATACTGCCCAAAGAAATTTATAGATTCAATACTATTCCTAACTACCAATATCATTTTTCACAGAGTTAGAAAAAACTATTTTAAAATTCATGTGGAACCAAAAAACCCAAATGTCCAAAGCAACCCTGAGCAAAAAAAAACAAAGGTGGAGGCATCACATTACCTGACTTCAAACTATACTACGGTAATCAAACTAGCAAGGTACAGGTATAAAAACAGACATGTAGACCAATGGGACAGAATAGAGAACCCAGAAATAAAGCTACACACCTACAACCACCTGATCTTCAGAGATGACAAAAACAATGGGGAAGGGACTCCCTATTCAATAAGTGGTTCTGAGATAACTGGCTTGACATATGCATAAGAATGAAACCAGGCCCCTATCTACCTTTCACCCTACACAAAATTAATTGAAGGTGGATTAAAGATTTAAATGTAAGACCTCAAACTATAAAAATCCTAGAAGAAAACCTAGGAAATACTCTTCTCGACATTGGCTTTGGCAAAGAATTCTTGGCTAAGTCCCCAAAAGCAATTACAGCAGAAACAAACATTGACAAGTTGTACCTAATTAAATTAAGAGCTTCTGCCCAGCAAAAGAAACTATTAACGAAGTAAACAGACAACTTACAGAATGGGCAAAAATATTCACAAATTATGCATCCACCAATGGTTTAATATCCAGAATCTATAAGGAACTTAAATCAACAAGCATGAGCAAAGGACATGAACAGGCACTTTTCAAAAGAAGACATACAAGCAGTCAACAAACATATGAAAAAATACACATCATTACTAATCATCAGAAAAATGCAAATCCAAACCACAATGAGAGGCCATCTCATACTAGTCAGAAAAGCTATTACTAAAAAGTCAAAAAATGACAGATGCTGGCAAGTCTGTGGAGAAAAGGGAATGCTTATACACTGTTGGTAAGAATGTAAATTAGTTCAGCCACTGTGGAAAAGCAGTTTTGAGATTTTTCAAAGAACTTAAAAAGTAGAGCTGCTGTTTGACCCAGCAATCCCATTACTGGATGTATACCCAAAGGAAAATAAATCATTCTACCAAAAGACACATTCACTTGTATGTTCATCACAGTGCTATTCACAATAGCAAACACATGGAATAAATCTAGGTGCCCATCAATGGTGGACTGGATAAAGACAACCTAGTATATATACATTGTGGAATACTATGCAGCCATAAAAAAGAACAAAATCATATCCCGTGTAGCAGCATAGATGCAGCTGGAGGCCATTATCCTAAGTGAATTAACACAGGAGCAGAAAATCAAATACTGCATGTTCTCACAAGTGGGAGCTAAACACACGCATGGGCATAAAGATAGGAACTATAGACACTGGGGAGTGACTATAGGGGGTAGAGAGGAAGGGAGGGAGATGTGGGCTGAAAAACTACTTACAGGGTACTGTGCTCCCTACCTGGTTGATGGAATCATCCATACCTCAAACCCCATCATCACACAATACACTCTTGTAACAAACCTGCACCTGTACCCCCTGAATCTAAAACAAAAGTTGAAACTATTCAAAATGATAATTTTTTTAAGTTCAGACTGACAAATATGAAGATTAATGTTGATTTCTAAAACATTTTTGAGCCACTAGGTCTTAAAATTAATTTCACTTACAAAATCAACCTTTATTTTCTAAGTTGGAAATAACTTCAAAGCCTAGGATTTGTGAGTTTGTGTAGGAGATGTTTTGGCTATGAATCTCTATTCTTGTTCGCAAACATCAGGAGAGTTTATTTCTCAGTCCCTCTCTAACACGGTGTGGCTGCCAGTGTTGGGCTCTTGTATACAGTCACATCTTTGGTCTCATTGGCATCTGTCCTGTGATTGAGACTGTCTATCACAGGTTGAGAAGCTGTGATGATTAGTAGCAATTCTCCTAGTACCACCTCCTATGGATGTGTAAGTCTTTACAAAGTGTATGTACCACCTGTTTGACACTTTTGCTGCCTTAGGGTGGTAATTTTGTCACTTAACCTCATTGATGGTGAAGATGACATGAGCTCAGCAACTCCCAGTGATGAAAGCAGCCTGCAGGAGTGACTGCAATTCTCCAGCTTCTCTGTCACTCACAGTGACTTCCAGCTCTGGAATATGCAGCCAGCCTCCTAGACTCCACCTTGTGTGCATTACACACTCTCTCTTTGTTCACCTAGAATTTGTGCAATCCTAGAGGCAGGATTTTATTAGCTTGCCTGCCATTCAACAGTGTGTACTCCTGTTGGGCCGAGTTCATACTAGATGATGTTGGGGCAACTGAATTCCCTAAGTGCCTAGGGTAACCTTATAATTTATAATCCAAACTAGGACACTTTTGAGCAGGGAAAAGGCTAGTGTTAATAATGATGCTGAAACAGTAGCCTAGGACTTCTCTGGGAAACCCAAATTGTACTGTGCCCCTACTTCCAACCTATGTGTGGTTACTGTGTGCCATATACAGCTCCCTGAACCAATCAGCCGTGACCAATAGCATGCTGATTACAACTAAAAAGCTTATCAGCAGCTAAAAATACTTATGGAGGAAGAAACATGTCTGGGAAATTCACTATCAAGGGGAAAACCTGGACAGGAACCCTAAGACCTCCCGCGTCCAATCAGTTGTCAAGTCTTGCTGATTCTGCCTTCTAAAGATCTCAGGTCATTTGTTCACGTTCCTCTATCCCCAGTATCTTCACTTTGGTTTCTGCCACCATCATCCTTCCCTTTGAGTATTGCAATAGCCTCCTAAATGTTTCCCTGTTCCAGTCTTGCCCTCCTCTAATCAGTGATCTAGAGGGAAGATAGCAATGTTTTCTGAGGCCAAAGCCATGCACTCTGCTAGGCACAGGGTATTCGGAAGTGAATGTCCAAGTCAGGGTCACTCCAATGTACTTACCTTCTTGCAGCAGAGACAGAAAGTGAACGAGTAAACTAATAAATAACAATTTCAGACTTTGATAAGAGCCATGGAAATAAGCAAGAGAGAGGGATGATAGGAAGAAAAGGTGGCAGGGAGGAAGCTTCTCTGGGAGTGATTTTGCATCAGATTTGAAGGATGACACACGATAGTCATGTTGAAGGTCAGGGAAAGGGCAGCCCAGGAAATGTGAAGAAGGATGTAGAACACCCTGAGAAAGGATGCATTCAAATGATTTCGTTTGTTTGTTTGGTTTTGTTTTGAGACAAAGTTTCACTCTTGTTGCCCTGGCAAAAGTGCAATGGCACAATCTTGGCTCACCGCAACATACGCCTCCTGGGTCCAAGCAGTTCTCCTTCCTCAGCCGCCCGAGTAGCTGAGATTACAGGCACCCACCACCAAACCCAGGTAAATTTTTTTGTATTTTTAGTAGAGACAGGTTTTCATCATGTTGTCCAGTCTGGTCTTGAACTCCTGACCTGAGGTGATCCGCCTGCCTTGGCCTCCCAAAGTGCTGGGATTACAGGCGTGGTGAGCCACTGCATCTGGTCTGTAATGTTTTTAAGTAGCAGAATGAAAGGCCTCTGTGGCTGGCAGTCAGTAATCAAGGCAAGAGTGGTTTGCAATCAAGTTGAAGTGCAGGCAAGGGCCAAGTTACCTGGTGCCTTGTAGGCTAAGGAGTTTGGATTTTAATTCTAGGAGCAACGCAAAGCCTTTAAATAGTATTAAGCAGAGGAGCTAATTGAACCAATTATCTTTTTTAAAAACTGACTTTGTCTTCTGTGTGAAAAATAGGTTATGGGTAAAAGGGACATTGGTTACAAGCCTGGAGTTCTCATTCAGGCGGGAGAAGATGGTGGCTATGGGAATGGAGTGAAGCTTTTTTAATTTTATCATATTGGTGGCATTTGTGATTACTTAGATAAATGTTTAATTAAACTTGCATCTTTCAAATCTATCTCACACTCCTTTTATTATCATCTTGACTGCACAATTTGTGTCATACATTGTGTATGTCATTCAGTGTTTGTCAAAGTATTCTTTCTTTTTTTTTTTTTTTTTGACAGAGTCTCGCTGTCACCCAGGATGGAGTGCAGTAGCACCATTTCCGCTCACTGAAAGCTCCACCTCCTGGGTTCATGCCATTCTCCTGCCTCAACCTCCTGAGTAGCTGGGACTACAGGTGACGGCCACCACACTCGGCTAATTTTTTTTTTTTTCTATTTTTAGTAGAGAGGGGGTTTCGCCATGTTGGCCAGGATGGTCTCGATCTCCTGACCTTGTGATCCACCTGCCTCAGCCTCCCAAAGTGCTGGGATTACAGGCATGAGCCACCGCACCTGGCCAAAAGTATTCTTTGAGAAACAGGTTTTTGGCCAAGCACTGTGATTCATGCCTGTAATCCCAGCACTTTGGGAGGCCAAGGCAGGTGGATTATTTGAGATCAGGAGTTTGAGACCAGCCTGGCCAACATGGTGAAACCCTGTCTCTATAAAAATACAAAAATTAGCCAGGCGGTGGTGGTGCATACTGTAATCCCAGCTACTCAGGAGGCTGAGGCAAGAGAATCACTTGAGCCTGGAAGGTGGAGGCTGCAGTGAGCTGAGATTACACCACTGCTCTCCAGCCTGGGTGATGGAGTAAGACCTTGTCTCCAAATAAAAAAAAAAGAGAAAAACAGATTTTTGATTTATGTTTTTTTGTATACATTTTTATGCCAGTCAACTATGAGGTATTTAATATTAGAGATGGTGTACTGAAAGTCTAGAAATGCCTATAGATGTCTAGAAAATCTATCCCAGTGGATCTCAAACTCAGCTCCTGACACTGATTTCAATAGAGTGTGGGAAATCCTGGTGAGTCTGCTCACAGTCTCCAGTGGCAGTGGTGGTGGCTTTCTGATTGCCAACACAGTTAAGAATGTATTAAATTTTGGAGTAAATTATTGAGTGTTCCAAAGCAAAGGAACTATGCTTTTCAGTATCTGGTGAAATGAGGTGTCATCATGTCAGAAGGATGGCTGTGCGTGCGGAGGTAGATATCCATCTATCTGTCCACTCATCCAGGCAAATGCTCAGATACACAAATTCATGCCATGGGGAAGGCGGCTATTGCATGTAGAGGCTGTGAAACAACGTAGAGTCCTGCTTCTTTCCATTATTTAAAAAGCTAAAACCTCTATTCTTTTTATATTTGCTAGTTCTCTCCAAAAAGTGGTGATAGTTAACTTAGTTGACTGAATCCTAGTTTGAACCTGTTTAAGAATTGGGCATTTACTTATTTGCAGAGCAGCAGAAATGCTTTTCTGAACTCTCTTGATATATCACTCTGTGCCAGGAAGACACATGTAATTCAGATGTGTCTGGGCCCATTTCGGCATACTGGCTGTCGGAAGTCTGCAGGAGGAAATACCTTCTTGATTAAATTCTCCAAGGCTGACATTTTTTGCTGCTCAGCCTGCTAAATGATTTCACATGTGGTTTTTGCAGAGTCAGAATTCTTCAGTGATGTACAGGACAGTTTTTTTCCTGGCAGCATGAAGTTCTTTTGGCCACCAGCGTGGGGAATTTATTTAATGTATGAATAAGGGGCAATTTTAGTTAGAAAAAGAGACTTACCTTTTGGTCATTTAAAATATATTTTAGGTCAAATAATCATGATACAAGGAAAAACTTTGCACCATCATTTAATGAATTTCAGGTTTTTGCAAGGGTTCTGCTCCTACTCCCCATTTTTCTTCCTAATGAATGGCTCTAGAATAGAGTTGTGAATGATTTACAAACTTTCATACCCAAGTAGCCCCCTAGAATTTTGCCTTTTTATAAGTGCATTATATTGACCTTACCTGCAGATCATTTCCTTGAACTGTATTTTTGCTAGATGTGGCCCTGGGGAAAAATATAGTCAAACAAAAAACAAAAAAACAAAAAAACCACGGTCCTGTTCTAGACCCACCCAGAATGATATAATAGTAAGTATTTTCCGTATTCAACAGTGATACTGTTTTGAAAACTCACAGCCGGTTTGAGTTTAGTTCAGTTCAATGTTTTCTTTCTGTTTTGGTTCATAATTTCCCAGGGGCCTACTACTTCTGTGCTTAGCTTGAAATGTAGTGTTCTTCTAGCAGAGAATGCTATCTGGTATATTTAAATCAATTAGGGGTCCTGAATGAGAAGCTCAGTTATAGACAAAGATAACAGATTACATTTTTATTAGGAAATCGTGAGTTATTAAGAATCTTTTTGTAAATCGAAGACAAGAAAAAAATCTCATTTGTTGCCTGGGCACTGTATTTTGACTTGAACCACATCATTTCACTTAATTCTCTGAGAAACATTGAGTTGCATATTTTTATCCCTGTGTCAGTTGTTTGTGGCTCTGCTACAAATAAGGTGACCAACCCAATCAGGACTTACGGGTTTTCCTGGGACATACTATTTTCAACGCTAAAACCAGGACAAGTTGATCACCTTAGGAATTACCCTATTAGTGGCCTAAAACATAATCATTTCTCACAATTCTGCAGGCTGGCCTAGTAGGGCTTCTGGGGGCATCACTTGGGCCCCTTGTGTGACTGCTTGGTGGAGTCTGGATGGGGTAAGATATCTGGGCCTCAGCAGAGATGGTTGGGCCTCTCCTTCCATTGGGGTCTTTTGTTCCAGACTTATTTACAGCCTGGAGGCCTCAGGGTTCCAAAAGGGCAAGAGTAGAAGCTACAGGGTCTCTTGAAACTGCTCAGAAGTCACACAATGTTACTTCCCCCACATTTAGTGGTCAAGACACAGAGGCAGCCCAACTGAAAACACGGGGAAATAGAATTCACCTTTTAATGGAGGGAGTGGAGATTGGACATTTTTCATCCACCACAATCCCTGTTATATACATTAGTATTCTGAGATTCAGTAAATTTATGTAACTTTTCTAAGACCACACAGCTCCTAAGTGGCAGATCCAGGATTTGAACCTAGGTCTCTGTGCCTGAAAAACCCATGCTCTGATGCTTCCAGATGTGGTATAAATATACTATCCCAGCATCCGATAATACAGGGAGCAACTGGGCATTTTCTTGCTGTTCTGGGAGGGGGTAGAAGAAATAAGGGTGGAGAAGGAAGAAGGAAAAGACAGAGAAGCAATGATCTGTGACTTCTGGACAGCCCCAAGTCATAGAAATTCGTCCAAATTTGTTTTGAGACTATAACTCATACTTGCCCAATTCTGTACAATGTGTTTGAGCTCCTGCTGTCCTCCCACCCCTACTTGAGTACAGCTTTATTCCCCAAAGTAAATGCTTCCAAGGGCCTCAGATTTATGTTCTTCTTGGCCTTGATGCTTATCTCATGCTCTTAGACACTATTCTCATGTTTGTTCTACCGAAGCATTTGCGTCCCCTCCTACAGTTGAGAGTTTGAGAGACAGTTGTGTTCAAAGTAGGCTAGTCCCTGAGACCTTTCAGGGAGTCCATGGAATCAAAGCTACTTTTACAGTTCTCAAATATTATTTGCTTTTTTCTACTCTCATTCTTTGAGTGTAAATCGGAGTTTTTCGGAAACTACATAATGCGTGATACTGCAACAGGTTGCAGCAGAAGCAGATGAGAATTTCACTGTTTTCTATTAAGAAAGACATTAAGAAGATTTGAAGAAAAATTTTTTTTATTGTTTTTAGAAAATAGTTATTTTTCATTTAAAATGTTACATATGTTAGCATGTAAAAGTTTTTATTATAATTCTAAATGAATTAATGCACAAATATTTTTAAAGTTTCTCAGTTACTTCCTATTAAGTGAACTGTCTATTAATAAAATGCACATAAACTTAAGCTCCTTGGGGTTCTCAAAAAATTAAATTTAAGATGGATGAAAGCAAAAAGGTTGAGAATGATTTTCATCATCATTTTACTAGCTGCCATTTTCTGAGCTCCTATATTTTTCTGCATGTTCTCATTTAATCCTCACAGCAACTTTATCTGGAAAGCATCCCATTAATCCCCAACTCCCAGAGGAATGAACTGGTGTACAAAATCATTAGTCACAGAGCTAGTGTGCTGGAGAGCTAGAATTTGAAGGCAGTCCACCTGACTCCAAAGTTAAACTGAGAAATAAATAATCTCCTTCCATGCAATAATATAACTGTTGCTTTTCTGGACCAGAAGAAAGAGATACAAAGAGATCTAAAGGACTTGCATGAGTCATTTGAGGTGGCTTGGGCAGCCAGCAACCATGACTTTCTGCTGGCCTGTCGCATGAAAAGCTGACTAGTCACAGCAACTTGTCTTTTTGAAGTGCAGTTTTGTGAAAAATAAATTCCTTCATATTCAAGTGCTGTTCTTAACCTAGTAGTGGTTTCTGTTCCTCTTATAACAAGCATTTGTACTAACTCTTTATGCAAACTCTGAGTACTCAACAAAAAAGAAACATTTGTTCATCCAATTATCACATTCCAAACTGCAGAAATAAATGCTTATTGCCTTAAACAAATTTCCCAATTACTTTAGCGATCAGCCTGTGCCGTTTGTTTGTTTGTTTGGGTCTAATTGGTAATAGTAAAACAACATTTGCTACCACCTATTGAGTACTTATGTGTCAGACACTGAAAGATAGACTTCATAGACTTTATAATCATGATACCCCTGCATCCTCAAAAGAATCGCTTGAGGCAGACAGTGGTGTTATCCTCTCTACATTACAGATAAAGAGATGGGGCTTATAGAAGTTAAGCTGCTTGCCTGAGGTCACCCAGCTAGTAAGTAGGTGACTCAGGAATTGAACCAGGTCTAGGTTGTTCCCAGGATCATGTTCTGAATCATTATTCTCTGCCAGCCCCCTTAAAGACAATGTCAATTTGTCTATGGAAAGGAAGTCTCCAAAGTAGACTTGAAGTAGCCCAGATAAATTAGGCAAGAAACAAATGCTATTTTACCTTCAAAGATTTTAAGGAAAAACCAAGAGATGGAACCCACTCATGTAATGAGAAAACAGATGCAATCGTTTAATTTTATCCTTAACCCTTCACTCATACCTCACAGTTAAAAGTATGCAGGCGAAAGGCATAAAAATTGTTCTCATCTCTATCTGGTACAATGCAGAGATATTTTAAGGTGGCCAACAATGCCATCTGAGTTTTGATTTTAATTGTATCAGGCATGCCTTCCTTCTGACGGAAGGCACCATCCTTCCTTTAGTTTTAAAGTGTCATGATCATGTCCACAGTGTCAGAGGTGATGGGAAAGCTGAGGCTCCAGATGTGTCAACAACAGATGCACGCACTGCTGGAACACTGGAAAAAGAGAGTGGATAGGATTTCCCTTAGGGCTACGCTCCAGGTGCACTAGGAGGGGACGAGGACAATATTCTCTCATGATGTGATTTATTTTGGGTGCTGAGCTAACCAGGTGCTTTCATCAGGAGTTCCAATGGCAAATTTTGGCTTTAACAACCTTGACAACTTTCTGATTCCTGATAAGCGTTCAGGTTGCAGCTACTGTTGTGAAAACTTACAGTCTTGGCACAGAAAAGGATCCTCTCTGGTCCAGCCTCTTACATAATTTGAATAGCACTTATAAATTGTGCTTGAGCCATGATGCAAAGGAATTCAATATACTGTTAAGACATATCTGACCAGAGCAGCTTGTTGTTGCTTAGGAACCTCATCTTAGAGACACGAAACAGACCATTTTTGCCATTCTACATCTATGCACTTAATTATCTCCACCCTAAATTAGCTCCAGAAACACAAAAAATGAATGAATGTGTCCAAATCTGGATAATGTAAGCAGATGACCAGAAGGTGGAGGGTTGTGTGCGTGGACTTCTCCTCTGCTGCCTTCTGCCTGCTCTGATCTCCTGTCCCAAGAAAGCAATTAACTGATCAAAGCATGCTGCATCGAGTAGTGCTTTCTGGCCATTGTTTTCAACACAATGATGCCTAGGAGTATCTCTTTGGTGCTCTGTTATTTGAGCAATTTTATTGAGCCCCATAATTCTTTGGAACTTTTAGGTACTTAAAACTATAATCAAAGGCAGAATTTATGCAGTCATCTGGCTGCTGTGCTAGATAATAAGATCAGAGGTGGATTCTTGTCTGTGTCACTTTAATGCCTCCACCCCAAGTGCCTTGCAAATGGTGAATAAGTAAATAATGTTACAAATTGTAACATATATGAGCTCTTACTGTGTGTCAGATAGTACACCAAGGGATTTATCTAACTCCTTTAAGAGGTAGGTATTACTGATATCCCCATTTTGCAGACTAAGGAGTACAGTCCAAGGACCAGTTCCCCAGCTAGTAGGCAGTAGAGGCCATGAATTTAACCATTAGTACTACACTGTTTCCAAATACTTGCTGACTGAACAAGGATTTTGTAATTTTTATATTCTCCCTGTCTTTCTCCCTCTTCCCCACTGCCCGGCCCCTCCATGAGTCTCAGCTGTCGGCCTTCCTTTTTTTCTCTGAATTAACTGGCTGGCTTAGAAGAGCACAGGGAAATCGTTTTCTTGTTCACCTCTGAAGTCCTTAGTTACTTCCAGGTTTGTCAGTTGTTGTACAATCATTATTTTATGCATAGCAGCTCATCCGGATTCTAAAATATGCGCTCATCTCTTTACCAGCACTCATGTCCAAGTCCATTATACCTGGGGACATTTCAGTTTTGTTTGCTTTTATTACTTTGCTCTTCTATTCCTGAAGTCAAGATGAAGTGGCCTTGTTCACCTTCCTATATCCCTTCTCAGGTGGAGGGAGCCTGTGGGAAGTCAGGCTTTTTATTTTTATTTTTAAAGTTTAGTTTTGTTTTTGTTTTGGAGCCATGAATAACATTTTTCAAATTCTGTTTGCTAATTTCAAATCTACTTAAATTCTTAAGAACTGGCAAGGCAAACATTTCTTGGTCCCAGGCAATGGCTTTGGGGAGGAGCTTGGGGCACATTCAAGCCAGGGTAATAAGGAAACAGAGGAAGCAATGGAGAGTAGGTAATACAGATACAGAAAACTCTAGGCCAGGCGCAGTGGCTCACGCCTGTAATCACAGCACTTTGGAAGGCCAAAGTGGGCGGATCACCTGAAGTCAGGAGTTCGTGACCAGCCTGGCCAACACGGTGAAACCCCATCTCTACAAAAAATACAAAAATTAGCCAGGCGTGGTAGCGCTTGCCTGTAATCCCAGCTACTTGAGGCGAGATTGTGCCACTGCACTCCAGCCTGAGCAACAGAGTGAGACTTTGTTTAAAAAAACAAACAAAAAAACTCTAAACTGCACAACATTTCAAGGAAAGCCTGGAGCTGACCTGTTACTCTCCTTGGTTGCCCCATGGCACACACATGTGCAGATACCATGAGCAAAATTCAAGGTGATCGCTAACTCCAGAAACCTCATCTGAGAAAACAGGACAATTCTTACCCACAGTGACAGCCATATGACTTGACCAGTTACTTAAACCTCTATTCTTTCCCCTGTAGAAAGGAAGTGGTTAAGGGCTCTACATCACAAATCTGTCATGGGGATTAAGTTAAATAAAATGTGCAAAGCACTTAGCATGTTTTCTGGTCCACAGCTCACAAAAAAAGATAGGAACTTTTTCTCCTGCTGGCCTGCTCTACCATTTCCAAGCATGAGAGAATCACATCTGTGGGTTTAGGCACTACCCCTTGTACTCTTCTGAAGAGTATTTTCAAAGTATTAGTATTTAAGTATTAATATTAAATATTAACATATTGATATTGAATATTAAAGTATTCAAATATCTGTGGATTTAGGCACCACCCCTTGAACTCTTCCCAAGAGTATTTTTAAAGTATTAGTATTTAAGTATTAACATGTTAATATTGAGTATTAAAGTGTTCAAATATCTGTGGGTTTAGGCACTGCCCCTTGTACTCTTCCCAAGAGTATTTTTAAAGTATTCCTTTAATATATTATTGCACATTAATTTATCAGCATTAGGATATGAATCACTAAGTCTCCCCAGGAGTGAAAAACAAAAGAGTGACTATCATTTATTGAGTATATATTATATTCCAGGCAGCAAGTTAAACACTCTGTGTTCAATATGTCATTAAATCTTCTCAACAACCTTATAAGGAGCTGATTTAAAGGGCTGAATAACTTATCCGAGGGCATTTGGCCAGAAGTGGTAGAATTGAGATGTTAACCCAGGACTGCCTGACACCAAAGCCAATATCCATGTTTCGGTGCTCTTTGACCCCCAATGTTTTAATGGTGTAGAAGAGGTCCAGAGAATACCAAGGCACGCCAGGCCTATTTCAAGTTCCAAGGTAAAGGCATAGGGTCATTTAGCAGGAGCAAGCTATAAGAGCTCCAGCAATAGGATAGCAGTGGGAAGCACAGGAGAGAAAGTCAAGGGAACTGCATACAAACTGCACATCCTTAAGTATGCTTGCCTTGGCTTTCAAGTTCTGTCTGCACTTTTTCTGCTGCCTCTCGGCCTCAACTCCCACAACCTCCACTTCTCCCTGTGCCTCTGGCCTGGTCCTTCTGTGCACTATATTCCTCTGGGTCTTTGCTTCTGCTGTTCTGTCTGCGAATACTTTTTCAAACAGGGACCATGTCTCTCTTATACAGCATTGCTCCCCAATGCCAGTCCTGATACCTGGCAAACAGTGGTTGACCTATTCATTTAAATGGACAAATGACTAATAAATAAACAAATGAAGGGGACTTATTAGGACTTTATCTCGTGCTGGTTCTGACCAGCTTCTGTATCAAAGATCTACAACTTATAATTGCTCTTTTTCTTGTGTCTTATAAGCTCATTTAAACACCCCTATTAATATGTTCCCGTCCTTTATGCATCTGTTCCAGTCTAGTCAACTGGACAAAAGGAAGAAGCCAAAACTGATTCTTTTGCATCCCTTTTCCCTAGCAGTAGTGCAGCTTGAAGAGGCAGCAAGAAAGAACTAGGCTTTCTATTACTAAGTCTCCTGTCTCAGTTTCCCTTGACAGGATTTTCTACCTAACAAGAGACATGTTATAAGTCTTCAGGAATCAGTGAGATGAAATGCTTTGGATTCCTTGGGAGATGGAGTGCTCTATAAACAGAAAGTCCAGACAATTCTGAGTCCCATGCACTAATTGTGGAAGGTGGCTTTATATCATCCCAAATGCATATTAGATGACACAAGATAAGTCATTTAGATGTTTTACTCTAACATATAATTTAATATAGATAACTACAAAGAAAACAATAAGTAGAGCACATTCTCCCTATCTAGATAACTTCTGCTACTTTTAAAAATAAGATGTGTAAGGCCACAAATTTTTCATTCTAATTTTGGCTAACACATTTTCAGATCTGTAGTGTATCATACAAGAGCATCAATTTGTTTGGAGAAACTGAAATTAATTTGACTGATTGTTGTTGCTAATCAAAGAGTTGAGTAGAGCTTAGGGGAGGGAGAGGCAGATCACTTACATTGATACAGCACCAATGTATATCATATGGACCAGTTCTGGCTTCCCATAAGGATAGCTTATAATTGGCTGCCAAATGTGGTAATGGCAGTTCATTTTCCCAAAGTTATGGATTATATAATATCTAGAATTAGTCAAGAGTCATGTATTAGTTATTTATGACTGTATATCAATATTACTACAAACTTAGCAGCTTAAAACAACATACCTTTCTTATCTCAAAGTGTCTGTGGATCAGGGATGGAAGACTGCAACAAGAGGGAAAGCCAACACAAGGAAACTTTGTCAAATCAGTGCCTGGGATGGACTTCTAGTGCTCAGTTCCACTGGATCTCCTGAGGAGCTTTATGAAGAGCACTTCTACAGAAAAGAAACAGCATGTGTTCATAGTCTACATTGCCATTGTTCAATGGTAGCTCTGCAGGCGTTAACTCCCCTACAATTCTGAGTTGTGCATGTGTGAGTGCAGAGTGGGCTCCCACAGACATTCCATACTAAAGCAGTGGAGAAGCCCCAGGCTTACTGGGTCCTCTGCCAGGCTGCAAGGAAGGTGTTGATGAGGGGCGGAGGTTTTATCAGAGGTTCAACTGGGGAAGGATCCAGTTACAAGTTCTCATGGTTATTGGCAGAATTCAGTTCTTTGTAGGATGTCAATAAGGGCCTCAGTTTCTTGCTGGCTGTCAACTGAAGCTTTGCTCAGCTTCCTGCCGCATGGCCCTCCATAGGCAGCTCATAATGAAATAGCTTGCTTCTTCAAAGCTGGCAAGGGAAAGTTTCCTTGCAAGACAGGCATTACAGCCTGTAATCACATACATCCTGTTACCTTTGCCATACTCTACTGATTAGAAGTAAGTCACAGGTCCTGTCCACATTCAGTGGGCAGAGATTACACCATGGCATGAATGCAAGGAGGCAAGGGTCCTAGAGCCACCTTAGAGTCTGTTTGCCGCAGTGACTAAGAGAAGGCAGAGGTATTAGGTCAACAGAAACAGGATAATTGGCTAACCTGAGCTAGCATAAATCCAATTTTAGGTAAGCATCTTTGAGTCCAAGAAAGCAGTCAAGTTTTTAAAAACCTAATATACTATCAATTTATCAATCCCTTCTTAACAGAAAGGTTTTTTTAATCTGAAAGATATATACATCTCCAGTGCTATTAGTTCTAGCATTTAGATTCCCAAGAGATGAAAATTAAGTCTCTTTTAAGTAAGCTTCTCTTCCCCACATAAAATTGTTCCACAGTATTTTCTTTGACTCATCAGTGTCCAGCTATTTAGCATAACTTTAATTAGACTATTAACAAATTATACAAATATACTAGTTAGGTCAAATCACTGCAACTTTTTTTAAATCCCCAAAAATCAATCTCCTGCTTTTCCCCTTTTAATCAGAATTAGGAGAGCCACTGCATAAAATACTTATTTTTAATACTGTCGTTTGCAGAAGCATGCTTGTTTT
Source organism: Macaca nemestrina (assembly GCF_043159975.1). Lineage (NCBI taxonomy): Eukaryota > Metazoa > Chordata > Mammalia > Primates > Cercopithecidae > Macaca > Macaca nemestrina. The sequence goes on from NC_092130.1 coordinate 36,706,799, forward strand.
TTTCTTTGTTATGCTTAATGTGGTACATTTTACAGATGTTGAGAGAATGCTTCAGAAAGTCTTGAAGGGACAATGAGAGATTGTGGTTTAACAACAAAGCCTCTGGCAGTGTCAAGGCCTATTGGTAACAGTTGTATTGTTGCAGTGTAAGATCCTTGGTTAGTCTTCAGAAGGAATGTGCTCTTGGCAGGATACAGCTGCATATGTTTCTGTGCAGTTCAGTGTCCTTTATGGTTCATTTTCCCAAAGGCTCATTGTGCTTATTGCATCATTTGTTTTTATTTGTAAGAGTGTTTTAGAAGCTTCAGAACAGTTGTAGAGTTATTACTGTTTCTAGCTGTAAATGGTTATGGCTGCCCATGGAAATTATGCTGAAGGCAAACAAAAGTAAATAAAAATCCCTCTTCCGTACCTTTCTTCTTTATCTGCCTTTCCAACTGTTCCATGCTAGGAAACCCAATTCTGTGGGATTACACAGGGAAAAGGTTCCACACATATATCACAGCTCATTCTGACTTATGACCAGTTGGTCTCCCAAGAAGGGCTCAATGTGCTTTAGGATATAGGCAGACAACCTGCATTTAAAATTAAAGCTGGCATATTCATTTTGAAGGACAGAGTGAAGTCAATGACTCTACAAAATTTCTGATGCATAAACTTATTTTTACCCTCCTTCAAATGAGGTAACATTTGAAGAACATCCCAACTCCATACTCAGTCCTAGGAAGCCAATGCTTCTGTACCTAAAACTGTTAATATAAAATGGGTAACATGCAGGGTACTGGAAAAGCTATTCATCACAGGAAATCGGAAATAATTTTAACTCTATTAGTAAACACTGCAAATCACTGTCCTGAGCCCAGTCAGTCAAGTGCCTGCATTATTTTTTTAACATGCTTATATTTCCATTTACAATACCAAATAGAACTTGAAAGAGAGAAGTCTTGTTATTCAAAAACAATATTTTTCAAAATATACAAAAACCATCCATGGTATCTCTGCTAGTACCCTGTGTGTAGCTTTCTGTGTACAGCACAGTAAAGCTGTTATTAGTTGTGCTACTCATATTTCGTGTTGTGTTGTCATTTATTGTCAATTAGATATCTGTTGAGTACAGCAGCCCCTTCATATCCACAGGTTCCACATCCTTGGATTCAATCAATTGTGGATCAAAAATATTCCCAAAAAAACATGGTTGCATCTGTACTGAACATGTACAGACTTTTTTTCTTGTCATTATTTCCTAAACAATACAGTATAAGAATGATTTACATAGCATTTACATTGTATTAGGTATTATAAGTAATCTAGAGATTATTTAAAATATACAGGAGGATGTGAATAGGTTACATGCAAATACTATGCTGTTTTATATCAGGAACTTGAGCATCTATAGATTTTGGCATCCAAGGGGGGACAGTCTTGGAACCAATCCCCTATGGATACTGAGGGATAACCATGTAATATATTGGAGCAGATACCGTGGAGAAAGAGTTAGAGGGACCTCCCTTCCTCAAAGAGCTTCTAATCTGGGTACACATATGACTTTGACCTTCTCAAATCTTCCAGTGGATTCCATTGTCCGAGGGATGGAGATGCATCTTCCGGTCAGAGCTCGTAAGGTTCTAGGTTCCCAGCCACCACCTGCCTCTACGTTCATTGTTTCAATGATTCAAACCAATGCTATATTCCCATTTGGCAGGTACAGAAACTGAGACCCCAAAAGGGATAAGTAAGCTCACAAACCATTGCCAGGATGATTCAAGGCCAGAGCTATTATATTCTAACTCTCCTAACCTGTGATTATATCATAATGCAAACAACCAATTTTTGAGATAAGGAGCAGTCATTCAAAAATACATATTTTTGAACTTTTATAACAGGATTATATAGCTGCCTTAGTTGGGAAACCCTGGGTTCCAAATGAGAAGAGGTAAGTCCTGTTCTTGGCTTTGCCAATAATTGGCTGTATGAGCTTAGAAAAGTCACTTTGCTTCATTTTCTTTATTTATAAAGTGATGGAAGTTGACTAATTACTTTTAGGCAACATTTTCCAAATCTGCTTCAAATAGGAATTGCTGTGAGCTATGGGTCCATATTTGGAGATTTGCAACGTGCATTATTAGCATGTTAGGGGTACCATGAGGTCCCACATGAAGAAACCTGTTAGCAAAGACCTTTTAAAACTTATTTATCTCTGGACCACTTAGTCGTGCCTCACAAAGTTCATGTTCCCTAGAAAATAATTTGGGACATGATTTTTCAAATTTTCTTTTGGATCTAGAATCTGATAGGTGACATTTTTGCTTAGAAATGTTCCATACCTTCAACCCCTGTGTTCTTTCTTAGTTGTGACTTTCCACACATCGCACCCCTGCCCCCCGCACAGGAAATCAACATGGTGGGCAACAAATAAATGCGATTGACTGATTTATTTGGCTCTTAAGGTTAATGTATTCTAAACATTGCTTATTTAATATGTTTGGCAAAATCTCCTCTAACACAGAACAGTTCTGGGATGTGAAGCATTGTGCTCTGGGAACTGGGTGTGAAGCACAACTCTCCCCAGAGCCAGCCAAAGAGATGCCAGATGACATTTCAGTACCATTTGGCTATGAGAGTTTCATTCAAATTCAAAAACAAAAAACAGATTCTGTCCCTGGTTAGCAGACTTCTGATCTAGCCATTCTGTCTGAGACTGGTCTATAGAAAATCAAACCGTTTGGTGTTAAGTACCACTGAGCAGTCACTCTGATGTGACAGCCACTTTTCTCATCCTCCCTCTAATAGTTTACAAGATAAGTTGGCTCTGCCAGATTCTCCCAGGAGAAAACCCTCCTTTTCATCCTTAGAATGCCACTTGGTATGTACTTCAGCAGTAAATTACCATACACCACCCCCATGGTTTGAAGGAGTTGATTCATGATGAAAGTACCAGAGTTTCCTTGGAATTAATTTGACTATGCCACATTTCTTATTTATGTTTGCCCAAGAAAACAAAGTAACTTTAATATTCAATAGAATACATACACAAAAATGGACTTTTAGAAAAGGCAGTTGTTTTTAATAAAAGATCTTAAAATAGCATCATTTTTCATCTTAGAAAATCATGTGTGTCCAAGTGATTTTATATTACAATTACATTGTTTACAATATACCAAAAAGCATAAAGACATAATACGTTGGCCAGGTCTGGTGGTTCACATCTGTAATCCCAGCACTTTGGGAGGCTGAGATGTCTGGATCACTTGAGGCCAGGAATTCAAGACCAGCCTGACTGACATGGTAAAACCCTGTCTCTACTGAAAATACAAAAAAAAAAAAAAAAAATTTGCCGGCATAGTGGTGTATACCTGTAGTCCTATCTACTGGGGAGGCTGAGGCAGAGAACCACTTGAACCCAGGAGGCAGAGGTTGCAGTGATCTGAGATTGCACCACTGCACTCTAGTCTTTTAGCCTAAGTGACAGAATGAGACTCCATCTCAAAAAAAAAAAAAAAAAAAAAAAAAAAAAAGAGACCCATAACACTTTATTCAACCTGAATCTATTTTCAAAAACTATTTCTTTTAACTTTGTGTTTAAAAACAAGCAACAAATAAAGATCCTGTGTAAGCTGTGTAATGAGAGGACACTCAATACTATAGGTTCATAACTAAAAACAAGAAAAATGTTTTTGTTTCTTCCAACTTCTCTAAGTGCAAGTAAATTGTCAAAAAAGGCCTCTTCTTCTGAGCAGAGTACATAGTGGTAATATTCTCAGTGTATTGTGGTGGTAGGTAGTTGAAAGTTGCAGTATAGAATAATGAGTAAGAGTAGAGAATTGACTTTGAGGTGGAACCAGGGTGTTAATCATAGCTCTGCTTCCTGCTAGCTATTAGCGCTTTTTAAGAAATCATTGAGCCTTGGTTTCCTTATCTGTGCATGGGAGGTATACCTTTTCCACAGGTTATTTTAAAGATTAAAAGTAAAAAGATACAGCCCATAAAATGCTTATCCTATTCCTGTCACAAAATAAGCAGGTAATGATATGGACAGGAGACAGGGAAATACTGGGTAGAAGAGAGTGATTACCCAGCAAAAGCCCCACCCTCAAGCCTGTAAACCCATGGCCCTAAATGGGAACAGGCATTTTTGTTTCCACGCCCAAAAAGTTGCCTATTGGCCTGCCACTCCCCTCATCCTGTACCCATATAAGCCCTAAACATCCAGCTCCAGGAGGAGACAAGCAGAGGAACTGAAGAATGGAAGAGCAGCAGAGAGGAGAGGAGAGAAGAGGATTGTTGAGAGGTCAGCCAGGGATGGTCAGAGAGGAGATCAGCTGCAGGACAGCCAAACTCCAGGAGAACATCATCTTCCTACTCCATCCCCTTTCCAGCTCCCCATCCATCCCACTGAGAGCCACCTCCACCACCCTGTGAAACCCCTGCATTCACCATCCTTCAAATCTGTGTGTGAGCCAATTCTTCCAGGACGCTGGACAAGAGTTCAGGATATGGAAAGTTGTCACACTGGCCCTCTGCCCTTGCCAAAAGGCAGACAGTCCACTGAGCTGGTTACTTAAGCCATCCATGTATGTCAAGGCTAAAAGAGTGCACTGTAACACACACCCACTTGGGCTTCAGGAAGTCATAGGACTCTACCCCTGGATGCTGCTGTGGGGCTGGAGCTCAGCACCCTGGCTCCTGCACCTGTCCATCTGCATGCTCCCCATCATGTAAGGGGTTTGGGCAGTGGTGGCAACCAAACAAATGAGCCACACCCCTGTCACACATCCTGTGAGGGGATCAGGGAACTCTCCCCTTTCAGTAAGAAATAGTTATTTTTTTCACAGAGACTTTATTAGTTAATTAGACAGGAGGGCCAGAGGGAGGGTTGCCCAGGAGTACCATTCCCTATGATCCTCTTGGCCCCAACCCTCCATTTTTGGCTTCTTCTGAGGGAAATCTAGGCTCCTCCTTCATTCACAATGATAACCTTCTGAAAGCTTTTGACAGAGGCTTTTAGAAGACTTACTTGACGTATCATTGATCCATTGTCACTGGCCAAGTTGAGTCACATAGTCTTTTCTGAATATATGACTGGCAAAGAGGATAAAAAAACCATCAGGCCAATCAGGCCACATTTGCAACTGGGGACAGTGTTCCAAGCTGTATGAGCTGTGTTGGAGAGTGTAGATTATGTCCACAAAAATCAGTATTGTGCCTTGTAAAACATGACATTAATAATGATTCTAACAGAATAAAACATGCACATAAAAAAGTCAGTATTGTGCTAGAAAGGAGTAAGTATAGTAGGGTACTACTAGACACCGTCAATGTCCACCGTACTAGTGCTCCTCCAACTTCAGCATTCATACAGATCATCTGGGGATATGGTTAAAATGCAAATTCTGATTCAAAAGTTCCAGGATGAGGCATGAGATTATGCATTTCTAACAAGTACACTACCCAAGGGACGCTGTCTGCTGTCCTTACTTTGAATAGCAAGATATAACCACCAACAAATAGCATCCCAGCAAAATACAGGCTGGGATCTATAGCTTGTAACTACAAGAAAGTTGGCTAATATTGGTGGCTAAAAGACAAAGAGAATGTAACTGACCAATGCAGAAATCAAACACATTGCACCTTGACATCTAAGTAACCTCTAAGTAGGTTCCATTTTAGCCAACTGACCAAGTCAGCCATTTCCATTTCTAAATAAATTAGGTGAGATAGTGTCTACCACCTCATGATCAATACCATGAATTCTGGATAACTCAATGAATATTGAGTTCAACCTAATGCCTGTATCAGGCATTCTCTAGGCCTTGAAATTAAAATGATGATCTAAACTAGGAGTTCAATAAACATTTTTTTAGAGAGTCAAATAGTACTTTTTTTTTTTTTTTTTTTTTTGAGACGGAGTCTCGCTCTGTCACCCAGGCTGGAGTGCGGTGGCTGGATCTCAGCTCACTGCAAGCTCCACCTCCCGGGTTTACGCCATTCTCCTGCCTCAGCCTCCCAAGTAGCTGGGCCTACAGGCACCCACCACCTCACCCGGCTATTTTTTTGTATTTTTTTAGTAGAGACGGGGTTTCACCGTGTTAGCCAGGATGGTCTCGATCTCCTGACCTCGTGATCCGCCTGTCTCGGCCTCCCGAAGTGCTGAGATTACAGGCTTGAGAATAGTACATATTTTAATCTTTGCAGGCCAAGAGGGAAAATCAATGATATTATGTGGGGACTTACATATTCCTATGTAAAATATTGCTATTTTAAGTGGTTCTTACTTGCAGATCATACAAAACCATATGATGTGGGGACTTACATATACCTATGTAAAATGTTGCTGTTTTAAGTGGTTCTTACTTGCAGATCATACAAAACCATATGACTTGGCCCACAGGCCTTACTTTGCCAACCTCCAGTGCATGTAGCTGTGGTCTCTATCCTCATGGAGCTTACAGTTTATCCAAAGTCTGACATGACAGGTTGGCTTTTTTTTTCAAACCTTTCCTCCCAATCCCCCTTGTCATTTGAATGAAGCCGAGCCTACTGGTAAAACTGCTTGTCCAAGTTCACCTACCTATGGACCCAAATCTCTTAACCATTGAGCAGCTATTGAAACTTTCTTCTGGCATTTAATTTAAGGTCATAGCACGAAAACATATAAGTGCCAGATCAAAGATTCTTAAGAGCTTAGTATAGAAGGAGGAAACGTTAACCATGAAATTGTCCCTTCAAATACTTATTTTTAAATGATCATCACAGACCCGTGGAAAAAGAACTAAACAGCACCATGTGTATATAACCAAGTCATCACACCTACACATAAATGAGCTTCTGCATATACAAAGCAAACACCAACTTAGCCACAGATGTTTCCCAAGAGACTATGCAACTACATGCTCTTAGGCCATATTCCGCAGCTTGGGAACCACAATATAAACTTCTCCCAGACTCTCAATTTCAGCTGGAAACAAAGCTGTTCCTTGTCAGGTAGAGGGAATGGAAGTGAAAGGCACTGGGCTAGCACTTCTCAAGGGTCCATTTAACAGATGTGCTCAGTGAGTCACAAAGTGGGAGTTTACTTCAAGAGCAGGGCTTAGCCATGTACTTTCCAGTAATTCTGACTTTTCCTGCACAGAACAAGATTAAGCCATGCACTGCCTAACTCTGACCACCCCACTGTGTTTGCTTTTACAGGTGTATCCCACAACGTTTCTTTCTTTCCTTTTTTTTTTTTTTTTTTTTTTTTGTACTTGTTGGCCTTTCGTGTTTAAAATGTCATTTGATGTCTGAGAAAGAATCATTTTGCTATCATTCATAAGGTCAAAAGGTGGATGGCTTGGCAGGGCTGGTGCCACAAGTCAGATAGATTTAGAAGGTGGCATCCTCTTGTTGAAGTAACTCATAATCACTAAATAAAAAATTTATAAATATTTTTCTGTCCCAAAGTATATGAACCACCCTTGTTAATTTTAAGCTAACTGATTGATGTCATGTCCCATAGATCTTGCATGCTTAAAGACAGGGAGAAAACAATAGATCCCAGAATCTTGAACCCATTATGTGCTTGATCTTTTAAAAGTCTCCTTTTTTCTGATAGTCAATAGCCTTTAGGATCTATGAGTTCATAATTGTATGTAATTATCTCAGTGAGCCAGCTAGCATTTGTCTATTTATTATTTGTTGTATGCATTAGCCTATGCAAACTCCTAGCAAAGGCTATAGAAAGCAAAATAAATAGATATGTCTATCTTCAGTTAGCTTTTAATCATTAGAGAAATTTAAACAAAAATCCAAATGATCTAAATATATAAAATCCCCAACCCCCTTCACAGCGTACCCATAATTACCCCATCATGAAAGTTCTATTTTCTAATTTTCTATAGGCCTTAACAATTTAGATTAAATAATGGGCCATTTGTAATTTTTTCTAATTGACTTTCACATGATGTCTTGGTGCATTTTCTACAATGTGCATTTTCTGAGGGTGGAAAATTTAGATTTCTGAAACTCTTGGATTTGTTCGTATTATGCTAAGCAAATGGTGGTCATATTCATTGCCTTTTCTAAAGATACATATCAAGACTATGGAGTTGTGTTTACTGGCTTTGGAATCAAATCCCTGACTCTCAAAGACACTAGCTGTCACCTTAGCCTCTCAGTTTTCTCATGTGTACAGTGGGATAATAATCACACCTGTCCTTGTTGTAAGGATCATGCATATGAATGCGTGTGATATGTGTCATGCTTGTCATATGCCATACACAAAGTAACTGCCCAGTACATGGCTGGGCTGCTGCTGTTTTCGTTCCTGCTGCTGCCCCTCCCATCACCAAAGGAAAAACAACAACAACAAAAACCTAAAAACTGAGTAACAATCTGAGGGTAAGACAACTTGAGATAAACAACACAGTAAAACCTGACATTAATCCTTGAAACAAGCCTAAAACCAGACAGTTTTTCCCCATTTTCAGAACACCTAAAAGGGAATAGTCCCGTGTGGTCTTGAGAATAAAAATTAAGGAAAATTGTCCATTTTTCAAAGGAATTCAGCATATGATTTCTAAAAACGGTGTGTTCTCTGGGTACAAAGTCTGATTTACAGACTACTTTCCAGGGACAGGGTCTAGCTTGAGCCAACACCCATGGTGGTCCCTGGATTCCCTTTCTCTATCCCTTTCTCATCCCTGGGAGGGCTGCCATGCCTATGCCCCAATTTATGAGGATAGAAATAGGAACTCAAGAGCAAGTCACTGACCTATCATAGGTCCAGGCTTCTAGTTGGTAGTGGGGTACTTTCCAGTGCTTCTTTTGTACTTGCCCCTTGGGCTGCCAAAGTAGTTTTGGACATTTTTCTTCTGTATTCGGTAAGGTTTGGTCAGCCAAGAAGGATCAACCTATTGGTGGCTCAATAAAGTGCTTCTCATCAGTTTATGCAGGTCGTAAACGTTGCCTCTGAGTGCACTAAGATTCTGATGGTTGCAAGAGACAGAAAACTAAATGCAAAACAAGCTTAAGCAAAAAAGGTGTATTATTGGCTCATGTAAATGAAAAGTCCAGGGTTCGAGAGGTTTCCAGGACTTAAGTAATTTCACCATGTCTTGCTTTTCTTCTCTCCCCTCTGCCTTCCACTGAGTCTCTTTCGTTCTGAGGTATACCATAGTGCTCCTGGAAACTGCAGGCTTAGACCTGAGTCAATTCCCCCTCCCTAAGCCAATCTCCAAGGCTAGCAGAAGGCAATTCTCTGGTGTGATAAGGCCTAGGCCAGGTGTCTACACTAGTGAGTCACTTGCAGTGTCATTAATTCTGTTGAAGTACTTAAATTAAGAATGCAGAAAGAGTTATCCCCCAAAAGAAAAAATGGTGAGGTTAATTCTAAAAGAACACCGAGTAACCAGGAAGTATGGTGAGGAAAACTATTTGCTTGCAGCCCATGAGCGTCTAGAGAATGTGGAAGTATCTATAGGTTTTTCGTGTCATCCTGCTCATTTTTTTGTTTTCTTCACACTTATTTCCTAGAATTTCTGCCAGTGGATAGAGATGTCCACAGACTAAAATTAGTTTTGTGGGTGAGCCTAACTTTGGGGAATGGGAGGGAGGATATTAGTGGTCAGCGTGGAGGAGAATTCTTACCTCAATGCTCTTGAAGTTGTTCTCTGTAACTTGAGAAGAAAACTTCCAGGGAAGTTTGTTTTTCTTTTTCAGAAAGTGGGAGACTGGAGTCTAAACTTGTCACACCCTGTACTATCTGATGAAAATACAGAGGCAATGACTCTCAAATTTTCCATAATTTAATGTCCTGTCCAAAACCACACAAACAAAATGCCACGGAACTACTACCCAGAGAACAGGTGCAGAATTGTTTGCTCAGTCACAAAGGCTGATGGCTTTGACCCATGCCCCTGGCAACCAATGACACATGTGTGCAAGTGTCACCTTCTCTGCAAAGTGTTTTCTCATCCTATCAATTGTTTTCTTTTTTGTTTTCATAGCTGCAGCAGTTATGTTAATAGAGTTGACCTTTATTAAGTTCGTATTTGGCAGTCTTTATGCCAAGAGCTTTACATCTATTACATCATTTAAGTCTTACAACAATTCTGTGAAATAGGTATTATCTCCATTTTACAAAATAGAAACCCGAGGCACAGAAAAGTTAAAAGTAACTCGCCCAAGGTCACAAAACATTAAGTGATAGAATTTGGTTTCTAAGCCATGTAAGTGCATAACCAAAAAGCTATCTGCCAATGCTTGTCTCCATTGTAACACATAACAATAGCTAGCAGTTATTAAACACTTACCTTGTACCAAGTACCATGCTAACAACATAACTTTAGAGGCATTATCTCTTTAGTATTCATGTCACTCTGTGGTGTACACTCTAGTAGCATCCCCACTTTTCAAATGAGGAAACTGAGGCTTATAGAAGTAGTATAACTCATTCAAAGTCACACTGTTTGAGTTTAAAATCTGGCACTCACATTCATTTTCTTAACTATAAGCCAATACTGCCTATTCTCTTTAAATTTCATCTCATTGTTTATAGTTACTTGCTTAGATGCCAGTTTTCCACACTAGATTGTAAGATCCTTGAAGGTAGGAACTGGACCTTGATCACTGATCATAACAGGTGCTTCATAAATGTCTTACTCATTTATTTCCCCAGTGCCAAATGTAGTGTTTAACACATATCAGGTGTTCTCAATGTGGAACAAGTAAATGAATGAAAGAGGATATGAATGATGGCTACTGAGGTTAAAAAAAATAACCTATCTCCATAGACTGGAAATTATGTAATTAATCTTTTAGTAGGTTGAACCCATGACCTGAGCTTTGCAAAAGTCACTTCTATCCAGGTAACTTACTCTCAAGATTGAAATGACTTGGTTGTGGCCAGTCTTCCACAAATATTACAGGACTTCAGTCACTTTTCTGTTGCTGTAATAGCTCCTATTAAAAAAAATAGAAACTCAGGTATTGTAATAAAATCATCTAATACAGCAAGACTCAATCCTCAACACTATTCTTTCTGGTGTGTTCTTTGCTGGGTTTCATCTTCCCTGACCTTTAACATTTCTCTCCACAATAATTTCACAGATGCCACCAAAAATGACATTAACACAACAACTAATTCAGCCTTCTGAGCATCAGGCTTTAAGCTCACATGGGGCCATGTACTAGGTATTCCAACTGTATGTGGAATAAAACCAAATAAACAAATATAGTTTTTTCCAGTGGGAGAGTCCTTTACATAACAAAATAATACACCCTGAAGCAGACAATTAGAAGAGTTTATGGTTTCTAGCCAGTTGGAAGATGAAGAATGCAAATATGGGAGGTGTGTTTGGAAAGAACCTGTTTGGGAGCCTGAGGTGAGCCCAATATGGAATCAAGCCCCTACTTGCAAAACTCAATGGAAACAAGTTCCTCTTCAAACAACTGTGGTTTCTTCGAGCTCAGGAGACAGCTGTCTGGAAAAATGACTCAATAGAGAGGTCAAATGTATTGTAGATATTGCCTTGAGAGCATTTATTCACATGTGGGAGTAAATTACTCAACCTTTTATAAAAGCAATAGATATTTAAATTAAATCAAATGAACAACTATGTAAGCAACCATCCATATTCCACCACTACCGATCCACGTAACAGTGAGCAGACTTGCTCAGTTTCTGCTTCTTGGCTGACCTCCACCTCTCACGTTCATTCTTTCAGTATCCTGGGACACACATGGGATTGTTTTAAAAGGTGGCATCCTCTGGTAGACATGCTTGGTTGCCCAGCTCTTAGCCTTAGGTATTCTTGTTCTTGCAATCATATCCAGTGTCTTTTTAGAAAACGAAGCTAATATAAGAGACAACTTTCCATAAGCCAAATGCAACATTCAAAAACCCACCAAGGATGCATGATCTAATACAATGATTGGTAAACCTTTTCTTTTCTTTTCTTTTCCTTAAACCTTTTCTTTTTTTCTTTCTTTTTTTTTTTTTTTTTTTTAGATTTTGAGACAGAGTTTCACTCTTGTTGCCCAGGTTGGAGTGCAATGGCACAATCTTGGCTCACTGCAACCTCTACTTCCTGGGTTCAAGTGATTCTCCTGTCTCAGCCTCCCAAGTAGCTGGGATTATAGGCACGCACCACCAGGCCCTGCTGATTTTTGTATTTTTAGTAGAGACGGGATTTCACCATGTTGGCCAGGCTTATCTTGAACTCTTGACCTCAGATGATCCACCCGCCTTGGCCTCCCAAAGTGCTGGGATTACAGGCGTGAGCCACCACACCCGGCCGGTAAACCTTTTCTATAAAGGGCCAGATAGCAAATAGGTTCAGCTTTATGGGCCATATTGTCTCTATTGCAACCACGCAACTCTGCCATTGTAGTGCAAAAGCAGCCATAGACAATACCTAAATGAATGAGCATGGATGTGTTCCAGTAAAACTTTATTTGTAAAAGTAGGCAGAGGGCCAGATTGAGTTTGCAGGCTGTGGTTTGCCAGCACTGGTCTAGAGTTCCCAAAGTTTGCATCCCTCTACTATGAAAAATCCTCTTATGACTTGAGCCCAGTCTAACTTTCTTACTTTATGTTGTTCTACTCTTAATGCCAGCTACTCTGACCACCTTTTTGTTTACTGCAAAGCTTTCCCCAACCCTCCACTTCAGGACATTTGCCTTTCAGCTTCTCTTTTCCCAGAATGCTTTCCCCTGGCCCTTGTTGATTACTGAATGAATGAGCTCCTGTGGCCTATTGTTGGCTTAAGGAAATGTTTTAAAGAGTTTTCAAATGTGTCCTTAATACAAAAATAGTTCTTTTCTAATTTTACAGTATACTGCTCTCTACAAGATGGCTCGTTCATGACTTTCTTCAGAGATAACCTTTTCCTATCAACAGCAAAATATTTTATCCCTAAACATGTAACTAGATGACTAATAGAAATACTAGTAATCATTGACCACTTGCCACTCTGAATGCAGCAAGAAGTTAAAAAAAGAAGGAGGATGTGTCTTCTGATTAGCTTTACCTACCAAATAATTCCCAACCCCACTCCCTAACCCCCCAAAAAACCTAAAAAAAGCCTGTTTGTCTGTCAGGTAATGTGCTCATTAGGGCCTTCCTTTCCATGAAGAATCAAAGCAGGTAGCTCTGGTCCAGATACAGGTCGAGGCCTGAGCCCACATCTGCTCAAAGTTCGAATTGTGTTTTGGGAGCCAGGAAATGTCTGCTTTATTGAATAATACAAATAAAGAAGAGGGGATTCCAAGCTTGTGTGAAGGATTCTTTTGTTTTATAAAATATCATACATGGTGATTTTTCAAGTAGGAGTCTGACCAGAGAAAGAACTACTTTACTCTTCTTATTTGTAAACCACTTCAGAAAACCCATAATAGAGCTTACAGATACAATTCAACACAATGGGAGTAGAGAGGAGAGGCAGAGGGGGTGGAAGTAGATTTGTTTGGGGCTATTTCCTAATGTGGGTTATTACTAGATTTTCCAAAGTTTGGGATCATTTTCTCCACACTCCCAAGTATATGACTCTTCTTTACCCATGACAATTGTGTGCCTGGCTCTGGGTCACTTGCCTGGCCTATTTCAGAGCAGAAAATCTGGTTAAAATACAATCTCTGGCACTTGACTAAATTTTATAAGAACAAAATAGTCCTCTGAAAACCTTTGACTCTTCCATGAAATTTCTCGCAAATACTCGTAAAAGCCCCCAACAGATAGAATGGAAACAAAAATGTTTCTTAAAAGGGAAGGATCACACAGAAGGAAATGACAGTCACAAATCTCTCACCAATGCTTTTCTTTTAATTGATCTAAAAATTATTCTCTCACCTGAGGGTCATTCTCAAGTGTTTTAAAAGTCTGTGCTCTCAGCCTTCTAGTGGAAGCAGTGAATCTTTCTTGCTCAGAAAGCAGAGATCTAGTCAACAATGTATGTGGGCACTTTGGTCATTGCAGCTGGCCACAATGTCTTTTCTGTTCACGTGACAGGGGCTATGAGACACAATGGAAAACACTGCCTATTTTGGTCCAGCCCTACCTTCAGCAGAGGGAGCAAACAAAAGTGCCTACAAGATAACATTAAGTGAGTGCAGGGCCCAGGTGGGAGTTGCATTCTATTACGGGCAGCCACAACTAGACTCTGCCAAGTATGACCACATTAGAATGTAGGCCCAACATTGCCACATCTTCCAATTGAAAAAAAAAAATCAGAAACCCAGATTACTCTTCAAACTTTAAAATGTTGGAACAATTTAAAAAAGGAAGAGGAGTAGGGGGAGGAGGAGAGGGACAGGGAGGGAGAGGTGAAGGGAAGTCAACAAAGCCAAATGTATCCACAGGCCAGATTGAGCCAATGGATTGCACATCTGAGGCCACTGTACAACAGTCACAGAAGTCCACACAGTGAAGCCAGTGACCTGAGATGTCCTCAGAGAACATCCTCAACAACCTCCACGCTTGGAGCTGGGTTCTCAGCATGCCCAAAGCTGCGGAGGCCCAGGCTTCTAAGTTGCTGCTGTCTCCTTGACCATTACTAAGGAGGTTCTCTGGTTTGCTCATTTTTCAACCTTTGTGGTGCACAGAGTGAGAGAGGGGTAAATGAAAGTAGGGCTAACTATCTGAGTTGTCAGCTTGTTTTCTATCATGGTTAACACCCTTTGGGGGTGGGAAGGATAAAAACCTGATTTTTATCAGCGGAGAATTCTTTTCACCTCTATATTGAAATGGTAGGGCTTCCTTGTCTAAATTTAGACGTCGGCTCAAATCTCTTGCATTTATTTATTTATTTATTTATTTATTTATTTGCTTAGACCTTAGCCAAACATGAGGTTCAAACTGATGTATGTTTTGTTTTTCCATTGTTATTCCTGGAGCACTCCCAGAACCAGAGGCAAAATATAAAATTAAAATGAAGACACAAGAATATCTATTGTTTGCATAGCACACGCTTTTAGTTAGAAAAATGTGTTTATTTCATTACATTTCCTTTAAAGAGGTATGATTTAAGTTAAAGACAAATGAGTTTTTTAAACTGAGAACTTACGTTTAAAATATTTTGGTGCTTGTCATGAAACTAGAGTGTGACCAGGTTCTTTGTCGCTAAGCCTCTTCTTCCAGTTGCTTTCCTCTGGCAGTGCCCTGTCTCCTCTGTCTCCTCTCTTTGTTGAGAATGGAATTCCCTAAAGCAAGGACCCTCAAGAAAGCAGCATTTTCCCTGGGAGGTCTCACTGTAGGGGCAGCAATCCCTGGAGGCATGAATAAGACCTAGATGCAGCAAAGAGTCCTTTGTGCCCATTTGACCTCACTACCCTTTCCCCAGCCACTAGAGTTCCATTTGTCATGCTTTCTGGGTTTTTTTGTTTGTTTGTTTGTTTGTTTGTTTGTTTTTGTCTGTTTGTTGTTTTTTGTTTTCCGAGATAGAGTCTTGCTTGTTGCCCAGCCTGGAGTGCAGTGGCGTGATCTCGGCTAACTGCAACCTCTGCCTCCCAGGTTCGAGCAACTCTCCCACCTCAGCCTCCTGAGTAGCTGGGATTACAGGTGTGCGCCACCACACCTGGCTAATTTTGTATTTTTAGTAGAGACAGGGTTTCAGGATGTTGGCCAGACTGGTCTGGAACTCCTGACCTCAGGTAATCTCACCCGCCTCGGCCTCCCAAAGTGCTAGGTTTACAGGTGTGAGCCACCGCACCAGGCCTGTCATGCTTTCTATTTTGGGACAGATGCAGCCTCTCCAGAGCACAAATATTTAGCACTGCTTAAATGTTACTCACAGTGATGCAATGTTGCTTTTGCTGTGGGCTGTGTATCCCCTTCTAGACATGTCTTGAGCTTTTAGGTATTTTTTTCATTATTAAAAATATGGAAAACTATACAGTGGCAAGTGGATTTCCAGATTTTAATCTGCATCCAGAGGTAGCCACTGTAGATATTTTGGCTTATTTCCTTGAGACAAGTAAACATAGACATTTTTTTTCTTGCTTCTATGACAGCATCTGTTGTAAAACACACCATTGATTTAATTTGTGTTCTTCAAACTTAATGAGGCTGGTTCCTTCTTGTCATTTTATATTAACTTAAATGTCACCACCTCACATAAACCTCCCTGATCACCTTTTCTAAAGTAATCATCATCTCCGCCCCCATCTGTCGAACTTTGTCATATCCCCCGGTCTGCTTTATTCTGAGGAATTAATACTATGTGAGATTGTTTTGTGTCTCTACTTGTTTATGTTTCGATATTAAACTATCCCCACTAGAACATAATCTCGGGAACAGGAAGCAGTATGTCTTGTTCATTGCTGTGTCTTCAGAGCCCTTCAGAACAGCAGTGCCTCTGTTTTCTTCTGAAAGCCTGTTCAAAGGATAATACATTTTGAAAAGCTCTCAACTTGCAAGGGTGAGAAGAAGGGAAGAGAAGAAAAGTGTGGTGGAGATTGAAATTTATGTTATGCTAGAAAACATAAATTTAGTGCTGATATGTTCCTGTTTAGAATCTTTCTTTCCAGCCCTACAGGGTCTCGGTAAATCTGTCTGCCTGCAGTCTACACCCTAACTCTGATTTAGTAACCTTTTATTTGGATGGTGCCGATCCTGACTTTGGTCCAAGGATCATGAGCTCAAATCTGTTTTCCTGCCAGTGAAGAGATAATAAAAGCTTCAATTTCTCCCTTTAACCCTATTTATTCAGAGATAACAGCTTTAACATTTCAACAAACTTCTAATCTTGTTTCCATGCCTTTTTTTTTTTAACATAATTAAGATTGCACTAATCTAAATAGACATTGAAGTTGCTGACAAGCAAATAAAATAGTCTTCATGCTGTAGTTGCCTGGCAATTGCCTGTTTGACCTTCCAAAGAGCCCACTTAATAGAAAAGTCAATAATGTTCAAAGAAATGCGGAGGCCAAATGAAAAACAGGTAGAGAAAAGTTTCTATTCATTTATAGTTTTAATATTTTGTATCCTTTGCGCCTTATTACAAATGACACTCATGTGATTAGAAACAGGTTATTTCCCAGTAGCTCATCTCCTCCTGTTATACGTTTTTCATCTGAATGTATTACTTCTTGGCTTGCAACACACAAGTTAGCAACTGTGGAAATTATTATACTGTCATTGAAGACTATGGCTTTAGAGGGGAAATAACCAGCAGGCATAGAACCTTCAGCCATGAAGTTGTGGTGTTCCTGTAAGTCTCATTAAAAAAAGGAGGGGGGCAGGGCAAGGGTAGACTGTATACATTGAACCCGTAATTTGAACTGGCTTAAGCCTTCTTTTATGAACATCTTTGAAACTGCAGACTGGACACCTGTAAGGAAACAGAATTAGGAGGCTCAAACTATTACGCAGTTTTGAAGTAAATTAGGGAGAGTTTAGGGAGATGGGTCCAAAAGCCAGATTAATTTCTGAGAACCAAACCCTATCAAATTAAAATAACATTTCTTTTAGAGCTTTGAGTCTGGTAATTAAGGATGAAATAAGTCACCTTTAAATGGTTATGATATTGCTCAGTGAAGAGAAAAATGTTAATTGATACATTTTAAGAGAATGGCTTGGGTTTGAAGCAATTCTTATGCATTTTCAATTTTCTGTTAATAATGGGGCATCTTGAAGTGTCCCAGCTTTCCACATTCATAATGAGTGGTGAGGTGTCTTCTGCTTCTGAGAGTAATAGAATAAGACCCTACTAGATGACTTGCCCATGGAGAACAACTTTAATCCTAGATATAATACAGAAAGCTGTCAATAATGGAGAGTAGGCCAAGAAAGCAGGCTTGAATAGAAAGTAGACACTCGGGAAAAGGTGGAAGGGGAGCTGTATTTGTTAAGTTACCATCTTGACAGCTTACAGCTTGAGGGTAAGTGCAGGTGGTACAGTGAACTCAAGGCAGCTGGTGTGCTTGTAAACAAAACAGTCTTTTCAGGACACACTGAAAAGTGTGACGAAATCACCAGAAAGAAAGATCTAGAGAGAGTATCCCCAAATTCTGTCTACCTATATCTCTGACAAACTATGCATGTAGTGTACAGACTCAAAGCAGCTAACTTTGAGTCTTTAAATATAAAGACAAATATGGGCTGAAAGACAAAGGAGCTCAACTGAGATCGCAGATACCACCCAAGAAACAGTTTGGAGCTTAAGTCCCTACAATAATTAGCAGCTAAAATGAAAGAAACAACATTTATCAAAGGAAGGTAACAGCATCCAGAATTTCCACTACTTAATATTCACTCTGTATAACTTAATGTCTAGAATATAATCCAAAATTTCCCAACATACAAAGAACCAAGAAAGTGGGGTATGTTCTCAAGAGATAATAAAATCCACTGGGTCTGACCCCAGATTGAACCAGATTTTGAAACTAAAAGATTTTAATGTGTCTACTATGCTACCCTAAATAATGTACATGATGAGTAAAAAGATATGAAACCTCCTTGGAGAAACAGACACAAGAAAGAACCAAGTGAAAAGTCTAGAATTGAAAAATACAGTATTTGAAATAAGAAATTCACCAGAGGGACTTAAGAGTTGAATGGAGATGTGAAAGAAAAGAGCAAGTCAATTTGAAGAAAAATCAATAGAAATTATCCAACATGAATAACAGGGACAGAGAGAGAAAAAAAGAATGACTTAAAAAATGAAGCCTCAGAGATCCATTAGATAATTTCAGATAGTCCATATGCATGCATATAAAATCCTAAAAGAGAGGGGAGAGAATGGAGTAGAGAAAGTACTTGAAGAATGAATGACCAATAAATAACAAATTTGATGAAAGACTAAAATGTACAGGTACATTATGATGGATGAAAACCAAGCAGAATAAACATAAAGAAGCCCTCACCATAGCTCATCGGAGTCACACTGTTGAAATCCAAAGATAAAAAGCGAATCTTGAAAGCAGGAAGAGAAAATGACACATCCTATACAAGGAAACAGTGACCTGATTAATGGTCAGTTTCTAAGCAGAAACTGTGAAGCCTGAAAGAGAATGGAGTAATAGTTCCAAAGTGCTGAAAGGTAATAAAAAATTGTCAAGCCAGAATTTATTACCCAGCAAATACATCCCGCAAAATGAAGACTACATAATGACATTTTCACATAGAACAAAACTAAAGTGAGTTTTCACTGGCAGACCTGAACTATAAGATATGCTGAAGGAAGTTCTCCCAGATGAAAGAAAATGATACCAGATGGAAACTTCGATCCTCAGCAAAAATTAAAGAGCAATGAAAGTGGTAAATATCTGGAAAAATGCAAAAGACTACTTTTAAAGTATTGTCTCTTTCTCTTAACTTATTTACAAACCATGTAAATGTTTAAAGTGAAAATTATAACGTTGTCTTAGGTTTATAAGGTATTCAGATGTGATACAAATAACCACTGTAGCATAAAGAAGGAAGGGTGGATATGAACCTATGTGGGTACCTTCTATGAGTTACATGAAGTGGTAAAATATTAACTGGATATAGACAGTAGAGAGTTAAGGATGTGTATTGTAATCCCTGGGCTGCCACACACAAAAATAATAACACAAAGAAATGCAGCTTCAAAGCCAATAAATAAAATATATTTTTAAAAAATATTTAAATAATTCAAAGTATAGGAAGGGAAGAAAAAGGAATAGAAAACAGGAGACAAGTAGAAAATAAAATAAAATCATAGATTCAACCAACCATAACAAGAATTACATTAAACATTAAAGGACTGAACAATCAAAAGGGAGAGATTTTCAAAATGGATAAATGCAACAAGACAACATGCTGCCTGTAAGAGATACACTTTAAATATAATGACAGATACGGGCTGAAAGTAAATGGATGAAAGAAGATGTTGTATGCAAACCGTACACATAAGAAAGTTGGAGTGGCTGTGTTATTATTATAATGTGTAAATTTTGACTCAAGGAATGACTAGAGGACATCACTCAAGAGTGACATAGATTTCTCATGTTTTCCTAAGGTTAGGAAATGTTTTCCTATCTTGGATTTTTCCACCCCTATTCTATCCTCTTTAGCATTTTACACTTCTTTAGCATTATGTGGTATATTGTGCCCTTTCACAGACCTTATAATAAAGGTAAAGCAGGAATTACCCCCATTTTAGAAATGAGAAAACTATTCAGGGACCAATGAATTAATTATTCCCAGAGAAACATTAGGTCAAAGAATCTCATTTGAAACACAGTCTGTGGATATACACTGCCTTCCACTTTATTATGCTATGTCTATCCTCTTCTGCAAGGAAATTTTCCTATTGATAACTGTATTTCTCAGGAAGGCCTAGTTACAGGGAGAAAATTGATTGCAGGTAGAGTGACATTAGAGACAGAGTCTATACCTACAAGCCATATGCTTAGGCGAAAGAATGCTAGAGACCCCTAATCTCGTCGATTATGCTGAATTTTTTATTCTCTCAAGACAAAATTCACAATATTTAATTAAGGAAAAGAGGAAATAATCTCTAAGCAGGGCCTATCTCAGGAAGCAAGTAAAGCTATCAAGGACCTATCCCAGGAAAGCTACTTTGGCCCACACATTCAATACCATCTAATACCCATCTGTTTGGGGTGGCCTTTGAGGCATTTTGAAAGAATTTTACTGTAAATTATCTTGTGTTAATGACAAAGAATAAATTTATTTCTTCTATTTCATTGTTATTTCGAGCTGGAATACACAGAAGAATTGGGGGATATTCTATGCAGCAATTTGGTTTAACATGCTGAGAACTAAAATATTAAAAGAGAAATGGATAACAGTAGATATCACATCTAAGCTGGCCACTCACTCTGTTTACATGACTCAGTGTTACTTGGTTAGGTGGATGGAGGAAGATGGTTGCAGAGGGGATGAGTTTATTGTAATTTGCAATAAAGTAAACTTTGAATGTTTTCATATTTTCCTACAACTCTTACGATATTTAGGTAACCAAAATAGAATTAGTTAACACTGATCAAGAGAGGAAAACATGTGGGCTTGAAGTTTTTCATTCACAATCTACAGAGGAAGATTTACATAGTCTAATGAAGCATTTGACTAGATCATTTTTAAGGTTACTTTTGATTCTCAGGTACTAGGATTTATCTAAGAGTTCCCAAGGAAAAGGGGATGATGGTGATTAACGCATTTTTTCTGTTCCCTTTTATATGCCGGGTGTTCTACCCATGGCTTTATGTTTATGACTTAATTTAATCCTCAAATCAGCTTAGTGATGCAGATGGCACTATGACCATTTTAGGGAGGAGGAAATTGAGCCTTCCCAAGGTGAGACAGTAAGTGGTAGAGCCAAGCTATGAACCCAGATCTACCCAACTCCAAAGCCCATCCTCCTCCCACTCCTCTGAGTCAATTTGTTCCTCTTCTCTTTTAGAATATATAGTCCTTATTGGCCACCTGACATTTGTGATTTAGAGAACCCCAGCATTGCATTTTAACTACCTTGATGGTGTTGTAAGAAAGGCTCAGGGCGTTTCAGAATTTTCATCAAAAGAAACATCACTTGACACCCTGGGTGTCAAAGTTGTGGGTGCCAAGTTTGTGAGGTATGCCCTTCTTCATGCAGATTGCCTTCCAAGAGAGGGCAGTCTATGCTTCCAGATGGTCAGGGCCCTGAGTTGTCTAATCCTCGCAATATCCAGCACAGTGATAGAATCAATAAATACTGGAATGAAAATAAGCTAGGCATAGAAGGGATTGTTTGATCAACGGCTGACTAAATTAAAGTCCTGTTGAATAGAGCACCTTTTCCAGACTTTCCATAACACAACTTTGGTTGAAAATCTTGGCCCCACTGTTCTCATCTAGCACAGAGGAAATCACTTCTATTTGTGCAAGTGGCAAATGTTTCTGTCTGAGTAGTAGACAGATGTTGCTTTACGCCAATGGTTTTCATCTCCGTAAAACCCAAAGTACTCTTTGTATATATAAAAGGTAATAACAGTTTCTTTACAATCCTACACAGAAATTTATAGATTATATAACCAATACAAAATTTTAAAAATAAATCTCTATAATATGAAAGAGAGATAAAAGTAATTTGTAATAAAATAACACATTTCATCAGTAAAGTCCTCAGGCATGACAACACTAGAAGACATTTTTTAAAAGACACAGTTTAGGCTGGGCACGGTGACTCATGCCTGTAATCCCAACACTTTGGGAGGCCAAGGCCAGTGGATCACAAGGTCAGGAGTTCAAAACCAGCTGGGCCAAGATAGTGAAATCCTGTCTACTAAAAATACAAAAATTAGCCAGTTGCGGTGATACACACCTGTAATCCCAGCTACCTAGGAGGCTGAGGCAGGAGAATCGCTTGAACCTGAGAGGTGGAGGTTGCAGTGAGCCAAGATCATGCCACTGCACTCCAGCCAGGGTGACAGAGCAAGACTCCATCTCAAAAAAAAAAAAAAAAGACACAGTTTATTACTATGGATATTGCTATTACTCATACCAATAGTATTATCATGAATGCACAGCCCAATGCAGATGGATGCAGGTGTGTTACATTAGACACTTGAAAACCACTTATTGCATTGCTGTCCATGATGTGATTTTTTTCCCCCAAATGATGAAAACCTCTTGGTAAAGTTCCAAACAAATCAAATGCAGTCTGCTTTGATTTATAAAATAGTTGCATTCCTGAAAAATTTAGACTATATTGAAACTGTATACAATATTTTTGATTATGTCTGAAAGAGTTGAGACTCTAGGATGCCTGCTGGGACAGTTCTTTGTTGTATAAAACTATCCTATCTAGCCTCCCTAAGGCCCACTCACTAAATGCCAGTCACATCACTTCAATCATTCAGACTAGCAAAAATGCCACCACAAATTTTTAAAGCATCTCTGAGGAGGTGTTGTCAATCTCCTTGAGACTCACTGCTCTATGTAGCCAAGTGAGGTCCTGAAAAGCTATGTGAAGCTTGAATTTTCTTAATGGAATCTAAATTTTCATATATTAAGTTTTCTTAAAGTGAGGTGCATCCTTGAGAAAGACAAACTGGATTTTGTGGCATGAACAAAGGTGTTCCTGATTCACTGTAGTAATGTTCTTGGCTCACCCTAGGCAGTAACAAAAGACACTACTCACTGATGCAACTCAAGTAAGGAGAATGCAGTTATCTTCCGTGTGTACAGACAGCTGATAAACAAAGAGCAGGTGGACTACAAATATGATAAAGATGTACTGGCATAGGTTCAGGCGTCTGTGTATTCAGCTGACTCAAAGACTAGGCAAAAGCCTTTGGCCGTCTCACAGGTTGATGGGGTCAGTTCAGGAAAAAGGTGAGCTCAGGGAAAGATGAATGTCTATAGTTGCTAAAAGTTTATTATGGAAACAAAGGATATGAGTCAGGGTAGAATGTGGATGAGTAAATGTAAATGAAGGGTTAAATGTACTAGTGATGTCACAGTCAGCCCAGGTGAAGGTGACAGAGGCTCCTAGAGCTACCTGGTAAATATCGCTTCATGAATTACATTCTCTTGGATCTGGATTTTGAACTGGAGGAGCTACTGGTGGATGGCACAGAACTATATTCCGCCCCCGCCCCCCATCCTGGAGTGGTAGCAATGAGTTATGATTGGTATCGTAATATTGGGAATACGGTTCCCAAGACACCTTCTTCTTCCTTTAAATCTCTGGAAAGCCAATTCACTTCAGCTGTGTGAGGCAAACATCTGTTCACCATATTGCATTGGTCATAGTGGAATCTGTTCATCTGTCTCTTTGGGAGAAGAAACGGTGGGTGTGACTCCACACAGATATCTTGGCAGGCTGATAAAGACCACCTTCCAAGCTCCCCAGGCTGGAGCCTTCCGTAAAGCTAGCCATGCACAGCTCAGTCTTGCTGTAGTTTGCATGCTCACAGCAGATTCCCTTCTTCGAGAAGTCTCTGCAAATCAGGCCCAGACAGACTCCAATGCCTATTCATCTAAAGTTCACTAGGCAATGTGCCTAGTGTCATTTGAGCAAGCTGCTTGGCAGCCAATTTTTTTTTTTTTAATGATATGATTGCCCAGGCTTTCAAATCCCATTATGAAACTTTTTATCCTTTAATCAGAGCTTTAAAAAAAAATTGACATTTTAGTTTGATGGAAAGAGATGTTGAGGAGAAATATTTGGAAAATTGCTCTGTGGGGCCAGATGATGCAGTGAGTCACAATCACTGAACATATTTTGGGGGGAGGAGGTCTGTGGTTGTCCCCATTCTTTCCTGTCCCAGAGCTCTTAATGCCTGGAAGTCATTGGCTGGTAAGGAAATCAATCCTACCATGGATAGAAAGAAGGCAGAACTAATAATTCCCAGGACAGTTCTGAGATTCATTAGAAGAGTTATTAGGAAGAGAGGCCCACCCAGGCCCTGCCTTAGGGCCCTCTCCACCCTTGGTGACAGAAAACAAGGAGGCCCCTAGCTATGTCCTGTGTTGCATTCCAAACCCTGCATTGATGCAGCTTGTCTGTTATTGGAAACAGTTACCAGCCAACAGCAGAGTGTTATGCCTGCTGCTTCACTATAGCCACACATAACTTCAGGGCTGCAACATGATCTGCTTCACACAGAGGGAAGGGAGTATACAGTACATTATACGTACCCAAAGTCAAAGCAGGGGACTGGAGATTGGCTTTAAGAGAAACAGTTACGTATTTCCATGAACATTCTCTGAGCTGCTCTCAGCTGTTGGATTTTCTCACATCCACTTATCTAGAGAAAGCTTTAGGTGATACCACGGCATGGCACCCTCGTCCCCTCAAAAGTTCACACACATTTGACTCACTGGGAGAAGTGGATGTAGGACCCTGGGGTATTTAGCCTCATGAGAACAAGAGAGTTACTTTTCATCACAGCTGAGACCTGGCATCTAGTGTGATGCCTGGCACATAGTAGGAATGAATGAATATAGATGGCACACAATCACTGAATGAGCCGTCCCTCCCTCTCCAACCTCTTCCTCTCCCTCTCTCCCCCATCCCACTGCCTCCCACCTTCATTTCTTCAAAAGGGGGGACAAAATCAGAGTATAAGTTCTGGTCATGAAACAGAAACAGTTAATGTTAAGTGACTAAGAGATAAAAGCAGTGTCTGCGTTAGTTAAGAATATGAACTTGGGGACTGGCGCAGTGGCTCACGTCTGTAATCCTAGCACTTTGGGAGGCTGGGGCAGGCGGTTCACGAGGTCAGGAGTTCGAGACCAGCCTGACCAACATGGTGAAAGCCTGTCTCTACTAAAAATACAAAAATTAGCCGGGCATGGTGGCATGCACCTGTAATCCCAGCTACTCAGGAGTCTGAGGCAGGAGAATCACTTGAACTCGGGGGGCAGAGGTTTCTGAGATCACACCACTGCACTCCAGCCTGGGCAACAGAGCGAGACTTCATCTCAAAAAAAGAAAAAAAAAAAAAGAATATGAACTTGGGAGTCAGGGAGACTTAAATTTAAGTTTTATCCTTGGCCACTTAGTTGAATGACCTTAAACAAATTACTTCCTAGTCCGAGCTTATTTTCTCATTTAGAAAGTGGGTCTAATAATAGTACCTACCTCATATACTTGTGATAAGGATTAGAGATAATACATGTAAAGTACTTGGCACACTACTTCAGACTTTAGTATTCAATAAGTGTTAGCTGCTTTTGTTATCTTTCCATATGCTCATTAACACCATGCAGGAATCAACCCAGCTAAGTGACCACAAACAGACCTGCATCCCTCTGAGAAAAACTCCTACCTCATCCATCTCTGAAGCAACTGAAGTCTCTAGAATTATTCTTGGTACAGATTTGACCATTGATTAGCTTGGTTTCCATGGTTACATTAGCCAACCTTTGGGCTTTCGCGTCTTCATTGTAACAAAGATGGCCACTCTATTTACACACAAAGATAATCACATGGGAAAGTGATTGGAAAGAGTCCTGAGAGCAAGTATGAGTTTTCGGTTTACGCTCTTGTCTAGCTAGCTAACATTTTAGGATTAGGTTAGGGAGTGGGAAGGAACATAAACGTCTGGGAGCACTGTGTAATGTGTATCCAAAGACATTTATCCCAACATCACTGACTCATATGCATCCATGAATTGAAGGGTTTGTCATTCATAACAATTATGCCAAACATTCTAGCTGTGTATAATCAGTAAACCTGTTTTTTTTGGAAAGCTAAAGAAGTCACATGGTCTCCATTTTCATTCCATGATGTTCCGTAGTGGTTTTAAAAATTCAGGGGCGAGGGGTTAGAGAATTAAAAACAGGCTGGGCACGGTGGCTCATGCCTGTAATCCCAGCACTATTGGAGGCCAAGCCAGGTGGATTACCTGAGGTCAGGAGTTCCAGACCAGCCTGGGCAACATGGTAAAACCCTGTCTCTACTGAAAATACAAAAAATTAGCCAGGCATGGTGGTACACACCTGTAGTCTCAGCTACTTGGGAGGTGGGAGGACCTCTTGAACCCGGGAGGCAGGGGTTGCAGTGAGTGGAGATCACACCACCGCACTCCAGCCTGGGAAACAGAGCGAGACTCTATCTCAAAAAAAAAAAAAAAAAAAAAAAAGAGAGAATTAAAAACAAAACAAAAAAAACCTCAGGCTATATTTCTACCAGTGGACAGTCCTTTTTCTCATACACAGGAAAGCAGTGTATATATAAAGTAAAGTTATATGAATGGAAATGAAATGGTCAAGAAGGGAAAAGGGAATAGTGGATACAATCATCTTCATAATTCAATTAATATTCTTTGAGTGTACCATGCCAAGAATTTTGCATCTATTCTCTCAACTCTTGCATGTAAGTAGATACCATCATCTCCATGTTACACAGGAAGAAGAAACTAAGGCTTGTAGAAGTTAAGTAATTTGGCCAAGGTCACAGACTTGTGAAGTGCAGAACATTGCCCTTTTTTAATGTCTACTTTTCTTGTTTTGTTTTCTTGGATGGTTGAGTGAAATTGGCCACTCTGAGTTACCCTCTGTGTTGACAGAAGTGACATTTAGAGCATTAGATGACTCAGTCTCTTCTTGAACTGGCAAAAATTCAAGAATGATTGTGTACCATTGATACTCATAGTCTGTGGAATCCCATACAGTTCTTCCCCAGCTGTAGATCAGGGTCAATCTGCAGTGACAGAACATTCTACTTCTCTAACATAGCATCAGTTCTCTTATCACTGTAATGATCTGTTGGGCAACCTTCCATCAATCAGTCTGCTGTTCAGTTTCCTTCATTGTCATTTATGAAGCATATCCTATAAGTAAAGCCCATTTATACTGGGCACATAGGGGACAGAAAAGTGAAAGAGATTATCCCTGCCTCCCCATGAGAAACTACTCTAGTGGAATTGACATGAATAACTAGGTAGGTAGAGAGAAATCGATGGATGAGGAAACTATGACAAATATGAGAATAAAGGCTAGAATAATTTGCTATATGAGCAGGAAAGGGAGGGTGCTAGCTTGAGGGTGGGGATCTGAAAAGCCATCTTGAAGAGGTAGAATTTGATCTGGGCTTTGAAAGAAGGATGAGGGGCAAATCTTGGAGAAGGGTCATGCTACCAGGCAGACAGGACTGTCTTGATTATCCAGCTCATAGACGGCCATCTTGTCCTTCTTTTTCACTGGGTCCAGGAATAGTCTGATCTGCTTTCTCCATACTGCAGCCCAAGGGATCACCACCAATTCAACATAACTGGTTGATATATGGAATGAATCCTCTTGACCATCCCTGATTTACCCCTACAGTGGCTCCGCAGGAAGAAATGTTAAGCCAAGTAATTGGGGAATGGTTGTATCCCACAGACCTGAGAAGATGACTATTTGGATTTAGAGAGGGTCTTTCAATAAAAATAAAGTACACAACAAACATAAGTACCTACTTATAGACATGTCCTTGGAACCTCTTATCTCATTCCCTTCCTCTCTCTCGTCTATGCTTCTAATGATACTTTATTTAACAGAGACATTTGTTGTTCACCTACTTTGTGCAGGGCTCTTTGCTAGGTATCATATAAAGACGTATAAAATATGCCATCTGTCCTCAAGGAGCCATCAACTTATGGAAGTAATAAGACCTACTTTCAGAAAACTATACAAGTCCATATAATCAGAAGGTCATGCGCATTGGCATTTTGAAGTTCTGCACTCTCCCATCTCCATAAAGTAAACTGGCTTGAAAAAAAATGGCCTCAGGAGAAAGTGACTCACACAAAAAGATGATGACTTTTTACTCTTCTGCTGTCTCAGAATTTTTCTATCTGTATGATACCACATTCAAATTCAAGTTTTAAGATGAATACACAGTTTCCCTTTGTATTGGGTGACATTATATGCTGTTAATCTCAATTGATAATTTTATCTGTGTAATGGCTTCTAAGAAGTGGGGGGGGAAAAGGAACAAGAAAAAAATTCCTTTCCGATACTAAAGTTGGGAACCAAATAGAATAAATGTCTTACATCTGACCCAAGCATGTAGTGGAAAAATACAGAACCTGTATTTTTAAATCATTTAAATGAAACATGAAATTGAAACAGAAAGTCAATAACCAAATTAATCATCTTATTACAAAGAAAATGTAGCCTGCTTCATTACTGTAATGGCAAACATCAATAGAGTAGAAAATTGACCAGTTTTCTTACATTAGAAAAAAATCTGATTCCTGATTGCCAAGGAAGCTCTAGTCATAATAGCCTTTATTGCATCTCTGTCATGAATTAAAGCCTGTAAGGTCTCATTAGCACATTACTAATGCACGTTTTAAAAGCCATATTAAATAACATAAAATGTTATGGTATGAATGTGGTGAGGCTGAGTGTTAAGAGAACAAATTTACATTTTACTATTTTGAAAGTGAACTCATTTGGTTTTGAAGATATTCGACAGCACATGTAAAATCACCAAGAACTTTATCCAAATTAAATAGCAAATTGGAAAGTAAGGGATGTAAGTCTAAGAGGGCAATATTCACCTTTTGTATATAAAGCAAGTCTTCCCAGATAAATCACTTGACTGGTCAAATCATGGGTCAAGAAATTTGATCCTTGCTCCATCAAATTGGATTACAATTAAGGTTCTAATGTGTTAAAAACGTTTTTTAAAATATATTCCGTTTCATACAATATGTTATCTTCATATTCACTCACAGAATTTTAAGATCTTAAAGTGGTATAAATTAAAAGTAATAACAAAAACAAAGAAAAAAATAACATGAAAAAAAAAGGAGTACTCAACAATAAGAGCATGCTTGGAGGTGCATAGCACATTCCCTCAGACCGTTTCTATTAAAATGGAATGTGCCGCCACAGCATTCCAGTCCCTTTTCCAACCTATAATTAATGTTCATCTCATTTGTGGTGTGAAACTAAAAATGTCCTGAGAGGTGATATACAGGCATTTCAGAGGGTAGCAGAGGCGGCAGCCAGTGCTGTGAGGAGAATGCAAGAACACTACCACGATACCATCATTTTCTTTCCTGTTCTCACCAAAGTGTTACAAGCAGAGCCAGCTCCCAACAGGCGGGTATTAGAGAGTACAGAGGTGCATTTTGGATGGGAAAGAGGTACTATATGTATATATGTGTATGGCAGATGTTGAGTAGCCTGTGTTAACTCTCTTCTTTTAATTTGTTTCAGACCTTGAATGTTTTATTACAATTAATGTGTTCATTTTCTGTACTCATACCCAGAGCATGTTGCAATAGACATAATTTTAAAAATTGGAGAAATCCATTAAATAAATAATTAGTTTAAGGTGATAAAATACATTGAATAATTGAGAACAACTAGTACCAGCTCTGAATAAAACAATTTTTTAAGAAAAAAAAGGCACACTTTTAGAATTCCAACTTCAGAGTACTACTCTGTTTGTCTAAAAATACAAGGTTGGCACCAAGCCCAGAAAGGTGGCAAATGGAGCTTTGATAGACCAAGACAGACAGGAGATTCCAGAGCTGAAAGACCCCTGGTCAACATGCCCTGCCTTCAGTTGTCCAACGTCTAAATGGGGGATCTATTAGCAGAAACCCAGAGTGCATTTCAGCTGTCACCATTTGTGTATACAGAGACAGCTTAATTTTAGCAGGGAGGATGACTTAGTACCTGATGCTTTCAACCTCAGGTACCAAGGAATTTTAGATAGAATTCAAGTTGAGAAGATAAATGAAAAAATGTCTTTTTGTGGTTGGGACTAGGTAAATGTGTGCATGAGTGACTGATATAGGTATGTGATAGCTATTGTTCACTAATATTAAAAGCTTGAGGAATTGGTTTCTCATAAATCTCTGAGTCATATATAGAATGCTGAAATATATGTATCCCCTTATCCATCTATAATTAAGTGGGTGTATGTTTTACCCAATAGCTGATCATAGATTATCATAACCATTCATTTGAAACACTTTGTCTTCATAACTAAGTGTGTCTCCTATACATCCTTGCCCGTGCACTGAATTGGGTAATAAGGGTCTTTTGTAAGGCCTTTTTGTGGTCTTAGATTTTGTGTAAAAATGTTTTCTGGGCTCCTCTGGAGCCCCTTTTTTTTTTTTTTTTTTTTTGTCTTCCGGAAGTCTCTTTCCATGAAAGTGAATTTGTCAGTCACACAAAAAAATGAGATTAAATAGAATAGTTTTTGTAAATTTATGTGTAAGTGCAACATAAATGTCGATTGTTTTATGTGGATCAAAATTGGCATACTAATCTAAAAGCAGATAAAAAGTGTATTTTGCTGTTTAAGTCTTATCAATTTAAGTTGGTACTCAGAGTTTCTAATATCGGCTAGTTTTAGATTTTACAACTTCAGATTCTCATGACTACAGTTAGACTTAATGCATTTCAAGGGAAACAGAAATTTTGTTTTCTCTTCTTCAACTGATTTGTTTTTCCTTATTTATCTGGATGGAATATAAGATAGTAGATTAGTTCGAAAGAAAACTCTAGTATCTGTTGACAATTTTAAAAATAATGCTAATTGCCACAGAGAGGATCTTCTTATTTAAGTTATCATATGACCTTGGAAAAAGGTCCTATGATAAAACTACTTCTTTATCCATAAATTGTAATAGAAACAGCCTCCCTTTTTTTCTTTTCCCAAGTAATGTGACATTCAGTCTTTCACTGGTCATGAAACATTTTTGAAATATGCCAAGTGTTATATAAATGTAAGGTAGTATTATCCATTACTAATCTTGTTTTAAGTCCTTTCATATGTTCAGAGGTTTTACTAAGTGTTATCATGTCATATTTTCTCAGTGGCTCTGTTTCAGTAAAAAAGTACTAGATCTAAACATAACTGAATTAATTAAAGCTTGGTTTTTGCTTGTTTGGTTAGTAGAATTTACCCATATTATATCTGTGCGTACATTCTCTGTGCATATTCTCTTTTCTATCTGCTTCATATCCATTGGACTTCACAACAGAAAGGATGGAAATGATAAAAAGAGGCCACAGACAAGTTTATTTTGTGTGTGTGTGTGTGTGTGTGTGTGTGTGTGTGTGTGTGTGTGTGTGTGTGTGTGTTTTGGTTGGGGAGAGGTTACAAATTTTCAAAATCTCTAATCCTGTTTCAGTTTCTCCTAGAAGCAGCTGGAAAAATGCACAACCCTATTCATTAAGTACAAAATTAATCAACTAAGTGGGCTCCCAGCAATAGAGGAAACCCCAAACAGAGGTAACGCTAGAGCTCTGCAGGTCCAGCTGCTTGGTCTTCATTAGGAGGGCTTGGTTTTTTCCCACATTGTTGAGTATGGGAGTAATAAAATGCTTGTCCTTAGCGAATACTTTAAGAGCAATTGTTCTGAATACAGAATGAGGAAATTGGAGTTTAAACTTTGCAGAGCCATTGCTAAGAACATCTCCTTCCTAATGATGCCTTTCTTTATAGAGCCTCATAGAGTTCATACAGCTCTTCACAGAGTCGGCTTCAAAAGTGGTCCCCAGAGATGAATGGGCAAGCCGCTGTTACCAAGCCTGCTGAGAACTTGAGATGTCAAAGTGAAGTGGCTTTATAAAAGACACTTGTTTCTGCTTAGGTACTAAGGCATCTAAAAGAGGAAAGAAAAGTTACCATTTAAAGCCAGAAACTTGGCTGCCTTCTTTCTGCAGACTAGGGGAAAGCAGAATCCAGCTCAAGAGAAAAAGCTTTTTATTCAGGAAAATGCCTTACTGGGACTATTTAGGTGTGCAATGTGAGCTGCTGCCTCTTCCCAGGCATTATATTTCTCAAAGGAGAAACAAAAAGAGTGAAATCAGTGCACCTAACATGATAGGAGAGAAATTTGGGGGATGAGGACCCTGCAAAAGACAAAGAGGGAGATCACAAGAATAGGCCAGGAAAATAAAAGGAGACAGACCTGGGAGGAGAGACAGCAGCAAGGAGCTGCCAGAGGCAGCTGGTGGATGAACCATTGGCTGTGTGTCACCCTTGACCACTCCCTTATTCACAACAGCCTTGGGGGAAGTGGAAAGAATTCCAGGACAAGTTTGAGAAAGAAAGTATGCCACCCTTCTACTCTCACAGAAATACTGACAAAGCACTGTGGAAACATTAAGAACCAACCAACCAGCCCTTGCTTGGGGAGTCTGGGCCTCACTAAGAAGGTGATGGAAGGGTAGGTGCTTACCCACTTGGGCGGGAACAGCAGGTAGAGTATTTCTCTGAGGGTACAGCATATGCAAAGGCACAGAGGTCTGAAAGGACCTGAGGAGCTTAGACAAAAAACCAAATTGTGGTAGCTCTTTTTAAGCAGACTAAAACATGTTTTTCTTGACTGTTAAAAAGTGAGTAACTAAAAAAGGAATTTAGGCAGGAGAAAGACAAACAGATTTGTGTTGTACAAAGACAGCTCGGGTGTGTGCCTTCCAACCACTTATTTATTCAACAAATATTCACCAGGCTCTTATGTGCTGGGGCTATGCTAGGCACTGGAGATGTGGTGATGAATTAACAGACTAATTCTCGCTTTCACGGCACTCACAGCTTGGTTAGAAGATAGACATTAGAAAATAGTCACAAAAATTAAAGTTTAATTATAAGTGGTGGAAAGTGCTATGCAAGGAGTGCTTTGATGGAGAATTAGAAGGGGAGACCTAACTTTGATTGGGACTCAGAAGTGAGTCAGTTCAATTAAGGCCACCACCTGAAACTTGACAGGTGAACACACACGAGCCAAGCTAGAAGGGACATAGAGGCTACATAGCACTTGGGGAGCTAGAAGCTGAACAATCAATCAGACAACTGTTCTAAAGGTCCAGACAGGTTCCTCACTTCTCATCTACAATTCAGGCGTTGGTCTGTGTTGGTCTCTAAACCCACCTGCAACTCTGAAGTTCTATAGCAAGTAAGCATCTGCTACGTGTTCACATTAGGCTAGGAGAGGATTAGGAAGGAAATGAAAGATATATAAGATAGGAGCCCTCAACAAACAGTGACTGTCCAACAAATTGAACTTTTGGTACAGATTCAGAGTTTAGCTGTAGGGATGTATTAAACTTCATAGATCCTTGATAAAATTCTTATAGAACTTTTAATTGTTTCTCACTGAAATGTTAGAACCAGGCCCTCACCTACACCAAACGCCACTGATTTAGACATTCACTAAACACACATTGCATGGAGACACATACAACCATTGGGCAAACCCAAGATGGGGCCCTTGTCCCAACCCCACGTCAGGTCTCCAGAACCCCAAGTAACCTGGCTATTTTTCAAGCTGATTTCTCAATAATTCTGATGGGAAGAATGTACTTTTCCAGATTCCATTTTTTTCCCCACATACCAAAAAGACTTGTCTAACCTGTCAGCCTACAACTACCACCAAACTCAACATCAAGGTTTATCTTAACTTAAAAAAAAAGACAAATACTTGTGCAGTTCAAGTGCAATACAAATAAAACTGGCTACAGGGCAGTTCAAAAGATTTGGAAAAGGCTTCCTTTATATCTTGGAGAGGCAGAAGGTCTGTCGGTGACCACAAATTGAGTTCATACTACTCAATACTCTGGGCAGGGCAGAAAAGTGTTAAAATGCAAGATTAGCCTGCCTTTGGGTGACAGTATAGCATCTGGCTCTACCCTCTAGGAGGTTCTTAATCTTCCATTATTGTCCTTTGCTGTCTCTGAAGTGGGTATTGTGGCATATGCCCTCCTTACTAGCTTTCTGTTCAGGGAAGTTTGAGGGCCAAGGGTCATTTTAAGTTCCTTGCTTTTTAGAGAGATACAACTTTGTCAAAAATTCCCATATATTTGCTTGCATTTAGTCCCATCTGCCAGTAACATCTACAGGTTTTGTTTGAAACACGGTTTTCAAAACTGCTTTATTTCTTTGTAGATGCCTTTGAACTTAATGGCCACACACCAAATCCGATATTAGCCCTGAGTCATTTGAATCATCTGTGTTTCTGGGCATTTGTTATTCACGGATTTTTTATACCACATTTCTCACAGTTTGTGGTTCAAATGCAGTGGGTTTTCCAATCTTTTAAGGCCTCACATTTCTGGGCTCTGTTGCCTTTGATTTGTACCAATTCCTTCTAAAATGTGTGCATGTCCGCCTCCCTCTTTTTTAAATAGTACTTTGCTGACTGCTGCCAATAGTGGCCAAACCATACTACTATTTTATATCTTCTAAAACACTCCCCTAGAGCTGCCATCTCAGTATCATGTGGTCCCTTTTCTAAGTTATCACAGGTGAGAGCTCCTACATTTTTTTCTACTGACTCGCATCAGCTCCACATTTTTAGTCTCCATTACCAATTTCCACTCTGCCTGTCACCTGACTGCTAAGCCACATCCATTGGGATTTTGTTATGGTAGCTGATACAGTTTGGATGTTTGTCTCCTTCAAATCTCATGTTGAAATGTGATTCCCAATGTTGGAAGTGGGGCCTGGCAGGGAGACATTGGATCATGGGGCTGGATTCCCTCATGAATGGCTTAGTGCCATCCCCTTGGTGATGAGTGAGTTCTTGCTCAGTTATTTCACATGAGATCTCATTTAAAAGTCTGGGACCTCCCCGCCCTCTCTCTCTTCCTCCTGCTCTCACCATGTGATGTGCCTGCTCCTGCTTCACCATGACTGTAAGCTTCCTGAGGCCTCACCAGAAGCATAGCAGAAGTTGGCACCATGCTTGTGTAGCCTATAGAACTGTGAGCCAATGAAAACTCAATAAATTACACAGTCTCAGGTAATTCTTTATAGTAATGCAAGAACAGCCTAACACAGCAACACCATACTTGTGGCATCATATGCTGGTTTTGCCATCAGCTAGTTTATGCTACAGAAAGAGGCTCACCCCTCAAATATCTGTTTATTAGTATTTAAAAGCTCATTCTTTACTCAAAGTCTACCATAGGTCTAATGACTTTCTATGACACCTCCCTTCCAAGTAGCAATTCAGGGATCCAGGCTGTTTCCATCCTGTTAGTATACAACTGGAACACATGGCAAATGGAAAAGAGAGCTCAGATCATCAGGTAGCAGCTTTAAAATGCTTTGGAAAAATGATTATACACAAGTCACTTTTCCTCATAGCCCTTGGCCTTGCCTAACAGTCCGTGACTGTTTAGTGAACAGCAAATGTCTCTGGCACACATACTAAATCAAACTCTGAGAGTAGAGTATGAAATCTCCATTTTAATACATAACCCAGTATTTGAGAACATGTGTTTTAAGATAGGTGATGGTATTCCTGTGCAACTCATAATAAAAGTGAAGTTCGGAAATGTTGCAAATTACCCAAGGTCACACAAGGTCACACAAATTTAGTGGCAAAGCTGTTTGTGCCTCTTAGTTCAGGTCAATTCCAAACCACTGAAGTATAAAAACCCCATAACAATGAAAGCTATGATATTTACTTAAGATCGTAGAATGAGGAATCATGCATTCATTTTCTTTACTCAGGCCCTAAGAATGGAAGGACACAGTATCAGAAAAGAGGTTAAAGCAGTGTGTTTGCAAAATCAAACAAAAGCCGAAAGGACAGAAGGAGAGGAGGGAAAAACATTTTCCCACAGAAGAGGAAACAACTTGGTCAAGTGTAAATTTGCTAATGCTTCACACCCACAAGCTTAAAACAAGGCAAATACCTCTGATTAGATCTCCCTAGTCCTGAGCTGGACCAGATGACAGGGTTTGGATATTATGAGGATTAGGGACAACACTTTGTACTTCTACAGAGCTGCCTTCACGTGTGAGCTCCAGTCTTGCACAGAAACTGCTTCAAATCTGCAGCAAAAGTTCACATTTGCTGAGAGTGAAAATACTCGTCAAGGTGAAGGGATAAGCCTCAGAACTGAGGGAGTTTGCTTTGGAATTTGCAAATTTTATCCTTGGATCATACCAAAGAAGAAAAAATAAATGTGGGTGAAGAAGAGGTAAATTCTTCCCTGCTAAGAAGACAGAAATAGCTTGAGCTAATTATATTAACCTAAAAAAGTAAGAGAAAATTAACGAGAAATAAGAATCTTAACTCTGGAAATAGCCTCTCTTCTGTGCTATTGAAATCCTGTACCCTTTTTGGTGGAACAAGCTCAGGTCAGAAGTTTACCTGCCAAAGTGAAATTCTAGAAACAGGGAATGCTTTCAGGCATCTTGAGTCCAGCTAAGTATCTTCCAGCATTTTCCCAAACTTTTGGGTTCAGTAAAACATGATTCCAATTTTGCCTCAGGCCTTTACTTTTGGAAAACCGTATGTATTTTTGAACAAATTCAATTTAGATGTTTCTTATTTTCCTGCCCTTTAACTCATTAAAATGTTATTTCGTAGGAGTCATTTGTTTGGGAAGCAATCCGATTCTTTTGGAAAAACTTTGAGAGCCTTTGTTGTTGGGATAATAAGCAAAATGTTGCCTGTTTTTGAATTTATACATTCAAAATGAACTGGAAAATTATGGGAATTATCTAAGTCAAGGATTCTTATAATGTGGTCCCCAGACCAGTGGCATCATCATCACCTGAACCCAAGGCCCTCACATTCGCAAGGACCTCATACTTGGTTCAATGCTATAACCACATTGAAAATCCTGATAACTTGATATTTGTAGGTAAAGTTCAATGAGATACTGGGACATTCATGGGACACATGGTGAATGAGTGTGAGCAGAGATATATGCAATATGTGTACCTGCAGTTCTTGCTGCCCCATTTACAGATAACATTTACAATGGCCCATGAGCACAGAATTTCAGTGGCCCCATATGCATGAGATTCAGAGTACAAAGTAAGCGTGTCCCTTCTACAACTGAATAAACTGGGGGCAGAGCAGGAACTGGAGAGGGTACTGACAGCCCAGAGAAGTCACACTTTTCATTTGAACCAGAACTTTCCTTGAACTCAAAAATGAAGCATTCTAAAAAAACATGAACCACCAAAGAAGCCTATCATACTCTTTCTAACTTGTGTATTAGCACTGCTTACACTCAAAGAAGGAAAGGGAAAGCTAAGGCAACGTATGGTTCCTCGCCCTGTCAGTATTTCCTTAACCATCAGTGAATGAATGGAAGCGAAATTTTCTGGCATGTGTCCACATCAAGGAGTGAAACAAAAATAGCAGAGTCAGTTTTATGCCGCAGCTCTACTCTTCCAGTAAGAATGGAATACATCTGTATGTACGAGCTATTAAAGATGAATTGTACACTTTCAGTGACTCCTCAGACAAGTTAAATGCTCTTTAAAATTGGTGTTGTATAATCTACAGATGAATAATATGATTCTTGTTAATAATTTGCTATTTTTTTCTTAGGATGTTAAACAAAAAAAAAAAAAACAAATAAAAATGTCATTACTGGTTGAAAGAGATCTGGAAAATAGGAAACACTTTTTATCTTTTATTATCTTATTTAATGAAAAATTTTCCTGTTTTCGAATAAGGAACCCGCATCTTCAGAGTGTGTGTGTGTGTGTGTGTGTGTGTGCATGCACGTGTGTGTGCTTGTGTGTATGGGTGTGTGTGCGTGTGTGTGTGTGAATGCAAGCTCTGGGTCCTGCACATTAGGTAGCTCTAACCAAGAAATTAATATAAAATGCAAATTCTTGAGCTCATGCTTAGATTTAAGAACCATCGGCCAGATTAATGCTTAGATTTAAGAACCATCAGCCAGATTATTTCAGCTGGAGAACCCCATGACTCTATTTATCCAGAAGTTTCAGGTCTGTTTAAGTACCTTATTTCTTTTACCTACTCTATGAAAACAACTCCAATAAGAGGCAGGAGGGAGCACCACTCCACTGCCTTCAGACCTGGCCTCTAAATGTCTATCTCCAGCGCTTGTGAGCCTCTGCTGTGGACTCAGCACATCTGTGTCCACACCAAGGCAGCCATGCAACTGTGGGCAGGATTCTCAACCTCTCTAATCCTGTTTTCTCAGCTGCAAAATGGAGGTATTAATGCCTGCCTCTTGGGGTAATTAGAGGAATGAAATCAGCTGGTTCACGTGAAATATTTAGCACAATGTCGGACACATAGAAAACACTTAAGGAAAAGCATGTTACGATTAAATTATTACTAGTCCTTATTATCTATGTTCCTTATTGCTAGTTCTGTTAGCTTCATCCTAGACAAATCTCTCAGACATCACCCTTGCTTAGCTCTCTCGGGTTCCTCGTTCTGCCTCAGGTTGAGATGTAAAATACAGAAGAAAAACCCAAGAGTAGAACTTTACTTTTCCTTTTACTTGCAGAGGGGACAGAATGAGAAACAGAACAGGTTCTTCCATATTCTTCATTAGGCATTTTCTTGCCTAAAAGTGGCATGTTCTGCCTTCTTAAATAATTTTGCTTTATTTTGAATCTAAAGTATACAAGGACATCCCTATCACCCTTGACTTGATATTGTGTAGTAAACAGAATTCATAATAGCTAAGAGCCTGAGCTTTGAAGATGGAGCCACTTGTATCCTGACTGCCACTCGCTGGCTGAGTGATCACAGGCCAGCAACAGACCAGTGTTGGATCAGTTTCTTCAAATGAACAAAACCAACCCACTTTATAATATAGTGGAGAGGACTAAGTGGAAGAATGTATGTTATTCTTCAAGCACAATGACTTGATTTCGGACCAGATTCCTGTAAGCTGGAGCCCAGAAAGGTCTCAGGTAGGGATCTCTGGATAGTATTTTGCCTAGAAGAACATTCCAGCCAATAACACACTATGAAACTTCTATAATGGTTCTAATACCATTCAGCATGTTCTTCCAACACTCAACACATGTCCCTATCCTGACATTCCCTGCTCTTTTCACGGCTCAATTTCTAGAATCTAATAAAAATGATACTGTAGTAACCATGATAGGAATAATGGCTGTCTGAGTAGCAGTAGCAGCGAATATTTGAGAACTTATAATGCCAAAGGGACTGTGCTAAGATCCTTTTATCTATCTCTTTTAGTCCTCATAAGCCTACCAGGTAGTTATTATTATCCCCATTTCACAAGTAAAGAAACTAAAACACAGAAATTATTTTAAGTTTTAAGGTCATACAACTAATTTCAGTGGATGTCCCCACCATTTCCTAGCCCAGTCCCACTGGCCCTCATGCTACATCTGGTCATTAGAGAGATCCCCATAATCAAGTGTTGCAGTAAATACCCAAGTAGTGATAGGGGACCGGGGAGTGTCTATCTGCCCTTTTCCCACTGAGCATAAAAGCAAGAAGTTGTGGAGAAAATAGAAAGTCTTCAGTTTCATCAGCAGCCACTGTGCCATCTGGACTCATCAATAAATCTTCCTCTCAAGGGGAAAATCCTTAAAACATCAATACCCTTTGAACCATGAGTAGAAAGTTTCATTTATACAAGATGAAGAGGTTCTAGAGACCTGCTGTATAGCACAGTGCCTATAGTTTACAATATTGTATTGTGCACTTGAACGTGTAGATCTCAAGTTAGGTGTTCTTTCCACAAAAGCGGGGAGGGACAGGAAGAAATTTTTGGAGGTGATGGATATGTTTCCTTCTTTGATTGTGGTGATTCTTTCACAGGTATATGCATGTGTTCAAAACCGTCAGATTCTATATATTAAGTATAAACAGTTTTTATATAATCATTATACTTCAATAAAGCTGTTAGATATTTTAAACCATAAATAAAACTAATAAAGTCTCTCATATGAAAACAATGGAAGAATATTTGACTTGAAGCCACTATGTGAACTGTCTGAAATCTCATGTCTGCTACTCAACTACCCTACCAGCATCAGACTCCCAGGATCCATAGAGAGTTTTCTGCCTCCTCCTTCGAATATTCAAGGATGTATCTCTAGACTTCAAGCTTCTCCACGTCTCCATTTCAGCCCAGGCACAGAGTCTAGCTCATGGGATATGTCCACTATATACCATTAATAGATTAATTAATCCATCTATGAGCTATGGCCCTCATTCTACCCAGCAAAAGTAATGGAAGCCTATGTTTGACTTGGGAGGGAAATCACGTCTCTCCCCCTACACAGAGGAGTACAGCTGGGGACAACAGGGAGGAAATGTAACTGATTTATTTCCCAAGCATTGCCAAGTACTGCCCTCAGCACCCGGGTAACAGTGATGGGCAGGGACAATATTGGGGCTAAATAGAGAGGTAGCCATGAGCCTTGACTGGAGGCAAGAAGAGCTTGAATTGAATCAAAAATCTACAAATTGCTACTCCAGAAACTGTAGGAGAGGTTCTCAACATCTCTTTGCCTCAGTTTCCTCATCTGTAAGTGGAAATAATAGTAGCACCTACCTCATAGAGTTGTTGGGGATTAAATTCATGACAAACTACATGAATTATTTAGCACAATGTCCAGTGTATGGTAACAATAAGTGTCAGCTACATGACCACAATACAATGATCCCTGCCCACAGAGCAGATGTTAGCATAGTTTTTTTCTGTAAAGGGTCAGACAGTAACTGTCTTATGCTTCACAGTCCACGTATGGTCTCTGTCACAACAACTCAACTCTGTCATTATAGCACAAAAGTAACTGCAGATGATACAGAATTGAATCTTGTAGTATTTTTAACATGTCATGAAATCTCATTCTCCTTTTTTTTCCAACCATTTAAAAATGTAAAAACCATTCTTAATTCACAGATTCCCCTCTCCCCAAAAGAAGACAACAGGCCAGATTTGGCTTGTGGGCCATCATTTCCGTCACAGGGGAGCAACGACTGTCTGGGCCAGTGGCGCATGGGTAAAAGAATTTCCCAAGACAGTTGTAGATAAAGAAAAGCAGATTCATTAGAGAAAGTATGAAAATACATTGTGAGATGGCAATGGGCAAATCAGCAGAAGAGGAGCTGACTGCAAGGAAACAGAGACTTGCTGGAGATTTTATTGAATAGTGTTTATGGTGTATGCTGAAGAGGACTTTATGCAGTACTGATAATGCCAAGGTTGCAGTGAGCTAACTTGCAGGTGTCTGGTGATAAGATGGGCACAGGAGGGCTGTGTGTCCTGGACCAGAGAAAGGTAAATTTATAACTTATCTGCTTTCTCTTTTTCCTTTCCCCTGGTCCCACCAGCCTGACTCCTTTTCCCTAATTAGGACTACACAGTTTCTGACCCCTGGTCTGGAGGGGAAATTGGAAAATATACAAGCTGTTGCGGTACAATGTGTTTGCTCAAAGGGCAGAGAAGGGAGGGGTTTGTTCAGCCTGGCAGTTGAGAGGAGAAAGAACAATAACAGCTCCATAAAAGAGAAAACATTTGCACTGGGCTTTTGAGAGTGAGTAGGAGTTCAACAGATTATACTGATAAAAGAAGGAGTTCAGGTGGTGGCTCACGCTTGTCATCTCAGCACTTTGGGAAGCTGAGGTGGGTGGATCACGAAGTCAGGAATTCAAGACCAGTCTGACCAACATGGTGAAACCCCATCTCTACTAAAAATACAAAAATTAGCTGGGTGTGGTGGCACACGCCTATAATCCCAGTCACTCAGGAGGCTGAGGCAGGAGAATCACTTGAACCCGGGAGGCAGAGGTTGCAGTGAGCAGAGATCACACCACTGCACTCCAGCCTGGGCGACAGAGCAAGACTCCATCTTAGAAAAAAAAAAAAGAGAGAAGGAAACAACCATTAGAAATAGAATGAGCAAAGGGGAGAAAAAACAGTCTCTGTTTACTGAAAATGCATTTTTTAAACAGATTTTTAAAAATACATTCTTTGCTATCTCTGATAATTTCATTACGAAAAGTGGCCAAGTCTTTTGTCAACAAAATCATTTCTCTGTATTTTTTTTATCCAGATAAACAGTGGATTAGCTTAAAGAAAATGGGGATTATTTGGAATTAGTTTTAAACTCAGCTGCCTGGAATCCAAAAATGTATTATATAAAGACATTTTTAATATAGAAAAACTGGAAACTGTTTAATGATTCCGTATTGAACATTTAAAAATGTATTTTTAGTTCTATAAAACAAATCTGTGACTTTTCAACCTATTTAGCATCTGACGCTCAGAAGACTACAGAAAGTAAGTTGGAAAATACGTTTTGGACTTGTCATATTCTTTTATTCACAAACATGTATTGAGCACCCACTGGGCACCAGGCACTTAGGAGGATGCTGAGTGTGTATACAGACGTGCAGAGGTACATCATCTACCCTCACAATGAGTTAAAGGAATACTTAGCAGTGTATTAAAGCAGGTCCATGGTATTTGTACAAAAGGGAAGAAGTTCTACCAAAGTCATTGTAGATCATTATAGGAAGCTCATACTTTCTGCCAGAGGCATTTCTTCTGTACTCTTTACTCCACTTATACTCCAGGTGTTCCAATCATCTGAAAAAAATGAACAATGCAATGCTGAGGTGTGAACAAATGCCCTTATACCTGCAACTACATAAATATACCAAAGGAGGGGGTTTGGGAGGGCTGGCGTGGGCTATTCCAGACCAGTGGTTACCCTCCAGTGTTGCTTTGAAATCCATTCCAAGACAACTAGAGCTATTTAAAAGCAAACAATTCTTACCTTATCATGCCTGCAAGAGGAAAGACTTTGCTCTCATCACTGAGAACTGGTTTCCTGAAATTTAATAACAATCCAAGAGCAGTGTGTCTAGCAGGGTGTTGGAGATCAATACTCCAAGGCAAGAGAAAGGCAACTAGAAAAGAAGGTGGTCCACAGGCTGGAACCCCAAAAACAGAAGAGTGGAAGGAAACTAATAACTGATGGTATAAGTTACCTGTCCTTTCAAATGCATAGACACCCAATAGAATTCCCACAGAGAGAACACCCTCACCACCCATTCTCTGGCAACCAAACCAAGGGTTTGCTTCTTCATTGCTCTTTCCCCAAATCAAGCCATTATTAGAAAGAACATAGAGAAAAGGGTGCAAGCAGAGTTGTTTTCTCTGTGGGCCTCTCTGTCTTCACGCCTTTCGCTTACAATTTTCATGACTGCCCAGCAAACCACTCAAGAATTGCACTTCCTCGTGGCAGAGGCACTACAGTACAGCAATTAATTTCTCTGATTCGACACGTTTGCATTTGAGTGAGAGTATCCCATAAGGGAAGAAGAGAACATTCAATCTTTTTTTTTTTTAATATTAGCTCTGAAAAGTTTTATTACCAAGAATCTGGACAAGCAATACTAAATGAAAATAATAATCAAATCCAAAGCAGCTCCATTTGTCATAGAAACATATCTGATCCAAGGGCCTGGTCAGGAAGAAAAATAATTCATAGAAAAGAAGGCCAAGAGGCTCCAAGATCTTAAGAACCTGTGTTTTATATCAAGAAGCATTTTTGCTTTCTTCATTTTAATTTATACTTAGTGGAGATTGTTAAATGATGTTAATTCTCTGTTTGTTTTAGGAGAAAGGGAGTTTATAATAGTTGTCACAAGATTCAGATACATCTGCCCTGTTACTACCCTAACCCGATTCACTGTCATCTCTACCCAGATTCCAGTAACAGCCTCCCCAAGATCCCTCCCTGCCCCTAAAATGCCATCTCCTGATTCACCCCATGTCTTGCTCAATCTCAACTGTCAGTTCTCAGATTAAATGCTGCTTTCTCAGAGAAATTATTGCTAGCGACTGTGCCCACCACTTACTGTCTCTCTCATTGGATTTATTTCCCAATTGCTTTCATAACACAGAATATGATCTTCTTAATCTGGCTTATTTGAGGGAAGAATCATATTGCATTATTTACTGCTGTGTCCCTGGCACCTAGCACT
Organism: Macaca nemestrina; assembly: GCF_043159975.1. Taxonomy (NCBI): domain Eukaryota; kingdom Metazoa; phylum Chordata; class Mammalia; order Primates; family Cercopithecidae; genus Macaca; species Macaca nemestrina. The sequence continues at coordinate 36,750,917 of NC_092130.1, forward strand.
TAGCTTTTGGCCCCTGAAGAAATAAATCAGTGATATAATCAGCCAAGCAGTAGGCTTAATCATTTATAATTTTTTTGTTTAATCTTATAAAAGTCCTCTGATAAAGAAGCTACTACCCTCACTTACTAAACAAGCAACAAATGCATAGATAAGGTCATCTGGCTTGCAGGTTAAAACTTAGGATTTTCACTTAGGTCTCTTTGACTCCAAAATCACTTTTATTTCTACCAAATCATATTGCCTTTTAAATAGGAAATTTTTCTCATAAAAGTGAAGGTTTTGAACTTTTTTTTAATATCCAAAGACTTTGGATCCTGGCCTACAGAACTTCATGTTTTTAGACCAAAGTTCCTACAATACTCAATTGAATAAAGACATTTAAATTATAGGCTTTTCATTGCTTGTGAAATTGATTTAACACTCTTAACCTTCCATCCACATACATGCCAGCCAAAAACTACCAAGAGGAATTTTTCATACTAGTTAATAAATGTTCATTGTTCAGCCAGATAATGACTATGGTTGACATTCCATTTATAATTGCTTATGAATTGACCTCTTATACATAAATCAAGACTATAGCCTATGCAAGTATAATTTATAGGACTGTTTTAGTTTAGGCATACATAATCTTCAGGAGGCATATGCACAGCATAAGCCTTCCCAATATAAACAGAATGATACATATACATGTGTTGCATATGTATATATTTTTTATATATATATATCCCACATACACACATATTTTATATATAGCTATAAAAAAACTCTCTCACTGGAAAACTAAACATGGTCAAAATGTATTGCCAAAAAATACAATTAACCCATTTATTCATTAAATTCTTCTTTATGTGTTTTCTTATCTAGTTATTTGCAGTAGTGTGTTTGCCAGGGTATGATTGTAATTTACTTCCATTCCATCAGAAATCCATGATCCATAATATCCCTCACCTATGTGAAGCCACACTGGATGTCATTAAATAAAGCCTAAAGTGTGGGACCCAAGACACTGATGGTACAGAAGATAATCTACGTGGCCAACTCCATGGGGTAATGGAAATTAGGAGGGGAACCATTTTAGAATCAGTCTGCACATCACAGTGGAGCCAGTCCCAGGCTGCAGAGAACAACACTTCACTGTATTTACTTATATGGGTACCTTCTTTTGTGGCAACCAATATTAGTTTTTCATGTATGACAATAATATTTAGTTCCCTTTTTGGTTGAGTATCTGTAAAGACAAGTATGTCAATTTAAAAAATATTTTGTAAATAATTGTACAAATGGTATGCAGAATGGCAAAAATTATGCAAGTTACATGCAAATGACTGATGGAAAAAAGGTCTGGGAGTCAGAATTTACCACTTAATAACTGAGTAAACTTGAGTAAGTTATTCAACCTCACTTAAAAATAGCAGCAGCAACCTCAATGCTTCTGTCTGTTTAACGGGGACATATGCCAAATGAAACATAGCCGATGCCTAATACATGATCTTTGTAATAATAATAACTGCTTTTATTACTATTAACTACCATTAGTGAAGTGGTGTTTGTGAAGCATGAAGCACAGAGCCTAGCCTGGCATAGATGTTCAGCAAATATGGATTATCAAGATACCTCCCAATAGATCTGTACACACAAGTATGATTCATGACTCAGTGTTAGCTGATGTTTATCTAAGGTGTGAATGGCATGTGGTGCATTTTAAAATGTGAACTTAAAGATTGTTGTGAATGACTGGCATGACATACAGAATGCTAAGTAAATAGTGAACAGCCTCACTCTATCAGCATTGTCTGGGAGGAATGGGGCCAAAGAAAACTCAAAAGTTCCATATACAGAAAGCAGCTTCCTGTCATATAGAGCACATTGTCTAATGTCTACTGTGAAGAAATGGGTTAAATATTAATTATCCATCAGCTTGGGGTTATAAATTTAAAGGTTGAAACTACATCTTCAAGAGATTTTAAAGTCCTTCTCTAGACAGAATTATATATCAGGAAATTCAACCACAAATCCAAAGCAAATTGAAATGCTTCTCAGGAAAAAAAATAAGTTAAGATGGGCATCCTGAAATGACTAAGAAAATAGACACAGGTCTTACATAGAAGCATGGTAAATGGTTCTATTTATCCCATCTCAATACCTTTATGAGGACAAAAAGAGGAGACAAATGGAATTAGAAATTTGCTGGCTTAAAGAAAAGCTGGTGAATCAAGAATTTATCAAGACAGAGACCATCCCTGGAGAAAAAAAAAAAAAAGAAACTGCTGGGCGTGTTTGAAGCTTGGCTGAATATAGACATAATAGCAAGTCCACCTCTAAAATTGATCAACATTCTGCCAGCCTTGTTTTATTTAACTTGCATGTGATTTGGGAAGGTGAGGGGAATGGGGCTGGAGCATTTCAAGCAAATCTCAGACATTGTGTCACCTATAATGACATAGATGCTTCAATGTGCATTTGTAAATGATAAATATTATTTTACATAATTACCATGCTATTTTTCACTCCTAACAAAATTAACTGGAATTCCTTAATACCATCTAATACGTAATTCCCCAAGTTGTTTCAAAGATGTCTCCATCAAAGGATGGTCTAAATCAGGATTAAAATATGGTCCCTCGCCTGTAATCCCAACTTTGGGAGGCTGAGCTGGGAGGATTTCTTGAGCCTAGGAGTTCAAGACTAGCCTGGGCAACATAGTGAGACGTCATCTCTACAAAAACCTTAAAAATTAGAGGGTGACCGTGGCATACGCCTGCAGTCCCAGCTACTAGGGAAGCTGAGGTGGGAGGATCACTTGAGCCAGGGTGGTCAAGGCTGCAGCAAGTCACGTTTATGCCACTGCACTCCACCCTGGGCTAAAAAGCAAGACCCTGTCTCAAAAAAAAAAAAAATCCACAAAACTCATTTGAAGTGCTCATGGAACATATACCAGAGATCATACTGCTTCAATATGCTTCTTTTGTTCTTGAGTTAACTTCAAACTTTGGTTGAGGTAGTAGGTTTGTATGAAACTTGTTTGAGGGGAATTAATTGGACGAACCACAAAGCCTAAGGCCAGTCTACAAATGGACCTGGTATTCCTTGGACAGGGCTTAAATCCACCCCCATCTGATGGCTTTCTGCTTGCAGACAAGAGTCACAGCTGAATTAGAATCCCAAATGAGCATATTCCCCGAATTGCACTAGCAGTTTTTCCACATGACTAGATTTTCTTTTTAATTTTTGGAAAGCCAAAATATTTTTAGCCATCTGGATTGGCTGCTTTTATAATACATCATGCTGTTATTCTTTCCTCACTAATGATTTAGAGCAAGGGTTGGCAAACTACAACCCACAGGCCAAATCCAGGCAGCTGCCTGCTTTTGTAAATAAAGTAAATAAAGCTTTATGGCACCCAGCCATGCTCATTGTTACATATTGTCTATGGCTGCTTTTTGCACTAAAATGGCAGGGTTGAGTAATTGTGACAGAGGCTACTTATAGTAACACTGTGCTAGGTGCTGCATAATATGTTGGTGAATAAAAGTGTTTGTAGCATGTTTGCATGCATCAATCATTCTACATGTTTTTGGGGAAGTCACTGAAAGGCAGTGTCTCCCCATATGTGCTGAAGTAGTCCTATGTGACGACAGAATGACCACCTATTTCTTCAGATTCCCTACCATTGTATTAATACATATTTCCAGACAAAGGTGGAAACAAATGTTATTTATGGACTAAAAGCTAAAAAGGCTCTTAGAAGTCTAACTCAGTCCCTGCATTTCTCAAATAATAAACGGAATTTCCAGAGATTCAGTAGTTGACCCCTAATCAGCCAGATGATTCTTAGCAGAGCCAGACTTAGGACCCAGAGCCCCTCATTCCATATCTAGAATGACTTCTACTTGGTGACACTGTGGCCAACTTTTTCAGATATCCCTAGCATCCTCTCTGGGCTAACATTGATTAACGAAGCAGATGAGAGTAAAACAGGTTAGCTTATTCCCTTCCAGTAGGTTTTGATACATTCTCTCCCATTATGCTCAGATTATTGATAATTTCATCTGATTAATAGGGTCTCGTTCTGACTGAAGACATTGAGGGACATAGCCAGTTTGTCCATCTCTAACTTCAGTTTGTATTAGCAGAATCCAATATTGCTAGAAACCATAGTAAATTATTGCTTTGTCTAACACGAAAAATTCAATGAATTAAAAAAAATTGAGGACTATCTATAGATTTCATAATTTATTGAGTTCCTAATTTATACTTTAGATAAAAACTGAGATTCACTTATTAATCTTTATTCTTGATTACCAATTGTCATCTGGCTTTCCTGCATAATAGGGGACTGGCTGTTCTCCCTCTTTATTCATTAAGTCCTAGTTGAAACATCTGATTGGTATTATCAGGCGGCCTTATAGGCATAGTGGCTCCACAGAGGTTCCATTTCCAGAAAATACTCACAAACTCTCTTAAATCATGAGATTTTAAGAAACATGGTGATTGTATTTTGGTACTGTACCTATTTTGTATTTGAATTTTTAAATGGCTTTGCTAGGACTCTGGGTATAGTAAAAACATCAAAATTTGAAGCCGCTTTTAAACCAAGATTACAAAGTAATTATACAATAATTAAATGGTACTATTATTTGAATGACAACAAACGTGGTCATAGTACATTAAAAAAAGGACCATTCTTTAAAAACAGGATTCCATCTGTAATACATCATATTCACAGGCTTGCTTTTATTTTGACCCCCTATAAAGTCTCAAAATCTTAACCATTTCCAGGTAATGTACCATAATGAAAGTTTCATCAGCTGCTTCAAGTTACCACTGCAATACTGCCTTTATTACTTTTAGGTCTTTACTGGTATTTAAAAAATTATACTATATATATGTGTGTGTGTATGTGTGTGTGTGTGTATACAATAGGTTTGTCAGTGATATTGTTTGGAAAATAATATTTATCTTTAAAAACTATATTTTAAAATTTATCCAGTTCTTGGATTTTGAAATTAATCCTTTTGAAAAGAGTCTTTAAATACCAGATTACCACTTAAATGTATTTCATGCAGATCAGAGGTTGTTTTATTCAGGTAAGTGAGGGTTTCAATGGTAAATTCAACATTTTTAGCAAGTCAGACTTTATCCAAAACAATACTACTACACATGAGATTTTTGTTCAGCAGTACAGTGTAGCAAAAAAGGAAAAGTTTTCTTTTTATCATAAAAGCAACACATTTGCACAGCAAGAAATCAAATAATATATAAAGATAAAAGGTAAAAGGTTTCCTTCCATAACCCTTCAAATTCTCAGCCCCAATTCTCAGAGATAACTATAGTTAACAGCTTCTTGTATGTCCTTACAGAAATAGTGTTTTTATATACAAGCATATATTTGATGTCTTAATTTTTAACAAATAGGATAATACTAATTTATTTTTCCTTTTTAAGCTTAATAATATATTAATACCTTGGACATCTTTCTATCTTAACAAATCTAAAGCTATAAGTCTATTTATTAAACACCTATTGATAAATATTTAGGTTCTCTGTTTTGGCTGGAATATTGAAGTGAAATATATATATTAGACAGATATAGATTTCACTTGGCAGAAGTGAATGAGTATAATAGGATAACTTTTTAAACATGTAATTGCTGGGTCAAGATATATGTGCATTTAAGATTTGACACACATTCCTAAGCTGCCCCCTGAAGAATTTATACCAATTTATAGTCCTACCAACATTATGTAAGATGGCTTATTTCTCTATACCCTTGACCACACAGCTTATTCAGCATTTTCATCTTTGCCAACTTGATAGGTGAAAAAATCCACCTTCTTTTCATTGTCTTACCTTTGAGTAAGTTGAGTGTCTTTCATGTTTAAAAGCCATTTGGTTTTTTTATAAATTGGAAGTTTATATCTTTCCTCATTCCCATTTTTCTTTGCATTATTAGTCATAGTCTTCTTGATTTATAATATTTAAATATTTATAATTAAAGTAATTATTATTGATCTATAATATTTAAAATAATAAGATTTTAATGTTAAGAAAATTGGCTACTTTTTATTATGGGTGTTGGAAATATTTTTCCCAGCTTGTTCTAGTTTTTGCCATACAAAGTGCTTTAATTTTATGGATTTAAATTTATCATATATTTCCTGTCTGGCTTTTGTGTTCATTGTCTTGCTTAGAAATAATTTTATCAAATTTTCTCATTTTCTTCTAGTACTTTATTAGCTTTACTCTTTAAATATATGTATCACATCATTGAGCTATCTAAAGAAAGGAGTGGTATGGCCTTATTTTGTTTTCAAAATGATTAGTCAGTTGTTCCAAAACCATTTGTTTGAATTATTGGAGTTTTCCTCTCTAGTTTTGAAAGCTTTCCTTTATCATATACTAAATATCTATATGAGTCTACTCGGATATTAAAGCTTTCTTCTGGACTCTGCTATTTCTTATGTTGTCTATGCCAAAACAAACCTGTTTTATTGCTGTAGTTTTACATTGTAATCTCTGCAGGAAGTAGTCCACTCATCAGAATTCTTATTTTTAAAAAATTTTCAGTTGAGCCTTTATAACTTAATCTGTATTTTAGTTTATTTTTTCATACAGACTTTTTCTATTCAGCTTGTCAAGTTCTAAAAAAATGAAAGAAGAGAGAGAGAAAGGGGTGGGGAGGGATAAATTATTATCATGATTAAGATCACTTTTCACTGATCAATTTGGGGTGAGTTAGTAACTCTACAATACTAAATATCTCTACCCGAGCTGGTTCCTAGTTTTTCAAGTTTTATTTTTAGAAGTAGAATTTTTAAGTTTTCTTTGTAAATCTTAATTTTTTTTTTGCTAAGCATATTTCAGATATTTTATATTTTTATTTTTATAAATAGAATATGTCTAATTTTATATACTTACAGGACTATTTTATTTGCACTTTTTATTGAATGGATCTTTGGCACCTGTTAAAAAAACAGATCAAGTGGCATTTTTCCTTTGACCTAGTACTATGGTTAACTAACAGTTTTGCTATTATTGAACCATCCTTGCATTATTTGAATATATTCTATTCTATTAGGACATATTATGTTGTAAATATCCTTCTTGGTTGTATTTGCTAATGTTTTAGTTAAGAGCAATCCCAAATTTTCAGAACAAGCAAGAGGCGTATCTGTTTTATTTACTTTATACCCAGCACATAATACCTAGCCCTGTGCCTTAAGCAGAAAAATTCTCAGTAATTATTTGTGAAAATCAGGGTGGTTCCATGATTCACTTGGTTTGGTTTTCTCTTAACTCTTCTGGCCTGCTCTAGAAAGAGAATTTGTGACTAACAGCAATATAAAGACCAAGGAGTTAGTCGTGGAAGAATGCATACAAGTTCTTTGAAAATTATTTGTGTATTCACATGACTTTTTTGATTACTCATGATCTTTTTGGGCCCTTTCTTCCCTGAACAAGGGAAGAAATATTTCAGAACAAGCTGTTCTGAAATATTCTGAGGCATGGCTAGGGTGTCTGGTCTGAACTAAACCCATGTGGAGCTTAGGGAAGAACTTCAGTCTGACTTGGCAAATGCCTGAAGTTGGGTCAGTGGCCACAACTTAATTGGCATAGCTAAATTACCTAGCCAGGGTTCCAGGGAGCCACCCAGGAGCCCCACCAGTATAATTCCTAGGCACCTTTCTTTTTCCCTCACCCATAAGATGACAGTGAATTTCATTCACTCTTCCACAATGGCAAATTAAATCTTGCCTTTTGGTGGCCCCGGGAGCATCTCTACTGATGTCCCTGAAGAGCCCAATGGGCTAAGTGTGCAGGCCAGTTCTCTAAACAAAATCATATGTGAAAACCAGAAGAGTGAAAGAAATCTATGACCAAAGGTTACATTGTGTCAAAACAACTGGGATGACTGATGGCACAAATGAGCAGTGACTAATTATGACCACTCCACTCACCTGTGGTTATTCTAACACTCCCTTGGTGTTACAATAACACTGTATACAATTTCTTGCATACAACTATGTTTCTTTCTCCAACTTTTTCCCATGGCTCCTGTCTTATGGTTGCATAATTGACTCAAAATCTTCAAAAAATTCCACATATCCCATTTTCTTCTTCCTAGTATTCCATGTTTCTATCTAATTAGCCTCTTTGGGCTTTTCTTATGGAAAGTTATATCTACTGTTTGATTTTAGGCAATACCCAGGGGGCTCTTGTACCCAAACACATCGTACTTCAATTACACTGACTCTCCAGTTGAAAATTCTATTTCAAATTAAATTGAATATATTGTTTTGTATTCCCAATTTAATAGATAGGAACATATTTATGAAAATAAGATCAAAACACTAGTTTATTTTGTTTTATGTCAACTCTCATAGCTTAGTAAAGGGGCAGTTGATACTGCTGATTAAATAAACAAGATGACAACCTAATGCAATGTTAATTTCCTTCCCCTCTGGTGCAAGTACCTTTATAATATAAAATACTGTGAAATATAACTGCATTGACATCTGCTTAGGGACTATAGAAGCTAAGTCTTTTTCCATATGGCCAGGGTGAAATGCATTATTAAATTGGTTATTGGGATAATTAAAGTTGCAAATGACTCTTACAAGGAACTTGCTGATAAACTGGTGAATTTATAGCCAGAGTAATTCAGTCTTAAAAGCTATACTTTTGGACAAGGATTATGATCTACTTTGACTGTTCTTGTGGCTCATGTTAGCTGAAAAATTCCAACATTTTACCTCACCTTGTGGTACAGAGACTTGGCATGGGTCCACTTCTCATGCTTCCTCCAGCAGCTTTAAGCAGGAACCACAACCAGCAGATGATCTTTCCTATTGAAGCACTCCTGCTTCAAAGATGAAGCCTTGCTGTGCAGTGCCAACTTTCACTTTTTCCACATTACATAATCCTCTTCTGTTACCCAGCATTTCCATGCAGCCATCATATAAGTGGAACCAGGAGTGTGGTTTGGTTAATGCTTCATATTGATATTGATGGGCTACAGAATAGCAGGTCCCTTGTTGCCTAGCAACGAAGCAAAGAGCCTCAGCCCACTGACCTCAGTATGAGTACCACTTGCTCATATGCAGCTTCACAATTGAGTGGATCGTTGCCTCATTCTCGATGATTCCCAGCCATATTTAGTGCCTTCATCCCACCCTGATGAGGCTTCTAATTAAATGCAATGATTGCACTGTTGTTGTTGTTTTTCCCCTAGTAGTCTGAAGTTTAATCATGTGGCATACGCTAATCCAAATGCCCTTATTTACTAACTCTGTTGTCACTGACTCTGGGGCCAGGCAGCTTGATTGATGGAAAATGAGATATTCGCTCATCATCCTAAATAGATGCATTAAAATTTACTTGGTACAGTTTTTCTTTCATTTGCTATCATTTCTCTTTCATAGTTTTCATCAAAGTTATGTTTCCATAACAACAGCAACAGTTAACTTGATTACTATATGTCAGGTACTTCATTTATGTTATCCTTTTTTGATCATTACAACAACACTATGGGAAAGATTAATATTATTCCATTTTTACATAGGAGAGCTGAAGTTCAGTGAAGTTTTTCTATTGAGTCAGGACCATAACCTAGTTAAGAAACAGCTGTGGTTCAAATCCAGATCTACCTGATTCCAAAGCATAGGTACATTGTATTGCTTCAGTAGATTAAGATCCAATGACAAAAATTATATACTTATTCTTAAAAGCTCATCCTGTTTCCCAAATCTAAATTGTTAACATTAACAGTTTTCAAAATTCTGAATTAGCAATGACAACTTGCAATCACAAACTGTCGGAACATACCAGGTCTCTCACAAAACTAGAAAACTACAAGGGATTGCTGCTAGTGTGTCGCTTGCCTCAAGATTCAACCAAAGAAAATTATCTGATGAGAGTCCAGATATGTATAAGAATAGTCATCAGTAACATTTCCCAAGTGTTTACTCTGTACCTACTCATCAAAAGTAGCCTCTGACATGGGTACTTTTTTATCCACATTAAAGATGAATTAACTGAGATTTTACTTGGAGGAAACTGAGACTCTGAAAGCAGCTCCTCTTAAGCTTCACTGTCAATAAGCAATAAAATCAAGGTTTAAGTCCAGAATTGTCAAATTCCAAAGACGGTCTGAATTGTTTGGATTTACACATCAGAGAAGAAAACAAAACTACTGGCAGAACACATTGACATTGTTCAAAGAGAGAACATTCTTAACACTCTTAAATTAAGTATGTAGCTACAATGTGTTGCTAATAATCATAACAATTATAATAACTGCAGGGACTAACATTTGCCAAGTGTGTAACTGGACACCCAACCCACTGCTAAGCACTTTGCCCACATCATCTCACTTGAGCCTTGCAACCACCCCGGGCTACAGGCACTAATATTATCCCCATTCTATAGTCAAGGAAAAATAAATTGGTTCAGGGTTATAAACAACTAAATTGGGATTAGCATCCAAATCAGTCCAGCCCAAACTCCAGCTTTCAAACTTGACACTCACTGCTGCCAAGTGTCAGCAATCTGTGGGGAACCAGTCACCCCAAGGAAATGTGAGAATATTTTTGGCCCTTTCTCCTATTGAAAAGTCACTACTCTCTCAAGAATAGTTTTGTCCATGTGTATACACTTTGGCACTCAGCTTAATACTGGAAGAAAGAGAGTGCCTCTGTGGGTAGGAAATGGTCAGAGAGAGGCAGGCCACACTTGTTTGCGTTAGCCAAGGAGGGGGAATATTCACATTGGGCAATACCATGACTTTTGCTGAAGTACAGAGATGAGTGAGACTGAGAGCCAACAAGACAGAGGGAGTTACACGCTGTACTGTCTACCCGACCCGTCTACAACACACAAGTTGGCAGGCACTCCCCTGATCCAGTTTAGTGATGCCGAATAAAACATCCAAACGGCGCAACTCTAACTGAGCATCCTTATAGCTCTCGCAAACCATTATGGTTTAAAGTGGAAGGAAAATTATCCTGGGAACGCTGGCTCTGTTACTGGGAAAGCATTTGTGCTTGACTTGCTGAAGGACACTTGAAGATCCCAGAGCTACACTCCCAAGATTTATGTTCCAATCTTTCTGTCCCTGCTAACTAGAAGTAAGAGAGTAGAACAACAAACAGTGACATTATATCCCAGTAGCCAGAGGATGCCCTTTTTCACTTTGGTTGGCTTGGGATGGGGTAATCAGATAGCCAAGCTTATTAAAATTGTTTGAAACAAAACCAGAAATAGTTTCTGGGTGAGATCTAAGGAACTCCCTTATTAGTTAAGTGTACAAGGTTCACTGCTTGGACTTGGTAACATCTGTTTTGTTGCTCAAGAAATTTTTATGCTTACTACTGGTTCTTCCTTACTGATGCAAGACAAGTACTTTCAAATGTGCTCCTTGTTTCATAAGGGTTCCAAGGAGATGCTTAAAGGGCGTCTTTGGGGTCAGGGGTGCAGAGGTTAGCTCCAGAACAGCTCCTCTTCTCTGCCTTCTGAGGAATGCCTGTTGTTTCAATGTCTTTCTTCTGATAAGAGCACCTTGATTTTCTTTTTTTCTTTTTTTGAGACAGAGTCTTGCTCTGTCACCCAGGCTGGAGTGCAGTGGCACGATCTCGGCTCACTGCAACCTGCAGCCTCCACCTCCCTGGTTCAAGCAGTTCCCCTGCCTCAGCCTCCCGAGTATCTGGGATTACAGGCACATGTCACCACTCCTGGCTAATTTTTTGTGTGTTTTTAGTAGAGACAGGGTTTCACCATGTTGGCCAGACTTGTCTCGAACTCCTGACCTCAGGCAATCCGCCAACCTCAGCCTCCGAAAGTGCTGGGATTACAGGCATGAGCCACTGCACCCAGCCAAAAGCACCCTGATTTTCCTCTAGAAATCTACAGCTCCTTGTCCCTGTCTCAAGTAATATGGACACCTGTGAACCATGCAGGGATGAGTGTAAAAGAGACTTGGGTCTAACAACCCGAGCCTCTAATCCATGTAATCCCAGAGGCAGTTCAAGGAAGGGCACTTGACCCACTTGGGGTCAGCGAGTACTGGGCTTGCTCAAGCCGCATTTTAGCCTCCCTCCCTTTCTGTGATATGTCTAGAGTCTTGGATTCCTCATTTATGAACTAGGGATGGTGCTATCTATACTTAGAATGGTGCCTGGCAGGGAGTATATATTTTATAAAATATGAGCTATTATTTGTGAACGAATAGGGACAACTTCATTGCTCAATTTTACTAGATTCTTCCTGATTTTTCTATTTAGCAATTACCCAAAATGCCCTTTATAACATCTCCTTCTTCTCAAACAAAAATAGCAGCACCTTCTCATGATTAAGCCAGCCACCCTCTCTACCCACTCAACTTCCTATTCAATTTGTTCTCATTGCTATTCTAATCCTTCTCATTCCTGGTTCTCGTGTGCATGAGGGACCTGGAGGAAGTTTGCCTCCTGCTGGGCATTTGATGCTCACAACACTACACTGCCCAATATGATGATTCTCTGTCTTTTCATCCACCCCTACTCTCAGGATGAACTATTCTATTTGTAACACCCATCATGTGGTTATAACCAGGGTTCTATACAATGTCTATTTCTCCAGGTGAAATTCCACCTTTTTCCAGCATTACCCTGAACTTACTTTAATTTACTTCAGTTTTGCCTTTTGCTCATTTTCCAAACTATCCCCCCTTTTTACACCAAGCAAGTTGATGGGCCCTTAGTTTTGACTTGCCTAAAAGAAATTTACAGGGCAGAAAAGTCAGAAGCTGAAGACAAGGGCTCCTCCTGTCTTGAAAAAGTTAAAGCTCTCTGAGGATATGATCTTAGGTATCCTGAGACAAGAAGATGGGGCAGACAGAGAAATGTCTTTGAAAATAAGGCAAGAGAAAGGAGACGTTTTTGAGCCTGGAAAAGGGGAAAGTCATCTGGCCATGGAAGAGCCAAATTCAGTGCCATTGATAAGCTCCACCCCTAAGGAGTTGGAATGGGAAGGCTGCCTTGTACAATTGAGGAGGCAGAACCCTGGGCAAAGGTTTTCCAGCCTTCTTCCCATGCTGTGAGTGGAGCACAAAAGTAGGGAGACTACAGGACCTTGAGAGAACCACAAGGCCTGGATAATGAGGACATTAGCAGTAACCATGATGAATTGGTGATTGGGCATGATTTTAGGTGTCTGTGTTACCCAAGGAGGAGAGAGCCCCAACAATGGCTGAGCTTAGCCTTCCTGCCATGCTGGCTGGTAGGATGGGCATGGAGAGTCTGACTCTAATCAAACTAAAGCATAGTAAAGAAATGAGATCATCTCAAACACTCAAGTGTGCACTGAGATTGATACCCCACAGATAGCAATCACAGCTTGCTGGGAAGCACCCATATGTGTGAATATGTCCATCAAGCCCTCATCAGAAAAGGGCTCCATCAGAAATGTGGACCCCCAGAACCTCTATGAAGTGAAATATTTTCATCTGAGGTCACAGCGTTAGCCCTCAACGTGAGTAGGAGTGTGATCACCAAAACACCTCCTTTAAAAAAAATCACTTCCTTAACCCCAGGAAATTCATCCATCATCATCCATCTGGAATTTTCTGAAGCCAAGACCACCAATCAATGTCAAAACCAGAATGAGAGGAAACTTTTTGAAGATGCACCCTCCCATCCTCTCATGTCATAGGTGAAAAATGGCTGGCTTTGTTTTCTATGCTTATAAAGGGGGGGGGGAAATTCAAGGCAGTTCATGACGCTTAATCTCTAGTATTCTCATTTCCAAATGCCTTTATAGTTCCCAAATTGTGTCATGAAACTGAGTTACAATCCCATTAAAATGCCACAGTCAATATTTTTTGTCTCATCCCCTAATACTCCAATCCCTGGCTATCGGCAGACAGTAAGGAAACTCCCCAATCCCAAGGATTTGGTTTAGGTTTATTTTGGCCGGGGAAGGAAAGGAGAATTAAGAAAAAGAGGAGAGGCTCAGAACAATACCTGGCAATGCGGGATCACAAGCCCTGTGAATTCGGGCAGTCTCTTCGCAGCGCGCTGGGTCTTGCAGCAGGCAGACAGGCGGCCCGGTCAAGTGCCATTTTGAAGGAGAGATGTGACCAGACTGAAAGAGTGTCCATTAGCCACCGAGTGCAGGAAATGAAACCTGTTAACCACGCAGCAGCTCATCCCCGGGGATAGAGGGAGCGTGCCCGCCTCGTGACTCAACCCAAAGACAATTATGGAATGCAAATATTTAGAAACTGTAGAGTCGTTTAGCTCTCTTCAGAGCACCAAGCACACCCGCTGCGTTCCCAGCTCCTTTCTCTGAAGGAGACCTGCTTCTGAAATTCCCTGGCCTGCAAGGATAAAAGGAAAGAACCTCTCAAATCAGGGTCTTTTTTTCCCATTCTGTGTTTATAAATCTCTGTCAAACATACATTGTTTTCTGGTCATAGATGTCCTCTTAATGCAGGCAGGTAGTTTGGTGTACATGAGGAGTTATCAGTGTTCTGGTAACTCAAAGCATGGGCTTCCTTGGGAAGGAATTTGAGAAGGAACAAGAGAAGAACAGGAAAATTATTAGAAACTTTCCACTTGATGTACTTCTGGCCTTGTAGACCCTGCATAACTCTCTGAGTGCAGAGGATAGGTTTGAGCCCCTTGCATCTCCAGAAGAGTGCCTGGCACAGCACCTGGTGAATGTGAGTTGGGTGGCCAGCCAGACCTCCACATGGCAAGGAGCACTTGGTAGGGCTGGAGTAGAGACCTGCCACCAGCACTCTGTGGGAGGAGTGCTGCTGCCCTCCTTAAGGTCACTGATTTTCCTCTGAGCACTGCCGTGATTTTTTAAAGCAAATACAGAATATTAAAACTCTGCATAATTAAGGGTTTACTAAAGGAACATATAATAATCCCATATAATATGTAGCTAAAAACTACAGGAATTCATAATGCAGCTAGCTGATGCTCTGGAGTTACTCAGAGATTTCTTTTCCGGTTAAAGTAGAATCGAGAAGAAATTGTAAAATCAACCAGGAGTCATGAGTATAAATCTTGAACTTACACCAATTTGTGCCTCAGGCCAGGAGCTCACCTGTTGTATATCCAAGTGTGGAGGAGACAAAATGAAAGCAGAGGCAAATATCTAGCTAGAACACCTGGCCACACAAACCTGAAAAACATGACAAACTTGTGTCTAGATGAACGGTGGCTCCTTCCGAAAGTTAGACTGAAATGTTAAGTGCTGAAACCAAATGAAATCCATTCATGGGCTCACTGACCAGGTTCAGAATGAGATGATTGTCCATCTTAGGCAGTAATTGTGACAATTGTTTGTGGCAATTACACTTCTACATCCTGCCCTGCCCACCCCATCTCCCCTACCGTCTCTGACAGTAACAGACTTTCCTTCCAGCCTCATCTGTAACTCAATGTGCCTGGTGATCCACCATCCAGTGCACATTATAAACCATGTAACCATAAAATATGAAATGTCAAGATCATTGAGAATCAGGGTACAGGGTACTATGTGACTGTGCCATACTGCTTTTTTAAATCTCAGAACTGACAAGCAGCTGACTTGATGGGATGAAAATATAAGGATTGACTGAAGCACAATTCCAGGTGTGGTCCAGAACCAACAGCATCAGTCAGCATCACCCGGGAAATTGTTAGAAATGAAAATTATCTGGCCTTGCCCGAGACCCACTGCATCAGAAACTCTGAAGATGAGCTCAGCAATCTGTGCCTCAACAGGTCCCACAGGTGAATCTGATGCAGGATAACATTTGAGAACTAATGGATTCGAAATGGAGGCTGATTATTTAAGGGACCTGACATAATTTCCTAACTCAGCGTGGCCTTCCGAGTGGTTCTGTAAGAGCCTGCTTCAACAATGTTTCATTCCTTCCCTTTTGAAATTGTCTTCAGAGACTAGAACCAGAGTGGAACTTGTTTGTTCGCGTGTTTTCTTCATTGGATGGCCTTTTATAAAAAGCCAAGTCACACGGCTTGAGATTTGATCCATCTCTAAATGACTTTTGTCAATTTTTCAAACTCAGATTCAACCTCAGAGGACAAAGGTTTATTTCGTTGAGGGTGTTCAGAAGAATGTGCTCCAGGGGATTGTCCGCAGGTGTGTTTACTGTGACTTTGAGCGCCTGTTATGCCCAGTCTTTTCTCTGGATTTGTTAAATATAGCATCCACCTGGAACAGTCTGAGAATGTGGCTAGGTAAGGATGAGGCCCAAATACAAAATAACAAAGGACAACCTGATATACCAGGAGGCACCAGGTTGTAGGTCAGAGGTAAGATGGCACCAAGAAAATAGATGTGTAAAGCTTCTAGGACAGCTCAGCTTGCATCGTTTGGATTCTAAAGGTATTTTTGATGGTATTTTCATGATGAGCCATGAAACAGCTGCCACATTTTGACGGAGATATAGCGATATAGTGAGGGCAAAATACCATGCAGAGTTTACAGAGGAGTTTGAGGAGCAAGATGTCTCACTGGCTAATAAAACAAAATTCCACTCCGTTTAGTAAGGCTATCAACACCTAGTTTTCCCATTTGACCCGCATAGTGTTTCCCAGTGAAATGTAGCTTGTGCATAACTGAGGTTTGGGAAGTATTGAGAGGCTGGAATGACCCAAAGCAGCCCCATGCTATGGGGATCAGACAGTGGCTGGATTTACACATAACTCAGAGAGAGACGTTTTCACAGAGCTCCTGTAAAGCAATCCAAAGTGCCATATTTTAAAAAAACTTCCTCATGCGGCTGCCCACTCCCATTTGAGGAGCAGCCAAGACGTCAAAAGGACAAGAGGAGAGGTTTCTGTCCTGATATTGACCAGAAGCCTTGACTAATTTCTTTGATAGTCCAATATTAATGACTTCACCAAAACCTACAACTAGGTTTTTTGAAGCAGTAAGTTATTTAAATTTTATATGTCCCATGGCCCTATTTCCCATTGCGGGAATATTAGGAGTAAATGTTTTTTCTAAATCAATTCGTGAAATAGAATAGGAATAAAAAGAACAATTAAAAAGCCATTGTTGTAATACTTTGTTGTATTTCACCTGAAGGGCCCCCAGCAAGGACTAATAAAGAGAGCAAATTCAAATGGCATTTGCCAATGTATTGGTCAGAAATGCATTCGGCTCCATTAACAACAAACTGACAGTAGCATAAACACATAAAGAAGTGTTTGTTCACATAAGAAGCCTATAGAGTAGCAGTTTGGGGTCAGAAAGATGCCTTCAAGAATCCAAATTTTTCTCTTATTGGTCTTCTATCCTTGTCTTGTGCTTTTGACTTCTGATGACAACAGAGAGGTACCTCCAACGTCACATATTTCAGGTAAAAGAAGAAAGAGGAGATAAAGTACTAGCACATTTCTGCTTACAGCTCGTTGGCAGAACAATCACATGGCCATATCTGGCGGTTAAGAAGCCTAGAAAATCAGGTTTTAAACTTTCGAAACCTCTGAAAGAGAGGAGGAGGTTGGGTCAACTAAACTAGAGTGTGTTATTGTAAACAGCATAATCAATAGCAGATGCCTGGATTGATATGTCCTAATGCATTTCAGCAAACATTGTCAAGGGCCTACTCTTGTTAAAGGTGCACATGATACAATGTGATAAAGATGAAAATAACACCAAGTGTATGAGCAAAGCCTTTTGTTTTGTTGGAGGGGTGAGGGAAGGTTGTATAGACTAGGTCAGTGCTCCTCAAGCATTCATGTGCGTTCAAAACACCTTGAGATTTTGGTAAAATGCAGATGCTGATTCCATAGATGTGGGGTGGAGCCTGAGATTCCGCATTTATAACAGGCTCCACGGAGATGTTGGTGCCACAAGTCTGTGGAGCACACTATGAAGAGAAAGTGTTTACGTAACATGTAAACAGAGCCTAAAGCACGGGTAGCAATTCACCAAGTTAAAAAAAGGAGTCTACCCGAGGCTGGGGGAATAGCAAGTACGAACATACATGCATCCTCATCTATGCAGGACTTTGCCACACTCTCTGGAGAGTATCTTTTACATATGTGAATGTATTCACACGCATATGTGAATGGATGTTTGGATAAGCACAATAAGTAGATATTATATATTTTATCAATTGTACTATATGCTCATGGCTAGTGAGTGGCCATGCAAATTCTCAACTAATGAGGACCCTATCACACTCTTCTAATACAATTTGTTGGATTTTTTCTTCTGTGACTTTTCCTTCTGCTATTTATGTTATGTTTTAGGGAACAGGTTTCACTTATAATATTTGGGGAAAAACTTCCAGTATTAGTTCTGGAGCTGTTTAAGGAAAGAGGAAGAGAACCATGTTAGATCTTAAAAAGCAAGGTTTACCACAGAGTCACTTCAAGAAAATGGTTAAGGACACAAACAATAAGGAGCATTCCTTAAATGTTATAAAACCTGTCATAAGCATGACTGGAGCTTGGGGTGACTGACTAACAATTGCGTGACCCGTGGCCTGGAAAAAACTATGGCCAGAGGGACGTTGTGATTTCAGAGGATTTGACAAAATTCAAAGAGCCATTTCTTACACCTGATGCTAGGAATGGCTCTTTGGGGGTATCATGCTGACATGACCCCACATGTGGTTAGTTCAGGTAGCATTTCCATTTCCAGGAGCTAATCCCCCATACTAAGTGAGCATTTCCTTTTTGGGCACATTTGAGAGACCAGCAAGTAGCCTGATGTTCTAGAGCACAAGACAAGAGGAGAGGGATGGTAGCAGATGAGGCTGGAAAGTCAGGTTGGTTAGGCATGCTGAGGCCCTCCTGCCCTCAGCCTATGGGCAGTTCAGAACTACCAAAATTCATAAATCAGGGAACAACATAATCACACTCAGGCTTTAGATAACTTTGTGGGCAATGCAATGGATAGATGCAGGAAAAGTGTAATGTCTAACCTGAAGTTAGGCCAGGTAGAAGGAGAGATGATGAGACCCTGAATTAAAGCAGTGGCAATAGGAAGGGAGAAAAAGAGCAAGATTCAATAGTTAGGTCAAAGGTAGGCTCAGCTGGGTAAAGGAATTTGTAAGATGTGTGCTTGAAAAAAAGAGAAGTTGAGGATGACTCTAAGACCAAGGTAGCAACTCGGATGAGCGAAGTCTATTTTTTCATTTACATTTGAAAGTCTTCAGTTGTTCATAGGTCCTCCACACCCATTTGCCTTGTTCTTGGTCATTTCGTGTACCTGTGACACCAGCCAGAGTCTGAAAGATTTTGAGATTGAGCCCAAGGGTTCTGGCTGGGCCAACAGGATGAATAATAGTGCCTCCAACTGTGAGAATGAATACAGGAGAAGATAACGTCTGCAGGAGGAAGATAATTCAGAGTTTTACCAATAGAGAGGAGAGTGGTTTGGCCCTCATGGGTTGAGGACTAGCCTGGACCTTGATTCACTTTTTCTGTGACCTTAAGCCAGTTCTTTTGGCTTTCCAGTAGCCATAAAGCAGAAGAAAACATCCACCGCCCTGTGGATAACTCCCCAAAGCCACTAGGCTCATAATATTGATCCTGGCCCAGTACACACTAATCAGTGTCATCTCTCCTCTTTATAGGAAACTTTATGAGCCTTCATTTCCCTGCGCACTCAGCTCTCTAGACTCAGAAAGTATCTGCTGATAGCCCACACTCCCAGTGCTTCCCCAGAGCAGTGCTGCCTGTGAAATAAAAACCAAGAGGGGAAGAAAAACCAGTCCGGGTGTATCAAGTTTCTCTGGGACCCACCATTCAATTCTCAGTATGCAAGAATTTTTAGAAACAGTCCAGTGTTTATTTTCATGGTTGCACTAAAGACCTCTGGAAATACCATAGATAACCACAGCATCAATAACTATTTAATTTATTACATTTGCACATGTAGATGGAAAGAAACTGATCTTGGCATAAAGACAACAACAAACAAATGTAAATTACAAATCAGACAGTCAAATTGGAAATTGAAGAAGAAAAGACTCAAAATCTGCCTTATGTTTTTCCATTCCCATGTAGTATTAAGATATCAGATCCTTTTATGTTTTATTTCTACTAATCTGATGTCTCTCTTCAGTAAACGAGTTTTTCTTTTTTTCTTCTTATGCATTCATTTTTTTTTTTTTAATAAGGCACTGGGGCTAGTCCCAGGGAATGCAAAGATCAAATAAGGCCCTGCCTAGTTAAGTCATGTTTCAATCTTGTGTCTTGTGCAAAGTTTAAGTCAAAAAAAAATTTAGCAGATGAATTTAACCTATTAAATGTCACAAAAACCTCTTTTAAGCTTATGCTTTTTAATGAGGAATTGGGAATAAACTAAGCTGACAGTAGAAAAAATCAAGTTCTATACTGGGTACCTTCATGATTATGCCATTTTGTCCCCAATTATCTCCTATATCCATTTATTTCCTCAAGCTGAAGCATCTTCATTAGGTCAAATGCATAAGTAAAAATTACTAAACTGAAAGCCCACAGGTGACTTTTTCTTCCAAGTGGCACAGGTACAGTTTCTCTCCACCTGCTAATGAGCAGTCCCAGTAGGTTTTGCTCAACCCATGGATTTCTATTTGAAATCAGAAAAGTGAGGCCGGCCACAGTGGCCCACACCTGTAATTCCAGCACTTTGGGAGGCTGAGGTGGGGAGATCACCTGAGGTCAGGAGTTCGAGACCAGCCTGACCAACATGGCAAAACCCTGCTTCTACTAAAAACACAAAAGTTAGCCAGGTGTGGTGGCAGATGCCTATAATCCAAGCTACTTGGGAGGTTGAGGCAAGAGAATCACTTGAACCCAGGAGGTGGAGGTTGCAGTGCCCTGAGATCATGCCACAGCACTCCAGCCTGGGCAACAGAGCAAGACTCCATCTCAAAAATAATAAATAAATAAATAAAACAATAGTGAAACTAGTTCATTTTCAGTTTCCCAAGACCTTAAACCTGGTCCACATTACTATCTACTCTCACTTAGACCAACATCTAAACCATCTAATTAGTGTCTTACTTTCTCTTTTGATCCCTGCATCCTATTCTCTACACTATAAACAAAGTAGTCTTTTGAAAACACCATCTAATTTCATTAACTCAGTGCCTACAACCCACTGTGGCTCTTGGGGTAACATACCAGAATCCTTAGCATGATGTTATACCCAGCAAGACCTACCTACCCCAACATCACCATATTTGGCTTATACTGTGCTTCTCTTTCCCCTATTATTTGTTCTCATAGCACCATATAGCTCTCTTTGAAACCCTTTGCAAGGTATAATTTTAGTTAATTACTTGATGATCCTCATTTGATAATAAACAGCAAGAGAGCAAAGACCATGTCTATTTTGGCTCATAGTTATATTCCTGGTAGGTAGCTTAAAGACTTACGTATAAAAGCCTTTAACTATGTTTTCATTGCATGAATGAAGAAATACATAAATAAATGGTCAATTGTTTTCTCAACCACTAGGTACTGTTTTTAGTAGTCAGAAAACATTTAAGGGATGAAAACTATGTCCATTTCGTACAATTCTATAATAAATATTACCTTCTAAATGTCAGGGCCTTGGTGGTAAGTTATCAAGGGAGTCTGTAAAAGGATACATATTTATACCTTTCCAGAAGAATGAAGGGAGAGGGAAAACGTAGTTATGATCCATTATCTCTGAAATTCTCTGCAATTGTCTAAATGTCCCAGTTGTTGAATGAATCTTTAACTCCCTAGAAAAGTACTGTGTGTTCACCGGCGCCTGTCAGGGGTTGGGGGCAAGAATACGGAGAGCATTAGGACAAATAACTAATGCATGCAGGGCTTAAAACCTAGATGACTGATTGACAGGTGCAGCAAACCACCATGGCGCATGTATACCTATGTAACAAACCTGCACGTTCTGCACATGTATCCCAGAACTTACAGAAAAAAAATACTATGTGTTTTGTTTATAGAAAACATGAATTTTGTGGGTTTTTAAAAATAAATAGCCAATTATTTTCCAAATGCTATAGAAAACATTCTTGTTTGTTTCGATTTTATTTACATACTGGCCCACCTTTTATAGCATACTAGTTGTTAGACATTGGACCACAAAGATGGATAAGACAGACCCAATGTTCTTGAAAATATCTGAGCCCCACGAGGCATGATTGTCTCTTAAACAATACTAAGCAGTAAGAATTGCAATAGAAATGTGTGTATGTCCCAAATGAGAAGGAACTGATATGCCAGGAAAGTCTAGAAACTTATTTTGAGGTTTATATGATCAATACATCCAAGAAGTTTATAACACTTGGCCATGCATAGTATATACCAAGTGAAAAAGAATGGCCTTTCTTTTGTGTGTGTAGTTAAGTATTGTGTCCAATTAAAATTTCATCTGAACAAGATCTTTCTTAACCTCTGATTCCTGTGTAACTTCCATTGTCCTGAATTGTTTTCTTCATTTCTGATTTTTGACTCTTGTTACCAATTTTGTCTATGGCAGGGGTCCCCAGTCCCTGGGCCACAGACTAGTACTGGGTCATGGTCTGTTAGGAACCGGGCTGCACAGCAGGAGATGAGCAGCAGGTGAGCAAGCAAAGCTTCATCTGTATTTACAGCTGCTCCCCATCACTCGCATTACCACCTAAGCTCTGCCTCCTGTCAGATGAGAGGCGGCATTAGATTCTCATAGGAGGAGGAGTTCCTATTGTGAACTGCACATGCGAGGAATCTTGGTTGCGTACTCCTTATCAGAACCTAATGCCTGACGATCTGTCACTCCTCCTATCATCCCCAGATGGGACCGACTGTTTGGAGGAAAACAAGTCCAAGTCTCCCACTGATTCTACATTATGATGAGTTGTATAATCGTTTCATTATATATTACAATGTAGTAATAATAGAAATAAAGTGCACAATAAATGTAATGTGCTTGAATCATCACAGAACCAACCGCTGCTCCTGGGTTCATGGAAAAATTGTCTTCCACAAAACTGGTCTGTTGTACCAAAAAGGTTGGGGACCACTGGTCTACGGCATTTTCCTTCAAGTGACCTCCAAGTAGTCAACCTTCACTACACTAACAACTTTGTCTCCTGCATCATGGACAGAACCAGTAAATAGACTCCTGATCAGCCCTATAGTTCATCCATCCCTCCAACCTAGGCAAGACCTGTACATGTGTTTTATGTAAAGAGGAAGATAGACGTGAACACAAATAAAGTGCAACACCAGCAAAAGCAAACAATGTGGTGGTATGAGAGGCTGCACAGCATGTACTTGAGAGTATGTGTTCTAGAGTAAGAAGTCAGATGCTATCTCTTATTAGGTGGATGAAATGAAGCAAGTTACTTAACCTCAATCATGAATGAGAATGATAATGATAACCATCTCATAAAGCAATAGCAAGTATTAAAGTAAAGAATTTATGTAATATGCTTAATACAGTACCTGGTACCTAAAGGACAAACAATAAACAGTAGACATGACAATGATTAACAAAGGAATTATAAAGATGTGTATAAAATGTTGCAGGAAACCAAATCAAGTTATGAGTGACTCTGCTTAAGGAGAAGTTCACTGAAGGAGAGACATTTGAGCTAAACATCGAAGAGTAGAGGGAAGCCAGGAGGGAGACTGGCAAAATGACATTCAGAGAAAGGAAACGTCACAAACTAAAAATAAATGGTAGATTTGAGGCTTAAGAGACTACAGAAAAAAATAAATGATAAGCTTGCTTGAATCAGGGGCTCAGCTATGGATCACAGAGAAGAATCTAAACTAAATCTTGGAGATATTTACTAGAATGGATTTCAAGGTGATGGCATAAATCGTATTAAAGTCGTTTGTGTGTAAAGTGTATGCCATTAACAGCCTTGACTTCACCATGTGGAGTCGTTATTAAAAGCTCACTCTCTTCTTTGAAGACATTTGTAGGGAACTGCTAAGTGTTTTTATAATCATGATTATCAGCTACTTCTGTTGTTGAAAATTCCTCTTAACATTTTGCTGACCAAAGTGCACATTTTCAGGGTCAAACTATAAATTCAAAGATATAAGCCACGATTTCCTTGTTTTCTCAGAGGCTACGTCTGGGCTCTGGAAAGACATTCTTCTAAACTCTTCCAAAAATACACTTTTGGTCATCACATTCAAATAGAACATTCTTCTTGAAGCTTACTATTTTATGTCAATGTCTGTCTCTGTCTCCCCACACCCTCATGCTGGCCCTTCTCACTCTTTTTGTCAGTTCAAATTCTTTCATGATTGGCACCCTCCCTGTGAGACTTTGAACAATTTGGTATTTTGCTTATGTTTGTTTTTAGCCTCACATATGCTATGAATCACCCAATACTTTCTACTCCATTACTACCAAGTTGACATTTGAGAAACACAGTTTGCTATTTTATTTTCCTCTCCCATTATTCATTCGGCCCCTCCAAATGTATTTTTTTTTTTTTTACACATGAACCCAGTACTAAAAATACACATCGCTTGAAGGTTCTGCCAAAATACTTAGTGAATGAGTAATTCAACTTATCCAAGACCAAAAGAAGTATGGGGGTCCTCGGAAATGAATGAACCAATTTGTCTGAAACCTGACTTCATTAAGACAAAAATGTGTGACTATATGGGATATAAAGTCACTGAGTCAGTCTGACATTCAATGCAGACCTCATGTCAGCCTTCAGGAATTGACACCCTTCCCCAAATATTGCAGGTTCAGCCAATGTTCTTATTCACAGCACAAGCATAGTGTGACCCCTGTGTTCTTTTTTAAATTTCTTTATGGCTCTAATCTTTATCTATGTTTATTTGCTTGTCTGTATGACTTTCTGTGCTGTTTTCCCAGCACAAAATCAGTGCCTTGGACAGGGTAGGTACTCAAATTTGTTGGATCAATTGTCAACCCCAAAGTCCAATAAGCCCTAACTATTAATTCCTTTTTTAACTTATATTATTCTTAAGAATAAAATAATAGCAATGGTTATAATTCATGACTCCCTGCCACATGGCTAGAACTGTGCTAGCATACTAATAGAGCTATACAACATTATCCAGTGTCATCCCCACAGCTTTTCGGAGTGATCAATACTTGTATCTCATTTTGCGAATTTTGCAGACTATTGAAGCTCAGAGAGGTTAGGTAATTCATCCAAGGTCACATAGCCCAGAAGCAAAAGCTTAGGCCTTAAGTCTCAGACTGCTTTACCAGTTTATCATACTGCCACTCCTTACCTTCAAGTGCCATGTATCTTCATCAAATAAGTCCTTTTTTGTTGAGTCTTGATTGGAGCTAAAGAAAGGAGTTGTCGGTGTGAGTGACTTGCTTCCCCTCTTCTCATATGCTGCAAAGCATTAAGGATGATTATTCACCCTCCTGCTTCTTGTCCCTCTGGCTACTTCAGTCCACCACACCCTTTGGGAAAAACAAAACAAAACTGACCTCTTTTCCAAAACTCATCCATCTTTCCCAGTTATATTTCTTTTCTTTCTTTTTTTTTTTTTTTTTTTTTTTTTTTTTTTTGGAGACGGAGTTTTACTCTTGTTGCCGAGGCTGGAGTGCAGTGGTGCAATCTTGGCTCACGGCAACCTCTGCCTCCCGGGTTCAAGCAATTCTCCTGCCTCAGCCTCCCAAGTAGCTGGGATTATAGGCATGCACCAACACGCCCGGCTAATTTTGTATTTTTACTAGAGATGGGGTTTCTCCACGTTGGTCAGGCTGGCCTTGAACTCCTGACCTCAGGTGATCTACCTCGGCCTCCCAAAGTGCTAGGATTACAGGTGTGAGCCACTGTGCCTGTTCTCCCAGTTATACATCTAAGCAAATCTGGGGGGATCCAAGCTTCACAGTAAACTCCTACCATCAAACTAGTTCATAAGCTCCCCGTGATCCTGAGGGATTTCACAGGCCACTGGAAGTGTGTGACCAACTGCATCAAAGGTGGCTAACTCTCCAAAAAAAAAAAAAGCAAACCAGGGGAAGGACTGCCTTCGTATGCTCTTTGCTGTTTTCCTTCTGGATCCAGTTCCATACCTCTGCCTGGGACTTTTAAAGATCTCTGGCTTTATTTACTCTCTCCACTTCATCTAGTGAGCCTTGAGTCATAGCCACCAGCCATCCAGATAAGGTAACCACTTCTTTCTTCTTTCTTTCTTGCTTGCTTTTGTGCTTTCTTGCTTGCTTTCTTCTTTCTTTCTGTCTTCCTTCCTTCCTTTCTGTCTTGTCTTGTCTTTCTTTCTTTCTCTTCCTTTCTTTTTTTTCTTTCTTAGATTTTACAATTCACTGAATTTCCCCTGCATTGATAGTTTATTTCCCAGCAATATAAACTCCAAATCTCGAGACTTCAAGTCTCGGTAAATGTAACTTCCTCACAGTACTTTCTGATTATCCAAAGCAGAATTGATGTCCCCACAAAAGTTTGCACAAACTCTGCAATATCACTTACCACACAGAATAAATAGCTGTTTACCTGTCGTCTACCCACTGCAGACTTCCAACACCCTGTGGTCAGGAATTACATCACATTAATCTTTCTACTCCCCACTAATCATCTGCCATTTAGTAGATGCTCAATAAATGTTGAATGAGTTTTCCGTCCACACAGGTTGTTCATCCTCTGTGGGAACACTTCTAATGACAGCTCACTATTTCAAGATCTAGTCATTTCTATTGTTGTACAGATATAATTATTATAAGGTCAAAGTTTTTTCTTACATTGGACTGATCTCAGCGTCTCTGACATTTCCCCCTTCCGTTCTGGTTTGGCCCTCTGGACCCACCCAGATGAAGCTGGCTCCTTGTTAGGGATTTAAAGACAGCAAACATGCCCTCCCTAACTCTTGTCTCCTCCAAGTTAAACAGCCCCCTTACTTCTAGTGAGGGTCTGCACATGAGGGCCTGGAAATCTTAGCCATCCTGGTTCCTCTTCCCAGGATAACCTCTAATCATCAATATTCCTTTAAAAGAGGGCTACCATACCACATCCCAGACATGGAAGCAATACTGAGTACTATGGGATTCTACTAAGCTGGGCACTATACTTTTACAAATAACCTTATTAACATATTTTTGGATATTCTGTCAGTTCTTTCTCTGGTCTTTTTTTTTTTTTTTAAACAGTGAGGAAATCAGATTTCTACTGAATCCTGCTACAATTAATTTTGTAACTTTAAAAGTAAAACTTTATATATGTCGTTGTTAACAAATCTTATTTATTTGGGATTTGGGGGTATTTAGGTCTAGAAGACTGAACTCTGAATATAATAATAATAATGATAATTTTATAATTAGCGGATGCCCTCTCCACTTTGATAAGCCTATAAACAATTAGGTTATTACAGATCCAGATCCCTTCATCTCTGTGTCCTGCCATCCCTCAATTGTTCCCTGGCTGTCTTCCCAACCCATAGTCACAAAGTGTTTGCAGCAGTTCAGGAGTCATAGCTAATGACAAGAATAGCCTCCAGAGAAAGAAGAAACCCAGTCTCCGCTGGGACCCCTTTTAAGATAAGGAAAACCTTTGCCAGAAGCTCCCTCAGCAGACTTCCCCTGGTATCTCTGTGGCCAGAAGTGTGACATATGCTCATGTTAGTCTAGTCATTGGCAAGTAGAGGAGATTGCTGTTTTTGACTTAGATCAGTCAGACCCATCTCCAAGCCAGGGATGCAGTCATTCTCCTCTGAAGTCCCTGGGTTTGAGGAACAAGGTGGATCCCTGCATACAACTGGTGTTTTGTTAACAAGGAAGAAGGAAAGAATGAAGGTTGGGTAGATGCGTAAGAGTCTGCTATAATCCTCCTGTCTCTTCTGATGTTAACTGCTCCTCGCCATCATAGCTTTGATCTCTCCAGCTTTCTAGGTCTGAGCTTCTGAGCTTTTCCTTCATTTATTTCATCACCACCTCCACTGGCTTTAATACGTCACTAGTTGGTTGATTTTTGCAAGGACCAGACTCATTTTAAAAGAATAACTTGATATTAGCTTTATAAAATAAACCATTTAATATTTACAAGCCGTAAATCAAATACAGTTTCTTTCCAGAATCATTGTAGACTATCAGTCTACCAGCATTTATATCACCTGATTACCACCTGGGCAGGGAGAAATTACTCAGTGATGTGATAAAGAGCATAAGAAGAAAACACTGGCCTGGATTCTTTACCACATTGATCTGGAACTCATGGCCATGCCTCATCTGTGCTGAGAAAAGATTGCAACCCAGCTTCTAGGCTTCTCCAATTATCTGTGTCTTTTCCCAGAACCTGCCCCTCTGTCCTATTCCCCATGTCTTCCGCTTCCTCTGTCTGACACTAATTACCCTTTGGGTAACCATTTAAATATTTTGACCCCTTGTGGTGTTATTTTATATATATTTTTTTTTTCGTCCATGGTTTCCGGCTCATAACTCCAATAGTCCTCATTATGATGTTGGGGCACTTTAGTCCTCAAGAAACAGAGTCTCTCTCTCTGACTTTCCCCTGTCCTTCTTTCACTTGCCCAAGGCAGGACTCTAGTTTGATCTTGGGTCAAAAGACTCTCATTCCAGAGAGAGTCCTGCCTCATACCCTAGAGGAAGGCATGCTACGCAGAGGCCAAGAAAAGTCTGAACAGACAGGCCTTGCTGGGTTTAAATCATGTACATTTTGTCCAATGACATCTCTACACAGTTGCCAATCATGCCTGTGTAATGAGACCTCCACAAAAACCCTTAAGGACAGGGTTTTGAGAGTTTCTGGATGGCTGAACACATGATTGCTAGAAGGTGTGTGCCCAGGGAGGACACGGAATTTCAGTACCACTCCCTCCATGCCTCACCCTATCTTCATCTGTATCCTTTATAAAATCCTTTATAATAAACCACTAAATATGTTTCCCTGAGTTCTGTGAGCCACTCCAGAAAATTAATTGAACCCAAAGAGGGTGTCATGGGAATCCCAACTTAAAGCCGGTTGACTTAAAGCCCTCAGATCAGATCTGAGGGTACGGGCAGCACTCTCAGGGACTGAGCTCCCAAACTGTGGGATCTGACACTATCTCCAGATAGATAGTGTTAGAACTGGTGTCCACTGCTTGGTGTGTGGGAAAAAGTCCTATACTTTTGGACACAGAAATCTTCTTCTGTGTTGATGATTGTTGTGATGGTGAGAGAGTAAAGGGAAAACACAGTTTAAGAGAGTTCCACCCATCTAGGCACAGCAAGTACTCTGCTTTGAGATTTCAGACCACAAGGTGACTGCCTAATACAGTGCTTATCCCAATTTAAGGCTTGTTGCATTATCAGTCTCTTCTCTTAAGTCCCTAAATAAGCTCATGAGCAATAGGCACCATATCCATATTGCTTACTCTTATACCCCTAGTGCTTAGCACACAGGTAAGGGTCACTGATCATTTTTTTTTACTTAATAAGTAAATGACCAAATAGCATCTGTTAACATTACAGCACCACATTCTGTCTTACCCTCTGCTAGGCTAACTATTTTTAACTATGCACCACAGAATATAACTTCTCATTGTTATGCCATGATCCATTTGTGACTGGGGAGGGTGCAAGTCCAACTGTGTAACTGGCTCTTTTCTTGACCACTGTGTCCATATACCTGTCATCTTTATCACATCCTGCTCTGACCTGCTTCCATAGCTGTCAGCTGGGGCCAGGACTGGGACTGAGAGAAGCCCACTGGATTCCTGCAGGAACAGGGTTTCCCAAAGCATTCGGAAGCATTTATATGCCATTGGTGGTACTTGCAATGATTTTAAGTAATATTGTTCTCTTATTGATTCTGTGCTTATTTCTATGGTTAGCTTCTATTCATGGCAATAAAACTTGTTTTCCATTTTCAGTAGTAATTTACTTTTTTCTTAGTTTCCTTTTTTTTTTAAAAAAAAAAAAAAAGAAGTTTTTAAGTAAGCTTTGTTTGTAATAGCCAAAAACTGAAAGCAATTCAAATGTCCATGGATAGGTAGACAGATAAACTGTCCATGGATAGGTAGACAGATAAAAGTGTGGTATAGTCACAATATATCCATATTAATGAGAAGTTAATAAGTAAAAAGGAATAAACTATCAATACATGCAACAACAATACATGAATTAATTTCAAAACCACACTGAGTCAAAGAAGGCAGGAAAAAAAGAGTACATGTACTTATAAAAAATTCTGTAAAATGCAATCTAATATATAGTGACAGAAAGTAAATCATTGGTTGCTTGGCGATGGAGGTGAAGTGCGACATGCATTAAAAAGCAACATAACATAATTTAAAAGAGAAATGGATTTTTTAAAATTCATTATCTTAATTGTGGCGATGGTTCCATGGGTAGAAATACATGTCAAAACTGATTATATTTGTATACTTGAGACATGTACAGGTTATTCTATGTCTATGTTTCCTCAAAGTTGTTAGAAAGATAAACTCAATTGTGTAAGGACTTGGGAACCATTGGCACAAAGTTTTAATTAAGTTCTAAGTACAAAGGGAAGCTACTAGGGGGTTCTAAACAAGGAAAGATGATTTGGTTAAACATTCCATGTAACAGATTCACTTAAAGCATGTTTTTTTAAAAACAAAAATTCTTACGTGAAATATCCTCACAAATCTCAAAATCTCCCCAAATAAAGCAGGCATACACAATTAATACTTGCTCATAACTAATTGCTGATACTTTGGATTGGTTAGGAATTTTCCCTCCTAAATGCACAGGAAAGTCAAAGCTGGAGTGGGGAGACCACACTGAGTTTAGTGCAGGGTGAGTAAGAAATAAGCAGAAAATGTGGAACTAAACATGCCTCTTCCCACAGTAAATTGAGGAAGAAACAATGACCAAAGACACGGAGCACATCCACTAGGCATTTCCTGCGTAAAACTCACACCATAGGAGCTGTTCTCTGAAAAGAGTGAAAATGTCTGGGAGACTTGAGGAAGCAAATATATATGTGCTCTCTATCTTTCATAAGAAGATAAGAAACGAGCCAGAATGTATTGAACCATGAAGCTTGACTTCGATAGTGAGCGAGGATCACAAAACGTGAATAAGAAATGAGATCATATACCACATGGTCCAGGTTTGGCAGGACCATTCGAGAGAGCACAGCCTGTCTGAGAGCCCCACGTTCATGTTTTTTTAGAAGAGGCATGAAAAGAAGTGACCTAACACAGATGATCATAGAAATATGGAATTTAAAAAAAAAAAAAAACTACTAAATCTGAAATCACAATCTTAAAACAAATGGCTTGTTGAGGCTTTGAGTTTCACAGTTAATGGCTCAGGATTAAGGAGAAAAAGGAAACCACTTTCCACCTACTGTAACTTGTTTCTAAAGCACTTGAAGAAACTAAGCACTTGAAGGACACTTTTGAACTATCTTAAACTGATTAACTTGTCACTGACAGAGGCTTTTTCTAACACCTGAGAACTCGAATATTGTTCCGGTTGAGGTCAAAATGTGATGCATTATTTTACAGTTTACTTCATTGTGACACTGTAGAAACAATCTGACCAAATCAAGTATGTGGTCACTGCTGGGAAATGTCTCTTACCTCCTGCTCTGACAGGAAGTCACCACTGTTGATTTAGCTAATAGAATTTCTTAAAAGTTCCTTTGACACACAAAGCTGGAAGTTAATGCTTCCTTTTCCCCCTTTTTCAAAAAAGAATCAGACTTATTTTTTAAATGGTCACATTCAACAAATGTTTATGAAGTGCCTACATGTGCTGGATTGGAAGTCTTTCAGCAGGTGTGCTTTGTCGGTAGAGGAGCTGAGGTGTGCACAGTTCACAAGAGTATCATCTTGTAGATAATGGTTGATTACCTGCAGAACTAGTGAAATTGCATTTCTATCTGTGCCTGGATAACAAGGTAAAAGAGGTACTTTTAAGTGAAGCCTAGCTTTAAGTTAAATACAAGTCTAGTTGAAAGGGTACACTTTTTGATGAACTACTTCAAGCAAATAAAGTAAAATTTAATGCACAGCTGCTTCTAAAATTTTCAGCCCAGAAATTGCAACCTATGTTAGTGCCGTCTCCCTAAGACTGCAAGTTCCTAAAGACGAAGGAGGTATCAAAGTTGTTCTTTGTTCAATGCCCAAAATACATTTACTACTGAGAAAACAAAGATAGAGAAAGTTAAGGACTTCCCTTTAGCTGTTTACTTGAAGTCCTTCCTAGCTCTTCTCTCTCACTGAGAGAAGATTTAGATGCAAGAGGAGCTAACTGGAGTAGATTTTTTCTGGCTTCTATGTAAAGGTAGTCAGGAATTGGGAAACCAACTTGTGGAATCCTGTGTCATTCTCTAGTTTTGAAATCTTAAAACCAATGCACAAAGAAAAAACAAAGAACTCTTTAACTCATGTAGCATTAGCTTTATTTCCCACTGCTGTATTATTAAAACCACCAGTAAGAAATCTTAGGGTTATCCTACCTCACTCCTTACACCAAGACAAATTCCGAATGGATCAAACATAGAAGCCGTCAAAGTAACCAAAGGAAAGACAAAAACTTTTTTTTCATTTACTACATGGGAGGAGAGACAATATGGTGTAAAACCAAAAGTCGTAAAGGAAAACATTCACAGTTAGAGTACATAAAAATATGCTTCTGGTTTAGAAAGAAAACTTGTCTACAGCATGCATACACATACACACAACCATAAACAAAGTCATTTCACACTTGAGGATTTGAGATACTGAGAGCCATGTTTGTTACACACATGACAGAAAAAAATGTATCATTTCCTTAATATTCAAGTAGCCTACAAATCAACTGGAAATAGACTCAAAATTAAAAGGGGCAAATAATATGGTAAAAATATGAATGACTAATGGACATAGAGACATTCAATGTAACTCACTATTAAAGAAATGAAAAACCTATCAATTTGGCAAAGAAAATGTAAAATTTCAGTCTACAGGGTTCATAAGAGTGTGCAGAAATACACACTCCACATATACTCTTGGTGAGAGTAATTTGGTAGACATTTTGTGGAGGGAAACTCTTTGGAGGGTATTTTAAACATGGCTTTAATTCAGCAATTTCACCTCTGGAAATTTATCATGTGGATATACTCACAAAGAGATGCCAATTTGTATGTACAAAGGGTTTCCAATTACAATATTGTTGCCACAAAATCTTGCAAGCAAACAAACATCAATTAAAAAAGGATTTTTAAAAGTATGCTATGTCTACACTATGGATTACCAGCTGGTAAAAAGAATGCAGGAGGTTTAGATGTAGCAATAGAAGACTCCCAGGATGTAGTTAATTAAAAAAGAAAGTTGCATATGAGTATTTCAGTCACATGTAAAACCTAACTCAGGTCATGTCACTCATGGACACAACTTTCCAATGGCTCCCCACCCCACTCAGAGTAAAAGCCAAAATTCTAACCTTGGCTGAAAGGGTCCTTTCGTTCCTGGTCCCTGTTACTTTTTTTTCTTTGACTTTACCTCCTATCACTCCCTCATCACTCGCTCTTCTCAGCCATGCTAGTCTGCCTGCTGTTCTTCAAACATGCCAGGTACCTCCTGCCACAAGACCTCTGCACTGGATCCTTTCCTCTGCCAGGAACATTTCCCCTGTCTGCTCACTCCCTCACAGTCTTCAAGCATTTGCACAAATGTCACCCTTTTTGGAGGGGCTTTCCCTGTTAACCTTATTTAAAATCACAACACTCTAACACTCTTTATTTCCCCTTTTCTCCTTTCTAATTTTTCCTTGCACTCGTCACCTGCTAAGTGCTATATAGCTTATTTATTTATTAGGATTATTGCCTGTCTTCCTTTAGTGGAACACAAGTTTCCATAATGGCAGGGATGTTTGTCTGTATTATTCACTACCACATCCCCACTGGTTGGCACCTAGTAGATGCTCAATAAATTTTTTTGGAAGAGAAGTTTATTTTATATCCTTTTAAATGTTTACATTTTTATTGTGAGCTTGAATCATCCTTGAAATTACAGCGAAAGACTGTAAAAAATGAATAACTCTTGTTATCCCTTTGAGAAATGGCTTTAGCAGAAGCATAAAAAGGCCTTTGCCCTCAGCTTGAACAGCAGCTTCGTGGGATGCCCTCAGGGGCCTGGGTTCAGAATTGTTGTGAGGCAGACAGGGCTTTGAATCAGGGCTTATAGTTCCTGATTCCAGTCAAAATACTGAGGAACGTTACTTTGAGAGGTATTTCAGAGTTGGGACAAAATGAAAAGACATAAGAAATTTAGCATAATGATTAGAAAATCTGAAGGCACTGTCCGAGTTTAAGCCTTGTGTCTTTGCCTACTAGCTGTGTAATTAATATTGATCAATTAGTCTTTCTCTGCCTCAGTTACCTCATCTATAAAATAGGGATAATAATAGAACTTACTTCCTAAGGTTTATGTGAGGATGGGACGAGTCAATACCTTAAGGCCTGTAGAATGATGTCTGGCATATCATGTACACTGAGCGTGTGTTAGCATCTATTAATGTAGAGAGCACAAAAAATAAATTTAAAAAACATTATTTATATCGGCATAAATTCACATGCATCAGCCTGTTTAGGTTATTTTACACTAATACAGAAACCTTTTTTTTCTTTCCATTTTGTGCATATTAAATTGCCCTCAATTTTTGCATAGGTACAATTCCATTTTTCATCTGGTAGATATAAGGACAGACCCAAAGGTGAAAAATAAAAGATCTGATGATGAAATAAAGTCTTCTCATGGAAGTGATTATTGAAGTGTCTTCTGATTTTACCTTCAAGCAAACACATTTAAGAGGAAAGACAGGAACGCAAAACTCCAAACATGTCTGTACTCACAAATGACTTGGTCTGTCATTTGCATACGCCCCTGTTTGTTCACTAAAAGACAGATAATAATATAGATTTCAAAAGAAACTTTGGAGCTGACTCTGAATGTGGGTGGTTGAGTAGATTTCAGAGCATAAAAACTCAGTTTTTATGATCTGCCCACTAGAGTAACTTGCAGTCTTAGCCTGATTTCCGCAATGGTCTCCTAAAGGAAGTAATCAAAGACCAGGCAGGTTCATTCACTCCTCAACCTGAAGCAAACTGGCATTTCTCTTGATGCTTTCTTTCTCTCGTTTTCTTTCATTAAACATATTTTTCTGTCTGCCACTGTCCCCCACTGCAGGCAACATGTTGCTGGCACATCTTTTTTTAATTTATTCTTACTTTTTTAAAGACAGAGTCTTGCTCTGTCACCCAGTCTGGAGTGCAGTGACGCGATCTCAGCTCACTGTAGCCTCCGCCTCCTAGGTTCAAGCAATTCTCCTGCCTCAACCTCCAGTGCAGCTGGGATTACAGGCTCCTGCCACCACACCCAGCTTTGATTCATCTTTCTGCTCACCTCCCAATAAAAAGTAACTACTCAATCCAAAGGAAAACAGACACTATGGTCAAATAAATCCTAGTCACTTAAAAATCAAGCTTCCTTCACAAAATCTTCATTGAGTATTTCTTTTGGCTCTCTGCTTTGGCTGTTTTCCTTGGTTCTAACCAGAAACACATTTCTATTGTTTAGTCTTAATAGGAACTATTTTTTAATTCTACTTGTTTCTCTATACCTCCCATAGCTGATTTTCTCTCATTCTCTCTCTCTCTTTCTCTCTCTCTGTCTCTCTCTCATTCCCTCTCTTGTTCTCTCACTCATCATAAGATTTGGCTTTTTAAAAATTCCTTCCAACTAGAGACTTATTTCTACTATGACACATGCTATATGGAATAATTAGTGGCAGATACCCCATCTCCTTGTCTCTTTCTCACCCTGCCTTGACATGCCGCTCCTGCACCCCACTCTGTAAACATTTAACAGCCACACCAGAGAGAAAAGGACAGGAAGGCTGTCTGCGTGCAGAGCAAAAGCTGGTCAGAGAGACACGATCTGCAACCAACTTGAGAAGGTGACTTGTCCCAGAGCTAATATTTATTTCTCAATGAAACTGTTAGAAGGCTGCATAAACTAAAGACCCTTGGATTTAGAGCCTCAAAAAAACTTACAAGACGATGTCACCTGCCACTCGAGCACTTTTTGTGACCCAGACACTCCCTAAACACTTTACATGGATTAATTTGTCCAATCTTCACAACAACACTATGAGGTAGAGCTGGGTATCATTACTATCCCCGTTTTACTGATGAGGAAACAGGCTCAGAGACATTAAGTAACCTGTCCAGGGTCACCCAACTAGTAAATGGAGAAGTCTGCCTTCTTTACCACGAAGCTATCCAGCCCCCAGCCCCCTATCATTTTATAGATGAAGAAGCTGAAGCCTTGGGAGAGTGATTAACTAGCCCACTAGCAGAAATAGTCCTTCTGTTGAGTCTCTTCTGATGTCAACCACCTGTGTTACCCAGCCAAACCCCAATCTAATAAAATGCAACTTTGTGCTTCTACTGGTTTCTACACACACTTCTTATCAATCATCTGTCCCTCTTCAGTGCACTTATCTATTTGCACTGGGTCTCTCCTTGCTGGTCCTCAATGGTAAGGGTCTGGTCTTACTGATCTTTTTGTTCCTAGTGCCTTGCATATACCTGGCACTTCATCCCACTGGTTTTCCTCTGTGCTTTTGAGAGGAGCAGTAGGATTGATAAGCCATGGGAGATGGAGTAGCAGTACATCCACCACTCATTCGCTATCCCTGGTTCCAGAATAGTGTATATGCAGTACATATGGT
The DNA here is from genome assembly GCF_043159975.1 of Macaca nemestrina. Taxonomy (NCBI): domain Eukaryota; kingdom Metazoa; phylum Chordata; class Mammalia; order Primates; family Cercopithecidae; genus Macaca; species Macaca nemestrina. The sequence continues at coordinate 36,787,562 of NC_092130.1, forward strand.
TACATTGGAGAATAAATCAGTATTTTAAGTTTACTTCAGTGCCCTGGAAGTTTACTTCAATACCCAAGAATTGAAATCACATCAAGTCATAACAATGTGGTTAAGACCATGTCAGAAAATAACCAGGGTGGTCGGGTGCAGTGGCTTATTCCTGTAATCCTAGCACTTTGGGAGTCTGAGGCAGGTAGGTCACTTGAGGTCAGGAGTTTGAGACCAGCCTGGCCAACATAGCGAAACCCTGTCTCTACTAAATCTTACAAAAATTTGCCGGGCTTGGTGGCGCACACCTGTAATCCCAGCTACTCAGGAGAGCGAGGCAGGAGGATCACTTGAACCCAGGAGGTAGAAGTTGCAGTGAGCCAAGATCACACCACTGCACTCCAGCCTGGGCAACAGAGAGTCACTATGTCTCAAGAAGAAAAAAGAAAGAAGATGACCAGGGCTATGGACAAAGATTTGAGAGTTTGTGCATGTGTGGGTTTAGATGCCAGAGTAAGGGATGAGTGCAGAGAAAGGAAACTGCTGGAGACAAATCCCTGGGAATGATATTTCTTGAGCTTTCCTGGAATTTGGCACAGACAGTCCTGTGCTTAAAGCCAGTGAAATCTCTAGCCCCAGAATGGCTTAGATTCTAATCATAAGGTAAAATTGGGCCACTCTTTGGATACCAATATTTAGATTCTGTACCTGGAAGGTCTCAGGGTGGAGTGGTAAGCCTAGGGGTAGCAAGTGGTTTTCTTCTGTTAATTCTTCTCAGTTGGTCATTACTCCTAGGAATGCTGTGTTGAGAATGCTTCTGAGGAAAGCAAGCTGCAATCACTGAGGAAGAAGTGCAAGGACTGATAAGCCATGGGAGGTAGAGTAGCAGTACATCCACCACTCATTCGCTATCCCTGGTTCCAGAATAGTGCACATGCAGTACATTTGGTTACATTGGGAAAAAAAATTGACATTTGCTGCAGGGCCCTATAGATCCAAGAATGTTTCACCCATAAATCCCAGGGCTTCCAGAAAGTACTGCTGGACTGTAATCCCAACCACACCATCTGAGAGAAAATAATGACTCTTACAAACTCTTTTGTTTTGGGGGGCTTTTGTTTGTTTTCCAACTTTAAAGTTCAAGGGCACATGTGCAGGATGTGCAGGTGTGTCACACAGGTAAACACGTGCCATGGTGGCTTGCTGCACAGATCACCCCATTACCCAGGCAATAAGCCCAGCATCCACTAGCTATTCCTCCTGATGCTCTCCTTCCCCCGACCTTCCAACAGGTCCCAGTTTGTGTTGTTCCCCCCTATATGTCCATGTGTTCCCATCATTCAGCTCCCACTTACAGGAAGAACACACAGTATTTGGTTTTCTGTTCCTGTGTTAGTTTGGTAAGGATAATGGCCTCTAACTCTATCCATGTCCCTGCCAAGGATATGATCGTGTTCATTTTTATGACTGCATAGTGTTCCATGGTGTATATGTACCACATTTTCTTTATCCAATCTATCATTGATGGGCACCTAGATTGATTTTTAATATTAAAAAAAAACCTTTTAGGTTCAGGGGTAAATGTGCAGGTTTGTTACATAGGTAAATTTGTGTCATGAGGGCTTATTACATACATAATTTCATCACCCAGATACTAAGCCTAGTACCCAATAGTTATTGTTTCTGGTCCTCTCCCTCCTCCCACCCTCCACCCCCAAGTAAGCCCCAGTGTCTGTTGTTTCCTTCTTTGTGTCCATGTGTTCTCATCATTTAGCTCCCACTGATAAGTGAGAACATGCAGTATTTGGTTTTCTGGTCCTGTGTTAGTGTACTAAGGATAATGGCCTCCAGCTCCATCCATGTTCTGCAAAAGACATGATCTCATTTCTTTATGGCTGCATAGTATTCCACAGTGTATATGTATCATTGTTTCTTTATCCAGTCTACCATTGACGGACACCTAGGTTGCTTCCATGTCTTTGGTATTGTGAATAATGCTGCAATGAACATACGTATGCATGTGTCTTTATAACAGAACGATTTATATTCCTTTGTGTATATACCCAGTAATGGGATTGCTGAGTCAAATGGTATTTCTGTCTCTAGGCGATTTTGAGGAATTGCCACACTGTTTTCCACAGTGGTTGAACTAATTTACAGTCCCACCAACAGTGAAGAAGCATGCCTTTATCTCCATAACCTCATCAGCTCTGTTGTTTTTTGACTTTTTGATAATAGCCATTCTGACTGGTGTGAGATGGTATCTCCTTGTGGTTTTGATTTGCGTTTCTCTGCTGATCAGTGATGTTGAACTTTTTTTCATATGTTACAAACTCTTTTGATTGTAATACCTGGAATTATCAATCTTTGGAAATCCTTGGGGACAAGTTTCAGGCAGAGAGGTAAGTGGAGATCAGGGAGGACCCTGTCAAGGGAGCCAAGGGGATTAAAGGGCATCAGGGCAGGTATTTGGCCAGTCCAAGTACTGCAGAGAACAATGCCAGGTCCTGGGAACAGAAAGATCAGTAAAACATGGCTCCATGGCACACCAAGGATGAACTTCTGGGAGCATTATCTGTAGAAAATTTTAAAATAACAACAAAACCAACTGAAAAATCAATGCTTTTGGCTGGGTGCGGTGGCTCATGGCTGTAATCCCAGCACTTTGGGGGGCCGAGGCGGGTGGATCACAAGGTCAGGAGATCGAGACCATCCTGGCTAACATGGTGAAACCCTGTCTCCACTAAAAATACAAAAAATTAGCCGGTCATGGTGGCGAGCACCTGTAGTCCTAGCTACTTGGGAGGCTGAGGCAGGAGAATGGCATGAACCCAGGAGGCGGAGCTTGCAGTGAGCTGAGATTGTGCCACTGCACTCCAGCCTGGGCAACAAAGTGAGACTCCATCTCAAAAAAAAAAAAATTCAATGCTTTTTATTATTGTCAGGCACTGGCAACTCTAAACAATGTCAGTGATAAACTACTCTTCTCTCAAAACATCTCTTATTAGTCTAACTTCTCATCAATTGATTACTGAGTTTTAATTATATATATGTAAATTAATATTAGCGGGTTTTTATTTCCTATATTTTAATAAATCGTGTATTGTACATGGAAGATATTCAGAGAATTCCCAGTAATATAATTGCTACATCTGTTTGTTTTGAGTATAAATTTGTAGCAATTTGTTTCAATGTGCTTTGGGCTCAGTGTGTCTCCAAACCTTTGGTATCACATATTCCTGCATTTAAACAGAAGATCTAAAATTATAAATGGTAATGTAGGGATTGTAAAGATGAAAAATACAACTTGAGTTATTTTAACTCTGCCGTTCTCTGTAAACACATGGAGTTTTTATTTGTATTTAAATTTTTTTGACTACAGAGCCATGTGAAGGCTGCTAAAATTGATCCCAAATAAACAAAGACATAGACCTTTTTGAAATTTGTGGAATTTATTGTGCAGTGAGATTTTTATGAATTTCTGCCAAACTTACATTTCAGACCTTTCCTTTATATCTGTTACTTTGTGCAAAAGTTTCCAAAATTAATTTTTAAAACATGTCATTTAATCAACCATAAGAGAAGATAGACTGAGAAATCTGGTTATTCATCTATTGAACATGAATATGTGAAAAGAATAATTTTGATAAAGTCATTGGCAAATGCACATAAGTCAAGGAAACAGAAATGTAATGCTGTTATTCATTTCTGTGGCAGACCAATTGGTAGGCATGAATTTTTTCCTTTTGTTCAAAACATACAGTGACATAATTAAAACACATTAAGCCATCTTAATTTTTGTCTATTATAGTATTATCTTTTTAAATATTTTTTAATCTGACATGACGATATACATGAAACACAAAAATAGAAAATTTCTACTTTCTGCATTTCTTTTCTGGCCACTATTATTCACTTCATTTCATGATTATTATTGAAAACAATGCCAACATATTGAGGAGGGAGGTATTAAAAAATCATCTTCTCCGCCAGGCACGGTGGCTCACATCTGTATTCCCAGCACTTTGGGAGGCCGAGGCAGGCAGATCACCTGAGGTCGAGAGTTCGAGACCAGCCTGATCAACATGGAGAAATCCCGTCTCTACTAAAAGTACAAAATTAGCTGGACGTGGTGGCACACACCTGAAATCCCAGCTACTCAGGAAGCTGAGGCAGGAGAATTGCTTAAACCTGGGAGGCAGAGGTTGTGGTGAGCTGAGATCACGCCACTGCACACCTGGGCAACAAGAGAAAACTCCATCTCAAAAAAAAAAAGATGTCTCAGGGTGTCAAATATGCTAGGTATGCTATAAAGTGGAGGAGCCTGCAACCCTGCAGGGAGAGACTTGATTCAATGAGGTTAATAAAAGGGTGCAGGTGGTGTGAAACAGAGTATGCGGGCAACAGTGGAAGCACAAGGTGGCCAGTTCTCTAAGGGAAAGGGTTGGGTAGGGAGTTTCAGAAAAAACTTGACAGAGGGATTATTAGCTAGCTATGGGAGTTTGGGGTGTTCTAGGGCTACACTTCCTGGAAAATCATGAGGTTGGAAAGGCAGCTGGCCCAGTGGTAAAGGATGCGCTTTCCTCCACTTACAGCTTGGCAAGTTATGTAATGTCTCTGGGCTGCATAAGTAAAATGAAAAGTAAGGATAATATTAGTACCTGCCTTACTAGACTGTTACAAAAATTCAATGAGAATAGCACTGAGGATATAGAGTCTGAGCCACAAAAGCCAGGCTTACATAATAGTTATGAGGAAACCTTGGAGTCGTTTTAGTGATGCCAGACTGTAACGTAAAGGAATCAGTGGGTGGCAGGGATTCAGGTTCCGGTAGATCAAACCATACTTCCTAGAAGTTTGGCCCTGAATAGATAGAGATGCTATAGAAGATGGAAGATGAGAGAAGGGAACAGACTTTGTGGATCCCACCAGAGTTCCACACAAATACCAGGTTAATCTAGAGTAGTCTTCCCCATGCCCCATCAATTACTATCAACCAATCCCATCACCCTCTTCATTTTCCACATAGTGCTTGATGCTAACGTCCATGCTTCTCATTCATTTATTTGTTTATTGTCTTTGCCACCATCAGCCCCCTTCACCTTAGAATGTAACTTTACTGAGAACAGCAATCTTGACTGTCTTGTCTACTCCTGTATCTACAAAGCCTAGAATTGCTTTGCTCCTCCATAAATATCGTTAAATTAATTATTGAATTAATGCCATATATCCTCAATGCCATTTAAAGGGGGGTGATTTGAGCTCATTTGTCAGCAGAGGGAAAGAATCCAGGAGTGGAGGAAAGCCTGACAATACTGGAGAGCAGGAATTATTCGGAGCCTAGGATCAAAAGCACCAGTGGGGGGATGAGAGTGGAAAGGATAGAGAATAGTTCTCACCCTGGATATCACATTTCACATAGAGCTGACTAATATCCCTCTACCTCTCACTCCCAGACAGCTGGACTCTGAAACTCATGTGATTAGGCACATGCTGTCATTAATCATCTTTATAAAATAGCTCAAAGAAAATTACACCCAGCAAGTAGCCATCCAACCTTGTTATGGTCCTCGCAAATTTCCCTTCATGTTGGTTTGCTTCCTAAAATAAGCAGACCTCGTCTTAGTCCTTTCGGCAACCCAAAAAGCTGCAAGAGTAGTTTTTGTGAAGTCTGTTTAGAAAGCTCCATATAGGAACGGAAAGGAGCTTTTGGCTGAGATAAAACAACTCATCTAAATGTAGTCAACAAGAAAGTACTCAAATCTCCAGAAATTGTTTAAATAGAAAGAAAAATCTCCTGTGGATAAGAAGTTACAGCTAGAGAAAGACTAGCAGAATGGAGAGAATTTCTGACTTCTAAATTTTTAAACAAATAAACCACCAAGACATATAGCAGTGTGCTTAAAATAAAGGCTACAAAGTTTGCCCTGTATTTAAGTACATGAATACAGGGATAATACCTTTCTGGTGACGTTTGTCCTTAATACTGTTATTTATCTTTAGGAAGGCTTCTCACTGGCACACTTGGCAAAGGTAATATTCAGTCTGTTATGACCATTGATTTGGAAATGCATAAAACACTGGGATCCACAGCAAACTGCATGATAAGCGGTAGTGAAAACTACAAGTATGGCCAGGTGTGGTGGCTCATGCCTATAATCCCAGCAGTCTGGGAGGCTGAAGTGGGAGGATCACCTGAGGTCAGGAGTTCGAGACCAGCCTGGCCAACATGGTGAAACTCTGACTCTCCTAAAAATACAAAAATTAACTTGGTGTGGTGGCACACGCCTGTAATCCCAGCTACTCAGGAGGCTGAGGCAGGAGAATCGCTTGAACCTAGGAGGCGGAGGTTGTGGTGAGCCGAGATCTCACCACTGCACTCCAGCCTGGGAGACAGAGCGAGACTCCCTCTCAAAAAAAAAAAAAAAAAAAAAAAGGAAAAAAAATGAAAAAGAGCCCTACAAATATAATCAGAAGATATTTCTTTATTTTAAGCTCCAGGGTACATGTGCAGGATGTACAGGTTTGTTACCTAGGTAAATGTGTGCCATCATGGTTTGCTGCACCTATCAACCCATCACCTAGGTATTAAGCCCAGCATGCATTAGCTATTTTTCCTAATGCTCTCCCCACCGTGCCCTCCCCCAACAGGCCCCAGGGTGTGTCGTTCCCCTCCCTGTGTCCGTGTGTTCTTATTGTTCAGCTCTCACTTATGAGTGAGAACATGCAGTGTTTGGTTTTCGTTCCTGCATTAGTTTGCTGATGATAATGGCTTCCAGTTTCATCCATGTCCCTGCAAAGGACATGATCTCATTCCTTTTTATGGCTGCATAATATTCCATGGTGTATATATACCACATTTTCTTTATCTAGTCTATCATTGATGGGCATTTGGGTTGATTCCCTGTCTTTGCTATTGTGAATAGTACTACAATGAACATACACATGCATGTATCATTATAATAGAATGATTTATATTCCTTTGGGTATATACCCAGTAATGGGATTGCTAGGTCAAATGGTATTCCCTGTTCTAAATCTTTGAGGAGTTGCCACACTGTCTTCCACATGGTTGAACTAATTTACATTCCCACCAACAATGTAAAAACATTCCTACTTCTCTGCAACCTTGCCAACACCTGTTGTTTCTTGACTTTTTAATAATGCCATTCTGACTGGCGTGAGATGGTATCTCATCAAAAGATATTTCTACAGACTTTTGTAATGGTGAAGAATGTAAGTTGAATTTCATTTTCAGTATAATTATTATTAGTGAAATCAGATAATGTGGTAAACAAAAATATGAGTATTTTTTCAGATAAGGTAGAAGAGGACACCTGGTTGAAATAAAAAGATCTCTACATACATCCCAACCTTCCTTAGGAGTATTATTGAGTTATATCTAATTCAGGGGATCCAGACTACATTTCTCTTCTTGGCATTGTAATACTATATTTTGTCAATATTTTAACCATATATATGACACACAATAACTGAAATGTTTCACTTTCTACATATCTTTGTTTCCCAATAAATGTTTTAAATTAATTAATTTTTGCGTTAAAGCCATATATCCTCAATCTCATTTAAACAGCTCATTTGTCAGCAGAAATAGTACAAGGTGTGGGGAAGGTTTGGCAATACGGGACAACAAGAATCCATCAGGAATCTTCATTCCCAATGTTTCTACTCATTCATTCAGCCAACAGTAATCAAGTTCCTACCCTGTATTAGGCATTTTCATAGATAGTAGAGATGGAGCGGTCAGCCTGATGAAGACTCTCCCCTTCTATAGCTAAATTCTGAGGGAAAAGGCAAATAATAGGCAAATAATAGTAAAAAGGGAAAGCCAAATGATAACTGATATGCAGGTTACTAAACAGAAGGCTTGGCCAACTGCAATAGTATGAACTATTGCATACTATTTGCATATACCTGTAATTGCAGCACTTTTGGAGGCCAAGGCAGGTGGATTGCTTGAGCCTAAGAGTTTAAGACCAGCCTGAGCAATATGGCAAAGACCCACCACAAAAAAAAAAAAAAAAATTAGCTGGGTGTGGTGGTACATGCCTGTAGCCCCAGCTACTGAGGCGGCGGAGGTGGGAGGACCACCTGAGCCCAGGAGGTTAAGGCTGCAGTGAGCCATGAGTAGGCCACTCACTGCCTCACTGCACTCCAGCCCAGGCAATAGAGTGAGACTCTGTCTTAACAGGAGAAGGAAGAAGGAAGAGAGAAAGAAGAGGAAGAGGAAGAGGAAGAAGAAAAAGAAAAAGAAAAGAAGGGGAGAGAGGAAAGAGGAAGGAGGAGGAAGGCAGAGGAAGAAAAGAAAGAAGGAAGAAGGAAGAGAGAAGGAGGAGGAGGAGGAGAAAAAAGAAGAAGGGGAGGGAGGGCAGGAGGAGGAAGAAAAGAAGGAAGAAGGAAGAGGAAAGAAGAAAGAAGAAGAAGAAGAAAGCAGTAATAGTGAATGGCTTGTGACCACTTTCAATAGGGTGGTCAGGAAAGGCCTCTTGCCGAATGTAATATTTAAGATGAGGCCTGGATATTAATGAAGAGCCAAGTGTGCAAGCACCTAGACAAAGAGACTCCAGACAGAGAGCACCCCTGCAAAGGTACTGAGGAAGAAAAAAGCTTGTGATTTTTCAGGAATTGAAAGAAGGCTCATATAGCTGGTGCATAGTAGTTAAAGTAGGGAGTGGTACAAAAAGTGTAGAGGTAGGCAGCAGCCCAATCACATAGGGCTTTTCCTTTCAGGATGAGGTTTTTGAATGCAGCTATGGTCTGAATGCTTGCACCTCCTAAAATTCATAATCCCTTATGTAATAGCATAATCCCCAATGTAATAGCATTAACAGGTGGGGCCTCCAGGAGGTGATTAGGTCATTGAGGGTAGAGCCTTTGTGAATGGGATTAGCGTCTTTATTAAAGAGGCCCAAGGGAGCTTGTTCTCCACCTCTACCATGTGAGAATGTAGCCAGAAGGTGCCATCTATAAAGCAGAGATCAATCCCTCACCAGACACCAAATCTGCCAGCACCTTGATTTTGGACTTCCCAGACTCCAGAACTGTGGGCAATAAATTTCTGCTGTTTATAAATTATCCAGTCTAAGTTATTAAATTAGCCAAAACAGACTAAGACAGATGCTAAATGTAATGGGCAACCATTGGAAGGTTTTTTGAAAACAGAACATGCATCTTTAAAATATTCTGGCAGCTTCATGGATAATGGACCATGGGGAAGCAAGAGAGGAAGCAGTGGGGGGCCATCTGGAAGGAAAGAGATACTAGTGGTTAAGAGGAGCACTGAGACAGTGGAGATGCTAAGAACTATTTGGGGTGTATTTTGGAAAGCCACAAGACTGGTGAATAAACTGGGTAGAAGTTTAATAGGAAAATAGAAATCAAAGATGTCCAGGTTTTTGACCTGAGCACAGATAGTGGTGATTCCATTCGCTGAGATGAAGACTGGGGAAGGCTGGTTGGGAAGGAGTATCAAAAGTCCTGTTTTGAACAGATTAAGTTTGAAATGCCTATTGGACATTCAGATGAAGATTCCCAGTAAGCAACTAGGTTTTCAGATCTAGACAGAATTCAGGAGCAAGGTCAAAAGAGAGAGATACAGATTTAGGAATCATCAACAGTTGGTATTTAAAGCAATGAAACTGGACAAGCCTATCCAGAGAGAAGGCAGAGAGAGAAGATAGAAAAGGCTGAGGCCAAAGCTTTGGAGCACAACGTTTAGAAGCTCCAGAATAGTAAGAACAAGGAAGAGAAACCAAAGAATAATTGGTAAGGTAGAAGGGAAACAAAGGACTGTGGCATCGTGGAAGTTTTCAAGATTAAAGTTTCAAGAAGGGGCATATAGTCAACCTTGGCAAATATCATACCAAGAAACTGACTACAACAAAGACAAAGAATTGCCCAATATTTAGCAAGATTTCAGTCAACAAAGACTTTGAAGAGAGCAGATCCACTGGAGAGGGATCAGGAATAAACAGGAGGTGAGACAGTGAAAACATTTTGTTTCAATAACTCTTTTAAGGACTTTTCTGATAAAGCTAGGCTGGGAATTAAATAAGCCCAGTCCAAGAGACAATATGTCACAAAGACAGTGGTGATATTAGAGACCCAGCCTGCCACTGTTCCACTCAGCTTCAGCCTAATGTGGCCATAAAGGAATTGTAGCCCAGTGGGTCAGATTTCTGATTTTTTAAGAAAATCTCGACAGCTATATTTTTATTTGAAAACTCGATTGTTCCATGTTGACTCAATTTATTAAAAAAAAAAAATCATGACAATCAAACAAATCCATCTGTAGGCCAGATGGTTTGACTAATGAAAATCCCTGGTCTAGTGATTAGAAGTATAAGGGAAGGAGGAGGCCCGTCCTCTGCTCTCAATTCTCTACCTGTGTTCTCATTCTGAGTAATATCCACCTCACATACTTAGTTTTCTATATTCTGTTCTAAGAAATTTAATTACTTTATTTTTGTGTAAATGATACCAAATAACTAGTTTTACCATTTCTCAGTTCAATTGATTAGTTGTTTGATTTATTCAATTAAATATTAAGCCAGCACTAAGCAGGTAGAAAAGAAAATTAAAAGCAATAACATTTACAATAGCAGAAAATAAAATATCACATACCTAAGAATAAATCTAATAAAGGATGGGCAAAGTTTCTACACACAAAAAAAATGCCTACAATTTTTGGAGAAAGTAAAACTGATGTTAAATAAATGGAAACATACTGCATGTTCAGCAATTAGAAGATTTAATATATAAAGATATCAGTTCTCTCCCAATTACTCTATAGATTCAATAGTTCATCTTGAGGAAGGCAATCTCAATCAAAATCCCAGAAGGTTATTCTCATGGGAATTGACAACAAGATTATAAAATTTAAATGGAAATGCAAATAGCCATGAATGCCATGGGAATTGAAGAACAAAGTTGGATAGCAAGATTTACTGTAAAAGCTACAATAATTAAAACATTGTGGTATTGGCATTAGACTAGACAAATTAACAGTAGAATAAGATAGAGAATATAGGAACAAGCCCATGCATACAGAATCACTTGAATTAGGACAAAGCATGGCCTTTTCAATACATGGTGCTGGGACAACTGGAAATTCATTTGAAAAAAATTGAATTGGACATATGCACAAAAGTCAATTCCAGTTATGTTATAGATCTAAGTTGAAAGGTGAAATAAAGTGTCTATAAGAAAACATAGGAGAATATCTTCATGACCTTGTAGTAGTCAAAGATTTTTAAACAAGACACAAGAAATATTAAAGTGCCATAAAAAAAAGATTGGTTGGGCGTGGTGGCTCACACCAGCACTTTGGGAGGCTGAGGTAGGTGGATCACAAGGTCAGGAGATCAAGACCATCCTGGCTAACATGCTGAAACCCCGTCTCTACTAAAAATACAAAAATTAACTGGGTGTGGTGGTGCACACCTGTAGTCCCAGCTACTCATCTACTCATGGGGCTGAGACAGGAGAATCCCTTGAACCTGGGAGGTGGAGGTTGCAGTGAGCTGAGATCGCACCACTGTACTCCAGCCTGGGAACAGAGTGAGACTCTGTCTCAAAAAAAGAAAAATTGATTAAATGGATCACATTAAAATAAGAACTTTTGTTTATCAAACACCTCCATTAAGAGAGTGAAAAAAAAAACCACAGAATGGGAGAATATGTTTGCAACACCTATACCTGACAAAGGATTTATATCCAAAATATATGTGGAACCCTGCCCCTTCAAGTCATAGGAAATAAAGATCAATAACCCAATTAAAGGGAAGAATGAGCAAATATTTAAAGAGCACTTCACAAAAGAGGATGTTCAAGTTACAAAAAACATATGAATAGGCTCAAGATCATTATCCATTAGAGAAATGCAAATTAAAGCCACAATGAAATCCCTGTTGAAATCCGACTACAGCTCTAGCAAAATGGCTGCAATTTAAAAGACCTATAATTCCAAGCTGCTGGAAAGCATGAGGAGCAACTGAAACTCTTATCTACTACTGAGAAGAACGTAAATTGGTATAATGACTTTGGAAAACTAACAATTCCTACTAATGTCAAACGTATGCATTGGGAATTTACTCGTGACCCAGTAATTCCATAATTTCTTGATCTTGGTAGTAGCATTCAGTTCATGAAAATTTATCATGTGGTACACTTATGGTCTGTGAACTTTTTTGTGTATTTGTTTCCATTCCATAAATATATTCATTTTTAAAAATGCTTAGTGAGTACCTATGATGCACTAGACATGGTGCAGATATCAGGAACATGGTATAAACTAGAAGACCATGGGCCCTGCCCTCATGAAACTGAGTTAAATAAGGAATTAAATGAGCTAGCTATTTTTTAATTTGTGTACAAATAAGAGACCATCTTGAAGCTCAAAAATAGGTGTATAGAAAACTACATTTGTTGACTACTCCTTCATTTTGGTGTTTGTAAGGCATTCTGTATGTTCACTATTTCTGACACTACATTCACCATTTCCTCCTCATCCTTTGACAAAGGTAGAAATATTCTCTACCCTGTGTAAGGCTCATTTCTTCCACCTATCCTCTGAGCCCTATCGTCTTACATGTATTTATCTCTATTAACACATGATATTGCTGTTTTTCATTTACATAAATGTCTCCTCCACTAGACTGTGAAGTTCTTGAGATCACACAAGTACTATCATCATTCTTTAATTCTCATGCCTAGCAGAGTGCTTGAGCTATATATAGTAGGTACTTTATAAATACTAGTAGGATAGAAGAAAGGAAGGCTATAGATATACAACTTCTATGTAGGATACTTACAGTATTTCATTTTTCTTATGACATATCTTAAAAATATATTTGAACAATAATCATTTAGTCAGTTCCTGGTACATAAATTTATTGAAGATGAGAATCTTCAATCTGGTGACATAAAGAGTCCCTTTCTTAAAATTTCATTTTTTAAATTTATTTTTATTTTTCCATAGGTTATTGGGGCACAGTTGATATTTGGTTACTGAGTAAGTTCTTTAGTGGTGATTTGTGAGATTTTGGTGCACCCATCACCGAGCATCATACATTGCACCATATTTGTAGTCTTTTATCCTTCACCCCCTTCCCACCTCTCCCCACAAGTCCCCAAAGTCCATTGTATCATTCTTATGCCATTGTGTCCTCATAGCTTAGCTCCCACATATCAGTGAGAACATACGATGTTTGGCTTTTCATTCCTCAATTACTTCACTTAGAATAATAATCTTCAATCTCATTCAGGTTGCTGCAAATGCCATTAATTCATTCCTTTTTATGGCTGAGTAGTATTCCATCATACATATATACCACAGTTTCTTTATCCACTTGTTGATTCATGGGCATTTGGGTTGGTTCCACAATTTTGCAATGGTGAATTGTGCTGTTACAAACATGTGTATGCAAGCATATTTTTCAAATAGTGACTTCTTTTCCTCTGGGTAGATACCCAGTAATGGGATTGCTGGATCAAATGGCAGTTCTACCTTTAGTTCTTTAAGGAATCTCCACACTGTTTTCCATAGTGGCTGTACTAGTTTACATTCCCACCAGCAGTGTGAAAGTGTTCCCTGTTCACCACATCCACGCCAACATCTGCTGTTATTTCATTTTTTTATTACGGTCATTCTTGTAGGAGTAAGGTGGTATCATATTGCGGTTTTGATTTGCATTTCCCTGATCATTAGTGATGTTTAGAAATCTTTTATGTTTGTTGGCCATTTGTATATCTCCTTTTGAGAACTGTCTATTCATGTCCTTAGCCCACTTTTGATGAGATTGTTTGTTTTTTTTCTTACTGATTTATTTAAGTTTGTTGCAGATTCTAGATATTAGTCCTTTGTCAGATGTATAGATTGTGAAGATTTTCTCCCACTCTATGGGCTATCTGTTTACTCTACTTACTGTTCCTTTTGCTGTGCAAAAACTCTTTAGTTTAATTAAGTCCCAGTTATTTATCTTTGTTTTATTGCATTTACTTTTGGGTTCTTGGTCATGAAATCCTTGCCTAAGCCAATATCTAGAAGGGTTTTTCCAAGGTTATCTTCTAGAATTTTTATAGTTTCAGGTCTTAGATTTGAGTCCTTAATCCATCTTAAGTTGATTTTTGTATAAGGTGAGAGTTGAGTATTCAGTTTCATTCCCATACATGTGGCTAGAATATTATCCCAGCACCATTTGTTGAAAAGGGTGTCCTTTCTCCTGCTTTATGCTTGTGTTTCCTTGTTGAAGATCAGTTGGATGTAAGTATCTGGGTTTATTTCTGGGTTCTCTATTCTGTTCCATTGGTCTATGTGTCTATTCTTATACCAGTACCATGCTGTTTTGGTGATGATGGCCTTATAGCACGGTTTGAAATCAGGTAGTTTGCCTCCAGATTTGTTATTTTTGCTTAGTCTTGCTTCAGCTATGTGGGATTTTTTTTATTCCATGTGAATTTTAGAATTTTTTTTTTCTAATTCTGTGAAGAATGATGGTGGTATTTCAATGGGAATTGTGTTGAATTTGTAGATTGCTTTTGGCAGTATGGTCATATTCACAATATCGATTCTATCCATCCATTAGCATGGGATGTCTTTCCTTTTGTTTGTGTTGTCTATGATTTCTTTCAGCAGTGTTTTGTAGTTTTCCTTGTAAGGGCCTTTCGCTTCCTTTGTTAGGTATATTCCTAAGTATCTTTTTTTTTTTTTTTCTACAACTATTGTAAAAGGGATTGAGTTCTTGATTTGATTCTCCACTTGGTCACCGTTGGTTTATAGAAGAGCTACTGACTTTTGCACATTAATCCTGTATCTAGAAACTTTGCTGAATTATTTTGTCCATTCTAGGAGCTCTCTGTAGGAGTCTTTAGGGTTTTAAGGTAAACGATCATATCATCAGCAAACAGTGACAGTTTGACTTCCTCTTTACTGATTTGGATGCCTTTTATTTCTTTCTCTTGTCTTATTGCTCTGACTAGGACTTCCAGTACTATGTTGAAGAGGAGTGGTGAGAATGGTCATCCTTGTCTTATTTCAGCTCTCAGAGGGAATGCTTTCAACTTTTCGCCATTCAGTATTATGTTGGTTGTGGGTTTGTCATAGATGAGTTTTATTACATAGAGGTATGTTCCTTGTATGCCAGTTTTGCTGAGAGTTAATCATAAAGGTATGCCACATTTTGTTGAATGCTTTTTCTGTATCTATTGAGATGATCATGTGGTTTTTGTTTTTAATTCTGTTTATGTGGTGTATCATATTTATCGACTTGCATATGTTAAACCATCCCTGCATACCTAGTATGAAACCCACTTGATCATAGTGGATTATCTTTTTTATTTAAAAAGATAATCTATGTGATAGTTGAGTTGTCTCAGTCACCATGTGGCAGTCAAACGGTAAATTGTTTAGCCACTAACATTATGAAACTACTAAATATATCTAAAGTAAGTACTTTATAACCCTCAAAATGTTTTTATTAATCCGTTTTCACACTGCTGATAAAGACATACCAAAGACTGGGAAATTTACAAAAGCAAGAGGTTTAATGGACTTACAGTTCCACGTGGCTAGGGAAGCCTCACAGTTATGGCAGAAGACAAGGAGAAGCAAGTCACATCTTACATGGATGGCAGCAGGCAAAATAAGAGAGCTCATGAAGGGAAACTCCTGTTTATAAAACCATCAGATCTTGTGACACTCATTCACTATCATGAGAACAACACAGGGAAAAATTGCCTCCATATTTCAATCACCTCCCACTGGGTTTCTCCCATGACACTCGGAATTGGGGGAGTTACAACTCAAGATGAGATTTGGGTGGGGACACAGCCAAACCATATCAATGTTCTTTTTTATGTCTAGTATGTCTTTGCTACACATTCCCCAATGTGAGTTTTTATAGCAAAATAAATCAGTGACATGACAAAAAGGAGTAAATTAGTGAGTTGGTAATTAAAAATAGCATCATCTGTAACCTAGCAATCCAGCATCCCTGGAGTTAGACAAAGGCATCAAATAGCCTTAGTTTTGAGACGCTTTGGAGGGTCTTCCACATTAACTTTCTCTGCCCTCAGCCTGAATGGGCCCTCAGCAGTCAAAAGTTATGACAAGACTCCATCTTACTGGCCACCATTGATTGAACAGGGCTGGACACTGGACACAAGCTGAGCTAATCAGAGACTCTTCTCTGAGAACTTGAAATTAAGATCAAGAATCTGGAATCAAGTGATTTCATCTCTCCACTTGACTAGACTTGTAACATGGGGATTTGAGAGCCATGGGGTCCAAGGTTCTGCCATGAGGACTGGGGAGCAGAAAAAAGTGAGTCTACAAACAGTAAGAATGAGACACACATACAGAGAGAAACAGAGGCAAGAGATGGAGGATGTGCCCTGAGTTCACAATGGCTTTCCCACTTCCAGATACTTCTGAGGCCAGGCAGTGCTTTCTGCCCTGGAGTTCATTGGATACCCATGTTCTCTTATGAAAGGGGTTCCTGTATGGGTAGCTTAAGCTGGTTTGTTTGTTTGGTTGTTTTCACTTGCAACCAAGAAATCCTAAGTAATACAAGTTCTCATTCTATTGTCTCGGAAAGGGGAATTAGTGACTTCTAAACCTTCCATGAAGCTGACCTAGTTTTAACTAATTTTGATTTACATATGTAAAAACCCATGAACATGGCAGAAGTAAAAAAACTGAAAGTGAAAATATTCCTCTACCCTCAGTCCCTAAGTAACTATCTTTAATAGTTCTTTACATATCTTTCACAAAATGTTTATACAGATACAGATAGATGTATTGATATTTTATTTTACATAAATGGAATCATTTTATAAATACTCTGCAGTTTGGTTTGTATACAGTAATATACCTAAGATATGTTCCCATGTCAGAAAATATGTGTCTATCTTATTATTTATGAAGATTGCATAATATTCCATTGTTTGGAAGTACCATAATTTATTTAATCTCCTAGGATTTAGATTGTTTTTAGTTCTTTAGTATCACACTGCAATGTCTTGCCCATGTATCTTTGAGTGCTTTTGTGAGTCTGTTTGCAGTAAAACCCCCTAAATTGTAATTGCTAGCACCCATGATTTGTGCATTTTCAATTCAATAAATATTGTTTAATTGACTCCTTCCATGAGTCTAACTTTGAAGAAGGGAGCATTAAAACTCCTGTAAGTAGAGCTAGAAAGGGTGTCGGATAGTGAGTCAGATAAAGCACAGAACACTGAAGTATGAAAGGGAATATGGTTTTGTATGACACAGGCCAAAAGATGCTCAATGCTTCCTCATCTGATATGACCAAGACCAGTGAGTTCTTAATGGGCCATTTTGAGTCATCATGATATAGATTTATATTCACCCACATCCTGCCTGGTAGGGTGAGACATGACCAGTAAAACCCAGTCCCCCTGTGGTTGAGAATTTATGAACTCAGGAGAACCCTGGAGATGAGAATATTTTTTCTAAAGTTTCCCTCCCTTCCAAAAGTTCTGAACAAAATGGGAAAATGGGATTTCTCCTATCTAAGAGTTTATTTCACACTTAGTGGTTTAGAGAGCAACATTTCACTCCTCATAGGACTCTGGGGTGGCTATGACAATAATACCCATTTTACAAATGACGAAACTAAAGACAGAAAAAAAGTGACTTTCCTATGGTACTAGAACAAGAAACTTTTAAAGCTGGATTCAAGCCAAGGGCCTCTGGCTACAAAACAGTCCTTCTTTAAAGCAATGGCACTAAGCTGAAGTAGCTGATTTTGACCCCTTAAATAAACCATTTATTTGTAGCTAGTACAAGCCACTTGTTAAGCAATAGTTTTCCAATTGGGTATTTGGGAGCCATGTAAATACAGGTCCTGTGCATCAGCAGGGAGCTGTCAGGGTTTTAACTTTCAAGTTTCCTCTCTCACATTATTGAGTCAAAACCCATCACATGTTAGAAAAGAATCAACTCCACTTAGGAGAGAGCCGACTGAGCACAGGCTCTTAGGAAAGAGATGAGTAAATACTTCCGATAATTAGACAAAAAGTCCTAAATTAGCAAAGCTTTCTGAGAAATTTTGACATGTTAGGAAATCCTCAGAACTATAGAATTGCTTTTCTGCAATCACTTACCTTCCCCTTCCCTACCCCCAGCACATACCCATCAAGCAACCTAATGTCCGTGAGGTCTGAGTTCTGTTAACAAACCAGCAGCAGTAAATGCTGGCCCATGGGATGCCGCTCTCTGTGTCCAGTGGCCTGGGATTCCACTGGGAAACACAGTTCCCTCAAGTGACAAGAGCTCTGCCTTACAATCATGAGTGTTAAAAATAGATGTGTACATGCAAGAGGAACAACCATGGGAAGTGGTTTTTGGCATTTCCTGTGGTCATATGTGCATCTGTTACCCGCCAACTGATTTCTAGAATGTGATTACGGATAGCTTACAGTAACAATTTTTATAGCAAATGCCCAACTAATAAAAACATATGACTCCAGAAGTATAAATGCAAGGTATGGTGAGGAACTGAAGAAATGATCAGCATGATTCAGATACTAAAATAAAATAAATCAGCACAGATTACATGGTTCTATATTCCAGGTGTTCTCCTCCCTTCCTTCCACTTTTGATCTACACACCCTCTATCAATGATCTCATTCAGAACCATGGAATTAAGCACCATCATTACCCTGATAATACCACAGCTCCCTCTCCAGCCCTAGACCTCTCCATTGAGCTTAAAGCTTGTATAGCCAACTCCACCTTAATATCTTCAAATGACTATCTAATAAGTATCTCAAATGACATAAAACAGAACCTTGTGGGGGTTTCTTCCCCAGAAACCTATTTCTTTCCTATTCTTCCTGAAACGAGTAAATAGTACCATCACTCACCCCGGTTCATGCACACACCTCTAACAATTTTTGTTCATCCCACCTTTTTCCTCATATCCAATCCATCAGCAGGTTGAGCCACATGTCCCCACATACATGGCTGCTCTTCTAGTCTAAACTCTTCCTCCATCTCTTGCCCGGATTACTAAAACAGACCCGCTTTTATTATTGATTCCTGGCAACCCATTCTCCCCTGCCAAACCCCTCCATCTTCCATCGCACTTAGGAAAAAAAAATGCCTGGCCGGGCACGGCGGCTCACGCCTGTAATCCCAGCACTTTGGGAGGCCAAGGTGGGCGGATCACGAGGTCAGGAGATCAAGACCATCTTGGCCAATATGGTGAAAGCCCATCTCTACTAAAATATAAAAAATTAGCCGGGTACGGTGGCGCACCTGTAGTCCCAGCTACTCGGGAGCTGAGGCAGGGGACTGCTTAAACCTAGGGTGCAGAGGTTGCAGTGAGCCGAGATTGCACCACTGCACTCTAGCCTGGGTGACACAGCAAGACAGCAAGACTCCGTCTCAAAAAAAAAAAGAAAAAGAAAAAGAAATGCCTTACTAATACCAGCAGTGCCATACAGAATCTAGCCTCTCCTCCTGTCTGAATTACCTCATTCCACTTCACAAATACCCAACATGCCTCGTTTCTGTTCCTCAAACGTAACAAGCTCATCCCTTAGGGCATTTGCTTCTTCCTCTACCTGGAATGTTCTTCGCCTAGATCTTCATATGGCAGGTTTCCTTTGTCATTCAGGCTTCATTTCAACAGACATCTCACAGGCCTTCCCTGAGCACCCAAATCTGTGTTGTTCCTTCTACCGTTCAGTCACTATCACATATATCACATTACCAGGTGTTATTTTCAACAAGGCTCCTTTCATTACCTAAAATTATCTTTGCTTCTTCTTAATTTTGGTTTCCTCCATTAGAATGTAAACTCTTGAACTCAGGGGACTTGTCTGCCTAGCTCTATTTTTTTTCTTTTCTTTTTCTTTTTCTCTTTTTTTTTTTTTTTTTTTTTTGAGACAGAGTCTCGCACTGTCGCCCGGGCTGGAGTGCAATGGCATGATCTCGGCTCACTGCAGCCTCCCTCTCCCAGGTTCAAGTGATCCACCCACCTCAGCCTCCCAAAGTGCTGGGATTACAGGCATGAGTCACTGTGCCTGGCCTTGTCTGCCTAACACTTGACTGAATTCCTAAAGCCTGTTGAATAAACCCCTGACTGACTTAGTAGATGTGGATTGAATAAATCCCTGACTTCATAGATATGGATGAAGCCTGCATGTGACTATTGACTCAGGTAGAATGAGTTTGCATTACACCAAATGAGAAAATCGTGTGTATTTGATCTCTGCCTCATCTGGAAATTTCTTCTAGAGAGAGAAGAGAAGAGTTCAGCCAGGACTACCAAAGCAATAACAACTTCTGATAAGCAGGGGCAGTTTTGTCACAGACTTGATCCAACTTGCTTCTTCAGGTTCCCAGATATATGAAGAAACAGAAAGCCCATGATAGATGCATGTTTTCATTTATTCTACAAATATTCATTGAGAGCCTACAAAATTCAAGGATTCAGCCTACAAAATAGCAAGAATTCAGTGGTAAATGAGACAGAAATAGTCTCTGCTCTTGTGGAACTCAGAGTCTGATGGAGGAGACATATAGTTACAAAGTAACTACACAAATAAATATTTATTTTGTGATGAAATTCAGGGGGAAAGCACAGGATACTATGACAGAGAGAGAGCAGGAGCAGCTCTTCCTGAGCAGGGGCAGTTCTTCAGGAAGAACTGCCATGCAAACTCACAGAAAAGAAGAACCACCACGAGGCCAACCCTTGATCCTGTCTTGTTTCCCTTCGTCTTCCCTCTACTGCCACTCCCTTTACTAGAAAGGTGATTTTCTCTATGCAAGCAGTACAATGCTGGATGACCCCACTGCATCTAACAGTTGGTCCTGTAGGACTTGCCTGCACAGCATGGAGGAAAGCAGATGACCCACTTGAGCCAGATTCTCTGTGATATGCTCACCTTTGTCCTTCCTCCTACCCACTAAAAACCATTATGTAGCCAAGAACTTACCCCACTCGTGAACAATACCACCATGATACCATACTAGTACTATTGTTTCATCATCATCCTCTTTGGTTAGCATTGACTTAGAGCTTCATTTGTACCACTGAGTTCCCTGTGTCCTAAGCATTTGCTTTCCTGATCTCCTTCCACGTTCACCCATGTTATGATACCTGCAACTATTCAGGTACAGATGAGAAAACTGATGTAACTGTTGACGGATGTAAACTATTCATTTACAGATGAGAAAACTGATATGCAGAGAATTAAAGTAATGTGCCAAAGGTCACATGAGAAAGTGACAAGCTCAGAGTTAAAACCCAGGTCTGTCAGCCCACTCTCAACCACCATACTATGCCACTTCTCTATGGTAGAAATCAAAAACTGGAAACTTCTCTAGAGCAATCTTATCAGCTCAGGAAGCTGAATTAGGCATATGTTATGATACTGTGATATGTTACATAATTCGAGATGAAAGGGAGGCCTCATGTATATTCAAGGCTTTGTGTTGCCTGATTTTAGCGGATGTGAACCCTTCAGGGTATCTGTTCACTAGTTACATTTTGTACTTTCAAGGCACAGTGTACTTTGAAGTTAAGACCTTATTCGTTCTCAGAACATTTATCGGTCAGAAACCACTGTGATCACTTTGCAGATAAGGCAACTGAGGTTTGGGACTGACAAACCAATATGGCCCAAGTCTCATAAGTTACATCAGAAGCTAATGACAGACTGCAACCCCCATCTTTGATGTCTTTGGCTGGTCATCACCCAACACCTCCAAGCTTCAGCTTCCTCATCTGCAGCATGAGGGACCTAGTTCAGGGCTTCTCTGCACACTTCCTTTTCCCCAAATTCACATCACTCAGTGTTGGTTATAGTGGTCACCAGTTAGCTCTGCCTGTCCTACAAATGTGCTCTTTTCTTTTGGTGCCCTTTGTCTATGTGGGAAACCATTCTCTCTTGATAGCCCAAGCACAGCTCCAAGGCCAGGGGAGGGCAGGATCCATTCATTGATACCTGTCCTGCATCCAAAGAAGGAAAGGTCATTTCCCAAAGGAAAATCATGACTTCACTGACCTAAGCAAGGGGCACAGATGCTCAATGTAAAACCCACCCACATCCACCACAAGGGACTGCTCTTCAGTGTGCCGGAGAACTTAAGCTTTCTCCAAACCTGGATGCAAGAGGCCCTAGGCCTGGGTTCGGTAGGACAAGGGCCCCTTTAAACAGGAAGGCAGGAAGAGCATTCCAGAAGAAGACAGGATGAATGTAGAGTTGAGCAACTTGTGCAAGGTCATTTGAGGCTCTCAGGAGAGAAAGCAGGCCACCTGGCTCTTATTCCAAATTTCCTTCTAACCCCGCTGCTCCTCTGCTCCAAAGTCTGTACCATGTAACTATGTTGTCCCACTATAAAAGGAAGATTTGCTTTTTATTTTTTAAACTTTCTGAAGGACGGTTGTTAATAAGAAATATCTTTAATGTTTCCTATTTTATTGAGAAATGAAGAAGAAAAAAAAATGTGAATTTAAGGCCATTTAGAAGAGAGGAAGAAAAGATGAAATAAACGTGACACCAATAATAAAGAACACATGAGATTATGGAAGAAAATAGCAGTGGTGTCCCTCTGGATTAGAGGTCTCAAAAGTGGCCTGAGGACTGATTTCGGCCATTGGATATGTTTTATTTAGCCAATACAATGGGTCTTTTTAATGTTGAATTAATTGCCAACATTTAAAAACTGAAATATTTTATATAAAAAGATTTCAGATGTGAGCGTTCACTAGAATTAAGGAATAGGCATTCCCTCTGTACACCATAAGAACTCTGTTCTCTGTGTCTCTCAAAGCATACTCTTCATTGACATTAACTGCTAGTCACCATAGCTGTTCGAATTTTGCAACCTCTGACTTAGATACGTCTACAGCAGCAGCAGCAGCTGCTGGCAGGAGCTAATGTAACTATTTCCCTGAGCTTTCAGGCTTGCCTCAGAACCTGAGCAGCTCCTAAAAATGTTGTAGGAACCTCTACCATTTATCTTGTCATGCTTTGTCAGCTCTGGCTTTGAGGAAAGGAACCTAAATCAATACCGAAGAAAATGAGATGGTTATAGGTGGGTTTACATCTCATTTAGGCTTCTGATGTCAGAACCGGGAGTTTAACATGAACAGCTTGAAGGAAGGTGAGTCAATGAGGTTGAGATGAAATAAAGGAGCCCTGCCAGGCAGGGGGTCCAGCCAACTTCCAGAAACTGCCAAAGCCAGGAAGAGGCAAGGTGGAAGAAAAGGTACTGGTGAAAATATTGAGTCTCATGCAGGAACCAGAGAATAACACTGAAAAACAACAAGATAGGTGTCTGAAATGTTTGTACCCAGCCAAGCAAGGGTTAAGCCATTCATTTATGAGTGCATTGAACAATTTAGACAGTTAGTAGGTAAGTTTTAGGTCATCAAATTGATTTTATTTTTCAACAAATGATTATTCCTTCATCCATTTATTCATTCAACAAATATGTACTAAACATGTTCTGTATGTCCGACACTATCCTAAGCACTGAATGGCTATGCATGAGAGACAAGCAAATGTTAAATTTTAACTTACTTTATTGTGTTTATTTGTTTTAATATATTGGTATAAATTTTGGCCTAAGTCTTCCCTACATCTCTGTCATATATGACGATAAAGTCCTGGAATAGTAATTTCAGGGGTTGAATCAGCATAGCCTTTGACACAGATAGCAGACTTACAGCATGGAAGGAAACAGCATTTAATCAGTAAAAAGCATTTTAGCACCACCCCATATTTGTTTATAGATGAGATAATGTGCATTACATAATACATTATAAAATATACAAAGGAAATGTTCAATTTGGAAATAATGAAATTTGTTATTGATTTGTATTTATTATTTTTTAAAATAGAAGTTCTAGTATTTCTCTTCCACTCTGAAATGAATTGTTTTGTGCACCTTCTGAGGTGTGTCATCCCACAGTGGAGACCACTGGATTAGGCTGCTGGTTCTGATTCTAAAATTGTCGTAGGGCTCTATGGTGATCAGATGTTAGCATCAACAGGAATTTGGACCTTTTTCATTGATCCAATTAAGTGTCTGAGGGGTTGCTGGCTCACGACCTTCCCAAGGCTGCTAGAGTCCCAGGTGATCTTCTAACCCATGTCCCTCACAGAGGACAGGGTGATCTCTCCAAAATGTAAACCTGCTTATGGAACGTCACTGCTTATAGCCCTTGACAGGCTGGCTTTGCATGTACCATGAAGCACAGGACCCTCAAGGTGTCCTCCAAGGCTGGCCTCTGCAGCTGTGCTCCCTCAGCCCACCCCTATTGATTGCCTCCCTCCACTCCAGACCTCCTTCAGGTGTTCAGGGGCACAGAGGATTTTTAGGGCATAGAAACTACTCTGTATGAAACTATAATGTGCACACATGCCTTTATACATTTGCCCAAAC
This sequence comes from Macaca nemestrina, assembly GCF_043159975.1. Classification (NCBI taxonomy): domain Eukaryota; kingdom Metazoa; phylum Chordata; class Mammalia; order Primates; family Cercopithecidae; genus Macaca; species Macaca nemestrina. The sequence continues at coordinate 36,811,989 of NC_092130.1, forward strand.
CCATAGAATGAACAACATCAAGCATGAACTCTGATGTGAACTATAGACTCTAGGTGATAATGATGTGTGAATGCAGGTTCATCCGTTGTAACTAATGTACCACTTTGGTGGTGAGCATTGATAATGGAGGAGGCCATGCATGTGTGGGACCCAGGGGTATTTGGGAAATATATCTGTACCTTCCTCTCAATTTTGCTGTGAATCTAAAACTGCCCTAGAAAAATAAATTCTTCTAAATAAAGAAAATATTAAATAGTAAACATAATGTTCAATGATGATAAACAAGCTAAATAAAAATAGTAGGAAAACAGAAGTAACACCATAAAATAGTAACACATTAGAAATATGAGTAGTTAATATTTATATAATTGTTACTTTTTGTTAGGCATCATTTCAGAAACTTTACATATATTAACACATTTAATTCTCACAACCAACCTTATAAGTTAGATTCTATTATTATCCCCATTTTATAGACAAGGAAACTGAGACATGTTGACCTCATAACAGGTCTACTGTCTCACGTGTAAGTGACAGAGTCAGAATTCCAGCCCAGGGCCCCTAGCTCCAGCCTCTGAGATCTTAACCACTGTACTGTACTAGCATGTTTAATAAAATGAAAATATGTTCATATATTGTGACATCTGTTCTTTCAAAGAGCAAATTCATTCTTACCCATGATCCATAAGGAGCTTAATTCCAAATTTTTATTGTTATGACACTAAGAAAGAGCTGTTAATCTTTGAGGATAAAGAGGTGTCTTGAAAAGGAATGACTGTCCTAACTTTCTGTTACTGACAAAGCTGGTCCTCACCCCCCCTCACCCCCCAAAAAAAGGTCTTTCCCTCTTCAGTGCCAGAAAGTCAATATACAGAGCAGAAAGTGAGCATCAAGCAGTACCAGCTTCATTCAATGGCCATGAAAGTGAGAAGCAGGAGCTTGGCTCACAAATCACCTTCTTAACTTGTGAAAGCCAGGAAGTCACAGATACGGGGCATCTCTAATGACAGGGTCAGGCATTAAAAGCAAAGAGAAGAATATTCACATCTTTTCTGGAAATGGGTGGAAAACTCAGAACCAGAGTTGCCACCTTCCTTTTTGTCATTTTATGGTTTCTTCTGTCATTGTCATGGTGATTGTCAACTGTCATGGTACTCATGGGAATGTCATTTAGCATGGAAATTATAATATGAAGTTCCAGGTTCTTCAGAAGTCAAGTGAGCTGCCATCTTGGATCCAAAAAGTCCCAGTCGATTTGGTCACGAGGGGGAACTTTTGACCTCAGGCATCCAGTTCCCTAAAGATAAGCAGAGTTAAGGTGGGGTAGAAATTTACCTAGTCACATGGGCATTACACTGGGTAATACTTCTAGTGGTGTAGATGAGTGCCACCCAAATATTGTAACTCTTTGTAGAAGAAGATTTGTTTACTCAGCAAATTTGTATTTTATGTCTGTCAGGTATGAGGCACTGCTAGGAACGGGAGAATTCATCAATGTTTCAAATAAGCATAGTTCCTGCCCTCAAGAAGCTTATAGTTTTGTGGAGGATATAGACAATAAATACCCAACTCCTTATTAATTACCACTGTGAAAGGAGTTACAGAAGACACATCAGGGTACAGTGAGCAGAGAGAGGCCAGCCACACTTGGTCAGTAGGATAAGAATGCCTCTTGCCCTCCACTGGTGAATATCTCACTGAGTGCAGGGAGGCTGTGGAGACTGAACCCCAAGCATGTGTTTGATCCACTGGCTAGAGAAGAGACTTCTTTTGATCAAATCCTGCCACCTGACACCAGCCGTGTGACCTTGGGCAAGTTATAGCACCTCTCAGTGCCTTCATTTTCACATCTGTAAAATATGTATAATAGTAACACCCATCTCATTAATGTGTTGTGAGGATTAAAGAGAAAATAATTCGATACCAATTTGAACTGTGCCTGGAAGGTAGTCCACACTAAATAAGTATTAACTACTATCATTATTAGAAGTAATATAATAATATTGTCTTAAAACTAGGGATCTGAATCTAATAAAATTGAGAAAATATTAAATAGAATAAAACTATGCATATAATAAATACTAAATAGAATAAAATTGGAAAGATAATAAAGACGATATCAACATGTGGAAATACTTCAGGCTGATAACCAAGATGAATTTCATACCAAATTGCTAATGTGTCTGCTCAATTACCTACAAGATCTGCTGAAATGGCTCTCCTAAAAATGTCCTCATATCTCTTCACGGTCATCCTGAGTCAGAATTCCCAGAGTCAGAGAGACAAGAGTCTATTTTGGCTTTTCCCTGAAACTTAATCGAGTGTAGCTGGTGTTTTAGACATTGTATCCTGATAGTTTAGCTCTTAATTAAGTTATTTAGGGTTTTTAGGAAGGGTCTTGGATTCCCCTCTTTTGCTAATTTTTGATGTATTATTATTAAGTGATTGTAACCATCATTAGAATTCTATATATTTATATGTAAATTTAAAATATCTGTAACTTTAGTATTTAGAACTACTTTCAAACAAAACCATGTACAAGCCTATCCATATTCTTTCAGTTTCATTGTGGCTGGATAATATGTTGCCTTGAATTTTACCTGTTACTTGCCCGGCTTCTGGATTTCCAGTATCAGAACATTAGCGGTTCATATTTTCCATACAAAATAGAAAAAGTCATAATGGAGCGAAACTCCCTGGGAGATTCACCCTTCCTTCCAGTGTGGTGTCTCAGCAAATTCCCAGGCATATCACAGGATGGGAAGGATGGGGAAATACTCACCTAGGGCACTTGCAAGGAGATAAGAACGGGAGGGCAGAGGGAGTTGGTCACCACGCTTGAACAAAGGGAGAAAAATATGTATGCCTCTCATGAGTCATCAGGGAAAGTATCTAGCATGCTCAGGGGCCTCTTGAACTTTGAAACTTGGATTTAATCCAGACATGAATATGGAAAGTCACTCTTTGTGCAACGCTTTCATCGCCACCTCCGTTTTGCCTCTTTCATCTCAGTTAAGAGATACAGACAGGGTCTTGTAATGGCTGCCTGTGATTGCCATGCTAACAAAACTGTTTACATGGAAATTAGGAATCCCATGTAGAATTCCAGAATCAAAGGGCTTGTGCATATGGTAATCAAGAAAATGTCTTTGTATCCACATTATTGTGCCCATATGGTTATGATTCCATCTGGGTGCTAATTCTAATGCCATTCTTTCATGAGATATTTAATAGTGCTCAATATCATTGACTGTTTAGTAGGCAGTAGAATTAGAGTTCCAATTATATGAGGTCATAGCACTGGCTACATGAGTGACCAGAAAGATGACTTACAGGGATTCCAGAAAACACATACACACTCATACACATACACATGCACGTATGCATACATGTATGCATTCATCAGGTTCCTGATGAAGAGGCTACCACTTCTAAACTAATAAATGTCATGTGGACAGGTATCTCCTTAGTAGCTGGGCTCATGCCATCCAAGCCCAGAAAAGGGGGCTAGAATCCCACGGAAAAAGCAGAAGATTATGCCCTCTTAGGAACTATCGTCCATCCTCCCAAGGTTTTTTCCCCTTTAAGCAAATCCTCCCCACAAAAGAAAGATATGTTTATTTGTATTTTCAGTTAAGTTGACTATTTATCCACATTTCCTGCTGATGAGTCATTTATGCAGTTTACTGAAAAAAATAAATTGGTCACTAAAGCACTGCAAAATTAGGGTTCAAAGACGCAAAACTGACGTAAGCATCAAATAGGTATGGGTTAAGAATTTAATCAGCAAATAGATCAGTCAGCACACTAGGGCAGTGCTCACACAGAGACTGAGTTTTGTTTTATTCTTTTCCAAGAGATCCGCACAGCCAACCTGTCTGGGGAACCTCTGTTGATTTTGCTCATCAGATACTTGTAAACAGAGCAAACACAAATATTTGATCAAGAAACCAAGCTCCACTTGCCTGGAATCAAGTGTGAGAAAATATCTTGGGTTTACTCCCGTGATGCCTGTGTAAAAGTTGCACCATTTGTCTGTAAATAAAAGGCTTGAGTTTAGCAGAAGATCATAGGAAAATGGAGCAAATGCACCATGTTTACAATGTGCAAAGGCAGAGAGAAGCATCAGTCCTCAGCATGAGCTTGCTGGTTATGTATGTTGGGGAGCAGATGGGAGATCCCCATAGACCTCTAAAGTGGCTAGGTAGGCCGGACATGTTGGCTCATGCCTGTAATCCCAATACTCCAGGAGGCCGATGTGGGAGGACTGCTTGAGCCCAGGAGTTCAAGATTACAGTCAGCTGTGATTGCACCACTGCTCTCCAGCCTGGGCAGCAAAGCAAAATGCTGTCTTTTTTTAAATAAACAAACAAAATGTAAAAGTGGTTGGGTCTGTGTTCTGTATACAGACTCATTTGCCCTCTTCTCAAGAACTCATCTGGTTGTAAAACTGGAGGATGATTGTTATTTTTATTCCTTCTTCTGGATACATTTTTAACCAACATTAGAAAAATCAACCAGAGAGACAGATACCCATATTCACACAGTAGCCTCAGTAAAATATCTAGGATGGTCGAAACTGTCACCAAGGAACCTTTAGAAATGGATACTAATAACATGTACTTAGCATGTGCTAGGTACCACATATATCACCTGCGTTAATTAATCCTCAGAACCATGGAAGAGTTACCATTATTATTCTCAACTCATGGGTGAAGAAAATGAGACATAACTTTGCCAACATCCACAGCAAATAAAGGGTGGCCCATCTTGACTCCAAGTTCAAGGTCTTAGCCACTACTATGCTGTCTCCCACTGAAGATGAATCAAGCACACCTGCACCATATCCAGCTGGTTGTGTTATATCCAATCCTTATTTTGCAAAGAACCAATTCTCCAATTAAAAGTCTCTTAATATCACCCTAAATCTACAATCCATAAAGCACACCTTTGAATTGTCATATACATTTTCTTTAATGAACAAAGAGAAAACTTTGAAATTTTGTTCAATTGTTTGAAACAATGACCTCCACATGTTGCCTAACCTAACAGGTGAAGTGATACAATCATTTTATAGCTCCAGTTCTTTATCTGCTGTAACAGCCTCCAGCGTTTAACAAACTGTCACAATGTAAATCCCACAAGGTTCTCTAGAGCTCACACAGTTCTGTGTCCGCCAAGCACTGAGCCACGTTTATTGTGTATGTTCACACCGGTCTCAGGTGCCCCAGGTGTCTTGGCTCCCCTGAAGGGAACAGACATTCCTGCTCCATTTTTTTCTCCTTTTACAAAAACTATTTTCAAATACCCCCTCCATCCACCTGCCCCTACAACCTCATTCTTCTCAAATTTGCATGCTTCAACAAGTGCAATACTATTGAACTGCAGTAAAAGTTTCACTGTTTCCCAAGGCAGATGGTGCCTATAACTTCACCAAGGCCTGAGAAAGATCAGCTTTAAAAGTCAGGCACTGGACTGTCTCCCTTTCCTTGTTGTCTGCTTGAGCATTCCCTGGTACCCCACTATCTATAAAGGATGACTAGTGCTGAAAGGAAGATAGGAGAATGACCCATATTAGCCTCTATTTTCTAAAGCTAAGTTTAAAATACTTGCAATAGATAATCAAAAGAACTGAGAATATAACTCTGAGCACAGCAATTTTCATCTGATTTTCTTTGCCTTCCAGAAAAGTGCCTGAAAACAGGAGGTATGCAATAAGTAATTGCTGAATAAATAAATGGATGATGCATGGGTAAATGAATGAAAATGATCTTCCCTCCATTCTGTTCCACTTTGGGTGGCCAACGTCCCTGCAAACTTCAAGCCTTAGCTTAAATACCACTTTATCCCAAAAGGCTTTTTGTAACTGCCCTACCACCACCAAATTAAATCAGTTCCTCCATTCTTTGCTCTTTCTTTCATTATGCTAACCCCTGTAATAATTCATATAATGGTTATTTTAAGTACTTATTTATTGCCACTCTCCCCTCTAGAACATAAGCTCCCTGAAGGAAAGGATGGGGCCTGCTGTATTCCCTGCTCGGCATCCAGCAAGTGCCTACCATCAATTATGCACTTGGTAAATATTGTTCAACAAATGGCAGAGGCTGCTATATAACAGATATTTAATCTAGAAAGCTCTGTGGCCAGTCTAGAGAGCAGCATGTATCCTCATGGTGCATGAAATACACCAAAAAGTTTTAAAGTCTCTTGCAGGGACTCTTCTTCCTGACCTTTTTTTTTTTTTTTTTTTTCCTTTTCTTTTTTTCTTTTTTTTTTTACTGGACTGCTTGACAGAGGTTTCTGTTTTCCTCATGCCCTGAGCATCCACACAGCTGCACACTGAGCACAGACTTATTCATAGGCAGCTTCCTGTCACATGAGGGACTCCAGATTAGTTTTCTGTCACAGCCAACAGACTCGAAGGGCCCATGCCCGCCTCTGCTGGTCCGCAGGTTCAAACACTGCTGCCTGTGCAGTTGAGCCCTGGCCCCTCGGTTGCCTTCTCCCACTGTGGGAAGGAGACAGTCGGGTTGTCCACATGCCTGCTACTACCAGGAATGGGGTGAAGAAGAGGGTCACTCACCTGGCTGTAAGAGGGCTTTCTGCGAGGGAATCTGGGACAGGGGCCCAGTGCACTGGTGGGGAGTCTGACCGGGGCACTTATTCCTGGGTTGACATTAAAAGGAGCACCCCGTAGTTCCAGTTCTAGTTCCCTCACCATCCACTAATACCCAGCGTCCTCCATGCAGGGGATGGGTAAACTGTGTCACTGGTATTTAGGAACTAATCTAATTGCATCAAGCCAGAGAGCCCTAACTCTGTACTTACTCACTTTCTCATCTGGGTAAGCCCCTAAACAGCCCTGAGCCTCAGTTTCCTCACTGTGAAATGGCAATAATGCCTGTCTGTTTGTGCTATGATAGGAATCCAGGATTCATAAATAATAATAATAGACAACAATGTGTGAGCACTTACAATGTGCCAGGCATTGTGTGAGAAACTCGAGATGTGTTTAATCCTCACAACTTGCTTCTGAGGGAGCACCTCTTATATTCCCATTTTTATAGATGAGGGAACTGAGGCTGCAGAGGAGTTGTGCACCTGCCCAAGGTCACCTGGCTGGAACATGATGACAGAATCTGTATGACTTTCCATTAGTGCAGAGGTTCTGAGCTTGGACTCTGAAGTCCAACCATGTAGTTTACAATCCAGCTGCACAGCATACTGGCTGGGTGACCTTCCTCTGTTCACGCACTCATTTGCCAGCCTGGCCAAGCAGCTCTGTGTAAGGGATCTTCCAGGAAGCATTCTGCTCACCTTGATGGTTGCCCAGCCAAGGGACTGGGTTGCAATTTATGGGGAACTCCATTCACTGGGAATACAGCCACATTCACAGTTCTTTCATTACCCACCTCCCCAAATTATAAAGGCAGTGCTCTAAGTTAGGCTTTTAATGCAGTTCACTGTTCCCCCATATCTCAGGTTGATCTTCTTCCAGACATAAATAAGTCCTCCTGGTGGACTGAATATAAGTAGCTGAATATACATTTATTTATTTATTTATTTATTTATTTATTTATTTATTGATGAGATGGAGTCTCGCTGACTGCACTCCCAGGCTGGAATGCAATGAGGTGATCTCAGCTCACTGCAGCCTCTGCCTCCTGAGTTCAAGTGATTCTCAGCCTCCCAAATAGCTGGGATTACAGGAATCCACCACCACGCCCAGGTAATTTTTGTATTTTTAGTAGACACAGGGTTTCACCATGTTGGCCAGGCTGATCTCGAGCTCCAGACCTCAGGTGATCCACCAACCTCAGCCTCCCAAAGTGCTGGGATTACAGGCATGAACCACCGCACCCGGCTGAATATACATTTTATAACTGCCCTCGTTATTCTGTTTCTCTAGAGAGGACCAAGAAGTGGGTGGGGCTTGCTGCTGCCTGCAGAACTGTCTGCTTCTCACTGCCATGACAGGAGAATAGGAGGGAGATATGGTTTGGCTGTGTGCCCACCCAAATCTCATCTTGAATTGTAGCTGCAATTCCCACATGTTGTGGGAGGGACAAGGTGGGAGGTAATTGAATCATGGCTGAGGGTCTTTCCCGGGCTGTTCTTACGATAGTGAATAAGTCTCAGGAGATCTGATGGTTTTATGATGGGGAGTTTCCCTGCACAAGCTTTCTCTCTTTCCTGCCGCTATATAAGATGTGCCTTTTACCTTCTGCCATGATTGTGAGGCCTCCCCAACCACATGGAACTGTGAGTCCAATAAAAACGTCTTTTTCTTTATAAATTACCCAGTCTTGGGTGTGTCTTTATCAGCAGACTAATACAGAGGACTATGAAGTAAAATTGCCTGTAAGAATCAGACCAGGCTGGGCACGGTGGCTCATGCCTGTAATCCCAACACTTTGGGAGGCTGAGGCAGGCAGATTACTTGAAGTCAGGAGTTTGAGACCAGCCTGGTCATCATGGGGAAACCCCGTCTCTACTGAAAATACAAAAACTAGCAGGGCGTGGTGGTGCACACCCGTAATCCCAGCTACTTGGGAGACTGAGGCAAGAAAATTGCTTGAACCTGGAGGCAGAGGTTGCAGCGAGCCGAAATGGCGCCATTGCACTCCAGCCTGGGTGACAGGTGAGACCCCGTCTCAAATAATAATAATAATCATCATCATCATCATCATTACACCAAATAGTTAATGCTTATCTGGGTATCTTGGTAAATTGTCTGAAGTCCAGTTTCACCTGGAATTGCCAGTTTATTAAAATTTGCTTTCAGAAAGAAGATTTTAACTTTGTGGGACAGATGTATAAATTAGCTTGTATGAGTGATTATTTCACAGTGTATACAAATGTCAAGTAATACACCTAAAATACATGTAATTTTTATTAGTCAATTTTATCTCAGTAAAGCCGAAAAATAAAAAGAAAAAATTGGCTCATGCCTGTAATCCCAACACTTTGGGAGGCCGAGGTGGGTGGATCCTGAGGTCAGGAGTTCAAGACTAGCCTGACCAAGATGGTGAAACTCCGTCTCTACTAAAAATACAAAACTTAGCCAGACATGGTGGCGGGTGCCTGTAGTCCCAGGTACTCAGGAGGCTGAGGCAGGAGAATGGCGTGAACGCGGGAGGCAGAGGTTGCAGTGAGCTTAGATCACGCCACTGCACTCTAGCCTAGGTGACAGAGCGAGACTCTATCTCAAAAAAAATAAAAAATAAAAAAATAAAAACAGTGTGCTTTCAGTGTTACCGGATATTTTGAAGCCATGGATATACTGCAGGAGACAGAATCCCACTAGGTTGTCCCAGGCTGTGCCAACCCTGCTCACCTCAAAACCAAACCACCCTTCAACCTAAGACAAAGGCACTTCTCAAGCCGGAAGAGATGCCTTTGTCGAATCGATAAAGGCAAATGAAAAGGAAAGCTTTGGACCAAATGATAATTTCAGGATGATTCTATTTTAAAACAAACGCAAAAAAGTGTGTTTCTTCAATATGTTTACAACAATACAGGAACTGTATGACTGGCACTGTGCTAGGCTCTTCACAAGTCACATTAAATTTTACAGGAAGCAACTGAATTAGAGAATATTCTTCTCATTTGTAGATAAAGAAAATAAGGCCCTGAGAGGTTCAGGAACTAGCTCACCATCACAGAGCCCTGAGAGACAGAGAGAGACAGGACTCAGATCTAGCTCTGTCAGACCCCAAAGTCAAGCCTTCCTGTATGACTTCCTGAGAACTGGATTGATTTTATCTCTGGAGCTGAGAAGTCCTTCATTCCTGCCACAAAAATGGCTTCCAAGATTATTTGAACAAGGAGAAGCCGACAGTTTAATAACAGGAAAGCACTGTGAACATTTTTGGTTATGTCTATACAAGAACGGATGGCTACTGGTGGAAAATGGAACATTTCAGTCTAATAATTGGGTTTATTATCTGCATGACAACAAGCATAACTGGTTTGACTGATGTTGTCAATGAGCCATATGGCGGGGGAAGAGACCCATTTTGGTAGTTGAAGCAGCTAGTTAAATTGACGGAACTTTTCACTTTTCAAATTGTCACTGTGGTACCATTTAGGCAGAGCCAAGAAACTCAGCTTGGAGGTGTCCCACATTTGCATGAGCACTGCTGTGTGGCTAACTCATTTCCTAGAACCATAAGTATGATTTAGAAAAATCAAGGTTGAGGTCTTTTCCTTTTTAGGAACTTTCAGGATGTTGAAAGTCATTTTTTTTCACTTTCATTTTAAGTTCAAGGGTACATGTGCAGGTCTGTTGCATGGGTAAACTGGTGGTATGGGGGTTTGTTGTACAGATTATTTCATCACCCAGGTATAAAGCCTAGTGCCCATTAGTTGTTTTTCCCGATCCTCTTCCTCCTCCCTCCCTCCGCTCTCCAATAGGCCCAAGTGTGTGTTGTTCCCCTCTATGTATCCGTGTGTTCTTATGAGTTAGCTCCCACTTACAAGCAAGAACATGCAGCATTTGGTTCTCTGATCCTGCGTTAGCTTCCTAAGGATAGTGGCTTCCAGTTCAATCCACGTCCTTGCAAAGGACATGATCGCATTCTTTTTTGTGCCTGCACAGTATTTTATGGTGTTTATGTACCACATTTTTTTTCTCCAGTCTACCATTGATGGGCATTTAAGTTGATTCTATGTCTCTGCTATTGTGAATAATGTTACAGTGAACATACGCATGCATGCGTCTTTATAATAGAATGATTTATATTCCTTTGGGTATTGTATTAGTCTGTTCTCATGCTGCTATAAAGAACTGCCTGAGACTGTGTAATTTATAAAGAAAAGAAGCTTAATTGACTCATGGTTCTGCAGGGCTAGGGAGGAGTGAAAGGGGAAATCCCTTATAAAACTGTCAGATTTCATGAGAACTTACTCACTGTCACGAGAATAGCATGGAGGAAACTGCCCCCATAATTCAGTTACCTCCCACTGGGTCCCTCCTACCACACATGGGGATTATGAGAACTACAATTCAAGATGAGATTTGGGTGGGGACACGGCCAAACCTTATCAGGTATATATTCAGTAATGGGATTGCTGGGTCAAATGGTATTTCTGTCTTTAGTTTATGAGGAATTGCCACACTGTCTTCCTCAATGTTTGAACTAATTACATTCCCACCAACAGCATATAAGCATAAAAGGCCATTTTTATGCAGCTATGCCCATGGTAGCATTTCAGATGCCATAGGAATTGAAAATGTTTTTATATTTTAGGAAGAGGAATGTTCAGGAAAAATGCCAGTGATACAGCAACATATACAAGTTAATATCCCTTTTACCCATCCCATTCCCCACTCCCAACCTTATTCTCCTCCCTAGAAATAGTTGCTCTTATCAGCTTGATGCACATCCTTCAGTGCTTTTCTTCCATCTATTTAGATAGATAGATAGATAGATAGATAGATAGATAGATAGATAGATAGATGTATATGTATGTGTGTAGCATTTTTTAAATCATAATTGACATCAGACTATATCAATTATTCTACAGCATTCTTTTTTCCTTAACAATCCCTTTCTTTTCAGTATATGGAGCTCTATATTATTGTTTTAAACTATTGCATGGCATTCCATAGTATACCATAACTTAGCCATTCCCCTAGAATTAGACGTTTAGATTATTTAGTTTTTTTACTCTTACAAACAATGTTATAACCAACTTACTTGTACATTTATCCTTGTACATTCTTCAGACTATATCTGAGGGAAGATTCCTAAAAATAGAACTGCAGAGTCCAAAGATGTATATTTTTATGTCTATTTTTAATTTTGATAGAAAATCTGCCAACTTACCCCCCACCCCCATAAGAAAGATAATTTCCTCTCTAACCTACAGTATATAAAAGAAAATGTGAAAATTTTGCAACACCATCTCCTCAAACCACTGCAGGAAAGTATTTCTTTCCATCTAAAATATTATTCTTGGTATCAGAACTTCCTGATAGCTGATAAACTCTGGCGCCTGGCTCTCTGGAGGCATTTAGTGAGCTCCCTCCACCCCACCTTAACTGGAAGGGTATTGACACTCCCCTGCCAGAGAACTTCAGCTGGACTCAGGCTCCCACAGTTCTGGGCTCTTCATAATGCTCACCTTTCCAAACTATAACTTATCTATCCATATTTGACTTATAACTCACCTATTCATATTTGACTCTTTTATTAGGGAATAAGCTCCTCAGGCAGAAGCTATGTTTACTCATGTCCATTCCCAACACAGACCTCAGTGTGTGACACTTGTCAGCGTTCTTTGGGCCACTGTTTGAATGAATGGCAAGAGGGAGGGAGGGAAGAGGAGTACGGAAAAAATGTAGGCTGGTTTCCTGACAAAACTGTGAGGGTCCCAAACCGTGTGAGACTTGGTCAAGCTTTATGTGAAGTATACAAACTCAACACTGCTAGTCCTGCTGGACTCTAGAAACCCGAGCATCTGGAACCAAAGGGGAACATATTTTGTGTCTAAGACATTATCCAACCACATACATACCTGACATGGGTGACACTGCCCATCTCCAATCTCTGAACTGCAAGATAAAATACAGGACTTTTGAGACAGAAATGACACATTTTGAATTTTCCAAAGGCACTTCAATCTTTTCTTTTTCTTCAACTGTCTTAGATACTAACAAAGCTGTGATGGAAAGATGAAAATGAAGGATGTTTCTGGTTTGTTTCCAGCCTTAAGTCTTTCCCAGGACCTGTCCTCTTAGAGCTCAAACGCCTTCATACCACCACACTGTCTTCTTTCCCACTTAATTTTCCAGACATCCTGCAAACTGCCTGCCCACTCTATCCTGCCTTAACTTGCTTTCCTACTCAAAGGAACCCCATGAAGGGACTCCTGTGCTTGTTATTTAAACAGCTAGAAAATTGCTTTGCCTTTTTTCTGCCTACATGTGGCATTCAGGACTTACAGGATATGCTTTATCATTGAACCTTGTGCTGACTCAGGCAATTTTCAGGACATATTTAACATTTCCTGAATGCAGTCAAGTTCAAGGAACTGTCTAGAGCCACTCAGGCTGAACTTGCACAGCCTATATCTAAAGCCACCAGCATTAATGATCTCAGCATGAGGGGGTTCTATACATAAATGCCAGCATCCGCATACAAGAAAAAGGAAGAAAAAATGAAAGAAGGTGAACAGGGAGGGAAGGAGGAAAAACAATCTTAAAAGAAAGACACGAACACTGTGGTTGAAGACATGGCAAAAGATGCTATGTCTTATTTGAATCAACAAAAGTGATAGATTCTAGGGACTACCTTCTCTGTAGGCCCCTTTAACATGCTGGTTTAAAAACACTACATTCACACAAACTAGCTGCCTATATGCCTGGAACACTTGTTTTTCTGTTAGTGATCAAATACTTATTGAATTCACCATTTGCTTCAATACTCCAGACTTCTGAGATTTTTGTAACACATCAGCAGTATTGGACATGAGCTTCATTAGTTACTCCAGCAATCTTTTAGCATTTCTCATCCAAACCTTCCTACCACCTTCCAGACATCCTGCAAGCTGCCTGCCCACTCCATCCTGCCTTCACTTGCTTTCCTAGGGGCCTCTTCTTCTAGCAGTACCTCTACTGTTACAGTTTCTGAATTTATAGCTTTATGATTGGAAACTGTCTTGAATAACTCTTTATATTTTAGAACCAATTAAGAAATATAAGTATTTCCTTACCTGGGGTTTCCTTTTCTGTTTTCTGTCTCCTTGGCCGCATTCCAAAACTACTACCACCACCTTAACCCAAGGACATCTTTCTAAATGCTGTCCCTCACCTTCTGATTTTATTATTATCATTATTATTTACTTCATTTGTCAGTAACTTATTTGAACTTCCTCTATTCCAGAGGTTCTTAGCCACAGTGTTGAAAAGTCATTTATATGGATCAGTACTATTGGTGGCAAGTTCCCAAAACTCAGTTCAAACTGAATTAAACAATAAAGAGAATGTACTGTGCATCTGACAAAGGACTAATATTCAGAATCTACAAGGAACTCGAACAAATCAGCAAATACATATCTTTATTTATTGGTAGATTTTATACCAATAATGTCCTTTGCCCATTTGTCAAGTATCAGAACAAATAATCCCATTGACAAGGGGGTAAAGGGCATGAATAGGCAATTCTCAAAATAAGATATACAAATGGCCAATAAACACGAAAAAATGCTCAACATCACTAATTATCAGAGAAATGAAAATTAAAACCACAATGCGATATCACCTTACTCCTGCAAGAATGACCATAACTTAAAAATAAAAAATAATAGATGTAGGCTTGGATGTGGTGAAAAGGGAACACTTTTACACTGCTGGTGGGAATGTAAACTAGTACAACCACTATGGAAGAGAGTATGGAGATTCCTTAAATAACTAAAACTACCATTCAATCCAGCAATCCCACTTACTGGGCATCTATCCAAAGGAAAAGGAGTCATATGAAAAAGATACTTGCACACGCATGTTTATAGCAGCACAATTTGCAACTGCAAAAATATGGAACCAGCCTAAATGCCCATCAACCAATGAGTGGATAAAGAAAATGTGGTGTATATATATACTATGGAATACTATTCAGCCATAAAAAGGTATGAAATAATGGCATTTGCAGCAACCTGGATGAAGTTGGAGACCATTATTCTTTTTTTTATATATATATACTTTATGTTCTAGAGTGGTGAGATCACTTGGAGACCATTCTAAGTAAAGTAACTCAAGAATGGAAAACCAAGTATCATATGTTCTCACCTATACATGGGAGCTAAGCTATGAGGATGCAAAGGCATAAGAATGATATAATGGACTCTGGGGATTTGACGGGGGAAGGATGTGAAGGGGTTGAGAGATAAAAGACTACACACTGGGTACAGTGTACATGGCTCAGGTGACACGTGCACCAGAATCTCAGAAATCACCACTAAAGAACTCATCCATGTAACCCAAAACACCTGTTCCCCAAAACCTATTGAAATAAATTATTTAAAAAAATAATAATAGAGAATGTATTAGCTCCTATAACTAAAATACACCAATAAATAAAGATATGTTTGTGTGTGTTATATGGACTTTAGGTACAGTTTTGTTTGGCTGTATCTCCTTTGATCTGCAATTCTCTTTGTTCTGCTACTTTATCTCACACTGACTTCACGCATGGTAGCAAAATGGCAGCAGCAGTTCTAGGTTTCACATCCACACTCTACCACATCTAGGAGAAAGATCTTCTCTTCCCCACTGACCCCTCCTTACCCAACCACAGTCCTGGTTTTCCCTCCAGAAAATCATAGGTCAGATGCCTTCCCCTGAATCTAAAAGAATGGATAACTGGTTTGCTTAAGTTCATCAGCGCCTACTCCTAGAGCCGGGGATGGGCTACTATCATCCTTACCCCGTGACTGCTACTCACTGGGGAAGGTGAGAAATGGAGACAGGGCGTTCAGCCACAACATGTGCAACAGAGAAACATAGGGATAGGGGAGGATTTGTAGTTTCTGAGCTCAGAACTGTGTACAATCTGCAGAGTATTTCATCACTGAGTGCCACAGTGCAGAAGTGTCCTTATTAGTAATGCGAGTGGGTTGAACATATGAAATATTATCTATCAGGTATGACTCAAAAGATGGAGAACCTCTGCTCTAAGGCATAAGCTACTCACACCAGGAAGTGTGTTATATTTGTTGCTGTGGCATGTGTTGAATGTGAACTGAATTTACTTCCAGTCTCTGGGATCACCTGACTGTCCCGTCTATTCTTCCTCTTTCTGTTGATATCCTGATGTTTACCCTCCTCTTTCCTACAGCTGGTTTTCATCTCCTCAAAGTCTGGCATAAGGGGAAGGCAAGATCACCATCCCTTTTCTGGAGAATATAATTTTTAGAAAAAAAAAGACCACAAATGCTTGAATATGTGATCAAGTGAAGTAACTTAAGAGAGTCAAATAGGGAATGATATGTTTCCTATGTGAACAGCAAGAAAAGGCACCCATCCATGGACTTAAATGTCATTTGCCTGTGGAGAAATGTGGGGCAGACCTGAAGTTGCATAAGGCTTTGGTGCAATTGTATTTCATAAAGTAAAGAGCTTTATTTAGACTGAACGTGTGTCATTTGTCACATGAAAAGGTGAGACCCTCGTCCACTATTATAGGATGTGCATTTCCTTTATTATTCACTAAGAGATGACGAGTCAACACTAAGCTGCGGATGCTCTTTCTCAATCCCCCTTGAGACAGGCACTTGCAAGAGATCTGTTTGTATAGTCTAGGGTATAATCTCTGGTCATGGGTCAGGATTTCTTCTACTCGAAGGAAACTGACCTAAACTGGGCTGGGTTATGATGTTTAGACACCATAAGCATTGACAGTTGATGGTACTCTCCTCTCTGTAACTGAAAACAATGCTTAACTGTAAAACAGAAAATGTATGTGCATACAGAAATGAAAGTAATTTGACTCTGGCTTTTACAGGTGGCAAAATTCGGAATCTGTTTCATTAACTGAATTATTCTCTCCTCTCCCTCCCTGCATCTCTCTTTTTAGAGTCCCTGTTTTGCTGGCTGGACTTTAAGTGCATACCTGTTCTGTATTATTAATAATTCAGCCCCAAGTTTGTAAGGGAATAAGCTGTGTTGTCCAGTGAGCTTCACTATTCCAACCTGCTGATTGAACTTACTTGCCAAAAAACAAAAACAAACAGAAAGCTTTAGGGTAACTTGGTGCTAGAAAACCAATGTTGAGGTCAACTAAAGAATCCAGCCCCCCAGATATTGAAAGCTCCAGCTGCTGCAATGACCACAGGATAAGAGAATTGCCTTTCTTTGACCAGGAAATGTAAGAGGTACTTAAGAGTTCATTTCCCTCAGCCTCCCTGATGGGCAGCACTCCTATACCCTGTTCCGCTCTAAAGCCAATTCTTCCTCTTATGTGCACTCGACCCAATTCCCTCTAGCCAGTCAAAGACAACACTTCAGTATTCTGCCTCCTTCTCCTACATTGTCAGAACTTTCCCCTTTTTCCTGGATCATTCTTATCAGCAAACAAGCATGACATCATGCTATTTCTCCTATCTTAAATAATAATAATAAAAAAACTCCACATCCTCCACAGCTATTCCCCATTTCTCTGCTCTCCTTCACAATACTATGAGCTGCACTCAGAGACTCCAATTCCTCCCCTCCCATGATATCTTAAGTCCAGTCCAGCCAGATTTCCCCCACTCCCCGTCCCCAGCAAAAATGCTCTGGTAAGGGTCACCTCTGCCTCTAGATTACTAAACTCAATGGTCACTTCTCACTTTGATGTCAATTTGTAGGACAGCATTCCCTCTTGGTTTTCCTCCTCCCTCCCCAGCTCTCCTCCCAGTCTCCTTTGCTGTTCCTCCTCTTCTCCCCTACAAAGCTGGAGTGCCCCAGGGGCTCCATCAATCTTCATTTTACTCCACTGGTGATCTCATTCATCTCATGAATTTAATCCTATGTTGACAACTCCAAGGATTCTATCTCCAGCCCAGACCTCTCTCCTGGACCCAGACTCATAGCTGATGGCAAACCTAACACCTCCACTTGAATGTCTAATAAACATTTTAAAACTCAATATATCCAGATGAACTCTTATTTTTTCCCTCCCCTCATTCCCATCCCTATGAAACCTGTTATACCTTTACCTTAGTCCTTGCCATCTCAGCGAATGGAACCCAAAACTTCTCTTTTGCTCAAGACTCTAACCAGTCTGTCAGCATATCTGTATCTTGAAAATAGAGCCAGAGTCCAGCCTCTCCAGTAATTGCTACCTGATTCAGACCTCACCAGGATTAGTGGCCAACCTGCTTCCACCCTTGCCCCTGTAGCCCATTCTCAACACAACAGCCACACCAATCTACATAAAACATGATCAGATCATGGAACTCCAATGACTCACTCAGGGTAAAAGCCAAGGTCCACATAATTTGACTCTCATTACTCTCTGACTCCTCTCCTTCTGTGTTCCCCTCTTTCATTACCCTGCAGCCACCCTGACCTTCCTGCTCCCCTCAAGCAGACCAGGCATGCTCCTACCTTGAGGCCTTTGCACTGGATATCCTTTGGCCTGGATTATTGCCTTTACCTAGAATATTCTCCTTGCTTGGAATATTCCCCAGACATCTGCATGCCAACCCTTATCTGCTGCAAGTCTTTGCTTAATGTCAACTTCTCAAAGAATCCCACCTGAGAACCCCACTTAAAACTGCAATCTGCCCTCCCTCCACCACTGCTGATCTTCTTTATCCTATTCTATTTTTTCCAAAGCATTTACCACTTTCTAACTTATTATATAATTCCTGATTCGATAATGCATGCTGCTTATTGTCAGTCTCCCACCGACCTCTAGAATGTAAGCCCTTGTGGGTTTTGTTTTTTTTTTTTTTCTTTTGATCTGTTTTATTTACTTTATACCCCAGGTGCCTAATGCAGTGCCTGGTAATGCCTAGGTGCTCAATAAATACTAACTTATTTCTGTGCTATAATAAACTGTTTTCACTTTATAAATCATGATCATTTCCTACGATGGTTAATTTTATATTTGATTCTACCTACATCCCATAATACATGTATATGTGGCATACATAAGACCCATGACTTTGTCACTATCATAAGATCCATGCCACTACCATGGGATTCATATGTATAGATCATAAGATCCGTATACAAAAGAGGCATGACTGTGTCACTAATACGTGAATAAAAAGATCCATATTTACCCTTCAACTGGAAAGAACTTTCAAACCCCATCTCTCTAGACCTCCCATAACATCATTCCCATATTAGAGCACTGCAGGAAAATTCACAAGGGATCATGGGAATCAGAACCACACAGTAATCTGTCATCTCTACAAATCTAGAATTTCTAGGCCAGGCACTTTTGCAGTGGCATCATCATTAAGAGTGTGGGCTCTGGAGTCAGGCTGCCTAATATTTATCTTGGAACCAGGATTTACTAGACCTCCATTTTGTCACCTGTAACACTGGCCTTATTATCTTAATCATTTTTGTTGTGTTGTTATTATTCCCAAAATTGTTGAATAAGAGGCATGGTAGGGAAAGTAACAGCACCCAAAGGATGTCTACATCCTATTCCTGGAATCTAGGAATATGTTACTTGACATGTCAAAAGGAGTCTTTGCAGATGTGATTAAAGTCACAGTCCTTGGGATGGGAAGATGATCCTGGATTATCGGAGTGAGCCCAGTGTAATCACCTAAGCCCTTACAGGCAGAAGAGGCAGAAGAGTCAGTTAGAAGAGGCAGGAAAGACACGAAGTGTGCGAGGGACTCGGCCCACTGTCGCTGGCTTTGGAAATGAAGGGGCAATGAGCCAAGGAATACGGGAAACCCCAGAAAGTGAAGAACAACCCTGACCAGAAAACTAGCAAGAAAACAAGACCAAAGCATCATACACATGCAACTGAACCCTGCCAGAAACCTGAATGATCCCGAAAGTGGATTCCCCCTAGACCTTGGGGAGGCCGAAGATATGGTTTGGCTGTGTCCCCACCCAAATCTCATCTTGAATTGTAGCTCTCATAATTCCCACGTGTTTTGGGAGGCACCCGGGAGGAGATAAATGAATCATGGGGGCCATTTCCCCCATACTGTTCTCATGGTAGTGAATAAGTCTCACAAGATCTGATGGTTTTATAAGGGGTTCCCCCTTTTGCTTGGCACTCATTCTCTCTTGACTATGGCCATGTAAGACATGTCTTTACCTTCTACCATGATGGTGAGGCCTCCCCAGGCAGGTGGAATTGTGAGTCCATTAAACCTCTTTTTCTTTATAAATTACCCAGTCTCGGGTATATCTTTATTAGCAGCATGAGAACAGACTAATACAGCCTACATCTTGATTTTGACCTATGCACCTCAGAGCAGAGAAAGCAGTCCAGCCTCCTGGACTTCTGGTCTATAGCACTGTGAGATCATAAATTGGGTGTATGCTGATGATGAGAAATATGAAGGGCTACCAAGTAGCTTTCTATTATTTATATACCTCACATACTCCTGCAGAAAGGCTTTCAGAAAGTGAGGTGTTGTAAATGGGAACCAACATGTTAACCAGTTCACAAACCCATCAGGAGCATGTCAGTTTCCCCACATCCTCATATAGGTACGGTCAGACTTTGAAAACATTTCCCTGTCTGATATGTCCAAAATCATTCATTTAATTATACTTTCCTAATTACTAGTAAGGTTGACCATCTTTTCATATCTTTACTGGTCCGTTTCCCACTATTGGAAATTGTTTGTATCTTTTCTCCATTTTCTTAAATTGCAAGTTTTGTCTTTTCTGGTTCATTTGCAATTCATTATATGATCCATAAACAAATTTCTTTGTTGTTATAATAGTTGCAACTATCTTCTCCCGGTTGATTGCTTGTTTATTTAATTTCACTTATGGTGCCATTTAAAATATATATATAGCAACTGATTTAACATAGTACATGTATCGATATTTTCTTTTGCAGTGTGTGATTTCTGGATCTTGTTTGTTTGAGAAATCCTCCCTGCCCTAAGGGGATTCTTAGAGGTGACTTAGAGCCTACCAAGGAAGATGGACAGTGAGAAGGGGCCAAACTTACAGGCTTTTCTGTTTCTGTGCCACTCATAATAGCACCTTGTTAGATCTCTTTTCTTTTTTTTCTTTTTTCTTTCTTTTTATTTTTTATTTATTTATTTATTTTTTTTGAGATAGAGTCTTGCTCTGTTGCCCAGGCTGGAGTGCAGTGGTGCAATCTTGGGTCCACCACGCCCAGCTAATTTTTTTGTATTTTTAGCAGAGACGGGGTTTCACCATATTGGCCAGCCTGGTCTCGATCTCCTGACATCGTGATCCACCCGCCTCAGCCTCCCAAAGTGGTGGGATTACAGGCGTGAGCCACCACGCCTGGCCTGTTAGATCTTTTATATATCAAACTCCTGTATAGGGTTTGCATTGAAGAAGTTTTGCTGTTGAAACACACACACACACACACACAGAATGTTACTGCATTTGCTAAGATTTCTGTCCACAGAGCCAAAAAGAGAAACATGATGAATTATATTAACTCGTAAGAGAAAATAAAGAATAAACACAATGTGTCACGTAGCTTTTGTTTGTTGGTAAAAGATGGACTACCAGACTGCTGGGAGAGGAAACCCCTTAGCACTGTGTCCTAGGCATATGGGCCGTCATGCAAAGGAGGGACCTAGTGAGCTACAGTAGATTCAGAAGATTCAGAAAGATTCTCAAATGGCCCTGCTTATGGAACTAGAGGGAGACAAGGAGTTCATCTCAGAATACAGGCTTCTCTTAGGGCTCTATTGAAAGTATGCATGTCCGGGCCAGGTCTTAAGTCACAGATCTCTTGCGAGCTGCAGCTAAGAGCTCTGATTGGTGCTTCAGCAGCTGGCGAATCAAAGGATCTGGCTGAGAGAGCAATTCTCCCGTCATCAGGCATTCATCCCAGTTTTGAGCCTCTGCTCTCCTTTCTCCTCTCTCCAGTAGGAATGAGAGGGCTTACGATTTAGCGAACTCAAATCCTTCATACTTTGAAGAATGCACAAGTTCAGTATCCTACAAAGGTGAAATAAACACACACAAATCACTGCTACCTTGCAGTTTATAAAACCTTTCCTATCCACAACTTCACATCTGTGAATTTAGTGCCCTTCACAATATGAGGAAATCTAGCTCAGTCTTTATTGTGGTGATGGCTGGATAGCCCAAATTAGCTGAAAATTTTTATTTTTAAAGATATATATATTTTGTCAGTGATATGTTTCTATCCCTAACAAAAGTACAGAGGTAAAGGAACACAATAGTTTACTTTATTATTAACTTGGCTTTTCCTTTAACTCTTTTGTCCCTCCCAACATATTTATATTCTTTCCTTTTTTTTCCCCTTTTTCTTTTTTTTTTTTTTTTTTTTTGGCTTGTATTAAAGTCTCATTTTACAGTCTCTCTGCAAGGGCCCCTTGGTCATACTTCACTTCATTTTTTATGTAACCTGCTTAAGTTTAAAATGATCTGTTTTCTTAAACAGGGTTAGCACACATGATAATATGTTTCCTGGCACTCTGCCACTGCCCTGTCACCCAGCTCTCTGGATTTAAGGCTTGTTTCTTCAAGAATGTGCAGAACTGTTCTGAAAAAAGAAAAAGAATTTGAAGCTCTTCTTCCAAGAAAGGCATGCAGAGGGATTTTTTCATACCTGTACCGTACAGAGGATGAGTACAGCATTTCCTTTGGGCAGTAAGAATATTCAAATTAAATATACTCAGCCAGATTTTTCTACCCCCACTCTAAAGTATGTATCAGTGGAACTTCCACTGTGTGTCAACCCATGAGTTTCCCCAAGAAGTCCTTGTTTCATGGGTCTGGGAATTGAACCAAGTGAAAAAGACTTACTGATTTCTCCCCAGATTGTGAAAGATCTCTATGTCTAGCTCTAAACAAATGTATAGCCAACACACAGTCTCAAGTATTTACCCAGAAAATCCTACATAGTTCATGTTTTATGTCTGTTTTTCCATTTTTGTTGTTGTTGTTGTCTTTGTTTTGTTTTGTTTTTTGAAACAAGGTCTCACTGTTGCCCAGGCTGGAGTGCAGTGGCACTATCATAGCTTACTGCAGCCTCAAACTTCTGGGCTCAAGTGATCCTCCAGCCTCAGCCTCCCAAGTAGCTGAGATAACAGGCGCACACCACCATGCCAGGCTAATTTTTTTGATTTTTTGTAGAGATGAGGCCTCATTACATTGCTCAGGCTGGTCTCAAACTCCTGGGTTCAAGCAATTTTCCCACTTCAGCTTCCCAAAGTACTGGGATTATAGGCGTGAGCCACCACACCCAACCCTTATACACCTTTTAAAGTACAAAGGAAATAGACTCACTCGCTACTTAATTAATATCCTGTAAATATCCTGGTAGGCAGAAAACAGAATTCCATGCATGGAGTCTAACTGAAGAGACTTTAATGAAGGAATTATCAATAGGGTAAATGAAGCCAATGAGGAATGTTGGAGCTTCAGGGGCTAGCAACAGCCAAAAGACATTTCTACCTCTTAAGCTAACAAGAAAAGGGAGGAAAGAGTGTTGTGGGAGCCCTGTGGGAGCTGGAGCTGAGAAGCGAGGCCTGCCTGGCTGGATCTAGGCTCACAGCTCATGGCCAGATGGCAGTGGAAAGACAGAGAGGGAGTAGGGACAAAACACTCTGGCCCCTCTCTTCCTGTCCTGAATTTCCTGCTTCCATTGGCCAAACCCAGCCAGCAAAGCTGGCAGGTGAAAGAGCCCAGGGGAAGCAGTCCACGGATCAGCCTCCTGAGGCACAGAGAAAGGCAGTGGTGGTGGATGGCCCAGGGAAGGGATACTTGCAGTGGGCACATGAAAAACAGCCATTGCTGGGGTTAAGAGTGAGCAGGTTTGAAATTTGCTGAAGATGATCTTTTTAGACAATCTAATTCTGTTCATGAGATTTTTGGTGTTGGCAGGGAGTGGTAAATGGCTTAATTTATTGTGAAGAAGCACTCTTGCCTTCTGAGTGAACTGACCTTGCTAAGAGATATGAGCTGAATCCAATGCATGAGAATTCAGTGGACCTCACAGAGTCATAAAATTTTTAAGCTGGAAGGGACCTTTTACAAAGCCTCTAACTCAGTCACTGTATTTTAGAGATAGGAAAAAGTGGGCTCATGATGAGTCTTCTTCCTTCATTCCTTTCATTCATAAGGAGACAATTTTTGCTTGATTGCCTACTAAGTACTAGGCACTGTTCTAATGATGAGAATGCAATAGTGAACAAAATAATATTCTGCTCTCATGGAGCTTATGTTCTAGAGAGGCAATAAACATCAATAACAAAAAACATGCTAGGTGAGAAGGGAATATGTGCTATTAAAAAAATACGGCAAAATAAGACAGTAGAGGAGGGCAAGAGATGGAAAGTATCCTTCATATGGTAGACATGGAAGACCACTCTGGTTGGCACATTTGAACAGGGACCTGAAGGAGATAAGGGACAGGCCATGTGAACTTCCAAAGCAAGAGCATTCCAGGCTGAAGGGACAGGAAGTGAAGAGCCGCGAGGGGAGCATGCTTGGTGCTGAGCTCAGTGAGAGAGGGTTGGGATGATAGGAGATGAAATCAGCAGACCAGCTGTGGGCCAGGCATGAGGAGCCTTGCAGGCTTAGTGGAACATTGCACTTCATTTTCAGGGTGATAGGAAGCCATTGCAGGGTACTGAGCAGAGTAGAGACATGATGTGATGTATATTTTAACAAGATCAATCTGGCCACTGTGCAAGAAAGGACTGAAGGAGGCCAGGGGAGAAGGGAGACCAGACCAGGCAGGAGGCTGTTGGAGTCATCCTGGGGAGGGAGGACAATGGCTGGGGCCAGCATGGAAGTAGGGGAGGTAGTGAGAAGCCATCAGATTCTGGATATGTGTGAACATAGGACTGACAAGATCTGCCAATGGAGTAGCTAGAGGGCAGTGAGACAGAGGAGTCAAGGGTGACCCCAAGCTTGTTGACCTGAACATTGGGAGAGATGGAGCTGACATTACTGAGCTTGGGAGAGGAGGAGGTTTGGTGGAGTAGGGGGATAAACAGGAATTAAGTAAGAGACTTGTAGAGTTTCAGAGGCCCATTAAATGTCTATGCAAAAAATATATAAATACATATACATACATAGATACATATGGAGATGCATGTGTGTGTGTGAAGCTCAGGAGAGGAGTTGATGCTTGAACTACAAATTTGGAGATGGTATTTAGAGTCATAGAGGATGAAGTCATCACAGAGTGAGCACAGCTATAAAAGAGCAAGATTAGCACTGAGCCCCGAAACATACTAATAATATTAGTAACACTTATTCTTTTTTATTATTATTTTTACAGCTAGCACTCGGCACTATATGCCAGGCACATAGTGCACTTTACATACGTTATCTTTTTAAATTCTCATAACAGTCATGTGAGAAAGTTATCCCCATTTTACAGATAACAAAGTTGAGAAACAGAGGAATTAACCAGCGTGCTCAAGTCCCACAGCCCATATGTGGCAAGGCTGGGAAGTGAATCCAGACAATCTGACTCAAGATGAAGCAGTGATCCCAGGCTTACATAGCAAGTTTGTGGCAGAAGATGTCTGACAAGCTTCTCTCTATGCTACGCTGCCTCTGCTGAGTAAGTTCTTTCACTTCCATGCCGAGTCACTCAAAAGTACAGAATCACACTGGAACAATGGGCACCCAAATATCAAGTTTACAAATTTACAAATTTGATCTCATTTCTTCCTCCAACATGTTAAAGGTTCTGAATCTCTCTTTAGTGTCTCTCTGATGCTAAGCATAGGGTCTTGCTCACAGGAGCTGCTCCATCACAGAGGACTAAGGACTGAAAGGCCACTGGGGATTAACTATCTCGCTTTGATGGTAGGCAGAGTGAGAAGGGAAGCTATATCCATATGGCTGAGATTGTAAATCAAGGCTGGGAAGAAACCACCTTCTGGAAGTCACACAAGACAGATGACTTCCTAGTTGTATCT
Organism: Macaca nemestrina; assembly: GCF_043159975.1. NCBI lineage: Eukaryota > Metazoa > Chordata > Mammalia > Primates > Cercopithecidae > Macaca > Macaca nemestrina. Next base: position 36,837,582 of record NC_092130.1, read on the forward strand.
GTGACACATGGACCTGCCTAGGAGAATTAATTACAACTGAAGACGTGAACTGGAGGGTAGTCAGCATCCATTCTGAAGGTCTGTTTAGTGCTGATCTCTCTCGGGACATGGCTGTCTCTGCCCCAGTCAGGGCCTCCTCTCAAAGAATGGCATTTTCTTGTGTTTTGTACCTAAGCAGGCAGCACAGATAGCATCACTTTGCCTTTCCACCACTAGCCTTCAGAGATGTGGCGGAACCATAATTGGAACCTTTCAAAGAGCTATTTGGATAAACAAACTGTCAGTTCTCAGTTATAAATAAACTGCTATCAGCCATCTGAAAGAGACAAAATGATAGCAGTGTACCAAAATGCAAAGGGACACGCACCTCAGAACGCCAAGCTATCCAAGACCAGTTACGTAATCTGTAACTCCCACCACCTCCATTTCCCAAATGGATCTGGAGCGTGATGTAAGGAAAATAGCTCAGCCTTTGTGGTCAGACAGGTCTGGGTCTGAATTCTGTCTCTGATGTTCTTTAGTGGTGGCCTTGAGCTGGGTGTTTAATTCCTGAGAGCCTCATCATCCTCATTTGTAAAGTGGGGAGAGGAGGAAATAATTCCTAAATTCATAGGGTTGCTGTGAGAATATAAACAGAACGAATATGGAAGCAACACAGGAACTGGGACATGATGGTACTCAGTAAACAATAGCTCTAGTGGTGACGATGATGGTGACGGTAACAGACACAGTGGTAATAATAATGGTGATGACCGTGGTGGTACAAATATCATCATCCAGCATTTGAGGACCTGTGCTGGGCCCCGGACTCTGTGGGATATAAACTGGAAGTCTCAGAGCTGCTGCTTCAAAAGAGAATAACAGTGAGATTAAACTAAAATGCTTGAAAACCCAATTACTTAACTGTTATTAACAACAATGAGAATATTTAACATTTATTCAGTGTCTGCCATGTGACAGGAACAGCCACAAGTAGTTTATATATGTTTCATTTAATCCTCACAAAACCCTTTTGAAAAACAAAGGATAATTAGCTCCATGTCAGATTAGAAACCCAGGGCTCACAAAGGTTAAGTTCTGGATAAAAAAGCAATTGCTCACAACTTCTCTAGTAAAGCTGAGAGTTATTGACTCCAACCACTACATCAAAACACAGAGTGCATTGTACCCTACAGTAATAATGGATCACTGTCAGCATCTTCTACACATATCAATTTGCGATTTTTTGTATACCCCCTTGCTCCTGGCATTATAAAGATACACAAGCAAATGCAAGAGAGACTAACTGTAACTGAAGAGCCCCTGAAGAATAGTGATTCTGTCTGCCTCTGCAATACCTAGCACTGGTTATTTCTTCAATCTTGCTATACTTTAAGAGAAAGAGGCAAATCTTAAATATTGTTTTGCTCATAAAATAAATCCTGCAAGGGTGCTGTTCTTTATGATGTCAATGATATTCAATGCTTACAGTAATGGATTAAAATCAATAGAGAAGGTGCTATTATCCTCATCTGACAAAAAAAAAAAAAAAAAATGGCACGGAGTGACGCATGACTGTTCTCTAAAAGCCTAAACTGATATATTTTAGATTCTAACATATGTCATCCCTGCTATTGTCTGAAGAAAAAAAAAGCATAGCTAAGTACATGTTGAAAATCACTTTTTTTATTTTAAAGGTTATTTTAGATGCTGCTATTACTTTCAAATGTAAGCATTAGTGGTTGGTGTTATTTACGGTTTATTCTGATGTGCTCATTTTCAGTGCCATTAAGCTAAGCTATTATGATCCAGAATGTGTCATGTTATTAATCCCTCCAGAATAGACATCCTAACTTGTTCACAATCATATTCCCAGAAGGCCGAAGGCAGTACTGGTATGAGGGTTGCTCTCAATAAGTATTTTTTCTGGAAAAAAGAAATTGTAAATGTCCGATTTAGGGTCATACACCTGGGAAAAGCTAAAGCAGCAATTCAAGCCCAGAGCTGTCTAACTCTAGACCCCAAGCTCATAACCACTGCACTGTGTTGCCTGCGTCCCAACCAGATGTACAGTAACTATTCTAAGAGGGAAGAGGTCAGGGTGCTCTGAGATGGTGAATATGTAGGGCTTGTGCTTATGGTTCTTATGAGAAATTCACACAAATTAATAAAAGCATGTTTGAGATGCATATGAGGATTTACACCAGAGATGGCAAACAAGTAAATCAGGGAGATAGTTCGCCAGTCCCACACAGTATATTTAACATTTAAGATTGGGAGGTTTCATTTTACAAATATAGATTTCTTCCTTTTCTTAAAAAGTTGATGATCTAGAAAAACTGGATCGTATTCCAGATGGCTTTAATGAACTGGATCCACTGCTGCCTGCAGCCCACGCATGTGCTCTTGAGTTTGCCCAGTTCTCAGAACTCCCTATTTTTCCTGCAAACTTCACTTGTTTATACATCTTGCCTGGCCCCCATAGATATATGAAGGGCAACCTCCTGTGGAGGCTCACGCACGGAGCTAGGGCATATTTCAGCTTTTAGTTAGCAAGGCAGAGGTCCTTGATCAGTAATTGCTACCACTGGAGAAAGTGAGGAGAGCCTGGACCTCGTGTGGACCAGGCCACCTCCACCCAGGGAACATCAGTCTGTGGCTGTGTCCACAGAGGTTTTCTCTGAGCAGTTCCACCACCCACCATGAACTCCTGACCATCCGTTGCCAGTTCTCCTTCCTGCCTTCCTTGCTAGCTGCTGATCATTAGTTCCTTTCTCTCCCTTTACAACAAGATTCTTATTCACTTCTCTTACCACCTATTGTTTTCACTGTGGAATTCCTGTTAAAGGTGTTCAAAAAAGTTATTTTTCTTCTTACTTAAAAATACCTTGTTTTCAACTTCCCACAGTAGTTCCCCAAGTTCATGAGAAAGCAGGACCATAGCAAGCCATGAAAATAAATATGAGACCTCCCTTTAAGCCTTTTGTTGAAAACTTAGTGTGAGACAGGTGTGTATAAAAATAGAAGAAAATGTCTTTTCTGTATCATACTTCACAATTTTCAAGGCACAATTACATCTACTGTATAATTTGATTCCCCAAACAAACCAATGAGATGGGCAGAGTGAAAGTAAGGTATTTATGTTTCAGAGGAGATTTCACCTTAGAACCAAAGTCTGCATTCAAGGATCAATGATCAATGGGCAAGAGAATGCAGGTTAGTGCTTCCCTGACCCAGAGTGAATTGCCACAAGTACAATTCAGCTCTCACCTAACCATAGGTAGTTTACACTTTATCAGGGACCTTTGCTCTGGAAGAACTGAAACTGAAGTGCAACTGCTGAGGACCTACTCAAACATCCCTTCCTCGCCTCTTACCTCTTTCCTTCCTTTTACAAGTGACTATTGAGTACCCCTATGTGCCAAGCACTGTGCTAATCCCAGGCCACACAATAATGTCCGACTGTATAATGCCAAGAGAAGGTAGCTCAAATGCTACAATACTGCCACCTTGTACTCACATGGCTCTTTATGATTTTCAAAGCCATTTTGCAGCACCCCTGTGTGCTGAGTATATACCTATTTTATAGATAGAATTTAAGTTCAGAAAAGCAAAGTGACATACAGCTAGGAAGCACACAGCTAAGATTCAAACCTGGTCTTAACACTTTGGGTCCAATGATCTTTTCACTATTGCTACTACTGGCACCCACCAGTACCTGGCACATAGTAGGTGCTCAAGAAATGTATGCTAAACATAAATTACCATCACACTGCCTCTCAAAATGACTAGAAACATCTAACGTAACATTTCTCCTTCAAGGCCAAGAAAACAGGCCTCTCAGGAATCTTTCAAACCTATTGCTCAGTAAAAGCCAACAGTGCCTGAAAGTAATCACTATTATTTTCACCGAAAGCCACATATGAAGCTAGAGAGATATAAAACAAACACCTCCACTGAGGAAGATAACTGTAAATAAAGCTTTTTTCTCAGGTTCGTTGACATTCTTGTTTGACCAGAACAATCAGTTAAGAAGGAAATATTTTTCCCTATCTACCTCAAACCAAATTCCAAACCCGAAGTCCAATATTGGGTGGTAAGCAGTAAAGCAAGTTGCTTAACCTTTTCATGCTCCTTTTCCCCAGCTGAGTTTCCAAATCTACCATGGCAATGGTCCAAAGAGTCTCCTCTTCAATTTTTCTTCTGTTTTGCAATTTGGTGGGAACAGAGGGGTACGTGGGGAGCAAGTTTGATAGGAAAACTATGGCTTGGTCTGGTTCAAATATCAGTACAGAAACATGAGGGAGTAACTCAAGAGCCAATTCTGTGGTTTGAACCTTCCCCATTGGAGGCCTGGCTGTCCACACTCTTCACTCTGGAATGGCCCAAGAGGATCTGCTGCCTGCTACTGCTCTAATTCTAGCCCACCCCTTCCTGCATAGGGCCTGGCCAGAGTCAGTTCTCCCTCGGGAAAGGGCAATCTGGATGCTGGTAGGTAACAGAGCTGCCATCTAATTCACCCAGTTCACAACCACCTCACTCCTTCTCTACTACTCAACCCTCATTGTCCTTACCCTGTCCAACCACATCTCTACCACTCACAGAATCAATGGGTACACTGGAGTGATGCTGGAAGTGACAGACAAGAGCATAAATCCTATAAAACATAGGATATGTGGCCATAGGAGAATACAGCTTTTAGTGGATTTTTAACCCTCTAGCCCACTGTCTTTTCCACTCTTACTCCCTCCTGTTTCTCTCTCCCCTGTTTAAATCACCCAGTGTTTCTCAAAGTGTGATCTCTGGACCAGTAGCATCAGCATTGTGATGGTTGATACTGAGTGTCACTTTGATTGGATTGAAGGATGCAAGTATTGTTCCTGGGTGTGTCTGTGAGGGTGTTGCCAAAGGAGATTCACATTTGAGTCAGTGGGCTGGGGAAGGCAGACCCACCCTTATTCTGGTAGGCACCATCTAATCAGCTGCCGGTGAATATAAAGCAGGCAGAAAAACATGGAAACAGAGAGACTGGCTTAGACTCCCAGCCTGCATCTTTCTCCCATGCTGGATGCTTCCTGCCCTCGAACATCGGACCCCAAGTTCTCGGTTTTGGGACTCAGACTAGCTCTCCTTCCTCCTCAGCATGTAGGCAGCCTAGTGTGGGACCTTGTGATTGTGTAAGTTAATTATATATATATTTGTGAATATATTCACATATATGAATTTGTCAAAATTCTCCTGTGAGTTTTTCAGAAATGCATATTCTCAGGCCCCACCTCAGACCCACTGAATCACTCAAGGTGGGGCCCAGCCATCTGTGTTTTAGGCAGCCCTCTATTTGAATCTGATGCACACCCAAGACTATGAACCACTGATTTAAACAATTTCTCCCTCCCACTGGGTATTATTCTTCTAGATCTCCTCACTGGTGTCTATCTTCTCATACTTATATAAATGGACAAAGATTTTGTAATCACACTAATAGAGTCTGCAAACTATAATCTTCCATATGAGGTGAGAAGAAATGTCAACCTCTGAAAATTCAGCTAAAAGTAGCCAGTAAGGTGTCATGAGTTCAGAGAACATGAACTCCGATATCAGATGGCTCTGGGTTCAAGTTCATCAAATATTCAAATCCACCACCTGCTGGCTGTGGGATCTTAGGGTAATTATTCACCTTCTGGACATTGCCCATAAAGCATAAAGATATCAGTGTTATAGGGCTGTTATGAAGATTAAGTGAAGAAGCACATGGGCAGTACTTGTGACATACAGTAGCCATTCAGGAAACATACTCATCTTCCTCCTCACCCCACCTCCAGTAAAATTACAATAAAAATACACTCACCTGCACATCAATGTTCTTCCTTGCCTCTCATAAGTCTATATCAAGGAAATAGGAGATCTCCTGAGGCCAATCAAAAGACCAAATTATCTCTCTGCCTGTTGTCCAAGCAAGGTGGCCAGCTTTTATGCTCAGGATTAGAACATGACCAATATAAATGGTAAAACCTAGTCCTTTTATTTTATTTAATCTAATGGTGACTGGTTTTGGAAGGAGACAGAAATTAGCATGAAATCTAGTGGACAGGGATTTTGTGTTTAATAATTTTTATTCATCCAAAACTATCCAACAGAAAGAAAGTGTGACAGATACTTTATCACATGAACTGACTTATTTTTGCTTCTAAGAAGGAGCAGGCCTGGTGCAGTGGCTCACGCCTGTAATCTCAGCACTTTGGGATGCCAAGGTGGATGGATCACGAGGTCAGGAGATCAAGACCATCCTGGCTAACACGATGAAACCCCATCTGTACTAAAAAATACAAAAAATTAGCCAGGCATGGTGGCACGCGCCTGTAGTTCCCACTACTGAGGAGGCGGAGGCAGGACAATCACTTGAATTCGGGAGGTGGAGGTTGCAGTGAGCGGAGTCACTGCACTCCAGCCTGGGCAACAGAACAAGACCCCGTCTCAAAAACAAAAGAAAAGAAAAGAAAAGAAAAGAAAAAGAAAAAAAAAGGAGCAAAGGATTTCAAAGATTTTCCATAGTCTGGACAAAACAGTCCTTAAAAATATCCCATTCCCTTTGTGCTGTGTAACATTTATTAACTGCTTACTACATGCCTGATCCTAAGCTATTAAATGATATACATGCATTTGTGCACTGAATCCTCAGAAGTAATTACTATCACCCCCTCTCCCAATGTAAAGATGAGAAAACTGAGATTTAGAAGCTAAAGGCAACTTGCCTAAAATCACCATGACCTGGACTCTGAGGTCCTAGTGCAGAGTCTGTGCTCCGAACCACTAAACCTCCAATTACTAATTCAGTTTTTCAGGTAGCTCTATATAAGAGAGGGGCTCTCCTGAGTAGTAGAAACCAATATTCTACCCATTGGAAAGTTTTGTGACCCCACTACCAATCAGTCAGTCAGCATTCTGATTGATAAATCTGTCTCCTGTTAATTTCTTTATAAGTTTGCTCCTGGTAGCCTGATACACTCAGGGACAGCTCATTGAATGAAGCTTTATAAGCTGCAAAGGTGAGGCTTAGGTCCTGTCCTGAGCTCACCCCACCAAGGAATTGCCTACCCAAGCAGGCCCGCTGGAGGCAGCTAGCCAGCCAGCCAGTTGTTTCCTTTCATACCACTTTAAATGATTCAATCACAGCTCACATAATACAGACAATTCAGAGAAAAATTTAGGATGATTATGTTGGAAGGAGCAGAATTCTAGGAGCTTTAAGGATATAGTAGAGGTGAATGCAGCCAGAAATTCTAAGTTAATGATGGCAAGTAGGTTTCATTTTATGTGACAAATCTAATCAACTGGTGATAGTGAATGCCTAGGGCTCTACATGGAGAAGGATTCTGAGGCCACTACTGGGCTATACAGTAGAGAATGTCATGATTAATTAGCAGTGTCTGCCATGATCACAGGCAGGCATGGGGGCCCATATGTCATATATTCACCATATATATGGTGGAGAATGTCATAATTAGCAGCATCTGCCATGATCACAGGAGGATCATGCCGTATATTTACTATCTCTTAAGTGTTAGAATCTCAGTTGATATCGCTCATTATATTGAATGTAGTATCCAATTACATTTGAGTAGAAAATAATGTGTTTTCAAAAATATTTACCAATCATAAATTGTATGAAATCACTGCACTATGGGCTGATTCCTGCTGGTGCACATACAAACTTGTAATTGCTTTGTTAGTACTTCTATCCTTTGAAATTAGTGTCCACCACAGTGTGGTAAAAAGAAAAAGAAAAAAATTATTTCAGTGTAAGAACTTTGGGAGTTCATCTCAAACCTGAATTTTTTTGTGAGCAGAAGAAGTTGTTGCTTTTGGGACATGGATCTGTGTATCCAACATCACAAAATCATAAGTTAAACTTCTTTTATTTTTAGATGAAGCTTTGCTGTGTCGCCCAGGCTGAAGTGCAGTGTGCGATCTCGGCTCACTGAAAACTCTGTCTCCCAGGTTCAAGCAGTTCTTTTGCCTCAGTCTCCCAAGTAGCTGAGATTACAGGCGTGCACCACCACACCTGGCTAATTTTTGTATTTTTAGTAGAAAAGGGGGTTCACCATGTTGTTCAGGCTGGTCTCAAACTCCTGACCTCAAGTGATCTACCCGTCTCAGCCTCCCAAAGTGCTGGGATTACTTTGCCTGGCCCATAAGTTAAATATTTTAAGGGGGTAAAAAGCACAGTTTTTTCTAATTAAAATCCCAAGACGACCCCTACATATATGGTCACCAAATTTCTGACAATACTGTTATTACTCTGCAATAGGGAAAGTAGGCCTTTGTAACAAACAATGCTGAGTCTATTGAATTCTCATATGAGAAAAAAAGAAGGGAGAAAGAGTACTGAACCCACCTCACACGATTTATAAAAATCAACTTCAGATATGAAGAGAAAAACAATAATCTTTCAAAAGATAACATAGGAAAATACTTTCATCACATCAGGATAAGCAATACTTTCTTAAATAAGACATTAAAAGTACCAAACAGAAGAAAAAGATTGATGAATTGAACTATATTAAAATTTAAAACTTCTGCTCATCAAAAAATATTATCAAGAGAATGAAAAGACAACCTATAGTGTGGGAAAAAATATTTGCCTCCAAATATCTACATATTTTGTGTATCCAGAACATATTTACATTTTAAATTCACCTAAATCAGTCAGATAATCCAATAGAAAAAATGGGCAAAAATATTTGAGAAGCTATTTCACAAAAGAGGATATGAAACTGGTCAATATAAGAGCTTAACATCTTACTCATCAAGGAAATGCAAATGAAAACTGCAATGAGATAATGCAATGCACCCACCACACCAGAATAGCTAAATTTTTTGAAAGGAACTTGTAATCACAAGTGTTGATGAGAATGTACAGTGACTGGAGCTCTCACATACTGCTGTGATGTAAATTGGTACAATGTTGAAACTCTTTGGCATTACCTACTAAAACTAAATGAATATGGACATTATGATATAGTCACTTTCACTCTTAAATATATAAATAACAGGAAGGTGTATATATGCACCAAAAATACGTGCAAGAATGTTCATAGCAGCATCAATTGTAATAACAAAAGGCTGGGAACAACACAAATATTCCTCAACAATAAAACAGACAAATATGGAATATTTATACAATGCAATATTATATACAGCAACAAGAAGAAATGTCTGCTCCATATAACAACATGGATGAATCTCACAAGCATATGGTTGAGTAAGTGTAATAAAAGAAGCCAGACACCAAAGCGTGCATGCTATATCATCTGCATCATTCCGTTTATAGAAACTCAGGACCAAAATTTATTGTAATAGAAGTGAAAAGAGCAGTTTTCTTTGGGTGAGATAGGAATTCATCTGGGTTGCTGAAAATGTTCTATCTCCTTATTTGGATGGTGGTTAGGACACTGATTTCATTTAAAGACTTGATCTGTCGTGACAAAGGTCAGAAAGGTGGGAATAGTGCATGTGAATGGAGCACAAGTGGGCTTCCGTGAGCTGCTGATGCTGCGCATCTTGACATGGGTGTGGTTACATGACACTCTATACACGTTGTTCAAGCTACTCGCTTATTGCTTCTGCCCATTACAGTGTGGATTTTTTGTCTTAAAAAAGCTTTTACTTAAAAAAAGAAAAAGTACTGTGTACTGCATTTGAGGGAGAAATGGCACTAAAAATCCTAAATAATATGGACTGATCATCTTAACTGGTGATAACAAGAATAGAAAACATTGAGTATGTAATATGCATCAAGCACTGTGCTAAGCACCTCATGTGGAGGCTGTCATTTAATGCTCCTGTTTCCCATGAAGATTGGTCCTATTATGAGCCACATTTTACAGATGAAGAATCTGAGGCTTAGCAAGCTCAAGGGACTTGCCTGAGCTCAAACAGCTAGTAAGTAGCAGAGCTGGGACTCCAGCCCTCGTAGTCTGTCAAGTAGAAAAATGGACTTGAAATAATGTCTCTTAAAGACGAGCACATGCGTTCCTGCTCTCTGGCCACATATGTGCTTAGAAAGCTGCCCACTGTCTGCCTGCCCAGTGGGTTCACCCTCAGCTGCTCAGGCCCAACAGAAAGATACTGTGAATTGGCTTTTCCCTCACATGTCGTCAGCCTCCAGGACTGAGGAGAGGCGGGTTTGTTTGCTTTGGATCTCAGGGAAATACTGTGGCCAGCACTCACTGGATTTCCTGTAACTGGAAAAGAGTGATGTAATGACATTCGATGAAGGTGGAAAACAGGCCTCACCATGAGCCGTGTGTGAAACCACCCTTTGTCGTGCCAGGCCTCAGACAGGCCCTCAGCCCATTCTACCATGCGCCTACAGGACACACACCCCTTCACACCTCCTCTTCAAGCCCCCTTGAGACTCCTCTCTTCTAAGAACTCCACGATGGAAAATACTAACATTTGGTTCATTCCAGAGTGCTGCCTTTCACCAAGAGCTTAGAGTTGCTTATCAGCTAGATACATTTCCCTGGTCTGAGTTGGGAGGTAAGATGGGGCACTTTGCCTGGAGAAGTTCTGAAGAGATTTTTCAGAAACCTCATGGTGAGTGACTGACTTCTGTTATTTCTTCAAGTCTATAAATAAACCCAAGTAAACAGCAGGTAATGAGGTTCTGGGACTTAGAGAAGAGTTCTAGCATTTGCTGATCAGGAGCTTCTTCTTAAGCACGTGGAGAAGTAGGAGCCAGACTCAGGAATGGAGCCTTCTGCTCCCCGCAGAAAGGTAAGCATGGTGTTTGAGCAGCAGGAGGAGACCTAACAACAAAGGAGACCAGGAGCTCCACTGTCAGTTACAGACCCGCCAAACAATTCAGTTCCTTTCCTCCCCCTGCAATCCAGAGTAATTCTGTGGGTTTCTATTCTTCCCACCAAGAAGGCCTCAAGTGCCAAATGCAAGTCTTACAAATATTCCTAGAAAAATCACCAAGACCCACAGATCCTCCTCAACCAGAAATATTCCACTGGGCTCTTCTGCATTTATACTCCATTGATCCATTCTCATCATTTATCCACTCGTCCATGTTTTATCAATGCATTTATTGGTTCACACTCTCATTCACTGAACAAATGTTTCTTGTGTACCGACTATTTATTCGGGGAAATCAGCTGTGAAGTAGAGACGTTCTTCTCTTTCCTAAGTCACATAGTTAAGTGTTCCTTATTCAACTTTTACATATAATTATACATCTAGATAGCATTTACTGAGCACCTACTGGGCACTGTTCTAACCATTTTATATGTATTACCCATCCTCACAATACTCCAGGAATATTTCTATTTTATAGGTGAAGAAACTGAGGCAGAGAAGCTAAAAGTAATTTCCCTTAGGCTCCATAGCTAATAAGTGACACAGCTGGGATTTAAGCCAGGCAGTCTTATTCCACAGTCCATGCTCTTAAACCACTTAATATGTCTATATAGAGAAATAGGGGGAAAATCCTGGAAGGCTATAATCAAATGTCAACCAAAGTTATGTTGTTATTTGGAGGTAGGGAGAGGGTAGAATGAGTAGTGATCTTTATTCTTTATTCTTGCTATATATTCTATTTTATGATCAGAAAAAGTTGATGAAGTTATAAAAGCAGTTAAAGAGCAGGTTTGTAGGAGTGAGGCAATTGAAGAGTAAATGATGGGAGATGAGCTTGCCTTCAGTTCAAGGTTTCACGGATAAGGACATCGTTCCCTGGAGAAGTACCACCTGAAAAAGAGATGCATCTTTGCTCCACGATTTGTTCAGTTCCTCTTCCCAGCCTGTAAGCCTTTTTAGTGACATTGCCTGGTATTTACGAATAGGAAGATTCTAAAACAGGTAGGATTTTTAGTGACCATGCCGGCCGCCTGAGAACAACGTGTGCTCAGGGAACAAACATGTTGCATAATCACCAGCCCAGAGAAGGTTAACTGCATAAAAATACCTGCTTCAGAGCAAGGCTTGGTGTCAGTTCAGTCACTGTGACAGGTTACCAGTGACCCACGCTGCAGATGCCTTCTTGCCCCAACCATCACCCTGCTGTGAAGTAAACAATTATGTTATTTTTATTTCAGTGACATTCTCATTCCTATGTCAGTAAGTTTGTTTATTTACAGCAATAATGATGAGCACTGATTCATTTTCTCAAAGGGAAAAACATCTAATTAAACATTTATTTTGTGGCAGGTATTATGCCCTTTGGTTCACTTAATCACCAAAGCAAATGTATGATATAAAATATGACCATCCACATTTCATATAGGAGAAAACTAAAGCTTGGAGAGGTCACATAACTCGTCAAATAACAGTTTTCTGAGAGATGTTATGATAATCAAAAGAAAACCAACCTTTTTAAAAATTATCTATTTGAGTACAAATAGAAAAAAAAATGGTAAAAAACAGAATGCAACACATGCATTGCAGATGTTGAAAACGAAAGTGTTAAGGAGGGCACCCATTCTTTTGAGAGTTCATTTGCTTTTCATAAAGTAGGCCTAATAGCTTAATACCTTCTTTGTTTTCTTAATAATATTTTAAAACCAAGATACTACCTTCAGTGGCTCAACATGATTAGGTTATGTTTGGAGGTTGCGTATTATTCTAAGTGCAATAGGAAGCCATAGAAAGGATTTCAGCAGAGACTGACCTGGTCTGATTTGTATCTGAAGTTCATACTGGGTGCTGAGGGAATAATGGATTGAATGTCTGTCTTCCCAATTAGACAGCAGGCATTGTTCTTATTTGCTACTTATTTGCTTATACCTGTCTGTGCCCATTCGAATGTCAGCTCCATGGGAGTAGGGACCTTGTCTATTTTTTTCACTATTGTATCAATAGTCGCTGAAACAGTGTTTGGCCCAGAGTAGGCCCCCAATAAGTATTTGTTGAATGAATGAGTGAATGAATTAATAAAACAACAAATGAATGAAGTAATCACATAAATGAACATGTAAAGGGTGGTGCTTTGAAAAAAGCATAGAGTGCCTTGGAAACACATAAGAGGGGACTTTGGGGACTGGGAGGGGTGATAAAAGTTGTAGCTTGGTGGTAGGGGTAAAGAGAGGTGGATTTGAGATCTATTTATGACATAAAATTAATAGGACTTGCTGATGTACTAGTTTTGAAGGCTGGGGGACTGCATTCGATACAAAGATAAGTTTCATTTCCTCAGCCCTCCAGACTAAACATCTGATTCAATTCAGTTCCATTTGAGATGAGTGAGTGTTTTCCAAGTTGTTTATTAGTTATCTGTACAGAAAAAGCTGTGGAATAGCAACCATGATTTTCCAAATAGTGAGATTCTCTCACTGAAAATAGGAAGATAAAAGGAGTTATTTTTATAGTATCTATGGGAATCAGTTGGTAGCAATCTCTCTATGATGCTTTCTTCAACACTCCCTCCCTTCAGCTCCTGATATTTCTATAAGGTTTCCATGGATAGGTTTCCATGACACCACAACAGTCAGTTTGGTCCATTCAGTCAAAAACATAACTGGTCAGGAAAAAAAAAAGCCTTTTCCTGCACCTGAATGAATGCACCCTTTCTCCACCCACCAACACACCTACACACACCCACTGACTCCACCCCATCCCACACACACACACATTCACCATTGCTTCTAACACAGAGCTAGGCACACAGATATTTACAGCTATCTGTGACTTCCCTACTTGGGTTAAGATAACTTTCATATGGTAGAGAGTTTTGTGGACCATCTGATTAGTATTTGTAAAGAACTATTTCGAAGTTAAGTGTTCTTCCAGTCTGAACTCTGAAAGTGACTCTCTTGAGATTACTTGCTAAAGGCAGACACTGTTGTTTTATAACTTACAAAAAAAAATTCCTTTTATCATCCTCAAAGACCGATTGATATTTCATTATCCTCATTTCAAAAGCTATAGAAGAGGAGATTATTTTCATATTTCATACATGCTTATGAAACATATGTTTTCCTTTTCCCTTGAACCCCCTTGCTTAGGATTTGTTGGCTAGCCAGCCCTCCTGAGCTTGACCTGTGATGGGTTTTATTTGAGATTTCCATTTATTTGACATGAATGTTTTGGCTAAACTCACAGAGGGCTCATTCACGAGTTGTGGAAAGTCTTCACTCTCTACATCCAAAGCATGCCCTCTGTGGCACAGTGGGCTACTGAATCCCTTCCATGGTGACTGCTAGATGCATGTCTCTGTCAACATTTTCAAGTCATAAAGCTATGATGACTAAATAAACAGCATGTGCACTCCATCATCTTAGGCTTCCTATGCAGAGCACACTGGCTTTGCTTGGGTGGGTGCATCTGTAGATAGTAGGCAATTCTTATGAAAACAATTGAGAGGGTGTGGTATCTTCTCAGGCCAAATGCTTCTGCAAAGTGATAGACACATAAGACACACTGTAATCATCAAAATTCTTTGAGAGTCAAATAACAGGGTAAGCAGGCTCTCATACACCAAAGGTACTGTTCTAGGGGTTCCAGAAATGCCCACATTAATTACCATTGTTATAACTCTATGTGCAAAGCGTCCAGCTTCTATTGATTGTTCCCATTTGTCTCCAACTTGTGAGGTTCTAGTAGCTGTATAAACACAATGAAAGCCTAAACCAGGCACTGAAGTAGTACAGCGTTATGGAACCAGCTGGGAATATTGTACCTTCCTGATGTCTGCAAGGTGGTCATGTACATTTAATTGTCTCAGTTTCATAAAGGGCTCAGTGAAGGGACAAAGTGTACAATGATGCAAATAAATGTGTTTCATTTTATTAAATCTCTTTGGGAGTTTTTCTGGCATGGTTGTATGCAGGACCCTGAATAAGAATATGGGACAATTTTATTATACTCCTGTTTAAAATATAACACAGTCCCCCAATGTCTTTTGGACATGTGTTTCCTTTTTGTTCATTTTGTGTATAATGTGTATTAGAGATGAGAGAAGGGAGTATATTTGATCATGTTTCTTCAAAGTTGTATTTCTTGCATGTATTTCTTGCCCTGGCTTCCAATGTCCTGCATGTATTGGGTCCTGTTCTTTCTAGTTTCATTCTTACTCTGCAGTTCAGCTACCTGTTATTTTTTTTCAATCCTTGACACATTCATCTTCCCTCCCACCATGGAGCCTTCGTACATATAGTTCTGAGTGTTGGACAACTCACACCACACACACACACACACTCACAAACCACACACACTCATCAAGCACAAACCCTCTCCTACCCAGCACTACCAGTCATCCTTCAGATCTCAATGTAAGCACCACATGTGCAGGGAAGCCTACCCTGACCCTCCCACATTAGATCAGGTATCTTGTCTTACATATTCTCATAGAATTTATTCCTTTCCTTTAGAGCACTTGACTCAATGAGTAATTATTAATATATAATCATTTGGGTAGTTTTTAATTAATGGCATTATTTACCCTAGATTTTTTATACCCTGTAAGAACAGAAACTGCATCTATTTTTGCTCACCATCATCTCCTCAGCCTGGCACATAGAATCTGGCACATAACTGGCTTGCAATTAAAATTGGGTGAGAAAATGGATGGATGCATGCATGCATGAATTAATAAATAAACATGAGTGTATGTGTATATGCATGTCTGTGTGTCTTTCAGGAAATGGGAATGTTACTAATGTAACTAGCAGAGGATATTTTTCAGTTCTCTTTAATTCAGGCTATTCTATTAAACAGGAAGTAGAAATGACAGTATTCTTCGCATGAATCAACTTCTTTGCTAATTCTGCTTAAGGAATCAGCATTCATTCAGTCACATAAACGCCATGAATGATTCATGTGCCTTTCGTTACCATTCAAGGAAAAAATCTATTTATATGACTTACAAATATCATATAAATACTGTGTCCTGTTAACTATGCGTCTGTGTTCCTTTCAACTTAATCACAGAGACAGCAATTACTCCTCTCTAACACCATTAACAATCTCTTAATGTGCCAGAGATAAATTACTCAATAAACAAATGTTTAAATACATTAGCAGTGACCAATTGGGTATTATGTTACACACCCTGGATGTTCAGCAGCAGTCACCTCCTTCATTTTCGCCTTCCTGCTCCACCTCTCCACTCTGGAGTAGCCTGTGGAATTTGGGACTGCTCCAAATAGATAGGATGAAGAGTACAAATACGTATGCTGAAGCTTAAAGAGAAATGCTGTGGGAAGGCCTCATCACCCACTACTGACTGGAACAATACAGCTGGGAATGCATTTTTGATCGTGTACCAGATAATTAAAATAGTTGCAGAATGGAGAAAGGTTGATAAAAGGCACGTGGGGAATCAGAAAGCTTAAAATAGTCAAGATTGCATACCAAGGCCAGATTTGAGTTCTAGCTCTCAGTGGTTCCTGCCCATTCATTGCTGGCTTAGGGAGAAATGGTCAAAGCATAATTCTGCAAGTACAGTTATATTTATAATACAGAAACCAAGGCCTTTTAGAATTACCTTATACTTTGGATTCCAAGTATGTGTTCTAGTCTTGGCTACAGGGTCCAACAATCCATGGAATCACAGAAAATATATCTTGTAGTTCACGAACAGTACCCTCTTACAGGACATATTGTCTAAGCACTGCAGTGTTGAGTTCTAGGACAATAGGCATCAAATGTTCATAATATAGTCCTGTATCATAGCCTCCTTTTTTAAAAAAAATCTGTCAAGCTGAAAATAACTAATTTTTTAGAGCCTGGATTTGCCATCATATAAATTATTCTGCTAAATTTGCTATTTGAGGTATTTTTCTAAATAAAAGTAATACTTCCTTTTTGAAGTATGTATTTATATCTGCGTATAGATATAGAGACATATATATAAATATGTAGATAATGACAGCAACATTAAATAGTATAGATATTTATAAATTAAAAAAATTAAGGCCAGGCGCAATGGCTCACACCTGTAATCCCAGCACTTTGGGAGTTCGAGATGGGTGGATCACGAGGTCAGGAGTTCGAGACTAGCCTGACCAACATGGTGACACCCCGTCTCCACTAAAAATACAAAAAATTAGCCAGGTGTGGTGGTGCATGCCTGTAGTCCCAGCTACTCAGGAGACTGAGGCAGCAGAATCTCTTGAACCCGGGCGGTGGAGGTTACAGTGAGCCAAGATCACGCCACCGCACCCCAGCCTGGGTGACAGAGAGAGACTCTGTCTCAAAAAATAAAAATAAAAAATCCTCATTTTCCTCCTTTTCCTGCTGCATGTTATTTTCCATTCCACAGAGATATCCAGTGTTAATAGTTTGGTATATTTTTATTTTTATGTAAATAGGATCCTACCATAATTTCCATTCTGGAAACTACTATATTTTTCTTTAAGATGTATTTTAAATGTACAATAGGAGGAGGCTTGGTAAAAGGTACATAGGATTACTGTATTTTTTTGACATCTAGTGAGTCTACAAATATTTTAAAATAAAAGGTGTTTTAAAAGCAATAAACTTTTCACTTCAAAAATATCATTGTTCTCTTTGAAGCAATTGTGAATGGGAGTTCCTTCATGATTTGGTTCTCTGTTTGTGTAAGAATGGTTGTGATTTTTGCACATTGATTTTGTCTCCTGAGACTTTGCTGAAGTTGCTTATCAGCTTGAGGAGATTTTGGGCTGAGATGATGGGGTTTTCTAAATATACAATCATGTCATCTGCAAACAGGGACAATTTGACTTCCTCTTTTCCTAATTGAATACCCTTTATTTCTTTC
The DNA here is from genome assembly GCF_043159975.1 of Macaca nemestrina. Lineage (NCBI taxonomy): Eukaryota > Metazoa > Chordata > Mammalia > Primates > Cercopithecidae > Macaca > Macaca nemestrina. The sequence goes on from NC_092130.1 coordinate 36,855,304, forward strand.
TCTTGCCTGATTGCCCTGGCCATAACTTCCAACACTATGTTGAATAGGAGTGGTGAGAGAGGGCATCCCTGTCTTGTCCCAGTTTTCAAGGGGAATGCTTCCAGTTTTTGCATATTCAGTATGATATTGGCTGTGGGTTTGTCATAAATAGCTCTTATTATTTTGAGATACGTTGCATCAATACCAAATTTATTGAAAGTTTTTAGCATGAAGGGCTGTTGAATTTTAGGGATGTGAAGGACCTCTTCAAGGATAACTACAAACCACTGCTCAATGAAATATAAGAGGACACAAACAAATGGAAGAACATTCCATGCTCATGGATAGGAAGAATCAATATTTTGAAAATGGCCATACTGCCCAAGGTAATTTATAGATTCAATGCCATTCCCATTAAGCACCCATGACTTTCTTCACAGAATTGGAAAAAATTACTTTAAAGTTCATATGGAACCAAACTTTAAAGTTCATATGGAACCAAAAAAAAAGCCCGCATTGCCAAGACAATCCTAAGCTAAAAGAACAAAGCTGGACGCATCACCCTACCTGACTTCAAACTATACTACAAGGCTACAGTAACCAAAACAGCATGGTACTGGTACCAAAACAGAGATATAGACCAATGGAACAGAACAGAGCCCTCAGAAATAATACCACACATCTGCAACCATCTGATCTTTGACAAACCTGACAAAAACAAGAAATGGGAAAATGATTCCCTATTTAATAAATGGTGCTGGGAAAACTGGATAGCCATAAGTAGAAAGCTGAAACTGGATCCCTTCCTTACACCTTATACAAAAATTAATTCAAGATGCATTAGAGACATCACACTTATTCCAAAATTGACCACATAGTTGGAAGTAAAGCACTCCTCAGCAAATGTGAAAGAACAGAAATTATAACAAACTGTCTCTCAGACCACAGTGCAATCAAACTAGAACTCAGGATTAAGAAACTCACTCAAAACCAGTCAACTACTTGGAAACTGAACAACCTGCTCCTGAATGACGACTGGGTGCATAACGAAATGAAGGCAGAAATAAAGATGTTCTTTGAAACCAATGAGAATGAAGACACAACATACCAGAACCTCTGGGACACATTTAAAGCAGTGCACAGAGGAAAATTTATAGCACTAAATGCCTACAAGAGAAAGCAGGAAAGATCTAAAATTGATACCCTAACATCACAATTAAAAGAACTAGAGAAGCAAGAGCAAACACATTCGAAAGCTAGCAGAAGGCAAGAAATAACTAAGATCACAGCAGAACTGAAGGAGATAGAGACACAAAAAACCCTTCAAAAAAATCAATGAATCCAGGAGCTGGTTTTTGAAAAGATCAACAAAATTGATAGACTGCTAGCATAATAAAGAAGAAAAGGGAGAAGAATCAAATAGACGCAATAAAAAATGATAAAGGGGATATCACCACCAACCCCACAGAAATATAAACTACCAGCAGAGAATACTATAAACACCTCTGCACAAATAAACTAGAAAATCTAGAAGAAATGGATACATTCCTGGACACACACACCCTCCCAAGACTAAACCAGGAAGAAGTTGAATCTCTGAATAGAACAAAAACAGGCTCTGAAACTGAGGCAATAATTAATCGCCTACCAACCAAAAAAAGTTTAGGACCAGACGGATTCACAGTCAAATCCTACTAGAGGTACAAAGAGGAGCTGGTACCATTCCCTCTGAAACTATTCCAATCAATAGAAAAAGAGGGAATCCTCCCTAACTCATTTTATGAGGCCAGCATCATCCTGTTACCAAAGCCTGGCAGAGACACAACAAAACAAGAGAATTTTAGACCAATATCCCTGATGAATACTGATGCAAAAAAAATCGTCAATAAAATACTGGCAAACCCAATCCAGCAGCACATCAAAAAGCTTATCCAACATGATCAAGCTGGCTTCATCCCTGGGATGCAAGGCTGGTTCACCATACGCAAATCAATAAATGTAATCCAGCATACAAACAGAACCAAAGACAAAAACCACATGATTATCTCAATAGATGCAGAGAAGGCCTTTGAAAAATTCAACAGCCTTCATGCTAAAAACTCTCAATAAAGTAGGTATTGATGGGACATATCTCAAAATAGTAAGAGCTATGCATGACAAACCCACAGTCAATATCATACTGAATGGGCAATAACTGGAAGCATTCCCTTTGAAAACCGGCACAAAATAGGGATGCCCTCTCTCATCACTCCTATTCAACATAGTGTTGGAAGTTCTGGCCAGGGCAATCAGGCAAGAGAAAGAAATAAAGAGTATTCAATTAGGAAAAGAGGAAGTCAAATTGTCCCTGTTTGCAGATGACATGATCGTGTATCTAGAAAACCCCATCGTCGGCCGGGCGCAGTGGCTCAAGCCTGTAATCCCAGCACTTTGGGAGGCCGAGACGGGCGGATCACGAGGTCAGGAGATCGAGACCATCCTGGCTAACATGGTGAAACCCCGTCTCTACTAAAAAATACAAAAAACTAGCCGGGCGAGGTGGCAGGTGCCTGTAGTCCCAGCTACTCGGGAGGCTGAGACAGGAGAATGGCATGAACCCAGGAGGCAGAGCTTGCAGTGAGCTGAGATCTGGCCACTGCACTCCAGCCTGGGTGACAGAGCGAGACTCTGTCTCAACAAAAAAAAAAAGAAAACCCCATCGTCTCAGCCCAAAGTCTCCTTAAGCTGATAGGCAACTTCAGCAAAGTCTCAGGATACAAAATCAATGTGCAAAAAATCACAAGCATTCTTATACACCAGTAACAGACAGAGAGCCAAATCATGAGTGAACTCCCATTCACAATTGCTTCAAAGAGAATAAAATACCTAGGAATCCAACTTACAAGGGATGTCAAGGACCTCTTCAAGGAGAACTACAAACCACTGCTCAATGAAATACAAGAGGACACAAACAAATGGAAGAACATTCCATGCCCATGGATAGGAAGAATCAATATTGTGAAAATAGCCCTACTGTCCAAGGTATTTATAGATTCAACGCCATCCCCATCAAGCTACCAATGCCTTTTTTCACAGAATTGGAAAAAAACTACTTTAAAGTTCATATGGAACCAAAAAAGAGCCCGCATTGCCAAGACAATCCTAAGCCAAAAGAACAAAGCTAGAGGCATCACACTACCTGACTGCAAATTATATTACAAGGCCACAGTAACCATAACAGCGTGGTACTGGTACCAAAACAGAGATATAGATCAATGGAACAGAACAGAGCCCTCAGCATAATACCACACATCTATAACCATCTGATCTTTGACAAATCTGACAAAAACAAGAAATGGGGAAAGAATTCCCTATTTAACAAACGGTGCTGGGAAAACTGGCTAGCCATATGTAGAAAGCTGAAACTGGATCCCTTCCTTATACCTTAGACAAAAATTAATTCAACATAGATTAGAGACTTACATGTTAGACCTAAAACCATAAAAACCCTAGAAGAAAACCTAGGCAATACGGTTCAGGACATAGGCATGGGCAAGGACTTCATGTCTAAAACACCAAAAGCAATGGCAACAAAAGCCAAAATTGACAAATGGGATCCAATTAAGCTAAAGAGCTTCTGCACAGCAAAAGAAACTACCATCAGAGTGAACAGGCAACCTACAGAATGGGAGAAAATTTTTGCAATCTACTCATCTGACAAAGGGCTAATATCCAGAAACTACAAAGAACTGAAACAAATTTACAAGAAAAAAAACAAACAACCCCATCAAAAAGTGAGCAAAGGATATGAACAGACACTTCTCAAAAGAAGACATTTATGCAGCCAACAGACACATGAAAAAATGCTCATCATCACTAGCCATCAGAGAAATGCAAATCAAAACCACAATGAGATACCATCTCACACCAGTTAGAATAGCGATCATTAAAAAGTCAGGAACACAACAGGTGCTGGAGAGGATGTGGAGAAATAGGAACACTTTTACACTGCTGGTGGGATTGTAAACTAGTTCAACCATTGTGGAAGACAGTGCGGCGATTCCTCAAGGATCTAGAACTAGAAATACCATTTGACCCAGCCATCCCATTACTGGGTATATACCCAAAGGATTATAAATCATGCTGCTATAAAGACACATGCACACTTATGTTTATTATGGCACTATTCACAATAGCAAAGACTTGGAACCAACCCAAATGTCTATCAATGACAGACTGGATTAAGAAAATGTGGCACGTATACACCATGGAATACTATGCAGTCATAAAAAGGATGAGTTCATGTCCTTTGTAGGGACATGGTTGCAGCTGGAAACCATCATTCTCAGCAAACTATCACAAGAACAGAAAACCAAACACCACGTGTTCTCACTCATAGGTGAGAATTGAACAATGAGAATACTTGGACACAGGAAGGGGAACATCACACACTTAGGCCTGTTGTGGGGTGGAAGGAGGGGGGAGGGACAGCATTAGGAGATACACCTAATGTAAATGATGAGTTAATGGGTGCAGCACACCAACATGGCACATGTATACATATGTAACAAACCTGCACATTGTGCACATGTATCCTAGAACATAAAGTATAATAAAAAAAATCATTGTTTATTCTACAATGATATACTGAACATTACACTACCTCATTCTGTTGAATGGGTACTAACATTCCATTGTTAAGTTATATGATAATTATTTTAGCAAGTCTCGTTTTGATGGACAGTTAGATTGTTTTTCAGCTTTTCAATATTGCAATCATGATGCAATGGACAACCTTGCACTTTACCTCCAGTTGTGATGCAATTTGACAGGCCAATCTCCTAACCTATTGCAATAAATTTATGTTTGAGGCACATATCTAGACTTTACAGTCTCAAGTAGTTGTGCAGGAAAGTTTTAGTACTAGAATATTTGCATTTGTGTAAGAAACATTTAGTCAGAGTAGACATAAGCAAATGACTGAAAAGTTTGTGTCTACTCCTCCAAAGTTCCTCAGCTTTTCAGGCAAGCCCTCTCCTGTGGGATGCATGTGTTCACCAGATCCTTGCCATGTGCTCAGAAAAGAGTCTGTAGGAGGCCTGTATGACTGAGTGACCTTCGGCCTTGACACAATCAAACAAACAAAACCATCTGCAAATTCAAGAAAGAGGAGAAAAGGAGCTTCCCCAAGTTGATTGAAAACATAAGGAAAGAAGTAATGAAATTTTAAAAACAATTGCTTAAAACTGTGCAGTAGCCTGGCCTTCTAAATTTGGCACCTCTCCCTATTGACAGCCAATGACAGGCTTCAACAGAATTCAATGTTTCATCCCTGGGACGAGGCCATACTTGTTTTGAATGTTAATATTTGTCATCATAGCACTTATCCATTTTGATATTTATTAATGTAACAAATTTAGGAGCCCTTACTTTGTGCAGGGCATTATGATATAAGTATTGGGATACAAAGATAAGCAAGGCACTCTCTGCACCCCACAAAAAACACCAAGACTGTCTAGATTAGCAGTCTTGGGTTCTTTTACAGCCATGGACCCCTTTGAGAATCTGATGAAACCTGAGGAGCTAGAAAAATATGCATGTACATATATACCCAAAACTTTACAAATGATCTCAGCTAGAATCCTAAACTTGGAAGCCAACTATTAATCCATGAACTCCTTGGTCTATTGGAAGTGCAAGATGGGAAACTGGAAAATTTAGAGATCATCCAGATGAAACACCAGCTGTAAGAATGCAGCCATACCCTACAGCACTTCTCATTTCGTAAACTACTTTCTCATATCAACCTCCTCCTGCAGTAAACCTACTCCATTTTTGTCAGATGAGGCAATATTCTCAGAGAGATGGTATGACTAGCCAAAGGCCACTCAGCTAGAAGTTGGCAGGCCTCTGACCAGAATTCAAATCTATGACATGTGCTCTGCTTTGCCAAATCGAGTAGGTGACTAATATGAAATGCCACGAGCAAGGTTAAAAAAAAAATCTTAGTGTCCATGATATGGAGATAAAAATCTCTGCCCAGTCATCAGTATTAGCTTTGTATATGGGCATTTTAGGTTTTAGAAGTCTCTCTTTCACCTCCCATACACATGTGTTTACACACTTAGCTCTCCCAGTTTAATTATGTGTTCCTTGAAGACAGGGACTATAGCTAGCTGATTCCCATTTCCTCTGTGCCTAGCAGAATGCCTGGCACATAGTCAGCCCTCATTGTTTATTGAGTCATTATACAAAGAAAGAGATTAGAGAGATTCATTTATGCTAAATGTATTTCTCAGTTTATATTCCACCTTTGAAAACTATCTTTAGGACACAAGAAGCGTCATCAGTTCATTGACATATTACTCATTGTTTCACCTGCATTTTTGGTTCTCCCTCCTCCCCAGCTTTTATTAACTATTTGTGATATTTCATAAATAAAACCAAGCTGGGTTGAGTCTAGTTTAAACACTTAATACAAAGCAGTCTTTCTCTTCACATAATAAAAATAGTTTCCATGTTATATACCAAAATAGAAGAAAGCTTAAACAATAGTTTATTGAAATTAGTTGCAATGTTTAGGGTTTTTTGTTTTCTTGTTTGTTTATTTGGTGGGTTGGTTTAATTGAAAGCTTATTGAAAAAAAAAAGTAGGAAAAAAAACAAACGAACTGTATCTTACCACCCAACCCAAGCCAGATGATAACTTTAGAAAGTAATGTGATTGCTAAAGCCATAAATGAATGTTTTAATGCCTCTTGGGTCTTGGAAACTGTACCCACCTTTGCCAGGAAGGAGTGAGAGAATAAGTCTGTATTTCATTTGACTGCACTAAACTCCTTGAGGGCAGGATCTATTTCTGATCCATCTTTCCATTTAAGAAAAGTGTCTGGACATAGTAGGTGCTCAGTAAATTGTTATTAAATTAAATTGGATTTTTACAAAATTTACACATATCTGTAACATATGTTTATACATGTATACATAGTATATAAACATCCTTTGTAGGCAGACACCTTTAAAGGACAAGTTATGCCCGTAGTCTTACCATACACAAAATGTAAAAAGCCCATAGTGCTCATTTGTGTGTGACCACAGCTAGAGTCAGTTGTGTTACAGAATTCCATCTAGTAAGTGCCTACTGTGATTAAAGTCTCCCTGTATAGTAAGAATTTTGTATAATACTGTCTCAAACGTTTTCCTAAATAAATAGATAACACAGTCTACTGCTGTATATAGCGTATATATACTTTTAACTTCAATGCAGTACTAGAGACAGCACACCCAGCCTCAGCCTATAAGTTCCCTATACCACACAGCCTTCTCAGCCAAGAAATGCCCCACTGAGTCCCACTGAGCTGCATGTGCTTCTACATTGTGGGTTGTTACCTCACATGAATGGCTTCCTCCTGCCATTCATTTTAGCCTTTGTGGACAATTCTGACCCACAATGGCTGACAAAGACGACAGATGGTAGAACTGGACTTACCACAAAGAAGCAACAGGATGATACTAAAATACCAGTTTTAGTTAAAACACAATGCTAAAATACCATATTTATGAAGGCTCAGTGTGTTTTCAAGGAAATGGTGGAGAAATTGAGGACTAAGATCAGCAGATAATTGGGGATTTAGGGAATTGATGCAATAATATCAAGACGATAGAAAACATCACTAGAACCTCGGAGAATGACCTACAGTTGGCCATGAACAGGCAACTATGGCCCAAGCTGAATCAGGACTCAGAGGAATTAAAGGAAGTGAGAGAGCAATTGTTAAAGCACAGACCCAAAAACGTATTTTAACAACTCTTTATTGAGCCAGTTCAGTTAAAACTTAGAGGCACCTAGTTATTTCAGGAACAACCAAGTCACCCAGAAGAAGCTCCCCTTCTACTTTCTTATCTAAATTACCTGAACACTTGGGGCCATTGTAACACTTAACACATAATAATTCCACCTTCTCTAAAATCACTTCCCCTCATCTGGGAAGTGAATCCTGAGGGCTCTCAGGAAGGGGACCAGGCCAACTCCACATCTTCCCTCCTTGTGCTCTCTGCACCCACTGGGCTGGACTAAAATGTGGTCACTGTCCACCAGCACCTAATTTAGCACACTGGCACTTAATAAATACTTAGCACCATCAACTGTACTTGCAGGAAACATCTTGGAAATGAGTTGCCTCATTTTTAAGCAGCTGCTTGGGAATTGCGCATTTTGCAAAAAAACTGAATTGACTTGTTAATAAAAATAAATGATTCCATGTGTTACAGGATATTCTTTCAGCATTAGTTTCAAAGCCACATGCCCCAGAAAATAGCTCCCTTAATAAAAGGGAATAACTCATTTTTGCATTAAAATGATGATGATCCATTCAACAAATATTTGAGCTCTTATTGTATGTTCAGCAATAGGAATGCAGCAGTGAACAAGGCAGACAAGCTTTAATGGTGTGATTATATACATAAATAAACAAAGAGGCATATAGTATGTTACGCACTATGAAGAAAAAGAGAAGAGAGAATGATAAGGGATGCAATTTTACAAAGAATAAAAGATATCTCAGAAAAGGTGACACTCAAGTAAGAGACCAAAATGGAATGGCAGTGTAAGGCGTATGAATATTTAGAGACAGTTCCAGGTAGACAGCAGAGAAACACAGAGTGCCAGAGGCATCAGCAGGCGTGTGTGGCCATAGTCAGGGAACAGCAAGGAAGCCAGAATATTTAAATCAGTGAGATGGAGAGTAAGAGAAGATGAGGTTGAAGAGGTAGTAGAAGTCAGATTTTGCCAGACTTTGCAGGCCATGAGGAGGACTTTGGATGTCATGCTAAGTGTGATGGAAAGTTACTGGAGGCTTTTGAGTAAGGCATGATCCGATGAAACTTTGGGTTAAACAATCCCAAACAACATTAAAACCATCTGAGTAAAGGCTTCTGTTTTGAGTCAGAAGTAGACTAGCTATTTAGAGAACCCCTTTCTGATATAGCATGCCTAAAAGTGTTGCATGTACATGCAACTGTGTGCACACACACAAATATGCACACACACAAATACACACACACACACACACACATACGTATGTTGAGCTGACACAAATGTAGGGAATTCTCTGGAGGCTAAAAATATAATTCCAGAGAGGCTAGGAAGCACCAGAATAGTATTTGCAATAGCATCATTTGCCAATTTCTGATGACTTTGAATCTAAATTTTAAAAGCCCTTTCTTCCGAGAGATAGGAGGTAAATCCTGAAGTCTAAGCAGAGTAGGACACCAGATCAGAGACTATTCATGAAGTCATAGAACTCAGAGTTCACACCTCATTGTTCAAAAAAAAAAAAAAAAACCTTCCTACAGAGGGAGCTTATAGAAATAAATGCCTGTTTGTATTAAGGGTTTAGGTGGTGTATTAAAAAAGGAGAGAGAGAGTCTTTCTAAGAATTCCTAAGGTTTATAGTACTGCAAACACAGTTTGGGGGTGATAATTTATAAAATCTTTGTGGCAAGAAAAAGAAGGAGGAAGAGGAGGGGTAAGGGAGGGTAAGGAAATTTAAAATAATATGGGGTCAGGAATTCCCCCAGAAACCTGCTTCTGCCAACACAAATCCTCTTGGAAAAAAAATCATTTCAAACACAAGCCTCAAAAACATCTCACAGACGTTTCTGCAAAAAAAAAAAAAAAAAAAAAGAATTCACCATCAAAAATAAACACTTGAGGAAGTAAACCACCATGAGCGAGAGATGGTCAAAACTACAAACTATAGAATCAGACCAATAAGTCTACTTACATTCAAAATATCAGTTACAAAACATAAACAGGGTTAAAGAAATATTGAAAGAAAGAGGGCACTAAAATTATAACAAAGATATTAGAAACTTAAACTTTATTAGGTAGACATAAAAAAACCAAACACTTTCTAGAAATGAGAACATAAAAATCAAAATTAGAAATTCAAGAAGAGATTGAAAAGCAGATTATACACAACTAAAGAGACAACTGGTAAAGTGGAAGAGAGAACACAAGAAAATATCCAGAAAGAAGCATAAAGAAAAAATTATATTAAAAGAAAGGGTAAGAGACAAAGGAAACTAATTTAATCTAATATACATTTTATTAGAGTTACAGAAGAAGCTCATAGAGAAAATGAGAGGGCAAAAATATTTGAAGAGTAAAAGGGCTTAGAATTTTCTAAAATTGATAAAACAATTCAAATTTAGAAATTCCAAACATGAGTCAAGAGGAGGGGAAATGAGGAAGAGGAGAAAGAACAAATGGAAAAAAAAAATACATCTTCAGACATAACATATAGTGTTACTGCATAACTGAAAGCAAAGGAAAAATGCCTAATTCATGAAATTTAAAAAGTCAAGATAGAATTAAAATCCCTGACAACAATAACTGCTAAAGCAGCAGCTAAAGGAAAGTGTGATCCTTACATTAGAAAACTAAAAAATGCTGTAAGTTATATAGCTAACTAACTACTTTGGTTGCTAGGTAAATAAAGGAAAGTATAGTAGTAGAAGAAAATAAGTAGTAAAGATAAGAGTATTTTTCCAGGCCAAGTGCGGTGGCTCATGCCTGTAGTCCCAGCACTTTGGGAGGCCGAGGTGGGCAGATCATGAGGCCAGGAGTTTGAGACAAGCCTTACCAACATGGTGAAACCCCGTATCTACTAAAAATACAAAAATTAGCCCAGCGTGGTGGCATGCGCCTGTAGTCCCAGCTACTCAGGAGGCTGAGGCAGGAGAATCACTTGAACCCAGGAGGTCGAGGTTGCAGTGAGCAGAGATTGCGCCACTGCACTTCAGCCTGAGCGACAGAGGGAGTCTCCATCTCAAAAAAAAAAAAAAATGTATTTTTTCAAAAGATATTACAAATGGCCAATAGGTATATGAAAAGTACTCAACATCACTAATCATCAGGGAAATGCAAATCAAAACTGAAATGAGGTATCACCTCATACCTGTTAGGATGACTATTATCAAAAAGACGAGAGCTAACAAATGTTGGCAAGGAGGTGGAGAAACGGGAACCTTTGTACACTGTTGGGGAGAATGTAAATTGGTACAGCCATTAGGAAAAATAATACAGAAGTTTCTCAGAAAAGTAAAACTAAAACTACTGAATGATCTAGCAATCTCACTTCTGAGCATATATCTGAAGGAAACAAAATCAGTATCTCAGAACGATATCTACACTCACTGCAACATTATTCACAATAGCCAAGATATAGAAACAACCTAAGTGTCCATCAATGGATGAATGGATAAAGAAAATGTGACATATATACATACAATGAAATATTATTCAGTCATGAAAAAGGAAGAAAGCCCTGCCATTTGTAACATGGAAGAATCTGAAGGGCATTATGCTAAGTGAAATACACCAGGCAAAGAAAGACAAATAATGTATGCTGTCACTCACATGTGGAATTTTTTTTAAGTTAAACTCATAGAAGCAGAGTAAAATGGTGGTTACCAGGAGTTTCTGGGGTGGGGAAAATGGGGAGATATTGGTCAAAGGGTACAAACTTTCAATTATAGGATAAATAAGCTCTGAGGATCAATTTACAGCATGGGTACTGTAGATGATATTATTATATTGTATAATTCAAATTTGCTAAGAGAGTAGATCTTAAGAGTTCTCATAACACCAAAAAGGTAACTATGTGAAGTGGTGAATGTGTTAACTTGATTGTGGTAATCATTTCACAATATATATGTATATCAAATCGTCACATTATATACATAAAATATATGCAATTTTATTTGTCAATTTTATAGATAAAAAATACAAAGTAAAATTGGAAATATTTAATGTATACAATGTGAGGATTTGATATATCTCAATCTTTATGCCCCAATAAAGCTGAAAAAATGTATGACTATAAGTCAGTTAAATAAACATTAATTAGAAATGATTAATAAAACCAAAAGTTTGTTTTTTGAAAGGACTAATAAAATTTATAATATGATAAATAATTGGCAAGATTGATCAAGGTAAAAATTTTAAAAGGCACAAATAAATAATTCTGGACATACAAAAGAAATATAATTAGCATATGTATGCTGCAGACATTAAAAATAAGAGGGGCTAGGCAAGGTGGCTCACACCTATAATCCCAGCACTTTGGGAGGCCGAGATGGGTGGATCACCTGAGGTCAGGAGTTCAAGACCAGCCTGCCCAACATGATAAAAACTGTCTCTACTAATAATACAAAAATTAGCTAGGCATGGGAGTGGGCGCCTGTAATCCCAACTACTCAGGAGGCTGAGGCAGGAGAATCACTTGAACCCCGGAGGCTGCAGTGAGCTGAAATGGCGCCACTGCACGCCAGCCTTTGCAACAAGAGCAAGACTCAGTATCCAAATAAATAAATAAATAAATAAATAAATAAATAAAATAAAAAGATAAGAGGGTCTTACAAAGGATTTGTATCCAGAATATACTGTGGGACTTCAAAAACTTCATGGAAAAGGCATATTATAAAAAAAAGTATGCATGGATTTCAAAATTTTTCTGCACCAGAATAAACTCATACTAACTTGTTGTAACGTGTCTGAACAGGATCTAGTTTTAGACACTAAGAAGGATAAGACATTAATTTGAAAATAACCCCTATCAAAGAAACATGAATTCAGCTAAATTTGAAGCAAGAACAAACAACAAATGTATGGTGGCTCGGGAGGCTTAAGTGGGAGAATCGATTGAGCCAGGGGTTCGAGTCCAGCCTGGGCAATATAGTAACCCTATCTCCAAAAATAGTAACAAGGCTAATTCAGGTGAAGCATGGATGGAATAATGGTGAACTCATTAATGCTTTACAAACGTTTATGGGGACAATGTCAAAGAAATCAGCAGTTTATGAATGGATAACACAATTTAAGAAGGGACAAAACAATTTTGAAGATGAAGCCTGCAGCAGCAAACCATCCATATCAATTTGACAGGAAAAAACTAATCTTGTTCATGCCCTAATTGAAGAGGACCAACAATTAACAGCATGGTTCAGCTTACACATTCTGACTGAAAAATTAAAGTTGAACAAACTTTTCACTCACTGGGTGTCAAAACCATTGCACCCAGATGAGCTGCAGACAAGAGCAGAGCTTTCAATACAAATGTATACAAGTGGGATCAAGATCCTGAAGCATTTACTTAGCACAATCCTGTAAACAAAGCATAATCAAAGCAATGGCTACCAAGAGGTGAAAATGATCCAGTCAAAGCAAAAGTGAGCTTGTCAATGGCAAAGGTCATGGTAACAGTTTTTGTGGATGCTCAAGGCATTGTACTGTTGATTTTCTGGAGGGACAAAGAATGATAATGTTATGAGAGTGTTTTGAGAAAGTTAACCAAAGTTTTAGCAGAAAAATGTCCAGGAAAACTTTACCAGAGAGCCCTCCTCCACCACAGCAATGCTCCTGCTCATTCCTGTTCTCATACAAGGGCAATTTTGTGATAGTTTTGGTGAGAAATCATTATGTATCCACCTTATAGTCCTTTGGCTCCTTCTGACTTCTTTTTGTTTCCTAGTTTTAAAAAATCTGTAAAGAACTCTCATTTTTCTTCAGTTAGCAATGTAAAAAGACTGCGTTTATGGGGCCAGGCACATTGGCTCATGCCTGTATTCCCAGCACTTTGAGAGGCTAAGGTGGGAAGATTATTTGAGCCCAGGAGTTCAAGACCAGCCTGGGAAACATAGTGAGATCCTGTCTCTTAAAAAAGAAAAAAAAAAAAAAAACTGCATTGATGTGGCTAAATTCCCAGGACCCTCAGTTCTTTAAGATGAGCTAAATGGCTAGTTTTATTGCTTACAAAAGTGTCTTGACCTTGATAGAGCTTATATTAAGAAATAATTTCCTGAGTAGCTGGGATTACAGGTGCCCACCACCAAGCCCAGCTAATTTTTCTATTTTTAGTAGAGAGGGGGTTTCACCATGTTGGTCAGGCTGGTATCGAACCCCTGACCTCGTGATCCACCCACCTCGGCCTCCCAAAGTGCTGGGATCTCAAAAAAAAAAGAAAGAAATGAATTTTATTTTCATCTTTTAATTCCATTTTCCATGAACTTTTTGAAGACCTTTCATAAAAAGAACTCACAATTCAAAATTAGAAAGCAATCCAGTAAAAATGTAAATGGGCATATGCGTAAATAATGGACAAATGATTTGAACATAACCTTCACGAAAGAAGATATGCAAAGAAGTACAGGAGACAGTATTCAATATCATTGGTCATTAAAACCACAATGAGATACGCCTACACATATACTAAAATGGCTAAGACTCTTTAAAATTGTTAAAATCTGATGATAACAAGTGTTGACAAAGTGATATGGAACAACTGGAACTCTCATATATCACTGATAGGAACACAAAATGGTGCAGCCACTTTGGAGCAAAATTTGGTAGTTTCTCAAAAAGTTAAAGACATGCTTTCTGTGCAATACACAAATTTCACTCCTTGGTATCTACTCAAGAGAAATGAAAGCATATGTTCACACAAATATTTGTATACAATGGTCATAGCAGTCATTGTATGTAATCACCAAAAGGTGGAAACAATCTAAATGTCTATCAACTGAAAAATGAATAAACAAAATGTGGTATATCCATACAATGGAATACTACTCCACAATAAAGAAAAACAAACTACTGATATTCGCAATAACATGGATGAAAACATTCTAATGGAAATAATTAGGTATAAAAGACTAAATATCATGATCTCAATTATATTAAGTTATGGAAAAGGTAAAATTGTAGGAACAGAAACAGATATTTAGTTGTCCAAAAGCAGGAATTGAGCATAACAGGGCATGAGAACTTTGTTGAGGTGAGAAAGGTATTCTAACGCATATTGTAGTGTTGTTTGCATAACCAAATACATTTAACAAAGCTCACTGAACTTTACACTTAAAGTGGGTACATTTTATTGCACTTAAATTACACAGTAAATCTTTAAAAAATAAAACAAGAGAATGTTATAAACAGCATTATGTCAACAAACTTGAAAATGTAGATAAAATTGCTATGAAAATTGCCACAACCAATCTTAGAAAAATAGAAAATTTTAATTTATCCTATCACTACTAAAGAAAGTAAATCAGTGGTTTAAAATCTTCCCTATAGATTACTTAGGATCCAGTTTTATAGGTGAGTTCCACCAAGTAGTCAATGAACAGATCATTTCAACCTTAAACTTACTCAAAAAATAGAAGAAAATGGTTGGGGATAACACTCTCCAGTTCATTTTACAGCCTTATAAAACTTGATAGAGAAAATTAACGAGAAAAATAGCACTTTGAGAGGCTGAGGAGGGCAGATCACCTGAGGTCAGGAGTTCAAGACCAGACTGGCCAACATGATGAAACCCCGGCTCTACTAAAAATACAAAAATTACCTGGGGGTGGTGGCACATGCCTGTAGTCCCAGCTACTCAGGAGACTGAGGCAGAAGAATCACTGGAACCCAGGAGACAGAGGTAGCAGTGAGCCGAGATCGTGCCACTGCACTCCAGCCTGGGTAACAGGGCAAGACTCTATCTCAAAAAAGAAAAAAAGAAAAATAGAAGAAAAAATTATTTTCTAGTCTCATTCATGAAAACAGATGCAAAAACCCTAAATGATATATTAGCAAACTAGATTAAGCAATGTACAAAAACATGACTCATAATTTGGGGTTTGGGCTTTTTCCCAAAATGCAAGTTTAATTCAAATTTACAAAATCTGTTAATGTAGTTGATATGGTTTGGCTCTGTGTCCCACCCAAATCTCACCTTGAATTGTAACTCCCATAATCCCCATGTGTCAAGGGCGGGACCAGGTGGAGGTAATTGAATCATAGGGGCAGGTTCCCCCATCCTGTTGTCGTGATAATGAGTGAGTCTCACCAGATCTGATGGTTTTATAAGTGTCTGGCATTTCCCTGGCTTGCATTCATTCTCTCTCCTGCTGCCTTGTGAAGAGGTGCCTTCTGCCGTGATTGTAAGTTTCCTGAGGCCTCCCCAGCCACGCGGAACTGTGAATCAATTAAACCTTCTTTCTTTATAAATTACCCAGTCTTGGGTATTTCTTCATAGTAGCATGAGAATGGACTAATATATAGTTCACCACATCATCCAGTGAATAGTAGAAAAAATATATATGACCATTGCAACATATTCGAAAAAGGAATCAATAAAATTCAACAACCATTCCTGACAAAATTTATTAGCTACTAGGAGTAAGAAATAAGCCTCTTACCTGGATAAATGGTATCTATAGAAAACCTGGAACCATCATCATATTTAGTGAAGAAATATTGCAAGCATTCCTATTAAAATCAGGATTAAGACCATGAAGCCCTCTATCACCACTTCTATTGAATAACACATTGAAAATCTTAGCCAGAATAGCAAGAAGATGGAAAAATTAAATATATAAGCATTAAAAAAGAGAAAATAAAACTCTAGCATTAGCAATTGCTAAATTATCTACATAGCACAAAAACATTTTCAGACAAATTCTTAAAATTCAGATAATAAAGTAATTTTTAGATATATTAATATATAAAAGTCCATTGCAAATTTAGTTATTCATCCATAAGCAGTGGGAAAATTTTTATTTAAAAAAAAAAAATACCACTATGATAGCAACCAAAGGTATAAGGTAATGAGGAAAACAACCTACAAAAGACTTGTAAACCTTTAGGTAGAAAAGTGGAAAAACTATTTAAAGGATACTTATTAAGAGCTAGCAGTGTGTCAGGCATTGTGCTAGGTAGTAGAAATACAAAGGCTGGTAAGACAGCGTGTTCCTTCTTTCCAAGGCTACCAGGCTGGCAGGAGACACTGGTGCCCAAGCAGATGATTGTCATACAGTGGGACAAATGCAGTGGAGGTGTGTTTGGATACAGTAACAGGGATGAGTCACATTTGGGAGTGTCAGTAAAAGGGCATACAAAGTTGGAAATATTTGTATTGACTCTTGAGGATGAGTAGGAGTTTTCCAGGAAAGCAAAAAGGGAGAGGGAGTAAGCAATGCTCACCAAACAGAGGCAGCAGAATGAGGATAAGAAAAGGTGTGAAACACTCCAAGAACCCTATTCTCACAGCCATACGCACTCAACAAGGATATGCTGAAAATGCCATCAGTTGCCCCACCTCTGAACTCTTGGACTGTCCCATCCTGTGGCCTCCCATCATCTCTGTTAAACTATTTCCTGTCCTTGAAGGTCTAATTCAAATTGCCTTTCCTATTCCTCTACCCCAAAACACTGTGATCTATCTCCCCACTCTTTTCTGAGGATACTTTTCACCTCTAATTTTAATGGAATGCCAGCTACATTCTTCTGTTTACCAGACAGCATTTCAAATATTTCTATTACTTTTGCAAAACAGCAAGCTAATAATTGAGTGGGCACTCAGCAAATATGTTTTAAATGGATTATCATTTAAACAGTTCATTTTAAGGGCTTCTATAGAGCTGTTCCTTGGAGCAGATTGTGATCTGAAGGAAATCTGCATTGTTTTTGGTTTTGTTTCATTACATGACGTCACAGTAAACGACCTTTGTCTAACCCACTGGGAGACCAAAAGACAATACCTGTAAAACTTGGCCTCTGGATAAACTCCATCCTGTGTACTTCAAAACAGCATGGATACTCTCCGCTCTCCCACCTCACTGTGCTCTCTAAACAAAATTCCCAGTGTAGAAATAAAAGCAAGTTATTCTGCTGGTTAAAATACTAGTTTGCACATCTGCATGTGTGCAACAAAGCAAGCTCATCTGGACATGCACAAAAATCAGTTTTGATATTTACTGTGGCTGTACTCTCTATATATCATTAAAAATTAATAATTTTGTACAATTCAGAATAAACAATGATGTTTTACTCCAGGTTCAGAGAAAGTATGAAGTAGGAGGAAGAGCACCGAGCTTGGAATTTCCAAAAAGATACTACTGTGGAACTTGACGAAATCTCCTAAACCTTTTCCTCATCTTCAAGGAGGTGATAATGTCACTTACCCAATATAGCTCATTTGGCTAACTGGGCAATCAAATATGCCAGTGGCTATTTGAGTTTAAGAAGTGTAAAGCTCTGTTCCCGTGCCATGTGCTGTCGTTATTACTGAGACTAACTAGCAGAAACTGACACAACATTTCCCTTCTCATGAGCTTGAATCCTTTGACGCTGTTATCTACTTAAGAATTAGCTCTGTGAGGCATGCCCAGAAAGTTCATTGAGAAAATCACTGGTTTTAGACAGCTAAGACTAATCCACGAGTGAAATTTATCATCTTCCTTCAGCATCTTTCAACAACATCCAAAAGTCTATCTTTTAAAAGATAACCACTGCCTTATATAAATATAATTGTATTTGTATTGGTTACATTATCTGGTGGCACTGTTTTCAGTGTAACAAATCATCAAAATGCATCCTCTACATATTTCCAGGGTCCAATTAAGTTGAAAGATTATCCAATTAAGTGGAAAGATTATCCAGTAGCTCTTGTTTTCCTCACTACTTAATAGTTATCAAGAATTCCTTCTCAGCGTTACTGCTCTTTTTTAATTTGTCTAGCAGATTTTCTGCATTTTACAAAAAGAAGAAGTAACCCACCCCCAACACACACACACACACACACACACACACACGCAAAAGAACCCCTCTTCAATCAACACATGTCTGACATAGGTGGAGTCTTTCTTTCAGGGCCTGTTAAATGTTTAGCTTTTGGAGATAGAATCATCCCCCATTATTCTATTATATTCCTCCATCATTCATTTAGACAGTGAAATACTATGCTGCCTTTTAAAATGAGATTGAGGATGTATGTTTACTAAGGTGGAGATTCATTCTATGGTTAAAATTTAAATTTTTTGAACAGCATGCTATGAAGCAGTACTGTGGTGTGATCTCATTCTCGTAACAAGAAATGTGAGCTTGTGGTGTCACGTTGCTAAAAGTCTGGATGAAAGCAAACCTGGGTAATGATTAAGTGCAAAGATATTAGTGTCAGATTGACATGGATTCAAATCCATTCTGTTCCTGGCTAGATGACCTTGGACAGATTGTTTAATCTTTCTCAGTTTCACTTTCTTCTTTAAAGAAAATAATAATGGAATTGGCTTCCTGAGGTTGCTGGGAGGATTCAATGGATAAAGTATCTTAAGCATTTAGCATAGTTCCTGCCCCATAGTGAGTGATCTGTAAACCATAGCCATTATTATTATGACCTATGAGATGATACAAAATGTCAATAGTTATTACCTCTGGGTATGGGCTTAAGAATGACTTTTTTCTGTGCTTCTTTGGGCTCCATTTCCACCTTCGTCAACCACTCTAATGTGTTAACATGTGCTTTTTTGTATATGTATATTGCAAAATAATTATTATTTTATACAATGTTTTGTAATTATGTGAAACTATCATACATCTCATTCATCTTACTTTTTTCATTAAGCACTATGTTTTGAAGATCCACAATTCACAATATGTTGCTGTGTGTACCTCTAATTCATTCTTTCTAAATGTTGCTTAGTACTCCAGAATGTGTGTCCTCAACATTTTCTCCATCTGCTTTCTCAGTTATCAGACTCACAGGTTGCTTCCAAGTCTCTAATGCTACAAGTAACATGTAATTAATATCCTCATGCACATCCCCTGAAGGATCCATACAATATTTTCTTTGAAGTACATACCTAGAGGTATAATTGCTGGGTTATAGAGTGTGCATTTTCTTAGTTGACTAAGTAGTGACAGATGCTTTCCAAAAAGGCTGCAGTAATGATGCAGTGACTCCATCAGCAACGATAAAATTCCTATATGTCTGTATGTGGGAATATTTCTGCCAACACTTGGTCTTATCCATCTTTCTAACTTCCGCCAGTCTAATAAGTAAAACATGAGACAACTTGTTGTTGTTTTAATTTACATTTCTCAGATAACTCAGGATTTGGGCATCATTTCTTTCATATGTTTAGTAGTAATTTGAGCTTCCTCTCCTGTAAATTGCCTGTTGGTATCCTCTGCCTATCTTTCTACTGAGGGTTGCTGCTGTTCTCTTGTTGATTTGCAGCAATTACTTGTGTTATTCATTTGGCCCTTGTGGGTTTTAGACATTTCTAATACTTTTCCCATGTTGACATGTGTGTAATAAATTTGCTCATGGTGTCTTCTTCAAACAGAAAGCCATAATGTTGATGTTCAAAGTCATCAACACTTTTCTTTATGAGTATGCCTTTTGAACTTGTGTTTAAAAAGGTTTTCCTGCCCTAAGCTCAGTCACCAAGATATTCTCCTACATCATACTCCTTTAACTGAATAGTTGTACCTTTTGCTTTTAGATCTTTAATTCAAGTGGGGGCCACATTCGTTTGTTATGTGAGGTAAGGATCTAGTTTACTCTGTGTATAGTGAGCCAATTTTCCCAAAGTAAGCTGATAGATACTGACTTATGATATTCTCTTTATCATACTTAAGTTTCCACCTATATACATGTGTTTGTGTCTGAGCTCTGTGTCCTATTTTATCGGTCTGTTTATCTAGGGTTTTTGGTTTCTTGTGTGTTTTGTTTTGTTTGCACCAATGTAGCACTGTTTTTGTTACTGTGACTTTGTCACATGTTTTCATATCTAGTGGGACAAGACCATTCTCTACTTATGTTTTTTGAGCTTGGCTTCGCTGTTTATAAACTTTTATTCCTCCACATAAATTTTAGAGTAAGTTGTATTATATTGCTCAAAAATATATAAGTAGAATTTTTGATGGGACTGTATCAAATTTATAGATTAAATGGAGAATTTATGTTTTTCTAGTATAATATTGCCTCATCCAAAAGCTCAGGAATTTTCTTCACTTATTCAGATCATCTTTTCTGCAGATAGCTTTTATATTATTTTATTAATATAATTAGCTCCTATATAGTTAATAGACTTATTAGTTGTGGGAATGATATATTATTATTTATTATGTTTTCTGATTTACTATTGCTAGCACTAAAAAAAATAAAAAGGATTGATGTATCCAATGATTTTAATCGTTCTCTTATTGGTTCTAACACTTTGCTTTTGAAATCTGTTGGATTTTTCTGGATAAATGATCATATCATATGCAAATGAAGAAAGTTTTCTCTCTTACCTTCTCCATTAGTCAGCTCTCACTAAGTTATGCTGTGATAACAAATAACTCCCAAAACTCAGTGACTTACAATCACAAACATCTGTTTCTCACTTATGTAACATGTTGAGTATATACTGACTGCAGCTCCCTCTGTATATTTTCTTATTCTGGGATCTGAACAGAAGAAGCAGCCCCAGGAACACAGTATTCTCAGAGCAGAGGAAAAATGCAAAGAAACCAGCGGATCTACACAATAACTTTTAAAGCTTCTGCTCATAACTGTCAAATTCATTCATATTCGTTGGCTGAAACAAATTCCATGGTTAAGTAAAATGACAATAGGGTAAAAAGTGTTCTCTTCTCAGAGGAAGGCTCTAGAAATCACATGGTAATGGGCAGGCAAGTGCAAAACTCTTGCAGGGAAGGTGGTAGTGGATAATTGGAAATAAGAATATAATCTACTACTCTTTCTAACCCTCATTCTTATTTATTTGTCTTTCCTTTAGCTTTAGCCAAGACCTCTAGTGGTAATAGTAAGCATCCTTGTCTTAACTTTAGCATAGAGAAAACAAGTCTAAAGTTTCTCCATTAAGTATAAGAGTTACTATAAATTGTTAGTAGAAATCGTTTTTACCAAGTTAAGGAAATTCCCTACTATTCCTAATTCCCTAAGAGTTTTGATCATAAATTTGTGTTGAACCTTATCAAATTTATATTTTGGAGGTTGATTGATATAATCATATACTATTATTCTCCATTAGTCTGTTAATACACTAACATACACAAATGAATTTTCTCTATTGAAGCATCCTTCCATGTCTAAAATAAACTCTAATAGGCCAAGAGTTCGAGACCAGCCTGGCTAACATGGCAATACCCCATCTCTACTAAAAATACAAAAATTACCCAGGCAGGGTGGTGCACGCCTGTAATCCCAGCTAGTCAGGAGGCTCAGGCAGGAGAATCATTTGAACCCAGGAGGCGGAGGTTGCAGTGAGCCAATATCACATCCAACTGCACTCTAGCCTTGGCACCAGAGTGAGAATCCATCTCAAAAAAAAAAAAACAAAATAAGCCCTATTTGATCTTAAGGTATTTCTTTAAATCTATAATTAGTTTAGCTAATATATTATGTAAAATTTTTAATGTATATAATTATACATTAAAAAGTGAGCTATTATTTTCTTCATTGTATTATCCTCATCTAATTTTGGAATGAGTCTATGCTTATTACACATAAAATGATATGTATAGATTTTGCCCTTTTTCTGTTTTGCAAAAACAACTTGTATAAGATGGGAATTAATATTCCTTGAAAATTTAGTAGAACTTTCTAATAAAATCGTCTGGGCCTAGAGTTGAGTAAGGAGGATCTTTGTTTATCATTTCAAATTATTTAATATTCATTGATATATTCAAATTATATATTTCTGCCAAGTGTGGTGGCTCACTCCTGTAATCCCAGCACTTTGGAAGGCCGAGGCAGGTGGATCACCTGAGGTCAGGAGTTTGAGACCAGCCTGGCCAACGTGGCGAGACTCCATCTCCACTAAAATACAAAAATTAGCCAGGCGTCATGGCTCATGCCCGTAGTCTCAGCTACTCAGGAGGCTGAGGCATGAGAATCACTTGAACCCAGGAGGCGGAGGCTGCAGTGAGCCAAGATCATGCCACTGCACTCCAGCCTGGGTGACAGAGTAAGACTCCATCTCAAAACAAAAAAATAATATATATATATATTTCTTATTTATACCAGTTTATTATACCTTATTTATACCAGTTTAGGCATTTCATCTTTTTTCTAGGAATTTATCCACTTTAAGTAGATCTTCAAACTTACTGTCCAATAGCTGCTGAAAACCTTTGAAGTCAAGCCTTTCAAGGGAGTAATCATATCATATACATGGCCCTGAAGCTCCCTGTACACTTTCAATACTTTACAAATAATAATAATTAACAGGCACTATCCGATGAATAGAAATCTACCAAAAATGTTAGAAATTATCTCTAAGAGTAGTATTAAGGGTAATTTTTATGTTCTAACATGTTGTACATTTTTTTGTGTGTAGTCTGAAGGTTTTACACAGACAAAATGTTGCTTTTCTATCATCGGGAGTAACTTAAACTATTTCTCTTTTGTACTGAAATTAATCTATAAAACTTACCTAAGTTCAGAATTACTGTCACATTCCCACACCCCATTGAAATATGGCATTTGATAAATCCACAGGCAGACCTGCTTTCTTGGGTATTGAATTCATCTATAAACAAGTAGAACCCTTCAAGGGAGAAACTGTAACCTGTACATGGCCCTGAAGCTCCCTGTGTACTTCCAGTATTTTGTAAATAATAATAATTAACAGATACTGTCTGACCCTTTTGGATTTATACCAATTTATTTTATCTAAAAGGACATTTTAACATAGCCAGCTATGGGTACAATTTTTAAAAATTTGAAATTGAACTCTTGGAAAATGAGTTGTTTGTTCTACCTGTCTTTTTCCTGCCTTTACCCTCCACTCAAGTATGGGTTTTATTAGGCAGTGTATATTTCACCTAAGGCCTCGAAAATGTACTTCTGGAGAAAAAGGCTTTTCTTGGTAGTCTGTGGTGAGTAGGACCTTATTTCTGTTTGGTTTTTAGTGTATGTTATGTGTGGGCCCTGAGGATTCAGTGAAGGTGTTTTCTTTGAAAAGCTGTCAGACAACACAAATTAAATTCACTAATGGTACAGACACAGCCAAACAAGTTCAACAGTTCACATACACTTGAAAGCAAATGAAAGAGAGTATGTATAGAGAGAGGTTTTTACCATCTGCCTCCTTCTACTAAATGTCTTCAGTTCTCCAGGGAAACGTCTAATACATCTAATACGTATATCAGGTTGTTGTGAGATTCAAATTGTTAACGCATTAGTTAGAAGCACTTAGCACAGTCCCTGGCATACAATAGATAATAAAGGGAAGCCATTCTTATTTGTACACATATGGACGTGGTTTCACGTATACTGCTCTGCACTTTGTTTTCCTAATAGCACTGACATTCCTCTGAGTGAAAGGACTGAGCTCTGACTCCCTCTGTAACAGTTAGGTAATTCTACAATAGCACAGATACATCCTCATTTAGTCAACCATTCTCCTATTCATGAGCATTCTGGTTGATTCCAGGTTTTGACTTTACAAATGCTACAGCAACCTCTTTGTCCCCCTCAGAACTTCAAGGCAGCCAGTTCTGCTCTTCCCCATTTGCTCAGATATTGCCACTCTCCCAAGATGCTTCCTCAGATAGGGGTGTCCCCTGCAGGCCACCTCCACATTCCTGCCCTCTTCCTGGGTCCTTCTCCCAGCAGGCTGGCCAAGCCGGAGCAGAAGCCATTCCAAGCCCCTGGGAGGACTGGCTGGGAGCTGAGATGTGGAAGCCAAAGCCCATGATACACAGTCATCCTGAAGGCATGCTGCAGTCATGACTCTTGGTGTAGGAATGAAGGCAAAGCTGGTGGAACCAAGCCAGGAAGCCATTTTGACTGTGAGGAGAAGACAAGAAAGTCCCAGGCAGCTTGTAGATGCACCCTAGCTGTTGTAATCTACCACTTCGAGATCAATTCTGGCAGGGGCACCAGGGAGTCACAGATCTGGCCTGTTTTAGGAATTCACCTCTATAATGATACCTTGTATTGGCAGAGTGACTTCTATGTCTCAGAAGATTTTCTTGGCTCTGTTATATCATTATGGGTTTTTCTGTTAAGTGACACCATAGCTCCCAGCAACTAAGCTGTGATTTGGCTGTGCTGGTTAAGTTAACTGAAATACTAGATCCAGCCACCTTTTAGCTGGGTGTTTCATGTTGTAAAGGCAGATTAAAATGCTCCCCTGAAGTTCACAAGAGCTTGTCCAGTCTCTATTGGATATTAGAACCAGCTGTTATTGAACCTGTATGTGCCTGATGCTGTTCAAATGTTATCTGACAATCTTCCCTGAAGCCCAGGAATTGGTATCCCTGCTTCATTCATTTGTTTTTTATTTATTTCTATTTTTTAGAGATGGGGTCTCACTCTGTCACCCAGGCTGGGTACAGTAGCATAATCATAGCTCACTACTACCTCAAATTCCTAGACTCAAGCAATCCTGCCTTGGCTTTCCAGGTAGCAGGGACTATGCTGCTAACTTTTTAATTGATGCATAACTTTTTAATTTATGCTGAGCTAACTTTTTAATTTTTTGTAGAAACAGGGTCTCATTATGTTGCCCAGGCTGCTCTCAAACTCCTGGTCTCAAGCAATTCTCCCATCCTGACCTCCCAAAGTGCTAGGATTATAGGCATGAGCTACCACACCTGGCCCATTATCCCATTTTGTAGATAAAGCCATTGATGCTCAAGAAAGTAAAGCCTGAGGTCACTTACCTGGTGAGGAGTGAAGCTGGAATTCAAACCCGACTTTGTGAATGCACAACCTATGTCCTTTCCCCATCTCACCACCATTCCACAACTAAACCACCAAAGCCCAACCTTTTTGAAGAACTCTTTCTGAAACTTTTAAGGAAAAAGCCACTTCCCCATAGTTAACTAGGATGTATCTGTGTATAGATCCTATTTCATAGTTCTTTCAAACTAGAAGCCAAATTATTTCTTATGCACCTGTCCCAGCTGTTGGGTGTAAACATGATCATGTTGATGATGTGATGGTGATGATGATGGTGATGGTGATGATAACAGCTTTAATTTACTGAGCACTCACTCCATGCCCAGCACGTTGCTTATCACTTAACATTCTTGCACTTACTCTTGATTCTTACAAGAAACCTGCCCAGTGCCCAAACATGCACAACTAGGACACAGCACACCTGAGACCTGGCCTCGGGCTCCTGACTTCAAAGCCTGTGCTCCCAACCATGTCACAGCACTGACGCAGCAGTGGAATCTTGAACGCATAGTTTCATCTAGCATAGGCTACTATAAGAGAAAGGAGACATTGGAAATACTCCACACACCCTTCCTGCACCGACAGCCATTCTTAGATTTAAGCATTTTATTCAGCGGGGCTCAGACGTATTTAGACACTTTAAGTTAATCATTACCTGTCACCATTTGTGTGTGCTGTTCCTCATCAGCAAGCATGTGTAGACGTAGCTGCCCTCTGCTTTACGTCACATTTTTTATTAGGCAATCATAATATTAATAGAGGAGATCTCCTGCTAGGAGAAGAACATTTTTGTGGTGTTGAAGATAATATAGGTGCTCAACCTAAATTAACTGGATAATTGCTTCAGTCTTTTCAGTAATTTATCATCATGGACTCCCAAGCAGCTCAGACAGACGTCAGTTATGGTTAAGATGACACTGTCCTCCAAGAAATCAAGAAAGAGGATAACAAAATCTCCTAAATGCCCACAAACTCCCCAAACCTGAATTTTTATCTTCATCCATCTTCACCATGAATTGCCTCCAGTCATCTCTGGCTGGAGCAGAGATGTCGCCTGGTTATCCAACTCCTCACCTCACTATCAAAGGTCATGATTGCAGGGATGTGTGTGGCTGTGTGCCAGTCCCTGTGAGAGCCAACTTGGTGGTGGCAGCACATACCAATGGCATGGTACTTCAGCTTGAATTGACAGTAGGCTTTATATGATGGAATTGTAGGCTCTTACTAGCAAAGCTACTCATAATGTCTACTCTTTTCTTGCTATAGTAAGTGTGAGAACCCAGTATGGAGTCCAGTAAGCATCCCTTTTAGTTGGTGTGTATTGGGCAGGGTCCTCCAGAGAAACAGAAGCAATAAAATATAAATATATATAAGATTTATTATAAGGAAATGGCTTATTGAATAATGGAGGCTGAGAAGTCCCACAATCTGCCATCTCAAACTGGAGACTCAGAAACACCTGTGACGACCTTTCAGTCCAAGTCCAAAGGCCTGAGAACCAGGAGCACTGATCATACAAGGATAATGTGAGTCCCTGTCTGAGGGCAGAATACCAGTGTCCCAGCACAAAAATTCAGGCAAAGAGAGTGAATTCTCCCTGCTTCACCTTTTTATTCAGGTCCTCAGCAGATTGGGTGAAGCCCACCTATACTGGAAAGGACAATCTGCTTTAGTCAGTCTGCTGATCCAAATGCTAATCTCATCCAGACACACCCTCACAGACACACCAAGATATAATGTTTAACCAAATATCTGGGCATCCCATGGTCCAGTCAAGTTGACACATAAAATTAACCATCATAGCAGTTTGAGAACTTCACTGAACTTCACTAAGATGAGGTAGCACTTTCTCATTCTGCCTTTTACCATCCCGTATTCCATATGTGCTATTTACTACAGGGGTAGGTAAGGAGGGAAGGGAAAAAAAATCAAACACATGTAGAAACCCATTGCATATGCTACCCTAATTTTGGAGAGTCCCTGGGTGGACTGGCATTTTAAAGGCTATGAAGAGTCCTGCAGTACAGACACATATTAACTTCGTTTTACACAGTGTTTCCTTATTTGAGCACCCAAATGTTTTTGAGGAGGAGATTACCATTATGGCTATAAAGCCACATTCTCCCATGGCCATGTCCCCTCGATTCTGGGGCATAAAATTAAAAATATAGAATGCTAAGACCAGTAGAATCTCAAGGGATTTCATTGACCTCATGACATCCTCCCTCCACTGCCTTGAGAGTCCTGGAATTAACCTGACCCAGAGAAGTTTTCCCAAAGAATTTACAGAGCCCCAAACTGATAACAACTGCCTGAGATCTCTTCCTCCGATTCCAACCTACTCCTGTCACACAGCGAGATTTCCTATATCATGAAATGGGAGAGAATGGAGGAGAGCTTATCAAGAGAGAAGATAGATGTCATCTGCTAGGTCCTGTTACGTCTCATCTCATCTTTTAATATTGCAAATAGGCCATTGGCAGGCTTCTTTGAACCTTTACTAGGTCACAAAGATTCTGAGTTTATATGTAGATGGCAGAAAGAATACATTCTTTACCTCTCCCACCTATCCTCTTATTTACAAAGACCTGAAACAAAGTCCTAAAATTTAAAGACATATATTTAACAAAATATTATAACACTGCTAAAAGAAAGGAAAGCTGCTATAGAGTCATTTAGAGCCATTCCATCTTTGACAAGCTCCCTCACAGAAAGTGAGGATGGAAGGAAAGTTTGAGTTTTCTGATCCCTCTGAGTCCAGTGCTAATTCTATTTTATTCTGTGACCTCTATATGATTAATGACATTAGAAATCAACAAATACCCATTGATGTTTGACAGAGCCCAAGTGTTCCACAGAACCCAGTTTGATTATTTTACCCTATCCAGACATTCTGTAAAGGCAGAAGTCTAATAATTCTTTAGATATTTAATTCCATAAGTAATTTGTATGACTCAATTCTACTTTTAAAAGTTAGAATATTGTGGATATAGCTAAGATCCCCTTTGACCAATCTCCTCATCCTAATCCCTTCCCCATATTCCCAGAGGTAATGAGGTCCCCCCGACACACACACACACACACACACACACACACACTTTTACATGCACACAATATGCATATTCATAATTCACATAAAACATATAATATGGGTTTAGGTGTTTTGCATTAATGGTGTCATACTGTTCTGCAACTTGCTATTTTCAGTGCAAAATATGTTTGGGACATCTATCATATTGATACACGTTTAGTCATCCATTTTAAGTACTGTATGGCATTTCCTCTTATTATTTCACCATAATTATTTAGCTATTCCCATTCTGTAAGATCCAAAGGTCATTTCCACTTTGGGCCTCTTAAAAGCCATGCAGCACTGAATGTCCTTATCATGGTCCCCTGTGCAAAGGCAAAAGATTACAAGGATAGATACCTAGAGATGTTACTGCTGGGCCATAGGGTGACATTTTATTTTCAATAGATGCTGCCAAGGTATGAGTAAAGAACTCTCATCTGTAAAGGAGCCAAGGGAAGAAATCCCCACAATGGCTCAAGGAAGTAAAAAAGAGGATGAAGAAGGTGGTTACACCAGCTGCTTTGGAAAAGCCTGTGAGAATTAGTTCAACCATTGTGGAACACAGTGTGGTGATTCCTCAAGGATCTAGAACCAGAAATACCATTTGATCCAGCAATTCCATTACTGGGTATATACCCAAAGGAATATAAATCATTCTGTTATAAAGATACATACATGTGAATGTTTATTGTGGCACTATTCACAATAGCAAAGACATGGAATCAACCCAAATGCCCATCAATGATAGACTGGATAAATAAAATATGGCACATATACACCATGAAATACTATGCAACCATAAAAAAGGAATGAGATCATGTCCTTTGCAGGGACATAGACGAAGCCATCATCCTCAGCAAACAGAGGAACAGAAAATCAAACACTGCATGTTTTCACTCATAAGTGGGAGCTTAACAATGAGAACATATGGACACAGGGAGGGGAACAACACACACTGGGGCCTGTCTCAGGGGCAGGGGGATGGAGAGCATAAGGATAAATAGCTAATGCATTCAGGGCTTAAAACCTAGGTGATGGGCTGATAGGTGCGGCAAACCACCATGGCACATGTTTACCTATGAAACAAACCTGCACGTTCTGCACATGTATCCCAGAACTTAAAACAAAATTTAAAAAAAAAAAAAAAAAAGACTAAAGCCATGGATCCTTTTTTTTCAATCCAAAGGCTGCCTTCTACCTTTGTGCGCTTTTTCCCTTCCAGACTGTCCTTGGTATTCTGTTTAACTTGGAATTTTGCTCTTAACTGCCATAGAATGTGTATGTGCATGCATATGGGTGTGGAAGACAGACATTTATCATTGAATTTTTTTAAATAGGAAAACTAAACAACAACTAAAAACTTTCTTAGTGAGAAAGAGGTAGGTAAATGACCACCAGTTCATATACTGTTAAATATATAAAATGTACATAATCCAATTCTGGAAGGATATACAGTTTATGAAACGTTAATGGTAGCCTTTGAAGTATAGAATTCTGAAAGAATTAGAAAGAATTTTCGTTTTTATCACACACCTTCTATCATGTGCATTTATTTTGATCTTAAAATTAAAGAAGAATACTATATGTCTTCTGACCCTGTCTCTACAAGGTCCTTAGGTAGTGAAGTTATTGGGGAGAATGTCAAGCACTGATATGCTGTTATATCTTAGGTTCTTTGGTGCCCCTCAAATTATACTGTTTGCCATCCTTGCTGGCTGGGTGTGCCAAAGCATAGGCTATAAGTAATACTCTCAATTTAAAGTCAAAAAGTCATAAAACATTGTTTTACCTCTTTGACTCCTCTTATCAAACCTAAAAAATTTCCACCTTTGAGAAAATTCTATTCCAAGCTATAATTGCAAAAGTACTCTACCCTAATTTCAGTAGCAGACATCACTGAAATGAGGCAGACCGAATTCATCACTGAATTGTGAGGCAGACACCTCACAAGTCTACTCCCTCATTTCAATTGTGGGGGTGTTGGGAATATGAAAGGATGGGGATAGGGTGGATGGAAAGAACTGAGTTCAGCAAGAAAACATGATCATTCCTACTTGGAGTCTACTTGGGTCTTCAAGATTTGTAGACTTCTATCTTTTGCCTTCCCATGCTTTACAAAGTTCCAACTATGCCTGCATTTTGAAGGGAGCAAGTATCATGAATAATGTGCTTACAATTGTTATGTTTAGATAGAAATTTTAAGTCTGAGATTTTAAATGTTCTTTAGTTTAGAAAACCAATGAGATACAAATAGGTCACTAATAACATGATATCTTGTTTATAAATATCCCATTGCTCTTTAGTGCAAATCTGTCACCTTTTGTGAAGAATTTGTCACTGTGATGTCATATTCTTCCCTTGTCCCCCACTTTCTTGCTCTATATAATAATCTATGAATTGGCTGGTGTTTATACTTCTGTTTCTCAGCACTGTTTAATTTTCTACTCTCTGCATGATATTTCAGGGTTCATACTCCTCTGAATGTGCTACAATTATAAACCTGGTCCCCTAATGAAGGTTATCTGGGTAATTTTAATTTTTTGCTATTATAAAAATAAGCAAATACTATAAAAATTTATATCTTCAAACATACATTACTGCATATAGGAGTAAGTATAACCATAAGATTATTTTCAAACAGTGAAATGCCAAAGCAAAGAAAATACTCATTTTAAATGCTAAATACCAAATATTGCCAAGTTTCCATTGAAAAAGTTTATACCAACGGTTTACAACAGTGCTGATATTTCCCACATACTCACCAATGCTGAGTTTTACCAAATGTCAACATTGTAAATTTGGTGAAAGTGATTTATTTTATTTATTCTGATGAGGTTGAACATCTTTTCATGATTATTGGTTATATTTTCCTTTCTGTGAGCTTCTGCTTTGTACTTTTGCTCATTTTTTAATTTTTCAATTTTGTGCAGTGAATGGTATAAGCTATCTCTATCTAAGAGTGGCCTTTGTCATGTGTGCAGTGAATTTTTTTCTAGTTTATCATTCATCTTTTTATTTTGTCTATGGCATTTCTTTCTATTTCTAAAAATCGAAGTTTTAACCATTGATGCAGATAGATGTACAATATTTTCCTTTAGACCTACTGCAATGAATTCTTTTTCATTAGATATTTGATTATCTCTTCTTTTTCTGACTTCTGAAGCACATGTGGTTCTTACTGCATATTTGACACAACTTGTACTCATATTTAAATTAACATCTGTGTGTGTGTGTGTGTGTGTGTGTGTGCCCGAATTTATTCAAATAGATTAAAAGGCCCTTGAAAAGCTGGAGAAATCAAGTGATTTTTTATATTCCCCACCCTACCCCACAGTGTCCCATGTCTAGTAAGGGAAAAATTTAGACCAGTAAGAATTTCAGATGAAAGCACTGCTAAGAAGAGTGCTATGAGAATCTAGAGAAATATAGGCCCAAATTGTCAAACTGACCAAAGCAATAGTAAGAGATTCCCACAAGGGATGAATGATCCCCAAGACAAACCTGGTCTTCTTTACCTTTTGCCTAAAGCAGAGGCAGTTCTCAGTGTTCCGTGGCCTTGCCCCTGCCCAACTCTCCAAGTTTACCTTGTAGCACTCTGGCCCTTGCTCTTTATATCCTGCTACCCTGGCCTTCTACCTATGGCCCAAGTATCCACCAGGTTAGTTTCTACCAAGGCCTTTTCCTGGAATGTTCTTCTTGATTTTCACATTCCTAACTGCATCTTGTCATTCAGACTGTGGCAGATTGGATTTTTTCAAAGATGACCACACCAATACGTATCTTATCCCTTCTGCTTTTCTTCTTATAATATGTTGAAACTCTTCCAACAAGAGATGGTGTCTATGTTTCTCCACATCGAATCGAAGTGGATCTTTGTAACCATCTTAACTGAAAGAGTCTGGCAGAAGCAACACTACGTGACTTCCAAGGCTAGGTGATAAAAAAAACAATAGAACTTCCACTTGGCTCAATCTCTCTCGGAACACTTACCCCCAGAACCCAGCCACCACATTGTAAGGAGAGCAGGTCACATGGAAAGGCCTGTATAGGAGTGCAGACACACAGTTGACAGCGAGTAACAGCCACCAGATATGTGAGGGAGCAGACCGTCAAATGGTTCCAAGCCTCAACCTTCAAGCTGCCTCCCAGCTGGGCCCCAGATACTGTGTGGCAGAGACAAGCTGTCTCTACTATACTCTGTCAGAATTCCTGACCGAGACAATCCATGAGCATAATACATTGTTTTATGCCACTGAGTTCAAGAGTAATTCACAGTGAAGCCACAGTAAGTAGAATGAAACCTCAGTTTAAATGTATTCAGAGAGGTTCTCAGCACCTGCAGCAGCATCTGGCACATAGATAAGTGGTAATCAACAAATATTTGCTGAATTAATATGAATTTGTATGAATGTATGAAGTGTTTTTAAGCAATTAGATTCTTCCATTAGATCTTATTTTTGCTACTTAATAGAATAAACGTTTACTGAGCACTTACTGTATTCTTCAGGAATATATTGTAGTTTTCTGTAGCTATATGTGTACTTCTAAGAGTGATTTAATGCAAATAGAAGTAAAAATCAGTAATCTGTACACCAAACACCCCTTGACATGCAATTTACCTGTACCAGAAACCTGCACATGTACCCCTGAACCTAAAATAAAAGTTTTAAAAAGAAGAAATAAAAATAAGGAATAACCAGGAGATATATATGATGAATTTTTTTTACTTTTAAGTTCAGGTGTACATGTGCAAGATGTGTAGGTTTGTTACATAGGTAAACATGTGTCATGCAGGGTTGTTGTGCAGGTTATTTCATCACCCAGGTGTTAAGCCTAGTGCCCATTAGTTATTTTTCCTGATCCTCTCCTTCCTCCCACCTTCTACCCTCCAATAGACCCCAGTGCTGTTGCCCTCTGTGTGTCCATCTGTTCTCAATATATGATGAGATTTTTAAAATTGGACTTAGAAATAACAGAGACAGGAAAAAACAAAATAAGTTAAAGCAAAATAAGGCAAACCCTTAGAACATTTAAAAGAAAAAAAAAGAGCTTGCCAAAGAAGTGATAATTTTTAATCATATATAAAACTAAATTCTACCATGGTGATACAATTTCTAATTTCCTTAAAACAGTATAATCTTCTTTGTTTATTCAAAGAATATTTCCTTGTTGGTCAGAGAATGAATTAGGTAATATGGGGGGAAAAATAGTTCTTTAAAATATGGTTATTTATGTTTGGATAGAATGTTTGACCCAAAACCTTCACTTTCCTCTATTTACTTACCACTCTTTGCCCAAAAAGGGCTGGAATCAGAACCGTAACAATGAAGAATGAGAGAACCCACAGTTTGTAACTGGAACTCAGGCGTTCTTTTTTTTTTTTTTTTTTTTTTTCTTTTGAGAAAGGTCTCCCTCTGTCACCCAGACTGGAGTGCAATGGCGCATTCTTGGCTCACTGAAACCTCTGCCTCCACAGTTCAAGCGATTTTCCTGCCTCAGCCTCCTGAGTAGCTGGGATTACAGGCGCATGCCACCATAGCCTGGCTAATTTTTGCATTTTTAGTAGAGATGGGGTTTCACCATCTTGGCCAGGCTGGTCTCAAACTCCCAACCTCAGGTGATCCACCCGCCTCAGCCTCCCAAAGTGCTGGGATTACAGGCGTGAGCCACCGCGCCCGGCCACTCAGGCTTTTTTAAGAGTCTGAACTGAAAGCTCTTAGAAACTGTTCATGCAGCAAATCTGGTTAGCCAGCTACCTGGGAAGTTTCTTCCTGAGACAGTGAGTTTTTGCACATCTAAATTTGTCTTGTTTCCTTCCTTGGACAAGCACCATTTCCATTTTTGTTTTCAAAATCAACACCATCCTTGCTATTTCATAAAATGTTGGCGCCA
Source organism: Macaca nemestrina (assembly GCF_043159975.1). NCBI lineage: Eukaryota > Metazoa > Chordata > Mammalia > Primates > Cercopithecidae > Macaca > Macaca nemestrina. The sequence continues at coordinate 36,889,752 of NC_092130.1, forward strand.
ATTTAACAGTTCTATTGGCCTTGGGGAAAGTATTGGAATCTCAGAAAGGAGCCCAGAACTAGAATATTATAAAAGGTTGCTTGGGTAAATGTGCGTTTTTTATGACCTCCCTGAGAAAATAAACACCTAGCACCCATGAACGTGCAACTTGCCTGTGTCTGTTATAACTTACAGCCTACATTGATGATTTCTAGTCACCAGAAAATGTTCAAAGTTCTTTGGGTAGAAGAGGCACAGGAGATGAGGCAAGGCCTGTTTAAAGCTAACTACTTCTTTGGAATAATAATACAGGGCATAACAAATAATGTTTTCCAGAGGCTGCCAGTACTAATATTAGAGATGCTAAATCCTCTTTTCTTCTCTGCTTAAATATTATCCATGGCCCTTCACTGTACCCACTAAAATACCTGAGTTGAGACTATTTGTGACCACCCGCACATGGTACCTATACTATCACTCTTATTATGAATCTCAATTTAGCTAAAATTTTTCATGCCCCTCTCCTCAAATATCAACTGAAGAAAGGTAAATATACCAAAGAATGTAAAGTAGAATTGTTTACCCCCTCAATCAATAGTCGTCACCCACTGAGTCAAAACACAGCTGAGGCATTCACCTGAAAACAGAACTAGGACCAATCACGAGACCATGTTGTCATAAGACCAAAATTGTGACTTTAAATCTACAGGTAGGTTAATTTTACTTACTTATGTAGGATGCCAGAGAATATTGCTTTAGTCTTTCTCCCTGTCTTTGGTGGAAAGGCAATTAAAGAAGAAGACTATGAAAACTAGTGAAAAAGAAATAGCAAGTGCCCACTTCACAGAGATTGGAAACCTGTGTTCCAACTTACACTCACTATGTTAGGTTAGGCCAGGTCCTCATCCCCTCTTGTTAGTGGGATGGCAAACAGATGGTGCCTGGGTGGGGGTTACCAAACCAGCTGTTGGCTTCCTAACCCTGAAATTTGCCTTCCTACAGGAAGAAAGACAAAGTGACAGCTAATTAGATGCTTTCTACTTAGAAAGTCTATTCCCAGACTGTTTTCTGCCTGCAAACTTAATGTCCATAATCTATGCCAATGCTTGTAGCCTAACTACTCTGGCTATTTTCTAACTTTCCCTTCTAGTTTTTACGACTGCTGTATTTTTGCAGTCACAATTATTAGGAAAAAATTTGCTCAAGGAGCAATCAGAAAAATAACCTAAATCCAATCAGTCAAATAACCACAATCATTATCATCATCACCACCATCATCATCAATCATCGCCATCATTATCATTATCCTTAAAGGGGAGTGGCAAAGGTCAACCTGGTTTTTAAAAGAATGAATTCTAACAAGCTTAAAATTATTGAGTTCCCTCCATGTTAAGATCAAACTGAAAAATCCACATTCTCTTCATTTCTTCTACCAAACTCCATATCCTAGCTCAAGAAAATAAGCTTTCAGGAGCTTTTTTGGAACAACTTAAATGGCAACTTGGAAATCAAATGGCTCTGACACAATAGTGATCTTGATGAGTTAACTTCCAATGAATGTACCATATGGATGAAATTCTTCCTGAAGTGCATGTGGGTGTGTTTAAGGATAGAGCATGTGGGGCAAAACACATTTCAAGCTTTTCAAAAACCCATACATTTGCAAAATCATTCGATGCATTTTTATTTTTTAACTGATTCCAAATCTGTCCTCTTTCAAAAATAAAGAGTTACTGGTCTTTTCTAGGGACCTTCCCCCTTTGTTTCTATATGGGTACGCTCCTTCCTAGTCTCACAGAGAGAAAAGTCCAACTCCTGAAATCTAGGGCTTATGCAGACATTTCAGTCTACAAGCAAAGCAGCAGACTAGGAGGAGGGGACACTTTAAAATTCAGTTACAGAGGAGTGGTTAATGTTGAGCTACCTTATACAACCCTAGCAAGCCCACTGTGGTTCTAGGATATTTTGTAGTCACGTAATTCTATGATTTATGTGGAACTTAGGGTCAAATCTTTTTTCCTGAGCCACTATCAAGTTTCCTCAATCCCAAAATGTAACCTATCACTGAATTTTGAATTTGAATAAAAATATATATACATATAGTTATTCTCACTAGCTTTCATGTTGCTTTTGATTCACTGTTTAGCATATTAACATTATTTTAGATCCTAATTCAATCATACACTCAGGGAGTTATATCATACTGTGGGATTTGGGGCTGATGTCTGTGTATTTAAGGTGCAATCTTTTATCAGTGGCATTCTAGGTTATGCTCAGAATATTTCTCAAATAGTGCTACAGCTTCTGCTATCATTCACTCTGATTAATTTGGGATTAAATCTACTTACCATGCCTGCTTTAGATGTTCTCTTTTCTGTTCATTAGAATTATCCATAAGCGGGCAGTCAGAATTACCTTCTTTGGTGCCTACATTTCTCTTGAGTTGGATCTGTTTTAGAATTTCTGCCCATAACAAACCTGCCTAAGTCATTTGAAAGCTATCTTCCCAAAACCTGGAACACATATGTAAGTGCCCAGAATCTCGTAGCTTTAATGGAGTGTGACTTTCTGCAAGATTCCCATCCTTTCCTCACCACCAATCAGTGGCCTGTTGTTCCTAGGAGAAACAGTAGTAATCTCTTGTGGTTTCTTCCATATTCTGACCAATAAAACCACAGTAAATCAAGAATTTATCAAGCTACTTAGAGAAAAGGAGAAGCAATGGAATATTAACTGTGGTTGCTATCAACAGCAGACTAGGTCAAAAATATGGAAAATGCTTTCCTAACAACAGATTATATCAAAGGCAAGAGAAGATTGTTTCTTCCATTTTATATTCCAGCCAAGAGTCTTATCCAAACATGTGTTAACAATACCTGTGAGACAGTTCTTCCTTTCTCATGTTCCAATGCCAAGTTAATTTTGTTCATTATCTAAGTATTTGTATGCATTCTCTCAATTTAGTGAGGGCAAGGATTTTGACTTCTTATTCACCTCCACACCCTAAGTGCTCAGCATGTCTAACAAATATTAGACACTCAATAAGTATCTGATAAATGAATTAAGATGAGATTGAAACAATTATTTCCTCCTGGGAAGTATTAAGTTCTTCCTCTACCAGAGTTTTTACATAAAAGCAATTTGAAAAAGAATGAACAAGTTGCTATATTTATCAAACTTCATTTTCTGAATTTGGTCACAAGAACTTACTTTGAAAGCAAAACTGGGAGATACTGATTTCCAACCTCTCTTCTCTATTCTTAATCTTAAAACACAGCACGCGCGCACGCGTGTGCACGCACACATACACAAACAATGGAGGCAGTTTAGAGAACATCTTAGAGTATTTCTTTAAATAACAAAAGTGGATTTGCCTGCAGAGCTGTCCATACTACCACTTCCATACCTCTCGTAACTAAGATCACTTTTTGCAGATGGGTGAAGCCTGCCAGTCCTCAAACAGAAGCAAAGTGGCCCCCATTAACACAAAATCATCAAATGAATCTTGCTGGCAGGACGCTAGGCCAGCTATCTATCCATTGACAATCTCATAACCTTCAATTTTACATCCAAAACAAATAAAACAATGCCTGATTCTAAAAGAAAGAAGAGGAGAAAATGAAATATTTCCATCCCATTTACCCTTCAAACAAAAGATAAAATATAAGCTAGAATGTAACACAGAAAGCATGGGTTTAGTAAGATCCTGATAGCTAAGTCACTTTGGGTACAAAGTGTATATTTTTGAGTGTACCTGGTACTTTCAAATGGGGACATTATAATAACTGAAAATTATAGGGCAGTGATGGAGCCTCATGGTTAAGAGCACAGCCTTTGAAGTTATGCAGACCTGAGTTTGAGTTCCTGTTCTGTCAATTTCTTTCTGTGTACCTTGAACAAATGACTTAATCTTTCCCTGCTTCAATTTCCTTAGCTGCAAAGGGGGATACTAATAATTTACAGGGTTATTATAAAAATTAAATGAGATAACCCATGTAAAGTACTCACACAGCATCTGGCACAGAAAAGCACTTAATAAATGTTTACCATGATAGCCGTGGTTCTTACATTAATCTGAAAGGAATTAATTTGACAGGAAGGTTGATGGATTGAATAGAAATAGCACAAAAGTGTCTCATCACCGAGAACATAGCCTTTCTGAGAAATTAGCCAACCGGCATGCCCAGTAGCTAATTGCAATTCATTTGGAATGAAACGGAGACAAATATGCCATTGTAAGAACCAGGATAGAGAAATGCTAATGAGGATTGAGACAGTGGTCTGAGGAAGAAAAGAGGCAAGTAAATCTAGTGTGCTGTGGAGAGAGCCTTGGCCAGTGGTCCCAGGCAAGAACATCCTTGGAAATCTTCATGGCTGTATCTGAAAGCTGAATTAGAGCTCTGCAAAGCTAAAGAAGGGTCACATGTCTGCCCTTTGGTAGCCAACAAAATGATGCTTGGGGGAACAGACATTCCACTTGGGAACTGACTAGGACCTTTTCCAAGATGTTCTATGAGAAAGGGCCACATGGAGCACTGTGCTAGGGGGTCTCCAAGGTGCCTGGGATTGGCTCTCCAAAGTAGGGGTCCGTCCACTGGAACCTCACACCACACACAGGTCTAGGTTTCACTAATCTCTTTCACTTGAGATGCTACAGAGACCGAGGTAGACAGGCCCTGGCTTCATGGAACTCATAGCTCAGTGAGGGGATGAGAACACAAGGTGGTGGGTTACCATGACAGGGGTCTGGGCAGGGTATTCATGGAGCACATGGAAAAAGACATGGAACCAGTCTTGGGGACAAAGAGCCTTCTTAGAGAAAATGTCTGTGATGGGACATGAAAAATGAATGAGATTAGAAAGGCAGAGGGGGCCAGAGTAGAAAAGAAGGTCCAGGCAGAGGAAAGAGCACGGGCAAAGGGCCAACAGAAGACTGAGAGTGCAGCATACTTGAGGGATTAAAAGATGGTCTGTGCAGCTGCAGCAGGGAACATGGAGCATGTTCATTTTAGGATGGCTTGTCAACAATAATTTGTACTTACTCTGTGCCAGGCCCTGTGACAAGCAGGCCCACTAGGAGTATTAGCTCATGAAATCTGCACAACAATCCTATGAGCTAGGAACTGTTGTTCACCTCATTTTACTATGGGGAAGCGGAGAATCATCAGAGAAGTTAGGATTCAAGATACGATGTTCTGAGTCCAAGGACTGACATCTCATAAGTGTGCTAGGATTTCTACCCAGACACCGTGACTTGAGAGCTCACACCCTTAACCACTGTACCTCCCCAAAGGCACATTCCCACTGCACCTCCTGCCACCATGGCAACTCACCTTTTAAGACACAGGGGGTAGGAAAGGGCTTTTGTATACAGCTTTACGTTTATGGTTTCCCTAAAGTTAGTGTGAAGTAACCTGTCCGTATACCAAACAAAAGCAACAAAAAAACTTTTCCAAATATGTCTCTGAGCAATAGAAGGTATAACTACAGGTTTGTACTTCTATACAATTTTTACACAGGTCTTACCTCTACAGATTCCCAGTTCTTGCAAAGTCTTGAGACTATTTTGAAATCCTTTGGGTAGAAAAGCTGCCTCATGTGAGAGAACTGTTCCATTTTTGACTTAGACAAAGTTTCTGAGGATGCCTGAAGCTGGAATTCTATCCAAACACCAGTGAAAGGAAACTTTTTTAACCTAAACTCTGAGCTTCTATGTGGTGACTTGGGAAAGAAGAAAAGTCGCTATGTATATATAACTTTTCTATACACAAACAGCTAACTAGAATATTGGCCACTAAGCCCTACAGCACCTAGCACCGTACCTTGTACATAGTAGGTAATCAAAGAAACGCTGGAAATAAAGGTTACATATAGGCTAAATAAATAAATGAAAAAAGTTCCTACTTGTTTGTTTCTTGGCTTTCTCCTCAAGGTAAGGTATGATAATGTAAGGAGAGACACCTCTGACTACAGTGAGAAGTCATGAGAACTGATAGAATGTCTATGACCTTGAAGAGATACTTATACATCCATGTTCACTGAAGCATTATTCACAATAACTAAAAGATGGAAGCAAACCTAGTGCCTGTTGATAGATAATGGATGAACACAGAAATGATAATAAAAATTTTTTTTTGAGACGGAGTCTCACTCTGTCGCCCAGGTTGGAGTACAGTGGCACAATCTCGGCTCACTGCAAGCTCCACCTCCCAGGTTCTCGCCATTCTCCTGCCTCAGCCTCCCGAGTAGCTGGGACTACAGGCGCCCGCCACCACGCCCGGCTAATTTTTTTTTTGTATTTTTAGTAGAGATAGGGTTTCACCGTGTTAGCCAGGATGGTCTAGATCTCCTGGCCTCGTGATCTGCCCACCTCAGCCTCCCAAAGTGCTGGGATTACAGGCTTGAGTCACCGCGCCCAGCCAATAAAACTTTTTGAAACTATAAATAACATGGTACTTACATACAATGGAATATTATTCAGCCTTAAAAAGGAAGAAAATTCTGACATATACTATAATATGGATGAACCCTGAAGATACTATGCTAAGTGAATTAAGCCAGTTAGTTATAGAAGAACAAATACTACATGATTCTACTCATGAGGTAGCTAGAGTAGTCAAATTTATAGAAACAGAAAGCAAAATGGTATTTACAAGGAATTAGAAGAAATTAATGGGGATTTACTGTTTAATGAGGTCAGAATTTGCATTTTGCAAGAAGAAAAGAACTCTGGAGATGAAAGATAGTGATGGTTGAAGAAAAACGCGAATATAACTGATACTGTTGAACTGCACACTTAAAATAGGTAAGACGGTAAATGTTATGTTATACATATTTTATAATATTTTAAATTTTTAAATAAATTTCAAATTTAAAATATATTTAACATTTTTAAAAATAAATTTGATATTAATTTTAATCTTAAATTTATAACATAAATATACATTTAAAATTTATAAATAAATGTTTTAAATTTATTTAGAAGAAATCCAACTATTCCTGTTTGCAGATGACACTCTATATCTAGAAAACCCCACAGTCTTGGCCCAAAAGCTCCTTCGGCTGATAAACAGCTTCCGAAAAGTTTCAGGATACAAAATCAAAGTACAAAAATCACTAGCATTCCTATACACCAACAAGAGCCAAGCCAAGAGCCAAATCAGGAATGTGGTCCCTTTCACAATTGCCACAAAAAGAATAAAATACCTAGAAATAGAGGTAACCAGGGTGAAAGATCTCTACAATGAGAATTACAAAACACTGCTCAAAGATATCAGAGATGACACAAACAAATGGAAAAACTCCATGCTCCTGAATAGAAAGACTCAATATTATTAAAATGTCCATACTGCCCCAAGCAACTTACAGATTCAGAGCTATTCCTATCAAACTACTGATGACATTCTTCACAAAACTGGAAAAAAACTTTTTAAAATTCATATGGAACCAAAAAGAGCCTGAGTGGCCAAAACAATCCTAAGCAAAAAGAACAAAGCTGGAGGCATCACACTACCTGACTTCAAACTACACTACAGGGCTACAGTAACCAAAACAGCATGCTACTGGTACAAAAACAGACACATAGACCAATGGAACAGAATACAGAGACCAGAAATAAGACCACATGTACAAATATCGGATCTTCGACAAACCTGACAAAAATAAACAATGGAGAAAGGACTCCCTATTCAATAAATGGTGCAGGGATAACTGGCTAGCCACATGCAGAAGAATAATACTGGACCCCTTTCTTATACCATATACAAAAATAAACTCAAGATGGATTAAAGACTTAAATGTAAAACTCAAAACTATAAAAACCCTGGAAGACAATCTAGGCAATACCATTCTGGACATAGGAACCAGCAAAGATTTCATGATGAAGATGTCAAAAGCAATCACAACAAAAGCAAAAATTGATGAATGAGATCTAATTAAACTAAAGACTTCTGCACAGCAACAGAGTAAACAGACAACACACAGGTGGGAAAAATATTTGCAAACTATGCATCTAACAAAGGTCTGATTCCCGCATCTATAAGAAACTTAAACAAATTTACAAGAAAAAACAATCCCATTCAAAAGTGGGCAAAGGACATGAACAGACACTTTTCAAAAGAAGGCATACATGCGGACAACAAGCACATGAAAAAAATCTCAATATAACTTATCATTAGAGAAATACAAATCAAAACCACAATGAGATACCATCTCCTACCAGTCAGAATGACTATTAGTAAAAAGTCGAAAAATAACAAATGCTGGCAAGGTTGCGAAGAAAAGGGAACATTTATCCACTCTTGGTGGGAGCATAAATTAGTCCAGCCATTGTGGAAAGCAGTGTGGCAATTCCTCAAGGAGCTATCAACAGAACTACCATTCAACCCAGCAATCCCGTCACTAGGTATATACCCAGAGGAACGTAAATCATTCTACCATAAAGAAATATGCATGTGAATGTTCATTGCAGCACTGTTCACAATAGTAGAGATATGGAATCAACCTAAATGCCCACCAATGACAGACTGGATAAAGAAAATGTGGTACCTATCCATCATGGAATGCTATGCAGCCATAAAAAAGAATGAATTATGTCTTTTGCAGGAACATGGATGAGCTGGAAGCCACTATCCTTAGTACACTGAAACAAGACCAGAAACCCGAATACTACATGTTCTCACTTATAAGTGGGAGCTAAATAGGGAAAACACATGGACACAATGAAGGGAACAACAGACACTGGGGCCTACTTGAGGGTAGAGGGTGGGAGGAGGGAGAGGATCAGAAAAAATAATTATTGGGTACTAGGCCTAGTAACTGGGTAATGAAATTATCTATACAATAAACCCCCATGACACAAATTTACCTATATAACAAACCCACACATATACCCTGAACCTAAATTAAAAGTTAAAAAAATTTTTTTTTAATAAAATAAATGTCAATGAAGGCAAAACAAAGGCATTTTCCACCACAAAAGTAATGTTAATTATTAAAATGTGATTATAATGCTAGTATGTGATTAGTATTATATGCTTTACATAATCTATAACTACAATAATTATCATAGTTAATATCTGTTTTATATACTCTATTGTAATGATAATATAGCCATAATAATAATTGCTATTATAGCTGACATCTACTAAGCACTAACCATGCACCATACTCTGTTCTAATTATTTTATGCTTTGTTTGCTTATAACAATACTATGAGGCAGCTATTGTTATTTTCCCCTACTTATCAATAAGGAAAGTGAGGTACACCAATGTTAAATAACTCTATAAAGGCACACAGCTAATAAATGAAGTTGTGATTATTCTTAAGAAATCGTTGAAGAATGGTGGCTATGTTGATGACTTATGGCTAGTTGAGGATATGTAATGGAACTGGCTATTAGTTTGGATTAATCAGAGCAGAGGTCCCAGTAATTTACAATCTCATACCAAACTTTCCGTAAAGATAGCTACAGCTGACCAATAATAATAGTAACACAAATGAGGCTCCCAGACACCAAGTATTAGATGAGAACTTTGGATGCATTACCTTGTCCAACTTTCCCAAAAACATAGGAAATAGGTGCTGCTCTTATTCCCATTTGCAGCAATCGTTAAAAAACTTGCCCACGACCATATAAGTAGTAAGTGATAGAGCCAGGAAATAAGCCCGGGCAGTCTGACACTAAACTCTGTGCATTACCCACAACACCAGTGTCTCTTAAGTTGTGATCTGAGAACAAATTTCTTGGTGGTATTCATAATAATTATAATAAGAGTTAACATTTATTGAACACTCCCAATATACTGGCCTAACTGCTTCCAGTGTATTATGAAAACCCCAAAAGAACCTTGTGACGGAGGTATTAGCCCCACTTTAAGGGGCAGGGGCCTGCTCAGTTTCTCCCCACTAGCAAGGGGAGGAATCAGGATTCAAATACAGGTAGTGTGATTCCAAAGTCGTATTCTTAAAGACTCCACCCTTGCTACTCAGAGGGGCAACCTCCCGCAGCATTTCTCAGGAGGAGATAGTTAGAAATGTAGACTCTTGGACCCTACTCCAGACAGGATGAATATAAATTTGCACTTATGAGAATTATGCACATAAGTGTGAATAATGAAGTTTGACAGATGCTACATTTCATTCCTGTCCTACAAGGTGAGGCCACAAGGCTACAGCAGTAAACAGCATTGACAAGGTCCTGCCTTCATCAGCCTCCACACTGTTAGAGGGAAGGGAAACAGACCACAATAAGAAAATGATTACTACTAAGTTCTAAACCCCAGGTGCTTCTAAAAATGCCATTTCCTGGTCTCTGTCCTTACTGAATCTATCTGGGTCTCTGGGGGAAAGTATGCGTTTAATAAAGTGAGTCATTTGCCCTCTAAAGTGCAAGAGCCATGGCTTTCCCTGCTAAGGCTCAGGGGAAGAATCAGGCAAGAATGCCAGCATCTTTCCTACTTTTCATATTGCCCCATTCCCCAGAGCCAGAGAAATGGACTACAAGAAACCCTTGCAGTAGGCTGGCCAACTGACAATCTATGCATTGATTTAGAACATTGAGCCTCAGAGATCCATGTGATGCTACTTAATATGGTGTGCAAGGCTGCAGGCACTCACAACTGACCGTGAGGGTATTGACTGGTCCCTATGGAAACGGTTTCTTGTGTCTGAGTCTGTCTCTGCTTGTCCACTGCACAGTAAAGGTCATCACCCCAGCACCCTTGGGACAGGTCTAACATGACAGCAGCAGCCAGGACCTATGCACACACTAACCAATGCCATGAGCACATCCCAGTGAGGAATCAATCCTCATCTAAGAAGCTGGCCTGATGCCTGGTTCCTAAGGAGTCTCATACACAAACCATTTATTAGCAACTCTGATGCTCTCCCATTACTGACAGCTGCTAGCCAGGCTCAAATGAAAGATCTAGGGAAAGAAATACCGGCAAATTTTTCCCAAGACTTTGAGTTTGAAGAGACAAACTCAGAAGAACCAAGAGAAGGCCGGGCGCGGTGGCTCACGCCTGTAATCCCAGCACTTTGGGAGGCCGAGGCGGGCGGATCACAAGGTCAGGAGATCGAGACCACGGTGAAACCCCGTCTCTACTAAAAATACAAAAAATTAGCCGGGCGCGGTGGCGGGCGCCTGTAGTCCCAGCTACTCAGGAGGCTGAGGCAGGAGAATGGCGTAAACCCAGGAGGCGGAGCTTGCAGTGAGCCGAGATCGCGCCACTGCACTCCAGCCTGGGCGACAGAGCGAGACTCCGTCTCAAAAAACAAAACAAAACAAAAAAAAAAAAAAAAAACAGAAAACAAAAAAAAAAAAGAAGAACCAAGAGAAAAGGAATAATAGAGAATGTGCCTTTTCCAAATAGTAATAAGAATCATAACTAACATGTAGTGAGTGCTTATTACATGAGGTAAATATTTTAATTATTCCCATTTAACACAGAGATGTAGGGCTGTCACTTTACAGGACAAGGGAGAGAAGAAAGGAAGGAAGGAAGGTAACAGCAAGGAAGGGAGGGAGAGAGATGGGGAAAGGAAGGGAAGAAGGAAAGAAGGGGGCAGAGTTCCCAAGCTCAGCTTTCTTCTGAGATAAATAATAGAATGACTGTGGAAGGCCTAAAACAAAAGATGAATAGAAACCGACTTTTTACCTTAATTTGAAACTGAAATACTCAAGAGATTGATTTGTTTCATGTTCTATGAACCCAGACAAAAATAAATTGGCTGAATTTCAACCATCCCCAAATTGTTACAAACACACACACACTGTGTGTGTGTATATGTTTGTTTTCCCAAATATGACTTCTTGGGGTTGAATGGAAAATTTGGCAATCTGATTAACTGTAGCTTACAATAAAATAGCACGAATGGGTGTTTTATAAGACCTCTGTTTCTCATTCTCCTTGGAAGATTGTCAAGAGTTTAATGAAACTAATACTTTGGGTTTTAGATCTCTCATAGCCAGAAATCAGAGCCTCTCCAACACTAACAACTGAAAGTAACTCATGTTCTTTGAGCCAGTGGAATATGCCAGGCACTAGGCTATGTGCTATTTGTGCATTGTCCCAATGAATTTTCTCAACAACCCTGCAATGAAGGTATGTTTAATATTCTCATCTTACAGACGTAACTGAGGCTCAAAGAGGTGATATGACTTGCCTAAATGGTAAGTAGAGAAGCCACACAGTTGGACTCAAGTCTTTTCTCTTAAGCACTATGTTAAACACTAAGCTATAATAATGTTGGCACAAAAATCTGTTCTTTAAATCTGCCAAACTTGTTACTTGGTGTTCTGTGGAAAAATAATTTGGCTAATAATTGTTTTTAGTGGTTTTGGAGACAATGGCTTAGAAAGATATCATCCCCCCGCCCCTTCTCAGAATGTTTGACCTCCATTCAGGATGCTGGAAGGTTGCCTGAGATTCCGGTATGTTATTAGAGATTCATTGTGTCCGTTCAGTCATTCAACCTTCTCTCTCCAGCCTCCATGGGAAGTATACATAGGCCACATGCATCCATTGGACATGGCAAATTGCACTGTTCATTCATTTGATAGATTTTAACCAGCTTCCATGTGCCAAACACCATCCTGGGCACTTCACATACTATTATTCTTTAACACTTACAGAGCCCTGTGAGGCAGGTACCATTATTATCCCCATTTTATAGATGAGGAAACAGAGATTCAGAGTGGCTAAATACAGCTAGGAATCTCACCAGATCAGCCTGTTGACTCTGGCACCTACTCTCTCAAGCAATATGCAATAGGGAGCAGGAAAAGATAGACATAGTACCCATCCTGGAGAAGCCATCACACCAACAGTGGGGATAGACATCAAGCCAATAATTATCCAATTAATTTATTCATTACCATTATGTAAGTCCTACACAGCTGAAGTCAAGGAGAACTGACCTAGGGGAACAAGAAATCTTGCCTGAGAAAGTGAAAGGTTAGCTGAGAACTGAAGTAAGAGTTCATCAGGAGAGAACAAATGAGAAAAGCATTGAAGACAGGGCAAAATAGCATGCTGAAGGCCCTTGCATATTAAGACTGACATGTTGGAGAGGAAGAGAGACAGAAGATGTAAGAATCTGTTGAAACAGTGATCTACTATTCCCATCCCTTCTCTATGGAGGAAGGAACTGGCCTCATGTTCAATGCACCTACTATCAAATTTTTCACTGTGTGCCCAGTGTTGCCTAATAGGCATTCAACATACCACTGATAAATGAATGAAACACATGGACAAATACATGAAAGCTGTTTGGTCCAAAGTCAAACCATGTATTGGTAAGGAAGAAAAATTCACAAAATCAGTGTTTGATATCACCCAGATATGTGTTTAATAGCTGAATTTTAAAATATTTCCCTATGGCTTTTTAAATTATACGAGCTGATGGAGAAAGATAGTCTTTTCAACAAATGATGCTAGAAAAACTGGATATCTATATGCAAAAGAATGAAGCTGACCATTTCTTATAGCATACACAAAATTAACTCAAAATATATCATAGACTTAAATTTAAGACCTAAAACTCTAAAACTCTTACAAGAAAACATAGGTGTATATCTTTGTGACATTGGCTTAAGCAATAGTTTCTTGCATATGGCGCCAAAAGCACAAACAATTAAAAAATAAAGAAACAAATTGAATTTCATCAAAGCCGAAAATAGTTATGCCTCAAAGGACACCAACAATAAATTGATTTTTAAAAACCCTCAGAATGGGAAAAATACAGGCAAATCATATATATCTGACAAAGAACTTGTATCTAGAATATATAAAGAACTTTTATAACTCAACAATTAAAAATAGCCCAATTCAAAACTTGGCAAAGAATTTTAATAGACATTTCTCCAAAGAAGATACACAAATGGCCAATAAGTGCATGAAAAGATGCTCAACATCCTTTGTCATTGGGAACATGAAAATCAAAACCACAATGAGGTAACACTTCACATGCATTAGGGTAGCTATAATAAAAAGCCGAACAACAGCAAATGTTGGGCAAGGATGTGAAGATTAAAACCCTCATATATTGCTGGTGAGAATAGTATATGGTGCAGCCACTTTGGAGAACAGTTTGGCAGTTGCTCTGAATAGTAATCATAGAGTTACCATTTGACCCAGCAATCCCACAGCTAGGTATTGACCTAAGAGAAACACATCTGCCCACACAAAAACGTATGCATGAATGTTCCTAGCAGCATTATTCATAAGACCTGAAATGTAGAAACCACCTAAATGTCATCAACTGATGAATGGATAAACAAAATGTGATATATGTATATAAAGGAATCTTATCAATAAAAGAAATGAGGTACTGACACATCCTATGATATCAGTGAAACTTGAAAATATCATCCTAAGTGAAAAAGGCCAATCACAAAAAATCACATTTTGTATGATTCCATTTATGTGAAGTGTACTAAATAGGAAAACTCATAGAGATAGAAAGTAGATTAGTGGTTGCCTGAGGTTGGGGCACGAAGAGGGTAACAGGAATGCAGAGTAGCTGCTAACGGGTATAGGGTTTCTTCTGGGGATTATGAAAGTGTTCTAAAATTGATTGTAGTGATGGTTGCACCACCCTATAAATATAATGAAAACCTTCCATTGAATTGTACATGTTAAATGGGTAATTTCATGGTATATGACATATCTCAATAAAAGTATTAAAAAGTATATGAACTAGAACTAGTGTCACAATCTTCTAATTTTCTGGAACTGCATTATTTTGTTTTGTTTCAGTTTTCACTCTCTTCAGAAAAGGCTCTGACATTGACTGCCTTTTCACCCGACACCCCATAAAAAGTATTACTTCCAAGATATGTATAGTATGAACAAAGACTAAGCCAGGTCTTCTCAGCTTTCTACATCTGCCTGCCCAGTCATAATCATCTTTCTAATGAGCCCCACGGCCCTGTAGTGTCCTGAATTATTTAAGGATGATTAAAATACTTCCATTTTACTGTATTTCTAAGACTTGGACGAGCCCCCTCTCCAAAAATGTGTATAAACAGAAAGCTTGAAATATATTTTCTTCTCAGTCTGAACTAAGTAGAACAACAAAAACAGTAACAATAGAGCCAACCAGTTATGTATTTTTTTTTTCCCTACGGTGGCAGCAGCATCATTTAGGCAGACTTTGACTGCAGTGTGAGGAATTTAGGTGGCACAAAAGTCATTTCCTTAGGAGCATTACTAAACAATAGGCTATTGCACAAACAAGTAAGTTTTCTATCTGTGGACATCTTTTTCTCTTTTTGGTTTCTTTAAAGATTTTTATGCATTAATTTCAAACTATAGTAGCCTTAGTCTTCCCAAAAAGTAACAGGGCTAATGAGATTTCTTACAATCCCCCTCCATTCCTGTTATCTATAATATTTAATGGTTTCCCTTCAACTCTATCAGCCCTTGCAATGCCTCCTCTGTTTTACTGCTGTTCATTTTCAGCTTAATAACCACCTCATTCTATGCATCATCTCTCTGAAAATTTCGGGGAATAGCTATGTAAGAGAAATGCACTCTTTGAATTTAGAACAGTACATTGTGTGTATACTTTTATATTATGTTCCATTTGTGCTCCTCCAATGGCATTGGCCGAACTCAGTGGCAAACTGAAATGACTGCAATGTTTTCCATTTGGAAAGAACAGCTTATTTAGCAGGTACATAATAGTATTTATTTTCTTTACTATTAGACATAGCTTGGAGTCTTTACCCCCCAAACCAGTTCTGCACATCCATTTACCAAGTTGGAGTCATTTGTCACAGCCAAGAAAATTATGACCTCAAAGTTGTTAAGTATCTTCTTAACCCTGAAGAACTGATAAACTTATCAGAAAAGCCCTGTCCTTACCAAAATTTTATGAGACTACTACTTTTAGCACCAATTACTGCTGTAAATGATAATAACAGCTAAAATTTTTTAAACTCTTACAGTGGACTCACCACTGTTTAAAGCTAGGTATAGATAATAGATATAGATATAGATAATTAATTTACTTAATCTCCACAATGGCCCTGTGAGACAGGGATTCTTATTACTTCTATTTTACAGTTAAGGAAATTGAGGTACAGAGAGATAAAAAGAAACTTGCCCAAGACTATGCAACTTGTAAATGGCAGAATTGGGGGTTTAAACCCGGGAATTTAGTTCCCAAGTCACTATGCTATGTTGTCTGGTAGGAGGAGCTTAATAAATCTACTTGAGTGAACAAGTAGAGGTTATAGAGCAACAAAAGAAATTCATGACTGCAAAATTCCATCTACTCATCTCCACCCATTCTTTCCAGCCACATGCCCTCTAGGAAGCCTCCCAGGATTACTAGAATAGAGAGGACATTGTCCTGTCCCTCCTCCTTGCTCTTTTTCACCTCCTCCTGGATGTGGAGAGACCTTTATAGTAAATGTGTTTATGGAAATATGTACTTGCAAAGCAAGCCAGTTCCCGAGAAATCAAACATCCGTGAGCAAATGCACCAGGTCAGCCTGGTCTTTGACTCATTACGACCATGAGAATAACACAAGAGGATTCTGGTAAAGCAGATGTGGGTACCAGAAATTCAAGAAGGCTGTGCACAATGGCTCACACCTGTAATCCCAGCACTTTGGGAGGTCAAGGCGGTGGATCACCTGAGGTCAAGAGTTCGAGACCAGCCTGACCAATATGGCGAAACCCAATCTCTACTAAAAATACAAAAGCTAGCCAAGTGTCATGGCAATTGCCTGTAATCCCAGCTACTTAGGATGCTGAGGCAGGAGAATCGCATGAACCTGGGAGGCAAAGGATGCAGTGAGCTGAGATTGTACCATTGCATTCCAGCCTGCATGATAGAGCGAAACTGTCTCAAAAGAAAAAAAAAAGTGCTTCAGGAATAGCTATTTGGAACCCAGAGTTCTGAGAGTAGGTCTCAGTCTTATCTGTTCTTAGCTCTTGCTTGAGAACAAGATTGCATGATTAAAATTAGCCTTTAACTACTTTGAAACCATCTCTTTGGTTCCTTGCTGGTTAATCAAACAGATTAACCAGGCTACTCTTTCTCAGTTTCCAAACCAGAAGTCAGCACTTCAGGGCAAAACATCTGGCACATCCAAAACTCTTTTTAGTAGTGACAGCATTCTTTGTTCACTGAACATAGCTAGCTCAGTCATTTATGCAAAAGTATCAGTAGACATATGACAGCTGCAGGTCCTGACATAATGGTTGTACCAACACTTTTTTTTTTAAGTGAGAAGGAGTTAAACTGAGGTAACTGAGATCATGTGACAAGAACAAAACCCCAGCAACCTTGCCTCACCTGTTGGGAAACCTCAACTAAGCCTGGATTTGAGCCACATATTCAAAGGGCCAAATATGCAGCTCTACGTACATTAGCTCATTTAATCTTCCCAACAGTCCTGTTAAATTATCATATTATACTCATTAAAGAGAAGGAATATAGAGCCAAGATTTGAACCCAGGTCATCTGCACTCTAAAATCCTCATTTTAACCATTACAACTCTCCTACCTCAACATACACGTAAGCCTAAAGACAGAACCTTGGCAAAAGCACCATTTTTCGAACCAATTCAATTCATTTCAATGATCTTCTCAGTAGGATTTTATAAGCAGTAGAAACCCAAAGTCCATTTCTCTCAAAAGCCTGATTTTCTTCCAGTCTTTCCTCTGGGAATAAAGTATCATTTCTAGAACACCTCAATTTAATGTAAATAAAGGATAACAGCTTGTAGACAATAACAAGTTTAAATGTAGAAGGCGATAACACATTATTTTCTATTTTTGTATGGTTGTTTTGTTATAACTCTTTTGCCACATTACACTTGGGTGATACATTTTGGTGTTGATGTTCCAATGTTGCATAATATATCAGGTTTCAAAATCTTTTTAGCAATATTATTTCATTTGATCATAGTTACAACCTTGTGAGGTAGGCAGATAGGAGACTGTTATTCAAGTTATACAGAATGAAAACTGAAGCATTGTATTCCCCAGTGCAGCATGGCTGCTAAGCAGTTGAGTGGTTACTGGAATCCATGTCTGTTGAATTCCCAGATCAATGTTCATGTCACTGTTCCACACTGCTTCTTGTAAATCCACTGATACCCATTTTCACACAAGCATAAGTTTGCTTATCACCTATCTCTCATACAGCTTTCAGAGGTCCCATGCAGGTCATTTTTGGCAGGCAAATAATGAAAAGGCCTAGTATATTGGAAACCACAATGTGACCTAAAAGAAGAAAAGTGTTGCAAGTACAAGGACATTCATAATATTTTGCAATAGCAAAAAGTTAGAAAATAATCCATCAACAAGAAAACAGATTAATAGTGAGGCTTTTATACAATGAAATACACAGCAGTGAAAACAAATAACCTCTAGCTAAATACAACAGCATGAATGAATCATGAATCACACACAGTCTGAAAGAAGTCAATATCAGGCTACAAGTAGTATAATGCTTGTACAAACTATAAAAATATGCAAAACAATAAATTTGCATATATGTGTAGTGAAAATATTAAGAAATGCATAGAAATAGTAGACACCAAATTCAGACCACTAGTTGCCTCTAGAGAGCAGAATGTGATCAAAGAGGACCAAGTAGGGACTTAAACTTGTATTAATATTGTTTTCATTCTTAATCTGTAGTCAGTATGTGGTGGTTTGTAATATGTTTATTTACACATTTGTGCTTGTCTTAAATATTTTACAATACTTTTTCTTCTTTTTTTTCTTTTTTTTTGATATGGAGTCTCATTCTGTGGCCCAGGTTGGAGTACGGTGGCACAATTTCAGCTCACTGCAAGCTCCGCCTCCCGGGTTCCGATTCTCTAGCCTCAGCTTCCCGAGTAGCTAGGACTCCAGGTACGTGCCACCATGCCCAGCTAATTTTTGTATTTTTAGTAGAGATGGGGTTTCACTGTTGGCCAGGATGGTCTTGAACTCCTGATCTTGTGATGACCTTGTGATCCACCCACCTCAGCCTCCCAAAGCACTGTGATTACAGGCATGAACCACTGCCTTTGTCTACAATACCTTTTTAAAAAAGAAAACGACGAAGGCAACCATTCATTCTGCAAACAGAGACTAAAGGCAAGCAACATGCCAGATATTGTGATTGGGTGTTGAAATGTCACGGTGAACCCTCTGATGCAGTGGAGAAGATGGAAGAAGTGTGTTTAGTACTAGAAAGCATAGGGAGATGTGAAAGTGTGTGCCAAGGAGTTCTAATGTAGTTCAGGTGACTTAGGAAAGCCTCCAAGAGAAAATGAAGCTTAAGCTGAGACTGGAGAATGAAAAGTTGTAGTTATCAGGAAACGAAGGAACAGTTCAGATTGATCCCATTCAAAATTTCCGTGTCTGAAACTAAACATTGGCGCAACAAAGGCAGAAAGGGGGCATATGATAAGGACAAGCCAGATCACACACCACAGGATCTCCGGTCCATTCCTTGCTAACATTTTGACTTCATTATGTGCAGCCCGTAGCTCACGTGGTGCCACATGCCAGCGAGTACCAAGTAGGGTGGGAGGGGGAGTGAAGGGAAGTGGGTATTCGAAAACATTTCAGTGACTTCACACTCTCCTGAGATCCAGAACTGTTCCCGTATTCTCTTCTAATACAGAAGCAATTCCAGACACTGAGCGTAGGGAGGCAGGGTGTGAGTGTGAGCTGGCTGAGCCTTTCCCTCCCATTCCTGTGAAGGAATTACTCTGGCAGATTTCCACATTGTAGGTATTTTACCATTTCTCATAGGCAAGTTGCACAACTCAGTTAGTGATTAAATTACCAACAGAGCTGCTATTTGAGTAAGGAAGGTTCAAGGTTGTTTCTTGCTCCTGTACTTTGTTTTAAATGCAATTGGATTAATTTCTTAATCTCCTTGTTTAGAGGAAGAGAACAAAAATCCTGTCTGGTATCCAATAGATAGGGCAAAAAGCGGCATTTAAACTAACTCATCAACCACTAGGACCCCTGTGTCTAACCTTGGTCCTGTGTTTACATTTATAAAGTATGAGATCATTGTCAGTTTCATTTATCTCTGTTATTAAAAGTACCGGGCCTCCTTCAAACGACATTATATCTTCTCATCTGATTCGAATAAATGTCTTACTCATGGCTAGAATGTAGATGGTGAAATCTCATTGTTAACTCAATAATTGAAATAATCTCATTGTTTTGCTTTCCTAACAGAATCTTAAATTGATTGCTCATGCCTGGAATTTCACTTAGTTTCACCAAACTTTTCTTAAAACTGCTGCTCTTGTGCATTCTTTTTGTCTCAATGTTTCTACAAGGATGGAGCATTCTTGCTCTAAAGATAAATGTTTTTAACTAGCATTTCTCTTGGTCTGTTTATCTTATAAAAGCATAAAAGTAATCACTCAATATTTGTATTTGTTTCTATTAGTTATGATTAAATATACTGGTGGTGTGGTTGCTGAAGGCACAGGCTATAAAATAAGCACTAGGTTTGGATCCAAGCTCTGTGACCTTATAGTAACTTAACCTCTGTTTTCTCATTTATAAAATGGAGATAATGGCTATCCCATAAGAGTGTTGTAGGAATTCATAGAGATTATTTTGGGTGTGTTACCTAGGCTGTGTGGCTCATAGTAACCATTCAGATTTTAGCAAATAAAATACTGTACTCTGTATTCAGTTTGACTAGAAATGTGGTTTATCATTTAAAGGTTTGAATTGACCGTCTGAATTGTGACTCGTGAAAGAGATTTTCTTTCTGTCTTATATCATTCTGTACTTAGAGTGTTTGCATCTGAATCATTAGTATTCCCTATCTTATGTATGTAAACTATCTTCTAAGTTAATTTTGTTTGATTTGGTTTTATTTTCCTGGTGATTTTCCCAGCTGCCCCAACTGCGACTCTTGGTGTAGAAGAGACAGTAGACTCCCCTTCACCTGCTTCAAATGAATGTCCCAAAAAGAGCATTTGAGGTCCCCAGCTACAGCAGCCAGTGCTGCCTGGTAACCAAAAGCAGCAGCCTGCATGGCTGGAGGAAGTCAAGATAATGGAATTGGATTGTCACCCACAGTCAGCCTGAAATAACCATGGCTACCACCCCAAGTCCCATGTACTTTCTTGTATTTGGGGCTTTACACATACTCTTCCCTCTGCCTGGAACAATCTTCCCTACACTTCCCCCTTAATAAAATAATTACTACTCATTTATCAAGTCTCAACTTATAGAATATAAATTCTCCAAGAATTTATTATCTGACCCCATAGACTGAATGGGAATCTCTATTATGTACCCCCATGACATTCTCAAATTATCCCTATAATGTGCAAGCAGTCCTTGTGCTATGGATTGAATGTGTCCCCCAAAGTTCATGTGTTGGAAACTTAATCTCATATGTGACAGTGCTGGCAAGTGGGGCCTAATGGGAGGTGATTAGATTATGATCATTATCACTGGAGCAGGTTAGTTATCATGGGAGAGAGTTTGTTATAAAAACAAGTTGAGCTCCTTCTTGCACTCTTGCACTCACCCTCTCTTACCCTTCTGCCTTCTACATGGGATAATGCAGCACAAAGGCCCTTGTCAGATGCTGGGGCCATGTTCTTGGACTTCCCACCCTCCAGAACCATCAGCCAAGTAAATGTCTCTTCATTATAAATTACCCTGTCTGTGGCATTCTGTTATGGCAGCATAAAACAGAGTAAAACACTTTGCTTTACACAGTTCCACTATGCATGAACTTCAATTACCACAATTTAGTTAAACAGCACCAGCCCTTCAACAGCACAATTCAAATTTCAGTGACCATGACATATGAACTATAAGCTGTGAGCTACTTGCTCTTTGGTCCACAAATCACTTCTTAACAGATTCACATCATGATCAGTAACCAATCACATCACTTCTTCCAAAGCCTGTTGGTGACTTATCGCTGTGCATTTGTGATTCAGTTCACACACAGAGAGCAAATCAAGTGGTTGTGTTGCTTCCTTGTCTCCCAGTAATAAACCCATGTGACAGTTTACAAACTTGAATAATCAAAAGAGGGAATTAGCTGAAAAAGATGAAAGTACTCCAGTAAATGAAAAGTGATAACCTAGAAGTAAATTCGAATCAAATGTAAGTGAAGTTATAGAAGAAGTAACTGATTATGGCATGTTGACATCCTTCACCACTGCATCTACTCTAGATATGCAGTCAGAGGAACTTGGCAAAGTGGCCATGACAAAAAGGATGAAGATGTCCCAGAGAAAGTGATGCCGGCCGGCAATTTCACCTTGAAACAACTCTCAGAGATATTTCACATCAACATAAAAAGAGCAAAGGAGAAAATATTAGAAACTGATCCAAACTTAGAAAGGAATACGACAATTTGCCAATACATAGAAAACAAGTTTGCTGCATGTTGTCAGATGTATTACGATAAGAGAAGGCGAGCGAGCACTGTTCAGACTACTTTGGATATGTGTTTTACACTAATTCTCAGTGTTTCTAATGTTTTCGATTATCACGCACTAAGTAAATAATAGTTTTATTCCATTTTTCATTTCCATATATATTTATCACTGGCAGTTTTTAAAGGTCATGAAACAATCATAATTTTTCCTATTTATGATGATGATTACTTTGCACAGTTTCAGCTTGTATGGTAATATTTGTGGTCCTGCACCACGTGCAAAGTAAGGACTGCCTATATATTGAGCATCAATTGTATGTCTGGTACGTCATAGTAATTTACTACTACACACACTCACAAGAATATAATTTTAGGTTTGGGTGAATGAATGAATGAATTCTAAGTGGGCTTCACCTATATTCAAATACTAGGAATGAAGGAAGATATTTTCTTCCTTTCCCAGCCACTGTGATTTGCTGTAGTTCTTCCTCTAGCTTGATGCTTGGCCCATATCCCAAAGAGCAGACCTGCTCTGTGCTCAAATTAACTCTATAATTCTAATAATATCCCTGAAGCTGGGATTCAGCTCCCCAATATCCCTGGGGATATTATCCCCAATAATATCCCTGAAGCTGGGATTCAGCAGGTCAGTGCAACAACTTGCAACTGGCTCCACCAGGCCCAGGTTTAGTCTCAGCTGGTCACAGCCACAACCACTGCCATCTATGCTTAACTGATTGTGGAGCTGAGTTTATGATTCAGTACTTCCAGTCTTAAACTATGGTCATGGAACATAGGAATACCTTAAATAAGTGAAATGTATTAAGGTAAGTTTATTATAGTATAAGCTTTGGTCTGGTCAATAACTTAAATCCTCTCATATCTTTACAAGAACTATTAATAAATATACAGATTTCATACTCATTTCTTTACACTAAATAGTCAAACAGCCAAAATGTCAACATTGCTATGACAGCACTTCAAAGTCCAAAAATGTAATCTTAGCATAGCTGAAAATCTAACTCTTCTGGTACTTTCTCTGTACTTTTATCATTGTAATCCTGTTGGAAATACAACTGGGAAGAGACAGAATATGAAAGGGACAATGTTCCCACAGCTTTTGGATGTCAGATAGGCAATGTCATTAAGTCATTTCCAGGAAATACCATGAACCAGCTTATTTATGTTTCATTTTCTCCCAAGGTTCTTCTCTGAGGATGTTTTAAAAATCGAATTAACCTCTTTCCAAAGGCCTTTAATACTTCCTTATTCCATGGATTTATTAAAATTTTCTTCCAAGTATGTTGCCCAGCGGGTGATTGAGAGTTCCATTCCTTCCTTCATTTATTTGGCAAACATTTGTTGAACACCTAGTCTGTTCCCAGCTCTGTGCTTGGCACTGAGATCAATGTTGAGAGTCAGACACATGTGCTTTTCTGGGCATTATAGACTAATGACAGAAACAGGCAATAAATAGATGAATAAATAACAGGACCTGGAATTAACTCATGCCACATGCTATGAGGGGAACAAACAGGGTGAAGGGAAGGAGTTTGGGCCATAATCCAGAGAGACACAATCCCAAACGCCCAAATCTCACATGTTGAAATCCCAGAAGATCAAAATCCTTAAGCTTAAAATCCCAAAATCACAATCCCAAAAGATCAAAATTCTAAAAACATAATTCTGGAAAAAATAATTTTAAAAAATTTAAGGCATCTATTTATATTGGGGGATTTACTTTAGAAACATAAACACACAGTCAAATACTCATAGTCCCCTTCACAGAATAAAATAGGCAATAATAACATATTTTTGCAAGCATAAACACTCAGGTATACTAATGACAGTCACATGGGCATAACAGTTATGAGAAGATGAACCATATTCACAAATAAATAGGTCAAAAAGCAAATTGTATAAATGCATATCACTATGGTTGGTAATTGTGTGCACCTAGCTTTTAACTGTGGTCATCTGAAATACCATGACCGACAACGTAAGGCTTTTGACAAGATTTATCAAACATTACAACAGGTCACTACCAAATAGGCTATCTCCTGAAGAGTTGAGATCTTAAGAATTTTTTTCTTTCACAAATTTAGATAGATGTACAAAAAGGACACCTCTTTAATTGGTTGAAGAAGTTTCAATGTTTTTACACTGACAACAAGAGAAACTGATGTTCTAACTCTTAGTTCCAGGCCAAAAGCTTCAGGACCCTGTGTAAATCCTAGAGACTAACAGCTGCTGAGCCTGCAGTTCTGATATCTAAGGCAAGAGAAGAAAAGTCTGTCCCAGCTCTCAGAGGGAGACCAACTCACCTTTTGTGTCGGTTCTCTTTGGGCTCCCGACTGATTAGATGGTGCCCACCAATACTGAGGGCAGATCTTCCCCACCTAATCCACTCACACTCACACAGTAACCTCTGGAAACACCCTCACAGGCACATCCAAAATAATGCTTTACCAGGTTTCCACATATCCCTTAATCCATTCAAGTTGACAAGTAAAACTAAGTCCACTAGTCTACCTTTTATCAACTTGGCACCTGCAGATATCTCCTTAAGCCATACTTGATTTCCAAGTAAAGACAACGACAAAGTTATCGTTCTGCCAACATGTTGCAATGAACACAAGGCAACTATGCTGTATACGATCAAAAATGCACGGATCTCTTCCTGGACTTGGCTTGCAGGAATTTAATCTTTCAGAATTGTGATTTTTCAGGATTTTAGACTTTAGAAATTTGGATCTTTGGGGATTTCAACATTCGGGGTTCTGGCATTTAGAATTGTGTCTTTCAGAATTATGATGAGCACCAGAAGGGAGGCAGGATACCAGCAAAGGCCTTCCTCAGAGAAGATGGCAGGGAAGAACTCTGAGGAGGTGAGACCTGAAACACAAGGAGCTAAGGGAAGAAATTTCCTCACAGAGGAAACATGCCAATGGGCTCTGAGGCAGGAAGAGCCTGGGGTGCTCACGGACATGTAAGGGAGGAAACTGGGAAGTGTATGCATAATTGTACATAATTGAAGCCCATTTAAGGCCAGAGTAACTGTCGTGGCTCTCTGGAGATGGCCTCTTGCCACCCACTCCATAGCCTGTCATCTCAGGGTGAAGAAGCATCCCTGAGGGGGGCTTCCACAGGGAGCCTCAGCTTCACCCCCATCTGTTTCCTATTTACAGCAGGCCTATACTGATCTACAATTCATGCTTAAAGCCTCCAACCAAGCCTGCTTCTCTGAAAACTTGCGGACCTTGACTTGGGAATTGCACTGAAGTTCTTTGTTGCAGGTTGATCTCTCCCCAAGTGCTTTCTCTATTAACCACTTAAGTACAGCAGTTTTTTCATCCCCTCTCACTGCCTGCAAGCAGGAGGATGAACACTGTCCTACGGGCATGGATGCCAGCAGATGGGCCTCCTGGAAGGAGACTTCTGGAGGCTGTTAGAGCGGAGTATGGCCCTGGGCCAGCTTTGCAATAGAGGGATGCTTGCTTGATAGGAGCTCAGGGAGTCATCAACTCTATTTTCTCATCCCTGTTTCACAATTTCAAAAGAAGCACAACACAAAATTGTTAAAGCTTTGTTACAGCACATAATTGAGAAAGCCTGTGATTTGAATTTTGCCAGGAAACTACTTGCCACATGTCATCATGTGATGTGATAAAAGCAATAACTATATGTAGAATAATTTTTAAATAATCTATTGTAGGACTTTATTGGCTGTTTAGTCCAGTTATTCACAGGGAGTTTATAACACTTATATCTGTTATTACCATGGTTTGGAAGAAAAGGAGATAATAGGTAATTTGATATGTCCAACAAGTCACTTCTTTCTCTGAACTTCATTTTCCTTATTAGTTAAAAGGCGATAAATAATGCTATGGTTCTCATAGGACTGTTGAGAGGAGTAACTACACTGATGTGTGTCAAGTACACTACCCAGTGCCTGTGTCATAGTTAGAGCTCAGAAATAGTAATTATTATTATTTCATGATGAGGCACTATTTCTCTTCTTTAAAAAATTCTGAACCAGGCACGGTGGCTCACATCTGTAATCCCAGCACTTTGGAAGGCTGAGGCAGGCAGATCACCTGAGGTCAGGAGTTCCAGACCAGCCTGGCCAACATGGCGAAACCGTGTCTCTACTAAAAATACAAAAATTAACCAGGCATGGTGATGCATGTCTTTAGTCCCAGCTACTTGGGAGGTTGAGGCAGGAGAATCACTTGAACCCAAGAGGCAGAGGTTGCAATGAGCTGAGATTGCACCACTGCACTCCAGCCTCAGTGACAGAGTGAGACCCCGTATCAAAAAAACAAAAACTAGGACAAACTTCATAATTAGGACCAAGCAAAAATTTATTCTATGTGTTAGGGTAATTATTTTTGAAATTTTTTCTTCTATTTATTCCTTTTAGTTAATAATTTATGAATTACAGTTGGATCCTTACACTATGGACAACACAGTTCAGTCCCACAGAAGGCATGTCCAAAGCCATGTGGAATCCAGCAAGTTGCCGATAAAAAACAATCAATCCATAACAATAGTCTTGGTTTCATTGGAACTAAGGACATATGATCTATGCTATATGTATTCTGTTTCCTGTGTAAGAGACACTTTGATACTCATTACTCTAGAAAGTATTCATAATCTAGACAAAAAGAGACTAATTTTAAACTTTGTGATTTTTGGCATCCATTTTTTGAAAACCTGTATTTTCCAGATCTTAATATATTTCTTGAGTGCTGACCATGTGCCAGCCACTGTGCTGTGTTTCACTTGAATTACCTTATCTAACCTTCCACCTGTAAGTTAGATACTATCCCACCCCCATACAACAGATGAGAATACAGAGGCTTGGAACTACGTGGTATGTTGCCCAAGGTTACCCACCTAGTGGCAGACACAAGACACAAACCCAAGTCTCTGCCATTTTATCTGTGCTCTCTACAAGAGAAATGTCTACCACCTCTTCAGGCTAAATGTGATGAATAAGAATACAGAGGCTTGGGCAAGTTACATCACCTCTTTTTGCCTCCATTTCCTCATTGGTTAAACAGGAGCAATAATCTCACCAACCTCAGACAGCCGTTGTGAGGATTCAATGAGGTGATGCATGCAGAGTACTGCCTCACCCTTTAGGAACCCTGCCTAACTCTCCCGTAATATCACACCTCATTTTACCAGAAAGGATTTCTCCAGGTGATCTAGCCTGACAATCCATTGTTCACAGCCAAGGTCATGCTCCGTAACTAGTTGCCCATGTTGGACATGGGCTTCCCGTTTAGGCTTCCTCAGATAAAAGACTAATTGTTTATATTCACTAAAGCTTTTTAAATCAGTACCACTTGATTCCCTGTCTCAGCATTATGTATATTCCCATGGTTCTGTTGGCTTCTAGACTAAAAGATTTAGCAGACCTCCAGAGTCACGTGCTTCTCTGCTTCTAGTCTTCCTCTTCATAGAAATGAAATCTTAAGGAAATCCATCAGACCAGCTCGTTCATCCTTAAAAGATGTGCACTGGAGGAAGAAGGATTGGGATTTTATCTTTGTTGTAGTCATATCCCATAATTTGAGGGCCGCACACCATGCTACATTCATATTCATGTTCTCTTTCTCTTTTTCTTTCTCCTTCTCTCTCTGTTCCTCCCCGACTCCCCCCATCTATTGCCTACCTACCTGTCTCATTTAACCCATGCAACTCCCCCTCCAAGAAAGTATTTAAAAGGTGGTCTCTAGAGTCATACTTCCTAGATGGTAAGTCCTGGCTCTACAACTTGTTAGCTGTGTGACCTCAAACAAAGTAAGTAACCTTTCTGTGCCTAGTTTCCTCATCTGTAAGGGGGATGCTAATAGCACCTATATCATAAGGTAGTTTGAGCCTAGCATTTAAAAGAGTGCCTGCTGCATAGCTAGTTCAAAAAATTATTATTATTATTATGTTTAATAGATGGCAAACTGTGGTTTTGGAAGTTTAGATAACCCACCCAAAGGCATACAGACTGGGTGTTGCAGAGCTGGGACAGGCTGATGGCAGAGTTGGTGCTCCAACCACAGTGCTTCACTGCCTCTTACTTAGCATATACTGTGTGTTTATTACTCAGCTGAGTATGGCTGGGCATTGTGGGACCCTCAAAAGAGACAAAGATGCCCTTTGAACCAACAGTTTCACTTCCAAGAACTTGACCATAACTGGAACAAATATATAAAGGAATAGGTACACAATGCTCATTACATAATACCAGAAACAACAAAAATGCCCATCAATTAGGGGCTCAGTAAGTAAGGTATACTGCATTCATGCAGTGGCTGCTATGCTATTATTAAACAAAGAAGAGCAATATGTATTAATGTAAAAGATCCCCAAGTCCTGAAGCTAGAAGAAAAATAAGGTACCAAAAAACATAGTTGTACTTATACATCCATATATGATCTCGGAAGCAAATTAGCAGCAGTGGGCTCTGGAGAAGAGCGCCAGGTATCTTGGACAGGAGGGAGATTTGTGTTGCTGGCTTTCTCTATTTTGGCTGTTTGAATTTTTGACCGAGATACTTTTCAGTTTAAAAGACTAGAATATAAAAAGGCTGTTAAATGTAACGCTAACTACATAAATGAATGTTTCTTTATATATACTGTTTTGAGCACAAATTTTTCATGGGAAATGTAAAACTGCCTTTTAAAATATGATGAGGAAACAGACTGTGGGAAATATTCACTGACTAGAAGGGAGAAGCAAGACTATTTTAGAAACTCCTCTGTCAGGGCAGCAGTATAGAAAACAGTTGAGAGTGGTGACTTAGGAGTCAGACAAACCCACTGTCAAATCTTGGGTCTAGCACTAATCCACTGTGTGATCTTTTGAGTCTCAGTTTCCTCATCCATAAAATGGGGCAATATTATCTATTTTGTAGGTTGAAGTGAAGATACAATGAGATAAAATACCATAGAGTCTTGCACATAGCAAGCATTCCGTAAATGGTTACAGCTATTTACCCTGATAAAGAGGTAGGTAGACGATAGATAGATAGATAGATAGATAGATAGATAGATAGATAGATAGACAGATAGACAGACAGATAGATAGATATTGCTAAAAGCTTCTAAATCTACTATTCTTCCTTTATCTTCTTCTTTCTCTCTTCTATCAGCCCAGAGAACAACAGTCTTATACCTGTTGTCTAGATAGCATGGTAATAGCAGTACCAGCAAGCTTTGCAGTCACACTAACTGGTGACCCTAGGCAAGTTTTAAGCTTTCTGAGTCTTTAAATAATGCTAATAACAGGCCAGCTACAGTGGCTCACACCTGTAATCTCAGCACTTTAGGAGGCCAAGGTGAGCGGATCACTTGAGCCCAGGAGTTCAAGACCAGCCAGGGCACCATGGTGAAACCCCCACCTCTAAAAATTACAAAACTTAGCTGGGCATGGTGGCGCTTGCCTGTGATCCCAGCTACTTGGAAGGCTGAGGCAGGAAAATCACTTCAACCCAGGAGGCAGAGGCTGCAGTGAGCCAAGATCGCACCACTGCATTCCACTCTGGACAACAGAGCAAAACTCTGTCTCAAAGAAAAAAAAAAAAGTAGTAACAGTATCTACCCATAAGGGATTATGCAGACCAAAAAAAAATAGCCATGGTCCCTGCTTTCATAAAACAGTCTAGGATCCCCTGCAAATAGCCTAGCATGACTGATCATATGCGGGTCCTCCACAAACATGTGTTAATTCATTGAACCTATGACTTCCCAGGAAAGGCATCTATACATACCATGAGGTTTTTTTTTTTTTTCCAAATTACTCAACTACCATTTTACCAAAGAACTCCAATTTGTGTTAACTTGTCAGGCCCAAGCATGTGTATTTGCCTTTAAACTACATGAATTTCCTTTACTTCTCATTTCATCAACTATGCAATTGGAATCCTTCTTTTATTCTCTAGCTTTCACTATCATTCTTGTTCTCTCTCACTCTCTCTTTTTTTTTTTTTCTTTTGAGACAGTCTTTCTTTGTTGCCGAGGCTGGAGTGCAGTGGCGTGATCTCGGCTCACTGCAACCTCTGCTTCCCAGGTTCAAGTGACTCTCCTGCCTCAGCCTCCCAAGGAGCTGGGATCACAGGCGCCCGCCACCACGCCAAGCTAAATTTTGTAGAGACAGGGTTTCACCATGTTGGCCAGGCTGGTCTCAAACTCCCGACCTCAACCGATCCGCCCACTTCGGCCTCCCAAAGTGCTAGGATTACAGGTGTGAGCGACCGCACGTGGCCTCTTGCTCTCTCCTAAGAGTTATCCAACTCAAACCACCAAAGTACCACTCACATCATGGTCCACTACATCTAGCTACTCAATTCTGTTTCCAAAAGGAAAGAGTTTCCCTCTCCTCACTTCAAACTGAAAAGTCCCAGGGATGGTCTCTGACTGGCCCAGCCTGGAATTGGAAGGGCGATAAATGTAGGGTTGGAAAGCACATGCATAACTAGAGGAGAAATTATTGCACTTTGGTCTCCTCCCCCAGTTTGGATCTACCAGACGTAAAACAAATATCTGGATAGTCAGGCTTTTTTTTTTTTAATTAAAAAAACTATTGTGCTGCTTAAATTAACACAGTGCACTGTGCACTTCCCTTTGCATGTGTAGACACAACCCTTTTTAAATCTGTATTAAAAAATAGAATTGGCAATGGCTTTTGCTCCCACTTGAGCTTGCCAAAAAAGGTTGAAAATGAGCATGCTTCTTCCTGTCTCTCTTGGCTCTGCTCCCTATTAGGATTTGATAGAGACAGAATCTTTCTCTTCCTCAACTTTCCCTGGAGCTGTAAGTGCGCTAAGGGGTGGGGTCTGGGAGAAGGGCCCCACCTTTCACAATCCAGAAGTTAGGGATGTAGAAATATCAGGTGCTAGAAACAACATTTTGGAGCTTCTGATCAAGTTCCCATGCTGTTGTTTAATCCTTAATCATCTCTCTTGGCATACTTCCCATTGCTACTGCTTGCATAAAATTGGAAGGAGCTGATTGCCTCAATCTGTATTTTCTATAAGGCCATGCTTAATGCAAAACCCACAGGGACTCCTCATATGATTGTTTTGACCCTAATATGCTGTTTTCTTTGCTTCCAAGAAATCTCTTCTATCTTCCCCTTACATTCTAAAATTGTCTTAGTCCCAAGTGACAGTCAAGAACATGGGAGATGCCTAAACATTTCCTGCAGAGAAATAAGATGTTAGTTGAATTCCATAACCATCCCTCTGAATGGGACTAATTATCAATGGGGGCTGTTGCCATAAACAGGATTCTTTATGGAAATTACCTTAACTATTTTGTTTCTCCTAAAGACTACTCTAGTGGCAAAGAAGAATCATTGCTCTTCAAAGTTCCTATACCAAACAGTAAAAATAAAATGTCTGCTTATTCCAGCTAGTTAAAATTGAAATTTGAGGGCTCTTGAAATCTAAAATATGTCACTCAACTGTAGGCTGTCTCAGAAGAAAAAGTTCACTGCACTCTTCAGGAATGAAAGTACAAGATCCACCCAAGTTATTGCATAAACCAAAATGCTCAAGGCTAACCCCATGCAAATATAGAGAAGGCCAACTTTTAGATGCTGTCCTTTTTTACCCAGAGACGCTTCCCTAAAATCTTTCTAGTGCTTGAATTCTCCCATTCATGAAAACTGACTTAAAATTCTCAATGTTCACATGAGCAAAAGTACAATCAGTCCCTAACAGCTTGCAGTCAATTTGTTTCTTAAATCTTTCTCTACATTGAAATTAACAATGTTTTCTTTCTATTGCCTTCTTTTTGTAGACTTTACTGTAAAGAGACAGATACATAGACATGAGCATGTATTACTTGGAAAAAAATGTTTACTTTCTTACTCCATAATAAGATATGTGGTAGCACACAATTCCTTCAAGGGAGGAAGGAAGAAGTATATTAGGCTGAATGTGGAGAGGCAGAAACTTAAAGGCATAGAGCACTGAATCCACAGTAGTATTGAGCAGGATGAATCAGGTAAGGTGGCAACACAGAATGAAGGGGACACACCAATTTCAGCAGGAGGCATTTTTCACTCTTATCTCTAATGACCTACATATACCTGCTCTTCAAGATTAACAGGTTTCTGAAATAATGCTGGGACTTTGAGTCTCATTCCACATCCATTGCAATGAATTCTTTAAAAATAGGAGCCATTTTCCAATCTTGAAAGCACTGCAGAGAGACAACAGGACTAGTGCAGCTTCAGTCAGGTATCCACACTTGGACCAATCAGGTAGGACCAAAAATGCAAGCATGGGTGCATGGGAGCCCACGGGGGCAGACTGAACAGAAGTTCTCAGGGGAAAGAAGGGCCAAAAGAATTCTGTGACTTATATGGCTTTGGGGAAAGTACTTTAGCCTGTATGAGCCTCTGCTTACAAGTCATGTATTATACTTTCTACTTACTGTAAGGAACACTGCCTTATAAATACTAAACTGCTAGTCAAAGATGCTGGGGCTCGAGTTGGCAGTAAGTTTAAGATGACTCACCAGTGTTATAAGGCTACCAAATGAGCAAGCTTGATCTTGGGACATAATAATATACATGTATACATTAAAATAAGAAAAAATGACAGCCTCCCTCCATTTGATAAAAATCTGATTCTCCTGGAGTAGAGCCTTCCATCTGAGGTGCCTCATTAACAGGAATATGGGCAAACTGGAACAGGTGGTGGAACTTAATCTCTCTTCACAACATACCATTGAATCAGTTCAAAAGCCTTTTTAAAAAAACTCTAATCCACACAGTCTTAAACAGTTGAAAATGTATTTATTCATGTTTACACAGCAAGGTGTCTAGAGGCAGGTAGTTTCTGGCACTGAGTGAGTGCTCCAGTGATGTTAAGGCTATCATCTCTGTGATTCTCTTTACCTTTTCTTGACCCTGTGGTTGCAAGATAACTGTCAGAGCTCCAGATATCTCATCCATGTTCAAAGTAGGAAAAAGAAGAGGAAGACTGTTACTAGCTTGATTTGTTCATATTATCGGAAATACAAAAACTTTCTCTGAAAAAGATTCCAAGAGACTTTTCCTTATATCTCATTCATAGAACTGTGTCTCAAGAACACCATGAACTACGGCTAAGGCTAGAAAGATGAGTATTGGGCAGAAGATGGCAAGGAAGAAGGACAATAATTGCAGTATTTCAGCTAAAGGGCATTGTCCGCCACAATTGGAGCTATTGCCTTTCCCTTTTGGGAAAAAGGAAATATTTCATATATATGAAAAAGAATATGATTGGTCTAGATTAATCAGATGTCCACCCACTCCTGATCGAATCAGCTAAGGTTTAGATACAAGCCTGGCTGTAGAAGGTTCATTACTATAAAAAATTGTCATATGTGCACCCATATAACCATACATGGCTAAAAAATAAAACATCACAAATCCAGTTGGAGCTTCTTATATATTCCTGCTCAATTACATTTCCTTACCCTGGCCCAGTAAGCAATTACATAGTATCCTGAGTTAGATATCTATCATTCCCACACATATTTTTACTTTGTATGGTTATTTTCATAATATTGCCTAAGTGGTTTTAAAATTTTGTGCAAATGGTATCATACTGTAACTTGGCCCTCTTCCACTTGCTTTTTTAAATTTAATTCTGATGTTTGAGAATTATTCACATTTGATTTAGTTCACTCAATATCATTGCGGTATAAATATTGCTTTGATGAACATAATACAATTTGTTTATCCATTCTTTAATTGATGGACATTTAGATTTTTACAGTTCTTTGCTACTAAAACAATGCTTCAATGAACTTCTTGTACATGCCTTTTTCTGCATATGTGAAATAATTTCTCTAAGGCATATACCCAGAGATGGAATTGCTGAGTCACAGGTTCTGCACTTTTAAATTTTACAACATATTGCCAAATGGCTCTCCAAACTGATTTATCAGTTATCCACCCACCCCGGTGTATTATTGTTCTAATAGTTCCACATTTTTACCAACCCTTAGTATTGTCAGGCTTTTCAATTTTTGCCATTTGCATAGCTGTGAAATTGTATCTCAGTGTCATTTTAATTTACATTTCCATGATTACTAATGAGATTAAGCATTATATCAGGTGTTTTTGGCTGTATGGTTTTCATCTCCCATTAA
This sequence comes from Macaca nemestrina, assembly GCF_043159975.1. Taxonomy (NCBI): domain Eukaryota; kingdom Metazoa; phylum Chordata; class Mammalia; order Primates; family Cercopithecidae; genus Macaca; species Macaca nemestrina. Next base: position 36,924,280 of record NC_092130.1, read on the forward strand.
TTTCCTATTGATATTATTTGCTCATTTTGTGATGGATTTGTTGTCTTTTCCTTATCATTCACCTCTTTCTATGTCTGATTGCCCCAGTGAGACTGAGCATCTCTAATACAGAATCATGGTCTTTGCCACTCATTCAATAATAACTGCTGAATGCCTAGTATGTGCCAGACACCACAGAAGCATTGAAGATACATGCCAAAGGCCATGGAGATGTTATTCTGTCTTTAAAATTCTGTTATTATATCTGGCACATAAAGAGATTCGTTGACAAATAAATAAACACAATTCTGAAGGTACCTGAGAGCTGTCCTCTGCAGCCTTTATGTGGACAACTCCTCAAATTTATTCCAGGTACTCTAGAGAGCAATGTGAATATAAACAGGTAAAAGTTACATGGCATAACACAAACTTTCTCATTATCAGATATGTTAAAATATAGAGCATCCCATCCCTAAGGGTATGTAAGTACAGTCCCATTGATTACCTGGCAGGCTTATTGTTTAGGGAATAGAGCACTAGACAAGAGGTTGGACTAGAAAAGTCCTCCTCTATTCTCCAAAATTTCATAAAATACAAAAATTTTAGTTAACTAACACTTTTTAAAAATCACCCAAGTATAAAACTCCCATCTATCCATCTGATGATTTCCATATTAAAATGCCTATAATCACTTGCCCAAATGCCATGTATCTGACCCTTTCTTCTGTATGTGGTTAGTTTCATAAATAATTTACCTTATAACCCTTTTACCTTGCCTAACCCTTCATAGTATGACAGAAAGGACTCAACCTTTTATTTCACACAGATGACCTAATGTATTGCACCATCACACTTGAAAAAACAGTGAAGAAATACTTGCTTCCCATCCCAAAGCTAAGCAAAGAACAAAATTACTGCTCTGAATCCAGCCTTTCCATTACCATGTGTGCACCTGATAATGTAAAAGCTTGGAATTAGGTTTTCCATTGATTTAAAGACACATGCATTCTCCCAGAGTCACAGACTTAAAAGCAGAAAGAGACCATAAAATCCTCTACGTTTACCTGAATCAGGCATCTAATATTAGGCAGCACTAAAGAATTGAAGAGCAGTCCTCTTTTACTTTCTAAATATCTATCTTGTTTGGACATCGTAGATTGCTATATGGCTACTTAAGCAGTCAATAAACAGGTATTGAGTGCCTGCTAGGAATGTAACATTCTGCTAAAGTTAGGGCCTGGCATGATGTGTAAGAGATAGACTCTCTCTTTTCCAGGGACTTGCAATCTTATTGGAGAGAAAGGTCATGTGTATACAGAGAACTAAGACAACATGACATGCACGAATGAAAGCCAGTGTCTGGAACATGGTAAGCATCCAAAAGTGTCTCTGTAACAAAGACATCCCAGGATGACTTCCAGAGTTCTGGCTCATATGCTTGGACGGATGGTAATGCCCTTTACTGAGAGAAGAAACACTGGAAGGAGCTAGATTGAAGGTGGGTGAAGTGAGAAGGACAGGGAGAAATAATGACTGTGTTGGGCATATTGGGGGTGAGATACTATTGAGAGTCTAAGAGCTGAATATAAGAGTTTAGAACTCCCTGGGCGACAGAGAGAGACTCCGTCTCAAAAAAAAAAAAAGAGAGAGTTTAGAACTCAGATAAGATATCTAAGGTGGAGACACAAATTTGGGAGCCATTTGCACATATGTAAGAAATAGGAGGAGGAAGCCTAAGGCCAGGCTTGTAGAAATTCCAACATTTCATGTCTGGGTAGAAAAGGATGTATCCACAGGGAAGGTAGATAAGGACAGGTGGGTATCACAGAGACTAAGGGGACAAGAGAGGGCAACAACAGGGTTGAATGCTGCCGAGAGGCCAAGTGAATTAGGACACAGAAGGGGCTGTTGGGTTTAGCATGAGGAATCTGGAAAGAACTTGGTGGAGAAGTCAGAGCTTGTGTTGATCCCAGAGGAAAGGAGTAGAGGATGGTGCTCAGACATGGAGAGGAGGAGGAAAGGCAGCTGGGCAGGAAACAACACTACCTAAAACCCAAACAATGGAGTAGTGGCTGGGGAACCCTGTATGTGGGAGTCGATATTCCCTACACGGTCACCTTCTGGAAGGGGATACTGGATAGGAAATCTGGGCCACTAGGGCCTTGGATGCCTGGCAAAGAACTTGGATTTTCCTCTCCAGCACAGAAAGGTCATCTGTGGTTTCTGGACCTTCAAATGACCGTCTAAAGCCATGAGAGAAGTTGATGGTTACAGGAGATGCCATCTTTCCTAGTAACTGGGTTGGGCATACACTTCAAAAATACAAATCGAAGTTCAGATTCAGCAGCAAAGGACAAAAACACTCCTTAGAGCAGGTAGATTTGTCGCACCATCCTGTGAGCTCCTGGATGGGAAACTCATGGGGGAGGTACTATTTAGAGGTGTTGTTATCATGGACCAGCCATCATCTCCCCGAAGGGAAGAGTAGAAAAACAGAGCCTCCAGGCAGAAAGTGGAAAGACAGTAACCACTTTACTCCTGTAATTTCTGACTCCGTATGTTACATAAGGATGAGCTGTACCAGGTCCAAGGGGCTGAGCTGATCAAGTTTCCATAGCAGAGCCCTCATCAGTTCTGCTTCTGTGAGTGTGAGATCTCTGCTTGCTCTGGTGGAGATTCATGGCCTTCTGGGCATTAGGGCAGGGATTCACCTCTATGCCTTTTAGAGATGCTATGGCCCTGGCCCCTCTTTCTCAAACTCCCTCTCTTTAGCAGATAAGTAGGGGAGGAAAGCAAGATAAAGAGGTTGGGAATCTTTTCTGGGATTTTGCTGAACAGGGCCATGGTGACACTGGAGGAGTCTGCAGATTTGGTAGCAGAAGAAAGGCAAGAAGAAAAAGGACAAGCAATGAAGTGGATTTCTCTGTGTGCCTCCCTTCCTCTCCCCACTCACCACCCAAATTACAATAATAACATTACTCCTTCCTTCATTTTTATTTTTTGAGTCAATACACAAAAATCATTCACAGTAGTTAGCTCTGCATACTGGGACTCTGGCAATATTTTCATTCTTTATTTTTACCATTTATTGAAACCTTACTATGTGCTAAGCACCAACCTAGGCACTGTGGATTACTCAGTGAACAGCTCAGACACCATCCCTGCCCTCATGGAGCTTGCAGTCTAGCAGGCAAGACAGACATTCAAGCAAGCAGTCATATAAACTGATATGCGTTTGCAGAAATGATGAGTGCAGTGAAGGACAATGGCAAGGAACAAAAAATAGAGGACCTCATCTGGCCCCTAAGGTGACTTCCCTGAGATGTGTTGATAGAAAAGGGGCAGTAGTATGATCAGGAACTTAAATAGTCAAAGAGAATTGGGAAGAGGGTTAGGAAGAGGCAGAAGAGAGGCCCTAAGGGACTAACAGTGCTATAAGAACAAAGAAGAAAGGCCAGGTCACAAGGGTAGGCAGGGAAGATGGTGGGAGGGGCAGGCCTCTTTCTCATCCCGCAGCCACCAAGTGATCCATTGACCTCAGAAAATGTACACAGCCAGGGTCATGGACAAACCCTAGGGCTAGGAGGATGGGGAAGTGCTTTCCTAACTCTTAACATGTATACACTGTTACATGTAGGGGAGATGCCACCCAGGGGCCCCCTTGATAAGAATGAAAGTAGTTATCCTAAAAGCAATAGGCCGGGCATGGTGGTTCACACTTGTAATTCCAGGACTTTGGGAGGAAAAGATGGGTGGATTGCTTGAGGCCAGGAGTTTGAGACCAACTTGGGCAATATAGCAAGACCCTATCTCTAAAAACAAACAAAAAAAATAGAATAAAAAAAAATTCTAAAAATCTAAAAGCAACAGGCAGCCAGGAAGCATTTCTAAGCAAGGGGTAGATGGTGAGATCAGGTTTATATTTGCATCATCCACAACAATACAAATAGTATTGCTCTTAAAAGTATATACATGGTAAGAGTTATGAGAGCACTTCCCATCCTCCTATCCCTAGGGTTTGTCCATGATCCTGGCCGTGTACTTTTCTGAAGGCAACGGATCACTTGGTGGCTATAGGAGGAGAATGAGGCAGCCGGCAGATGTTCCCTAGAATGGTGGCCAAGAGAAAACTGCTCTTAGGCAGCAGTCATGTACCTAGAAATATGGGAGTCAGATAAGGACATCTTGGAACTGCTTGGAGGTTAACCTAGCCTACTGCAGAGTGATATGCATGTCACGGAAATGCCCACGATACACTGTGCCCTGGAAAAAGCCTGGGACAAAGCAGGGGAAAGAGAATCCCCTGCCCTGAGTTCTGTATGTGTGTGTACACTTGTAAGTATGCCTGAAAACATTTGCAGGGAAAAGAAACCTGGAAGTCAGTACACAAAAACCAACAATTAATAGTAGTTAGCTCTGCATATTGGGACTCTGGCAATATTTTCATTCTTCTTTCTGCCTTACTGGGTTTTCCAGAATTTTTCTCTCATAAACCTGTGGTAGTCAGTGAGCAGGAAAAGAAAAAAACTGCAGTTTCCTTCCTCAAGATACTGGCTGGGGCTGGTCTTGCTGCTCCTGGTCTTCATGCTCCCAAACACCCTTGCTCAGTATTACTTCTGCTTGGGGTAATCTGAGGAAGAAAACTCAGCCCCTGCTGACCCATTTTCTCCTGGATAACCGCTCTGCGTCTTAGATCTCAAACTACGACACAGAGGGTGGAGGCAGGGGCTCATTTAGCCATCTTTTTAATTAATCAGTAATTACTGAGTGGCTCCCTTAGAGCAGATGTTGTGATTCAGATATAAAAAGGGAGATGGGGTCAGGCACGGTGGCTTACACCTGTAGTCCCAGCACTTTGCCAGGCCGAGGTGGGCGGATCACAAGGTCAGGAGTTGGAAACTAGCCTGACCAACATGGTGAAACCCCATCTCTACTAAAAATACAAAAATTAGCTGGGCATGGTGGCAGGTGCCTGTAATCCCAGCTACTTGGGAGGCTGAGGCAGGAGGATCGTTTGAACCTGGGAGGCCAAGGTTGCAGTAAGCCGAGATCGTGCCATTGCACTCCAGCCTGGGCGACAGGGCAAGACTCCGTCTCAAAAAAAAAAAAAAAACGAGAGAGAGAGAGAGATGGGTTACCACGCACAGAAGGAGACTGTGCCACCAGGGTTCCCTAAGCCTCGTCTATGTATGTTTTGCAGTCTGGTCAATGAAGCTGGTCATTTTGCAAGGTGAATTTTCTAATTCTTTTGTATTGCCATAGTCAGTTGGATCTTGAAGTCAGGATTGGCTTTCAGGGTTGGCCAAAGTAGGAAACGTATATCTAATATATGCATTAGATATATGTACCCAGATATCCTGCCCCACATACCTGCTGTGATACTTGGAATCTCCATGTAGAGTCTAATCTAAAACAATGCCTGTGGCATTGGAAACATCCAAAAATGTGTCTCGATGTATTTGTCATGAATCTTCCAATCACTGAACAGCCACCTTCCTATGAGGATAGAATATATTAATTAGTTAGGCCAAAGTCAGATACCGACTTCTGGAGCCTGAGGGAGAGATTAGCCTACCCTGAAAGCTCACGTTAACTGTGGGACAGGCTGACTGCCCAAAAAGCAAATTGAAATGGTGTTACTATCAGACAAAGCAATGGATCCCCATGGGCCAGAAGCAGCAGATGCTCATAAAGCCAAGGGATTCTTAGGGTCTCCTTGAGGCATTTGCTTCTGGCTGGATCCATAGCAGCAACGTGGTATAGTAGGTGGGACACTTGGCTCAGAAGGACAAGACCAGGGTTCTAGACTCACTACTTCTCCTGCCTCTAGTGTATCCTCAAATCCATTTTCCACAGCATTCCCATAGTGATCTGGTTAAAATGCAAATCTAACAATGTCTCAGCTTGGAATTCTTCATTGTATCCACCTGCTTCTCCACCCCACTGCCATTGCCTGCGGGATCAAATCTAAGGTCCCTGATTGGCATGAAAGGTGCTCTTCCTGCTTTTCAGGCCCATATCCCTTGGCCTCACACTTTCATCCCAGCAACTTTCAGCTACTGAGCTCCCTGCAGTGCACACTCATGCACACACACCAAGCTGAGTCTACTCTTCAGGCTTTTATTCATGCCTTTGCCTGAAGTGTCCCTTTCCTTTCCTCATTCAATTTTTACCTTCTCATCTTCCATCTCATCTTTTTAACGACTTGGCCTAAAGATCATCTCCAAGAATCCCTCTCTTTTGTCCCCACCCCACCCTCTCCTGGGCTGTGATCTTCCCATGAGCACCATAACACCCTAAGCATACTTCTATCTTTGCACTTCAAAGATCCTAATTACCTTTTCCAATTACATTCCCAAACAAAATAATCATGGTAGGAATCGTGTCTTAATTATATGAGGTACGGCCCCAGGTGCTGCCACACTCCCCGGACCTGAATAGACTTTTATTAAATGTTTATAAAAATGAACATTTTAGGACTCAGTTTCCCCATATATAAAATGAGACCATCAAATTACATGGGCTGTGAGATTCCTTTCAGTTCTGACAGGTCATGGATCAGACGAGTCCTTTTTTTTTTTTTTTTTTTTTTTGAGACTGAGTCTCACTCTTTCACCCAGGCTAGGGTGCACTGCACCAAATTATCTTGGCTCACTGCAGCCTCCAACTCCCAGGTTCAAGCGATTCTCCTGCCTTAGTCTCCCAAGTATCCAGGACTACAGGCATGTGCCACCATGCCCTGCAAATTTTTGTTTTTGTATTTTTTTAGTAGAGATTGGGTTTCATCATGTTAGCCAGGCTGGTCTCAAACTCCTGACCTCAAGTGATTGGCCCATGTCAGCCTCCCAAAGTGCTGACATTACAAGTGTGAGCCACCACGCCCAGCCCAGATTAGTCCTTGTTATAAGATAGCAATGTCAGGAGGGAATGAGACACAGAGAAGGTAAATTTTGATTTGGGGGTAGAAATTCAGAATAAGTCCAAACCAAGGGGAGATATACGTAGTCAAATTGGATAGCCCATATATTCTGTATACTTAAGACAGAGTAAGGTCAGTGACATAGTTTGCATGTTTGTCCTTTCCAAATCTCACGTTGAAATTTGGTCCCCCATTTTGGAATTGGAGTCTGGTGGGAGGTGTTTGGGTCATGGGCACAGATTCTTCATGAATGGCTTGGTGCTGCACTTGTGGTAATGAATGAGCTCTTGCTCTTTTAGTTCCCACCAGAACTGATTGTTGAAAAGAGCCTGGCACCTCCCTCCCCTCTCTCTTGCTCCCTCTTTCACCCTGTAACACCTCGGCTCCCCTTTGCCTTCTGCCATGAGTGGAAGCATCTTGAGGCCCTCAACAGAAGCAGTTGCTGACATCATGCTTCTTGTACAGCCTGCAGAACTATGGGCCAAATAAACCACTTTTCTTTATAAATTACTCAGCCTCAAGTATTCTTTTATAGCAGTACAAATGAACTAAGGCAGTCAGTGTGCGTCAAAAGCAAATTGATGAGAAATATTGGATCTCCCACGGTAAGCTCACCACATGGGGCATGTGGGCACTCACAGACATAGTGTCCAGCAAGCACTGGCCAGACAGAAGCATTCGACGATTATGCTGAATTGAATGCCAAACGCCAACTTTATCTCCTTCCCCACTGGCATTCACCTGGTCGGGAGAGAGTCAAGGAAACTTGTGTTGATATCATACAAACAGCCATATTCTGACTGCTTCTTGCCATGTCCAAGCAATCCAGCCTGAAAAACCTCTCAAAGGGCTTCTGCAAACCAAGAGTTAGGGACAAAAACTTGAAGAACAAAAACTAAAGTCCCTTAAAATGACAAAAGCTTAATAGAAATTAAATAGTCCTACCAGACTGTGAACCACTTGGATATTGGCAGGGAAGACTCACTCATACAAACGTTATCACCAGCTCCTTCGGATTTTTTTTGCTGTTCCTTCAACATCTGGTAGAGATTGAAGTGGAGGCAGATTGAATTTATGGTTAGTGGAAAATGTACTCTGAAAGTAGGACAAAAACGTCAGTATTTCATCATTGTTGGGCAGATGACTTTTCTAAGAGCTTCCTCAATTTTCAAAAATTGTATGTTAGTTACTTCAGGAGGGAGGAATATAAATTAAATTTTTATGAAAATCACATATTTTAGGATGAAGTCTAAGAGCTTTCAGGATACATTTGCATAAAAACAAAATTAATTCTGTCTGATGGACCTAGCATTGATTTTCTAACACTTAGAGGAGTTCATTTTCAGGTGCTTTACCTCATCGTTTGTGTTGCTGGGTTTTGTTTTGTTTTTTCTTTTCTTCAAAACTGTGTTAAGTTTGTGCCAAAAGATATCTTTTGTCTATGACCAGAGTTTTGGTAATATAAATGTACTTTGCCTCATTTAATTTAATCATTTTTCTCTTTGAGTGATAGTTGTCTGTCTTTTCTCCTTTTCTGACTAAGACTTGGTGACAATCTTACGTAGAAAATTAAAGTAATATTCTTTTAAAACCGGAACTGATTTTGCCCAGGTCTTGTTTCAGAAATAATAGCAAAAAAATAATACACTTGAAGACCTTGAATTTCACAGATTTCATCTTTGCTGTCTGGCTGGAAGCCATAATGTGAAATCAGAGCTTTTCTTTTCTTTTCTTTTCTTTTCTTTTTCTCTCCTCTTCATCTCCCACATTTAAAGAGTAATCACTTGACTCGTGTCACTGGTTTGTATGACTTTGTTGTTGCTGCTGAAAATATATTGGCTCAAGGACTAGTAATTAAAATATCTGCTTACATTTTTTTTCCTTAAAAATCACTCAGAACCAGAAATCTTTTTTCCGCATAGTTCTGTGAGGCAACATCAAACAGAGCTTAGATTCTTGGACTTTTGAGGTTGAAGGGAACCCCTCCATATTGTGAAGTTCAGCAAAACGGAGATGAGGGGAGGGCCAGCTGCCTGGCTGCAATCCAATCCCAGGCTTCATGTGACAGTTTCATTTGGCCTCATTTATCCAAATATTTGCCCTCATTCTTTCTTTCACTTTCTTTTTTTTTTTTTTTTTATTATTATACTTTAAGTTCTAGGGTACATGTGCATAACGTGCAGGTTTGTTACATATGTATACTTGTGCCATGTTGCTGTGCTGCACCCATCAACTCGTCAGCACCCATCAACTCGTCATTTACATCAGGTATAACTCCCAATGCAATCCCTCCCCCCTCCCCCCTCCCCCCTCCCCATGATACACCCCAGTGTGTGATGTTCCCCTTCCCGAGTCCAAGTGATCTCATTGTTCAGTTCCCACCTATGAGTGAGAACATGCGGTGTTTGGTTTTCTGTTCTTGTGATAGTTTGCTAAGAATGATGGTTTCCAGCTGCATCCATGTCCCTACAAAGGACACAAACTCATCCTTTTTTATGGCTGCATAGTATTCCACGGTGTATATGTGCCACATTTTCTTAATCCAGTCTGTCACTGATGGATATTTGGGTTGATTCCAAGTCTTTGCTATTGTGAATAGTGCCGCAATAAACATACGTGTGCATGTGTCTTTATAGCAGCATGATTTATAATCCTTTGGGTATATACCCAGTAATGGGATGGCTGGGTCATATGATACATCTAGTTCTAGATCCTTGAGGAATCACCATACTGTTTTCCATAATGGTTGAACTAGTTTACAATCCCACCAACAGTGTAAAAGTGTTCCTATTTCTCCACATCCTCTCCAGCACCTGTTGTTTCCTGACTTTTTAATGATTGCCATTCTAACTGGTGTGAGATGGTATCTCATTGTGGTTTTGATTTGCATTTCTCTGATGGCCAGTGATGATGAGCATTTTTTCATGTGTCTGTTGGCTGTATGAATGTCTTCTTTTGAGAAATGTCTGTTCATATCCTTTGCCGACTTTTTGATGGGGCTGTTTCTTTTTTTCTTTCTTTCACTTTCTTATACCTTGCTCTCTTTCCATTTTTTTTAAATCTCTGTCGTGTAGAGCACAGTTAACAGTTGCCTGGTGAGTTGGTGAGTTAACCAGGATAAAAACAAGCACATTGGAGGAAGGAAGCCCATCCTCACCTCTACTCTTCCCCTCAAAAAAAGTTTGTTTATTTATTTGTTCCCATAAATAACATTAGGCAGAGGGTATCCAGGTCTTCACTCTGTGATTTGTAGATGCAGCCTTAAAATTAGTTGTATATTCCTCAAATAATGTTCCGTCCTTAAGTCATTTGACCTCAAATACAGGGCCAACACATCTGTATGAGAAATGGAGTTTAGGAAACTGAGTTTTAGATTTGGTACGGTCTCTACTTAGATGTGTAGCTGATAATGCTCCTTAACTTCTGTGGGTCTCAGTTTCTAAACATGTAAATTTGATGTCAAAGTCTTCTCCAGCTCCAACATTCTGGAACCTTTTGTCTCTCCTGAACATGTTCTCTAAATCCCAGTATTTGGTCCATGGTCCTTTCAAGATATCCAACTTTAAAGTATTGTTAAAAGAAAGCAAGAACTACATTAAAAGAAAGTTTTTCACTTTGGCCATATATCTTTCCTCTATAATAATTGAATATTTATAGGCTCTGTCAATTGCCAGTGTAAAGATATTCTCCCTTTGGAGAGGGCAATCCCTGCTGTTCCAAGGGCATGCTCTGTAGGAACCAGCCTCAAAGTGGGTTTTCTCTAGTCTCACCCTGACTTGGGCCTCCTGCCCAGGAAATGTGCACATAAGGATGGGATGGATTTGGCCACTTAAAGGAAGAAGAGTATTTCTGAGCCCATTCCCTCAGCTACCCCATTGAGGCCTGAGGTCAAATCTAGCCCCAAGCTGTCCAATATAATAGCTACTGTATCCCCACAGCTCATAAGCACTTGAAATGTGGCTACTGAAAATTAAGTTTTGCTCCAAGTGTAAAAATGCACACCAGATTTCGAAGACTTAGTATGAAAATATGAATCCAAAATTTCTCAATGATTTTTACATTGATTCCATGTTGAAATGATATTTTGGATATATTTAGTTAAATAAAATACATGCTTAAAATTAATTTCACTTGTTAATAGTTTTTTAATTTATTAGCTAGAAATTTTCAAATTATATATGTGGCTCACAATAAGACAAGAGTTACAGAGGTTTCTCCTATTACTGGTTGGTAACAGCTGCATGGATCATTCCACTTATCAAGTAAGAGGACCATGATCAATCAGAAAACTCTACCGTGGGTGAGGGGCCAGCCATGAGGTATGAGGCCTATTCTGGGCTGGACTCTAAATGGTCATGTGTCTTTACAATAGGCAGAAAAGGGAGGCCCAATACCCCAAAAGAAGAAAAGTGTTTCTCAAAGCCAAGTTATGTAATTTCTTTCTTTCTTTTTTTTTTTTTTTAAGTTTGACAAATTCACACTGATTTCAGCACTAGGAAAACTGCCAGTTTGGCTGTTCATAGTGAATTTTCTCTCTGATCTGAGGTACAAAGTTCCTGGACTGTGTAAGTTTTCCTTCCTGGTATAGTACTTTTGCCCTGTTTGGAAAGGTTACAATCAAGAACTTAAAACTACAGCAATGAGATTGCATTATGATGTAGGAGAAAGTTTGTACAAGTGAAAACAAAACAGAATCAAAACAGTCTGATATTTCTGCAAACAGCAAAAAAAAAAAAAAAATATATATATATATATATATATATATATATATATATGAATTTACTTTTATAAATTTTCTCCTCCCTAAGAGGACTCTTTTAGACAGCAGATCACAAAACTCTAATCTGAATATATGTGGTATGGCCATTTTTTACTACTACTGTCAGGAGGCTCTTATACCTGACAAATTCCTCCCTGGCTACCCTCCCTACCTATCTCCCTTGCATACTGCTGCAGTCACACGAAGTTGATCACAGCTTCTCAAGAACACACCGCCATTCCGCGTCTGAAATGTTTTCATCCAATTCCCTCCCTTCACTGGCAAAAATCTGTACATCTTTCCAAATTCCTTTACAGTCTGATTTTCTTTCTGAGACCTTGACTAAACATCAAGCCCCTATATGGGCTTCTGGCCCCATGCATATAATGCCTGATCTCACTCTGTTTCTGTGGTTGCCTCTTTGTCCTACTTTGCAAGATGTCTGAAGCTACGAACCAAATACTATTTATGTCCCTGCCGGCGCTGTCTGTATAGTTCCTGACCCATCATAGGCAGGTAATAAGTGCTTGTGGGAGAATGAATGCATGCGTGAGTGGATGAGTGAATGAACATTTACTTTCTATTATTTCAGTATAAAAAACTGTAATTATTTAATAATCAAACTTAAATTTTTCATTTTTCAACACTAAAATAAACTGTCTTCTCTTTCGAACTTTGAAGCCTCTGTATGGGACTGGTTTAACTCCAAAAGACATAGAGATATGTATTTCTTCATGTTAAATGTATGCATAATTCTGTTTTATTAGCAAATGTTCAAAAGGCATGATAAAGAGGCAATCCAGTAACATGTGATGATAGATGGGCTATCTCAGATGCATTATCAATCAGTCCATAGGATACACTCTTTGATTTATTGGTCTAAAAGTCAGGACAAGTGTAGATTCGTCCATCTAAATTATGTTACTCAGACTTCTTGTGATCAATAAAATGTATTTTGAAAAGGGTTTGACAGATGAGAAATCTATTTCCATAACCATGGAAAAACAGAAATCAACTAGACTAGGCTGAGATGGAGGCCATGACTTTTGTCTCCTTACGAAGGCCCCCCAGAAATCCATTATTTGTGGATTTATTTTATATAGGGCAAATCATTACATGTTTCAGTAAAGAAAATTAAATAAAATTATTCTTCTGTTTTTATACTTCTCTGATAGACTATAAACTTTCTAAAGGCAAGGATCTTGTCAATTTTATTCACCAGTGATTACCACCAGAAGGAAGTACATTATAAATATTTGTGAACTAATGAGATAAAAGAATGACAATTGCATGTGAGATGGAAAAAGACATGTTATCAAATTACTCCCATAATCACTGTAATCCCAGCACTTTGGAGGCCAAGGCAGGTATATCACTTGAGGTTAGGAGTTCGAGACCAGCCTGGCCAATGTGATAAAACCCCATCTCTACTAAAAATACAAAAATTAGCCAGGCATAGTGGTGGGCACCCATAATCCCAGCTATTTGGGAGGCTGAGGCAGTAGAATCGCTTGAACCCGAGAGGCGGAGTTGTAGTGAGCTGAGATTGTACCACTGCACTCCAACCAGGGTGACAGAGTAAGACTCCATCTTAAAAAAAATATTTAAAAAAATTACTCCCATAATCAGGTAGCATTGAGAAAAGCTTGTTATTGGTAAACATGTTCTCTTTTCCATAAAAAAATGTTTGATGCAATGATGTTGTTAGACTATAGCTTTCTCCCTACCCCATTCTTCAATGTAAAATGAAGAGAAACATGCTTTGTGTCAAGAAGAAGCCAAATGAATAATGGAAATAGTTTTCATTGCAGAAACATCTAAAATCAAACACGGAAAAACATGTTTCTGCAAAGTGACCACCTTGGTGGATTCCTCAAAGAGTGTATTAGATAAGAAAGAAGATGCTGGTATGGATAGAGAGACAGCAGTGCATGGGTTCTTTATGTGTGACTGGCTTCCTGTCTTCCTTCCCATTGAATCAACAGAGTCCCAGAAAAGGTCCTGCCAAGTTTCTGGGATTCTGAGTTATTTGAACCCTTCAAAAGCATATTGAAACCAGAACTTGGGAGAAAAAAAGATGTTTCACAGAATGGAAAGTTACAGCCTTAAGATGACTTAGTGCAAGAGTTATGACTGGTTAAAAATAGTGGGTTTGCAGGGAGCAGTCATTTTTGGTCAAAATTAACTATACCTTTGCAAATGTTACTCTAAAGGTAGCTTGATTTAGAAAGTAGGAGGATAAACACGTTTTAGTTAAGTGTGAGTCTACAAAATTCAAGATTTTTAAATTCACTAATGTAACAGTAAAAAATGTAGAAAACTTTAAATATTTTGTATATAAGATGTTTCCCCTGCCTCCCAGAAAACAAATATTTTTCTACCATCATCATCTAGTACCTATATGCATCAAGCACCTATATGAGTCATTAGAGAGAGATGCTGTTGTGTAATCATCAAAACCATGGTCTGTTGTACTTTACAGTCAAGTGAAGTCTTCCACTTATTAGCAGTTAGACTTTAAACCAGTTATTTTAACCTCTTTGAGAGTGGGAATAATAATATCTACCAACCTCATAAGATTGATATAAAGGCTAGATAAGACATCATATAAAGTGACTGGCATATGGAAAGCATTCAGAAACACTGTCATTCTTATGATTTTCATCATCATCATTATCACAAAAATTAGTATGTCATGTGGTTACATGGTGCATAATTAAAATATTTACCTTTCCTGTCTATGAAAAAATCATCCTGTTAAGCAAAATAATAAGGTTATGAGAAAAGAAGTGTCTTAACCCATTTTCTGCTGCTATAACAGAATACCACAGACCAGGAAAGTTATTTAAAAAATATATATATATATATCTATATATATATAGATATATAGATATATAAATATATAGATATATAGATATATATATAGATAAAAAGTTGGCCAGGTGTGGCAGCTTGTGGCTGTAATCCCAGCACTTTGGGAGGTCGAAGCAGGCAGATCACCAGGTCAGGAGTTCGAGACCAGCCTGGCCAACATAGTGAAATCCTGTCTCTACTAAAAATACAAAAAGCACCTGGGTGTTGTGGCACGTGCCTGTAGTCCCAACTACTCAGGAGGCTGAAGTGGGAGAATTGTTTGAACCTGGGAGGCAGAGGTTGCGGTGAGCCAAGACCATGCCATTGCACTCCAGCCTGGGTGACAGAGTGAGACTCTGTCTCAAAAAAAAATAAAAATTAAAAAAAAAGAGTTTATTTAGCCCTTGGTTCTAGAGGCTGAAAAGTTCAAGAGCATGGTACCACATTTGGTGAGTGTCAGAAGGGCACATGAGTGCCCAAGGGACAGAGGAAAAAAGAGAGCTGAACTTCACTGATAACTAACCCACCTCCATGATAATGGCATTAACTCACTTATAAGGGCTAAGCCCCTCATGACCTGTATTAGTCCATTTTCATGCTGCTGATAAAGACATACCAAAGATTGGGAAGAAAAAGAGGTTTAATGGACTTACAGTTCCACATGGCTGGGGAGGCTTCACAATCCTGGAGGAAGGCAAGGAGGAGCAAGTCACGTCTCATATGGATGGCAGCAGGCAGAGAGAAAACTTGTGCAGGGAAACTCTCATTTTAAAAACCATCAGATCTCATGAGACTCATTCACTATCCCGAGAACAGCACAGAAAAGACCTGCACCCATCATTCAGTAACCTCCCACCAGCTTCCTCTCATGACATGTGGGAATTGTAGGAGTTACAATTCAAGATGAGATTTGGGTGGGGACACAGCTCAACCAAATTC
This sequence comes from Macaca nemestrina, assembly GCF_043159975.1. NCBI lineage: Eukaryota > Metazoa > Chordata > Mammalia > Primates > Cercopithecidae > Macaca > Macaca nemestrina. Next base: position 36,939,729 of record NC_092130.1, read on the forward strand.
ATGACCTAATCACTTTTTACAGATTCCATCTCTTAATACCACCACAATGGCAATAAATTTCAACATGACTTTTGGAGAGGACATTCAAACAATAGCAAGGGGTATACTTTTATAACGCAAAAAATCTAAGGTATCAGCAACCTTAATTTTTGTGAAACAACCAGAAACTGTGCATTCAAATGAATTACAAGCTTTTTCTTCTCTCATCCTTAACTTTGAAGAATTTAATCTTATCAATATTTTTGTCAGTATATTTTCAGATTGATTTGTGTCACTAAATACAGCTGAAATCCATAAACTATAATTATTTTTAATATATTCTAAAATTTAGGTTTTACTCTATTCAACCAATGCACTTAGTTCAAACAAATGTTTGGCAGTGTAGGAAAAAAAGGAAACAGGAGGATGAGTAGGGAGGAGGAGGAAAGAGGGAGAAAAAAAAGAAGGTCTTTCATAAATGTACTTGTAACTGGAAAATGGGTTTACTGTGGAACAGTCTTTGCTTGTAGACAATGAACAAGGCTGCATTACTAAGCACGTTTGGAAAAGCTGTGATGACTGACATATCATATCCTGCTAACTGAGCCTTTTGTTCTTAGCAATATATTTATCAGACCCACAGCACAAAGTGAGAGTGCTTCTAATAAATCTTGAGCATTAAGACTGGATGGGCTGCCCAGTTATCAAGCTCTAAACTGTCACTTTTATACTTGGTTTGGCCCAGTTTAACCTTGTAAAGACAGCTTTAAGGTTATAATACTGAAAAGTCCCCAAGAGACTCCTTCGAGGCAATACCTCTCTTCACACTTAAATTTATATGTTTTAGTTACCCCTGTATGTCCACAATGGGAGGAGATATAGGTTCTAGTAGAGTTTTTAAATAGTTCAATTATTACAGATTAGATTGGAGTTGTTGTATTTCAGAAATTCCCAAATATCAAATTTCAGGCTGCCTACTTTGGCTTTACTGCCTTTCTTTTCCAGGGCCCAGGCAAAATTATTAAATTCAGATCTCCAGCCTTATCCCAGACATTCTGAAATCAATTTCTGGAGTAGAAGTTGGGAGGAGGACTCTGTGTACCAACAAATTCCCGGGTGATTCTGATGTGCTGTAATGTTTAGGAACACTTGCCTGGATGATTCTCCTGGACCCTGTCTTCTATGCACAATGCCATAAAATCTTAACCCATAGGAAGAACTGTAAATGGGAAGAGGAGAGGGTGGAGGTAGAAAGATACCAGGCACCCTGCAAGGCATGCCCTTCATATCTCAGTTCATTCTATACCTTCCAGCTCAAACATTGCCTGTACATGTGAAAGCAATTCAGCAAACATTTGCTGAGCACCTACAAGCTGTGCTAGATGAGCAAGTCATAAGAGCAGATATATATATGTTAACTAACTCTAACACATCACATTGTGATGAATGTTTCCTGGTAATACAGGTAGAGCATCCTGATCCTGAAAATCCATAATTCAAAACACTCTAAAATCTAAAACTTTTTGGGTGTAGACATGATGCCACAGATGAAAAATTCCACTCCTGACCTCATGTGACCTATCGAAGTCAAAACACAGGTCAATAGCACACAGTTTATGTACTGTCCCCGAGGGAAAAAGACCCACTTAGCTCCCTTGTGCTTCCATATGTCTTCGTGCATTCATAACAGAAAAAGAAATCACATCAGTTTATAAAATCAGAGGCACTTCTAAGGCAAAAACCATTTTTAATGAAGATTGATTCTGGAAGAAACATTTTAAAAAGCCATCCAGCAGAACGCTTCCTCATCACTAGACAGCCCCTTCCTGGTCCCTCAACTACTTCTGGTGTTTCTGCTCACCTTATATAAAATACAGTGTATAGTAACCTTTTATTCAAAACACAGTATCATGAGTAGAGACTGAAAGCCTGGCATTGTTTGCTATTGCTGTTGTTTAACAGCTGATACAGGCATTTAGCTGATGACACTGTGCTGCTTAGTTATTCTGAACATATTATTCCTTCACTGTATGAATGGGGTGTGTGTGTGTGTGTGTGTACACACACACACACACACACATATATATATATATATATATATATTTTTTTTTTTTTTTTTTTTTTTTTTTTGAAATGGGAGTCTCACTGTGTTGCCGGGCTGGAGTGTGCAGTGGTACAATCTCGACTCACTACAACCTCCATCTCCCAGGTTCAAGCAATTCTCGTTCCTCAGCCTCCTGAGTAGCTGGGACTACAGGCATGCACCATCATGCCCAGCTAATTTTTTGTACTTTTAGTAGAGATGTGATTTCACCAAGTTGATAAGTTGGCCAGGCTGCTCTCAAACTCCTGACCTCAAGTGATCCGCCCACCTCAGCCTCCCAGAGTGCTGGCATTACAGGCATGAGCCACCTCGCTCTGCCGCTATATCATATTTTTTACTGTTAAGTACTTATGTGTGAATGAGTGTGAGAAAATGAATATTTATTGGTATCATATAAATTCCGTCAGGAAGGATGGTGATGCCAAACAACTGCAGATTGTCTACGTGGGTGGCTGAGATAGGGACACCTTTGCTTTCTGATAGTGCGATGTACGCAAACTATGTTTCATGCACAAAATTATTTAAATATTGTTTACAATTTCCTTCAGGCTAAGTGTGTAAGGTATATGTGGAGCACAAATGAATGTTGTGTTTAGAGTTGAGTTTCATCCCCTAAGACATCTCATTATGTATATGTAAATATTCCAAATTCCAGAAAAAAAATTGAAATCCAAAACATTCTGCCCTCCAACATTTCAGATGGGGGATATTCAACCTGTGTTAACAAAGTACAGTGGGAGCATAGGGTAAAAACCTTCATTCTGATGGGTGAGGAGGTTACCTTTCAAAAGAGGAAACTCACAGGAGGGACCGCAGAGGCTGCTTCACTACACAGAAAGGAGAGGAAGGCATGTTCAAAGGCAGTGAGACTTTTGGAAGTTTTTGGTGTCTTCAAGAAATGATAAAAATCTCCCGGAACCTCACCATTCTCATACCTAAATTAGAAATGATCAGCTTTTTCAGACAAGAGGACCTAGAAGCAATGACATCCCAGTAACAATAATGATACCCGGTGCCTGGTGTTATTCTCCAAAAAAGGGAACCAGGGTTCCCTGGAGAAATGACTGATCCTAGAAATGGAACAGGGAATATACAAAATGAGTGTGTCAAAGCACAGAGGACAACTGAAAGAGCTCCCAATGGTCAAGGCTGACACAATTTGAGCAACAAAATAAAGTAGTATTGAATTATAACCCAAAGTATAAAACACATATCCATAAGTCCATACTTCTATAAATGAAGGAATGAATAAACAAATGTGAAAAAGAGACAAATCTCCCATGCAGAAGCATTTGGAATAATTTATGTAGATGCTGTCACGGAGGTAGAACATAACTTCCACTGCTATAGTGTGAGCTCTACATAGTGACTTCCTTCCAGAGAGGATGGTATAGAAAGGAAGGAGTATGTTGGTCATGGAGAAACGTGACACACAGCCTCAGCCACACCATCCACTTGAACATCAACAGTAATAAGCCATCCAGACAGTATGTACTGTTGGTATGAGGTGATGAGAAAGGAACTTCTTCTCTGTGGTCTTCCTCCCAAAAATGCATAACTCCAGTATAATCAGGAGAAAATCATCAGAAAAATCCCAACTAAGAGGCATTCTACAAAAGACCTGGTCAGTACCCCTGAAAACCATAAAAGTTACTTAAAAAATAAGGAAAGTCTGAAAAACTGTCACAACCAAGAGAAGCCCAAGAAGACATTACTAAATACGTGTTTTCCTGGATGGGATCCTGAAACAGAAAAGGAACATTAGGCTAAAACTAAGGAAATCTGAATGATAAAGTAAGGACTTCAGCTAATACTAATGAATGTATCAATATTGGTTAATCAGTGTGTCAAAATGTGCCACACTAATGCAAAATGTTGATAATAGGTTAAACCAGATATGGCATATTGGGAAATCTGTACTCTCTTTAAACTTTTCTATGAATCTAAATCTATTTTTAAATTAAAAGTTTATTTTAAAATATGTAGGAATGATCACACCTGCTTGCCTGCCACATATGGCTGTTATGCATATCAAATGATGTATGTATGTGAATGTACCACAGTCTCCCCTTGTCCATGGAAAATAGGTTCCAAAGCGTCTGTGGATGCCTGAAACCACAGATAGTAGCGAATCATATATGTACTATATATTTTCCTAAACATACATACCTATGATAAAGTTTACTTTATAACTTAGGTACAGTAAGAGATTAACACCAGCAACTAATAATAAAACAGAAAAATTTTGGTGGCCATCTGTAATCCCAGCACTTTGGGAGGCCAAGGCAGGAGGATCACCTGAGCCTAGGAGTTCGATACCAGCCTGGGCAGCATAGCAAGCCACTGTCTCTACTAAATAAATACATACATACATACTGTAATAAAAAGTTATACTGTACTCTCTCTCTCTTTCCCTCTCAACATCAACATATCTTATTGTACTGTATTCACTTATTTTTGAATGAATGTCCATGAAAACCATGGTTGACTGTGGGTAACTGAAACCTTGGAAAGCAAAGCCGAGGAAAAGGCTCAGCATTACCATACTTTCTGAACTATGGTGCACATCACAAATACACAGAGTTTCAAGTGTTATTTTATTTAAATGAAGCTATTTTCATTTAAACATGTTTTTAATTTGCCATTAAATTATTTTTAAATATTTAAAATTACCCTTGGTATGAGGTTGAATGATGGCCGATTATGTAGGCAGTGACCGAGACTACGAAGAGCCCCAGAAGCTGTGTTAAGGAGTTCGGATTTGATTCTGAAGATAAATCAGCCACTAAAGGATTCATAGCAGAAGAGGGGTGGGAGTAGACCGAATTTTAGGACTGGCAATGGAAGGAGGCTGGAATTATGGAAACCACAGAAGTCTGGACAGAAACGCTTAGATGGGGCAGAGGTGGGACCCGGAGGACTTGAGAAACAAAGCCTGATCCACTGCTAACAGGGGGGAATTCCCCACTTTGTGCCTCAAACCAGTAGCCCTCCAACCCAGACTTTCTGAGGACAATGAGAATTTGATACCATTTTAGTATTTTTAGTTAAGTTGATTCATTAATTGAATGTAGATGTGAATTTTTATATCTTACTAAAACTATTACAGATGCATAAATCACACAGAAATCTTTTGTCTGGCCAGGTGCTGTGGCTCACACCTATAATCCCAGCACTTTGGGAGGCCAAGGCAGGAGGATCACTTGAGGCCAGGAGTTGAAGCAATCTTGTCTCAACCCATGTGTCTGCTTTGTGTTTGAGGAGATTTTATCTTTACTACGGCAGTCTAGCACAAGTTAGTGGTTTAGTACGCAGCCTTAGTTTTCTTCTCTATAACATGGGCATCATTGTAACCTACCTAATAGGTTGTCATGCAAATAAATGAGATTATCTACCATAAAAGCACTTAGCTTATTGCTACCCTGTAGCAAGCATATGGCAAGTGGTAGCTATTATTAAATGGTGGTAGCAGAAGTAACAGGCCTCCTTGACATTGCTCAGGAGAATTACTAAAAGTAGCAAAATAAACACATTTCTGCTGCTACTTACCCTGGACCACTCCATATATTTGCTCTGCTGAGAGGCAGCTGGATCATTGCTACCAAGTGTCAAGAATCAGAAGCATCTGCCCTCGGTCACTTTCCTCTTGAGGATTATATATAAAACCACTGTTCATGTTGTCTGCCCAGGTCATCTTAATACATGTAATAGTAAACACTCAGAAAACATCGGCTATTCTTCATAGTACGCCATGCCAAGTTGGTGGTACCATAGACTAGTTCTACTCGGCTGTACTGGAGGGCAACTGCCCATCTATTCGAAGTCCCCTCTAAGTCCTCCGAAGGTCATTTTTGTGTACTCCACAGAGCCTGCTCTTTATGTCACATTATCCCAAACATACCCCGCTGATTTCGCAAAAGTCTACCCGTAAAAGTTTCCTGTGATGTGATGACAGGCAAATGGACAGAACCTTAATTTTGTCAAGATACGTGGTGAAGGTTTTAGCTTCTTACTAGGCTGACAGCAGCCTGAGGCGAGGACCCCATCCCACTCATCCACACACAGGGCTTGGCCTCCAGCCAGTACTCACTAAAAGTGGATAGTGACTGTCACCGCCTGGGGAAACCTCTAGGAAGCACCATCTCTCTCCCTACCAGTCCCTGGGCAGAGAGGCACAGCATCACCAAAGCAAACTTCCTGACTCCACAGTTTTACCTGGGGTTAACTCTCCTTGGGAAACTTGAATGCATTAGCGGCCTCTAACAGTCCCATTTATTTTTAAAAGAAATGAGGCTATTTTCTTCCCTACTCCGCCATCCCAGGAATCTGTCAGTAGATTTTTATTTTAAAGGCAAGAACTATCTAATAACGAGTAATTTCACTGGTCTATTTTGAGCAGCAAGGAAGATTTTTTTTTAGGTCATTGCTGGGAAGTTCTCAAAAACTGCAAGTTGGGAAGAATCAACAGAAGGTGAATATCATGGATTTTTTTTTTTTTTTTTTTTTTTTTTTTTTTGTTCCAGAGCAGGAGGATTCATCAACAGGAACTAGGCCCCAGAGAGTAGACAGTAGGGACTCAGTTTCTTTATCAACCAAATGGGCATCACAGTACCTACCCCATATTGCTATGGTGAGGAATATACAAGATAGCGAATGTAAAAGCACTTCACTTGGTGCTCCTACACTGCCGGTCCATCTCCACCTGTCCGCCTCTCAGCTACCACCTTCATTCCCTCTTGTGCTGGACAATTTCATGGCTGCTTCCCCACTTTCAGCTCCTCCCTCTAATCTACCGCTTTTCCCCTGGCCCTTCCTAAAGCCCAGTTCTGAGGTGTTTGTCTCTTCCTTGAAATCTTCCTGGGCTTGCTTCACCCTTGGGCTGGCATTCTTGGCCTCTATTACTACACTATATCCCATAGCCTAGAGTCAGCCCCCAATAATGGCCTGTGCAGTGACTCAGAGTTTCCCAGACTGTTTGTTTATGCTGTTCCCTCTACTTGGAAATTGCCTCTCCTGATCCTCACCAAGGCCCCCTGCCAGTCTCCACCTCTTATTCAGAGCCTTGAATAAATGGTTTCTCTTCCTTTAAACCTTACCTCATCACTTCACTAAGAAGTGAGGCCGTCTTCATCTTAAATCCCACAGCACTGCATACCTTTTTTATGCTTCATGGTATCTAGCACCTTACTACATAGTTATCTGGGTATGTGTTAAATGTATTATTTATTACAGAGACAGTGTAATAGTAGTTAAGAGCACCAGCCCTAGAGCCAGATTGCCAGGGGTTGAATTGCCACCTCCTAGCTCTCAACTTGAGCAAGTTGCCTGTATCTTCTATAAATTGCAGATAATGTAACCTGAAAATGCAAATTATGGGAAAAATATGTATCTTACTAAGATACATATTTTAATAGGATGAATAGTATGTATCTTACTAAGATACATATGCTTAATAGGATGTATCCTATTAAGTGACAGAAACCCATCTGAAAGGGCTGTATACTATGTTATTCTAACTATATGAAATTCTGGAAAACACAAACCTATGGAGACAGTAAAAATATTAGTGGTTGCCAGGGGTTGGGGTGGGGAGGGATGAATAGGTGAAGCAAGGGCAGTGAAACTACTCTTTATGAAAATATGATAGTGGATACATATCATTATATATTTTCCCAAGCCCATAAAAATGTATAGCACTAAGAGTGATCCCTAATGTAAACTATGGACTTTAGGTGATAAAGATGTGTTAATGTAGTTTTTTCAATTGTAACAAACGTACCACTCTTCTGGGAGATGTTAATAATGAGGCCAGGCCGCGGGGGGCGGGGGGTGGGGCTATGCTTGTGTGGGATAGAGATATCTGGGAAATTTCTGTACCTTTCCCTCAGTTTTGCTATGAACGTAACACTTCTCTAAAACGATAAAGTCTTAAAGAGTTAAATAAAGTAAAATACAATGCATAGTGTGATGACTGAAAAAATATGTCCATGTATTATTTTATATTCTTTCCTTCAAAGATGGACCCTTCATTCCCCTGTCCTTGCATGTGGGCTGTACTCACTAACTCATGGATGACTAGAATGTAACAGAAGCAACGGAGTGTGACTTCCTCCTCCCTCTTTCTCTTGGGTCACTCATTCAGTAGGCTGCCGTGTTTGAGGATGCTCAAACAACCCTATGAAGAGGCCCACATACAAGGAGCTGAGCCCTCCACTAGATAATTCATAGAAAATAAATGAAGAAACTCACGTAAAGTTATTAGATGAGTGCCTAATAGTACCTAAAATGCTAAATAGTACTATAATGATAGCTTTTGCTATTTTGAAATATTTTAAACATACAGAAAAGTTTGACATATAAAGCATCAAGTACCTATGCTTCTGTCACTCAACTATATCACATCATAACATAAAGCCTTACTTTTTCATACTTTTGAGAAGCAAAATATTACAGATAGGGTTGAAGTCCTCTATGTATCCTTCCCATATCCCATTCCCATCCCTCCCTTTATAGCAGTGGTGACAATCCCAAATTTTGTGTTAGTCATGCCTTTATATTTTTATTTTATGTTCTAAAATGTTATTTAAGTGGTATAATGCTGTACACAGCCCTTTTCAAGTTGTGATTTTGGTCAACTTTTTTTTAGATTTATCCACATTAAATTATGTAACGAGTTAATTCAATTTCATTACAGTGTCATATATGCATTATATAAATATTTCTTAATTTACTCATCCCATTGTTGAGGGGCATTTATATTGCTTCCAGTGTTAGAGATAGAAGAAATCTCAGAGATCAATATGCAGATGAGAAAATGCAGCTAGAGAAGGGAAGTTTTTTGGCTAAAATCATATAGAAGATAGTGGAGCCAGGACTTTCAAAGAGATTAGAGTAGCCTGGAGCGGCCAGTTGTTCTCTTCCCAGCATACTGTGCATTTACTTTCTTCAGACTTCTTTGAAAAACTCCTCCTTCATTCCATGAGACCCTGTTGGGGATGTCAGTTATTCCCTAACCAATCACCAGAGCCCATAACTCAGTTTTTGTCAAATATAGTACATTCCCTGGTATATGATGATTAGCTCAGGGAAGATCTTGTGACCCAAGCTGAGCCAATCGGAATCTTGTTATTTTGCTGAGCTGAAATAATATACGCCTGGAGTTTCTAGAAAATTGTCTTTCCTGCCACGTGGTGAGAGTTTACCTCCAACAGAGAAAATGAAGTCAACCCACAAAGACAAGCGGCAACAAATAGAGGTGGGAGAGAAGAGAAAGATGTAGAGAGGCTCACTGACATCGTTCAGGTCCCTGAATACAGTATCCTTAAACTTCTCGTTTATAAAACCTGCCCTTTTCCTTTGTCTTTAGTTTAACCCAGTTTGACTCCATTTCTCTAACTTGCAGCTGAATCCTGACTCTTAAGTTTGCCATTCTTTCTACTCTGCTGAAACTATAGCTCCTAGATGTTCAGTAAGCATTTAATCAAAAATGATGATCTCAACAAAGCCATAGAAATCCCACTTACCTTTGACTTGGGGAACACAGCAGGATTAACTATGATCAGAGTTCTGGCGTGGCACTTCCCTTTACTTGACCCATCATCCATGCATTCAGGGAATATTTACCATGTTTCTACTATGTGCCCAAAGGAAGTGATATGACAAGAGTAGCACAAAAGACATAGAGGTAATGGAATACTTTTCTAGGTATTTTATATGAAGTGGTATAATATCAATTCTAAATAGAATGCCATTAATAAATAATGCATGTTTTAATCCCTGGAGAAAAGACTAAAAAGGCAATAGAGAAACTAAATGAAATATTTAAAAATATTTGATTAGCCCAACAGGAAGTAGGAAAGGACAAATAAGTGAATGAAGAAAGACGGAAAAATGGTAAACAAATAGCGAGATAATAGACCTAAACTCAACCTTATCAGTAATTACATTAAAAATAAATAGGCTAAGCCTTCTAGTAAGAGGCAGAAACTTTCAGAGCATACACAAAAATGAGACCTAACTATTTGTTGTCTACAATAAATACACTTGAAATATAATATTATGCTGAAAACAAAAGGACGAAAAAACACCGTTTCCAGCAAACTGTAAACATAAGAAAACGAATGTGGCTAAATTAATATTAAACAAAGATGATTTAACAAGGAGTAAGATCAGAGATAAGGACAGACATTTTATCATTAAAAAAGCATCATTTTACCAACAGGACAGGCAATTTATAAATGTGTATTAACCTAAAAACAGAAGCTCAAAATATATTAAGCAAAAGCTGACAGAATTAAAGGAAGAATTAGATGAAGTCACAATTATACTTGGAGATCTTAACCTTCCTCTCTCAGTAATTGATAGAACAAGCAGACAGTAATTGATAGAACAAGTAATTATATGGAATATCCAAACACTATCAATCACCTTGACCTAAATTATATTTATAGACCAGATGAAACCACTGCAGAAATGCATTATTTTCAAGTGCACATAGAGCATTCACTAAATCACCGTATTCGAAGCACCCAAAATAAATCTCAATAAATTTTAACAGATTAAAATCATTCAGAATACATTCTCCAACCATAACGAATTTAAATTATAAATCAATAGCAATAAGACATAACACGTGGATCAAAGAAGAAATTACAGGGGAATTAGAAAATATTTCAAAATGAATGATAAAGGAAATACAGCATATCAATATTTGTGGGATGCAACTAAAGCAACACTTAGAAGGGAATTTATCCATTTAAATGTTTATATTAGAAAAGGAAATGTGGGCAAAAAATCAAAAATTTTGTATTTTTACCTTATGATGCTAGAAAGAGAATAGTATATCAATGCAAAAGGAAATAGAAGGAAATAAATATAAGAGCAAAATTTAATGAACAACAATAGAAAATTTTAACAAAACAAAACCTATTTTTTGAAAACATTAATAAAGTTAATAAATGTCCAGCAAGACTGATTAAGGATGAATGAATGAGAACACAAATTCCCAATGTCAAGAATAAAAGATGATATGTAACTATAGCTCCTACAAACATTAAAATGATAATAATGGATTGTAGTAAACATCTTTAGGCCAATAAAATTTGACATATCTTAATTGGACAAACTCCTTAAAAAATACAACTTAAAAAAACTAGCACAGGAAAAAATTGAAAATCTGAATATCCCCTGTTATGAATGTATTTTATCAGACTCAGATATACTCAGAATATACCCTATCAGAATTTAATTAAACAAATTAAATTCATTTTCAAAACTTATTTATAAGAAACTCCGCTAATATATTTATTGCAGCATTATTCACAATAGCAAAGATATGGAATCAATCTAAATGTTCATTGACAGATGACTGAATAAAGAAAATGTGGTATATGTATACACAATGGAATACTATTCAGCCATAGAAAAGAATGAAACCATGTCCTTTGCAGCAACATGGATGGAACTGGAGTCCACTATCTTCAGTGAAACAACTCAGAAATAAAGTCAAATACCAAATGTTCTCAGTTGTAAGTAAAAGCTAAATAATCTGTACACATGGATATAAACTGTGGAATGATCAATATTGGAGGTTCAGAAGGGCAGCAGGGTAGGAAGAGGGTGGGAGATGATCAATTACCTAATGAGTACAACATATGCTATTCAGGTAATGGGTACGCTAAAAGCCCAAACTTCACTACTATACAATATATCTGTGGAACAAAACTGCACTTGTATCCCTTAAATTTATACAAATCTTTATAAGAAAAGGAAAACTCCAGGGCCAGATGGTTTCACTGGAAAATTCTGTAAAATAATAAAGAAGCAATTCAAACACTAAACAAACTCTTTCAGAAAACAAAGAAGAGAATTTACCCCAAGTCATTTTGCAAGGAATAAACCTTATACCAAAAGTTGGAAAAGAAATTATAAGAAAAGGAAACTATACACCAGTATCTTTGATAAAACAGATATAAAAATTTGAAATAAAATACTAGCAAATGAGATGGTAAATAATCACCTAAAAATATAGCCAACATCATCAGTCATTAGGAAAATGCAAATAAAAAGTACAATGAGATCCAATTATCTGCTAGAAAAATAACATTTTTTAAACTGACAATTCCAAATGTTGGCGAGGATGTGGTTCAGCTGGAACTCTCTTACATTGCTGACAGGGATGCAAATTGATATATCCATGTTGGAAACGTTTCTCTTTTTTTATAGTTTCTTATAAAGTTAAACATAATATATGACCCAACAATACCACTTCTTTCTAAGTATGTTGTCAAGAGAAATTAAAACATATGGACATGTAAAAACTTGTATGCAAATATTTATAGCAACATGCTATTGTTTGGGTATGGTTTGTTTGTTCTCATCAAAATTCATGTTGAAATTTCACCCCCAATGTGGTGGTGTTGGGAGGTGGGATCTAGTGAGAGGTGTTTGGGTTGTGGAGGCAGATCTCTCATGAATGACTTGGTGCTGTTATCCCTATAGTGGGTGAGTTCTCACTCTCCAGGACTGGAGCAGTTCTTGCAGAAATGGATGAGTTCCCATGAGAGTGGTTGTTATGAACCAGGACGGCCTCTCAGGCTTTCTTCCTTTCACACATGTTCACTCCCCTTTGACCTTCTGCGCCATGTGGTGATGCAGCAGGAAAGCCCTCACCAGAAGCCAGGGCCATGACTTTGAACTTCTCAACCTGCAGAAACGTGAATAAATAAGCCTCTGTTTTATATAAATCGTCCAGTCTCAGATATCCTTTTATAGCAACATAAGATGGAGTAAAACAAAGTATTGGTGCTGAGAAGGAGGGTGTTGCTGATAACAAATCTCTGAAAATGTAGCAGCAGCTCTAGAACTGGACAATGGGAAGAAGCTGAAAGAATTTGGAGGAGCAGGTAGAAAAAGCCCAGATTCTGGTGAGGGCTTAGAAGACAAGAAGACTAGGAAAAGTTTAGAACTCCTTAGAGATTAAGTGGTCAAGACCCAAACACTGATAGAAATATGGACAATAAAGGCCATTCTGATGAGGTTTCAGATGGAACTGAGTGAGAAAGTTTGGAAACTGGAGCGAAGGCCATCCTTGTTACAAATTAGCAAAGAACTTAGCTGAACTGTGTCCATGCCCAAGGGCTTTGTGAAAGGCTGAACTTGAGAGTGATGAGCTAGAGTATCTGGCAGAAGAAATTTTTAGGCAGCAAAGTGTTCAGGCTGCTACAGGTTTCCTTCTAAGTGCTTATAGTGTACTGATAGAGAGAAGGGAAACAGAGCAGAAAAATTAAGAAAATTCACAGCCTGGCCATGTGGTAAAGCGTGACAGAGTGTTTTCAGGAGAGAACTCCAAGGGTACAGCCAAGCCACCCCTTACTAAAGAAACTTGCATGGCTAAAAGGGCATTAATAGTCAAGACAATGGGGGAAAGGCCTCAAAGTCATTTCCAAAGTCTTAGAGGCTACCCGTCCCATCACAGACTCAGAGGCCTAGGGGAACGGAATGGTTTCTGGGAACAGGCTCAGGGCACCCCAGGTCAAGTGGCCCCAAGTGCAGCTCATGCTCTAGCTGTGGAAGGTACAAGTCATAATAAACCTTGGTAGCCTCCACATGATGCTAATTCTTCAGGCTTGCAGAAAGAAAGAGCTATGGAGACTTGACAGCCTCCACCTGGATTACAAAGAATGTCACTGAAAGCCTGGGGTCCTGGCCGGGCACACTGGCTCACCCTGATAAACCCAGCACTTTGGGAGGCCGAGGCGGGTGGATCACCTGAGGTCAGGAGTTCATGAACAGCCTGGCCAATATGATTAAACCCCGTCTCTACTAAAAATACAAAAATTATCTGGGTGTGGTGGCGCACTCCTATAATTCCAGCTACTCAGGTCGCTGAGGCAGGAGAATTGCTTGAACCTGGGAGGCAGAGGTTTCAGTGAGCTGAGATCACACCACTGCACTCCAGCCTGGGCGGCAGAGTGAGACTCTTATCTCTAAAAAAAGAAAAAAGAAAAAAGAAAAGAAAGCCTGGGGTCCCAGGCAGAGACTTGTAGCAGGGGTGTAGTCATGGCAGAGAGGCCCCACTAAAGCAGTACTGAGTGGAAATGTGGAGTTGGAACTGCTACAGGGGGTCCCCACAAGGACAATGCCTACTGGAGTTATAGGAACAAGGCCACTGCAGAGAATCCCAACTAGGATAACGTCTAGTGGAGCTGTGGAAATGGTACCACCATTGAGACCCCAGAACTGCAGAGCTACCAGTATGTAATGCCAGCCTGAGAGAGCTGGGTGAAATGAGCTCAGCAAAGCCATTGGGGCAGAGCTGCCAGAGCCTTGGGGACCCAACTCCCACCCCAGTGTGTCCAGCAGGTGGCACGTGGAATCAAAAGAGATTATTCTCCAGCTTTAAGATGTAATATCTGCCCTGCTGGGTTTTGGATTTGTTTGGGGCCTGTTACTCCTTTGTTTTTTCTGATTCATCCCTCTTTGAGTGGGAATGTCTATTATGCCTGTATCACCATTGCATCTTGGAAGTAAATAACTTGTTTTGATTTTGCAGGCTCATAGATGGAAGGGGTGTGCCTTGACTATCAGATGAGACTTTGGACCTGAACTTTGGACTTTTAAGTTGATGCTGGGACAGTTAAGACTTTGGAGACTATCGGGATAGAATGATTATGCATTGCATGTGAGAAGGACATGAGTTTTGGGGGGCAGGGGCAGAATGTGATGGTTTGGATATGGTTTGTTTGTCCCCATCAAAGCTCATACTGAAATGTGATCCCTAATATGGTGGTGTTGGGAGGTGGGGCCTGGTGAGAGGTTTTTGGGTTATGGAGGCAGATCCCTCATGAGTGGACTGGTGCCGTTAGCAGGAATGGATTTCTTCCCATGACAGTGGGTTGTTATAAAGCCAGGCCACTCCTCAGATTTTTCTCTCTTCATGTGTGTCCACTTCTCCTTTGACCTTCTGCACTATGTTGTGACACAGAACAAAAAGCCTTCAGCAGAAGCCAGGGTCGTGCCCTTGAACATGTTAGTGTACAGAAACCTTAGCTAAATGAATCTCTTTTCTTTAGAAATTATGCAGTCTCAGATATTCTTTTGGAGCAACACAAAACAGACTAAGATACAACATTATCCATATCTTTGAAACAGAAACAACCCAAATGTCTACCAACTGGTGAATGAATAAGCAAACTGTGGTATATCCACATAATGGAATAGTATTAAAAAATAATTAGAAACAAACTCCTGATACACGCAGAAAATGAATGAATCCTAAAGGTATTAGGCTAGTGTAAAGAAGACATTATTTCATTTGTAGAACATATTGAATCAGGAAAAGCTATAGAAACATAAATCAAATTAATGATTACCAGGACTGGGTTTGGGTAGAGGAAATTGAGAGGATTTTTTTGGGTGGCTGATTTACTCTATATCTTAACTTAAATGATGATCACACAATGATATATGTTTGTCATTAGTCTAAAAAATTTACCTTAGAAAAGGTAGACCTTACTATATGTAATGTACCTTCATAAACATGAGTTTTTAAAAAGAAAAAAATTAGCAAGTTGCATCTAGTAAGACATACACATTGTACATCATGTTTAAGTGTGGTTTATTCCAGACATTTAAGGTTGGTTTAACGTTTGTAAATTACTAATGCAATTCACCATGTTAATAAAATTAAAAAAATCATATGATTAACTCAATAGATGCAGAAAAGGCATTTTCAGAGTCAGAACCACTCATAATGAAAATTCACAGTGAGTAAGGAAAAGAAGGAACTTCTTCAACTGAGAAACAGGACCTACAAAACCTACAACTAGCTTTATACTTTTCCCCAAAGTTCAGCAACAAAGCGATGATGTCCTCTATCACCTCTTCTATTCAACATCATACTGGATATTCTAGCCAATGCAACATGGGAACCTAACTAAATAAATAAAGACATAAAGATTGAAAAAGATAGACGAAACTATTCTAAATGGCATAGTTACTCATATAGAAAACTTCAAGGACCCTATAAAGCAACTGCTATAACTAGTAAGTGAATTTTACAAGTTTGCAGGATACAAGTTAAATATATTTTTAAAAGAAATTACGGCTAGGTGCCATGGCTCACACCTGTAATCCCAGCACTTACAGAGGCCAAGGTGGGCAGATCATGAGGTCAGGAGTTCAAGACCAGCCTGGCCAATATAGTGAAAGCCCGTCTCTACTAAAAATACAAAAAATTAGCCAGGCGTGGTGGCAGCCACCTGTAATCCCAGCTATTTGGGAGGCTGAGGCAGGAGAATTGCTTGAACCCAGGAGGAAGAGGTTGCAGTGAACCGAGATGGCGCCATTGCACTCCAGCCTGGGTGACAATGTGAAACTGTCTGAAAAAAAAAAAAGAAAGAAAGAAAGAAAGGAAAGGAAGGAAAGGAAGGAAGGAAAGGAAGGAAGGAAGGAAGGAAGGAAGGAAGGAAGGAAGGAAGGAAGGAAGGAAGGAAGGAAGGAAGGAAGGAAGGAAGGAAGGAAGGAAGGAAGGAAGGGAAAGAAAGAGAGAGAGAAAGAGAAAAGAAAGGAAAGAAAGAAAGAAAGAAAGAAAGAAAGAAAGAAAGAAAGAAAGAAAGAAAGAAAGAAACAAGAAAGAAAGAAGGAAAGAAAGAAAGAAAGAAAGAAAGAAAGAAAGAAAGAAAGAAAGAAAGAAAGAAAGAAAGAAAGAAAGAAAGATTACGTGGTTAAACTTCAGTACATCCACACAATATAATTCTATTCTGTGGGGGGGAAAAAAAAAAAAGGAATGAGCTACCAAGCCATGCAAAAACATTGAAGGATCTTGTGTGTTGCTAAGTGAAAGAAGCCAGTCTGAAAATAGTATATGCAGATTTATATGACATTCTAGGGCTGGGTGCAGTGGCTCACACCTGTAATCCCAGTACTTTGCAAGGCTAAGGAGGGAGGATTGCTTGAGGCCAAAAGATGGAGGCTTCAGCAAGCTAGGATCATGCCACTGTACCCCAGCCTGGGCAACAGAGCAAGACCTTGTCTCTAAAAAACAAAAACAACAACAACAACAATTATATGACATTCTGAAAAATGCAAAACTATGTAGCCAGTAAACCAATTAGTGGTGGTTAGGGGTTTGGGGAGGAAAGAGGTTTCAACAGGGGATTCTTTAGGGAGGTTAAAATGCTCTTTATGATACAGTAATGGTAAGTACGTGACACTATATGTCTGTCAAAATCCATAGAACTTTACAGCCCAAAAAGTGAATCTTAGTGTATGCAAATTTATTTAAAAATATTTAGGAAGATGGGGTGATCCCAGGGTGGAATACAGGCTGTGATAAAAGAATCTAACTCTATCATAAATGCATGAAATAACCTCACTGAAGGGGTGAGGGGAAACATGCTGACCTATGTAAGTTTGGAAATGAGTGGAAGCTATAAGACTAAAGGCAAAAAGAGCTTGTAGTTGTTATAGACGCTGTTAAAGTTGTTTCCCATGAGGGCACAGGTTAACATCTGAAACTACTACACGTCTACTGGAATTAACAATTAAGTAAAGGGATGGTGGATGGTGGGAACCAGCTTTCTCACTATTACAGTGGGAGGTTATAGACAAGCAAGGGGGAGAAGTAGCTAGAGCAATCCATGTAGTACTGGATTCGAGTTGGAGACCTCAGTATAAACTCATGTTTAGCTTACCATAGATAGATGGTTACACATAGCAGTATTTATAGATTTGTATATGTACTTGGGTTAGTATACACACATATATTTCCTTGCTCTGTCCGCTGGGAGCGTCTAGGAGCAATGATACCCCAGCAGCAATGAACAGATACAGTCTCCAGAATTTATCTTTATACTACTCCCCATTAAAAGGAATCATAGCTTCTTGGAGAAATAGATAGTTCTAGAACTGGGGAGAGGGAATATACAAGATAAGCCTGGAGCATCTTGTAGTATGAGAAAGTAAGGAAGTGCTAAAAAGCAAACACCATTAAAGGGGTATGTCAAAGGAGCATAGGAACCAACTGAAAAAGCTCCCAATGGCCAAAGTCAGAACAACTTGAGCAAGAAAATAAAGTACTATTGAATTATAACCCAAAATATAAAATAAAATATCCATTAATCTCTACTGGTATAAATAAATATTGGAAAAAATAAATAAATGGGGGAGAATAGGCAAATACCCTGTGCAGAAGAATTAAAAATAACTTAGATACTCATCCTTGAAGAAGGAGGAGCATAGCTCCTACCGCTTAAATGTGGGATGTGCATAGTGACTTCCTTCTTTCCTCCCTTCCTTCTTTTCTTCGTGAGTATAGTATAGAAATGCAGGGAAAAAAAGAGGAACTTTACAATGGAAAAAACTGATTAACTCCTCTTTAGCTAGGTCATCAAGGTGTACACCAACAGTGGTGATAGCATGAAGTCATGTTGCTAGCATGTACCTTTGATGTGATATAATGAGAATAGCAATTCACCTCTGCAGTGTTCCTCCCAAAAATCCACAATCCAAGTCTAAGTGGAGATGAAAATAAAACCTAGCTCATATGGTTGTTGAGAGAATTTTAATGTGACCCCTGAAAAGGAGTGGCTTGACCTCCCTTCCAAAAATTGACTCAGTCTTGGCCTAGTTCTTTGTATAATATCTTTTCTATGAACTCTGTCTCTTAAACTCTAGCCCGCTCCCTGTGTCCCTAATCCTCTTGTTCAGCACTTAGTTTCTTCCCCTCACTTTGATACAGTCATTATCTTCCTAGGACTCGCCTCCTTTTCCGCATGTTTCCATATGATATCCACAGTAGATTGCGTGCTCCGCTCCTTGAGATAGGAGTGATCTTTGCTAGTTCCACAAAGAGAGAGCACTGGGAGAATGTGCGGTACCCAGGTCAAATTCCATAGGTACTACTCTGAATTCTTTTGTGAATAGGTAATACAGTTTTTTTTTTAAATTTGTGAATAGGTAATAAGTAGTTTTTTTAAGTATTCAATGATAATTTTAACATTGTTCAAAAATACAAAATTACAAAATGTATTCAGTGAAGAGTATCCTCCCAATCTCTCCTCTACCTGGTTCCCACCCCACCCCAAGAGACAATTGTAACTCCCCATATCTCTCTGTGAAAATATATACCTTCTTATTTCTCTTTGTTACATAAAACGTAGCTGCCATAACATTGTTGTGCACTTTATGGGTTTTTTTCCAACTAACAATGTATCTTGAACTTATTTGCTAATAACTACTTCAAAATCAATCAGAAAGTTTTAGGCTGGGCACAGTGGCTCATGCCTGTAATCCTGGCACTTTGGGAGGCCAAGGCAGAAGGATTGCTTGAGACCAGGAGTTCAAGACCAGCCTGGGCAACAAAATAATATCCCATCTCTACCAAAATAAAATTTAAAAATTATCTGGGCATGGTGACACGTATCTGTAGTCCCAGCTAGTTGGGAGGCCGAGGTGGGCAGATCGTTTGAGTTCAGGAATTTGAGACCAGCCTGGGCAACATGGCAAAATCCCATCTCTACAAAGAATACAAAAATTAGCTGGGCACAGTGGCATGCGCCTGTAGTCCCAGCTACTTGGGAGGCTGAGGTGGGAGGATCTCTTGAGCCTGGGAGGCGGAGGTTGCAGTGAACCAAGATCGTGTCAATACACCGCAGCCTAGGTAATAGAGCAAGACCATGTCTCAACAAAAAAAAGAAAAGAAAAGAAAAAGAAAAAGAAAAAAAAAACCACAGAGTTTTCCATTTCTTTTGCTGTTACAAGCAATGCTGTAATGAGTAACTTTTTACATAGGTCGCTTATGCACGTACCAGCACAACCGTAGGATAAATTCTTAAATGGGGGATAAAGAGTATTTGCATTGGCAATTGAAATTGTCAAATTGTCCTCCTTAGGAATTTACCAATTTATATATCCACAAGCAGTAAATGATAGTGCCTGTTTCCCAATAGCCTCACTAATGAATGAGTAATCAAACACTTGTATTTTTGCCAATATAAGAAGAAAATGGCATCTCAATGTAGCTTCTCTTATAAAGAGAAAGGTTGGTGATCGTATGATATATTTAGATGCTATTTGTTTTGCCGTCTTTGTGAATTGTTTATACCACTCTCTTGCCCATTTTTCTATCAAGTTGTTGGTCTTTTTCTTATCATTTTTAAAGCATTCCTTATATATCGGAGAAATAAACACCTCGTAATATGAATTGCAATTATGTTTTTCCAAGCATCACTTGATTTTGTCTCTACTTGTGAGGTTTCTGTCATGCAAAATTGTTTTAATTTTTATTACTTTAATTTATTTGTCTTTTGTTTTATAACTTCTAGATTTTGAGTCATAGTTAGCAAGGCCTTCATATGATTAAAAAAAAAAAAAAAAAGATTAGCTGTTACATTGTATACCGTTCCAGAAAGGTTGAAAATTTCCATGTAAAAAAAATGAAACCTTAGGAGTATTAAAAGAAAAAACAGATGCTTCTTGAATTCAGTCTAATTTAATTGCTACATTTTGAATGCTTGGAAAAACACTTAACTCCACATTGGACACAGAGGAGTTTTGCTAGTCTCTCCTGAGATCATTATCCTTTCATTATCTCACTGGCTGAAATATTTATCAGTAAGTCTCAGCTGACTGAGGCTCTAACCAAAACTCATGTTTCTAGCTGGAGATGGTCCAGACACCTTTCCTTTTTAAGGTGCTGCTAGTTTCTTCTGTTATGCTATGTTCTGTTTTGTAGTCTCACAAGCAAAGAAACAAGTTGTTGTCAGCCACAATTATTCAGAGACACTTATAATTGCCTTTTACTGCCTATCACTAAGGGTCAAGACAAGGGAATTAAATCATTCATTGATTCATTCGACAAATATACTTATTAAACATCCGTTACATATAAGGCAGTCTGCTTAATGCTAAGCAGACAGGGTGGGAAAAAAAGCTGACAAAATCACTACTCTCCTGACACTGATAGTCTAGCAGGAAAGACAGATCTTAAACGCCCACTTACATCATTTATTAGTCACCAGAAGTAAGGCCAGGAAAAAGTATGGGGTGTCATAAGAGTTTGTAACAAGGCCCCTGACCTAGTCTGACAAGTCAGGGATGAATTCCCTGGGGAAGTCTTTTTGAACTGAACTCTGAAGGATGAGTAGGAACTGACCAGGTGAAGAGCAGAAAGAGATTTCCAGACAGAGAGAAGGCACAGCAACAGCCATGGCCCTGAGGCCAGAAGGAGCACAGCACAGTAGAGGAACTGAACGAAGTGTCAGGCTACTGGATTGGAGGAGGATGTAGGATAGACTTAGATAGGGGTTGTGTGGCTGAGTCCCCTAGCACTTGAGATCACCAACTATAGGAGTAAGGGAGGTGGTAAGATTGGGCAGAGGGGAAAGCTGAGCTGTGGTGTGGTCACGATAGCCTCAGTCAATCCTGTAGTGAGCTGTGAACTGGGATGGCCCTTCAGGGTTGTTCCAAGCTGGGACAAGGGAGAAAGGCCTTCATGTTCCCAAACTAAACATTCCCTGGACGTAGTCTGCTCTCTGACCGCCAGGGCTGAGAGGTGAGGGCTGTCTGGAAGCAGCATTCCCAGTAGTGGGGAAAATAAGTCCTTCTGTCCAAAGGGCAATGTGGGCAATGAGACACAGCACTCACAATACAAGTCAAGTCATTCTGGGCCCTTTAGGTCATGGTAGGAAATTTTAATGTTATTCCAACTGCAGAAGAAAGCCAAAGGGGAATTTTAAGCAAGTCAGCCAAATGATCTGATTGGCCTTTTAAAAAGGCTAGTCTGGGCCAGGCGCAGTGGCTCACGCCTGTAATCCCAGTGCGTTGGGAGGGCAAGGCGGGCAGATCTCGAGGTCAGGAGTTTGAGACCAGTCTGGCCAACATGGTGAAACCCTGTTGGTGAAATTCTCTACTAAAAATACAAAAATTAGCCAGGCGTGGTGGCGGGTGCCTGTAATCCCAGCTACTCAGGAGGCTGAGGCAGGAAAATTGCTTGAACCGGGGAGGCAGAGGTTCCAGTGAGCAGAGACCGTGCCACTGCACTCCTGGGCAACAGAGCAAGACTCTGTCTCAAAAATAAATAAATAAATAAATAAATAAGATAAAATTTTAAAAGACTAGTCTGGCTGCTTTAAGTTTTCAGTAGAAAAGTTTGGAAGAAGAAAAAGCATTGGCCGGGCGCGGTGGCTCAAGCCTGTAATCCCAGCACTTTGGGAGGCCGAGACGGGTGGATCACAAGGTCAGGAGATCGAGACCATCCTGGCTAACCCGGTGAAACCCCGTCTCTACTAAAAAATACAAAAAACTAGCCGGGCGAGGTGGCGGGCGCCTGTAGTCCCAGCTACTCGGGAGGCTGAGGCAGGAGAATGGCGTAAACCTGGGAGGCGGAGCTTGCAGTGAGCTGAGATCTGGCCACTGCACTCCAGCCTGGGCGACAGAGCAAGACTCCATCTCAAAAAGAAAAAAAAAAAAAAGAAAAAGCATTTAAGAGTCAACTGCAGTGGTGATATGGACCTAAGTGGTAGCACAGGAGGGATGCGGGAGGTGATTTGACTTGGTTTGGTCATGGTGTAAACAAGACTTGTTGATGGGTTGAATGTAGGTTGGTGAAGAAAAACAGAGAGACCAAAGATAATGCCTAGATTTTGACTTGAGCAAATCATGGTTGGTGATGCCATCGAATAAGATGAGGAAGACTAGAGAAGGACTATTGTTCTAGGCCATCTCATCACAAATCCCAGGAAATCAACTTTGTTATATGGTTGTCACTACTTGCCATCTCTGTGCTATTACTAAACACACAAGGGCACATTGCCTGTTCTTTGGGCCATGGTTTTCACTTGAAATCATGATCTTCATCCTTCAATGTCTAGAACCAGTGCTACATCTTCTGTGTGATGTTCCTTGATCATTACAATGCTGAGAAATACACACACACACACACACACACAGAGAGAGAGAGAGAGAGAGAGAGAGAGAGAGAAAACAAGAGAGAGATGTTTCCTGACACAGTGGTTCAACTTACAATTTTCTGACTTTATGATACTGTGAAAGTGGTATGCATTCAATACAAATCATGCTTTGGATTTTGGATTTTGATCTTTTCCCAGGCTAGCAATATGTAGTGTGATACCCTCTTGCAATGCTGGGCAGCAGCAGCAAGCCACAACTCCCAGTCAGCCGCGCAATCAGAAGGGTAAATCACTGATCTGCACAGTGATCTGCATTGCCAGATGATTTTGCCCAGCTGTAGGCTAATGTAAGTGTTCTTAGCACATTTAAGGTAGGCCAGGCTAAGCTATGATATTCAGTAGGTTAAGTATATTAAATGAATTTTTGATGCAGAATGTTTTCAATTTACCATGGGTTTATCAGAACATTACCCCATCCTAAGTCAACAAGCATCTGTGTGCATACACAGAGTGAGACAGAGAGTAATCCTGATATTTTACAATGGGGAAACTAGAAGCTAGGAAGAATAACTGACTTGCCTGGGACTGTACTCTTGGATACTAACAGAGATGTGACTAGACATCAAGTCTCCTGAATCCCTATTAGGTGTCTGAAAACTGCATTAAAGGAGAACAGGTGGGCAACAAAGATAGGCCAGACCAGTTATTATAGAAATTTATTGTAGAAGTCCAGGCAAGCAGCTAGATGTGGTGGCTCACGCCTCTAAGCCAAACACTTTGGGAGGCTGAGGCAGGCAGATTGCTCGAGTCCAAGAGTTTGAGACCAGCCTGGGCAACATGGCAAAACCCTGTCTTTACAAAAACAAAAATCAAAAGTTAGCTGAGTGTGGTGGCACATGACTGCAGTTCCAGCAACTCAGGAGGCTGAGGCAAAACCTTATCTCTAAAAAATATATCTATGTATGAAATGTTAAAAATATAAAAATTAGCTGGGTATGCCCGCGCATGCCTGTAGTCCCAGCTATGCCAGAGGCTGAAGTAGGAGGATAGCTTGAGCCTGGGAGGCAGAGGTTGCAGTGAGCTGAGATCAGGCCACTGCACTCCCACCTGGGCAACCAAAGCAAGACCCTGTCTCAAAAGTCCAGGCAACGGATGATGGTAGAGTGATAGCAGAGAGATGAAGTAGATATATCCAAGGGTTTTTTAGAATGTAGAATTGCCAGTACTTGGTCTTGGTTTTGGACAGAGGGAGTGAAGGAGAGAGAGGTGTCAGATAAGTCCTTGGATAACCTATGCTATTCACTGAGCTTGGAGGCACTGAAAGAAGACAGGGTTTGGGGAAAAGACCATGAGTTTGGTTTTCATTTCAGCTCAGGTTAGTGGTTGGCGCTCAGATCTCTAAAGTATGGTACCTGTAGGTGGTGTTCAGACCTCTGAAGGGGGTTATGTGGCCTGAAATTGTGTTTCTGAGTTTGGAGGCTTGGCACAGGGACCTCTGGGTGGGATCCCTACGTGGCTAGTACTTAAACCTCTGAGGGGGCACTTTGTGGCTGGTGTCCATACCTTTAATGGGTGATTGACACTTGGAACACCAGAAAACAACAAAGCCAGAGCTGCACGTTACACTTCCTTCCTGCCTCCTGCCTTCCAATTTTCCACCACTGCCTCCCATTGACAGTGCCTAACAGGAGGCTCAAATGCCTGGGAAATGCAGCAGTGGAGAAGTGAGCTTGGGGTTGAAAGACATTAGATAAATAACCAGCACCACAGATTTAGGGAATGAGCCCTGGAGGAGTGATATGGTTTTGGATCTGTGTCCCCACCCAAATCTCTTGTCAAATGTCAATCCCTATGTGTCAGGGGAGGGACCCGGTGGGGGTGGATTTCCCCTTTGCTGTTCTTGTGATGGTGAGTGTGTTCTCATAAGATCCAATGGTTTAAAAGTGTGTGGCACTTCCCTCTTTTCTCTTTCACTCTCCTGCTGTGCCATAGTAAGACATGCTTGCTTCCCCTTTGCCTTCTACCGTGATTTTAAGTTTCCTGAGGCCTGCCAGCCATTCTTCCTATACAGCCTGTGGAAATGCGACTCAATTAAACCTCTTTGTTTCATAAATTACCCAGTCTGAGGTACTTCTTTATAGCAGAGTGAGAGTGGACTAACACAAGGATGAATCAAAAAACTGGGTCTTATTTCCAACTTTGCCATCAACCAGCAGTGGGACCTTGGATATGTCATTTCCCACCTCTGATTCTCTTTTCCCTTCTTTCAAATGTGTAAACTTCTCCTTGATGTTGCACATACTTAGGTGTCTGTCTTTTAAGAAGCCTTGGCTGGCCAGGCACAGTGGCCATGCCTATAATCCCAGCACTTTAGGAAGCTGAGGCGGGCGGATCACCTGAGGTCAGGTGTTTGAGACCAGCCTGGCCAATATGGTGAAACCCCATCTCTACTAAAAATACAAAATTAGCCAGGCATGGTGGCACATGCCTGTAATCCCAGTTACTCGGGAGGCTGAGGCAGGAGAATCGGTTGAATCCAGGAGGCAAAGGCAGTGAGCCAAGATCTCACCATTGCACTCCAGCCTGGGAAACAAGAGCAAAACTCCATCTCAAAAAAAAGAGAAAGAAAAAAAAAAGGAAGAAGAAGAAGAAGAAGAAGAAGAAGAAGAAGAAGAAGAAGAAGAAGAAGAAGAAGAAGAAGAAGAAGGAGGAGGAGGAGGAGGAGGAGGAGGAGGAGGAGGAGGAGGAGGAGGAGGAGGAGGAGGAGGAGGAGGAGGAGGAGGAGGAGGAGGAGGAGGAGGAGGAGAAGAAGAAGAAGAAGAAGAAGAAGAAGAAGAAGAAGAAGAAGAAGAAGAAGAAGAAGAAGAAGAAGAAGAAGAAGAGAAGACGACGACTTCCCTGACCCTCCAACTCATCTTCTAGTGAGTCTTGGTGTTCCTCTTGTTACTCACATAAATTCCTCTTTTACTTCTTTTTTTCCCCACTTTACTTTTTATTGAAAAATAACTAATATATAATTGAAAACATGGATCTAAAATATTCAGTTTGATGAGTTTTTACAATTGTATATACTCAAGTAATCACCAACTCAAACAACACGTAAAGCATTTCTTCTACCAAGAAAGTTTCTCCCGCCAAGTAAGTTTCTCCCTACCTCTCTACAATAAAAGTTCCATAATCCAAAGCATAAACTTTCTAATTTCCAGCACTAGATTAGTTTGCCTATCATTGAGCTTCATATAAATATAATATACAATATGCACTCTTTTTTGAAGTTATTTATGTTGGTAAAATACGTGTAACATGAAACTTGCCATTTTAACCATTATTAAATATAAAATTTGGTGCCATTTATTACATTCACAGTGTTGTGCAACCATCACCACTGTCTACCTCTTTGTAGCCCATTTGATTTTACCAGCCTACTGACTAGTCTGAATCCCCCTAGTGGGGAGTCAACCCTCAAGGATTGGGATCATGTCATAACCCAGTGGTTGGTATGTAGTAAATACTAATATTTGTTGGTTGGGTGGTTGAATGAATGAATGACTGTCTAAAGTCCCATCAAATGTGTCTTTCTATCTAAGAATTATAATAGTGTTATCAAACTGTTCCTTTATTCCTCCTCCATTTCTCAAGTGTTTACTAGGTATCAACAGGGTATCTGTGCTAAGCACTAGAAATTAAAAGATAACCTAAGCAAAATTCCTGCCCACAAGTCCATAGCCAGGTTAAGAATCCAGACAAATAAATAACATGTCATAAAACATTAATTCTTAGTAGAAGGATGAATAGTGTTGGACTTATGGGTGTGAGAATGAGGTTATGCCTTACACTGCCTTGGGAAATCAAAGAGGGCTTCATGGAGAAGCAAAAGCAGATTTACTGCTGTTGAGTGCTGGGGTTGGAGTGGGGAGAGTCTAAAGGAACTGCAAGGAATTCTTTAGGGCCAGAAACAGGGTCAATCCTCCTCCTGGATCCCTCTATTCTTCCTCAATGCTTGAGACTGTGGTTGGCAAAGAGGTGAGATAGCTACATTGATTTTTTTCAGCATGGTGGGCTTTGCTTGCTCTCCCCCTTCCCACCCCGTTCCTCTTCATTAAGGTCCTTTGGCATTTCTCAGCATTTCTCTGTTTCTCCATGTTTCCCTTGAGTTCGTTTCTCCTCTTTGTGCATGCTCTCCTTAAATGAGTGTGGCTTTTAATATCTGTGGCTTCTCATGAAAGATCTTTGTTTAAGACCTTGGGATTTTTCCAGGGAAATCTATATATATGTGTGCATACATCATTTTATATACTTATTAGTCTCTTATTTCAAAAATAGCTGTGGAACAAATATGTACCTCCTTACTCCTATGTGTACTCACATTCACACAGGCACATGCTTTCTCTCTCTGTCTCTTTCTCGCTCTTTCTTTTCTCACCTGTCCCCACTCAATCCCATTCCACCCTCATTCTCCCACTTGTATGTAGCTTAAGAATTCAAACCTCCAAGAAGAAGTTGTCTGTGGTCAAAATGGTGCTACTAGACTTTAAATAACTTGGGGGCCAAGACTCTCTTATTCAGAGAGCTGGATGTTTGAATGGATGAATGGGTAGATGGATAGACAGATGGACAGACACACAAACGGCTCAAATAATCATGCTTCTGAAAGTCTGACAACGTTATTTTTTATAACAACCCTTAGTAGGCAACTCAAAACAAGTGTTGGCAATGATGATGATGATGATGACAGTGTGATATGATAAGTGCTACAACAGAAGAATAAAAAGGGTATGCTGGGGAGTAAGGCAGTGAGATTCCAAAGAGTTTGGCAAGACCAAGACTTCATGATATCCTTCCTCCACTCATTAAACATTCAAGGAGTAGTCTTAGGCATCACCATTTGCCCAGCCCATGCTATGCATGGCGGTGTGTACAAAAGAAGTAGTCAGTGACATCCCTCCCTGTTTAAGACCTAAAGTAAGAGATTCTTCCCTCCTTTAGCTGTAAATTAAGTAATTAATTCTTTTACAAGACGTGGGGAAAAGATGCTAAACCCTAAAAGACAGGATTCATCCAAGAGAGTTTTTCAATAAGGTCCCTTTTATTTTTCACTCTGGATAAAATTAAATAATAATAAGACATTATCCACACTGTTTCTCAGCATTGTACTTATAAGGTTTATTTCCTTGAATTGTTTGAGAAGTCCAAACAAGATGCATGCTATTTTAGGAAGCACAGACAGGCAGATCCATCATAGCCAAGCTCAGTGAAGATGACAGGTGGGAGGGACAAGGGAAGGGTGTCATGATTTTTTGACCCAAAATTATTGAAACAGAGGAAGATATGAAGACGGCAAAGAATATCTCATGCTTTCCTTTCTTCCTCATTCTAACTAGGGTAAATAATACATGACAGTGGAATAGCCTAAGTGTTGCATTACCATGCCGTTCTAAACCCCACTTTTTCCCTAAGAAAGAAGGATTGTCGTGTGGCAGTGGCCAAGAAGCCTCCCAGAACCCGAAAAACAAGGTTGTCTGAGGGCCCTGGCTCCTGCCTGTGAAGAAATTTGACTCTAGCTGCAGAAACAGGAATAACTTAAAAGTCAACCAAAGCTAGGGTGAAAAACTAAACTGACCTAATCACCTTCCCTTTGTTATACATGTGAAGGAGAAAATATTAGAGAATAAGGCTATAAGCAGAAGTAGCACGAGCTCAAAAAGTAGTGAAGACCTACATGTGCAGTAAGTTTACGTATGAGCACAAAGTATAAGCAAACAGAAGCTATATAAGGTAGCTCGTTGTGCCTGGAACATGGTTTCCCTGGACCACTCATTAATCCTATGCATCACAGTTTAAACATCAAAACCTTGAAGAAACCACCCTAACCAGCTTCATCCTCACCTCATACTTCCCACCTTCATCCTACTGATGCAGAGACTTGGTCAGGATCCCTTCTGTGTGCACTCATCAAATCCTAGGTTATGTTCCTCATCACATCTACCACAGCTGTCATTGAATGGTCATTTATGAGATTTTCAGTTACCTCTCTCCCCTACTGTACTAGCAGCTCCATGAAGGCAGGAACTGTGTCTATCTGGTTTCCACATCACTGTACCTACATCTAGCATTAACACAGAATCTGCCTTAGGTTGAAAAATAACTAAATATTGCTTGAATGATTTAACGAGAAGAAACAAGACATAGGCTTAAGGAGAAAACTGAAAAAGAAGAACCGGCCAGGCACGGTGGCTCACGCTTGTAGTCTCAGCACTTTGGGAGGCTGAGGCGGGCGGATCACAAGGTGAGGAGTTAGAGACCAGCCTGGCCAACACAGTGAAACCCTGTCTCTACCAAAAATACAAAAATTAGCTGGGTGTGGTGGCAGGCGCTTGTAATCCCAGCTACTCTAGAGGCTGAGCCAAGAGAATTGCTTGAACCTGGGAGGCAGAGGTTGCAGTGAGCCTACATCACGCCACTGCACTCCAGCCTGGGCAAAAGAGCTAGACGTATCTCAAAAAAAAAGAAGAACCTGACTTCAGAGGACAGGTCGGCTGCCATTGCTCAGCTGCCGTTGCTGGGCCTGGAGCAATGCCATGCCACCCCAGTCTCTGCATGTGAAGCCTTAGGTCCGGTTATTCCCCAAACCCTGAGCAGCAGCAGCTCTCTGGTGTCCTCATGTGTGCTGCAGGATACTTAAAAACAAGATGATGAACTCTTGCTAACCCACATATGTCCCCAAAACAAATAGCAGAGAGAGAAGCATGGACCATGTGCCACGTAAACGGAATCATTTCTAAATGACATCCTTCTCAAAGCCTCGGAGAGGAGATGGTGAGCTAAAGGTTTACATTAACCTCCTTGCATATTTCTTTTTGTTTACAGGAAATTATTTGAATTTTCCATGCCCATCTGTTTGATGTTGACTTCACTGCATCATTAAAGCTTAGCTGCATCATTTGGTTTGTTCCACATTATTTATGCAGATAAAGGACCCCAGTTGATACTTTATTAGTTGCGGTATAATAATTTGTTTTCAAATATGATGTTTTTTTAAATTTAAGATACTATCCAAGCGTCTCCTAGTGGGAAGGAGAAGAAATGTTTTTTTGTTTGTTTGTTTGTTTAACAATATCATGTTCATATAAATAAGTAAAACATCTCCCTTCTCTTCAGTGATCCTATACAACGTGCTTATATAATTAATTTAGATATCTTGCCTATTGAACTGTCTGGGTTTTCTATATTTTTTGGAAGAATGAGGATTTATTTATTTATTTTTTAATGGATAGGCAGAACATGGCTTTAAAGCAAGAGTTTCGAGCCTGGTAACTCTTTGTTGTGGGAGGCTGCCCTGTGCATGATGGGATATTTTGCAGCAACTCTGGCCTCCACCCACTAGATGCCAGTAGAACCCTCCCAACCCCAGTTACAACCATAGAAAATGTCTCCAGGCCTTGCCAAATTTGCCCTAGGTAGGCAAAAAACACCCCAGGTTGAGAACCCCTGGTACAGAGGGAGGAAGAAGCTAAAGGCAGACTGTTTTCCTATCTTTCAGATTAGGCAAAACTATCATTAGCCTTCTTGGTCAGATGTTTTTCTAATCACTAGTTTGGTCTCCTTTGGCCTAAGTACAAAAAGACTACGTGGTGTCCCATCCATTGGTGAAAATATGAAACAAAAAATTTCTTTCTGAAATCCCTAGAGTCTTCCCTCCCCATACTGTAGAAGGAATACAGTATAGTGATCCAGACAGACTAGCAGTCTGCTACTTATGACCTCTGTGACCTCTGAGGAGTCTCAAGCTCCTCAATACAGTAGGGTCCAACACTTAACCTTCCCATGTCAATGAATAGTTGGAAAAAATCGAATCAAAATGTACCCAGTTTCACTTTCTATAAGTGACATAGTCAGACCAAGTAATACTGGTTGGTGTGTTGCCTTTTCTTGACGAAATGACTTTAGCCATAGGGAAGGAGTGGGAGGCAGAACAGAGCAAGGTTATGGGTCTGGTCTTTGAATTCTAACAGGCCAGAGTTCTAAGCAATTGCCCCCAGTCACCAGCTGTGTAGGTGGTATACCAACTAAGGCATATAACTTCTCTGAGCCTCTAGTTCCTCACCAATAAAATGGTAATAATATATATTGTATAGGGGCGATTTTGAGAGTAATACTGTAGAATATATGCAAGACACTATGTGCATTGTTCATTACAGAGTGAGTACCCATAAATTATGTTTGTAATTGCTGTTATCATTGTTAATAAATACAGAAAATACCACAAGCTGTCAGGCTAATGGGAGAGACATGTGGGAACAGTTTCCTTTAGGATCCCTAAACCAGATCTGTAATGGAAACTTCTATTTCTCTTGCTTTGCTTAAAGCCAAGAGCAATGACAGGCATGTTAAAAGATCAGTCATTTTCCTAGGGTTTGAAAGCAGGAGCTGTGTCTCATTCATATCTGTACTCAAAGCACCTAGCACAGTGTATGGCCAAAGTAAGAGCATTCATTCCTATGCTTCCATGCTTGACAGGGAAAATTATTGAGCATCTACTATATGCCAGAAACAGTTCTAGGCTCTGGACAGTGATAAGCAGTGATGAGCAAAAGCAGACACAGTCATGGCCCTTGGGGAGTTTATAGTTGTATTGCAAAGACTGCAAATCAACAACTGAGCCGGAACAGGTAGAAGACAGAAAAGCCACACAACCTTTTCGTAATGTTTTCACGTATGATACACGTATAGTTATGGAGAAATAGTTCTCAAAGGAAGCCAACATTCCAAGAATGATAGTAAATAGCAGATGACATGGCTCAGTTTTGAAGCAGTGGGAAGGGTAGAGAGCTAGAAAGAATGTCACTGTTGAGCAATAAAGAGCACATTTTCCAAGTCATTTTGAGATTTCTGGGTCTGTCTGAGGAGATCTGAGTTTTGACAGTGAAGTGCTTGTGATACACGAAGGGTCAGAGGATGGTGGACAGTTTCACAGGAGATGGCCAAGGTGCAGCATGGTGCCCAGGAGACTGGGCTACGGGAGCCAGATTCCCTGAGTCCCTGAGCCCACAAGCCTCAGCATGACAGTGTAGGTGATGTCACACAAATAGGAGGTAGGTAATGACCAGCCCAGTCCTTTATAAAAAACTTTTTTAAAAAATACCCAAATTCTAGAGATGGGGGTAGGGAAGAATCCACCTTTTTTATTCAATCAGCTCCAGAAAACGGTTAGAAAAAGAAAGTCTCCTACTGATTTTTAAGCATCTTGTTCCCACAGGAAGAGGCCATTGGGATTAAACATCACTTTCCCTAAATCAAATCCTAATCCTTTTAGAACGGTTAGTTATCTGTAGGACTTGTTAACTGGCTAGGGATGAGCTTAACCTCCTGGGGGCCTATCACTCCAGTTCTGATATTTTGCTGTTAGTACAAGGGCCACACAGGATGCTCCAAGAGAGATTAGGACGAGGCTACTCCAAACTTTTCTTTTCTTTTTTTTTTTTGCAAGTGCTTTTTTTAGGTCAAAGAGTCTACAGGACTCTGGAAAAGGGATGAAATGAATGTAGGATTGTGGGGAAAGGCAAAAGGATCTAAAGAGACATTGGGGAAGGAATTTTCGAAAGACATTTGTGATGCTGTAATCTTAAAATAAATGTAAAACAAAATACCAAAAGATACATTATTTACTTCCATATAGTGCAATAGCTGGGACATTTCTAATAAAAGGTCTGCAACATATTACACATAAGAAAATGTATAGTCCTGCAGTCTTCATCATATAAGTTTCAGAGTTGTCTGTTCTTTTCTTGGCACACTTACAAAAGCAAGCATACACTGAATGCTATTTTAATAATCCTCATGGTATGGTATTATAGATTAGATTCAATTCATTGTTTCCTACCCCATACTTATTTCCCACAGCATACCACTGCTTTTATTCTAGACAGTCCACCCTGTAGGGAGAAAAATTGGTCTAAAATATAAAGCTAGCCCTTTCTTTTTGCAGACATCCTGTAATTAGCTCAAGTCTTCATCTCTTCACAGCAAGATCCTGCTCCACAAAACAGAAAAGTTTTCTTTTCTCAACATGTTTTTGCCAGATGTTTCCACAAAAAAAAAAAAGAAAAAAATGTAAAGGCAAAGTTTTTGTGTGCATTCGTATGCATGACTTCATCCTTAATGACCGCTTCAAATGCTCCTCCTCCTTAATTAAACTAAGCAGTTCTCCCCCAGGTCCCTTGTAAGAGCATCTATTGTCTTTATCTTCAGTCTCAGCATTTCAGCCATTTGTGATTGCCCCAAGTGGCCTCAGAAGGAGTCAAACTTTTAGCTCTATTCATACTCCTTCTGTATCTTCTGCACAACAAACCCCAAATAAACACTTTAATTAACAATTTGACAAAAGAAAATTTAATCACTGCCAAATTAGCATGTAAAATTCTTGCTGTATTTCCAACTAATCTTACTTTTTTTCTGATTAAGGAATTATTCCAATATGGTTCAATGTTGGAAATAGTATGATAAATTCGCTTCAATATTAGCAGTCAGACATTGTCTAGTTTGAGATACCAGTGTTTCAGTTTTGCTACAGAATATTTTTATGTTTTTAAAATATTTTTCTTCCTTATCTTCTCTATTTCTGCCATCCTCACAAAATTTTGTGATGTCAATACTGGCAATGGCCTTAAAAGATCTGATTCGGCTTCCTAGTTGATCACTGGCAAAACTAAGAGGAAGAGAGTTGCCCTAACCACACATCTGATTAGTAAAGAGTTTTTGATCCCTATTCTACATCCGACATCTTCTAATAACAGATTGCACTACGTTCTTATGTGAAAACCCAAAACAAAACGAAACCATCCCTTTTTATCAGTGACATAAGCTTAAAATCATTGATGATATCTATATACATTTCTCACAAACTGCCAGTCAGTATGCTTTGCTCCGACTATCTTATGGGTTGGGCTGATCTAGCCATGCTCTCATTTAAAATTTTTGGAATATTGAATAAGCATGAGCTCCCACAATGATTAGTGGCATTGTAGTCAGATATGTGTTCAGATCTCAACTTTGCCTCTTATAAATGAAGACCTTGGGCAAGTTACTCAATTTCTCCAAGCCTCAAGTTTCTCATTTTAAAAATTGGAGCAGTGATAGCAGCTTCCTCATAGGGCTGTCTGAGGAATGAATAAATGAATCAGTGAGCATAAGTGCCACAGATGACATCAAGGTTTCAAGGCTAGGTTACCTAGACATTTCTAGTACTCCCCAAAACTGACCTCCCCTACCTCAACATAAGGAACATGACATTTCCTAACCCCCTTTCAGTTAGGCTGGGACTGGAATAAGACCAGTGAGGTCCCTAAGGTAAAAAATACTAGGAGCCACTGGCTTTTGCAAGGAGTCATACAGGGGTCAACCCTATACCTGCATGATCCCAAGAGCAAGAGCCTCTTAAGACTGTATTCTGGGTACCTCACTCCTCATTCTAGTCACAAGCTAGGTAAGCCCGTGTGACAAGGTCTGGCCAGTGAGCTGCAATAGCAAGTCACTCTTAAGAGCCCGTATTCAATTCTCCATGCTCTCTTCTCCTGCCACAGCAGCTGAGGAAGTTGCCTGTTCTCAATGGTGGCATTCTGTGGCTATGTGAGACAGGTCCCCTGCCTACCATTTAAAATAATGGTAAAACCACAATTACTTTTGCACCAACCTAATACATGGCTGTGGAGCATGATCAAGAAATAAAATTGTGTTGTATGGGGCCACTGAGATTTGTTTGCTGCTGCAGCAAAACCTAGTCTATTTATTATTATCAGTATTATATTTGTTATTGACATTATTAGCATATCCCAGTCAAAATTAATCAGTGACTTTGTTGCTTTCACTAGGAGTATTGAGCTTGCAGGCTTACTGTGTGGGTTGAGCTGTATCCTACTTAGTTATGAATAGGAATGTCCTCCCTGACAGTCTTTGTGAGCAGGGGACCTCTATATACCCAAAAGTCTAAACTATTTTCTTGGCGCATTACAGGTGTTTAATAGATGTTTATTAATTAAATAGTAGAAGACTTTGGTTTACAAGTAATAAGAAATTTTCTACAGAGCAAAAGGCATGAGCCAGCACTGAACCAAGAAAATGGCCCAGATTTTCTCCTGTTCCTCCCTGTGAATCTCTTATTCTTTCAGTGCCTGCATCAGCTGGGTTGTCAAGGTTACTTATCATCTTAGGAATATTATTGGATGTTGACCCATATTGTATCAAAATTAGACATAGACCTTGGTGTGTGTTTGCCTCCCCTACTGTTCTGACTATTGTCACTCTTTTCTGATCTGTTTCCCCCACTATACTGTATTTAAATTTGTGAAGGATTTTACAGCCTGGCTATTCACCAGAAGGAGACATCATTCAGCATTGTACTGACTCAGTGGGATTTCAACAGGCTTAGATTCAAACCCTGAAAAAGTTGCAAAGTTCTTTGCTTGGGATTTAAGTGAGATTCAGTCTCTTCTTTCTAAATTTGCAGATTCTATATGGAGTTCTCATCAGCGTTCTGACCAGTTCTCTTACTTTTGTAAGCTTTCATCGTCATTGACATCGTTATCTCAGCAGTTTGTTTATTCTGTCCTGTGTTAGGTACTCTGCTATATGCTTCATATTCATAACAGCACTTAAATATTCACCACAGCCTTATGAAAAAGATGCTATGGTTAGCCCTGTTTTGCAGATAGATGAGAAGATTGAGCTCCAAGAGAATAAGGAACTTACCCAAGGAAACACAATACTAAATATCAGCGCTAAGATGAAGGCTAGGTTTGGTTTGACTCCAAATCCTATTCTCTTAGCTTTCTATTATACTGATTAAGCAAGAGATAGAAGTGAAAAAGGTTTCCAAGGTTGGCCAACTCTTTCCAGTTTTATAACAAATATTTGAATAAGGATGATGATATCTAATACTCTGAGCATTTTAGTAGGGATGAGGGAAAGAGAAGAATAATTGGTGACCCAGTCTGACAGAATTTGTCTTGCAAGGCTAGGTGTTGTGGCTCATACCTATAATCACAGGACTTTGGGAGAGCAAGGTAGGGGGATCGCTTCAGGCCAGGAATTTGAGACCAGCCTAGGCAACAAAGCAAGGCCCCTTCTTTACAAAAGATAAAACAAAATAAATTCACCAGGCATGGTGGCATGTGCCGGTAGTCCCAGCCACTCAGGAGGGTGAGATGGGAGCATCCCTTGAGCCCAGGAGTTTGAGGCTGCAATGAGCTGTGATAGCGCCATTGCACTCCAGCCTGAGCAACAAAGTGAGACCTTGTCTCTTAAAAAAAAAAAAAAAAAAAAAAAAAAGGGAATTTGGCTTGCATAGGACGTTACTCAGAAAAAATACTCCCCAATTTCTTTACAACCTAGAGTTTTAAGAGAACTGGGGTCAGGGAGGGGATGGATATTATTGGGCAAAGTTGTTTATTGGGAGAAAGTATTTTTAGTCACTTTGAAAGTGTGCATGGTAAGATTAAAAGTTAAGGAAGAGAAAATATACACTACTAATATTATTATTCAGGCCAGTTTGAAGCATTAACTTTGTTTAAAAAAACAAATTTTTCTTTCAAAACAAATGACCCGTTCAAGCTGAGTTTCTTTCATTACTGAGGTTGAGAATATTATGTTTGCTGGACATTTTTATTTCCTTCTGTGTGAATTATCTATTCATAAATTTTGCCCATTTTATATTGAAATTATATACATTAATAATTTGTAATAACCTTTTGCGTATTTTGGGAATCAGACCTTGTGATTGTCATTATGTTGTAAATATTTTCTCAAGTT
This sequence comes from Macaca nemestrina, assembly GCF_043159975.1. NCBI lineage: Eukaryota > Metazoa > Chordata > Mammalia > Primates > Cercopithecidae > Macaca > Macaca nemestrina. The sequence continues at coordinate 36,976,527 of NC_092130.1, forward strand.
TTTTGTTTATGCTTTCTTTGATTATGACATTTCCTATCTAAATATAGTTTTAATTTTTATGTTAAAAGGGTAGCTTTGAGTGTGTGTGTGTTTATATGTGTGTGTGTGTGTGTGTGTGTAAAAGACAGAGAAATAATTTGGATGTCAAAAGCTGGTTTCACAAATCTGTTTCATGCCAATAACAAGCAGGCAGGGAGCCACTGTATAATTTGTGAGGCAATTTGCAGAAGGCTTCCTGTTTGACTCTGGGCATCATTAAATAATAGCCATGTGCAGATTTGGCTACTTTCCATGCATGGCCTAAAAGCGGGCCTATCGGCATTCACATCAGTTTGCAATGCCTGGCTGGTCATAATAGGTGTTAATACCAGCCCATAAAACTACTGCTACTTTGTGGATTTGTTGAAATGTCAAGTGATTTGCTGCTGAGAAAAAGAATGAAAGAAAGAGAAGAAACAAAGAAAGCTGGAAAGAAGGAAGAAAGGAAAAATGAAGAGAAAAGGAAAGAAAAAAATAAATGGAAAAGGAAGGAAAAGGGACAAGTAAAAAGATAAAGAAGTAGGCAAGAAGGTAATCGAAAGACAAAGGAAAGGTAAGAAAAAAGGAGAAAGAATAGAAAGAAAAAAGAAATGGAGAAGCAAAATATAAATAATGATGGATGGAAGGAAGGAAGGAAAGGAAGGAGATAAGGAAGAAGGAAAAGGGAAAGAAGAAGAGAGAAAATCAAAATTAAAAACTTCAGACTAAATTTATTTCAACTATACAAAGAATCATAAATCCTAGAGATGAAAGAGAATACATAGTTCCTTTACATCTAAGGCTCTCATTCTACAGGTCAATTCAAGGCCGGAAAGATGGAACTTGCCTCAAGCTCACACAGCAGCTTCATCACATAATGGGAACCAGATTCCAGCCAGGTCTCCTAACTTCCAGTCTAACCTACCTTCTCTCATGCTGTAACTCTTTTGTTTCATTAGAAACTTGCCAGTGTTTTAAATCGATTTCAAGCAATATCTAACATAAATAATATTTTAGCAAAAAATAGACCTTCCCCTTGACCAGAAAATCTTACCTTATGAGATTTTAAAAAACTATAGCCCATTCCCATAACAGAATTTGACTTATAGTGTACATACTTTTAAAAGATGAGCTGGCAGTTTCTTCCTTATTTTATTTTATTATTTTATTTATTTTATTTTTTGATACAGAGTCTCATTCTGTTGCCCAGGCGGAAGTGGAGTGGCGCAATCTCGGCTCACTGCAACCTCTGCCTCCCAGGTTCAAGCAATTCTCATGCCTCAGCCTCCTGAGTAGCTGAGTACCTGCCACCACGCCTGGCTCACTGTATCTTTACTAGAGACAGGGTTTCACCATGTTGGCTAGGTTGGTCTTGAACTCCTGACCTCAAGTGATCTGCCTGCCTCAGCCTCCCAAAGTGCTGAGATTACAGGTGTGAACCACCACACCCCGCCCTCTACTTTTTTTAAAAAGTAAAAATTTTAACTTAAAATAGAAAAAATATATTTAAAAGGAAATTACTCGGGATAACTTAGGAAAAGGCTAAAGTTTTTAGTACCTTTGGTAGAGTTACCATTGTTTTGATATTAGACACCTGAGGAACATGGTATTTTTTCCATTCCTATCTGGGGCCAGATAGTCAAAGATAAAGAGAAGTAGGAGTTTGCATGTACTCACAGTTGGCCTTTCGTTTCAGTGTTATTTAAGGTAGAGATACGACTTTTCTAAGAAGGGAAGCAGATGGTGAGTGGTTGAACATTAAAAAGAAAAAATATGAATGACTGAAAAACCAGAGTATTTCTCCAAATACCCTTAACACAGAAAAGATCCTCTTTGACATGGTTGGAATGTACCCTCTCGGTCTTGCAGTTAGGAGGCAGGACTGAGTGAGAGCTCAGGTTTTCTTTCAGTCCCATGGTCCTATATGATCCTATAACACAGTTAAAAAAAATCCCTTGGCCCTAATTAACTAGTTATTGCTTTAATTTTCTATTTTGCTTTGACAATGGGGACTTGCTTCATTCTATTAATTTATTTTGGATGGCACTCTGTTTCGTTAGCTTAACGGTTTAGAATTAGTGCCAACGAGGCCAGAGCATTTGGTTTCATCCATTCATTCAATAAATATTTTTTGAGCTACCTACACATAGGAGACTGTTCTAGGTGTCCAGCAGACCACATAAACAACACAGATAAAAAGCCTGCCCTCGGCCGGGTGCAGTGGCTCACACTTGTAATCCCAACACTTTGGGAGGCCAAGGCAGGTGGATCATGAGGGCAGGAGTTTGAGACCAGCCTGGCCAACATGGTGAAACCCCATCTCTACTAAAAATACAAAACTTGGCTAGGCATGGTGGTGGGCGCCTGTAGTCCCAGCTACTCGGGAGGCTGAGGCAGGAGAATTGTTTGAACCTGGGAGGCAGAAAGTGCAGTGGGCTGAGATTGTGCCATTGCACTCCAGCCTGGGTAACAGGGTGAGACTCTGTCTAAAACAAACAAACAAACAAAAAACCCCTAGCTTCATGGAGTTTATACTCTGGGGGAAGAAGGAAGTGGGGATAGACAATAAATAAGTATAATAATATATGGTATCTGAAATGATAATAAGTGCTACAGTGAAAAATAACACAAGAATGGGGATAGAGAGGGTGGGGCTAGAAGAAGAGCCTTAATTTTCAGAAGGATGATCAGATATTTGACCAGAAGAGTCTCTGATGAGAGAAGTCTTGAGCAAAAACCTGAAAGAAATAAGGAGTGAGGGCAGCTGAAGGATGTATGCAAACAGAGTGACCCTGCCTGGGGAGAGGCATGTGGCTGGGAGAGGCCAGGGAGAGGACAGTGGCTGCAGCATGAGTGAGAAGGAGGCTCAGAGAGGTTGGGGTCCAGATCTTGTGGGGCTGGGAAGGCCATTGTAGGACTGTGGCTTTAACTATGAGTGAGGTGAAAAGGCTTTTCTTTTCTACTGGGAATGCATTATCACATGACCCCATTGGCTGCTGAGTGCAGAGGAGTGCATTCCAGGGCAAGGGTAGGAACAGGGCCAGGACTAAAAGAGGCTGTTGCTAACCCAGGCAAGAGATGACAGTGACTGGGGTCATGCTGCTAGCAGCCAAGCAAATATAGGATAGAGCTGGATATATCTTGCAGCTAGAAATCACAGGATTGGGCCAATGGCCTGGATGTGAGGTGTACGAGAACATGAGGACTCAGGATGATTCCAAGACTTTCGAAGGCCTAAGCAATTGAAAGGATAGAGTTGGAATTGCTCTAAAGTGAATAGGAGAAGGCTGCAGGAAAAGCACAGTTGTTTGTTATGGGTAGAGACCAGAAGTTCAGTTCTGAGTAAGTTTAAAATGCCTACTAAATATCTACCTGGACATGATGAGTAGGCTGCTGCATACGTGAGTCTGGAGTTCAGAAGAGACATGCAAGTTACTGACATAAATTTCAGTCTTCAGTGTAGAAATTTGATTTAAAGCCATTGGGTTAAACGAACCAAACAAGGTAAAGGTATTTGCAGGTAAGAGAAGAGACCCGAGGACTGAGCCCTGAGGCACTCCAGCATTATGATGTAGGGGAGATGAGGAACCAGCAAAGGAGGCTGAATGGAAACGGAGAAGGAATGGCGAGTTCTGTGCAAGAGACAGGAAGAAAGAGAGAGAATGTAAAATGGTCAAATAATAAATAATTAAGTTGAATTAGATGGTAAAGAAATAAATGCAAGGCCATAGTCACTGGGCAGACAGAGTGAAAGAACATGATGAATCAGATGAGATTAATCACCCCTCCTGGAACTATCACAAAAAGATACTCACTGACAGTGAGGCAGTCGTGTTAGTCCCCAAGTTGATGACTAATAGAAACTAAGGTCACGGTGCACATTAATTTCTTCTGAAGCAAAGGATAAAAACAAACAAAATATGAAAGATTAAGATGTAAACCTAAGTACAGAGTACACTAATTCAGAGAAGAATTAAATGATTTTAAAACTTCAAGAAGGATGATAGCATTCTAAATGCATTGTTCTAAAATAATAGTAAGATGGGATAAATTGTTTCACTAAGGTGATGATTTTGGATGTGTTAAGTTTATCACGTTGAGACCAGATATACTCCACTTCCCTTCATGCCAGATTTTAAGAACATATATCATAGAAAAAGAGAAAAGAAACAGTTGAATCTAAGTGAAGAGAAATATTGTGAAGCAATAAATCCAGGGAAAAATGAATAAAACCCTACTTCCACCCTAAAAGAAAGAAATTAAAAGAAGTGCAAATATAAAGTTCAATAGGAGTCACTAGAGATTGTAATTTGGGCTCTGAGCTTCCTACCAACAAAAGCACAAAGGAAAATAAGATCACTGCTATATTAAAAACAAAAACAAAAAACCTATAGTTTCCAAAAGATTAAGATTAAAACAAACCAGCAGTTTTGTAGCAGCTAACACTAAAATCTAAAGGAACTACCTTCTATGGAGCCACTTAATATGCATAAAGACCTTGACAATATTCTTTCAACAACTACAGTAACACGTTTCTTAGAGTTCATTTCTTTTTACATCCTTAATGAATTGTAAATCTTTAAGTAAAACATCACCACTTAATTCTGGTAACTTTTCCATATTAACTTTTTAGAACAATTGCAAATGTACCATAATGATTGTTGCCATGGTGGTAACTATTTGACATGACTGTTATTTTGTATATAGCAACTTTTAAAATAAAAAGGCAACAAGTTTCTAGGCGTAATTTCCACAGATATTTTATGTAAAACAATGACATCCTTTGCAACTTCTGCCGTTTAATCTGTCTCAAGTAAGCTCTCTGGAAACAAATATATTTGAAAGATTCTATTGTAATTAGAAATCAGGGTAACTGAATGCACTAGATGAAAACCTTCTGACTGGAGCCAATGAAGTCAATGAAGTCAAAACTGCTATGAATGCTCAACTGTCTGCAGATCAGATGTCTTGGGATGGAATCCGTTCTTGAGGCCACCATCATCAATATCAATTTGGCCATGTAATGCAACTCTCACTTGTTCCACTGTTACAAATGTGCTTAAAACTGAGCTCATTTACAATCCAAATACATGTGTGGGATGGTAACCAAGGCATCACACGAATTTAGGTATTATGTTTTAGGGGAAACAAAAGGTATGTTAATATTTTATTCATTTCCAAATTAACTATAAATTGTGCATTCTTGTATAGATCCTCGTTGGGAATGAGGAATTAGGAAAATCCAGTTCTTAAAATGAATGTCTAAAATCAAAATAAAATTTGTTTTTCTGGCACCTGCTTGATGACACAGACTTATAACCAATGACAAAATTGCCCTTGAACCCAAGTTTTCATTTCCTCCTCTTGTGTGGTCAGGTTATGTAAGGGTTTGCTTTCACCCCATTCAAAAGGTACCTCTTCCTCTTCTCTTGCTCCCTCTTGCCCTCATTCTTGTGCCTGTGCAGACATTTGAGTAGAGGCGAATCACTTTCACTTCTGCTGGGGAAATTGCAACACGCTTCTTTAAATGGCAGAGAGAAGGAGAAAACTTAGATCTTCTGATACCAAATCACTGAACCTTGGAAGGTCAGAAATCTTTCAAGCCCTGCAGGACCGTAAAATGCCCATGTCCAACAGAAGCACTGGGGCATGAGTGGGGAAGGAATAGAAACAGAGTCAGAAAGGGGATAAGAGAAGAATAAAAGGGAAAGTGGTGAAGGCAGGGAGGCAAATTGCTTAGTGTGAATATGCACGCGTTCATTTAGTTTTCAAATCCTTGTTGAGCATGATAAAGTTCCCAGCATCAATCCTCACATGTTGGTTTCCGTTAGGATCTGCCTGGGGGAATATCTGCTGAATCAGTGGCTCTGAGCTGAACCAGGAAATTCACCATGATTAGGAGAGTAGCTGTGTTAGTCAGGGTCTCTCCAAAAAAAAGTTATACCCAAGAGACAGGATCTTCTCATCCAAAATTTTCTTCACTTCTGAAATTCTCTGGTTTGTGCTCATCATTGGCAGCTATTTGTTCATCAAGAGTTGTGTAGTTGGCTTCTTCTGGAAAAAGGAATCTGTGTCATATCTAAGTCAGATTTCATTCTGGTGCTCTCAGAGCAGTTAGCCCAGGAAGGGGGCCGGCTTCTGTGGCTACTGGTGCAGAGGCAGATGCAGTTTGTGTCCCACAGATATTAACTTCGATAAGCACTTAATGAGGGCCTTCCCTGTGCGAGAATGGGGAGGAACAAAATGCAGCTCCTGCCCTCCTGGGGCTTTAGTTGTACCTTAGTAAGAGGAATTTTCATCTGCCTGGCTCCTTTCCTCAAAGAACAAAGAAGACTTTGCTTCATTAAAGTGTCTGAGAAGGAAGGTAGGTTATATTTTTATTCCCATTCTATAGCTGGGTAAAGTGAGTTCTAACAAAGTTACTTGATAAAGGTTACTCAGAGGTCGCAGCACCAGAGAAAAAGACAATCACAAGACTGATGTTGTGTGCTGGAAAGTTTAAACTGAACAGGAAGAAAACATTTTTGTGGGCTTTATCTAAAAAGAAATAGGTTGTTCTGAGTTTCTCAGTTTCATTTATTCAGCAAGTATGTGCCAAGTGCTGTTGTAGGCCATGAAGATACAGCAGGGAACAAAACAAAACTGACATGGAGCTTCCATCTAGAGAGGAGAGCGAGACAACGCGTTTTAAAATATATATAATGTGTTAGGTAAAAAGTGCTATAAGGAGAGCTAAAACACAATGAGGGGCTAGAGTGATAGTGGCGGGGGGTGGTGCTTCTCTAGGAGGTGACATTTGACCAGGGGTCTGAATAAACTAAAGAGGCCAGTGATGTGAATATCTGGAAGACTCAAGGGGCGGGGGGAAATAGCCAGTAGAAAGGCCCTGAGGTAGGAAGGTGCGTGGCAAGTTTGAGGAACAGGAAAGACAGTCCGACGGGAGCAAAGAGAACCGGAGCTGAGGCCATCAGGGCAGCCAGGGGCCAGGTGCAGACTGGGCTTTGACTCTACGTGCAGAGAGGAGCTGCTGAGGATTCCAAGCAAAGGACTGCCCTGACCTGCCTTAGGTTTTAACAGGATCCCTCTGATTGGTGTATGAAGAATTAACTGTAGACAGGCAAGTGTGGAAGAAGGGAGAGCAGTCAGGAAGCTGCCACAACATGAGAGAGGTGAGGCCTCGGAGTGGAGCAGTGGAGATGGTGAAAAGTGTTTATTTTGAATGTGAAGCTTGCAGGATTTGCTGGAGGATTGGATATGGGGGATGAGAAAAAGAGAGAGGCTTACAGATCAGGTAATTTAGCTGATCCTTAAGCCCCTTACAGCTTAATATTATTCCAAGGTGCTAATAACAGCCAAGGTTAACAACCCTGTCTTGGACCCTCTGCCTTTATTTGCCTGCACAAGCGCAGGTTCCATCAGCTGCTAGCGGAGACACTTGGGCAAATGAGTAGTTATCTCTAGTCCTCAGTATCCCTGCTGTTAATGAGGGATGATCATTTCTTCTCTGCCTAGCTCAAAAGAATATGTTAAATAAAACTCTGTGAACTTTAGGCAGCACAGGCTGAGGGCTTCTTAGTAACATCATCAGCACCATCAGAGTTAACTTTATGAGTCAGCTGAGTTGCCTTTGGGTATATCATTAACAGATTCCAGGAAGCTCCCCTGCCCAAAAGCCTCCCACCAATGGTCTGCCTTGTTGAAAGAATTTCACAATTAGCCCAATTCCTTTCCATTAAGGCACTGTGGACTCCAAACATCCTCCTTTAAAATGGAAACTAAATCGAGCTACTGTCAGTCATTTGTCCTTTTAGGTGACGTTATATATCAGATCACTTTTCTGCCATTAGAGATAGTTGAAGTTTGAATAGGAAAAAGGAAAGAATGAACATGGGGCAGAGAATGCAATAGTCGGTGGGTTACTCAGTAGGCTGTGGACGGATGGAGAGGATCCTGGCGGGAGGAACCTCTAAAGATAAACTTTCTATGGGAAAATGTTGACAGATTTACCTGAGTCATGGTTTTTCTTACACCTCATAAAAGCGAAGTCTTCCAAGGGCAGCTCCTTGAAATAGTTATAACAAGTAGCCACAGAAGTTGAGTTGCTTAAAGAAAAACATTGAATTCATGGGGAACCGTACGCTTTAATAGCCCCTTTGGCTTACTTTGTTTAAACAAACTCATCCCAAGCATCTCACACTTCACCAATTGTGAGTGTCCCTGCTTTACTTCAGCCTTTTAAAGAGTGCCTTTCCCCTAAATATTTCTGGAAATGCCTAAGGGTGCTGACGTGCAGCCAGAAATAATTCAGTTGTGTCCCCACTATGGCAAGAATCCATGGACCCAGGCTCTGATGTTTCTGTAAAGATGCCCCTCAGGACTAGAAATCTGTCCCCATCCCTGTTGCCACCACAGTCATCACCACCTGGAAATCCTGCAGGACCGACGTTTGTGAATTTGGAATATCTGCTAGATGCCTTACTACCTTGTTATGACCTTATTTCTTTATAACACTTTTTACCTAGTGCCTTACATATTTTAAATGTATAATTCGGTGATTCAGATCACTGGTCCAGTGTCACCTCCCGCTCAGCAAAGTGAGATGAACACACTTGGTGCTACGTTCAGCTAGGCTGGCACTGCAGATGCACCCAGTACCAGCTATTCTAGTGGCTCAGGACAGGGCTTCCTCGCTGGAGATATGCTGAGCCAAGCAAGGCAGTTTTGGCCCCCAATCCTGATAGTTGTACACATATTCTGCTCCTCCACCCCCACCAAGGTTGAAACTCTGCTCCTGTCAGCTTTGCAGCTACCAACACCCCCTCAGGGAGAGTCATCTCTGTTCCCAAACCCATATAAATGTCATTCAAAGCCAGAGGATGTAATTGCTGTAGTAATTGTTATAGTCTGCTCCTCCAGGGGCCCCACTGTAAAGCTGTTTAAATCCCAAAGTGTTACTACCTTTTACAGAGTTATTATTCTTCCAAATCACACCCACAGCACCTTTCTCCAAGGCTGCAAAAGTGCCGCTAGGGTGGCTGGGTACAGGCAAGTTTTGATTTCAGTTGGGAAACTACCTGTAACCCCCACTCTCTGCTAACATCAACTTTTCTTTTATTAATTAAAATAAATTAATTATTTTATTTTATTTTATTTTATTTTACTTTAAGTTCTGGGATACATGTGCAGAATGTGTCAGTTTGTTACATAGGTTTGCATGCGCGATGGTGGTTTGCTGCACCTATCAACCCATCACCTAGGTTTTATTTTGTTTTGTTTTTTAGTTATACTTTATGTTCTAGCGTACATGTGCACAACGTGCAGGTTTGTTACATATGTATAATGTGCCATATTGGTGTGCTGCACCCATTAACTTGTCATTTACATTAGGTATATCTCCTAATTATATCCCTCCCCTCTCCCCACCCCACGACAGGCCCTGGTGTGTGATGTTCCCCTTCCTGTATCCAAGTGTTCTCATTGTTCAGTTCTCACCTATGAGTGAGAACATGAGGCATCATCTAGGTTTTAAGCCCTGCATGCATTAGGTATTTGTCCTGATGCTCTCCCTCCCCTTGCCCCCCAACCCCTGACAGGCCTAGGTGTGTGATGTTCCCCTCCCTGTGTCAACGTGTTCTCATTGTTCAACTCCCACTTATGAGTGAGAACATGCATAACACCAACTTTTCTTATTGGAATTGTAGTGCCAGTTTAGTTCTTCAGAGGAGGCACTTGTTCTTCTCTATAATCTGTTCTCCATTTGCAAACACCCTACTTTCTCAGACATAGGTTTGCAGTGCATTGGTGGGCAGGATTTCAGTCTTTTCTCTGAAAGTTCCTAATCCCTGTTGAAAAATGAATGCACTGGGGAAGGGTGTGGCCCATCTCTGCTCCCCAGAAGCTCCTGAGCCACATTTCTTACCCAGTCCTGGAACCCTGGTGTCCTAAACCATGTCTGAACCTGTACCCTCTTGGCCCCAGAAAGGGACCAAATAGTACATCCCATGAAACCATAAAGAGATCATAACCTTCTCCTCTCTCCTCCAGCATCTCTACATAAACAACATTTATATAGATGACTGAATTCAAGATATGTTTATTTGGTACTGGTTAACTGGAAGTTGCTAAGTAGAATTACTTATAAAGTGGGGATGTGTTTTTAGTGATTGCAGAGAAGGCTCAACACCCCTAAACATGGTGGGAACTTTCTGGGGAGGCAGGCTGTGAAGGACAGGGTATTAGCATCTTTCCTTAAAATAACATGTGTCTTAGTGTGTTCATGCTGCTACAGTAAAAATACCATAGATTTGGTGACTTAAACAACAACCATTTATTTCTCACAGTTCTGGAGGCTGGGAAGTCCAAGATCAAGGCACTGATAGATTCAGTGTCTGGTAAAGACCTGCATCCTAGTTCATAGCCAGTTGTCTTCTCACTGTGTCCTCACAAGGCTGAAGGGGTGAGAGAGCTCTTCCGTGACTCTTTTATAAGGGCACTAATCCCCTTCGTGGGGCTCCACCTTCATGACCTAATTACTTACAAAGGCCCTACCTCCTAACACGATCATATTGGGGGTTTGGATTTCAGCGTATGAATTTTGGGGAGACACAAACATTCAGTCTATATAACAACACGTACTGTGAAACTTTCCTACTCATAAAAGTAATATATCTTCACTGGAGAAAGTAAAAAAGTACAGAAAAATATGTAGAAGAAAATCTACCATCATCTCACATCCAGAGATATCCATGGTAAATATTTTAATACATTTCCTGTGAAGTTATTCAGTAAACTAACAGAGTTTAGAAAACATAATCTAATATAAAAGCATGAAATTCATAAAGATATATTTAAAATAAAGTTAATATGTATGTGTGTATATGTGTTTATATATATACAAATATATATGCTTATTATTTTATTGTGAGCATTACCCCATATTATTAGAAAACCATGATTTTTTTTTCCTTTTTTTTTTTTTTGAGATGGAGTCTCACTCTCTCACCCAGGTTGGAGTGCAGTGGTGCAACCTTGGCTTACTGCAACCTCTGCCTCCCAGGCTCAAGCAATTCACCTGCCTCAGCCTCCTGAGTAACTGGGATTACAGGTACCCACCTGTAATTTTTTTTGTATTTTTAGTAGAGAAGGGGTTTCACCATGTTGGCCAAGCTGGTCTCAAACTCCTGGCCTCAGGTGATCTTCCCACCTTGGCCTCCCAAAATGCTGGGATTACAGGCACCACTGCACCAGACAAAAACCCATGATTTTTAATGGCAACATTTCATCTTATGGATGCAATATAATTAATTTAAACGTTCTACTACTAGTTAATATTAAGGTCGTTTCCAATTTTTATTACTGTTACATTGCCTCTCATTTTTTTTAATAAATATTTGGCTCTTTTTATTTTGGATATATGTAGCTAAAATGCCATCCAGATAGTTTATTCTGATTTAGTGCCCACTGGGTTCTAGGTGCACGACTGCCATAGCAGAGAGAATTGCATACAGTTCAAGTTTACATTTTGTTTTGAGCGGGAGAAACTGAAGACCAAGTTCCTAATATTCTTTGGCCTGAAAAATGGCTACATAACCTTGCCAAATCTCTTAACATTTTCATGCCTTAGTTTCTAATATGGAAAATGAGGATCCTCACCAATTTGTAATTGTAAATTATTACACAAGAATGAGGTATTCATTTAACCATATGATGAGATTGTGTAGCTAAAGTTAATTAATTGGTGCTCAGTGGTCAGACTACTGGCTTTAAATCCTGGATCCATTATTCATTACTTCCTATTGTGTAACCTGGGCAAGTTACTTAACATCTCTTCTCCTTAGTTTCCTCATCTAAAAAATGAATAACAAAAGCACTTACCGTAAGTGAGGATGAGATAAGATGGTGCTATATGTGAGTAGTACACATCTGTTACTATTATTATCATTGTTACTTATTATTAAGCAGTGAATTTAGATTCAATGTGAAATGGTTTAGAAGTCATCAGCTTCCCATTGTGTGTCCTTAAAGCACTGGTGATATGCGTATGTCTCTATCACGCAGTTATAACTTTAATCAAAATATGAAAGTAATTTTAATCAAAATGCCAAGTCAAATTAGTAAAGTCAGCCTCTTCAAAACGTGTGCCCCAAAGTAATAAGGTCTGCAGGGTATGCCTCAGGGACATTTGGTGGGGAGTGGGTGGTAGTCAGAATGGTGAAAACAGTGGGAACTTTTAGGGTCCCCACTCACATTGCTTTGCTTTTATGGCAAATATTGTTAGCTGATGAACAAAATCATTTCCTTTTCTTGGACTCACAGCTAGACCTAACTTCCCAAGTCCTGTACAGTTAAATGTTACCATACAATTACAATGGGGCCATATGGTGTCTTTCCCAACCACCCAAGCCTGCCATTGCAGTGTGAAAGCAGCCATAGGCAATACTTAAACAAAGGGATTTGTTGTGTTCCAATAAAATGTTACCAAACTTTCCTAGTTTGCCAACCCCTGAACTAGAGCATGGTGAGGCAAGAGAGAATTGCAGAACGTGGCTGGAAAGGCAGAAGGAGTCAGGGAGGAAAGACCTTGTGGAACTCTAGCACAGAGTTTGGATTTTATCCTAAAAGCAGAAGGGAAGCCTTTGACAGGTTTTAGAAAAGGGTATGACCTGAAATATAGAAGCTCAGTCTTCAGCAGATCAGTATTTCAGCTTTCACTCACCATATGAACCATTGATCCCATTTTGTTACTTCTTCCATAGAATCTCCTCTTAAGGAAATTTAAAGCAAGCTTCTGACTGAGATGGCATTTTCAGGGAAAGACCAGGAGGCAGACCCCAAGGGTCTTCACAAGATGGCATTTTTGTGGCCTTGGTGGATTTGCCATGACCGTGGTTTGGCAGGATCAGAAACCTGAATCTGTCAGCCCACCTTCCGTCTTTTCCGTCTTTACACTTCATAGTATATACAGTGTAAAGACGTCTTACACTTTATAGAATTACACTAAGTAATTCTTTATAGGAAATTACACTAAGTGTAGGTGATTAACGTATTAAGAATTACACTAAGAATTACACTAAGTTTAGGTGATTAATGTATTAAGTCAAAATGCCCAATTTAGTAATTTTTAATGAAAAACATAATTGCCACATGTGAGAAGCCCATTCTATTTTCATAGACATACTAATATTAGAATAACAATGACCATAATGGTTAGCATTTATTAACAATAACATCGTGCCAGGCACGGTGTCAAGCATTTTCCATGATGACCTCACAAGTCTATCGGTAGGAATTGTGGTTAAAACCCTCTTATAGATAAAGTCAGAGGTTTTAAACTTGTAAGATCACAATGCTAGTGAATGGTAGAGATGAGAGTTGAACCCACATAATGTAAACTAGAGTGTGGATACCTAACCACTAAGACAGTGTCTCATAGAAGACGTGTTCAGAGGTTGCCAGTGAACATTGAATCCATGGGGGAAAGGAAGGCAGGCAAATCTGCTTTTAATGTTATCAGGTTAATGTGGCCTGATGCAGCCATCTTGCAGAAGAACAGTATTGCTAGCAGGTCCTCCATGTTTGCTTATAACACTGGCTATGGCCTTCCCACTAGGATAGGAATTCCCAAATCCTATAATTTCCTAGATGGTGCTGGAAGAGGCATTGCTGAGGTTTGTTTTGCCAACTAGCTTTCCCCTCTTCTTCTTGCCTTATTTGTCATTCTGTCCGTTAAGATGACTTTTCATCCATTTTACATGAATTTCATAATTAACCTCTGAGGGTAATTCCCCCAGTCCACCCTACTATCAGGGCAGTCCCCAATATGACTAATCATTCCCAAATACTAAGACCACAGACTGCTTCAGAATCTTTATTTATATCTTTACTATTAAAAAACGATGCTATCATTTCCTGAAATCTCAATAAAAAAAAAATACTAAGCTATATCTGGAGTGAAATGGTCGGTAAGAACACAGTTTGTCACACAAAATAATGAAAATGCTAACTTCTTACTTATAGTGCAGACCAGGGTCCTTCCTCTAGAATTAGAAATATTAGGCTTTCCTTAGATGTGATGGGGAGTTCATTGGGGCTAGTATTTCAGCTTTTGAACTCTTCAAAAGGAACAGAAATGAAAAAAAAAGACCTGCTTTAATAACAAGATTAAGTCTATATGATTTATGGACTTATGATATGAGCGAATCTGACATCCACTCACATGGGTGGTCCTCCCAAGGGATAAACTTCGTAAAAACACATTTAAGGAAAAGGGAGCAGATACTGTTGGTGGACTCTTCACCAGGAAACACACTGAAGGTTGCAGTAGCACATCAGAGCCTCACAGGTCGGCATCAGTCAAACAGCTGTTCCATGCACCAAAAGAATTCGTACATATTTCAAAATGACTAATTTGTACCTATGAGACAGGATTTGACCCACTAATTATTGTACCGTAACGTTTTAATAAAAATTGTTTTTTCAAAGTGATGCTTTGATGAGCAGATGAATTATCATGTGGGAGTTTAAAAATTAGTCAAAGGAGTCTTGACAACTAAGTCCTTTAAACGTGGCCTTCCCTTGGCCTCTGCCTACTCCTGATCATAATCTGAATAAACTTTAACTTTTCGACTAGAATGTAAAACATGTGTTTTTATAAAACAAATATTAATGGCATAACTCTTGTGCTTTATTATTTTAGCTGATTTGTATCAATGTATCAACATTCTAAAGAAAATAGGAAGCATACGTTGGTTAATAATTTTTATTACTATTGACATGTAATTCACATGACATAAACTTAACCATTTTTAAAAGTACAAATCAATGAGTTTGAGTATGTTCTTAATTTTGTACAACCATCCCCGCTATCAAATTTCAAAGCATATCCATGACACCAACAATAAACTCTGGTTCTATTAGTAGTCACTCGCAATTCCCTTCTCCCTAGCCCCCTGGCGACCACTAATTAATTACCCTTCTGTCTCTATGGATTTGCCTACCGTGAACATTCCATATAAATGGAATCACACAATATGCAGTCTTTTCTGTCTGGCACCTTCCACTTAACATAATGTATTAAAAGTTTCTCCATGTTGTAGCATGCCTCAATCCACACTTCGTTTCTTGTTATGGCTGAATAACATTTTGTCCTATGAATCTACCACATTTGTTTATCCACTCATGAGCTGATCATTTAGGCTGTTGCCATATATTAGCTATTATGAATAATGTTGTTATGAATGTTCATGTAAAAGCTTTAGGATAGACATGTTATTTCTCCTGGGTAAAGTCCTAGGAGTTGAATTGCTGGGTCATATAGTAATTCTATGTTTACCTTTTTGAGAAAACTGCCAATATGTTTTCCACAGTGTCTGAACCATTTTATAATCTCACTGGCAATGTATGAGAGTTCCACTTTGTCCACATCTTCACCAACATTTATTTTCCTTTTTTTAAAAAATAATTATTGCTGTCCTAGTGGGTATTAAGTGATATCTCCTGTATTTTCAATTTGCATTTCTATAATGAATAATGCCATTGTGCATCTTTTATGTGCTTATTGGCTACTTGTACATCTTCTTTAGAGAACTATCAGGTAATGTAGCTTTTTTTGAAATATTGGTTGTCTTTTTATTGTTGAAATATAAAAGTTCTTTATAGATTCTAGATCTAGACCTTTATTGGATATATGACTTGCAAATTTCTGTGTGTTGTCTACCATTTCTACCATTCTGTGTGTTGTCTTTTTATTTTCTTTATAATGTCTTTTGAAGCAGAATAATTTTTCATTTTGATTAAGTCCAGTTTGACTATTTTTTTCTTGTGCTTTTGGTATCATAACTAACAAACCATTGACTAATCCGAGATTCTGATGTATGTACATGCTAAGTTTTACAATTTTAGCTTTTACATTTAAGTTTTTAATCCATTTTGAGTTAATTTTTTTAAACATTCTTTTGCATGTAGTTATCCAGTTGTCCCAGCGCCATTTGTTGAAAAGGTGATTCTCTCCTCGTTGAATAGTCTTGGTATTCTTGTAAAAAATCAGTTGACTATAGGCATATGGGTTTCTGGACTCTCAATTCTACCCCACTGATTGAAATGCCTATCCTTATGCCAGTACTACACTGTCTTGATTACTGTAGCTTTGTAGTATGTAAGTAGTAGTAGATTTTTTGAGTCCTCGAACTTTGCCTTTTTTAATAGATTGTTTTGCTATTTTGAGTGAAGTATTTTTTTAAAATATCAAGTTAAAAATGAAGCTGCCATTCTCTAAAGGAGGGCGATTTCAGAAAGGCACCGAGATCTGTGCTTGGTATGTAGTAGGTGCTTTTGAAAATGTTTGTTGCATGGAATGAATTGATTTCATCTCTATTCTAACCCTCAATGCCATGTTAATTTCCCCTTTGGAGTCTTTCATCTCTCCCTTCTCTTTTCTAAGAAAATCAGTAACTCTGTCATTCATATATTGTACACACATGTATCTTTATTTGTTTATGTGTCTGTTTTCCACTAATTAGACTATAATGCCATATAAGACTAGAATTACATCTAATTCATTGCTGGGTCCCAAAGCCATGTCTTAAGACCATAAATGCATAGGGTTTTTTTCTTTTCAAAAATTTTTATTTTTAATTATTATGGATACATAAGAATTATAGATACTTACAGGGTACATGTGATATTTTGATATAAGCATACATCATATAATGATCAAATCAGGGTAACTGGGATATCCACCACCTCAAACATTTGTCATGTATTTGTGTTAGAAACATTGCAATTCCACTCTTAGTTATTTTGAAATATACGATAAATTATTGTTAACTATAGTCACCTTGTTGTGCTACTGAACACTATTCCTCATATCTAACTGCATTTTTGTATCCATTAAACATCCCCTCTTTATCTCCCCTCCCCACTACCCTTCCCAGACCCTGGTAACCATCATTCTATTATTTCTGTCTCTGAATTTCCACATATGAGCAAGAAATGTGGTATTTGTCTTTCTGTGCCTGGCTTATTTCTCTTGACATAATGTCCTCCAGTTCCATCCATATTGATGAAAGAGGCAGACTTTCATTCTTTTTTATGGCTGAATAACATTTCATTGTGTATATGCACAACATTTTCTTTATTCATCTGTTGGTAGACACTTAGGTTGATTCCATATCTTGGCTATTATGAATAGTGCTGCAGTAAACATGGGAGTGCAGATATCTCTTTGATATACTGATTTTCTTTCTTTTGGATATATATCCAGCAGTGGGATTGCTAGATAATACGGTAGCTCTATTTTGTTGTTGTTGTTGTTGTTTGGGTTTTTTTTTTTTTTAAAAGAAGCTTCATACTGTTCTCCATAGTAGCTGCACTAATTTACATTCCCACCAACAGTGTATGAGGGTTCCCCTTTCTCCACATTTTTGAGAGCATCCATAATTCCCTGTCTTTTTGATAAAAGCGATTTTCACCAGGATGAGATGGTATCTCACTGTAGTTTAGACCTATACTTCTCTGATGATTAAGGATGTTGAGTATTTTGGGCCATTTGTATGTCATTTATTCAGATCTTTTGACAATTTTTAAATCAAATTATTTTTTCCTATTGAGTTGTTTAAGCCCCTTATATATTCTGTTTATTAATCCCTTATCAGATAGGTAGCTTCCAGATATTTTATTCCATTCTGTGAGTTGTGTCTTCACTTTATTGATGACTTCCTTTGCTGTGCAGAAGCCTTTTAGCTTGAGGTGATCTCATTTGTCCATTTTTGCATGGTTGACTGTGCTTTTGATGTCTTACTCAAAAAATCTGGCTGTGACTGCGTTCCATACTCTGCAATGACATGTAACTTCCAGCAAGTCCATATTATACCTAAAGCCTACTTCAGCGTGTCCATAAAAGCAAGTAAGAATAAAAAGTAAGAGCAACAACTCATATTTATTTATTTGCTGCTTATTATGTGCCAGGCTGTATCCTTTTTTTTTTTTTTTTTTTTAGATAGAGTCTCACTCTGTCACCCAGGCTGGAGTGCAGTGGTGCAAGGTTGGCTCACTGCAACTTCCCCTCCTGGGGTCAAGTGATTATCCTGCCTCAGCCTCCCTGGCTGAAATTACAGGCACGTGCCACCACCCCTGGCTAATTTTTTTGTATTTTTAGTAGAGATGGGGTTTTGCTATGTTGGCCAGGCTGGTCTCCAACTCCAGACCTCAAGTGATCCACCCACCTCAGCCTCCCAAAGTGCTGGGATTGCAGGTGTGAGCCACCATGCCCATGTGCCAGGCTATGTTCTAAGTGCTCTACCCATGAGAACTCACTTAGTCCTTGTAACAGTCCTGTGAGGTAGGTACTATTGTTTCTCCCCATTTTACAGGGAAGGAATCTGAGGCACACAGAGGTTAAGGAGTTTAGCAAGGTCACTGTAGCTAACAAGTGGCAGAACCAGATTCAAACCCAGAGCCCACACTCTTAATCACTATGTTGCTTCTAGAAGAAAGAAAATAATGGATGAAGGATAGTAAAAACATGCAAGCCCTTCTGAGCCCCCTGTTGTTGGCCCCACTTCGGCAGCAGTGTTAGCAAGACTATGGGAACTCAAAGGTGACACTTAGCGCTCTCCTCCAGAGGCTGCAGGAGCCACCATTGGATAGCTAGCCATTTGTATCCCTGTGATGGCGGAGACAAGCTCACACTGTTGCAGGTTTCTCTACTCTGGAAAAGACTCCCAAACTAGGGTTAATCAAGTCTCTTTTTTGGTGAATTTCATTAAAATTACCACATAAAAAAAGAGTTTGTCCTGAATTATACATATAGGAGAAAAATGATAAAATAAAATAATTTCCATTATCTTTGTAGCAAAAAAAAGTTTGAATGATTCTACCAGGTTCTCTGAAGGACTTTGTTTTCAAAGGAGATGTTAAAATGTGTAAAATATCCAAAGGATACACTTTTGCAGCTGAATTTAGGATCTTAAGAAACATCGTTTTACTATGTTTCCCAATGACTGTTGAAAAGAAGCAGTGACTGGGTTACATCTAGGGCAGGGTTTCTCAGCCTCGGCACTATTGACATTTTGGGCTGAGTAATTCTTTGTTGTAGGGGGCTGTGCTATGCAATGCAGGATGGTTAGCAGGATCCCTGGCCTCTACCCACTAGATGCCAATAAGATTCTCCCTTTCCATCTATGACAACCAAAAATGTCTCCAGGAATTTCCAAATATTCCCTAAGGCCAAAATCACCCAGTTAAAAACTAGTGGTCTAGGGAAGACCATTATAATTAATAGCATGTCTATGATCTTCCCAAGGTATTGCATGGAATGCCACTTTTCTTTTATCATAGTACTTCAAATACTTGTGTGTTACTGAAAACATTTATAAACAAAATATATTTGATAGCAGGATATAAATATGCCTGTGTCCTTGGAAGAGAAAGAGGGGACAAGAGAACAGGTATGACAGCATGTTGTTGGTGAAAATAAATTGGTAATATAGATTGAATATCCCTTATCTGAAATGCTTTGGACAGGAAGAGTTTCAGATTTCAGATATTTTCAGATTTTGAAATATTTGCAGAAATACATACAGGTAGAGCATCCGTAATCCAAAAATCCAAAATCTGAAATGCTCCAATGAGCATTTCCTTTGAGCATCATGATAGCTCTCAAAAAGTTTTGGATTTTGGAGCATTTCCGATTTCAGAATTTGGGATTAGGGATATTTGATCTACAGTAATGCCAAATACTGCACTAAAATTAGCAAACGTAATCTCATTGAATTGTCAAAACAGCCTTAAGAGGAAACCCGATCATTATGCCTACTTAGTAGATGAGGTAACAGAGGTAACTAGGTCAAGGTCACACAACTTGGAGTATCAGTCTGGATTCTTTCTAGTTCTGCCCTCGTCCAAGCTAGTTCTGTTAACACTATTCTTCCTTTCAGCATAATCTTTGTCATCACTGGAGCTTATATCTACCTGCCTGCCACCCAGCACCAACCGTTCACCCTTTAAGTCTCATCCTGCCTCCTCCAGGAGCCTTCCCTCACCCCTGCCTTCACCTTCTGACCTGTGCTCCCTTCACACCCTGTGCCCTCTTAACTGGGAAAGCCCTGAGGGCAGGGACCATACCTTATTTACCTCTATCTCCAGCTTCCTGCACAGAGGCATTCAGCAGATGACCAGTAAATATGGGCTGTCTAATAAAAAAACTTTGCAGCTAGAGATAATGAAAGACACAATTACTTCTGTGTGGGTTGAGGAAGAAGGGAAGGGAAAGTCCAGATACCTAAGCAGAGAAAGGCAAACAGTCCAAAAGGGGAAAAGTAACTTACCCAAATCATGCAGTTGAGGGCAGGAAGGGGGACAAAGCCAAAACCAAAACCCAGCCCCTCGTGCCCAGCCCAGTGCTTTGTCTGCTATGTTATACTAACTGTGATCATGAAATTAAAGGGTTTTTGATGGCACTGATACAAGTAAATAAATGGCTTTATGAGTTAACACATGACAAGCAATAAACTCATAAAACGTAAATATTGACATCTGAGGATTATATATCACTATGTTTAGTGTGTGGAGAACCCAACTAGGAATTAGGAAAGCTTGCACGTTCAGTTTAGTTTCTTGGCAAATCAATGAGACTTCAAACAAATCATTTCATTTCTCTGTGCTTTTGTTTCTTTTGGCTGTAGTATTTTGCTGGTTAAAGAGCACGTGATCAATGTCTGTGCTTTTAAATGTCTGTCTGTATTTGAGCATGCTCAGCTGGATGTGGAAAATCTATGGTTCTCTTGGGTTTCATAAGGATCAAATCCCACAGTGATATGTAAACTTGTGTGGTTTATAGAATTATAGGACCTCAAAGCCGGGAGAGTCCTGATAAATCATATAGTGAAAATTTCCAGCCAGTGCCTGGATTTATTTTACAGAATCTTTCTTTTATTGGACAGGTGCTCACTTCACAATCCATGATGTAAGGAGAAAAGGGGCTTAGTTTGAAGGAAGTTAGCATAGTGTGTGTGCGTGTCCTTTCTGCTTGGGGTATGCCTACAGGGCTATCTCACTTTCTGAAAGTGTAATAATAACAAAATTACTTTACCGTGCATTAATTAAATGTCAGAGACCATGCTAAATGCTTTACAGAGAGTATCTTATTTAATCTGTATAAGAACCTCGTGAGGCAGGTAATATTATTAACCTTACTTTTCAGATAAGGAAACTAACATTCAGAAAAGTTAAGTAACTTGCTAAAGACATGTGTCTACTAGGAGGTAGAGTCTCAAGTCTATTTCAAGCTCCAGATTGAGCTGGAGCTATTAATAAGTAAATAAATGTCTATTGAATCCAACTAATGACATCCCACTCCGTATTCCCCTGCCACTGATGAGAGAGAGAAGTATAAAGTTTATGTAAATAAGACAGAAGCAATGTTTTATAAGCGTTGTGGATTTAATTCCACTAAGGGATTGATTTTTCATCTTAATGGAGCTTTTTCTTCAGCTATCAAGTTTCAGTTTTAAGATGGCAAACGCTAAGAAGATATTAAAATATTTTAATACATAATTCCACTAGATCATATTTACAGGTACTGTTAATATATTACCAAGTCTACTATAAATAAAATGATAAAACAAAAGGCTGGATCAATATGGAAAGTAGGCCCTAAAGAAAAACTACATAAGACATTTCTCTTAGAAGATTACCAGGTTTTTCTCTCTCTCTTTCTCTCTCTTTTTAAACACAGCCTAAAATAGAAAAGCAATGAATGTATTAATAAAAAAAATGAAAACCTGAGGCAGATGTAACCAGAATAGGTGAATTAACTGAAGATTGATATTCTTATTTATGTTTGTGTATTTTAAATAAAGAAGGAGTTTGACCATCTCATCTAGTTAATCATTAAAAGGAAACTCGAGCCAAACTTGTGAAGCAGGTAAAGTTTATTTTTAGACATTCAACTGGCTTCTCTTTTGGGCTCCCCTTTTCTTTTGGGGTCATCCTCCAGGTCTGGTAACCTTAACCTCCCGCTCTCTTCCAGAAGGAGCAACACCCCCATGTTTTAGACGTTTACTTCTGAGGTCAGGATCCTTTCTGATGCAAGTGTTAGCTAACTCCAGCTGGCTGAAGAGGAAGGAGGAGGAAGAGAAGGAGGGGGAATAATGTATTGAAGTGTGTAATAGTCAAGTCTAGGAGGAGTCCTAACCTCAGGATCGAGACATTCAAATTATATAATTGGGAAACTTTTCCAGATCTCTTTGCTTTTTTTTTTTTTAAAACCTCAATTCAATGGAGTTTCTAAGTGGTAGACCACAGCTGCTCCAAGCTTGCATCGTATCAGCTTAGCTATTCCTGTTCAGAAACAAGGCAAGTTTCCAAGTAGTCCCAGAAAGCCAAGAATTAAGGCTTATGTGTCCTCATCATGTGCCCATCTCTGATATTACCAGACCTGGCTCATGCAGAGTTACAGATGGGTTAATACCACCATAAGCGCATGGACCAAAGTTAGGGAAAGGATAGTTTTCCAAAGGAAATGTTAGTTCCTAGTATCATATGTGGAGAGTGGATGCTTGGCAAGCAAAACAATACCTATCTACCATGTGGCCACAACACAGCAGATCAGGGTCCCTGGTAGGACGGAGGCAGTCATCAAGCATTATGGTATCCCTAAATAATCCCTTCCCAGTTCATATGTAAACCAATCCTCTTAAATTGTTCATGCATTTAACATAAGGATGGATTCACCAAAACTGTATCAATAGCAAAACATGAGGGGTCTCCAGGTTGTAGCCTGTCCTGAGTAGCCATCCATGACTCCTGCACTAATTGATTTTTTCTAGAATGTCTAAAGGAAGATGAAAGTAGAAAATGAACTGATAGTGGACAAGCATTTTTAAAATACACCCAATAATGTGGCACTTTTTGGTGCTTGGTAATTGTTGCAAATCATATTTGCCTGAGAAATTTCAATTCTATAATAATTGTACAATAGTGCAAAGATCTAGATGCAAGAATATTCATTGTGGCATGTCTTGCAATAGTGAAAAATTGAAAACAATTTAAATATACTTCAATAAGGAAAAGGTTAAAACAACGGTATACTATGCTACTATTACCTGAAAATATTGAAAAGATAAAAAGATGTCCAATAACATTTGATGAATAAAGGTTGAAAAAAACATGTAGTAAAATCTCATTTTTGTTTTTAAAAAACATATATGCATTCATGTATCCATGCGTAGACAAAAAGCGTTTGAAAATATACAATAAATTATAGTTAATCACATTTACCTTAAGGTACTGCAGAACATCAGAACTCATTCCTCTTATCTAGCTGTAATTTTGTAATTGTTAACTAATCTCTCCCCATCCCCTTCCCCCTGCCCTTCCCAGCCTCTGATAGTCACAATTCTACTTTCTATTTCACATAATAAAAGTTTTTAAAGAGGGGAAAAATGGGGTGGGGGATCTGGAATATACGTAAAAACTCAAAATTAGTTACATCTTTGCTGCCATCAAAATACAAAAAGAAAAAAAAAGTTAAATCTGCAAAATGGGATTGTGTGAGGAAGTTTTTACCTTTATACATTTCTACCTTCTGTATGTTTGGATTTTTACAATAAGTATGTGTTATTTTCTAGCATCTTTTTAAGTTTTTTTTTAACAGAAGTAATATCTAAAGTTATTTTTCATCCTTGTAATGCCATTTACACAAAGATAACGATTTTTCTTGGACGGCCCCAATCTCTCTTCTGTAAGATCTTTCCCCAATTGTCATATCCATAACTCATACCTCCTCACCCTTCACTGCTCTCCATTTTCTCTATAAAGTGAGCCTAGTCAGTACTTGTAGGCTTGTTAAGCATTACTTCTAATTAAAAAGACTAACTTGTAAAGCAAATGTGGAAATGTACTAATATAGCATCAGGCACAAAATAGCCATTCAATAACCAAACTATTTAATTCCTTTTTTTTTCACACTTCATCCTTTCCCTAATTCCAGAAAGAACTTGAACTGGGTCATAACAAAGACAAATTTAGACAGATAGATAAAGATATCTCATAGGTAGAAATAAACTTGAGTAATTATAAACTAATCACAGGAGGCTCTGTTGGTCTGATGAACAGAAACATGTGCGATAAAATCACAGAGAGGTAAAATAGAAAATGAAAATCAGGATCAAGGAAAGGGAAATAAAAATATGCTGGACATCATTCAATAACTATTTGCTGATGGTAATTATAGGGATGGAAAACCCATCAGGCCCACGGAGCTAAAATTAATCAGCAAGTATTCACAGAGTGCCTACTGCTTCTATTACTGGTTCTGGCTTCCTGCCTGCCCAGTGCAGAGGCTGGAGACATTTGCGTGACATTCAGTTTGTCAAGATAGAAGGAGCAAAATAAGCAGACAGAGGCTCACTGCAGCCGCCTATACCCATAATATTGTTGGAATCATAGTCAAGTGAGACAAACTCCTTCAGTGGAAGACGATAAAACTAGCTTAAAAGTTGTAAACATCACTTCATCACCCAAAAAAGGCCCAATTAAGTGGAGATACTATTTCTGCAAAGCAATCGTCAATTCATTTGTGTAACATTTGAAATTTCAAAGTACAAACCCACATTCTATTAAAGGCAGGAAGTGAAACCAATAAAACTTGTAACAACTATACTTAATTTTCAGGGTTCTTTCCATTGCTGACAAACATTTTAAGTCATGTCTAATTCTCTTAAAATGTGCACTATGATGTTTATGTCACTGTTAATATTTTGATAAAGAGCTATTGTCATGGACATCTGGGTTTTTTTCTGCATGCCCAGAAATTCCTTTTCTCCTATTTAAATTTAAAATCTCCAATTATTTGGAGAAGCACCTCCTCTTCTCTCTCTTTCATTTGTACCTCACTCTTAGGTGTCAGTGGTGGTCACCTGAGCTAGGCTTTGCCCATCAGAGTACACATTCCTGACATCCCTTGGTCACAGTTATTGGTCCAGGGATAAGCATTTGAACCAACTGGACCAGTGAAACCCCTCCCAGGAACAACTACTAAAATTATGGGGAAAGAAAAGAACTCTCTTTCCACTAAAGTTACTAACGTGGCAGGATGTTTTAAGTCCAGGTGCCACAGGCCACCAGGTAGAGGTGGAGATAACCTTTCCAGAAAAACAAAACAAAACAAAACAGGAAAATGAAGCTAAGGGATAAAATTTAAGCCCTTTTGACTTCATTTGAGCCCCTGAATCCAGCCATGCCTGAAATTAAACTTCCTCTGGACTTTTCAGTGAATCAAAAAACTCTGTTTTTGTTTTAAGAGTTGGGTTTCTTATAAATGCACCAAAAAATGACCTAATGAATGTTGACTATAAGCTTCCATTAGAAGTATTATCTCCAAGAGAAAAAAAAAAAACAAATAACTTGAAGGAAACCCTTCCTAATTCAAGTCAGTCCTGCTCACCTCTAGGAAACCCTCCCCAACACCATCTCCATATCCACACCCACTTCCCTGATCTTAAACACCAGATGACTTCTTGAAGCTTATATAGTGCCTTATGCATCTATCACATTTCTGTAAGTCTGCATTGTTCTATAATGACTTGTAATCGTATCTATCTCCATTTCCTCCAGAGAAGAGATTTGATCATTTTTATATCCCTGTAGCCTTATACTGGGGCCTAACATATAATAGTTGCTATTTTGTTGAAGGAATTCTCTTTTGTTGAAGGAATGAATGAATAGGAGAGAATATTAATTAAGAAAGTCTCTTCTATTAATAAACATTCCCCGATTGATTGAAACCATGCATAAAATAGCTAATTATCAGAAGACCAAGGTAAACAACATCTCCAAACTGAATCCTCAAAGTGTTAGTCATTGGAAGCTGCATAGCTGAGAATTCTTCTTCTGGTCATTAGGGTTGAAAGGGTGGGTGAATGTGGAGACATGATTCTTTCTTTTCCAAAACATTTACTATTTTTTAAGCTCCATAAAATGTAATAACTTCTCTTGAAAAATGTTAAACCCAAACAAAAAACCTGTAATGTGGAATACAGATTGTATGCTATAATGGAGGAAGCAGGGAAAGTGGGAAAACCGTGGTTGCCAGAAGTTTGCTGACAACTAATAGGCAAGACAATAGGGTGGCTTTCTGTAGGGTCCTTCTTTATGGCATAGCAAAGAAAAACCAGGAATGAAGTAGTGAGAAGCATGAAAGGGGGCAGCAATATATGTGTAACACAGGGTGATTCAGTGTGAGAGTTTTATAATTAAAATCGCCAAATGCGAGAAAAAAATCTACTATAAATTGGAATAGGCTCAAGGCATGGAGATGAACAAATAACCCCTCCATGTGGGCAAAAATCAATGAAATTCCTAGATGAGTAGCTTAGTATGTGAGTTCCAGCTGCAACATGTTATTGGTATTTGCAGCTTCCTCTCCCCACCTGCACTTTGAGGCAATTCGACATTTAAATAACAATCCAGCCTAACTTTCTCCATCTGCTATAAAGATATTTACCTTTATCTATCCTAGAACTGCCAACATGTCCTACTTCCTACTACATCCCTCCCTGACTCCTTTTCTCTGGTGCAGCTTTCTATGCACTCAACTGAGCCTGCTTAAGTCCATCTCTTCCATAGAGCTGCTGGATGACTGCTTTGCTTACCTTTGGCCTCCAAAATACCTCTCCTGTCCAACCATAGCTCCCCAGCTTCCCCGCCATTGCAACCAATACAAACTTTGTCATCTTTCCTTGGACCAATGTGCGTGTCTCCTCACTGCTCTCCCTGCTTTCTCCCTTAGCCCCTACAACTCATACTCCATATCGCAAGCAGAATGAGCTTTTCAAATAGTAAATTAGATTATGTCCATTAGTGTGTTAGTAAATGTTTAACAGCTGTCTGAGGGAACAGAGTATCTATGTGTTTATTATAATTTTTACATATATATATATCACATAATTTACAAAAAGAAAAGATATAACACTTTTAAATAGTGAATTCTATATGGCCACATGATTTTCACAAAACCGTTTCAGTGATTTTGGCAGAATACTTGTGTCCATAGCTAACCTACAGCTGAAATTCAATGATGTTTGGCAAAATCAGACCACAAATAAATATCTGATTAATATTCAATCAGCAAAGAAGTCATTCATGGTACCGAAGTCCCAACATGAATGTTGGTTGATATTTTTACATTAATGAGTGAGATAAAAGTGAAGCAACAAAAATGGATGTTGGAACTAAACTCATTCATTAATGACAGGAGCGACTTCTTTTGCTGATAGTAGTTTTCAAGTACTGGAAAAATATTTCCTCAAGTTTTTGTGTTCAAGAACTAAGGCACTTTTAAGTTCAATCTTCATTATTAAAAGTTCTTCTATTGTGTCAGTCTAGACAATCAACAAATTAAGCTCTGGTTTGTCATGTTTCCCAATTTCTATAGTATAGGTACTCCACCATGGTTGATTTCAAACTACCAAAATAACATTTCTGAATGCAGCATTAGGAAGGGATACACTGCATCATACCATTGTACGGTATGTTCCTATACGGAACAGATATAAATAACTTTAAGAGCACAGATAATAGTAAAACGGAGTAAAATAATTAGGCAGTGAAGTTTTCAGCATTTATTTTTGTTGTTAAAATATTTGATTGTAAGTTTATAAATAATTTGGTTTTTAATGACTGTGATTAACAACCGACTTACAAAATCTCTGAAAATTTAACAGTGCTTGCAAGCTGGTACAACTGGTTCCGGTGCACTTCCGAATTATCACTCCCCTGCCTAAAATTCCAGACTGCCCATTGCACTGATTACCTGGGAAATAAGTGAAAATAGGCAATGATAATTTTCATTTTTGTTGTGGTGAAGTGATAATGCAAAAATTCTATAAGCCCCTCTAAGTTTTCCAAATAAAGCTTAGTGTTTAAAAACTTTTGAACACATGATCCCATGTGAGGCCTACATTATTTCCTGTGAGATAGGTGGAGTAGATATCATTATCCTTCCTTTACAGATTGAAAAATGAGGCTGAGAAAAATTAAATGCCTACCCCAGGTTCATTCAAGTAAGTAAATGACAGAATAGAGTCTAAAAACCAAGTATTGTATTGAAAATTCAACAAGAGGATAGAGAAAATTTAATTAACAAATACTCCCTCAAAACAATTTTTTTTCAATGGTAACAAACATCCTTTGTAGCACTTTGGAGTTGGATATGAAGTATCTTCTTATCTTGTTAAGGGATCCCTATACCAAGAATGTTTTCATCTTAACCCCACTATTTCTAAGTTAGCTTAAAACAAAACAAAACAAAACACAAACAAAACCAAAACCTTGTGCTCTAATAAATAAGAAGATATAAGAACCAAAATGGAAATGTAGGTTCTCAAATGAGCTGAAAGATTCCACATAGCAGTGGGGCAGATTGAAACACTCTTTACCAAAGGAACATGGGACAGAAAAGGAGATTAAATCAGAAAAGGAAGAAAGCTAATGACATATGGGGAGCCACAAATGCCACAAATGAAAAACAAAGTACGTAATACTTGTTGCAATTATTCAGTGTGCTTGCTCTAGTGCCTCCAAACATTAAAAATATTGAGTTCCTGCTTATGGCAACGTTTATCTCATTTATCTGCTGATGTCTGCCTCATCCTTGAATCAGGTATTGCTTAAACTAAGTTCTGCCAGCATAAAGAATAAAGTCAACCAGGACACCCATAGGGCATTTCATGCATATGAGCACAAATTGTGATATTTTAGGCTGGTTATGATGAAATCATTGAAAGCATCATGGAAAACATCAAAACAGCAGGGAAGCTAGTAACAATTTAGCATTTCCCAGTCCAGGCGGGAATGTTAATTCTAATTACAAAAAGGAATACCAAAGTGGAGTTGATTATGATTAAGAACTTGCTGTACTAGTGTGAATTGTTTATAATAGGCATGTCTGGCATAAAATACAAATATTGAAGCAGACAGAGATGGGTCATTCAAAGCTCAGCTGGGTTCCCTTGAACCTCTTACCTTATAAAGTTAAATAGGAATAGAAATATTTTCCAAAGTCAAGATATTATTTTAAAGAGACAAATAATAGCTATGATAGCTGCAGGAATAATTTTTTAAAGTAAGTTCTAACCACCAATAAAAGCTGTTTGGGCTTAAAATTAACATGTTCAAAATTATTAATACATATACACAATACATGTATACATGATTCCAATTTATATTTAACATCAAACATTTAAAGTGGGAGAGTACAGAAAAAAAGAATAAATGGAAACTGAAGCCATGACAAAGAATCACGGACTATAGGAAAATAAGTCACAAGGAAGTATGCTTATGTAAGAGGAAATATATGTGATAAACAACAGGAGACGGAATGAATGTGGTGTGTTATGTCCTTTCTTTAACAGAATCTTGTAACAGACACTACTCAATACATTGATCTCAACTGATCCAGTTCTCCGGTCTCCCTGGAAAACAACGGATTGACGCGCAGGGTGCACTGAATACCAGAACCATGGTCATTTCTGCACTTCACATGATTCTGCTCCCATCAGTTGAGCTACCAACAGTTCCTGGTGCTTTTGCTTCCCAAACATGTTTATGCCATTTGTTGCTTATTACTGTACCTACTTAATTTGATTAAACATTAAGTAAAATGATGAAATATGAGTATAAAAAATTGTTCTATAAAATCTAAACGGAAAGATGCCATAAAGCCTTCCTTGACTTACAATTGCTGTCAAGCAAGGTGGATGTAAGACAATTTTAAAAGATTGGGGTGGGGGCAGGAACAAGGAAGCATAAAAATTTAGAAATCTGCACTAAAATTATTCTAAAAGTACGTGTTGAACATCCGTAACTTGACAATCTGAATTTTGAAGTGCTCCAAAATCCGAAACTTTTTGAGCATTGTTATGATACCACAAATGAAAAATCACACGTGGAAGTACTTACCACAAACTTTGCTTCATGCCCCAAATTATTTTAAATATTGTACAAAATTATCTTCAGGCTATAAGGTGTATATGAAACAAAAATGAATTTCCTGTTTAGACGTGGGTCCCACCACTGAGATTTCTCATTATAATGCAAATATTCCAAAATCAGAAAAAAAAAAAAATCCAAAATCTAAAACACTTTCAGTATTAAGCATTTCAGGTCATAGATACTGAATGTGTATCTTTAATTTCTTGCTCCACTTTGTTAAAAAATGGGGAAAATAGTAATTCTACAGATGAATAATAATTGCTAATGATGAGTAAATACTTCCTATGACCCAGGAATTAGTCTAAGCACTTCACATATATCAAACTTGTTTAATCTTTATAAATTAGTACTATTATTATCCTCATTTTACAGATGATGGAAAAAAGCACAGAGAGTTAGCCTGCCCGAGGTTACATTCCTTTTAGTGGTGGAGACTGTATTTGGCCTTTATAGTCTGTCTTTTAACTGCTACGCTGCATCAGTGCATTACAGGTATAGTTTATACACACACTAAAGAAGACATGGAACTCCAGTCAGTGGGCTCATAAAAGCTTTAGAGCTTCATCAAAAGATTAGAAAATAAATGTTCAATCATAGGTTTTAGGTTTCAAAAGTTTAAAGTTTGCAAGCTATCTTTCTTGAAACTATTTCCTTAATTTTTAAATTAAACTCCAGTTCAATCACATCCGCTAGAAGGCTTCACTTTCTACAAAAGGGGCAGGTAAAGGTGATGATCTTAAATACCATACCGGGAGTTGGGATCTGTGTAGCACTAGAATCAAGAGTTATTGTATATACCTGAGAAGGAGCACGGCATGATTTAGTTGATGTTTTGGAGGGGTAATCTGAGAGTACAGCTTGGATTATTTTTGAGGGAATGGAGATGATAAAACATGAAGAGAATGGGAGAACTCATTGGGTAATATGTCAGTTTCTGAGATCAATGTATCAGGTGGTTTGGTTATTAGTCAGGCTTAAGGTTTTGTTGGCCTTAGGACATACTCTCTAAGACCATATAGTATTCATTCATTTAACCAACACCCACTGAGCACCAACTATGCACTAGTGATAAAGGGGTGAACAAACAGACACAGTCCCTTCCTTTGCAGAGCTTTTATTCTGGTGGGTGACACAGAGAAATAACAAATGGAGGCACAAATAATGAACTATTATTGTAATGTGCTAACAAAGTATGCAGAATACTATAAGAAAATACAATCACGAATCTGATCTGGTTTACTTTTTAAAAAATGGGGTGAGCACTCGGATGTTTAAACACAAGACAATAAAAATGAGGATCTTGAGTATTATCCATACACTATTTGTAACCCATTTGGCCACGACAATAACCCAGTAAAAGTGATTTTACATCTAGCTAACTAGTTGAGTCGATGTGATTATAACCCTGTAATGTATTTGCTGGGTGCCTACTATGTAGTGGGCTCTGTTCCAGGAGTGGGACATAAAGCTATGACAAGACAGGTCAGGTCCTTGCCTTGATGGAGTTTGAATATATCACCTTCATTTCCACCTCTGCTTCTAAGACAATCAAATACATTCCCACTCAGACAGGGATTCATCCTATTTCTTGTAGTAATTATAAGTTCCCAGAGTTACAGATTAGTAAATGCCATACCTAAAGACTTAGGATATTGTGCGTAAAACACTTTCAATAGTGCCTGTCAGACAGCAGATGCGCAATAAATGTTGACTTTTGTTAGAATCGTGTTATTATTATAATGCTAAATCTCATGTCCTTTCTGGTACACTGGAGTTCATCTCTTGAATTAAATTCCATAAGCACTTATTGTAAGCCTATCACAGATTTGATATACTACTCCATGTTAATGATTGAGCTCAGTGAGGAAAACCACTTTAATATTGTCTAATTCCTCTCTTAATGCATAGAAGCCGTGTGAACTTAGACAAGCATCAACCTCTGTAAGCCTGTTGTCCTCATATTGAAAAATCGAATAACAATACCTATCTCGTTCAATGGTTGTCAGCAAAAGTGAGCAGCAGAAGAGTGGGGATCAATAAATGTTAGCCACAAATCATAACTATTTGTATTACTCTGAAAAAGAGGGGTTAACTTACAGTTTATGCATGCTTCCAAATGAATGCGGAAGACTAAAGAATGAGAATTTTTTTGCTATCAAATTAAAAAATTAACAGGCACATTTAGATCACTGAAGAGAGAAATTAGGAAAAGTTTATTTTTTTTTGCTCAATTAAAAGTGTTTTCAATGGCATATTTAAAACTATGTGAGTATTCTTCCCTGTTAAGATCTGCAGAGAAAAAAAATGGAGGGAGAATAATTGGGAACTCTTGTGAAATCATAAATTATTTAAGCAGAGTACCTACCACTAAGGATTTGAGCATGTATGAGTGACAAGGTGGATTCTTAGACCAGAGATTCAGCAGTGAGACAGGCTTATGGCATGGGTAAATGTGTTCCATTAGACAACTGTATTTTCCCCTTAATTATATATATATATGTATATACATATGTATACGTATATGTATATATAAATAGAATTCTTAGTTATTTTAAGCACATGTACAAGGATAATTATTAGCACGGGCTATTTAACTCACTTTTAAAACGTGTAAAACATTATTGTAGGGTCGGGTCTTGATTTGTTTCCCATGACACTGTTGGTAGTTTAGGGGCCAAATTAAAGAAAGACATCTCATTCTAGTGCTTGAGGCTCAGAAACTGGAAAAAGGGGTAACTAGGTCAAGTAGCGCTCTCAGAGCCTCACAGAAGAGCATCCTAAGCAAGGGCCTCCTTCTAGTTGACTTGTGCCAAGGGGAAAGAGAAGCGGAGTCTGCCTTCTGAGTCCAGAAAGGGGTTTTGTTAACATGGAGTTGCTCAGCGCCCTTCATAAAAATTCTTCTGGCTGAGGGTTCTACGCTGGCATAAGGTTGGTTCCCTCTTTTCCGAGGTGGCGAGTATCTCTTCCTTTGCCAAGATGGCGGTTCCAGAATCCTCTGGAGGCGGCCTCCGTAGATCGTCTCCGGACAAGAGGCTTGCTGAAAGCCTATTTCTTTCCTTTCACACTAGAAAACGCACAGGGAACCGTTTACCCTTCAGAACCGAGGAAGAACGGCTTAGGCTACCCGCGATCGCGAACCTTTGCCAAGATGGTGGCCGCGGGGTCGGGCTGACGTCACTGTACCCTACCAAGATGGCGGCGGGCGGCTTCCGGGACGCGGTTCCCCAATCGTCTCCAAGATGTCAGAACAGAGGCGGCTGCCGTCAGTCTGAGCGCGGCGGGAGGACAGAGAGTGGCTGTGGCCGAGCGCCCGAGCAGGACTAGGTGGAGCTGCGGCAGCCCCCGCCCCTGTCAGGAGCTGGCAAGCGATGTCACCTGTGGGGGCGCGAAAGTTACCTCCCCAAACCCTAAAGCCACACAGCACAACCTTTCCCCGAGTCACAAAAATAATCTGCCGCACAAGATACGAGGCTCGGTGCAGGCATCGCCCAAGCCTTCCCGACGCGGCGAGCTAGGGAAGGGAGCTGGGGCGGGGGCTTCCCTCGCCCCACGGCCCTCTCCTCTCTCAGGACGGGCCACGTGTTTCCTTCCCCTCGGACTGAGGGGGAAAGCTCGTAACAGGAACAGCTGTAGGGAGTTGAACGCTGGCATTTTAAAGCTGTCCGTATTTTGTTTTATTTGTAGGGGCTGGGGTCCCATGAACGTGATAGGGTGAGCAACGCATAGAGTCGAGGGCAGCAAATGTCAAAATTTGGGGGTGGGGCCTGCACCGGGAACTTGGACGCGGGCCCTGGTCGGGGTGGAAGGAGAGGTCAGGAGTTTGGGGAGGGGACGCATACTTCGCCAGCAACTTACTATTTCGCCTGCAACTTGCTTTTAGGACTGCCGCCCCCTGCTTTCTTTAATCATAATAATAAAAGTGCAAAGAAATCCAGCTCGCTGGAGGTTTTGCGTTTGGCGTGCAACTTCCTTCGAGTGTGAGCGCAATGGGCGGGAGGGGTGGGGGTTGAACTTGGCAGGCGGCGCCTCCTTCTGCTGCCGCCGCCTCGCAGACTCGGGGAAGAGGGTGGGGGACGGTCGGGGCGCGGGGGAGGGTGGGTTCTGCTTTGCAACTTCTCTCCCAGTGCGAGAGCGCGGCGGCGGCAGCTGAAGACCCGGCCGCCCAGACGATGCGGTGGTGGGGGACCTGCCGGCACGCGACTCCCCCCGGGCCCAAAGTACGTATGCACCGACCCCCGCTCTCCAGTCCCCTCCCTGAAGCCTCCTCAGAGGGCGTGTCTGGCCGCCCGGCCCCGAGCGCGGCGGAGACGCTGCGGCACCGTTTCCGTGCAACCCCGTAGTCCCTACCGAAGTGACACACTTCACGCAACTCGGCCCGGGGGCGGCGGCGCGGGCCACTCGCGCAGCGCTGCCGCGGGCGGCGCCCCGGCTCCTCTGGCCCGCCCGCTGTCACCCGCAGGGGCACTGGCGGCACTTGCCGCGGAGGGGCAGAGCGAGCTCCCGAGTGGGTCCGGAGCCGCGGAGCTGGGCGGGGGCGGGAAGGAGGTAGTGAGAAGAGAAACTGGAGAAACTCGGTGGCCCTCCTAACGCCGCCCCAGATAGACCAGGTCGGCCCCCGCCGCCGCCGCCCTGTCTTTTTCCTGGGGAGTTGGGGGCGGGGGACGAAGCGCGGCGCGCCCGGCTGGGCTGCCACGCCGTGGGCCGCGGGCGTGCAGGCGCCGTCGGGGCCGGGGTGGCGGGGCCCGCGCGTAGGGCGTGGGGGCAGGGACCGCGGGCGCCCCTGCAGTTGCCAAGCGTCGCCAACAGGTTGCATCGTTCCCCGCGGCCGCCGCGCGGCCCCTCGGGCGGGGAGCGGCCGGGGGTGGAGTGGGAGCGCGTGTGTGCGAGTGTGTGCGCGCCGTGGCGCCGCCTCCACCCGCTCCCCGCTCGGTCCCGCTCGCTTGCCCAGGCCGGGCGGCCCCTTCGCGTGTCCGCGCTCCCTTCCCTCTGCCGCCGCCTCCTCCATTTTGCGAGCTCGTGTCTGTGACGGGAGTCCGAGTCACCGCCGGCCCGTCGGGGACGGATTCAGTGGGTGGAAAGAGACGCCGCAGCCGGAGCGGCCGAAGCAGCTGGGCGCCGGGACGGGGCACGCGCGCCCGGAAGCCCGGACCCGCGGAGCCCGGCGCGGGGCGGAGGGCTGTCTTGTCAGCTGGGCGATGGGAGACTTTCTTAAATAGGGGCTCTCCCCCCACCCATGGAGAAAGGGGCGGCTGTTTACTTCCTTTTTTTTAGAAAAAAAAAAAATATTTCCCTCCTGCTCCTTCTGCGTTCACACGCTAAGTTGTTTATCTCTGCTGCGGCAGGAGCTGCGGACGGTGGCGGGCGAGCGGCTCCTCTGTCAGAGGTAAGAAGCGAGGCGGGGAGGGGGCCGGGGCGCGCTCACTCCGACGAGGTGCCGGTGGGACCGGAGACGACTCGGGGGCCGCCGCGGGAGCCTACAAACTTTTATTAGCCTCGGGGAGTGGGGGTGGGGGGCTGGCGAGGGCCGGGCGACGGTGACGAAAGGGCAGTGCGCGGGTGACAGCGCTGGCTTCTTCCTCTCCCTCCGCCGGCGTCCCCTGGCCGGGCAGAGGGGGAGGAACCTGAGCTCGGACGGCGAGCGGAGCCTTGTCGAACTGCCGGGGGTTTCGAGCCTCTTATTCCCCGACGGGAACACTGGCCTCTTTTCTCCCCCCGAATGTCCCCTTTCCCTCCAAGGGGCCGCCCAACACCCGTTTTCGTGGTGAACGCTAAGCCGCGTCTGAATTCTACTCGCTCGAATATTTGCACTCCACCCCGGCGCGCCCGAGCGCGAGCCCGGGCTCTGGGGAGGCCCCGTCGCGCCTGGCTTGGGGAGGGCGTGCAGGGCGCGTGAGAGTATACACGCGGGGGGCTGACAGCTTGCTACTTGGAGACTCCGGCAGGGGCTAGCGTTATCTGGTGGAAGTGGGCGTGTCGGAGAGAGAACTCAACAGGTCTGGACATATTTCTCTTTTAACCTCGCACTTTTTTTCTCCCCCACCCCCCGCCCCCGCCCCGCAAGGGCTTGCTCTTTAGCGTTTGTTGTCAATTCGCGCCTGAGGTTTCTAAGTGGCCCCTTTTAGAAAGACTCCCTGTAACCGTAATAGTTTTGTGTTGCGATTTTCGACAAGTGCTAGTGTGACGTTTGGGGTTGCAGACTTGATAATTGCAACCTTGTAATACCACTTAAGACCCTCTGGCATGGTTCATTAGGGCCGATTAATGTGGCTGGGTTATTTGCAACTTAAACTGGGGGATAATGTCGCTTGAGGGAGCGTTTTCGTTTTAGGAAGTATTGTTTTGGTTTCGGGTTTGAAGGCAGCTGTCAGAAAACGGTATGGAAATTCATTGGGCTCCATTTGATACCTCGTGTTTAGAGATCGTTATCACCTCAGATAAACAGGGCAGAGGGTGGGGAGATAAGCAGTTTACCCTCAAGATTTGTAGTGGCAAGTCCACACCCCTCTCTTTACCTTCATATTCACTTTTCAGTGAGGGCCAGTGACATTTATGTTGCCTAACGTCATCGTATAGGAAAAGTTTCCTTTTATTGGGCAGGATTTGACTATACTGTCCCAAATGTGCTTCTCAGTCTTAGTCCATCTCTTAAAACACCCTGATTAACGATAGCCTAACAGTCTTATTCTCTTGAGAATAGGCTGAGAATTGGGATAGGTGAAGGTTTGATAGGTGAAGGCAGAGAAAATTATTTTGAACATTTTACTGGATACCGTTGTACCTGAATTTATATGAATGTGATTTTACGATTCTGTGTTTTTCCATTTTTCGGTACTTCGATATTTGTTTGGAAAGGAAAGAACTTGGAGATGTAATAGCATTTCATATTGAGGATCTCAAGCAATGTAAACAAGTGTAGCTTGATCTACATGGTTTTGTGAGTTATGATAAGGGTCAGCTATATTTAAGTTATTTAAGCTAACAATGTAGTGAGAAGCTACTACACATTGTCTTCTGCTCTTTAAAATCTAAATTTTAGTTGACCTATATAATGTGTATCTTATTTCATATATCCAAAATTTGGAGGTAGGCACATCCAGTCAGAAGTATGGGTTAAAAAGCCTTTTCCCAGCCTGTCGGAAGATAAGCAGATCAGCATCGTTTATTTTTCAAAGAAAATGTGCATGGTTCACCAGTTGGTTGTACTTAAAGGTTTGGATGTGTGAGTAGCTGGTAGGAGGGAAATTTGGAAGTAATTAGGGATTGAGGAATTCTAGCACAGTATTTATCAAATGTTATATGTATTGATTCTCAGAAAAGCAAACAGCCTTGATTGAAAAGAGGTAGGAATTTTAATGATCACACTTCCTTTTTTTGAAATTAAATACTTTGACATCAACTTGAACCTTTAGAATAATCAGATGTAATGAATTATAATGTTTGTGATTAACAAAGCTACACGTTCAGTGAGTGGCAGGATGAATAGCCAAGCTTAGTTCGATACAATTTTGCCCTCAGCTGTGCAAATGGACTGCATTGTACTTTTAAATGTGGCACGCTGAATGGGAGCAGGAGACATGGCTTTTTATTCTGAAAGATAGAAATTACTCTTTTGGTAACAAAGAATTTGATTCGGAGTTAACTAAAAGGTTCATTTAACAAGCTGTCTCTTACTAATCAGATCAGGGAGATAATGTGACTTTAGAATTTATGATGTTTTCCCCCGTTTTTGTTTTTTGTTTTGTAGTTGATATTCACTGATGGACTCCAAAGAATCATTAACTCCCAGTAGAGAAGAAAACCCCAGCAGTGTGCTTGCTCAGGAGAGGGGAAATGTGATGGACTTCTATAAAACCCTAAGGGGAGGAGCTACTGTGAAGGTTTCTGCATCTTCACCCTCACTGGCTGTCGCTTCTCAGTCAGACTCCAAGCAGCGAAGACTTTTGGTTGATTTTCCAAAAGGCTCAGTAAGCAATGCGCAGCAGCCAGATCTCTCCAAAGCAGTTTCACTCTCAATGGGACTGTATATGGGAGAGACAGAAACAAAAGTGATGGGAAATGACCTGGGATTCCCACAGCAGGGCCAAATCAGCCTTTCCTCGGGGGAAACAGACTTAAAGCTTTTGGAAGAAAGCATTGCAAACCTCAATAGGTCGACCAGTGTTCCAGAGAACCCCAAGAGTTCAGCATCCACTGCTGTGTCTGCTGCCCCCACAAAGAAGGAGTTTCCAAAAACTCACTCTGATGGATCTTCAGAACAGCAAAATTTGAAGGGCCATACTGGCACCAACGGCGGCAATGTGAAATTGTATACCGCAGACCAAAGCACCTTTGACATTTTGCAGGATTTGGAGTTTTCTTCTGGGTCCCCAGGTAAAGAGACGAATGAGAGTCCTTGGAGATCAGACCTGTTGATAGATGAAAACTGTTTGCTTTCTCCTCTGGCGGGAGAAGACGATTCATTCCTTTTGGAAGGAAATTCGAATGAGGACTGTAAGCCTCTCATTTTACCGGACACTAAACCCAAAATTAAGGATAATGGAGATCTGGTTTTGTCAAGCCCCAATAATGCAACACTGCCCCAAGTGAAAACAGAAAAAGAAGATTTCATCGAACTCTGCACCCCTGGGGTAATTAAGCAAGAGAAATTGGGCACAGTTTACTGTCAGGCAAGCTTTCCTGGAGCAAATATAATTGGTAATAAAATGTCTGCCATTTCTGTTCATGGTGTGAGTACCTCTGGAGGACAGATGTACCACTATGACATGAATACAGCATCCCTTTCTCAACAGCAGGATCAGAAGCCTATTTTTAATGTCATTCCACCAATTCCCGTTGGTTCTGAAAATTGGAATAGGTGCCAAGGTTCTGGAGACGACAACTTGACTTCCTTGGGGACTCTGAACTTCCCTGGTCGAACAGTTTTTTCTAATGGCTATTCAAGGTAAGATCAGTGTTTTTCTGTTTCTTACGAATGGTACATTTAAGATAGATTAATAGATGTAAATCTTCATTGGTTTGTATGTGTTCTCTGAAGATTCATGTGCTTTTTTATATGAATAAGCTCAAGTGGCCTTTTGAAAGTAGAAAGGGTAGACAACCTAAGTAACATCTGTACGTCACCATTTCAGTTTTTTTCCTTAAATAGTGGTATTCAGTATCCCATTGGCCAATGGTGAGGATTTTATTTAACATTTTAAAAATAATATTGCTCATTAACAGATAAGGAAAAATTATATACATTCAGGAGAGTATAATGTCTCAATACCATATTTTGTTGTGCATGTTCATTCAGCTGTTTTAGAATATGTTCTTATATTACAATAAATGATACCCTTACTTACATAGTCAAAAGTTGTGCTGCCTTATTTGTAAATTTGTTAAGTGTTAGCTTGAGATTAACGGGTTAAAAGCAGAAGTACCAACAAGTAGTAGAAGTACCCTGTTCTTCAAACTGAATCTTCTGTTAAAGGATTTGAGTTTTGAAATTGCTAAAGCAATGCAGTGAAGAGTGTACCAGACCATAGTATTAGACACAGGTCTTGCTCACAGGGTTCTTGCCCTAAAGTAGACAAGTTATGTCTGCCGATCAATCTCTTTAATAGAGGAATTGGTGCCAACATGGTGCAAAACAAAATTTTACTTTCAAATGTTCCTGTTCTCAAGTAGATAACTGATGGCCAAAATTGTTAAGCTTCAATTTTCAGCTATCATTTGATTTTTCTCTTTTTTTTTTAATACTCACTTATAAGCATACTGATACTCTGTCTGACCCAAAAAGGTCAGAAAATGGAATTATCAGAAAAAAGTTCTAAATGTAGACATATGTGTTGGTAGAGGTTAATTTCTCTACCCTGTAACCTCATTCCCAATTCAGATAAATGCTAGGTTTTATATCCATTTTAGGTGTGACGGAAAATATAAAAATGTGGATTGTAGTGACCCAAGATTGATTAATCAGCAGGTTTTTTTTAAAAAGAAGACATAGTAGACAGAATGATTTATTTGTATGTAACCATTGAAGTTTTTTCTGAAATGTTAATGATATTCATCATTCCCATTAACTTGTTATTCAGATGTTTGAAAATACCTTTTCTATGAAAGCTATCCCTAACCCTGAGGATGTCTCTCTCTTTCCTCTTCCCGTAGGAAGTTCTTGTTAGGGAAATAATTTAGGCTTAGATTTAGGGTATGTTCTGTTCTTCTAAAAGGCTTAGTTGTCAAAAAAAAAAAAAAAACAAAACAAAACACAAAAAAACAAAAACAAAAAACCCTTGGTTCTTACGGTTAATGCGAACTACTTCCTAATCTATTGTTTAAATAATTATCTTTTATTTAGAAGAACACTACTTCAACCTGAGTTGAAGGTTTAAAATGTTTTTAGTAAGGAGATTTAAGATGTTTCTTACTGCATAAGCTGTTGTGTTTTAAATGCTAAAAGACAAGCTGTGTTTTAAAATTTTCAACTGCAAATTTTTGGCAATAGAATTCACATACTTGGTTTTCTTAAAAGAGTTAAGTATGGTTGATTTGACTAAGCTATCTGTAGGAAACTCTTAAATTGACTTATAAAACGTAATTATACAAAGAAAAATAAAACATCTTAGGAAACTCTTGGGGATTAGTAATGGATTTTGTCCTGATAATCATCATGCATGGTTTTCATTTTCCTTACTATAAAGAAAAGGCATGGGACAAAACTTACTTTCCATTTGCTATGAACTTTTAAACCCTATAAAATCTGGGATATAGAGTATAAGTAGGTGAACATAGTTACTCTTAAATCACTGAAGGTGATTTTAATGCTTTAACTTTTATAGTACTTTATGACATAAAGCATCTTCATGTATTTTTAATTTGGGCCCCATAACCTTATGGAGGTAGTAGGCAAGGCAATGATGATGCTGCTCTTTAGAAGTTCTTTAATATCGAAAGAAATGATTATTTTTATGCCAGTCTGTGATTGGGAAATATAATCAGTAGTCTGTGTCCTAATAAGAAGGTATAATACTTTATACAGGGTATTTTGTTAATATTTGAAGATTTTGTACCTTACGGCATTAACTTAGCACTGGGAACTATGATTACCCAAAACAAAGCTTCATCCAAATAAATTGAAACAGTGTTTCTTTTAAACCATCATTGAATTAGTCTATTGTTTCCAAACAACAGCCCTGATATAGCTAAAATTAGTTGCTTTCTCTTCTCTATATGTTACATGACTCTAGCCAAACATTTGCTATGACCAGTGGCCCTGAGTGGTCAGCAGATAATCAACACGTTGAGACCACAACTTGATTGAATACTGACCTTCTGACTTTACATAGAAAAATATTAAATGCCACTAATAACTTGAATTCCTTTTAAATTAAAAAAAAATTATAAATTGCAATTTGATTTTTTAAAATGCCACCTAAAATTTTTTTTATCAGAATGCTTCAAAAAAAAAAAAATCCTCACTTTATTCTCTGGGGGTGGGAAGAGGCAATTCCTTCCTTCCACCACAACATTGAATTATCACATAAAATTGTAAAATTATGAATATTATGATTGAGTTTAGTAAAGCATTTTCTTTTTAAGTTCATTTATAGTAAAACAAGAGAAACCTTATTGATTCTCAAAATCTATTCTTTAAGTAAAACAAACTAGCCATTCTAACTTAATATGCTTTTAAAAATACTGAAATTCAGTACGTTTAGCATAAACTTACTGACGAAGGCACATTTCTGCATTATTTGATTTTCAGCCTTGTTTCATTTAAG
The DNA here is from genome assembly GCF_043159975.1 of Macaca nemestrina. NCBI lineage: Eukaryota > Metazoa > Chordata > Mammalia > Primates > Cercopithecidae > Macaca > Macaca nemestrina. Next base: position 37,018,295 of record NC_092130.1, read on the forward strand.
CATTAATGGCAGAGGTAGAGAAAAGAAATGGTTTTAGGTGGTATTAGAGTTTTTATTGGGATTATGTTGAAATTTTAGTGTTAAAAAATTGTTCGTATCCTGAACGGAGGGATTATTGGAGAGAATGAATGATGTTGGATGAACTTGTAAATTCAGTCTTCGGCAGAGTCTAGGGCTCTGATGATTGGCACTTAATGAAACTACTAAAATTTATGTAGATTTTAATGTCTCAGTCACATCTGTATCTAATTTCATAAAAGTAATGAAATTGAAGACCTATACAGGTACAGAATAAGTGAAGCAAATTCTGCTAACATCATGTTGAATGCTTTCTCAGAAAAAGAGGAAATATAAAGAGAAGAGATTTGTTTTGAGTATGATTTACCCCCTCCCCCATGGATACTTTCTTTACTTCCTACCTTTTTTCTTTTTCTTTTCCTTCTAAAGATTCTGGCAGTGGGTGTTTCAGTGTTTTTTAAGCTTAATATTTCTGGTATTCATTTATCTAAAGTGATTTCTGAATGTTAAAGGAGATTTCCTTTTAAATATTTATTTTTAGCTTTATGATGAGAATCTTATTTTTTAAATCTATAACTTGTTATGACTATATGATTAGTAAAAGAAAAGCTTTTAAAACACACTGTGTATTCAGGTGTGTCATTTTAGTGTGGAATGACTAATACAGAAATATGTGACTAGCATGTGGTCAGATTTTATTGAAAATACTTGTGATGTTTCTATGGCTGTTCCCCTTATATTTTTATAATTGGTAACATAATTCATATGCTATTTTGGTTTTGTCTATTTGTGTTACATATATTTTAGTCTGATCACTTTTGCTGTTTATTTAATGTTTATACATTTTATGAAAGATTATTCTGAAATATACCTTGCGTAAATGTAGGTTAAATGCAAATTGTATTAACAGTGAAATGAATATGTGGGTAGAGATCACTTTAGGGGCCTTTTGAGATTTAGTGAAGGAAAGATTGTATCGGAAGGGTTTACTTCAGTGTGACTGCCTAATGTGAAAGTCAGAACATCTGCATTAATTGGTTAGTTACATAAATCTTAGTCCACTCTGGCCTATAGGTGATTGAAACAGACCAGGAAATCTTAATTTACATTAAGTTTAGACTAGGTCTGAGGCATAGTTCTTAAAGCACATTCTTTTTTACTTTAATGATTATACCTAATTTTAATTAGCAGTGAGTTCTCATTATGTGCTACTACTTATGGGGGCAAATTAAATAAGCAAAATAGGTTTGTGCTGAATCGCATTTACCCTTCTGAGGACATCCTGGTAATATTTTCATCAAGAGTAATTGTGTAATGCAGTATTTACAGGTATTTGCCAGATTAATGGGCACTTGTTTTCATATTTCTGAGTCATGAAAAATACACATTGGTGATTCCTATTGCATAAAGAGTTTTCAAGAAATATTTAGTTGCATTAAGCTATAACTACAAAAATAATCAATTACTTATTGACCTTTACAGAGAATTTTTAAAAGCCCATGCTCTCCTTATTTCTGCAGCTTCAGGGAGCCAACTGCTCTTACTTTCTTCTGGCATATTCTATTAATACTTGGGTTTTGTATTTTTCAAATAAATAAAATATTCCTATTGAGAATTGAAAAAGAAAAGATCTACTAAGCGTTCCCTTCCCCTTTGGATTATGTGTGATCGTTTCTGTGCTAAACTAGATTAGGGTGTGACTTGTGATGGTGATTTTTGTTCATTTTACATATTAAGAAATAGAATTTTATCGCAGTTCAAAATTAGTTGTAGACAGTGGTTTTAACCCCCAAACACCTAATTTTGACAGGTTGCTTTTTTTATTCCTCAGTACCGTTGTAAATGTCTCTAAATACAGAATTTCCAGTGGAGTTCATAAATTAATTGGTAGTGGAAGGTGAAGAGGGAAGAGCAACAGAGATGTGCAGTGCTATGAATAAGTTTAGGAATATCAAGATCAATTCTGAAAGCTAACAGTTTGGATCAACTGTCATGAATTAGAGGTTTAAGAAGAGAAAAATTTAGGGCTATATTTAGGCACAAGGAAATGCATTAATCAGGATTACAATTTAGCTTCTTTTATTTGAGGTAGAAATCTAAAACTAATCATGGCTATATAATACTAATTGTTGAGTTATGTTGTTGTTTCTTACTATGCTTTATTACCAAAAAAGGATAAAATGCACATTTTACTTTCTTTTAGATTATTTTAGGTAAGATTAAGTTCATATTTGTCCCATCTTTATTTAAGCTGCTGTTCAATAAATGAAAATCTAATGACTTGAATGTAGTCAACCTGATGTCTTAATATTGATATAATCATTTCATATTTCATAGTGCCCTTTTACAGCCATTGTCAACTGACTGGAGAGCAACCTTTTTCTTTGGTAATATATTTCTATGGATTATGTATTTTTTCTGCTGGAATATTGAGAAAATTAATTTTTCATAATACATATGTAGAATAAATTATGGGGTTCTGCAAGTGCTAGACAGTCACTTAAACTATATTGCAATACATTCCTTAAATTCAATATTTTGAATGAAAATGTGTTATCCCCTAATTTTATCCCTGGGCTAATTTAAATATTAATTGCATCCCAATAGAGCTGCATGCTTAAACATACTTTTTCAGAGTAACCCAAGTATTAATTCTGAGTGCTTCAAAATATTTTTTAGCAAGTTTCAACAAGATTAATAGTGTTTATAATGCAGCAAGTTCAGTGAAAGTACCTGTTGTTTTAGAATTTTTTTTCATTCACACTATAGGGCACCAAAAATATATATAAGGGGAAAAAAGGTTTAATGATATGATTAGTTGTAAATGTTTACACATTATCTTACCTTGAATTTTTATTTTTGTAAAAAAATAATTTGAGAGTTCAGTAAGTATGCAGTGTTTAAGATACACAGTTTGTTGCAAAAAGTGTGAACTTACTATTTCTTTTTACAGTAAAATTAGCCTTTATTCTAGTTGATTTCATAATTGTCCATAATATTTAGCCGTGGCTATTATGAAAGTATATTTGATAGCCAAATTTTGAAAGCTATTGTGAAATGATACAATTCAGTACATGATTTATTATTTCATGTTGTTTGGGGCAATGCTGTGACTTACGACCTTATGATTGTCACATGCTAAACACTAAAGCTCTACCAGTTTGTTATGGACACTTTTACTTTATGTTATTTTAATGTTTTGTAATTACTGAGGATAAGAGCTTCCTTAATTTTAAGACTATTTAAATTTCAGATTTTCCTTTTTTATTTTTTTAACCCTTAAGTCCCTTCCAAAGAATTTGATTTAGTTATTTAGTAGTAGAAACAGAAGAAAAATACTCAACTAAAAGTCCAAAGACCTAGTTTCTAATGCTAAGGGAGACAGTCTGTGGCCTCAAACTAGGTACTTTGGAGTCAAAAATACTTTATTTACGACTATGAATTGTTTTCAAAACACGTGTGTGTGTTTCTAAAATTCCAAAATCCTTTCAACGCATCAATTTGATGAGGGAAGTAATTAGGGTGGGGAATGGTATAACAAAGTTAGTTCTTTGACATTTTCTTTATAGATTATCAAGTGTAAGACAAATAGATGTGAATACAGATTTGGGGTTTTTATAAGATAAGGATTTAAAATAACGTAGTTGGTGATACATAAAAAATAAACTATTGCTGTTGTTAGCACCCGAGAGGTGGGGCTCTTGGGTTCTCAGAGCTTGTTTTCTATCTTAGGTACAGTTATTTTAGATTAAAACTTAAAAGAACTTGAGAGCTCCCCTAATCTTACCCCCTAATTTTTTCGAATGAGAAATTGAGATCCATAGGAAGTGTTGAGGTAAAGATCACAGAACACTTAATTAGCGGTGTTGCCAGTTTGAATATCTCAATTCTTAGTTATCTAAGTTCCCTGGTAGGCTTCTTTAATTTTCTGGGTCTCTTCTAGACATTTGAAACAAATAGTCGATTGACATAATACAGACTAGCCACATACTTTATAAGAGATACTTTTGACTCATTTAGATTTTTAAAATATACAGTGTCTGTATTCTTCCCTATACATTTTGTTAACCTATTTTTCCCTAATAATGATTAAGCACCAATTATGTGACAGCACTATGCTAAGCACTTTGCATGCATTCATTTCATTTAAATCTCAACTCTGTGAAAAGTTTTTATTCTAGTTACCGTATTAAGTCTTGATTCTGTCAATATCCATGTAGCACAGAAGGCAGCAGTTATTTACCTTAATTTTACAAATGTGAAAACTAGAGGCATTTTAAGAGAAAAAGAGAAAAGAATAGCCAGGCAAATCTTAATACTTATCTGAAGGGAAATATTTAATATTGGGTATGTTAGTTCCTCATGTATCTTTAATAATTTTTGTCAACAGCAAATCTTTAAATAAAATATAAGGGATCAGGCCTTTACTCTCTTGCATATATTTGTAAAGTCACTTACTGCTTTTTGTCACAGTTTCAGTTTCTGTAAAATACGGCGTTTTTACCTGACAGGATTTGTGCATGTATGTTTACTTTGAAAATTAGAAAGCATTATAAAAATGCAAGGTGGAATTTTTAAAGCTCTGCCAAATTCACTTAGCTTAAACCAGTATGACGCTCATTGGCTAAAGTGCATTATGACATCTGTGACTGTGGTGTAGGTATTTCCTATAATTAAGACTCTTTTAGGGTCTGCTACATGCAATCCCGGAAAGGTCATGAATTGCAGTTTCGTGAAGACTACTGTATTTTACAGCCTTCAAATGCCAAGGTAGTATCTTTACAATGATTTTTTTTTTCAGTTTTATTTTTTTGAAAGTGCCTTCAATGAAGTTTTCAGTGGATTTTGTTGAGGGATATGAAGTATGCCATCTAAATAATAGCCATAGTGATAACTCCACCCACATTGTTATATTTTTATTAATAAATGCTAGAGTATTCTCTTTCTGGTATTTCTTGTTCTGATGTTTTTGTGTAATCAAGTATGCAAAGATTCTTTGTCATTAGAAACCTTAATTTGCCTGAAAATGGGAATGAAGTAAGGATTAAATTTTTTTTACATTTATTACATTTATTGAAGCTGTCTGAAAAAGCTCTTGAGTATGTTGAATACCAAAATTTATCCTAACTACATAAATTTGGGAGGATTGTGAAACTTGACTGCACTTACTTTTTTTCTTTATTGATCAAGTGGTTGAAAAAAACTTGAGTTAAACAAATTTGATGTATCAAACCGAAGTTATAAAAGCAGAGGCAAGCATAGAATTATTAAACGGCAGTTTAAATTGGTAAACATACCGATGTAGAACCTAAGTTTGTAGGCAGCTTTCTTAGATGGAAACTTAAAAAAAAATTTAATTAGAACATTATGTGAAATTTGTCATCTGGAATTCAGCTGGGTTTATTAAGGATAAAGTGTATGACTATAAAGTAGATTTTTTTTTTAAACAGAAAACCCAAAATAAATGTTCTAAATTTCCACCTTGGGAGGCTATGTATATTGCTCCTCTTTGAAACTGCCTTCAGAACCACCTTGTAAGCCATAAAAGAAAATTGGACTCATTGCATTATAGTAACACCTAACTGTTCTTGCTCAAAGAAAATGTATTTATTCCTAAGCCTTTTTTGTGTGACTTCAAATCATTTGAGTATTTCCAGATATTTAGAAATTTACTCCTTTCTTGAATGACATTTATTTTCTTTGAGGGTATTTAAAAAAGCCCACATAGATAATTCTACAGAAAATGTTTAATTCTGTTTTGAATATGCCTGGAATAAGTGAATAGCTTGCCAGGGTGACTATTCTGAAATGGATGATGCTTGTTGGTTAAGTTCTGATTTGTGTTTTCTTTATTAAGGAACTTTATGCTAACAGTTTATATATTCCCCCTTCTTGGCATAGTAAAGAAGTAATAGAGACTACTCACCTCTAAGCCTGATTTTTAAAATGAGTATTTATTTTATGTTTAAGTAAGGTAGGTCTGCTTTTGACTTGGACTTAAAGGGAACTTGGCAATAGCAGATATAATGTAAATATAATGTGAATTCCTACAACAGTCTCCCAAACAGTTTAATTTCCCATTCATACACATTTCCCTTAGTGTATCAGGGAATTAAGTATCTGATTATCAGTATAGGAAGAGCAACTCAAGTATACTAAAATTATTTATGCTTATAAAATAGTTTGAGTTATAACTACAATATAAAATTCATATATTTATGACTTTTATTCCTCACAACCTGAAAAAAACCTCTGCGATTACTGATAGTACTTTTAAAAACTAAATGAATTTTGTTACTACTATTTTCTAAATTTAGTCATGTTTACTGTTCAAAAAATGCTAGACTAAAATGGATGCTAATCTTTGAAATGATGAAGACACGTGTAGTGGTGTCAAAAATAGGATATTCATTTTGTAACCATTCTGTTAGTGCTGAAGTTCTTAGAATTTCTTTGTGACAACAGCCTACTTAAGAACTTTAAATTTTTTAGGATTGTACTAAAAGCAAACTGTTTTCTTGGATATTTGTTCTTTCTCCCCAAAAGATGATTTATAAGTTTTCAGAGCTAAGAAATGGGGATGAAGAGCCATTCTAGCATAGCAGGTAATGTTTTACTGCTAACAGATTTTTCTCTACACTGCTTTATTAGCCTTGAACCTCCTAGTTTGTTCTGTCAGCTGGGAGGCTGGTAGATTTTCTATTAGGTAGCAAATGCTTCTCATCACTAAACACATATCATGGGCTGGTGTTAGTGCAGTCTGTAGATGGGCACTGCATTTTTAATCAAGAAATGTTTTTGAAGGAAAGAAAAATAGGTGAAGTAATTTCTAACTCAGTATTTTAGGGATGAGTGACCTTTTAATTGGTAATGACATTTAACAGAGCTGTACAGTGTTTTGGGGGTCCCACAGACATATTTAAACAAGAAAATAGTAAATAAGGAAGCCAGAAGGAAAAGTTATAAAACTATTAAGAAAAAAATGAAAATTCTAAACTTCAATTCTGGTGCCTGGCTAAATTTGATTTTTGTATGCCTCAGTGTTTCTCTATGGACACTGGGAAATCAATAAGCAGCCTAGCTACGTTATTATGTTTGTAAGTGGAAGAACTAAAGAACTACAAAGACATGTTCTAGGCCAAGAATTCTTGAGATAGATAGAGTGGGAGGTTAACTAGATGATCTCCAAGGTCCTTCTAATTGCGCTTGGCAGCAGCAAGCATTTATCAAGCTAGACACTGGGCATATGGAGATGAGGAATATGAAAATCCCCAGCAGCATGGAGAGCACTCTGATGATACTCATCCCTGCCTACTCCTCCCTCAATTTGCTTTTTGAAATGTGAGCTTGAAGGATCTCAAGCTCCTTCCTGGGAAGACATAACTGAAATTTCATGGAGGAACTGCATGGATGAATGGGAAACAAGATTTTATTCAACTATTTGGAATAAGAAAAGGGGCAACAAGGAGTATGAAACAAAGAAAAGATGGAAAGAATTAGTTGACTAGATGAGGACTGAGTAGATAGGAATGAGCCAACAGGAGACTTCAGCAACTAATGGCTGAAAGTATTATGTGGATGCATATTGTCATCAAATACTACATGATACAAGACAAGGAGAATACATGACTTTCACCATAACCTCAGTTTGTGTACCCTAGGTACAAGGTATTTTTTTCTTCTAGTCACTTAAGAATATCCTTACCCTCTAGGAGAAATAATCCTCTTTCTGGGCTCCCCAGTGTATAAGCTCAAATCTGAGAAAGTTTTAACTGAAATGTTCTTTCTCCAGGTACCCACATAGTTTACTCTCTCACTTAAATGTCAGCTCTGTAAAAGAGATCTCTGACTGCTCTATCTGAAATAGTAGCATCTTTCACATAGTCTTTCCATCTTCTTAACATCATCTGTCTAATTGTGTCTTATCTGCTCACCTGCTACAATGTAAGCTCCGTGAGATCAGTGATACTGTCTGCCTTGCTTACTTCTGTATGCCACCATCTAGAATAGTGTCTAGCCTATAGTAAGACCTCTACAAATACATGTTGAATACCTAAATAAACAAAATTTGACATATACACCAAAAAGATGTATAGGAATGGATTATATTTCTAATCTTTCCCGAGTAAGAAAAATGTCAGCAGATACTGAATATCACTGAGAGAGATGATAGCCCAGGTTATCTTCCCCAGATAGAAATAAGCCTTAAGACTAACAGGTGTATATGAATACAGAGAGAAGTGTACATAAAGATGTATTTTCAATTGTTGTCAGTCTCTAAATTTGCTTTAAGACTTTGAAATGGATTGCTTTTCATAATTTCTTGGAATAACTCTGGTCTGTTTACCATTGAAAAATTAGACTAGCCAATGTTTGTAAATGAAGGGTTAGAGGGTGTTTTCATTTGGTTGGTTGGTAAAAGCTTGCTCAACGCAGTAACTTATAGTAAATTGTCAGTATAGGAACTTTTGTAGCAGAAGCTTTATGCTTTTCACTTTTATAAGAATTGAGATTGTTTAAGCAGATGAGTCTAATGTATGTTTGTACTGACTTACCTAGAAGGTCAGGCAAGAAATCGGTTTCCTCATTTTTCAAATAAGTGTGTGTGTAATCACTAAGAGAGGAGGGGTGTCTTATTTTTGCCTGAATTTTCAAAGTATCTTTTTTCAGCTTATTTATATTTTAGATTTCACTTATTCCATCTATAGTATATAACAGTCAGGGTTGGTAGGATAAGTTCATCTCTTCCACTAAGAGTTATGGGAGAGTTCAACCTAATATGGCAATGACAGTCAGAAAAGAGAAAATGCATGGTAAGTAGGTGTTAGCTATAGCAAGAAAATCAGATGAGGTCATTTAAGAATGAACTGCTCTAATGTTGAGGAAAAAAGAGGGGAGGGACAAGGACAGGGCTCTGGAAGGCAACCGAAGAGAACAGCCACAAAAAATAATGAATAGCTGAAGAATGAGGAGACAACAATCTTAAAATGTGGCAGGGAGAGGGTAGTTGTCATATCAACTAGCATAGAAGAGACGGAATAGAATAACATAAATATATGAGTGATTATTGTTGTTGAAACCAATCCTTCAAACGTGAACATTCTCAAAAATCAAAGCTAGATAAATTAGGGAAATCTTAAATGGCACAATATTACTAGTAATTCGTTTATAATTTTTTAAAAAAGGAACCTTAAATTTGAAATTTAGATGTAATTAAAGCAGATAATAAGAAACATACTTCTGAGACACAAAGACCCTGAGATTTGGTTAAGAGTAAGGTACAAAGGCTGGAAGCCAGAAGGGAATTAAGTTTCTGTTCCCTGAGAAGTCAACACAACAGGAAAAAACTGGCCACACCCTAATTCAAACTCTTACCACTCTTATCAGTAGTCTCCTAATTCTCTAGTTTTCCCCTCTCCCTTCTTAATTCATTCTGCAGTCTACTGCCAGATTAATCTTCCTAGAACACCACTTTCAGTGTTATTCCCCTGATCAAAAAGTGTCTGTGGTTTTGTTGCTCATAGCATAGTGGTTCTCCATCTTTGTACCACAACCCATATGCCAGCTGATAGATGGTGGGTAGCCACAGGAATTGTCCATAACCTTTGGAGGATTTGGCTTATACATAGTCTTTTATCCAAGAAAGCATATCTGAGTGTAAGTGAGCATTATAGGGATAGTCTTTGAATCGACTCTTTTTAAAATTTATTCTTCTTTTTGCAAATGCCCCTTCAGAATTTACAGAAATAATGTGTTCATTCCATCTGTAAAATACCCCAAAATGTTAATAAACTTATTTCCGTCACCTCTCCTTTCCTATTTCTTCCTGCACATCTCCCCTTATTCTCCACATTTCCTTGTAATTATATAAGCATAAACAGAGACATATATGATATTTTCTGGGTTGCTTGCCTTTAAATAAAATAATGGGATTATCTTATACCCTTTTGTCTGCAGCTTGCTTTTCTCACCTAACAAGCACACCTTGGGACATCCTTCCAGGTCAACAGACGCGGATCCCATTCTTTTAAACAGTTATACGATATTCTATTCAGGTGGTGTCATAATTTTTGCCACTACAAACAAGTTTCTAATAAACACCCTTTTCTATGTATCCTTTACAAATAGCAACTTTTTTCCTAAGCATAGATGATATAGTTTGGCTCTGTGTCCCCACCCAAATCTCATCTCAAATTGTAATCCCCACATATCAGGGGAGGGGCCTGGTGAAAGGTGATTGAATCATGGAGGCAGACTTCTCCTTTGCTCTTCTCATGATAGTGAGTTCTCATGAGATCTGGTTGCTTGAAAATGTGTGGCACTTCCCTCTTTACTCACTGTCTCTCCTGCCCTGCCATGTGGAAACATGCTTTCTTTGCCTTCCACTGTGAGTGTAAGTTTCCTGAGGCCTCACAGTCATGCTTCCTGTTAATCCTGTGGAACTATGAGTCAGTTGAACCTCTTTTCTTTATAAGTTACCCAGTCTCAGGTAGTTCTTTATAGCACTGTGAAAATGGATTAGTACAGAAAATTGGTACCAGGACAGTGGGGGCATTGCTGTCAAGATACCTGAAAATGTGGAAGTGACTTTGTAACTGGGTAATGGGCAGAGGTTGCAATGGTTTGGAGGACTCAGAAGAAGACAGGAAGATGAGGGAAAGTTTGGAACTTCCTAGAGACATGTTGAATGATTTTGACCAAAATGGTGATCATCATATGGACAATAAAGTCCAGGCTAAGGTGATTTCAGGTGGAGATGAGGCACTTATTGGGAACTGGAGCAAAGGTCACTTTTGCTTTGCTTTGGCAAATAGACTGACAGCATTTTGCCCCTGCCCTAGAGATCTGTGGAACTTTGAACTTGAGAGAGATGATTTAGAGTATCTGGCAGAAGAAATTTCTAAGTAGCAAAGCTTTCAAGATATTGCCTGGCTGCTCCTAACAACATACAGTCATATGTGTTCACAAAGAGATGGTCTGAAGTTGGAACTTACGTTTAAAAGGGAAGCAGAGCATAAAGATTTGGAAAATTTGCAGCCTGACCTTGTGGTAGGAAAGAAAAGCCTATTTTCTGGGGAGCAATTCAAGCCAGCTGCAGAAATATGCATAGGTAAATGTTAATAGCCAGTACAATAGGGAAAATGTCTCCAGGGCATGTCAGACACCTTCGTGGCAGCCCTTCCCATCACAGGTCTGGAGGTGTTGGAGGAAAAAAATGGTTTCGTGGGCCAGGCCCAGGGTTGCACTGCTCTCTGCAGCCTCAGGACATGGTGACCTGCATCCCAGCTGCTCCAGCTCCAGCTGTGGCTAAAAGGAGCCAGGAGATATCTTGGGCTGTTGATTCAGAGGGGGTAAGCCTCAAGTCTTGGCAGCCTTCTTGTGGTGTTGGGCTTGTGGGTGTGCAGAAGGCAAGAGTTGAGGCTTGAAAGCCTCTGCCTAGATTTCAGGATGTGTGGAAATGCCTGGATGTCCAGGAAGAAGTCTGCTGCAGGGGCAGAGCCCTCATGGAGCTCCTCTGCTAGGGCAGTGCAGAGGAGATATATGGGGTTAGAGCCCCCACATAGAGACCCCACTGGGGCACTGCCTAGTGGAGCTGTGAGAAGAGGGATACCATTCTCCAGACTCCAGAATGGTAGATCCACTGACAGCTTTCACCATGTGCCTGGAAAAGCTGCAGGCACTCGATGCTAGCCTGTGAAAGCAGTCGCAGGGGCTTGAACCCAGCAGAGCCACTGGGGTGGAGCTGTCCAAGGCCTTGGGAGCCCACCCCTTGTGTCAGTGTGGCTTGGATGTGAGATGTGGAGTCAAAGGAGATCATTTCGGACTTTTAAGATTTAATGACTACTACAAAAACCTACTCAGGTTTTTGGACATGCATGGAGCCTGTAGCCTCTTTATTTTAACCAATTTCTCTCATTTGGAATGGGGGCATTTACCCAATGCCTGTACCCCAGTTTTTTCTTGGAAGTAACTAGTTTTTTATTTTACAGTCTCATAAGCAGAATGGACTTGCCTTGACCCAGTGAGACTTTGTACTTGGACTTTTGAGTTAATGCTGGAAGGAGTTAAGACTTTGGGGGACTATTGGGAATGCAAGATTGTGTTTTGAAATGTGAGAACATGAGATTTAGGAGGGGCCAGAGGCAGAATAATATGGCTTGGCTCTGTGTCTCCACCCAAATCTCAATCACTTGTAATCCCCACATATTGAGGGAGGGGCCTAGTGTGAGGTGATTGAATCACAAGGGTAGACTTCCTCTTGTTCTCATGATAGTGAGTTCTCATGAGATCTGGTTGTTTGAAAGTGTGTGGCACTTCCCCCTTCTCTCTCTGTCTCCTGCTCTGCCATGTAAACATGTGCTTGCTTCTCCTTCACCTTCCACCATGATTCTAAGTTTCCTGAGGCCTCTCAGTCATGCTTCCTGTGATGCCTGTGGAACTGTAAGTCACTTAAACCTCTGTTCTTCATAAACTACCCAGACACAGGTAGTTCTTTATTGCAGTGTGAAAATGGACTCATACAATAGATTTCCCCAAAGTTGGGTTCCTGAATCAGGGGTATGTGTATTTAAAATTTTAACAGATATTTCCAAATTATTTTTTTCAAGGATTATAGCAAGTCACAGTTCCCCCTGGCAGTGTTTACACTTTTCTTTACAATAAAAATATATAAATCATTATTACTAACAAATTCCTTGCCATGAGTTCTAAAATTGATCACAACATATCAGTGTGCCATATAACATAGCTAAAGACTGTTGCAGTCTGGAATTCAAGCTCCTTCTCTGTGCTTTTAGCAATATGTAATGTTCAAAACCAATTTAATGCTACTTACTCTGTATGCTTTCCTTTATGGAGTCCAGGCCATAGCCCCCCTCCCTCATCTGATAGTATCCTCTGGCAGCCACAGACCACACAGTTCTTTCTACCTAAATTTGCCATTAGCACATAGTAGGTACCCAATAAATGTTTGTTGAATTAATAATGTTTATATATTTCTAATTTATCTCCAAGTAAATCCAGTCTCCTTAAGGACAAGGAATGTTTTCACTATACCACCTAGCAGTTAAGGTACTCAATTTAGGTAGGGCTGTTTGAACAAAGAACCACAGAGGAAGCAAATAGCATGGCCTTGCCTTTAATACATATATTTTACTTCTCTTAGGGAAAACTGGAATGGTAAGAATCTAGTAACAATATTAAGAACAGCACTTTTATTGAGCAGTTATTATATGTGAGACACAGTTCAAACTGCAGAGGATACAACAGTGAACAAGGCTGAAGTTGTTTCTGCCTTTCTGGAGCTTATGGTTTAAAGGTGTTACATTCAAGACATTTGTAGGACACATTTTAAAAATGCCATCCAATTTCAGGCTCTTTCCAGCAGAAACTGTGGAATATTTTTCCATTCATTCAGCATTTACTTAGTGCCTACTCTGCTAGGAATTGAAGAGAAAGCCCAAAGACAGGCAGACCTTACCTGAGAGGTAGTGAACTGACCAGGATGACTGTGGGCAGTAGACTTGTTTCCCAAGCTAGCCTCACCATTTCTGTATTTGCATATACAAGGAAAGGATTAGATATAGGGATTAGTGTCAGCATATACCCCAGGGACATTTGTTTTTAGTGAAAGGTGCCAGTCTTCATCCCTGTACCCAGTACACAAACCACTAAGGAGCATGCTCCTGTCATTGTCAAAGAATCGTAGAATTCCAAATGGAGCTAGTTTTGATATCCAGATCTCACTTCATGTGAGGAAACTAAGATCCAATATTGTGGGTAAGAATTAGGACTCTTCAGATTCCCTGGGTATGAATCTGACTAACAACTGTGTGAACTTGACCAAATTCATAACCCTATAAACTGTTTCCTCACTTTTAAAATGGGCATTACAAAATCATGTAAACTGCATAGCACAGTGTCTGGCACTTAAAAAGCACTCCTGAAGTTTTTAGTGATGTGGTTTCAGATTAGGCAACTCCTTAATGCCAAAGGTTTTTACTTGAGAACTCTATTGTGCCAAACCACACCCTATTCATAAGCCTTTTTCATTAATTGATCTCAAACTGGCTTCATTATGATCATAACTTTATTTCAGTTTATTTTTAAAATTTATTTTTCATTTTTATGGGTATATAGTTAGGCATATACATTTATGGGGTACAGGGCATGTTTTGATGCAGGCATGCTTTGTGGGGGTGAGATATAATTGACTGGGGTGAGATATGCCATTGTAGTTTTGATTTGCATTTCTCTGATGATTAAGGATGTTGAACATTTCTTCATATACCTGTTGGCCATTTGTATGTCTTTTGAGAAATGTTTATTCAGATCTTTTGTCCATTTTTTAAGTTGGATTATTTGATGTTTTCCTATTGTCTGAACTCTATATATTCTGGTTATCATTCCCTTCTCAGATGGGTAGCTTGCAAATATTTTCTTCCATTTTGTGGGTTGTCTCTTTGTTGATTGTTTCCTTTGCTGTGCAGAAGCTTTTTAACTTGATGTGATCCCATTTGTCCATTTTTGCATTGGTTGTCTGTGCATTTGAGGTATTACTCAAGAAATCTTCTCCCATACCAATGTCCTGGAGAGCTTCCCCAGTGTTTTCTTTTAGTTTCCTAGTTTCAGGTCTTAGATTTAAGGCTTTAATCCATTTTGATTTGATTTTTATATGTGGTGAGAGATAGGGGTCTAGTTTCATTTTGCCTATGGATATCCAGTTTTCCCAGCACCATTTATTGAAGAGACTGTCCTTTCCCTAGTGTATGTTCTTGGCACCTTTGCTGAAAATGAGTTCACTGTAGGTGTATGAATTTGTTTCTGGGTTCTCTAGTCTGTTCTGTTGGTCTATGTATCTGTTTTTATGCTAGTACTATGCTGTTTTGGTTATTCCAGTTTTGTAGTATTATTTGAAGTCAGATAATGTAATTCCTCCAGTTTTATTTTTTTTTACTCAGGATGGCTTTGGCTATTCTGGGGCTTTTGTGGTTCCATATAAATTCTAGAACTTTTTTTCTACTTCTGTGAAGAATGTCATTGATATTTATTGGTAAAGATTGCATTGAATCTGTAGATTGCTTTGAGTAGTATGGACATTTTAACAATATTGATTCTTCCAATCCATGAGCGTGGAATATCTTTCTATTTTTTTGTGTCCTCTTCAATATCTTTCATCAGTATTTTATAGTTTTCATTGTAGAGATCTTTCACTTCTTTGGTTGAGTTTATTCCTAGGTGTTTTATTTTATCTGTAGCTGTTGTAAATAAGATTACTTTCTTGCTTTCTTTTTTAGATTGTTCTCTGTTGGCATCTAGAAATGCCATTGATTTTTTGTATGTTGATTTTGTGTTCTGGAACTGTACTGAATCTGTTTTAATAGTTTTTTGGTGGAGTCTTTACATTTTTCTAATAAGATCATACAGTCTGCAAACAAGGATAATTTGACTTCTTCCATTCCAGTTTGGATTCCCTTTTTATCTTTCTCTTGTCTGATTACTCTGGGTAGGTCTTCCAGTACTATGTTGAGTAACAGTCGGCACCCTTGTCTTGTTGTAGATCTTAGAAGAAAGGCTTTCAGTTTTTCCCCATTGAGTATGATACTAGCTGTCAGTCTGTTACATATGGCGTAACTTTCAAACTAATTGATTATAGTTAGGAAGTGAAGACTTAAACTTGTGGTACCATTATCAGATTTATATTTCAGCCGTAAGCTTGAAGAGGAACTGAAAAATGCATATGTGATGCATGTGCTTCCTATCTGGCCCTCTTCCCCGACCCTCCTGCCCTGTAATCTACACAAGTTCCTCTCTCAGTCACTCATCAACTACTTGAACCTCTGAGGAACTTGGGGTTAAGGTAAATTAGAATAAAACTGTCTGAAGAAGAGCAAGCCTTTCATGTCTTGAGAAGTTCTTGGGGTTTTAGAAAGAACATCATTGCTTCTGTTCTCCAATTACTTTGACTTCTTCTTAAAAAGAATACTAACGTTCTGAAAGTCATAATACCAAGGTTCTACCTCTTCAAATAAGGACTTTTAAAAAATTGGTTTTTGTATGATTCAGTGTGAATTAAATCCCACAATGAAAAGGATTTTACTTTCTTAATGTAGATTTTCAAATACATAATTACTGATGTTTATAAGTAGATTTATTATACACACCGAAGCACCTTGCAAATTCTCGAATGGATCAGGTCTTATTTTTCAGCCTTACTTTGAAACTTTAAGTCAAATAATTAAGGATTTGTTAAACATTTCTCTTAATATCAAGGTTTTCCATGTTGGGGCCCTCTTTTATAAGCAATCTTTTGTTTTCTCTGCTTGCTCAAAGTAGCTATGTTTGTTGTATCTGTTAGTATTTGCTCTATAACAAACACACTGGGTGCCTTCACACTTAGATTTGGCAATTATCACTCCTGTAAATGAGATATTACATAAGATAGGAAAAAGAACAGTATCATTCCGTATTAACAATTTAGAGCTGACTGCTTTTAAAATTTAGTGTCTTTAAAATAACCATTTATTTTTCCTCATGAGTCTATAAATCAGGTGGGCAGTTCTGCTGATCTGGCCAAGCTCAACTTATCTCAGCTGGGCACATTCAGTGTATCTGCTATCAGCTGGCTGGCTGGCTGGCTGTAGCAATGAATGGTGACAGCAGGCTGCCCTTAACTTTTTCACACAGTAGCATCAGAGTTGCAAAAGAACCAGCAGAACCGTGCAGAACTCTTTAAGACCTAGGCTTGGAACAACTATATTTCTACCACATTCTATTGGTGAAAGCAAATCACAGGGCTAGTCTAGATTCAAGTGGGTGAAGGAGCTGTAAATTACACTGCAAAGGAGTGTGACTGTAGGGAGAGGGGTGTGTGTGTGTGGTTTTTTTTTTGTTTGTTTTGTTTTGTTTTGTTTTGTTGTTTTGCATTTTGTCACAGTGGTTGTAGGAATCAGGCGTATTTAAAATTCTGATCCTTCTGTGATATCGAATTGTTCATGAACCTTGCCTGTGGTGGAAAGACAGAACCATTGTGACAGAAGGATAAAAACTTGTAATTTAGAGACTAACAAAGGTTCAGATTCCAGTTCCATCACTTATTTCTGCAATCCCGCAGAAGTTAATCTTCCTGATAGGCACTCAGTAATGATTGATTCACCTGAACCTCAGATTCTTTATGTATTTTAAAGAAAGGGCTAGGTAAATACAAAGCACTTATGTAACTGCTTTTATTATTGCAAACCTGGCTCCCACACTCCATTCAAGGTGTAAGACTCAGTATCTTCCTTGAATTAAAAAGGAAGAGAAAGTGTGTTAGGGAAGGGAAGAGAAATATTTTACTAATTGTGGCCTCAGAATAAAGTGACCACTCACTGGGGGTATTTTCCTGTAAGAAAAGAATGGTTGAGGCTCAGAGTTAAGAGATGCAAATTCAAAAGTCTCCTTGGGGTAGGATTCTCTGTGATTCATTTGGTGAGAGGTGTAACATTAGACACAGTCCCAATGTAGGTTTCTTTTTTTAAAGAATTATGGTCCATCCCATACACACTGGGTGCCTTAATACAAGATTGGGCAATTATCACTCCTTTAAATCAGGTTTTACATAAGATAGGAAGAAGAACAGTATCATTCCACATTAACAATTGAAAGCTGACTGCTTTTAAAAAAGTAAAAGGGCCATATAGAAATAAAATCACATGAATTTCTTGTGTTAAACATAGTTGTCATATTCGGTGAGGAATAAACACCTAAATTCATCCCACTAGTAGTAATAGAAAAGATGAAACATACACACACAGCACAACTAGATTAACTTATACAAAGGGCCAGATATCTCAGAATTCAGACAGTCAGAAATGTTGACTAGAGTTAATGCCTCTTTTAGGAGAGGTACCAGGTAAGTGTTCTCAAAGAACTGGAAACTGAGACTACCACCTCTGGCGTTATCTATTTGTGAACACAAGCAAGTCTGTGAATTTTTCTGCACTATAGCTACCTTTCATGTTTAATAATTATACATTCTTCTAAGAAAAGAAGGTAACATTTGGGTGTAATTTTTTATTAAGGATAAAATTTAGTGTAGACAATAAAGGCATTCGGCATAGAAGCCCTTACTTTTTTTTTGTTTTTAAGTTAAACTGCCAGCCAACCTTTATGGATTGCAGTCTTTGCTTTTTTAATTGACATTTCCCAATTTCATTCATTTTGTATTTTTTTTTTAAGAGACAGGGTCTCACTCTGTCACCAGGCTGGAGTGCAGTGGGGCAAACATGGATCACTGCAGTCTTGAACTCCTGGGCTCAAGCCATCCTCCCACCTCAGCCTCCCAAGTAGCTTGGACTACAGGTGTGCACCGCCATCCTTTGACTTTCGTAGAGATGGGGTAGTGCTCTGTTACCCAGGCTGGTCTCACATTCCTGGCCTCAGGTGATGCTCTGGTCTCAGCCTCCCAAAATGCTGGGATTACAAGTGTGAGCCACTGCACCTGGCCCCCAATTTCAAAGACTACTTTCAACCATAAATCAACGGAAACTCCCTCAGACATATTTGGGATCCAAGGATATTTTCCCAAATGATTAATGCTAATTCATGTCAATACATTTTTGCAAAACCTACAAAAATGGACTACCAAAGAAAGATTCTTAATTTGGGAAAGACAGTTACTTGGAAAGAAGAGAAACTTGAGAGGCAAGTCGAGTTGAGTGTTCAGAAATGGGAGGATCATAAAGAGATAGCCATAAAAATGTTTCTCCCTGTATTACCTGCTGATAGGATGTATCAATGAAGGTCTTACTAAGGACCTTGTATCTTTTCAGTGCTGCACTACGTGCTCATAGGGAGGAAAGATAAATCATGTGTTTTTCCTGACCTCAAAGGAGCCTGTATCTGGCTAGAGAGACATGATGCAGACACATGAAATAATTAAGAAACAATTAACTGTAGCAGGTACTGAAGAATATACCAGGAGGTCAGAGAACGGTAGAGTGAGTGTGGGCTAAAGAATAGCCCAGAGCATCGTCAGATGGTTCTTCCTTATGCAAATTCACATTTCCTCTAGGTCAAGTATCATCCTGGCACCAGCAGATTCATAGGTAATGCCCTAAGGCTAGCCCAAGGCAAGTTGCAAAAGCCATCATATTGAGTCATGGCCTTTTTTTGGCGGGGGGGATGGCACCCCCTTCTTCTCTGCCAAATCAAGGAGTACAGTGCCCTCCTAAACCTGCTTTGTTTTAGTGGATTGTTAAAAAGAAGTGAATGAATTTATGCTTCGTTAGGGACAGGTTACAGTGGAATCCTGAGAAGTAAGGGGTATTTCTGTTTAACAAATGACATAACTTGAAGGAATGAAATCATAAGGATGGAATTTCAGGCATTAATAAAAAGCTGATGAGCGATACTTTGAGACAAAAGAGGCTCCCCAGTGTAACTGAGATCACAGCACCTACTTCACACACACGGGAAACCAGTCCTATCTGTCTCTCCCATAGAGCAATGGCTGCCTTGTTTTTCCTCCCTCCCCCTATCGTTCATTCTAAATCTCCAGTCCTCCACTGCACCTTATCCAAGCCCTGATATTCTTAAGTCACAGATGGTGAATCAATCAAAATTAGCGTTAAGAACTAGTGGTACATAACTACATCTGGAACGCAGTAAGAAAAATATGGATTTCTGTATGCTGTCTTCGCTCCCCACTCTTACCCCCATTTAAGAGTTACAGGATCAGAACCCAAGAATCTGAGATTTTTTAAAAGTCCCTAAAAATTTTGGATGATCACCCACATTTAGAACTACTGCTCTAAGAAGGACAATAAATATACCAATAAATTCTGTTGCTAAGGAAGTGATTATGTGAGTTGGAACCCTGATAACATGAGGAGAATCCCACAATAGCCAAATAGTCCATGCCCTAGTTACTTCATAATAAAGCCAAAAGCAGCAGGCCTACCTGACTTTCTCCAGAGGTCTGTCATGAGCCTAGAGAGAAGGAACATGGACATATAGAGGTAGCTCTAGATGGAGAAGGGCACTAGGTGTCATGGAAAGAATCATGTGCAAGAAGTAAAGAGGTGCTCTGAATGTCCTAGCCCTGCTTAGTTGTCTGTGTTCTCACTTGAGAATTTATCCACAATTCTTTCCCATTCTAACAATCTTTGGTTCCAGCTGCATTTGTGAGACAGCAAAAAGTTATGGTCCAGCCTCCTTCCACTGTATCATCTCATCCATTTATTTCTCCCACTACCCTTGTGTGTCAAACACTTTTTTGTTGATAGTTTCTCCCACTACTCCGGTGTGTCAAACACTACCCTTGTGTGTCAGAAACTTTTTTGACTTCCTGTGATTATCCAAGGTGTATGCCAACTTTTTTTTTTCTCCACATCTTTCAGCTTTCTGATGGGTAAAAAATTTCCTTACTTTGCTTTAGAATAATTCTCATTGGCATAAATCTAATTTCAGGGAGCCTTCCTTGAAAGCTAAATGACATTGATAATTTATGAAAATATAACATAGAGCGTTATGCTTATTAGCATGTTAGTTTAAATAGAAGTGGTTCGTGAAAATTTTTGAAATGCCAAACCCTGTCCAGTGTTTTGTATTCTCCCAAATACTCATCCAGATACTATTCAGAATGTAACATGATTGTTTTGAAACAGGATTTTCCCCTAGTTTTTAAAAAAGGCACTTTATACATTAACCCTTATGTTCCTCTTTGATCAATTTTTCCAGTAGTTTAAACAGTTCTCAGGGAAGTAGATTTCTTACAGAAATTGTCAAGTGGCTCTGTGCTGTTAGCATGGGTACTAATCTTTTGGTTACTTTTCATATTTTTTGTAATTTCTGGAAGTTGACAACTTACTTCTAAATAAAAGTACATAATTTATATTACAAATTTTGAATAACAATCTAATTTGTAAAATATATGTGAGCAGCGTGTATGTGTGTGATGTGTGCACATACAAATTATGTCTCTTAAAAATGTATCATGGACATCTTTCCATGTCCAAACAGATCTACCTCATTTTTTCTAATAGCCATATGGGTATACCATAATATATTTAACGAGGCCCCTATTAAAAGAATTTTGACTCTTTTGTAGCTATTATAGTGTTACAGTGTTGATCTGTGTATGTATCTTTGTTTATGTGTATGTGTATTTTCCCCCTGGCTGTTTCAGATTTTTCTTTAGTTTTAAATCTTAGAAAGGAAAGGTTTTGAAATTGTCTTAAGTGTTTTCAGAAGCATTAAATCATAGCTTTTTTACATTTTTCTTTTAAAAGTTTTATGTCATCTCTATGACTAACTTTCAGTAATTTGTTCTGCATAAAATTCCCGAAATCTTCCATTTAAAAATAGGTGGCATGACTAGACTTCCTCAGCTGAAAGACTGAGGTCCCGGGAAGGATTTTGGAGAAGCTGTGTTCAAATATAGCTGTTGAACTGATGTCCGCCTGGAGTCTGGCAAGGTGATTTGTTGAATCTAGTGTCTGCCTGCATGCCAGCATCCCTTTACTGAGATTTGTAGTTTTCATCACTTCATGGTAATCATCCCAAGTTATAAGATGGAGTCTCTAGAAAATCAGTAGAATATGAAGGCCCAAGTCACTTGGGAAAGAGAAACAGCAAACTATAGATACCAAATAAAACAGGACCTGCTAATTTTTTTTCTTATTATTTTTTTCTTTTTTTTAAGACAGGGTCCCACTCTTTCTCCCAGGCTAGAATGCAGTGGCTCAGTCATGGCTCACTGCAGCCTCTACCCCCAGGCTCAAGCAGTCCTCCTGCGCCAGCCTACTGAGTAACTGGGACTATGGGCATGTGCCACCACACCTGGCTAATTAAAAAACCATTTTTTTTTTTTTAATGTGTGGAGATGGGATTCCACTATGTTGCTCAGGCAGGTCTCAAACTCCTGGGTTCAAGCAGTCCTTCCTCCTCAGCCTCCCAAAGTGCTTGGATTACAGGTGTGAGCCACTGCGCCTGGCTGTTGCTTACTTTTGATACTTTTTATACTTTCTGGAGGTTTATAATTTACTTGTAAATAAAATTGCATAATCTCTTATTTTCAAAAAATTTGAGTAATATAGTGATTTGTAAAATACATGTGAGTGCATGCATGTGTGTGTGCATACAAATTATGTCTCTTAAAAATATATCATGGGCATTTAAAGAGTGAGCACCTCCGAAGGATTTTGTGGAAGCTGTGTTCAAATATAGCTGCTGACCTGATGTCAGCCTGGAGCCTGGCAAGGTGAAGTGTTGAATCTAGTATCTTTTTGACTCACTTTTTTTTTTTTTTTTTTGACTCACTGTGTTTTGAAGCCCTGTCATTTGGGCTTAAAAAATAGATTTCTGTACACTGTCTCTCCTCCTTGCCCTCGCCCCCATTTAAAAGTTATAGGGGCAGAACCCAAGAATCAGAGTTACTAAAAACTCTCTAGAAAATTTAGATGATCACCCACCTGATCATGTCTTTTTTACTCACTATGTTTATAAGGCCTTCTTTTCATTTGCTCCACTGTAAAACATTCCCCAAGCCAGTCTGAGGCTGAGGCAAATTTTTAACAATTTAAAATCTGGGGAAATTAATGTAAATGTTGAATAATGATCATCCTGAAAAAACAATGAAGGTAGTAGCATAATACTTTATATATCAATAAAATGGCAAAATAAGACAGTTGTAGAAGTTGAAGGACAGAAAAGAGTAACTGAAGTTGAGAGCTTATCTTAACACATTTTTTTGTATAATACCATAGGCACCATATATTTTTAAATTTATTTATTTCATACACATAGGAAACTATATGTATGTGTGTAAAAAATAATACCTCTTTGTACCTACCACCCAATTTAAGGAACAGCTCATTGCTATTACCTTTGGTGCTCGCTGGATGCCCCTTCCCAGTCACATCCCCCTCCCTTCCCACCTGCAGGACTATAATAGTAAATGTCATATTTTTTGCATTATTTTGCTTTGTTTTATGATTTTACTACCTATCTACATATCCCTAAATAATACATTATTTAGTTTTATATGTGTTAACTTTATGTTTTGGAATCACATGTAGTCTTTATTTTTTATTATACTTTTAAGTTCTAGGGTACATGTGCGCAACATACAGGTTTGTTACATAGGTATACATGTGCCGTGTTGGTTTGCTGCACCCATCAACTCGTCATTTACATTAGGTATTTCTCCTAATGCTATCCCTCCCCCAGTCCCCCACCCACCAATAAATGTAGTCTTTATAACTTTTTTTAACTCAACATTGTAAGATTAATTCATGTAAACTGAAGCTTTTTTATAGATATCTTTGTTAAGCCTTTTAATGAATACAGTACATACCTCTCTCTCTAGTCCCATCAGTGGACACTTGGATTGCTTCCAGAGTTTTGCTGTTTTGAACAGTGCTGCTGTGAAAATGTCTCCTGAAACACATTTATAAGAGTTTTTTTCCCCAAGGGAATTATACCTAGAAGTGGCATAACCAGATCATAAGGCATACACATCTACAGCTTCTACTAGGTAATGCCAAATTGTTTCCAAGCAGCGTTATAAGTGTTCTCATCAACTTTTTCTAGTGCTAGTCTTTTACATTTGTGCCAGTTTGGTAGGTGTGAAATATTTACATTTAGTTTTTCTTGGTGCCATTTAATAGTTTTTTCAAAAAAATATTTAGAAGTCAAGGCAGTTTTTTGTTTTTGTTTTTATTTTTTGCTTGTTCTGTTTTAATGCAGACATTGAGATTAGGACTTGGAATAAACATTGGTTGCAAAGTTCCTAAAAGGAAAACTTTTTTTTGGTATTCTGGAGCTTTTCTGGTACTGAATAAACCAAGTATGTTAAATTATACATGTGTAGTTTAGAAGTCAGAGCAGTAATTGTGATTGTTGAACAGAATGGCAGTAAAAAGTTTCTGAACAGTTGTACTGTACAAGGGACACCTGTTGTGGGTCAGTTTTAGCCTCCCCAACTTTTATGTTAAAAGTTGCAACAAAGTTTAAGGGCTTATGTTCGATAAACCGGATGGCGACCAGCTGTGGTAAAACACAGGGAACCCTTGCGAAGAATTTCAAAATTTACGCAGTAGTCCTCCTTATCTGCAGTTTTGCTTTCCAAGGTTTCAGTTATCTGCAGTGAGCTGTGTTCTGAAAATATTAAGTGAAAAATTATATAAATAAAGAATCGATGAGTTTTAAATTTTATGCTGTCCCACCCATCCCACCTGGGATGTGAATCGTTCCTTTGTTCAGCGTCTCCATGCTGTAGGTGCTGCCTGCCCCTTAGTCACTTAGTAGCCATCCAGGTTATCAGATTGACTCTTCTAGTGTTACAACACTTGGGTTCAAGTAAGCCTTACTTTACTTCATAGTGGCCCCAAAGAGCAGGAGCGGTGATCCTGGCAATTCAGATATGCCGAAGAGAAGCTGTAAATAGCTTCCCTTAAGTAAAAAATGAAAAGTCTAGACTTACACATAAAGAAAAGAAATCATATGCTGAGACTGCTAAGATCTATGATAAGAATGAATCTTTTATACATGAAATTGTGAAGAATGAAGAATAAATGCATGCTGGTTTTGCTGTCATATCTAAAACTGCAAAAGTTGCAACCAATGTGCATAAGTGCCTAGTTAAAAGGAAAAAGGCATTTAAGGTAAGTATATGTAGTGTTTGGTACTACCTGTGATTTCAGGCATCCACTGGGGGTCTCCTGAATATAGGGGGAGACTGCTCTTTTAGTGTTAAATGAACACTAAGGAACAGAGGTTGGGAAGAAGTTGGAAAAGATTAGTTCAACAGTTTGAGTATAGGTAAACAATTATTTGAGAAAGAAGAAAAATGTGATTAATATTTTACCTTAGCAGTAGTGGCATAGATAATAAGTTATAGTCACACAGAACTCTTAGCATTTACAGAATGTTCACATTTGTGATCCCATTTAACAATAACTCTGAAAGAAAGGTATCATCTACCACTGCTTTATTGATAAAGAGATAAAAGGTAAGAGAGATGAAACATGTTGGCCAATGATACCCATCTGGTAAGAGACAGTGATGGGGTGTGACCCCAGGGCTCTTCTCGCCAAGCACAGGGTTCTTTTGCTTTATACTTTTCTGCCTCCTGATCACCATGGCTGCAGTTTCTACTGTGGACAATGTCAACAAGCATTGATCCTCTGCCTTCAGCACTCTTATGTCTTAGTAAGGATTGGAAAGAAAAAGCCAGATTCCTGCCCAGGAGTTTACAGTCTGCAGGAGCAACAGAAAAGACTGATATGAAATATGAAGAGACCAAAATGATTTATAATAAGGTGCTAGACTATGTAGTAAAAATCTGCTTTAGCTGTAAGTCAAAAGCAAGAGCAGTCTTTTCAGAATGGAATAGAAATGTTGGAATTAAAGGAATTTTCAAAGTTCTGAATTTTTTTCCAAGATAAACACGTTTTATTTTGGTAATTATGGTATTACTAATTTGATAACCTTCAGGGAGCCACCTAATATTATAGAAGATATACATATAATGACAAAAGCAAACATTTTATTTTTAAGGACCACAATCTAATCTAAAACAAAATTTCCCCCTTTTCTGGTCTTTGGTTAATTAAGGACTTAGTTAAATATCAAAGAAAGACACATGGAAAACATTTAGTATATTTCTATACTTTTGTTAATATCCTTCATGCCTTGCACAGGTACTTGCTATGGTCTAGATAATCCATGAAAATTTAAAGGACAGATTTTAACAACTTTATCTTGAATTGATAGATCTCTAGGATCAGATTGCCTTCACTCTCAGATGCAAAGCTTCCAACCACTTACAGGTTCCTGATATCTTGCTTTTATACAGACCTAATTTCTCTTTCTTTAAAGTTTGTTTTCCTCAGTTGCTATTTTTTTTGAAATAATGAGTCAGTAAAAATTTCCAAGTGGGAATTTTTGTGTTTCTGCATCTATCATGAAGGTGCTCAAATAAGTAGGTGTTTGAATAGGAGTAGAAACAGTAATAGGCTGAAGCAAGACCAATACAGCTTCAGCTAAATGCCAACCTTGCTAAAGGCTGGGAGGACCAGTGTGGTATTCTACAATATACAAGTCTGTAGCCAGTGTCCTTAATATGTTGGCTTCATGTCTCCTGACTCCCTTCTGTAAATACGCAGTTTAAGAAATTCAAGTTATTCTGCTCTAGAAGAAACATTTGCAAAATTAATGTATCCCCTCATTTTAAGTAAAGTTGGCTAAACCATAAAGACATATTTATAATTAGTGAATTTGAGAAGAATGATAATATGCATTATTCTTTGAAGTTAATATTTTTCAGGTCCTAAATAAACAAAAAGTAGGTTTCTTCTGTCTGGAGTGTATGCAAGGGGGTACCATCTTGTCCTTGCTTCCTGGATGCTATTCCAAGGTGCTATAAAGTCAGCTGAAGAGAACAATCATAATACATTGATAGCATCCCTCAAAGTGTTTCTGAGCTACTTGGGAATCTTATTTGTGAATAGGTAGCAGAAAACCATCTTTGCGGGGCAGCATGGGCAGAAGGATTGGAGGGACTGTTACTATAAAGATCCACTGAACTGTTCAATATCTTAAACTAAAGAACTGGAAAGAGCCAGATTCCAGTTTAATCTGCTCTTCTATAAATTTTTAGCTTGGTTCATTTAAAACAAAAAAAAAAACTTGAAGATTGCCAGATTTTGAAGACATCTTAAAATAGGTGAACTCCAAGGTGCACTTTAAACTTGAAACTGGTAACTGAATACTCCTTCACCTTTTGATCTGATCGTGTCAAAATGAATGAGGAATTAGTGCTCTAGTAAGTTTGGAACAGAATGATATTAATGTATTTTCTCATGATTGATTATTTTTTGCTTTTTAATAGATTAAACTTCACCGTAGAATAGAATTTCTCAATCTCAGGACTATTGACATTTTTTGACTGGATGATTCTTTGCCGTCGGGGCTGTTCTGTGTGTTGCAGGATGGTTAGCAACATCCCTGACACAGATCTTACTTTCTGTCTCTATGGATTTGCCTATTCTGGACATTTCATATAAATAGAATCATATATATGTGGCTTCTTGTACCTGGCTTATTTCACTTAATATGTTTTCAAGGTTCATCCATATTGTAGCATGTAACAGCACTTCATTTTCTTTTTGTGGCTGAATAATACTCTGTTATGTGGATATACTATCATATTTTTTTATCCACTCTTTAGCTGATGGACTTTTAGGTTGTGTCCACTCTTTGGCTATTATAAATAAATAATGCTGTTATGAATATTCATATACAAGTTTCTGTGTAGACATATATCTTTATTTCTCTTGTGTAGATAACTAGGAGTAGAATTACTGGATCATATGATAACTCTATGTGTTACCTTTTGAGGAACTGCCAAACATTTTTCCACAGTGGCTGTATCATTTTACGCTCCCACCAGCAATGTAAAGAATTCTAATTTCTCTGTCCTTGCCTATATTTGTTACTGTCTTAGCCAACTGCTGTGGTTCGAATATTTGTCCCCTCCAAAACTCATGTTGGAACATAATCCCCAATGTGGCGGTATTGAGATGTGAGGCCTTTAAGAAGTGCTTGGGTCATCAGAGCTCTGCCCTCATGAATGGGCTAATCCATTCATGAATTAATGGACTAATGGGTTATCACTGGATTGGGACTAGTGGCTTTATAAGAAAAGGAAGAGAACTAATCTAGTAAGCTCAGCCTTCTCACTATGTGATTGCTGCCCTGTGTCACCTTGGGACTCTGCAGAGAGTCCCCAGCAGCAAGAAGTTCTTCATCAGCTGTGGCCCCTTGATCTTGGACTTCCCAGCCTCCAGAAATGTAAGAAATCCATTTTTAAAAAAAATAAATTACACAGTCTCATGTATTCAGTTATACCAACAGAAAACAGACTAAGACTCCATCCTATTTGGTATGGGTATCCCATTGTGTTTTTTTATTTGTATCTCCCAAATGACTAACGATGTTGAACATCTTTTCATGTGCTTTTTGGTCATTTGTGTATTTTCTTTGAAGAAATGTCTATTAACATTCTTTGCCCATTTTAAAATTAGGTTGTCTTTTTATTGCTGAGTTGTTGGTAAGAGAGAGAGGGAGAGAGTGTGTGTGTGTATGTGTATGTATCTAGAATGTATGTGTATGTATATATGTAGATATATTCTAGATACTAGACCCTTATGAAATATCTAATTTGTGGACAATTTCTACCATTTAGAAGGCCATCTTTTCCCTTATTGATAGTGACATTTGACTCACAAGTTTTAATTTTTATGAAGCCAATGTATTTTTTAATTCATGTTTTTGGCATTGTATCTTTAAAAAGTTGCCTGAACTAAGGTCACACTGATTTTCACCTATGTTTTCATCTAAGACTTATAGTTTTAGCTCTTACATTTAGACCTTTGATCCATTTTGAATTAATTTGTGTATATAGTGTGAAGTAGGGCTCTAACTTATTCTTTTGTGTAATGATACCTAGTTGTCCCAGCACCATTTGTTGAAAAGATTATTCTTTCCCCATTGAATAGTCTTGATACCTTGTTGAAATCAACTGACCATAAATATATGGACTCATTGCTGGACTCACAATTCTATGAGTCTGTATGTCTAGTCTTACGCCAGTACCACACTGTTTTGATTATTACATCTTTGTACAGAGTTTTGAAATTGGGAAATGTGATTCTTCCAACTTTATTCTTTTTAAGATTACTTTGCCTGTATTCCATGTTCATTGCAAATTCATATGAATTTTAAATCAACTCTCCATTTCTGGAAGAAAAAAAAAGGCCATTGAAGTTCAGATAGGGATTGCATTGAACCTGTAGATAAGTTTGGGCAATATTGCCATCATAACAATTAGTAGGTCTTCCAACCCATAAGTACAAGACTTCTCTCCATTTCTGTAGATATTTAATTTCTTTTATTCATACTTTGTAGTTTTCAATATACAAGTCTTGTACTTCTTTGATTAAATTTATTCCTAAATATTTTGTTTTTGATGCTTTTATGAATTTGTTTTCTTAATTTTATTTTAAGATTGTTCATTGCTACTGATTAGTAATGCAACTGATTTTTGTGTGTTGATTTTTGTATCCTGCAACCTTGCTGAAATCATTGATTAGCATAATACAGTTTTTAATAGATTTAGGATTTCTGTATATAAGATCATGTCATATGTCTCTGCAACTAGAAATAGTTTTACTTCTTCCCTTTCAATCTGGACACTTTTTACTTCTTTTTCTTGCCTAGTTGCCCTAGCTAGAACCTCCATTGCTGTGTTGAATAGCAGTGGTGAGAATGGGCATTTTTGTGTTGGTCTTCATCTTGGGGGAAAACCTTTCAGTTTAAATGTGTTGTGTGGTGTTCATAGTTGTCCTTTATCAGATTGAGAATGTTCCCTTCTGTTCCTAGTTTGTGGAGTGTTTTCTTTTTGTTTGTTTTAATCAGGAAAGGGCGTTAGATTTTGTCAAATGCTTTTTCTGCAGCTGTTGAGATTTTTGTGTTTTTTTAATGGTCTTTTATTCTTATGGTTTATCACATTAATTGATTTTCATATGTTAAACAAACCGTGTTCCTGGGTTTCATCTCAATTGGTTATGGTTTATAATCCTTTTTATATACTTGTAGATTCAGTTTGCCAGTATTTTGTTGAGGATGCTTGCATTTATATTTATAAGGGATATTGGTCTGTTATAGCTGACCAGTAAGTATAGTAAACTGTATAGCTTACTAAGTGTTCCCTCTGTTTTTGGGGGGAGTTTGAGAAGAAAGATTGTTGGTAATTGTTCTTTAAACATTTGGTAAAATTCACTAGTGAAGCCATCTGGGATCTTCTTTGGAAGATTTTTGATTACTATCTTAATGTCTTTACTTGTTTGTTATAAGTCTATTCAGATTTTTTTCTCCTTGAGTCAGTTTTGACAGTTGGTTTAGGCATTTGTTCATTTCACATAGTTATCTAATTGGTTAGCATATAATTATTCATAGTATTCCTTTATAATCTTTTTTTTTTTTTTTCTGTAAGGTCAGTCGTAATGTTCACTCTTTCATTTCTGATTCTAGTAATTTAAGAGTCTTCTCTTTTTTCTTGGTCAGTCTAGCTAAAGTTTTGTCCATTTTCAGTGAAACAGCTCATTTTATTTTATTTTATTTTATTTTATTTTATTTTATTTTATTTTAGACAGTTTCCATTTTTTCTCCCCTAAAGTGCAGTGGTGCAATCTCGGCTCACTGCAGCCTCCGCCTCCCGGGTTCAAGTGATTTTCCTGCCTCAGCCTCCCGAGTAGCTGGGATTATAGGCGCCTGCCACCATGCCTGGCTAATTTTTTGTATTTTTAGTAGAGACAGGGTTTCGCCATGTTGGGCAAGCTGGTCTCAAACTCCTGACCTCAGGTGATCCATCTGCCTTGACCTCCCAAAGTGCTGGAATTACAGGTGTGAGCTACCCTGCCCAGCCCAGCTTTTTTTGTTTTTGTTTTTGTTGTTTTTTTTTCTTTTTTTTAACCTACTCTTGTTTTTCTGTTCTCTATTTCACTTATTTCTACACTGGTCTTTATTATTTTCTTCCTTGTGCTTGCTTTGGACTTAGTTCTTCTTTTTCTAGTCTCTTAAGGTGGATAATTCAGTTCCTGATTTGAATTCTTACTTCTTTGTAAGGCCGTCATTTACTGCTATGAATTTCCTTCTCAGAAAAGTATATGCTTTCACTGCATCCCATAAGATTTAGTATGTTGTATTTTTGTTTCCATTTGTCTCAAGGTATATTCTTCTGATTTCCCTTGTGATTTTTTTTTCCTGTCTAACCCATTTATTATTTAGGAACTTGTTGATTTCCACATATCTGTGAACTTTCCAGATTTCCTTCTTTGTTAATTCTCAGTGTCATTCTATTGTGGTCAGAGAATATACTTTGTATGATTTCTGTCTTTTAAAATTTATTTGGCTTGTTTTATGACCTCATATATTGTCTGTCCTGGAGGATGTTTCATGTACACTTGAGAAGAATATATATTCTGCTTTTGTTGGGTAGAGTGTTTGACAGGTGTGTTGGTATAAGTTGTGTTCAAATCTGTTTCCTTCAGATTTTCTGTCTAGTTGTTCTATCTGTTGAAAGTGGGATATTGAAATCTACAACTAATATTGCTGAATTGTTTATTTTTCTCTTCAATTCTGTCACTTTTTACTTTATGTATTTTGAAATGCTATTAGGTGCAAGTAAGTTTATAATTATTATATCTTCTTGATAGATTGATTCTTTTATCATTATACAGTGCCCTATAAGCACAATTTTTATCTTATATCTATTTGTCTAATATTAGTATAGCCACTTCATTTTTTTTTTGTTTACTGTTTGCATGGAACGTTTTTTGCTTTTAATTTCTGTTTGTGTTCTTGAGTCTAAGGTGAGTCTCTGTAGATAGCAATTGGATCTGCCAATCTTTGCTTTTTATTTGGGGAGTTTAAGCCATTGACACTTAATATAATTATTGATGAGGAAGATTATTTCTGACATTTTGCGATTTGTTTCCTTTATTTTGTGTCTCTTGTTCTTAAATTCTTCCATTACTACATTCTTTCTTTTGTTCTACATATTTTCTAGTGTAACAATTTTAATTTCTTGGTCCTTTTTTTGTTGTGTATTTTTAGTTATTAGTGCTTGCCATGGAGATTTTATTGGCATTTTAACAGTCTAGGTTGGACACAGTGGCTCATGCCTGTAATCCCAGCACTTTGGGAGACTGAGGCAGGAGGGTCGCTTGAGTCCAGGAGTTCAAGACCAGCCTGGGCAACTTAGTGAGATACTGTCTCTACAAAAAAAATACAAAAATTAGCCAGGCATGGTGGTGTGTGCCTGTAGTCCCAGATGCTTTGAGAGGCTGAGGTGGGAGGATAGCTTGAGCCCAGGAGGTTGAGGCTGCAGTGAACTTTGATCACACCGCTGTACTCCAGCCTGGGCACCAGGGCAAAACTAGCTCAAAGAAATGAAGGAAAAAAAAATCTAATTTAGATTAATGCCAACTCAACTTGAACAGTGTATAAAAACTTTGCCTCTGTATACCTCTTCTGCTTCAACTCTGTGCTGTTATTGTCATAGATTTTCATCTTTCTACACTGTGTGTTTATCAATATAGATTTAAAATCATTGCTCAATAGTTGTCTTTAGAGTCTGACAACTGGACTTCATAGACAAAGACTTAAAATCAGTAGAGAAAAGGAGATACAAACAAAAGATGCATTTTTATTGTCTTGTATGTTTACTTATGTAATTCCCTTTCCTGGTGTTACATTTCTAAAGGTGAAGTCGAGTTATTCTGAGTGTCCTTTTGTTTCAACCTGAAAGACTTCTTTTAGCATGTATTGGAGATATGCTAATGGTAGACTCTCACAGTTTTTGTTATCTGGAAATATGTTAATTTATCCTTCATTTTTGAAGGATGGTGTTGCCAGGATGCAGCATTCTTGGTTGACATGTAATTCTTTCAGCATTATGAATATGTCATCCTACTGTCTTCTGACCTCCATGGTTTCTGATAAGGAATCAGCTGTTAATCTTATTGAGAATCACTTGTTTTTGCTTGTCGTGCTACTTTCAAGATTCACTCTTTGCCTTTAGCTTTTGATAGTTTGATTGTGATGTATTTAGGTGTGTACTTTATTGGTCTGTTCTACTTGGAGTTTGTTGAGCTTTGTAGATGTATTTCATCAGATTTGGCAAGTTCTTTTGCCACTATTTTTTTTTTTAATAATCTTTTTGCCCCTTTCCACTCCTTCTGTCACTCTGATTATTTGTATGTTGCTTTGTTTGATGGTGTACGAGAAGTCTCTGAGACGCTGTCCAGTTTTTTTTCCCATTCTTTTTTCTTTCACTTCCTCAGACTGGATGGTCTCAGTTGATCTCTTTGAGTTCATGGATTTTCTCTTCTCCAGCTGACATCTGTGAGGTGAATTTTTTTCTAGAGAATTTTTCATTTCAGTTATTCTACTTCAAAATTTCTATTTGGTTCAATTTTATCATTGCTATCTATATTATTCTCACTCTAATGAGATACTGTTTTACACTTCCCTTTAGCTCTTTAGACATAGTTTATGTCACTGAATATATTTAAAATAGCTGATTTTAAGTCTTTGTCTATGAAGTCCAGTATCTGGGCTTCCTCAGGCATAGTTTCTGTTGATTTCTTTCTCTTCCTGTATACTTTGTTTCTTTGTATACCTTGTAATTTTTATTGTTCACTGGACATTTTGAATATTATAGTGTGATAGCTCTGGCAGTCAGACTCTCTCCCCTCCCCAGTATTTGTTGTTGGTGAGTATTGTAGATGTTTGTTTAGTGACTTTTCATGGCTAATTCTATAAATGTTATATTCTTTGAAGATTGTGGGCACCCCAAAGTCTCTGTTTTGTTAGTTTAGTGGTCACCTGATAATTAACAGAGATTTCCTTAAATGCCTAGAAGCAAAATATCTTCCAGTCTTTGCCCATGGCCTCTGTGTATGCATTAGGACAGGCCTTGAACTCTTACCCAGGAAGATTACAACCCTGCCTTAGCCTTTACTACCAGCTTCTGCAGAACATCAAGGTCAACAGGTGGTGAGAGTTTGGAGCCTACTCCCTCTTTCCTGAGCATATACACAGCCCTGCTTATGCATGTGGCCCTCTAGATTTCCAGGAATATGCTGGACCCTTTCAAAGCCCTTATAGACTCCCCAGCTTTTCCTCCCAACCTTTAGACTAGTCTATTGTTTTCTTCAACAGTTACCTGCCAGGCAGCAGCAAACTAAGATATTAGCATAAATGTTTTCAACTTCTCCACCCGCAATGTGCCCCAGTGAAGCACTAAGCCAGTTCTAAGTTAAGCAAAATAAAGACAATCCTTTTGAGGTGTTCTTCCATGGAGTCACCAGACAGGTAAACCAAATAATTAATTACAAGTCTTTGGCTGGGCGTGGTGACTCATGCCTGTAATCCCAGCACTTTGGGAGGCCAAGGTGAGCGGATCATGAAGGCGGGTGGATCATGAAGTCAGGAGATGGAGACCATCCTGGCTAATGTGGTAAAACCCCGTCTCTACTAAAAATACAAAAAAATAGCCTGGCATGGTGGCAGGCACCTGTAGTCCCAGCTACTCAGGAGGCTGAGGCAGGAGAATGGTGTGAACCTGGGAGGTGGAGCTTGCTGTGAGCCAAGATGGTGCCACTGCACTCCAGCCTGGGTGACAGAGTGAGACTTCGTCTCAAAAAAAAAAAAAATTACATGTCTTTGTGAAAGAGGCCCATTCTGCTGTCTTTCATACCAGGAATATGGAATGTGGACTGTTATTTTCATGGCTACTGCTAAGCTGCGGATCAGGGGATAGATGGGACTGGGTAAAACACCACAGAGTTTGCTGTTCTTACCAAGAATTAGCTGGGGAAGAGGGTTGTTTTTTTTTTGTTTTTCAATAAAAATTCCCTGGGCTGCTTCAAGCCTTTGATTAATTTTCAGGTTCTGAAAAGGTTCAGTTTGACAGTTTTTGCCCTTTTTATTTGCTTTTATGGATGTGTTGAACTTGGAGTTCTTTATTCCACCAGTTTTGCTGACATTAATTGTTTTAAAAGCACTTTTTGTAAAACCCAAGTGTTGTCTCTCTCAAGGCTTGCCAATAATTAAAAATACTCTTACTCCCCTTTGATTTTGGAAATGAATTCCTATTGACCAAAATTCGATACTAGAGGTCTTTCAAGCTGTTTTACCATTTATCTAAACTTTAGAATCTAATGATTCCTGTACATTGTCTGACATGCTGGTGGTCCTCGATTGTCGTAAGTTCAACTTTGGAACAAATGAACTTTTTGTGTGCAAGTTGCCGATTGTTTAGAAATTACAAATTGATGCTCCCTCCGTTGAACTGTTACTCGTGGGACATCTAGGAATTTCTTATAGCAGCTGACAAATATTTCAAGTCACTGCCTGGTAGTACTGTCTACCAGGCAACAGCTTCAGTAGTAGAGCCATCTTTATCTATACGGCAGTGTTTGAGCAATTGTTTACTGGTGTTTTCCTAACTACTCAGAAGAACTATCAGGGATTATAGAGGTAGCTCAGAGAGTTGGGTGCAAGTAGAGAAATCTACCCAGCTTATATCACACATCTTATTTCTAGAGAAGCCTTCCTTTGAAGAAAGAGTGCTAAGGTTTAAAAAATTACCTTGAATGCCACTTATATTGCATTTTAATTTTATTTTAGAGAAATTAATGGAAAGTAGAAAAATTAAGGTACTGATAACTAGTGTTCAGAATGTTGGTTAAAGCGTCTGGCAATTAATTTTTTATTTCCTTTTTGAATTTTATTAAAATTTAACAATTTTCAGTTTATGCTGTAATCCAGACCAAGGTTTCAGTCTGATGAAGTTAATGCCAGTATTGCTGCTACCTATTTTGTCTTTAGTCATTCATCCATGCTTCCTACCTATACTGAATAAGCTAGCTTAATCTAACATTCAAAAAAGAAAGCTGTTGCCTAAGTTAAGAAAAACAGTTCTGAACTGTTTTCAAACTAAATACCCAGTAGACTCTCTAGTTGCTGACAGGAGAATGCTTAATTCAGAATTGTCCTGCAGTAGGATCATTTTATCTCATTCCTGTTCTTTCTTCTATAGGATAGCTTATTTGTTTTCAATTGCATTTAATATGTTGCGATTTTTTGTGTGTTTTGTTCGTTTCTGTTTTTCAATGGATAGACTCAAGATAAAACCTGGTACCCTACTGTAGTAGCTATCAGTTTATAGCAGAGGGAATTTACATTAGAACTTAGCTGTATATTTACGTGTATCTAACTTGGAGATCACTCTGCTTACTGTTTATCAGTCATATTAGATGAGTCCCTAATGAGATACCAGAAACCCCAGAAACATCATTAGGTGGAATAGTGTCTTTAATGCTTCATTAAGTGTTATAGGTAAGACAAAGCCTAGTACCATTTGTAGCATCAAGGTTAGGTGTTTAAAGACCTGTATTCTTCTGTCTTCAGATTGAAATCGTTCTGTTTTTGTAGCAATAGAAAATTTTAGACTAAGCTTAATCAGCAAACAAAGATAAAAGTCTGATACTTTCCTGAATATTTTGTGTTTCTGAATAATTTAACAATGATCCAGTTAGCTACTCCTATAGAAATGTAATGGATAAACTTTTCATTCTCTTTTAAATTGCCATCTTGAATTTAACCTATTTTTTAAAGCTGTCTCAAGTCCTCTCTAAAAAAAGGCAGTCATCATTTATAAATTTTAAAAAAAAGCTTGACAGCACACAAAGTCACAGAGAAAAATGTAAACATATTTTAAAATTGAATTGTATACAAGCCACTAGAAGTACTTTTACTAAGCTTACAAATATTAGTAGAGTGGAACTCATGCATTTAGTATGTTTGAAAATTTTGATCAAATACTGTGCTATGAAAAACATTTTAGATAATTGCTCTTTAATCACGTGTGTGTAAAATGTGGCTTTTCTTTGACAACCAAGTAGCTTTTCTCTGTGCCAAACTGTGACTTTAAAATTTTAAATTACTCAACAGGGTAAACAAACCACAAATACCACTTAAATCAAACTGTACACATTTGCACATGCGTTTCCTATAAATAGTACATGAGTTTCAAGTCTTCACTTTTGAAATTCAGAAATGGGTTTTATCTTCTTCCAGTAGAAATAGAAACTTGATTTATTTAATTAATTTATTTTTATTTTTGAGACGGAGTCTCTGTGGCCCAGGCTATAGTGTAGGAGGGTGATCTTGGCTCACCGCAACCTCTGCTTCCTGGGTTCAAGTGATTCTCCTGCCTCAGCCTGCCGAGTAGCTGGGATTACAGGTGCCTGCCACCATGCCCAGCTAATTTTTGTATTTTTAGTAGAAACGAGGTTTCTCCATGTTGGCCAGACTGGTCTCGAACTCCTGACCTCAGGTGATATGCCTGTCTCAGCCTCCCAGAGTGCTGGGGATTACAGGCGTGAGCCACCACGCCCAACTAAAAACTTGATTTTTAAAAATCCAAATCAAAGACAGAATTGTATATTTTAATACATTTATTGGCAGCCTTGATGCTATACCATATGGCTCTTTATCATTTAAACAGCTTGTAAAGGCAAACACTTCAGGATTCATGAGTGACAGAAGGATTGAGTACTTTGGGAGATAAGAGAGAACTTTTGTTGAGGATGGTTGAGGAAGAGTCCAAGGCAATAACAGGCAGAATAAGCAAAAATCTAGAGACCCACTGTAGGCACTCAAGTATATGTTTGTTAGAATGAATGGCTGAACTTGGTGTATTAAGTAACACTGAGAAAACCATACTGACTGGAAGATAGTTCCTACAAGAAACTGGTGAGACGTATGTTACAGTCCAGATTGTGGTGAGCCTTGTTAAAGTTTGGATTTTATTTTTATAAGGCTCCCCTTATAAAAGGTTTCATAGGGGGTTGGAAATGAGGCTTAGGGCTGTTAATGGGGACAAAGTGAGGTTTTAGGGTAGTGGTTTTCAAACTGTTTAAATCCAAACTTTGATGATAACCCTGACATAACGATTGTTTATAACTTCCATTTCAGTTTTACTGGTTTTGTCAAAACATCTTCATTGATCTTACTGATTGCTTCCTATGCAGATTAATATTATAAATTTGAATGTACAAAGGAAGCTTTAGCAGTAAAATAGCAACTTTTATCTGTCTTATGTATTGGAGGTGCTGCATAATATTTAATTTTTTTTTTTTTTTTTTTGAGACAGAGTATCTCTCTTGTTCCCCGGGCTGGAGTGCAATGGTGTGATGTCGGCACTCTGCAACCTT
Organism: Macaca nemestrina; assembly: GCF_043159975.1. NCBI lineage: Eukaryota > Metazoa > Chordata > Mammalia > Primates > Cercopithecidae > Macaca > Macaca nemestrina. The sequence continues at coordinate 37,056,145 of NC_092130.1, forward strand.
TGCCTCCCGTGTTTAAGCGATTCTCCTGGCTCAGCCTCCCAAGTAGCTGGGATTACAGGCACATGCCACCACGCCCAGCTAATTTTGTGTTTTTAGTAGAGACAGGGTTTCTCCATGTTGATCAGGCTGGTCTTGAACTCCTGACCTCAGGTAATCTGCCTGCCTCAGCCTCTTAAAGTGCTGGGATTACAGGCATGAGCTACCACGCCTGGCCAAGATTTAATTTTTTAAAAGAAAATATTTTGCTAAGGGTTTCGAAACTCTTATTTTAGCAAGAATGGATTAAGACAAATTAAAACTATAAGGCAAAGAGGAGGCTCTTGTGTTTGGAATTCTTTGCTAATATTTACACAATATAATTCTTTCCACAAATATTTAATGATGCCAGATATTAGATGGTTATAATGGCAAAAGTGTTCAAAGGATGCTATCATATTCATGATTCATGACCAAAATGAACATTATAAGGCTATCCCTCTTCAGAATTAAATACGTTACTTCTGTGGAAAACTTGCTTTTAATGTAGAAGTTGTCCCAGAGACTTTCTTCCTTTCTCATGTCCTCTTATGTCCACTGCTGAGCTAACACGGCTCACTGAATGACACAGAAAAAACATCTTTGGTGGGGAGTTCTCTATATAGTAAATGTTTCATTTATTGAGGTGGTGAACGGGAAGTGCTGCTGGCAAGAGAGGATGGGAAGAGAAATCTACCCAAATCCTTACCCGCTTTACAGAACATAAACTTCGTGTTCAGTAGTATACAATAACTTAACGATCAAGACATCTTAACTTGTCTGTTTTCAGACGAAAGAACTATCATTTGGCTTGATCAGGTATTTAGTATTTATTCGTTCAAGCAAGTGCTTAAGTTTTTTGTTATCTCAGGGTTTCACGTTAGCTATTAACCAAAAGAACTAATTTTAGTTCTGGAAGTCTAAAAGGAAGTAAGGGAAGGTGAGGAGTAATAAGAGAAGATGAAGGGAGACTTTGGGAATGGTCTATGAACTTCTAGTAACTGTACCACCTTAAAATAGACAAATTACAATGCAATTATGAAGATATGTATTTTTCAGTGATGACAACTAAAATGTTTGCACAGAATTTTCTTTTTTATTGAGTGTTAGAAATTCTACTTTGGAGATACTACCTTGCACAACAAAAAAATAAAAAGTGAGTGTGGAATCTCATCTTGTGGCTCTAGGAAATTTTTTAAGTGTGGAAACTGAAGGAGAAGAGGAGAAAGGGAGCATGGCATTCCCCTGTTTGTAGTTCACGAGGTGGGTTTAAATTGCCTTTTGCCAGTGCAGCTGCACGCTGAGGATTATAGAATTATTTTTAAATGTTTGTAGAATTATTTTTCACTTATTAGATAAGATGTATATCTTTTGATTTTCTCCAATTTCAGCTTTCTTATGCTGTGATGCTCAAGACAATTTTGTATACCATATGTAGTTTTGTTAAATTAACAAAGTGGTGTTTTTTGTTTTTCTTTTTCCCATTGGTTAAAATGTAAAGAGAAAGTGGAAGTTAGAAATGTATCCAAAAATGTAACTTTCCCTATAATTATTAAAATAGCAATCTAAATTTGAATTTTCTTTGTGCATAATCTTTTTTCAAGCTATTTGCCATGTTAACAAACTTGCTTTCCTGTAGCAAATATACTAGCAGTACATTATAAATATGTAACTTTCAACCTATTTAATGAACAGTTGATGCTTTTTTAGCCCTTTGGATTTAAAATAGAAGCACTGAAGAGGTGATGAGCCACTGCTGCCTCAGCATTATTTCAAAATCCTGTTTATAAACTCTACAATTTCCAAGGTCATGAATGTAGCACCTTTCCAGGTACTAACTATTGGGACAAAGATAGAATTTGATTTTATGTATTTACCTATTGACTGAAGTCTAACTTAAATCTTACACCTAGTGAGATCTTAGAAATAACATATGTACTCTGACCTGTAACTAATCCTAGTATTCTGTGTGTATATTATTTCTCCTTTGGGCTCCTAAAAGGAAAATTAACGTACATCTGATGATCATTAGCACTAACCTTTTTCAGCAAAACGTAAATGTTTAGAAAGAAGTATAGGATAATTTAGTAATTTAATAATGTGACAACATTTGTGTGTGATTTTTTTTTTTTTGAGAATACAAATTGTGAGAAACAAAAGTAAAAGCAGCAGCAGAAGAAATATCATTATAGGATCAAAAGATTGTAGGAACCAAAACTTCAAAATTATTGGGCATAATGTACTAAAAACAGGGCAGTGGAGGAAGGGGACAGTCCAGACAAGCTCTGAGGGTCCAAACAAAGTATTAAAATCCACAATCCTATATTGTTATTGAAGTGATTTGCTCTGCTATTTGGGCTTGGGAATTAAGTGAAATTGTTGATATACTAGACAGATACTTCCTATCCATTTTTCTCTTGATAATCAGGGTTCATTTTTTCTATTTCCTATTTCTTTGGATATTCCATTTCTTAACAATCTCAGTCCTTATGCTAAGAATTGGTTATTTAAAACAATGTAAATCAACCTCAGTCTAATTGGTTTAAGTTCAAATCCATTTTAAGATCGATACTGCGTCCTTTAAAAATTTTATTTAAAAGATACTTAAACTGATGAGAGGATACTACCCATTCCACTGATAAAGTGTGACGTAAGTTTATCTATTGAGGGCTAGTTATTTGGTTTAAAAATGCTGAGATTATGGAAAGTGGATTGGAATATTTTGGAGCAATATTAAAAACAATATCTGTAATAATTTAATAAACTTATAAATCCCTCTTTCTCTGTTGATCTATCTTGAAAAGACTCTCTTCTGTCTCTAGGCATTCCTTCTCTGCGGTGTGATTGGTAGACAGGGAGTAAACAACTTACTGTAAATGGGCACCATGCCAGTTGGCTTCAGGCAACATCAAGCTTGTGACTTGCAGTCAGGGTTAGGAAAATGCCTTTTAACTTGTTCATCTCTGCCTCTTTTAAACATTAAAAAAAGGCACAACTCTACTAATTATTAAGTATTTCATAGGTCTTTTAGGGCTTATAAGATCTTTTAGGAATGGCCTGGAAGTTATTAGTACTATTTCATTGAATCTGAATACCTCTAACATGATAATGAGAAGTTTTTAAAGGGTGGCTGTATAGTTAAACGGAATTTCTCAGATTGACTTCCTCCTTATGTTGATTTATTTGGGATCATATTTGGGAGTTTCTCTGCCCTACTTTCAATGTATTTAATTTACTGACCATCACTATTTGGGGGGAAAAAGTTATATGATATTTAAAAACCAAGAGTTTTACAGTTATTCCCCCTTTTAGATTTATTTATTTATTTATTTTTTAAAGACAGGGTCTTGCTCTGTCACCCAGGCTGGAGCAGAGTGGCATGATCCTAGCTCACTGCAGCCTTGAACTCCTGGGCTCAGGCTATCCTACCACCTCAGCCCAAGTAGCTAAGTGTCAAGTAAGAATCACCTGGGAAATTCCAAGGCTGTATACCAGATTTCCTAAATTAGATTTTTGGGGTTGGGTATCTGAATTTTGGTAAAGCCCTCCACGTGTTTCTGGAATTGCTTCTAAGAACAATTGATAACATAATAGCTGTGGCCACTATAGGGGTAGTCTGTCATATTTAGATATAGGCATACCTTGTTTTATTGCACTTTACAAATATTGCGTGTTTATTTGGTTTTGTTTCACTTACAAATTGAAGGTTTGTGGCAACCCTATATTAAGTGAGTCTGTCAGTGCCATTTTTCCAACAGCTTGTGCTCATTTTGTGTCTCTGTATCACATTTTGGTAATTCTCTCAGTATTTCAGACTTTCTTATCATTATTGTATCTGTTATGACCAGTAATCAGTGAGCTTTGATTTTTTTTTTTTTTTGAGATGGACTTTTGCTCTGTCACCCAGGCTGGAGTGCAGTGGTGCAATCTCGGCTCTCAGCAACCTCTGCCTCCCGGGTTCAAGCAATCCTCCTGCCTCAGCCTCCCCAGTAGCTGGAACTACAGACGTGTACACCACACCTGGCTAATTTTTGTATTTTTAGTAGAGACGGGGACTCCCCATGTTGGCTAGGCTGGTCTCGAACTCCTGACCTCAGGTGATCCGCTCACCTCGGCCTCCCAAAGTGCTGGGATTACCGTGCCGGCCTGATGTTACTATTTTAATTGTTTTCAGGCACCATAAACCTTGCCTACATAAGATACCGTACTTAATTGATAAATATTGCACATGTTCTGACTGCTCTACCAACTGGCCATTCCCTGTCTCTCTCCCTCTTCTTGGGACTGTCAAATCCCTGAGACACAATAATATTAAAATTAAGCTAATTAATAACCCTACAGTGGCCTCTAAATGTTGAAGTGAAAGAGTCGCATGTCTCTCACTTTAAATAAAAAGCTAGAAGTGGTTAAGCGTAGTGAGGAAGGCACATCAAAAGCCAAGACAGGCCAAAAGCAAGGACTCTTGTACTAAACAGTTAGCTAAATTGTGAACGCAAAGGAAAAGCTCTTGAAGGAAATAACTAGTGCTACTCCAGCAAACATGTGAATGATCAGAAAGTGAAGCAGCTTACTTGCTGATACAAAGGAAGTTTTAGTGGTCTGGACAGAAGATCAAACCAGTCACAACATTTCTTTAAGCCAAAGGCTAACTTTCTTCAATTCTGTGAAGGCTGTGAGAGGTGAGAAAGCTGCAGAAGAAAAACTGGAAACTAGCAGAGGTCGGTTGATGAGGTTTAGGAAAAGAAGCCATCTCTGTAACATAAAAGTGCAAGGTGAAGCAGCAAGTGCTGATATAGAAACTGCAGCAAGTTACCTAGAAGATCTAGCTAAGATTGCTAAACAAAAGATTTTCCATGTAGATGAAAAAGCCTTTTGTTGGAAGAAGATGCCATCTAGGACTTTTCACAGCTAGAGAGGAGTCAATGTCTGGCTTCAAAGGACAGGCTGACACTCTTGTTAGGGGATAATGTAGCTGGTGACTTTAAGTTGAAGCCAGGGCTCATTTACCACTCCAAAAATCCAAAGACCCTTAAGAATTATGCTTAATCTTCTCTGCTTGTACTCTAGAAATGAAACAACAAAGCCTGGATGACAGCACATCTGTTTATAGTATGCTTCACTGAATATTTTAAGGCCACTGTAAAGACCTGTTCAACTGTTCAGAAAAAAATGATTACTTTCAAAATATTACTGTCCATTGACAATGCACCTGGGCTCACCCAAGAGCTCTAACGGAATTGTACAACAAGTTGGATGTTGTTCTCATGCCTGCCAACACATCATCCGTTTGTAGCCCACGAATCAAGGAGTAATGTCAAGTTTCAAATCAGTACATTTTGTAAGGCTGTACCTGCTATAGACAGCGATTCCTCTGGTGGACCTGGGCAAAGTAAGTCAAAAACCTTCTGAAAAGGATTGGCCGTTCTAGATGCTATTAAGAATTTGTGATTCACAGGAGGAGGTCAAAGGATCAACATTAATAGCAGTTTGAAGGAAGTTGATTCCAACATTTATAGATGAATTTGAGGGGCTCAGCACTTCAGTTTAGGAAGTCACTGCAGATGTGGTAGAAACAGCAAGAGAACTAGAATTAGAAGTGGAGCCTGAAAATGTGATGGAATTCCTGCAATCTCATGAGAAAATGTGAATGGATGAGGAGTTTCTTCTTATGGATGGATGAGCAAATAAATTTGTTTCTTGAGATGGAATCTACTCATGGTGAAGATTCTGTGAACCTTGTTGAAATAACAAAGGATTTAGAGTATTACATAAACTTAATTGGTAAAGCAGCAGCATGGTTTGAGTGGATTGATTCCAATTTTGAAAGAATTTGTACTGTGGGTAAAATGCCATTGAATAGCGTCTCATGCTACAAAGAAATCTTTTATGAAAAGAAAAGTGAAACTCCATTGTTGCCTACTTTAAGAAATTGCCACAGCCACCCCACCTTCAGCATCCACCTCTCTGATCAGTCGGCAGGCATCAACACCGAAGCAAGACCCTCCACCAGGAAAAAGATAGCAATTCACTGAAAGTTCAGATGATTGTTAGCATTTGTAAGCAATATTTTAAGATTAAGGTAAATACATGTTTAAAGACATAATGCTATTGCACACTTAATAGACTACAGTATAGTATAAATACAACTTTTATGTGTAGTGAGAAACCAAAAAATTCATGTGATTTGCTTTGTTGCCATATTCACTTTATTGTAGTGGTCTAGAACCGAACCTGAAATATCTCAGAGGTATGCCTGTATTAATATTATTTTGCAAGTAAAAAACCCATCATATAAAAAAAGTAGAATATGTTGAGATTTCAGTAATATGAATGAAAATGTTTTTCTGTAACTGAAGAACATGATAAATTGTAATTAGGGAAGAATGTAAACCAAGAAAAGATGTCCGAGATAGCCAGTTCTTGTAGTTCATAATATAAAATTTCATTATACCAATCTCAGTAAGAATACTTTTAATAGCTGTTATTTATTTGGGATATAGAATTTATAAAGTACACAGTCATCTTCTTATGATCAATTCTAGGATCACATTATAACCGTTTACCCAGTATTACAGTGTAGTACCAAGACAAGGAGACCAAATTATAGAAGGACAAAGATTTGCTAAGCATATTTTGTCATCAGCATACCACATTGCATGTGCATGCATGTGTGTGTTTGTGCATGTGTGTGATTGTATAAAATATTAGAAATCCAACCCCCAAAAGTTAAATGACTAGGAATGTTGTGAAGGGATTAAGCTACCCCTGAAATTACATAACAAAACTCTTTTCATCTATTAGGTCATCTTTCGAACATCTTCTCTTAAATTTGTTATAGATCTGTCTCATCTGTTTGGATTAAAATTGGTCTGAAAGCCTAAAATAGCTTTTTACCTATATAATTATTTCCCAACTAGCTTGTAGTATAGGTATAAAGCTATCACACTTGCTATTTTAGTGAAGTATGTAAAAACTACCATCTTTCAATTAGGAACCATTGGATAGCTTCTACAGGATTGCTGGGGGGAACCTTCATAAAGAAAGTTATATCTTTTTTAATTTTTTGTTATTTTACGTAGCTGAGAATATAAAATAAGTCTGCTAATAATAGAGTAGAAATGTTTTCTGTAACAGATTAATATTGATCAAATGTGTTATTAAATGCTAAAACACCATTTTTTTTCCTCTGTAAGCCATGTGTTTCATGCCACAACACAACAGGGACAATTGTCTGTGTTTTATGACAGTTTTGTTCTGTCAGATGTTGTTTGTTCATTTTGGTCAACAAATGAAGAGAGCCCTGGACACATCTTTTTTTCCTTAACAAAAGACGAAAATTATTCTTATCTGTATGTCTATAATCCTGACTCTTTGAATGGCTTTAATTTTTTTTAAATCAGCATTTTTTATAAAGATAGGTGTTTGGAATGTGGGCGATATGGCTGGACACTTAGATTGGGACCAAATAATAGAAGGTTTTGAACATCTTGCTGAGAGGTTTGGGTTTTACTCTGAAGGCAGTAGAGAACCATTATGTTTTTAAGCCAGGATTGACTTGTTCTAAGCTGTACCTTAGAAATATTACTCTGGCAGTTGTACATGGGATGAGCTGTACGTTGCTCTGTTTTATTTGGGGAGATAGTTCTCTAGGAGAGACTACATAGGAAGGCAGTTATATGAGTCATTAACAAAGGTCTGGCAAAAAGTAGTAAAAGCATTAACTGGAGTGATTAGCAGTGGGGAAGGAAATAAAAGGATAGATGGTGGGAGTCATTTGGAAAGTATGAGGCAATTCATTGACCTTACAGAATCACTGGTTTTCTGCTTCCACTCCATTGACCTTTCCAAGGTTATCAGTGACCTGCTTGTCCTTAAATTCAGTGGACACTTTCCAGTAACCTACTGTTGGCACCAGCCCTGTGCTAGACACCAGGATCCTGTTTGTAAAGGCATCTGCCAGTGGTTTCTGTGACACAATTGTTTCTAGTTTTCCTCCTACTTCTCTAGCCTCTTCGCAAGTTCTTCTTTCAGTTTCTCAGAGCTTTGTGCTAGGCGCTCTTCTTATTTTCTCCTTCTCCAAGTGATCTCATCTTTTTCTGTTGCATCAATTACCATTTGTCCTTATACAAAGGACAGCCATATCTACTGTATCTCCAGCTTAGATCTCTCTCTGCCTCCTGACCCATATTTCCAACTATCTAACTGGGTATCTTTTCTTGGATGAGTTACCGTTCTCTCAAACACAACATGTCCAAAATAATTCATTGACTTATTCTAAGGCTTGCTTCCTCTTTCTCCTGTAGTCCCTGTCTCAGGAAATATATGGTGCTATCAATCCCAAAGCAGAAATCTGGACATAATCCCTAACTACCCTTTTCCCCTCTCTCTGCATATAATTTCAGTCATTAGGCCTCATAGATTTGACTAAATAAATACCTTGCAAACCCCTCTACTTATATTCTTAACTGCTCCTACCTTAAGCCAGGCTGCCATAATTTTGTAGCTGAATAACTGCATCATCATCTTGACTGGCTCCCTTGTCATCTTCAATCTATATTCTGGATTGCAGCTAGAGCTTTCAAACATAAATATGTGATAAGATCAGTCCTGTGTTTAGAATACCCTAGGGTTCTCACTGTTCTCAGTACAGTCTAAGGGTTTACCATGGATTACAGGGTCTTTTATGATTTGGTGAGCTTTTTATTGTATAATCTTTCTAAACTGCCTTTACTTCCCTCTTTCTTGGCTCTCTTTGCATAATGCTGTTCCCTGTACTTCACCTCATGTCTAACCTTCATCTCCCTTTCACTTCTCTTCCTCCAAAATTCCTCTGAATATCACATTGTCATGCAGGCCCATTGTTGATCTCCCACGTCTGGGTTAGATATCACTCCTCAGTACCATCACCGCACCAGACGTGTCCCCCATCCTAGCATTTGCCTCAGTGTATTGCAACTACTGTGTACTTGTGTCTATGACTCTTGCTAGTCTAAAAGTTTTGGGAGAGCAAAGGTTCATGTTTGTGTTTTTCACTGTGGTATACCCCAGTGCCAGTATATGATAAGCTCTCAAAATATTTGTTAGATGTATGAAGAACTGAAAAAGAGAACAGGAAGAGGTAAGTTTCAAGACTAGGAAACAAGGCTATGAAAGTTGCAGGAAAGCAGCAGGTTACAACCTAGAAGAGGAGTTTGTTTTAGGAAATACTGTGTTTTAGACCACTATAACTGAAGCAAAAAACCAAGGCCTGGGTGTGGATAGTCCACTATCTGGTAACAGTGGATACTGATGGGTGGCAAAGTTGGAGAGGAAGAGAGCCAGATTCCAAAACAGAAGGGGTAAAGTCTTCTAAAAAGATAGATTATAGTAAGAAGGATTAGGGGATGGAAATATGAGCCTGTTCCACTCATAGACCTTAAACATGAGATAATGAGCCATCATGAAGAGAGTAGGCAGTTGTCCAGTGAAGAAGGGGATGCTAACCCTTCTTAAGCTTGAACCTTTAGGTAGAAGCAGTTAGAGAAGGAACAGCCATCATCAGATAGTGTTGTAAGGAAAATGGTATCCTTGGGGAAACCTGTGTTTTGGTAAAGCAAAGCAACTAAGAAAGAATATACTACCGTTGTTTAACAATCACCACAAAAAGACAGTAGGATCATCTTTGACCCCCCTCATCCTTTTTCAGGGACTTGAAGGACTAAGAAGAGAGAAATCTGTAGAAGAGGGTTCTCTCTCTGATCCTCCCTCCACTTCAGTTTTACCACACATAATGCAACAATAATTAAGAATTTGTATAAAATGTCACCAGGTTGGCATGCACGGAGAGAAAATTATTCAGGTGTTTTCCTTTGTCAATAATACAAGGAGCATTTGTGGGGGAAAATATTTACAAATATAGTAAGACCCATTCTCTTTCTATATTTATGTGAAAATTTTAAGTTGTGCCCTTGTTTTATGTGTTTCTACTTAAAGATACCATACTTAATATATATTGTTGATTCATTAACATCGAACTCATGGCTAACAGCACTATAAATCATGCCTGATCAAAGCTTATGGTACTCGTACTTTCTCTGTAAGGTACATTATAGTCTTCTCATACATGGGAACTCTAGGTAGTACTTAAGTACTATGCATGGAGGCCATTTTAAACAGCAAAATTCCCGAGAAAAAGCACAAAACTCAAAAAAATGTGCCAGTAAATTTACCATGAAAAGGACACTTGTTTACAGTTTGAGAGCTTAAAGCAAGAAAGTGGAGTGTCAGTTCGTTTGGCTTCACCTGGGAACATGCATATCAGTTGGCTCAAACTTTTTGCTATTCTGTGTTTATCCACGAATTGACAGGAAAGCAAGTATGGATTTGGGGGTTACAAATAAAATTTAGCAAACACATAAACTTGCAGATGTGGAATCTACAAGTAGTTAGAATCAACTATATTAGTTTGATCATTAAATCAGTTTTTTAAAGTACTATTATAACACCTTCTAACCTGCCCCATTCACTGAGTGTTGTAGTTTATAGTTTCATTGGGCATTTTCAGTAGTTTTATCTGAAGTCACTTTTGAAATTTTGCACTTGAAGCTCCAAAGTATGCTACCGGAAACACGAGTTGATGCTGTGAAACAAAATCAACAGGTAATCCACCATCACAGTTGTGGGCTAGAATGCTTAAGAAACCTTGGAGACCCAGAGATCTGAGATGAATACTGAAGAATTATAGGCAGGTTTACTCAGTCAAGCTGCCTGTATTTTGAGGGTGTAGTCCTCAGACCAAAAAGACACCAATGAACAAACTCAGATGGCCTCACTGGGGAACAGAGATTGAAAGCTGACACTGGAATGTGTACTTAAAAAAGTGAGAGCCCATTTTGGAAAGAGGCAGACTGGGCACAGAATGTGGAGAGCTATATTTGCTAACTGAAGAAATTTAGACTTTATCCTCTACAAAACAAAGCTATTGGTTTTTGAAGGGTTGCATAAAAGCTGCATTTTGGCAGCATATATTTTGGTAGAGCTGTTACCTGCCTGAAAACACCAATGTCATTTCACACAAATGATATTTATCCCTTGGTGTTTGGTAGAAATTTCTACAATGAAAATGTGATTTTATAGTCTTTACTGGGGGAGGAAGTAGGTTCTTCAGGATGAAATTCTTGTGTAGCAAAAATTAACACTTAAGTTAGCCCTTGGCAAGCTCCAGTTCTATGTATAGTAAAATGGATTTCCCAGAAAGTCACTCTCTATCCCCTTGAATAGACATTAGAAATAACATGTACTTTAAGTGGGATTTACAGAGGAAGGGGGCCTTTAATTCTTTACCAGTGTGATGTAAAAAAATAACTAACATTAAAGTTGAGGCCTAGAAATAGCAGCACTGGCTTAAAGTCTGTTTTCAGGTGCAAGTTTTTCTTTTTATTCGTGTGTGTGTGTGTGTGTGTGTGTGTGTGTGTGTGTTTGTGTGTGTGTGTGTGTGTGTTTTAAATAGAAGAAGGAAATGCCAATTTCAGTTCTTAAAAATATTAATGACTGCAACTTATAAAAATGTTACAGACTGTATTCTTCCCTTTGTAACAGATGAGAAGATTTTGAACTTTAGTCTCTACTTTTTACTTTGGTAAGACGATTTGAATAAACTGCAATATTTGCAAAAGATGTTTTGAGTATGTGGACATTTGACATTTTCAGTGTCAAATATACATTTCATGTACTGTATAAACATTCTAGAAAAGAGAGAGAGGCAGGGAGGAAACTGCTCATTAAAAAGAACTTCACCCTCTCTGAAAAGGGATTTCCTTTACAGTGCTGTGTACTAAAGTCTGTGTTGTAAATCAGAAAGCACTGAGCACACGTGTTGCTGCTTTGGTAGCATCAGAAGTCAGTTTTCATTAGCTTTATACCATTCACTATTTCTGCCAAGCAATCTTAAATTATAAAAGAATCTTACTTGATTTTGTGATTCTCCTATTTGTTTTCTGCTCATGAAGAAAATACCCTAAACTGAACAACTGCATGCTACGTTTTTAATTTTTAAGACAGCTAATGTGTATAAGACATTTATAGTTGTGTATAAGTTTTTGAAGTTTACAGGTGTTTCAATTTTGCTGCTATACTTTGTTAACATATTTTAGGAATGTTTCATTTTAGCCACAACTAGGATATAAACATTATTTTGGTGGTGATCTCCTTGTAATCGTGAGATCAACCAAATTTGGGAAATTTTGATTTGTCAGATTTATGAATTTTACAGTAACACAAAAGTCTGATTTCCTGTATATTTTTAAGGCCCCTATACCTTTGTCAAAATAAAGTGTCAGTGATACATGAAAAAATCATAAACTATGTTCAGGCCAAACTGATACTGACTTTGTTAAAAAGCTAGATAGAAATCTGTTTTCCTCTTCTGTTACATCTCCTCTTCTGAAGACCACTCTGTGGATTGAAGATTTGAGATCCTAGGACCTAGGCTAGACAGATTAGGAGATTTTGCTGTATTTTAAGTGGCAGATGCCATGGAATTCTAAGCCTGTTACGAAGGAGGAGAAGAAGAGGCACAATGACCCTGACACAGCCCCTTGGTTGACCACAGCAGATACCTCACTTGAGCAAGTAGATATCAGCTCAGTTGCTTGCTGATTATCTCTAACTTGTCAGTAACTTACTTTGATAACCTAGATTTGGGATTCTGACAGCATGCAGTATATGCCTCATAATAATCTGCTGTTTATGAAAGACATAACATTGTATGTTTAGCATAATGGTTAAGAGCCTGCCATCTGGAATGGTCTACTTATTTGGGATCCAGATATAGTAAGCTTTCACTTAACATCATCAGTAGGTTCTTGGAAACTGTGACCTTAAGCAAAACAACATCTAATGAAACCAGTTTTACCACAGGCTAATTGATATAAAGAAGAGTTAAGTTCCTGTGGCATATTTCTGGTCACAAAAACATCACTAAACTTCTAAATAAAGACCCAAAACACCTGTAATATTAAACACTGAAATAAATGTAAGCTGTATATACATTTAAGAATAATAAAAACAAAAAATAATTATTTACCCAATTTTTGGTGAACCAGTGAGTGATAGTGATCATAGTGATGGTGGATGAAATCAAGGAATAAATGCAAAGTGAAAATTGTAAGAAGCACGCCTGTCACCAGATAGCTCAGAAATAATAATTAGGGCAGGCTTGCTCAGCATTTTAAAATTGCACTGTTTATTGTCATGCACTTGAATGATTATCGCAGACTTTATGAATTTTCATTTTATAATAATTTGTAGGCCAGGCATGGTGGCTCATGTCTGTAATCCCAGCACTTTGGGAGGCTGAGGCAGGTGGATCACTGGAGATCAGGAGTTTGACACCAGCCTGACCAACATGGGGAATCCCCGTCTCTACTAAAAATACAAAAATTAGCCAGGTGTGGTGGTATGCACCTGTAATCCCAGCTATTTGGAAGGCTGAGGCAGGAGAATCGCTTGAACCTGGGAGGTGGAGGTTGCAATGAGCCGAGATTGTGCCACTGCACTCCAGCCTGGTGATAGAGCTAGACTCCGTCTCTAATGATAATGATGATGATGATGATAATAATAATAATAATAAGTATTCATTTATTTTCCAATGTGCTCATTCCAGTTCAGGGTCCAGGGGGCCCACAGCTTATCCTCATAGCTCAGAGCAACTGATTGTAGACAGGACGCCACCCCATTGTAGGATGCACTCACATGCACACTCACACTCAAACTGGGACCCTTTAGACATGCCAGTTAACCGAACGCACACAGCTCTGGAATGCGGGAGGAAAGTGAAGTACCTGGAGAAGAACTACACAGACATGGGAAGAACGAGCTGACTCCACACAGACAGTGGCCCTGGGCTGAGCTGGGCAGGCATCAGTTTTTTTTCTTTTTTGTGGGGGACGGAGTCTCACTCTGTCGCCCAGGCTGGAGTGCAGTGGTGCGATCTCGGCTCACCGCAACCTCCGGCTCCCATGTTGAAGCGATTCTTCTGCCTCAGCCTCCCAAGTAGCTGGGATTACAGATACCCACCATCACGCCCGGCTAAGTTTTGTATTTTTAGTAGAGATGAGGTTTCACCATGTTGGCCAGGCTGGTCTCGAACTCCTAACCTCAGGTGATCTACCCACCTAGGCCTCCCAAAGTGCTGGGATTACAGGCGTGAGCTACTGCACCCAGTCGGCATCAGTGTTTTTCTCATCAATGTTAAAACAATGTTGAACAAAACATTTTTCAAAGACCTGCTGTATGGCTATTTTCTAGTTGTGTGACTTTCTTTGGGAAAGTTAGCTAACCTTTCTGAGCTGAAATGTCTTCATTCATAAAATGGGGCTAGTAATAATGCATAAGGTTTTTGTAAGAATTAGAATCAGCTAATACTTATTAAAGTACTTAGACCATACTAACTAATTAGTTTGTTGTCTTTGCTATTATTTTGATGTGGTTGTTGTTTGGTTTCACCTGTGTGCTAACAGGACATGCTGAAATAAAATTTAAGAATTGGCTTTATGATATAGAAAAGCAAACTTTTGTACAATATGGATATGAAAGACCGTTGGGAACCTATTCTTTCTCACTTACCTAATTCATCTTAGTCTTTTTAAAGCTTAGATTTTCCAAATGAGCTATAGCAAAATATAATGTTTAAAAATGTTCAAATTCTAAGCAGTATGTCATAGTTAAATAACTTAAAGGTTGCTACATCTAAAAAGCCCTGTAAGAACATAATTAGTAAAATTCTACAATTTAGAAAAAATACTAGCTGACAGTGACTGATTTATAAAAGTAAAATACCTTTTGTTAGTACTAATAGCCTTTTTATAAATTGATGACAAAAAATTGAATGAGATTTGCAGTTCATCTTTCTATGATGTTGGTTTATTTAATCTCTATAATTTGCTATATTTGAAAGAGCATGGAAATGGAGGTCATGATAAAATCTAGGCCCAGTGCCACAACTAAATCCCTGTAGGACCTCTCAAGGTTTTGATTTCATCTCTGAATGGAAATAATGCCTTCCAAGAATATTATGAAGATTAAAAAGTTACATATTATAAATATACACAGAGTAACAATACTGGGAATATTGCAACTTGTAAGAAAGAGGAAGCATATGGCATATTCTGATGGTTAGGGATATGGACTCTGTAGCTGGGATGCCTGAAAGAGAACTCTGACTCCACTAAAGGCTAGTTACATGAAATTGTGCAGATAATTTAACTTCTCTGAGTTTGCATTTTTCTTTGTCTACATAATGGGGATAATAATAGTACCTACCTCACACATAGTGTTAATTTCTATTAGTGATTCTCATTAAGATAGTATTATTGTTCATCCCTGGTTGTTTGCCATCATGTATCTGAGTTAGAGAGTCATTGATTTTAGAACTGAAAGAGTCCCAAGAAGACTATCAGGTCAAGCAACCTACCTCCTGTTAGACAATTAGCTTTATCCATGAGCTACCAAAGGGGGAGCCGAAGCCCAGAGAAGCTGAAAGAGTTGTTGACGGTCGCCCCGTGAGTTGGTGATAGATATCTGGAATTCCATTAGTTGCCCATTTCCTAGTTCTGGGCTCTGCATTGCACTAGAATACTGTGCCGTTCTAAATATGAAAAGGCAGTATGACCATTGTGCTTGTCACTTTCCCTTCGCTAGACGCTATCTTAAAAAAGTCAGGAAACAACAGGTGCTGGAGAGGATGTGGAGAAATAGGAACACTTTTACACTGTTGGTGGGATTGTAAACTAGTTCAACCATTACGGAAAACAGTATGGCGATTCCTCAAGGATCTAGAACTAGATGTACCATATGACCCAGCCATCCCATTACTGGATATATACCCAAAGGATTATAAATCATGCTGCTATAAAGACACATGCACACGTATGTTTATTGCGGCACTATTCACAATAGCAAAGACTTGGAATCAACCCAAATGTCCACCAGTGACAGACTGGATTAAGAAAATGTGGCACATATACACCATGGAATACTATGCAGCCATAAAAAAGGATGAGTTTGTATCCTTTGTAGGGACATGGATGCAGCTGGAAACCATCATTCTTAGCAAACTATCACAAGAACAGAAAACCAAACACCGCATGTTCTCACTCATAGGTGGGAACTGAACAATGAGATCACTCGGACTCGGGAAGGGGAACATCACACACCGGGGCCTATCATGGGGAGGGGAGAGAGGGGAGGGATTGCATTGGGAGTTATACCTGATGTAAATGACGAGTTGATGGGTGCTGACGAGTTGATGGGTGCAGCACAGCAACATGGCACAAGTATACATATGTAACAAACCTGCACGTTATGCACATGTACCCTAGAACTTAAAGTATAATAATAAAAAATAATAAAAAAAAAAGAAAGAAATTTAACCTGTGACTTTCAGATCACTTAGAACCTTGGTTGAACAGTGTTTTCTAGTGTTCTTTAGTATATCTTTTTGTCATCTTTTGTTGTCTTTGGGTTCCCCCAAAAGAGCTATACTCTGTGTGCCAGGAAACTTCACACGTGGCTGTCTTCTCTTCCTCGACTTCCCTCTCTACTTACCTTTCCAGCTCATAGTGAATCAGAAGACTTCTCTGACACCTTTCTCTGTCTAAAGGTCCTTCCATATTCTCGTATGGCAGCATGAATCACAGTGTATTTTAACTGGCCTTTTCCTTGTATGTCTCCTACAATGAGCTGTTGAAGCTTCATGAAAACACAATCTGTTTTACTCTGGGCAGTTATAATTCCAATTACAAAGCACATTTCCTGGCTCCTGGCTAGGAACTCCATCATTTTTTGATGCATCCTTGCTCAGGACTTTCTGATTCGGTCTTAAAACATTTTGGGGCATCTCGTTCTCCTGGTTTTTGGAAACATATTCTCATACTGCTATGAAGGTTTTTTCTGACATTTCCAACTTCTCTTAAATTGATTCAGCAAATGTTTTTCCATAATAAATATCGTTGATATGTCATCAATATGGAGAGCAACAACAGAATGCAGTGAGGAAACTCCTCCCCTGGAGGTCTGAGAATCTAGATTCCGGTTCTCACAGAGCCACCACCTTGGTGACCATGGACAATAGACCTGCTGAGTCTCAGTTTCCTTATCCCTAAAGTGGGGATATTAATAGAACCTGTTCTCAGAGATGTTACCAAGATTAAAATAACCAAGATAATTCCTGTAGATTATTTGGCATAGTGCCTGCCACATACTAAGCGAGAGTTAGCATCCATCAATTTAGTATGATCATAAAAAATGAACAGACTAAAGGAAGTAACCAGAAAGAAAGAAATTCTGTTAATTCTTAAAATGTAATCTTTTTTTTTTTTTTTTTACTGTGGCTGTCCTAGATTCTTATTAAAAGCTGAGAAACTGAGAGACTTGTCATTTTGAACATGACATCAGTGGAACAGCTTATGATTCAATAATTGCATCATCCTGGACAAGCACCTGTAGAAGCAAGTCAGGACATGTGATAAAAGACATTGATTTTGCCCCTCCTCCCTCTTTGTATTTTCTTTACTATAAAATTATTGATGTTAAGCCCATAGCACTAATATTTCAGTTCAATTCATAATAAAATTTGAGGACATTTGAATATATTATCTGTTATAAATTATAATTTTATATTTGGCCACGGAGTATTTGAAGTGGGTCTTTTCTTTCACAAAAATTCTATTTTAATAACTAAAAACTAGTCTTAGGAGAAGTATTATTTAAGGACAGGTTTATATTAAATAATGTCATTTCACTTTCAACTTCCTGGTGGTTAAAAAAAATATGCTAATACTAAAGGATATGATACACATGTTCTGTTAGAACAGTTTTGGCAATTAGAAGACTTCTCTTCTTGTGTTTGAAAGGGATGTTACTCGGGTTAGTTATGAGCCATGTATCCAGATGTCCTGAAAGGACCAGTGGTGGATGTATTTCTATTTTTGTCTTTTTTTTTTTTCTTTCTGGCATTCTAGTTGCTGAGTGACTTTTGTTTTCAGCTCTTCTCACAATCACCATTGTTCTAATAACTTTGCTTAAATAGAACATCTCCTTTTGCTATAAGCCATGGGGCCTTTACCATTAATTTTTTAAAGTACTGAAATGAGAACCTCATAAATTAAAGAACACTCCTGATTCTGAGTTAACAGATCCTACTAAGCCTTTTGCAGATGGAAATTTCCTTTAAATTGGTTTGTTTTCCTTTAACATTCCATTATCCTACTGTTCATTCTTTGGAGCTGTGATTTGTTTCATATATTTCAGGCTTCTCACTAAATAAAGTCATATAAGTTATTATTTGGATCATTTTGAAACTACAACAGCTTATCAAACCTCTGAAAGAAGAGTTTTGTGTTTGCCCACAGACCGAAGAACTGATTCAGTTTTACTGGCTGAGCTACCTTCATTATTCATATTTAATTCCTGGTACGGAGGGTGGGAGGAGAGAGAGGAACAGAAAAGATGTAACTATTGGGTACTAGGCTTAATATATGGGTGATAAAATAATATGTACAACAAGCCCCCATGACACGTGTTTACCTGTTTAACAAATCCTCACATGTATCCCCAAGCCTAAAAGTTTAAAAATGTATATTTGGTAAATCATTCGATGTGTTTTTAAAAATATCATCTTTCAGCCGGGTGTGGTGGCCCACACCTATAACCCCAGCACTTTGGGAGGCTGAGGCTGGCAGATCACGAGGTCAGGAGTTCAAGACCAACCTGGCCAACATGGTGAAACCCTGTCTCTACTAAAAATACAAAAAATAGCTGGGGTGTGGTGGTGTGCACCTGTAATCCCAGCTACTCAGGAGGCTGAGGCAGGAGAATCTCTTGAACCCAGGAGGCGGAGGTTTCAGTCAGCCGAGATTGTGCCATTGGACTCCAGCCTGGGTGACAGAGCAAGACTCCGTCTCAAAAATATATATCTGTATCTATATCTATATCTATATCTATATATCTCAAATATATATATATATATATATTTTAGAGATAATTAACCCTTCCCCAGAAGGCAGGGCCAAAGTTAAGGTTCTTCCAGGTCCTTTGTATTCCCTGTAAATTTTAGAGTCAGCTTGTCAATTTCTATACACACACACAAAAAAGCCTGCTGGGATTATGATTGGTATTGCATTGAAATTAAATCAGTTTGGGAAGAGGAGACTTACTTTGGGGACAGAGTCTATATTGAGTCTTCCAATCCAGGAACATTGTATATCTCTCCATTTAGTCAGATATTGAGTTTATTTCAACAATATTTTCAGATCTTTAGTTCCTTTCAGTAATATTTTCTCATTTTTCCTATAGAGCTCTTGCACATCTTTTGTCCCGTATCTATTGTGTATATGTGTTTTGCTACAGTTATTAAATTAATATAAATTTTATTTTCCAATTGTTTGTTGCAATATATAGAACTTTTTATAATATTGTGTCCTGTGACCATGCTAAATGAACTAATTCTAGTCATTATGTCTTCAATATCCTTCTCTTGAATTTTCATTGTCTTCTCCTCTGGGACTCCGTTCATATGTAAGGCCATTTGATACTGTCTCTCAGGTCCATGAAGTAATTTTTCTTCAGTCTTTTTTTTTTGTCTCTGTTCTTCGGTTGAATGAACGCCATTGATAATTTGGTATGTAATGGCTCACTTAACCTTCCTGTTATTTATAAGATATTTCTACCCTCAGTTGTCTGGAATCCTTTAGTTCAGAGCCCCTCCAATCCTCAGCCTAGAAGGAAGGAGAAGGATAGGGTGAAAGGAATGGGAGAGCGTCTAGCTTCAGAACAGAGATCAGAACAACAGAGGAGTCATCTTGGATAAGGAAACTTCCCTCAAACTTATTATTTATATCCTCAGAAATAAGAAAAATAATGCATTTATCAAATAAAATGATTTTGAAAAAGGGAACCTCAGAGTATAAAACTAAACTCTTGGAAATTAAAAGGATGATAGCATAAATGAAAAGCTTAGTTGAAGGATTGAAAGATAAAAGTAAGAAAATATCCCAAAAATAAGAGCAAAAAGACAGCAATGTAAAATAGGAGAGAAGATAAGAGAATTAGAGAACCAATTTAGGAGTTCTAGAAAGAGAAAAATGTAGACAACAAAAGGGAAGAAATCATCAAAGACTGGAGTAGGGGAGGTCATGCTATCTGTTTCTTTTTCTATTTTTTATTTTGAATTACATTTTTTTTTTACTGTGAAACAAGCATATGTACCTAAGAATGAACAAAATACATCTGCAGTATTGCTTAACAACAGAGATAGGTTCTGAGAAATGCATCATTAGGTGATGTCATCATTGTGCAAACATCATAGAGTGAGCTTACACAAATCTGAATGGTATGCCCTACAATACACCTGGGCTATATGGTATAGCTGTTGCTCTAGGCCACAAACATAGAGCATGTTACTATACTGAACACTGTATGCAGCTCTAATACAGTGGTGAGGATTTATGTATCTAAACATAGAAAAGGTACAATAAAAATACAGTATAAAAGAGAAGAAAATAGTACACCTGTATAGGTACTTACTGTGAATAGGGCTTCCAGGATTGGAAGTTGCTGTGAGCCATTGAGTAGTGAGTAAATGTGAAGGCCTAGAACATTTATTATATAAAGTCTACTGTAGTGTAAACTCTGTAGACTTAGGCTACACTAAATTTATGAAAAATTTTCTTCAATAATAAATTAACCTTAGCCTACTGTAACTTTTGTACTTCGTAAACTTTTACCTTTTTTTTTTTTTAACATTTTGACTCCTTTGTAGTAACACTTAGCTTAAAACACACATTGTACAGCTATAAAAAATATTTTATGTCCTTCTTCTGTAAGCTTTTTTCCATTTTTAAGATTTTTTATTTTTAAACTTTGTTGCTAAAAACTAATACACAAACACACCCATTAGCCTAGGTCTATACAGGGTCAGGATCATCAGTGTTCAACCTTCACATGTTGTCCCACTGGAAGGCCTTCGGGATGATAACAAACACAGAGCTGTCGTCTCCTATGATAACAATGCCTTTTTCTGATATACCTACTGAAAGACCTGGCTGAGACTGTTTGACAGTGCTCTAAAATAATGAAAAAAATATAATACAGTAAATATATAAACCAGCAACAGTCATTTTTTATCATTATCAAGTATTATGTACTGTACACAGTTGTATTTGCTGTATTTTCTATAACTGGTAGCATGGTAGGTTTGTTTACACCAGCATCACCACAAACATAAGCATTGTGTTGTATTACAATGCACAGCTACAGCTAAGTGATAGGACTTTTTCAGCTCCATTATAATTTTATGGGACCATCACTATAAATGCTGTCCATCATTGACTGAAATTTATGTCGTGCATGACCATACATGCAATTTAATGAATAATAATTATAAAGCTGGCACTGTGTAATATCCAACCAGGGTAAGAAACAGAATATTGCCTGTACCTTGGAGGCCTCCAGTATGACCATGTAAGTTTACAAATCCTATTTTGTTCCTCCTCCCCAGAGGTACCACTGCCCTGAAAATGTGATCATTATTTTCTTGTTTTTCTTACTACCTACATAAACATCCTTAAACAATATAACTCAGTTTGTATATTTTGAATCCCATATTAATAGAATATCATATGTATATGAATTTATGTGAATAGAGTATTATATATGTCATTTTGCATCTTGCTTTTTTCACTCAACACTGATTCATTCATGTTGTAGTATACAGCTATACATTATTCATTGCTATGTAGAATTATATCCTCAGAGATAAGAAGATATATGGATGTTTATAATAAATCATTCCACTATTACGAACATTTGAGTAGTTTGTAGTTTTGGTTTACTTAACCAAAAAAATGCTGCTGCCAACATTCTTACACATTTTACTGTATATGCACATTAATTTATTTATAAGTATTAAAATAATTTCTTTTTGAATACATGTCTAGTGATGGAGTTGCTAGGTCATAGGACATTCTTGTCTTTGACTTTACTGGATAATGCCAAACTGTCTTCCAAAATGATTATGTCCTTAAACTCAGGTACATCTTACTGTCAAATGTTCAATTTTTGTCAGTCTGATGGATGTGTAATGGTATTTCATTGTAGTTTTAATTTGCATTTCCCTGATTACTAATTAAGCTGAATAACTTTTCATGTGTTCATTGGCCATTTGAAGTTCCTGTACTATAAAGTATCTGTGTAAGTGTTTTGTCCATTTTTCTAGTTTTCTGTCCTTTTAGTTGAAATTCAAATTTGCCTAAATCTGTTATTCTCCTAGCACAAGTAACTGGGATGCTTTGCTTTAGATTTAGCCTAATTCTTTATGATTTTGTCAGCTTGACGGTGCTTTTAAGGATATATATATATGTGTGTGTGTGCGCGCGCATGTGCATGTGTATATATATGTATGTGTGTAGTTTTTTGAGACAAAGTCTCACTCTGTGACGCAGGCTGGAGTGCAGCGGCACAATCTTGGCTCACTGCAGCCTCCACCTCCTGGATTCAAGCTTTTCCCTGTCTCAGCCACCCAAGTAGCTAGGATTACAGGTGTTCCAGCATACCCAGTGAATTTTTGTATTTAATAGAAACAGGGTTTCGCAATGTTGACCAGGCTGGACTCGAACTCCTCCCTTCAAGCCATCTGCCTGCTTTAGCCTCCCAAAGTGCTAGAATTACAGGCGTTAGCTTCCATGCCCAGCCTGGATATCTTTTAGAAATATTTTTTATCTGGCACTTTGGTTTTTGGCTGGCAGGTTGGCACCCACAGTCTGACCTACCATATCTATAAAAAGAAACCTGTAAGTGGTCTTAGACTTTGAACCAGTCTTCCTGATTTTGAACCCCTACCTTTACCCCCCAGTTTTTGAGCCTTTCAGAATTTTTTTCATAATAATTGGGTTGCTTCTTAGCTTTCCCGACTGCTGACTTAACAGATCTCAGGAAGCCAACAATCCTTGTCCATCTGCTTTCTGTCTTACAAACTGTTGCTGGTATTGTCTCTTCTCTTTATTCTTAGAGGTGTATGCTTTTAAAAACAAATACTGGGTTCCAGAGGGAGCTGAAATAAAAGCATGTGTTAAATATACCATCTTTAACCAGAACTACATTTGACTGGTCATTTTATTTTCAAGCTCACATACACTTCAAACAGAGATATGACTAAAGGAAGTATGTGAACAACAGCCAGGGCTCTGAACATCACAGATTATATCGTCATACTTGAAATATTTTAAATTTTGATTTAAAATGAGAGCTTTATAGATATATCCTCAATGGACTGAGTGTTTAAGTACTTAACATCCAAAACGTTCTTACTAATCAAGAGAAGACAAACACCCCAACAGAGAAGTAGGCAATTTTTATCAATTGCCAGTTCACCAGATTTGTTTTCTGTTAGAAGTGAATATGGGGAAATACATGTGCTCATGTTTTGCCTACTTTCCTGGAGCCAGTGAGGAGAGGCTGTTTAGTGATCCATATGATAAACTCTAAAGTTGTCCATCGGCTTTCCAGTCCCTTCTAGGAATTTAACTTAAGGAAATAATCAGACATTTGCAAAGGTGTATACAGTGGTATTTATAACAGTGAAAAACCAAAGAATGACCAATAATGGGAGAATGGAAGTTATAGGCAAATACTTTGCAACTACTAAAGAATCATGTAAAATATCTATTGACATAGGAGTTTTATCAAAATGTGAAGTATACAGCTGAATAGTACCTCCTCACATATAAAGCACGGTGCAAAGTAGCCATTTATATTGTTATCCCCAAAATAAATATATGCAAATTTTTTAAAGATGAAGGCTATATATGGAAGTGTTTGCTGGTTTTCTGTCAAAAGAATGGTGGCTTTATTTTATAATTTAAACTTTTTGCGGTTTTCTAAATTGTCTAAATAGTTAAATTTTTATAATGTAAAAGTGTCTTCCAATTTAGCTTCATTTGACAAATTACCTTTTCATTCTATCTAGCTGTGTATTTCTAAATGTTTTTTTTTTTTTTTTTTTTTTTTTTTTTGAGACGGAGTCTCGCTATGTCACCCAGGCTGGAGTGCAGTGGCGCGATCTCGGCTCACTGCAAGCTCCGCCTCCCGGGTTTACGCCATTCTCCTGCCTCAGCCTCCGAGTAGCTGGGACTACAGGCGCCCGCCACCACGCCCGGCTAGTTTTTTGTATTTTTAGTAGAGACAGGGTTTCACCATGTTAGCCAGGATGGTCTCGATCTCCTGACTTCGTGATCCACCCGCCTCGGCCTCCCAAAGTACTGGGATTACAGGCTTGAGCCACCGCGCCCGGCCGTGTATTTCTAAATGAATTTACAGCAGTAATCTTAGAGCAGATGAATTTACAACAATAATCTTAGAATAGACTATGGATTAGATGTAAAAACATGAACTTAGGAAAAAAATATTTTGGGCTTTATGGTTACAGAGAGTTTTCCTCAGTGTGGGGATCATAGCTGTATTGAGTTTATTCAGTTTTCCTTTCCCACATGAATGAAAAATGGGGCCAGCCTACAGCTGGAAGTGCCTCGGCATGTGCCACTCTACTGTGTATGATCTGATTTCTTGATGGCTAGCAGGGAGAGAAGCAAATTGCCTCCTATTCAAACCAAGACCCTCTGCCCCACAAATAGCATCAGCCAGTCATTTAAGCTACTCCCTTCTTGCAGTGGCAAGAAGGTGTGAACCCCTTATGTTCTCTGTTGCATACCCTTGTCTAATTCACTATTTCTTATTCTTTCCAGGTTTTGGCTTTATGCTACATTTCAGAAATCATAACCTTTTCTAGTATTATTTTATTCTTTTTGACACTGTGAGAAAATGGATGCTTCTTATAGACTATTTATATCATTTTGCTCTCTTTTGGGAGGCAGAGACAGGGACAGAGTTCCTCCTCAGGCTAACTAGGAAAACCTACTGACTGCTTCCAATGTAATTTTAAAGATCTCCCTCTTTCTATTGCTCCCTGTACTCTTAATTCTTTTTTTTTAATTTTAATTTTAAGTTCCAGGGCACATGTGCAGGATGTGCAGGTTACGTAGGTAAACATGTGGCCATGGTGGCTTGCTGTACCTATCAACCCATCAGGTATTAAGTCTGGCTTGCATTAGCTATTTTTCCTAATGTCCCACCCTGCCACCCAACAGGCCCCAGTTACGCTCTTAATCCTTATAGCTTAGATGTTATGATCCACAGTGGGGTTCTTACAGAAGGTTATGGAAAAAAAAAAAAAAGAAACGCTCAAAGTGCCCGAACTTTCTTAAAATAATCCTGGTACAGCTAAACTCATGCACTGACTGTCCACCTAACATGTAACAGTCTGTGTTGTGATACATTGTTTTAATGTCCTGAATGCTTGTCAGCTTTCAGTATTAAAGATGTGAATCATTTATCAGCAATGAAACATTTAGTCTAAGGTTGTCAGCTATTTATGCTACAAATTAATGACTTGTCCTTAAAATATCAATTTTGTGATTCATGTTTTGGCAGGTAGATGTTTAGTGTTCTAATTTTAAACTATGAATAAAAGTTTTGCCATAATCATTGTTTTATTGGTTCCTTTTCTCCCCTACCCACTACCCAAAAAATCCTGCAATTCTTTTTAGTTAAACTTTTAGGTTCAAGGGTACATGTGCAGGTTTGTTATATAAGCAAATTTTGTATCACAGGGGTTTGGTGTACAGATTATTTCATCACCCAGGAAATAAACATAGTACCTGATGGATAGGTTTTCAGTCTTCACCCACTTCCCACCCTCAAGTAGGCCCCGGTGTCTGTCATTCCCTTCTTCATGTCAATGTATACTCAATGTTTAGCTCCTACTTATAAGTGAGAAGAACATGTGGTATTTGGTTTTCTATTCCTGTGTTAGTTTGCTTAGGATAATGGCTGCCAGCTCCATCCATGTTGCTGCAAAGGAGATGATCTCATTCTTTTTATGGCTGTGTAGAATTCCATGGTGTATATACACCACATTTTCTTTATCCAGTCTTCTGTTGATGGTCTTTTAGGTTGATTCCATGTCTTTGCTATTGTGAGTAGTGCTGCAATGAACATGCATGTGTCTTTATGGTAGAATCATTTATATTCCTCTGGGTACATACCTAGTGATGGAATTGCTGGGTCAA
This sequence comes from Macaca nemestrina, assembly GCF_043159975.1. Lineage (NCBI taxonomy): Eukaryota > Metazoa > Chordata > Mammalia > Primates > Cercopithecidae > Macaca > Macaca nemestrina. Next base: position 37,082,319 of record NC_092130.1, read on the forward strand.
ATGGTAGTTCTGTTTTAAGTTCTCTGAGAAATCATCAAACTGCTTTCCACTATGGCTGGATTAGTTTACACTCCTACCAGGTGTGCATACACATTTCCCTTTCTCTGCAACCTCGCCAGGATCTGTTATTTCCTGACTGTTTAGTAATAGCTGTTCTGACTGGTGTGAGATGGTATCTCATTGTGGTTTTGATTTGCATTTCTCTAATGATCAATGATGTTGAACATTTTTCATATGCTTCTTGGCCACATGTGTGTCTTCTTTTGAAAAGTGTTCATGTCCTTTGCCCACTTTTTAATGGAGTTGTCTTTTGCTTATTAAGTTCCTTATAGATTCTGGATATTATACTTTTATCAGATGCATGGTTTGCAAGTATTTTCCCCCATTCTATAGGTTGTCTGTTTACTGTGTTCATAATTTCTTTTAGTGTGCAGAAGCCCTTTAGTTTAATTAGGTTCCATTTGTCAAATTTTTTGTTTGTTGCAGTTGCTTTTGGTGTCTTTGTCAAAATACTTGCCAGGGCCTGTGTCCATAATAGTTTATTTCCCAGGTTATCTTCTAAGGTTTTTATATTTTTAGCTTTTGTGTTTAAGTCTTTAATGCATCTTGACTTGATTTTTGGATATGATGTAAGAAAAGGTTTCACTTTGAATCTTCGGCATGTGGCTAGCCAATTATCCCAGCACCATTTATTGAATAGGGAGTCCTTTCCCCATTGCTTGTTTTTGTTGGCTTTGTTAAAGATCGGATGGTTTTAAGTGTGTAGTCTTTTTTCTGGGCTCTATTCTGTTGCATTGGTCTATGTGTCTGTTTTGTACCAATACCATGCTGTTTTGATTACTGTAACCTTATAGTAGTTCGAAGTCGGATAATATGGTGCCTCCAGCTTTGTTCTTTTGGTTTAGGATTGCTTTGGCTATTTGGGCCTTTTTTTTGATTCTGTGTGAATTTTAAAATAGTTTTTTTCTAATTCTGTGAAGAATGTCATTGATATTTTGAGAGCAATAGCATTGAACCTGCTAATTGCTTTGGGCAGTATGGCCATTTTAACAATATTGATTCTTTCTATACCCTGCAATGCTTTGTTGTTGTATTTAACTTTTTGGTTGTGAAGTTTTTTTCAGGGATGATTTTGTTGAAAGTAACAACTCTAAAAATTATGTTAGTAATTAAAATTTTAAGTAAAGACTTTTATTTTCAGAGATTCCATTTCTCTTAGACTTTGGAGCTGTTAACAGGATAATCCAATCTGTAGTGGTACTCAGCAGTTTCTGTTTCCTGCATGCAGAACTGCTTATATGAAAACACACTTTTAAAAATGCTTTCTTATGGCTGACATTCACATTCTTATTCTTTTTGATTCTTTTCAAAAAGGGATTCAGTTTGTTAAAAATATTTTTTGCAATACTTTTATGAAGATACAAACTCTGACAGAGCTTTTAAAACAAGTTTGAGAGAATAGTATTAATTTTATTTGTAAATCTGAAGATTATTTTAGAAAAAAGGAAAAGATTATTTACTATTATTTTCATTATAAATGCTTATCAATTTTAAAGCTTCCACATTGCACATCTCCCACTGCAACAGTAGCTACCATTTATTCTTTCTCAAAAAGTGCTGTGTGCCCTTGAAATTTTTACATTTTGAAGAATATCCCTAAAATTTTAAAAATTAGAAGAAACACATTACTTTTCTAATGAGTGTTATAAAATGAACCACAGTAACCTATACTCACTTAGACTGTGAAAAACAACCAAAACCAAAATTTATTTTCTATTGCTAAATTTTCAAAAGTGAAAATATATGATAGTTTACATGGCACATCACTCTGTTATTGTGAATTGATAAATGTATATGTAGACAAATATGTGTAAATCAGAGTACATATACATTACATACAGTGCCACAATACATTTTTAGTATGTTTTGACTGATATTTAATTATATAATTTACCAAGAGGATCTCACCAGAATGTGGAATAGTACTGAATTTTAGAACAATTCACACGTTTAAAAAAAAAAAAATGTAGTCAGCCCTTTTATCTGTATCTGGGGAATGCAGGGTAAAGGAATAGTAAATGAGTATTGGTATATAAAAAAAAAAAAGGTGTTACTTTCTTACCTGTGATACCTGTTACTTTGGGTATCATTTGACCTTTATTTCTGTGAAACAAAGGAGTTCTAACATCCTCTAACTATTATAATATTGTTCTAATTTAATCTATCTTAACCTGTGACACAGTTTGAAAACCAAGCTTTTACTATTGGCATGTGCAAAAAAATAAAGCAGCAAGTAGACTTGGAATCTTGAATGCAAATTTAGATTTTGCCTCTTAATAAATGTATAATACAGTGTCCTGGGACCAGTTCTCTAATTTCTGAGTCCTAGTTTCTGCATCTGTCAAATGGGATTAGAGATACCTACTTTCAGGATGTGATATGGTTTGACTGTGTCCCCACCGAAATCTTATCTTGAATTGTAATCCCCACATGTTGAGGGAGGGACCTGGTGTGAGGTGTTTGGATCATGGAGGAGATTTCCTCCATGCTGTTCTCATGATAGTGAGGGAGATCTCAAAAGATCTGATGGTTTAAATATGGCAGTTTGCCCTGTGCTTTCTCTCTCTCCTGCCACCATGTAAGACTTTCCTTGCTTCCTCTTTGCCTTCTGCCATGATTGTATGTTTCTTGAGGCCTCCCCAGCATTGCAGAACTATGAGTAAATTAAACCTCCCTTATAAATTACCCAGTCTCAGATACTCTTTATAGCAGTGTAAAAACTGACTAATACAGAGAATTGGTACTGGCAGAATTGGGTACTGCTATAAAGATAACCTGAAAATGTGAAGCGACTTTGGAACTGGGTAACGGTCAGTGGTTGGAACAGTTTGGAGGGCTCAGAAGAAAACTGGAAGATACAGGAAAATTTGGAACTTCCTAGAGACTTGTGAATACTTTTGACCAAAATGCTAATAGTGATGTGGATGGTGAAGTCCAGGCTGAAGTGGACTCAGATAGAGATGAGGAACTTACTGGGAACTGGACCAAATGTTATTTTTGCTATGCTTTAGCAAAAAGACTGGCAGCCTTTTGCTGCTGCCCTAGAGAAGTGAAGAACTTTGAACTTGAGAGAGATGATTTAGGGTATCGAGCAGAAGAAATTTCTAAGCAGCAAAGCATCTTAGTGGTGACCTGGCTGATTCTGAAAGCATTCAGTCATATGCATTCACAAAGATATAGTTTGAAATTGGAACTTAGGTTTAGAAGTGAAGCAGAGCATAAAGGTCTGGAAAATTTGCAGCCTGACTATGTAGTAGAAAAGAAAACCCCATTTTCTGTGGAGGAATTCAAACCAGATGCAGAAATGTGAATAAGTAACAAGGAGCTGAATGTTAATAACCAAGACAATGGAGAAAATGTCTCTAGGGCATGGCAGAGATCTTCGGGGGCAGCCCCTCCCATCACAGGCCTGAGACCTAGAAGGGAAAAATGGTTTCCTGGTCAGGGTCTCACTGCTCTGTACAGCTTTACGACATGGGCCCTGCATCCCTGCCACTCCAGCTCCAACTGTGGCTAAAAGGGTCCGAGTTATAGCTTGCACCATTGCTTCAGAGGATGCAAGTCTGATGCTTTGGCAGTTTCTATGTGGTGTTGGGCCTGCAGGTGCGCAGAAGACAAGAGCTGAGGTTTGGGAACTTGTGCCTGTATTTCAGAGAATGTATAGAAACGCCTGCATGTCCAGGTAGAAGACTGCTGCAGAGGCCAAGCCCTCATGGAGAACCTCTGCTAGGGCAGTGTGAAAGGGAAATGTGGGGTTGGATCCCCCATACAGAGTCCCCACCTAGTGGAGCTGTGAGAAGAGGACCAATGTCCTCCAGGCTCCAGAAAGGATTCACTGAGAGGTTGCAGTATGCACCTGGAAAAGCCACAGAATGCCAGCCTGTGAAAGCCACAGGGGCACCCTTCTGAGCCACAGGGGTGGAGCTGCCCAAGGGTATGAAAGCCCACCCCTTACTGCAGTGTGCCCTGAATATGAGACATGGAGTCAAAGGAGATTTGGGAGCTTTTAGAGTTAAGGGCTGCCCAGCTGGGTTTCAGATTTGCATGGCGCCTGTGGCCCTTGGTTTGGCCAATTTCTCCCATTTGGAACAGGAATATTTACCCAATGCCTGTTCCCTCATTGTATCTTGGAAGTAACTAACTTGCTTTTGATTTTATAGGCTCATAAGTGGAAGGGACTTGCCTTGTCTCAGATGAGACTTTGGTCTTGGACTTTTGAGTTAATGCAGTAATGAGTTAAGACTAGGGGACTGTTGTGAAGGCATAATTGGTTTTAAAATGTGAAAAGACATGGGATTTGAGACGGGTCAGGTGCAAAATGATATGGGTTGGCTCTGTCCCCACCCAAATCTAATCTTTAATTGTAACGCCCATGTTTTGGGGGAGGGACCTGGTGGGAGGCAATTGGATCATGGGAGGAGGTTTTTCCATGCTGTTCTTGTGATAGGGAGTTCTCAGGAGAGCTGATGGTTTAAATGTGGCAGTTTCCCCTGTGCTCTCTCTCTCCTGCCGCCATGTAAGACGTGCCTTGTTTCCCCTGCCCCTTCCACCATGATCGTACATTTCCTAAGGCTTCCCCAGCCATGCAGAACTGTGAGTCAATTAAACCTCCTTTCTGAATAAATTACCCCATCTCAGGTAGTATCTTTATAGCAGTGTCAGAATGGACTAATACAGGATAGTAATGAAGATTACAGAATATGTAGATCAAGAAGTGCTAAGTAAATAGCAGCTATTATTATGTAGTCAAATTGAATGTATACATTGTGGTACTTCAGTGTCCTTTAAATTGAGTAACTAGAAATTTGTTGGCTTTCTCAATCTGCTCACATCAGATGACATGTTTTTTTATGCCTATACTTTTTTCTGGTTAATAGATATAAATCTATTCACTCAACTTCTATTTACAAAACTGGTAGTGTGGCAAGACGTCTCCTTTCTAGTTAAGGCTGTATAATATTAAGTTCATTTTACTTAAATTAACTATGGTTTGGGAAATGCTTTTCATATCATCATGTATGCCCAACTTGATACTTTAGTGGGACAGTATATTTCAGAAAAAACAAATGCATCCCCCAAAATTCTAGGGTTGAATACATTAGTCAAACATATAACAGTGTACTTCAGAGTTCCTCTAAGGGCAAAACTCATGGTATGAAATACAAAACACTCATATTTATACTTTTGTATTTTTGAAATGCAGTCTTCATGTTAATTTAGCATTTTAATGACCAGCATGACATTATCTTAATAATTTGGAATGCCATTATGTTCATTTAAGACTTAATATAGTAAGTATCTGAAGAAAAAAATGGAAGTTACTGAATGCTTTTGTATCTCTTAATTATAATTTGTGCTCCACTGTGATATGAAGGATAGAAGAGGCAAAAACAGAAATTAACTTTGATGTTTAACCTTACCTTAAGACTGTTAAGTGGCCCACATAATCTTAAAAAACTCTGTCAAGCTTAATGGATGTTACTCTGCAGGTCCCTGCCAAGCAGCAGTCATAAGGTTATGAGGCACATGGATTTTGGAATTAGGAAGAGCTGAATTCAGATCCAGGTGTTGCCTTATAATGTGACTTTGGGCAAATAAAAGGCCCAATTTTTGTATTCTTACCTGTAAAATGGACTCAGTAAAAAATATTTGAGATAATTTATTTACTGTACCTAGCCATGCAGCTTGACACACAGAATTACAAGTCAGTAGTTTCCAGTATGATTATTGTGAAAGGGATATTTTGTTTCACCTACTGAAAACTTTTTCAGTCTTAAAATTTTTATCTAATTGGCTGTATTGGAGATGTCTGCTATATAACTTTTATATAATCTTAAAAACTATTTCTTTCCTCCTTGATCTTCTGGGGATAAGCTTACCAATATTTTCATTATTTACTAAATATAGCAGCCCCCACCCCTTATTTATGGAGGATAGGTTCCAAAACCCCCAGTGTATGCTTGAAACCACCCAAATTCTATATGTATAATGTTTTTCCTATACATACATACCTATGGTTAAAGTTTAATTTATTAGGAACAGTAAAAGAGTAACCGTAACTAATAATAGAATAAAACAATTAAACAATATGCCAGCATCACTAATCTTGTGCTTTAGGGCCATTATTAAGTAAAATAAGGGTTGCTTGAACACAATCACTGTGATACCGTGGCAGTCCAACTGGTAACAGAGATAGTGATGTGGTTTGGCTGTGTCCTCACCAAAATCTCAACTTGAATTGTATCTCCCAGAATTCCTATGTGTTGTGGGACAGACCCAGGGGGAGGTAATTGAATCATGGGATCTGGTCTTTCCCTTGCTATTCTCATGATAGTTAACAAGTCTCACATGATCTGATGGGTTTATCAGGGGTTTCCCCTTTTGCCTCTTCCTCATTTTTCTCTTGCCACCACCATGTATCCTGCCATGATTCCTGCCATGGCCTCCTGCCATGATTCTGGGGCTTCCCCAGCCATGTGGAACTCTAAGTCCAATTAAACTTCTTTTTGTTCCCAGTTTTGGGTATGTCATCACAAGCATGAAAATGGACTAATACAGTAAACTGGTACCAGTAGAGTGGGTGTTGCTGAAAAGATACCCAAAAATGTGGAAGCAACTTTGGAACTGGGTAACAGGCAGAGTTTGGAACGGTTTGGAAGACTCAGAAGAAGACGGCAAAATGTGGGAAAGTTAGGAGCCTCTTAGAAACATGTTGAATGGCTTTGACCAAAATGCTGATAGTGATATGAACAATAAGGTCCAGGCTGAGGTGGTCTCAGATGTATATTAGGAACTTGTTGGGAACTGGAGCAAAGGTTACTATTGTTATGTTTTAGCAAAAAGAGTGGTGGCATTTTGCCCCTGCCCTAGAGATTTGTGGAACTTTGAACTTGAGAGAGATGATTTAGGGTATCTGATGGAAGAAATTTCTAAGCAGCAAAGCACTTAAAAGGTGACTTGGGTGCTGTTAAAAGCATTCTGTTTTAAAAGGGAAACAGCATAAAACTTCAGAAAATTTGCAGCCTGACAATGCGGTTGAAAAGAGAAACCCATATTTTGAGAAGAAATTAAAGCTGGCTGCAAATATTTGCATAAGTAGCACGGAGCCTCATGCGAGTCCCTAAGACCATGGGGAAAATGTCTCCATGGCCATGTCAGACACCTTCAAAGTAGCCCTTCCCATCACAGGCCCAGAGGCCCAGGAGGAAAAAGTGGTTTCATGGGCCAGGTCCAGGATCCTCATGCTGTGTGCAGGCTAGGGACTTTGTGCCCTGTATCCCAGCTGCTCCAGCTGTGGCTGAAAGGGGCCAAAGTAGAGCTCAGGCTGTGGCTTCAGAGGGTGGAAGCCCCAAGCCTTGGCAGCTTCCACATGGTGTTGAGCCTGTGGGTGCACAGAAGTCAAGAACTGAGGTTTGGGAATGTCCGCCTAGATTTTAGAAGATGTATGGAAACACCTGGATACCCAGGCAGAAGTTTTACTGCAGGGCAGGGCTGTCATGGAGAACCTCTGCTAGGGCAGTGCAGAAGGGAAATGTGGGATTGGAGCCCTCACACAGAGTCCCTACTGGGGCACTGCCCAGTGAAGCTGTGGGAAGAGAGCTGTCATCCACCAGACCCCAGAATGGTAGATCCACCGATAGCTTGCACTGTGTACCTGGAAAATCCGCAGACACTCAACGCCACCCTGTGAAAGTAGCTGGGAGGTAGGCTGTACCCTGCAAAGTCACAGGGGCAGAACTGCCCAAGACCATGGGAATTCATCTTTTGTATCAGCGTCCTGGATGTGAGACCTGAGGTCAAAGGAGATCATTCTGGAGCTTTAAAATTTGGTTATCTCACTGGATTTCACTTTCATGGGCCCTGTAACCCCCTTTGTTTTGGCCAATTTCTCCCATTTGGAACAGCTGTATTTAACCTCTGACACTGCATGGCACACCCCCCCACCCCCGCCCTTGTATCTAGGAAGTCACTAGCTTGCTTTTGATTTTATAGGCTCATAGGCAGAAGGGACTTACTTGCCTTGTCTCAGATGAGACTTTGGACTGTGGACTTTTGGGTTAATACTGAAATAAGCTAAGACTTTGGGGGACTGTTGGGAAGGCATGATTGGTTTTGAAATGTGAGGACATGAGATTTGGAGGGGCCAGGGGTGGAATGATACAGTTTGGCTGTGTTCTCACCCAAATCTCAACTTGAACTGTATGTCCCAGAATTCCCATGTGTTGTGGGAGGGACCTGGTGGGGAGGGGGTGTGGTAATCAAATCATGGGGGCTGGTCTTTCCTGTGCTATTCTCATGATAGTGAATAAGACTAACAAGATCTCATGGGTTTATCAGGGGTTTCCACTTTTGCCTCTTCCTCATTTTTCTCTTGCCACCACCATGTAAGAAGTACCTTTCACCTCCTGCCATGATTCTGAGACCTCCCAAACCATGTGGAACTGTAAGTCCAATTAAACCTCTTTTTTTTTCCCAGTTTTGGGTATGTCTTTATCAGCAGAGTGAAAACAACTAATACAGATGACTAGTAAGGGACTAACCGCCAGGGAGCGTCTCCAGTGGATATGCTGGGCAAAGGGATGATTCACGTTCCAGGGCATAAGATCTCATTACTCAGAATTGCACAGAATTTAAAACTTATGAATTGTTTACTTCTGGAATTTTCCATTTAATGTTTTCAAACTGTTGTTGATTGCAGGTACCTGAAACTCTCAAAAGTGAAACCACAGATAAGTGGGGAGTCCTGTACGTAAAATTATTCCTTTAAATTGTTTCAGTGGATTTGTAGGGACCTGAGTGTGAAGTGAGAGCAGCAGCATCAAAACCTGAGGGAAATTTAGATAGCAAAAGAAACTTGTCTAGTATACCGGCGTGACAGAGGAACCAAGAAGTTCTCATGTTAATGTGAGAATCTAAGAATTAAAGAAGTAAGCCTTTGCCTTTGAGGGAAGGAAAGGGTAGTGTGGCTTTAAATCAGGCTGAGATTGTTTCTGAGGGTTCTTTTTCCTTCCTTTATATTGATATGAATAGAGACACAACTGTTCTGCATTTCCATTTGTTTTTATAAATGTCTTTGTAGGACTTAGGAACTGCTAATTATGGAATATAAGATATACATTAGTTTGAGGAACATCTGAAAATTAGGTCAAATGACACAGACTGTCACACAATTTTAAGACAAATGTTTTTACCTATTTGACCTAGTCTGGCAATCCCTATTTGGGCAGAAATCTTCATTTGCAGGTCATGATTGGAAGCAGGGACAGAAAAAAATTGCCACCTTTTTTGTATTATGTTACCAAGACATCAAACCTACAAAGTTCAAAGCATTATTTCTCAAGTTGAAGGCCTGGATAGACCTCAGCTTCTCAGTTCTGACACTTTATCATAGTGGAGAAGGAAGAAGATTGCTTAAGAACACTGATGTTGGTGTCAGAAAGACCTGGGTTTGAACCCTGACTTTACTAGTTACTTAGGTCACTTTAGGCAACTCACGTTTTCTAAATCTTGTTTCCTCATCTATAAATGCTGAAAATAGTACCCACCTCATAGGTCTGTGGAGAGGATTAAATGGGATAATCTATACAAAGAAAGAGCTTGCATAATAGTGCCTAGTAATAGTGAGATTATACCTGTATTCTGATTATAATCTCATAAATTTAGTTGTCTCAGAGTTCTTTTGCAAAACAGATAAAGATATAAAGTATAAGTAAGCAAAATAAGTGAACATACACTGAAATTTTACAAGATGCTGGTGATATGGAGAGACCCAAGACATGGGCCCCTAAAAGAAATTATTGATAGAAACAGGATACATATACATCAAAAGGTAACATAGGATCATCTGTGCAAAGTGCTATATGGCAGTGTTTTAGGAATTCTAGAAGCTGTCATGGATTAGAAATACCATGGTGGACACTTCAGACAAGGAAAACAGATCTTAGCAAAAGCTACTCCTATCATAGGGCCTTGATAAATATTTGTGGGATCCAGGATCCCTGTAGTGATAAAGAAACTACATGGATTATGTAGGGGAGTGAGAAGACATATGACTGGAAAAATAAAAAAGAACCAAATTGTGGACCATATTGAGCTTGTACTATACACAGTGGAGGAGCCCTTCAGATTTTTAATCGTGTTGAGAAAAGAGTGTTAGCAGTGTGTGGGGGATAGAATGGAAAGAGAAACCAGTGCTAGAAGGACTACTTAGTATCAACCATTGCAGTGGTTAAAGCAAGAGGTGAGGGAAGGCATGCATTAGAATGGCGGCGGTCAGAGTGGATGGGAAGGAAAAGGTCCTGACATAGTGTTACACGGAGTAATAAATAGGATGTGGAAGATGGGTTAGAATTGGCAAATCTCTGCATGTAAGTCTGGATTACTAAACATAGTGAGAGCAATTCAAATCTCTCTTTAAGAATCGAATAAAATATTTAGAAATAAGTTACTGTTGTACTTGAGGTGAACACAAATGGCATTTCAAAGATGCTCGAGATACCTTGTTGGAAACAGGCGACAACTTCACCATTGTCTCCAACATGTTCTTGCCTTCTTTGAAGATGTCATGTTCATAATTCTGAATGTCTGAACCATCTATTATCCTTGTATGCTCTTATGTGTGAGGAACCATAAGGTGGGAACAAAATCCAGTCTTAATTCTAGAAATAACCATGCAATGAAAAAGTTTTCAGTCTTTGTTCTTACCATACTTGTTCTTGGTATTCTGTTTACCATTCAATGTACTATTATGGCTTCTCCTTAAAACTCACATCCCCTAATGCAAGCCTGAGCAAACAGGACTGAGAACACACCGCCTGAGAAGGGAGTGCTTGGGGTCTCAAGACTTACTCTGTTTTTCTCCATCTTTGACACTTGGTTTGAAGAACCAAAAAGGATACAGCTGTTAGGAAGTAAGTTACCCAAACACAGTGACCAAACAGTGGATTAATTCTTCCAATGGGAAAGAAATACATTATTTCTATGAAACAGATTAGACTTTAAGTAGCTTAGATAACATGATTATATTCTCTCTACAAATAAATACACAGGACCTAAGAAACCCTTTATAGATCCAAGTGTTTTCCTCTCCACTTTTCCATCCCCAAACCCGCCTTGCAAGACATGGCCAGCTTATTTGGAGTTAATTAAATCAAGACCTTCGTTTTATAGACAAGGAAACCAAGCCCAGAGACATTGAGTGCTAGGCCACTGCTGTCTTACAGGTCTGAAAAATCCTTTACTGAAAATTCTCTTAATCTATTAATGTATAGGTTTTGTTGCTGTAACCCTCTCCCCAAGAGGAGTGAATATAAATGATGCAGAGTTTGGATGGCTACCTTAATATGAACCTAAAGTTGAAACCAATACAAACCTCTCTCAATAAATGCAAAGCAAAGAGAATAATCAGTCTTTCTTTGGCTTGTTAAATAAGATAAAACGTGTTCTGCTAAAACCATTTAACAGAAATATTGTGAAAGGTTTCCCCTAAAGCATTTTTCTATTTGATTTGAAAACTATTCCATAGCTTATTACCCAACAAATCAGTAATCCTTTAGCTAATGCAGAGATAAATGGGCAGTCAGAAAACATAATCACCTGGTGTATGCAGCTGAGTATTTACGTTTTTCCTACTGAACAAAGATAAGAAAAATGCAGGTGACTTTAATGTGTAAAAACTACCTTTTAGTGCTAGCGCTAGAGGGAAAAAGAAATTACTGGCTCAAGCCAATCCTGTACTTGATAACTAAGCTGTATAGTCCATAGCTTGGCTTCAGCCCTGTTTTGAATCTCTTTTTGGACTTTTCTTGAGTGGACTGTTTAGGGCTGCTTCAGTAGTGCAGTTGTTGCATTTTTAAGCATAGTCTAGAAGGTTTTAAAATGTTTCTGGTCCTTTTTTTTTTTTTTTCTTTTCCACTTTATGTTGCTTAAAGCTTTATGGCCAGGTTTTCTCATCCTCAGCATTACTGACATTTGAAGCTGGATACTTCTTTGTGGTGGGGGCTGTCCTGTTCCTTGTAGGATGGTTACAGCATCCCTTGCCTCGTCTCCCTTAGATGCCAATAGCATTTCCCCCACCGTGATAACCAAAAGTGTTTTCAGACATTGCCAAGTGTCTCCTAGAGAGCAAAATTACTCTCTGTTGAGAACTGCAGTGTTATGGTATTTGCACAAAAACTGACAAGCCAATGGGAATATACCCATTCTATTGGTAGTTGTAAAAAATTAATCCAGTTATAGCAGCTGTATTTCTGGAAATTTTTTCCATATTAACACTTGCTTTCTGAGGTGGTATCTTTTTTTTTCCTCCCAGTGCATTTCACTGAAAAATCGCCGATTAATTCACTTAAATTGAAGACTAAGCCAATCATGTCATTTGGGTAATAGTTGACCAACTCTGCCCCTTTCTCTGTCAGGGAAAGCCTCTAATTTAGTAAGCAATACTGTATCCTTTTGTCAAGTACATTACCACTCCTATTAGCAGTAGAGCAATTGAGACAGAGCAAGGTTAAAAGGTCACCAAGCTATTACATGGTAGAGTTAAGTTATGAATTGTAGCCTGTCTGGTTTAGAGTCTTCACTTTACTAGTCTCCATAACAGCAATTCTTCCAGTGTGGTCCATGGGGCCCTGGGAGTCTCCCCTGAAAGGGCAGACTATTTTCACAGTAACACACACTTTATTTGCCATTTCATTATGTCAACATTTGCACTGATAGTACAAAAGCAAAGATGAGTAAAACTGTTGGCATCTTAGTATACAGTAGTTAACTGTATTCACTGCCATGCACTTAAAATGTTTGAAGAAGCAAAAAAATTATTAATTACATTAAATTTCAACCCTTAAATACATGTGGTCTTTCTCATGTCACTGTGACAATATGAGAAGATGCATAATCCACTTACATCACATATAGCATTTGATAGTTGTCTCAAAAAAAAGTGTGTATAAGATTAAACAGTGAATTAACCCCCTTTTTTTCATGGAATACCGTGAGAGATAAACTCTGGTTTTCAGCCTTGGGTATTTGGTGATGTTTTCCCAAAATGACTGAAGTAAACGTAGCACTTTAAGGAAAACAACTTAAAGTATTTGTTGCCAATTGATAAAATATAGGTTTCAAGCAAAAATTAGCATTTTTGAAGACTTATATCTGCCACTGTGAGCTTGACAAATGTGACTCTTTTCTATTATGAACTATGTCAACATTTGAAAGATCTGTATAACTCAGTGAACCAGTATTTTCCAAATGACTAATGCATGATAATAGAAAATCATGCATGGGTAAAAGATACATTCAAAGTGCAAGATAGACTAACAGATTTCAGTGTAACAATCAAAAGTTCATTGATAACAGTTTTGGATTCCACATTGCAATACTAAAATCTTTAAAAAGCTAAATTGTCAAATGTTGGTGTAGTATCAACAAAAGGAAATCTATAATTACCTGAACTTAAGTTTCTGGAGGACCATTAACCTTCTGCAAGCTCACAGGGAAGACTGTAGCACTTCTCTTTCCCTGAGATCCTCCAGAAAGGAAGAAGAAAAGATAATCCTTGGGGGTAGGGTAGAAACCTATTGTGTGATGATCACAAGTATGTAACAATGCTTTATATAACTCTAATATATATAATCCACACAAACCCCCTAAAATGGCACTAATAAGGGAATAGACTCAAAGAAGTTAAGTCAGCTAGCCACTGTCACAGCTATTAGAGCACTGGAGCTAGGATTTGAACCCAGATTTGTCTGTATGTAAAGCTGATTCTCTTCGTAATAGTACTGAGACACAAGAGGCGGCTACAAAATACTCTGATACTCCTTCCTAGACCAGAGTTTCAAGGTTTGTTATCATTTGTAGCATGATACTGGATCCTCACAGTGCCTGCCTTTCATTCAGGTGCCAGGAAACATCTGCCTGAATGAATGGGTGTAATTTACCTGCACATTTTACATGCTTCTCAAGGTGTGTGATTAACTCATAATCCATCCATGACTTTCACCCGTAATCCTCCTTGTGGCAATTGCTTTGCTTGTGAGAAAATTAAGTAGACATATCTAGCTTTATGCATGGTTTTCTCTCTCTGAACTCTAACATTAAAGCTCAGCTTCAGGAATTATTCAGTTTCTACTACATTTGCCATTCTGATTGGGAACCACCAGCATTCAGGTACTCACCTGGAACAAGGCATTTTGTTCCAAGGGTTCTTCACTTAAAAGCAAGCACCCTAGCAATAGTTCATAATGGAACTTTTTAACATTCTCAGAATGTTTGGCATAGCTGTGAACACACCTTGAGCAATCAATAACTATTACAGATAATGATGCCCTTAAGACCAGGACATTTAGCTTTCCCATTCAAAGGGGGTGAAATATGCACTCTTACTATAGTGTACTTTTGGTTCCTTCTGCCATGTATCCTTATCCTTAATAAAAGATGTCAATTTCATATAGTTTTCTCTTGAGTTCTGACTGTTTTATTGTACCCTAGCCCTTTTAACAATATCAAACTTGCAACTGAATACCATTTAGCATTCATCCATTTTTTCCAGTGGTGTTCAATATAGGCCATCTTAGTCCTCCTATTTGTATGACAAAAATTGATTTTTTTCACCGATATCTGTGGTACATCTGGCAGCTTTCCATGTACTCAGTTCTTATCTGATGTAGCCCAGAATGACTGCCTGAAGGGATGCCAAAAGCCTGATTAAGATTCCAGATTTTTAGCTACTGTATTATCAATCCATTTGTTCATTTCAGTTTTACTTTCCCTTGTCATCTGTAGCTTACAGTTGAGTGGCCTAAACATGTTTTGCATATATTCCAATATTTAAGAATTTGGGAAATACGGTCCTAGGATTTAGAGTTAATACCACCTTCCACTTATATAATACTTACAAAATCTTCAGTGTTTCTGAAAAAGAAAAAGGAACATGAACATGTATTGAAGCAGGAACTTGTAGTAGATTTTCTATGTGTTATCTTATTGTCACAACACACACACAGGTTATATCCTTCCCAGTTTACTGATGAGGAAACACAGGGGTCAAACTGGTAGATACCTATCCAAGGTAACAGAAGCTGTGAAGTGGTACAGCTGGGATCTAAAACATGTCAACTTCACCATAGATAGGTCATACCTGCCACGGCCTGTATGACCACATCCAGGGGTGATGACATCATTTTCACAGGGTTGTTGAGAGCTAAAACTACAAAGTACTACAAACTATTATTTAAAATATAAATACATACTATATATGCATATGTGTGTATATATAATTCCTTGGGGAAACATTTCAGAATACCGTCCTAACCTTTAAACAATGCACTCATTTTCTGTAAACTAATATACAGACAACTGGTTGGTCCCTAAAAATAGCTGTCAGGTGACAGAGATTGGCTGAGCAAGAATAGGAGTATCTTCAGAATAGAAGCCAGAGAGGTTTTTGCTTCCCCAACACATTGTTGCACCATTCCCTGTTCCAGGACCTTCCTACTTCTCTGTAAAACTCTGGCCCAAAGCAGCTCCTCTACATTAGTCACAAGTTTCCATTAATCAGGGTAGCCTGTGCTGGACCTACAGCAGAAGTCATTTCAGGTTATTCTCTTCTGTTACAGGCTTTCAACATGTAGTCAGTCCACTCACCCAAATCTAGCAGGGAATCAATGCCTTGTAATACGGAAGCATCTAGAAATTCTTCTTAACAGTGTTCAGAGAACAATGTGAAACCCTGGGGCCTTTTCCCAGAATTCGGGTGGTGGGAATGCTGTCCTGGTGACTAAGGCTGTTAGGTAAGCAGACAGTTGGCAAGATTCAGGAAGCTTCATTTGAGGACAGAATTTAGGGGGAGCATTTGAATTTACTGGCTTAATTACTTAAGGGAACATTTATAAAAGAAATTGTCATTCTACAGTTATTACCTTTTAACTTTTATTCCTAAAGAGAACAATAGCAACAAAATATGTTACTTGGTAAATGTAATTCATAACCAGACTGATAACTAGAAAAAATTTTTGTTACTTTGCTCTGTGAATTAGTTTAAATATATTTGTAATTGAAATTTACTACTGTTATTGGCTGAAATAAAAGAAAGATAATAAAGGATAACAGAGACAACTAACACCCAATTTAAGTTTATTTCTAAGTGCCATCTCTTTTAGAGAAAAGGCAAATTAAGAAAAGTTTAGAGAGAGGTACTAGTATGTTTATGAACTTGTATAGATGATAAGCAAAACAGACTTTAGTATGTAGAATTTCAGAATCAACAGGTTGCCAGCATCCATGTTTTTGAAGATTTGCTTAAGAACACAACCAAAAATGGAATAGGCAGTCTCTAATTATAAGCAGAAGGCTACAAAATCATTTTAGCTGCATAATACAGTTCTAGTTCTAAAGTCAACACGTAAGAGGAAAATTCCTTAGGAAGATACAACATTGAAAACCATTGTATCATGTAATATGAAATGCAATAATTAATTTTTCCTCCAGTAATAAAAAGATCACTGTTTCGTTGGTTTATAAAAATACATCTTTATCAGCAAATGTGGCAAAATGTTAAGAATTGGTGAATATTGGTAAAAAGTATATATCTATTGTACAATTCTTTCAACTTTTCTTTGAGATTGAAAATTTTTAAAACAACAAATTATCTTTTAAACACCTAGTAATCACTAGACCGGCACTCTTTGTGGTGAGAAAATGAAAAATGTTAGAGACTAGACTAGTAAAAGAAGCAGATTCACATTTCTATCTTTTTCTTCAGGCCAAAGAGTCATAGAGTGGAGTGGGCAGAATGGAACTCACTTTTGAAAGCCTAGTGCTTTGTCCAGTCTTACTACAAGCCAGACAGGAAGGTTATAGAAAATGTTTCTGGATCAGTCTTGTCTGAGTCATATGAAATTGTGGTTTCAGCCAAGATGATATTAGGAATTGAGAGACATGGGACAAAACTTTTAAGATTGTAAAAACATTTTGACTCTAATGGGAAACATGGGTAGAATTGTAACGACACTTGATTGAATTTTAAAAGATGTCTGTATAAGATCTTAAATTAGGAAAAAAATTATGTCCTAAGCAATTAAAGGCATAGGAGGCATCTTTTTAGGATGATGGAAATATCCTCTCTCCTGATTGTGATAGTAGTTATGTGACTATTTAACGAAAGCCATAAATTATAGATTTAGAAAACAGTCAATGTTATTGTGTATGACACCTTAATAAAGGTGATTATAAAAATAAACAAATCCTAAGCATCTAAAAAAAAAAAAAAAAAAAAAACTAAGTGAACCGTTCAGAACCACACCATTCTATTTTGGAGACACTTCAAAAGAAATGACCTCATTCTTAATTTTGTTTAAAGAAGAATATAACATGATTTGAATATATTTAGATAGGATATTTTAGTGCCTGCTAGCACTTGAAGCCAGAGTTCAGTGTGCGCATTCTAACACTGTTCTTCCCCTTCTTTAGCCCCAGCATGAGACCAGATGTAAGCTCTCCTCCATCCAGCTCCTCAACAGCAACAACAGGACCACCTCCGAAACTCTGCCTGGTGTGCTCTGATGAAGCATCAGGATGTCATTATGGAGTCTTAACTTGTGGAAGCTGTAAAGTTTTCTTCAAAAGAGCAGTGGAAGGTAGTGTGTGTTTTGAAGAGTTTTATTTTTCCTCTACTTGGTTTTCATTTCTCAGGGTGGATTTTGAAATTTCCATTATATGCAAAGCCCATGAAGGCTAAATATCAGTTAAGAGGGGAGAGGAGGGTGGCTTCTAGGTCCTCTAATGTGCAGTAAATTATTTAAAACAACAACACAAAAAGATCTAGAATGAAATAGAAAAGTATAAGTTGATGCCTGGGAGTTTGGTCAGGGAGCATAAGGTAACACTATAAGAAAGTACTATCATATGAAATGATGGTATTAAGTTTGGGCATAACATAATGTTCATTGCGTTAGAAATATGGGCTTTAACTTCCATAAGCTAATAGATTTCAAAGTCAACACCTATACTGGCCTGGCAAAAATGTAAGACACAGTGAGAACTGCGACAGGAAAAAAAAAGACATTCATTTCATTTCTTATTCATTTTTTTTCTATTAAGCCAGGGCACTGTGCTAAGTGGTATAAATACCAATAAGACCTGATCCTTACCCTCTGGGAAGTCACACTCCACTGAAGTGAAAGATGAGTTAACAGTGACAAGGTGCAGAGATTATAATTCAGAGGAGGGAGAGAGAAACTCGGCCTGAGGAGGTCAGGAAAGGTATTTTAGAGAAAGTGATTTCACTATATAAATGTTGTATTAATATAAATCTTACTTTGTTATGGATTCAGACTGCTGACAGGGCAACAGCATTATCTTCCTAAAGGAGAAATTCATTCCACAGCAAACCTATTAGAAGAGAGTCTAAAATTTCCTAATATTACCAGTGACTCCTCTTGGAAAAAAAATAGTCATATAATTTAGTTATTTCTAAAGTTTGAAAGCAGTGTGGCCTAAAGGTGTGATTATATTAATTTTTAAAGAAACATATTTATTATTCATTCATTGTATGAGGATTATTATTTGTCTCATGTTGTGGTTTGCATATCCATGAGAGTTAGATGAGTCATTTTCTTTTGTTTTACTTTTTAATACATTAGCAAATTATAAAATTACTCATATTACACCACAGAGGTTACAAGGATGCCAGCTTTGGCCAGTGTAGTAGTCCCACCTATTGATTAGAGTCAAAAGTAAAGCCCAGCCCTGCCTAGTGCAATGCTCCTAATAAAGTGGATGTTATTTAACACATACGCAAAAGACGGAAGCATCTTCGTGTCCTCACTTTACTACTCGCTTTCTTAACTGCCTAAGTATTTCCATGATATAAATGCAGTGATAATAGTAAGACAGTCCCTGACTTAACGATTTTTCAACTTTTATGATGGTGGGAAAGTGATATGCATTCAGTATGCTCCTTGACTTACAGTGGGGTTGCCTCCAGGTAAACCCATTGTGAATTGAAAATATCTTAAATCGAAAAATGCACTATTAACTTATAATGGGTTTATCTGGATGTAACTGTCTTAAAGAGCATCCGTACTGTATGTAATAAATACTGACAAACTGATTTTTGAAGGTGAATTTCACAATGAAGCCTTAAATATGGCTATTAAAAATGTTTACTTTCCTCCATTTGAATTAAAATTGTTCTTTAAAACAGTACAAATTCAGATGCTTATAGAGACCAACTATGTGTCATTTTGGCTAAATGTAATACAGTTGTGGGGAGGAGGGCACGTGTTAGTATTAGAGAGTGCACACATGCCCTACCTAAAAGCATCCAAGTGCAATTAGAACAGAAAACAAAGCTAAACATACCTCCCTTATAGAAGACCAGTTCAGGCCATATACCCTCTGTGCTTAATCCCTGCTTTAAAATTAAATTCCTATACTGTTTTTAGGTAAAATTTAATTGACTATTAGCTATACTATTAAATGTTTGTTATTTAAGTATTTAAGTGAAGTATGATGGTGAGATTACATGATTAATAAGAAAGGTTAAATTGTAGAGTATGTTAAGTTTTTGCTCTGTTTCTTCCTTTATTTGGATTTTAATGTTCTCAAAAAGCCCTTTACAGCTCTAAAATTCTGCAGTCCTTTGATAACCTAACTCAGCAATTCTTCTGTTTTTCTATCCAGACACAATAGAAATATGCCTTAAAGCCCAGATACATATTTTAGAACACTTTCTTAAACAATTATAAAGATGCAACTTGTATTATTTACATCATACACTTAGGACTCCATTCTTAATACCTGCTAGAATTATAGGTTATCCCTCAAAATTGGCATAGTATAATATGGTTATTAGCAAGTTGTTGCACTTTATTTGGAGCTTTGCACTAGGCAGGGGTGGGCTTTACTTTTGCCTCTAATCAACAGGTGGGACTACTACACTAGCCAAAGCTGGCATCCTTGCGGTCTCTGTGGAGTAACGTGAGTAGTGTTATAATTTACATCCCCCATAACAAATGATCCAAGAGAGTATGTGATCAATGCAGCATAACTACTCTCTTTTATTACCTGATTTCACACGTAACATGCCATCACTTCTGCCGTATTTTATTGGCCACATAGACCAATCCTGGTGAAGGACGAAAAGGGACTACACAAGACCATGCATTCAAGGAGGCAGAGATCACTGGGGGCCATCTTGGGAGGCTGGCTACCACACCTACCATAAATAGAAAACCAGAATTACTTGCCAAAAATAGATTTTAACCACACAAATAAATACCATGTAAACAAAATAATGTCACAAAATTTCAGCTGACTTGAAGACTCATCTTTCTATTAGATAGAAAGGGAACTTACCAAGTAGTAGAAGACATAGGAACTCCAAAATAAGATGTCTCATTGTCTTATCAGAAGGGTTGTCAGGAAAATGGGCTGGGCACTGTGGCTCACACCTATTATCCCAGCAGTTTGGGAGGCCAAGATGGGAGGATTGCTTGAGACCTGGAGTTTGAGACCAGCCGGAGCAATATAACAATATCCTGTCTATACAGGAAAAAAAAAAAAAATTATCCAGGCATCGTGCCTGTAGTCTCAGCTACTCAGGAAGCTAAAGCAGGAGATTCAGGCTGCAGTGAGCTATGACACACCACTGTACTCCAGCCTAGGCGACATAGCAAGGACTTGTCTAAAAATAAACAAACAAATAAATGAGTCAAGGAATGAATGAATGGATTGACAGGAAATGACTATTAGCTGTACGTGGCCATGTGTTGTGAAATAGTGAATACTAGTTAAAACTCCTCATTTTATAGATAAGAAACAGATAGATAGACGTGTCCAACTTCATGCTAATAACCACAAAGGGCTATTTTTATCTTATGAAGGTACAGTGCCTCTGATCCTATAGCTCAGAGTCTTAACTGCACAAAAGACATACCTGGGGCCGGGCATGGTGGCTCACACCTATAATCCCAGCACTTTGGGAGGCCGAGGTGGGTGGATCACAAGGTCAGGAGATCGAGACCATCCTGGCTAACACAGTGAAACCGTCTCTACTAAAAATACAAAAAATTAGCCGGGCGTGGTGGCGGGCGCCTGTAGTCCCAGCTACTCGGGAGGCTGAGGCAGGAGAATGGCATGAACCCAGGAGGTGGAGCTTGCAGTGAGCCAAGATGACGCCACTGCACTCCAGTCTGGGAGACACAGTGAGACTCCATCCCCAAAAAAAAAAAAAAGACATACCTGGGATACAGAAATCAATATTGGCATAATGTGCACATCCTGACATTTCAGTTGGATATAAACAAAACTTTGGAATTTTTCATTATAAGTGGGTGATTTTTTTTCTATTTTTTTCTTCTGGTAACTGTGGGACAATGATTTAGAGATTCCTTATAAGGTATAACTTTTTTGTATTATAACTGCTTCAACAATGGATGTATCCATTGATCCTACTTTTGCTTTATAGGAGATAGAATTGGGTTAGTGCTTCCATTTTGCATCCAAGTAAAGAAGCTGGGAAACTTATAGAGTACAAAAAGAAATTGAAACAGCTGGTACAGATATTTGGCATTGGAGAGCAGCTCTGAACAAAGGTGAATTATAGTCCAGTCGTCAATTTTGTGGCCTATTCTTTACAAAGAATTGAACCTGATACAGTTAACCATCTTCCCCAAACTATTATGTGTTTAAAACACAATCTGTCAGCCAGGCACGGTGGCTCATGCTTGTAATCCTAGCACATTGGGAAGCTGAGGCGGGTGGATCATGAGGTCATGAGATCGAGACAATCCTGGCTAACATGGTGAAACCTTGTCTCTACTAAAAATACAAAAAGTAGCCAGGCATGGTGGTACGCACCTGTAATCCCAGCTACTTCAGGAGGCTGAGGCAGGAGAATCGCTTGAACCCGGGAGGCAGAGGTTGCAGTGAGCTGAGATCATGCCACTAAACTACTACACTCCCAGCCTGGGCGACAGAGCAAGACTCCATCTCAAAAAAAAAAAAAAAAACCCACAATCTATCAAACTGTTTAAAACACAGTTTGTCAAAAAAGTAGTTACCCTTGTTGGGTACTGGCTGGAATTGGGCAGAAAGGGGGCTTGTTGGGGTACTGTTCTGTTTCTTGATCTGTTAACCTGATTACATAAAGGTTCTTGGTTTGTAAAAATTTATTAAGTGGTTCACTGATGATTTGTGTACTTTTTTAAATATGTGAATACTGCAGTAAGGTTTTTTATTGCACTGTTTTCAGTTTGTTGAACAGAAAAAGGGAGACTCTTTTTGTTGTTGTTTGATCTCTCGACCTCATAATGGCAATGTGGGCAAGAACACTTCCCTAATCAATACCTGTGGGTGCCTTGGTTACATTCCACCGGAAACAAAAACAGATAGAGGCTCTCCATAAAAAATATCTTTGAAGACCTGTGAAACTTTAATAGTGCCTTTTATTCCATATAGGACAGCACAATTACCTATGTGCTGGAAGGAATGATTGCATCATCGATAAAATTCGAAGAAAAAACTGCCCAGCATGCCGCTATCGAAAATGTCTTCAGGCTGGAATGAACCTGGAAGGTAATGTAAATATCTGAAAGCAATTGTTTGTCTCTGTAGCTTATAAAAATTTATCATTTTACATTTGAAGATACAAGGAAGCAGATGTAATAATGTAGTCAGTTCAGTATATATATGCTTGACTAGCATAATGTTACTGCCCAATAAAAATGGGAACTTTTTTTCATGAGTGTGTCATATTCTGTTTATCCACTAGTTCTTACACACACTGAATTCAGTACAGCCAGACTATATACGAAGAAAGGAAATTATGTAATAATGAAACTTATACAACATGCAGCAACTTGATTATTCTTACTCCTTTTTTCAACCTCAAAACTATTCCCTAAGGTTGGGAATGTTTCTGTTTCATACATATTTACATGTCCATTTTTCTGTTTGCCTTTTAAAAGCACACCTTTTACTTGGAGATCTATGTTTTATTACAGATCTTCAAAGGGGGTGTGGGGAAAAAAATCCTCAAGGAAGAACTGGATGGGTTTTGTTTTGGTTTTCAAGTAAAGAAGAAACCTGGGCCGGGCGCAGTGGCTCACACCTGTAATCCCAGCACTTTGGGAGACCAAGGCAGGCAGATCATGAGGTCAAGAGATCGAGACCATCCTGGCTAACATGGTGAAACCTTGTCTCTACTAAAAATACAAAAATTAGCTGGGCATGGTGGCGTGCACCTGTAATCCCGGCTACTCAGGAGGCTGAGGCAGGAGAATTGCTTGAACCCGGGAGGCAGAGGTTGCAGTGAGCCGAGATCATGTCATTGCACTCCAGCTTGGCGACAGAGCAAGACTCTGTCCCAGGGGGAGAAAAAAAAAAAGAAACCTGAAACTAGTTATAAGTTCGAGTTTCATATCCCTGTTTATATAACAAGTTGTATAATTAACACTGATCTCAGCATTAAAAAATTTTCCTCTGAAAAAAGTTTGGAATTCTGCTGTGGTTGAAATTGCAAGTTCTGTGAAGGTAGTGTGATCTAATAACACATATGCTTAGTATTTATTGTGAGATTAGCACTTTTATTCAACAAATACACACCAGCGAGGCAGTAACTAGATATAAAATGAGTAAAATGGTGCCTGTATTCAAGCAGTTTACTGGCTAGTTAGGTTGCAGAATCAGTCACAAAATAGCATGGCACACCATAGAGAGCATAAGGCCACAGGAACAAGAGGAAGGTCACCTAGTTCCTTGGAAGTCAAGGAAGAAGTAACATTGAATTTTAAATCTACCAGCTGAGTAGGAATTAGATAGATGAAAAATAAGGGCAGAGACATGATCAGATTTGTATTTTACAAAGACTGATCTTACATGGAGAGACCAATTAAATGAATATGGCAGTCCTCCAGATAACAGACGGCAGGCAGTACTGAGAGAGAATGGAAACCATGTGGTTTTTATGATTATGATGATTATTGTTATTTTAGAGACAGAGTCTAACTCTTGTCACCCAGGCTGGAGTGCAGTGGCATGAACATGGCTCACTGCAGCCTTGAACTCCTAAGACTCAAGCCATCTTCCCACCCCATAGGGTTACAGATGTACACTACCACACCCAGCTGATTATTTTTTTAATTTTTTTTTTAGTTTTTTGTAGAGACAAAGGAGTCTTGCTATGTTGCCCAGGCTGGTGTCTAACTCCTGGCCTTAAGTGATCCTCCCAATGTGGCCTCCCAAAGTGCTGGGATTACAGGTGTGAGCCACTGCAACTGACCTATGTGGTTCTTTTGATAGGAGAGACTAATTGTTGGTGCTATCTAGCACACACTGTGTATGTACATCTTGGTAAACAGAAAATAGATTTATGGGTATGACTATGAAGAGTCTAATTCCCCAAACCACACACACAACTCTATCTAGGTTTGCCCAGGCTATTTAAACTTAACTGCAGAGTGTCAGCATGTTAAACATTGATTTACATAAAATGATAACTGCCCACTTTCTTGTAAATGTTATAAAAACTGCAGAGATTAACTAAAAAATGCACACGGAAGTTTGCTTTCAGTTCCCCAAGGGTAGTTTATTTTTGTTATAAACACAGTATTCCCCACTTTCTTAGATACCAGATCTCTGTCCAGATTTTACCAGTTTCATCTTGCTGCTTTCTAATCTCCTATGTATGTAATATACTTTGACCATTTAAATATATATTAAGACACTTGAGTTTTTAGTGCCCTTTGGGTTATTTTCTCTGGTCCCAATTTTCTCTAATATTCATTTTTTCATTTTAGCTATTTTATATTTAGAAATAGATTTTGAATGAAGCTCAAAGGACAAACCCAAATAAAATTTTGTTGTACCTCTAATATATTGTGGTTGCTTACCCAGTAACATTTTTAGATGCTTTTCTGAATACATGTGAAGTTTAAGGTCTTTGGAGCTTTAAGCATATAATGTTTTTCTCGGCAATTTCTCCCTATCCAAACTACAAGGAACTTCTTTCATCAAAACAAAAAAGATACATCAACTACAAAGTAATGATTTTGATGGACTAGGCTATGAAATTTGTCTGTTTTTTCCTCCCTCTTACAGTTTAATAGCAATTGCAGTGCCCTTTGCCCTTACTGCACTAGAAGACGACCCAAGGCAGTGACTGACATCTGATTTTTCTATTAATTATGCCATCACTGTCATTTCCAGTTGAATCTTTTGTTGGACATCAGAAATTTTTCTTACATGAATAAAATTTAAGCATACAATTTAGGCTGCAGTTTCTCAAAATATTGTATTAAAAATAACCAATTATATGCTCTTATAAATTGTCAGTATAACATATCCAGTTAGTGTAGAAATTGGCATTTGTTAAAAACTACTACATGTTAGTCTTTGACACAACTACTACATGTTAGTCTTTGACACACATTCTTCTACTTTTTGGACCCTCATATTATTAAAAACACCTTTGAGTAGGGCCATGATTTACTTTATATCCATTTTTATACTACGTAGTAGAAGAAAATTCTAGCTTGTTATTTCATACTATGATATGTACTGTGTGGCACATATCATATAGTTGATCCAGTTCTACTTGTAGATGAATTGAAAGAACGGCTTAAAAAAGTTCTTAGGGTTTGTGTGTGTGGTTTTACTGTAAAAGTATCATTTTTGTATTAAACTAACCCCAGTATACATAAAATCTGTATTTGGCCTGGCATGTATGTTTGCCAGGAATCTTTGGCAGACCCTAATACTTACAATATAGATGAGCCATGTGTTTCACACCTTTTTTTTTTTTTTTTACAACCTTCAGAAATATTCTCTTGTTCATCAGAGTGCTTCCCCTAAGCCAGGAAGTTTCGATGATAGCCCCAGAGTAACTTTACCCAAGTCTCTTCATAAATGTAACTTAGGACTGCAAGTGGTGTATTTTTATACTCTTGCCCCATACCAAGTAAATCTCACGATTTATTTTAAGGGAGTGGCCTTCACTGCTTCAAGTGTCTAGCATTTAAGAACGGATAAGATTTTTAATGGTGATCCTAATTTTTTTTTTAACTTGCTTGTTTTCTCTTGTAACTAAGTGTTTTTATTCATTTCATTTTGAGGTATATTGTAATCAATCCAAAGTATGGCTTTGTTTTTAGTATAAACAGTCAAATGAAACTTACAGTCTTAGGGCATTATCAGATTTATTACCAAATATTATTTAACTAATTTTTTTAAGTTAATGAACCCAATCTAGTAGTTTCTCTCTTATTTTCAACTTATATTTTAGATTCTGGGGGTACATGTACAGGTTTGTTACTAAGATACATTGTATGATGCTGGTATTTGGAGTACGATTGAACTTTTCATCCAGGAAGTAAGCACAGTACCTAACAGGTGCTTTTTAACGTGTGCCTCCCTTCCTCTATCCCCTCTCTTTTATTTCCCAGTGTCTGTGCCCATCTTTATGTCTAGGTGTACTCCATGTTTAGCTCCCATTTATAAATGAGAACCCAGTATTTGGTTTTCTGCATTAGTTCATGTAGGATACTGGCCGCCTGCTACATCCATGTTGCTGCAAAGAACATGATTTCATTCTTTTTGTGTCTATATAGTATTCCATGGCATATAAATACCACATTTTCTTTATCCAGTGCACTGTTGATGGGCACCTGGGTTGGTTCCATGTCTTTGCTATTGCAAACCGTGCTGCAGTGAACATATGGGTACATGTGTCTTTTTGATAGAATGAATTATTTCTCTTTGGATGTATGCCCAGCAATAGGATTGCTAGGTTGAATGGTAGTTAAACTCTTAATTCTTTGAAAAATCTCCAAACTTCTTTCCACAGTGGTGTCATTGTGGTTTTGACTTGCAGTTCTCTGATGATTAACAATCAGCATTTTTTCATATGTTTGTTGGCCACATGTATGTCTTTTTTTTTTTTTTTTTTTTTTTTTTTTTTTTTTTTTTTGAGAAGTGTCTGCTCATGTCCTTTGCCCATTTTTAATGGAGTTGTTTTTGCTTGTTAATTTAAGTTCCATATAAACTCTGGATATTAGGGCTTTGTCAGATGCATAGTTAGCAAATATTTTCTCCCATTCTGTAGATTGTCTGTGATAGTTTCTCTTGCTTTGCAGAAACTCTTTAGTTTAATTAGGTCCCATTGTCAATTTTTGTTTTTGTTGCAGTTGCTTTTGGGGATTAGTCATAAATTCTTTCCCAAGGCCAGTGTCGAGAAGGTTATTTCCTAGGTTTTCTTCTAGGATTTTCATAGTTTGAGGTCTTACATTTACATCTTTAATCCACCTTACTAATTTTTGTATGGCAATAGGTAGGGGTCCAGTTTCATTCTTCTGCACATGGATAGCCAGTTATCCCAGCACCATTAATGTAATAGGGAGTCGTTTTCCTATGGCTTATTTTTATCAACTTTGTGTAGATTAGATGGCTGTAGGTTTGTGTCTTTATTTCTGGACTCTATTCTGTACCATTGTGTGTGTTTTTTGTACTGGTACCATGCTGTTTCGGTTACTGTAGCCTGTAGTATAGTTTGATTTGGGGTAATGTGATGTTGCCAGCTTCATTCTTTTTGCTTAGGATTGCTTTGGCCATTTGGGGCATTTTTTGGTTCCATATGAATTTTAGAATGCTTTTTGCTAGTTCTGTAAAAAATGACATTGTAGTTTGATAGGAATAGTACTGAATCTATAAATTGCTTTGGGTAGTATGACCATTTTAACTATACTGATTCTACCAGTCCATGAGCATGGAATGTTATTCCATTTGTTTGTGTCATCTCTGATTTCTTTCAGCAGTGTTTTGTAGTTCTCCTTGTAAAAATCTTAAACTAACTTAGATGCATTCCTAGGTATTTTACTCTTTTTTGACTGTTATAAATGGGATTGCATTCCTGATTTGGCTCTCAGCTTGAATATTACTGGTGTATAGAAATGCTACTGATTTTTGTACATTGATTTTAAATCCTGAACCTTTACCAAAGTTGTTTATCAGCTCCAGGAGCCTTTTGGCAGAGTCTTCAGGGTTTTCTAGGTATAGAATAGTAAGTGAAAAGAGATCGTTTGATTACTTCTTTTCCTATTTGGAAGACTTTAATTTCTTTCTCTTACCTGATTGTTCTGACTAGGATTTCCAGTACTATGTTAAATTGGAACAGTGACATTGGGCATCCTTGTCTTACTGCATTAAGGGGAATGCTTCCAGCTTTTGCCCATTTGGTATGATGTTGGCTGTAGGTTTGTCATAGAGGGCTCTTTCTTATTTTGAGGTATGTTTCTTTGATACCTAGTTTGGTGAAGGTTTTTATCATGCAGAGATGTTGGATTTTATCGCAACTTCTTCTGCATCTATTGAGATGATCTTTTTTTTGTTTGTTTATGTGGTGAATCACATTTATTGATTTGCGTATGTTGAACAAGCCTTGCATCCCAGAAATAAAGCCTACTTGATTGTGGTGAGTTAACTTTTTGATGTGCAGCTGGATTCAGTTTGCTAGTGTTTTGTTGAGGATTTTTATATCTGTGTTCATCAGGGACATTGGCCTGTAGTTTTGTTGTTGTTGTTGTTGTTGTTGTTGTGTCTCTACCAGGTTTTGGTATTAGAATGATGTTTCCCTTGTAGAATAAGTGAGGGATGAGGCCCTCTTTCTCGATTGCTTTTTTAGAATAGTTTTAGTAGGATTAGTACCAGCTCTTCTTTGTACATCTGGTAGAATTTGGCTGTGAATCCATCTGGTCAAGGGCTTTTTTCAGTTGGTGGGTTTTTTATTACTGATACAATTTCAGAACTTGTTATTGGTCTGTTCAGAATTTCAATTTCTTCCTGGTTCAATCTAGGGAGGTTGTGTGTTTCCATTTCCACATATATACTTACTCCAAATAATGGCTTTATATATACGAGGATTAGCTGAAAACAAAAATGATACTTTCATAGTAAACTCCACCCCGGCCCCGACACACACACATAAACCCTAAGGTTTTTTAAAGCCTTTGTTCCAATTTATCCATTTCCTCTAGATTTTCTACTTTGTGTGCATAGCAGTGCTTGTAATGGTGTGAAGATCTTTTTTATTTCTGTGGAATCTCTTGTAATGTCATCTTTGACATTATTGTGTTTATTTGGGTCTTCACTCTTTTTTTCTTTGTTAATCTAGCTAGTGGTCTATCAGTCTTGTTTATCCTTTCAAGTAACCAACTTTTATAAACTAGGTTTTAAGCTAAGTAAGATTTCTCTACTTTTATTAAGGAGGAAGTAGCATTACCACAAACTCATGAACACTTCTGTGGAGCTCCTATATTGACTGCTAATCTTCTGTATGCTCCAGTGGGTCAGGAGTTTATATAAAGTAAAGTTGCATTAACTAAGTTGCTTTAACATAGTGATTGCTTAACTAAATGATTCAGTTCGGTTAACTCCTTCCTGAAGATATTTTGAAAAATTAATTAGTATTATTTCTTGCCCCAGTCAGTACGGCACAATTGAGTTCACTTGTACTTTCTGAGCTGTATTCAAAAACATCAGTTTTCTCATTTAGGACTATATATAAGTAGTGAGAAATTAATTACAAACTGAGTCATAGAAAATGTTTTTGTTTAATCCAGCTTGTTACTCTTTCTTCCTTGTTCTAATGTGGAGTAATGTATTCTAAACCATTTAAAGTTATGACTAATTGAGGTTTTAACAGTACTGTGCCAGTGTATTGATTTGGCACATGTGTGTTCTCTTTTACATTGTCAACAGCACATTTTATGATTTGGATCAAGATTTCACTGGGATACTTCTGGTTGTTTAAAGAGTTTCTTTATGTATTGGTGTCCTTCTTTTTAAACTTTTATCACTCCTCTATTAAGTTGCGATATCCAAATTTAAAATATTCTAAAAACATGTTCTCCTGCAAGTTGAGGTAATGATAGTTGTTATATGGTAATTACTATAATATATGCCAGGAACTGTTCTAAGCATTTTACATATTTAATTCTCACAGCAACCCTGTGAGGTAGGGACTAATATTATCCTCATTTTACAGAAGGGGAAATGAAGAGTCAGGGAGTTAACTTGCACAGATATCCAGAGACAACATGGCAGAACCAGGACTTAAATCCAAATATGCTGATTTCAGGTTTCTGCTCTTTAGTCCTGTATCATACCATGCCTCCAAGAGAGCATGGTAAACTAATTAGAATAGTTCTATCATGATTCTGTTTCTGTTCTGAAATATTAACTAAAAATTTTTGAATTTCTCAGTACCCCATTTATTATAGAACACAGTAAGAATGGAACCATTCTAACATTGGACATTGAGATATCGTTCCCACCACCATATCTGTCCTCCACAGACTATATGGTGTGTCATTTTAAGGACAGAGGATCTAAAAATGATTTTTAAAGGTGATTTAAATTTACTCTTCCCTTTGCAAAATGGTTTGTATCCCTAATAATTTGAACAGGTACATTTCTTCTTTGATATAAATTACATTTCTTGCCTTTCCTTGGAGTTCTGAGTACTTTCCCTCTGAGAGAACAATGTAATTCTTATTTAGTCACTAAAACAAAAATAACTTCAGGAGTATGAATAAATCTACTAAAAAGTCTACAGGATCCATGTTGTAGTTTGATTAGATGGTTCCATACCAAGTCAAGGTAAAAGATAATTAATTTATATATAATAGGAAAATGGATGCTTTAGGTTTATAGAGTAATCAATATAAATCTTCCTTATAAAAGGGAAATTTCCCACTTATAATTTATGTGAAGTAAAGTTTTTCATTTCATCTTCCCATATGTTTTTAGTCCCAAGCAGTATTTATGTTAGTACCTATGTAAAGGTGAAAAGCGAATTTCTCTACTGGTACTACTAATACTACTTTTAGCATGTAATCTGCTGTCATCTTCCTATCTTGATAAGTGGCTTTGAACAAGTGTAAATAGTGTAATTCTCTTCATTGTATATACTACCATGATTTAGATTAATCTTAAACCACAGTTTGTAATCCGTTATTCCAAGCTTAGATTTTTTTTCAGTTTATAGTAAGAGTAATTTGCCTTACATAACCAATGAAATTGTTGCATTTAGAGTGAAAGTGAGACAAACAAATAATTTATAGAAGAATTTACAAAAGAGATTTACTCCGATTGTTTTAACATACCGTTATAATACTTTGTATAAGGAATAACTATAATGAAGTTTCTGGCCTATTTGTAGGCAAAATTAATTGGGAATAGGTTCCTCTGGATCCTTTGCTTTCAGAAAAAAAAAGGTTTTTTTCTCCTCTTCCATGTCACTTTATCATAATTGCTAAATAAAATATTTCTCCCATCTTAATAGTTTTAGAAAGTAAAAATACTTCTTGAATAAACTATGTAGCGCAGACCTTCCCATTACAGTTCATTTCTATGTATTTTTTAAAATATCCACAGCTCGAAAAACAAAGAAAAAAATAAAAGGAATTCAGCAGGCCACTACAGGAGTCTCACAAGAAACCTCTGAAAATCCTGCTAACAAAACAATAGTTCCTGCAACGTTACCACAACTCACCCCTACCCTGGTGTCACTGTTGGAGGTTATTGAACCTGAAGTGTTATATGCAGGATATGATAGCTCTGTTCCAGACTCAACTTGGAGGATCATGACCACGCTCAACATGTTAGGAGGGCGGCAAGTGATTGCAGCAGTGAAATGGGCAAAAGCGATACCAGGTAAGATGCAAAAGATAAAAGAGCAACTATATAAACCTTTGTGTTTTCTTCAGCAAAAACATTTTGGCTTTTATATCATCCTGAACCCGTGGCTTATCTTCTTTCTCTTACTAGTTCTGGGGACTATGAAGGGGAGAGTCAGGTGAATACAGGTGATAGGGAGCTTATAATAAAACATTTACATTACTCCCTGCTTTTCAAATCATTATGCACAGGATGGTAATTTCACATAGGATGATTTAATATCAGAACTCGAGTTACAACAAAGACTCACTCAAAACTCCTTTGACACTGAAGTTCGGGGAAAGAAAATGTTTTTAGTTAATTCCGTTTGTTTTCCTTCATTGTGCCACTTTTAAAAATTAGGTTGTTTGTAAGATTGGTAAACATCAAGTATGTTGACTCAAAATTTGTACTAAAGTAGAATGATTTTAACCCTTCACTAAATGAAATACTACACATTGATTGTAATTTTAAAGACAATTTTAAATAAAAGTTTCCCTATTGGAATTTGGTGTGGAACAGCAGAGGTCAGTGTTAGTGTCAGCTCTGACTTTAAAGACAGAGGGAATTGACAAGCCTGTGTTCACGCAAATAGTTAGGGACAGAACAAGAAAGTAACCTGGCCTCCTGTCATCCTTGTTTTAGTAAGGGGGGAAGAGGTGTGAATAGCAGGGCAAATGTTTTACTTACTAATACCTCAAGCCAAGATTCTTTTCTCTTTTTTAAAATCGATACATAATAGTTGTACATATTTACTGTACATATTTATATTTAGGGGGTACATGTAATAATTTGATAAAAGCACACAACGTGTAAGGATCAAATCAGAGTAACTGGGATATGCTTCACCTCAAACATTTGTTTGGGGAACATTCCAAATCTTCTCTTTTAGCTATTTTGAAATATACAGTAAATTATTGTTAACTATAGTCATCCTGTTGTGCTACTGAACACTAAAACTTATTTCTATTAACTATTTTTGTACCCATCAACAAATCCCCCTTCATCCCCGTCACACTGGTAATCGCCAAGCCAAGAATTTTGGCTTAAATTTTACTATTTAGTTCATGTTTACTTAAG
This sequence comes from Macaca nemestrina, assembly GCF_043159975.1. Taxonomy (NCBI): domain Eukaryota; kingdom Metazoa; phylum Chordata; class Mammalia; order Primates; family Cercopithecidae; genus Macaca; species Macaca nemestrina. The sequence goes on from NC_092130.1 coordinate 37,115,169, forward strand.
CAGACAAAGGTGACAAAACTGGCTACTTTTTTTTTTCCACATTGAAAGCTATTAGAAACTAGCACAGAGGGGGCTGGGTGTGATGGCTCACGCCTGTAATCCCAGACTTTGGGAGGCCCAGGTGGGTGGATCACTTGAGGTCAAGAGTTCAAGACCAGCGTGGCCAGCATAGCAAAACCCCATCCCTCTACTAAAAATACAAAAATTGGCCAGGCATGGTGGTATGCACCTGTATTCCCGACTACCTGGGAGGCTGGCACTGAAAATCATTTAAACCCAGGAAGCAGAGGTTGCAGTGAGCCGAGATGGCGCCATTGCACTCCAGCCTGGGCGACAGAGCGAGACTCTGTCTCAGAAAAAAGAAAAAAAACACAGAGGGTTTGAGTCTTGAAGTGTCAGATGACAGAGGAAAACTGTGTCTACCTAGTATTTAATTTCCATTTTCTGTTAGGGGTCCCCTTGTTTTGACAGGGCTAATTGATCTCATTGCTCTTTGGCAATTCCCACAGAGATGATGATCTTAGAATGTTGCCTCATACCTTTATTTCTCTTAATTCAGGTTTCAGGAACTTACACCTGGATGACCAAATGACCCTACTGCAATACTCCTGGATGTTTCTTATGGCATTTGCCCTGGGGTGGAGATCATATAGACAATCAAGTGCAAACCTGCTGTGTTTTGCTCCTGATCTGATTATTAATGAGTAAGTTGTATGTGAGTCATTTTCCCTGTATTCATAGGGTATTTTTAACCAGCTGATGTTTTCCTGATTGACTGCTATTGTGATAATTCAGGACTGAAACAATCCTACTAGGTATCTAGGATGTAGGCAAACTGGAAATAGAGTTATGAGTGCTTGGGGCAGGACAAGTGTAATGTAGAGCAATTGTACATATGGCATTATTACTGTCCCAGGACATGTTTAACAGATCTCAGAGATTAGTAAAGTCTGTCACAAGCAACAAGGAATCTTACTGTGCTATTATTTACATAAGGCTATTCCAGAAAGAGAAAGGAGCATGATAAAACTCGTGTGGATTCAGTGGGGACAATTGTAGATGAGGATATCTAGGCTGATGGGGTGGGACATATGGACCCAGACACAAGAGGTGTCTGTTTGCATGGCAGGTATCTATGGTTTAAATATGGGAACAAGTTTGTTTTAACTGAGAGAAGACCAAGCCTTGAAGATTTTATAAATCAGCTATTCTTTTATCCTCTAGGCTTATTCCTGTATCTGTGAAATATGTCAGGTGTCCATTTCCCCTTACCTCATTGCAGTTGTTTCCTCACTCGTTTTCTCCCTCCAGTGTGATGTACATCATTAACATTAAGGATATTTAATAGCATCTCTGACCAGGTAGAAAGTGAGAAGAGCTAGGATGTGACTTCTGTGCTGTGTATCTGGTGATGTGAACACCAAGAGTCTAAGAGTCTAACAGCAACAGACTTGACTAACCTCAGAGATGCTGTTAAATATCCTTAATGTTCAGCAAACATGAACGTTGGCTAATGTTTGCTTCCTCTAGCACAGTGTGACTGCACCACCTATCTTCCCAGCACACAGACTGTCTTTAGTATCTTCCCACTGACCCTCCAATCCATACTCTGCATGATTTCAGGCTTCCCACAATCTGACCTCACTTCCTCTCCCATTGTTGTCCTTCACACACTCTTCGTTCCCATCCATTCTTTCAAGCATACTCTTAGACTCTTGGTGTTCACATCACCAGATACACAGCAGAGAAGTCACATTCTAGCTCTTCTCACTTTCCACCTTATATTACTACTTTTCATACCCCTAGCTTATTGCTATTAGTACAGTATAAACAGGGAGTTCATACACACATACCCCGGCCTAAGAAGAATAAAAAATGAAGGAGATTTGTGTTTGTATAGAAAACAGAAGACACCTTGACTTTTATTGCCAAAAAGAGGACTGTTCAAACTATTGAATCACAATGTAACAAGATTAGGTAGTTGGATCCAATTTTAAATTAACTGGTAAATATATTTAGTCTCTGGGGAAACTGAAGACATTACTCATCAGAATCCTACCATGCTGTTTAAAAAATACCATGTTGGCAGTATTTATTTTTTAGTCACTTTCTAATATGTAATTTGAAGGCATTTAAGTGGAATTAAAAGCATAAACAGATTTATATGAAACACCAACTTATCCTTCTGGTTTACAAAACCTAATTTAGGGTTTTTACTATTAAGGCATTCAGATTTAGCTTTAAGCAGTCACAGCATAATCTAATCATGCCACATACATTCCTTATGTAAAGTGGGATTTATAAATTTTTTTCCTCAACAGATTTATATTAGTTTCATTTTCATTAAGGGATATGTACTTCCCATTCTTGTGTTCTCATGCTGCTGCATACAAGATGGGCAGTCCTTCACCTTTTTTTCTTTCTTTTTTTTTTTGAGATTCACTCTGTCACCCAGGCCCAAGTGCAGTGGTGTGATCTGGCAACGTCCACCTCCTGGGTTCAAGCGATTCTCTGCCTCGGCCTCCCAAATAGCTGAGATTACAGGTGTACTCCACCACACTCGGCTAATTTTTTGCATTTTTAGTAGAGACGGGGTTTTACCATATTGGCCAGGCTGGTCTTGAACTCCTGACCTCAAGTGATCCTCCCACTTTGGCATCCCAAAGTGCTGGGATTACAGGTGTGAGCCGCCGCACCCAGCCCTCCACCCTTTCTTAGCCCACTATGTTTCCATACTGCTCTGGTGTCTGTGACAGGCAGATTTTGCATATCAGAAAGTAAGCATTCAAGTTCTGACCCTCTATAGAGCTGTAAAACCATCACTCATGGTTGCCCTTAGGTCAGAACGTTGTGGAAAAAAAAATTTTGTTGTTGTTTTTACAGTCAACAAGAATGAGTTTTTACTTATTCTACTACACTACAATTTTATTGAAATTTTCAGTTATATGAATGTAACCATGTACAAGAAACTAAAGGAAAAAAGGTGCCTCCCAAAAAAGGAGTGTTTTACCTACTATTAAGGACTGGGGAGGTGCCTCTTTGGTAAGAGCAGATTTAAAATTTGAAGAGCCTGTGATCACTTTGGCAGCATGTAATTCATGTCTGATTTGTTTTATATAAAAGAATAAGCCACATATTTAGTAGAGAAAAATGATAACCTTTTTATTGTTAAGTCCAAGATGACTTTCTGTCAGAAACTTAAAAAAAAAAATCTTGAAGCATTTTAAAAGCTGTGAACTGAGCCCAGTTTCAGGCTTTTAGTGTCATTTCAGAAGTCAGGAAACTTCAGAGATCTATTTGAAAATCATAGGTGTGTAATGACTTCAGAATCATAAGCAAGAATTGGTTTAGTACCTTTAGTTTAAAGAATATTAAGGCATATGCATGTCAGAGGCAGATTTTGAGCATCAGAAGTCTAGAATCAAGTTCTAGGTCTGGCCCTCTACATAACTGTGAACAGTGTCACACATTTTTGTCTTTAGGATGGAATGTTGTGAAAAAACTTACCTTTAAAAATCAAGTGTGTAGGACCTAAAATTGTGTTGTCTAATTGACCATATTCAAGTGATAAACCTTGATTTAAATGAGCAACTGGTAATAAGTTCTATAAGAATTCTAACACTTTAATTAAATAATAATGCATGGCATGCATGGTAGAAAATAATGTCTCCACTGTTACGTTAGATTATTCATTAGTCTCTTTAAACAGCCAAGATGCAGGAAGAAGTTTAAGGGAAGTTCTCCAAAATTCTGATTTTATAGGGAATTAGCAATAATATTATTGCAAGAGTTGTTTTTCATTATAAGTTCATAGTTTTGCAAAACAAAACAGAAATGTACTTTTTTGGGGGAAGTAGCATTATTTCTAACTAATACCCTGCTATTTATCTTTCACAGGCAGAGAATGACTCTACCCTGCATGTACGACCAATGTAAACACATGCTGTATGTTTCCTCTGAGTTACACAGGCTTCAGGTATCTTATGAAGAATATCTCTGTATGAAAACCTTACTGCTTCTCTCTTCAGGTTGGTAGAACACCTTTTCACTTTATGTCAAAAGCATGAAATATGAAAGTCTAGAAACAAAGGTTAATTTGTATACATAGTACTAATAATTATACCAAGTCTACTATTATTTCCTACTAGTCAGATGATTTTTATGAATGTAAAATACTAGAAAGGCTCAGTAAGTGATACCAAGATTAATAAGACAAATAGGTATAGCAGAAACAGAGAGGTATATGAGCCGCATAGGGATCTCTGTTGATAGGAATCTGTGTGGACGTTTTTCTCCTTCCTTCCTCATGGGAAGACATGGAAAAAGAAAGCTGACTACAGTGATTTTGTGTACTATACTGTTACTTGGTTAAAGATTTTAGTTACCTAATGAGTATTAGCATATATAAGAAATTATGGGAGAAAAAGACGCATCCTAGAAAAGGTGTGCTTAATTACTATTGGGAATTGGTTAACATAGCATTGGAACTGGATTGTCAGACAGAGATTCACTATCTAGAAAATGGCAACAAGAGTTTATAAAACAAACTTCTGTGAGATTACTTTTTAGCTAGCAAAGACAAAGATGTCAAAGTGATAAATAAACTACGATACATCCAGATGATGGAATACTATTGAGAACTAAAAAGAAATGAGCTATCAAGCCATGAAAACACATGGAGGAATGTTAAATGCATACTACTAAGTGAAAAAAAGCTAATCTGAAAGGGCTACATACTGTGTGATTCCAACTATATAACATTCCATAAAAGGCAAAACGTGAAGACAGCAAAAAAAAAAAAAAAAAAAAAATCAGTGGTTGCCAGGGTTTAGAAGGGAGGGAGGGATAAATGTGCAGAGCACAGAGAATTTTTAGGGCAGTGAAAATACTTCGTATGCTACTATAATGGTGGAAACATGTCATTATACATTTGTCCAAACCCGAAGAATGTCCACCACTAAGAGTGAACCCTCAACTATGGACTTTGGGTGGTAATGTGTGGGACAGGAGGTATATGAAAAATGTCTGTACCTTCCTCCCAATTTTGCTGTGAACTTAAAACTGCTCTAAAAATGTCTTTTTTTAAAAAAGCTCTATGAACTAGTTGGTATTATAAACCTTAGGCCATTTCCAGTAAAAGTTACATACCAATGTTTATTAAATACTGAGTTAATAGCTGAATACGTCTTTCACATACAAATACGTACATTTGCAGTTTTTAAAAGTCTTAATTCCATTAGTAACTGTGGTTTCATAGTTGCCAAATAACTGTAAGCTATGGATGTTGCACAAGACTATGACTTTAACCATTTCGTATCTATTTAAAGATTTCCAAAGCACACATTTGTCTTAATGCTTTCACACTATTTTTGCTCAACAAAAAGTTATTTTATGTTAATGGATATAAGAAGTATTAATAATATTTCAGTCAAGGCAAGAGAACCTGGTAAAGATCATTGCTAGAGACATGTTTAATGTTACCTGTAGCAGTACACTTGTTAAAGAAGTGATTAAGCAGTTACATAAAATTCTGATCATAACTTTGATTGATACCATGAAGGTATAATTTAGTGCCTAGATACTAACAACCTTATTTGTTTAAAAAAAAAAAAGTGGTTTCAGTTGCATACATCCCAGACTAACTGAGCTGTATGATTTTTTTCATTGTAAATAATAAGAAAAAGTAAATTGACCTAGTACATATCACAAGTTCTTCTTTTTAAAAAATAATAGAAATATAAGGATGGAAATATATACCTTAAGATATAGACTTCTACTATGATAGACTACTGGAATAGGTACTATAACCTCCCACCAAAAATGCTAGACTAAAACAATTAAGAACTAAGTGAAGGCAGGAACCCACAGAGGTAAGTGGAACTCAAGCCAACTTGCTCTTTGAGGGCATTTGTACAACCTGGTAAATTAGTTTAGTAAGTTGGAGTTTTTTTAAGTTTATAATCTTTTTTAAAATTATTTCAATAGGATTTTTGGGGAACAGGTAGTGTTAGGTTACATGAATAAGTTCTTTAGTGGTGATTTCTGGAATTTTGGTGCACCCATCACCCGAGCAGTATACACTGTACCCAATGTGTAGTCTTTCATCTCTCACTCCCCTCCCCAACCCCAGTCCCCAAAGTCCATTATATCATTCTCATGCCTTTGCATCTTCATAGTTTAGCTACCACTTATAAGTGAGAATATGCAATATTTGGTTTTCCATTTCTGAGTTACTTCACTTATAATAATGGTTTCCAGTTCCATCCAGGTTGCTGCAAATGCCATTATTTTTTTCCTTTTTGTGGCTGAGTAGTAGTCCATGGTATGTATATACCACATTTTCTTTATCCACTCGGTGATTGATGGGCATTTGGGCTGGTTCTGTATATTTAGTAAGTTTAAAAACAAGAGATGGAAATATAAATGCAGTTTAAAAGGCAAGTGGATTGGTCTGAAAACAGATTGGACACATTTGAAGAAACACTTGAAATGTATATCTGAAAAAATCAGCCAGAATACAATTGTTTTTAATGATTGTGTATATGTTTGTGTATATAAACCACAAGGGAGATCTGTAGGTACTGAAAATCACAACTGGAAAATGGCAACAAAGCTATAGAAACTGGAAAAACAATGACTTTTCTTAGATCCCTCAGAGAATGGAGGTCATAGGACAAACCACCACTTCAAAATTTAGAACAGACAAATACAGAGAAACAGCCAAGATCAGCTTACTGGGGAAAGATGCCACTGAAGGCAGGAAGACTAGGCAATTTTGATGAATTGCTGGAGGCTGAGCAAGGACTAGTTTCAGAGTTAAAAACTCCCAGGGACCCAGTCTTAGTGGGGGTTTCCTGCAATTTCTTGGGTTTACCCCACAGAATTTCTAACTTCCAGAAACTCCACAAGATTCTTAGGGTGAAGAATTCCCTCCTTTTTCTGATAGAAGTAGGGGGAAGGTAAAAATTGGAAATATGTAGGAGAGTGTTCACAACAAAGGCCTGCACTGTAAGGAAAACTAATTCAACAGACCCTAATGTGACCTGGGGGGAAGGCAAACTGAGGATTCTGGCCCTGTCTTAGCCTTCTTGTCTCATTTCTGAAAATCACAGCCCAGGGTTTCAGACCCACTAAAAACAACTGAGATTTAATCATATAGATTATAAAATACTTCACCTCCCCCTCCCCAACACCTTACCACCATATAAACAGGGCTCCAGGATAAAATAACAGTGGATTACAACTGAGAGAGCTGCAGGACACAAGCTGTTTAAGGAGTTCTTAGGAAACCCAAAGACAACCGAAGAAAAAGTAAATAAAAACAAGGAAACTAGAGGAAACTGAAGCCTCTAGTACCTACAACTACAGCACACATGAAATACAGCCTGCCTCCTAGCCAGATTAGCATGAAACCTCACACTAAAAGTCAAATTACTTCAGTTTTGATATATCGTGTCCAGCTTTCAACAAAAAACCATAAGGCATGCTAAAATGCAAGAAAAAACCCACAGTCTGAAGAGACAAAACAAGCGTCAGAAGCAGTCCTCAGATATGACACAATATTTCAGTTATCAGATAGGGAATTTACAATACCTATGATTAGTAGGTTAAAGGCTCCAGTGGAAAAAGTAGACAACATGCAAGAAGTGATGTATGCAGAGAGATGGAAACTCTAAAAATAAATTGTAAGGAATGCTGTAAGGAAATGCAGAATGATGTTGATGGGCTCATCAGTAGACTGAGCACAGCCAAGCAAAGAGTCAGTGAGCTTGAAGATAGGTCAAAGGAAACTCCCCCAAACTCAAATGCAATATGCTGAATCGAAAACAGTTATAAACATGGTAGACATTAATCCAGCTATATCAGTAATTACTGTAAATTTGAATGTTCTAAGTACACCAATCACCTATTTTTTAACTAGGAGGTGAAAATAAAGTTTGCCACCAGATGGTCACTAAAAAATTATTAGAGGGTATACTTAGGCTAAAGAAAAATAATCCTGGCCAGGAGTGGTGGCTCTCACCTGTAATCCCAACACTTTGGGAGGCTGAGGCAGGCAGATCACAGGGTCAAGAGATCAAGACCATCCTGGCTGACGTGGTAAAACTCCATCTCAACTAAAAATACAAAAATTAGCTGGGGATGGTAGTGTATGCCTGTAGTCCCAGCTACTCAGTAGGCTGAGGCAGGAGAATCGCTTGAACCTGGGACATAGAGGTTGCAGAGAGCCAAGATCACGCCACTGCACTCCAGCCTGGTGACAGAGCGAGACTCCATCTCAGAAAAAGATAAATAAAAGTAATCCCATCTTTAAGAAGGACTGAAGAATAAGGAAAGTGGTAAATAATGTAGATACATTTAAACTGACATTTACTGTGTATATAAAATAACAGTAACAATTTGCTTGAGGGTTAAAAAACTTAGAACTAAAGTATGTTTAAGTTTCAAGGATGACAACTAGAAATAAGGTATGCAGGGTATGCAAAGTACCAAACCATCAGGGGAAGAGAATACCTAAGAAAAACAATTCAAAAGAATGAAAGATGTGAGAGGAGGGAGAAAAATGCATAACAAGGGCATGAAAACAGGAAGTAACAGATAAGGTACAGTAGTACAGCTAAATTCAAACACAGCAGTACTTTCATTAAATGTAGAGATGGGGCCAGGTGCAGTGGCTCACACCTGTAATCCCAGCACTTTGGGAGGCTGAGGTGGGCAGATCACTTGAGGTGAGGAGTTCGAGACCAGCCTGACCAACATGGCGAAACCCCGACTCTACTAAAAATATAAAAAGTTAGCCAGGTGTGGTGGTGCATTGTTATCCCAGCTACTCGGGAGGCTGAGGCAAAAGAATCATTTGAACCTGGGAGGCGGAGGTTGCAGTAAGCCAAGATCGTGCCACTGCTCTCCAGCCTGGGTGAGAGAGGAACACTGTCTCAAAAATAAAATAAATGTAGAGACGGACTTAATGCTCCAAGCTAATCTGACAGGATTTTAGAAATAATCCAAATTTATGCTATTTAAAAGGGCTATATCTGAATAAAGATACTGAAAGGCTGAAATAAAAGGATCAACTTTGCATAGTATAACATGGCAGACTTTTTCTGTAAAGGGCCAGATGGTAAATGTTAGCTTTGCACAGTCTCTGTCACAGCTACTAAACTCTGCCCTTGTGGCAGGAACATAGTCATTGACAATACTCAAATAGAACAGGTGTGGCTGTGTTCCAATAAAACTTTATTTACAAATACAGGCTGCAAGTAGGTTTTGGCCCATAGGCCAAATTTGCTGGCCCCTATACTGACCAAAAGAAAACTGAAGGAGCGGCCGGGCGCGGTGGCTCAAGCCTGTAATCCCAGCACTTTGGGAGGCCGAGACGGGCGGATCACGAGGTCAGGAGATCAAGACCATCCTGGCTAACACGGTGAAACCCCGTCTCTACTAAAAAAAAAAAAAAAAAAATTAGCCGGGCGTGGTGGCGGGCACCTGTAGTCCCAGCTACTCGGAGGCTGAGGCGGGAGAATGGCGTGAGCCCGGGAGGCGGAGCTTGCAGTGAGCCGAGATCGCGCCACTGCACTCCAGCCTGGGAGACACAGCGAGACTCTGTCTCAAAAAAAAAAAAAAAAAAAAAAAGAAAACTGAAGGAGCTACGTTATTACCAAACAAAATAGATGTTAAGGCAAAATACTTATTAAAGCATTTGTTCACCAGGAAAAATAATTCTAAATATATAGTTTCAAATTACATAATACAAAAATTCATAGAACAAGAATAATAAATCTTGTAAAAATAGTGAGATTTTACTATACCTTTCTCACAAATTAATCAAGCAGACAAAAAAATAAGGATATGGATGTACATTTCATCTCTGTTGGGTCAGTACTGAAGTGTGAGATCATTGGGACATATGTTGAGTGTGTGTTTAAATTTATTTTTAAAACTGCCAAATTTTTCCACAATTGTTAACATTTACCAGAAATGTATGAGACTTAAGATATGCTCTATATCCTCCTCAGTACTTGGTACTGTCAGCCTCTTTCATCATAGGTATACTGATGATTAAAGATACTAAGCATCTTTTCACGGGCTTATTGGCCACCTACATTTCTTATTTGGTATAATCTTTTGCCCATTTTTTAACTGAATTATTTATCTTCTTATTGGGTTTTAAGAATTATTCAAATATTCTCAATATAGCCCTTTGTTAAATATATGTTTTGCATATGTTTTCTTTCAGTAAGTGGATTACATTTACAATTTTCTTAACAGAAAATGTAGAGATGAGCAAAAGTATGTAATTCTGAAGAAAGCTTCATGTCTTTGTGTATTAAGAAAGTTTTGCTTAATCCAGGGTTAAAAAGATTTTCTACTATTTGTTTTCTTGTAGAAATTCTGTAGTTTCAGCTCACATGCTTAAGTATATGATGCAAGGTAAGGGACAAGGTTCATTTTTTCCCCAAAATCCGTATCTGGTTGCCCCAGAACTTGACTATTTTCCCCATTGAGTTACTTGGCAATTTTATAGAAAATCAGTTGTTTGTGTATGTGTGGGTCTACTTTTAGACTCTTGTCTTACCCAATGATCTGTATGCCTATATTCATATTGATAACATCCTGTCTTGATTACTATTGCATTACAGTAAATCTTAAAATCGGGTAATATGAATTCTCCCAATCTGTTGTTCTTTTCCAAACTGTTGTTTTGGATATTCTAGTTTCCTTGCATTTCCACTTTTTTTTTGGATATTCTAGGATATTCTAGCTTCCTTGCATTTCCACCTTTTTGTTTTGTTTTGTTTTTTCGAGATGGCCCAGGCTCCTGGCCCGGGCTCCTGTTGCCCAGGCTGGAGTGCAGTGGCGTGATCTTGGCTCATTGCAGCCTCCCCAGTAGCTGGGATTGCAGGCACCCACCACCATGCCTGGTTAATTTTCGTGTTTTTAGTAGAGATGGGGTTTCGCCATGTTGGCCAGGCTAGTCTCAAACCCTGACCTCAGGTGATCCACCCACCTCGGCCTCCCAAAGTGCTGGAATTACAGGCATGAGCCACCACGCCTGGTCTTCCACATATTTTTTAATTAGCTTGACAATTCCTACCAAAAAAAAAGTCTTTTGGGGCTGGGTGTAGTGGTTGCTGGGTGTGGTGGTTCATGCCTGTAATCCCACCACTTTGAGAGGCCAAGGCAGGCAGATCGCTTAAGCCCAAGAGTTTGAGACCAGTCTGGGCAAAATGGCGAAAGCCTGTCACTACAGAAAATACAAAAAATTAGCCAGGCATGGTAGCTTGTGCCTGTAGTCCCAGCTACCCAGGAGGCTGAGGTGGGAGGTCAAGGCTGCAGTGAGCCATGATCATGCCAGTGCACTCTAGCCTGGGCAACAGAGTGAGACTCTGTCTCAAAAACACAGTCTGATGGAATTTTTATTAGGATAGCCTTGAATCTATAGATCCATTTGAAAATAATTAACATCATAAATTTCCAGTTTCCAGCAGGGCGCTATGGCTCACACCTGTAATCCCAGCACTTTGGGATGCCGAGGTGGGCAGATCATCAGGTCAGGAGTTCGAGACCAGCCTGACCAACATGGTGAAACCCTGTCTCTACTAAAAATACAAAAAAAATAGCCAGGCGTGGTGGCACAAGCCTGTAGTCCCAGCTACTCAGGAGGCTGAGGCAGGAGAATCGCTTGAACCTGGGAGGCAGAGGTTGCAGTGAGCCGAGATTGTGCCAGCCTGGGCAACAGAGTGAGGTTCCATCTCAAAAAAAAAAAATTCCATTGTTGAGAATAGGAATTCCAGCTTTGGAGGAGTGCGGAGACCATCAAATCCTCTTTCCAAAAAAAAATAACTATACTACTAAGCAGAGTATAGTTCCACAAATATTCTTCTGTAAAGAGACTCACAGTACATATTTGTCTTTGCAGGCCATATAGTCCCTGTTGCAATTCCTCAGTTCTACAGTTGTAACAGGAAAGCAGCTATATACAATATGTGGATGCTTGTGTTCTAATACAAATTTATTTGCAAAATCAGGAAAATGGCTTGAAATGGTTTAAGATCTAGTTTTCTGACTAGATCATGGTATATAATCTTTTCCATATATATTTTGAATTTGGTTTGCTAATATTTTGTTGATCATTTTTCTATCTCTCTTTATGAAGGATGTTGATCTACAGCTTTCTTTTCTTGTGATATATTTTTCTGGCTTTGTTACCAGGGTAGTACTAGCCTCTTAAAATGAGTTGGGAAGTATTCTCTGTTTTCTTAAAGAGTTTATAGAGTATTGATCTTATTTATTCTTTAAATATTTGATATATGTCACCAGTGAAGCCATCTGGGTCTGGTGTTTTCTTTCAGGGAAAATTTTTAATTATTAATTAGATTTGCTTACTTGTTATATAGATCTATTCAGAATTTCTATTTTTCCTTGACTTTGTTTTGTAATTTGTGTGTTTCTATGAAATTAGCCATTTTGTCTGAGTTGTCTAACTTGGGCATAAAGTTGTTTGTAATCTAATCCTTTAAATTTTGTGGGATCCATAGTGGTGTCCCCTCCATGATACATTTTGATAATTTATGCCTGATCATCTTTTTTTCTTGGTCAGTCTACTTAGAAATTTATTTTGTTAGTCTTTACAAAGAACTAATTTTTAGTTTCATTGATTTTGTCCATTGTTTTTTGTTTTTTATGTCATTATTTCTTTTTTTCTGCTTGCTTTTCATTTAATTTGTTCCTCTTTTTCTAGTTTAAGGTAGAAACTTCCATTATTAGTTGGAGACCTTATTTTCTTATATAGATGTTTAAAGCTAAAAAATTTTTTATGTATTTTCATTCATTTTCTAATGTCCTTCATGATTTTTTTTTCATTGACCCATGTGTATTGCTTTAATTTTTACATATTTGGGGATTTTCTATCTCTCTTCCTATTCATTTCTAATTTAATTCCATTGAGGTAGGAGATACACTGAATGACTCTAATAAGTTTTCTGAGACTTTTTTAGGCAGTTGCTTATGGTCTATCCTGAGCGTTCCATGAGTGCTTAAAAAAAAAACTTACACTGTGCTCTTGTTAAGTAGGGTTTTATGAACATCAGTTAGGTCAAGTGGATTGATAGAGTAGTTCAGGTTTTCTGTATCTTTGCTGATTTTCTGTCTAGTTGTGTTAGATTCCTACTACTTTGTCTACATCCTTGCTAGAGCTTGGTATGGTCTTTTTATTATCGCTATCCTAGGGAGTATGTAGTTGACCCTTGTGACTTGCCATGCATTTAATGACTGCCCATGTTCATAGCAGCATTATTCATAATAGCAGAAAAACTTTTATCATATGCTTTTGTGCAAGATCATATATCTTTCATTTTTAGTCTATTAATACGGTATAATATACTGTTGTTTAATTTTTGAGTAATTGACTAGCCTTTCATTCCTGGGATAAATCCTATTTGGTTATGATATAATATCCTTTTTACATATAGCTGAATTCAGTGTACTAAAATTTTGGTATTTTTGCATCTCAATCCATGAGGGATATATTCTATAGCTTTGGTGTTATGATAATATGGTATTATTTCTTCCTTAAATGTCTGGTAAAACTCAGCAGCGAAGCCATCTTGGTTTGCTTGGAGCCTTTTTTGTAGAAAGGTTTTCAAGTACAAATTCATCAAATGTTTACTGATATTTGTTTATTCTTGAGTGGGCTTTGTTGGTTTACATCTTTGAAGGAATTTAACTGTTTCCTTCAAATGTTGAATTTATTGGTATAAAAGTTATTCATAATATTCTTCTAATGGTTCCAGCATCGCTAGTATTATTCCCTTTCATTCCGGACATTGGTATTTAATATATTCTTGCTTTTTTTTTTTTTTTTTTTTAAATCAGTCTGGCTAAAAGTTTTCAGTTTTACCAATGTTTTCATAGAACCAGCTTGGTCTTGATTTTGTTGTTGTTTATGCATGTTCTTAGTTATGCGTTTCTACTCTTTATCCTTTCCATTTTTCTTGTGTTTAGTTTACCAGTTTAGGGTAGAAGCATATATAATTGAGACCTTTCTTTTCTAATAAAAGCTCTTAATGCTGTAAATTTTCTAAGCACTGTCTTGATTGCATCCCACACATTTTGCTATGCTGTGTTTTCAGTACTAGAGATTTTAAAGTTTTTCTTATGATGCCTTATTTTTTTTTGTTTGTTTTTTGTTTTGTTTGTTTTTGTTTTGAGACGGAGTCTCATGCTGTTGCCCAGGCTGGAGTGCAGTGGCGCGATCTCGGCTCACTGCAAGCTCCGCCTCCTGGGTTCACGCCATTCTCCTGCCTCAGCCTCCTGAGTAGCTAGGACTACAGGCGCCCGCCACCGCGCCCGGCTAATTTTTTTTTGTATTTTTAGTAGAGACGGGGTTTCACTGTGGTCTCGATCTCCTGACCTTGTGATCCGCCCGCCTCGGCCTCCCAAAGTGCTGGGATTACAGGCTTGAGCCACCGCGCCCGGCCATGATGCCTTATTTAATCCATAGCTTACTAAATGTCAAATTCCAAACATTTGGGTTTTTCTACAGATATGTTTGTTACTGACTTCTGTTTAAATCTCATTTTTGTCAGAGAGCATTCATTGTATGATGTAATCCTAAGTGTATTCAGTCTTGTTTTATGTTCTAGATTAATGTTCTGTGTATACTTGAAAAGAATGCAGTTCTTGGGTAGACTGTTTCAGAAATGTCAAATTATTGATTCTGAGACAAAGGTTTTTATAATTGTAGATTGTCTGCCAAATATCCCCTTGGAGGCAAACTCTCCCCTCCCTTTTGAGAATCACTGATCCATTGTCGCCTTTTTGCTGGGAGTAATTTAGCCTTGCTTCTGAGATGTGGCCCCTAGGTCTCTACTGAATTCCCTGCATATTTAATTAGATCTTTCTTTCCTCTATGGCCTCAAGGGATTTCACCCTAAGTATGCACGAATTTTTACTTTGTGTACCTCCTTAGTTTCCAGTAGTCTAACCCATAAATTAAAGCTGCTTTAGCCTCCCCAAACTTCAGTCTCTTTCTCCTCAATCCAGCAAGATTGCTAGACTCTGGGTTCCCTTTCCCTGCTCTGCAGTATGATGATTACTTTCAAGCAAAAAGGCTTAGAATTAAGATTTCTTGCTCCTAGGCTAGGGTTTCTCTTTTCCTAGAGATCATAATCATGTATTGCTTGTTTTCTAGTTTTCCAGTAGGAGGGGAATTCCAGGCTGTACTTACTTCCTGCAGCCAAAAGAGTATGTCATGTTAGTGATTTCAATACTAAAACATTAAACAAAAAATTTGAGATGGATGAAATTATTTTATATGCATATTGAATTGGGCTTCACCATAGTTATTTTTAGAATTAGGACTAACCAGCAGGGGAAAAAAACTATAAGCAATCACTGTTTTACAATTTTGCAATAATTAGATTTTCTATAGCATAGTAATGTGTAAAATTAACCCATTGTTAACATAGAATGCCCTTATCACACCTGATTATCACTCCTGATTAAGCGGTCTTCATTTCATGTTAATACTGGTATCTTAGAAGTGTCAAGTAATGCTTTACGGAATCAAACATTTTCATACAGAGTCATTAGTCTAATTCTAATCATCCAGTGAAAAAGAGCAGGAAAGATGCTCAAGGAGGTTATACTGAAGTCCACATGGCAAGTAAGAAATAAGTCACCACGCCCAGCCAAGAGGTCTTAACACCTGAAATCCCAGCACTTTGGGAGGCCGAGGCAGGTGGAATTGCTTGAACCTGGGAGATAGGAGGTGGAAGTTACAGTGAGCCGAGATCACACCACTGCACTCCAGCCTAGGCCACACAGCGAGACTCTGTCTTGGGCAAAACAAAAAAAAAAAAACACAAATTAAGACTTCTCAAAGCTCCTAAATCCACAGCTTTTCCTTTATACCAGCATCTTCTAAAAATGTCAGCAGCAGTGAAGTTTCCGTTTGGGAAATAATGCATTCCCTCTCTCTGGAGAGTGTATGGGAGTATCTCCAAGAAGTACTGAAATTCAGAAGTCTGCCTAATGTGTATTAAACATTAAGCTTTTCTCAAACTTTGACCACCAAATCCTTTTTCTCCCTCTAACCATAGTTAACACAGAATCAGTGTTCCCAAGAGCACACTGTGAAAAATGTAGCACTCTACAAAAGTCCTAATCTCCACAGGATTCAGTGAAACCATGATTAACCCTCTCTTCCTTGTCCTTATTAGTACCATTTTTTGAAGAGTAATGTAATGTACCCCCCAAAATTTTTTTTTTTTTTTTTTGAGACAGAGTCTCGCTGTGTCGCCCAGCCTGGAGTGCAGTGGCCGGATCTCAGTTCACTGCAAGCTCCGCCTCCTGGGTTTATGCCATTCTCCTGCCTCAGCCTCCCAAGTAGCTGGGACTACAGGCACCCGCCACCTCGCCCGGCTAGTTTTTTTTTTTTTAGTAGAGATGGGGTTTCACCGTGTTAGCCAGGATGGTCTCGATCTCCTGACCTCGTGATCCACCCATCTCGGCCTCCCAAAGTGCTGGGATTACAGGCTTGAGCCACTTCGCCCGGCCCCAAAATTTTTATTACCAGTTTCACTAACAAGAATCTGTGTACCTAAGGAAGGACAGATATCTGCTCCCTATTAAGACATACCTATTAGCTACATTTAAAAAAAAAAAATGTATTGCATGGCGATTTTAAAGTTATAATTAACTGGTGATATCACAGATATTCTAAGATGTAATTGCTGGAATAAACACTGTTGTTGAAGCCTTCTATTTATCTCAATACCAGAATTAAGCTAAAGTGCAGAATGGCAGACAAAGTTAACTAAAAATCACTGTATTATTTCATCTGGTCTTCCAAATAGCTTTGTGACCTAGGGAGGAAGGTATCATCATCAGTTCCATTTTATAGATGAGAAATCAAGTGATTTACTCAAGGTTAAGTCCTCTAATTCTTTGTTATCCTGCATTTTCTCTTGGCTGTAGTTTAATAATCCTGAGAAAATGCTTATATTTTAGGGTGCATTAAGAGTACACAGACAGTGTTAAGTGCCCGTCTTGCATGTATGAAAAGTTACAGCAAGAAATTTGGCTGGAAACGGTGGCTCACACCTATAATCCTAGCACTTTGGGAGGCTTAGGCAGGAGGACTGCTTGAGCCCAGGAGTTTAAGACCAGCCTGGGCAACATAGGGAGATCCTGTCTCTACAAAAAAATTTAGCCAGACCTGGTGGCTTGTGCCTATAGTCCTAGCTACTCAGGAGGCTGAGGTGGGAGGATCACTTGAGCAAATGAGGTCAAGGCTCCAGTGAGCTATGATTATGCCACTGCACTCCAGCCTGGGTGACACAGTGAGACCCTGGGTGACACAGTGAGACCCTATCTCAAAAAAAAAAAAAAAGAAAAGAAAAGAAAAAGAAAATCCTTTAATTGACTTCATCTTAACCTTTTAGTTCCTAAAGACGGTCTGAAGAGCCAAGAGCTATTTGATGAAATTAGAATGACCTACATCAAAGAGCTAGGAAAAGCCATTGTCAAGAGGGAAGGAAACTCCAGCCAGAACTGGCAGCGGTTTTATCAACTGACAAAACTCTTGGATTCTATGCATGAAGTAAGTGTCGAACATAAAACCAAATATAAGAATTTTCTGGGACAAAGTATATTTTGATTAGTGCATATAATTATATACCAACAGCACCCCCACTCCATCCCCAGTTTGTGGATGTTGGTGATAGCTTCAGTTCAACTTATGAACTTCAGTTTTGTAGACATTTTTCCTAAGACCAATTACGAAATATCCTTTCATCTTATAAAATCACGATGTTATTATAGAATTGAATAACACTTTTTAAAAAGTATGATTAATCCATTAAATTAGAATAATGTACCCTTTATATAGGTACCACAGCGGTTCATGAAATAATTCCATATAATTCTACATACAATCAAAGAAACTTGTACGGAAGTGCTTATTTTTCACCTGGGGAATTTCAGTGAGATTGGTATATTCTAGGCCAGATAATTTTTTCAAAATAGAGGACAACAAACATGAGCTGTTCCCACTCACCAATTTTGAAGCCTAATCATTACTATATTTTCTCTTGCAGGTGGTTGAAAATCTTCTTAACTATTGCTTCCAAACATTTTTGGATAAGACCATGAGTATTGAATTCCCAGAGATGTTAGCTGAAATCATCACCAATCAGATACCAAAATATTCAAATGGAAATATCAAAAAACTTCTGTTTCATCAAAAGTGACTGCCTTAATAAGAATGGTTGCCTTAAAGAAAGTCGAATTAATAGCTTTTATTGTATAAACTCTCAGTTTGTCCTGTAGAGGTTTTGTTGTTTTATTTTTTATTGTTTTCGTCTGTTGTTTTGTTTTAAATACGCACTACATGTGGTTTATAGAGGGCCAAGACTTGGCAACAGAAGCAACTGAGTCATCACTTTTCAGTGATGGGAGAGTAGACGGTGAAATTTCATTAGTTAGTATATCCCAGAAATTAGAAACCTTAATATGTGGACGTAATCTCCATAGTCAAAGAAGGATGGCACCTAAACCACCAGTGCCCAAAGTCTGTGTGATGAACTTTCTGCTCATACTTTTTCACAGTTGGCTGGATGAAATTTTCTAGACTTTCTGTTGGTGTATCCCCCCCTGTATAGTTAAGATAGCATTTTTGATTTATGCATGGAAACCTGAAAAAAAGTTTACAAGTGTATATCAGAAAAGGGAAGTTGTGCCTTTTATAGCTATTACTGTCTGGTTTTAACAATTTCCTTTATATTTAGTGAACTACGCTTGCTCATTTTTTCTTACTTAATTTTTTATTCAAGTTATTGTACAGCTGTTTAAGATGGGCAGCTAGTTCGTAGCTTTCCCAAATAAACTCTAAACATTAATCTTCTGTGTGAAAATGGGTTGGTGCTTCTAACCTGATGGCACTTAGCTATCAGAAGACCACAAAATTGACTCAAATCTCCAGTATTCTTGTCAAAAAAAAGCTCACATTTTGTATATATCTGCTTCAGTGGAGAATTATATAGGTTGTGCAAATTCACCGTCCTAACTGGTATAGAGCACCTAGTCCAGGGACCTGCTGGGTAAACTGTGGATGATGGTTGCAAAAGACTGATTTAAAAATCACTACCAAGAGGCCCTGTCTGTACCTAATGCCCTATTTTTGCAAAGGCTATATGGCAAGAAAGCTGGTAAACTATTTGTCTTTCAGGACCTTTTGAAGTAGTTTGTATAACTTCTTAAAAGTTGTGATTCCAGATAACCAGCTGTAACACAGCTGAGAGAATTTTAATCAGAGCAAGCAATTCCTCTCACTAAACTTTACCCAAAAACTAAATCTCTAATATGGCAAAAATGGCTAGACACCCATTTTCACATTCCCATCTGTCACCAATTGGTTAATCTTTCCTGATGGTACAGGAAAGCTCAGCTACTGATTTTTGTGATTTAGAACTGTATGTCAGACATCCATGTTTGTAAAACTACACATCCCTAATGTGTGCCATAGAGTTGAACACAAGTCCTGTGAATTTCTTCACTGTTGAAAATTATTTTAAACAAAATAGAAGCTGTAGTAGCCCTTTCTGTGTGCACCTTACCAACTTTCTGTAAACTCAAAACTTAACATATTTACTAAGCCACAAGAAATTTGATTTCTATTCAAGGTGGCCAAATTATTTGTGTAATAGAAAACTGAAAATCTAATATTAAAAATATGGAACTTCTAATATATTTTTATATTTAGTTATAGTTTCAGATATATATCATATTGGTATTCACTAATCTGGGAAGGGAAGGGCTACTGCAGCTTTACATGCAATTTATTAAAATGATTGTAAAATAGCTTGTATAGTGTAAAATAAGAATGATTTTTAGATGAGATTGTTTTATCATGACATGTTATATATTTTTTGTAGGGGTCAAAGAAATGCTGATGGATAACCTATATGATTTATAGTTTGTACATGCATTCATACAGGCAGCGTTGGTCTCAGAAACCAAACAATTTGCTCTAGGGGAAGAGGGAGATGGAGACTGGTCCTGTGTGCAGTGAAGGTTGCTGAGGCTCTGACCCAATGAGATTACAGAGGAAGTTACCCTCTGCCTCCCATTCTGACCACCCTTCTCATTCCAACAGTGAGTCTGTCAGTGCAGGTTTAGTTTACTCAATCTCCCCTTGCACTAAAGTATGTAAACAGGAGACAGGAAAGTGGTGCTTACATACTTAAAGGCACCATCTAATAGTGGGTTACTTTCACATACAGGCCTCCCCCAGCAGTTGAATGACAACAGAAGTTTGGCAATAGTTTGCATAGAGGTACCAGCAATATGTAAATAGTGCAGAATCTCATAGGTTGCCAATAATACACTAATTCCTTTCTATCCTACAACAAGAGTTTATTTCCAAATAAAATGAGGACATGTTTTTGTTTTCTTTGAATGCTTTTTGAATGTTATTTGTTATTTTCAGTATTTTGGAGAAATTATTTAATAAAAAACAATCATTTGCTTTTTGAATGCTCTCTAAAAGGGAATGTAATATTTTAAGATGGTTTGTAACCCAGCTGGATAAATTTTTGGTGCCTAAGAAAACTGCTTGAATATTTTTATCAATGACAGTGTTAAGTTTCAAAAAGAGCTTCTACAATGTAGATTATCATTCATTTATAGAACGTTATGTGGTTAAAACCAGAAAGCACATCTCACACATTAATCTGATTTTCGTCCCAACAATCTTGGCGCTCAAAAAATAGAACTCAATGAAAAAAAGATTATGTGTACTTTGCTGTCAATAATAAGTCAACTGATATTCATCAACAACTATAGGAGGCTTTTCACTAAATGGGAAAAGAAGCTGTGCCCTTTTAGAATACATGGGGGAAAAGAAAGTCATCTTAATTATGTTTAACTAGGGACTTAAGTGCTATAGGGTGGTGCTGTTTGAAAGCAGCTTTATTTCCTATGTATGTGTTATCTGGTTATCCCAACCCAAACTATTGAAGTTTGTAGTAACTTCAGTGAGAGTTGGTTACTCACAACAAATCCTGAAAAGTATTTTTAATTACTGGTGTAAAAAAGTGACCTCCTCAGTGTTTGTAGGCATTCTGTGGGATACTATACAGGCAGAACTGAGGCACTTGGAACACTTTTGGGGTTTATATACCCAAATGCCTAAAACTGTGGGAGGAAACCCTGGCCATCCCATAAGGAAAACTAGCATGATTTGTGTCTATGAAGTGCTGGATAATTAGCATGGGATGAGCTCTGGGCATGCCCACGAAGGAAAGCCACGCTCCCTTAAGAATTCAGAGGCTAGGGAGCAATTCCAGTTTCACCTAAGTCTCATAATTTCAGTTCCCTTTTAAAAACCCTAAAAACTACACCACCATGGAATGAAAAATATTGTTATACAACACATTGATCTGTCAAACTTCCAGAACCATGGCAGCCTTCAGTGAGATTTCGATCTTGGCTGGTCACTCCCTGACTGTAGCTGTAGGTGAATGTGTTTTTTTATGTGCCTGGTTTTAGTGTCAGAAGGGAAATAAAAGTGTAAGGAGGACACTTTAAGCCCTTTGGGTGGAGTTTCATAATATCCCAGACTATTTTCAAGCAACCTGGTCCACCCAGGATTAGTGACCAGGTTTTCAGGAAAGGATTTGCTTCTCTCTAGAAAATGTCGAAAGGATTCTATTTTCTGATGAAAGGCTGTATGAAAATACCCTCCTCAAATAACTTGCTTAACTACATATAGATTCAAGTGTGTCAATATTCTATTTTGTATATTAAATGCTATATAATGGGGACAAATCTATATTATACTGTGTATGGCATTATTAAGAAGCTTTTTCATTATTTTTTATCACAGTAATTTTAAAATGTGTAAAAATTAAAACCAGTGACTCCTGTTTAAAAATAAAAGTTGTAGTTTTTTATTCATGCTGAATAATAATCTGTAGTTAAAAAAAAAAATGTCTTTTTACCTACGCAGTGAAATGTCAGACTGTAAAACCTTGTGTGGAAATGTTTAACTTTTATTTTTTCATTTAAATTTGCTGTTCTGGTATTACCAAACCACACATTTGTACCGAATTGGCAGTAAATGTTAGTTAGCCATTTACAGCAATGCCAAATATGGAGAAACATCATAATAAAAAAAAAACTGCTTTTTCATTATGTGACTCCAACATGCTTTTGTAGAACTTGTACAGTTCCGATTGTCCAATCTGATTTTTGTTCTACTAAAAGTAGAGCTACCCCCGCTTCAGGAACCCTAAGATAATATGGTGGGCATTTAAATGTCAGTGTGGCAATGTTCACATGCTAATATGGCATAAATTCAAAATAAGCTTAGCCCTGGTGCCAAAGACCTGAAGATTATCCCAGCCATGCCTCAAATGGTTGTGTGCCAATTACTGCAAAGGGTACTAAGGGAAGGAGAAACTCCTGAGGCTGCCTCAAATGTATGTCTTTATCACAAAAGATGATATTTTATTTAAGCAAACATTATCTAGTCAAAATTCTTAGCTTATTTTGAAATCAACTCTTCAAGAAAAAGGAATAAACATTTAATATAAATATCATGGCAATATTGCACATAGAATAGAAAGGTGGGGCAGGGTAGTGGCAAGTCAGCTATTCTATACAATTCATTCAGTATTTTCCAAAACATTTGATATTGAGGCCATATCCAGGAACTGGATGACCTAACAAACTTCTTGGAGTACTTTTTTTTTTCACAAGAGATCTCCATCACTAAGAAAAAAAGAATTGTGATTTAAAAGCCAAATTTGCCTTATCCATCATTATGTGCACCAAGTATTTGCTACCTGCCTACTATATAATATTGAAGATACAACATGAATAAGAAAAATACTATTGCTACCCTCAGTCACTTAGAGTATGTGATTGGAAAAGTGTGTAACACACCTTTCCCAGTGTCTTCAGGTATAATGCAGAGATACCAGATATGGCATCAATATGTATACACATTATGGCTCTACCATTCACTTTTAGTAGTAACCTTACATTTCTGTAGAACACCTTCACACACATTTTTAATAAGCCTCACCGAATGAATAAATGACATGAAAATAACGAGGCAGATTATTCTCGTTTCCATTTTATAAGTAAACTCTATAAGAAAGTAAACAGGCTCAGAATTTAAGGAACTGATTCATAGCCCCTAGCTCCCATGTTATTGAAGTTTGAATGGAAAGCCTTTAATGAGGCCATTCATCTATCAGATGTCAAAGAGCATGTCTCTGGCCTATGAGCCTCTCAGGGAACTGGTTATGTTTTTCTGTTTTAAATTAATGCTTTACTGAGCACTTACTATGTGCCAGGCACAATGATCATTCAACATATCTCATTTTATCTTAGTACCCCTCTAAAGTACTACTGTAAAGCAGTGATATTATATCCTCATTATATTTATATCAGGAAACTGGCTTAAAGAATTGAGTAACTTGCCTAGAGTCACCAAGCTCCAGAATCCATAGTTTTAACCACTTGAGAAATTATTAACATGAGCTAACTAGGGCGAGTGAGCCCAAGTTGATCATTATGTGTCTCGTCTTCTGACATGTCCTCATTTAATCCCTTTTGCTACCATATCAATTTTGACTTAGAAATTTAACAATGATACATTAGTCCCTGCTTATCTATGGAGGATATGTTCCAAGACTCCCAATGGATGCCTGAAACAGATAGTACTGAACTGCATATTTTTTCCTATATTACATACCTATGATAAAGTTAATTTACAAACTAGATGCAGCAAGAGATTAACAATAACTCAATTACAACAATATACTGTAATAAAAGCTATGTGAATGTGATCTCTCAAAAAATCGTACTACACTGAGGGTAAATGAAACCACAGAAAGTGAAACTGCAGATAAGGAGGGGACTATTGTATTTCCTTCTCTTAAAAACATGGGTCTTGTACCCTAGGGTGGTTGATGGTGGACAATAGTAGTTGCCCACAGATTACAGAATGCCCTCTGGTTTGTCTAATACACAACAGGGAGTCTGTCTCACTAATGCCCACAGGAAAATCAAACGTTTCTTCAAGTGATAGCATATAGGGTAGTCAAACCAAGGAAGAAAGCTGTTTATAAATGAAAACTATAGTGCAAGTTAAAATTTGCTCCTAGTTTTGCAGGTAAAGAGCCAGACTTTGGGTGTAGAAAAAAAGTTGAAAATACACAGACTTTTACACAAGGTGATTTTCTTTTTTTTTTTTTTTTAGAATTTCAACTAATCTCTTTTAACTGAAAGTAAATCATTCTTAACAGTATTGGTAACTTTATAGCACTTTCTTTCTGGTGAAATAACCCTGCCCTCCCTCTATTTAGGCTTCCTGTTTCCTAGTTAAAATGAGGCAGTACTTTGTTAGGGAAATATTTTTACTTCACTTAGTTACAAACATGTTAAGTCTCAGAACAAAAGAGTTTGTGCAGACCATATCAGACACTCAAAAAACTTTCTTCACTCTACTCACTTAAGAGACAATTTATATTCTGTTCACCTTATGTACCCTCACCAAAAATATTCAATAGGGCTATAATGTTTATATAATGTAAATAAGGCATACGTTTGTCTATTTTTGTTAAAAAGTTGCATTGTTTTAAAAGTACTATGAGTATATACATGGGGTTTTGCTAGAAATAAAAATCTAGGTCATCCAAAACCACTATAATTGTTCGCTAAGATTGCAAAGAATCAAGATAAAAATGAAACTCTTTCAATATGGCAAGGGGGACAGTGTGCATAAAAACAAGCAAAGGCTCCCAAAACATAAGAATATGTCACAAATACCTCCTGATCAGTTTCAAGACCTACTATGTGGCAAGCATGCTAGATGAAGCAATTCAAAGACCACTAAGGCAATACTAAGACTCCAAGGAGAGGTTCCTGCCCTCAAGGAATTAAAGATGAAAGGCAAATGACTATGCAGTTCTACCCCTATGTATCTACTCTAGAAGAGATGAAAACATGTGTCCACACAATGACTTGCATGCAAATGTTCATAGCAACATTATTCTTAACAGCCAAAAAGTGGAAACAATTCAAATATCCATCAACCAATGTACAGATAAACGAAATGTGGCATACAGTGGAGAACTACCCAGTCATTAGAAGTGAGATACTGCTGGCTGGGCACGCTGGTTCATATCTGTAATCCCAGCACTTCAGAAGGTCAAGGCAAGTGGATCACTTGAGGTCAGAAGTTCGATACCAGCCTGGCCAACATGGTGAAACTCTGTCTCTACGAAAAATACAAAAAATTGGGCACAGTGGCTCACGCCTGTAATCCCAGCACTTTGGGAGGCCAAGGTGGACGGATCACCTGAGGTTGGGAGTTCGAGACCAGCCTGACCAACATGGAGAAACCCTGTCTCTACTAAAAATACAAAATTAGTCGGGCGTGGTGGCACATGCCTGTAATCCCAGCTACTCGGGAGGCTGAAGCAGGAGAATTGCTTGAACCCGGGAGGCGGAGGTTGTGGTGAGCCGAAACAGCATCACTGCACTCCAGCCAGGGCAAAAAGACCAAAACATTGTCTCATATATATATATTAGCTGGGCGTGGTAGCACGCCTGTAGTCCCAGCTACTTGGGAGGCTGAGGTGGAAGAATTGCTTGAACCCGGGAGGTGGCAGTTGCAGTGAGCCAAGATCGTGTCATAGCACTCCAGCCTGTGGCAGCAGAGTGAGACTTCATCTCTCAAAAAAAAAAAAAAAAAAAAAAAAAAAAGGCCGGGCGCGGTGGCTCAAGCCTGTAATCCCAGCACTTTGGGAGGCCGAGACGGGCGGATCACGAGGTCAGGAGATCAAGACCATCCTGGCTAACACGGTGAAACCCTATCTCTACTAAAAAATACAAAAAACTAGCCGGGTGAGGTGGCGGGCGCCTGTAGTACCAGCTACACGGGAGGCTGAGGCAGGAGAATGGCGTAAACCCGGAAGGTGGAGCGTGCAGTGAGCTGCGATCCGGCCACTGCAGTCCAGCCTGGGAGACAGAGCGAGACTCCGTCTCAAAAAAAAAAAGAAAAAAAAAAGGGGGTGAGATAATATTGCTGCATGCTATAATATGGACAAACCTCAAAATCAGGCTAAGTAAAAGACTCCAGACACAAAGGACCATATATTATTTCACTTATATGAACTGTCCAGAAAAGGCAAATCTGTACAGAGAAAGAAAGCACATCAGTGGTTTCCTATGGCTAGGGATAACATTAGGGTTTAAGTGCAAATGGGCACATGAGGATACTTTTGGGGGTGATGGAAACGTTCTAACACTAGACTGTAGTAACGGTTGCACAATTCTGTAAATTTAATAAATGCTACACTTAAAATGGGTGGATTTTATATGGCATATAAATTAAATCTCAATAAATGTGTATTAAAAATATATAGAGAGAGGCAGCCAAGCAAATGTGTAATTGCCATTCAGTTGTATCAAACGCAGGCACAAACTGCTTTGAATTCATTCAAACAAGTGCAGCTATTTTTTTTGGAAAGCCTGTCAGAAGATGTCTTCATTGTGCTAGGTGTTAAAGGATGAGCTGGAGTTCAGCAGCACAAAGCCTTGCTCGTTTAATATTAATGGATGCCCCTGTAATGTTTAATTAGTTTTATGTTCTGCCCATCCCCAGAGAAGGCAATCATGTGATCTCTTTAGATCACCTACATGACAAGTAAAAAAACTCACAGCACATACATGACTACTCATTTTAAATACAAAAACAATGTCTTGTATTAATACCAAGTGTTAATAACTGTTAAGACCTTAGTGGTCTTACAACTTTGGAATAAACAAATCTGGGTTCAAGCCTTGCTTCTGTTATTTACTAAGTCTGTGATCTTGAGAAAATTCTATAACCACTTTATATCTGTTTCTACATCTGAAAAATATATGTAAGGTGCTTAGCTCAACTAC
Organism: Macaca nemestrina; assembly: GCF_043159975.1. NCBI lineage: Eukaryota > Metazoa > Chordata > Mammalia > Primates > Cercopithecidae > Macaca > Macaca nemestrina. The sequence continues at coordinate 37,142,136 of NC_092130.1, forward strand.
CATATAGCAAGTGTTCAATACATGTTAGCTGTGTTTTAAGTCCTCATGAAAATCTAAGAGAAAGGGGGAATTTTTTAATGCTATCCCCAAAAATGTACAGAAGAGAAGCAAATGATGAAGAGCAGCATGAACACAGCAGTATGAACACAGCAGTATGAACATAATAACTGCACACAAATTTCCAACCCTGCATTTCTTAATTAATCAAAGTCATGCATAAGGCTGAGGGAGGCTGTTCTGTTATTTGCCAATTCTACAGAAACTTCCAAAAAAACTGAAGAGGGGGAATACTTCTCAACTAATTCCATAAGGTCTGCATTATTCTGATAGCTAGATTAGATAAAAATATAGCAAAATTACACACTAATATCCCTCATGAACATAAATGCAAAAATTCTAACCAAAATCTTAGCAAATAGAATATAATAATATATTAAAGGAAGATACATCATGACCAAGGGATTATCCCAGGAATATAGGTTTGACTTAGCATTTACAAATCAACCAATGCAATTCACAATAGTGGAAAAGAGAAAAATCCATGTGATTAAGATGCCAGACAAAGCATTTGACAAAATCTAACATACACTCTCAATTAAAAAAAAAAAAAAATCACCAAACTAGAAATAGAAGGAATTTCCTCAACCTAATAAAGGGCATCACACACAAAAAACCATCTTCCAGTATTATACACACTTCATGGATACTTTCCTCTTAAGAACAGTAACAAAACATGGTCTGCCGTCACCACTTTCATTCACTGTCGTACCAGTGGCTCTAGCCAATGCAATCAGGCAAGAAAGATAAAAGGCATCCAGATCACCAAAGAAGTGAAACTCTTTATTAACAGATGACATGATCATCTATTTAGAAATTCTGATGTGATCTTTAAAAATTAAAAAACACTACTAGACTTCAAAAAGGTATGGTGGCTCATGCCTGTAATCTCTGCATTTGGGGAGGCCAAGGTAGGAGGACTGCTTGAGGCCAGGAGTTCACAACCAGCCTGGGCAACACAGTGAGACCCCATCTCCACAAAAAATTTTTTTAAAAAAATAACTGGGTGTGGTGGCACATGCTTGTTTTCCTAGCTACTTGGGAGGCTGAGGTGGAAGCATCACTTGAGCCTGGGAGGCTGAGGCTGCAGTGAGCCATAGTCACACCATTATATTCCTGCCTGGATGACACTGAGACCCTGTCTTGAAAAAAAAGAAAGTTAAATGCAGAATTACCATATGATCCCACAATTCCACTACTAGGTATATAGCCACAAGAATGAAAACAAGTACTCAAGCAAACACATGTTCACACGTTCATAGCAGCATTATTCACAACAACCAAAAGGTGAAAACAGTCCAAATGTCTCCATAAAGGAATGACAGATAAATCATAGTATATATAAACAATGAAATATTCAGCCACAAAAAAGAATGAAGTACTGATTTATGCTACAGCATGAGTGAAACTCCAAAGCATTAAGCATAGTAAAAGCAGCCAGATGCAAAAAGTCACATATAGTATAATTCCATTTATATGACATATATAGAATATATTTAAATCTATAGATACAGAATGTAGATTGCTGGTTGCCAGGGGCTGGGGGAAGAAGGGAATGGAATGGGGAGAAACTGCTAATGGGTAAGGGGTTTTACTTTGGAGTGATGGAAATGTTTTAGAACCAGACAATGGTGGTGGTTGTACAACACTGTGAATATACTAAATGCCACTAAATTTATCACTTTAAAATGGTTACTTTTATGTTAGGTGAGTTTCATTTCAATAAATTATTACTTTTTAAAAAGCTATTAGGACTAACAAGTAAGCTTAGCAAGGATGCAGGATACAAGAGAGGTTGGCAAACTACAACTTACAGCTAAACCCAACTCACTTTCTGTTTCTGTAAATAAAATGTTTTGAAACACAGATACTCATTTATTAACATATTGTCTATGCTGCTTTCATACTGTAAAAAGGAGAGTTAAGTAGTTGCAACAGAGACCATACGGCCTGCAAAGCCTAAAATATTTACTACCTGATCCTTCACAGAAAAAGTTTTCTGATGCCTGAGATACCAAATCAACATAAAAATTAATGTTATTTCTACATACTAGCAATTAACAATCATAAATTAATATTTTTAAAAATAGCATTTATAATAGCTTCAAAAATGTGACATATTTAAGAGACAAATCTGACAAAATGTTAAAAACCTCTACTACAAAATATTGTTGAGGAAAGTTCAAGATTTAAATACATGGAGGGATAGATATTGTTGAAAGACTTAATACAGGTTGGGTATTCCTTATCTAAAATGCTTGGGATGAGAAATGTTTTGGATTTCAAATTTTTTAGGATTTTGGAATATTTGCTTTATACTGAGTAGCTGAACATCCCAAATCTGAATATCGGAAATCCAAAATGCTCACAAAGAGCACTTCCTTTGAGCAACATGTTAGTGCTCAAGAAGTTTTGGATTTTGGAGTATTTAGGATTTCAAGCTTGGGATGCTGAAACTGTATTATTAAGATGTCAATTGGCCAGGCGCGGTGGCTCAAGCCTGTAATCCCAGCACTTTGGGAGGCCGAGACGGGCAGATCACGAGGTCAGGAGATCGAGACCATCCTGGCTAACATGGTGAAACCCCATCTCTACTAAAAAATACACAAAAAACTAGCTGGGCATGGTGGCGGGCGCCTGTAGTCCCAGCTACTCGGGAGGCTGAGGCAGGAGAATGGCATGAACCCGGGAGGCGGAGCTTGCAGTGAGCCGAGATCGCATCACTGCACTCCAGCCTGGGTGACAGAGCGAGACTCTGTCTTAAAAAAAAAAAAAAAAAAAAAAAGATGTCAATTGTCCTCAAATTAATACATAGATTCAGTGTAATCACAATAAAAATTCCAGCAGGTTTACATAGAAATTGACATGTATATTTTAAAATTCACATGGAAATGAAAAGGACTTAAGACAACCAAAATATTTATGAAATAAAAGAACAAAGTTAAAGTACTAACACTACCTGATTCCAAAAATTATTATAGTAATCACAACAGTGTGGTACTGCATAAAGGCAGACACATAGATCAAAGGAACAGAATAGAAAGTCCAGATGTAAACCCACATATAAATATATACAAACAAGTGATTTTTTGTTGTTGTTGTTGAGACGAAGTCTTGCTCTGTCACCCAGGCTGGAGTGCAGTGGTGCAATCTTGGCTCGCTGCAAACTCCACCTCCCAGGTTCACGCCATTCTCCTGCCTCAGCCTCCCGAGTAGCTGGGACTATAGGTGCCCGCTGCCACGCCCGGCTAATTTTTTGTATTTTTTTAGTAGAGACAGGGTTTCACCGTGTTAGACAGGATGGTCTCGATCTCCTGACCTCATGATCTGCCCACCTTGGCCTCCCAAAGTACTGGGATTACAGGCATGAGCCACCGCGCCTAGCCACAAGTGATTTTTTTATAAAAGTACAAAGGCAATTCATTTGTCTTATGCTCAAATGAACATTCACCAAAGACAGACCACATTCTGAGCCATAAAGCATACCTAACAAATTTAAGGGAAGAGAAATCATACAATGTATGCTCTCAGACCACAGTAGAATTAAACTAGAAATCAATAACAAAGATAACTGGAAATATCAAAATACACTGAGATTAAACAACATACTTCTATTAATAAGTAACTCATGGATCAAAGAAGACATCTCAAAAGAAATTTAAAAAAGAGTTTGAGGCTGGGTGTGGTGGCTCACGCCTATAATCCCAGAACTTTGGGAGACCAAGGCGAGCTGATGGCTTTAGCTCAGGAGTTTGAGACCAGCTGGGCAACAAGGTGAAATGCAGCCTCTACAAAAAAATACAAAAATTAGCTGGGCACAGTGACACATTCCTGTAGTCCCAACTACTTGGGAGGCTGAGGTGGGAGGATCACCTAAGCCTGGGAGGTCAAGGCTGCAGTGAGCCATGATCATGCCACTGTACTCAAGCCTGGGTGACAAGAGTGAGGCCATATCTCAAAAAATAAAATAAAAATAGTTTGGGCTGGATGAAAATGAAAACCCAATTTATTAAAATTTGTGGGATGCAATGAAAGTAGCACTTAGATGGAAATGTAGAGCACTGAATGCATATATTAGAAAAGAAAAAAAAAAGCCCTAAAATCAATCATCTAAGCTTCCACATTAGGAAATGCGTAGAAGAGCAAATTAAATACAAAGTAAGCAAAAGTAGAGCAATAATAAAAATTAGAGGATAATCAATAAAATCAAAAACAGAAAATTAATAGAAAAAAATCAATGAAACCAAAAGCTGTTTCTTTTAAAAGATCAATAAAATTGATAAGCCTCTAGCTAAGCTAAGGGGAAAAAAGAGAGAGGGCACAAATTACCAACATCAGAAATCAAAGCAGGGACAGCACTACAGATCCCAGAGACACTGAAAGGATTATCAGGAATACCGTGAACAACTCTATGCCCAAAAAGTTTATAACCTAGATGAAATGAACAAATTTCTTGAAGGATAAAAAATCTGCCAAAATTCACACAAGAAAAAAACAGATGAATCAATAATAACCTTCCAATAATTAATAACCTTCCAAAGCAGAGAACACCAAGCCCAGATGGGTTCACTAGTGAATTCTGCCAAACACTTGAGGGAGAAATTATACCAAGTCTCTCAATCTCTTTCAGAAGACAGAAGTAGAGGAAATACTTTCTAATTCATTCTATGAGGCCAGCATAACCCCAATACCAAAACCAGACAAAGATAGCACAAGAAAACTACAAATATCCCTCATAAACACAGATGCAAAAATCCTCAAAAAATATTAGCAAATCAAATCCAAAAAAGAATTATATACTACAACCAACTGAGGTTTATCCCAAGCATGCAAGTTTCAACATTCAAAAACCAATTAATGTAATCCATCACATCAGCAGGCTAAGGAAGAAAAATTACATGATCCTATCAATAGATGCAGAAAAAGCACTTGAAAAAAAAAATCCAACACCCATTTATGATAAACCTCTTAGTAAACTAGGAATAGAGGGGAACTTTCTCTACTTAGCTAAAAATATATGTATATGTACCAAAAAACCTACGGCTAGCATTATACTTAATGGTGAGAAATGAGAAGCTTTCCCAGTAAGATCAAGAACAAGGCAAGGATGTTGCCTTTCACCACTCCTTTTCAACACTGTGCTTAAATTCCCAGCTAATTTGTAGTAAGATTTAAATATATATATATATATATATATATATATATATATATATATATATATATATATAAATAAAACGAAGGAAGAAATAAAATTGTCTTTGTTCACAGATGGCATGATTGTCTATGTAAAAAATCTGAAAGAACTGACAAAAGAACTCCTGGAACTAAAAATCACTTACAATAAGGTTGCAGGATACAAAGTAAATACATGAAAGTTAATCGCTTCCCTATACATTATAATGAATAAGTGGAATTATAAATTAAAAACACAACCCCACTGACATTAGCACCTCCAAAAATAACATTAATACCAAAAATAGGTATTAATCTACAAAAAAGCACAAGATCTATACAATTAAAATTACAAAACTCTGATGAAAGAAATAAAAAATGAACTAAATTAATGGAGAGATATTACATGCTCATGGATAGGAAGACTCAATATTGTCAAGATAGTAGTTCTTCCCAACTTGATCTACGGATTCAATGCAATCCTAATCAAAATCCCAGAAATGTTATGTTGTGGATATCAACAAAACAACTCTAAAGTTTACATGGAAAAGGAAAAGACCCAAAATAGACAACCCAATATTGAAGGAGAAGAACAAAGCCAAAAGACTGACACTACCTGACTTCAGGACTTACCATGAGGTTACAGTAAGCAAAACAGTGTGATATTAGCAATAGACAAATAGTCAATGGAACAGAATAGAGAGCCCATAAATAGACCTATATAAATACAGTCAACTGGTCTTTGACAAAGGAACAAAGGCAATTCAATGCAGCAAAGAATTTTTCAACTGGCGCTGGAACAACTGGCCATCACATGTAAAAACTGAATCTAGACACAGACTCTATGCCCTTCACAAAAATTAATTCAAAATTAATAAACCTAAGTATAAAATGCAAAAGTATAAAACTCCTAGAAGATAATATAGGAGAAATTCCAAAAGATACAAATACCAAAGGCACAATCCATGAAAGAAAGAATTGATAAGCTGGACTTCATTAAAATTGAAAATTTCTGCTCTGCAAAAGACAATGTCAAGAGAATGAAAAGACAAGCCAATGACCAAAACGAAAATAGCTGAAAAAGACACACCTGATAAAAGGCTGTTATCCAAAACTCAGAAAGAACTCTTAAAACGCAACAATAAGAAAACAAACCCCCTAAGTGAAATATGGGCCAAAGACCTTAAACAGGCAGCTCACCAAAGAAGATATATAAATGGCAAATAAACAAATGAAAAGATGCTTCGCATTCTATGTCATCAGGGAAGTGAAAATCACAATAATGAGCCAACACTACACACCCATTAGAATGGCCAAAAGCCATAACACTGACAACACCAACTGCTGACAAGCATGTGGAACAAAACGAACTTTCATTCACTGCTGGAGGGAATGCAAAATGGGACAGCCATTTTGTAAGGCACTTTGGTGGTTTCTTACAAAATTAAACATACTCTTACCATATGGTCTAGCAATTGCATCCCTTGGTATTTACCCAAAGGAGCTGAAAACTTATGTCCACACAAAAACATCCACAGGGATGTTTATAGCAGCATTATTCATAATTAATAAAACTTGGAAGCAACCAAGATGTCCCTCAGTAGGTGAATGGATAAACTGTGGTATATCCAGACAATGGAATACTATTCAGCACTAAAAAGAAATGAACTATCAAGCTATGAAAACACACAGCGGAACCTTAAATATACATTAGTAAGTGAAAGAAGCCAATCTGAAAAAGCTATATCCTTGTATGATTCCAACTATATAACTTCCTATAAAAGGCAAAACTATGATGACAGTAAAAAAATAAAATAAAATAAACATCAACAGTTGCCAGGAGTTAGACAGGAGGAAGGGATAAACGTACAAGGCACAGATAATTCTTAGGGCAGTGAAAATACTCTATGATACTACAGTGGTAGATACAAACCATCATACATTTGTCTAAACATAAAGCATGTCCAATACCAAGAATGAACCTTAATGTAAACTATGGACTTTGGGTGATAATGATGTATCAATATATGTTCATGAATTGTAATAAATCTCTCTCATGGAGAGATGATAATAGAGAGGCTACACATTTGTGGGGCGGGGAGTATACGGGAAATCTCTGTACCTTCCTCTTAATTTTGCTGTGAACCTAAAACCTCTCTTTAAAGAATAGTCTTTCAAAAGGCAGTGCAATAAAGAATAACCTTTTTTTAACCAACATGCTGTGAGAATTGGCTAATTATGTTTTTAAAAATGAACTTGGACCCGTAGATCACATCATATACAAAAATGAACTCAAAACGGAAAAAAGACGTGAATGTAAAATCTAAAACTATAAAACTGGTGAAGAAATCAATGGAGAAAATCTTTGCGACCTTGGGTTAGGCAAAAATTGCTTAGACATGACACTAAAAACATAATTCATTTAAAAAATTTATAAACTGGACTTCATCAAAGTTTAAAATACCTACTCTTCAAAAGACAATTTTACGGGAATGAAAAGACAAGCCAAAAATTGTGAGAAAAATCTTTGCAAAGTTTAAATCTGATTTTTAAAAAAACCTTGTGTCTAGAATACATAAAGAACTCTCAAAGTTCAACAATAAGAAAAAAGAAAATCCTCACCCCATAAAAATGGGCAAAATATTTGAATAGATTCTTCACCAAAGAAGAAATACAGATAGAGAACAGACACATAAAAAGATGATCATCATTAGTCATTAGAGAAATACAAACTAAACCCAATGAGAAATCACTATGTATCTATTACAATGCTAAATTTAAAAGACCGACCATACCAAGTGTTGGTGAAGGTGTGGAAGAAGGGGAACTCTGATACACTACTGATGAGAATGTACAATGGTACAACTGCTATGACAAACAGTATGGTGGTTTCTTAAAAAGTTAAATATACATCTACCATATGATCTAGACTTTCAACGTCTAGGTACTAACCCAAGAGTATTATACGTCCATGTAAAGATGTGTTCATTTGTACATGAATGTTCACAGCAGCTTTACTTACAACAGTTAAAAAGTGGACACAATACAAACGTCCATCAACAAATGAAAAGATAAATAATTTGTGGTATATTCCTACAAGGAAATACTACTCAACAGTCAACGTGAATAACTGATACATGCATTAACATGAATGAATCTCACAAGTACTATGCTAAGTGAAAGAAGTCAGACACAAAAGATTTCATACTGTATGATTCCATCGACATGATATTATGTAAATAAGGGCAAATCCATAGGAACAGAAATCACATCAGGGGTTGCCAGGGGCTGGGAGTTAGAGGAGGCAGCTGACTACAAAGGCACAGGAAAGAACTTTATAGGGTGATACCTTGATTGTTGTGGTAGTTACATACTTGAGGATACATGTTTGTCAAAACTCCGAACTCTACACTAATAGGGTGGATTTTACTGTATGTAAATTAGGTCTCAATAAATTTGAAGTTTAAAAACAAATACAAAAACACTCTTCAACTTGCAGAATCAGAGTTCTCTGTAAGGCAATCTGCAACTTCCATAAGCCAACAAATACCGCCTTTAGAAAACAATCAATAAGTCACAGACTTAAATATCCTTATTTAGTAAAGAACATTAGGCACTAGAAAAGAGTTCAAATAAACATTCTCAGGTTACAAACTGTGACCATCACTAACATATGAAAATTCTACTTTCCAGCTTAAAAACCTGGAATACCTGTCTTTTTTTTAAAGTACCACTAGCTCTGCCATACAGGTCCTTATATTCCTCACCTGAGTTACAGCGAAAACCTTCAACCAATTGTCCTGATTCTTGTCTCACTGCACCACAAACCATCCTCACCACCGCTTTCCATCTTCTTTCTAAATCAAATCTGATCATGCAGGTCTCCCATTCAAAAGCCTCTGATGCTTTTCCATAGATTGAATAAAAAACCAAAGACATTTGGCAAGGCCCTTCTCAAATTAGTCTTAACTTACCTCTTCAGGCCTATTTTCTCTTCCATCTTCCCCAACACAAACTTTTAACTCAATACATGCAAATACACCCCAAGTTTGCATCATTCAGACCACTTGAAATTTCCACTTGACATCTCCTCTGGTCCTCCATACCATTCAGCTCATAGAGCTGCCCCTACCTGAACTGCCGTTCTCTGATCCGGTTCTTCTATACACATCATCTCAGGGAAGGCTTTTCCAAGGCCCATCCCCTCCCCTGTATACCACAAGACACACCTCCTTTACAGCATCCAGCACACACGTTACAGTCAATTGACTTGTCCACATTCCCTAAAGTGAGATCTTCTCAAGAACAGGGCCATATGTTTTTTTTTTTCTTTCTTTCTTTCTTTTTTTGAGACAGGGTCTTACTCTGTCACCCAAGCTGGAGTGCCATAGCACAATCTCAGCTCCCTGCAACCTCCACCTCCTGGGCTCAAATGATCCTCCTGCCTCTGCCTCCCAAGTAGCTGGGACTACAGGTGCATGCCACCACTCACAGCTAATTTTTGTATTTTTGTAGAGACAAGGTTTCATTGCCCAGGCTGGTCTTGAACTCCTGGGCTCCAGCAATCCGCCCACCTCGGCCTCCCAAAGTGCTGGGTGTGAGCCACAACACCCTGCCAGCGCCATGTCTTGACCCAGGGGTTTCTCCAGGGCCTAGCACTATTCTAAGTGAATGGGTGTTTTGGTAGACCAGAGACTTGTAAATGCAGATGTTACTGAGACTTTATTATTAAGTTAAATTTTTGTTTCTTCATATCACTAAAGCAGTAAGAGCAACTATTGAGAATTGTATTAATACCACCATTTTTATATTTGTTAAGACAGAATTCTACATTTAGAAGAGAGTGCTTTGTAAAAGGAAAATAAATATTGGGATCCCAAAATCACTAAGCTAAAGGGAAAAGTCAAGCTGGGAACTGCTTAGGGCAAACCTGCCCCTCATTCTAATCAAAGTCATCTCTGCTCACACAGATCAATGCATATCTGATTGCCTCCTCTGCAGAGGCTAATCAGAAACTCAAAAGAATGCAACCATTTGTCACTTATCTACCTATGACCTGGAAGACCCCTCCCCACTTGGAGTTGTCCCACCTTTTCCAGACTGAACCAATGTTCATCTTACATGTGTTTATTGATGTCTCCAGTCTCCCTAAAATGTATAAAACCAACTGTACTCTGACCACCTTGGGCACATGTGGTCAGGACGTCCTGAGGCTGTGTCACAGGCCTTGGCAAAATAATCTTTCTAAATTAACTGAGACCTGTCTCCGATATCCAGGGTTCACAGTTGTGAGGGAAAAAAATCATGATAAATGAAATAGAAAGCCTACATGGGCAACTTATTAGTTGTGAATCCTTGGGCAATTATTAGTCTTTCTATTTATCATATATATAAGAAAAATATTAATATCTGTCTTCAAAGGGATAATGTAACCACCACAAGGAGAAAATGTAATGTCAAAAGTTTGTGAATCATAATGGTCAACATAAAGTTTAGTATTAACAAAGAAAAAAGTTACTATTTTTCTGGCTCACAGAGCCTACACTGAAGAAAGAGTTTAATGCACAATGCCAGTAAACAATTTGAAAATATCTTCAAAGGCATTGGCCAGGGTGACTTATAAAGCAAGGAAGCGAATATTTCTTCTGCAATGTTTAGTAATGACTTTGAAACTCTTGTATTTGTAGTTGTTTCAATAACATTATTTAACAGTCTGAGGCACTGGAAATAGTCTGGGGCAAGGGAACATGGTCAAGTGATTCAAAATAATTTTAAAATTTCATGTAAATAATGAGTTTTTTTAGATATGGTTGAAATTTTCAATAAAATCCACCTCAGAGCTAGCAAAAGCTCAAGTCATAATTAAGGATTTTCAATGATTAGCCTATAAGTTCAAGTAAATAACATAACTGAATTATTCCAATGACAGTCTTCAACACGTAAAAGATAAAGATTTAGAGAAAATGATTATTTTTGCATTGAATAGGACTTTAAGGCTGAAAACGTGAAAATACAATGATTATACATTTCTTCCAGCAAAATATAGTGTGTCACCATCCACTAGGAAATTTATAAGTAAAAAGACAAACAATAACAAGTATTGGCAAGAATACTGAGAAACTGGAATCCCTGTACATTACTGGGAATATAAATGGTACATCCACCATGGAAAACAACATTTCCTCAAAAAGTTAAACACACAGTTACCATATAAACCAGCAATCCACTCCTAGATACATACCCAAGAGAACTGAAAACACACAAAACTTATGCATAATCACACATAAATCACACAAAAACTTGTGCAGGAATGTTCATAACAGCACTGTAGTAGTCCCCCTCATCTGTGGTTTCACTTTTCACAGTCTCAGTTACCCACAGTCAATCACAGTTTTAAAATAATAAAATTCCAGAAATAATTTGTAAATTTTACATCATGTGCCATTCTGAGTAGCATGATGAAATCCCACTGTCCTGTCCAGAACATGAGTCATCCCTTTGTCCAGTGTATCCATGCTACATATACGCTACTCACCAATTAGTTAGTAGCCATCTTGGTTACCAGATGGACTGTCACAATGGGGTTCAGTACTATCTGCAGTTTCAAGAATCCACTGGGGGTCTTGGGATGTATCCCCCATAGATGAAGGGGGAATTACTATATTCACAAGAGTCAAGGGTGGAAACAACCCAAATGTTCATCAATTGATGAATGGATAAATAAAATGTGGCCTATGCATACAATGGAATATTATTCAGCCATGAATAAGAATGAGATACTATTAAATGCAACGACATGGATGATCCTTGAAAACATTGCTAAACAGAAGAAATCAGTTACAAAAGACCACATGCTGCGTGATTCCATTTATATGAGTGGTTCAAAATAGGCAAATCCATAGGAGAGAAAGTAGATTAGTGGCTACCAAAAGCAAAGGGCAGTGGGGAAATGGGGAGCAACTGGCAATGGGTAGAAGGTTTCTTTTTCAAGTGATGAAAATGTTCCGGAATTAGATGATGGTGATGGTTGTATAACTTTGTGAATATACTAAAAACCACTGAATTATACTTTGAAAGCGTGAATCATATCTCAATTTTTAAAAACACAGTGTGTCAGAGCAAGGTGATGGAACGGATTAAACATGGCATCATCTTTGTGACCGGCAGGCCATCAACAGTTTAGCTGCTTCCTACTTAAATACGGTAGGCCATAGATTACATACCTCTTTGTGGCAAAGAGTCCAAAAAATGCACTACCAAATTGTGAGCAGGAACTAGAAAGCTAATATACCACCTCTAACATACAAAACCACCAGGGACTCAGGTGAAAGACTGGATGTGCTGCAACCTCTTTCATGGTTGATGTGTCCCAAGAATTCATTTAAAAAAAAAAAACAGTTTATCAAAAAATACACAGTACAGAGCTGAGAAAACATTTTTCACAAGCACTCCTTGCTCTAGCCAGATCCATGTTTTGGCCTTTAGGAGCACAGGGAAAACGTCTCAGCATTACTTTGTACCCTGAGTACAAATGTATCTAGAACAGCTGAAGTTTCTGGAAAGTGAGGTGTTTTATAACAGATTCTGCTCTGTTTCTATAACATGGGAATAAGGCATTGCATTAAATATAATCCTAAAAGGATTCTTTGTTTCCCCCTGCCAATTATGGGTATATGGGCAGAAATCTGCCTCAAAGACAGTAATTAATATCATCAATGATGTTCAACTGTCCGGAAAAAAGCTGAAAAATCTCAATTATAACGAAGATTAACAAAGGGCCAACTAACCAGAATGCTAAAATTCACTGATAATAGTTTTTAGCATTCTATCTTTAAAGAAAATGAGTGCAACTTTACTGTTTACACTCCAAATCCAAAATTCTAGGATGGTAACAGGGGCTGTAAAGGTCAACACACACACAAGCCAAGTTTGTGACACCATAGATGTGTGTGCTTGAAAGCCAAGGCCTACTTTTGTGTTGCTCATGTACACTCAGAACTTAGTACAGTGATTAACATCTAATTTCAAGATATCTATAATATCTCTTAATGTTTGATGAGTACAGCCATTATAGGAAATGCTATGGGAGATTCCTCAAAAAATTGAAAATAGAACTACCATATGATCCAGCAACCCCACTTCTGGATATACACCTCAAGGAAACAAAATCAGTATCTCAAAAAGACATCTGCACTCCCATGTTCACTGCAGTATTACTCACAATTGCCAAGACGGGGAAACGATCCAAGTGTCTTCGGACACATAATGGACAAAGAAATGTAGTGTGTGTGTGTATTTATACATATATATATAAAATACACACACACACACTCACAATGGGATACTATTCAGTCATAAAAAAGAAATCCTGTCATTTGCAACAACATGGATAAACTTGGAGGACATTATGCTAAATGAGCCAGGCACAGACAGACAAATACCACATAGTCACACTTATCTATGAGATCTAAAAAAAAGTCAGACTCATAGAAACAGAGAGTAGTAGAATGGTGTTTCCTGGGGCTAGGAGGTAGGGGAAACAGGAGGTGCTGGTGAAGGGATACACACCGTCAGCTATAAGATGGGTATGTTCTGGGAATCCAATGTGACTAAAACTAATTATGCTGTATTGTATACTTGAAATCTGCCAAGAAAGATCAGAAAGTTACCTTTTTTATTTGCCACACAAAAAAGGTAACTTTGTGAAGTGATGGATGTATTCACTAACTTGATTATGGTAATCATTTCACTATATATATGTGTGTGTGTGTGTATATATATATGTATATATATAAAAGCACCACGTTGCACAACTTACATACATACAGTTTTGTCAATTATACCTCAGTAAAGCTGGGGGGAAATTTTGTGTTAGTCCATTTAATTAATTGATGAAAACCAGTATCTGAAATAATGACCCTAAGCCACTGTAAACCAGAATTGAAGAAAATGTTACCCATCTACCTTATACAGATATACTTACAAAAATGGTAGAGGGAGAGAATCATTAAAGGGATTTTTCAAGCTCTATTCTTAGGCATTTCCTGGCACACTTACTAGTTGTGGGACCTTAAGTAAGTGTTAATGCATCTCTAGATGAAAGCTTCAGGCTCTTCATCTATAAAACATGGAATTGCTGCTGTGGCTGGCTCTTGGGATTGCTACAAGGAAGAAATGAATTTACGTATGTGTAAAACACCTGGCACGGAGAGTAGACACGCAAACATGTAAATCCCCGCCCTGAACTTTCAGTTCTTTCCGAGGAAACGCACACACAACCCCCCATAATGATTCCCTTCATCCGCAGCAGCTGTCCACCACATGCATTCTGCAAGGCTGGCCCTGGGGATCCCAAAATAAATTGGGAGGTGTCCTTGTCCACAGGGAGCCTACATTCAAGCACGGGAGATGAGTAATATGAGTGCCTGTCAAGAGCCATAACCGAGCAGGCCCAGGTGCTGCTGAGCACCTGCCTCTCCAGGGAGAGCGAGACGCCCTGCGGCACCTGGGCAGGTACTTACCATGGCGGAATCTCAGAAACTGGCCTGCAAGTACTAGAAACTCCACTCAAATCAGCCTAAGCAATGAAAAAAAAGGAAAGCTGTACCTCGTATTAACTGCAGACGCAGAAGGTGAGACTCCAAACCAGGTTCTTGCAGCCTTTCACTCTGCAGACGGCAGCCTCACGCCAAGTCAGGCCTCCCTCGGGCTGCAAGATGGAGAGACCAGCTTGACCGCGGTGGAGGTAGCGCTTCTTCCCGGAAGATCCTGACAGTCCTGTACTCACCTCTCATTGGCCCAAACAGGCTAGGGTCTGCCCACCCCTCAACCAATCAGTGACAAGGGAGAGCAGATTTATCATCATTGGCTAAAAATACTAATTCTCTAGAGGTAGAAGGGATATTTCAGATTCAATCACAGTGTCTACTACAAAGCATTCAGTAAATATCTGATGAAGACATGGATGAAATGATGAATGGCTGGATCTACAATATAATTTGTGCTGTTTTAGAAGGATTTACTGGAGGGAGCAGATGGGAGGAAAGACCTGCTTTTGATTTTAGTTTAACAGAATTAAAGGTAGAGTAAGTTGAGTCTACCCAAAATGACTTTATCAGAAAACTATCAGCAATTAAGCATAGACTGCCATTAATATTACTTAGCAAGTAATGTGAGTCGGGAACTATGTGGAGTGTAATTTGTAGTTAAGAGCATAGGAAAACGGCTAAGCGCGGTAGCTCACGCCTGTAAACCCAGCACTTTGGAAGGCCCAGGCGGGCGGATCACTCAAGCTCAGGAGTTTGAGACCAGCCCGAGCAACAGGGCGAAACACTGTCTCTACCAAAAATACAAAAAAATTAGCCAGGCATAGTGGTGCACGTCTGTGGTCCAAGCTACTCGGGAGGCAGAGATGGGAGGACTGCTTTAGTTCCGGGAGGCAGAGGTTACAGTGAGCTGAGATAGCGCCACTGCACTCCAGCCTAGGTGACAGACCTTAAAAACAAGAAAGAGAAAGAGAGAGGAGAAGAGAAAAGAAAAGGAAGAAAGAGAGAGAGAGAAAGAAAGGAAGGGAGAGAGAGAAAGAAAGAAAAGAAAGAAGAAAGGAAGGAAGGAAGGAAGAGAAAGAGAGAGAAAGAAAGGAAGGGAGAGAGAGAAAGAAAGAAAAGAAAAAGAAAGAAAGAAGAAAGGAAGGAAGGAAGGAAGGGAGAGAAAGAGAAAGAAAGGAAGGAAGGAAGAAAGAAAGAGGAATGGAAGGAATAAGGGAAGGAAAGAAGGAAGGAAGGAAGGAAGGAAGAAAAAGAAAGAAAAGAAAGAAAAGAAAGAAAGAAAGGAAGGAAGGAAGGAAGGAAGGAAGGAAGGAAGGAAGGAAGGAAGGAAGGAAGGAAGGGAAAAGAAAAGAAAAGAAAAGAAAAGAAAAGAAAAGAAAAGAAAAGAAAGACAAACCTTGGTTCAAATGTGTTCCAATGCTGACTCTACTTACTGGATATATAACCTTGGGTAAGTTGCCTAACTTCTCCAGGCCTCAGGTTTTCTAACTGGGGAAACAACAGTTCCTACTTCACAATGTTGTTATGAGAATTCAGTAATAAAACATGGGAAATAGTCAGCATCCTGAATGTTTAAAAATGTTAACCATTGCTATCATCCATAAAAACCCATCCTGAATCAGCTTTAGCTTCATGTAAACTGCACGTGAAACTAGAAAAGCACCTTTCCTCTGACTCAAAATGTCCAGTACAATAAATGGAATGACAACCATTAAAACAGTCTTCTTCTTCGCTGATGGGGCTACAGTAGGCAAGCCATTCTCATCAAAGATAGATGTGGCACTTTGGGACCTGGTCTTGTTCTGTGACAGTGCCACACTGGACTCCTGAATTTGGCCCACCCCACTCTTCAACAAGGCAAGTTACTACTAGGTTTCTCTGTTTAAAGTATCTATATTTAAGAAAACTGAAGCATATGTCCCCACAAAGGCTTATACATAAAATGTTCATAGCAGCTTTTTTCATAGTAGTCAAAAATTGAGAACTAAATGTTCATTAACAGTGTATAGATAAGGAAATTATAGTGTATTCATAAAATAAAATACTACTGTGATTAAAAAAAGAGTGATATATGCAACAACAAGGAAGAATCTCAAAAACTGTTGAAAGAAAACAGACACAAAAGAGCACACTTTGTATGATTCTATTTATTTGGAATCCTAAAAAGGTAAACCGATCTACAGTCACAGAAAGGGGATCAGTGGTTGCCTAGGGCCAGGGGTTAAGGGTAGACAGATGTTGACTGGGACACTATATAGGAGGGAATTTGCAGGGATAATGGAAATGCCTTATATCCTGATTGTGACTGTGGTAGTTACAGGAGTGTATATATTCATTAAACTGTTTGCTTAAAATGGATACATCATATCACATGTAAATTATACTTCAATAAAATTGATTTTTATGAAAGCAATTTAAAAATCTAGCCTATATATGACCACAGTGTGTGTGTGTGTATATGTATGTATATGTATATATGAGAACAATTTTTTTCAATGTAGGTCTATACATACATTATATAATATATAATCACTAATTTTATAGAATATTTATTATGTTCCAGGGACTATTCAGTATAGTGCTTTACATTTAATGTTCACAACACCACTTGAAATAGGTACTTTTATAATCCCCATTTTATGGGTGAAGAAAATGAGGCATTGAAAAGTGAACTTTCCCAAGATCCCAAAACTGGTAAGTGGCAAAATTGTGATTCAAATCCAAAAAGACTGGATCCAGAGTCCATGATTTTAACCACCATGTTATACTGTCTTCATAGACACACACACACACACACACACACACACACACACACACACGTACACATGCACAAAGCATCTGGAAGGAGATACCTAACAATGTTAATAGTGTTTATTTCTGAATGGTAGAATCTCTCTAGAGGTTTTAATCCTTTACAATTTCCTAACTTTTTCACAATGATTGGGTATTTCTTAAGTTATTTTAAAACAGTAATAAGCTAGTGTATATGGATCTTATCTACTTCAGTAATACTAGTTTTACTAATACAGTAGTTGTATAATGATTTTGGCAGGAGATCTTTTTTCAAAGTCTTATATGATACATATATAATACAAAATAAAGACTATTTGATTAGCATTTTATTAGTATACATAATGTTCAAATTTATATTTATGTTTTAGTGAGCTCATACAATTCTAAATTATAAGTTAGGTCTGATAGTTTATATTCCAAATAAACTTCAGGATCCAATGTATCAAAAATAATCCTGATGTACACAGGTGTCTCCAAGTGGTAATAGTTTTTCTTCACCAGTTTACTTCACAATCTCAAGCTACTCTTCTATTAAAATGGCTTAGAAACTTAAAAGATGGATAATAGAAAATGATTTAAAGGTTGACTTTAAAGAAATGAAAAACTAATTTAAATATTGAGTCAAAAAATCACCAAGAATTTAGCAAATTAGTATGAATGAACGAATATCTTACTGTTTACATTCCTTATCATAAATATAAAAACAGGCCGGGCGCGGTGGCTCAAGCCTGTAATCCCAGCACTTTGGGAGGCCGAGATGGGCGGATCACGAGGTCAGGAGATCGAGAGACGATCCCGGCTAACACGGTGAAACCCTGTCTCTACTAAAAAATACAAAAAAATAGCCGGGCGAGGTGGCGGGCGCCTGTAGTCCCAGCTACTCGGGAGGCTGAGGCAGGAGAATGGCGTAAACCCGGGAGGCGGAGCTTGCAGTGAGCTGAGATCCGGCCACTGCACTCCAGCCTGGGTGACAGAGCAAGACTCCGTCTCAAAAAATAAATAAATAAATAAATAAATAAATAAATAAATAAATAAATAAATATAAAAACAGAAAAAAGGCATCTCAATTATAAACTGAAACTACAATAATAATATTACTGCCACTGCTGAATATTCATTAGTTTTAATAACTTTACTGAATCTCATCCTTTTTTTTTTTTTGAGACAGCGTCTCACTCTGTCACCCAGGCTGGAGTGCAGTGGTGCGATCTCGGCTCACTGCAACCTCCACCTCCCAAGTTCAAGCAATTCTCATGCCTCAGCCTCCAAGTAGCTGGGACTACAGGTGCTCACCACTATGCTTGGCTAATTTTTGTATTTCTAGTAGAAACAGGGTTTCGCCATGTTGGCCAGGCTGGTCTCAAACTCCTGGCCTCAAGTGACCCGCCCGCCTCAGCCTCCCAAGGTACTGGGATTACAGGCGTGAGCCACTGGACCCAGCTACCGAAAATCATTCTAAGATAAACTGTCAAGAGAACATACACTGAGCTGTGAGATTTAATCTTGCCTAGAATTTATTATTTAAGTGAAGTATATATGTGCCATAATAGTATATATGCTTGTACAATTTTACTTATGCAAATATATATGCCCAGATCTCAATTTTTTCAGACTAGGAGAAAGTTTCTAATATATGCATAATAATGATAATAGAAGTTTAAATCCAAGGCTCACATAAAAATGAGTCAACCAGATAGCCATGTTAAAATGGGAATGCCCTCTCATGTGTCAAAATTCAGTATATAATACATGAGAATATGCATATTATTCTTGAAAATAGCTTATACAATGTATTTGAAAATATTAAGATTGCATGGAAGGACTCTCCCACATGTTTAGACTTACTATAAAAGATAAAAAGATTGATACAGTCTGGAATTGGGAGAGGATAATTGAATGGGCCAGTGGAGATCCTAGAAACAGATCCCCAGACTAAGATAATTTACATGGTTCATGAAGGCAGCAACCGCACAGCAATGGGGGAAAGAATGGCTCTTTTAATAAACCAAACATTATTGGAATAATTGTGATGGTCAGTTTCATGCGTCAATTTGGCAAGGCTACAGTCCCCAGTTATTCAATCGTATACTATTCTGGGTGTGTCTGTGAAGGCATTTTGCAGATGTGATTAACATCTATTAACATAATCAGTTGGCTTTATGTAAAGAAAATTATCCCAGATAATTCTTGGGCCTGATTCAATAATTTGAAAGGCCTGACAAGTAGAACTGAAGTTTCTTTGAAGAAATTCCACCTGTGGACTGCAGCTTTAGCTCATGCCTGAGAGTGGGGGTGGTGGCACGCACCTGTAGTCCCAGCTACTCCAGAGGCTGAGGCAGGAGAATCGCCTGAACCCGGGAGGTGGAGATTGCAGTGAGCCGAGACCGCACCACTGCTCTCCAGCCTGGCAACCATCTCAAAAGAAAAGAAAAGAAAAGAAAAGAAAGAAAACAGGGTATTTTCTGCTTGGGGACCCCCCTCTCTCTTATAGACAGAGCTGTTTCTCATTTCTCTTTCTCTTCTCTTCTGCCTGTTAAACCTCTGCTCCTAAACTCCTTGCATGTGTCTGTGTCCTAAATTTTCCTGGTGTGAGACAATGAACCCCAGGGTATATACCCCAGGCAATGTAGCCACTTCATAATGGGTACCTCGTCCGGGATACCAAGGTAGAATATTCATCAAAACGTTGAGTAGAAGAGCAGACTCCAACTCTGTCCTTTCTTTTCCTTTTTTTTTTTTTCTTTTCTTTTCTTTTTTTTATTGTATTATTTTTTGAGACGGAGTTTCACTCTTGTCGCCCAGCCTGGAGTGCAGTGCCTCAATCTTGACTCACTACAACCTCCATCTCCAGGATTCAATCAATTCTCCTACCTCAGCCTCCCGAGTAGCTGGGACTACAGGCATGCACCACCACGCCTAACTAATTTTTGTATTTTTAGTAGAGATGGGGTTTCACCATGTTGGCCAGGCTGGTCTCGATCTCTTGACCTCATGATCCACCCACCTTGGACTCCCAAAGTGCTGCGATTACAGGTGTGAGCCACTGCGCCCAGCGCCAACTCTGTCCTTTCAATTCGAGGCTCTCGGCCCCCATTTTAAAACCAAATCAAGCCGAATACTGGGCGCCCTTCAGCCTTTTAAAAACTATTAGCATGGCTGCCAGTTTTACAAGACTTGGGGGACAGGCTTGCTGGGGAGAACATGGAGAATCCCCCAGCACGCATGGGTTGCTGGGCACGCTGGCCGTGTTTGAACCAGCTTCCTTTCACGGAGGACTTAGCCATCACTTGGGGTTGGAAGAAGTCCTGGAGCAACTGAGGATTTCTGGCTGGGGCTATCCCCCGGTTTATCCAAAGCATCCTGGACTGACCCCAGCCTCCTACCTCCCAATGGGGTGTCGGCAACAGAACATTCAACTTTCCTATGGTAATTTCCTCCTTTCCTGTCCATTACTGTCATATCTCTTATCCTCTCTGTGTATGCAATGTGCGGGAAGTTTTACCCTATGTAAATCAGATCCCGCCTCCGCAAACCTGACTATAAAATCCAGCATATCTGCTGATGGCTGGTCTTTTCCACTGGGAGACCCCTTGCTCTCTAGGAAGAGAGCTGTTTCTCGTTTCTGTTTCTCTTATCTTCTGCCTATCAAACCTCTACTCCTAATCAATCAATCAATCAATAAAATAGAAAAGATTCATGCCATCATTTGAAATAAAACAAGCAGGCAGGGCACGGTGGCTCATGCCTGTAATCCCAGCACTTTGGGAGATCAAGGCAGACGGATCACTTGAGGCCAGGAGAGCAGGCTGGCCAACATGTCCAAACCCTATCTCTACTAAAATTACAAAAACTTGCCAGGTGTGGTGACACATGCCTGTAATCCCAGCTACTGGGGTGGCTGAGGCAGGAGAATTGTTTGAACCAGGCAGGCGGCGGTTGCAGTGACCCAAGATTGTGCCACTGCACTCCAGCCTGGGCAATTAAGCAAGACTGTCTCAAAAAACAAAACAACAACAAATAAAACCAGTGCACAATGATCTCAACTATGTTTTTTCAATGTATGATTTATATAAAGTTCAAAAGCAGGCAGAACTAATCTATGGTGTTAGAAATTAGGATTCTGGTTACCCTACAGGAGGGGTATTGATTGGAAGGAGCAAGAAGGAGGGGCTTCTGGAATGCTGATAATGTTATGTTTCTTAATTTTAGGTGCTGGTGATATGGATGTGTTCAGTTTGCAAAAATTCATTGAGTTGATTTGTGTATATACATATATATATGTGTGTTATATAAAGGGTATGCTATACTTTTAAAAATAGAAAAAAAATTATGCATAGAAGAAACCTAGTGGTTTTAATTTCTTCTTTCTAGTTTCCATGTAATGGAGGGGCCACAGATGATATTTCTGTTTCTTCTTTTTACTTCTCTATTTTTCCCTAAAATAGACATGTATTAACTTTATAATGGACAACAAACTAGCAGTTGATCTTATTAACGGTTAACTATCAGAGTGACAGGTATGCCTGACAATTCTTTGGAGCTGAAAGGAAAAAGAACTGAAGATAAGCTGCAGGAATCTGGAAGCCTTCATGGGAGTAGGAGGTGGGATCTTCAGCACTGGAAGGAAGAAAGGGGAAAATGTGGATGGAGGATTCCAAGCCAGAGAGATCATTTGAGCTCATCTTTGAAGGCAGGAATATGATGGACAGTATTGCTTTAGTGATTGAGCATCCATCCTCCCTTCTTCTAGCAATACCACCTCGATAATCCTTTGGAGAAATGCCCCCTCCCCCAGCATTCTCAGTATATATGTGATGACCTGCTCTATGAGGAGGAAGATTAGTCAGCATATTCCATCTCATTAAATCAGGGACGGTCATGAGACTCGAGCTGGTCCAGGGGAAACCCAAAACTTTTGCTGAAAGTTTTGGGTCAGTGAGACTCACTGAGGTAGCTTAGCTGATAGGGTGCAGGCCTGGAGCTGCTGGGAGTGATGCTAGTACAGTCAGGGAAAAGGCTGAGGCTAAGAGATGAAGAGAGGCAGATCCCTGAGGATATCATGGAGCACCTGCAAACAGTCCTGTCTGAGCACAGTTGTGTCTGGTCTTTTCACTTATGTGGACCAATAAAATCCTTTTCATTGAAGCCATTCTGAGTTGTGTTTCTTTCACTGGCAACCAAAAGAGTCTCAGTAAGTGGCATACCAAGAGCAGGGTGGTACCAACAGTCCACCCTGCAGGGAGGAGTGTTTTATCATAACCTTGTTTAGAATCACCAGCTCTTAATAAGACGGACACCAGTCTTTAGTTGATTTTATCTGTTTAAATTCCCTATAGACAACACACCTCCTTACTGCCAGCCCAGGGCACACTGCTCCCACTCCTCCCGCCCTTTCCCTACCATTCCCCAAGTCTGCCTTGGTCTGACAAATGCAGTAGAAGGAAGAGGAACTTTAGATTTTGAACCCATATTATCTCATTCAGACTAATTCAATCACTTCATTTTATCAATGAGAAACTGAAAGTCGAAGGAAGGAATACATTTGGCCAAGGTCTACCTTGCACTTGTCCACAGGGCAGTAAAAATGAGCAGCATAGTGCCTGGAAACCTGTGAAACAGATGACCAAGACTCAGCAGAAACCCTTTGTGGGCCTGGTGCATTTCTGTTCCTCGGCCTTTTGCTATCCACTGGATGCAGGTATGGGTAGGGAACTTTTTCATCTACTGCTTTCATGCTCAAAACTTTGGCAACTGGGCTGGGCGTGGTGGCTCACGCCTGTAATCCCAGCACTTTGGGAGGCCGAGACAGGTGGATCACGAGGTCAGGAGATCGAGACCATCCTGGCTAACATGGTGAAACCCTGTCTCTACTAAAAATACAAAAAATTAGCCGGATGTGGTGGCGGGCACCTGTAGTCCAAGCTACTCAGCAGGCTGAGGCAGGAGAATGGCATGAACCTGGGAGGCGGAGCTTGCAGTGAGCCAAGATCGCGCCACTGCACTCCAGCCTGGGCCACACAGTGAGACTCCATCTCAAAAAAAAAAAAAAAAAAAAAAAAAAATTGGCAACTGCTGTCAGTTTCAAAGGACTGGCGTATTTTTATGCAAAAATACTGGCACTTGCCAGTACTGAGTAGTGGGGTTGGAGAAGTAGAAACCTCACCAAATGCCAGGTGGCACCTCACACTGGCACATACCATCTTATGGTCAGGCCTCCCAGAAGGGCTTTTGTGGTGGAAAAGCTACAGGACTGCCCCTGAGACAGTTGAGAGAGGGGCCCGCCCACTGGCGGTTACAGGTTCACATGTGTTGATGAGGGACAAGATTCTAAACCTGCCCCTCCTCTGTCACAAAGTTAGATGACAGTGTGGGAAACAATCAAATCCCCACTGTATTTCCCATCTCCCCCAAACATCTTTCCCCAGAGTCGCCCTTCCCCTTGGTTAGTTGTAAAGCAAACAGAAAGGCCAACCTCCCCGTTTCTGCCCATATTCATTATTTCTGTCTCGCTGGGTAATGAACTGCTGAAATAAGTTACCTGGGACAAGAAGGAAGGGGTGGAGAGGGAAGAAAGTCCTGTACTATGTTATAAGATCTATTTTCTGTTGACCACCTGGCCTTAGATGACTGTTTATAGCAAGGTCCAGTATCTGAAAGATACAGGTTCAAATCCGAGCTCTATCAGTTACAGGCTTTGTGACTCTCAGCAAAAACTCCATGCCTTTGTTTTCTCATCTGTAAAATGGAGATCATTATATCGCCCTCATATGGTGCTAGAGTGAAAAGAAGACAGTGGTTCTCTCTTTAGTGTTCATGAATCACAGATAAGTTCCTTTCCCACATTTTAACGTTCATAGGATAACCTTCAACAAGGAAGGCCCGAGTGATGCTTGCTGGGTCACCAACCTGAGAATGCCCGGGCTCAGCTCCAGACATGCTGGGTCCCAGGCCTGTGCTTGTGTCTTCAAACTAGGAATACATCAATTACTTAATTATTGCTGGTACAAAACAGGGTCTAAGGAAGGCCAGGCTCAAGAGCACAGTTAAAAAAATCCCCCTCCACTGCTGCCCTTGCCCTGGTGGGGGTGGAGGCCAGCAGGCCCCTCATTGCCAGGTAGGAAGCATTAGACAGGCCTGATGAGGTAGAAGTTTTCTTTTTTAACAATGAAGTAGAGGCACGGTGTTCTAACTCCCCATCCAGAGAAGCAGGAAAGTTAGAACTTGCGGCAAATAGTCCTTTAGTCACTTATAATCTTCCAAACTATTCCTGGGCCAGGAAAGTCCCTCTATTAGGCTTCTTCAGCAGGACATGGCCAGCTCCCTGTCTTGACAGGGAATTTTCTCATTCATTGTTTAAGTCTGGAGTGGTCAGTGAGAGGAATGGTTTTTTGTCATACTTTTCTGGTCCAAGGGAAGAGGGCGCCTCAGCAGCAAGGCTCTTCATGGATGGAGACATCTTTAGGTCACGGCTGAAATGTCGCTCCCCTTTGGAGCAGTCTCTGACCCACCCCCCACACTCTCATGGTGCCATGAATATCTCCTTCACAGCTCTCACGTCTTTCATTTTTGTTAATTTCTTTTTCTGTGCACATTTTACAAATGCAAATTATTTCTTTCATGGCTATCTTCTCTACAGGACCATGAGTGTTAAGAGAGCAGGAAGAGGGTCTGTCTTAATTATAACTCTGTAGCCCCAGGAGTTAGCATAGTGCCTGGAACCTGGTAGATGCTAATAAGTGTATGCTGAATGAGTCTCATGCATGCACCTATGGGTGAACAGATGCGTAACCCAGGTTCTGCTGCTCCTGGTTATAGAAACTTGGGTTACTTCACTTCTTTGTGCTTCAGCTTCAAAAGTCACCAAGGACATGACTTCTGGACTTCCTTGTGATATTAAAATGCTGAGTCAGGGAGAGTAGGGCTAGAAAGGGCTGGAAGCAAGTTAATGTCCATGAGTCAGGCTCCCATAATAAGCAAAAACTGAGGGAGGATTTCCAAGTTTCCAACTGGCAGTTAGGTTAAAAAGATAAAAAGCGTCATACTGTAATCTGATTGATTGACTTTAGATACCTTCACATCCTCAGCAAGTTCAGAGCCCTCCACTAGGAATCCCCAGTGGTGATTCCTGGCCAAAATCAACCTGGAGGTTTGGTTCAACAGAAGCTGAACAGACATTCTCCTAAGAAGGGAACCAGCGAGAAGAAGAAGAGAAATGACATGCACACTAGGCCTTGCATTAGTTGGAACATCTCTTCTTTTGTGTTTGGGGCACCACCCTCTATCCTCCAAGTCCCTCACTCCTCTCTCTCCTCTCCACCTAACAGTGCTGCTCCAAACCCTGTGCTCAAGACTCAGGAAGGTTCTAGAATCTCTGGACACAGTTTCAGTCCATGGACTCAGTAGTGAAGATATGGTCTTAGAGCAGACACAGAGAAATACTTTTTGGTGGCACAAATCAAGGGTGTCATTTCAAATTGGGGGGCTCATGAGTGCCAATTTAAAAAGATCCCCTCCTTCCTTCTACGAACCCTTCCTAGTCCTGAATTTTAACCTGAAATAGACCCAAGGTGGCTGTTAGCTAATCTGATGAACTCATCTCTGTCCTCTGAGTAAGAACAGTTTATGTAGATATTGAAATCAAAATACACTTACCCTATAAACAAACAATTCCATTTTTAATATGTTACAGCTGTGCTTCACGTAAAGTGTGAATTGATATGTTCAAGGGCATTCATTGAAACTCTATTGTAATATCAAAAGTTAGAACAGAGCTTAAGTATCCCTCACTATAAGACTAAATAATTTTACTCCCATATGATTCACTGCAGTTTTACATAGCCGTTAAAAAGTATGAGGCAGACAGGTCTCTGTATTGATGCAGAAAAATCTTCAAGAGTAATAAAATGAAAAACAAGACTCAGAATAGTGTTGAGAGTGGGCTAGCATTTGTGTAAAAATTAGCATGTACTTAGATGCCTGTTGTATATGGGTTGACTTGTGCCCTTCCCAAAATCCAGATGTTGAGGTCTTAACCCCTAGTACCTCCAAATGTGATTTTCTTTGGAGATAGGGTGTTTACAGAGGTAATCAAGCTAAAATAAGGGTCATTAGGTTGAACCCTAATCCAATATGACTGGTGTGCTGAATAAAAACGGAAATTTAGACAGACATGTACACAGGGAGAACGCCTTATGAAAATGAAGACAGAGATCAAGGTGACGCTTCTACAAGCCCAGGAACTGGCAAAGATTTATAGCAAACCACCAGGAGCTAGGAGAAAGGCATGGAACAAATTCTTCATCACAATCTTCAGAAGACACCTACTCAGCCCACACCTGGATCTGAGACTTCCAGCTTTCAGAGCTGTGAGATAGTAAATTTCCAGTTTGTGGCACACTGTTACAGCAACACTAGAAACTAATACAGCATATCTATCTATCTATCCATCCATCCAATCAACCATCTAACCATCAATTCATCCATACACCCACCCACCTGCTACCTATCTATCCATCTATCCAACCGTCTAACCATCCATCCATCTACACACCCAACCACCTATCTATCCATCCATCCATCCATCCAATCATTTAACCATCCATCCATCCAGCTACCCACCTACTATTTATCTATCCATCCATCCAACCATCTAACCATCCATCCACCCACCCACCTACTGTCTATCCATCTGCCTACCCACCTACTACCTATCCATCCATCCACCCACCCACCTACTATCTATCCAACTATCTAACCATCCATCCATCTACCCACCACCCACCTACTATCAATCCATCCATCCAACCATCTAACCATCCACCCATTCACCCACCAACCAACCTACTATCTATCTATCTATCTATCTATCTATCTATCTATCTATCTATCTATCCATCCATCTATCCAACCATCCATCCATCCAACCATCTAACCATCCATCCATCCACCCACCCACCAACCTACAATCTATCAATCTATCCATCCATCCATCCATCCATCCATCCAACCATCCATCCATTCAACCATCTAACCATCCATCCATCCACCCACCTACTATCTATCTATCCATCCATCCATCCATCCAACCATCTAACCATCCATCCACCCACCCACCTACTATCTATCTATCATCATCTATATATGTATACACACACACACACACACACACATACACTTATGTATACACACACAAAAAATATTTTTGTGTATATTTGTATCTGTCAATATAATGTATGGAAAAAAAATATGCATTTTAAAAAGGCTGGTCAGGGATGGTGGCTCATGTCTGTAATCCCAGCACTTTGGGAGGCTGAGGCAGGTGGATCACTTGAGGCCAGGAGTTCGAGACAAGCCAGGTGAACAAGGTGAAACCCTGTCTCTATTAAAAATACAAAAATTAGCCAGGTGTGGTGGCATGCGCCTGTAATCCCAGCTACTCAGGAGGCTGAGGCAGAAGAATCACTTGAATCCAGGAGGCAGAGGTTGCAGTGAGCCAAGATGGCACCCCTGCACTCCAGCCTCAGCAACAGAGTGAGACTCTGTCTCAATTAAAATTAAAATTTAAATTTAAAAAAGCCTGATGATGTTGGTGACTTTTAGGAGGAGAACTGAGAACTGAGATGGGAAAGATAATTTTCACTACACACTATTGCATACCTTTTGAGTTTTGTACCCTGTGCGTATGTCACCTCCCTCCATACTCCTGATTCAAATAATTAACTATATAAAAAAAGAAGGGTAGCCTTCTGGAGACCACAGTGCTCACCTTGAAAACAGTCCTGTCTTCCCAATCTAACCTTAGCATATCAATATGCTTTAACCTCTGGCACCAAGTCTGACCAATTGTGAAGGGCTGCCACTGGGAATGTTGTCTTAACTCTGATGCTGAGGCCTCTGCTGGCCTCAGCAGCGGAAAGCTCATCCATCAATTAGCATGTCTTCAAGGTGCAGGGAGGGGACTCAAGAACAGGAGAACAAAAATCTGCCAAGCCTGATCTCTCCCATTATTGGCTCAGGATGGGAATATCAAGTTGGTTTGGGGGTATAAAGGGTCATATGCAAGTAATATTCATCTTCATGCAATAGGGAGTCCCGTTATTACAGAGCTCTGCTATAGTCTATGAGTCAGGCAGGTGGCTCTGAAATGTGATGCGATGACTCACTGTGTGCGAAGAAGTCCTTTTCTCTTTCTGGAGTAAATGGGCAGATGGATAGCCACTGTGTGAGTCATGAGGCCCGAGGCCCAAATGGCGGTGCAGATGGAGAAAAAATGAGATTCTGTGCAGGAGGCTCTTATCTCATCAAACCATAGGGGTCTGACCCCTGCATGCACTGCACCTGCCAGAACGCACGCATTCCAAGCAGCAATCTAAGCCCCTGAAGTGGAGGGGGCACTGAGACTTGGCATGACCGTGGCCACCCCAGGACCCTGGCCACCTTCCAAAGTAAAAACGGTCAGAAACTTGGAACAAAACTCAACATGGAAGAAATTAGAACGAAGGCTGTTGAGTGCCAGGGTCAGTTGAATCCTGGTTCTAAATATCATATGTAAACATGGCTGGGTGTGGAAATGGACACCTAAAGTGTCAGCATTTTATTCTGTTGACAGTTTTCTACTCAGTGGATCCCCTCTCTAAGGGATTATAGCTAGAGCCTTTTAACAAGATCAGTTGTCTCTCTGATTCCACAGGAAAGTAAATTTCTGTAGCCGGTAAATACAGAATAAATTTTTTTTTTTTTTTTTTTTTTAATGACTGAGAGACATCCTCTCAGAGATCTGCTGAGAAAGGGGATAAGGAAGGCAGGTAAAGAAGGGAGACAAGTTCTATTGAAAGAAGTAGATAAAGGTGAATTTGGAGATAAAGGTGAATTTGGAGATAAAGGTGAATTTGGAGCCTTGAATGCCACCTTTCATAGCATCAACCTTCTAGTACTTAGGCAGAATTATGAAGCTACAGCAAAGGGCAATGCTTCTAGTGTACAGGGCTTGTATTAGTCCATTCTTGCACTGCTAATACAGACATACCAGAGACTGGGTAATTTATAAGGAAAAAGAGTTCTAATGCACTCACAGTTTTACATGGCTAGGGAGGCCTCACAATCACGCAGAAGGTGAAGAAGGAGCAAAGGCACATCTTACACGGCTTCAGGCAAGACAGCATGTGCAGGGGAACTCCCATTTATAAAACCGTCAGATCTCCTGAGACGTATTCACGATCACAAGAACAACATGGGGAAAACCTGCAAAAACCTGCCCCCATGATTCAATTACCTCCCACTGGGTCCCTCCCACAACATGTGGGGATTATGGGAGCTACAGTTCAAAATGAGATTTGGGTTGGGACACAGTCAAACCATATCAGGGCTGCTCTGTGGCACTATTGGTGCATTATATACACACCCACCCAAGCACCCTTTCCTGAAGAAACACCATGTCCACCTGGGAGTACAAAAGTCAACAGGGCAGAATCCCTGATCTTGAAAAGCATTTAGTGTAAATATATAAACCAACAACCACAAGATGAACTAATACATTATGATGCAAAAGGCACTGAAAACATGCTCTGGGAGGAAAGAAGAGGGCATAGGGAGACTTCCTTTCCAGAGAAGGTGACTTTTGAGCTGAATTTGAAGGCTAAGTAGGAAACTTCCAGGTTAAAAAAGGAGGAGAAGAGAAGGTCCAGACAGAGGGAAGATCTTGTTCAAGGACTCACCAGCAAATGCCTACGGAGGAGTTGGGGAACCCATGAGCAGTTTGGGATGCTGGAGGGAAGGGCGTTCAGGGCGAGATGAAGCAGGGGAAATGGGCTGGGTCCTTACATGGCAACTCAAGAGTCCACACTCCATCCCTGAGTCATTGGGAGAGGCAACACAGGCTTCATCATGGTAGGAGAGTAATCCCATTTCCTGCTTTGGGGTGACTTTGCTCTTAACATGGAGAGGAGCCAGAGTCAGGAGCTAGGAGAAGAGAGACTCATTAGGAGGCTGCTGAAATAATCCAGGCGAGAGATCTTGAAGCCCTGAACGTCAATATGTGCGGCACGAAGAGGAAGAATCGGATCTGAGCCATTTGGGATTTGCGATGGAAAAGACCTCCTAGCAGTAGGGGTGAGATGTGGGAGGAGGATTTCCAGGCTTTTAAGTTGGCTTGTGACACTACCCAAGACAGGAAGAGAGAGTGAAGTGTCGTTTTGGGCATGTTGTTTTGGTAAGGACATGCCTGTGGGTCATCTAACTGGAGATGTCCAACAGGCAGGCAGAAATGTGGGCGTGGAATCTGGGAGAGAAAACTCTAATGGAATATTTTTCTTATGACACATTCCTGTTAAGCCTCCATTCCCCGGGTTTGGCTAAGGCCACCGTGGACAGATTGGTGGGGGAAGTGCTGTTCTGAGATCCTGGGTGTAGTCTTACAGTCCTAACAGCAAGGCAGCTTTCTTTCCCTGTCTCTGCGTGGGGAACAGAATTTGTGCAGGCTCAAGTGTGCCTGGCAAGAAGGCCAAACTGAAAATACCTTCCACAGCTCTGGGGCCTAACATTGAAATTCCATCTTCAACCGCATGTTTGTCAGGTGAGCGTCTCAAGCAGGATGAATTCCTGCAGAAGCACAGAAATCTGAGGAGCTCCGAGGTTCCTAGCAAATTAGAATCTTGAGGTAGGAGAGGAGCCAACCCCTTACCCCAGAAGCCCAGTAGGAACTGCCACCAAGAGAAAATCGACACTAAAAGCAATTGGTGATTTGTGCCATCAGAAGATAAGCTGGCCAGGACAGGTCAAGGGGAATGAGAGAAGTTACAGCAAATTCTAATACAATTGCTCTGATTTTAGGTAATTTCAGGATAGCATGATAGCATTATTTTATACTTGAAGATACTTTGGGATGCATGAGCACAAAGCCTGTGTCATTTGCACTGTTTCATTTACTGAACACCAATCCTATTAGTTCACTCTGTATTACAGTTATTATCCCCATTTTATGGATGCAGAAAGTGGAGGGCAGACAGGTTAAATGACCTCCCCCCAGTCGCCTACCGGGGGGTAAGTGGCATGTCTGGGATTTGGAAGCAGCCCATCTGATTCCAGAGGCTGCCCTCTTAGCCACAGGCTCCACCAGCACGTGTCTGAGACTGTGGATGGCGCTTTGTACCACCAAAAGTACTCTCTTATATTTATGTCCTCCAAATAGACAGAAACAGGGCCAGGATGAAGCCTTTAGCCTGAGATGACTTTTCACAGTGTCCTCTGGGGCTGGAAGGTAGACCCAGTATCCGGTATCCTGCAGTACCTTCCAGGCATGAGCCTAAGAAACAACATCAGAGTGAAACACACTGGCTCCCACCTTACAGAGGACACACTTCATAAAGCCTGCACTTCCTATAAGATCACACCTTCCACATTAGTCCCCAGTCGTGGGAGCAGAACCACCAAGAGGACCTAAATCAAGGTGAATGAGGGAAGGTTGGTGGCCAGTTACAAATTTTGCACTATAAAACCCCAAACTTCCCTCTAGCAAATCCTGTATTGGTTTTATATTTGCTTTCTTTTTGGCTTCTAAACTCCTTACAATAGACTCAATGTTGTATTATCATCATTAAGATAAAACAGCAGGTCTCAGTATGTACTGAATACATTTTAAAAACACAACATCAGACCTACAAAAAAGCTGCTAAAATAGTGAAGAATTCCTGAACAATCTTTACCCAGATACCCCAAAAGTTAGCATTTTACTACATTTGCCTTATCTATCATCTATCTCTCTTTAAATTTTTTCTTTTACCATGTAAGAGTGAATTGGAGACCTGATGCCCTATTCCCTTAAATAGTTATGCATATTTCCTAAAAGCCTGCCTAAAAATTCTGCCTCTCTAAACCACAGTGCAATTATCTAAACTGCAATGCTAACATTGATGGAATACAATTATCTAGTCTATAATCCTCCCTCAGATTTTGCCAATCGTTCCTATAATGTCCTTTCTAGCCAAAGAAAACCAAAGTTATGTGTTGCATTTGCTTGTCATGTCCACAGACATCTAGAATAGTTTCCGAATTTTTTTATTCCATGGCGTTGACATATTTGAAGTGAACAGCCCAGTTATCTTGTCGAATGCCCCTCAGTTGGGTCTTTCCTCAGTTCAGGGTCTTGCCCCTCCATTGGGTGAGATTCAGGTTATATGTTTTTGTTTTTCTTTTCCAGGAATTTTTCAGTTCTTCTCAATGCCTCATAGGAGGGACACGCTGTCAGTTAGTCCCATTTAAAGTTGGTGTCTGTTAGGCTTCCCTACCGTACAGCTACTGTTTTATCCCTCGTGATTAATAAGTCTCTTGTGAAGAGACACTTTGAAACTGTGTAAATATCCTAAGTGAATCATTCATTGATGATTCTCCATGACTCAAATACTTATTATTATGGTTGCCAGATGGTGATATTCTAATTCTGCCGTTCCTTCTACAGTTATTAGTTGCTTTCAACCATAAGGAAGAATTTTCTTGTATGCTTTATTTATTCATATCAGCTTGGACTCATGAATTCTTACTTTATTCAGAAAACCTCAATATTTAATAAAAAAAGAAATGTGTCTATCAAAGCATCACTCATGTCTGTTGGAACTCTTTACTATATTTATTTTGATACTCAATTGTCCCAAATGTTTGCCAGACACAATTGTTTCATTTAATTCATTAGGGATCAAATTTTAATCATTCAATTCTCAAAACAACTCTATGAGGTGGGGATCCCTCTTGATGTTTCTGCCACACAGGAATTATCTCCTCTCCCCATCCACACACACCTCTTTTTTTTTTTTTTTTTTTTTTTTGTGAGACAGAGTCTCCCTCTGTTGCCCAGACTGGAGTGCAGTGGTACAATCTGAGCTCATTGCAACTTCCGCCTGCCAGGTTCAAGTGATTCTCCTGCCTCAGCCACATGAGTAGCTGGAATTACAGGTGCGTGCCACCACGCCTGGCTAATTTTTTCATATTTTTTAGTAGAGATGGGGTTTCCTATGTTAATTAGGCTGGTCTCGAACTCCTGACCTCAAGTGATACACCCGCGTTGGCCTCCCAAAGTGTTGGGATTACAGGTGTGAGCCACCACGCCCGGCACCTCCCCGCCCCATTTTAAAATGAGAAAGACTCAGACGGGATAAATAACCTGTCAGAAAAGCTATGATGAGAATTCAAAGGCCCACTTGAAATCTCATGCTTTTTTCCAGAACCCATTGGCCCTTTAAGATATTTTTTCTTTTGCAGATGGGATACTTAAGGCTCTATTCCTTTTTGTCACTTACTCAATTCTATTCAGGACAGAGGAGGTGAAGGAGAAACCGTGGCTTTGTCACTGACAGCCTGTATTTGTAACGGTTTCTGCTTTGGCCAAAAGCTACCCTGACTCTAATCAGCACTAAAGTTAGGAAGGTGTGTTGATTTAGATCCTGGCAGAATCCTTGTGTTCTTGAAATAGTTTCTGGCAATTGGGTTACTGAAAATCTAATCTTTTAAAGTGAGTGAGTTCATTCCAGTATTTAAAGGCAAAGTTTGGTGAGGTCTTTCATCATATAGCTATGAACTAATTTATGATTTACTAAATATGGATTTTTTCATATTATGCTTGTGTTAATCATGACACTGTGAAGAAGCTTCTCATTCACACATCTGTGGCACAAGGGAAGTTGCTAACAACAGCATAGAGAGAACCCAGAAAACCTCAATATTTAAAAAAAAAAAAAAAGAAAAGAAAGAAATGTGTCTATTAACGCATCACTCATGTCTGGATTTGACCCTAAAATGAGTTTTGAGGGTCACCAGACTCACAATCATCCCAAGTGTCATTAAAAACACAGAATATGGTCAAGGCCAGCACAGACAACATAGCGAGATAGTGAGCTCTCATCACACGTGCGCGTGCACACACACAGACACACGCAGAATTTGGGGCCTCATGCCACATACACCAAGTCAGAACCTTTGGTTTCAATAAACTTCCCAGAGGACGCTAAAGGTCAGTCACTAAGGGAGCTCGGAGGTGCTGGGGACTCTGACCAAGCTTGGTTCCTGGGGGGCTGTATACTGGCAATGCCAACCTCTGGGCCTCTTGCCCTCAGCAGTTACCAAGGGAAAGAGTAATTCTGTGGTCCCCAAGTGAGGCAGCCAGACCTGGACTGGTCAGTGACCGTTCCACTGACCTGGGAGAACGAGCCTGTGGTGGCTTCCATCTCATTGAGCTCCCGCCTCCTTCCTGCGGCAAATGGAGCAGCAGAGAGAATGCATCACTAAGTACTCTGACGCACGGGACCTGTACGGAGGTCTTGGCAGCTCTAAGAAAGTTTTAAGAAGCTTGTTTGAGGGAGATGGGGAACCAACTCCTTTTTCTAGATCTGGTGAAAACCAGGGCAAATAAACAAAACCCAACTGTTGATTCACAGGGCAGAGTACTGCCTGCGCTTGGGCAAGGTGACTTTGCGCCTCTCTAGTTCTACACCCACCCCACCCCCGTTCCCACGTGCCCACCCTCACTTAGGCTGAAGCCAGCCCAGGCTGTATGGAGCCAAGTTCAGGTGTTATCTATCATATTAACACTCAAGTAGACTAGGCAGTGGTGCGCTAGGAGGTGTTTAAAAACTGGATGGGGTGCGGGTGGGGGTGGAGGTGGAGGGCTGATTTGTAGCACTTGGTGATTTTGGTGGTATAAATAACTCCCACCATAGCCAGTTTCAAGCTGGCTCTGGTGACCTGAGATGAGCCAGTTTTAAGTATAAGATTCATCAGCCTCAGCTGGGGCTACCACAGGGACGGGGCAGAGAAGCAGAATTTACTCTGCTGCACAGCAGATGAATGGGGCCAGTGCCACATGGTCAGCTTAGGCCTCCAAGGAGAGAAAAATCACTGTCCCTGCCTCTCAAGATTTTCAACCTTTTCCCTCTGGCATTTGAGAGAAACAATGTGGCAGAGGGCTTGAGATTGTTCACAGTCCTCAGGGCCCTCCGGTTTGCCCTTAATAGAAAACCATTCCAGGTATTATCAAAGGAAAGAGCTTCAAGTGAGCAGAGGGAGTAGAAAGCTGTCATTTCTATTTGGCTTTCCCTGCAACACCATTGCTATGTGCGTGTGTTTTAAGAGCAATAGCTAATATTAACAACAGTAAGACATTAAGGTAGTTTGTGGAAATTAGTGGCCAGCCCAACTCCTGCAACTTTCTAAACCTGTTTTTCCCAACCCTAGCAGGAAAGGGAGGGGGCACAAGATCCGCACTCCATCTCTCTCCTGGTGTGAAACCTCAGGGTGGGCGCCCCAGTTCTGGAGCTCCAGACTAAGGGTAGAAAGCCCAGAGGCTGAAAACTGTTTCACTACCTGACCTTGGGCTGCCAGAACCTCTGGCTTTCCCCATTGCCATTTGGGACCTATTATGGCTCTAGAGAGGGCTTGGTATGGTTTGGCTGTGTCCTCGCCCAAACCTCATCTTTAGTTGTAGCTCCCACAATTCCCACATGTCATGGGAGGGTCCCAGTGGGAGGTAATTGAATCATGGGAGCAGGTCTTTCTCATGCTATTCTCATGATAGTGAATAAGTCTCATGAGATCTGATGATTTTATAAAGAGGAGTTCCCCCACACAAATTGTCTTTGTGCCTGCCACTGTCCCTGTAAGATGTGACTTGCTCCTTGTTGCCTTCTGCCATGATTGTGAGGCCTCCCCAGCCATGTGGAACTGTGAGTTAAACCATTAAACCTCCTTCCTTTGTAAATTATCCAGTCTTGGGTATGTCTGTATTAGCAACATGAGAATACACTACTACAGGGCTTTCTGGTTGTAAGGAAGAGAAGTCACTCAAATCCACCCATATACAATGAGGTGTTAATTGTAAGGATACAGGGATCATCTGGGATCCTAAAACAGAGCACAGAACCTAGCCCTTCTAGGAAAATAGCTGTTCAGGACTGAGGCAGCTTTTTGCTTTCTCTGGTTCTGGTCTTTTCTTTGTGCACCAATCTGTTGCCTCTGCAGATAGGTCTCTTCGTGTCTTAAACTTGTGTCCAGTGCAACATGACCACCAGTCCTAGCTGGACATCAGGAGCTCTCATCTCATGCACCCATCTCTAAGGACAGCTTCCCGCAAAGGTCAAACTCACAGGAGCAACAATCTGATTGGCCTGCATCGTGTGTTTAAACCAGACCACTGGCATTTTGACAGCCTCTGGCTTGGGTGTTGTATTAATTCTTGCACTGCTGTAAATAAATACCTGAGACTGAGTAATTTATAAAGAAAAGAGGTTTAATTAGCTCACGGTTCCACAGGCTGTATAGGAAGCATGATGGCTGCTTGGGAGGTCTTAGGAAACTTTCAATCATGGCGGAAGGTGAGGGAGAAGCAGGCACATCTGACAAGGCCAGAACAGGAGAAGAGAGAGAGACAGGAGGTGCTACATGTTTTTAAACAACCAGATCTCATGAGAACTCACTCACTATACAGACCAAGGTGGGATGATGCTAACCCATTCATGAGAATTCCACCCCCATGATCTAATTACCTCCTATGAGGCCCCTCCTCCAACATTGGGGATTACAGTTCAATGTGAAATTTGGGCAGGGACGCAGATCCAGACCCTATCACGTGTCTACTCGTGTCACAAGTAGACCTTTTGACCATGGCCAAGGAAGCAAGTGGGGAGAAATGGATGACACCTAATATGTAGGGTTGTCCTTTACAGGGGTAATGGGCAGAACCCATAGAGCCCCAGGTGATGCCCAAGACTGGCAGGCTGAATGTAGTAATGGCTCTGCAACAATTTAGAAAACATCTAGATATTGCCAACTCCTTCCACAAATTGACAAAAAACAATCCATATTGTGATACTATATTATTGACTTAAAGGCAATGAACTTTATACAGCACATGAATAGATGTCATTTAATCCACACAGCCTTAGAAGGGAAGTGTTCTTATGTCCGTTTTAAAGATGAGGAAACTGATACTCAGAGAAGAGGGGCGATTACCTCAAGATCCTACAGAATCACACTTGATGTCAGGTTCTCTGGCGCCTCACAAAGGAGTAGACAATCAAGTGGGACAGAGGGCTGTGCAGAAATCACCCCTGAGTTTATCTAGAGCTCAGGATTTCTATTTTAAGTGAAAGAACCCAATTCAGATTGCTTTGAGCAAAATGCGAATTTATTGGCTGATGTAGTGGAAAAGATCAGGTGCATCTGGCCCCATGGCATGGGTGCTGCTATTCTTTGTCTCTCTCGGCACTGCTCTTAAGTCATCCAGCTCTCAGGCAGCCTCCTTCACTGAGGGGACAAGATAGCCACCAGCAGTCTTCATGCTCCAAATCTAGCAGACCAAGTCTCTCACCACTACCTATCTAAAAAATCTAGAATACTGATTCTCCCTGGACTTAATTAGGTCTTAGGTTCATTCCTGAATTAACCAATCACTCTAGTTCAGTGGATTTGATGATCTCATAGGCCAGACGGGGTTCATAAATAAACCGTTGTTGCCACCTAAACCCATGGGATCTGAGAGGAGTAGGGGGGGCCTCCGTGAAGGAAAACAGATGCTGTTACCAGAAGAAAGAGTAAGAGATGCTACACAGGCAAAAACAACAGATATTCCCTTGTGGTGGAAGTGGAGGGCATGTAAGCCCGAGTTAACCTCGGGAACACAAGTGGGAGACAGCTCCAAGTCTTGGGTGTGGACACAAGTCAGGACCCAATAAATATAGAATGAATGAATGGACAGATGGATGTTGGTTCAGATGGTTGTAACATGATGAAGAGTCAGTGCTTCTGGGACATAAGTTGCATGCAGGCGCATTGGAGAAGAGGTTGGGGCCATATCGGGAAAAACCTTGATTGCTATGCTAAGGAGCAAGGATTCTCTCTCTCTTTTTTTTTTTTTTTTTTTTTTTCCTCTTTCGTTCCCCCCTTCCTTCCTTTCCAGGCCACATGGAGCTTCTGAAATTTTTTGATCAGAGATGTGCCATGGTGAAAATTTGGAGCAGAAAAAAATCCCTTGAACATTTTGAAATGCTGTACTTAAGTGAATGTATTATCTATTGAGGGCCAGGAGTGCCCTCCTTGCCAGTGGAGGTGTTCCTGTAAGATTTGAAATCCCTGGCTGGAAGCGGTGGCTCATGCCTGTAATTCCAGCACTTTGGGAGGCCGAGGCAGGTGGATCATGAGATCAGGAGTTTGAGACCAGCCTAACCAACATGGTAAAAACCCGTCTCTACTAAAAATACAAAAATTATTCAGGTGTGGTGGTGCATGCCTGTAATTCCAGCTCCTCAGGAGGCTGAGGCAGGAGAATTGCTTGAACTGGGACCTGGGAGACAGAGGTTGCAGTGAGCCGAGATCATGCCATTGCACTTCAGCCTGGGAAACAGAGCAAGACTTCGTATCAAAAAAAAAAAAGAAAGAAAAAAGATTTGAAATCCCTTTATCTGGCAGTCCTTGAAACAAGGAAAATGTGAGCACAGCATGGAGGAAGAGCAGCAGCAGGGTATCTAAGTCTGATTAGATACACCCACCCCCTTTCAGGGCCTCCAATGATGCTGCCCCACCCCAGTGAAGGTGAAGGTCTGAACTGGGTACCCCCAGAGTGTCTCAGACTCATGCTTGTGGGATGGTTGAACAGGTTTGGGTGCGGCCCCCAAGGTGTGTGAACATCTTTCTGAACTGAGGATCACTTTATGCCATTCAATTCCATGTCATGATCTGGGCATGATGTATTGCCATTCTTTATTACAACTGACTGAGGGGTCCTTTGTAAGAATTCCAGGGTGAAATGTCTCAACACTGATGCACCCCTGGATGCGCCAAATCATCAAGTGATGACTTGAATCAACTGTGCTTGGGAAAGTATTTGCAGAGGCCTCTGTATGACACGATTCCTCCCTATTCTTATGACATCCAGTCATGGCTTCTCCTGGCCCAGAATGAAGAACGAAAGTCAGTATTTTAAAATAAGCTTTGCTTCCAGAGTGGAGGAAGGCATAAATTCTTTTCTTTCTATTATTCTTAATTTTTTTTTTTTTTAGACTGTCTCACTTTGTAGCTTAGCTGGAGTGCAATGGCATGATCACGGCTCACTGTATCCTCGACTTCCTGGGCTCAAGGGATACTCCTGCCTCAGCTTCTCAAGTAGCTGGGACTACAGGCATGTGCCACTGTGCTTAGCTAATTTTTAATTTTTTTTGGCAGAGATGGAGGTCTCGCCATCTTGCCCAGGCTGGTCTCAAATGCTTAAGCTCAAGCAGTACTCCCATCTCAGCCTCCCAAGTGTTGGGATTACAGGTGTGAGCCACGGCACCTGACCTAGATTTTTCTTTTAGTGAAATCATTCCAGGATTGATCAAAGTGGGACAGTGTTTGTCCATTTTATATTGCAATGAATATTTCACATCTTCTGCTTGCTGTATGAAACAACTTTTCTACGAGGTACACTATTAAAATCTCAGGAAATAGTCAACATAAAGTATGGGGGCCTTTATACTGGGACTTCAAACGAAGACAAGTGGCAGACAGTGTTCATGCTGAGGAGACATTGAGGCTGGGGGAAAGAGCACTTACTATTCTTTCCCGATATGATGAATTCCTCTGCTGTGTCCTGTATACCGTTCTCCAGGACAAAGCCCTGGCACTGGGGACTTCATTAGGCCCTGTGCCCATTCCTGAATCAATCAATCACTTTGGCTGGGTAGATGTGATGATCTCATAGGCCAGAGCAGGGTCACAGGGTCATGGTTGGATCGCGGGTTGATGCCAGCTCACCCAAACCCATGGAACCTGAGGTGAGGGGAGGGGCAGGGTGGCTCCCCAAAGGAAAACAGAGGTGCTGCTACCAGAAAGAGGGGTACTGGATGCCAAGCAGACAAAACAAAAGATATTGCCTTGGGGTGAAAGAAGTGAAGGACGTTTGGGGGGTGGAGCTTCTGAGACCATTCCCAGAGTTAGAACAGTATGGGAATTAAGAGTATGGGAGTTAAGCATTAAGCTCTGGAGTCAGCCCACTGGGGTTGATTCTCTGCTCTGTTATTTATTAACTCTGTGACTTTGAACAAGTTGCCCAATCTAATATTTGGCTTCTTCATCTACAAAATAGGTTAACAACAGCACCTATTTCATAGAGCTGATTGGAGAATTAAACGAGACTAATGTACAGCAATTGGTTCAATGCCCATAGCATGGAAGTGCTCCATCAACGAGACAGACTTCATCACTGGCCTCTTAACATGCAACCGTTTAGCCCCCTTCAGGGAATGTAGGAGACTTGGGTGAGGGTCTTGCTCTATAAGCCCACCTTAGTTGACTCCCACTATTCCTGTGCCCTACAGATACTCACCTATCATCCGCTTTGAGTCTTCATGTTCTCTCTGCTACCTCTGACTTCTTTAAATCTCATTAGGCTCAAGAGGGGGTTCAAATGCCATGAAAATGATCTATTTTTAAGCATTAGCAGATCGGGTTAGAAACACACTGGTTCTCCCAGAAGACGACACGTGCTCATGGGATTTCCCTGGCAATTCCGTAAGAGCCTGAAGGTCTGTTGTCAGCAGCTGGATCAGGGTGGAGAAAGGAGCCATTTTCAAATTGTTGTTTTTTTAAAATTTCACATTACATACTTCCAGCCAGCAAAGCACGACTGGGCCCTCTGCGGGGGCTGCCTCCATGCCACGTCCCCAAGGACGAAGGGACTGGCCAACACTTGCAGCTGGAGTGTCTGGGGCTGCCCAGGGAATGAGGAGTATCTGCACAGAGCTCAAGAAATGGGGAATTATTCACCCAAGATGAGTAAGCAGAGGGCTCCTAGGAGGAAAGAAAGTTTTTAATCCAAACATTTCCTGCTCTTATTCCTGCCACTGCAAAACCAAGGTGGAGTGTGTGCCAGAGACTGTGCTTTCTGAAGGGCTCACTGCTGAGAAGGGCAAAATGAGGTTGTTGACATCGGTTCTGCAGAGGGAGGAGGCTGATGTGGGGAGGATGGAAGAACCATATCAAAACCAGAAGGAAAAACTGCCACGAAATTTTAAAATGATCACGTGTGATGTGATTATGTTTATGCATTTGTGTAAATCACGTGTGTGTATCTATAAATAAATTTGGAAGTTTTAAAAGGTCATATGATCTCAGCACATTGGGAGGCCGAGGCAGGTGGATTGCCTGAGGTCAGGAGTTCGAGACCAGCCTGGCCAACATGTTGAAACACTATCTCTACAAAAAAAAAAAAAAAAAAAAATTAGCTGGGCGTGGTGGCTTGCACCTGTAATGCCGACTACTTGGGAGGTTGAGGCAGGAGAATTGCTGGAACCCACGAGGCAGAGGCTGCCGTGAGCTGGGATTACACCACTGTACTCCAGCCTGGGCAACAGAGTGAGACTCTATCTCAAAAAAAAAAAAGAACATATGGGCTGTAGAAGCAGACAGACCTATGTTTGAACTTTCAGTTCACTGCCACCTGGCTCGTGTGACCTCCCTGATCCTCAGTTTTCTCATCTATAATTATAGATGATTATAGAACTTCATTCAAATGTCTTGAGGATTCAGTGATCAATATAGTACAGTGTTAGGTACCTAGCAAAATGTTAGCTAATATTGTCAGTCATTGAGAGAAAACAGAGCCTAAAGGCTAAGATGGGGGGTGGGTGAGGGTGACTAGAGTTTTCAATTCTCCAGAAAGCTCTACCTTCTCATGTTTCAGTCACATTGAAATCATACCTAACCACTAGCCACCTCTCTCTCTCTCTGCTCTTTCTCCCCACTCCCACCTTCCCCATTTTTCTCTCCCCCCCACCTCATTCTTGATCCTTGCTGTCCTTCTGCTTGGGACATTTCTCCATTTGCCTAAGTGGGAAACTCTTCTCTATCTTTCAAGGTCCATCTTGAATGCCACCTCTTCTGTGAAACTTTCTCTGGTTCCTATTTCCCAATAGAAAGGATCCCTCTTCCTCATCGCATCACACTACCTGCCACGCACTGCTAGTATGGTCACACCACATGGCAAACGCTGCTCCTTGTATATTTCCCTATGGCAGAAGCCAATTTTGAGTTTCCTGAGGACAGAGATCATGTCTTACACTTCCTGGTTGTAGCAGCTCCGGCATGGAAGAGGTGGTCAATAAGTGATTGCTGAATGGAAGCATAAAAAATCGAGGGTGATTGCTCTCAATGGGCCATGGCCAGTTGCTCCCCACTGTAAGGAAAAACAGAACGGAAATGGACTTAAGCTGCCACATGGGAAACTTCAGTCAGAACCAAAGAATTCCCTCAGTGAGAGTGTTAGATACCAGACCAAACTCCTGTGGGACAGTGTGGAATTTCCGTGAAGGGACTTTACAAGGAATATTTTTTTTTATGTTTAGGGGTGATTGTGATGTGGTTTTGCTTGAAGGCAGGCCCGTTTCACACGAGGTTCATGAAACAACCCGGAAGTAACCCAGTTGACAGCACAGGGTCTCTGGCTCTTGGTCAGCTGTTTCTCCAGATGGTTTCTTGTGCCCAGCACCAGCCAAGGAGGCTGGGAAAGAATGTGGCTGTGTGTGCCTGAGTGGAGGGTGGGAGGTCTTCCTCCCACGAGCTCCAATCCCAGT
Source organism: Macaca nemestrina (assembly GCF_043159975.1). Lineage (NCBI taxonomy): Eukaryota > Metazoa > Chordata > Mammalia > Primates > Cercopithecidae > Macaca > Macaca nemestrina. The sequence goes on from NC_092130.1 coordinate 37,185,289, forward strand.
ATGTGAGCAAACGGTGCCTTTTGCCAAGGGTCACAAAGTTACCCTGTGTTCAAGTACCCACGTCTAATAACATGCAGTTTCTTTCTTCCAGCCGTAACTGTAGAGTAAAACAGGAAGGAGGAGCTGCTTTCTAGCGCAGTGCTTTTCCCACATTTTTGTCCCCTTGGTCAGCCCACCCAGGGGCTATGAGCCCCTGCTGAGTGCCAGCCCCAGGCTGGGTACCGGGCAGAGGTGAACAAGACCTGGTCTCTGTCCTAACTGAGCTGTTTATTAAGAGCAAGATGGGCCTCAAACATTTGATGACAAGTCATGAATTAATTATAGGTAGAAAGTACGTGAGGGAGAAAAATGGTGTGATGGTGTGATGGGAGAAAAGGCGGAACAGAAAGATGGCCACCCTCTACTGCCATAATTTCAACTTGCTCATCACAGCTGAGGCAAGCATGACTACTCTTTTTCTTTGTCATGAAGGTTCAGAAAAGGTAGAAAAACAGTTAATAATTCTTTCCAATAACCTACCCCCACCTCCAAATCCCAAAAGGGCATCCAGTCACAGTGTCAGAATACATATTTCAAGTTTACGGTGGGCACAAGACCTGGAGGGTGAGATGCGATTTGGCACCCAAAGAAAGAACCCGTGGACTCACGTTTTTACTAATTTGCTGGTTGGCCTGGGGAAGGCATCAAAGCTACCTGGGTTTCAGCTAATAGGAAGTTGCAGCAGGCTTCATGGGGCCAATGACATAAGAGATGTGACAGATTTACAGTGTGACAGGAGTTGCTAAGTGCTGTGGGATACAGAGGGTCTCCGTGTTGATCATTTCAACTTAAAACCTCTGGCTTTGGTCCTCACTGTCTGATGTTGACTGGGTACTGCAGGGTGGCTTTCTGAAGTATGCACCCCGGCATGGGCATGCCCCTTCCCTGCCGATGGTTATTCAAAGCTCTTCCATGTGAGGAACCTCACCCACCCCGAGCAGTTACCATGGAGGTTAGAGCCTCCCTTGGCTGCTGTGCAGGCTGCAGTCAGCCAATACTGACTAACCCCGCATAGTTAATTAGTGGCAGCTTAGCTTGGTGCTATTAAAAGCAGGCCAAGCCAATGACATTGACACATTCAGGTAGGAGAGAAGTGTGGTATCTGAGTGCAGGTTGAGAAAGAACTGAGAAAATAAGAAATTAGAGCCACGACTTAATTCTCATGAGCAAGCATGTTTGGGGTCTGAGAAAATCTCTCATCACACTCACTCTCTAACATTTACCTAATTTCAACTGTCAATCAAATCCACTTCTAACCCAGGTGCTCTTAGGACTAATCATGCCGTCAGAACTGAGTGAAAAACACCAAGCTTAAAACCACAGGACGTGACAGTTTGCGCTCTGCTCTGAGTGGCTGCTAAAAGCAAAACGAAATTAAAACCTTCTGCTAGGAAGGCATGAAAGTTGAAGTAACTGGGAAATCTACTGGAAAGGCCAAGGACAAAGATAAAATACACACCACGTATTTCCTTCTCTCCATGAAGGATCAGACATAGATGTACGCCATACTCAGAAAGCCTTGCCTAGTTACAGGATGACCCACACATGTGGGAGGCTTTGGGTGCTGGGGGAGTTTTCCAGAGGAGGCTGTCAGCTCAGTGAGGGCAGCAGCTGCTGCCAGCCTGTGCTGTTCACAGGGGTAAACCAGGGCCGTAAGTGGCAAATGAGGACAAGTAGACAGCTCATGTGTGACCCATGCATTTAAATAGCCCCCCTCCCCTTAGAACCAGGACCAAAGGAGCTTCACATCCCTTCCTCCTCTCCCAGGGCAAGCTTCTGAAGCCAGAAGCCTCACCCTCAGTCCCCAGAGCGCTGGCTTCCCCATGCCCCCTCCGCTGAGCATGTCGGGGAGCCCTCTGTGCTTGCGGAGGAAGTCCCAGGCTGCCACTCAGAATGTATCTGGAAGGGACGTGATGAATGCGAAGACTCAGTGATCTGGGTTGGCCTGGGACAGTGCGCGACAAGCTCTCAACAACTGATTTACAAGCCAGCTGTGCCGAGGGCATTGCCTGTGTTCTGGCTCTGATGACTCCATCCTTGCGTTCATGAGGTTCCAGAAAACAGGTGATTAGAAAGTCAAATTTAGGAAGAATAAAACAATATGTATTCTAATGGAAGAAAGTTAGAAATGTGAAGTGGACTGTGACTCTTCCGGCTCAATTGTTTAATATGCCTGATGAGCAAATTCTCAAGTTTCCTAGCATCTGACCTCTTCCTAAATGGAAAGCAAAGCTTCTCAGAGCTCATCAGAAATCAGCACTGTGGTTGTCACCAAAAACTGCAGGAGCCAAGACTCGTGACCTTTGATCATCATCTATATATGCTTATTTGAAGACATATTAAAGTATGTATTGAGTCAAACTCTATCAGAAACTCAAGAAAATACCACCAAATGGAAAAGACATTTAATTCAAAAATCACACGTCCACTCATTTCATAGGGATTGTCACATAAACCAACCAAATGTAAGAAAGCCAAGTTTCAGAGGCTCTGAACAGAAATTGTATTTTCTTTATAGATGTATTTTGTGACACAAAAGCACATTTTTTAAAAGCCTGAACATGGCAACAGGGCTACTAACAGGGACAAAGGTCTATTCTAGTCACAGATTACTTTCTAATTACAGCATTGGATTCTATACACCAGTCAATAGTCAATACTGAAGTTTAGAACAGTGCGTTATTTTAAAAGAAAAGATTAAAGTGCCATTTAATAAGTACTTTATTGATATTATATCACACAGCACTTTACAGTATACTCAAAGGTAGTCTAAATTATGATTAAACATGCAAATATTTTCTTTTCCAAAATGTGGACAAAATGTCTTTTAGAGTGCTTCTGAACACTAGCCTTAGCTACTAAGCATTCATGGGTTTGACCTTTTTTGCAACATGACTTTAAATAAGTAAACAAAGAATGTAGCTGCAGATAATCATTTGATAAGTATGAACAGTTTTTAAATGGCACTGAATTTACATCTTTGATCATTTTAATAGGCCATCAACAGCCTCTCTTCTGTCTCTAATTCTCGACCTCCAAGTCTTAAAGGCTGTAAAGGCTCAGCAAGTGGCAGCTCATGTGGGTCTCTATGAGTGTCTGTGTCTTCATAGATGTAAATATGTGCTGTATATACACACACACAAATATACTTTAAAATCAACAGATGTGCATTGTCAGATACAAGGCTGATTCTGGCATAACCAAGAAACTGGATCTGGATAACCAAGAAAGCTGCTTTTAGGTGTCTGGATAACTTTGTAGAAATGGTTGATGTACAACAGTATAGGATGTCTTAGCCTCTCCAGGACTGCTCCAGGTAACTAACATTTTGTTTATCAGTACTCTGGTTCTGACTATACTAAAGCGAATTTTGACATGTACATGTCACATCATGTCATACCCACACAAGGGTCTGGGCCTGTGCTAAGCCTTTGTTCTCTAAAGCATTCCACCTTGAGGGACGTTTTGTAATGTCCGGCACAACTTTTATAAAAATATTAGCTGTGAAATTTTTCTGTGATTGGTTTTTTTTTTTCTCCTCAGTAAGCACAATATTTATCCTTCTAAAAAAGTATCCAAAGCTCCTTAGGATAGTTCACCTTCCTCTTTCTCTCTGGTCCTAGAGTTACTTTGCATCCAGCACTTTTTCCTCCCAAGAATACAGGTGCTTCCACTGGAAGACCACATTTCAGCAAGGACTGACTCTGAATAACACCTGGATTCTCTCTATGGTCTTTCCCTCCACTTTGGGAAGCTCTTTAGTTAGACAGGTACTGTAGGCGGCAGGAGAAAAAAGTTAATTATTACTTGTTGGAGTCTTGTCTCAGGCATGCTGTGGGGCTGGGCAAGATTTGCCGCTCTGCTGCTGTTGTCATTTTGATGCTACAATTACAGAGCGGTGGTTCAGCACCCAGCCGATCAGTGTGGCTGCCAAACACATTTGAGCATGACAAGATAAATTTTTTAGACACCAGCACAGGGTGGGTGAGAGGACATCCTGCTGACTTTATAAAGGGATGTGGGGCAGGGTTGTCGAGGTAAGTGATGATTGTCAAGTTTGCCAGAGATGACAGATAACTCCCTTGGCAGAACACCTAGGTCATTCCTCTTAAAGTCAGGTAGCTAACAGGCTGTTTGCTTTCTGCAGTGCTGGCTACCTACTTGGGGAATATGGTTGCTCACAAAACATTCAGTACTTGGGCAAATTCTGGGAGCGCCATGTCCACAAAACTCAGTCGTCCAGACTTGCTTTTGGGAGCAGAAGCCAGAGGACGACAGGTGCCAGTGGACAGGCAGGGATCAGGTTATCTTTGGCTTCTTCTTTCTGTCTTCCTCCCCTTCACCTGTGAATGCTTTTGGAGCCTCTGTAGTCAAGACAGAGCTTTTAGTGAGACAGCAGTTGCCATTCTCAGGCAATAGAAACTTAGGGGATAGAAGGCCCTCCCTTTGAGCCGCAGGTAGGGCACACCCAACTCTGTAGCTCTGGGCAAGTGCCTTGGAATGCCCTTGTCACTAGTATGGCTCTGTCCTGCTAATGCCAGTCTGTCAATACTTGATTGTTCATTCTCTTTGCCTCTCTGTCCGAAAAGCACTTGGCGAAAGGAAATGAACTCATGTTCAAAAAGACAGTTTGGTCTGAAATAAGAAAACACATATTGGCCGTAGAAATACTTTGGACATTAAGCGAAAGACTGGCTCCAATTCTAGGACACCAAGGCAGGCCACACTGCACAGGGTCCATCCCTATATACGATTATTTTGAAAAACAGGAGAGAAGATCTTCTGTCTTGAGCAAGTCAGGGTTTTACTTGCCTGGGGGCAGGGATTTGAAACCAGCTATCTTCTCCTGGCATGGCATTCTTTAACTATGATATTTTGTTAGTAACCTGAAGGGAGAGTGAGAGGCTGCCCTTAATACCCCTAAAAGATTCAGGCTATGGCTAAGTGATTCCTGGGTCTTACAAAGCAAACTGGAGGCTACTGGGGAAGCTCAGGGATCCTGGGCCATGGTCTTCCACTCTGATAACCAATTCATTCTCCTCATCTGGCCTAAAGTTTCCTGTTCACACAGAGTCAGAGGTAGGGGGCACGGATAGGGGAGAGAGTAAAATCTTTTAGTCTTCAAGTTCCTTCCTACTCGTTGGCTCATATTCTGAAGTTTATCCAGTTTTGTAGCTAATAGGAAGGAGGGGAGCCTGGCTGCGCAAAGGGAAACACAGCAGCCATCTGTCAAGGGCACCACACAGACACAGGGAAGCTGGGGAGGGGTTACCTAAAAGATCCCATTGGCAGCCATCTGTCATGGACACTACACAGCCACAGGGAAGCTGGGGAGGGGGTACCTAAGAGATCCCACTGGCAGCAACTCATGGGCACTGCACAGACACATGGAAGCTGGAGAGGGGGTTACCTAAAAGATCCCATTGGCAGCAGCTCTGTTTCTCCTGGTTTCAAATCAGAGCCAACTCAGGAGGGAGAGACATGCTTCCAAGCAGTGAAGCTGGGGCCATGTGTCTACAGGGATGCTTTGTGAGGCACTCCCAAAGCAAGGACCTTGGCCTTCTGTTCCTCCACATGAGCTCCAGGTAAGTTTATGATGGGACAGATTACAACTTCAAACATCAAATGTGGTCGGCCATGGTGGCTCACACCTGGAATCCCAGCACTTTGGGGAACAGAGGCGGGCAGACCACTTGAGGTCAGGACTTCGAGATCAGCCTGGCCAACATGGCAAAACCCCGTCTCTACTAAAAATACAAAAAACTAGCTGGGTGTGATGGCTCATGCCTGTAGTCCCAGCTTCTTGGGAGGCTGAGGCAGGAGAATCACTTGAACCTGGGAGGTGGAGGTTGCAGTGAGCCAAGATTGCGCCACTGCACTCCAGCCTGGGCCACAGAGCGAGACTCTGTCTCAAAAATCAAACAAACAAAAACACAAATAAAAAACCCCATTGTATGTGTTAAAAGCATGATGCTGGTCTCTCTTTGGGAAACACAATAGTAGGTGAATGCACATCCCCTGAGGCCCCCATTTCCCAAGGTCTTCTTGTCCTCAAGTCCACAGATGTAACCTATTAGTATACTCCCTTTCTTCTCGAGTTTTCTCCAATGGCTTTCTCGAGTTCTATCTTGGTCCTGTCCATTCTTAATTCTTATTCCCTGATTCGATGGTAGTGTCTAGCTTGCTCTTGGGTGAGTTCCTGGAAAAGAGTCATATAATCCTTGAGCTGATAAATTGAGTAGTGAATTGCCATGACAAACCCCTGTTAACTTTAAAACCACCTGTAAAGCTATGATGGCACAATCTACATCCCTCCTGGAGTCTTCCTCTTCCTTTGGGATCATAGGGAATTGGAGGTGAAAGGGAAGAGTTTTAAAATGTTTAAGAAAAGGGAAAGCAGCAGCACATTGAAAACTGAACATTCTAAGAAGCTGGTTTTTTAAGAACTTACAGACGCACACAAAATTTGAAAACTAGCTTGTCCACATTTCTGAAGTCTCAGAAGATGTGGAGAAAAAGAAGTAAAGAACACAGCAATTGACTCATCTCTTTCTGTCCTGATATCTTGGGGGTACCAAGAAATACACCTGAGAAGAAAGACAAAAAATCAAATGCCTGACCCCACTTATTTAAATCCTGAGCTTCATCTTACTACTAAGTAGGCATTCTTTGAAAAACTCATTGCCTGGAGATGCTCTTCCCATCTCCAAATCCAAAGCCCAAGGGATGCTCAGAAACACATAAAGACTGAACACCACTGATGTATCATGCCCACTAACGGGACAGCAGAGAGCAAGGCCATAGGAATGTCTTCTCTTTCCTTCAGGCCGAAGCGGGGACAGTGACCTTGACTCTCTTCAGCTTTGCCGCCCCTCTCTCCCTCCTAAACATACTTCTTCAGCAACTGAAGACTAAGCGTGTGAGCAACTAGCTTAAAGAATATCAAATATAAAACTTTGCCATATAGTATTTCAAATCATTCTATTTACAAGTTTATCTTTTCAAAAAAAAAGTAAAAGATACAGTAATTCCACACAATTCAAGTTTTTCTTTTCTTCTTTGAAGTTCCCTAACAAGGAATTCCAGAAACAGGAAACACTCTGAAGCAATGCTGCCATCCAAGGGGCTCCTGGGGAGCCTGACCGTCCATCGGTTTGTAGTTTGTCTAGAGTCACCCTTGCAATGACATTCACATGTGGAAGATATGGATGACTCTGTTGTTTGAAGGCCAAGTGAATTTGAAATGTCCAGGCAGAACTTCCCCATCCAAGGCAGTCTTCCACAAGATCCAGCCTCTTTTCACCAGCAAATTCCCTTTTTCAGAGGGTACCCATCCCACCCTCCAACCTTGGGTTTCCTTCTGAATCACAATGGCCTATATTAGTCTCATGCCTCAAAAGACTGAGAAATAATTCCCTTTTTCGGAGTGGCAGTGAATATAGATGTCCTTTTAAAATAGGCCATACGGTAAGCCTAGGAATTAACCTTGAAAACCACCACAGCACCAGTGTTCGGCAGCCCAGAGCAGGGCAAGGGGGCTGGCCAGTGGTGGGTTAGAGGCAGGCAAGGGTGGGAGCAGGGATGGGTGAACAGGAAGACATGGGGAAACCAGTCAGATGCTGTCACCCATTGGGAGGCAGCATCTTACCCTTTAAAAAACAAACATCAGTTGCATGGAGGAACGGAAATATTAAGACTATGTAATTTAATCTCAAGAGATTACTAAGGTGTGCTCCAAATATACCCCGATGCTGCTGAAATTCATCAGAAGGGGAACAGTTCTCAGCTACTATCCCGTCTGCCTCAAGTAGACCACCCTAATTCCTTGATCATGTGCTTCAAGTTGTTAGAAAACCATTCAATAAAAGTATACCAAAAAGGGGAGAGAAAAAATGTGTCATGCAAAGAGGATGTGTTATTTTATTTTATTTTTTTGGGTTTGGTTTTAGAGTAGGTTGGGTTGCCGTGGTTACTAGGCGATGGATGGCAGCCCTTGGTGGCAGAGAGGTTCCTAGCCGGGGAGGGAGAAACGCAGGGTGTGTGTGTTCCCGTGCATGAGAAGACTGGACTATATCTCACTGATGATGGGCCAACGGCTGCTTTAGAGATGGTGAGAGATTGGATCTTATATAAACAGTGCTTTAACCCTCTTCATCCTGCATGCAAACAGACTCAGCTGCCTGTAGCACTTTAAGTCTCAAGTACTGAGAGGTGGGGTAGAGAGAGTGCCTACTGTAAACAAAAGCAATGGATCCAGCCTGGATCTCAGCGCCAGTTTCTTCACCCAGCCCCAGCAGACTTAGCTACGTAGTGTGCTCTCGGGGACTACTTCTATCTGACTTCCTCTTTCTGAAGGTTGGGCGTTCGGACTGTTGAAACAAAATGAGTGCCCCCTATTTAGGGTACTCATGAGAAAATGGCTTTGCAAGTCTTCCTCTTAGTTATCAAAAGCAAATGGTCTCCTCTGCTGATTGACTTCTTTTCTTGCAGTATTGACGAGTGTTGGCTGAGATGATCATGGAGATGAGTGACACCAGAGCTCACAGAAACATTCATGTTGACAGGTCGCAACAGAGTCAGTCACGCTGCATTTCTCAGTGGCAGAGAGAAATGGCCTACGACACTGGAATCAGCAGTTGTCATGGATACCATGTAAAGCTCAGCAGTTCTGCTGGGGCCCACGGTTAGAGGAACTCCACGTAATTCTCAGGGATGAGGCCAGTCTTTCCGTTCAGAGTCCCCTCCAACCAGCCAGGCTCCTGAGATGGGTGAACTGTACAGGAAGGGGAGAGAAAGCGAGAATAGATGGTGTTACAGATAGAGCAGGCGGCAGATATGTGTGTGTGTGGGGTGTGTGTGTGTGTGTGTGTGTGTGTGTGTGTGTGAAGGAAGCTTGAGCAATGAGTACAATCACTTATTAAGTTACATCATTCTAGAAGTTTAGAGGTTCTGAACCTTTTGTGGGATATAAGCCTTTTGATGAAAGCTGTCCTGAAAACTTTCTTCACAATGAAAAAGGAAACACTCACAGACATTCAACATTTTGCATACAATTTTAGGGATTTCATAGATTTTCTGAAGCTCCTGGTTTAAACTACAAAGAAGTGACAGATTCCTACTATGTAGGTTAGAGGGCAACAATTGACCTGGTCCATCCATACATGTATGTATCCTTCCTTTCTTCCTTCCTTTTCATCCTTTCCTTCCTTCCTTCCTCCCACGTACTCACCCACCGGCCTGCCCAGTATCAACTATGTACTCAGTGCAGTACCCACAGAAGACTAAGAACTAGTCTCTAAAGATATCCAGCATCTAGAGGCTGGGCCTGGTGGTTCACTCCTGTAATCCCAGTACCTTGGGAGGCTGAGGCAGGTGGATTGCTTCAGCCCAGGAGTTTGAGAACAGCCTGGGCAACATGGCAAAACTTCACCTCTACAAAATATATAAAAACTAGCCATGTTTGATGGAGCATGTCTGTAGTCACAGCTACTTGGAGGAGGGGGAGTGCCGAAGTGGGAGGATTGCTTGGGCTCAGCAGGTCGAGGCTGCACTGAGCCGTGATTGCACCACTGCACTCCAGCCTGGGCAACAGAGCAAGACCCTGTCTCAATCAATCCAGCTTCTCATCATCATCTTACTTTCCTTCAAATCCTTACCCCCTGCTTCTAATTTCCTTGCAAATTTTCTGGGTTTTTTTTTTTTTTTTTTTTTTTTTTTTGGTGGTTGTGATTTTGAATAGCCTTTGAATAGCCATTTCTCTGTTTCACTCACACTCTTTCTTAGTTTTCTTTCCTGTTCTCTAGATTTCCCCCTCCTCTATATACCAGCTTAAAAATTCTTCTATTCCTCCCTCTATTGCCCTTTGATTTTTCAGTATCCAAAAATGTATATCTACTTTTGTGACATCATGATCCATCTCCATGGAAACCATTGTGATATTATAAAGATTATCTAAAATCCAGCTGAGTCTGCAAAGTAGTCAATAGCAGGAAGGAAGAGAGAAGGAATCATGGGACTAAGAGGTGGGGGATGTTCATGCTTGTCAACTGAAGATATACAGATCACTCTGCAGTGAGGCAGGGCATTTACTCTTAATGTGTTAGGAAAGCTCCAATTTTCCAAGATTATTTGGAGAGAAGAGATTTTCCCCTATTCCCTTCCTGGGCTAATTAAATGACTTCCTGAGCTTGTTTTAGAAAAGCATTTCCGCTCCGACACTGCTACAGAATTCTAGTTTCAGTTTGTAGGGAAAGACGCAAGAACAGAAACCAAAGGAGGCAAATGGGAGACAGCAAAAGAATCTTCCAGAAGATCAGTGCCAGTCAACTTTGGGTACACCTTGAGTGCCTCCTTAGGAAAAGACAAGGTTAAACATCTATTCATTGGCCTCCAAAGTTGGCCAATTTCAGATCACTAAGCCTGAGGGATAAACAGCAAGGATACTTTGGGTTCATGACAACCCACACAAGACAGAGTCTGGGAGAGAAGTGCCTTGGAAGAAGACACAAATTAAAAGCAACCTGGCCTCTCCAATTACCAAAGGTCTTCCATGCCACTCTTAAAGAACACCCAAATACCCCTGCCCTCTGCCCATCCACCCAACCAAAGCTTCCAAGATCACTTCAGTTTCTGCACTTCATACTGGTGACAAGCCCCTCTTCCCTTTAGTTGGTTCTTGCAAATATGTAAGGAGCTGGTGTGGATAAAGCACTCGGCACAGAGCCAGGCACAGAGCAAATGCTCAGTACCGGCTAGTCAGTAGGAGATCCTGGATCGGGACTGCTCAGCAAGACCCCCTCCTAGTAAAGACCTAGTAAAACCAGACGGCCCTTACCACCCACCTGAGCTTCAGGAAAAATCAACTGTTCAGAATAAAATTAACAAATCAAACCCATTCTCCAAAATAAAAACCTAGAAAGAATAAAGCAACCAAACTGACAAAACAAAAACAAAAGCCAGGCCCTCCTGCTTTACAGCAAAGCTCCAAGTTGAGTTGTTACTCTACCAGATGCACTGAGTCCATCTCCTTCAGATCTTTCTCCTTTTCCTGGCCAGCTGTTCAACCACAGCACAGGTACTGGGGTGAAAACATTTACAATGCAATTTAGGGGCTAAGGGAAGAATTAGAGGGGACAAGACAGGCCCTCCAAACTGGAGGCCAAAAGGTAGGTCACAGGGGATGGCAGGAGATAACACAGCCTTTGGGTCGGACTGCTGACTCACTGAGCCTTCAAGCCAGGGTTTACTAAAGCATATGCCAGACCATGTGCTTCAGAACCCTCAGGATGCTTATTCAAACCGCACATTCCTGGGACCCATGGCAAATCAATTAAAGCAGAATCTCTGGGAAGGGGATGCAGGAACCTGTATTTTCACTAGCTCACAGGAAGTTAGGAGCTATAACTTTTCTGTGCCCAAATGCCTCCGAGTTAAAATTCAAACTGTCATTTACTAACGGAGGAGGGAGGCAGCACCAGTGCCCCCTTTCTTTCTGCTGTCTTCTGTTTCCACGTTAAGGCTTACCTGAAGCCCCACTTCCTTTGTAAATATTACCATGGAATCCCTTCTACCCGCACCCTCCTCTTCCAGACTCCTAAAATGCTCATAGTACATCCCACATAGTATGCATGCATCCTATTAATATGCTGTTCAAATGTGCTAAGCTTTGCTTCTCTATCTAGTTTTTCAGTGCGTTTTGGTTTGGATTATAGCACTTCCTGGCTCAACAACCTTCAGTAATTCCCTTCTGCCTCGTGAATTATAATGATACAAGCTAACACTTAGATATGTTATGAAGCTGCCGTGTGCTTGGAGTTTTAGACATATTGATTCATTTGATTCTCAGGATCCTAGCTTATATTATTATTATCCATATTTTGCAGATGAGAAAATTAAGGCTCAGAGAGGTAAAATAATTTGTGCATAGTCACAATACTAGAACCAAAATTTAAACTCAGCTTGTTTGATTCCAGAGACCAACCCCCTTCCCACTACATCAGGCCTCTGTTTAACCAGAGAGTGTGAGCCATGCTGATAAGGAAGATAACATGTTGAGCACATGCCAGGCGGCAGACCTTTTGCGAATACGCGCTTCACACCTGCATTTCCTCCTTTCATCTTCAGAATGACTATGGAGTTGGTTCTGCTATTATCCTCACTTTACTGATGAAAAACTGTGGCTGAGAAAAGTTAAGCATCTTGGCCAAAACTAAATATTAATAGCTGGTAGACGATGAAAATGAATCAGAGCCCAGGACATCTGATCCCAGAGTCTGTCATCTTAACTACTACTGCTGTTGCCTAGCCCAATGCTCTGAACATCAAAGATGCTAAGCGCTTGTTGGGCTGAATGGCGCCAATGTGCAACACCGAACTGCACCAGTGTCCGAGATGCTATACAAACACAAAAGGTGTTGCCGCAAGCTGCCTGAGGGGCTCTTCAGCCCAGCAAGCATGTAACAAATACAAACTTCTGGGGACACAGGTGTGCTTCCTGCCAACCACTTTCTCTCAGCTCTACCCCTGTGTACACCATACACCCCTGCGCATACAACTCATGCCTTCTGCCCTCCTTCGCTCACCATGGACAGGGAGCAAGTGTGTGACTAAGGTCTCTAATGGCTGACTGTCCCCAAAAGAAGTCTTAACTAAAAGAGGTGCAGACCCCTGGGTAATTAAAATACATTTACTCATTTAAAAACATTTACTGAACACCTACCACATGCTAGACACCATGCTAGGTCCTTGCACATAGCACAGAACAAGCAGACAAGATTTTGCTGGGCGGGACAATCAAGCAATAAGCAAGCACATAATTTTAGGGAGTGGTGAAAGGAGAAAGACTAGAGCAGTGGGTAGTGCAAGCGCAGCGGCCCTGCAATGGGAAAAGGCTGGGAGGGATTTTAGAACAGTAGTGGGCCTGTGTTTCCTAAAGAGCCTCACGGTCAGTGTGTCTCTCTCCTTAACTCTGCCATTAGTGCCACAGATAACACGCAGACACAAAGGCATGAGTGTCTGTGTTCCAGTCAAGCTTTATTTACAAAAACAGGTGGCGGGTTGGATTTGACTGGCAGGTCATAGTTTGCTGCTCTTACTTGAGAACATAAAGAAGGCCTGCGAAGCTGCAGGATGTCAAGTGAGGGTGAGAGGAGGTCAGAGGGGTAGGAACTGGGCCCTGGGGGGCCTTGTAAGTCATTCTCAGAGCAGTGGGAGGCCACTGATAGATTTTAAGCAGGAAATAACATGATGTGATTTTCATTTTCAAAGATGACTCTTGCTGCTATGTGAAGAAGGGGTTATGGGAGCAAGAGTGGAAGCCAGCAACAAGATGTGTCAGGCGGCCAGTGGAAGCGCCCAGGTGAGAGGTGGAGGTGGCCTGGGCTTGGGCGTGGCAGCGAAGATGGCTGGAGAAGCTGAAGGAGATCCCTGAGTGCTCTCCTGTTAGCCCATTTCCTAGGCAGCTTGGGGGCTCCCCCGTGAGGATGTTCTCCATCAGCAAAGGAAACTTGGGACAGGCCTGCTGTGTAGTAGTGCTGTGTCAGGTACCATGGGAATGAATGGATCCACTTCCTCTCAGATCTTGTTAAAAGTATCCCTAGAACCCAATTTTAGTGACTGCCATGTGCATTTTCCAGGTATCACGAATCATGTTGCTTCAAGATGACTAACGTTCCTGAGAATAGGAGCTATTTCTCTTTCCAGTTACTGTCTGAGGTGCTCTTGTTAAAATGGACAGTTTCCCAGTAGATTGGCCAGAGCTGACACTGGAATTATTTCTAGGTATTGCACATCCATTTCCCACTGCACAAAGTCCATGAGCTGACAGCAGCAGCCACTCCGGAGTCACAGTAGGGGCCCCTGGAATCCAAAGGCTTTGAGATTAATCATTACGAAACAACAGACTTTCCCTCCACGGGCCCCTCCCTTTTCCTCTTCCTTATTCATTCTTCTTAATCCTGACACACACACAAAGACACACACACACACACACACACGTGCACTTTCTTCTGATTGGTTGGATGATTTAATCTGACAGCTACACAGCATACAAATTAAATAGCCTTTACCTAATATCCCCAGTGGTAAACTAACAAGAAATGGAACAAGGAAAAAGACGCCCCCCCCGCCCCCCGCCAGGCAGAATAACAGTGTTCTGTAATGCCTCATTTTCTCCGGTAGAGGTGACGGGGTGGGGAGGAAGAGGGTCTACGTAAGCATTTTCCTCTGGAAAGAAGACCTAATAACATATTTTCAGTTAACCCAACTGAGAAAGTGTACTAACATTTCGTCAGGTCCATTTTCTACTGCAACTCAGTCAACACTGAGAGGTGTTTTCTTTCACGTTTAATTTGGCCTTTTGCTCCTCAGGGAATTTGAAAGGTCACTGGCAAGGCTGGTTAAAAACAAACCAGTGTCAGCAAACTCTGCCATGACTCCTAGAGCCCACAGGAAGGCTTGGGTAAGGCCTCTTACTCATTCAACCAAACTTCCCTCCTGCTCTCATCTGTCAATACCTACAGGATTTCTGATGATTACCACGCTGTAGGCGGGAGCACTTACAGAATTGTTAGGTGGCAGGTGGCGGGTTGGATTTGACCGGCAGGTCATAGTTTGCTGACCTTACTTGAGAACATGAAGAAGGTCTGTGACGCTGTAGTATGTCAAGTGAGGGCGAGAGGTCAGAGGGGCAGGGACCGGGCCCTGTAGGGCCTTGTAAGTAATTCTCAGAGCAATGGGAGGCCACTGAAGGGCTTTAATGTCATTTCCATTTTTCAAAGATCACTCTCGTTGCTCTGTAAAGAGGGGGTCATGGCAGCAAGAGCAGAAGTGAGAAGATGTGTTGGGCGGCCAGTGGAAGCGCCCAGGTGAGAGGTGGAGGCGCCCGGGGCTTTGGTGTGGCAGTGAAGATGGCTGTGGATGCTGAAGGACACTCTGCTGGGGGAAAAAAGGACTTGGGAGTTAACAATCACCCAGGCTTCTCTTCTTTTTTTCCCCCCTTTATGCTTAACTGTTTAAGCTACCGCAGAAAGACTTAAAAATGAAAGAAGGTAGGAACATAAAATGGTAAAATGGTGCAACTTCTTCGTGTAACAGTTTGGCGTTTCCTCAGACACTTAAACACAGAATTCATATGGCCCTGCAATCCCACTCATAGGTGTATCCCCCAAGAGAACTGGAAACCTGCGCCCTCACAAAAACCTACACACATGTTCACAGCAGCATTGTTCAAACAGCCAAAAAGTGGAAACAACGTGCCCATCTACTGAGGAATGAGCTTACATGAACTGTGCTATGTCCATACCATCACACATTAAAAGGAATACGGTTCTGACACGCTACAATGTGGATGAACTTGAACATTATGCAAACTGAAGAATCCAGTTTCAAAGATCACATACTGTATAATTCCATTTGTATGAAATGTCCAGAGCAGGCAAATATAGAGAGACAAAGTAGAAGAGTGGTTGCCTTGGGCTGGATGGAAATGGGTTGTGGTAAGCAGGGCATGACTGCTAAAAGGTATGGGGTTTCTTCTGGGGGTGATGAAAATATTCTGGAATTATATAGTGGTGATGGTTGCACAACTCTGAATATACTAAAAACCATTGAATTGTACATTTTAAATGGGTAAATTGTAGGTGGTACGGTTATCTTAATAAACCGTTAAAAAATGGAAGAAGGCTGCACTCACCAAAAGGAATCACAAAGAAGATAGAAGCATATACATAACTTTTGCTAGTTCAAAACAATTCTGCCCCTGAGATCAGGAGTCCTTTGTGTTGTCAGAGGGAATGGCTGATAGGAACATGATGATCCCTTGCCCATGTGAGCAGTGAATTGGGACTTAGAGGACAGACCTTTAAGCCCTGGATTCACCTGTCAGTGTAGGAATCTCTCAAATCCTGCTCTTCTACAGGCAGAAGCCCCTTCCCTGCTGACAAAGCAGGGAGCAGAAGCCCAAGCAACGCAGCCCATTCTGGTTTGTCTTCTGTAAGAGCCGTGTCGTGTTACGGCAAGGAGAGGACTCCGCTGCCTGGGCCTGTGTGGGGGACACTCACCAGTAAAATGGCTTTGGACAGCCTTCAGCAGCCCTGTTGCATCTGCACTGCACCTGCAGTCTGCTGGGGCCTGCAAGCACCAGCTATGAACAGGAGAGGTGGCTGGGCTGGCTGTTTGTGCACTTTGATTTATAAAGGGCCCAGATGAAAGTTAATGGAGCAAAGGTTTAAGGACAGTGCTTGAGGCTTTGAGAGCGATAAAAGGGAATGCAGACCCAGACACCCACATGCAGTTCTGGGGTAATCCCTCCTCCTTCTGCTGACCCAGAAGGCCAAGGGTTGAGTGTGACCTGGGAAACCCCCATGCTCTGTGCCTTGTTCCCCCTTTTGTCTACCTGTACCTGATGGGTATCTCTGCTATGCTGAATGCAGCGGCTGGGCACACACAATGGCAGCCCCTGTGGACGTGAGTACAGTCAAGGGCTGGTCCCCAGGAACCCATGTCTGCTCTGGCCTGGAATGTGTTTACAGATACAGCCAGGACCCCAGAGTCAGGTGCGGCACCCACTGCTCAGACAAAAGTGAGGAAAAATTGTCACTGTGAACTATGAGAGCATCAGGGCCTTTTTTGAAGATGGATACAATGATGACGATGGTTTTAATAATAAAAATATTAACTTATTGGATGCTTAATACGCGTTGAGTACCATTTTAAACATGTGATGCGTATGATCTCTTAAAGCCACTTTCAGGTCCTGGGCTGGGTCTTTTGCAGGCACAATCTCATTCACAGTGGTAACAACTCAACGCGGAGCTGATTACACTAGTTCACTCTTCACGATGTCTCCGGAAGTCCTGCTGCTGCTCTTTTATTTTGGGAAAAGACACAGAAACCAACACACACACACACACACACACACACACACACACACACACACACACACGCTTTTTTTTCTTACCCATTGTATTGAGATTTTCCCTAGGGAGGAGCTTTGAAAATGCCAGTTATTTATGTGCTCCCCTTGCCCCCGCCCCCCGCCCATATCTTTGTGAGGGGATGAGAAACTCACCATTATCGAAGACCGTGCCTGCTGTGAACGAAAGTTCTGAGTCATGTTCAGCTTTGCAGGCATACAAGGCTTTCGCCTTCCGGAACGGTGTGCTGTGTGAAAACAGGAGTTTATTTAACATTTTTAAAAAAACCCTTAGAAAGCCCCAGATATTTAATCTCCCTTCTTCCCTTTCCCTGTAAACTACCTAGTACCCTCTCGTGGGAAGTGCCTGGCAAGGCAGCCAGATGGCAAGACATGAGGTGGGAAAGCTGCAAAGGTCACAGGAGAAAAATGAGAAATATTCAGAGAAAAGCCATAAGCTTCAAGAAACTACACTTCTTGTGGGGTCACCTTGTGCCATGTTAAAACTCTACCTGGGAGTTACAACAGCCAAACAGCGGGAGGGCAGGCTGGGCCCCATTTTTGGAGTGGGAGTGCCTTGTGGGAGGGGAGGGAAGCAGGGGCAGGAAAGAAGTTCCAAGCTGCTCTGGGGAACACGCTCCCAACAGACCCTGTTGAAAGCTGGCAATGCTCAGTGAGTCAAAAAGGAGAAATTCCAGCAAAGCCAAGTTTCAGTTCCAGGCCACGGGCGGACATGAGCTCTCCCAGATGTTCCTGATTTCTTACCAGGCTGGGTCTTGCTGGTGAGGCAGGATTCCAGAGCTGGAGCTCTCCACCCCCCAGGGGAGGGAATAGACAAGGTGCATGAGGGCAATTACACATGTGTGTGCACGAGCCCACACGCGCACCTGTATGGGGAGTGTGGGGAGGAGGAAGAAGGGAGAGGGGACACGAGGCGTTTTGTTTGTTTGTTTTGTTTTTGCTTTTCTCATGTCCAATGAGTGTTTACAATCACTCTCACTGTGCATCCGAATCACCTGGGGAACATTTAGAAAATGCAGATGCCTGGGTTCTACCCAGATGTGCAGATATTATATAGGCATCGTTTTTTTTGTTTGTTTGTTTGTTTTTTTTTTTTTTTGAGATGGAATCTCACTCTGTCGCCCAGGCTGGAGTGCAGTGACACCATCTTGGTTCACTGCAAGCTCCGCCTCCCGGGTTCACGCCATTCTCTTGTCTCAGCCTCCCGAGTAGCTGGGACTACAGGCGCCCACCACCACCCCCAGGTAATTTTTTGTATTTTCAGTAGACACAGGGTTTCACCGTGTTAGCCAGGATGGTCTCAATCTCCTGACCTCGTGATCCACCTGCCTCTGCCTCCCAAAGTGCTGGGATTACAGGCGTGAGCCACCACACCCGGCTGAGCATCAGTATTTTAAAAAAGCTCTCCAAGTAATTCCAATATGAAATGAAGGTCGAGAGCCACTGTTGTAGAGCAGAGGGTGGCAACCTTTTTCCGCAAAGGGCCAGGTGGTAAATATTTTGAACTTTGTGAGCCACATGGTCTCCGTTGTGCAGGCTGATCCAAGTAAATGGTTATCTCGAATTTATTGCTGGGCCATAGTTTACTGTTGTTCCCTCTGGTTTTCTAGGAACCAAGAGATGATGGCCAGGTGGGAAAATATTGGGAAAGCAGGAGAAAATGAAGTGGGACCCCTGGGAATGAAGGAAAGAAGAGTCCTTAGTATTCATCAGCTTCAACAGGAAAACAGCTCTTCCTGGCTAATTATGATGAAAGAATAAAGTTCAGGACAAGGGGCACAGTCTGTGAGCCAAAGAAACCAAGTCTGTGTTGGCCAGCAAGGACCAAATATCCTATGTGCAACTTTCCAGGGAGGAACATAGGAGGTTTTTTTTTTTTTTTTTTTTTTTGAGAAGCTGGGAAGCAGAGAGGAGGAGTGACTTGGCTGTGAAAAGTGCTAAAACAGATAGAAGACTATACTGACAGGCAAATGGAGCCTGTTATGACATTGAAGGTGAAAGGAGAATCTAGTTCACATTAGCCGGGGTCTCAGAGACCAGGTTTTGAGGCAATATTTCTGCCTCTTGATGACAGGGCAGAGCAGGTCCTGGGCAGGGCAGAACAGGTGGGTAAAAAGCAAAGAGACCAGGGAAGGGAGACTAAAAGTAAGGGAAACAGCATCTGAGGAAAAGCTCCTCTGACTGGATTTTTGCGAACATTACTTATAATCTCACTAAATAAGGATAATGGGACAAAACAGGGGCAAGCTGGGAAACCAGCAGGGGTATTTGGCAGGCAGAAATAAAAGGGAATGGTCCGGGTGTCCAAGATTATCATTTAAAAGGAGTAACGTTCCATTGATATTAGGTTTGTGAAATTGAATAATGAAGTGGCAATAACATAATACATTAAAAAATAACAGACTAGGTGCTGTGGCACATGCCTGTAATCCTAGCACTTTGGGAAGTGGGAGGATTGCTTGAGCCCAGGAATTTAAGACCAGACTGTAGACACCTCCATCTCTACAAAAAAATTTTAAAAATTAGCCAGGCATGATGGGACACATGTGGAGTCCAGGTTACTTGGGAGGCTGAGGCAGGAGGACTGGTTGAGCCCAGGAGGTTGAGGCCGCAATGAGCAGAGATTGCACCACTGCACTCTAGTCAAGTGAGACCCTGTCTCAAAAAAAATGTAAGTAAATAAATAAATAAGCAAGCCAAGAAAGGGCCTTGTTTTTTCCTCAAGTTGATAAGTAGCCAATAGTCTATGGGAGGAATTTTCCCTTGAGATCTCCCTCTACTGCCATAGGATAGGCACAAAAATGGGAGAAATGATAGAAGAGGTGCTTTTAAAGGGGGCCATTTGTATTGCCCAAGGAGTAGGAATGGGTAGAGTTGCCAGATAAAATACAGGACACCTAGTTAAATTTGGATGGCAGATTAAACAATAAATATTTCTTTAGTATACATTATGCCCCAAATATTGCATGGGACATATGTATATGAAAAAATTTTTGTTGTTTATCTACCATTAAAATTTAACTGGGTATGCTGTATTTTTATTTTATTTGCTAAATCTGGCAACACTACCCAAAAAGTCTTATCTTCTTAAAAGCTTGTCAGCTCAACAACTCAAGTGTCCCGTAACTCCTTCTCAAAGGCCTTTAAGCAGTTTGCTTTAGGTAGGGTTCCTACCAAAACAGACAAATCCTGTTGGCAGAAAGATTGTGTTTGTAGGCTTTGGCTCTGATTGAAAAAAAATAAAAAATCTCCACCAGGCATCATTGGTTCTTTGGCTTCCTGTTCTCCACAGTGCATCTCAAAACTGGCTACAGAGAGCCTGGAGCAGTTTTTGGCTGCTCCTGTCACACTGCCCTTCAGACTTCAGCTGGGCCTTTAAAGGCATGAACAAGTTTGGATCCTCCGGCTAGTTCCCTTTTAATTTTCGCCTCTGAGTATGGCACAAGGCCTGGAAAGCACACACAGGAGTTTCCCTCAAATGCCCTTGCAAACCTTGCAAAATGATGACCCATTCTCCATCATATGGCACTACAGGGAGGTGGGACCAGCTAGACTGGCAGGTGGCAAAGGGTTGATCATTTAGGCATAATTTCCAGGGACTCCTGTGCAAATGCAAGTTATGGGTTTGGGGCTGTGGGCTTTTATGGGGGAGGGGTGAGCAAGTGAAAGAAAAGGGAAATATGGAGATAATTCGTCTCCAGCACCTTTTCTCTACTGTGCTGCAAAAGGCATCTTCATTCCTGACTTTGAACAAACAAAGTCTATAAATGATTTGAAGAGGGGACAGTGATATGGTTTGGCTCTGCATTCCCACCTGAATCTCATCTTGTAGCTCCCATAATTCCTGTGTTGTGGGAGAGACTCGGTGGAGATGACTGAATCATTGGGGATGGTCTTCCCTGTACTGTTCTCGTAATAGTGATTGGGTCTCATGAGATCTGATGGCTTCAAAAATGGGAGCTTCCCTACACAAACTCTCTTTTTGCCTGCTGCCATCCATGAAAGACAGGACTTCCTCCTCCTTGCCTTCTGCCATGATTGTGAGGCCTCCCCAGCCATGTGGAACTGTAAGTCTGTTAAACATCTTTCTCTTCTCAGTCTTGGGTATGTTTTCATCAGCAGCATGAAAACCGACTAATACAGACAGGAAGCAATTTCCAGAGGAGATATCATTCAGAAGTCCATGGGACCACTGATTAGGTCTAATTCAATATTTACTTTTAAAGGCTTTGCTCAGGGAAGGAAATCTGAAGCTTCATGCTCTGGAAGTGGATTTGGGGGAGAGGCCTCAATGGACCTGAATAATGGGTGTATACCACCACCTCTTTGCTATACACTGTAGTGTACAGATTTTGGCCCTCTCTGTTCCTCTGATGAGCTAGCTCCCCAGCAATGTTGCTATCTGTGCTCCCCTGGGCACACATACTTAGCCCAACTCTGCCTTGACTTTTTTTTTTTTTTTTTTTTTTTTTTTTTGAGATGGAGTCTAGCTCTGTCACCCAGGCTGGAATGCAATGGCGCGATCTTGGCTCACTGCAACCTGTGCCTCCCAGGTTCCAGCAATCCTCCTGAGTAGCTGGGATTACAGGCGCCTGCCACCATGCCTGGCTAATTTTTGTACTTTACTAATTAGTAGAGATGGGGTTTCTCCATGTTGTCCAGGTTGGTCTTGAACTCCTAACCTCGGGTGATCTCCCCGCCTCAGCCTCCTGAAGTGCTGGGATTACAGGTGTGAGCCACTGCGCCCTGCCTGCCTTGACTATTTCAAGAGGGCAGCTTCCTAACGGGTGTCCAAATGGTGCTATTCTAACAATGGCCAAGGGAGGAGGTACTGACTGATCGTGACCCCAGACACACAAGATGGGCAGATTCTATTGCCACTGCCCTCTGTCAATCTGGAAATACTCTGGGAGGTAGGAAGAGGTAGGAAGGAAAAAGAGTCTGGAAATATTTGGGGAGATGAAAACGAGTGAAGAGGTAAAGATGCTTGACAAGAAACAGGGCCCCAAAGCTCAGAGTCACAAAAACGTGAGTAGCATCAAGGCAGAGAGGACATTTTAGGATTTTAGCTGAGTGATGCCACTCTCGAGTCTCTTAACCCATTTTGTCCAAAGGGCCAATATTTTGAAGATTTTTACTCCATTTTGATAAAAATGAAGGAACTACATTCTCCTAAAACCCAAATTTCTCTAATGAGTGAGTGAGGCATTTTGGAAGCTGACTTGTCTGTGGTCACTTAGTTTCCTCTGGTTCAGGTCCGCATGATCTAATGAGAATAATCCATGCTATTTCTGGTATCTTAAAAAGTTAATGTCTCCCAAAGTGCCCAGAAGATGTCCAAGGAATGATTAGGAAATCACTAGAATGTCAGGAAGACATGATCTGAAAATTTCCCTTATTTATAGAGTGAGAAAAAAAAGAATTTATTGAAAAGCTCCTTCCCATCATCCAGGACAAAGCCAGGTAGAAAGCTGTATAAAACCTAAAAGAGCAAGCCAGGCTCTGGGCTGGGAGCTGCATGGAAACTCAAAGCTGGGGTTACCCATGTGTTTGGAGGAAAGAGTGCTGAGCTGACGGGGAGAAGTCCTGAATTCTGGACTGGCTCTCATTTAGTCATGTCATTGTGTCCAAGTCACCTCACTGTGCTTTAGTTTTCTTTTTCCACAATAGGTTTCAGGCCATTTCTCTTCTCATTCTCACATGAGGAAAGAACGAAATGATAGATGTGTAAGTGCCTAGTGGGGAATAAAGTAATATATGTATCTGTATCTATATAAATAACACGGGGTTTTCTTTTCTTCTAAAAGTGAAACTCGGCTTGACCAATTATTTAAGCCTCTCTGCTGGATCCACCCTTTGGAGAAAAAGACAGAAGAGAAAATACTCCCAAAGCCCAAAACGCTTCTGATGCTTAAAACTGGGCTCTACTATCTGGTTGTCTGAAAGCCGAGACAAAGCGTGAGAGAGAAGCATGTTCAGGAGTTTCACAGCATAGGAATTCTGCAGGATCCCTATTCATTCTTTTCCTGGTTGTAAAGAGCTCTTTTTTTCCCAAAGAGCACAAGAGCAAATAACTTAAGTGCGGAAGTCACAAAAGCAGAGAAAACTACAGCATGGCCCCGAGAAGAGGAACTAGGTCAAGCTGCTCTCCCTCAGAGAGAGGTAGTGCCTGTTCCCAGGACAGCTCAGGCTTCATGACACACAGAGACAGAAGCAGGCTGGGAGCATGGATGGTTCTGGGAGTATATGGGGGACAAGGAGGCATAAGCCATGAGCAATTTAAGAGAAATCGCTTCGTCTCTCAAGTTTTTATTCTGTGTTCTATTTGGCTCTCCCACACTGGATCTGGTCTAAGTGACTCGGTGTCACTGCTCAGGGAAGCCCAACCCTGCAAATAAATGTTGCCTGATGCTACCTGATGAAAAGGAGAGAAGAAAAGGTTGGCACGTGTCTCAACACTGTTCCTGCTTATGTTATCTTACACCAAAGCACAGCGAGCACATGAAATTGAGAGAGCCGTCAAAACCAGAGTCTGATTCAGGAGGTGCTCCTTCCCCTAACTCTAGGCACCAGAGAGATTAGTTCAGAAACTTGAGTCAGGGTTAAAAAGGGTGTGAAAAATGCCATGCTGGTTCATGCAAATGGTCCCTTTTAGCTCTGGTCTCTTAGGATGGAACCACAGGAGAGCAGAGGCAGCCCCCTGTTGTCCCTGGCCAGCTTTGGATAAACGGGAACAGATTGGTCATCATCCGAGATTTTACCTGGAGTCTTCACGTACCGCTTCTTCTGGCCTGTCAAAAAGCAAGTGCAGGTTTGGATGGCAGGGAACAAAGTTGACGAGGAGGCTGAACACTGCATGAAGAGAGGACCAAGCCAATGAGAGAACAACGGCAGCAACAGAAAACCAAACAAACCCTGCAACAGACCTGACGGGGGAGGAGTCGCTGGACGTGGATGAGGTGGGCATAGGGCTGGATGGCGCCGAGAACATGGGCCAAGATGGCGAGAGGGGTGAAGTTGGGCTTGGATTCGGGGGGCTGCAAGACATAACAACCAGAAAACTTGTCAGCACACAGGGAAACCACAATGGGAGCACAGGAGGTCATGGGAGGCCAGATGATGGAAAGCTGGGCAGAGCAGAGGAGCACCGAAACCCAGGGACGTGCTGTCAGGGTCATGTCACAGTCCTCCAGACCAAACCTCCGCATCCAAGTAACGTCTGCTCTGTAATTCCTCGGAGTATAAACGAGCTTTGCCCAGCAGAACAACTGCTTTTCAGGTGATAGAAGCTTCTTCAATCATGTCCATTGGTGACAAATGCCCTGAGCCCATGCACATGAGCTCCCACACACACATGCTATCACCAGCCTTGTTCTGAGGCAGGGCTAGCTTATAGTGAGCCTTCAGCTTCCACTCTTGTGAGAGTGTTTTTCAGGTTATGTCTCAGCAGAAATGACCTTTTTTTTTTTTTTTTTCTTCTGGGCCACAAAGGCCATTCAGTGAGAGAATAATTTCCTGTTTGCATTTTTAACTAGATGGGCTGTGTGCCACTGGAGACCTGAAGTACTGCATGAAGAAGGCAATAGCCGATGGAGGTGAATACAGATATACCTCTTGGGAGACGGTATGCAATTACCAGCAGAATGCGGTTCCTCTGAGGTTTGCTGCCCGGGCTTGCCCTTTCTCCTTTCGTGGAATTTGGGCATTACGATACTCAAAGGAAAAGCCCCAGAGGGAAGGCAACGAAAAAAATGAACTGAACCTTCAATTTGTTCTTTTTGTTCTTTGACGGGTGGCTAATGAAAAGTTTGGAGAGGAAAGGTTGAAATTACTCACTGAAATGTGGCTTGTGGATTTTAATTGGTTGTGTTAGCCCTTGGACTTATTTCCACAAATGACACAAGCACCTTCACAACTCTGTGAAATCATACATCACAAATAGGGCAAACACCAATGACTGAGAGAAACCAGTTCAGCCACACCACCACTTGCCACCCTTGAATCTCAGCAGACTGCTGGACTGTTTGAACTAAGCACTTCATGGGGTAAAAATGACAGAAATCCAGTTCAAGGGGAACAGACTTTCTAAGCATACTGCAATTTAGCAGGCACACACAAATGTCCTACTTACTGGGACTTCCCTGGGGTTATACCAATTCAAACATGACACCCAATAGTAGCCCTAATTACTTAATGTTGTAACTCCTATAGACAAATAACAGCAAAAACCACAGCGTGAGTTCATCAGAGAGGCTCAAACTAATGTGACTGATAAACACTTCATTAAATTTAATTATGTATATTTTTGGAATATAAATTCCATGAGGCAGAGGCTTTTGTTTTGCTTACTGCTATATATCCAACGTCTAAAATAGTGTCTGTAGGTATTATATTTAACAAATCATTATTGAATAAACTAATGAATCTCATTTACACACCCGAAAAGCCCACAAACAGGTACTGCTATAATTCCCATTTCACAGATGTGGAAACCCGGGCTAAGCTGAGGCTTCCCTAAGGATACCCAGCCTATAAGTAACAGGGCTGAGGTTCAAACCTCATCTGCTGATTCTAAGGCCAGGGCTCCTGCAGCCAGTGTACTCCCTCTGAGATAGCAGGACTTGCCCTGTTCCTCTAGCCTGTGCCAAGCTTCTTTACAGACTCAGTCACAGCATTAGAATTCTTCTTAACCACTGATTATGTGTTTCCTTTAGATCCCTCCCCTATTTGCATGGGAAAATGACAATACAGTGATAGAGAATCACAATAAGACTCAACATATTCTAAATTCCAACAAAATCCCCAATCCTGCCTCCAGTGTTCGCTCTGGCAGATTCATATAGCAGAAGGAATTCATATAAGAGAAGAAATAAAATGTAAAGAGTATGACTCTTTAAAACTTTTTTTTTTTGTGAATCCAGCAAAAGCTAGTCATTGAGCACTTAGTATATTCAAGACAATAAATGATATTTGCCAAGGTCCCTTGACCTCAAGAGCTTAAAATATATTTGACAAGAAGCAACAGATTTAAAAACCATAGTAATGTAAGACAGTAAGATCGATCAGCTGAGGGCTAAGCTATTATTAGCTTAATACCTGGCTCCCCCTTGATTCTGTCTCAAGTCCTAGGAAAAGTGTCAACTTCTTTCTACTGTGCAGTCCCCATTTTCTTCCACAGTTTCTGCTAGTCAGAGAGACCTCACTTTCTCAGTCCTCTCAACACAACCCCGCCCCACCAGACAATGACCTAGTAGGCAAAGCCTGGCAACAACTTTCAAACCACAACCCAGTCCAGGAACCCAAGCAGAACCAGGGACAATTTGGAGGTTCAAGAGAACAGCCCAGACCCAGGGGCTTTTACCAATGTGTTCTTTTGGTCAGTGGTTACCACAGGACAATTAAAAAGTCCTTCCAACTTTTTTTTTTTTTTAATGACTTTAATAAGTAGGAAACACCTCCAGCTTCCTATTCCATCTGTACCAAGAATTATGCCTTTGGCTAATGGCATAGTTGGGAACATATTCTGTGAACACAATGTGGGTTTCTAAATGGTTTTCACATCCTCAGATATCTAAGTGGTTCTTGGCCAGAAGTACATGGCTGAAATTATCTGGGGGTGCGGCTGGAATGCAGGATATTCGTAACTATTATAATAACTTACTCCTCAATCTCCATGTTGATTATCATAGTATCAACTGCAATTTTTTTTTTTTTTTTTTTTTTTTGGAGACAGAGTTTTGCTCTTGTCGCCCAGGCTGGAGTGCAATGGTGCGATCTTGGCTCACTGCAGCCTCTGCCTCCTAGGTTCAAGCTATTCTCCTGCCTCAGCCTCCCAAGTAGCTGGGATTATAGATCCCCGCCACCATGCCTGGCTAATTTTTTTGTATTTTTAGTAGAGACAGGGTTTCACCATGTTGGTCAGGCTGGTCTTGAACTCCTGACCTCAGGTGTTCCACCCACCTTGGCCTCCCAAAGTGCTGGGATTACAGGCATGAGCCACCGTGCCTGGCCTCAAATGTAATTTTTAACAACAGAATTTCAGAATTTCATTTGTTTGTTTATGGTTTAGCCATAGCAGTAACATTTGGTATTAAGTGACCACTTTTTAACATTTATTACCACTATGTTTGAATTGGTATAATAATAAAATGCATACTCCATAGTACTTCTGTGATTTTTTAAAATTAAAGTTCTGGGATACATGTGCAGAATGTGCAGTTTTCTTACACAGATATACAAGTGCCATGGTGGTTTGCTGCACCCATCAACCTGTCATCTACATTAGGTATTTCTCCTAATGCTATCCCTCCCCTAGCCCCCTACCCCCTGACAGGCCCTGGTGTGTGATGTTCCCCTCCCTGTGTCCATGTTTTCTCATTGTTCAACTCCCACTTAGGAGTGAGAACATGCGGTGTTTGGTTTTCTGTTCCCGTGTTAGTTTGCTGAAAATGATGGTTTCCAGCTTCATCCATGTCCCTGCAAAGGACATGAACACATCCTTTTTTATGGCTGTATAGTATTCCATAGTGTATATGTGCCACATTTTCTTTATCCAGTCTATCATTGATGGATATTTGGGTTGGTTCCAAGTCTTTGCTATTGTGACTAGTGCTGCAATAAACATACATGTGCATGTGTCTTTATAGTAGAATGATTTATAATCCTTTGGGTATATATCCAGTAGTGGGATTGCTGGGTCAAATGGTATGTCTGGTTCTAGATCCTTGAAAAATCACCACACTGTCTTCCACAATGGTTGAACCAATTTGCACCCCCAGCCACAGTGTAAAAGCTTCCTATTTCTCCACATTTCTCTCCAGCATCTGTTGTTTTCTGACTTTTTAATGATCGCCATTCTAACTGGCATGAGATGGTATCTCACTGTGGTTTTGATTTGCATTTCTCTAATGACCAGTGATGATGAGCGTTTTTTTCATATGTTTTCTGGCCACATAAATGTCTTCTTTTGAGAAGTATATGTTCATATAATTCACCCGCTTCTTGATGGTTTTTTTTTTTTCTTGTAAATTTGTTTAAGTTCCTCGTAGATTCTGGATATTAGCCCTTTGTCAGACAGACAGATTGCAAATATTTTCTCCTATTCTGTAGGTTGCCTGTTCACTCTGATGACAGTTTCTTCTGCTGTGCAGAAGCTTTTTAGTTTAATTGGATCACATTTGTCAATCTTGGTTTTTGTTGCCATTGCTTTTGGTGTTTTAGTAATGAAGTCTTTGACCATGCCAATGTCCTGAATGGTATTGCCTAGGTTGTTTTTTGGGTTTTTACAGCTTTAGGTCTTACGTTTAAGTCTTTAATCCATCTTGAGCTAATTTTTGTATAAGATGTAAGGAAGGGGTCCAGTTTCAGTTTTCTGCATACGGCCAGCCAATTTATTAAACAGGAAATCCTTTCCCCATTGCTTGTTTTTGTCAGGTTTGTCAGAGATCAGATGGTTGTAGACGTGTGGCGTTATTTCTGAAGCCTCTGTTCTGTTCCATTGGTCTATATATCCGTTTTAGTATCAGTACCATGCTGTTTTGGTTACTGGAGCCTTGTAATATAGTTTGATGTCAGGTAGCGTGTTCCCTCCAGCTTTGATCTTTTTGCTTAGGATTGTCCTGGCTATATGGGCTCTTTTTTGGTTCCATATGAAATTTAAAGTAGTTTTTTCTAATTCTATGAAGAAAGTCAATGGTAGCTTGATGGGGATAGTATTGAATCTATAAATTACTTTGGGCAGTATGGCCATTTTCATGATATTGATTCTTCCTATCCATGAGCATGGAATGTTTTTCCATTTGTTTGTGTCCTTGTCTTATTTCCTTGAGCAACGGTCTGTAGTTCTCCTTGAAGAGATCCTTCACAACCCTTGCAAGTTGTATTCCTAGGTATTTTATTCTCTTTGTAGCAATTGTGAATGGCAATTGGAAAGCAAAAAATAAAAATAAAAAATAAAAAAGCAGGATTGCAATCCTAGTCTCTGATAAAACACTTTAAACCAACAAAGATCAAAAAAGACAAAGTAGTACATTAAATAATGGTAAAGGGATCAATGCAAAAAGAAGAGCTAACTTAATGCAACAAGAAGAGCTAACTATCCTAAATATATATGCACCTAATACAGGAGCACCCAGATTCATAAAGCAAGTTCTTAGAGACTTACAAAGAAACTTACACTACCACACAATAATAGCGGGAAACTTTAACACTCCACTGTCAACATTAGACAGATCAAGACAGAAAATTAACAAGGATATTCAGAACTTGAACTCAGCAATGGACCAAGCAGACCTAATCAACATCTACAGAACTCTTCACTTCTGTGATTTTTTAAATGACTAAATAAATTATGCCTTTTGTTTATTTGTACTTTAGAGTCATGGCAATAAACCTATCAACAATACTACTGCACATTTTTATGTACCACAATGATGCCTATTGCAACAGAAGGACTGTAAACAGACGAACACTCCTCCAAGAAATAAAGAGCACATTGTATTTTGGTTCTGATGCAAAACTAAAGGTGTATGACTACACATTCTCATACTCATAGAACAAACACATATGTGAGATATAAGACGCACAGGGATGGTTATTATCCAGGACTCTGTAGAATCTTAAATTCTCCTTTCACTACAGAAGTGTCTGGCTGTAGGTTACTTAAAAATGACAACGGCAGACAAAATAAATAAATAAATAAAATAAAAATCTTGCTCCCTCCAGCCTCTCATCAAACCCAAAACAAAACAGACAAATTTCAAAATGGTCAATTTCACTCCTGGCTCTGAAACCTCCAATATCAAATTTGCAACCCCTTTCCCACTAATGAAGCCAAGGATAACAAACAATTAAAAAGAGGATAAAATGATTTTATAACTACAATTCTAGCAGACGACTCCTAAAGGCATTCCTACAACCCTCAGAGTCCAGATGGGTGTATTGAGCTGAATACCCAGTGCCCCTAAATATTCCTGGGTTCCTGCCAGGCCCCCACATCTGGGCCCAATGACAGCAACAACATGGCATATACTTTAGCATGGAAGGAACATTTCCTGGTCTGGTTTGGATTCAACTGGTAGGCTTACATCCACTTTAGTTTGCTGGTCCACAGTGTCCTCAAAAGGAGTCAGACAGTCCCAGTCAGTCTCTCTGAAATTCACTGGACAGTGAAAGAATAACGGTTTAGGAAGATAAGGCTAAAAGGTTTGGCAGCATACTGGGTTGTGGCTGATAGTTCAAGTACAGTGTGTAGCAATATCATCAGCTTGACACCCTTCTGTGGTGACTCACTTGAATGATGGAACGTCTGCTGGACCAGCCAGGGAATGCCTGCCGTACTGTGGCAGGGCTGCCCAGGCAGGCTCCCGTGTGACAAGGGATGTGGCAGACCCTCTCTGGTCTCCACACCACAGTAGTAGAGCTACGACAAGATGAAAGGTTCTATTACTGGAGGAGTAAGCTGGCCGTGAAGAAGGAAGTTAATCTTTCAAAATTCTAATAATGAAAATTACCGACGGCCTTGTAGAAAATTGGAAAATACCAAAAATAAAGAAGAAAAGATATACAATCATACATAATTTATGCCACTGATAATCACTGTTAACACTTTGGCATATTTGTCCTCGCTTTTTTTGGAGAATCATACTACACATGTAGTTAATACCCTGCTTTTTTTCCACTTAATAAGGCATTTTCCAATGCCATTATATAGCCTTTGATAACATATTTTAAAAATGGCTACAGGTGTTCTATTGTATGGTATACTCTGATTTATGTAACCATTTTCTTATTGTGTACATTCAGACTCCTATCCCCCTTTAGCTATTATAAATAATATTGCAACTCACATCTTTGTAGAGGATCCCTGCCAGTGTCTCAATTGTGTCCTTAGCATAAATTCCTGAAAGTAAAATTAGTGGGTCAAAGGCTAGGAGTTTCTTTTAAAGGTCTTGATATACCATGCCAATAGCTTTCCAGAAAGGTTCTACTGCTGTGCATTTCCACCAACATTGAGAATTCCTTCTCACCATGACACCACCACCATTAAGCATGATCATTAGAAAAAAATTAGATGGACATTTTTTCAGTGTTCAGAGGTTACCTTGGACTCTTTACTTTCCTGATATTTTCAGTGATATATGAATGAATACAATTCCCTGCCTGTGTTGTTTCCACATGGAAGCAATGTTTAATTTTCCAAAGGGCATTTTGACAAGACGGTCGTATGGGGAAGAAGACAGGCAGATGGATAGACAGACAGATACCCACAACCTGGAGACATGAGACCCCATAGTTGAAAGGTATGGCTGCTCCCAAAGGAAAAGAGAGTAGTGGATTTGTAGCTTAGTGTAGGACTTTCAAAACAAGGATTAAGTAGGAGGGATGAGGCACACAAGGAAGGGCCTGAGAGTCTTGCACTAAGAGTCTCCGCAGTGTCAGACTATGGAGAAGCAGCAAAATTGGCATTTGCATGCCTCTGCCAGGCAGTGGCTGATGATCTGCAGTCCAGGTCCCCAATCATATGTCTCAGGCCTGGGCTGAGCCTTGGATCACCGGCCCAGGGCTCATCTTAATGCTGTCAGTTCCCCTTCTGGGTTAGACTGTTAACTGGGGATGGTGCTATTTAAGTAACAGGGGGCGGCTTTAATTTTCCCTATGATGAAAAAGAGAAGAAAATTCCATGAAAATCTAAAATGTCCTATCTAACCTAATCCCATTTCACTGAATTCTTCTTCCTTGGAAAATATCCCTTTATGGTTTGACTTAAGGTAGAGGGAAATCAAACTTTAGCCAAGAAAATAGAGCCAAAAAGAATAGTGGTAAATTGGCTAGTGGTAAACCAGACCAAATGACACAAAACCAGTTTTTATCTGTTGAAAATTTGAAGATATATATTCCTTATGTGTGTCCACTCAAGCTTTTACAATACAGAAATCCTGTATAAGTCCTAACCTCCTGGATTTTCAGTATATACTTCACAACTTTATGAGCAGAAAAAATCCACATGTCCCTGAGCTTGACTGTTCCATGTTCTTTTCTATTACTCATGTGCAGATGTCTTTGCACCGATTATTTCCCCTCATCTAATATAATTTAACATGCATTTTTATTTAAAAAATGACAGAGTTCTGTTTCTTATTTTAATGAAACTAGTGAAATCCCCTTAAGGTCTTAACAATAATAGGGAATTGCATTTTAAAATACTTCTTCAATAATTTGCTTTAAAAATAGCTTGACTAGTTTACAATGCAGTGATTCTGTTTTCTTGCTTAAAAAAAATTTTGTTAAACTATTGGGTACTGTGGCTACCACCTGGGAGATGGGATCATTCATACCCCAAACCCCAGCATCACACAATATGCCCATGGAACAAACCTGTACATGTATTCCCTGAATCCAAAAGTTGAAATTATTTACATGAATAAAATAATTTATGAAGTTTTAAATAAACTTTAAACTTAGATGGGGTGAGTAGGAATGGCAAGTAATTCCATGATTTAAACAAAATTCAAGATTTTGGAATAGCACATACATCATCCTTAATGTTCCCCAAGTCAATAATCTGAATCTTTTCTCATTGAATAATACAGAAATATGAGGTAGAGGGAAAAATTCCAGATTGGAAACAAAGACACCTGGACAACAGTCCTAGTTCAACTGCTCATTGTACAGAAAAACCTCAAGGGAAAGGGCCAGAAAGGTTAAATGGGCAGAATGCTTCTATTGTGCACCATGGCTCACAATACTTATTGAGCTTAATATTCTTTCCTGTTGAACCTAAGTGTAGCCTCTCAATCTTTTCCAATACCACATTTCAGGCACAACAGAACTTCCCAGAATAAAAATTATTTACTTTCTCTCAACTAAAAAATTTCACAATTTATGAATTCATATTTTAAAAAACACTAAAGCATTTTGGGGGCATTATGAAGTGTTCATATGGTAACATTTGCTATTTCAAAAGATATGAATAGTTGCTAAGAAATCCCAATACTTCCTCACTAGGCATATAACTCTTAAATTGAATGCAGTACAATTGCCTTTCTCTACATAATGAAGATATTGTGCTTGCCAAAACAAATTCACTCAAGTAACATAAAAATAAAAGGAAAGCAATAGTGCTACTACATCCAATCTTTCATTGTTCTGGGGTATAATCTAAAGCCACTGTTTAAATGCTAGAGATGTTTAAACATGATTCTTAAAATCTGTAAGCAAGAAACTATGACTGTCTCAGGGGGTTGAGAGTGTGGAACTGAATGTACAGATATGGACTGTACATTCACTTTTTTATTTATACTGTTTGGAATTTATCATGGGCCTATACTATTTTATACTACTAGTGGAAAGTGCTCTTTTACACATGGTGCTAGAATAACTGGATATCTCTATGGGAAAAAATGACACAATCCCCTACCTCACACCATACATAACAAATGTGTCCCAGATGGATTATAGACCTAAATGCCAAAGGCAAACAATAAAGATTTTAGAAGAAATAACTCCAGAAACTGAAGGTTCCCAAACAGAGGTTGGAATTTATCCAATAGGGCATAGAGAGGGCATATCAAAAACAATATTAAAAGAGTAAAAAGGCAGCCTACAACATACAAATGAGCAAAGGGTTTATAACCAGACTATGTAAAGATTTCCTACTGGTGAGTAAAGACAACCAAGTGGAAAATGAGCAAGAAACCTGAATAGGGATATTAAAAGAGAAAATCCAAAAGAAAAGGCACTCAACCTTTCTGCACTGCAGGAAATGCAGATTAAAACCACAGTGAGACGTTACTGCACACCCACCAGAACGACTAAATAGTTAACATCAAAATGCTGAAAATACCAGAGGTTTATGAGGATGAGGTACATCCGTAATTCATTTTTTGCTGCAGGAGGGGTGTAAATTGCTACTATCATTTTCAAAAATAGGGTAGCATTATCTATCAAAGGTGAAGATATTATTCTCTCAGACCCAGTAGTTCCATTGCTAGACATACACCCTAGGGAAAGGTGTGTTATGTGTACACTGGAAGACGTGTATTAGAATGTGTATAGCAAATTATTTGTAAAAGCAGAGACTGGAAATTCAAAATTTCAGAAAAAGTAGAATGAAAAAATAATTCTCGTGTATTAATACAATAGTGTACTCTACAGCAATGAAAATGAACTACAGCAACATAAATGACTTAAATATGGTTGAGCAAATGAAGTTGAACTCAAAAAAATAAAATACTGCATATAGGCATATATACAGTCTATCCTCATTATTTCCATATTCCTTATTAGCAAATTCACCTACTTGCTAAAATGTATCTGTAACCTCAAAATCAATACTTTTTTGAAACAAAGCTCTGCCTTGTTTCAGCTTTCATACTGTAAACAAGTGTCTGTTCAAAGTCTACCTAGTACCACGTTTTTGTGTTCTTCGATGGTGATTTTGCCATTTAAAATGGCCCCTAAGCATACAGCTGAAGCACTGTCTAGTGTTCCTAAGCACAAGAAGGTTGTGATGTGCCTTACAGAGAAAATGTGTATGTCAGATGAGCTCCAGGCATGAGTTAATGGTGCTGCTGGTCCTAAGTTCAATGTTAATAAATCAATAGTAATATTAAATAAGGCGTCTTTAAGTAGAAATACACAAAAAACAGGGTGATGTATTGATCAGGTGATGAAAATGTGTGACCAGGGGCTTGCAGAAAGCTCACTCTGTATTTCTCCTCCATGCAACGGCTTAGTATTCAGTAATTCCATGTTTGCAGTGACTTTACAGAACATGACTACCATGAATAACATAATAATGTATTTATGAGGTAAAAATATAAATAAAAACTAATTGATTCCCATAAACATGAGATTAGACATTACCCTTGTAGGGAAGAAGAAGACTGTGATGAGGGAGGAGAAAGCAAGAGATGTGGACACCAGCAAGGTTGCAGTTCTTAACCGGGTGTCGGGGGGTAGTTACTAAATAATAATTTAGTATTATTTAGGGGGTGTTTGCTAAATAACAATTTGTGAAGATGTACATTTATATTTCATGTACTTTTTAATACATGTTCAAATCTATCTTAAAACATATGGATAGTAAATACCTTAACATATTAGCAGCATTCTCTGGGTGATGAGATTAAAGGTAATTTGAAATAGCTTTATTTTTTTAGAGTAGCTAGAGGTTCACAGCAAAACTGAGCAGAAAGTACAGAGTTCCCCTAGACCCCCTGTCCCCATACATGAAGTTTTTGTGTTTTTAAAACATATTTTTGCAATTAACATGTTACTTTTATAACCACAATTTAATAAATATTACAAAAAAAAAAAAAACCAATTCTCCCCAGCCACCCAAACTGCGACTTTCACTTCATAGAATAAGGATGTTTAATAGAGGCAAAGTGATAGTTCAGCCTTTGTTGCACCAATCCATGGTTTAGGTTGCACAATACAGTTGGCAGCTCCCAACTTGTATTGTTTCTCTGCCTACTGCACTGAGAAATTATGTTGACTCTTTTAGAGACTTTTTTATTTTGGTAAACTTATTACAGTAAATCAGTGGTCTCTTCCTTTTACCCGGGGTAGGGGGACATCAAGGAGGATGCCTCTGATGTAGCATTCTGAGTAAGCTGTACAACATGTTAACAACACAGGCTGAGAGGCATTGGCTCTCTGGCATACTTTCCTATATGGTTTACTTTCAGGGAATAGTTCCTGTTTGGACTAGGGGGAGGAAAAAGATTTAATAAGAATCTAAATGTCCACTGCTGAAAACAAAGGAGTATCTAAAATTAGCAGCAGTAGCCCAAGGCATTTCAGCTCACGGGTAACCCTGGAGAGAGGAGATTCCTTGAGTAAGGAGCCTACAATATTTCACTATGTTCAGGACTTTTCAGCAATAGAAGCAGCACTTCTGCTAAGGACAATGTCCAGGATGATTAAGTTAAACTCTTGCAAATGCACAAACCTTGGTCCGGATACTAAGAAAGGCAGATGAGGCAGAGAGATAAGGAGAGATAAACTTGGATGAAAAGGCTGAAAGTCTCCAAGTCTTTTTCTTTCCTTCCAAGTGAATAGCAGACTTCCCTCTAATTCTGGTGCTTATTTAGTCGTCTAAACATGTGGAAAATTGTCTCTGATCTGATTTTAATCTATTCAAGCTTCTTCTTTACTCCATTTATATCTTCCACACCTGGCCCTGCTCCTTTAGCGTGACCATTCACAAACCTGACATTCTCCCTGTGTTCCCGCTGGCCCTCCACAATGGCTGGCGCAGGCTGCCGCGGAGGAATGTAATCTTACTAGGCTTCACGGTGATTTTTACCCCTTGTTCATTTGGTTCTGAAGAGCTTATTGACTTGACTGGAAAAAAACTTTAAATGATTTTCCAGCAAACTCACCCTTTCCACTGGAGAAAAAGAGTTTTACCATCTGTGAATAAAAACAAACTGAAGAAAAATCATTTTTATATTCTCTTCTAGTTATTGTACTTCAAAACCAAATATCTACAGAGAAGTCAATGAAAAACAGACATGGCAAAACACAATTCTGATCTCACAAAATTATAATTTCTATTTTTTTTCAAATCTGAGGTGGATCCAAATGCACTCTGGATAATCTATGAGTTAACTTACAGTGCAAAAAGGTTTTATACATAAATGCTTAACTTAAGAGAACTATTCTTGGTGAACATTTCAAAATTCAAATCTGATGATCACATCATTTCTCTGCTTAAAACATTTCAATGCTTCCCCATTGCTCACAGGATAAAGGCCTTCTCACCTAGACTGTTACAAGAATCTTCAGCCTGTTTTCTTTACCTTTTACCATTCCAGTCCATCCTAC
Organism: Macaca nemestrina; assembly: GCF_043159975.1. NCBI lineage: Eukaryota > Metazoa > Chordata > Mammalia > Primates > Cercopithecidae > Macaca > Macaca nemestrina. The sequence continues at coordinate 37,222,094 of NC_092130.1, forward strand.
TGTGCACTGTAAGTACATACACCTGCTAAAGACATAGCTTAACAAATATTTGTTGAATGTTGTTGAATGAAGAGCATTTTCCTGCTCATAAACTTCTCGTTACTTAACGAATGTAGAATAAATTCCTTACTCTGGCAGACTGGAATAGTAGTTACAGTTTATTCTAGAATTTTTGCATTCCCCTTCTTCTGGTTCATTTGGAGAAGTTCTTTTCCATCCTAAGTGACCCAGGTGGGTCCAGTGTCCCACTGATTTCACTGCAGGGGCAGGCCTGGATCACATGCATTGAACCCTTCTTCATCTGTGGAGTCTAATAAAGTAGTCCCCCTTATCCTTGGTGGTTATGTTCCAAGATGCTCAGTGGATGCCTGAAACCGGGCATAGTAGCGAACTATGTATATACTATGTTTTTTATATGTATATATCTATGGTAAAGTTGAATTTATACATGTAGGCACAATAAGAGATGAACAACTACAATAATAAAACAATTAAAACAATATAATGAAAATTATGTGAATGTAATCTCTCAAAATATCTTACTGTACCACAAATCTTAACAGCCTCAGCATATATTTTTCCTTCCTTAAGTCAGTAACTTTCACCTTTTCACTTACAGGAAGCACTTTACGGCTTCTCTTTAGCATATGCAAATTGCCAGCATTACCATTCTTGGACTTTGGGGCCACTGTTAAGTAAGGATTATTTGAAAATAAGCACTGTAGGCCTGGCGTGGTGGTTCACGCCTGTAATCCCAGCACTTTGGGAGGCCAAGGTGGGTGGATCACCTGAGGTCAGGAGTTCAAGACCAGCCTGGTCAACATGGTGAAACCCTGTCTTTACTAAAAATACAAAAATTAGCCGGGTGTGGTGGCGTATACCTGTGATCCCAGCTATTCAGGAGGCTAAGGCAGGAGAATCACTTGAACCTGGGAGGCGGAGGTTGCAGTGAGCCGAGATCTTGCCACTGCACTCTAGCCTGGGTGACAGAGCGAGACTCTGTCTCAAAAAAAAGAAAAAAAGAAAAAAAAAGAAAACAAACACTGTAATACCTGGAGTCAATCTGATAGCTGAGGTAGCTAATAAGCAACTAAAGTGTGGCTAGTGTCCACAGTGTGGACATGTTGGGCAAAGGGATGATTCCTGTCCCGGGGAGCAAGACTTCATCATGCTACTTGGAATGCTACGCAGTTTAAAACTTACAAATTATTTATTTTTGTAATTTTTCATTTAATATTTTCAGACAGTCGTTGACCATAAGTAACTGAAACCAAGGAAGGCAAAACTGTGAATAAGGAGAGCCTACTGCATATGAATGCTCTTCTTTCTGGATCCAACAATGAAATGTATTGGCTTAGGGTGACCAGAGATCTTTTTTCATATTACATGGCCAACATCTGTCTGCAAATGAAGTTAAAATGAAAAAAAAGAGGGAAGAAGAGCCTAGCAAAATAATAATTTGGGCTCTTAAATCCAAACGTGCTGAGCGTTAGATCCACCGTGAGACTTCCCAAAATGTCAGTTTATGACTTCCATTTCTTTCCCTTAAGCTAGCTGGGTTTCCTCATTTCAAGGCCGTTCACAACAGAGCCCCAACTCCCCTCTCAGTACTCATTACTTGCCTTCAAAGTCCCCAGGGCTCTCCAGGTCGGCAAACTTTTTCTTAAGGGGCCATCAAATAAATAGTTTAGACATTGCAGGCCAAGAGGCAAAACTAAGAATATTATTGAGGTACTTATATAACCATTTAAAATGTAACAATGGAAAAACAGTCTTTTCTCACAAGCCATAGAACAAACAGGCACCTGGATGGATGTGGCCTGTGGGCCTTGGTTTGCCTACCCCTGTTCTAGTCAAATGGTTTTACTTGTGCCTTGAGTGTGCTTTAAGCTTTTGCATCTCCATGTTCTTGCTGATGCTGCTGTTCCCACATGAAATGCCTTTCCCTTTCCCATAACCACCGCTCACCTGCCATTCAAAGCCCATTTCAAATGTGACCTCCTTGCTCAGGCTTCTTTGATATCACAATGAGTTTGATCTTTCTCCAGTGAGTTAGATCTTTCTCCTTGGAATCTTCAAGGGCTGTGTTTTTCTTCAGGTCTTGATGCTACATTGAATTGCAGTTGTCTTATCCCTCTTTTATCTCTTGCACACTGTGAATGCTTGGAACTGACAATATCTAAAGACTGTATTTTAAAGAAAGACTCCACAGGATCAAGTAAATAGTTAAAAGAAAGGAAATGGATCTACCAGAAACCAACGGTAAGACTGCTGGCAGACAGGGAAGGTAGACATTTCTGAGTCAGAATTATCTGATGTCATAAAACGGTACAGCTCTCATTCTGGTGTTGTCATGACAGCTCCACATACGGCCACTTGCCGGCTTGCCTAAGACAGTTAGGCCTGACAAATACGACGGAAGTGGAGATTCAGACATTTCATTTCTGGTGGGGAGGGAGACAGGCACGTTGGGCATAAACTTGGATGAATGCCTGTGTTTCAGTATTCATTCTCAGCCACCCACTGGCATTGTTCTTGCTCCTGGCTACTGGGTGGTGGTGCCCAACCTCAGTCATGCATGCCCCAGCTTCTTTATGTTTGTCACATCTGTGTATCACATGTAATTTTAATAGATAATATTTTCTTAATATTTTCTTTAGATTGATCTCCTTAACAAATGTCTACTTTAGTCCATTGTAAATAACATCTCTTTATTAGTAGTATATAGAAGAAAGTTCATCCAAGCACCATTGAAAGCTATTTCAGCTATCTCAGTGCCACACAGCTCACATTTTGGAAATTTCTGTTCTTGGCCACTAACCCTTTTTTACCCTCTTGTAAAAGTGTGGCATATATTTTCCCAAGATCTATTTAATTTTTTGGAAGAGCTAATTTAATGAATGAAAAGCATATTTGTCCACTCAAGCAAGGTGTGCACAGTCATTTAACGTTTCTCTCTCTTAATTTTGGTATCATTTGTATACACTACCTACAGAATAATAAAAACAATTATCAACATTTAAGGAATGCTTTGTACTCCTGGGAGAGTTTAAAACAGCTGTATTGAGGTATAATTTATATACCATGAAATTTATCTGTCTTAAGTGTACAACTTTTAGAACATTGATAGAGCTGTGCAAGCATCATTCATATTCAGTTTTATAATGTCACCACCACCCCAAAAGGTCCTTCCTGCCATTTGCAGTTAAGCCCTTCTCCCATTCTCAGCCACAGGCAACCACTGATCTGCATTCTAACTCTAGAGAGCTGCCTTTTCTGGATATTTCATAAAAGTGGAATTGCATATTGTGTGGTCTTTTGTGTGTGACTTATTTCATTTGGCATAATGTTTTTTGAAGTTCACCCATGTTCTGGCATGTATAAGTAGTCAATTTATGTTTATTACTGAATTCTGTCCCATTCTATGGACATGATGTTCTTATTGAGTAGTAAGATTTCTGCATAGATTCTGGATACAAGTTCTTTATTAGTGATAATATTTGCAAATATATTTTCCCAGTGTATGGCTTGCCCTCTCATTTTTTCAGTGGTGTCTTTTGAAGGGCAAACAGTTTTAATTTTGATCAAGTTCAATTTGTTAATTTTTTTTTTTTAATTGTGCTTTTGGTGTTAAATCTAAGAAATATTTGCCTAACCTAAACATTTTCTCCTATGCTTTCTTCTAGTAATTGTCTGGGAATGTCCTTATTTCATTTTCATTTTAGAAGAACAGTTTTGCTGATCATAAAATTCTTGGTTGACAGCTTTGTTATTTCCTTAAGCACTTGGAAAATTCAATGTGTATCTAGCCACCATGGCGCACGGAGCCTCCCTCTTATGTTCCTGACATGCTGCACCTGCTACTCAGGCAAACTGCAAGCACCCTGCCCCATGCAGCACTATTCATAATATGTGCCCTTGCCTGCAATCTACTGAAGCATTTTTACTTTAAGAAGCATGTGTTGGAAGATATAAAAGAAAAATATTTAAAACTGTTTATGAGCAAATTTCCTCAAAAAGCTTCAGAAGCTGGTCCATTTGTGCCATCTGTTATAAAAGAAACTAGAAACCACCTGTCTGTCTGCCTGAGCTCTGCTCTTACCAAGGAAGCTGTAATTACCTCGTTGGTGAAGGATTTGAATCATTACAGTAAATCCTTATTCAGCACATATTGTATTAGGAAGGCATTACAATATGTGCTGAATAAGGATTTACTGTAATGATTTTTTTGTTTTTCCCCCTCCTTCTGTCCTCCAAAGATGTAGTAAAACCTTGGCTATTAGGAGCCTGGAAGAGTGAATTGTGCCTTAGCCTTGTTTACTACTCAACAATAAATATTTAATAATCAAATATTTACTTATCACCTATTACATGCTAGGCACAGTTGTAGGCACTGGAAGCACAGCAGGAAACAAGCCCAGCAAGGCCTCTGCTCTCAGGCAGCTTACATTCAAGTTCAGTAAGCTTCAAGGTAGGGTGGGGGAGAACACAGGGTGGGGGAGAACACAGGCTGGTGGAGGAGAAAAATATCAAAGCTCCTACTGGCATTTTAAATATCTGATTCTTATAACATTTATATTTGTTATGTTTTCTAATGTGTGTAATATAGCAATTACTAAGACAGGTATATACTTTATAATTAAGTAAATAAAAACAAACACATATTGAAAGTACATGCCCCAAATATTTTTTCTGATAACATTTAAATTATTATTGTAATGGAAAAAATTTAGGAAATACTACTTATGAGTGTGTAAAGCCAAAAATAAACTCGTAAACAACCAAAGAAGATAATTTTAGATGGTATTAAGAGCTATGAAATCAACCAAAATCAAGGCAGTGTGAAAGCAGGTGCCTGGGTGGGGAGGGTGTCTGGGTGTAATTTGGATTCTGTGGCTAGGGCAACTTCTTTTGGGTGACATCTGAGCTGAGATCTCAACAAAGTAGACTGCTGACGGCTCACTGTCTTAAGCCCCAGTGCATCTTTTTTTATGGTTAAATATTTGGGATTAAAACAAAGCTAACCCCCATTTCTGCCTAAGCTCCTTCACAGTCTCTTTGCCTAATCACAGAGCCTTTTCCCAGAATACTATGTGAACTTAATGGAAAGGGTCCTATTTTGAAAGAACTGTGGAAAGAATATCAGTAGTAAACATTGGCCTGTCTATAGCAGAATTCCCAGTAGCAGCTGATAACAGCAAAACATACTTTTCCTGCATGAAATTGTTTCTTGGTAAAGCTAAAAAGTCACTCTGTTTAGGGAAACAAATGCTTGCCTTTTCAATGAAGTCTCTGTGCACCCTTAAAAAAGTATATTGCTTGTTCCATTTTGGAAAAGGGGAACTACGCAAGCTCCAAACAAACAGCCTAGGAACTTCTCTTCCTCTGTGTAACCTGACACATCTCTAGCTATCTGCGGGACGCAGCACACTGTTCGATACTACAGTTATTACACCTCCTTTTTCTAGGTTACCCTCACTTTCACTACCTGAGATGTTCTACTCCCTTTTTGTCAGTATATTTATGTTAATTCACTTGCAACAGTATTCACGGTCACAGTGTTACAAGCTCATTCAGTTCCCTTCAGAAATCATCAGTCTACACTTTCAAAAATATCCACCTGAAATGTTAGTGAGGGTAAACTTTCCACAATGTCATCCCCAAAACCCCACAGCATGTCTCTGTCAGCTCTTCCTTCTTCCAGTATTGTCACCCAGCCTTATCGTGACAAAACGGCATTTTACATTTACTCCAACTTTCTGTCATTCTCCCAGAAAACTATAGGAGAGAAAGGAGACTCCTCTCCGGGAAGGACTATTACAAATGACAATTTAGCAAATTACAAAAATGAAAGAAAATCTAATGTACTTTACAAAATGGCAGGTCCTCACATTAGCAAGAAATTGAATGAGTATGGCAGGGTTGGGGCCTAAGAAGCTATACTTTCAAAACACTATTCCTGCTCTGGTCTTGTGGTTCTGATGAGCAACCAGAGGTAGGAACCACTGATCTTGGTTCCCATTGTGCTGTACATCAGCTCTGAACATGACTGGGAAGTGTGAATGCCCCAGGTGTTATACTTAGTAGCAAAACACCGTTGTGATTACTTTGTTCCTCTAAGACCTTTTATTTGTTTGCGTGCATTTTATTATTATTTTTGGCTCTGGAAATATGTGTAAGCTTCTTATCCGCTGAATTAATAAACTTTAAGTGCTAATCTGAGATTTGGTCAAAAGAACTGTAGGGATTCTGAGAAGGGAGGGATCAGACACGAGGACTGATCAGTCCCTCGTGTCCTGTGAGATGGAGTGCTCTCATTTTCCATTTTTGGGTTCAAAATCAAGGGGACTGTGGCCTCCTTACAGCTGAGAAAGGAGAATCAGTGTCAAAAGCAAAATGTTTCTCTCTGCTGAAGCAAGACGTAGCAACAACACGAAGTCCTGCTTCTAAAATTACAGCTCCCAATGGATAGAGTGCACTTACGACATGCCAGGTAGGGCTGAACGTTCCCCTGTCACTGACTCGTCACAACAGTCCTGCAAGGACAGCCCTGATTTTGCATAAGGGTAAGCTGCAGGTTGGAGGGATTAAGTAATTTTCTAAGAGCCAGAAAGTGGTGGTGCTTGGCCTGACCTCAGGCAAACTGACGTCGGAAGCCGGGCTTTTCTGAATACCTGTGCCACTGTTCTCCTCTGGCCTTGCCTGTGCAGCTTCCACAAGGCGGATGGCTCCGAAAAAAGCTCCCACACGACTCCTACACAAACCCGACAGACATGAGGGACCAGGAAAGGCCTGACACAAACCAAACAGACTTCCAGAAAATTTGCTTAAATTGCCCTGGAAGCTGTTGAAACAGGTGAAATCCCATTCCATGATCGCATAAATATACATTAAATAGAAAAGAAGAAAAAATAGCTTGGAAGCTTCTCAGTAGTTTCATGGGTTATCTGTTTTCAGAGAAAACTTGTCACACTTGATAAGCAGACTTCTAAAAGAAAACAATATCCTTAAGAATACTGAATTAACAGCTAAGTGCAGGAGTTTAGGGTCAGACAGCCTTCAATTACTGGCTCTGCCACTTATTAGCTGTGTCACCCTGGGCAACTTAGCTTCTGTGTCCCTCATTTTCTTTGCCTACAAAATGGGGATCATTAATAATACCTACACTTCATAGGATTGGTGATAATTAAAGGAGATAATATATACAATATACTTAGTATATTAAAGCCTGGATATAGTAAATGTTTACTAAATGGTAGCTGTTATAATTAGAATATGCTTGGCTTGTCCTGAAAAAATCCTGCTTTTATTTTAAAATGAAGAGTAGATTTAAGGACTCAGTATTTGTACCATCTCTAAATCCTAAGGCACTGATCCACACAGAAGTGAAAATGAAGACAGAATTGCACCATCATGCAAACAAATGGAAAGAGAGAAAAAGTACTACATCTCAGGTTCTAGAGCTTTCATTCTAGGATTACTTCCCCTCTTAGCACAGCCTTGTCACTGTGTCTGCACAGCAAAGCTCCCCAACGGAAAATGTACAGAGACAAGTTCGTAGGTGCTCAGGTTGTGTCACCAGTGGCAAATAGGTCCACAGGTATCAAATTACCTGTGCCCAAAGCTCAAAATTTCATGTTCACGTGGAGGTGTCAATCCTGAGCTCCGGCTCATTTATGAAACTTCAGTAAGCCCCAGAATCTTCTTTCAGGGCAGGAAAACAGGAGATATCTGTTTCTCCATTGGTTTGCTCAAGAGTAAGAGAGGCTTGATGTTGCAGCAAATAGGCCTGGGAAGATGGGGAAGAGTCACTACTTCCCACTCCACACTCATACTGATGGTGGCACAGTGAGGAGTCTGAGTCCCTAGGCACTGCTGTGGATGGCTTCTTAGAAGCCCCACGTGGAGATGGAGTCGTGAGGGGGTTAGAGGAAAGGGACACAGAGTCACAGGGCAGTACTTCCTCCTTGGGGTGGGCTTTATCCTTGGACTCCATGTTCTTAAAAGCAACATCACATACGTTTCATACAAATGCTGCCAGAGATGGCGCTGCTCATTCTTATAATACTCTACAAGGTGATATTATAATATCCACAAGGTGAGTGACAAACAGTCCCCATTCCTAAGCTGGACAAGGTAGGCTGGACTGGATCCTTGAATGTTAGGCTTCTGAGAATGGCTGACTTTCTTGAGGGTGGCAGGTGGGCCATTGCAATAGCTTTCCTCCCTCCTTTTCCTTCTGAGCCATGGCCTCTTAACTTCTTACTTCTCCTCTCCCTGCCCTAATCTCTGCAAAGAAGCTAAATCCTGGCTCTTTAAACGGGATGGCTCCTTTAGGAAGACAGGCCTAGAGGACATTCAGTGAGAAACTTCGCACCGGGGATGCAAGGTCAAGTGGGAAGAGCAAGGGAGGGGCAGTGGAGGCAGAGTGTGGCTGGGAAGCTTCACTCCTCTGCTTGCCAGCCTTGTGACAACTCTGCCTCACTCCCCTCTTTTGAAAACGAGGGTAAAAGTTACCCTAAAGGGTGTTTGTGTGGACTGCAGGAGTTAACATACATCAAGAGGTGGGCACCATGTCTAGTAAACAGAAAGTGCTCCCTTGACAGAAGGGCAAGGATTGATATTTGCTGAATCGGATAAAGTAGTGGAGTTAAGGAAGGAAATAAATAGCCTTAGGGTGTGCACAGCCATTTTTTGCTTTTGGAAAAATTTGCTTTTGGAAAAGCAAAAATAAACACGGAGGATTCCAGGGCTCTGCTTAATTCAAATATCCAAAGCCAGCTTACTTTCTTCCTACTTCCTTTGTTTTTGGTAAAAGAAAAAAAGGAGGGACACCCCATAACATATATTTTTAGTGCAGAAATTTTTTTCTTAATACAGAAAGAAACTTTGTTGTTTCTAGCTATAAAAAGACTTCATACTTATTGTTAAAAAATAATAAGCAAAAGACAAAACCAAACCAAACTTATCAATACTCCTAATCCAGATACCACAGTTAACATGTTAGTGACTATTTTACAACCTTTCTTTGTGTATATATGCATCCATACATATTTCATCTCATGCATTAAAATGACACCATAATTTACACACTTTTTCATTCTGTTTTCTTCGACAAAGTAGTTCTGTTCTATAATATCCCCATATCAATAAACAGTTATCAGCAATATAATTTTCAGTAGCTGCATTGTAGTTCATGGCTGTGTAATAACTACACAACCATCAGTATTGTTGGACATTTAAATTATTTATCTTACTATTGTAAATAATACAGGGGTAAAAATCCATTCACTGTTGCACAGATCTCTCATTAATTCCTTCTGATAAATACTAGGGGTGCAGTAAGCCCACCATAAGGCTTACAACATGTATTGACAGAAAGGTCTCACTCCTTTATAATCCCATCCCCAGTGGGGCAATTTGGCCTCACACTCCTTCCCTCCTCTCCCCTTTTTCAGTCTCTTGAGTATATGGATTTTGTTGCTTCTGTCCATCAAGACTGCCAAGGCAAAAATGGGGCAGATCCAGTCTAGGTTCAAACCATCCCTCCAAAAGAAACGAAAGCTCTAAGAGGAGACTTCTCTGAACCACTGCAGTGTTTCAGAACAAGGGGGCTGATGAGAGGCAGGAGGGTAGATTTGTTTTCCCTTAGCCTCTTCTCCTGAATTAAGAATTACTGGCTTCCTCCAGTCCATCAGTCAGCAAGCTGAGTCTGAACACTGAATTACAGCAAGGGAATGAATGAGCTTTTATAGACACACACATGCTGCGCACACACAGGCACACAGACCCCCACCCACGGCACCTCCAGCTGTGATGCTGGAGATACTCAGGCAGGTAAAATGTACCTCCATAACCCTTATGGAATCACCAAGGAATGCTCCTTATACACGTTTTTCAGGGAGAGACAAAAGGATAAGCAATAATACATTAATTCAGGTTAGAGGGAGGCCTGAATATTTGTAATGAGTATTTCAGCTAGTCCAAAAGAGGCATTCTCTACCCCCAATGGGCAGGAAGGGACAGCTGGCATTTCGGACTTGGCAAATCCCTCCTGAAAGATCAATGTTGTCTCTGTATTGGGTAGCCTGATCTGGTCCAAGGTTTATTTGTTGAAATAGATAATGTAATATTCAGACTGTCAGCATTTGCACACATATGCTGCTTTCCCTTAACCCCTTTCCCCCATGAAACTTTCAGAATCTAAATACCTTACCCCTTTATTCAAGGGTCAGAATTTCCGAACAGGGGCAAAGGGAACTTCAAACCATGTGGTTACCATAAGGAGAGGAAAGAAGGCAGGAGCATCAATCTTTAAAAACTACAGGTTATCCAAACTTCTACTGAAACTTAAGAAAATGGAGTCCTGCCCCAAGTGCCTTCTACTATATTCCCCATCAGCATCTCCGCCTGCTTAGGAGGATGACAGAGACAGGTGCAGAGACACTGCTGAGGAGCCACAGGACTCACACTGGTAGTTAGAGACCTACATCGGACACTAAGGAGTTGGTGGAGGAAGCCATTCCCCGGTACGCCTTCGCCCATAACCAGAGGTAGGGGTGGCCTCCGAGGGGGCCCCAGGGGAATTTCCACTGGTGAATGCAGCTGCTACTTTCTTGGCAACTCACAGTACGTGTGGGCAGGGAAGAGCTCAAGAAATGAGTTGCCTGAAGCCGACTCATTCTGCAAGCTGCTCCCCGGCAGATGATGGACTGTGGGTGAGTTTTGCAACTGTTCAGGATAAGGCCAACTCCCGGTGGGTTAGCACCAAAGCCACAAGCTTTGTGTTCTTCCAGAATAGTAGCTGAGATGAGCTAACAGTACTAAGAGTTAACATTTACTGAAGGCACATTACCAGGCAGGTCACGGAGCACACGGCTCTCATCATCTCCTCAATCCCCACAACAAAATCAGCAGGCGAGTTCTACCATTAGCCCCATTTCACAGGCGAGGAGACCATGTGTATGAATTGGGTGTTCTGAGGAATCACAGAAAACCTTCCAGGACATTTTAATCTGGTCCTATGCCAACCCACCTCTTGCCCCTCAGCTCTGTAAATATTTGGAAAAGCACTGTGTTTATACATCTTTTGTGAGATTATACTGCCACGAAGAACAGCCAAAATTCCCCTACAGGTCTTATCTAGGAAAGGAAAAGGGTTTTTTTTTTGTTTTTTGTTTTTTTTTTTTGCCACTTTTCATTTGCATGAGGCATAAGGAGAATAACCCTAAAATCAACGTAGCTAACCTGTTGCCATCGCGTTGCATTCAGACAGTCAACAAAGCCAGAGAACCACAGGGCCTGTTGGGACTCTTACCACCTGGTAGCACCAACTTTCCAAAGGATCTGTGTCACATAGGATTAGGAGGACTATGATAAAATCAATGACTATACCCTAAAAATTAATTTTCTTGACAGGATTTATGGAGATGACTATTTACATAGGGCTTGATTTTGAGAATAGGGTGGATGAAGACAGAGTGACTATTTACTTAAGAGAACTGGCATGGCCAGACAACCACACACATAGAGCAAGGGCTTTGTCTTTATAGCCTGGAAATTTCAGGGCTATGAGTATATAAAAAATCAATTGTTATGTGAATTATCTCCTAGGCCAATTAGCTAGGGTAGATAATAAATGAATGATCTTGTGCATCTTCCATCTTAATGACAGGCTTCGGGTAAAGGAGTTTGTAGCTTATCAACAAACCAAGTTTTATTATTTTCTAAACTAAAATGGATTCACTTAACAAATATTTAGGAAGCATCAGAGTCAGGCCTTATCCTAAGTGCTGAGAATCCTGTGATACACAAGATAGGACCGGCCTTACTCTCATGGAGCTTAGTGTCATGAGGAGAGACAAACAAGTGAATTACCGGGCAAGAACATTTCAGAGGGAAACTGCGACGGAGTTTCCCAGTTCATCATCTGCAAGCTGCTCTCCAGCAATGGAGTTTCTCAGTTCGTTGTCTGCAAGCTGCTCTCCAGCAGATGATGAACTGTGGGTGAGTTTTGCAACTGTTCAGGATAAGGCCAACTCCCAGCGGGTTAGCACCAAAACCAAGTGCTTTGTGTTCCTCCAGAATAGTAGCTGAGATGAGTTAACAGTAGTAAGAGTAGTAAGATTTGTCAACTCTTACTACCATTAGGGAAATAACACAGAGTATTGTGGTAGACAGCGATGGGTGTGGGGACAGAAGGGTCAGGGCAGGCTACAGCGTGTAAGGATCAGGGAAGAACCTTCTGAGGCAGCAGGAGCAGGTGTTGCTAAGGCCTCACAGCAAGAACGGATGTGCTTTGTACGGGGACAAGAATAAGCACAGGAGCATACAAGCCAGGGAGGCAACCGTGTCAGGAGAGGTCAGAGAGGTTAGTTAAGTCAGGTAAACAATGGCTGACCACGTAGGCCATGAGAAACAGTTTAGATTTTACTCTATGTGCAGCTCTAAGCCACTGGGGAGTTTTAAACAAATTCCCGAATCGGAGGCATTACAAAACCTGTAATGTATTTACAGAATTAAAAAACAAAAACAAAACAAAAAAATCCTTAACATCTCAAAGATACTGGCATCTCCAAAGTGGGGGGCTAAAGTTCCTCTTTTTGCAAAATGAATTATCCAGAAATCTCTTCCAGTGTAATTTCATTTGTTTACTCATTCATGTCATGTAAAAATAAATGTTTGTCACTATGTTTCAGTCACTGTGCTTGGCACTGAGGAGATACAATTGAGAAGACAGGTTTGGCCCACAGAGAATGAGACAAATAACTAGGTGATGACAACACACTGATAAGTGCCCCACTAGGGATGATGCTTCCCTAACACTTGAGAGTTATCCCACCCAGTCTAGGGAGCGTGGAGGAGGAAGGTGTGAGGAGGGGGAAGCAGGAAAGGCTTTCTGAAGCAAGGATGTTTAAGAATACACTGTACCCCAGAGGTGAGAGGAAACAGGGCAAGGTAGAGGAAGTGAAACAAGTACAGTAAGGTCAAAGTAGAGAGTCTAAATAGAGGCTTCAGTGACAAGCCAGAGTAGGTCACCCAGGCCTCCCAGTTAATAAAAAGATTCAGGAGTATATCGTATCCATGGGGGCCATCAAATACTTTTGTGCAGGAGAGTGCTGTGTTCAAGCTTGCATGTTAGAACAATCCCACAGGTTTCAGTATAGAGAATGAGCCAGTCAAAAGGGTCAGGAAGGCCAGATTGGCAAGGCTTGGGCTGGGGTGGTGGCAGTGGGGATAGTGACTGGTAGGCTGCTGTGAGAACAGAATCAACAGGTCTTTATCATTGATGAGAAGTCAGTGATGAGTAAAGGAAGTTGGCCAGGTTTCCATGCACCAGATGGAATTCATGGAAATAGGGAGACACACAGGTGTGGGTGCAGGGTAGGAAGGGGAACCATTCATGCATAACAGGCAACTGGTTTGGCAGACATTTGGGTAGATGGGTCTAAAGAACAGGTAGGAGATCTGAGATATAGTTTCTGGCATTAATATGGTTTGGCTGTGTACCCACCCAAATCTCATCTTGAATTGTAATCCCCACATGTCTAGGGAGAGACTGGTAGGAGGAGATTGGATCATGGGGGTGAACCCTCCATGCTGTTCTTGTGATACTGAGTGAGTTCTCACGAGATCTGATGGTTTTATAAGGGGCTCTTCCCTCTTCGCTCCTCACGCTTCTTTAGCCTGCTGCCATATAAGACATGTCTCTTCCCATTCTGCCATGATTGTAAGTTTCCTGAGGCCTCTCCAGCCATGTAGAACTGTGAGTCAATTAAATCTCTTTCCTTTATAAATCACCCAGTCTCAGGTATTTCTTTATAGCAGTGAGAAAATGGACCAACACACATGTTGCTGATAAATGGAACTATAGAAAGGGACAAGATCAATTGGAGTTAAGAAGAGAATTTAAGATGGCTTACGCCTGTAATCCCAGCACTTTGGGAGGCCGATGTGGGCAGATCACGAGGTCAAGAGATCGAGACCATCCTGGCCAACATGGTGAAACCCCACCACTACTAAAAATACAAAAATTAGCTGGGTGTGGTGGTGTACACCTGTAGTCCCAGTATCTTGGGAGACTGAGACAGGATAATTGCTTGAACCCAGGAGGCAGAGGTTGCAGTGAGCCAAGATCGCACCACTACACTCCAGCCTGGGCAACAGAGCAAGACTCCATCTCAAAAAAACTAAAAACAAACAAACAAAAAAAAGAGATAATTTAAAATCTGACTCTCTGAAATAAGAGCTTTTAAGGGGAAAGGATCCTTCAAAGGAGGCTCCTTTGAGACAGAGAGATATCCAAAAACTTCAAGAGTGTGGTGCCACCAAAGACAAAAGCAAATTGAGGGTTTTAAACCAACGGGGCTGTTGACAATGACCACTGTTGCCTAAAATCAAGTAAAACAAGGCGTGAAAGGGGTCATGAGGTTTGACAGGGAGGTCATGGTGACCTTGATGAGAGGCAGTGTCAGTGGGTTGGGTGGGGACAAAATGGAGGCTGACATGAGGCATTCCTATATTTAGTTTTAAGAGTAGGGATGAAAAAAAATCAGCACAGGACTTTTCCCACAATAACAAATGAAGTGTGGAATTACCAAATATTAGAAATAACTCCAGATTTTTAAAATGGGAAATAAAAGGGAGCAAATTACTTTAGACAAGAAAAGGCCCAAGAAACCCTCCACAGTTTCCTCCTTCCAGATGTCTTATGGAGTGGCCACCCAATGGCTTGCAGCTAAAAATTCTACTTCTCTCCTAGGGAGCCAAGCCCCAGGTGTGGGGAAGATGCCCCAGGGCCATGAGCCTCCAGGCATAGCTCACAGTGTCTGTTCTGAGCAGTAAGGGCAGCGTGCAGGAGCAGTGATCACAGCCAGCAGAGCAGAAAGCCACAGTCATGAAAAGCAACGCACCCCAGGAGGTCCCAGGCTGGTCCAAGAAGCTGATGCACTCCCTGTTTTCACTTGGGCTCCCACAGCTCTCTTTACTGCCTCTCTTGCTCATACACCCAACAAGTATTTAGTAAGTGCTGCCTTGGTGCCAGGAAAGGTACCAGATGCTGAAGAGGAATAAGCCCTCATCCCAGCCTTTGAGGAGTGTACAGTCCAGTGAGGGAAAGCTGGTATATAAATGGCTGATAATCATGTATTTATCATGATACATGATAAATGGCCGGGCGTGGTGGCTCACGCCTATAATCTCAGCACTTTGGGAGGCCGAGGCAGGTGGATCACCAAGGTCATGAGTTCAACACCAGCCTGGCCAACACAGTGAAACCCCATCTCTACTAAAAATATAAAAATTAGCCAGGTGTGGTGGCAGGTGCCTGTAATCCCAGCTACTTGTGAGACTGAGGCAGGAGAATTGCTTGAACCCGGGAGGTGGAAGTTGCAGTGAGCCGAGACTGTGCCACTGCACTCCAGCCTGAGTGATAGAGCAAGACTCCTCGGGAAAAAAAAAAAAAAAAAAAAAAAAATCATGTATTTAGTTAAATGGGGTGTGGTGGGCTTGGCAGTCTGGAGTCAGATGATTTCTACGTCAACCACTTACAAGCTGGGTGACCTTGTGCAAGTTAGACGGCTTTGCTGAACCTCAGTTTCCCACTTGAAAAATGAAGTATTAACAGCCTCCCTCCTAGAGCAATTGTGGGGAAATGTGAAGCCCTCAGCTCAGTGTCTGGCCCCAAGGGAGCCCGCATGAGTAGCAGCAGCTGTTGTTAAGTACAATGACAGAAACGAGCACTGGCTATTGTAGTAGCGCTGCATAGTGGCACCTAAGCCAGTCAAGGGGCAGGGCAGCAGGGAAGGCTCCCTGGAAGAGGTCTCAGTGGATCCTAAAAGAAACAGCAGATGTTAGCAAGTATAGGTAGAGGGAGAAAATCCCATGTAGAGGGAACTGCGGTCTCCCATTTTTCTATGTTTCTTGCAAAGTTGTCACCCTCATACAATGAACACAATGCTGCTTCTTCTGGGTACTGATTCAACAGAAAGAGCACTGAACTTCGAATCCATAGGTCCAGGTTTAACAGGAGCTTACGGGTTAAGACTGCCGCACAGGCTGCGTGCGGTGGCTCACGCCTGTAATCCCAGGACTTTGGAAGGCTGAGGTGAGATCACTTGAGGTCAGGAGTTTGAGACCAGCCTGGCCAACATAGTGAAATGCCATCTCTACTGAAAATACAAAAATTAGCTGGGCATGGTGGCACATGCCTGTAATCCCAGCTACTTGGGAGGCTGAGGCAGGTGAATCATTTGAGCCTGGGAAGTGGAGGTTGCAGTGAGTGAAGATGATGCCACTGCACTTCAGGCCAGGTGACAGAGTGAGATGCTGTTAAAAAAAAAAAAAAAAAAAAGACTGCCACACAGACTTGAATAGGCCACTCATGCCCTCTCAGCCTCAGTGTCCCTCATTTAGAAAATGTAGGAGATAGTTGCCCTGCAGTCGTCATGCTTTCCATTGTATTTATCACACACCCGCAAAGAGCACCATCAAGTGCTGGGGAAACAACAGTGAACAAGAAACAGATGTGGGCCTGACCCACGTTACAGCTTAGAGCAGGAATCAGAGAAGAAAATGGGCAACTATAATACAGTATGCCAAGTGTTATGATTTGGGTTAGTGCCAAAACCAAATGAAACACTCTGAAAACTGTTTCAAGTGGCTCTGAAAACTGAAAAGCGCTATAAATATATTTCGTAGTATTATTGTTATTCTTGACAACAGTGCCATCCAGATCCTAAGGCTATCAGAAATTTTTCCCAACTTCTGGTCTGCCGACGGCACCTTGTCTCCAAGGCAGCTATGGGTGAGCGTGCATATCAAATACATATACATGTCTGCTATTGACATGCCAGCTCTGCCAGGTTTTCTGTGGTCTGGTAATCAACCATGACTGAGTGTCTTGGCATTCGATGAATCCTGTTTTCACTGGGGAGCATCATGCTTGGTGATCTCACATACGTTTCATGGATCCAAATCCTACAGGCTCGTGATGCAGCCTGATGAACCGATTCCTTCATTTGACAAGCACTACGTAGCAAACAAAAGCCAAACACTGTTCTGAGACGCCAACTAGATGATCCTTGGTCCACAGATGATCAATTTAGTGAAAAAGACACTTGGGAAACTAATATGATGAGGTGTTATCATTTATTCTAGATGGTATATGAGTGATGATATAATTTATCACCCAAACCAGCACATTGAAGCAGAAAGCCACAAATAAATTTATACCAGGGCAACAGAACTAACAGGCAAATGAAGAGGTATGGTCCCTACATATAATATAAAGGTCAAATGGCTTGTTCAAAGTAATGACAGATGAGTGCCAGAGCCAAAACACATTGATACTGTAGCCTAATTAGATGTCACTCACAGCTTTGCTTTCCACCGAACTAGTTATATACTTTCCATGGCTCCTTGCAATACATAATTCTCTTTGCAAAGTAGATCCTAAAGGCATTTATGGATTCTGAGATTATAAGCTGAAAATTACATAATGATGAAAATCAGACACCTGAGTCCTTTTTGTGGTGGAAATTTACATTATAGTATTGAAATTTAAGTTTCAATGCCAAATCTAGACCTCTGCCTAATGGTCTGCTACTTAGGTTTATGTTAAACCCCTAACTAAAGTAGCTCCTTCCTCAGGCTCCAAAATGAACTGTCTTTCCAAGTGCTTTTTAACATCAAAATTTAAAAGCTGTCTCTAAGCTACCCTGGGGCTAAGGTAAATTAATTTCTCATTTTTAGGCTGGCTTTTTTTTTTTTTTTTTTTTTTTTTGAGACGGAGCCTTGCTCTGTTGCCCAGGCTGGAGTGCAGTGGCCAGATCTCAGCTCACTACAAGCTCCATCTCCCGGGTTTACGCCATTCTCCTGCTTCAGCCTCCCGAGTAGCTGGGACTACAGGCGCCCGCCACCTCGCCCGGCTAGTTTTTTGTATTTTTTTTTTTTTAGTAGAGACGGGGTTTCACCGTGTTAGCCAGGATGGTCTCGATCTCCTGACCTCGTGATCCGCCCGTCTTGGCCTCCCAAAGTGCTGGGATTACAGACTTGAGCCACCGCGCCCGGCCGGGATCTAGTCTTAAAAGGAGAGGAGAATGGTCATCAGAAATAGCATAAGTCTTTGTGTGGATTTTTTGAAGATGCAATTGGCTGGAAAGCAAAGGATGGAGGCCACAGAAAAGGAATTGCTGATGTAGATTTTATTGGCTATTGGGTAATTAGAGTCAAGAGTAAGTCTGGGCAGGCTTGAGCCACCATGCCCAGCCCCTAGGCTGGCTCTTTACATTCAGTGGTGAAAGGACTTTTACTTCAATGTATATGAGCAAGGAAGTGGTGCTCCCAGGAAGAAGAACCAGAGGAGGGACACAAAAGCTCTCGAAAACAAACACGCTATGGTGCTTGGGAGTCACTATTCTGCCCAAAGGGCTCACTTGCCAAGCCTGCAGGTAATTTCCCACGAGAAACTTACTTTCAAAGTAGAGTCCCACTGTATTAATTCCTACCATCTAAGAAGTGAATGTCAGTTCATAAATATAAAAGCAGACTTGGCTGGCAAGTCTCTTATGCAGTCTACTGAGCAGCAGATGGCTCACTACACAGGCATCATGACTTTTCATTTTTAAGGAACAAATGCTTGGCTAATCTCTGGCTAAGAGAAGACACAAATCTCATAAAGACAATTCTGTTCCATGGTCATGTGTCATATTTCATTTATTTATTTATTTAATTTTTTTAGACACAGTCTCACTCTGTCACCCAGGCTGGCGTGCAGTGGTGCAATCTCGGCTCACTGCAACCTCCGCCTCCTGGGTTCAAGCAATTCTCACGCCTCGGCCTCCTGAGTAGCTGGGATTACAGGCGCGTGCCACCACGCCCAGCTAATTTTTGCATTTTTAGTAGAGAAGGGGTTTCATCATGTTGGCCAGGCTGGTCTTGAACTCCTGACCTCAGTTGATCCACCTGCTTCAGCCTCCCAAAGTGCTGGGATTACAGGCGTGAGCCACTGTGCCTGGCCTATTGTGCCGTATTTCAGATGAGGAAATTTAAAAATTAAGGGA
The DNA here is from genome assembly GCF_043159975.1 of Macaca nemestrina. Taxonomy (NCBI): domain Eukaryota; kingdom Metazoa; phylum Chordata; class Mammalia; order Primates; family Cercopithecidae; genus Macaca; species Macaca nemestrina. The sequence continues at coordinate 37,241,155 of NC_092130.1, forward strand.
AAAAGTCAAAATTGGCTAAAAACAAAAACCTTTTTATGGCAGTTCTCTCTCAAACCTAAATAAGAATCAGAAAGAAACTTAAACCTGCTTTTGCAGAAATACAAAACAAACAGTAATTCCCACACCCCACATATGCCCAATAGTATAAAATTTCCAGACCAGGTGTTGAAGTCTGTACCAACTGAGATGGGCTGTCTATTAGAAATCTCTTACATTTTGGTATCCATCATTCTTCATTTAAAAAAAAAAAAAGTGTATCATTTTTTTAGACACTGCAAATTTGGTTAAGAAAAGCAGTCTTTTTTCTAAAACATTTCTGATTCTGAAAATATCTTACTTACAAAAGAAAACCTCATGCTCAGTTGAGGTATGACAGATAGCCTTTCTCTGTGACAAGATGGTATCAAACACATTTTCCTTCACTGTCACCGCAGAGTGCCCCAGTCCTCTATCTGCAGGGGCCCCGAAGCATTTTGCTTAAGCTTCTCAAGAGCTGCCTTTCAAGATGCTGATGAGTCCTTTCAATCATTAACTGTTTCCAAGCTCTGCCAGCTACAAGCCTGACCCTAGATTTCTGAATTTTTACTGGTTAAAATAATACCACCATTTAGTCATCTGTGAAGCACCAAAAAGTAAGAGTCAGCCCTTAGGTCAGTTAAACAGCCTTATATAGGAAAGGGAACATTTGGGCTCCTTTAATGTGGGGAAAAGAACGTCTTTTAAAGAGCTAGAGCCACAGACATGTTCGGAGCACACAGGTTCTCTCTGGCATCCTTCCTGTAGCTCCATATCAAATTTGAAACGTAGTTAAATCACACATGTACACTTAAGCTTGCTTATCTCTCATAATGGACTTGGAAACATATCAAAGAACCTGCCCGTGTGTACTTATCTGTCCCTGCCAGGTATGAGGCTTAGAAGTTCAATACAGGACTTTCTTGCTCACTTGTTTAGAAACTCAGAGGTAGTGTATCAGCAAGTATTTGCCTGAGGGTTCCAATTACCTATGATCCTAGGTAATCCCATATTGCTAAAAAGTTGCCTGCTTATATACTACAAATTTAAAATACTCCTATGATGGATAATTCACAACCACAGGATAGAGGTATATATCTATAAATAAATTATATGAAGTTTCAACTTGTTTGGGGGATGGGGCATTTTCTCTCTTTCATTTTTATATTAATCTATTGCTTGGAATGGCTATTGTATCAGTTGATAAAACTTCCAGACAGTATAAAAGGGTATCAGTATAAAAGGGTGGATAGGAAAAATAACTCTTCCTTCCCTCTCCAGAAGTAACCATTAGTATGAGTTTCTCATATTTTCTCCAGAGATACTAAATAAACTTGCAAGCTGGTGTGGGTGGATGTATGTGTGTGATTTCACACCCCTCTTCCCTTTAAAAACAAATAACCACCAGTTATTCACACCGTTCTGAACCCTGCCTGTTTTCCTTAATGGCATCTCCTGGAGATTACTCCATCATTACCTGAAAAGTTGCCTCCTCATTTTTTCTTAGTGGCTATGTAGCATGCCATTGTGGAGATGTACAACAACATACCCAACCAGATTCTTAACAATGAACAATAGATTGTTTCCTATCTTTTATTTTGAATGGGACAGAATCTCTGAGCTGGATATAACAGAAGAGGCCCTGAACAAATATTGACATTTTGATCTACCTGCTGCCATCCTCCTTTTAAGAAATACTGATTTCTAAACAACGTGGAGAGGCTATTGGAAGAAATAGATGTTACCCTTCTTGCTGTTACACACAGGAAGATACAACACTTCTGTGCTTTGATGCTGCCCTCAAACAGCAACTGAATCCTGGGAAGAGGAATTACTTAGTTTTGCCAAAACCAAATTCATCTTGGTGGGCAGACCAGCCTCAATGTCTAACAGCCTTCACCAAAGAAAAATCATCTTCAGGGTACATTTTTTAGGTATAGGGAAGCCTAGGGTGCAGTCTAGGTCAAGGTCACCTCTCCCTTACAAACAGCATGACTCAGAACTCCAATTCTACTTGAACTCTGATTTAGGATATTCAGAGGCTTTGGACAAAAAAGCTCCCAAATGGTGAGGTGGGGAAGTCTCTGGAGTTAGACTTTGTGGACTTCGGGCAAGTTACTTAACCTTTCCGAGGCTGCTACTGGTAAAAATGGGAAAATAATACCTACCTCTGAGAAGTGACTGTAAGGATTAAGAAAAGCAATGTCTATGTAAATTGCGAGGCGAAGTGCCTGAATTCAGAAATGTTGACTCTTATTAATAAAGCAAAGCAGAGGCACTTCATTTTTGGAGAAACATCTTGGCTCTGCCTAAAAATACATCTCTCAAAAATGCTGGCCTGTGGTGATTATCTGCTGTCCTGACTCCACTCCCTCTAGGCCCTCAAGGCTCCTGCAGAATGGTTTGTTACTTCTCGGGCATGCAGTATGAGCCGGGTGCAGTGGCTCATGCTCGTAATCCCTGTGATTTGGAAGACTGAGGCGGGAGGATCAGTTGAGGTCAAAGAGTTCAAGGGCACTCCTTATTTTTTTCTCCTTGTTTGTGCTTGCGCAGTTCCATTTGCTTGCAATGTCCCCCATCTTCCCATGGGTAACTTTTACTCACTGACCAAGATGCAGCCCAGAGGGTGAAGCTCAGTGTCCCTCCCCTGGGTGCCACTGCGTCCTGAGTCTGTCTCCATCACAGCACTGTCATGCCACCTTAAAGGGACCTGGGTGCAGGTCTCACATACACAGAATACTATCTTCCCAACACTATCTTGGCATGCTGTAGACATGGTAACTGCTTGCTGAACTCATATGAACCCTATGGAGACAAGGATTCCAGTTGGCCTCAATAAAACATGATCTATGCCTCTGGCATCTTCTTTCAGCCAACAATATGGGTATCTGCGCTTCAGGTATTTATATTCCCACAGACCTCAATTTAGAATACATGTCATGTAGCGCCTATCAAAAGCATGGCCAAGACAACTGGGATCCTCTAAGAGGGATCCTGTCTTCCATCTATCATTCTGTCACCAGGCCGATCACCAGCAAACATGCTTTCTCCAGGTTGTTCTCCTTGTTGCACCATAGTAAAAACAACCTTTCAATACTTCAGCTTAACATCAGACTCTGTATTTAATCAAAACCAATGGGAGTAACAGCTCTATATAGAGGGCCTCATTTATTTTTTGCATGAAACTGCTTTGGAAGATATTGTCTATTGAGCTATTGAAAATCATTAATATAAGACTCACACGAAAAATTAATATTATAACTTACAGCTCTTGATGAACTGGAATGCTTTTTTTGAACAGACAATTGAACTATACATCCCATTATATTTTTTCCCTTCTTTGTCATGGCTGCTAGGTGGCTCAGGACAGTTTTATGATGAATTACTCTCTTCCTCTCTCAGCCTTTGTTAATCTGTTATTTTTTATTCTCATTTTACTCAACCGTACATGTATTTTTTTTTTTTTTGAAAGAGTAACAAGCCTCACATTCCTGGATTTTGTTTGGTTATCAACCATGCTTACAGGACAGTTGTCACCAGACACCTGGCACATTGTCACCCAACTGTGCTCTAAACACACACATACGTGAACAGAATTTGTCAGCATACAAAGACTTGAAATAACAAACAAATGCCTGCACTTAGTAAAGGCTTGGCACTCTTGAAAATGCTGCCTCAGTTTTAGCTGGCAATAGGAGACAAGTGTGTATGTGATGGTTGCCTGCACAGATTTTGAGATGGACATAACACCCACGCTGTAAAGCCATCACTTAATAAATCTATTGAAACCAGTCTAGCCCTTAGGGGGACAATGAAACCTGGATTCTAAGAAATAAAAGGAAGGAAACAAAAAAAATGAAGAGGAAGTTCAATTCCCAAATTGCAAAACTAACAGTAAATGGGAAACGCAATCAGTAGATGCTGGGATTGTGCCTACGCCAGAGATAAATACTGGGCTTGCAAACATCCTGCTACCACCTCTTCAATTTGGAAGAAAGTGTAGTGACAAGCAGATGGTCAGCTTTTGAGGGAAAGTTTTTAGTTTTGTTTTTAATGGCAGAAATGGGCAAATGTAGGAGGAAAGCTCACAAATATGGGGGAAAAATAGCTTACCTGAGATTGAAGAGCTATGGAATGCTTAAGGAAGAGACAGTACCTCTGGCAATATATTTAAAGTTTAAAGAGTTGGCTTGATAAAAGTTTGAAACTTGGGAAGTATGAGGTGTCCCATAAAACTTTATTCCCCTCCCCTCCCCTCTCCTCCCTGTGATGCAAGTACACAGCAACTGCCTTCCAGCAAAGGAATGGCTATATTCCTTGGAGTATGATCTCCAAGTATCTGCCAAATCTCAAGATCTCAAGTGCAGCTTTCATCTAGGGCTACAAACCATGGCCAGGAATGAGGGACTAGCCCTCAAGACGATGGATGAGGGTCACACAGGCCTCAGCTCAAACTGCTGCTTTCCAGTTCTGTGATCTTGGGGAAGTCACTTTATCCCCCTGAAACCCAGTTTCCCCATCTGTAAAATGGGAATATTGACAGTGGTTGTTCATCTAACTGGGTTCTAAGATTAGATAACACATGGAAAAGCCCTAGGCTAGTGCCTGGCAACAGCAGATGGTCAATAAACATTCCTCCCATTCTTTTTCCTCCTTGGAGTCCATTTTTATTCTTTATATTCTCTGTCCTTTATTATAGCTGCTTTCAAGGATCTCCTGCTCTTTTTTCCCCTTTCTTTTTCTCTTAAACGCTGGCCTGCTGACCTCTGTTTTTAGGTACTCATTCTCTGTTTCCTGTTCTCCCATGCTCTTGTTATCTCCCCAGACTCCCCCAGCATCTGACACTTGAAGGATACCAGAGAATGGAGGGCAAGAAAAAGAAGAAATATAACTGGGCTGCTACAGTCTCTTTCCCAACACACCCAGCTTTAGTAGCTTGCCAATACCCAACCACTGCCCACAGAAGCAACAGAGCATAGTGGTTGTGGGTGGTGCAGTACTAGAACCTGACTGCCTGGGTTCAAATCCCACCTCTACCCTCAGGTAAGTGAGGTGACCTCTCTGTGCCTCATGTGTAAAATGGGCAGTACAACAGTACCTGCGGCATTATGTTGATTAAATAAGTACACACGTAAAGTGCCTGGGACACTGGGGCTTCATTAATGTGAGTTATCATTGTCATCAGCACTATTATCAACACCATAGCTCATGGAGACTTCATTTTAACCTTTGAGAGCAAAATTTGTTCTCAGGAATGAACCAGACACTGGAAGATCAAACTGAGGTGGAATTTTCCAGCCGCTCAATGTGATTCCTGGCAGAAGAAATAGTTCTTATCCAAACTCATAGGTTTTGGACAATGTCACCACAAGTTGGAGACTTTCACAAAGCTCGTGAGGTGGATACTAGCTGTCCCACTGTGTCTGGCAGGCCACCAAAAGATGCCACCATGCAGTGGCCTGTGTCTGAGCAGCTCTCAGAGCTGCTGAACCACTGTTTTTGCATGTTCATGGCTCTCACAGAAGACAAGGGGCCAGTCCTTTTCAGATTCTTTTTCTTCTGCTTAATCACAGTCTAAGATGCACTCTTGACAACACTGTCATTAAAATGAATGGAGGCCAACCCCAGCACACCGGTGTTTGCCATATGTTCTCTAATGACCTCTAATGGGCACTGATAATGAAAGCCTTTTCCCAGAAATTTGTTTTTTAAATGAATCAACTATGCCCAGGGCCAATTAGGAAGATAATATTTTCTTCATTTTTAAAAAACTATAAAATACATTATTCTTAAAGGAGGCAGTCAGTTAACTAGGAATAAAGTAAATTATGCAAGAAGCATTTGGACTGAAAAAAGGGGATATTTTCAGAGAACATCTAAGACACTATTGAGGGGAATGAAAGCAGCATAAATTTGGATCCTGGAGTGTAAAGTCACCAAATCTTTCACTAAGTCCACATAAGAAAGGTCCAGTGTAGTGAATCTGTGGCTCTCTTCTCGGAGGACCACCCCTTCTCCATCTGCAGAGCCCATGTGCCTTGGGTGTTGTTCTCCCCTCCCACCCAGTCAAGGGCGAACAGGCGATTCAGGCCTAGCCCTGCAGAGCCTCACTTACATCCCTGGCCACAAAGATTGGTTAAGGGATGGGGATGGGACTCAATGTGGACCAACAAAAATTAGGCCCAGTCTGTATTTCAAAGTGCTGAGAAAAAGAGCTTCTCTCTTTCTTTTCTGCTGGGCTTGGGCTTTTTAAAAAAGTAAGTCCAACTGGTGGTAACCACCCTGCAATCAAAAGGAAAGAGCTTATCTAAGGAGAGTTAGCAAAGAGGAAAGCTGAGCTGAGAGACGGCAAGAGCTCGGTTGTGATGGCAACACCCATGCCCCTAGACCCAGCCATGCCTGAATACAAATGTTCCTACACACTGGAAAACCAGTAAGTTCCATTTTAGCCTAGCTTAGTTGGGCTAGGTTTTCTGTTACTTGCAACCAAGAACACTGATTGGTAAATCTGCTCAAGCTGACACACAGGGTATTGAATATAACTGTCTGTACATGTAAAAGATGTCACATTAGGGAAATTTACACCAGTGTTCAGTTTCCAGAAATGAGAGGAAGACAGGAATAGCTCCTGTTAGAGCCCAGAGAGGCCCTGGATTGAGAGAAATGCAAACATTGCAAAAGCGAAGGCCCCAACAGTCACTTTAGTAGTGCATGGTACTCTGTGACAATGTGTCAGACTATCACCACTGAATGTCTGGGATGCAGTTTCCACAGTTCACTTACAGTTTGAGAAAGAGAATGGATGCTACCCATCCAAATGAAAATAAATACCACATGTACTTTAGCAGGGTTAGCATAGTAAGTGAAGGCTAAACAAAACAACTCTGTGTAAGGAGTAAAAATAAGCAGGAATTTTCTGTAAGTCTACGTGATCACTATTTATATCCTCTCCTTATTAATCCCACCATGAATCTGGTCTATCCTGATTGTTTCTGAGTTGCTTTACCCTCTCAGAGCCCAGAGCTAGTCTCTTAGAGACATAGCCTAACTCCAAGGCAACGAAACAGCCTTTGCTAAAAGCTGAAGGTGTCAGAATTTGTCTGATGTGCTTAGTATTGGGTTGCAACACAGAAGAGGAATACAGCTTATTTTTGAACCTGTTTTGTTGGTTTTTTAACATTATAAAACCCAAAGCAAAGAGGATGATGCAGAATGTCGTAGGATCTTGTGTGACACTTAGAAACGAAAACAGGCCTTTTGTGGAAGAAAATTTGAGCAACAAAAAAAAAAAAAAAAAAAGAAAAAAGAAGAAGAATTCCAGATGGTGAGGTCTATTTGACTATGAAGCAAAACTGTGATGAAAATAGGGAACGTCTCAGGCAAGTCAATTACATGAAATAAATGGACAGAAGATGTTCCATCGGGATCCAGCTAGCATGGAATTCTGGAATGGGAAAACAACATTACTAGGCTTCCCCAGCTTTAGTGTCTAAAGAGGTAAAAAGCATATTGACACAAGAAAACAAAACAATGGTAATATTACAGATGAGAAGCATATGTTCAAAGTTAACTAAGAGCAGTTCCCCACATGTGCCCAGTATGATCCTGCCTCTGAGCCTTTCCCCACTGTTTCCTGTCGAAATCCAACCTATCCTCAAGATGCATGTTCCAGTGCCAATTTGATCACAAAGACTTCCTTGATCATCCCAGTTCAAAGTCATCTCTCTTGCCTAGGAATTCCAGCAGCACCTTATCCTGTAGCACCTAGACCACTCAATACAGGTATTTAATGTTTCTGTTATTTCTCATCGTGAAGGGCACGATCCCCCTCTAACTCATCTTTAATGTGCTTACATACTGAAGACATTCAGAAAAATCTATTGAATGGCAGAGAGAGTTAAAAAAGCTCAAAAAATGGGGCACAGAAAGCCCTCTCTGAAGTGTTGCTTCCACTGTCTCTCGTCAGTTTCTTTTGCACATTGGAATGGCTGCCACTGGACTTTCTCCATGTGATGGGGAACATGGCTGCTGGACATCCTGGTAGGCAAGACAGATTCTTAACCCAGCTCCAGTTAAAACAAAACAAAAAAATCCATGAAAATATTACGTTTGGCCTGGCTTAGTCATGAGATTACCCCCATACTATTACCATCTCTAGGTCCTAAGGAATTGTGGTACACAATCTACATCATTGATGAACAACTCTACAAACAAATGAAATTTAATCATTTGAGTGCCTCTATTCTTACTACAAACAACGGCTTTTTCTTTTTTTTTTTCTTTTTTTTTAATTAAAGACGGAGTCTCGCTCTGTCATGCAGGCTGGAGTATAGTGGTGTGCTCTCAGCTCACTGCAACCTCTTCCCCCTGGGTTCAAGCAATTCTCACATCTCAGCCTCCTGAGTAGCTGAGATTACAGGCGTGTGCCACCAGGCCCAGCTAATTTGTATATTTTTTTTAGTAGAGATGAGGTTTCACAATGCTGGCCAGGCTGGTCTCAAACTCCTGACCTCAAGTGATCCACCCACCTTGGCCTCCCAACATGCTAGGATTTCAAGCGTGAGCCACCGCACCAGGTCAACTAATGGAAACCTTTCTAAAACATGGCACACATTTTTCTACCTTCAAAGACAGAATATATCAGATGCAATTTACTTAATTGAGGCAAGAGAATTATAAAAATCAATTACTGTCTCATGCTGTCATACAGTTGTGACCAAAGAAGCTGCTGGGTGTGAAGGGTAGCTAGTTCTTTATCCAGACCTTTGTATTATTACAGTTTTTATGACTTCAGAAAAAGTTCTTCTGTACTTTGCCTCAGCAGCAATTATTAACTTTCTATTCTGTGAATGTAACTACCTTTTGTGCTATGAGTGTTACTTCCAAAATACTGAATGGTGGAAAGCCAAGGAGCCAAGTTTGTTTTAATTGTCTGCAAAAGGTATGTCCTGGACTTGGCAATCTTGAAACATGCTCTACCTTCAGTTCCTGCTGAAAGGTTGTATAAGCCAGTTCCCTGTGGCTACAGATGATTAAACTGTACAATCCCCTGCCTCAAGGTCTCCAGTGCATAGATGCTTTCCCTCAGGGCTGGGTAGCACAGATTCCAGCAAAGAAGCAGGTGAAATTCTAAGGAGAATGAGGCTATGAGAGCACTGAGGCTGCTGGGAGTCATGGCAATCCAAAGCTATAAGGAAGCAGAAGCTGTGAGGGAGAGTAAGGCCCAGGCACAGAATGGTGGGAAAGAAAAAGCCAGAGGGGAGCACTGAGAAGCAGCAATTGGATGGAGAGAGGCCAACACACCAAGTAACTAAATGGTGGTCATGTGGAGCCAAAAGAGCCACTCCAATTCATTCTGCTCCTCGCCTTCCTCCAAGTGGCTCCACCTTCTTACAGTTCCTGCTCTGCCTGGACCCCAAAGCCCTAAGCAGCCTCTCCTGGATTCCTGGCCTGGGCTTCCTGCCCATACTCCCTCCGTCACCCTGACCTGAGGATGTCCAACAGGTCTAAAGAGCTGATGAAATTGTGGGCTCTTCCAGCTACTCAGAGAGCTTTTGTGTTCACTGCCAGCTATGTACATGAGGTTGTTCTAGATGAGTTAGGGGAAGGCGTGTGTTATTCTTTAACTGAGATATGACTGGAACCCGGAGAGCAGCCTCCCTTCTTACCTTGTGCCCATCACGAAGCAGGACTCTGCACCTCAGTACAACCCTCCAAACACATTCCAAATACCCAGTGACTGTTAAAAGAGCAACGATGACCATAATTACGGCACGTAACTTTTACTGAGCCCCGATTATGAGCCAGAAGCCATGCAAAGAGCTCTACATGAACTATTTCATTTCATCCTAACAACCCTAGGAGGTAGATACTATTATTATTCCCATTTAACAGATGAGGCTTATAGAGGGCAAGGAACTGTTCATTGTACTCAGAAATAAAAAATAAAACGCTATATGTTTTTACTTATAAGCAGGGAATAAAAAATACACATCATGGACATAAAGATAGAAATGACAGACACTGGGGATTCCAAAAGTGGGGAGGGCCAATGGGGTGACGATTGAAGAATTACCCATTGGGTACAATGTTCATTATTGGGTTATGGGTACATTAGAAGCCCAGTCCTCATAACATCACACAATATATCCACATAACAAACCTGCACATGTACTTCCTGAATCTAAAATAAATTTTAAAAAGGAAGTGTTCATTGTAAAACAACTAATAAAGTTGGGACGTGAACTCTCGGTAAATCTTCCCCCAGAACCCAAGCTCTTAATACTGTGGAAGACTGAAGAATGAGGGAGTGGTTCTTACTGAAGCCCGCATGGGATGACATGGAGGAGGATTCACATCATGCATCGTGTACGAGAAACTCCATTAAACTTCCTTTTAGCTATTTCTGTTGCCCAAAGTTCCTCCCTCACTGACAACACCCTCATCTCTCCTCCCTCTTCCCCATCCAGCCTCCAAAAACCCCAACCTGTATGTTCCACTCAGCCAAACCAGTGCAGGGCCCCTGGGGTCCTGATTCTACCCCCAGCTTTGCACAGATCCACACTCAGGATTCACACCTTCAGCCTGCAGCCAGGCCAGCCCCATGGTGATGTGTAAAAAAGCAGCCTTGAAAAGATCATATCCTCTCCAGAGGAAAGGAGCCATCTTCCTAGTTCGGCACACGGGCCAGCTCTGCTGAGGAGACATGGTGCTTTCTTTCTCTTACTTACTACAAATTCATGGATTTCTATATGAATCTGAAGTAAAGCAAAGTATAGGGCTGTGGCAGCATGCAAATAGGGTTCTACATGACATCACATTGCTCTTCTGTTTGGGGGCCCGACACACTGATTATATATTCAGATTCTAGATGAGGGTCTTAGGTTTCTGTTGAACATTTTTGCACATGGAGATCTAATTCTTCCTGAGATGTGCCAAGGCCATTGGGTTACACTGGGAACTTGCTTACACAAGGTGAACCAAAAATGATGACTAAGGCAGAAAGCTGGCTCTGGGTTTCAACAGGAACACTCAGGGTTATGGCTAATAGCGCTCTCTATGCTCCAATTCAGAGCTACTGTAGTCAAAATATCAACTCAACACAGGTTTTATTAACCCTCCCTTTGTATTGCCACTGGAGTTGGCATACAAGTGAAAAGAATAAACTCCTGCAAGTGGAAGAAGAGCTGCTAGCAGAACAGAAAAATCAGCCACAGATGCAAAGAAAAATACAGCAAAAAGAGTCTCATTCTTTGAAATGATGACCCAGGGTGCTTGCTTGCGAGCATCTAACCTAACTGATTCACGCTGAAATTAAAGGCAGAACTTAATAACTTAACAACTGGCTTGTAAGGAAGAGGAAATTTAATTTAGAATTTCCTTATAGACAAAGAACCAGAAAAGAGAGCCCTCATACCTATACACAGATCTGGGTATTGCATGAAAATTTGATAGTAAAACTTCCCCTGACCCATGGCAAGGCATAGTCTCTCTTCACTTATTTTTTCCTGGTTACATTGATTCAAGGTTTAAAGAACTACTCATTCTCAAAACTTTCCTTTTCCATATAAGGTCAGAAAAAACAATCCTTCAAGATATGAATTAAATTTTATTTTAATAGGATATTTGATATAGTGCATTATATAAGAAATTGTTACAAATTTTTGCCACTACAAATATCAGTAAACTGCTAGTTCTTTGGGATAAAAAAAAAAAAAAAAAAAGAACAAATACAATCTAAGGATAAAGTCTCTTGTTGCAATGGGTGGGGAGGACTTCAAAAATGCAACACATGCAAATGATCAAATTGCAGCTTTTCATTCTCTGTGATATTTTTTCCTTTCTATGTCATTCTTACAGTCCAAATTTTAAGTTTTCTTGAAATCTAAAACATTAGAGCCACAGAGGCCTAGTGGGCAAAAATAAATAAATAAATAAATAAATAAATAAATAAATAAATTGGGACATAGCTTGGTAGCATCTGAGAGGTAGGAAGCCTCCCGGAGAACAGGAGAAAAAAGTTGGATCATAAAATTCGAACTCCGACCAGGCATGGTGACTCATGCCTTTTAATCCCAGCACTTTGGGAGGCTGAGGTAGATGGATCACCTGAGGTCAGGAGTTTGAGACCAGCCTGGCCAACATGGCGAAACCCCGTCTCTACTAAAAAAAAAAAAATTAGCTGGGTGTGGTGGTACAACTCTGTAATCCCAGCTACTCAGGAGGTTGAGGCAGAAGAATCGCTTGAACCCGGGAGGCAGAGGTTGCAAGTGAGCTGAGATCGCGCCATTGCACTCCAGCCTGGGTGACAGAGTGAGACTCCATCTCCAAAAAAGAAAAAAAAAAACATGCCTAGAACTCCTTCTACCCAACTCACAGCAGCAAGACCAAGGCAGATAAGGAAATTAATACACTTCAAAGCAGATCTAGAAAACGAACTAGGGAAATTATTGGAAACCCTGCCTACAATTGCAAAGATACTTCATTCAACCATAAATATTTTTGAGTAAATGACCCAACTGCTCACTTACTACTTAAAATGTATCTTGCATTGGCAGCAATGATCCCCTACATATGTAGATCTGATCTCCCTCGTCTGAGCAGCAGCAAGGAGAGTATATTTTAGTCTTTTTCACAGTGCCTAGAATAGTGTCTTTTTCTTAAGATGGGGTCTTACTGTGTCACCCAGGCTGGAGTGCAGTGGTGCAATCACAGCTCATGGCAGCCTTGACCTTTTGAACTCAAACAATCCTCCCCTCAGCCTCCCAAGTAGATGGGACCACGGGCGCGCACCACCACACTCAGCTAACTTTTTTCTTTTTTTTTTTTTGTAGAGATGGTATGTCATGTTGTCCAGGCTGGTCTTAAACTCCTGGGCTCAAGTGATCTTCCTGAAGTGCTGAGATTACAGGTGTGGGCCACTGCACCCTGGAATAGTGTTTTAAATAGTAAGTGTTCAGTAAGTGTTTGCTCATTGACTGGGAAGGGAATGTCTGTCAGAGCTGGTCGATTCTGGTCGATATTAGTGAGTGCTCCAGAGTGCAGTTAGGCTACAGTAGCAAATATTCAACAGGCAGTGCCATACTCCAAAGGGAAATATTAGATGAAAATAAGTTTGTGTTCCATTGAGGCTAAAGGGGAAAGCGGGGAGTAAGGGCAATTGGTGGGTGTTCATTTCCTCATATGAAATGTTTGTAGTCTTCTCTCGGGATAGTGCAGAGTCTGACTGCTCTCTGGGATGAGATTACCTTGGCTGTGGCCATCACTAACATGTAGCTCTTGTCTCTTTTGGATTAGTATGTCCAGGATTCTCATGACTCCATTTCCTGATTTCTGATTTCTTGCCAGTTTATTTTCACTGTGTGACAACTGAACATTGTAAGTGCTGTTATGGGATGACTAAGGACATATGTCCTCTAATTCTACTTCCACCCAAAGGATCAAGGGAAAAATGGGAAAGGGGATTGCGCGCGCGCGTGTGTGTGTGTGTGTGTTTGGGAGTAGAGTGTTTCTCCTCCAGAAGAAGCAGCGAATTATATGGAGCTCCTACCATGAGGTCTATGCCATAAGGCACAGTACATGGATGCTACGGAGGGGATGCAGGCTTCCCCCGAGACAGAGCAGAAGCCAACACATTCATTTGAAGAAATCTCTCTTGTGCTTCAGCTTTGGATTTACCAACCTTCCAGCAGCATTGTGCAAGTCAAAGTGCTGGAGTTAGAGGGCTTTACTCATCTTTGTCTGTGACGTCTGATATGATAGACTTGCCAATTTCATTCTCCTTTTCTATCTCAGGGCCATCATCCTTACATTATAGTCTGCATGTTTCACCTACTTAAGTTTTCAAAGGTTTTCAGTACAGTGGTAAACAAAATAGACTGCACAGGGCTTTCCAATTTGCTCAAAACCCAGAATGATTTCTATCTCACTGCTTTGGTAACTAAAAAACAAAACAAAAAGCCTCTTTTTAGTGAGCATAATCACAAACAATATCACTTCTACCCTTACAATAGAAGCTGAAAAGGATTATAAAATTACTAAAATGTCCCCATTTTCATTAGCACAAAGCCGGTGATCTTATTGTCCTGCAGGCAGGGGATGGTGAAAAATACAGGTGATTTAAGCAGTAAGTCTGAGGTTACCAGAGCAACTGCTAATTATTATTGAGTAACTCTAGTATATCTCCATAAAGGTCAGGAGTTAAGGTTTTTCCATTATATATTCTGCTTTAAAATGGAGCTTTCAAAGGAAATTGGGTAGATAGCAGATGGAGAATGACAGATGACGATCAGGTGAAAGAACTATATATAGCTCACCATAATTGAACTACTTACATTTCACAATGTTGGTTGGGGGTTGGAAGAGGAGTTCATGAGTAGCTGCTCAATGTTAAATTGACTTTCTGGATTCTTAAGTTAGGGCTCCCTAATTTTAATAAGAAATCTGAGGCCGGGTGCAGTGGCTCATGCCTGTAATCCTTGCACTTTGGGAGGCCAAGATGGGTGGATCACCTGAGGTCAGGAGTTTGATACCAGCCTGGCCAACATGGTAAAACCCCGTCTCTGCTAAAAATGCAAAAATTAGCTGGGTGTGGTGCCACGCACCTGTAATCCCAGCTACTCATGAGGCTGAGGCATGAGAATCGCTTGAAACGAAAAGGTGGAGGTTGCAGTGAGTTGAGATTGCACCATTGCACTACAGCCTGAGCAACAGGGTGAGAGACTCCACCTCAAAAAAAAAAAAAAAAAAAAAAAAAGAAAGAAATCTGAAATAGCCCAGAGGCAGGGGTCTAACTGGTTCTACTCAGCTCCCTGAGTGACAGCTCAATTAACTCCATATATGATTTCCTCTGCTGTGCCAAGAGTTAACACTTACTAAACCGACATGGAGCCCTGGGCTAGGCCAGCCTGGAGAGAGGGAGCCATTTGGCCATTGACGGAATGATTCAATGACCAATAACCAATGACCTTAATTTCATTTTCACTTAAAACATACCAGCCCAGGCATGATTACTCACACCTGTAATCCCAGCACTTTGGGATGCTGAAGTGGGAGGATCTCTTGCATCCAGGGGACTAGCCTGGACAACATAGCAAGACCCCAACTCTACAAAAAATAAAAAATTAGCTGGGTATGGTGGCACATGCCTAGGACTATCCAGCTACTCAGGAGCTGAGGTGGGAGGATCGCTTGAGCCTAGGAGGTTGAGGCTGCAGTGAGCTGTGATTGCACCACTGCACTGAGCCTGGGAAACAAAGTGAGACCCTGTCTAAAAAGAAAAAAAGAAAGAAAGAAAGAAAGAAAAAAACACACCCAAAGCAACAACTTCTCAGTAAAGACCTTACTCTTCTGTCAAATAGCATCTCATTTAGATTCCTAGCTATTGAGGTAATACAAAAAATTTTAAGGTTAAAAAGAAAAATCTTGGCCAGGTGTGGTGGCTCATGCCTGTAATCCCAGCACTTTGGGAGGCCGAGGCAGGCGGATCACGAGGTCAGGAGATCGAGACCATCCTGGCTAACATGGTGAAACGCTGTCTGTACTAAAAATAGAAAAAATTAGCCAGGCATGGTGGTGAGTGCCTATAGTCCCAGCTATTCAGGAGGCTGAGGCAGGAGAGTGGCGTGAACCCAGGAGACAGAGCTTGCAGTGAGCCGAGATAGCGCCACTGCACTCCAGCCTGGGCGACAGAGCAAGACTCCGTCTCAAAAAAAAAAAAAAAAAAAAGAAAAATTTTTTCTCACAAAGACGTGTTCCAAAGCTTTAAGAGAATGAATGGATGGTCATTCATTTCAAAACTAAGCAAACGTATTTCTGAGTTTTTGAAGCTAAACAGTCAATGCATGCACATGTTAAAAAAAATAATCCCACACTACAAGAGGGTAGTGTTAAAATGAAAAGTCAGTGTTCCTTCTGCCACAGATCACCATCCCATCTGCCTCCTTCAGGGAAAACCACACGGATTTATTCCCCTGTATCTTCCCAGAAATATTACAGATATTACACCCACCCATGTGTGTCTATATCCCTGGATTCTTATATAAAATACTATCATATAATGTACATTGATGGTTTTCAAATCTAGCTGCATATCAAAATCACTTGGGAGGCTTAAGAAACACACCACAACTTAGACCCTACATCAGATCAATTAACTCTGAGGCTCCAGGGAAGGGGCCTAGGTGTTGGTATTTTTTATTTTAGGCTCCCCAGGTGGTGCTAACGTGCCATCTGGACTGACAGTCACAGCTGCACACTGTCCTACACCTCTTTTTCCCCCTTAATGTGACTTTGAAGGTAGCTCTAGACCAGCACATACAGAACTACCTAATTCCTCTGTTGTACTGGATAGTACTCAACTCTACCATTTATTTAGGCCGTCCTTTATTGATAGCTATTCCTGCTGTTTCCACTCTTTGGACATCATTCATTCGCCTCTCCAGACACAATCTTAACCCTTATCTCTTCTCTGGGATCTAACCAGCACGGATTTCTTCAACAGGGCTTTTGCAATCTCTGGCTTCCTGTTGGGTTCACCAATGGGGAGCTCTTTAGACTAGCGGGGGAAGGAGAGGGCCAAGGCATTTATTCCATTTCTGAAAGGTCTGGCTGTGTCCCTTGACCAAAGGTCACTGCTCCTGTCAAGGCACCAACTCGTATATCCTTCTGGGATCCTGTACCACTTTCCTCTCACGTCCTCTTAGCTAAGGGTGGTGACTGGGCAGCAGCTGCTAGCCCTGACTTACTGTACTATCTCTTGTGATTCCTCGGCACCAACTCTTTGGTAAATAAACCCTCCTTGAGTTACATTATTTCAAATGCACCAAAGTTTCTTCTTAGGATCATAATACGTCATCCTTGGATGAATACCTTTGTCTTTATTTGTTTGTGGACAATAACATCTTGGTTTTCTCTGAAGACAAGACTTCTCCTGTATAGGGCAACAAGAGGTAATAGGGTAGTCTGTAATGCAGCTATTTTATCCCTTTTCTGGGTATTTTTGACAACAGCCAGGGAATAGCCCCATCACCAGCTGCCTTCACTTTGTAAAGAATATTAGAAGGAACATTAAAGCAATGTCTTAGAACTCCACTGCTTCCTTGTGAAGGAAGGTGATAGACACTAGAAGAGAATTTGATAGTGCAAAGGCAGTGAACGACTAAGATGCTACATTTCCAGATAATTATTTTTTCAGAAGTTCTTTTCCTTTGTGCCATAATGACAGTCAAATCAACACACAGTCCTAGGCTGGAAAGGAATTCCTAAGGCTAAATTCTTCCCTAGTGGAAAGTTGAGATTGCAATTGGTTTCTAGTCTAATTAGTGTAGTTTCCAGTTGGCTCCACCCAACGGAGGAACAATAGGGCAGGGGGCTTTTACCAATGCTCTTTGATGCCTGTCTTGGAAGAGGAGCACTTCTATTGATTTCAGTGTATTTTATTATTTATAGTTAATTTAATTTGGGGTATTTTAATTCATTTTTAAAATTATATCAATGCTTTTAATCTGTGTTGCTTTATGTTACATCAGGATCAAACAAATAAACAAAAATAAATATTGAGTGTCTATCTGCTGCCATCATGGGAAGAAATCAATACTAGGGGTTTGTTCATTGGTAGTGGGGGCAGTCTGAGAGCAAATAATAAGAAGGAATAAAAACAATAGTAGAAACCAATTTTTATTGATTGGTTTTATTGACTGATACTCTGAACGAGGCCATTTACTAAGTATGAGGAAGGCATTATCTTATAACCTTAAAAGTAGGTATTATTATTATTATTATTACCATTTCACCAAAGAGGTTTAGCTCAGAGATAGCAAATAACTTTCCCAAGTTTACACAGTTAGGAAATGGCAGAGCTGAGGCTTGACCCTGCTAGATCCACAATCAGGCCACACAGGCTTTGCTCTGCCCCAGATTCTCAAGCTTACCAATGCTTTTCACATGATATAAACCTATAACCCATTTCAGTCTTCAGAAAGTTATTTGTGGCCATACACTTACATATAAACAAAATCTCTGTTCTCTGGAAGGATCTTTACCATAATAATGCCATCCATTATGAGAAATACATTTCCGCCCTCAAAAGTAGAGTGTTGATTTAGAATAGCATTTTCTAAACCATGGAATGCTGTTTCAAGAGGCTTAAGAGAAGTGCTGTAGAAATCATGTACTATGGTCAATGTATTTAGGAAATGTACCATAACAGATGTCCTTTCATGATGGACATATTAAAGGCCCAGAAGTTCTCCAGTCAATAATTGGTTGATCTGGCCAGGCATGGTGGCTCATGCCTATAGTCCCAGCACTTTGGGAGGCTGAGGCAGGCGGATCACTTGAGGTCAGGAGTTCAAGACCAGCCTGGCCAACATGGTGAAACCCTGTCTCTACCAAAACATACAAAAATTAGCTGGATGTGGTGGTGTGCACCTGTAGTCAGAGCTACTTGGGAGGCTGAGGTGGGAGAACTGCTTGAACCCAGGATGTGGAGGTTGCAGTGGGCTGAGATCACACCACTGACCTCCAGCCTGGATGAGAGAGTGAGACTCCGTCTCGAGAAAAAAAGAAAAAAAAGAATCTGTTGAACTTAGTCCAATGCAGCTCTTGCCCCCTTCCCTTCCTGTACCAGTTTGGGAAATGCTGATTTAGACATCTGTAATCTGTCCACGTTGATGCTCATCCATCACCTTCAGTATCACATAGCCTGGGAGCTATTTTTCTATCAATACCAGCATCTTGATCTTTTCATGTTACACACACCATAGATAAACAATAAAAATATCTACTGGCTTAATTGATGCATCCACCCTGTCTTGATTTGTAACCAACCGGCACGCATTTGCGAAGCAGCTGACCGGGTTTTTTGGGGGAGATTGAAAGTGCAGCACTGGTGAGCTAATAGGTTCCTGTGAAAAGCAAACCCATCCCTCTTCAGCCGTATAAGCTGTGACTGATCCCAAAGGCCACAGGCAGAGCTCAGTTAAGCCCCAGTGCTGTCATCACTGCACAGACAATCAGAGGGTGCTGGTGATGACACAGGCTTGGCCCTGAGAGCTCTACACTGAGGTAAGTCCTGATTTTATTCTGGTGGAAGTCCATGAGCTTAACGCACTAGATCACTATGCACTATGGCTCTCAGACTTGAGCATGTATCAGAATCATCTGCAGGGTTTGGTAAAACACAGATTACAGGGCCTTCCTTCTAGAATATGCTGATCCTGTAGGTCTGGGGTGGGGCCTGAGATTCTGTAGATCTAACAGGCTCCCAGGTAACGCCAATGATGCTGGTCCCAGGACCACAATCCGAGAACCAGTGCACAGGAACTAAGAGTCTGCCTTGGAAGACCAGTGTAATAGAGACCAAATGAAGCCTACGGTAGATCCTGCATGGCTCTCCAGATCGCTAATGCAGAGAAGGAGTTAAAAACAAGATTCTAAGGCTGTTTCCAACTAGGAATGCTTTCCTAGCTAAGTAAGCATCTGCTTTCCAGATTGACTAAAAAAGGTTTCAAAAGCAGTACTTGAACTCTAATGTACTTTTAATTTACCCAATTTAGAATCTGAATCTATGAATAAGATCCCTCAGATTAAATACACAGAGGTAGAAACAATTCTAATCCTAAATAAGAAAAATAACACTTTAGAGTTCCTTCAAAGTTCCCTTACAGGCATAACAATGCTGAAAAGCCATGCAAAATCTTCAGCGTATTTCCTTCCCATATAGTCTACCAAAAATTTGAGATTTAAAATGCCTAAACTTACACAAATAAAATACAGTGTCATAAGGCATACGAGGGCAGCTAAATTCAAAATCAAATTCAGTCATTCATACCTTTAATTAAACCCCAAGACTTTAAGCATGTACTGTACATCAGGGCAATTTTTGGAAACTGTTTTAGGTTATTTAGCAAGATTTATAAGTTTAAAGAAAAAATACAGACCCTTTCTATGATTTTAGCTTGTACAGGAGAAAAGAACAGAACAATATGTGTAAAGGAAAACATTTTTCCATTTGTGATTTCCACTCTGCTGGAAAACAGGGATGTGGCTAGGCATTCAGACAGCGCCCTGCCCCTACCTCCTCCCATACCCCCTCTGCTGACAGGCCGTAGAGATCCAAGTGTCACCAAAGGGTCCCTGGTGCTTGGGAAAGAAATCCTGCTGGCTCACCAAGTGTGAGGGCTGTCTCAAGCAATTTTTATATTTTAAAAAAGAAGAACCACCACTAATAACCAAACCCATTTATCTAATAAAAATTGGATGGAGGCAGGAATCTCCACCCTCAACCAAGGGAAGCCCAGCTGGGCTCCTGATTAATGAGTGAGATCTTGCTTAGGGAAAGGGAAAAGCGGACATGAAGCCACTCAGAAAATGGGTCACAAACTGAAAATGTCAAGGGAACGTGGCCTAGTTACGGGGCGGAGCTGTGGCTGCCACAGCCCAGGAGCCTGAGGTGACAGAGGGAGGGTATCTGGCATGTCTAAGAAACAACAATGAACGAGTAAGTAAGCTGGAATCACCAAGGGCACTGTGGGGAGCAAGGAGAGGCAAATGAATCCTCTTGAGAACAATGAGGCGTTCAGGTTATTTCCAAAGGTGAGGAATGTCACCGAGTTTTCAGGCAAACCGGTCTGAAGAGACCTTTTCTGCCTGGAGGTGGGTGAGAAACAGAATCCTCAATCTAAAAGGAAATATCCTTCTCCACAAAAAGCTGATCCAGCCACAGAGGAAAACTTCCTCTTTCAAAGCCCCACATTCCAAAGGATGACAAATAGAGACAATTCTAGTAAAATCATAGCTGCCTGTTTGGGTGTAACCCTTTGGCATAAAATAGCATGGGGATGGTAAAATTGCTTTTTTAAAAAGATGTCATTAATTATCACTTGTCTAATGCATATTATTCATTTTGCCATGCATTTGGTCTCAATAAATAATAGCTATGCACACAACTTAACAGGTACCCTGTGGGATTTAGAGGTTTCCAAATCTTCCAGGAACAGGGCGTGGCGTGTCTACCCTAGCTGGTCTTGCTTTAAGGAGGGGTAACACTTGCCTCTACAGCAGAAGTTCCTTCCTCCTCTTCAATGATAACTTACAGCCTGGACTGAGTTATAGCTCCAGTCTCAGATTCAAGGTAGGAGGCTGGTGGGGGAAGGTGAGTGGGACAGCCGGGGACATTTCTCTGCACAGGAAAAATACATACCATGGCTGAGGGACTGGAGAAAATGTAAGGATAGTGTGTAGGGGTAGCCCTCCAAAATAATACTAATAATTGCCATACACAGTACTAAAATATGTAAATAAAAGATGATCTTACTTAATTTTCATGCCACTTTATTTGAGGAAGTTATGATCACACTATTTTACAGATGAGAAAATTGAGGTACAGAAAGCTAACGTCACTCGCCTCCTTCCCCTTCAAATCCCTATCTCCTTGATTCTCCATTAGCTTTCTCCCTGGGACTTCTCAATATACTGTGTGATATACTGTGTTAAACACTGATTTATCTCCTGTCTCCACTAGAATATAAAATCCATGAAAGCAGAAACTCTTTTTTTTTTTCTTAATATTTTTAAATCACTGTACCTTCAGCACTCAGAACACCACCAGGCCCACGGTAGGAGTTCAATTGATATTTGTGGAATGAATGCTGACCAGCTAAGCTGAAGATACGTAAAATCTGAGAGATATCTCTGAAAGCAAGTTTTCCCTGAATTTCATCAGAGAGCAGCTGAATCAAACTCAGAAGCCAGCAATGTTTCAGAGAAACAACTCTGTCTGGACGCAGGCCTTGTTTATCCTTTGAATTCCAGGGACTGTTCTCTGGCCACTGAGACAGGAGAGGAAGGTTGACTCTGGCAGAATCTGCAGGCGTTTGGCATGCGTGTCTTTTAGGTCACCAGAAATAACTTGGAAATGCATGAGAGGGTGTGTTAAGGGGGAAGGACGAGAAAAAATTAGTTTTATTTATGAGGCTACTGAGCAGTTAGTTATTTTTTAGGGGTGGGGACCACTTAGGCAGAGAGAACTCCAAGGTTGGGTTCCATCATTGCGCTAATCATCCCAGCCTTCCTAGTTTTCTTTCAATCTTTCAATCTTTGTGGTCTAAAGAGGGCATTCACCTAGTCGTTTCTAATTTGGGGAAATTACTGCAGCATGTTATGTCCCTGGTGGGGCGTCCCCTGACTTCTTTCTCAGCATTTGTTTACTTCCTCCTTTAAAATCACTCTCTCCCAGAAGGGAGTTGGCATGATGCCCCACTGGTCATCGTGGAAGGAGAGGATGATTTGTTTCTGCAGCCCTCGGTAAGCACCCATTGAACGAACCTCACCCTTGGAGGTAGATAAGCCCCACTTCCTCCACCAGAGAGTGGAAGGTGGTGGTGGTGGGCACGCTCAGGTCCAGGGACTGGTATCATCAGCCAGGCAATGTTGATGCCAGAACTAAAACCTAGGGTTTCCTGCTTTCCATTCCAATGTTTGAGCCACCTTTCTTGTTTGCCTCTGCCATTAGCCATACATTTTGTTTCTTAAATTTCTTAGAATCTCAGTTACGAGTTGTTTTCTTTCCAAGAAGATTCTGAAAACTGAGAGGCCAGTCTCCATGCTGCACTATGCTATAGTGAGACCCTTCCATACCTTTCTATGCATGCAGACAGCTCAGCCCCATCCCAAGACAGCTGCCTATGACTCCAAGGTCACAAACTCACAGGCCTTGTATCAGTTTACTATCACTGCATATGGAACCACCCTAAACTCACTGGGTTCCCACAACCACAATGTGATATTTATCATGAACCTGTAGGTTGTCTGGGAAGCTTTTGGCTGGTCTTGCCTGATTCACCCAGGTGAGCTGCATTCAACTGGTTGGTGGTCCTGATACTGAGCTGGGCTGAGAGAGATAGCTGGGCTTCTCTCTCCCGTAATCTGTCATCTTTAAGGAGGCTACAACAGGCTTCTTCACATGGTGACTGGGTTCCAAGAGGATGAGAGAGAAAGCTGTGAGGCATTGTGGCCTGGGCTCGGGAAGGCACATGATGTCACTTCCTCCACATTCTATTGGCCAAAATAAGTCAAAGGGTAAAGGCCAGCCTAGATTCAAGGGCTCTAGCTCTTAATGGGAGGGATTCCAAAGATTCTGTGGCCATTTTTAATTGACTATGGGCCTACAGGCATTAGGTATAAAAGTGAAGCAGGCCAGCTGCGAGATAATAGAGACCAGAGAGCATCATCTGCTCCCAAGTTCCACACAGGTTTAGTATAGCCACCTCTTCTGAAATTTCAAAAGAAGCTGGAAATCTGGATTTAAAAAGATATATTAATAGACTCTATTTTTTAGAGCAGTTTTGGGTTTACAGAAAAATTGCATGAAAGTTTTACACATACCCTCTCTATTTCTACATTTTGAGTTTCCTTAATTATTAACATCTTGCATTAACGCAATACACTGGTTACAACTCATGAACCAATATTTATATTGGTTCATTATTATTAATTTAAAGGCCATAGTTTACATTAGCATTCAGTCTTTGTGTTCTATGGGTTTTGACAAATGCATAATGTCTTGTGTATATCCCATTCGAGCATCACACAGAAGAGTCTCACCGTGAAAACAATGCCCTGTGCTCCAAATATTCATCCCTGTTCCTCTCTCCAGAATCCCTGGCGACCATTGATCTTTTTATTGATTCCGTAATTTTGCATTTTCCGGAAAGCCATATAGTTGGTATTATATCATATTGTAGTCTTCTCAGATTGATTTCATGTTTTTTTGAGATGGAGTCTTGCTCTGTAGCCCAGGCTGGAGTGTGGTGGCGTGATCTCAGCTCACCGCAACCTCTGCCTCCCAGGTTCAACCCATTCTCCTGCCTCAGCCTCCTGAGCCTGGGACTACAGGCCCACACCACCACGCCCAGCTAATTTTTTTTTTTTTTTTTTTTTGCATTTTTAGTAGAGATGGGGTTTCACCATGTTGTCCAGGCTGGTCTCAAACTCCTGACCTCAAGTGATCTGCCTGCCTTGGCCTCCCAAAGTGCTGGGATTACAGGTGTGAGCCACTGCGCCCTGCCAGGCTGACTTCTTTTACTTAGCAATACGCATTAAAAGTTCCCCCATGTCTTTTCATGGCTGGAGAGTTCATTTTTAAAAATCATTGAATACTATAGCATTGTCTGCGTGCACCATAGTTTGTTTATCCATTTTCATGTGCTGATAGACATCTTGGTTGCTTCCCAAGTTTTGGCAATTATAAATAAAGCTACTAACAAAATCCATGTGCAGGTTTTTGTGTAGACATAAATTTCAACTCATTTGGGTGAATACCAAAGAGCATGATTGCTGGATTGTATGCTTAGAATATGTTTGGTTTTGTGAAAAACCACCAAACTGTCTTCCAAAAATGGCTGTATCACTTTGTATTCCCACCAGCAATGAGTGAGAGTTCCCACTGCTCCACATCCTTGCCAGCATCCGATGTTGTCAGTGTTCTGGAATTTTGGCCATTCTCATAGGTGTGTAGTGGTAGCTCACTGTTGTTTTTATTTGTATTTCCCTGAAGATATAAGAAGTGAATCATATTTTTTATGCTTACTTGATACCTGTATGTCCTTTTTGATTAGGTATCTGTTCATATTTTTTGCTCATATTTTAATTGGGTTCTTTGTTTACCTATTATTGAATTTTAAAAGTTCTTTGTATATTTTGGATACTGATCCTTTATCAGATACGTGTTTTGCAAATATTTTCTCCTAGTGTGTGGCTTGTCTTTTCATTCTCTTGAGTGTCTTTCACAGAGCAGAAGTTTTTAGTTTAAACAAAGTCCAACTTAACAAGCTTTTATCTCACAGATTATACTTTGAATGTTGTATCTAGTAAGTCATAATTATATCCAAGGCCACCTAGGTTTTCTCCTATGTTACCTTCTAGAAGTTTTACAGTTTTGCATTTTACATTTAGACCTATGGTCCATTTGGAATTAGTTTCTGTGAAAGGTATGATGTCTGTATCTGGATTCATTTTTGTGCATGTGGATGTCCAATTGTTCCAGCATGAAATCTGAATTTTATGTGAAGTCTCCTGATTTTAAAGGTTCATTCAAGTCTTTTTTTTTGGTAGTAGTGGTACCGGAGGAATTACAGTTCCCCTCTCCCCTAATATACATGTCTGCAGAATGCATTTATCCATTCTAGATAATCTCTGCCTCCTTCATCCCTCTTACCTGGAATGCTCTTCATCCATCCACCTAAGTTTTTCCCAATGCCCACCTCACACTCCATCTACCAGACCTTTCCCACTACTTCGACCTGGTGTGTGCACTCAGCAGATACTCAGGTAATAGTGGCTGAAATCTAAACACACTATGACTTGTAAGTCCCTATTAGCACTGCCATATGCCACTGCCTTTCTTCCTTAGCTAGACTGTGAACTCTTGGGGAAGACAGGAACCCTCTTTTTCTGGTTTACCCCAGGTAGCTTGGCATGCATGGGTCTGGGCATAAAATAGGTTCAGCCACAGTTGTTAACAATTTCAGACTAGCTGGACTTTGGTCCTGACTTACCAATTGTCCTTTGTTCTTCAGGAGAGATGGCTACTTCAGGAGTCAAGCTGAGGACCTGCCAAAGATTTAAACCCAGCAGCCTTGCCCTGGCACAGGTAGAATGATGGCATCTCTAATTTTGATGTCTGATTTAGCATTACATTCATGTAAATAAGAGCGCCCTGATATCCTTGGAGAATTAGGGAAGATTAATAATACTGCAAAATGTATCATCAGAGGTACCACTGTATTATGAGTTATAAACATGTTTCTTTCGCTATTTTTCTATCTGGTCATAATGATATCCCAGTCATTACAAAAAATAGTGAAATAAAGGAGTGAAATAAAAAGAACAGATAGCTTCATGGTGGCTGGTTCCGTACCTCATGCCTATTTAATAGTCAAGCTAATGGTAATCCTCCCAGCTCACCTATGTTCCTCATTTTCATCTGCATCATTAAGTGTTCCCACTGGAGGAGCTCTGGACACTTCCAACCGAACAATGATGGTGGGAACAAAAGGGTCCACACCAGGGGCTGAGACCCAAGTGGTCTCAAGTGATTGTTACCATGGCACATCTGTGTGCCGACAGATTTCTCAGAATCAATTTGCTCAGGGAAAGTACTGTGGGTCCATTTGTTAGGACTGCCTAACAGCCATGCATGATCCACACCAGCAAATCCCAGGCAGAAAATACCAGGGAGACAGGAACCCAGGAAAATCACCTCACTGCCTTGGGTTTGAGAAGTGGCTGTGAGCCTGCCTGCAGAGCTTATGGGGGACTTTGGCATGGCTCTCACTCAGGGCCATGGCAGACGCTGGTATCAGTGCTGGTGCGGGTACTGCTTCTACCTCGGGGAACAACCTTCCCTGACCTCAAGACTCAAAGGTATCAATCGGCGACTCACTCGGCTTGGAAGGACAGTGGTCTTGTTGGAGGCACACCCACACTTCCTTTTCTAATCCTCCTCCAGAGACAAACAAGTAGAACCATTCCTGTTATCACCCTCCCTTCCCTAGAAAAGCCCCCCAGATCTGTACCAGGCAGGGAACAGTCCCTCTGGGTGGTGTGAAGTAGGCAGAGCGATTCCTAGGATGTTATGGAAAAAAAAAAAAAAATCGTATCTAGACACCTAAAAAATAAAAAATCCCAAGCCTTCTCCTCAGGACCTGTTTAAAAGACACACCCCCCTTTTCCACTTAGCTGCTTAAGCAACCTCTTTGTACACACTGTACTCAGCAGTGACTCAGGGGCTCACAGCTACCAGCCACTGAAAAAAAAAAAAAATTACAGACCACTCACTGGTAGCGGCTGGCTAAAATCAGGGGATGTTAAGCAACTTGGGCTAGAAATTCAACCTTGCTCATACACAGCAAGAAATAACTTTAGCAACTGCTAGGTACAGAAAATTAAACCAACTGAAGAAAAAAAAAGTAAAGAAAATAGAATCTCCCTAAAGTCCAGGAAAGCGGGTATAGGAGCACCTAAGAAGGCCAAACCTCAAGGCAGGGAGGCTCCCTAGGCAAGCCCAGCCATGGAGAACCAGAAGAGACTCACTGCCCATAAGCTGAACAAATTCAATTATTTTGAGGTCCTGAGGCACTGGTCCACTTCTTGGTGAAGGAACATGCGATTTACCACTCAACGGGCAAATAATTAAACTTCCTGAACATCAGTATGATTTAAAGCTGCCAACAACTAAAAAGACCTGATATTCTCAGTTTAAGATTTCATCCCACAGTATAGTAACATTTTTATTATGTACCTCTTACGTCCATTTTGGAGTCATCTCTCCTCCCAAGTATTTAATAGCCCTTAGTGTCTTCTAAGGCATTATCAGACTCATTTTGCAGATTTGTAAATATCTCATAGCGATTGAATGACAGGGTACTGCCATGAAACTATGGCATGCGGAGGAGCAGTAAAAGGTTACTGACATCCTAGCATCTCACCGCCTTGCTAGTGTCTCCCCACGTGAAACAACCGCCCTGAAGACAGTCTGTGGCTGAACCTCAATCTATTTTCACTTAGAGAAAGGCAAAATCATCTCTGTTTTTCCTGAGTCTTACATAACTGTAGCCTGAGAGTCCAACTGTTCTGGTCATGGCCTCACATTCTTTCTGCAAAGGCGCTAGTTGACAAGATTTACGGGATGGTCTAAAGAAGCATGCGAAGCAATGTGGGTTGAAACCATGAGGGAGAACTTTCTGATCCTAGCAGAGTAGATCTAGTTTCTGTGGAGGGCTAGACAACCAGCCCCCAAACTAATTGTCCTGACTATGGGTGCTCAATGCCCAAAAATAAAGCAAAAAGGGTTCTTCTCTTTAATAGTATCTGTTAAGAAGTCATAGTCATGCTAAGGTTTGAGGATGTAAAGACACAAAGGGCTCCTGGAGCCTCTTCCTTATGGAAACGGACACGGAGGCGGCACTGAACATTTCCAACATAGTCAGTGGGGAGGGAAACCGAGACAACATGGATGAGTGAAACAAACTCGGCCACAGAGCTGCTACAGCCCCTGGATGTTTGTAAAACTTACAGAAATTGCTTTTCATGCCCAGCAGCCAGCACAGGCAATAGCTATCACCAAAGCCATCTCAGCAGGACAGTAAATCAAAAATCACCAAGGCTAAGAAGCAGTATGTTAAGAATAACGACTCCCTCTGAGATGATGATGCTTGAAAAACCCACAACAAGCCAGCTGAGCTCCCAGTTTAGGGAGGAGGTTTAAATAATGTTCAGGGGACAATGGTCCGAAGTCAGATGGAGCCAGATAGCAAATTCTAGGTGGAATGGCTGACCAAAGTCCTTGTGGGGTAGGCAGCTGGACATCATACTTACAGTGAGTTGGGCCGGGTGGGTTTGACCACAGCCAGGTCTGGGTCACTGGAGTTCATGTTGGGCTGTAAGCTGCTGCTGGAATTAAGGATGCTGTTTGGATTTGATGAGACAGATTCCAAACTGGAGTTGATGATGCTGTTCCTTTGTTCCTCTGGGGGGAAAAAGTCACAAGTCCCATATTACTATTATTGCATAGCGACAGTCTATTGCTACATGCACAAACATTTATAAAGAATAAGACTGGATCAAGATCTCTGATCCCAGGGAAGCTTAAGAAACAACATAGAAAAGGTTAAGAATTAAAAGTGGGAAAGGAAGAGTCAAGGGGGAACAGGTGACTCGAAATTTTAAAGCAAACCCCCTTCCTCGTTGTAACAGGATATATCTCCCCTTTAATATAAGCCAGGATTTTTTCTAAAAGTAGCCCTACCATGGCACCATAAATTGCATCTTCTTTTGACTGGCAGATTGCCAGACTAGAGAAAAGCCTTCATAGACCCCCTCACATTCACCCAGATCCCCTTGGCTTCTGTGACACTCACCTTTCATTCTAAAACTCCTGTCTCTAATATTGCTCTAATTCATCAGGCCATGTCCCACCTCCAATTCCATAGAGCCTCACCAGAGAAGATCTACTATTCAGCCACCAATGTCCTTATGACTCCAACAGTCTAAATTCCTGACCCTTTCTCAGACACGTCTTTCGGGTTGCCTCTAGCTCCATGTACTTGGTGTTTAACTTCAAGTGAATTCTTTGATAAATCACTCTGTACTGGGCTGCAGAATGGTTTGCCTATAAACAACAACAAAATACCTGAGTCCATAGTCCCAGCAGTCATATTCACGCTTGGAGAATATTGCCAAGCCAAGAGACAGAAAAGCTGAGTTCTCTTCAAGCCCTGACTGGCTATGTGACCTCCGGCAATTTCTACTTGATCTTGGATTCTTGGTTAACAATCTATAAAATGGGGAGAACAAGAACTGCCTTTCACAGCTTGTGGAACTGTCATGAGGATCAAGTGGGATCACAGGCAGGAATGTATCTTGTAAACTTCAGAATACCGCTCAAAGAACAGAACTTTATGTTCTTCCCATCTTTAAAAACTTGGAATCATGAATGGAAAACACAATTTTTGGAGATAATTTAGCTAAATGGTACAGGCACCCATCATTGCTGTGGCAAAATATTATAGATGTGGAATGTGATTCTTGTCCTCTATTGATTACAGATATAACATACTAAAATCAACTGATACTTCTGGCAATTAATTCACTTAAACATAATATCTAGGCTAATCCTGGACCTTTTTGCAGTGAGTCAGGGGTATGTTACAATTTGTCCCTCACAGGATAGTCTAGAGTCACTGGTATGATAATTTAAAGGGCAACATTTGAACTCAGGTCTCTTTAGGCAACTAAGAGGATGATGTGTAATAAAAATACTTTTCCTTTTGCACGAGTCATGTCTGTAAAAATAAAGTATGCTTATGAAGTGATTTTACAGTAAGCCTCACACTAAATACATACACACTCACCCCAATACCCCTGATATCTTAGCAAATCCTTAATGCCCTGCATAAAGCCCCACAGGAGAGAGAAAAACCCTATAAGGCTACCTCCTGACTACTGAACTCAAAGTAGATTTGGAAAAAGTAGATTGAACTGATGTCTGAGATTTAGAACTGTTCATATTTTAAGAGCTTCATTTTTGAACAAAAACGACAACAAAGAGAAGCCAAAAGAGTTACACTGAGCCAAGATGTAGGAGGACTAACAGGGCCTGTAAATGGGAACTTCCTACCAGAAAGAAAAACAACACTAAGATTACATAATAAGGGGATCACTGAGAGATTGGATGTGCCATTTATCAGTATGAAGCAGTATCAGTAAGATTTTCCTTTTTACAAAACACGCATACAAAGATGCCCGAAAGACCGTGAGGAGCTCGAGACTACCATATAAAGAAAGAGAGTGAGGACGGTTCCCCGGGCTTCAACTGGAGACATTTACTGCTTCACAGGACAGGACAGAGAAACAGTTTTATTAACTTGATTTTGAGAAGCTTAAAGGGCCAAGTTTGCATGACAGAATTCTCAGGAAACAGAAGAGCGTAACTATCGCTCACATTTCTCCTGTGATTATATTTACTTTTCCAGGAGAGGATTATCATTCTACAAACTAAAAACAGTATCTTGCTAAAAGTATATTCGTCTTTCTAAAATGTTAGCAGGAGATTATTTTTCTCCCTTACTATCCATTAGTAAAGGAGGGTATAAAAATGTATCATAAGGCTTCATAGTTTTACAGCCAAGAGGGCCAAATATGCATCCTAAGAGGCCAACTCTTTATTGGTATCCCTTGCTGGGACAAATGACAAGAAAACCCAGAAACCTGGCACTGCGTGACTATAAAACGACTACAATTTTGTAGAAGAAAGGTCTCGTCATCTGTAGACAATACATCATGAGACTGAGAACATCTAGGTAGAGGATCTAAGCTGAAAGGCTGACAATCTTTACTGAGGGTGAGTAGGCAGGTGAGGATTATTCCAGGGAAAGGGTGGAGAATAAGATCAATGGCCAGTCAAATGTTTTAGTGGTTATAGCAAACTATACCAAGACAAATTTTAAAGCATTTGGAGTCAATTAGGAAATAAGGAGAAAATGAGCCAAGCATGGCGGTTCATGCCTGCAATCCCATCGCCTTCAGAGGCCAAGGTGGGAGGATCACTTGAGGCCAAGATTTTGAAATCAATCTGGTAAACATAGTGAGACCCCCATCTCTACAAAAAAAAAAGTGAAAAATTAGCCAGGCCTGGTGGTACACACCTGTGGTCCCACGTACTTGGGAGGCTGAGGCAGGAGAATTGCTTCAGCCTGGGAGTTCAAGGCTGTGGTGAGGTATGATGGTGACACAGCACACCAGCCTAGGTGACAGAGCAAGATTCTGCCTCCTTTAAATAATAATAATAATAATAATAATAATAATAATATTCAGTAATGTCACTCAAAATAGGAGCATTTTTCATCAGCTAGGCAAATGAGTACTGCTCCTGACAGAAGCGCACAAGAACAGGCAGCCTAGAAGACACTTTAAAAAATAAAAATTAAAATTAAGCAAATCCTTCAAATAACATAGCTAGACTTCCCTGAGTCACTGATGATTCAATCCAGCTCTGGTATCCTCATAGAAGGTATAAGAAGGACTGATGGCAATTATGTTGCTGAAGGAAAAAAATTATAGGCTAGTGGGCTTCAAAAGAAAAACAGCTAGTTATGAGTCAAGTCAACAAGATCATAGAGGACCATGACAAAAAGGAAAGAATGCCCACAACTCAGAAGTATGCCTAAACTGGTTGAAGTCAGTGAGAATGCTTGCCCACCTCAAACATGTTTGTCAACAACAATCTGTCTTTGTATCAGTCACAGAAAACAAGACCCCAGCAACAAGAAAATGATAAAATAAATCCCCAAATAATGGTAAGCATGCATTGGCAGTGCTTTCACAAACATACGTTCTATAAGGAGTGACAAACTGGATGTGAAGTTGGTCCTTAAGGATGCAAACTACCTGAGGGCAGGGACATGCTGTCTGGCCACACGGCATCCATTAATGTGGCTGGTGAGGTCAACATTAGCCATCCATTCCTGGTGCCTCGCCCACGGGTCACTGACACTAAGGCTCCGTGAATGGTTATAAGATAAATATTAAATATAAGGGAATAATACACAGTCAAAAATTTATGCTGCTGGAACAGAAAGAGGTAGTTTTGTGTGACTGAATTTTTCAGGTGCTTTAGACAGGGACCATGAATGTCCTTGAAACCAAAGTACTGATGACAGTGGGCAGAGTTTTTGTTTTTTGTACAAATCAGGAACGGAAAAACATGAGTATGCAACCAAATCACTGCAACTAAAAAAGGAAAGCCGCAGAATAATTTTGGTGATATTGTACTTGTTCTGGGGGTTGCCATGGAAATCTGGGAGCTGAGCGACTTCACTTTCCATATTTACCAAGTGACTCCGACCCACTCTAATGGCAACCCCATCACACACGGGAGGCAGGAGCTCTGTTTATCACAGAACCCAGAGGCGAGGCCAGGAAAGCACTCACAGAGCCAAGCCAAATTCACACGTCTTGGCAGGCCCGAACAGGTCTGGCTCACTGAATACACAGAGCTGGAGGGTAAATATGAAACATTTGCGGGAGGTTTCCCACCATGCATGGGACTCTGTCAGAATACAGGCTAATATCCCAACTTTCCATGGTGCCTAAGAGTAAAGGGCAAAAAGAAGAGGCAAGAGGACTGTTCTTTAACAGCCTCTCAGGATGCCTCATAGAGCCAAAAGGAGGGAACGGACTCTCCACATGATCAAACAAGAAGAAAAGGGAGCTACCAGACAGCGCGAAGTTTTACAAAGACAAGGAGATTTATATAAAAAAATAGGAAGGCAAACACAAAATACCCAGAGGCTTTCCTGTGCTGTGGTCAGGAGAGAGGTGTACTTTCTCCTGCTTGTTAAAGTTTTGCAATGAAGTCTGTAATGTATCATCTTGACAAGATGGGATGATAATAGCACGGCAGCTTAATGAATTTTGCAATAAAAAATGATGAGTGTACAGCAATTTCTGAGTTTACCATCTCTGGGAAATACCCAAGTACATGGGAAGTTTGGAATCAGATTTTCCAAAGCAATTTTTACCCCCTGTAGCTCTTGCTCCTGATAATAGTGACATGCCAAGCCACATTAAAATCTGAGGTGGTCTCATTTCAGGCTGACCCAGCAGCCTCAGTCCCTATGATAAAAATAATCTTAGAAAGCAGTCTGTGTAATAAGTTTGGGTATATAAAAACAGTTTGGGCAATTTTTTAAAAAAAATCTTAAAAAGGAGTTTGGGTGATGACAGACTCTACACATTGAGTTGAAAAGTAGGCTGGGCGCGGTGACTCACACCTATAATCCCACCACTTTGGGAGGCTGAGACAGGCGGATCACAAGGTCAGGAGTTCGAGACCAGCCTGGCCAATATGGAGAAACCCCATGTCTACTAAAAGTACAAAAATTAGCCAGGTGTGGTGGCGGGCACTTGTAGTCCCAGCTACTTGGGAGGCTGAAGCAGGAGAATCACTTGAACCCAGGAGGCAAAGGTTGCAGTGAGCCAAGATCGCCCCACTGCACTCCACAGCCTGGGCAACAGAGCAAGACTCTGTCTCAAAAAAAAAAAAAAAAAAAAAGTGAAAAGTAGAGTCAATCCATTGTTTTGATCATAGTACATGAAAGATGATATTAAAACTTTGACAGATGATCTTCAGCAAAACGACTTCTGATTATGGTTCTGGGTGGACAGACTGACTCTTTCCCTATATCACCTGTAATAACCCTTTTGTTTGCAAAGGGAAAAAACGCCAATAAAACTGAATTTCGTGAGAGAATGGGGAAGTCACTGTGGCTGGCCTGGGATTGCACTGATTCACAGGAAAGAGACATGGAGGCACAATGAGAAAGACTGGCCCTAAAACACCATTTCAGAAACCACAAGGGAGGAATGGGCCTCTGATGAATGTTGAATAGGGGGTTGAATGATCAGAGTTAAATGGACACTCTATTACTCACAAGACAGCCCTCTTTTCTACGTGAGAACTTGCTTTCAGGAAAAGTTGCTTTCCTGTTAATCTACAGTTGACTGGGATCTGAGGGAGTCCACGTACTGATGGCTTATATTCTTGCTCATTAGAAAGAAGGAAACTACACGTTTACTTACTTTTATACCACGACTCACTGCAAAATGGGTTTGAGATAGTACATGAAAGGTATGATTAGGGAGTTTTGTTTTTAATAACTTAAAAACAAGTGAATATATAAGAAATACGCATTTCTCTCCAACTTAGAAAGTATAGAAAAGCATTTGCATCTGCACACAAATATCCTGCATGGGCCACCCTCCAGCTGTATTCATTTTGGTGTGTAAAAGTCCAATTGTTCTGCTACACAGAGGAATATATACATATATACACACACACAGAGATGTGTGTCATGCTTTTAACAAAGCAGACTCACATCATACTTAATGGTATCTGCTTTGTTCACTTGGTGATAGTGCCAAAAGCATGCGTCTAGAATGTGCTTGTTTTCATTTAATGGGTCTAGCTGGAACTTTTTTCCTGCCACGAGCTTTCCACAGCATCATTTTTTAATGGCCATATTATCAACATGGTTTTCAGTCACGTGTAGTAATTACACATAATTGACCCAAGAAACACATTACACACCTTCTGCAGCCCGTGTGACAATAGGAATCCATGTGAATAAACATGTCATCTTCCAAAGCAAACAGGTGTGCCCAGGGCACCCGGGATCTGCAAAGGCAACCTGAGAAAGGGCACATGCTACAGCTTTGACTGCTCAGAGAAAGGCATTACGTAAGCCTTTGAATAGTATGAATTCCCAGTCATGTTTCAACAAGGAAGACACACATGAGAAATACATAAGCTGAATTCTCAACCTCTCACTGGGCCTGTCTGGGAGAGGGTCCAGGATGAATTAACAGAACTAAAAAAATCATTCAGAGCTATAATCTCAGCAGCTAGTTAACATGATCCATGTAAAACAAGGCCCAAGAATCCCCTCCTGCCCCCACCCCCACTTCCACCGACACTGTACAACATGTCCTAGGCTGCTGATGTTTTTGCACTCAAGCATCAAACAGGCTCTTTCAGGGGCCGGGGGGACTCTGCATTTCCCTCACATATGGGCCTCCCCTTTGCATCTGCAGGCTCCAAAGAGGCGTATATTTCCTTAGTCAGTTGTAAGGTAAAACTATAGCCTGATGATAATCATCATAATTGTAGCTAACATTTATTAGGTGCTTACTATGGTCTAGGCCCAGCGTCAAGTACTTTATATATACTGGCTCACTTAATCATGGCAATTATCCTCCAAGGAAGCTATTACTAGTGATAGATTTTACAGATGA
This sequence comes from Macaca nemestrina, assembly GCF_043159975.1. Lineage (NCBI taxonomy): Eukaryota > Metazoa > Chordata > Mammalia > Primates > Cercopithecidae > Macaca > Macaca nemestrina. The sequence goes on from NC_092130.1 coordinate 37,276,522, forward strand.
GAAAAAGGAGGCTCAGAAAAGGAAAGTAACATATTCCAGGTCTCAGAGTGGTAGGTGATAGAGATGACATTAAAACAGCTCAGTCTCAGTCTGACTGCAGAGCCTCTGTTTTCATCCAACATGCCAGAGTGCTCCAAACCCCAACAGTGATTCAAAGAGATGTCCTGCTAATGACAGAAGACAAGCCACCCTGACTGTCCCCACCTTCCCAAGCCAGTACTTCTCTAAATTGAGTTAGCATTGGCATCACTAGGGTGCTTTAAATATATAGATGCTTGAGCCCCAGCCAAGACCTCCTGACTCAGAATATCCTTGGTAGGAGACCAAGCATCTGTATTTTTAACAAGCTCCCTACAAGATTCGAATGCACACTCAAGTCTATGAACCTCCGTTCCAAGAAACGCATTTCAACATCTTGGTATAAATGCTAAAAATTTGGGACAGAATAAATCCTAAGTGCCACTTTGCAACCTCTTGGAAGAAATCTATAAGGTACAAGACCTTGTTGCTGGCTCCCTTCAATCCTTCTGGCTCCCCCTTCTACAGTTGTCCAGAAAAAGTACAGCTTGTGTGTCAGTACCTTTCACCTAGATGTACCAGTACAGTCTCTGCTGGATGATGTATCTGTGTGGAAACTTGGAGATTAAACAGTAATCTCCTTTGCTGCCATTCATTTGGCAGCACAGTTGAAAAACCTCGTTCCATCTGTTCGAAGGTGATTGCAAATGAGCCTGAGTGGCTTGGCCGAGTATATTAAAGCTACCGTTCAACACGTATCGCTCTGTGTAGTTGGTGCTAGATTTGGAGGGGAGACTGTCATGTGGCTGCAGCCTGCCAGGACGCATGTTGAGGAACCCGTTCAGTATGGTTCAGCTGCCCCCATGTAGCCCTGGAAGCTGGAACAGATGGCTTTCATTGCTTCTGTAACTCAGGCTAGCAAGGTTTTCACTTTGGTAGCTCAAGAACTGACAAAGGCACTCTTTTGGAGATGACAAAGTATAGGGAAGGAAGACTACCTAGGTACAAACCCCTTCTCTGCCATTTGCTAACAGTGTAACTGCTTAACATCTCGACCTCAGTTTACTTGTCTGTAAAATTTGGATATAAGAACCTACCTCACAGGATTATTAATTGTGGGGATGACACGAGACAATGAGGTTTGCAGGCTCATAAGTAGAGCTATAATTATTTTTATTTTTATTGTTATTATTAGGCGAGGTTCAAATTTAGTTTGGCCTGAAAGTTCTTTACTGAATGTATCCATTTGTACTTCCACCCCAGCCCCTCAGCATTTTACGGGCAGACGCCCAGCTTAATGAAACTTTGAACTCCAGGTTCTTAAGTGGAACCGGAAACACTTTCCCTTGGAGGTAAGGATGAGTGTGCAGACTAGGTCACAACAGCTAACCCTAACGGAACGCATCTCCTGTCGAACCATCCCACAATTTGACAGCAAAATAACGATTGGTTAACAGTGTCACTTTGAGGTAGAATGACAGGATTCAAATCTACATTGTTGCTGTGTAATCCTGAGTGTACACTATTTAATGTAAATTTTATTTCCTTTCAACTGCAAAATAGGGACAGTACCTGTGTCATATAATTTTAAAGATTAATTGGGATGTTGTGGTGCACAACGTCCAACCCAAGAAACCACCTGGTAAGTTATATAGTCATAGATATTAAACACAGACAAGCAAAAAATCAATTTCTAGGGAAAATGTCTTCCAGGTTCAGTTTGGCTAAATTACCTTTCTACAGTTCTCTCCGCAGTTCTACAGACAACAGCTACCCCCTGCTACGCACAGAGAGACTCTCCCATCACAGACCACCTTTCCTATCTATTGGACCAGAATGGGATCTTCACATCATTTTGTATCTTTCTCAAAACTCCTTTCAGAAAACATTCCTTGACTGTCTACAGATAACTTTGATATCTAGTTCCTTCTTCACTAAAATATTCAGTGGTTTCCGGATGGTTTGTATTTGTTGCTATGATGCTTTCTAAATCCTGCATTTCCCCATCATTCCCTTTCCTTTTGTCCACAAAGTTTTAATTTCAGAGGCTGGTCCCATTTCACTCCTAGCCCCATTGCCATCACACATTGCCTATGATATGAGGAGCCACTTGCTGTCTTATAACTGATCTAAGTCCCTGCCCAGCACAGAGCATGAGAAACCATCAAGCTCTTCATCCTGAGAATAGATGACAGCTTTACGTTTAGGAAAAGGAAAACAAAACAAAACAAAAAACCACCTAGAGAAGACTATACTAATACCCATAGATTAAAGAGAGAGAGTCGCAGGCAGGGACCTGGACACACACCTGGTCTACTTACACTGAAGGAAAAACCCCTTCTGGATAATAAGACACACATCTATGAGCATCATCTAATATCCCAGACCATGAGCCTGAAGTACAGGTGCAAAGGCAGAGGCCTGAGCCTGAGGAGCTTCTCCAGGAAGAAAGAGGCAAATGACAATTCGAGGCCAAGATTCACCTCTAAGAGCAAACAATGGGTTCCAACTTCCGCACAGAATAAGGACACTGCAGAGAGGTTGGGAGAAAAATGTATGCTGCCAACAACACCTGGAGTCTCTTGGAGGGAAATACCTAAGTGAGCTATTCTGGAAGCCTCAGCCCCATTAAGCATTTCAACTGGGAAACTGGAAAGAGTACTGACAAATGGAATGCCAAATAAACATTAACTTGCAAGTGCATCAATGAAGAGAAAAAGGAGAATGACTGGACTCAAAAGAGATCAGGTGGACAGACTTATCAAAAGAAATGAGGTTCTGAAAATGATCGCAGGGCAAGTGTGAAGGTAGAGGTGAGGTATGCGGGAGGGCGCATGTGCAGGTGCCTATGGGTGCATGTGTGCCCTCACAGCACATCCCTCCAACCGGGCATCTGCTCTGTGGCAAGAACCTGAAGAAAGGTAAGGTGGCATCAAACCAGGAGAGGTGTCACTATGAACTGAAAGGGCGCAGCAGGAAACTGACATGAACGGCAAGTGTCCACAGCCCACTGACAATATCTGAACCCAATTCTAGTTGAGTGGACTAAAGGAACTTGAGTTTGTGTACTTAAATTAAGAGGAAGGATGGAAGTCAGTCAAAATTAAAAGCCAGTTTGTGGATTCCAAACGGTGGTATGCATTCCACAAGTGGTACACAAAATAATTCTAAGGTGGGATATGGATGACCACTTTCCATCTTAATGGTTACATATTTATTTTAACATATATTAGAGAATAATACAGTGAGATCATCGAAGTCATGTTTTTAGAGATCTTATGTGTCAGGATGAAGCCAGGGAAAGAAGTGAGTTGCCTTAACGTTAACTTAAAGAAGTATATTAAATAAGTCACAGTGAGCCACATGAGCTATGTGGCTGTAGCACAAATGGTGAATGAGAGGTTATGTACATGACTGGTGTTTAAGCACTGAGCGAAGTGTATCAGGAGGCCTCAAACTGAAATCACTGTTATATGGAAATACATACTTTTTTTCACAAATTATATTTGCATAATCGTTACCTGTACTTTAATGCCAAAGAGTAAATTCAGCAAAGTGCTGGGAAAAAGTTTTCTGTCTTTGTCCATAGACCAGACAAAGGGAAAGGTGAATTGTGTGAAAACTTCACAGTGCATTATCATCTGCTCACCCAACAGTGATGGGTGGCTGGATTACAACCTGGGAGGGGGCAGGTCCCAGCACAACCTTCCAGCTCCTAGCTCAGTCTTCCTCAGTCAACTCTCCCACTGGCCCCCCACAGGGTGCCCTTCATGCCGGTTTGTATAGTATACTAGCTTCCCAGAAAAAAAGGGGTCTCTAAAACAAACCAATATATACACACAGACACATACATAAATTGCAATTAAAGAACACACAGACTTGCAGTTATAATGTTTATTCTCTGAGAAAGGAGGGAAAGATAGACTCCCTACAAATATCTGAGCCTACCTGTATGCACCGGTCGTGTTTCCAGGGAGCATTTCCTAACATTAAGAGAAAGGCCCTATTGTTCACTCTCTTCCCCTTTTGCATCCCCTGTCTACCATCTGCAGACATGGACAGAGCAGCTTGCTCTGCAGCTGAGACAGTCCTGCTTTCACACATCCTTAACTTTCATCCTTTGCCTTGTGTGATAAAATTAATCTTGGACAAAGATCTAGTTGATTTTCTCCTGATCTCCATCGTCATTCTTATGAGCTCCCAGACAATGCTTTAAAGCCTGTTCCAACGCTGCTGCTGCTTCAGTCTAACTACATACCCAGCACTATTTTAAGCTTAGGGGAATTTACCAATACTGTCTAGCCTCTCCTAATCTACACCGTACACTGATTAGTACAAAACATTAGGTGACCGTGGCTGTCCTGGAAACCTGAGAAGCACATTACCCCATAGCCTGATGCCTCATTCATTCAGCAGGTGTGAGTGAGGCCAGTTCTGTTCCAAGTGTTCCCTGGTACACTCGCAGGGGCCCAGGCCACGTGCAGACCACACTGAGAGTGACCCCAGCCAGATATATTTAAAAGGAACACAGGCCACTGTGAGAAGGAAAGCCAATCCCAGGACAGGGTCAAAGTCCTGAAACCTTGTATATCTGTTGACCTAGAAATTCTTCTAAGAATTTATCTAAAGAAATGTTCATGAAATAAGAGCAGATTTAGTTACAAGGATGTTAATAGTAGCTTTACTTATAAAAGCAAAATATTTGAAACAACCCGAATGATACTAAATATAGCAAGGTACAGCCACATGATGAGATTCAATGACATCTTTAAGTGCAGTAAGAGTTTTGGGATGGGGAAGGTTTGCTTTTAGGAGTTATGGTAAGGAAGGCCATTACTTTAGAAATACAAGGGGATTAAATAACCACCTTTTTTTGTGACAAGAAGAAAGATAACAATCCACATATGAAGCCTCTCCTCTTCAAGGGACTGTCCTGCCTCTGTCCCTCTACTGTACCTCACAGAAATGAGTAATAATAATAATAATGATGGCAATACCAGTGCCATCACCACCCAGCATTTACTGAGCACTGACTCTGCATATGGCAACGTTTGAAGGGTCCTAATCCTCAGAACGACCCCATGAAATAGAAAGCATCAACCCTATTTTGCAGAAGAGGAGAATGGGGCCCTGAGATATCAGGTAACTTCCCAAGCCACACATCGCTGATGAGCAGCAGAGGCAGAATCACACCCAGACGACCCGGGCCAGAGTGTGTTTAACCACTGTGTTCCGCTGCCTCTCTCAGTGTAGGTCTCTCTAAGGAAGCAGCTGTGATGCTGACTTACATTTGTAGTCACTTGTCTACCTTCCTTACCCAGTTTTGAACTCCTTAAAGCCAAGGTCCCATGTTGATATTCCCAGTGCCTGGGAGCTGTCATGTAAATGTCAGCTGCATGAAAGAACCAGACTTGGTTATCTGTGTGTGATTAACCAGTAACCAATAATGGTAGTGGCAGCTCTCAGTAATTGGCCCTTGCCATGTCCCAGGCCTTATGCCAGATGCTGAAATGCATAATTTCATTTAATTCGCATAACTTCCTATGAGTGGGTCCTCTTATCTCGATTTTACAGATGAGCAAACGGAGGCGCTCTCAGAGCAAAGGCTGAAACAATACTGTATATTTTAGGGGTCAGTACCTGATCATTGCAAAGAACTCAGAAATCCTGAGATGAAAAACAGATGTGATATAATTGTGGCGATAACACGCTGGTATTTGGAACAAGTGGGGTATTGTTCCCTAATTAATTCACTAATGAATTTCAAATATTTTTAGGTGTCGACTCCATGCCAGGCACCATGAGAGGTGGAGTAAAACATCAAGCTGAACAAGGTGCCACCCTCACAGAGTCACATTCTAGTAGGGCATGTGACTCACACTAATGGGTATTTCATTACAACTGAGAAAAGGAAAGCACACTGGCTCTACGGGAATTGCTAACAAAAGGGGAGCTGAAGAAGCAGTGCCTGAGCTCAGCTCTTATTGTGTCGGAGCAGGAGGAAAAGAGACTCAGCTGTTTGTTCACAGGAGATCTGGAAAGAGAATCCTCAGTGGCAGCCCTTCCCTTTCATTCTCCCGTCCTATCAGGGTTACTCAGCAAAGGCACCTGGGAGGGCACAATGATACAGTCTTCAAGGACACAAAAAGCCAGCAGCACACAGAGAAGAGCTGGAAGTGTCCACCCTGAGCCGCAGCAGGTAGCATGGGATGTCCCTGAATGCCACGCTGGCCCCACGCAGCAGAGACTCACGTTTCTCTGTTGACTGAACGGTGTGGAAGAGCGTCAGGGGCCTCTCGCTGCAGGACGGGGGCTTGGAGTCACTGCTCTTCTTCCGAGACAGGTGCAGCTGGGCATTGGTGAGAGGCATATCGGGCACGGTGTTAAATATCTGCAAACAAAGTTTCACAACAAGGTTACTCACATCTGTGAACTGGGAAGAAAACAGGCCTGAAGCAGTACAACGGAAAGCTTGGCAGTGTCTTGGAATCAGCAAGAAAACATCTGAGAAGACCACTGGCAGTTGCTCAAGACTTCATTTTAAACACTTCTAGGAAATGGCATTAAACATTTTCGTTTGGAAGCTTATCCCAGAGTTTGATAACCACCCACTTCCATTTCTAACCTCTTCTGCCACAATTTCCACTGAGCGGCTTTTCATTGTTCTCTCCAGGGAAACAGAAAGCAGCTGTGCTCAGTAGAAGCCACTGTCTGTTAACAGCACTTGAAGTTTTTGACTACCTTTGTCCAGAACCAATGAATCAAAAATTCCTTTATCTTTCTTCATTGGTTCTAAGTTCTTAACAATTACTTCGTAACTTTCTTAAACTGTGAAACATGGATTTAAATAACATTTCATGAAGGGCCCCAGGGCAGGGCACCATTTCCCAATCCTCATCAGCTGTCCTCAGCTACAGCATCCTTTTCTAGTTCAGCAGTTCCACGTTATCTGTGATGCTGAGCTTTTCCTCGTTTATCTTGATAAAAGTATCACACGCATACATACAAACACACACACACACGTACTATGGACGATTTGAAAAATGCAGAAAAGTCTCCAGAAGAAAACAAAAAATTATCCCGATTCTACCACTTAGAGATAACCACTGTAAGCATTTAGGTCTTATTTAGTTATAAGCTTTTTTTTGGAAGAGGGAATTTTCTTCTTCTAAAAGTTTATGCTAAAAAATGATAGAAATCATGATAACTCTCATCTTTATTTCTACAGATAAAAGTATGGCAGACTTTAATAATTATAATAGCTAATACTTACATGGTGCTTACCATGATTATAGTAGCCGCCACTTACTGCAGACTCCCTTAGGTACCAGTCATCATACTGTGTTCTTTTCATGTAGCCCACTCAGTTCTCAGCAATCCTGAGCAACAGGTAATGTCCTCAGCATTTTATAATGAAGAACTAAGTCTCAGGGAGGTTCAGTAGCCACAATTGTAGATACAATTTCAGAAAATAACAGTTTTTTCCCCCAGATTCCTTTTTAAATGCATACAATAATACTGATGCTCATTCATTCAATCAACACACACCTTTTAAGTATCTCCTTTACAGTAGGCACTCTGGGTATAACAGTGAAGGAGGCAAACATGTTCTGTGGTTAGAGAGTCTGCCTTCCTGTAGCTATGGTTTACTGAGTCCTTGTCACACCAGGCACTAAGTTAAATGCTTTATATGAATTATCCCAGTTGATGTTAACACACACTTTTCATCATTGAAATTATATTCTTCATTCTGTTTGTATCACATACATTTCATCTAACATTATACAGTATTTCCTCATTAAAAAAATCTTCAGACATGATCCTTAATGGCTGCATAACATCCCCACTATATATTGAAAAATCAAAATTTATGGATCCATTCATTACCATCTCTTACTCTTTGAAGTTGGTCTCCTCCCTCCTGAGTTTTCTCCTTCCTAACAGTCTCTGATGTGTCTAGGGCCACTTTTCACCCATGAGTGGCCCTAGACACATCAGTCTTTCTCATGGTTCTCTCTCCTTTTCTGTGTGCATTTAAAAACACAACTCAAAAGCTGATATGTAGGAAACAAAATCATAAGAATTATAAGAATTTCAGCCCAAACAGCTGCTCTCCATGGGTTGGCGGGTCCTCGGGCTCCAATGATGCCAGCCAGCTGGTTAAATCAGTCTCACTCCTAAACACAGCTGTCTGAAAACAGCAGTATCATATTTTCCCTAGAGGACTGAAAATTTTCAACAAGATAAACTGAATCACTACACGTAGCTGAGTTCAACTGGGGCAAGAGAATAAGAAGAGAAGGAAACAAAGTAAAAGCAAGAAAAAACTCCTAACTTCCCGACCAGCTGGAAACCCAAAAACAAGTTTACCAGTGCTACAAACATCTCCAGTCTCCTACTGAGCCTCAACAACAGAAAGAAAAGCTCAAGGACTGCAACCTCTAAGAAGCTTTCTCCTACTCTTTATTTGGTCATCCTCAGGTGACAACCTCACTGTGTACCATTATCATTGACATTTAAAAATGGCTACTAAGTATGAGTTTTGCACCTGCCAGGCACTGTGCTAGGCAGATGCATCCCATGATGCATCTCTAAGCTGGAGGCCAACAGCATAGCAAGTTGGATGGTTATCTCACAATGAGAGATTGCCTGCCCTGCCACACAACTAAGTAGGAGAGTGACCGGGAGTGAAGTCCCAGGGCTGCAGCAGCCATTCATTTGGCTAATCTCCAGGCAATCTTCACTACAAAAGCTGTTGTCCCAAACATACAAGGATGAGTTTCAACCTAACAATGTCTTCTAGCACCTTTCTGCCTCTGGCCTCGGTTACAGCACCTTCAGCAATCCCTAGCTAAGAGCATTTGAAAATGAATTCCGAGTTAGTGATAGGCCTGGTTCTCATTATTTTCCCTCACATCCTGCTTTGCCTCTGGCCTCCCAATTTTGTCTCTTTTTTTCTAATGAGTTATTGAAAATGAGATCCTCACCCAATTACAATGGGAGCAAAATTAACATGGACTTCGATTTCAACTGTCAACAAAAATGCGAGCTTTTACTATTTCCTGAGAACTGTAGTAAATGCTGGAGAAACAAAGAAGAGTAACTTGTGAGGAAGGACCATGGCTTTAGACAGATGTGTGAAAAATTGCTTCCAAGATAATATTTATATACAGCAGAGCAGGAAGAGACACGAGAACAAATGAGGGAGAATTCCACTCTGCTCATCAGCTGTTTCCTCTAAAATAATTAAGTTATTCAAGCATAAGAGAATCAGCTCTGCAAGGAGATTTTTGCCATGGGCAAGAGCCATAGTCCCAGGGGCCAGTTCCCTGGGTCTCATTGTGAGCCAGGCCCAGACTCCTGAAGACCGCTGATAGGGCTATTCTCAGGATCAAATGAGATAATGTGCAAGGAAGCACACAGCAAAATGTCCAGTGCCAGACATGTGATTATCATAATTACTATTACACGTTCTTCCAAGGTACAGGGTGCCTTTGCAAATTAGATCAAGTCAGAGCAGACGACACAAACTTTCATTAATGACTCTGGAAAATCATTCCCCAAGTGACTGTTGTTTATTTAACTCTGACACTTGAACACATGCAAATTGTTTAAAAAGCCTGTTAACTGTCTGGCCACGGGTTTGCCTCTATGCTGAAAGCTCGAGTTGGGATTCTAATGAGAATCTGAATTATTCACAACTTTGTTGGTTATTCCAATCCTATTTCATTTTGGAAGGGATGATTTCAAGAGAATCAAATGAAGTTTTCTTCAGTCTGCGGAGAAGAATCACTGTGCAAATGAGCCTGCTGAATGACGGAAGCAGGAGCTCATATAACCTATGAGCCATGGATTTATGGAGCTCTACCATGTGGCTGGAACAATCTACTCATTTCATAGAGACTTTCCAAATTAACACAAAAGGGGGAGATTTATTTTCTGCCCCAAGTGCCCTGTTAATACTGTCCAAACTCACAAACTAATTCCGACTTAGTCAGGAATGTCTTAGAGATAAAAGTAAGGAAGACTGTAAGCCTTCTGGAAGCAACTGAGGAATAAAATTGTAAAGCAAAAATAGAACTCTGGGTAACTCTTCCAAGTATCCCCAATTTCAAGCTTCCTGTAAGTGGAATTAGCAGATCCATAAATACCAAGTTACTGTTTCGCCTTAAGCTGCGAGTAACAGTGCTCAGGGGTGGTTTGGCCTCCGCAGTCAGACAGACCTGGGCTGATCCTGGTTCTGCTTCTCATTCAGTAGGCGGCAGCACCTACAGCTACATGGACCTCACCATCACTGACGCTGACATCACTGCCTATCATCACATCAAATACAGGAAAGGATCTTAAGATCATCATACGGGTACAAATGAAACAGGCTTTGGAGCTAGATGGACTAGAGTTCAAATCCTGACTTTGCTACCTACTAGCTATATAATCTCAGTCAAGATAATTAACCCTTCTGTGTCTGTTTCCCTTGTGCAAGTGGGGATCTAATATCTGCCTTACAGAGCTACTGAAAAGATAATACACATAAAATGCTCAGTGCAGTATGTAGCAAAGAGTAGGCATGAGATGGTGACGGTATAAATGACAATAAGAACACAGAATTTGAGCACTTATCATGCTAAGTCATTTACATGGATTATTTTACTCATAATAACCCTGTAAGGGAGGTACTATTATTCTTGCCCTCTTGAGATGAGAAAACTGAGACTCCCTGAGATTCACTGATTTGTCCAAGGTCACACAGAGAAGGAGTCCAGCTGGACTGGGACCTAGATGGCTTGACTGTCTGGGTCTTAAGCACTTGTGGTCTTTATAGCTACCATTAATTTGAGAGACAGAAGACAAAATGGGAAGATGTAAGTTTTGGAGTCTGGCAAATCTGATTTTAGTCACTTACTAGCTCTGTGACCTTGGGCAAATTATAAAACTCTCTGACCTTCAGAGACCTTATCTGTAAAAAGTCCTAGGACTGTGGTGAGGACTGAAGCGCCTAATACAGTTTGACATTCAGTATTCAGAAGATATTACTGTAGTCAATAAAAAAGGAGACATACAAGAAGGGAAATAACTGGAGATTCAACAATGGATTATTTGCAGTCAGGACATGAGGATTTAATTTATAAGTGTAAATTTAATTACTGTTCTTTGCAAAACATTGATCTTAACTGCTTACAGCAATGGCAGAATTTCCTGTTCTTATTCCCTTGCACTGTCTACAAAATTTAAATTTCACTGATTCCCCTCTGGCCCATCTTGATATTGCAGAGCATTGACACTTGTGGAATTTGTTCTTATCCATGTCACATACACATTTTTAGACCTTCTTCAATCCCATCTGTCACATGCGCCTGCAATTTAAAAGGATTAGGAGTCTCCCTGTAATGTGTGTAGTGTACTCTTTATTATGTGCTGTGATTTTTATGGGAGGCAAAGTAGGTCATGATGAAGAGCTCCTAGTCTATAACTGCAAAGTAGCTCTGAGACAATAAATCAACAGCAGAGGCCTGGGGATTACAACACAAAACAGAAAGGTTTATATGAGAAATGAGACTGAGCATGTTCTAGAGACACAAATGCACCAGGGCCCATAGTAATGTGGGATTGGTTTGTTTGACGCATTAGGAATGTAGACCTACCACTGTTGAGCACAGCTCGCTCCTTCTCATGACAGACAATGCAGCAGAGGATTGCATGGTTCAGGAGAACCCATAAACCCAGCACCTTCACAGTGGAAGCCAGGCAAGTCTTAGCAGGGCTTATTTATTGTAACTGTTAAGAAGCCAAATTCAGAGGCTGTAGCTGCAGAGGTTTTTTAAGGACAGTTGGAAGTCCTATGCCCTGTTGATATCAGCATTTTGGCAGAGGGATCAACAATTTAGAAAGTAGTTTGGGGAGCTGTATTAAAAATCTCTCAAAAGGAACCAATTACATTTAGTAACTGAGGGTATATATAGACAGCCTGGGTAATCCATGGAGAGCTGTGATTTTCCATATCTCCAGAAAGATTCTATTTCCTGTTCTCTTTGCTGACAAAGATGGATAGATGAAAACACAACAACAATCTCCACCTTTATTTGAGTAATACTAAAGGAGCTTCACAATTCAAACAATTACTGGTTTATCTGGGATTTATTGGGGGAAATACATGTGTTCAAATGCACAACCTACCTTATCACATTAATGAAGAGTACCTTACACAGCACTTACCACTAAAAAAAGAAAATAGCCTGGTGGCAGAAGCATTCTAACCTAACACACAAATAAATCTAGCTTGTTTCTGAACCCTAACAAGGAGAGGAACAAAAAGAGTACAAGCAAGAACCATTGGAAGGAAAGTCAACAAAAAATTTAAAAATAAAAATCGATGAACAAACTACAAAAGCTGTGACCACGGGACAAGAGTAGCTTCCTGAGTAGGCAAGAGTACCAACGACTATCTCAACGCAGTGAGGCATCCAGGGATACCTTTTTATTAATTTCGCATATCAACAACTGTTTGAAATAGCAAAGAAATAAAACGCGACTTCTAAATACCTGTCAGTTGCCAAACCAACTATATTTTATTAATGGATGCACATTTTGTGCACCAAGTCCAGAACTAGTGCAATGGATTTCAACGTTACCAATATTTTGGTAAAAGCAGATCGAGGCACATTGGTGGCCCAAATCAACTCAAATTGAGCTAACTACATTATAAGCCAATAGCATTTGACCGGGAATGAGAGGTTGCTTAGGATTTAGTCCTTAGTCCAGTTGTCAAGTAGGGTCATCCATGATTACTAGCTCCTCTCCTTGACATCTGAGGTTAAAAGTTAACACATTAAAAAGGGGCACTGATCTTTGGGGATTTCTGAGAATTAACAGCTCAAGGATCAACACTCTCACCTCTTCCAAAGCTAACTGATGGACTGGGAAAGGAATTATTATAACTTACTTTGTCAAACATTAATAGGCATCAAAAGAGGCAATGCTGACAAAAGCCTGTAGTACATAACACATGCACACACATACATCCTGCTCCATGTACAGAAACCCTTTCGAGTGCCACAGCCACAAGAAACAGCATGGACTGTTACAGAACAAGTGCAATCCTACTATTATGTGTTGGAATTTAACAGCAAGGGGACACACACACACACACACACACAAAGTAGCCTGAAATTTCATGTTGAACCAAAACTATGAAAGGCAAGCAGTTTGTTTTCTTGATAAGGTTCGCCTTCTTAAACATCTAAAATTGTCATCGTCATTAGCAAGTAAGCCTTTAAAACACTAGGTAAAGGGAAAACCTTGTAAGAAATATAATTTCTGGGCTTTGAGATCTTGGACCATGACAGCATTCAATATTTTGTTTGTTTGAAAATCTTAGCTAGAAGCATAAAAATATTGGTTGCTTTTACCATAATCTTAAGTTTTTGCCTACTTTAGTTTTAAGACTCAGTGTGATAAGGTATGAGTTTGGGGAAAAGATTCTGTTCATACGGAAATGGTAATTTTGCATAACTGACTGCTACCTTAACATAGCGTGGGAGGAGCCAAAATCTTTGCCATCTGAGCTTTCAACTCTGAAACTTGACTGTAGGTAAAAAGAGCTATACCATCAAATCTACTCTTTAGTTCTCATATAATTCAAAGAGAGTCCAGCATATGGATCATTAATAGGAAATGATGCTATGAGCTAGTATTTCCCCTTAGGAAGTCTGGCAAAAGAAACAAATTAAGAATCTCTCTCTACCCTCCAAGCAAAGCCTGTAGGTCAAAGGTGACACTATCTGAGCTGCAGGTTTAGAACAGTATGGTTAACTCTATTGTGTTGCTATTTATTTAATGTGTGATTTTGATGTCAGCAAGCAAAGTACTATTTGGTTCAGCTTCCAGGGATGTCTTTCTAAAGTGCTGACATAATCATTTTAGCCTCTACTTGGAAACCTCTGAGAGCTCCCAGTTTTCAGAAGTCAGTTCAAAACCTTTTCCTATAGCTTTCAGGACCCTTAGCAAATGGACTGAATCCAACTCTCTGGCATCATCACCCACTACTTGCTAACAAACAACCCACAGTCTTTCATAACCATGTAATTTAATACAAACAACTTGATTAATGCTGCTCCTCTGAGTGGCTGTCCCTCCTATCTCTACTCTTTCTCTGCCTAGAAAACTTCTATTGATCTGTCAGAGCCCAATGCCATTAGAATTAAATTATTTCTCCTCAGTGATGCCATAACACTTTATTCATCTTACTGGAGGTCATTTAACACACTGTATGACAGTTAGTTCTATCTTGATAAAATGGGGGTGCTTTGAAAAACCTATTCTACTTATCTTTGGCCAATGGTAGATATTCAATAAATGTTTACTGCATTGAACAGAGATTAACTAGAGTAGATTTTGAAAGCTTGGGTTCTGAGAGTAGTACTAAGTTCAACCCCTGTTCCTCTCCTAATCAGCCGCTTCTTAAAGTGTCTGCGCTTCAGGCTTATAATTTGTAAAAACAGAGCTAAAAATATTAACCTTATAGGGTTGCTGTGAAAATTGAATGATGGATATAAAGCTGCTTAGCACAATATCTTGTAAACAATAAGCTGTAAGTAAAAGTTAGCTATTACTATCATCATCATTATTATTTCTGGACTGTATTCATTTAAAGGATTCATTCATTTTAATTGAGTAAACAGTCAGCATGTATCACCAACACAGAAAAAAAAATTCCATGAGCCCCCAAACATAATATCATATCTCGTAGCTGTTTCCTCTCTGTCTCCTCCTAATGTAGCATATTTATTTCCCAGAACTGTGCCAAACACTGCCTCCCTCCCAGGTCTGTGAGAGAGGTGGAGGACAGAGGTTCTGGACCACTGTGACAGGGTAAGCAGGTCGCTAGTGCGTTCTATCTGACCAAACTCAAGTTGTGTGTGAAACGCATCACTATGGTTCCCAGGAAGAAGACATAGATGGATTCTCTGGGTTGTGGGGAGAGGGTGTTTCTAGACTTGCAGGTACTATCTTGAGGGCGTGTGGATGTGAGTGACAAAATAAAGGAGATCATGTTCACTATTAACCCTCGGCTGAATGTCTAGTGTTAACCCTTGGAAAACAAGAGAAAGACACGCAGGCAAAGAGAGAAAAGATTGTATGCCTTAGCTAGTTAGAACACAGAGGTCTCTTACCTTCTATTGAAAAAGAGGTGCTTTACCAGGTTAAAGAAACTGAATTACCCACTTCTCTTTCTGTCTTCTTTAATGCCAATCTTAAAAATGTTTTTCCAATTTTAGATATTTATGAGTTGGTTCTCCACACCCAGGCTCACAAAGGGCATTTAAGGGCTAAAATTGTCACTACCACCAGACGCCTGAGGCCCCTGGTTGAATAAAAAGTGGCAATGCAGAGAAGAGGTGGAAAAGCACTCTCCATAAAAACACTGGGTTGCTACCCAAGCTCAGCACAAGCCGCTGATAAGAAAGTAGAGTCATTCCTAAAGGGAACTAAATGCAAACTTGCTGGGTACCGTAGATCCCCTGCAAAGATAACGGTCAACAATCCTCCCACGCCTGTGTGCACACATTGTTCCTCCCACCCAGAGGCGGCTTCTCGCTCCCCCCGCCTTGAATCTGGCTGGACTTGTGACTTGCTTTGGCCAACAGAATATGACAGAAATGATACTTTGTTCCAGGCCTAAGCCTTAACAGCGCTTGCTGTTTCTGTGTTTACTCTCTTGGAAGTTGGAGCTGGACTCCTGAATGATGGGACAGCACCTGGAGACAGGGGGGTCTTGTGGAGGAGGATCAAGACATTCTGGTCCACAGCTAGTACCAAAGTCCCAGTTGTGTGGAGTGAGGACACCTTGGACCCTCCAGTCCCAGTCAAACCACCCCAGCTGATACCACAAGGGGCACACATGAGCCCTTCCCAAATTTCTGACTCACAGAATTGAGAGTAATAAAATAATTGCTATTTTAAGTCACTAGGTTTGGAGATGATTTGCTACATAGCAATAGAAAATTAAAACAGGCATCTTATGGCTCTCTCCATCTCTCTGTCAATGGAGTGGCTCCAATGGCTAGATGCCTGGGTTTCCACACCTTCTTTTCAGCACCATGCTCCATTTATTCCTAGAGCCCTCCTAATGATTATTCCGAAGCACAAAGTAAATACCTTATATAAAATGTTAACATGAGAGAATACTATGCCAGTCGCTAAGGGGGATATATACTTCAGCCCTGCAGTGGGGCTTGTTTCAAGCAAGCTTGTTTCATATGAAAAGGTGCTGCTGGAAAGCATTTCTTCAAGTGGGGTTTCAGGATTTTGTCTAACTTTTGACACTAAAGACTAGACAGAAGAATAGTCACCCCTATACATCTGTGTGTGTGTGTGTGTGTGTGTGTGTGTGTGTGTGTGTGTCTGTGGATGTTTCTATTATAGAAAATTAAAGCCAAGTCTAAGGAAATGCTTGGTAAATATTAACGAAGACCTTATGTACTATGAATTTTTATGTTTTAAAACATTTTATTTATTTATTTTAGATGCAGGATCTCATTGTCACCCAGGTTGGAGTGCAGTGGTGCAATCATAGCTCACTGTAACCTTGAACTCCTGAGCTTAAGTGATTCTCCCACCTCAACCTCTCATAGCTAGGGCTATAGGTATGTGCCAGCGCATCCAGCTGATTTTTCATTTTTATTTTTTGTTGAGATGGAGGTCTTGCTATTTTGCCCAGGCTGGTCTCAAACTCTTGGCTTCAAATGATCCTCCCACCTTAGCCTCCCAAAACACTGGGATTACGGGTGTGAACCATCGTGCCTGGCCAACACTATGGATTTTAAAGAGTAAATCTCTGACAACATCCTTCTGAGGACATAAAATTGCTCTGGATTTGATGGCTAAAGTTAAGTTCTATTGGCAGGGAGTTTATACAAAGTATTATCGCCAGAAAGCCAGAGGCCAGAGCATAGCCATGGATGCTTAGAATTGCTGTGAGGTGAACACCATAGACTTCCAAAAAAGACTGAGGGAATATTTCCTTGCTTTATACTGGGCTAGGCCTGAAGCTACACTGAAAAAGGAGTCAAGATGGCTTATTCCAGTTGCTTTCACAAAGACAGCAAACCCTATGAATATGAAGGACGACCTTCCCAGAGTAACGTACATGTACTGTTCTCAGAAGTCATATACCATGGCTTTGGCAATATTCTATTGATCACATAGGCTAGCACTATTCAGAGGTGGAGGGGGCTACACAAGGGAATGAAGACTGGTGGACAGAATCGCTGGGAGCCATGTTGGACACTGGCTGCCACATTCACCCAAAACCAATGTACTAGCGCCTACTGAGGAACAAAACACAATGTCCCTGCTTTCCTGAAGCACACATGCTTGGAGAGGTCGGAAAGCCAATGGAACAAATCATTAAGAAAATTTTATTATATGCTCTATAATTTGTGAAGTCCCATGTGTTAAATAAAATTTACAGGAGGCCATTGGTTTGGACTGAGCTCCTGCCCTAGGCTCAAGAGACCAAACCAAAATGCAGTCACTCCTGCTGAAGTTCTTCGCCGTCAGACCAAAAATAAGTTGTTTGTCTGACCTTCCAATAAATGAGGGGAGAGATAACAGGCAAATCCCCAGGCAGGCCAGTTTTAGTCAGCACATAAGGAAGTCCCCTCTGCTTTAACTTTTACAAAGAAAGTAACTTTAAAACAATTAATCTGCTTTTTGTTCTCTTCTTTAGCCCTTTTCTGTCTATAAAGCCAACCTCCTCTGCTCGGCTTACTGGAACACTCATTCTATTTTACAGAATGAGGTACTGCCCAATTCTAGAATCTCAAATAAAAGTCAGCTAATATCTTTAAACTTGTTGTGATTTTGTCTTTTGATATATGAAAATAGACAACATGGAATAAAAGGAAAAGGGAATGGTGGAGGTTGGGATTGTAATTTCAAACAGAGAGATCCAGGTAGGATTCACTTAGTACACTTGAAGGAAGTGAGGAAATATGCCATGTGGTTTTACGGAAGAACAGTGTTCCAGCCACTGGGAACAGCAACTGCGAAGGCCTGAAGTAAGAATGTGCCTGAGGTGTCCAAGAAACGGCAAGGCAGAAACAAGATGGCTATAGGAGAGATGCAGGAGATGAGATCAGATAGTAACAGTAAGAGGACAGAGACTATGTGGGCGAATGTATGAAATGGGAAGCCACTGGATGGTTCTTAGCAGACAACTGATACTATCTGACTTAACATTTTAAAAAGTCTCATTCTGGTGACTGATACCAGAATTGACAGGCCAAGGGTAGAAGAAAGAAACAAATTAGGAGGCTCTTGTAAATAGTCAGACAAGAGGTAGTGGTGGCTTACAACATTATCAGTGTAGGTGGTGAGGCATGGTCAGATTCTGGAGTTACTGTGCATGATTAATTTGCCATTCTAGGCAAAGTTTTTGTTTAAGAGGAACAGCATTTTTTATTAGATTCCAGATTTGTTGCTGCCAAATGGTGCTTTAGGGAACCCTGCACAAGTTCTGAGAAGCTTCATAGGGATGTGTGTGTAAGAGCAATGAAGTGGGTCAGAGGACTGAAGCTTTATGTCCCCTCCCCAGTTTCATAAGGGCAGCTCTGCATGAACATTCTTCAAATTGGGGGATGAGGAAAACCTTCAACAGAAAGACTAGGAACCCCAATTCCCCAAAAGAAAAGACAGACCATAAAAACACACGCACACAAACTGTATAAAAAATACAACCCCATTTATAAAATTGAAAGGCAAACTACAGGTAAAAATATTCGCAACACAAGTGAAGAAAGTTCAATATCCCTAAATTTAAAAAACTCATAAAATTCGTAAGAAAACAATCAAGTAAGAAATGGGCAAAAGGTGTTTCCAAAACGAGGCTCATAAGAGTACTTCCTTCATTGAATTGTTGTGAGGATAAAATAACAATATATATATAAAGTATTTAACACAGTTCCTGGCACAGAATGCTCAATCAATTTTACCCACCACTGCCGCCACCATAACCACTGCTGTTGTCGTTGTAACTACCACGGTTGACACCTTTACCACCACCCTTACGTTATCATCACCACCATCACCACCATCATTACCAGCACCAGCAACTTCATCATCGTGACAGTGTAAGAGCGATGGCAATGCAAATCTGAGTCAACTCTGAAGGTCAATTCCAATGCAGCTTCCCCCCAAGTACATTCTTCACTGCAAGTGATCGATTACATATTACCTTTTCATGGTTTTCGATTAGGATCTCAATGACAATGTTCTGAAATTTGATGTCCATGATGGCTGCTACTGTTTCTTCCTGAGGCCTCAGCAGAGTGGGTCCAAACACTACGCCAAGGTTTGCCACCGTCATCAAATTCTGCTTGTGGTTGTTAGCAACACTGGAAGGAAGGAAAAGAAAAGGTACCAGTGAGAGAAATTGTGTACACAGAGATGCCAACCTCCCTGTACCCTTCCTATCTTCCTATCTACAGACTCCTCATCTGTAGGAGCCAGAACTTGGGACATCATCAGATGCCACAGGAGTCAGAAAATCTACCACATTTCAGAAGTCTTCAGCATCCAGGTTAATTTGCTATTTCAGGATATGACACTCTTTATCATTTCCATTTTGCCTAGAACAACCAACCAACCAAAGCAACTATCTGCCAAATTACTAACCTTTGAACATCTGAATCCCTGTTTTGCAAGTCCAGGTAACTGCTAATCCCTCTTAATTACAATTTATGTACTTGGCAGCTGCTTAAACTGCGATCATTAGCATTTTTCTCCATGGCAAATGGAAAACCACTTGATGGCTTTAATACATTTGCAAACATAAGCACAAAATAGACATAATTTTTTAAACGGGCAGATCTGGATATTTAAAACCAAGTAAGGAAATTCTGCACTTTAGATGTAAAGTATTAAAGGCTGATCAGATTAAACATGTGGCTCACATTAAGTGAAATGTGGTGCACATTAAGTGAAATGTGGCATAAACAGAAATAAAAATGCACTAGTGTATATTCATCTATATGGCTGTGTTTATATTGTCACATACTCAAAGTCTAACAAACACACAGGGTCAACAGTTGCTAGGTCTGAGTAATTTGCTAAAGACATAGGCATATTTTTGAATAAACAACTACTCAAAAGATGTATCTGAACACCATACGCAGGCCACCAGGACACAGCAATAAAACTCAATTGTTCACTTGCTGGCCCCATGTATAAAAACATATAAATCATCTACTGGCAACAAATAAGTTAAAAGTTAATGCCATTCGGTTTTGTTGAGAAAATATCAAGAACTTTCCTAAATCACCTGTTACAAGAAGGAAGCTATTCATTACTAACTTGAAACTAGAGACAAATTGGGTAGAGATAGGCAGTTTGCACAGACCTACCTCCCTAGCATTTAGTGCTATTTATATGGAGTACTTTTTCACACAATTCTATAAATGCCTGCAGTGTTTCTCACTGTTTCTCTGGTATACATTTTTTTTTTTTTTTTTTAAGGAAGAAAAGAGATTATACTGCCTTAAGTGCTGGTTTTTAAACTGAGTCTTTATTGAAATACTGTATCAACCAATTTTATTAGCAGATGTGTATTTTTCTATAATTTTTTTAGGGCTAAGAGTTTAACTTTCTCCTCTAAAGGTGGGCAGAGCATGGTTAGGTTTATGAAACTTTAACTGTGGCACAGGCCAGTTAGAAAGAGGATTTGCTTTTTGATTGCTAAGCAACACCTGCAGCAGGCAGACTGGCCTGTTTCTGGTCCACATAAAGAATATTTTATAAACATTTTCTTAGTTCTTGCCGAGTCTCCTGGTTTTACTTATGTTTTCCATTCTACCCAGAATCACATCACATTTCCAGTCTGACGATTAATGCAGATAGTCAAATTCTGACCTGGCAAGGGGGAGAAACTTTGGTTCTGTGCATCAGTCAATCGGCAAGTATGTATATTTACAAGCTGCTTTTAACATCACTACTTTCAACATCAGCTCCTCTGTGTGGGAAGGGAATTCTAAGTCCTTATACTTCCCCTCCCAAAAGAGCTAAGTCATTAAACTTACCCTCTTGTCACAAAAGTCCCGTGTGCAAGTGAATCAACAAGCTATTTTTTTTTTTATGAAAGTATCTTCAAATTGTAGACCAGTATAAAAATAACATGGTTTAGATGACAATCATTTTTCTCTGTCAGGCTTCTCCACACTACATCTGACTAAAGCAACAGCCTCCTAACTAGGGTTCCTGACCCAAGAACCTCTAACTTCAGCTTTATCCTCCCTGCTATCAGCAGCTCCACCTAAAACTCAGCTCTCAAACCTCCCCTGGCGAGAACACAACAGCATGGCATATGTGAATGGTTAGCAATGCCATTGTTTAATTGTTCTGATCATGATGACTGTAAACCTGTCATGGGCCCCACTGTTTTTCTTTCTTTCTTCTTCTTCTTCTTTTTTTTTTTTTTTTTTTTAAACAAGGCCTTTCTCTGTCATCCAGGCTGGAGTGCAGTGGCATGATCATAGTTCACTGCACCCTCACACTCCTGGGCTCAAGAGGTCTTCCTGCCTCAGCCTCCTGAGTAGCTACCACCACCACACCTGGATAGTTTTTAAATTTTTCTGTAGAGACAGAGTCTTGCTACGTTGCCTAGGCTGGTCTTGAACTCCTAGTCTCAAGTGACCCTCCCAGCTTGGCCTCCCCAAGTGCTGGGATTGTAGGCATGAGCCACTGTGCCTGGCCTACCTGACTATTTTTAACACAAAGTCTGAACTCTTATAAAACAGCATACCTTTCCTCAAATCACCGCTAAGCCTTCCTGTGCCACTTCCCAGCTCTTGGTCCCTGGGCAGAGTGACTCAATATTTCTAAGCTTTGGGTTCCTCATCTTTAAAAAAAAGAAGAGGTTAGGTGAATAACATACCTACTTCATGTGAATGTTGTACAGATTAAATGTGATAATGCATGGGATATGTGGTAATTATCATACTAATCCACTTTTCACTCTCATTCCATTTCCATACCTCTCTGCCTTTGTCCTTATCATTCCTCTGCCTGGAATGTTCTTTTGCTGCTTTCTTTGCTTGTTGGCAAACTGCTAATATGCAAGGCTCAGCTCAAATGGCCCATTCCTTTCTGTACCTTCCTCTCACCTTTCTCCAATCTTCTATTCCCAAAAAAGGCAGACGTGTTGGCCTGTTCCTGCATTTATTACACAGTGTTGTCATCCCTACCAAGGCCTGAGAAGAGGAATTATGGTATGTCATTTGGTAGCACCAGTGCTGAGCACACTGCTTGGCACAGGAGATGCATAATGAGCATTCACTGAGGCATTAAAAGATGAGGGGAGTTTCTGAGTAGGCCTAAAACAATTATTCCCAACCCAGCTACTTACTCATTAAACTTCAAATTATTGTTGATGATTTTTGGGGAATGTATCTCAACTATCCCCCAACCTCCCTTTTTAAAGTATTGAGCTAGTTCCACTTCTTAGACTTAATTAATGAGTAATAATTACTCTGATTTGCAGGCCCCAGTGCCCAAAGGCATTTGGAAAAAAGATACTGTAATTCTGGATTAGCAACTCTGAATATAAATAAGCTTGAGGTTACCCAGCATAATTCATTTCCCTTTTAATGATCCATGTTATTTTAGAACTTAAAAGACATATTGATCCAAGTCTTAGGAAACTTTTTTTGGGGGGGAGGGCGTAGTTACACCTTTCATTATTAATGACCATTATCTTTCGGCACACTGAAGTAATAAATTGATCTGTCACTTGATTATTACTGCTCACAACTTGGTACAGCTATGTTCATTACTCCAGAATGAATTATTAATGGCTTGAGATCTCTATGTATCCCGGACAGAAAGGCCTAGACCTCAGCCTCTGCAGGCACCAGCCATCCATTATAGCTGGATGAATTTACAGATGTGTGAGAAACAGGCTGGCAGAACACTGGGGAGCCGGTCCAGCAGGGGCCACGGGACTCGTTCATTAGCAAGGTCTATAAAACACAGAGAACCTGCTGTTTTTTTAAATTGAGCTGTCTGAGTTCCTCCTCACACGGCTCAGAATGTCATGTTGAGTCTTGACTTAAAATCTACACAGGGAAGTTTCTTGTACACTTCACACTGCAGTGAAGGAGTCTGTGACGCATGCCTTTCAGATCCCTACGTCCACGGGCTATAATGTCTTTTGAAAGAACTGCCAATTCTATAGGCTTCCTCTGGATGCTGCAGAGAAAAAGTTTTGCATGTGACATTCACTTGGGAGATTTCTTCTGTGATCATCAGAATGGCTGCATCCACTGAGAAGCAGTGGATCTCCTGAGGGGCATGACTTTAGGGCAGTTGTTGGGGGTGGGGAGGTATATGTACCCCATGTTCCAGGCAGTTCCCACATGAACTGGAATCAATGAGGAAAGAGCATGTTCCATGGACATGGCCTTGGCAGAGGGGACTCTTGCCACCTTTGCTTTAAGGGGAAATAGATGGAGATGCTGTTTTGGTCTGATATCCTTTGAGAGGCAGAAGGAGGTAAATCACTTCCAGATAAAGATGGTGGTGAGGAGGGTGGCAGAGGGAGCATTATGACGGGCATAGACAGTAGCCAACCCTTGTGGGGCTTGTAAGGCAGAGACCCCCAGGTTGTCAAAGGGATCACATCTGTTTTCCTAGAGTTTAAACAAGAGCCAGAGCTCTATAAGTGCTAAGTAGTACTTTAAAACACCAGATTGGTCCTAAAGTATTCCAACAATACATAAGCTTATTGTAGGGGTTGCAGATAAGTTTCATCTTGAGGCCTAGAGTGCTGTGTTGAAAAATATCAAAGAGGAGTACTGGCTCCACTGGATACAATGTAGTGACAGATTTGCAGTGTGCCATGGGTTGGAGGGGTGGAGCAACAGCCCATCCCACTTACCCACCCCATCCCTTACTTGTTTGCTTCAGCATCCGATATTAAACAGGAACTTAGGCTTACAGAGCGTTTTAGACTTTTTAAAAAAGTTCTACAACTTTTTATGTTTATCTGACCTACATAATAACTCTACAACAGTAGCGCTCAAACTTTCCGACAATGACCCAAGGTAGGAAGTATATTTTACCAAGCAATACACACATACATAAACAGACAGGCACACACCCCTACACCATATCAGAAACAAAAGTTTTCAGGCATAGTAAGTATGACACATTCTGATATTTTCTATTCCTATCCTATCCTATTCGATTCTATGTTTATCCAATACATTGTTTTCATGAGCCACTTATATGCCATGAACTACTATTTGAGAAACACTGCTATAGAGGTATAAAGTGCAAACATTCTCTCCAATTTGCAAGCCTGGACAATAAAGCTAAGGGAGATCATAGCACGGTAGTTGGAGTCAGACGGACATTACCAGCTGGATGGCAGCAGGCAAGTCACCTGGCCTCTCTAACCCTGTTCCCTCACATATAAAACTGGGGCAAGCTACGTATTGTAGCTTGTAAACTTGAAAGGCTGATTAAGTATGATTCTGCAAGTAAATCCCTTGGCATGAAATAATGACTTAATAAATGACATCTGCTCTTGTCATGGTGGCTGTCGAGGTAGTTCTGACGAAAGTGGTAGCAGCAGCAGCAAGTGCCAATTTAAAGCCACATTGTTAGTTGGTAGTTTCACTTGGTATCCTGTCCAGGAACCCCTAGTGGCCTGCTTCTGCTTGGGGCAAGAGGTTGCATCTTCTCCACTTATATTTCAAAGACTTCTATACCCTACCTATTTGTATTTCTCCTCTTTTCATTCTTTTGTGTAAAAAAAATTATGAAATACTTTGAATCTATAGAAAACCTGAAATCATAACAGTGCTTCTTTTCTTTCTTTTGTTGTTGTTGTTGTTGTTTTTTGAGATGAAGTTTCACTCTTGTTGACCATGCTGGAGCGCAATGCCGTGATCTCAGCTCACTGCAACCTCCGCCTCCCAGGTTCAAGCAATTCTCCTACCTCAGCCTCCAGAGTAGCTGGGATTACAGGTGCGTACCACCACACCTTGCTAACTTTTGTATTTTTAGCAGAGACGGAGTTTCATCATATTGGCCAGGCTGGTCTCGAACTCCTGACCTCAGGTGATCCACCCGCCTCGGCCTCCCAAGTGCTGGGACTACAGGCGTGAGCCACTACACCTGGCCATTGCACTTATTTTCTATCACTTCCCTATAAGCACTTCCGGTACAACAGGCTGAAAGCCTCACATGGAGCCAAAGCAAAGCCACCAAACTCACTCTCCCTTCATGACACCAACAACATCATGCCCCTAGCCTGCCTGGCAAGTTCTCCCCCACCATATAAAGCCCACCACCCTCCAAAGAACAGTTCTGAGCACTCCACTGACCACTGGAGGCCAAACCGAGCTCTCTCCTCTGAGAGATATGTCATGGTCAATCCCATGGGACATTTCTACACCAGCTGCTCCCCTGTTCACAAATACCTTAGGACTAGGGACTGGATCATGACCTTAGAGTGCATCTTCTGCAGAACACAGGCAGGTGCTGGGGTAGGCCTGAGATGACCAATTCTGAAAATATTATAGGTAAGTGGGTGGGTACCTAAGCTGTAGTCAATATCACCCTCCTCTCTACTACCCTCTCAGGGAAGCTCCAAGCTCTAGGGCTGAAGAGGATTAGCTGGAAATGAAGCTGCTGGAACAACACTGTTTTGTGGCTAACCAGACAAGTTTGGTTTCCAGGGTTGTTAATTTGGTTCTTTTCACCAGCCTCAACTCCATCCTTAGTATATAACAGGGGATGGTGGAGGGAATCCCCACTGCCACTCACTGCGTGTTTTCTACCAAGTCAGACTCTGTGTTGCCTGGATACTACCCGGACTCGGTGAGGCAGGACTGCTGCAAACAGCACTGAGGAGGCCTCTGTCGAGAACACCCGTCAGGGCCATGGACACAGGCTGCTGGACTGCCCCAGTGGTGGCACCAGAATGAGGGTGTCAGATAAATTGCTCTGTGTACTGACTGAGGCCTGGCTCACCAACCACATTTAACATCTTCCTGGGAATGGTTATCTAGTGAGCAGCCAGACAGGAAGCTTGGAATAATTAATTGAGTGCTCACGGTGGGTACCTCTACACAGTGCCTCCTAACGGGAGAACCGTCTGAGGCAGGCAGGTACCACTATCATTACCACTTTACAAATGAGGAAAGAGAAGCACTGAGAAGGTAAGTAATTGACTCGAGGTTACACAGCTAATGAAGGGCAAAGCCAGGAGGGGAATGAAGTCTGCAGAGTCCATACTCCCAACCCCAGCTTTCTCCTGCTCCCACACCACCAGGGCAAGTCCAACCTACGCTAAAAAGGCATTCTTCTTCCTCAGAAAATTCAACCCAAAATGAAGTCACTGTAGGGGAAAAAATCCGTGGTTATAATAGGAAAAAGTGGGCCTCTCCCTCATTCACTTCACAAATCACTAAATTGGAAGAAGTAAAAACAAAGAAGAGAAGGAGAGCACTTATGCCTATGGGAGTGATACTGGACTAAACACTGTTTCTTCCTCCTTCTTACAGTGGACACTTGACAAAATTATGAAAATGATGAACTACTCTCAAATATGATGGCATTCCATTTATAGCTGGCTGGCACAGTCAGAGCTGGTTCCTAATAATGAAAGAGTGAGCACTGTAAGATTGAGAGAGGAGAAATTAAAAGAAAAAAAAAAGAGGGAAAAATAGCCCAAATGGGTTCTGTAGTCCAAAAAGGAGATAATTATGGCCATACATGTATTCATCCAGGCTGAACTGCTTTCATTCAAGGATGTCAAAGCTCTGTGAATAGCTAGCAAAGTGTTCTCTGCTGGCTACATTTCAGATAGGTAAACAAAGCTGCTGAGATGTTAACTACAGCTCAGTATTACTTAGGCCCACTTTAACCCCCACTAACAGAGGCCCACTTGGTATTGAAAATGGTTTAGAGAAAAGGAAAAGGGATTTGGGGAAATTTTTAAAAAGACAAGATACCTCTTTGCATATCGCTTGCAATCTAATGCAGAGGTATTCTAAAATCTGAGTGTGTAACTAGCTCTATTTCCACTAGTCTTCTCTAATTCAACTCCATTCCCTATTTAAAATCTACCAAAGGCTTCTGACTGTTCTAAATTTCAACTTGAAACTCTTTAGCATCCAGTATGGTAGCTCCTCAAAAAATTAGACTCAATTACCGTATGATCCAGCAATTTCACTTCAGGGTATATGCGTAAAATAATTGAAAGTGGGGTCTCAAAGAAGTATTTATACACCCATTTTTATTGCAGTATTATTCACAATAGTTAAAATGCAGAAGAACCCAAATGTCTATTGATGGATGAATGGATAAGCAAAATGTGTTACATACAAACAACAGAATATTATTCAGCCTTAAAGAGGAAGGAAATTCTAGCATATACTATGACATGGATGAATCTTGGGAATATTGCGTTAGGTGAAATAAGTCAGTCACAGACAGACAAATGTTGTGTGATTCTACTGATATGAGGTACTTAGAGTAGTCAAATGCACAGAGTTGAAAAGTAGAATGGTGGTTGCCAGGGGCTGGATGAAAGGGGAATCAGGAGCTTTTGTTTAATGGATATAGAGTTTCAGTTTTACAAGATTAGTTATGGAGATGGATGGTGTTGGTGATTGTACACCACCACTGAACTGTACACTTAAAAATAGTCAAGGTAGTAGAGTTTACATTATATGTACTTTACAATAACAACAAAAATATATATTTTTTAAAGAAAATCCTTGGCAAAGGACCTACAGGATCCAGCTGACCTCTCAGGGCCCTCCTCTACCCAGTCCCTGTACTCTTCCAACTCTGAGCTAAAATTCTCTTTAGGCCTCAGTTCCTTCCTTCCTAATGCTGATCCCCATTCCTGGGCCACTCTGTAGTCCCTCTCCCTCTTGACTTGGCTCTGTCCTCCTTGCCACTCTTCCTCAAACTGGTCTTTCTGGACACCTCACTCTAGGTCAGATCCCTTACTATAATTCTAATTCTTCAATTCTCTTTCCTGGTACTTATTGAATTATAAATATATCACTACCATTCATGGAATTGACATTTTCTGTCTCCCCTACTTAGCAGAGCTCCAAGAGGACAGGGATGTCATCAGCCTCTCTCACTGCCACATGCCAGTGCCTAGGAGTTTGCATATCATGTGTTAAATGGAAAACAAAAGAACACGTGGATGCTTTGGGAGGCCACCTTCTTCTAAGTGTGTCAAGGCTCAGCTGCACTAGGTGCCTGGGTTAAACATGTCATGCTGTCTTAGAGCCTTGCCAAGCTGGGGGCAGTGCGGGGCGTGGTTGGCTACAGCAGCTCATCCTGACACAGACAACATATCATGCACTAGGCGTCTCTTCCTGGTCAATCTGGAAGGTATAGCAGTCAAAAAATATTTACAAGCTCTAATAATTATTACATGCATTATCTAATATGCATTGTATAATACAGCATGAGCTCACACTACTATACTAGGATCCTTTCAGTACATTTAATAGCTCTCTAAGACGGTGTCTCCTATCTCTCCTTTTCTTTATCCATTTCTGAAATTGCTTTACTTCCTGCCTGTCTTTGATTATTACTAGCATTTCCATCAACAGTAACACAACTAACATGAACTGAGCACTTACTGTGAGCCAGGGATAACCACTCCATCAATTACCTCATGTGATCTTTAAAGTAACCCGAGGAGGGAAATTCCATTACTATCCCAAATGGAGAGGCTGGGGCTCAGACAAATTCAGAAATCTGTCTAGGGTCACACATCTAGAATTTGAGACCAAAAAGTCTGCAGTCTGATTTCAGAGCTACTGTTCTTAAATGCTCTAGTATGAGGCAGAGATAGAGATAGAGAGAGACACAGAGAGAGAGAGAGAGAGAGAGAGAGAGAGACAGAGAGACAGAGAGAGAGAAAGAGAGACAATATGTATATCCTGCCATTTTATCTCATTTGCTTCTCTTCTTTTCTACATGGTCTAACCTTAAGGAGATCATGGGGCAAAGAAGAACTGATTATTTTTACAAGGATAATTTGAAAGCAAACAAGACTATTAGGTTCATCCATGTTCACCAACAGTATAAAATCCCTAAGCTTTTCTATTGGTAAATAAACTAATCTGGGTCATGGGAATTACTAGAACCCAACAAGAATGATACTTTTGCTGTAAGCTGCCTAAGTTTTCCAAAATTAGTTATTTAGAGATTAAACAGACCAACCTGCATTTTATTTGCCCTACACTGTCTCAGCTACCTGGGATTTGAGAAGTCTTATGCACAGGGAAAACACATTCCTTAGACCCAGGCGTTAACTGATTAGCTTTCACCTATCTCATCCTGGACAGTTTAGGCTTCAGCTCGTAGCTGTATTCTTGGTCCCAGTCCATAGGGCGCAGATGGGGAAGAGCAGCATTCACATATAAAAAGACGTGCAGAGAAGCTGACTCAGAAAGCCTTTTCTTCCTGGAAAATTACTTAACTATTTTGAATTACATAACAATTCATTCTAAAGTCCAATGTAATTAACATTTGCAAAGCATTTTATAGTTCATAAAAATGCTTTCATATTCATTATCATTGATTTATTGATTAGTTCTCACATCTAGAAAAAGGTGCCAGAGGGTAAATAGAGGAGGTGTAAAAGTTGCACATGTGTATGCCAGCCTGGTGTCACCAAGTGCTGCAAATGCTGGTTCCTGTTGTTGGTGACATTTCCTTCAACCACCCAACCTATCACCTTTAAGCCAGCATTGTCCCAAAGTCAAGCAAGCCATGGAGACATTGCTTTGGGACTTTCCACCCAAGGAAGAAAGTGCAAGGTGACCCAGCACAGAGGCCAAAACGGTAACATCTATTTTTCAATTACCAACAATTTTTTAGCACCCACTGTGTGTCAGGGACTGCTTTAAGTGCTGGAGATATACTGGTGAACAAGACAGACTCCTCCAGTTTCCTGATTTAGAGAAGCGTACATTCTTTTGGAGTAGGTCGGGTTTTATAAGCAAAGAAAATAGATGGCGGTATGGTGAAACAGCCAGCATGAAAGGGCTGGGGAGTATAGAGGAAAGGTCTGTAGCTTTAGACTGCTGGTCTAGGAAGGCTTATGGAGAAAGCATGTCTTGACAAGCCATGAGGACATCTGGGAAGAGAGCTACAGGCAGAGGAAACAGCAGGTACAAACACCTTGGGGTAAGTACCTGTGTGGCATGCTGGTAATGCCAGGGTACCTGAAGCCCAGAGAGCAAGGGGCCAAGTATTAGGAAAAATCAGAGACGTAATGGACTTGGGGGTGGCAAATCCTGGAAAACTTTGCAGGTCACTGTAAAAGCTTCGTTCTTCACTGAGTGAGATGAAAAGCAATTAGAAAATTCTGATCAGACGGGTAACACAGTATTAGTCATCCTCTCTGTAGACTCAGAAAGGCCTCAACTAAGACTTAAATGCTGAAATTCCATAGATTGCTTAACATTCAAAGAGAGAGAGATATGGCTGGGTGCGGCCTCTCACGCCTGTAATCCCAGCATTTTGGGAGGCTCAGGTGGGCAGATCATTTGAGGCCAGGAGTTTGAGACCAGTCTGGCCAACATGACAAAACCCCATCTCTACTAAAAATACAAAATGTGGTGCACCTGTAGTGCCAGCTACTCAGGAAGCTGAGGCGTAAGAATGGCTTGAACCCAGGAGATGGAGGTTGCAGTGAGCTGAAATCGCACCACTGCACTCCAGCCTGGGTGAGAGCAAGATGCTGTCTAAAAAAAAAATAAAAACAAACAAAAACCAAAAAGAGGTAAGAACTTTACAAGCTGGCATAAAACCCAATAAGAGAACTCAAGATGTGTACAAACCAGAACACAATACTGTTCATATTTAATTAAAATGTGTCACGCCCTGTGCCTTTGTGCCTAAATACCCATGTTAACCTCATAGGTTTCTGCAATTGTTTCCCATTTTCCTCTTGGTCACTGTGCTGGAGACCTCTACTGGGAAGCCTGGTGGAAGAACAGAATCTTAGCCAAACCTGAACTGGGGCCTAGAGCAGGTAAGAGCTTCTAGGTGCGAGTTACCTGCTACCCAGCTAACAGCCACCCATGAATGGCACCAATATTAACATTTGTAGAGTCCACTGAATTTCACCTTTGTAACAATCTTTAATTAATTAAAATAAAGAGCAGTCTTCTGAAACTAGATCCACATTACAAGCACCATTTTACAGATGAAAGGACGGGGGCAAAAGGAGCTAAATCAAAGGTTAAGGGACTGGCCCTTAGCCATGTGGCTTAGCTCCAACAGGAACAGTGACTCTGGGATCCAGCGCTGGGAGCTTGTCCCTTCCCAAGAGATGTAAATCTCATTGCAGCTTCTATGGACATGACCATAATCCTTTCTGGAAAGATCAAGATTCCAAATCCACAGATGGGTTCATGGGAAATGTTACAGAGAGATGGACAGATTGATACAGAGAGAAGCATACACTCACGAAATACGCACCCTGGGTAACCTATCTCCTTTTGTGGGGATTTTTTTAAATGAGGGAAATAACTCATGTGACTGGCATATTTTTGAAATGGAATGTACTTTCACCCCAAAACACAAACAGAAAATTACATTCCCTGCCATGAGTCTGAAAAAAAAATTGGGAGACTGAAGTTGAAAACATGAGCTTTATTTTAAGGGCCAATCTATTAAAGTGACTGGAACTGACAAACCTACATGTCCTGTCATGGTATTTTTAGATTATGTTTGGATATCCGATTAGAAGAGAGAAAAATAACAGTAATGTATGGTGTCCAGAAAAGTGTATGCTCTTCATGTACAAGAGCTGAGACTCCATGGCAAAGTTCTGGAGGTCAGTTCATACAGTGAAAGGCGAAAAACATCCTAGATCTCTAACATCCATGAAGATTACCGGTATAGCACATCAACATTCCATATGTTTATTTGTCTAACACTAATGAATGGAATCCACTAAAAAAAGAATACAAATCTTCACAATCCATAAAATCTGAATGGATTACACCTTTGTATCCCTCTCCTCCTGAAACTCTGTGGCAACACCTCCTAGCTCCTTGCTGCACTAAATCATTATCTCCTAAAACTTCAATGTGAGTTCAAGCCTAAGGGAAACAACTGCTCCTCTTATTTATTCATCCATACAAAATAACAGTGTTTATGCATAGTGGTACATGTGAGGATACGAGCGAACACACAAACCCTTCTGTTATATTTATTGCCTTAATCACAAAAATAGATTTGTCAGGGAATGATGCCAATAAACTTCTTACTTCCACATATGCAAAGCAAAACCTGATTTATCCTCCTCAAAGGTGGCACAAAGCTGGAAACTCATTGAATTCTGCTACCATGAAAGCACATTTTAAAATACAGCATTGACAACAGAAACCAGAGATCCAAGGGAGCAAACCAACTATCATTAGGCAGAGAAAAGAAGATCGTATCTGGTAACAAAGACACCAACGATTCAGAGTGAAGTTGAGATCTGGGTCCCTGATCCACCCAACATTCACACTCTCAGCAAGAGTCATTCACAAAGCCCAAACTTAAACAGATATTTTTCAAAGGGGAAGTCAAAGTGTTTAGAGACAAAGTTCTAAAACGCTTTCTATTGTGCAGGCATCTCAGCCTGACACCTTAGTTGCTGTCATCTTGCTTTGCCTGGCTCAACAGAAAAGGTGGGTGAAGAAGGCCAAGCTGATGGCAGCTGAGACAGGGAGAAGAAATACAATGTAGGCTACAGTGGCACTTCAAGGACAGAATGATGCACAATTCCCAGCAGAAAAGCTGTCAGTAACTGATTTTAGCAGACCAATCTGGATAGTGTATAAATCTACAGAGACGAAACCACTTAATGAATATCAGATCCTCGAGCAAATCCAAACACTTCACTGTGGCCTCTACGATCCAGTCCCTGCCTACCGACCCCTCCAACCTCATGTCATACCACCATGCCCTTGCTCACAGAGCTCCAACTACCCTGGCCTTCTGTCTGTTCCTAAACACACCAAGTATGCTCATACCCAATACCGACTGAACACCTATCAGATGCCATGCACCATTCTTGGCACTAGGATACAGAAGTCAACCAGACTGACAAGATCCCTGCTTTCATTCCAACTGGGATGGCAGATAACACATAGATACATCAGTAAAAATGTCAGATTGCAGAAGTGCCATGAAGAAATCAAACAGAGGTATATGACGAAACCTGGTGAAGAGGACCAACTTAGGTAGGCCAGGAAGGTCTCTCTGGGGAAGAGACCTATGAGCTGAACCAATAATCGAACGGCGCAGTCTAAAAGTCTACAGCATAGAGGCAGATGACAAATCACACCCTCAAACACCTAGGCAATAATAAGTTGCATCTTCAACCACAAGCATCAGCGATGCCTGCCTGAGACCTCTTTAAAATGAAGCCCAGGCCGGGTGTGGTGGCTCACGCCTGTAATCCCAGCACTTTGGGAGGCTGAGGTGGGTGGATCACCTGAGGTCAGGAGTTCGAGACCAGCCTGACCAACATGGAGAAACCCCATCTCTACTAAAAATACAAAAATTACCTGGGAGTGGTGGTGCGTGCCTGTAGTCCCAGGTACTTGGGAGGCTGAGGCAGGAGAATCGCTTGAACCCGGGAGGCGGAGGTTGCAGTGAGCCAACGTTGCACCACTGCACTCCAGCCTGGGTGACAGATTGAGACTCTGTCTCAAAAAAAAAAAAAAAAAGACTCCAATGCATTATATTCCAAAGGAGTTCACTTCCTTTTCCATGGGAATTCTGAAGTCTATGTCAACAGCTGCTGAGTACAACTGGAAGCCCTGCAATCGTTGCCACCATGTGGTTACCCGCACAATGATGTGAACACCCTGTGGCTTCTGGCTGCTCCTCCTGCCCATCTCTGCAGCCTCAACCCATTTAGGAAGCAGCTCCTCCCAAAAATACGTCGCTAATAGATCCCACTGCTCAGTCTTCCATACAGAAGGCCACCTTCCAGAAATTTACATCAAGGAGAAAGCCACACCACCATCCTGTTGCTATGTACCAGCATTTAGCTGGATTATATAAAGAGCTAATCATTAAGCAAGGATAGGAAACAAAACAAACAACAAAAGAAAAAGTCACCCTTTAAAAAGACCCTTTGGGCTTGGTAAACTTGTGAGGAGAGGAAGAAACATGGTTCAGGGAGTCCTGCTACTCTAAGAAAAGTCAGGACTCAGAGAGTTCACTATAAAAATTACAAAAAAAGAAAATCACTCATACTCACCAAAAAAAGTCTCTTCTCTATTTGGCAATGGAAAATAAAACTTGGTACTTAAAAACAGTGAGTGGCTTCGAGAAATGAGTTAATAAATCCTACACGTTACTTTCCCATAACGCCCCAGTGCAGCTACATGTTCTTCAGACTTCTGACGCATTGAAGAGAGGATGCCTACAGCCATGAAACTTGGTGATCAGCAGAACGCACGCACGGCATTTTCAGACATGCAGATAGATGCCACTCCCACCAGGACCACAGTGCTACAAGGCTATGAGACCTGTACCAAGGCTATGATACATGTACTGACATACCTGTACACACATGTCCACACACAAATGTCTACCTGGATGCATACCCCTTAAACATATACACACCCACATATGATTCCCACATACAGAAGAAAACTTATGCAATAAAATGCTTCCATCTTTCTTAAGACAGAATCATTTAATGACATTAGCTAATGTTAGATTGGTCTTTAGGTTAGGCCTATTTTTATTTTTATTTTTTTATTCATTTTTGAGAAGTTTCGCTCTTGTTGCCCAGGCTGGAGTGCAACGGTGCAATCTCAGCCCACTGGAACCTTTACCTCCCGGGTTCAAGCGATTCTCCTGCCTCAGCCTCCTGAGTAGCTGGGATTACAGGCATGCACCACCACGCCTAGCTAATTTTTTGTATTTTTAGTAAAGACAGGGTTTCTCCATGGTCGAGCTGGTCTCAAACTCCCAACCTCAGGTGATCCACCCACCTTGGCCTCCCAAAGTGCTGGGATTACAGGTGTGAGCCACCACACTGGGTCAATTAGGCCTATTTTTAAATAGCTTACCCTTTACTCTTTCTTTCAGTGCTATTGTTAGGGGGAAAAATTACATGTTTTGTCTTTTATTTTCTTATAAGTGAAAGCATTTACAGTGGAATAACTGATAAAAAGCACAAAGAAAATAAAAATCACCAGTGATTCCACCAACCAGAAATAACTAAATGTTATTCAGTGTCTTAAGGTATACATGTTACGTTCTATGTTTTTTTCAGACACACACATACTCATATTTTAAATCAAGTTGGAATCACACTGCAGACACCTAGTTTTATTAGTTGCTTTTTACTGCGTTACTATGAACTTTTCAAGTACCATTCACTGTCTCGCTCAACATCATTACAGTGGCACAGTGTTTTTCACTGTATGGGTATTCCATAATTTAGAAATCTCCCATTATTGGACAGTCAGATTATTTCCAATATTTTGTTGTTTCCACTAATATTGCAGTGAATCTCTTTGTACACAAATATGTGCATATATCTTTCTTTCCATAGAATAAATTCACAGAAACGGAATTTCTGGATGAAAGGGCATGCTTTTTTGTTTTGTTTTTTTGAGAGAGGTGCTCACTCTCTCACCCCGACTGGAGTTCAGTGGTGCGATCTCAGCTCACTGCAACCTCAGCCTCCCAGGCTCAAGCAATTCTCTTGCCTCTGCCTCCCAAGTAGCTGGGGTTACAGGCGCATGCCATTACCTGCAGCCTGATTTTTGTATTTTTAGTAGAGATGGGGTTTCACCATGTTGGCCAAGCTGGTCTCGAACTCCTGACCTCAAATGATCCACCTGCCTCGGCTTCCCAAAGTGCTGGGATTACAGGCATGAGCCACCGTGCCCAGCCAGCATAAATATTTTTAATAGATATTACCAAACTGTTACCCATGAGATCTATGTCAATTTATATTCCCACCTAGAAAATTTTAATGTGCCCATTTCCCTAGGACCTTTATTTTTTCTTTTGGTGCCTTCACTAGCACCAAAATAAGGTATTGCTATTTTGAAAGCTTTTATCTTGAGTTTCATTTCTCTCTTTTTTTTTTCTCTAGGTCTATCCATGTTGTAACAAATAGCAGGATCTCCTTTACTAAGGCTGAATAATATTCCATTGTGTGTGTGTGTATATATATATATATTTCTTATACTTTAAGTGCTGGGATACCTGTGCAGAATGTGCAGGCTTCTTACACAGATACACACGTGCCATGGTGGTTTGCTGCATCCCTCAACCCATCATCTACATTAGGTATTTCTCCTAATGTTATCCCTCCCCTTTCCCTCCTACCCCTAGTTAGGCCCCAGTGTGCGCTGTGCCCCTCCCTGTGCCCATATGTTCTCACTGTTCAACTCCCACTTATGAGTGAGAACATGCGGTGTTTAATTTTCTGTTCCTGTGGTAGTTTGCTGAGAATGATGGCTTCCCTTAATCCATGTCCCTGCAAAGGACATGAACTTATTCTTTTTTATGGCTGCACAGTATTCCATGGTGTATATGTGCCACATTTTTTTAATCCAGTCTAATATTCATGGGAATTTGGGTTGGTTCCAAGTCTTTGCTATTGTAAACAGTGCTGCAATAAACATACATGTGCATGTGTCTTCATAGTAGAATGATTTATAATCCTTTGGGTATATACCCAGTAATGGGATTGCTGGGTCAAATGGTATTTCTAGATCTAGATCCTTGAAGAATTGCCACACTGTCTTCCACAATGGTTGAACTAATTTACACCACCCCCCCCAACAATGTAAAATCGTTCCTATTTCTCCACATCCTCTCCAGCATCTGTTGTTTCCTGACTTTTTAAAGTTTCATTTCTTTGAAGGGTAATGATATTGAACTTTTTCCCACGTCTACTGATCCAGTGACTTTTAAGGTCCCAGACACAATAATTAGTCTCCAGCAAAGCAGATCAAAAGAACGGGTAAAGAAGAAGACATACCAGGCAAGGATGGCACCTCAGTTCTACATTTTAAACAATAGAGCTCTACACGTATTAAGGTATCCTTGTGTTTATAATCCATATATCTTTCACAAATTTTCATGGGGAAGAAAAATAGTATGGAGACATCAGATCCCTCCTGTGAAGCTGGGCAGACTCCACTGGACTCCACTATGGCACTTGGGAGGCATTACATAAACATTTGTGGCTGCCACAGAGACCAAAAATGGATTGTGCTGCCTCCTCCCTGGTCTATTTCATACAGGCACTGGGATGTTGTGAGGACAAAGCAAGGAAGGGAGGTGAAAAAAGTACTGAAAATTATTAAGGGCTGTACAAAGCGCAACGATAAGGAGAAGGAGGAGGAGAACAAATTTAAACAGAAGTTTCAAAGAGGCAGGATTGCAGTATATGCAGAGAACATTATTAGTGAAGAATGCCTTGGTAAGAAAGCAAGCTTTCTGCTCTGGTATTTCATGAGCTGTGTGATGAAAGAGTCTCTGTCTCCCTAGAGCCCGGATGGGCGATGCAACAGGGACAGGGGTGTAACCAGGCCACAAAGTCCCAAACGCCAACTTTCAATTGTGTGACCGGCATGGGTCCAGCAGGGAAGTCAGTGATTAGCAGAACCAAGCACTGTTGCTCAAGCTTTATTAGGATCAGCATTCTGAGTTAGGGGAGGAAAAAGAAATCCCTCTGGTAAGAACTTGTTCTAGGAGAGTCAAATAAGCACCCCTTTTCTGCATGTTTGGGGACGACACTGAGGTCTTTAATGAAGACAAACCTCTGAAAGAAATGAAGGTGGCATTTCTAGAAAGATCTGCCAGGGAAGATTCACACTCTGGTACTTGCTAGTGGAACAGACTGAAGTTTATCAGGAGGGAGCCCCAGGCCTGGAAGGCAGGAAGTGAAGAGAAGAGGGAGGGATATCTGGGCTGGAACACAGCAGTCTCCCCAGCCAGGCACCCACTGTACGAGTTGTCTGTCAGATGTCGAGAGGGTCCCTTACTCATGGTCCTGCTGTCTATATCACTCAGAAACAAAACCACAGCCAACCTACCCACTCCCATTTAACATAGTTTTGAATCATGAAAAATGCTAGTAATTACTACAAAAAAACACGCTGCAGACTCCTGGCGCTCCTGGCTATTGTTCTATGTTCTCCAGACTCCATTTCTACCAGCGCCACCACAGCCCCTCGGGAAAATAGAACCCGTTGCCATAGTAGCTGCTTCCCCCCTCTTAGGGAAGGCATGCTCCAAGCCATTATGGTGGGGGGGGAAAAAAAGCTTTTATGTCATTTGACGAACTTTCCTCCAGCTTCTCTCCCTGTCTTGTCCAGTTAAATTTTGTGTAGAACACACAGCAGAAATTGAAATGTGGACATTTCCATTAAGCAATGACAAAAAATTAATCCAGTTCCCAGAGACAGGCAGGTAGGAAGCAATTGCTGAAGGCAACAGTGTGTGTGTTTGGTTCAGAGAAATTAAAAAAAAAAAAAAAAAAAAAAAAAAGAAGGGAAAAGTAATTAAAGAAAGCCATTATCTGAAGGGCATTATATCTGACAAACACCAAAGCACTGCCTGGTTAGATGCTAAGGAAAGGAGAGGGGAAAAAATCAGAAATGGTGAAACCTGATGAGAAGGAGTCACCTCAAAGGGCTGAGAAAACAATCACCTTTTGTTAATAAAAACCAAAGGGAAGAGTGAGGATGGTTTGAAGGCCCAGGAAAGATACATTTAAGGACCACTCCCTGGGCAGAAATAGAAGGGTGGTGTATGGGGCCACAATCCTACATCAAGAGACCTGTTGGTCCCCAGCACTGAAAGTGAAACAAAAAATTATGAGAAAGAGACATGATACACTCGAACCAGAGTAATTTTCTGTTTTGTTCTCATCTCTAAAAAGGCATCCCTCCTGCCAGACTCATTCTCATTCCCTCCTAACTCCCTTGCAATGATTCAAGGGAGACGTGTTCTGGCATACGACACATTCCCAGTGATGCTTCTCAAGTGAAGAATAGCTTCAGACCTCTTTGGTTTTTGTTTGTTTGCTTGTTTTTGTTTTTGTTTTTGTTTTTTTGAGACAGAGTCTTGCTTTGTTGCCAGGCTGGAGTGCACTGGCGCAATCTCCGTTCACTGCAACCTCCACCTGCGGGTTCAAGCCATTCTCCTGTTTCAGCCTCCCAAGTAGCTGAAATTACATGCACATGTCACCACACTCAGCTAGTTTTTCAATTTTTTTAGTAGAGACTAGGTTTCACCATGTTGTCCAGGCTGGTCGCGAACTCTTGACCTCAAGTGATCCTCCTGCATTGGCCTCCCAAAGTGCTGGGATTACAGGCATAAGCCATCACCCATGGCCTCTATTTGAGTTCAGAAAATGGAGATACATGTACCCATTCACACTAGAAAGGAGAAGCAAAGGAGCAGCTTAGGAAAATCAAGTACATGCCTAAGGTAAACATACTTCATTTCCTACCCACAAAGCCAGCAGAGTCCTGACGGAGACTGCCAAGCAGTGACTACTTGGGTTTTATGTCCAAAACCTAAAACTGGAAGAAAGGAAGCTAAGCTTCCTAAATTCACACCACGGGAGCTGATGAAGCCGAAAATCAGAGGTGATAATGTAAGTACAAGAAACAATGTCCAGTTGTAAATCCCACATTTAAGGGATGTCAGTGCAAAACCACTTTCACAGCAGAGAAGAAAGCCTGCATCATTTAACTTGCTAGTGCTACCAGGATTTACGGTGCCAAGGATGACGCTAGGGATTGGATGTTCCTTCACTATTTCCCATACAATGTGGGCATGGCTGTTTGGCTCTTACTTATTATTCAAGGGTTGTTCTTTATGGATTTTCCCTTTGTGTATACAAGAAGTATCCTGCAGCTTCTCTAGGATGAGGATTTGTGTGGACTTATTTACCTTTATTTTTCTTTTCAGAAGCGGCTGTGATACTGAACCTGATATTTCACATCTCTCAATTTTAGAAAATTCTCAGCCATTCTCTTCAAATATGACCTCTTCTCATTTGCTCTAGTCTCACCTGGAGCTCCCATAGCCAAATTTTGGACCTTCTCATACTGCCTTTCATGTATCTTCAAGTGTTTTCTGTTTCATTATTTCCCCGGACTGCATTCCGGCCACTGCCTGAAGTTATTTTCCTGTTTGCTCAGTCTTGTATCAACTTTGGTTAGTCTGATATTTATTGTATTAGCTATGTTTTTAATTTCAATGATTTTTAAAAATTTCTGTACCTTCTAATTGGTTCTTTCAAATATGCCTATTCTTTTGGTTTTAATCCCTTATTATTATTTTTATTTTTGAAACATAACTATTTTATGGCCTCAATGGAATTTTTCTATTATGATTTTACTCTTGAAGTTCTTGGGTTTTGACATTCCTCCACATTGCTTCCACTGACTCTAGCTAATGGTGGATTACTTCCTTGTGTGTTTATAATTTTGGACTTACCAGCAGAGGAACTTCACTTATGGAAATCCTAAATAACACAGGTTATATGTACACAGAATGAGTATACAAAAGGTATCACTGAGTGACATTGTGAAAATGAATTTGAATGTGGTTACAGATTTCCTTACAGATGCCAGGCTGAGATAGAAAAATAAATTCCCTATTGAATCCCTATGCTAGAAAGTAGATTTTTTTATCTCGTCCATCCTTTCAATGATGGTGAGGCCTATCAAGGATCCCTGATTAAGGTAGGGTCTCAGTTCCAATTACTTCCACCCCCCAAGTAGTCCCCATGTCTCACCTTCATTCTCACACGGTTTTGAAATCCAAGTTAACCAACACTAGCAATTCTATATTCCTCTACCTGTGACCCCCACCTGCCCAGGGCAGCTATGTTGTCAGCTTAGGTCCTTACTTTCTGGGAATATAATTTTTTAGGGATATGTAACCTTGGCTTAACTTATGCTATTTACTATGAATGAAGACTCAGATTCTGCAAAGACAGATATCAAACTGAGTTAAAATTGGTACATTTGCAAATTATTTTTGCCTGGTAGAGATGCAAATAATTTCTGTCCAGCAGAAAAGATAATCTCCAAAGTTGAGGTTTATTGCCCTACAGAACATTAACCAGCTTTAAATCTAACTCTGTGATCTTTTTTCAGCATTGTGTCTTTCACTGGACATATAAACAAGCTCTGCTATCCTCGTTTGAAGCCACTTTCTGTTTCTACTGGTAGCCTTATAGACCTTTGACATGTTCATTCTATACTTTTACAAAGTCATGTTTAAAAAAATATTTTTAAAGTTATACTTTAACACTAACCCTATTTATTGAGTGTCTATCAAGTTTAAGGCAATGTGTTAATTTCTTAATATGTGTTATACTACTAAATTCAGTACCTATGAGGAAGAAGTTATTACTCCAATTTGAAAGATGAAAAAACTGAGGCTTGGAGGAATTGAATACTTTGTTCAAGGTTGTCACCTAGCTAAGAAGGAACAGATCCATGATTCAAATCCAATCTTCATGTTTTTTTCTCTTTGCAATATTATGGGCTGAATATTGTTTTCCTATGACGTCTACCACTGTTGCTAATATTATAAAGAATTGTTCTTTCTCTTTTCTAGATAAAATAATTCAGCTAATGTAAACTAAAATTACACTAGCTTTTCAGGGTAGATTGATCAATCTGTTGTTTCACACTGACCTTACTGTCAATTAAACCTCCCATACTAATTATTCCCAAAAGCTGGTTTTAAGTCAAACTTGAATTCACCATTAAGAGTAACATATTTGTAAAAAATATAACAGCATTTAATTTTTATTAAAAATTATGTTATTATTAAAATGACATTGTGGAAATTGTATGCTTAGAAGAAATTGGCTTTTTAAAATACCATTTAACAGTTATGCTATCCAATGTAAATATTAAAGAATATATGGTCTGAACCATAACATTAGAACTTTGGTCAAATATGTCAAGCACAGCTGTAGAACAAGAATATAAAGGAGGCTTAAAATGAGAATGCTCAGCTTGAAACTCCAAATTATTTAATTAGGTTCTCAAGTAGAACAAAATTGAGGCAGTGCTATTATAAAGGAAGAGTTCTTCTGAACTTTATGGAATTCTGAGAAGATTCCAAGGCAGAACTACAACTTTTTAAACACTGGAATTCTACAAATAATTCATTTAAAAAAAACTCCAGACTTTTACAACCAATACAAAATATGTCCCACTGAACACTGTCACCTAATGAATTATGTCAGAGATATCTGAATTAAAACATCTTAGATGTCAGTAGGTTGCATAGGGCAATTTTCAATTTAGCTCTGCTTTGATAGAATTTGTCAAATTCTCAGGAAGATAAATGACTACTTCTATAGAATTAGGTAAATTTGCCTTAATATACTCACAGGGAATTTCCCTCTGATTTGTACTTTACAGTCAGATATCCTCCTTTTGTTTTGTTTTGTTTTGTTTTGTTTTTCTTTTTGAGACAGAGTCTCTCTCTGTTGCCCAGGCTGGAGTGCAGAGTACAGTGGCACAACCTCGGCTCACTGCAACCTCTGCCTCCCAGGTTCAAGAAGTCCTCCTGCCTCAGTGCCCCACCACCCCTTCCCTGCCCCGGATTACAGGCACGCACCACCATGCCCGGCTAATTTTTGTATTTTTAGTAGAGATGAGGTTTCACCATGTTGGCCAGGCTGGTCTCGAACTCCTGACCTCAGGTGATCCACCTGTCTTGGCCTCCCAAAGTGCTGGGATTACAGGCGTGAGCCACTGCGCCCAGCCCGGCTTCTTTTAAGAGGTGGCTAGAATGAGGATATTATGTTCTTTAGGCCATACAAAGCTATTTTGTGATTTTTATTTTCTCTAGGACAGTGGTAATCTAACTGTTGGTCCATTAACTACAGGGAGGTTTCCAAGACCCTTCAGCGGTTCCATGAGATACAAAAACATGGTCAGTTGAACTGTGATGCCTTAGCATGAATCTAGACAGTGGTACCAAGTCATACCAACAGTCATTGTATTCTTCACTGTTACACACTCACAGGTTTAAAAAAAAAAAAAAAAAAGCCTAGCTTTACTAGATAAATGAGTAAAATTACTAATTTTATTTAATCCTGACCCTTTAGCACACTTTTTATATAATAATGAAGGAGAGAAAGTGCATAAAGCACCTCTGCTGCATACTGAAATTGACTTGAGGGAAAGCAGTTGTGTGATTGAGATACAAACTGAACTAACCTCTTTTTTCATGAAACACCGTGTAAACGTAAAAGAATAACTGACAGACAAAATACGGTTACTGACACTGGGGTGTTTGGCAGACACTTTCTCAGAAATGAACCAAGTGAGTGTCTGCTTTAAGGAAAACAGTAATATTTGTTGCAATGATAAAATTCATGCTTTCAAGCAAAAAGGCATAATTTTAGAAAATCTGGATCTGCACCATGAGCATGACAACTTCCCAATACTTAACGACTTTTTAAAATAAGTGGTGATATTAACAAACGCAATTTTTTGATATTATATGATGAAATGTGTTTTTGCATTGGAAGATCTGCATAACTTAGTTAACTAATACTTTCTAAATGAGCAATGTATGCTAAAAAAAAATTAAGCATAAGTAAAAGATCCACTCAAAGTACAAGGTAGATCAATAGATCTTAATGCAACTGCATGTGCACAATTCACTAATATGATTTTATTTTTTCACACTGCAATAATTTTTTAAAAAAATTACCACTTGTTGAATGTTGGTAGATTTTTAAAAAAAGAATATCCAAAATTATCTGAAAAGGCTACTAAAAATCTTTCTTCCTTTTCCGACTATATGTATATGTTAGGACTGATTTTTGTATGACAATAGATTGAGTGAAGAAGATATGAGGCCTGGAGCGGTGGCTCATGCCTATAATCCCAGCACTCTGGGAGGCTGAGGCGGGTGGATCACCTGAGGTCAGGAGTTTGAGATCAGCCTGGCCAACACAGTGAAACCCCATCTCTACCAAAAATACAAAAATTAGCTGGGTGTGGTGGCAGGTACCTGTAGTCCCAGCTACCTGGGAGGCTGAGGCATGACAACTGCTTGAACCCAGCTGGGAGGCAGAGGTTGCAGTGAGCCGAGATTGCACCACAACACTCCAGCCTGAAAAACAAAGAAGAAGATACAATTTATCCAGTCATCTTCCATTAAGTCAGACATTAAGGAGATGTACAAAAATATAAAATGTCACTTAATAAATTCATAAAGTTTTAAAATTGTTTTACTTTTAATTTCTAATACTGTAAAACATCAACAGATGGAATCCACACAGACAAAGGCTGAAGTCCTTAATAAATTTTAAGAGCATAAAGAGGTGCTGAGACCAAAAAGTTTTAGAACTGCTGAGTTAAGAATATAGTATCTTGAACAGGGTTTCATTTGGGAATAATGAAAATG
This sequence comes from Macaca nemestrina, assembly GCF_043159975.1. Classification (NCBI taxonomy): domain Eukaryota; kingdom Metazoa; phylum Chordata; class Mammalia; order Primates; family Cercopithecidae; genus Macaca; species Macaca nemestrina. The sequence continues at coordinate 37,321,027 of NC_092130.1, forward strand.
TTTTCACTTAGAGGGAATGGTTGCATAATACTGTCAATGTACTAAATTCCATTGAATTGTCTACTTTAAAATGATTGTTATGTGAACTTTACCTCAATAAAAAAATTTTATGTGACTGTGTATATATGTGCTTATATACGTATGTTATATATTATATAGTAATATATGAATATATGAATATATCTAAAATGAATGTATATATGTAACAATATATTATCTTAGACCCCACAAGTCAAAAGTCCACGTAATACGGCACAATTTCCTTTCACGGAATTAAAACCAAGAGACATGAGTCTATTTATTGTCAGACATAAGCTCTAAATTTCTTTTCAAATAATCAATATGTCAGTATATTCAATTCTTTGCCTTCTACTTTTAAACTTAACTTCCTCTAAAAGCAACCTTTTTCGATTACCTACTCCACCCTGACTCATTCAGATTACCTGCTCCACCCTGACTCATTCTGATTACCTACTCCACACTGACTCATTCCAATTACCTGCTTCACCCTGACTCATTCCGATTACCTACTCCACCCTAACTCATTCTGATTACCTGCTCTGTCATAGCCATTTTTCCCCCCAAACCACTCACCCCATAACTCTCTTTAAATTAGCCAATCAGAATTAGTTTAGCCTGTGCGGTCTAACCCTAGCCAATAGGAGAATGACACGGCAGCAGGAGCCACATGCATCTGGGATAAGAACCCCTTCCCCTCCCTTGTCCAAGTGTGTGCTCACCATTGTTCCATCTGTAAGGGTGCACCCTTCTATATAGAAGTATCTTGACTTGCTGAGAATTAAAACGAAAATTTTATATTCGAGTGTTATTCTTTTTGTGGCACTGAAACTTTAGACATAACAACTGGGGGCTCGTCTGGGATTACATTCCCCTCCAGGGGCGAATGGTTCTCTGGTTCTCTCTCCTGAGCAGGTGCACCCCTGCGGTGGCCTCAGGGGTGAGAAATCAAGACCCACCCAATGCGAGGAATAACCTGAGCTCTCAGCATCGCGGAAAAAAAGAAACTGGCCAGCAACCTAGCTTAAAGGATCTTCACATACTGTGTCAACGACTCTGTGCACAGAGCAAGGAAGGAGAACCCACGGGAGCCGGTAAGGTATTTCTTTGGTGGTCCAACTAAGGAAAAAGATGTGGCACGGTAAAGCATTCCTTGGTTAGGACATACCAAGGAGAAAGAAACCACAGGGGCGGTAAAGCATTCCTTAGTCGGGATTAGGGAAAGAAAGCCACAGGGGGCGGTGAAGTATTCCTTAGTCAGGATGTCTTGGAGGTTAAAAAGAGGTAAGAAATCCCCATGAGGGGGTGGGGGTTGAACCTCGAGAAGCGGTGAGGAATCCCCATGGGGGGGTTGAACCTCAACAAGGATGAGAAATCCCCATGGGGGGGTTGAACCTCAAAAAGAGGTGAGCAATCCCCATGAGCAGGGAGTTGAACCTCAAAAAGAGGTGAGAAATCCCCATGGTGCGGGGTTGAACCTCACACAAATCTCCAGTGGTAAGAAAAATATTCAGAACCTCCACTCCTTTCTTCTCAGGGGAAGAAAGAGTAGCTCCACTCCCACCGGTCCCTCCCCTAGGGGAAGGGGAAGGAGAAGGGAGAACAGCAGCATAAGTGGCTGGCAGAGGCAGGGAAAGATCAGCAGAGAGGAGACAGGGAGAGAGAGGGAGACAGAGAGAGGAAAGAAAGAGAGAGAGAGAGAAAGAGAGGCAGAGAGGGAGAGGAAGAGACAAAGAGGGAGTCAAAGAGAGAGAGAAAGAGAGAGGTAGAGAGAGAGAAAGAGACAGAGATACAAAGAGGGAGTCAAAGAGAGAGAGAAAGAGAAAGTCAAAGAGAGAGAGACATAGAAGTAGTACAGAGAAAACAGTGTACCCTATTCCTTTAAAAGCCAGGGTAAATTTAAAACCTATAATTGATAATTGAAGGTCTTCTCCTGACCCTATAACCCTCCAATACCACCTTGTCAGTGTAAACAAGGCCTGAAAACACTGAGGCCACTGACAACCGGTAGCCTTCCTATCAAAAATCCTTAGCCCCGTAACCCGCAGATGGCCCAGATGCATTCAGTCTGTAGCGGCAAGTGTTTTGCTAACAGAAGAAAGTAGAAAAATAACTTTTAGAGGAAACCTCATTGTGAGCACACCTTATCAGATCAGAACTATCCTAAGTCCGGAAAAAAAAAAGCAAAAAGGTAGCTTACTGACTTAAGAACCTTAAAGTATAAGGCTATTCTGTTAGAAAAAGATGATTTAACATTAACCACTGAAAATTCCCTTAACCCAGCAGGTTTCCTAACAGGGGATCTAAATCTTAATTACCATACAAAGGTCCAACCAGACCTAGGAGGAACTCCCTTCAGGACAGGACAACAGATGGTTCCTCCCACGTGATTGAGGGAAAAAGAAACAACGGTACTCAGTAAGTGATAAGGAAACTCTTGAAGAAGCAGAATTAGGAAAATTGTCTAATAATTGGTCTGCTCAAACGTGGGAGCTGTTTGCACTCAGCCAAGCCTTAAAGTACTTACAGAATCAAGAAAGAGCCATCTATACCAATTCTAAGTTAATATGGACTGAACGAGGTCTTATGGTCTCAGTTAATATGGACTGAACGAGCAAAGAATAATTGAAATCCTAAACTTACAAGGTTTTCAACAAAAGTAAAGTTTGCTAAAAGTTAACAGTATAATGTGTATTATCCTAACTTCAAATCTTGTGGCCTTAGACAGTTTAGTCCACAGACATGAAGGAAGTTCGCTTTGGAAAAGAATGGTTATCATTTTTGAGAAAAAAAATGGGGGGAGGAGAACTTATGTAAAAAGAATGATATATGGTAAATTCTTGTCCTAAAATAAATTAACTGGTTTTTAAAGAAAGGGATGTTTGCAACAAGTCAGAAAGTTGAGGCATGTTGAAGAATTGTCTGTAAAAGTGAAAAAAAAAAAAGTTGTAAATGGGAATTTGTGCAAGAAATGTTGTATAATTTAAAAGTAATTAGGCCTCTTGAATGTAAAACTATTGCAGAAACAGTTTATGTGCAAGATGTATAAGGAAAGTAAAATAAACCTTTGGTAAAAGGATTATATGGAGGCATAAGAATGTGGTTTACCTACATTAAAAGGATAAAAAATACATTTTGTTTTAAAAGCTTAAGCAAGTTTTGAAACATTAATTGTAAAGGAAATTATTTGTGTAAACATATTGGCTAAAGTTAAAGGGGTATCATCCAGGTTTTCTGTAAACTGGACATTAAAATAAAAGCACAATAGGTTTTTCTTAAAGTACTAACCTGCTCTTTAACAAAAATTATAAAAGATTAAAAAGAGTCTACAAAAGTCTTACCTTATGGTCAGACGTTATAATTGGATAACTACATCTACAAGGTTTTATTAAAATTGAGTTTAACATTAATAACACACTAATATAAAGGTAAAATTTAGCTTATCTGATATAAAAATCATACAGGAAGCATTGTCAAATATAAAATGATGTTTGGCTTTCTTTGGTCTAAAAACTAATAAAAATAGGTGCTAAAGGAAATTTATCAGTAAAAAGGCACTAAGGACTATAAAGTCCACCGTGGATCTCCCCACATTTAAAACAAAAGATCAATTTCCTATAAATTGTATACTTGGTTTATCTTCCACTTTCCTTTCCCTTAAAACTAAAAGTCTTTTAATACAGGTTCCACCCCTAGAATTTCCGGTAAACCAGCACCAGCCTGAGGATCACGTTCTCATCAAAGGGTGGAAAGAAGGAAAATTTGAGCCAGCCTGGGAAGGACCCTACCTTGTACTGCTGACCACCAAGACTGCTGTTCACACAGCAGAAAGGGGATGGACTCATCACACCTGAGTCAAGAAAGCGCCGCCCCCTCCAGAGTCGTGGGCCACAGTCCAGGGGAAAACCCTATTATCTAAGGCTAAGAAAAATTTAACTCCTTTCATCTATTCTATTACTCTGTCTTCTTTACTCTCTCTATTGCTGACCATCTAGTTATTAACATAACCAAGTCAATTTTGCCTCAAACGACTGCATTTAATGCTTGCCTTATTATACCCTGTGGGGACTTGCCAAGTGAGAGACAGCTCTGTACTTCAGAAAAAATTACCTCTGTGCCTCCTGACTCTCCTCAGATTGGGCATTAGTGAATTTGGACCATTTAATCCGGGGAGATTTCGGTAAAGAACCCAGTGTCAACCAGGAAGCTTGCTCCCCAATGTAAAGCTTTTATGACGTACTTGGTCCAATGTTCTGTGGACCACTAAAGAGCAAGAATGGACTGTCCCAACCGGTTTTTGCAATTTCCTAAAACCATACATTCATTTTACTAGAGGAACAGCCCTCCCCGCTACCCCCCCAACTGTCAGCTAACCCAGTGTAATTCTATACAGGTTATTATCTCAAACCCTCAAAGTTCTTCCCCTTTTCTAAGCCTGTTACCTTCTTTAAGATGGTTTTATGGTATGGGGGCTGAGGTTTCAGGGACAGACCCTATTAGATTATTTGAAATGTGTTTCTTTGATCCCTACCACCTGCACCTTCCTCTAAGCCTTCTTCCAAAACAGCTCACAATGGAACAATTGCTCTATCTAACGACAAGACCAAGATGGCTATTGTAGAAGTTAAAGACTTAAAACAAACTTTGGCAATTAAGACAGGATACCAAGATGCAAATGCCTCGTTGGAATGGATCAAATATTCCATCCGCATGTTAAACAAAAGCAATTGTTATGCTTGTGTGCACAGCAGGCCAGCGGCCTAGACTGTCTACTTTCCATTAGGGTGGTCCTCCAGTCGACCGGGCATGGGCTGCATGGTAGCTCTTTTCCAGAATTCTACAGCCTGGAGTAACAAGTCATGTCACGCTCCCTCTCTGCTATATTCCACAGTCCAGCACCCTGTGGGTCAACCCCTGAGGGCCATCCAGCTTCCGTCTTCCAACACTAAGTTCACTTCATGTCTCTCACGACAGGGAGGAAACTTAGTGTTCCTTGGAGACCTGAAAGGATGCAGTGAGCTTAAGAATTTTCAAGAGCTTATCAATCAGTCAGCCCTTGTTCATCCCCAAACGGATGTGTAGTGGTATTGTGATAGACCTTTACTGGACACTCTGCCAAACAACTGGAGTAGCACTTATGCTTTAGTCCAATTGGCTATCCCTTTCACCCTGGCATTTCATCAACCAGAAAAAGAAAAAAATAAGACATCATAAAGCGAGAGAAGGCCCTTATGGGTCTTTCAACTCTCACGTCTGTATAGACACAATTAGAGTCCCATGGGGAATACCAGAACAATTTCAAGCCGGAAATAAAACAGCTGCAGAATTTGAGTCAATATGTTGGTGGGTGACATTACTTAAAATGTAGATTGGATAAACTACATCTATTACAACCAACAGTGATTTATTAACTACACTAGAGATGTTGTTAAAGGAATAGCTAAGCAATTAGGGGCTACTAGTCAGATGGCTTGGGAAAACAGGATAACCTCAGACATGATAGTAGCAAAAAGAGGAAGAGTTTGCATCCTGATTAAAACTCAATATTGTACCTTCATCCCAAACAACACCATCCCTGACAGAAGTATAACAAAGGCATTACAAGGTCTGACTGCTCTGTCCAATGAGTTAGCCAAAAACTCAGGGGTAAATGATCCCTTTACAGAATGACTAGAAAGTAGTTCGGTAAATGGAAAAGAATAACAGCCTCAATTCTTACTTCCCTCATAGCCATAATGGGTGTACTTATTCTTGTCAGGTGCTGTGTCACACCATGCATCTGTGGGTTGGCGTAGAGGCTCATAAAAATGGCACTTACTAAAACCTCCCTTAACTATCCTCCACCTTATCCAGAGAAGCTTCTTCTTTGGGAAAATCTAGCAAAATAGCTAAGCCAAGACATGTTAAAAAGTTTAAAAAGAAAGCTGTAAGGAAATGCAAGAGGAGGGATTGTTAAAGTTCTAAATTTATTTTCAAAGAATCAGTACATCAGTATGTTCAATTATTTGCCTTTTATTTTTAAACTTAACTTCCTCGTAAAGCAGCCTTTTTCAACCAGGTCCACCCTGACTCATTCCGATTATCTGCTCTATCATAACCATTTTTCCAGCCAAACCACTCACCCCGTCACTCTCTTTAAATCAGCCAATCGGAATTAGTTTAGCTTGTGTGGTCTAACCCTAGCCAATAGGGGAATGACACAGCAGCAGGGACCACGTGCATCAGGGATAAGAACCACTTCCCCTCCCTTGTCAAAGTGTGTGCTCACCATTGTTCCATCTGTAAGGGCACACCCTTCTATAGAAGTAACTTGACTTGCTGAGAATTAAAAAGAAAATTTTATATTCGAGTGCTATTCCTTTTGTGGCACTGAAACTTTATTTACAACTTTATCATGAGTTTTTTTCAATCTAAGATTATCTTGGGTTCTGTTTCACACGAAATTTAAATGTTCCAGGAGGTGCTTTCCTTGGAAATAATAAAGACATGACAAATTTTTTTTTTTACAATTTCGCCCAAACCCCTGAGTTTTATGATCATCATGGCATCTCAGAACAACATATTTAACCATTCTGTCAACAGCCAATACAACCATCATCTACTTACTTGTATATCCTAGTACATATATAGTACAACCATTTATGTCATACTATAACAAGTTCTGAAAACAAAAAGGTGAGCAAAGATCACAGGTAGTCCTTGCACACATAGGGCTTACAGTTTAGTGCAAATGATGAACATTAATCAGAAAATGGCGCAAGCAAAAGGAAATACGCAATTGTGAAGAATGCCCTATGAAGGACGGATATACAATCTCAGAAGCACACAAAATGGGGAACTTTTGACTTAACTGAGGGCTGGGGAAGGATTCCACGAGGAACAGTAGCACCAGCTTTATGTGAGACCTTTTAGAAATGCCAGATCCCAGGCCCCTTCCAGACCTACAGAAGAATCTGCATTTTAACAAACTTCCCAGGTGATTCATGTTTAGAGAAGGACTCACTCTTCTAAAGAATGGGCCAGGATAAGGCCAGGCACGGTGGCTCATGCCTCTAATCCCAGCACTTTGGGAGGCTGAGGCGGGCAGATCACATGAGGTCGGGAGTTCGAGACCAGCATGACCAACATGGAGAAACCCCGTCTCTACTAAAAATACAAAATTAGCCAGGCATGGTGGCACATGCCTGTAATCCCAGCTACTCGGGAGGCTGAGGGAGAAGAATCACTTGAACATGGGAGGCGGAGGTTGTGCTTGGTGAGCCAAGATCGCACCACTGCACTCCAGCCTGGGCAACAAGAGCAAAACTCTGTCTTAAAAAAAAAAGAAAGAAAGAAAAGAAATGAGCCAGGGTTAATTAGATGAGGGAGGAGTATTCTGGCATAGGTAACAGACAAAAGCCCTAGGGTCAGAGAGAGGAGGGCATGTCTGAAGAACTCAAAGAAGGCTACTATGGCTGGAATGGAGAGGGTATGGAGAGCACAGTGCCAGATGTTAGGGGCTGGGAAATACTAAATTTGGCCATGAGTAAACAAAAGGGTTAGGAGGGACTACAGTCTCCTGAACTCTATTAGGCATGCCTTTCTGGCACTAAACTGCTTTCCAAACAAACACAACAGTTAGATACTCATCCTTTTATAGTTGCTGAAGGGCAAATTCCTTTAATTCCAATGAAAGAACCAAGTTCTTATAGCACAAGTGGCAACAGCTCTGGCTCCCCACAGTGTGAGAAAACAGGGCAGGCTTACAACACCTTAATTTGAATGCATGTAAGGAATCATATTTAATGTTTTGATGCCTCAGAGGGTCCACATTAGCAGAGAAGTCTGGACTCTAAAGAGGTAGTGACTACACTCTGGATTCTGCACAAATCTTAAGGCATAGTATATTTGAAGCCCCTGATAACATACATGGGTCACAATGCCAAGGACCTTGGCAAACACTCTGGTGCTTGGGAATCTTACTGGAACATGATCTAGCAAGCTCATAAAACTCAGCAGACTGCATTGCATGAGCTGCACCAAATGGGGCGATATCCATAAATATTTGAGTCAGTGGAGGTAAGGGGTAGGCGGGGAGGATCCAAAACTGTAATGTGGCTCCAGGCATTCACGGATATCTCAGCGTTGGGAGAACCAGTCATGGCCAGAGTCCCCCACTCCGTATCGACTGAAATTAGGTCTGTGGTAATAAGACCCCTGAGCGAGAGGGAAGACTCAAGATGTGGCCTTAGGCTGGACAAGAAAATTTATAGCCAAAGCATCTCACCAGCAGCCTAAAGTGCTAAAAAAGACAGGAAACATCTTGATTGATACAAGACAGATTGGCTCAATCTCCAGCTAATAAACCCTAGAGCAGTGCGCATTTCACTCTTAAGACTAGAATGTCCAAGGTGAAAGGAACCTGGGATTAGAATTTATGGCTCTTTGAAGTAATTTCTTACTTTCTCATCACTTCAGGGACCCAACCAAGTGTGCTGGCAAAACTTGCTTATATGATACACTAAAAATAAAGATGGAGTCCCAAGTTTATTTCCCAATTTACAGCTCTTTGAAGCAACTTCTTACTTTCTCATCTCTTCAGGAACCCAACCAAGTGTGCTGGCAAAAGCTGCTTGTATAAGACACTAAGTTTATTTCCCCCACAGTCAAAATTCTAGAAAAATGACCAACAATGGGTTTGTGTCATTTTAGTAATGCCAGAGGGGACTGGCAGTTTTCTAGTTCCTTGAATAGCTATATGCAACTTAATATAGCCATCTGGAATAATTCTTTTTCCAGATACTCTGGAGAGAAAAACATTCTTCCAACATTTTTCTTATCATCATATCTGATGACAAGATATGATCAACTTCTTGGTCTTTTACAGGTCACAGAAGCCACCATTAGCAGCTACCATAAGGAACCCTGAAAGGCCAGCTCTGACAGTCAAAGACTAGGATAAAAACAAGAGTTCCGCCTTGTTTCTTTGTGAAAAAATTATTGATGGGAAATCTATCAGCCTTAGGAAGTCAAACCTTTCCTTGCATAATAGGGAAAATGTAGCTAAAATTATTTAAATATTATGAGAAACCATTTTTTAAAAAGACAATCTGAGCAACCAAGATGGTTTCCAATGAGTTTGAAATTCAGGACATTCTTTTGGTTAGGAAGGTTTGTTTCCTTCCTCGTACCCACAGCCACTTCAGGGCTGGGAATCCTCAGCTAACTTTTGGCACTCACTCAAATCCAACCAGATGGATAAACACTTGGTTTAGCAGAACCAATGCTGTGGAGTGCTCTGCATCTGCCGCCACTACCCTCAAAGTCTGGGACAGGGACAGCATGAACAGGATCAGCTCTGACTTTCAGTGTTGCCTGTCCAATTATAAAACTCAGACTAATTATCTGGCTTAAAAATTCACCATCATATGCAGTTACCTTATTGCCTCTGTCTAGTTCTCCTAAGCTAATCTGCACGTTGGCCGTTTCCTCTCTGTACTCCTATGACTCTGCTTGCCTTCACACATGCCATTAACTGGAAATCTCTTCCCTCCTGTCCCCCTCTTTTCTCAATTAATTTCTCAATTTCTTTACATTACCCACCTCCCCTACCCCCAAATTAGAAACCCTAAGCTCTGCCTCGGTTTTTCATCACATATGTATTTGAGACTAACTGGTGAATGTCTCCCTTACTATCTGCCACCAGAGGATGTTCTATGAAGCACCTACTGCAGGCCAGGCCGAGTGGGAAAAATGACGTGATAGACACTGGGGCCTCTCATCAAGAAGCTTGTCCTCTAACAGAGAGGAAGAAAAACAAGTGAATCGAGAGTTTCAGGGGCTCAGACCACAACTTGCACAATGCACGGGGAGAGGCAGAGGAAACTCTACCCGTGCAGAAAGGATTTCTTTTTTTGTGAGACAGTCTCGCTCTGTTGCCCAGGCTGGAGTGCAGTGATGTGATCTCGGCTCACTGTAACCTCCAACTCCCTGGTTCAAGTGATTCTCCTGCCTCAGCCTCCCGAGTAGCTGGCATTACAGGCACGCGCCACCACGCCCAGCTAATTTTTGTATTTTTTAGTAGAGACGGGGTTTCACCATGTTGGCCAGGATGGTCTTCATCTCCTGACCACATGATCTGTCAGCCTCGGCCTCCCCAAAGTGTGAGGATTACAGGCATGAGCCACCATGCCCAGCTGAGAAAGCATTTCTAACGGAGATGTTCGCATAAGCAAAGGCAAAGAGGTATGACTGTGGGCCCTACAAGCAGTTGGTTATTCTCAAAGCAGCGAGCCTTTGGCATGGAGTAGAGACAGGCGAGGCTGGAGAGGAAGCAGTGTCCAGATCACAAGATGTCTTTGTATGCCACGCTGGAGAGGGCAGACTTCCCTGTAAGTAGGGCAGTGAAAAGGGCAGGGCTGCCTTTTGGTTAAAAACACGCCTCCCTCCAAATCTGTGGTAACTCAGGCCATAAACCTTCCCCTGCTCTACTGCCAGATTTCCCATAAGCACCCCATGCATTCCGCTCAAGGGAACAAAAAGAGGGTGAGCAGCTTTTCCATGCATTCCAAATTCATTTCTATGAGCCATTGCAAATCAATCAGCACAGGGTGATGAGAATCTGGAGCTCATGGCTGGGCACAGACAGCTAAATCTGTCTTGTTCTTGTTCTCTTTTTTCTATTTTAATAGCATATAGTGAAAAACTTATTTTTTAATTTTTTAAAGTAGGATTAAGTTTTAATGGCAGGGAATACTGTGACCACAGTTATGATCCCAAATCTTCCTGAAAATTAATCAGTCCCCTACAGTCAGGTCATTAAGGCAGAGTCTTTTTCAGGTTGTTAAATTCCCATTCAATTATAGTCTTGACCACACTTTGAATGCATCCGGGTGGGCTGGTGGCATCATATAAAAGTCAATGACGTGGATGGTGAGAGCCTGCACATACTTTAAAGTGGAAAGAACTAAAGAGTGTCTCCTCTTATCTTGAAGAACATTGTTTGCTCTAAAATCATGCCTTAATCTTTATGACATGTAATATAATGACTTGAAATTCAACCTTTGCAAATAAAGTATCTCAAGGTTTTCTTATCAGAGGGATAAGTCCGAGATATAAGATGGGATAAAGATATATTGAATCTGAGTTAAGAAATAAAAAAGCAGCTGGGTACAGTGGCTCACACCTATAATCCCAGCATTTTGGGAGGCAGAGGAAGATGGATCACCTGAGGTCAGGAGTTCGAGACCAGCCTGGGCAACATGGTGAAACCCTATCTAGTAAAAATACAAAAATTAGCCAGATGTGGTGGCAGGTGCCTGTAATCCCAGCTACTCGGAAGGCTGAGGCAGGAGAATCACTTCAACCCAGGAGGCGGAGGTTGCATTGAGCCGAGATCATGTCCCTGCACTCCAGCCTGGGCAAAAAGAACGAAACTCCATCTCAAAACAACAACAAAAAGAAGTAAAAAAGCATAAACAGGAAATTCTTCTCAACTCAAAAAATATTTACTGTGCTCTTATGATGTGGTCAACAGACTGGATGCTGGGGATATTCAGAGAAATAAGACTTGCTCTCCCATCTCACAAGGTATGTCTGAGTGGAGCAAAGGGGGAGAAAATGCGACAAAGATAAATTTGGCAGGAGTAAAACTGATCATTACGCCAGTTACTGAGGTGTATGCTTGAGCAGAAATAAAGCTGGAATTTTAGGAGCATAACTGCATGGTAAACCAGTTTCCAGAGGAAGTGATCCACGGCTTAATAATGTAAACTAGCTCATATCTAGGAAACAATGACACCTGTGGCTAATGGAAAAAAGAAAAAGGAAAAAGAAGAAGAAAAAGCCTCTAGCTCTAGCTTCCCCAAGGTACATAGAGACTGCCTTCAACTGCTGACTTATACTCGGCTGAGATTCTTGGTAGCTCTAACTTATCAATGTGGTCCAGCAAAATGTACACTCTACAGTGATAACCTTTGCTTAAGGGATATTATATTTAGCTATGAATACCAAAATAAAAATGAGCTACATCAACCTTTTCCCTTCATTTTTAAACTAAAAAACCTGTGAAGTTCTGTAGAAAAGGAAAACTCTTCTAAACAGAAGCCATGGGAAAACATCAGTTAGGCTTTTGTGATTTGAAAAGGAATAATCTTATTTTATGAAAGTCAAAGAGAAATACAATACATCAGAAGGAGAGGTATGTCTAAAGTGAGCTATATACAACTCCCATCATCTTGGTTTCAGATCTGTAATTATGCTTATTTGCGGCTACAGTATAGTGAGAACAAAATAGGCTCAAGACTCAGCCAGAAACATGAATACAATTCTTGACTTTGAAACTTGGGAGCAGTGTGACTTTGGGCAAGGTATGTAACTCTGAATCTCAGTGTTCTCTGTAAATTAAAAATCCCAATTTTTGCTTTTGGGGACTTCTGCAATGATAGTAGATACCAGGTATCTAAAGCACCTGACATATAACAGGTTTTCAACAAATTCAAAGTAATTTTATGATTTTTTTATGTTCCTCATAAATTCTTGGGCATAAATTGTTATTCCTCCTGACTTCTGAGCAGGGACAGATAGTGATGAGAGCATTTCTTTCTGGATGGGAACAGTAAACACAACTCCATATTCTTGTGACAGTCCAGAGAGAAAGCTCAATTCATTCATCCTAGAAGAATTTCTCCTAACACTTCCAGGGTGACATAATTATTGTCTTGGGAGCTGGGGCAAGTGTCAAGGCTGAAGCAATCAGGGCATTATCACTAAGCTGAGAGCCAGCAACAGATACTAAACAGAAGTTATAAACAGCAAAGGAAGACCCAAAAATGCAAAGTAGAAAATACAGTATTCCAAACTCTCAAATGTCCCCAGCAACAGATCCAGAGAAAGAGTTACTAAGGTAGAAGCTACCATTTTTAAGCCCTTACTCCATGCCAGAAACTGGATATGCACTTTGCATGCATCAACTCAGTCTTGACAACACTGACTCTGAGATGGATCCTATGATTCTTCCCATTTTATAAACAAGGACACCTGTTTTCACCATCCTCAGATGGTAGGTAATTTCCTGGAGGTCCCCCAGCCGGTAAGTGCTGTAAATGGAATTTGAACTCAGGTTTGTTTGACTCCAGGGCTTCCACTCTTCAACACTGTGCCAATTACATCAATGGAAAACAGGGCATTGTCTTAAATCAACCAGGTAATTTATTCCCCAAAAAGTGGGCTTAGTCTTCCAGAGTTTGATTTTATTCTCTAGAGTGTGAGTCCTGACTAGAATACAGCCAAAGGCTCTGCTCTGATCCCAGGCTGTTCCTTCCTGTCTTCACTGCCAGACCCTCCTCTTCCCACTTCTAAATGCTGTAGAGCCCCAGGAATCTGTCCTGGCTCCTCTCCTCCTCTATCCACAGACCTGCCCTCAGTGATCTCATCAGTCCCACGGCTGATACACAAGAAGGAAGAATCTGTATGCTGAGAGCTCTCAATAGAACTTTTGATGTCTTTACCCCAACACCCACCCACTCCACCACAGCAATAAAACAAGACAAGACCTCCATTTCTCCCCCATTGAAGGCCAAAAACCCAGGAGTCATCCTTTATCCCCCTTCCCCACACACATCGCATCTAGCTCATTGGTTAATCCTGTTGGCCCTACCTTTAAAAATATATCCGAAATATACTGCTCAGCATTTCCACCACTACTGCCCTAGTCCAGGCCCCAGTGTCTTTCATCTGCACTACTGCAGCAGCCTCCCCACCACCACACTTGCCCCTGTTCGGCTCATTCTCCATAGAGCAACTGGGTGTCCTTGGGAAAAGAAACACTCCCACCACAGATTGTGCCATTCACACCCTCAGAACAGTGGCTCCCCACTACAATTAGAATGGAATTCAAACTTCTTTCTGAGGTCCCCAAGCTACCACCTGGTCTGGCCCCTGCTTAGCTCTGCAAACTCAGCTTGTACCACACAGACCTTATTGTTCCTTGACCACGCCCAGGGTGTTTCCACACCAAACAGGTGCCTTTCCCAGGGTTTTTGCCCTTGCTGTTCCCTCTTCCTGGAAGAACCTTCCTCTACCTCTTCACATGGCTTTACTCTCTCACTTCATTCAGGTCATGGCTTAAATGCTACCTCCTCAGAGAGCCTTCCCAGACCACTTGCTCTAACACAGCTCCTTGTTCATCCTCAATACTTGGGCTTACCCTTACCTGAGGGCACTTACCACCACCTGAAATTATCTTTATAATGGATTTAGTCTATACTTCTATTTTTTTAAAAAATTTACCACTGTATTCACAGGTCATAAATCCAGAGTACGTGCTCAATGAATATGTGCAAATATCTGCCTCTTGCCTCAATTTAAATTTAAGCTCTAGGACAGACAGCAGGGACTCTGCCTCGGGCACTGGCTATATCCCCATGCCTAGAATAGCACTTGGTATATAATAGGCATCCCCAGATTTGAAGAATGAATATGTGAAAGGCTCCTAGCAGTCCTACATATAAAGGTCAACTCCCATCTTACAGGCAAAGCAGTGACCAGGACTCACCTACTAGAGTGGCCATCTGACCTTGTGTTTGAGTAGCGTAAGGTCCCCCATTATCCAGAGTTAGGTCACACTCCTGAGGCTCCCCAGGAGATCCTCCCCATCCAGATGCTCTGGAGCTATGTGACAGCTGGCTTGGTCTTTTAAAGAGGGAGAAGACCATGTGAGGCAACATGAGCCTAGGTTTTGGGCACCAGGGGAATTCTGCATCTCGTCTATCTCTAGACTCTACCTAGGCCCTGCAAAGCTTCTGTCAAACAAGCTCACTTTCCCTAGGCACACTGCACCACTGGATCAATTTCCACCAATGTTACCATGCTAAGGCTGTAGGGAAATGAGTCCAAAGGCAAAATAGGCCTAATGTACACATAACAATATCCCAAGGAATCACTGAGATGAAGCAAGTGCTTGCTCCAAGACCTGAACAAGGTAAATGTTTAAAAACATGTTCATTTAATCCAGTCTGGCAGTGAGAAGGGTTTGTATGAGGCCGACAATACCAGGCTGGTTGTCCTCTGTCTGGCAGACCCTGCAAGTTTTTTCAGTTAAATGTAATAATCAAATTAGCTGCACAGCACGGTTAACTCTGGAAAGGCAAACGGAGCTTCCTGCCTTTCTCCCATGCTGACTACAAAGACCAAAGAATCTTAGCCTGGTAACAAAGGTGTTTATAGACACACAGAGGACACTGGAAACAGAGAAGGAAAAAGATGGGGAGGTTTCTGCTCTAGCAGTCTCCAAAGGAGAAAGAGCTCACTTCACAGTAGATGAAGATAGAGAAAAAAATGTTTCACAGGCTTCCTCCACCTAACTTGTTTGGTCATCCAACTCTGTAGATCCTTTGTGCCCTCCCATTCCTCTACTGTTTCCAAACTGACTTTGCACTCAGACATGACAAAGCTTGTAAGCACTCCCAAGAGAGCACAAGTTAAAGGAGAGAGAGACAGGTCTTCTGCAGACTAGTTATGTGAAAACAAAGGAAAAGTTAAATGTGTGATAAGATAAAGTAATAATCCTAGCACTTTTTCCACAGTCAGTATCATTCTTTACTGATCCAGCTGGAAATTACTCTGCATTTGCAGAGCACAATCAAGATATCGGGTGCATGACTGGAAGATTGGTGTCTTGAAATAAAAATGCCATGTATGTTTAGTGATGCCACCATAACCACCTGTTTCACTAGTCAGCCATCAAGAAAGTACTTAAGAACCCAAAGAGCTCAGATGCTAAGAAAGTCTCTAAAGTTGATTTTTCTACCTCTTAGGCCAATCAAACCCACCTGTCTTATTCTGCCACAGTTGTACACAGACCAACTTTCAATGAATATGTGTGAATATCTGCCTCTTGCCTCAATTATAATTTAAGTTCTAGGACAGGCTTAAATTATTGATGTTAATAGGAGAGAAGCAATTTTCAATTGTCTCTGCTTACCAGCAAGACACATTCCTGAAAAGTTTTCTCTAAAACAAAATACTATATCTGAAAACCTTTTTTTTCCCTACTGACTGCTATAAAATTCCAGATGTAGTCTGAGATGGCAAACTAAAAACAGACGGAATCAATCTCTTCTCCAGCATGGTCCATCATTGTCCACAGCTGAGGGAATAAAAGGGACGCACTCAGGTCTGGATACTGACCAAAAAAAAACCACACACACAAAATCGGAATTGCAATCCAGCAGGGGCAGGACTAGAGTTAGGCAGGAGACACACCCAGGCTACAACATTTAAAGAGGCCCTCACTCACTCACGGGATGGTTGCAGGTTATTGTCTCCTTCAATTTTGCACCCAGGTATCTCCTCTGCCTCGCCCTAGGCCCAGCCCTGCTAACACATCATTTTGGTGTCATGACTTACTTTCCCTGCAGTGAAACTTCATTTTCACTGAGTTAGCATAACATGATTGTCTGGGTAATTCAGGAACCTAACCTTTGTTAAAGTTTTTCTTTCTTGTTGACTAGCCTGCTATCTTCCTTACTTCCTCCCTTCTTCCTGTCCATTCACAGAAGGTGAGAAAATACAGCAGTTTGTTCATTTTTAAGGAGATTCCTGGAAACCAGGGTTGGAGGAGGGGAGATATGCTGAGTCTGCATCCCAGAAAAGAAGAGCCTAGGCACCAACAGCTACAGCCCCACCCCACTCTTGGCCTTCGAACCCTCTAGGTGGTCCAAACAGCTATGTAGACCCAAGGTTAGAAAGACAGACTTCTCTTTGATTGCACAGTTTACTTTTAGGAATTGCTCACAACAGTCAGACACTTCAGACCCATCCCCAAGAGAGACTTCCACAAAGATGCTGGCAGCGCCCTGTCATCTGTGCAAGCCAGAAATGGTGGCACCCCATAGCCACGGCAACCTGCTTAAGCCAGGAGCCCTAGTCATCTACAGTGAGCCTTTTATGAGTTCTGTCTGCTGCTGCTTGGCTTCTGAGGTGGTAGAGCTCTTTTTAGGGAGGCTTGTGGCAGAGGGTTAAGAGCCTTTACATTTTATCATTAGCAGGACCTGCCAAAGCCCCAGTGAGGACAATGAGAAGAACTGGTGCTGGGGTTTTCTATGTTAGATCTCTGGGTGGTTCAACATCAGCCCGTCTGTAATCCTATGAAGATATTTAATTCTTCAGTTCCGGGGTTCTTTTTCTTCCCTGATATTCTATGTCTTTAGCCAAGCTGTTCCAATTCTTGGCCTGGAACACAATTCCACCAGCCTCCACTCCAAGACCTGTAGCTTAGCTAACCTGCTCCACTCTTTTACAGTTCAAGATAAATGGTAATTACTGGCGCCCACATACCTGAGGCATTCACAGAACTTAGAGCACTGCCTGGGACACATTAAGTGCCATCCACAGTATTCTGTATCCGTATCTAGCCATCGATCCAAAATGAAAAGTGTTATCAGGCATATACGCCAATTCAGTCATGACAGAGAATAATGTGGCAATATCTAGACAAACTATGCAATTCCATTCCTAGGTAGGTATGCATCTTACTAAAACTCACACATGTGCAAAAGGATGTTCACTGCAGCATTGCTTATAACGGTAAAAACCTAGAAACAACTCTAAGCACCTATCAGTGCACTTAGGAACACGGGGAAAGGGATAAATAACGTGTGGCATATTTACACAGCATGTAAAGAGATAATTTTTACCTCAAAAAAATAAAATTGAGCAAAAACCCCAAGCTGAAAAATTAGAGTATACCCTGATACCATTTATGAAAATTACAACACATATACAAATACCAGATGTCAACATTTGGACACAGAAAATAATCCCTTTTAAAGTACCAAAACATAGTTCGAAAGGGTATATGCTAAAATTCATGTTAATGCTTTCCATTGGAGGGTTAAGGGAATTGAACAGGTGTGCCAAAAGAGGATGCCAATGTTAACATTTGGGGAGAAGGAACAAACTGACAAATGTTAGCTGTTATATAAATATGCATATACGTATAAACATATACATGAAAAATTATAGCAAAACATACAAATATGGATGCTCCAAATTATTGTTTGTGCATTTGGCTCTTTTTCAAAATAAAAAAAAAAAAAGGAGAAGAGGGAGACTGTGCATCTTTTGGATAATCAGGATTCCTTTACATTGTTGTAGAGAAATTTAAAAAGTGCAGTATACTTCAGGGGCTGATAGAGATGACAGAAAAGCTCAAGCATGGAGGCTTATTCTTGTAATCCCAGCATTTTGAGAGGCTGAGGTGGGAGGATAGTTTGAGGCCAGGACTTCGAGACCAGCCTGGGCAACATAATGAGACTGACTTTTCAAAAAAGAAAAAAATTAGCCAGGTCTGGTGGCACACATCTGTAGTCCTAGTTACTCGGGAGGCTGAGGATCACCTTAGCCCAGGAGGTCCAGGCTGCAGCAACCTGTAATTGCACCACTGTACTCCAGCCTGGGTGACAGAGTGAGAGCTTGTCTGCAAACAAAAACAAAAACAACGCCAGGCACAGGCTCAAGCCTATAATCCCAGCACTTTGGAAGGATGAGGTGGGTGGACTGTTTGAGCCCAGGAGTTTGAAACTAGCCTGGGCAACATGGTGAAACCCCATCTCTACAAAAAAATACAAAAATTAGCTGGGCGTGGTGGCATGCTCCTATAGTCCCAGCTACTTGGGAGGCTGAGGTGGGAGGATCTCCGGAGCCGGGGAGGCAGAGGTTGCAGTTAGCTCAGATCGCGCCACTGCACTCCAGCCTGGGCGACAGAGCAAGGTCTTGCCTCAAAAACAAAAAACAAAAACAAAACATAACTATTAAAAAGTTAATAACAACTTTAAAAATGCACATTCAATCAATATGATCCTTAGCAGTAGTTCCCAAACTTTAGTGTAGATAGAAATCACTTGGGAGTTTATTAAAAATGGAAATCCCTGCATGCCATGCCTACCCCCACCATTATAATTCAGGAAATCTTGAATGAGGCCCAGCAATCTCATTTCTATACAAAAACCAAACGTCCCTAGTATGGTATTATAGTTAAGCCTCTGTTAAATGTTCTGAGAAACATTTTTTTAAAAACTCAAAAACTTAAAAGCAAACGAAAATTGCTATTTTAACCTAAAAGTCTATTCCCCTTTGCCAACAGCAACTCTTAAAATAAAATTTTATATTTTGATAAGAAACTAAAATCACTATCTACAATATTTACTTACACAGCTCTGTAAAATGTTGACCCTCTAATACAGGAATATTTTTAACGTGCAATTGAAATGTTAAAGGCACACTTGTTAAAACTATGACAACTCTTGTTCTAGGTAACAATTAACTTTAATGGAACAATTCTAGAGTTATAATTAAAAAGTAACCAGCACAGAAAACACGTAGCTTTAGGCTATCCAGGCTTTGCTATCCATTATCTAATGATAACCACTTCTCTTCCCACCTCCCAGGCAGTCACAGTCCTCCTCCTGAGCTTCCCCAGGACCTATCTCACACCTTGGCACCAACACACAGAGCTGGAGTGTAGTTCACCTGTGGACAGGCCCATGCTACCCTCTAGGCTGTGAGCTTCTCCCTCCTAACAGAGAAAGTGTCATGTTCATCTTTGGATACCTGTGTCTAGCAGTGCGTCTGGCATGCTGTAGGCATGTGATAAAACAGCTGCTGAATGAGTTAGCAAGTCCAAACATGTCTTAGGTCTGAGACACCCAATGGAAAAGGAATCTCAAGTATAGGAGTTCTGGCAGACCTTCTCTAAAGGACGAGAGAGTAAATATTTAGCTTTTACAGGCCATGTGGTTTCTCTTGCAACTTCTCAACCTGCCATCCTAGCTCAAAGGCTGCCACAGACAATACATAAATAAATGAGCGTGGCTCTGTTCCAATAAAACTTTATGAACCCTGAGATTTGACTTCCATATAATGTTCATGTGTCATGAAATATTACTCTTCTTCTGATTTTTTCCTCAATTATTTTAAAATGTTAAAAAAAATTCTTAGCTTATAGGTCACAAAAGAACCAGCAATGGAGGGTTCCAACCCCTTCTCTAGCAGATCTGGGCAGAGAGATTGATGGAAAAAGGCCAGGATGCCAGACAGACTGATACAGAAGAAGTAGAAGTAAAAGAGAACAGATAGTTCTATAATGGATGAAAAGTCAGTGGATCCTTACAGTACCTGTAAATAGGACAAAAACAATTCAGAAACACACACACACACACACACACACACAATAATGCAGTTTGTTGTTATTTTTCTTTTATTTTAAACCAGTTCTATATAACAGGAAAGGTCACTAATTAACTAATATCTAAGGAAGTCAGAAAAAAATTGGTATACTTAAAAGTCATTACAATACTAGTTAAAATGAAAAAAGAAAAGCCACAAAAACCTTTTCAAGATAAAAAGTTTTACCACCATTTCTACATTGCTAAAATGTATTCTTTCTCTCTGCTGCCCACTCTCCAGTAAAAATGCAAATGAGCAAAAAGCAGACAAAAGTCAGGGAGCAAAAGCAGACAAAAGCGATTCTGTCTCCGAATAACCAAGGATTGACTGTCCTGTCCTGCCCAGTCCCACTGTATAAAATCATAGATGTCTTCGAAGTTAAAGCGAGCTCAGAGTCACAGAGTCTGCTCCTCTCATTAAAAAATAATTATAACTTTTTAAATAGCACACACGATTATTTCATAAAAATCCAAAAATAAAGAAGCCAGGAGAAGAAAACCCAAGTTAAGATACTGATGGCTACCCTTCTAGACAGTTTTCCTTGACTGCAGTGTGTGTACATACTTTTTAAATACAAAAATAATCCCTTTCATTTCGTAGATGAAGAAACTGAAGGCCTGGTACATTAGCCTAAGATCATACATAAAATGAGTTAAAACCAGGATTAGAACCTCTTGCCTGCTGGGCCAGTGCTCTCCCCTACCATCCCCTAATGGAAATAAATAATTAGCCTCATAGATAAGTCAGTACCTTTTCCATAGTAATTACTTAATATATTAATACATGGTGAAATGAATGATGCCAGCTGCGTTGACCCATTCCTTTACCTCAGTCTGGCTCTCTCTGAGCCAGCTTACTCAGAGATGCTCCCAACTTTATCAATATCACTAGAGAGTATAGTTTTCAACAAGTTGTCAAATCCCAAAGAACACAAGGATACAAGGACAGCTTCCTTAATAGTAACTGGCATGTAACTTACAATTTTTGCTACTGAAGGTGCTTCACTTTGGAACTTATCGTTAAACTTTTTTTAAAAATGAGGCACTATTCTGGGTCCTTTACGGATTAGTTTATTAGGAATTCAGTTGGATTCTCCTCATCCCCTAAGGAGGAGCTA
Source organism: Macaca nemestrina (assembly GCF_043159975.1). Lineage (NCBI taxonomy): Eukaryota > Metazoa > Chordata > Mammalia > Primates > Cercopithecidae > Macaca > Macaca nemestrina. The sequence goes on from NC_092130.1 coordinate 37,342,367, forward strand.
AATTAGAAGGAGCAAAAAGCATCAAGATATTTGTATAAGGTTTGCCTTAAGTTTCAGCTAAGATCAGATTTAACCATGACTAAAACAATTTCTTCTTTAAATTTTATTTTTTAATGGACAAATTATAATTGTATATATTCATGGGGTACATAGTGATGTTCTGATACACATAACGTATGGTGATCAGACCAGAGTAATCAGCACATCCATCACCTCAAACATTCATTGTTAACGTTCAATATCCTCCTACTGGCTATTTGAAACTATTTATAGTCATCCTAGAGAAGTATAAAACACTAGACTATATTTCTCCTATCTAGCTGTAATTTTATATCCTTTAACAAATCCTTCCCTATCCTCCCTTCCCCCTACTCTTACCAGTCTCTAGTAACTTCTTTTTTCACTTTTTACTTCTATGTATTCCCTTCTACTTTTTACTTCTATGAGATCAACCTTTTTTAGTTTCCACATGAGTGAGAGCATGCAATATTTAACTTTGTTTCTTCACTTAGTATAATGTTCTTCTGTTCCATCCATGTTGCTGCAAATGACAGGATTTCACTTTTTTATGGCTGAATAGTATCCCATTGTGTATATATAAGTACCACATATTATCCATTCATCTGCTGCGGGACACATAGGTTGATATCATATTTTGGTTATCATGAATAGTGGTGCAATAAACATTAGTATGCAGATGTCTCTTCAATATAATGATTTCCTTTCCTTTGAATAAGTTTCCAGTAGTGGGACTGCTGGATCATGTTGTTGTTATATTTTTAGTTTTAAAAGAAACCTCCATACTGTTTTCCACAGTGGCTGTACTATGGAAAACATTCCCACCAATAGTGTATAAGACCCTCCTTTTCTCTGCATTCTCTCCAGCATTTATTTTTTTGCCTTTCTGATAACAGTCATCCTACAGTGAGATGATACTTTGCTGTGGTTTTAATTTTCATTTTCCTGATGATTAGTGTCACTGAACATGTTTTCATATATTTGCTGGCCATCTGTCTTTTTTTTGTTTTGTTTTGTTTTGTTTTGTAAGTGTGCATTTTATTCTTTTTTTTTTAATTATTATTATACTTTAAGTTCTAGGGTACATGTGCATAACGTGCAGGTTTGTTACATATGCATACTTGTGCCATGTTGCTGTGCTGCACCCATCAACTCGTCAGCACCCATCAACTCGTCATTTGCATCAGGTATAACTCCCAATGCAATCCCTCCCCCTCCCCCCTCCCCCCCTTCCCATGATAGGCCCCGGTGTGTGATGTTCCCCTTCCCAAGTCCAAGTGATCTCATTGTTCAGTTCCCACCTATGAGTGAGAACATGCGGTGTTTGGTTTTCTGTTCTTGTGATAGTTTGCTAAGAATGATGGTTTCCAGCTGCATCCATGTCCCTACAAAGGACACAAACTCATCCTTTTTTATGGCTGCATAGTATTCCATGGTGTATTTGTGCCACATTTTCTTAATCCAGTCTGTCACTGATGGACATCTGGGTTGATTCCAAGTCTTTGCTATTGTGAATAGTGCCACAATAAACATATGTGTGCATGTGTCTTTATAGCAACATGATTTATAATCCTTTGGGTATATACCCAGTAATGGGATGGCTGGGTCATATGGTACATCTAGTTCTAGATCCTTGAGGAATCGCCATACTGTTTTCCATAATGGTCGAACTAGTTTACAATCCCATCAACAGTGTAAAAGTGTTCCTATTTCTCCACATCCTCTCCAGCATCTGTTGTTTCCTGACTTTTTAATGATCGCCATTCTAACTGGTGTGAGATGGTATCTCATTGTGGTTTTGATTTGCATTTCTCTGATGGCCAGTGACGATGAGCATTTTTTCATGTGTCTGTTGGCTGTATGAATGTCTTCTTTTGAGAAATGTCTGTTCATATCCTTTGCCCGCTTTTTGATGGGGTTGTTTTTTTCTTGTAAATTTGTTTGAGTTCTTTGTAGGTTCTGGATATTAGCCCTTTGTCAGATGAGTAGATTGCAAAAATTTTCTCCCATTCTGTAGGTTGCCTGTTCACTCTGATGGTAGTTTCTTTTGCTGTGCAGAAGCTCTTTAGTTTAATGAGATCCCATTTGTCAATTTTGGCTTTTGCTGCCGTTGCTTTTGGTGTTTTAGACATGAAGTCTTTGCCCATGCCTATGTCCTGAATGGTACTACCTAGGTTTTCCTCTAGGGTTTTTATGGTATTAGGTCTAACATTTAAGTCTCTAATCCATCTTGAATTAATTTTCGTATAAGGAGTAAGGAAAGGATCCAGTTTCAGCTTTCTACTTATGGCTAACCAATTTTCCCAGCACCATTTATTAAATAGGGAATCCTTTCCCCATTTCTTGTTTCTCTCAGGTTTGTCAAAGATCAGATGGCTGTAGATGTGTGGTATTATTTCTGAGGACTCTGTTCTGTTCCATTGGTCTATATCTCTGTTTTGGTACCAGTACCATGCTGTTTTGGTTACTATAGCCTTGTAGTATAGTTTGAAGTCAGGTAGCGTGATGCTTCCAGCTTTGTTCTTTTGACTTAGGATTGTCTTGGAGATGCGGGCTCTTTTTTGGTTCCATATGAACTTTAAAGCAGTTTTTTCCAATTCTGTGAAGAAACTCATTGGTAGCTTGATGGGGATGGCATTGAATCTATAAATAACTTTGGGCAGTATGGCTGGTTCAACATTCGCAAATCAATAAACATAATCCAGCATATAAAAAGAACCAAAGACAAGAACCACATGATTATCTCAATAGATGCAGAAAAGGCTTTTGACAAAATTCAACAGCCCTTCATGCTAAAAACGCTCAATAAATTCGGTATTGATGGAACGTACCTCAAAATAATAAGGGCTATTTATGACAAACCCACAGCTAATATCATACTGAATGGGCAAAAACTGGAAAAATTCCCTTTGAAAACTGGCACAAGACAGGGATGCCCTCTCTCACCACTCCTATTCAACATAGTGTTGGAAGTTCTGGCTAGGGCAATCAGGCAAGAGAAAGAAATCAAGGGTATTCAGTTAGGAAAAGAAGAAGTCAAATTGTCCCTCTTTGCAGATGACATGATTGTATATTTAGAAAACCCCATTGTCTCAGCCCAAAATCTCCTTAAGCTGATAAGCAACTTCAGCAAAGTCTCAGGATACAAAATTAATGTGCAAAAATCACAAGCATTCTTATACACCAGTAATAGACAAACAGAGAGCCAAACCATGAATGAACTTCCATTCACAATTGCTTCAAAGAGAATAAAATACCTAGGAATCCAACTTACAAGGGATGTAAAGGACCTCTTCAAGGAGAACTACAAACCACTGCTCAGTGAAATAAAAGAGGACACAAACAAATGGAAGAACATACCATGCTCATGGATAGGAAGAATCAATATCGTGAAAATGGCCATCTGTCTTCTTTTGAGAAATGCCTGTTCAGATCACTTGCCCATTTTGTATTGGGATTTTTTTTTTCCTGTTGAGGTGTTTGAGTTACTTGTATATTATAGATCAGATGAGTAGTTTGGAAACATTTTCTCTCATTCTGTAGGTGTTCTTTTCATTCTCTTCATTGCTTCCTTTGTTGTGTAGAAGACTTTTAACAATGGGACTCTGACATCACATTTGTTTGTTTGTTTGTTTTTTGAGATGGAGTCTTGTTCTGTCACCCAGGTTGGAGTGCAGTGGAGTGATCTCAGTGCACTGCAATCTCCACCTCCCTGGTTCAAGCAATTCCCCTGCCTCAGTCTCCTGAGTGGCTGGGGTTACAGGCATGCCACCATGCCTGGCTAATTTTTTTGTATTTTCAGTAGTGATGGGGTTTCACCACATTGGCTAGACTGGTCTTGAACCCCTGACCTCAGGCAATCCGCCCACCCCAGCCTCCCAAAGTGCTGGGATTACAGGCACGAGCCACTGCACCTGGCCCACATTTATTTTTGCTTCTATTGATTGTGCTTTTAAGGTGTTATTCATAAAATCTTTTCCCAGAAAAATGTCCTGAAGCATTTCCCCTATGTTTTCTTCTGGTAGTTTCATTGTTTTGGGTCCTACATTGAGGACTTTGATCCATTTTGAGTTGATTTTTGTACAGAGTCAGAGGTGGTGGTCTAGCTTCATTCTTCTGTATGTGGATTATCCAGTTTTCCCAGTACCATTTATTGAAGAGATTATCCTTTCCCCAGTAAGTATTCTTGGCACCTTTGTCAAAAATAAACTGGCTGGAGATATGTAGATTAATTTATGGGTTCTCTATTCTGTTCCATTAGTCTATGGGCCTGCTTTTATGCCAGTACCATGCTACTTTGGTTACTACAGCTTTGTGGTATATTTTGAGGTCGGGTAGTGTGATACCTCTAGCTTTGTTCTTTCTCAGGACTGCTTTTGCTATTCACGGTCTTCTGTGGTCCCATATAAGTTTTAGGACTTTTTATTTCTATTTCTGTGAAGAATTTTTTTTTTTTTTTTTTTTCCTGAGATAGAGTCTTGCTCTGTTGCCCAGGCTGGAGTGCAGTGGCACAATCTTGGCTCACTGCAATCTCCGCCTCCCCAGTTTAAGTGATTCTCCTGCCTCTCAGCCTCCCAAGAGTAGCTGGGACTACAGGTGCACACCACCATGCCCGGGTAATTTTTGTATTTTTGGTAGAAACGGGGTTTCACCATGTTATCCAGGCTGGTCTCAAACTCCTGACCTCAGGTAATCCATCCATCTTGGCCTCCCAAAGTGCTGGGATTATAGGCATAAGCCACTTCACCTGGCTTGTCCTTGGTATTTTTATAGGGATTGCAATGAATCTGTAGATTGCTTAGGTAGTACTGTCATTTTAATAATGTTAATTATTCTGATCCATGAGCATGGGGTGTCTTTCCATCTGTTTGTATTCTCTTCAATTTCTGTCATCAGTGTTTTGTAGTTTCTCTTGTAGAGGTTTTCAATCTCCTTGGTTAAATTTATGCCTAGGTATGTGCCTATTTATGTCAAGAGTCACTATACATTAATAACATAACAAAGAAGGGATGATCTACATGTTTGCCAGTGTTCTTCACTTCATTAACAATCTGGCTAGGGCTGGGGAGAATGACCTTGCAGGACAGACAACATTTGGAAGGGAAGCTCATAACTAGGTAGCAGGCAAAGCAGTTTCAGTGGCAGCTCTATTATGAAGGGAAATGTAGTTCTTAAAGTAGCAAAATGGCAAAATTATCTTTTAATACAGAGGACAAGAAAACCTGACCAACCAGCTAGGCTGAGCAGCATATTTGACATGGGAACCCCCCATTTGCCTGGTGACTTAAAAGAAAGAGGTTTAAATTCACTGGATTCTGAGGACTGGTGAACCAAGAAGCTACCACTGGCACTCCACCAAACACCACTGGAGACAATTCTGGGCCCAGGGGACATATGAAGACATGCAGTGAAGGGAGGCCAGGCCTTTGGGAAGACCTAGTTCCTGCAAAAACAGAATCAAGCTTCTGGGGAACCAAGCTGTGTAACCAAGTATTAGGAAAATATCTGAATGCTGTTTGTTATTTTGTATTTATTATGATGATGGTCTTATCTTCCACATAATGAGTCTTATCTTCCACATAATGATGGATAATAGGGCTATTGAGGCACTTACAAGATCCATCACAGAGTTAAAATTTGTACCAAGACCTGAAACTTCTAATATAAAACAGGAATTCTTTTTTTTTTTTTTTTTTTTGAGACGGAGTCTCGCTCTGTCGCCCAGGCTGGAGTGCAGTGGCGCGATCTCGGCTCACTGCAAGCTCCGCTTCCCGGGTTCACGCCATTCTCCTGCCTCAGCCTCCCGAGTAGCTGGGACTACAGGCGCCCACAACCGCGCCCGGCTAATTTTTTGTATTTTTAGTAGAGACGGGGTTTCACCGTGGTCTCGATTTCCTGACCTTGTGATCCGCCCGCCTCGGCCTCCCAAAGTGCTGGGATTACAGGCGTGAGCCACCGCGCCCGGCCAAAACAGGAATTCTCTAAGGCAAAAAACTGAATTTCAGCAAGCACGACTCCTATAAACAGCTGACATTTTTACTTGTTTGGTATCTTTTGAATGATGGCATCCAATTTTTCCTTGGCAAATTTCCAGTTGAATGTCTTTCTCCCATTACATGTGGTCCTACCAAGAAAGACAGGTGAGTCCCCAACTAGCGCCTTACCACAGATGTGGGGACCTTACTCAGGAGAGACCATTACAATTCTCTTTACTAGAAATGTTAACCTGCAGTAGTTTCACAAGAGGACAAGGACAGTTGGAACTGAGACATCGTAAAGGTAGTGCCTGAAAAGGGCTACCCATGAGTTACCCGGATATTTTCCATTCATTCATTTATTCAACAAATATTTATTGAGTACCTCTTACTATGTGCAAGGCACTGATCCAGTTGCCAAGGCTACAGTAATATAGAGCAGACAGCAGTTGCCAACCTTGTGGAGCTTACATTTCAGGGAGAAGAAAACAACGAGTAAACAAATCAAATATATAGTATATTAGATACTGACATGTGTTATGGAAAAAAATTAAGCAATTCTAGTAGGTAGGGAATGAAAGGGCTGGAGATTGCAATCTTAAAACAATCGAGGAAGACCTCACTGGGGAGGAGAGAGGACGGCAGGAGGGGAGATGAGGTCTGAGGCCTGAAGGACAGAGTGCTGGGGCACAGCAAACAGGACTGAGAAGCAGAAGTCAAGGAGGCAGGGGGAAAACCAGGAGAGTATGGTGTCCTGGAAGCCAAGTGAAGAAAGCTTATCAAGGAGGAGAGAGTGGGAATCTGTGTTAAATCCTTCAGAACAATTAAGAAAGGGAAGACTGAAATTGATTCAGCAACCTGAAGTCATCAGCAATACTGTTATGAGGCATTTCAGTGGACTAGTGTGCATAAAAGCCTGAGGTTCAAGAAAGAATGAGTGGGAAGAGAGGATTTGGGAACAGCAAGCACAGACAACTATTTGAGTTCTTCTAGGAAGAGAACAGAAAAATGGAATAGTACCTAGAAGGGGATATGGGATTGAGAAAGATTATTTGTAGTTGTTGCTTTTTCCTTTTTTACGTTTCAAAGGACTGCAGAAATTACAACATGCTTATGTGCTGATGGGAAAGATTTAGTAGAGACAGAAAAGTTAATGACATAGAAGACAGAGGGAGAAACTACTGAAGCACCCAAGTCCTTACAGATCCAACAGGGAATCAATCGGCTCTAGTGTCCCAGGAAGGGAATGCCTTTAGGTAGGAGCATTGGGTTCCCCTGTCACACAGGAGAGATGGTAGAAACATGGGTACAGGTGTGGATATTGTGGTGGTGGCTTGTAGAAGTTCTCTTCTGATTGTATCTATTTTCTCTGTGGAATGAAAAGCAACATCTGAGATGATCATCTAGAAGAGAAGAAGAAATGGCCTAGGGAAACGTAGTAGGATGCCAGGTACCACAAGGGCCCCTGAGGTTGCTTTGCGATGTCTGATGGTTCAGTTCTACTTTCCATTACGTGACTGACCCAGGAGCCTTTCAATAAACTTTATTCCTTTTATTTATTTTTTATTTTATTTTTTGAGACAGGGTCTTTCTCTCTCACCCAGGCTAAAGTGTAGTGGCACAGTCTTGGCTCACTGCAACCTCTGCCTCCCTGGGCTCAAGCGATCGTCGTACCTCAGCCTCCCAAGTAGCTGGGACTACAGGTAAGTGCCACCACACCCGGGTAATTTTTGTATTTTTAGTAGAGATGGGGTTTCACCATGTTGACCAGGCTGGTATCGAACTCCTGGCCTCAAGTGATCTGCCTGCCTTGGCCTCCCCAAGTGCTAGAATTACAGGCGTGTGCCACTGCTCTTGGGCCCTGTTTTTATTTTTTAAATTAGCCACAGTTGACATATGCTGCTTACAGCCAAAGAACTAATATACAAACTGTTTTTTGAGGCCTAGAGTGCCCCCATTTTCTCATGGAATATCTGACTTTAATAAAATAGTGATCCTATTCTACCCAATTCTAGGCACCACCAAGTACATAGCAAGACCTGCTTGCAATATACCAACAAGACCCAACATTTTGGGTTCCTCTACCGCCTACTGAAGAGAATCAAGAATAGTGACTTATAATACCAAATTGGAAACACGAAATAAATCAGGATGCTAAACTGCTGGAAGAAAAACATTCCTGTGCATGTGTGGAAGCAGAAAAGATGGATACCAAAATTCAAACCCCCTGAACTTTTCTTCAAGCCCTTTCTTTGAGTGAAACTGCAAAAGTGAAAAAATATCTACCAAGACAAAATGAAGCTGAATATAGGCATGACCTTCTTTAGAGTATAGATTAATACTTCAAACAGATTTCAGTAACTCGGGGAAGGAAATCCATGTGAAGACTGCTCCCGGGGGAAACTGGAAGGTCAAGGGGGCCGTTTTCACAGTGGATGGTCATGTTTAACCTGGGCATGGCATCTGAGAGGGCAAACCGAGTAAAACAGAAGGAAAGTCAGACTCTCCCACAAAGAGAAACATCTCAAAGATCACAAAGATGAGTGGAAATTTCCAGACCATGCAGACAAAGATGAGTCTTCATGATACAACGTGCCAACCCCCTCCAGGAAATTAACAGTTATTAAACTCTAGCAAAGACAGCTGCTTCGGAGATGAAATCAGCCTTGCGACACCAAGAAGCAGAAGTGGGAGGGGAGAGGGCAGGGGAGGGGGAGGGGGAGGGGGAGGTAACCTCCATGGAAATCAGCCCCACACAGCTTGTTCCTTCAAACAGGTGCACCACTCCACAGAGCATTTGAATCATGAAGAGCCTTGATATTCACAGGGAAGTGTGAGACTTGCAATAAGGTAGGACCTGAAACCAGATATGAACAGCTCTTTCTCCCAGCTGGCCCTGTGCTGGCTCATCTTTTGCTAGGAAAGGAGAGATGCTCAGCCCGTTGGGCCAAATGCACACAAACTGCCAAGAAACCACAAGCAAGGCAAAAACAAACACATGCACACACAGAAATCTCCCAAGTGGACAAGAGCTGTGTGTGCTATGTTTTCAGCATCCACCCTAAGGGTTTTGCTTGCCAATAACAAAACTATGAAGAAAGCCTCATCTAGTCAGCAAGGACAACTTATTTTGGTTTTAACAATTGCTCCAATTTCCCATACCCTGAAGCCAGCTCTATCATGTTCTTTATCCCGCTCCCTGATTTCTCCAACAGATTGTAGAAATTAACATTTATGGAAGGGATACTACATGCCAGGCACTCTTCTAAGAACTTTGTGTAGATTAATTTAATCTGCACAACTCTAAAAGGGTGGGCACTATTATTGTATTACTTTAGGTTTTCCAGAAGGAAGAGACTTGAAGTACAGTCACGCATTGCTTAACAATGGCGATATGCTGAGAAATATGTTGTTAGGCGCTTTCATTGCTATGTGAACATCACAGAGTGCATTTGCACAAACCCAGATAGATGGTCGAGCCTGCTGCACACCTAGGCTCTATGGTATAGCCTATTGCTCCTCGGCTACAAACCTGCACAGCATGTTTGTACTGAATACTGTAGGCAACTGTGACACAATGCGAAGTATTTGTGCATCTAACCATAGTTAAACATAGAAAAGGTAGAGTAAAAACATAATATAATCTTAAGGGACCACTGCTATATACGTGGTTCATTGTTGATAGCCACGTTGTTATGTGGTGCATGAGTACATAAAGGCTTACCTGACACTACTTTACCAGGGGATTCTTGGGGGAATGAGGCAGAGAAGAGAAGCTAGACCCCACCTGGTTCAAGCACTAACACAATTGCTCAATCTCTTGAGACCATCTTCAAAGAGGCTGTTTAACAACTGCTTCTGGGATACTCAGCTCCCTTCTCCCACTGACCAAAGGTTTTCCCCTCAGAGTGTTTTAACTTCCCCTTGTCCCAGCGTATCTGTGTGTGAATGTCATTTTGTGTCACGCCTCCCTAGGGTGGGAGGTAAGAAACGCAGGCATGAGGCTCCAGGCTACCAGGCTGCCCTTGCAGGAAGGGTGGCGGAACCCACACAGAAGTGGTCATCTCAGTGGTGGCTGCAATACAAACAGGAGAAGCCAAGAAAACCTGATGTGCTAAGTTAAAACTTTCTGATACGATTATTATCATCTTTTTCAGATGAGGAAACTCAGGCATAGAGAAATAATTCAAATGCAAGGTTACATAAGAGATGAGATCAAAATCAGGCAGTTTGGCTACAGAATGTTCTCTCTTAACCACTGTGCTCTTGTGTCCTACAGATTAACTTCATATCCGTAGAAGTCTGCCAGCTGCCACATTTGAGCCACAATTGTTCTGAAGAGCTGGTGAGAAACCAGTCAATATAAGAACATAAGTATCACAGATAACACTCATAACGCAATTCAAAGAGGATGCAGCAAGAGAGGACTCCAGTACCCAAAACAGTGTGAGCGAATCAATTTATCCACCACCACTCAGCCAAAAAGAAAGGCATTTCATGAAGAACATGCTCCCAAGGCCAATGTATAAGAAATCTAAGCTCTGCTAAGGATTAGCAAGGAAGAAACTGAGTCATCTTCATGTTTTCTGACACTCTCACTTTTATAATACTCCCGAAATGAAAGGCGGCACCAAGAAAGAAAGAAAAACAGAGTGTCTTCCTCCCACTCCTCCCTTAATTTGGGAGGGGATTCCGTGGACTCAGAAAAGGAAGAGATGAATCAGAAAACAGGAAATTTATTGAGAAAATAAATGCAAACATAAGTGGAACAACTCAAAACAAACAAGAGACCCAAATCAAAGGAGCTCTAAGACTGCTGAACATTAACAGCTTGAAGTCAAGCATTTCCCCTTTCAGAATGGGCGTTACGTGTGATGGGAAAGATTTAGTTCCTTGAATTCAGAAATTTTGTTGGGGTTTTCAAGGCAAAAAGTTTAAACTGAACTGATATCTTTCTTTCTCCTATCTCTAAACGCTACGAAGCCACAGAACGGAGAAATTCTTGGGTTGAAAGTAAGCAAAGGTCTGGCGGTGAGGCTAAATAATGCTGAGCTCTAATTTCTCCCTCTGCATTTCCATTAATTTAAAGTGCTAAGTTGCCTGTTTGCTTTAAAATATGTCGTTGTGCTCTGCGCAATGTCCCTTTAAATAGATTTTCCTTTGACTCTGCCAAAAATAGCTGGAGAAGGTCCTTTGAGAATCCCATTCTTAGCCTTTAAAAAAAATGCACTCTTCTTCCTGCTCCATACCCATAAATAGGCCGGGAAGCGGTATCACTCACTTCTTTCACGGACCTCCCATCTATCAGAAATAATAAATCTTTCAGGAAAGAAAAAAAAAAAAAAAAAAAAAGAGCCAGTCAAGGAAGTAACTCCCTTAGCCCATTTCTGCTTGCTCATTTATGTGATTCACCAAATATCGAGCTCCTCTTTTGGCATAAGCCAATAGGTAGGCAAGGATTGAAAACCCAAATGCCTACAACACGGCCAGGCAGGTAGGAGACCTGAAAGAAGTAGGCCGGGAGCAAGAGACCACAGGGACTGTTAGGAACTAAGGCAAACTGGAGAACGCACACCCTGGGGGATAGGGTGTGGCTTCTACTCAGCCCCAGTCAACTGTTAGCAGGGAGATACAAATTTTTCAAGTAAAATCGCCCCCTTTAAAGATGTTGGAAACCTGTTCAAAGTTTCAAAACAGTACTGTGTAGGACACCAACACCACCAAACACATGTGTGGGCTGCTCTGGCCATGGGCTTCATTTGCAACTTCTAGGTAAGAAACAAAGACAAGGGAGACAGACTGCCTATCCCCTGGGAGCTTAAGATGTCACAGGAGGGAGAGATACACACCTGGGCAAACTGTCCCACCAGGTGGAATGTGATACATGCTAAAAGAGAGGAACAAGCAAAGGCTGTGGAAGCTCAGGAAAGCAAGAGGGCACTTGTGGCAGGAAGGATTCTTGTTGGCAGTGACATTTGAGCTGAAGTTAGAAGAATGAGGTAGCCTTTGGCAGGCAGAGGCTGGGGAGGGGCCACTCCAGACAGGAGAAAATGAATTGCAAAAGGTAAAAAGATGGAGCAGGGAGGTGGGTATTTGAGAAGCGGTCAAGAGACTCTTCATGCGTTTGCCCAACAAATATTCATGAGTGTCTACTGTGTGCCATGCAGTAGGGACAGGATGGTGATCATGAGAAACAGACACAAGATGAAACTGCAAATTCCAGAAACGTCTGGTCCAGACAGGGCTCTGGAGGCCATTTCCAGGGTTTTATCTTAAGAGCAATGGGGAAGCTGCCTTTGAAGTATTTTTTAAGCAGGGGAATCACATGCTGAGATTTGCAGTTTTCAAAGTTCCCTGGAAGCACAGCATGCACTCTGCGGACTGGAGGGGAGCCAGAGCTCCACCAGCCAGAGCAACAGGGAGGAGGCCTTCGCAAGCAGACTGGGAAAGACACAATGGCAGCTTGGACTACAGGAGTACTGATGGAGACACAGAAAAGTAGACAGATTCAAGAGATAGAAAAGGGTTGGAATCACTAGAACTCCGAGTTCCTGGTGGGAGTCAGCGAGGAAAAAGCCTGATGGGACTGGAGAATGGGGTCAATGTGGCTGCGTGGGGGTATCAGGCCATACCACCAGTGGCCCAGCGGCCAAGCAATCCTGCACTGGCAGCACTGCGGTATTCAGTGGTTACTAGAGAGAACAAAGGTTCCAGAGCCAAGGTGTATGGCTGAGGGAAGGCAGCCAGAGAAACTCACAGGAGCTTTCCATCTTAGAAAGCCATTATCTCAAAATACTGTTTTCTTTAAATGTGTTTTGTAAAATTCTACGGCTATTTTATTTGGACTAGTCTTGATGGCAAAGGAATAACTAGTTCTTCTCATGTTTAACAGTTCATCGGTGAGTTAAATCTTATCTTCTAGACGGGATGGAGAAAGAAGAAATATTAGAGTATTAGAACATAAAGACAACGTGTTTATGTTGTCTTAATGTTCACTTCCTTTTATTTTGAACCCTTCTTAAGAACTGCAAGGAATGCTACTGAACCGCTAGGGCTCATCCTCCTTGGTGCCAATGCCTGGCAAGACTTTTTTTTTTTTTTTAATAACCACAAGCATTTGTACATGAACCCAATTCACTGTTTCTAGATCATTAAAGAAATATGAATACATCCTTTTTGATTTGCAGGGATGCCTGGAAGTACTCAGACTCAAGTCACAGGAACAACAACAAAAAAAAACCCAAGCTACAATGTGCTCAATCCTTGGTAACTTCTGCCAACAGAGTCTACATATTTTGATAAGGTCTCACTTGTATGCCAAGTATTTTCCCCACAATATTCCTTTATAATCCCAGTGATCTACAGAATTTTGTCCATTTTGGAAAGTCACAACATATAACAGATGATCAAAATAAACATTAGAAAATTGGGTAATGAAAAGAACAAATAGGGAATCAGCAAGTGGTAATGGAGTAAAGTCAATTTTGCCCTCTTTATTACCCTCTCTTACCTCCCACCCCCTAAAATCTTGTAATTTAGGGCCTATGTACCCACATTGCAGATGTACTCATCTCTCCTCCCAAAATTGGTCTTTTTGTCCCATATATCTTGATTGTGTTAGTACACCATGCAAGAGACTTAATACTCTCTGATGAATGAGATTTACCAAGACTACTTGCCGCAGACACCGTGGGCTGTCTTTATTCTGTCAAAGCTCTGCCTTTATTCTGATATCCAATCCTCCCACAAGTGGCTCAGATAAATCCTGTTGGATGGAAAATAATCATGGTGCTCTCCAGTGACTGCTCTGGACCAATGAGATGTGACATAAAGTGTGCTGGAGGATGTCTGGGAAAAGTATCATCCTAGCTCTTAAAAAGGGACTCAGAGAAGAAATAATGCCTTTTCTGCTTCTGGACAAGCATTGACATGCAAGGACACAATGCAGTACGCTGGGACTCTGCAAGGAGCTAGCCAACACAAGATGCTGACTGAGCAGGAACATGGAAATAGCTTGAGTCCTTCATGAGCTGAGAAACTAACCAACTCTCAGGACAGATTCTGTGTCATGACACAACAGATCTCCTTATTGTTTAAGCCATTTTGAATTGGATCTTCTGTTTCTTGCAGCCCAAAGCATCCTAAATGATACCATATCTCTCTGGGGAAGCAAAACAGTCTTCTGCCTCTCCAACACCCCCGCAACAAAGAAACAGTTGCTCCAAAAAAGGAAAGAGACTAAGGTTTATTTCTCAATAAGTATTTTGGGAAAATCAGCTGTGAAAAGGTATTTTTAATATCTACTCCTGATGTATGAAGGGTTCTTTGAAATCCTTCCTCACTGCATACACTGTAATAAATCCACATGAGCCACTACGAATGGTATGTGTGGGGATATACAACATACTTGGAGCCATAATATGTAAACATTAGGAAATTACCATGAAATTAGTCTTTTTTACTCATCTACTCTTATTTCCTCTTACGATTATAAGAGTGGGATATTTTTCTTGTGTCCTGCTCCACCTGATAAAAATAACAGAATTATACAAATGGAGGAGAAAGAAAACTGAGGCTCAAAGAGGTAGAAAAATTGGCACAAGGATCCACAGCTAGCTGGGAATGATTTTTTTTCTTAAGTAAAAATGCCTTTTGCATGATTTTAAAACAAAAACATTTGTTGAAAACTCAATGCAAAGTCAAACTGCAAAGACTTGGAAAGTCAAAACTGGATTTTTAAAAGCTAATTTAATCATGACAATAAAATCTCCCTTTTGAATTCACTGCTTTGAGCTTCTTCTTTCTAATATTCACCTACATCCCAATCCATATTCCTCTCAATACCATTTCTCTCTCCTAGAAAATCCTTGCGTATGGCCCATTCTCTGAGCCAGTAGTTCTTAGATCACTGTTCACATAATAATTACCTGGGAAATAAGTCAGAAATGCAGATTCCCAGGCAGAGAGCCTGACTGAGTAGACCCACAGAGCCCAGAAATGTCAATGTAAACAAGCACCCCGGGTGATTCTAACCATCCTTTGAGGCACATGACTCCAGACTGTATACTAGATTCCAAGATCCAAACAGAAAACATCTAATTATCATAGTAGATTTAAGCTGAAACTACAAAAATATGTGCATGGTTGCCTATAATTTTTATGTTCCCTCTGAGGTCTGAAACAAATCCAACATCTCTATGATTTGGATGTGCCCTGGTAATCATTTGCTTTAGAGGTTTGGAGTTTTTATCCTTCCCCCAACCCAAGACTTTTTCCCTGCCTCTGAATGAATTTTTAGCTGGGATTTAATAAAAAATGCCTTAATTCTCCCTCTGTGGCTAAGGGAAATCAATTTTGGAAAATGTTTCAAAAGAGTACTTTAAAAAATATACAATACAAAATGTCTTGCCTTTGAACCAGAATTCTGAGATGCACAAGGCAAACAGTAGGTAATGAGAGAAGTAAACACCAGTTTTCCAGCAGAATCAGCCCTGAAACCAAAACTTAGGAAGGAAGCTGACCATTAAGTAAGTAGCCCAGAGGAACAATAGCTCAGGCGTAGCCTAGGGTAAGTCTAAACCTGAGAAAACTGGAATTAGACAAACTTCTTGTCCCAAGTTAACTTTCCCTTACTGCTTGATTTTAAAATAAGGACAGTGCTGTAAATGAGAATATAAAGTTTAAGTGGAATCTTAGAACTCCTCTGGATGCCAAAGAATTCTTTCAGACCTAAATAAATACTCTTTACTGGATTCAACACTGCTCATTCATATCCTTCTCCACAGGGACATTTTAAATATAGAGGCTTGGGAGACCAAGAACACAGCACGCTAAGAATTTAAGTCTGCTATAGTCTAATACTAGCTCTAACCAACTCACATTACAGCATGAGAGCTTGTCTATAGGTAGATTTCTTGATAATTAAATGAACAAGAAATGCCATAAAACCATAGAAAATCATTCTCAAGTTTCAAAGATAAGACATAATGCTCAAGAAATGCTATGAAGTAAACAACTCCAGCAAGAAAATTGCTTTAAATTGGTTAGAAGGCCAAAAAAACAAAAAAGTGTCAAGGTCACAACTGTGATTTGCAAATTCCAGTTTATAACTCTTAGGTTAGTAACAAGGATGGACTGAATGTAATGGGATTGAAGGGGGAAAGAGTGGAAAAAGGAAGACAAAGTGAGTCATCCAACCAGGAGATGAACAAGTTCAACTGTTCAAGACCTACCTTAAGGGTTTGGTTTTGTTTTTTAAATCTTTTTTTCTTCTTCTTTAAAGACTCCTAACAATCCTAAAGGAAATTTAAAAGTAGGAGAAATGCAACACTGGCTCTGCTGGGTCACCCTTCACTTTTGGTCTCTCTCGGTTCAGTTAAGCTCCTTCCAATTGCACAGCTTGAAAAGGCCCGTGGCTTTCAGATGTTTCCTAACCCTTCTCCAGCTGCTTTCCGCAGGCCTGAAGGCCTCTTTAAGACCCAATGGCCATGAAGCAGTCATGAGCTTCCCCACACATACTAGGCTGGAGGGTGCACCTGGAACCTCCTGTGTCTTGGTGTTTGTCCTTCAAGTGTGCAAAGTTTTGCAACTAAGATCTAAACCAGCTTCTCTGCTTAACAAACGCCTGACTCTAGGTTGTGTGGAACCGGTACTAAACTGTCATCTCAGAGCATCTGGAGTTACTTTTTAAAGCCCAGTTCCCATTATTTTAAACATGCTTCATCAGGATTCTTTGACACCTTTAGGGCATTATCCTGGAAACTTGCATGTTATCTGCTATGCTTCCTAAGTACTCCTGAACAAGCAGCTCTGATATGGGAAGCCAAGAAAAAAAAATTGGTCAATAATGGAGCAACCGTGGCTTTGCCAAATTGCTTTCCAACAACACACAAAATACTCTTGCTTCTTGATGGAAATGAGGACATGGTTGAAATCTTCATGATATATATCACTCTTTTTTCCAAAGGCAATATCAAGTGCTTGACAGAAAGATGAAAACTAACCATTACAATCTCACTCAGAAGAATATCAACTTATCCCAAAGAAATACCCTAATGGCATAGCAAAGTGTGGACTATAAAGGCCAAATTTATAACATGTCAGTTCAGTAGAATGTAGGGTTTAATAATTTAGGTTAACTGTTATGCTCTCATTCTTTTCTTTTGCTCCAGTCTGCAATCAAGAACATACCACCAAAGTCAATGGAAGGTTAGAACACACACACAAGTAGTGATGAATGCAGCACGGGAAGTCAGAAATGCCACTTGTAAACGGGTCAAGGAACAGTAAATACACAAATATTCAAAACCATTCCAAGACTGTAAATGCTCCTAGCAGAAAATCAGGTCCCGACTGAATGCTTTGACTGTAAATGCTCCTAGC
This sequence comes from Macaca nemestrina, assembly GCF_043159975.1. Taxonomy (NCBI): domain Eukaryota; kingdom Metazoa; phylum Chordata; class Mammalia; order Primates; family Cercopithecidae; genus Macaca; species Macaca nemestrina. Next base: position 37,359,742 of record NC_092130.1, read on the forward strand.
AGAAAATCAGGTCCCGACTGATTGTCTCAGAGGACAAGCGAGTATTTGCTGAAAACAATTCCTTTACTCTTTATACTTCTTCAAAGGCTTTAATGCATGTAACTTCAAAAATCAATGATCCTTGCCGAAAAAGGGGAGTCTATTATCCACATTAGACAGAATGGGGAAACTAAGGAATAGAAAGTTCACTGGTTTGTTCAGGGCTGGTTAAGCAGCAGGTTAATAACAGAGTCAGCTCTAGAATCCAGGCCTCCTTACTGAAGACCCAAATTCTGTAAACCCATAACATATTTTTGTTTGTTCTTGATGAGCATAAGAACTTATAATCCCACAAAATTCTGTGTGGCAACCTGGTATCATGGACAACACACTCCAGTTTGCCCTTGATCATCACAGGCAAAATCCCCCTGAAAACTCGGCTTCGTGGCCTGGATGAAATGAGCACTTCCCCAGCATCCTCTGGGAAGGCCATCTGGCATTTGCTGCTGTTCTCCACTGCAATTAACATTTCACACATTTCTTTCCTAAGCCTCCAGCATACCTGATGCAATAGTGGGAGAGAGAAACAAAAGCAGAACTGAGATCAGCTTCACTGCTAAGATAAGAACTTTCAGGGGTAAGAAAAGGGCTAGTAATTGGTCTTAAACCTACTTCGCCAAGTGGTTCATGAGCAGCTGTAACATCTGCCGATTTTTTTCTGGGAGCCGATGAACAAGGCTGTGGATTTCAGAGACCCGAGACTCCTGGTTCTCCAGTTCTGCAAAGGAAGGAGGGAGATAATATTTTATCAGTGTCACAGCTAAACAACTTTAAGAATGAAAAATCAAGGGAAACCAAAGGATGGGCACTAACAGACGAAGGATTTCTCAAAGATTTACAATCTTGTCTTGTGTGCATACTGCATGGCCAGCATGACTAGATCTGGAAGTCCTTTTAATGGTGCTTTCTGGAACAGGGTTGCCAAAAAAAACCGTCATCAAAAAATCCAAACCAAGGTGATGATGTGATGAAACGGAGCCAGTCAACTGCACACCCAGAGCTGCTCCTGAGAACAAACTCAGGAGTAGCTGGCTCCCTATAAGGGAAGACTTCATTTCAAGGAAGTAAGGAACTTTATGCACTTGTAAAGTGATAAACAAATCTTACATGAATAACATTGCAAGGGTTTCAAATATCAAAATAACATCTCAAGACGGCATCAAAGAAATCAAAGGAAAATGTCCAGTATCCTCAAGTCACGTATGACAACCAGCCTGCTAGAAAGAAAGTAATGGCAGACAAAATATTCAAGTCTTTCTGCCAACTTGTAACCTAAATCACGGCTTGTCACATTCTCTTGGTTGAACCTGGGTAAGTGGCTTTGTTACTCTGGCAAATAGATTGATGGTGTTCATCACACCTATTTATAGAACTGATGTGAGGTTTAAGTAGAGAATGGTCGCTATGGGTTTGTAATTTCTCTAGAAAGAAATGACATAAACACCATCTTTGCTCCTAGCTTTCTCCTTCCTGTTTTAAGGGGACAACTATGAGTAGATAAGGACACCAGAACATTAGGTACTACTAAATTAGGCCAGTAGTAGCTACCAGAGTAAATATATTTTAAAGGCTGAAAGGAACCCAGGAGAGGCACAAGTTATCGACATAATAATACTGTGAAGATTCATGCTGGATTTAAATCTGATACAGAATCTTTCTGCCTCTTTACAAGAGGCCTGACCCATGTAGCCAGAGATTCCAGTATACTTAGAGTAGCTTGCACCTAATCCCTATGTATTTTAATACCAGTAATATGACACCAGGGACCTGGATGATATAGCTGAAGAATGATCAGAAGCTGTAAATGGAAGACATAATGGAAAAGAGGACTGTGAAGTTATATAAATGGTGTCATATTCAGGGAAACATTTCCAATGCTCAATTTAGGTAATGTGCAATGTCTGATTCATTCTGCAAAATGCTACTCAAAGGCTGGAAAAAACCTAAGAAGTTAGAACTCCAATAATCAAAACTAGAAAGGCAAACTTGTTTTTCTCTATCCCTCCAACATCCTCCTCCCCTAAACAAAAAAAAAAAAAAAAGACTTCTGAAGATTCTCTCTCCTGCTGTAATTTCAATGTGGTAAGAAAGGCCCTTAGCAATCCCTATTAGGTTTCATTTTTATTCTGTGTTAGAATCTCATGAGTATGTTATGTGGCCAGTTTACATGCAGAATATGAAGGGTTAGGTAATGTTTATTTTGGGATACTGACTCTTCTTTGAAATAGAAAAATCTATTCCCTTCCCCCTAAAACTGAGACAAAAAAGACTTACTTGCTGCTTTGATGAAACTTCTTTGAAACTGGTACATCATGAGTGGTCCTGGAAGCATTCTGGAGTGAAAGGAGACAGGCCAATCAGCTTAATAATAAGAATAATCATATTTTCTCTAAATAGCAGCCTAGAGACTGACAAACAGTATTACATTTCTCAAAGACAAAGATCACAGGGAAACAGTAACAATGCAGTTTCCCTATTGCAAGAGTTCAGAGATTTCATCCAAAATTTTTATTCTCTCTCTTTTTCAGAGGAATAGATACAACTATGTTTCATTGTCAACACTAAAATAGTGCTAATGCAAGAGTCTAACACAAAATAAGAGATTTCCTTTTCAGTCAGTGACTCACCTATCAACAATAGCATTTTAAGATGTGTCTGAGAAACACGCAACTAACTACATATTTGCAATTCTTGATCTTCCCAGAGGCTTGTTGTTAGAATCAATTCATCTAGAAACACTATAAAAGACTTTTGTAGGTGTTTTGGTGGTGAATTCCCTATGGAATATTGCTCCAGAATTCTAAAGGGCTAGAACCCCTAACATTACGTATGATATAAACAAATTTTACCTGCTAGGGTATGAGTATGTTTAACCATAAACTTGAGTTTTTTTCTGATAGTTCAAATAAGAAACTTCTCGATAGGACTATACATTATTCTTGGCTCAGATTTTATTCTCATTGGGTCCCTTAATTCGACTCCTAGTTTTAGTTAACACATTATGTCTTACTCTTGACTCTAATTACCCAATAGCCAATAAAATCTACAACAGCAATTCCTTTTCTGTGGCCTCCTTCCTTTGCTTTCCAGCCAACTGCATCTTCAAAAAATCTGCACAAAGACTTATGCTATTTCTGATGACCATTCTCCTCTCCTTTTAAGACTAGGTCCCGGCCGGGCACGGTGGCTCAAGTCTGTAATCCCAGCACTTTGGGAGGCCGAGACGGGCGGATCACAAGGTCAGGAGATCGAGACCATCCTGGCTAACACTGTGAAACCCCGTCTCTACTAAAAAAAAAATACAAAAAACTAGCCGGGCATGGTTGTGGGCGCCTGTAGTCCCAGCTACTCGGGAGGCTGAGGCAGGAGAATGGCGTAAACCCGGGAGGCGGAGCTTGCAGTGAGCTGAGATCTGGCCACTGCACTCTAGCCTGGGCAACAGAGCGAGACTCCGTCTCAAAAAAAAAAAAAAAAAAAAAAAGACTAGGACCCACCTTTTTCTGTAAGAAGAACTATGGTATTCCTGTCTTTCAAGTCCAGCATAAATACTTTGGTTTATTCATGAAACTAAGATGCAGGCAGCTGGTCAATAACCCAACCCTTAATAATGAAAGGAGGTATAAAGAGGGTTCAGTAATATCATTTATAAATGATACAAGGAAAATAGTATCTCCAGGGAGATAATATTGTCCAATCTAAGGGAAGGAGTCAAAAAGGAGTTCCATTACGTTCTCATTTTTAAGAACCACTGTCAGCAGTGTACTCTGTGTAAAGTATGAAACTATCAAAATACATGGGGTATGTAATCATGCATTCTTAACTGAATATGATTCATGATTCCTTGTGTTCTTAATAGATTATTCAGGGACTTTGGGGAAGACCCCATTGTAGGGTCTGTTCAAGGCTAATTATCACAATACTTCTCATACAGAACAAAGTTTCCTAAATCACTCATGGTGTCATTGCACAAAGGCAACCCATCAACTATGGATGATTTACAATTGGTTTGACCAACTGAGCTAAACGCACCCACACAGAAGCTGTTTCCACATCTCAAACACCCACCCGACAGCTCTCCGGAGGCTGAAAATAAAACTGCTTTCTTCCTGATTGCATGATAACTAGCTGGCACTCTGCCTTGCAAATGGAAAGTCCCTACCTTAGGTAGGTCTTCAGAGCACTAGTGATGGTCTTTATCTCCCATTCAGCACAGATATCTGTTTCTGTCTCAGAAGCAGTCTTGGGGTCTAAAATGAAGAAAAGACAATACATAAAGCACAGCCTAAAATGGAACTAATAAATAAGCACACATAAAGGCATCCAATCTTGCTAGTAACTAGAGAAATGCAAAGTAAAACACGACAAGAATTTTTTAACCTATTAAATTAGGAAAATGTGTAAAAATCCCAGTATCTATTGCTGGCAAGAATGTAGTGAAACTGATCCTCTCCTATCCTGCTGGCAGCAGGAGAGATAAATGCAACAGTTTTGAGAAGCAATTTGGTAATATGTATCAAAGTCTTAAAAATGTTTACACCCTTTGAACCAGTAATCCCATTTCTCACAGTCTATCCTCAGAAAATAAGATAACGCAGGAGAAAAGTTACAGACCCCAGATATGCTCAGCATACACTCTTCTTTGTAAAAGCAGAAAAAAAAAAAAAAAAGGAGACAACCTAAATGTCCAATGATAGAAGAATGATTAAGTGAATTACAGTATGTCTACCTGATGGAATATTACCTCGCTGATTTATATGACAACAATGACTGTAAAGTAACATGGAAAATGCCTGCATTATATAATGTCAAATAAAAAAAAAAAAGATATGTTTGTGAGAAACTTTCTCTATGAACTTTTTATATGAACAAGGCTGAAAGGAAATACTCTAAATTAGTGGTTGGGTTAAAGTGGTGGACTGTGGTATCATTTTATTCCATTACTTTTGTATTTTTTAAAAAATTGCTTTAAGTTCAAATGTGCAATGAGAACCACCATAACTATCAGCTCTGACAATTTCTTTTGTCTCTTCTTGCATGGACTTTTAAACAAATCAGTATATTTTAAACAAGCATGTACGATAAAAGATCAGAAGAGGTAATTCCTGTAATCTTCCTGAGTGGCACACAAGGAGATGAGAAGAAGAGGCAGGGGTTAGGGAGTGTAATTGCTTCACAGATCTCCATCCTGTCCCTGGTGAGGCAGGCCAGGTCATACACGTACCGGTGGGAGGGTCACAGAGTCTTTTTCAGGGCACAGGACAGAGAATCCAGCTCCCTCATACTAGCTAAAGACTAGTTCTTTGCCCGCCAGCTCCCAGTCCTTTTTTTTTTTTTTTTTTTTTTTTTTCCCTGCATAGCACCTCATTTTGAGTAGGAGAGCAACCCTTTTCCTACTTTTTCCAGGGGTGGAAAATGGGATTCAGGACAGACTGACCAAAAGTAGATCATCTCTCTGGACTTAATGACTGGATGAGGGATGGCCCAAGACCTAAGCCTGCCCAATCAGAGTAACTCTCCAGGAGTTAGGAACAGATATTTGCTGTTTGCTAGGCTTGCACTGGGAGGTTATGTAACTGCCAGGTGCCACCACACAGAGCCTGAAAGTCCGACAAATCCAGAGATGAGATAAGCAGAAATGGTGGATCCTGAACCCTTGTATTTGCCTCTCCTTCTTACCACATGAGCCAGTAAATTCCTTTTTCCCCTTAAGCCAGATGAGGTCAGGTTTTCGTCTTTTTACGATGCAAAGAGATCTAAATGATGCACCAGGTAAAGGGAGGCAGCCACCAGACTGCATCTTTCTGAACAGTCTCCAAGAATAATTCTGGGATATCAATGAAGAAAGCTGTTCCTCCTGCAGGGCCAACAGTCTTTCAGCTGGAAAAAAGTAAGTCGCAGGTGGGCACAAGACATTTTCTATTTACTGGGAAAGAAACCACTTTCATCCAAATAGAAAGAGGCCAAATACTCATGAATGGCCTCAGGATTTAGCCTATCATCACCAGGTAGGGGCACAAATCCAAGTGGTATCTGCTGCTCTCCGTGTGTTCCCCTGACACACACTGGGTTATGAGAGAGGAAAGGGCCCCCAGCTCATGAAACTTGTGGCTCTCAAAGGCACAATACCTGTATGATGTTTGCAGGTGACCATGAGCAATAAAATGAAGTCTTTCTTGTCACATGAAACAAACAAGGAAGAACCTAAAGAGCATAATTTTATTTCTGGGGCCACAGAACAGTAAATTCCATAGAGTCCTGTCACAGCAAATTTCTGAGGAGTTCACAAAATGTGATTTTCCCAGTATCCAAAATGTCTGCCACTTTAATTCGTGTCTTTGTCATCTTGCACTCCCTGAATGGCTTTTTCCTGCAGAAGAGTATGTATCAAAAACCTCTGCTTTGCATGACCTCTTTCCCTCCCCATCCTAAGACACATGGAGAGCTGCCATCCTGCATGGTTCCTGGATGTGAGACAAATGTTACTGTACATTTTTCTAAGGAAGAAACCAACTTCTACCCAAGAAGAGTGAACATGAAACTGAACAAGCAGCAGTTGGCAAGTCTGGGAGTTGTGAACTGTTCCATGAACCACATTTAGCAAACTAATGATTAGCTTCCACTTATTCGGGCTCTGTAACCATAGGAATATTGCGTAACATTAGAGAGGAGAGTCAAATTACAGCCCGGCTAAAGGGCTTTTTATAGCACTGATGAGGCAAGGCTCATAACTCAAGCACATCCATTTTAATTCATTTAAAATCCAAACTAAGTTGAATACAGCCTCCCAAGCTACACCATTTTCAGAAAGTGCTGCTGATTTCCACACCTCCCTCCTGATGCTCCCCTCACATACAGAAGCTTCCTGATGGCATCTGAATATGCTGCAGAGACACCATTTACACTCTTCTTTAGAACTCAGTACCTTTCTCTCCACCATGTCCCTTGACCACTGCTGCTCAGGAAAACAGATCGAAACTAGAGGAGCAATCCAGTGTACTAAAGGCATCATGTGGGGAAAGCAGAATGAATGTTATTTCCTCCTGAACCTACTATCACATGAATTCAGAAAACTAGAACACACAGACTGGAAGCAGTGGTTATAAGGGGAGAACATCTTAGAAATGTCACACTTGGATCAGTCCCAAGAGTCATCTAGTCTATCACTGTGCTGCAGACAAAATGAAGGATATTTTGGAGGAAATCATTAGGAAAGTTACCTATGTACACTTAAATTTCCTAATACTACATTATACTGTATGCAAATTAATGTTTTTCTCTCTTTAAGTGAGAAAGTAATATATGCACATGTTAAGAATTCAAAGAAAAAAAGACATATACGTGAAAATGTAGAGGCAACTGCTAATGCCAGTTTTTTTATGTGTATATCCTATCTCTAACAGTCCCTTCTGTTTTGAGATCCGAAAGCTCTTACTGGCTCAAGCCCCAGTCTTATGAGGGCCTGCCTGAAGCATCCCAACAGGCAAAGGTTATGGTGGCTGGAGCAGAGGAGGAGGTGAGTTTCCATCTGTGTGTCTCTTCTTTGGGGACTCAGGATAGTGATTAGTAGCCGTATTGCTAGCTCCCAGAATGATCAATCCTCTATCCAAGTAGTCTATCATCTTCTGGTCCTGTCATCCTTGGTCTGCTCCCCTTTACTGGTAGACAAAATTGGACGTTTGCTCTTCCCATGGTTCCCCTACTCCAGCAGTCTACAGTCTTCAAAGTCTGAGCTGTTTCCACTCAATCCTATGCAAACCTTTAGGTCTTAGAAATCATCATAAAGCATTTTGATTTCTTCAGAAAGAAGTTGTTGATTGCTTTTATTTATGCCACTCTGTGGAAAGATACGGGAAATAAAGGGCATAGAAAAAAGAAATGCAGACATTCAAGGTCCCAGAGTAAGGGAGGATAGTTCACGGCTGGGTCTGAGGTAAGTGGGGGAAGCATGCTACTATAATTCTGTGCTTTACAGCACTGCTCTATAATACCTTCGTTGTGTTCTCTGTTTTACTAAGTTTGCTTTAAATGTGGTTTCAAAAAAAAAAGAGAAGAACAAAAAAGGTTACAGGATGAGAAAAACAGTGATGCTGAATTTGCAGTCCTTTACCATCATGGTAAAAACACATACACAAAAGGAACACAAATTTTTAATAGCACAGAAAATTAGGCTCTCAGTCAACATTCTCCTGCCACCAGGATATCCACTAGGCAAAGCTCAGATGAAGGCCTGAGGAAAACTCAGCTAGGGAAACAACGTGATAGGTGGTGGCCCTCTGCCCACCAAAAACTTAGCCCAAGCCACCCGGGGGTGTGGGGAAAAGGCTATGCTGCAACCCCCCAACCCCACTCCAGCACACACACTACTGGGGGCTACTTTCTGGGGTACCCAGAGCTGTCATGAGATTATAATCCAGGCAATGAAATCAGACTGCAGAGCAGAAGTGGAGAGGAGTCCTTTTATATCAAGGCAAGTGAATTCAGGAGAGCCCTAGAAGAAACATGACAGCCATGAGGGAAGAACCACAGCACGCTTCAGATTACCCAGGAGTAAACTTGGCTTCTCCCAGGACCATGACCAAATAGCAAAACCAGGAAAAATCAATGCAGGCTTAGAGGTCCACTAAATGAAAGCTTTAAGAATACCAGAAAGTTGGCTCAAATCATGTACAATAGCCCTCCAATCATCATGCAAGATAATGATTCTAATAGCATTCAGGAAAATAGCAGAACAAGGAGAATCTCCACAGTGAGTTTAAAAGCAAAGGTTTGATTAAACAGAAGATATAAACTCCTATAAAATATTTGTTGGCAAAAAATACAGAGATCAAAGCACTCTGAAAAATAATTCAGACAGCACCTGCTCTGTCACATAAATAAAATTCAAAAAATATGGATGCCAGAAACTAAGACAACAAAATAAAACAAGAAATAGACCGAAATAATAAAGATTACAGATGAAAAGTAGAAATAAAAGGAGTTAAATAAGATAATAAAGACACTGGAAAATCCAATTACAAAAAGTTAAAATATGCATTGTAAACAGCAAAATAATAATCACAGTCGACCCAACAATTTTAAATGAGTAACACTGAGATGGGTGACAAGTTTGAGAATTTTTGCTAGAATGTAAAGAATCGGGAGAAAAATTAAACATTAAAAAGGTGAAAAATGTCGGTGTGTTTAAAATACTGAGAATTACAGAAAAACAAACAGTAAAGAGATTTGTTTGCCTTTAGAAAAATATGTATACAAACTCCTTCAATGGCCCTCAATATGTATAAAAGAATGATTACATGGTGATATATAAAAGTAGTGGAAAAGGGAAAATGACTCATTATATGGATACCAGTCAACTGGACAAGTATTAGAGGAAAAAGGAGAGTTTCCATTTTGCATGACAGATTTTAAGGGAAATTAAGGTTTTTGTCATTCTAGATTGGGTAAGGGGTTTTGTTTGTTTGTTTGTTTGTTTTTGAGACAGAGTCTCATTCTGTTACCCAGGCTGGAGAGCAACGGCACGACTCAGCTCACTGCAACCTCTGCCTCCCAGGTTCAAGCGATTCTCCTGCCTCAGCCTCCTGAGTAGCTGGGACTACAGATGTGCACCACCATGCCCGGCTAATTTTTGTATTTTTAGTAGAGATGGGGTTTCACCATGTTGGCCAGGCTGGTCTCAAACTCCTGACCTTGTGGTGCACCCTCCTCGGCCTCCCAAAGTGCTGGGATTACAGGTGTGAGCCACCGCGCCTGGCCTGGGGAAGGTCTTTTATGGCACAATTTGTTTAGAAAAAAGATAACAGACTGGATATCATAAAAATTTAAAATAGCCAGGCATGGTGTCTCACACCTGCAATCCCAACACTTTGGGAGGCCAAGGTGGGCAGATCCCTTGAGCTCAAGAGTTTGAGGCCAGCCTGGGCAACATGATGAAACCCCATCTCTACTAAAAATACAAAAATTAGCTGGGCATGGTGGACTACCTGTAGTCCCAACTACTCAGGTAGCTGAGGCACAAGAATCACTTGAATCTAGGAGGTGGAGGTTGCAGTCAGCCAATATAACACCACTGCATTCCCACCTGGGTGAAAGAGTGAGACCCCCATCTCAATAAAATATTCATAAGACAACAAAAACAAATGCACCATAAAGTTTAAGACAAATAATAATCTGAAAAAACATATTGAAAATATAGCCTATAGATCTAAAAGGGTCTTGTAATCAAAAGAAGAACACACTGCCAGGTGCGGTGGCTCACGCCTTATAATCCCAGCACTTTGGGAGGCCAAGGCGGGTGGATCACTTGAAGTCAGGAGTTCGAGACTAGCCTGGCCAACATGGTGAAACCTGGAATCTACTAAAAAGATACAAAAGTTAACCTGGCGTGGTGGCATGCACCTATAATCCCAGCTACTCAGGAGGCTGAAGCATGAGAATCACTTGAACCTGGGAGGCAGGGGTTGCTGTGAGCCAACACTAAGCCACTGCACTCCAGCGTGGGTGACAGAACAGGAAAAATAATAATAATATTAAAAATAAAACAAAAAAATTTTTTCAAAGAAAAAGAAGAACATACCAATAGAAAAACAGGCTAAGAATACAAACAGGCAATTCAACAAAAGTAGTATAAATCAGCAATAAACATGTAAACAGTACAACCTCACCCCAAATTACAGAAATGCAAAATTAAATTTAAAAATGTACTTTTAAAAATGTTTATAATTGATATGCAAAACAGCAATACACAGCATGGCAAAGATGTGGGGTATAGGATATTCTCCTCAGACTCTGCTAACTACAAACTTGGGAATATCAACTAAGAGCCTTGAAAACATGTACATACCTTGACCCAGCAATTCAACATCTTAAAATAAGTCCAGAGGAAATAATTAAAGATGCGTATAAAAATTATAACAGCTAACATTTTATATTTAACATGAGAAGGCTCTGGACTCAGCAACCCACAGGCATCTTTTCATTCCATCCTCACATTACTATGGAGGCAGGAGCCATTATTACAGATGCGGAAATAGATGACTAGACCAGTGTGAATCATTTGTCTACGTCAAAGAAATAAGCAGTGGAACTGCAACTTATCTAATCTCAAAATGCATGCTCTTAATCTCTGCTGCCTCAATGGGGATGTTTACCCTCTGTCCTGCCTCCATAGGGATGTTTACCTGAGTGCTTTCTAGAATGATGAAGAATTGCAATTAGCCCATGTATCCAAGAACAGGGGACTGATTAAAAAGTTATAGAGCATCTATGCTATATGTGCCTAAGAAAATCATACTCTAGAAGAACTTGAATGACATGTGACAAGAGACACTCTATAGTGTTACATGAATAAAACCTGTAATATCTGCACAGTGAGTTTAATTTTGTAAACATACTGCTATATTTATTATAGTATATTATACCATACTAAATTTAAAATGTAATAATATAACATTTTGATGTCATATGACAAAACAGTTAATAAAGGTTAACTCTAGTCTATAGAACTGTTATTTTCTTCTACTTTTTGTATTCCTCCAAACTTTCACAATGACCACTCATAACTTTTCATTAGGAAAAAATTTATTTAAAATATGTACTGAGAGACAGGAAGAGAGACAGACATACACTGAACAAGTATATAGCTGATTAATATATTAAATAGTATAGACAAAAAGTTGGGGTAAAATTTGGAAAGATTTATCTTTACTTAATATTCAGGGGGGAAATCCCCCAGACACACAGAAGGTATTCTATTTCTAGGAATCTGCAAGTCTTTGAGAGTCCTTTTCACTCTCCAAAGACTAATGACTTCTGTTGCTAGGAGGAAGGGATCAAGTGTAGCTCTTGGTAGGACACTAGTACAAAGCCACACTGCACTTGCTATGAGGAATTTTAGCAAGCTTTCTTAAGGAATCCTGATCAGTACAAAGAAGACATTCTCAAAGCGCTGGCTCTTATAGTCCTCTTCCAACCCAAAGTCCTCCAATGTATTAAGAGTTCAAAAAATAAACTCCAAGTAATCCAAAAAAGTCTCTGGTTTTACTTAATTCTCAGCCTTTTTTTTTTTTTTTTTTTTTTTTTTTTTTTTTTTGAGATGGAGTCTTGCTCTGTCATCCAGGCTGGCAGTTCAGTGGTGCAATCTTGGCTCACTGCAACCTCTGCCTTCTGGGTTCAAGGGATTCTCCTGCCTTAGCCTCCTGAGTAGTGGGGCTACAGGTGCACATCACCATACCTGGCTAATTTTTTTATTTTTTATTTTTTGGGATGGGGTTTTGTTCTTGTTGCCCAGGCTGGAGTGCAATGGAGCAGTCCTGGCTCACTGCAACCTCTGCCTCCCGGATTCAGGATGTTCTCCTGCCTCAGCCTCCTGAGTAGCTGGGAGTATAGGCATGCGCCACCACACCTGACTAATTTTTTTTTTTTTTTTTGTATTTTTGGTAGAGAAAGGGTTTCACCATGTTGGTGAGGCTGGTCTAGAACTCCTGACTTCAGGTGATCCGCTTGCCTTGACCTCCCAAAGTGCTGGGATTATAGGTGTGAGCTACCACGCCCAGCCTAATTTTTGTATTTTTAGTAGAGATGGTGTTTCACCATGTTAGCCAGGCTGCTCTCGACCTCCTGACCTCAGGTAATCCACCTGCCTCAGCTCCCAAAGTACTGGGATTATAGGCATGAGCCACCATGCCTGACCAGCCATATTTTCAATAACCAAAACATACTACTCCACTTTTGAGAGCCCTGGACAGATAAACCAAATCTTACACAGTACCTGGCACATAATAAGCATCCAATGAATTTATAATAAAGAAATAGTTAATGAAAGGTTCACTCGGCCCAGCCATCTCAGGGGAAGGTTTTGGAGCACGGGTGCCATGTTTATTTTATACTCTTGGCTAGCCCAGACACTACGAGTACCAAGAATTGATGAAGTTGAGGGCGTGTTCACAAAAGAGAAGATGAAGCTCCTCCTTCAGGTCTGGAGTCCTGGTGATTCTGTAACTGAGAGATTCAAACTTACTTTTTTTTTTTTTTTGTATTCAAACTTACTTAACTGCTAGGGAGAATCATGTATACCATTCTCAACTTTCAATTAGATGTTGCACTGTGGTCATCTCGCAGCTCTGGTTGGATCTCAGATTAGATTCCAGTCTATCTGTAATGTCCTCCTGGCAGAGGCAGCTGCCCTCGTGACTTTCAGCTGCTAGTTATTACTTTTTCATGACATTTCTCAAATGTTCATGATTATTTTCTCTATCCCCAGGAAAACCAAGGAAGAGAACAAGACAAATATCTTGTGTGAAGGCCACTAAGAAAAGTGATAAAAACAAGATCCTTTCATAACCACTCTTTTGCTTAACACAACTGAGCTAAAGTGGTTCTTTTTTAGATTAGCAAAGCAGTCTAAAATGTCATATTTCTTTTCATTAGTGTCATCTTACATAATAATCTGTCATCTTTGAAATCTCTCTGCCCCTTCTGTTCCCCCATATCAAGTTGGTTAAAAGTCCTGTTGATTCTCTCTCTATACTCATTTTGAGTCTGTCCTTTTTTCCTGACTTCAGAGCACCTGGTTCAGTCTTTGATAGGGTTTGCCTTACCTAATCTATTACAACCATCTTCCGCCTCCATGTCTTTCCATAATCAAATACATGCTCCACATTGTAGCCAAGATTATGCTCCTAATGCTAGAATCTGATATTGTTACATCTGCATTAGATAGACTTTTTTTAAAAAAGCTACCCGCAGCCATTATTTCAGGAAAACACTCCTCCATCATCCTATCAATAATCCTGTTCAGTCCACTGGGTTTCAGGGACTAACCCCGTCCCCACCCCAACCCTCCACCCCATCCCCCATATCCCCCAACACAGGCAGAGGATCCAGGCCATCTGCTGTGGGCCATGTGACTGGTCTGAGATTGAGAAACGAATCACGTGAATGGCCACATACTGGCCAAGCAAAGTCCTCACTGGAGCCTTCTGCCAACACGGCCAAGAAAGGCACTCTCTTCTCAGTGACCACAGGCTCCAAGGACTGCAGAGGCTGAACCTGTCTGGTACGCTCCCTCGGAGAACAAAAGCCACACCAAGCCCAAAAGAGGTCAGAGAACATGAGAAGCCAGAAGAAAGAAGGGGCAAAGGATCTAGCAAAAGTAAAGACATCATTGGCATCCCTGACTCTGCCATGTTTCTGTCTTGGATTCACCAGTTATGTGAGCAAATAAATGCTTTTTTTCCCTTGTAAAGTATTCTGAATTGTCTTCTTGACACTTTTGTGTGTAAAAGCATCATAATGGATATAATCCCACCATTTAGAACTTTTAATAGTTTCTTACTTCCTATAGAAAAAACTCCAAACACTTTGCCTCAATATTCAAGTTCCTCAACAAAAGAGACCACCTTAGCTATTCAACTTTAAAACTCTCCTGTCCCAGCCTCAAGAAAGTCTTTCAGAATTTTTTTTTTTTTTTTTTAGATGGAGCCTCACTCTGTCACCCAGGCTGGAGTGCAGTGTCGTGATCTTGGTTCACTGCCAGCTCTGCCTCCTGGGTTCACGCCATTCTCCTGCCTCAGCCTCCAGAGCAGCAGGGACTACAGGTGCCTGCCACCACTCCCAGCTAATTTTTTGTATTTTTAGTAGAGATGGGGTTTCACCGTGTTAGTCAGGATGGTCTCGATCTCCTGACCTCGTGATCTGCCCACCTTGGCCTCCCAAAGTGCTGGGATTACAGGCGTGAGCCACTGCGCCTGGCCTGTCTTTCAGAAATATTAAAATAATAATCATAGAATCAATACCCTTTGCTGTAGCCACCGTAGACCCTTTGTTCAGAATACTTCCTGAATTGGAATTATTCTTCTACTCTCTCCTTCACTACACTACTCAATCTTCTAGACCCGGCACATATTAAGCACGAATATCATACTTTACATTACAGCTTTCATACACACAGATATTTCACCCTATCAGGACTCCTAACAGAAAAGAAACAGCTCTTTCTAAAGTTTAATCTCTAGTACCTGACATCTGTTCTAAATATCAAACACCCCACAAATGTTTGCAGCTCTGGTCAGAAATGAAAAACTAAGGATTGACAGATACTAGACTCTTAATTCTTCTTTATATTAGTATTTCTCAAAAATCAAGCCTATCACCATACAACGCAGCAACTGCACACTCAGACATTTATCTCAGAGGAACAAATATACGCTCACACAGGAACTATATATGAAAATTTACAGAAGCTTTATCATAATTGCCCCAAACTGGAAACAACTCAGATGCCCTTCAATAAATGAATGGTTCAACAAAGTGCAGTATATCCATACAATGGAATATTACTCAGCAATAAAAAAGAACTATTAATACATGGAACAGCAAAAACAAACCTTGAGAAAATTACACTGATTGAAAAACAATGCCAATCCCAAAACGTTCTGTATTGTATAATTCCATTTAAATAATAATCTTGAAATGACAAAATTATAGAAATAGGGAATAGATTACTGATTGCCAGGGGTCAGACACAGGGTGCAAGGTGGGAAGTGAGGTACGTGCTTGTACAACATCACAAGGAATCCTTTTAGTGATGGAAATGTTCTGCCTCTTGACTAAATTAATGCCCATATTTTGGTTGTGATATTAAAATTGTGTTTTGCAAGATGTTACACCTTTAGAGAAGACTGGGTAAGTGGTACGCAGGATCTCTATATTATTTCTTACAGCCGCATGTAAATCTACAATTATCTCAAAATGAAAAGTTTAATTTTTATAAAAACTAACCATATATCAAATCTTAAACAACAAAAAAAAAACCCAGATACTCGTTGCTAGAGCACCTCACAAATAATCATAGTTTCAAACAACAGATCTCACACTAATTAGCAATACAATAGGGTTTTGGTTACAAGAAGTGAATGATTCTCTCTAAAAGAGGTGAAGACAGTCATTCTGGCCAACATGACAGAAGAGATTTCTTTACATAAGAAAGCTATTTTCAGAAAGTGGGATGGCAAAATAAATTACAAATGCTAACACAAGAACTGTCCCTGTCCAAAACACTGAGCTGGGTACCCCAAGTGATAGTCCATCTCTACAAGCTAGGGCTTCCATGGGGAGGAATAAAAGCCTCTGTGAAATCTGATCTGTTTGCCATTTAGATCCATGTGACTCATGGAGGCTGGCTGCACTCATATCTAAAAATACAGGAAATCTGCAGCCTAAGCAAATTTGGCTCATGGACTCATGGGCTTTTGATTCAAATACTGCACATTTGGAGTCAGTGGTTTTATATTTGTATCAGCCAGTGGCAAACGGGGTTCTGCTGCTCAAGTGACAAGTATTCAGTTGAAATCTAGAAGAGGATCAGAAGATTTATCTGCTTATATACATTTTATCTGAGAGTTACATGACACCTGCTCAGTATCAGGAACATGAACTCTGAGGTCCTCTGGAGCCCAGAATGATGCCTTTCCTCGGGCAGTGGGTGTGTCCCACTAAATACCTGCCCCAAAAGAGAATGGAGGGAGTCATGAGCTATTAAAGACAGAGTAGGGTGTGGTGGTCACGTGAGTGACAAGTACCACTTGGACCAGAAGCGCTGAACCTACAGACAGAGAGGGTGTGGTGTCTGGGCCCTGGCATTTTTTATTTTGTCCAGTCCTACTCAGAACCTTTCCCAGCAGCGCCTGAAGCCATGACAACTGACTGATGAGGCAGCTGACTTCTGGGTGACAGCTCATGGATACCCTGATTCCTTTGCCACAGACTGTATCTACTCACGGACCTGGTGACTTCTCAGAGTGGGCCCCCCACCCAGGGACCGGCCTAGCAGAGCCACTGCCGCACTCACCCATCAGGACACTCAGCAACTTCTGCACTCTGGAGTTGACCCCCACAATTCGATACAGCCCTTGCTCGTTGATCCCTGAGGAAAGAAACAGTGATGATTTAATTAGAGACACGTCAGAACACAAATCAGGCCAATCCAGCCAAGTGTACTTTTTTTTGTCATTTTCTCAGTCCTCCTAAAAGCTGCTCTAATTAAAGTCCCCTGTCACTCAGCTCAGCTCTTAGCAAAGGAGTGGGATTTGGTACAGCTGTCTAGGATTTCACGGATGTGCTGCACACTTCAGCCCTCATGTTAGTTCAGTCATCAGAGGCGAAAGCAACTTTCCTTTTCTCTTGCCAAAGGCAGCATCTGAAGAGTTCTAAAAGACGCAAAATGTACACTTTTAAATATGTCATATTTAACCAGTTTTTAAAATTAAAATGCCAAAAATGACATGATTAAAAATCCATAAAACAGAAAAAGACACTTTATAATCTATTTTTACATATAAAATAAAAATATTGAAGTGTAAGACCGTTTTTAATTTTAAGGAATGTTAGCCAAGACTGAGAAATTAGAAGATCCAGTCATTTATAATATAAATATTCTTCATCAAAAAAAGACCACCT
The DNA here is from genome assembly GCF_043159975.1 of Macaca nemestrina. Taxonomy (NCBI): domain Eukaryota; kingdom Metazoa; phylum Chordata; class Mammalia; order Primates; family Cercopithecidae; genus Macaca; species Macaca nemestrina. Next base: position 37,377,235 of record NC_092130.1, read on the forward strand.
TTATTTCATTCAACTGTACAATTAGACTAGTAAGGGTTTACTTTTAAATTAAACATCTAAACAAAGAATCAAAAACCAATCTACTTCAGTGTTTCTGTTCATTTAAATACATGGATTAGATCACCACTGTACCACCTACAAAAGAAGGCAATTTAGACCAGGTGACTTGAAACAATTTTTCTTCTGTTAGTCCCAGGCCCATCCTACCTGACCCCTCTCAAGTAGCAGAGCTCCAGCTTCCTATTTTATTCCTCTGATGTCCATTCTTCAACCAGTAGCCAAAGTGAACTATCTAAAGTGCAAATTAGTTCATATCACCTCTTCTCTTAAAACCCTCCAGTAGCTTCCCATTGCATTTAGACCATAACCAAAACTACTTGGGATGGCCTATAAGGCCTATACTATTGAGCACTGGACTACCTCTGATTGCATCAATGACCACATGCATTCTGCTCCACACAGTGGCCTTCCTGTCACCTCAATGTGCCAAGCTCATGGCCCCACCTCATAGCCTTTGCTACAGCTGTTTCCTCTACCAGGACTGCTCTTCTCCCAGAGCTTTTCATCATTCAGATCTCAGCTTCAATGCAACCGCTTCAATCTAATGCAACCCACAATCAATACCACTGGTCATTCCCTTACCCTGATTTCTTTCTTTATAGCAGTTAACAATATCTGAAATTATCTTTTTTATTTGATTCTTTACTTGTTTTTTTCTGTTACATTCTCAATAGAATGTAAACAGTAATTGTGTCCTGTTCACCATTATATCCTCAGCCCCTGGATCAGTCTATGGTACACAATAATAAACAAAACACTGAGTTTATACTCCATCAAGATCAGTATAAAATACTTAGGGGCCAAAACACAATCTTTCAGAAGAAATTCAGGAAAGGACCAACTCTGCAGTACTTTCAACAATACCTATGTAGACATGGAACTAACGAATAAAAAAAGAAGTGGTCTGGAATGATAGGATTTTACAGCTAAAGAGGACCTGTAAACTCATGTACATCATTCTGGATGATTCATGGACTAGGAGGCCCTGGTCAAAACCTAAGTGATGGGTCCCAAGTTACTCAGTGTCAGAAACTTGATTCAGTAACATGTCAGCTCGGGAGCTTGAAAAGTCTTAAGTTAAACGTCTCTACTTCTATCCTTGTGCTTTTCTGCAACTTTACACAATCCCACCTCCCGCTGGACAATTGTCAAATCCCAGAGAGTATGGAAAGTCTGTTCATCTCTGGTCACCATAAATACGTACTCACATACACACACTGCAATAGGGAGATACCCACTTTTTTCAACTATTTATGCTAAAATGGCACCTAACTCATACTGTCCTTATATCTTCTTTGTGCTCAATGAAGACTTTCTTAGAAGTTAAAATACATCATTTCCATTTTCATTTTAGAGGAGGAAGAGGAACTTGTATACCTCTTCCCCTACTTATCGTATTTATTTTGTAGTTTTACATCAGAAAAATTTGTCCTCCTGAGCTACCAGTTTGCATTTACTGCAGACTCTGTGAACAGTTTTAAATGATTAGGTTTCTTTCTTGATTTTGGCTGCTAAAATCTGAGAGATGAACAGGTGGCCCAGCTCAAGCAAGCATATGAACTTTACTGGGGAAAAGAGATTTTTTTTTTAGATTCGCTTTTGGCTCCATTTTTGCGCCTCTACCTTTAAACTCTGTACATTTTATTCTCGGTCTTTTCTTTTAAAATTAAAAAAAAAAAAAATTAAAACCTCTGTTGAAAATTAGGCTGTGCACAGTGGCTCATGCCTGTAACGCCAGCACTTTGGGAGGCCAAGGCAGGCAGATCACTTGAGGTCAGGAGTTCAAGACCAGCCTGGCCAACATGGTAAAACCAGCAGGGCATGGTGGCGGGCACCTGTAATGCCAGTTACTCAGGAGGCTGAGTTAGGAGAATTGTTTGAATCTGGGAGGCCAAGGTTGCAGTGAGTGGAGATTGAGCCACTACACTCCAGCCTAAGCAACAGAGCAAGACTTTGTCTCAAAAGAAAAAAGAAAAAAGAAAAATTACCTTAGTAATGAACACTTCAAAAAAATTTAGAAACTACAGGTAAGGTAAATAGATGGGTCAAAGTGAGACAGTAAAAATCAGCAGAGAGCCACTGAGAACACAATGAAACCTGTACAATACGACTGCTCCTCTCCCCACTGCTCCCAGAACGGGCTCATACTGAGCAGCTGCTTTGTAACGTGCATTTTTCACATATTATAAATAATTTTTAAAATGCTGTATGTCTGTAATCCCAGCACTTTGGGAGACCGAGGTGGGCAGATCACAAAGTCAGGAGATCAAGACCATCCTGGCCAACATGGTGAAACCCCGTCTCCACTAAAAATATAAAAACTTAGCTGGGCGTGGTGGCGTGTGCCTGTAATCCCAGCTACTCAGGAGGCTGAGGCAGGAGAATCCTTTGAACCAGGGAGTTGGAGGTTGCAGTGAGCCGAGATGACGTCACTGCACTCCAGCCTGGGAATAGAACGAGACTCTGTCTTAAAAAAAAAAAAAAAAAAAAAAAAAAAAAAAAAAAAAGCCGTATGTCAAAACATGTATTTCCATTGCATTGTTAGTGATTCAGTTTTTTACTACACAGACATATCATTGTTGATTTAACCCATTTTTTAGACATTTGGCCAGTTCACAATTTTGTACCTTAACATCGCCACTGTGTAAACATCCTTATTGCTCAATCTGGCCCATATCCTTATTTCCTCAAGGCCAATTCCCAGAAATGTCACCTACTTCTACTTTATATTCTCTGGATATATCTTACCTTTACAAGCTGCCTTAAGTCTTTGTTTAAGGGAGGTACAGGAGAAATAACTGAACATTTTAAAAAATGTTTCCATACGTTACAACTGTTTTGGAAAAAATATCTTTTGACAGTATACATAAGGGTAGGTTTTTAAAATCTCTCTCTTCCCTTTACTTAATGCCTCACAGTCCTTATAAAAAAAACTGTGCATTTCTCAACTGGTAAGAGTTATGATTCCTGCTTTAAAAGAGAGAATTTCTTTCCACTACTTAAAAAGGGCTGGTAGGCTAAGAGGCTATAGAGTAAATGAGATTCACATCTCTGACAATGGTTCAAATCAAATCCAGTGGAAACATGGTTAATAGCTTTTCTCAGTGGTACAACAGACCAGCAAACTCAAAGCTCCAAACTGCTGGGACTGAGGAATCTCCTTTGTGGCAGTCTCTGAAGAAGGGATGGAGACCATCAGGATGAACCAGCTTCCTTGATCTTAATGTCTGCTCCCACAGACCTGGGAAAGATCAGTGTGAACACTGATCTTCTCTCTACCTGGGTGGTCCCCAGGGACTAGCTCCCAAGGACATCTTGGGTTCACAGACCCCAAGATGACTGCCAGAGAAAATTCAGGGTGTCTATGAACTTAGACAGGAAAACAATTACATCTTTATCTTCACTAACCTACAACTGACATTAAGCATTTCCTTCCTTTACGGATGGAAGCAACAAATCACAGGAGCATTAGCAGTACCTGCAACTTGGTCAGAAATCACAGGCATTTCCATAACACATTACAATTATTATGGATATCTTGAAATATCACTGCTCCCAAATTATGTCGGTTATCAGACCCACCACTGTCGCTTACAAACTGTTAACAAAGAAACACATATATCATGATACCCTGTGTTTTTTAATATTTTAAAAACTGAATTCCAGTAACTGGTTTCTATAATCCTATGTATTTTAGATATTTAACACATTCTTCTGATCAGCCAAAGAAGTTGGTGACACAAAATCAGTTAGGACCTCCTGCTTGAGACGAACAGAACTTGTGGAAATCCACTGACAATGGCACTTGGGGAGCTAATGAGTCACTTAAAGTCAGGAAACAGCAGGTAGCAGGTCTGACTCCTCACCAGATGCATGACCTTCTATGAGAACAATGCCATCTGTTAAACTACTTTACCTCTGGTTTCCACGGCATGGATGCATTTCCTGATTATGCTGAAGCCAATGCTGTCCAACTGCGCAGCTGAAAGTGCAAGAGAAGGGCAGTTAAGTTGCTAGCCATGGAAATCAACCTCAGGATAGGGCTTAACCAATCCAGGATGAATCAATCGCATGCTGTGGTCACACATCCTTTTAATGTTTCCCAATAACAGTACAGGAATAACATCATAATAATAATAGCTGGCATTGAGAGCTTTCCATATGCTAGGTATGGTTTTAAGTGCTTTGCATGTATTATCTCATTTAGTTCTCATAGTAACCTCAAGTTGTAGTAACCTGTAAAATTATCTTCAACTTATAGGTGAAGAAACTGCGACATAGGGTGATAGGTACCTTTACATTGTTTTGCTATTAACAGAAGCTGTAGAACTAATTACGGTCTCCTTCAAAAAGCACAAATTAAGTGCTCTATAAATGTTGGGTAAGTGCTTAAAATAGATTATCTCACTTGATCCCAGTAAGTCCTCCACACTGACAGTATCATCAGCCCATATTACAGATGAAGAAACTGAGGCTTGGTAAAACTAAATATCTTGACCAAAGATGCAGAGCCAATACATGGAGAACTGCTCTAGAGCCCACACCATCAAACTGCCTTAAATGTGGCCCTGAGTTTAGTATAATTCTGCTCAGGTGACTAGAAGAAAGGAAAAATAGAAAAAGAAAAAAAGAAGAAAAATGATTCAGAGGAAAATTAAAACAGCCAAGAACAAAGACACTACCTAAGGAAGCAGCATGAAGGCAGTGGGGCCATCCTCCAGGGGGAAATGAGCAAGTGGCAACAGGGTTCTCGCTCAGAAAATAAATGATCAACAGCAGCAGCTTCTTCCACAGAAGAGAACCAGACAAGGCTGGAAACTTCTAACATGACAACAAGGCTGGAAATTCCCTAAAATTCACCCCCATGTTTTGGTGACCCAGTGATAATCTTTAAGAATGGGTTCATCTTTGACCTTCTTAGGACAGTGGGACAAGACATTCTACCACTTAATGGTCAGAGTGGAAAAGAAAATGGCAGAAAGTAGAAAAGCAAGTATTTATAGATGATTTGTGGTCATCTCAGGGAAAGTAATAAACTTGTAATACATGAGAAGTGAGCAGAACCTGAACTCATCTCGGATCTAATCCAAATTGAATCTTTCTTTAATTCTTAGCATATAGGGGTAAATTTAGATAAGATGAATATTTTACTTTTTTATTTTTGTTTTTTTATTTCCATAGGTTATTGGAGAACAGGTGGTATTTGGTTATATGGGTATTTTTTTTTTTTTTTGAGACAAGGTCTTACTCTATCGCCCAAGCTAGAGTGCAGTGGCATGATCTTGGCTCACTGCAACCTTCGCCTCCTGGGTTCAAGTGAGTCTCCTGCCTCAGCCTCTCTAGTAGCTGGGATTACAGGCACCCACCATCACATCCAGCGAAGTTTTGTATTTTTAGTAGAGATGGAGTTTTACCATGTTGGCCAGGCTGGTCTTTAACTCCTGACCTGAGGTGATCCACTGGCCTCAGCCTCCCATAGTGCTGGGATTACAGGAATGAGCCACCATGCCCGGCCTACATGGGTAAGTTCTTTAGTGGTGACTTGTGAGATTTTGATGCACCTATCACCCAAGCAGTATACATAGCACCCTATTTGTAGTCTTTGTTCCTTACCCCATTCCCACCCTTTCCCCCGTGTCCCCAAAGTCCATTGTGTCATTCTGATACCTTTGCGTCCTCATGGCTTAGCTCCCACTTATGAGTGAGAATATACAATGTTTGATTTTCCATTCCTGAGTTACTTTACTTCGAATAAGAGTCTCCAATCTCATACAGGTAGCAGCGAATGCTATTAATTATTCCTTTTTATGGCTGAGTAGTAATCCATCATATATATATATCACAGTTTCTTTATCTGCTTGTTAACTGATAGGCATTTGGGCTGGTTCCACATTTCTGCAATTGTCAGTTGTGCTGAAGATTTTAAAACATGTTTTCAATCCCTAAGGATTCCCAAAATCAAACTAAAAAAGAATGCTAATTCCTAAAACAACTCTTCCCAAACTGAAATATTAATAGTTCCTATACTTACATGTACAGTTATTGCTTAGTGATGCTTATTACAAACACACTCAGCCTCCAGGATAGTAAGTAAAATACCAGAAAAGAAACAGAAAAACAATGTTTTTCTCCCTGCAGATTACTTGCCATACAAATCATTCTTTTTATTCCCTTAAAATGGTAAGGAGCCTATTAACTCAATCCCTTGTTTTTCCCAGTATAAATAGAGTATTTGCTCTGCACATTGTGGCATCTCAAGATTTCTGATTACAGGCTGAAAGTCAAATCAAAATAATTCTTTCAAATAAAACTCAATTAACTCATGCAGCAGGCATTTTTCAAATTTAGTAACAACCTATAATACAGAAGCCAAATACCTGCTGGAATCCAGGGAAGGATTTAAAAAAAATAACAGCTTTATTGGTATATAATTCATATACCATAAGTTTACCCATTTTAAGTGTATGATTCAGCAATTTCTAGAGTATTTACAAAGCTGTATATTAATCACTATTATCTAACTCCAGAACATTTTTGCCCTCCTCCCTACCCCAAACACCCATACACATTAGCCATTTCTTCCCTTCTCCCAGCTGTGGGGAGAATTCCTTTTCTATGGATTTGCCTATTCTGAATACATCACATAAATGGGAATCATACACTATGTGGTCTTTTATGTCTAGCTCCTTCTACTTAACATAATGTTTTCAAGCCTTAGCCATGTTGTAGCATCAGTACTTCATTTCTTTTTATGGTTAAATAATATTCCATGGTCCAGATATATCACGTTTTATTTATCCATTCATCGGCCGATAGATATTTGGGCTATTTCCACTTTTTTGCTGTTGTGAATAACGTTACTATGAACATCTGTGTACAAGTCTTTGTGTGAATTGGTATTTTCACTTCTCTTGAGATACACCTAAGAGTGGCATCGCTGGGTCACAGAATGACTCTATGCTTAACTTTTTGAGGAACTGCCAAACTGTTTTCTAAGCAGCTGTACCAGTTTTCATTCCCACCAGCATTGTATGAGGGTTCCAATTTCTCCTAATCCTTGCCAACATTTGTTATTGTCTTTTTTATTATAGCCATCCTAGTGGGTGTCAAGAGGTATCTCATTGTGGTTTTGATTTTTATTTCCCTAATGACTAATAATGTTGGGAATCTTTTCATGTGCAGGGAGGATTTTCATTCCTTTATACAGTAGTCACAATAGAGCCTACCGGATAGCATTTGTCAGATGGGGAATTACTTTTTGTGCTAAAGGAGTTTTCCAAAATGTTTATAACTACGATTTATTAGTCTGGTGAAGCCTTTTAGTTCTTCTTTTGAGAGGCGCTTAAGATCATCTTTTCATAGGAATGAGAATCGAAGAAGTCTGGGAGAGAAAGAATTGTCATTTCACACAGTGCTATGGGGAGCTGCAGATATGGATTCTCAACTTGGATGTTTTAAGAGTAGGCTTGTGAACATGGTCTTATTCTAGGCATCGACGAACTTCTGCCCCAGACAAAGGCTATTTCTTTACCTTCTGAACATCAATAAAAGTTTTGAAAAATTGAAAATAACCTAGCATCTGACAGTGATGACCCCAGTGGTCAAAATGTACAAGCATGTAAAGCCATCAGCCCAATTACTGGACATAACCCTCTAGAGGCAAATCAGTCCTTGAACCTTTTTTTGTGGCACTGTAGGAAGTGGATCCTTTTCTAGGTAAATAATATTTAATGGAAAAGAATAAAATGGACCCTTCCAAATACATCCAGAAAATAATCACAAATTTACCCACTATTACAATTACTTCTTTTGGGAAACGGCAAAGGGAACACCCCACATTCAATCTCTGAATAAATGTTCCTCCTTTGGTTTTCCCAATGTTAAAGATTCTCCAATTTGTTTTAAACCAGCAAACTCCTTTTCTTGGAATAACTCTTACACAGATGTTATACATAAAGGTCTTACATATGATACGTGTAATCCAGTGTTTCTCAGTTTATCTTAGTTGTCTAAGTTCAAATGGATACAATATTTACATATTGCAAAGTCAAACATTATGAGCTCAAGATAACTCTGTTAGCCTCTAATGTATTAAAATTGCATACTGATGATAATTATTTATAGTCTATAAACAGATAACACTGTGTTAAGAAATGGAATCTCTTTCAAACAACAGTTTCCCCAACAAGGAATTCAAGAAATACAGGTTAGCAACCACTGCTTTAAACCTCTAAACTGGAACTAGTGTAAATGATCACACTGCCCACTGCCTGGGGACCCCATCTCTGTCTCTTCTCTTTCACAAACACACATGTACATGCATGCACACAAACACACACACAGAGCTTGATTTCTCCTCTCATCAACTTGAGTTCCCTGCTGACATCATGATTAGATTACTAATAATTAACAACTGTTTTATTATTTATCAAGGACCAAGTACCATAATGTGATAGGGACTATAGTGCACACATAACCAGATCATTAGTCCTGATCTCTGCCCAGTAGGGATATAATCTAAGTTAATTGAGATCTCCTAGTCTGAAAAGCAAATTCCCACTAAAAGGTTTAGAACACTATCACTACCAAGCCGCATTTGCTAAGGACAGAAAAAGTCTGAGTGACCCGCCAGATGGAGGCGGCTGTCCTTAATCCCCTCAAGCAGGTGATTCAGCTCTTTCACTGAGCCAAGGCTCAGAAAAGGTCAGGGATTTATTAGCAATTTCTGTATCCTTATAATCTCCAGCAATAATCTCTCATTAAATATCTACTAGGCTTGCATTAGTCCCTTAATTTGACTTGCAATGAGTTGTCGCAGGACCTGTGGCTCCCAGGCCCGACATCCACCATCCTGCAGTTGAGGCTTCAGCTGGTTTACTTCCCTCCCTCAGCCTCAGGTTCAGCTCTGCTCAGTGTACACACGAGGCCGCCCAAACAGTTGTCTCATCATGAATCCCGGCAGAGCCTGCACCAAATATCCAGGTTGGCCTCCCAGGTTAGAAATGTGCCATCCTCTTAACTTTCATTTCAAATTTTGAAACCTTGTCTCCTTTCAGACAAAGAAGCACGCTAGGGTGGCAAAGCCCATTTTTTCAAAGTTCTCTGGAGAACATGTGACCCCAGGAGAGGTGGGTTTATGCTCAGTAACCTTGAAGAATCTTAGGGAAAACCACAGAAGCGGGAAGAGGATGTCTTGGGCTACCATGCCTAGGATATGAACCCCGGGAGGAGGGAGGCAGGTGACATCCGGAGACTAGCTGTCTTACTGCAAAGGGATTAAAAGAACGACTATAAGGTATAATCATACACTATAAGGTATAATCAAATTATTTTCTTGTCTAAAAGGTGGAGGCTTGAATCGCTTGAACCCAAGAGGCAGAGATTGCAGTGAGCCGAGATTGCGCCACTGCACTCCAGCCTGGGCAAGACTCTATCTGAAAAAATAAAAATAAATAAAAGGAGGAGGCTGGTGGGCCAGGGAGACAGACATGGATTTTAGCATAACTGCCACTGCTATACAACCATAAGGTCACCATCATGCCCTGAAGCTTTTGGGACCTCACCTGAGATACTTTTCCCTGGCTCTTCCCAGGTATTAAAAAAAAAAAAAAAAAAAAAATGAGGTGTATAGGTGGTGGGAAAATTATAACAAAATCACAAGTATCACCCTGGGCACCACTCCTACCTCCTACCTCCTATATCCAAATTATCACCAAGTCCCTCAATTGTATCTTCTTTTTTTTTTTTTTTTTTTTTTGAGACGGAGTCTCGCTCTGTGGCCCAGGCTGGAGTGCCGTGGCCGGATCTCAGCTCACTGCAAGCTCCGCCTCCCGGGTTTACGCCATTCTCCTGCCTCAGCCTCCCGAGTAGCTGGGACTACAGGCGCCCGCCACCTCGCCCGGCTAGTTTTTTGTATTTTTTTTAGTAGAGACGGGGTTTCACCAGGTTAGCCAGGATGGTCTCCATCTCCTGACCTCGTGATCCGCCCGTCTCGGCCTCCCAAAGTGCTGGGATTACAGGCTTGAGCCACCGTGCCCGGCCTCAATTGTATCTTCTAATGCCCCTCAATTTTGTCCAAGTTTCTCCATCATCACCGTCACCACCCTGGTCCCCACCTCAATCATCTGCTGCCAGGATGACTGCATTAACCTGCTGGCTGGTCTTCTTACACTTCTTGTTCCTGTCTGCCCTCTGCATTGCAGCCCCCACGGTCTTGACAAAATCAGAGCATATCACCTCCCTGCAGCACCTCACTGCCCTTGGGAGAATAACCCCAATCCTTACTTGTTCACAAAGCTGTGTGTGACTGAGCCCTGCCTGGCCCTCCAGCTTCTTTAGGGGCCACTGCCCCAGCTCTGAGCACCTAGCCACACTGGCTGTCTTTCAAGAACATTCAACTGACCATGCTTTCTTCCCACCACAGACTGTGGATTTCGCATGGGAGCCCTTTGGCTCCCAACTCACATTGCCCTCAAGTGTCCCTTCTTCAAGAAACTCACCCAGACCTTCCCACCTAGGTTAAAGCTCCAATTGTGCACTCAGATACAGGACCATCAGCCTCTCTCAGACTATGATGCACCACTGCAAGTTTACATTGATATGTGGGATTCTGTGAAAAATGTCTACCAAACTAGAATACATATTCATGAGGGCGACGGTCCAGGTATATTTACTTCACTGGCTACTACAGCTCTCTTTCACCATCAACTATAGCGCTGGATATGAACTGGAAGTGTGTGCATGCGCATGTCATTTTTCATTTTGGATACACGAATAGGTAAATTAGTGAATGAATGGTAGAGAGAGCTGGCCGAGGGGCAGTGCGTCAAAATGACCTTTCAATTTCAACTAATATAAACCCTATGAGAGTAGATGAGTCCTTTTAACCTTTGGTCCTCCGCTTTCTCATTTTTTTGTGTGATGATATAAAGGTTAAATAAAGAAATGAATAGGCTGATCTAACCACTTCCTTCCTTCCTGTATCAATACAGGCATGCCACTGGGTCCAAGAGAAAGGAAGAACAAAAGTGGCACAAGCCAAGCCATGAAACATAGGAGACAAAAGCAAGTTTAGGTTTTCCTGGACACTTTTAGACCTTTTACATTTTGTCCATCAAGGCGTTAGTGAGTAGTGGAACCAAGATTTTATTTAACTCAGTCTGACTCTTGGGCTCATCCTCTTCTACTCTTTGCTTTCTGCTGGAGATAGTCAGAAAGGAACTTGGGGCTGGGGATCAAGTTTTGTGGATCTTGCCATTTCTATTCCAGTAGCAGCTCTCAACTCCAGTGAACAAGAGTGCACTTGTAGAAATGCAGATTCTGGGCCCTCTCCTGGCAATTGTCCATCAGTACATGTGAGAACCCCACCTGGAAAAACACTGTAGTATATACTAAGCAATTAAAATGATTATCACCAAAAACATTGAGCTGCATGTGGTGTGAAGCTGGGGCCGAGAGGAGGGCTTCTCCATATTACACTAACTTGGCCATCTAAATGAGGGTCAAGAGGGGCCTGAGGCCTGAGGGTCAAGAGAGCCCCTGGAAAACACAAGTATTCTCTGCTAGAGCTTCATGCTACCCATGAGATCTGACTCCTCAGGCTCAAGAGCCCCTCTTCTGAAAATCACTGACCTGCTGTTGCTCAACTCCAACCTTCAGTATTCAGAAAGCCAAGAAATTTGGCAAGAAGTGGCCAAATCACCCAATCTGAATAGAAGAAAACTTTCCATACTATAAGTCGACTGATGGACACATATATATAGTCTATAAAAACAGCACACTAGGACATGTCCCCAAACTACCCCACACCTGCATCCCTGGAATTCTAACCAAACCCTGGGGAGAGAAATCCTCATCCAAAGGAGAGGAGCTAATCTACTGAATTAGCCTCAGCATGAACTAGAAAGAGTTACTGTCCCTAAAGCTGGTATTCAACAGGTTTTTCCTAGTCTGAATTTTTTCCCCAGGAAACTGATTCAATTTTCCTTTGATTAAAAAGAAAAACACAGAACCAAACCTTTTTTGTTGGAGAAATGGAAATTTGCTGGAAGCACTGTAGGTTATGCATAAAAACAAGAGGATTGAGGTTGAGCACCCTGGCTCTCGACTGTAATCTCAGCACTTCGGGAGGATGAGGCGAGAAGATCGTCTGAGGCCAGGGGTTTGACACCAGCCTGGGCAACATGGTGAGACCTCATCTCCACAAAAAGGTTAAAAAAAAATTTGCTGGGCATGGTGGCATAAACCTGTGGCCCTAGCTACTCAAGAAGCTGAGGCAGGATGATGGCTTGAGCCCACGAGGTCGAGGTTACAATGAGCTATGATCGTGCCACTGCACTGCAGCCTGAGCAACAGAGTGCCTTAACAGAGATTAAGAGCAACCCGCCTCTCAAAAAACAAAAACAAATACAAAGAAACTGAGAAGTAAAGGATTTCTAACACGGATGGATGGATGGATACAGGAAATTGTCGAGGTGCTATGAGCAGACCACTTCAGGGGCATGTTCTCACCACAGAAATTTACTCAATTTTCCAATGTGATTTGCTCTTTATAGAGTCTGGTTGGTCTCCCTCATTCTGAATTTAATCAATTTCAGCACCCTTAAAAGCCATTGAGAAAACCACCCACATTGAAATGAACGTAAATTCCACCTGAAGAATAATTTTCAATTTTCACACACACAGAGGAAGACCAGAAGGGCTTGCGTGTTTCCCCTAATCATGTGAAGCCCCAGGGTTGCCAGGGCTCCCTGGGCTGTGGCCCCTGGAGAACTGTCCTCATGGTGGCAGCTCTCAGAAGCTTCAGTGGGGCCTAGGAAAGGTGGCCAACTGATTCTTAATTATCCAGGTGTGCATTCTCTATTGTGGGGGTTACCCACAGCCAATTTTTAATCCCAGATCAGCACTCCAAGGACCCCCATGCACCATCCCACTCCACTGCCTCCTGTGCCCTACACCAGACTATTCTCTGCTCCCTGGCTGGTATGTTCAGGGAGCATGAACTAACTTTAATATTAACTAAAGTCACACAGACAGAAGTGTATGTAGTGGAAACTGAATGAGCTATAAAGCCAGACAGACTTGGATGAGAACCCTGCCTCAGCCACCTCTGGCTGGATATGACCTTAGCTTCACCTTTTTGAGGCTCACCTTCCTCACTTGTATAATGGGGGTAACCCAACAGGATGCTATGAGGGTCAAACGAAATGTATAGCAACTGGGATTTACTTGGTATTCAATAAATGATCATTACCAATATTACCTAGTATTACCAAATATTAGAATGTTACTATATCCTCATATTTGAATGAAAAACCTTCCAGTTGATGAAATACTTCTCATATTCAAGTTCATGTTATCTTTATGATAATCCCATGGGGTAAGTCTTGCTACTCTTCTTACTCATAACTACTATGTTTTCACACTAATGAGTGTAATGAGGGATAATACATTACAGTTTATAAAATAAATTAATAAACTATAGTTTATTTGATTTTCCCAATATCTCTGCTAAGTTTTTATGATGAGGAAAGCCAGACTCATGTTAAGTGGTAACAACAGCAACGATAACCGTGGCTAACACTTTCTGAGCACAGACTACATTGCTCTGAGCTACAGGTGCATCATTTGCTTATCATCACCATCATCATCATCCCTATTTTGTAGATAGGAAACCTATGCTTTGGCAGGTTAAGGAATTTCTGTAAGATTATAGCCTTAGTGAGTAGTGGAACCAAGATTTTATTTAACTCAGTCTGACTCTTGGGCTCATCCTCTTCTACTCTTTGCTTTCTGCTAGAGATAGTCAGAAAGGAACTTGGGGCTGGGGATCAAGTTTTGTGGATCCTGCCATTTCTATTCCAGTAGCAGCTCTCAACTCCAGTGAACAAGAGTGCACTTGTAGAAATGCAGATTCTGGGCCCTCTCCCGGCAATTGTCCATCAGTACATGTGAGAACCCCACTTGGAAAAACACTGTAGTATATACTAAGCAACTAAAATGATTACCACCAAAAACAAACAAAAATGACTTAATTTAGTCAATTGCCAGTATCTATACCACATTCCCTGTTGGACAACAACTATTTGCCAGTGCTATGCATCTTGATATGGAATGCTGGATTGTGCCACTTTGGTATATGGGATGATTCCAAGAGGTTCACAAACATTTCTCAGTTATACATTTATTTTAATGAATATTAGAAATCTACTGATTTATCACACATAGCATAATATATTTCTTTTTAAAATAAACTGAGGTAAAAAAAAAAAAAAAAAAAAAGAGACAGGGTTTCACCTGGCCAACATGGTGAAACCCTGTCTCTTAAAAAAAAAAAAAAAAAAAAAAAAGCTGGGCGTGGTGCAGGTGCCTGTAATCCCAACTGCTTGGGAGGCTGAGGCAGGAGAATTGCTTGAATCAGGAAGGTAAAGGTTGCAGTGAGCCGAGATTGTACGACTGCATTCTAGCCTGGGTGACAGAGTGAGACTCCATCTCAAAAAAAAAATCATGAAGGTGACAGAAATAATAAATTGGGGAGCTCAAGTCCTAATGTGTCCCAGAACAGGCACTATGTTCAACCTGGCTGAAAGAATGAGATGGGAGAGGACCATATTCTACCTGTAAGATATTCTGTTCCAGTAAGGTTATCCTTGATCTTTGCTTTCTCTCACACCCTATATCCAATTCACACACCACATCCAATCCATTAGCCAATCCTGTCACTAATAACTTAAAAACATATCCAGAATCTAACTACTCTTCATATCCATTGCTAATACCTTGATCCAAGCTGCCATCATCCTCTGCCTGGACTGCCTGCAGCAGACTCCCAACTGCTTCAATTTCTCCCCTCCACCCTCGCACAATTTATTCCCCACCAGTAGCCAAAGTCATCTTTTAAAAACATACGTCAGCTCATGTCATGCACCTGATCACAACTCTCCAGTAACTTCTCTTCACACTAAGAATGCAGTCTTATCTCCTGACCTCACATGGTCTAGCCCCATCCTACCTGACCACTCACCCCGGGGGCCTCCTTCCATCCGGGCACCACTGTCCTTCCTGATATTCCTAGACACAAGTAGCTCATGTCACCTCAGGGTCTCTGCACATGTTGTTCACTCCATCAACAACACCCATTTACCCACTCTTGACACGCTTCCCTCCCTCCCTTTGTTCAGGTTTCTTCCCAAATGTCACCTCTTTAGAGAGACCTTTCCTGCTCTAGGTATCTAAAATCACTCCCCTCTCCCTTATCCTCTATCCACCGGTCCTTATTTTTGCAGAGTACTCATCCCTACCAGAAATTATACCTTTGTCTACTTGCTTACTCTTTGTTGTCAATTTCTTTTCATTGTACATGCTCCATGAGAGCAGAGACAATCTGCCCTGTTCATGACTAATCTCAATAAATATTTCCTGAAAGAATAAATACAATCCATGTTTTCACCAGCTGAAACACCAGGAGCCGACAGGCCAAGAGTCCCCACGTTCCAGGAGCCTCGAATAGTGACAGGTGGCTGCATATACTGGTACCTTCTAGAGTTCAGGGCCCCTGCAGTTGGAAGCATGAGACAAACAGGTTTGACAGAGATTTCATTCAACCCTGACCTCAAAGCAAGAATACTGCTAGTCAGAATTTTCTCCCTAGCCTACCAGATACAAAGGCATCTTTTTTTTTTTTTCATTGTTTCTTGAAAACAAACACACAGAAAAATAAGCTGAAAGAGACATACAGTAAAGTAAAATAGGTAGCAGGAACAGAAACAAAAATCTTTGCCTGGATGGGAATAAACCTACAAGCTCTCAGCCATAGTTAAGGGAGGCTCTAAAGACTGTTCCAATTCTTGGCAAAAGACAGGCCTCCAAGGTGACAGCACGTGGGTTCTTGCACAGCACAAGCTGAGGACTATACTTCTGCCTGGCATGGAAGGAGTGTTTTTTTGTGGGTTTCTGCTTCTGCAATCTCCTAGTCCACCTTAAAATTCCAAATCAGAATAGCAGCGAAAGAGCAAGGCTTAATGCACACTGCAGTAACACCGACCAGCTTAATCAGGACCATTTGTCTCCTACATGGGGATCTGGACATCCTGAGAATGAATTACACAGTGGCCTCAATTCCCTTCTGCCTTGAGGCCCGGTGGTTTTGCACTGATTTCTCAACCGAAAGAGATCATCACCAGCTTTCTGAGGGTGGAAGTGTTTCAAACAGAGAACCAACTGCCTCTGCCCATCAAGGTCACTTTCCTGCCTTTACCTATCTGTCCTCTTACCTCGAAATGCTCTAAGAACAATTTGTTGGTCACAGCAAACTCTGAGGCAGGGAAGGGCAGGGAAAGAGAGGGCATTCAGAATCAAAGGCCTAAGATTTGAGCCCTGGTGTCTCCACAAACTGCCTGTGTAAGTTGTGCATACTTCATCTCTCTGACCCATTCCCCTCACATAAGAGGCAGGTGTTGCGAAAATCAAATAAGGCAATGCCTGGAGGAACTTTAAAGAGACCATACAGAGCCATGCTTTTATATAAGTGGGTTCTGGCTTTGGATAATGATGACATTATTGGTAATAAGAAGAATAAAGGGCAACATTTAATCATTGCTGATAATACCAGGCACCACTGGGCAAAGGATGTCCATCCTCATCTCATCTATTCTTCCAAAAAAACCCAAGACTTACTTATTAAAACTATTCCCACCTTCAGACAAAGAAACTGAGGCCTGGAGAAATTAATTTCTCAAAATCACACACTCAGTAATTCCTGAGGCTGGGATTTCAAACCACGTGTGGAGTACTCCAGAGCTAACACTTCTAAGCACTACTCTACCCTCTGCTCAGTCTTACATGCTGAATGTGAGCTGCAGGCTCTGACAACTCTGATCAGTGCAGGGAGTGACCAAGTTTGCCCTCAGAACGAAGTCTCAGTTTTCACATCTGTAAATGGGGTCAATAATAGCATTTAGCTCATAGGATTCTTAGGAGGATCAAACGACATCACGTATATCAAGCAGTGAACATCTTGCCCACTTCACAGTATGTACTCAATAAACATTAACCACAATAACTGGAAGCCTGTACTCGGTGGCAGTGGGGGAAATCTTTTAGTTTCTGTCTCAATAACCCCTTGCACTGGGCTTTAGGGGTTAAAGATGTAGCTAGGGGCCTGCTCACTGTCTCTTGGCTGAAGCCCAAACTGGGATGCCAACGGGTGGCTCACACCTGCTCAGGCTGCAGCCTGCTGTCAGTACAGAGCCCACGTCACTGAGGGAAAGGGGAATATTAGGCCATGGCAAAGGCATACACTGGCTGCATCTGCCAGTCTAAAGCTAGCTGAGAGAGAGGGTGGATTTGTTAAGTGTCTTTTAGGACAAGCAGAAAGGCTTCTGACTATCCAGGCAAGTCCAAGGAGTACCACCACCAGTCCTAGCTTTGGGGGCCAGGGTCTCATCAAACAAAATAGCTGGGAACCCAAATAATAAAATTTCTGCAAAAACAAGCTGTTCCTGCCCCTTCTGCTCTCTCCAGCCCCCTGCCCTCCGAGCCAGGGCTATTCTAGAGCTGGGGTATTACAGCTCAACTAAATATAATTCAAGCTCAATGCACCACAGCAACTGTGTTGCACAGGCAACTCATAATGGAAAGTGAGGTGTAGAAAGTTAGCACCTAGGGAGAGCTAGAATTATACCACCTCGCCTGACTGTGGCTCAGAAGATGAAAGTGGTGGCCACGGAAACTGCATGCACAGGAGAGGGGAGAAAGAGGAAAGAAAAAGGATGTGGGGAGGAGGGCTGGAAGGAATGCAGGCGAGGGAGGGAGGGAGAGTGTCTGTCCTCTATCAGCTCAGACCTGGCAGGCCTGGAGAGAAAGCTGGAGGGGATGCTGCACTCAGCTGACTGCCTCGTGGGCCAGTGCACAGGAGGCCAGGCCACTGTGCCCATTAATGCCTTCCAGCCTTCTCAGGTTTAAAAGGGGAAATGTTCTATTTATAAGCCACCGACCAGTAGAGACCTGGCAGCCTCTGGATGGCTCTGATCCCAAAAGGATCCTGGTTACCGGTGGCTGCCTCCTCCTGCCTCTCAACTGTGGGTGTTCTAACAGCAAAAGGCCAAAGGTGACTAGAAGCAAAAGAAAAAAAAAATCCTCTTTTCTGCCCTCTGCTGCTTTCATGAGACGGTGGATTTTTGGTAATGGCTGAAGGCTTTAGAAGCCTTTTAAAAATAGTGGCCCAGGCGATCCCATCAAGGCTTTCCCTACAGTTTTCAAGCCTAAATCTCCTTTTCTGTTTTACAGATCAAGGGAAGCTAAAGCACAGAGATGAAGGAAATGTACAATCAGAGGCACAACAACGGGAAACAGAGCAATGGTAATGATGTCCCTCCCCATCTCCTCTCCTGGTCCTCAATCTTGTCCTCATAAAACAAGGCAAACCTGAATATAACACCATCAGGGAGTTTGCTCTGAATGAAGGCCCAAAGAAGGATGAGTGGATGTACAGAAACAACATATAAAGCATTATGTTGTGTTGCCAAATCCCTGTGAGAGAGTGGTGGGCCAGGCTAAGGGTCTGACCCTGGGGAAGCCAGTCAGTGAAATGTGTGACCCTTGTGCACCCAGCACTGTGCACAGGTGTTTGAGGAATCACCGAGGGCTCCAATGAGGTGGTGCACTAGGAAGGAATATGGGATGGCCCCTCGGCCACAAAGAACTAGAGGGGTTAGATGTTGGAGTCAGATGATGAAATTCCTTCCAGCCCCTCTGGGTGGACCACATATGAACAGGACGGCAGAACGGAAAGATTTCAAGCATATGAAGAGTCACCAGAAAAAAATGACCCTGGTGATCACGCAGGCTAGGGTTTGAGTATGAGCTTCGCTACTTCTCAGCTGTGCTCCCTTGACCTCTTTAAGCCTGTGAGCTCCTTTAAAAACTCAGTTGTCGTGAACAGCATTTGTGCAAATGGCAGCCCATCGTGTGACACTTTCATGCTCCCTGTCAAAACTTCATGCCATCCTATTTAGACTAATTTTAAAAACTTAACCTTGTGTTAAGCTAAGGGTTAATAAACTACAGTCCCTGGGCCAAATTCACCATTGCCTGTTTTGTAAACAAAGTTTTACTGGAAAACACCCACATCTGCTCATTTCCATATTGTCTATGACTGCTTTCACACTACCATAGCAGAGTTGAATAGTCCTATAAAAATAAAAACATTTACTATCCGGCCCTTTACTAAGAAAGTGGACCCCTGTGCTAAGCAATAACATTTATAAAATCAGGGGATTGGCCGGGTGCAGTGGCTCATGCCTGTAATCCCAACATTTTGGGAGGATGAGCCAGGCGGATCACCTGAGGTCGGGAGTTCAAGACCAGCCTGGCCAACATGGTGAAACCCCATCTCTACTAAAAATAAAAAAAATCAGCCAGGAGCAGTGGCGGGCACCTGTAATCCCAGCTACTAGGGAGGCTGAGGCAGGAGAATTGCCTGAGCCCTGGAGGCGGGGGTTGCAGTGAGCCGAGATCACACCACTGCACTCCAGCCTGGGTGACAGGGGTCTCAAAAAAATAAATAAAATAAAAAATGAAATAAAATAAAATAAAATTAGGGGATTTAAAAGTACTTATGTTTCCCGCAATAAACATTAAAATAAATATAGAAATCTAAATGGTAATTTAAAATATACTCTCTCAAATGACCTAGAGTACCACCAGTGTGGTACCCCACTTTGTGCATACCCCACTTTGGGATATACAGGAACGAGGATTAAATGAACACTCATAAAGCACCAAGACTGAGAAACAGTAGCAGGTTGTCTTCCTCCCTTTAAGAGCAGTGCTACCAATCCAGCTGGCTTTAACTTTCCAGTGGGCTTTTCCTTTTGTAGTGGGAGTAACTGGCCTGGCCAGAAGATAAGAGTAATAATCAAGAGTAATTAGGCACTTACCAACTAATGTGCAGATATTAATGTGCTGAACTTTCATCCTCACAATCAATTTATGAAGTAGGGGTATTATTATCTCCATTTTACAGAAGAGGAAATGGAAGCTTAGAGAGGCGCAGCACCTGTCCCATGTTCTACACCCAGGATGCTATTCTACACCAGCCACACATTAATCCTCCATGCAAACTCTCTCTCTAATCCATGTGGCCGAATCTACCCAAAGAGAATGATCTGAGATATGTACAAAGGCTAATGTACAAGACCAATAGCTGGTGAATTTAACAACTTTTGAAGCTATTATGAATAACATAGGCCAATGTTGTTCATAATACCAAAAACCTGGAAAGAACATTAGTCTAACAATGGTAAATGGTTCAACATATTAAGATATAGTCCTATGACAGAATATTAAACAATCCTGACAGATAATACTTCTAAACATTTCATGACATCAGAAAACGTCTGCAATTTTTTAAAGCAGAATACAACAAGCATATTCAATGTAACGCCAGTTAAACTAAAATTCATCCCAACATTAACAAAATACATACAAGACATCATTTTAAAAAGGTAAGAAGGAAATATCTCTGGGAACAATATTATCAATGAGTTCTGACTGAATGTTTCAAAATATTTTGCTGTATTTCTGTAATATTCTACAATGAGTTCCTATTTCCTTCTTTAATCACTGCTCTTCTCCCCACCTCCCAGTGTGAATGACAAATTGGCAAACTGCAGTGAGTTCTTCGGCATTTTTATTCAAATACAAACGATTCTTATAAAAACACTAGATTAAAAACAAACCGGAAGGAAAGAAAGGATTAAGACTTGGAAGCAAAGAGGAAGTGTTATATTTTCTTCTTCTGGGGAGGAGAGAAAGGAGGAAATTTCCATTTTTTACATGTTTTTAACCAAGATGGAATCCCACTCTGAGCCCACTCTCAAATCCATGAGCTCTGGGCATGTAGTCTGCACCCTGGGCACTTCTGTAGATGGTATGAATATAACGTACACCCACACGATGTAACTCGGCCACCTGTCTATTGTTTCCCTGTGGTCTGAACCTCCACAGCAGATCACATGAGCTTTAAAGGTAGAGACAGACGTGTTCTAGTTATGAGTGTCCTTACCTCTCAGTACTCACATATCTCACTGCCACCTGCCCTTAGGAACGCCCAGAAGGCTGGGCATGGCGGCTCATGCCTCTGATCCCAGCACTTTGAGATGCTGAGATGGGAGGATCACGTGAAGCCAGGAGTCCAAGAACTTCTAGAGGCATTCACTGAAGGAAGAGCTACAGGAAGCCTAGACTCCCGCGGTTTCATCCAGCACAAGATCCAGGTGGGAGTAACAGGAAAATGTTGAACAAGAGTGAGAAGTGGAGTGAACCACACAATGCCATTTTGAAAAGCCAGATGGCCAGCGCTGAGCCAGGTCCTGACGTGCAAGAGAAGGCACGCCTGCAGCAACTTCAGCATATTCCTTTCAACATAACCCGATTAACCTATGGAATCTGAGTTAATACCCACATCGAGGAAAGTGGCACTGTAAAGTCTAGATTAGGAGACTGAGCCCTCTCTGCCTCAATCTGTCAGACTTCAGCCTTCAAGCAGTTGGAGAAGCAGTGGGAGGGCAGCATTCCTGTAAACAAGCTAATCTTTTTAGAGTTAAGTAGGCAGTGACACTTGTAATTTAAAACGTCAAACTTGGAAAAGACCAACTCACACTATGAGAGCCTGCTCTTCTCTTACTCCCTTGCACTGGACTGGTGTGTTCTCTCTGACAAGTTCTCAGCTTTCTAACCTTCTCTCAGGTGGGACAGCAGGACAATAGCAGCCTGGGCTGAGAACAGGCCTCTCGTCCTGCTTCCAACCTGGACTCATTACAAAGAAAAATGAACGAATTCTCATAGTCTTTGGGGAGTAAATCTTATAACTCCCTAAAGACATTCCCTATCTTGTACCCAAAGGTAGGGAACAGCAAAAAGACAAAAAGACAACGGGGCTGCAGGGGGTGAGATGGGAAAAACGGTTCTTGCCCAGGGCAGTCTTGTTCTCTGTAATAATGAAAGGGGCGAATGAATGACAGGTATCAGATGACTAGGTGACTGACACTGGCAGTGATCACTTCCTCAAAAAAAAAAAAAAAAAAAAAGCTTAAGAAGAACAAAATCATACTTTCTTCTTCTTTATTACCTATACTTCCCTTTTCTCCTTCCCTTCTCTATTAGGTAAGAGTTTGACCCATTAGAGAATCTGGTGTCACTGATACAGATTCCTGACATTCTAGAAGCAAACCCAGGAAGGGTCCCCACAGGTAGCAGGGTTGGCAAAAATAAAATATTGGTTTTTAAATTTAGTATCTAGGGATTAACTTGACCAGGAGCACACATGATCTCTAGGCAGAAAAAGAAAATTCTAATAAAAAACGCTGGTGGTCTGAATAAATGGAAAGACATTCAAAGCCCTTGGAAGACATGACTTAATATTACAAAGGTGTCAACATCCTCCAAATAATCTGTATGATTTAATGCAATCCCAAAGAAAAATTTTATTTTGGGAGAAACTTCTTAAACTTATTCTAGAATTTATACTGAAGGATAAAGACTCATAAATACCCAAGTCAAACCTCAAAAAGGAGATTGAATAGAGGAGACTTAAATAAGTGGATATTAAGAGTTGCCTCAAAGTTATTATTAAAAACAGAGAGGTATTGGGACAAAAACAGCTACACAAAAAACCTGAATAAAGGGCTCAGAGACAGAACTAAAATATGCAAACCTAAAATGCAAGAACACCGGCACTACAAATCAATCAAGGGAAGAACAGGTAGCTTAGTAGATATTAACAGGAAAACTAACACTTCCCGTGGATAAAAATAAGAATGGATCTTCATGGAACATCTCATACCATGGTGGAAATCAGCTGGATTCGAAACTTAAATGTGAAAGACACACTCATAAAGCCAATAAAAGAAAACATAGGTACACATCTTTGTGACATGGGTCATAAAGGCCTTCTCCAAAATACAACTTGAAAATCATAAACCAGAAGGCAAAAAAGAGATGATTTGAATATATAAAAAGGCTTTAAAGACTTTATAGTCAAAGAAGGATACCACGAATTAACAGACAGATGATAAGATGAGAATATATTTAAACTGGCTAAATCCAACAAGGGATTAGTATCTAGAATCAGTAGGAACTTTTTACATATCATAAAGAAAAGATGGTAACTGAAATAGAAAAATGGGCAAAGGATATGAATAGGCAATTAACAGAAGAGAAAACCCAGTAAACTAACAGGCATATAAATAGGTGCTCAAATTCATTAATTACCAGAGAAATGCAAATTAAAACAATAATGAGCTATCATTTTATACCTATCAGACTGGCAAAAAATTAGAGAGCTGAATACTGGTGAGAGTTGGCAGGAATGGAGAAATTTGCACATTGGGTTGCTGGGAATGCAGATCAACCACTCTGGAGAACAATACAGGAGAGTGCTTAAATGAAGTCTATGCATAGCCTTTGGCCAGCAATGCTTTGGGTGGGTGTATCCCAGAGGAATTCTCACACAGGAAGACATGTACAAAGATGTACACTGTGGTGGTGTGAGTGGTGATGAGGAGTTGGAGGCATGAGGAGATGGAGTACATCTCTACAAAAACAGATACAAAGTGCTGTGTACCACAAATTATGCAGTAATCAGAAGCCACAGCATAAAAGGACACAGAGGAATACGAAAGGCTCCTAACACAATGATGAGGGCACAAAATAAGAAATAAAACAAGACACAGAACATTTATTAACTCACACCATTTATTAAGAACACAGGAAGATAAAAGACACACATTTTAGAAAAAAGAACTAAAAGGGAATGAATAAATAAAACGAAACAAAAGGAAAGAATGAATGAATCAAGAAACCTGTGCTGATACTGTGCCATGAACAGGGGAGTGTGATGAATTCAACTCTCTAAACCTGAGATCCAAACAGAGAATAGAAAAGAGGAGAAGAAAAGGCTCTGCAAAGAAGCGTACATATATTTATCAGCTGCCATCCTATCCCTGGCAACTGGGTCATTTGGAAAATACCAGCAGCTGACAGACATTACTTGTAGCCCTGTCTTATACTCCACAGGCACCGTATGCCCTGAGAGAAACTTCAAGATGAAAGCAACGAATTCAGAAATTCCCTTTTGCTATCTGCTCCTTCAAAACATGCTGGCTCTGTGATAAAATGTTTGCATTGAAATTCCCACCAAAACATTTCCTAGAAAGGAAAATGCTGGACATTTGGAATTTGGACTCTAGACATTTGGAATCTGGTTAAGAAGAGCAATGCCTCACTCTTAAATTCATATCAGATTGGCTTTATATCTTTAGATTGTGACACAAACAGAAGGAGTGTGGCAGAACAATCAAGACCCAGAGCATTAGCGCCACCTGTGGTAGCTGAGCCCTATGGGTTTGGATTACATTGCAAATTACTGCAATCAAGAGATACAGTACAACAACCCCAGCAAGGATGGGAAGCTAAGAACCTGCACCATGTGGGAAAGGGTCCAAAAAAGGGTGAGGAAGCGCTAAACCAGACCATTACACTGGTTTGCCAGCTTGGAAATCAATCAATACCCTAAAAAAAAAAAATTCCTATTTAAATGACTCCTGAAAAAGTGGCATATATATATATATATATATATATATTTTTTTTTTTTTTTTTTGAGATGGAGTCTTACTCTATTGCCCACCCTGTAGTGCAGTGGCATAATCTTGGCTCACTGAAACCTCTGCCTCTCAGGTTCAAGCGATTCTCCTGCCTCAGCTTCCTGAGTAGCTGGGATTACAAGCGTGTGCCACCATGCCCGGCTAATTTTTATATTTTTAGCAGAGACGGGGTTTCACCATGTTGGCCAGGCTGGTCTCGAACTCCTGACCTTGTGATCCACCTGCCTCGGCCTCCCAAAGTGCTGGGATCACATGCGTGAGCCACTGCACTGGCAAAAGTGACCAATTTTTTTAATCCATCTTTTTATCTCCTATGTGCTAGATGAAAGGGTAATGATGGAAGAATCATAGATACCCAAGACAAGCAACTCTCTTTGCTCTGTGAATAACGAGATGCCAAAAGCAAAATGTCACAACTGCTTGTATTTTCAAAAATAAAATTGTTTGTCTTATTCTTTTCTCGAGGGAGGTCAAGTAATGCATGTTATTAGGTATGTTGTTCTATAGCCTAGTTTTTTATAATATCAATCATTAACATACTATCAACACAATTTCTGCAAATATACCCAGCCCTCTCTGGTTCTTTGTAAAGGCTGTGTATCACTCCTTAATTGATTTAGCCAGCTCCCTATTTGGTATTTAGATTGTTTCTCATTCTTTGCTATTTTCACCAAAGCCCCAACAAACTTATTTGTACAAATAAGTACAAACTATCTTTGCACTCTAATGATTTCTTTAGGACAAGCCATTGGGGGGTTAGAGGGTGGTCACTTTTTTCAGGTTTCCAAAGCATATTCTCAAAATGCCTTAAGAAATATCAGAACCAGTTGGGATGCCCACTACTAGAACCATGGTTGTCTTTCAAATCTATTGGGAGTTATCTCAAATAGAGAGATGTAAGTTCATAAGGTCACAAGTTACAAGTAAAATTCTGGCCAGTGTGGGTGAAGGTCTCCATTCATATGCCTCTCCTCCCCCACCACTTTTGGGTACTTTATTACAGTGTGTCCCAGGAGGGGCCAGGTGTGAGTATCTGTTAGTGTAGCCTGCTTGGCATCCATCCCCTCTGGTCCTGATGGCTTCCCTGATTTCCCTCTGGGAAACTACCCTACTCCCATTTTTTGCAGCAGTCTTAAAACTTTCAATCAAAGTGTACAGTTTTCCCCTGGGTGGACCCAAGTTAGACCAACTTGATGCCTGGGAATTTCAATCTTCAGAAAGGTGAGGCAAGGACTACAAACAGTTTAGAGCTTTATCGTATTATCCAGAAGACCCTTTCTCATCGGGTTCCTGGGTCTCCAGAACTCGTCTGTTCTCAAGCCTCGCTTTTCAGCTCCTCCGACCTTACTACAAGCTACCATACAGCCTTACATATTCCTTCATTATTGTTACTGTTGTTTTTGCCTCAGTTAGCCAGAGTTGACTTCAGGCGCTCTAAAACAATCTTACCTAATTGGGAGTGGGGTAGGGTGGAATTACGTCTTTGTTTCCTTGCATATTTACTTGAAATTTTTCCCTTGTTCATTTTTTTTTTTTTTTGGAGGTGAGGGGGAACATTTTTTTTCCTCTCAAAAAAGGCCTCTCAACCTACCCACAGCAGACATTCCAAATTACTTAACATTTTATATAAAACTCCCGCGTAAAACTTATATTTTGAAGAGAAAGAAAGGGGGAAAAATTCTCTGTCCTATAATGACTTTCACAAAAAAAAAAAAAAAAAAAAAACACTTCATCCTTTGGTCCACGTGGAGAGGCACTGTGCTACTGATTTTCCTAACACAACTGGAATTCACAGTGGGGCTACCTTTAAATTTTTTCTCAAGTGGATTTTACAAAGCAAGGTGACAGGATTTCCTTTGTACTCTTGCAGCAACCTGGAAGGATTTTGTTTTTTCTCCCATACGCCAAGGAGATAATCAGCCTGAACATTGTACCAGTAGCAGGTTCATTTTAATCCCGTTGCCTTTACAAGGTTACAGGTACCCTTGGAAATCATGATTAACTAGAGTGCTTACAGGCAGCAGCAGGGCAAATGCACTATGGTCTACAGAGGCTGCCCAGGGACACTTCCAGCAGAGAAGAATGTTACCATAGAATTCATCTCCATTCTTTCCTCCCCCAACAGACCACGAAGAAAACAGAGTTACTAAGAAATCACCTAACATAGTTATTGCCTATCCAGTCCTCTGAGCGAGACCATGATGGAGGCAAAAGCAACTTTGGCTTTCCCACAGGATAAGGCTCTCGGGGAGTTGAGTACTACTGTATTAAGTAACTTTTAAGTGGTGATGAGCTATAGTCTTAAGACCTACGATTAAAGGAGATAATGTACACAAGAATGCTTTGTAAAGTGTGACACATTATTTCAATGCAAGGCGTCACTACAGCCTTGCCAGCCAGGCTTACTTACCATCCCTCTGGAGTCACCGGTGGAAAGTTGGGGTGGAGACACGTCCCACTGCACTCGGGAACTGGGGCCAACCCAACATGCCCACAGCACCGCCTGGTGGTTCGCGCCTGGAGTAGCAACTTCTCAAAGCCCACTCCCAACCCTGGCTGTAGGTTACCCAAGCATCATACTTACTCCCTTCATTCTGGCTGTCTTTGTTCGAGTTGTAGACCTGGAAAATAAAAATGAAAATTCACTTGTGTGCATTTTATACCACCCTATAGGTTCACTGTAGAAAACCATTATCTTCCTCATTTTCCCTAGTTTGCACCATGAAGTAGAAAGTAATTTCTGGCTCCCAAATATGAACCCATTCAATAATTATCTCCTTCTCAGTATTTACTTTAGCTGTTCTTAAGTGTGTGTGCATCAGAATCATCTGTGCAACTTTATTGTGTAAAAAAAAAATTCCCTCTTTTCAAGAAAGCAAGTAAATGTATATGCGTACATAAAGAGAAAAGAGAAAAAAATTAAAATTAGTTACAAATCGTTAAGCATGAACTGCGTACCAGGCAATGTGCTAAGCATTTCACATGAACCATCTGAAATAATCAACATGACAATTCTGTTGGGCAGGAGCTGTTATTATCACTGTTTCACAGATGGAGAATATGAAGCCTAGAGGGGTTAACTAATGTCTCACAGCTAGTTAGTGGCAAAGTCAGGACCTTTACATCAGAAACGTTGACTGTTAATACTGGGGAGTGGGAACTGTTACTTTTTACTCTGCGTACTTCTAGAAATTTGAATGTTATAAGGAGAATATATATTTTCCATAGAAACCCCTTAAATAATAGAAATCATAAAAAGGGAAAGTACCCCAATAAAGAAAAAGAAAATGCCCAATATAAAAGAGACAAGGACATACTGCAAGGGTCAGCAAGTTTTTCTTGCAAAGGGTCAGATGTTAACATTTTACGCTTTGTGAGCCAAGAGGCAAAATCAATGACATTATGTAGCTACTTCTACAACAAGATAGAAAGCACATTTTCATAAATTTTTTGACAAAATTGAGAATCTAATAATATTTGAGTATGATTTTCTGAAATGTAAGCCTACTAATCAGAAGAATTTTTTTTTAAGAGAGGTTGATATTTAGCTTAATTGGTGCTCAAAGTTAGTATTCCTTATAAAGTCGATTGTAGATGTTTGTTTGTAAACATGATGCTTGGCTTATGGGCTCTACAAAAGAAGGTGGTGGGCTGGATTTGGTCTGTGGATCACAGTTTGCCCGTCCCTGATATGCTGTCATAATTAAATAAGATGAAACCTCTACTTTAGAAAAGAAAAAAATTGGCTGGGAGCAGTGGCTCACACCTGTAATCCCAGCACTTTGGGAGGCCAAGGGGGGTGGATCATGAGATCAGGAGATCAAGACTGTCTTGGCTAACATGGTTAAACTCCGTCTCTACTAAAAAACACAAAACATTAGCCAGTCGTGGTGGCAGGCGCCTGTAGTCCCAGCAACTCGCGAGGCTGAGGCAGGAGAACGGCATGAACCAGGAAGTGGAGCTTGTAGTGAACCGAGATCATGCCACTGCACTCCAGCCTGGGCAACAGAGCAAGACTCTATCTAAAATAAATAAATTAATTAAGTAAAGAAAAAAAATCATAGAACCCAAGCCCTTCTTTGGTTATTAAGGTTCTGTAGGTATAGAAAGGTATAAGGTGAACCTGATCATAATATATATAATTATATATTATATTATATATATTATATATAATTATTATATATAAAATTATATCTATAATTATATATATCTCCCTCCAGTGATTCTAATGGCCACTCTCTGTTGAGAACCACTTATTTAACCCCTAAAGAAACCAAGGCAACCACCTCTGAAAAGAACCATTAAATCCAGAAAGGGATTTTTTACTTAAGAAATATGACGGAGAATGGCTGGTCAAGAGGTCCCACTTGGCCCTTTAGCTGCTTTGTGTCATTGGGTCTCTTAGCCTCTCTGGGCATCTATTGCCTCATCTGTAAAATGAGGGAGTCACTCAAGAAGGTCTTTGAATTATCAAGCTCTAAATATAACAAATCACCCTATTTTATTATTAGTTTTCTAAGGAAAACTAAAGCTACCAGGCCACTTATTAAAGGTCAGAAAGATTAGGAAAAAGGGAAGAGGTTTCTGTACTTAAAGAGGATTGTCTAATGAATAAAAAGGCATCAATGCATATACCTAAAAGTTCGAGAGATAAGGAGTCAAAGGATTTTGATCCTGGCCTGGGCTTCCCCATCGGTAACTTCATCTTGCTGAACTTTAATTTCTTCATCTATAAAATGTGGGCGATGATAGGTTTTCCTGACTGACTCAGCCAGAGATGCTGTGAACATCAAATGAGATTGTGCCAAAGAAATACAATGAAACAGCACAACACAATGCAAGCGCTCTGGACTCTACTACTGAGAAAAGAAATGCTTAACATTCAAGGAATCTAAGGGGAGGGCAAAAGTCACCACCAAGTCTAGGTGGAGGCTGACATAGAGGTTGTGTAATTTCTACTTAAAAGAGGAAACACAGTGGCCCATTCTCCCTCAGCAGCATCTTTATCATCTATATAAATGAACTTGAGCTAGACCATGGTTTCCAAATCGAGCCCCACAGCACCTGCACAAACAAGGACTGCCAAAGGGGTTGGAGAGAGGCTGAAAGCAAATGACCCCTCCCTTGGCTTTTATCCATTTTACTCATGTGGCTGTTGAACAAGGGCATAGCAGCTTTGAAAAGTTTGAAGACCTCCTAAATAGTAATTTCCCATGTTGCTCGTGATTCGTTTACTTATCCATGCATTTAACAAATATTTACTGTGTGCTTATAATGGTCAGGCAATGTTCCAGGTACTGGGGATACAGATGAACTAGACATCTGTAATCTCTGCTCTCATAAAACTTTCCAATTAGTGAAGAAAACAGAAATAAGCAGATGCACAAATATGATTACTTCAAATATTGATAAGTACATTGGAGAAAGTTAAAATAAAAAAAAGCGGGGGTGTATTGTGGACTTTAGGTGAGGAAATGCTTCTCGGAAGAGGTGACCTTTGCGCCAGGCCTGACCGATGAGGGGCACCTCCTTGGGAAGATGTGGGGCCAGTGCCAACAAAAAGTACCAGTCCTTAGAAGGTGAAAAGTCATTGCATTTGAAGGAAGAAGGCCAGTGTGGTTGGCAATCAGTGCAATGCAGAGAGGGGTAGGAGATGAGGATAGGGCAGAGGGGCAGCGATCCGATCCTGCATAGCTTTGTGACCTGTGAGTGAAATGGGTCACAGTGTAATAGCTAGGACCAGAGATCCATGGTGACTGGCATTCACTAACCTTGGAAAGTTGGGCAAGGGAAGTACAGTAGAGAAGACCACACTTTGGCAAGTATTTTTTTTCAGCCATCCTTGATCCCTGCATTTCTCCCAGTAAATTCAAACATTCTATCCAAGGGAAACTTGCTTCTATTTATAGCTGGCAAAATCCAGAAGGAATAGTAAAATGCAGGACTTCCAGCCCTCCTTAATTAGGATGAATTTGTGCCAAATTACTGTCTTTCAATGTTTCCTGGGTCTCAGGAGATCCCTTCCTGGAACACCCAAGCAATCCCTGAATTGGAGAAGTATAATCAATGAGCCAAAGGCACCAGAAACATGTACCCACCTGCTCCTCTGAGGCCAGGCCGTTAATCTCTGTCTGGTTTGGGTTAATGAGCCAAGGAGAATGAGTTTTGAAATGAAGCCAACAAATCCTGCTTACCAGGACTTTGTGACTACAGGGCCCAACAAAGAAGGCCCAGGGTCGGGAAGCAACCAGATGCTGGCTCAGTCACAGCACTAAGCAGGAATGGTTTTGTTTACCTAGCACTTACCAAGTGCCACACATGGCAACGTCTAATCCTTGCAACCACCATATGGATGAGGTCTAGAATTATTCACATTTTAGAGATATGGAACCTGAGACCCAGAGTGGTTACACAGTTTGTGTAAGGACACAGAGCTGGTCAGTGATGTACTATTCTATCTTGCCTCTAAAGGATGTTCCAATAATTCCCTTTTACCTTTCTAGGCAGTGGCAAATGTATATCACTACCAAGCCCCTCTACTGGTTGGTATTATGGCTCATAAATACCTTCTATACTGACAGAAGCCAACAGCATCTAATTCACCCTTTAGAAATGGTCGGTCTGCTCTGGGTTATCCTTCTTCTACAGATCTCATAGCTGCCCACTAGCATCAGACTGAGGTTCAGAGGCAAGAGCAATGTCCTGAAAGGTCACTTTGACCATAGCTTTGTCTTATGATTAGCAATCTCAAATTTATATGCTTTCAGGTAAGCCTCTTTAGAGTATCTATCTTAATAGAATAGAACCCAACTCTCCAGGAGCAACCCAAGCGGACAACGGGCACTGAACAATGCCCTGATTTATGGCTCCTCAGAAGACTGAAACATTTAATGCACCTTCGACAACCCAGCTTCAGCTAACCTCTATCTGTTCTGCTTAGCTAGAGTACTCTAAAACCTGGGAACATTGTCTCCTTTGGGTTTACATACTTTGATGTAGGTATAGTCTAGTTTCTACCGACCGTTGTATACGAAGATTTGTTAAAGATCCATGCCTACAAGTATCTATTTTCAAGTATATGCTTCTGGAAAAGAGAAATTACATGTGTTTACTTTATCTTATCAGGAACCATCTAAGAGTCATTAAAGAATAATTACGACAGATAGAAATTAGTAATGATGATGATGACAAAAGCCCTGCTATGTGCCAGACACCATGCCAAGCATTCTGTGTGCACTGTCTTATTCGGTTCTCATACCAGCCTAATTATTCCTGTCACAGAGATGAGAAAACTGAGGCATTAGAGAAGTTAGGTCACATGGCCAAGGTCAGACAGCTGGAAATGGGCAGAGTCCAGACAGGAACTCCCACGGTCTGTCTCCAGACACCAAGCACTTAACCACTAACCACATGATCAATAAGTCATTGTGATGATGACGACAATGACGATGACGATGATGATGATGAAGATGATGATGATAAAGGTGAGATGTTGTGGGCAGCTGGACAGGTGAATCACAGAAGGAAGAACTTGCTCTGAGTCAGAAAGAAAATGAAACTGGGAACAGCCTTCTGATTCTAGCCTGGAGTATTTACCACGAATCCATGCAACCAGCTGGCATCTAGTGTAGAAGCAACACTTCATATTCTCTCTGAACCACAGGGTTTGATCCTGATGATAAACACCAGGGGTGGAGAGTAGCTCTTTGATACAAATCACAGGGCACTGCAATTCTGAGTCCTTACCCAGAAGCTGCAATGAAAGTACAATTTAATAAATCAAAGGAGGGCGAGGAAAGCCTTCATATGCTTCCTCTGCACCACGATGTGATTTTGCAGTAAATTCTGTTCACCGCTGAGCCAATTCAGTTTACATGTCCCTACAGAATTAACAGAGAATACACAGAGTCATTTGGATTCCCAGAATTTTTCTATGAGTACCTTTATTGCCATTATCCAAGCCGTACTGAGAAAGCAGAGAGGCTTGTTTTTCAAATGTAGAAATTAAAGACATAAGTAAAGCAAAAATTTGACAAAACAATGGAACTTTTCCCTTTCACACACAGCTGCGTTAGAGTTCAGCCATACCACACTTTGGATCAAAATCTGGACAAAATAAAAATGCTGAAAAAATAGGTTCATAAGTAAATTTGTTTAAAACTGATGCTCCTCTCTAAACTGCACCATCTTTACCTAAATGCACATCCAAACCCTATGATCCCCTGAGGTCTACTCCAAGTAGCCTGGGATATCTAATCTCCTCCCACCTGGATGCTCCCCTGATGTACCAATGTGTAGACACACTGAATGGGGCAATGTGTCAACATCTTAAAACAGTGAACAGGCTGGTTCTACACCGTCGAATATCATCTCATCCCCTCTGTGTGACAAAATGAGTCCATCACTAGAGTCAAAAGAGCTTGTTCTTTTGCATTGTTTCTGTCAGTGGTGACAGACTTGTAGTAATCTACTGCTTAGGTTCAAAGTCCAACTTTACTATTTGTTGGCTAACATGCGCATCAGTTATCACCCCAGACCTCAGTCTTGCCATCTGAAAAAGGATACTAACACTCTCCACCTCTTAGGATTGTTGTAATAATTAAATGGAATCACAGATATACAATATTCAACACAGCACTGAATGTAAATTCTATGGCCTATTGAACATTTTATAAGGATTAACTTTCATCATCATCACTGTTATTTTCCTCCTTCCTTCTCTTCCCACTGTGTTTAAAAAGCAAAAATAAATAAATAGATAAAAGCCTTTTCTGGTGATGGAAATGTATCCCCTACGGGATAAATGGCTAAGGATGGGAAATGTCATTTGAGGGACCCTGTGGCATTGGTCTTGTTGGCAATGTAATATAACCAACTGAAACTAATAGATGAAGGGAAAGGAAAGGAGACAATCTAAGGTCAACTTTTAGATCAATGGTTCTTAATCTTTTTTAAAATAGCAATCAAACATAAAAATAGCCACCTGCCACCAACCACTTTTTCACTATCAATTATGTGCCAAGCACCATACTAAGCATTTAAATGAATGATTTTATTTCATCCTCAAGTCTATGGGGTACTACACCTGCTTCTATTTCATAGCATCACATGGGTTAATTAACTTTCCAAAGGTTACATACTAGCAAATTACAGAGCCAGGATTTGATTTAGGCAGAGCACAGTAGACCAGAGTCTGTACTCAACCACAACTTCATACAGCTTCTCCACCCAGTCCTGCTTTCCAGAGGAAAAATAGCCTGCCAATTAACAAAGAACTCAAAAGAGGCTAAGCAGTAATTAAAATGGCAACAATGCAACCATTATGTAATAACAAAATTTCCACCCAATTTAAGCATAACAGGAATTCTACAAACTTCCAATTAATACAAGTGTGGCAGTAATTAAAAACCACAACCAGCTTGAGACATTTTAGGATGCCCAAAAAACATCCCTCCTAAAACCTATCAGCACATACAGAGAGAACTGGCCAGGGTTGCCAAAGACTGTGTGGCAGGTTTCTCAGTTGAGCACCATATTAGAATGTTCGGCAAACACTAACACAGGCTAAATTTAGGAACTTTTTTTTTTTTTTTTTTTTGAGAAAGAGTCTTGCTCTGTCAACCATGGCTGGAGTGTAGTGGTGCGATCTCGGCTCACTGCAACTTCTACCTCCTGGGTTCAAGTGATTCTCCTGCCACCTGAGCAGCTGGGACTACAGGCCACGCCTGGCTAATTTTTTGTGCTTTAGTAGAGATGGGGTTTCACCGTGTCGCCCAGGCTGGTGTCAAACTCCTGAGCTCGGGCAATCCACCCGCCTCGGCCTCCCAAAGTGCTAGGATTACAGGCATGAGCCACTGTGCCCAGTCTTAGGAACTTTTGATAGCACCCCTGAGAAGTTACTAGTAAGACACCCTTAGTCTGTGGAATGCCACCCATGAAACCCAATAATGGACATGATTTTTCTAGATCCGGACTTCTCTTTTCACCCATGGGCCACAGGCCACATTTGGAAAAGCTTTTGAGAAGGAATTGTTTGAATCTGAAGCATGAATAGCCCGGAGTAAATAAGGATGTGTATCAACTCAAGGGGTCAGAGCTTGGGAGCCAGCTATTGGTTCTTCCTCCTCCTCCTCCCATGAGAAATGTGGCTCTCATCACTATGGTCTGAGTGGTGAAACATGCTCAGTGGAGCAAAAATAACATGGTTGTTGCAACTTTTCTGTTTCTCAGCTGGCAATACTCTGTCAGGCTTTCCCTTTCCACTGCTACCACTGTTGCACTTGCTGTCTTAGGGAGGCTCCCTCAAATGTGAAACCAATAAAAATATAGTTGATGGCACTTCCCAATGACTGATTCCTGAACCAGTGTCAAGACCTTGCTCTTACCCTGTAGAATTATACATAAAGGGGGTTCAGTAACTGGCACATAGCCAGCCACTCAGAAAGTACTGACTGGATAAGTAGAATAAGAGAGAAACTGCAATTGAAAAAAAAAAAAAAAAAAAAAAACCAGTAAAGGTGGAGTTGGTGAGGACAATGCATTGGCCAGACAGAAAAGGCAAGCTAGATGTGTGCTCAGGTGTCCAGGTGACTGTTTTGTTCCCCCATCACCTGGCAAATTCTCTATGAAACTTTCTTACAAGGGAATGGAAATAGACAATTCAGGCTTTCCTAGGAGACAACAGGATACAGATATATCTTATTTGGCTTAACTCAAGGCTATCAAAATCCCTCACATCGCCATTTATTTTCTATGTTCCGCCCCTGTGTGTTAGGTCTACATCCACCAGGTGACAACGAATGCTGCTAATAGTTTTGGAGCCCATGGTACCACTGGGGAGTTCTGAAATAAGGGCTAAGGAAGGGGTTCTGTACCTATTGGTGCCGAGTGCCTTCCCCTACACAATCAGAGGCATCTCAAGACTAGGCAGTCTCTTAGAAAATGGCCCAGTAAAAAGTGACCAAATGGCTGTGCTCCTACAGCCATCCAAAAGACAGAGTCTTTTAACAGCCCCTGAAGCTTTCTTGCTGGTGAATAAAAATTGCTGCTTGCTGTTCAAAACGTAATTACAACAATGATGACAAATAGAAAAATAAACTTTCTTTTCCATTAGTTCAAGCACTGCCTGCTGCTTTGTAACTTGTGGATATAAGCAAGTTATCTCTTTGTATTATTCCTCAGTAACAGTGGGGGGGGAAAGTGCTCTGGACACCTGTGATTAGTACTGTTCAACATCCATGCCCCTCTTTTTCCAGGGAAACCACCCTCATTTTCCTTAGGGATCCACCTCCCTGCCAAGGCAAGTCCATATGATTTGGGTGGGGCTGGTCCCAATTTCATCTTCAGGTTTGTTGCATGTGATCCAGACTATGCATCCTACGGCACATGTCATTGGCCCAAGCCAAACTCAGCCAGTGACACTCACTCACTTTTTATCACAACTATTGGAAATGAGGCCTTGTGTTGCTAGGAAAACAGGATGCATACCTGAAGCTTTTGAGGCCAACTTCGGCTACCACACAGGCAAAGCCTTGAGCAGAAAAGGTCAAACAAAGGAATGCAGAGCCATGAATGAAGGGACATGGGATTCTGATGGTATCATTTGAGTCCTTTTATCTTAACATATCAGAAGCTCATCCCTGCTCTTTCCATAGTATATCAATAACATCCTTTTTATTTTGTAGTTGTTTCTGTTGCTTGCAGACAAGGGCTGTCCTACTTGTGCTTTATAGGGAACTCTAGCGTGAAGGAGAAAAAAGTGCAACAGAGTTGAACAAGAAACTGTGCTGTCATCCTTGAATTTCCCATTCCTTCTACCTCACAAATCCAATCGGTTCCAAGTTGTATCATTTCTATTACTATCATAAATCTTGAACCTATTCCTCATCCCCACTTCTTTTTCTATTGCCCAAGGTCAAATTGTCTTTGCCTTCTCACCTAGACCTTGACATTGGCTATCTCCTGGTTCTTGTTGGCTCCACTCTCTGGCTCTGCTCACTTGCTCCACAAGATGTGTTTCCCTAAACCACAGTGTTGGTTGGAGAAGAGAAGCCTTCAAAACATCACAATACCAGTCTTCAGATTCTCAAAGGGCAGTGATGTGAAGAAGGGGAAATCTTATTGGGCTGAACAGAGATGAAGGTCAGGGTGGAGTCCCCAGGAAGGCAGATTTCAGCTGAATCTAAATAACTGATAGGAGCTCTTCATGGTCCACTAAAGCAGGAGACTGACCCAGCATCCTCTTACACACAGACCTAAGCCCCTTCTGTCTAGAAGGTAGCCCAGGCATTCCTGGGCTGATTAATTTAGCTGCATTTGGGGTTTAATCATCATTAGCCTAACCCTTTCACTGGTATAGGCCCTGGACAGATTCCAAAACAGGGAGAAATAGATTTGGATGAAGTAGAGTCAAGGGTTGGATGGAGCATGCTGTGGGCTTTGGAAACTTGGCATTAAGGCCTGTGTTAAAGCAAACTAAATATGGCTAGAGAAGTACTCCATACTCCTATATTTGAGTCCTTGTGGACTAACCGTAACCTAACTTAATAGGTAGACACCTGAAACAATAGCTGAGTCTTGGCCAATCCCAGCAGCCATACCTCAACCACTTATACACTGGTGAGTGAGTGTTCAAACTATGTTCAAATAAGGCAAACACCAAGCTGTAACCAATCCAGTTGTTTCTGTACTTCTGATTTCTGTACGTCACTTCTTTATTATTTTTTTTTTTTTTGGTCTATAAATTTGTTATGACCACGAGGCATCCCTGGAGTCTGTCTGAATCTGCTGTGATTCTGGGGGCTGCCCGATTCACAAATTGTTCATAGCTCAATTAAACTCCTTTACATTTAATTTGGATGAAGTTTTTATTTTGTCACCTGGTTCTACCGCTTTTGAGCTATGGGCCCTTAGACGATCATTTAACATTTCTGAGTCTGCTTTCTCATTGCAAAGTAGAGCTAAGAAATAATACTTATGAGAGTATTAACGGAATTTAAAATAGTCATCACAGTGACCGGAGGTGCTCAAAAACGTTATTTCCCTTTTCCTTACTCCACAAATATTTCCTAACTTACTTGATGGCTGCAGACAACCTTAATCTCTCGTTTCTTTGATCTCTTACTGCTCCTACAGTCTGTATTCTACAAAATTTAATACCTCCAAATATAATTTTTCATTCTCATCATTTCCAATCTCCAATCAAGGTCAGTTTTACATTTCTATGGGGCAGGGTTTAGGGGAAGTGATCTATGTGGCATCTAAGTGTTTGCATATATTCAGTGTCCAAGAAATTATTCCTGATTAAACGACAAGGGGCTTACAGATGCGCATTCCTTCGTCTGGGTCTTTCTCTGCAGGTCTGAGGCAGGTCATAATGACCTTGATGAGCAAATTATCCTTATAGCAATGCTTTCACATTTTGAGTGTCACTGGCACTTACTGCACTTCTCTGCGAGAAATTTCAAATTAAGCTGAAATAGTTTCAAGAGAAAAGGTGAAACAGCTCCTCCTGGAGCATGTAGGTGGTAGGTTACACCCCAGCAACCAGTGAAGGAGTAGGCCATTTATTTTAACTTGTGTTTGGTCCTGGTGAATTAGGCGCAGGCTAACTGTTCTGGGGTTATTAACACTGATTGTTGTGAGTGCTTCTCCTCCCCTACCCCGTGACTTTGATTTGCGTGTTACATAAACACTGTTGCCATAGTTATAATTCAGGAAGCTTTGTTGTTTGACCTTAAGAAAAATTCAACCTCAAATCAGGATAACACTGACTCTCTAGACCACAATAGACCATCAGAGGATAGGATCTGCCAAATTTCTTCAAGCTTCTAGAAGGAACTACTGTATTTTGGGTAACAAGCAAGCAACAAGAGGAGGAAACGCTGCAATGTTATGCAATTTCCTTGCATTTCATATTCAGCAATCCTGAAAACCTTTATAAGCAACTTCCCTAACTCTCAACCAAAGATTGGAGTCACAGCCAACATAAACAAAAACTGGATGCAACAGAGGAAGAAAGAAATCTAAGTAACGTACAAGTCAGAAAAGTATTTCAGGAAATCTTTAAAGACAGCAGAAAGGGCACAAGCTCATTTGCTATCAAGTGCATGACAGTTCAGTAGATAGTGTGCAAGCTGACATGTATGTAGGATGTGGCCAGGTCGCAGTGTGAGGAGTCTCTTACGGCTCTAGCACTTCCTGGCTTCACGCTGATGCAACATTAAAAAGTGGATGTGAACCCACTCATCTGTCAGCATGCCGTTTTCATGGTGAGAGGAGAGACTACCTCCCATCCCCCCAAAAGAAACCGAAATATTAAACAGAGAATGTCTTTATGTGCTCCCCTCCCCAACCCCCAATCCAGTGTTTTTGGAAATAGTTACACATCTCTGTTAGCAGAAGAGAGAACCTTGCTCTTTTGTGCTTTAGAAAACTGCAAATGAGAAATTCCTCAGGATGGTATGCAGGACATCAAAGTAGGAGCTCATAAGGCTCTTCTGCTGCCCAAGTGGGGCCCAGTCCAGGAGAAACCACGGCCAGAAAGTGAGTCAGCGCACCACGCTGCTCCTTTCAACCTCCAGTCCCTCCTTCCAGGAGGTTCCAGGCACTGGCATGCAGAGCTATCTACATTGTAACTTGAGGCTGATGCAGTCAGACAAACTCAAAGCACGTTCATGATCTCCTTCATCCCCACAATGCCCCTTGAAGAGGCAGAAGGTGAATGTTATGTTATGCAACACAGACACAGGGAAAGGTGACTTGTTCCCTTGCCACAGACAGCTGTGAGCTCAGAGGACTGCATTTCTAGATCTATGACTCGAAGCTGAGTTTCCTACCCCAAATCTAGAAATAATCTTGATGCCAACTCGTATGTATGCAACAAGAGATTCTGAGAATAGTCACTCTTTTGTTCTGTTGCTTAGAGCTGGCAGGAAAGGGTGTCCCCAGCACTGTGACCACATGGAGAACCTCAGTATTCTCCTACAACTCCCAAGGAGCAGAATGAGGTTTCTAAAATGGAACTGTAGTTTCTAGAATTCTGTGCTCTGTATGGGTCCCCCACCTCCATCGCAGGCAGAATCCACTCCACTTCCGACTCCAGGAATAGTATGACTTAGGCCAGCCAGAACAGCACATTTACTCCCAACCCACATACCTTTACAAAAATTCTCAAACATACAGAAAAGATGAAAGAAGAGACAGTAAACACGCATATACCCATCACCTCTATTCTATGGTTGTTCATATTTTGCTATATTTGCCTTATCACATATCTAGCCATCTATCTTCCATTAGTCCATCCTGGTTTTTAATAAATTTTAAAAGGAGTTGCAGATATCATTACTTTTAAACATTTCAGAACACATATCATCTAAAGTTCAATAGTTGCCCATTTTTAAATGTAAAATGTACATACAACAAAATATACAGTTCTTAAGTGTGTCAAACATGAATTGTGACAATTTCATATACTCATGTAAGCTAAACCTCTATCAAAATAGAAACATCTCTATCATCTCAGATAGTTCCCTCAGACCTCCTTCCATCTTACTCCCACCCCTCACACATCCCATGCACCGGCAGCCACTGTCCTGTTTTGTTTTGTACCCCTAATTAGTTTTGCATATTCTAGATCACTGAACAAACAGACTTACATCATATATATTCTTTTATAGCCAATCTGTTTCACTCAGCATACGTTGTTTTCTTTTTTTACTTTAAGTTCTGGGATACATGTGCAGAATGTGCAGGTTTGTTACAGAAGTATATGTGCCATGCTGGTTTGCTGCACCTACCACCCATCACCTAGGTTTTAAGCCCCGCAAGCATTAGGTATTTTTCCTAATGCTCTCCCTCCCTTTGCCCCTCATCCCCCAACAGGCCCCGGTGTGTGATGTTCCCCTCCCTGTGCCCATGTGTTCTCATTGTTCAACTCCCACTTATGAGTGAGAACATGTAGTGTTTGGTTTTCTGTTCCTGTGTTAGTTTGCTGAGAATGATGGCTTCCAGTTTTACCCACATCCCGGCAAAGGACATGAACTCATTCTTGTTATGGCTGCATAGTATTCCATGGTGTATATGTGCCCTATTTTCTTTATCCAGTCTATCATTGATGGGCATTTGAATTGGTTCCAAGTCTTTGCTATTGTAAATAGTGCTGCAATAAACATACGTGTGCACGTGTCTTTATAGCAGAATGATTTATAAGATTTATAATCCTTTGGGTATATACCCAGTAATGGGATTGCACTCAGCATAAAATTTTTAAGATTCATCCGTGTTGTGGTCTGCACCAATACTTTCAGTCCTTTTCACTTCTGAGTTGAAATTTAATGTTTGAATATACCATAGTTTTATTGATTCCTTTGTTCATGGACACCTAGGTGGTTCCCTGTCTGTGACTATCATAAAGCTGGTCCAAAGGTTTTTGTACAAATCTTATTGAAGACATGTGTTTTCACTTCTCTTGGGTAAATGCCTAGGAGTGGAACTGCTGGATTCTACAGTAGAGTTTCTTACTTGTTATTAAACAAAAAACTTCCAAGCCTTTGTCCACAGTAGTTGTGCCATTTTACTTACACCCCCATCAATAATGTATGAGAGTTTGGGTTGCTTCACATCCTCACCAGCACTTGCCAGTCTTTTAATTGTGTTGTCAATCTTTTCCTTTTAGCTGTTCTGATGGGTATGTGCAGTAGTATCTTATTACAGTCACAAATTGCATTTTTCTGATGATCGATGATATATACTTTTTCATGTACGTATTGGGCCATCTTCTTTTGTGAGGCACCTCTTCAAGTCTTTTGTCTATCTTTTAGTTAGGCTCTTCTTTTTATTATTGAGTTTTATGGGTTCTCCATACATTCTGGATATGTCCTTTGTCAGATATATGGTTTGCAAATATGTCCTCTTATTCTGCAGCTTGCCAGTTGATTTCTTAACAGTGTCTTTTGATAAGCACTGGTTTTTAATTTAAATCAAGTCAATTTTTTTTTCATGTTTTTGTAGGGCTATCACTTTCTATGTCCCACTAAATAACTTCTGCCAATCCCAGATCGCAAAGATTTTGCCCCGTGTTTTCTTCTGGAGGCCTTATAGTTTTAGCTGTTATGTCTATAACCTACCTTGATATTTTTTAACCTCTACAGTGGCTAGAAATAAAAAATTCACCTTGAATTAATCCCCCTAGTTACCTTAGTTTACAAACATTATTTAGAGGTGCTTCTGAGTCATAACCCAGATTTGAAACTCAATGATTTTAAATACAAATTTAGGAACAAGTAGCCTTAACCCGTCTCACCCACCTTCTCCTTCTCCTTACCCCAAAAAAGTTCTCATATTATAGAATTGATTCATACATCCTTTGGGAACCCTCACTATATTAATAAAACTGAGATCTTCCTCCCACCTGCTCAGCTAAAAGGACAAGCAGGTAAGTGTGCTGAGCACTGTAAAGATCTATATGCTCAAGGTTAATTTTCAGGGGACTCGCCTGACTACATGGCGATCTATAAGCTATGATTTGAATGGGCAGGGGGCCCTGGGCGCCAACAAGTATAGTGGCCCTAATCAGTCACTGCCTTATTGTGGGACCCTGATCAAACCTCTTCCTCTCCCTGTATCTTAATTTCTAGCACACCAAAAGGGGGGCCTGAAATAAGCCAGCTTTGAAATTCCATACTCTTATACTTATGATTTTTAATATTTCACCATCAAGAATGAACTCCTTTAGGTTCTGAAGGGCTCTCTATGCACTTTAAAAATTTCATACATACATTAGGATGGTAACATCTCAAATCTTACTAGCAAACAGCAAAATTGGGATTTGCTGACAGTTGACTAGGAATAAGATCCCACAAATGTTGGAGGGAGTAAGAACTGGAAAGGAAAGGGATAGCAGGTTGGAAAGCTGCTGATCAGACTAGCTCGCTGTCTGGTGTTGCACAGGCGATACTCTGTCGTCTTGTTTCAGTTTGCATACTGTAAACAAATGTCCTTCTCATTTTCCTTTTTTGTTGTTGTTGTTGCTTTTTTAGGGGGTGGGGAGACAGGGTCTTACTCTGTCACCCAGGCTGGAGGGCAGTGGCTCGATCATAGCTCACTGAACAATGCTTACTGAACAATGTGGTTTAAAGTTGACCTGGATGAAACAGGTTTAGTATGTTCACATCAAAAGCTCAAAGTGCCTAGCCAAGCCTCTCTAGCTTCTTCTCTAGAGAGAACCCAAGCACACCGGACCTGAGCAACCAACATACACTTACAAGCACAACCAGCAGCCAGGGCAACCGAGTAGACTAAGTCCAGTGGGGTCCCCTCCCCAGGATGGGAGAGATTAGGGGGTGTCTGTCTTGAGAGCACGGCAGATGAACATACAAATCCAAAGGCTGTTTCTGGGTCCTTTCCTATCATGCTTGATATAGTTGACCACCTGTGTCCTTTAAATGTCCACCTCTCCTTGGCCCTACTACCCAGCCCTGCTCCACAGCTCTCCACAGGTTCCTGTGCCCCATACTAATCTTAACATAAAAGGAATATATAAACATACACATATAATCATAAACATAAAATCTATATAAGTGCGTATATACACACATACATATAGAGTCAATTTTTGTTACTTGCAGGAGTCACATTTTATAAAATAGCAACAAACACTTAATTAGCAAACACTAAACCATTGCTTCTAGGAGAAACAGGTTCCTGCAAGCCTCTGGTTCCAACATTCTCATCAACCAATCAATATAGAACCCTATTTTATGTATGTTTCTGTCCAAAGACATCACCTTATTCAATTTACGTTGCTGAATTGTTTTCACTGAGCTCATATCCACCTGCATTATACTTTATGCTTGAACAAAGCTCATCTCACAAGTATTTTCACATTATGTCACAAGGCACATCACAACCTTCTTTCACTTAGACAGGATATCAGCATTACATTTGGGGACCACTTTAGCTAAATCACCACAAGAAACCACAAAATGAAAAAAAAAAAAAAGCAAAAAAAAAAAAAGTAGCACTAAATAGAGTGTGAAAAGGACATTTATTGGGCTAGGTGCAGTATCTCACATCTCTAAATCTCTAATCCCAGCACTTCAGGAGGCAAGGCAGGAGGACTGCTTGGGATCAGGAGTTTGAGATCAGCCTGGGCAACATGGTGAGACCTCACCTTGCCTCTACTAAAAAAAAAAAAAAAAATCAGCCAGGCATGGTGGCATGCACCTGTAGTCCCCGCTACTTGGGAGGATGAGGCAGGAGGATCACTTGAGCCCAGGAGATCGAGGCTGCAGTGAGCTATGATGGAGCCACTGCCCTCCAGCCTGGGTGACAAAGCAAAACCCTGTCCCCCAAACTCCCCAAAAAAGAACAAGAAAAGAAAAAGGAAAAGGATATTTGTTTACAATATGAGAGCTGAAACAAGAAGGTAGAGTAGGGCCTGTGCAACACCAGCTGTGAACAAGCACAGTGGATGATCAAAACCTTTCACCACTCTACACATGCCTACAAACAACTGTGAAAACTCTGCAAGTATTGACTTCAGGTTACAAATAAATTTTGGTGAGTAGATGAATTCACAAATACGGAATCCATGAATAATGAGGATATGTGTGTATGTATATATACACATACATATATACAATATACATATATGAATATATGTAAATGCATATATATAAAGTTTTTTGGAAAACAGCTATGTTCATTCACTTGACCATAGCTGTTTTTGTGCTATAATAGAGTTGAGTAGTTTCAACAGTCTGTTGTACGATAAGTGTATATTCAACTTTACCAGGTTTTGGATGGTTGTACTAATTAACACTCCCACCAGCAGTACATTATGAAAGTTCCATAGCCTACTGTAAAAATTCCCTAAGCTCCTCCTTGGATCTCTTTACTTATCTCTCTCTCTCTCTTTCTATATGCCACAATTAGAAATTTCATCCATTACCATAGCTGCAACAATGCCTCCATGCAGATGGTGCCCCACCTCTAAATCTGGAACCCCAACCCCCCTCCAGTCTTCTTAGGAGCAGACCTCCATTTCTAACTGCTTGCTGGCCATCTTCATCTGGGAATTTCCCCTAA
This sequence comes from Macaca nemestrina, assembly GCF_043159975.1. Classification (NCBI taxonomy): domain Eukaryota; kingdom Metazoa; phylum Chordata; class Mammalia; order Primates; family Cercopithecidae; genus Macaca; species Macaca nemestrina. The sequence continues at coordinate 37,422,045 of NC_092130.1, forward strand.
CCTCAAATCTAGCACCTATCCCTCCTACAACCACCAAGAAGGGTTTCTCAAGACAATAGGAGGGATAACACCTTAAGACCTGTGAACAAGCCACGAAATTAGTACTTGTTTTTAGTTAGTTGATGGCAAGGCCATTGAACAGAAACACATACACACACACACACAAAAAAAAAATCTATTTTCTTTCTTTCTTTTTTTTTTTTTTTTGAGACGGAGTCTTGCTCTGTCACCCAGGCTGGAGTGCAGTGGCACAATCTTGGCTCACTGCAACCTCCACCTTCCAGCTTCAAGCAATTCTCCTGCCTCAGCCTCTTGAGTAGTTGAGATTACAGTCACATGCCACCAAATTCTGCTAATTTTTTTGTATTTTTAGTAGAGATGGAGTTTCACCATGTTGATCAGGCTGGTCTCAAACTCCTGACAGATGATCCACCCACCTCGGCCTTTTTCAAAGTGCTGGAATTACAGGCGTGAGCCACTGCACCCAGCCACAAACCTATTTTCTTTTTCCTTTTTTATTATACTTTAAGTTCTGGGGTACAAGTGCAGAAAGTGCAGGTTTGTTACATAGGTATATATGTGCCATGTTGGTTTGCTGCACCCATCAACCCATCATCTACATTAGGTATTTCTCCCAATGCTATCCCTCCCCTTGCTCCCCACCCCCCAATAGGCCCTGATGTGTGATATTCCTTCCCTGTGCCCATGTGTTCTTGTTGTTCAACTCTCATTTATGGGAGTGGGAGTTATGAGAACACAATTTATGAGTAAGAACATGCGGTGCTTGGTTTTCTGTCCTTGCGATAGTTTGCTGAGAATGGTGGTTTCCAGTTTCATCCATGTCCCTGCAAAGGACATGAACTCATTCATTTTTACGGCTGCAAAGTATTCCATGGTGTATATGTGCCATATTTTCTTCATCCAGTCTATCATTGATGGGCATTTGGATTGGTTCCAAGTCTTTGCTATTGTGAATAGTGCCTCAATAAACATACTTGTGCAGGTGTCTTTACAGTAGAATGATTTATAATCCTTTGGGTATACACCCAGTCATAGGATTGCTGGGTCGAATGGTATTTCTGGTTCTAGATCCTTGAGGAATCACCACACAGTCTTCCACAATGGTTGAACTAATTTACACTCCCACCAACAGTGTAAAATTGTTCCTATTTCTCCACATCCTCTCCAGCATCTGTTATTTCCTGACTTTTTAATCATCGTCATTCTAACTGGTATGAGATGGTATCTCATTGTGGTTTTGATTTGCATTTCTCTAATGACCGGTGATGATGAGTTTTTGGGGTTTTTTTAATGTTTGTTGGCTGCATAAATTTTGTTTTCTTTTGAAAAGCATCTGTTAATATCCTTCGTCCACTTTTTGATGGGGTTGTTTTTTTCTTGTAAATTTGTTTAAGTTCCTTGTAGACTCTAGATACTAGCCCTTTGTCAGATGGATGGATTGCAAAAATTTTCTCCCATTCTGTAGGTTGCCTGTTCACTCTAATAATAGTTTCTTTGGCTGTAGAGGAGCTCTTTAGTTTAATTAGATCCCATTTGTCAATTTTGGTTTTTGCTGTAATTGTTTTTGGTGTTTTAGTCATGAAGTTTTTGCCCATGCCTATGTCCTGAATGGTATTGCCTAGGTTTTCTTCTAGGGTTTTTATTGTTTTAAGTCTTACATTTAAGTCTTTAATCTATCTGGAGTTAATTTTTGTATAAGGTGTAAGTTTCAGTTTTCTGCATATGGCTAGCCAGTTTTTCCAACACCATTTATTAAATAGGGAATCCTTTCCCCATTTTTTGTTTTTGTCAAACCTATTTTCATCTAGCAACTGTTATTTTCTCACTGTGACATTTCTCTGTGCCTCATTACCCCACCTATAAAATGGAGAGCATACCACATAAAGTAGAAGGTAGCAGCAGCAGAGCAGCTGGCACCATGCCCAGCACAGAGTAAATGCTCAGTAAACAGTAGCTAATAATCATTATCTTGGTTAATGGCATCACTTTTATCTCAGTGGCCAGACCTAAGATCTTAAAGTCCTGCCTTTTCACTCCCACATCTAATCAGGTGATAATAACTGGATTCTGCTTCCAGCATGATCGTATATTTCTCTTCCATCCCAACAGTTCCACTTGGGAGTTCAGCACCTCCTGCTTGGAATGCCTTCACAGTGGTTTACTCTCTGCCTTCCCATAGACTGTATATCCTTCATGTGGCCACAGCTCTGAAATCACTTCTCAAATCCTTTATGGTCACATCATCCCTTAACAGCATAATGTCCAGATTTCTACATGAGGCCTCTGATAAGCTGGCCCCAATATTTCCTACCTTACTTTTCTACTTTCCTTTCCCAAACCTCATGACCATCTACATGCAACTACTAGCTGTTTCCTCTTCTGTCCCATGCTTTCTGTCTAAGAATCTGATTGCCACATTTCTTGACAAAGAAGCCCTTCTATCCATCTCTGCCTGTGAACATCCTTCAACGCGCTACCTATATGTGCTCCTCTATGAAGCTGCCTTCAACTCCCTCAGTCTAAAATCACTGCTCTATTTCGATAGCACTATGTTCACACCTCACACTGATCTTTTTCACTCTGAAATAAATGCAAGGTGACAAATTTATCCTGGTAGACCGGAGGGCCTTGCACATAGAAGGCATTTAATAAACACTGGATGAATGCCATGAGGAACCAAGGCCATCTAAAATGTCATCAATGCACATCTTAGATTCAGTTTACATTAACTTTAAAAAGTGGCTCTTGCCTATAATTCCAGCACTTTGGGAAGTGAGGCCGGGGGATCACTTGAGCCCAGGAATTTGAGACCAACCTGGGCAACATAGTGAGTCCTAGCCTCTACTTAAAAAAAAAAAAGAAAAAGAAAAAGAAAAGAAAAAGAAATTAGCTGGGCATGGTGGCATACACCTGTAGTCCTAGCTACTCAGGAGGAAGGCTGAAGCAGTAGGATAGCTTGCCCCCAGGAGGCTGAGGTTGCAATATGCTGTGATCATGATGCCATGGCACTCCAGTCTGGGTGACAGAGTGAGGCCCTATCTCAAAAAAAAAAAAAAGAAAAAAAAGAAAAAAAAATCAACAATCCAATCAAAGTAGTTTGTAATTAAAAATGAATTTAGGACTGGGCATGGTGGCTCACACCTATAATCCCAGCACTTTGGGAGACCAAAGTATGAGGATCACCTGAGGTCAGGAATTCGAGACCAGCCTGGCCAACATGGTGAAACCCCATCTCTATTAAAAACAAAATATTACCCAGGCATGGTGGTGGGCGCATGTAACCCAGCTACTCGGGAGATTAAAGCAGGAGAATTGCTTGAATCCGGGAGACAGAGGTTGCAGTGAGCCGAGATCACATCACTGCACTCCAGTCTGGGTGACAGAGTGAGACTCCCATCTCAAAACAAAACAAAACAAAATGAACTTAGGACTCAGGAAGGTCTTCAAATATGGAAAGAGCAAACTGCCATCTGACTAGCAGCATTTTAAGTATTAAATTGCTCACTTACAATTGTGTTCACCCCAAGAAGGTTAAGCAGTCAGCATCAGGCTAGGCACAGAACCCAGTAGTGTCAGCTACAAAAATAACAATGTCTTGGATGACAATTAATATGATTTCTGTATGGCAGCTGATCTTTGCATACCCTATGTGCTTTAAAAAAAAAAAATCACTACTAGCCGGGTGCGGTGGCTCACGCCTGTAATCCCAGCACTTTGGGAGGCCAAGGCGGGTAGATCACGAGGTCAGGAGATTGAGACCATCCTGGCTAACATGGTGAAACCCCGTCTCTACTAAAAATACAAAAATTAGCTGGGCGTGGTGGCAGGTACCTGTAGTCCCAGCTACTCCGGAGGCTGATGCAGGAGAATGGCGTGAACCTGGGAGGTTGCAGTGAGTGGAGATCATGCCACTGCACTCCAGCCTGGGTGACAGAGCGAGACTCCGTCTCAAAAAAAAAAAGTCACTACTGCACTTCTTAAATCATCTTGGAGCCTTTCAAATCAGTTGTGAAATAGTTAATTATTCAACAGTGTTAAGACAATAAAAACCATTTGGAGGAACAAAATCAAGGTCTTCACCTTACATTATATTTTGATGCCAAAACAAATGTCAGGTAATATTTATCTTATAATGGGAATCCATTCAAACAAAGATAGAATGCATAAAGTAGCTCACAGCCTCAATACAGAAAGAGTTCTTAACACTCAAAGGTAAATACGCCAATAGAAAAAAAATAGACAAAGGATAAACTATTTGCAAAAGGAGAACAAGAATTCAATAAACAAAGGGAATATTCAAAAACAAAAAATATCCTAATTACAACAATGATAATACGTATTACTTTTTGAAAAAGTTAAGAATTTTCTAAAACTTTGGTAGCAACTAGTATAGATGCAGGCTCAGGGAAATGGATATTCCCATGTGCAACTCATGGAAGTATAAATTAGCACAGTCTTCATGAAGAGCAAGCATCAAAGATCAATATATCGTCATGCATCACTTAATGACAGGGATATGTTCTGAGAAATGCATTGTTAGGCAATTTTTTTCCCTACAAACATTATAGAGTGCATTTACACAAACCTAGATGGTATAGCCTACTACACAACTAGGCCATATGGTGTAGCCTATTATTGTTCCTAGGCTATAAACCTATACAGCATGTTACCATACTGAATACTGTAGGCAACTGACACACAATAGTATTTGTGTATCTAAGCATATCTAAACATAGAAAAGGTACAGTCAAAATATGGTATAAAGATAAAAAGTGGGGGAAGTTCCAAGATGGCCGAATAGGAACAGCTCCAGGCTACAGCTCCCAGCATGAGCGACACAGAAGACGAGTGATTTCTGCATTTCCAACTGAGGTACCGGGTTCATCTCAGTTGGGGCTTGTCAGACAGTGGGTGCAGCCCACGGAGTGTGAGCCAAAGCAGGGCAGGGCATCACCTCACCTGGGAAGTGCAAGGGGTCTGGGAATTCCCTTTCCTAGCCAAGGGAAGCTGTGACAGACGGTACCTGGAAAATCGGGACACTCCCACCATAACACTGAGCTTTTCCAACTGTCTTAGCAAACGGCACACCAGGAGATTATATCCCATGCCCGGCTCGGAGGGTCCCAAGCCCATGGAGCCTCACTCACTGCTAGCATAGCAGTCTGAGATTGAACTGCAAGGCAGCAGCAAGGGTGGGGGAGGGGCGTCAGCCACTGCTGAGGCTTGAGTAAGTAAACAAAGTGGCCGGGAAGTTCAAACTGCGTGGAGCCCACTGCAGCACAAGGAGGCCTGCCTGCCTCTTTAGACTCCATCACTGGGGGCAGGGCACAGCTGAACAAAAGGCAGCAGAAAGTTCTGCAGACTTAAATGTCCTTGTCTGACAGCTTTGAAGAGAGTAGTGGTTCTCCCAGCACACAGTTTGAGATCTGAGAACGGACAGACTGCCTGCTCAAGTGGGTCCCTTACCCACGAGTAGCCTAATTGGAGACACCTCCCAGTAGAGGCCGACTGACACCTCATACAGCCAGGTGCCCTTTGAGATGAAGTTTCCAGAGGAAGGATCAGGCAGCAACATTTGCCATTCTGCAATATTTGCTGTTCTGCAGCCTCCACTGGTGACACCCAGGCAAACAGGGTCTGGAGTGGACCTCCAGCAAAATCCAACAGACCTGCAGCTGAGGGCACTGACTGTTAGAAGGAAAAACTAACAAACAGAAAGGACATCCACACCAAAACCCCATCTGTATGTCACCATCATCAAATACCAAAGGTAGATAAAACCACAAAGATGGGGAGAAACCAGAGCAGAAAAGCTGAAAATTCTAAAAATCAGAGCGCCTCTTCTCCTCCAAAGGAATGCAGCTCCTCACCAGCGATGGAACGAAGCTGGACGGAGAATGATTCTGACAAGTTGAGGGAAGAAGGCTTCAGACAATTGGTAACAAACTTCTCCAAGCTAAAGGAGGATGTTCGAACCCATCGCAAAGAAGCTAAAAACCTTGATAAAAGATTAGATGAATGGCTAACTAGAATAAACAGCATAGAGAAGACCTTAAGTGACCTGATGGAGCTGAAAACTATGGCATGAGAACTACATGATGCATGCACAAGCTTCAGTAGCCAATTTGATCAAGTGGAAGAAAGGGTATCAGTGATTGAAGATCAAATGAATGAAATGAAGTGAGAAGAGAAGTTTAGAGAAAAAAGAGTAAAAAGAAATGAACAAAGTCTCCAAAAAATACGGGACTATGTGAAAAGACAAAATCTACATCTGATTGGTGTATCTGAAAGTGACGGGGAGAATGGAACCAAGTTGGAAAACATTCTTCAGGATATTATGCAGGAGAATAATAATAATAATATCCTTCCCCAACCTAGCAAGGCAGGCCAACATTCAAATTCAGGAAATACAGAGAACGCCACAAAGATAATCCTCAAGAAGAGCAACAACTCCAAGACACGTAAGTGTCAGATTCACCAAAGTTGAAATGAAGGGAAAAATGCTAAAGGCAGCCAGAGAGAAAGGTCAGGTTACCTACAAAGGGAAGCCCATCAGACTAACAGCGGATCTCTTGGCAGAAACTCTACAGCCCAGAAAAGAGTGGGGCCCAATATTCAACATTCTTAAAGAAAAGAATTTTCAACCCAGAATTTCATATCCAGCCAAACTAAGCTTCATAAGTGAAGGAGAAATAAAATCCTTTACAGACAAGCAAATGCTGAGAGATTTTGTCACTACCAGGCCTGCCTTACAAGAGCTCCTGAAGGAAGCACTAAACATGGAAAGGAACAACCGGTACCAGCCACTACAAAAACATGTCAAATTGTAAAGACCATTGATGCTAGGAAGAAACTGCATCATCTAACGAGCAAAATAACCAGCTAACAACAAAATGACATGATCAAATTCACACATAACAGTATTAACCTTAAATGTAAATGGGCTAAATGCTCCAATTAAAAGACACAGACTGGCAAATTGGATAAAGAGTCAAGACCCATCAGTATGCTGTATTCAGGAGATCCATCTCACATGCAGAGACACACACAGGCTCAAAATAAAGGGATGGAGGAAGATCTACCAAACAAATGGAAAAAAAAGCAGGAGTTGCAATCCTAGTCTCTGATAAAACAGACTTTAAACAAACAAAGATCAAAAGAGACAAAGAAGGCCATTACATAATGGTAAAGGGATCAATTCAACGAGAAGAGCTAACTATCCTAAATATATATGCACCCAACACAGGAGCACCCAGATTCATAAAGCAAGTCCGTAGAGATCTACAAAGAGACTTAGACTCCCACACAATAATAATGGGAGACTTCAACACCCCACTGTCAACCTTAGACAGATCAACGAGACAGAAAGTTAACAAGGGTATCCAGGAATTGAACTCAGCTCTGCACCAAGTGGACCTAACAGACATCTACAGAACTCTCCACCCCAAATCAACAGAATATACATTCTTCTCAGCAACACATCACACTTATTCCAAAATTGACCACATAGTTGGAAGTAAAGCACTCCTCAGCAAATGTGAAAGAACAGAAATTATAACAAACTGTCTCTCAGACCACAGTGCAATCAAACTAGAACTCAGGATTAAGAAACTCACTCAAAACCAGTCAACTACTTGGAAACTGAACAACCTGCTCCTGAATGACGACTGGGTGCATAACGAAATGAAGGCAGAAATAAAGATGTTCTTTGAAACCAATGAGAATGAAGACACAACATACCAGAACCTCTGGGACACATTTAAAGCAGTGCACAGAGGAAAATTTATAGCACTAAATGCCCACAAGAGAAAGCAGGAAAGATCTAAAATTGATACCCTAACATCACAATTAAAAGAACTAGAGAAGCAAGAGCAAACACATTCGAAAGCTAGCAGAAGGCAAGAAATAACTAAGATCACAGCAGAACTGAAGGAGATAGAGACACAAAAAACCCTTCAAAAAAATCAATGAATCCAGGAGCTGGTTTTTTGAAAAGATCAACAAAATTGATAGACTGCTAGCAAGACTAATAAAGAAGAAAAGGGAGAAGAATCAAATAGACGCAATAAAAAATGATAAAGGGGATATCACCACCAACCCCACAGAAATATAAACTACCAGCAGAGAATACTATAAACACCTCTGCACAAATAAACTAGAAAATCTAGAAGAAATGGATACATTCCTGGACACACACACCCTCCCAAGACTAAACCAGGAAGAAGTTGAATCTCTGAATAGAACAAAAACAGGCTCTGAAACTGAGGCAATAATTAATAGCCTACCAACCAAAAAAAGTTTAGGACCAGACGGATTCACAGTCAAATCCTACTAGAGGTACAAAGAGGAGCTGGTACCATTCCCTCTGAAACTATTCCAATCAATAGAAAAAGAGGGAATCCTCCCTAACTCATTTTATGAGGCCAGCATCATCCTGTTACCAAAGCCTGGCAGAGACACAACAAAACAAGAGAATTTTAGACCAATATCCCTGATGAATACTGATGCAAAAAAAATCGTCAATAAAATACTGGCAAACCCAATCCAGCAGCACATCAAAAAGCTTATCCAACATGATCAAGCTGGCTTCATCCCTGGGATGCAAGGCTGGTTCACCATACGCAAATCAATAAATGTAATCCAGCATACAAACAGAACCAAAGACAAAAACCACATGATTATCTCAATAGATGCAGAGAAGGCCTTTGAAAAATTCAACAGCCTTCATGCTAAAAACTCTCAATAAAGTAGGTATTGATGGGACATATCTCAAAATAGTAAGAGCTATGCATGACAAACCCACAGTCAATATCATACTGAATGGGCAATAACTGGAAGCATTCCCTTTGAAAACCGGCACAAAATAGGGATGCCCTCTCTCACCACTCCTATTCAACATAGTGTTGGAAGTTCTGGCCAGGGCAATCAGGCAAGAGAAAGAAATAAAGAGTATTCAATTAGGAAAAGAGGAAGTCAAATTGTCCCTGTTTGCAGATGACATGATCGTGTATCTAGAAAACCCCATCGTCGGCCGGGCGCGGTGGCTCAAGCCTGTAATCCCAGCACTTTGGGAGGCCGAGACGGGCGGATCACGAGGTCAGGAGATCGAGACCATCCTGGCTAACATGGTGAAACCCCGTCTCTACTAAAAAATACAAAAAACTAGCCGGGCGAGGTGGCAGGTGCCTGTAGTCCCAGCTACTCGGGAGGCTGAGACAGGAGAATGGCATGAACCCAGGAGGCAGAGCTTGCAGTGAGCTGAGATCTGGCCACTGCACTCCAGCCTGGGTGACAGAGCGAGACTCTGTCTCAAAAAAAAAAAAAAAAAAGAAAACCCCATCGTCTCAGCCCAAAGTCTCCTTAAGCTGATAGGCAACTTCAGCAAAGTCTCAGGATACAAAATCAATGTGCAAAAAATCACAAGCATTCTTATACACCAGTAACAGACAGAGAGCCAAATCATGAGTGAACTCCCATTCACAATTGCTTCAAAGAGAATAAAATACCTAGGAATTCAACTTACAAGGGATGTCAAGGACCTCTTCAAGGAGAACTACAAACCACTGCTCAATGAAATACAAGAGGACACAAACAAATGGAAGAACATTCCATGCCCATGGATAGGAAGAATCAATATTGTGAAAATAGCCCTACTGTCCAAGGTATTTATAGATTCAATGCCATCCCCATCAAGCTACCAATGACTTTTTTCACAGAATTGGAAAAAAACTACTTTAAAGTTCATATGGAACCATAAAAGAGCCCGCATTGCCAAGACAATCCTAAGCCAAAAGAACAAAGCTAGAGGCATCACACTACCTGACTGCAAATTATATTACAAGGCCACAGTAACCATAACAGCGTGGTACTGGTACCAAAACAGAGATATAGATCAATGGAACAGAACAGAGCCCTCAGCATAATACCACACATCTATAACCATCTGATCTTTGACAAATCTGACAAAAACAAGAAATGGGGAAAGAATTCCCTATTTAACAAATGGTGCTGGGAAAACTGGCTAGCCATATGTAGAAAGCTGAAACTGGATCCCTTCCTTACACCTTAGACAAAAATTAATTCAACATAGATTAGAGACTTACATGTTAGACCTAAAACCATAAAAACCCTAGAAGAAAACCTAGGCAATACCATTCAGGACATAGGCATGGGCAAGGACTTCATGTCTAAAACACCAAAAGCAATGGCAACAAAAGCCAAAATTGACAAATGGGATCCAATTAAGCTAAAGAGCTTCTGCACAGCAAAAGAAACTACCATCAGAGTTAACAGGCAACCTACAGAATGGGAGAAAATTTTTACACTCTACCCATCTGACAAAGGGCTAATATCCAGAATCTACAAAGAACTTAAACAAGTTTACAAGACAAAAATTAAACAACCCCATCAAAAAAGTGGGCAAAGGATATGAACAGACACTTCTCAAAAGAAGACATTTATGCAGCCAACAGACACATGAAAAAACGCTCATCATCACTGGCCATCAGAAATATGCAAATCAAAACCACAGTGAGACACCATCTCACACCAATAGCCATCATTAAAAAGTCAGGAAACAACAGGTGCTGGAGATGATGTGGAGAAATAGGAACACTTTTACACTGCTAGTGGGACTGTAAACTAGTTCAACCATTGTGGAAAACGGTGTGGCGATTCCTCAAGGATCTGGAACTAGAAATACCATTTGACCCAGCAATTCCATTACTGGATAATCCCAAAAGATTATAAATCATGCTGCTATAAAGACACATGCACATGTATATTTATTGAGGCACTATTCACAATAGCAGACTTGGAACCAACCCAAATATCCATCAATGATAGACTGGATTAAGAAAATATGGCACATATACACCATGGAATACTATGCAGCCATAAAAAAGGATGAGTTCATGTCCTTTGTAGGGACATGGATGAAGCTGGAAACCATCATTCTCAGCATACTATCTCAAGGACAGAAAACCAAACACCGCATGTTCTCACTCATAAGTGGGAACTGAACAATGAGAACGCTTGGCCACAGGGTGGGGAACATCACACACTGGGGCCTGTTGTGGGGTGGGCAGGCTGGGGAGGGAGAGCATTAGGAGATACACCTAATGTAAATGATGAGTTACTGGGTACAGCACACCAACATGGCACATGTATACATATGTAAAAAACTGCGTGTTGTGCACATGTACCCTAGAACTTAAAAAAAAAAAAAGATAAAGATAAAAAGTGGTATTCCTGTATAAAGTGCTTACCATGCATGGAGCTTACAGGACTGGAAGTTGCTCTGGGAGAGTCAATGAGTGAATGTGAAGGCCTAAGACATTACTGCACACTACTGTAGACTTCAGAAACACTGGACACTTAGCCTCCACTAAAGTTACTAAAAGCGTTCTTCTTCAATAATACATTAATCTTAGTTTACTGTAACTTTACAAACTTTTTGATTTTTTTTAACTTTTTGATTCTTGTAATAACATTTAGCTTAAAACACAAACACATTTTACAGCTGCACAAAAGTATTGTTTTTCTTATTCAACAAGCTTTTTTCTATTTTTTATTATTGTTTTACTTTCTAAGCTGTTGTTGTTAAAAACCAAGACACGAACACAAACATTAGCCTAGGCCTACACGGGGTCAGGATCATCCACATCACCGTCTTCCACCTCCACATCTTGTCCCACTGGAAGCTCTTCAGGGGCAATAACACACATAGAGCTGTCACCGACGATAACAATGCGTTCTTCTGGAATACTACCTGAAGGTCTGGTTTCACGCTGTCTCACAGCTTTTTTTTTTTTTTAAATAAGTAGAAGGGGTACACTTTAATGGTCAAAAGTAGAGTGTAGTAAATACATAAACCAGTAATACAGTCATTTATCATCAAGTATTGCATGTGCTCTACTTTTGTATGACTGAGAGCGTGGTAGGTTTGTTTACACCAGCATCACCACAAACACACGAATGATGTGTTGCAGGAATATGACGGCTACAACAGACTAAGAGACAGGAATTTTTTAGCTCCATTATAATCTTATGGGACCACAGTGGTACATGTGGTGTGTCATTGACTGAAATGTCTTTATACGGTGTGTGACTGTATGTGTTCATCAAGCAAATCTACTTCTATGCATTATGCTAAGAAAAGAATCATGGATAGTAGCCCACTGAGAGGTGAATGCACAGATCTGTCTTATACACAAAATGTTACAAATTATATATTTCTCTGAGGAAAGTGTTCACAATTTTCTTAATATTATTTCTTCTTTCATCAAAGGAGTTTCTAAGTCACTCAACACTTCTGGTTGTAGAATAATAGTTAGAAGTAAGTGTGACAGCTTCTGCTAATGGACTGTAAAATGTCTGATTCTCTTTTTTTCCTTAATCAGACCCTTGATATGTGGGAGCAAGATTTTACCCAGCTGAAAACACACATTCCTCTTAGGAATATGACACAGTTCTGGCCAATGAGACACAAGTGGATATATACAGGGGATTTCTGGCAAACCTTTGTTTCGCTGACACAGACACCACTCCTTCCTCTTCCCGCCTTCCTTCTCCCTGACTGAACCACAGATGTGAGGCCAGGAGGTATAGCAGCCCACAAGGAAGACAAAAGCCTACATCCTAAAGGATCCTCCTCACCCTAAGGAGGAGTGGAAAGACGCTATGAAGCTGGGTCTTTAATGGCTTCACAGAGCCACCCTATTTGTCCCACGTGGCCTATCATATATATTAATGCCTAAAACTTATTTTAAGCCATTGTTTGATTGTCAGTTATTTGCAGCAAAACTCACTGCTAAACTGACAGATATGAGAAAATATAAAAAATTAAATGAAAATCCTAAAGTACAATACGTGGAAAGGGATGCACGTTTTGTTTATATATGAATAGATGTGTGTCTAGATATATATAAATGCATAATGATAGAAAAGAGTTGAAAACACAAACATCACAAATTAACCACTGTTTTCTTTTTTTTTTTTTTTTTTTTTTTTTGAGACAGAGTCTGGCTCTGTCGCCCGGGCTAGAGTGCAGTGGCTGGATCTCAGCTCACTGCAAGCTCCGCCCCCCGGGTTTACGCCATTCTCCTGCCTCAGCCTCCTGAGTAGCTAGGACTACAGGCGCCCGCCGCCTCGCCCGGCTAGTTTTTTGTATTTTTTAGTAGAGACGGGGTTTCACCATGTTAGCCAGGATGGTCTCGATCTCCTGACCTCGTGATCCGCCCGTCTCGGCCTCCCAAAGTGCTGGGATTACAGGCTTGAGCCACCGCGCCCAGCCATTAACCACTGTTTTCTAAGATGAGTGATATTCATCTTCCTCTTCATCTTTTTAGTTATTTTCCACATTTTCTACTCTGTTACTCTATGTTACTCTTTCAATCAAAAAATACAGTTTATTTTTTCGACGTAAAAATGCATGAAAATCTGCATTCTCTCTTTTCTGTACCTTTATATCTATTTTCTGTAGACTTTGGGATTTTTTCCTATTTCTCAGACCATTTTGAAAACGATAGAAACAAAGGACCAGGCTGGTCGTGGAGGTTCACGCCTGTAATCCCAGCACTTTGAGAAGCTGAGGAGGGCAGATCACTTGAGGTCAGGAGTTTGAGACCAGCCTGGCCAACATGGTGGAACCCTGACTCTATTAAAAATACAAAATTAGCCGGGTGTGGTGGTGCATGCCTCTAATTCCAGAGACTGAAGCAGGAGGGTCGCTTGAACCCAGGAGGTGGAGGTTGCAATGAGCAGAGATCGCGCCACTGTACTCTAGTCAGGTGACAGAGTGAGACTCCATCTCAAAAAAAAGAACCAGCATAGCATCTTCAGGTCTAATTCACCATGGGGTAGCAAGGGAATATAAGGCTCAGAGATCACAGACATACAGGTGTCTCCATTTCAGATGCACTGGAGTAGCCGGCAGTCAGGGGACCTGTCCTCCTCCACGCTACCAGCCAACAAAGGGCAACCCCTTGTGGTGGGCTGGGCAAGCACAGCAATCCCAGGTCACCTACACAAAATAACCACCAACCCCAGATGCAAGGCTGCACATGCTATCAGTGGTGCACAGGTAACTTGGACAGCTGCTTCCTGGTCACATCAGGACAACACACAGGGAAAGTCAGACCTAGAGATGACCATCCTGTGAGCCATACCCCTGGCCACCTGGGCAGAAGATCCCAGGGTCTCACGTCAATTTTTGGTCCATCTTCCTCCCACTCCAGAAACAACAGGTTCAACAATCCAAGTTTGTGATTTGGAGCTAGTCTGACTAACTGCAGCCACATGGTGCCTCAAAGCTAAGGAATGCATACCATTTCAAAACCTCTGAAGAAGACAGATATACAACAAAAGGCTAAGATCAGTCGCTGGGCAGATAAAATAGCGAGGCTGGAATTGGCTCACACTGGGTGGTGAGATCCTTCCCTTCCTTTTCAGATTCCTTTCTTTCACTATCCAGCCAATTCCACAGGACTGCCAGGCTGTACAATGGTGTAATTCCTGTTCTGCAGCCCTGCCCACTCCTTCCTGTTTAGTAAAGTCCAGACAGTAGGACAAGACACCCTCCCAGTACAAGGCATCCCCTGTTCTGCCCCAGAGGGAAGCCAGCAGCCATGTTTAGGGGATCACAGCCCTGATTTCACTCCACTACTGGGATTCATACAGCTGAACAAAATTATTGTTCTCATTAAAAATGAGCCCATGTTTCATTGCCAGTGCAGGCATCCCCAAGTGCTCCAAAGCTGAGTTTGCCTGGGCCAGCAGCCAGCCATCTGGACTGCTCCAACAACTTATGTAACTTGCTGGGTTTTCCACCTTTGCCTTGGGGGATGGGGAAGAGTGTGTGAGGCAGGAAACGGACTTAGATCAAGGCATCAGTCCACTGTCTGAACAGCCTGCTAAACTTCTGGTCACAGGGCTTTTCAGCCTTCAAAAGCAGCATAAGGTGAGCTGGATCAGTCTAGCTTACATGCAGCAGCAGCAAAAAAAGCAGCCTGAGGTCAAATGGAATGGAGAAAAGACTTCCAAGTGGACTAATGCAATGAAAGTCTGCACGAGGCATTTTCTATGTCAACAAATTACAGAGTAAAGTGCAGGCAGAGAAGAGGATAGGAAAATGTGAACCTTTCACTGAGTCAGGAACTTCTGAGGTTTAAAAAGCAAGGAATGGGTGCTGAATTCGTTCTGAGCCAGGCTGTGGGTGTGGTGGTACCATGGTACCACTCAGGGACAAAAGCAACTCCAGTTTGGTTTTGGGCCGAGAGTTCTGGAGAAGTGAAGGGGGAGACAGGAAGGAAGCAGCAATTAATCCTTTAAAGTAGAAAGTATACAGAAAGGTCACTTGATTGAAGATAATTCTGCTCTGCAGGAAAGGAGCCAACCTGCTGCTCATAATAATAATGACTATCAAGAGCACACTCAGGCCTTCAAAAAACTTTCCAAATACTAACTTGCACCCTAGCTAATATAGCAGACTTTACAGATTTAGAAAACCGAATCATGAGGGTAGCCCATGGCCTTATCACTTCTGAAAGTAGGGAGGCAGAGGAAGGTGCCTGCATGGCTCAAGAAAAGACCACTAGGGTATTTAGACTACATTTTGTGTTTGTGTGTTGTTAATGCTCTGTTCATGTGGCCCAAGTTGCTTTGAAGAGAGGTATGTTAGGGATGCATGTCTCATTGAATCCTCCCAGCACACTGGTGATATAGGCACTGTTATTAACCCCATTTTACAGTTAAGGAAATAAGATTAGAAAGTGAATTCACACCACACTAGTGGGTAGCAAAGCTGGGACTTGAACTCCTGCTGTCGGGCAGCAATGCCTATGTTCTTTATCACTAACCAGCTGATACTGCTGCCACATGCAGCCTCTCTATCTGCATTTTTCTTTCCATGATGACTTTTGGTGTTCATAGTCACCTTCATAAAAAGGATACATTTGCAATGAAAACATGGCCAAAAGATGGTACTGGTATTTCTCAAAAGATATCCAAACATCATTACTCACCCAGGAAATACAAATAAACACCAAGTGAGACACTACAATGACAATGACAACTACTACTACAATATACACACATGCCCTAGAATGGATACAACTAAAAGGATGGATAATTCCAAGCATAGGTGAGGGCATGGAACAACTGAAACCCTCACATATTGCTGGTGGGTATGAAAATGGGTACAACTTCTTTGCAGGACTATGTGGCAATATTTACTAAGGTAAAGAATTGTGTCCCTTATGATCCAACAATCCCACTCCCAGGAATATACTCAAGAGATGAGTATTTATGGCCTCAAAACACCTGTAGCAGAACATTCCAGGCCAGGCGCGGTGGCTCACACCTGTAATCCCAGCACTTTGGGAGGCCGAGGCGGGCAGCTCGCCCAAGGTCAGGAGTTCGAGACCAGCCTGGCCAACATGGTGAAACCCTGTCTCTACTAAAAATGCAAAAATTAGCTGGGCGTGGTGGTGGGCACCTGTAATCCCAGCTACTCGGGAGGCTGAGGTAGGAGAATTGCTTAAACCCAGGAAACGGAGGTTGCAGTGAGCCTAGATCGCGCTACTGCACTCCAGCCTGGCTGACTAAGCGAGACTCCATCTCAAAATAAATAAACAAATAAATAAATAAAATAAGAAAATTTTTTAAAAAGGTTCCTAGAGGCTTTACGCACAAGAGCTCAAAGTTACCAACAATCCATTGTTCAATCAAAGAATGAATAGTGTTATGTTCTCTACAACGAAATGCTTTCTACAACAATAAGAACAAACTACTGCTAGATGGAAGTATGGATGAGTCTCACAGGTATTATACTGGATGAAAGAAGTCACACACAAAGAGTAGACGGTATATGTTTCCATTTACATGAAGCACCAAAAACAGGGAAACTAATCAATGGCAACAGAAGTCGGAAGAGTGGTTGCCTGGAGGGAGAAGGGGAGCGAGGGAGGTATTGACTGAGTGTACTAGGGAACCTTCTGGGATGTTGGAAATGTTCTACATCTTGATCTGGTTGGTGGTCAAATATTTATAAATTTGGCTTGAAAGTGACAACACAGCATGATCCACCTCAGGTGACATTCCTCTCTGAATGCCTCACTCCAGAGCTTCCAGTTGCTGGCCAGGGATTTACAGTAGGCAGGAAGTGCTGCCTGCCCACCTCCCACACTCCGCCCTCCCTTCTTGCACGCCCACAACAATGCCTGCAGATAATAAATTTCATATGGAATTATCTTCTGGGATTGGGCTCACAGTGGGACACTTTTCCCTTAATTCGCACGCACATACCTCTTTGTCTGGAAGGCAAACAATACAGCCAGAACAGAAGCTGGGGCCTCCGCTGCTGCATTTTCCTTTTTCCTTGATTGTGTATGGAAGAAATTTTAAAAATATTTCACAACCCATCAGCCTGTTCCTGCTGTTTTCTTCTGCGGGGATTGATGTGGCCCCATAGGTGGTGGCACTCCTAGCTCTCAAGAGATACATCTATGTTTGCCAGATCCCAAGTGAAACATTGAGTCCAAAGGAAGATGTGTCATAGTCTCTGGATGCACAGGGTTCCCAAGGCGGAAGAATCCACTTTCTGAGCAGACTCACTCCAACTGGACACACAGCCTCAGGCAGAAAAAAGCAATTGCAGAGCAAAACTCTGACACCAGCTGGGACCTCAAAATTCAGTAGAGTTGGGGGATGATGTAGAGAGGGGAGAAACAACGCCTAGATGAAACTGTCAAGGTAACACTGTTATTTATTAAGGAGGCAGAAAGTAGAAACATTAAAAAGACAAATTCCTCTCCTACAAATTCCTATCTTCTTTAAGCTAATAATGTTTTATTTTTTTCATCTTCACCACGGTATTATCAAACCTAGCAAAATTAATAATTCCTTGATATCGTCTGATAGGCAGCCCACATTGAGATTTCCATAAAGGCCTCAAAAAGGTCTTTGTATAATTGCTTTGGTTAAATCGGGTCCCAACCCAAGTCCACACACTGCATTTCATTAAGTGACTTAAGTCACTTTTGTTTTCAACGGTTCCGCCTCCTTTTTCCTTTGCCCTAGCACTGCTTTATCAGAGGATGTGAATCAGCAAGGCTTTAATTCCTTTTTCAAAAATAAATGTGGTAAAGTGTCGAGATCTGATGAAGCTGACTGGTAAGACACGACTGGTCATTATATCATCTATTATGCTTCTTTATATTTTCCCCCAACTTTTTATCTTGAAAAATTTCAATTTTTACCAAAAAAAAAAAAAAAAAAAAAAAGGCAAACTCCTTTCTTGACGTAAAGCTCCAGGATTAAGATAATAATAACATTTATAGGGTGTTCAAAAGGTGGAAAGTATCATGCCAATTGATTTCAATGGATTATCTCATTCAATTGCACTGAGAACTCTATGAAGTCAGTGTTAAAATCATCTCCATTTAATGGGTAAGAATCTGGGGCATAAAATTATTCTAAGTAGTCAGGGATGGGGCCTGAATTCAACCCAGGTTGTCTGAAACCAGACCACCCTCTTGGCCACCATTCTATACTGGTGCTTTGGTTTCCAGTTTCAGATTGGTTATGTCAATGATGACAGTAGCACCAGCCAACTCTGGCGACGTATTTTCTGGATGGGGACACAGGTACATACACAGTGCCCCTCTCTCCAGAGACGGCCAAAGATTTCTCACACATTATCTCATACCTCCTCATCACCCAAGAGAAAGAGAGTTGAAGTGGAGAATGAATTTAAGCCAACAGTGCTACTGAGAAAAGAGGATATGCTTTGACCATGACCTACCACTGATGGCCTTTGAGGCTTGGGGCAAACCCTAAGCCCCTCTGAATACAGTTAAGACCCAAGGAGAAGTGATCTGACCCCACACCAGTTAATGTAGAAAAAAAAATTTTAAGACTGAACGTGCTCATTCATTGCGGGAAGGTCTACAAGAACCTAGGAGTGAAATAGAAAATATTTTCAAGATGTCGGAATCACTGAAAATAAGTCAGAGGAGTCAAGAGGAACCAGGTCCTTTTCCCATGGCTTTGCAGGTGATCTGTCAACCATCCCGGCCATGGGCTGATGAAACCTTTCAAGGTGCTGCTCCAATGTCTTCATGCTGGTGAAAGTAGCCAGGAAGGAAAGCAGCAGTGGTGCGAGCAGAGAAACACAAGATACCAGAGCTCGCTGAACTATGCTGACAACTTACACCCTGGCGCATCTCTGACTCACTGACTTCCTCCGTGAATTTCTGTGGTCAAGGCAGGATAACAGATCTGTCTTTGGGGAGGCAGTGTGAAATGTTTTTGCTTCCTCTCCCTAGCACCTTCCATCTTCTTTCCTAACCAGGAGACGGCTAGCAACTTCTGGAGACAGCTGCTTTGGAAGAAGCTAAGCACACAAAGTTGCCTCCTCACCCAGGAAACTGCTGGGTTCAACGCAAAGACCAGAGGCAAATGTCCAAATATCTGTATCCCACAGGGGGAAGAAAACACCTGGCTGACCTGTGGCAGCCCCAGGACCAACAAAAATCTGTCAACAACCATCTATGTGCTTTTAAAGTAAATCAAGATTTCAAAACAGGATTCTTCCAGTGCTTTTTTTTTTTTTTTTTTAAAGTAAGGTTAATTGATGGCTCTCTGTGTGCCAATAGAAGAATGTGGAATATCTGTTTGAAGTTCTCTTCATTGGCCCAGCAATGCCACAAATTGCGAAATAAAAGGAACCATAATCTCAAGGAAGAGCTGCGGGTTGAGGTGTTACTTTTATATAATTTTCTTTACCCACACCATCAATAGCCCCTCTGAAACTTGTCTTGTATGAGCCTTTGCAATTGCTCATTATGAGGAACATCTGTTCTTTCTGCCTGCCCAGAATCCATCCCCACTTTCTAACTAAAACTTCTCAATTTTCCTTTAGTGTACTCCTTCCCTCAGTTCTGTCTGTGTGGTTGGGTGGAGCCAACCCCAGGGCTCGCATATGACTCAGGAGTGGCCTCAGTCACAGTGACCACTTCAGGGATGAATACAGAACCTGGTCCAGGCCATTGAAAAAGCCTGCCCCGGGACTTTTGCTGGAACTATCACCACAGAAGTGTACTCTTCCGTGCAAGTGGGTAGGGTACACACCAGGAGCTTCTCCTGGTCTCCACGGGCCTATCTTTGACATGATGAGAAGAACCTACCTGAGAATGACGGCAAACACAGAAAAGTTTGAACCAGCAGGTTCAAAATCTAAATTCTCTAGTTCACGTACTATTTAAGTTGATATGCTCGCTTTTAAGAGTTGAAATTCCACCTACAGGGAACCAGATGTCTCTACAGAACTGTCTTTCCAATCTAGTTTAGAAAAGTCTCAATTTATATTTTTGGTGTGTAAAAAAATATCTTTTCCCAACAGGATATCTTATGAACGTTGCATTTTTTCAATACACAGTCTTACTTAGGTGGGCTTTTATTCCCTGAATTTAGATTGGATGGATACATTTATCATGTATGGACGTTAACGACTTCATCAAGACTATACAAAAATGTAGTAATAAAGATTGGGTCAAACGTCCTAGCATTTCAGAGGCCTTGCTCTTGGGCTACTTTCAGGGTTAGCAAAAGGGCCAAATAGGGATCAAGAGGATCTGTCCTTCCTTAGCCGATAACCCCTGCCCCTCAGAAGCAGAAGATCCTCTACACAGGCTGCTAGCATGACATGAGTTCACTTATTCACTTCATAAACTTAATCTCCTTAAGAGAGGTGCTTTTTAAATGGTTTCATATTCCTATTTCAAAAAGGTTCTTTCAAATGCTTTAAAGGAGTACTTTATGGAAGCATCACCATGTATTAAAAATCTGTAGAATCCTTCATGGGAAAGAGCTTCCAATGAAGTGAAACAGAATATGATGTTATCACATCTTTACTTGGGTGTTAGGTTCTACAGCTAACATTTAAGGCAAAATCCAGATAGAGTGAGAATTTATCTTGAAAAGCCCTTAAGCCAGGGAATATGGCATAATATACTTTGCTTTGCTTAAACGGTACTGTACTGCCTGTCACTAAGTTCCACAGAGAGTTTTTCCTCCATACGGTGGTTTCTTCAGCTGAGCACCAGACAAAGCAGTTAACTGGTGTTCAGAGGCCACATTATATTCTTGTTATTTGCAGAACGCTTATAGTTGAATTCATGTAAGATAAATACATGTATGGTACACCTCGACCAATTTTATTATGCTTTCTTAATACTCTCCAGGCAACCCGGGACACAAAGAGTGGATACTTTTATCCTATACAATCCTTTAGTAAGGAATCTCAGGGACCCTGGGTAATAATACACTTACACCTAAGATACACACTGCAATCTTAGGTACTGGGAATGATGAAGTTTATTGACTGTCGATTGGGAGATGATGCACACAAGAAACATCTAAAGAACAAAGCTAAGACTAACCTTTCAGAGATCATCTTTATAGTTTGCTAAAGAATCAAAGCTGAGGCCGGGCGCGGTGGCTCAAGCCTGTAATCCCAGCACTTTGGGAGGCCGAGACGGGCGGATCACGAGGTCAGGAGATCGAGACCATCCTGGCTGACACAGTGAAACCCCGTGTCTACTAAAAAATACAAAAAACTAGCCGGACAAGGTGGTGGGCGCCTGTTGTCCCAGCTACTCGGGAGGCTGAGGCAGGAGAATCACTTGAACCTGGGAGGCGGAGCTTGCAGTGAGCTGAGATCCAGCCACTGCACTCCAGCCTGGGCGACAGAGTGAGACTCCATCTCAAAAAAAAAAAGAATCAAAGCTAAGTTGAATTAAAACTATTTATTAAGTAGCTAATTGTGTGTAAGAAACAACAACCATATTCAGGTCATTTAATCTGATGGTTTTGAAACTATCAGTACAGAATATATCTTATCAAAAATAGACAGACAGATAAAAATTGAATGTGAAACCCAAGTACACCAGCAAGACGAAAGCAGGACAGCTCTGGAAGCAGCAGGGAGAAAGGTTTCTTTCACCTCAGCAACTGTAGAGTCCCAAAGATTCTTGAAACATAATTTGAAAATCACCACTCTAGAAGCAGTTCTCTAGTCCTACTCCTTTAATATTAAAGCTGCAAAACCACAGGCCTAGAGGGGGTGAGCAGCTTTTCCAAGACCATGCCGTTTAGCAGCACAAGGGCAGCAGATACCACATCTCCTCGCTCAGTCTACCACCATTTCCATTACCAACCTGCCTCCCCTCCACAACCACCCCATATGTAAGATAGAATCTTTCAGAACTGTATGGGGAGAGCAAATGGAGATTTGAAATGATTGAAGTTGGATGTACCATGTCAGGTAAGACTTCTGGGAAGAGGGAAGTTTTTTGCTAGATCTTACAGGAAAAGCAAGGCAGGATTAATGCAAAAAGCCATTTCCCACTCTTCAGGTGGAATGAAAAGAATGAGAAGGGAGGTATGTATGTAGAACAAGGGAGGCTAGCAAAATGGAATGGAAGGTCTTGAAAAATAACAAGGCCTGAGGGAGGGAAGGCGAAAGGAACAAAAGGGGAAACTATTAGTGATGCTAAATAGTTGAGGAGGAAAAAATATTTCCAAAGATGTATCACTTTCCTGAACCTCAGCTTGCCAAATACTTTCAGTAGTACTGATGTGAAGACAAGCGAGGATGGAAGGAAAAGCTCAGGTGGGAGCCCTGCAGTCAGAAGGCCTGAACGTGGAGGAGGCTCCGCTTCCTCATCCACCAATGATGGGAGTCATGAGAACCACAAATACTTTACATGAGTTAATGTTCAGAAAAAACACATTGTAAACATTTCATCAGTTTGTAAAGTTACTGCCTCTTAAAATAAAACATCAAGCAATATTTGTATATGAATTCATCTATTCCCATGAAAAGCCCATGTAAAGAGGGCCCTTGCCTCTAATTTTCCAATATTTCCAAACATTCATGCTCCATATTAGGAGCCTGTAGGCATCATCCTGCCAGGGTTTAGCTGTCAGAACAGTAATACAGCATTGAGAACCAGAGCCCTTCCTGCCTGATGGTTGCTTGTATCATTTCAGCCACTGTAACCAGGGAGGTCAAGAAAAGTTTCACTGGCTATTTAGGTTGGAGACACTGAATTATTCAGATATTTAAAGAAAAAAAAAAAAAAACACTGAAGTACAAAGATAAAAGGAATAAATGGAACAGGATAGCAAGGGAATGACCAAAGTCAGATGCACACTAAACTATAGCAGAAGCAAGCAGGATAAGAAGCAATAAAGCACTAGATACAAAATTTAAAGGAACTGATCAAATAGACACTAAGAAAATAAACAGACTCTAAAAACATGCTGTAAAAACACAGAAAGCAAAAGCTAAAAATGTTAGGACACTGCCCAGTCTAAAATAATCTTCAAAATGTATGTGGGAAAAGGGAGGAAAATGGTTAGAAACCAGCAACAAACACAAAAAGGCAGAGGAAGATCAAGGAAGCCAACCTATGTCCTCTGCTAGCGGCCTCCCGCCCAACTCTCCCGAAACCAAAGGAGAGTCTTTTTCTGGTTGTCTTGCTGACCTACTTTTGAACATCTATGAAATAAATAACTATAGTGTCATAAAGCCTGGGAGGAGGGAGAGAAAAGAAATGTCCTGGGTCTTAAGATATGTAACAGACCTAGCTACTTAAAACCACACCATGGATTTATTTTAATTATGGAATTTAAGTAGATTTTATTACTGAAATTTCTCTTTCATTCATAACCAATAAGTGTTACTTTTAGGACTGTTATTTTTGAAATAAAACGAGTGCATGGAGTAAAATCAAACTATACAGAAAAATTTAAAAATTGAAAGTTAAAATTCTCTATCCTCGCTCCCCGAACATGTCAATGGTTTTTGAGTATCATCTCTAGAAATTATTCATATACGAGGAAAGGCATTTGCACAGACTTCATAAACATCCTTTTATTTACTCAAATGAGATCACATTATTCAAGAAGTTTTGGATGTCGCTACTGTCACAGTGCTTTTCTTAACAGGACACACAGACCTGCATCACGTAGAAAATGCTGCACAGGACTCCACGGTATGGATACACATAATGGAAAGAGTCAATCCCATACTAGTAAGCTATTTTGAGCAATGCCTTTTTAACTTTCTCTTCTATCTATCTTAGCTTTTCCACTAAACGCTGCAACAAACATCCTTACCTGTAGGTCTAGCATTTGTTCTAGTCCACTCTGAGCTGTCAGGGTCCGTTTTCATCCTGCAGTTAACTCTCAGTTAACTGGACTAGGGGGAATTGCTACTCTAAAACAACCCCAAATCAATCCTTATTAACAACTAAAATTTAATAAAATATGGTATAAAATAAAAATTTGTTGAGAGAACCTTATTTCCAATACACAGAAATATTTACCACTTTAAAAACATCACAGAAAAAATTAAAATAATACAATGTTGCATGATCTCAATTATATGTAAAATCTGAAAAAAAAGAATAAAGGTCAAATATACAGAGATAGAAAACAAAATAGTGATTACCAGGTTTGGGGTAGTGGAGAGGAAATGATGAGGTGTAGAAGTCAAAGGATACAAAGTAACAAATATATAGGATGAACGACTCTAAAGATCTAACATACAATAGGAAGACTACAGTTAATAATGTGTATTGCATTCAGGATTTCCGCTAAATGAGATTACAGCTGCTCTTGGGGGGTGGAGAATGGCTAACTATGTGAGATGATGGCTGTGTTAATCTGTCTCACTACAGTAACTGCTTTACTATATATATGTATCTTACAATCATGTTATATGCCTTAAACACACACAATAAAAGTTATTTTAAAAAATAAGGAATACAAAACAAAGGTTTGGGATTAAGACTTTATTAAAAAACAAAAAAAGGCCCCCCAAAGAGATAACAGTCTTTTAAGGCAGTCCCCTATTGTTGGCTCCAACTTCCCTATTCAGATGAATTTCCTTTTACTCAAATATTAGAAGAAAATGTGCAGACAGCAACTGGTTTCTGAGCAAACTAGCATCTTAAATGGCCTGGCAAGGGAAACAGAGGGAGAGCAGGCCTTCCCATGATGAAGGCCAGCCAGCAGTCACCCCTCACTGCTTCTGACTTGCTCCTCTTCATCAAGTAACCTCAAAACTGTACCTTTTTTTTTTTTTTTTTTTTTTTTTTGAGATGGAGTCTCGCTCTGTCGCCAGGCTGGAGTGCAGTGGCACAATTTCGGCTCACTGCAACCTCCACTTCCCAGGTTCAAGCAATTCTCCTGCCTCAGCCTCCCGAGTAGCTGGGATAACAGGCGTGTGCCACCACGCCTGGCTAATTTTTGTATTTTTAGTAGAGATGGAGTTTCACCATATTGGCCAGGCTGGTCTCGGACTCCTGACCTCAACTGATCTGCCCGCCTCGACCTCCCAAAATGCTGGGATTATAGGCATGAGCTACCGCGCCTAGCCCACAACTGTATCTTAAATCCTGTGTATCACATAGGAAATGAAATCAACCTCATCCTTAATGTCAGCTTCCTCTTGTCTTTCTCTGGGCTCATCAGAGAAGCTTTCAAGCACTCTCAGATTAGCTTGGTGCTAAACTGAAAAAGTTGAGGGTATGGCCTCTTTAAGCTTTCAGTTTCCTCAAATGCAAAACAGGGATAATAATTGTGCCTACCTTCATAGGACCAAGAAACAATACATGAGACATTCTTGGCAGAAAGAATGGTATACAGTAAGTATTCAAAAGGTGTCATCAGCCTCAGTTTCCAAAAAAAAAAAAAAAAAAAGGGCAGGTACAGAAAAGACTCTAGCACTACCAGAAGATTTCACTTAAAGATATGATTAACCCTGCTCAAACTTCCTGCAGTGCTGCTAATTAGTGACACCCTGGGGCCTCCCCAGCCGAGGAGATAGCAGCTAATCCAGGGCTTCAGTGAAACAAGAAAACACCTGACCAGAAAGCGGGTAGCAGTCTCCCAATGGCTACTGTCAAGTTCCAGGCATCTGGAACCTTCCAAGATATAGATGCTTTCCTTCTCCTACAATTTCACTCTCTTCAAAAGCATGCTAGTTTTATTTACTTTTAACCATCATTATTTTGCCCCACCAACACACCAAGGGTTTATAGTACTGTACTTAGCACAGTCCCTTACAAATGATCGGTGATAAGGAGAAACAGTTATAACTTAGGTTATTTTCCTCCTACTTAGAATATGTACCAAATACACAGATCCACCATATTAAGTATCATTATAACGGACATCTCTGAAAAAAAAATTATTTTCAAATTTGTATCTCAGTCTTCATATTCACTTAAACTCAAACCTCCAATGCCACCTAAATAATTTGTAGAATCTTAAATTTTACCAAAATGGGATTGAAACCAGAATTTAAACACACACAATCACACTTTTAAAAGTTTCATATGAAGGAATCCTGTGTCTTGAAAGATGGCTATTTTAGTCTTTGATTCCTTGACTCCTTCATTAGAAACTTGGTTAGGCATCACCTTCTCCAGAAAGCCTTTTCTAGAGTGACCGTCACATCCTCTCCCTTGTCCACCCATATCTTACAGAAACTTCTATTAGTAGATTACTGCTGTAGTGGTCCTTGTTTCTATTTGCCCTACATCCATTCCCACTTCTGGTAACACTACCCTGATTCTCCCTCTGAGAACCATTCCTCCCCAAATGACAGCCCAGGTGGCTCCCCCATCTGTTACACCCTGGCCAATCAGCATATTCTATCTGCCCTCTTCCTGGCCCCAATGACTGGCTTAGGAATGGGTATGTGACCCAACTCCAAGACTTCTATTGGAACAACAGGGGAAGAAGTATGTCTTCTTGCCAGGACTGCTGACTGTTAAGGGTGATATGAGGTTGGAGCCGCCAGAAGTGGATGGCTGGTGGGTCACACACAAACATGTAACCTAAAGATGAAGCCGACAGAGAGGAAAACAGAAAGACTCAAAGGCTACTTCTGGAATTTTCAGATACATGAACCAAAAAATTCTCTTTTTTCCTTGAGCCAGTTTCTGGCCTTTGGAAACAAACCATGCTCACTAATAAAACTATACTCCATTTATTTCATTTCATGTCCATTACCCTCTCCTAGAGCATAAGCCCTTAAAGGGCAGAAACTCGGATTTATTATCTTTCTATCCCTGTAATCTAGCAGAAAGCCTGGTTCACGAGTGCTGAATACGTGTGCAGCACTGGGCTCAGTGGGAATTTTCCTACAACCAACTCTCATGTTCAGCAAACACTTTATATGCACCCTGTTCATCTGCTTAACATGACTAACAGTATCTACAAAAAGTCCCTGGTGTGGGCTGTTTATACACACTGGCAGAAAATAAAATGTTGTATTCTTCCTTTCTGCCTACCAAGATGCAATCCACTTGTTAATTCTTTACATACATCCCCAACCTCAAAAATATCAAGAACAACAACAACAACAAGCCACTGAAGTTTCCAGAGCAGTGTCACCAAAACACTGTCATAGGAAAAGAGCAAAGAGACTATGCATGAAGGGAAGGCAAGCACAGGCAACAGTTCCCCTAAGAACAGAGGTCCTCAACCCATACTCCTCATCTTCAGGGGCCGTGATATGCTGAATGCCCATGTGCACTTCTCTAAGCAGAGGACCCACAGCTTAGTCCTAGAGCCATTCTCAAAGGGCTCTGAGATTCCAGAAAGGTTACACAGCACTACTCTAAAGGGTACAATAAGCATTTCTAGTATTTCATTGCTCTTCTCCTGCTAATTCAGTTAAACGAACATTATTCATGGAAAACACAATCCAACTGGAGGTCTTCTACCCACCAAAGACAAAGAGTCTCTAAGGAGCAGGCCAACCTAAAATCAAGCTTTGTTTGTTTAAATCTGGCCTCTGATGTAGGAGGAAATAATTTCCCAAGAGTCATTGTCTCCACCGGGACTGATCAATGGCAGCCAGCAAATACCTGGCCAGATGGAGAGAAAACAGCTTCATCTTCATCCTGCCAAGAGCCTGCCAAACTGTAAAGGTCTCATCACAAAATGGCCAGCCTTCCTGAAATGAGGAAATGGCATTTTTTATAGTAGTGCAGAACAGGAAACAAACTAAACGTTCATTTAAAAAATGACTACTTGGTCAGGCATGGTGGCTCACACCTGTAATCCCAGCATTTTGGTAGGTTGAGGTGGGCAGACTGCTTGAGCACAGGAGTTCAAGACAAGCCTGGGCCACAAGGCAAGATCTCATTTCTATAAATAACAACAAAAAAAAATAGCTGGGCATGGTGGTGCACACCTGTGGTCCTAGCTAATTGGGAGGCTGAGGTAGGAGGATCACTTGAGCCTGGGAGGTCAAGGATACAATGAGCTATGATTGTGCCACTGCACTCCAGTCTGGGTGACAGAGTAAGACCCTGTCCCAAAATGAATAAATAAATGAGTAAAATAAAAAATGACTACTTACACTTTGGGAGGCCGAGACAGGTGGATCACGAGGTCAGGAGATCGAGACCATCCTGGCTAACACAGTGAAACCCCGTCTCTACTAAAAAATACAAAAAACTAGCCAGGCGAGGTGGCGGGTGCCTGTAGTCCCAGCTACTCGGGAGGCTGAGGCAGGAGAATGGCGTAAACCCGGGAGGCGGAGCTTGCAGTGAGCCAAGATCATGCCACTGCACTCCAGCCTGGGCGACAGAGCAAGATTCCGTCTCAAAAAAAAAAAAAAAAAATGACTACTTAAACATTGTGGCATAAGATAATGGAATCAACACAATTCATTAAACAAATATTTATTGAGCATCTATTAGGCACCAGCAGTTTGTCAGGGAAGGGATACACAAAGACAAATCAAAGAGCTCCAGTGATATACAACTAAACTCATTAACACGGTTGGATCTCAGTGACAATGATACAAAGACTACAAAAAGCAAACGAACATGTGAAGCACAATTCCATCGATACATGTACATACATGTGCACAATACATATGTATGTAAAGATATATGTATAAAATAATAAAAGAAGTGCAATCCTATGCAGGTAAGTATATACACATCCAGAGATGACTGAAAGGATAGTCACTAAAAATTACCTGTGGTCATCCCTTAAAGGGAGAAATGAGGGTAATCGTTCTTATCTTCTTCATACTACTTCCATATTATTTGCATTTTGGGAGTGAGCATATATAATATTTGTATGTGTAAAATGTTTCGAAATATATCACACAAAAACAATCCAGCGATCCTAATGTAATTTTTTGAGAGAGGACAGGCTGAGAAGCTATAGGTCTTTATTTTTAATAAGAAAATGATCATTACTTACCTAGAGGCAACTGTACAGTGTAACAATGGAGAAGAGCACTGACTCTCATACCAGATGGTCTGGGTTCAAATTTTTCCTCTGTTTATTAGCTGTGTGAATTTAGGTAAAATACTTAATCTCTCTGTATCTCAGTTTCCAAAACTGTAAACTGAGGGAAATACGACCTACCTCATAGAGTTGTTATGAGGATTAAATGAGCTAATACTAAAAGGGATGATGACGGTGGTGATGGTGGTGGAGGAGGAGGAGGAGGAGGAGGAGAAGCAAGAGGTAAAGCTGTTCCAGATATATTACCTGCGAGCAAGGAGCCTCATCTAAAAACACTGCTGAAGACAAGCCTGATCCAAGGGTTTTCTGGCCCTTCTTTGAACAATTCCTTTAATAGTAGCAAGGACCACCTCTCCAGAGGCTTCAGGAACTTCTAGCAAACTCTTGCTCATCACTGATTTTATTCGTTTACCCACCTCCCAGCTGCCATCATCCATATCCGTGCACCACCCTTTCCTACTTTCATACCCAAGAGAATGCTACTTCCCCAGCCTTGCAGATCCTCTCTTCTCTAACTGGGTTCTTTCCTTCCTTCTATTTATCCAACTAAATGCTTCTGGTTCTAATTAGTGTTTCCCATCCTAGCCTATCTTACCTTATTATTCTATCATCTAAGTGCCTAGATTGGCACATCAATAGAATATATGGATGTATTTTTTGTAGAGACAGGGTTTCACCATGTGAGCCAGGATGATCTCAATCTCCTGACCTCATGATCCACCCACCTCGGCTTCCCAAAGTGCTGGGATTACATGCCTTCTGTTGGCCTGTGAAGTGAGGCCAACCGTGCCCAGCCTCTTAAATTCTAATTCGGATTTGTGTTCTTAGAAAACCATCCACTGATTTCATCCATCCTTAGTGATGACAATAACAAGCCAAGCATTGTGATAGGTGCTAGGTCAGTGTGGGTAACTGAAGCTGGGAGGTCACCACATCATCAAAAGTTAAACTGACACCACACACACCTTCTAATCGCTTGACACTGAATGGCTCTGTAAACATTCACATGTATCTGACTTCTCCATACAACTAGAGTCCACTTTGTCTTACTGGCACTTGTTTTTACACATACATGGTCAATTTTTATCTTTCTGTTTTCCCTGTCCTGAATCTTACTCCCAGTAAGAACATTACAGCACTGAAAGAACATTAAGAATAACAATTTTTTTAAAATTTGCCATCCTAACCTAACAGCAGCTGTTTTATTTTCCTGTATCTTTTGTGGGTTTCCGTATGTATGTATGAGTGAGCGTGTGGTGTCTATGTGTGGTATCATATACATATGTACAATATGCGCTATATACACACAAAGAGTTATGATAATAACATGCACACATCCTCATATATTTTTCATTTATTGGCTAAGCATTTTTCTGCATTCAGTATTTATGGTTGTAATAGCAATACAAGCATTCAGAGAGTTGTCATACCATAGTTTACTTATTGTCCTGTTGGCTAAAACACAGATTATTATACTTTTGAAAGATAACTCATTACATGTATACCTGTGTAAAAACCTGCACGTTCTGTACATGTATCCCAGAATTTAAAGTAAAATAAAAAATCTGAAAAAAGATAACTCATTAATGAATGATTTTCCTATACAGAATCTTTATCTTTCTTCTTCTCAATTACAGACTTGGAATACATTTTTCCAGCAATCAGATTATTAGACCAAAAGCTATTAAATAAACAACAAAGTTTTTCATTGCCATATGGCTGTTCTAAAGGGTTTTAACAATTAAATGCACCTGCAAGCAACACTTTATTATTCATACTCGTGGAAGGAAATAATGCTGAGCATAACCAAAATCATTCGGTTTGCAATTAGGAGGCCAAAAATTTACACATATTTTTACAGAATAGTTGTATTCTTAATTGCATTTCACAGGCCAACAGAAGAGATGTAGATAAAATGAGATCAGGTATGTCAAAGTACTCTGGAAAATTGAAAAAAAAAATACAAATTTGAACCCTATTGGGGAGCAGAAGGAAATCAGTCACGGAATTCCAAATAGGCCAAAAGTCATCCACACAGATACCTGAGAGCTGTCTGTGTATGTGTGCATGCCCTCTCCTATAGTATGTCATAAATGCAATTAGGACAGTTTTCCTATATGTGACATCTCAGCTGAGACCTTACAAACAGAAAGAGAAGTATGTGTGTCAATATTTGACTCTCTTCTGTACTCTTTTCTCCGCCATCCCAACCTTACAGAATCATTCCCATTCTGCATGCTACAAAGCAAACCACTGAAAATAGAAACCAAACTGCCCAAAATGCAAGGGGAAAAGGAGCAGGAGAGAGAAAACAAAAGGTTTATTTTAGAACCAGCTGTTAAAGATTAAACTAAAAATTTTTACAGGCCCTTGAAAACACAATGCTCCAACTATTTACACCGGATGGCTTTCAAAAACTCCCCTCTACTCCCAGTACCCGAGACCAACAAAATCACTGTGGCTGGGTCTCAGCAGCATCCTACTGAGCCTGGATTGCCCAAGTATGGGACCCAGGTTACCATGCACGAGATAATTTTGGGTGATCCAGAAATGCATCTCAAGTTGTGTGTCACGACCTGAGAAAGATACTCCCTTCCCAGTCTTTTTTAAACTTGGTGAGATAGCCTAAAAGAAGTCCCCACTTGATATTAGCATGTCTCCAACACTTAACAGTTCTTAACATCGGTTTTGTTGTAGTTGTTGTTTTTTGTGTTTTTTTTTAAACAGAGAAAAGCAGGGCATAAGCTCAGTGGCTTTAGGAGTCAAAGTATCTAGCTAGAACTTAACGATATAGTTTCGTTGCCATTTTATTTATTTTTAGGATTTCCTTATACAGCAAGTGATACTGATGTAGGTAGTAAGATAAGCACTTATTTTTTAAAAGGATATTTTGAAATAAAGAAAGTGAATCAAATCAAAGAAAAGAATTTACTAAATAGAACAAATGTTACAGGGATATGATCAAAACTGAAAGGGGGGTAGGGGGGAAACTAAAGTTTGGGAAACTGCATTAAGCCTACTTATATTTCATGCTTATCTTTTTTATGTCTTCATCTTCTCAACATAACTGTTATATCCCTCAGGGTATAAGGCTATATTTTAATATCATATGTCTTATTTCAGTTGCCAGGTATCCTATATAGAAACAGACAGTCTAGCATTTCAGTTCTGTCAGTCAAAACAAAACATTTAAAACTAGACACATTAAGTCCATCAAAATACTATAATTTCAGCTTCGCTTTATCTTGATTTCCCACTGATCCTTATGTCCATTTAAAAAATCATTATAACTTAACTTTGCTTTATCTTCAATTCTGGTTGCTTTTTAATCATTAATGACTCGGAACACTTCACCTTTCAGTTTTCCACTCCATTAAATTTCTGATGATCTATAAAAAATATTGCAGATATTCTAATAAAATAGGTACAGAGATCCTCTAATTCAAGGAATGCCATTCTAAAGGAGAGAGAGAAATTATAAACAAGAAAACATAGTGGGCAGCACAGAAGATAAGCAGGTGATTTGATAGAAGGTTCTAGAAGTTAGGAAGAGGCGAAGTGCTAATTTTATAAAACAGAGTAATCAGGAGTAATCACCTTTTTTCTGAGAAGGTGCAGGGGATATTTAGGCTGAGATCTGAGATTTAGTAATAATTTTGACATGTTGTTATTTTACTCCTAATTTGTTTTATAAGTAAAGTGATTAGGTATTAAGAGTTAAGCCTTCCTACCAGATGGATTCACAGCCGAATTCTACCAGAGGTACAAAGAGGAGCTGGTACCATTCCTTCTGAAACAATTCCAATCAACAGAAAAAGAGGGAATCCTCTCTAACTCATTTTATGAGGCCAGTATCATCCTGATACCAAAGCCTGGCAGAGACAAAACAAAACGAGAATTTTAGACCAGTATCCCTGATTAACATCAATGCAAAAATTCTCAATAAAATACTGGCAAACCGAATCCAGCAGCACATCAAAAAGCTTATCCACCATGGTCAAGTGGGCTTCATGCCTGGGATGCAAGGCTGGTTCACCATACGCAAATCAATAAATGTAATCCAGCATACAAACAGAAACAAAGACAAAAACCACATGATTATCTCAATAGATGCAGAAACGGCCTTTGACAAAATTCATGCTAAAAACTCTCAATAAATTAGGTATTGATGGGACATATCTCAAAATAATAAGAGCTATGTATGACAAACCCACAGCCAGTATCATACTGAATGGGCAAAAACTGGAAGCATTCCCTTTGAAAACTGGCACAAGACAGGGATGCCCTCTCTCACCACTCCTATTTAACATAGTGTTGGAAGTTCTGGCCAGGGCAATCGGGCAAAAGAAAGCAATAAAGCGTATTCAATTAGGAAAAGAGGAAGTCAAATTGTCCCTGTTTGCAAAAGACATGATTGTATATTTAGAAAACCCCATCGTCTCAGCCCAAAATCTCCTTAAGCTGATAAGTAACTTCAGCAAAATCTCAGGATACAAAATCAATGTGCAAAAATCACAAGCATTCTCATACACCAATAACAGACAAACAGAGAGCAAAATCATGAGTGAACTCCCATTCACAGTTGCTTCAAAGAGAATCAAATACCTAGGAATTCAACTTACAAGGGATGTCAAGGACTTCTTCAAGGAGAACTATAAACCACTGCTCAGTGAAATAAAAGAGGACACAAACAAATGGAAGAACATTCCATGCTCATGGATAGGAAGAATCAGTATCACGAAAATGGCCATACTGCCCAAAGAAATTTATAGATTCAATGCCATCCCCATTAAGCTACCAATGACTTTCTTCACAGAATTGGAAAAAACTAATTTTAAGTTCATACGGAACCAAAAAAGAGCCCACATTGCCAAGACAATCCTAAGACAAAAGAACAAAGCTGGAGGCATCACACTACCTGACTTCAAACTATACTACAAGGCTACAGTAACCAAAACAGCATGGTACTGGTACCAAAACAGAGATGTAGACCAATGGAACAGAACAGAGCCCTCAGAAATAATACCACATATCCACAACCATCTGATCTTTGACAAACCTGACAAAAACAAGAAATGGGAGAAGGATTCCCTATTTAATAAATGGTGCTGGGAAAACTGGCTAGCCATATATAGAAAGCTGAAACTGGATCCCTTCCTTATACCTTAGACAAAAATTAATTCAAGATGGATTAGAGACTTACATGTTAGACCTAAAACCATAAAAACCCTAGAAGAAAACCTAGGCAATACCATTCAGGACATAGGCATAGGCAAGGACTTCATGTCCAAAACACCAAAAGCAATGGCAACAAAAGCCAAAACTGACAAATGGGATCTAATTAAACTAAAGAGCTTCTGCACAGCAAAAGAAACTACCATCGGAGTCAACAGGCAACCTACAGAATGGGAGAAAATTTTTGCAATCTACTCATCTGACAAAGGCCTAATATTCAGAATTTACAAAGAACTTAAACAAATTTACAAGAAAAAAAGAAACAACCCCATCAAAAAGTGGGCAAAGGATATGAACAGACACTTCTCAAAAGAAGACATTTATGCAGCCAACAGATACATGAAAAAATGCTCATCATCACTGGCCATCAGAGAAATGCAAATCAAAACCACAATGAGATACCATCTCACACCAGTTAGGATGGCAATCATTAAAAAATCAGGAAACAACAGGTGCTGGAGAGGATGTGGAGAAATAGGAACACTTTTACACTGTTGGTGGGACTGTAAACTAGTCCAACCATTGTAGAAGACAGTGTGGCAATTCCTCAAGGATCTAGAACTAGAAATACCATTTGACCCAGCCATCCCATTACTGGGTATATACCCAAAGGATTATAAATCATGCTGCTATAAAGACACATGCACATGTATGTTTATTGCAGCACTATTCACAATAGCAAAGACTTGGAACCAACCCAAATGTCCACCAGTGATAGACTGGATTAAGAAAATGTGGCACATATGCACCATGGAATACTATGCAGCGATAAAAAAGGATGAGTTCATGTCCTTTGTAGGGACATGGATGAAGCTGGAAACCATCATTCTCAGCAAACTATGGCAAGGATAAAAAACCAAACCTGCATGTTCTCACTCATAGGTGGGAAATGAACAATGAGAACACTTGGACACAGGATGGGGAACATCACACACCGGGGCCTGTCGTGGGGTGGGGAGAGGGGGGAGGGATAGCATTAGGAGATATACCTAACATAAATGATGAGTTAATGGGTTCAGCACACCAACACGGCACTTATATACATATGTAAAGAACCTGCACATTGTGCACATGCACCCTAGAACTTAAAGTATAATAAAATAAAAATAAAAAACCCTAAAACCTAAAAAATAAATAAATAAATAAAAAGAGTTAAGCCTTCCTGTTATTAAAAGTAAAAAAATAAGATATGCTGGTAAGGTTGTGGAGAAAAGAAAATGCTTATATTGTGGGAATGTAAATTAGTTCAACCATTGTGGAAAACAGTATGGCAACTCCTCAAACAGCTATAAACAGAACTAGCATTTGGTCCGGGAATCCCATTACTGGGTATACACCCAAAAGAATATATATCATTCTACCATAAAGGCACATGCACACATATGTTCACTGCAGCACTATTCACAATAGCAAAGTCATGGAATCAACCTAAATGCCCATCAATGACAGATTGGACAAAGAAAATGTGGCACATATATACCATGGAATACTACACAGCCATAAAAAGGAATGAGATCATGTCTTCTGTGGGAAGATGGATGGAGCTGGAGGTCATTACCCTTAGCAAACTAATGCAGAAACAGAAAAACAAATACTGCAATTTTTTACTTACAAGTGGGAGCTAAATGATGAGAACTCATGAACGCAAAGAGGGTAACAACAGACACTGGGGCCCACTTGAGATTGGAGAGTGGGAGAAGGGAGAGGATCAGAAAAAATAACTATTGGGTACTAGGTTTAGTACCTAGGTGACAAAATAATCTGTATAACAAACTCCCAAGACATGAGTTTACCTGTGTAACAAAGCTGCACAAGTACCCCTGAACTTAAAATAAAACTAAAAAAAAGAAACAAACAAACAAGAGTTAAGCCGCCTCTGTAAGTGTGGAAAAAGTTTTGCCCACCCTCTGTTCTACCCACAGTTCATGTGGCTCATCTGTTTGGGGGTTCAGGTTACTTATCTCACACTCAAGTAGAAGCAAAGCTTTGTACATAGGTAGCTTTATCAATCAGACATTTAAAATAAACAAGCAAATAACAAAAAAAAACCTTTCACCATTCAGGCCTGTTAGTCAAGGAAAATTCTTATGGATTTCTGGTTGGCAGCCTATAACCTGGGAAAAGATTAAGACTATAAAAACGCCCTGTATCAGTTATCATATTATTATTCAACAATGAAATGATCTAGAAACGGGGCACAAAGGGTGTTGGCTTTTCCTACTCTTTTAGTTCTTGTTATTTTCCCCTATTCTTTTATATTTGTTAAAAACCAAAGCAACCCCACCCAAAGAGTACATAGTGAATTCCTGCTTACTCAAGACAACTCCTGGCTGAGAGTTGAACTGAGGTTAAAGGATGCAAAAAAAGGCAAAACAAACAAAAACCTGAAAGCACAAATTCAAATTTGTCAAGGTAAAATTCACATGGAGTTGCCCAAATTAAATAACCCTCATTTAAATTTCAGTAGAGTGTGAAATATCTGGTATAATCTGTAGAAGACAGGAGCTGAGGGAGTTTTATTTTGGAAAAAATTCCATCGTCTATTTTTTCGCCACTCGCTTTTCTCCCGCTTTGCTTAAAATCTTTGAAGTATCTCATTAACTCAGTCTCAGTACCAAACACAGCAGTATCTCAAAGGGTCAATGGTATTTTAAACAAACCTGGGAATGCTGAGGGTTTGGAACACCATTCAAAAGATGTGTAATTTTTACCAGGAAATGGATCTGTCATCATTTTTGTCTGACAGATGCTGAAAATGAAAATAACAAATTTAAAAGAGAATTTGCAAGCAGAAAAAATATGAACAGAGTGAGAAGAACTAAAAAACACTTCAAATGGGACATTAAAAGATGAACACGTATTTAATTTTATTTAACAAAGACAAGAATTCTAAAAGTTGGCCGGGCGCAGTGGCTCAAGCCTGTAATCCCAGCACTTTGGGAGGCCGAGACGGGTGGATCACGAGGTCAGGAGATCAAGACCATCCTGGCTAACACGGTGAAACCTTGTCTCTACTAAAAAATACAAAAAACTAGCCGGGGGAGGTGGTGGGCACCTGTAGACCCAGCTACTCGGGAGGCTGAGGCAGGAGAATGGCATAAACCCAGGAGGCGGAGCTTGCAGTGAGCTGAGATCCGGCCACTGCACTCCAGCCCGGGTGACAGAGTGAGACTCCATCTCAAAAAAAAAAAAAAAAAAGGATTCTAAAAGTTGAATATTTTCAACATAACTCCTTGTGGGAGAATGGCTAAAAATATCAAGGGCACAGGAGGCTAGCCGTTATCTCTTGCTATGATTAATTGCATGAGAGCTAGTCATTAAGCCATTCTTATGCCAGTCACCAAATTCATAGCCAGGAATACCTATAGGTCAGGTGACAGGCTGATATTTCCCTTAAACTGAGTGCTACTCCCTATTACGTCATGATTTTCCTTTGTGACGATGGGATTTTTAAACTCTCTGGACCCCCCTTTTGTTTTTCTGAGACAGGGTCTTGTTTTGTCACTCAAGGTAGAATGCAGTAGCCCCATCACAACTCAATGAACCCTCGACTTCCTAGCCTCAATCAATCCTCCCACCTCAGTTTCCCAAGTAGCTGGAACTGCAGGTGCACACCACCATGCTCAGCTAGTTTTTTGTATTTTTTGTAGAGATGGGGTTTCACCACATTGCCCAGGCTAGTCTGGAACTCCTGGGCTCAAGCAATCCCAAAGTGCCGGGATTACAGGCATAAGCCACCATGCCCAGCATGGATCCCGTTTTTAAATCTCCAACAAACAATGGCTGTCTACTATGTGTCTGGCTCTGATCTAGACATGGGAGAGACAAAGGTGGGTTAGATAAGGTCTAATCCAAGGAGTGTCACTCTAAAGGAGAGAGAAATTATAAACAAGGAAACATAGTAGGCTGTACAGAAGATAAGCAGGTGATTTGATAGAAGGTTCTAGAGGTGGGGAAGAAGCAAGTGGTAATTTTATAAAATCAGGTAATCAGGAAAGCCCTGAGAAGGTGACCTATAAGTTAAGATCTGAAGAAGAAAGAGTGAGCTATGGCAAGAGGCACGTGAAAAACTGAAGAAGAACACTGCGACTAGCAGAACAGCATGAGCAAAAGTCCCAGGGTGGGAAATGGCTTGGCATGCTGGGCATAGAAAAATGGTCAATGGGACTGCCTTTCTGATCACACCCGAGGTCTGGGATGTATTCAAGGTAATGAGAAGCCACTGGGGTTTCACTAAAGTGAACTACTTTTCTCAATAAGTTAAGCTTAGCCTTTTTAGGTACTAAACTTTAAACCATTTTTCAATGGGAATTTCTTTCACATTACAGTAGTCTCTCCTTATAACAAGAGAAACCTCCCAAGACTCCAGTAGATGCCTACAACCTCAGATAGTACTAAACCCTGTATCTGCTGTTTGTTTGATCTGATAACCCAGATGGCTACTAGGTGACTAACGGGTAGATAGCACTGGACAAAGGGATGATTCATGCTCTGGGTGATTTCATCATGCTACTCAGAATGATGTGCAATTAAAAACTTATGAATTGTTTATTTCTGGAATTTTTCATTTAATATTTTGGGACTACAGTTAATTTAATAGGTAACTATGGAAAGTGAATCCATGGATAAGAAAGAACTGCTTATAGATTTT
Organism: Macaca nemestrina; assembly: GCF_043159975.1. Taxonomy (NCBI): domain Eukaryota; kingdom Metazoa; phylum Chordata; class Mammalia; order Primates; family Cercopithecidae; genus Macaca; species Macaca nemestrina. The sequence goes on from NC_092130.1 coordinate 37,461,301, forward strand.
CTCCTCTTAGACTGAGTATATAGAACTTAACTTCTTTTGTCAATTTAGGCTCATGATTACTATTTGGTGCTCTGTCATCAGGATGAGGACAGAAGTATGTAAACCCAGATCACTGTGCTTTTATAGTATACTTTCTTCTGCTGCTGCTACCAGCAAACACTTCTTGCTATATCAGGTTGTCCTAGCTGCCTTATTTGGGTGAAACAGCTTCAGTTATGGCCATCAGGCCATGACTCTCTTTTCTATTTGACCAAGCACATGGGTTTTGTGATAGTCATTGCTGCCTAGAGGCCATTTCTATTACTGCGCCCTTGGAATACAAAAACAGACCAATCCCATATAGTTGCCTTTTCCCACCTTTATTTCTAGGTTCACAACAGTGTCACACATGGTAGGGTGTGTCCAAAGTTTGGACACCAGACATGTGGCTGGCAGAATTCTAAAAATGGCTCCCCTGAGGTTTCCATCCTGTGGTTATTCAATCAAACACTAATCTAGGTACTACTGTGAATGGGTTTTGTAGATATAATTAAAATCCCATGTCAGTAGACCTTAAAATACAGAGATATCCAGATGGGCTTAATTGAATCACATGAGCTCTTTAAAAACAGGAAGTTTTCTCTGGCTGGTAGCTAAATAAGTCAGAGTGATGTGAGGCATAGGGTGGATTCAACATGCTGGCATTGGCTTGAACATGGAGAAGCCTCAAGAGGAGGAACATGGCGCTGCCTCCAGAGGCTGGGAGGGGGTCCTGGCTGAAAGCCAGCAAGAATCTGTGGACTCAAGTCCTACAACCACAAGAAACCCAATCTGCTAATCCCAGGCATGTGTTTGGAAAAGGGCCCCAAGTCCAGGTGAAAGCACAGCCAGCCAACACCTTGATTTCTAGCCTGAGCAGAGGACACAGACACACCATGCCAGATTTCTGAGCTTCAGAACTATGAACTCATAAATGGAGATTGTTTTAAGCAAATCATTTTGTGGTGGCTGGTTACACTGATAGAAAACTAATATACTTGGTGAAGTGAGTGTCTAGTAAGTCTGACAAAGAATGATAAAATAAATGAATAGGCTTTTGCTCTATTATTCATACAAATGTCCACATAATAGCATGACATAATGGAGCATAAAATTAGGGGCCAGCAGTTCCGGGTTCAGACTGTGCTACCAGCCACTTATGTGATTCACAAAAATGAATTTTCTTTCTCTGGGCCTTTTTTCTATAAATGAGAGAAATGCTCAAGATGACTATTAAGGTCTTTTCCAGCTGTGATAGTCTCTAAGTTCAGTAATTCCTTATTACATTAGAAAACAACTAAAAACAAATATGCACATTTTCCTCTATATATTTTCCTTTCTTTTTTTTTTTTCCTTTTCTTCTTTTTTTTTTTCTAAGAGACAGGGTCTCACCATGTCATCCAGGCTGGCCTCAAACTCCTGGCTTCAAGTGATCCTCCGGCCCTGGCCTCACAAAGCACTGGGATTATAGGTGTGAGCCGCTGCACCCGACCTATTTTAAATTTGCTAATGACACTCATTTTTCCCAGCTAATTAGCATACCTGTATCTCAAAGTCACAAAAGGAAGGTTGCTGAAAAAGGAATCTACTTATACTGTTTTGTTTTTCAAGACAGGGTCTTGCTCTGTAGCTCAGGCTGGAGTGCAGTGGTACGATCACAGCTCACTGCAGCCTCAACCTCCTGGGCTCAAGCCATCTCCTGCTTCAGTCTCCCAAGTAGCTAGCACTACAGGCACGTGCCACCAGTTAATTTGTTTTATTTTTTGTAAAGATGGGGTCTACTTATGTTGCCCAGGCTGGTCTCAAACTCCAGGATTCAAGCGATCCTCCTGCCTTGGCCTCCCAAAGTGTCAGGATTACAGGCGTGAGCCATTGTGCCTGACCAGAATCTGCTTACACTGATCTTAAATATATTCAACATATGATTGCTGCATTTATCTTTAGCTTTGGTTACAATACCATCTCAGAGGCTTTTCGATCTTGCAATTAAATAAATATTTAGGCAGTTTACATAGATCATCTTTGCATAAAAGCTGAGTTAACACAATCCTAAAATTTGTTTAAAACACAATCTGGGTGCCAAACCGGCGGGAGGAGAAACGGGGGAAGGGAAATGATTTATCTAAACACATGACTTAAAGCTCAAAAGATGCTCCTTGACAAAAATGACCACATAAGTTTGGGGGCCTCTGTTCAAATTTTTCATATCTGTCCTTTCAGTTTTTTCACTACTAATTTTTATTTTAAAACAAATAGAAAGAAAGGTCTTTACACACATTCCCCTTTGTTATTTCAAATGTGTTCAAGTTATGTTAAAGTTGCATGTCATTCTTAAGTGAAGCATTATGAAACAAAAATCTCTCTAGAAAAGCTATCTGCAGCATCTCTCAAAGGCTTATTCTACAGTTCAAGTACGTTTGCAGATTGAGAGCCTGAGCATGTGCAAAAGGCAATGCATGAAAGTGGGAGGAACTGGAAGGGGTAAGAGAGAGAAAAAGAGAGAGCACTGCTTGCAGTGTTTTGATAGGCACAAGTTTTCCTTCCCATTCAACTGCTAAATTCTCTGTACTTAAGCTGAACTCTGGGTCGTGGCATAGAGTGCAGGAGCACTTTCTATAAAAAGCAGTGTGCACTGCAATGCAAGAAGAGGCTTCCTGGCACAGGGTAGCAGAGAATAAAAACAGTGCAGCACGGAAATCTAGATCAAACTAGATTAGAGGGTTCTCCATAGGGAGCAGGATCTAAAACTCTATATCAAACCCACTGCCTATTATGCATATGTAGTGTATAGGAAGGAAGGTCTTATTACCAATGGTACAAAGACGAGCCACAAAGTGAATCCCCTAACATGAGGACCGATATCTTATGGTCCAATGATGGTCTTGGAGGGAAGGCAGGGAGCTAAATGGAACTTTATTTTGAAAAATAACATAATAATCAAAATAAGGTAACCTTATATTTAAGTAAGATTTATGTTCTTATTTCAACTGTGCACAAAATCATAAAGACAAGTGCTGATGACAGATACAATTTTTTCTACAAGATTGTATGATAATGCTGTGAGATAGCCTTTAAGTTTGGCTTTATTACAGCACCATCAAAAAGATTAGCATTCTTGCAAAAGCAATTGAGAGCCTCATCAATTTTCCCCAAATCCATTCTTATTCTTTTGATTCAAATCACTCTTTTCAAGTGTCCATCAAGTCATCAACTGATGTGTTTTCTCTTCATTAAGTGCTCTAATATGCCAGATCCTCCTTTGTCTATGACAACAACGTACACAATTCAAGAGGTCTTGATACGGTTTGGCTGTGTCCCCACCCAAATCTCAAGTTGAATTGTATGTCCCAGAATTCCCACATGTTGTGGGAGGGACCCAGGGGGAGATAACTGAATCATGGGGGCTGGTATTTCCCATGTTATTCTTATGATAGTGAGTAAGTCTCATGAGATCTGATGGGTTTATCAGGGGTTTCTGCTTTTACTTTCTCTTCATTCTCTCATGCCACCATCATGTAAGAAGTGCCTTTCACCCTTCACCATGATTGTGAGGACTTCCCTAGCCACATGGAAATGTAAGTCCAATTAAAACTCTTTCTTTTGTAAATTGCCCAGTCTCAAGTATGTCTTTATCAACAGTGTAAAAATGAACTAATACAGGTCTCCAATACCATGTTCATAGATTTCATAAAGTCACAGATCTCTTGTATGATTTACAATTTCTGTTTGCCCTGCTTTTTTGTTTTGTTTTGTTTTGTTTGAGACAGGCTCTCACTCTGTCACCCAGGCTGGAGTGAAGTGGTACAATCATAGCTCACTGCAGCCTCGAACTCCTGAGTTCAAGCAATCCTCCCACCCCAGCTTCCCGAGTAGCTGGGACTACAGGCATGGACCACCACACTTGGCTAATTTTTAAAATTTTTAGTAGAGACCAGTTCTTGCTGTGTTGCCCAGTCTGGTCTTGAATTCCTGGGCTCAAGTGATCCTCCCATCTCAGCCTCACAAAGTGCTGGGATTACAGGCATGAGCCACTATGCCTGGCATGCTTCTGATTATTTATCTGTCATTCAGAGACAGACCAGGACACAGACAAGATGTTCTAAAATAAATAAAAGTATTAAGCAGCAAGGACTATTTGAGCTGTGATTAATTTTATTAATGGTCAGTCATCAGTTAATATTTTTGATTAATCATAACTTCAGGGACTCAGATAATGAAAACATACATAAACAAGGATGCCTATGTCCACAATTATGCTTAATACCATGCCTGGTTTCATTATACAACATGGCTTTGAGTATTCTCAAATAATTCCCTGTTGTCTTCAAGAGTCCCAAGTAAAAGAAGCCCTCCGGAGATTGCTCTAAAGAAATACCAGGCTGGCTGGACTCTACTCATTGCTGCAGCCGAGATTCTGGCATTCTGAGGGAGTAAAGCCAAGTAAGCAAAAAGTTTCACAAGACTCACTCTGGGGGTGCAACATGGAGACAGCATGAGATGCACCCTGGCCAAAGAGGCCACAACAAGACTAACATCTGGAACCAGTCATTCGTCTATTTCTATTTTCCCTATTAAAGGCCTAAAGAACCTTTTGGTATTAATAATCTAAACAAGGTTCCTGATACAAAACAGCACATATTTCTTCCTCAGTCATTTCTTGGAGAGCTTTCCAACAGTGTCAAATAAGGACATGCTCTTCTACATTGATTGAGGCGGGAGGTTTGTGATATGGGTAGATTCAGAGGATCCATAAATCCCCATAAGTGTTGTGCCAAATTTCTTAAAGTCCATAGTATTCACTGGATTTTTGACGGGGTCTCTGATAATACTATTCCTATCAAAAACTTCCTGTATACATAATTTTCATAGTCAGTCCTCTAGGCCCGTCACCGCACCTCACCAGGAATTTCTATGTACCATATTTCCTCGATTCTCAAACACCTCTTTTTCTGCAATCAGAATGCATCTTCTTTGTTTTGTTTTGCGGGGTTTAAAAAAAAAATTTTTTTTTTTTGAGACAGGGTCTCACTGTCGCCCAGTCTGGAGTGCAGTGGCATGATCATGGCCCACTGCAGCCTCAACCACTCGAACTCAAGCAATCCTCCCACCTCAGCCTCCAGAGTAGCTGAGACTAAGGCACATGCCAACACACCAAGCTTGTGTGTGTGTGTGTGTGTGTGTGTGTGCAGAGACAGTGTGTGTGTGTGTACGTGCATGGAGACGGTGTGTGGGGGGGGGGGTGGTGGGGGGAGAGGTCTCACTATGTTGCCCAAGTTGGTCTTGAACTCCTGGGCTCAAGTGATCCTCCTGCCTCAGCCTCCCAAAATGTTGAGATTACAGGCATGAGCCACCTAACCCAGCCTAGAATGCATTTTATAATCCTTCTTTATCTTTAACAAGATGTTTCCTTCTTGCTCCTCAAAAGTGATTATTAAATTGATGATACGCCTTTGAATTAATAACATTTAACCATTACAGGAACTGGCCCTACGCCAAATATCTCGGTAAAAGGTATACTGCACGTTCCTAAACAAAAACCCTTAGATACTGCAGTGTCTCCATAAGGACACAGGGCTAGATCTAGTCAGCTGGGCATCAGAACATCTGAAACACATTTGAGTTGATGTCATATCACCACTGGACACTAGTCAAGTTTCATATGCTTATTCAACATGTACTGCGTGCTACTGTGTGCCAAAAAATACACCACCTGAAAATGTTACTGTTCTGGGTGAGGGAACTGGCAAGATCCCCAGAGGGGAGGGTATAGAGATCCTGGATGAGAAGCCAGGGAGTGTGGACTAACAAGGAACCTGAGTGTTCTTAGAGACACAGAAAACAGAGCTGGAGAGAAAACAGGACCAACTGAATGACTCCAGAAGAGGTGAGGTTGTGTGGGAAGTGTAATTCATCAACTTGTTAGAAACCATATTTATTTATAACACAGAGTACAGGTAGCCTTGGGAATTTTCAGTTACAAGAACAAAGGGACTCTACGAGGAGCCAAGAGGGTAGATGTAGGCTCAGATAAAATTCTGACCACAGGAGCAGAGAAAGCAAGCATAACCTGATGTGGGCTCTACATTGAGTGAATATTACAAAAAATTAGGAAATACCATATATGGGACCTAACATTCTTATATTTTATGGAACGAATGAGACAAACAGATCTTGATGCTTGCCTGGTGGTATTTAACAACAGTCCCCAAAGTCTGGATGCCCTTTCCCAGAGATGGGCTCTGGGGTTAGAACATGGAATATTTGTACAGCTCTCACTCAAAAACACCTTTGCTCAGACAGCATACTTGCTTGCCATGTATCATGTATTTTAAAATGGGGAAACTTGTCCTTTGGTGGTCCAAAGGAGACAAGAAAATTATGATCAGATACCAACAGAGACCCAAGTCTGAAGAATGTGGTTCTAGCACCCCACCCCAAATGGGCAATGTCAACCAAGGTTCTGTGGGAAGTCCTCTTAAGCGCCAAACTGAGACAGCTCTGTGCCCCTACCTCAGGCAGATGGTGGAGAGACCTACCTTCAGACAGAGGTAATACCAAGTGACTACATCTAAAAGAAAACAGGGGACACGGGAAAATTATTTTGGTTGGTCTCTTGTCAACTGGCACTCCATAAGTTTTACTTCACTAAATTAAAAAAAAATAAAAGGACAGTCTTGTCCATACAGGACAGGCTGCCTTAATTTTGGCAACTCCCAAAATACTGAACCAGCATAACAGGCAGTGTTCTCCAGGGTCAGGACTTGAAGAGCCTATTAGAAAGGAAGGAGGTGGTGAAACAAGCAGGTGCTTGAACTAGACTGTTGAAAGCTACAAACCCAGGAGAAATGGTACTCCAGCTATGATGGACCACATCTGTATATATCTAGAGCTCAAAGACTTTTTGCATCAAAGTTTTAAAAATGAAAAGTTTTTCAGTTTAAGATAACCAAGCACTGCAGCGTACAGGGCTAGAAAAAGGCACACGAGAAGGAAAAAGGAAACTATTTTATGGCATAAGTGCAGGTGGCCAATCTGTTTGCTTGTTGACTCTCTCAGCACCTATACAGTGGCTGGTACAGAGTTTATACCCAATAAATATTCACTGAATTAAATTTCAGAGGCTCGAAATTCTGAAGAGCAGCTCACCTTCCCTTGTATGTCAAGAATAAGAGCGGTAGTGGGAATCCAGTGAGGGTAATCCTGGTTGGTGTGGGCGTTCATTTTGTCAAGCTAAACCACAGAACAACTTACATGGACTAGCTAGTGCAAGGTGTTATAAGTTACATCCTCTCCATGACATTGTGGCTACAATCATCTTAACGCAAAAAAGTACAGTTGGAACTGGGCATGGTGACTCACGCCTGTAATCCCAGCACTTTGGGAGGCCGTGGCCGGCGGATCACAAGGTCAGGAGTTCAAGACCATCCTGGCCAAGATGGTGAAACCCCGTCTCTACTAAAAATACAAAAAAAAATTAGCCGGGCATAGTGAAGGGCGCCTGTAATCCCAGCTACTCAGGAGGTTGGGGCAAAGAATTGCTTGAACCCGGGAGGCGGAGGTTGCAGTGAGCTGAGATGGCGCCACTGCACTCCAGCCTGGGTGACAGAGTGAGACACCGTCTCAAAAAAGGAAAAAAAAAAAAAAAAGTACAGCTGGGATGCTAAAAATATATACAGTAACAGCCAATTGCCAGTGGTAATGGGATGACTGGTCTCCCAAAGAGTAGGTACCTTTGAATAACTGAAAAAATGATCCACAGAACTGTCAGGTCCATTTTTAAAAAATAACTTTGCACTCTTCTATCACCAGTGCCCCAGCATTCCACCTTATCACCTCCACCAAGGCATCAAAGGCTTTCCTCTGTTTGCAGACATACTATGGCACATAGGATGTTGAGGGGGAATGAGAAAGTCATCCCTAGGCAAACACCAAAATAGATGAGAAGACCTCTGACTCAGACAACAGAAAAAGAAACAAAATAAACACTCCCAGAAGAGAAACCTCCCCAGTTAGAGGCATCTTTCACTGCCAAAATGTGGCAGCAAAGATGGCATATGACACCCATAAAATGCAGAGACCAAGAAAGAAAAGTCTCTTGCTCCAGTGGGTCGAATGGTGGCCCAAAAAAGGACAGGTCCATGTCCTCAGCCCCAGAATCTGTGAATGTGACCTTATTTGGGAAAACATGTAACTAAGGATCTGGAGATAAGATAATCCTGCATTACCTGAGTGGGCCATAAACCCAATGGCAAATGTCCTTACTAGAGACAGAAGAGCAGCCAAAGAGAAGTAGTCACATGAAGATAGAGGCAGAAACTGGAATGACGCAGCCACAAGCCAAGGGATGCATGGAGCAACCAGAAATTGGAAGAGGTGAGGAACCCCTGGAGGAAGCATGGCCCTGCCAACACCTTGGTTCAGGACTTCTGGCCTCCAATACTGAGAGAATACATTTCTGTTATTGTAACCCACCCAGTTGGTGGAAGTTGTGATGGTAACCACATGCCATACCTCCAATTCAGGTATTCCTCTCATGGTCTGTTCACCTCCCATCTGGAAGGTGCAGAAAAGCTTTCTGAATGAACAGCCACAGCAGCCTGGGGACTCCCTGAGATAGGGCCTTCCTCTATTCTGAATGGCCAGGTCGTGGCTGGTTATTTAGTCAGAAGACTTAGACTCACATCTCAGAGCTGGAAGGACACTTAAGGGGTGATATGATCCTCAAGACAGACATACTACCACCCTGACTGTAATCAAGCCCTGAAAGTTAGCTAAATGGCCTAAAGTCTGACTAGATTAGATCCCAATCCAAATCCCAAAGTAATCCTCCTTCTGCTACTCCAAATAATACACAGAGGCCTAAATGAGCATTAAATGTTGGTGCTTCCTCTTTTCTCTTTTTACATTTCCAGCCTTCCTCGAAGGTCCCTAAAACAATTACCATTTTAAGAAAAAGTATGGCCAGGTGTGCGCTCATGTCTGTAATCCCAGCACTTTGGGAGGTCGAGGTGGGTGGATCACTTGAGGTCAGGAGTTGGAGATCAGCCTGGCCAACATGGTGAGACCCTATCTCTACTAAAAATACAAAAATTAGCTGGTCATGGTGGTGCATGCCTGTAATCTCAGCTACTCAGGAGGCTGAAGCAGGACAATCGCTTGAACCTGAGGGGTGGAGGTTGCAGTGAGCCGAGATCGCACCACTGCACTCCAGCCTGGGCAACAAAGTGAGACTGTCTCAGAAAGAGAAGGAGAAGGGGAAGGGAAAGGGAAAGAGAAAGGGAAAGGGAAAGGGAAAGGTCTTATTCCCACTTCTCAAAGACCTACCAACCTAGAATCCACTTCACAGGTAACGTACCACAGGAATCACTTGGTTTGCAAGCAAGATGGGCTCTCCTAACAGATGCTAGCCTTCCATGGGACCCATTCCACATTCCTGAACAGTTTTCTTTATTCCTGTAACTCATGTAGTCATCTTTGTGGTCTGTATTTACTTGGGAGGGGCCCTCTCTAATCTAAATAGGTCTCCATCATAATTCAGCCTGAGATAAGTTTAAAACAAGGGCAGATTCATAGACCTTCTTATAACCTTGAGGTTGACTTTCTGGGTCAATAACTCAAATTAGGTGTCACTGTAGGAAATGTGGCATTTTGATAACAATAGTGGAACCAAACAAAAAACAAATGCAGCAAAAAAAGGATCACCTTAAGGATTTTTTGTATGAACCAGGAATAGAAAAAGAAATGAATAGGGTTGTTTAGGAGAAAGAAAATGCAGCATTGATTACTTCTCTTTCTTTCAAGTAAAACTTTTAGAATCTATCCCAAAAACTTGAAAAGAAAAAAATTCCACCACTAGTTTAACTGTTAATTTTGCAGTCACAAAAAGGAAAATACATATGCTAATCAAAATGAAGTAAATATGATCAGTTTTAATCCAACATGGAAACCCCATGGTGAGACTGAAGACATCCCTCAAATACACGTGGGTTGCCTCTCTCTCCGCCTCCAGTTTTCTGCCTGTCCTGCCCCTCCCCATTCACTTCCGGACTACACACACAGATACACACACACACACACACACAGACAGATAGACACACACACCCTACCCATACTTAAAAGTTTGTTATCTCTGTAAACTCATCTGTGAAAGAAACAAGGTTGTATTTTATCTCTGGGCAAGATCAAAATGCAGGCAGACGTCAGAAAGATGCACTCAGCTGTGAGACCTTCCAAAGTCCTCTTCAGCTCACAAGTGGGCCCAGGAGAGACAATGTGCCATTACTTTTCTGGATATTAAGAACAGAGCAACCTCCTCCAAATACTTATTCTCAAGAAATGACCTGGTCCACAGTTTCACTTATTGGCAGTAGGTCACAGGGCCCTTTGACAAATTAATAAATGCTATGAACTTTTCTCCTTAGCATGTCCATATTCCAACACCCTGTATGCCACTGCAGAGGGTTCACAGACACGACCCACTACGCCCCTGTCCATATTGATCCATGGATCCTAGAGTGAGAAGCCCTGCTCACCAAATCAGTTGACTCATTTACATTCCAGCTACCTCCCTCCCACTCTGCCCCCAAACTTGCCCTTTGTGTCTATTTCGTCTGCTTGTACCAATCCTCCTTTGATTCTGATGAATAAATAGACAAAGTCAACTACGTGGTAGTTGGAATTTAGAACATTGTGCTGAAAAGTCTTGAGCCAAAGAAAAGATACTGACTGATACCTATCCAAGGAAACAGCCTGCCTTCTGGGTAAAATTGATCTGAACCTCCCAACACTGATTCTGATGCATTAATATTGGCCCTAACCAAAGAATAGCAAAAGGACAATACTCATAATGATTGGATTTTAGGGTTAGAGAGATGACAGTGGCAAAAATGAAGGCTTACTGGAACTGGTAAGTGATACAGCTCGGGTCCTGAGCCTGTTCATAGAGAGGAACATATTCATCACTTGGCCTCTGAATCCTTTGCAGCAAAGACTGGACAGTAGTGTTTGCTACTATTCTCAACTGTCTCTCTGGAAATTAAACTATAAAACTTCGGCAGGACATTTCTGCGCTTGTTCAATGTACTTTTCTTTTTTAGACGGAGTCTGGCTCTTTCACCCAGGCTGGAGTGCAATGGCGCGATCTCGGCTCACTGCAACCTCCACCCCCCGCGTTCAAGGGATTCTCCTGCCTCAGGCTCCCAAGTAGCTGGGATTACAGGCACCCGCCACCATGCCCGGCTATTTTTTGTATTTTTAGTAGAGACGGGATTTCACCATGTTGTCCAGGCTGGTCTCAAACTCCTAACCTCAGGTGATCCATCCGCCTAGGCCTCCCATAGTGCTAGGATTATAGGCATGAGTCACCGCACCCCACCTGTTTAGTGTTCTCTTACCATATGGACACAAAATTAATGAAACTGACCTGAATTTCAGAATCATGTTTCCCTCCAATTTTAAGTGCTAAGATTTTTAAAGTATTATTATTTTGTTTTCTTGTTTTATATCCCCTTCTAACGTTTGCTTTTAACATTCTAAAAATAAAAATAAAAAAGAGCTAAGGAAAGTATAGGAATTGTTTCAGGAAATGGAAGGCTGACTAAAATCAATTGTTATCTATCAATTCGTAGCTTCTTCAGCATGGCCACAGGGATGCTGGTGGTCACACTTGCTTTTACAACATGGTAACACAACCACCAGGAACCAGAGCTCTGGGCACAATGATATATTTTTCATAAATTCAAAGAAAGCCAGCAAATGACAAGAAATTAAAATATATTTATATATATATATATATATTTAATACACACAAGTACGTATAGTCATATATCCTCATATATATACATATTCATATATGCACACATATTCATATATACACACATGCACACCCATCCTAATTTTACTGCTGGTGCTAGAGACAGTATTACAAACTTCTCAACCAATTCCTGAATCTTGGGCTCTAATAAGCCTTCTGACCCGAGACTTTCTCTGGTGTGGCATTTAGTATATGGTTTCTGCCATATACTAAAAATTACTAAGAAATGGAGAAGGCATCCTGAATCACATGAAAGTGAAGGTACTAAGTTCGAAGCCCATGTCTAAAAAGAGAAACATGCTCTTGGGTTCTCTCTTTTTTTTTTGAGATGGAGTCTTGCTCATCGCCCAGGCTGGAGTGCAGTGGCGCGATCTCAGCTCACTGCAAGCTCCACCTCCTGGGTTCACGCCATTCTCCTGTCTCAGCCTCCCGAGTAGCTGGGACTACAGGCGCCCACCACCACGCCCAGCTAATTTTTTGCATTTTTAGCAGAGATGGGGTTTCACCATGTTAGCCAGGATGGTCTCGATCTCCTGACCTCGTGATCTACCCGCCTCGGCCTCCCAAAGTGCTGGGATTACAGGCGTCAGCCACCGCACCCGGCCGGGTTCTCTCTTTTTTAAATCCATTCATTCAAAAAAAAAATTTTTTGTTTAAGACACAAGGTATCATTATGTTGCCCAGGCTGGAGTGCAGTGGCCATTCACAGGTGCAATCACAGCACACTACAGCCTCAAACTCCTGGGCTCAAGTGATCCACCCCCTTCACCCTCCCGAGTAGCTGAGATTCCAGGCGCACGCCACTGCACCTAGTTTAACAATAAATATTTATTGAACATGGATTCTCAATCAGTATACTCAATGATCTTGGCCAGGGGCTGTTCTAGGTGCTGTGATTATAGTGAACAATAAGAAAGTCAAGATCCTCATCTTCATGGATTTCTGTTCAGAGTGGCCCAATAATGACCAAAACCCAAGACATTCAACAAATCAACTTGAGTATAGGCTAGATAACAGAACACCACTCAATGTATTGCCTCCAAGTTAATTCAGTGAGTAACAAGTGCTTATTATGTTTCACAGCACTCTACTAAGCACTCTAATAGATAATTTTAAGGTTATAACAGACATGATCAATCCCTGCCCTCAGCAGGTCAGCATCTCCCTGGCATGACGACACATAGAGGTAAGAACTAGGTGGAGAAATTGCCGAAGACGGTCATTGGTATCCATCCAAAATGCCTTGCATAGCCAACAAGTACTGTAGGAGAAAGATGACATTCATCTCAACAAAGTAGCAATAAGAAGAGATTAAGTTAAAAAGTAGTCCAGTATATCTCAATGCTAGGCAGCAGCACCACCATCCCTCCCTCCCTCCAAACGAACAAACAAAAAATCCACATCAATTTACCCCAAGAATGTTGATGATTTCCTTAGTGTGGCTGAGATAAAGCTCTTTTTAGATTTATAGTGAAAACAAACTAACTAGCAATGATCAATTGCAAGAGGACATATTTCTAACCTGAGAGGAATCGCAGCTCAGTTTCTCCCTCCACCCCATCTCTCCCTCTCTCTCTCTTTTTTTTTTTTTTTTTTTTTTTAACTTTTAAAAATAAAGAAGTAGAAAGTGGGGAACCTTGCTTTTCTGGGCATTGGGTCAAGACCACACAGTGCGTGGGAGCAATGGCAGCTGGCTGGGGCTGGCTAGGGCCGCAATCCCTCTGCTCTGCCTTTGGCCATAACCACTAGACCGCACGTTTGCACTGTTTTCCAAATAACCAAAAGGGAAGATTTTTAAAACCATACTAGAAAATAACTTTGTTTTTAGGATGTGTTTACTTGTTCTGGTAAAGGTCATGGGGCAGGATTTTGGGGAACACAAAAAGAATGCAGTAAAACTGGCATCATAAGCTCTCTCAATTTGACCACATTTGAGCCCAGTTCAGCAAATCCAAAGACATTTTCAAAAATGCTTATCTTGTTTCACACCTCACTACAAAGCAAACAACCTAATTTGCAGACTTGCTAATACTCATAATGCCTCTAGGTCCTCCTGTCAACATGTGTTTTTAAATATCATCTTTGATTTGATCACTAGCAAATATTACCACTTTCTGGTTTTTAAAGAACAAGAAAAAGCTGCAGAAATTGACATAAAAGCCAGCTCCATCATTCTTCAAAGGAACAAAGTCACTCTTATAAGATCTTTCTTTTGCAAACTGCCTTTCCCACAAAGAAAAAAAAATAGTTGAAGCTAATCCAACCATAATCTCCACTCCCACGAATCACTGCCCAATATCCGAGAGAGGGTCAATGTAACTGGGGCTGTTGCTGGGGGTGAGAGGTCACACCTCGGAATGTCTAGTAAGATCAGATTATGGCTCAAATGTCTTTAAACCAACAACTACAACATAGATAACAAACTGCATAAGGAAAAATATATGACATGAGTAGATGGGGTAGCAGACACAATGTTCAAAAGCAATAGATGTATTATAAGGAAATCTACAAACCTGAGATTGAATATATGTCAGAGAGGCTTTAGAAGATGCAGAGAGAGAAACATAGTGGTTTGATTATGGAAATGTATGAATTATTACCTAGATGAAGGGAGGATAGTGACAACAGTCCCTAGATACACTCCAAGATGGGAACAGAGATAGGATGCTGTCCTGATGTTCAACTATCTGGACATCAGCTGGTGGCAATGTTCCTTTAAAAAGCCAAGCCTCTAACTGTCCCAGGTTAAATGAGACAAAGGAGATGTGCCAACTAATTGCAATGTGTGATCCTGGATAAGACACTGGATCAGAAAAATATATATATTAGTGAGATAACTGGCAAAATTTAAGGTTTGTAAAATAGATAATAATATTGTATCAGTGTGAATTTTCAGGTCTGATAATTGTACTGTGGTTATGTAAGACACTAACATTTAGGTTTGCTGGGCGGAAAGTATTCTGGAATTCTTTGTAATATTTTTGTAACATTTTTATGTCAGAAATTATTTCAAAATAAAAAGTTTGAGAAAAACTTTTAATGAGCTAATGTAAACACACACACACAACCAGAGCCTCTGATAAATTCTTGACTTGCCAAAATATCATCTTCCAGATGGAGGAAAAAACTAGAGAACTCTTAATTGGGACTTAATTCTGAATCAAACGAGCAACCAACTGGTGATAGAAACCTTCAACGTTGCGGCCTCCCTCACACCAACCTCCTCAGAGGAGACTGGGCAGTAGTTAACCTAGGCCACAAAAATGGAGGAAGGAACTTCCAGAAAATATAAAATTGTGTGTAGCGTTAACAAATAGAGAGCAGGCAGAACAGTGACTTTAGAAAAGAAAAGGTATAGAGAGTGGTAGGCATCTTCTATCTCTTCTCTGAGACAGAAGCACAGGTAGAAAGGCTGAAAGAGCACACACGTCAGTCAGGCAGAGACCCATATCCCTCAGGGAGCTTTCCTAAGCTGAGAACTCTTGCATTGGTTAGACATGGCAGCTCCTGTGGCTCCTTGAGATGGGGTGGGGTAATTCCTACTTGGGAGTTAGAAAGAACTTGGTAGCACTGAGGGAAATACAACAAGTTGCTGGCTGTTGTCAAGAGAGATGCAGAGGATCCGTGGGTTCCCTGTCAGATCACACGGCCTGGTGAATGAGGAGGACAGCCCAGGTGAAAGGTTAGGAGTATACATTTCACTGCAACACCCTTTGTTACTCACTGCTCCAAACCTAAACAACAGTGGGAGAGTTGCTAGAAAATAGGATACACCAGCCAGGATAAAGGGGGAGAATCCTAATCAGTTAAGGAAAGAGCACAAGAGAAAATTAGGTTTGTACCTTGGCATTTTGGAAGCAGAACTGAGTAAAACAACGGGTATAATCCCAAGGCCAGAAACTCAAACAAGGAATACTACTACTTTACATGGCATGAATCATGTGCCAGACACTGTTCTAAGTACCTTACATACATTTTTGTATAAAGAAGGAGAACTATAAGTGGCCAATAAACGTGAGAAAAGATTGTCAATCTCATTAGTAATCTGAGAAATGCAAATGAAAACAAGATACAATTTTCCACTCTCAGGTTGACACACACACACATATACATACACATACAGACTTATCACATGCAGAAGTGGCAAAGGTGTGAAGAAAATGGGCACCCTCATAAGTGACTGGGAGGATCACAATTTGGTGCTTTTTTGTGGGGCTATCTATTGGCACTATCTACTGGAATATTAAATGTGCATACCATTCAACCTAGCAATTCCACTTGATACGTATCCTAGAAAAATGTTCAAAATAGTAAACAGTGAAGTTCATACAAGGACTTCCAAGCCATTGTTCATAATGATGTCATCAAAAGCTGAAAACAACCTAAATGTAAAAGGCTAAAGGTCTAATAATCTATTACTAAAGCTATTATTATGTCAAAAATGCTAAAAACAGAAGGGTTTATTTCTAGATATCCATGTATAGGAGTAAACACACAGGAGACGCTCTGGAGGGAATTACACTACACTTGTAACTCTAGAGAGGGACTTCTCCCTCACATTAGAGCTGAGGATGGGAGGCTCTACAAACCCAGGCATGACTATGTAATTGCAACTCATGCCAATGACAAAGAAAAAGTCATTCTTTAGATGGCTAAAGAACAAATGAGACTCACAGGGACTCCCACCAGTAGGATTTTTATTTAATAACAAAATTAACATGCGCTATGAAAAATTCAAGTAAATTAAGAAGTAAAGGTTCAAAAAGTATCACAACTAATCCTATTCCCCAAAGGTTAAGCTAATACAGACAAAAATAATGGCAAAAGATTAAAGAAGTACATGTAATCAAAATTAAAATAAGAGGTGCTCAAGCCTATAAAGGTAGTGGTATGAAGATAAAATCAACAATGATCTGAGGCTTGCAAAAAATGCTAAGACAATCAAAGGGGCCTTTGTGCTATATTTAGAACTGATAGATTAATAAAGAAGTGAGAATAATGAACAGGGGATTTCTGAACATCCTTAAAGGTAGGTGGGCACTATGGTCTAAATGTGTGTGCCTCCCCCACAAAAAATTCACGTGTTGCAAACCTAATCACTAATGTGAAGGTATCAAGAAGTAGGGCCTTAGGGGGTGATTAAGTCATGACAGCAGAGCCCTCATGAATGGGATGGGCACCCTCATGAAAGAAGCTCCAGAGAGCTGCCCTGCCCCTTCCACTGTGTGAGGACAAAAATAAAAGGTGCCATCTATGAATCAGAAAATAGGCCCTAACTAGACACCAAATCTGATGGTGCCTTGATCTTGGATTTCCTAGACTCCAAAACTGTAAGAAATAAATATATATTTCTACACTACCCAGTTTACAGTATTTTGTGATAGCAGCCTGAATGGAATAAGACAGTAGGGAATCTTCAGGAACCAGTCTCAGGTAGGAAGTCATGCCAAGCCAGCCATACTTTAATATTCCTTAGGTTTATCTAATGATTTGTTTGACAAATATTTAGTGAACGCCTACTGTGTGCCAGACACTATGTGCCAAAGCCACAAAGACAAACAAAAAAACAAACAACGCACATGTTCCTATCACAATCCAGGACAGGTGCAGTGGCTCACGCCTATAATCTCAGAACTTTGGGAGGCCGAGGCGGGTGGATCACTTGAGGCCAGGAGTTTGGGACCAGCCTGGTCAACATGGTGAAACCTCGTCTCTACTAAAAATACAAAAGAAGATTAGCCAGGTATGGTGGCACATGCTTTTAATACCAGCTACTCGAGAGGCTGAGGCAAGAGAATTGCTTGAACCTGGGAGGCAGAGGTTGTAGTGAGCTGAGATCCCACCACTGCACTCCAACCTGGGCAACAGAGTGAGACTCTGTCTCCAAAAACAACAACAACAAAAACCCACCACAATCACAATCCAGCAGGCGGACAGATATTAATCAAATATTCCCAGTAATCAGTGTATAACTCCTGGCTGAGTTAAGAGCTTCAAAGGAAGAGTCTCTAAATACATTTGCAAAGAAATGAAGAAGTGGGGTCTAGAGAGAGGATACAGGGAGTCCATGAACTTAGAGAGCGGGAACAAAAAAACTTTTATTTTCATTAATTTCTAAATGTATTGTTTCCTTCAAATATGAATGCAGGCAACACACCACAGAAGTACCTGTGACTTTGTCACCAGTAGAAATCCACGTAGCATTACTATATAGGCAGACAGCCCAAAATATCATTTACAGAAGTTATCACACCTGCCCAGATATCTTATTTCATGTTTATTCCACCATAAATGTTTTTAATACTTTGATAACTATATTTCTATATAATTTTTTCCTTTGTAACCATGCATTTTATTTTATACATGTAAAAGCATTATTCTGAGAAAGTATCTAAATGCTTTACCTGATTGCCAAATGTATCCATGCACAAAAAATGTAATCTCTAAGCTAAATTCTGGTACAAGTAGGTAAATACGTGTCAAGATGAACCATAAAATCAAGGAATTCAGGTCTCAGGTAACGAAGGCAAGTCAATTCCCCAGGAAACAATTTTGGTCATCCTTCACCCTTCCCTTTAGTTTTGACTCTAGTTGTTTAACAAATAGTTGCTGAATGCTTACTCTGCCAGCAGCTGTGCTGAGCAATGGTGAAAGTACAGGAAAAAAAAAAAAAAAAAAAGAAGTTTCTATTAATGTGACCCATCCTCATCTTAATATCTTTACTACCTATCAAAGTGATTGCTGGACAATCTAAATATATTTGCTCAATATTGAAAGAAGAATGTCTAAGACCTGAGTAAGTGCCACCAACATATATAAGTCATAAGGCTCAAGCAAAAATTATCTGGTTATCAAAATTTCCATTTCTTAGAAAATTTCATCAACTCTCTAACATAAAACAATTTTACCTGACCTCTTTCTCTTTTTTCCAACCTTGTAACCCAGGTTGGTTAATTAAATATTTCCTAATTTTCATGAGAAATTGTTCTTCTGAATAATCTAACCAAAGGGAACAAGGACATAAATGAGTATTATTAAATTTAAGACTTCAGCGCATTGATGTGATATCATATGCACCTATTATGAAGTCCACCTAAATAAAAGCACTCACATGACACAAAAATGAAGCTTGCAACTGGCTTCTAGATCCAGTTAGAGGAAAAGACACACAAACAAAATAATATGAGGGGTAAAATGTAATTTCCTAGCCATCAGGGGTGGGTGCGCATGGGAGATGGGGAAACAGAAACCACACTTGGGATTTCACTTTCAGATTCTTCACCCATTCACAGTATGTGATATTAAAAAGAAAGCTCACGGCCGGGCGCGGTGGCTCAAGCCTGTAATCCCAGCACTTTGGGAGGCCGAGACGGGCGGATCACGAGGTCAGGAGATCGAGACCATCCTGGCTGACACGGTGAAACCCCGTCTCTACTAAAAAATACAAAAAAACTAGCCGGGCGAGGTGGCGGGCGCCTGTAGTCCCAGCTACTCAGGAGGCTGAGGCAGGAGAATGGCGTGAACCCGGGAGGCGGAGCTTGCAGTGAGCCAAGATCACGCCACTGCACTCCAGCCTGGGCGGCAGAGCGAGACTCTGTCTCAAAAAAAAAAAAAAAAAAAGAAAGCTCACTATATCACTGATTATTAGAGAAAGGCAAATCAAAACTACAATGAGATACCATCTCATACCAGTCAGAATGGCTATTACTAAAAAGTCAAAAAATAACAGATGCTGGTGAGGTTGTGGAGAAAAGAGAACACAATTTCACTGCAGATGGGAGTGTAAATTAGTTCAACCATTGTGGAAAGCAGTAATGCAATTCCTCAAAGAACTTAAAACAGAACTACCATTCGACCTAGCAATCCCATTGGGTATATACCCAATGGAATATAAATTCTTTTTTTTTTTTTTTGAGACAGTGTCTTGCTCTGTCACCCAGGCTAGAGTGCAGTGGCGCGATCTTGGCTCACTCCAAGCTCCATCTCCTGGATTCACGACATTCTCCTGCCTCAGCCTCCCAAGTAGCTGGGACTACAGGTGCCCGCCACCATGCCTGGCTAATTTTTGTATCTTTAGTAGAGACGGGGTTTCACCATGTTGGCCAGGATGGTCACAATCTCCTGACCTCATGATCCACCTGCCTCAGCCTCCCAAAGTGCTGGGATTACAGGCGTGAGTCACTGCACCCGGCCAAATTCTTTTACCATAAAGACATATGCATGCATATGTTCACTGCAGCACTATTCACAATAGCAAAGACATGGAATAAACCTAAATGCCCATCAATGGTAGGCTGGATAAAAAAAATGCGGTAAATATACACTACGGAATACTATGCAGCCATAAAAAAAGAATGAGATCATGCCCCTGTGGGAACACAAATGGAGCTAGAGGCCATTATCCTTAGCAAACTAACACAGGAACAGAAATCAAATACCCCATGTTCTCACTTATAAGTGGAAGCTAAATGATGAGAACACATGGACATACTGAGCCTACTTGAGAGTGGAGGGCAGGAGGAGGGAGAGGATGAGGAAAAATAATTATTGGGTATGAGGCTTAGTACCTGGGTGACAAAATAACCTGTACAACAAAACCCCGTGACACAAGTTTACCTACATAACAAACCTGCGCATGTACCCCTGAACCTAAACGTTAAACAAAATTAAACAAATAAAAAGAAAGCTCAGAAAGGAGTAAGGCCTGCATCGTCACACTACAGCCTAGCAAGCTCACCCGATACCTTCTTAACTATCCATACTTTTTCAATCACTTATTTTAACAAACAAAGAAAAACGCAAGTGTCAGCAGCAGACTGGTGAGCTGAGGTTAGCATGCAACAGGATTATGAACTGCCAGGCCTGGGATGCATCACAGCAAAGGAGGCTAACGATCACTTCCTTCTCCTCCAGTCATATCCTGAAAGTTCACACTGACTGCTAAATGGAATCACATTTTCCATACTATTGAAAGCAGTCCCTGCCCGGCACTCTGGTGAACTGGCACAAGGTGACTTGAGCTGTCTAAGTGAAACAAGTAATTTAAAAACAGAGCTAGAAATAGAACCCAGGTATCCCAGTATCTACCTTCCTCTCCAAAAAGACAACAGTAAGAACTAGCTTTAAATGATCACTTTGCCATGTACAGGCATTTACATTTATGTTGATCCTTACAAAACAATCTTATGAGGTAGGGGTTATTATTATCACAATTTGCTGGGGAGGAAACCTGCTCAGAGAGACTATCATTTTCCAATTTGAGAGTGCCAGTAAGCAGGAGAGTAGGATTTAAACTTGGGCTGCGTGAGTGCACATTCTTAACCACCATAACATTCTGCTTCTAATCCTGAGATCTCATCTTAACAGTAATCAGTCTTATTTTTTCCTTTAAACACTTTTCACAGCTCACTCTTTCAGCTAGTAGATGCGGAGCATAAAATGCAATGCAACTGCCCATTTATTCCAGGAGTTCTAGAAGGACTAGGGAGTTAGAGCTTGGACACGGTAGAGAAAGGTGAGAGAAGACATATTTTGTTCAGCCCCAAAGTCCACAAAGACGAAAACAGAAGATATCTTTAAAATGGAGGTGAGCAGAAGGAAGCAACATTGTCTTTTATTAGAGGAGTGGTTTTTCCTTAGCCTCTTCCTTCTTTTCCCTTCGTCCATTGCAGTAGCCACAGCAGAGTAACTCTACTTAAAAAGGAAAGGTTGATGCCATTCAACTGTGACTTCCTAATAATTCAGCAGCAATTTTTTGTGTGTTGCAGCAAAAATAGCGCAGAACTGGAAGCTAAGAGACCTGAATTATCTATCCGAGATCAACCAATTACCAGCCTTTTTTAGGCAGCGTTCCCTCTTCCATAAATAAGGGTATGATATTGACTTACGCGTGGGCTTGCTTCTTCCTGCTCCACAGCTATGAGATCGAGCCATAAGAAATTGCCAATATCTGGCTATTTTTGACCTACAAGAGTGGTGATTTCCTAATACACAGACTTACACACAATTGCTGACGCTAAAGTATCTGTTTCTTACCTTTTTAATCTAATTCCACATAATTCTAGCATCTGCCAACGTTCAAAACTTGTGGCTGTCAAAAGAAATTCAAGTACCAGCTCAAAGTGGAGAAATATTTAATTTAACTAAAGAATCCTTGAAATGTGAAGGAGGACTAATACATCTAAAATAAGGAGGTGCTATAAGCAGTTCCAGAAAGACACCACTAATCACAGCTAAGGGGATATACGGAAAGGCAGTTTTAAGAGGCTACATAAGCCCTGAAGCTCTGGATCACCCCTAGTCCCATGGGCTTCCTGAGCCCTCTTTTCCATAGTAGAGGGATATTAAATACTTCGGGTTGGGTGTGTATATGTTGGCAATGATGATGGGCTGATAGTGATTCTATTCTACTTTTAGCAAATACGCTTACCAGCAATATGCAACGAGAAAAGGAGAGACAACTTTAGTTATTAGAAACTCTCAAAAGAAAATCTGCTGTCTCTAAAATTTTCCTGAGTTGTGATATTCATGCAGTTTGAACTAAGGTTTCCATGTCCAACTTAATATGAAAAGTCATCTGTTCCCAAGCCTTAGACAATGGCCACACAAAAGTAAAACAAAAGCTTATGCAGTTGCAACAGTGACCCTATTGTGTGTCAACCCAGATTTAACAGAAAGTGAAAAAATCCAGCAGAATCATTTCAAATTTTTATCTGACTAGCTAACTTTGTTTTTTAAAGTTATAATTTCATATCATTATAAAAATAGTAGTGTCCTATGAATCCTTTGCCCTACTTCTCCCCATAATCCAATGATACCAGCTCTTAAAACTATAACATAGCATCAAAACCAGAAAACTGTCATTAGCACAATATTGTTAACTAGACTATACACTTTGTTCATACTCCATCAGTTTTGACTTGCATTCATGTGTGTGTATATAGGATTGTACAGAAGTATACACATATACTTTAGTGCAGTTTCTCATAACCACTTTAATATGATTTCATATAACTAACCACCAAGATCAAAACAAAGAACTGTTTCATCACCACCAAGGGCTTCCTTGTGCTACCCGCTTTACAGTTGCTTCCTGCTTCCAATGCCCCTATACCCTAGAAATCACTATTCCATTCTCCATTTCTAAAACTGTAACTTCAAAAATGTTACAAAATTAAAGCATGTATTATATATGCTTTTTTGAGACTGGCCTTTTTCATTTAGCATAATGCTCCTAAGATGCACCCGGTTGTTGTGTACCAATAGTTCACTTCTTTCCATTGCCGAACAGTATTCTATTGCATGGATGTACCAGTTTGTTTAACCATTCACCCATTAAAGGATATCTGTAGTACTTCCTGTTTCGAGCTGTTATGACCAAAGCTGCTAAGAGGGAGGTTTATGCATATAGGTTTTTGTGTGAACAGAAGTTTTCATTTCTCTGGATTAAATGCCCCAGAGCAATTGCTGTGTCATAGAGCAACTGCAATATTTAGTTTTAGAAACTGCCAAGTGACTTGCCAGCATGGTTGTTTCATTTTACATTCCCACCAGCAATGTACAGAAGATCCAGCTTCTCTGCATCCTTGCCAGCATTCAGTATTTTCACTACTTTTGATTTTAGTCATTCTGGAAGGTGATAGTTCATAGTGGTTTTAGATTGCATTTCCCTAATGGCTAATGATATTGAACATCTTTTCGTGTGTTTATTCGCCATATCTTCTTTGGTAAAATGTCTCCTTGTGTCTTTTGCCTTTTTCTAATTGGACTGTTTCTCTTTAGCTGTTAAGTTTTGAGAGTATTTATTTATTTATGTATTTAATCCTAGATCTAAAAAGAACTAGATGTAAATAAGTTCCTTATCAGATATATGTTTTTGCAAATATTTTCTACCATTCTGTAGCCTGCCTTTTCATCCTCTTAACAGGGTCTTTCACACACAAAGCAAAAGTTTTTAATTTTGATGAAGAAAATTTTATCCATTTTTTTTATAGGTTGTGTATGTTTTCAGCATTGCATCTAAAAACTCTTCATCTAGTCCTAGATTCCACACATTCTTCTAAAAGTTTTAAAGTGTTACATTTTACATTTAAATCTATCATCCATTCTGAATTAAATTTTGTATAAGACATGAGGTTTAAGTCAAGGTTTTTGTTTGTTTGTTTGTTTGTTTGCCTATGGATGTTTTGTTTTAAAAAGCACCATTTCTCAAAAAAGCTATCCTTCCTCCGTTGAACTGCTTTTGCACCTCTGTCAAAAATCAATTGGGCATATTTGTGTGCGTCTATTTCTGGGTTCTTTATTCTGTTCCATTGATCTATGTGTCTATCCCTCTGTCAATACCACAGTCTTGATTACTGTCACTAAAAAGAAAGTCTTAAAATAGGGTACAGAGACTACTTAGAATTCATTCTTCCTTTTTAAAATTGTTTTATCTATTTTGGTTTCTGTGCCTTTATATATAAATTTTAGAACAACTTTGTCTGTATCTATAAGAAATCTTGCTGTGATTCTAATAGGAATTGCATTAAACCTATAATCATTTTGGGGAGAACTGACATCTTTACTATGTTGATTTTTTCCAATCCATTAATGTCTCTCCATTTACTTAGATCCTCTTTCATTTCTTTCATCAGCAGTTTGTAATTTCCAACATGCAGGTCCTCTACATGTTTAATTAGATTTATACGTAGTCACTTCATTTTTGGGGAGACTATCAATGGTGTTATGCTTTTAACTTTGATCACCATAAGATTATGGCTAATCTATAGAAATATGATTGATTTTGTGTAT
This sequence comes from Macaca nemestrina, assembly GCF_043159975.1. Lineage (NCBI taxonomy): Eukaryota > Metazoa > Chordata > Mammalia > Primates > Cercopithecidae > Macaca > Macaca nemestrina. The sequence goes on from NC_092130.1 coordinate 37,485,923, forward strand.
GTGTCTATCTTGTATCCTGTGACCTTGCTGAACTCACCTACTAATTATAGAAGGGGGGTGTGTGTGTGGGTGGGTGTGTGCATTCCTTGATTTTCTACATAGACAATTGTGTTATCTGAAAGTGGGGGCAGTTGTATACCTTTCTTTCCAATCTGTATGCCTGTTATATTACTTTCTTGCCCTACTGCACCGGTTAGGACTTCCAGTCCTCTGCTGAGTAAGAGTGGTAAGAGTGGTAAGAGCAAACACCCTCAACTTGTTCCTAGTCTTAGGGGGAAAGCATTTAGTCTTTTACCCCAATTATGATGTTAGCAGTAAACTTGGCATTTCCACCCTTGGCCAAGTATCAAAGAGGAAGTTTTCTGAACATAAAGTTTAAAGGAACATACATATGAGAGTAAGTAGAGTAAGTTGCTTTTCTTGACTAGAGTCTACCTCCTTCCCTCATATAACAATGTTTTTTCTCTCAGAGGAAGACGACCTTCCGCCACCATTTATACAGTTCCAGTGCAATAGGCACATAAGTAAGTTCTGGTCAATTCATCCATCCTAGCCTTTGGACCAAGTAGTTAGTCTAATAAAATCCAAATAAAGAACGTTTTTGGAATGATTAGATAAAAGCTCTCTTTCCACTAGACTTACAGATCAGGGATCAACGAACTATGTATGGCCCATGACCCAAATCAAGCCAGCCATCTGTTTTTGTAAATAAAGTTTTTTTTTTTTTTTGAGACGGAGTCTCGCTCTGTCGCCCAGGCTGGAGTGCAGTGGCCGGATCTCAGCTAACTGCAAGCTCCGCCTCCCAGGTTCACGCCATTCTCCTGCCTCAGCCTCCCTAGCAGCTGGGACTACAGGCGCCCGCCACCTCGCCCAGCTAGTTTTTTTGTATTTTTTAGTAGAGACGGGGTTTCACCGGGTTAGCCAGGATGGTCTCGATCTCCTGACGTCGTGATCCGCCCACCTCGGCCTCCCAAAGTGCTGGGATTACAGGCTTGAGCCACCGCGCCCGGCCCTGTAAATAAAGTTTTATTGAAACAAGGCTATACCTATTCATTTACATATTGTTCATGGCAGCTTTTTAGCCACAGCAGCAAAGTTAGTAGCTGCAAATGCGACCACATGGCCCACAAAGCCTAAAATACTATCTGGCCCATTACAGAAAAAGGTTACTGCCCCCTGTTTTTAATAAGAAGACGTAAGCTTGGAATGAATAGTAAGGAAGCATCTCACCACTCTATGAAAAGAACATGTTGGAAAATGAAGCCAATACAAAAGAGGAAACCAACTCCAAATATTACGTAAGTTCCCGGATTCGGATGAGCCACAGACTATTAGACTCCAGTATTTTTCAGTTATGTAACCCAATAAGTCCAGCTTTTCCTCAAGTTTGAATTGAGTTTCCTACATTTGAATTAAAATAATTCAAATTTTAATTCAAATGTACTACATAAAATCCATAACGCTTATTGTAGGAAGACAATTCTAATTTCTTCCTCTATTATACGCCCATCAACACCATAAAGACATTCAACATTTCTTTAGACTAAGATATGACTATGTATTAAAAAAAAAAGTATGATTTAATGCCAAAACTAAATTTAACATTTAAAAATGAAATGTTTCAAAATCAACTGATTTGGGGCTCATTTAGCTTTTCTTTGTTTTTCAACCAACCATCCTAAGGTATTATTGGACAATGAAAGAACAAAAGAATAGAAACTAAAAGTAACCCCCTCCAAAAAAACAAAACAAAACAAAACAAAAAAAACCCACCAACACCAAATAATCCATCAAAGAACAACTGAGATAGAAGTATAAAACAGAAGATAGTTGCCACTGTTAACATCTCCCTGAAGTAAGGCAACCACACTAACACCGACTAGAGAAAGAGCTAACTAGAGAAATCCAAAGCTCCCACAGGGACAGATTTAACTAATTAGGGAGATGGTGATTAAAGCTGGAGCTGCTAATTGTCTACTGGCCATGTATCTCTAGTAATGTCCCCTAGAGGCTTTCAGCAACGGGAGACAAAATTAAGCCTAGTATTACTGTCAATTACACAGACATCATTTGTCTATATTTATCTCCCTCTTTAGGAAACTAAAAAGCACACAGAAGTGTGGTTTTCAGTGCAAGCTATATGTTCCTGTGAGGAAATAATTTTATATTATGTTTAGAAACAAAATTATTTTGTGTTTAAACTTGTTTTAATTTGTACATTCCGGAGCAAGAAGATGTTTCTTTCAACAGCACACTTTCCATCTGCAGAGGCCAGATGTTAATCTACAGGAAAACTGAAGTGGTTAGTAAGAAGACCAATTATACACAGAGAACAAATATCTAAGTGGTGGGGGGAGAGGATGGGGAGGCTTAAAATGGAATTAATTGGTGAGGCAGTTTTGGAACTCCAGCTTATCCGGGGCAGGGGGAGAGATGGTAGTGGGTTTGGGGTTTTGTTGTTGTTGTAATTTGGCTTTTTTTGCCCATACCAAGAAGAGAATGCCATACAGGATTGTTCTTCCTGGGCATTTCCTTCCCTCTGAGTTGAAGAATCATTCCAGGGAGGGAGTGAAAGTACTGTAAAAATGAACTGAGAATTCTTAGAAGGCAATTTGAAATTTTACCTCCATTAAAGATGAAAACTGAGTATGTCTAGGATTAGACATGGGTCAAATTCTAGCTTTGCCACTAGGATGGAGACTGCCAACTATTCACAGTATCCTTTCTCCTCTTCTTCTCTGAAATAACAACACGCCCAGGGTCCTGGCAGGGCCCATGACTGCCTATGTACAGCCTAGGTTTCCCAGCCTGCTCTGCAGGTAGATGTGGCTGTACCATTATGTTTGAGCCAAAGGAAGTGTCATGTGCATCTTCTGGGTCCTTCAAAATGCTTTAATCCTCATTTTCTGGCTGGAAAATGGCAATGACTGGAGCAATGTGGGAAGCCGTGGGCTGAGGATAGCAGAATGACCCTACTAGACATGGACTCCTCCCTTCTCGGCTCTAAGAGAGAAATACACTTATCTATCTTACATAAACCACTGTACTTCGGAGTCTCTCTGTTATAGCAACCTAGCCTGTACCCTACTAATACAGCCATTTACTATCTGTGCGACTTGGGGCAAGTTATTTAACCTGTCTAAGCCTCAGTTTCCTCATCTATAAAATGGAATCACAGAACTTATTTCATTAAGTGCTAAGAGAAATAAACAGGTTAAGAGATGTGCTCAGTCCTGTGCCTAACATGCAAAAAAGTGTGCTCAATAAATAGTAGATAATGCTAGCAAAAAGATCTACTTGGGAAGCTTCTTTCAAAGGCCTTTGACATCAAGCAGCTATTATGCCCATAAAGCCTCAAAGGTAGAAATGTGTATCTGGTTTTGAGGGTTCCTATGGGTAACAACGTATTCAGAGACAATCAGAGCTATCTTATATTTTAGCCCAGGAGAAGAATTAAGATTAAACAATGCTTAATTATAGTTTAGCAAACTGTGTCTAAATCATTATTTATTTAAATCTTTAAGAGACCTTGCTCTGTATATTATTAAATGTCATACAATACTAGCTATTTCTTTATGCTTAGTTGACTGCGTCGCAAGTTTGTATAAAATATGGCTGAGTAGAAAGGTACATAACTATGTTGCCAGACCACCTCACCAAGGTAAGCTGAGAAAGAGACACACAAATCAGCTGGCATTATCCAGCTTGATGCAAAGAGTTCTATAGTCAATGGAGCCCATGGCCTACTTCTTCCTTGCACACATTTCCTCCCTTTGGTGTAAGCATCAATTATTGGCCCTCTGGCATTGTAGATTCTTTTTCTCTTTTGTTGGTGGCACATGGTTAGACTGTACTCTTACGATTTCTGCAACCTTGAGATTTGCTGACTAATAGAGTTGAGATCCTTGGAACTAAGATAAGACGACTACAATGATTCCAGGGCTCTTACGGATTTTACACGTCACAAGATGCGGAACAACTATGAGATTACATCACCCAGCTGAGGCCAGCATTGCTGAAATAGCAGCAGGGATCATATTACCAGGCTCACCTCCCTCCATCCACCCTGATAATGTCCCACTGCTTATAAGGGGAGGTAAGTTACTACGGGAGGCTGAACCAGAAGTCAGTGATAAAAGATGGGAGTTCTGGTGTAATTCTATGCAGAAGACATGCCTTAGGACAGAGAGGTCAAAGCTCAAGAACTATATCTATACAGAAGCAATATCAATATTCACAAACATAAACCTAGGAATAAAAAACCACCTCTAGTACATTGGTTTCAAGAACCCAAGGCTTTAGAACAACAGCAAAAATCACTGCACTAGGGAAGCAACAAACAACTCAGGGCCTTCATTCTTGCTGTACTTCCCTGAATTGTTACTTACAGGTTCCCGGCCATCCATGGCTTCCATCCAGAGCCTCCGGTCCTCTTCCGACAACGCTTGCATGGTGATAACCCCTGGCCTGCAGAGAAAGGAGGGACATGGATATGAAACCAGTGCCACATGTACAGAGATTGGTGAAGGCAAATCTTAAACATCCACTCAAAAGAGTCTGTGGTTGCTAGGGTTAACGACACAAAGAGGGGTACAACCCTCGGCTTTACTAAGCCACCTTCTAGTCTCAGAAAAGATGGCCCAAATTCCTCTCAGTCAGCCCATCTCCCTCAGAGAGGCAGAAACACAGAAGATATGACCCTATTTTACACGTAAGGGACATAGAGGAGTTAAGTGGTTCCTTTAGACACTGTTCAATTCCTTGAAATCTTATTCATTTCGAGACCTCAGAATGCTTAACAGAGTATGATACTCACAGTAGAAATGCAATAAATGTTTGTGGAAGTGAATGGAATTACTGGACTCAAGACAAAAAAGAGGAGAAAACATCCAAGCTAGAGGCATGCTTGTCTCCTAATATCTAGTCCACTGCTTCTAAATTGCTTCAGACATGGAGAAGTTTTATGGTGGTCATCATCTTGGTAGTTATGATTAAATGTGCACAATCTTTTTAAAAAATGAATACTTAATCATGTCAGGTGCTAAGTGCTTTACATGCATGAGATCATTTCACTCACTGAAATCGGCTTGCTCCCTAAACCTGAGCACAAGCCCTCCAGAAGACATGCACACAGTATCAAATGGGTTTTGTTCAGTTCCCATCACAAATGGTACTCCACAAGAAAAAGAGACTGTGAGATAAAAACGACCTTGGGAGAAGAGGCTGAAAGCCCTCTACGCTCATTAAAGCAAGAGTTATTCATTTAGGGTGAAGATAAATCCCAGAGTGTCCCCAAACCACCTCCTCCTCTCCCTCAAATGTATGTGGATTTTTCTGTAGAAACAATTCAAATTGTCCGTCAAATTCTCAGAGAGAACTGCAACCCTCAAAAAGTTAAGAATTGCTAGTTAAAAACCATCCTCTTTAAAATTTGAGACAGCCTAAAAAGGAGGAAGAAGTCCACTGAGCAAGAACTAAAGTCTGATTCCTGTCTGAGTGCACAAACACTGCTAATGATCATACGACAATACGGTATGAAAACTACACAGGCTGAGCAACACCCTTAGCAGCACAAGCCTGGGCCCCATAAGCACCCAGGCTTGCTCATTCTCACCCGCCCATCATCTCCGCTTCTGGCTTATAGCTATAGTTCCAATGAACATGCTAAACCTATTTGTTTAACATAATTTAAAAGTCACATTTGATTCTTTTCATTAATCATCCCTCAACATCCCCTTAAAAAAAACTTTAGAGCTGTGGGCATGTAAATACAGATGGGTTGGGGATACAAGGGGCATGGGGTAGGGGTGTGAATGTGTGAGGGTATAAACGTGTGTGGGGTCGAGAGAGACAGAGAGAGAGGGAAAGCATGCAAACAAGCAAGAGAAGAGAGTGAGAGAACAAGCAAGAGACAGAAAGGGGAGTGGGGGTGTGTGTGGGTGAGAGGAGGGGTGGGCAGCTAGACAGGCGGGCGTGTTGATGACGGTGGAACACTGATCCCAAGAGGATGGTCATTCCCATGAAGGTCACACTGGGACTGGCACCATAATACAAAGATAACTCAGAGGATGGAATAACTCGTCTCTCCATGAGCACCTTCCAGGACTCTCCCTCCTCTTCTCAGAAATTCTCATTCTCAGACCCAACCAAGTGCCCACTTCCCACCATCAGCCCATTCAGTGTGCCAGAGTCAGTGGGTATCTGCAGACAGCTGACAGTGGTGGCTCCACAGAACTGACTCTGTGGCTTGAGGGCACGATGGACTGATTCTACCCTTCCACCTTTCTCTAAAGGCCAAGTACGACATCTTAATAGCTTTGAAACAAAAAGCCTCTGCAGCTACTGTCTATTGAAGAACTCTCAAGTCCCCGGTTCTGGGTCTTTCAGTGTTGCTGCAGGTGCTGCTTCTGTACCACCTGCTTCAGAATCAGACATTCCCTTAACATGGAGACTCCAGCCCAACCCCACTCCACTCAATCTGAACTGGGCTGTGCCTGGGAACTTGGATTTTAACCAACTCCCCAGGTGATCTTGGTGCAGAGTTAAGTTTGAGGCCCACACCCTGGGCTGTCCACTCCATCCCCACTCTTTTCCTTCCTGTTCCCCTTGCCCTAGAGTGCAAAGTTACCCTCCTTTCTGCAGTGAGGTCAAGGAGCCAACATGTCTCTAGTTCGTTTCCTGCTAGTGGCCCACCAGCAAACAGTGAGATCACAAGAGCTGTCTGCATACCACGGTCTCAGGGGCTCACAGATATTACATCAACTTCATGGCACACAGTGTGAGATTTCCATTCCGAGCCACAAAGAGGAAGTTCGACAACCTCAGAGGCTGTGAAGGGTGGGCCACTCAGCCTTGGTAACCAGGAAAGTCAACAGGATTTGTTTTCATTCCAAGAAGAAATATCAAAATACAAGTTCTTTTCCACATGTAGTCTTGTTCCCTTTTGCAGGGGGAGTGGGGTAGGGGACGGATGCACATGTCTTGCATGTGAATTTCCAAGAACAAAGGTAAAAAGGGTGAACTATCTTTATTCTGGAGTAAAACCGTAACTTTCTTTCCATATTTACCTTCCTCATGCCCTACTAATAACTATCCCTCAAAACAAAATAAAACAAGCAAAACCCTCAATGACCCTCCACTTTGCAGGTCAGTCCCTATAAACTAGCATACTTTGAGACCTGCTCTTACAGGATGTCAATTTAGTTCATGTTTGAAATGCATGTGGTTCTTCACAGCAAAAAAATGGGCAGGGCTGGGGAGACAGAGGAGAGAGAGATTAAAAGTAGGAGGATAGGTGGGGCGCAGTGGCCAACGCCTGTAATCCCAGCACTTTGGGAGGCCGATATGGGTGGATCACGAGGTCAAGAGATCAAGACAATCCTGACCAACACAGTGAAACCCCGTCTCTACTAAAAAATACAAAAATTAGCTGGGCATGCTGGCACATGCCTGTAGTCCCAGTTACTCGGGAGGCTGAGGCAGGAGAATCGCTTGAACCCGGGAGGTGGAGGTTGCAGTGAGCCGAGATCACGCCACTGCACTCCAGCCTGGCAACAGGGCGAGACTCCATCTCAAAATAAAAAAAGTAGGAGGATAATATGGAATGAGGAAGGGAACATATAAAACAATGAAAGAGAAATGGAGTAAATGATCAGAGCTCTTTTTACCTCTACAAAGAATTGTGAGCCTATTAGACTCAGTACAATAAAAGAACAGTAGTAAGTATAACCCAGCAGTATGTGCCAGTTGCTGTGCTAAGCACTGTATATAAATTAATTCACCTAATCTTCAGAGCTACATCATGAGAAAAGTATATTCTTATTACTCTCCTTTAGCAGATGAGAAAACCAAGGCTCAGAGAGGTTAAGTATCTTGTCCACAATCACAGAGCTGCCAAGATACAGAGCCAGGATGTGAACACAAGCATTCCAACCCTTAACTCTTGTGCATAATGCCATGGCAAATGTGATGGCACCACAGCCCCCAGAAAGCTCATATTGACCACCCAAGTCCTCTGGTGTCAAAATCAGCCACGCACTTCTGCAAGTGCCTTAGTGAGCTCCTGTATGGGATTAAATAAGATTGAATGATAAAGAGCTCTGTAAAAACCTAACATGCTTCATAAATATGAGGGCTTACAACACTACTCTAGGCGAACATCTAATCCAAAACAAGAATCCAACAGCATCCAGAGTAACTGGGGCTTACTTTCTATAGCAGTGGACCTCCATGTTTTATCTGTCTTAAAAAATACTCAAGAGATGGAAAGGCAATTAGCTTTTCTTAAAAAAGAACACAAAAAGTCATAATCATAAAGAAAACATATTGAAAAATTGGACTTCACCAAAATGAAGAACTTACACTCGTCGAAAGATGAATTTAATTACTTATTACTTTTATTTTAAAAAAAGTCAAACCAGAGTGAGAGAAGATATTTGTAATATCTATCTCCTACAAAACTCATATCCAGAATATGTAAAGAATGCCTAAAAATAAATAAGAAAAAATGAACCACCCAATACAATAAATACTTGAATAAGCACTTCATAAAAGAGGACATCCAAATGGCCAATAAGGCTAAGAAACAGAGCCCAAACTGATTACTTATCAGGGAAATGTGATTAAAACCACAATGAGATATAACAAGCACCCTCCTGAAGAGAGGGCATTAAAAGGCCACCAATAACCAGTACTGGCAAAAAATATAGAGTAACTGGAACTCTCATACATCGCTGGTGGGAGAATAAGTTGATGGAACTACTTTGGCAATATCTGCTAGAACTAAACATGCACCTGCCCTATGACCTAGCAATTATACCTCTACATATATACTCAAGAGAATTGAGTACATATGTCCACCAAAAGGTACATTCAAGAATACCTGCAGTTTTATTTAGAATAGCCAAAAATGGCAAAAATAACAACAAATACTCATTGATAAATGGATAAACTGTTGTATATTTGAACAATGGGACACCATACAACAATTTTTTTTAAAAGAATCAACCACTGCTACATGCAACAACATGAATGAATCTCAGAGATATAACGATGAGGGAAAGAAGCCAGACACAAAAGATTATGTGACTGTGTGACTCCACTTCTATGATGTTCAAATACTTGCAAAATTCATCTATGGCAACAAAAGTCAGAAGAGCCATTTTTTTTTTTTTTTTTTTGAAAAAGAGATATGGGCAACAACTGAAAAGCGGCACAAGGGTATCTCCTGGAGTGACAGAAACATTCTATATCTTCATCTGGGTGGTTACACAGTTGTGTGTGTATAAAAAGTTATTAAAATACAGACTTTGGATTCATGCATTTTACTGTGATTACACCTCAGTAAAAATTGTTTTAAATACCCAAGAGCTATGACTTCTCATCAATAACTTAGGCTCACTAGTTATTCTGATTCTAGTGCTTCCTAGATGTATAACCATGGCAGACTAGCAACTGAACTATTCTGTGCCACTCTTATTACCTATGTTTTAAAGAACAGTAGTATAGAGCAGTTCAATTACTTGTCTCCCAGCGTTATCACGATTACACCTCAGTGCATGCTGGGAAGGTTACATGAGAAGTGTGTGCGGCATTTCAAAGTGTCAGGCACACGGTGAATGCTCCAAAAATTAGTTGTAATCACAGGGGCAGGTAGAGGTGGGGTGAACGGGAACAGGATGGTAAATATGGGGTAGGGTTAAAATTACCGCTGCAGAAGGGCAGGTGTGTATAGTTTCAAAAGGAAAAGAAACAACCCACAGGTGCTAATGACGTGTGTGATTCCCACTCCCAACATGCTCATATACAGCACTGAAATTCATGCCTCTACCACAAAGCACACAGGGCTGAGGGCTGAAGGGACACACCTGCGCTGACATAATGGCCATTTCCTTTTTCCTCCTGAGTAACGCAACAAAGCGGCCTGCCACTCCCTTTTAAAATTAACATCTGATAACTAACAAGAACAGAGAAGGGGTCTTTGGCAAATTCTAAAAAATCTGTCAAGGAGCTCCCTCCACCCGCCAGATGAGAGAAGGAGCAAATGACTTAAAAATCCTCTGTAGAGCTCAACCCTGAGAATCCACTTAAAATACAGCACTTCCTTTTCACTCTGAATATGTCCTTAGTGCTATATCTGGATCTGCTTGAGAATCATGAACAAGGATCTGGAATTTTCTCTAAGCTGGCACCTCACCTCTCACACTGTAGGAGCCATGGAGAAAATAGCTCTCCATCTACCACAGGGCAAGTTGCTACCCAACACCATATTTCCTCCAACCCTGGCCCCCAAAAACAGCCCATGGAAAGAAATATATGGTTTAGCAACACATTCAGGATCCTGGGACCACTGGCTATATCAACTCATAGCCTGCTCACCAGCCAAGAGCAAACAGAATCACAACCAGCCCCGATTCCAGGGTTACTCGACAGCTTTCCTACTCTAATCTTATTCCTGAATCTGAGTCAACAATAGTGATCTCAGTGGTTTGGCAATTTACCCACTTCCTATTGGACAAGGAAAAGCTATTACTAACTCCACCCCACTGAAACAAAAACACTCAGAATTTACCAGTACCGTTCCTTCTAAATCAACCTACAAAGATCTAGGGTTTATTCATTCATAAGACTACAAATCTTCTGTTGGCAAGAGTTCATTCCCCAACTTCCATCCACACTACTGTATATTTAAGGGTCAAATTCAAAGAAGACGAGCTGAGGCGCCCACAGGAACACACAATCTCAAAGCCTGTGTCTGAAACCTGCTCACTACACTTATATAGGAAGACAAAGGGGAATGATAAGGAAGGGAGCATGAGCTGCCATCTACTTGCAAGAAGAGTTTTGCAAGTGCCAGGGAGGGGAAGTGGTCCTTTGTTTCTGAAGTGCTACTGGGAAAATGAATTCCTAATAGTTCCTGGACAATGTAATGGTTCTGGTTCAGAAGAGCTTCATTTACACAAAGATATGGCCAAAGCCCTACAGAATAATATTGGAGAATGACACTTTTTCCATGTCTGTTTATGAGATTACAGATCCAAATGTCTGCAGAGACTAGGTAAGTAAGCAAAATGAGGGAAACTGGATAAGAAATTCTTTAATCCAAGGAAAACAGGCTTGGTCTTATGTTGCTCTTGGTTTTTTTCTTTTTCAGTTTTACTTTCAGATAGAAACAAAGAACAAAGAATTATCTCCCCTCTGGGGGAAAAACAACAATGCTAGTGCAAAGCAAAAACCTGTCACTTGTCTTCATGGGGGAGGTGGGCAACAGGGCATGGTGGGGACTATGGCAGAACAGACAGCACACACCCCACCTAAAGGAATTATCTGTCATTCAGCTCAACCGGCAGCTGGCATGTGGGAAGGCATGATCAGCAATTAAAGATTTTTCCAGTTTTAAAATGTTGCCTCAAACACTATTCAAGCCAAACCACGCATGTCTGTGGACCACCAGTTTGCAACTTCTGTTGTCTGTGTCTGTCTTTCTCTGAATCTATCTGAGCTCCAACCCAGGTCATCATTGCATGTTATAAAGACATCCACCTCATGCATTAATACCAACAATGAAGGATGCCTGTCTATATTCTTGATTCACCTTACAGTCAAACTCAGGAGAGTATCTCCAGGTTATCCACAAAGGAGGAACTTGAGCGACTTCCTTTTTTCTTCCAATACTCAAGGACCCAGTGGCATCACTGGAAGGCAACGATAATCTACTATTTGGAGACAGAATGTATGAATCTGCACTACTATGTGTGCTCTGATGTAATAAACCATTGGGGTCCTTCTGCAAGGCCTTTGTGCATGAGAAGAATTCATAATATGCCATGATAATCTGGGTGTGGTACAGGTGAGAGACAGAGAAAGTAAGAAACCAGAAGGTGCTGCAACTGGCAGCCCCCAAACCACAGGCAGATTTACTGAGTGTTTATTATGTGCTAACCACTGTGCTAAGGACTTTACTTGTATTATCATTCATTCTTCACAATAATTGTATGAAGTAGACACTACCATTATTTCTCTTTTTAAAAGTGAAAAGACTGAGACTCACATAAGTTACTTGCATAATGTCACACCACTAGTAAGTGCCAAAGCCTGCACTTGAACCCAGGTGTGCCTGAATCTAGAGCAAAGCCCAAACTTCAAGGACAATGTTGCACTGCTCCCCTGTGCATGTAGCATACACGTCCTGGGATCCAGGAAGACCAGCACCTTAAGGGGAGGAAGAAAGAAAGGAAGGAGGGAAGGAGAGTTGGAGAGAGGGAGGGAGGGAGGAAGCAAGGGTTAACCCTCTAAGAAGTTTTTGGAAGTAGTTTCTAATCAATTATTTAGAAACGATCTGATCCTCCCAGCACTTTGGGAGGCAGAGGCAGGTGGATCATGAGGTCAGGAGCTCGAGACTATCCTGGCTAACATGCTGAAACCCCATCTCTACTAAAAATACAAAAAAAAAAACAAAAAAAAAAGGTAGCCAGGTGCAGTAGCAGGCGCCTGTAGTCCCAGCTACTTGGGAGACTGAGGCAGGAGAATGGCATGAACCTGGGAGGCAGAGCTTGCAGTGAGTAGAGATCACACCACTGCACTCCAGCCTGGGTGCAGAGCAAGACTCAAGAAAGAGGAGAGCAGAGGAGGGGAGGGGAGCGGAGGGGAGGGGAGGGGGGAGAGAGAGAGAGAGAGAGAGAAAGAGAGAGAGAAGGAGAGGGAGGAAGGAAGGAAGGAAGGAAGGAAGGAAGGAAGGAAGGAAGGAAGGAAGGAAGGAAGGGAGGGAGGGAGGGAGGGAGGGAGGGAGGGAGGGAGGGAGGGAGGGAGGGAGGGAGGGAAAGAAAAGAAAGAAAAGGAAGGAAGGAACTGATCCTAATAAATGAATGAATCATAACCTATTAAAGCCTGCAACCTTGGTATTTTTAGAGGAATGTTCCTAAAACAATTAGGATCATAGCAATAATAACAGTCTAAAAAGTAGGTATCACCAACCACATCAGATAAGTTCTTATATTTTTATGAGAGATGGAAGTTGTAAAACATCGGGAAGCCCAAAGACATCTTTGGCATATTAAATTGCATGGCTCTTAAATGCAACAGATATTGACTGAGTGCCTATTATGTGCTAGTCATGATGCTGGGCATCAGGGACATAGAAGCAAGCAAATGTTAACACACTGCACAAGGACAAGGCATTATTCACTGATGGGATGAATGAGACTCAAGGAGAATGCAAATACCTATTACTACTATTGATAACAAACTATGAAAATATAGCTTCTGTTTCATGTATTTTTTTTTCATTTTTACTATTCTATCTCACAATCAACAGAAATGTACATAAGTGGAATGTATTGGTTGAATTGTTTCTTCTATCCAGAATTATGAAATAGGTAATTTTTGGTTTTGATTTTAAAAAGACAAACTCATCTTATATTTAAAAATTGGTAAATAAACTGGTATACTCAACCAATGAAACTCCATATTTCATCATGCAGACTAAAGAGTAAAAATACGGTTGCCTCAATCACCCTCCCAATCAAGTCCATTAACCACCATATCTCATTCTTTGTTAAACCAGAATCAAACAGCAAACAGGCATGCTCTCATTTAATTGAAAGAAAAAAAAAAAAAACTCAATGACAAGTTCAAACTACATGAATTCTAAGATTCTAAGAACTTCTCCAGTAACTTATTTTACAGAACAGCCAAAAAGCAATTCAGAAACTATGGTATCTTCCCCCAACTCAAGTCATGGAAGTCAGAGTCATATAATACCCTCTGAGGAAGGAAAACGCCGTTTCCTGCCTGAAATGTCAATGGCATTGAGACCAGCACTCTAATCCGACCAGCAGGAAGGCAAAATCAAATATTATTTCAAACAAGGGGTGAGAAGGGGAGGGAGGGGAAGTTTGAAACCAGGAAAAATGGATTCATGTGTTGCAAAAGATAAAGGCACATTGCACCAGGAGGGAAAAGTAGGACTGCCAGGTTCTCAGCACACATAGGACAGTGAAATCACTCATCTTTTCTGCACCATCCTAAACAAGCCATTCCTAAAGCAAAGAGCCTGGCACTTTAGTTCAAAGAGTCAGGTAAAGGGTAACGTTTAAACAGAGGCCCAACTAACTGAGCATGTTTGTTTTTGCAAGAAAATGGGTATGAACAATTTGTGATGAAAGGGTGGGAGGAAGGAATTTCTACAGAAAGAATGAGTCATTTAGGATACTCTTCTTCCTTTAAGGAATAATACTCACATGATTTTTTTTTTTCTACAGAAAACACACATACACACACACAGTCTTCTGTCAACGTATACAGGGTGTAGATAGGACAGCTAATTTTCAACTGCACCTTCTAATAGTTACTAATACATACACAAAACTGCCATCTAGAGGTTGAATGTTGAAACAAAGTGTTACATAAGATGATCTTTTTTGGAAAACACATAATTCACAGTCACACAATTTCACAAAGACACACAAATGCATGCACAAACACCACTTACTAAGCTAGAAGAAACAATATTATTTTAATTTAAAATTAATATAGTTTCTTCTTGAGGCCACAAATTGGAAAGAGAGGGCATAAAACTTTATCTTTTATATGAAGTATGTATCAATAAGAGGTTATCACATAAACAGTTTGAAAATGTAATCTTACCCTAGTAGGCCCTTTGCACATATACCCTGAATGCACCTGTATTTCCTCTCAGCTTATAGGTAACTTGAAAACTTATGACACTACAGGAAAAGAGCACCATTAAGACAAAAAGCAGGCTCACAGGAATATCCACCAAAGCTAAGGTTCACCATCACAACAATAGAGTCCCAGGGTTTAGGGCATAGAAAAAAAATTCAACAGCCATGTTTTCAGACATAGGACTCCATCAGAGGGGAGTATTAGTGTGTTCCACCTTCAGAAAAAATCCTGCAATGTAGTGATAATTCACCCCATCTTACAGATGTGGTTAAACCACTTACCCAGAGTCACACAGCTAGTAAGGAACAGATCCCAAATTCAAATTTAGGAATGCTCTTATTTTTTTTACCTGCATCATGCAGCCTGCCATACAAACATACTTGAAATGAGGGTGCTGAGGGTTCCAGTAGATTCTTCACATCTTTCAAAAATCTTTCTGGCCTCCACCATTCTGACTTTCACCAACCTTCAATTTTCCTGGGTCTTTTTCCTACCAGTACACAAATGCAGGTTACATGGGCACCTGCTAAAATTTTAGTTTAAATAGCAACTAACTTGATTAAGCTCCTCTAGTCTCTTACACAATAGTTCACCATAGCCCCAAAGAAAATAATTAATCCATCTCAAAATTATGTCACCATAAAAAATAAAATTGAACAACCATATGTACCTATTACTGTATTAAAAGCTGCATAAAATGTTTTTCTGCCTCTGGAAGCAAATCACTTGAGACAGACATTTAGAATTGAACAGAGGTATATAAAACATACCTAATTAAACACCTAACCAACCAATATAAAGAAAAACTCATCACTGTGCAAATGCAGGTTACCTGGGAAGAAGAAAATAGAGTTAACAGTGGATGTGAAATGCTAGGCTGGGACTAGATCAGTGGAGAGCTACTGCCCTTTACCTATTCATGGAAAGCTTGCAAAACAAGGACTTTGGAATTGGTATGAAAGAAAATCAGATGAGATCTGTTAAGAAAGTCCAATTGATTTGTAAACTTTATATCTCCACTGTCAGTAGTCTCTAGCATGTAGTTATGCTCAATAAAATAAGGAAGGAAGGAGGGAGGGAATGAATTCAGCATATTCCAGTCAGGCCATCATCCTTTATAAGAACAGAAGGGTAAAGTCCTCCTGTTTGTTGCATTTCCCCCCAGTATTCTGGCCCTTCAGGTTTGCCGGAACACTCAACATACTGGTGTTTATACCTTAGTTGCTTGAATGTATATGAGCATTCCAAACTCAAAGGTGAGCTCCATGAAGACAAGTTGATTCTTGCCTTATCCCTTACTACAACTCTAGCACTAAATATCCTTGCCCTCTCTAAGAAGCTATCCTTGCTGCCCACTGGAGAGTACCAGTGCTGGGAAAGAGGCACTTAACACACACAGCATTTTCAAATGCATGGACATTGGTGAGAGTCAGTTAATCCCAGAAAAAAAGTCATCATTTCCTCTTCCCAGTGTAAACACTGCCCCTGAAGAGACTCCACTGATTCAGGGAATCAGAAGAAGTTGTTTTATTATTTTTCACATGGTTGACTGAGCCTTCCTGGAAAACATGAGAGAAAATATCCAAGTGTCACTTACATCTGTGAGAAATTTCTTAAAAATAAACCAATCCAGGGATGCAGGCAAGTGACTAGTACCATGATTTTTTAGCCTAAACAAATACTTTCCCTATATTTGCTCATGAATTTCCTTAAGACACTGTGTGATGGAGTTAATTATTCAAAGTGAGTGAACACAGACATGAGCAAGTACTACCGATTCACATCATGCTACCACTAACGGCTGCTTTGAAATCATGTCCCATTTTTTAACCCAGAAATTTTACACTAAATCCTCTCACAGAGTTGACACGTTTTGTAACAATAAATCCAGTCTTTATTCAATTAACCAATATATATTATAAACCTTCAAATGCCTGGTGCTATGGCAAAGTAACACAAAAGCACCCAACAATGCTGCTTTATTAAAGAATTTTTAAAGTGATTTTTATTTTATTTTATTTTACTGAGATGGAGTCTCCCTCTGTCACCCAGGCTGGAGTGTGGTGGTGCGATCTCAGCTCACTGCAACCTCCATCTCCTGGGTTCAAGCAATTCTTCTGCCTCAGCCTCCTGAGTAGCTGGAATTACAGGTGCCCACCACCATGCTCGGCTAATTTTTTTCTGTATTTTTAGTAAAAACAGGTCTCACCACGTTGGCCAGGCTGGTCTTGAACTCCTGAGCTCAAATGATCCACCTGCCTCGGCCTCCCAAAATGCTGGGATTACAGGCATGAGGCATCACGCTCAGTCAAAAAAGGGTGATTTTTAAAAAGCTAATGAAAGCTTAGGCTATCATCAAGTAAAAATAAAATAAAATAAAGAAAGAAGGTAATTTATGTGAATGGTCTGCTTTATGAAGTGGGGTTCCTTGGCAATGGGAGTGCTCAAGCAGAAGGTGTTGAGTTATCCATTTAAAGGCTGCTGGGTACATGGGTGCTGCTTCATTGAGAAAGGCCCTCCCTATTCAACACTGTGTTCATTTCCTGGGGCTGCTGTCACAAAGTGCCACAAACTGGTTGGCTTAATCAACAGAAATTGATTGCTTCACAGGTCTAGAGGCTAAAAGTTCAAGATCAAGTGTTCCTCCGGAGGTCTGTGAGGAAGAATCTGCTCCATGCGTCTCTCCTAGCTTCTGGTGCTCTCCTGCCAATCTTTGGCGTTCCTTGGCTTGTAGGTGCATCACCTCAACTTCTGCCTTCATGTTAACATGCTATCTTCTCATGTACATGTCCATCTCTGGGTCCAAATTTCCCCTTTTCACAAGGACAATGGTAACATCGCATTATGGCCCACCCTAATCACCTCATTTTAACTTGATTATCTCTATAAAGTAATCTCCAAATAAGGCCACATTTTCAGATACTGGGGATTAGGACTTCAGCATATGATTTTGGCAGGGACACAATTTATAACAAGCGTCTGCTAGGAAATTTTTTAAAATTATCCTTTGGAGCATGTTGTGGCAGTACAACACAACTACTACAAGCTACATTTATTTAAAACCATATCAATTTTTTTTTTCTTTTGTTCACTCTATTGCCCAGGCTGGAGTGCAGTGGCGCGATCTCAACTCACTGCAACCTCCACCTTCCGGGTTCACTCCATTTTCCTGCCTCAGCCTCCCAAGTAGCTGGGACTACAGGCGCCTGCCACAACACCCGGCTAATTTTTTGTAATTTTGGTAGAGACAGGGTTTCACCATGTTAGCCAGAATGGTCTCGATCTCCTGACCTTGTGATCCGCCCTCCTCTGCCTCCCAAAGTGCTGGGATTACATGCGTGAGCCACTGCGCCCAGCTGCCATGTCATATTCTTAATGCTGGAGTCTTTAAACTGAATTTCAAAAGAAATCAGAAGGAACCTTCAAAGAATCATTATATCGATTGCATTGACATGATACCTTGATCCAAGCAAGTTTTCGGTTTGAGATTGAAGAAATACAAAGAATTTCTACTAACTTCAGCTTTTCAATGTTGGGAACAATGAAATTCTTTTGAGGGAAAGGAGAGATATGAAGAGCTAATATTAGTCTGTGAAACATTTGCTCCATGTAATCCCAGGGTCCTCAGTAGTTCAGGTTTGAACTTCCCCCCAAAAACTAGTTCTGAAAAAAAGGAAGGCACTAGAGAAAAGAAACTAAATGAGATGTGGCCTCTGAAATCGTGTAGAAGCCAATATGAAAGGGTGTGGACACAGAGATGAGAGCATAGGTCTACTTTTTAGATATCAAAGGTAAAAGAACTTAGATATATAAGAATTAAAAGTAGAGTTCTAGAAATGTATTTGGTTTTAAAACAGGATCCTTGGCTGGGCACGGTGGCTCACGCCTATAATCCCAGCACTTTGGGAGGCCGAGGCAGGCGGATCACCTGAGGTCAGGAGATTGATATCAGCCTGGTAAACATGGTGAAACCCTGTCTCTACTAAAAACAGAAAAATTAGCCAGATGGGGTGGCACACACCTGTAGTTCCAGCTACTCAGGAGGCTGAGGTAGGAGAATTGCTTGAACCCAGGAGGCAGAGGTTGCAGTGAGCCAAGATCACACCACTGCACTCCAGTCTGGGCGACAGAGCAAGACTCTGTCTCAAAAATATAAAATAAAATAAAATAAAATAAAGTAAAGTAAAGTAAAATAAAAAAATAAAATAAAATAAAATGGATCCTTGACATAAAAAGTTCAAGAACCATAGATGTAAATCCCATTGACCTGGATTAACACTTAATGTGATTTCCAGCTCATTCATCAGTCAAAGAACGACAACAGTTTTCTGTAAGACTTACATGTCAGGGATTTGAGGATTAACAAACTGACAGCAATGTATTGTGATACAATGAAAACAATTAGCTGACAAGTGATACTACTGCTAGGATATCTCCTACTCATGCTAGTCGTCCTGGATTTATTTAAAAAAAAAAAAAAAAAAAAAGAGTGTCACCTTAAAAATAAAAGGTGGAGCCAGGGACAGTGACAGTGGTGCACCCATCTTCTCAATTGCTCAGAAGCTGAGGTGGGAAGACTGCTTAATCCCAGGAGTTCAACTCCAGCCTGGGCAACATGAGGAGATCCCACCCACCTCTAAACAAATAAATAAAAGTTGGAAGAAAAGGTGTACAGAAACCAAAAAAACCATTCATGGAACACCTACTCAGTGCCATGTGCCTGTCACTATGCTCTATCACATTGCCTCTCTTAATTTAGTCACATGAGGACTTTCTGAAGGTCACAGAGGAATAGATGTAAGAATAGAGGCGAGTTTGCTGCTTCAGTTCATTGTACTTTACACTGTACAGTTTCACTCCAGTTTATAATGCCAAATGCAACTGACAGGGTGCCAATAGCACTTCCCAGATTTCACAGCCTGAAAACTGGACACTGCGGTGTCTCTGAAACGCAACCACCAACAGCTCTGAGCTCATCACTGGAAAATGTTTCTAAAATATCTGAAGTTTGGGCCAGGTGTGGTGGCTCACGCCTATAATCCCAGCACTTTGGGAGGCCGAAGCAGGTGGATCACCTGAGGTCAGTAGTTTGAGACCAGCCTGGCCAACATGGCGAAACCCCATCTCTACTAAAAATACAAAATTAGCTGGACGTGGCAGTGCATGCCTGTAATCCCAGCTACTCAGGAGGCTGAGGCAGGGGAATTGCTTGAACCCAGGAGGCAGAGGTTGCAGTGAGCTGAGATCACGCCACTGCACCATGGCCTGGGCAACAGAGCAAGACTCCATCTCAAAAAAAAAAAAAAATCAAAGTTTTGAGGTACCAATGTGCCCTGGAACAGGCTCCTGTGAACCTCAGTTCAAATCCCACCTTAGCCCTGAGTAAACGGCCTCTCCCCTCTACACTGCAGATTCCTCAGCAGCATGGGAATAACGGAGGACCTACCTCCCTAGGTTGTAGTGAGGATGACACAAAACAAGGATGAAAGTGTTCAGCTTACAGGAAATGCTCTGATACTACCAGTTGCCTCACTCCTCCTCCATTTTCACATCCTTTAAAAAGGCAGGGGTTTGATTTTGGTGACTGTTTTTGCCTTTTGCCTGGTCAAGTAATCTGTCTCAGAGACTAGAAATCACCTTTCCTAGTAGTGACACTCTCCTCCTCCATACAGGTAAGCATTCAGCTCCTTAGTAAAGGAGCCTGAATTTGTTTTGTTTTGTTTTGCTATAGTTGCTTGTTGTGATTTTTCGAATTAGGAAAATGTTTTCATGTGGGCTGATGAAACTGTATTGTGAAACACATTGTATTTAACATACCAAGTAGTAGTAAGAATAAAGGACAACTAAAAAGCTTGAAAATATGGATTTCAGGGTCTCAGTCCCAGAAAGTTGAACTGGGTGGGTATGGGGCAGGCACCAGGAATCTGTAACTGAGTGCACGTGGTTTTCACCACAGTAAAATATGTTGATGTAGGGTAATCAACTCACAACACTGACCTCCTAGGATATCACCTCCTAAAGGCTACAGCTTTTGTTACAAAATAACTTGATATATCAGCATTAAGTATAAAAGATAAATGTATTCAATCTTAAAAATCCATAAAATCCCATATTCTAAGTCACATAATTCACACTTTAACATGTATTTGTATCTTGATAGAAGAAAACATTACTAGTCACTACATAAATGTTTGTGTATTCTCCACTTAACATACTCTGGGAGTATCTCAAACCCTTATGCGGTTAAATGTAACCATCCCCTCTTTCACTTCCACATTTCCCAGGTGCTAAACTTGCATTTTGACCCTCTGCCTCTCCGGTCCAGCAGGTGGAGCTGGGGAACCTATGGAAGGCAGGACAGCAAGGCATCTAGCAGCAATTGCCTCCTTGCTAAGGGACGCTGGTGAAAAAGGAAAGTATAGTAGTCTTCGAGAAAAAAGGATTCTGGGCAGAGTTCCCAGGGATGCAGCTACCCAGCGCATGAAAATGCCTTTTCCTTCTCTACCTGGGCCCCCTTCTAAACACTGAGGGAAAAAAACAGAAAGGCACTGAGGTCAAAAAAGGAAAAAGGAGGAAAATCCTGCTGTACTCTAACCTAAATATTTGGGACCTGTATAGAAATCTGAGAGGAGGTGTTTCCTAGGCAGTCTACTCACCCCCTGTCTATTAGGAGGAGATTCAGGCCAGGCATGGTGGCTCATCCCTGTAATCCCAGCACTTTCGGAGGCCAAAGTGGGTGGATTACTTGAGGTCAGGAGTTCAAGACTAGCCTGGCCAATATGGTGAAACTCCGTCTCTACTAAAAATACAAAAAAACTAGCCGGGCGTGGTAGTGCATGCCTGTAGTCCCAGCTACTCAGTAGGCTGAGGCAAGAGAATCACTTGAACTTGGGAGGCAGAGGTTGCAGTGAGCTGAGATCGTACTATTGTACTCCAGCCTGGGTGACAGAGCGAGACTCCATCTCAAAAAAGAAAAATAAAAAAGAGGAAACTCAGCACCCTCATCTGAACCATAACCGAAATCCCTCCATGCCATGCAGAGGGAACCAGGGACAGAAACTCAGGAGCAATCGACTCGCAAGCCCACTCAGTATGCTGAATGTGACACATTCACTCTTTGCTTATAATTGGGACATGCACAGCTGTTGTGGGAGTCATAAAGGAGGAAAGGTGCTAGGAAGTGCTGGCAAGGGTGGAAATAAGACGGAGGTGCCACAGTGAGCTTTACTCGCGTAAAAAGCCACTCTCCATAACTGCTCAGGAAACTTCTGAAGATGAAAACACAAAAATAATTCGGCTTCAGAAAGCAAATTTGGGTTTGTTTTCAATCTGACAGAGCGCTGCAACACAAGGCATGCTCTCTTCAAAGCAGCTCTGCGGCAGACGGTTCTCTCTAGGAACCGTGCATTTGACGGGCATCACAGGTGGCTATACTTCCATGCAAACAGATCTTCTGAACCTCCTTCAAGGATGCCAATAATATGAATTCCCTTCAATCACATGCTTAGAAAAGAGAAAAGAGATGCTTAAAGCACCAAGGTTTAGGATTTGTTTAAAACCAATAATAACCAAATTTAGTTGGGGGAAGGCTGTTTGCAATTCCCCTTTGCTACTCCAATTCAACCTATCCCCCGACCCCATCCCATGCTATTCTTCTTTATCTTCCCCTCTCACACCTCTACACACAGTAAAGGATATGTACTTCTCTGTGTTTAGAAGTCAAATATCATGTCTGGTGAGCATGCAGGACAAGCTAGTTAGCAAAAAAAGAGTAACAGCTAATACTTGTTGAGCACTTATTATCTGCCCCTCTGCCAAGCATCTTACAAGCATTATTTCCTTGAATTCTTATAACCATCCTGGGAACTTCATTTTCCAGATGAGAAAATCAAGGTTCCAAAAGATTAAGTAACTTGCTCAAAGTCACACGGCTACCAAGCAGCAAAGTCAAAATTTGAACCCAGGCTGTCTGGCTTCAGAGCCAAAGGTGTAATGACTAAATTGCTTAAGAGATGCAGTTAGTTTCCATGAACTTCTGATACAGGCTAAGAGGGCATGCTCTCTCCATGGGAGGCCTAACGGCCTCCAGCAGCCCTAGCAGCCTCCAGCGCAGAGTAGACACCTGCCAGAAGAAGGCAGTGCACACCTGCTAGTGCACAAGGAGCACACCCCAGGCAGTACTCAGTCTCAGGATGCCACAGAGCCAGGGAAAGGTGGCCACAGGTGAACTTCCCAGGGAGGGGTAAGTAATGGCTTGATGAAATGGTATAGTGTTTTTTTAACAAAGGAGAGAGATTAAATGGCATTATACGGAGCATCATGCTGAGATTTAAGGATCTTGGTGCTAGCATTCCTGATCTTGAACAGGCAGCTCAAATAAGCTTAACACGTGGGTTTCATTGAAAAAATTAACCTGTTGCCAAGTAAAGTGTTTCAAAGAATTGGAATGTTGTCAAACTAGCTTAAAACCACGAAATGGTACAACTTAATGAGAGACTATAAATCTTGAGGAATACAACACATGGCTCTCCCTCCAAAAAATTGTGATTTCACAAGTGGTTTGGTGTCTTTCCTGGGCACACACACACATTGGTAGGTGAAATGTAACTAAAAGCTGTTTTTTTATTTGAGAAAAATTTCTTCCATTCCAATGCCTTTTGAATCATTATACTAACTTTTTCAGTTAAAAAAAAATTTTCAAATAGCTGATACAATCATGCTAAATAGTTTTCTTTAAAAGTCTACTCAACCTCCTGGAGATACAACAACATTTCTGAGCATGAAAGCACTAACATTAAAGTAAAACAAAACCAAGCCAGTGATTCAGTGCTGAATCCAAAAGATAGGCAGGCAGGCTCTAATGATTCTCGCAAACCAGCAATGGCCTGGATCCAGCACCCTGGACATAGATGAAGGGATGGAGAAGGAAAGGAAGGAGGGAGGGGGAGAAGGGGAAAAAGGCAGAAAGCTTTGACTGAAAAGAAAATATAAGATATAGAAATTCAGCTCTATTGGCTCCTGAGAAAAGCATGCTAGCTACTCACCTGTCCACTGCTTCCACATCAAAGCAAAACCTCTTCTCAATGGAATCTGTTTTCCGCCGTGTGCAGGATTTGAGGGTAACTGATTCATCTTCTCCCTAGTGGGAACACACAGACTATCAAGATGAGGCCAGAATGGGAGCTCTACTCCTCTCTAGGACACACATGACCTGTAAACAGGAGCCATCATTTCATCTTCTCAAATCTGAGTGCTCATGACCATGGGCGGTGGAAGGGTGACTATAAACCTTTCCAGGAAAAAGCCTCATGCAGCTTACATTTGTACACCATACTAGACTTGGACCCGAACATCTTTAGTATGGGTGGATCATGATGGCACTGCATCAGTCCACGGCAGATAAACGAGTGTGGATATTGTTTTAATTTGCAGGTTTCATAAGAGTAGAAGAAGACGGTTTCCTCCCAATTCTGAGCTTCTATGATCTTGGGTTGGTCATCACTTCTCCAAGAAAACCTTCCCAGATCAGAACAAATATCACCAGTACGTGTTCACAAAGCACCATGTACCTTTACCTCCATCACAGCACTGACCATAGCTGAAACTGTGCATTGATATAGGTGATGAATACAATAATGTCTCTCTCTCCATTAGACCACAGGACCCTGAGAACAGAGACTGGGTCAAATTTTGCTTATTCTTGTCTCCTGAGCCCAACTGGATCCTAGAAACAGTAGCTGCTCAATAAACACATTTTAACAACTTTACTGACATATAATTAATGTATAAGCTGTACATGTTGAACTGTACAATTTATAGATGTTGATGTCATATACATCCATGAAACCATCACCATGACCAAGCCAGCAAATAATTCCATCATGCCCAAAAGTTTCCTTGTATCCCTTGGCAATCCATCCCTCCTCCCAGTACATCCCCAAGCAATTGCTGAATCTGCTTTCTGTCACTACACATTAGTTTGCATAGTCTATAATTTTATATAAATGGAACTACACAGTATGTGCTCTTTTTGTCTGGCTTCTTTCACTTAACATAATTGCTCTGCTATTCATCCATGTTGTTGTGCATATCAAGGGCTTATTTCTTTTTATTGCTGAGTAGTATTCCATTGCTCAACTGAATGTGACAATTTCATCTCATAGCACTACTTTATACCCAGAAACACAGAAGTTGCTGTCCCTGATTTCTTCTTACTGTCACTTAGGAATTTGTTAGGATTTCTGTTTCCCCTGCCTCTGTCAATCTTTTTTATCTAAACTAATGGGAGAAATTAGCAAGCTTGCCTGTTTGTTGAAATAACAGAAGTGTAGCTACATAAGGTAAAACTTAACCACCCACTAATATCAGAATAGCAAACAAAACACAGAAGGCCTAGGAGGAGACAGTTTATATTCACAGGCCTTACATCTATTGTCTTCCATTGAATAGCAAAGATTAATTTCTCAGACAGAACTGCTCTGTATCTGGCCAGCTTAAGCTGCTTCAGACCCTCCTTGTTCTAGCTCTAGCTACCATCTGCTTAGCACCTTGTGAGAAACCTCAAGCCTGAACCACCTATCCAAACGCCCCCTGAATACCTGACCCACAGAAATGATGAGAAATACTAAAATGATTGGTGTTGTTTTAAATATTGCTAAGTTTTGGGGTGACTTGTTACACAGCAATAGGTAACCAGGACATCTATACTGCCACCGGCAGCTCTCCAGGTGTCAAGTGGGAGTGGGATTGAATCAGTTTCACAGGATGAGGTCATCCAATAATTTTTAGCATATAAAAATATTCGACATGCTTGACATTGTATATATGTGAAATACAAAAATATTTCTTAATTGCAGTTCCTAATATAACTTAGAGCTAAGAGTAATCATCTTATTTTAGCAATTCTTCAGCCTCTTAGGCTTCCTAAAACTACTGTATAAAATTTTTTTAAATTATTAATTTTAAATTTATAATGAAACATAAATGTAACACTGGAGGTGTCACTTTATACATGCATTATAATCATTATATGTTAGCCAAGCAAATCAAGCACCAAATTTTAAAAATGAACTCACCCCTTTTCCTCCTGACTTTTGGTCAAATGGTACCATGGTGATTTGTTTGGAATCCCGTTGATATGTACAGTAGTGCTTCACCCAAGAAGTTCCAAAGTGACCTGCAAGGTAATATTTCCCATAAAACATCTATACATTCCACTCTATGCTACACATCATGAGCTGGAAAAACCACAACCCATAATTCATAATGCTCATCTACCCTTAAACTATTTTAGGAGTAATATATTCTCTACATCAGCTAGAATGAATAGACAGAAATCTGATCCCACAAGCTCAAATGAAACCAACCCAGGGATTTCCCCCAGGGACCAAAGAAGGCTGTTTCCCACTACTGCTACATCCAGTGGGTCTTAAAATACAAGGGAAGTAAAGGTTCCCTGGGGAAATTAATCCACGTTCCCATCATCAAGCCCCAACTGAAGTTTCCACTCTCTTCGCTGACAGGAGTAAGAAGATTGAGGAGAGAACGCAGAAAGGCTCCTCCAAGTGCTTGTGACCATTCCCATCTGTTGCGATGACATCATGCTTCCCACACAGCTGCTCTGTGACTCTGTGCACAGACATCAGGGGTTCTGACCTACTTCCAAACCCCAGACTTACTTTAGCAGAACTCAAGAAGATCTGAAAAGCTGACAAGGAGACCTCAGAGACACCAGAGATGCAGAGTGGAAGTGACTATCAATGCCCAGATGTAACCTATAAGGAGTATGTCCCTCAAGATTAGTATGTCACCTCAAGAGGGAGGTGCCATGCAGTCATGTTCTAGTCTCATTTTACTCAGTGCTCAGCCAATTACTTGAAATGACAAAGCACTATTACAGGAAGAAGGCATTAGTCAGCCTGCAAAGGACTTCAACCAATACTAGTTTCAGATGCTTATGGAGATCACACAGCAGAACTGGCAGACATTTAATAATTATTAATGGTGTGGCATGACTGCCAACTGCAAGTGTTACATGTCATTTAGTAAACTAAAAAACAATACAGTAAATGTTTCCACTGGGGCATCAAGGACAAATGACAATACAAACCATCTTAGTGTATTCTTATGGACTAGGGAAAAAATTCCAGCAATGGAGCAACACAAAGATTCCCAAAGCACTGTATCTTGGACAACTTGAGCATCAAGATAAATAAGGATAGTGATAAATTATAGCCTCTTGGAACAAAATAGGAACCCGTAAATCCACACTGACAATGGAAAGATGGAAAATGGATGGACAGATGATGGATAGATAGATAGTAGGAAGGGAGAGAGGGAGGGAGGGAAGGAAGGAGGGAGGAAGAAAGAAGAGCAGGACTCTTCCTTACGTAAGTACACTGAATGGCAACTATTAAATGTGGGGGGGTTGGTGGAACTGAGAAGTCACCATTTTGCAACCATCATAGTAAAGATCAGCTCAGGCAAGGATTGTCAATGGATGCTAAATCTATGGAGGTAAAGCGTGATAAGGAGAAGGATATTTACATGATCTTAAGGTGTTACCTTCAGATTGCTAATTAGTTACAAGGGGAAAATAGTGACTGTATAGTGGAGAAATCAGACAATACCTTGACTGGGTGATCAAAATTTACATCACCACTGAGGGGCAGATCAACACCACATGTGTCCAGATGTGGCCCCGGAGAAGAACTCTTATGTAGGATTATCTGACCAGGGATGCATATTCCAGATCTAATCATGAAGAAACACCAGATAAACCCATGCTGAAGAAAACTAAAAAGGGACTGGACTGTGTTGTTCAAAAATATCAATGTCATGAAAGACAAAGAAAAGCTGGAGAACTGTTCCAGATTAAAGGAGACTAAAGTCATGACAACTAAACGCGGTACTGGAGAACAACAAAATGCTTTAGAAGGCCATTATTGGTACAACTGGCAAAATTGGAACATGGGCAGCAGTTCAGATTAAATATTGTACCAATGTTAAATTTGTTATCAGGTTGGTGCAAGAGTCATTGTGATTTTAGCCATACTTTTAATGGCAAAAACCATAATTACTCTTGCACCAACCTAACAGATGTGTTTACATAAAAAGAATAACTTTTATTCTTAGAAAATACTCACTACTGAAGAAGCATGCTATATGGAACCATATTCTCAAATGACTCAGAAAAAAGTGTGGATGTGTATGTGTGCAAGTCTATGATGCACATACTCACACACCCACACAGAGAGGGAAGGAATGATATAATTGTGGCTAAATGTTAAAAACTGGTACACGGGGTAAAGGGTTTATGGTTGTTCCTTATACCATTCTTGCAACTTTTCTGTATGTCTGAAATTATTTCAAAATAACAAGTTATAAAAAATTTAAAATTAAAAAAAAAGTGCTATATCCCCATCATGTGCTCTGGACTGTGTTAGGGAACAAAAAAGTGTTCTCATGATAATCAACACACTAATGTTGAAAGAACATGTGAAGTGTCTGAATAAAAGTGTGTCATGTAATATGAGAGTGCAAAAAAGCAACATTGATTTTATATATGTAAGTGAATGATATATTAACAAATTAAGTATTATGGTAGACTTTGAACTATATTTTTAGACCCCTAAAATTTTATATTTTCAAGTAGACCTAAAACCTTTTGCAGGGACCTTCTTACTGGGCAAAGAGAGAATCACTTTGTATTCAGGTATATATGAAACACGCAATTAAATTAGTTACATTTCTTATAAACCTCAACAGGTTGATCCCTGTAAGAATAAGGAATGTAATGCTCATCACAGCCAATACCTCCAACACCACTACTGCCCCACTGTTCCCAGGAAACTTAAGTCCAAACAAATTTTTGAGTAATTACTAAATAGAATAATTAGTGAAACCAAGTATTTCTATTCTATTCCATCAGGAAGCTATTAGGAATGAAGACATCTGCCTAACTCTACATCAAGAGAAGGACATGAAAGAACACAAAACCTGCAAAAATCTGGAAAGATCAATGTTCTCTACCAAGAAAGCAGGGTAGAGGACTAGGAGAAGAATTACCCATTAAAGAAAAAACATTCACTGTCTTTCATTCCTAGCATTGCATACATGAATTCAGTCTGAATGTGCTACCCTAAACGGCACGGCCCCATCACAGAGCCTTTCCCCAGCCGTAAGGCATGAACTTGTGAGTCATCGCTAAAATGTCGATGTTAGCAGCACCTGGCATTCCTTTCCTAGACATTATTGGAAGAGCAATGAGTATTCTTGGCTCTTTTTTTTTTTCTTTTCAGAGACAGGGTCTTGCTCTGTCACCCAGGCTGGAGTACAGTGGTGGCGATCTCAGCTCACTGCAGCCTCTACCTCCCGAGCTCTTATAAACCTCAACAGGTTCACCCCTGTAAGCAATCCTCCCACCTCAGCCTCCCAAGTAGCTGGGACCACAGGTGCACACCACCACACCCGGCTAATTTTGGTATTTTTGTAGAGACAGGGTTTCACCATGTTGCCCAGGCTAGTCTTGAACTGTTGAGATCAAGCAATCCACCGACCTCAGCCTCCAAAAGTGCCAGGATTACAGATGTGAGCCACTACATTCAGCCTTCTTCCCGGCTCTTGAAGTGAGCCTTTGTTTCTACTTTTCATAAAATTCAGGTGTTGGAATGAAATGAGTTGAGGAGAAGAGGGAAAGGGCCTAAGTCATGATTGTGTGGGCCTTGCTGAAACAATGTCAAATGAAAACAGAATCACCAAGTATTAAGTCTACCAAAGGATACATTGCTGATAGACAACAGGGGCCTAGTATGCAAGACCTTTCCAAGGCCACTGTGCTCAGGGTATGGTATATAAAGCTGGACTAGGGGTATAGGAACCTCAAGAGAAGAGTAACACTAGAGAGAGAAGAGCAACCACAGAGCCTTAAGGAACTGCAGGTTCCCAAAGGAATTCCCATTCAGGCCTGGCGTGGTGGCTCACGCCTGTAATCCCAGCACTTTGGGAGGCCGAGGCGGGCGGATCACAAAGTCAGGAGATCGACACCACAGTGAAACCCTGTTTCTACTAAAAACACCAAAAAAAAAAATTAGCCGGGCGTGGCAGCGGGCACCTATAGTCCCAGCTACTCGGGAGGCTGAGGCAGGAGAATGGCGTAAACCCGGGAGGCGGAGCTTGCAGTGAGCTGAGATCCGGCCACTATGTTCCAGCCTGGGGGACAGAGCAAGACTCCGTCTCAAAAAAAAAAAAAAGGAATTCCCATTCATAAAGAAAAACAAAGTAGACAAGATTCTGTGGACATCATCTTTCCTTTTGGAAAGACGAACTATAAAATTGTTCTTGTTTATCCAAGCATGTATTTGCAGAAAGGCAGGCACTGCTGGATACACCCGCCACCTTTTAGGTAAGAGGCCTGAGTACATCGCAAGCTGTTGCTAGTCAAAGCACTCACGTTTCTCCTGCACGTAGAGGTATCCCTCCATGGTGTAGGGACTGATGGTCTTGTGCTCAAGGGGATTCTCCTTCATCTTTTTCATCAGTGATTCCACTTCTGATCTAGTGCCTTCAAAGCGATTTCTTGTCTAGGATGAAAATAATTTTATTCAAATCAAAGAAACGAAGTATCTGTTTTAACAATCCAGAGTATCAACCTAATAGAGTCCTTAGATCTAAAATGAGATAAAGGACACTCCACCTTCCAGGAACTGGCCAAATACTCCCTTAGAAGAAGTATGCTTTGGCCTTCAAGTCCTAAACCAGAATGACTCTCAAACTCTAGTGACCATCAAAATCACCCAAGGATCTTATAGAAAAATGCAAATGCCCAGCCCTCCCTCCTACAGATCCATGTAGCACCTCTGGACGCCAAAAAGTGTGTTTTACCATAAGCCTCCCAGGTGATTCTGATTCAGATGCTCTAGGGGTCTGTATGACTGAAGGACCTAGGCGTTCATTTCTCCAGCTGCCAGGAATGTTGCCTGCTGATGGCTCACAGATGAGTCCCTCCTTAAAAGGGGAGTTCCTTCACTCAAGGTCGGCCTGCACCCAATGACTAGTCAAGGCTAGCGGAAAGGCAGAAGGGGTGGAAAGCCTGGCCCCCTTGCTTGTATTCAGGGCGACTGTGAAGGATCATCCCAGCTCCAGAGCCTCCCTTGCACTGAGACCTCTGCTGCATCTGCATCACAGCTCTATTTCCCCCTCTGCGAGTCCAGGTGCCCTCACTCTGTCACAGGTGTTTTTTACCAGCACTGCCCCCACCTCCAGTAAGCCCGTTGCATGTCAGTCTTGATTTCAGAGCCTGCATTCTGAGAAACCCGGCCTAAGGGGAAGCCATGCTTTGTGAAACCTTTTCCAAGATTCTGCAACTTCCTGTTCTCTGAGACAACACTGACAACTATGTAAGCTCCAGGCTTCTAAAAGCCGTGCAGTACACCCCACATGGACACAAGATCACCTAGAGACAAAGAAAATACAAAGAATAACATGGTCCAATTCCACAGTGAAGAAGGGGGCTCAAGCCCCAGGAACTGCTAACCAAAAAGCCCTACGCAGGATTCTGTGCACCAAAAGATCCTGTGTTTAAAACTTGTGAATGCTGACCACGCTGGGAGTGAAGCACAGACTTGGATTTCCTGCCAGCCTTCCTAAGAGTTGGACAAGAGCACATCCTTTGAGCCGGAGGCCAGCATGTGTCCCCAACCCCCATCCCCAGAACACACACTCCACATGGTCTCATGTAGCCAGGCAGCTAGATGCATAGAATGGAGGCTGGGCTGGGCTGGGATTTCCACTGCCAAAGGAAATCCTGACTCTGATGCTACAGATGCTACAGATTTGAAACATAATCAGCAGCAGCACTTCCGAGAACATAAATAGGGCTTTGAAATAATGGAGAAGAGGATGATGGTCTAACTCAGAACCACCAAGTACTCTGGAAACGCCTGCTCCTAGCTTCCCTCTGAACCCAAGCAAGACCCACCCTCCTCATCTACATTCCAAGCCACCTGGATGGTTTCTATGGCAATCAGGCCCATATTTTGTTTTTCCTTAACCAGAGAAAGGAAGCCTGTCCCTATGCCCACTCACATTCTGTATGCTAATGGTTAACTGTGTCTTGAAGTCGCCGAAATCCTTGGCCAGTTCGTAACCATGGTGATAGAAAGTGAAGAGTCCTTGCAGGAAGGCCAGCAGCTGTAATGAAGGAAGAAAGGTAAAGGTCACATAACCAGGTTGAAAAGAGGTATTATGTAGCTGTATCTGAGCTCCCAACAGTGGGTTGAAAGTCTAAAATAGAGAATAATAATGGCTGACACTTAAAGAGCACCAATTGTGTGCCAGGCACTATGCCCTTCCATGCCCTGAGTGAGTACTCACAACCTCCTATGACCTAAGCACTACTGTTATCCCCATTTTAATAATGAGGAAGCAGGTTCAGAGAGGTTAAGAAACTTGCCCCAAAACACACAGGAAGTGGCAGCCAGAACTTGAAACCAGGTCTCCTTGGCACCAACACCCATGCCCTTGCCCTGTGGGCCTCACCACCTGCTGAGAACATCATTTCCTCAGAAACCAAAGACCAGGGTTCTGACTCAGTTTCCCTCTAGTACATTTGTAGTATCAAATTATTACACAGAAGAGGAAGGGAGAAAAGGAAGTGGGGTGTCCTGAGTCTGCAGTCTAACAGGCAAAGTCAAATCAAAGAAAATCATCCAGATTACACTTCAACTGAAGTGCGTTTCTGTGCTTTCCCCAAACTACTCAAAAGTAAACACTATGGATTCCTTTGGTAAAATATTTCCATGTTCCCACATTTTCACTTACGGTGGTTTCCCTAAATTCTCAATTAAATCCCTCAGGCTAAAAGGTAAGCCCATTTCATTGTTTAGTCTTGTCTTTAGTGAATGGTGAAAACATCTGTTCACCACAATGCTCACCACATGCCTTCATATACTTAAAAACTATTAATGTCCCCACCCTGAGCCCCTGCCAGCCTTCATTTCTCCAAACTAAATAAACAACGTTCCTGTGGTCTTTCCCCTCGGAGCTTACATCCAAACCTCACTGTTGTTATGCTTTCCTGGCCCCTTCTCAAGTTCTACACATCTTCCCTCCCTTCCAAACTTCAACCTGAAGAAAGGATTATAATAAAAGCCCGAACAAGATTTAGGAAGGACCAGCGCCTCACTTCTATCACAAGCTCAGCTCCATGGCTTTTGGGGACTATTCCATTCACTTTGGCTTCTGAAGGCTGACCCACATTTTCTGAGGGGTCCACTCTGACCTCCCTGACCTGCCATACCACCTTATTCCAAGACACATTTGCTGTATTTTACATTGTGGTCTTCAGATTTTCAGTTCCTAAATGAATTTTTTTACTTATTAAACATTACTTATTATGTAAAACAAAATTACTTTACTTACTAAACATAATCCCATCCCACTTATTTTCACCTAACTCTCCTTTTCTGAGAGGCAGCCCTAATAAGTGACAGTAAAGGAATCTCATCCCGCCCACCCTACCCCTACTCTCTCATCTTGTTTGCAGTAGGAATAGTAAGCACAAAGGTATACAGCACTGGACCTAAACTCAGAGGCCAGGCCAGCCCGGTTTAATCGAAGAGCCGGGCACTGTGAAGATAAAACCCAGATTATGACAATATAACCTTTAACTTCCCATTGCCATTGTCCCCGGCTCATCTATCCCCTTAGATTCTCATGGATGGTGCAAGAGTGGGCATTGCTGGGTCCTCTGGCTATAAAACTATCCGGTGGCACCATATACAGACCCCTAACTAAATCAGTGAATGAGTGTTAAGCCCCATCGAGTCACTAGACTGAAAATGAATGCTTTTCTTCAAAGATGGCCGAAGGCTCTGGGCTTACTCCATACAAAATTATTTTGTTGAGAGGAAGACCCATACCTTTCCTTCTAGATGGCTCCAATAATAGAGGAGAAGGGGCTCCTCTGCCAAACCTAGTGGCAGCATTCACAATGAAAACTGTTGTCCCTCTTCTTATCTCTGCTCTCCCTGCTGTGTGCAAATGCCCTGCCCCATTGCCTTTCCAAGGCATGACACCACCCCTAACTTGAGAATAACGCAGAAGATAAGCAGCTAATTCCAAGGTCATTCCTCCTATTAACTATGATTTATCGTTCACTTACAGTAAACAGAGCCTCTCTTGCTCAGGGTAATTAAATATTCTCAAATAGCTCACCAAGATGCCACCTGGGCATATACCCGCAAGTGCTCCCCAAAGGCAGGAAGTTGACTAATATTTATTTTGTTTTTTCTCCTTTGGTCTCACGCCTTGATTGTCCATTTTACTAAGGGAAATGACTCCTTAGCATGTTGCTATTTTTGGCCCACTTCCCCCTTGCTTCTCCCCTCACAGCACCTTTTCACTCCCCTACCCCCAACACTATATGAACCTCTGAACCATTACAAAGTGGGAAATGAAAGTCCACTCCTCAGGGGGCAGGATGAAGCCCACGGGACTCCAGAGGTGGGGGAGCTGTCTGCTTCAAAGAAATGCTTCTACCCAAACACTAGGAGGAAGAACCTGCTGCGGTCCCACCTGGTTATCAAATAAGAGGGGTCAGCTGTCCACGGAGCAACCACAACATCGCAGCCTGACAAAGGAAAGATCTTTCCCGCCTCCCTGTGCCTCCTTCTCCATCCTTGTTATCCTAAAAGAATATCATAAGCAAAACCTATTCCTACTTCCTAGCTGACAACATAATTTATTTTTTTCATTTTAAGAAGCAAAAATCTAATTGTCCAAGTTAATGCTGGCTGCATCGTTCTGGATTGTCACCATTCACAGAACAGACCTACTTTACTGGGTTGAACTGTATACCCCCAAAAAAGATATGTTGAAGTCCTAATACCTCTGAAGGTGATTTTACTTAGAAATGGGGTCTTTACATGGGTATTCAAGTTAAATGAGGACACCAGGGTGGGTCCTAGTACTTTTACAAGGATGCCATATCTGGTGTCCTTAGAAAGGTGAAAATGTGGACACAGAGACATGCATGGCCATGTGAGGACAAAGGATTGGAGGGAGGCATCTATAAGCCAAGGAATGCCAAACATGGTCACAAGCCACGAGAAGCTAGAAGGAGGAAAGGAAGTGTCCCCTTTCACTGCAGGTTTCAGAAGGATCTTGGAGCCAAAATCTTGACTTCAGACTTCTAGGCTTTAGAACTGTGAGGCAACAGATTTCTGTTGTTCCAAGATACCCAATTTGTGGTACTTTGTTACAGCAGCCCTAGCAAACTCATACAGCTACCAAGAATCATCCACACAGGCAAGAAAGGGAAGAGCAGCCAGTAGAGTGGTGAAAAGCTGAGGGGGCTAAGCCATGTAACTCCCTTTAACTCATCTTTAAAAGGAGGATAACAGTGATTTTTTACTACTGCACAGTTTCAGTGAAGATTAATTCAGATCATCCATGTAATGGGCTTAGTACAGGAGGGCTGTCAGAAGATTCTTGGCAAAAGAGAGAGAAAGAATCAGACTGATGTGTCAGAAGATGCACTCTGGTCCACGCCAGACTGGAGAAGGGGGAGGCCCAGGGCAGAATGCAAAGTCCAAAGGAAAGAATGAAGACCTGCAATGGGACAGAAGCAGAGGGAAAGGAGAGGAAGAGACACAGCACCAAGAAATATTCAGGATGTAAAACTCAGAGGATGCAGTGCCTAATGAACATGGAGAATGAGTTCTCTGCTGCACTAGCTAACCTTCAATTATGAAAACTCAGGGAACAGAGAGAATGTGGCTTCACCTTCATAGAGTCAATATGTCATTATCTGCAATCCAAATCTCAGGAACATTTAGTACTGTGACAAGAAAATTAAGGCTTCCAGTGCAAATATACACATACATATACATATATATACACACACACAGACACATATATATATATACACACACACATATATATATCCCAGAAGATCTGATTTAGATCCCAGAAGTCTGATTTTTTTCTTCCTTGGGAACACTACAATTGTTTCTTTTTCTGAAGGTCAACAATATCCTGGTACTTCAAGTTACTTTCAAGAAACAAAGGAACACAGTCAATTTGCATAGAGGTCTCTTACATGACTGGAAGATTCCCTTGACTGTAACCAACTCAAATATGAATACCCACCCCAGCAATTTAGTTCAATAGACTTCTTGCTGGTTTCCTTTCCACCTGTAAGCAATCAAATGCTATTTCATAGAGATGAAGAATCAGACCCTTCCAGCTCTGCTATTTACTAGATACGATGTTGGACAGGTAAAGAAACTTATTTGTTTCTATTTCTTCATCTGAAAATTGGGATAAAAACAGTTTTTACCCTTAGAGATGTTATAAGGTTCGACTGCCATACTGTAGGTAAAGCGCTTAGCATGGTACATGACATGGTTTCAGTTAATATCATCAATGGTTATTTCATGTTCTTCCTTTGTATAATCTAGGCCAGTGGCTCAAACTGAAATGTGCAGCTGAATCACCTGGAAGTTTACTAAACTACAGACTACTGGGCCCCTCCCTTAAATTTCAGGTCTGGAGTGAAGCCTGAGAATGTGCATGTCTAACACTGAGAATCACTGATCTCATCAGTAGCTTTTTCACTGTAGGAGTACCTTCTCCCAATCCCCAGCTCCTGAAGCCACTGACCTGCCTAGAAGCTGATGTGCAGAGACAGGAACTTCTGTAGAAAAGTAAAGGCCAAACATGTGAATCCTATATCCAGCCTCTCAACATTTAGTTTAACTTTGGGCAAATCCCTATTATTATCTCTTTGTCCTAACAAGAGACTGAAAATTTATTTTCATTAGCTCTCCAGGTTTCTCACTGTATGAACTGAAAAACATCTGCACACTGCAATGGTTATACTTTTAAATCCATCTGGCACATCTATAGCATCCATCCTGTCCAAGCTGTCACTGAACTCCTTGCTACCTTGGCTAGCTCTCTACTATACACATCTTGCTTCCCCCAGTGAGGCTGTGAGTGCCTCAGCCACAGCATCTGGGTTTTCAGCATTTTCTATGGTACTCAATAAATACATACTTTTAGATCTACCAAGATTGTTTATATTAAAACAGGTAGGCCCTGTTAATATTAGTACTTCATTCATTTGCTCATAAATAAAAAAAATTGCTAACTTTTTATTGGGTTCTAATCAGGTTCTGTTCTAAGCACCCCACATGGAAAAACACTCAGTCAATCCTCATACATCTTTATCAAGTGGGTGATATTACTATCCCCATTCTGCAGATGGGGAAAGTAAGGCTCAGAGAAATAACTTGCCCAAGAACACATAGCTAGTAAATGGCTAGGCTGGGATTTAAATTCAGGGAGTCTAGCTCTAGAATCCTTAACCATGATGCTACTACTTCTTAAAGTGAAAACTCCCTAAGACATGGACACACTACAACAGAATGCCAGGAAATGGAATGGTAAATCTTTAGAGATTTCTTTTCTCAAAAAAGAAGGAAGGAAGAGGGGGAGAAGAGACAAAAGAAGGAGAAGGAGGAGGAGGAAAACCCATTTAGATGAGCAAAGCTATCCAGCTGAGCCCAGCCTAAGCTGGCTGAACCTCACAGATGTGTGAGAAGTAAACATCTATTGTTGTGTGAGGTTTTGTGGATACCATTCAGCAAAAGCCAACAGATAAAATACCTGACTCACTAGGTACACCTACTGAGAGAGTGAAGTGGATAACAAAACACTCACCTCAAAAAAGCTAGATGGGCCAATTACAAAAAAAAACTCATCAAAAGCAAGCAAATTTGGAATAATATTAATTGAAGTATATATAAAGATTATTAGAAATGCACTGTTCTTTTTCTCCAGAAATTCTGGCAAAAGCAAATAAAATAATGCTAAAGGCAAATTCTGTGTGATAGCATTTGAATTCCTGCCCTGACCACAGGAAGCAAGTCTTCAGTAAACCTCTGCTTGAAAGGCCAGGGCTTGTGCTTTAAGCAGGAAAATCATTAAGGCAGCTTTATCTGACAACAGCTGTTCATACCTAACAGACCCTGCAGAAAGATGGGGATTTTTGACCTGGGACCTTGACTGAAACCACTGCTGGACAGGAAGTTGGGTCTAAGGTTTTAATATTCATATATGGAGACTGAAGTAATTGACGACATTAAGGAATCTGCCAAATGAGGTAGCTGGGAGTGGTATCCAGAAATTATAGTTCTAGCATAGCAAATGATGTAGACATAAGGTTCCAAAGCCAGTTGGAATCTTTTTTTAAAAAAAAAAAGATGGAGTCTCACTGTGTTGCCCAGTTGCCCAGGCTGATCTCAAACTCTTGGTCTCAAGTGATCTTCCTGCCTCAGCCTCCAAAAGTGCTAGGATTACAGGCATGAGCCACTGTGCCTGGCCACCAACTGGAGTCTTGATGAAACCACCAGCAAGTCTACATGCCTAAAAAACATCCACCCCAAAAGTCTATAAATTAGACATGGGGTATAGAACGCTCTTTACTAGAAAGAGTGGCCATTTCTTTCAGTTTCTTATAGTTTTATTCTTATTTGCTTAAGAAAATTATCCTTTCTTGGTCAGGCGCAGTGGCTCACACCTGTAATCCCAGCACTTTGGGAGGCCAAGAGAGGCGGATCACGAGGTCAGGAGATGGAGACCATTCTGGCCAACATGGTGAAACCCCGTCTCTACTAAAAATACAAAAATTAGCCAGGCATGGTGGTGCGTGCCTGTACTCCCAGCTACTCAGGAGGCTGAGGCAGGAGAATCACTTGAACCCGGGAGGCAGAGGCTGCAGTGAGCTGAAACTGCGCCACTGCACTCCAGCCTGCGGGACAGAGCGAGACTCTGTCTCAAAGAAAACAAAAGAAAAAAGAAAATTATCCTTTCTTAAATCTAGGTAGAGAATCTTATTTGTACAGAGATGCCAGGCTTGAGTCTAAATCAGAGGCTGCATTTTGGCTGGAAAATCCACAGTCTGCAAGAGTTTTAAATTGAGGTCCACACACTATTTTGGTGTTTCCGTGAAGTCTTCCTGCTGTGGATTCTCCACACCAGTGACCCACCCAGTAGAGTGGAGTGGCACCACGTCCAAACGAAACCACAACCATGCTGGTGTGGCCTAAAGTCAGGCTTTTCCCACAATGCAATATTCATGTTCACTGGGACACTGTAAAAGTCCAAATTCCATCAAGGTCTACTCAGCAGAGTCTCTATGTTGCTCTGTTTATAACAAATCCATGTGAGAAATCCATATGAGAAACTTTATATAGCATATTTTAATACCTGAATGGGGTGAGAAGGAGCTTTGAACCACGGAGTAAAAAGAGAAACGTACTATGTCTTTGGGTGACTACTACATCTGAATTATTTGAGGCAGAGAAGACGGGTGGGAAAGAGGAGGGAAGTTAAGGTATAATCACTATTTCATGGCAAGATAAAGAACTCCTCCCCTCTGGACTCCTATTTCCACTCTGTCCACCTGAAAATCATATGGCACATCACTGGGTAGCTAGAGGAAAGAATGACTGCTGGACGCTCTGTCTCCATTGCTGTGTGTTGTACAGGAATGGCTGCTGGGAAGAATCCAGGGCAGCCAGGCTGACAAAGCACTGATACTTATAGAAGGCACAGCATCAGGGATGCTCAACCTCTTCATCAACAACCTAGAGCATTTTGTAATCCACTACTAGTTAGAGTGAGAAATGAATGTTTGGGTACATCATTAAACCCTGAATATCTACTTACGGGCTCCACAAACTCAAACATCTTTCTCTCTTGGACTTCCTGCACCTTGAAGACATATTCCAGGGATACTTCATAGAAATGCTGCCGAACCAGGTCCACTTGGCTGTCTGCCTACAAACAAGATGGAATTTAAGAGAAAAATCAAGTCACTACCCAAGGATAGCATTCTGAAAGCAGATCAGGAAAAAAAAAAAATCTCTGGAGATAATTTTCAAAAACAAATCCAATAGCATTACACAGAAGAAGAAGAATAACTATAGTAACCATTTCACTACGCAAAAGTATACTGAAACATCATTTATACAACTTAAATACATATAATTTTTTAAAACAAAACAAAAAGCTTTCTAATGAGATTATTGGTTTAAAAAGGTAAATGTATACAGGGAACTCAAACAACTCAACAGAAAAAAAAAAAAACCACAAATAATACCATTAAAAAGTGGGCAGAAGATCTGAACAGACATTTCTCAAAAGAAGACATACAAATGGCCAAAGGGTACATTAAAAAATGCTCAACATCACTAATCATCAGGGAAATGAAAGTCAAAACCAAAATGAGATATCATCTGAACCCAGTTACAATGGCTATGATCAAGATTAAAAGTAGCGAATGCTGGTAAGGATGGGGAGAAAAGGGAACTGATGGTGGGAATGTAAATTAGTACAACTATTATGGAAAACAGTATGGAGATTTCTCAAAAAGCAAAAAATAGTACTACCATATAATCCAGTAATCCCACTACTTGGTATTTATCCAAAGAAAAGGAAATCACTCTATCAAAGGGATACCTGTACCCCCATGTTTATTGCAGCACTAGTCACAACAGCCAAGATAGGAAGTGAACCTAAGTGTTCAACGGATGAATGGATAAATACACACACACGGACTGCTATTCAGCCATGAAAAAGAATGGAATTCTGCAGCAACATGGATGGAACTGGAGCTCATGTCAAGTGAAGGCACAGAAAAACTGATATCCCATGTTCTCATTCATATGTAGGTGCTAAAAAAGGGGATCTCAAGGAAGTAAAAAGTAGAATGATAGTTATCAGAGGTTAAGAAAGGGGTGGGAGTTGGGAGTGGTGGTTCATGCCTGTAATCCCAGCACTTTGGGAGGCCGAGGCAGGTGGATCACGAGGTCAGGAGTTCGAGACCAGCCTGGCCAACATGGTGAAACCCCATCTCTACTAAAAATAAAAAAATTAGCTGGGTATGGTAGCACGCACCTGTAATCCCAGCTACTTGGGAGGCTGAGGCAGGAAAATCACTTGAACCCAGGAGGCGGAGGTTGCAGTGAGCCAAGATCGTGCCACTGCACTCCAGCCTGGCAACAGAGCGAGACACTGTCTCAAAAAAAAAAAAAAAAAAAAGGAGGGGGTAGGAAGGATGAAGAGAGGTTGCTTAATGGGTACAAAAATACAGTTAGATAGAAGGAATAAGTTCTAGTATTTCATAACACAGTAGGATGACTATGGTTAACTGATGTACGGTGTATATTTCATAAAAGCTAGAAGATATGAAATGTTCCCAACACAAAGAAATGATAAATGTTCGAGGTGATAGATACCCTAAATACCTTCATTTGATCATTACACCTTTTAGGAATG
This sequence comes from Macaca nemestrina, assembly GCF_043159975.1. Classification (NCBI taxonomy): domain Eukaryota; kingdom Metazoa; phylum Chordata; class Mammalia; order Primates; family Cercopithecidae; genus Macaca; species Macaca nemestrina. The sequence continues at coordinate 37,526,951 of NC_092130.1, forward strand.
TATCAAAATAGCATACATGCCCCATAAGTATGTATGATTACCTATCAACCAAAAAGGTAAGCGAGTGAGCCAAACGGACATCATATTAGCCCAAATAGTATGTCACATGTTAAAAGTAATCAAATCTAACAAACAAAAGAGAAATAAGAATAATGATAATGGTTACCTGAGCACTAACTTTGTGCCAGGAACCATGGCCATAGCTGTACCTACATTACCTTATTTAATTCTCATTAATTTTAATTATTTAATCTTCACTACATGCCTAGAAAAGACATATTATCTGTATCTCTAACATACAGGAAGAAAATATAATCCACTGACATTAAGGAATTCGACTAAGGTAACACAGCTAGTATAAGGCAGACCTGGGATTTCTGTCCTGGTGGATCTGCCCCTAAGGCCCTTGGATCATCCTGAAACCACCAGTCTCCACTGTCTCGCCATACCCTGGGGCAACTTGGGTTCCATGGGAGACAGATTCTTACAGTGAAAAAGAAATTCCTGCAGAGTCATCCTCATCCAGGCCTTTCTAATGCACAAAACAAACTGTCAGAGGGCAGGGAATCTCAGAAAAGGCCATGTTCACGGAAGTCCCAAATACTTTCTTTGTGATAAGAACAACAGTTTACTACAAGCAGAGACATTTCAACACTCCCTCTCAATTTCACTTCTCCCTCTGTGCAGGCATGTGTCCAGGACAGGCCAACGAGCGGGTACAATTAAACCACTGATCTGGGATCTGGCACCCAGGGAGAAACTCCAAGCATGGAGTTGCAAGATGCTATGCTGGGAAGTACCTCAACTCTCACTATAAAGCTCTAAACCTTTCCTTAATGTGTCTGTGTCAACTCAATCCTTCAAAGCAGGTAATCAAACTGAAAGCATATTTCAGTGGCAAAACACTAAAGTGAATATATATTTTTAATATAAATGAATATCCTGCTAGTAAGAAACAAAACACTGTTTTCCTTAGAAATGACAGTCAGAAACCATTCTACAATGCCCTTTACTAAGACACAGCTCCCAAAGGCATATTTCTTTGAGTGTTCCTTTGTCAACATTCCTACAGAAGAAACTCGGAACAGACCCTTACTTCCATTATACCAAATACAATATGCAACTTGGACATCTTAAGAGTTTAGCAAATCATCTATCCGTTCCACCATCATGAGCTAAAGAAATTTCCTTCCTGGAACTTAGAGCATAGTAAAGAAAAGAGACATTAGCCAAGTAAGTAAATTAAGAGAAAACCACAAGCTCTGGTAAAACACAAGATGTTATAAAACACCCTGAAAGAATATATTCAGGTCTCTCGCACTAGCAACTTCCTCCCACAGCAATGGACATTCTCATACTCAAAAGCCAGTCTGCTGAGTAACTGCTGGATCAAACTAATCTGAAAGGCTAAGACTGGGGGCATTTTCTAAGGCTCCCAAGCAGGGAAAAGAGATATCTGAGCACTGATAAAACTGTATTTGGAGACAAGTTTCAGAAGGTCCTGCACCCTACTCACCACCACCACCCCCTGCATCGTGTGGCTGCTGAGACAACTGGGCTGATACGCCTTCCAACCAGGCTCCTGCTGCTAAGCCCCATGTGTTCCTGTAGCCTTTGATCTCCTTGTAGCACAAATCCAACACGCTCACACGGAGAGATGCATCTACTCCTGACCACTCCACACACCTCAAAGCTTCTCTCTGCCTGGGCTTGCCAACTGACACTGCGAGTGGAGGCGGGAAACAGGAGAAATCATTATGAAAATCTGCAAAGGCAGGGATGAAGGATCCAGAAGGAAATTCCTATGAGGAACACAGAATTGACTCCCACATCAGAGAACTGCTCAAGTGCAAGCTCCAATTCTACAATGTCCTAGCTGGTGAGACCTGCTCAAGCCACTGACCTCCTTTAGAAGATGGAGATAATATCAGCCCTTGCTTCAGAGTAGTGTTTCCAAGAGAAAATGGACCAAATGATGTAAACCATTTGAAAACTGGAAAATGTACTGTGCGTGTCGGTGGTTGCTGTCACCAGGCACTTCAGAACACAAGGGTCTCACTTCCTGCTCTACCCTCAAATAGCCACATCATCTCTGAGCTACTACACTTCTCTCCTAACTGGTCTCTCTGTCTTCATTCTCTCCCCGTCCCAATTCACTCTGTACCCAGGAGCCAGAATATTTTCCTTAAAATCTAAACCAGATGGTCTTATGGCCCCTTTGAGGGCTTCCCATGGCCTCTACCATGGTCTGCAAGACACTGTGTAATCTGCCCAACCCTCCAGCCTCACCTCCTCCCAACCTAACCCACTGTCACCATGCTCCAGCCACTCTGGTCTCTTTCCTGTCCTCTAACACTCCAAACCTCTTTCTTTCCCACAACCTTTGCACCTGGTGTTCCTTCTGCCCAAAAACCTCTTCTCCTAGATAAATACACATTTTAACTTCAACATACAGTAAGAAATACTTTTTATATTATGACTCAATAAACACACATTTATAACGGTTAAGTGCAATGCACTTACATATTTTTTTTTTTAAGACGGAGTTTCGCTGTTGTTGCCCAGGCTGGAGTACAATGGCATGAATACAGCTCACTGCAACCTCCGCCTCCCAGGTTCAAGATATTCTCCTGCCTCAGCCTTCCCGAGTAGCTGGGATTATAGTCATGCACCACCAATTTTGTATTTTTAGTAGAGATGGGATTTCTCCACCTTGGTCAGGCTGGTCCCAAATTCCTAACCTCAGGTGATCCACCCGCCTCGGCCGCCCAAAGTGCTGGGATTACAGGCATGAACCACCATGCCCGGCCTCATATTTTTTATTCTATTTTAGCCTACCCTATTTCACGACCCAATAATTGTGATTTTGCGACATACTTACAGCCTGAAGAAGATTGTCGTGGCCTTTCATTAGCTCATGCCTTCTGGGCTCGGTTTAAATATTACCTCTTTAGGAGAAGCTTTCACTGACTATATTATTTTAAATAGGGTACCAGGAAATCTCTATCTCATCTCCCAATTTAAACTCTTATCTATTCCTTTCTGGAGACAGAGTCTTACTCTGTTGCCCAGGCTGGAGTGGAGTGGCATGATCTCAGCTCACTGCAAACTCCACCTCCTGGGTTCAAGTGATTATCCTGCCTCAGCTTCCCAAGTAGCTGGGATTACAGGCACGCGCCACCACATACACCTAATTTTTTTGTATTTTCAGTAGAAACAGGGTTTCGCCTTGTTGGCTAGGCTGGTCTTGAACTCCTGACCTCAAGTGATCTGCCCGCCTTGGCCTCCCAAAGTGCTGGGATTACAGGCATGAGCCACTGTGCCTGGCCTATTCCTTTCTTGTCTTGTATATAGACGACTAGAATATAAAGTCCAAGAGAACAAAGACCTTATCTAATTTTTTCATTTTCTCCTCCAGTGCTCAGAATGGTGTATGGCCCATAATAAATGTTCAACAGATGCATGGAGAATGAATGACTTGATCCCCACGTGGCCATCAGTCAGCACCAAAGGCATGTCCTGGCAGTGACCCAGAACTAAGAACAAATGCATAACTCAATGCATTCCCAAAGGAAAAGGAAGAAGAAATCCCAAGTGGAATGTTATGTTTCTCTTGCCAATGCCCCTGCGTGGTGTGGGCCACGGAATCCATCACATCCTTGAGCCCCCTGTAATGGAATTATAAGCCAGGATTCCAATCCACCCTGCAGACCACTCAAGACAGTTTTCCTGACTGCCACTCGAGAAGCTATAAATCTACTGGCTTGTCTAAACCCATCAACCATTCTGTGCTTCTTGTAAAAGAGACTTCCTCCTATATCGTAATTTCCATGAAAGAAGATCCTTCATTTCACCTTCTACAAAACACCCAGTGCCTGGACAGACTGCTGCAGAAGCGTCCAATGAGTATTTGTTGAATGAATGACTACTGTTTTTGAAGCAAACTTTTTTACCATTCAAAACTACACATTTGTTTAAATCATCCACTAGATGGCAGTGCCATTCCACATCACTGCCTGTAGTTTCTACTTCCAGGGATCTAGGGATGGGCTGGAATTTAAAAGCATTCCGTGCTTGCAATCAGGGAACAACTCTGTATAATCAAAGTGGAAGGTTTCATCAAAGGTGTACCAGGTGCTCAACAATGTTCCTAAAAGCTGAATTTTTAATAAATGTGAAGAAAATGATCACTACATAGCTGAACACCTTGAGCAAAACACCTGACCTCTGCAAGAAACCCAGTTCCTTCACCAAGTGTAATTCCAGAAAGTTGAAATGGATGATCACTAAGGTCCTTCCCTCTCTCCAATTCTATGTTATGACACTGGCACTAAATAACAATGGTCAGCATCCCTCCCCAGATAGAGATATAGAAAAGCAAACTGGGTGAAGGGAAAGGGCCACACAGCCAGTGCTGGGGTTGACTCGCTACCACTAAGCTATTTATCCTGAGTCTCAGTTTCCTCATGTGCAAAACCGAGTAATAACCACATCTATACCTCTTAGGGTGAGGATTCCAGAAGATTCCATGTAAAGTGCTTAACACCATACCTGGGCCATAAATATGCATTCAACAAATGTTTCCCTATATTGTAGCTGCTACTAATGTGGTTAGTGGCAGTAGTAATATCATCACTGTTCTTTTTGTTTGTTTTTGATTTTTGGCTTTTGGTTTTTTTGAGACAGAGACTCACTCTGTCACCAGGCTGGAGTGAAGTGGCGCAATCTCGGCTCACTGCAACCTCCGCCTCCCGGGTTCAAGTAATTCTCCTGCCTCAGCCTCCTGAGTAGCTGGGACTACAGGACCTGCCACCATGCCCAGCTAATTTTTGTATTTTTAGTACAGATGGGGTTTCACCATGTTGGCCAGAATGGTCTCGATCTCTTTACCTCTTTACTCTTAGATTTTTATACAGTTTAATTTAGTTCAGGTACAACTAAAAAGCAATGCCTGAGAACTTACCTGAACAGATCAGAACCTGCAAGATCCGCAACCTAATCCTCACACTCAAAGTACTTAGAAAGTATGGCTAGGTCAAAGGCAAGAACATAAAGGACTATAATAAAAGAGCATAATGGAAAACATCCACTGAAATATAGAACTGTCAAAGTCGGAATAGTGGCATCCAATTTGAGAACAGAAAATGGAGCAAACAGGCCAATCATAAGGATATTTACACATTTTATATTAAATATAAAATAATTTATATTTGAGCAGCAGTTATATTTGCCTTCTCATGCATAACATAAGTAGGACATGAGTATTTAATGAATAAAGGAAATAAAGCTTAGAGAGTCTAAGTAATTTGCCCCAGGTCACAGAGTAAATATATGGCAGAGAAGGTTTTGAGGCAAGGTATACTCTTTGCCAGCCCAGTGTTCTGGTCCCTACACTGTGGTAATTCAGAAGGCATTTACGGCCCTAAAAGAAAACGCTGGACTCATTCCAGACCAAGTCTGCAATGTCTGACCACGGAGAGAATGGATCTGGTAGAGAAGTACCTTTGTTCTAGAGAGTGCCATGCCCACAGGGTAAGTGTGCTGTGGCCTCCCAGATTCAGTAGGTGCTAGAATAATCACACACCTGCTCAACTCTGAATACTCTGAATATCTGCACTAATGATGCATAGCCATCAAATCCATAATTTATGCCTACTTGGAAACTGAAGAGCTGGTCAAACCTGGTCATTGTGAAGCACAGCCAAAAAGCCTTTCTTTAAATATAAATTAGTTTCCAAATCCTAAATGCCAAGTGATGCCAGAAGAATAACTAAACAGTGAGGGTATCAAGACAGATTCTAAATGGAATCCCATATTTACCATGGACTATCTGCATCTTTGGGATAGGGCCCATATCCTCATGTCAAGTTGGGATAGCCTTTATATCCCATGAAAACAAGATTTTTTTTTTTTTTTTTTTTTTTGGTTTTTCAATCCCATTTGACAAGATTTGCCTGAGTAGCTATGCCACTTCAAGAAGCACTTCCTCTGCTTTTGCTTCTTTTTCCCTTCTTAGGTACAAGATCTTCAAGGATAAATTAGCATTTTCTACTTTGTAAAGCACACACCCAATAGTCAATGCTATTTATTGGCTGGCCAAGAACTGATCTACAAAGTCCATTATAAACATTTGTGGCTGCTACAGTTGTCACTGTTGTTAAGTAACGGAACTCATCACTACTCTAAAAACTGGATTAAATACTCATTTCAAAGCAAAGAGTTCTGAGAACACCACATTCCCATCCCAAGATGTGTAACCAATTGTGGTTGGGAGGGGACTGAACTCCACCATCTCCTGAGTTACTCCAATCTTTCAACCTCTGACTCTACTGTCCTCATATAACCTTCACCTAGCAGAAGTATTGGCATGGTGTCTGCTCAAAAAGAATTAAAATTTAAAAACAAGGGCTGGCCTGGAAGCCACAGTAGCCTCTTTTGGCAAAAATATCATGAGAGAGGTCAAGCAAACTGTTGAGTTAAATGACATTTTTAAAGCCAAATTTGAGGTTCTACTAGGAAACTCCCTGTCTCCAAGAAGCATAAACTCCCTTAACATACCAATCTTCATGAACTAAATAAAAATGGTCACAGCTCCATGGCTGCGAGGGCTCCATCATTTTTCTTTCCAAGTGAACTACTTTTTAAAAGATACCACGCAAACCCAGAAAAATCAAGCGCAAATTTAAGAATGTATTTTCTTGAAACAACATTACCAAAGCAGAAAACATATACAAGATAATAAAGCACTGCTTTTTTAAAAAAAAGAAAAGAAAGTACACTAATGTCAAGTGCTGGTTGAAATAATGAAAAAATTAATATTAAGGAAGGATAACCAAAGTGTTTGAGATGCTAACATTTCAAATCACTGATAAAAGGCAGGAAGTCAAAAGGTAAAGTAACAGAATGCAAAATTAAGGCCAAGGGTGAGAGAAACAGGAAAAGAACTGTCAGTATGAAATGAAGACATCTAGCGATCAGGGCAGCCCAACAAGGAGGTGGTCATCTCAGCCAGCAGCATGTTCTACCTTGACAGGTGGGAAAACTAAAAACAGTGGAGTGGGATGGGAGGACACAAAGGCAATCCAGGCATCAGGCATTGGATGAGGGATCAGGAGCAATCCCCTGGCTTCCCAGGTCCCTTCTAACCCTAAGATTTTCTAGCAAAGAGCAACCAGCACATATCAACAGCATCAGGTACAAAGTGAACACTTTATTCAGGATACTAAATAAAGCCTCTTACCTCCTGAAGCTGAGATTCTTTCTTTTTGGAAGACAAATTCAAGTGTTTTTCTAAGATGCCACAATACTTTTCTGTCTCTTTGTCATACTTCTTTTTGGCTTCCTGGCAAAAAAAAAAAAAAAAAGAGAAAAGAAAAAGAAAAAGAGTAACACGTTGCAGGAATAAAAGCAGCCTCTATCTCTCAAGATCACACATGATGACTCGGCTCCTACTTTTCAGGTAATGCCCATTAAATCCTGCAGCCACCCATCAACAGCCCCCTGTGTTTGAGTGTCTAGCAGATAGGCACCAACCAGTACAAGACCAGAAATGAGGTAAATATGAATAGTTAATGGTGGCAAAGCCAAGATTCCCCCTCTAAGAACTTTGTGAAACAGAACTTTCTACTTTCTAACTCACAAGGATATTCAAGGCCAGAAGGCGGCCAGGGGTTGGGGGTTGGGAGGTAGCAGCAGTGGGGGTACCTATGATGCTAACACCAAGGAAGGAAGATCTCCTTACAGCCTGAATGAGACAAGTCTAGACTAAGGCTAGACTCAGCCTTAATACTGTTGAAAAAACACTTCTTGGTATGTAAGCCTAAATATCTCTTGACACTTAATATCACATGCAGGTCTTTAAGCTGAGGAATAATTCAAAAAGACAATAGTATCTTCACACAAATTTGTTTACTATGGCACCATTTATGCCAGCAAAACAAAAATAAAAGCAACAGCAGCAACATCCTGCCAAGGATAACGTTTGGCATAAAGTATGGAACATCCAATAAGCATAACTAGTCATTGGAAAACTTAAGAGAGAAAAGTGAAATAGCATGATATAAACTTGCTGCATCCTACATACAGTGTGTCTACCACCTATGGACAAAGATGAGGTGGGAATTTACTTATAGGAAAATACCTGAGTTACGGTAATGGAGTAACAGTTATTTTTTTCTTCTCTTTAAGAAATTATTGGCCGCATTACTGCCTTCAAAATGAAAAATAATTACCATAGTATGCATATTAATCCCTGCTCCCCACCACTGAATCACTGGGTCACTATGGTTCTATTTCTATCTCCCACTTGACAGATAAGAAAACTTGCACCCAAAGAGGTGAACTTGTAAAAAGTCACGGAGAGTGACAGAGCTGGGATTGAAGCCCAGGACAATGTGCCTCCAAAGCCCGTGTTCTCCACCACAGTTGAGACAGATTGTCATAGGCAGTCTGCCTTCCTTCCACATTCCAGTGGGGAGAGCAGACAAGGAGGCTGGAAGAAGGTTGGCACCGGGCTGATAAAACAGGATCAAATTCACTAATTGGGTACATTATTCCTGCTTTTGACTCCTGTGGAGCCCAAATCCATAGGGATGCTTTTCTGCAACTCCAAAGCCTAGAAGAGAAAAAATATTTTCTGGCCAAATAAGGAAGCTCAGAAACATCTCTTTATTCCTTTAACGAGTTCATAATCAGCAACCACTCTGTGTAAGGCTCTACTTTAGGCACTAGAAATATAAGACAAAAATGGTCCCAACCCTCATGGTAGAAATGTTCTAGTAAGCATGATTAACCAGTAAATAAATAATCAGCATAATTATAGACTGTTGCAAGCACTACAAAGGAAATAAACAGGGCGCGGTCACAGAGATTCTTTAGATAGGGCACCCAGGAAAGGCATCATTTGCGGGAGGGGGATGTGAGCTGAGACCTACATGTTAAATACAGAAGGAGCAGACTAGAGCCTTCTAGAGCAGAACCGTCAAGGGCAAATGCCCTGGGGCAGAACACTCTGAGCCAAGAAGCCATCGCCCAGAGCCCTGACAAGCTCCGCCATGTCAGAATACCACTCATCTGGCACATACTCACAGAGTGGGCAGAATAACCATATATCCATTTTAGCTGACATATGCCCACTTCCATGAATCTGAGCTTTGCTTAAAAGACTGCTCAGGTACAAGAACAATTAAACACTTAGCAGCAAATGAAGAAAAAGCCCGAGGACACATTACTCCTTCAAATTTGAGGAGGGTACAGGCAAGAGACTTGATTTAAGCAATTCTTTTCCATTAGTGAAACCAGCAACTTTGAACTGGGGCTCCAATTCCAAACGCTGCTCACATGTATCCACTCCCACCAGCCTTATCAGCAACGCCAAAAGGACAGTCCAGCTGGCCAGAGGTGAGGAAAGGCCAGGGAACATGAGTCATTGGCATTCTGGGACATTCTGGCAACTTGCGCCTCCACATTCCATGTTTAAGAGGACACCCAAAGTTAGAGAAAAAAATAAGGAGAAAGGGAAGCCATTTCCGTTCTGAGAAAACAGCAATAAGACCTCTGCGACAAAAAAGTACTACAGCTTAGATAATGTTCTTAAGATGGGAGAGTGTGTCCATTACTCAGGACACAAGATGGCTTTCACCTTCCAGCGAGTGTACGGTGGGGTAGTTAAGTCAAGGATTGAGTTAGAATCCTAAAATTTATTCCCAACTCAATATGGACTGGCTAGAAAACAAATCACCATCCCTCTCCAGGACTCAATATCCTTAACTATAAATCGAGAATGATTAGATAATTGCTCAGGTTTCTTCTTTCAGCTCAAAGACCGTATAATAAAATAAAAACAAGGACACCCCCTCCTCAAAGGATTTCTAGGGTTAAATGAAATAAACCACATATAGTGCTTGGCAGGGTGCCTGCCACATGGAAAGTGCTCAATAAATGCCAGCAATGGTGGTGACAGTGGTGAGCTCATCACCTAAACCTGCCTCCTTCTTATCAAGAACATACCTGCTTTCCATGTCCCCTGTGCCATGAAGGTAACCATCCCAAGAACCTACTACAATTGGAAATTATACATTTATTTAGATCTTTTTGTCTAATGTCTTTCACCCCAGCTACATCATAAGCATGGCAACCACACCTGCCTCGTTCTCCACCAAATATCAGGGCACAGAACAGTGCTGGCACAGAGCAGGCTCTCACATATTTTTTAAACAAATGAACTGTATGTATCCAATATAATCACTAACATTGAATGACTACATGACAAACATTGTTCTCGTGTTCAGGTAGCTATATGTTAGACACCATTTTAAGCATTTGATAAGAGTTCGCTCACTTCTTCACAATAACTCTACGAGACAAGTTTTATTATTACCCCCATTTTAGAGATCAGGAAACAGGCATGAAGAGGTGCAGTAACCTCCCCAAGTCTACGTGCAAATGGCAGAAGTGAGATTTGGATTCAGACAGTCTAGCTGTAGACCCACTGTCTACACTACTCTCTTATGTCTATTATACTTATTCCAGAGTCCAGCATTCCTAATGTACCTCTGATACAGGAAAAAGTAATTTCCTCAAACTCAGAAATAGAAACTTAGGGCCATGGTTATGTCAAGCACCATGGGTTGTGCCCTACTCCAGAGTAGCACATTAGCATAAGAATGCCCAAGAATCTTCCTCCCTGGCAGCCTTCACACGGTGCACTCTGCAACACGGTGCACTCTGCAACAGGCTGTTATGGCAACCGAAGCAGCACCAGAGAGTGGAGGAGGAGGAAAAAGTAATTTTAGCATGGCACAGGCAGAGTTCAGAACCTCCACTTGGCCAATACCAAAACCACCTGAAGAGCACTTGCTGGCTCTGAGATGTTCTTGAGACTGCTCCCAGGGTCACCTAGAAGGACATCTGTTGTTTGCATGTATGTTTTCTCTTAAATTTACATAATGTTATGATATAAATGTATGTGTGTGTGGAATGTTGGAAAGGAGGCTATGCCGGGGGAAAAAAATGACAAATGGGGAGGGATGAGAAATCACCCAAATGTTATCACAATTCTTTAATGATCATCCAAAAGTTATTTAATAATTGATCGTTATTATGGTTTAAAGAATGGGAGAATAGAGTATGCATGAGGGGAAACATGCTTTGGTGAGTGACTATTTAAATTCTTTTATCCTAATATGTCACCATCTATACCCCCCCGCCGGGGGACAGTACCTCCTCCTGTCATTAAAATCACTGGTATTAAGACCAGAGGGAGCTCACTCAGACTCTTGCCTCACCTCCTTGGTAACCATGGTAACCCCCAAGCCAGTGAGAAAAGAGGCCAGAGTGAGAGGCATCTGTGCTCAGAAGGAGAAGTAACTACTGAAAAGATGACTCGCTTGAACCTGGGACGCAGAGCTTGCAGTGAGCTGAGATTGCACCACTGCACTCCAGCCTGGGTGACAGGGCAAGACTCCGTCTCAAAAAAAAAAAAAAGAAAAGAAAAAAAGAAGAAAAAGAAAGAAAAGATGACTCAACAGACAGGTCTGCTCTGCCTCGGTCTCAAAGCTCTGCATAACCCCTGGAAGCCACTGCCAAGCATGTTCAAGAGTGTGGAGGCTCCAGCCTAGGCGACAGAGCGAGACTCCGTCTCAAAAAAAAAAAGAAAAGAAAGGGAGGCCTGCTGGCAGGGCCTGAGCTGCCAGGAACTGAGGGAGCGTTCGCTCACGGCTTATTATCTGCCATCACCGGACTGGTTCACTGTCTGTATGAATTCTTAGTAGAATAAGACTTCGTGCAAATTGTACATTCCTTAATCTCTGATACAACACCAGTGAGCTCCCACTTCCTCATAAATGTGTAAACTAAAATAAGTAGAAAAGTACTACTATAAAACTGAGAGACAATCTGCCACGGTCCCTCCTTCAAACTGCGATCAGCCATCCCTCTGAAAGATCCTGACTAAACATCATCTTTTGCAGGCCCTAATCACATCTATTTCCAGAAAGCAGATGCACTTAGGGGTGTGTGTGTTGTAGGGGTAAGGAATACCTCATTTTGCAACTAAGTAAAATCCAAAGTAAGAGGGTGGTGTTGCCCAAAAGTCCCTGCAGGTGGCATAAGAGACTGCAGCTGAATTGACTCACAGTCTAGAAAAACAGGAAGGAAATGTTGGAAATCTTTTTGCTTTCATTGATTCCAGTGAAAACATCTTCCCTGCAGGTGGCCTCTAACACTCTACCAAAGGTCAAAGTGGCTAGAGTTTCTTTTTTTTTTTTGACACAGAGTCTTGCTCTGTTGCCCAGGTTGGAGTCAGTGGCAAGATCTCAGCTCACTGCAACCTCCGCCTTCTGGGTTCAAGCGATTCTCCTGCCTCAGCCTCCTGAGTAGCTGGGAACTACAGGCACCCACCACCATGATTTTTGTACTTTTAGTAGAGACATGGTTTCGCCATATTGGTCAGGCTGGTCTCGAACTCCTGACCTCATGATCCGCCCACCTCAGCCTCCCAAAGTGCTGGGATTACAGGTGTGAGCCACTGTGCCTGGTCCTCCTTGTGATTTATTACAGGGCAAAGGAGCCCTGGAGAATCCACCTTTTAAAAAGGAACAGGATTCCCTTTGCAGTGTCTTAAGAACACACTAGAATTAGTCAAGCTTAGGTTACAGTCCCTCCAGGTCAGTGATAACAAACAGTGATCTCCGGGATGAAGCAGGCCTGCAGATGTCATTTTTCGACCTGCACAATGTGTAATACATATTTTAAAATTATTTGCCAACAAGAAATTTCACATAAAATTGGCTTTTCAGTTTGTCTTGAAACATTTAAAGAATCAGCAACAAAGGGCCCATTTCCAGACCCAACAAAAATCAGCTACACCTAAGTACCAGCTACCTCCCTTTAAAGAAAGTCCCTGTACCCACAGGGCACAAATTTGTAACCCCTGCTTAGGCTGCAAGTCCTGGACCTCCACAAAATACAATTCCACAAAAACAAATGTATTCTCCAATAAAGGCAATTGTCTAAGCACACAGCTATCTATTATAATAACACAAACGAGGTGTGGTTTATACCTTTGGATGATTTATGAACAAGTACAAAACAATTAGATAACAAAATACCAGAATGGCTGCTCCGGGGTTGACAGCTCAGATGGTTGTACTTCAGTCACCCATAAAGAACTGATGAGTGGGGCTCCATAGAGTTCTCTGCCTAAGATTTTCTGAATAAGGTGGGCTTTGATTTTCTGAAGACATTCTTAGATTTTTTTAAAAAGATGCCATGTTTTCCAGACCTCTCACCCTAAAATCCAGACCAAAGCTTGCAAAATTCTCACCTTGGCAGCCCCGATCTGTTCCTTTCGAAACTTCTCCAAGGGAGTGATGAGCACCTCGCTGGCATTCTCAATCTGGTGAAGAAAAACAGAGTAGCGGAAAGAAGACACAAAAGCAGTATCAGTAAAGAATTACGCAGCTCCAGCACGAGATGCCTCCCCATGTCTTAAGATAAAACTTGGGTAGGCAGTGTTGTACATGTCAACTGTTTACAACCCTTGAACTAATAGCATGTCAAATCAAAACTCATTATTTCAAAACATGATAATCTTCCTCCCATGCATGATTAATATTGATTCTTTAAAAGTAAAAATGAGGAACTCTAAAACTGTAAGCAACCATCTGAAAGGGCAGACCTCGAGGAATTGGTGAAAGAGTGGGGTCTAAGTTACAAGTTTCAGGTGACATTTTCTTGCAAATATTCATTTACCCAAGTTATAAATAAAACCTTTCAAGCCTGATTTTGTGTTGCTCTACCAAGATAGGACTAGACTAGAGCCAGGACACCTGTAGCTCCTGACTACTGGCTGCCTCTCAACTTCATCTCACAGGGCTCACCCCTCAGGTCCTGCATTCCAACCCACCAGCACTCCAATGCACCTCAAATGCACCAAACCTGTCCCACTTCAAGGTCATAGCATTTGGCTATTCCTTCAGACACTGTGTTCCCAAACCCTTACAGGGACAGCTCCTTCATGTAATTAAGGTTTCAGCTTAAAGGTCACCTCTTTAGGGAGGCTTCCCTGATTACCAACATAACTCAACTTCCCTCCCCTACCAAGCGTGTTCTGGTTCACCACTACACACTACACATTTATACACACACACACGCATACACACATACACAGACACACAGACACACACATATATATACATCAGTATCTTGTAAAGGCTCACTTTGCCACCACTATCCCCAAAACAAAGAAGAGTGCTGAGACAAAGGGGCACTCAAACATTTTTGAATGACTAAATGCATGAATGGATTATTTCTTGATTGACTGCCAACTGTGTGACCATGGGCAAAACATTTAACCTCTCTGGGCTCTGATTTCATCATCTGCAAAACGAGTGGGCTGAACTGTCCAGCTCTAAGATTCTATGGTCTTTTCTAAGGCAGTACAGTATTTTATAGTTTTTCCTTTTAAGTCATTCATTTATCACTCTTTGCTCAACTAATTATTCCAGGAATCTCACTGCAACAAAGCATTATTTTTCCCAAACCACACGCATGTCCACTGCAATGAGACTAACCGAGTAAATGCCAGAAGTCACAGATGGACACAGTAAAGAACTAACTGAACAATGTAAGGGACAGAAAAAGTCAAGTCTCCAAATTTATTCACATTTGCCTTTTTCTCAATTTGGAGATCTCTTATTTCAGAAGAGTGAAATTTAAGCCTAGAGTGTTGTGTTGTTAATTTGTTTGATTTTGTTATTTTTATTGTTATTTGATGTTACTTAATCAGTTCACTTAAGACTTCTCCACAAACCATCTGCAAGTCTCTGAAGCTCACAAAGGTGGGCCAAGCCCCTAAGTCAATGATTCTCAACCTTAACTACACAGGAGAATCACCTGGAAAGCTTTTAAAATTCCTATGTTTAGGCTACACTCCAACTAACTCAGAATCCCTGGACTTATTTAGTCCAAGACATCAGTATTTTTCAAACTCCCCAAGTTAAATCCAGTGGACATCCATGATTGAGAATGCAGTCCTAAGTAGCCGCTTATAATATGAAAGTGCTCATCTGCTCACCTGGGAATCAGGATACCCAAGTCCTTCTCCCAGCCATACTACTACTTGCTATCAGCTTTAATAAGACCTGTTTTCTCATCTGTCAAATGAGCAATTGCAGATGGTGAGGAATAAGGTCCCACTTAGTCTAAGATTCTATGACTGTGTAACATCCACTTGGTTCCAACACTGCCTGATGTTGGGGACATGGAAGCCCATTCTCCGCCCTTGAGGAACTCATATTTACTATAGGGCACAGACAAGTACAATGTTTATCAGGACACAATGTGGTAACACAGGATGAGAAGCATGAACTGGATGTTAGGAAAATACCAAGGGTAGCCATATAACCCAGGAAGTCAAGAAAGGCTTCCCAGAGAAGGTGCAGCTTTGCTTGCTGAGTTTAACTGAACTGATGAAGTTGTCACAGGGCAAGGAGGTACAGAAGGAGCTTGCAATGGCCAGATACTCAGATGCAGACAGTAGAAACTCAATTCACTGACATTAATAATAAAATTGCAGAGGCAAGCTGAAAAGTATAATCCAGTCATTGTTCCCTTACCACAGGCCATAGCAATCTGCAGGGTATTCATAGTGATTTGCTTACCACACCCCCACCCCCAAATACTAACTCAGCCAAGAATCAGACTCAAAAGAATCATTTCCCTTTCTCAGGCACCAGCACATGCACAAACACACAAGCTTTCCCTTGCTTCCACCCACCACCAACCCCCACTGCTGCCGCCACCACCCTTCTGATTCTGGTTCAGGCACCAGCAGTGAGCAATCAAGAGAAACTGCTCTTTCTGTAGGGCAGAAGGTAAGAGGCTTCTACTCTGTTGGAGTTTTAAAGGAAGCCTCCTTTTTTTTTTTTTTTTTGACACAGGGTCTTGCTCTGTTGCCCAGGCTGGAGTGCAATGGTGCAATCACAGATCACTGCAGCCTTGACCTCCCTGGCACAAGCGATCCTCCTACCTCCTCCCAAGTAGCTGGGGACTACAAGCATATGCCACAATGCCAGGCTACTTAAAAGAAATTTTTGTTGAAATGAGGTCTATGTTGCCTCCAGACTGGTCTTGAACTCCTAGGCTCAAGCAATTATCTCACCTCAGCATCCCAAGGTGCTGGGATTACAGGCATGAGCCATGGATTACAGGCCATTACCTGGCCCCCACATTTTTTAACATAATGCAGTCTTGGGTTTGAACCCAGACTGTACCACTTATTAACTGTGTGATCTGTGACAAGTTACTTAACCTCTGTAAACCTCAATATCTTCATCTAAAAAATGGCGATAATACAGATACCACTTCCCAGAGTCATCACAAGGGTTAAAATAGAAAATGCATGTAAAGTACTTGGCTACATAATGTCTTGGTGAATAGTGTTCAAACTACCAACTGTTAGCATGGGAAGAGAAGGAAATGTTGATTGATGCAAGATTTCCTAGGACTTTGGAGCATTGCTGCCCGAAGACACGCCCTCCTAGTGGAAAATCAGTGGACAGGCAGCAGGGGACTTCAAGTCAGCAGGGGACTTCATTCCTCATATCTTAGGGATATGGAGGAAAATGCAAAGGAACTTCCTGTAGATGTGGAATCTCTTATCTGCTAATGCTGAACTATATCAGAAGAAATTACAGGCTGGGCACGGTGGCTCATGCCTGTAATCCCAGCACTTTGAGAGGCAAGGCAGGAGGATCACTTAAGGTTTGGAGTTTGAGATCAGCCTGGGTAATACAGCAAGACCCTCATCTCTACAAAAAAACAAAAATAAATTAGCTAGGCACAGCAGTGCAGACCTATAGTTGTAGCAACTCAGGAGACTGAAGCAGGAGGATCGCTTGAGCCCAGGAGTTTGAAGCTACAGTGAGCTACGATGGCACCACTGCACTCCAGCCTAGGTGACAGAGTGAGGCCCTCTCTGTCTGCCAGAACAATAAATTCTAGTACAAAAGATATCTCTTAAGAACCTGGAGATCAGCATTTGACTCTTAAATGTGGACAATGCCTCTCTTGAAGAGCTTTTTATAGTTACCTTCATTACAAAGTACCTGTTTACTGGGTCCCTCCTACCTGGCAGGCACTGGGTTGGGTGCTTAAAAATGAAAAGCAAAGGCCGGGCACGGTGGCTCATGCCTGTAATCCCAGTACTTTGGGAGGCCGAGGCAGATGGATCACGAGGTCAGGAGATCGAGACCATCCTGGCTAACATGGTGAAACCCTGTCTCTACTAAAAATACAAAAATTAGCTGGGTGTGGTGGCAGGCACCTGTAGTCCCAGCTACTCAGGAGGCTGAGGCAGGAGAATGGCATGAACCCAGGAGGCGGAGCTTGCAGTGAGCCCAGATCACAGCACTGTACTCCAGCCTGGGCGACAGAGCAAGACTCCGTCTCAAAAAAAAAAAATGAAAAGGGAAGTGATCCCTGCGCTCAAAGGGCTCTTGATCATGTTCAGTAAGATGGGGGGAGGGGCAGAGTGAGGCACCTTCTTTCTCATTCTGCTGGTAGAGAATCTGAGGCCCAAAAAAGTGAAATAATTCAAAAGATCCACCCTTAAGTCATACACCTTATGAAAATACCTTAAAATGAATCATCAGAAGAACGTCATTTAACTACGTTGTTCTAAAGTTATCCACCAGAGTAATCCTTTAATATTTACAAAAGGCTTCAAACTCTACAAAGATGAGGCTTGCTGAAGAGCTCAAAACACTCAAATGGCAGAGTCTGGATTTGAATTTAGTTCCTCTGATAACCAATCCCTCACTCCCTCAACATGAACATACTATCTGGGACCAAGAGTAGCCCAGCCCTACTCACCATCCGTATCCGTTCATCTTCAAGATTCCTGAGGACAGTGGCAAACTCCTGCAAAGATCTTGCTGGAAAAGAGAAAGGGGCCATGAGGCGGAAGGAGTGTCACAGGTCTTGGGGAGCCTTTCCAGCTCTGGCTATTATGTTATGGATTTTAATTCCTTGGCACACACAGATGCCTAAAGTCAATTGCTTCCCAAGGCTCCCTTCATCTTTTTAATCATTAACCATTAAGGATGACCCAGAAATGCAGGTTAATTCCACCTGGCACTCTAGCTAGGGAATGATTTCTTCAAGGAAAAGATCTGCCTGTTCCTGAGAGTACCCAGGACTGGTGAGATGCTGGCAGGCTTCCAGGCCCCAGGCTGGAAGGGGCAGAGTTCCGCTTAGGAGTTGAAGGATTTCCTGTCCAGATTCGACCTCCTCAACCTTTGTCATGGCGTTGCGTCAGAACCCAGCCTTTTCTTTGGCACCGGAGCTAAACAAACAGTGCTGCTGGCATTGGAAGCCACATCTCTGGCTTCTCTTTGGGTTCCTCCTCTCTGAGTCCTCAAGCCACTCATTAATAGAATGCAGCTTGAAGCATGGTGCTCACCCATGAACAGTCATCTTTGCCAAAACTATTCACAAAAGCAATAAGCATTATGTGCAGTGGCCCTGAGGATACTTGAGACCCTTAAGCCATGTTGGGAAAAGCATCCATACATTCACAAGTTACAAGGATGCGTTTTCACCACCCTCAGCTGTCTCCCAATTGCCTGTGCCAGCTCCAGATGCTGATGTTCTGCACGGCAACAGGAACTCAATAAGCATTTGAAGAATTAATTCATCCAATAAAACTTTCTCAATTCTTGCCCATTTAATGGAGTCAACCAAGGCGCCCATAGAAGAACAGTGTGCAATGACAAGGCCCTGGCAAAGAAAGGTGTCTTGACATTGCAAATCCTCCATGCTTACAGCTGCCTACAGATCAAGGCAGGTGATGGTGAAGAGTGAAGCAACACACCGTGGCGATAAACAGTAACCCACCTCAGCCTCTTTTTAAGGAAACAGGAGAGGCAGGGACCTCCCTGTAGACAGCACAGGAGAACCCGACATGGAGCTCCTCTCCCTATCTGAAGGCAGTGGCAGATGCATAGCTCAGCCAACTGCTGCCAGGTCAGAAGAGGGGGCCAGTAGATCAAATTCTCAAACTTTTTGAAGAAGTTGGAAAACTGGAATTTTAGATTATGAATTGAATTTGTATGGTCATTTAATTTTAAACAATGAGAACCAAAGAAAACTGGGCTGTGTTCTGATCTCAGCCTATTCATTTTGCAACCTCTGATCTAATTTTTCCCTCATCTACCTGTGTTCTACATATGCTCTAAGCTTAGTACTGTGGTTGGAGGGAAAGAATGTCACCAGTCAGAAAATCACTAAAGGGAGGTGGAAAGAAGAGTCCCACCACAAAACTTCAAGCTTTCTCTCCTGCAAGCTAGAGGGTGAGGCAATCCCAAAACTCAAGAAGACCAGAGTAGCCCCAAGCCCCGATCCTCACATATTTCTGGCCCTCCACTTCCACTAAGCACTTCCTTCTTTACTAACCTTAGAGATTTCCTATCCCAGGAAAAAGGCTCTGCTGGGACACTGAAGGCTATGACAAACAATGAACATTTTTATCTTCTGCACAGTTATGACTTACCTATACACATCTCATCATCTGTTTCTGCATCTCCTATGCACTGAAATTTAAATTCATTTAAGGAATCTGCAAACTTCCGCTTCGCTGAAGACAAATCTAGCAAGAAAAAGACAGGAAAAATCAGGAATTACTAAAATTAAACTGGCTTTCTGATTTGCTGCCCGTATTGGTCCTTTTAGGAATATCTTAGGAGGCAAATTTGTTCCTGAGTCCATTTCAAAGCACAAAAGAATATAAATTCAAAATAGCCAACACTTGGTTATAACATGAAGCACTGATTTGTTCTAGAAGTTAATATTTTTGTTATATTGGCTTTAACAATTCAAGTTCTATCTCTACTTCCTAAAGGCAACTTGTTATCTCCATCTGACATGTGGGAATCCACTTGCCAAAGGAAGTTGGGGAGAAAGCTTGGATCAGAGCCAACCTTAGTGTCCACAGCCTGCAGGTCTGCTCTGCTACTGACCCTCCAAGTAGTCAGTGCAGCTTTCCCCATACCTATGACTCAACAATAATTTCCCCTAGGTCCTACTCACAACACAAACTTTCACTAGGGAGGGAGCCTGGAGAAGGCTGGAAGGAGGGGCTGGGAACTGCCCTACCCATAGTACCTGGCCTTCCTCTTCTGACTCAAGCACGGGCGAGGCCCAGGTTCTCACAACCCTCTCCACTCTTCTCATGAGCAGAGTGGACTGCTGGCCTGACAAAGCTCACCAGAATTTTCCTGGCTGGCCACATCCAACACCACCAGGAGAACAAAGCCCCCGCAATGTTTTGTATTAGGGTAAAAACACATTCCACACAGTATCCATAAGAAAAACTCTCAAGGGCCCTTATCATTAAAAAATCATCATCATAAGCTTTCGCTGAAGATAGTAATGAAAGCCAACAATCCTTCCGAGCCTTCAACTTCTCTTAAGGGTATGAAACCACCAAGGTACCTTTAAGTGGACTGGCAGATCTGGCTGCTGAGGACAAATGTGCTTAACTTAATTCCATGTGCAGTCTTCCTGCAGATTAGGCTAATCATTCAAATTACCCTCATACATGTTTCCCTCATTGAAGGGGAAATGGCATTATGTCCAAATGCCCAGGGGAGGGAAACATGAGGCAGAACCGGC
Organism: Macaca nemestrina; assembly: GCF_043159975.1. Classification (NCBI taxonomy): domain Eukaryota; kingdom Metazoa; phylum Chordata; class Mammalia; order Primates; family Cercopithecidae; genus Macaca; species Macaca nemestrina. Next base: position 37,547,624 of record NC_092130.1, read on the forward strand.
AACAAGGCCTGGCTTTAATAAGATATGGGCGGGGGGGGGGGGGGTGGGTTACGGCGGGGGGTGGTGGGGGGTGTATTGTGGCTGCACAGATCAACATAACCTACTAGAATAAAAGCATCCGTGACTCCCAGTACTTTTTCTTAGCTCCCAGATTTGTCCCTTGAGGTTAGGGATCATGTTTTCCATCTTTCTCTTTGGTTTGGTTTGTTTCCTCTGTGTACCTGGCAGTGTATCCTGAATAAATGTGGGAGGCGGTGGAGGGGCACTGGATACAAATCCAATCCTCAGTGCTCATTCCAAGCAATGGCTGCCAGTGGAAGAGCCGGGCGTGGGCTGCGCTGCTGTTCTCAGGACCAGGGCTCAGGCTACTGCATGGACAGCAGCTGCAGCTCCTACTCCTGGACTGCCCTCCCACACGCTGTGATGACACGGTCCTGAGCTAGCTGCAGCTTGTCCAAAGCGCTCTGCTCTACACCAAAAGAAGGCACTTGGGGTGGAGAAGGGGAACGCAGGAGCCAACAGTCTCTGATCTCCCCCTCATTCAGTCACTTGCACAGAATGGTCCTTACCAAAATGTCAAAAGATGTTGGCAGGGGACCCAGGCATCTCACAAAACTGGCCAGCCCAGGCTGAGGCTATCCCTCAGAACACAAATCACAAAAAGCAAACCAAGAAGGAAAGAGATGCACCCGAAAGCCAGAACATTGTGGGGAGGAAGGCAGGAGGAGGCCACAGGCAGACACGAGAAAAAAGGGAAAGACTAACATTTTAAAGTAGAAGACAATGTTCTATTAGAGTCCCCAAATGTGTGTGCATCACATGTGGGTATGGTTATGCACATTCCTATTTTAGTCAGAATGTTCCCTGATCAGAACTCACAAAAGTCTGCACTAAGAGTAACACAGGTTTGCCTTTCTACCCACCTGACAATCCTGTGCCTCCCCCACAAGCAAGAGAAACTCAATCACCTCAACAAAGTGGAAACAGGTGAAATGCAAGTCAGGCTCAGGAAAGCTCCCAGCACACACCTGAAAAGCCGCACTGCCGAGGGCAGCTGCCAGTGAGGATCAGGGAGTGGCTGGTCATGCACAACGGGGCCTTTGTGAAGCTTCTGCACGGGGTGACCCGCTGAACCAGGGCAGGGCCTGTTAGCTTATGGTGACCTGATTTCCTTGTCCACTGGCACAGAGCACACCCTGCCACAGTGCAAGCCTGAGAAGCAGTGAGGACCCCATGAAGCTGAGGGAGAGGCCGATCCCCGGATAGATGATTAAGTAATGACTGCTGGTATGGAGTCAATATTGGGCTTCAGGTCAACGAGGAAAGCTGGGTAGAGTGAGAATCTTAATGAATGGACCTGAAAAAGGAACTCACCTCAGGCTTGATAGAGGAATTTTTCAGTAAAGTTAAAGTGGACAGCTGTCCTTTTACTTGTTTGGAATCCATTCCCCAGACTTCGGGACAGCATCTCAAGCTTGTTTTTGAGAACCTCCCTTCTCCACTTGCATTCTATGGGGTGGTGGTGACAGGCTGATCAACCCCAACCCCTTGCCCCCACCCCAATCCCACAGCTCCTGGGTTCAAGTTCTAGCTCCACCATAGATCAGATATGTAACCAACCCTGGGTTAGTCATAAAGTGTCAGTTATCTCATCCGACGGAGGCTGTCAGCCTGGGGGTTAGGCAGGGAGGATCCAGTGAGACATACTTTATAGGCACTTTGCACATCACAAGATTCAGTTCTAGGTATAGCTGGGCTGTTCTTTTCTCATATATGAGTCCTCCAGTAAGAGGAACCAGGAAAGGTAAGCATGAATAACTGTTTGGAGCTCGGAGAAGTTAAAGGACTGACATAAGAGCACAAGGTCACTAAGGAGAGGACCTGTGACTTAAGTCCTGTGAACTGAGATCCTTGTAGTATGTGGGAACACCATACCACTTCACCCCATTGAGGTAAACCCTCTATGTTACTTGAGAGAATGAAAACAACACTAAAAAGAGAATTTTCTACCTAAAAAACCATTGCTTCTTGCCTATTTCAACCCAGTAGGATTGGTGGTATCTTTTGTAGATTTTCACCTTGGATATGGAGCAGCCCGAAGATTTATTTCAAGAGCTTTCCCTCTGATGCACACAGGAATCTAACACACACATTCCAGTAAGAGGAGAGGGAAAAGAGAAGAGGCTGGCACTGGTGCTGGGTGCATGCCAAGCTTCGTGGCACCCTCCTCATATAACCCTGCTGTTTCATGTACAGGCAGTGCAAGACACAGCAAGGAGCCAAGCAGAGTCAATAATATTTACTTTGCAGAAACATCTGTTGCTAGAAAAGCAGAATGCTGGCCAGAGTGGAGGGAAGTCGTAACTGCCGGCATCTGGGGAGGCCAAGCATCTCCTTTCCAGAGTAGGTAGGGCTGTGCTTCTCTCAGTGAGGGGACCAGATGGCTAAGAAACATGGAAGCAGCTAGAAGTTTGGGCCTTGAGAGACTGCTCCAAAAGCCACCTGCTCACTCAGGGACTAGAGGAAAGTGCCCTTCTTTTCTTAGAGATGCCAGCGGATACTAATCACCGGATTTAAGAAAATTTAACCCAAATAGATCCATCTTTCACTAACACAGAAGGTTTACCATAATTTTTTTTAAATTAGAATCTACCTTAATTTTATACAAGTTGCACCAGTAATACCACAAGTCAAGCCATTTCCTTTTTCTCCTTGGGTAAAACTTAACATACATGTGCACACACAAACATGGACTCAGGTAACCTTACAACTGTATTTTCAGTGTATTTCTATTGCCTTTGTGACCTCCAAAGTCACCAAAATTGTGTATTAACTACCCTGAAATGTTTTGCTGCTCAGTCACATCTTTCTCTTTGGACTTAGAAAGTGATTACAGTTCCAGAAGGCCAAGGCGGGTGGATCACGAGGTCAGGAGTTCAACACCAGTCTGGCCAACACAGTGAAACCACATCTCTACTAAAAACTAAAAATAAAAAAAAAATTAAAAAAAAAACCTGGGTGTGGTGGTGTGCACCTGTAATCCCAGCTACTTGGGCAGGCTGAGGCAGGAGAATCGCATGAACCCGGGAGGCGGAGGTTGCGGTGAGCCAAGGTTGCACCATTGCACTCCAGACCAGGTGACAGTCTGAGACTCCGTCTCAAAAAAAAAAAGAGATTACAGTTCAGAAAGGCCATCACTGAGGTTAGAACTTGCAACAGGATTGGCCTTGTGGCTGCCTAAAGCATAAGAATACCAAAGTCCCCGGGCCTTGTTAATCTCTCCCTTTCCTGGACGCCAATTACTCTCTGTGCCTCGTCACCTTGTATTTGGAATAATTCTGGAACTATTCATGAATGGCTTCATGTCACGAAGCACAAAGAGTGCCTTGGACAGGGCTGGACACAGTGTCCCTCAAAACCTGTTGTACTGATGTGACTGGGCAAGGAAACACAAGCTGGCTTACTGGTGGAACACCTGAGAGTCCCCAGAGAGGACCCATGACAGAGAGCTGACACATGGACAAGAGCCCCAGAGAGACTTCAGGTTTAGCTCACACCCCCATTCCTAGGTCAAACTCAACACACTCAAAACCAAACTCTCTCTACTCAAACACCCTCTGCCACCCTCACCCCAGAGAGCCAGCCGAGGGCCTCTTCCTCATCCCCAGTGTGATGAAGGGCACCGCCGTTCACCCTGCCACACAAGTCACCAGTGCACGTCATCCTCTCACACGTCAGGCTCCTTCATGTGCCATGTCCATTCCCAAGTCTGCCCATGTTGTCTCCTAAGCACGTCTCAATTCTGCCCACTCCTTCTCATCACTATCAGCAACCCCTAAACAAAACACTCCATTTGCCTACAAAGCTGCAACTGCCTCCTCTCTGGCCTCCCCACATCCACTTCTGTCCATCACATCAGTTCTCCACCCAATTATGTCAACACCAGCAATGAGCCCAGTGATGGCTTCCCAGAGCGCTGGAGGTGAAGACAAAAGTCCCTCCCAAGGCCTCAGAGGCCCTACAGGGTCTGGCCTCCCCACACCCCTCTCTGGGCTCCAGCTGCTCCGGCCTCTGCCAGTTCCTGGGGCATGCCCAACTCCTACCTGCCACTACATACCTGCAGCCCTTGGCCCAAAAGTTCTTTCCTCCAGGAAGCCTTCCCTGACTTATCTAATCAGGCTGAACCCACCCCTATTTCTCACTCTCTGAGTACTATACATCTTTTCTTCAGAGCAATTTTATATTTGTTCAGGTAATTCTTCTCTTCAAGTAATGCCTCCCCAACTAGTACATTCTATGAGAACGAGGATCATATCCCTTCATGATCACCGCTCTATCCCCAAATTCCAACACTCTACCGCTTGACTGAGAGCAGGTGTTGCGGAAAGAACAGAGAGAGAGGAAATTGAGCACTCCACGAGTCCATTAGCTTTCATCAAAGGTGAACCTCCCGACTCTATGTTTGACAAGTGAAAAAAAAAGCAGGTAAGTTAGGACAAACTCTCCAACTTACGTAAGTCTGGCTGGAGCCTGATAGATATGTGGGAATGTGCTTCCTATTAGCATATGACCACCTGCCTTCCTTTGAGGAAGAGTACCACAGAGCTGGAGGGACAGCCACCACCAGCAGGAGCATAAAGTAAAACCTCATCTATACCAAGGAAGCTGGAGAAATGAGCTACACACAATCCAAATGCTGGCCACAACCAACTGTCCTCTCTTAGCCCCAGCACAAGCCCCAGGTTGCAGTTAAAACAGTTTAAGGAAGAGTCCCCAAAGACCCGTCTTTCCTCTCTCCCCATATCTGGGAAGACTGAGAACATATCCAATCAGAAACTGTGCTTGGAGAGAGGCACTTCCCACAACTCCCCATTTCCCCAAGTCTGTACGTAGCATTTAACCTAGTTCGATGTGCTTAACTATAAGAAAAGCAAGTGATAGTCCCTTGTAAATACCATTCTACAGCCCAGACTCCTGGCATTGTACTAGCAAAAACAAACAAAACACATACACACACACGCACACACACACACCCTGTGCAAATCTTAGAATGAAACAAAATTCTCCATAGCATTTTTCTTGTTTCCGTGACACGCAGTCTTATCTGTGGCCACTAGGTGGCAATCAACTATATCAAACACCTTGACCAAGCAGCTAATTTAAACAACAGCTAAGACTCAAGGAGAAATGACAGGGCCAGCCTTAAAGGCAGTGCTGAGGACAGATCCTGCCCTGCTGAGGAACAAATAACCACCTAGAAATGTACAGTGGACGCTCAGCAACTGAAAGAGGGGCCCTGGCTTCCACGTGGGAAGAAGTGCTCTAACACATTCAGAGGGCCTGTGCTCTCATACAACAAGTCAAGCCTGAGACATGGAGTGGGAGGGGTACAGGGATGAAGTCACCACCACAGTGTCTCTCACGTTCTTTCAGCTCTGGCTGGAGCAGATGCAGAAAACCTCTCATCTCACCCAGGCAGATGATGTGCCCACCGACCACATCAGCCACGGCACATTACATAACGTGCATTCTGATCATACATCTGCGTGCTTTTCCTGAGGCCATTTCCCTAAAACAGCATTTCCTAAATGAGGCCATCACCAGCACTGATTCTGGAAAATTTGTTTTTCCAACCAGAGCGCTAAGGCTAATGAAATTTTCGGAGTTGATTTTTAAAATGAAATCAAGTAAAATAAAGAAGTGTTCCTCTTTCCAAAATGAGGTTTCTAATTCTATTTAGATGAAACACCCCTTAAAAATAATTTGGGCTACCCAAACTCACCTTAATCTATATCCAAATAACTATGAATATATTGTATACATTAACTTACTGAGTACTTACTATATAACATGTACCTACCAAGTACTTTAAATCCCTCCATCCTCACAACCATTCTGTCAAGTACATATTATTACCTCCACTTTGCAGATGGGGAAACTGAGGCTCAGAGAGGTTAAATAACGTACGCAAGATCATGCAGGGAATGAGCGGTAATGTAAGAAACTTGGTCTCTCTGACTCCAAAACTCTTAACTACTACACTATATTGCCTAATTTACTCAAATATTTGAGAATCTGGTATCAATGTATCCAAAAAAATGAAAAGATGGTGTGTATACATTCCATACCTTAAGGGGAATACAATTTTTAGAAGGGCCTAATCTGTGTGTACAAAACTACAAAATTAACGTAGACTGTGCTAGGGCAATCAGAGAGTAGACAAAAAATGGCTACAGAAGTGCAAGTGGGATATTATTCCAGTTAGGGCCATTGGGGCTTCAAAAAAAAGAAAAAAGAGAAGAACAAGGAGTAGCATTTGAGCTGAACCTTAAAGTTCACTCCCATTTGGATATGTAGAAAAGGGAAGCAGTGCAAGGCAGGGAAGCAGTCTGGGGCTTCCAAAAAAAAAAAAAAAAAAAAGGAAGAACAGGGAGTAGCATTTGAGCTGAACCTTAAAGTTCACTCCTATCTGAATATGTAGAAAAGGGAAGCGGTACAAGGCAGGGAAGCAGTCATGGGAAGATGCTGTAGAAGTGGAAACATGGAGCAAGGAGATGTGAAACGCAGAACCTACCCAGAAAAAGCAGCAAGTTTAGATAGACAGGAGGTCAGAGTGGGAAGACCGGTTAGAATCAAACCATGGAAGAACCTGAATGCCAAGCTAAGGAATTTGAACTTACTCCCTTAAAGAAATGGGAACTGGGGCCGGGCACGGTGGCTCATGCCTGTAATCCCAACACTTTGGGAGGCCAAGGCGGGCGGATCACGAGGTCAGGAGATTGAGACCATCCTGGCTAACACGGTGAAACCCCATCTCTACTAAAAATTTTTTTAAAAAATTAGTTGGGCGTGGTGATGGGCACCTGTAGTCCCAGCTACTCGGGAGGCTGAGGCAGGAGAATGGCATGAACCTGGAGGTGGAGCTTGCAGTGAGCCCAGATTGCGCCACTGCACTCCAGCCCAGGCCACAGAGCGAGACTTCATCTCAAAAAAAAAAAAAGAAAGAAAGAAATGGGAACTGGATTGTTATACAGAGGAGCAACAAGATCAATTAAACAACAATTAAGCCTTTTACCAAGGAGCTGGCCCAGAACTTCGTTGGAGACACCTTCTGTAACTCCTCCAGCATGCTTCACTATGAGAATGTGCAACCATAGCCAACGGGCATTCTCCCTGTAGGATAACTAAATGACAGGCAACACCTCTCAACTTGGACATTTGTGCACAGGCCATTGGTCCGTCAGGAGATAAGGAAAGAGTTATAAGGGATTCAAAACAAAACTGCTCCGTGCTGAAAACTCCAAGTTCAGGGCCCACTATGAATTATCCATAGCATCATCTTGAATTATACATAACTATATGCAAATAATGTATACAAATACATATGAATTTCCAAAGTGCTGTATTGGCTTTTCCTCATAAGAACATTGAGAGTTAAGTGAAAGCACTTGACCTTTTCTAGATGAAGAAATTAAGGACTGGCTTAATGACAGTGCAAGTCACATAGTAGGCCCTTAATAAACATTTGCTGGATCAATGACCACTGTGTCAAGTGAGTTAGTCAGCATTGGATCTCCGATGAAAACTCAGCCCCTAAAGGGCCCAGCCCCAGCTCAGCCCTGGCACAGAGAACTGAGGTACTGTATTTAGAACAACTGCATTCACATGCTGCCCCAAGATATGACAAGACAAGCAGAAGGTCACCACAGGAAAAACTCCCTCAAGGAAGACTGTGGACATTTGCTTAATGAAAACAAAGAAACCCATTTTGAGAGGGACTAATCAAGTGATGGAACAAAAAAGAGAGGGTAATTCCAGGCAGCTCAAGTACAAATATCACACACACACACACACACACACACACACACACACACACACACACACACGGGGCAAGGGGAAGGTAGTTCAGAGGTGTATGACGCTCATTGGCTGCACAAACATCAGCTTAAATCCCCGGTCTCTCACTTCCTCGCTGTGTGGCCTTTGGCAAATTACCCAACCTTTCCAAGCATGTATGTAACTATGAGGATAGTATGTACCTTGCAGGGCTGTTGTGGGAATTCAAAATAGGAAAGAAACGTGTTCCGGAAGAGCAGAGGACAGGGATGCCCTCAGCCCTGCCTTGCTTTCCCTCCCACAGCAGAGGTGGAGTGGAAGTTTACCAGCAGGTTGGAGAAAGGAGAATCAACCAAAGGAGAATCTTAATTAGCATAAGAATTAAGCAATTTTTGCCTCATCAAGTCACCAGATCAACCCCATTCTTGTGAACTACTAAAAACACACCTGAGTTCCTAAGGGTTTTCTTCAGTGCTCAGAAAACCCCTAATGCTTCTACAAATTTACAATTTCCTTTCACCCCTGGCAGATGAAAGGCAAGGCAAAACCCCGATGGACTAAATAACACCATTTTTTAACTAAATGAACTCAAAGCAGTATGGGTTTCTTTTTGAGAAGTTTATTAAGCTCAAGCCGTGCCTTTTAAATGCACTGGGGAAACAGTGCTATCATCAAATCCTTTCTGTCCGCTGCCTGGGGAGGTAGGCCAGCCCCAGATGAAACAGATAAAAGAATGAGCATGCTAAGACGACATTTAAGATACAAGAGACTGACAGCGTTCACAGGCCTGAAGTACTGGGCTTCCTCAGAAGGCAGAACTTGAGCTTCGCCCCCAAGGTAGGCACTGTTCTAGAAAAGAGAGCGGGTGGTGAATTAAGAGGAGACCACACAAGTCAGGCCCACTCACTGGCTGGAAAAACCGGTAGGGGGCAGTAAGTGGAGACAGAGGCCTAAGAATGGTGGGGAAGGGCAGGTGGAGAGGGTATTCCCCTCTCAATACTTCAGCAGTTCTGTTCTGCTCAACACCAAGCAGGTGCACAGATGGGCAGCAGTGGGGCTAGGAGGGTTGATCCTGGCTTGAGCTTCAAGACTTAGATTTTGTTTCTGGAATGCCTTTTCCTCTGCAGCAGAGACAGCTACTCACGCTTTAAGGTGCACCCAATCACCCAGGACCCTGTCAAAATGCCCATGCGATCCAGCAGGCCTGGGAGTCTACATTTCTAATTCCCAGGTGAAGCCAATGGTGTTGATCCAGGCACCACACCCTCCAAGGCAAGGGTTTGGACTCCCACTGAAGACCCTGAGAACGAAGATCACAGCTTCTTTATCCTCCTGGCATGTGCCTGAAACATAAGGGACCTCAATATATATTGGAGGAATGAATGAATAAATTCCTTGAGAGAATTTAAGCTGTTGCAGACGGAATAGAAAAGAACCTAGAAAAAGAACCAGAAATGGCCTGTCTCCTTGTGCAGCCACCAACTATACATGTGAACCTAGGGAAAGTCATATGACACACTCAGCCTTAAAGAACTCACTTGAGGCCGGGCACGGTGGCTCACGTCTGTAATCCCAGCACTTTGGGAGGCCGAGACGGGAGGATCACGAGGTCAGGAGTTCAAGATCAGCCTGGCCAACATGGTGAAACCCCATCTCTACTAAAAATACAAAACTTAGCTGGACGTGGTGGTGGGCGCCTATAATCCCAGCTACTCAGGAGGCTGAGGCCAGAGAATCGCTTGAACTTGGGAGGTGGGGCTTGCAGTGAGCCAAGATCGTGCCATTGCACTCCAGCCTGGATGACAGAGCGAGACCCCGTCTCAAAAAGAAAAAAACACCTCACTTGAAAATCAAGCAGCCAACCCCTTTCTCTAGCTCTAAGATCCCTCCCAAAGTATCTTTTATGTGCCTTTTAGTTTTTTTAATGGTGAGGTTATATACTGGATATTCCTAGAGCAAGGCACACCTCTATGTCATTCTCAAAGAGCAGTTTCCAAAAATCCAGTTGAGAGAACACAGACTCTGTTAGTCTCAGCAAATAACCATAGCAACTAATACCCCCCAAATGAAATGATGTCTTCACAATGATGTGCTGGCTCAATTAGATTAAGAGGGTGACGTGCACCATCTGAAAATTTATGGTCGTAAACTTACAGTGAAAACCAGACTTTCTTGGAAGAGGTTTATAAGTAAAGGAAAGGCCTTGCCAATAAATGGAATCCAGGACAAAGAGCCAGAGAAGTCAAGCAGATGAGGAAATTGGGCAGGACGGCTCTGCCTGTCCAGGTTCACACAGGCAGGGCCCACGCACCCAGACAGAACCCAGAATTTTGTTAAACAGCTACAAATCTGAGTACCACCACTTCTACCAGGGAGTTACCAAAAGACTGCCATTTTATTCTCGTTCTATGCCTTTCTTCATGCATATTACAGAAGGAAAATACTGCTAGCTCAGAAAAGCCTGCAGAAATATTTACCAAAATAATTGTAAAACTTTTAAATGAAAAAGAGGACAATTGCAAAATAACACATTAGGGCTGATAATACATTTCCAGCCACATTCATTTCTCCACAGGTCATCACAGGATGCAAATTTTTCTGTTCCAAGGTTTTCTGACTGGAGTTAGAACTGTGAATGGAAAGCTCAACATCTATAAGTTGTACAACTGTCTTTCCACACCCTTAGGCCTGCCTCTTCCAGGGTCTGTGCAATCACATGTGCCCTGAACAAATATGGGCAAGCAAGAACCTCACTTGAAAAGCAGGAAAAGAGAAGCCAAGGTCTGTCACCTCCCTGTAACCCCTGAGCTTTCTTGCTTTCTCTAGCAAAGAACAAAAAGAAGAAAAGGTACAAGCCAACCCATAACTAAGCCCAAAGAAGCAGGGTTTCACTAGCATTCAACAGTTGTGAACTCAGCAAGTCACAGACGGCAGAACCTAGAGCCATACACAAGGATCAGAAACCCCTGCACTGTTCCCATCAACAGCGAATTTGAGGATAATCAAGGGAAAAACAAGGCATGGTGAGTAAATCGAGGCCTTCGTCCAGCCAAATAAGCTTAGATTTGTGGTTAACAGACTCCCAGGGTTCAAAATCCCATCTCACACACTTACAAGGTACTCAATTTCCACCCATGTGAAAAGGTACTAAAGGGAAACCTGCCTCCTGAGGTTCCTGTGAGAAGACAGATGATGCATTGAAGTGCTTAGCACAGGGCCTGGCCGGCAGCAAACACTCAATAAACCACAGGTATTGGAATCATTTACATATATATATAATAAATAACATGCCTGGCTGATTTGCTTCTGCGTAAAAATGAAGGAACAATGAAGCCACCCAGCCCCCAACACTTTGACTTCCTCCTCGCCCTCCTTCTCACCGTCAGTCCGTGCAGCACAATTAGGATCAAAACTGAATCCACCTGATCCCCGGACACAGCTCAGCGACTCCTTGCCACTAATACCACAGGAAGCAAGGTGGCAACTCCTAAGCATCAGAATAAATTCAATTAAAAAACAAAACTCCATTCATCTCCCCCTGGATTAAATTAATGTTTCTGGAAGGAAAAAAAAAAAAAGCACCTAGCCATTCTGAATAACATTCCCAGAAATTGGTTCCACTTCCTTTTATCCCCTCTTTAATTAGTCACTTTTCTGCTATACCTCAGGGGAGGCTGTGTTCCAGGCACCAAGAACAGTAGTCCAAGTGGGCAAACACTTACCCTCCTCAGAGATGCCCACGAAATCCCCAGGCTCCCCGCCTCCCCACTCTTCACTGTCTCCTCTCCAGCCTGGATTCCAGTCCAGGCAAGAACTCACGCTCCAGCAAGGAGTACCCCTTGCCACTGCAGACCACCACAGAATGTGAGAGGCCAAAGATGAGTGTTCTCAAAACATGTCTGAACACCACTTGCAACAGGCTCTTCCAGGGAGCCCACCCTCAATCAGAATCTCTAGGGCTGTGGCATAGGAGCCTGGGCTTCCCAGGCAGTTCTTATGCATGTTGAAGTTTGAGAGCTGATATCACCTAAGCCTTCAGAACATCTAGTACTAAGCACCAGTAATGGAACCCCTCCAGATGACAAAGGTGGAGCTCCACAGAGAAGCCGGATCTTCTAAATCATGACAGCAGGTTTACAAATGTTCCCAAAGCAGGCAATTAATGCTCGTGGTAAAAGAAAGCTAGGTGACAGCAGGGGTGGGAGGAAGAAACACCCTAATTCAATTTAAAAATCACAAATTCCGAAGCCTGAGTCTTCCTCAAAACATGTTCTCAATCATGTCTCCTTATTCTGAAGCCTACACAACTGACTGGGAACACATCTCTGTTTTGTAGAAACCCAGCTCATGGCACCTGGAGCTGATGAATGGCCCTGGTGCCGACTGCCCAGAAACCAATCCGGAAACCAGGCTTCCCACAGAAGGGGCAGCTGGAGAGCCAAGCACTCTTGGACTACAGTCCTAGGCTGCGTCTGCCAATACAGGCTCTGCCCAGCTAATCTTCTCTGAGCCTGCAAATATTAAACCTGACACACAGACTCAAGTGAATCCAGAAAACAGGCTCACAGGGCAGCTGAAAATTGGGAGTGCCTGAGGTCTAGGCATGGCAGCTTCATGGACATTCAACCAGTACAGACGCATGGGGTCCCGTGCTCAGAAGGGCCTGCTTGGCTTAATGCTCTGCTGTAGCTGTCTTGAAATTTTTAATAACTTTATCTTTGAACTTGTGTTTTGCAAGTGAGATCCAGTGGGACAGTGGAGCATACGTGTGCGTAGAGAAGACAGGTACAACCTAGATGTCATGCAGGCCCACTGGGGCTCCTTGTGGCCCCAGAATTCTGGTGGACCCACCATGTGTGGGAGCTCAGTGAGACTCAAAGCAAGAGAAAGGTAATTGTCTTATATCTACAACTGAGTCAGGGGCAACACTGACAGCCCTGAGGGGTTACACCTACGATTTCAACCAGAACTTGCCAGATGCAAGAAGACAATAGTATCCAAAACATGAACGGCCCAGGAACCCTATCACAGCCTTCTTCCTCATGTTACTTCCCTGGATAAGTCAACCACTGACACTGACCATGGTAACCTAGGACAGGGACAGACTGGGCAACCCATAGCTCCTTTCCTTTCAGGCCCTCCTCATACATCGTAAGCCAAAGGTGGAGCACATCGGGAAAATGTGTATGCATCAAGAAGAAAACTGAAAACTGATTTTGTGCAACATTTCCACTGTTCTTGGAAGAATGAAATAAATGCATATGAGCTATGAAATATGGATTGTATAATTCTAGTGATTCTGCATATAAGTCAGATGATCTTATAGAAAATTGGCATTGTATAATATAAAGACGAACAGAAGAGTTCATACTAATAATTTAAATTTTTAATTCTTCCTTTTTAGAAGAACATGGGCAGATTAAAAATACCACCACATGTCAAGAAAGAAACCAGGAAAGAAAGAAAGCAGCTTTCTATTTTAATGCTTTTAACAGTACTCATGTCTGCTTTTTAAACAAGGAGCCCCACAGATTAAATACCCAGTCCTGGGCACAGGAATACCCTGGGATTGCTTTTCAACCTCAATTAGCTCTCCTCTCCTCCAACTGGTACGCTGAGAAAGACCTGAGTCCATGCCACCATCATCTCTGGCCTGGACTCCTAATTGGCCTCCCCACTTCCCTCCCGATGCTTTCCAGTCCATTTGTCCCTTAACTGCCCAGAACAAGCTATTCAAAAGGCAGACCTGATCTTGTTGATGGTCCCTTCCATACCTTCCCTGATTATAACTCTTCCCATTCCCCTCAAAATAAATCCAACCAAGGCCTACAAAACCTGCCTCGTCTGCACACCCCACTGGCCTTGCCCTCACTCTATACCCAGCCCCACTGGCCAACTTGCACCTCAAAGGTGCCACAATCCAGCCGGCCACAAAGCATGGTGCTTGTCCTGTGCCCTCTTCCTGAAACACTCCCCTGTCTCTCCCCTAGTTACTGCCCTTTAGCCCATTAGATTCTGCTTGAAGGGTCACTTCCTCAGGGAAGCAGCCTCCTCACATTCCCTATCCACCCGAGGGGTACACTCTCATACCTCCCCAGAATTCCCTTTCCTATCCTTTCAGTTGGTAATCTCCTTTGATTTTGGTGACTGTTTAATGTGAACAGCTCCGATGATATTATAAACCCCAGGCAGGCAGTAGCCGTGACTGTTTTGTTCATAAAAGGATAGTCATCCACAATTCTAGCAAGCCAGAAGCCCCCAATAATGTTTCTAAATAAATAAATAAGCAAGCAAATAAGAATGTAACCTTTTTTAAGAGTTTGGTCAGAAGAATGATAAACCCTACAATACCCCTTTTATAAAAAGGGAAAGCTAAGTCCCAGAAACGTAGACAAAACAGCCATCCCATCACTCCTTCACGACACACAAAACAATCAGAACACCATCTCCTAGGCTTAGTCTTGAAGCCATAAAACACCCATTTCCATTCCCCACTCACTTTCTTCCCTAGCCAATAAGATGCCTATCACATTTTCAAGGTACCACTGATATTATTTTAAAACCACTTTCCCTCTAGGCAAATGATACAAGAAGAATTTGCATGTGTGTATCTAAACAGCATATCCAGGCCAGAGGTTTTTTTGTTGTTGTTTTTTGGTTTTTTTTTTTTTTTTGAGACGGAGTCTCTCTAGGCCAGAATTTTAAATAAATAAACTAGTGACAAACCATACCAATTAACATCAGGTCAATACAAAAACCATCCTTTCTAATACATCAGGTATCACTTGAGGGAAAGCGTACCTGCAACACACACACACACACACACTCTCTCTCTCTCTCTCTCTCATACACACACTCTCTCACACTCTCTCTCTCTCTGTCTCTCACATACTCTCTCTTTCTTTTCCTCTCCCTTTCTCTTTGAGGACGTGTTTCTTGAATTGGCCTTTGAATTTCACCTGAATCCAACTGCCCCCGACTTAAGAGATCAGAAATTCTGGAAAATACATCTGGAAATATGCATTTTTAAAATAAACTCTCCAGATGATTCCTATGCACAATAAGTTTAAAAACCACTGTTATAGAAAGACACTGCAGGTAATATTTTAATACCAGAGAAATGGAAGAAACGAATAGTACTAAACCTGAGAAAGCAGAGAAACAAGAAAGAAAAGGAAAGCAATGTCCCGAAGACCCGGAAAGTCCCTGGCAACACACCTCCAAGAAAGCAGCAGGAAACTGTTCCCAGAGGAGAGAAGAACTGTGGAAAAACCCTAAGCCATTGTTTGCTAGGGTCATTAATTATTTTAGCTATTTATTCATGGACACTTCCTCCTATCTCAAGGTGCTCCTAGGACAGTCAGAAAGAAATCCTGACATGCTTCCCTTGCTGCAGGAGGGACGAGGTGACCCTGAGCCAGGGGCATGCATGAGCAGGGCCACCTCTCTCAGTCACACAGCTTCTCTTGGGCACCTGAGAAGAATGCGGTACCCAGGAGCCCTCACCAGAGACAGGAATCCTAGCAGCTGCTGGCCCATCCTCCCCCGAGCAGCCTCACTGCCCCCATCAACCCAGGAACCTTGAAGAATGAAAAGACTTGGAGGAAGCCTTCTAGCACAGGTCCTACCACTGCAATATCCCCTCCTGTAGTGGATAGTACCCTCAAAATTGATGTCTACCCAGAACCTCAGAATGTGACCTTATTTGGAAACGGGGTCTTTGTAGATGTACCTAGTTAAAATGAGGTCATATAGGACTAGGATAGGTCCTAAATCCAATGACTGGTGTCCTCGTAAGAAGAGGTGAGAACACACACACACACCCGGGGAAGAAGGCCCTGTGAAGATGGAGGGAGAAACGGAAGTGGCCGGCTACATGCCAAGGAACACCAAGGAAGGCCAGGAAGAGGCTGGGAATGATTCTTCCCTAGAGCCTTCCAAAAGAATATGGCCCTGTTGACACTCTGATTTTGGATTTCTGGCCTCCAGAACTGTGAGAAAACACATTTCTGTTGTTTTATGCCACCCAGTTCATGGTACCGTTGTCCCTCGGCATCCATGGGGATTAGTTCCAGGACTCCCCACAGATAACAAAATCCATGGATGCTCAAGTCTCTGATATAAAATGGCATAGTATTTGCATATAACATACTACGCACATCCTTCTGTATACTTTAAATCATCTCTAGATTACTTACAATACCTAATACAATGTAAATGCTATGTAAACTGTTGTTATACTGTATTGCTTAGAGAGTAGAAAAAAGAAAAAAGTCTGTACACGTTCAGTACGGATGCAGTAAATATTCTCCATCCGCAGTTGACTGAACTCATGGATGCAGAACCCACAGATATAGAGGCCTGGCTGTAATTTGTGATGTTAGCCCAAAGAAGCTAATACGCTTCCTTCCTTGGGGAGCCTGGGCCTTAAAGTCATATTGTTACCAAAATCTAGGGGTTCTGCCACAACGAAAAAAGGAAGCCTTGCTCTTCTGACACTGTAGGTGGTCTGTTCAGCCTCACTTAAGAGTCACCCTCCCACTGGCCAAACAGCGATCTTCCAAAATAGGTGTCCTCAGATTGGCACCCTCATACATCCTCCTTGGCCCGAAAGGCCTCTCCCACCCTGACCAACACAACCAACCGACCGCCACCTGGCCTTCCAGGAACCCCTTTCAAGGTGTGGCTTCACACACATGGCCCAGGCTCGCCCCAACTGTGTGTCCACAGCTCCTGGGTTTCTCCCAACACTTATCACACTTGCTCAGTGTGGACAGCTCCAAGAAAACAGGGACCAGGTCAGTCCGGTACACCACCCACAGCCCAGTGCTCACTTCAGCTTTGTCCACCTCCTCTGTAAACATTTAGTAGAAAAACAGCTTCACAAACACAAATATGCTCTCTCTCTTCCCAACCCTGCCCTTTCTTTCTATAATGGGGGTTTTAAAAGGCTGTTTTGCCAGTCTTTCTCCACCACTGAGAGCATTTATGTTCTAAAATGGTGACTTCACTCTTGCCAAAATGCATACCACACACCACTGCCAGGTTGTATCATTTTTAATTATTATTTTTGTGATTCTTCTTTTATCTAGTGCCTTAAGAGAGACATTTCTCTGAGGGACCCAGAACTGACTCTAAACACTTCACTGTCATATATGATGGGAGGCAGGGGGAGGATACCACAAGCTGAAGAAGAAAAAAAAGGGACTGGCGGTGAAAGGGGTCCTTTGAACAGCACATCCAATTAAAGCCCCCTTCCATGGCAGCCTACAGTAGAGAAACAGTTTGCAATAAAACAAAAATACAGGGCCCCAACATTAAGATTTAACCTCCTACAAAGCAGCTGGGTCTCAGAATGACAGCAGACTCACAATGCCCCGACACGCCTCATCTTTGGGTCTGGCTTAAGCCATGTTAGATTCCCTGCATTTCCAGGGTCTACTTGGTCTCATATCAGTAATGAAGTTAAAGTAATTCAGATCCTAGGAGATCTTTCTTCCCTTTTAAAATGCTGAAGGTAAGAATAACTTAATCTCCAAGAACAACTCAAGTTTCCTTTGCTTCCAACTCAGGCCCAACAGTGTCATATATTTATTCTGGCAATAGGCTCACCCATTCATCCTTGAACTCTTCATTGAGCACCTCCTATTTCGGGGACTGTGGGAGGTATGGAGAATAAGACACTGAACAAAGCTGACATAGTCCTTTCATCCCCCAAACCTACAACCTAGTGGAGACAGACACTCAACAAATACATACTATAAACACTGAAAATTTCAGTGGCAAGAATGTAAGACTGCAGATGCAAGCTAGAAAGGAATATGGTGGAGAGGAACACAGCAGACTCCCATTACCTTCCTTATGAGGCTGGGAGCCATATTCAAAGCCAAGGTGGAAGTGGTTCATCAGCAACAGAAAGATAAAACACTTTAGAGACAGGCATTAAGAATTCTCCCAGTATTGTGGGGGTGGCTTCGTGAATGTATACAGGTAACAAAGTTTATCAAATTGTGCAATTAAACACATGCAGTTTTTATGTGTGACAAGCTTTTAAAAACATAATAATTTCCCCAATATTTTGTTACTCATTTATGATCTCTCCTGATCTCCAAGATGATGAAGGTTTTTGTAGTCACAAACTAACAAAAATGACTTCGCGACAGGAAACACACCACCCTGCCACGTTGTTGTTCTTGGCCTGCTCAGAGCTTCATTCGTTCCTTCAATAAGTAATTATTAAACATTTACTAAGGGCTAGTACTGTCCATTAGTGTTTCCCATTACACTACAAACAGAAACACGCATAACCCAACTCTCTGGAAGCTTGTAGCCTCCTGCCAGTGTGGACTCAAGTGGAAAAGGTAAGCGCTGCCTACACGCTGAGAAGGACCTACAGCATCTGAGAACACGGAGTCAAGGCTACTCTGAAGGATTTTCAACATCATGATAGACAATGATTTCTTGAAAGCTTACTCTGTGCTAGCCCCCAAGTACTTTCAAAGATATTATTCATTCAACTCTCCCCAAATCCCTATGAGGTAGATACTATTGTTTAAATCCCTTTTACCAAAGGAAAAATTGCCACTAAGTGATAGAACCAAGGTGAAAACCCAGAAGCCTGACTCTAGAACCCTCAATATAAAATCTAAGCTAGGTCGGACATAGTGGCTCATGTCTATAATCCCAGCATTTTGGGAGGCCAAGGCAGGTGGATCACCCGAGGTCAGGAGTTTGAGACCAGCCTGGCCAACATGGTGAAACCTCATCTCAATTAAAAATACAAAAATTAGCTGGATGTGGTAGCACATGCCTGTAGTCCCTGCTACTTGGGAGGCAGAGGTAGGGGGATCACTTGAGCCCAGGAGGCAGAGGTTGCAGTGAGCCAAGGTGGTGCCAGTGTAGTCCAGCCTGGGCAACAGAACAAGACCCTGTCTCAAAAAAAAATTAATTAATTAATTAAAAAATAAAATCTAAGCTACCATAAAGATAAGTTCTCACCAACCACCCCAGAAACCTGCTTCAGAGTCTAAATAGTTCTTCTGGGCCAAACTGAGACTCAGCTGACGCTGCTCTCTACTGAATAGACTCTCTGGCCTCCCCCATCAGTACTTCCTCCACCTTTGGAGCTTGATGAAGGCAAGTTTGAGAAATAAGGGAGGTCAAAGGTTTCAAAGCAGCAGGTCTCTGCAAAAGAGAGACTCTGACATCTCTGTGCCAAAGGAGAGGCTCAATATCATGGTGCTTCAACGGGACATGCAGAGACAGCAGCTCGAATCCCTGACTGCAGGCTGAGCGACACACAAGGCTTCTACATGGTAAAATCTGCTTTGTTGGTCTTTTAAAACATAAGTAAGTCACCAACTTACTGAGTGAGACCATGTTGTAATGATGACAGAGTTCCAAGGAAATGCAGACCTCCTCCGGATCAAAGAAGCTTCCCATTGTCTCCATCCAAGACACTCGACCAAATCATGGAAAACCAATCCAACTGCTGGCAGTCCACAGGCAGTAAGCAGCCAAAATGCATCAACATATGAGAATGCATGTGAGATGTGGATAGAAATCCCTATTGTTACAAGCCATAGGCATCCATATTAATAGCACGAATGCTATAATTAGTCATTTAGGGAAAAATAAAATAAATCTGCTCCAAGACAGTCTCCCTGAATGTTGTAAGAGTTAGAAAGATGGTTTTAAGATTGCTGATCCTGCCATGCTGACTTGCTTTCCCAAGAATGGCTTTGACCTTAGCCAGCTGTTGCACTAGTAAAGAGGAACCCAGCAATGCCTGTGAGGAGGGCCGATTCCATGTCCCCCAAGGACAATGAGGTCCCCTCAACAATACCCACTAACATATGTGAGCATCCCACAACACTGCAAAGGCTGAATGACTCCCACCTGAGACCTGTCCCTTCTAAACTACCTCTGACCACTCAGAGCCCCTGCGGCCCAAACCACCTCTCTGATGCTTTGCCCGCTGCTGCATACCTCACTCTTTCCTTTCTCCTTAACATTCCTCTGCACAGCATTACTTGCCTCCTCACAGAAAACCTATCCAACCCTCTAGCACAAGTGCTTATCATTATTTTATCCAGTTCTGGAAGGAGTGAGACTGTCAGCAAACCCAAACTATTGCTAGAGGACAGCTGAATTTCTATCTTCTAGTCAACATGAATCATCTTTCCAAGACTGGGGAAGGACCAAGTGCCTATGTAGAGTGAACCCTGGAAATACCCAGACTCCACGAATAACCTGGACCTCTGTATGACAAAGTGTGAAACGAATAGGCAGAAATAAAGTCAACCTGGCAAAGATGAGATAGAAGAGAAGGCCATGCCGAAAGAGGCTGGAGAAAACACAGCAACTAAAGGCCAGCACGTGGGAGAAAGGGCAGGGGTGGGGAGACCAGTGTAAAATGGGAGGGAGGGGGCCGCCACATAGGGCCTAAAGGATTATAACCAATTCTGCACAGCTGCCAGGGAGGCACCAGTTCCATCAGGGATCTGTAAATCGTTGGGAGTTACCTTCTGATTACAAGGTAAAACTCAGTTCTTGTGCATGAGCCTATGAGGGGCAAAATGCCAAGCTGTTCACAATAAAACAACTGAACTGAACTATTAAAATTACAATCTCAAGCATGGATATGGTAGAATAATGTTTGCCAACAAGCTAATGCCTGATGTTATCTTAGCTAATGTCAAAAATGTATCTTCGGCTGCACACAGCAGCTCACGCCTGTAATCCCAACACTTTGGGAGGCCAAGGCAGGCGGGTCACCTGAGGTCAGGAGTTCGAGACCAGCCTGGCCAACACGGCAAAACCCAGTCTCTACTAAAAATACAAAAATCAGCCGGGCATGGTGGCACACACCTGTAATCCCAGCTACTCGGGGGCTGAGGCGGGAGAATCGCTTGAACCTGTGAGGCAGAGGTTGCAGTAAGCCAAGATAGTGCCACTGCACTCCAGCCTGGGCAACAGAGCTAGACTCTGTCTCAGGAAAAAAAAAAAAAAAAAGTATTTCCCATGTGAACAAAACTACAAAATCCACTCATCTGTGAAACAATTAAGTTATTTCATCATCAAATCCATCCTGATTAATCTGTAAACTATTCGTGTCTCCAAATTGACACTGCATATCAAGCTTATCCACTGCTCTAATGGTAGACATTTGCATAGCAGAAGCATTGGCTATACCAATGCTTCTCTTAAAATACTTTCTCTTTAAAGTCCTTTCAGATTCATTGGCTATCCAGCTAATAGCTAGTCCTTATTTGCTACATATGAGGCACAGGGCTCTGCATAATACAAAATTAAAATGCATGCAGACTCAAGAAGTTAGTAGCCTAGTGAGAACGGAGGAGGGTAGAAACATGACTAATAGAGGACCCACTATGTGTCTGACATTGACTTATACCACCTCCTTCAATCTTCCCAAGAGCCCAATCAGGAAGGCATCATTATACCCATTTAATGGAGAGACGGGGGCTCAGAGATATTAAGAAACTTTTCCACCTTATATAGCTAATAACTTCGAAAGTTTCTATGCAAGTATAGGTCTGACTCCTAAGTTTACTCTTAACAACTCTACCATGCTTCAAAAACACAGAATGTTGGTTTTTTTGTGTTGTTGTTGTTGTTGTTTTTCACGCTGGTTGCAAGAAAAAGAAAAAGTAGTAAGTACCACAGAGAGAGAGATCATCTGTAATGAGAAATCAGTCAGAATAGAAATTGCCCCCATTGAAAGGATGATGTTCCTCCAAGGAAGGAGTAGTTAAACTGGTCACTAAGGAATTGACCAAGGAGAGATTGGGAGAATAAGCCCTATGGGAAGAGGTGACAATTTAAACAAAAGCACAGAGGCAGGATGCTGGGCTGCACACACGGGAAACAGTAGGGCCAAAAGAAGGAGACAGGCCACAAGCAGAGCACGACAGGCAGGTGGAGCTCTACAGAGGCCTGGGGAACACAATGAGGGCATGAGGCTGCAGGAGGCAGCAGAGCAGAGCCCCAGTCTCCACAGCGGAAGGGAAGGAAAGATCCAAGTGAGGTGGCTCTGTCTGGGGCCGAATTTAGAGGTAGCCAGGGTCTGAATCAGCAGTGGCTGGTGTGGCGAGAAGAGCGTGTGCAGAAGAACACCCGTGGGGTTTGGGGACTAACTGGGTGAAACAAGTAATCACATGTGGGTCCAGAGGTTGTGCCTGGATGACCGGGACAGCAACAGCATCTTTAACAGAAACAGGGCGCATGGGAGGTGAAGCAGGCTGGAGGAAAAAGGACAGAAACATGGCAGGATTGAGGCACCAGCAATGCATACAGATTAGAGACGCCAGCAGACATCAAGAAACTAAAGAACTGGAGAGGGGCTGGGGTGCCAGAGAGAAGTCTAGGAATCATGTTCATGTGGGTGGTGGCAGGAGCCAGGGACTGGAGAGATTAGTGACAAAGAGAGGCAGACCTTCTGGTTGGGGGGACGAAGAATGCAAGGGCAGAAACCTTGAGAAGACCCACAGGACAAAGAAGGTGAGCAAAGAAAGGATGTTCAGAAGGGGATGAAGCATAGAGAGCACACTGTCAATGGAGGAGGAGAGAATTTCAAGACAGAGAAGGAATGTTAGAAAACTCTCATGGCAGCTAATGTTTGAAAGCACACATACCTTCTCAAGCACCATTCGTCTTTTTAAAAGAAAAGCCAGATGCAAATGGGAATGCTTTGGGAGGAGAGAGACAAGAGGTGTGCCTCCCCTGCTCTGAAGTCTTAGGTCTTTTTGGTGTGAGAACCTGTCTTACCCAAGGGTAAGAAAACAAGAGTCCACATCTACTTCACAATGAAAACCTACTGGAATTGCTTTAGGTAGTGAAAATCATCCTGAGATGGTTTCAATCTTTCAAATGATTTCTCAAAACCGCTGAAATTGACTCCCATCCCTTTATGCCTTTCTAAAGTGTTGTTTGTGGCTCAGAGAAGAGGGTAATAAACACATTTGATAAAAAGTTAAGTTAGAGTTGGGAATGGTATCACCACAGAACCAATAAACAACATGGAAAAGACTTCCAGTAAATTTCAGATCATTACCTCTAGTTTAAAACCAATTTAGTGCAAAGATAACTAATTGCTCCAGAGATCTCTAACACACCCATGTGTGTCCTCCGACTGTCATTACTTAGTAAGGCCAAGAAACCAAGTAGGCAGGAAAGAAAGAGCTACCTGGCCCATAAATCGGATGCCCACTGGTTAATTCCCACAAGCCATGGCTAGGTTACATACAGTGAGGGAGCACGCCCCTGTCTTAAGGAGCTTCCAATCTTGTAGCCTGCTACAGGAAAACCTAACGTATAAAAACCACGCAAAGAATCATATACAGAATTAGGGTACAGATGTTCAAAACTAATGCCATCCTTTGCCTCACTAAGGATTCATTATAGGCAAGATTCTTTCACACTGTGCTCACCTCGGCAGCTTCCACGCCATCTTCACAACTATGATGTGCACACAGCCTTTGTCTAACACATATGTTAGATGAAGTGAGGAGCGCCTGTGCTCAGCTGATGTGCCAAGGCTTGAGAACCACCTATGGTGAGAATCTGACCACAGAAAACAAGGAAGAACCGGAAGGGAGTAAAGGAGGGAAACGGGATTGGGAAAACCACAGGGCCACACACGATATTTACTTCAAACAAGCTTTCGTTTGGTTCAAGGTTCTGTGGTCTTAAATTTAAAAGACCCCAGGGAGTGATGGCCACCCAGTCCTATAATCTCCTATTACCATAAGCAATGTTGACCAAACAGCTCAGAGAGTATCAGATTCACTGTCTAGATAAAAGCAAAACTAGTGTCTAGAGCAACTTACAGTTTAATACCAGGCAGCTGAGAGAGCTAGCCTTTTGCAATACAAATGAAAGAATTCCACGTCTCACTGTGGGCAGGCAGAAATCAACTTCTCCAACTGAAGTTCAAAATTGCTTTCTCCCAGGTCACTTCCCTTCACCAACTAAAGCTTGCCACCTCCAGACACTGTCATTCAATTGGATTAAACAACCGTGTGTGGAGCCCCTCCCAGGTGGTAGGCACTCTTCTACCAGAGAACTAACCCAGCCCAGCCCCTGCCCTCATGGGCTTACATACCCCCACCTCTGCTCTGAATCAGAGGATGCCTGAGCTCATACACAACCCAATTCTCAACCCTGAGTTTCTACCCTGATGTTCACTCCACCAACAATGTTGCACTTCCCCACCTCCAGGTGTCCAGATGGGCCAATCCTCCAAATGCCATCTCATCCAAGGAGTCTTCCCAGGCCCACACTAGTCCATCTGCAGCACTGCCCGCCACCCACACAACACAGGTGCTGCTTCTCTCCCTTGAGCCTCTTCATGGCACTCTATTTGTGCCACTTAATGGCAGTTAAGACATCACCATCCTTTGCTGTATTCGCTGTGTGACTTAAGCTGAGGCAGTTTCCCCAAGGCTCAGGTTCTATATAAGGAGATAACAGTACCTAATAATAGTAATTTTTAAAATAGCCACCTTTTATTGAGATCTTACCATGTATCAGAGAAATGCTGTGAAATTCACAAACATTGTCTCATTTGACTCTCAAAATCCCATGAGACAGGCACTGTTACCCCATTTCACAGATGAGAAAACAGAAGGTGACAGAGGCAGAGTGATTTGCCCAAGCTGCACAGACAGCAAGCAACAGAGCTGAGATTCTCACTCTGGCAGCCCCACAAGGGGCCCTTCATGAATCACCACCTGCTACCCCTCTTTTCACAGACCCCTTCTTCAGTTTCCTACCCACCTCATAATGTTGTTCTGAGATAAGACGTGAAGAGTCCTTAGCACACCGACTGGTTTTGGGTCTCACTGTCCCCCATGGTATCCTCCTTTAAGGGAGAGTTATTCACAGACATGTATGCTTTAAGCATACTAATCAATACATAATGAATTAATGAATGAAGAAAGAGAAAACAAGACTAAAGGACATCTGCCAAACTACTCAAATAAGATACCAAAGTGTCTTACAAGTGGTTACTCAGCATCCTATATATAGATCCTCACAGGACAGCACAAAATGTGAGTCTCTTTTGCTCCCAAATGTCTGTGAGCTGCAGTCTTCATTCTGAAGAATAAAGGGGAAGAGACAGGGGTGGTCACAGCAGAGGAGTGAGTAGGAATGACACAGCACATCCTAGAAGCAGCAGGCCCAGTTCTGCAGCCCTCACTAAGACAAAATCCCCACTGAAGGGAAATCCCATCCAAATCCTCTTTGCCAGAGAGGAGAAGAAGGTCAAACAGACTAATCCTCAAAAAGACCTGAAATTCTGGCTCACCTGGGCCACACCAAAAGACATTCCCCTGGGAGCAAGAGACAGGCACAAAGGTGGCATGCCCCACTGTCCCGCCTATGCGCTGGTGACTCCTCCTCACCCGACACACGTACCTCAGCACCCCTCTGAGCTCAGGCACAACTCCAGCCATGTCACCTTGGAAAGGTCTCAGGCCTGTGAGGTAATACCAGAACCACCCTCACACAGGTAACTGTGGATCAACAGGTAATACACAAAGCCAGCGTCTGGCATATAGCTCAACATGAGTCAGCTATAAATGTGAGCAGGCAATGGTGGTACAGAGACCCAAACGCTGCAGTACACTGCCCTCCCATGAAATCAATGCGTGGCTTTCACACATGGATACCTCAGGTAGCCAGTTTCGTTGCGGTGCACAAAATACTCCTCTTTGACCATAACAACAAAAAAATCAAAACACAGTTGGTCTCACGGGGGAAAAAAAAGGCATGTGAGTGAAGTGGGCGTGAGGAAAGAAGGAGAAAATGCAAGCAGGGAAACGGAAAAAAAGAAAAGGATGCAGCCTGACCAACTGCTGACAAGCCAGGAGCCGAGCTTGGGGAGGAAGCACAGGCAGGTCTCTGGGGGGACTCAGAGCTTAGTCTATCAAGAAGAAAGACGTGAGGGGTCAGTCCTGTCCCTGAAGCCATCCTGGTGAGGACCTGCCAGCCAGAAGACAGGGCCACCAGTTATCTGGACACCAGCCAGAGCTGACACTCGGCTGCTTTAGCTGATTTTAGTATTCAGAAACTGATATGTGTCTGTACATAAACAGTACACACAGAAGCCTCTTCCTTTTCTAAAAATACACGGGTCTGCAGTTCAGCACTGAGAAGGCCATCTAGAGCACATAACAAAGACAGTAACTGCGGATATCTGCCCACCAGAAGGAAAAGCATTTCCTTTATCGGCAAAGGGCGTGAAGTTACCCTTTACCCCAGAGACCTGACTCCATCTAAGGGAACCGCATGGCACAGAAGACCTCCATGATTTCAGAGAGCTGACCTGACTCCCACCTTGGACATTTGCTATTCTTAACTTCTCTGAGTCTCAGCTTCCTCATCTGTGAAGCAGGGTGATAACAAATACCCACCGGGAAGCATTCTTCTAAGGATGAGAAATAATGAACGCAAACCCCCTAGGCACAGTTCCTGGTACAGAACACACAGTAGCTGGGTTCTTCCTAAAATCCCAGAGTCTTTGCTGCTCCCTCTCCTCTCATCCCTGAAATAACCCAACCGAGGAAGAGAAAGACTGATTTTCCCTGCTCTCCTAGCAGCCTCCCTCAAGAGCTGTGGCTCCTCAGGACATTCCTGGTGCTTGTTCTGGGCAGCAACACTGGAGCCAAGAAATCAGGAGGCTGCTCATTAGCGAACAGAGGAGAAGAGGAAAAGGAAGTGCATCCCTCCAGTCCTCACAAAGGGCTCCTCCACGTGTGCTGGCCTCAGTTAAGTTCAGCAGGCTTCAGACAGCAGGTGAAGAATGGCCTGCAAAAGGGGGACTACCATCCTACAATCAACTAAAAGAGTAATTTTTTTTTTTTTTTTTTTGTGAGATGGAGTCTTACTTTGTTGCCCCGGCTATAGTGCAGTGGCGTGATCTCGGCTCACTGCAACCTCCACCTCCTAGATTCAAGTAATTCTCTTGCCTCAGCCTCCCAAGTAGCTGGGATTATAGGAGCCCACTACCAGGTCCGGCTAATTATTATATTTTTATATTGACGGGGTGTCATCATGTTGACCAGGCTGGTCTCAAACTCCTGACCTCAGATGATCCACTGCCTTGGCCTCCCAAACTGCTGGGATTACAGACATGAGCCACCACACCCAGCCTAAAGGAGTTCTTATTCTGGAGTTTTTAAAGAGCTCTAGAAGGTCCTGGCCCTGAACCCTCTGAAATTGAAGATGAATTTTGGGTAAACAGGCATTTTCTTGGGAAATTGTCCTGAACTTTCATCATATTTCAAAGTCTTTGACACTACTCTCAAAAACAAAAAGAAAAAAAGCTTTAAAACTGCCAACTCATTCAGGGAAAACAAGAATGTCTAAGAAAGACTAATATAAAGCAATGTCTCAGGCTGGGCACGGTGGCTCACGCCTGTAATCCCAGCACTTTGGGAGGCCGAGGCAGGCGGATCAGCTGAGGTCAGGAGTTTGAGACCAGCCTGGCCAAGATGGTGAAACCCCATCTCTACTAAAAATACAAAAATTAGCCAAGCATGGTGGTGGGTACCTATAATCCCAGCTACTCAGAAGGCTGAGACATGAGAATCGCTCGAACCCAGGAGGTGGAGTTTGCAGTGAGCTGAGATCATGCCACTACACTCTAGCCTGGGGAACAGAGCAAGACTCTGTCTCAAAAAAAAAAAAAAAAAATCATTTTTAGCTCACATGTAATGACACTTGTCAAGTATCTTATTGTATATTATCTCACTTAGTCCCCACAACAATGGAAGGAGACAGTTATCTCCAGATGAGGAAACCAAGGCTCAGGAGCACACCACTTCCCAAGACCCCATAACTAACAAATGGCAGAGCCAGGACTCAGTCCTAAGAATGTGTGAGGCCAAAGCTCAGGCTCTTCATCACCACATCACAGAGGCATCTTCCGCAGATCAAGCCCCAGATTTTATAAACTAAAAGGAAGAGTGGAAAGAAAGAAGGTAGAGGTTATGAGAGATTGGTTAGAACCTGACTTATAATTCAATGCTTTTTCTACTACATCCACCCTGCCCCATGTCTTCATATAACTCATACTGAGAAATGTTTTAACCATCAAAAAAACAACACGCTATAAGGAAGTGTATTGGTACCATAAAGCCCTCAGTTTCCTTGCCAGAAAAACAGGGATTATACATCACTACTCCATAGATATGTTACTGAGATTAAAAGGAGGCAAAATGTGCAAAGCACGTGGGTTTGCCTGGCATGTCTGGCATGGAGTAAGCACTCAATGAATGGTAGGCATCATTGTAATCATGACAATCTAGTGAAACAGCATGCCTCAGCAATCAAAGGTACCATCTTTATGTGGATGAACCCCACATTAGGTGCTTGAATGAGCCCATGGCCCTGCATCTCTGAACTCCACTCAGTGTCAGAAAGACAGAGGCCTCAATTTGGCTCCCAGGAGTGATCACACTCTTCCCCTCAGCTGCACGCTTGGGAAGCAATAGCAGGAGCAGCCAGAGAGACTTGGGAGCATGCCTGGGTCCCAGAGCCAACTATCCAACATCATCTGAGGTGCCAAGAGGTCTTGGAAACCTCCAGGGTGATTACAGGGAGTAGGGAATATTCATGGCAAGCTTTTCCAGACACAGAAAGCAACCCAGAAAATAAGTATAAGAAGTTGCCAAAGGTGGGGTAGGTCCACTTCTGAGCCAGATATGCCAACAGAGGAAAAAGCCAGGGTATGGGGGAACAAAGGTTTGGAGGACCTTTGAATCATGTCCCCTACATCCCTACAAGAAGTCCATCTAACCGATGTGATTCTTCAAGGAAGATAATTTTCATGAGTTTGTCCCACAAGAATATACCATCACTAGTATAATCTCTGACGTCTCCACACTTAAGACAATTATTAACAGTAACAGCTGCCATTCGTTTATTAAACAATTACGTTCTAAGCCTATTGCATATATTACCTCCTGTAATCCTCCAAATGAAATGTTAAGGGAATTTCCATTCTCATTTTACAAATGGGAAATTGGCCTCGGAAATGTTAAGCAGACTGCCCAAGGACATAGGGCTGGTAGGTGACAATCCCATGCTCTACCACTAAGCATTTTTAGATCAATTATTGGGTTTCACCCGTGGGACCTCTGGGCATGTTTTTCTCCTAGTCCTTCCCGAAACATAGGCATGAACTTACTCCATTCTATCCTACTCCACAATATGTCTTGTGCTGGGTGCTGAACCCAAGAATCAACTGCACTAACCAGAGGTTCTGCTATGCTTAGAAGCACACAAGACGGGTGCATAAATGACACAAAGTGTGGGTGAGGTGGATATTAACAGGTAGAAGGAATGGAAGAAGCAGCCACAAACCTTCTGTCCCACAGACTATATACCCAGATCACTCCATGCTCCTCTATTTTCAAGAACAATTTCAAGAAACACACCTCTTCAGAACACAATAAAATTATTGAAATGTTGGTGGAGTATCTAAAGAATAAGGAAAGGTGACCATAGAAGAATGCAGGGGAAATATCACTTGAAAAAAGCAAACATATAACACCCTGCAAGTGTTCTCCATTAGATTTCCCAAAGCAAATCATGACTTTGGAACCAACCCATTAACACAAATCAAAATAATCTGAACCAAATGTTCCCATTTACAGGCCCTTTCCCCCTCAAAGGTTTGTACAAGGGAAAATGTGCTCTCATATGCCAGGCCACCTTGCTTCAGTAATTACCACCAGACCTGGAGGTTTGCATGGCTCTTACCAAACGAGCAAAAGTCTACGAACCCCTAAACCAAGAGCAGAGCTCACAAGAGAGGTGGGGAGAGGCAGACACAATGCACATGGGAAATTCTGCAACAGGACCTCCCTCTGAAAATGAAAATCTCTCTATGGATTTTTGTTCCTAGAAGTCATCCTTCTACATGACTCAGGCACTACTCTACTTTCCTTGCCTCTACCCTCTTCTGCCAGCCATCTACTTTGCTCCAGCCAGAGGGATGCGTTGCTTAGCAACTGCCCTCCAACAAAAACAGGAGCCAAGATGAAGTCAGGCCTCTGACATCTCCTGCTCCCTTGCAGTCACGGGACAAGCTTTCAGCACAGCCAAGAAATCTACAGTTTCCATCAGACCTGGGGTTCAGAAGCTGAGGAGCTTTGCAGGGTTGCCCACACTCAGTGTGACTAAACAGTCACCTCCAGCTAGGGTAAAGGATTCTTATTCAACATGAAGGCTCCAAGGATTCAATACACTGTAGGAAGCGCTGCATCCTCAGCTCCCATCCCATCTTTCCTCAATTATGCTGTAAACATAATGGCAATGATGTCCTGGATTTGGCCTAATATATCTTCCAGTCTAGGTGTTGGGCTTAGCACTGCGAGACTTGAAACCTGTGGTCACCTCCTCAGGGACAGATCTTGACACTTCATTTGACATTAGTCCTTTTCTATCACCCAGGATTTGTTTCTTTCCTAGTTGATGACTTACAGTAATTTTTGTCTCATTGCTTTCTTCTTTGTCTGCCTACATGAAGGTAGGAATGCTGAATGCTGTTTTATCCCCAGACCCCCAAGGTTGACACAAAGAAGCCAAGAAATTAATATTTATTATATGGGTGGGGTAAGAGGAGGAAAGGAAATCAAGCGGAGGTCCCTGGATATCCTTAAATGGTGAGACATAGATCATAATATTACTAACTTCCCTAAATAACCTGTTATAGATCTAGTTTTCATGAACTTATGAAATCTCCATCTTTTCACCCTTTCCATCTCAAGGAAAACACATAAATTCCACATGTTTACTGTCTACTGTGTGAAAGTACTACTTCCTTTTATGTTCTTACATTACCTCTACTGAACCTTTCTTTGTAGGAGGAAGGCAAGAAAAAGAACTGGCAGAGTAGATATGCAAGGGGTGCTTAATCTAGCTTTTATTCTAGGATTCTGTGAACAAGTCCATGTTTGCTCCCTGACAATTTCATCTCAGCTTCTGGGTGGAGTACACACACGGGGACCCCAAAGAAGAGGCTAAGTGAACTCCTCACATGGCTTTTCTGATGCCTCTACTGACCAACTAGGCTCAGATAAGATGATAACAACTATCATTTGCCATGGGCCCTCCCCATTCATTTACCTAGGAACCGTAGAACTACAATTCTTAACCATTTTCTTGTTTACTGTCTGTCTTTTCCACATGACTTGAAGGTTTATAAGAGAAGAATCTTGGCTGTCTTGTTCACAAACCCCTAAGACATTTTAGGCCCTACTTAACAATAGTCAAAAACAACAACGACAAATGGTAATTATGTACTGCCTAAGATTCTAGACAAAGACTAAGGATTTATTCCCTACTAAAAGAAAAAAATAACCAATGTATTATTCCTCCATGATGAGGTAAGGCTTTGTCAGGCACTCCCCATCATATATTTACATAGTTCTGAGTAAACACAGTTCAGGTTCCACCCAAAAACTGTTTAAGTTTAGCCTAACATCTGCAAATCCATAAATCACACTGACTATGAGGATAAAGGACCTCAATAAACTACCCAGTCCTTGAATGAACCTATTTAGCAAGAGGAGAGTCAACACGTGTGGCAGATTCTATTTCCCAAAGATAGCCACACCCATACTTCCCATCCCACATATTCTTCTTAATGACAAATGAGGCACAGGCACTCCTCCACTAGGCAGCGGGGTCTATGCTCCCTCGAACCTGGCTGAACCACTGCAACTGCCTCAACCAAAAGAACATGGGGAAAATAATATGCATGACTCCAGAGGCTAGCTCAGTGTCTCTGTCTGTCTGTCTGTCTGTCTGTCTGTCTCTCTCTCTCTCTCTCTCTCTCTCTCTCTCTCTCACACACACACACACACACACACACACACACAAACACAAAACTGGACAGCACATAAAACTTCCCCAAGGTCTCCAGTGTCTGAGCTCCTTGGACTTGAAGAAGCTGAGTCAAGCTCTTCGGCCAGCTGCCACTTTCTCCCTCAACCATCCATTTCATTTGCACAGAGACTGAAAATAAAAACTTTCCCTTTTAAACAAATTCTTTTTGCCAGCTTGCTCACTCTCAGGAAAGCCTCATTTCAGAACTTTTTGGTTTTGAAAACCAGAATAGGGATTATTTTACCTATATGAGGTCTCTCTTAGGCCTGTCTCAACAAACTATATCAACCAAACCCAGAGAGGTATTCTTTTAATGAGAAAAATCCTTTAACTTTCAATATTTAATTGAAAAAAATCTACTATCCCACATGGGTTTCAGCATCAGACACACAGAAGTTCAAGTATCGGCTCTGTCAGTTGTTAGCTGGATGACCTTGGGCAAGTTATATGACCGCTCTGTACATTAGCTTCCTGTATCTGTAAAAGAAATTGAAAAATCTTCAAAGGATTGTTATAACAATTAAATGGGCTTATTATAGCTAACACTTGTAAAGTGCTTGCTATGTGCCAGGCACTCTTTAAGTGCCTGAAGGTGCTCAGATAACTCTGTGAAAATCAAATCTTAATTACAGCATAAGTACAGAGACTCAAACTCAGTGAACTCAAATAACTCATCTCAAACTCACTTTGTAATGTATTTTGTATTACATTACCAAATAAATGTAAACTTACAAGATACATAAGAATCGTCTGAAATGTTTGTTAAAATGCAGATCCCTGGTTATACTTCAGAGATTTGAGTCATTAATCTAGGATGGAGTCCAGGAATGCACTTTTTTTAACCATATCAACACTACTCCTTCCCAGGTGATTTTAGGAAATCTTGCCCTAGAGATGCTGGTATACATATCCAGACCAAATAAGTCATGATGGCATAAAAAGACCATAAGCTAAGAGTCAGTGGTATGAGTTCTAGTCTCAGCTTTGTCCCTATCCAGTTCTACAGCTTTGACATGGTCACTTAACTTTTCTGAGTCTGTTTCTTAGTCTGTATAATGAAAATTTCAGACTAGATAATTCCAAAGCTGTCTCTTTTTCCAAAGTTGATCCTGCAACATGACTACTAGACACAAGTCCCTCAAACCAGCTTGTTCTGTGCATTTGTAGCAAACAAAATAAGAACTATAATGTACTAAGCCCCACTATATACAAGACACTCCAAGATGCTTATGAATTCATTTAATTATTTTTAATGGTCACAACTATCTTGAAATGTAGGCATTATTGTCCAAGATGATAAAAGCAAAACTCAGAGAAGTTCAACAACCTGTCTGAGGTGACACAGTCAATAAGTGTGGCTAAACCTAGATTCTATCCCAGGTTTACCTGACCTCATACCTGCATTAGTATATCATTATGCCTTTGGCCATCTCACTATAAAACTAACTTCCTTTGTATTTCTTTGTTCGCTCAAAAGGTAAGAACAATGAAAGCTTGGCTATAAGGAAGAAGAAAAATGCAAAACCTATTTCCTTGTTAAGGTACCATACAAACATTACTACACAATCAGTATTTTACCCTTAACTTTTTTTTTTTTTTTAAAGACAGAGTCTCACTCTGTTGCCCAAGCTGGAGCGCAGTGGCGTGATCTCGGCTCACTGCAACCTCCACCTCCTGGGTTCAAGCAATTCTCCTGCCTCAGCCTCCCGAGTAGCTGGGATTACAGGTGCCCACCACCATGCCTGGTTAATTTTCATATTTTTAGTAGACACGGCTTCACCATGTTGGCCAGGTTGGTCTCAAACCCCTGACCTCAGGTGATCCACCTGCCTCAGCTTCTCAAAGTGCCAGGACTACAGGCATGAGCCACCGTGCCCGGCCTACCCTCAACATGTCATACCTGCAAACACTCAGATTGCTATCTGCCAATACCCCTGTAGGGAAAAATGAAAGATCTGATTACTGTGAAACTATGTACACCAATAACTATTCTTTTGTTCCGCTTCCATCTGAAGCAATGTGAGGGGTAAAACTGTTCTGTATTGCTTGAGTTAGTCCTAAGAAAAGAGAACGAGCTGGGGTATAAATATGTAACTATTCTATCAAGGCTGCCGATCCAGAATCTCATAAACCATGACGCCCAAAAAGGAACAAGAAGAATCAGGGATCTTACGAAATACTCAATACTGATTTCACATTCAAAATTATCTTCTACTGTAGAGAAAAGAGAGGACTAGCTTACTCTTAAGCTCCGCAGCTGCACAAAGTACCAAAGGGCAAGTACAGGGCACAAGGCAGGAGAAGCAGGCGCAACTGGCCACTGCAAGCCTAAAAGGCAGGCCTTCTTATCCTCTCCAAGTGAAGCTAAGTGAGACCTGAGAGCAACGAGACACCAAGTTAGAATGAAGTGTTCACTACGAGAAACCCAGGGTGGGTGGTAGAAGAGGAAAGCAGAAGTGAACACAAAGCACTGAGGCTGGTCAGAGGGAGAGGGTGAAAAAAACAGAATTTTGCCAAGATCTTTCTTCCCTTCCTTAATTCCTCTCATGGGAAGAACAGAACTTTCCAATAGAGTATCCTCCACTGAGCTGAGAGATACAACGGGAAACATTCTCATGACGTCTACCCTTTTGTTTTCTCTTGCCAAGTAACTTACAAAGGAACCTAATCCCAGGCCTTCTTGCCTCCAAACTTCATTACTTCATCCCAGGAACTCAGAGGAAAAAATTGAAAGAGGATGAGGTGGAGAAAGAGTACTGACTACAGAAGTTCCAGAAATTTTAGACAAAAACTGTTTTGGTTTCCAAATGTGTTCTGTGAGAGATTTAAAGGGTGCCTGAAAGACAGACACATCAATGGGGTAAGTAACCCAGGAAAAAACAGGATTTGAAATCTGAAAAATCTGAGCTCTGATCTCAGTACCACCTGGGCTACTTCCTAGCTACCTGACCTGAGGCAAGTTACATAATTGTCCTTCAGTTTCCACGTCTGGAAAGTAGGTACGATAATACCAATCTCATAAAACTATTTTAAAGAATACATGAAATAACACCTGTAAAATGCCTAGTATGGTATCTGATCCAAGGGTTTTCTAAATGGGAAGGGTAGTAATAAAAAAATGAACCATAAAGTCTTATTTATATTTGCAGAGTTTCAAATTCCTTTGAACTGCTCCGTGGGGAGACTAAAACTGGGGTACCCTGCAATTCTACTCCAATCCTTACTCTTCTAAGTAACCCAGAGACAACTTCTGCAAAAACATAGGCCCCGAGATGTCTCAAAATACTCAGTGATGCCAAGGAAAACGATGGCAATTACTTCAGACTGAGTGCATGGGAGACTCTTACTTGAAGCCTTAAACAGAGAAATGAGAAGAGGTGGTCTAATTAGCATAGGTGGACTAATTAGCCCAGGTAAAGGGCTTTGAGCTCCTGCCTTACAGAGTATCTTGAATTCTGGCATTGGGAAAAAGGAACATTTCTTTAAAGAGTAAGTTGTAAATGATTTATATGACTGGTTCATCACCGGGGAAAAAAGCTGTCAGGCTTTAAGGAAGCCAGCTCCTCTCTTCAGAGGGGAAGAATGAACCACAGATTAAGTGAGAAGCCAAAACCCCAGAGAGATCATTAACTGAGTGAAGCAGCAACTTGGCATCATCAGTTCAGAGCCCCTGCCCAGGATGCCTGGACATGGAATTAAACACTAGAGGAGGGAAGTGGGTTGATATCTTACTTTTGCTCTCCAACAATCTAGACACCAAGTCAATGTACATGAATATTCCATTCCCAAGAACCAAGAAAGGGTACCAATGCCCTGGATTCAGATGCCCTGGCCTGGGTTTAAATCCTGGCTCTGCCATTTACTAACTCTGTGAATTATTTCCACTCTGTGTACCTGAATTTCCTAATATATAAAATGGGTGTAATACTAAAACTTAATCTTAGAGGGTTTTGTGATGATTTGATTGTACAAGTTAATAACACAAACAGAATCTAATTTAGATCACAGTAAGTGCTCAATTAAATGAAAATTATTATTATCCGTCTCTTGGTGTTGGTGGCTAACCGCTATTGGGCTTTTATTATGTATCATGTGCTAACCATGAGTTACCTAATTTCGTTCCCCACAAACCCTGTGGACAATGTGTGAAAAGCACTAAGCTCAGGGAACTCCACGAACATAGAAAATGCTCAATAAAAAGGACCCACTCCTTGCTATCATCATTACCAAATCACCAAATCAAATCCAAAACACCATTTCCCTCCATTCTGAAAAGACACCTGGGTAAAAGACAAGTCAAATAAATTGTGAGACTTAACCACCCTATAAGTATCTGTCTGGGTAATATGTCAGTTGGATGTTTTTGATGAGTCAGAGACTCATCTTAGATCAAATAGACTTGATGTTACCTTGACTATTTCACTTTGATAAAGAATGCAAGACCCAGGAGTTAAATGAATGGGGCCACCTAAATACCCTCTTACACTGGGTGTCTAGAGCCAGAAGAAAAAGAAGACATCTCCATACCATTAACTCTACCTCTGATGGGTTAAGGTACAATGTGCTTTGAAGAACAGCCATTCCAACTCCAGAAAAGGTTTCATATTGTTAAAGCATTAACTTCAAATCACCTCATGAGATAAACAGAGGCTATTTCAAATAATGAAAGAAACATCAAGAAAAAGAAAATGATTTAGTACAGATCAAACTTGATTCACCAAAGAAAAGCAATCCTTAAAAGCTCTATTTCTGATCGAATCCTCTTCTATCAGATGGAGACAATACATCGCCTACTAGCCCCAGGCATTCTGGCTCTATCAACTGACAGTGTTCAGACATGAACCAGGTGGAGTAGAGCCTCAGTATTATCGAGTTCTGTACTAACAATAAACTTGGTCTACACAGGATCATAGCACTCTTTGGGTGATATGGTAGATTGCTAATGGCCATGTACCTGTAATGCATGTTCCTTTGCAACGTGACTTTGCCATTCCTCCCATCCAGAGTTGGAGGCAATTTCTCCACTCTCTGGATTCTGTGATACAATTGGATCCCTTGTGAATTGTTTTGGCCAACAGAATGTGGCAGAAGTGAGGTTATGCAAATTCCAAAGCCTAGGCCTCACGAGGCCCAGAGCTTCCACCTTTGTCCTTTTGGAAAGCTGCCCTGAAGCTGCCATAGCATATAGATGGCCAGGATGAAAGACCACATGTATGTGAATGCAGCTGCACAAGTGAGCCCAGAAGACGACAACAGAACCACCCAGTCAATCCACTGAGTCACAAGCAATAAACACTATTGTCATCTTTGGTCTCAAAGGCTTGGAAAGATTTGTTATACCATAATAGATAAGGGATACAAGTGGATGAGCTAGGGCTTTTGAATTTAATTTTTAAAATAAGTTTCCAAAATGATTAAAAACTTATCTTAAACTCAACAGGAGGCAAAATCCAGGTTGCTGGAACTCAGGAAGAACCATGGCCTTAGGAGAGGAGGGAAGGGCTACAGATGAGATGGAGCTTTCCAGGATGCTAATAATTTTTATTGCTTGGCCTGGGTTGCAATTACATAAGTGTATTCACTGTGTGATAATTTATCAAGCTGTGCACTTCTGAGCTGTGTACTTTTCTGGATACATGCTAAGCTTACATTTAAATAGTTTAAAATAAGCCTCCTCTTGGCAAATCTCTTTGAGAAACAGGGGTATGTAGCTAAAGGAAATAAATTATCAAGCTCATAATATTTTGTCCACTAATCAAAATTTCCTCAGAGAAGCACCCCGATATCACATACACAAATGTAGTTTAAAATGGAACATGGCTTATTAAATATCAGTATGTTTCTTTCTTGCTGAAAGCATGACTGTCCCACTTATGAGTCTAAAGAAGGACCCAAAATCCCAGAAAACTTACCAATGCCAAGGTCAACATATTTCCAAGTGGTAGTTTGAAATTTTCGTGTTGTTTCAGGAAGACGATATAAATTACTTACAAAGTAAAAGGTCCTCAAAGCTCCCACACTTCTGGGTATGTCTCTCTTGGTAGATTACACAGACTCTGTAGGGGTAGTGGCCACATCTCATTCTCATCTCACTGTCCCCAGGCCTCCACCCACAATGCCAAAGCCAAACATGACCCTTGCTCACACAGAAAGAATTCAAATTATCAGTGGTAGGTAGGACGTCCCCAAAGCCCTTAAAAATGCCTGTGCCCTTTGACCTAGTAATTCCACTTCAAGGAGTCTGTTTGAAGGAAATTATTTTAAATCGGGGGAAAAAGTACATACAAAGATGTCCATCATATTTCTTAAAATAGTTTTTAAAAACTTACAAAGGAAACACTCTAAATGTTTAAAGTTAAGAGGTAAGAAAATTATCTTACATCTGTAAAACAGGAACAGTACACACACATTTAAAAATACATGAACATGTTTTTTAAAAAACATTTTTTAAAAAAGGAATAAAAGGGCCAGGCACAGTGACTCATGCCTGTAATCCCAGCACTTTGGGAGGCTGAGGCAGGCAGATCACCTGAGGCCAGGAGTTTGAGACCAGCCTGGTCAACATGGTGAAATGCCATCTCTACTAAAAATATAAAAAATTAGCCGGGCGTGGTGGTGGGTGCCTGTAGTCCCAGCTACTCAGGATGCTGAGGCAGGAGAATTGCTTGAACCCAGGAGGCGGAGCCAGAAGCTGCAGCGAGCAGAGATCGTGCCATTGCATTCCAGCCTGGGCAACAAGAGTGAAACTCCATCTCAAAAAAGAAAAAGAAAAAGAAAAAGAAATAAAAGTTCTCTGTGGTAAGATTATGAGTGTATTTCATCCTACTGCTTTACAAATTTTCCATATTATACTTTTCAAATGTTCTACCGGTACATGTATTTTTCACTTCTTTTATACACTTCTTTTATAATCAAAAATTTTTTAAAGTAAAAAACTAGAAAAAAGTTGAACTGTGTGGAGCTGAAAGATAATTAATATTATAATCTATTCCTTACATTGCTTGCCTAGATCATCATTTCGGCTATACACGTGTCTTGAGCATCTGAGCAGATTCAACTCCCACTGAGTCATTTCTCTTTCTTTCCTTCTAAGATACTATCTTTGTAAACTCAGTGCCTAACACAGTGTCTTGCTCTTACATTTTGACCAAAAGCTGCAAGATATCAGGGCAAAGACAGGGTGACTTACCTAAACTGTATAACGGCAGGGGCCACACTTCCTTAGATGTCCTGTGCCAGGCACACAAAGACCCACAATAAGTGTTTGTTATTTGTATTAGTCAGCTTGAGCTGCCATAAGAAAAAGAACTTTATTTTCTCACAGTGCTGGAGGCTGGAAGACAAGATGAGGGTGCCAGCAAGGTCAGGTCCTACTGCAGGCCCTCCTCCTGGCTTGCCTTTCGGCTGTGCACTCACATGACCTCTTCTTTGTGCATGTGTGCAGAGAGAGAGAGAGATTGAGCACGTGCCTTCAGCTGCCTCTTTTTATAAGGACACTAATCCTATCATATCAGGGCCTCACCCATATACCCCATTTAATTGTACTTAATTACCTCTTTATAGGCCCTATCTCCAATTACAGTTATATTGGAAGTTAGGGTTTCAACATACAAATTTTGGCTGGGGACACAATTCAGTCCATCGCATTTATTAAAGGGAAACTGGTAACACTTCACTCTCCAGTGGACCACTAAGTTGACATCAAAAACAGACTATTATCTGTGACCATCTGAACAACAGCATCCCTTATGTCCACTGACAGGATATATCAAAGGACATGTGTACAGTTTTGGTATGTCTTCATAGTTTAATAGACAACAGGGAGCCAAGGGAAGATTTGGGGGTGGATATGATATGGCCAAACCTGTGCTTTAGGAGGAGTGATGAGGGAGCAGTAAATCTGATGCAAACAGAGACACACAGGAGGTAAGAAGCCATTGCAAGAGTCAGTCAAGCGGCTATGCAGGTGCTGGCAGGAGGAACAGCTATGTTGCAACGAGCAGAGAGAGAAAGGAAAAAGCAGATGCAAGGAGAATCATCAAGGTTGAATCCATGAGAAATTGCTACCCACTGGATAATGGGAGATAGAAAAAGCAGCGAAGTATTAAGGTAAAGGGAGTAGGTGGTGAGAGAAGGGCTTCACTATCTAAAGACCCAGGGATGGGGTGGGTGGGAGGTGGGGAGTTGGGAAGAGAAAGAGAAGGAGGAGGAGGAGAAGGGTTTGGAGGAGGAGGAGATGCTTTGGAGAAGGGAGGGGAGGGTGGCTTGCATTTGAGACATCTTGGATCTGAGCTGACACGAGACATCAAGGCAGAGGTACTTAGGCATGCAGTTGGAAATGGATGTATGGAACCTAGAAGTCAAGCCAGGGGTGAACATCTGAATTTCATCCACAGAAGTAAACGAGATAGCTGATAAAACCTAAATGAACTGAGCACAGAAACTCAGAGATTGTCTTCTGTGGACAACAAGGAGAGAAAAGGAGACCAAAGAGCAAAGGAAAGGAGACGAGGAAAGGCCAGAGGGGTGGGGGGGAAATAAGAATAACACAGCGCCACAAAACCCGGAGAAGAACTGTTTCCAGGATGGACAGAGTGTTCAGCAGCTGAACGAGGTACAGAGATATCAAATGACTGAACACAGAGTATTCAGATCCGGCTCCATTGAGATCAGTGGAACCCTTGAGAGAACCAGCTCAACAAATCAGGGAACCACAGAAAGCAAGAAAGAAACAGACACTAACAGGCTGAGTACCTATGTGTGTGCCAGGCATTGTGATCGGAATTTCATATGGATTATCATCTTTAGTCCCCACAAACACTCCTACAGGGTAGGTGCTATTATAATTTGTATTCAGGGCATTTTGTGTAAAACTTAATAATGAAAGGAGCTCATCTGCAAGGTCATATTTGCCTGTCTGAAAAAACAAACCTCTCATACATATTTTGACGTAGCTATGGAGATTTGAGAGGAGGCATGTAGGTGGAATCAGATATCAAGGAAAATGATACAAACTGAGAGAGGGGGATATGGAGCAGTCTGGCTGAGTGACTAATCACAATGGTCAAAGTATTTACAATGGCAAAGAGATGAACTTGACTCCCAGAGGCTACATATTCTGTGTGCGTATCTGTCTGTCTATCTCTGCCACAGGAACTGCTTGGGAGAAAATATACAAAACCATGCTAGTCTGGTCATTTGCCCCAGTGAAAACTGATACTATCGGTAACATTTTTTGAAGACTGGTTTTTTTTAATCCACCTGCACAGCTATATTAATTAAAGAGTGCATTGATCAGATCATTAATTTTAAAAGTCAAGTCTTCACTCAGAGGTCATCACAACTATGGAAAAACAGACTGATTGCCATAATGTACTCTCAGAAACATCCCAAACCTGTGGAAATGTAACACAAATGGAAAACTCCTTCGCTTCCCCTTCCTATCCTCCACCGCAACTTATCACCACAAAATAATTTTTAATCATTGCCGTAGTCACTCTCAATTGCACCAATTAGAAGATATATAAATCACCTTACTTTTCTCAGCCAGGTATTTAATCCATACTTGATAGTATTTTATTAGAACTGTTCAAAAACAAATGCGAGCAATCCCGAGCATGCAAGAAACCTGAATAGCATTTCAATTGGATTTACAAACCCACAAATCTGTGGATGCTATTTGACATTTATTGAACATGAATAACATCCCCACGTGCTGTGTTCCTGAGGCTTGGCCAACATTCTAGGGAAATGACTTAACTCACACCAATAAACTTGAAAAGGTTCACCCTGGACCAATATTTCCTCACACCAAGTGCCCCTTCCTACTATTCTCATCAGGTCGAAAACATCCACGATTTAGCCCTCCCCAAAGTAACAATGGTTAAAAAGGCCTGAGCTTAAACGTAACCTCTGCCACTTCCTAGCTGAGGGAAGACGGCAGTGGGAACAATGACCATGCTCTGAATCAGCTCATCCCCTGCATGATGAGAATGACACCACCCTCAGTGTCATGAGTTGATAACATTAGGCCAATATGGTGGATAGCAAAGGGCACTGGAGACAGCCAGACACACCTGGGTATACACTCTTTGTTCACCATTACCTACTTGATCAGGTGACACTGGGTAAATTCATTTCCTTTAGCTTTTCTGCTCTCTCTAATTACACATCTAATTTTAGCCAATTAGCCTTGAAATTTTTGGTTTGTTTTAATCCACCGTGGCAAGCAGGCCACGGAGATAAACACCAATTATATCACACTGCACCTCACCCTCTCCACAATGGTGATGTGAAGTGCCCTCGGCTCTGCAGATCTGTAGCTTTTTGAAGTTATTAATGGTGAGAATTGTAACAACCATCCACAGAACTGTTCTTTCTTGCTAATTTGGGTGGAAAAGAAGGTGATCTCACTCTCATTATGATCTACTAAGGGGGAAAAGGCCATTGGAAAACGAGGTTTATTCCTATTGACAAAAGTTTCAAAGAGACCTGTGTGATGCATACATGGGGTGGCCATATCCAAACAGACGGTTTTGGGAAAGGGGGCACTGTTAAAAATCATGCTGTGATGG
Organism: Macaca nemestrina; assembly: GCF_043159975.1. Lineage (NCBI taxonomy): Eukaryota > Metazoa > Chordata > Mammalia > Primates > Cercopithecidae > Macaca > Macaca nemestrina. The sequence continues at coordinate 37,589,953 of NC_092130.1, forward strand.
CAGGTGTGACCCAGACGTTTTGTCATCCTGTGCAGAGAAGATGATGGTATACAGCATTCTCTCTCCCTTCTACCAAGTGTCAACCTCAGAAATCTAGAGGACAGAAAGGTTACAGAAATTTCAAAGCCTCCTCTCCTTATCACCACCAGCCTTTCCCTGACTCAACAGAAGCACATGCCTAACCAGCACTTACTAACCTATTTAATCAAGCTGTGCCTTTCTTTTGAACACAGTGGCTAACTTCCAATAACACACCAATAGTGAGGACCAGGAGCACACAGAAACACTTAAATAGGTGAAACAGATATGCAGGCCTTCTAGCTGATTTGGACAGAGGACAGGGTCAGGCTGCTGGAGGAATGAGGGGACCTGGTGTGTGTCAGAATCGCCTAGCACACCAACCCGTCTTGTTAGAGGAGGCAAAAACCAGATTTGGGCCACTCTACACATGGGCCAGGTGGCAACTCTCCCTGAGCATGTAGAAAGAGTTGCCAACCCCTCAAAATATAGAGACAATCCCCCACATGACAAGTCCTTGCTGAACCAAACTACCCCAATCACAGCAACCGTCCATCACCAGTACCCTGCACATGGTTGATGCCTCATTGGGGCAAAACCTTTCTTCTTAAATTATTCCAAAGACACACAGTATTTTAGTTACAACTAATTATCAGGAAAATGAAAGCAACCCCATGTGAAGGCAAAAACCTTAGGGGGAAAAGAATAATACATGCTTGTTAATTTCCTTTTCCAAGTTTTTCCTTTAATTTTCATTTTCCCAACCATTTTAGAATTGACCAGGAAGGACTCTAGTTTACCACCTATGTTGGGCTTAAAAGAAATAAAAAATCTTAAGTCATAATGACTCGTTTTGTAGTGCATACGCTGTAAACCCATCAAAAAAAGAAGAGAAACGACACAGGTAAAAGTAGAATCGTACAGACTGTAGGAATAATCTTTCAGCTACAGTGCACTCAAAATCTTTTCCATAAGAAAGGGTGGAGATGTCAAAGAGGACAACAATCGTAATTTTTAACAGATACTTCATCCCCTGAGTATTGTTGTTATTTCATATAATCTGCCAGTGGCTCCCAGGGAGGTCCAGGCTGAGGGCCCGATAAGGAGACAGTTCTTGCCTATGGAGGAAACTTGATCCAGGGAAACTCACAAAGCAAAGCATCTATTCCCTCTGAATAGCGTGCGTAACTATTCCCAGAATGAACCAACTACTAGTCCTACTTCAATACTTGGAAGACCAAGAAAAGCCAAGGGAACAAAGACCAGGAAGAAGTGTTGAAAAGGGCTACAGGGCTACAGCAAAAATGACAATATTTGAAAAATAAAAGCAGTATCTACACTTCCTGGCTGCCAGGAGAATCATTAGCTGTAACGGCTGACATTTATTGAGCATTTACATGTGCCAGACACTATTTGAAGCACTAAGGGTATATGTATTAATTAAGCTAATTCCCCCAAAAATCTTGACAGGTAGGTCCTTTTTCATCTTCATTTTGGAGGCGAGAAACCTAAAGCAGCTTTTAGACTTGGGTCACCAGAGGGTAAAGCAGCAGAGCCAGGAACAGTCTCCCACATTAACTCAATAGCCCATGCCACTGACCTCTATATGTATGCCTTGATTATCTGTCACCTGGCTGGTGAATGAGGAGGTAAGGACTAAACCCCAGGTCATCCTGGCCCTAAAGCCCATGCTTTTAACCTACACTCTACACAGTTACCTAAACACTCACTGGTCATGTTGCCCCAACCTCAACCTCCAACACCACCACCACAAATTCTACAACCACTAATAATAAAGGGCATCATTTATGCAGGGCTTGCTGTGCCAAGACAACTTTGGCTTGGAGGCATTAAGCTGACTCAGCTCCCAAACTAACATGCAGTGGAGCCAGGACCTGAGCCCACATCCAGGGGACTCCTGCGCCCAAGCTCTCGATCTCTCCTGCAGAGGCCACAGTTGTAGTAAGACCATGACCACAGGACACAGGGCCATGCCACAACCAACCATGGAGGCCAACACCAGAGGTGGCTGTCACAGTCACTGACTCATTCCCCGGGTCTCACCCAGCAACTTCCGGCTTTTCATTTGACAAAAAATAGGGTTAAAAAAAAAAAACAGAAGCTCAGTTTCCTCATTCACAGCAGATGAAAAACAGCCAACCCAAAGGAAATGAGAGGCACTTAGTGACAATCTCAGTGGCCACAGGTGAGGTGACAAGTGACACAAAGAAAGAAAATGAAAATCTGAAAATACAGATTCAAAATTGTATCAATGAAGCACATAATGATAGGTCTGAGTCATCCAGAAAGATGTTGGCTTTTGCTCAAGCTTCCTCTGTTTTTAAAAGCAGGGAAATGCCTAACTTGGAAGCCAGGTTTTTATCAAGTATTTAAAAGTTTTCAAGTCTTGGCATTTGAAATAGTAGCAGGCAGGAGGTCTTGGTGGAGACAGGCACAGAGGACAGCAGACTGACCTGGGCTTTAGTGCTGAGAACTAGATCGCACCTGGTGATGGGGCCAGGGACGCAGGGAATCGCCCCACCTCAGGGGTCTCTAGAAGGCCCTGCACCTCCCACCACTAAAATCCTGTGAGGGAGAACATGTTGTGGCAACAAGTCACCTGCCAGACATCCCTGGGAAGAATCCTGACTCTCCTACGGACAGCCCAAGCCTAGTCTTCTCACCGTGGTGATAATAACCCTCGTGCTAGCACGTAGTTGAAATTCAACAAATGGCTATCCAATAATTGAATGAACCTGGCAACTCTGAAAAAATTACTTACCCCTCTTTAAACTTCAATTTCCTGCTCTGCAAAATGGGTAGTATGACAATTCCTAACATGACGGGATTGTGGTAGGGGTTAAATGAGTTAACTGTGTACAGCGCCTCCTCCACCCCTGGATATGAGTCTTACTCTACCATGACAATTGTATGGACAATCTTCAGTTATCTGGAAATCTGACATAGGAAGCAGCCCCGTTCTCTGATAATAATCGACAGAGGAAGCATCAGTTCATTAGTCTGTTAAATATATAAGAGACAATTTGATCACATATCATATTCCCCTCCTCGAAAAATAATTCCCAGATTCAACACTGTCTGACTGGTCATTAACACTCTTGTGAGACAGAAAGCTGTTCTAATTCTATCAATGAAGCACAGAGTAATTTTCCCTGGGTCAACCAGCAAATCGATAACAAAATCTAGGTCTTCTGTCTTTGCTTCCTCATCATCTCCCCTCGGCCACCAGAAACTAAATACCCACATGCATCATGTGCAGAATTCCACAATTCCCAAGCCAGCACACAGCAAGGGAAAGGCAACATTGTCACAGGCAGATTCTAAAACTGTGTTCTGAGGGATTCCGCCAAGGACACCTATAAATGATACTTTCTGGCTCAGGAAAAGTTTCCTGCTGTCTGATGTGGAATCTCCACTGGACAGAAAGGCCTTTTTAGAATAACTTCGGAATATTGGCTCTTAATTACTTGCCTGTTCCTTGAGTCAGTGTTGGCAGCTTAGCTTTTCAAAAAAAAGTCCTGCATGTCCCAGAAGGAATTTATTGTCCCACTAAGGAATTACAATAGAAAAAAAAAATCCCTTTGAACTTCAGGTGGCCTGTGGGCAGAAAAGAAATTAAATCAAGGAGCCTGTGCTGCTCAGGGTGGTGACACCCAGACAGTCCCCAAGGACAGACCGTTAACATAGGTCCCCTGCTGGTCTGGACAATGAGAAGGAGACCAGCCTTCAGGCTCCTCCTTCTCATCTCCATAACCTCATCCCCATGTGCACCTCAAGCAGGAAGGGCACCAAGACCTCCAGCCCTCCAGCAGTGGATGGAAGGGGGCCTTTGTCCCCTGTGGCCACCTCCTGAGTTGGTTCCCAACTACCCTCTTCCTCCACAAGGACCCCTCTTTACTCTATAAGGATGGCAGTAGTAGCAATAGCAACAGTTACTATTACTAACATAGAGCATGTGCTGTATGCTAGGTATTGTTGTAAGCACTTTCAACACATAAGCTGGTTTAAATCCTTACAACTATCCTGTAAAGGAGGCACTGTTATTACCCCCAAGATCGCATAGCAAGAGAACAGTATGCTTCACAGCTGCCTCTACTACTTATCCCAGCCCACTTTCCAAGCTTGAAGTAGAGGGGTCCTCTTGTTCTTATATATAGGAGACATGAATAATTATAATGAATGAAAAGAGTTGCTGGCCCATTTTCACTAGTTGCCCCAATAAGAGTTACCAGGCTACTTTCTCCCTTCTCTGCCAGAAGTAGCAGAGGACAGATGATCCTCAATAAATACTCAACATTTGCCAGATTCTCCCCAACTCCTAAAGCATAGTTCCTGCACATTTTGCTGAAAACCTAGCCCCTTCTATGGCACTCTTGGTACCCTGCCCATTAATAAGGCTACCTAGGAAATCCTATTATTGTCAATGCATTGTGTTTGGATCTCTCATTCACTATATGTTAAGTCCCACAGAGACACAGCTGCAGGGACCATTTTCTGTGTGTGTCTCGACAGTTAAGCACAGTGGCAGCTGGCAGTCTCACCTCCTACCTTTGCCGGCTGTGTAATCAACCTCCTTTTAATCCTGCCGAGCTCCACGCTGCCTGGCACCAGAGGCCAGAAGCTGCACACAGGTAATAATTTAACAAATCACCTGTCTGGCTCTCCTGCCAGGACACCCACTCTGCAGCTTATACAGCTGCTGATGCTAGGGCTGCAGCCTTGCCTGTGGGATGTCAGCTAAACCAGTAAGTACTGAGGCCTTGAGGACCACACACTTCCAGCTCTGTCCTGTCTTAGAGGACCAGGGTGTGGTGTTTGATAGGGACAACCCTCAGGAACTATGCTTCCTACTCCATGCTTAGCTCTTGGGGATTTTTTAACATTCCCATTTTGGCCAATGCAAGAGCAACTAGCAAGAGCTGCACTCAGCAAGCAACAACACAACAACACATCCTCAAGAACCTGGATTGCAAGAACATCCCAGGACACAGCTGTTAAGACACAGAGCATGGGAAGGCAAACTGCAGCAAACGTACACACACACACAACCCACACACGCACACACAAAAACAAACTGAAACTCATAGAGTGTTCCACAAACAAAAAACTATGGTGTGAAACCCATTGTGGAGCTGGTCCCCAAATGTGCATGAGTCACATCCAGCCCTGGAACACACAAAAATAAGTGAAGTCGTCGCCAAACTTTTACAGTACTCATCCATTGCTTTGCTGTTTGTCTATAAACCACTGAAAGAAAAGATCTTTTCAGGTTTACAAATAAGATGACCACTTTTAAAAAGTGAAAATTCTGTCATGACAGGCATTACAAGAGAACAAATCATTTTACCCAAAGCAGTGGTAGAGAGAAGTAACCTAAGGAAAGACTGCCTTTAAATAGCCATCAGCAAGCTATAATCTGTCAAAAGCAATTATTGCCATCAAATACTTGTTAACACACACACCGTGACATTCATATTTCAGTAAGACAGCAGGACACTGATTTTTAGTAAAATCTAAAAAAAATATATATGTTTCAAACCAGACTCTTGGTCCTACACCTTTGAGGAAGGAAACAGGATTTTTTTTCTTATAGTACTTGCTTATGATCAGTGCTGTGAGATTAGTTTGCCACTAACACCAGCAAACAGCAGAGTAACACAGTTTGTTCCAAAAACAAAAAGAGTGGTGTATAACATCACAGAGTCCCAAGAGCCAGGCTTTAGGGTGGACAACGGGAGAAGTGGGAACACATTCAGATGTCTGTGGCTTTATTTCTGCAGGAGGAAGAGAAAAAAACACACAGAAGGGAAGGGCACACTGAATGAAGGGAGGAGCACCAGGCACTGGGGTAGCCGACATTTGTAATCTGCATATACTGATCATGTTAGAGGAGCCATGCGGAAGCCATGGCCTGCTGCTTCCTATCGCTTTCTATAGGTCAGTGCCCTTACCTGAAGAGAATTAAATGCTCATGTGTTTAGCACAAGCTTCCAAGCCAGAGGCCCAAGGGTCCAATCCTCAGCTCCACCCTCACCAGCTGAATGACGCTGACCAAGTTACTTTATAAGTTTCCTCAGCTGTAAAACGGGAATAGTGATGCCCCTTGCCCAATAAGGTTGTTGAATTACACAACGAAATGTATTTAAAGTGCCTATTTGATGGTAAGCACACAATAAATGATAGCTGCCATTATCAACATCATTCATATTTCAATAAATAAGGGCTCACTGATGAACCAGTACAGTTATTGATCCCTAGATGGTTCATCCATCACTCAGCAACTATTTACTGACTGGTCTTCCATGTGCCTGGCACCAGGCTAGAGGTTAGGGATATAAAAGAGAATAATATGGGGTTTAGCCTTCAACAACTCCTCCACTGGGGAGACTGTCATATAACCAATATAGTGTCCAAGGTTCCAGAGGAAGACCACTAAGAAGCACACACAATTCAACAGTTCGAATACTTTACTGTAATTTATAATGGGCTTTAATTGTGACATGAGTATACATATATGTATGGTGTGTGTGAACACACCCACACGGTGAGATATATACGTGTGTGTGTTTATATTATACATATACATATATGTCAGTTATATACATGGTATCTGATAAATATGTTCACAAACACTGTGTGTGTGTGTGTGTGTGTGTGTGTGTGTGTGTGTGTGTGTATCTCCAGTACCATATTATACTTGTTTCCTATATAGGAATTATACTGAGATTCAACCCTGCAGATCTCTTGCCAACACACCCACAGAGAGTTAATGTTCAACAGTGAGCTAAAGTTCAGCATTAACTGGAGAAGCTGCCAGATCAAAGCACGCCAAAATGAAGACAGCCTTCCCCTTTCGAGATTAACAGAACCCAGCATGTATGTCACCAGAAAACACACAATCACAAAACGAAAGATGCTGCATTTATTAACTGTGAGTCTGAGTCATCAGGCAGCACTCTGGGCAAATGTAAGACTAAACTGCCCTACTGTTGATGATTCATCAAAAACTTAGTGTGATAGAAAGATGGAAAGTGGGCCAATTCTAGGCAAAAGGCAAGAAGCAGAAGAAAAGAGACCAGTAAAGACTGCTCCAAGGTAACCATGACAAGTTGAGAAGCCAGTGCAATCATTTCCTTAAAACCCACCAATGAACTCTTAGAAGAAAGGCTTAATGGGGGATTGGAGTATGTTTAACAGGTTAATAGTTTGTCATCTCCAACTTTTTATTTCCCTCAAAGGGCTGGGTCAGCCCTTTATGGCCAACCTAACAGCTCATGTCAATTGACCTACATAGGTCAAAAAATCCTTTATCTAGATCTGACTCAATTTATAATCAGCTGAGCACCAATACTTAAGGGGCAAAGATGAGAACTATTACACTTACCAGAGGCACCCTACTTTCTAAACAAAGCTGTAAGGAAACATGGCTTTTCTTAATAAAAATTCCTCCAACACAGAGTTGGCACTGGAAATTAACTCACCAAACGGGAAGGGTTACTCAGTCCAAGTGCTTCTCAAATTTTAATGTGTACATATAAATCACCTGGGTATCCTGTTAAAATGCCAGTTCCAATTCTGCAGGTACCAGATGGGGCCCAAGATTCTGAATTTCTAACAAATTCCCAGACAATGCTGATGCTGCCGGTCCAGGAACGATAATTCCCAGCCATGGCCCAGCAATAAAGCATTCCCCTTGCTGTAAGGCACCTGTTCAGGGTTACAGATGACTCTGAGACTATAATGGAAGTCAAGGACTCTGCTACCCAGAAAAATGCATTAGTGCACTTGCAAGTTTTCCAAACTCTACTATGGGCCATCAAAGGAACCTCCCACCTCTGTAAGGCAGTCCTTGAAATGCCAAGTTAAAAAAAAAACAAAAAACACTCTACCTTAGGAAGCCTGCCAATTACTGCTGCCAACACCAAACTAGCTTGGGGTGGAGTGGAGAGATGCATCCCTTTGATCACTTTGGCCCATGTGTGAGTAATTCACCCTCTCTTCTCTTGGTCCACAGAAACATAGTTAAGATGCCTTAAAGATAGGGAATAATAAAAGGAAAATAAAAACAGAATATCAAGAAGCTCTGTAATCTGTCTCTAAGATATAGTTTACTCATCTTCCACTTGAGTTCCACCTCAAGGAGTCCTCATTCCTGGCATCCTGTCTGCTCTAAGTAGAGCAAAAGCTACTTAATCCTACCACAACCTGGCACTGCCTTCCCAGGTAATTTGATTTCTAGTGGAGGTGCAGAGGCAGAAGGCTAGTCATCTTGCTGTCCTACCTAGTTACCCTCAAAGTCTGAGTTTCCTCATCTATGAAATGCAATTAAGAATAGACTCCACTTCGTAATGTTCTGGGAAAAATAAGAAAAGGCATACGTGATGTACCTGACACACTGTAATTGCTTTAAAATGTTTCATTCTTATGTTTTATTATTATGGCCTTTATGAACACGCAGAGATCAGAGATCATGCAAAAGAAAAGGCTTTTGTTTCCTAAACGGAAGAGTGTAACTGCTGCTCTGCATGTCTGGGGCAAGGTCCAGCTCTGCCCATCCCACTGCTGCACAGATACACACCTGCTGTCTGAGAACCATGCTGGAGGCCATCACAGCTGCTCACAAACACTTGTGATTGTCTCTCTCTAACACTGAATTGAAGTTATTCCACAGCCTTCAGCTCCAGGATGGCAATGTTCAATATGAGCCTTAGGTGTTTTTTGTTTTTTGGTTTTTTTTTAAGCATCTTGGACTAAAAAGATCAAACCCAACAACAAAATGACTGATCAGAGAAAAGAGAGCGACCTAAGAAACCCTTAATAATCTGTGATATAAATTTATCTAGAAACCTTTTGTCCAAAGATCTCAAAAATTCTTGACAAGAAAGTTTTAACCACTGCACAACAATCCTAAGGAAGTTGGGATGGGTCAGAACTGAATTCTCAACGTTGGGGTCTCCTGAATCTCTTGATAAGCAGTGTTCCTCAATGTGAGGTCTGAGAACCACCTGCACTTGTCATCTAAATGCACGTGAAATGCACATTTGTGGGTTCCATTTCCACGGCTACATCAAAATCTCTGGGGAAGGAAATTGGAATCTTTAATAAATAACCCTCAGAAAGTTCCAACACTAAATTTCTAAACCAAGCAATGACTCACTCTCCCTCCTCCACAAACGATGGCAGAAAGGTAAGTAAATTCGAAACGTTGTCTACAACTTTAAGGGCTTCACAGGCCTCCTGAAGTCTTCCCATGGGTTCACAGGTAAGAATCTCTGGTGTATGCAACACCAGTCAGGGCTTCTCAACTTTCATCATTCAATCATCCCACCTTCACTTAAAAAAAAAAAATCAAATCCATACTATTTAAATTTTTATAAGAAACTCATTATTACTTACGTCTATAATGACATTTCCTGTGTAATGATTGTGAAATTGTAGGTTTGATCCTTAGTTGTTAAGTTTTCCAAATGAAGCATATAATTATCAGTAAAAAATACTGTGTCACTGTACACCTAAAATCATCTCCCCTATCATATATGACTACTCTTCCTGTTCGGGAAACATCAGTTTGTGTAATCCAGAGATCTGGAACCACATGGGGATTTTATGAGGCATGCATGGCCTGTGATGCGGAAGGCTGTCTATTCTGGTAAACTCCAGAAGGCCTACCAGCCTCAGTCTGCATATGCCTGGCAGAGTAGGCTATGGGAGGAGAGGGCTTTCCCTCCTGCCAGAAGGCCAGAAAATTATGCCACCTGTGGGTGTGACTGACTTGTCCAGGTGCCCTTTTTGTGACCTGTTTGCCCCATTAGTGAGATGAAACATGCCCACCCACTCACAGTCCAGACTCCCCACTGCAGGGACCATGGTGGACCTCTGACCTATGGGGGGTCAATCTGCTTTTCTTCGGGGGAATTTGTAATTAGGGCACAGAGGAGCTTGTTAATTGACGCTGGACATGCAAGCTGAGGAGTTTTTGAATTGGACTGGGGTGGCCTCCTTCTGCCTTGTTTGCGAGCTGAGGCAGAAAACCAGTCCAGAGAGGCAAGTAAGGGAAGACACCAGCTGTCCTAGAGAAAAAGTAGGTACAGAGACATCCCAGCACCCTAGCAATAAACTTTTCTTTAGCTGGTTTGAGCAGGCAGTTTCTCCTTGCAACCAAATCACCCCTAAGACTCACTGTGCTGCACAGCTCTGGCTCCAATGTCCAGGTGGAGTTGAAGGAAGGCTGGAAGTTGGGTGAGCACCCTTCCCAGACACACCTCAAAAGAGAGTAGGGCTTGAACCTTATCATAGGGGCAGGGAAGGGGGATTCTAATGTGGGTCCCCTCCACGTTACTCCAGGTGAGAGGTGCCACAAGAAGGAACGAACAGGAGGGTCCCTGGAGCTCCTCCCTCCTGCTAATGGTGGGGAAAGAATGACAACAAACACAGAGTACAGTTACTGTGTATGTTAGCATGTGGATCAGGCTCTTTACAATTGTTACCTCAGTTTGCTTTTCCTGAGAGCCCAATGAAGGTGGTAATGTCATTTTCCTCACTTTATACATGAGGAAATGAAGACTTGGAAACACTAAGTGATCTCCAAGGTGACGTAGCTGATAAATAAAAGATCCAAACTCCAGAGTCTGAGCCATCTCACTATCTTGCTTTTTGATTAAAGGACAGGACAGAGACCCCAAGCAGACCTACTGTCTGAGTGACAGCAAATGGTGCAGACACCAAAAGGTCCTCCCTCCAGCAGCCCTGTCTCCTGTGCTAGTCCCTCACTCCAGCCAGCAACACCACACCTATGGGCACAGCACCAAGAAATAAGGGTGTGCAGAGGTAAGAGGCTGGGGGAGAAGCTGTGCCACCTGACCAGGGCATGGCTTGGCTGGCCAGAACAAGGCCCAGTGGAGCCTGGCTTGGACCCAGATCACAGACAGAGGGTTAAACCACAGTGACTTTTTTTTTTTTTTACAATAATTGGTACATGGCATCCTCCTTTGTGGTCCCACATGGCACAGTGGAAGGAAAGATACACTTCCAGGCCAGGCAGAACTACGGAAGCCTGCCAATACCCAAGCTGTCCCAACTCCTAACAAATACTGGAACAGAAACTACATTTCTGGTGTTAGGACTGGATGACATGCTAAGAAAGAGAAAGCAGAACCTAATTACAAGCCCAGAACCTGTTCTGACACCCTATTATTCATATCTCATTTCCAAAACCTGAAGCTCAGAGAAGACAACAAACCTGTCAAAGTTCACAAATCAATCACAACTAAAACTCTGATTACCCAAACTCCAAGTAGATTTCAGGTTCTGTCCAGGAATTTTAAGTAAGGCTCCCGAGCTTTTCAACATTAGTATGGCTGGTCCTATAAAAATAATGCTGATACAACTACTCCACCATCTCCGCAGTAGGGGCGAACAGTGCAATTTGGCAAGTATGATGCAAGTATGGATGTAATGACTGCTCCTGGCAAGTCACTGAGACCAGCACTGAAGTTGTGCTGATGTGTCCATACCACCTCATGAGAGGTGGGTACTTATTACATGGCCACCTCTCATCCCCCCACTAGGGATGGGGATGAGGTCTGTGGTCAGGGAACATAAGTAACAAAGAAGGCTGGCTGAAATGGAGGCCCAACCCCAGACCCAATCCCACCCACAGGGCACCAACAGCCCTCTTATCCTTCACCTCTACAGCAGGAAGACCTGTCTTATGAACCCACGACTGCAAGGCACTATCCTCTGGGTGCCCTTCCCCTTTATCTCTGACTGTTCTGCCCTTGCCTCCTGCTTTTCCTCCTCTTACCCTGAAATGGGGATGGTCCCCCGGTCCTACCCAAGCCCCTTCTCTCTCCCTTGTTTTCAACAATGACTCTGTGAAGGTGGCACTTGCCGCTGTCCCGTGCCAACTCTGCTCCTGCTCGTTCCAGCCAGCTGCTGGGTCTCATCACCTGAATACAGTGCCGGCACCTCCACCTTCCCCCTCCCCTCCCACCTGCTTCTCTGCCTGAGTTCCTGATTTCTGGCACTGGGGAGAGAACTAACATTTACTGAACCTCCCACACGTCCAGGACCATGCTGAGTGTTTTCCATGTTCCTTCATTTAAAAGCATCATTAAAGTCTCAGAAGCCCAAGATGCAAAATCCCATCACCCTCCCTGTCCCCTCCCTCTACCCTGGCTCCTGCATCTAGTCAGTGACCAAGCCCCATCCATGTGCTCTCTCTCCTCGCTACACAGCCCACTCGTAGGTTTCTCCTTAAGCCCTCTTCTTCCCACACTCGTCTCCTACCTGCTCCCCCTCCCACTGCTCCTGCCTCCACACTCCATGCAAACCACACTGGACACTATCTTCTTGAGCACAGTGCTGATCACACTACCCCTCTGCTCAAGGACTGATCACACCTCCCCCCTATCTTTTCCTCCAAACCAACCCCAAGTGCCTTGCTTGGCACTGGAGTCCTGCCACAATGTGGCTGAGACGTACATTCCAACTTACTACCCACTGCTTCCCTGCAAGGCGGCTGGACTCCAGCCAAACCATGTGACTCCCATTCCCTGAAGCCACACTGCACTTCACAAGCCTTTGCTCACACAGCTCTTTCCATCTCATGTGTCTCTTCCTCCCATTTCTTCTGACTCAACTCCTCTTTCTCCAAGGCCCAGGGCACACATGGCATCTCCTACAAGATGCCTTTGCTTCTCCACTAATGGAGAGTGACTATCCTCCTGTGAATTGTGGCTTCACTCACGTACTCCTGCTATGTCACTATTTAATTGTGTTCTCTATGATACCAGATGCTCCTCGGGGAAGAGGTGGAACAGGCTTTATCTCTGCAGCCTCCACTGTACCTCACACACCTTACATCAAAATGATATCCACTCACTCATCAACACATATTTATCCAGTGTCGATCATGCACCAAGTTGCTCTCAGCTGCTCAGTATATGATAGTAAACAAAAAAAGACATGGTTCCTACCCTCACGGGTTTCCCATCTAATGATGAGCCAAACTTCAATCAAATTTTACCCAAATGAGTGTACAGTTAGCAATATCCCTGTACTGTAGAAGGGAAAGAATCAGAGTCCTACAGAAGCACAGAGTGGCTGGGCACCATGGTTCATACCTATAATCCCAACACATTGGAAGGCCCAGGCGGGTGGATGGCTTGAGCCCAGGAGTTTGAGACAGCCTAGGCAACGCATCGGGAACTCACCTCTACAAAAATTAAAAAATAAATAAATACATAAGCATGGTGGTGCATGTCTGTGGTCCCAGCTACTCAGGAGGCTGAGGTGGGAGGATCACTTCAGCCCAGGAGGTTGAGGCTGCAGTGAGCCATGACTGTGGAACTGCACTCCAACCTGGGTGACAGAGTGAGACCTGGTCTCACAAAAATAAGAAGAAAAAAGCAGCAGTAGCACAGACGGACCAGGAAGGCTAGCTGGAGAAAGTGAGGCTCGAATGAGTCTGCAAGTGGTGAGAAGGGGAAGTGGCAAAAGTGCTCCAGGTCCTGGGGACAGCCTGTGCAAAGGCCCTGTGGTGGGCCAGGGCTGACAGCCAGTGGGTTTGGACACTGTAAAGGAAGCAGGGGAAGGTGCCAGAAGGTAGGAGGGACATCTCAATAAATGTGTGCAGTGAATACGAATCCATGACCCTCATCACTTAGCAAACTTTTTTAACCAATAAAACTAACCAACCTTAGATTTATAACAAACCCCAAAATATAATTTAAAAAATACTCTTTCCCATTCAAAAGAAATGTTCTCCTTCAGTGTAACTGTTGTTCTCTAAAAAAAGATTAAAGTGAGTTCTCATAGCTAAAATAGAAATAGAAAAGCAAGCATAAAAATCATGTAATTCTGGCCGGGCATGGTGGCTCACACCGGTAATCCCAGCACTTTGGAAAGTCAAGGCATGCAGATCACCTGAAGTCAGGAGTTCAAGACCAGCCTGGCCAACATAGCGAAACCTTATCTCTACTAAAAATACAAAAATTAGCCGGGCGTAACAGCACTGGCCTGTAATCCCAGCTACTCGGGAGGCTGAGGCAGGGGAATCCCTTGAACCTGGGAGGCAGAGGTTGCAGCGAGCTGAGATCACGCCACTGCACTCCAGCCTGGGCGATACAGCAAGACTCTGTCTCTAAAAAATAAAAATCATGTAATTCCATAAGTAATATGATGTTGCTCTATCCTTGAGTTAGGAGCCAGCCAACTGACTAGGGAAACAGCCTCTCAATCATCCTACATTGATAACAAGAGCAGAGGCTAACAACTGGCTTATAACTGTTGAGCATTGTCTAAGGGTACTAACACATTATCTCATCTGATTGTCACAACAACCAGTATGATAAGTACCAATATCGTTACCATTTTACAGATAGGGAAACTGAAGCCCAGAGAGGTTAAATAATTGGCTCAAGGTCACGCAGGTAACGAGCAGTAGAGCTAGGTTCTGAATGCGGGTTAGTGGGACTCCAGAGCCTGTACACTTAGTAACCATACTACACTGCCTCGCAAGCTAGCTACCATGTCAGTACTTGCAGAATCTTATTTACTTGTTTATCTCACCTTGTTTCACTGAGGATTTAAGCCACTGAGCACTGACGATGCAAAAAAGATAAAAATCATCTCTGAAGGAATGCAGTGGAACTTCTGGTGTCAGCTCCCTTCCTGATCCAGGTCTCTTTCAAAACACTCCAACTCTTCCTCCAATTTTAATAAAGAAAAATTTTCCAGTTCATGGCAATACTTAATATCCTGAGAGAACAGGAATTGGAAACCGATGAATCTCCTTAGGCTACATCCCAGCCAAAGTCAACAGATTCCAAACCCCTCTTAAAGGCAGTCGCTGTTTACAGCACATCTAACAGGAAGAACAGGGGAGTTGCAGATTACCGGAAGGCTCTAGCCACGGTGTTCCCAACTCTTGACAAACTTCTGAGCCTTGTCTGAAGGACAATATCCCACTTCTACTATCAACAAATTCTTCCCCAAAGTATTCCTACTCCTTCTTTCTCAACTCCTGTCTGAAAGTAGCCAGGACACAAGGATTAATAAGCAAAGCTTACCTACTTGTGGATAGCACTGTCCACCTACTTCAGACCTGGCCAACCCTCCTGAGGAACAGTCAACTGGCCTAAGCCACCAGTAAGATCTTATTAAACTAGTAATGGTAGCCACCAAGTCCACACCCAAGCCTAAAGCTGGCTGACCTTGTCTTCCCTGCTGGCCCTCAGAGGCCAACCTGAGGAACTCAAGGCTTAGGTAACATAGGTGTATTCTGGAACTGCATTCCTGAACCACACTGTCAAGGGCTGAATTGAGGCCCCTAAAATTCCTATGTTGAAGTCTTCATTCTCAGTACCTCAGAATGGGACTGTATTTGGAAATAGGGTCTTTAAAGAGTCAATTACGGGAAATGAGGTCATTAGGGCAGGCCCTAATACCATATGGTGACATTACAAGAAAAGAAGATTAGGACACAGGCACAGCAGAGAAAAGACCATGTGAAGATACTGGGAGAAGACAAGCCAAGGAGAGAGGCTTGGGAAGAAAAGAGCCCTGCCAACACCTTGATCTGACTTCCAGCCTCCAGAATTAGGAGAACACCAATTTTTGTTATTGAAACTGCCCTGTCTGTGGGACCTTGTTACGGCAGCCCTAGCAGATTCATACACACACTGTCCAAGTCACCCCCGTCACCCAGTTCCCTCCCACTCTTTGAAGGGTAGAGCAGTCTGGTTTCCTTCTGAAACAACCATATGGCATGCCCGAGCACAAAAGTCCTATCAGGCCACTGAGTGAAGTCAATGGAGACTGACCTGGTATTGCCTTTCAGAGGCTGGGAACCCAGTACAAAATCTTATGTCAATTACACAGAAATGATCGGTAGAATTTTTCTCTTTAGAAATTATATAGAATTCGGTGGCTCACACCTGTAATCCCAGCACTCTGGGAGGCCAAGGCGGGTGGATCACGAGGTCAGGACATCGAGACCATCCTGGCTAACACGGTGAAACCCCATCTCTACTAAAAAACTACAAAAAAAAATTAGCCGGGCATGGTGGCGAGCACCTGTAGTCCCAGCCACTTGGAGACTGAGGCAGGAGAACGGCGTGAACCTGGGAGGCGGAGTTTGCAGTGAGCTGAGATCGCACCACTGCACTCCAGCCTGGGTGACAGAGTGAGACTCCTTCTTAAAAAAGAAAAAAAAAAAAAGAAATTATATAGAATTAACATGCAGTCAAGCACTCCCACAGATAATTGGTTGCTAAGGCCTAGCATAAATACCCCTGTTTTAGAAGCCAGACATGGTGGCTCATGCCTGTAATTCCAAAGACTCAGGAGGCTGAGGCAGGAGGACTGCTTGAGCCCAGGAGTTTAAGACCAACATGGGCAACACAGCAAGACCCCAACTCTAAAAAAATTTTTAATTAGCTGGACATGATAGCATGTGCCTATAGTCCCAGATACTTAGGAGGCAGAAGAGGGAGGATTGAGGCTGGGCATGGTGGCTCATGCCCATAATCCCAGCACTTTGGGAGGCCGAGGCAGGAGGATCACTTGAGGCTAGGAGTTCAAGACCAGCCTGGCCAACATGGCAAAACCCCATCTCTACTAAAAATACAAAAATTAGCCAGGCATGGTGGCGCACACCTGTAATCCCAGCTACTCGGGTGGCTGAGACACAAGAATTGCTTGAACCCAAGGAGGCAGAGGTTGCAGTGAACCAAGATTACGCCACCGCACTCCAGTCTGGGTGACAGAGCAAGACTCTGTCAAAAAAAAAAAAAAAAAAAAAAGAAAGAAAGAAAGAAAGAAAAGGAGGATTGCTTGAGCCTAGGAGTTTAACGATGCAGTGAACCATGACTGCACCACTGCACTCTAGCCTGGGCAAAAGATTGAAACCCCAGCTCTACAAATATGAAAAAATACCTCTCTATTAGACCAACCATGCTACAGTGAGTTTTCCTGTAAATAACTAGGTTAAAAAGATCCTTACAGCAACTGCAAGGTCAGGATGTCTGCCTGAACAACCCTCATACTACAGGAAGCGAAAAGGAAGCACTGGGGGGAAAAGGCAGTAGACGGCGGGGGGAGCCTTTCACAAAAGATCCTTTCCAAAACACGTCATCCGGGAGATGAGAATGCCAACTCATCACAGCAGCTAGGTGATGAGTAAGCTTATTTCAGGGCGTGACCAGGAGTTCTTAGTTCTTAGAGTGCCATGATTAGGTGAGGAGGCTGCAAGCCATAAGAAGTTCCTAGAGGCTGGGAGGTTTTAAGAATTACTTAGAGGCCAAGAAATAAGGAGAGAATATTTCAGTTGGGTGCCACCGAAGCCAAAGCAGGAATGGAATGATGAAAATGGGTTCAAAGCCTGGTGCAAGGCTGGGCACAAGAGTATCATAAGTGAAAAGCTAGCACTTATTAAGCAATAGCTGCAAGCCAGGCATTGTGCTAATAAGCAGGCTCTGTATGCATTGGCTCACTTAAACTTAACAATAACCCCAGGAGGTAAGTCTATTATTACTTCCATTTAAGGGATGAAAATAAAGCCAGAATATAAGCTCTGCAAAGGCATGATTCTGTCCCTCAGTTTGTTCACTAGCAAATCCTTACAGCCTAGAACAGTGGCTGGCCCACAGTAGGCACACAATGTTTATGTGTTGAATACATGAAAAAATAATGTACTTATCAACTTCATGTAAGGGACAGGCCAGCATTGGAACCCATGCTGTCAAGGTCCAGAGCCCACACTCTCAGCTTCTACTCTATGCCACCCAGGATGCAGAGAGCTTGCTGAAGAGATGGGAAATAAATCTCTTGGCACGTGGACAGCTTGGTTGTCCACAGCACATTTCACAATGTCTGCATCTTCTGCTTCAGCGCTGGCAATACTGCTGTGTACCCAGCATAAAGAGTGAAGTTATTCAAGCGGCCAGTGCCTGTAGATGATCAGGAAAGGGGGAAGCCCAGGCATTGTGCTAACAGGCAAGGTCCGTATGCACTGGCTCACTGAAACTTAACAATAACCCCAGGAGGTAGGTCTATTTTTACTCCCACTGGCAGGGTACAGAGTAGCCACAAATGCTCCTTTCCCTCAGTCCTGGAACACTCCCTGGGGCCTCTCTCCAACTTGTGTCATGCCCCACAATTCACTTTAGTGTGGGAGAGGGAGATGGGAGGAAAGGACTGGAAGGGGGTAGATTTATTCATCTGACTCTCCAAGAATATGGTGAATACAGCTGGTACAATCTACAACAGAACTTCCCGAAATGTGGTATGTATATGGCTTTGCATACCACAAATCGCTTTATGTAGGCTACAAACACTACAGTTTACCTATCAATGCTTATGGTCACTTACTATTTGGGGTAAATTATACTAGTTCTTTATTAAACAAAGAGTGCCCCTTCAAAAAAAACAAGAACTCTCAAAGAACAATATTAGGTAAACAATGAAATAGGTGTTACATCAACGCAGCAAAAAATCATAATAGAACTGACTACGGTTTCAGAAATACTAGTTTCCTGGAAATTCCAAAGGTCTCTGTGTCAAATGTCCCCATCCCTGCAACTTACCCGGTCCACTCAGGTATGCCATAGTTCAAAAGGAAGAGTTTACAGAGATTAAGTTTTAAATTTTCTATCAAAATCCCTAATAAATGACTACATACAAAAGAGAGAAAGGGGGAGAGGGGAGAGGAACAGACATAGACACAAAAAGGCATGTTCATTAAGATATTATGAAGTTAACAACAGGACTTGACCTAGGGCTGAAGTCATGCCCTCTGCCTGGAGACAGCTGAAACACAGAGCTCTCTTTGATACTACCCTAAATTCCACACTATTCTTTCAACTATTATTTTATACATGGTAGCTTAGCTCAGCCCTGTCCAAAGAATTGTACTGAGGTCTCTGGGACCTGTTCCAACAACAACACACAATGAGGCCTTCTTTCTCTGATAAAGCCAAGAACCCCTCCCTCTGTGACCTGCTCCCCTGCCCCTCCCAGACAAAACTAAAGTATCATTTTGAGAAGAATTCAGTCAGTCAAATACTGCCCTCTCCTCACCTTCCCTGTTGGAGATGATCAGGTTGCAGGGCGGCTGAGGGTGAGTTGTGCTCTAGGACAGAGCCTAGGGGTCTAGTCTGCTCCAGGGAGAGATAAACACTTTCACTCGCAAATTCATGGCCCCTTATCCACAGCTGTAGAAAGGTAAGGCTGAAAGGGAAGCAATGGCACTATAACCTGCACCAGTCCAATGAAAGATCCATGACAGAAGGGCCTCATCTTATTCGTGCTGCATTCCCAGAACCAAATGCAACAATGTTTAGCGCTCAACAGGTACACAGTAGATTGGTATTGAATGGATGAACGAAGTGAGCCAGTAAGTGGATGAATGAATGAATGCATGAGTGAATGGATGGATGGATGGATGGACAGATGCATGAAGGAATGGATGGCTCCAGCAGAGCTGGGAGAAGTTAAGAGGAGGGAAAGCATGACTGCAAGATTATTTTTTCTCTATCTGCTTAAAAGCTAGCAACTGTATAAATAATGGGACCCCAAAGGAGAACTATTTTTCTCTTTTCACAGCCGTCCCTTGCAGGTGGTGGATTAACTGCAGGACTTTCGGCCCCTGAACCACCGGGGCTCACTGCCTGGGGCAGCAAACCAAAAGCCACCTTGACTTGCTCCAGGACATCCTCAGACACCCCAACTTCTGTCTTGATTGCTAGTGTCCAGAACAGGAAGAACAGAGTGATGCTGGGAGTGGAGACTTAACACCAGCTGATCTGACCCCTTCTTCTAAAAAGCTCAAAGTCCTTCACATCCTGTCCTCTCTCTTAGGGAACTTTTATTTAGAGTAGATATATTTTTTTTTCTTTTCTTTTCCTCTCTCTCTTTGCTTATCTGTATTTTCTAATCATTCTACAATGAACAGACTACTTGAGTAATAAAAATGCCTATGACTGATAAAACACACAAAACCATTCAAAAAAGACACTGAAAACGCATATTTTACAGAGTTCCAGTTTAACATTTCTACGGTATAAAACTTAACACTGCCATTTCATGCAATTGCACTCAACTAACTCCTCTGAAAACCAAGCTGCAAATTTCTGATAAAAGTCAAAGCTCATGACTTAAAATCAGAACAGCCAGCCATACAGGCACTTAGCTTATAAGAAGGGGCAGCCATCTGATAGGCGAGGTGCCAGAGTATTAGAAAGGACAAGGACACAAGCTTCATAAGTAAGGTGCCATATATGGATGAAACATATGTTCTCAGTTCAGCTGTGGTAAGAAAAGATGCTCTGCATCCCTCTTCTGGTGGCAAAAACTTCCAGAGCAGCTGACAGGCGCTAGGGTACACTCCACAGTGATAGAAGGGGTTTCTTTCTTCGTGGGGTTGATTGGTCCATCTCAGAGCTCAACCCTGGTCCCAAACAGATAGACCATGCTCTAAGCAGCTCGACCACCAGCTGGGAGGGGTCTCCCATTGCACTCAGTGTCAGAACTCATTGTCAACATCCAGCCTGCTCCACAAAGTGATAACAAGGAAAGCAGCTGGGCTAGCAATCAAAAGACCACATTTCTAGATCCAATTCTGGCCAGACCCTGCACACTCCACTTAGTTATTTTGTACCTTGGTGACTCCATGTTACCAAAAATGAGTGACACTAGCCATACATATCTCACAGGTTGCTAAGCATAAACTATGGCAAATGTTAAACTGAGGAGAAAAAAAAAATAAGAGGAAGGGAGGAAAGGGAAAAAGGGAAAGCAGAAATTACTACTAAACAAAATTTGACACCAGTTACAAGAATGGGATTTCCCCACCTCAAACTATGCTGAGTTTAACAAGCAGAAAAGACATGCAAATCACCTTTCAGATCAGTGTGCTCGTAAAATACAACTTTTTTTTTTTTTTTTTTTTTTTTTTTTGAGACTGAGTCTCGCTCTGTTGCCCAGGCTGGAGTGCAGTGGTGCGATCTCAGCTCACTGCAAGCTCCACCTCCAGGTTTATGCCATTCTCCTGCCTCAGCCTCCCAAGTGGCTGGGACTAGAGGCGCCTGCCACCATGCCCAGCTAATTTTTTTGTATTTTTAGTAGAGATGGGGTCTCACCGGGTTAGCCAGGATGGTTTCAATCTCCTGACCTTGTGATCCTCCTGCCTCGGCCTCCTAAAGTGCTGGGATTACAGGCGTGAGCCACCGCGCCCAGCCAAAATACAACATTCTTAAAAATAAAAGAGAAATGGATAGAAGCTTCTAGTTTATCCTTTTCAACCCATCTTTCTAAGAAATGATGCAGCATTAAAATATGGCCTATAAGAACTGCATAAAGACAGCGGGTAAAGTCCCCAGTTCCCAAGCACAGGCCAGGGGGAAGCCACCAGCATGTAGCTCAGCACAAATCTCTCTCGCGCTGATACCCACGAGCACCACAGGCACTCACATCCTGTCCTCAGGCTCAGGAGCCGGGAGTGCAACATGGGTGTGAACTTGAACATTCTGGGAATGTATCAACAAAAGGGGTGAAGAGGGCAGCCGGGGCAAAGACTTCCCAAGGCTGAATCAATAGAGCCGTCTGTAGACAGACGGGCAGCAATAAAGTGTGCTGGATACACCAGAGCCGTGGGCTGCCTCAGGGAGGTTTTGCTAAGCATGGCCCACAGAATCCATTCCCAGCTCCCTTTTCACACACAAGACCTCAGCAGCACAGCTGAACTGAAGCGCTGGGCCTCTGGGAATAAGATTTGGTGCAGAAACTGCTGACCTGAGAGGCTCAGGGCTTTAAAAGAACAGGTTAGGTTTGAACCCTGGCTTGGCCCCTTCTGGCAATGGGCTCTACATCTCTCATCCAGTCAGTGGCAAGGTAAGTGTGCAACTTACTAAACACTCCTGCCCCTAAGTTGCTTCTCACAAAAAAGGAATAACCATACCTATCTAACACAACTGTTGCTGGGATCAAACTGCATCATGCCTGAAAGCATTTAGCATGATGTTGGCTCAATGCATTTCACTGTCATTAATTTCATGCCATTAATTTCACTATTAATTTCATTTCAACCATCACCACTGTTGTCATTATTAACTGGAGAACGTGCCTATGTGTACTGTAGGATCATGTTACAGCAAAATCCCTCTCCCTAGCCCCAGCCTTGAGAATGGGCACAGTATAGCAAGCCTGAGGGCTCCCTTCACACTTAGGATTCAGAGCTCCTATAAAAGCCCTCACCACATGCAGTTGGTGCAGAGCCTCCAACCTCAGCAGAATATCCATAGAAAACAAGTGCTTATCTTGAACAGAGTCAACTGCTGGTTAGTCCCAAATATGCATAAGAAATCCAAACTAAACTTGGTTCTGGCTTCTTTGTACTACCAAAAGGATTTAAGATGACGTGTGTCCATCAACTGCATACATTAACACAGAGTCACATGTCTAAGTAGTGGGGGGGACACACCTGGGATTGTCTTTTCTTGGTTGCACTCATTTTTCATTGTGATCTCATCCAGGCATTACTCTAGATGCCCACACTCCACAATAATGTCAGAAAATAAGGAAGAAGAGAAAATACAAACATGTCAACTAATGTCTTCCCAAAACTTTCTTTGGAACAGTAGTTCCCAGATTTGGGAATTTCAAAAACCAACTTAAACTAAACACACGCACACACACACACATTTCATTGCCTATAACTTATTATGCCATGTACAACCATTAAAAAACATATATCAGCCGGGCATGGTGGTTTATGCCTGTAATCCCAGCACTTTGGGAGGCCGAGGTGGGAGGATCACGAGGTCAGGAGATCGAGACCGTCCTGGCTAACACGGTGAAACCCTGTCTCTACTAAAAATACAAAAAAAATTAGCTGGGCATGGTGGCGGGCGCCTGCAGTCCCAGCTACCTGGGAGGCTGAGGCAGAAGAATGGCGTGAACCCAGGAGGTTGAGCTTGCAGTGAGCAAAGATTGTGCCACTGATCTCCAACCTGGGCGACAGAGCGAGACTCCGTCTCAAAAAAACAAAAAACAAAACAAAAAAAAAAACACATATCAACATCACTGAATTAAAAAGTCTTCATGGCCAACACAATGGCTCAGGCCTGTAATTCTAGCACTGTAATCCCAGGCAATTTGAGCTCAAAACTTCAAGACCAGCCCAAGCAACATAGCAAGATTCCATCTCTACAAAAATAAAAATTAAAAAAATACATGGGCCTGGTGGCACGTGCCTGTGGTCCCAGCTCCTTGGGAGGCTGAAGCAGGAGGATCACTTGAGCCCAGAAGGTCAAGGCTCTAGTGAACCATCTTTGCACCTCTGCATTCCAGGCTGGGCAAAAGAGCAAGACCCTACCTCCAAGAATAAAAAAAAAAGTCTTCATTATTCCAAAATAGTAAGAAAGATACACTCCAAGAATAAGACACACACCGTTGCATTATATAAATTTAGGTTTATGAATAACCCATTATAATATACTGTCCATATTTTTCTCAGAGAAAACTGTGGGACTGGTTTTCCACATTAGGGAATTGATGCTCTAGAAGGCGGAGCATTGCTACTTCCCGGTTAGGGACTATTGCCACTGGAAGGTTAAAAAATGCCATTCTAATTCCTGTGTCCAAAATCAGCAAAGAAAAGAGGAGCCTTTTACCCGCCCTACCAAATGTGCAAAGAAAGGAACACTGGCTTCATAGAGAAGGAGAGGCAGCAGGATCGCTGGCTAACTCCAGATCCCCTCTAACCTTCCTATTTAAAAATCTGTCCAGCTCATCTTTCTGGGTTCTGGTACTTCATTCCAGGTTACAGTTGCCTCATTAGCTATTCCAAACCTCAGTCACACTTTTGAGTCTTTTTTACTCATTTTTAAACTCATTTTTCACTCTCCTTCCTCAAAAACCTGCTAAACATAAAACAGAAACTTACCACATGACCTAGCAATTGCAATCCTAGTTACTTACCCAAGAGAAATGATACATCCGCACAAAAACTTATACAAAAATGTTCATAGAAGCAACATATGTAATAGCCAGAAAGTAAAAATGATCCAAATGTCTATGAACTGGAGAATAGAAAAACAAAATGTGGGCCAGGCATGGTGGCTCACGCCTATAATCCCAGCACTTTGGGAGGCTGAGACGGGTGGCTCGCTTGAGGTCAGGAGTTCAAGACCAGCCTGACCAACATGGCAAAACCCCGTATGTACCAAAAATACAAAATTAGCCGGGTGTGGCGGCACAAGCTTGTAATCCCAGCTACTTGTGAGGCTGAGGCAGGAGAATTGCTTGAACCCAAGAGGCGGAGGTTGCAGTGAGCCGAGATTGTACCATTGCACTCCAGGCTGGGCGACAAGGGTGAAACTCTGCCTCAAAAAAAAAAGAAAAAGAAAAAAAGAAAATGTGGTATAGCCACACGATGGAATACTACTCAGCAATAAAAAGGAATGAGCTCATGACACATGCTTCGACATGAATGGACCTGAAAAACATGCTAAGAAGCCAAACACAAACGACCATACATTGCATGATTCCATTCATACAAGATGGCCAGAAATGGCTCACATACAAAACACAGATTAGTGGTTATATGGTGGTGAGAGCAGAATTGACTACAAATGAGCAGGAGGAAAATTTTTTGGAATAAAAAGGGTTTTGTTGTTGTTTTTTGTTTTGTTTTGTTTTTTTGAGACGGAGTCTTGCTCTGTCGCCGAGGCTGGAGTGCAGTGGCACGATCTCGGCTCACTGCAAGTTCTGCCTCCCGGGTTCACACCATTCTCCTGCCTCAGCCTCCAGAGTAGCTGGGACTACAAGCGCCCACCACCACGCCTGGCTAATTTTTTGTATTTTTAGTAGAGACGGGGTTTCACCGTGTTAGCCAGGATGGTCTCGATCTCCTGACCTTGTGATCCGCCCGCCTCAGCCTCCCAAAGTGCTGGGATTACAAGCGTGAGCCACCACGCCCATCCAATAAAAAGTTTTTTTAAAAAAATCTGTTCAGCCTGGGTGTGGTGGCTCACGCCTGTAATCCCAGAACTTTGGGAAGCCGAGGCAGGTGGATCACCTGAGGTCAGAAGTTTGAGACCAGCCTGGGCAACATCGTGAAACCCCGTCTCTACTAAAAACACAAAAATTAGACAGGTGTGGTGGCGCGTGCCTGTAGTCCCAGTTACTCGGGAACCTGAGGCACGAGAATTGCTTGAACCCAGGAGGCGGAGGTTGCAGTGGGCCAAGATCGTGCCACTGCACTCCAGCCTGGGAGACAGAGTGAGACTCGGTCTCAAAAAAAAAAAAAAAAAAAAAAAAAAAAAAAAAAAAAAAATCTGTTCAAACCTATGCTTAATAATATGCTTGGAAGAATTTAGTAAGTTTCCATTCAGTGAGTGAGCCAATGAGTGAGTGGGTGAATGAATGAAAACTAGCTTCCCAGAAGCATCTCTAGTGAGCCCAAAACTAGGTCCACATATTTCATTCACCCTAGTCAGCCTTGGCAAGTTACATGTAATAGTTACAGAATAGCAAGTTATTTGTAATATATATGTGTGTATATATAATATTGGGTCTCCTTCTTTGGATGAAGTTGAACCATATGAAATTGTCATTTTTTGTAGGTCAAAATTGTTACATACTGGCAATTTCATATGATTCAACCTATACTTGCAATATTTGATAAGGAGTCAAGACAGAACAGGAACTTTTAGGTCAGGCTGACTTTAAGGCTGCAGGCTCCATCCCACAGCCTAAGCTTCAGTCTCCTCAAGTGGAAAATGGGAATAATAACAGGATCTTGTTCACAGGGCTGCTGTAAGGATTACTATGACAGTGCATGGAAAGCACCTATCAGTGCTGACACAAAGTCACAAAGGAAGAGTAGTGTATATACCTGCTGGTCCTATCCCTCCCTGGAACTATACATTCCTCAGTGATCAAGGACCAGGACTTTGACTTCTTTTGTTTTTGTGTGTTCCCTATTTGTGCATTCCCTTGGCATGCAGAATGGGATGTTCACTGCTGGACTCCTCCACAGATAAGGCTTCCTACCCACTATTAAAGCCTGAGAACACATCCCCAGATGCCACCAGAGAGTCCCTGCCTGCTGACCTCTAACTGCTCCAGGGTGAACTGCTGACGTGCTGCAGGAGGATTCTTATGATTCCATTCCCAACATCCTCCTTGTCGCATGTTCGGCAATAGCGTGAGGTTGAAGGAAGTGTCATCACAGAGATTTCCGTCTGGCTTATTTCTCAACAAAAATGTTTGGCTGCTATGCAACCAGTGTTTTAATAGATGACGGGACCTTTCGTGAAAGGCCAGGTTTCTATTAGCAACAACAAAGGACAGGAGCTATGGGGCAGATGCAGATAAAATCATACCTCTGCATCCTATGTGAAATTCCTCAACTCATTTTTAGCTACCATAAAGGCAGCCAAAAGATTCCACATGGGGAAACAATGAGATGAAATTAGAGGTGCCAGACTTCACAAATAAAAATGCAAAACAACTAGTTAAATTTAAGGTAAACTACAATTATATTGGGACATACTTATTCTGAAATTTTTTCATCATGTATCTGAAGTTCAGATTTTACTGGGTGTCCCATATTTTATCTGGCAACCCTAGATTTAATTGGCATCTCAGATCACTATTTTATTTCCCAAACACAAGACACAATGCACTTTCAGTTCAATTAACCATTCTTTCACCATAAGAAACTATGCAAACCAGAAAGATAAGGTTCCCAAACTTTATGAGAGTCTGGATGAGGCTGGATTAAGGGGCCTCTCCCCGCCACCACACACTGGAACTTCAGTTGGGCCTGTATGGCCCCAAAACACTTAATATGGACTAGAGGCTTACTGAATCCTTGAATGAGCCCTACGGGGTAGGCCCAAGTACTATTTTCTCTACTTTACAAGTGAGGAAACTGAGGCTTGAAGAGGATGAAATCAAACTCAGGTTTGGGTCTCCTAATTTAAACGAACAAATAATGTCAATGGGCCTCTCATCAGAGTCCCAGACTTGGTCTACTGCCTACTCTAGTGTCCCTGAGCTAATTCTAAATTTCCAGTGTCCTAGTATGCATATTGTGTTTCAATACAGCTGTTTAAAAAAATTTTGCCAATGCCTACTTTTTTGTCAATAAAACTCAGAAACTTCAATCCCAAAAACACTCCAGAGCCACTTCAACTGATGATTACAATTACACAGAATCTCCACTTAACATCATCAATAGGTTCCTGGAAACTGCAACTTTAAGCAAAACAACATATAACAAAACCAATTTTTTTGTCTTCAACATTACAATAAAAACTACGCTGAACAAAGTGACATTATTCAAGAACCCACTGTACACCATTTTGCTTAAAGCCACAGTTTCCAAGAACTATCGACAATGTTAAGTGAGGACTTACTGTGCTTTTTCTTTCCTCCATCTACTGGCAGATTTCAGCAAATTCACTTCTCATGGATCTTTCCAGTAAAATTAAGGACCAGAAAAATAAAAGGAGACCAAACTTTAAACAAGGTAAATCTGCTAACTGGGTACAGCTCTGTTAAAGAATGCTCAGAATAAAATGAAAATGAAATCTGAAAAACATCAACTTCCACACATCTGTTTATAGCCTTCATCACTGATGATAACAGGATGGGGCAAAATTGTAGCCATCACTGTAAAAAGAAAATTATCTGGATATTGTTGTAAACAAATACCTCATTCATATAAAAGGTACCACAGAATAGTTCCTCTCATCTCAACTCTCACGGCCTCTGGAGCTGCCAGGCATTTAAGAGGGAACAGATCCCCTCTGATGTTCTTCTTTCAATCTAGTTTTTAGCCTCTCTCTACGAGGTTACAGAATCTGACCCACACCCACTCCAGTCTCACCAGACAGAAGGCAACTCTGCACACAGATCCCAGACCAATGACTGGCATTAGACATAAGCATCAACAGCATGGATTTAAAGTCATCTTTTTAAAAATGCAATGTTTCCCTAAGGGCTGTGGGCTTCTCTAACCACAAAAGTTTCAGACAAGGCACTTTCATCCCTATTCCTTGCAAGGAAAACAGTTGGGTACAGTGACATTCTTCGAACACAAGAGCAGCCAAAGGCGGGGGCTGGGGGGGGCGGGGAATTCTTCATCATATTTGCCTTTGGAAGGCAATCCATCTCCTTGGTAACAGTTCTTAAAAAAAAAAAAAGAAAAAGAAAAAAAGAAAAAAAAAACCTCTACTAAATCTTACACCTTAGCAGGCAGCCTTGAAAACATGCCAGGGATTCAGGCAAGGTACCCACTCTTTTTCTCAAAAAGATGTTTGGGGTTTTCATGTTTGTCTGTGTTTGTCTGTCTTTACCAAAAAGGGGCATCCAGTGTCTTTCCCATGGATCTCATGTCTTTCCTCATCTAAAAAAAAAAGACATGGTGGCACAGTAGTGACACTATACGTTATAAAATTCTGACGACTGAATGACAGTACATACAGGATTTTAAGGTCTGGCATGTAGAGTGCCATCAATTTCTATTCGCTATGACTATAACTCTTATTATCCCACAGTACAGTACTAGAATAGTACAGATGTGAACCTCAAGATGACAGTAGGGAGAACAAGATGATGTGTGAAACACAATGCAAAAAGCTCCTGCAGCAATTCCACAGCTCAAACCCAGAGGAAAGAGGCAAAGCTATGCCCAGAAAAAAATGTTAAAAAGAAATAAAAAGCAATCAGACCTGTGCTCTAACCAACTAAAACCACACCGCCACCATCATGCAGTTAAAGATGACTCAAGAACAGGAAACGGCACCTGCAGTAAGCTGATGACTGAATCGTACAGGCAAACACACACTCTTGCCCAGAGCCCCATCTGTGACCTGATGTTCCCCATCAGGGAGGAACAGAAGCCACACAATGTAGAGGTTTGGGCACCTTCTTAGACTGGAACAAAAAATGAACCTGGCATCATTTTGATCTCTCTCTGGCACGGCCTCTGTTTTCCTCCCACCCTGATTCTAAGACCTTCCAGTTTGCAGGCAGACACCTTCCAGCTATGGGGATCAAATCACATGTGAGCACATGAGAATGTGCTGCCAGGTTCACAAGAATAGTTGTGGAAAGCTGGGAAACTACTGAACTGACACCATAAGCAGGTCTATTAACAAAGCACACACAAATAATGGAATTAGATAAGAAAAAGACCTAAAGACCTCGAGGCTGAGCATGGTGGCTCACGCCTGTAATCCCAGCACTTTGGGAGGCTGAGGTGGGTGGATCACCTGAGGTCAGGAGTTGTAGACCAGCCTGACCAACATGGTGAAACCCCGTCTCTACTAAAAATATAAAAATTAGCTGGGCGTGGTGGCAGGTGCCTGTAATCCCAACTACTCAGGAGGAGGCAGGAGAATTGCTTGAACCCGAAGGTTGCAGTAAGCTGAGATCACGCCATTGCACTCCATCCTGGGTGACAACAGCGAAATCCCATCTCAGAGGAAAAAAAAAAAAAAAGACAAAGAAAAAGACCTTGGCCTTCTGATGGCAGTTTGAGAGAGAGACAGAGACAGAGAGAGGAGGAGGAAGGACTCCAATGAGTCACTAAAGAACGAAAGCGAATAAGCGGCATGTCTCTAGAGCCCTCCCCAGTTCCCCTTTAAAGGCTCAATCTTGAAGCCTTTAAGTTAGTGCAAACGTTATTCACCATTCAGAAACTTAGTCTGGATTTTTTATAGTTACTTATTATGCAGGTATTGCTTTCTAGATCATTGTGCCAGAAAATGGGAAGTATGGCTCTCTCAGAGCCTGCATTCAAGGACAAGGTACCAACTTAAATTTGTACCAATGAGTCAAACGTGCTCATTTAACACTATGTGTTCCACTACATCAGGCCAGTGACTCCAGCATGTGAATAAGCAGCTGTGAAGTCAATTACATTTTGCTACAGTTTGAATGTCCCTTCCAAAACTCATGTTTGAAATGTAGTTGCCACTGTAACAGTACAAAGAGGCGAGGACCTTTAAGAGGTGATAAGGCCATGAGGGCTCCGCCCTCATGAATGAATCAATGCTGTAATCATGGGAGTGAGTTTATTATCAGAGGAAAAGGTTCCTTATAAACGGATGGGTTTGGCTCCCTTTTGCCTCTCTCATCCTCTCTTTGCCCTTCCAACATAGGATGACATAGAAAGCAGACCCGTCCTTACCAGACACCGGCCCCTCATTCTTGGACTTCCCAGCCTCCAGAATTTTGAGCCAATAAATTTCTGTTGGTTTTAAGTTACCCAGTCTGTGGTATTCTGTTAGAGCAGCACAAAATGAACTAAGGCATATGTCATTCCTACAGCTCAAGGAATAAATCCTGCTGAGGAATTCACAGGTACAAATTCTCTCAGCCTCAAAGCATCCACTCTCAGGACTGTTGAAAGATGGAGGGTAAACTTCTCACCATATTACAAATTAAGACATTCATCTTGACAAGCATTTGTAGAATGGCTACTATGTGCCAGGCACCATGCATACTACTCAGGATCTAGCCATGAACCCTATCCTTATGGAGCTTAGCATCTAAGGGGATCTTACAGTCTGAGTTGTAACAAATGTAAGAAAGAACCAAACTGCAGAAACATAAATCTCTAAAGAAAATAAAAATACATTACAATATGCCTAAAAAAAAAAGAAAAGAAAAGAAAACCGCACTTGTTACTCCTAATACCATTCACTGCTATAAGAGTGAATACCTGCAGCATTACTTTACTCTTACAGTAAGAGTAAAAGCAGAAAAGGTGACCAAGTTAGCGATGTCTGTTAGGTTTAATGTGGAACACATTCAGGGTTATCTCTTCAAGGTATGCCAGATTGGGAAGGAACAGCATCACCTAAACAGGGCTGTTCCCATGCCCAGGAAAGCTGCCAGGCAGCTACTGGGCCTTCAAGGTTACCACTCAAATGCCAGACCAACCTGGCCTGGTGGATGAAGGAGCTCCATGCTACAATGAGACCTGGATTCTTTTCTCAGGTCAGCCATATATCCTACAGCCCTGAACTAGTCAGTTCCTTCCCTGAGGGTATAGTTTCTGCATTTATAAAACGACAAGACCAGTAGAAAAAGGAGAAGCATGGGGAAGTGGGAAGGGATATATAACTGTTCACCAAGTGCATACACAGAAACAAACCCAGCTTTAGATGGCATGATAGGTCCTGGGCGGAAACTCTTGGCTCTTCCTCTTCTTGTTACATACCACGAAGTGTACTTGCGCCATCACCACACTTCCAGGCAGAGTGGCTTTTGAAAGACAACGCTTAGGCAATCTACAACTTCCTAAAATGCTACACAATGCTCCACTTGAGAGCACAATCAGAGCACAATATCCAACTATGGCCCAACCGAGCGGAGCGTGTTTCTCTGATGCTGGTCCCAGCTATACACCAAAGAAGCCTGCCAACAACAGAAGGTCACTAGACTGGGAAAACAGGTGGCTTCCAGAGGCAGTGGCCTTTGAGCTGAGATGTAAAAGAAGGAAGAGGTGAAGGGAAGTAGAGGAATGCTACATCAGAGGGCACTGCATGTACCACGGCCCTGTGATAGAGGAGGCACATGAGCATCAAAGGGGGCAGAAAAAGGGTCCTGTTACCGGAAGATGCAGAGATGGTGTTAGATGCGACTGGAGAGGCAAAGGAAGCCAGACCACAATAAGGCGGCCATTCTAAGAGCAATGGGAGACAACTAAGTGTCTAAGTGAATTACAACTAAGCACTGAAGTGGCATATGTGATCAGATTTTCATTTTGAAAAGACCACCCTGGCTATAGTGGTAGCCACAAGCTAATCAGTGAGTCCAGCTGGCAAACGCTAGTAGCCCCTAAATGAGGACCACTGTCCAAGACATCAAGAAAGAGAAAGGCTGGGACATAGGGGAAAAGAAGAAGGGTCAAGTAAAGGGAAACTTGGTCTAACACAGGCAACTCAGCAGCATCAACATCAATTGGAGCTTGTAAAATGCAGAATGTCAAGCCCCACCTCAGATCCTGCATTTTAACAAGGTCCCCAGGCAATCTGGATGCACATTAAAGTTTGAAAAGCACTCCAACAGAGTGGGAACTGGTCTTTGGAGATTATCGATCATACCACCAAAGACTTGCCTTTTCAAACTCAGCTTTAAACAGTTTGTTAATGAAGCTGCAAAACCGAGATACCTGCCTTAAGGTTTAAATAGAATGGAATCACAGACAAGGGTTGCTGTGAGAGAACTCTTGATTCCTAAACTAGCCAAGAAGGGAAAATCAGCATCCACCTGTTCTTTGATCTCGCCAAGTCAACACAACATAAGCAACCACGCAGGGTGAGCACAGACAGCTATAATACAAAAAATCACCTTGTGACCACTCCCAAAAGCATCACTTATCTTCTAAGCAGAATCTAAGTCTCGCCAAAGCTTCCTGAAGAATCCATGAGTCAGTCACCTTTGAGGGACAGCTTCTCAAAACTCAAATATTCATCTTGTTGCCCACTTGAAAAATGAACAAAGCTACTTGCAACATTCATCAATCCTGCAGATCACAATTCTATCTAATTATAAAAACACTGGCTCAATCAATCAACAGATTTCCTATGATGCTGAAAATCAGTCCTTTAATCATCAAGCATCCCAGCTTTTCCCCCATTTACAAAGCAGGAAACCTAGCATTTATCTCCCAAAGGACGTTTTAGAGATCAGAGAAATGATATTTTCAATGTTCTTTGAGGTAGATCTGGGCTATTTAGTTCACACAATGTTGATTATGTCACTACGCTACTCAAAAAACTTACAGTGACTTCCCAGTGCCCACTGAACAAAGACTCTTCACTGTGCCACCTAAACCTTCCGCAATCTAATTCCAACAACTTTTGGATTCTTATTGCACAGATGATCTAGCCAACCAGGCTAGTCACAGTTTCTGACACCACACTTTAGCTAGAGAGCTTCCCAGTGGAAATGGAACCCCATTGTCAATCCCTCCCTAAGTCCACACCCTCTTGTGTGTTGAGACCTAAAGAACCAGTAGGCACTGGCCAAACAAAGGAGGACAGGGATGGTACCAGAGACACCAGGCAGAAAGAACAGAAATACTCAGTGGACTGATGCTGAGAAACCCATTATCCATTAGAAAAAATCAAAACAGATTCAGAAGGACTGGAGCAGAGAGCTTACACACATAGACAATGTGAGGCTGGAAAAGCTGGCAGGGGCCAGAGTCCACAGGGCTCAGAAAGCCCTATCAAGATGTCTGAACTTTATCCTAAAAGGGCTAGCAGAAATGTTCTTGAAAGCAACTACACTGTAATACTTGAGAACTGTTTTAGTGAAAGCAGAAGGTGCCTCCAAAGACTTTTTCTGAAACTCTTGATTCACTTTGCCCACCAGTGAAATTCAAACTGTTTTTAGGAAATATATGTGGGAATTTTAATGGCAGTACATCATCTCTTTTAACCAGCGATTATAATCACAGAACTATAGAACTTTAGCAATCATTTACTCTAACCCGTTATTTTAAAGATAAGAGAACTATGGTCCTAAGAGATTAAATAATTTGCTCAAAGACAGAGGCAATTTGTGGCAGAGTCAATATTTAAACCCAAGTCTTATGTCTTCTTTGGCCAGAGAGAATAGGATGTAGTAAACATTCCGATATAAGAATCAAAGCATTTATTCATTAATTCCACAAATATTTATCTATACAGCAGATGCCATCATAAGCACTGGTTATACAGAAATGAAAAATGACAAACATCTTTGCCCTTGTGGGGTTTTCATTCTAGTAGCAGAGACGGATCAAACACACACACACACACTGAAAAACTTACCTTAGTAAACAAAGTAAATTATACAGCATGTTAAAACAAGGTAAGTGCTACATAAAAAAGTAGAGCAGAGAATTGGGATGGGGGAGGCTGTCAGGGTAGAACTTGCTGAGGTGACATTTGAGAAAGTCTTTAGAACGGCAGATACTTTCAGGATCCTGGGGATTTGAGAGGTCACATGATTTCTATCCATTCCATCATAACTTACCTGTACAAAGTGGTAGGTAATAGGGCTGAGATTCGGGGGATAAATTCAGCCCCTTTCCCAAACCTGCTGACATCCATCTACCAAGTTCAACAAACAAAACTCCACAATTCTAACATTCTCTCTTTTCAAACTGGAAAAAATTCTCCTCCTGGCTTTAATAAGAGGCCTTGATAGGCTGATAAATTGGAATGTAATGAAGAAGTGGATAAGGAGGGAATTTGGGGCTGGAAGCAAAACAAGTACATATTCTACACTTGGGTAATGAACCAAGCCAATTTATTTTGGTTACTGCCAAATATGGATTAAAATGTGGGTCACTTCCTGAACACACCAGAAATGAAACTGAGATTGGCACCAAGTTCCCAAAACCTGATGAAGAGTTGCCCAGAACAGAGAAAAAGGAGGCACCAAAAGAGGAAGAACAACTGAGATTACAAAGACCATTACAGCTTGGCCTCTTCTTCCCCAGAGCATGCTGTGCGGTGGTAAAGAGTCAACAATATCATTCCAGAGAGCCAATACTTTCTGAGTAATCCTCACAATAACCCTATGAGGTGGTTACTTTCATCAGCCTCACTTTACAGATGAGAAAACTGAGGCAACTGAGTTTCTGAGAGATTAAAATGCCCACACAGTCAATGGGCAACAGCCAGACTGGAACCTAGGTCTATCTGACTCCAAAATCCATTCTGGGGGTAGGCAAAATGTGGCTCTTTTGTGTTTGTATGACCTGTGAGTCAGGAATGGTTTTTACATTATTAAAGGGCTGTAAATTTTTTTTAAAAAAAAGATGATACGACAGAGACACTATGTGGTGCACAAAGCCTAAAAAATTTACTAACCGGCCCTTTACAGAAAAAGCTTGCCTACCTTTGTAGTCTAATCCATTATACGAGACATCAACAGATTCACAACAAGTTCTATTAATTGTAGTTTATTTCCCAAAATGTAAATAGCATAAAGAAAAAGAGACTCTGGAAGATAAAGAACTAGCTCTCATACTGGCTGGGCTATAAGACAATCAATCGTTGACTGAGGTATTACAGAACTCTGTAGCATTACTTAATAGTTCTCATACATCATTTTGTTTTCATTTCTTATCATCTGTCCCAAAAGGGGCAGTCCCCTCTCTCCCTCCTATCTGCCTGACATCCCTGTCCCCTACTCTCTAGGCACTTAACTCCCAAACACTATTCTTAGGGTGTTCACCGTCTGCCCAATCCTGGTGGTGCCTAATACTAAAATTCTGAAACTATCTGATTTTTTCCCCCTACAAATTTGAATTTCCAGGGTTACTTTATTAAACCACAGCCTGATCGCCCAAAGTAATTTTCAAATGTGGGTAACAACCATGCTATATCTGGAAGGCAGGGCTTTTTCTCTTCCACAGATGACCGTGTTCAATTTACTTATGCCAGTGTGGAGTAACTGCATTGCCTTGGCCTCTATCCCCCCTCCTTCTGTATTTATAGCACCCCAGTATTCCTCTGGGAAATCATCCCTCCCTGACTCTCAGAACACTTATTTCACCCACTGTCAACTCTACTCTGGGGTTCAGTCAGGTTGGCTTCAGGGATTATCTCAAGGATGAGCACAGGCTTCAACAAAGAGCCAATGAGAACCATGCTGAGGGCTTCCATTTAAAATCGTAGCCAAGTCATCCCACCAATTGAAGGAAAAGGCTGCCTGAGAATGGCGCCAGCCTAGAGAAGAGTGGAGTTGACAGATGCAGAGACCAGAGCCTGCTGATATCCTCTGGAGTCATGAGAGTCTGGCAGGTCTTCAGTTAGAACATCACTGGGCTTTCCAGCAACATACCACAACAAATTCCCTCTCTGTTTAAGCCACTTGGATTGGTTCTTCTCTCATTCACCATGGAAAACACCCTGTTTGTTGTGGCCAGAAGAGAAGCACCACATCTACAAATGTAACTTATTAAAACCAACTGAGGCTGGGCATGGTGGCCCATGCCTGTAATCCCAACATTCTGAGAGGCCGAGGCAGGTGGATCACTTGAGGTCAGGAGTTCAAGATCAGCCTGGCCAATATGGAGAAACCCCATCTCTACTTAAAATACAAAACTTAGCTAGGCATGGTGACACATGTCTGTAATCCCGCTACTTGGGAGGCTGAGGCACAAGAATTACTTGAACCCGGGAAGTGGAGGTTGCAGTGAGCCAAGATCACGCCACTGCACTCCAGCTTGGGTGATAGAGTGAGACTCTGTCTCAAAAAAAAGAAAAAGAAAAAGAAAAAATAAATAAATAAAGCCAACTGAGAGAATGGTGATAACAAGCACTGCCTTCACTGTCAGCAAAGCTCCTCACCAATACTCTATGTCCATACTGAGACCTGAAGGGGTTCCACTCTCTTTTCCCCATCTATTCCATCTCTCTAGGGCTCTCAGAGAGACATTAAGGCCTCCTAATTTAACACTAAGTGATCGGATTAGAGCTGGGACCAGTGAGACTAAAACACTAAGACTCACCATCAATGTTTCGAATTAGCATGCTTCATCTCCTCCCACCCAAAGCTATGACCCCTCAAGCCTCTAAAGAAAGACCAAAAAAAAGCAAAGGGATATAACAATCAGTGGGCAAATTCTCCTGCTGCTTTTCGGTCCAGGGTTGCTTGGCAACCAGCCTCGGCCTGGTCATTCCAGTGGACAGGCAGAGGAACGAATGTCAGGCCTCCAGGTCATGCACCATGTCCTGTTTGTGGTCCCACTACTCGAGGGCAGGAGTGGATTCATGCTGTTCTACAAAGCTGGCAGAATGCAGCTGACAAAGCCCCTGATGTCTGAGGGGAACACATGTGGGTTTCTGTCTGCCCCACACTGGCCAAAGTTCCTCCAACCTTTCTGCCTTCGATGAACATCAGTTCTCAGTGTTGCTGAAAACAGACGAAATAGGCTTTCAAAAACAGCTTGATAGGAAAACAAGGAAAAGGTTTTGAACACAGAAAGAACTTTAATGTTATTATTTATCAAGATAGTAGAAATCAGCACAATAAAAGGCACCGTGCACATCAGGAAAACACAGGCCAGCTTGCATTTCAGGTCCAGGATT
This sequence comes from Macaca nemestrina, assembly GCF_043159975.1. Taxonomy (NCBI): domain Eukaryota; kingdom Metazoa; phylum Chordata; class Mammalia; order Primates; family Cercopithecidae; genus Macaca; species Macaca nemestrina. The sequence goes on from NC_092130.1 coordinate 37,627,107, forward strand.
TTCTCAAATCCTCCAACGCTGCTCATTCCACAGCTACATTCAAGGATTCCCGCTCTGAAAGCACAGCCAGGGTGCTCTCAGTCTCTAGGTCATGAACTAATTTCCAACTGAGAAGTCAATGGGGATAGAGATTTCTGCATTTGGCAACACACTTTAGAAGTAACTGTGGTATTAGATGTCTGCACAGTCAGTACCCTGGAGGAGAAGGAGGAAAAAAAATGTGGGTCAATAAGTCTCTAGTGCTTAGATGTCGCCAAACAGGGCATCTGTGTGAGCAAAAATAGAGAAGAGGTGATGCTGTTCCTTCTCTCTCTCTACCCACTCTAAATACCTAAGAATGGTAGTGTTCCACAAAAAAGCACAGAAACCAAAGCCCAAGAGAGAGACAGAGACAGTCTCTTCTGCTTAAATTTTACTTAGCAAGCCTAAAAAATAAGAAGCTGCATGGGAGGCACTGTCTTTTGTTTGCTAAATTCCTGTTAAGACCCATTTATGCACATGGAACTATCCAAATGAACTGATATTATATTAAATCCTGCAAAAGGTCACTAAAGATTTCAGATAAATTCTGTGCAGAAACTATGCCCTGAGGGTATCTACTGGAAGAACAAGAGATGTGGTTCCAACACAGAAACGCTGTCAGCAAACAACGTACGAGAGGCCTGAAATATGGACCAACGAGAGGCCTGAAATATGGACAAAGACAAGAGAAATTTCTTTTTAATTTTAAAGGAAAGTGAAAAATGACTCTTTTGTAATTGACCAGGAGGCTTATAAAGTGTACCTTCCCATTTGTGCTACTATAACTAAAATGATTTGTCAAAACTTAACACCTTTTTTTTTTTTTTTTGAGATGGAGTTTTGCTCTTGTTGCCAAGGCTGGAGTGCAATGGCGTGATCTTGGCTCACTGCAACCTCCGCCTCCCGGGTTCAAGCAATTCTCATCCCTCAGTCTCCCAGATAGGACTACAGGCGTGTGACACCATGCCTGGCTAATTTTTGTGTTTTTAGTAGAGATGGGGTTTCACCACATTGGTCAGGCTAGGCTGGTTACAAACTCCTGACCTCAGGTGATCCACCAGCCTTGGCCTCCCAAAGTGCTGGGATTACAGGTATGAGCTAACATGCCCGGTCAACTTAACACCTTTAAACGCGAGGGGTAGGGAGGAGAATATATACTCTAATATTCAAAATATCTATTTTTAAAGCAGTTTCATATTCACAAGCAGCTTTGTCAATTTAAGAGTTAGCTAAAAGTCCATTTCTTCTAGGTGTGAAGATTAGGAAAGCCATCAATTCACCGAAAGTCAACTGGCCCAGTCAAGCAGACCCGGCCCTCCTGCATGGTGCTACTTTTGACACAGATTTAGAAACATTCCATTTCTCTCCCCTTTTCCCTACTTGAGAAAAGTAAAGCAACAGAGAACTAAGAGAGAAAAAGAATGAGCACACTGGCAAAAGAACGAGATAGGAGATGGAGGCTGGTGACAGCATTATTCTACACTTAGTTCTGATTCTTGCTTCTTTTAACTCATCATTTCTTGGGCTACCCCAAAGGAAGCCAGATGGCATCCTATCAGAGCAGTCACACCTGGTCTATCCAAGACAAAAGGCTGAGGCAGGAGAATTGCTTAAACACGGGAGGCGGAGGTTGCAGTGAGCCAAGATCGTGCCACTGCACTCCAGCCTGGTGACAAAGTGAGATTCTGTCTCAAAAAAAAAAAAAAAAAAAAAAAAATCTTTAAAGCAAAATAAAACCTAAGGAGAACCAAGAGATGCTTGAGGCCATCAACACTTAGAGTTGCTTCTAGAAAAAAAGTCAAGTGGTTGAGAAGGGCCCTTTGAAGGAACATTTGACATCATTTATTCAGCAAGCAGCGGGGAGTTTAGAGGATGAGAAGTACCATAAAGACTATTAAATGGGGTAACGAGATAGAAGGGGAAGGATGGGGCAGCAACCTGAGACTTTAGGTCAGATGGACAGAGGAGGACTCTTTGAGAGGACCTTTGGCTGACAGTTGAAGGATGAAAAGATGATGACATAAAAATCTGTAGCAAAGGCATTCCAGAAAAACAGCAAGGGAAGGTGGCGGGAAAGTGCTCAGAGCATCAGAGGAATCTGAGGTCAGCCAAGTATAAGCACAGTGAGGTAGAAAGCAGAAGGTCAGAGAGGCATTAGGTAAAGTAGGCAGAAGCCTGATCATACAAGGTCACACGAACCATGATCAGGTATCAGAATTGTATTACAAATGGCATGGGAAGCCACTGGGAAATTCTGCACGAGAAAGAGTGGAATAAGGTTCATGACTTCTAAAATATTGGTCTGCCTGCCATGTAAGAAATGGATTCTGTCTTACCAAGATCACTAAGGTTCTAGGTGGTCATGATTCCAATGAGTAAGAGTATCATTCTGCTTACAAAAATAGAAGGAGAAATACAATGGGAAAAAATACTATTCAGCAGAGTCTTTGCTTTAATAAAGGGATGCCTCACAATTTTCAACACTCTGGTCACCAACTATATGCCCAGAATGGAAGGTCATTCAGCCACTCAGAGAAGTATTCTCTGACTATGTAATCTAAAGTTGCCTCTACCCTCTACCATCCATCACTCAGTGTTATCTTATTTCCATCATGGTACTTTATACTATCCAGTAGCATCCTGTTCACTTGTTTACTTGTTTGTCTGCCCACAGAAATAAAAGCTCCATAAGGTTGGAATTTAATCTTGTTCAAACTATCCCCCCAACACTACAACAATGTCTACCATACAGCTAGAGTACAATAAACATTTGTTGACTGGATTAATAAAGACCTTATCTTTATTTGTATTCAAAACAAAATTCTACCAGTCCCCAGTTCTAGATTCCTTTCTAGGGCAATCAGCTTCTTATGTGGGTTGTTATAAAATGACTTCAGAAATTCAGCAGAGATTAGGAAAGAGTACCCTGGTCCTGGATACCTAAGGAAAGAAGGGTTCCCTTGTCCTAGATCCCATAATAACCCAGTCTAGATATGTTTTAGAGTGTCTTGTGCTGTTGTTTACCCCAGAACTGCCCAAGTGTTCGAGTCTGCTGAGTGGCAGGAGCGTGTATGGGTGGGGGTGCGAGGAAATGTAAACTTCTAGTACTGAGAACAGAAATAATTCATGACGAAAGAATGGAGATCAGTCCTTAACACAAACAATTATATAAATAAGGCAACTTTTTGTTAAGTACCACGACACTTACATTAGACTCGAAGAAGTATTCTTAAGTAATCACCTCTGGGTAGTGAGATAGGTTGGGATGGGAGGGGCACTCATGTGATACGTTGTTTTTATAATGATTTTTGATAACTCAGCATCCCAAACAGTCCAGAAAAGATAGCAGAATCTTGTGACTAGACAGATTTACAACCAAGACATCTGGATTAAATTCAATATAATACTGGCCAGAGTATGAGGTCTAGTCTAATTTCTAGATATAATTATGAGGATTTATCTCCACTGAGCAAGCCAGAGATTCAGATGTAGAGACAGCAGAGAGACAATTTTTTTAAATGTCTATACTATTACTATCTCACAAAAGGTGAAAATAATGATTAGAGTAGCAGTAGCTGCTACATTTTTGTATCTGCTGCTTTGCACATGCTACTCCATTTAACCCTTCCAATGTTCCCAAGTAAGCACTCATGTCCCCATTTTGTAAATGAGAAAACAGAAGATTTAAGGGCTGGGCTAACAATTTATAGTCAGCAGTTTAACAATAGTTCCAAGCAAAAGGGTTGGCATTAGACCAAGGTTCAAATTCTGACAATAGCACTTTTTAGTTGTCTGAGACACTTAACCTCTCTATGCTTCCGTTTGCTAGTTTATAAATGAACACAGCAGTACATACCTCATTAAAACTGTTGTGAAGGTTCAATGAAATAAAGTTTGTAAAACACTTAACGAAATCATCTGACTCACAGAAAACACTTAAGTGGTGGGGATATTCTACTGCAGTTGTCCCTCAGTATCTGTGGGGCACTGGGTCCGGACTCCCAACAGATACCAGTATCTATGGATGCTCAAGTCCCTGATATAAAATGGCATAGTATTTGCATATAACCTAAGCACATCCTCTCATATACTTTAAATCATCTCAAGATTACTTATAATTCCTAATACAAGGTAAATGCTCTGTAACAGTTGTTATACTGTATTGTTTAGGGAATAATGACAAGGAAAAACATCTGAACATGTTCAATAATGATGCTCTTTTCCCAACCCAATATTCTCAATTTGTGGTTGGCTGAATCCCCAGATGAGGAACCCACAGATACCGAGGGTCAACTGTACTATTAGTATGGTTCAAATAAATTTAAATCATGCTTTCAACATATGAAATTTTTTATACTGTGACACTCTGGTAAGGTATCTTCTCTTCGTCCCCAAGGTTCTGCTAAACCAGCAACAAAAAAAATGGGGTGGGAGTGGGGGAGCAAGCAGAGAAATGGGAGCTGGCTTTAAAAGAACTGATTAATTGGCCAGGCACGGTGTCTCGTGCCTGTAATCCCAGCACTTTGGAAGGCCAAGGAGTCTGAGACCAGCCTGGCCAACATGGTGAAACCCCATCTCTACTAAAAATACAAAAATTAGCTTGGCATGGTGACACGCGCCTGTAATCCTAGCCACTGGGGAGGCTGAGGCACTAGAATCACTTGAACCTGGGAGGCAGAGGTTGCAGTGAGCCGAGATCATGCCACTGTACTCCAGCCTGGGCAACAGAGTAACACTCCATCTTAAAAAAAAAAAAAAAAAAAGAATTGGTTAATAATCATGGACAAAAGAGAGAGAGATGCAACCTAAGCATCCAAAAATAGGTCATCAGTTCAAAAAGTCTTCACACAATATACCTGGAGTATTATGTAGCCACTAAAAACCATCTTAGAGAGTAATGATACATAGGGATGATCATGAACTGTTGAAAAGACTATAAAACCAAAATGACAATCTCTAATCAGTACTATAGGCATAATTTGCATTTTCTTTTATCCATCTATAATTTCTAAACTTTCTCTAATGAACATGTATTATCTGTATAATCATGTTATCTAAGAAAAAATACATGTTTTTGGATTGCTTTTTTTCCTTTTAATGACTAACCTATGCAGACAGAAAGTCAGGGGAAGGCAGAAGGGTCAAGCTGCTCCTTAGGTGTTGGTGGCTTTGTCAGTGGCGTTGTCAGCTGTAGGCTTGGCTGTCCAAGGGAGGGAGATGTAAGCCATCTATCTTATCCGGGTCTCATTGTATATGTCCAAAATACATTCTCCATGGAGATTCTAGACGGAACACCTGCAAAGACTCAGATCTCATACCCAGTTTCCTGACCTCCCCAAATAGGTTTCTAGGTCCCTAATTGGCATTAAAAATACATAATTATTTCTGGAACTGTTCAACTAACCCAAATAACATGCTCTCATTCCATGTCCCCAAATTTCTCTCCTTGAAATACAAATCATTGACCTACTTTGTTAAAGACCATTTTAATGGCGCTCTCCCACCCCAACGATAAAAATGGGACACTTGACACTATCATGAGGTCCCATCAGAGAGGTAGAAAATAGCCACTAGTTACCCATCAGAGCGGCTAACCAGTGAGCCAGACGTTCTGTGCCCACCCTGGTTCTGAGCACATCCTCTCACTCTGAAATGTAACACAGGAAGTATAACAGGAAAGGGAGCCCTAGACAGTGCTTTTTAACCAGATGAGACCACTCACAGTCCAACTAAGAGTTCTGTAGAACCAGAACATCTTAGACACCTCAAATCTGACAGTCATTTTAGCTATAATTATAGAACTCCGAGCCGGATGCAGTGGCTCACTCCTGTAATCCCAGAACTTTGGGAGGCCAAGGCGGGCAGATCACGAGGTCAAGAGTTCGAGACCAGCCTGGCCAACATGGTGAAACCCTGTCTCCACTAAAAATACAAAAATTAGCTGGGTGTGGTGGCATGTGCCTGTAATCCCAACTATCCGGGAGGCTGAGGCAGGAGAATTGCTTGAACCTGGGAGGCGGAGGTTGCAGTGAGCAAAGATCATGCCACTGCATTCCAGCCTAGGCAACAAAACAAGACTCCGTCTCACATAAAAAAAAAAAAAAAAAAAAAAAAAAAAATTATAGACCTCCAGAAATCTGTTTCAGGTCACCAAAGGCTTTGTTTTCTCCATAACTGAGATATCAGGGATGAATCCCAGCTACTCAGGAGGCTGAGGCAGGAAGATCATTTGAGGCCAGGAATTTGAAACCAGCCTGAGCAACACAGCAAGATCCTATGTCTAAAAACACTTTTTTAAACTTAGCTGAGCATGGCAGCAAGCTCCTGTAGTCCCAGCTACTCAGGAAAATGAGGTGGGAGGAACACTTGAGCCCAGGAGTCCGAGGCTGCAGTTAGCTATGATCACACCACTGCGTTCCAGCCTGGGTGGTAGAGGAAGACCCCAACTCTTGAAATTGACTTTTTAAAAAATGTATGAGGGCCAGACACAGTGGCTTACACCTGTAATCCCAGCACTTTGGGAGGCCAAGGCAGGAGGATCACTTGAGGCCAAGAGTTCTAGATAAGCCTGGGCAGCATACTGAGACCCCCAACTCTACCAAAAAAATATATATATATTTTTTAATTAGCCAGGCATAGTGGCACCAGCTTGCAGTTCCACCTCCTTGGGAGGCTGAGGTGGGAGGATTGCTTGCACCCAGAAGTCTGAGGGTACAGTGAGCTATGATTGTACTACTACACTGGGTGACAGCACAAGACTCTATTAAAAAAAAAAAAAAGATACCAGGGATCAGTCACCTCTCTGGTCCTTTGGCAAGGCAAGAGAGAGATGGAAGAAGGCCAGAGAGTGAATAAATGAGGGGGGTGGGTGGGGAAAGATGAAGGGAAAGAAAAAGAAGGGAGGAAAGCAAATGTGAGAGAGAGAGAGAAAACACACAGATGGTAGAAAACATATTCTCTACATTTGGACTAGAATTTCCTAGAACAATGCAAGGTTGCTAGTGAGGAAGAAGGGCTTTCCTGTTAAGACCTGAGACACCCCCAAACCATCACCATTTCAGCACATAAAAAACTTACTTTTGTCAATAGTTCCTAAAATGGTTAAAGCTGAAACCCTCAAATGCCAACAGCCAAATCAGGATAGTACTGGAAATTTTTTTCCTCTGTAGAAATAAAGGAATGCATCTACCTACTGGATTTGGGGTACCCATTCTCAAGCAGAAATAACATGCTCTCATTCCAATTACTCTCTCTAAAGCATGATCAACACCAAGGGAGAGACAAGAAAAAAGAAGTGTGAAACCAGAGGCCTACAGGCCCCCTTGGCAGTGCGTGTGCATTAGTCAGGTTGCACTAGTAAATCTGTCAGAGGACAAGAATGTGTGAAGAGCAAGAACAGTGCCAGGTCGGAACATCCTGGTGTTAGAACTGCAGCATTCCGAGGAGTTGCAAATTGTTTGGATGCACTGAAGGAAAAGGGTATGCGACTTCACAAGATCAAGAGACGAAGCAGACAGGAGAGTCCCACGCTTGGAGACATGAGTTAAAAATCCTAAGGAAGTGGTTGCCTAGGGACTGGAGGTAGGGATGGAAAGAATGGCAGATATTAGCTAAGGAGTACAGGATTGCTTTGGGGGAATGATGAAAACGTGCTAATATTAATCGTGAAGATGAATGCAAAATCCTCTGCATATACTAAAAGCCATTGAATTGTACGCTGCAAATGGGTAAATTGTGTGGTGTGAATTGTATCTCAAAAAAGCTGTTTTTAGAAAAAATTGTCCATGGTCTCTGCCTACCATCGCCTACCCCCAGGCTGCCCATTTGGGGAGCTCAGTAATATGACTGATTGAGACGGCACATTAAGAGATATGAGTCATCCTTCTCCAGTTTGACATTTTACAAGTTTCTTGCTTAACCATCAAAAAACACTTAAATTGTCTTTCTTAAAGACAGTTTAAGGGCAGTAAGGATCAGATTCCTTAGGAAAACAAGCAAATTTTAAGTTCTTCAACTTGTGATCATCTTCATGTACAAATTATGTACAGTTTCGAGCACAAAATCCCAAGCAAGCCCCATTGGGCTGTGTCTTTTCCTTGCAGTATGGTATGAGGTTGCACTGGCCAGGAGAGGTGGAGGAGATGAGAAGCAAGCCAAAGTTATATCCCAAAAGACACGGAGGCCAAAAGCTATCAGTTCCACTCTAATTTCCCATGCAATGGAGCAGAGCTTCCCTGCTGGGGAACCGATTACAAGCATGCTGGCTACATAAGAGGAAACAGGCTTTCTTTCCAGAGAGAGACCCATCCTTGCTGCTCTAAACAGAGCTGGCAACATGGTAGTCTGCTGACCTTTCACACTGAACTCAGGGCAGCTTCAGTCAGAAGGCCGGGAGATTGCAGCAAGGCCTGGCCAGCAGACACAGATGCAGCAGGAGGCCGAAGCCTCCAGATGCTGAGGCACTCGCCTCCAGATGCTAAGGCACTCATCTCCAGTGCCTGCCCTGGCCTCCACAATGACATATTGTCCACAGCAGGGGTTGTGTGGCTGATGATCTGCTAGATAAGTCGCCCAGGGTAGTCTGTGTCAAACATTTCAGTGCACTAGTCAGATACAAATGCAAGAAACCCTTATTTTTGGAAGAGCAACCCACAGATTTTCTTAAGAAGCAAACAGCAGAGCGAAAGCAGCACTAATTTCCTGGTGGTGACACCCTGGGGTCACACCAGCAGCAACTGTGGTCTGCATAGTCATCCAGCCCTCCTTTAACAGGGTGAGAACCAGCTGAGATCAGAACAGAGCCAGCAGTATTTGCCAGAAATGAGTTGCCCAGGGGCACCTCCAGGTAGAAGGGGGGGGAGATCAGCCCTCTCTGGGTTTAGGGCACCTCAGCTCCAGAGCCATCAGCCAGTCTCTCTCTTCCTCTCCCCAGATCCTGAGTTCCCCTAGCTGTGCAACAGCTCAACTAGCTCATTATGCTTCCTGAATGTTTTTAAAGAAAAAAAAAATGTGAAACATAATTACAGGCTCTGACCTCAAATGACTTTAACCCTGACAAGAGCACCCAAGACTCACTATGGGAATACAGTTTCCCTGTGATTGCCCAGGAGCAAAAGTTTCCTTTCAGGAGCTCCCCCACATCCGCTGGCAATGCTGCAGAAGGGTTCCAGCTCACAGGCCAAGCTCACGGAACAACTGGATCCCAGGCGTGAAGCCACACTGGCTGACATGTTCTCAAGCTGCTAGAACTTTTACACTTCTGAAACACTCCTGCATCATTCCTAGGCCTGCAGTAATGCAAACATCCTCCAGATATCTGAGATGTGCCCACATGAGGCTGGAGAGCACAGCTGTGCACATTAAGGGAGAACAGGATTTGGGGACTAGATTTATGGAGAATCTCTTCTGACCTATTTAGACTTAATGTGTGGTCCAAGGACTCCCACCATGCAAATCACTTGGGGTGAGATGGAAGGGAGTGGGGGCACGGGTGTAGGAAATTCAGATTTCTAGGCCCGCCTAGAGCTCATGCATCAGCATTTTCTTGGGTAAAGCCTGGGAATCTGCAATTAGGGGAATTCTTACACACCTTCACTTTTAAGAACCACTATCTTGCAACAAGGACACTTTAATGGCAGATTCCAATAACAGGTCACTTACCACAGGCCTGCTTACACTGCTAAGCACCATATCTACAATTATCTCAGCTGTTCCTCACAATAATATTGTAAGGTATAATAGATACGTATTATCCTCCCTTGCACCTGGTGCTGCTTTCTCCAGTTTCAGCTCCAAAGGTCAAATCCAAAGGCTTCTAAACAAGTCCTCACCCAAACTGGCCAGGAAGAAACATCAAGTCATCAAAGCCTCTCCAACTCCCTGCTACCCACCTGCTAAATGTGGATGCTCCCCATGGTTTCAGCATCCACTCTCGTCTCTCACTCCATGCCAGGTGTTTGTCACCCTTGTTGCACATTAGAATCACCTGGGGAGTTTTTAAAACACCCCATACCCAGATTGCACCCAGTCAAATTATATCAGAATCTCTGAAGGTGAGTCCTGAGCTCCCCATGGTGATTCCAGTGGAGAGTAGAGGCTGAGGACCCCTGCAGGGGTCTCACTCTTATAGATTCAGTCACTCCCAGGGACTCAAATACCACCTGGGGAGAGCCAAACCTATACCCGTAGCCCTCATCTTCCTCCAGAGCTCCAGACTTGTGCTTCCCACAGCCTCGTGGGTGTCTCCACCTGTATGCCCTGTAGGAACTCAGCAAGGACAAACCTTACTTTACTCCGTATCCCCCATCACACACCACGATTCCTCTCCTGTATGCAGTTCAGCCATCCTCCTAAGGCCTAAGAAGGAAACGCTGGAGACACGCCTAACTCCTCTGTCACCCCTTCCTCAGGCATTATGCTGCTGACTATGTGTTATCTTCATCCACACCTGATCATCTACTCTCAAAAATGCCATGAATCGGCCAGGCACAGTGGCTCATGCCTGTAATCCCAGCACTGTGGGAGGGCAGATCACGAGGTCAGGAGATTGAGCCCATTCCTAACACGGTGAAACCCCGTCTCTACTAAAAAAAAAAAAAAAAAAAACACAAAAAATTAGCTGGGTGTGGCGGTACATGCCTGTAGTCCCAGCTACTCAGGAGCCTGGGGCAGGAGAATCGCTTGAACCCGGGAGGCAGAGGTTGCAGTGAGCCAAGATCGCACCACTGCACTCCAGCCTGGGCAACAGAGCAAGACTCCATCTCAAGAAAAAAAAGAAAAGCCACGAATTCTGCATTCCACTCTATAACTTATCAGTGTTTACTTGAATATTCAAATTGTGATTCCACTGAGTAAAACAGATTTTCAGCAGACTCTATTCCCTAGCATGCACCCTCCTGCCCCAGACACCTGCAACCAAGTCTAAGGAATGCGTCACTCCCCTCCCTCTCCCCCCGGGCGTGATAGACAGATGGTGTCCATTCTCTCACATACTTCTGCCTTGGGACAGTGTTAAGCAGAGAATGACTCTCATACCACCGGTGAAATATGGGATTATTTTAGGCAATACAATGACAAATACTTTCCAATGTAATGATTATGATTTAATAACTATTTGAAGATATTTAGGAAAAAAGTTAAACATATCAAACTTGCCATTTCTTTTTTTTTTTTTTTTTTTTTTGAGACGGAGTCTCGCTCTGTCGCCCAGGCTGGAGTGCAGTGGCCGGATCTCAGCTCACTGCAAGCTCCGCCTCCAGGGTTCACGCCATTCTCCTGCCTCAGCCTCCCGAGTAGCTGGGACTACAGGCACCCGCCACCTCGCCCGGCTAGTTTTTTGTATTTTTTTTTTTAGTAGAGACGGGGTTTCACCGTGTTAGCCAGGATGGTCTCGATCTCCTGACCTCGTGATCCACCCGTCTCGGCCTCCCAAAGTGCTGGGATTACAGGCTTGAGCCACCGCGCCCGGCCCAAACTTGCCATTTCTGAATGCAGGTTCAAAAGCTCCTTTTTGAAATAAATGTATTTTGTAATGAGTAGACTTTTTTCAAAGTAAATAAATGGTGGCAAGAGTGGGGTAAAAATAACAGAGGTACTCTTTACGTGACTGATCATTAGTGACCACACTGCCCCATTGGGCTTAATAAGCCTTCAGTTGCCTTTCCCACAGGCCTCTGCTCCCTCCCCCAGAGATCCTTTGAAACTGTTAGCAATCACCCCCTTGTGCTGTGGGCTGCCCGTTTTCCTGCCTCCTCTCAAAACACTGAGCATCTAGGAGACAAGGACTGTGCCTGCTTCATGCCAGGAACCTGGCCAAAGTGGCCTTTTACATCAACAGGAGCTGGAACAGAGATGGCAGAGGACACGTGGCATGATCCTATCCTCCATCAGGGAAAAGTGCTAAGCTCTGCAGGAGAAGCTGCCAGAGAGAGATGTCATGCAAAACTCCCCACTCCCTCACCAGTTCCCAGGAATTCCAGCGCCCACAGGGAAGCTTCTATGATAGGCAAGGTGTCCCCTAGACCAGAGTCATGGTCTCCGGTCACAGAAGGCAGAAGACTGCCCTCCTTCGACACCTGCCGAATCTCCTGAATGTTGCACACGCCACACAAAGATAAAAACTCAACAGCACCATCACTAGGAACACAAACAAGGTCTCTCGGATCCTACATTCAACTGATTTCTAGGTACAGCTGTCTCAGTTTGGGGAATGATTTTTGCTGTGGCTTTTAATCCCAGAATTAATAATACACACAAACTGGAAAGGGGAAAATGGAGAAAATTCTAAGTATCATGTTATTTACAGAGACAATTCTGTAATAAACTGTCTAAAATGGTGAGTTTCCTTCCTACTCTAAAATCATGGTTTATCAAATTCAGTTCACTTAGAACTTTTCAGAAACACTGCTATGAAATACTTCTTAAAATGAAAAATGTACACACCCTTTGGTTCAGCAGTTTCATTTCTAGCAATTTGTCACCCGTGTGCCTCACGCCAGAGGTGCCAGGATGTTCACAACACCATTACTTGCAATGGTGAAAGGTTGGAAATAATCTAAATGTTTATTATGAGGGGAATGGTTACATAAACCATATTTAATTCATACAATAGAATACAATGCAATCTAACAATGAGTGAGCTTTCTATGTACCAATGTAGAATGATATCCAATATATTAAAAGCAAAGGGTAAAACAGCACATATGGCATGCTACCACATAATGTGTATGTGTATTTGTTGGCACATGCATCAATTACACCTGAAAAATACCAAAGAAACTGATAAAATGATGCCTCCAGAGGAAGAAGCGGGGATCAGGAGACAGGAAGCATTGCAGGGATACTCACATTCTCTTTTGAAATGTGAACCACTTATAGGTATTACCTATTTAGACAATCCTTTTAAAAAGAAACATAGCTATGAGTTAAAGTAAAAATGCCTTATTTTACTTGTTCAACTAACATTCATTGTCTACCCCTAACCCACAAGTGTGAAAATGAGATACGCAGTCAGGAATTTGCTAAGGCTTTGGTCCTATCTGTTTGACAGTCTCCTTGGCACAGAAACAGCCAAAGTTCAACTCAGTCAGCTTGGAGATCTGTCTGAAGTCTCAGAGGAGGAGGCAGTTCATATTTTCAAAGTGTTCAAATTAGACTGCAGTAAACTTAAAAGCAGCTCTGACAGCAAGATCAGATGAGTTTTGAAACTTACCGGTGGTATCTTTTCAAACCATATAAAACAGGAGTTTTTTGAGCTTTTGCTGTGTGGCAGCAGCAAGAGTCAAAGAGTAGCTACTGGCTTGGCCCACAGAAACCAGCTAGTTAACAGTTTGGTCCGGAATTCACAAACCCCTCAAACCTTTGTCTATCTGGCAAAGAAACACACACACACACACACACACACACACACACACACACACCCCCTAACCCCAGGAATCTCCTCTTTCTAAATATAGCAGGAAACTGCCCAGTCTCCAGCTTACCCAGGGCAGCATTCTGTGCCTTCCAACCAAGGTGAAATGAGCCAGACACAAACATGCCATGACAGCTCGTGGCCCACGCTGCCAAGCTGTTTTACTTATCATTTCTTCTCTCTCCATTCTGAGTTGTTACAAAAATGTGTAAACCCCAGTCACTATAATTTGTAAAAATTCCTCTGGCTGCTAATGCTGTTGTTCTCACCGTAAATAAACACGATTTCCTTCTTGGTCCCTAAGCTTGGAGGTTAGAATAGACTGTTAGATATGGGCAAAGCCCCATCCCATCTCCCATCTGACCTGTAAGAACATGCAGCTCAGAAAGCATATCGGGCTTTCTGATAATAGGGACACATCCAATTAATTGGACACACCCAACTAAAAGGGGGTGCTTTTACACTGTAAACGTCTATACATAGTAGGGACACATCCAATTAATTGTCATCTCTCTCTCCCTGGCACATATACACACACACTCGTTTTATTGTTTGTTTGTTTTTCCCCATCCCCTGGTTGTTTTAGAATCAGTGTCAGTGTATAACAGAAGGGTCTGTTAAGGATGTTTCTGATTTAACCAAAAGGTTAAGCTTCAGAAACAATCTAACTACTCAAAGGAGCACCAAATTATCAACCGGCTACAAGGATGCAAAGGACCTAAACAATAGATGTCAAAGGGCTTGTAAAAACTGGAGTCAGCAACCATTCCACTTGAAGGAATCCATCTCAGGGAAATGCTGGAATCCACATGCAAAAGCAGGTGTGCAAATAATCACTGCAGCATGCTTTCTAATAGTGAATAACGGAGACAATCCAAATATCCTTCAACAGGAAACTGAGTAAATACCACCTATGGCATATCCACATAAAGCTCTCTGTAGTCATTAAAAAGAATGCACTACATGCATGTACTGACATGGAAAGTCTTCAAGACAAATGATCAACTGGAAAAGCAAAACACAAAATAATCCTTACAGTACAATCCCATTTATGAAAAAAACATACAGAAAAAGGACAACAAAAAAATGCATACCAAACTGCTGACAACGATTGTTAACTAGGAAAAGGGGGTGCTTTTACACTGTAAACGTCTATACTCTTTGATGCTTGCATGAGAATGTATTCAGCAACTACCCATGTCATATTATTTTGTCCTTGCACTATAAGATTAGGTCACTCATTCATATTGTTAATTTTACCCCTAAACCTAATCCTTCCCAAGCAAACTAGTTTAGAAAATAGTACCATCATTCACATAATTGCTCAGACCAAAAATATCTGAATCATTCTAGACTTCTTTCTTTTCTCTCATAGCCCATATGCTGTGCAGCAAATCCTGTGGGCTCTACTTCCAAAAATACCCAGCCTCTGACCACCATCTGTGATGCTGCCACCCTAGCCCACGGTGCCATCTTCTCTCACCTCACCTATCACAGCAGTTTCCTTACTGGTCATCTTGCCTCCATTCTTGCTCCACTACACTTGGTCTCTACACAGCTGCCTACATAATCTTTTTAAAGCATGAGTACGATCATGGCACAGCCTTCTGTGGCTGCCCATCACACTTAGAATAAAGCCTAAGTCCTTTCTAGAATTCAAGATCCCTATGACCTGGCCCTGGCCTATCTCTTCGTGCATTTGCCTTCATTCTGCTACAGTCACAACTGGCCGCACCACTGGCCCCCAAACGTCCCACTCAATCTCCCCAGTAATGACTCCTGCATTGGTTACCTCCATCCAAAAAGCCATTACTCTATAGTCTAGGGCTTTGGAGGACATGGTAAAGGTTGAGCAGGGTTTCCATATTTGCTGAACAAAACTTCCTCTGATGGCAAAAAATATATATAATTTTAAAAGTTAAAACGAGGCTCACTCAGAAACTTAAATCTAGAAAAACTACTTTGACTGCTAGGGTAGTATTACTCCACTGGCTAATTTTTAGAAACGCAATGGCCTTGACAGGATAACAAAGTCCCCTTCACAACTTGCTTTCCCCAGTAGCTCAATGGTGATAACGGTTCTTCCTTGGCCGGTTCTCATTTTGTCCATTGAGAGGGCTTGGATCATTAGCTTATGCAGGCCAGAATTAGGAAGTCCAGCCTGTGGCATCTGCCCAGAGTGATGCCCACTGGCCTAACAAGAGCAGAAACCTGAACCACAGCCTCATAAGAACCACTTTCCTCACTCCTGAGATCCTGAAAACTGATCAGTTAAATACATCTAAGACGGAAGCACATGGAAACAAATAGTCCCCAAAAGAGGGCAAATGGAGAAAATATACTAAGTGCTGTTCACTTAATCATCAAAAGTTTCATGGGACAAAGTAAAGGAAAAAAAAATCTGAATAGACATTTCAGCAAAGATGATACACCAATGATCAACAAACTCATGAAAAGGTGCTCATCCTCATTGGTCATCAGGATAATGCAAATTAAAAACACAATGAGGTATCACTTCAACCCACTAGAGTGGCTACAATCAAAAAGAAAGACAACAATCAGTATTCTCGAGGATGTGGAGAAGTCAGAATCCTCATTCATTGTTGGTGGGAATGTGAAACGGTGCTTCTGTTATGGAAAACAGTATAGTAGGTTTTTTAAATAAACATAAGTTTAAATTAAACTTAAACATAAATTTACAATACAACCCAGCAAAATTCTACTCCTAGGTAAGAAATGAAATTAGAAGTGAAAACATATATACACATAAAGACACGTATGCAAACATTCATAGCAGCATTATTCATAAGAGCAAAAAACTGGAAACTACCCAAATCATCAGCTGGTGAATGGATAAACAACTTATGGTTTACAAAATGGAATATTTTCTAGCAATAAAAAGGAACAAACTACTGATACATGCTACAACACAATGAGCCTCAAACACAGCATGCTAAGTGAAAGAAGCCAGATGCATAAGACTACATATTATATGATTCCATTTAGCTTAATTTTTCAGAGAAGATAAATCTTTAGAGACAGAAAATAGTAGATCAGTGCTTGTATGAGGCTTCAGGCAAAAATGCAGTGCCTGCAAATGAGCATGAGAAAGCTTTTTGGGGTGCTAAAAATGTTTTAAAACAGGACTAGGATGATGGTTGCATAACTCTGTAACTACAAACCACTGAATTATACACTTAAGAAAAGTGAGTGGTTAGGAGCCGTGGTTCATGCCTGTAATCCCAGCACTTTGGGAGGCCAAGAGGGGAGGATCGCCAGAGGCCAGGAGTTCGAGACCAGCCTGGGCAACAACAAAGTGAAACCTCCATCTCTACAAATAATAAAAACAATAAAAAATAAAATTTTAAAAGGTGAATTTTATGGAATGTAAATTATAATTCAATAAAGCTTTTATGAAAAACCTCCCCAAAAAACATGCTGACCTGAAGCAAGTTACTGCTTTGAAAGGAATAAATATAAATACAGTGTTCTTGTGAGAGACAACCATGATAAATTGGTGTGTCAATTCCAAGTGTTAGTGATCACGCTGAAGGGAAACAAAATGGAAAGCAAAAAATACATTTTTATGACTTTAAAAGAGAAAGAATAGTCTTTGTTAATGATAGCTGTTGATAATTAAAACTCAACAAGATATTCAGCCATGAAAAGAAATGAAATCCTAACACATGCTATTAACATGGATGAACCTTGGAAATATTTTGCTAAGTGAAATAAGCCAGATATTTATGACAAATATTGTATAATTCCACTTATAAGAAGTACATAGAATACGCAAATTCATAGAGACAGGAGAATAGAGTTTACCAGGGTTGGGGGAGGGGAAAGGGGGGAGTTATTGTTTAATAGGAACAGAGTTCCAGTTTGTGATTATGAAAATGTTCTCGAAAGAGACAGTAATTATACAACATGGTGAACATGCCGAAAACCACTGAATTATATACTTAAAAATGACTAAAGTGGTAAATGTTGTGTTATGTATATTTTACAACAAACAAACCTCAACAATAAGAAATAACCCAAATAAAAATGGGCAAAAGATCTGAAGACATCTCACCAAAGAAGATATGCAGATGGCAAGTAAGCAACATAGAAAGATGCCAAACATCATATGTCATAAGGAAATAGCTAAATTGTTTTAAATGAGATACCACTACACATCTAGTAGAATGGTCAAAATCCAAAACACAGACAAAACCAAGTGCTGAGCAGAATGTAGAGCAACAGGAACTCTCATTCATTGGTGGTGATAATGTAAAACAATACAATCAGTGGAAGCCAGTTTGACAGTTTCTTAAAAAAACTAAACATACTATTAATATTACTATATAATCTAGCAATTATACTACTTGGTATTTACCTAAATGAGCTAAAAACTTATTTCCACATATAAACTGCATGCAAATGTTTATATCAGCTTTATTCATAATTGATAAAACTTGGAAATGATCAAAATGTCCTTCAATAGATGAAAGGATAAACTATGGCACATCTAGACAACAGAATATTATTCAGCAATAAAAAGAAATGAGCTACCCAGACATAAGAAGACATGAATAACCTTGAGTACACACTGCTAAGTGAAAAAAAAGCCAATCTGCAAAGGCCACATACTGTTTAATTCCAACTGGATAACATTCTGGAAAAGGTAAAACTAGAGAGACAGTAAAAAGATTCGTGGTTGCCAGGGGTTAGTGGGGAGGGAGGGACGAACAGGTGGAGCACATAGGATTTTTAGGGTGGTGAAACTATTCCGTATGATACTATGATAGTGGTTATATGTCATTATACATTTGTCAAAATCCACAGAATGTACAACACGAATAGTGAGCCCTAATGTAAATTATGGACTTTAGTTAATAATGTTATATTGATATTGGTTCATCAACTGTAACAACTGTACCATGCTAATGCAGGATGTTAGAAATAGGGGTAACTGGAAGGAACAGGTATGAGGCGCTCTGTGGGAACTTTCTACACTTTCCACTCAATTTTTCTGTGAATTTAAAACTGCTCTAACAAAAAAAAAATCCACTAATGATTTTAAGTGCAGGGAAGGAGGGTTTAAGCCAAAGTCAATGAGTTGAGAACTACAGACTGGATGCAAATTTATTCACTCCAACTAAGAACACAGAATGGAGTAAAATGAAGGGATTTTTTTCAGCCAATGTTATATAAAAACTACAAAACTTTGTTTGAATTTAATTTACTGCCATTTATGCTTGTATGAGTAATATTCAAACTGTCAATTACCACCATTTACAAATAATTAGGAAATGCCTTTGATTTTCTTTATTCACAAGGTACTGAAACAAAGCAAAAGATCTGGGGAAAATATTTTGCTACCCAACTCCACATCCATTTGTTCCATTGGGATTTTCTGAGTAACATAATTACTCCTAAACAAAGCAGGTTGGCATCAAACATCCTTTGAGAGTTTATGCCATTCAAGCAGCGCTTATGTATTGCAAAATGCCTATCCTTAATTCTAACAAGTACAAAAGGGTGACAGGCTTTCAACCATGTAACTCAATGCTGACCTTTTTACTCTTGCTTTAAAAGGCAAAGAGGATGAACCACTTACTTACCTTACTGAATCACACCAAGAACAGGTTTTTGGCCTCTCTGTTCAATGCTGTATTACTCAGTGAAAAGACAATCACTGATAATCATTCAGGGCTACCCCCAAAAGAAACTTTGCTGCTTTACAAAGTCAAGACATATTCAGTCACCCTTATCTGTCCCTCTAGCCCACATGGGTTCTTCAAAGCCTGTGACGGAGAAAGAATTACAAAACTTCAGAGGATAATACAACATCTTAGCTGGCCTTTGCTACCCAGGGCTTGGAGTCTAAAAAACAACTCGCAATATTTTCACTTAATCAAGCACCTGCTGCATGTTTCTCCTTTACGGGATCTAGATCTATAAAGAATTTGCATCCCCATTGCCAGCATCTCATTCATAAAGTGGAAGTAATAGTAACAATGATCTACCTGAACTTTGGCAATCCCTAGAGGACAGTTTTACTGCCTGTGATTAACACTCAAAAGCAAGCTAAATCCAAAGAGCTGCAAATACTAGTTATAAAATAACTGTAAAATAAAATAAATATGGCTATAAAATAAAGCCACAAAAGTTCAGAGCTATAAGAGAACACAGATTATCTAAACCCAGTGTTTATATAATTATGTATTTATGTTTAAGTTGTACTGGAAAAACACTTCTGTTTATAAACATAATAAACATGACTGAAGAAAAATAATACACTAACATTAATATAGTAGTACACAATATAGCAAGCATCTCATGATACCAGAATGTCTGAAATCCAGGACACAATGGTTGACTCCACCCTCTATTTCAAGAGGTCACCTGACCTGATCAAGTAGTTAGTAGTGGTAGAATACATTAATAGAGCTGGATGTAGAGAGAACAGAACACCTAGTTCCCCATCAGTCTTTCCCCCAGATTACAGGGCTGATCCATTCCATTAGACAGCTTAAATAACCCTTCAACTCTATCACTGCAATGTTCCTTCCTACCAAAGAATTCTTGCCCTCAAAAAAATAGTAGTAGGAAAACTGCCAGTCACCCAAAGGCACCCTCCTCAGATTCAATGCCAAAATAGAAAACACAAGACCAAATCCTAGGGCTTGGTGCAAAAGGTTCCATTCCGGGCAAGTGAGATGGGGCAGAAATAAGAGCTCTGCATTGGCAGGGACTCCATCACTGGCTCAAACCAGGTGGATTCAAAAGCTCTAGTCCTGCTGCTAGAGCTGTGTGACTCAGAGGAAGTGTTTTCCCCAGTCTCTGTTTTCTCATTTGCAAAATGAATCTAAGCACATGAGATAATTATAGGTGAAGAGTGCCTGGAATGAAGTACACCTCTGTAAGCACAGGGGTAGCAAAATATTCACTGCTACACCCTTAGTGCCCAGTGCAGTGCCCACTGCAGTGCCCACTGCAGTACCCAATACACCACAAGCACACCAAAAGTTTGCTGAGTGAAGCAGAGAACCCAATAAAGCCAGCCTGAGGTTCAATCAAAATTCCTGGGCCCAACCTGTGAGTGGGCCCCCAACTTACTCCAAACCAGGGACCCACGTCCCCTAAACCAAGAATGGCCTTGATCATTGACAAAGGAAGAGTCTGTTCATATGTTTCAGGTAAGGCACAGCCTGAGAATCCGCCTCTAAGAAGCCTCATCACATCACAGTCCTGTGTTCATTTTATCCCAAAAGATAGGCACTCTGAGCTGCCCTGGCATTCCATTGTCTCTCTCTTCATTTTTAGAAGCAACAAGCTGACAAAATGACATCTCAGGCATCTGACTTTTGTAAGTGCCCTTTAAAGAGGCTTGGGAACAATTCTCATAGCTAGGACTCTACTCTGCTAAGGCAACCTTTCTTAGCTGAAAGGTATCACCTACTAACAAATCCATCACAGAAAAAGATAAAGTAAGAGAGTCAGAGACAATTCCACTATCTGCCTTCATGTGGTTCCTAAACTAAAAGATGAACTGAGTTATTTTTAAATGGGGAGACTGAAAAGGCACCAAAAACGTTCTCACAATCCAAAGCACTCATCCCTAGAGCACGCTTATTTGGCCAGAAAAAGAAACTCTTTGGCTCTGCAAAAGTGCAGCAGAATGCAAAATTGCATCTCTCCCCTTGTACCAAAAGGAAAAAACGCAAAAATGGTTTTACAAAAGGTCCAAGAATGTTCGAAATACGTTTAAACTTCTTTCTGAGGACTATGGACATTCCTTCTCAGACCTTTACGTTTTCAAGGATAATGGGAGAGGTAAAAGGGAGAGCTTGGGAGCAGGAGAGGGAGAGAGTTGGGATATGCACATTCTATTTTTAAACCCTCGCCCACAGTTTAGAGTAAAGGAACACTCTGATTCTCTACTCCCACCCCTATCACCTTCTGCTAAACACAAGAATCAGAACCTGCGCACGTACTGATTCTAGATTTAGAGATTACTGGCTGCCAATACTCCAAGGAGTCGCAAGCTAAAACCAAGCATTCCACCCAGGGAACCCGGCGGCCTGACTGGGCTGGAGCTGCGTACAGGGAGCGAAGCAGTCACAACCCGCCTTTTCCCAAGGGGAGGCAGCGCCCCCTCGGCAGGGCACGCTCCATTCTCACGGTTGGGCACCCAAGGCTGAGCAACTCTGCCCCTAAGGGAGCTGGAGCTGTGGACACGATGGGATCTGCCCGCAGGCTGCGGCGCGCTGGGCACTCTGGCCCCACTCCTGGGGACACCTGCGTGCCGCGCACGCCCACCCGCGGTGCCCCAGAGCACCACCCGCGCTCGGTCACCTCCCGACCATCCCCGAACGCAAAAAGGCGGAGCGACGGGTCTCTCTCTTCATCTGATGGTTGCGGGTTCGCCCGCTTTACGTATCCTTCCTGCCTCGGAGGCGTCGACACCGGTCCCCCAGTGTACCGGGAGCAGAAACCCGGCGGATGCGCGGGCAACCCGGGCTGAGCGCCACCTCCCAGTCCCTCCCGCCCCGGGACCGCGTCCCCGCGAGGTTCGGGACACTCACTCTTGAGCGCTGTTATGAGTGACTTCCCGTCCTTGATGAGCTCCTTGATGAATTTGTTGGTCTTGTCCAGCTCTGCTTCGTGCGACTTGAGCGTCTCTCGGAAGTGCGGGCTATCGAGGCAGCAGTCGCTGAACTCGAGAGCTGGGAGCCCCATAGTGCCCGCGGCGCCCAGCCGCGGGGGCGCGCCTCCCCCGGGACCCGGGCCGCCCGCTCCCCAGAGCACGCACGCGGCAGGACCCCGACCGGCTCCTCCGACGGCCGCCGGCTCCACAGGTGTGGCGCTAGCTCGCTCCCCGCGCGGTGACCGCCGGCACGCAAGACTGCCGAACCGAGCCCGGAGCCGGCCGAGGGGCTGCTGCTCCCGGCGCGGGCAACGGAGTGGTTCGCGAGCAGGAAACGCAGCGCCGACCCGCAGCGGCGCCTGGAAGCGAGCGAGCGGGCCAGCGAGTGCAGACGCCGCCTCCCCGCCTCCTTCGCTAGCTAGCTCTCGGCAGCCTCGAGCGCCCTCTCACAGCAGCCTCGGCCGCCCCGCCGGCGTCTGGGCCGCTCGAACCTGCTAGCGATGACTTAATCCCCGCCGGGCCAATCAGCGCACCCTCCCCTGCCCGACCCTCGGGCCGCCCGGGGACGCCCGGCCCTTCCGCGGTCTTGATCCAATCAAAGGGGCCTGGAGGCAGGGTCTGCGGCTGGGGGCGTGGCCCTCGCCAACGCCTAGGTCCGCAGCGCAAACTCCGCCTCCTATTGCCCGCCCGGCGTTGCAGACCCCGAAACCCAGGGGTGAGCGTTGCTGTGCACCCGCTCCAGCACCCTTGCCTGCCTGCTCCGGCCCGAATCCGAGCCGCGCATGGGGAGTCTGCTGGTCCTGGGGGCCGAGGAGCCTCGATGTGCCAAGCATGAAAAACCTGGGAACTAGGGCTGCAGTTCACCACAACATGCCCTGCACTGCTGGGCAACCGATTTTACACTAAAAATGCAGCCCCCTGCCCCGGGAGAATCCCGAGCGACCAAACGCTCCTCTTCCAGTCAGGCAGAAAAAAATGTTATTTGCATCTTAAAATTACCAGCTCTTGCCTGCAGTCTTCCCGCCCCCTACGGTCCGTCTCCCTCACGGCCACTCCTGCTCAGAACCCGCCCACGGCTCCCCTCAGCCGAAGGGGCTCACATCCTTACTAGAATTTCAGCCGCCTGTTATTTTCCTGCTCTGCATCTAGCACAATTTTACATAATTCCGTCCACTGCCTGTCATCCTTCGCTACACGGTAAGCCCCACGAGGGCACGTGCCCCTGCAATTTTATTGTCCGCTGTTGCATCCTGGCACCTAGCACAGTGGCTGGCATTTAATAACAGATATTGAGCGCTTCCTATGTGCTATGTGTGCTATGGTGATTGATAAGTGTTTGTGGAATAAATGAATGATCCTTTCCCAGAGCCATCTCCACCTCCCACGCCCAGTGCATTGCCCTGTAGTCCCTCTGTTCGACCGCAGGACTCAATTCTGGCATCTCATTCGTTGCACTTGTCAGGCTGGGTCCCACAGGGTGTCTAGTGCTGAATTGTGAACTCCTGGAGGATAGGGACTATCCTTGAATAAATTATCTCTATGTCTTGGAATCAGCAGCCCTCCTTCAGCTACGTAGGGGCTTCATGTTTGTTTGGGTTGGTTTGTTTTTTAAATAGGTCTGCTATGTGCAGGCACTAGCCTAGATGATAACAATACAAAGATGAATAACAGAATGAATTTAGCTGGTGGTGGTATTAAGAGAGATGGAAGCGAACAAGCGATAACCATGCCTTGTGATAGAATGGAAGGCCTGGGTGCTTGGGAACATGGATTTTTCACTCAGGAGGGGTCAGAGGTGTCCCATCTATATTAAGAAAGCAATTGATGTATTAAATTCATAAATGGAGCATGGTGGTTCACACCTGTAATTCATCGTTTTTGGAGGCCAGGTGAGAGGGTTGCTTGGGGTCAAGAGTTCAAGACCAGCTTGGGCAACATAGCAAGACCCATCCCCCCCGACCATCTCTATAAAAATATTATAAAATAAATAAATGTATAAATGAATGAATGTGATCTGTTTAATAAGTATATCTACAAATTTAGACTTGATAGCAGGTCCAGACAGCTATCTGATAGATAATTACAACCAAAAATCATTGTTCTTCACTTGCCAACGATCAGAAAGATCTAGAATGGAAACCCTATGAAACTAAATCTGTTTAAGGCTTTATCTTGAGCCCCTAAAGGTAGGTGTTCTGGTTATCTATTAATACAGAACAAATAACACCAAAAGTTAATGGTTTAAGACAACAGTAATCATTTTATTTTCTCTCACAATCTCTGTGGGTTAGGAATTTGGGGAAGCTGAAACCACTGGGTGGTTTTGGCTTGAGGTCTCTCATGTGATTGCAGTTGGATGGTGACAGGAGCTGGAGGAGTCGATGGTTAGCTGGGCATCTCCCACTTTTCAGGTAGACTCAGGGTTTCTCCATATGGCCTTTCTCTGTGGCCCAGTTTAGGCTTCCTCATATGTGTGTGAACATATACAGCTCACAAGGGGAAAGCTGCATCACCTTTTATGACCTAGCCTTGTGAGGTGGGAGGCCTGCAGAACTTGTTTTCCAATCACAACCCCACTGATCAGACCAGGATTCAGTCAAAACAGGATTCACTGAAGCAGCCAGCAGAAACCAGCAGGCAAGGAAGAAAGACACTTTTAGTTGCCCTCACTGCTCATTAGCATGGAGACACTCCCACCATTGCCATGACAGTTTACAAATGCCATTGCAACCGGCCATGGCAATGGCCGGGAAGTTACCTTATATGGTTCTGGAAACTCGCTGCCTCCTTTCTAGAAAGTTCTAAGTAACTCACCTCTTAATTAGCATATAATTAAAAGTAGGTATAGGTACAGCTGCCAACAGCCCTGTACACTGCCCACCCTGAGCATACTCCCTATGGGATAGCCCTGTTCCACAAGAAGCAGCACTGATTCAATGAAAGTTGCTTTCTCTTACCACTGGCTTGCCCTTACATTCTTTTCTGGGCAAAGTCAAGAAGCCTCCTGGGCTAAGCTGCAATTTGGGGGCTTGCCTGCCCTGAATCACTTGGAAGTCACATACTTCTACCACTTTCATTAGCTACAAGCAACTCATAAGCCCACCCAGATTCAAAGGGAAGGAGATTAGACTGTACCTCTAGATGGGGGAATGATAAGAATGGGAGATATTATCGTAGCTATTTCTGAAAAATATAATCTGCCACAGTGGGTCTAGCATAAATAGTAACATTCAATACATGTTAAATGAATGAAATAAAATGTGATCCACAATTATTTGTTTTATCCCATTGAGGAATAGTAGGTGAATGTGTATAAAATAATATATATGTATAATAATAACAACAATAATATATTAGCTATCATTTGTTAAGCTCTCAGTTTATGCCAGGCACTATGGTAAATTATTTACATGCATTTATAGCTGTCGTAGTGGTACACGCCTTTAATCCCAGCTACTCAGGAAGCTGAGACACAAGAATTGCTTGAGCCTGGGAGGCAGAGTTTGCAGTGAGCTGAGGTCGTGCCACTGCACTCCAGCCTGGGCGACAGAGCAAGACTCCGTCTCAAAAAACAGACAAAAAAAATTATTTACATGCATGTAATCCCTACAGGGTGAGACTGGCACTATGATAGTTCCCATTTTTTCAGATAAGAAATTGAGGCCTAGAGTTGTAACCTGAACCAGCTTACCCAGATAATATTAATAATTCTGTGTGGCACAAACATGTAACTTAATATGCCCATTCACAGACAAATATGTAAATATGTGAATAATGTGTAAATTTCTCATAAATTTAATCTGGAATTTCCACATAAGACCTCCCACACTTTCAGCAGTATTACTACAAAGAGAGAATCAGAAACAGCAGTACAGGCTGGGTGTGGTGGCCCAAGCCTGTAATCCCAGCACTTTTGGGAGGCCGAGGCAGGCAAATTACTTGAGGTCAGGAGTTCGAGACCAGCCTGGCCAACATGTTGAAACCCCATCTCTACTAAAAATACAAAAAAAAAATTAGCCGGGCTTGGTGGTGAATGCCTGTAGTCCCAGCTACTTGGGAGGCCGAGACTGGAGAATCACTTGAACTTGGGAGGCTGAGGTTGCTGTCAGCCGAGATCGCGCCACTGCACTCCAGCCTGGGCGACAGAGTGAGACTCTGTCTCAAAAAAAAAAAAAAAAAGAAGAAGAATGCAGCAGTACAGAAACTGGCACATGGAGGGCACAGTTGTCTTTCTCCTCCCAGAAAATCAGCTCATGAGGGTAGAGATTTTGTGTTATTCAATGCAGCAACCCCAGCTTAGAACAGCAACTGGAATTTCAAAGGTGCTGAACATCAATGGGAGGGACACATGTTTAATAAGAAAGAAACAGGACTCATGTGACAACATCAGTTATGACCATGCACATAAATAGAAGAGAACAGTTAAGCTGCAGAAATCACTTTCATATGAAATAGAGAAACAATTTAGGCAACATTTGGCCTAAATCCTTTGGAAGAATGTCTGAATTCCTTAAAATTAGCAATTAGTTCAAACAATTCTGCTTTCAGTATCAGTATACTTTAAACCTCAATGGTCCAATGGTCCAAATAACTTTATACCTGTCATGCAATTACCTCCCGTTTGTAGAAACTTTACCACTGGCAAAGCACTCCCATGTACATTGTCTCTGAGCCCATATAATCAGAAGTGGGCATGGACCAGTCACACATTGGTTCCTGAACATCAGTTTGAGAACAGATCTGATCCATGATGAAGCATTCATGGGTCCTTATGTAACTGAAAAGTTCAGGGATAGATCCAGCTTCAAGGAAGCCTCTGGGGATCTAGAAGATGATAACAGCACAGGTTTCTCTCTCCATCCCTCAAGCTGACCTTTGTCTGTGGTGGCTTCAGTCTCAGTGACTATCTCAGCTTCTCCAAATTACACCCAGCAATATCAGCAGGAAGACAGTTTTCTAAGAATTCCAATAGAAATGACAAGACTGGAGTCAAGGATGAAACAGCCCCACTCCAAAAACATAACGTATTGGGGAGAAGTTGTTCCACCAAAGGACAAGCACAGTGCATTTAACAGGAAAAACAGAGATCGCTGCTGCAGAGGCAGAAGCAATAATGTATAGTACATTTGACCTGTCCCCAACTCCCTCACAGTGAATGCGCCTCCTGCCGCATTTCCCATGGTCCCATAATTCTAGTTAGCACTTACTCATGCTTTTTTATGGTTGATACCATATTTTGTGCTGCACAGTGACTTCTCCTTTTTATTATTACTAGATGAAATACCAGTTTTCCTATTTTAAAATAACAATTTAGGGTTGATGTAAATATTCTATATCTCAGTTATGGTGGTGGTTACACAGGCATTGCATTTGTCAAAACTCATGGGTGCATTTTATTGTGTGTAAATTATACCTCATTAAAGGTTGATTTTAAAAAATAATGATGATGGGCCGGGTGTGGCCTATCCCATGCTTATAATCCCAGCACTTTGGGATGCCAAGGCAGGTGGATCACGAGGTCAGGAGATCGAAACTATCCTGGCTAACATGGTGAAAACCGGTCTCTACTAAAAACACAAAAAATTAGCCAGGCTTGGTGACACGCACCTGTAATCCCAGCTACTCGGGAGGCTGAGGCAGGAGAATCGCTTGAACCTGGGAGGCGGAGGTTGCAGTGAGCCAAGATCGCACCACTGCACTCCAGCCTGGGTGACAAAGTGAGACTCTGTCTCAAAAATAATAATAATAAAATAATGATGGCAGTGATGCTGATATTTATTAAACTTTTGTTGTGTAACAGGATCTGTGCTAAGCACTCTATTACATTTCCTTATTTAATGTTTACTACAATCCTGAGAATTAGATGCTGCTACCATCCCCATTTTACAGATAAGGAAACTAAAGCTTAGAGAAGTAAGATGCCTAATGTAGTTACTGATAGAGCTCGGCTTAGAATTCAAATCTATCTGGCTTAAATAACTACATCCATATAAAATGTCTATAGAAATACATTTTATATGTCTAAAAACATTGTTAAATAATAATAGTCAAACACCTAAAAATTGGATGAGATCACATATGAATGACGGAGGAGCGATCTCATTATGAGCTGTATGTGATTTTCCAGGTTTTTTTGCTGGTATGTCCCAAATATGTCAATAATTATACAAGCCTCTAATCTGCTTTAGCTTTAAATCACAGGCCCTACAATTTCTGTAGAAGCAATTGATTGAAACAGACATAAAATCCTCAATTTCCTTAAAGAAAAAAGAAAAATCTATCCTCAGAAAGTCACTGGCTCATAGTTCCTTAAGGGAGGTAGCAGCACCTATTTAACTTTCTTTGGCTCAAGAAATTAGTGAAATTCCTGACGTTTGTTCTACACAAGTTTTACATGTTAGCAACACTTTTATTTTCACTTTTCATGATTTATTTCATGCTTGCCACTTTTCTACCTAATATTTACTCTTTTCCTTACTCATTTATTGAAAGTGCTTATATAACATTTACTATATACCGGATGCAGTTCTAATCACTTTGAAAGTATTAACTCAATTAATACTTAGCAACCCTATTGTTATCTTATCTCTCTTTATAGGGGAGGAAAGTGAAATGAATCACCTGTAACTAACCAGTGGCAGAGCTGAGATTCTCAAAAGGCAGTCTAGCTCCAGACTTAGGTTACGTTTCTAGCAGAACCCCAATGTGCCCAACTAAAGAATTTAATTTCAGGCCGGGCGCAGTGGCTCAAGCCTGTAATCCCAGCACTTTGGGAGGCCGAGATGGGCGGATCACGAGGTCAGGAGATCAAGACCATCCTGGCTAACACGGTGAAACACCGTCTCTACTAAAAAAAATACAAAAAACTAGCCGGGCGAGGTGGCGCGCGCCTGTAGTCCCAGCTACTCGGGAGGCTGAGGCAGGAGAATGGCGTAAACCCGGGAGGCGGAGCTTGCAGTGAGCTGAGATCCGGCCACTGCACTCCAGCCTGAGCGACAGAGCGAGACTCCGTCTCAAAAAAAAAAAAAAAAGAATTTAATTTCTTAGGTTTTCACACAGCTG
The DNA here is from genome assembly GCF_043159975.1 of Macaca nemestrina. NCBI lineage: Eukaryota > Metazoa > Chordata > Mammalia > Primates > Cercopithecidae > Macaca > Macaca nemestrina. Next base: position 37,656,236 of record NC_092130.1, read on the forward strand.
GTGGTGGCTATGTGCCACTTTTCTGACCACTGAGATATACTTGGAAGTCTATTGGCTGGGGCTTTGGAAAGGTTTGTGTGTTGTTGTTGTTGTTTTTTAATAAAGAGACAACTACTGACACACACCTTCTGCTTACTTCCCTTCCCTATTCTTTTTGCCTTGAATGTGGATGCAATGCACGGAGCAGCAGCAGCCATCTTACAGTCATGAGGATGAATACCACATGCTAAGGATGGCTGGATGGGAAAATAGAGGGAGCCAGGTACCTTGGTGACACCCACGAGCCACAACACCCATCTCCAGAGTACCTACCTCCTGACTACTCATCACATAGAGAAGGAAAAAGCAACCTATTTCTTTAAGCTACATTAATGGGGTTTCCTGTTACTCAAAGCCAAACACTACTCTAGTTGATATAATACATTAATTATAAAACCTATTGCTTCACCTCCTCTTGGATTTTGAGGAGCCGCATTAATCCATGGTCCTTAGGTTTTAGAAAACCATAGTTTTAAGGATGATTTCTTAAACATTTAAAGATGATATCTGCATTTACAGGGTAGGAATATGTATTAAATGAGGAAAAGTATTTAAGAAAAAGGACAATGTATTGATAAAAATAAACTGTTCAAAAGCTAATATAAAACCAGAAAACTATCAAAGACAATTTCAACTGAGACCCAGAATTATCTGGGTCAATAAAAATAATTGGCCTATTCTTCTATAATTGTTCGTGCTAAAATGACCAAATAAATTAGTTCACTTCAATAACCTAAACTAAAACATTCCTATGTACCTTGCTGTCTTTCTTGCCTCCAAATCTTATACATGAGTATATGCTTTAAATCGACAATACCATATTATAGATCCTGAGAAATCCTGTGTTAAGTAATCCTGTGAGATTTTGCTTAACCAAGTATTTCTCGTATTTCTTTGAGCACAGAATCCTGTTTTTCCCCCAAACATTACATCCCATGCATAGTGTTCTATAAAATACATTCAGGAGGGCGTGGTAGCTCACACCTGTAATCCCAGCACTTCGGGAGGCTGCGGCAGGCGGATCACTTGAGGTCAGGAGTTCAAGATCAGCCTGGCTAACATAGTGAAATCCTGGCTCTATTAAAAATATAAAATTAGCTGGGTGTGGTGGTGCGTGCCTGTAATCCCAGCTACTCAGGAGGCTGAGGCAGGAGAATCGCTTGAACCTGGGAGGCGGAGGTTGCAGTGAGCTGGAATCATGCCACTGCACTCCAGTCTGGGTGACAGAATGAGACTCTGTCTCCAAAAAAAAAAAAAAAAAAAAAAAAAAAATGCGTTCAGGAAATAAACACTAACATAGACTACAGGAATAAGGACATACAAGATAAAGCAATAATTTCTAGTCTTTTGTCATTTTAGTTATTGCAAAATAGGTAGTCTGTCATGAAGCATTAGCAAACTTTCTAAAGCAAGTGGGAACTGTCACTTCCCAACTTCAAATCCTTATTGATGGATGAGCTTTTCATCCATGGGAATTCACATTTCTTTAGATGGCTCTGGTTTTGAGATGATGCTATGGTTTTTAGTGAGTGCATATGTTTGTTGAAGGTGGCTTAGTGCCAGTGAAGAGGGCAATATTTCAATAGATAAAGTATTCTGATCTTCTTTTCTTCTATGGAGAAGCCAGGATGAAAAATCAATGCTAAAACGGATTATCCTCCATCTAAACACAGGGCAAATGGGATGCAATGTCTGTTGAGGGAGAGTGAATATTGGCAGATTTCTTTACTTCCCTGTTTTCCTTCGTATTTCTTTCCTTGAATTTCCCATCACTGTATTTCTATTTTTGACTTTAAAAAGCTAGTAGCTGTGGACTGGGCGCAGTGGCTCACGCCTGTAATCCCAGCACTTTGGGAGGCCGAGGCGGGCGGATCACGAGGTCAGCAGATCGAGACCATCCTGCCTAACACGGTGAAACACCGTCTCTACTAAACATACAAAAAAATTAGCTGGGCATGGTGGTGGGCACCTGTAGTCCCAGCTACTTGGGAGGCTGAGGCAGGAGAATGGCGTGAACCTGGGAGGCAGAGCTTACAGTGAGCCAAGATCGTGCCACTGCGCTCCAGCCTGGGCGACAGAGTGAGATTCAGTCTCAAAAAAAAGCTACTAGCTGTTACATTCTCAAACTAAAGCATTCTATCACTATAAAAACTAAACATTTTTAAAGATTGTTTTGCCTGAAAAGTAACAATGTGAACTACTCAACTACTCCTGTGCTTCCCAAAGCTGGTCTGATGATACAGGCCGGTCTATAATGTCTTCTTTGATCCATAATGAAATGAGAAAAGCAATGACCATGTAAAGTTTTTCATGAAGTTTAACATATTCCATTTTAAAGAGCGCTTTTTGAGATTATATTCTTCCTACAAATTCGGCATTAACATACTTTTTTGTATTAACATACTCCTTTTATAAATAAAATGATGAGTGAAAATAGTAGCTGTGTTTTAAAAAAATACCCACTGGGGCCAGGCAGGTGGCTCACGCCTGTAATCCCAGCACTTTGGGAAACTGAGGTGGGCAGATCACCTGAGGTCAGGAGTTCGAGACCAGACCCGTGTCTACTAAAAATACAAAAAAAAAAATTAGTGCGTGGTCGCAGGTGCCTGTAATCCCAGCTACTCTGGAAGCTGAGACTGGAATATTGCTTAAACCCGGGAAGCAGAGGTTTCAGTGAGCCAAGATCATGCCATTGCACTCCAGCCTGGGTGATGGAGCAAGACTCCATCTCAAACAAAAAAAACAAACAAACCCCACTGGCAAAATTAATATTTGGAAGTTCTATGTCCCTCCAACTTTGTTTGTTGTTTATTTTTTATTCCAAAGTTTAGAAACCGCTTCTTAAGCCCAAGGCAGTCCTGTGTCTAGTTTGCCGTGTTCCCTGTGACTTGCAGAGTGCCTAGCAATAGTAAGCAATCAGTATAGTTGGTCAGCAAACTTTTTCTATAACAAACTTTTAGGCTTTGTAGGCCATACAGTCTTGATTGCACCTACTCAACTCTGCTATTGAGGCAGAAAACCAGCCAAAAACAGTGCATAAAGGAATCAGTGTGGTAGCTATATTCCAGCAAAATTTATAGACGCTGAAATTTGGATTTCATATAATTCTTATGTCACAGAATAGTCTTTTTTTCCCCACCATTTTAAAATGTGATAATCATTCTTAGTTCATGGACCATACGAAAACAGATGGTAGGCTGGAATTGGCCTGTAGGCTGTAGTTTGCCCATCACTGGGCCAAATGAAAGAAAGGAGTGAGCAAGTACAGAGAAAGACCAGAAATCCAGAAATTTCAAACACGTAGGTACCAATTCTTCTTGGTACTGAGTGCCCGTGACCTGAGGAAAGCCAATTTAAGGTACCAGCATAGCCTGGTTTTCCAGCTATAAATTAGGGAAAGCAATTCAAATCTATTTCTTCAGGTTATTGTTGATGAGAGGTATTATAAATGACGGTGAGGAAACATGTTGCAACTAAGAAGGACCAAATAATATAACCATGACTATAAAAGAAAAAAAACTAGTAGATGTACTTACTAAACTAATTTAAAAGTTTCACTTTTCTGTTTCAAAAAAAAAAAAAGAGAAAAACAGGAGTCCCACTGATTACTGTAGAATTATCTTTGAAATGGGCTATTCATGGAATTACAGAACCAAGGAGCTTTAGGGCTAAGAGAGATCATGAAAAACTTCCAGTTTGATCACATTGTTTTAAAGGCAGGGGAAAATACCAGGGAAAAAAGATAGTTCCCCAAGGTCACTTATTTAGAGAATGAGAATAATCTAATAAGATAAACATCTTCTGAAGACTGAATAGGAAATAAAGTCATGTAATAAAAAGATCATGGGGCTTTGAACCCTGGGTTCAACTACTGCCTTCTACAGTTAATGTTTTTGAATTTCAAGCAAGTTACTTAATTGAGTCTCAATATCTTCATCTGTAAATCAAGGACAATAATATTTTACAGAGTTATAGTTAAGAACAAGTGAAGTAATGTACACAGTAAATTATTAGGCATACAATTTAAATGCTTAATAAATGAGGATTTATATTACATGAACTTTTCAAATCTCAAAATTTACCACAGCTGCTAAAAAAAATTGAAATTATAGTTTCTAAACTGAGCTAAGAAATGAAACCCACATATTTGATGTTCTTACAAAACTAATTTCATCTGTATTCATTGAAATACTTCTTGAATTTCTATTTATATATTTCTGGAAGACAATATAGTGCTGTTTTTAAACTGGAAACCACAAACTAACACACTTTCATTGCAGGATGAAATTTGATTGCATTAAAGCTGATTTGTCACTGAAATACCCCAAAGCTCGTTCATTGTGGAGGAATCCTAGACCCTGTAATCTTTTATTTCGGTTTCTTATCTGACAATAATTTAGTAAATAAAATAAATGTAGTACTTAAAATACATAGTTTCTGCAGATCATATTGGGCCAAAAAAATACATTAAATGCCCTCATATTGTTACTTTCAAAGTAATGCTAAGAGCAAAATCTTAAACATCACAGACATAGGTTTTAACAACAGCTCTGCCACTTCATGGCTGTGTGACCTTGGACAATTTACTTAGTCTCTCTAAGCCTCAGTTTTTTTGAGTGTGAAATGTGGTTAATAATAATAGTATCTACCTCATGGGGCTGTGTGATGATGAGAGGATAGGATGCACATAAAATGCTTTACTTAGACCAGTGTCTGCAATATAGTAAGTATTCAAAAAAAATGTTAGCAAAATTAAATAACATCATATTGTTGGGAAAGGAACTTTGACAAATTCCATTTTCACAATCTTTTGTTTCTTCTGGTGGGTGTTAGATAAAACTTGAAAAGAACTGATTTTCAGAGTAATATTATAAATTATAAATAGTTGCTCATGTGAAGATAGAATTGGAGGCAGATTTCTTCCATTGTTCTATTAAGCGAGGAGGAAACCAATAACCTTGAGGGTTTCTAGGAACTGGGAACACAGGCTTAATTCAGGATTCTAAAAAAGGAACAGATGAGCTGGTTACTTTGGAGACAGCAGAATCTAGACCTTCAGAGATACTTCCCTGCCCTCCCAATTGAAAGTAATTCCCTGTTACTTCACTAAAATATAAGTTCCCTGTTGGCAAAGCTCATGTTGGGTCTATCTGCTTCATGGCTATATCATCAGCTTCTAGAACAGTGCCTGCACGTTGCAAATTCCCAGCAACTACACAGCAAATGAATAAATGAGTGATTTTATGAATGGACAACGCTGGTATATGCTCAGTGCTTCAAATTCTCCTTAGAACTGTAAACAAAAGGTGAACTGATCTTATAGCGGTCATAAGAGGAAAAGAGAAATATGAACTCATAACCACACAGGCCCAGTACTGAAGTCTTGGACCACATGGACTCAGAGTTTCTAGGGGAAGGAACAAAGGGAATATATGGCAGTTGGGTAACCCCAGGCCAAAAAGAATAAAGAAAAAACATCTTTACAGACACATAGATGTGGAAGTACACCATCCACTGAGACCTGGGGTAAATGGGAACTTGGTGGGTTGTTTCTTCCTTCAGGCATAACAATCTTTCTTCACTTGGCCTCTGGGTCTCCACCCACTCACTTTCTCTTGGGTCTCCTTCTATCTCACTGATCCCTCTTGCTCAGTTTCCTTTTCTGATTCTTCCTCATTTTCCCAATCTCTGAATGTTAGAATACTCCAGGCCAGTTCTCAAATCTCTATCCAAACACACCTCCTAGGTGACCCCAACTTTCAATACTCCATAGCTTTGAACACCGTCAGCACACTAATAACTTCCAACATCTAGCCCAGCTTTGACCTCGCTCCCGAACTCAAACAGGTGTACACAATTGACTGCTCAACACTCTACTTGTATATCTGAATAGGCATCTCAAATTTAAAGAGAGACCAGAATTAACATCTCTCCCTCTCACCTCTGAAATCTGGATTTTTCTCCCCAAACCCCACTAAATCCATCCTTGTAGTTGTTCAAGACAAAATCTTAGAGCCACCCTTTTCCCCCCTCACAATTCATACCCAGTCATCAGCAAATCTTTTTGACTGAGTCTCCGACAGACACCTATTGCCTGACTACTTTTCCACCTATTCTGCTACCACCCTGGTTCAAGCCACCAAACATTCTTTACCTGGATTATTGCGACAGCCTCCATCTTTTACCTGGATAATTGCAACTGATCTTTAGATTTCTGCCCCCGCCACTCCCTGTGGTCAAGTCCAGGCAACTGGCTGTGATCCTTTAGAGTGAACATAGAAGATAGCATATCACTCCTCTGATCACAACCCTCCAGTGGTTTCCATCTTACCAGAGTAAAAACAAAACCATGATCTGACCCACAGATACTCTTCTCAGCTCGTGTCCTGCCCTTCTCCTTCTGCCCACTCTGCCCCAGCTACCTGGCCTTCTTGATACTCTTCAAATAAGGCATACCTATTCTCTTCCCTCAAGCCTTCACACTTGCTGTTTTCTCTGCCTATAATTCTTTTTTCATAGATATTAACATGACATTCTTTTTCTTCCTTCAAGTCTCTATTGCAATATCATCTTTTCAGATAGGCTTCCCCTACCTTCCCCATCCAAAATAGCACACACACACACACACACACACACACACACACACCCCATTACCCTGTTTTATTTTTCACCACAATCCTTATCATGGTTGTTGGTGATGTATACTTTTTGCGTGATTTATGGTTATTTTCTTCACAATAGAATGAAAACCCCATGACAGCAGGGTAAGAGAGTGGGAGTGTGCTCTTTTAGACAGAAAAGTCCTTTGTTCAGTGCTATATCCCCTGGGCCTAGAACAGTGCCTCACACATAACAAGTACTCAAAAAATGTATTGAATGAATTAATGAATAATTTTGTTTTGGTGAAATATTCTGTGTATTCCAATAGGGAAATGTAAAGTCAATAACCATTTGCTGAATGCCTTCTGCAGGGTGAATACTGTGCTTGTTCATTTCATACTCAAAATGCAGTACAAAGACTAGTTGACATTCCATATGGATTTAAAATTAATTTAGAAAATATTAGTTTGACAATTCCAGATAAGGCTTAGAAAAACTGACTATAATAAATGGTTTAAACTAGAGAAATAGGATCTTATTTTTTTGTTATTCATTCTTCTGATCCATTGTGTCAAACTAGCATGTATTTTAGGTTCTGTAGTATTTGGTTTTGGCCTCTAGAATTAATCCTGTGGCCCAGAAAATGCAAATTAGATTACCTCCAAGTTTCTGCTGGCCACCTTCCATCTCAAGCTTAGATAACAATCTCCTTTAGCTTTTAGTATTTTAGGGAGTTTCTTTGTCACATGAAGAGAGCTATGAAGACCAAGAGGAGAGGCAGACCTATAATTATGAGAAGAATCATAAGCACTTAAGAAGAAACATAGATCTACAATGATAACTATTCTTTCACTCCCCAGACATTTACTGAAATCTTACTATGCTTCAGGTGCTGGACTAGGCACTGGGGAACCAAGGATGAACGAGACATGCCCACACCTTCAAGGAACTCACAAGGGAGTCTGAGTGACAGCCAGAGGACCTGAACTTCAGAGTGCAATGAGAGAGGATGCCCAGTGTGCTATGGGAGCCAATGCAAGGGCACTCAGCTCAGCCTGAAGAGTGCCAACAAGGCCTCCTAGAGGAACTGCACCTCAACTAAAGCTTGGAGTGAAGTATATTCCAGACAGAGGGTAGAGCATGCACAAAGCCACAGTGGTATGAATCTGTGTAAGGTGTGCAGAAAACTACAGACATTCGAGGCAGGTCACTCTAGAGGTAAAGCTGGAAGTGGAGCAGAGGGCAGGATACAGGGAACTTTATTTAGCATATTAAAGAGTGTAATAGGCAATGGAGAGCCACTGAAGCAGGGGAATGTGATTGATACATGGATATGCTTGGAGGGAATGAGACCAGCGTTTAAATAAAAGGTGACACAGGTCTGAATTAGGGAAGGAGGAGTGAAGATGGGGGATAAGAGGACAGACTTAGAAATACTGAGTCAAAAATCAGTGGGATTTGATGTTAGGGAGACTAGAGGGAGGAGGCAAGGACAATCCTGAAGTTTTGAACCTGGAGGGTATTACCAAGTATTAATACAAGTACAGATAGAATCAGGAAGGAAGAGGATTTCATTTTTAGGTATGTTAAACTTGAATCACTAGGGAGAAGCATTCTATTTATCCATTCAAGAACATTCAAGAACTACCTATAAAGGAACTCTACATGAATTTCCAAGTGTGAATTTGGAGGGAGAATCTAGACTTCAGAGAGTTGGGTATCATTGGCACACAGACATTCAGGAGTTAACCTATGAGGATGGTTGGCCCAGTACCTGGGACAAAGGAGGCTCTCAGTGGGTGCCTGTTGAAAAGAGTAAAGGAAGAGTTACTCTGCAAGAGTATATAAAAAGAGAAGAGCTGGAAACCAAAGATGAAACTCCAGAAACACAATGCTTCAGGGGTGGGTAAGGGAGGCAGAAAGGAAGTGGTCAGAAAGGTGGTGTCATGGGGATAAAGTGAGATAGGCATAGGAGCCAAGGACACCACCACACTTCGTCAGGTATCATAAGGGCTTGTAAAATTCTGAGCCTTCTCCCATGTTAACATTTCTTCATGAATTAATCCTAAATTGAAAGTTAAGGCCAGGTGCGGTAGCTCATACCTGTAATCCCAGCACTTTGGAGGGCCAGGGCAAGCAGATTACTTAAACCCAGGAGTTTGAGACCAGCCTGGGCAACATGGTGAAGCCCTGTCTCTACAAAAAAATACAAAAATTAGCCAGGCATGGTGGAATGTGCCTGTAGTACCAGCTACTCAGGAGACTGAGGTGGGAGGATCACCTGAGCCCAGGGAGGTCAAGGCTGCATGAGCCATGATTACATTACTTCTCTCCAGCCTGGGTGACACAGTGAGACCCTATCTCAAAATAAAAATAAAAAATAAAAAAAAAGGCCAGGTGCGGTGGCTCATGCCTGTAATCCCAGCACTTTGGGAGGCTGAGGCGGGTGAATCACGAGGTCAGGAGTTGGAGACTAGCCTAGCCAATATGGTGAAACCCCATCTCTACTAAAAATACAAAAATTAGCCAGGCGTGGTGGCACACACCTGTAGTCCCAGCTGCTCAGGAGGCTGAGGCAGGAGAATCGCTTGAACCCAGGAGGCCGAGGTTGCAGTGAGCCAAGATCATGCCACTGCACTCCAGCCTGGGCAACAGAGCAAGACTCTGTCATAAATACATAAATAAGTAAGAGTTAAGTAGGTCTCTAGATGGAAAATATAAACATTTCTTTTTTCTAGAGCTTTTTAATCTTCTAATTCAAGGGTTATTTGAGCAATAGCTGCATTTCTAGTTACCAATTTTAATTCCAAGTTTATGCTGTTATGCATTTTTGTTTAAAATAATTTTGGATACTTTTTTTCCTCATTTATGATGATTATTTTCTATTCTTGGTGTTAACTCCCTAAAGCTAATTTAAACCAGAGCATGCAGCTTTGTCAGTGTAAAAACAACTGAATGTCTAAGATTGGGTTATAACATTTAGAATTACATTCATGTACTGATGAGAGAGATTGTGGCTTCTGGTCAATTCTATGTGAGTGTGATGATTACTGGCTGCAAACATCTATTTTTCATTTGTTTTAATTTGATTTGTTTTTGCTTACCATACCCAATTCTGATATAAACAGTACCAAGTTTTTCTTGAAGAACCACTTCTCTCTGATTCCTAGTCCAAGTGAGTTTGGTAAAGCTGAGTCCACTGGGCTTCAGGCGAGGGCATGCAGCCCAGAGATGACCAACGAAACACTGCAAACCCGTGGGCCCAGCGACTGGCTCAGGAATGAGCTTAGGACCCACTCAGAAGAAATGAGATAGAATTCTTGGACTTGTTAGAACAACCAGGCCAAAAGTACTCTTAGTTGAACTTGAAGCTGCATGGATATACACCTGGAGCTGATGTGGACCACTGGGCATCATGGGGAAAGACTCAGAATGAAGCGAACACAGAGGAAAGGTGAACTGAGAGATGAAGAAAAAGAGACCAAGTACTGAAGACATTCTTTGAGATCCTGTCTCTGACCATCTCTAAAGCTAGCATATTGCCATACTCCTCAAATATGTGAGCCATACTATAAATACCCTTTTTAAGGTTTGGTCCATTTTTTTTTTTTATATATAGCTTTTCCACTACTTGCAACCAGTAAGTCCAGGTGATAGACATCATTTGATCTCTGTTTTCTCTGCCTCATCTACCAACAGGGACTCAAGTGTCCAAGTTCATGCTTCTTCCCAGCTAGCCTATTGTGCCTTCCACACTGTGCTCAACATTTTCAGGTCAGCCCCTTGTTACTTTCTGTATCAGGCCCACTCTCCACTACTTTGTGATCTGTGTCAGTGCTCGGTTCCTAAGCTCAATTCACTGAACTCACAGCCTAAACTGTGGACCTCACTGCTTCCCATGGACACTTCCTGTTTATTATATTCACCTAGAACAGGCTCTTTCTCCTTTGCCAATCTGTTTGTTTTAGTAAGTAGAGGCAGGACTGGCTGGAAGCCACTTCTGTCCCTAGGCTTAGAAAGCCCAGTGCTAAATTGTTGGGCCTGGCTGCCACCCAGCAGCACCAGTACATTCTGTTCAAGCTCAAGCTCTCGGTCCCGAATGTTGTACTTGCTGCTGCTTTTCCTCCCTGCCTCCCAGGACAGGTTTAGCCTGATGTTATTCCCAATTCTGTCATCTCTATTGTTGCCATGCCACCCAGGACCTTTGTTATTTCCCCTGCAGGGATCTTGGGAATTTCTGTGAAATCATACCTTAGTGGTCTAGAGCAATCTAGCTTCCAAACACGATTTCACAACCACCACAGTGATATCCTCCCTTCTCAAATAAGATTGTTTCTCCTTTCCCTGCCTCTGGACAGGCATGATAAGTCATTCATATCTGCCAAGAGAGAAAAATAGCTATCTTCAAAATTATATAAGAGGAGAAGAATTTTTCCTTCAGCTTTCCCTGAAACACACAGAAATAACAGAGGGACAGAAGCTTCTCTGAGTAAAGGTGATGACTTGATCTCCTTCCTCTGCTTTCATTATCTTTCTCTCATTCAATCAGTATAAATGGAGTAGACTTTTATGTTCTTCTCAAGCCCTGAATTGAATTGTAACCATTATTGATTCAACCAATATTTACTTGATCATCTATTACATGCTAGGCACTGTGCTAGATAATGGGTTCACAGAAGTAAATAAGACAGACATGATCCCTGCTTCATTTAGATTAGAATCTAGTGAGGGTGGAGAAAAAGCAGCAAATATGTAAATAAATAAATGAGCAAAATTTCTGACAGTTAGATATGCTATCAAGAAAATACAAGGAGAGGCCGGGCACAGTGGCTCACGCCTGTAATCCCAGCACTTTGGGAGGCTGAGGTGGGTGGATGACCTGAGGTGAGGAGTTCAAGACCAGCCTGGCCAACATGGTGAAACCCCATCTCTACTAAAAATACAAAAATTAACCAGGCATAGTGGTGGGTGCCTGTAATTCCAGCTAATCAGGAGGCTGAGGCAGGAGAATCACTTGAACCCGGGAGGCGGAGGTTGTGGTGAACTGTGATCATGCCTCTGCACTCCAGCCTGGACAACAGGGTGAGACTCTGTCTCAAAAAAAAAAAAAAAAAGGAAAAGAAAAGAAAATACAAGGAGATAATGTGTTTCTGAGTAAGGGTACTATTTTAGATACAGTGATCAGAGAAGACTATTCTGAAGAGGTAATATTTGAGATAAAACCCAATGAAGAGAATATACAAACCACATGGAGACCCGCCCAGAAGAACATTCCAGGAGGCAGCACATGCAAAGGTCCTGAGCCTGAAGCTGGCTTGATATGTTAGAGTAGGAATTGGTAAAATATAGCTCAAGAAATAACAGAGGGACCTGGCCTGCGCTTTTTTTTTCCTTTTCTTTTTCTTTTTTTCTTTTTTTGGACAGCCCACAGCTAAGAATGATTTTTACACTTCTAAATGGATGAAAAACAAAACAATTTGTGACGTGTGAAAATTATGTGAAATTCAAATTTCAGTGACCATAAAGAATATTTTTATTGGAATATAACCATACTCATTCATTTGTTTATTTTCCATGGCTGGTTTTCATGCCTCATTGGCAGAGTTGAGTGGTTGCAAAAGAGACCATGTGGCCTGTAAAGCCTGAAATATTTACTATCTAGCCCTTTGCAGAAAAAGTGTACAGACTCCTGTGTTAGGGGAACAGGAAGAAATATCTTCCCAAGCTTGAGAGAACCCTAAGTTCCTTGAATTCCTCAGGAATTCTTGAATTCTTTTGCCTATAAATAACAGAAAATCAGTGTCCAGTTGACTTAAATAGTGTGAAGGATTAAAATAGCCATAAAGTGATAATTTTCCCATCAAGAGGTAAACGATGTCCTCTCCCCTTGAATCTCAATGGACTTTGTGACTGCTTTGACCCATAGAATATGACAGAAGTGATGCTGTGCCAGTCCAGGCTCTGGCCTTAAGAGACTGGAGGCTTGTACTTCCTGTCTCTTGGAATGCTCTCTCTGGAAGCCCCTCACCCTGGGGAGGAAGTCTGAGTACCTTGAGATGGCCATGTTGAAGAGGTCATGTGTGTGTGTTAAAGGTCCTAGCTGAGCCTACACTTCCAGCCAGCACTGCCAAGGTGCCAAATATGTGAACTCTAAAGACCAGCCCATCAGCCAACTGAATACCACTAAGGAACCTCAGTCAATGATACATGGAATAGAAGAATTACCTAAATAAGTCCTTCCTGGCTTCCTGCCCTACAAAATTGTGAAATTTAATAATATGGATGCTGTTTTAAGCCACTCCATGTTGTGGTAACTGTTTTATAGCAATAGAAAACCAGAAGAAACAACACAGAAATCCTATTATCTCACATAATAAGAAACTCAGAGTACAGCAAGGGCCATCTAGAATACTGCTTTTATTTATGCATATTGCTACTGCTTTTATATAATGTCCTTGGCGCTACTTTTCGTGGTTGTTTTAATTGTTAGACCGATAGCAAGATGACTTTAGTAGTCCTGGGAGTCACATTCAAACCTGACAATGTCCAGAGAGAGAAGACTATTTTTAAGAAAGAGAAAATGTAGGCTAATCAAGATCTACCTTGGAATTGGGAATTGGGTCACCTCCCCTGAGTCACTGGGGAAGGGATGGACACCTGATTATAATTTAGGTTCTATTAGAAAGGAAGTAGGTGAGTGGATATTGGGTCAACAATGCACTTGTCCAAAGTATCTTTCTTTCCGCCATCATTCATTAATTCATCTATTCATTCATCCAGAATAGTTTACATTTAATCATATGAATATGCTTTTTGTAACTCAAAAGTAGTCAAATAACCATAATTTCAAAAGGTTAAGCAATGTTTATCAAGCCCGTATGACAGTGGGAGGTATGGAGCTAGATGTTAGGACTATTAACACCTAATTTAATAGCAATTAAAGGTGCTAAGTTCAAGAAAGGGAAAGAACAGGACCAGCTATATAATCTGCAGAACCCAGTGAAAAATGAAAATGGAGGACCCCTGGTTCAAAAAGCATTAAGAATTTCAGGATGGTGACAGCAGAGCATTAAACCAAGCATAGAGTCCTTCTAAGTACAGAATGACTCTACAGGTTGTATGTCCGTGAATCTGGCTCTGGGAAAGACCAGATGACCACAGAGAGAACAGGAAGGGCCCTAGTTTAGATTGAGTTGGGGGAAGAGGGTGTTAGGAAGGCCTCTCTGCGGAGGTAATATTTAGGCAAGGACCTGAAGGGTGGATAGGAATACCCAGGTAAAGAGTGGAGGAATGTAGCTTCCTAGAAGAATAGCACTCTCCCTTCTTCTCCATCCTCCAGGTTGGTTAAGAGACTTAGCATTAGCCTGTCTTTATCAGCTGTGATGAAACAAGACAAAGGTAACAGATCCTTTTCCTGTTTGTGCCAGCTCAGGCCTATTTCCCAACCCTTTTTTGTATTCCAGATCTTGGTACTTGAGTACCCTACCCATATAATCTGATCCTCCCCCTTTAATACTGTAGATAGTCAGGACCACCCTAGAGGGGTCCCAGCCTTGCTCCTTGCTCAATGCTTAATATGCTCAAGGCTCAATATGCTCAACGGCAGATGCTTTCTAGGAAACAGCCTAACCTGCATGATCCACTTGGTGCAGGCTTGTCACAAACAGGGAAAGACCTCTCCCTGTCCTCACATTCCCTCAAACCCCAAACCATGAAATCAGCTAACACAAATTGGACCTCAAAAAATGTTATCAACAAACCCAAACCTTTCCCCTAAAATTATTGCATTCATCCATTTTGCATTGCTATAAAGGAATACCCAAGACTGTGTACTTTATAAAGAAAAGTTTATTTGGCTCATGGTTCTGCAGGCTGTACAAAAAGCATGGCATCAGCATTTGTTTCTGGTCAGGACTTTAGGAAGATTTTACTCATGGAGGAAGGTGAAAGGAGAGAAGATGAGTCATATGGTGAGAGAGGAAGCAGGCGAGATGGAGGAGAGGTGCCAGGCTTTTTAAACAACCAGCTCTCACATGAACTTATGGAGTGAGAACTCACTCATTACGGCGAGGAGGGCACCAAGCCATTCATGAGGGATTTGCCTCCGTGACCCAAACACTTCCCACTAGGCCCTACCTCCAACATTGGGGGATCACATTTCAACATGAGATTTGGAGGGGACAAATATTCAAACTGTATCATATCTTATCCCATTTTTAATTCTGCAATGTTCTTTTCCTATATCAGATCCTATGGAAATTTGATGACGTAGTGGGCCTCCAAGTTGGTTGTAAGCAGAATCAGACGAGAGGCTTATTAAAAATACAGATGCCGCAGCCCTATGCCAAACCTAGCTTCTCTATTTTTAACAAGCTCCACAGGTAATTCTGATGCACTGCCAAGCCTCTGAACCACTGCTTTAGCAGACTAGACGGAATAAGGAAAATTCCCATTTGGCTGGTGGGGGTCAGAACATTTCCTTTCTGCCACTACCTGTGGCTCCTGGGCAAACCACTTTAATTCAGTTCCTCAGTTGTCCCTTTAAGTAAAGTGATGATTCCTCCATGACATCTCTGCCCTAGAAGCTTGCTGTAGTATGAAAGTACTGATACCTTCCCATGATCTAATCCCACTTCGGGTGGCCGTGCCTCAGTTTCCTTGAGGAACTACCTGCCCCTCTCCCACCGTAGGAAGGCTTTGTAGGACTGTCAGTCAAGGTGCTCTGCTGCCCCCTGGCTGCCCCCTGGGCCCAAGACCCAGTTTGGCCAACCAGATTTTCTCTCCCAGGAAATTAAATACTGAGAGAGCTGAAGCAGAGA
Source organism: Macaca nemestrina (assembly GCF_043159975.1). Classification (NCBI taxonomy): domain Eukaryota; kingdom Metazoa; phylum Chordata; class Mammalia; order Primates; family Cercopithecidae; genus Macaca; species Macaca nemestrina. The sequence goes on from NC_092130.1 coordinate 37,671,694, forward strand.
CAAAATAAATGAAGTTGATTCATCTGGTGTGGGTGACCCCAAAAATCTGTTAGTTTCTGCTTCCTAAGCTGTTGCCCTGGTTCCTGTGCTTTCAGAAACCTGGTTTTGCAGCCTTTCCCTCAGATCTGTAAGCAACCCTGATAACCTTGTAATAAATTGTTTCTTTTGCTTAAGTGAGCCAGAGTTAGTTCTGTTGCTTACCACCAAAGAATTCTAACTGATTCTCACAATCAAAATCTTTGATAGAGTGTTGTATATAATAATGATGTCATAGCTTCCATTCTTATAAAGCCATTGTGAATGATTCTCTTGTAGCTAAAGTGACCATTCTATAGAAGGTCAAAAGTTTGTTTTAATAATGACATCTTTGTTCCAGTAATTCCAGACAGTGAAAATTTCTCAATAGGATAAGAGGTTATTCACTGTCCTGCTGAAATATCTTAAGTAGAAACAGGCCTTGGGTAAATACTCTTCCTCTAAACAAAGCTTATTGTTCTGGACCCAGGGAAGGAAAGGACAAGAGAAAAAAGAAAAAGGAAAAAAGTTTGGGCTCAGTTTAAACCAGCTCGCATTCAGCTATATCTGCCCTTTACATACAAATTTAATAAAAAGTTGACTCTTTATGAATTTTTTAAAGGCTGGAAATTGCATCCAAATACACATTTTAAGGGGTGACTATTACAGAGAAAATAGCTTTAGTGATTGAACCCTTTTCTCTCATCAGCCTCTATTTTATTTCTACACCCATCTGATTGTTACAGTTTTTACCCTTTCTTATTGTTGCTGGAATCCTCACTATTTCTCATCTTTATTGGCTGTTGACAGTTATGGGCACTTCCTGTGAAGCAGGCACGATGATAGATGTTTAACACATATGACCTCATTTAATCCTTACAGCGCCCTTCAAAGCCAGTATTATTATCCTCATTCTACAGAGGGGAAGCTTGAAGCTCAGTGAGGTTAAGTAATAGGGCTAATGTGCAACATGACCAATCACTTATTACCTGTGTGTCCCTATCTGTCCCCAAGTCTTCCTTATACTGTGACCCATTGCCTGAAATTGAAAGTACCTGCTTAGTCCAAGGCATCACTGGAAAGAATATTAAATGTGGCATTGCATCTCAAAAAAAAAAAAAAAAGACAACTGGACTCATTGCCCATGTCACATTCTATATTCCTGACTAGACTATAAGCTCTTTGAGAGCAAACACTATGTTTTGTCCACCACAATATTACCAGTACATGCCTAGCACAGAGGAAGTTCTCAAGAAATGCTTATAGAATCAATGAATATCCTGTAGGGTCCTCAGAATAAGGGACCATCACAAGTTTAGGAGAAAGTGTCAAGAAATCCCTTTTTGGGAAATAGAAATTCCAGGTTACCCCTAGTGAATTCAACCAACTTTGAAGTTTGGCCAAGCCTTTAAATAGCATTGGATGATTTCAAACGTGGAATCCTGGGCAGCGATTTCCCTTCCTGAAGAGCTGTTGCACCTTCTATGCATAGTCATGCTTTGGCTTGAGTTTATGAGGATCAGAAGTTTCAAAAAATCTGATTGGGAAATATAAGCTAAAAGGCTCAAGCACCAGTCATACTTTTCCCAGGGCCAGTAAGCTTTCAGAGAGCTCAAATCCAGGTATCAAGGTCTCCATTAAGGACTGGGAACATAATGTTATTTTATCATTTTCAGAGATAATAATCAGAGATAATTTTTGGTTGACATAAGACTCACAACATATCCTTGGGTGAACTCTTTTCGTGTCTCAGTTCCTCAAATGGAAAACAGTCAAATAAGCACATATATAGTCAAAATCTCCGTCCAAATCTGTGAGGTTCCTTCAGTGGAGTCAGTCTCATTCATTCACTGCTATTTAGTTCAGAATTTGACCTTTGGATTCAGATAAACCTGAGATTAGACTTTGACTTTGACATGTATCAGCCATGTGACCTTGAGCAGAACATGGTAGCTCTCAAAGCCTTAGCAGCCTTGTCTCTTGCTGGGAAGATGGTAAATGATAATGTGTTTAATGTGCTGAAACCAGTGCCAGGCACATGCAAGGCAGTCAGTAAATAGTGACTTACAGTGATATTTCTGCTGGCTTCACTTGCACATTTCATTCAAAACAGTTGAAAAGTCCAGTGTGTTCCTGGTGTTTTAACTGGCAGGTGTGACCTGAAGTCATCCTTCAACTAAGTGGATTACTTTATCAACTTCCAAATTGTAAGCAAAATTAATCTGAACCAGGCAATGAAGTGATACAGACGTACAAATGAAACATCTGTCCTGATCTCTGCCTTGAAAACATTTTAAGACTTAAATATAAAGCATGAAATAGGTTTGATTTTGAACATAGCAAACAGATGAAACATCACTCCTTTCTTAAAAGAGATTCTTAGCAGGCATTTTAAAATCCCTATCCTGTCTTGTTTTCACTAGATCACTGGTCAGTATGCCACAGTTTCAAGCTAGATAATTTCAAAGGTTCAAGACATCAGTTAGATCTCACTGACTATAGGTAGATCTATCTGAATTAGAAAAATTCTAACACTGACGAGAGAACTCTTTCCTAATGTTAGGTGTGGCTAAGGATCTGTTTAAGCTATCGGAATATGGAGTAGCTTATAAGAATTAGAATACAATTTTCTGTGTCCCCCTTCTCTTTGCCAGGGACAGCTGGTATTGATCTGGACATGCAGTGTGAGCAAAATAACTTTATGTCATTGTAAGCCACTGAGGTTTTAGGGCTGTTTCTTGCAGCATAGCATAGCCTTTCCTAACAGATATAGAATAGATATAAATGCAATTGACATGTATAACAGACATACTCATGGAGCCACACACAGAGTCCTCTCATCTTGGTCTACAATTAATTTCCAGAAGTTAGTGGTTTAGTGGAATAGAGACAAAGCTCTGAACTACAGTCAATATCAGAATAGCTTTAACACACTGGCAGAAAGATTCAGAGGCATCTTTTCTATGTCATCATGAGAGTGAGAAGCATGATTCCTAAATCTGTATTCCTGGCTGGAATTCTCATCTGTCAACAGGTGTCATTGTCACCCTGAAGAGAACCAGAGCAGGCTCTCTCTCCCTCATCCTCGCACACTCTCCTGGTGAGTTGTAGAGCTGGGGCTGACCTCAAACTGAGAACTCCTTGGGACATAGCATGAATCCCAAGTAGCCCTCACTCTAGGGAGGTGTTTTTTTTTTTTTTTTTTTTAATCTGTATCTCAAGCCTAGAAGAAGCGTTCAAGGTTGATGCCAATCTTTGACATGTCATCTATTCCCAAGCCAGCCTTTCCATGAAGGAATCAGTGATCTTCCAAATATTTTCTTTTCATAGCTGAAATGAACAATAAATATTATTTATTATTTTAGTAAGAAACACATGATCTAAATCCCACTAGTAATAAAGATAATGGCCATTTGTTGAGGGCTTGCTATTTGGCACTATGACACATACCATTTTATTTAATCCTCACAACAATTTGATTAGGTAATATATTATTAGAGTTCTCCAGAGAAACAGACCCAATAGGATATATAGAGAGATATATGAGGAGATTTATTATAGAATTGGCTCACGCAATTACGGAGGATGAGAAGTTCTACAGTATGATGTCTGCAAGCTGGAGAACCAGGAAAGCTGGTGCTATAATTCAGTCTGAGTTTAAAGGCCTGAGAAACGGGAGCAGGAGCTCATAGTGTAACTCAGAATCTGAGGCCCAAGGCCAGAGAAGCTGGAGGGTGAAGAGGCTTGCTGGTGTCAGTCTCAGAGACCAAAAGCCTGAGAACCAAGAGCATTAATGTCCAAGAACAGGAGAAGATGGATGTCCCAGTTTCAGCAGAGAGCAAATTCACCTTTCCTCTGCCCTGTCATTCTATTCAGATTGGACAATGCCTACCCACATCGATGAGGGTGAATCTTCTTTCCTCAGTCTACTGATGTAAATGCTGATCTCTTCCAGAAATATCCTCACAGACACACCCAGAAATAATGTTCTGCCAGCTGTTGGGCATGCCTTAGCCCAGTCAAGTGGATAGATACATCATCAGTAGGTACTGTCATTTCCTTTTTTACAGATCAAAAAACCAAACCTTAAAGTGGTCAAGTAACTTGCTTAAGGTCAACCAGCCTAGAAACGGGAAAAATTATGCAAACTCAAAAGCTGTTCTTTGCAAGGAGGCCCACTTTACTCCCCCTCCTGGCCATAGTATTATATCTCAAGCTCCACACCCAAGATATAAACCCTGGAGTTTTCCTTGTCTTCATTCTGTTGCCAGTGACTTGATTACATCATTTCTGGTCTGACACCAGGACAGCTCCAGTATGTTCCCGGGAAGAATCAGGCCCCAACACCTGCTAATTTCTTCCTGCATTTGCAGAGGAGAGCCTGGGAACTTAACCTAAGTAAAAAACAAAACGAAGTGATCCAAGGAGGAAAAAAACCCCCGGGATGAAGAAAAGTTATTTTCCTCTTTGATAATTCTGTGTAACTAGTAACTGTGGAAGAGAAAACTGATCTATGGGTTTGTTAGAAACTCTGGGGCCTGAGGCGGAAATAGACACTGTGAGACCAAGAAGGGGGTGGAACCAGAGGCTACAGCCAGGAAACAAAAGACAGGAAACAGGATTTCTTCTTGCCAATGTCCAAAACAAAGCTGATGAGGAGTTTGGCAGGAAGAGGGACCACCATTTCATACTTCCAGTGGAAAAAGGACTAAATGCTCAAAATTGAAGATATGTGGGAAGGGATGAGTCACGGAGAAACGGTGATACAAAATCTTCTCTTTCTGAGAACAGTCACTTAATATTCCTGCTCGGCATTCTTTTATTATTTGACAGCAGTCCTTGTGCCTCTCTATGGAAAGCCAGGAAGGGGCCAGAATCATCTCATGCTGCTTATTATGGGATGCACAACTGGGAAGCTGCACTTTCTTCCCCTCCCCTCCTTTCCCTCCTTCGTATATTGCTCTTCCCTCTTCCTAGAATGCGTCTCCCACTGTTAGCGTAGGTAACTCTTCTTTATTTTTAAGTCTTAGCTTAGATGTCACTTCCTCAAAAGAATTTTCCTTGACCCTTATTCTGTGACAGAGTTGTTAGCTGCCTATCCAGGACCCATTCTCCTCTCTTTCTTTTCTTCTTTTTTTTTTAAAGACAGAGTCTCACTCTGTGACCCAGGCTGGAGTGTAGTGGTGCAATCATAGCTCACTGTAGCCTCGAACTCCTGGACTCAAGGAATCCTCCCACCTCAGCTTCCTAAGTGTCTGGGACTACAAGCATGTGCCACCATGCTCAGCTAATTTTTAAAAATTATTATTATTATTATTATTATTTTGTAGAGATGGGGTTTTGCCACGTTGTCCAAGCTGGTCTTGAACACCTGGGCTCAGGTGATCTGCCTACCTTGGCCTCCTAAAGTGTTGGGATTATAGGCATGAGCCACTGCACCCAGCTTTATTTGCATTTATAACCAAGCTTTCAGCCTAATATCTACCAGGCTTGCAGCATATTGACTTTCTTTCACTGGAGGACATTATCCAAACAAAACATTATCCAAATAAAAAATAGCTCATATTTACTTGTGTGTGTTGGAAAGAGCTATTACTATTGGAAACTATTTATATTTTGTTTTAAAATTTTTTCTGGAAAATATTTTCAAATCATTTCTTTTGTGGGGAAAATGTCACCTGGATGAAATATTTGTCAAAGTGTGGTTGCACCTGTTCCCACTTATCATTTGATAAATTGGCATAGTCAATGCACAGTTGTCCAAAGTACACATCATGCAAACCTTAGCTGGTAAGTATAAAAATGACCACTGACCCCTGATTTGCAAGCAGCCTCGGACTTGGTTTGGACTCTCCCAGAAGCAGACCTGGAAACAATGATTCAAGTGCAAGCCCTTCATTTGGGAAGTGTAGGGACACTGCTTAAGGGTTGGGAGGTGATAGAAGAAAGGAAGACAGCCAAAAAAGGATGTATTATTCAGCCAGCTACTATAGTAAGTGACGAGAGTCTAACCCCACAGGGACACTCTGGGGAGTAGTATCCCACAAGAGGCATGGGGAGCTGGGATACTTATCCACCAATTCCCATCAGCCATCAGCTACTTCTAGGGTGTTAATTCCCTGGCAGCCTACAGGCCAAGGCAGAGGGGCCTTCAATGGTTCCCAGAAAATCCCTCATGCACAGAGATGCAGATACTGGCAGTTAGACGTGTCCAGAGCACAATGAAGCCGTAAGGTCTGATGCATGCTGACAGCCCTGACCACCGCCCCCTTCAAGCAAAGCTCAGACTTCAGTGTCCTATTTCACAGGGGACATAGACATTTTTAGATAATACAAGGACACATTTATTTTTTAATAGTTACAAATTAAGTTTCAACATTCCCTTCCACCTAATGCACAAGGTGCTGGTTTCCAGTTTGTGGTAGTGATGAAATATATAGATTGCAAAAGTAATCAATTTTTTAAAAGAGCATCAGTTGATTTAAAGTATATTGAAGAAAGGCCAGGCACGGTAGCTCACGCCTGTAATCCTAGTGCTTTGGGAGGCCAAGGTGGGCGGATCACTTGAGATCAGGAGTTCAAGACCAGCCTGGCCAACATAGTGAAACCTCGCCTCTACTAAAAATACAAAAATTAGCTGGGTGTGGTGGCGTGTGCCTGTAATCCCAGCTACTCGGGAGGCAGAGGCAGGAGGATCACTTGAACCTGGGAGGCAGAGGTTACAGTGAGCTGAGATGATGCCACTGCACTCCAGCCTGGGTGACAAAGTCAGACTCTGTCTAAAAAAAGTAAAATAAAATAAAAAGTATACTAAAAAAATAATTGTACAGATAGTAATCAATATGCAAAGATAATGGGGAAATGACTGAAGCTTGGAAAACACTGATGGATATTTTATAGGTAGTAAAATGGAAGCATAGAGCCAGGCCACCAAGAATCTATGAAGGAATATCTATTGCATACCCAGCACTCTTCTAGGCATCAAGAAGGATGTAAGAGACAGAGAAAGGATGAACTCCACATTGGGGTTTTTACCAGTAGCAGTAGTAGTAATGGCCAGCATTTAACGAGAGCTTTGGTTTACCATCTCCTGACCTGCCTTTCTTAGGAAGCTCTACTAGCCTTCAAAAAATACATGAAACAATAAAGGGTGCTCTATGCAGAATAAGAGGGTCAGACTTACTAGGACAATTTCATTAAAACTTCAGAGGGAAAAGCAGCAGTATGGCAGCAAACCCATAGACAGAACTGTACCAAACTGGCAGTGGTCAGAGCCAGAGAATAAGAAAGACACAGCCTTAGGGTTTTCTTCCATAGACCTATCTCCTGCTCCACTCAACCTACAGAGCAGGACTCAGCATCTGGGAGCAAGCAGGATAAAGAAAGAGGAAGCAAGCTGCTGCTGAATGTTGCCAAGCTACTCCCAAAATGTGCTGCCTTGAGAGGCTGTCTTATTGTGCAAGAAGACATAAAATCCAGATGGCAGTTTCTGGATTCTCAACTTTCTATACAGAAGTCATATTTTTTCCAATACATCCTAATTCTATTTACTGTGTGCATGATGGCCAAATGTCATTAACAATGGCCAGGCATGAAAATAAAGAAAGTAATTAGCCTAGGAAATAGCTTGGCAGCTGCATCAGCTATGTGCTCTTGGAGTGGAGGTGCGGTGGTCAGGAACCATTACTGGGCTGCATTTAAGTGTTGTATGGTGTCTGGGGACCAGTCACATATGTAAGCACAAATCTAGACTGACAGCAACATCACATTCAATCAAGGCCCAGTCTTCGCAGAGGAGCCACAGACCTGTTACAGATAATGCCTGAAGGATTGACTCAGAAAACAAATAGGCTTTTATTTGCATTAGAACTTGGATTGGTGTGTTGTTTACTTCCTGTAGGTGCAAAGAATACAACTGTGGTCTATGCTCACATAGCTCCATGTCCTTCTGTTTTCAAACTGGGTTAGTCAAGCCTGGAAAAACCATCCACTGGGCCAATGATAGATGAGCTAGCTAATCAAGAGTATACCTGGGAATCAGACACTTGGCCCTGAAAGCTGGCTATGCCACTCACTCTAGCATAAGACCTTAGGAAATTTGCTTAGTTTCCCAGAGCTTTTCTTCTTCTGTAAAATGGGACAATAGAAGTATCCATTTCATTTTGAGGAGTAAATGAGGCAAACTTTTAGCTTCGTGCCTAACACATGGTAAGTGCTTAAGATATACATGATTATGACTAAATATGACTGATTTTTATGGTAGAAATCTTTATTTAGCCTTTGATGACCTTCTTTGTGACAAACAGCAAAGGTTATGAAGAGGAATTGGCTCAAAAATGAAGACAGAAGTCGATCAAATCCAATCCTCACTAGAAGATAAAAGAAGAAAGAGGAAGGGGATATTAGTCAGGGTTCTCCAGAGAAACAGAATAAAAAGGATCCATATAGATATAAAGTAAATTGATGTTGGGAATTGGCTCATGATGGGGATTATGGAGGGTGACAGGTCCTATGATAAGCAGTCTGTAAACTGCAGGACCAGGAAAGCTGGTGGTGTAATTCAGTCTGGTCCGCAGGCCTGAGAAGCACGGGAGCTCATAGTGTAACTCCCTGTCCAAGGCCAAAGGTCTACATCGGGGTTAGGGCATAGGAAGGGAGGTAGGGAGGTATGGGTGCTGCTGGTATAAATCCTGGATTTTGAAGGCTCAAGAACCAGGAGCTCTGATGTCTGAGGACAGGAGATGATGGATATCCCAGTTCAAGAGGAGAGAGAGAAAATTAGCCCTTCCCCTGACTTTTTGTTCTATTCATGCCCTCAACAGACTGGGTGGTTCCTGCCCATACTGGGGAGGGCAGTTTGTTTTACTCAGATTCAAATGCTTGTCTCTTCCAGAAACACCTTCACAGACACACAGAAGCGATTTGGGCATCCCTTAGCCTAGTTAAGTGCACCTGTAAAATTATCCATCATAAGGAGAAGAACTAACCATGAGGTTCTGAAATACTAAATGGGAATGGAAAATGTGAAAAATAAAGAACTCATCATAAGAATACACTTCTCAGAAATACAATTTAATTTTATGGTGACAGAGCATAAGATTTAAAATAACTTAGTAGGAAACTGCATATGTTCATTCCTAAATAAAAAGAGAAATAAGAAAGAATGTAATTAAAATGCCCACTAGAAGTGATAAAGGAGGTCATATTGTTTTTTCTGGTAATCTAGTAGTGTGAATATTAAAATAATATCACCCATGGTGGTATATACTGTGGTGGGATAATGGCATTGTTCCCACTGTAGTACAGGCACCACAGTCTCCCCTGTGCTATGATGAGGCTTCTCAAAGGTCTCCTGCTTCCACTTTTGCCCCTGCACAAACCATTCTCTGCCTATCAGCCAAAGTTACCTTTTAAAAAAAATACATATCAGCACCTTATCTCTGCAAGAATGGCCATAATCAAAAACTCAAAAAATAATAGATGTTGGCATGGATACAGTGAACAGGGAACACTTTTACACTGCTGGTGGGAATGTAAATTAGTACAACCACTATGGAAAACAGTGTGAAGATTCCTTAAAGAACTCAAAGTAGAGCTACCATTTGATCCAGCAATCCCACTACTGGGTATCTACCCAGAGGAAAAGTAGTCATTATACAGAAAAGATACTTGTACACACATGTTTATGGCAGCACAATTTGCAGTTGCAAAAATATGGAACCAGCCCAAATGCCCATCAATCAACGAGTGGATAAAGAAATTGTGGTATCTCTACACCATCAAATACTACTCAGCCATAAAAAGGAACAAAATAATGGCATTCACAGCAACCTGGATGGAATTGGAGACCATTATTCTAGGTGAAGTAACTCAGGAATTGGAAACCAAACATCATATGTTCTTACTCATAAGTGGGAGCTAAGCTATGAGGATGCAAAGGCATAAGAATGATTCAGTGGACTTTGGGGACTCCAGGGAAAGGGTGGGAGAGGGGTGAGGGGTAAAAGACTACAAATTGGGTTCAGTGTGTACTGCTCGGGTGATGGGTGCACCAAAATCTCACAAATCACCACTAAAGAACTGATTTATATAACCAAACACCACCTGTTCCCCAAAAACCTATTGATATTAAAAATATATATATATATTGGTTGGGGCACAGTGGCTCATGCCTCTAATCCTAGCACTGTAAGAGGCCGAGGCTAACTTGAGCCCAGGAGTTCAAGACCAGCCTGGGAAACATGGCTAAACCCCGTCTCTACAAAAATACAAAAATTAGCAGAGCATGGTAGTGCATGCTTCTAGTCCCAGCCACTCAGGAGGCCGAGGTGGGAGGATGGCTTAAGCCTTGAGATCGAGGCTGCAGTGAGCCAAGATCATACCACTGCACTCCAGCCTGGGTGACAGAGTGAGGCAGTCTCAAAAAAAAAGTATCAGATTATGCTACCATTCTGCTTCAAATCCTGTGGGCTTCCTAGTGGATTTAAAATAAAATCCAAACAACTTAAAGGGTGGTCTGGCCTCCAGCGACTTCTCTGGCCTCATCTTGCACTACCACCTTGCTCATGACTCCAGAACAGGCCAAGCTCATTCCCACTGAGGGGGCTGATCCCTCCGCCTGGATGTTCCTGCCCAGATATCTGCATGGCTGGTTTCCTAGCAGTGGAGTCTCCAGTCAGACATCACCTCCTTAAAGAGACCGCCCTCCACCACCCAACCGAATGTTAATTCTCCCAACCCATTCTCTCCTGGATTACATTTTAAAACTTCTCTTTATAGCACTTTAGGCAAAATTGCCTTGTATGTTTATGCACTTATCACCTGACTCCCCCTGCTAGGAAGTGAGCCTCTAGAGAGGGAACTTATTCAGTCATGAACCTCAGGAACTAGAATGGTACCTGCCACGTAGAAGAGATGTTTGAATAAATAAGTAAATAAATAAATGTATATTTCACTCTCTTACTACTCCCACCCCAGCACCTTCCTGCCTTGGGGGAGTTTGTGATTCAGAGCTAAAAGCAGAAGTTGTCTGAAGCCAGCCTGTCGTTCGCTCTTTAGTGAAGATCTTACCAAGCTAAGGAGCAGATGCTTGGGGCCCCAGGGGCTGGAGCATGTGGGGCCTTACTGTGGTTGGTTGAGAATAGGAGGAACAGGATTTCTTTAAGCAGTGGGAGATCTGCAGGTTGGTGAAGGATGGGTCCTAGAGATACCTCCTTGTAGATCCCTGAAGTCATGTGGGTTCTGGGGAGTTGCAAATGGAGGAGGAACAGAGAGCTTCAAGGTGGGCTAAGGAAGGCAGACACCAAGCATGAGAGCCAGGTATGAGAGTCCAGCACCCTGAGAGGCACAGAGGTTCAGGTTTCAGGTGCTCACCCGACAAGGTGAGCCCGGACAAGGCCCATGCACTAGTCCCCTGAGTCAACAATAGTGGAGCTCCCAGTGTCTGGCAGCCTGCGAAACCTGGAGGGTGGAAGGTTTGGAATAATAACTGAGATGGAGTTTCCTGAAGCCTGATAGAACAGGGGCTGGGAGTTGGACTTCATATCATTTTTTAAAAGTAATGAAGTCATGGGACATTTCAGACACCTTTGAGTTTGGGAAAGAGTACACATCTGCTGCCCAATAGCCAGCCCAGGAATACTACACTTATGGCAGCTTTCATTGATAAGAACTTAGAATGCCAGGCCTGGACTGGGCACTCCACAACTTACCCCCTTAAATCTTAAAACAATGCTATGACAGAGACACTATCTATCATCTATCTAATCTATCTATCTATCTATCTATCTATCTATCTATCTATCTATCTATCTATCAATCATCTATCAGAGTTGGCAACTGAGGCCCAGAGATGCTTGACTGCTAGATCTCCAGGTCCATCCAGGGTGAGAGGCAGTAGTGGGGGGCTCCACTTTGGAGGCCAATCCCCTTGAGACCCGTACCTCTATTCTTCCCCACTCTGCCTAGAAGGTTTATGAAGAACTCCTGGTCAAAAGCCAATCCCCAGACTAGCTCTTTCTGCATCAGCTTTGTCCTGCAGCTGGAAACAAGCAAGGACTGCCTGCCTGCAAAGAGAACAATCACAGCCGTCTGCTCTCCAGGCTGAGCGCAGTGTTCTGTCCCACAAAGCTGCAGGGTGAGAGAAGACTGTATTGCTTCCCTCCAGTTTAGGACTGGGATCATTTTCACCCTCAAGAGGTTCAAGACAAAAGCGTGTAGGTAGGCTAAGCCGACTCTGATGTCCTCCCCTCTCCCCAGCACCTGCTGGAGGCAGCAAGGGAGACAGACATTGCCTGATTTTATCCATTTGTTGGCCTACCCATTGCAAGACATTGAGTGTTGTTTTCCTACCCCAAAGACACAAAGATCTCTTCCTAGAGTACTAACAGGTAACATGGCCAAATACCACACACACAGAAAATGTGTAATCAACTGTTCCCTCCTGGTGGGGAAAAGCAGCCTATTTTGCAGTAGATCGCTTGCCTTCCCATCTGCTCTTCCCCTTGTAAGCACCCCCTGGTGCATTCCTCCTACCCAGGGTTATTCCTGGGATTGAGGAAAGGACCAGGAAAATGAGTTCATATGGGAGGATTTGCAATTTCATCATCTCATTCTTGAGAAGTGAGGGCAGGATTAGGAGGGGGGTGAGGAGGAATATCGTTTAAAAATAGGAGTCTAGAGGAGACTGTGTTCTAGATAAAGCAATGACTCCAAGGGTGGAAGTTGAGGCTACAAAGTTAGGGCAGGAACACAGCTGTGATCCCCTCAAATTACAATGTAAGTCTCTGGCTTGGGACTTAACCCTGAGGAACCCATTTGGCTGCTGGGACCTTCAGTGTCTCAGATTTTTCAAGCCTGACCAGTAAATCTTAGATGAGGCTCACTAAAAGTGCAATATATGCCCCACCCTCTCTCTGCCTGCCTTGCCGCAATTCCATGCCCTATCAGTTTTCATTCCTGAGACCAGGCCTGTGCCCAGGGCCAGTGTGGGGCATGTAAAGGGAGGCCCAGAAGGGGTATTTGGTTGAACTTCTAGGACAGAGGGGGCCTCAAACTCACACAATTGGTGACTCAGGATATTTGCACATTCTCACCAGGCTCAGTCAGCAGGGAAGTTGGAGTTCTCAGCAATCAGTCACTTGCACACTGGAAGACCAAGAAAAGTCTTTTCAAATATCCTCCCCTAAGGAGCTGGGGACGGGTGGGGTGTGTAGTTGACTGATAGCCATGCTGGATCTGCCACATTGTTTATGCCCAGGCTCTGCTTCCTAGAGCTGCTTCCAGCCAATGACTGAACATGGTGGGGTTCTAGTGCAGGACCCCTCTAACCATGGCTTCAGCACTCTCCATTAGTTTGGCTGAAACGTTCTTAGAACTGCACCAGAGTCTGAAACTCTTCCTAATGAATCCTATTCTCAGCCTCCTTAACCAGATGCAGTTCTACAGAACAGTCTGAAGGCTCTCCCTGTCTAATCTTGCTCTTTCTCCTTTCTGCAGGTAAATCTCTTGCACGTCATCACCCTTGGCATCTGTTCCTTAGAGGACCCCAACTAGTACAGGAATGGTTGGAGAAAACAGGCAGAATGATAGGGCTTGGGAACTGCCTCACTCACTGCCAGGGAGGCAAAGAGGACGCCATCCTAAGTAGACTGTGGGAGACAGAGAGTCCCTGGCACAAGGTGGCAGCCTAATTGCTGAAGCTGTACTGGTGGTGGCTTGGGGACGCTTACTGGTGGAAGGGCAGAGCCTTGCAGGTGGGACAAATCAGGCACCTGAAAGATATTCAGGGAGGCAGTGTCCACAGGGACAGAAGAGTTAACTGTTTTTTGCTAAATATTCTTGAAGCCCACCAGAGTGAGAAGAAACTGAGGTTTTTGTTTTTGTTTTGTTTTGCTTTGTTTTTTTGGGACGGAATCTCACTCTGTCGCCAGGCTGGAGTGCAGTGGCACGATCTCGGCTCACTGTAAGCTCCGCCTCCCGGGTTCAAGTAATTCTTCTGCCTCAGCCTCCTGAGTAGCTGGGACTATAGGCGCACACCACCATGCCCAGCTAATTTTTGTATTTTTAGTAAAGACAGGGTTTCACCGTGTTAGCCAGGATAGTCTCGAGCTCCTGACCTCGTGATCTGCCTGCCTTGGCCTCCTAAAGTGCTGGGATTACAGGTGTGAGCCACCTCTACCAGCTGAAATTGAGGTTAACAAACAGTTATACAAACAGTTAAAGGCTAAGTGTGAAAACCAGAGGGCTTATTTGGAAATTTGCCAAGAGGCCCTTATTTCCTGCAGTGGAAGGGCTAACAGAGCTGAGGAACAGCTGCAGGACTTGATTGTTAGAGGTGTAGAGTTCTAAAGACATTCAAATGCTCAGGCTAGACTAGCCTATTTTACTAAAGGCAAGATCCTAACTGGAAAACCTGGCGCCTGACATACGGGGACATCTAGATGGATGCTCTGGGCTTCTTATTAGTAATATCCAAGGGGATGAACCTCTTCATCCACATCCCCATGAGGTGGTTCTGCACCTTAGAGATTGCAGAGGTAACCCAAGTGAGTACTTCCCCATGCTGACTGATGCTAAAGAGACCTCTTCCCTGCAAAGCACAGGTTCTCTGGCCCCTCAGAAACTTCCTTCACTTTCCAATACCTAGGATTACATTTCGGGATGTGCCGAGCCTGATAAGGGAGAGAAGAGACTATACAATGATTAATAAGAATGAGCTAGCATGAATCAAGAGGAGAAAGGGAAGGATTTCAAGGGTTAGATTTGAAAGTTCTTGATCAAGGAGTAATAACATAGGACTGAATATGCAATAATTCATTGACTTGGGGGTACTTTCTTGGGCCATGGGATTTAACATCTGGTTAAAGATCCCCGGAGTTGGGGGCAAACTTACTGCTAGGTAGCTATGGTAGGCAGCCTCAAATATAATGGTCCCAATGACCTCGCCTCCTAATATTCATGCCCTTGTTTAATCCCTTCCCACTGAATGTAGGCTGAACTTATGGATCCACTTCTAATAGCTAGAATACAGCAGAAGTGACAGGATGTCATTTCCATGATTACATTGATTGAAATTTTAGGTGTATGCTCCCTTTGTCTTTAGCCTCTTTATTCAGCCCAACCACCAGATAAAGAAGTCCAGGCTACCTTTCTGGAGAAGCCACATGGAGAAGAGAGGTCCTGGAGGTTGGGAGGCCAGATGGAGAACTGAGGCATCCTAGTTGACAGCCAGCACCAACTGCCAGCCATATAAGTGCGCCTTTTTGGAAGTAGACCCTACAGCCCCAATCAAAGCTTCAGATGATGCCTTGACTGACACCTTGACTACAACCTCATGAGTCCCTGAGCCAGAACTATCCAGCTAAACCATTCCCAATCTGACCCACAGAAACTGTGAGATAATGTATGTCTGTTGTTTTAAGTCACTAAGTTATGGGAAACAATAACTTAGCACAGCAATCAACGACAAACCCAATAGCTCCTAGAAGCTCAGAGAAAGTAATGGTCCATGCTGAACAACACAGAAATGCCTAATTCACCCCAAAAGATAGTAGAGAAAGAAATAAAGAAGTTGAAGGAAGGGAGAAAGCTGGAATGGATACATTCTGTGAGGCCAGAGGATCATGCTCTATGAGAGGCCCCTGAGCACACATCACCAACCAAGGCTATAAGGGCTACCATCACCATGGAGAAGTCCAGTGGTAGTTCTCCTCTCCAGGCCAGAGAGCTGGTCACAGGGCTTGGCTGGTTAGTATCCACAGGGATGTCTCCTCATGCTCAAGTAACAGAGGCCAGGTACATTAAGCATCAGAAGCCAGCTCTGGTAGCTTTTACCATAATGACTGGCAAGTTTGAAGGGGCAGCTAAGAGAGCTTCATGGAGTTGTGGCAATGACTGATAGAGCGTGGCACTCCTAGGAGCAAGATAGATGGGCAACCTACAAGGTGATGCTTAACGTCTATAACTCCCCCAATCCCCTAAAAAAGCAAGAGTGAAGGAGGAGGAGACTGAGGGAAATTACCCCAATATGAAATCATGGGGCCGGGTGCAGTGCCTCACGCCACTTTGGGAGACCCAGCACTTTGGGAGACCGAGGTGGGCAGATCACCTAAGGTCAGGAGTTCAAGACTGGCCTGGCCAACATGGCTAAATCCTATCTCTACCAAAAATATAAAAAATTAGCCGGGCGTGGTGGCATGCACCTGTAATCCCAGCCACTGGGGAGGCTGAGGCAGGAGAATCACTTGAACCCAGGAGGCAGAGGTTGTAGTGAGCCAAGATCCTGCGACTGCACTCCAGCCTGGGTGACAGAGCAACACTCTATCTCAATAAATAAATAAATAAATAAATAAATGAAGTTCAGACTCTCACTCAGTTCCTGAACCAGTGTCAGTTTTCAGATCCAGAACTAGTCGACTGAAGGAGTGAATTAGTCCTTAAAAGAAAGGACCTGGAAAGGCTATGGGAGGTATATACTAGAATATTTACTCAGTTTATTATACACTAAGAAAAGGGGATACCCGGATATTTAAAACACTTGTAGATAGATGTGAAGTGACATTGATGCCCAGAGACTCAAAGGATGAGCACAGTCCCCTTATTAAAGACGGGGCTTACAAATGTTAGGATACGAATGGACTCATGGCTAAAATCTAGTTCACGGAAGGTCTCCTGGACCTGTTAAACCACCATATGATCATTTCCCCAGTCCCTGAGTGTAAAACTGGGATAGAAAAGCTTAGCAGTTGGTATGGCATCCACATTGGCTCCTCGGCCTATGAAGTAAGAATGATGGTAGTAGAGAGGGTCAAGTGGAATCCTCTGAAGCTACCTGCTCCTTCCTGGCTAAGACAGTAAATAAAAAATACTTTGTCCTAAAAGGATGGAGACAATTAGCATCACCATTAAAAACCTAAGGGATGCATTGCTGATGGTCCCTCTCATATCTTTATTTAATTTGTCAGTCAGGCCCCTGCAGGGAACAGATGGATCCTGGAGAATGACTGCAGACTACTACAAGCTCAACTGAGTCATGGCCCTGATCACAGCTGCTGTGCTGGAGGTGGGATTTCTGCTAGAGGGGATTAATAAGCTCTAAAGTACATATAAGGTATGTGGCCATCAATTCAGTAAATGTGTTATTTTCTATTCTAATTAGAAAAGAGGATCAGAAACAAGTCACTTTATCATGAAACTGGCAACATTTATTTATAATTTTGCCTCTGTGCTCTCTTAACTCTCTGCCCTCTGTCATGATACAGTCCTAAAGACCTGAACTCACCGGACGTCCCACAGAACATCACACCAATGCATTACGCTGATTGATGGTGTCATGCTGATCCAACAGGATGAGCAAGAGGTGGCTAAACACTGGAAGCCTAGGTGAGACAAGTGTACCCTCAGCATGCGAGATGGATGCCATGAAGATTCAGGGACCTGCCACTTTAGGGAAGTTTGTAGGGGTCCAGTGTTCAGAGGTTTGACAGAATATCCCCTCCAAGATAAAAGAAACATTGCTGTAAGCCCCAGAGAAAGACTCATGTTGAAGTCCCGGGATTCCAGAGCAAGGCCATGTTATCCACAGCAGACAAGCCTCTGCCACTGGAGAAACAACCCATAATGTGTTCCTGGGCCCTAGCAGAGATAGATCACTTGGCCATTGGGTACAAAGTGATCATGTATCTGAAACTGCCTATTATGAGCTGGTTTTGTTGGATCAAGTCATAAGCTGGGTGAGTGAAGCAGTACCACATTGTAAGATGGAAATGATATATTTGGAGTCAAGGTGCATGAACAGGTAGTCCAGACCCCAGGTCACCTGTCACAGTTGCACAAGTGTTTCTACCCCAACTGGTACCTATGCCATGCTGGGAGTTCTTTTTATTCCCCAACTTTTAAGTTCAAGGGCACTTGTGCAGGATGTTCAAGTTTGTTACATAGGTAAATGTGTGCCACGGGCCGGAGGAGGAGAAAGAAGCCCTAGCTTGGTTTATGAATGGCTTGGGTTGTTAGGTGAAACGCAAAAGAGCATGGCAGCTGCACTCCAGCTACATCCCAAGAGTCATCTTGAAACACAATGGATGGAGACGGAAAATCTTCCCAATGGATGGAGTGGAAAGTGGTGCATGTTCTCACCTACTTTGCGTGATTTGAGGTGAGACTATAGAGATTTATGAGCAGAGGCCAGTGGCCTGCTCATCAGATTAGGGTCTGGGAGATGAGGAGATCTGGGCAGACACATATGGGAGTGGGTACAAAGTGAGGATTTTTGTATCACATTTTAATGCCTGCCAGAAAGCATCCACCATGGAAGAGGTACTCAACAACCAAGAAGACAAATAATTCAGCAGACTGATGTCATGTGCATGGTGGGCACAGGCATGGAGTGGCCTTGGTAGCAGAGAGGGTACCCACACATGTATGGGCCAAACAACATGGATCCCCACCTACCATGGCTGATCTAGCTACTACTACCTTTGAATGTTCAACTTGGAAGCAACATAGACCAGCCCTGAGATCCATGGCATAGGTACCAGGTGGGGTAGAAACACTTGTGCAAGTGTGACAGGTGACCTAGGGGCTGGACTATCTGTTCATGCAACTTGATTCCAAATGTATCATTTCCATCTTACAATGTGGTGCTGCTGGGCTCACCCAGCTTATTACTTGATCCAATAAATAGGCAGTTTCAGATATATGATCTGATAGATCACTTGGCTATTGGGTACAAAGTGATCATGTATCTGAAACTGCCTATGTATTGGATCTATCTCTGCTAGGCTGTATAGTTCCTCCACAAAATTCATATGTTGAAGTCCTAACCTCTAGTACTTCAGAATGTGACCACATTTGGAGATGGAGTCTGTAAAGGGCATTAAGTTAAAATCAGCTCATTAGGGTTGACTCTAATCCAATATGACTAGAGTCCTTATAAGAAGAATTGGACACAGACACATACAAAGAGAAGACAATGTGAAGACACAAGGAGAAGATACCCATCTACAAGCCAAGGAGAGAAGCCTAGAACAGATACTCCCTCCATGTCCCTGTGAAACTTGCCACACCTTCATCTTGGACTTCTAGACTCCAGAACTGTGAGACAATATGCTTCTGTTGTGTAAGCCAGCCAGTCTGTGCTGCTTTGTTATGGCAGCCCCAGGAAATTAATATAGCCCCCAATGTTGCATTGTTCCTGAAGGAAACCAACTGGCTACTTGGTGACAAATTGGCAACATTGAGCTCTTTCTGTCTCAGAAGGGCTATCAGTTCAACCTCATAGAGGGAATTGTTCAGGATATGGATTTGCCTTTCCCTCTGACGAAGCCTTAGTCAGCACCATTATTCAGGGGCTTAAGGAATAAATGATCCACAGTTGTTGTCCTACCCAACATAGCATCTAACCAGGGGTCCCTTCACAGCAAAAGAAGTGCAGATATGGGCCCATTAACATGGGATCCACTGATCATATCACTCAGAAGCACACCATCTAGATGCAGTGGGCCTTGCAGTGTGTGGAAATGGCTTTCTACAGGCACAGCTGAAGGATGGGTGCCATGCATCAGGATCTGTCATAGGCATTAAATCAGAGGTCTCAATGTCACTGTGTCCCCAGTAGGATGAATACATTGATCAGGAAACCAAGGAATGGACGCAGGAGTGTCCCCACTTACCACTATTCCTAATGACCCATTGAGAGACTTGGTATTTCCTGTCCCCACAACTCTAGGCTCTGCAGGGTTGGAGGTCATGTTTCTCAGAGAGGGTGCACTCTTGCCAGATGGCACAGCAAGGGTCCCACTGAACTACAAGCTATGACTGCTGCCAGGGAACTTTGGACTCTGTGTGTCTAGGAGACAGCAGGCAAGGAGTTGCTATCTTGGCAGAGGTAATTGATCCTGATCAGCAAAAGGATATAGGGCTGCTTGTACACAATGGAAGCATGAGGGCATGCATGTGGAACCCAGGGGACGTGTAGACAGGTACAGCAACCCCAGTTGAGAAGGCTGAGACTCAGGCCCCTCAAGAATGAGGGTTTACATCACATCACCCGGTAAGCTATAAAGACCTGCAGGGGTGATAATAGGGTGAGGGGAATTTTAAATGGCTAGGAAGAGGGAGGGGATCGGCATCACCTGCAGCACTGAGACGCTGCATCTACTGAAGCTATAGAAGCTGTAGTCAGTTTTCATCTCCTTCTAATTTCCCTACCAGGAAGAGAAACTCATGAAAACTCTGGAGGAGCTGCTTTCTGAGTGTATATGGAGAAGCGGTCTGTGAGGACTAGGGATGGACTGTGGAAGCCATAAGAATGCAGCACTCAGGTCTTGCTTCAAGAAAGAACCTGTTGGAAGGACTGCAGCTAGCAGACGGTCTCCAGATTCAGTATCTTTGAGACAGTCCTCAGTGTTCATGCTAGAGCAGCATTCTCCCCAAGCTGTTCCCAGCCAATGATAGTTTGGCAGAAGTACTAGAGCCAAGCCATTTCTGGCCAGCATGGACAACTTTGTGGGCAAGCTTTGTGCTGAGGCCCCAGTTGGGCTTGACAAGATGTTCTCAGAACCGCTCTACAGCCTGAAGCTCTTCCTACCCAGTCCTTCTTCTCCCTCTCCTTTCAAAGGCATCAAAGCTATAATGCAGTCTGAAGGCTCTCCCTGACCACTGCTGCTCCCTTTCCCCCTTATCTTTCAAGGCCAGGAAATCCAATAAATCTCTGGTGGTTTCTTTTTGGAGACAGTCTTGCTATGTCACCCAGGCTGGAGTACAGTAGTGCGATCTCGGCTCACTGCAAGCTTCGTCTCCCGGGTTCACACCATTCTGCTGCCTCAGCCTTCCCAGCAGCTGGGACCACAGGTACCTGCCGCCACGGCCAGCTAATTATTTTTTTTGTATTTTTAGTAGAGATGGGGTTTCACCGTGTTAGCCAGGATGGTCTCGATCTCCTGACCTCGTGATCCACCCACCTCGGCCTCCCAAAGTGCTGGGATTACAGGCATGAGCCACTGCGCCCAGCCAATCTCTGGTGGTTTTAATGCCATCTTGGGGCCTGAATTGACATGCTAGCACTCCTCATCAGAACAGGCAAAACCCTTGGAACCTGCATGGCCTTGAAGGTGAGAATTGAAAGAGAGGGTTGGAATTGCAATTCCTAAAAAGCAAACACGAGTTTTTAATTTTCTGTTGCTACTCTGGAAAGGAACAGGCACTCCAAAACTCAGAGAAAAGAGGAAGTGAGAGTGGAGTCCTCAGTCCTCTTAGTTGGTTTCTTTTCATATCTTGGATCTCTGGATGGTGGGCATTCTTGGATTCAGTCCTTGGACACTTCTATTCCTTTCTTTTGTTTTTTTGTTTTTTTTTTTTTCTGAGACAGAGTCTCGCTCTGTTGCCCAGGCTGGAGTGCAGTGGTGCAATCTTGGCTCACTGCAACTTCCACCTCCCAGGTTCAAGCGATTCTCCTGCCTCAGCCTCCCAAGTAGCTGGGACTACAGGCATCCACAACCATGTCTGGCTAATTTTTGTATTTTTAGTAAAGGTGTGGTTTCACCATTTTGGCCAGGCTGGTCTCGAACTCCTGACCTCAGATGATCCACCCACCTCAGCCTCCCAAAGGCTAGGATTACTGGCGTGAGCTCCTGGCCCACTTCTATTCCTTATTAAGCTAACTTTCTATTGGATCTTGTGGAGCCTTGTGGCTTAAAATAACATTTATATGCTGATGACTCTCAAATTTGTATGTCGGGTCATCAAAATGAAAAATTCTTATGCTTCCAAAGATGATTAAGAAAGGGAAAAGAAAATCCACAGAATAGGACAAAATATTTGTGAGTCATATATCAGACATGGACTTATACCCAGAGTATATAAAAAACCTCTCAGTTCAACAATAAAAAGATAAACAGCCCAGTGAAAAAAATAGGCAACAAATTTGAATAGACATTTTTTCCAAAGCAGATATAAAAGTGGCCAATAAGCACACGAAAAATATTCAATATCATTAGTCATCAGAGAAATGCAAATCAAAATCACAATGAGATACCACTTCACCTTCACTAGGATGGCTATAATAAAAAAAAGACAGACAATAACAAGGATGACTGAATATCTGGAGAAATTGGAAATTTCATACATTGCTGGTGAGAATGTAAAATGTACAGCTGTTTTAGAAAACAGTTTGGCAGTTCCTGAAAATGTTAAAAATAAAGTTATCCTATGACTCAGCATTCCACTTCTAAGTATACCCGAGAGAACTGAAAACACATGTTCACACAAAAACTTATACATGAATGTGCATAGCAACATTATTCATAACAGCCCAAAGTGGGAACAACCCAAATGCCCATTGACTGATGAATGGACAAACTAAACATGACTAATCTATACAATAGAATATTATTTAGCCATAAAAATGAATGAAGCACTGATACTCATCAGTGTACCTCGAAAACATTATGCTCAGTGAAAGAAACCAAAAATGAAAGACCATGTATTTTATGATTCAATTTTTATAAAATGTTCATAATAGGCAAATCAGTAGGGGAAAAAGCAATTTCATGGTATCGAGGGCTTGAGGGGAGAGAGGACTGGGGAATGACTAATGGGTGTGGGATTCCTTTTGGGGGTGATGAAATGTTCTGAAATTAGATAGTGGTGATTGTTGCACCATCCATCCCGTGACTATACCGAAACCTACCACTCTGTACGTTTTATAAAGAAAAATTTATGGTATGTGAATTATTTCTCAACAAAATTTTTATATTAAAAAAGAAACCATAGGAATGAGAAAAAAATGATTATGTCAGTCAACCCTGACCTCTCTCCTAAACTGAATGTTTGTTATCTCCTCCTGGCTACTTGGTATTTCCATCCGGATGCCTAACAGGCACCTCAAACTTAGCATGTCCCAAACTGAACTCCTTGATCTCAGCATCCCCCCTAAATTTGCTCCTCCCATAGTTTTTCCATCTCATTAAATGTCAACTCCATGTTTCCAGTTGCTTATGACAAAATAAAACAAAAAAAAAACTGGAGCCATCCTTGTCTTCCCTCTTTCTTTACATTCTACATCCACTCTATCAATGAATCCTATCCCACCTGTAAGATATTTGCAGAATCGGGTTACTTCTCACACTTTCACACCTGTCACTCTGGTCCAAGCTACCATCACGCTTGCCTGGATCATGGCATTAGCCTGGCAACTGGTCTCCCTGCTTCTGTCATTGCCCTGTTACAGGTCGAACAGTGTGCCCTCCAATTCATGTTTGAAGCTCTAACCCTCAGTAGCTCAGAATGGGACTGTATTTGGGGACAAGGGTTTTGAAGATGTGATTAAGTTAAAATGCGGTCATTAGGGTGAGTCTTAATCCAATCTGACTGGTGTCCTTATAAGACGAGGAAATTTGGACACCCAGACACCAGGGATGTGTGCACGCAGAGAGACTCTGTGAGGACACAGTGAGAAGGTGGTGGCAGCCAGCCAAGGAAAGAGACTTCAGCAGAAAGTAACCTGCCAACCTCTTGATCTTACTTGAACGACTGGCCTCCACAACTGTAAGAAAATAACTTTGTTGTTGAAACTACTCAGCCTGTGGCATTTTATTATGGCAGCCCCAGCAAACTAATGCCCCGCCCCTGCTGACACCCTGTTTTCTACACAGTGGCCAGAGTGGTCTCTTGAAATCATACTGCCTTCTGCCCTATAGCCATGGCCTGAAGAGTCTCATTCTCCTCCTGACCTCATCTCCTCCCCAGGGTTGCTATGTTGCACAAATCCCCAGGGTGCCGTGAACTTCCTACCCCTTCCGGGCCTCCCCTTTCACTGTGCTTGGGCCACGCTGTCTTTTTGCAAGTTCCACAGACATCTATGACTCTCACGCTCTGTGGCTTTTGCAGACACTGTCCTCTGCCTGACACTCTTCTCCCACACATTGGTGCAGCTCCCCGCCTCCATCTTTAGGTTGCTGCCCAAATGCCAGTCACTGGGGGGCTTCCCTAGTGCCCCTGTCTAAAATGGCCACACCTCTCCCCAGTCACTTTCCATCCCTGGGCATGCTGTGGTCATTTTCATTTAGCACTTAGCACCACCTGACATATGATTATCATGTGTGGCATTGTTTACTTGCACATTGTTTCCCTCTCCCACCTGGAGAGTGAGCTACATGGAGATAAGGGCTTCATTTTTATTGTGGCTGTATCCTCCATGCCTCGGACAGTACCTGGCACATAGTAGAAGCTCAATAAACGATAGATTTAAAAAATAATAAAGGAAAGGGTAAAGGAATTGATGTCACTTGGGTTATCTTTAAGCCTGACCACTTCTTCCCTTGCTAAAAAGCTTAGAACCGGCTGGGTGTGGTAGTTCACGCCTATAATCCTAGCACTTTGGGAGGCTGAGGCGGGCAGATCACCTGAGGTCAAGAGTTCAAGGCCAGCCTAGGCAACATGGCAAAACCCTGTCTCTATCAAAAATACAAAAAGTCAGCTGGGCGTGGTGCCACGTTCCTCTAGTCCCAGCTACATGGGAGACTGAGGCAGGAGAATCGCTTGAACCAAGGAGGCAGAGGTTGCAGTGAACCGAGATCATGCCACTGCACTCCAGCCTCAATGACAGAGTGAGACTCCGTCTCAAAAAAAAAAAAAAAAAAAAAAAAAAAAAAAAATCTGTGTGCTGTCTTTAGTAAGTGTGCCAGGAGTTCATGTATCAACCTCTACCTAATTTCATTGGTTCCCCTTCCTTTATTTCTCTTTATTGTTATTCCTCTTCTTGAGATATACTGTATGCAATTTTAAAGCTGTCTTTTGAGACGGTCTCACTGTGTCACCCAGACTGGAGTGCAGTGGCATGAACACAGCTCACTGCAGCCTTGACCTCCTGGGCTCAAGCGATCCTTCCACTCCACCTCAGCTTCTCAGGTAGCTGGGTCTATAGGCATGTGCCACAACGCCCAGCTAATTTTTTTTGCTTTTTGTAGAGGCGAGGTTTTGCCATGTTGTCCAGGCTGGTCTCAAACTCCTAGGTTCAAGCAATCCACCCATCTTAGCCTCCCAAAGTGCTGGGATCACAGGCGTGAGCCCTCCAGCCTAAAGCTGTCTTAAATTTTGACGTGATATGAAATATAATAAAATAAATTTTAAAACAATTTTTTTTAAATGTCTCCAGTGTCTGGCCTTCCGGGATGGCTGTTTGATCTCTGGCCACCATGGGGTGGGAGAAAGACACTTTGCATGTTCCTGGCTTATAGTGCTGAGTGGACATGTGTTATTTTCATCTCAAGAGTTCCCAGGAGAATTCTTCTAAAGATGTAAAAATTCTCCCAGGGGCCGAGTATGGTGGCTTTTGCTTGTAATCCCAGCTACTTAGGGGACTGAGATGGGAGGATGGTTTGAACCCAGGAATTTAAGGCTGCAGTAAGCTATGCCTGAGCCACTGCACTCCAGTCTGGGTGACAGAGAAAGACCCTATCTCTAAAAAAAAGAAAGAAAGAAAAAAGAAAAGAAACGAAAAAATTCTCCCAGGGATCATCAGCTGCAGAAGAAGAAAAGATACCCTCTTGAGGACCTTGTGTCAAAGAATACTGAAAAACAGCACCCTGGGGGAGGAAAGTGCATCTTCTTACCCTATAAGATGTTGTTGGGCCCAAGTTGAAAGGAGAGCTTTAAAACTTGCCTGCCCTAAAGGGCACAGAGGCGGCTTCTGGGTTAACCGCCTGGATGCCAGCAAACTCAGGAACAGAGTGGCATTGTCTGGCCAGCTGGGTTCCTGGAGAATGCCTCTGTACTGGCTTCCCGCAGGGGAGGAAGGCTCCTGGGGGCTGGCAGCAAAGCCTGTCCTGAAACACTTCCCAGATCCGCAGACTGCACCTCTCCTCTCCCTTGGAGGTCAGACTCTGCCTCTGACCTTTGGGATCCAAGTTTCCAAACTCCCTGCTTACACAGTCCCTGCCCCAAGACTGCCCAGAAGAGTGCAAAAGCCAGCCAGGCACAGTGCGTCATGCCTGTAATCCCAGCACTTTGGGAGGTCAAGGCAGGCAGATCACTTAAAGCCAGGAATTCGAGACCAGCGTGGCCAACATGGCAAAATCCTGTCTCTACTAAAAATACAAAAATTAGCTGGGCATGGTGGTACATACCTGTAGTCATAGCTACTTGGGAGGCTGAGGCGGGAGGACGCTGGAACCTGGGAGGCAGAGGTTGCAGTGAGCTGAGATGGCACCACTGCACTCCAGCCTGTGTGACAGAGCAAGACTCTGTCTCAAAAAAAAAAAAAAAAAAAAAAAAGAACGAAAGCCAAGCAAACCTACAAGCAGTGGCAGAAGCTTCTCCAAGGAGAAGGTTACTAATTCCAACTAGCCCGTTCGCCAAAGAACTGCCCAGTGTCTTTTCACACACTCCATTTCAACTCTCAAAGCTGGGTCATAGGCAAGGTGAGGATCCCTGGTGTTTTCCATCACAATTCCTTCGCCTCAGACTCCACGTGGCTTCAGATTACATCACTTTTCTACTTTCTTTGCCTCTTTTGTGTTATGTTGGCCAACAACACTTCTCTTGGCTGCTGAGGACAGTCTAGTTGAGTCAGGGAAAAAAAAATCTAGGGTCTGCAGGACAGAAATTCAAGCATAATTGTTCTGGAGTAGTGGTCAAATACAGTGCGTCAGAATCACAAATGGCAGCAGCTCTAAAGCTTGACTGTGTTCAAGAGCCACTGAGGGATCTGTGGCAAAAGTCACCTGTTAAAAAGGAAGCCGTTGGCCGGGCACAGTGGCTCACGCCTGTAATCCCAACACTTTGGGAGGCCGAGGCGGGTGGATCACGAGGTCAGGAGTTCAATACCAGCCTGGCCAACACCGTGAAACGCCGTCTGTACTAAAAATACAAAAAAATTAGCCAGGCGTGGTGACAGGCGCCTGAAATCCCAGGTACACTGGAGGCTGAGGCAGAAGAATCGCTTGAACCCGGGAGGTGGAGGTTGTGGTGAGCCGAGAACATGCCATTGCACTCCAGCCTGGGTGGCAAGAGTGAAACTCCATCCATCCACACCCTAGATAGAGCTGTCTATATAGTGGGTCTGGGGTATGGCCAAGGGACCTGCATTTTTAACAAGTCCTCAGGGGATTGGAGGCAGCCAGTTAGGGGACCACCCTGTGAGCTGGTTAATAACACAGGTGTTTGGGGCTGGCCACACACCTACTGATTCAGAACTGGCAGCCCCGTGTGTGTCATATCCCCCAGAAAAACCTGGCACACAGCTGAGTTTGGGACCCACTGCTGCAGAAATTATCTCATTTCGGAAAAAATAAGCCAGGCTTATACTTTTAAGGTCCTCTTTCTCTCTGGCCACTTATAACTGCCTGAAAATCAAGGCACATTATTGCTGGCACAGAAACTGAAGGAAAACTTGCACGTGCCCCAGCAGCTGAGATCCTTAAACAAAAAGGACTACAGAAATGACAAGCATGATTGTAAGAATTGTACGCAGCTTTTCTTTCTTTTCCTGGGTATGGTAGGAATCTCCAAGGTCAATGTGGCCTCCTGGAGCTACCCACCTGGCTGGAAGACTGTCCCGCTCTGTGCTATTTGGGTTAGTAAGCAAGGCAGCCGCAGCCGTATCTGCCCGTCACCCAGGAGCCGGCGTGGCTGGCACGAGTCCTGAGTGGCTGTATATCGCCACCAGATGGGCTCCTCCATGCCAGGTGCCAGGTGCCAGGTTGCTGCAGCTGCCGGGGAGTAGTCCGTCAGTAGGACTGTCTGCACCTGGATAGAATGATGTAACCTACAGGAACGCAAGATTCACAGGCGTGCAGACAAGCCTCAGAAAATTATCAGCCTCAGCTCCGAGTTACAGCTGATTCAGCTGCAATCTCTGTGGTCAGACTTGCCTGTTGAAGCACGCTGCTTCTCCGGTGGACTGGATGGCGTCACTTGGAGTTTATGTTAAAGTTGAAGTCTCCCTCAAACTAATGTAACCCCTATTTCCCAGTCCTTGTAAGACAAGTGGAAATCATGGGCCAGGCTTAAGCTTAGCTGATGATCTGATCTCCCAACTGCATTGGGTGCCGCTGGGGTCACCTAAGCCATTGCTCCCTTTCACTCCTTCAACAAACATTTACTAAGTGTCAGAAATGATAGTAATCACAAACATTGTCTGAATGATTGCTGGGGTCAGGCATTGTGCTAGACTTGGCACCAGCATCTTCTTATTCAGTACTCACTAAGCCGAATAAGTTCGAGTTCATTTTACAGGTGAGGAAACCCAGCTTCCCGGAAGCAAAGCAGCCTGCCTAAGGCCCCACAACTAATGAGGGGTAAAGCCTCTCATCCATCCACTTGAACAACAAGCCTTACCCTCTCTGTGGGGTCTTCCCCATGGCCTGGCACTGAGCGTGTAGACACTGAATCAGCATACACAATGTCAGGTTGTGACTCCCCAGCCCCTCTGACTGGTCCCTTCCTCCTATCCATCAGCTGTCTCAGGTAGGCTCAACCCTACCATCCAGGGCTCCTTCTTGCTGCCTTATCACCACTCTGCTGACCTTCTCTGCACCCCTCTGACTTCTAATGCCTGGCCTCTTGAACCTGGTGTTCCTCAGAGTTCTTTGAGACTTAGCCCTCAGGACGTTTCTCCCAGGAAGTCTTCCCTGACCCACACCTCCTCCACATTTATGACTCCATTGTATGATCGCAGTGCATACCAAAGATGCCTTTGTCTCAACATGATATCCCATATTAGGTTGGAATTTTGGTTTCTATCTGTCAGTATCCTTCATTAAAATGGGTTTCATGAAATTGGACAGCTGGCGCCACCACGATGCACGGCGCATGGCGGGTCCTCCATGGATGCTTGCCAGACCCAGCACAGCTGACTCACAGGCCTCAGGCACCAGGGCATGGGCAATAAAGACAGGGAACCTAATATTTTAACACAAGAAGGAAAATACAACCTCACAAATGTCATAGTTGGAAGAGGGAAAAAGACAACTGAAATATGGTCACCAAAGAATACAGGGAAGGATATAACACACAGGCTTAACGCATGACCCTGTAGTCTGACCACCTGGGCTTGAGTCTTGGCTCCCTCACTTGAAACTAGTGAGATTTGGAGCAAGTTGTTTTACCTCTCTGAACCCAATTCTCTCATCCATAGAGTGGGAGTAGCTAATCTTACAGGGTTGTGTGAGGATGAGATAATTCGTGTGCAGTGTTGAAAACAGTACATTGTTCATGCTTGGATGTTATCTTATTTTTTGTTCACAATAAATGGATTTGCTAGAAAGGGGTGAGGGAGGAAACTGAGAAGAAACAACGGTCATAATATTTTATATTGAGGTGCAAACCACCAGGTCCAATTTTTTTAAACGCAGGTCAGAAGTTACCACCCAAAGGTGTACAGATTTTTTTAATTTTCAATGAGCTGCCTATTTAAAAATGAAGAAACTTTACATCATGAGAAAGAAATCCAGAGATCCGACTTCTGTTGAAAAACTGGATGACTTGGCAACTCTGAGCTTCTACTTCCCGTGGTAATAATTGTCGGGATTTGTGCATCACCGCCCACTTCAGAGTGTACATGTGCTCTCCAGCTCACGCGACCCCTCCAGGCCCTCTTGCTTCTTACCTGGCCTGCTTCATGCTATAGGCATTTGAGTTTATGACCTCAGCAAGAGATGAAGTCTTCACAATAATAATATACACAGTTTTCCTCTGCTTAGAACCTCCTCATACCTCTTTGGTGTGTCTATCATAAAAACCAAACTTTAACTGCTCCCTCCTCCATCTGGGAACCCATCTCGCCTCATTTTCTATGACTCCCCATCCATCCTCCCTCCCCACCAGGCTGCCCCCTGCCCCCCTCCCACCCCAGCTCCTCCCCGCTATGGGGCTGGCATGGTCTCTCCCTCCCCTCTGCTTTCCCAAGTCCCCCTGCCCTGTGAAGGTTTAGCTCGTGTCCAGACACCCTAATGAGCTTCTTCCCCACTCCCTAGCCCACAGGTGGTCTCCCTTTTCCAGGCTTGCACTGCCCTTCGGACAAGGGTAACTACTATTACAGTATGGCTGTGTCTTCTTAGTCTTTACTCTGAAAAGAAGCCTGTTCTTATCTATGCAGTTTCTCTCCTTTTTCCCTGCCCCTTGGGGCTTCTGTCCTTGCTGGGCCTGTTCCTGAAATTTTGTGATTTATAACAAAACCAGAATGGGATGGGGAGAAATTGGACAAGAGGTATGGGAGACAAGGGGAAAAGGAAATGAAAACGAGGGCAAACTGAGGGTGTGCTGTTGAGAGTGAAAAAGAAGGCAGGAGGCCCTGCAACAGCAGCTGGGTGGGAGGGAATGGGAGAGGAAGCTGGGGAGGGGACGTGTGCAGCATTGCGTGGCTCCCAGCTTCCTTGTATTTACCCATGCTGTCAGAACCATGTCGTGTGGGCCCTCTTTAGTCTGTTTCTAGGCAGCAACCCTGCCTTTTACAGAGGACTGGAAGCTCTGTGAGGGCTGACAAATTATTACTATTTAGTGCTCCTTACATCCCTCAGAGCCTTCGGCCCAGGGCTGAGCCCAGGGACCGCACACATTCATGCAGAATGACTGACCTCAGAATCCCCAGGTGTCGTCAGGCAAATGACCTGTAGGCTCTTCGATTTCACCTCCTGGCAGAAGTGTGATGAGATCAGATACCACCATGGTTTTAAGTCCCAGAGAACAACCAGGAAGATGCTCTGGAGGAGAGAGCAGCAGTTATCGAGAGGGAGTAAACATGGCAATCACCTGAGAGGGGAGGGGTCTCGTTAAACCAGAGATTGCTGGGCTCCACGCCCAGAGCTCCAGATTCAGCAGGTCTGGGCTGGAACCCCAGAATGTGCTTTTCTAACAACTTCCCAGGTGATGAGGATACAGCTGGTCGGGCAGCCACTCTTTTGAGAAACCTAGCTCTAGACTTCAGGGCTGAGGTCTGATCCAAAGCCACATCATCCTGCCACTCTACTAGAAGGAAAGTGACATCCCCTCCCTTTCTAGCGACTGTTCTCTCTTCATAATCCAGCACTCATTCAACCGGCCTCAGAGCTTTATGGAGATTGTAGATGCTCATGGCTGAGTGGAGGGTGTCCTCTTGTGGCCCAAATAGAAAATTACCTGAACTGCAGTGACCTCACTCTCAGCCTTAACAGTTTGCCAAACATTGAATTTTATCTGCCTGACAAAAGATCCAGGGAAACGGGATGTTCACCATTCGCCCGATCTGGTCCACTGTAGAGGAAGGGCCAAGGGTCTGCTCAGAGTGAGATGCGTCAAATACTTGGCCCAAAAGGTGTCCAAGGACCGCAGAAATTATTTGTTCTCATGACTTTGGGATTTTGTAGGTTGGGAAGGTGTCTTAGAAGAATAGTCTAAACCCAGATACTCACAAAATTCTCTATTGAAGGATACACCTTTGACACATGAGTTAGAAGTAAACAATCTCAAAGCCTTGGAAACACCATGTGACTAAGAAGGGACCTTAGAATGGCTTTGAACCATGTTTGGATTTGTTCCCTGAACTTTCCTGAAACGAGAAAGCTGGCATCATGAACTGTGGGCTAGTGTAAGAACACTGGAGCAATTGTCACCAGCTCCGTCACCAACCAATCTGGTGCAAGCCAGTCCCTTCTCAGGATTTAGCAGCCGTTCCAACACCGTTCTGTGATTCACTGCCACCTACCGCTCAGGCCCGGAATGAGCAGGATTTGGTAACCAGGACACAGGGGCAGTGGAGCGGCACTTCTCAGAGTTTGGCTTGTATTAGAATCACCTGGAAGGCTTGTTAAACTGTAGATATAGGGGCTTTACCCCCAGAGATTTGACTCAGTAGAATTGGGGTAGACCTGAGAATTTGCTCTTCTAGTAAATTCTGGGTGACACCAATGTTGCTGGCCAGAAGATGCCTCTTTGGATAACATTTGTAATTCTCCTACCACACACTTGCTGAGCTTGATTATTAATCAGTCACATCTGTAAGTGATCAAGAGCCACTAATGCAGGATGTCTCAACCTGGGCCCGATTGATATTTTGACCTGGCAATTCTTTGTTGTGGGGGTAGCTTGTCCTGCACATTATAGGACTTTAGCAGCATCCCTGGCCTCTACCTACTTGATGCCAGTAGTAGCCACTTCCCCCAGGTTTTGATAATTAAATATGTCTCAGACATCACCAGATGGCCCTGGGAGGCAAAATCCTCCCATTTGAGAACCACCTGTCTAAAAAGTGGGACTATTTTCCTCTTCCATTTGACAGACTGTGAGGGTATCTTCAAGCATTGCCTTACCTAGGATACTGACATATAATAAGCTCTCAGTTGTTTGTGTTTAAACAACAGAAAAAAATAGACTACCTATCTTGAGTGCTTAGTATGCGTGAGTTACTGTGCTAACACTTTTTAGTATGTAATCAATATTTTTTAAATCTCTGATATATTTTACATTCTTGTTTTTGTACTTAGTGTGTATCTTACCTTTACAGCAGATCCTAATTTGCAGTAGCCTCCTTTCCAGTGCTCCAGAGACATGCAGCTGCCACACTGGATCCTGCAGGGCTAGACTCTGAGCCCAGATTCTGCCTCTGCCCAAATGGCTTCCAGCCTTTAGATGTGAAACAACACATGCCAATTTTACTTCAATGTCCTTCCATTCCTGTCCTTACTTCAGCTATTTTATCAGACTCACATACCTATTCATGTACTTTGCAATCAGTCCTTGGAATAGTTCCACATAGTTTAAAATAAGGTCTGCAGTTTTATAAAATTTATCAAACAGCAGAATACCTCATCTGGTGGCCAGACTGTGTTGACTATTATCATATTTTAGTTCTGAGAGCTTTTCAAGGGGCTGTTTTCCAAAAACAGTCTGTGTTTATGCATGCTAATCCTATCCAATGCTAATCACTGATGCACAAGTTCAATCACACTCTCCCATTTTTTGGTTTATCTCACAATATCCAGGAGTGTTCTTCTCCATTCAGAGATTCTGCCTTTTCATTAGTCCTATGTGATGTTTCTCCCTGTCATTCCTCATGTTATCCTTAGTAAATGTTTCTGATCACTTACGGAACCAATTATTCTCTAGAAAATTTGCAGTGAACCCTTTAGTCTTACCACATTTGTTCATTCAAATTTTACAGGCAAGAAAATCAAGATAGACTTAATTACTAAGGTCAACCTTTAAAACCTTTAAGTATTATACCAATAAAAAGTAGTCACGAGTTAACCCTAATGAAATGTTTCCTGTGAGCCATGCCCTGTGCTCAGCTCTTAACATGCATTGTTTACTTATCCTAATAGGCCTATGAGGTAGGTGCTGGGATGATCGCCATGTTAGAGGCAGGGTAAGAAGGCACAGAGAACTTAAGTAACTTGCCCAAAGTCACCCAGCTAGCAACTGGCAGGGCTGGGGCTCATATCAAACTGTGGATGATGATATAGTTGGTCCTCTAACCCCTATACTCCATTGCCAGGAAAGATGATTTACAAAAGTTCTTGTTAGGCCTTCTCTTGATGAGGAAGAATATATATATACATATATCTCCTGGTATTCTAGGAACTGCCTCTGAAGCAAGGTGCGAAGACTTCTTAGGATGCAGTGCTTTTGACTTGAACAGGGGGCTGAGTTCCCATCAGAAGCTTGAACCAAGATGTCACATCAGAAACCTTCAGAATCCAGTGCCAGGAGAGCACCGGGTTCAAGAGTGAATGGGAGTATGGATGTGGAAGTGGCAAGTGAAGATGATTCCTTCAAGAAGATAGGCTACAGCAGGAGAGAGAGAGGAAGGATGGGAACTGAAGGGAGGCAGGGCTTAAGGGAGGGTTGTGCTTTCTCTGTATTAATTTGCTTTGTTAACTACTTGAGCATATTGCAATGGTGATGGGGGAAAAATTAAGAGCTGAAGGCACAGGAAAGCATAGGGGGGCGGATAGAAGCTGAATCAGCAAGGACCCCGAAGAGTCTGCTCGCGAAGACATTTGAAGCTCATGTCGGGAGACATGTTTGCTGGGTCTGACACCAAAGCCTGCTCATATCTGCATCACTCTCTGGCTTCCCACTATCACTGCCTGACAATCTACAGCTATCAAAGATTCCCAGAGCCAAGTGGCTTGGAAGCTGTTTACAGTCAGAAACATTTTCCCTCCACTGGGCACCACTTCTTATCCTTTTAAGTGAGGAAATACAAAATGCATGATATCAGAACATATATCCTGGGGCAGCCCCCTATGTAGGTGATATGGTTTGATGCAAAGGACATTAATCTGCTTCTTCCTAAAATAGTTCCCATCAGCTTTCCTCAGACCTTGAACTATTCTGTTGGGATTACCTTCCTAAAGTGTCCTGTTAAAATACAAACAGG
Source organism: Macaca nemestrina (assembly GCF_043159975.1). Classification (NCBI taxonomy): domain Eukaryota; kingdom Metazoa; phylum Chordata; class Mammalia; order Primates; family Cercopithecidae; genus Macaca; species Macaca nemestrina. Next base: position 37,706,063 of record NC_092130.1, read on the forward strand.
TCAAAACGATCTCGAAAAGGACACCCATGCTCATTGCAGTGTTATTCACAATGGCCAAAAAGGTGAAAGCAATCCTGGTGTCCATTGACAGATGAATGGACAAATAAAATGTGGCATATACGTACAGTATTATTCACCCCTAAAAGGAAGGCAATTCTGACACACACTACAACATGGGTGAACCTTGAGGACACTATGCTAAGTGAAGCGAGCCACCACAGAAGGACAAATACAGTATGATCCCATATATAGGAGGTACCTAGTCAAATTCAGAGGCAGAAAGCAGAGTGGTGGCTGCCAGGTCTGGGGGAAGGGGAATGGGAAGTTACTGTATAGTTAAGTGTGGAGTTTAAACCTAGGAGGATGAAAAGAGAACCGGAAACGGATGGTGGGGATAGTTGCATAAGAATGTGAATGAACTTAACACCACTAAACTAACCGTACATTTAAAATGGAGAAGTTTATGTTATGTGTATTTTTCTGCAATTAAACAAAACACTGGGTGATTTAAAGGGGCTGCCTGATCAATACCCAAACTATTATTAGTTTGGCTCAGCTTTCCTGTTAAGGCCACTTTGCCCAGAGCAGGACTCTAAGGAGCCAGGGCTGGGAGGAGCTGGAGATGGAGAGGTGACAGGCATGAGGACAGTAATTCACAGGGCGCTGGAATGCGTTTTGACAAAGGCCAGGTGTCGGTTCCCGTCCTGACCTGCAGGGGGCACTCCGTTGAGTCCTGGGAAACAGGAGGAGAACGGGAAGCCTAGAAAGCCCTGGGAGCTCCTTGAGCGACAGGGAAGCCTCTGTCTACCCGGACTTTTACTGAAGCCGCCGGCGTCATGATACTATACAGTGGTTATTCTTAGGCCCCGAGAGTCAGCAAAACCGCTTGTTTGGAAAACCTTCTCCCGGGTCGCCCCTCGCAGGCTGTGTAAGGGGGGGCCCTGCCCCTCCGTGTCCCGGATGGGTGTGAGGATGGCGGGGCCGCGCCCCCTGCTGGCCGCCCGCTCAGCTGCGCCGTCGCCGCCTCCGCCATCAGCCCTTGGGAAAGAAAGCCATTTTGGTCACAGGAAGCAACGTTTTCAACTTCTCTCATTAATGAGAAAGCCAGAATTGTGATACTCGAATGGGAATACTCGAGGAAGGAATAAATTACATTTCCATGCAGCTCCGGCTCGAGTCCCAAGCTGAACAGATGCTATTTTTATCAAATACTTTCTATTCTGTGACGTGCTCTGCCAACTTTCTATTATTAGACAAATCAGGAAAAGTCTGATTTCTCTCCCTTCTGCCTTCTCCTTCCCGCTTTTGTGGGAGGGTGGTGGTTTGGGTGGAGACTCTGTCCTGTCCATAGAAGGTAAGTGACAAGGAAATGACAGCCACCTTGAAAACTTGCCTTGATGCCAGCGTGTCCCAGAAATGTCCTTTAAAATGACATCTCATCCAGACGTCACCCCATCCCAGATGGCATAGCTGATGGAACAGGAAAAAATACATATTTTAGAGTATTTACAGCATCTTTTCCCCCTGCCCCGACTTCCTTCCTGTGAAGGAGGAATTTGTCTTCACTAGCCAAGTTCTGGAGTATTTCTTTTTCCTTTTTCTTTTTTTTCTTTTCTTTCTTTTTTCTTTCTTTCTTTTTTTTTTAATTGAGATAGTGTCTTGTTGTGTCGCCTAGGCTGGAGTGCAGTGGCGCCATCATAACTAACTACAGCCTTGAATTCTTGGGCTCAAGTGATCCTCCTGCCTTAGCCTTCAAAATGCTGGGATTACAGGCGTGAGCCATTGCACCTGGCCCTGGAGTATTTCTTGTGCATAATAAGGGAAAATGTGAGAAAGAATTCTGAATTGTACCATGGGTAGGATGGGTTGATGGGTCTACCTAAGAGAAGGCAGGGAGTTACCTACTAAGGAAAGCAGAATGGATCAGAGGGCAAGAGAGAGAATAAGAGAAATGAGCCAGGGATGAGCTGGGTTTGGGAGAATTCAAGAGATAAATTAAGGAGGACTGAAGTAGCGGCTGGGCTGTTGATATGGTTTGGCTGTGTCCCCACCCAAATCTCATCTTGAATTGTAGTTCTCATAATCCCCACGTGTTGTGGAAAGGACGTAGTGGTAGGCAATTGAATCATGGGGGCAGTTACCCTGTTCTGTGAGGGAGATGCGCAAAGGGAAAAGAAAAGACACACACACAATACCTTTAAGGGTAAGCAACCTTTATTCCATGTAAATGGCAATGCAGATATAATAAGCAAATGATATAATCAAATTGCAATGAGAAGGGGAGAAGGGAGAAGATATACATAGATAGAGAGAGAGAGAGAGAGAGAAAGAGAGAGCCTGGACTACTGGGAGGCTAGAAGTTAATGGCAAGGGGATGCCAACTTTCGCCCCACTTCTCCCATCAACATAGACTATATATATACACACACACTCACCAGACGATGGAGGATTCATCACCAGACCAGAAGCAACAGCCTGGGCTCCGGAGTCGGCCACTCATCCATGAACAGATGAGGAGAGGTCTCATGAAGCTTCAGCATGGTCTGGGACCCTAGCTCTTTTTGTAATGAGTTACTTGGCATGAGGCCCAGTCACGAGGTCCCTTCATGACTGGACTCAAGGAACACAAAAAGGTCAACTTGTTTTTGTAATTGTTTGTTGTTTTTCAATAACTAACGTACAGGAACAGATTTCTCCGAAACCTTCTGGAAGAATGTCTCAAGGGGCTCATGCAACCTGTTCCAGGACTTGGTGACCATTGTTTGTGTCCACGTTCAATTGAGTTCAAATTTAAGATTTAACTTTTCCTCCACACACCCCCATGCTGTTCTTGTGATAGCGAGTGAGTTCTCATGAGACCTGATGGGTTTATGAAAATCTTTTCCCCTTTGCTTGGCACTTCTCCTTCCTGCCACCATGTAAAGAAGGATGTGGTTGCTTCCCCTTCCTCCATGACTGTAAAGTTTCCTGAGGGCTTCCCACCCCTGTGGAACTGTGAGTCAATCAAAACCTCTTTCCTTTATAAATTACACAGTCTCAGTCAGTTCTTCATAGCAGTGTGAGAATGGACTAATACAGAGGTCATGAGGAGGACTTGAGAAAGAGACAAGAGAAGAGGATTCTTCAGAAATGTTGGTGTTATGGATGGAACCCAAACTCCACCCTTTGGCGTTTTTAAGAGATTTCAGTAAAGACATAAATTGGTTTAAAAACTGTGTTTTAATCAAGCATAGTGGCTCACTCCTATAATCCTAGTACTTTGAAGAGGCCAAGGTGGGAAGATTGCTTGAGGCCAGGAGTTTAAGACCAGCCTGGGCAACACAGCAAGACTCTGTCTCTCAAAAACAAATTAAAATTAGCCTTGTGTGGTGGCATACACCTGTAGTCCCAGCTACTCAGGAGGCTGAGGTGAGAGGATCACTTAAGCACAGCAGTTCATGGCCTTAGTGAACTGCTAAGTGCATGATTGTGCCATTGCACTCCAGCCTGAGCAATACAGCAAGACCCCCAACTCATAAATAAATAAATATGTTTTGTATGATGATCTGGTGTTTATTCAAAGCAGCCTGGACTACTGGGAGGCTAGAAGTTAATGGCAAGGGAATGCCAACTTTCACCCCACTTCTCCCATCAACATAGACTATAGTCCAGATATTTTAAACTAGTATCCTATAGGGTAGCTGGGTATGGACCCCAGAGGCATTTTATTTGGCTAGTTGAGGCATTTTATTTGGCTAGTTGAGAGTTAAATTTTTTTTGAACCAACAATTGAAAATTGGGATTTCACATTTTAAAAGCCTGCATTTCCTTTCCTACTTCTTTTGAAAAAAATGGAAAAATTTAGCAACATGAGGCCCTTATTACCACAAGGCAAAAATGGGCTCATGCTTTCTATTTAACCTCAGTGCCCACCCCTCACATAAGGCATGTATATGCATGTATACCCGGCCCACTGCCTCCATTTGCAGGTGTACCTTGGAGATATTGTGAGTTTAGTTCCAGACTGCCACAGTAACGCAAGTATTGCAACAAAGTGAATCATTACAAATTTTTGGTTCCCAGTGCATATGAAAGTTTTGTTGACACTATACTGTAGTCTAGTAAGACTGCAACAGCATTATGTCTAAAAATGTACATACCTCAATTAAAAGTACTGCTAAAATAATGCTAATTATCTGAGCCTTCAGTGAGTTATAATCTTTTTCCTGGTGGAAGGTCTTGCCTTGATGTTGATGGTTACTGACTGATCAGACTGGTGGTTGCTGAAGTTTGAGATAGCTGTGGCAAGTTATTAAAATATGACAGTAATGAAGCTTGCCATGTCAATGGACTCTTCCTTTCACAAAATATTTCTCTGTGCCATTTTTGATAGCATTTAATGACAGCAGAACTTCTTTCAAAAGTGGAGTCAATCCTCTCAAATGCTGCTTCTTCTTTATTAACTAAGTTTATGGAATATTCTAAATCCTTTGTTGTCATTTCAACAATGTTCACAGCATCTTTACCAGGAGTAGAGTCCATCTCAAGAAATCACTTTCTTTGCTCATCCGTAAGAAGCAGCCCCTCTTTCATTCAAGTTTTATCATGAAATTTGTATTAGCTTTCTCTAGAGAGGCAGAACTTATAGGATAAATGTATAAATGAAAGGGAGTTTGCTAAGGAGTATTGATCATGCGATCACAAGGTGAAGTGCCACAATAGGCCATCTGCAAGCTGAGGAGCAAGGAAACCAGTCCATGTCCCCAAACCTCAAAACTAGGGAAGCTCACACAGACACACCCAGGAACAATACTTTGCATCCTTCAATCCAGTCAGTGAACACTCAATATTAGCCATTACAAGATTGAAACAATTCAGGCACATCTTCAGGCTCCACTTCTAATTCTAGTTTTCTTTCTGTTTCCAGCACATTTGCAGTGACTTCCTCTAGTGAAGTCTTGAACTCCTCTAAGTCATCCGTGAGGGTTAGAATCAACTTCTTCCAAACTCCCACTAATGTTGATATTCTGACCTCCTCCCATGAATCATGAATGTTCTTAAGGGCATCTAAAATGGTAAATTCTTTCCAGAGGGTTTTCAATGGATTTTGCCCAGATCTATCAGAGAAATCACTATCCGTAACAACTATATAGCCTTCAAAAATGCATTTCTTAAGTAATAGGACTTGAAAGTTGAAATGACGACTTCTTTTTTTTTTTTTTTTTTTTTTTTTTTGAGACGGAGTCTCGCTCTGTCGCCCAGGCTGGAGTGCAGTGGCCGGATCTCAGCTCACTGCAAGCTCCGCCTCCCGGGTTTACGCCATTCTCCTGCCTCAGCCTCCCGAGTAGCTGGGACTACAGGTGCCCACCACCTCGCCCGGCTAGTTTTTTGTCTTTTTTTTTTAGTAGAGACGGGGTTTCTCCGTGTTAGCCAGGATGGTCTCGATCTCCTGACCTCGTGATCCGCCTGTCTCGGCCTCCCAAAGGAAATGACTTCTTGATCCATGGACTACAGAATGGATGCTGTGTTAACAAGCATGAAAATATTACTCTCCTTATACATCTCTGTCAGAGCTTTTGAGTGACTAGATGCATTTGCCAATAAGAAGTAATATTTTGAAAGGAATCCCTTTTTTTTCCTGGAGGAGTAAGTCTCAACAGTGGGCTTAAAATATTCAGTAAACATGCCACAAACAGATGTGCTGTCATTCAGGCTTTGTTATTTCATTTACAGAGCACAGGCAGAATAGATTTAGCACAATTCTTTGTTTTGAGACAGGGTTTCACTCCTGTCACCCAGGCTGGAGTGCAATGGTGTGATCTTGACTCACTGCAACCTCGGCCTCCCAGGCTCAGGCAATTCTCCTGCCTCAGCCTCCTGAGTAGCTGGGACTACAGGCACACTTCACCACACCTGGCTAGTTTTTGTATTTTTTTGTAGAGATGGGGTTTCACCCTGTTGCCCAGGCCGGTCTCAAATTCCTGAGCTCAAGTGATCTGCCTGCCTCGACCTCCCAAAGTGCTGGGATTACAGGCATGAGCCACTGTGCCTGGCCTGGGTTTAGCATAATTTGTAAGCGTCCTTAAATTTTCTGTATGGAAAATGAGCAACTGGCTTCAACTTAAAGCCACCAGTTGCATTAGCCCCTAATAAAACAGTCAGCCTATCCTTTGAAGCATTGAAGTCAGGCATTGCTTTCTCCTCTTGAGCTATAAAAGTGTTAGATGGCATCTTACTCCGATAGATTGAACATTGAAATTCTGTTGTTTAGTGTAGCCACCACCATCCATAATCTTAGCTAGATCTTCTGGACAACTTGCTGCAGCTTCTACATGAGTGCTTGCTGCTTCACCTTGCACTTTATGTTGTGGAAATGGCTTATGTCCTTAAATTTCATGAACCAACCTCTGCTAGCTTCTAATTTTTCTTCTGTAGCTTCCTTACCTCTCTCAGCCTTCATAGAATTGAAGAGAGTTAGGGCCTTGCTCTGGATTAGGCTTTAACTTAAGGGAAGGTTGTTACTGCTTTGATCTTTTATCCAGACCACTCCAACTTTCTGCATATCAGCAATAAGGCTGTTTTACTCTCATATCATTTGCTCGTTCACTGGAGTAGCGCTTTTAATTTCCTTCAAGAACTTTTCCTTTCCATTCACAACTTGGCTACCTGTTTGGCACAAGAGGCCTCTATTTTGGCCTGTCTTGGCTTTTCCTCATGCATTCCTCACTGAGCTTAATCATTTCTAACTTTCGATTTAAAGTGTGGGATGTGCCACCCTTGCTTTCACTTGAACACTTAGAGGACATTGTAGGGTTATTGATTAGCCTAATTTCAATATTGCTGTGTCTCAGGGAATAAGGAGGCCTGAAAAGAATGTGAAAGATGGGGAATGGCTGATTGGTGGAGAAGTCAGAACACACAACATTTAGCAATTAACTTCGCCATCTTATATGAGCACAGTATATGGCACCCCAGAATGATTACAAGAGTAATGTCAAAGATCACTGATCACAGTTTACTGTAACAAATATAATAATAATGAAAAAGTTCGAGATATTGTGAGAATTACCAAAATATGATCCAGAAACAAAAAGTGAGTACATGATGTTGGAAAAATGGCACCTAAAGACTTCCTCAATGCGGGGCTACCACGAACCTCCAATTTGTAAAAAAAGATAATATCTGCAAAGTGTAGTAAAGCAAACTGCAATAAAATGAAGCATACCTGTCTATTTTCTACCATCTGGTAATGGCAGACTAAATTCAGACCTACTGTCCTGCTGAGAACAATTAGAAAAGTGGGAAAAAATAAAAATAAGATCTGCTTGAAAACATCAGAGTTAAAAAGATAATGAAGAATCACCAACGAAGATCTGGAGAAAGATGGGTATTCAAGGAGGCAAGCCCAATAAGTGGGCCTCTTTTCCCCTTGGGACATTTGCTGCTTCTGGGAATGACAACTAAGAACTGGAGAGATGGTCAGGCATGGCGGCTCACACCTGTAATCCCAGCACATTGGGAGACCAAGGCAGGCGGATCATTTGAGGTTAGGAGTTTGAGACCAGCCTGACCAGCCTGACCAACATGGTGAAACCCCATCTCTACTAAAATACAAAAAAAAAAAAAAAAAATTAGCCAGGTGTGGTGGTCGGTGCCTATAATCTCAACTACTCGGTAGGCTGAGGCAGGAGAATCGCCCAGGATCCCAGGAGGCAGAGGTTGCAGTGAGGCGAGATGATGCCACTGCACTCCAGCCTGGGCGACAGAGTGCAGAGCGAGACTCCCTCTCGATTAAAAAAAAAAAGAAGAACTGAAGAGACTAAGCAGAACCTGGGCAGCTTTGCGTGGCCACATGAACACAAGTTGGAATCCAGTGCTCACCAAAGGAGAGGGCAGACATACAACCCCCCATGGCAGGCTAGGACCCTGAAAGTCTTCATCTTGAGACTGAATGAAAAAATTAGCCCAATGTGGTAGCATGGTGGCATGTGCTTGTAGCCCCACCTACTTGGGGAGATCCCTTGAGCCCAAGAGTTCAAGGCTGCAGTGACCTATGTTTGTGCCACTGGACCTATGTTGTCAAGCCTGGGCAGCAAAGTGAGACCCCATCTCCAAAAAAATTTTAAAAAGAGAAAAGACTGGATGACTTGGATAGAAGTAGATGAGATTTTGTAGGGCCTCAGCTGAGATCCAATTAGCTTAATTCTTCAAATTGGATAAAGGTGATCCCAGGTCTTTGCCTCCCCAGGTACCTTGCAAAAGCAAATATAAATACAGTCGACCTTTGAACAACATGGGTTTGAACTGTATGGCTCATTCTTACATGGTTTTTTTGTTTGTTTGTTTGTTTGTTTGTTTTTGGAGACGGAGTCTCGCTCTGTCGCCCAGGCTGGAGTGCAGTGGCCGGATCTCAGCTCATTGCAAGCTCCGCCTCCCAGGTTTACGCCATTCTCCTGCCTCAGCCTCCCGAGTAGCTGGGACTACAGGCGCCCGCCACCTCGCCCTGCTAGTTTTTCGTATTTTTTAGTAGAGACAGGGTTTCACCGTGTTAGCCAGGATGGTCTCGATCTCCTGACCTCGTGATCCGCCCGTCTTGGCCTCCCAAAGTGCTGGGATTACAGGCTTGAGCCACTGCTCCTGGCCTGTTTGTTTGTTTTTTGACAGAATTTCACTCTTGTCACCCAGGCTGGAGTGCAATGGCACGATCTTGGCTTACTGCAACCTCCGCCTCCCAGGTCCAAGCAATTCTCCTGACTCAGCCTCCTGAGTAGCTGGGATTACAGGTGCCTGCCACCACACTGGCTAATTTTTGTAGTTTTAGTAGAGACAGGGTTTCACCATGTTGATCAGGCTGGTCCCGAACCCCTGACCTCAGGTGACCCGCCCGCCTCAGCCTCCCAAAGTGCTGGGATTACAGGCATGAGCCACCGCACCCGGCCCATACATGGATTTTAAAAATAAATATAGTCAGCCCACTCTTCTCTAGCTATGAAAGTCCTAGATGGCATCTTATTCCAATAGAAGGCTGTTTTGTCTACACTGGAACTCTGTTGTTTAGTGTAACCACCGCCATCCATGATCTCAGCTCGATCTTCTGGGTAACTTGCTGCAGCTTCTACATCAGCACTTGCTGCTTCATCTTATACTTTTATGTTATGGAAATGGTTTATTTCCTTGAACTTCATAAACCAACCCCTGCTGGTCTGCAGTTTTTCTTCTACAGCTTCCTTGGCTCTCTTAGCCTTCATAGAATTGAAGAGAGTTAGGGCCTTGCTCTGGATTAGGCTTTGGTGAATTCTGCATCTGCAACCAAACATAAATATAGAAGACAGTAGTTGCAGGATGCCAAATTCACTTATATATGGAGGGCCAACATTTTATATCCATGGATTCCACAGGGCTGACTGTGGGAATGAAAGCTACATGGATTTTGTTATCTGCAGTAGGTCCTGGAACAAATCCTGCTGTGGATACTGAGGGATGACTGTACTCTCAGGAGGAATATAACACAGTAAGTTTTACATTACTTCAACCAACAACTTTTCATATATAATTTTAGCACACAAGAGAATAACCAGGCACATAAAGAAATAAGAAAACACGAGATCCAATAGAAACAACTACAGTAGAAACAATCCCACAGAACTCCAGTTAATGGATTTATCAGATACATACTTTAAATTAATTATGTTTACTACATATTATCCTTACTACATAAGGAGATAAAAGACAATATCAACAAATTTGGCAGAGGACTGAAAACTTTAAAACAGGGTGAAAAAGATTTAAAAAATAACCAATGAGAAATTTAGAATTTAAAAATGTACTAACGAAAGCAAAGAGCTCAGTGGATGCTCTTTACTTGGTTTAACAAAAAAATTATACACAGCTGTAGGGAAAATTGATGAACTGGAAAGTAGATTAGAAGAAAACATCAGGATGAAACATGGAGAGACAAAAGGATAGCAATGCTACAGAGAGGAAGAGATATGGAGATAAAATGAGAATTAAAATTTCAGAAGGAGAAGAGAAAGAGAATGGTGCAGCACCAATATTTGAAGAGAAAATAGTTGAAAAATTCCCAAAATTGATTAAAGACAACAAGCCACAAATCTCAGAAACCCTGGGAGCTGCAAGCAGGAGAAATTTTTAAAAGCCCCACCTAGGTGTATCACAATAAGATAGATGAAGACAAAGGAAAAAACAAGTTACAAGCGGCTGTCATTACTTGAAAAAATGTAAGAGACTGTTAGCTTACCTCTTGATAGAAACAATGGAAACTAGAAATTAGTGGAATTTAAATGTCTTTGAAGTGCTGAAATAAAATAACTGTCAACTTTAGAATTCTATGTCCAGTGAAAATAGCCTTCATTAATAAAAGTGCAATTAAGACATTTTCGGGATTCTTTGCTAGCATCAAATACTAAAGGATGTTCTTTAAGCAGAAGGAAGATGATTAAGAATAATAGGTTATACAGATGCAGAAAGAAATGTGGTCCAGCATGAAGGTCTATTTGAGGAAATCTAAATGAATTATACCGTATGAAACAATATAACACACTGCTGAAGATTTAAAAAATTAAAATATATTAAAAGTGCATACAAATCAGGAGAAGAAGTAAATGAATTGAAACGTTCTGAGGTCCTTGTATTTAGAGGAAGAAATGAAAGTACCAATTAATACTATTAGCCTTTGCTAACTCAGAGACGCATACTGTGATCTATAGGATAACCTCTAAAAGACTACTAAAAAGATATGCAACTTCCAAAACAATGGAAGCAAAAACAATATTTTCCAAAAGCAGGCAAAAAGTGAGGATAAAGAGAACAGAGAGCACGTGGGACAATTGAAAACAATAACACGCTATATTTAAATTCAAATATATCAGTAATTACACTAAATGTAAATAAAATAGTTCAATTAAAATCAAAGATTGAATTGGATAAAAATCTGCATACTGTTTATAAGAAACATACCTAAGACATTTGTATTATAATGTTGAAATTAAAGAGTGGAAAAATATAAATATTAACAAAAATATATTAATGTTATCTATATTAATATTAGACAAAGTAGACTTTAAGGCAAAAAGCATTATCATAATGATAAAAAGTTTAATTCATGAGAAAGTACAATGATTATAAAACTTGTACACATAATATAGCTTCAAAAATATAAAACTAAGATTGACAAAACTGAAAGATGTGAACAGATACATGAGTAAGAATATAGATTATTTAAACATGATTAGCAAACTCGACTTAGTGGACATGGACTACTACATCCAACAATTATAGAACTCATGTTCTCCAAATATGACTCTCTACTTTCCAAGCAAATAATAGGATTGAAATTCTGCACCTCATTTTATGTTGTATACCCATATGACTCGCTTTGGCCAATAAAATATGAATAGAAATAATTACTAGTGTATTAGTAAACATATCTTCTTTTTTTTTTTCTTCTCAAAAGCAGAAATCCTTCAGTCCAGTTCCTTGAGTGAGGATGATACAGAATGGAGCTTCCCAACCCACCTGCAAATGGACAGACATGCCCATCTGTGAGTGAGAAATGAGCCTTTGTTATTTTAAGCCACTGAGATGTGGGGATTATTTATGATCACAGTCGTGTCACCCTTTTTTCTATTAATACACATAGAAAAAAAGATGGGCTGTTTTCCAGGCACAGAGGTGAGCCTGTTTTGAAAGAATATGGTATAATACAGTCCTGGTGAGTTCACTGGCTTATGTCCCAGGGAGATGGGCATAGGAATTGTGGCTGAGGCAGAGAAAGCAGCTCCCAAGAAGAGCTTATGAAGATTGGCTAGAGGCAAGTTTTAAAGGGACATGGATTTCATAGTAAATATTGGATATTTACTGGATATATCCTACAAGTTGAAGGATCTCCAGAAGTTGGTGACTGACTTGACTACTGATAAGAACGGAGATGAACCAGGAAGAAGCTGATCAGTGTGAAAGGGTGGAATTAGGTAGAGAGCTACTACCAATGAACACATTACAGGTTTTGTTTTTGTTTCTCACTCTCTAGAGGTAGACATTATTAAGAATTTGGTGAGGGCCAGGCATGGTGGCTCACACCTGTAATCCTAGCACTTTAGGAGGCCAAGGCAGGTGGATCACAAGGTCAGGAGATCAAGACCATCCTGGCTAACACGGTGAAACCCCATCTCTACTAAAAATACAAAAAATTAGCCAGGCGTGGTGGCGGGTGCCTGTAATCCCAGCTACTCAGGAGGCTGAGGCAGGAGAATGGCGTGAACCTGGGAGGCGGAGCTTGCAGTGAGCCGAGATCACGCCACAGCACTCCAGCCTGGGCGACAGAGCGAGACTCCGTTTTTTGTTTGTTTGCTTGTGGTTTTTTTTTTTTTTTAAAAGAATTTGGTGAGAATTTCTCCAGCAACTGCATGCACATGCAAACACAAACACACACACACACACACACACACACACCAATTTAAAAAAACACACATTGCATCAATCATATTCTACCTGCAATTCTGAAAAAAATTCCAGTTGATAATATATCCATGGTTGTTTTCCATGTTACTACAAAGAGATTTGCCTTTCTTGGCCAGGCGTGGTGGCTCATGCCTGGAATCCCAGCACTTTGGGAGGCCGAGGCAGGCAGATCACAAGGTCAGGAGATCAAGACCATCCTGGCTAACACGGTGAAACCCCATCTCCACTAAAAATAAAAAAAAAAATTAGACAGGCGTGGTGGCAGGCACCTGTAGTCCCAGCTACTCCGGAGGCTGAGGCAGGAGAATCAATTGAACCCGGGAGGTGGAGCTTGCAGTGAGCCAAGATCGTGCCACTGCACTCCAGCCTGGGTGACAGAGAGAGACTCCATCTCAAAAAAAAAAAAAAAAAAAGAGAGTTGACTTTGTTTTTTATTGGCAGCTTAGTATGCCATAGTACCACTGTATCACAGTTAGGCAACCGTTCTGTTGACCCTTAGGTTGTTTCCACAATTGCAAACAATTCTTCAGTGACCAACCTTGCAAATACTATCCAAGCATTTCAACGTCTTCTTTCTGCAGGCAATAAGACCAGCTTTGCCACCATTCTAATGGTAAAAATTTTAAGCTGGGTAACAAAGAAACACAACCAGGCCAGCTATTTGAGGTAGTAATTTTTGGTTAATGGGTGACTGCTGGGCTTCAACTATGCCCAGAATGGTGTTTCAAACATAGTGGGCACTCAGTAAGTATTTGCTGAATGCGTGAATGAATCAACAACTGAATCCACATCCACTATAGACGCTTGTCAGGCCTGCCCCGCCCCCATTTATAATAGGATTTTTCAACCTCAGCACTATGGACTGTTGGGGCCAGATAATTCTTTGTTATGGGGAGCTGTCCTGAGCATTGTAGAAAGTTTACCAACATCCCTGACCTCTACTCACTAGATGCCACTAGAACAACCCCAGATGCAACAACTAACAATGTCTGCAGAAACTGCTAAATATCCCCGGGGAGAAAAAACACTCCTGATTGAGAACCACTGATTTATAATACGGGTTGAAGTTGACTAAGGGCAAAGGCCCTTTATGAAAACAACTAACTCTAGGCTGGGCACAGTGGCTAATGCCTGTAATCCCAGCACTTTAGGAGGCTGAGGCCAGCGGATCATTTGAGGTCAGGAGTTCGAGGCCAGCCTGACCAACATAGAGAAACCCCGTCTCTATTAAAAATACAAAAAAATGAGCTGGGCATGGTGGCACCTGTAAACCCAGTCATCTATCCATCCATTTATCCACCAATTCCTCAAATGCCTATTGAGCACCTACTGTGTGCCAGGCCTGTAATCCCAGCTACCGGGGAGGCTGAGGCAGGAGAATTGCTTGAACCCAGGAGGCAGAGGTTGCAGTGAGCCGAGATCGCACCACTGCACTCCAGCCTGGGTGACAAAGTAAGACTCCATCTCAAACAAAACAAACAAACAAAACCCCAACTAACTCTAAAAAGGTTGATCCTACTTCTCCCTGATCCTCTCATGTTATGGTGACCTTTTTTCCCTGGGTCTTCACAGTTTTTTCATAGAGATTCTTGGATACCTTATTTTTGGTTTGGATTTTTTTCCTCCAGGGCTATCTTCCCGGATGCCTCCCCCATCAACTAGGTCAATCCTCATTATACATTGTTAATCTCCATTATTCATTCTCTAATTACCGAATATCCCTCCTTGGTGTGGAGGAAAAAAAATATTAAATTTGAATTCAACTGAACGTGGACACAAACAATGGTCACTAAGTCCCGGAACAGGTTGTGTGAGTCCCTTGCGGCATTCATCCAGCACTGTTTCGGAGAAATCTCCATTTCCATCTACTCCTATACGTTAGTTATTGAAAAACAACACGCGATCACAAAAACAAGTTGACGTTTTTGTGTTGCTTGAGCCCAGTTGCGAAGGGCCCTCGTGACTGGGCCTCATGCCAAACAACTCGTTACACAAGAGCTAGGGTCCCAGACTGTGCGAAGCTTCACAGGCCTCTCCTCGTCTGTGCACAGACAAGTGGCTGCCTCTGGAGCCCAGGCTATTGCCTCCTGGCCTGGTGATGAATCCTCCATAGTCTGGTGAGTATAAATATATATATATATATCCTTCTTCCCTTCCCACTGCAATTTACTTATTCTATCATTTGCTTATTATATCTGCATTGCTATTTACATGGGATCCAAAAGTACTGTGTGTGCCTTTTCTTTCCCCTCACACGTTTCCTGCACAGAACACTTAGTGCTTATCAGTGTTGAATTCTTACATTTGTTGGATTAATTATTAAAAGTGTATCCATAATCTGTTTCCCTCTCTCATCTTCCTAGAGGAGGACATCACTAAGAATTTGCCATGAAACATGCCATTTTTTGCTCACTATTTTTATTTCTAGCGCCTAAAACAAGGCCTCGCACACAGTAGGTTCTCAATGGGTATCTGAGGAATGGCTGGATGAATGGATGGATACATGGCATCCTATTATCAGTCAGCAATAGCCAGCCCAACGGTACAGCAGACTTCACAAATTGTACCTTCTAAACAATTGTACCTTCTAAACTTCTTGTACCTTCTAAAACAATTTTGAAAAACAATGTTACAAATACCCACATTTAAACATTTATGTTAATTTTCATCATTAAGTTTATATGGTTTCAAGAGCTAAATTTCTAATATATTGTAAAGTTGGAATTCAAAAATTAACTGTGGGCCGGGTGCGGTGGCTCATGCCTGTAATCCCAGCACTTTGGGAGGCCAAGGTGGGTGGATCACCTGAGGTCAGGAGTTTGAGACCAGCCTGGCCAACATGATTTAGTAGAAACCCCATCTCTACTAAAAATACAAAAATTAGCTGGGCATGGTGGCAGGTGCCTGTAATCCCAGCTACCCGGGAGGCTGAGGCAGGAGAATCTCTTGAACCTGGGAGGCAGAGGCTGCAGTGAGCCAACATTGCACTATTGCACTCCAGCCTGGGCAACAGAGCAAGACTCTGTCTAAAATTAAAAAAAAAAAAAAAAAAAAAAAAAAAAAATTTAAACTGTGACATCATTCTTTAAGTGTACCTATTAATCTGTTATTTCTTTTTTTTTTTTTTTTTTAGACTGAGTTTTGCTCTGTCGCCCAGGCTGGAGTGCAGTGGCATGATCTCAGCTCATTGCAAGCTCTGTCTCCTGGGTTCATGCCATTCTCCTGCCTCAGCCTCCCAAGTAGCTGGGACTACAGGCACCCGCCACCACGCCCAGCTAATTTTTTGTATTTTTTTTTAGTAGAGATGGGGTTTTATCATGTTAGCCAGGATGGTCTCGATCTCATGACCTCGTGATCCGCCCGCCTCGGCCTCCCAAAGTGCTGGGATTACAGGTGTGAGCCACCACGCCCGGCCTTAATCTGTTATTATTTCTAATATTCTCTTTGATTTGCTTCCACAGTTCTGTCCCTCAATATTCAAGGAAGGAAAAGCAAAGTGGTTAAATTAAAAAATACCTAATTAATCATTAAAAGAGGCTGAATTAAAGTATTAAAGGAAGTTCCTAGTTTGGGGACTTTGAGATTTTTATACTTGGGGCAATGTCACCTTAGTAAGATTTGTGAAAAGTGACAGGTATGGTTTCCTTTCATACAGTTGGGGAAGGATTATGAACACACACACGTGCTCAGGCAAACCAGGTTTAGGAAAGAGTAGCTGCAGAAATGGAGAACCTGGAAACTGATTCTCTAAAAATAATCCTTGGTGTGGCCCGCCTCTTTGGAAAGCCTTGAAGACCTCCATCTGGGGTAATGCAACCTAGTGACCTGCAGAGGGCAGTGTTGGACAAGCTGTTGGCTCAATCTCTCTGTCTCTTTCTCAGGGTAGTGGAAAGTGCAGTCCAGCTTGGATACGGTGGGAACCCAGCCTGGGCCACCCAGCCCAGTCCTTTCTGGTGTGTGTGTTTGCGTGGTGAATTATTCACAGGAAAATGGCTCCAACGAGCATGGTGGCCAGAGACTCCGTCCTGTACCTAGAATCAGGGCCTGGGACTGTAAACAGATGAAAACCTCATTTTCTCACCCCTTCAATAACTGGATTTGGGACAGAAATCAAGGATTGAAGTTGTGGGTCTGAATCAAGCCCAAGGGTTTTGTTTTCCCTCCTATGAAGTGAAAACAACAGTGAAATGTCAACAATTCACATCTTCAGGAGACAGTAGGGCAAAGTGGCCAAGAGCTCAGACAGTGGGGAGTTCCCATCCCACTCTACCCTCTCCAAAGGTTAGGTGAGGAGCCTTTCCAAACCTCAGCTTCCCTGGATATCAAATAGGAGCGATCTTACCCACCTGGCAGGGGTGTTGTAAGGATTAAATGCGAGAATGCAGAAGTACTCTGCAAATTAAGGACATTCAGCAAGAAAGATCCTAGCAAATAACAGTGATAATGGTGAAGAGGATGATATTGAATTGGCATCTTGCCAGGCATGACATTTTCAAAACTTTCCATTCACGTCTGAAGAGGAAGGATCAGAGGCGAAAAATCGAGCTGTTTCAATGTCGCAAGTTTTACAAGCCTAGGAGCCAGAGGCAGAAACAGCCAGGGCAGAAGGCAGAATCAACACATTGAGAGCCTAGCTCTGTGGCGTTGCCCACACCTGCCTTCCAGGGTGGGGGCTCCCATCCTGGTGTTGATTAGAAGATCTTTGCATCTAAAATAGTGTGTATGATGACTGTACAACACGACCACCAGACTCAGAAACACCTGCATCAGACATAAAAGTAAGGACTTCCTTCATTACACTGATCCTCTGAGAAACCTCAAAGGGTAGCAGAATTGAAGAAAAATGTTAAGTTGGACACATTGCTTGGATGTACTGAAAGTAAGGCTCGGAGCAAAACCCACTCCCTTCTGCCTCATATTGGGAAAGGTAACAGGGACTAGTGCACAGAGAGGAATGGAGAGAACTCGGATGAGATCATTGTCCTTTCACCTGGCAGCTGTCCAGCCCCCAAATAGCTTTTGTGTCCAGTCCAAAAATAAGATCACATGAGAGGGGGAGAAATAAATACACAGTGCTTGTCCTTGGCCTTTCTGTGGGCATACCAGTGTCAGCTGCACTTGTAGGGACCCAAGTGCCTCATGACCCACTCCGCTACCTTCCTCTCTAGGATCCCCAAGGCTGGGAGGCCAACCTACTAGCAGGGTGGGTATGGTGTGTGGTTTCACTCAGCTCTTCTCATGGGGTTCCTCTGAGCTCCATTCATACCAGAAAGGGAGCGGGAGAGAGAGGACAAGTGGATCCAACAGCCTTCGCTCCAGGGGAATCAGGGCATCGCCTCCTTTTCTGGGAGGACACTCCCTTCTGATGGTGAATGGGAACTCCCTTCCTCCTGCAGCAGCCTGCCTGCAGCCGTCCTGGTAGAACAGTGTGGACATTGCAGAAGCTGTCACTGCCCCAGAAAGAAAGCACCCCAGAGCCAAGGCAAAGAGGTGAGTGCATCTGTTTCTGCAAAGGGCTCAGATTGCTACAGACTTTCTGCTTGACTTCATGCTTGTGCTCAGCATGAACGTTCTCCCTCACCCACCCCTTCCTTTTCTCCTCCCTGATCTGGGTCTGTTGAAGCTTGAGTCTATGTGACGAATGCTAGAGTGAAATATTCCTGTACTGCCTTCTCTCATTCAAAGTCAATTTACTCCCAGCAAGAACGGGGTAGGTCTAGTTCTCAGTGGGGAAGCAGGAAGTGGTTCCTACTAAGTGAATTATCTTTGCTGAGATCCAAGAAGACGTTTACCAGGAAATCATTAGACAAATCCCATTACAGTAGACTTAATGCTTCATTTTAAAAAGCACTGCATGAAATAGAAAATAAAAGGATGCCAGCTGATTCTTTGTTGTTGGCAAAAAGGAAAAAAACAAAAATGGGACATGCAGAGCCTCTTTTTCCCCAACACCTCCCTTTCCCATCTCTTCCTGATTTCTTAGAGCCCTGTAAAATATACTTAACAGATCCAGGAACTCCTTTCTCTGGTTGAAAACAAGAGGAATAAAATCAGGGGTTTGGGGGAAATTGCTCTGTACGCAGACTTCAGAGACAAAGAGGAGAAACAGATTTTGCAGCCTTGGTCTCCCCTCTAATGCCTCCGCATATCACATGTACCTATATCCATTTAGGGATATGGATAGATGCCACTATCACTTCCACACACAAACTGTTATCCTGGAGGCAATCTGCCCCTGGGCTATGGACTACAAATACCCATGCTAAGAAGCAACCAACAAAATTCTGGTAGGAACAAAGTAATTGCTTGAATAAGTCAGAATTCATTTAGTAACCATGGACTGAAACCCAGTTTGAAGAGACTTAGGCAAAAAGAGGATTTTTTTTTTTAACTCATGTGCCTGAAAAAGCAAGGTTTTGGTATAGTAAGATCCAGGGGCCTAGATGATGGCATCGTGAATCTGTCTTTCCATTTCTTGGCTTTGCCTCCCCTGTGTCCTTATGTTTCCAGGAAGACCTGCCCATTGCAATGGCCAGAGGACTGCAGCAGCTCCCAGCTGACATCCTACTAGCACAGCGCCGTACAAGAACAGGTGCTTCCCTTTCTAGTTCTAGCTAGAATCTCAGGCTCAATCTCATAGAACCAATGTGGGTATTGTGCCCATCCTTGCCGTGGGTGTGGAGTCATTCGCATCCCCAAAACTTCATGGACTGAAAGCAATGAAGGGGTGTTTCCCCAGAAATGATCAGAGTTCTCGTCGAGGACAAAGGGGGCTAGATGCAGGGTGGCTGAAGTCAATGGTTGCCACTCTATGTCGCTTTTTTTGCAATGGTCTAGATTGACTCAAAGCTTATCTGATAGCAGCTCCTCCCTCTTACATGCCATAAAAATGTATTAGTGACAAAAGTTCTCATAGGAAGGATAATTATTAGTGGAACAAGTGACTAAAAGACTCCATGGCATGTTACTCCTAGAGATCCCTGAGAGTAGGAAAGATACAAGAAGGGTGGTCTGTGGCTTAGCCCCCAGACCATGCACCAGGTCCAGACCCACCTGGGCTCCCAAATTGCCCATGCTCACATGGGTCTCCCTTCCCTCTCACCCACCCTTGCCCCCAGTTCTGTCTCCCTCTCCTCTTCTGCTGTGAACTCATCTTGCCTTGTGAGGGCCCGCCTTGGTGCTGCCTCCCCTCTGAGGCCTTATCTGGCCCTTCCAGACTGTCCTGCTGTCCCCATTCTCTGAATTAGAACGGCATTGACTGTCAGGATTGCAGTTTACTGTTTACATGTTCCTTAAGAACTTCACGTATCTTAGTTTCTCTCACAGCTTGAATTCTCCATTCTTGGAGGAAAATTAAGTTTCATTCCCGAGCCCGCTAGTATGTGGTAGCTAATACATACTAGGTGCTTAAGTGCATCCAATTAATTGGCCAACAGAAAATGAGTCTTCCTAAATAGATTAGGGAGAATGGATGGATTACTTGGGGTCCTTAATTCTCTTTTTCTTTCTTTTTTTTTTTTTTTTTTGAGACAGAGTCTTGCTCGGTCACCCAGCTTGGAGTACAATGGTGAGATCTTGGCTCAATGCAACCTCTGCCTCCCAGGTTCAAATGATTCTCCTGCCTCAGCCTCCTAAGTAGCTGGGATTACGGCACCCACCACCACACCTAGCTAATTTTTGTATTTTTAGTAGAGACAGGATTTTGCCATATTGGCCAGGCTGGTCTCGAACTCCTGACCTCAGGTGATCCACCCCCACCTCGGCTTCCCAAAGTGCTGGGATTACAGGCATAAGCCACCATGCCTAGCCTTGAGGTCCTTAATTCTGACTTTAGAAGTAATATAATAACCATAGGAAACACAGATGGTATGCTGGAGTTCCTACAGGCATCATCTCAGGTAATCCTCACAATGACCCTATGAGGCAAGTACTGCTATTATCCCATTTAACAGATGGGTAAACCGAGCCTCAAAGAAATGAGTTACTTGTCCTAAATTACACATGTAGTAAGTGGTGATGTGGGGATTATAACGCAGGATGCCACCTTCTCATTTTCTATTCCACTAATGATTTACAAATCTATCAGTAGAATTTCCTGCTGCCTGAGTTTAAAGAGCAAAGGGTACAGGTGATTGGTCAGAGAGCAGGAAGAAGTACATATATTTTAGACCCCTCTTCTGCCACCTGGGTGCCTAGTACCTCTACTGGGAAGTTCTTATTAGATTCTACCCAGGGGTGAGGGGTCACTCCCTGCCCCAGAGCCTACAGGAATGTCAGGGATTTCACAAAAAGAGGTGCCTCTGGGACTCTGCAGAGAGTAGGGTGTTTTTTAATTAAATGGGGGTAGGGTGGTCTTTGTGGGAAACGTTGGCTAGAGGGTAGGCTTTAGAATTTAAGCTTGCCCCTTGGGCTGCCAGTCAGTGCAGTATGGCCCTGCCCTTTCTCCTACCCCCCACCAGGGTGACCAAGCTGGGGCCCTCCCTCAGAGGGTGGCTGGCAGGATTTGGAAGGCAACCGCATTCTGATCTCAAAGAAAACCAAAATCTTGAGAATATAGTGGCTTGTACCATCTATGCCCCCATATCAAGCCACTGGACTCTTGGCTGATGCAGTCATCTTTGTGCTG
This sequence comes from Macaca nemestrina, assembly GCF_043159975.1. Taxonomy (NCBI): domain Eukaryota; kingdom Metazoa; phylum Chordata; class Mammalia; order Primates; family Cercopithecidae; genus Macaca; species Macaca nemestrina. Next base: position 37,727,148 of record NC_092130.1, read on the forward strand.
GCAAAACTTTTGGTTGAGGTGTATCTTGTTTCTTTGATGCACACCGGCCTATTCATATAGCTTCGTATCTTGGAAAGAGCAGATCCTATTGATTTACGTCATTTCCTTTATCTTTACCATATCCTGGGGCAGTGTGAAAGAGCTGGTGTTCGCACCTTCCTACCACTGATGGCACAACTGAGGCATAGTGAGAGTGAGTTGTGACCCTTACACAGAAGGTTCCAGGCCAGGATTGTAAGAGCTCTGAGGTCTTTAGAACCCATATCTGCTTGGTTCTCCATGAGGTTATGATGGTGGGCAGGGTGGGAGGAATACATATATACAGACAGAAAGGCAGATAGACCAACAGACAGACAGACAGACAGACAGAGATAGATAGATAGATAGATAGATAGATAGATAGATAGATAGATAGATAGATAGATATAAATTCTTTGGGTAAATCTTTAAGAGAAAAAAAAAAAACACTGCTAGACCCAAGAGAAATGAACACATGTTCACACAAAAACTCGCCCATGAATAACAACATTATAATAATAGCCAAACAGAAGAAACACCCCAAATGTTCATCAGCTGATGAATGGAGAAATAAAATGTGGTGTGTTCATGCAATGAAATATTACTCAGCAATAAAAAGGAAAGAAATTGGGCTGGGCGTGGTGGCTCATGCCTGTAATCCCAGCACTTTGGGAGGCCGAGGTGGGCAGATCACAAGGTCAGGAGATCGAGACCATCCAGGCTAACACGGTAAAACCCCGTCTCTGCTAAAAATACAAAAAATTAGCCGGGCGTGGTGGCAGGCGCCTGTAGTCCCAGCTACTCGGGAAGCTGAGGCAGGAGAATGGCGTGAACCCGGGAGGCGGAGCTTGCAGTGAGCCGAGATCGTGCCACTGCACTCCAGCCTGGGTGACAGAGCAAGATTCCGTCTCAAGAAACAAAAAAAAAAAAAAAAAAAAAAAAGGAAAGAAATTTTGATATGTGCTCCAATACAGAAGAACCTTGAGGACATCACACTAAAGGAAAAAGGCTCATGTTTTATGATTCCATTGATATGAAACGGCCAGAATGGGAAAATCTATACAGACAGAAAGTAGAGGAGTGGTTGCTTAGGCCTGGCAGGAGGGAGGAATGGGGAATGAACTGCTAATGGGTATGGGGTTTCTTTGGGGGGGTGACAAAAATATTCTAAAATTATAGTTGTGATGGCTGCACAACTTTGTGAATATACCAAAACCACTTAATTGTACACTTTAAATGGGTGAACTTCAGAGTATGTGAAGTATATCTCAATAAAGTCATTTAAAACCCCAAACCAGCCTGGCCAATGTAGTGAAACCCTGTCTCTACTAAAAATACAAAAATTAGCCGGGAGTGGTGGCGCACACCTGTAATCCCAGCTACTTGGGAGGCTGAGGCAGGAGAATCACTTGAACCTGGGAGGTGGAGGTTGCAGTGAGCCAAGATCACGCCACGGCACTCCAGCCTGGGCGACAGAGCAATACTCTGTCTCACAAAATAAAAAATATAAATAAATAATTTAAAAAACCCAAACCACTACTATTGAAATAATTAACCCAGTGACAGGGCTTTGCCAAAGGATATGATCTCACCCTGTAAGCTCTGATAAGCTTGTCTTGTTCCATAGAGCCTGGCCATAGGTCACTCACACAATTCCACTGGGAAGAAGATAGATGGAAAAGATAGGATCAATTAATTTCTCCTCAGAGTCTAAACCAGGAGAGTTTTTTTCCTCTTTCCTGGACAGGCATTTTAGATCTTTTGGAATCAATCTCACTACTTTATTTTCACTTCTGGGTTTTAAATCATGCTTCAAAAAGTGTTTCCCATTCTAAGATTATAAATCTTATTAACTAATGTTTTCCTCTAAGGCTTGTCTCTTTACACTTAAACCTCTGATTCATCAGGAATTTAAATAAGAAACTGGGGATCCAGATTGGGTTTGTTAGTTTGTTTGTTTTTGCCAAATAGCCAGATAATTATTATACCAGAAGTTCTTAACTTGGGGTTAAAATGTGCTTGGGGCGTCTTGTAACTTCCTGAAATTAAATGTAAAACTGTGTGTGTGTGTGTGTGTGTGTGTGTGTGTGTGTGTGTGTGTGTGTGTCCTAGGGAATACGGCTATAGATCTTGTCAAGATTTTCAAGAGGTTTTGTGACTCAGGAAAACCAGTGGGCTCTCTATATTTCATAACCTGCTTGGGGTTATGTTGCATACACTGCAGTATACCAAGACCCAATCTAAACCAACAGGATAGCTGTTAAATCATTACAGGGGAGGCCTGAGAGCTCACTCTGTTCTCTGTCACATGTCAAGTGAGAGTTGCACCATCTTTTGGTTTGATGTTCTGCTGAGGCAGAGAATGAAAAGTCTCTCACTGGTTCCTCTTGGGTCTATAAAGCTTTAGTTTGTTGTTGCCGCTGTTGTTCTTTTTGAGACAGGTTCTCTCTCTGTCATCCAGGCTGGAGTGCAGTAGTGTGACCTTAGCTCACTGCAACCTCCGCCTCCTGGGCTCAAGCGATCCTCCCACCTCAGCCTTCCATGTAGCTGTGACCACAGGCACACGTCACCACACCCAGCTAATTTTTGTGGGTTTTTTTGTAAAGATGGGGTTTCACCATGTTGCCCAGGCTGGTCTTGAACTCCTGGACTCAAGCAATCTGCCTGCTTCGGCCTCCCAAAGTGCTGGGATTACAGCGTGAGCCACTGCACCTGGCCTAAGCTTTAGGTTTTTAATCATCAACTGACAAACCAATGGAGATGGTGCACCATTTTACCTGGCAAAACTTGGGGCCTTCCTGTCACGACGACTTTGAGGAGGCAAAAGGTTCACAGCCTGTAGTCCCATAAATATAAATAAATGATGAACCGAAAACAAAACTGCCATGACAAAAATGGTGGCAGAGCCTATGTGCAGGCTCGTGCATTCACGTAATAAATATATATGCAACACCCACTGTATGCCAGGTATCGTCTAGACTGGTAGCTCTCAAAATGCAGTTCCTGGACCAGCAGCAGCAGCAGCAGCTAGAAACTTGTTAGAAATATAAACTCTATTTCGGTAGGCCCACCCCAGATCTGCTGAATTAGAAACTCTGAGGTTGGGGCCCAGCATCTGTATTTTAACAAATCCGCCAGGTGATTCCAGTGCACACTCGAGCTTGAGGACCACTGGTCTCGGTACTGAGTATATAACAGTGAGAAGACAAAGCCCCTGCTCTCCTTATGGAATTTGTATTCCAGTGTATGTGCAAGGGGAGACAGAGGACAAGTAAGTAAATATTTTATTTATTTTTACTTTATTTTATTTTTTATTTTATTTATTTGAGACAGAGTCTCACTCTATCGCACAGGTTGGAGTGCAGTGGCACTATCCGGGCTCACTGCAACCTCCGCCTCCCGGGTTCAAGCAATTCTCCTGCCTCGGCCTCCTGAGTAGCTAGGGTTACAGATGCCAGCCACCATGCCCGGTTAATTTTTGTAATTTTTAGTAGAGACGGGCTTTCACCGTGTTGGCTAGGCTGGTCTCGAACTCCTGACGTCAGGTGATCCACCCGCGTCGGCCTCCCAAAGTGCTGGGATTACAGGCATGAGCCACCGCACCTGGCCTAAGTAAACATTTTATGAATACAATAATTTTGAGAAAGTAGTAAGAATTATGAGGAAAAAGAAAGTGGGAGATGTGAAAGACAGTGATAAGGGGCTGATTTAGAACAGGTGGTCAGGGTACAGGTGGCCTGAGCTGAGACAAGAATAACAGGAAAGAGTAAGCCAGGCAAATAACCTAGAGGCAGAAAATAAATGCATAATTCTGGGCAGAGGGAATGGGAAGTACGAAGACCCTGAGCTAGGACCAAGCCTGGCCCATAGGAGGAGCAGGTGACTGGAGCACAGTGAGCAATGAGTATGTTGGGGGTGAACTTGCAGAGGCAGGTGGTGGTAGTGAGCTTAGCTTTTGTTCCTAGTGCAAAGGAAAAGCCCTGGACAGTTCTGAACAAATAGGGACATGATCTGATTTACCTTTTAGCAGGATCCTTCTGAAATGAACTGTAGAGGGTTAGGGTAGAGCAGGGAGGCCAATTAGGAAGATACCTCAATAAATCAGGCAAGAAATTTGGTGCTTGGATGAACTAGACCAATGTGCAAACATCTATTATTAAGTGAAAAACAAACAAACAATTACACAGGACATTGTGCATAGTAATGTGTGTTTTTAGCATACACATATTCAGGGTACAAAGACAGTTTTTTTTTCCTGAAAGGATCCATACATTCAAAGTGAATAGTGGTTATCTTTGGAGAAAAGAGGGCTAGTGAGGGTCATTTTATACCTTTGGGTGCTGTGTTATCATGTGCACAGAGTGTTCGTTTTTTGTAAAGGTATAATATTTTAAAATTAAAAAGCCAGGATCGAGGAAAACACAGTAGAATAGGCAACAGGCAATCAATATCAGAGGAGAGGAAACCCAGCTCGCATGGGTAGGACGCTTCCCAAGCATCCTCCCCTGAGGTTGCTGAAGAGTCAGGCTAACCAGCGGGGCGCAAGCACCTGTGATTGGATTTCAGTGGGATCAGAGTGAGGTACCTTCCTTCTTGAGGGCCATTGGACCCAGCTTCAGTCCTGCAGCTCTGGTGATGTTTGTGGCTGGCCAGTCTCCTTGAGCAACGAATACAATTTCCCATGAATGTCTGCTGCATTTCCCACTGCCCTCTGTCATCGTGGTGCTTGCTTCACCGTGAGACCAGGGCGCCCTTCATTTAACTGCCTGATTGGGCATAAACAGAGGAAATGTGTTGCTGGAGGGAGAGAGTGGCATGCAGCATCCAATTTCCCCCGTCAGCTGAATAAGATTTGTTGTGCCTGAACAAGGTCAAATGAGATTAGAAAGAAAATGCAATGTGTCTGGTGTGTGTTTCATATAACTGTATCGTTTGTGTAAACAGGATGAATGAAGGGGAAATTTTAAAGCAAATATTGAATGTCATTCTCAAGAATCAAGGACAAGACGCCAGGGCTTATGTTCTGCCTGGAGAGAGAGAAAACAAAAATGTATATATTGGGGGCATTTTGAACCCTGTTGATTCAATAATGCTCTGCTTCTTTCATGCTGGTACAGATAAAATGTGATAGTTATATGTCTGATTGTCAGAGGCACTGAGCACAAAATAAGCAAAACCACGGAACCACCACATTCTACCTTTATCGCCCTTCTAAAGGAGAGGTGTAGAGTCACTTTCTGTAATAGCAGCTGCCTAAGTGCTCTGTATTGAGTCCATCTGTTAGGATGTGGAAGGAAAAATCTCACCTCTGGCAACAGCCACAACATTTTAGATGTGGATGACTCCGGGGCAAGCCCACATCTCTGTGGATAAACCTTCTAGGATTTTTTTGGTTCTCCAAACCTGTCATTTCCTTCCTTTCTCAGAGGACCCCTCTGCAGTACTAGCAGCCTCTCTTACAAAGTTTTATCAGGACAGAAATGGCTTTTAAAGTGGTGGAAGAGCTCTGGAGGAAGACATGATTTCTGTTACATGTTCTGCATACAATCTAGCATATTGTGGATGCTTAATAAGCAGCTTCGACGGCTATTATTTCCACCGACTATTTCCAGGCACAGAGCTGGAGGGCTATTCTGAGACCAGACTTTTCGACTAGGTCATGGCAAAGTCCCTTCCTACTCTAAATAACAGTGGGGCTGAAAAGCATTCACGTGGGCATGTCTCTGGACTGGGAAACATCTCAATGGATGTTATTAAAAAGGTAAATCTAGATACTAACAGAAGTTGAAATAAATGTAGAAATTGAAGGATATTAAAATGAAATTTCAAAAAATTTCAACATTGGGGGGAATTATATTACAGTAAATACCTTAGCGAACTGAGGTATTTGGATAGTATTTGGACAGTAATATTGCCAGACACCCACTATGCAGTAGATAAATTAGCATATGTCAGTAGCTAGGGATTATATTTGCCTAAAAGCTGTGTGTGTGTGTGTGTGTGTGAGTGTGTGTGTTTAAACAGGGTTTCATAACTGGACACAATGGATAAATCAAACAAACTAAAATAATGACTTGCATTTCCCGCGTTCAAGGTGCTCAAACATACTTGGACACATTTGATTGTCATGATAATCCTGTGAGTTTGCAGGGAAGATATGAGTAGGAAAGTCTTATTAATTTCCACTAGAAGGGAAGGAATCTGGAGCCCTTGGGCTGAATTGCCCAACAATGGCCAACCACACAGTGCAGGCAGGTTAACCCGGGGTTAACCTAAAGCAGGGAGACCTGGTTTTAGTCACAACGAGGACTTTAACTAAGGGTACCACCTGAGTGAGTCTCTGAGTCTGCATCTCTGTCCTTAGGGTTTTTTGGGTATTTTCTAACTTTCAAGTCTATCATTTCACGTAGTTAAAAAGGGTTAACATGCATCCTACATCTAGCATAATGATTCTTTAATACTTGGAAATCCATTGTCCGAAATTTTTTTTTAATGATTCAGAAGGTCCTCTGGAAGCTTGCAGATACTCAGGAAGATTATTATGTTTTAAAGCAAATTATCAGTATCCTTTGCATGTGTAGAAGTGGTAGTTCATGAGGGTTCCAGTTAAGAGGGTCTCAAGAAATCAACATTTTCTGTACATTCGAGTCCCTTTTGGGAGCTGCTGCTTATCCGTGATTGGAGTTCTGTGATGATTGAGCCTCTAGCTCTTTACAGGACACGAGCTCCTTCTCCAAGGCTCATCCCTTCAGAAGGCACATGAATGTCTTCCCATACCCCCATGCTCTGTGGGGAATATGGGGAACAGACTGCACTTCCATCCTCCCTACACCTAAGCAACACCCAGAGGAGGTAGAGGCTGGGGAGCATATTTCTAGTTCTGACAGGTCGATCTGTACCTCCTACCTGAATCATCAGGTGGGCAGGCTTGTGTACATACATGGAAGCTCACACGTGCGTGCACACACACGCGCACACACACACTCACTCACTCATGCCTCCTGGGCTCAAACGCCTGCATAAGCAGGAGCGACTCTTCAATTATTGGAAACTATTAATCATGTTTACATTTGGTTCAGAAACAGCTCTTGATCCATATCCTTTCAGTCCACCTTATTCCCCACCTTCTAGCCAAAGAATTATTTGTCCAGACAGCTCCCTCCCTTCCTTACCCTGTCCTGGCCAGAAATCTGAAGAGGATGTCCATGGCCCACTGAAGAATTTCCCACCCCTGAAGTTGAGCTCACCTGAGGATTCACCTCATCCAACGGGAACAGGCTTCAACAGTGGAGAGGGAGGACAGAGCTGCCCCCTCTACAGCCCCTCCACAGTCCCAACCTGGATGGCTTTTGCCTCGATTGACTTTGCAAAATGCCATTTGTAGGGCTTGGCTCTGGGGATGGCACAGACAGACACACACATGCACACATACACGTTGCCACACACAGACACCTACACCCCATGCAAGGATGCCAGATGACAGAACAGAAAAGGCCTCCCTTTCATCCAGCAGCCTTCTGATTCCAGAGGAGAGTCTCCGAGCCACGACCTGCTGTTTCCCTGGCGACTCAGGCCTCAAAATAAACAGGATTCTGCTCAGACGGGCCAGAAGTCCATTCGGCTCAGACATTTGCCCCAAGACAAACCACGTTAAAATAACACCCAGGGTAGCTGCTGCCACCGTCTTCTGTCTCTACCTCCCTCCTGGCTGGCCAATGGCTCTGTGTTCCTGGGCCTGCTGCTGGCTGTCCAGAGTAGGGGTTGCTTAGAGCTGTGTGCATCCCTGCGGGTGAGGTGGGGGTGGGCAGTTGTCTAAAGGCAGGTCCCCTCTGCTGATAAACAAGGACCGGAGATAGACCTCGAGGCTGACGTTCTTGGCTCTCCCAGCCTGCCCCCGCCCCCCCACCTCGATTTCCCACACAGCCCTAGGGACGGGTAGCCAGCTCTGTGGCATGGTATCTGGAGGCGGGCCAGCAACCTGATGTGCATGCCACGGCCCGTCCCTCTCCCCACTCAGAGCTGCAGTAGCCTGGAGGTTCAGAGAGCCGGCTTGGGGCTGCTGGGGCGGCGGCTGCAGCACAGTGACAGTGACAAACACAGAGCAGAAGACACCAAGTGGATTCTGCTTCCCCTGGGACAGCACTGAGCCAGTGTGGAGAGAGGTACAGCCCTTGGCCTACAAGCTCTTTAGGTAAGAATCAGGGCATCTGATCTGGGAAACAGAGAGCAGGTTGTAGCTGAGGTCGTGTGTGTGTGTGTGTGTGTGTGTGTTATGTGTGTGTGTGTGTGTCCAAGTGCAAATGTAATGCTACTTGGAGAAGAAAGAAAATGTTTTAAAGCAGATAGCACTGGAACCAGGACTCCTGCAAGGGAATCTCAAGAAGCTCACCTTTGGCTGGGTTTAAACCGTGGTGCAGACTGCCCTGGGGGAAGGGCATGCTGATGTCACAGACATGTAAAAATAGCACTTCTAGCTTAGAGACTGCAAAAATATGAATGCACCATGCCGCCGCATTATCTCCATTCCTCCAGTGCCCGCCTGACACTGGCCCTGAATCAGGGCTGGACGGGGCAGGCATTTCTCATTTACTAAAGTGCTGGATGCGGCCCCTGTGGTTCGGCAGAAGCAGAAAGCTGCGGTGAGTCTGGCCGTGGTGAGTGGCTAGCATTATCTTGCTGTGTCACACCAGCTCTCTCTTGGGAAGCCTGGATATTCAGCTGCCTTGGAAAAGCTGTCCACATGGTGGGCAGCTTAGATTTTATTAACCTTTTGATATAAAAGTCAGGCTGAAGTTTAGGATTATCTGGGCATGTCCGCTCAGGGTTCTGGTAGGGTGGTATTCCCATGGCCCCATGGTCACTCGGATTACTTCTTTCCTTCCCTTCTGATCTTGGAATATCACATCCTCGTTTCAGTACCCCTCCGATGGGCACCAGGAGAGAAGGAGTCAGAATGGGCAGATTCTCTGGCACATACACTATCCACACCCACATCGCAATTACATGCCAAAGGTATGCAAGGCTGCTGCAGAGGAGCACTTCAGAAATTCAGCCTTCCAGATACTGGGATGGAAATTTCAGGCATTTAGTCAAGTACCCACTTTTCAGAGACCCAAGGGAGACCCCTCTCAGGCCCAAGGGCTCATTCTGCGTCAGCAGAATTCCAACACTCCATGATTCTCTAGCTATGTTACATCCACCCACGCCACCGCCACCCCCATTTGCCTCCCTCCTTGCTGCACTGGTGACCGGTACTTTTCCTTTCATTCTCTACAGGGATGCGATTGTTTACGAGTTAGCTCCCCGACCCAGTGGGAGGATGCAAGCATCCCGGCTGAGGGCGAGCCAGGCTGCCCCTCCGCCAGCTCTGTGTAACTATGAGCCAGCAGCAGTGGCATCAGGGCTGAAAGAAGTGGGCCTTGCTTTGGGAAGTGGTGTCTAGTGAAGGGTGGCCAGCAGTTTACCGGAGCTGTTTGTCAGTGTGGGTGACTGAGGATTTTGGTGGAGACTCTGATTCACAGTCACAAATTCCCTTTTCCTTTGTTTTCTTTGTGTTGGTCTTTGAGGGCTTCCGAGGAAAGTCCCCTCTTGAGATGTAGATCTGAAGGCAAGATCACCAATTTGCTGTTGGCAGAAGGACTCAGAGAGATTTTCTTCTGTTGCCCCGGCCTTTGTTAGTGTGGATAAATGGGTTTGCAAATGAAGTATGTAATCCAAAGCAAAGTTAGTATGCAAAACGTTAAGAGAAAATACAATGAGTTTCTTTTAAACTCTCTCTCAAATCTGCTGTTTACATATGACTTGACTGGTTCTGCAAAGGATCAAGGAAGCCATATCTGGTTAAGTGGTTTGACTTCACAGGTGAGTAGCACCAGCCATGATAACATATTCAGTGGAAATAGTGGGCGGACATCCATATGCTGTATCTACATCCAAGGGACATCTCATCCCGGGACAGTGCAGCTGCTCACTTCGGTGACATGCATTCTGTGGACTGCACATAAACTATTAAGGATCTTGGGACTGCTGTTACAGGAAAGCGATCCAGACCCCAAGAGAGGGTTCTTGGATCTCAAGCAAGAAAGAAGTCAGGGCGAGTCCGCAGTGCAAAGCAAAAGCACTTACTTTCTTTTTATTAGGAAAGTAAAGTGGTGAAAGCACAGCTACTCCATTGACAGAGTAGGGTGTTCCCGAAAGCAAGAGGAGGAACACGTCCATCCTAGGTACCATGCTCATATATATAGGATTTTAAAAAGATCATAGGGAGATGTGCTCTGCTACAAGGGCTTGTGATAAAGGGTTAATTTTCTTTTTCTTTTCTTTTCTTTCTTTCTTTCTTTCTTTTTTTTTTTTTTTTTTTTTTTTTTTTTTTTTTTTTTTGAGACAGAGTTTCGCTCTTGTTGCCCAGGCTGGAGTGCAATGGCACAATCTCAGCTCACTGCAACCTCCGCCTCCCAGGTTCAAGCAATTCTCCTGCCTCAGCCTCCCGAGTAGCTGAGATTACACGCATGAGGCACCATGCCTGGCTAATTTTGTATTTTTATTAAAGACGGGGTTTCTCCGTGTTGCTCAGGCTGGTCTCCAACTCCCGACATCAGGTGATCCATCCGGCCTCCCAAAGTGCTGGGATTACAGGCGTGAGCCACTGCACCTGGCCTAATTTTCTTAATTACTATATTTTGCAAGAATCCATATTATTATCTTTAAAGCAAAATTAGGAATGCCTTTGTTCTCAAAATATCGGGCTATCTGGACACCCCCAAGTCTGGGTCTGTGTGGGAAACATTATCGATCTAGTTCCTTAACTGTAAACGTCTGGAGTCTAGGAATGCCTAACTTTCTGGGAATGCAGCCCAGCAGGTCCCAGCCTCATTTTCCTAGCCCTCACTCAAGATGGAGTTGCTCTGGTTCGAACGCCTCTGACACTCAGCCTGTGTGCTAGCTGCCAGGGGTTAGGTATTGTGCAGAGTGGAAGACACACCCATTTCCACCTCATTAAATAAGCATTGCATGGCTAATGCAGTATCCCTTGATTTAAGGTTGCTGGAAAAATAATCTGAAGTCATTTGTGCCATAGGCATACCATGCTTTAGGTAAATCTAACATCTATACATGTGGGTGAGAGTACTTTTTCTGAAGAAAGGGTTCACTAATCAAAAAATGTTCAACTACCAACAAGGTGTCCCCATCTTGAGATATGACTGGATCCAGCCCAAACAACCACAGAGAAGGGAGGGGACTGATTGGGTGGGAAGGTAACAGAGAATGGGCCTGGGCTGACGTGTCCAACTCAGCGGAAAGATAAGTGAAGGAGTCCAAGGTACAGGAACAAGAAAAAGCATCTGGGCCAGTGGCCTACAAGGAGAGAAAAGGGGAGGGAAGGAATAGCAATTACTTTGATTATTAAATACACCATGGTTTAAACCTAGCCAGAAGTGAGCTTCTTGAGTTCACTTGCAAGAATCCTGGTGCCAATGCTATCTGCTTAAAACATTTCTCTGGGCCGGGCGCGGTGGCTCAAGCCTGTAATCCCAGCACTTTGGGAGGCCGAGACGGGCGGATCACGAGGTCAGGAGATCGAGACCATCCTGGCTAACACGGAGAAACCCCGTCTCTACTAAAAAATACAAAAAAAAAAAAAAAACTAGCCGGGCGAGGTGGCGGGCGCCTGTAGTCCCAGCTACTCGGGAGGCTGAGGCAGGAGAATGGCGTGAACCCGGGAGGCGGAGCTTGCAGTGAGCTGAGATCCAGCCACTGCACTCCAGCCTGGGCGACAGAGCCAGACTCCGTCTCAAAAAAAAAAAAAAAAAAAAAAAAAAAATTTCTCTGTTTTTAACTTTTTCCTTGTTTCCCCCTTTGCTTTTTAATAATTAATTTAGACTACTCAAGAGAGGGAGTGGCTGGGTGCGGTGGCTCACGCCTGTAATCCCAGCACTTTGGGAGGCTGAGGCAGGTGGATCACGAGATCAGGAGATCGAGACCATCCTGGCTAACACGGTGAGACCCCGTCTCTACTAAAAATACAACAACAACAACAACAACAAAAATTAGCTGGGCGTGGTGGCGGGCACTTGTAGTCCCAGCTACTCGGGAGTCTGAGGCAGGAGAATGGCGTGAACCCAGGAGGCGGAGCTTGCAGTGACCCGAGATCACACCACTGCACTCCAGCCTGGGTGACAGAGCGAGACTCAGTCTCAAAAAAAAAAAAAAAAAGAAAAAAAGAAAACAGAGAGAGAGAGGGAGCATAACACATTAGCTAAGTACATAGATTCTGTAGCTGGGCTGCCTGGGATCCAAATTCTGCCAGTTATTAGTCCTGTGACCTTGGCCCTTGGTTTCCTCATCTGTAAAGTGGGGGTAATAAAGTACCAACCTTGTTATGGAAGGAATCAAATGAGTAATGCCCTTATCAGCACAGGGTCCAGCTCACAGTGAGTACTGTGTATTTGCTATTATTATTATTATTATTCAAAGTTGAGTTCTGAAAAGGCTGCTTTGGCCAGGTGTGATGGCTCATGCCTCTAATCCCAGCACTTTGGGAGGCCAAGGCGGGTGGATCACCTGAGGTCAGGAGTTCAAGACCAGCCGGGCCAACATGGTAAAACCCCATCTCTACTAAAAATACAAAATTACCTGGCATAGTGGCACACACCTGTAATCCCAGCTACTTGGGAGGCTGAGGCAGGAGAATCGCTTGAACCTGGGAGGCAGAGGTTGCAGTGAGCCGAGATCACACCATTGCACTCCAGCCTGGGTGACAAGAGTGAAATTCTGTCTTAAAAAAAAAAAAAAAAAAAAAAGAAAGAAAGAAAGAAAAGAAAAGAGGAGAAAAGGCTGCTTACAAGTCTATTTGTTCCAAAGCCCAAAGTGACACTCTATGAGTGACCCCTGGTGCCACTGCTTGGGTAGCTGGGAGGCACGTTTGCTTTGGCATGGAGCTTTGTTCACATGCATGAGCATTCAGACATAGAACAGCTTCTGAACTGGTCCCCAACATTTATTGAACCCTTGCTGTGTCTAAGCACTGTGCTTGGCTGTAAGTGTATCACCTCACTCAATACTCATTACAACCCTGCATATAATAGTAGGGGCTGTTATAGATGCAGGAATTGAGGCTTGGTGGGTGGGATGTTTGGCTAAGGTCACACAGCTACCAAGTGGCAGAGCCAAGCTTCATACCTAGGCTGTCTAGTGAGCCTGTGCTCCTCACTGGTAGGCTGTATATGGTTTGGGGGGATTATGAGAGGTGTCCTGAGAGGCACATGGAGCTTGGTGACAGGAATTCAGCACCAGATGATATTGGAAGACCCTAGAAAGTAGGCCAGAATTTGGAAACTCTGCTAAGAGATGGCAGGACTTTAGCTTGGGCCACAGGTAGAATCTCAGCCTTGAGGACCTGTAGCCTCTGGGATTGGGTCTTTGGGGCAAGACATGAACGCAGGCACTGGGGTACAGTGGGGCTACGGTTTTTCTGACCAGGTAGTAGATGGTGCCCAAGAACAAAATAAACAGAGTGCCTAACAACAGAGCCCTAAGCACAGCAAGCGTGCTGGGCCAGGGTGCCTTATAATCCTTAAGCCTAAGGCCAGAGGTCATCTTGAGCTAAACCTGAGGTCAAGATTGGGTAACCTCAGCTGTGGGGAGAGGAAGAATAGATAGTCCAAAACTAAGTATCTGAGCACAGTAAAATTTACAATAATGAAAACAATTTGATTGCCAATGCAACCCCTCTAAATAGTATATTTAAAATGTGACTTACAGAGATTTGTTTTATACCTAATTGCTCAAGACCGTCTCCTGACTTTGTCCAAGGAATGCTGGTGATGAGAACAGGTGTGAGGGGCGTGCCTACCTGGCACCAGGGCTGAGTCGACATGGGGTATTACTCATGGACATGACTCATCTCTGCTCCTCCAGGACCTGTGGTCTTGTCCAGGGGTTTTCAAATTTTAACATGCATAAGAATCACAGGGGAGCTTATTTAAAAATTAGGTTCCTGGGTGCTCCCCACAATTTTGATTCAGTGGCTTCATGAGGGACCCAGGATTCTGCATTTTCTGGGTGGGGCCTAGGTAATTCTGATGTCTTTGGTCCACAGACCACAATTAAAGAAGATCAGGTCTGGCCGTTGCTCGGCTTCCTTTCTTGTTGTGACTATGAGAGGGAACACAGAGTTGTGTGGACTCAGTCATGACAATTACCCTCTTCTTTGTCATCACTTCTTCCTGAATTACGTAGTGAGACTCCCCCCCCCAATTATGATAACAATAACAACACATTTGGTACATATTGAGTTATTATGTGCTGGGTAGAGTGTGAAGCCCTCTGCTTGGGCAATTCTCTCATTTAATCTTCACAACCATCCCATAAGTGAGGTATTACTATTACCCACATTTTATGAGCAAGGGAAAAACCTCACTGGTAGTAAGTGACTGAGTGGGGATTTGAACTCAGAACTAGCAGCTTACCAGAGCCTAGATGTGTAACTAACTGCTAGGCCGTTCAATGATAGTTTTAGCTCCTGTCAGTACCACCCTCCTTTCTCATTCTTGGGTAGGGTGTCTTTCTCCAGTTGCCATTCCTGTCATGCCCATCCCATACCCAGACTCCTGTGTCATTTCTTCAGAAGACGTGTCCAGTGTTTCCTTATTTTTATTTTTTTATTTTTTTATTTTTTATTTTTTTTTTTTTTTTGAGACGGAGTCTGGCTCTGTCGCCCGGGCTAGAGTGCAGTGGCCGGATCTCAGCTCACTGCAAGCTCCGCCCCCCGGGTTTACGCCATTCTCCTGCCTCAGCCTCCCGAGTAGCTAGGACTACAGGCGCCCGCCGCCTCGCCCGGCTAGTTTTTTTTTTTGTATTTTTTAGTAGAGACAGGGTTTCACCGTGTTCGCCAGGATGGTCTCGATCTCCTGACCTCGTGATCCGCCCGTCTCGGCCTCCCAAAGTGCTGGGATTACAGGCTTGAGCCACCGCGCCCGGCCTCCTTATTTTTATTTCATTCAATGAGTCGAAGAGGGTTGGGGCAATGGACATGTGATGGTAGGTGTTAGGGTTGAATTGTGTCCACCCCCAAGTTCATAAGATGAAATTCACCCCCCATCCCCATTGCCTGAGAATGCAACCTTATTTTGGAGATAGGGTCTTTACAGAGAAACTCAAGTTAAAATGAAATCATTAGGGTGGGTCCTGCTCTACTATAACTGGTGCCCTTATAAGAAGGGGGAACTTGCATACAGAGACATGCATAGAGAGAAGACAAAGTGAGTGGACATAGGAAGAAGATGGCTATCTACTAGCCAAGGAGAGAGGCCTGGAACAAATCCTTCTTTCATAACCTCAGAAGGAACCAACCCCACTGACACCCTGATCTTGGACTTCCAGCCTCCAGCACTGTGAGAGAATAAGTTTCTAGTTTCTGTTGTTTCACTTACCCAGCCTATGGTGCTTGTTATGGCAACCATAACAGACTAACCCTGTAGGAAGCCAGATTCCTAGGTTCCCCCACTAGGCCCATGGCTCTGGGGTGATCTGGTTGAAGGCCTACACGTTATGCAAAGGTTTGGCAAATTGGGAACAATAAGTAGGCCCAAGGCCCAAGAGGGAAGAAGAAATGAACAGAAAGAGTGAAGAGGAAGGAAGGAAGCAAATATAAAGAAAATAAAAGAAGGGAGGCTGGAGGAAAAGAGGAGAGGGACAGGGGATTGGGATGGGCCTACTGAGGGCCATGTCAGGTTCATTCAGCTCGGCATGGATGCCTCCTGTGTGCCAGAGGGCATGCGAGACACTGGGCTACAGCAGTGCCTGGCCAAGAGCCCCCACCTTCATGAAAGTTAGAGGCTAGATGGGGGTACACACATCAATCAAGCAGCAATTCTACCAGGTGGTCCTGAAAAACCACATGGCAGGGCAGCTTGACCCCAACAGGGGGTCCGGGAAAGCTTCCATGAGGAGGTGAGGCTTGGGTTGAGGTCTGATGGATCGGCAGGTTTCAACTGGTGGGGGCAGAGTGTTTCAGGTGGCAGGGAGAGGAGCATGCACAAAAGTTGCCTGGCATGAGGAAGCCTGGCATCACCAAGGAGCGGGAGGAAGGCCAGTGTGGCTGAGTGCAGGGACAAAGAGGCAAGCCAGAACCCAGGAAGCAGGCGGGGTCAGACTGTGCAGCCATGCTGAGGATTTAGTTCCTTAAGCTGTGAGCCCTAGAAAGCCAGGGGAGAAAGTGATCCGAAGTAGGGCGTTCTCTCATTTCAACGAAGGTACCGATGGGCTAGAGAGGCAGATGGCAAGGTTCAGCAGTGGGTCAGCCGTGGAGAGAGACGTCAGGTTTTCTGAGCTCACACCCCCAAGGTTGGCTGCATGGCCATTAGGGAGTGAAGTTCCAGGCCACTCCTCAAAGTGTTTCAGCCATAGTCCTTCCTCAACAGAGTATGCTCTAGGCATTTGCAATGGCTCCATTGGGAAGGGTCTGAATAGGGACTCTCCTGTCAGTACAGCTAATTAGTAAGCTGGGCAGCTGGGCCAGGCTCAGACTGCAGTGGACTAGGCAGCCCCTTCTTTGGCATTATTTGGAGGACACAGAAAGGTCTTGTAAATCTAGCCTCTGCTTTGCCTGCCTGTACTTTGCCTGAAGTTGCAGGAGCAGGCGTGCATTCAGAAGGTGACTTATTCATCTTCTTGGCGAATGGCAGAGATTAGTCCAGGCAGACCCCCTGAGAGCACCAGGGGAGAGAATGGGTGGAGACTAGCCCAAAAAGGGGCAGAGGGAGCTGAAAGGAGGAGTGCAGAGGACCTGAAGCCCAATTTGCCTTTTTCATGATGTCACCAAGAAGCAGCAAGATAGGACTGGGGCTGCAGGTGAGGGAGAGTCCCAGCTTGGTGTGTGCAGCCTTGCAGGTGCCTGAATGACTCCATTCCAAGGCAAACACATCCATCGCTGGGGAGCTTCTCAGCTGTTGTTGGCATGATCCGTATGTAAAAAAGTCTGCATATAAAACCAAATGCCATGCCTTTACCACATACCCCATCTGCCACAAAAAGAATTCCTTTCTCTTCCATTTGAGCAGAGGGACTGGATTTGGCTTAGCAAGGATGAGTTCCTGAAGCACACTATAAGGGAGAGTGGTGATTTTCAGGAAGGTGAGAAAGTAGACAGGAGGCCTCTTGGGGGGCAAGATCCCATCTGACTCCCACCCATCCCACATCTCCCCACCCATCCAGCCCCGGGCCTCCTGTCTGTTTCTCTGCTGTTCTGGGCCCTTTCCTGACTCTCAGACTTTGCAACTGCTGTTTCATCTGCCTGGGATGCTTTCCACCCAGTTCATCAGGTAGCAGGCCTCTTTCCGTCCTTCAGGCCCTGCCTCTCTTGTCAGTTCCTCCAAAAGTCTTCCCTGTTTCTCCCCTCTGACTTCTTTTTCCTTCATGCCGCTTACCCCAATTCATAATTATCTTGTCAATTTTTAAAAAAAAACTTTCTATTACCCATTCTCCCCCTTAGAATATAAGCCTCATGAGGGCAGGAACAAGACCCTGTCTGTTTTGTTCCCTGCTATATTCCCAGTGAATAGGACAGAGCCGTGCCACAGAGTAGGTACTCAAATATCAGTCTAATGAATGACTGAGTGAATCACTAAATGTTGGGAGTGTTAAAGCGAAGACTCAGGACAGCAATAGGACCTTCTACCCTCTGTCACCCCTTATAGCTCTGGAAAGGGGCCTGGAAAGTAAGGCTGAGACTTTTGCATCAAGAGCCTCTCACCCTAACTCAGGTGGGCTGGCCTCTGCAGTTCCCAGGACCCTATGCTATGTGTCAGCTGCTCTGGCTTAGTCGGCTTAGTGTCATCTCTTCAGAGAACTCGCTTCGGAAGCCTGGAAAAATCCACCCTACTGGTATTATTCATGCTTAGAGATGAATAACTTCTTTTGGCTGATGGGCATCAAAGACAAACAAGTGATGTCAGGCACGCAGAAGGGAGACATGGATCCAGCATGTTCCAGCCCTTGCACCCATGGAGACAGACAATGTAGCTCATCTCTGCCTTCCCCATCAGTCTGATGGGAATAGTGGAAGCAGTTTGCATTGATTAACCAATGTGTACAAAGTGCTGCACCAGTACCTTTAAGGACATAAAGAGCTTCTAGGAAACAAGACTCTTCTTATCCTTCCTCAGAATATCTATCAGAATTAAGAAACAGCAACTAAAGGAAAGTTGAGAATGAATGCTCCAGAGTCGCTCCCTGGAGTCTACACAAGCAAATTCAGCAGCCCAGAGAAGAGAGCTGCTGCCTGGGCCAGTCCAGGCTTTTTGCAGTTGACTGCATTGCCTTTGGTGATAAGGTGGTATTTGTTATAGGAGCAAAACATTCCTCCTTGAGCCTTGATGGTTTTGTTTTTTTGTTTTTTGTTTTTTTGTAAGAATGGGGATCTTTCTAAATGGCAGAGATGCAGGGTGACTTCAGAATGGTTTCTTTCAAATGAGAGTTTCTTTCCAAGGATTAAATCTTCACTCAGTTGGCCACACAAAGCTCACTGCCATTCTCCCAGGCTGGTCCTGGGATGTCTTAGCTGAAGGCGTGTGAAGCAGAGCCCTAAGCTTCTTGGAAAGTGAGCTCACACAGAAGAAGACAGGAATTCTTCTGACAGTTCTGACCTATCTCTCATTAACCTTTCCCTATTTCAGAGCCACAGCCTATGGCACTCTGGTAGGGTAGCATGGTGGTCAAGAGCGTGAACCCTGGAGTGGGACTGTCTGAGTGTGAACTCTGGATCTGACATTCAATAGCTGCGTGACCCTGGACAAGTTACACAACCTCTTTGATTCCATAAAATAGAGATAATAGCAGCAGTTCTGTCCTAGGGTTGTTGACAGGAAGATGTGAGTTAATACATCTAAAGTCTATCGTATATGCCCGCACTGCATCAGTGTAACTTGTTCCTATCTCATAGGGTTGGTGTAAGAATGTGGTGAGAGAATCCATGTAGAGTGCCTCAGATGTTTTAGCACACAATGCACAGCACCTAGTATTTGCTCAACAAGATATGAATGATTGTTGCTGCTGGCAAATTTTCCAGCAAAGGTTTTTTGGAAGTGTTCATGAGAATGTACTTGAACTCAAAAAATGGTACTAGGACATGGAGGTCACCTGTTTCCCTGCTGTTCCTCTATCAGCCTTTTGTTCCAGGGGAAGATTATTATCCTGTGCCTTTTAAGCACTTAAAATCCTCGTGTCAGGAGCCTAGAACTAGCCAAGAAAGAAATAGCCCCGTTAAAGAGGTTAAGCCCAGGGCAGACACAGGTTACTTGTTCAGCAGTTTTAAGCTGTAGATGTTCCCAACAAATGATTAAAGAAGAGTTGATTTCAATAGATTCGTTTTGCTCAACGCACAAAAAGGCTTTGGGATTCCCAACCAGCCAGGGGGTGTTTGGTTCCTCAATACACGCACTTTTTGAAAATTCTGCTCAGTGTTCCTTGGCAGTGGGCTTTGAGTTCAAATCATTTGGACATTGACTGCAGAGATAAAAGGACAGGCTAGTATAGGTGGTAAATTGCACAGCCGTTTTGCATTTTGGCTGCCCAATGCTCCACCTTCCCTTGTTGGGTTACCTTGGGTGGGGAACAGGTCCTCTTTACATTTTAGTTGCCTTCTCTATAAGAGCTCCTGTCTCAGAGGATGGTGGTGGAGGTTAAATTCAAGGTGGCATGTAAAGCTCCTAGCATAGCTGTCTCTTTTGATTCTTGTTAATTCTCTTCCCCTTCCTTTGTGGTCCTCCTGACTGCCTCAGAGCTGTGGATATGGAAAAACTCAGTGGTGATCAATGTTTTCAAGGTCTGAGAATATTCCCTTGCACCAGGTGACCATGAGCACATCACTTGGCTTCCGCGCCAGCACAGAGAGATGGATTCTGGGAAGGGGTCCAGGTCGCAGTCTGTAGGAGGGGATGCTGGCAGCCCCCACACTCCACTCAGCCCATCTTTTCACCAAGGGAGGCCAGAATATGGATTTTTGCTTGCTGCTCCCCTGGGTTGTTAGGCCTCTCATTAAGGCCTGAAGATTGATTTTCTCCTATACAGAAGGTGGACCTCTTCCTGTCCCACTCTGACCCTCCCTAAGGCTTCCCCACCTCCCACTGAGGTCTGAGGGTTTAATACACAGCTGGTTCAGGGTGGATCCAGATGCATGCGGCGCAGGGGGGAGCGTTTCCAAGGCAATGACCGAGTTGTTTCTAACGACCCATTGACCTGACCCTCCCCACCTCACACCGCCCCTGAACCGAGCCAAGCCTTTGGAGGGCGGCTTCACCTTGGGATCTCTGGCTGCAGCCCTACTGTGGTGGGAGGTTCGGCTCCCACGCTGGATGGGCCCTGGGGGAGGTCAGAGGGAGGGTGAGCCAAGGAAGGCCTTATGGCCTCTCGTTCCCTCCAGGCCTCTCCCTCTTCTTCTGACCCATGGCAGGCAGAGGAGGGGTGTGGAGTCCCTTGTTCTAGGAATTGTAAAGAATATCTCTTTAGAAACCTCCAGCCATGTCTTGCTCTAGGATGGAAGCATATCCTGAATTGGCTACTTTAAAGTCTTTTCATACACGGCAGATCCAGAGAGAGGCTTCTGGTGACTAATCAGGAGTCGTGCATTGGTCAGACTATTGCAGCCCCAAAGTCAGTGTTTTTCCGGAGCCAAGATCCCATTGCTTCCTGGCCGGTCCCACATCCTGCTGGACCTGCGTTGGCTGGCTCATGTTTCTCATTATCTCTCCCCCAGCCTCTTTAAAGGCTTCTCACTCCACCCAAAGGTTTTATTTTTAACTCGCACAGTAACGCTAGGGCTGAGCAGGGATACCACCTACATTCACAGGAAATGGGGCTGTCTTGGAAAGGTGTCCCCCTCTCCAGGGACTTTCTCCCTCCCTACCTACCTCTCTTCCTTTCATATTTATGGAGCAGCTACCCCCATGTGGGCCCTCCCTGGAGGGGAGATACAATATAAGGGCAGATACGATCCATGCTCTCGAGCCACTGACATTCTGATGGGGCAGAGGAGTGGCTGACAGATAGAGCATCACACACGAAAAGGTAGGCCAACAAAGAAATAAACCAAGTCAACGGGGAGTTTGATAAGAAGTCTTCTCCAAAGAGAACAAACAAGGCACCAGGACAGGGGAAGCTGTTATACATTGGGAGGGGAGGGGAGCCTCTCTGAGCAGGTGACATAGAGGTGGTGGCCAGTAGAACAAGGGGCACCAGGCATGCATGAAGCAGGGTAAGGACTGTTCGTCAGGGAGGGAGAACAGGTGGGAGGGCCTGTGGTGGGCATGAGCTTGGTGTGTGCTAAAATGTCACAGAGGCCAGGGTTCTGGGGGAAAGTAGTCAAAATGAGGCTGGGGAGGCATGCAAAGACCTCATGCAGGGCCCTGGAGCCATGTAAAGAGTTTGGGGCTTTGTTCTGAGTGCAGCAGAAAGTCACTGGGCAAGTTGAATGTAGCAGGGGTCAGGCAAGGATTGACATTTTAAGACCCTCGCTGAAGACTGATATTCTCCTATAAAGAAGGTAGACCCCTGAGTGGAGAACTGACCCTACTGACCCTAAGAGGGGTGGAGGGAAGGCAGGGACATGATTTAGGGGGCTACCGAGTCATACAGAAAAGAGATAATGGTGGCTGAGGCTGGAATGGAGCAAGACCACAATAGAATCAGGCTCGCTCTTCCAGAAATTAGCTTGATACCAAATATCTTCCTTCTAAAGAGCTCATAGAACCATATCCCACAATCATCAAGCAGAATAGAACACCAAGGCCTGAAGATATAGAACTGTATAAGCAATAGAGTTTAGATAGCCTACTGCTTGTAACTCGTCATATTTATTACGCTTCCAAACACAAGTAAGATCTTTGTCCAACATCTGCCTCTTTGACTTTCTGAATGGTGTGCAAACACCCCTCTCTCTTTATACCATGGTAGCTATCTCTGTTCTTCGTATCGCTGGCTGAGATAGGAGGCCAAATGGGCCAACTCCGCTATTCCTGGGGAATTTTTGGATCAACTAAGAATAAAAGATGAGAAAAAGCCCAAATTCTCAACTCTGATAGAATTTGCCTTGACTGAGCGATGCCACTCACCTTCTAAACTCAAAGGTGACTTTAGATGCCTGAATAACCTGAACAGTTGTCTGTGCTCTCCAAGAAAAACACTATTGTGTTACTGCTCTTCAGAAGAAAGGAGATGGAAAACAACAGGACCACAATGCAGAGATTCTGCACAGAATAATAATAATAATAGCTATTATCAGTTGTTTGCTTCAAGGCACTTTATTTATATTAACTCACTTAATCACTGATGAGGTAGGTCCCCCTCTTAAACCGTTTCACTGATGATGGAATTGAGGCTTAGAGAGAAGTGATGTGAAACACGATAGGAGTAGAGTGTCAGGTCCGGACGGTGGTCGAACTCCTAACTATAAACCAGGCTTGACTATCTGCCTTGGTTGCCAGTTACTTTAAAAACTGCACAGAAGGCAGAGTGTGGTGGCTCACACCTGTAATCCCAGCATGTTGGGAGGCCAAGGCAGGAGGATCACCTGAGATCAGGAGTTTGAGATCAGCCTGGCCGACAGGGTGAAACCCCGTCTCTACTAAAAATACAAAAATTAGCCGGACATGGTGGTGCATGCCTGTAATCCCAGCTACTCGAGAGGCTGAGGCAGGAGAATGGCTTGAACCCAGGAGGCGGAGGTTGCAGTGAGCTGAGATTGAGCCACTGCATTCCAGCCTGGGCAACAGAGCGAGACTCTGTCTCAAAAAACAAAACAAAAAAAAACTGTACAGAAAAAGACCTGAAGGAGAACATCCAAAATGTTAGCAGAGCAGGGATATGAGTAATTTGCTGTCTTTTTCGTGTAGTTTTTTATTGTTTTGAGTATACAGTGTCTGGTACTCAGTGGATGCTCAAAATCTATTTGTTTAATTAAACTGTCAAGTTAATGAGTATATGTTACTTCAAAATTATTTTTGAATAATTAAAGTAATAGAGCTCATTATAGGAAATAGAAAATTTCAGGAATTTTAAGAAGATTAAAATTTATTCATCATTCAGTGGTAATCACTGTTAAAATATCGGTAATATTGATTTATGTCTTTTCAGTTTTTTTCCTATTTATGTCTGTGTCTGTCTCTTTATCTTCCTATTTATGCATATATATGCATGTGCATAACAAAATGGTATCATACTGTATAGTCTTTTAACTTGTATGTAATGGAATGATGACATTACTCACCTCTCAAGTATGTTTTTGTGTGCAATTCCACCACAACGGGGTTAGGTTAGGAAAAACCTCAGTTGTGGCTGAAATGTGGGTCCTGAAGTTAGACAATGGGGTTTAAATTCCATTCCTACCCCTTACCAGCCATGTGACCACAGACAAGGTCATTTTTCTGAGCCTCAGTTTCCCCAGGTGTAAATGGCACATACCTCAGAGGATGTAATCAGGTAAAACAGGTAAAGCTCTCCCGAGCACTCTGCCCAGCATGAAACAAATGTGCAGAACGTGTTCATTGCTATTGTTATGAAGCTAGAAGAAGCGTTTCCTCACAAGTCCAGTGGTTTCAAAAACTCCCTCCCATCTTACTCTGCAGGATCCAAGGAAAATGAATTTAGAAATCATTCAAAATACCCTCTGACCATATTGCCCTTTACCCTAATTTTTTGAAGGAGGGGAGTGTTAAAGTCTTAAGTGTTAAAGACAATTAGCTCTTTTTCTCTTCCTTACCAAGAACCAGGTTTGTTGGATTAGAAATACATTTAAATAATTCTGTTGCTCACAGCTGCAAGAGGAATGTAGCCTTCCTTTCTATTTAGCAGCTGTGTTTTACAATTGTCTTAAAGCAAAAACAAAGCAGGCAAAAGAAAAAGAAACAAGCAGGACTGTTTAGAGCAATCCTAAATTGCTCTCAGTTTTATATAACAATACAGAAGACGTCTTACCCCTAAAATACAGACCAAGAAAGAACTAACCTGATTCGTATACTGGACATCGTTTGTTAACACAGACACTCCACTGACACATACATAGTAGGTTCTCCTGAACCATGTTGAATACATTCTTGAATATATGTTTTCTTTACAAACGGCAAGCTATTGAGGAATAAAACAGTATGTTCATGTAATCTAAATACTGTCAGAGCCTGTTTGTAGGGTCAGAAGAAGATGATAGATGGTTAAATGAACAGCTGCTTTTTGAGTTTGTGTTGCATGTTGAGAAACTTTTTCCTCTTAATTCATAGCTCAGGAAATGTGTTTATGATCCTGGTGGAACTGTGTAGAGAGTTCCCTAAACCACTGTCATAGGCAGCACATGTGAGAAAGCGCTTCTGACAGTTGGGCCAAGTTTTTCCATTTTTGTCTAAGTATGGGAAATACTCAGAAACGTCTTAGTGTATGTGTAATAGCGTGCTCTCAGAACCAAAATGGCCCTAGAGATCACAGATAACACATGTGATTGTAAGGCAACCCAACATCGGGCCGAGACATTAATTGCAGCGCAAAACCCCTGAAGTCCAAATAACTGTGAGGCACATCATAATTTCCAAATAAATGATTGAAAGTGGTAGGACTGCCAGCATCTACTGCTCTCAGGTTTTTGTGGGTTTTTTATCCTGATTTCTTCATATGCTTTGCTGGTGTTGGTTGAGTGCCTTCTGCATGTAAGAATCTGTACCACGGGAGATGCAAAGGTAAAACAGGTTCTCTGCTCTCATGCTGTCTTGTGTGAGTGGATAGGGGCCAACAACTCAGCTGCAGAAAGAATGAAGTACTGGCTAGGCAAAGCACCACACCGTGGGTCCTTGAAGAAGGACCCTCCAGACTGGAGAGACCAGGGAAGGCTTTGCAGTGGAGGTAGCATTTGACATAGGCTTTGAAGGATGAGGAGAGTTTTAATTAGCAGAACATGGAGCAAAATGTCCTTCCTAACTAAGGGAACAGCAAGAACCAACATAGGAAGGCATGGAAGTTCTTGGTGTGCAACAGGGGAGAGGGAGCAGCTCAGATTGCTGCACTGTGGAAGGACATGATGGGAAGTGAGGCTTTTCACACCAGATTTGAGGTCACTTAAATGCTTGGCCAAGGACTTTGGCCTTCCTAGCTGGGAAGTAGGAAACAAGGGAAGTTTTCTGAGCCAAAGGTTGGCGCATGCGGTTCTTCCTTGAGAAGCATGACCTCAGTGCCAGCGTGCAGAAGTGACGGGAACAGCAAAGCTGTGGGGCAGGAGACCAATCCCGAGGCTCCGGAACCCACTTTCCACTCTGGTTAACCTCTTTGTAGCTTCGGGCAATGCAAACCAGCCTGACTTCCCCCTTGAAGGCTGTGATCCTGTACCTCTTGGCTCTCCTCCTGACTGTGCCTCTTCTCCCCAGGATCCTGGGGTTGCTCTTCTGTGGCAACCAGCTGCACTGGGGATCTGGGAGTGTGGAGTGATCCCCAGGGTGGCTGCCTCTGTCTGCTTCGCCCTTCAGGCTCCCCTCTGTTCTTCCTTGCAGATCCCATCTTTCCCATCTGCTCCACTTCTCCTCTGCCTGCCTCACATTCTGGGTTCTCTCCAGAGCCCAAGTCCACTGCCTGCCAGTCAGCAGATGGATGACTCTGTTCACCTCAGCTGCGACACACCCCACAGTGAGCACAGCAGTCGTCCTGCCAGATAGGCTGCTCCTGGCTGCGTCCATTCTCTCAGTAAATAGCCTCTCCAGTCATCCTTCCAGCCCCTCTACGCCCCACAGCCTCTCCATTCATCCTTCCAGCCCCTCTATGCCCGAGTCACCTCTGATTACTCCTTTGCAGAATCCTCTTCATTCTTCTCTTCGAGTGTCTTTGGAGCCATCCTCTTCCTTCCACTCTCGTGGCCCAAGTTTAGGATCTTTTGTCTATTTCAATTCAACAGCCATTTATTGAGCCCCAGGGACTGTGCTGGGGACATAGTGGTGAGAAGGAAGCACGTGCTTCTGTCCTCGACTAGCTTGTAGTCTAGTCAAGAAGACTTGAGGAATGATGAGCTTTTCAGAGATGGAAATAGAGGACACTGCGCCCCGTGGCCTCTGCTCTGCCCAGCCCCGTACCAGTAACCAACAAGTTTCCAGAAGAATTTCCAAATTCCCTTCTCCAAAGTCTCCACTGGCGCCACTTTCATTTGCTTGCAGAACAAAGTCTAAATGCTTTGGAATGGCATCATTCAAGGTCCTCCATGATCTGACTCCAAGCAGGCTTGCACTCACCCTGTGTGTCCCTGCAAACCCCCTGCTCAGTGGCATCGGCCATGCACACTGGGAGAAGATGCCCTCTACTTGCCCACCCCTGGGCCTTTGTTCAAGTGATTCCTTTATTCCATGTTCACATGTGTAAAACCTGTTTGTCCTTCCTGCTGAGATGCCACATCTTCCAGAAAGTCCTCCTGACCCCTTCCTCTTCAGCCCTCCATTCCCCCAGCCCCTGGCACATCCTTCACAGCACTTGTCACAGCTGGTCATGATATTTATGATTTAGCTTCTCACCTTCTCTTAAGGACAGGAAGCTTATCTCGTTCATCCTGAATAATCACAACAAAAATAATAGCTAAAATTATTAGATGCTAGAATGCATATTTTATTTATTTGAGGCAATGTGCTAAGTGCTTCCCTTGCACTATCTTGTTGCATCCTTTTGACAAACATGTGAGGTAGGTATATCACTGGCCTCGTTTTATAAAGGAAGCTCAGAGAGATGAATTGACTTTCTGGACTTAAGTTCAGGAAGCTTCGCTTCAAAACCCATGCCCTTAGCCATGACTTCACCTTCATTACCTAACTGTGTCTGGGTGAGTTCCTTGTATATAAGTCCTTACTCGGGGAGGGGAGGGTGTCAATTAAGAGAATGGGACAGTGAAGACAAGAGCAGCCTCCCCAAGGTCATGTGACAAGTCACGGTCACATAAACATCACGAATGTGGGAGCTTTAGCGACCACATTTTCTCCTACACCTTTTACCTAGGAAACAGAAGTAACAGTTTTCGAAGGGAAACTAAACGTTTTTGACTGTGCAAAGGATTAGATGGCAGTGTGTTGAATCCAAATTGATTGCGTCTGATTTAATTTGGATGGTGATGTGCCCAGTCACATAGCCCTGTTGGACCAGGTGCCTGAAGCAAAGAACTTTCCTTGCACCCAGCTACCACGGCCTCTGCCTGAGCCTGGGAGGAGACATTTAACAAGGGGAATTCCTTCTGCCTCCCTCACTGGACTGGACCTGTCCCTTTTCTTAAAGAAGGGGAGTGGCGTGGAGCCCAGGCCCTCCCCTGGGGGCCTGCCTGCTCAGTTCCAGACAGGTCTGCCTTTGTGAGTAGAGGTGGGCTGGCGGGCAGGAAGGCTCTTGGACTGCAAGACCGTTGTGGCATCCCAAGTCAGTGGGAGTGAGGCCAGAGGGGACAGTCAGGATGGGAAAGTTGAGAAAGGGAAGACAGTCACCATCAGGCCAGCCAGGGCGCTTCCTCCATTCCCTTCAGGGGCATGAACAAGACAGCATGTGGATGAGGCTGGAACTAGCCCCAGGGAGCCTGGGAGGAACAGAGTCCAGAGTGTGGATTTTTCAGAGCCCCTCCAAGGCCTGCAACATCTTTAATGTGGGACATTTGGTAATGGGAGGACAGCCTGCTCCTGTCATCTTCCCTTTTCCTCTCCCCATCAGCCTGGGAAGGACTAAAAGGCTGGTGATCTTTCCTTGCTCTATTTCTTTTCTGTTTTTCTTTCTTTTTTTTTTTTTTTTTTCTTCTTGAGACCGAGTCTCACTCTGTTGCCCAGGCTGGAGTGCAGTGGCACGATCTCAGCTCACTGCAACCTCTGTCCCCCAGATTCAAGCGATTCTCCTGCCTCAGCCTTCCGAGTAGCTGGGACTAAAGGTGCCTCTCACCACCCTTGCCCGGCTAATTTTTGTATTTTTAGTAGAGACGGGGTTTCACCATGTTGACCAGGCTGGTCTCGAACTCCTGACCTTGTGATTCGCCTGCCTTGGCCTCCCAAAGTGCTGGGATTACAGGCGTGAGCCACCGCGCCCAGCTTCTTTTCTGTTTTTCTTTCTTTTTCTTTTTTTTTCTGTCTCTTTCTTTCTTCGTTTCTTTTTTGTTTTTGTTTTTGTTTTTTTGAGACAAGGCCTCACTGTGCAGTGGCACTATCACAGCTCACTGCAGCCTCAAACTTCTGGGCTCAAGTGATCTTCCCACCTCAGCCTCCTGAGTAGCTGGGACTATAGGCACTCACTACCACACCTGGCTAATTTAAAAAAAAAAAAAAAAAAAAAAAAAAAAAAAAGATCTAGAGATAAAGTGTTGCTGTGTTGCCCAGGTTGCTCTCAAAATCCTGGCTTTAAGTGATCCTCCTGCCTTGGCCTCCCAAAGTACTGGGATTACAGGCATGAACTGGAAGATGTGGCATCTCAGCAGGAAGGACAAACAGGTTTTGTCCTTGGACCAGAAATGGAGCCTCTTGCTCCATTTCTTTACTTGGCTTGAGTTTGGCTTCTCTTGTTGTAATGTAGACATCTTTATATGCCATTTTGTCCTCCATATCCTGGCTGAAATGCCACTTTTTTTTTTTTTTTTTTTTTGTGGGGAACATGTCAGAGGTTACAGAGACTGGTGAATGGACAGACTGATGAATAAGAAAATGTTGGGATTCTCATCTAACACACCGCTTTCTAGACTCTGACTCAACGACACCATACTGCTGCTGGATTTCATGAAATCTGACACCCCATCCTATCCAGTACATTGTATTATGTCTTTAAGAAATTTAAAGGAGCAGAAACAAGTTTTGAGAAGCTAGGATTGTGTGTGTGTGTGTGTGTGTGTGTGTGTGTGTGTGTGTATGACATGCTCCTTAGACCATTAGAGTCATCCTGTTGTGTTATAAAACCAGTGAAAAGTCCTATTTCACAGCTTCCCCCAGGGGCATCTGCAGGGCCCATGATGCTGATACAGATTCAACCCCAATATAATAAGACCTTAAGGTTGAGCACTGGTTATGTTTCATTCAAGTCTGAGACTTTCAGCAGTTGCCATTCTAGAGTAGCTTGTGTTATGCTGGAATTCCACTGGCAGTAAAAGTGGCAGACAAAAGGCTGGGTTTTCCTGACCCTGGGTGGTGGAGCAGGCCAGTTATCAAAGGCAGGTTGTAAGGAGGAGCGGGGGGTCTCACCTTGACAAAGAAGGGTTTGCTGGAGAGCCAACCTGGGGGGAAGTCATGAGCTCCATCTTGAGTACAGATGAGATGATGAGAAAGACTGGGGATTGAGAAAAGAATAGGCAATGCTTAACCACCTGTGGACCTCTCCAACCTCCCCAAAGGAAAAGCTTATTGGTTGTGCTTGAAGAGGAGAGCTGCGTGATCCATAATCCTCTTAGGATCACTGTAGAACCTTCAGTGGGAAGGACCATGGGATTCTGAAGATATGGGGAGGCTCCAAGTGTGTGAGCTATTAATGTTACAAGCATGAAGCTTTTCTGATAGACAGGACTCACTGGGTAGAGATGAGAGGCTTTGAGGAGAACATATTGAGGTCACTGAGTGTTGACGGAATTCCGGGAGGACAGAGGTAGCTAATGGGATGCAGTGAGCCAGGGTGGCAGAGGAGACAGGAAGATGAAGAGACAGAGAAGCCTTGTTGGGGGGAGGTCCTGGGTCATTCATTGCTTGAGAAAATCCCAACCAGAATCTGTGGCGACCTTTTCCAAGGAGGAGTGAGCCAGTCCTTTTTCCAAGGTAAACAGCTTTAAAGTAATGTTTCCAGAAGGGACCAAAGTCCTGAGGAGGGGAGCGGAGCAGGGGGAGATGGAAAGCCTCACCCAGAACGGAGGATGGAAGGGCAGGGGGGTGGGTGAGAGGCAGGGGTGAGGGGTTGGAGGTGAGATAAGGCACTTGTGTTGTCTTGGGGTTCCCAAGGTATCTCAGGAATATTTTTCTAAAGTAAAGTTTGTGAGTTTTGTTTTTCATTTTTTGAGATGAAGTCTTGCTATTTTGCCCAGGCTGGTCTCAAACTCCTGGGCTCAAGCAATCCTCCACCTCAGCCTCCAGAGTAGCTGAGATTGCAGCACAAATAACATTTTTTATAAAATGTAATAGTGTTATATAAGACAATGTTACTATTTTTTCAATGTTACTGTTTAATAATTTGTTTTTATCATCCTCATTAACATGTATACAATGCAGCACTGTGCTAAGCACCTTATATAACTTTACCTCATGTTATCCTCAATAACCCTATGAGTTTAGGTAATACTGTAATCTCCATTATAGAAAAGAGGAAACTGAGGTTCAGAGAGGTGACGTCACCTTGCCAGTGTCTTACCGCTGTTAGCAGTGGAGTCAAGACTTGTCCTCAGCTGGGCTGACTCCAGAGCCCAGGCTCCCATCCACCAGGAAAAAGACTCAACCATCTTAGAAGAGGAAATCCCTGGACATCGACGGTAGCATGAATGAAACACAGGCAGAGCAATCACAAAACACCACACTGCCACTTACTGGTTGGCTACTTCCATATTTTATCAGATCTAAGATACAGTAAATTGTAAGTTAGACCATCACTTCATGTACCATGAAGAAAAAGAATGCTGCATGGCTTGATTTTAGAGATGTTCAAATACTGAAAATATGTGCATCTGAGGCTTGATAAAACACTACAAGCGCCATACCATGCTAGGAGCTTTGCCTCTGCGATCTCATTTGTCCCCACAACAGCCCTTTTGTATCACCACTACAATTGCAGAGAATACAGGGCTTAGAGCAGTGGCGTTCGTGCCCCCAGCCAGTGACACGGTGCTAGGGAGGAGCAGAGCCTGGATCTGTCCTTGGCAACTTCCCGGGCCCAAACCCCTGTCCTGGCTGACCTGTCAGTGCACACTGCCTGGGGGGTGAGGGACACCTTTGTCATTTGTTCCTTTAGGTGGGCAGCCAGCTTGGCAAACAGAAAACACAATGGAGCACCTAACTGCAGGAAAAAGGTACACCTTGCCTCCTTCCTTCCCGCAGGGCTCATCTGTGCCTGGGCTCACTTGGAGCTGCTCACTCTCCCTGGACTTTAGGGGTGCTGGTTGTGAGGCCAGGTGACCCCTTCAGCAGGACCCTAGCAGCTCTGGTCATTGATTTCCTAGCTCATAAGACTCCACGGCACAGGCTCTTTCTCGGACCCATCTCTTTCTTTTCCCAAGCTCCACTTGCAATTTGCGCCAGATTTGGAAGTATCATCTCTGACCCTGAACTTTCTTCTTCCCACATCTTCCTTGCCTCCTCTCATCTCTCCAAGTGTCTTAACTCTTCAACCTCACCCTGCCTCCTTCGAAAGCCTTATTCATGTCTTAACCACTTCCTAGCTCTGTTCACATCGAATCACTAATGGTTTTCTAGAATCCCTCCATGTTAAGATGGAAATCTGGGACAAGACAGAGGTGGAATGAAGAGGTTGTCTGTGTGGAAAAAAGTCAACTGGACAAGTTTCCTCGCTTTGATTTTTGACCCCAAGACCTCCCTCGTCCGCTGTGGGCTGTGTATCTACAAGCTGGCTTCTCTTGGTTTCTCAACTCGGGTCATCACGGAGTATCTTCTTGCCCTCTGTCTTGACCTCTTGGCTATCTTTCACATAAGTTTCCATAGTGAAGAAGGCAGTTGCACTTAAATTAGATCTTCCCCATCTCTTTAAAACACGCTTGTTCTCTCTCCTTCCAGCCACTGAGTCATACTTTCCCATCTTCTCAAAGACTTTCCTGTCATTGGAGATGAAGGCTAGGACTTGGCACTTTCTCCTTTTCTTTTACTCCCTACTCTACTTCAACAAGACATTAGTATCACAACTTGGAAAGGCTTCCTAACTGGTAAAATCTTTCTGCTGGAAAAGCTCATTATCTTTTTTTTTTTTTTCCCTGATTAACCTTCTTCTCACCCATCCTCTGTCCTTCAGAATCTTTTTCTTTGTATGGCTGTCTCAACTCAGCCTGAATTTCTTTCAGAACCCTGCTGAGAGGAACTTTAAAACATTTTGCAGGCCAGGCACAGTGGTGCACACCTCTAATCCTAGCACTTTGGGAGGCTGAGGCAGATGGATTGTTTGAGCCAAGGAGTTCCAGACCAGCCTGGGCAACATGGCAAGATTCCATCTCTACAAATACAAGAAAATTTATCTGGGCCTAGCGGCACGTGCCCGTGATTCCAGCTGCTTGGGAGGCTGAGGTGGGACTGCTTGAGCGCAGGGGGCCGAGGTTAAAATGAGCTGAGATTGTGCCACTGCACTCCAGCCTGGTGAGGGAGTGAGATGCTGTCTCCAAAAAAAAAAAAAAAAAAAAAAAAAAAATGCAATTTTAATACACACAACCTTTACTGGATGTCAGATCTATTTATTTTCAGTATTTAATCAAAGTATGAAAACTGCTACCTACAGGTTTCCTTTGTTCTAAATTCCCCCAGGGCAGAGAGATGTCTGTTTCATTCACACACTCCATACATAGAGGAGGCTGCAGAAAATATGAGCGGAATGAATGAATGAATGACCAGCAGTCATCACTGGGCTTTTGTGTCCATTTACAAAGTAAGCTCACATAGGCATCCATTCATTCAACAAATATTTATTGAGACTCGACTGTGTGTCAAGCCTTGTATTAAGCATGGTGGGTATAATAGTGACAAAATCAACAAAAATCCTTCCCCTCTTGAAGCTTATCTTCTAATGGAAAATGACCATTCAAATATCATTGAATTGGCGTCCACCTAATACTGAACTGTAATAAGCATGTTAGAGAAAGTCCCCAAATTACAGAAAGTTGAATTCACATTTGTTCCAAGAGATCTTAGAAACTGGGAAAAAAGAGACACAATTAGTGAACAAGGTGAGAACATTTTTAACAGCTTGAGATATAATTAACAATTATACAATTCATCCATTCAAAGTGTACAGTTCAATGGCTTTTCATATATTCACAGTGTCACGCAACTACTGCCACTATCTAATCTCAGGACACATACGAATCAGCCGTCATTCCCCGCTTCCCCCTCTCTCAGCCCCAGGCACCACTAATCTACGTTCTGTCTCTAGATACTTGCTTATTCTAGACATTTCACGTAAATGGAATTGTACAATATGTGGGTTTTTTTTGGTTTTTCCTGTTTTGTTTTGTTTTCTAGAGATGGAGTCTCACTCTGTCACGCAGGCTGGAGTGCAGTGGTGCAATCTCGGCTCACTGCAAGCTCTGCCTCCCAGGTTCATGCCATTCTCCTGCTTCAGCCTCCCTAGTAGCTGGGACTACAGGCTCCCACCACCACACCCGGCTAATTTTTTGTATTTTTAGTAGAGACGGGGTTTCATCGTGTTAGCCAGGATGGTCTTGATCTCCTGACCCCATGATCCACCTGCCCCAGTCCAAAGTGCTGGGACTACAGGCGTGAGCCACTGCACCTGGCCAATATGTGGTCTTTTGTGACTGGCTTTTTAAACTTAATATGTGTTCAAGGTTCATCCATACTGTAGCATGTATCAGTACTGCATTTCTTTTTATGGTTGAATATTTTGCATAGATATGCTACCTTTTGCTTATCCATTCATCATTTGTTGCTTTCCATTTTTGACTTTATGAGTAATTCTGCTATGAACATTAATGTACTCGTTTTTGCATGAATATGTTTTCATTTCTCTTAGTTGCATACTTAGGTGCTGGATAGTTGGGTCATATGGTAACACTGTGCTTAACCACTTGAGGGACTGTTTTCCAAAGTGGCTGCACCATTTTACATTCCCACCAGCAATGTATGAGGGTTCCAATTTCCCCATATCCTCACCAACACTTGTTATTGGGTGCCTTTTTGATGAAAGCCAGCTTAGTGGGTGTGAAGTGATATTGTGCTTTTGATTGGCATGTCCCTGGTGGCAAATGGGGTTGAGCATCTTTTCAGGTGGAGATGAGAACATCTGCATCATGTTGGTGAGGCAGCTGTTGATCTGGCGTCCAGCGCAGTGCCTGCACATCGCAGGTGCTTGATAGTATTTGTTGAATGAATATAAGAGTGGAGCAAAGAAAAGTACCTTGAAGGACAAGGGTTCTGTTAGCTATGGCAAGCCTGCAAGAGGAATGGTGTATGATGGATAATATTTTGGAGATATGAAGCAATGCATTTTCCCCCTCTTACCACATATCCTGCCTTTAAACCATGTTCCATTTGGAGCCTCTCTTCTCAGAGCCTGGGCCAGGAAGCCTGTTGCCTGGAGCCAGAGAAGGAAGGAGGAACACAGAATAAAGAAGACAGTTGGCTCAACCACCAAGATTTGTGGAAAGATTTGCAAAATGGCTTTCACTCCATTGTAACATAGCAGGGGCTAGGCCTGGCAGACAGACTATGGGATTTCTTTCACCATGGTAGGGGATGCCTGTCTGCCACTGGGGTATGGGCCTGAAGATGGGGTTGGAAAAGGAGATATGGAGTGTGTGTCTTTGGCATTAGAAACTTGCTGATGAGCTGAGGAGAACACGGAAGGCAGGGCAGCTCTGCAGCATGGGGAGGCCTACAGAGTTGAGAGGCTGAATGGGTGTGATCAGAGGGCGAGTGGGTGTGCATTACACTCCAGATTTCTGCTGCTCCTGCGTGATATAGATGCTCAGATGAGAGCCAGAGGCCATGGTGGGGTGACCCTGCAGCAGAGCGGGGGCAGACCTCCTGGGCAGGGAAGGAGAAACCCACAGCCAACAAGAGCTGGCCAGCCAAGGAGCCGCCCTGGGCCCTGACCCAGCCAAGAGAGACCAGCGGCCCCAACTTGAGTCATGAAGGCCAAAGAGTGGGCAGCCACAGGGCAGGCTGAGGGCTCCATGCTGGAGACCCTGTGCTGGGGGCCAGCTCTTCCCTTCCAGGTTGAGCGGCTCCAACTCCTCCT
Source organism: Macaca nemestrina (assembly GCF_043159975.1). Classification (NCBI taxonomy): domain Eukaryota; kingdom Metazoa; phylum Chordata; class Mammalia; order Primates; family Cercopithecidae; genus Macaca; species Macaca nemestrina. The sequence continues at coordinate 37,762,074 of NC_092130.1, forward strand.
AAAGTCAGATGCCGCAGGGAGGGTGGCCAAAGACAGAGGAGCTGAAGGACAGAGCTTTACTAACTGGACTGTTTAATTCTCACCCCGGATGAGCGTGAAGATGGTTTTCAGCTGCCACACAGTTGAGGCCTCAGGAAAAAGCCCAGATAAGAGACAAACTAAGAGAAACCACAGTCATGTTGTGTGAGAAAACACGTGACGCTACCCACAGCCTGTTTATGGACCGGTCAGCTCAGCAGTGAAATGGCCCGACGCAGGGCCCGCAAGACCGGGGATGTGGTCCCATTAGTGTTGCTGCGGCAGTGGCCACTTTCAGAGGCCTGCTCTGGAGTCAAAGAGCTTCTGGGCAAGATAATTTCTCCCCTTTGACTAGCGAAACAGACCAAAGGGCACGTTCCCTGTCATCTTTGGCCGTGACTGTCTCGGAAGCATTTGGAGACATTTGGATGGGCCAGGCTGAGAAACGTCACTCCTACAACAAAGGCACCCCTCAGCTTTGAGCTCTCTCTGTGTTCCAGGCTCTGGAACCCTAACCCTAACCCTAACCCTAACCCTAACTCCTCACATGTGTCACTGAATCCTCCCGCCAGCAACTCTCTGAAAGATTTTGTTATTCACACTTTATAGATAAAGCCATGAAGGCTGAGTGGTTTCCTGAGATCTGCTGTTGGGCAGCATTTGAACTCAATGATGTAACTGCCTGGGCTGGGCACTTGACCACTGCTGACACCGCCTCTCATCGTTTCGCTTCAAAGTTCTCCCTTAAAACTGACGCAAAGGCCAGGCACAGTGGCTCACGCCTGTAATCCTAGCACTTTGGGAGGCCGAGGTGGGTGGATCATGCGGTCAAGGGATTGAGACTAGCCTGGCCAACATGGTGAAAATCCATCTCTACTAAAAATACAAAAATTAGCTGGGTGTGGTGGCATGCACCTGTAATCCCAGCTACTCGGGAGGCTGAGGCAGGAGAATTGCTTGAACCTGGGAGGTGGAGGTTGCAGTAAGCCGAGGTCGTGCCACTGCACTCCAGCCTGGTGACAGAGTGAGACCCTGTCAAAAAGGAAAAAAAAAAAAAAAAAAAAAAACTGACGCAAGATCTGATGAAGCACTGTTTATCAAAGAAAAATACAAAAAAAGAATTATTATCTTAATTTCTAAAAAATGCATGCCTGTTTCACAATAATGAGGATGGTGACCATGGAATCAAAGTGATAAAAAACCTGACAAGAGCTCATTTCAGACATTCTTCCCATAACACACGCCAACACCAGCAAATGCAAGGCTTCGGCATTGTTGGTTATACAATTGTTCCCCAAAGACATTATACCCAGCTCATATCAAAGTGCATGCTTCCGCTTGACTATCCATCCAGCTTTTCATCTCACAATGATTGAGCCTACCACATGCCAGGCACTGGGGACTCAAGTGACCTGGCAGTTCTTCCCTTGGAAGAGTTCACGACCACGGCAGAAGCATCCCCAGAGCACCATGCACACAGGTACCAGGAGGGCGACTCTTCACAGCCGACACTTTCTCTTCCTTCGGATCTCAGCTTCAATGTCCCCTCTTCAAGGAGTCTTCCTAGTCGATCTTACTCTATTTTTCCACCTCAGTTCCTTGATACCAAAGGAAATATCCTCCAAAACACAACTGACAATTTTTCTTTCTTTGTCCTTCAACTCGTGTGTGTGTGCGTGTGTGTGTGTGCGTGTGTGTATGTGTGCGTGTCTGTTGCTTGTGAAGCCCCACTACAATGTGGTCCCATAAGGGCATGAGCCACAACTCTCTTATTCACAAAGGTATCTCCAAGGCATGACACATCCTGGGTGCTTAGATTGTTGACTGAATGAAAAAAAGTTGCAATCAAATAGTCAAGAGCCTTGAATGCCATGCTAAGAAGTTTGGACTTTGGCCTTTAGGCAGTGAGAAATAACAGGAAATGTGATCGGGGCAAGGCATGATCAGATCTGTGAATGGGAAGCCAATGATGGCGATGTTGTGAATGAGGTAAAGGGAATAAGCTACAGAGAGAAAAACTAGAAGCAATTGCGATGGATAAGGCTTGAGAATTTGCTGGCCTTACCGAGACACTGATAGAAGGGAAGGAAAATATAAGAGCTATTTAGGTAGAATCATTTGGAGATGCCTGTAGGAGTGAGGGAAAGGGAATATGACTAAGGTATATTAAGTAGCTTGGGCTATTTTGTAACCTCTGTACTGTCATTAATTAAGCAGAGGTAATGGAAGAAGGAGAATGCAAGATGTCCACTGTGGCTGTATCTGCAGAATGTCCTGGAAGGTTTCTTGGGGGTGATGGGAGCTTTGAATGCAAAGACCAGGGTGGAGGCACAGGGCAGGATTTGGGAGTCGTGAGTAGAATCTGAGGCAGACCAGCACTTCCAGAGAGCGTATACACATTTAAGACAGAACCACCTAGGTCAGGGCCCTGAGGACGCCACACTCCAAAAGGTGGTGAAAGGCAGAGAAGCCACGGCAGGACACTAAGCAAGAGAAAGAGAAAGAAGACCCGGATACCAGCGTTATTACTGAAACCAGAGGGGCGAGAATTGTCCAGAGTGGGTTGGAAAGTTCTGCTGCCCACTGGGCTGAGAGTCCAGCAGAGAACGTGGTAGAGACCCAGTCTTGGGCAGACACTCAGCCGCAGCCAGCAGCATGGTGAGTGCAGTGGACCAGGTCTCCTGGGGGTTAAAGGGAATCCAGATAGCAGGAATCTCTGAATCAGTAAAAGTCAAGACAAAAAAGAACAACAGCCACAACTGACCACACGGCCTCAGGCCACTGCAACCTAGGTGTGGGAGGAGACCATGGGCAAGCTTTTCCAAGGTCGTTTGGGTGGAAGGGTGGGCTAGATGGGGGACTGCAGAGGGCTGGGGATGCCTGAGAGGTGTTGGGAGGTACTGACATCCTTCAGAAAGCTCGGCTGTGCAGAGAAGCAGAGAACAGGGCAGGAGCAGGAGGGGCCTAAGTGGATGGGCAGGATTCTCCAGCGGGAGGGAACTTAGCAGGTTTGGGGGCTGAAGGGAAAGATTCAGTGGATGGCATCCTTGCCCTCTCGAAAAGTTGTTTCTTCCTTTACATTAGAAAATACCTGCAGGAGGGCTGGGCGAGGAGGCTCATGCTTGTAATTCCAGCACTTTGGGAGGCCAAGGCAGGCAGATCACCTGAAGTCAGGAGTTCAAGACCAGCCTGGCCAACATGGTGAAACCCCATCTCTATTAAAAATACAAAATTAGCCGGGCATGCTGGCACATGCCTATAATCCCAGCTACTCAGGAGGCTGAGGCAGGAGAATCGCTTGAACCTGGGAGGCGGAGGTTGCAGTGAGCCGAGATCGTGCCATTGCACTCCAGCCTGGGCAACAAGAGTGAACCTCTGTCCTCCAAAAACTAAAAATAAAAATAAAAATAAACAATACCTGCAGTAACAAAACAAAATGTGAGTTCCTCCTCAGCCACCCCATCCCACTCCCCAGAGGTAATCATTTTTTCAGTTTTCTGTCTATGTGTCTACACATAGATATATGACTTTTTAAATAGGCTATGGGATAATTCTACACACATTGTCCTAAGGCTTCCTTTTCCCCACTCATATGTGTACATGTGTGTCTAGTGTTCTTTTTCTCACAGCTGCCTGGTATTTGCTTAGACCTATAACTTATTTTATCACGCCATTCTGATGCAACATTGTTTCCAAATTTTCACTATTACAAACAGCACTGCAGTAAACCTCATGCATTGATCTTTGGGCATTTGTGTGAGTCCTTCTGTAGGACAAATTCTTAATGCGGAGTTGTCAGTCACGGGGTCTACACATAAGTATGCTGTTTTCCTTGAAGGGCTTCTTGGAGTTGTCTGCTCTTCCCTTATGGACTGGGAATGAAAAATGTGGGGAAGAAGATAGATTTCCAAGGAGGCGTGTAAATGGAAAACAAGGATTTAAAGTATCCCAACTGAATAACTGCTTTTTTTTTTTCAATCAGGATGTTGTGGGTGACTATATTTATATATAGTAACTCTTATTAACCTGATAAAGATGGACCAGGTAGAAATAACTCTGAGAGAGGTAACAGTCTGCTCTTCTCGGTTTGACCATCCATTTTCTATGGCTAGAGTCAATATTGGAAGAAGCTACTGGTTCCTGAGGGCGCACGTAGATGTGTTAAAAGAGTTACGATGTGGGAAATTTGTTCACAGATTTCAGGGAGATCAAAGATTGAAGTCCAGTAGAAATTTTAAAAACAATTATATTCCTGGGACTTGGTATTTAACATGTGAAGTCATCAGTTTAATTATATTTTCAGATCATTCTTTGGCACAGAGTGAGGAAAACCCTCCCTCACTCCTGCAGAGAACGCAAAAACACGCAGGAGAAACAAAGCTGAAGTGTAAACAGTCTCTCTTTGCAAGGGTCCTCTGATCTCACCAGCGCCGCCAGCACACTGAGCTCGGAGCGCCCTCTTCTGGCTGCGGGCTCCCCTGCAGCAGCCTGGCTCCCGCCCACAGGACAAGTCGGGTTTTCAGTGTTTGGAAAGCTGCTCTGGCTTTCGCGTTCCAACATCATCACATCCTCCAGCTTCTTCTGCTGTGGCCACTGAACCCCCAAGATGTTCTTTCTCAATATTTGTGCAATATTTTCAAGTTACTCTGGGCTCTGCCTCCTCTGTAAGAAGGATTTCTTGATGACTAGTTTTTAAAAACACCCTTCTTAGATCTGAGTTAAGCTATTGGGGTTGCTGTTTGTTAGCTGTTGAGAATTAGTAATTTTGGATAAGCAAGAACTAGATCTAAAAGCCAAACGAGAACGGCAAGCAGGTCTATGTGTCATTACCCAATGCCTGTGAGCAAAGGATGGCTGAGATTGACGTTTTCTGTCCACTCTGGAAAGCTGTCAGAACCTGAGGTCGGCCTCATTGTTCTTGTCTTCATTTAACAACTATCGGCTGAGTACCTATGGTGTGGCGGGGAGTGTGCTGGGAACAGGTCTCAGTGGTGGAAGAGATGAGGAAAGGGCCGCTTCACTCATTGTGTGTGACACCTAGGCAGTGTTTCTATTGCAAAATGCTTGGAATTTTACAAGCATCATAAAGGGCTACTGAAGCCTCCATAATGTTCTTTCAAATTCCCCAGTTAATCTATCCCGTGCTGCTACTACCACGTTGAACCAAGTTAATCCTCTCAACTCAGCAATGGCTATTTCCTAACTTCTTGAAAGGCACTATTTGATCCTCCAGGGAACATGCTTATAATCTGTTATGATAGGAAAGAGGAAGCAGCATAAATGAAAACAATTTTTCCAAAGAACTGCCTGTTTTCCTTGGAGCTGGGGTGGGCCAGAGCTGAGGCCTGGCCCTGTTTGGATGTGGGAGCCTGTGGTTACCTGGCGCTATCTTCATCAACCCTGCTGGGTGAGCCACAGGCCCGCAGCCCTCTGCTCTCCCGGCCCTGCTCCTCCTGCAGTTAGAAGAGAAGTCCCTTCTGCCTCTGTCTCTCTCTCAGTCCCATGTGAATGCCTGGGGGCCCACTCGCCAGGCAAAGGGACACTGGTCCCTGGAAGGAGCCAACCCGAAAGAGGGAGTGTTTCCTTCCAACGAGACCACAACATTCATGGAGTTGAAGACAGCAGATGGCAGCCCTGGTGGAAGAGCCAGGCAATGTCATCCAAGAGAGATAAGGAAAGGACACAAGGCCAAGGGCTGGAAGGTATCAAATAGCAGCACAGTGCCCAAGATTCCACTAGTTATTTATGCCCCACTTTTGCTGTAACTTCAGATGAACCTCGAAGGGGCAGACATCCTTTCTTCCTCACTTCTCTTGGCTTTATAACTACAACTTGATACTTCGTTGGGAAAAGTAAGAATCTTTCTACTATCTGAAGTTCAGTGAACTATGGAGCAGTTCATTATAAGTGAACTTGCCTTCTTAAAAAAGCTAACGTTCTCTCTAAAATCATTGAGTTCCAAGAAGGTGGTACAAAAGGATTGTATCTTGTGAGCTTGCTCCATCAAAAGTCCCCAAATTTCAGGTGCCCTTTCCCAAATTATGCTGTTCAATTAAATGCAGCCCATTCAGTTAAACTCTCCAAATGTTTATTGAGCTGAGCACTGTGTTAGAAAAAGACCTGGATACTGCCCTCAGGAAATTCACACACCAAAAGATGAGACAGATGAATAAATAGATCATGTCAATCCGGCATGGTAAATGCAATGTTAGAATTACATACAAGCTGGAACTTACTTTCTTTCTTTCTTCCTTCCTTCCTTCCTTCCTTCCTTCCTTCCTTCCTTCCTTCCTTCCTTCCTTCCTTCCTTCCTTTCTTTCTTTCTTTCTTTCTTTCTTTCTTTCTTTCTTTCTTTTTTTTTTGAGACGGAGTCTCATTCTGTCACCAGGCTAGAGTGCAGTGGCATGATCTTGGCTCACTGCAACCTCTACCTCCCAGGTTCAAGCGATTCTCCTGCCTCAGCCTCCCGAGTAGCTGGGACTACAGGTGCACACCACCATGCCCAGCTAATTTTTGTATTTTTAGTAGAGATGGGGTTTCACCATGTTGGCCAGGCTGGTCTCGATCTCTTTAACTTGTGATCCACCTGCCTCGGCCTCCCAAAGTGCTGGGATTACAGGCGTGAGCCACCACACCCGGCTGAAGGTGGAACTTTCAAGCCTCTGCCCTCATGGTCTGGAGGGAGAGCCTGACTTAATCAGAAAATACACAAATAAAAGTAGAATTTAAGCCCCAACCAGTGTCGTAGAAGACAGGCAGGCAGCACAATGAGAGCTGAGGGGTAGAGGAGGGCATCCCTGAAGAAGTCACAGCTGAGATCTGAAAGATGGGCCGGGGTTAATTCGCTGTAGGGGGGGTGAACAGTGGTCCAGGCAGTGAGGAGTGTGTGTGCAAAGGAACTGTGGCAGGAAGTCATGTGACGTATCCCAGTGGCCAAAACAAGGCTGGTGTGGTGAATGCACAAAGCTGGAAGGGGAGAGTGGGCGGCCGGGCCGGAGAGGTCAGCAGGGCTGGACCCCATGTAGGGTCTGGTGGACCACAGCCTTCACTTCTATGTGCTCCTTTCCTCTTCTGCCTGAAGGGATCAGAACAGCACCTACCTCATAGGAATAAATGAGTCCATTTTTGTAAGGCACTTAGAGGAGGGTGCTGCAAGTGCCGGCTGCCGTGACTGTTGAATTATCCCCCTCATAATCCTCGCCAGGTTGACCTGGTGGAGGACCCTGCTGGCTCAGGTCGGATGTGTCTTTTTAACAATTCACACTGGATATGTGGGCACAGCTCCACAGAGGTCTCAGAGGCCACGGAAATGAGCATAAACTCCTGTAAAGGTAACCACTGGCTTTCTGGAGACGCTCTGCATGAATGACTGGCTGGGCTGCCGACCACAGGGCTCAAAACAGCCACCAAGAGTTTATCCCCAAATACCCAGGAAAAAAAACGAGACAGAGGAAGGAGGACGGAGCCTCCCAAGAGAAGGCTGTCTATAAATGGAAAGTGACACTGAAAGAAAACAAATCTTATTTGATGTGAACCCATTTTTGACTCTGTCTGGAAATCCAGGGCAGAAGGAAGTGGAGGGGACAGGGAGTGAGTGAGCAGATGTGCCCAGGATGAGCCTGCCCGTCCGGGGCCTGGCGTGGACACACGTGTGCTCTATGACGAGGTGATGAGGAAGGGCTGCGGCCGCCGCCGAGGCACCCACTCCTCCAGCCAGACCCAGACAGACACAGGCACTCCTGGGCTGCTTCTGTGCTGTGAGGTGTGCCAGGCTGCACGTGTGAGCCCAGAACTGAGATGGGGAGTAGTTGCCTGGGGTGGGCACAGGCAATGTGGGAGAAGATTCAAGGGGACTACAAAGAATACCATGGGGCTCCTGGGCACCTCTGTTTCCTAAAGGGGGTCTTAAGGGTAATTAGCTCACAGGGTCATTGTGAGTGGCCTTGAATGGGATGACCCACGTAGGAAGGGCCTAGTAAGTAAGGAATCAGAGCTCTCCTCAGAGCAATGCAGAGCCTCCATCACCCAAGGCTTCTAGGTCCAGTTCTAAAACTCACCTGCCACATAACACTAGGTGACTTCTGAATGTCCCAGCGCCTCATATGTTTCTTCATCCTCAGCCATTAGAGAAGAACTACGACCTTACAATTTAAATAGCTCTACTTCAAAAACATAAATAAGAGGCACCATTTGGCGACACGTTTTTACTATGTGCAAACACTGTTAAGAACCTTCCCAAGAGGTTATAGCCCAGATACTAAGACCTGGTGTCAGAATGTCTGGGTTCAAATCCCAGACCCATTCCTTCCTGGACATGTGGCCCTGAGCAATTATTTAACTTCTCTGGGTCTGAGTCTCTTCATCTGGAAAATGGAAGTGCTAATAATCCCTCCGTCGCAGCGTTCAGAAAGGACTATGTGAGGCAGCGCAGTAAGGGGCACTTAGTAGAGTGCATGGTACGAAGCACTTAATAAATGTTCATGTTTATCGTTACTATGAAGTATCTCAGATTAGGCCACCTATTACCCCTGTACTACAGCCCAGAAATTTGAGGCTGGAAAGAGGTTAAATGTCCATATGGTGGAATATTATTCAGCACTAAAAAAATAAATAAATAAAATGAGCTACCAAGTCACAAAAAATATATGGAGGAATTTTAAAGGTATATTACTAAATGAAAGAAGTCAATCTGAAAAGGCTACTGCATGATGTCCACTATAAGACGTTCTGGAAAAGGCAAAACTATGGAAGCAGTAAAAATATCAGTGGTTTTCAGGAGTTAGGAGGGAGGGAAGGATGGATTGGTAGAACATGAAGGATTTTTAAGACAGTGAAACTACTTTGCAGGAAACTATAATGGTAGACATATGTCATTATACACTTGTCAAAACCCACAGAAGGTATAATGCAAGAGTGAACCCTAAGATAAACTATGGCCCCTGGGTGATAATGATGTGTCACATAGCCTCATTGATTGTACCAAATGGACCAGTGTGGTGGATGGTGTTGATGGTGAGAAAGGCTGTTTAGGCGTGGGGCTGGGGGAGAGGAATTCTCTGTCCTTTCTACTCAATTTTGCTGGAAACTAAAACTATTCAAGCAATAAAGACTACGAATTTCAAATAAAAAGGTAAAAAGATTAAGCAATCCAGCTCCTAAGAGGCAGAGCTGAGACTCGAATCTGAAGTCAGAGCCGGGGTTCTTGTCCACTTTTCTAGGCAAGTCACAGTGGGTTCAGGCTCCTGTGGGTGGTGAAGTTTACCCAAAAGAAGGAGGTGGAGACCCAGGGAGGAAAGATACCAGGTGCCCTTGGGTTATCACTGCACCTTTCTCAGCACTCAGGCAGGATCCCCAGCCCTCGCAGCCGCCTTCCTTCACCTCTCCCTGAGCAAAAGCACAAACGGAGGAGACATTGAATCTGCGTTAGCACCACCCTCCCACTAACACACTTGGCACTCAGTGGGGGTTCATTTGGGCTGTGTGCACGCTAGGAATGAGTATGTGTGTTAAACTATATATTTTTACTTAAATTTTAAAATGTTCACCCTTCTGACTTGCTCCCCACCCCAACATAGGAAATCTCCATGTCCCACCTGAATGCATTTCTGGAACCAGCTGCTTAAGACTGTTGCCCATATTTTCCTGTGAGAATAATAGAGTAATGGGGACTGCATATTTCAGATTTCTATCAATTAATACTATAGCAATATCCAGCTACTTTAACTACTGTTATAATTTCAAATAATGAGACCATAGTATACATAGTGTGTGTGTGTGTATATATATATACGCATATATATATACACACGCATATATATATATACACACACACATGCACACACACATATAAAATGCATATGCATTGATTATAAAGGGTTCAAACAATAATAGTCACAAGCATCATTCTCCCTGCCATCATCATTTATTGGCCCCTTAGGAAGTTTAGGTTCTGGGTTAAGCAGGTTACTCAAGCCTTAAATCATTTGATCTTCTTAAAATTCCTAGGAGGTAAGTACTGTAATTACTACCCTTCTGCAGATGAGGAAACTGAAGCTCAGAGGGGCTACATAACTTCCCAAGAGCACACAGCCACTGAGTGAGTGGTGAGGCCAGGTTATGAGAATTCACAGACCTCGTTTTAAACTACTATGTTCACCTCGACTGTCTTTCTGAACCTTTTGCAAAGTTATCTTGATAAATGTCATGGATTCCCTCTCTCTTCTTTAAAGGAGAACGAGTAACACAAATGTCACGCCCTAGCATGGTGCCTGGCATAGAAGAGCTGACAATCAATGTCATCTCCATCCCTCCCGCTGCATGCCCTTACTCCACTGTCTCTGCTCCTCTTTCCCCTTCTCCTTCTCAGAGGAAACATCTGTCTATCCAGTGCCTCCCAAACTGGAAGATGCCTAAAAATCACCTGGGGATGTTTATTGCAATGTAGATTCCCAGGCCTACTCCATGAAGATTCTGATTCAGTAGGTCTGAGGTGGGGCCCAGGAATCTGCATTTTAAAGACAAATATCCCATGTACTACACTTGATCTTAGCCAAAAGGCCAAGATGTGATCAAATGTCCCATGTAATTCTGATTTTGTTGTTCCTTGGGTCATACTTTAGCAAACACTAATCTGTGGGTTTTTAAAGAAAATTGTTTTTTCCTTACTTAAGGGACCTGTTAAAAGTGCATAGGGTAAAACAAAAGTCAGAAAGTTTAAAAGAGCAGATAGTAAAAAGCATCTCTCCCCATGGATAAAGATGTTCATGGCAGCAGTTTTGGTGATACTGAAAAATTAAAAACAAAATGTCCACCCCTAGAGATTATACATAAATGCAAGGTAGGCTATTTACAAGATGAGAATGTACTTATAGTAGTGATAATAACTATTATAAATAATGTATGAAAATGAACAATCCCAGAAATAATATTGAACAAATGAAGGCAAACTGCAGAAGCATCCATCTGGAGCAAGCTGTTGATGTGTGTCACACACACACAGTTCATCAGAGCAGCTGCCTCAAGGAAGGGGGATAGAAATGTTATGAAAAAGGAAACCAAGAGCGATCTCAACTTTCTAATGTTTTGTTTCTTTTATATAAATAAAGATCTGAGGTAAATTCGAGAAAACATGAACATTTGTTAAATCAGAGTAAAGTGCACACAGGTGTTTCTTATTTTCCGTTTTGGTTTTCTTAAATTAAAAAGAAAAAGTAGTGCCGTCGCCCCTGGCCGCCATGTTTCCTCTCTCCAAGGCGTCCTGCTATTGTTTTCATGGCTCTGTCTAGATCTAGACCTGGCCATGCATTAATAAGCACATACATCTCATCCATATTCTTCATCTGATTCTCTCTGAGCTCCTCCAGGGCCTCCTCCTAGTGATTAAATTCTGTCTCCATCTTCAAACTATTCAGTCCCTTTCCCTGCAGGCTTCTTCTCCAGTGACAAACATTCTCAGGTCTCTAATTTGAGAAAAGCTTCTCTCCATTCCTCCTCCCGCAAGACACTTGTTCTCTTTTTTTTAGTGTCTGGGGGGGGGAGACAAATCACTTTTTTATTTATTATTATACTTTAAGTTACATGTGCAGAACGTGCATGTTTGTTACATAGGTTTACACGTGCCATGGTGGTTTGCTGCACCCATCAACCCATCATCTACATTAGGTATTTCTCCTAATGCTATCCCTCCCCTAACCTCCCACTCCCTGATAGGCCCCAGTGTGTGATGTTCCCCTCCCTGTGTCCATGTGTTCTCATTGTTCAACTCCCACTTATGAGTGAGAACATGCGGTGTTTGGTTTTCTGTTCCTGTGTTACTTTGCTGAGAATGATGGTTTCCAGCTTCATCCATGTCCTTGCAAAGGACATGAACTCATCCTTTTTTATGGCTGCATAGTATTCCATGGTATATATGTGCCACATTTTCTTTATCCAGTCTATCATTGGTGGGCATTTGGGTTGGTTCCAAGTCTTTGCTATTGTGAACAGTGCTGCAATAAACATACGTGTGCGTGAAGACACTTGTTCTCTCGGTGTGACCACAGTACAGGCTGAGAATCTTTGATCCAAAAATCCTAAGTCCAAAACGCTCCAAAATCCAAGCTTTTTTTTTTTTTGAGATGGTGTCTCATTCTGTCACCCAGACTGGAATGCAGTGGTGCAAGCTAGGCTCACTGCAACCTCTACTTCCTGGGTTCAAGTGATTCTCCTGCCTCAGCCTCCCAAGCAGCTGGAATTACAGGCACACACCACCACGCCCAGCATGGTACTTTTAGTAGAGATGGAGTTTCATTCACCATGTTGGCCAGGCTAGTCTTGAACTCCTGACCTCAACTGAGCTGCCCGCCTCAGTCTCCCAAAGTGCTAGGATTACAGGCGTGAGCCACCACACCCAACCCAAAATCCAAAACTTTTAAGCACTGACATGACGCCACACGTGGAATATTCTACACCTGACCTCATGTGACAGGTCAAAGTCAAAATGCAGTCGAAACTTTGTTTCATGCATAAAATTATTGTAAGTATTATATAAAATTACCTTCAGGCTATGTATATAAGGTGTACATGAAACATAAATGAATTTAGTGTTTAGATCTGGGTCCCATCTAAACAGGTGGGAGTGGCCTACCATCTTATGTCCATTGGTGAGGTCCTTTAAATTAGACTGACAAAAGACAAATTAAGAGGAGAACTACAAGTTTATGAATATGTGCACTGTGCGTGCGCATGGGAGCACACAGTATTGACTACCTCGACGCGGTGGTGAGAACTTGGGTTTATGTAGCAGCTTAACAGAAGAACAAAAGATTTTTAGAGAAGTGACAAGACAAAAGAAAAGGACTTTGAGTTGCTAGAGCAGCAAATTGAGGAAAGTAAACATATGGAAGAAACTAATGGCAGAGGAGGGCTAGTTGGTAAGGTTTGTTCCAGTGGTTAACTTCAGTCTTTCCTGGTGTTGAGGGGGCAACTTTACAAATTTATGCTCTACTTTTAGGCAAATGAGAAAGGGCAGAGAGCCTTATCTGCTTCTTCTCAATTGTCTTCAACTAAAAATAATTGATATGTCAAATTGGCTTATGTGGAGGTCGCATACTGTGCCACCCTTCCCCTCCCTCTCTTCACCACCAGCTTCAGCCTGTCCTCTCCTCCTTGCTTCTCCACCTACCCATCTCTGGGGCAAAACTCCATGGTCACTTATTAATCTTTATATTCCTTTACTTCTCTGCCGAAGCTGGTACTTTTGTTCACCCCCTTCTTGACCTTCTCTTCTACTCTGACTTTTTTATCATTCTGTATGAGTTTCTTTTCCCATTTCCTCTCAGCCCCTCTTGTCTCACGCCCATACCAGGGCTCCCCTGCAGCCCACAAACTCCATCTTCTTCTCTGCTCTCTTGTTCTTCTCCATTAACGATCTCCCCCAGCCTCTGGACTCCAGTCGTCAATGAGCATCACAGGGAAGGTGTTCTCTTCCCCTAAAGTCCTTCTCCTGTGGCTTCAGAACCACATTTCCACTGTCTGAGGGACATGCCCACCTCCATGCCCTGCAGATACAGCAAACCCAGCGTGCCAAATTCGAAGCATTTATGCCTCAGGAATCTCACATTTCTGCTAGACCAGTGCTCCTCAAATTTAATATGCAGACGAGTCACCTGAGGAATCTCGTTGAACTGCAGATTCGGGGAAGACCCGTCTGTAGAGGTGACATCAGGGCTAAGATATGAGCAATGAGGAAGTGGACCAGCAAAGATCTAAGGAAAGAGGAGCCTTTCAGGCTGAGGAAGCAGTTTTTCAGGCAGAGGGGAACAGCAAGTGCAAAGATGCTGTGGCAGGTCTGTGCTTGGTGAGTTCAAAGATGAGAAGGAAAACCATAGTCTAGGTAGAGCGCAATGAGCGAGGGAGGAGAGGGGAGTGATGAGGCCAGGGAGGGGCTGGGGCCTGACCAGGGGCCTGTGGGACACGGTAGGGAGTGTGCATTTTATTCTGAGAGCAATGGAATGCCATCAGAGGGTTGTAAGCAAGCAAGGGGATAGGATCTGACTTAAGCATGTTGCTGCAGCAAGGCGAGAGTTGAAACAAGGAGGCAGGTAGGAAATGATGGTGGCTTGGAACACGGTGGTAGTAATGGAGAAGGTAGAAGAGTTCAGACTGATGATGCATTTTGGAGATAGAATTAATAGAACTTGCTGATGAATTGGATGGGGATAGGCGAAGGAGAGAGGGAAAGACTGACTTCCTTGTTTTGGGGCTGAGGACCTAGAGACATTTACTAAGACTTGAAATATTTGGAAAAGAAAAGCTGGGGAGTTGGGCAAGGGGAATCAGTGGTTCTGTCTGGGCCACGTAAAGGATAATCCTTGGACATCCATGTGGAGACGTTGAGCAGGCAGTGGGATACAATAGAAGATATGGCTATAAATTACCTTTCCAGCCTTACCCTCATCCTCCATGAACTCATTCTATGTGAGCCACTCTTAATTCCAAGCGGATGGTTTCCTGTTCTCGCCTCACATTTTCCCAACCTGTTCCTTGTCCCTGCTGTATCCTCTGCCCAGTGCACCTGCCAAGCTTGACCTTGTGAGACTCTAATCATGTATACAAACCATCTCAAGTAACTCCAAGTCTCTCCCTCCAAATCACCATCATAAGTGATTTTTGCTTTGTGGAAACTCTTATTAAAACTAGATGGCTTGTGGCATTTGTCACTTTTTTTTCCCCATGTGAGTTTTTTATATGTTTTTACCTCCTGTGTTGGGCTGTAAATTCCTGGAGGGCAGAGCAGAGCTTGCATCCTTTTACTTTTTTTTAACAGTATCTTCCATGGTATCCAAAAATGTGCTCAGCACATAGAAGGCTACTCATTAAATGTGCTAAATAAATGAATGACTATATGTCCTAAGATGGTTATCTGAGATTAATTTAGTCATTAGTGGTAAAAGGTGGGACACTTTCTTTCTTTCTTTCTTACTTTTTTTTTTTTGAGATGGAGTCTCACTCTGTTGCCCAGGCTGCAGTTCAGTGGTATGATCTCAGCTGACTGCAATCTCTGCCTCCCGGGTTCAAGTGATTCTCTCTCCCCAGCTTCCCAAGTAGCTGGGACTACAGATACCCGCCACCACATCTAATTTTGTTATTTTTAGTAGAGATGGAGTTTCACCATGTTGGCCAGGCTGGTCTCGAACTCCTGACCTCAAGTGATCTGCCTGCCTCAGCCTCCCAAAGTGCTGGGATTACAGGCATGAGCCACCGTGCCTGGCTGTGACGGACTTTCTTAACCCTAGGGGGCTGGCTGATGGTCCCTGATGATTGCTGTGTTTCCGGTTTATTGGCATAGAACTACCTCGTGCAATGTACAGTCTCAGCACAGGTGCATCATTGTTTATCTCTATGCATGTCACCTGCTTCAGGCAAAGATTATATTCCTTAAAAGAAGTCTGAATCTCATTTATGAACTCACTAAAGAAGCCTATTATTAGAAAAGTTGGTGGTATATTCTTTCCTAAGAAAAACATTACATTTGTAATTTTTTTATTCTCACCACTGCTACTGCATGCCCATATTTTATAAAACTGGACTTTGGGCCCCTTTTCTTTCTGTGGGCGCGTGTACATTATGCTCGGGCCCTGGAAACTGGTATTGGGTGCTGAAAACTGGTGTTGAGCCCTGATCGTTTTATGACCTTATGCCCAATCTGTCCATGAGGCTTCCTTCAACTCAGATTGATTTATTCTGATACATTTTGCTTCACAGTGTACCAGGTCACAGATTCTGAAGTAGGGAAGAAACGATGACAGGGTCACACATCAGGTGGGAAGGTCTTAGCACACAGATTCACAAACACAGAGAAAAGGCCAGGCACGGTGGCTCACACCTGTAATCCCAGCACTTTGGGAGGCTGAGGCGGGTGGATCACGAGGTCAGGCGTTTGAGACCAGCCTGACCAGCATGGTGAAACCTGGTCTCTACTAAAAATACAAAAAGTAGCTGGGCGTGAGGGCACTTGCCTGTAATCCCAGCTACTCAGGAGGCTGAGGCAGGAGAATCGCTTGAACCCAGGAGGCGGAATTTGCAGTGAGCCGAGATCGCACACCACTGCACTCCAGTCTGGGCAACAGAGCAAGACTCCTTCTCAAAACAAAAACAAACAAACAAACAAAAAAATTAGCCCAGCACGGTGGCAGGCACCTGCAATCTCAGTTACTTGGGAGGCTAAGGCAGCAGAGGTTGCAGTGGGCAGAAATCGCACCACTGCACTCCAGCCTGGGTGACAGTAAAATTCTTTCTCAAAAAAAAAAAAGAAAAAGAAAAAAGTAAAGGAGAGAAAGACAAGATAGAAATGAGCAGTGACTGGAGGGAGGCTGGGCTGTGGCCTGAGCTCAGGAGGGTATGGAAGCTGAGTGAGATTAACACAGAAATAAAACAGAAAGGATGGAGGAGTAATGGAGGTCGTTGGAGGAAGTTGGTAAAAGAACAACACTGTCAGTGACAGAAGCTGTCACCCTACTGAATGTTGATTACATGCCAGGCATTGTGATAAGGATCTGTAGGGACTGTCTTTCTTACTTACCCCAATGACTCTGTAGTAGGTACTATTATTTTACTCATTTTACAGATGAGGAACTTGAGGATCAGAGAGGTTAGAGGGCTTGCTTGGAGTCACAGAGCTAGTAACTAGAAGAGCTGGGACTGGAACCCAGGTCAGTTGGATGCCAAAGCCCAGGTTCTTACCCACTCCTTCTACCACCTTCCAATATTGACTCAGGGCCATTTCCTCCCACCATGCCTGCTGTAGGCTGCGGAATGCAATGTCTCCCAGCACCCCAAAGAGTGAGGTGCTTGGTGAATGAGCTAATTCGGAGGTGTAGCTCAAAAGCCCTGCTATGACTGAGCCGTCTGCCAGGGCTGTGAGTGCTCAGAGCAGAGAGTGCTCACCGCCATCAGGGGATACTCACTCCATTGTGCCGGGCCCCACCTAAATGTTTTTTTATTGCCTGCCCTTCACCATGAGTAATGCCACTTTCCATTTTAAGCTGGGAGCTTCAGGAGATGACTGCATTACAAGCCAGGGTTTAAAGCTAAGAGCTGCCTGGGGAATTACTCACCCACTTCAAGACGCGGCCCACAATGCACCCTCCCACTCAGGATGCTGCTGGAAGACCTTCTTCCTTGCCAAAGCCTAAAAGAAATCTGATTTCCCCTGGAACCCGACTAGGAATGGTGCCAGAATATCAGAAAGCTGGCGAGTTAACTGGTTCTCCAAGTGGAGCTACTGTGCTTGTTTCTGGTCTTCTCATGTGTGCTAAGGTTTTGTTGCTTGTTCATTCATTTGGCATTTGCTGAAGGCCTACTATGTGCCATGCACTCTGCCCATGATGGAGAGACTATCACAAGCTAAACAGCTTTAGTTCTTGCCCTCAGGCAGCTAACAGTCTGGGGGTGTGGGGATAAACAGACAATTATAGGAAAATGTCATAACAGAATATGCTAAATCATATGACATGCATGTTCAGGGAGTTTTGGAAACCAACAGCCAGAGGATTTACACTAAGGTAGGTATGAAGGATGAGGAGGAGCTGGCTCGGTTTCTTAATTGGAAGCAACCAAAACTGACTCTAGAAGGAGAGTTCAGAGAACCTGGGGTTGCTCCCAGAGTCACTGGGAAGGTGAGGTGGCCCCAAATCATACTGCAGGAATGGTCCAGCCAGACCAAGATGTACGTGTGTATGTGTGTGGTGGGGAATGAGTGGGCGGGTGTAACTTTCAAATACATGGGGTGGGGATTCAGATGCTGGGCAGTCAAAAATGATGACAAATTTCCAGGACAGCAGGTAGAATTAGGGAAGGTGTGGAGGAGAAGGCTGTCTCAGAATGACCTAAGATATTCTGAGTCATAGAAAACAAAGGGAACAGCTTAAAGAGAGCACCAACTCAGTGAGGCAACCAGGCAGTGAGGCCGGCTGGCCAGGCTTTTGGGGGGATTCCTTAGTGAGTGAGTTCACTGCTCAAAGAAAGGCTTTGCCACTTCTGCAGGGAAGCCAGCCACGGGCCAGCAGGTAAGTATGTTTTAAGGCTTTCCTTTTTTGTTTTAGGGCTCCTGGAGACAGTCTGGAAGGCCACAGTTCTCACTACAAGCCTTGAGATTACAGAGCCTAGCTAAGTCGGAAAAATGTTGTCTGCATGAGAATTGGAAAAGATGTTTGGGAGAAGCCAATAGGATAATGCTAATAGCCAACCTTTATTGCTTGTGCTAACATGAGCTTACATGCATTATTTCATTTCATGCTCATAATAAGCCTATCAGTTTAGATGAACAGACTGAGGCACAGGGATTTTAAATGACTTGGCTAAGATCCCATGGTTAGCAAATTGTGGAGCTGGGATGCAAATGTAGATCTGTTTTACTATAACTAAGAGTCTGTTGACAGAAAACATGAAAAAGTGAGGGCCAGATGAAGAAGAATGTTATGTGCATAATAAGCGATCGGAAGGAAGCCTAATTCCTTAGCAATCACCTCTCTCATGGGTACAATTTTGAAACTTAAGGTCAGCTATTGCTCCCTACTGAGAAATTTTCAGAGAGAACCCAAAAGGGAAAAGCCCTGTTTTCGTAGAGGGAGGCTTGAGTAAGGAACTTTAGGCAGTAACTCAGGGTATTGCCTCCTGGGTTGCAGCAAGAGGTATATATAGCATTTTAAAATTGATTTTGTTAGAATAATAATTTCTCTGACTATACAAATAATACATGCTCCTTGTAGAAAATTAGGAAAAAACAGAAAAACATAAAGATGAAAACAAAAATCAACTTTACTCTTACCACCCAGGAATGGCTTTTGTCATACTTTGGGCTATGTGTTTGTGTGTGTAATTTGCAGTCTCTTTTTCCGATGCATATACGCTGATACTGTCTTTTAAATTCCAGTTCTTTGTATCTTTGATCATTGTTATGACCTTGATTTAGCCCTTTCCTCAAGGGAGAATTATATCACAACATTCAATGTTGCAAATCTGTTGATACGCAGTACAAGCTGGTTTGTTGAAATGACGAGGCAGAAGCCATGGAGCCTCCTGGGCTGCGCTGGATATAGTGTATGTGAAAGTGCCTAATTCTTTAAGAAAAACTTGGCTTTTCCTTATTTGTTAATATTTCTAGCTGGTAAGCATTGCCTAAACAAATGCTTAGCATAATGACTAACCTAATTAGGCAACCATATATTTACTAGGAGAGATTTATTCCATACTCTACCTTATGCATGGCATTCATTAATGTTGTGTACACACACACACACAAAAACAGAAGAGCAGTTTCTAGGACTCAGCTCCAAGTGGGGTCTGTCCTGATCCCACTTCCCCTTCACTGGTCTGCAGGATCCCAGCTCTTCCCATCTCCCAGCCAAACATATTTCAGAAAGCCACAGTCCAACACACAGAGCTCTTTGGCTCTCTCAGGCAGGAGTGCAGCAAGGCCTTAACAGACCTCAGTGAGTGTCTCCTCTGGGAGCCCACGTGGCTCAAGCCAGCACAAAGCCAGATCTATTTGGTGGCCGCTGTTGTCCACTCTCGGCATACTGTATGCCACCCATTCTTGTCCTTTACCCAGATCATCAAGACAAAGTCCTACCAGTTCAGAAGCCCTGTGTGTTCCCTCTTCATATCTTGACATCTGCTTTGTGTTGAGAGTCAGTGGCCAGTCAAGTGCTTGCATGATGCAGCTGGATTTGCTGATGTAAACAAAGTTGCTGGCATGTGAGCTTTCTGACCCTGAAAAGGCCCCACAGAACTATCCCCTCAGGCCTTGATCAGGACATTACCCCCAGGCCAAGGGGACAAGGAAAATGAACTTGAGTGTACTTCATAAGTGACAGCCAAGAGGGAACCAAAGCACCTGGTCTTCTCTTCCCTTCCTGTCTCCATGTAATCTTTTCTTCCTGGGCCATTCCTGGTCCTGGAGGTGAGGTCACTGCTGAGAGCATCCATCTGGTGACCCAGGAAGCCAAGGGTCAGCTGGCTCCTCTGACAGTGGTGGATGCCTTAATGTGCTCCTCCTGAAACAGGGCTCTTTTTAACTCTTGCTTTTCTGCTTTGTTTTCCCATGCTTCATTTTTCTTTTTACTTACAAAAGTAAGCAGTTAATTTATGTGTCTATTTGAGAGGTTAATCATCTCCAGTGCCTCCTTCAGATCCATTCTTTAGCTCCATGAAATTCATAAGATTCTCTACGTATTCCATTTGTAAACCGAAACTGAATAATAATTCGGATGCCTAAAATACCTTTTAGCCCTGGGAGTGACCTAATTTCTCAAATCTGTTTTATCATCTGTAAAAATGGAATCACAAGATTCTCTTTACGTACTCCATTTGTAAACCGAAACTGAATAATAATTCGGATGCCTAAAATACCTCTTAGCCCTGGGAGTTACTTAATTTCTCAAGATCTCAGTTTTATCATCTGTAAAAATGGAAATAATACCATTTATACTGTGGTGCTGTTATAATAAATCATGAGATAAAGTACTCAATAATATAGTACAAATAAATTAGATTCAATTTATTACAATGTTTTTATAACAAATTTACCTTTACAACAAGTGATACTGGTTTTTCATTTTCATTATTGATATCAGTTTCCATTTAAAATGAATTTCAGCTTAAACTGAAAATACTTCAAAATACTAATTGAATAAAAAATACATTCTAGCTGTATATATTTAGATTATTCAAGACAAAAACATTCTGAATATATAGAAAATTGACCCCTGCAGAAAAAGGAAATGACAAACACAAGAAGACAAGAAACCCTAACTGAACCCTAAATCAACCAGCTAATCAGACAGCAGAAATCTCAGCTCAAACAAGGACCAAGAGTTGGAGGAAGCATGCAAAATAATTCTAATGGCTTTTTAATCACTAAGACCAAAACAGCAAAATAGGCAGTTAGTCCTCATTGCCCCATCTTCTTTTTGTGGCCCTCACAACTTCTTTTGTTATCCTGGCCAATCTCCACTGGAAAGTCTCAAAGCATTCAACATTCTCCATTAGAAGAACCACCTAAGTGTGGGGTCTCTATACTCCCAAATTATCTTTCCCTTCCCTGCAATCAAAACTCTTCTCATTTTGTAATATGTATGTCTCCAAAGTGTTATCCAGAAATCCTAGTATTCAATTGAATAAACACCAACAGATATTCACAGAGCATCTACCAAGTGTATGGAGAGAGTACATGTCTATGGGGGAAGGGACTGCACAAGATCCAATCCCTGCCTTCGAGGAGTTGAAGATTCCCAAGGGAGGCCAAACAGAGGATGCAAATAGCTCTAATTGCAGGGTAGAATACAGTGACTGCCACAAACAGCTACAGCCAATATGCACAGGATGTCATAGGAGGAAATGACTTTTGGCTTGGTGGGGATGAGGACAGGTTCAGATGGAGGCAGCACTGGTTCTCCGAGAAGCATTTGACTTTAAAAAGATTGTATTAACTCTTGTGCCCTACCCCTTAATTGGGGGATTATTCAGAGTCTCTTGCCTATTCTTGGATAACAGCTGGAAGAAGGTACCGCATCCTGCTGTTTCTTCTCTGAGACAGGCCATCTCCCTGCTCATGCGTATCACAAGCCCACAAGACAGGCTTAGGTGCATGTGGTTCTGTGCATGATCCTGACCCCACCTGGCAAAGGCCTCAGCTCCAATGCCACTTCCTCAGAGAGACCCCTCGACCATACTCCACCTCCTGGTGCACTCTCCCCTCCAGCCCCCATGGGCTCCTTTCTACCAGGAGATACGGGGATTAGCACCATTTTAGATTTTCTTAGTTAGCTATTCACTTTTTTAAAATTTAATATCTCCCCCTATAGGAATAAAAATTGACAAGGAAAGCAGGGTCTTTGTTTTTCTTGTTTACCCCTGTGTTCCCAGTGCCTGATAAATCACAGTATGTAATACATATTTGTTGAACAAATTAATGAATAATAGTCGAATTCAGTCTCTTCTCAAGTTTCTTCCTCTCTCTGGTTTGTTTTTATGAAGAGGGATCCAGGGTTTTAGAAAACATATATGATTCATTTCAAAGTGATTTAATCAAAAATACTCAAACTTGGGTTCAGTATGGCAATTGACAAATTAGCAGAGTTTAACAGACTTTGGTTTGTGACGAGACTTGAGCCAGCAGGCATCTTTTCAGGTAAACTGATATGCCACACTAGATGGGACAGATCATCATTTATCCCTCCCACCATCCTTTCTCTCAACAAACATTTTTTTCCAGCTTTATTAAGGTATTATTGACAAACAAAAGTTACATATATTTAGGGAATATGATGTGATGTTTTGATCATGTGTACATTGTGAAATGATTACTATGATCAAGCTAGTTAACGTATCCATCACCTCGCATCATTATCATTTTGTGTGTGCATGGTGAAAACATGTCAGATCTACCGTCTTGGCAGTCTTCAAGTATACCACACATTATTGACCACAGTCACCATGCTGTACAATAGATCTCTAGAACCTATTCATTTTGTCTAACTGAATCCTTGTACCCTTTAACCAACATCTCCTCATTTCCACTCCCCTCTCCCCAGTCCCTGGCAACTACCATTCTACTCTCTACTTCAATGAGTTTGACTTCTTTTAGATTCCACATATAAGTGAGATCATGCGGTATTTGTCTTTCTGTGTCTGGTTTATTTCACTTAGCATCATGTCCTCTAGGTTCATCCATGTTGTCACAAATGACAGGATTTTCCTCTTTTTATGGATGAATAGTATTCCACTGTCTGTATATACCACATTTTCTTTACCCATTCATCTGTAAATGGACACTTAAGTTGATTCCATATCTTGGCTATTGTGAATAATGTCACAATGCACACAGGAGTGCAGGTACCTATTTGAGATACTGATTACAATTCCTTTGAATATATACCCAACAGTGGGATTGCTGGATCATGTGGTAGTTCTATTTTTATTTTTTTGAGGAACTTCTGTACTGTTTTCCATAATGGCTGTACCAATTTTTACTTCCACAATAGTGCACAAGGGTTTCCCTTTCTCCACATCCTCACCAATACTTGTTATCTTTTGTCTTTTTGATATTAGCTATTCTAACATGCATGAGGTGGTATCTCATTGTGGTTTTAATTTGTGTTTCCCTAATGATTAGCAATGTTGAGCATTTTTACCTATACCTGTTGGCCATTTGTATGTCTTCTTTTGAGAATTATCTGTTCAGATCCTTTACCCATTTTTAATGGCATTGCTTTCTTACTGTTGAGTTGTTTGGGTTCCTTATATATTCTGGATATTAACACCTTATCAGATGTGCTTGCAAATATTTTCTCCCATTGCATAGGTTTTCTCTTCACTCTGTTTTCTTTGCTGCCCAGAAACTTTTTAGTTTGATGCAATTCCATTGAACTATTTTTGCTTTCGTTGTCTGTGTTTTTGGAATCATATCCAAAAAATGATTACCCAGACCGGTGTCAAGAAGCTTCCTCCTATGTTTTCTTCTAGCAGATTTACAGACTCTGGTCTTACATGTGAGACTTCAATTCATTTTGAGTTGATCTTTGTCCTTTGTGTGAGTCAACACATATTTATTAAGCACATATTATGTGCCAGGTTTGTGCTAGACATGGGATAAAAAGCTGAGCAAGACAGGGGTTCTGCCCTAATGAAGCAAAGTCCGAGGAAACATTCAAATAACTAGCACGAAGCCTCCGGCGTGAAGTCTGAGGGAGAAGGAGGAATATCCTGGGGGTTGTGACAGGTGGAGGTGGTGGCGATGTCGGCAAAGAGAGGTCCATGCCAATGGAAAAGCAAGTTCAAAGGCTCAAGGTGAGAGTAAGCGTGGCACATTTGAGAACTAAAAGGAGTTCACTCTCATTTGAGGCCACTGATGGTTCAAAGCTAGGGAACTCTTGGGCCATCTGTCTTTACTCAGTACAAAGATCAGGAGAGCTTGGGGGCAGAGTGGGTCACCAGCTATCCTCAGGAAATGATTGGAATAAAAGCTCTGCCAGTTTTGTTCACTGCCATGCTTTGTTCACTGTCTGAGGATGGAGCCAGAACATAGTAGATTCTTAATGACCATTTGCTGATCAGATGAATGAAGCCCCCACAGATGATCTCAGCTTTCTCCTCTAGCATCACCAAGCCCCACAGAGTCATAAGACTGGAAGGCATCTTGAGAACCAGCTGGTGTACCCTTTCCCCTCCAGGCTCTGTCCTGCCCTTAAACCTCCCACCAATGGCACTGTTTTGTAGATGTTATAAACTACATTAGCATGACTTGTAAATTGGGTTCTTGAGATCATACTCACACCAAGGGAGAGACAATGTGTCACCTGGTGAGTCCAGGGCAGGGTGCAGAAGAGCAGGGATGACAGTCCTGGATGCCAGGCTGCATGGCAGGCAGCGAGGGAGCTCTGGCTCCCAGCACTGTTTGTCAGCTATTAAGACGCCATAGTGCTTCTCTTCCAAATCTGCCTCTGAAGGTCAATGACCTCCACATTCTCAAAGCAGTACATCTCGTTTGGAAATCCTTATATTCCTGGTATCCTTAGTGTTGGGATTTTAAAATTCGAATTGAGTTCATCTCCCCGTACCATGCCCTGGCTAAATGCCACTGTCTCTCCCAGAGAAGGCCACTGGGCTGACATACTCAAGGTATCCTGGCTGGAAAGCTGTGAGCAGTGGACATAGCATTTGGCCCATACCCACATATACCACTTGATCTGAGGTCCCATGACCTGTTACTTGGACAAATGCAGCTGATTTCCTTGCCTTTCCTCCAATTCATCACTCAGCAGCCAGAGTGACATTTTAAAAATGCAAATCTGATAACATCACATCCCAGCCTGAGTATTCCATAGTCTCCCACAGTCCTTCAGACACACGCTTACAGGACCCTGTGCAGCCCATCCCTTTCAGCTTCTCCAGCCACAGCCCTCTCTCCTCATCCATAATGGACTCTGTTCAGTTCCCCCAAGTAAAACTTGCTCTTTCTGGACTCATGACCTTTGCACATACTTTTACCTGCAACCTCCCTCTCTCTACTTACTATTAATGGAAATACCCCTTCCTCTAAGAAGTCTTCTGAAGTCTCCCAGGCCATGTAGGTTGCTTATTACCTGGCTCTCAGGGCGACCTGGACTTTGCCACTATAATACTCAGTCCATTCAAAATCCCTTACATGGGGAAAGGTCTTCCCCACTGGAATTCAAACTTAAAGAGCGCCTCTCCATGTCTGCCTTGTTATTCACGATATTCCTTATGTCTGGCACATGGTAGGTACTCAGTGAATATGTGTCAAGTGAATGAATGAGTCCTCCGATTGTTAAAAAGCTGGGAACAACTTTACCAAATAGAGTAAGAGGCAGAGACAAACTGAAACATAACAGGACCTCATGGTAATCCTGAGCCACCTCCCTTCCTCACCCTAAAGGCCTGATGTCATCATATGATGGGCTTGTGTGTTGTGATTAGGTCCTGGTTCTTGAGATCCGGTTTCTGGCTCAGTTCAGAGAAAGCTGGGCCCTTCCATTAGGCACCGTCATGATCAGCAAAGCAGAACTGTGGAGCAAATCAGACATGGTGCAGATGCATTGGTGTACCTGCTAGTGGCCCGTACCTCTCGTCTCACTGCAGAGACAGAAAATCCGGCCCCAGCATCACACAGCAAAACAGAGCAAGAAGGAGGCGGAGTCTTCACTTATGTTGCCTCACCCTCTGTTTTATTTTCTTCCCCTCAGCAGCAACAAACAATAATTCGGTAAAGGAAATACAAGTAATGGAAAGAAAGAGAAAAAAATAAACATATCAAAATGGGCAGTGTCCCCAGGGCCACTGCTTTTAAAGAAAACAAAAGAGTAGATTTGGAGATATTTCAGTGGCTTTGCTAAAAAGAGAATAATAATCAAGCCTTCCCTTCCTTTCTAGGCTGCACTGCTTTCCTCTATCTTGATGTAGAAAAAATATCACCCAGACTAGGGAGTCTCACATCAGAACCCCCAGTGAGTCTTGCTGAACATGTGGGTGCCAGCCCCGACTCAGTCTAGCAAATCAGAACCCTCTGTTGGGGGAACCTATGTGATTCCCATGCAGGTGGGGAAGAAAGCTCAGGGTGGGAGTGCCATGGTATGTCCTGTGCCTTGTAACACAAGATGCAGCTTGGGTAAGAAGCTCAGGTCTGTAATTGGGAATTCCAGCGTCAGGCACTGCAAACCTCATTTAAAATAAAGCACCATAAGCTTGACTTCGGATATGCAGAAAAATGAAGATTGTTGATTTCACCTTCTGTGGAAGGGGCGGGGGGCCTATTCTATTCATTTTATTCACTTAAGTCGACACTGACTGAGCTGCTCCCATAGGGAAGGGCCTGTGCCAGGTACAATAGAAAGGTGATGATGGCGATGGATTTGAGCAAGATGAAGATAACAGTAACTCATATTTACTGAGACCATAGTATGTGCCAAGTGTTTTACATGCATTATCTCATTTAATCCTCCCAACACCCTATGAGGTACTATTACCATCCCCATTCTGTGGACAAGAAAACTGAAGAAAACTGAGGCACAGGGGAGTGGAGTGACTTGCACAAAGTCACCCAGCAAGTTAGTGCAGAGCCACAGGAGGAGCCAGGTCTCCCAGACTCTGGAGTCTAGTCTCAACCATTACAGCGTAAGTCTTCCTTAAGACATTCAGTCTCTGCCTTTCTGATACTTAAATTAAGTGGAAAAGGTACAAGAAAATCAAAAGAACTCCAAATTATACAGTTTTGTGCAACAGTGAACAATCGACCTGGTGACATCTAGTGAGTCTTATCCTGTTCTGGCTAATTACTCAGCCTGACTATTGGTTAGTCTTTGTTACAAGGAATTGTCGGGGGGGGAAAAAAAAGCAATAATCAAAGCAACTATTTTCCCTCCTCTGTGGAAGGGTGGAGTCAGCACATTTTTAGAGAAAGTCAAACAGTCCCATTATTCACAAGAGTGCAGGAGCCAGGAGCTTGGCAGTCCAAACCGGGGAGGGAGGCTTCACTATTTTGTGAACTCCCAAAGGATGAAAGACATTAATAATACTATTTGTGGTGAGCTTATCTTATGCTGCATACTGCACTATTACCTCTACATGTTATTATCGAATTTGATCTTTGCAACTCTTTGAGTGAGTACTATTCAGATGAGGAACCAGACTCAGAGAGGCTAGCAACTGGCCTATGGTCACACATCTGCTCAGTGGCAAGGGGTCTGAATTCCAGCCAGCTTCTTACCCAGAATCTAGGCTGTCTCTTATTTTAAATACAAAGATACCGTTTGGAATGCTAAGTGAGCAAGAATTCACAACTGTCTGCCATTTTTAACTTGGCTGTGCCAAGCCTCACTTCAATCTGGGAGACTGGCTGGATTCTTATTTCAGCAAGTATTACTTCAATGCACTATGTTCTGTGCCAGGCACAAAAGCCCTGCATTTAATAAGTGGGAGATGTGGTCACAATGGATAAAAGGAACACACATAAAACACTTAGAGGTGGCCGGGCACGGTGGCTCAAGCCTGTAATCCCAGCACTTTGGGAGGCCGAGGCGGGCGGGTCACGAGGTCGGGAGATCGAGACCATCCTGGCTAACATTTTGAAACCCTGTCTCTACTAAAAATACAAAAAAATTAGCCAGGTTTGGTGGTGGGCGCCTGTAGTCCCAACTACTCGGGAGGCTGAGGCAGGAGAATGGTGTGAACCCGGGAGGCAGAGCTTGCAGTGAGCTGAGATCGTGCCACTGCACTCCAGCCTGGGTGACAGAGCAAGACTCCATCTCAAAAAAAAAAAAAACAAAAAAAAACTTAGAGGTGATTTCACTAGAGGGAGGTCTTGATTCAACCAAGTCATCAGTGCCTGGAGACTCATGGAGGAGCTAAGCTTTGAACAGATGCCAGGAGTAGAGGACAGGTCAGAAGTCAGGGGATGAGCTTCGAACAGAGGTCGGAGCTGAGACACCTCTGATGGTGGTGTAGCAAAGCAGTAAAGTGGCCCCAAAGAGTCAAAGGTAAAAGGCAACTCCAAAGCTGCTTTCAGCCAATGCTGCAGTGGGCATTCTGTTCCCCACGAGCCTGGGGCACGCTGGACTCTGGCAAGAGTCACAGGCCCACACTGCTGGAAGAGTGTCCCTCAGGTAGGGCACATGCACAAAAATAGGTGCAAGGAAATTCCATGAATGCTGCTGAGGAAGTTTAGGCAAAGGAAGCAAGTCTCTTCTTTTACGAGGGGATTCTGACACCAAAGTCAGCAGATCTAAAACTTTCACATTAATTTCTCCTCTACCTTAAAGAGCAGACACATACATCAGAAAGGAAGTAGAGAGAAGTCAAGGAGTAAAACTGGAACTCAAGCCTGTAACAGGTACACACGTTCGGAAACGTCTGAGTAAAAACCTTAACAAAATGCATGTGCTTCCTCCCAGTAATTCCATTTCCATAAATTCTTCCTAAGGAAGTAATGGGATAGTTGGCAAAGATGACTACAGCAGTTTTGCTTATAATAGTGATAAAGAGTGAACAACCTATCCCAGTACTTTGGGAGGCTGAGGTGGGTGGATCATGAGGTCAAGAGATCGAGACCATCCTGGCCAAGATGGTGAAACCCTGTCTCTACTAAAAATACAAAAAATTAGCCAGGTGTGGTGGTGGGCACCTGTAGTCCCAGCTACTTGGGAGGCTGAGGCAGGAGAATCACTTGAACCTGAGAGGTGGAGGTTGCAGTGAGCTGAGATTGTGCCACTGTACTCCAGTCCGGCAACAGAGCAAGACTGTCTAAAAAAACAATAAAATAAACCTAAATGCCCAACAATAAAAGCTTAGTTGACACAGTTTTGCGTGTTCCTATCGTGGCCTCCTATGCAACCATTACAAATGAAGGTGTAGGTTTCTGTTTATTAATGAGGGGGAAATTCCTAATGTATTGAGTAAAGTCAGATCAAAGAGTAGGTTATAAAACAGTTCTAAATATATATATATATATGATTCTGCTTTGTAAGATGCTTACATCTCTATAAACAGAAAAGTTAACAGACGGTATCTCTGGCAGATATGATCATGGACAATCTTTTAAAAGTTTTCATTGTTGTTTATCTGTATTTTCTAATTTTTATATCACTCCCTTATAGTTAAGCGTTTGTAGGTGGTCTGATGTCCCCTGCTTTGGTGAACTGATAACAACACTAAAGCAGCAGACCTTAAATATTAATTATTTGTTTCCCAAAAGTATGGTACATGTGCTCCTGTTGATAAAAGAGAAATTCTGAGTGGTACTGAGAAGTATCTTTGAACAACACTGCAGAGAGAAAGGAAGCCCCCATCTTTAAGTCTCCTTAGTCATTTTGTTTATTCAAGGAGAAAACCTTGGCTTGGGACAATTATGTTTTCAACTTCCCTAGAAGAACTGCTCTTCTCTCTTTATAACCAAAAGAGCTCAGCAGACAGGAGGCAGCATCTAAGCAGAAGTCAATTCCATTGCTGTGCTTCATTGTATTGATCTTTATCACTACCTTCTATTTATAGGAAATGTTTGCAATTACACCAGGGAGATAAAGCTTGCTTTAAATAAGAAAATTAGGCTGGGCGAGGTGGCTTGCACTTATAATCACAGCACTTTGGGAGGCTGAGGTGGGTGGATCACCTGAGTTTGGGAGTTCAGGACCGGCCAACATGGTGAAACCCCGTCTCTACTGAAAATACAAGAAAATTAGCTGGGGGTGGTGGCACACACCTGTAATCCCACCTAATGGGGAGGCTGAGGCAGGAGAATCGTTTGAATCCAGGAGGCGGAGCTTGCAGTGAGCTGACATTGCACCACTGCACTCCAGCCTGGGCAACAGAGCAAGACTCTGTCTCAAAAAAAAAAAAAAAATTAGCCAATTTAAATAAAATTTAAAAGTAAGGAATGAGTCGAGCAGATAATGATCAAAGTAAGGAAGTAAGGAAGGCAGCGCACGTGTATTGAAGTCTGAGGCAACAGGTGTTAACTAAAGCTACCCCTACTGGAATATCTGTGCACTGAAATATCCCAATAGTTCCCCCAGGTCTTTATTTCTATCTTATCATTTAAAACAATAGCATGGAAATAATAAATGAGCAATTTGCTCAAGTGATGACCTAGCCAGTGGGGAAATAATTTCAGAACAGGATTCTGAGAATGTCCAGATAAATCCTGCTGGGAGAGTGATTGGAAAGAGAGGTTCCTAAGAAGAGATAAAATATCTTTGCAATGTTTGCCCTGAGGAAAGAGGCCCTTCCACAGGAAGAAGGTCAAGTCCGGTCTATTTTTGTAAGTGTTTTTCAAGTGGTTAGCGGACGTATTTCCTGTGGTTCCCAGGAATTCTGCAGCAGGCTCTCAGGAGGATGTTGGTGATAGGGAACAGGGACTTGATGAGCGAGAATCAATAATTATCTCTATATTTGCTTCACTTTTTTCTATAAAAATAATCTAGGGGAAAAACACTTGCTTTAGAAGAGCAAAGTTCATTACAACAAAGAGCAGAATGGGACATGAAAGTCCCTTAGTGTGTAGCAGAGTCCTTAGGTCAAGATTCTACAAGCTGAAAATTTATCTGTTCACTTGTTCCCTCCCTCCCTCATTTACTCAATAAATATCTGAGCAATTCCTCTGTGCTGGCCATTGTTTGAGGGCTGGGCAGAAGGTGTTGAATAAACATGGCTTCTGTCCTCCAGCAGCTTACAGTCCAGTGTGGGAAAAAGATGTCAAACAAGGAAACGCATGGATGGATATATAATTAATTACAGATGATGGTGAATGTTGGAAGGAAAAGAACAAGAGGCTGAAAAAGAGAATCATGGAGGTAGAGAAGGAACTTACCTTAGTTGGGGAGGCCAGGGAAGACCTCTGAGGAGGTGGCACTTCAGCTGCCCTCTGAAAGGGGCATGGGAGGCAGCCCATGGGAAACTGTTAGGGAAGGGCACTGCTGCAGAGGGACCAATTTGTAGGAAGGCAGTCATATGGAGGAGACCATAGTGGGCTCAAGGACCCAAGGGTACATGCAGTGGCTAGAATAGAGGGGCAAAGGGAGGGAGGAGCAGTAGGTGAGGCCAGACCATCTAGGGTCTCACAGGCCATGGTAAGGATTTGGATTTTACTTTATGGAAATGGAAAGTCATGAACGGTTTTAAGCTAGGGAGTAGCCAATCTGATATAAACTGTAAAAGATCTCTCTGGCTCTGTGTGTAAAAGTGATGGGAGGGGGCCAAGAACAAAAGACGGGGCTATTTCAGAAGGTAAGACAGGAGCTGCTGGTGGATCAAACCCACTGTGGACAGTGGGGTTGGTAATAAGTATGTAAATGTGATAACCCTTCACGGCAGTCCAAGGGCTTGATTAGCATACCTCAGAGAAGTCAGCCAGCTAACACAGCTGGGACTAGGGTAAGGTGTAGGAGACACTTGCTTTGGGTAAAAATGTACTCAAGCACTCAAGATAAATCATATCTTAGCCTGCGCACGGTGGCTCACGCCTGTAATCCCAGCACTTTGGGAGGCCGAGGCGGGCGGATCATGAGGTCAGGAGATTGAGACCATCCTGGCTAACATGGTGAGACCCCATCTCTACTAAAAATACTAAAAATTAGCTGGGCGTGGTGGCAGGCGCCTGTAATCCCAGCTACTCGGGAGGCTGAGGCAGGAGAATCGCTTGAACCCGGGAGGCGGAGCTTGCAGTGAGCCGAGATCGCGCCATTGCACTCCAGCCTGGCCAACAGAGCAAGACTCCATCTCAAAAAAAAAAAAAAAAATATATATATATATATATATATATGTATATATAATATCATATTTTAATGCAGTATTTTTTAAAAATTCAATTTAATGCAAAAATATCTCTGAATAGAAAAATATTAAATAATAATAAAGAAAGGATGAATAACAGTGATAATTTGAGCAAAACAAACTTGAAATGGGCCCCCACAAGGCTTACATTAGTGTGCACATACAACGGTGTGGAGTGAGACAGACAACAAGTAAATGAAAAAGTAAATACGATCCTGAATTATCATAAACATCATGAAAGAAATACATTTCGGTCTGAGATAGAGGACAAGGAAGTCAGGAGGGCTTCCTTAGATAGGCTGGGCCTAACGCAATTGGATTCGGAGGTAAATGCTCTGCCTGGAGATGCTACGTGTGAAGGAAAATTTTTGCAGCCCAGCGCAGTGGCTCATGCATATAATCCCTGAACTTTAGGATGCCAAGGTGGAAGGACTGCTTAAGCCCAGGAGTTCAAGACCAGCCTGGGCAACATAGCAAGACCTCGTCTCTACTAAAAATATATATATTTTTTTTTAATTAGCTGGTCGTGGTGGTACGTGCCTGTAGTCCGAGCTACTCAGGAGGCTGAGGCAAGAGGATCACTTGAGCCCAGGAGTTTAAGGCTGCAGGGAGCTGTGTTCGTGTCACTGCACTCAAGCCTGGGCAACAGAGCAAGACCCTGTTACACACAGAAAAATAATTTTTGCAAATCCAGCCTATCAAACTTCCTACATTGTATAAAATTTTACAATCTAGTAACTGGAAAGTTTTGAACAGATCTATAGAAAAGTTACTCTCACCACTGAGGGTTCAAGAGTACAATATCATGAAACACTAGAAAATGTTCTGCCTTCAGTCTGCCCCACCCCAGGGGCCTATCTAAACGTCTAGATTTATCAAATTTCATAAGAGCCCACTGAACCTGACAATGCCAAGAAGGAGCCAAGGTATGTAGGATCTTGAATGTGAAGAGGAATTATGTGCAAAAAGATGGCAGCTCCGAGAAGCAAGGAGAAGTCCCTCTGGCGTTCCTCCTTACTTCTTGTTGCCTAATCTGCTTTCAAAGGCCAATAAATTCAAAATTCTCCATTTTTCAAACAACCCCACCCAACACAGTGATTCTTTAATCTCTAAACATGACAGGGGGCAGTGGACATGAAGGATATAAATGGCTTTAAAAGGTCAGTTAGAAAAAAAGAAATAAGGAGAGAAACCATGAGGAGTTGAAGGGATAAAAGCAAACCATGTTTTGAGCTACCTGCCAAAGTTCAAGAAAACTCCCATGAGAGGCCATGTTTGACTGATGAGTGTACTGCCATAGTTATTGGCAGCTATCTCTAGCCTCATGGTTTTTCGGATAACTGGCATCTTTTCTTTTTTCTTTTTCTTTTTTTTTTTTTTTGAGATGGAGTCTCGCTCTTTCACTCAAGCTGGAGTGCAATGGTGCGATCTCGGCTCACTGCAACCTCCTCCTCCTGGGTTTAAGCGATTCTCCTACCTCAGCCTGCCGAGTAGCTGGGATTACAGGCACATGCCATCACGCCTGGCTAATTTTTTGTATTTTTAGTAGAGGCGGGGTTTCATCATGTTGGTCAGGCTGGTCTCAAACTCCTGACCTCGTGATCTGCCTGCCTCGGCCTCTCGGCTGATTACAGGTGTCAGCATCGTGCCCAGCCCTGATAAATGGCATCTTGACTGCAATGTGCACCTCCCTGAAGATGCTAGATACCAAGGGAGAGTTATCTCTTAGTATAGCTTCTTGGATTTAAGACTTTAACTCACCTCCAAGCCCTTTCCTCCCTTATCAGATACCAGTCATGTCCTGGGGACTTTGGTGATGTTCCCTTGCTCCATCTCCTTCCCATAAAGGAGGATTCCTTTGCCTGCCAACAGCTGGGTTGTGAGTGGAGCCAGGTGTAGAATACTAGTGATGTGGTCACAGGACCATGAGAGCCGTCAGTGGTGCTAAAACAGAGAGCAAACAGTGCAAAAGGGAGAATGGTTCCTTTTGGACTGTTTATGTGGAATCAAATGGAGTTGGCAAGTATATGGAACCTCTAAAAATAGACCACATCTTTAAAAAGAAAAAATGCAAAAAGAAATAATTTTACATTGTCCTAGTGTAGGCTCTGCAAAACTTGGCCCTTGAAGGCTAGCACTGGGGCAAGTGACTGTTTTCTTCCTGTCCTTTGGCTGTGACACCAACTGAGTCCCTTTGCATATCCTGGGCCCTGCTCCCCTGCCTGCTTCCTGTGTGGTGCTTGGGGCATGCTGGGGCCTCCATGGCCCCCTTGGCCCCTTTCAAGATCCAGCACAGAGTCTGACATATGAAATGAGCTCCACGGGGTTTACATTCCTTCTTCGTATCCAAGCACCTTAATACACAAACCCACACGCTGGGATTGCTAACTGTTCTTCCAGAGATGCCTGGATATTGTCTGCCTAGCAGAAATATGAGTTTTGTCCTTTTTATTTTTTAATGTTTTGAGGGAGCCTCGGCCCCTTGGAAATGGGGATGACATTATAAACTGATGTTTCGGAACTGAGGGTTTTATTATTAACTAAGCCACAGATTTGCTTTGGTAAGCTGTCCAGCCTCTCTACATTACACTTCTGTTGGCTGGAGAAGAAGGGGAGGTGTTGCCCTAGCCCATATGATAGAGAAACAGCAAATTTAAAATGATTATGAAGTACCTCATATAGTGTCTACACGACAGTTATCCAGAGATGTTTGTTTATTCATCCCAAATGCTCCGGGAAACCCCAGCTGCTATCACAGTTCAGATAATCAACCCATTAAAAACAGGTTCATATTAACAAGGATAATGACAGCTGACATTTCCTAGCACTCACTATATGCAAGTCCCCTCCTGGGCCTTGTCCTATTTCTTTCTCATGCCACCGTGATGAGATCAGAGCTCTTAACAGCTTCCTTTTACAGAGAAGACAACTGGGGACCAGAAAGGTTACATGACTTGCCTGGTTTGCAAGAACTTAATGACACAGCAGAAACCCAAATCCAGCTCTACGACTCTCAGGTTGTGAGAATTTCCATTTTCGTGACATTTCCAACCCAGTCTGAAGGGGTCTCTGGCCTCTCCCCTGCCCTTCATCTGCAATGGCAAATGGCTGCCCTGACAAGGGCCAAGATGGTCTCACAGGCTGCAAGGGTCGCCTAAAGGAGGCACAAGAGTGACAATCAGGAAAGTGCTGATGGTGGGACGCCACACCCGGGTGAAGAGGACAGGCCATCAGGGGAGGAACTTGCAAAGTTCCATTCAATAAAAACAGATATCTCCTTTAGAACATGAACAAATGGACTGTGCACGTTCCAGGGACTGGTAGAGTAAAAAGAATAGTGAAGCTCAAGGGTCACTCAGTTCAAGGGGCATTTTATTCTCTTATTCACATGTATTCAGCAATGAAAATAGTGGACTCTGGAGTCAGCAAACCCTACCTTCAGATCTCAGCTCCAACATGTTTTAGATTGGTGCAAAAGTAATTGCGGTTTTACCGTTACTTTTAATATTTAGTGGTATGACCTTAGAAAAATGACGTAAACTTTCTGAGCCGTGCTTCCTTAGCTGCCAAATGGGGGAACTCAGACAATGCCTTCAGTTCAGTCGAGGACAGCTTCCCTTTTCTGTTAATTAAACTTTGGAACGTTGGGGCATTAAAACAGGCTAGGGTAGGTGATTGCACAGAGAATATTATTCTATTCATTTCCTTCCTAGCCAAAAAAAAGAGCAATACTTTCCTAACAGAATTTGAGGATTAATTAATGTAATGTGCTTGGAACCACATCTGGCATACAGTAAATGTTCAAAAAGGGTCATTATATTATTATTTGTGGACATATTTCATTATTTACGGGTAGGTCCGGAGTCGGCTATTGAGTAACAAATGGTGGGGCAAGCCCTCAGCGTTTCTAAAGAGATAACAAACACATACTTCAAAAGACTGCGTCTGGAGAAGCTAAATATTCTAGGTCAAGAGGGAAGGAAAAAAAAGACACAGTAAACAGACCATCTTCCTATAAGCTGGAAGGTTGGCTGATTTCGAGAAAGGAATGTCCTTGCTGGGCTGGTTCTGGAAATTGTAACTTGCACAACAACAGATTCAAAAGATTTTTGGAGACACATCAGTAAGAGAAGGCTAAAGGAGGCAGTGAAGGGCTGCCAGAGCCCCTGCAGAATCACTATGCATTTGGCGTGAAGCCCTGGGGTTTTAATGTGTCCGTCTGCAGGAAGGATATTTCCATTTAAGATGTGTGCAGGTCTTCAGGATGGCCCAGGGCCGGCAGGATGGTTTGGACCATGGTGTACCATTAAAGTTCAGACAGAATGGGGGCCGGCAGAGCACGCCATTGCACCAGGGAACACTCTGTTTTTCCTTTTGGAGTGGATGCTGTTTTCTCTAAGCACTTAAAAGAATTCCTGACCTCCAACTGAATGATGCTCTATGAGGGGAAGTATTTTGTGGGTGAATAAGCTAGACTGCAGAGAAAAAACATCCAGAATCAAGGGAAGAAATAAAGGATACTAGAGGACACCTGTGTATGTGTGTGTGTGTGTGTGTGTGTGTGTGTGTGTGTGTGTCTGCTTGTAGTTCTCTACTCTTTGTTAAGAAGTGTGCAAGTTGGGGCTGGGACTGAGCTGTTTGGTGACACAGCTGGATCAGATAACAGCCCCCACTTCCTGCCAGTTACACTAGATGCAAGCCTCTATGTCCCTCTTATCTGAAACATGGCTTGATGAGTCTAGTATGGCTAGATTGTAAACTCCTTAAAGGCAGCAACTGATTTCTACTACCAACCCATAATCCCTTATTTGAAAAGCCTTGGGCTAGATATGTTTCAGAATCCAGAATCTGGGTAATTTTAGAGACGTGGTATGGTGTATATATTGTATATTATGGAACAACTCCAGTGCAGTCTGGGACACTACCCTAGAATCAAACACATTAGTCACTATACCAGATTGTATAAGTACTATTAACACAAAGCAGAACAAATAGGCTTTAAGTCTCAGGACAGTTTGGGCCAGGTTTTGCCACAATCTATTATGAAAGAACTTCTAGCTTTTAGAGCTTTTTGAATGTCAGAATTGTGGATTAGGGATCTCAAGTCTTTCTTTTTCTTTCTTTTCTCTTTTTCAAATTTCCAGGACATCTGCGGCATTCTGCCCATAGCAGGCACCGAGTAGAAGCTGTTGATTTCTAGAGTATGTGACATCGTGATTTCCCTCAAATAATATTCGATTCTAGAAACCAGGGGACAGTTTATTCTCAGTGACTTGGGGAGTCTTTAGAATTAAAAGTATCCTAAATTAAAGAACAGAAGAGAAAGACTATTAAGAGAAGAACTATTAAGCCCATTCTCTGTCATCCTGAACAGTAACACATGTAGACCCACGAAATATACTGAAAATTCATCCCTAGCACATCATGTTGAGCACCTAAGCAAATGAGAGGAGTGCATCATTACATATAAATGGCAATGGAAAGTTCTAACCTATCACTTAGAACACGGTATTTTTCGAATACTCCTCAAATATTTCTAAATGGGCCAGGCGTGATGGCTCATGCCTGTAATCCCAGCACTTTGTGAAGCCAAGGCGGGAGGATTGCTTGAGCCCAGAAGTTTAAGACCAGCCTGGGTAACACAGAAAGATGCCATCTCTACAAACACATTTTTAAAAGCCAGGCAGCCGGGCGTGGTGGCTCACGCCTGTAATCCCAGCCCTTTGGGAGGCTGAGGCAGGCGGATCACCTGAGGTCCGGAGCTCCAGACCAGGCTGGTCAACATGGTGAAACCCCATCCATACTAAAAATGCAAAAATTAGCCAGGTATGGTAGTGGGTGCCTGTAATCCCAGCTACTCAGGAAGCTGAGGCAGGAGAATCAATTGAACCCAGGAGGCAGAGGTTGCAGTAAGCCAAGATTGTGCCATTGCACTCCAGCCTGGGCAACAAGAGCAAAACTCCATCTCAAACAATCAAACAAAAAAAAAGTTAGCCAGGCATGGTGGCCTAGGCCTGTAGTCCCAGCTACTTGGGAGGCTGAGGTGGGAGGATCGCTTGAGCCCAGGAATTTGAGGCTACAGTGAGCATGAGTGTACCACTGCACTCTGCACTCCAGCCTGGGTGACAGAGCAAGACCCTATCTCAAAGAAAAAGAAAAAAAAAAGGCCGGGCGCAGTGGCTCACACCTGTAATCCCAGCACTTTTGGAGGCCGAGGCGGGTGGATCACAAGGTCAGGAGATTGAGACCATCCTGGTGAACATGGTGAAACCCCGTTTCTACTAAAAACACAAAAAATTAGCTGGGTGCGGTGGCGGGCGCCTGTAGTCCCAGCTACTCGGGAGGCTGAGGCAGGAGAATGCTGTGAACCTGAGAGGTGGAGGTTGCAGTGAGCCGAGATCACTCCACTGCACTCCAGCCTGGGCGACAGAGCCAGACTTTGTCTCAAAAAAAAAAAAAAAAAAGAAAGAAAGAAAGAAAAAGAAAAAAAAAACTTAAAAATGAAATGACTCAAAATATTTCTAAATATGAAAAATCAAATTTGTTCAATCCTAAATCAATACCAGATGATTTGTAAAAGTGACAAAAGGGGCCGGGCGCGGTGGCTCACGCCTGTAATCCCAGCACTTTGGGAGGCTGAGGCAGGCAGATCACCTGAGGTCAGGAGACCAGCCTGGCCAACATGGTAGAAACCCCGTATCTACTAAACGAATCCAAAAATTAGTCGGGTGTGGTAGCATGCGCCTATAATCCCAGCTACTCGGGAGGCTGAGGCTAGAGAAATCACTTGAACCCGGGAGACGGAGCTTGCAGTGAGCCGAGATTGTGCCACCGCACTCCAGCCTGGGTGACAGAGCAAGACTCCGTCTCAAAAAAAAAAAAAGGTGACAAAAGGTTATACAGCTTAGGTGATAGTCAAGCTAACATCTATGGAATGCTCACAAGTTTTCCAGTGCTGAGGTTACAGTGACTCTGTTCAGTAGCTACTGTTATGTAGCCCCATTTTGCAGATGAGGAAACTAGGGCACTGTGAGAATGAGTCATTTACTAGTGAGTGTCCAACCAGGATTCAAATCCAAGTTTAGCAGTATGCTGGGTAAACCAGCTATCAGAGGAGAAAAAAAAAAGAGAGAGAGAATTTTAAAAGCCCTGGCATTTGCCAATTTCTATGATATAAATGCTCTCACCAGGGTTAATTTCAAGATATTAATGGTTTAATAATAGTAAAATTCCTGAATATTTAATAATTGGCTTACATGAGCTTGTGGGAGCTGTTTCCTGCACACCATTGTCAAGTCCATCCCATAGTCAGGTCCACAGTTTACTGTCAGCCATGGAAGATGAGATTTCAGCTCATGGAACAGAACTGGTTTTGGGGGCAGCATGCTGAGATACTAGCCCAGGCCAGTCAGCCATGGCTACACTTCTACCTCAGACCCAGTACAGATCACAGAGGGTGGAGTAGAAGAAAAAGAAAGCAAAGAACACACTGCCTCCCTTTCTTCAGCAAACTTTCCTTCACCAGGGAGTGGAAGGTGGGTCCCTGCCAGCCTAACACGCCTTGGCAGAAATAACAAAACCTGGATTTTTTTTCCAGGCCCTACAAATATTTTTCTTGGTTAGATAAGTTCAGACTTGAGACTAAAGGAGCTGATCACTTCCTTTCTGAGAGCCTTAATTTCCATAGTATTTTCTTTAAAGAAATAAGGAAGTATTTATTACAAGATGAGGACAGGGTCTGAGCCTGCCTTTAACCAAAGGTAGGGTATTCTGGCCTAATTTGAACCCAATTAAAATACATTTAGGTTCTTGGCTTAGCTTTTTTGTCAATACCTGTAGGACATCACCTTCTAATTAGGTAGTCTGATAAGACGTTCCATGAGAGGCTCCTGAGAAAGGACTGACCCTTCAATCAACAAGAATTCACAGGACACTAATTATGCATAGGTATTTGCTCAATGCTGGATATAGAAAGAAAAGGCATAGTTTCTGTCCCAGGGTCTCAGAGACTAATGAAGGAGTCAGTCAAGTATACGTAGTTAAATTACATTCATTTGCTTATTCAACAGATGTTTATCAAATGCCCATTAGGTGCCAGGCATTTTGCCAGGCACTGGGATACCATTGTGAGCAAGACCAATCGGTTTGTACTAACATGGAGCTGACAGTCCAATCATGAAAAGAGACATTAAATAATCACAAGAGTGAATGTGTAATTAAACACTGGTAGTAAGAGCTATGAAGAAATGTTAAATGGTCCTATGAGAACTGGAGGAACCTGACTCAGTTCAGGGAAGCCAGGAAAGGCTTTCATGAGGAATTGAGAGTTGAACTAAGATTTGAAGAAAAATTAGGAGTTAACCAGGGGAGCAGGGGAGAGAGAAAGAGAGGAACATCACTCCAGAGGGAACAGCATGGGCAAAGGTCCTAGGGTGGGAGGGAATCAGAAAATGGAAGGCAAGTTTGGAGGGAGATGTGGTGGGAAATGAGGCAGAAGGGGAGTAAGGGCTGAAACTCCTGCAGGCCACCGCATGACTTTTGTTTTTGTCCCGGAGCAATGGGAAATCACTGAAGAGTTTAGGCAGGGGGATATAGATGAGAATTACACCCAGCGCTGCAGTGAAGTAAAGGAAATGCTGTCTGCCGTTGAGAGAGCACAGGGGAATGAACCCACCTAAACTTGTATATATGAATTTTAAGAAAGAGCAGGGAGGTTAGGGTTGGGGGATGTGTCCAAATAAGGCTTGCTTGAGGAGGAAATATCCGAAATATCCAGCTAAATTTTTGAAGGGTGAGTGTGACTTAGCCAGACCATGGTGAAAGGGTGGAGGAAAGGAGAAAGAGAGAGAGAGAGCAAGAGAGAGAATACTGTTGGCAGCAGAAGAATGTTTGGGCTAAGATCTGGGTGAGTATGAGGGTGTAGGGGGACTATAAAAAGAGGCCAATAAGAGAAAAAGTCACAGGGTTAATGATAAGAGCCTCACAGGTCATGGCAGGAGTCTGGGTTTTATCCTGAAAAACAATGGGAAATCAATGACCCAGTCAAAGATCTACAGCGGGGGAGTGATGAGTTAGAACGGTCACTAGCAGCAGAATTGACAGTGGATTGAAAGAAGGCAGTGCTGGAAAGGTGAGACCTGCTGCAGCAGCCCAGGTGAGACAGGTGCTGGGTCTGTGCTAAGGCAACAGCAGTGAGGCTGGAGAAAAGAGAATGGCTTTAGGAGACACTAAAAAGGCAAAACTGAAAGGTCATTGTCACCAACTGAACGAGTGGGAGTGATTTCTATTCTGCCCAAAGAATAGTCTCAATGAAACATTCTTCTATTTGGGTTGTCTTGCCTTATGACCTGGTACAGGGTCAATTTTTGTAAATGTTCCATGTGTCCTTGATAAGAATGAAGTTCACTTCATTGTTGGGTACAAGGTTCTTTTATACACTCATCAATTAAATTTACTAGTGGTGTATTTCAATCTTCTACATACTTATTAATATTTGGTGTCTGTTTGCTCTGTCATTTATGACAGAAATGTATTATAAAATCTCCCACCATAATTGTGGAGTTGTCATTTTCCCTTTACATATTTGTCAAGTTTTGTTTTATGTATTTTTGAGGCTATGTTATTAGATATATACATGTTTGGAATTTGTATATCTTTCTGTTGAATTAATCTACTTATTATGTGGCAATCCCTTTTATTTTTAGTCATTCTTTTTGTCTTAGACCTATTTTATCTGATATTAATATAGTCACATGAGTTTTCAATTTTTTTTTTTTGGAGACAGAGTTTTGCTCTGTCTCCCAGGCTGGAGTACAGTGGTGCAATCTCGGCTCACTGCAAGCTCCACCTCCCGGGTTCTCACCATTCTCCTGCCTCACCCTCCCCAGCAGCTGGGACTACAGGCGCCCGCCACCACGCCTGGCTAATTTTTTGTATTTTTAGTAGAGACGGGGTTTCACCGTGTTAGCCAGGATGATCTCGATCTCCTGACCTTGTAATCCGTCTGCCTGGGCCTCCCAAAGTGCTGGGATTACAGGCGTGAGCCACCGTGCCTGGCCAAGTTTTCTATTTTTTTGTTAACATTTGTCTGGTATCTATTTTTCATTCTTTTACTTTTAACCTTTCTATGTCATTATGTTTTTAATGTGTCTCTTGTAATCAGAGTGCAGATGGATTTAAAAAAAAAGGTAGCTAGTAAATTTAGCACATTATATTTATTGTGATTATAAATATATTTGGATTTATTTTGGTCACCTAATTTTGAGCAATTTTTTTACTTTATTTCCTTTTTTTCTTTTTCTGGATTATTTTGGAATAGCACAGGGTTTTTTTGTTTTTGTTGTTTGGTTTTTCTTGAGACGGAGTTACGCTGTTGTTGCTCAGGCTGGAGTGCAATGCTGCAATCTCAGCTCACCACAACCTCTGCCTCCTGGGTTCCAGCGATTCTCCTGCCTCAGCCTCCTGAGTAGCTGGGATTACAGGCATGCACCAACACGCCCGGATAATTTTGTATTTTTAGTAGAGACGGGGTTTCTCCATGTTGGTCAGGCTGGTCACGAAGATAAGCACAGTTTTATTTATTCCACCTTATTCCCCTTACCCCTACCAGTTGCTGCTTGGACTAAATACATTCTATTTTTTTTTTTTTTTTTTACTAGTTACCTTTAACATTTAACATGTATATTTGACTTAACAAAAATTAAAGTTAATATCTCTAAGGAAGAGTTAAGATTTTGGGTGATGCCATTCATATAGCCACAGGGAACAAGGACTTAGAGCATATTCGGAACCAAAGCTAAGACCTGTTTTGTATGTGCTGGGTTTGAGGATACATACAATTATCACCTTAGCAGGTGTCTGTCTATACATCTACCTTCAGTGGCTTTATACACTTTGCAAAATATCCTCCTTCATGGGTATTCCACATTGCTTACATAGTGACAGGGATTAAAAACAAAACTAAAAAATAAATGTCAGTGTTTGCCTTCCTTTGATTCTTAACACATCACCGTCTTTCCTTCCAGCTTAGTTTCCAGGGACAAGCTGAGCACAAATGTTTCCTAGAAATAATGGGCTTTGCAAATAATTATAATAACTATATAGTAACTGTACTATATTAACTGTCGATAAGCTGAGAACTGAGTCTGAAATGCAGACCAGGATTTTTTCTTACGAAACCATGGCTTACCTTTGCGTCCTTCATCTTCTCTGCTATGTTTGTGGCTTAATCACAGGGGGAGGAGCTTAGCTTATTTCTGCCAAATATGGGAATGAAAAACTTCTATTTTCAAACCAATTAAAAAATCATTTTAAATTAAGCATTTAATCACAGCTGACTTAGATCACACCAGGCTCCAACTAGTTCAACATAACCAATTACTACTATCTCCTATAGGTCAGGTCCCATTTTTCAAGTGCTGTATGAATATTGCACCCATTTAATCCTTCAGACGACTGTGTGAGAGGCAGGGTGAGAATTATCAGAGGAAACATCTCAGAAGCAGCGAATGACTCGCCAAGGTTCCCAGAGCCAACGTGGTTGCTTACTATCCACATCCTGTTCATGTGTCAGAGTTCAGGTTCCCTTCCAGAGGCCACAGCTGATAAAGTATGTCAGCCTTAACATAGATGTTCCAATAGGCTTGGTGTTCCTCTAACCTGGGTGTCACTGATAAATCAAAAAAATCATCTGGATTTCCTAAAATCTCCCCAGTGCCCCAAATCTCAAAGGGCTGGGCTTCGTGCACAATGATAACATGGAGTTCGCCGGGCTTGATCTTCTCCATTTCCCAACACAACACAGACAATCCCCTCCTCTGACAGCCACTAAAAAGAAAATAGTAACAAGAAGCAGAGCTTATAAAATTCCATTACACTTAATGCCTGATTTTACTTAGTTAATGGATTCATTTATTAAAGCAATTTGTGTAAATCTCCAAGGGCCTGCTAAGGTTGCTGCCTTATGGTTTTATCACGTCATATACTTCCTTTATTTCTATCCTTTAACAAATAGTGGATTGACAAGGAACTTTGAACCAACTACTGCTCAAACTATAGGTAAATTACAAATAAAGTTTAAAATAAGGACTTTTCATGCCCCAGGGGTTTCCTTTAGCAACAAAAAGGGATTTCATTTTTTGTATGTTTCAGCTGAGTCATCAATCCCAGCTACCATTGTCTGTCAGTTTCATGTTGACTCCAGGCTTATTTTCAGGAGCCTACTTGTCTCCTTCAGGTTTTCAGGTGTGGATATGAAGGGTTTGGGGAGCCATCTGACATCAGTATAGGCACCCTCATGATGGTCCCTCTCACTGAGGGGAGCAGGCAGACAGCAGAGGTGTGGCCTT
Organism: Macaca nemestrina; assembly: GCF_043159975.1. Lineage (NCBI taxonomy): Eukaryota > Metazoa > Chordata > Mammalia > Primates > Cercopithecidae > Macaca > Macaca nemestrina. The sequence continues at coordinate 37,806,260 of NC_092130.1, forward strand.
GTATAACTGCAGGTACACTGTGGTCAGGAGGGAGGGGCCCCTGAGGACCTGCTGGGCTCTGGCCGAGGTCAGTTAGCCAGTGAGAACTCCACAATGATTAAGTCTGGGCTGTATGGCTCATACACACATGATCTAGAATCTAGGTGGATCTAGAAGAAAGTCCATTCTTTTTTTTTTCTTTTTTTGAGATGGAGTCTCGCTCTGTTGCACAGGCTGGAGTGCAATGGCGCAATCTTGGCTCACTGCAACTGCCGTCTCCCAGGTTCAAGCGATTCTCCTGCCTCAGCCTCCTGAGCAGCTGGGACTACAGGCACGCATCACCACGCCTGGCTAATTTTTATATTTTTGGTAGAGATGGGTTTTTGCCATGTTAGCCAGGCTGATCTTCAACACTTGACCTCCGGTGATCCACCTGCCTTGACCTCCCAAAGTGCTAGGGTTACAGGCATGAGCCACCATGCCTGGCCTGAAAGGCCATTCTTAACATGAAATTGCCCCACAATCAGAAGCAAATGGGGACCTACACCGGAGGAAGTCAGAGACAAGGAGAAACAAAATTCAGCCCACCTGAGATTGACAATACAAATGACTATCTGTTCAGTTAAGTGGCAACCACTAGTATATAATTATTGTCTCCTGTACCAAATGAAGTACATAACTTAGGAAGTGCTTGGAAAAAATAAATGAAAGAAAAAATTCATTATCTCTTAGTTGTACTTTAAGGAAGGGGAATCTGGTGATGGTTGTGTGCTAATGGAGAGGTAAGGCGTAAAGATATCCAAAGAGCTAAATTGCTTTACTTTGGAAGTGGATCCAGAAGGGAGTGGAGTGAGAAGTTAGAATGAGAGGCTGGGTGGAGAGAGGAGTGAGTGGAGAGACAGAGGAAGAGACAAAGGGAGAGAGAGTAAGAGAGCCAGAGGTAGGCACAGAAGGACTTAAAGGCTTATGGATAAGAGAGAAAGTTTGGAAGAGACAGTGAGGATGGAGAGAGATTGTACTATGCAAGGTAAACTCTGCAATCCTCTCTATGAAATTGACATAAATAAAATTATATATATATGTAATATTATATTTATTTTCTGTCTGTTGCTTATTATGCGAAAAGAATTGATCGAAGTTTCACCATATGGGATAAAGGGGACATTTGGGACGGTCTGACTTTAAATATAGTTTATATGGTATATGCAAAATTCTCTTTAGGGTTCTTGGAGGCACCTCCAACAGTAGCTGAAACCAGGGACAATGGCGGGCCCATGTGGCAGCAGAGTGGGAAAAATGTACCAGACACGTTAAAATGCCAGGAGCAGAGAAAACAGATGGAGGCTTCCAACATGAGCCCTCATTTTAAAGTCCTAAGGACAAATTATTGTAATTGGTGTCGATTTATGAGGGAACTGTCTCCTATGACAGCAGCTCCACAAGGCTGCTGCAGGCACTGATGGATGGTTAGTGCAGGGAAGACAGCGTAGCTGCTGGTCTTCCATGATGCTCACGAAGCTGCTGGGGTGGGCTTCTCCTGGAGAAGGAGGAGATGCATGGAGTCCTGTTTCATGGATGACATGGGGGCAAAAGGAGAGGCTGTTGGTGGAGACTAGCCAACCTTTGGGTCACAAATGAATAAATATATGAATGACAAGTTAATGGTGGCAGATGTACACGCCAGCCAATGGGTGAAAACCCCACTTCTCATAAAAAGACTAGTGTTGATAAAGTCACTAAACCTTTTCATGGTGATCAAGAGAAAAATGGGGCTTTCCGTTCCCAGATTCCTTTTGCGGTTCAGCTCCATTGCTTACTAGCTGTTGCCCTTGGGCAGGTCACTGAACATCTTTAAGCTTTGGTTTTATTTTATTAAAACTGAGGATAATATTAGTGTCCACTTCAAAGGATTATGGTGAGATTACTTGAGATAACCTGTAGCCCAAAATACATTAATGATGAGGATGATGATTTTCATTCCAAGACCACTTGGTAATCAATATGTATTGATGATCACATTCACTACACACACTTACAAAGTGCAGCTCCCAGGCCGGGCACGGTAGCTCATGCCTGTAATCCCAGCACTTTGGGAGGCTGAAGCAGGCGGATCATGACATCAGGAGTTCAAGACCAGCCTGGCCAATATGGTGAAACCCCATTTCTACTAAAAATACAAAACTTAGCCAGGCATGGTGGCGCACTCCTGTAATCCCACCTACCCGGGATTAAGGCAGGAGAATTGCTTGAATCGGGACCTGGGGGACAAAGGTTGCGGCGAGCCGAGATCGTGCCACTGCACTCCAGCCTGGGCTACAGAGAGAGACTCCGTCTCAAAAAATAAAAATAAAAAAAAAATTTTTTAAAGGTGCAGCTCCCATGTTAGTTTCCTGGTCTCTTTTTGGCCTCTTTCTTTTCAGAGTCACCAGCACTTCCTTCTCCTAAATTGTGGGGCAAGTATATGTTTTAACCAATTCTAATGCTCATTGGTTTTGTTTTTTAATCCTCTGAGGTGTAAGCGATGCATTTTCACATTAATAATATAACTTTGTATATAGTGGCTACATACAATGTTAAAGGTATATTATATATAACATGGTGGTTTCTGTGTTCTATCACACATTAGAAAATAGCTAGGATGAAAACAGCCTGTGTGCAAGGGACAGACCCACCTCTCAGCCACATGAAGCTATGGGAAGCTGTGGAATGGGCAGGGACCAGGCACAGCCTTCATAATCTGTCTCGTAACATTTCCTTTGATATGGTGTTTGCCCTTTACAAACCCCACTCACTCCCACTCTGTGCCTTTTTCCCTGGTTCCAGCTCTGTTTCCCCCAGTCAATCCAGAAGGTTGCCTTAACACACTAACCCTTTGCTGTCCCTGTTGTGTCCCTGAAAGGCCTCCTGTGCCTTTGGCTACAGGTCCTGAATGTCCAGGCCATCTGTGCTATCTGCTTCGCTGTACCTCATCAAGACAGCGTGAGGGTGGAGGGCAGAACCTTGGTCCTGGCCTCTCAGCTTTTGTGGGTTTCAGCCAGACCCTGGGTGTTATTTTAGTGCAACTTTGGTGTTTAATTTGAGGATGTGTGTGGACCAGAAGGAGGGACCAAAACATGATTTTTTTTCCCCTTGGTCAAATGATTAAATTTGAAGTTCTAAAAAATGCACAGTTTGGTCCAAAGCTGTGTCCAACTGGGAAGAGAGAAATGCCCTGGAAACCCCTCCCAGGCCTGGGACCATCCTTCCTTAACCACCAGCCGCCCCACAGGCCTGCAGACTGCGGGCATCACCTGGGCAGGCTGTGCTTACTCACTCCCCAGGAGCCCTGTGCCCTGAAGCTGTCCTTCCTCTCTTCAAAGTGCATTTTGTGCCTTTGCTGGAAGAACCGACTACAGATTTGTTCAATTTCTTACAGTCTTGAAAGCGCCACAAGCAGCAGCTGCTGAGCCATGGCTGAAGGGGAAATCACTACGTTCACAGCCCTGACCGAGAAGTTTAATCTGCCTCCAGGGAATTACAAGAAGCCCAAACTGCTCTACTGTAGCAACGGGGGCCACTTCTTGAGGATCCTTCCGGATGGCACAGTGGATGGGACAAGGGACAGGAGCGACCAGCACAGTAAGCCCATCTCTATGACACCCCCTTCCCTTTCTGACAGCTTCTGTAGTCGAGGTGGGAGGAAGGTACATATTTAAGTACAGGTACTTGCTTCTCCAGGGTTCTATTCAGGCATGACACATTCAGAGGTGGAGTCACATAAATGTGTAGAATGTCTGGGTTTGGAAAATAGGGAGTTGTGGGGGCCACCACTTACCCAAACGTGTCCTATTTCAAGTTTTTTAAAGCACTCTCTGCTGACCCAACAGAACTGGCTGCCGGTGCTCGATCCCTGTATGTTTTCCCAGGTTTCTGTAACTAGTGAAGGATCTGGCCCCCAAGGCTAGTCAGGGGTCTGCATGCTCCATGATGGGATGAACCAGACGGGCATGGCGGTAAATCCTGCACAGAGATGTGGGCTCCGTTTCAAGTCAACTGACTCTCCTGGTTATGTTTCCACTGGGCTTGATTTGTGAAATCCTAGTTCATAATCGTAGTCTTACACAACATAAATTACGCAGCTTTCCCTCTGCGTATCACGCAGATGTGGCTGTGGTAACCAGCAGAGGTAAAGTCATTCTCCAGACCTTATAGAAACTGGAGAGTAGGAGCGACTAGCGCCAAATGCTGCGTATCTCTTCCAGCACTTCCTGGCAGCCCGGGTCTCAGAGGTGTTGATAAATGAAGGTATGACTCTGGAGAAAAGAATCTTCTTGACTCTCTAAGTATAAAAAAATCTCTTCCTTCTGCTTTGATACTTCTGGCACTGGTGTGTATGTTTGATATTAGGTGTCCAGGTCCTATCATGATGTCATCTGAGATCCCCTGAGTCCCACTGCAGCATCAGAGGTTACAAAGAAGCCTAAAGCCAGATCCAGTCCCTGCTTACAGGGTCAGCAATCTCAAGAGTCAAACATAAAACAAATCAAGAGAAGGAAAATCAGGAGACACAGAAGAAGCCAGGCAGGCAGGAAGTTTCTGTAGGACTGGCTTTAAAATGCAATACAAAACACTCACTTTGACATGATGGTTTATAGATCAGGTGGTCTTAATTATTCATGGACCATGCACCAGAGGTTGCAGGTTCTAAGCACAAATGACCACTTCACTGGTGCTCATGCTCTACCCTCAGATGCACGGGTAATGGAGATGGACGCTGACGTTTACACACGAGGTGACATTGTTCCTTCCTCCCCACCCACCACACAGACCCTTGAGATGAGGAGCAGGAAGGCTGACGCTGGGGCTTGCAGCTGCAGAATTAGCTCTTTTGGGCTTTGTTTTGATGGTTTATCTTCAAATGGGCTTGCTGAATGCCTTATTTTCAGTGAAAAACAGGTGTCAGAATGAGGCAAAAAAAGGACTCTAGTTTGTTAAAAAGCATACATAAGCAATGTTCACTGCAAATTAGCAAACTTAGATTGTAGTCCATTGTGTCAGGCATGATACACAATTCATGTGATCTGCCCCACAGAACACAAGGGAACAAGCTTTAATTCCTCTGGGTTTTAAGTGTTCCTAATACATCTTACCAATTTTCTGAAAAAGTAGGGAATGCTCTCCAGTCCTCAGAACCCAAGAGGAAAGACAAGCTTCGTGATATGTTCCTTGGGGTTAAGCTAGCTCTTCTGGGAAACCTTGACTTTTGGAGTAACAAGAGGCTCCAATACTGGAATTTCTTTTTTTTTTTTTTGAGACGGAGTCTCTGCCGCCCGGGCTGGAGTGCAGTGGCCGGATCTCAGCTCACTGCAAGCTCCGCCTCCTGGGTTCACGCCATTCTCCTGCCTCAGCCTCCCAAGTAGCTGGGACCACAGGCGCCCGCCACCTCGCCCAGCTATTTTTTTGTATTTTTTAGTAGAGACAGGGTTTCACCGTGTTAGCCAGGATGGTCTCAATCTCCTGACCTCGTGATCCGCCCGTCTCGGCCTCCCAAAGTGCTGGGATTACAGGCTTGAGCCACCGCGCCCGGCCTGGAATTTCTGTAGCAATGGAAAATGGCTTCCTTGTTGTCATTCCATCATTAGCAAAACAGACTGCACTCTGGGTGTGTAACGCTGGCACAACTTCTGGAGTCCACAGTGGATTTGTTTGCCTGACTTAGGATGTCAGGAACCCTAGAAAGGAGCACAATGTAGCCCTGGGAGTGCAGGAGAGGATTTCCGCATTCAAGGAATGCCAGATTATTTTCCAAGTGAACTGGGGCAACTGCACCTTTCTGTCCTCACTTTTCTCATTTGTACAAAAAGAATACTAATATTCCTTGCCTCACAGGTTTCTTGGGAGGGTTAAATGAGATAATATAGTGAGAGTTCTTGGCACAGTGGCTGGCACAGAGGAACAGCACAGCACGTGTTGGTTCATATTGCAGTTATCATCATCGAGCCTTCTATATAATCAGCCTAGCATATGGTAACAGAGGGTCGTATTTAAGGACCTTCCAGACTCTTCTTTTTTACAGTACTGCCACCCAGGAAAACCAAGGGGCTAGATGCAGGCTTGGATTCAGGGTTTCTCTGCCAACACTCAGAGTTGTCGTGTGGGCCTATCATTTGCTTACTCTGAACTAAGAACAAGGACCACGAGGACAGAGATCAGAATAAGTGGGGTGGGTGGTCAGAAGCCCATCCCTGTACCTGTCATTACTGGAACTGGATATTCCGCTGCAGAGTCAGCAGGCTCCAGTTCAAGCCTACTCTGCCCCTTTCTGCCTGGAGCAGCCCTGGACAATTAACGTTCTTGCCATTATGCATTCTTTCTGTTTGCAAACTCTGCAAGAGAAGCTTCAAGCTCCCCAGCCCTGGGACTCCAGTCCTTTCCTAACTAGAAATTTAAGTGTCTCCAGTGTTCCCAACTAATTTTCAGGAAAATCGTTTAATCTCGCTGAGACTCAGTTTCTTCACCTGTGGAATGGAATGGCAGCATTGCCTAGTGTGCCTCATAAGGGCGAAACTTCTATTTACTAGGATTCTGCAGGTGAGAGGCGTCCTGGGCACGGAGGTACTCCCTGAATGTGGTTCTGTCGCCCTCTTCTGCCCAGTGGTGGTACTGCCAAAGCCCTTCTGAGTTTCAAGGGTTATTCAGAAACAGAATTGCCTCGGCCAGGCATGAGGCGGATGCTCCCTGGCTACATGTGATCCGCACGGCCTGGCAAGGAGATATTTTCGATGCCTTGATCACTAGTTTGAACATAATTAGAGACTGAGGTGACAGAGTCACATGTTAAGACTTCCTTCAGAAAGAGCGTTTCTAAAAGCCAATCGAAAAATTTAAAAAAATCACACAAGATAGAACCGTATGCCTTTGAGCTCTACAAGACAGAAATAACTCCTTTCATGGCTTCTCTTTGTCCCAAGGTCATTGATCTTTCCTGGGCAAGTGTATCTTCTTCCTGCCTCAAGGAGAATGAGTTTCCAAGTACCTAACATTTCTTACAGTGGTATAACGCTAGGGCAGATGCTCGTGTGGGGGCCATTCTAATAGAGACCTGAGTAAAATGTCTCTACTGGTGGACTTCTGGCCTGCAGAGAAGATGGTTTTGGTTTGTCCCGTTACCATTCTTCAGATCACTGCTGCAGGCAGTTACCAATATGGACTGTGGACGCTGGTTACGCTGCCATGCTAGGAAGGCCAGGCAGAATCACCCAGGGAGTGCTGCATAGATCCCAGGGCTGATGGGCACAGTTTGTGAGAAGGTTCATGTTGGCCCCTAAGCTTCAGCTCAGGGAGACACATAAATGGTGTCACCATGAGAGGGGGGGGGTCCTGGAAGAGGATCAGGTCTGGGGGAAGATGGCCAGTTCCATTTTGGACACAAGCATTTGAAGAGTGTCTCATGTACCATGCAGCCGTCCTTGGGGTTATAATTCTCCATTTATTTGTGCAATTATTTAATGGTTTTCCCTCCTACTGGACTCCTAGAGGATAAGGACTTTGTCTCTTATTGCTCAACACTACAAACTTTGTGTCTAGCACATTGCCTGCCACTTGGTAAAATGCCCAGTAAACATTAATTTTATAAGTGACTGAACTGTATTGGTGGCAGCTAAATTCAAAGTCAACAATATATTCAATAAACATCTGTGAGCCCTGATATATGCTGGGCATTGTGTTGAACTCCTCCACTTCCACCTAACCACAACCTTGAGAGGTTACTAATTATCATCACTCTAAGAACACTGCAGCTGACAGGCGTGACCAGCTCCTAACTGGGAGGGCTTGGCACCGACCACATCTTCTGTTTCCAGGACTAAGGCTCCTTCTGTATCCCACCACCACCTGACACCAACATCATGACAGCGGTTCCGCCCCACAAACTGATTCAATACACACATCTGTGCTGTGGGTCAGATGGGTGGAGGTCAAGTCCCAGCACTGCTATTTACCAGCTGTGTCATCCTGGGACAGTTACTTCTCAATGTGCCTCAGTTTCCTTGTTTTAAAAGCAAGAATGACAACAGCACCCACTCATCGGAATGTGGGAGTTTTAATGTGATAATGTTTGTAAGAGTGTTTAGCACACTGCTAGGCACATAAGTGCTCCAAAAAAATGATATTGATCATCATTCTTCTGGGATTCCTGAGCCTTCCTCACCTAACCACCTGACCTGTCAAGTCTGTTAGATTAAGTGAATGCTATGCTTGCTCGCAGAACTGAGGGTGACTCTTTGTCCCAGCTTCTCTGGGACTACCTGGGTTGAAGCCCCTGAGGCCTGACACAGAGGCATAATGTGCCCAGGCACAGGTGCAGCAAACCCCGCTCCATCTCACTCCTCTGGCAGGGCAAGTCTGCTCTGTGTTTGATTCTGATCTTTCTGGGGAGTTTCCTCTCTGGTGAAGGGGGACCATGACTTATCCCTCAACGGGATTATTAACTGGAACAATAATTAGAGAATAATTTCCTTATGAGCATTCCAAACCTGCAGCTGCCTGCCATAGCCCACAACCCCTCACCTCCCCAAGCACGCAAGAGGCTACGTGGGGAGCAGAATTACCGGCACCACTCACTGCACAAATGGAAACGTTCTTAGGCAAAGTGCGTGCCAATCAAATATTTATAAATCAAGCCACATCCTAAAGGCAGTAGCAGAATTCACTGGTCAAAACAATCCTACCTTGCAGCCCTTTCTAAAGGGCAGGTTCCTCTTCATGAAATGCCTCCTGCCCTGTTGCTTTAGGGGAGTCCAGACTTCTATTCTCTGGTTGGGATCACTCAGCACCTAGCGGGTAAGGCACTGTATTCCCCACCAGCATAGACCTGAAGTCAAAACAGCTTTTCAAATGACTACTATGGGGAGAGCTGGACCCCACTGCCAGAAGTCAGAGAGAGGGGAAGGTCTCCAGGCAGGAATGTACTCCACACCAGGGTTCTCTCGCCTTGGTCACACGTGATGGAAAGGACTCCTTGCCCTCCTCCCCACAACCCTCATCTGATTGCATAGAGGATTTTTATACATAAACTTTAAAATACACACACACACACGCATAACATATAATATATAAACTATATATAATATATACATATATGTCATTCAGTCTCTGGACTGTATCAAAATTTTCCAGGCACCTTTTTTAGATCTTAAAGAAGCAGACAACTTTTAAGATAAGGGTTTTTTCCATATATGTATTTACATGTGTGTGTGTATATATATTTATATATAGATGTGTGTGTATACATATGTGTGTGTGGGGGGGTGTGGGTATATTTTTTTAAATACTGGAATTATTTTCCCCCAAATTCGATTTTTCCCCTTCTCTGTCTTTCTCTAATGTTTTACCAATCCCGGCTTGTGGCTACATTTTAATTATAAATGCCACTGACATAAAACAACCTCACCAAGTTCTGAATGAGGCTGACCTCACTTTGGGTAAACACGGCAAAGGACGGGAAGTCTCCCACCCAGAATAAACCAGGCACATAATCTCTCTTGCCCTCTCTTTGGAGAGCAGAGGCGGAAAGCAGGCTTAGAGGCCACGGACAGACATGCTACAGAAGCAGAACCTCTCTTTCCAGGCATTTTCCTCATTGAATGCACCAGTTGTGGTCTTATCTTTACATTTTCCTGGGATGGGACAGGCAGATGCTAGGATAGCTTGGGGCTCAGAAACAGGGTGCAATACCTCAAAGTTGACTTCTCTTGGCACTGGCAGGCTCATAACCCTTTTTCCTTCTTTCTACCTTTGGAAAGTAAGGGATTGCTGTTCTTATGTGAACAAACTACTGCTAAGACCTCATGGAAGGCTTTGGGAAGCAGAGGAGAAAACCAAAGCTACGAACTTAGTTCCTCAGACAAAAGGTGTGAACACCTAGTTGGGGGCTAGCACAGCATGCAAAAGCTCTGGGCTTCCCTTTATGTAGGTTTCCCAGGTATGCAGGGACTCGTGAACCAGTTTAAATAATGAGCATGGGACAAGGAAGACCATGACCCATGAAGGCGAGTCTGCACATTTCAGTTTAATTGACATATAGTTCTGACAAATAGGCCGTCCCCAAACCAACACTTCTTAACTCATTCCTAGTAAAGGAACAGGACTCTGGATTCTACTGAGGGCACATACAGTCACAAATCCACCGAGCAAACACTTCCAGCCCTCTGCCCGTACATTTTTACAATGCTTTATCTAAGTTTGAATTTCTCCAAGAAATTTCTATCATTAGAGTACCTTTTTAAAAGTTGCTTTCCATCTCTTCAGCTAAATTCATCGTTAATGTCCCCATTTCAGAGGGGAAAACGAAGTACCCTGAGGACCATGGACATGTCTTGTTTTTCAAAAAGTCCTTGCCCCTTCATCCCTGAGATGCTTGAGAGACAAAGACCTTCCTATTCCTAGATAGCAAGTCCTAGATCCCTGGATGGGATAAAGAAGAGATGCTTGCTCCTCCTGATTTGCTCTGTGCGCTAACCTGGTCGGGGTGTATTGAAAAAGGGAGTGGACAGAGAAGTTAGAGCTTTAGAGGGGCCTCATCTACCCTCCTGCCTCCCCAGTTCTCCTGGGTCCCAGTCTGCCCCCAGGAAGACCCAGCTTTTATGAGTGCTTATGCTCAGGTCTAGATGCAACATGGACTCATGCCTAAGCTGGGTCATAAAACATCTCAGGGGTCACCAGGAACAAAAAAGCGGGAGTCTTGGCCAGCTCTGAGTGTCCCATTGACTATGAACGGAGCTTTAACACATCAGCTACCATTCTAAAAGGTATAAAGGAGAATTAGGGGAGATCATTAGCAAATCCCTGATGAAAATTTTGTAAAATACACAAAACAATATACATAGTTCATGTATATGTAGTAAAATAGAAAACTATGCACTAGATATAGACTAAACATCAGGAATCCCATCACCCAGAGTCCTCTGGTGTCAGCAGCTGGCTGTTCTTACCTCAGAACTGTTTATAAAGTAATAGAGTTAGGATGAAGGAAACATTTCCTCAACTCCTCTCCCAGTCTTAGTTCCTCTTATCCTTCCCAAAGCAGCTACTTGTATGAATTTGGTCAGTATCTGGTGTACAGTTTTATATTTTAGTACAGATATATTCATGAGCTACATACGTTGTATTGTGTTCTTTTTTTTCTTTTCTTGAGACGGAATCTCACTCCGTCGCCAGGCTGGAGTGCAGTGGTGCGATCTTGGCTCACTGCAACCTCCACCTCCCGGGTTCAAGCAATTCTCTCGCCTCAGCCTCCTGAGTAGCTGGGATTACAGGAACCCACCACCATGCCTGGCTAAATTTTTTTGTATTTTTAGTAGAGACGGGGTTTCACCGTGTTGGCCAGGCTGGTCTTGATCTTCTGACCTTGTGATCTACCTGCCTCAGCCTCCCAAATGTATTGTGTTTTTTAATACAATTTTCATCAAGGATTTACTGTATTCTTCCACTGTAATTTTTTTTTCACTGTATGTTATATTCTGCCTTTCTCTGAAAGGGAATTTTTTTAAAAAAAAACCACACACACACACACACACACACACACACAGAGATAAAGAGAGGAAGAATGTTGCAGTTTTTGTGCTTTTGTTTGCTTTTAGCTCAAAAACAAGTGGAGCTTTTGTTATTGCATTGCTGTATCACTCAGAGTTCATTTGTCTGTATCCCTAATCATGCGGAAGCCCCGAGTGCAGGGACCATGCCTGGCACTGAACGTAAGTCCCAGCACCTAGTAGATGAATACGTGTTGACTGAATGGTTCTCCGTCCCCCGACCCTGAGCTGCTACCTGAGGAAGGAGCTGCTGCTGTGTGGCCAGCCCCTCCCTCTCTTCCCAAGGCCCCCCTTTCTCATGCTCTCTCCTTCCTTGCCCGTCCTCAGCAGCAGCTGCAAGAGGATGTAGGTCTGGAAAACTGGAATGAAGTCACACTAGAGAGCTGGACACCTAGCCAGCTACACGAGCCGCTCAGCCTGGGTGTTGCTCCTTCCTGCCAGCCCTACTTGCAGAAGGATATATGTTTAGGAAACTTAGCCAGAATGAAACCTAGTGAAAATGAGCTATGAAACTTGGACATCCTGGAGAAATAATATTTACAGAGGAAACTCTTGAGACGAACTCTCACCGGCGCAACAACCCTGGTGTCGGGACTCATGGCTGAGGGCTGAAGTCATGTGCTAAGCAGGCCTCTGGCTCTTGTTTACCTCTAGGAGGCCTCTTCATGGCCATGATGGAACTCCACAGACGGCAAAGCCAAGCCTGTTCAGCCCCGTGGCCAGACAAGTGGGTGCTATTGAAGGCAGCAAAACAGAAAAGCATAGGAAATGAAAAGCTTTTTAAAAATCTTCCTTGATTGGCCAGGCACGGTGGCTCGCGCCTATAATCCCAACATTTTGGGAGGCCAAAGGGGGGTAGATAACTGTGGTCAGGAGTTTGAGACCATCCTGGCCAACATGGTGAAACCCCGTCTCTACTAAAAATACAAAAAAAAGAAAAAAAAAAAACACTAGCCGGGCATGATGGTGCGTGCCTGTAATCCCAGCTACCTGGGAGGCTGAGACAGGAGAATCACTTGAACTTGGGAGGTAGAGGTTGTAGTGAGCTGAGATCGCGCCACAGCACTCCAGCCTGGGGAACAGAGTGAAACTCCATCTTAGAAAAACAAACAAACAAAAGAAAAACTCCTTGATTACCTTAAAAGACCTCCCCTTTGGGGTTTCTGTAGCACCTATAATGTGTTTGACTAAATATCTACATATATGGGTGATAGGTTGGAAAGAGTCCCAGGCAGCTAACCTCACCTCATTCTGTGGCTACGAATGGGATCCTGGATGGCCACCCACCATCTTGTCCATGTGTGATCTTGAACACAAGAGGGTCCGAGCAGGAGAGTATGGCTGAATTTGGATCAATCCATTCCCATAATTGGAGCCCAAGAGGTTATGTGAAAGAGAGGAAAAATGTAGGATACTTAGAGTACTCAACCTAGGGTTTGGTCATGATTTTTCCCCTTCTTAGAAGTATAACCTTGCATAAAACACACTCTCACCAAACTCCAGCTCTTCACCTAAAGGACAGAGCAAGCACCACCTTCCTCCAGGGAACACTTCGAGGAGCAGAAAAGGTCACAAAAGCACAGAGGAAATAGTCTGACGAGTACTGGCCACTTTCCATGCATTAGCCCTTACAACAACTACCATTATAGATAAGGAACAGAGGCAAATCGTTTGCGGGATGATCACACAGCTAATAGGCAGCCAAGCAGAACTTGAGTTGATGCAGTTGTGTTCTGGAGCCCACACTCCTTAATTTTATACTGTTTATATCAAGATAGAAACTAGCATGATGCCTGGCACATTGTAGGTGATCAGTAAAAGGTTAGCCCTTTCCTTTGGTCTCTCTTAAACATACAGGATTATGCTGAGAAGTTGACAGAAAAGTGTATGTGAAGGTTCTCTGAAAACCATGAAGTCTAATAACCATTTAAAAAAAAAAAACAGCTTTATTGAGATATAACACACATACCATACAATTCACCTATTTAAGTTGTACAATGCAGTGGGTTTTCTTACAACTTAACAGAGTTGTGCAACCAACACCACAATCCATTTTAGAATATTTTCAAAAAGAAGCCCCATGCCTTTTAACCATAATTCCCCCATCTCCACCCACCCTGGCCCTGGATACCCTGAATCTACTTGCTGTCTTTATGCATTTGCTTATTCTGGACATTTCATTTAAATGGAAACATAAAACACATGGTCCTTTGTGATGCCTTCTTCCCACTCAGCACTGTTTCCAGACTCATCCGTGTTGTGGCAGGCCTCAGAGCTCTGTTCCTTTTTATTGCCAAAGAATATTCTATTGGCATTCCATGTATCTACTTGCTCCACAGACTGTTAGACTGAGAAATAACTTTATGGAGACTGAGCGCAAATACCCCTCATTTCACTGAAAAAGAGACTGTGTCTAAGAGGCTACGCAGCCTAGCCAAGGTCACTCAGCTCAGAGCCCAGCCTTGAGCCTTACAACTCTCCACGCGGTCCCATCTTACTTCACCCCTCAGAGCATTATTGGAAACATAACAAAGTGCACAGCTGATTGATGATGGGCCAGCAGAATCATCTCTGCCAATATTAGCCCAACATCATTCATTCACCAAATAATGTAGACTGCCCACTGTGTGCAGGGCACTGTAGGAGGTGCTGAGGACCCCACAGGGAACAGGACAAGATCTCTGCCCTTCTTCTCAGAGTGTACACTTTCCTGAGGAGGCAGAAATAGATCAGCAGCTCCCTAGATAATAAGATCATTGCATATTGTACTAAGTGCCATGAAAGAAACATGGGGCAGAGGAGGAGAAGAATGTGGGGGAGGGTGGCATTGGCAGGGAGAATGGGGTGGGGATGAAAGGACCTCGTGCACAGAGTGTCACAGGTTACTGGGGAGGGCCTCTTTTAGGATATTTAGGCTGAGGCCTGGAGGAGAAGGACGTTGTGAATATCCAGAGGAAGAAGGTCCCAGAGAGAAAGCATTGCATGTGCAAAGATCCCAGGAAAACAGGGAAAGTTTGAAGTTTAATAGAAGCAGAAAGACAGAGCGAGCAAGTGGTGTGACTGAAGGCTCGAGAGCAGAGCCCACCTTACAGTGGAGGCCCACTGGCCTGTTCCCTCATGGCTACACTCTCAGAGCTAACTATTCCTAGGAGGACCTGTGAGAAAGTGCATCAGTGGCTTCCAGTTCCTTCCTGTGAATTAAATAAACTCCACTTGCCACAGGAAGCTAGAGGAAGTCCTGAGTCTCTATAGCAAAGACTTCTAAGGAAGGGAGAATTGCATCTTAGGTAAGGGTGATAAAACTATGTATCATCCTGGGGGTGAATCAGGAGATAAGGAAAGCAAAGAGAAATAAGAAAATACAGGCATATTAACAGAGAAGTGGTTAAACAATTATGGTATAGCTACATAATGGAACACAATTCAATTGGCAAGAAGAAAGAAGTTCACTCTTTCTGTACTGATGTAGAAAGATCTCCAATTAGTTAAGAAACAAAAAAAGCAAGGGCAGAACTGTGTGCTCAGTACATTACCATTAGTATGAGGTAGTATGTCTTTTGCGATATACGCATACAAGCTCTCTAGAACGGATACACACACAAGGTGTCTAGGAGGGGTTTCCTTGTTTCTGTATCCCCCAGGAGATGTGCACTCCAGAAGGGAGCTTTTCACTATCTCCTCTGCTATTTGGAAACATGGAAGTATATTTCCTATTCAAAGAAACTAAATTAAAAATGAAAACAGGCCTGGATGCAGTGGCTCACGCCTGTAATCCCAGCACTTTGGGAGGCTGAGGCGGGCGGAGCACAAGGTCAGGAATTCGAGACCTGGCCAACATGGTGAAACCCCCGCCCCGTCTCTACTAAAAATACAAAAAAATTTAGCCAGGTGTGGTGGCGGGTGCCTGTAATCCCAGCTACTCAGGAGGCTGAGGCAGGAGAATTGCTTGAACCAGGGAGGCAGAGGTTGCAGTGAGCCAAGATCGCACCACTGCACTTCAGCCTGGGTGACAGAACAACATTCCATCTCAAAAGAAAAAAAAAAAAGAAAACAAAGAAAAGGCAATGAGGGGTCTAGATCTACCAACCAAAGCCCTGTGTGTTCCAGCCTCTCCTGCCCCTCGGCCTCTGCCAAGCTGAACCTCAGAGATGCCCCCTCATCCTCCTAGGGAACTACTGGGCAGCCACTGGTTCCTGGTCTAGATTTCACTCCTACTCGTAATGATGGTTCTGATGGTCTAGTGAACAAATAAATTATCCCGAAGAGTCTAGAATTAATTCCAATTCCCAAATGTGAACTATCAAAGCACCTCTCTCAAGAGGGCACCCGAGGGTGAATAAACAAGTTAATAATTATCAAATGAATACTGGATTCCAATTAAGTGTCCAGCACCTTGGGAGTGTCAATCAGTGTGAATGAGGAGAGTGTGACTCTGTAACTCACAGTCCTTTCCCTCCATCTCCAGGTTTCTCAATCTGGGTGCTGCTGACTCTCTGGGCTGGAAAATTCTTTGCTGTGGGGGCTGCCCTGTGCATTGTAGGATGTTAGCAGCATCTCCAGCCTCTACCCACCAGATGCCAGTAGCACCCACCCCCCTAGCTGTGACAACAGAAACTGTCTTCAGAGATTGCCAAATGTCCCCTTTGGAGCAAAATCACCCCCAGTTGAGAACCACTGTTCTCATCACTGCATTTCCAGGTAACAGCTTCATTCTCCCCACATCAGGAGCTGGCGATCACCCCTCTGCCTGTACCCCAGGTGGGTTGCCATAGAGGCTGAGGGATTGACGGAACCTTCATTGCGAGGGAGTTCCTTTAGTTTCATATGTGGCAACCAGTCCTAACTCCCTGGGAACCTCTTCTGTCTCAGGGAAAGTAGCAATCTCAGATTTTATAAAATAACCATCTGTGGATAGAAGTCTCTCCCACAACTAGAAGGCCCAGACAATTAAAAGGCACCCCTGGCCGGGCGCGGTGGCTCAAGCCTGTAATCCCAGCACTTTGGGAGGCCGAGACGGGTGGATCATGAGGTCAGGAGATCGAGACCATCCTGTCTAACACAGTGAAACCCCGTCTCTACTAAAAAATACAAAAAAAAAAACTAGCCAGGCGAGGTGGCGGGCGCCTGTAGTCCCAGCTACTGGGGAGGCTGAGGCAGGAGAATGGTGTAAACCCCGGAGGCGGAGCTTGCAGTGAGCCGAGATCCGGCCACTGCACTCCAGCCTGGGTGGCAGAGCGAGACTCTGTCTCAAAAAAAAAAAAAAAAAAAAAAAAAAAAAGGCACCCCTGTGCAGGTTGATAACAAAAGCAGAACACACACAGGGTGGCCAGATCCCAGTCTATGGCACCCCAAGACTGCAGGGATGAGGGAGCCTGGGGGAGTGAATACCATTTCCTCCTGTGATTATTTTCCCACAGGTGACAGAAAGAAAGGAGCGAGGCACCGTGAAGGTGCACTCAGGGTCATTTTGTAACCAACAGGGTGGACAGGTAGGTGAGCCGGCCGGTGTCTCTTCTTCCTTTCCCAAGGACGTAATTCCCAATGGACGACTTTATTTGGAAGGCAAAGAAAAAGAGACTGTATTTCTATGTTTTGATTAATCTGAGGCTCATCCCTGAGGGCTCTGCAAAATGAATGAGCAGAATTTTCCATGGCCAACTGTCCTGGCTGCCGGGTCCTATCGGCAAAAGCGTAGTGTTTATTTACTTTTGCTCGTGTTATTTTTATTCCAGTTCAGCTGCAGCTCAGTGCGGAAAGCGTGGGGGAGGTGTATATAAAGAGTACCGAGACTGGCCAGTACTTGGCCATGGACACCGACGGGCTTTTATACGGCTCAGTAAGTATGAAGCTGACATGCTTCCAGACGTGGCCAAGGTTTGAGGTTTCCAGAAATCTTGTTACATGGAGTGAGGCAAACTATAAAGCAACAATTAGTCTCTGTTTGTTATTTTTTCCAGAAGGATTCCCACCCTCACCCTGCTTTATTTTAGACACAAACATAAAAGAGTTTCTTGTGGTATTCTCTCAAAACACTGAAATGTATTATCATATAAACACAGAGGAAAGATTGATTGATGTTTTGGTAACTCTTCAGTCACTCATTTTAGAATATCTAATCCCATTCCATTCATTCATTCATTCATTCATTCCAAAAATGTTTTCTTTCTTTTTTTTTCTTTGAGACAGGGTCTGGCTCTGTCGCCCAGGCTGGAGTGCAGTGGTGCAATCATGGCTCACTGAAGCCTCGAACTCCTGGGCTCAAGCGATCCTCCCACCTCAGCCCCCCGAGTAGCTGGGACTACATATGAATACCACCATGCCCGGCTAACATTTTTATTTGTTGTAGAGACAAGGTCTTGCTATGTTGCTGAGGCTGGTCTCGAACTCCTGGGCTCGAGTGGCCTCGGCCTTCCAAAGTGCTGGGATTATAGGCCACCACACACAGCCCAAAAATGTTTCTTGAGTACCTAGGTACTATGTGCTATAGGGGTGTCTCTTATTGCTTTTTTCACAAATGGCTGAGCCTGGGCTTTTGTAGTTTATGTGTCATGCATAAAACTTTGAAAATAGCCCCTTTTATTCTGAAAGGATCACCTAAAAGGATAGAAAGCTTAATAACTTAATTCAACATTTATCAAATGTCTCCTGTGTCTAAGTGCCATGTCAGGTACTGAAAGGATGTGAGGATGAATGAACCGCATGGAGAGGCGTAGTCTAATTGTTTCTTCAGTAGCTAAAATCCTCCATGTTCCCTGCCCTCTCCCTATCATAGCTAATGCTTTCTACAGGTTTGACCGTGTATAGATAGGTCTTTACGGGAAAGGAATAGAAATAGAGGCAATGTGATTTTGCCCCTATTGGTATCTCTGTGACCGGAGTTAACCGGAGAGACAGCTTAAACCAATGACTGAAGGTTTTGAAGTTATTTCTAGATTTTAATGATCCCTCCTCTGTATCCTAACAATTGATAAACTAAGGCTTGGCTGTAATTCTTAGCCCAATCCATACCCCTTTCCTCCCTTGTATGAAGATGTCTTCAAAAAGACAGCCAGTAGGGGGAGTTTTAGTCTGGAGCTTTACCTTATATCAAATTGCCAAGTGACAGAGGGCACAGGAAACCCTCTCTTGAAGTTGTCATCTCAGCCAAGGGTCCAGATGTGAACACAGTTTCGTTTCATCTCACTGCCCACTAGGGATCAGGAGATGAAATCATCAGGGTAATAGGCAACGTCTAAAACGCTATGTGCTCAGTACAGATCACCTGGGACGGCTTTAAGGGGTTTGGGAGTAGGCGTTTAAGGTAGTTCTTCCAGGTGGTAGCAAAATCAATCCATCAGCCAATCGTTCAGTCTCAGACTCATGATTGAATCACATGCCTCTGCCACTCTGGCAAGTCACTTACCCACTCTGAGCCTTGTCCAAAATGAGGACGGTCATGGATCATAACCGCCTCACACAGAGCGGACATGAGTTCAGTGGCGCAACACACAGAACGCGCCCATCAGAGTGGCTGGCACGTCACAGACCAGTGGTGGCTGTAAGACAAGTCAGCGTAGAAGCCCCTCGCCCTCACTGTATCTTAGGTTATGCCACAGTTTTATGGCTTTTCCCCCTTTAAATCAATTTTGATGTTTACTGTAACCTGCTTTCACTTATAGAAAAATATTGAGGGAGAACTCCCAGGATCTAACTTCCGATACGCTCCAGGCACCCCCTTCTCCCACCATAACCGTGGCCACCACTGCAATTCACCTGAAATATGATCTTAGTATATGACAGCTAAGAATGTTTGCATTTTCCCCATTGATAAAGAGAAGTTCTAAGATATCTCAAAGCTCTGCTTCATGCTCTTCACAAAATTTAGGCACTAATCCATCCTGATTCAAACTTGTGTGTGTGCAAAGGATATATATATTTTTTAAAGTTTGAAAGGCTATATATCAAAATATTGGGGGTGGAGAATGGGTGATTTTATAATATGTGAATAGCTTCCTGTATTTTCCAAATTTTTTTTACAGTAAGTATATGTCACCTATGTAACTTGGGGTGGGAGGGGAAACATGCTAAATATAAAAAAGAAGACAATTTAAACAATAGGCATGAATCAATAGTTAACCCACATGTCTTCGGCATTGTACCAAGTGCGTAACGAGTGCTGACAAATCCTGGTGGAGGGACGGAGCACCGCTGATCTGGCCTGCTGACTCAGCCTGTGACTCAGCTATTTTGTGTGTGTCAACTGCTCCAATGTAATAGAGACATCAGGTGGGGAATGTGGCCATCCTCACCTTCGTCACAGAACGCAGGCCTGATGCCCACTATGAGGTGTCAGGGGTGAGTCCTCTCTACAAGGGAGTGGGCAACCCACATTGGTCCAAGCTGTCTACTTCCTTCTACCCCCAACAATGTGCATCAAACACGAATGTCTGGACCAAGTTCCTCTAGAGGCAGCAGAGTCATCCAATAAAATATATTTATATCTCATCTTGTTCCAAAATGATCTAAAGTGTCTCACCCTGTTGTCATTTCACTAGATTATGAATGAATAAGAAGCAGGATACTTCCTGTTACACAATTCCTTACTAAGAAAGGCTGACTTTCCTGACTGCTTTGTATTATCTCAAGAATCAAATTAAACGCATTACTTAGCTGGTGAGCACCTATTATTTGCAAGGCTCTGTGTCTGGGGGTGGAGAGAAGACCAACAAGATTCCATCTCCTTCCTCACTAGGGTTTATAATCTAAAGAAACAAACATAGAGAACAATGAACAACATGATTGGAAACCGCCAGACAGTGATTGGAAATCACCAACCACAGCGGGTGAAGAGAGACTGCAGGGGTCACACGACTTGAAAAAGGCAAAGCAGGCCGGGCGCGGTGGCTCAAGCCTGTAATCCCAGCACTTTGGGAGGCCGAGATGAGTAGATCACGAGGTCAGGAGATCGAGACCATCCTGGCTAACACGGTGAAACCCCGTCTCTACTAAAAAATACAAAAAAAAAAAAAACTAGCCAGGCAAGGTGGCGGGCGCCTGTAGTCCCAGCTACTCGGGAGGCTGAGGCAGGAGAATGGCGTAAACCCGGGAGGCAGAGCTTGCAGTGAGCCGAGGTCCGGCCACTGCACTCCAGCCTGGGTGACAGAGCGAGACTCTGTCTCAAAAAAAAAAAAAAGAAAAAGAAAAAGGCAAAGCAAAGTCAGATGTCTCAGTTCCCAGCTTAAGTGTTTTAATATACCTGTTTTAGACCCAAATGCAATAAATATATTCTAAGATCTTGACGAATAGAAAGTTCAAAAACTGAGTTGCCCCTCCACCAACAGATTAACTACAAGTAAGCAAAATAGTGGTTGCTGGGTTTTTTTCAAGTAACTGCACTCTTTAATATGTTGTGGCTGATTTTCAACTTAATAAATGTACAGCTGCACTAGATTCTACTGTACGGATATTCTTTTATCCACTTAACCAATCACCTTTCCATGGACATATAGGTTACTCCTAATCGCTTGCCCCTAAAACCATTGGTTCAGAGACCATCCTCAAAAATACAACTGTACGCTTACTCAGCCATCTCCTAGGGGTAGATTCCTAGAAGTGAAAGTGCTGAGTCAAAGGTAACACATCTTGTAAATTTTGATACATATTGCTAAACTGTCTTCAGAAAGTTGCCACTAATTTTTCTCGCCAACTGTACGTGGCAGTGCCTAGTTCCCACATTCTAAGTCTTGCAAATTTTTTTTATCTTTGTGCAAATGTTTTTTTTAATCTTTGCACATAGGATAGCTAACATATGATACATAATTTTTAATTTGCATTTTTCTCATTAGGAATATTGAATGTTTTCATAGATTTGTTGTTCATTTTTAAAACATCAAATAAAACATGACATTTTGATGATATCATAAGTATATATCTAGTCTGTATGTACATAAAGAGATGTAGGGGAGGATGCTCATCAGTGATTAACAGTTGCCTATATCTGGGTGGTGGGTTTTGGGATAGTTTTTTTTTTACAAAGTAAAGGTATGTTTTTAAAAGTACAATTCTTCTTGTAAGTAGCATTTTTATTACCCTTTAGAGACAGGGTCTCGCTGTGTCACCCAGACTAGAGTGCAATGGTACAATCATAGCTCAGTACAGCCTCAAACTCCTGGGGTCGAGCAATCCTCCTACCTCAGCCTCCTAAGTAGCTAGGAGGACAGGCACACACCATGGCATCTAGCTAATTTAAAAACATTTTTTTTTTGTAGAGAATGGGTCTTGCTATGTTGCCCAGACTGGCCTCAAATTCCTGGGCTCAAGCAATCCTCCTGCTTCAGCCTCCCAAAGTAGTGTGATTACAGGCATGAGCCACTGTGCCTGGCCACAAGTAGCATCTATTTATAAGATTCTTTTTATAAGTAGCAAAAAATAAAGCTATTTTCATTTAAAAAAACATTTACATTCTAGGATATGTTTCATGCTTAGGATAAATTTTGCACAAGCATATCATCATAACAATACACAGGCAAAATCCTGACATTGCTAGTGAAAATCACCAGGATAAAAAGGCATTTTAGCAGCTTTGTATTTATTCTTTAAGTCTAGTCTTCAAGTTAAAACAACAACAACAACAAACCCATTACATCACAGTCTGGTTTTTACTTATTTTGAATGTTTTTCCATGGTCATGCCTGTGTGCCAGGCCACTACAGAGATGAAAGATCCAGCCCTGCCCTCAAGGTACTTATAGTCAAGCAGGATGTCCCCATGGGAGATTCTAGAGTCCTGAGGACTCTTAGAAGTGCTCTTATCAGTCGCATCTTTATTACTTTAAAATGGACTTTAAATGGAAAGGGAGCCGGGCGCGGTGGCTCAAGCCTGTAATCCCAGCACTTTGGGAGGCCGAGACGGGCGGATCACGAGGTCAGGAGATCGAGAGACGATCCCAGCTAACACGGTGAAACCCCGTCTCTACTAAAAAATACAAAAAAATAGCCGGGCGAGGTGGCGGGCGCCTGTAGTCCCAGCTACTCGGGAGGCTGAGGCAGGAGAATGGCGTAAACCCGGGAGGCGGAGCTTGCAGTGAGCTGAGATCCGGCCACTGCACTCCAGCCTGGGCGACAGAGCGAGACTCCGTCTCAAAAAAAAAAAAAAAAAAAAAATGGAAAGGGAGTTTACAATAACAGCAAATGCATACTGAAGGCTCTTTAGTGCCAGGTGCTGTTCTAAGTCCTTAAGACTACCCTGTGAAATAAGTTCCACCATGACCCCAATTTTCCTGAAGAGGAGACTGAGGCAGGGAGAGCTTTAGTATTTTGCCCATTGTCACACAGCTAGTAAATGGGGACTCCCATGTGAAACCACTCACTAATTGTCCTACTCTCTTTTGGTTTTATCTTTTTAGCAGACACCAAATGAGGAATGTTTGTTCCTGGAAAGGCTGGAGGAGAACCATTACAACACCTATACATCCAAGAAGCACGCAGAGAAGAATTGGTTTGTTGGCCTCAAGAAGAATGGAAGCTGCAAACGTGGTCCTCGGACTCACTATGGCCAGAAAGCAATCTTGTTTCTTCCTCTGCCAGTCTCTTCTGATTAAAGAGATCTGTTCTGGGTGTTGACCACTCCAGAGAAGCTTCGAGGGGTCCTCACCTGGTTGAACCAAAAATGTTCCCTTGACCATTGGCTGCGCTAACCCCTAGCCCACAGAGCCTGAATTTATAAGCAACTTGCTTCTAAATGCCCAGTTCACTTCTTTGCAGAGCCCTTTACCCCTGCGCAGTTTAGAACAGAGGGACCAAATTGCTTCTAGGGGTCAACTGGCTGGCCAGTCTGGGTCTGGGTTTGGATCTCCCATTGCCTCTTGCAGGCTGAGTCCCTCAATGCAAAGGCGGGGCCAAATGAAGTGTGTTAAGGGGTCTGCTGAGTCATTAGTAACTGCACACTATTTCCCTCTACTGAGTAAACCCTGTCTGTGATTCCCCCAAACATCTGGCATGGCTCCCTTTGTCCTTTCTATGCCCTGCAAATATTAGCAAAGAAGCTTCATGCCAGGTTAGGAAGGCAGCATTCCATGACCAGAAACAGGGACAAAGAAATCCCCCCTTCAGAACAGAGGGATTTAAAATGGAAAAGAGAGATTGGATTTTTGGATTGGATAACTTAGAAGGATGACATCTCCATGCAGAATACATGAAGAAAGGGAGGCCCAGTGGCAGGAAGGCAGAATAAATCCTTGGGAGTCATTAGCATGCTTTGACCTTCCCAGGGTTACTCAGCAGCAGAGAGCCCTGGGTAACTACAGGTGGAGAGCACTAGAAGTGGTTTCTTGGTAACAAGCAAGGACATCAGAGCTGGGAAATTCATGTGGATCTGGGGACTGAGTGTGGGAGTGACGAGAAAGAAAGGGAAACTGTCTCAGGGGATATCATAAAAAGAGGATGATTTCAGAAGGAAAAGGAAAGAGAAAGTAATGCCACACATTGTGCTTGGCCCCTGGTAAGCAGAGGCTTTGGGGTCCTAGCCCAGTGCTTCTCCAACACCAGAGTGCTTGCAGATCATCTGGGGACCTGGTTTGAAGGGAGATTCAGATTCAGTGGGTTGGGGGCAGAGTTTCTGCAGTTCCATCCAGCCCCCAGGTGCAGGTGCTGACGATACTGCTGCCTTACCTGCCATATGTAAAGGAGCAGGGTCCTGGTCCTAAAGAGCGTTATTCAGCTGAAGGTGGTTCAACTCACCGAACCTCACCTGACCTCAACTCACCCTTAAAAACGCACACCTCATGAGTCTACCTGAGCAGTCAGGCAGCACTGGCAGTAGTTATACCTGTACTAAGGAACATGATTTTAAGATGCTTTGGCCCAATGCCTATAAAATGCCCCTTTCAAAGATACACAAAAACATACTTCAAAAATGTTAAACCCTCACCAACAGCTTTCCCAAGAGACCGTTTGTATTACCATTACTTGTATAAATACGCTTCCTTCTTAAACTTGACCCAAGTGGCTAGCAAATTAGAAACACCATTCATCTCTAACATATGATACTGATGCCATGTAAAGGCCTTTAATAAGCCATTGAAATTTACTGTGAGACTGTATGTTTTAATTACATTTAAAAATATATACCTTGAAAGCAGTTAAACTGATTAGTATTCAGGCACTGAGAATGATAGTAATAGGATACAATGTACAAGCTACTCAATTATCTGATACTTACATTTACCTATAAAATGAGATTTTTGTTTTCCACTGTGCTATTACAAATTTTCTTTTCAAAGTAGGAACTCTTGAGCAATGATAATTGTGAATAAAAATTGATGAGAGTGTTAGCTCATGTTTCATATGAAATTGAAGTAATTGTTAACTAAAAACAATTCCTTAATAAATGAACTGTCATATTTAGAATGGAAGGAAAATGACAATTTGTTCAAAGCATAGTGCAATTGAAGAATTGACCTAAGTAAGTTGACATTATGGTTAATAATAGTATTTTAGATTTGGGCAGCAAAATGATTTCATAACATTTTTGTTTTTGTTACTTGGATAAGATCAATCTGTTTTATTTTAGTAAATCTTTGCAGGCAAGTTAGAGAAAAAGCAGTGTGGCTTAACGTCTCTTTAGTATGAAGATTTGACCAGAAAAAGATACCCAGAGAGGAAATCTAAGATAATTATAATGGTCCATACTTTTTATTGTATGAATCAAACTCAAGCATAACATTGGCCAAGGAAAATTAAATGCCATTGCTAACATGTGAAATGGAAGTCTGTGATTTCAGAGATGCAAAGCATTGTAGTAAAAACACCAATGTGACCTCGACCACCTCAACCCAGATACCATTCATATATCTGTTCAATGACTATTAAGTTGCCTACTTTGTGCTAGGCACTGTACTGGATACTGGGGACCTTGTCTGTCTGGTTTGCTGCTGTATCTTCTCCTAGGGCATTATATTTATGATAAAGATGCTGTGGATTCAATTCTTTCAGTCAAGAATAAACGCAGACTTTGTAGGTTCCTGCTGAATAAACAGCAAATCCCAGAAACCCAGATTTTGGAAGAATCAGCAACCCCCACCATAAAAGAAACCCCTATCAAAATGTCAGAGGACACGGCAAAGTAAACTTAGCATTTTCAACTTTAGAACCGTGTCAGCTTCAGGGGGACTGCTTTCAAATCAGCCAAAGAGCCTGTCAGATCTAGAAGGAAGAGGTTGGTAGTTCCCTGCTCTGTTTTGAACATGCTCTAGTTCATTAACCTGGGGGCATTCCCATTGCTGTCTTAAGTCAGTCTCATAGCCAGCTCCCGTCATGTGAATTCATTTTCGGGCCAGCTCTGAACAAAGCATCATGAACATGTGTGCCTTTGGTTGTTTGCAATGTGATGGTGGTAGAGGTAGCTACTGGTTTCCTTGGAAAGAATGATAAGAAAGATTCCTATGGCCAACAGTGTGTATGAACAAAAAACTGATTGGAGCATCAGCTGTTACTGAAGGTCCTTGCTTTATGTCAGAGGCAACGGAACCCAAGTCTCCAAGTCCTCAGCCTTGAGTGTACTGCTGACAACTAAACTCACAGGCTGCAAAGCAGACCTCTGATGAAGACGCCTGTCATTTCATATCACTGTCTTTTTGTGTATCATAGTCTGCACCTTACAAATATTAATAAATGTTCCAGTAACAGGTGATAATGTCTCTGAGTTTCTGAGCATCCTGTTGCCTCATCTTTCTATCAAAGGACTTCCCTGGCATCCCTGAGGTGTGGCTGCTTAGTTTTCTATACTTACCTTGTTACCAGATGTCAGACTTTAAAAGCTAACAGGGAATGTGAAGGTAGAAACATTTTTCAATGTGTTTGGAAACAGAAGGCAGTATGGGTGATCTCCTACATTTCTGTTAGGGTAATATACATATACAGGAAATCTGCCTCCTGAGGAGTCAGGCACCACAAATAACTCAGGTGAAACTTTTTCTTCTTAACATAAACCATGTAAAATTATGCTACTATTGTTGAGGTGACTGGCGGTGCTTAGGCAAAGATATGATATGACCTGAAAACAACAACAACAAAAACCATTTAAGGACTTACTTACAATTTTAAGTCAATGGCAAGAGGGTGGATCTCTTCATCTTAAGAAGAGATCCACCTGATGTGGAGCCGTAGATGTGCTTCTCAGATTTTCTAAATTATCATTCTGAGCAGTATTTCCTTAAATAAACCTCTGGATCTTATGACATCCTTAGGAGGAAGTATGCTGCTGCCTAGCACAGCATATGGAATCACACACACAGATGCACACGCATCGTCTAAGGAAAAAGGTGGACAGTGTGTGCTCACTCTACTAATTACATACTACAATATTGATATACCACACTCAATCCCTTCTTTCCCTTCTAAAGTTGCATAAAGCAATGTTTTCTACTTTTTGGATCTTGTTCCACCATAAGAACTACATTTTCCATTACAACCTGGCACATACATACTGTTATACATATACACCACTGAAACAAAAATTTCACAAAACTAGATGAGAGGCACTTTGATTTTGCTGTTACATTCCACTAAAACACACTGGTCAAACATCATTTAACTTGGTTCACAACATTCATGGGTCACAACTGCAGTTTGAAAAACACTGACGGCCGGGCGCGGTGTCTCAAGCCTGTAATCCCAGCACTCTGGGAGGCCGAGGCGGGCGGATCACGAGGTCAGGAGATCGAGACCATCCTGGCTAACACAGTGAAACCCCGTCTCTACTAAAAAAAAAACAAAAAAAAACTAGCCAGGCGAGGTGGCGGGCGCCTGTAGTCCCAGCTATTCGGGAGGCTGAGGCAGGAGAATGGCGTAAACCCGGGAGGCGGAGCTTGCAGTGAGCTGAGATCCGGCCACTGCACTCCAGCCCGGGCGACAGAGCGAGACTCCGTCTCAAAAAAAAAAAAAAAAAAAGAAAAACACTGACTTAAAGCAACTGTTCTTCCCAAAGATGGTGAGACCCAATGAGTATCTTGTGTTAAGGCTTTAGTGTTTTCAAAGACACAGTTTGTTCTTGAGTAAACAAGACAAGAGGACATCCTGTTACCCAGGAACCATCTGTTTTGAAGGCTCTGTTAATTCTTTTAGCCTGATTTGCTGCTAATCATGTAAAATGAATGTAATGGAACAGATTCCATGGGCGCCCACTGCTGCCTCCAAGGCTGGTCTAGCAGATTTTTCTGCTCTTGGAAGCCCTGGAGACTTTGACCCCTTCCCCATCCTTTGGAATTCTCATTCACGTTGGGTCTTGAGGTCGTTCCCTCCCTAACTCCCACAGTCTTCACTTCATTCCTCTCTGTTGCCTCCCCAACCCCCAACAATTCCTAGTTCTTAACCACTTCTAATAAAAACATAAAAAGCAGATTGAACCAAGAAAAGGCTATAACCTGGGGCCTCTATGCAGCTTCCCCAGCTACTATCACTTTCTGGAAATGATCCTCTCTCACCTCTTACCTACCTTTTAAAAAGTATGCCATTCCTGGCTCAGTCCTAAGCTAAACACCATTGCTGCTGGAATGCAGCTTATACAGGGATCTGCATTTTCCATCTCGGCTGAACAAACTCAACAAAGTAATTCTATGTCTTAAATATTTGGTGGGGTGCGGGTGGCTGAGAATGGACCTCCTGTCAGTGAACTTGACCACAAAGAGAAAAATACAAATATAGTCTTCACTTTTCATCTTTATCTGAGTGATGTCCTATTCATCATGGGATGGGAAGGAGGAGGAATCTCCAATCCTAAGCACTTTTGGGTTGTTATATTAGCTAGTATGGTAGTAGTAGCTCATCAAACAAAAATGTGCTGTCAACTACACTTCCACAAATTAACAAAAAATATTTTTAGAAGCATTAGTGACAATGAGGAAATATTTAAGCCCAACTGAGCAGCAGGACTTATATGTTCTCCATTTCAAAATGACTAGGGATGACTTGTTTGATGACTGTTAAAACTGAAATAATGGCTAATAAAAAGTGGCACCCCCTCCTTCGAATCCACTCCCTAAAGCTGTCTTCCACCCCCAGGAAAAAACTCCTCTTGCCATTGTACATAAATGTACACTAAAATCGACTCAGAACTCAGAGCTTCAGGTTTGGAGATCTGACACTACGGACTCCAGACCCTAGTGATTCAACTACCATTCTCTCAAGTTACAAGGGAAATGTACTAAATGACTATTGGAATCTTTCTGCAATGTTGGACCCACTTTGTGGTTGACATATTGACCATGACATACTACACTGTTAGCTTTCCACCCTAGTTATAAAATTAAAAAGAGAAACCAGGTCACACACAGCCCGAAGCCAGAGGGTGGGTTTGCTTTATAAAATGCACATATTGTAGGACCTAGCTTTGGGGTCTTCTGATGGTTCTGAGAATGTTTGTGATGTGGGAAGGAGATATTTCCCAAATTGCTTCCTTCCTTCTTAGCTCCCCACTGTCACGCAGGCTATATTTACACATTCAGCAGCTAAACATTGGTGTCTGTTTCATTACATAAACAAGGAAAACCTCACATGTCCTTGATGTGCTTTTCTATCAGCCTTAATGAAGGGTTGGGCACTCCCTGTTTGGAACTGTGTTCAATTTAAGGATTTGGTTCACTTGGCCAAAGTGTTCGGGGATAGAGATGTAAATAGTCAATTTGTGCCAATTGTCACAGAGACACACTTCACTGTGATTTTTACATTTCATGTTTTCTTAGGAAATAATTTTTTTTAGTCTGACCCATAGATCATAAGAATAAGAAGTTGGATTATTTTCAAATATGCCTTATTCTCCAAAACAAGTTGTAGAAACGTATTATATACTAACTTGTATATAATTTGCATGGATTAGAAAACAAGACTGTTCAGAGCCTGGGAATATCAACTGTATTATGAGTTTAGCCACTTCCTGTGGAAATGAATAGTAAAATCTATTGCATTCTCAAAATAGAACACCTGCATGAGGGACCGTGCTATTGAAACAGGAAATGGTACAAGTTTTAAGACTGGGCAGACTGTTTCTGCTAATACAGGACAAAATTGCAAATCCAAGATGGTTGTGCAGAAAGAGCACATGAGAGGGAAATACGTTTCCATATCCTTGGTAACACTGAAATCTGCTGTATACTCAATTGAGGTAAAAAAGAGGTAGGCTTTTTTTTTTTTTTTTTTTTTTTTTTTTTTTTTTTTTTTTGAGACGGAGTCTTGTATCACCAGGCTGTAGTGCAGTGGCGCAATCTCGGCTCTCTGCAACCTCCGCCTCCAGGATTGCAAGTGATTCTCCTGCCTCAGCCTCCCAAGTAGCTGGGACTACCGGCGCCCGCCACCACACCCAGTTAATTTTTGTATTTTTAGTAGAGACGGCATTTCACCGTGTTAGCCAGGATGGTCTCTATCTCTTGACCTCGTGATTCACCCGCTTCAGCCTCCCAAAGTGCTGGGATTACAGGCATGAGCCACTGTGCCTGGCCAAAAAGAGGTAAGTTTTATAGATTGCTTGAAAATGTATAAGAATTGCTTGAACCCAGTAGGTGGAGGTTGCAGTGAGCCAAGATCACACCACTGCACTCCAGCCTGTGCAACAGAGAAGAAAAGAAAAAAAAGAAAAGAGAAAACAGAAAACAGAAAAGAGAAAGAGAAAAGAAACGAGAAAGGAGAGAAGAAAAAAGAAAAGAGAGAAGAGAGAAAGAAAGAGAAAGAAGGAAGGAAAGAAAGAAAGAAAAGAGAGAAGAGACGGGGAGGGAGAAAGAAAGGAAATAAAGAAAAAAAGAAAAGAAAGAAAAAAGAAAAGAAGGAAGGAAAAGAAAGAAGGAAAGAAAGAAAGGAAAGGAAGGACAGGAAGGAGAGAAAGAAAAGAAAGAAAGAGAGAAAATGTATAACTCCAAAAAACTTCACTCTGTCACCCAGGCTAGAGGGCAGTGGCGTGATCTTGGCTCACTGCAACCTCCACCTCCTAGGTTCAAGTGATTCTCCTGCCTCGGCCTCCTGAGTAGCTGGGACTACAGACAAGTAGTATCACCATGCCTGGCTAATTTTTGTATTTTTAGTCAGGAATTTGCCATGTTGCCCAGGCTGGTCTCGAACTCCTGCAGTCAGGAGAGCCCGCCTCAGCCTCCCAAAGTGCTGGGATTACAAGTGTGAGCCACTATGCCCAGCCTATCCATTAACCATCTATTGTCTATATTAGTCAGGGTCCAGTCAGGAGACAGAAACCACACCAATCATTTGAACAGGGGGGACATTTTAATGGAAAGAATTGTTAACTAGTAAAAGGCATTAACTTTAAGAAGGGTAAGGAGATCTCTAGAGAACATTGGAACAGTAGGTGTAGGGAACAACTACTACCTTCCAAGCTGAGGAGAGTTATCAAGGAAGGAACTCACTTGAAAGAAGACATCCTCTCAAGATGAGATTCAGGCTGCATTCGAGATGTGGCCGTGGCCCACTGGATGGTGAAGAATTTCACCGAGGTGCTTCATTCCCACTAGAATGCTGGTGAAACTCTCTGGAAGTTTTGCTGGAGTGCCAGCAAAACTCGCCAAAAGGTGTGCACCAGCAGGTCTCCACAGGGAGCTGCCCAGTGGCCACTGCACCATAGGAGCAAGAAGAAACATAGGAGCAACAAGAAAAGTATAAGACCCCAGAGAAATGCCCCTTCTGATAGTGTCCCCCCAGCGCCCTCTACTGACAAACGTTACTTCATATCAGCTGGTATAGAAATGTTTTCAGGGTTCAGCTTCAGTATAGCAAAACCATGCAAAGAGTAGATTTGGAGCAGAAGAGCAATAAACTGATAACTGTCATAAACATGATTTAGATACTATGCTAGATACAGAGTATTCAAAGATGAAAAAAGGTGGTCCTTTCTCTGAAAAAACTTATTATAGTGGTAGAGAAAGTGCTAATTTTTTTGGCTTTATTTCCTTTAAAAAAAAATGATATCTTTCCAAGCCTTCTGAGATTCTCAGAAGAACACTAGGTGTGTTCAAGGTACTATCATTACATATTGTTAAGTCATTCCCTAATTTAAATTAGCACAAATCAACGTAAGGTACAGATACAGAAGAAGACAGCTTTGAAGTCAGACAGCCAGAGTTGGAATCTTGACTCTTCCACCTACTGACCTTGTAACTCTGGGCAAATTACTTAATCTGTCTGTGCCTCCATTTCGTCCTCTGTAAAATGAGGATACAAATAGTATCAACCTCACAGAGTTGTTGGGAAGATTAAACGAGAGGGGGGCATGCAAGTATTTTTAACATAATATCTAGCATATAGTAAGGATTAAATAAACATAAGCCATTATTTTTATAATAAATATAATCTTATATATTATATAATAAGATAGGACTAAAAATAACCTTTTAGAGGCCCCATTTAGGTTCCGAGTCATCAATTTCATGAATCCATATTTGGAGAGATCTTGTTCCACAGCAGTGCATATGAAAAAGATGAGAATCTTAGTTGACTCCAAGTTTAATAAGACCCAGATGATGATAATTCCCCTATTGTAGTTTCAGCTGGTCAGTCCACATGTGGACTATTATCCAGATAATATTCTGGATGCTGCATATTAAATAAACTTTGATAAATTTTAAAACAAAATTATGTAGAGAATAACAGATGACTATACAAAACAGAACATACAAACAAAAAACAGCTAAAGAAATGAGATTTGTTTAGTTAAGAGAAGATTTAAAAGATACCATAGCTCTCTTCAGCTAGTTCAAGGGTCATATTGTTCTTCTTGCTCTGGTCATCAAAATGAGTACAGGCATTCAGAACTTGACGAGGAGTGCTTTTCAAGGCCAGGAGCGGTGGCTCAAGCCTGTAATCCCAGCACTTTGGGAGGCTGAGGCAGGCAGATCACAAGGTCAGGAGATCGAGACCATCCTGGCTAAAACGGTGAAACCCTGTCTCTACTAAAAATACAAAAAAAATTAGCCGGGCATTGTGGTGGGCACCTGTAGTCCCAGCTACTCAGGAGGCTGAGGCAGGTGAATGGCATGAACCCAGGAGGCGGAGCTTGCAGTGAGCTGAGATCGCGTCACTGCACTCCAGCTTGGGCAACAGAGCAAGGCGCCGTCTCAAAAAATAATAAATAAATAAATAAATAAATAAATAAAGTGCTTTTTGGTTCAATGTAAATTAAAAAACTTTCTAAGAACGAAAGCCATTCCAATCATGGTTGAAACACATTTACAGATAGTGACTGGCATCTGCCACTCAAATATTCATACAGAGGTCTTCATATAGAGCCTGGATGGACACCTGTGATAGACTCTTGTGATGTGTCACCCAGATCTCTCTTCAGAAATCACCCTCCCAGCCGCTGACAGTATTACCTGCAGACTGGCCTTAGCCATCAGCACCTTCAAGGATGGCCTTGATGAAGAAAGTTGTGTTACCCAAGGTCTTACCCCTCCCGAAGTGGTCTACACGGGTGTACAGGTGTATAATTCTTTTTGTTTGTTTGTTTTTAGAGACAGAGTGATTAGCCTGTTCTCACACTGCTAATAAAGACATACCCAAGACTGAGTAATTTATAAAGGAAAGAGGTTTAAATGACTCACAGTTCCACATGGCTGAGGAGGTCTCACAATCACGGTGGAAGGCAAATGAGGAGCAAAGTCATGTTTTACATGTCAGCCGGCAAGAGAGAGTATGTGCAGGGGAACTGCCCTTTATAAAACCATCAGATCTTGTGAGACTTATTCACTATCATGAGAACAGCACAGGAACAACCTGGCCCCATGATTCAATGACCTCCTATCGGGTCCCTCCCATGACACATGGGGATTATGGGAGTTACAATTCAAGATGAGATTTGGGTGGGGACACAGCCAAACCATATCATGGGCTGGTCTTGAACTCCTGGGCTTAGGCAATCCGCCTGCCTCGGCCTTCCGAAGTGCTGGAATTACAGGCATGAGCCACTACACCCAGCCTAATTATTTAGACAGTTCTAAAGGATCATTCCAGCTTCAGAACTTCTCATAGGGTAAGCAGAGGCCTCTATTGGGAATGTCCCAACTTCTCCCTCTGCCCTATTTTGGTTCCTTTTCTTCCACAGGTGCTCTAAGAACACTCCGTAGTAAAGTTCCCATGTGCTAATCTGCATCTCAGAGTCTGCTTCCCAAGGAATCTATCCTGTGACAATACCTGCCCAGGATGCTATTGAACTGTTCTGAGTAGGGTAACAGGCATGGTCCCCTGCAGCCCTGTGACTGCCAAGTCTCTGGGCATCTGAAGCTGAACACTCTAAGTCTACAAAGCTCCATCCTATCCCCTGCCTGCAATCTATATGGATGATTCTCAATAAAACCTTAACCTTCTTTCTAATCACCTATCCCAATGTTACTTGGGAGGGGCACTTGTTAAATCACTAGGTTTTTCATTCAATCACTTGTCCATCTTTCAACAAATATTTCTTAAGACCTAAACGTGTACTAGGTCTGGTGGGTGCAAGGGTGCACAGAAAACCTCTTTCCTGGAGCTTACACTCTCATAAAGGGAGACAGATATTGATGAACACATCATTTCTCAAATTTCAGCCATTTGCATACTGCTTCCAACATTTTTGCCATATAAACTATATGAATTAGAAGTACCATAATGGCCTCCCTTCATCCCCTGCCACCCCTTGCTTTCTATACTTGAGCCTCACTGGCATCATGCTTCTTCCTGCCACAGGGCCTTGGCACATGCTGCTGCCTCTATCTGGAGTGTTCTTCACAAGCCTTGCCATATCTCTTTAACTAGTCAACTCTTACTCTTCCTTCAGATAGCAGCTCATTTCCTGGGGGAAGCTCTTAAGTGAAATGAAGTGAAGTTGCCTAAGCCCAGGAGTTCAAGACCAGCCCATGATATGGTTTGGCTGTGTCCCCATCCAAATCTCATCTTGAATTGTAACTCCCATAACCCCCATGTGTCATGGGAAGGACCCGATGGGAGGTAATTGAATCATGGGGGGAGAATGAAGTCTGATTATGGTACTTCTAATTCATATAGTTTATGTAAGATGGATTCTTTTATCTACTTTAAGGCCCATTGTATGCAAAAACACTTATAAAAGTATAAGTATTCACTACTAGTAGTACTATATAGATATTTCTTCTAATACACATTAACATAAACAATAACTTTAACGTCATAAAAGGACATCCACATATCATCTGTCCCATCATACATATACCACACTTTAGGAAGTAATTTACCCAAGGAATCACACAGAGAAATGTAAAATTGCAACTGTCACAGCTGCTTGCAAAGAAATATCCAGTATCCTCAGACCATATAAGAAGGGGATTTCACTTCATTTCACTTAAGAGCTTCCCCCAGGAAGTGAGCTGCTATCTGAAGGAAGAGTAAGAGTTGACTAGTTAAAGAGATATGGCAAGGCTTGTGAAGAACACTCCAGACAGAGGCAGCAGCATGTGCCAAGGCCCTGTGGCAGGAAGAAGCATGATGCCAGTGAGGCTCAAGTATAGAAAGCAAGGGGTGGCAGGGGATGAAGGGAGGCCGGCCAGGGAGGTAGAAGCCAGTGATAGAAGAGGGAAGCTGGTGGACTCCATTCTCCACCATCTGCAGACAACCACGTAGAAGCCACATATACACGATCATCCTCTCTCCCCACACAGCTGAATTATAACACTTCCTTAGACCCTCTGCCATAGGACACAAATAATCAGTATCAACTTGCATGTATCTGGCCTGGACTCAAATCTGAAACTCTGAAATTTATTTCAGACATGAAACTTTGGAAGCTGAAGTTGTATTTGCTAAATACTTAGATCTTTCATGGAGGCCTTTATTCATTCCATTCAGCAGGTGGAGTAGAGGAAAATGCTTTTTATTCCCAACATATTCCCTTAAACCCAAAAGGAAAAACAAAGTTTGCCAGCATAGCTGAGGTGGGAGTTAGAACAGGGAAGCAGTGATTCTGTTCTGTATCTTGAGTCTCATTCATATCGAAAACATGAAGTAATTAGCTTCTTATTGCTGTACTTCCAGAGATTCTGAATTTGATGTTTCTGTCCAAGTTTGGGTAGCTATGCTACTATTCAGTCCAAAAACAAATGAAGCAGCTTAAAAAGAATCACACAACTAAAAACCACATCTTTCACAAGCTACAAAAACAGAAGACAACTAGGAAACTTTTCAGAGATGGTGCCAGTTTCATGATTCAGGGACAGGAGAGGGGGAATTGGCTAGCTGGAGGCAATGTCTTAATCTGGGTATGAAAATAGATAATATACATATGTTTTTATAGATCTAAGGAGGAAAACTCAACAGCTCACATTACTTTTCAGAAACTAGCTCCTTAGAGTCCTAAGGTCAAATAGTGATCCCGTGGAAAAGACAAATAAACCAAAGGGAAATTAAAGTGAATAGAGACAAAATATTTTTGGTATTCCAGATTCTATGAGAAACATGACTGATTCTTTATAATAACCACTCTGAATTGATCTCATTCCTTTTTCTAAAAGGCATGGGGCTTGGTGTGATGGCTCACACCTGTAATCCCAGCACTTAGGGAGGCCGAGGTAGGTGGATCATTTGAGGTCAGGAGTTCGAGACCAGCCAGGCTAACATGGAGAAACCCCATCTCTACTAAAAATACAAAAATTAACCAGGCATGGCGGTGCATGCCTGTAATCCCAGCTATTCAGGAGGCTGAGGCACAAGAAGAACCTGGGAGGCAGAGGTTGCAGTGAGCTGAGATCGTGCCACTGCACTATAGCCTGGGTGACAGAGTGAGACTCTTGTCTCAGAAAAAATAAATAAATAAAGTTTAAAAGGCATGGACAGGAGATCTGCCTTCCTGACAACCAAACAATAAAGTACTTTCTGAATTCCTGGTTTGGAAGAAGGGATTGTAACAGACACCAGAGAATCCAGAGAACAAAAAACCGACACTATTAAGAGGTTCACACTCACAATTTGGCTGGTGAACATGATATACGAACAAATCATTAGAATGTAACAGGAGAGCACTAAGAGGAATATGGACTGGATGCTACCAGAACACAGGTAGGAGGAAAAATTCTACTCAGGGGAGTTAGGGAAGACTTCCCAGAGGAGGAACGTTTCAGCTCTATCAGAAGAGACAAGCAGGCACTACGGTTTGTACGTTCGCATGTCCCCAAAATTCATGTGTTGAAACTGAATCACCAGTGTGATAGCGTTAGGAGGTAGGACCTTTGGGAGGACCTACCTCCTAAAGGAATTAGCACCAGTATAAAAGAGGCCTGCTGGAACTGCCTTGTCTCTTCCACTGTGAGGACAAAGCCAGAAGGAGCCATGAACCACTTTCTATCAACTAGAAAGTGGGTCCTTGCCAGACACCAAATCTGCTGGTGCCTTGATCTTGAGCTTCCCAGCTTCCAGAACTGTGAACAATAAATTTCTTACAAGCTATTCAGTCTGTGGTATGTTTTTACAGCACAGACAAAGACAGCAGGTGTCTACCAGGTGGGGAAGTAGGAAAAGGAAGCAGGACCATGGAGTCTCACCTCACTCATGGATTAGATACCAAAGAGTCGCGCACGAAAGGGAGCCACACGTGGTCAAAGTCACCCCCAACAAGCCTGCAGGGAGACGCATGTACCATCCTTGGGCCAATCCAACATGGCCGTTTCTTCCTCCCACATGGAAACAGATCACAGATCACTGCTTCTTCAGCTGGGCACTAGAGGAAGTCACTGACATGTGCTTGGGGGCTACATCCTATGAATATAGTGAATAATTAAGCACCATCATCACCCTTAGCCAAGAAGTGCTCCTGGAATGAGAGGCCCAGAAAACTGGGGCAACAGCAGACTCCCACCTCACCTCTCACTGCCCTGGGAGCACAAATGCAAGGAGTAGAAGGATGAGCAGATCACCCACACTATTAACTGCGACTTTTTCTTTTCTCTCTGCCAAGTAAAGTTTCTTTCCTGTGAGTTAACTATGTGTGTGTGACGTCACTTTCCTGCCAAGGAGAGGGCACAAGCTCTGGAGTCCTCTGATGCTACTACTGTATTTGTGATTTCCGTCTCCCTATCTCTAATACGGGGAGAACAGCGTAAGCTTCTTCACTTGGTTGGCATGAGGATTCAGTGAACTAAGCCATGCAGATTGCATAGAAACACTGCAAGGCACAGGGAAAGTGGTCCATGAGTATTTACTATTACTGCTATTATTAGGACTCCAGTCAGAGGACACAGCACAGGTTTGGGCCCAAGTACAAGAACAGCAGGTTTAAAGGATGTTGAGCAGCACAACTTGCCAGAGGTGAAGCTGGTAAAGCAGGAAACTTACTTCACAAATCAGGAGAATTTGGGAAGGTTCTTTATTGCAGGACTAAGCTTCTACTCTGCCTTTGGGCAAGAAGAAACCAGTGGAGATTTGAAGCAGGTAAGTCATAACTTGACATTTTGATTAAACTGAGATAGCTCTAGCTGTACCGTGGGAGAGAAGGTGGGAAAATCAACCAGGAGGCTCCTGCAGGAGGTTAGTCTTGAGATAAGGAGAAAATAAATTGGCTGGGCGCAGTGACTCATGCCTGTAATCCCAGTGCTTTGGGAGGCCGAGGCAGGAGGATCTCTTGAGGCCAGGAGTTTGAGACCAGCCTGGCCAACATGGTGAAACCCCATCTCTACTAAAAATACACAAATTATCTGGGCGTGGTGGCACATGCCTATAATTCCAGCTACTCAGGAGGCTGAGGCATGAGAATCACTTGAACCCAGGAGGCAGAGGTTGCAGTGAGCTGAGATCATGCCCCTGCACTCCAGCCTGGGCAAAAGAACAAGACTCTATCTCAAGAAAAAGAAAGAAAGAAAATGAATTGACAATGATGATGATGATAATGACAGTCTTGGCGTGGGTCCCCCAAAAACAGACCCTGAGACCATGACTTGGGTGCAGGTTGAGAGGAAAGTCCAAGAAGTACAAGTTGAGGGAGGAGAAAGGCAGACGTGGAAGGGAGAAGGGCCAAAAAAAGGCATATCCCTGAGCAGGTGACTGCTGTAGAAAACTGGCCTCGATTCCAACGGGGGCGCTCTGAGGGACTGTGGAGGAAACACCTCGGAATTGCCCAGCAAGGGAAGCTGGGGTACTTACTCATTGACTTCCATCTTTCTCTGGTTGAGGGTTTCTACAGGAGGTGTAAATCCCAGGACTTCTGGGCTGCTCTCCTCTGGAATGACAAGCTCCTGGAGCACCTGAGGAAGTCCTTGGGGAGAGAAAGAGAGAGAGGTGGGCTTTGAGGTGGGAAGTTTGAGTTTGATTGGGAACTGTCCTTCAGGGCTGCATGTGAGCTCAGAAGTGGCTGACAGGATATGGGGAGTTGGAGAGGAGGAGGAGGAGGAAGAGTAATGGCAGCAGGCAACCTTTACTGGGTGTTTCCCATGGGCCAGGCATGGTGCTAAGCACTTAATATAAATACATTATCACAGTCTACCCTTACAGCCCTCAGGAGGTGATGATGCTCTTAGTATCTTCATCTTATAGATGGGGAAACTGAAGCACCAAGAGGTTATATGATATACCCAAAGTCACACAGCAAGTAAACGATGACACC
This sequence comes from Macaca nemestrina, assembly GCF_043159975.1. NCBI lineage: Eukaryota > Metazoa > Chordata > Mammalia > Primates > Cercopithecidae > Macaca > Macaca nemestrina. Next base: position 37,845,376 of record NC_092130.1, read on the forward strand.
CATACTTGAGCTCACGTATTCTGAGTCCAGGGTCCACACCTTCCGTCACTACTCTATACTGCCTCAGAGAGAAAGGCAACATGCTGGGAAGAAGGGATAAATCTGAGAACAATTTAGGGTAGTACTGCCCGTAGAATTGTCTGTAATGATGGAAATGATATCTGTGCTGCACAGTATAGTAGTCATTAGCTACATGTGACTCTTGAGCACTTGGAAATGTGAATTGTGTGACTGAAGAATTAAAATTTGAATTTTATGTAATTTTAATTAATTTAAATTGAAATAGCAATGGATGGCTAGTGGCTACTGAACTGGACAATGAAAATTTAGGAGGTAGAATATCCTGACATGAAGAAGGTGACGATGACTTAGAACTTCACTAGCATGATGATGTTATACTGCATGGTGATGTGTGCCACAGTAAGTTACTAAGAGTATTTTAAAATCTGAAATTAGGGTGGGCATGGTGGCTCATGCCTGTAATTCCAGCACCTGGGGAGGCCGAGGCGGGAGGATTGTTTGAGCCCGGCAGTTTGAGACCAGCCTGGGCAATGTGGCAAAATCCCCTCTCTAAAAAAATACAAAACTTAACCAGGTGTGGTGGCACATGCCTATAGTCCCAGCTACTTGGGAGGCTAAGGTGGGAGGATCTGTTGAGCCTGGGAGGTTGAGGCTGCAGTGGGCTGGGATTGCACCACTGCACTCCAGCCTGGGTGACAGAGTGAGATCCTATTGCAAAACAAACAAAATCTTAAATTAATGAATTTTAAATTTTTTATTTTAAAATGTTATCAAATGAATGCAGATCCATAGTTTAAAAAGTCATATGGTTGGCCGGGCGCGGTGGCTCAAGCCTGTAATCCCAGCACTTTGGGAGGCCGAGACGGGTGGATCACGAGGTCAGGAGATCGAGACCAACCTGGTGAACATGGTGAAACCCCGTCTCTACTAAAAAATACAAAAAACTAGCCGGGCAAGGTGGCAGCGCCTGTAGTCCCAGCTACTCGGGAGGCTGAGGCAGGAGAATGGCGTGAACCCGGGAGGCGGAGCTTGCAGTGAGCTGAGATCCGGCCACTGCAACTCCAGCCCGGGAGACAGAGCGAGACTCCGTCTCAAAAAAAAAAAAAAAAAAAAAAAAAAAAAAAAAAAAAAAAAAAGTCATATGGTTGTATAGGGTTTATAACAAAACGCAGCAGCCTCCCCTCCCGTTGCACCCACTTCCTGCTCCCAGAGGCAACTACTTTCATTTCCTCTAGATACTTCTTTTGATACCTTTGTATTTCTAAATATCATGTTGACATTGTATTTCCTGATTTTTCTTCAATATTAAACAGTATCTATTGGCTTCATTATGGGAAATACGGATTTAGCTTCTTGCCTTATCCGCCAGCCAGATGTATACATAGACTCCACTGCATCCCAGTGCCATTTGCACTCTCCCTATGTAGCCACAGCACACCATTGGTTAGATCAACATTCAATGTTTACATAGTAAAACTATGTAACTGTTAGTTGCATAAAGACCACACAGATGATTGTGTTTCTTTTCTTACAGCAGTGTCTGGTTTTTATTGCCTCCATTTTCAACCTGCTTATCATTAATTCAGGCCCGGCGCGGTGACTTATGCCTGTAATCCCAGCACTTTGGGAGGCCGAGGCTGGAGGATCACAAGGTCAGGAGATCGAGACCATCCTGGCTGACATGGTGAAACCCCATCTCCACCAAAAACTCAAAAAATTAGCTGGGCATGGTGGTAGGCACCTGTAGTCCCAGCTACTCAGGAGGCTGAGGCAGGAGAACTGCTTGAACCCAGGAGGCGGAGGTTGCAGTCAGCTGAGGTCGCGCCACTGCATTCCAGCATGGACAACAGAGCGAGACTCTGTCTCAAAAAAAAAATAAAGTCATTAATTCAGGCCCAAACTTTCTGGTAAAACTCTATAAAGTCTCTTAGTACAGTCAACTACATTGCTTATCACTTCCACTTTTCATTGCAATATCCATTCTGAAGCCCTCCAATCTCTTTCTCCAATTCATGAGGCTGTTCTCGGGGCCTCCTGCAGGGCAGTCACCCTGTGGCTTCCCTCCACGATTTTCCTGGGATTCCTTATAACTCCCTCCTGTTTTAGACTGGCTGTTCTAGGATCCCACAGAATCTTCTTTCTTGATTTATTCTTCACCCACCTACCCATCTTTTAAAATATCCTTCAGTAGCTTTTTTATAAATGGTACATGGAAAGTCACTTTTTAAAAAGGGGCTTTGTCATGAAAATGTCTTCATTCTAGCCTTTTACTTTTGTGACAGTCTGGCTGGGTATGGAAATTTCAGTTGGAAATTATTCTCCCTCATAAACATGAAGACATTGTTCTTTTATCCCGTAAGAGTACTGAAATGAAAAAGTGTGATGTCATTCTGATTTCTGATCAATTACATGGCATGCCTTCTTTTCCTCTGGAAGTTTTCAGTATCTTCTCTGCCTCCAGTGTTTGAAATGTTTTACTAGTGAGCCTTAGTATGAATATTTTTATTCACTGTGTTGAGTTTGTGGTGGGCCCTTCCAATCTAGAAACGTATGTCCTTTGGTTCTAGGAAATTCTCTGGTACAACTTCTTAGATAATTGTCTCCTATCCATTTATTAAGTATCCCCTGCCAACCCAGCTCTACTCTTAGTAGAAGCTTGACTTCCTGATTTGATCCTTTAATATTCTTCTTTTTCTATCTCTCTCTTATTTTCCATCTTTTGGTGTTTTTTTGTCATATTCTCTGGAAGATTTCTTCCACTTGTTTTAAATTAAGGAAGAATTAAAAGATGCAATAATTAAATGAATGCTTAGTCTTTGACTGGAACTTGATTTGCAAAATACAACTATGAAAGACAATTTTGAAAAAATTGGAGGAATGTGAATATGAAATGGATATTAAATGATATTTTAAAATTATTAAGGATTTATTGAAGGATATTAGGGAATTATTATTAAGTTGTATAGTGGTTAATTTTATGTGTCAATGTGTCTAGGCCACAGTCCACCAATATTTGGTCAAGTATTATTCTAGATACTTCTGTAAAGGTATATGCTATGTAAGGTTAACACTCAATTAGACTTTGAGTAAAGCAGATTCTCCTCTATAACGCAGGTGGGCTTCATCCAATCAGCTGAAGGCCTGAATAGGAAAAAGACGGACCTCCCTTGAGGAGGAAGGAATTATGCCAGCAGACAGCTTTCACACTCAAACTACAACATCAGCTCTTCCTTTAGGTATTTTTTTCTTTATTTATTTTGAGATGAGAGTCTCACTTTGTCTCCCAGCTGGAGTGCAGTGGCATGATCATAGCTCACTGCAACCTCAAATTCCTGGCCTCAAGGGATCCACCCACCTCAGACTCCTAAGTAGCTGGGACTACAGGCAAGTACTACCATGCTCTTGAGTTTTCAGCCTGCCATCATACCCTGCAGGTATGATGGACTTGCCAGCCTCCACAATCGTGCAAGCCAATTCCTTAAAATAAATATCTATCTCATACACACACACACACACACACACACACACACACACATACCCCCTGTTGCTTCTGGTTCTCTGGAAAACTCTAACGTAAGTTGTTAAGCAGTGGGTGTATGAGTGTTTATTATACTATTCTCTTTACTTCTGTTTTAAAATTCCCAAAGTAGACAGTCAAATCAAAGAGGAAAATTAAAAAATCATAGCAGTGGGTGGACAGTACTGGGGGTTCATTAGTCAAGTAGATGAGGTTTTTAAACTCCTCAGGGAGTGGGAGCAGGTAAGAAACTAGGTCTTGAGCTGAAGGTAGGCAGGAACTGCAATTGAGACATCTGTTAACCAGGAGTTTCGAAGAACTACACTCTAGTCAGAGAAGGGATGGATCAAAACAAAATAGCCTATTCATTGGCCTGAGGATGCGGCTCTCTTCAACCTTGTGCCATGAAGAAGAAAGTTCTCCAAGACTTTATAATCATGAGCCTGTCCTCAAGAAGATTTGGGCTACAACGTTATACCTGCTTGGTCTAGGAACCCTTAGCCTTAGAAATTAACATAAGAAAGAGGTCCGTGATATTCCTGGGACACCAGGTGACAGCAAAGAAAAGCCTCTCTGTAGATCTAAAGCCCTAAATCAGGATGCTTGGTGTTTCCATGTTTACTGCACCCCAATCAATAGCTCATAATTCAAAAATTACTTACAAAAAGTTAAATGAGAGAGAGTCAGCAGACACACCAACTGTACGTCTGAACATGCAAGAGCTTCAGATACTGAACATTCAAGAGCTTCAGGACACTGACTGGATACAGGCCATAAAATAAGCATCTTTAAAATGATCCAATACGTTTTTCAAAAAGGACTTAAAATTGAGAAATAAAAAGGCTATCATAAACACTAGCAGATTTAATTCAGAAAGTAACTAAATACAACTTCAAATGAAAAATGGAGACATTGAAATTAAAAACCCAATAGGCAGAAACTTCCAGAAATGGCAGAGGATTGAAGTGGTTTTGAAATGTTCCCACTGATAACAATGATAAAGACAAGTTTGGGGGGGAAAAAAAAAACTTTTTTAAAGAAGAACTATTTAAAGACCCTGGAGAGAATCCAAAAGCAGATAGAAGCAGGAGACTTTAATCTTAAAAACTGCCACAGGAAGGAGTAGGAATTTCAAGTTTATATCTTCCCCACCCGAGGGTGATGTCCAACCCTCACAGCTAGGGCTGTGAAAAACAGCCATGGAAAAACCGCAGCCTTACCAGCTAAGGGTTCCACAGATTGGAGTTCAAGGCTGAAAAGTAGCTAGAAGTCTACAGGAAAAGTACTGGCAGCAGAAAAACCACAGAAGAAGTATAAAACTCTGAGTATAAACTCTGTCCAGGTCTCTGGCCAAAAGCTAAACTACACATATGTGGTAAAAGACCCTGAGGAACCTGGTGAAAAAGTGGACAGAAACCAGAGCAAAATCTCCCCTTGAATACAGAGCTTTGTGAATGTGCTGCCTTTTAAAAACAAACAAACAAACAAACAAACAAACAAACAGACTTAGTACATTTCCTAACCATGCACAATTGAGGTGGCAGAAAATTGAATCTTGTAGCCTTGAAACGTCAGAGACAGCCTAAAATCAGCCAAATAGCTACAAATCAGGGAGAGGGAGCATCCATAAGCAAGAAAGTGCACAAAGAAGGTGACTGCCGTCTCTGCTGAAATCCTGGGCTAACTACCAAATTACACAGAAACAGGGAAAACCCCCAAAGGGGCAGGCAGAAAAGCAGCAATCAGAAGCCATGCGAAGAGAGACACTGGCTGCTGGGTATCACAGGGGGACAAAGTTTGTGGTTGGAGACTAAACAAGACAGCTGCCTACTAGAACAAAAACTCAGTAGTCTTCAGAAGAATACAACAGGATCTAGAGTTGCCATAATGAATTATCTATAAGGCCCAACTTTTTCTTTTTTTTTTTTTTGAGGGAGTCTCGCTGTGTCACCCAGGCTGGAGTGTAGTGGCAGAATCTCAGCTCACTGCAAGCTCCACCTCCTGGGTTCACGCCATTCTCTTGCCTCAGCCTCCCGAGTAGCTGGGACTACAGGAGCCTGCCACCATGCCCAGCTAATTTTGTTTTTGTATTTTTAGTAGAGACGGGGTTTCACCGTGTTAGCCAGGATGGTCTCGATCTCCTGACCTTGTGATCCACCCATCTCGACCTCCCAAAGTGCTGGGATTAAAGGCGTGAACCACCATGCTCAGCCTTAAGGCCCAACTTTCAACCAGAAATTACTATACATGCAAAGAAACATTAAAGTGCACTCTATACTCAGAGAAAAAGGCAGCCAATAGAAACCAATTCTGAGTGGCTCCAGATGTTGCATTTAGCAGACAAAAATCTTTAAACCAGTTATTACAAATATGTTCGAAGAATCCAAGGAAAACGTGATAAACATTGAATGAACAGCTTGGAACTCTCAGTGGAGAAATTAAAACTAAAATACATATAAAATAAAAAAGGGGGAAATTCTAGGGTTGAAAAGTACAAAATCTGACATTTTAAAAGTTCACTAGATGGGTTTAACTGAATATTGGGGATGGCAGAAGGAAAAATCAAGGAACATGAAGATAATGCAACAGAAATGCCATACCCAAACAACAGAAAGAAGGAAGATTGAAGAAAAATGGAGAGAACCTTAGAGACCTGGGGGAACAATATCCAGATGTTCAATATACATATGATTGTAATTCCAGAGGAAGAAGAGAGAGGAGGGAGTAGAAAAAATATCTGAAGAAATAATTATTGAAAATTTCCCAAAGGATCATAAGGAAAGTTTTAGGGGTATAGAAATGTTCTGTATTTTGAGTGTGGTGGTGATTTCATGGGTATATACATTCATCAAAACGTATCTAACTGTACAATTTAAATAGATGTGCTCCTATTCACAATAGCAAAGACATGAAATCAACCTAAATGTCCATCAATGACAAACTAGATAAAGAACATGTGGTACATATACACCATGGAATACTATGCAGCCATAAAAAAGAATGAGACCAGTCTTTTGTGGGAACATGAATGGAGCTGGAGGCCATTATCGTCAGCAAACTAACACAGGAACAGAAAACCAAATACTACATTCTCACTTGTAAGTGGGAGCTAAATGACGAGAACTTATAAATATAAAGGAAGAAACAACAGACACTGAGGTCTACTTGAGGATGGAAGGAAGGAGAGGAGCAGAAACGATAATTATTGGGTACGAGGCTTAATACCTGGGTGATGAAATAATCTGTACAGCAAACCCCCATGACACGAATTTACCTATGCAACAAACCAGCACGTGTGCCCTCGAACCTAAAATAAAAGTTAAAAAAAGAAAACTTGGGAAATTAAAGGAGCAATATATGTGATGATTTTGAACTTCACAAAACAAATATTAATAAAAATAAATAGGTATGCATTATTGTACATAAATTCAATCTTGATAAAGTTGGTTTAAAAAGTAAATGATGGCATAAACTTCCCCCCTCCATTAAAAAAAAATCCTAATGTATGGGTTAAATATTATATTGAACACATCTGAAGAGAATACAGAAAACAGAAAAATAGATTTGCAGAAATTAACCAGAATGCCATGTGGTGAGATAAATGAGCAGGGTAGAGGCATGAAAAATAGAACGAGTGGAGGAGTTTCTGTAGGACAGAAGCAAGGAAATGTGGTGAGATGGTATGTGGAGAGATTATCACGGATGATTTTCCAGTTTTGAGGAAAGAGAAGAATCCTGAGGTTCAGGAAGGAAATGGAGCCCCCTACAGAACAAATAAAACCATATCCACATCTAGGAACACCTTTGTGAGTGTGAAGAATGCCACAGGAAATACGTTAAAAACAGCTGGAAGAGCCAGGCATGGTGGCTCATGCCTATAATCCCAGCACTTTGGGAGGCCAAGGCGGGCGGATCACCTGAGATCAGGAATTCGAGACCAGCCTGACCAACATGGTGAAACCCCATCTCTACTAAAAATACAAAATTAGTGGGGCATGGTGGAGCATGCCTGTAATCCCAGGGAGGCTGAGGCAGGAGAATCGCTTGAACCTGGGAGGCGGAGGTTGCGATGAACTGAGATCGCACCTTTGCACTCCAGCCTGGGCACTCCAGCCTGGGCAACAAGAGTGAAACTCTGTCTCAAAAACAAAAAACAAACAAACAAACAAATAGCTGGAGGAAAGAATGATGACCTCCACAGTGGCATTTACAGTGGCAGCAGACTTCTCAACATGACGACAGTGGCCAGGAGACAGCAGAATCTGGTCTTCAAAAAGCTGAGAGAAAATCACCATCACCCCGCCCAGTTGGCGCCTCACAGCCAACTGCAGATCCATTTCTGAACTTCTGTTTTGAACCTTCTCATGACCTCTTCATTCTCGGCCATCAAAATAGGCTCAGTCTCTTAGGCTATTAAGGGATTTTATTTAAAGTAAACAGTGTTAATGTGTTCAGGGTGTTAATGACATAATACTGTGGCCTGCCAGTGTTGACCTAAGCCGCTTTTATTATAATATTACTAAAATATACACAAATATATAAAACTAGGTATAAACCTCATATGCTTATAGTTCCTTAAACTATAAAGTTGTTTAATAGTAAACAACTATTAAACCCAAACAAACGTGTAAATATATATGTGATTTATAAATTAAAAACAAAGTTACAGTGCCAATAAAATCCAAAACGTTGACATAAATGTGACAGAATGCACCATCCATTTGTTGATGGATGCTTGAGTTGTTTCCACAGACAAAATACCAGATTCTTAGAAACTAGAATCCTGCAATATAGTTTTATGCTTTCTGTTTCACTGTGGGAGGCCAGCATAGTGGCTTACAATGATGGGTCTGGAGTCAGACTGCCTGGGTTTAAATCCCACTGTGTGATTTGGGTAAGTGACTGAACCTCTTAGTTTCTATCCGCTTTCCTGTAAAGTGGATATAGTAAGAATACTTACTCATGGGGAAGTTGTGAAGATTCAATCCAACAATGCAAGGAAAGCATTTAGCCTTGTGCTCAGGACACACAAAGGGCTTCATAAGTTATTATTATCATTATTGTAATTACTCCTTTTTAATGATAAACCCATGTTAACCTCTGTTCCATTATTTTAAAGGCTAATCAATTTAATGAGACTCCAAAATATAATCCCAAAAGACTATTCAATGAAAAAATCCTAATGACCTTAGGACCTACAAAGCTGGCTCTGTGTCCACCTTCACCTGCAATGAATAAGGCATCAACCACCAGGCTTTTTTGAGTTTGGAATGCCTTAGTTAGTGTGAGCCACTGATGACTTAGTTTTCACACTCTGTCTTCTCTTCAGTCTACCTTGCGATGGGGTAGTATTAGCCTTCCCTTGGTCCCTGTGTGAGCATCAACTTCCACGCAAAGCTGGGAACTGAAAGAGTGTGGTCAGACACTCCCCGAGTGATCATCCAGGTGATCCAGAATAGGTTTACAGTCCTTTCATCCTTTCAAAAGAAAACAGAAACACACACACACACACACACACGTACACACTCATCCCCCCGCCACACACACACATACACACACACACCCCTCCTAGAACTCTCTGACACTTAACAATGTGTATGTGACTCTGGTTCTCTCTCTCTCTCTCTCTTACTTTCTCTCTGTTAGATTTAACAACTTCCTGGGAAGAAGGGTTTTAAGCCAAAAGAATCTCTTGGGGTGAGAATATTAGGCTTGGCGGAAGGCTACGGCAGGGGACTGGTAAAGGGGAGGGTTTGTTACACTCTAGGGGCAAAAGAATGCTTATGCACATAAAAAAGAAACAACAAAACTCTGCTATATATCCAGTCAACAAAGAGGGCAAGCCCAGCTGTAGAGAATGATAACCTTATACTTCTTAGTCTCTATGGAGTGGCAATTCATGATAAGAAAGGCTAGACTGAACTCCTATCTTTACAATGTTTATCAGGGGAAATTTAATAGGCCAACTAGCAACATTGGAAGAGAAACTGCACTACTTAAAAATACCATTGCTTTTTAATGACTTTAGCCCCTACTGTATACAAATGAAGCTACTTAAATATAAATTATAGCTATCACTTAATTAAAGAAAGTCTATTAAGTTCTTTGAAGGTGTATCCATGAAGGCAATCATAATCTATTTCCCAAACACTTTACAGTTCAAACTGGCCCTACTACCAATCATTCTAAATGGGTATGGAATTAGCTGAGCTCTGAGTCTGGGTCGGTTCAGACACATCTTACAAATAAAAACAGATCCTGCAGAGTGTGAAAGCTTCTTCCCACATGGTACTTTTGGCCCCTATCTCCTTAAGTCTTCTCCTAATGGCCTGGCAAACCCTGTGGAGAAATGAAGCAAGGGCCAGACAAAGTCGATCACATGAGATGTTATCAAACACTACTTCCAGACCCAAGCAAGTGATTACACCACGACCTAAGCCAGGGCACACAAACACAGGCTGGCTCCCCGAAGGGCCCTGGGTCATTTCCACGAGTCCCCTTTTCCCATAACCAAATTCTGACTACCGTTTTCCTCCTCTCAGGACACAAGGGACATTAATGGACAAAAAAATGGGTAGAATTCCTAAAATCCTTTAAGCTTACAAAATACAAAGAACAATGACTAGATTCATACAAAGTATCAGATTCCTAGAACTAAAATCTTCCTTCCCCTGCCAATTTAAATTAAAAAGTAGGGGTGGCAAAAGAATTAAAAGCAGGTGAGCCCAGGAAGCTGAGGTTGCAGTGAGCCAAGATCACACCACTGCACTACAGCCTAGGTGACAGTGCAAGACCCTGTCTCAAAAAAAAAAAAAAAAAAAAAGGTCAGGCACAGTGGCTCACACCTGTAATCCCAGCATTTTGGGAAGCCGAGGCGGGTGGATCACTTGAGCCCAGGAATTCAAGACCAGCCTGGGCAACGTGGTGAAAACCCATCTCTAAAAAAATACCAAAAAAAAAAAAAAGGAAAAGAAAATTAGTTGCGTGTGGTGGTGTGTGCCTGTACTCTGGAGGCTAAGGTGGAAGAATCGCTTGAGCTGGGGTGGTTGAGGCTGCAGTGAACCGAGATCATGCCACTGCACTCCAGCCGGGGCGACAGAGTGACATCCTATCTCAAAATAAAAAAAAATAATAATTAAAAGCAGGGACACAAATACTTGTATGCCAATGTGAATAGCAACATTATTCACAATAACCAACCAGTATAAATAACCCAAGTGTCCCTCACAAGAGTGGATAAAGAAAATGTGTTGTATACATGTAATGGAACAGTACTCAGCCATAAAAAGGAATGAAGTGCTGATACATGGTACAACATGGATGAACCTTAAAAACATTATGCTAAGTGAAAAAACCCATACACGAAAGGCCAAGTATTGTATGATCCCATTTATACGAGAATATCTAGAATAGGCAAATTCATAGAGATAAAAAGATGAGAAGTTGCCAGGAGCTGGGGGAAATGGAGAGTTATTGCTTAATGGTTACACAGTTTCTATGTGGGGTGATGGAAACATTTTGGAAACAGATAGTAGTGATGGTTGCACAACAGTGTGAACGTAATTAATACCAGGTACTGATTTGTACGTTTCAACATAGCTAAAGGGGAAAATTATATGTTATATGTTTTAGCACAATTAAAAATAATAAAGGACTTGAATCACTGGAAACAACTCAAATGTCCTTCATCAAGTGAATGAATAATCAAATGGTGGTACATCCATATGTTGAAATAAAATGGAACTATTGATATATACAACAACTTGGATTGATCCCAAAGGCATTTTGATGAGTCAAACAAGCCCATCTCAAAAAGGTGACATGCTGTAGGATTCCATGCACATGACATTCTTGAGAAGACAAAACTATAGGCATAGAGAACTGATCAGTGGTTGGCAGGGATTGGGGTCAGGGAAGCGTATGCTTATCAAGAGACAGCACAAGGGAGCTTAGTAGGGGTGGGTGATAGAACTGTTCTGAACCCTGATTATGGTGGTGGTTACAAGAATCTATACACATGTTAAAATTCATAGAATGAGTCACCAAATTTTTTAAAAATCAAGTTTTTGTTTGTTTTTTTGAGATGGAGTCTCGCCCTGTCACCCAGGCTGGAGTGCAGTGGCGCGACCTCAGCTCACCGCAACCTCCACCTCCTGGGTTCAAGCAATTCTCCTCCTTCAAAGTAGCTGGGATTATAGGTGCGTGCCACCACACCAGGCTAATTTTTGTATTTTTAGTAGAGATGGGGTTTCACCATGTTGGTCAGGCTGGTCTTGAACTCCTGACCTTAGGTGATCTGCCCACCTCAGCCTCCCAAAGTGCTGGGATTAGAGGTATGAGCCACTGTGCTCAGCCAAGTTATTTTTTAAAAGTAGGGTAGAAGGAGAAATGGCACCAATTGCTATCACTGCTCTTACAACTCTGATTTCCTGTTTCTTTTTTCTACTTTTATTTTAGAATCAAGGAGTACATGTATAGACATGTTACAAAGGTATATTGCATGATGCTGACATTTTAGTACAAATGAATCCGTCACCCAGATATTGAGTATAATATCTGTGGGTTTCTTAATCTCTTAAAATTGTCCAAAGATCAGTCTGGGGGGAAACACAACTTGTACAATTACAATACAGGAGTTATATTTCTATTCCTAGAAGAGACTCTTTCCCTGCACCTCATCCACCCACATGTAGTCACACTGTTTGTCTTTTCAGCCTTGATGTCTTTCCTGGACAAAACTTCTTTCATTTGGGAAAAAGAAACGTGGCTGTGTCCCAATGATAATGTCCACAGAGTCCTGGAAAATACCGGAACACACATCTATCACGGCACAATGAGGGCAGTGCTCAGAACCCTTCCTCTTAGGTGCTCCACTGGCATGTTCTCAAAGCACAAGTCTCCTAGGTTGTTTAATAAGAATAGCCCCTGAAAACCTTCTGGTTTCATTACTGTGAGTACCTGTAAGTACCCAGTTCCACAACAGCCCATATAGGCTCCATCTAATAAACACACAAAAAAAACTGTGGGAGACCCTGGATCCAGCCCAGTGGTCTGCAGGAGAAAATTGCCAAGAGAAAGCTCCCAGCTATCTCATGTTTCCGTGATAATTCATGCTGCACTGGCAGCTCTAGCCTTTGGAAGCCTCTGGAAGCCCCTGGGACATTATTTATGGCAGCTACAGACAGCTACAGGCCCTGGATGTGAGCTGGACAAACTTGGGAGAAAGCAGAGGACTGACTGCCCTGTTTTATCTCACCATGCGCTTCCTCATCTCTCCTGTCTGGGTAGGGGTGTCACCCAGTGAAAGAGTATTTTACAAGCAAGCCATTCATCAGGACTCCTAATTAAAAAGCTGGAAGGCGTAACACTGGAGTTGGTTTTGCCATCTTCCAACACCTCATTAACCTCATCACTGGTCTTCTGTTGAGGGCAGGATGCTCAGGAATTACTGCATAGGATCTATCCTTAATGCTCAAGCAGAAAGAGAAACAGCAACACTACTTAAAAAAAATACTTCCCCCAATCCCCTAGATCATGAACAAAACAGGAAGGATGTGACAAGGGGAGAAAGATCTACTTAAAGTTTACTACATTTAGGAATATGTGCCTTTACCCAGAGGAAAATAGAGGAGGAATATTAAGTAACCCATTTTTCATAGGCCTTTCTAGTAAAGGGGAAGATGTTTTCTCAACTTCTCTCCGAAAAAGACAGCTAAGAATAAATAGCTAGGGCTTTGACCCATACTGTGAACCAAAAGTTGTACTTTTTGTGAATTTTGAACTTAGCCCAAGTACTCCTTCTTTTACTCGACTGCAAAACTAAACTTACATTTTAAATACATAAATAAACCTCAGGGATGTAGTTCAAACTGCAACCATGTCCATTTATTTTCCATGACTGGTGAACTGAAACACAAAAATATTCACACAACCAAACCAATATTTCTATGTTTTTGACTTCGGTATCATAGAAATGAGAGGAAGAAACTAGGTTGTATTCAAGCAACCATGACTCTTACTCTATCTCATTTCTGGTGAAAAATCGGTAATACTTGAAGGAGATAGTCCCAAGTGGTGGGACAAGACCAAAAACTAGACCTGAATCTGTGATGCTATCACTGACCCACCAGTACCAGCCTGTCTTCCTTTGCAGGTTCCCTACAAGAAGGAAGTTACAGAGCCCATTTTTTCCCATCAAAATAAGAAATCAAGAAACCTAAAGATAGATTCTATCCTTTTTTGGCCTACAATAAGTTAGCAGGGCTATGACATGGCTACCCAGTCACTTGGATCTTTTCCAAAAAGTTGTAACAGATACCTTTGCAATCGGAACGGAATGGCAGACACAAGGCCAGATATTTTATCTCACCCGGTTAGGAATTAATGGTGCATGTGGACAGATCACTAGACAAGCAGGAACATGAATGTATCTGCAAATGTTGACATCCTAGACAAAAAATACTGAAAACCAGTGGTTTGTGAAACACAGAGGGCACCCATATGAGTCACAGGCTGTCTCCTCAGACCCACAGCTCCTCTCACATTTGTAATCATTTTTGGCTGGCTTTTCCTCCTCCTCTTTCATGTAAGGCTCTGTTCTTGGCCTCTTCCACTCTCCTTGGGTAGCTACAGCTATTCTCATTCCCTTCAAGGACAGCCTGTTTCCCGGTGGCTCTCAATCTACGTCTGCAGCTTCTTTTCTTTTGGGAACTGCAGGTCAGTATGTTTAACGGCCCACTGGCCATTGACATGTGGATACTCCACAAACACCCTGAGAGTCACCTGCTTTCCCTTCCTCAGTCCCAAATCTATTCTTCCTGTATTTGCTCATGAAAATTCTGAGCTCCATAGCCAACGTCACTCCAAAACATTTCCTTTGATGCTTTCTCGGTCTCAAAATGAGCATATTTCTAGCAAGGAAGCACGAGGTGATGATGCTGTATAAACGTGCCTGCTGGCCCCTGAGGCTGGGGGGAGAGGTATGGGCAGGTGAGGCTGGAGTGATGCGGAGCCATTTCCAGAAGACAGGAACTGATTGTGTGAAAGTTGGGGAGGCTGAGCAAACAATGCACTATGGGCTCCACAAGCTTTCAACACGTGCGCTCGCTATAATTGTTTATAAAGACCTACCTCATTGTGGCCGGGCGTGGGGGCTCACGCCTGTAATCCCAGCACTTTGGGAGGCCGAGGCGGGCGGATCACGAGGTCAGGAGATCGAGACCATCCTGGTTAACATGGTGAAACCCCGTCTCTACCAAAAATACAAAAAATTAGGTGGGCGTGGTGGTGGGCGCCTGTGGTCCCAGCTACTCGGGAGCCTGAGGCAGGAGAATGGCGTGAACCCAGGAGGTGGAGCTTGCAGTGAGCCGAGATCACGCCACTGAACTCCAGCCTGGGCAATAGAGTGAGACTTTGTCTCAAAAAAATAAAAAATAAAAAAACCTACCTCATTGTTTACAACATGAAGAAAGTTAGGAAAGTATGTAGAGTTTGCTTAGGTCTTCAGGATCTCAGAACGTATGAAGTTCCCTTTAGCAAAGGCATTATGTCGTTAAATCAAACTCAAAGTCTTCTAAAGAAAGAGAGCACAATCTTCTGGAAGGAATGAATGATTGACAGTGTCAGATGCTTGTCCCCTGACTTTCTGCTCTCTGCTTTAAGGTCCTTCAGCTGTGTCTGACCCTGTCTCTAGCTGAAGCATTGACAAAATTTCCTTTCTGTTTCTGCTTCTGTCTCAGACCAGCTGGTAATTTTATACAGAACATTATAAAAGAAACAAGCAAACAAAAATAAAGCACAATTATTTCCTCACATAGTTCTAGGACTTAAAAATCTAGACATCATTTAATCACCAGTTTCTTATTTTTTTCTGGTAGCCAAATTTTTTATTTGTTCATTTCTTCTTCTCCTCCCTCCTCTCCATTCCCCTCTTCCACCTTCTTTTTCTTCTTCTTTTTTCAGACAGGGTGACTGGAGTGCAATGATGCGAACTGCAGCCTCAACTTCCCGGGCTCAAGTGGTCCTCCCACCTCAGCCTCCCAAAGTGCTGGGATTACAGGCATGAGCCATGACCCCCAGTTTGTTTGTTCATTTCTGCATTTGAAGTACCCTTCAGTAACATCCTCCACCTGAGATTCTTTGCCACAGTTCTTAACTATGACACAACACAACCGACCACTGTACAGGGTCTTCCCTCTCTCTCAATTTCACAGGAGCCACCTACCTGTCCCTTTGGCTTCTTCTGTCATCACCCTCCCTTAAGTCTGTTGGAGTTCAACACAAAGGGCCTCCCCTGACTTGACAGAGGTGGGCTCATCATGCAGGCTCACAGAGATGGGCTTGGCACTCATCTAAGGCTCTGGCAGCTTTGTAAATTCTTATGCTGGGCCATCATGGATGAGGGCGGTCAGCATTTCCTGTAAAGCAGTGTTAACGTCCAGGACACTTCCTGCAGCAGTGGCTTCCTGGACCATGGTGGTGGGTCATGACTGAAGCCAAATCAAGGCCACACCTGAGGCTTCACATGACTCAGCAGCAGCAGGGAACGAACAATCACCAAACTCTCTTTCTTTTTATAAACGGGGAGACTAAGGGCCCGAGAGAGTAAGTGATGGGCCCAAGGACACAAAAGTATTTTGTGGCAGAGGCTGAACCTGAACTTGGTGACTTCACAGCTTGTCTTCGGTCCTTTTCATTCTCTCAAGCAGCCACTAAAACAAGGTCTTGACTGCGTACCTCCACCCTGAGGGGTACCCCTACTTGCCTCCCTACTATACAGTCTCCCACCAAAACCTTGTTTCGTTGGCTCCTGGAAATTCATCTATCCAAGCATCTTGCTGTATTCAGGGTCAAATCCCAGCTTCTCTAACAAACCAGACCCTTTTTCCTTTTTTGAGACGGAGTTTCACTCTTGTCTCCCAGGCTGGAGTGAAAAGGCGTGATCTCAGCTCACTGCAACCTCTGCCTCCCAGGTTCAAGCGATTGTCCTGCCTCAGCCTCCCGAGTAGCTGGGATTACAGGCACCCGCCACCACGCCCGGCTCATTTTTGTATTTTTAGTAGAGATGGAGTTTCACAATGTTGGCCAGGTTAGTCTCAAACTCCTAACCTAAAGCGATCCGCCTGCTTCAGCCTCCCAAAGTGCTGGGATTACAGGAGTGAGTCACTGCGCCTGGCGCAGACCCATTTTCTTTGTAAACCTTCCACTCAGTTCCAGTTTCCCATCTAAGCAACATACCTGGTTTACAGTGAGGTTATCTGGTAATGGGGACTGACATCCTCAGGTCTCTGTAAATGACAGTGGCTCAAGTAACTTGTTCCAGCCCCTTGGAAATCTATGGTGACTCTCCCAAACAACATAGGGAAGTGGGCTCTCCAAATGCTGAACAGTCCACTTTCGATGTACTAATGCCTTAGTCATATAATAACCATAGCTGCGTATGTGTGTACACAGACACAAGCTCACACAATCCAAATCAGAGCCTATGTGTTGATGATGGTTGTTTTGCTGTAATATTTAGCAGCAAACACCAGCAATAAAGGCCCTTGAAGATCATGGGAGTTTACCTCGCATGATGCAGTAGACTCCATCCCAGGCTGGAAGTCATTATAATGTGTTCTTTGTCCTGATTTTGCGAGCCAGAACCCCTACAGCCCGATCTGCATGCCAACTCAGGATAGCTGAGGAATCAGCCTACATCAGCAGGAATGTTATTTGCCTGAGGCCCCCAAAACCTCATAAAATAGTGGTTTTCAAGCATCTTTGGCTATCTCTAACGGGCGGAGAGGAGGGACAGTCTCCACATTTGTAAAAGATAAATGGTTGAGGAGGACATTATATGATGTGTAAGATTCCTTTTCTAGAAGTTTATATGTGGATCTAAAATTTCCTGGGTTTGCCTTACAGAGGGTGTTTAAGGCAAAACCCAACTATTTTTCTTGAACTCCTGCTTCTGGGCACTTACCAGGGAACATGAAATTGTCTCCTTTCCCCATTCCACTCTCAGGTAAGGTCTGAATTTGTTTTTAAAGATCTGAGCACCCTATCCCTGTCACCAACCTCTCTCCTTCCCTTCCCTCTTCCTCACCCCTTCTCTTAGAAGTAAACTACATTTTGGCCGGGTGCAGTGGCTCATGCCTGTAATCCCAGCACTCTGGGAGGCTGAGGTGGGCAGATCACAAGGTCAGGAGATCGAGACCATCCTGGCTAACATGGTGAAATCCTGTCTCTACTAAAAATACAAAAAATTAGCCAGTCGTGGTGGGTGCCTGTAGTCCCAGCTACTTGGGAGGCTGAGGCAGGAGAATCACTTGAACCCAGGAGGCGGAGTTTGCAGTGAGCCTAGATCGCACCACTGCACTCCAGTCTGGGTGACAGAGAGAGACTCCATCACACACACACACACAAAAGTAAACTACATTTTTTGGTTTAGGGGCGTTTCATTGGATCATTCCAGAGGGAAGGATGGAGGCCACTGTCTTGTGTCAAAAGAGCAGAAGCAGCCAGATTTGAGAGGGCAGCTGCAATAGAAGGTCAGGGTTTTGGAGTTTCCGTGTACAGTGTTTGGATGTCTGCACCCTATTGGCACACCATACACCGAACAGGAACAGCGAATAGCTGCTAAGCCACAAAACATTGAGAGCAGTGCCAGGGGTTTCTACACCCTCCCTGGACCTATAAAAAACCTCTTTGAAGGACATCGCTGGGCCTCTTGGGGCAGTAGTGCCCAACAGATGGCCAAGAAAAACCACCTGGAAATAAATACCCAAAGTACTTCCCAACCCAATTTATGTGGCCAGTATTACCCTGATACCAAAACCAGACAAAGACATTAAAAGAAAACAATAAACCAATATCCTTTATGAACATAGATGCAAAAATCCTTAACAAAACATTAGCAAATTTATTCTAGAAATAAAGAAAAAGGATAGTTGTGATATATTCACGTAACAGAAAACTACTCAGCAATAAAGAGGAACCAACTACTGATCTCTGTAAGAACATGGATGAAACTCAAAAACATTGCACTGGCCAGGCAGGGTGGCTCGCGCCTGTAATCCCGGCACTTTGGGAAGCCAAGGCAGGTGGATCACTTGAGGTCAGGAGCTCGAGACCAGCCCAGCCAACATAGTGAAACCCTGTCTCTGACAAAATATAAAAATTAGCCAGGCGTCGTGGCAGGCGCCTGTAATCCCAGCTACTCTGGAGGCTGAGGCAAGATCGCACCGCTGCACTCCAGCCCGGGCAACACAGTGAGACTCCCTCTCAAAAAGAAAAAAAGAAAAGGCTGGGCGCAGTGGCTCACACCTGTAATCCCAGCACTTTGGGAGGCCGAGGCAGGTGGATCACGAGGTCGGGAGATCGAGACCATCCTGGCTAACACGGTGAAATCCCGTCTCTACTAAAAATACAAAAAAATGAGTCGGGTGTTGTGGTGGGCACCTGTAGTCCCAGCTACTCGGGAGGCTGAGGCAGGAGAATGGTGTGAACCCGGGAGGCAGAGCTTGCAGTGAGCCGAGACCACGCCACTGCACTCTAGCCTGGGCGACAGAGCAAGACTCCGTCTCAAAAAAAAAAAAAAAAAAAAAAAATTACACGGAGTAAATCAGACAAAAAAATTGTGTGTATAGACATAGACATATAGATATATATGACTCCATTTATATGAAAATGTAGAAAAGACAAATCAAATGACAACAGTTCAGTGATTGCCAGGGGGTAACAATGGGGAGAAATGGGCAGTGAGGACTGACAGGGAGGGGGCCCAAGGAAACTTTTGGGGGTAATGGAAATGTACATCTTGATCATGGTGGTCGTCCTGGATATATAACTTTTTTTTCTTTTGAGATGGAGTCTCCCTCTGTTGCCCAGGCTGGAGTGCAGTGGTGAGATCTTGGCTCACTACAATGTCTGCCTCCTGGGTTCAAGTGATTCTCCTGCCTCACCCTCCCTAGTAGCTGGGATTACAAGCGTGTGCCACCACACTCAGCTAATTTTTGTATTTTTAGTAGAGATGGGGTTTCACCATATTAGCCAGGATGGTCTCGATCTCCTGACCTTGTGATCTGCCCGCCTTGGCCTCCCCAAGTGCTGGGCCTGGCCTGGATGTATAACTTTTTCAAATCACAACATTATGGAATTTTAAATGGGTGCATTTTATGGTACGTGGACCATAGCTCAATAAAATTGATTTGAGACAGAGTCTCACTCTGTCGTCCAGGCTGGAGTGCAGTGGCACGATCTCAGCTCACTGCAACCTCCGCCTCCCGGGTTCAAGTAATTCTCCTGCCTCAGCCTCCCGAGTAGCTGGGATTACAGGCGCCCACCACCACGCCTGTCTAATTTTTTGTGTTTTAAGTAGAGACAGGGTTTCACCATGTTAGCCAGGATGTTCTTGATCTCCTGACCTCATGATCCACCCGGCTCGGCCTCCCAGGGTGCTAGGATTACAGGCATGAGCCACCGCACCCGGCCAAAATTGATTTTTTTATAAAAAGTCTGAAACCAAGCTTGTGTAATGGGAGCCTTAATCCTTAAAAGGCCACAGCATTCGGTGGAGGTGGCCCAATGAGTTCCAATGACCCAGATGGAAACTTACTTCCCACACCAAGGAATCTCAGCACGTTGTCAGAGAGATGTCTTGGGAAAGGGGGCAATGGTGAGAACAGCAGAAAACAATTAACCCAAACTATAAGAACCCTGAATACCCAGTAACTAACCAGAAGAGACACTGCATCAAAAATCCATGTGCCAGTGCCAATCCAGAGCTCAGACATCAAGCCTTATAAGGGTTAAGTCCCTTTCTTTAGGTTCTAACAGCCTGTTGTTTTTCTTGGCAAGGCTTTCTCATGAGAAGCCATGAAGAGCTAAGCACAGCTCTCAGATGACAGCCAGCAAAGAAGTGGGGGCCTCAGTCCTGCAGCCACAAGGAACTGAATTCTGCCAACAGGCTGAATGGGTTTGGAAATGGATTCTTCCTCTGAGCCTCCAGAAAAGGAACGTGGTCCTGCCAACACCTTGAGTTTGGTCTGTGAGGCCCAGAACAGATGAGCCAGCTGAAAGTCAGACTTACGACAGGCCAAGTCCTCAGTTTCTACCAAAAGAACTCCACATTTGCTAATGTGGAGGAAAAGATTGACATTGGTCATTTCATGTTACTAGAGTTCTCTTCACTTCTCAAATTCACTTGACATGGACTTGTCACTTACAATGATAAAAGAGCATTTATAGGAGGTCATCTCGATAGATATTTTAAAATAAAAATAATATTATCTTGTTGTGATTACATTCAGTGTTTAGATTTGCAAGCCAATGACTCCAAAGAGTTAATGTGCCTCCTTAAATGTTTAGCTTCTTACCAGGCAGCGCCTTGAGCACTGAGGAGAGAGGAGTGTAAAGCACTGTAAAATTTGAGCTGTGAGTTATCACTGCAGAAAAACATTCCTAGGCCTCTCAGTACAAGTTTTTTTCTAATAAACTACAACCTGAGACAGAGCAGGCACCAGGATTTTAAAAAGAAGCTGCCCATCAAAACAGTGCAAAGTAGACACGTTTTCATTTATTTTCTTTGGAACATTCTTGTTGGCAGCTGCATCCATTTGGTTAATGGAATATTCTTGACTCATGAAACAGGCTCATTACGGAAACAGACACAAACCAAGAGTGGGGTAGGATGTGGAGCCACTCTTGCTCTCCCATGGCACATTCTCTTAAAAGTGGTGCCTTTCAATGACTCTCAGAGATAGCATGTGGTCATGATGGGGGTTAGAATTAGGATGAAAGACCTTAGAGGAAGCAGCATGAAAACAAGGCTGTGTGAGAAGTAACAGTCAGTGTTGTCCATCTCCAGGCTGACCACTTTTACACCAGGGCCTAGTATGAACTCTGCACATCTTGCCTGCCCTGAGACTGTTTATTCCAAGAGCTACCAGACTCATCCTTCAGGACCCTTAACTGTAGGACTTCATGACAAGGCTCTCAATCTGGGTCTCTCTCCTCTGACCCGAGAACTGGACACTTCTCCATGTATTCCCAAGAATAACTTTCAATGAGAATTAGAATCTCTTAGGGATATGCATTTTAACAAAGAACTTTTGGTTCCAGGAAAACCAAATTCCATAACAGTGACTTTAACTGCAACAAAAAACAAACCCAAACTTCGACCAGGGCCCACTGATTTCCAGCAATATTTAATGCCATATAACTCTAGCATAACCCAGAGTATGATAATCCTTAAAAAATTGTTCATATTGAAGTTGACCTATTAATATGTTGAGAAAAAAATATATATATATTTAGTCAAGCACTGACTTTTTTTTTTTTTGACAGAGTTTTGCTCTTGCCGCCCAGGTTGCCAGGCTGGAGTGCAGTGGCGCAATCTTAGCTCACTGCAACCTCCGCCTCCCAGGTTCAAGCGATTCTCCTGCCTCAGCCTCCCAAGTAGCTAGGATTACAGGCATGCGCCACCACACCTGGCTAATTTTTTGTACTTTTAGTACAGATGGGGTTTCACCATAGTGGTCAGATTTGTCTCAAACTCCTGACTTCAGGTGATCTGCCTGCCTCGGCCTCCCAAAGTGCTGTGATTATTGGCGTGAGCCACCATGCCCAGCCAAGCATTGACTTTTTCTATAAATTTTTCACATCAATGACTGACAGTTGTGCAGCATTTCAAGAAGTTTAATACTAAGACCTGCATCTTTTTAGAAAACTGTAATCATAATTTATTATTTGTAGGTCATCTCTCTTCTTCTGACTAGTCTTCCCAGCCCTCCTTGGCCATGTCCCCTATCTTGATCCCTACTCCACCCCAAAGTGGCAAAGAGCTTAAAAGCTCTGCTGGATCAGTCAACCCTGCAGGCTAGATGAAGCCTTAAGGAGAACTGTTCAGGCACAGACCTCTGGTCCCCTCCCCCCCGCCATTTGCACAAAGAACAGTTTTAGATTCTTTAGTTCCACTACATCCAAGATTTTTCCCCAAACTTCACATATTATGGTCAGTAAAATTAAATTTGCAACTTGAAGTAGGAGGAATAAAGTCAGTTGAAAAGTGATAAGGAGAAATTAGGTTTTCCAAAACTAATCAGCTTCCAGATATATGAACACAAACAACTCTGTTCAAGAGAAAATAAAACAATCTTTTTCCTTCCCACATATAAGTTTCACCAACAATATTATAAACAAACAAACAAAAAGACTAGGCATCCATGGGAAGAGAGGAAGAACCCTATAGGCTTTGCCCTGGCCCTGTTTTGTTTATTCTACCCCAGAAAGAGGGGCATGAAGTCACATAAACTACTGTACTCTAGGGGCTAAAACATTTTTTCAAATTGCACTTTATGTTAAATAAACAAATTTTCTGCAATACTGCCATTTGCTGGAGAAGAATGTAAATCTGGACTTAATGGGCCTCAGATGTCCTTCAGGGCTATCTGAACTTGACCATGAATGGAAAAGTCAGAAGCCCCTGAAGGTACTAGTGTACGACTGTGGATCAGCTTAACTGAAGACTTTCTTCTTCATTTAGCGATGCATTCTCCTCCCCTCCCTGCATACACCTGGAACTCGAAGGAGTAACCGTAGGGCTATGGACCATACCCCTTGAAGGGGTAACCATAGGGCTATCCAACATGGTCCAAGGAGGGGTGTTCCTGATGAAGGTTGACCAGAAGAGCTTCTGATGTCCTCCAGTGCCCAATAGAAATAAGAAGCAAGAGTCAGCCGTCCTCAGGCTTACCACAAATACATCCAAATTTCCCCAGGACATTCTACTTTGCCCATAAATCCCCATTCCATTGTTGGGGCTCAGAAAACAAGATCCTAAAATGAAGGCCTGAGAAACAGCCTCAGAAGCAAAAGTATTTCACTGACCTTCCTTGCCCTCCTGTCTCTCAGTCCCATTCTCCCTGGGGTAAGCCATGGAAACTAGAATCTCTCTTCCCCAAGATGGGTCGTAAAAACCAGAACCCCTTTCCCCAAAGCCAGTCATAAAACCTAAAAATATTAGGCTTACTTTTACTCTGCCTTTCTGTGTCAAAAACTGGCCGATTAAAAAAAAAAAAAAAGTCTGGCCTGGTGCAGTGGCTCACACCTGTAATCCCAGCACTTTGGGAGGCTGAGGCAGCTGGAGGCTTGAGGTCAGGAGTTTGAGACTAGCCAGGCCAACATGGCGAAACCCCATCTCTACTAAAAATACAAAAATTAGCTGGGCATGGTGGCGCATACCTATAATCCCAGCTACTCCAGAGGCTGAGTCAGGACAATTGTTTGAACCCAGAAGGCAGAGGTTGCAGTGAGCTGAGATCGTACCACTGCACTCCAGCCTGTGTGACACAGTAAGATTCCATCAAAGAAGGAAGGGCAGGGCAGGGCAGGGCGGGAAGGAAGGCCTGGGCATGGTGGCTCACGTCTGTAATCCCAGCACTTTGGGAGGCCGAGGTGGGCGGATCACGAGATCAGGAGATCAAGACCATCCTGGCTAACACGGTGAAACCCCATCTCTACTTAAAAAAAAAAAAAAAAAAAAAAAATTTACAAAAAATTAGTCTGGGCCGGGCGCGGTGGCTCAAGCCTGTAATCCTAGCACTTTGGGAGGCCGAGACGGGCGGATCACAAGGTCAGGAGATCGAGACCATCCTGGCTAACCTGGTGAAACCACGTCTCTACTAAAAATACAAAAAATTAGCCGGGCGAGGTGGCGGGCGCCTGTAGTCCCAGCTACTCGGGAGGCTGAGGCAGGAGAATGGCGTGAACCCGGGAGGCGGAGCTTGCAGTGAGCTGAGATCCGGCCACTGCACTCCAGCCCGGGCGACAGAGCGAGACTCCGTCTCAACAAAAAAAAAAAAAAAAAAAATTAGTCTGGCGTAGTGGCGGGTGCCTGTGGTCCCAGCTACTTGGGAGGCTGAGGCAGGAGAATGGCGTAAACCTGGGAGGCAGAGCTTGCAGTGAGCCGAGATCACGCCACTGCACTCCAGCCTGGGCGACAGATTGAGACTCCACCTCAAAAAAAAAAGGTCTGACCTACTTTGTTTGACTGCAGGCCATAAGACCCCCATTCCAGAAAAAGGTCCTGCTTCACACCCAGAAGAAAGGAACACGTGCTCAGAGAGGTCAAGAAGAATCTAGACAGACAGGCCTGGCTGGGATTCCCCACTTAGTCTATTAGCATTACAGCATACCCGTTTTGTCCAGTCATATTTCTACCCAATTGCCTATACTTTGTTGAACCTAACCACAAAAATAGACAATTTCCCCTGTGTCATTGTGTCTTCATTCTGAAGGCTCTTGTATGCACATGTTAAGTACATTTGTACGTCTTTTCTCCAATTAACCTGCTTTTCACAAGGTGATTTTTCAGCGAGACTTTGGAGGGCCAATGAGAACTTTCCCTTGGTCCTCAAATTATCCTCCTTGGACAAGTTTCATTTGCAAATGGAGTCATCTAAAAGGGTCTCCCCCAAAGGCAGAGTACGCTCTCAAAGGGGAAACAACCTTCACCTCTCTCAGATTCAGTTCTCTCATCTAAGACATGCAGATGGAATTAGTGTCCATGCCATAGAGTTGTTCAGAGAGTTTATTATTTAGAAGACACAGTTCAGGCAGGGCGCGGTGGCTCACACCTGTAATCCCAACACTTTGGGAAGCCAAGGCGGGCGGATCACCTGAAGTAGGGAGTTTGAGACCAGCCTGACCAACATGGAGAAGCCCCATCTCTACTAAAAAAAATACAAAATTAGCTGGGCATGGTGGTGCATGCCTGTGGTCCCAGCTACTCGGGAGGCTGAGGCAGGAGAATCGCTTGAACCCGGGAGGCGGAGGTTGCGGTGAGCCGAGATTACACCATTGCACTCCAGCCTGGGCAACAAGAGAGAAACTCCGTCTCAAACAAACAAACAAAAAAAAAGACAGTTAATTTCCTTTGACTAATATTCTCTGCTCTTTCCTGTGGGCTCAGAAGTCTCTGGAACAGAAAAGATTTGGACTGGGGAAAGTAGCATGGATTTTTTGGCTTCTACTCAAGAGTCCAGGACTCACTTCTTAAGACTGTTAACGTCATGAAAAACAGGGGAAAACTAGGCAACTCTCAGAACAGAGGAGTCTGGGGAGACATGACAGCTAAATGCAGTGTGGTACCCTGGATTGCATTCTAAAGTTTATATTTTAGTTCTTAGTAATGTACCAATGTCTCTTGGTTTCTTAATTTTGACAAATGTACTATGGCAATGTAAAATGTTAACAATGGGGGAAACTGAGTCGGCAGTATAAGAAAATTCTCTGTACCCTCTTCGTAATTTTTCTTTGACCCTAAAATTATGCCAAAATATAAAGCAAAAAATGCAAATATGAGGCTGGGCACGGTGGCTCACACCTGTAATCCCAGCACTTTGGGAGGCCAAGGCGGGCGGATCATGAGGTCAAGAGATCGAGACCATCCTGGCCAATGTGGTGAAACCCTGTCTCTACTAAAAATACAAAAAAAATTAGCGGGGCGTGGTGGCAGCTGCCTGTAATCCCAGCTACTAGGGAGGCCGGGGCAGAAGAATTGCTTGAATCCAGGAGGCAGAGGTTACAGTGAGCCAAGATTGCATCACTGCACTCCAGCCTGGTGACAGAGTGAGACTCTGTCTCAAAAAAAAAAAAAAAAAAGTTGGGCGTGGTGGCTCATGCCTGTAATCCCAGCACTTTGGGAGGCCGAGGTGGGTGGATCACGAGGTCAGGAGATCGACACTATCCTGGCCAACATGGTGAAACCCTGTCTCTACTAAAAATACAAAAGTTAGCCAGGCGTGGTGGTGTGCGCGCCTGTAGTCCCAGCTACTCGGGAGGCTGAGGCAGGAGAATCACTTGAACCAAGGAGGCGGAGGTTGCAGTGAGCTGAGATTGCACCACTGCACTCCAGCCTGGGCAACAAAGCAAGACTCTGCCTCAAAAAAAAAAAAAAAAAAATTGTAAATATGAAAAAATAAAGTCTATGATGATGGCACAGCATAAAAACCTAATAGCAATAGATACTTAGCAAGTGTTTATGATAGGCAGGCTCTGAGCCACGCACTGGCCCCCCATTAGATATTAAGACCTCTCAACAATTCTATGGCATGGGTACTAATTACATCGCCGTGTCTTACATGAGGGAACTGGAGCCTAGAGAGGCTGGGTAGGGCCCAAGGTCATAGAGCCGGTAAGGAGGCAGAGGCAGAATTCAGATTCAGAGAGAGTAACTCCAAAGATTGTTTCTCACTTACCACACCCTAGCACCTACCATTCTACCATTTCTCCCTTTCACAAGATGGAGGAAACACATTCTTGAAAGTTAACTCAAAGAGACAAAATAACATCGAATGAAGCAGGAAAACTCTCAGGGCACTTACTTCGAAAAAGGAAGACTGATGGGCTCTGGTTTTCCTCCCTCCTCTACCTTACAGGTTATTGCAATTTGTACTCATTGTACAAATGATACAAGTACATACAAATAATAAAAGTAATAATTGAACAGTAAAACTGCAGAGAAGGCTCTAGAATGAAAATCAAATCCCTTTTGGTACACCCAATCTCTCGTTCTAATGTTCAGAGTACAGAGAGGTAACTTTAAGATCCATAAAAATCAGAGTTCATGCAGAGGCAGAATGTAGATTTGTCCATCAAATCCTGGACTATGAGAACCCCGATAGTTCTGAGAACTTTATAGGAGTAATTTTAGAAGGAAACAAAAACCATACTTAGCAGGAAGTAAACTCCTGAAACTCTCTACCTGGGGAGTTGGCAGGAACATAAAAAGGTAAAAGGGCTCAGGAAGGTTTAGGGTGAATTCTTGGCTGATGGTCCTTAACAGTGGAGGGAAGCTGGAGAAGTTTAACCAGCATCCCAGTGTTTTTCTTTTTCCTTTTTATTTATTTATTTATTTATTTTTTGAGACCGGTTCTCACTTTGTCACCCAGATTGCAGTGCAGTGGCATGATCATAGCTCACTGCAGCCTCGACTTCCTGGGCTCAAGAGATCCTCCAACCCCAGCCTCCCAAGTAGCTGGGACTGTAGGCATATACCACCACACCCAGTGAATTATTTTTCATTTTATAGAGACGGGTCTTGCTATGTTGCCCAGGCTGATCTCAATCTCCTGGCCTCAAGTGATCCTCCCATCTCAGCCTTCCAAAGTGCTGGGATTACAGATATGAGCCACCATACCTGGCCCTAGTGTTTTAAAATTAACACAAGACAGATCAGCCGTGCTTTTCCTGGAGTCAGTATAGTTCAGTGAAGAAACAGTAAAGTTGCATATTAGACATGTTTTTCAGCTGTTATAACAGAAAACCTAATAAACAAGAACAGAGCTCCTATAGACTTTTACTCTTTACTTAACAAGAAGTCTGGAAATGCACGATCTGAAGATTCATTCAACAACTCAACAATTTTGTGAAGGTTGCAGGTCTTCCCATTCTTCGGCTTAACCACACCTAGCATAAAGGGTTTTTGTGTTTATACTTTTCAATTCATGAGTACGAGATAGCTGCCACAGCTCCAGGTGTCCGTGTCCCAAGCAGGAGAGGCAGGCAGGGAAATAAAAGCCTTC
This sequence comes from Macaca nemestrina, assembly GCF_043159975.1. NCBI lineage: Eukaryota > Metazoa > Chordata > Mammalia > Primates > Cercopithecidae > Macaca > Macaca nemestrina. The sequence goes on from NC_092130.1 coordinate 37,873,480, forward strand.
TCTTCACAAGGACCTACTGATCTGAGAAGGAAATCCAGCCCAGTAGCACCCAGTAGGTTTCTCCTAAGGTCTCAATGGCCAGACTAGATTTGGTCCCTGTTATGGTCTGAATGGTGTCCCCCATAAATTTATCAACTCTAATCTCTAGTATCTCAGAATGTGAATCTATTTGGAGATAGAGCCATTAAAAGGGTTAAAACGGAGCCACTAGGGTGGGCCCTAATCCAATCTCACTGGCTTCCTTGTAAGAAGAGGAAATTTGGGGCTCGGCAAGGCAGCACATGCCTGTAATCCCAGCACTTTGGGAGGCTGAAGCGGGTGGATCACTTGGGGTCAGGAGTTCGAGACCAGCCTGGCCAACATGGTGAAATCCCATCTCTGCTAAAAATACAAAACTTAGCCAGGTATGGTGGCAGGCACCTGTAATCCCAGCTACTTGAGAGGCTGAGGCAGGAGAATCACTTAAACTCAGGAGGCAGAGGTTATAGTCAGCCGAGATCATGCCACTACACTCCAGCCCGGGTGATAAGAGTGAAACTGTCTTTAAAAAAAAAAAAAAAAAAAAAAGAGGAAATTTGGACACAGAGAGACACCAGGTACATGCACGCACAGAGGAAGGACCATGTGAGGATGCAGCAAGAAAACAGCCATTTGCAAGCCAGAAAGAGCCTCATGAGAAACCAACCCTGCTGACACCTTAATCTTGGACTTCTAGACTCCAGAACCCAGAAAATAAATTTCTGTTGCTTATGCCACTCAGTCTGGGATTTTGTTATAACAGCCCTAGCAAACTAATACAGTCCCCTAGCTGCAAAAGAGAGTCTATAAAAGGGAGATTTAGGAAAGGAATTCAGTGGCATCCTTTCCTCAGGCTGGGCACTCTCACTTCATACAAAATCAGTTTTCTTAGCCAGGAAAGGGTTGAGGGAGTAGCTACTGGGTAGACAACTAAAAATGTCCGCCACAACTCTTGACTTGAGAAAGCTGCATGCAATTCTACCTCTGCTACTTGGTAATAATACCTGTGGGTAAGACATGGAGTTTTCATTCAGTAAAATGGGTATGATAAGCAACATACAGGAATAACTAACAAGTTATTCTCCTTCCTATCTCCCGACTCTGAAATTCTAAATCTGAGGGGGCTGTGCCCAAAAAGGACTTTGCTTCTTAGACAAATGAAAACAAACAGGAATATTCACACAGAGTATGCATTTCTAAAATGCATGTACCTTATAATACTTTCTGATGCTCTATTCCAACTTTCAACTATTCAACAGTGTATTTCCTGAAATAATCAACTAAACAAATCTGAATCTCCGTTCTTTACATTTTCAAAGCCCTAGGAATCCACAGTACATTAGTGAGTTGTAAACACACACACACACACACAGCCAGACTCCTCCACATTTTCCTGTTAGATGATATACTTCCTGAGGGAAAAAATTAGACACGGTCATTCCTGTGATGCCATAGACCACTTTACACAGTAGCAATGAGGGCTTGCCTAATGAATGAGGGGAAAAAAGCCTCTAAGAATCCATCTTACGGGCCACTCACTTCACAAAGTCCAGTCAAATATTAGCAGTGAACCTGTTTTTTCTGGAAGATGGGTCTCAGCATCTTTAAAGATGCTAAGGATCAAATTATTTTCTTCTCTAAAGAGCTTCACATATTGGGAAAGCTATCATTATGAAACAATAAGTGTTTTCCTTATATGAAGAGATTTTATTTTTTAAAACTGCCAAGAAAAAACACATTAGTTAATGAACAGTATGAAAACACCTGTTAAGGGAGGTGGGGAATAATGTCTGGCCTCTATTATATGATTTATTTTTCCCTCAACATTTTAAAGATTTAAATGTGAAAAATACAAAGGAAAACATGGGTTATTTTTCAAAAATCCTTAGTTTATGGGTGGGCTTCTTTTCTCTCTCTCTTTCTTTCTTCCTTCCTTTCTTAAGTTGAGGTCTCAGTCTGTTGTCCAGGCTGGAGTGCAGTGGCACAATCACAGCTTACCACAGCCTCAAATTCCTGGGCTCAAGCCCACCTGGGCTCAAATTCCCACCTCAGCCTCCCAAGTAGCTGGGACCATAGGTGCATAACACCATGCCTGGCTAATTTTTTTAATTTTGTTTCTGTGGAGATGAGGTCTCACTATGTGGCCCAGGCTGGTCTCGAACTCCTGGACTCAAGCAATACACTCCCACCTCAGCCGCCCAAAGTGCTGGGGTTACAGGTGCATGAACTACCACACTTGGCTTATGGAAGGGTTTCTAAGCATGTACAGAAGCAAAAAACAAAAGAACTGACAAATTCACTATTATATTAAATAATTTTTTTGTTTGTTTTTTGTTTTCTTTTTTTGAGATGGAGTCTCGCTCTGTCGCCCAGGCTGGCGTGCAATGGTGCAATCTCGACTCACTGCAAGCTCCACCTCCCAGGTTCATGCCATTCTCCTGCCTCAGCCTCCCGAGTAGCTGGGACTACAGGCGCCTGCCACCACATCCAGCTAATTTTTTGTATTTTTAGTAGAGACGGGGTTTCACCGTGTTAGCCAGGATGGTCTCGATCTCCTGACCTCGTGATCCGCCCGCCTCGGCCTCCCAAAGTGCTGGGATTACAGGCGTGAGCCACCACACCCGGCCTATATTAAATAATTTTAAAAATATTATTTGGGGAAAAATATAAACGAACCTAAATGACAAATGATAAAGTTGGGAACTACTGATAAAATCTACGATAGAAAAGCATTCTTTTCCTATTTAGATAAAGAGATCTTCAAATCAGTAAGATGCAGGTAAATAATATAATTTAAAAATGGTCAAATTTTCATGAGCTGAGAATCACAGAAAATAATCAGTCATTATTTGGGAATAAGGTTAGAAGCCCATCCTTAAGGAAATAGTTAAATAATAATAAAATTTATTTTAGGACTGTTCAAAGTTAAAGTTTGATTGTATATGCGTTTGTGATGGTATGTGCGACCACACGCTTTTACTGGAATTTTCTCTGGCATGGACTGTTTTTTCTTTTTTTTTGAAACAGAGTTTTGCTCTTATTACCCAGGCTGGAGTGCAACGGTCCGATCTTGGCTCACTGCAACCTCCACCTCTCGGGTTCAAGCGATTCTCCTGCCTCAGCCTCCCGACGCAACAATTTTTTTTAATGAGTAAAGCTAGATTTATTGAAATGGAAAACATCCAAAATGTGCTAAATAAAAAATAGCAAGTTGTAGAACAAGATGTCCAATATGCTCCCATTTGTGTAAAACAGAAGAAAAAAAAAGATATACGTTTATACGCTTGTATGTGTATGGAACACTTCTGGAAGGATACTCAAAATACTGTTAACTGTGGTTCCGTCTGGAAACGATCTGTTTGAAATTTTTACCGTGATTGCATATTTCTTTAGTAATAAAAAATACACAGTTAAGATATAAAAAGCCCCATGCTGCTTCCTCGGAAATTCTTCAAATGGGGAATATTAAGCTAAAAGCGTTAGGACTTATCACTTCCTCCTAACAGTTGGCTTTTGGAGAGACAGGGAAATGGTTCTAAGGAAAGGAGTTCCTTCAGGCTGGAATATTTGGAATTGCCCCATTTGGGTGGGGAAGGGGAGTGGGCTGAGGACCCAGGCAGGGCTCCTGCTCTCCAGCCCAGGAGGGAGAGCAAAGAGAAACAGATCAGGGAATTATCTCTCCCTGACTTTAGAAGCCAAATCAGCTCCGGAGGGAACGGGAAAGGGGGTGGGCGATGGAAGGCCCCCAGGGCAAGACATCAAACAGGACGGAGGCATCTCTGACCTCCGGGTCACAGGCCCGCGCGCTCCGGGAGCCCACCAGGGGCGCCGGCGCTGGAAGCCAATTCCGAGTGATTTAGGAAATCTCCCAGCCTGGGGGCCGGGGCGGGCAGGAAAGGAGCGATTAAGGGCGAGAAGGAGAAGTGAGGCTTCCTCGGGAATGAGCACATTTGGAAGCCAGGCAGGAAGCGGGCAGGAAGCTGCTCTCATAAAACAATCTGACAATTACGTGTCAGTGTAGGAGAAGGGCCCTGGAAATTATGGGGCTGCCGCGCCGCACTCCCGAGCCCTCCCCCGGTGATTTCCTCGGGGCCGCAATGAGCTGCGGGAGGAAATTATATTTGGGGCCAGGTGTTTGTTCCTGCACATTTGGGTTCAACTTGGGACTGAGAATTTTACGCTCCCATGCTGAGGGAAACAATTCCCTGGTGCCTTTGTAAACCACGGCAGATGCACTGCCTCCAGCTGGACTGGGCTTCCGTACTGTGATTAGCATAGCTGGGATTTACCAAGTGCGTCCTCTAGCCAGGTGCTTCACCTGCAACTCACAGCAAGGGGCCTGGATAGGTTCACTGACTTGCCACAGACAATCACTACGGGTGGCAGAGCAAGAATTTGAACCCAGACACTGTCTCCAGAGTCCCACACTCAAATCCAACTTGAAAACATATTTCACAAACTTTTCCTAAGAGCAACCAGAACCATTACTTTATACGTGTATCTGGAGGAAAGGGTTCCTAAGCAGACTGCTACCCACACATAGGCTGCCTTCTCCTTGTCCTTCATTCATTCATTCATTCATTCACTTGTTCCTTCTTATCTATTAAGTACCTATGGTATGGCCAGCAAAGTTAGGTACTATAAAATTATAAGACACATTCCGACTTCTAAAGATACCTGGAGGCCTTATGCCTGCAGTGGTGGCCCATGCCTGTGACCCCAGCACTTTGGAAGGCTAAAGTGGATGGATTACTTGAGTCCAGGAGTTTCGGGAACATAGCGAGACCCTGTCTCCACAAAACAATAACAACAACAACAAAAATAGCTGGGCATAGTGCCTGTAGTCCCAGCTACTTGGGAGGCTGACGCGGGAGGATCACTTGAACCTGGGAGGTTGAGACTTCAGTGAGCCATGATTGCCCCACCGCACTCCAGCCTGGGCGACAGAGTGAGATCTTGTCTCAAAAAAAAAAAAAAAACAAGATAACTAGAGGACACATTTTACAGGTTTTACAGGCTTAGATTCCAAACATATTTACAGTCTTATCCTGGGCCTTGACATGATTCTTTTAAGCCCATTTGGATTTTCTTGGAGCAGACATGCTCCCTCAAAGCCTCCAGACCAGGAGCATTTCCCAGCACACACCTTTGGCAGACTCCTGGTAGACCCTGATCCTCCCTCTAACCTCCTCCCCATTCAGAGGGCATCCTTTGGGAAGCTGGGGCCTATAAGACAATCTGAAGTCTCCCCAGGGGCACCTGAGAGGAGTCCAGCAGAGCAATGAAGTGTCCTGACTCCACCAACCACTAGCTGGATGACCTTGGGCAAGTTGCTTCACCTTTCTGAGCCTCCTCTGTAAGGTGAGGTTGTCGTGAGGATTAAATAGAACAACATGCTGGGCTTTGAGCCCACTGCCTGGAACATAGTAAGTATTCAGTAAGTCTTGGCTGTGTCCCTGGAGGTTGGTGTTCTGTGCTCTGTTAGGAGTAAGCCAACCCAGCTCTCAACACCTCTTCTATTAACAAACTGCTCCGAAGACACTGGAAATGCTATACTTCCCTCCTAGCTCAATTCTGTGATGTCCCAAGTCACATTAATTTTTATGCAATGAACTATACCTGGAAACATGATTATTTCCTTAGTCACTGAATTCCTGAATGTTCATCTATTACTTGTGAATGCTAAGCAGAATAATATTCACAGTGGACAGAAAGAAGGTCTTTAGAGCCAGACTTCCAAGCTCAGATCCCATCTCTGTAACTTGGGCAAGTTACTAAATAGCTTTGAACCTTAATTTTCTCATCTGTAAAAACTGGGATAATAAAGCTCTTATCCCATCAGGTAACTGTAAGCATCAGATGAAAGAACGGTAAATGATTATGTGCTTGGCGTCGGGTGAGAACTCACTAAGTGACAGCTATTACCATTATTTTTCATTATTGTTACACTGAACATTGAACAAGCAAAACAGAAACCATCTTTGACTTATGGGATAAAATGAACAATAGCCATGGTCGTCAGTATGTAGCATGCAGATGGAGTTCAATAAAGTATGAGGGTAAATGTTCAGATGAAGCAGAAACCAGAATGCTGAGTAGAAGAGAAAGCATCACTAAAATGTCTTCATTTTCTGCAAATGTCATTCAGAAAAACAAATGACTGGTGAAGAAAAGACAAGAGGGTAGAAGGTGGTGGTAGGAGAGTCCTAAAGGTTTTAATTTTGCAGTTTTCTGTTAAATTGTTCAATAAAAGAAACTTCCAGTATATCTCTTTCCAGAGACTTCTCGAGCTCAGGCTCTGCCCTCCTCCTTTGGACAACTCCTTTCTCAGCATCTGCCATTTCATGAAGAGACTGCCAGGTAGCAAACATCACCTCACTGCTATATGATTTATACCATATGCAGAGTTCCTCTAGCATGTTGGGAATTGTTTAAATAGTATTTTATAACCATTTAGTCATTCATTCTTCATATTCTCCATCTATAAGGACTCCAAGCTTTTATTTCATTTTATATTCACATCCCTGCCCTGCACACGGTAAGTACTCAAGTAAGTTCCTACTTCCTAACCAGTCTTACTTAGAATCTCCAATCTGACTTATTTGGACTTGCAAATGGTCCAGTGCGGCATTCAAAAAAAAAAAAAAATAGAAGGGGCCAGGAGGGGGCAGTGATGGCGCAGAGCTTGCCAGAGAAAAGGAGATGCCTGTTATTATCCCAGATGATTTCAGGACAAATATAGATCGTTTGAATTTAGCCCAGGAGAGGGTGCTACCTACTTCTAAGACAGCCTCTCCAAGAAAGACCAGCAGTAGGGCCTCTGCCACCTGACATGAGGCTAGGGCTCAGGATCCCCCACAGGCCTTTCGTCAGTGCAGAAGAAATGCCCAACTCCCCTACTCCTCCTTTGATACAAAGAATTCTTCTTCTAAAATAGCAGGCAGGAGTCAAGGGAGCATGAAAATATCAGCAGAGCAGATGCAAAAAGAGTACACAGATGTACAGATTCAGGACAAAGATTTTCATCTTGTTTTAAGCATTTATCCAAGCAGCTTGCTGGATATTGGAGATAAAGAAAAACAAACAAACAAAAAAAACAAAAAAACCTCCATCACCACCACTACTACTGCTGCATATACTGCTTTTGAAAGATTCTGAGAAGAGAGGGGAAGTGTCAAGTATAGGGATGGGTGGTCAGAGATCACAGTATATTGACGAGCCCTAAATGTGGACCTTCTTCCAGCCTTTACATAAGGTATCTTTCTATTACCTATATTCTATATGGAATATAATTCTATTTTCAAAGTCCTTTTGTATTTGTGGTGAAATAACCTCTCTGTAGCCTGGGATCTAGAAGACCAGGTTTTACATTCCTGATGGCATTCCCTATTCTTCCTCTCCAATGATTTTCAGCAAGTTCCATCATTTCTTGAGCTTAATATGCCTATATCTTTTTTTTTTTTTTTTTAGACAGCGTCACGCTCTGTTGCCCTGGCTGGAGTGCAGTGGTGCAATCACAGCTCATTGCAGCCTTGACCTCCTGTTTGCCTATATCTTGAATTCTTGAATAAGAATAATCACTAGCATCTTTTCAGTAATGAGACAGAACTTTTGCCCATAATGCACTTTAAACAAAAGAAAGCATTATACTGAAGCAGATCACTCACCTGCTTCTCATTTGTCTTTTGAAAAGTCAGACGTCATTCTTTCTCTGAATAGAAACCTAAATAACAAAAGTAATAAGTGAATAAGAAATAAAGTTAATGTCCAATTGTGGTTTCCATCTGAGTTTGAAAAGCAGCTTTGGCACAGTTGCTGGTAACGTAGCTGCAGGGAGCACTACTTAGATACTTAACATATGATTTAACCTAGCAACTTCAATTCTGTGTACCAATGTATTGGTATACAGATAGATGTGCAAAGGAATCTGTTGCAGCAATCTTTGTCCAGACTTCCAGAGCAAGACTCTGGAAACAAAGGTCTATTAACAGGAAATTGGTGAAATAAATTATGGTACATCTACTGTACAATGGAATTCTATGCAGTCAGATGGAAGTCGACGCATATATATGCTGTTTCGGAAAGATGTTTAGAACTATGATTAAATGTAAAAGCAAAGTATATTACAGTGTGTGCAGTACAATCCCATTTATATATGTGTGTGTGTGTGTGTGTGTGTGTGTGTTAAAAAGAAGGGCTCTACATACAAGGAAAATATCTAGAAGGATATCCTGAAAGCTTTTAACATCATGACTTTTAGGTAAGGGGTCATGGGATACGCGGCACATTTTACTATACATTTCTATATTGTTTGAATATTTTACATGTGTCATGTCCTTGGTAAAGTCAGCCTCAGGAGTGGTAGATACTTCTCTCATCTGCCTTTAGAAACCATGTTGGCTTTGGCCGGGCGCGGTGGCTCATGCCTGTAATCCCAGCATTTTGGGAGGCTGAGATGGGTGGATCACAAGGTCAGGAGATTGAGACCATCCTGGCTAACACGGTGAAACCCCATCTCTACTAAAAAATACAAACAAAAATTATCCGGGCGTGGTGGCAGGCGCCTGTGGTCCCAGCTACTCGGGAGGCTGAGGCAGAAGAATCATGTGAACCCAGAAGGCAGAGCTTGTACTGAGCCGAGATTGCGCCACTGCACTCCAGCCTGGGCAGCAGAGCGAGACTCCATCTCAAAAAAAAAAAAAAAAGGAACCATGTTGGCTTTATTCACCTATATCTAGAGTCCACATGATAGAAATACAAAAGCAGAGGACAGTGGTGTGTGCCAGCACAAGTCCCTTTGGCTGAAGGGACATGTGAACTCAAGTCCCATTAGACAGGAAACCATTATTTTCACTTTTTGGTATTCAGGTATTAAGTGATGCTTGCTGCATTAGGCTTTTAGAATGATCTTGATGATATATTACCATCTCTTGGAGTAAACATTCTATGACTCGGCTGGATGAGCACATTGTTCTCAGCAGCTGAGAATGATACTGTGGAGCCTGTCACTAAGCACTCTAATTGGAGGAATATTTAGCTAGTTGAATTGGTATTAGCTTCAGCTGTGAGGACTAGAAACCATCCAATAAATAAAAGTTTATTCTCTATCATATAAAAGGCCTTGACGACAGTCAGTACATGGGGGGCTGTTCCTTCTCTCTTGTTTCATCATCCATGGACTCAACCAAGATGGCAGTATTTGCATTTCAGACAGCAGGACAAAGGCAGGCATGAAGAAGAAGAGGCAAAGTGTGTATACACAATGCCTCTTAAGTGGGTTTCTAGGAGCTGCCCCAGACACTTTAACCTACTCACATAGGCCAGAACTCAGTCTTATGGCCTACCTAGCTGCAAGGGAATTTGGGAAATGTAGTCTTAATGACAAGTGGCTATATGCCCAGCTTAAAATTGGGGCTTTAATGTTATTACCATAGAAGAAGAGAAGGGTAGATACTGGGAGATGACTAGTGGTTTTCTGCAACACTGATATAACCCACTTTTTCCCCCTCTAATCTACTTTAGATGAGAGAAGTACCTACCACTCCTGAGGCTGGCTTTACCAAGGACATAACACATGTAAAATATTCAAATAAAAGATAAATATGTTTAGCATTCCATCATGTCAGCCAATGGCATAGCTAAGTTATCATGCTTTGTCATATACTCACCCCTATGAACTTAGGGAAATGTTTGGAGAAAAGATTTGCTACAACATAGAGAGGATGATGAGACATCCTGGGATTTCAGTCATCTGTGTTTCTCCTGTCTCTGCCACCAGCTCCAGAATCTTGAACATAATGGATGGGATATGCTAGCTTTTGAAGACAAGAACCATGGCGTTCCTACAATGGTTCCATAATAAACGTCAATGGAATACAGTAGAACTGGCCTGTGATGTAATTTAGAGACGACTTCCTGTGAATGAGACAACATTCTACAGGAATAGAATGTTATTTGTGCTATGGGAAAGTCCAATGCGGCTTCAGATTTAGGTTCAAGGAAAAAGGAATCCACCAGCTGATTATCCCTGGGGACTAAGGATAGTAAAGTTAACAGTCATAAAGGAATTGGGGCTTCAGAAATTCCCAAGATTAGGAAGGACTAAATCCTGTTTTGGAGCAGACAGTGGCAGACTCCCTGGACATTCTTGCCTGACATCAATCTTCAGAGTCTCAGGACTGGTGGTCCATTAGGCCTCTGCAAAGAAGGGACCTGAAGCCTCCCTGCCCCAGCCTTACCTGTCATTTACTGCCAGGCTCTCCCAGACACAGGATGGTTATTCATTAGGAATACAAATGAGGGTTCTTTTATGTTTCCTAGTCTGCAGGCCCATTAGTTAGCAGTAAAAAGCCAAATGTTTCAATCCTAAAGTGAAACCTCCATGCTGTGGTCTTCTGTCTTGTTAAAAACAAGTAACTTTATGGTTCTTTGATCAATAAATAGCATAAGGGTATAGAGAAAGGAGAAGAACATTAGCATGAAGAAAACAGATTAAATAAGGCCCCTGAATTACTCAGAGGGGTGAAATCTCAACCCTGGTAGATTTCCTTGGTAACTATGTAGGAGAATTGTTCTAGACTTGAGGGCTGTGATCATGTAAGTTTGGCATCTGTGTCACTTGACACTGGCCCCATGTTTGGCCCCATCCTCTTGGGCCCTTGCCTTGTCAGGGCTCAGTGGTCACCATGCCAATGAAGGTCTCAAGCTAGAACTTCACCCTCCTACGTGCGACTGCCTACTTGGCCTCTCCCTACAGGCTCAACAAAGTTTCTCAGACCTAAACCCAAAGTCAACCCTTGAGTTCTCCTCAAGCCTGCTTCTCCATCTCGCTAAATGGCCAGGAAATCATTCTGCAAAGTGCTCAGCCTGACAGCCTCTAAACTATCCCTGGCTCCCGCTCTCATGTCCCACTTTCAAATCATCAGCAAATCTCACTGGCCCTGCCTTCAAAGCATATTCAAAATCTGACCATGTCTCATCACTTCCACTAGTCTCGGTTGCCATCCCTCTCACCTGGATTACTACAAAGCCTCCTACTTGGTCTCGTTCCTCCCCTCTTGCCAAGCCACCCACCCCATTCTTTTTGCCACACAGCAGCCAGAGGAAGCCTTTTAGAACCTAAGCCACATCATGGTGCCCATTGATTCTAGACCCTCGAGGGGCCTCCCCATGTCATACAGAGTAGAAGCCACAGTCTGCCCAGGCCCCCAAGCCCTCTGTGACCTGCCGCAGCTCTCCCATGGCACCTCCTACATCCCTCCTGTGGCTCACTCTGCTCCAGCCTCCCTGCTCTTCCACAAAGGAGGTAAGCATGTGTCCAGCTTTGAGCTGTGCACATGATGCTACCCAGGCAGCATTTCCGCCAGCTATCAGCAAGCTTAGCTTCCTAAGCTCTCATTTCTGATAAGGATGGCCCTTTATCAGAAACCTTCCCTGACCACCCTTTTAAAATCCAGCTTTACTTTTCTTCATAGTACTTATCCCCACTTGACAAAATATATATTTATGTTTTACTGTCTGTCTCTCTCCACTGGAATGTAAGTTCCATGGGTACAGGATTTTTCCTTCTGAGAACAGTGCTGGGTAGAGAAGACACATATTTTTTACATGAATAATGTGGGCACATTGTTCAATTAACGTGTACCATAAGGCAAGACAAACAGCAACAACTGTAACAAAAAACCCAGTCATCTGTATGAATATGTATAATGTCTTTTTTCATTACTAACCTTTTTTAAAAAAAAAAGGAAAGAGAAGGAAATTTTTGTCTCTTGGATGAAGAGGGGAGAAAACCATTTACTTAGAACCATGTTTCGGGCACTCTTTCTAGGTCTGGAGGTAGAGAGTCAAGATAGGTAAGCTCCCTGTTTTGTGGGGCTTATGTTACAGAGGAAATAAAGAGGTGGAGGTGGACACTGAAGAAGCTGGGCATCACACCATCAGTAAACGAACAAATGAACAAACAAGGTAATTTCAAATAGTTGTGAATAATATACATGTTCAAGAAAACTTACTGGGAATTACCAATAAAAATACACCTGTTTTATGCATGGCATTTATCAATCTCTTTTCCCATTCCACCCCCAAAATCCTGCACTTTCAATAAAATATATAAATATTCATACTTCATATTTATTAATATAAGCTGCTTATCTTAGAGCAGCTACTTTGTAATGTCTATTAAATGATGAGCTGTGCTTTGTTGAAGACAATATCTCTTGTACATGGATGGATTTAGCAACTGATATTGTCCTTTACCATGTGCCCAAAAGGTACCCATTAGAAGTTAGCAGATTTTTCACAGGTCTTCAAAAGCGAATGTCTGGAATTCTTTCCAACCTAACCTTGAATCTTTGTGGATATTTCAGTACACTGCTGAAAAGTTACATGCTTTTATTTCAGTACAGTTGGTGAAAATTCCATATGGATTCCTCCATTCACAAAACTGAATGAAAACACAGAACTCCTTAAAATAAAAATAGACACGCTGGGAATCACCAGGGAAATGTTACTTATTCTCTGAGCATTCAGCTTCTGCTATCCTTAGTGGTGGGAACCCAAGCTGTCATTCCAATTTCCTATAAACTTGGCAGGACTCTGTGTCCATTTGGAATTGTAATAGCCCGGATTTCAGTTCAGGGAGGAAGGAAGGAGTCATTGCATTCCGAAAAGTCCTCCAGCAGAATCCCGAGAAGCCAAAGCCTAAATGTCAGTGTTCTCCCAAAGGAAAGAGATGGTTCCATCTGATGAGTTTACCTGGTATAACGCTCTATAGCCAGTCTGGCAAGCCCTCTTGGCTGGTCTTTTTTTTGGTAACGTTGCTTGTTGCAGAAAATTCTGGTTCCTGCATTAGGTATTTTGTTTTTTCAATTATGAACAGATTTTTCATACTAAATGCCCTAGGCATTTCAGACTGGAAGTTCCAGGCTGTGTATATTCTTGCTGTTCATTCTACACTCCTGCATGCTTCCTGATTTAGAATGTGGGAGCTGCAAGAAAGGCCAACCAAGTCGCCCTCCCAGCTCTCATCACCTGTAGTCACAGCCAGATAAAGGAGTTGAATCCTGTTAAAGTGGGGGTCAGAGCGGGGCGGGGGGTGCAGGGGAAGGAGTGTAGCCCTCAGGCAGAGACAGAGTGGGAGGCAGGGGATGCCTCTAAATGGCCCAGGTGAGAGGTGTATTGTGGGGAGTGGAGAACTCTAAGGCTTGCAGAATCCTGATCAAGCCCTGAGTCTATGGCTCCTACTTCCTTCTCCCCATTTTTGGTTCCAAATAAGTGATTTGCGTGCAAACAGTTACATTCCACAAGCAAGTCACTTCCTCTTCCCTGGGGGACAGCAACTGTGAGGAGAGGGAGGAAGAAACACACACCTCTTCCGAACACCTGGGATCGTGGTAAGGCCTTTGTGAGCCTTGGTGAGCAGCGGTCTCTTCATTCCACACAGCATGCAACTATGGAAGGATTTAAAATTTTCGCTTTTAAAATTATTTGGCTCCAAGGAGTTGATGTTGAAACAATTCCTCAGAAATGAGAAAATCTAACATACAGATTGTTTCCAAATGAAATAAAGCTTTTAATGAATACTAAGCTTAAGAACTGATGGAGTTGATACAATTGATTAGCTATTATAGGCATTTAATCCACTAAATTTCGGGGGGGTTCTTTTTCATATGTTGGAAAACATATTTATATTTTGCTGTCTAAGTCCGGGCCCAGTGGCTCACGTCTATAATCCCAGCACTTTGGGAGGCCGAGGCAGTTGAATCACTTGAGGTCAGGAGTTCAAGACCAGCCTAGCCAACATGGCGAAATCCCATCTCTACTAAAATACAAAAAAATTAGCCAGGCGTGATGGCAGGTGCCTGTGATCCCAGCTACTCAGGAGGCTGAGGGAGGAGAATCGCTTGAACCTGGAAGGCAGAGGTTGCAGTGAGCTGACATCGTGCCACTGCACTCCAGCCTAGACGACAGAGAGAGACACTGTCTCAAAAAATATATATATATATATAATTTTGCTGTCTACATAGATGCATATCATATATAGGATTTTATATATACTATCTATGTAACATTTTTTCAGGGCTAAATATTGCTATAGGCCCTCAAAACCTGTTGGCCCTGAGCCCTGTGCCTGTAGAACCTAACAGATACAGTAGACTGTGAAGTAAATGTGCCTCTCTAAAACAAAAAATAATGTAAAAAGTTCTTGCAACCCCAGGCTAGTGAATGGATTAATATGACTAGGAGGCCAGTTCTGTCGAGGCTCCCTTGCCAACCCCAAGGCTCCAAGAGAAGCCCTGGATTTTTACACCCACTCCTCTCCAGCCTTGCTGTAGGAAGCAGTCATCCCACCAGAGAGGTTTCTATTTCAGACCCACTCTCAGTCCCTTGGGAGTCTCCTCCAGGCTGTCCTTCCTAAACCACTTGAATCTCATTTCTCCCGCAGCTGATTTTTTTTTTTTCAAGATGTTAGCAATTCCTGTGGAACCATCTGGAGGTTATTAAGAAAGTGTCCCGGGTCCTCTGAGGCAGCTGGCTGCGGCCTCTTGCCTTGTTTCCTGTGTCCTGGATGTCTAAGTTGACTTTCATAAGAAATTTGGAATATTCGCTTAAAAAAAGAAACAGTCAATATTTTTCAGGCGTTGAGCTCTTGCAGCTTAATTTCCCCGGCTGGGACTTTGCATTTTGAGCTCCCATCTTTGGCCCCTGCTCTGGGAAGGATGAAGCACGTCTGTTTTAAAAACAGAAAGCACCAGTGGTTGGGGTAAACCAGAAATCCAGTCTTCCCCACCCTCCCCAGTCAGCCGCACAAAAACTTCCTTATGTTGCTGCTGCTGCTGCTCAGCCATTTCTGTACCCCCAGCCTCCACTCCCAAGTGAGACCCTGAAGCTCTATCCAGAGCTTCATGCTAGTTAGTTCAGCTCTATAGGGCACTCTCCTAGCCTCCTTGAGGCACAAATAACAGAACAAAGACAAAAAGAGGCTGAACAGATGACAATGATTCCATGGTTAAGAGGGGTAACATGAATAGGTGGGACAATAGGAGACACCAATTTACCCGCTTCCTAACCACTAGCCAGGAGCACCTGGGGCCTAAACAGAGACACTCCCATGGATTCATTTTACTATTTAGAGCCTGGAGGTGGAGTTGGGGCACTGGCTTGCCTCACTTCCCATTTATCACCCAAACTCAGCAGCCAAGCTTTCGGTTCTTAGCCTTGACCATTTGCTTTCCTCACTAAAGGGGCCCATGCCCACCCCTTCTTCTTTGTTGTTCTTAGGCCTTCACCCCCCCGACCAACTTGCATCTCATCACCCTTTCAATTTCACTAATAAAGTTAACACTAGTTATTCGGAAGATTTTAAGACCCCCATCCAATGCTATTAAATCAGACAACGTGATTCAGGACACCCACTACACCTACGAAGCGCAAGCACGGAATGACTTCCCCAGAAGACAGCCAGCCTAACTTTCTGTCTCTGATGCTGGTAGAACCAAGAGAAAATTTTGACGGGAGCATACAATTCACTCTCCATTGAGGATTCACTCAGAAAGGAGGTAGAGATACTCCTTAATATTCCTAATATCCCTGTCACAATCCACAGGAATCTACAACCTACTATCTGGTTTGCCATAGACACTCAGTAAGTGGTCCCACCAACCCCCATCTTTTTATTTTGAAAATCTTAAGCTACAAAAAAAAACTAAAAGAATAATACAATGAACTCCTTTATGCATTTTACCTAAATCACTAATTGCAGTTCAACTTTGAGCAACATGGGGGTTAAGACCCCCACACAGTCGAAAATGGAGTATAACTTATGTCTCCCCCAGAACTTAACTAAGAGCCTACTGTGGGCTGGAAGTCTTAACACTCACATAAACAGTTGATTAACACATATTCTGTAGGTTAAATGTATTATATGTGGTATTTTTACAATAAAGTAAGCTAGAAAACAGAAAATGTTATTAAGAAAATCATAAGGAAGAGAAAATATATTTACTATTAAATGGAAAAGGATCATCACAAAGGTCATCATAAAGGTCTTCACGTTTAGTAGGAAGAGGAAGGAAGAGGAGGAGGAGGAGGGAGGGAGGAACGGGGAGGAGGGAAGGGGAAGCAGGGATGGAAGGAAGGAAGGGGGCATCAGGGATGGAAGGAGGGGAGGGGGAAAGCAAGGAGGGGAGAGGGGGAAGCAGGGAAGGGAGGAGGGAAAAGAAGGGTTGTCTTGCTGTCTCAGGGATGTCAGAGTGGAAGTAAATTCCAAGCATAACTGGACCACTGCAGTTCAAAAACCTGTTATTCAATGGTCAATTGTATTACGGTATTACCACATTTGCTTTCTCCCAATACTTTTTTCTGATACATTTGAAAGTAAAGCACAATGATCCCTAAATATTTCCTAATAGGTAGAACATACGACATTTAACATTGAAAAAAATATTACCTAACACATGGCTCATTCAAATTCCCCCGATTGTCCCAATGTCCATTATAGGGTTTTTTCTTTTCTTTTTTTTTTTTTTTTGAGACAGAGTCTCGCTCTGTTGCCAGGCAGTGGCGCGACTTCTGCTCACTGCAACCTCTGCCTCCCAGGTTCAAGTGATTCTCCTGCCTCAGCCTCCTGAGTAGCTGGGATTACAGGCGCGTGCCACCACACCCAGCTAATGTTTTTTGTTTTGTTTTGTTTTTGAGACGGAGTCTCTGTTGCCGAGGCTGGAGTGCAGTGGCGTGATCTCGGCTCACTGCAAGCTCCGCCTCCTGGGTTCACACCATTCTCTTGCCTCAGCCTCCTGAGTAGCTGGGACTACAGGCACCCGCCACCACGCTCGGCTAATTTTTTGTATTTTTTTAGTAGAGACAGGGTTTCACCATGTTAGCCAGGATGGTCTCAATCTCCTGACCTCGTGATCCGCCCGCCTCGGCCTCCCAAAGTGCTGGGATTACAGGTGTGAGCCACCGTGCCCGGCCCAATATTTGTATTTTTAGTAGAGACGGGGTTTCACCATGTTGGCTACGATGGTCTCAATCTCTTGACCTCGTGATCCACACGGCTTGGCCTCCCAAAGTGCTGGGATTACAGGTATGAGCCACCACGCCCAGCCCGTTATAGCCTTTTAAACTTTCTGTCTCTGATTTTAAAATTTGAGATATTTTTATAAAATTGATACACAATTTGCATATAAAATTCACCCTTTTCAAGTGTACAACTCAGGTTTTTAGAATAGTCACAGGTTACACAACTATCACCACTATCTAATTCTAGAACATTTTCATCCACCTAGAAAAAACTCCTGTACCCATTAGCAGTCATTCCCTATTCTTCACCTCCCTGCAGCCCCTGAAAACCACTCATCTTTCTGTCTCCGTGGATTTGCCTATTATGGAAATTTCATTAAAAAGGACTCACACAATATGTGTCCGTGTCTGGCTTCTTTCCCTTAGCATGTTTTCAGAGTTCATCTGCATTTCATCTATCTATTTGATAGTTGGTAGACATTTAAATTGTGCTATAACTTGTTTTTAAAAGCCAGGATCCAATCAAGGACTATATACTGCATTTAGTTGCCCAGTCACTAGTTAATCTAGATGCTACAACATTAATTCTAGAATGTTAATCTAGATTTAGATCCTAGAACATTCTTCCCATTTACAACAGTAAAAGTTTTGAAGAGTACCAGTCAGATGTTTTGAAAGATGTCTTTCTGGATGTGTCTGATTGTTTTCTATTATTTGACTCAGATTAGACAATTTTGGCAACACACAACACTACTGCGTGGGTGAGGTTGCATACTTCCTGTTGCATCACATCAGAAGACACGTCATGTCAGTCTGTCCGATGATAGGTGATGCTAAATTTGGTTATTTGGTTAGATGGTATTTACCAGATCTCCCTATCAGAAAGATACACTCTTCTCTTTGTATAATATTAAAATAAGTAAAATTAAGTAATATTTAAGACCATGTGAATATTTTGTTTCCCAATAATCTTTAACCAATGGGTTTTAGCACCCAGTGATGATTGTTGTCTGAATCCCTTATTATAATAGTGTTACAAAACAGTAATTTCTAACTTTTCTGACTCTATATAATTCCTTCTATATAGACACAGGCATTTTGTTAAAAAAAAAAAAATACAAACAAACAAACAAAAAACGCTTTCCCTGCTCCATCCCATCTTTTTAATCACCACTGCGAACTCAGATATTTTTTAAACTCAATGCATTATAATCAACATCATTTGTCCCAAATTTGGGAATTGGGATCCACTTTGAGTTAGCTTATCTGTCTTTTTGATGTGTTCCCATCAGTCTTTAAGTATTTCTTTACTTTATGTGTCTAAAGATGGGAAAAAACCAAAGGACAGAGTGTCTTACTCTCTTACACAGTCAAACACTTTGCTTCTGACACCAGATGTGTGAGGTGGCTTTTCCCTATATGCCAAGCAATTCTCCAGCAGACACCTGGATATCCTGGGTATCCTCGAACTCAATTCAATTCTGACACACTCTGCCCGAAGAGATGGCCAAATCCCACAGGTTAAGGGCTCAGTCCCACAAGACTACCCCCTACTTCAGATGCCAGTCACAAACTCCAGGTTGGGACCTGTGCTTCTGAGCAATCAGCTATAAAGTGGGGTACCCACAATCCCCTCCTTGGGTCCAATTAATTTGTAAGAGTGGCTCACAGAACTCAAAAAAAACAAGTTACTTCCATTTACCTATTTATTACAAAGTATTTTTAAAGGATATAAATGAATAGCCAGAAGAAAAGAGACATAGGGTAAGGTTTGGAAGGATCCCAAATGTAGCAGCTTCCCTCCCTGTGGAGCTGGGGTGCACAACCCTGCCAGCACTTGAATGCATTCTTGTTAACCAACCTGGAAGCTCCAGGAACCCAGTCTTATTTGGGTTTTTATAGAGGCTTCATTACATAGGCATGATTGATCAAACAACTGGCCACTAGTGACCAACCTTCAGTCCCTCTCCCATCCCCAAAGGTGGAGGAGGCGGGAGAACTGAACCCTGTAATTACATGGTTTATTCCCCTGGCAACCAGCCCCCATGCCGTGGGTATCTAGGGACTTTCCAAATATTACATTATTAAAATAAGTTCACTGTAGTCGAAAGAGGCTTGTTATGTATAACCAAAGACACATCTTTCATCTTTTACCTGTTTCAGAAACCCAAGACAAAGGGCCAAATATTTTAACAAAAGGTATACCAATTGCTCTAATCACTTAGGAAATTACAAGGGTTTTAGAAGCTGTGAGTCAGGAACTGTGCATGAAAACAAAAATATATACATACATGTATATAGCTGTGTGCCACAGTGACTTTTAGTCAGCAATGGACCACATATATAAAGATGGTCTTATAAGATTGTAATGGAACTGCCCTATATAGGCAAACCACTTTTAAAAGTCTTTTACATTTTTACTGTACCTTTTCTATGTTTACATATATTTAGATATGCAAATATCTGATGTTACAATTTCCTACAGTATTCAGTACAGTACCTGCTGTACAGGCTTGTAGCCTAGGAGTAAAAGTCTATCTGTATACCATATAGCCTAGGTGTGCAGTAGGCTATACCATTTAGGTTTGTGTAAGTACATTCTATGAGGTTTGCACAATGACAAAATCACCTAGTGATGCATTTCACAAAATGTATCCCCCCTGTTAAGTAATGCATGACTATATATATATATATATTTATTTCACAATATCACAGTGACACAGTAAGATGTTTGTTTGAGATGGGGTTTCCCTCTGTCAGTCAAGCTGGAGTGCAGTGGTCTTGGCTCACTGCAACATCAGCCTCCTGGACTCAAGAGATCCTCCTACCTCAATCTCCCAAGTAGCTAGGACTATAGGCACACACCACCACATGAGGCTGATATTTATATTTTTTATAGAGATGGGGTTTCACCATGTTGCCGAGGCTGGTCTTACACTTCTGGACTCAAGTGATCCACCTACCTCAGTCTCCCAAAGTGCTGGGACTACAGGTTTGAGACATAGCACTCGGCCATAAAATGTTTCATACTCACTTTGTACTTTCCCTTCTTCACACCTTAAATCAATATTTCTCCAAGGAGGCCTAGTCTGGCTTTGTGAGAAATGGTATTTAGATACCAAAATCTGGATACTAGATGTGCTCATTGATACTTGGTTTTCTTACATGTCTTTGCCTGAATGACTTATAGCATTTATTTAAGCCTTCCATGTGTAACATCTCTTGTGATACCTGTCTGGGTTTTAGTTAGTAACAAAATACATCTTCAATGTGTCCTAAATGTTATAGGTAAAATAGTTGCCCTTTTTTTTTTTTTTTAGTATTTACCAAGTGCTCAAAAAACTCTGTACGTGGTATTTGCATGCAGTACTTAATCTTTGTAACAACTCAGTGATGTAGGCATTATTATTTATCCTTATTTGACAAATGAAATAACTGAAGTACAAGAGGTGAGTACCCTATTCAAGGTCACAAGGTCACACAGCTCGTAAGTGGCAGAGCTGGGACTCAATTCCAGGTCTTTCTGACTTTAGAACTGGTAAACTACTAGGTGATATTATGCCAAAAACAAACACTGCAAAGGAAATAGAAGTATGCCTTCAAGCTTGCAAACTATGCCTGGGTATACTATATCATATTTGTAAAGTGAGTGGGGTCATTATGTAATCTAACTTAGAGGCATAGCCTGGTGGTGTGAGAAGGGCAGAAGGCACATGAATGAGTAAATCCCTTCACTTTTCCAGGCCTCAGCTACATCATCTGTAAGAGTGGAATGATGATATATCCTATACCTGTATTCCATATAAGGTTACTGCGGGAATCAAATGGTATTATATAAGCAGTAGTATTGGCAGAAATTATAAATCTCTAATACAAGGAGTGGCTCTCAAATCAAATTGAGTGTGTATAATAATCACCTAAGGGGAGGGGTGTGGGCTGAATTTAAAGTGCAGATTATTGGGTCCTACTCTTAGAGATTGTGATTTAGTGTGGATTGTGATTTATTGTGGCTGGTGTGGAGCCCAGGAATCTGATTTATTTGTTTATTTATTTATTTATTTATTTATTTATTTATTTTTGAGACAGAGTTTCACTCGTTGCCCAGGCTGGAGTGCAATGGCATGATCTTGGCTCACTGCAACCTCCGCCTCCTGAATTCAAGTAATTCTCCTGCCTCAGCCTCCCAAGTAGCTAGGATTGCAGGTGTGTGCCACCACGCCTGGCTAATTTTGTATTTTTTTAGTAGAGATGGGGTTTCACCGTGTTGGTCAGGGTGGTCTCAAACTCCTGACCTCAAATGATCCACCTGCCTTGGCCTCCCAAAATGCTGAGACTACAGGTGTGAGCCACTGCCCCCAGCCCTGATTTTTTAACATACGGTAGTGCCTTGGTATCCATGGGGGATTAGTTCTAGGACCCCAGATACCAAAATCTGAGGATGCTCAAAGTCCCTTGTGTAAAATGGCTTAGTATTTGCATATAACTTAGGCACATCTTCCCATATACATCATCTCTAGATTACTCATAATACTTAATATAATGGTAATGATATATAGTTACACCATTTTTTACTTGTACTTATTATTATTATATATATTTTTATTGTTTTGGGGTTTTTTCCGAATATTTTCTTTTTCTTTTTTTGAGATAGAGTCTCGCACTTGTTGCCCAAGCTAGAGTACAATGGCGTGATCTTGGCTCACACCAACCTTCGTCTCCCAGGTTCAAGTGATTCTCCTTCCTCAGTCTCCTGAGTACCTGGGATTACAGATGTGCACTACCATGCCCAGCTAATTTTTGTATTTTTTAGTAGAGATGGGGTTTCACCATGTTGGCCAGACTGGTCTCGAACTCCTGACCTCAAGTAATCCGCCCACATTGGCCTCCCAAAGTGCTGGGATTATAGGCATGAGCCACTGTACCCAGCCCCCAATATTGTCTATGCACAGTGGGTTGAATCTGCAGATGCAGAACTGGTGGACGCAGAGGGCTGACTGTACTTCCAGGGAATTCTGACGCAAGAGGCTCACAGACCACGCTTGGAAAAACTCATGTAGTTGATGCAAAGATGATGAGAAAAGAAATGATAAACTCATGCTTAGAAACCACTTCTACATCTTTTCAGCCCCATTTCTGGCATTTGATTGCTTTTTTTCCCTATTTCTCTTTCCCTCTTTTTGCCAACTTTTCTCCTATTTGTCCTTAGTTTCAGCTCAAATGTCACTTCTGTTGCCTGCTCTCATCACATCCTTTGACTCTTGATAGCACACATCACCCTGGTAAGTATGAAACTTCTCTCTGTGATTAGATGCTTCCTGTCTGCTTCCCTTGATGAAGCGTAAGCACCAGAGGGCAGTAACCAGGACCTGTTCAATATGCTTGGTGCCCAGGACAGCACTTGGCACACAGTGAGCCATCAGCAGGTGTCTGCTGGACAAATGAAGGAATAAAAAGTAATACTAACTTTATTACCAGACAAGACTGAACAGTACACAGAATTCATAAATAACAAATACAGAATAAAATTCATTACCAACAAGAATTGGACACCCTACTTCCTGTTCTCATAATCTTTCCCAAGGTCCTTGGAAAGGCAGTTTTCATAGAGGAAATTGCACTTTCAATGACAAATGTGGGGACAATTGCTCAGAATAGGCAGGAATTCATAATGAAATTATGGTCCTCTGCTCCAGCATCTCCTCCCACTTCCTTCCCTCCTGGCTTCAGTTGTCATCTTGCACTGAAGCAACAGCGTCCCCTCCTTCCTGGCTCCTGCCAATTTTATCTAAGCAGTTCCAAAACAGGAGAGCTGCTGGCCCAGGGAGGCAGGGTGTTCCAGTGGCCATGATTAATTGCGTGTGCTCCCCAAGTTATGTGCATTGTCATTTGTGCATTTATCTCCATCCTAAATGCGGCCCTTAAAGCTCCTTTACAATTTAACCTTGGGCCAAATAAGCATCAAATTTCACAACCAGAGCTTATGCTCAGGTATTTATGGCAAGGTGGGAAGTGGGATTAAGTATTTGTCTCTCCAAACTGGCTGCTGATTCTGTCTGGAAAAACTGAAAGAATACATGTGAAGGGGTGAGAACAGGAACTGTTCTACAGAGGTTTCTAGAACTCTATAGTGACCCTGAAGCTGGGGCCTGGGAACTAAGTTCATGCGACAGTATTCCTTTGGGACACAGTTCCCAGTATAACAGGGTAAAGAAGGATAAAACCACCAAGAATGTTCAACACTTTTTTTTTTTTTTTTTTTTTTTTGAGACAGCGTCTCACTCTGTCGCCCAGGCTGGAGTGCAGTAGCATGATCTCGGCTCACTGCAACCTCCACCTCCTGGGTTCAAGCGATTCTCCTGCCTCAGCCTCCCGAGTAGCTGGGATTACAGATGCCCACCACCACACCTGGCTAATTTTTGTATTTTTAGTAGAGACAGGTTTCACCATGTTGGCTGGGCTGGTCTTGAACTCCTGACCTCAGGTGATCTGCCCACCTCGGCCTCCCAAAGTGCTGGGATTAGAGGTATAAGCCACCACGCCCAGCCAACACTTCCATTTTAACAAAGATAATAAAACATCCTTGTACTGACACCCATTCATCTCAGAAAACATTAAGAGAACTATGCATGATGATTATTTCAAATCTGGTTGACCTTATTTTCCTATAAAATTCTCTTTGGTTTTGGCATCAGAACTGAGTTCTGAACTGAAGAGGAAAAGCGTAGTGGTGACCCAGCACCAGGATTTGGTCTTCAACACAATAAACGGCTTTGTCAAAGGCAGAACGATGCACAGCCCACTGGGTTCAAGTCTATGCCTATCGCTTACTACCTGAATGATACAGAACATGATACTTCCTCTCTGTGCCTCAGTTTCCTCAACTGTGAGATGGGAATAATAATACATAGTGAGGATGACAATAGACACTTCATAAGATTGTTGTGAGGTCTAATGGAAAATGTGTGTAAAGAGCTTAGCACAAGGCCTGGCATGGAGTGAGTGTTAGTGACTATTATTTCAAGGTCTGGATTCAGAGAGATCTCTCAGCTTTAAGACACACTTTTGTATGATAAGGCCCAGCTGACTTCCTAAAGCTCATGTAATAAATGTATCTGCTGGACAGCTGTCCTTGCAAGTGGTCACCCAGTAACTTCTGGGTGTTTCAAAGTCTGGGACATTGCTTACCTCATTAAGTTCTACTTCTCAGAGAAGCTGCTGCCCCATATTCCTGGCCTTCCTTGAAGATAGAGTGAAGGTATATGATCAGTCTTCTCTAATCAGAGAGACTTATCTTCACAAGAGTAACATGCATAATCCATTTTCTGACAAGGGTGATGGCCTGACACCTGGCGCTTGGGGGCAGCCATGGGGAGGCTCAGAAGTCCAGAGCCCATGTCACAGTGAGAGCTGCAGAGGTGGACCCAAGTGTGTGTATGTGTGTGCGTGTGTGTGTGTGTTTGCGCTGTGTGTGTGTGAGAGAGAGAGTATACTGTGTGTGTGTCTAAGAATTCAGTAAATGAAATAGGGATGTGATTTCAAATCAGTGGGGGAAGACAGTTTAGTCAACAAGTAGTCTAAATATATCTGGCAAATCATTTAGAGGAAAACTTAGATTCTTACTTCTTATAATACACTAAGACAAATTTCAAATGGATTAGGGTTTAAACGTAAATCAATGACATGAAATCATATATGAAGCTATCAGAAAAGTATATAGGGGAACAGTAATATGATCTTGGATGGGGTGGTTTTTCTACATGTATTAGGATGTCCCAGTTGAGCCTGAACTGGGACTCAGAGTTTGGCTCTGTTTGGTAACTGGGCAGGCTAGTACAGCCAGTGTGGGTTGGGAGCAAATATATATTTCGGGATTTGATTTGTCTGCAGGTAAACAGGCCTTTAGGAGGTGAGGTGGCAGGAAGGAGTTAACGGTAGATATTGACTGAAACGGACACAGGTTATGGTAAGAGGCTTCTGGCCCCAGGGACCAGATCTGAGTGCCCATGAAGTGGGGACAGTTCTGTTAGGAACATAGTGTGGCCCTAGCACAGTGAGTATGAAAGGGACCATTTGGGCACCCAGAAGGCCTTCTGGGCCTGAGAGCACAAGGACTCAAGGCTTTCATGGAGGTCTCCAAGGTAATGGGAATAGTATGGAGGCAAAGCCTGACACCCATGAGGGTCAGGAACAGAACATGAAGCAGAAGTTGTGGCCATCTTGGCCAGGCGCAGTGGCTCACACCTGTAATCCCACCACTCTGGGAGGCCGAGGCAGGCGGATCATGAGGTCAGGAGATCAAGACCATCCTGACTAACACAGTGAAACCCCGTCTCTACTAAAAATACAAAAAATTAGCCGGATGTGGTGGCGGGCGCCTGTAGTCCCAGCTACTCGGGAGGCTTAGGGAGGAGAATAGTGTGAACCTGGGAGGCGGAGCTTGCAGTGAGCTGAGATTACACTACTGCACTCCAGCCTGGGCGACAGAGCAAGACTCCATCTCAAAACAAAAAAATAAAAAGAAAGAAGTTGTGGCCGCCTCACCTGCTAGATGCCTCCTTGTTTATGTAAGGCTGGTTCTACAGATAATCAGTAGATTAAGAAATGACTCAGAGAGCAGATTCTGGCAAGACCATGGTGGTGATATAGTCTTTCAATCTCTTCGAATCCTCACACTGAAACAGAAAACCAAAAAAGCATGGAAGCATTTACAGCAAAACTAGCTATTACAGATTAAATAATGGTGACAAATCCTCTGCAGTTCCTTACATCAAAAGCTGGAGTCTATCCTTCTACTCTTTGTCTCTGGACTGACTTTAATGACTTGCTTTCAACAATGGAATGTAGCAGAAGTGACACTGGCTGACTCTGCAGCCTTGGTCTTGCTGAACAACCTGGGTCACCTCCCTAAGGATGAGACACCTCCATGAGTTCATAGTTTTGTTTTGTTTTAAGTCACTTTTTGATGACAGGGAATCAATTCATTGTCTTAAAAATTTGATGAATAGGCCAGACATGGTGGCTCACGCTTGTAATCCCAGCACTTTGGGAGGCTGAGGCGGGCAGATCATGAGGTCAGGAGTTCGAGACCAGCCTGGCCAACATGGTGAAACCCCATTTCTACTAAAAATACAAAAAAATTAGCCAGGCATGGTAGCAGGAGCCTGTAATCCCAGCTACTCGGGAGGCTGAGGCAGGAGAATCACTTGAACCCGGGAGGCAGAGGTTGCAGTGAGCTGAGAGCTGAGATCACGCCATTCCAGCCTGGGTAACAGTGCAAGACTCCGTCTCAAACAAACAAACAAACAAACCAAACTTGATGGATAAAGAGAAAGCATTTATTCTGCCTTTCCTATATGAACTGTGCCACTATGTAAGCAAATATTAGATGAGGCACAGCACCTCTTTATAATAAAAGTATTCTAGTGAATGCATGAGAAAAAAGAATTAGAATCATCAGCCTATAACCCCAATGAATTAAGACTGAGGCAATGTGCACCAACAGCTACTAACATTACAAAAAAAGAGACAAGCAGACTTGATGTGCCACCTGATGAAGAAATGCAGTACCATTTACAGTCTTGCTCAAGGGATCGGCCATAAGTCTGATCAAGTCTCTGAATCAGTTGCCAGTTTCCAGGAAATAGAAAGGACAGAGGCAAACACGCTGAAGTGCACCAATGGGATCAAAATGGACCAATTCCAGACTGTGGGCAACTCTATGGGTTGAGTACCTCTAATTTTTCAACAGATAAATTCTTTTTTTTTTTTTTGAGACGGAGTTTCGCTCTTGTTGCCCAGGCTGGAGTGCAGTGGCGCAATCTCAGCTCACTGCAGCCTCCGCCTCCGGAGTTAAAGCAATTCTCCTGCCTCAGCCTCCCAAGTAACTGTGATTACAGGTGCCCACCACCATGTCCAGCTAATTTTTTGTGTTTTTAGTAGAGACAGGTTTTCACCATGTTGGCCAGGCTGGTCTCGAACTCCTGGCCTCAGGTGATCCCCTCACCTCGGCCTCTCAAAGTGCTGGGATTACAGGCATGAGACACCGCGCCTGGCCTCAACAGATAAATTCTAAGGAAAAGAAAAGAATGGTGAGAAATCTGTTAGATTAAAGAATCTTTTAAAAAATTGTTTTAAGAGGGAAAGACTAAGCTGTAGTATATAGGAATACACATTTGGGTGATAAAACTATTTTCTAAACTATGAGGAAGTGATTAAAGTCAGGCCAGCAGGAGCTTTCTGGGGGAAGGAAGGAGTAGGACTGGACGGAGGCCAGGGTGGACCTTCTGGAGGAGGCAGCTCAGTTATGTTTGTGGACCTGGGAAGGGTTTGCTTTAGAATAATTCATTAAACTGTATATTTGTTTTGTAAGATTTTCTGTTTCTGGCTTTTTGCTTGTTTACAATACAAAGGGTTTTATAAAGAAATAATTCCAAAAAGCAGGAAGTGAGAGAGTGAAACAATTATAGCTAGAGAGGTCTTCTTGTACTGTTTATGGTTAGAGAAGATGAAATAATAAGCTGAACTGTGCTAGAGAGGCAAACAATGTGGGCAGCTTACCTAGAGTGATTTTGCATAATGATAATCATCTTTTTGGGTAGGAAACCAATTAGAAGGGCATTAAGCAGTTTAACAGATGTGCAGAGAAAAAGGCTAGAAAAGATATACAAGGCATTTGCCTAGAAAGGACATACAAGGCATTTGCCATGGCATATTTTGAAATAAAGCATTATGAGTGTTATTTATATTAATTCATGTTCCTTATCTAATGGTTCAACAATGTACATCTATTGATTTTGTGAAACAAACCAATTATTTTTCTTTTAAACTGGTTAACACCAGTCAGTAGAATGTTCCTCTAGGTCCTGGTGGACACAATCCCTGTAGCAGTCTTAGATCCTGAACCTGTCACACTCTGCCCCAGGCATTAAGAGTGTCCCATTCACACCCTTGGCTTGGATAGGTCCTTGCCCACAAGGAGACCTTTAGATCATCATTTGGCTTCCCATATTACTGTCTTTCAGGGAGAGAATGCATTGAAGAGCTAATATGAGCATTCCTGTGTATTCGATAGTAATATTTCTCACTGTAAATTAAGACAGGTTAAAGTACTTGTAGAAGGATTGGCTTAGGTCAAGAAGATGAACAGTACTTTCTCTGAAAACCATGAGAAGGCTAAATGATGAGATTTATTATTTTATACTTTAAAACCCCTGGTTTATTTTTCTCCTGGACATTGGGACGAATCATCTGCTGAGTCCAAGGAAGGCTGAAACAGCTGCAAAAGGCAATGAGAAAGGGCTGAACCAAATACAGGCGAAGGAATTACTTCCTAACCCTCCAGATCCTACCTTGCACTGTCTACGCTGGCTCACCAGATCACCAAAAGGCATCCAAATTCCTGATTCAGGTTTAGCTAGGACATACTAACACACTTAGAAAGGCCATTCCCATCCAAGCTTAAATATTCACATATATATACACACACATATATATACACACACACACTTATATACACACACATATACACACACACACACATATATACATATATTGGTTTTTGTTTTTTGTTTTTTTGAGATAGTCTCTGTCGCCCAGGCTGGAGTGCGGTGGTATGATTTCAGCTTACTGCAACCTCTGCCTCCCGGATTCAAGTGATTCCCATGCCTCAGCCTCCCAAGTAGCTGGGATTACAGGCATGTACCACCGTACCCGACTAATTTTTGTATTTTTAGTAGAGACGGGATTTCACTATGTTGGCCAGGCTGGTCTCAAACTCCCAACCTCAGGTGATCTGCCCGCCTTGGCTTCCCAAAGTGCTGGGATTACAGGCATGAGCCACTGAGCCTGGCCAATATTCACCTATATTCTTTCCTAATATTTTTGTGTATGGTTTCCTGTTTCAAATTTAAATCCTTAATTCTTTTAGAATTTGTTTACATTTATTACATAAAGTAAAAATCTAATTTTATTTTTCCAAATATTAGTTTGTCAACACCATTTATTGACTAACCTATCCTTTATCCACTGGTTTAAAATGCTGCCATTATCAGGACTGATGCCACAGAAACAAAATCCTGACTTTAACATTGAGGAGATTCTTCCATATTTTTAATTAAAAGTCATTTGTGGCTTTGAGGGAGAGGACCAGAGCCTTGACTCTAAGACTAGACAGAGCTTATACTGGCTCACTTACAAATACGCATAGATAACCACCAGCCTCCTTTCTCCCATCATGAATTCACTACCGGTTACTCAAAACAAATGTTCTCAATCAGACAACCTGAATTTGAATCCTGGCTCACTCTTTACGAGCCAAATGACATCAGTTACTTCACCTCTTTGTATCTTAGTTTCTCCCTCTGTAAAACGGGGATAACAGAAGTATCTACTGAACGGGCAACTGTGAGGACTAACTGAGAAAAGGCACTTAAAGTGCCTGATCAATAACAACACCAGCAGAATATTTTTATGGTAGTGATCTTATCATTATTCTCATTATCACCATCTAGATGAGCTTATGACAGATTGTAGAGGAGTCATATTCACTCTTCATTCATTCAGTGAAATGCTATTCAGCATTTACTGTGTTTCAGCTATCATTTTAGCAGTGAATAATAAAGGCAAGGTCCCTACCCCTCAAAACTCATATGTTAATGGGAAAACCATTAAAACAATGGCTAAAGAAAAAATATCTGTGAATAGTACAACAACAAAATACAGCAGGACTTCACCGGGAACTTTCCCTTATGTTGTGGTCATGGAAAGCTTCACTGAGCCCCAGATGAATAGAAGAAGCCAATAAGAAATGTGTTGTTTTTCAAATACTTCGAGTTTTTCTAGATATGTTTCCTTTTTTTTTTTTTTTTTTTCTGAGACGGAATCTCGCTCTGTTGCCCAGGCTGGAGTGCAGTGGCACCATCTCGGCTCACTGCAAGCTCCACCTCCCAGGTTCACGCCATTCTCCTGCCTCAGCCTCCCGAGTAGGTGGGACCACAGGCGCCCAGCACAACGCCTGGTTAATTTTTTTGTATTTTTAGTAGAGACGGGGTTTCACTGTGTTAGCCAGGATGGTCTCGATCTCCTGACCTCGTGATCTGCCAGTCTCGGCCTCCCAAAGTGCTGGGATTACAGGCGTGAGCCACCACGCCCAGCTGTTTCCAATTGCTTATTCGATTCCACTGTAGTTAGAAAATAAAGTCTGTATAACTTTAGTCCTCATATTATTGAGATTTGTTGTCTGGCCTAGATACCATTTATCTTAATGAATGTACCATATGCACTTGAAAAATGTGCATCCTGCAGTTGCATAAATATCAGTTACATCAAAATGGTTGATGATGTTATTCATATCTTCTGTGGTTTTATTTATATTTTTGTCTAGTTCTGTCAATTGCTGAGAGAGTAATGTTAAGTTTTCTAATAATAAATGTGGCTATGTCTATTTCTCCCTTTAATTCTATTTTTGCTTCATATATTTTGAAGCTCTATTATCAGGAGCATGAATATTTATAATTGCTTGGTAATGAACTGAACCATTTTGTCATATATCTTTTGATCTTCTATTTATTATTATTATTCTTTTTAGTAGAGACAGGGTTTCACCATATTGGCCAGACTGGTCTCAAACTCCTGACCTCAGGTGATCCGCCCGCCCCAGCCTCCCGAAGTGCTGGGATTATAGGCATGAGCCACCATGCCCGGCCTATTTACCTTTTAAAGAGATAATTTTGGCTGCTATGTGGGAGAATGTATTGTAGCAGGGATCAATGGAAGAAACAAGGAAACCGAAGATGAGGCCATTGCAATGGTCCAGGAGAAAGTTGGTGGTAGCTTGCACTAGGGTAGAAACAGGAGGAAGGAAGAGAAGTGAACAGATTCAAATGTAAAGGTAAAGTCAACAGTATCTGCTAAAGAATTAGATGTAGTAAGGGAAGGAACAACTCTAGGATGACTCCTAGGTTTGTAGCCTGAGCACTTAGGTGGATAATGTTGTCTTTTAATGAAATGGAGAAAACTCAGGCTGAATGCTGCTGTGAGTTTGAGAAAAATGAAGATACAGAATATCCTTTAGATTTAGCAGTGTGGGATTCAGCGTGGTGGCTGAGGTGGGCAGATTACTTGGGCTCAGGAGTTTGAGACCAGCATGGGCAACATGGCAAAATCCTATTGCTACAAAAAAGTACAGAAATTCGCCAGGGGTGGTGGCACGCACCTGTGGTTCCAGCTTTTCGGGAAGCTGAGGTGGGAGGATCACTCAAGCCCAGGAGGCAGAAGTTACAATGAGCCGTGATTGCACCACTGCACACCAGCCTGGGTGACAGATAGAGCTTATCTCAAACAAACAAACAAACAAACAAACAACAGATTTGGCAGTGTGTGAGGGGTGAATGAGGTTCAAAAGCCCACATGGAGTGGCTTGAGGAGAAAACAAAAGGCAGTGGGGAGTCAAGATGGTGACCATGGAGAGTATTTATGGAAGTTACACTGTGCATGGGGAAAGAAGTGAGGCAGTGGCTGAAGGAGGATCTGGGTCAAGGAAAGTTTTCTTTGCTTAATGTTGGAGTTACAAGAACATGTTTATACACTAATAAGGAGAATCCACTATGTCTTAACTGTATGAACATAACTGTATCCAAATGTAGCCTGCCTATTTTTGGCTTTCCTTTTCTTACTTCATATGTTCCCAAAGAGGGGGAAACGATATATTTTGCTTTTTTCTTTTTTTTTTTTTTCTGAGACAGAGTCTCGCTCTGTCGCCCAGGCTGAAGTACAGTGGCGTGATCTCGGCTCACTGCAAGCTCCACCTCCTGGGTTCACGCCATTCTCCTGCCTCAGCCTCCCGAGTAGCTGGGACTACAGGAGCCCGCCACCATGCCTGGCTAATTATATTTTGCTATTTTTAATACAGATAAAAAGAGATTAACTATGTAGTTATCAATGGGAACAAAATCCCACTGTTATCTGATTATGAACAGGCACTTGTGGTCACTGATTTCAATGATTCTACATTTAACATCCCATATATATTTTTAATCTTTTATATATGTAGCAAAAGCCCTGTAAAATAAGGGTATTTTCTCTAAGTGATATGGTCAGTCAATCCTTTCTATTATGAATTATACAGAACTTTCCTAGAATCTCAAGGGTAACAATATAGTTTAATGATAATAATACAGACTTTAGTATCATGCATACCTAAGTTTTAAGTCTTGGTTCTGCTTCTTTTTAATGCGATCGATAATAAATACAGATCACAGACAAATATTTGCCTGTCTTCTAGACTTTATTAATACCATATCTGGCTTTCCAATCTTGTACTCGGTGACTGCTCAGTACATATAACTGTAGGTAATATATACTGTAACCACTTTAAAATCTACCTCAGCATCGGAAAACTATGAATACAGGTGACTCAAGCCAGGCACTCAGTTTGCCTGGCAGATGTAAAGACAGTCTACACCTCCAAGGGTTTCCGGCCACCAAGGATCACTAAATTGCATAAGCAGGTGTCCGTGCAAAGTCCGAGAGGTTAATAATGAACAACTCTATTTTATCTGTGGCTAGGGAGGTGGACTCAGTGTTGTCGACACCAGGCAAACACACAACAAAGCATTTCCCAAGAGAGACCCAGAGAGATAAGTCAAAGAGAAATGCACCTGTTAGAAAGATTACCCTCTTCCTAGGATTTCCTACTGGTTTCCCAACAACTGGTCATATTTGTGCACACGAGTCACTCTCTGCCCCTCTGCCTTGCTTATCTGAGCTAGTAATACTCAAAACAAAGACAAAAAATGGAAATTTAATCTCCCCTGAAACCTATCAAAAGACAGGACAACCCTCATCAATGGAAAGGATCACATTTCCCATCTCAAGTCAAAGGAAGAGCTCTGAGAGTGATAGTCCTTGGTTTCATGAAATTATATTGAGAGGCTTTCTTCCATTGTTTTCATTTTGGGGTTTGAAATTTGCCTGAAAATAAAGCAACAAGGAGAATAGATGTTATGTAGTGATTTGCATATATTTGACATGCTCTCCTGACAGAACCATCACAGTATCAAATTAATCATATACTTCAAAGTGAAAAAGAGAAAATAGGGCCTCTCTTACAAGTCAAAGAAATAAATATTCCAGGTGAGGCTTTTGAGTTTTCATCCAGTTTTAAACCCTGTGCCGGGAAATGGAGCGAATGTGCTCTTGCATTAAGAAACATTCCTTTTCAGGGTTCTTTAACATTCACAATGAGCAGACAAACCTTTGTGACCATCAGCAACTCATCCACATTGCCCCTTCCACACACATACATGCAAGTATGAGAAACTCAATCTTCCTGCTTTTGAAACACAAAAGGCAGCCTGGCCCCAGGTAAGGAGGAGTTTAGGTATCCCAAGAAAGGGCTTAGATCATCAGCCACACAGGCCAGCCCCTGGGCAGTACCTGCTGACAGCAGGAATGGAAACCACTACCAAGGGTAAGTGCTTATGGGTGAATGATTATTGTTTACATGGTCTTCTTCCAAGTTGTAAAACTTCTCTGAGGTCTCCAACCAGAATGAAGAGCACAGATTAGGCATGAAACAGCAAAATTGTACAGAGAAGGGAAAACAGCATGAACTATTCCTGATGGATGGTCAAATTGAGCAGAACACTGGCATATGTATTGTGGCTCTCTGGACTCCCTGTTGTTCATGTTTTACCGGCCTAATAAATATGATCTGGCTAAGAAGAATTAGAGTGTCCACGGCAATCACAGAAAATTTAGGATTGAGATTCTTCCTATTCTCATTAAAGGCATGAGTTAGGGTCCTTTTGCATATGACTGTAAGAACGTGCGCGTAAAAGAGAAAGAGCATGGCCAGGCGTGGTGGCTCACACATATAATCCCAGCACCTTGGGAGGCCGAGATGGGTGGATCATGAGGTCAAGAGATTGAGACCATCCTGGCCAACATGGTGAAATCCCGTCTCTACTAAAAATACAAAAATTAGCCAGATGTGTTGGCATGTGCCTGTAGTCCCAGCTACTCAGGAGGCTGAGGTGGGAGAATTGCTTGAATCCGGGAGGCGGAGGTTTCAATGAGCCAAGATGGTGCCACTGCACTCCAGTCTGGCGACAGAGTGAGACTCCATCTCAAAAAAAACAATAATAAAAATAAAAGAGAGAGAGAAAGAGAATAATATTTTAAGCTGTGTCTCCTGGAAGATGTGAAATATGGAGAAGGGAAATCTGTATTTTCTGCTGTTAAGAGGAAGGTTTCTCAGTGTAATTTATAGGTGTTTTGCACCAAACTCATCTACATTAAAAATACAGATGCTTGACAATTTGCAATTGCAAAACTACGGAACCAGTCCAAATGCCCATGAATCGACTAGTGGGTAAAAGGTGGTGTGTGTGTGTGTGTGTGTGTGTGTATGGCATATGTACTGTGGCTCTCTGGACTCCCTGCTGTTCATTTTTTACTGGTCTAATTAATATTATCTGACTTACAAGAATTAAAGTGTCTACGGCAATCACAGAAAATTTAGCACTGAGATTCTTCCTATTCTTCATACACACACACACACACACACACACACACACACACACACACACACCCCATGGAATACTACTCAGCCATAAAAAGGAATGGAATAATGGCATTTACAGTAACCTGGATGGAGTTGGAGACCATTATTCTAAGTGAAGTAATTCAGGAATAGAAAACCAAACATTGCATGTTCTCACTTATAAGTGGGAGCTAAGCTATGAGGACACAAAGGCATAAGAAGGATCCAATGGACTTTGGACACTTGAGGGGAAGGGTAGGAGCACTTATCCATGTAACTAAACACCACCTGTTCCCCTAAACCCAGTGAAATTTTTAAAAATACAGGTGCTTGGACTCCTCACCCCATTAGTTCAGACTGAGTGACCTGTGGTGGGTCCTTGGAATCTGCATGTTCAACATGCTCCTCCAGTAATTTTTAAGTGCCTGGGAGTTGGAAAATCACTAACACTATAGTGTCGAGCCTCCTGGAATAAAACAAACCCATTTCCTTCAATCCTATTTTCAGATAGGCCAAGGTTACCGCACAGCACCTATTGTATTTACTGTGTATTAAAGATACATAGTAAAGGTGAAATTGTTCAAAACACGAGGCCAGGACAACTGGCCATCCATGAGGAAAAATAAAAACTTGATTCCCACCTCATACTGTACACAAAATTAACTCTAGATGAATGAAAAATCTGCATGTTAAAAATCAGCAATCCTTTATCTTTAGAAGAAAAAAAAAGAATTTTTCATATTTTGGTAGAGAAGGACCACAAGCTACAAAAAACACATAGTATAGGCCGGGCCTGTAATCCCAGCACTTTGGAAGGCCGAGGCAGACAGATTGCCTGAGTTCAGGAGTTCAGGACCAGCCTGGGCAACATGGTGAAACCCAGTCTCTACTAAAATACAAAA
Organism: Macaca nemestrina; assembly: GCF_043159975.1. NCBI lineage: Eukaryota > Metazoa > Chordata > Mammalia > Primates > Cercopithecidae > Macaca > Macaca nemestrina. The sequence continues at coordinate 37,908,964 of NC_092130.1, forward strand.
AAATTAGCCAGGCGTCGTGGCGTGCGCTTGTAGTCCCAGCTACTTGGGAGGCTGAAGAAGGAGAATTGCTTGAACCCAGGAGGCAGAGGTTGCAGTGAGCCGAGACTGTGCCACTGCACTCCAGTCTGGGCAACAGAGCAAGACTCCATCTCAAAAAACAAAAAAGAAAACAAAAAAAACCCCATAAACAAATGATTATTGATTCAGCTATATGAAAATTTTATGTCTTTTCAATAAATGACTCAAAATATAAAAAACATGCAAATAACTGGAAGAAGATATTTGAAATACACAACTCTGATAGATAATTACCATCCATACTTACTAAAGAACTCTTACAAATCAGTAGGAAATACATAACCTAGTACTACAGAATTGGAGAAAGGATATAAGTTGGCAATTCACTGAAAAGAGAACCAAAATGCCCAATAAACAAATGAAAAGATGCTCAGTCTCACCTACAATTCAGCAAACCAGCAAATGCAAATTTTAAAAGTTAGATACTATCTTCACATGTATTAGATCAGAAAAAATATTTAAAATCTAATATTATTAACAGTTTGCAAGAATGTTAAGAAATGGTAGCTATTTTACATTGCTAATGATATAGTTAATTCACTTAATGAGTTCACAGAGCCATTTCTTAATCTCCAGTTAATTTTAAAATGCACATATTCCATGACCCATCAACTTCTAGATACATAATGAAGAAAATTTCATATATGTGCACAAGGAATGTTATGTAAAGATGTTCATTTTGACAATGTTTATAATTATTAAAAAATTGTAAAAGGCCAACATATCCATCAATATAGTAAATAGACAAACTGTGCTATATTTATATAGCTAATTACTTGCAGCAGTTAAAATGAAATAAGTATATTGAATTAACAAAGATTGGCCGGGCGCGGTGGCTCAAGCCTGTAATCCCAGCACTTTGGGAGGCCGAGGCGGGTGGATCACGAGGTCAGGAGATCGAGACTATCCTGGCTAACATGGTGAAACCCCGTCTCTACTAAAAAAAATACAAAAAACTAGCCGGGCGTGGTGGCGGGCGCCTGTAGTCTCAGCTACTTGGGAGGCTGAGGCGGGAGAATGGCGTGAACCCGGGAGGCGGAGCTTGCAGTGAGCCGAGATCACGCCACTGCACTCCAGCCTGGGAGACACAGCGAGACTCCGTCTCAAAAAAAAAAAAAAAAAAAAAAAAGTATATTGAATTAACAAAGATCAATCTACAAAACATAACGTCAAAAGAAAAGCATGTTTCAAAAGCATATATACAGAACAATATCATTTAAGTAAATTGGTTAAAATACAAATAGTATTATATATTATTATGTGAACAATCACATGTAATAAACAGTACAAAGAATGGATGCAAATCATCCACATTGTATTAGTCTGTTCCCACACTGCTATAAAGAAATACCTGAGACTCGGTAATTTATGAAGAAAAGAGGTTTAATTGACTCATAGTTTGAAAGGCTTACCAGGAAGCCAAACCATATCACTCCACCCTGTCCTCTCACATTTCAAAACATAATCATGTCTTCCTAACAGTCCCCTGAAGTTTTAACTCATTCCAGCATTAACTCAAAAGTCCAAGTCCAAAGTCTGTCTGAGACAAAGTAAGTCCCTTCCCCCTACAAGCCTGTAAAATGAAAAACAAGACAGTTACTTCCAAGATATAGTTACTTCCAGGTACAGGCATGGGGTAAATGCTCCCATTCCAAAAGGGAGAAATTGGCCAAAACAAAGGGGCTATAGGCCCCATGCAAGTCTGAAACCCAGCAGGGCAGTCATTAACTTTTAAAGCTCCAAAATGATCTCCTTTGACTCCATGTCTCACATCCAAGCCACACTGATGCAAAGGATGAGTTCCCAAGGCCTTGGGCAGCTCTCCACCTGTGGCTCTGCAGGGTACAGCCCCCAGAGCTGCTTTTACAGGCTGGCATTGAGTGCCTGCAGCTTTTCCAGGTACACGGAGCAATCTGTTGGTGGATCTACCACTCTGGGGTCTGGAGGACGATGGCCCTCCTCTCACAGCTCCAATAGGCAGTGCCCAAGTGGAGACTCTGTGTGGGTGCCCTAACCCCACATTTCCTCCCCTCCACATTGCTCTAGTAGAGGTTCTCCAGAGCGATCTGCCCTGTAGCAGACTTCTGCTTGGACATCCAGGCCTTTCCATACATCTTCTGAAATCTAGGCAGAGGTTCCCAAATCTCAACTCTTGCCTTCTGCACACTTGCAGGCCCACCACCACATGGAAGCTGCCAAGGTTTGGGGCCTGTAGCCTCTGATGCCATAGCCTGAGCCATACCTTGGCCCCTTTTAGCCATGGCTGGAGTTGGAGCGATTGGGATGCAGGGTGCCATGTCTCAAGGCTGCATAGAGCAGCTGGGCCCTGGGCCTGACCCATGACACCATTTTTCCCTTCTAGGCCTCTGGGCCTGTGATAAGAGGGGCTGCTGTGAAAGTCTCTTACATGCCCTGGAGACATTTACCATATTATCTTGGCTATTAACATTTGGGTCCTCTTTACTTATGCAAATTTCTACAGCAGCCTTGCATTTCTCCCCAGAAAATGGGATTTTCTTTTCTACCACATGGCCAGGCTGCAAATTTTCCAAACTTTTCTGCTCTGTTTCTTTTTTAAATATAAGTTCCAATTTCAGATCATCTCTTTGTGAACACATATGACTGTACACTGTTAGGAGCAGCCAGGACACTTCTTGAATGCTTTGCTGCTTAGAAATTTCTTCTGCCAGATACCCTAAACTATCTCTCTCAAGCTCAAAGTTCCACAGATCTCTAGGGCAGGGGCAAAATGCCACCGGTCTCTTTGCTAAAGCATAGCAAGAGTGACCTTTATTGCAGTTCAAAACAAGCTCCTCATTTCCATCTGAGACCACTTCAGCTTGGATGTCATTGTCCATATCACTATCAGCATTTTGGTCAAAACCATTCGACAAGTCTCTAGGAAGTTCCAAACTTTCCCACATCTTCCTGTCTTCTTCTGAGCCCTCCAAACTGTTCCAACTTCTGTCCATTACCCAATTCCAAAGTCACTTCCACATTTTCAGGTATCTTTATAGCAATGCCCCACTTTCCTGGTACCAATTTTCTGTATTGGTCTGTTCTCACACTGCTATAAAGAACTACCTATGACTGGGTAATTTATGAAGAAAAGAGGTTTAATTGACTCACAGTTTTGTAGGCTTAACAGAAAGCATGGCTAGGAGGCCTCGGGAAATTCACAATCATGGCAGAAGGTGAAGGGGAAGTAAGCACATCTTTCCATGGCGAAGGAGGAAGGTGGGGAAGTACCACACACTTTTAAACCATCAGATCTCATGAGAACTCACTATTATGAGAACAGCATGGAGGCAATCCACCCCCATGATCCAATCACCTCCCACCAGGTCCCACCTTCAACATGTGGGGATTACAGTTCCACATAAGATTTGGATGGGGACATAGAGCCAAATCATATCATACATCAACTTTCAGTTAATGGTTTATTCTGGTGACGGAGGGGAAGGACTTCAGCTGTAATGTTTCTTGCCTTAAAAAATAAAGATCTGAAGTGAATATGACAACATGTTAACACAGTTGTTAATGTGAGTGATGAGTAAATAGATGTCTATTGTTTGTGTAGGCTGAAGTATTTCATAATTAAACAATAAAAACAAAAATGACCAACCACAAAGTTGTTATTAGGTTAGGTAAGACTGACACAGTCCATTATAGTCCTAGTTGTGGGACAGTTCTCCGGGTGTCCTTGGACTGACCCAGTTCTCTCCCTTTTCTCACTTGTAGTTATCATGAATAACTGTAGGATGAGCTGAGAATTCAGCATTCTGAGATAAGAGGGAGCTGACTAGAACAGCCAGGCTCTGTTCCAGCCCCCACTTAGAAACAGAATGTCCTTCAATGCTTTATACCAGTGAATCATGTGACCTCTGTGTATGAAACCAGGGTGAGCTGTTTTCTGGGGTCCCTCAGCTGTGATCCAAGTGGGGCATGTGCAGTTGAGACCCCAACTGCCCCAGGCAGTTTTCCTGAGCCTTGGGGAGCTGCCTTGCCCTGAATCCTAGGCTTCTGCTGTCCCTTGCTGCCTATCCAAAAGTAATAAACCCACTTCATGTAACTTATTGTATGTACGGGTGTTCTGTCTCACCAGACTGAGGCAAGTTAATACCAGTGTACAGTGAGCTGCTTCTCACCGTGACACATGGAAAGAGCGGGAAGAGTTTAGGTCACCAGTCTTTTCAAAGAAAGATGGTGGGAAGCAGGAATAAAAATATTTTTATGAGGACTAACTCCTATAGGATTTGGTTAAGCAAAATATGAGAAGTAGTATTTACCCATAGAGGAATGGAGATACTGATCATAACACAGGTAGAATGCCATATTGATACCAAATGTTTTCAGCAGCTAGGAGATAATGTGGCTGTACTTTTTCTTAATAAATCTGTCATGAAAATAGCACCAAAGAAAACAAAGAGATGAGAATATCTCATTAGTGTAAAATACTGAAAACTAAAGTATCCCTTGTGATATCCTGAGAAAATACATTTGGTCAGGCCATACGCTGTCAAAGGTTGGTCTCCAGACAAACTGTATGCAGAGACCCAAAGGGCTTACTCTTCTCTTAGATATTTCCAAGGCAAAAAGTTTTCCTTGAAGTCACAGACTAAGGGCTATAAAGTTAATGAGAGCGTCTCCTTTTCTAGAAATTTTTGAGAATGAACAACGACATGATTGAGTGAAATGCTGCTTGGGAAAACAAAATTCTGGACCAGAATCTAGTATGTAGTAGATGTTCAGTGAGCATTGTTTAAACTTAGCAAAACAGCCCCAATAAATAGAGGACAACTGAGGTCAATGGACAAAGAAGCTATGCGACAATTGTTTTAGATGAAGTTCTATCATCATGGACCATGAATACTCCATAGTTCCTCTTTCCCCTTTTACTTCTATTTTTATACCATTTTCTCCACTTTCCTATGATACTCTGCTTTTGTTAATGTGGCCTTAAAGTTTACTTAATCAGGTGTCTAAGGATTTCTCCAAGTCCATCACCTGCTAACCGGGTGATCTGTGCTCTGAAAAGCGCTATAGTCAGAAAGGCCTTTCATTTTATAGTAGAGCTTGTAGATGTCAACCTAACAGCCTCCAACGGATGCATGTATCTGGAGGCCAGGTGCGCCGGGGGAAGTTAGGCCCCTCTCTCTTCCCAGGAGATGAATTGTTATTAGTCAAAGCCAAATAAGAGGAGGATTCCGCTTGCCAGTGACTGTTTTAGGAATAAGTATGTGTTACAACTCTGGCCAAAGACACAGGAAGGAAAGTCTGCTAAGCAACTCATTTTGCTCTTAAAAAGGAAAAAAGGCTCATTCCCTCTTCTGGTCTTTCAAATTGACTATTGAGATGATACCCTTGGCTGCTTCAGTCATCCTGTGACATGAGAGGACAAACCTAAGAGAAACAGTTATAGACAGAGAATGGCAGAATGGACAGATCAAAAGAACTCGAATCCTTGATACTATCATTAGCCACTGAATTCACCGACCCTGGAAGATCCCTACCCTAGGATTTCCTGTTACGTGTTCTAGTGAATGTCCTAACTATTTAAGTGAGTTTTAATCGGGTTTTCTGTTTCTCGCAGCAGAAACTGTCCTAACAGGTATACTCCAACCCCAAACAATGATTATCAGATTCAATTAAGTGAGCCTTTGGGTAAGAGCATCTCTGTGGAGATAGTCTGTATCTTTTAAAATCAGGTTTATTGGGCCAAGGGAAACTCATTCATTAAGGATTTTCAATCTTTCTTCTCCTGGCAACATTTTGGAGAGGTCACTCTCTTGGTAAGCAGTTATTCATTTAACAAATATTTATTAAGTACCCATCATAAGTCAGGCACTATTTTAGAGGTTGGGATAAGAGTGTTGAACAAGAATTACAGACTCATTGTTTTCATGGAGCTTACACTGAGGGGTAGGATGGGGACCTACGACAAAGGAGTAAACAAATAACTGAATAAGATAACCTCAGATAGCAATAAGTGCCAAGAAGGAAAGTAAGCACAGGGCTGTGACCAGTAGTGACCCATGGCCCTGCCAAAGTGGCAGGGCCATTTTGCACAAGGTGGTGGCCTAGGTTTGTTTGAGAAAGTCATGTCTGAGTGCAAATCAGATGAGGAGTCAACACATTGGATTCTGGGGTCAGAGCTGCCCAAGCAGAGGTCAGGACCTCGTGCAAAGATCCTGGGGAGGAAATGAGCTTGGGGAACTTGAAGAACAGAAAGAGCATGTGTGTAGCTGGAAAGGCAGGAGGGAAGCAAAGTGCTAGAGGGCAAGGGCGTGGAAGTAGGCAGGAACCAGGTCAGGCAGGGCCTCGGAAACCACGGTGAAGAGTCTGGATGCTATTCTAAATGCAAAGGAGAGCTGCTGGCGCGTTTGCACAGAGGGCTTGACAACTCATGATTCAATTACCATGAGTTTGTATCGCAGGCTGCCCTCTGGTTCAATCCCTCAAAAGGCCATTTTATCTCTTTCTCAGCAGGGCAGAGCCCTAAACACAGAATCCCAGTGCTTTGGGATGCAGCCTGAGCTGAGGGAGCAAAAGGACAGAGGCTGACGCCATGCCCAGGCTCTCACTTTGGTCCTGTCCCCACACAGCCCATTTGGAGGCCGACACGTTTCTGTGAGAGAGATGTGGAACCTGACGTGTAAAATAGTAAGAAAAAAAATCTACTCGAGTTCACTGCCCTGTTGGAGGCCTCACAACAAGCAGTAAAATTTTCTTTAAAAAAAAAAAAAGAAAGAAAACTAGGTCAGAGCTCCTCTGCCTGGTAGCACACATAGAGCTGGGCAAACTCCAAAAGCCACTGCTCCACTTGGAGGTCTCTATTGAGCAATTTGAGTGATGTCAGTACTAAGGGCCTCCGAAAGCAGTCCCATTTCCGAACCTGACCTCACCCGCGGTTCTCCTAGTAACTTTAAAACCATTTCTTCCTGTCCTGTGCTGTATTTATCCCACGTGTTTATTTTCTATACAGTCCATTCCGAAACTGAGCTCTGTGTGAGTTTCCAGGTCACCATGTCTCATCAGGGCAAACTCAACAGATGTGGGATGAGCTGGAAGATAAAACGGGCCATCCCTGCCATTGCTGAGCACAGCCTGGCACTCACTGTGGAGGGGGGTTTCTTGTTCCAGGGCCAGCCAGGGAAAGTTAGCGTCTGTGATTTATGCAATCAATCTTCTTTTTCTGAAGGACATCCTGTGGGCAAGGCAGGTCCTCCCAACCCCCATTGCCAAGAATGTTCCTTGCTGACATGTTCAACTTGAGAGTGGAGGTCACAGCAACATCCACAGATTCCTGAGAAGCTTGCTTTAATTTCTTTTTTCTTCTGAGGGCACCAGCAATTTCCGTCCATTTAATTCGTTCTCTGGGTCTCCTGGCACGGTCTGCTGTTGTCACGGCAACAGGGACCAGCATTGCTACTCTCTGAGGTTAATGCACCCCGTGGCCCTCTGCCCACGGGCCTCTCAGCCTCATCCCCAACAGCCCTGCCTCCACTGGGCCCTTCCCCACCGGTAGCCTGGGCACCACCTCCAGACCACGAGCTGACAGAACTCTTAGACAAGACTGATGCCCCTTGCTTGTCTACCAGATCTCAACAAATTAAAAACAAAAAGCAAACAAAACTCCCTAGTAAACCAAACTCCAGACCTTTGAACCCTGTTTTGCTAAAGCTAAAATGGATCTTTCATGCTTTTGAAACCACAAGCAGAAATTTGGTTTCGACTGTGGGCTGTCTTCACTGACCCCTTCCACATAGGAAACTCATTCTTCAGCATCTTGTTTGGGTGTCTTGGCATTACGAGGCTGGCATTTATGGTGATTGGGGCTGGTGAGAAGAGTATTCATAAAAACACTGGAATGTAAGCGGTAGCAAGGGGAAAGTCTTTTTGGTGTTCTTTGTCCTTTATTATTATTTATTACTTATTATTTATTATTACTGCATTCCTGGCACTTAGAACAGAACACCTGACACACAGTAGGCCTTTGGTCCAAAATTGCTAAATTAATAACTAACATCCCCTGAGCACTTACTGTGTGCCAGACACTGTAGTAATTTACGATGTCTGTCTCAGCTTTTATTATAGGATTATTGTAAGATCTAAAAAAGCACTTATCCAGGTGTGATGGCTCACACGTGTAGTCCTAGCTACTCAGGAGACTGAGGCAGGAGAATCCCTTAAGCCCAGAAGTTTGAGTCCAGCCTAGACAACATTGTAAAACCCCTGTCTCTTAAAAAAAAAAAAAAAAGTAAAAAAAGTAAAAATTAAAGATAAAATTTTAACAAGCAAAAAAAAGTAAAAAAAGTAAAAATTAAAGATAAAATTTAACAAGCACATAATTTGTTCTTACTGCATGCAAGGCACTGTCCTAAGCATTTTATATATATATATATATATATATATATATATATATATATATATATATATATATTATATATTTATATATATATTAGCTCAACCGATCAACATGGCAACCCTGTAGTGGGTTGAATGGTGGCCCCTAAAAAGACATGACCACATCCTAATCCCTGGAACCTGCAGATGGGACTTTATTTGGAAAAAGGATCTCTGTGGGTGTAATGAAGTTAAGATCTCAAGATGAAATTATCTCGGATTATTGGTGCATATTCTAAACCCAATGACAAATGTCTTTATAGGAGATGGAAGAGGAGAAGACACAGAGAAGAAGAAAAGGCCAAATGAAGAACCAGGCAGAGACTGGAGTGATGCTGCCATAGCCATTGACCACCTGGTGCCCCCAGAAGCTAGAAGAGGCAAGAGGGGATTATCCCCTAGTGCCTTTGGGGTGGGCATGGCTCTGTAACACCTTGATTTTAGACTTCTGCCCTTCACCACTGAGAGAATACATTCCTGTTGTTTTAAGCTACCAAGTTGGTGGTAATCTGTTATGGTAGGCTTAGGACATCAATACCAATCCTGTATGTCTTCTCAGATGAAGAAATTGAGCCCAGCAGATGAAGTGACCTGCCCAGGTTCACATGCTTAGTAAGTGGCAAAGCTGGCATTTGAACTCAGGCAATCTGGCATGAAGTCCTTGTTCTTAACCACTACATTCATCCCTGGAATGTATTTAATTGAACACCTACTATGTGTCAGGTATGATAGATGCTGGGGATACAGCTATGAACAAAACAGCCAAAAGTTCCTCATGAAGCTCATGTGGGAACTGAGGTTCAGAGAGTGAGAGTGATTTGCCTAAGGTCACAGCACAGTTGGTAGAGTTGGGATTTGAACTGGAGTATCCTGACTCCAGAGTTCATTCTCTACTCTCTAAAACAAAATGGGAGCCACTGGCCCAGGCAGCCTCTGTAAACTACAAGGAAAAAAAAAAATGCGGATGGACAGTGGGATGCAGCAGCTGTCCCCCTACCTCTGAATAAGGTCCCTTGTCAGTGGTGTTCACTCAGGCTGCCTTATGATGGTAGAGAGAACAATAGGTGACTGGGGAGTCCACTGGTCTACCACAAGGCAGAGGCAGAGACCTTCTTCTACCTCTGTTGTCAGGATGGCCCAACATCTGGGGGCATTTTGAGGAGCTGGTGAACTTCAGTGTCACCCCTCCAGACTGCAAATAGGCTAAGGCATCTGACCCAACTCTTCCAGCACCAGGGGCAGGTCTTCTCCTAAATTTGCCACGGAATAATCTGAATTCCACCTGGAGAACAAAATGACTTATTAAGTGAAACCAGACATCATTCTCCAGGTCCAAGGGTAAAAGCTCTGAGGGTGCATCTGCACTTTCAATGAAGCAGAAATGTTGTGTCCTGAGACTTCCAACACCTAAAGATAAACACATTTGAGGGGATGGAGGTGCCAGAATGAGCCGGAAATGTGCTTTTCGGTTTTTTTTTCTTCCTTGGAGAGAAAAACATGAAAAAAGGAAAAGGTAATTTAACCTGAATAAATGTGATGCAATTTCCTGTTTTGAATTAAGTTTTAACTAGAACAATTGCAAAAGCAAAGAAGGCAGAGGGAACAGAATGAGGGGGATAAAAGAAAGAAAAAAAAGGGAAAGATGAAAAAAGTAGAAAGAAAGAGACAAAATAGCAAATAAATTCTCTTTTCCATAAAAGAAAAAAATATATAAGATGAAGTGGCAAGGGACAGTGATAGAAGATAAGGGGAAAATGAAAGAGAGAGACTAAAATCAAGATACCTAAGCAGAGGAAAAGCAGAAAAGAAGGAGGGTTATTTTCTGTGTCCGTTTTCCAAGTGACTCTCTCCACCTGGGGCCCTGGCCACCCCCTCCCTTTAGCCGCTGCTCAGGGACTCTCTATCAGTCTGTTGAAGAGGCAGGAGGCTATCAGTTTACAAGAAGAGAGGAAGCAGAGGAAGAGGAAAGAAAGCAGACAAATTACTAAATGAGGAAGCCAATTATCCAGTGCACCATACTTCAAGCTGTCAGTAGGCTGCTATTCCTCAGGCACCTTTGAGCAAAGTGGGACTTAGAACTCTAGAGCTTGCTGCCATCTGGCCTTTCCAATAAGATAATCTATACAGACTTCCCCTAGCACGTTCACATCAAATTGCCAGCATCCGGAACACAATCTCTCCAACCCAGACCTCCAACAAGACCTGTATTCCTGTACCACCAGCACACACACAATCACAAAAGCAGAACAGGTCTCCAAATAAAACTGCCCAGGGTCCACTTCGGTTTCCTATCTGGACAACTAAAGGGTTTATCTGGAGGCTTCTGTTGATTTCTCTGACAGCAACAAACATAAAAAAGCCAAAAGCAATAGGCGTTTGCTTCGGTCAAGCAGCCAAAGATGGTGCAGGGTAAAAGATCTTTTGCAACTGCCAAAGGCCGGTGCGTGGAAGGCAGCCCAGCACACAGTGTCTTAATTTACAGAGAATTCTTTATTCTCACATAAAACCCTGACAAACACGCCTGCAGAACAAAGTAAACACCACCTAATCTAGCTGTATGACAGCGGCCACATACAACTTGATGTGGGGGGTTGAGAGCCAAGAAAGGTCAGACAGGAAGGCGATCGAAACGTCTGGAAAGGAATCCTGTCAGTCAGTGGCACAGTCTACTTTGCAAGAAATATGAATTACAGAAAACAGCTGGGGCATGGGGCAGATAGCACAATAACATCAGCACCTTGAGTAAGCTTCCTAACACACTCTGGCAGTGGAGACTTCTGAAAAGTTTATATTTATGATATAAATTTATGATATAAATATGATATAAATAGATTTTCTTGTTCCCTCAAGAAAGTCATGTGGCATGGTTGGCTTGAATCTGAAAGAAAGCTAAGAACCTCGAGAAAAGGAGATGTCAGGTCTGTAGACATCAGGTCCCTGGGGAATAAAAGATACTGACATTTCAGCAACTACAACCCTGAGTCCGGCTGAGAGCAGAAATGGTGAATCGGTTTGTCCCCTCACCAGCAGTCTGCATAATTTTGTAAACAACTCTCCTTCTCTATAGAGAGAGGCGACTGTAACTCTGGAAAACATTGACAGAGACTAATACACCCACCTTGATGCTCTACAGGGTAAAACTGATTAGTCATAGTCACAGTTCCCATGACAACGTTTTTCAGAGTGAGGTCTGTGGGCTACCTGTATCAGAAAAACCAGGGGAACTTGTTGACAATATACATTGCTGAATCAAAATGTCTTGGGAGTGGGGCTCGAGAATCTACCTTCTTGAAGTAGCTCTGTTGGGGATTCATATGCCCTCTAGAGTCTAAAAAACACTCTTCTGTGACTTGTTAACGATGGAAACTTCCCTTCCTTCTTCCTCTCTCCCTCCATCCAATACAATTTTCACCTCAGGCACTGTGTTCTACGTGAAAGATACACAAGATACAGCTCACACTGAAAATGGCTGTAGCAAGAAACACTCACATATGTAAAGATGTTCCTGTAACGCTAAACACTCACATCGCTTCATAAAAAGATGTGTTTGGTTTTCTTTTATGAAATGTAGAACTTCTAAGATAAATATATTTGAGGAAATTAACTATACACTAATGATCACAAGCAGAACCTAGTCACTCTCATAGGCTATTTCTTTTGGGAAGAATATGTAAACACATGTATTAAGTTTGTCAATAATTCTTTGTTCCATCCATTGTCCTGATTGAGTTATCTGATTGAGACATATAGAGCGTAGCCATCCTCACTCAATGGGAATAAGAAAGCAATCTGCTTGACTCTATGCCAAGGGTGTAACCACCTGAATGGTAAGTTAACTACTGGCAGGAGAGATGCACCATCGGGCCAGGGACTTCCCCCACATGGATAGGGCTTTCTCCCGAGCTCGCCACGATTACAATTCACTCAAAGGGGACCACAGGCAGAGAGAAGCAGCAATAGCTTTCAGATGGTCATAAGATGATTTCGTTCATCCTTTCTTCACATTATATTAACATATTCCATGTAAAAGTAAACATGGTGGCTCTGAATTACGTTCTGGACCACCTACTGCCCCTAATAACTGGCTTCAGGCAATGCAGACTAGAAATTCAGCTATGTTTTGAATAGGCACCAATGTACTTTATCATTGCCTCAGTGAGCTGAGAAGCAATTTCCTTCTCTGAAGGAGAACTCCTTCCTGAGGTTTCCCAGTTGATTTTCATCTTTCTGTGACATCCCAGTAGGAAAGAGAGCAGGACCCTTCCTCCTGCTCTCCTCCAGCATTGCACGGTTCAGGATTCCTTCACTGTCCTTTCCCAGGTTCACGGTCTGTTTCTCTTTTCCACAACAGCATCCTTGACCCTTCACCATCCTCCTTTCCTGCATCTTTTCAATCACCAGAAGCTTTCAAAGGAGAATGAAACAGATTCCTTGTGCCAGTTTTGCATGTATTTTAGCTCTCCAGATAAACAGGGGAAAAGATCTCCAAAGAAAAGGGAAGCACACAGTCCCCACCAACGAAGGTTTGGGAGAGGCCAACAATGTGGTTTCAGCTCTGCTGACCCACCTTAAGGGGGGAATGCACCAGAAAGAAACTGTCTGATAATCATTAACAAATTCCACTGCTTGGCAAGACACAACTTATTTTCTATGAGGTGGAAAACTGTGCATGCCATCAGTCAAGTTGTACAGCAAGTCCACCTTGGGATAGAACCCTTTGGTCCTGCAGTCAGCTGTTATCGTATTTCCGATCATTTGGATTTGGGTTACAGCAACCTATCACACTGGTCTTCAAACTGTGTCCCATGGTGGTATTCAGTATGTGTCTGTACCTCCACCTCCAGACTCTGCCTACAAGATTAGGACGTTGAATCAAGAAAACAAACAAACAAAAAACTCAAAAATTTTGAAAAGCATTAGCACAGTACAATAGTTTCCATGGGTTTTCAAGTGCTTGTGCCAAGGCTGAAGATGAAAATGGAAAAAGAGACAGGAAATCACTCAACCCCAGTACTGCTCACCGTGGACCACATCAGGTTGACTTGAAATCTACCAATAGATTACGTTGGCTCTGAGAGTCATCAAATATTTGGGCCAGGGTAGGGTGGGCTGGAGAAATGCCTTTTTCAGGAAGACATTTTCACCCTCTTTCTATTCTCTTGATTGATGTAAAGTGATTTCTTTGGTCAAAGGTCCAAAAGTCCCAAAGTTGAAGAACTTGGAGTCCAATGTTTGAGGGCAGGAAGGATCCAGCACAGGAGAAAAATGGAGGCCAGAAGACTCAGCCAGTCTAGTCTTTCCATGTTCTGCTGCCTGTTTTTTATTTTGGCCGCGCTGGCAGCTGATTAGATTGTGCCCACCCAGATTGAGGGTGGGTCTATCTTTCCCAGTCTATTGACTCAAATGTTAATCTCCTTTGGCACCACCCTCACAGACACACCCTGGATCAATACTTTGCATCCTTCAATCCAATCAAGTTGACACTCAATATTAACCATCACACTGTGCCTGCCTCCAACCTCCGCTTTCAGTTTCCTGTTTGGTGATTTCCCCACAACACTCAATAAGGGAATCTTCATCATTCTCATCCTCCTATTTTAGCTTTTACCATGTGCCTGGCATATTTTATATATATTGTTTCATTAATCCTCACAATATACTTACAATGTAGACACTATCATTATTAGCATTTTACAGGTGATAAACCTGTTGTTTAAAATTTTTAATGACAAACTGAGCTGGTAAGTGATGGAGCCAGACTTCGAACTGATGACTTTAACTCTGCAGCCTCATATTAACCAGCACAGAGTGATTTACCAAGGGTGCCTTGAGGTGCAACAAAGGAAAACATATAAAAAGATTTGAAAGCTTCACCTTCCTACATAGCTAAGCCAAGCCAGATTCCATGGTATAAATATTTTTTCATAATTTGGGGAGATTTCAGCATACGAGTAAGAAATTTACAAGTGCATAGATAGATGATTCATTGAATCCCAATGGAAAAAAACACTGATTTATTTAGTGACAATGCTGAGCAGGCCTCTCATTGAAGGTTCCTGGACCTGGACAGGAATATGAAAGGCAGATAAAAATATGGAGGGGTATTAAAGGGTTCCTCCGGAACTCAAAGTTTTGTTGCAATAAACTGTGTTGCTTAAGAGAAGTACGTCAAAGATGACTAAAGATGGAAAAGCTGATAACATGTTCTTTGGCGTCATCTTTGAGGATGTCTAAATGGTATGGTTAGAAATGATCATTGAAGAATTTTCATTAATAATAAAACAGCCAAATCTGCACTTGTGCTAATCTTTTTTTTTTTTTTTTGAAACAGAGTCTCGCTCTGTCACCCAGGCTGGAGTGCAGTGGTGCAGTCTCAGCTCACTGCAACCTCCACCTCCCGGGTTCAAATGATTCTCCTGCCTCAGCCTCCTAAGTAGCTGGAACTACAGGCACCCACCACCACGCCTGGCTAATTTTGTATTTTTAGTACAGGTGGGGTTTCGCCATGTTAGCTAGGATGGTCTTGATCTCCTGACCTCGTGATCCACCTGCCTTGGCCTCCCAAAGTGCTGGGATTACAGGCGTGAGCCAGTTATGCTAATCTTTTGAAAGACCTAGTGAAAAGAAAATATTGCCATTGCCAATAACCTCTTTACCCTGTTTCTTTAGCACCAAGCTCCCCAGATCAGGGCTATGCAGTTTAGCACACACACACAAAAGTAATGGCAATACACCCACTTGTTATCTACAGGGATAATACATGTTACAGAAGGCTTTAAAGATTATGAGGATGTTAGTGATGAGATTATTAACCTGATCCACAAATGATTTGCCGAATTGTTGGGCTGCACAGGCCACCAAAGAGGCTAAGACAATTTGGGAAACTATATAGAAAATCGGAATGCCTTAGGCTGATGAGAGATCACCAAAGAGACCTTACTCCTTCTGTATCTAAAACAGAATTAGTCTTCCTCATTCAGTAGAGTGAGTGGGTTAGATCCTGTCGATGGAAGCTCCAACCTCTGCCCCGATGGAATGGAAAACCAATCCCATATCAAATGAAAGCATCAAAGGCCATCAGGAACTTCCCCTGCTTATGACCAGAACATCCCTGACAACATATGTAGTGATAACAAACAAGTAGATTTGCGTTTGCTGGTTATATTTTGTCTTATTCCATTTGTGTTGTTATAAAAAATAAAAAATCATGCACTATGTAATTTACAATATAAATGTATTTTTCCCAGTTCTAGAGGCTGGGAAGCCCAAGATCAAGGCACCAGCAGGTTTAGTGTCTAGAGAGGGCTGCTCTCTGCTTCCAAGATGGTGCCATCTTGCTGCATCCTCCAGAGGGGACAAACTCTGTGTGCTCATATGGCAGAAGGGATAAAGGGGTGAGCTCATCCCCTCAAGCCTTTTATAAGGCACTAATCCATTCACGAGGTGTGATGATCTAATCACCTCCTAAAGGCCCCACCTCTTAATACTGTTGCATTGGGGATTAAGTTTAAACATGAATTTTGGGGGACGCATTCAGACCACAGCATGCATACAAACACACACACACAACTTCCCCATACAAATACAGATACATACAAGCACATACAAGCAAACGGCTGTGTTGCACATGTCACCTAGAGAACCTTGGCAGGCAGGTCAGATTATTTTTCTCTAAAGATCCTGGTCTTGAGGTAGCCATCTTTTTCTTGTCACTTCTCTTCTTTCACCCCTTCTCTGTAACATCCATTGTCAAAGTTTAAAACTATTTTATTAGGGGGTGCCAGGCATCTCAGGATGCCAGCCTTACCTCCGATGAGTAATTAATGAAATTAAATTCATGTACCTGCCAAGGAGGCATGTATGGGGATGTTCTTCATACCATTATTTGTCATGGCATAAAGCTGGAAACAATCTAAATGCCCATCCATAGGGGATGGCTCTACAAACTGGTACAGGTTGAGCACCCCAATCTGAAAATCTGAAATCCAAAATGCTCTAAAATCCAAAAGTTTTTGAACACTGACAAGATGCTCAAAGAAAATGCTCACTGAAGCGTCTTGGATTTCAGATTTAGGATGCTGAACTGGTAAGTACAATGCAAATAATACAACATCTCAAATCCAAAACACTTCTGTTCCCAAACATTTCAGATAAGGGATACTCAACCTCTAGAGTCAATCCAAGGAACATTTATGCTGCAGTTAGAATGAGGAAGATATACAGGGACTAATATGGAGAGGGATCTAGGTCACTTCTGTTGAGTGACCAAAGCAAGTGGCAGACTACTACTTACCATATGATTTAATCATTTCTCACCAATAAACAAAATAATATGTTTAAATAGCCATGAATATACTTGTAAAGGCTCATCAAGGTCTGCAAGGCTAGATACAAATGGAAAACCTCAGATTCTCTGGAGAGTATGGGGAAAGGGCCCTGGGATTCTGGCTAGTAGCAAAGGACCTCAGTCTTACTCGACATTTTCTGATTTTGTTTATAAGAACGATGTATTTATGTATCACTTATACAATTAGAAATAATTTTAAGATGTTTAAATAAATTGGATATGTCTTTCCTAGCAATGGGACTTTTCCCCCAACATACATAAAAGAAACAAAATAAAACACAGTAACTCTTCCCGGCTCCAGGAACCTCAACTTGACAGCTGACAATTTCTCTATTCATCATTCACTCCTCATTCAACAAATATATCCTGAGGGCCTACAACGTGCAGGCCCAGTTCTGGAAACATCTCTTCCCTCAACACAGAGCCTCCTACTCCAGAGTTTCTTCATTCCCTAATACTCCACATAATTCATGTCTTAGTTCCAAGTGCTTTTCCACCGCCATTCTGCTTTCCCACCTCTTAGCCCGAGCCCCAGCCCTCTCATTCTCCCAGGCACTCGGAAATTCCTTGACAAATATTAACATAACCATTAGCCTCTGTACCACTTAACTTCACTTCATTAACTCCAACCCTGACCTGATGGAGCATTCCCAAGTCTACAAAGGCTAGGAATGTGGAGGGGTCTTCCCCACTAAGACCACCCCCAACTCTCATGGTAGGGACATACACAGTGAAATGCAAATCTCTGTCTGAAAAAGACTTCCTGCCCCTTGCTAGACACGGCAATAGGATTGTTATTCTGTGGCTTGGATTTGCTAACCTCCCAACCATGCATCCATAGGTCCTGCTCAGGCTGCAGCTGGAGAGCAAGGAGACATTTAACACTAACAGGTTTGCTTCCTATCTCAGGCTTTGTATCATTTCTGCCACTGAATATTCTCCTGGCCAAGGATGAGCTTCACTCTTCCTTGATTTTTCAAAAAGGCCTATTTACCTTGCATGTGAAGCCCAGTTTCTATTAATTTTCCTTTCTCTAGTCTGCTTGCAAAACCAAAACATGTTAAAAAGCAAAAGCAAAATTCCAAAGGGCATGGTAGTGGTTTGGCAAGTGGTAGGTTTCTCCGGGAGACAGACAGAATTTGTGGGTAAAGGGTTAAACATTAACAAGCTTCCCTGGAAGGTCTCTCTACCCCGGTAATGGAACCCAAGTGCAAACTTTGGCAGGAATCAAACATTAGCTCATGACAGGTGTAGGCTTCACACTGGCTGCCGCTGCATTTCCAGCAAAAAAAAAAATTGGGGACATGGGGACTACTCCATGACACAGTAGGCTGGAACAGATTGCTTTGCAGAGATCTCTTCTGGCTGAAATAATTCCCTATAACAACTTCCTTGACATGCTGTCAGGATGGCCTGTTTCCAAGGTCATAGCTGGTGCATGAGGATATAATGGACATCATCTGTGGTCTTCCAGAGATTAAGTCGCCAGAACAACTCCACTACAGCCTTCAAATACAGCCAGTCACCCATTCCGCAACTTTACTAAATTCGGTCCCCCTGTTACACACTCCCTAGCAGCCTCCAGTTGTTCCCACATTATAATATTGCTCACTTTCACTGTAAACCTGGGGTCACAAACTCAAATGTCTATGGGAGCCAGCCAGATAATATAAATGATCAAAGCAGGCTTGATGACAACCAGAGGGTCCCTGCCTGTCTAGAGAGAGGCCACTCAGTTCCAGTTGATGATGTTAACTTCAGGATGCTTTTCTTGAATGGAGTTCTTTGCAGATCTCTTGTGGTTGAAATAAGTCTATACCCAATGTCCTGACACTGTCAGGATGGGCTGGGTACTAAGTTGAATCATTGTCCCCAAAATTTATATCCACCAGAAACCTCAGCATATGACCTTACCTGGAAATAGGGTCTTGCAGATGTAATTTGTTAAATTAAATGAAGTTATACTGGATTGGAGTGGGCCCTAACTCCAGCAACCTGTGTCCTTTAAGAAAAGAGACAGAAAGGCCAGGCACAGTGGCTCACACCTGTAATCCCAGCACTTTGGGAGGCCGAGGCGGGTGGATCACCTGAGGTCAGGAGTTCGAGACCAGCCTGGCCAACATGGTGAACCCCTGTCTCTACTAAAAATACAAAATTAGCCAGATGTGGTGGGAGATGCCACCCGGGAGGCAGAAACTCCAGTGAGCCAAGATTCGCACCACTGCACTCCAGCCTGGGCCAGACAGAGCGAGACTCTATCTCAAAAAAAAAAAAAAGAAAGAAAGAAAAGGGAGAGATACAACTACACACAGAGAGAACAGTGTGTGCAAACAGAAGCAGAGCTCAGAGTGATGTTATCCACCAGCCAAGAAATCCCAAGGATTGTCAGCACCTGCCAGAAGCTGGGACAGAAGTGTGGAACCACCCAGCTCAACAGAGGACTCCATTGGAGTTTTCCCATTTTTTTTTTTTCTTATAAAAAGGCAAGATCTTTCCATGAAAAAGAACAAAAGCAAACATGTGCATGGGCCTCTGTGCTACATGGTTTCTCATCTGAACAACCACATAGGCCCCAACCCACTCTGGCCCATTTTAATCCATTCTCCGCACTGTGGTCAGAAGGATCTTTTGAAAACTCAAATCAGATGATGTCACTCATCTCCCTGAAATGCTTTAATGATGTCCCACTGCTATTTCAATAAAGACTAACATAGTTACCATAGCGTATATAGCCCTACGGGCTCTGGTCCCTACTCCCTCTCGCTGCCTTGGTCTCACTGGTTTCCCATTGCCTCTCTGCCCTATGTTCTCTTAAACCTCAGGACCTTGGCACATGCTGATTTCTCTAACTCAAATATCCTAATTCTTCCCACCCCCACAATGCACACACACACATTCATGTATATACCTACTTATTTCACCTGGCAAATGCCTACTCAACCTTCAGCACTCAGGTCAGCCATCACGTCCCTGACCACTCATCTAAAGTTAGTTCAGGCCAGGCGTGGTGGCTCAAGCCTGTAATCCCAGCACTTTGGGAAGCCGAGGCAGGTGGATTACTTGAGGTCAGGAGTTCAAGACCAGCCTGGCTAACATGATGGAACCCCTTCTCTACTAACAATACTAAAAGTAGCCAGGTGTGGTGGTGCATGCCTATAAACCCAGCTATTTGGGAGGCTGAGGCAGGAGAATGCCTTGCACCTGGGAGGCGGAGGGTACAGTGAGCCGAGATTGCACCACTGTACTCCAGCCTGGGCAATAGAGCAAGACTCTGTCGAAAGAGGGGAGGGGAGGGGAGGGGGAGGGGGAGGGGGAGGGGGAGGGGGAGGGGGAGGGGGAGGGGGAGGGGGAGGGGGAGGGGAGGGGAGGGGGAGGGGAGGGGGAGGGGGAGGGGGAGGGGGAGGGGGAGGGGGAGGGGGAGGGGAAAGAAAGTCCAGTCATTTTCACAGTCATTATACCATGTCCCTTTCAAATTTAGCACCTCTCACCGAAATCTGTGTGATCATCTGCTTCACATCTGTCACCCTCATTAGACTGTGTTATCCCTTGTGCCTAGCACGGTGCCTGCCACACAGTGTGGTCTCACAGGAGGCAGGACAGTGTTAGTCTCTCCAGGGGATTTGCATGTTTGATTTTCTCCTACTCCAGGTTAAAAGTTCTCTACAGTCTTTTTACTTCAGTTGTCCTTGGATTGTACTTTTGTTTTAGGTACATTTCACATTTTGCACTGTTCTGTTATGATCTAAGTCTTCTGACTTTGGGCCACAACTGTGGGGAGGGATTACATTGTGATCATCACTGTCTTACGCAATGTATAGTGTGGGGCCCTATCATATTTAATAAGTATTTGTTGAGTTTCTAAAGACATATTTTTAAACTTTTCCTTTTAATAATGGTAAGGAAGGCTTTATACAGTTGTATGGGCAGAGTGTAATGGCACAGAGGCTAAGAGACTGGGCTCTAGAGTCTGAAACCTGCTTGAATCTGCTTTGTGCCAGGTGTAACTCAGGGGAGGACGTGTTTTGGATGGGAGGGCCACTTCTTTGCAATGTTGATTCTACTTTTTAAGAAGCCTTTATTAGAAATGTCAGGTTTTCGGCCGGGCACAGTGGCTCATGCCTGTAATCCCAATACTGTGGGAGGCCAAGGCGGGTGGATCACTTGAGGTCAGGAGTTCAAGACCAGCCTGACCAACATGGTGAGCCTAAGAGGCAGAGGTTGCAGTGAGCCAAGATCATGCCACTGCACTCCAGCATGGGTGACAGAGCTAGACTCTCTCAAAAAAAAAAAAAAAAAAGAAAGAAAGAAAAAGAAAAGAAAAAAAAAGTCAGGTTTTCCACTGTATGGATTCCATTCTATTGTAAATGCCTTGCTCAGATGGGTTTAAACTCTAAGTTTTACTATCTGTTTTTAGCTGGGGGCTATTCCTACCCCCCAAAAAGCATTTGATAATGCCCAGAGGCATTTTTTATTGTTATGACTTGAGCTAGGGGGTTGAGGGGGAGTACTGCTAATGGCATATAGTAGGTAGAGACCAAGGATGCTACCAGACCTCCAACAGTACAGAATCACCACCGCTGCTGCCACTGCCACCACCATCACCCCATCACCACAACCAACACAATCGCCACCACCATCACCCCATCACCACAACCAACACAATCGCCACCACTGCCACCACCAACACAACCAACACAATCTTCACTGCCGCCACTGCCACCACCATCACCATCACCACAATCAACACAATCGCCGCCACTGCCACTGCCACTGCCACCACCATCACCACAACCAACACAATCGCCAATGCTGCCACTGCCGCCACCATCACCACAACCAACACAATCGCCAATGCTGCCACTGCCGCCACCATCACCACAACCAACACAATCGCCAATGCTGCCAATGCCACCACCATCACCACAACCAACACAGTCACCACCGCTGCCACCACTGCCGCCACCATCACAACCAACACAATTGCCACCACTGCCACTGCTGCCACTTCCACCACCTCCAACAAACAATTATCTGGCTCAAAATGTCAATAGTGCTGAAGTTGAGAAATCTTGTTCTAGACTATTCTATTTCAGTGTCCTAGGGACCCTAGCCTTATATTCATAGACATCATGTTACAGGCTTGGGTAACTTAGTCTCTATGGCATTTCAATTAGCTCCTCTTTTAAAAGAAGAGCCTTTGACAATAATCAATGTGTTTTAAAACTTTGTGGACCATACGGTAGTTTGCCCTGACCCAAATTAAATCTCTCATCTTTCCCATCCAGGCCCCCAGATTCCCCATTTTGTCCACGGTCCTTCAGAAGAGACCGAGAGCCTCAAGGCACTCCAGGCTGTTCAGTGTGTACAAGAAATCTGTGGTTAATCACTTCAACCTGCTTTACTTCAACAGATTTTCGGAGACCTGTTTATTGTTCCACTGCTTGGCTACTCTGAAGTTATCTATGACTGAAGTCTCACATTTGTTTGTAGAGCAGAAGAAGGTATATTTTTACTCTCACATCCCTTCCAAGTCCCTGAATTAAATTAGTGTGAACTTTCCAAAATAAATTCACCTTTGAGATGAAATGAAGCATGGAAAGTTTCAACCCAAAGGATACCTTACTGGAAAGTTAGAAGCAAATGAAAATAGGGATTATAATGGATATTGTACTGTAACTTCAGCACTTGTAGTTACAAAGGCTAGAATATTTGTTCATAAAAAAGATTCTCTAAAGGGTTGATGCATGCATTCCAGGACTGACTTTCTTCAGACTCCAAGGGAAAAAATAGAATGGAAAAATCAGCACATGTGGATCTAATTCTGCACCATGTCACTGGTTAAAATTCAAGGAAAGAATGTTTTATCAGAATGAGACACGGGGAACAATCAATAATAGGAAGGAAGACATCTGATTCTCTCACTCCACAAATGTAATTTGGTGGACCATGATTGTGGTCTAGTAGCGTTTGTCAGCAACTGTAAGTTCACATTTTATGTGGATAAGCCACCAAGATTTTTCCTACAGAAAACTATTCTCATAGCTCTGGGCAATTTGTAATACAGACAGATGGTAGGGCATTTGGAGCTTGTTTTTTTCTCTTAATACTCAACATGAGAAAACATTTCCAATCACTTTCAACCCCTGGAAGATTTGAGATCTGGATGATTCTGAGGCATGTACCTTTTAACAAATCCATCCATAGCCGTAACTGTGACTTTGCCCACATAAGGCCCAAACACGATTAGTCGAAGCAGCATTAAAAGTAGCGCAGCAGGTCAAGTGTGGTGGCTCACACATGTAGTCCCAGCACTTTGGGAGGCCAAGGTGGGCAGATCACCTGAGGTCAGGAGTTTGAGACCAGCCTTGACATGGTGAAACCTTATCTCTACTAAAAATACAAAATTAGTCGGGCGTGGTGGTGTGCACCTGTAATCCTAGTTACTCAGGAGGCTGAAGCAGGAGATTGCTTCAACCCAGGAGACGGAGGTTGCAGTGAGCCAAGATCATGCCACTAGGTGCCAGAGCAAGGCACTGTGTCAAAAAAAAAAAAAAAACAGGCCGGACGCAGTGGCTCATGCCTGTAATCCCAGCACTTTGGGAGGCCAAGGCAGGCAGATCATAAAGTCAGGAGATTGAGACCATCCTGGCTAACACCATAAAACCCCGTCTCTACTAAAAATACAAAAAATTAGCCAGGCCTGGTGGTGGGCACCTGTAGTCCCAGCTAGTCGGGAGGCTGAGGCAGGAGAATGGCCTGAACCCAGGAGGCAGAGCTTGCAGTGAGCTGAGATCATGCCCTTACACTCCAGCCTGGATGACAGAGCAAGACTCTGTCTCAAAAAAACCCACAAAAAACAAAAAAACAAAGTAATGCACATTTTTAAAAAGCTACAGAAGGATGAGTTGTCCTCTAGATAAAACTGTTATTTTCAAATAGTTTTTAGTAGTAACAGAATGCTTCCCTTCTACCTCTCTCCCACCCCCTTCAAACACACACAGTTTTGGGCAGAATATGAAGATACAAGGCAGATAAAAGAAGAACTTCTCTGACAGCTGGGTGTAGTGGCTCATGTCCATAATCCCAGCACTTTGGGAGGCACAAGGTGGGCAGATCACAAGGTCAGGAGTTCGAGACCAACCTGGCCAATATGGTGAAACCCTGTCTCTACTAAAAATACAAAAATTAGCCAGGCATGGTTAGTCGGTGTGGTGGTGGGCGCTTGTTGTCCCAGCTACTCGGGAGACTGAGGCAGGAGAATTTCTTGAACCTGGGAGGCGGAGTTTGCAGTGAACTGAGATTGCGCCACTGCACTCCAGCCTGGGCGACTGAGTGAGACTCCATCTCAAAAAACAAAAACAAAAACAAAAACAAAAAAAACCCAGAACTCCTCTGTAAAGCAGTGTTCCTGGAAGCTCAGCCCTCCCTACATCCTCCTGCCCCCATCCCAATACTCTTCTTTGTTCCCTCCTGTCTGGACAACCACATGAAAAAAAAAATTGTTTCAGGATGAATTTTTTCATTTTCAATGGATTGAATTGGCATCATTTAGAGCTAGTCTTTACTTAGGCTACAAGAGCATGTTTGTACTTGTTCTTAATTTTAACAACTCACATAAATAGTAGTTACTGGGGAATATAATTTGGGGGGGTTGACTTTTGTTTTTACTCTCCTTGACTCTGTATTATGTTTTTTATCATTTTCTTGAAAAGGCAGTTTTTACTGTAAAAGATAAATAAATCCTGGCTCAGCATGGTAGCTTATGCCTATAATCCCAGTACTTTGGGAGGCCAAGGTGTGAGGATCACTCGAGACCATCCTGGGCAACATCGTGCAACCCCATCTCTACAGAAAATTTAAAAATTAGCCAGGTGTGGTGGCAGGAGCCTGTGGTCTCGGTCGCTAGGGAGACTGAGGCAGGAGGACTGCTTGAGCCCAAGAGGTCAGGGCTACAGTCAGCCATGACTGTGCCTCCATCCTGGGCTACAGAGTGAACGTGTCTCAAAAAAAAAAAAAAAAAAAAAAAAATCAATAAATCAATTTTGAAAAAAATTAATATGTTATCAAGTTTCCTTTTGGCCCTTTTGGTTAATTTTTTTAGATTGTATATTGGGCAAAAGGAAAAGGGACAAATTTCATCTTTTTCTTCACCTATAATTTGATCATTTATATGGAGTTAGTTAAATTGATACACACTTTCTAAAGCTAGAAAAGGGTCTGATGCATTCTCTCATCTGCATTTTCATTAACATAGTCTTGATGAATATAAGATGCTGGCACTGTGGTGTCTGCCACCCACTGATGGTCAGCATTGATTTTGTTGCCTTGGATGGCTACACAGAGATCCTGCCCTATATCATGGCCCCATATGTGCACCACTTTGCATCAAAGAATCCCCATTTTCAGATGAAGGAAGACAGTTCCTCTGTCAAGGGCAATTCCTTGGCATGGGCTAACGAAATCATCACATTCAAAACCTAAAGGCTATTATATATTGGGTAATTCTAGGTATTTTAATAAAAGCATTTAGGAAAATTCACAGAACCTTTGATTTAAACTTGGAATGCAAAGACATCTTTAAAACGTTTTTTTCACTGGTGGCAGCAGCTCATGCCTGTAATCCCAATGCTTTAGGAGGCCAAGGCAGGTGGATCACCTGAGGTCAGGAGTTCGAGACTAGCCTGACCAACATAGTGAAACCCCGTCTCTACTAAAAATACAAAAATTAGCAGGGCATGGTGGCGCATGCCTGTAATCCCAGCTACTCGGGAGGCTGAGGAAGGAGAATCACTTGAACCCAGGAGGCGGAAGTTGCAGTGAGCTGAGATCGTGTCACTGCACTCCAGCCTGGGTGACAAGAGCAAAACTCCATCTCAAAAAAAAACAAGTTTTTTCATCGAAAGTGGTCCCCTCAAAATGCATGTTATCACCAAAACAATAATCACCACTGCAGATCTGTAATCCTGCCAAAGAAACCTATTCAATGGGGAGTGAGATGACAGGGACTCACAGAAGTTCATGTTCCCTGAAATATCCTCTGCATTTCTCTTTAAAAAGCATGAGGGGAGGCCAGGCGCAGTGGCTCAAGCCTGTAATCCCAGCACTTTGGGAGGACGAGACAGGTGGATCACAAGGTCAGGAGATCAAGACCATCCTGGCTAACACGGTGAAACCCCGTCTCTACTAAAAAATATAAAAAACTAGCTGGGCGAGGTGGCGCGCGCCTGTAGTCCCAGCTACTCGGGAGGCTGAGGCAGGAGAATGGCGTAAACCTGGGAGGCGGAGCTTGCAGTGAGCTGAGATCCGGCCACTGCACTCCAGCCTGGGCAACTCCAGAGCAAGACTCCGTCTCAGAAGGAAAAAAAAAAGCATGAGGGGAAATCAAAGCAGCTGAAATTGTGGCTTTTCTTTCTGGCCAGATCTGAAAAACAGTATTCCAGAAGCTGTGCATCTTATCTTATGGTCCACATTTCCAGTGGGGCCCAATACAGAAAGTACATTTGGATTGGCACGAGGTTTGAACTATTTTACTTTAGAGAAAGAAAAATTGAGCAATCTTGGAAGAACTCCATATTCTTCTTTAAAAAAAAAAAAAATTTTTTTTTTAAGTTCCTCTTGAAAACTACTTTGAGCAGGAAGGAAGGGTTTGGAACAGCTGTCCCTCGGTGAGTTTGGAGAATGTTAATCACTGTCCCTTCTCTCCTTCACTTAAAGATTAGCTCACATCCCAGGCTCCTGCAAAAGGAAACTGCATGTACTTAACTTTTGAGACTATCGTGAGGAACATTTCTGTAACAGTAGTAGCATGTCAGCCAGATCTAAAAGATGCTGAAGTCCAGAAACTTACCCCAAAGCAATGAGAGCCCATAGGGTCAGCAATGGGCCAACTGGACATTTGAGAAAGTCATTTATTTCTTGACTAAATTTCCCCAGGAAAAAGTAAAACTTAAGAAAAACAGAGCAGAAATGAACCTGCCGTATACATAGGCATCTGCAACTTTAACCGAAGGGTGCTGTCAGGCAAGGTGACCCTGCATACACCATGTTAGCCTAAAAATATTATATTAAAGGCATTTTCCTCTGAATATTAAGTGAGGAAACATGTACAGAAATAGATAATATATAATTCCATTTTAATAAAATAATGATTCCTCCAATCCAAGATTTTAAAAGGCTTTCATATGATTATTTGAGCACAGAGCTAGATGTGGAGGGATGTACAACCCATTGCAAATATTCCTAACAGGGAAGAGTGTAAGACAAGGAGGGAGGAGGAGTTTTTTTAAAAAAAGAGAAATTTTCTCAGATAGAAATTTTTGGAATTTTTTGTTTTGGAAACAAATTTTCTTGGATAATATGCATGCCATAATATTATGGAAAATTAAGACTAAAATTCTATCTTTGGTTTTATTGTAAAATGCAAACACTAAGTATGTACATAGACAAGAAATACAAGGTGACACAAATGGAAACTTGTTTGCTTTAGGATGAAATCATGGATAATTCTCTTAAAGCAATTGCCATAAGGTATTTTAGAAATATAGAATATGATACATTCGCTACCTGTGGTCAATACCCTTTATAACACACTGGTTAGATATGTAACATTGAGAGAAAAATGAAATGCATCTTAAAAGTCGGTCTGAGACTCTGTGAATACAGGTGGTGGTCTATGGGATCTAAATGAATCATTCAGGCTAGAGAATTCTAGCCACACACACAAATGGGACAAGAAGTGAAGCCACTCCCCTCAACGATTGATTTCCTTGGGCACCTGGTGGTTGCGAGGTCTGTGACCCCAGAAAAAGCTGGAGGCCGACACACCAGAGCTGCGCCGCACTGAAGGGAAAAGCAGCATCTGACCCAAACATTTGAAACAGGTACTCTGAGTCTGTCAATATGGCCACAAGATGCTCGCTTTGCATGGTGGATAGGAAACTGATAAAAAAAATAAATAAATAAATAAATAAGGAAATAAAATATTAAAACATGTAAATGTGACGGAAATTATAAACAGCCTAAAGCTCCTCTCCCTTCGGGAACAGCTGTGTCTGCTAATCCCTCGAGGGGTCCTCCCTGCGATCCCCCTTCCTTCCTTCCTCCCTCTCACTCTAATAGCTCCCTTGTTCCTGCTGGACAAAACTAGCCCTTTGTGACTGCTCTCAGAACAACATTAAAAACAGGAATAGGGAAATTGTAAACAGGAGGCTTCTGGCCTACAGGCGAAGACACACACAGGCCTCTGAGGCCTACTTCATGCTAAGCAAAGAAACAGATCTTTGTTGCTAAAGGGATTAGGACCGCGGGATTTCGGAGGCACTGCCGAGGCATTCAGCTGGCCTGAAGTAGGGGCTTTGTAAAGAGATACCTCCATTAGAGGTCTGTGAGCGGAAATCATTCATACTCTTTATACAATCTGGGTAATGTGATAGTGCTGGACTGTTAAACGCCTCTGGTGAGGCAGGGTCCTATCTCCTTGAATGGTAAATTCTTTAGCAGCTAAATAGATGGTGGTATAATTACCTTCACTGAATTTTTCTGTGGGGGGTGGGCTTGTCTTCAACCTTTAACCCTTAGTGGGAATAACATTAACGGATCACCCGGTGTCAGGGAGGCAAAGATTTTCCAAGTCCACTCGGAGACAGTCTTTGGCCTTCTGGTGTCAGCATAATGTGATTTAAAAAAAAAAAAAAAAAAAAAGGAAGTCTTCATGCATCATTTTAACATATAGTGAATGTCCACTTTGTCTCCACATTCATCAGGATGATGACTTTTTCCATAATTGCCTCTTTCCATGTCCCTGGTCTAGACAGCCCGCCAACTTGCTTCCCTCATTCCTATCTGGCCTGTGCCCACTTTCCCCAGCCAGGCTTTCCTTGATGTGCCCTCCCTAAGTTGGACTGGTACCCTTTCCGTAGTGTCCACGCATGTTTCTCCCACTGCATTCTCCATAAACTGTGGGACTATGTGTGTCTGCCTACTCCCATAGATGATGAGTTCCTAGAGGCTGTGGCTTATTTCCCTTTGTATCCACAATGCCTGGATCTTAATAGGTGTCTGAGCTGTGCACAGCAGAGTGTGAGATGGACAGGTTATCTGGCCTTTAGATTGGTCCCTGTGGTTGCTGGAAAGAACTTTCCTCGTGAACCTAGGGGTCTTAAGAGACCAAGCAACACACACTGTGGCCAGTTAGGAAAGAAAAAGTGAGTCCTCCAAAAAAGATAGCAAGTGGTCACTTCCCACAAATGGCCAGCCTCTTTCTGAGTAACTTGGCTGACCCTGATCCTGCGTCCACATTCTTCTTGGTTAGGGAATAGTCACCAGTAAAATGGAAATGTTCTTTGGGTTCACATTTGGAGTCCCTGGATCCAAATACTAATTATGGTTTCAGCTGTTATATTCTTAAAAAAAAATCAGAGCTAACTCCAAACTTAAAGGTAGAACTGAAGAGGGAAGAAATGATGCATCCCAGCTAAGGAACACCTTTCCCTGGTATTATCAGCCCATCCTGGAGGGCTAACAAGTTCATTTTGGGAGAAAGTGTGGCTCTAGGTAGATGTGGGATTTGCACTCCTTTCACTTGGAAGGGGTCCTGGATTCTGTTTATAAGATATGCCTGCAAATACGATGGAGGCTATGCAACAACTGTTAGATGGCAGGGTTTTGCCTGGATGGATGTTCTCAGAGATCTGGGTTATGCTTCTCTAAGGGCATGACCTTGAGCATCATTAATTGTTGGTTCTTTCCATTGTTCACAATCATCTTTCTAGATTACCTCTCTCTTCTCACCATTTGGCAGATGGGACTTTCCGCTCTTACATTATTAATAATCACTGTCTGCAAAAAGCAGTTAAATATGGAATCAAGAAAATAGCTGTGAGGCCATGGGTTTTGTCTCTAATTCTGCCACTTACTTGATCATCCACTCAACCAAAAAGTGCTGAGTCCCTACTATGTGCCACACACTGCACTAGGCACTGAGAACACGGAGGTAAGCACACCATGGGACTCAATGTAAAGAGGGGTGAGCTCATGTAACAAGAGAGGCTGAGACCATGACAGCCATCTGCACATAGCCTTCTGGAAGCATGAGGCATTGAGTGCCAGAAGGAGTTCAAGGAAGGCCCCCTGAAGGAGATGAGAACTTAGCTCAGAAGATCCTGATAGGAAAAAAAAAAAAAATCCATAAACATATTTGTGACAATTGAGGAAAGTTGACTGTAGACTGCATATTAAATATTATTGTATTGATATTAAATGTCTTGAGTATAATGGCATTGTGGTTATATAGGAGAGCATTTTCATTGTTGTTTTTAGATTCCCTGGCTGGAATACAGTGGCTATTCACAGGCGCGATCACAGGATCACAGCGCAGTACAACCTCAGACTCCTGGACCAAGAGATCCTCCTGCCTCAGGCTACCAGACAGCATGCTTGGTCTTAGGGAACACATGCTGAACTATTTATGGGTGAGGAGTCGTGATATCTATAGGTAACTTTCAAAGAGTTCTGAAAACCATTTGTTTTCCTGTATGTGTGTACGTGTATGTGCGCCCACGTGTGTATGTATGTGTGTGTACATACATACAGCAAGGAAAGAATATGGCAAAATGTTAATCAGCAAATCTAAGTGAAGGTACATGAATATTTCATTGTATGATTCTTTGTGTTTGAAGTTTTTCAAAAATAAAACATTTGGGCCGGGCATGGTGGCTCACCCTGTAATCCTAGCACTTTGGGAGTCTGAGGCAGGTGGATCACCTGAGGTCAGGAGTTTGAGACCAGCCTGACCAACATGGTGAAACTAAAATACTACTAAAAATACAAAAATTAGCCAGATGTGGTGGTGCACACCTGTAATTCTAGCTACTCCGGAGTCTGAGGCGGAAGACTCACTTGAACCTGGGAAGTGGAGGTTGCAGTGAGCTGAAATCACACCATTTGCCCTCCAGCCTGGGCAACAGAGCAAGACTCCATCTCCTAAAATAAAATAAAATAAAATAAAGTTGGTAAACAACTTGAAATACACATACAGGTTGAGCATCCCAAATCTGAAATGCTCCAAAGTCCAAAACTTTTTGAGTGCCAACATGATGCTCAAAGAAAATGCTCATTGGACCATTTTGGATTTTGGATTTTTGGATTTGGGATGCTCAATCAGTATAAGGCGAATATTCCAAATCTGAAAAGCTTCTGTTCCCAAGCATTTTGGATGAAGGATACTCAATCTGTATGTAAGCTATTTCAAGGGCTAAACACTGCACTGAAAAAAGAAGTAGGCATTTGTCAGATCAAGACAGAGGGGAAGGCAATCCAGGGAGAGGGGATGGTAACAGCAGAGGACTTGGGGCAGTAGCCAGTACATCAGTGAAGGCAGGGACTTCATCCGGATTGTTCCCTTCTGTATCCCCACACATGGAACTGCTCCCTGGCACAGAGTCTGCACTTGTGTGGATTTGTCAAATGAATGAAAGAGTTAAACAGTGTCACTGATGTAGGGAACTGCAAGCAGGGCAGACTACAGTGAGCATCAGGTTCGCATTAAGGAGTAAGAATTGGTTTGGCTGTGGAGGCAGGGGGCCTGGTCATGGAGGCCTTTGTATATTCTGCCAAGGTCCTGGGGCTTTATCCTATGGGCAACAGGAGCCATGAGCAGGAGGCAATGCCATCAGATTAGCATCCTGAGGGACCACCCTGGCAATCAGATGTCATGTGGAGTGATGGAGCACAGGCCTGGAGGCAGGAGACAGGGGTACCAACCAGCATGCCTTTGGCTTCCTTAAACACAAAACTCTGACTCAAGTTGGCTGAATTTATCAAGAGACGTATTATCTGCTATAGCTGTAAGCTCTGAGATGACAAACAGCAGGGAAGGCTTATTCAGTGGCTCAACAACATCACCACAGACCCAAGTTCCCTCCCTCTCTCCTTCCCATCACTCTACTTCTCTCTGTGGCTGGCTCTGCCTACAGGCTGCCTTTTCTCATCTTCAGGAGATGGCTGCAGCACTTCCCAGGGTGACATCCAGGCATCCAGGCACAGTGATGACCATAGACAGAAGGGAGCCATCTCTTCTATGTATCTCTTTTTTTTTTTTTTTTTTCAGACAGGGTTCACTCCCATTGCCCAGGCTGGAGTACAGTGGCATGCCCTCAGCTCACTACAACCTCCTCCTCATGGGCTCAAGCGATCCTCCTGCCTTAGCCTCCTGAGAAACTAGGACTGCAAGTGCACACCACTACACCTGGTTAATTTTTGTATTTTTAGTAGAGATGGTGTTTCACCATATTGGCCAGGCTGGTCTTGAACTCCTGACCTCAAGTGATCCACCCACCTCGGCCTCCCAAAGTGCTGGAATTATAGGCATGAGCCACCGTGCCCGGCCTCTTTTATGTATCTCTTTCTTAGCAAGAAAACTTTTCCAGAAGCTTCCCAGCAAACCCTCCCTCCCATCTCACTGGCCCCAACTGGGTCACACACCCCATTCTAAAACCAATCATTGTCAGGGGATAAGGTTACATGTCTGGCTTAGAATAATTTGCACATGGTGGGAGTCGACTGCTATGAATCATCACTCAAACTCTTGAAAGGCTACTGGACCAGGCAACAGATGCTAGCAGCCTAAGCTACGATAATGGTGGTAAGGGATGGAGAGGTAAGAATAGATTTAAGATTTATGTAGCAAGTTATGTTGGTAGAATTTAGTGAATGTGGGAGGAGGAGGGAAAGGAGGAAGGAAAGGACACCTTCCTCCATATTTCTAGCTTGGGTGAGCAGGTTAGAAGGAAGTTTGTTAACTGAGATAAGGTACATGGAGGGGAGGAGAGGTGGGTTTGGGGAAGAGATGGTCTGGGGCCGGCTCAATTTGAAGTGCCCATGGGCATTGGAATAAAGACATTGAACAGTCAGTGGAGTGCAAACTATGAACCCAGGCTAGTGGTCCATAGTCAGATCTAGTTCTCAGATGGGCTTTGGTTCAGAAAGATGTTAAAAAAAAAATTGAACCAACATTTAATCTTTGAGAGATTCCAAACAGGATTATGTATTTCTAGCTTTTGTGGGAAAATTGGGAAATCTGGTGACACTGCTCCTGAATTCCTATGTATCAAGAGTTGGCTGGAGCCCAGCAGCAGCCACCCACTTTGGCTAAAACCAGCAGCTCTCTGGTCTGCCAGACTCACAGTCAGTTTCATTTATTTTCTTTACCTGCTTGGCCCCAGAGGACATTTCCATCTGACACCCCTGATGGGGAAGAGGTCTGAGCTGCAGACATGCATCTGGGAGTCATTGGCATTTAGGTGACAGCCAAAGCCCTGTGGGTGCCATTGCCCAGGGTTGAAGTAGAATGAGAAGCAGTCAGGGAAGTATCTCTGGGGCCATCAAGTTTTTAGAAACATAAGAGAAATTCATATAGAAGAGAAATAAATAGTTAAAGGAATTGGGGCAGAAGAAGAAAGCTTGAAGTCTCAAAAGCTAAGAGAGGAGAGTTTGAAGCTGGAGGCAGTGCCCATCTGGGCCAGGTGCAGCAGGGAGGTCCAGAGACAGGAGGAGCCAAAGGAGACAGAGCACTGGGGAGATGCGCTGTGGGTCCCACAGGGAGCCTTGCTCCCTTGCATGGTAAGGGAAGAAGTCAGAGGGCAATGAGTTGGGTAGAGGATGAGAGTTAAGTGGACAGAGTTCACATAGACTACTTGGGTGAGAAAGGGAAAAGAAAGGTGGGGTGGAGGCTAGAGAGGATATGGGGCCACGGGATGGTCCCTTTTAAGGATCAGTGAGACTTGGACATCTTAATGGGAGAAATAAGCCACTGGTGAAAGAAAGGCCATAGAAATGTACCATACAGGGATGAACAACAGAACCAAGTCCAAGAGGAGGAGGTGGAGGTGAGGAGCAAAAGAGTCAGGCACCAGTGGCTGGATCCACCAGTAAAAGGAGGAGTGTCCAGGCCTACAAGGCTGATGCATAGGAGGGGACACTAAACCTGAGTGTGTTCAGAAATCTGATGGCTATCAATGGACCTTTCATGATGGAGGTGGTGGTGGGTGGAGAAATCAGAAATCTTTCAAAGGAATACTCCAAGGTGCCCATCTTTTTCCATTTGGTGTGAAGGCTGGGGTGGGGAGGTTTATCACTCACAGGTCCTGACTTACAAGCAGCAATGGGTGAAGAGCAGAGTTAGCCCTGGAGGCTGGTTTTCAAACCCTTGGAGGCTAAGTTCCCTTCAGCAGAGGGGAAGGCACAGTGGAATGATCATTCTTCCTGGGAGGCAGGAAGCTCTGGGAGGGCAGGCAGTCACAGCATCACACACAGCCTTGAGAGCTGTAGACAATGGGGCCCTCTCTGGAACACATCCCGGCTTGGGTGAGTGTTTTGCCCCTTCTCCTATTATTAAGTCACTCCAGAAGCATCCACCATAACCAAGATGGACTAAACATAACTCCACTCTTGCAGATGCCTCATCAACTGACAGAAGCAAGTGGTTTCATCAAAGCCACAGCATGTGACCCAACTGTTAACACCAATCCCACATAAAGAAAATGAGCATGCATTACTGTTTGCTGGATGTTGCACACATTCTTTAAGCACAGTAGGCACTTGGGTGCCACCTTTATTCAAGGTCTTCAGGTTTCTTTCAGGGGAGGCGTCTGCCACAGCAGCTTTCAGTGGGCATTTCTTTTCTGATGAAGCTTTCTATCCTGGGGAGCCAGGGAGACTCCAAGGCAATGGAGTCCCCTGGCAGCTCACTGTCACAGGTCAAGGTTTTGATTATGACAAAAAAATAAAAAGAAGATAAAAGAAGAGAAGCCCCTCATGGTTTGTGGCTGCAGCATTACAGGGCTGCCAGAGACCCCAGAGCATGGGTATTTCGGTGGTCCACGTTCTATGATCCAGGGTAGGAGCCCTGAGGAGTAGGGAAGTGCCCACCAGAAGAGCTTTCACGACACATACAAGCTTCTTGACATACGATTCCAGATGTCATCTCTAAATTCACAGTGAACTTTTCCCTAAACTATGTTTTGCTACAGGGCGAGTAGAAGCGAGGGGTGATACACTGCAACATTGGCGAGCATCCTGAGCTCGCAAGGAGGCAGTGGCCTCTGCGCTCCCTCTTCCCACCCATATCTTAATAAAATTTCCTAAGGATAATTATTTAGACTGTCTCTCTTTTATGTCTTATGTATTTAATGGCAGAGCTGCTATGAGGCAAAAAGAAACAAAAAAACAAAGTTCTTTTTTAAAAAATGCAGGAGGTGCCGGGCGCGGTGGCTCACGCCTGTAATCCCAGCACTTTGGGAGGCCGAGGCGGGCGGATCACAAGGTCAGGAGATCGAGACCACGGTGAAACCCCGTCTCTACTAAAAATACAAAAAATTAGCCGGGCGCGGTTGTGGGCGCCTGTAGTCCCAGCTACTCGGGAGGCTGAGGCAGGAGAATGGCGTGAACCCGGGAGGCGGAGCTTGCAGTGAGCCGAGATCGCGCCACTGCACTCCAGCCTGGGCGACAGAGAGAGACTCCGTCTCAAAAAAAAAAAAAAAAAAAAAAAAAAAAAAAAAACTGCAGGAGGAGAGATATGCCAGAAAAGGCTACTATTTGACATTAGGCATTCCTGGGATAACTAGGATTTAGCTAACATAAAAATTTCCATGTTTTAAAAAGTATATCTGATTTTAAAATAATACAAATCTGGCCACAGCCCTTACACTGGAAAAATCAATACTCTTTTATTCCTGTAAAAACTAGGGCATTAAAACAGAATCCAGGCTAGAAGAGGTGGGCATGCCAGCATCCTTTCACCTGTTTTGAATTATGTGGTTAAACCCAACGTGCATTTCCCTAGAGGGGGCACAGACTCTTCTTCCTTCAAGAACATGCTAAACATCCATCTGTCAAAAACAATTTTTGGGTATTGAGGTGCAGAGACAGAGAATAGAACAGACCATCCCTTGGGGTTCCTGACCGTACAGAACAGTTGTGTCTCTGCTAGAGGCATGCACCCATTATCGTTGATCAACAGCCCCCTGCATGACAGGCATGGCCACCCACGCTGGGGACACGGCAGTCCACGTCCTCAAGAAACTCGTCTTCTCCTGGCAGAGCCAGATGCCCAGATAGACCATCCCAAGACAATACCACATTGTGAGAGCAGAATGTTGATGAAAACCAAAACCAAATGCTACAACTAACAATACAGAGTTATGGAAAGTGGTGCCATTGAGAGCCGACCTCTGGTACTACCACAGGCACTGGGGGCTTAGCGTGTTTCTTATATAACACAGCAGCCCCTAGGAGTAGCTTTCTTATATCTGTGTTACTGAGTGACACCTAAGGTCCCCAAGGTAGTGAGGGGCAGAGATGGGATTTGAACCCAGTTGCTCTGATTCCAAAGTCCCTGGTCTTTTTATACCAAGCAACATCTTAAGTACCAGTTTTAAAATATCACATTTCCCGATTCTCTTCACTGAATTTTATTTGTACTTCTCATAAGGCAATTACAGGCTGGGCATGGTGGCTCACACCTGTAATCCTAGCACTTTGGGAAGCTGAGGCAGGCAGATCGCTTGAGGTCAGGAGTTCGAGACCAGCCTGGCCAACATGGCAAAATCCTGTCTCTACTAAAAATACAAAAATTAGCTGGGCGTGGTGGCAGATGCCTGTAATCCCAGCTACCTGGGAGGCTGAGGCATGAGAATTGCTTGAATCTGGGAAGCGGAGGTAGCAGTGAGCCGAGATCACGCACTGCATTCCAGCCTGGGAGACACAGCGAGACTCCATCTCTAAATAAATAAATAAATAAATAAATAAATAAATAAATAAAATAAGTCAATTACCTTAATCTGAGCATGGAGTCATTTGTGTACTTATCAATTTTACTGAATTATAAACTTCAAAGGCAGGAATGGCATCTCTTTACATATTTTGAGCTTGTGTATAATTGTTTAGATTAGGTGTGCCTCCTGGAGGTGGTGATATAGAAGCAGACACCTGAAAGAAGTGAGAGCAATCCCTGAGGGTATGGGGAAGTAGGAAACTTCCAGGAAGAGGGTACAGCAGATGCCAAGATTCTAGGTTAAGGGACAAGCATGAGAAGCAAGACCTCCATGCTGTCTACCCGTCATTCTGTCCTCTTACTTCATATTATTTTTCTTCAAGGCACTTTTTGCTATTTGACATTATACTTGTGAGTCTATTTGCTTACTATTTATACCACCCCCCCCACCCCCGACTAGACTTTGAGCTTGATGAGGACAAAAACATACTCTGATTTCACCACTGCAGATCTGCAGCACCTAGAACAAGTCCGGCCTGTGGAGGGAACTCCATACATGTGTTTAGGGATGTGCAGAGTATTGTCTGTATTTTTAAGTTTGGCTTATTTTCACTAAGCACTTAAGTACGACCACTGAGCTAAGCACTTCATATACATTTCGTTATTTAATCCTCACCAAAAAAACTATTGAGGTAAGTACTATTATCCCAGTTTTACAGAGAGTGAAACTGAAGTCAGTAACTTGATTCAGCCAGTAAGTGATGGAGCTAGAATGCAAACCCAGGTCTGATTCCAAAGCCTTTGCCCTTTAACCAAAACAATATTCTAATCTTGCTAAGCCTACAGTGGCCACCACGGTGTCATACACATGAGAGGCCCCCAACAAATATTCACTGGATTGGAATAAATATATTCAGTATGGAGGAGAGGGCATTCCCAAAGAGGACGTAACCTAGAATTTGGAGATTAGAAGATGCCTCATGCTGATGTAGAAGCTAAAAGGGACCAGCGTAAAAAAAATGTGGTTAGGGCCAGGTGCAGTGGCTCACGCCTGTAATCCCAGCACCTTGGGAGGCCGAGGCGGGCGGATCACAAGGTCAGGAGATCAAGACCATTCTGGCTAACTCGGTGAAATCCCATCTCTACTAAAAATACAAAAAATTAGCTGGGCGTGGTGGCAGGCGCCTGTAGTCCCAGCTACTCGGGAGGCTGAGGCAAGAGAATGGCGTGAACCCAGGAGGTGGAGCTTGCAGTGAGCCAAGATCACACCACTGCACTCCAGCCTGGGCGACAGAGCGAGACTCCGTCTCAAAAAAAAAAAAAGAAATGTGGTTAGCTGAATGAACGTTTTCCTCCAGAAATTTACCACATAAGCCTTGATGCCTAAGTGCACGGCTCATGTGACAAGGGTACATCCTAAAGGCTCCTGGACTCAGAAAAACTCAAAAGGAAGACATTGGTTTCAATTCAGCTCAAAAGGAAGACATTGGTTTCAATTCAGCTAATGGCATGGAAGGTCTGGCCTCAGAAACTATCATACCATGTGAGGAGGAGGAGTTGCAGTGACAGAAGTTTTTGGTGACTCAAAAGCGGATGCCGAAAAGGGAGAACTGAGTAAAAGAACATGTCAGAGCTTACCCAGGAGGCCCTATATCTGGTGGGCTGGAGAGTTTTGGTCTGTTGGAAGATAAATGACAAAGTGGAAGCTCAAATGGTCTTCATCCAGACAGGTTAGATAAAATATCCCACAAATGCTCCCTAGCTTCTTGCTTTGATTTCATGCTTGCTAAGATTGATTCAGTTCCCGGATCTTGAAATTGAGATTCCCAGAACAATCATCATGGTTTCTCCATCCTTCCATTGATAATTTAGCATTCTGTTTATGGCTCAGGGTCTTGCTGCCAGTAGGTGAGTCCCCTAAGCCTGATCAGTGCTGGAGGAACTGGCGAGACAGAGGTTCCTTAGCCAGGGAGTGTGCGAGGGAGGTCTTAGACTAAGGATGCCACAGCATCTGCAGGTCCAGCTCCGTCTTTGCCTCATCTATGGTATAAGGAAAATGATGATTCCTACATGTCCCAGGTATCAGGACAATCAGGAGAGATCATGGCTATATAGACAAATCCACTGATCTAGGAGTTCTGGTCACCCCTCAATAACACATCAATCTTCAGAGGGAAATGAAGACTTTTCCTCACTTTTCATCTTGGCACTTATCTAAAGTTCTTTTTTCTTTTCTTTTCTTTTCCTTTTTTTTTTTTTCTTTTTTTTTTTCTTTTTTTTTTGAGACGGAGTCTCCCTGTGTCTCCCAGGCTGGAGTGCAGTGGCGTGATCTCGGCTCACTGCAAACTCCGCCTCCCGGGTTCACGCCATTCTCCCGCCTCAGCCTCCCAAGTAGCTGAGACTACAGGCGCCCGCCACCACGCCCGGCTAGTTTTTTGTATTTTTAGTAGAGACGGGGTTTCACCATGTTAGCCAGGATAGTCTCGATCTCCTGACCTCGTGATCCACCCGCCTCGGCCTCCCAAAGTGCTGGGATTACAGGCTTGAGCCACCGCGCCCGGCCTTTTTTTTTTTTTTTTTTTTTTTCTTACCATGGACACAACTTGGGTTTTCCAACAGCCAACCACATATCCCTACTCACAAACAGCATCCACAGGTTTAGCCTAAGCACAGGCATTTGGGTCCCCATGTCCACATTTTGGTCACTTCTTTGAGATCTGTGGTTGACCAACACCCAAGTGCCTTTGTGGGTGCCATTTCATGGAATTCTTCCAACAGTCCCCAAAGGTAGTAGGCAAATGGTTACTTCCCATTTTAAGGAAGAGAAAACAGACTCCAGGAGGCTATACAAGTGACTGGAGGCTCAGGGTCCCAGAAGCCAGTGAAGGTGGAGTTGGAATCAAACCCATGCTGCAATTGCGTGCCTTGGAGCTCTTTTCCTAAAGGATACCATGAGCTACCCAGGTCCTGTCAACACTTAACCCTGTAGACACCAGAAGACCCAGGATATGAATTGAACATCAGAGTATTTATGAGCAAGGGTTCAAATCCTGGTTCTCCTTACCTACCATGGTGCTTTGTACTAATTCTCTAACCTTACTGTTCTCCATTGTAAAACAGAGGTTAAAAAAAATTACACGGCACAATCCTGAGTGACCTGGAAACTACTATCAAGCAGCATTTTTAAACTAGCTAACATTTTTAGAACCTGACAGTGCTCCAGGCACATTCTCATAGAGGATAGCACTAGCTGGGCTCATCCCAGGCTCAAAGTGAGGTGTGTCCAACCTCTGAGCCTACCACAACCCCCTTTTCCTTACTTCCTCTTGTAACTGCCCTGCTGTGTGAGTTATTATCCATCCTTCCAGACCCTCAGCCTCTTGACTACTCTAATAGCAAACACAGTTTCCTATTATATGTTCCAACTCAGGCAAACAAGAGACAGAAAAACACTTGAGAGCCCTCAAAGTCAAGGAGCATCAAGGTGCTGGGAACATGACCCCTTTGACCTAGGTGTTGAAATGTAGTAGCCCCTCCCTTCTCTCAACCCCCCAAACAGCTATTCAGACCCAATAGGGGCTTCAACCACATGCAGTTTGGTCTCTAGGGTGCCTGGTTTTTTTTATTCAACCTCCACACTGTCCAGCACATTGGTCTATCAACACACCAAGAAGAGGCTGACCTGCCCCCCTCTTCCTTTGAAGCATTTTAAGACAAAATACATTTGATGGATCAGGCAGACTACCCTTCAGACTCTACCTCTGGGCCATTCCAACCTCCATGGTTGCCTCCACTGTGATGTAAGATGGACCCCCAAAGAGGCAGCTCATGCACTGGTCCACGGTGGCTGCTCCAGAGACAGGTATGTTCAATGACTGCTCCCTCAGAAAATGATACCACCCTGTCTCTCAAAGCATAAAGAGTTGGGAATCATCCTTAATTTCTGCTTCTCCTCAGTCTCTATGCCCACCCCATTTTATGTTGGGTCAACTCTACCTCCAAAATACATCCCAAACCTGCCTGGCTCTCCCCATGTCTGCTGCCTCCTCTCTAGGTTCAGCTATCATCAACACTCACCCTGGCTCCTGAGCAGCCCCACAACTGGTCTACCCCTTGATCCTCTGGGTCTCTGTGGCACAGCACTCCTCTTTGTGGGGGTTTGAGAATTCAGCTCCATCTACAGACTCCCTTGCAGCTAGGTTGGCCACATGACCACATACTTGCCAGTAAAATGTGAGTAGAAATGATGCATGCAAAATTTACATCACTTGCTTCAAAGGAAATTGCTTCCCAGAATTTCCTCTCTTGCTCCCTTTTTTTGTGGGCTGAACGTAGACTTGGAGCTGTGACAGCTCTGACCATACTGGTAGGCACAGAAGCTTAAAGGAAGGTGAACAACAGGATGGAAGGAATTTCAGTTCTACAATGATCTTGCAGAGTAGAGCTGCTTACTAACCTGGATCTCTCTGGTGTGATGAGAAGAGACTGGAGGATTGTAAGGCAAAAAGCAGATCCGTGTAAAGACTATTACAGAAACCCACGCAAGAGATACGTGCATTGGTAAAGGTGATAGCATTGGAAATGGTGAGATGTGGTCAAATTCCTGATATATTCTGAAGATACAATTAGTTGGGTTTTCTGATAGATTCTACTTTGGGCATGAGAGAAAGAAATAACTGAAAGATGATGCCAGGGTGTTTGGCCTGAGCAACTGGAAGGCTGAATGGCCATGAACTGAGATGGAGGAAAACTGAGGGTAGAGCCTGTATTTGGAGAAAAAGTGAGAGTCAAAATTTGAGCATTCTTAAGAGTGGAGATTACCAGAGCCTGAACTTGGGGTCAAGGCAGACTGGATTCCAGTCCTAACTGACACTCAACTGCATGATCTTGATCAAGTTACTTAAATCCTCTGTGCCTCAGTGGTCTTATCAATAAAACAAAGACTAATAATAGCCTCCATTGCATACAGCTGATATAAGGAGGAAACACGTGCTTTCCAGATTTTCTTTTGTGCTGTTTGATTCTTCAAAAGGGCTCAGAACATTTGAGTTCAGGAAGAAATCTTCCCTCACCTCCATGTCTGCTTATCCCATCTCAAATAACACTAAGCCCCCAAGATTTTGAAAGTAGAGATGTGGTTGTCTGCTGTGGTTTGAGGACAGCTGTGAGGAAGCTTTCAAAGCAGCTGGTAGAGGCATATAACCAGAACATTTTCTTCACCTCAGATTCCTGGCAAAACAAGGCCTGCAGTTAGAAGGGAAAGGTTTTAATTACCAAGCCACCTGTCCAGTCATCTGAAGCCAACCCAGCCCTTGGGCTGGTTCCCTGTGGGCAATGGGGCATTTAGGGGAACCATACTCACAGTCCCTAATGTCTTTCATATTTCATAGCCCTGTATAATCAAGCAGAAATTAACAGCTCTCAAAAATGCTCCTGTTATTATTCCTCTTCCCCATTGTTACTAAGGATAGAGACAGACACTGAGGGTTTAGGTCACAAAAAGCTTGAATTCCATCCTCTCCTGTCCTGCGATCAGGATAAGGTGACCTCTAAAACCAAATGACCTTACGTTCTCCAAAGCTAACTATATCCCCCCCAGGTCTCCCTCCAAATGGAGATAAGTGGTTTCCAAATTATACATTGTCCATTGACTTTTTAGACTTATAAATATATGAAAGGTGAGTTGGTTATATTCAAACTTATAAAATAATAATCAAAATTAATAGAAATTCACCGGCACCATGACTCACGCCTATAATCCCAGCACTTTGGGAGGCCGAGGCAGGCAGATCACTTGAGGTCAGGAGTTCCAGACCAGTGTGGCCAACATGGCAAAACCACATCTCTACTAAAAATACAAAAATTAGCCAGGCATACAAGAATGTGCCTGTAATCCCAGCTACTCGGGAGGCTGAGGCAGGAGAATCCCTGAACCCGAGAGGCGGAGGTTACAGTGAGCCAAGAGCGTACCACTGCACTCCAGCCTGGGTGACAGAGTGAGACTCCGTCTCAGAAAAAAAATTAATAAAAATTCCTGACTCTCAACTTTAACAAAGAATGGATGAAGCTGAGCATGGTGGCTCACGCCTATAATCCCAGCACTCTGGGAGGCAGAGGCAGGCAGATCACCAGGTCAGGAGATCGAGACCATCCTGGCTAACACAGTGAAACCCCGTCTCTACTAAAAACACAAAAAACCAGCCGGGCCTGGTGGCAGGCACCTGTAGTCCCAGCTACTCGGGAGGCTGAGGCAGGATAATGGCGTGAACCCAGGAGGCGGAGCTTGCAGTGAGCCGAGATCACGCCACTGCACTCCAGCCTGGGAGACAGAGCAAGACTCCATCTCAAAAAAAAAAAAAAAAAGAAAGAAAGAAAGAATGAAGGAAGAGAAGAAAGAAAAGTAAAAATAATGAGCAATTTTGGGGAGTGCCATTTATTTATGCCATATATGAACACATTTTCCAAACGTGGCTTTATTTTTTAAGGACTAGACAGAGGCCACAGAATAAAATGAACCCAAGTAGAAGAGGTGTCAGGATTAAACTGCAGAAGGGATGTTCATGATTCATTAAAGCAGTCTCTACTTCTTGGGCCCTTCACTAGACTGTATTTCCCACCTTCCTTGCAGTAAGCTGTGGCCATGTGACTGAGTTCTGGCTAG
Source organism: Macaca nemestrina (assembly GCF_043159975.1). Taxonomy (NCBI): domain Eukaryota; kingdom Metazoa; phylum Chordata; class Mammalia; order Primates; family Cercopithecidae; genus Macaca; species Macaca nemestrina. Next base: position 37,952,224 of record NC_092130.1, read on the forward strand.
AAATACATGGGCAGAAGTGATGAGTGTCACTTCCAGGCCTGGCCCACTAAAACCTCTCATGTAAAATCTACCATGACCCTTCTGCATGGTCTTGGAAGAAACATGTTGACAATGGTGGAGCCATAAGATGGAAGGAAGCTGGGAGCTTGCACCACTGCTTAGAGGAGAACCACCTGCTGATTAGAACATCCAGTGCGAAATAAACATGCATGTATTAAGCCACCAAAATATGTTAGTAGCAGCTAGGGTTACATTAACTAATATACAGCTCAAATCTTACCTATGCCCTCCATGCCGCCTCACTCTGGCATTTGCAAACACTGACTTTTCCCAAGACCATGTCAGAGGTTGTAAGTCTAAGTCAATCAACAGACTAATACAATCAACACACTATACTTGTGTTAGCCTTGTCCATCTCACTCTCATGAATTATTTAACTGACAAGTGATATTCTCACTAGGAGTGCATTATTCCGTAAAACAGCATACACCAAGAAAAGGCTGTCATTTTTTTTAAAGGCACAAATTATACTTAGCAAGATACAAGCGCCTAAAGAAATAACAGGCAGAAATTAAACAAACCAATTAGTGTGCCATGGTAGTGTTGCCACAGAGAACGTTCCCTCTACCAACTGGCTGTGAGCTCCATGAGGGCAGGGACGTGCTTCTTCCTGCCACAGGGCTATTCTCTCTGCCTGAAATGCTCTGCCCCTCCTCACCCTCGCCTTCACTGTCTCCTGGGCCTGGTTCCTCCTACTCCTCTTTTAGATTTCAGCACAAGAATTCCTCCCAGGTATCTCTGTTTTACTGTATCAGAGCACCGTGTACCTTTTCTTCTGTGCAGTTTTACATTTCTGTGTAAGAATTTCTTCATAGCACCTGTCTATATCTAAAAATATCCTATTTATTTGAACACAGGTTCATTATCTGTGTCCCTATAACCCTGCCAGGGGCCTTGAATCTTTCATTCACAGCTATCTCCCAACCCCTCCTGCAAGAGAAAGTCCTCTTCTTTCTCTTAGGCTGTAAGAGAGGCTGTATAGGCTGTATAAATAAAGGAATGTGTTACATATCTTTATTTCCATTTATTTGATTTTATCCAGTCAGTCCAACCACTAGGTTAACTTTCTTCTATTCATATTTTAACATCACATTATTGAAAGATGGACAGCTGTTAACATAGGTGAGATGAAAAATCATGAATGAGATGCTAAAAATACAGAATTTAAAACGTATTCCATCATTTATTCTTATGCCTGAAAAATGTGTATTTAGTGCCTTCTCTGTGCAAGGAACTATTTCAGTTGCCCTAGGGAAATATTAAGATGAATGAAATCAAATTCCCTGTCCTCAAGCGGTTTACAAATCATGGAGCAGGAGAATATGTTACAACATTAACGCTGAATTTTTCTCTGGGTTTCCATGGCCCTTGCCCTATTCAGTCAGCAGGACTAGTTTGTGTTTCTTGCCTTAGGGAAGGAATGGATGACAAGCAGGAAGAAAATTTCTTTTGAGCTTCAAAGTCTACACCCTGTTGGGAATGGAATGGACTCTGGTAATTAACACTTTGGGGGAAAATACATGATAATATAAGAACAAGGCTTCCTGACCCCACAGGAGATAAAAGTCTCCCACCGAACCTCCAAACAGGATGAACTCCAAGGGAGGGGGAAACAGCAAAAAATTCCAGACAGGTTTTTAAGCTCTGAGAGCTGAGGTGACCCATCCCTGGGGCAACTGTCAAGATCTCAGAAAGGCAGGGCTGCACGAAGGCATGGGGGTGCTAGGCAACCATGCAGAGTTCCCTTGCCCCCAGCATGGTGTGGGGCAGAAGAAGGGTCCCATGGGCCTAAGGGAGATGACAATGCAGGAAAAACAGGGTTGCAGGACCTAACGAGGTCTTGCAGAGGGAAACAAGGGACAAAGAAGCATACTGTCCAGTCCCTGTGACTAAGGACTGGATAGGATGATGTGCATTCTAGCAAATAGACAGATGACACCTGAGGACCAGATCCCATCCCGCCTTGGCCCTAATCCTCTAGAATATAGATGCTGCCCTGAGGCAAGGGGAGTAGGGTGGCGAATGGGATAGTATATTCACAAGCAGAAGGGGAGCTCAGGAAAGAAACTTAGTTAAGAAAATTAAACTGACTCAGTGGCACTGGGAGTGGCACCTGCTACACAGATTTGAAGAATTAAGGTTTGTACTAATACAACCGCCAAAGGCAGATGTCCTCACCATGCTATGATGTGTAAGGACAGCTACGCAGCTGGGGAGCCACAGAAGGCTTCAGGGATGGGTTGAAAGGTGAACAGGGGTCTCCGGCTGTTAAGAATTTTCAGAGATGGAGATAGCAAATAGGGAGGTTGGAGAAAAATGCATTTCAGAAATGAAAAAGCTTAGTCAAGGACGTAGGGGCAGGAAAACTTTGCATACATAAAGCAATAGCTCCTCTGACTTATCTATAGCTCAGGGTATATGCATGTGAGAGCTCACATTCAGTCACTTAGTGGAGAGCCTTAAGTGACAGACCAAGGAGCCTGGCTACTATGTGGTAGATAATAGGGAATCGCTAAAGGTAACTAAGCAGTGGACTGAGATGATCAATGCTGCCTTAAGAATACAGAGCTGTCTGGGCCAGGTGCAGTGTGGCTCACGTCTGTAATCCCAGCACTTTGGGAGGCCAAGGTGGGTGGATCATGAGGTCAGGAGATCGAGACCATCCTGGCTAAGATGGTGAAACCCCATCTCTACTAAAAATACAAAACATTAGCTGGGCGTGGTGGCAGGCACCTGTAGTCCCAGCTACTTGGGAGGCTGAGGCAGGAGAATTGCCTGAACCCAAGAGGCGGAAGTTGCAGTGAGCTGAGATCCCACCACTGCACTCCAGCCTGGGAGACAGAGTGAAACGCTGCCTCTCAAAAAAAAAAAAAAACAGGCGGGGACGGTTCCAAGATGGCCGAATAGGAACAGCTTCAGCCTCCAGCTCCCAGTGTGAATGACACAGAAGATGGGTGATTTCTGCATTTCCAACTGAGGTACCAGGTTCGTCTCATTGGGGCATGTCGGACAGTGGGTGCAGGACAGTGAGGGCAGCCCACCAAGTGAGAGCCGGAGCAGGACGAGTGAGAGCCGAAGCAGGGCAAGGCATCGCCTCACCCGGGAAGCGCAAGGGGGAAGGGAATTCCCTTTCCTAGCCAAAGGAAACTGTGACACACAACACCTGGAAAATCGGGTCACTCCCACCCTAATACTATGCTTTACCAAGGGTCTTAGCAAACGGCACACCAGGAGATTATATACCGTGCCTGGCTAAGAGGGTCCCACGCCCATGGAGCCTCCCTCATTGCTAGCACAGCAGTCTGAGATCTAACTGCAAGGCAACAGTGAGGCTGGGGGAGGGGCGCCCATCATTGCTGTGGCTTGAGTAGGTAAACAAACCAGCCAGGAAGCTCGAACTGAGTGGAGCCCACTGCAGCTCAGTGGAACCCACCGCAGCCCACTGCCTCTGTAGACTCCATCTCTGGGGACAGGGCATAGCCAAACAAAAGGCAGCAGAACCTCTGCAGATTTAAATGTCCCGGTCTGACAGCTTTGAAGAGAGTAGTGGTTCTCCCAGCACAGAGTTTAAGATCTGAGAATGGAAAGACTCCCTGCTCAAGTGAGTCCCTGACCCCTGAGTAGCCTAACTGGGAGACACCCCCGACTAGGGGCAGACTGACACCTCACACCTCACATGGCCGGGTACCCCTCTGAGATGAAGCTTCCAGAGGAACAATCAGACAGCAACATTTGCTGTTCAGCAATATTCACTCTTCTGCAGCCTCCGCTGCTGATACCCAGGCAAACAGGGTCCGGAGTGGACCTTGAGCAAATTCCAACAGACCTGCAGCTGAGGGACGTGACTGTTAGAAGGAAAACTAACAAACAGAAAGGACATCCACACCAAAACCCCATCTGTACATCACCATCATCAAAGACCAAAGGTAGATAAAACCACAAAGATGGGGAAAAAGCAGTGCAGAAAAACCGAAAATTCTAAAAATCAGAGCTCCTCTCCCCCTCCAAAGGAATGCAGCTCCTTGCCAGCAATGGAACAAAGCTGGATGGAGAATGACTTTGACGAGTTGAGAGAAGAAGGCTTCAGATGATCAAACTTCTCCAAGCTAAAGAAGGAAGCTCGAACCCATCTCAAAGAAGCTAAAAACCTTGAAAAAAGATTAGACAAGGCCAGGCACAGTGGCTCAAGCCTGTAATCCCAGCACTTTGGGAGGCCGAGATGGGCGGATCACGAGGTCAGGAGATCGAGACCATCCTGGTTAACACGGTGAAACCCCGTCTCTACTAAAAAATACAAAAAACTAGCCAGGCGAGGTGGCGGGCACCTGTAGTCCCAGCTACTCAGGAGGCTGAGGCAGGAGAATGGCGTGAACCCGAGAGGCGGAGCTTGCAGTGAGCTGAGATCCGGCCACTGCACTCCAGCCTGGGTGGCAGAGCAAGACTCCGTCTCAAAAAAAAAAAAAAAAAAAAAAAAGATTAGATGAATGGCTAACTAGAATAACCAATGTAGAGAAGTCCTTAAATGACCCAATAGAGCTGAAAACCATGAAACAAGAACTATGTAACAAATGCACAAGCTTCAGTAACCAATTCGATCAACTGGAAGAAAGAGTATCAGTGATTGAAGATCAAATGAATGAAATGAAGTGAGAAGAGAAGTTTAGAGAAAAAAAGAGTAAAAAGAAATGAACAAAGCCTCCAAGACATGTGGGACTATGTGAAAAGACCAAATCTACGTCTGATTGGTGTACCTGAAAGTGACAGGGAGAATGGAACCAAGTTGCAAAACACTCTGCAGGATATTATCCAGAACTTCCCCAACCTAGCAAGGCAGGCCAACATTCAAATTCAGGAAATTCAGAGAATGCCACAAAGATACTCCTCAAGAAGAGGAACTCCAAGACACATAATTGTCAGATTCACCAAAGTTTAAATGAAGGGAAAAAATGTTAAGGGCAGCCAGAGAGAAAGCTCGGGTTACCCACAAAGTGAAACCCATCAGACTAACAGCGGATCTCTCGGCAGAAACTCTACAAGCCAGAAGAGAGTGGGGGCCAATATTCAACATTCTTAAAGAAAAGAATTTTCAACCCAGAATTTCATATCCAGCCAAACTAAGTTTCATAAGTGGAGGAGAAATAAAATCCTTTACAGACAAGCAAATGGTTAGAGATTTTGTCACCACCAGGCCTGCCCTACAAGAGCTCCTGAAGGAAACACTAAACATGGAAAGGAACAACCGATACCAGCCACTGCAAAAACATGCCAAAATGTAAAGACCATCGATGCTAGGAAGAAACTGCATCAACTAACGAGCAAAATAACCAGCTAACATCATAATGACACAATCAAGTTCACACATAACAATATTAACCTTAAATGTAAATGGGCTAGATGCTCCAATTAAAAGACACAGACTGGCAAATTGGATAAAGAGTCAAGACCCATCAGTTTGCTGTATTCAGGAGACCCATCTCACATGCAGAGACACACACAGGCTCAAAATAAAGAGATGGAGGAAGATCTACTAAGCAAATGGAAGACTGAAAAAGGCAGGAGTTGCAATCCTAGTCTCTGATAAAACAGACTTTAAACAAACAAAGATCAAAAGAGACAAAGAAGGCCATTGCATAATGGTAAAGGGATCAATTCAACAAGAATAGCTAACCTAAATATATACGCACCTAATAGAGGAGCACCCAGATTCATAAAGCAAGTCCTTAGAGACTTACAAAGAGACTTAGACTCCCACACAATAATAATGGGAGATTTTAACACCCCACTGTCAACATTAGACAGATCAATGAGACAGAAAGTTAACAAGGATATCCAGGAATTGAACTCAGCTCTGCACCAAGTGGACCTAACAGACATCTACAGAACTCTCCACCCCAAATCAATAGAATATACCTTCTTCTCAGCACTACATTGCACTTATTCCAAAATTGACCACATAGTTGGAAGTAAAGCACTCCTCAGCAAATGTAAAAGAACAGAAATTACAACAAACTGTCTCTCAGACCACAGTGCAATCAAATAAGAACTCAGGATTAAGAAACTCAATCAAAACCACTCAACTACATGGAAACTGAAAAACCTGCTCCTGAATGACTACTGGGTAAATAATGAAATGAAGGCAGAAATGAAGATGTTCTTTGAAACCAATGAGAACAAAGATACAACATACCAGAATCTCTGGGACACATTTAAAGCAGTGTGTAGAGGGAAATTTATAGCACTAAATGCCCACAAAAGAAAGTAGAAAAGATATAAAATTGACACCCTAACATCACAGTTGAAAGAACTAGAGAAGCAAGAGCAAACACATTCAAAAACTAGCAGAAGGCAAGAAATAACTAAGATTAGAGCAGAACTGAAGGAGATAGAGACACAAAAAAACCCTTCAAAAAATCAATGAATCCAGGAGCTGGATTTTTGAAAAGATCAACAAAATTGATAGACTGCTAGCAAGACTAATAAAGAAGAAAAGAGAGAAGAATCAAATAGACACAATAAAAAATGATGAAGGGAATATCACCACCGATCCCACAGAAATACAAACTACCATAAAAGAATACTATAAACACCTCTATGCAAATAAACTAGAAAACCTAGAAGAAATGGATAAATTTCTGGACACACACACTCTCCCAAGACTAAACCAGGAAGAAGTTGAATCCCTAAATAGACCAATAACAGGCTCTGAAATTGAAGCAATGATTAATAGCCTACCAACCAAAAAAAGTCCAGGACAGATGGATTCACAGCCAAATTCTACCAGATGTACAAGGAGGAGCTGGTACCATTCCTTCTGAAACTATTTCAATCAATAGAAAAAGAGGGAATCCTCCCTAACTCATTTTATAGGGCCAACATCATCCTGATACCAAAGCCTGGCAGAGACACAATAAAAAAAGAGAATTTCAGACCAATATCCCTGATGAATATCAATGCAAAAATCCTCAATAAAATACTGGCAAACTGAATCCAGCAGCACATCAAAAAGTTTATCCACCACAATCAAGTGGGCTTCATCCCTGGGAGGCAAGGCTGGTTCAATATACACAAATTAATAAACGTATCCAGCATATAAACAGAACCAAAGACAAAAACCACATGATTATCTCAACAGACGCAGAAAATGCCTTTGACAAAATTCAACAGCCTTCATGCTAAAAACTCTCAATAAATTCAGTATTGATGGAACATATCTCAAAATAGTAAGAGCTATTTATGACAAACCCACAGCCAATATCATACTGAATGGGCAAAAACTGGAAGCATTCCCCTTGAAAACTGGCACAAGACAGGGATGCCCTCTCTCACCACCCTATTCAACATAGTGTTGGAAGTTCTGGCCAGGGCAATCAGGCAAGAGAAAGAAATAAAGGGTATTCAATTAGGAAAAGAGGAAATCAAATTGTCCCTGTTAGCAGATGCCATGATTGTATATTTAGAAAACCCCATCGTCTCAGCCCAAAATCTCCTTAAGCTGATAAGCAACTTCAGCAAAGTCTCAGTATATAAAATCAATGTGCAAAAATCACAAGCATTCTTATACATCAATAACAGACAAACAGAGAGCCAAATCATGAGTGAACTCCCATTCACAATTGCTTCAAAGAGAATAAAATACCTAGGAATCCAACTTACAAGGGATGTAAAGGACCTCTTCAAGGAGAACTATAAACCACTGCTCAATGAAATAAAAGAGGACACAAACAAATGGAAGAACATTCCATGCTCATGGATAGGAAGAATCAATATCATGAAAATGGCCATACTGCCCAAGGTAATTTATAGATTCAATGCCATCCCCATTAAACTACCAATGACTTTCTTCACAGAATTGGAAAAAACTACTTGAAAGTTCATATGGAACCAAAAAAGAGCCTGCATTGCTAAGACAATCCTAAGACAAAAGAACAAAGCTGGAGGCATCACGCTACCTGACTTCAAACTATACTACAAGGCTACAGTAACCAAAACAGCATGGTACTGGTACCAAAACAGAGATATAGACCAATGGAACAGAACAGAGCCCTCAGAAATAATACCACACATCTACAACCATCTGATCTTTGACAAACCTGAGAAAAACAAGAAATGGGGAAAGGATTCTCTATTTAATAAATGGTGCTGGGAAAACTGGCTAGCCATAAGTAGAAAGCTAAAACTGGATCCCTTCCTTACACCTTATACAAAAATTAATTCAAGATGGATTAGAGACTTAAATGTTAGACCTAAAACCATAAAAACCCTAGAAGAAAACCTAGGCAATACCATTCAGGACATAGGCATGGACAAGGACTTCATGTCTAAAACACCAAAAGTAATGGCAACAAAAGCCAAAATTGACAAATGGGATCTAATTAAACTAAAGAGCTTCTGCACAGCAAAAGAAACTACCATTAGAGTGAACAGGCAACCTACAGAATGGGAGAAAATTTTTGCAATCTACTCATCTGACAAAGGGCTAATATCCAGAACCTACAAAGAACTCAAACAAATTTACAAGAAAAAAACAAACAACCCCATCAAAAAGTGGGCAAAGGATATGAACAGACACTTCTCAAAAGAAGACATTTATGCAGCCAACAGACACATGAAAAGATGCTCATCATCACTAGCCATGAGAAAAATGCAAATCAAAACCACAATGAGATACCATCTCACACCAGTTAGAATGGCAATCATTAAAATGTCAGGAAACAACAGGTGCTGGAGAGGATGTGGAGAAATAGGAACACTTTTACACTGTTGGTGGGACTGTAAACTAGTTCAACCATTGTGGAAGACAGTGTGGTGATTCTTCAAGGATCTAGAACTAGAAATACCATTTGACCCAGCCATCCCATTACTGGGTATATACCCAAAGGATTATAAATCATGCTGCTATAAAGACACATACACACGTATGTTTATTGAGGCACTATTCACAATAGCAAAGACTTGGAACCAACCCAAATGTCCATCAGTGACAGACTGGATTAAGAAAATGTGGCACATATACACCATGGAATACTATGCAGCCATAAAAAAAGGATGAGTTCATGTCCTTTGTAGGGACATGGATGCAGCTGGAAACCATCATTCTCAGCAAACTATCACAAGAACAGAAAACCAAACACCACATGTTCTCACTCATTGGTGGGAACTGAACAATGAGAACACTTGGACACAGGAAGGTGAACATCACACACCGGGGCCTGTTGTGGGGTGGGGGAAGAGGGGAGGGATAGCATTAGGAGATATACCTAATGTAAATGACGAGTTAATGGGTACAGCACACCAACATGGCACGTGTATACATATGTAACAAACCTGTACGTTGTGCACATGTACCCTAGAACTTAAAGTATAATAAAAATAATAATAATAAAAAAACAGAGCTGTCAAGAGTTGGAGGAAAGAGAATGAAGGAGAGGGTGACAGCCCAGGCACTAAGACATAAGGGACTGGAAATGCAATTGGAGCTATAGGAATGGACAGAAAGAGGCTGATGGAGACAGGGCTGGGCATCCTTGGCAAGAACTGACATCAGAGAACAGGGAGGAAGGATTTAATGGTGAATGCTTCTAAGGTTACAAGGATGAGGAGGTGGGGAAAAGGCAAGGTTTAGGCCTGAAGTAGAATATGTCAGTTGGAAGTATGGACCTGGACTTCAGAAAGAGAGAGAGTAATATCAATAGTTGACATTTGTTGTCAGAGCTAGAATAATTTTTTTTGAGAGACAGGGTCTTGCTATGTTGCCCAGTCTGGCCTCAGACTCCTGGGTTCAAGCTATCCTCCTGCTCCAGAATTACAAGTCACCGGGCTATAGGCACACACCAGAGTTGGAAGGAATTTTAAAGATCCCCTAGACCACTACTTCTCAAACCTTAAAAGTGTACATATGAATGTCACTTCAATAAAAAAAGTAATAAATTCCCCCCAAAAAAGTATATCCATCACTGGGGATCTTCTAAAAATGCAGATTCTCATTCAGGAGGTATGGGATGGGGTCTGAGATCCTGTATTTCTAACAATTCTCAGGCATGCTGAGGCTGTGGTCCAGAGACCACACTTTAAAGGGCAAAGGAGCAGACCAGTATTTCCCCAAGTATAACATGGATGTGTTTGAGAGCACACATGAGGATTTTAGGTGGTTCACAGACATTGTATTTAAAGATCTATTTGATATTTGCTTATAATAGTGATGTGAAGTTTTCTTTAAATGTATTTAAGTATTAAAAAGTTAATTTGGAAAAATATTAAATAAATAACAATGGAGGAGGCAGGCGCTGGTGGCAGAAATTGGGCAGGTGACCTGCAATTAGGAAAGTCCGGGGCATGCTTGTAGGAAGCTTCTGGGGGTACTTGTAGGAAGAGGGGAAAAAGTTTACCCTCCTCAGGGTAAAATCCGGTTTAGAGTAAGTACTGGTGATGCAAGAGGAAAAAATGCTGCATGATGGAACAAGGTGACTAACAGAGAAGGTGACTGAGCATTTCCGGAGCCTGTGAGCATTTCCGGAGCTGTGAGCCCAGCACTGTATTGTAGTGTCATTTACTCTTCATGACTCTATAGATAGGTTTATTGTTACTATGATCCTAATGAGGACACTGTGGCTCAGAGAGGTCACCCTAGGTCGCACACCCTGAGCATATGTAAGTATCAGGGCCAAGAATTGAATCCAAGTCTGTGTGATTCCAGAGCTACATGCTTAACCTTTCTCTCAATTACCCTATTCAGCAGGCTGGAGACTTACACAAAATTCTCTTTTCAATGCTGCTGCTGCTATTTTTCTACTAAGGCAGCTCGTTGTAGCTTTTTTTTTTTTTCCAGACAGAATCTTGCTCTATCACCCAGGCTGGAATGCAGTGGCACAATCTCAGCTCATTGCAACCTCCGCCTCCCGGGTTCAAGTGATTCTTGTGCTCAGCCTCTGGAGTAGCTGGGATTAAAGAAGGGCACCACCATGTCCAGCCGATTTTTGTATTTTTAGTAGAGATTAGGTTTTGCCATGATGGCTAGGCTGGTTTTGAACTCGTGGCCTCAGGAGATCCGCCTGCCTCAACCTCTCAAAGTGCTGGGATTACAGGTGTGAGGCACTATGTCCGGCCAACTTTTTTGCATTAATATCAGCAAGAATTGTGTGAATTCAAATTCATTGAATTCTGTTTTGTAAATCACGTATTATCATTCCCATTTTCTTTCTTTTTTTGAAACGGAGTCTCGCTCTGTCGCCCAGGCTGGACTGCAGTGGCGCCATCTAAGCTCACGGCAAGCTCCGCTTCCCAGGTTCACACCATTCTCCTGCCTCGGCCTCCTGAGTAGCTGGGACTACAGGCGCCCGCCACCACGCCGGGCTAATTTTTTTGTATTTTTAGTAGAGATGGGGTTTCACCATGTTAGCCAGGATGGTCTCGATTTCCTGACCTCGTGATCCACCCACCTCGGCCTCCCAAAGTGCTGGGATTACAGGCGTGAGCCACCGCGCCCGGCCTATCATTCACATTTTCAAGATGACAAACTGAGGCTTACCAGGGTTACACAGTCAGGATTCAACACTTGGGTCTCTCTGACTCCAGGTTCAAGGCTTTTCCAACAAGCCCACCCCAACCCTGCTCCTCTTTGTGTGTGACCATTGCTAACAAACAGACTTTCCTCCCCAGGCTGGAGCAACTTCCTATCATTTGCCAAACACATGCCCCCCACCTTGCTCTCTGCCCTGGTGGACACATGACACCGTTTAAACCAATTCAGAGTTTAACCTATAATCTTGGTGTCAGTTGGTGGCTAATAGCTGCCTTGTAGGTTTAATAGGTGCACCAGATCTCCGGCAGGTGCAGACAAGCCACAAAGAAACCCACTCTGAATCTCTGCATGCTGGAACCGTCCCTGATTACAAACCAAACTGCATGTAGTGGTGCCATCAGGCAAGGCTCTTAGTTTTGTCAAGAATGCTACGAAGACTTTTTACAAACCAACCTTTGTTTCAGACGTTACAAAAAGGAAAGGTACTGTAAATAACTCTCATATGGGGCTGATCAATTGCTCTTCGAAACTAAGATCTATTCATACAGCATTATAACCAAAACCTGAAATACTGTTATTTTGCAAGGAGAGGGTATTCTAGAAGCGAGGATTTAAGTGTCAGACAAATAAGATTTACTCCAGATTCTAGTCGAAATCCCCTTTAATTCATGTTAAACACGGTATTTTAAGCCATCACTAATTTTCCCTTCAAACAGGACTTCCATCTAGAAGCCAGGCCTTCTGACTTCCCTTTCTCGTCGATTCCCGCGGCTCCCCTCCCTTTCCAGGCTTCCAGGCTACTTTACACAAATGCTTTCATCTACATCAGTGGCTTTCCTGTTCCATGCATCATGACATTAGCATGGTTCTTCCCATCATTTTCCATCTGGACCCCACTTGCAGAACAAAGTCTGCTCATCACTCATAGGCACACACAGTCTGCAGGAGTGAGAGTAACATGGCGTCATGAAGGGACTGGCCAGGACACAGATAACCCAAATCCTGCCACACATCAGCCACCCTTCCCCATGAGGTCCCGAGGGAAAGGGGTGCAAGGAGGACAGAGCAAGGCAAAGCAACAGCTTATTACTGGCTGGTTGGCCTCTGGCTCCGAGTAGAACCCCAGCAACATTGGCTGGGCTGTGAGCTCCCTCACTGGAGCTAGCAAGGCTTGAGTGCCCCGAGGGGTGTTCTTGAATGTTCAACCCCAGACCCAAGTCTGTGCCTCCACCCAGAGCCAGCCACCACAACACACTAGCAAGGAGAAGAACAAGCAAGACAAATGGGGCAACAGACCCAGTGCCTAGAACGGAGTAAACCTAGGCCACGCCCCAAGTCCTCTCCGGTCGAAGGAAAGAAAGGGCGGACACTGGAGGGAATTAACGGGAATGAATGAACAGACAGACAACATGACAAGGGAGCAAAAAAAGAACCGTCAGGCTTTCTTCTCTCAATGGGGCAGGCCTCAGTTCAAGTTATTTCTCAGCCTCCTGGGAAGGAGGGCAGACAGGGCAAAAATAGGCCCCATCTCTTACCCTCAGAAGCAGAGAGTGAGGAGACAGCAGGAGAGAGAGGTCCCTGGAGGGAACAGGAGTCCAGTGCTTAGGGGTCCGGCCACACAAAAGCAGAGTGAGAAAGACTCCACAAGGCTGTGCATCCAAGGCTGTGGAGCCGAATGCTCCATCCACCTCCCCCAGCCTCCTCAACACAGGCGCACATTCTCACCCGCACCTGTGGGCTGTGGCAACGCTTCCTCAATTCCACACCGAGAAGGGACCAGCTGGGAAGGTAAGGTGCTGAGAGAGACCTCAGACTCGTTCTCCTAGAGAGCCGTGTCACATAGCCATCTATGCTTCTAAACCTCGTTGTTTTTGGTTTTATCTTTTTCAGCTTTATTGAGGTATAACCGTTAAAATTGTATATATTTAAAGAGTATAATGTAATGATTTAATATATGTATCTATTGTAAATTGATTACCTCAATCAAATTAATTAACATATCCATCACCTTTTTTTGTTTTTTTTTTTTTTTGGATGAGGCTTAAGGTTTACTCTCGGCACATTTCAAGTATACAATACAGTATGATTAACTATAGTCACATCAGGCTGTACATCAGTGCCTCAGAATCTGTTCATCCTATGACTGAAAGTTTGTACCCTTTGACCAACATCTCCCCATACCCCCTGCCCCCCACCCAGCCCCTGGCAAATGCTTTTCTACTGTTTCTATGAGTTTGAATTTTTTTGTCCTAAAATTTAAATTTTTCCTACAGGTTTGCCCAAAAGGCTAACTGAACAAAAAGAACCTGGAAGGGGCTCAGCCATATTCCCTCCACCAGCTTCCTGATTCCACGGCATTTTCGTCAAGCAAAACCCAGGTACTCCGCGATGCTGGGCAGAAGGTGGCAAGCGTAGTGGGTAAGAACCCAGGCTCTGAGTCAGATGGCCAGGGAGAGTTACATGCCAGCTCTGCCACTTACCATCTGGTGACCTTGAGCAAGTTAGTAAACCCATCAGTGACCTCATCTATGAAACAGGCAGAGCAATAGTGGCAAACTCAGAGTTGGGTGTGAAGCTCAGATGAGACAATTCATGTAAAACACTGAGCACAGTGCCGGGCACATAATGAGCATGCAGTAAAAGCTGGCAGCCGCGATGATGATGGTGTCACTGTTATTATTATCATATTGTCACTACTACTATAAGAATAATAGGCTGGGCACAGTGGCTCACGCCTGAAATCCCAGCACTCTGGGAGGCTGAGGCGGGCAGATCACGAGTTCAGGAGATCAAGACCATCCTGGCTAACGTGGCGAAACCCCGTCTCTAATAAAAATACAAAAAATTAGCTGGGCACGGTGGCGGGCACCTGTAGTCCCAGCTACTCGGGAGACTGAGGCAGGAGAATGGCATGAACCTGGGAGGCGGAGCTTGCAGTGAGCTGAGATCGTGCCACTGCACTCCAGCCTGGGTGAGAGAGCGAGATTCCGTCTCAAAAAAAAAAAAAAAGAATAATAATAGCATCAATAGCATCAATATTGACCTGTGTTGTCAGAGTGGGATGGAATTTTAAAGATCCCCAAACCAGTGGTCCCCAACCTTTTTGGCACCAAGGGCCAGTTTTGTGAAAGAGAATTTTTCCAAGGTCCAGGGGGTCAGGGGGATGGTTTTGAGACGATTCAAGTGCATTACATTTATTGAGCACCTTATTTCTATCATTATTACATTGTAACATATTAATGAAATAATTATATAACTCACCATAATACAGAATCAATAGGATCCCTGAGCTTGTTTTCCTGCAACTAGATGGTTCCATCTGGCGGTGATGGGAGACAGTGACAGATCATCAGGCATTAGATTCTCATAAGGAGCACAACCTAGATCCCTTGTATGAGCAGCTCACAACAGGGTTCCAATCCCACAAGAATCTAATGCCACTGGTGATCTGACTGGAGGCGGGGCACAGGTGTTAATGTTCACCTACCCACTGCTCATTTTCTGCTCTGTGCCCGGTTCCCAACAGGGTCTGCAGCCCAGGGTCTGGGGACCCCTGCCCTAGACCACTGCTTCTCAAACCTTATTCCAGCTTCACTCTGAACCGCCATGGCTTCTAGAGGGCAATGAAGTGTCCGCTTTCCAGCTTGTTCTTTTTGCTTCTCTGCAACTGCTGACCCTTGTCTACCAAGGTGCATTCAAAGTCTTTCCTCACATCACCAGATTCTCACACACACCGTGTTTGGGGCAAGGTTAATGGGCGACAGGAGCTCTTCATTGTGAAGACCACAAATAGTTAACCAAATGCCCAACTCACCTCTTTCTCTCCCCACCTCCACTGCATTATAGGAATTTATCTGAAGGGAAAACATGGATTTGCTCAGCCTTCTTCTAGTTCATTTACTCATATTCCTACCTTCAATAAATGCTCTGGTAGTTGTTACCATATTTGAAGAAACGCTACAAGCAGAATTGTTAAAAATAGTAACAGAACAGCGATTTATACCTTAAACAAATCATTCCAACAGATGGGACTTAAAGCATTTATTATCCCTCTCTGGTCTGGGACTTTTCAAACACTGCATTTCCAGCCGGCCAGACTGGGAGCTATTTGATAGTACCTCTCTGACCAATTACATACTAATTAAAAGACTTCAGTGTGGGCTGGAGGGAGCAGCTTTGCATATGGACTTTAATTACTGGGCTCCAGTTTTGCCAAGAAAACACAAAGGGCTTTTCTGGCTGGATGCTGAGGCTAAGAATGAACATATGGCTTGTGTGGGAGGGGAGGGTTGAGAGTGTAATCCTAAACAGGAAGTGGAGTATTTACCCTCCTGTAATCTCCTGGAAGTAACTATGTACCAGGGTCATCCAAAATCCCTGATTCAGTGCCCGGAACAAAGGGCACCCTGAGCGGGCAGTGAGCTGCCACTCTGGACCTGTCATTCAATCCTGGGGCCATCTCTGGATCAGGATTCTTTCTTGCCCCTCTGGCCTTTTCCTGTTGTTTTTTGGATCAGAACCTCATGTCTCTTCCCAGGTTTCACAGTACTAATTTTTGGCTCCCCAGAATCCATTTCCCTGTCTCCTAGTTATGTCATCCCAGACTCCCCAATGCTCAAGGCTCAGGCAGGGCTATACCTCGGGCTCCAGGGAGGAGCATGTGGCCCGGTACTGATCATTTTAATCCCTCTGGCCAGAGTGTTTGGTTCAAGGATAAGTGTTCGCCCTGAAACAATACAATCAGCATGACTCTCAGGATGTGTGTGGGAGCTCACACTTGGGTAGATGTTTCTCTGTGCAATTTGGGGATTGAAAGGTGATGACTGGAGCTGTGGCAGTCATCTTGCTGCCATAGGGAAGAGCAGACCTGAAAATGGAGACACTCACGGAAAGGGAGGAGACACACACACACACACACACACACACACACACACACACACAAGCACTGGAATAGCATCTGAGGTCCCGGATTAAGCTATTGCTGAATGAATCCACTCACAACTTTTCGGTATTATAAGCCAATGAATTCCTCTTATGCTTAAGCTGGCTTCAGTTAGGTTTTCTGTCCATCTGCAACTAAAATCATCCTATCTGGTAGCAATAAGATCTGGTAGCAATAAGGGAGGCAGAAGTTAAAACAACAACTGTTGAACCTAACAGAGATCCAGCCTACCAAGAACACACTTGCTACAGCCTTTGTGGAGCCATAGAGACCTCGGCCAGAATCAAAGAATTCTAGAGGTGGAAGAGACCTTGGGGACAACACATCCTGTTCAACCACCATTGCTGACTTTCTTTCTCTAAGTGGGTCTGTACCTGGAGGTCCAGGGAGGAAGGATGGCATGTAGTAAGCAAGAAGCAAACTCTTCTTCCCCTTGCTGCCTCAATGCCTTGTATGAGGCTGTTGCTCAATAAAACCTTTTTGCCTGAACATTACAGACCCAGTCACCAATAACCAACATCTCTCTCAAACATGCAGCTAGTAAGCAGCCTGCATTTTTTTTTTTTTTCATTTCTTTTTTTTTGACAGTATCTCACTCTGTCACCCAGGCTGGAGCTCAGTGCTGAGATCTCAGCTCAGTGCAACCTCTTCCTCGTGGGTTCTAGCTATTCTCATGCCTCAGACTCCTGAGTAACTGGGATTACAGGCACATACCACCATGCCCGGCTAATTTTTGTATTTTTAGTAGAGACGGGTTTTCACCATGTTGGCCAGGCTGATCTCAAACTCCTGACCTCAGGTGATCCACCCATATCAGCCTCCCAAAGTGCTGGGATTAAGGTGTGAGCCACCATGCCCCGCCTGCTTTTCTTTTTATATGGCATGTATCTCTTCCAATAATTCCCTGAATGGATTATTTTGACCTCCTACAGCAGTTTGTCTCTCCTTCCTTCTGTTTCTTTGCTTAACACTATCTTCTCATTTCTTTCTATTCTCCATTTTGCCTTTTCCTTTTTTGCTCAAAACCTTTCTTTACTTCTTGATCCACATTACCTATAGGCACTTAAGAACCTACACATTGTTCCCTTCTCCATCCTTTAACTTCTACTGCAAACCACGAATTGCCTACCTGTCGTCACCCATCCTTTAACCTATCCTCACACACAGTTCAACTGCATTAAAAACAGCTATTTTGTTTGCATCCTGTCCCCAGGCAGACACACACACACACCCCCCTTAAATCAATTTCTCACAACTGAGTTATCAACATCTTTAAGAGAGCCAAGGGATATTTCTTCCTAGAATCAGATCTCACAGCCACCCAAGATATTTTTACATAGTTCAGGATGGTAGTGGAAAGTAAGTCTAATTGTCCATTTCTCACCAACGCCTTGTAGGACATGATCAGTTATTTAAACTTCCTGTGACTAAATTCCCCCTATTTCTGCGACAGATTAATGCCATTTGACAGCATATAATGTTAGCCAAGTTCTGGTAACACACAGAGGGAAAGCTTCATGTAAACATTAAGCGGAGTTATTACTCTCTGGAATCCAGTATGCAATTGGCACTCCTTAAGAATTACAATTCCTATTTTTATATTCCTTTTAGAGTGTCTTAGGAACTTACAGGTCTTCAGAGAAAAAGCTGTGTGATTTTGGATGACAGTCACAAGCTCATTTGCTCTCTAGTCCAAGTGAAACCTTTTATTAGAACTTTGGACTGGGAAGGTGGAAAGTTAATTCAAGATACAAAATAAACAAGTGATACCTTGAATCTATGCAGCCTCCCATTGCAAAAATCAGCAACTGCTCCCACGTAGCATTTAATCCTCAGTGCCTTCTTTTACTGGAAGTTGTTCTGATACAAATAAAGAAAAATTTAAAGAAAGTGTACGATGGGTGCAAATTCTAGGCTTCCTTTCTTATTCCCATTGTTAATATAACTCCATTTAGACAAGTTCCCTAGAAATCTTTCTTATTCAACTTCAGAACTGTAATTAATTATAGAACTGAAAAAACTCTACCTTTCCCAGCCTCACTTCTTTACTCTCTTTGGAAACAAGTCTGTATACCTTCTCAGATGTCCTGCACTGCTTCCTTCTTCTTTCCTCTCTAGGCCAGGATCCCATCTGTCCTGGGTGCCCCTCTACCCCTAATGGTCTGAGGTGCGGCTTCCTGAGAGGCCACTGAGAGGGTGGCTGATACAACCCTGAGCCCCTATGGAGCACTTTACCAATGAGAAACAGGAGCAGGGGTAGAGTGGGAGAGAGGCGGATTCCTGTTTCCTTCTTTCTCCCGCTATGCTGAGGCCGGATTCCTCCCGTAAATTACCTGGAAGAGCCCTACATGCTGAGTGACCTGCTTGATCCTTCATGGCTTATTTTGAAATGGTAGCCAGCAGAAAAAAAGAAAAGGAAATAAATTCATGTATCCCATTGTCTCTCCCTGTGCCCCACACACCCTTACCCTGGGATTTCACCTCCCAGATGAAGTTTTAGCACCAGGGTCCTTGCCTCCGACTCTGCTTTCTGAAGGACCAAAGCTAAGATGTTTATTTTCCCTAGACCAGCATTTTTCAAGGCGTGATCTGCAGACCACCTGCATCAGAATCCTCTGGGGTACCTGCTAAAAAGGCAGATTTCCAAGTCTACTTTAGAGATTCAGATTCAGTAGGCTTGTGGTGAATCCTAAGAATCTGCATTAACAATCTCCAAAGTTGACTCCTAAACACTATAAAACATGAGAACCCCTCGTCCAGGTTCCTCCAGTATCCCCCAAGCTCTGCAAATAGGACTTTGTGGTTGCCCAGGCTAGAACTGCAGCACGTGCCCCTTTATCCCTCATTCTTGCCGGGTCCTGCTGATTTTACCAATGCAGTATCGCCAGCTTCTGCACCTGCTCTCTGTTCTCCAATCCCACTGTCCCCATTTGGGACTATTATCAAAACTTCCTGAATAGGCTCCCCAGTTACCTTCCAAAACATCACAAAAATCAGGGATAAGATTGCAAATTTCCTAGAGCATCTAGAAAAGTACAGTATAAGAAGCGGGTATGCAAGATATCAGAGAGATATATGAAGTCCCTGAGGTGATGTGCCTTCAGCTGGATACAGTCAGGCCTGTGCTAGATTTGTGATCCTGCCCATTTGCTGTATTCAGGTCTTACGTCATCGCTACACTTGCTTTACTGATCATGACAACATGTATGGTCAACTCCATGTGAAGAGAAGTCCGCTCATCTATATCTGTGCAATCCTATATCTAATGGGGCACACTGCACACAATGGGTGCTTTACACAGGCTACTGACAGTCAAGATAACAGGGATATAAAATTCACTTTCTTTTTTTCCTCCCTTTCAACCATCCCAGACCCATATTACTCAATCTCCCTTCCGAACTTGATAAACACTTCTAACATAGCTTGAAAACTCTCCTAGGCTCCTTTCTGCATGACTTTGGCCAAAATCCATTTAGGTGCACCTGTGTTCTGTTTATTTCCTTCTTCACTGTCTATTCTTTCTGACACAAGAAACTGAATGTTCTTCCTTGTTATGAGGACACAAATTATATTGCTTAACTGTGATAATTATAACTAACATTTCTTAAGCATTTACCATGATCCAAGCCCTTTCCAGGCATTTCTTCATGTAGTTCTTTTTTTTTAAGACAGGGTCTCACTGTTGCCCAGGCTGCAGTACAGTGGTGTGATCATGGCTCACTGCAGCCTCGACCTCCTGAACTCAGATGATTCTCTCACCTGAGCCTCCCAAGTAGCTGGGATCACAGGCACATGCCACTGTGCCAGGTGAATTTTTTTATTTTTTTGTAGAGACAAGGTCTTTTATGTGGCCCAGGCTAGTCTCGAACTCCTGGGCTCAAGCCATTCTCCTGTCTAAGCCTCCCAAAGTGCTGGGATTATAGGTGTGAGTCACTGCACTTGGCCTCATTTAGTCCTTTTGACAGCCCTAACAGGTAGGTACTTGTATTGGCCCATTCTCATGCCCAAGACTGGGTAATTTATAAAAGAGGTTTAATTGACTAACAGTTCTGCGTGACTGGGGAAGCCTCAGGAAACTTACAATCATGTTGGAAGAGGAAGCCAACACGTCCTTCTTCACATGGTGGCAGGAAGGAAAAGTGCCCAGCAAAGGAGGAAAAGCCCTTTACAAAACCATCAGATCTCATGAGAACTCACTATCACGAGAAAAGCATAGGGGTAACTGCCCCCATGATTCAATTACCTCCCACTGGGTCCCTCCCATGACGTGTGGGGATTATGGGAACTACAATTCAAGATGAGATTTGGGTGGGGACACAGCCAAATCATATCAGTACTATTTTTATCCACCTTTACAGATAAGGAAACTGAGGCTTGGAGAAATTATAACTAGCCTCCAGAAAGTCCTGGAGGTTGTCTGATTGCAAAGTCTAGGATTATAACCATTCTGGCACCTTCTTTTCTCACTGCCTGATGAAACACAGTGATTTTCCACAGTGTAGCTACCAGATATGAACTTCTCAAGCTGAACAATTGTCCCTAATCCACATTCATGGCTGATGGAACTCACCCCACAATGAAAGCAGGTTACTAGCCTCACAGTCCTGGTCCTCTGCCCACTCTCAACCAACCTTCTGGTTTTTGCAGATCTACTCTGCCGTCCCACTTGACACATGGTTCTGTCATTTCAGTTGACAGAATGACATTTCATTTCTAGATAACATATGCAGTCTTCATGTTTGACGTGTCTTGCAAGTATTCATGCCACATCAAGCCAGGAGCTCATTTCCCTCCCAATATTTCTTCCACAAACATCCTCCAATTCCATCTACCCCAAAGCCCTGCTTCACACTCTCATCCTGGCATCTAAACCACAACAGAAATATGTCTCACAGCATCCCAGTGACTCAGAATCCCCACGACAGAATCCTATGTGGCCACTTGACAGTTTTCTTCTTTGAAATCCCCTTCTTAATTAGCCCTCAAATCTCCCAGTGAACAGTTCTCTCTTCTCAGTAACTCTGTGGGGACTCCATATGTTTTTCTGTATGCTTCTTTGTCCTTCTGAGCCTTTAAAACTAACCAAGATTTGAGCTGAAGCGTGAGGTTAATTAACTGGCTTTGGCGTGCCACTTAATCCATCAAGACATAGGCCTATCCCCCTATTTTTAACAGTCCTGAGTCATCCCATGATGGTACGTTCTTCCTAGATCCTTAGGTGATGGTAACTGCCCTCCACCCCAAGCTTGATTTAACATTTAAGCTTGGCTTTCCAGCTATCTTGGTCTCCCCAAGCCTGTACACCTGGAACCATTCACAAAGTGGTAGTTGAAATTTCCACTAATTCAAATGGAATGCTAGGGATGGAGGCCATTGGGAGGCCCTCAGCTTATCTCAAGTCACAGGGCAAGGAGCAGTTCTAATCTAAGAAGAACATGTGTCAACAAACCTAAAGAGTGCCCACTGGGGGCAGAGCCCTGAACTAGATGAATTGGAGCAGCCCCACTATGTATATGGCTGCCCTGAGGCATGTACAGACATCATGGACAATGCTGTGGACTGAGTCGTGTCTCCCCAAAATCTACATGTTGAAGTCCTAACCCCTAAAATGACTATTAGGTGATAGGGTCTTTAAGAGGTAACTGAAGTTAAATGAAACCATAAGGATGAGGTCCTAATTCAATAGGACTGGTGTCTTTATTAAAAAAAAAGAGAGAGAGATCGAACTCTCTCTTTCTCCATCATGTGAGGACACAGCAAGAAGGTGGCTGTCTGCAAGCGAGGAAGAGAGCCCTCACCAGAAACTGACCATGCTGGACTTTCCAGGCTTCAGAACCATGAGAAATAAAGTTCTATTCTTTTAGCCACACAACTTAATAATGTTTTGTTATGGCAGCCTGAGTTGACTAACACAGCAAACTCTTACGGCCACATCTAGTCAACATGGCTGATGGGAAAAATCAGGAATTCAGAGACATTACTTTCCTAATATGCCTAGCCACTCTACCTGGAAGGTAGCAAGCAAACTGGAGAGAAACACATGTGAAAATGATTCCATCCACCAATTAGCATTTATGGAATATTGTGTACCATTATAAATTCTTTTTGAACAAAATATATTCATATTTGTTTATAAATGCATGGAAGAAAGATCTGGAAAGGTATACCCTAAATGAATAAAGTCTGATGGAGTAGAGAGTGGTGACAGCAACAGTGGCCTGTCTGGAACGGCCACTGCCATGACACTGGCTGCAGTGAGGGAGATGCAGCCAGGGCTGTGCACTTCACAGAGTCGGTGGAAGCCAGGAACAGGCAGGAGCTCCAACCCCTTCCGAGTTGGAGGGGTGGGAGCCCCACCCTCCCAGGTGCAGCTGCAGCCACCCAGCCACAGCTGTGGACCTGGGCATCTCTGCACTCTTGGGGGCCTCGGAAGGCTCCTTTCCCCTGCAGGCTCAGAAGTGCCTACTCCCGCTGCCTGGCCTGTCCTCACTCCCAGCACCTGCACCAATTTCAGAGTGAAGCTGAAGCCAAACCCAGACACTGTCACAACCCAGCACATTTGGGGTAGTGCTGACACGCCAGCCCTCTGTTGCCGCAGCCCCCTCTGGACTTTGGGTGCCGATGAGCACAGGAGGGACGCTGAGTGGGTTGTGAGGGCTGCTTGGCAAGGGCCTACAGGCACCCCTCAGCATGAACAGCCTGGGCATCACGGACGGCAGCAGGAGGCGGACAGGTTCCCAGCCAAAAAAAGGTGGGTACCCAGTGAAACCCCACCTTCAGGCCAGGGATGGCCTGGGGGCCAGGCTGCCGGTTCTGCAGACTGGAGTGAGAACTTATGGTGCCTTTTTTTTTTTTTTTTTTTTTGAGATGGAGTCTCACTCTGTCACCCAGGCTGGAGTGCAGTGGTGTGATCTCAGCTCACTGCAAGCTCCGCCTCCTGGGTTCACGCCATTCTCCTGCCTCAGCTTCCTGAGTAGCTGGGACTACAGGTGCCTGCCACCACGTCCTGCACATTTTTTTTTTTTTTTTTTTGTATTTTTAGTAGAGACGGGCTTTTACTATGTTAGCCAGGATGGTCTCGATCTCCTGACTTCGCGATCCGCCCGCCTCGGCCTCCCAAAGTGCTGGGATTACAGGCATGAGCCACCATGCCCAGCCTCTTACAGTGCTTTTTCCAGGCCTGCTCATGGCTACCCAAGGACCAATCAGCATGCACTTCCTCCCTTCTGAAGCCCATAAAAACCCCAAACTCAGCCAGACTTTGACAGAAGCAGGAGGACCTGTCTGCAGAGAGGAGCTACCCACTGTCGGTCTCCTCTCAGCAGACAGCTGAATGAACTTGTCAGGACATCCCCAACCTGCAGAGAGGAGCTACCCACTACAGGTCTCCTCTCCACTGAGAGCTGTACACTTGTCATGATGACCTGCCTATGGATGGAAGCTTCCCATTTCAGGTCTCCTGAGAACTGTTCTGCTGCCCAGTGAAGCTCCTCTCTGCCATGCTCACCCTCCAGTTGTACATGTACCTCACTCTGCCTAGATATGGGACAAGAACTCGGGACCTGCCAAATAACAGGACTAAAAGAGTTGTAACACAAATAGGGCTGGAACATGCCCCCTGCTCACAACATTGCAGATGACAAGAAGGAGAAAAGACCTGCAGCCCTTTGGGGAGCCCAGACTTAGCATTTCCTGAGCCAGGACTGTGACACCCTCTTTAGGGTTCTGTGGTTCCTGGTGTTTACAAGCTTCTGGGTGCCACCATGTTCCCCTTATCAAGATGCAGGCGCCCACAGCAGAAGCTGCATGCAGTACATCTGGTCCAGCCACAGCCTCACACACAGCCAACACCTGTGTTGGTGCCTGGAGGTGCCTGCCTTGCCACAGCAGCCAGTGTGCCTGGCTGTGCACAGTGGCCAGACCCCACACTTGCTCACCCACACACCCTCACTGCTCTGCACCTGGCTCACCCTTGGCAGGTGTGGGATCCAGTCCATTATTGTGAGCCAAGCGCAGCCTGCCAGGCCGAGTAGGCAGAATGAATCCAGTGGGTACAAGTAATACTCAGGCAGATGGCACCACTGGCCACAGAGGTTTCTGGCTGGTGAAGAGACCCCCCAAGGATTCCTATGACAGTGGAAAGGGGAAGGGATGAAAAAAACAAGGAGGCTGGTGAAGAGGGGCTTTTACTGATGTAAAATTATTTTAATACATTCACTTGTATAGGAGAAAACACACACTTCTGCAAATACCTGCCGAATCAGAAAGAAAGGCAGCATGCAAGGCATTGTGGGCCTGCTTTCCTGTTTGACAGGTGTATTAGTCCATTCTTGCACTGCTATAAAGAACTACCTGAGACTGGGTAATTTATAAAGAAAAGAGGTTCAACTGACTCACAGTTCTACAGGCTGTATGAGAAGCATGTCTAGGGAGGCCTCTGGAAACTTAAAATCATGGTAGAAAGTGGAGAAGCAGGCACGCCTTGGTTGGAGAAGGAGGAATAAGGTGAAGGGGGAGGTGCTACACACTTTTAAATAACCAGATCTCATGAGAACTTACTATCATGAGAACAGCAAGGGGGAAATCTACGCCAATGATCCAACCACCTCCCATCAAACCCCTCCTCCAACACCGGGGATTACAATTCGACAAGATTTGGGCAGGGATATAAATCCAAACCACATCAGCAGGTGATCCTACTCCCCAGACTTTTTCTGTGGGACATGGGATTATAACCACTTTCAAGGTGCTGAGAGCTGTCTATCCTATTAATGACTATATCCCCAGTACCTAGCATGGTACCTGGCACATAGTAAATACTCAAACATTGGGTTGCTTGCATACATGAATACATGAATGAATGAATAAATTAATGGGCGATGGAGCAGAACCAAATAATAAAGTTCTCTGGGAAGGTCTAACCTGGCCAGGAGAGTTAATTAAAGCCTCAGGACACAAATCCGCATGACTTTGTGGAAGAAGGCATGAGTGTGGGGCAAGTGGGGAATCTGTATGACTTCAAGGTTTAAATGATTCAAGGGACTTTAGGTGGTACATGGTCCAAGAGAAGGGCCAGAGGGACTGGGGTTCTAGAAGTAGAGCCTAAGATTCCAGCACTGAAAGAGACACTAATGTCTTTAACAAGAATATATGCTCCCCTGTGCTACCAGACAACCAAGAACTGCACGAGTTCTCATGTGCTTCTCATGCAGACCTGCCTACCTAAAACATGAAGGGGTCTTGATAGAAATGACTTTTTTCATGTCATATTGAGACTCAGAATAGCATGAAGATTAAGAACACAAGTTCTGGCTCTAGACTACCAGGATTCAAATCCTGGCTTCATCACTTAGTAGAGATAGTTAACTTCCCAATGCTCCAGTGTCTCTACTTGTAAAATGAGGAGGGTCAGAGTACCTGGTTTATAGAAGAAACTCGGAATGGTGCCTGGTCCTACGAAAGAAGGGAGAAGTAATGAAATCTCAGTTGATCAGAAGACAGCCAAGTGAAATCATGTGACTTTACTTATGCAGAACTCATCATTCAAACTTATAGAAACAAAATAACTTGCATTAAAACCTACATTGTTTTTTGAGACAGCATCTTGCTCTGTTGCCCAGGCTGGAGTGCAGTGGCATGATCACTGCACTCAACCTCCCAGGCTCAATCATCCTCCCACCTCAGCCTCCCAAGTAGCTGGGACTACAGGCACGTGCCACCACACTTGACTAATTTTTGTATTTTTTAGAGAGACAGGGTTTCACTATGTTGCTTAGGATTGTCCTGAACTCCTGGGCTCAAGCAATCCTCCCAGCTTGGCCTCCCAAAGTGCTGGGATTACAGTTGTGAGCCACCACACCCACCCTAAAATCTACATTTGATGTATCATTGCAGTGATCTTTAGATGTGTCTATGTGACTAAATACATGGGCAGCAACCTTTTTGCGACACACACCTTCTCCTAGTTATTCAATCAAATCCTAACCTAGGTGCTGCTGTGGAGGCATTTTATAGATGTGATTAAAGGCCCTAATCAGTTGACTCTAATCTAGGGAGATTATATTCGATGGGCCAAACTCAATCAGGTGAGCCATTAAAAGGGACTGAACTTTTCCTGGTAAAAGAGATTCCAACAGCAGGTGGATCCACAATTGCTTTTCCTTCACCGGATGTTCCCTATTTGGCTGCCTGTGGTTAAGCTTCAGCAATGCCTATGTGATTCTTCCTTCCTGATAGTATGCCCTGTGGGTTTCAGGCTTACTTAGCCAAGCCGCACAATTATGTAAGCCAATTCCTTGTCATATATTTATTAAAACATGTATCTCCTACTGGTGTTGCTCCTCTGCTTAACTTCTAACTAATACATTTCTCAGAAGTGTTAACTTGAGGGTGCAATGAACCACTTCCCCTTTTCCAAATTAAGCACATTCAGGATCAAGGGGCTGAATATGAGCACCAGTACGCAGTCAATTCTCATAACTCGCAGTAGTTCCATAAAGTCACTGCAAACACTGCATTGGCAAATACTAAACCATTGCTCCCAAGGGAAATACAGAGGGCGGTTTCTTAAAGCCTCTAGCCAAACTGATCAACATTTTTTGTCCACTGATCAATACATCGATGTGCTTTATGTACATTTCTGTTTAAAGACAACTCACTTAATACATATTTTTGATTCAATAACACTGAACTCAGCCAGCAGCACTAATACTCAAGCCTAAACAAAGCTTATCTAACACATGTATTTTGTTTGCAAGGCACATCACAGCCTTCTGGAGCTTGGGAACACTAGACAGCACAATGCCTGGAGGCCATTTAAACAGCAAAATCAAGGCCAGGAGTGGTGGTATGCACCTGTAGTCCCAGAACTGCGGGAGGCCGAGGCAGGAGGATTGTTGAGGCCAGGTGTCCAAGGTTACAGTGAGCTACGATCACACTACTGCATTTCACATCAGCCTGGGCAAAAAGGGGAGATCCTGTCTCTTAAAAATTTTTGAAAAATAAAAAAAGAACAACAAAATCGCTAACAAAAGCACAAAAATGTGAAAAACATAGCACACACAGAACACTAAGAGGACACTTGACCACAGTATGAGGGCTGAACAGTGAAGGCAGAGTGTCACGTTGTTCCAACTCAGCTGGCACCACATGCACTGAGTGACTCAAACTTTGTTCTGCTCCCATCATGTCCACAAAAGCACTACAAATATTGATTCTTGGAGTTACAAGTAAATGTTAGCAAGTAGGTGAATGTGCAAATATGGCTACTGTGAATAAAGAGGAACAGCTTTTTGTTTGCTTTTTGTTTTTTTTGTTTGTTTGTTTTTGAGATGGAGTCTTGCTCTGTCACCCAGGCTGGAGTGCAGTGGCGCGATCTCAGCTCACTGCAAGCTCCGCCTCCCTCTCAGGTTCACGCCATTCTCCTGCCTCAGCCTCCCGAGTAGCTGGGACTACAGGCGCCCACCACCATGCCCGGCTAACTTTTTCGTGTGTTTAGTAGAGACGGTGTTTCACTCTGTTGGCCAGGCTGGTCTTGAACTCATGACCTTAGGTGATCCACACGCCTCGGCCTCCCAAAGTGCTGGGATTACAGGCATGAGCCACCATGCCCAGCTGATCAGCTGTATCTTTTACTCTTTCCCCTTTAAAAAGGTTTTTCATCTCTTCCATCCCAAGCATTAATTTCTCCAGTTTGAATCCACCCTCATCCACCTCCTTTTCTATTTTGTCCTCATCTTTGGCCATCATAAGTGACACTGGACCTTCTCTGTTTCCTGCTCTTCATCTCTGCAGGAGAACGGCAAAAAGATGACCAGATCTGAGGCTGTGCCATGTTCAAGGCAAGAGGGCCTGGGTGAAGGCAACAGCAGAGAAGAGAGAGAGGGAAACCCAGAAAGGGTCGACACTTTCTTGGTAAATGGTGAGGGCTGGGGGTTTAGGAAGGAGGAGTTGAAGGTGACTATAGTTTCTAATTTCATAAATCCAGCAAATGCTGAGGAGCTGTGCTTGTGATGAAGAATACGAGAGATGGCAGTCTCTGAGGAAAGGCAATGAGTTCTATTTGGGATGTATTAAGTTTGAAGTGCCCACAGTATCCAGATGGTATATGTATCAATCAGTGCACTCGGTTGTAGAGAAACGAAAGCAACTCAGGCTAATTCAAACACAAGAGGAAATTGCTAGAGGATATCTGGCAATTCTTGTAATTTCCAGAACAGCCAGATAACCAAGGTTCCTCCCTTTATAGCCAGGAGCAAACATCGAATTCATTCCAGACCTCAGCCAGTGAGGAGCCCCTTGTTGAGACCACTGGAAACTAACTCTAGCTCACAGCCCTGGCTTGGGCTCTGCTTCCAGAATCCTAACACTGTCATCCTCACCAGGAGAGATGTGTGTGGGCCCCGCTTCTAATCAGGATCAGAGCACGGGCTTCTGACAGGTGGGGCCTGAGCCACATGCCTGCGTTCTCGCGGCCAGCGTGGGAAGGATTACTCTGGAGTGGGAAGTGCGTTCGGCCCCATAAGGCGGAAGATTCCCAACACAGAGAAATGATGTTCAGATATTGGATCATCAGAAAGACTAACGAATGTCCACCACTTGTATTCAGAAGGCTTAGAAACAGGAGCAGTAATAACAGCTTGCACTTTTTTTTTTTTTTTTTTTTTTGAGACGGAGTCTCGCTTTGTTGCCTGGGCTGGAGTGCAGTGGCCGCATCTTAGCTCACTGCAAGCTCCGCCTCGCGGGTTTACGCCATTCTCCTGACTCAGCCTCCAGAGTAGCTGGGACTACAGGCGCCCGCCACCTCGCCCGGCTAGTTTTTTGTATTTTTTAGTAGAGATGGGGTTTCACCGTGTTAGCCAGGATGGTCTCGATCTCCTGACCTCGTGATCCGCCCGTCTCGGCCTCCCAAAGTGCTGGGATTACAGGCTTGAGCCACCGCGCCCGGCCCAGCTTGCACTTTTAAGTGCTTACTGTGTGTCAGGCACTATACAAACTACTCAACATGCATTTAGAGTTTAAATTATACAAAATATGAAATGGGTACAGGGAAGCGATCCAGGCAGAGCAGGGCAATTTACTGTGCTGGTCAACTACCCCAGTTTTTCCAGTTCTGAGGGGTTTCCCAGCAAGCAGGGCTTTCAGCACCCAAACAGAAGATCAGATGGAGAAGATCTTAGGGAGAAAGGATAGCTGGTCAGCCGGTCTCATCAGAAAATCCTGGGTCCAAATTCTAGCTTGTCCACCTGAGCCAAGTAACCTATTTGAATCTCGGTTTTCTCCATTATAAACTAGGAATAACAAAAGTACCTCCCTCATAGAGTTGCTGTGGAAGATTACAGGTATGTGTGATGTACAGAGCCCATCATCAGGTATGGCTTTTGTTTGTTTGTTTGTTTTTTGTTTTTGAGACAGAGTTTGGCTCTTGTTGCCCAGGCTGGAGTGCAATGGTGCCATCTTGACTCACTGCAACCTCTGCCTCCCGGGTTCAAGCGCTTCTCCTGCCTCAGTCTCCTGAGTAGCTTGGATTAGAGGCATCTGCCACCACACCCTGCTAATTTTTTGTATTTTTAGTAGAGACAGGGTTTCACCATGTTGGCGAGGCTGGTCTCCAACTCCTGACCTCAGGTGATCCCCCACCTTGGCCCCCCAAATTGCTGGGATTACAGGCGTGAGCCACTGTGCCCAGCCCAGGTATGAATTAAGAGCACAAAAATGTTAGAGATTATTCTTAATGCCAGAAAACCTGAGTCTGCCCATGTCATACTAAATAGTACAACCAAGATTTAAATCTAGGACTGAACAACTAAAAAGTATACTTTAAATCCCTAAGGATCCCCATTCACATGGTGGTTGAAGCTACAGGAGAATGGAGGAATGGTGAGAAACCGGGATTATTACTACTTGATATCCTTAAGGCGGACGAAAGCAACAAAGAACAGATAAAGAGATCGCAGATGGAAGAGATATCATGAAAGTGGGGTGATAGAAAACATATCATAAAAGTGGCCGGTTGCAGTGGCTCACACCGGTAACCCCAGCACTTTGGGAGGCCAACGCAGGGAGATCACCTGAGGTCAGGATTTCGAGACCAGCCTGGCCAACATGGTGAAACCCTGTCTCTATTAAAAAACACAAAAATTAGTGGTGCATGGTGGCGTACACCTATAGCAGCTAATTGGGAGGCTGAGGCAGGAGAATCGCTTAACCCGGGAGGCGAAGGTTGCATTGAGCGGAGATTGTGCCATTGCACTCCAGCCTGGGTGACAGAGCCAGACTGTCTCAAAAAAAAAGTGGAGTAACTGCAAAAAGCTGGGGTGGCCAATCAGCTCCACTGTGGCAGAGAAGCCAGTAGGTTAGGAACACATACCACTTTTGTAATCAGAAGAGGACAAAAAGTTAAAAAAAAAAAAAAAAAAAGTAAGGAATGTTAGCTTTCAGCCATAATGGAATAACAGAGGGTGATTTATTCTCCTACCTTAAATAACTAGAAAAGACACGCAATTTATGAAACAATAGTTTTTAGACATTGGACAAGTTTTTTATTTATTTTTTCTTTTTTTGAGACGGAGTCTCGCTCTGTCGCCCAGGCTGGAGTGCAGTGGTGTGATCTCGGCTCACTGCAAGCTCCACCTCCTGGGTTCACGCTATTCTCCTGCCTCAGCCTCCCAAGTAGCTGGGATTACAGGCACCCGCCATCACCCCCGGCTAATTTTTTGTATTTTTAGTAGAGACGGGGTTTCACAGTGTTAGCTGTTAGCCAGGATGGTCTCAATCTCCTGACCTCGTGATCAGCCCACCTCAGCCTCCCAAAGTGCTGGGATTACAGGCATGAGCCACCGTGCCCGGCCAACACTGGACAAGTTTTTAGACAAAGCACAAGACAATGATCCCCTGAGAAAAGAAAACAAATTAGGTGAGCCCTGAGAGCACCCCAGCTCACTGTCTGGATAGAGTTTCCAGGCCACAGTGCAAAGAGGAATAAAGTAGGTGGAATAATTCCCAGAGCTCAGACATG
The DNA here is from genome assembly GCF_043159975.1 of Macaca nemestrina. Taxonomy (NCBI): domain Eukaryota; kingdom Metazoa; phylum Chordata; class Mammalia; order Primates; family Cercopithecidae; genus Macaca; species Macaca nemestrina. The sequence goes on from NC_092130.1 coordinate 37,983,760, forward strand.
GCCAAGGGTAGTTCATGTTCTAACCAATCAAAGGGGAAAGACCTTCTAATACATGGAGCAGGTTTTGCATGTTGGTCAGGCTGGTCTCAAACTCCTGACTCCAAGTGATCCACCTGCCTTGGCCTCCCCAAGTGCTGGGATTATAGGCATGGGCCTCCAAGCTCGGCCAGGCAACCTTTTTCTTTTTTCTTTTTCTTTCTTTTTTTTTTTTGAGACAGAGTCTGGCTCTGTCGCCCAGGCTGGAGTGCAGTGGCACGATCTTGGCTCACTGCAAGCTCCAGCTCCCAGGAGTAGCTGGGACTACAGGCGCCCGCCACCACACCTGGCTAATTTTTTGTATTTTTAGTAGAGACAGGGTTTCACCATGTCAGCCAGGATGGTCTCGATCTCCTGACCTCATGATCCAACTGCCTCGGCCACCGCGCCCGGCCACCTTTTTCTTAAAGGACCAGATACAACATTTTTTAGGCTTGTGGTTCATAACAGCCACTGCTGCTACAGCAACCCAATTCTGCTGCTGAAGTATAAAAGCAGCACTAGACAACATGTAAACAAATGGGTGTGGCCATGTTCCAATAAGATTTTATTTACCAATACTGGCAGCTTGCCTGTGGGCCATAGTTTGTCAACTCCAGACTTGGACTAAGTTCTGTTCTAGACTCAGCCTCACAAAGTTGAAAAGCAAGACTCAAAGGATCAGATTAATTCCAAGCAACACAGCTGTATCCCGCTGCATCCCAGAACAAAGTCCAACAAAGTTTATGGGAATGCAAAGCACCCCAGCACTCCACAATGTAGACTTCACAATATTTAGCATCCAATCAAAAGTTGACAGGCATGCACAAAGTAGGAAAACATAACCCCTACTGAGGAATAGACACCGAGATGCCGCAGATGACACAATTAGTATATGAAAACATTAAAACAGCATTCTAACTATGTAAGTTCAAGAAAACCAAAGGAAAGCATGAGCATGTTAAGGAGAGACATGGAAGGCAAAAAAAAGTTATGAATCAAACTTCCAGAGGTGAAAAATAGAATGTCTGAGATGTAAAATACACTGGATGAGATTAAGACATTAGATACTGCAGAAAAAAAGGTTAATGAATTGAAACCATCTGTCAGTAAAAACACTGACAGAAGAAAAAGAAACTAAAAACAATGAACAGCACATCCGTGAGCTGTGGGACAATGTCAAGCAGGCTAATATAATTGGAGCACAAAAACCAGGACACGAATAGGGGGCATGAAATATATCTGAAGAAGTAACAGCCAAAATTTTTCCAAATTTGAGGAAAACTAGAAACCCATAGGTGCAATAAGCTTAACAAATCTCAAACAGAAGAAACATAAAGAAGACTACACCAAGGCATATGATAATCACATTGTTTATAACTAGTGATAAAGAGAAAATTTTTAAAGTAGAGAAAAAAACAAAGGGAAATAAAGATTGACAGTAGACTCCTTGTCATAACCAATACAACTCGGAAGACAGTGGTATCTTTAAAGTACTGAAAGGGAAAAAAAAAAGTTAACCTAGACCCAGCAAAAATATTTTTCAAAACCAGAAGTGAAATAAAGGCATTTTAAACATAGGAAGAATTCATCACCAACAGACCACCACTATTAGAAATGTTGAAGGAAGTCTTTCAGGCAGAAGGCTAATGATACCAAATGGAAATGTGGATCTACACAAAGGAATGAAGAGTGCTAGAAACGAAAAATAGGTCAGGAAATACAAAATACCTTTTCTTCTCCCTTTTGAAAATCTTGGGTGGTGGCTCATGCCTGTAATCCCAACACTTCGGGAGGCCAAGGTGGGCGGATCATGAGGTCAAGAGATCAAGACCATCCTGGCCAACATGGTGAAACCCCATCTCTACTAAAAATATAAAAATTAGCCAGGTGTGGTGGCATGTGCCTGTAGTCCCAGCTATTCAAAAGGCTGAGAAAGGAGAATAGTTTGAACCTGGGAGGTGTAGGTTGAAGTGAGCCGAGATCACACCACTACACTCCAGCCTGGTGAGAGAGTGAGACTCCGTCTCAAAAAAACAAACAAACAAACAAAAAACCTTGAGATTTGGTCGTTCAAAGGGAAAATAGCAACAATGTTTTGAGGGGTTTATAGCACATGTGGAAATAAAAATAAAATGAGTGACAAGAAGAGCACAAAGGCTAGGAAGGAGAAGGGGTGGAAATATACTGTTGCAAGGTTCTTATGACAAACGTTAAATGACTTATTAATTGAAGACAGACGGCACTAAGTTCAAGATGTACACTGTAAACCGCAAAAGAACCTCCAAAAAAAATAAAATGAGGTATAGCTAATTAAACCAATAAAGGGGATAAAATAGAATCATATTGACTACAAATGGGCATGAGGGATCTTTTTGGGGTGACAGAAACATTCTAAAACTGGATTGTTGTGATCGTCGCACAATTTTGTAAATTTACTGAAAATCATGAAATTTATAATTTAATGATTTATATATAAATCATTACATATTTATAATTATTTATATACAAATCATTTGGTAGGTGCAAAAGTAATTGTGGTTTTTGCCATTATTTTTTAATCTTCACTGAGACCCCAGAACCAACTCCTCCTGCAAACTCTGGGAACTTCACAGTATCTCCTTCTCTCTCCCTCCTGTTTCATCAGTCTGTGTTTTCTGACTCCTTCCTCTAAACCTATACTAAAATGGCCCATCCTAAAAATAATCACCTTCCCTCAACTTTCCACTCTCCCTGTAGCTATACCTACCCTTCTTCTCCACAAAATGTCTTTTTTTTTTTTTTTTTTTTTAAGTGAAAGCCAGTTTATTAGGAAAGTAAAGGAATAAAAAATGGCTACTCCATAGGCAGAGCAGCAACTTGGGCTACTGGACTAAGGATGGTTATATTTATTGATTATATGCTAAACAAGGGGAAAATGTGCGTGTGTGTGTATATATATATATATTTTAGAGACAGGGTCTCGCACTGTTTCCCAGGCTGCAGTGCAGTGGTGCAATCTTGGTTCACTGCAGCCTCAACCTCCTGGACTCAGGCGATCCTCCCACCTCAGCCTTCCAAGTAGCTAGGACCACAGGCACACATCAACATGCCTGGCTAATTTTTTTAAAATGTTTTTTTGTAGAGACAGGGGTCTCACTATGTTGCCCAGGCTGGCCTTGAGCTCCTGGGCTCAAGCAATCCTCCCACTTCAGCTTCCCAAAGTGCTGGGATTACAAGTATGAGCCACTGCACCTGGCCAAATTGTATATTTAAGATGGAAGAATTTTATGGTATGTAAATTATTCCTCAATAAAGTTTCTAAGAAATAATATTAAAGCACTTAATCTAAAAGAATGCAGAAAAAGGCCGGGCGCAGTGGCTCACGCCTGTAATCCCAGCACTTTGGGAGGCTGAGGCAGGTGAATCACAAGGTCAGGAGTTCGAGACCATCCTGGACAACATGGTGAAACCCTGTCTCTACTAAAAATACAAAAAACTAGCCAGGAGTCGTGGCAGTCACCTGTAATCCCAGCTACTCGTGAGGCTGAGGCAGGAGAATCACTTGAACCCGGGAAGCAGAGGTTGCAGTGAGCCAAGATCGTGCCACTGTACTCCAGCCTTGCGTCTCAAAATAAATAAATAGGCCGTGCGCGGTGGCTCAAGCCTGTAATCCCAGCACTTTGGGAGGCCGAGATGGGCGGATCATGAGGTCAGGAGATCGAGACCATCCTGGCTAACACGATGAAACCCCGTCTCTACTAAAAATACAAAAAAAAAAAAAAAAAAAACTAGCCGGGCGAGGTGGCGAGCGCCTGTAGTCCCAGCTACTAAGGAGGCTGAGGCAGGAGAATGGCGTGAACCCAGGAGGCGGAGCTTGCAGTGAGCTGAGATCTGGCCACTGCACTCCAGCCTGGGCTACAGAGTGAGACTCCGTCTCAAAATAAAATAAAATAAAATAAATAAATAAATAAATAAATAAATAAATAAATAAATAAGTCAACTTAAAACATTAAAAAAAATCATAATAAAAAAAAGAATGCAGAAAAAGAAAAAAGGAACAACAAAACACAGATGAGACAAATAGAAAACAAGTAGCAAGATGGCAGATTTAGATACTTATATTAAAAAGTAGAGGGCTGGGTGCAGCCGCTCATGCCTGTAATCCCAGCACTTTGGGAGGCCAAGGCAGGTGGATCACTTGAGGTCAAGAGTCTGAGACCAGCCTGGCCAACCTGGCGAAACCCCATCTCTACTAAAAATGCAAAAATTAGCCTGGTGTGGTGGTGTGTGCCTGTAATCCTAGCTACTCGGGAGGCTGAGGCAAGAGAATCACTTGAACCGGGAGTCAGAGGTTGCAGTGAGCCAAGATCATCACACTGTACTCCAGCCTGGGTGACAGAGACTCTGTCTCAAAAAAAAAGAGGGGGAAGTGTAAACAATTTTGATTTTAAAAAATTAAACGATTATTTCAAAACTTCTTATAAAGCTGCAGTAATCAGCTTTGTATATAGCACTACATATCCCCCTCAATGGCTAAAATGTAAAAGATTAACAATATTAAATGTTGGTAAGGACATGGGAGCAAACGGAACTTTCATAGATTGCTACTGAGGATGCGATTTTTCAGGCACTTTACAAAACAGTTTGGCAGTTTCTGATAAAGTTAAACATATACTTACCATATGACTTAGAAATCCCACTCCTAGGTATTGACCTAAGAGAAATAAAAATGCATATCTACACAAATACTTATATGTCAATGCTTATAGCAACTTTAGTCATAAATTTCTGTCCTTCAACAGGTAAATGAGTAAACATATTATAGCATCCTCATACAACAGACAATTACTGAGCCATAAAAATGAAAACGCTACCCGCACATGCAGCAGCATGAACGAATCTCAAAAGCATCATGGTAAGTGAAAGACATCAGATACCAAAAAAAACTACCTTCTGTGTTATTTCATTTATATGAAATTCTAGAAAATGCAAATTATAGTGATTAAAACGCAGGTTGCTTGTTGCTAGGGGTCAGGGGAAGAGGTAAAGAATTCACTGAAAATAAAAATGAGGGACCTTTTGGAGGTATTGGAATGTTCTATATTATGATTGGGATAGTGGTTATAAGACTTTATACATTTGTCTAAAATCATTGAATTGTATACTTAAAATTGATTTTACCACATTAAATTATATCTCAATGAAGCTGACAAAAAAATAAATATATTGAAATCAGTAAGTAGACCAAAGAGGCAAGCAGGAGACAATCCACTAGGGAAAATATTCAAACTTCTATATTTAAATCATCTCTTAAAGTATTTATTTTGGTTTATATTTCATAGTAGATACAATATCTATACATTAGCATATGTATATAATTTATAAATAAATATTCATATGTTGAGGCACATACTCAATTTGTTTTCACTTATAGGGATGAAACTCTTAAAACATTTGGAGTTCAGAGTTGCTTGCTATAAGCCTGGCAGGGCAGTTTCAGTGCCATGGTAGAAGCAGAAACCAGACTGTAACTGGAGTTGAGCAGTGGAGATAGCAGGCAAACGTCTTTCAAGATATTTGGTGGAGAACACCAAAACCAAGGAGGCGAAAACACTGACCTCTGGTCGTCCTCACTGCTCGTTATATGCTAATTATAATGCATCAGCAGCCGGGCACAGTGGCTCACGCCTGTAATCCCAGCCCTTTGGGAGGCCGAGGTGGGTGGATCATGAGGTCAGGAGATCGAGACTACCCTGGCTAACACTGTGAAACCCCGTCTCTACTAAAAATACAAAAATTAGCCCGGAGTGGTGGCAGGCGCCTGTAGTCCCAGCTACTCGGGAGGCTGACGCAGGAGAATGGCGTGAACTCGGGAGGCGGAGCTTGCAGTGAGCCGAGATCCAGCCACTGCACTCCAGTCTGGGCGACGGAGCTAGACTCCGTCTCAAAAAAAAAAAAAAAAAAATTAGCATGCTAACAGACACTCCCACTAGAGCCATAACAGTTTACAAATGCCACGGCAATGTCAGGAAGTTACCCTATACGGTTTTAAAAGGGGAGGAACCCTCAGTTCCAGGAATTGCCCAACCCCTTTCTCAGAAAACTCATGAATAATCCACCCTTTTTTAGCATAAAATCAAGAAATAATTATATGCATCCTTAGTCCAGCAGCCCAAGTTGCTGCTCTGCATATGGAGTAGCCATTCTTTATTTCTTTGCTTTCCTAATAAACTTACTTTCGCTTAAAAAAACAACAAAAAGAAGACATTTGGTAGAAAGGAAGGGTATGGATAGCTACAAGGAAAGTGGAAAGTTGTGGGAAGGTGATTATTTTTAGGATGGGTCATTTTAGTATAGGTGTAGAGGAAGGAGTCAGAAAACACAGACTGTTGAAACGGGAGGGAGAGAGGAGGAGATATTGTGGATGAAGTTCCCAGAGTTTGCAGGAGGAGTTGGTTCTGGGGTCTCAGTGAAGCATTGAGAGAGAGAAAGCTGTGACGTTGCTGGTCTCATTTTTTACTGATTACTAAGCAAGCTCATCAGTGAATGGAATCTGATAAGGCAGGGTAAAGTAGAAGTCATCTTTAGAAAAATGAGCCTGAGCAATAATATCCAGAACGACTAGACTCCCACTCCCAACACACACACTAGTAAAAAAGTAGTTGTGAAACAGCAGCTGAGTCTCTACTATTGATATGGTTTGGATTTGTGTCCCGACCCAATCTCAGGTCAAATTGTAATCCCCGGTGTTGGAGGAGGGGCCTGGTGGGAGGTGACTGGATCATGGGGATAGATTTTTCCCTTGTTCTTGTGATAGTGAGTTCTCATGAGATTTGGTTGTTTAAAAATGTGTGGCACCTCCCCCTTCTCTTCCTCCTGCTCCAGCCATGTAGGACAGACATGCCTGCTTCCCCTCTGCCTTCCACCATCACTGTAAGCTTCCTGAGGCCTCCCTAGCCATGCTGCCTATAGAGCCTGTGGTATAAATTCAGTCTCAGGTAGTTCTTTATAGCAATCCAAGAACAGATTAATACAACCAGCCAGTTATTTTTATGGTACTGGTACCATTGCACACTCTCATTTCCAAACTAACCCTTAGATGCTTGACAGGAGTTAGCTGCTTAAACTTGGCACTAAAGGAAATGTCTCCGTATGCCTACTCCAGCAACAAATGGCCCCAGTAAGTGGAAGGTGGTAGGGGTTTAAGTGGAAACTGGTGAACTGATATCTTTAACCCGGGGTCCCTTTGTAATTTACCCATCGCCCACAGGATCTTGGACCAAGTTTTCCCATTATGCCTCAGAAGCTAATTTTGGTCCTATTGGTCAGTGCTGCTCTGGGTGTGGTGGCTGTGTGGGTGGGGACCACCAAGAAGTAAAGGAAGTGGGACTGGTGAATCAGGTGGGGCCCTCCTTCAGCACAGCCTGACTCACCCAGGAGCATGGGAATACGGGCTTCAGGGCTGGCGGTGCCACCTCTGAGCAACACCAGGGCCTTGAGGGGCATCATTAGTGGTTGCAGATGCTTACCCAGCACTTCTTGCAGGATGGCCTGGGGCCTGCCCACATGCCATTTGGGTAATTATGTCCTATTTACCCTCCTGCAGATTCAATGAACTGGCCATGGACTTCCTGACGACCTCTCTGAATGATGCCCCTAGTGACATAGCAGGTTGAGCGTTAAAGATGGTGCTTCTTCCACATGTTCTCACTTGTAAGTGGGAGCTGAACAATGAGAACACATGGACACAGGGAGGGAAACAACACACGCTGGGGCCTGTGGTGGGAGCAGGGGCGGGTGAGGGGGAAGTATCAGGATAAATAGCTAATGCATGGGGGACTTGTTACCTAGGTGATGGGTTGATAGGTGCAGCAAACCATCATGGCACACGTTTACCTATGTAACAGACCTGCATGTTCTGCACATGTATCCTAGAACTTAAAATTAAAAAAAAAAAAAAAAAAAAAAGATGGTGCTTCTTGCCAAACCCCTCCAACCCTCTTCCCTCGCTAGTCTATGCTGCAGGGTTCAATAGGACTTAGTGGAAGGGCCTCTGGCCACCCTCTCGTTCAGTTCATCAGCTGCAGTGTGTCGTTTCCCCAGGAAATCCAGACAGCCTCTTTTGCTAGTGTAAATGCATGACAAAGGGACTTCTTGTTTCTCTACCTCTAGTAACGCTACCTTTTGTTGTTGTCGTTCCAAAGAAACAACCCTCCTTCACTTTTTAGTTGAGGCGGCTCAGGTGGTGCCAACACTACCGTCAGCTTCAGGGAGAGCCTATGAACCAGCCTGGCTCAGTGGAACACTGACATCTCTTAGCCATAATGACTGGTTCAGCATCGGATATGGGACCCAAAGCGAGTCAACAAGACCCAATTCTGAGAATTCTGAGGATCTCTTAGGAAGAATTGCTCTTTGCTCATGTTACTGAGAGCACAGAATATAGGTCAGAAGTTACTGGCAGCTTTTTTTCTTTAGATAACTTTGAATACACCTTATGTGCTAAGAACTGCCTCAAGTGTCTTTATATATATCTCCTTTAATGCCCACATCAACTCCAAAAGTTGTAAGTTCTATCGTATGAGGTGGCATAGTTTGGAGGTCAATATTGCTGGCTCTGGAATCAGATTGCCTGGGTTTAAACTCTCACTCCATACGTACTAGCTGTGTAACAGGCAATATTTAAATATTTTGTGCCTCAGTTTACTTCATTTTTGAAATGGGGCTAATAATAGTACCTACTCCATGGGTTGTTGTGAAGATTAGTGAGGTCTTATATGTAAAGCACTTGGAAGACCATCAGGCACCCAGCAAATGCTCAATAAAATTTAGCTATGACTATCATCATTTCTAAGGTACATACCAGGACACTGAGGCACAGAAATGTTGACTTAAGTTTGTACAACTAACAAGTGACAGACTGGGAATTTAAACCGAGACTATTTTGGGCTCCAGAGGCTGTGTTCTTTTTTTTTTTTTTTTTTTTTTTTTGGTCGTTGTTGTTGAGACAGAGTGTTGCTCTGTCACCCAGGCTGGAGTGCAGTGGCACCATCTCAGCTCACTGCAAGCTCCACCTCCCGGGTTCACACCATTCTCCTGCCTCAGTCTCCTGAGCAGCTGGGACTACAGGCGCCCACCACCATGCCCAGCTAATTTTTTTGTATTTTTAGTAGAGATGGGGTTTCACCGTGTTAGCCAGGATGGTCTCAATCTCCTGACCCCGTGATCTGCCCGCCTCAGCCTCCCAAAGTGCCGGGATTACAGGCGTGAGCCCCCGCGCCCAGCTGGCTGTGTTCTTAACCATCAAATAATACTTCCTTTGCCTTGGCACCCCCAGTGGAGAGTCTACCTGAAAACAGAGAGCTAAAGCACACAGAAGCAGAGTGGAGAGATGCAGAGAGTAAGACAGAGCCCTCAGGAATTGCTGGAGCCCCTTAAACCAGCCGAGGCAGAGGTCAATTCTACCCCTGGAGTTTTCTTTTTCAAAAAATTTTTGTGGGTACATAGTAAGTGTATATACTCATGCGGGTACATGTGATGTTCTGATGCAGGCATGCAATGTGCAATAATCACATCATAGAAAATGGGGTATCCACCTCCTCAAGCATTTTCCTTTGTTACAACAATCCAATTATATAATTTTAGTTATTTTCAAATGTATTATGCCATTAAATTATTATTGACTATGGTCACCCTAGTGTGCTATTAAATACTAGGCTGGCATTTTCAATAATATTATTTCAGCAAAATTCCTTCAGCCTCAACCCAGTTTAAGTTGGTATATACGTCCCTTGCCTTGAAATCCTTGCAGATTTAACTAATGCAGTCATTCAGATCTCATCTCATGTCCTCGTATTCTGGGCCTGACTGGCCCAAGGAGAATCCACATGAAAGAGTCTACTCTAGGGTTACAAAAACAAACTTGTTCATTTGTTTGGTCATTCATTCATTTCATTCAAGCACCCTCTATGTGCCAGGCACTGTGTTAGCTGCCAAAACCTTCTGGGTGGATTGGGCATAAGGCATTCCTACATGAAAATATTAATGATGTTCCCACCAGCATATCAATCAGGACCAACTCCAGCCACAAGCCAAATCTTGGTTCTCCTGTGCGTCAGAAAAGAAGTCTCTGGGATGACACCTGTGATCCCAGCACTGTGGGAGGCTGAGATGGGTTGATCACCTGAGGTCAGGAGTTCAAGATCAGCCTGGCTAACCTGGTGAAACCCTGTCTGTACTAAAAATACAAAAATTAGCTGGGCGTGGTGGCAATCCCAGCTACTCAGGAGGCTGAAGCAGGAGAATCACTTGAACCTGGGAGGCAGAGATTGCAGTGAGCCAAGATCACACCACTGCACTCCAGCCCGGGTGACAGAGTGAGACTTCAAAAAAAAAAATCTCTGGATTGTATGATATATGCCACATCTTTTCTACGTTCTGCATATCCATCGCTACAGCCAGACCCTAGCTCGTCTTTAAATGGAAGAGTTAATGGGGAATATCTGCACAGACTAAATTATTCATTTACATCGAACTACATAAGCGGCATTCAATCTCCATCTCTGGACAGTCTTCCCTGATCAAAGTATTCGACTGAGGTCCAAACAGGAATTGCAGATACAAAATGGGGGACTCAGAATGCCAGGGTAGAGCCTTCCACGGCAAGGTGTGTTGTTTCCTTCTTTGCATCAGATCTACTCACTGAGAACACTTCAGGGCTGGGAATACTTTTGATTTTTACATCACAAGCGTCATAGAAAATATACAATGAAAAACCCAATGATTCCTTGGAGAGTTCATTGCTCTCCCCCATCTTCTTTGATTCCCCTGCCTCCTCTCCACATCCTTTGAACTTCTAAAAAGACACTTTGAAGGCATGTCATAAAGCAGTTTTTCATTCGTGCTCCTCTCTTTGATGATCTTGCTATTTGTCTGAACTGCAGCGTCCACAGGATGTCGGGCTGGGAGAGCTGAAAGCCAATACTGACGAAGAAGGGCCAAGTGAGGAGGAGTCTGAGCTGCGTATGTCAGGAAGAAGAAAGGGGAAAGAAGCGAGGAGCGAGACCAGAGGGAGCCACGCAGAAACCTCTGGCCTCTCTGCACGTCCGTCTTACCCTACAGAGTGGTGACTCTAAAAGGCCAAGGGTGCCAGCGCCCAGCGACAGTTCACAGCCCGAGACACACTTTGCTCACACGCCTCCCTCCTGCTCTGGTTCCTACCTGATGAAAAGCATTACCGGTTTTGATGTTTCCAACCTCCCCCATTTTCCCTGGTGAAAGATCCATTCATTTCAGTGCTAACAAGACATCAGAAGTAGGGAGAAGGAACAAAAGACTGAGTGCGTGCTAAGGAGGGAGGCAGTCTGTAGAGGCACCCCTCTTTTCACCTTGCCCACGGAATAAAGGGTTGAAGACTAAGACATTTTATAGATGACTCTCGAGAACTTGAAGTTACTCAGTTGCTCTAAAAACAGCAGCCCTGGCTCCCTGGGCCTGGGGCTAAGTAGCTGCAGTGAGGGCAGATCACAGCCTTCCCTAAACCTGAGTTACAGCAGATCCAAAGGGAAAATAAATCCCTTCCGTCTGTGAAGCAGCAAGTCTGATTAGTGCCAAGGAAGTGGTTATGAGGGTCAGGGATGGGGAGAAAATGCTTCATCCAGTTGTAAATACTAAATGCATTAGAATCTATCACTCTGAGGGATGTTGGTGTTGGTGGGGAAAGTGGAGAACTCATTTGCTCACAAATGTTTAGTGAGTACCTACTAAGCCCTAGGAGGATAAAAGTGAGCAAAATAGACAGGATCTCTGCCCTCATGGAACTAAAAGTTTAAGCAGAGGTCACATGTGAAACAGTTCTACTCATGTAAGTATAATTATAAATTGAGACACATGCCTTGAAGGAAAAGTAGTGTTGTGAGACCATTTAACACAGACACGCTATTTGGACATAGGAGACAGCCTATATGGAGATCAGGAAGGCCCATCTCAAGAGGTGACATTTAGACTGAGACCTGAAGGGGAGAGGGTACTAAGCAGGCAGGGTAGGGAACAGCATGTTGCACAGAGGCAACAGCATCGTATGCACAAAGAACAGCATGAGCTGGTCCAGCTCGGAGGAAGACAGACTGGTAGTGCAAGCAGCAGACCCGTCAGGATTAGAGAGTCAACAAATGTGTGCTGAGCCTGTGAAATGCTAGGTGCTGCTCTGAGCATTTGGAATGCAGCTGTGAACAAAATTTGCAAGGTCTCCACCCTCCTGGAGTTTACATCCCAGATGTTCGCCTAGTGAGAAACTAGACTTTGGTAGAACTGCCATTGATTCAAACTACATGACCGCAATGAGGAAATGGACAGTGCTGCTTCATAGACTCAAGGATGTTTTCATCTGATGGGCTGACAGCATGGCCCTTGAAACTTACAGTGAGGGAAGACCCTCTTCCCTTATCTGTCTGGCTATATGCCAGACGGACATCATCCGTGGTAAGGCAGTAGGTGACAGGGCAACCAGGTCTAACGAGGAGGATATCCACACTTTGTGCCAGGAATTCTAGCTCACCATGGCAAGTGGTCTGGAAGGGATCAGCTCTTCCATCAACCAGTTAAAGCTTCAAAGACGGGCTGGGTGCAGCGGCTCATGCCTGTAATCCCATCACTTTAGGAGGCTGAGATAGGCGAATCACTTGAGGTCAAGAGTTCAAGACTGGCCTGCCTAACATGGTGAAACCCCATCTCTACTAAAAATACAAAAATTAGCCTGGCGTGGTGGCACGCACCTATAGTCCCAGCTACTCAGGAGGCTGAGGCAGGAGAATTATTTGAACCTGGGAGGTGGAGGTTGCAGTGAGCCGAGATTGTGCCACTGCACTCCATCCTGGTGGGGGAGGAAAAAAAAAACCTTCAAAGATGGTTCTGGCACACAGCATACTAGTTAGGGCATGGGATTTTTGAGTCAAACAATCCTGGCTTCTTGTCCCAGCTCTGCCACTTGCCAACTAGGCCCAGAACTTAACCTCTCTGATCCCCAGTTTCTTAGTCTATAAAATAGGGTTAATGGGACCTTTACAATAAGGTCATTGTTAGGATGAAAAGAGTGGGGGCATAGAAAGGTCTCGGTATCCTGTGCAGCACACAAGCAAATGCTCAGTCAGCATCAGCTACTATGAATATTACGATCATGATAGAGCCCACACCCGGCTAAAGACGCCTGGTTTAATACAATTGTCATAGATCACAGAATTATAACTCAGGCAATTAAGTGCAATTCCTAACCCTCTCCCCTTTATTCATACATTGCCAGGGAAACCAAGGCACAGTTCAGCATCTAGCCCAGCATAACCCCAGGACTTCAAAGTCAGGAATGTTCATTTCTGAAAACAGTGAAGCAACCACAGGAAGCATGCTGCAGAAGGGAACAACTGGCCGAATTAGTCCCACGGGAATTACTCGGAAATATCTTCTACTCAAAAAGACTCTGCAAATTTTCCATTGCAAATATTTAATATCAAATTGGATTCTCTCTTCCGCCTTTGCCAGTGGAGTGCTTAAAATAATTTTAATATTAGCTGAAGCCAAGTAAAATTAGGAAAATAAATCTGCAACATTTCCTTCCCCTCCTCCTCCTCTGCCTGCCCGCAACACATCCCAAAGTCAAAATTCAATGATCTGAAGTATTCAGCAGCTTGGCAGCACAGCAGTAGCTTTTAAAACAGATGACATGGTTCCAACGTTGGCCCTGATCTTTACAAATTTTATGATTTTAGGCTAATAACTTATGCTCCTTAAGCCTCACCTTCCTCTTCCATCAGATAAGAGTACTTACCTCATTGAGTTACTGTGGGAATTCAATGACATAATCTATGTAAAGCAGCAGGCACACAGGAAAAGTTCTACAGATGAGCGTTAGCTGCTATTCTTTCTACTACCTGTTCTATTCCAACCCTATGATCAGAGAGGACCTGGGTGCAGCTGTGCCAGGAGACTTCACATGGGCACCAGCTGACCAAGGAGAAGAGCCTCCTCAGCTGGAATGGGGTGAGAAGGTTTGGCGTCCTCCCTAGAGATTAATGAGCCACACTCAGAAGGAAACATTTGTGTGAAATTAAGAGAATCCACCAGCAACTGAGTTAAACTACAGTGACACAAATAGAGCTGCCTTCCTCTGCTTCTTTTTCTTCTTCGTCTTTTTTTTTTTTTTTTTTTTTTTTTTTAGACAGAGTCTCGCTCTGTCACCCAGGCTGGAGTGCAGTGATGCGATCTTGGCTCACTGCAAGCTCCGCCTCCCCTCCCGAGTAGCTGGGACTACAGGCGCCCGCCACCACGCCCGGCTTTTTTTTTTTTTTTTTTTTTTGTGTGTATTTTTAGTAGAGATGGGGTTTCATAGTTAGCTAGGATGGTCTCGATCTCCTGACCTTGCCTCAGCTTCCCAAAGTGCTGGGATTATAGGCATGAGCCACTGTGCCTGGCCTTTTTTTTTTTTTTTTTGAGAGGGAGTCTCGCTCTGTCGCCCAGGCTGGGATGCAGTGGCCGGATCTCAGCTCACTGCAAGCTCCGCCTCCCAGGTTTACGCCATTCTCCTGCCTCAGCCTCCCGAGTAGCTGGGACTACAGGTGCCCGCCACCTCGCCCGGCTAGTTATTTTTTGTATTTTTTAGTTGAGACGGGGTTTCACCTTGTTAGCCAGGATGGTCTCGATCTCCTGACCTCGTGATCCGCCCGTCTCGGCCTCCCAAAGTGCTGGGATTACAGGCTTGAGCCACCATGCCCGGCCCCTCTTTTTTTTTTTTATGTTTTATTTTTGAGACAGGGTCTAGCTCTGTGGCCCAGGCTTGAGTGTGGGGGCACAATCTCAACTCACTGCAATCTCTGCCTCCCAGGCTCAAGTGATCCTCCTATCTCTCATTAGTCTCCTAAATAGCTGGGACTACAGGCACACACCACCACACCTGGCTGATTTTTTTTTTTTTTTTTTTTTTGTAGAGATGAGGTCTTGCTAGATTGTGCAGGCTCATCTTGACCTCCCAAGCTCAAGCAATCCACCTGCCTTGGCCTCCCAAAGTGCTGGGATGACAGGCATGTGCCACCACGCCCGGCCCCTCTGTCTCTTAATAGTTTCAATTCCCAAGTCAGAGTAAACAGCAGATTAAAATCTTAGACTTTTAAAGCATATTCAAGGACCCCTACAAGGTTTTCTTTTCTTCTTTCCCGTCCAGTTTTCCTCCCAGTGAGCAGTGCAAAGTCTATAACCTCGTGGAACGTATAGTCTAGGCAACAGGACAGACCATAAAGTCATCAATTAGGAAAAATCCTATGAAAGAAATAAAGTGAGTGTTGAGATGGAGAGTGACTGGGGATATACCCTCAGTTGAGGTGGTCAGGGAAGGCTTCCCCGAGGAAGCAGTATATAACCAGAGGCTCCACCAGTCACACAAAACAGATTAAACAGATTATCTTGCTAATTCTTTTTTTTTTTTTTTTTTTTGAGATGGAGTCTCACTCTGTCGCCCAGGCTGGAGTGCAGTGGCCGGATCTCAGCTCACTGCAAGCTCCGCCTCCCGGGTTTACGCCATTCTCCTGCCTCAGCCTCCCGAGTAGCTGGGACTACAGGCGCCCGCCACCTCGCCCGGCTAGTTTTTTTTGTATTTTTTAGTAGAGACAGGGTTTCACCATGTTAGCCAGGATGGTCTCGATCTCCTGACCTTGTGATCCGCCCGTCTTGGCCTCCCAAAGTGCTGGGATTACAGGCTTGAGCCACCGCGCCCGGCCTATCTTGCTAATTCTTTATTTCCTAGGCAAAAAAAAAAAAACAAAAAACACAAAAAACAAAAAACAGACCCAATAATGAAGTACTTGAGCCAAGCCAAAGAAAGATTAGACTGGAGAGGGTGGGGTCTTTCTATTTAATCAGTCTCTTCCCTCACCACTAAGCAATGTAAAGGTTAGCACAGGATGGAGCCAGGAGGGTCTAACACACCTCCCCCACAGATGGCCCTAAAGCATAACCAGAAACACAGGTCTCTCTAATTTGTGCCAGAGCCACTACTAGACTAATAACAATCATAACAGCAATAAGCACTTAACAAGCCCACGCTCTGCACCAGGCATCGGGCCACACGCTTCCGGCACGTTCCCGGACTTCTTTAATCCCCAACACAATGGGGATGATATAGTACCATCATCAACATCCACATCACACTGACAAGAAAACCAAGCTCAGGGAGGTTCAGTGGCCCAGCATTACACAGCCACCATGAGGCAGGATGGGCATTCTATGAGACAGGCACTCTTATGAGTCCCATTTTACAGCTGAAGAAATTAAGACCCAGAGAGGTAAAGTGACCCATTCGATGCCTACAGCCAGGAATGGGCAGAGGGAGGCTTTAAACCTAGGCAGACGATGGCAGAGTTCATGCATTGGAGGACTCTGAGGTGTGTGCAGGGAATAGCAGGCAGTTCCATTTCTCGCCAGGAAGAGGTATATGAAGAGATGTGGAAGGAGAGTCTACATTCATTCCATAAATGTGAGATGCACAGAACAACCAGACATGGCACCGCCTCTCCAGAACTTTGGTCTAATAGGAAGGACAGAGATGGACAAGTTTATACACAAATACTTGTAGGGATAAGAGTGAAGGAGTTTAGGGTGTAATGAGAGCAGGTAAGAAAGAAGTTTATGAGGCAGACCCCCAAGACACAAATGAAGGTTAGCTGGGGAGACACAGGGGATATCACCGTGCCAAGTGTCAGGAGGAACAACTGCACAGACCCTAGAAAATTGGAGGAAGTGACAGAAAGCTGAAGGGCTGGGGTACGCTAGGTGAGGGGAGTAAGGTAGGGAGTAACAGCAGATGGGTAGGGACAGGTTGGCAGGGGAGAAAATGGAGGAAGGGATGGTGGCTGGTCATGGGGAGTTCATAACAGCAGGGCTAGGGAAGCTCAACCAACAGGCTGGAGGGGTCTGAACACTGCCTGCCACAAGCAGAGCTGCACTTCAGGGAGGTGGGACTGGAGACACGTGTGAAGCGCTTTGAGGGGAAGCAGCGCTGGTGGTGTGGAAACAATGACCACATCCAGGTGGAGGTAATGACTATGACAGGAGCGAGCGGTAAGGAAAAGTAGAGGCGAGAAGGAATTCAAGAGACATAGCAGAGAGAGGTGGGTCAGAACCCCAGGAATACCTAGGGGTTAAGGGAGAGAGCTGAGTCCCAACTGCGGACTGGGGACATAGGACTATTTAAAAAACAGCAAAATGGCCAGGTAGAGCGGCTCACTCCTGTAATCCCAGCACTTTGGGAGGCCAAGGCGGGTAGATCACCTGAGGTCAGGAGTTCAAGACCAGCCTGACCAATATGGAGAAACCCCATCTCTACTAAAAAAATACAAAATTAGCCGGGCGTGGTGACACATGCCTGTAATCCCAGCTACTAGGGAGGCTGAGGCAGGAGAATCGCTTGAACCTGGGAGGCGGAGGTTGCGGTGAGCTGATATCGCACCATTACACTCAACCTGGGCAAGAAGAGCAAAACTCCATCTCAAAATAAAACAACAACAACAACAAAAAAAAAAAAACCAGCAAAATTTCCATTAGAGCTTGTTAAAGGTGAGGCCTGTTGGAGTGACAGCTCCTGAGCCCCGCGCTGGGCACCCTGACGTGCTCTGTGAAACAAATGCCACTCATCTCACATCACATAGTGGAAAGCCGGCGCTGGGTGAAGTGGAGTGATCAGGCCCTTCACATCCTCGTGCATGGAAGAGCTGGAGTACAAATCCAGGCCTCTCCAGACCAAGGCTTAATTCCCTGGACCAGCCCATGCAGCTTCCCTGCAGTTGTTCTTCGGGCTTCTATTTTTCTCCATTTATACCCACTTGCTCATGTCATGCCATCTAAAGAAGTGAATGCTTTCAGATGACCCACCCCATACTGGCCAAGAGACTGCTAACTGACAACTTTTGAACAAAGCAAAACCCACATGCAAGTTGCATTTGGCATACGCAATATTTATTTATTTATTTATTATTTATTTATTTATTTAAAGATGGGCTCTCCCTCTGTGGCCTAGGCTGGAGTTCAGTGGTACAGTCATAGTGAAGTAGGCGGCACGACTTGACTCCAGAGGTGGGGCTCAGACACCGGACCAGACTGAGAACTAACAAAAACAGGGCCTGGGTGGAAGCAGCTTTCCACTCAGACACACCCACCGGTGTGCCATGGCAACACCTGGGAGTTACCGCCCTTTTCTATGGAAATGACCCAATGACCCAAAAGTTACTACCTCTTCCCTAGAATTTTCTGCATCAACCGCCCTTTAATCTGCATGTTATTAAAGGTGAGTATAAATGTGACTGCAAATCTGCTCTGAGCTGCTGCTCTTTGCCTGTGAGGTAGCCCTGCTCTGCAGGAGCTGTCATGGGGCAGTAACACTGTTGGAGCTATAACACTGCCTCTTCAATAAAAGCTCTTTTCTTCTACCTCTGGCTTGCCCTTGAATTCTTTCCTGGGTAGCTGGAATTATAGGTGTGCACCACCATGCCCAGCAGAAATTTGTTTAACAACATGGATTTGGGTTTTTGTGTTTTGTTTTGAGATGGAGTCTCACTCTAT
The DNA here is from genome assembly GCF_043159975.1 of Macaca nemestrina. Classification (NCBI taxonomy): domain Eukaryota; kingdom Metazoa; phylum Chordata; class Mammalia; order Primates; family Cercopithecidae; genus Macaca; species Macaca nemestrina. The sequence continues at coordinate 38,002,354 of NC_092130.1, forward strand.
CGCCCAGGCTGGAGTGCAGTGGCACAATCTTGGCTCACTGCAACCTCTGTCTCTCGGATTTAAGCGATTCTCCTGCCTCAGCCTCCCAAGTAGCTGGCATTACAGGCGCCTACCACCAGGCCTCATTTTTGTATTTTTAGTAAAGACAGTGTTTCACCATGTTGGCCAGGCTAGTCTCGAACTCCTGACCTCAGGTGATCTGCCAGCCTCGGCCTCCCAAAGTGCTAAGATTACAGGCATGAGCCACCGCACCCAGACTTAAAACATGGATTTGTTCCCAACGTTTAAAAATTAGAAGATTTTTCATACAAATCCAGATATCTGGCTGGGCCCAGGGGCTCACACCTGTAATCCCGCACTTTCGGAGGCCAAGGTGGGAAGATCGCTTGAGCCCAGGAATTTAAGACCAGCCTAGACAATGTAGCAAGATTCTGTCTCTACAAGAAATGCAAAAGTTGTAAAAATAAAAACAAATTCAGCTATCTGGCTTCTCTTTAAGAAACAGATTATCTGGTGACATTGGGCCCATATTTTCATGTGGCAACAATTACCTGGAGTTGAGAAGTAGCTGTCCTCTTAGGGGGGCACAGGCTTTCTAGTTCACCATAGTCCCTATCCCCAAATATCCAACAACCAAAATGGAAACTAAGATGCGTGGCCAGCCAATAAGTCTGCTCTTTAAAACCAGTGGTCATTTTTGTCTTGGGGACCATCGGGAGTGGTGGGGACAAGGGTTAACTAGAGAGTACAGTTTTCAACTGATGGGGTGCCCCACTTTCCTAGGCTTTGTAGGCATTTGAGTCTCTGACCACATGCTGCTGTTATTTGATCTTATCAGAAGGTAGAGGAGCCAGCCTAGTTGAATATTAATGCCTGGGTCACAGTTTGGGACCACACAAGAATAGTCTCTTCCTCCACATTGCAACCACCACGTCCCCACCCAGCTCCTGAGTTACTCACCCACTGCCACACAGATCCTAAGTTTTAATTCAGAAGGTTGTGCAGCAGGACATCCCAGGGAAGTGGGGACACAGAAGTGCATTTGTCTCACACCATTTGGAAGTAAATACAACCCAAGTGGAACAGGGCTCACGCTGAGGCTGGCTGAGGTCTCCAGTGAAACGAGACATTCTTTCAGGGCAACATCCTAACAAAGGAGCCCAGAAGGGAAAAATCTGATTACAGAACTTCCTCTCCCTAGTTGAGGTTTGGCACAGAATAGAAAAATGAAACACACCCCTTGCTTCTTTCCAGAAAAACTCAATATGGAGAATGGGGATATGGGGAGACAGTCAGGAAAATGAACAGGAAGATTCCTTATAGTCTGCTCTGAAGGCAAGTGGGTGGGTATCCTGGGTCCTTGCTATTTAGGATGACAGAAAACACCCAGTATCTCCAAACACTCTCGAGTGCTCTGCATTCTCTCTCTCTCTCATTTCATCTTACTGGATTCTGCCCAGTGGAGAGCAAGCCTTGACTTCCCGACTTCACAGAAGCCACCCACCATGCACACACTTCCTGAGATTCCATCAGTAACTAGCAGTTCTCTGGAGAACCCTACCACTAAAGAGTTAGGCCTGGGGCACACTGAGGTTATGTGATGAGCAACCACAGACATCTTTCCATTCCTTACAAAGTTTACACCCAGGTAGGGGAGACAAACAGTAATCAAATAATCACACACATTCGTACACACATTATTCCAAATGGAACTGTGTAGTCTGGAGGAAAGAGACACGGTCCTATGCAGATAGCAAGGTTATCAGGCATTGCCAGGGTGGGCAGAGAAGGGTAGCAGTTGACTAGGTGAAGGAGGTGGCGCAGGAAGAGCATTCTAGCAGAGGGAACAGCAAATGCCAAGACCCTAAGGAAGCAGGGAGCATGGTGTGCTCCAGGACCTGAGAGGGCTCCTGCAGCGGAGTGTGGGCTGCAGGGGCCAGGTCGTGGGCAAGGAAGTGTCTGATAAGCATCTCCACACCTGCAGCACTGCATCATGGTTGTTCCACCCACTGCAGACTCTGGGTTGGGCACTTTCTTCAGTAACCTCACCCAGCTCTCAACACAGGAAGCCCTCAGCAAGGTCAGGATGAATGCGTGTATGAGAAGAACCGTGACAAGGACACACTTTGTGGAGGATAAAAAAGCAGAAGAAATTAACACAAGTTTGTGAATTAAATACACATCAACCAGCATAAAGCTGCAGCAGACAGGTTAAGGCAACTCTAACTTCAGTGCAATAAACCCTGGAGATGTTCTTCTGCAACTGGGAGTCTTTCCTCTCGGTCTCTGATTCTGAAGCTTCAAGCAGACTGCCAGCATCCTTGTGGCCCTTACACACCTGGCGGCCACCCTCCCCAGACCCTGGCCAGGTGAGCCCAGGCAGGAGGTCAAAGAGCACAGGCACCGTGTGCGCCTCCAGGTGCATGGGGCCTGCCCAGGAACAGGCAGGGGCCTTGCTGCGCCTGCTGTTTCCTCTTAAGGATTGGTTTAGTTCCAGTGTAGTTGGCCTGAAGGACCTGAAGCAAAGGTGGGTGGGCTCTGCGGAAGGGGAGCCCGGGGAGAGCCGGCGGGAGGCATGCACTCCTCAGCCAAGGGTGGCAGGATTCCCCAGGGGCGCCAGCCGAAGTCCAAATTAAAAACTGCCCGGGAGGCAATGGGACTACTGTGTGGTTTCTAGGGTGTGATGACATCACTGATGAAGGGAACAAACCAGACAAGATGAGAGAACAAGAGATGTCCCCATCCACCTCTCTGGAAAGCCAAGTCCATGCCTCAGAAATTACCCAGGTATAATTTCAAATAACAAATATAAGTCAGGATTTTTAAACCACCTTTTCTGATTGCTCTAAATTCTCACAAACAACACCTTGAATTTATCCATCCTCTCGAATCTGTGGAAGAAATTTCATTCGAACCCGGCAAATGGCTTCGGGGTGCTTCAAACAGCAGCTGGTAATCTTTTTAAAGCATGCCTCAGTTCATGGGGTCCACTTTATCAACTCTCTAAGGGCTTCTCATTGCACCTAAAATTAGATCGAAAAGCCACACCATGGTCTAACCCCTGCCCACGGCATCAACCTCCTCTCCTACCTCCTGCTCACCACGCTGCAGTCAAACTGGCCGTTGTTCAGTTCCTCAACCAGGCCAAACACTTCCAGCCTCCAGGCCTGTGCACATGCTGTTTCCCCTGCCTGGAATGCCACCGCCACTACTGTCACCCCTACTGTCACCCCAGCCTCCAACTTAAGTATCACCACCTCAAAGACAGACCTTTCTTCAAAGCACCCTCCAACTTTTCCACTTCATCTTTTCTTGTCTCAGACCCTATTTGAGACGGAGTCTCACTGTGTCGCCAGGCTGGAGTGCAGTGGCGCCATCTTGGCTCACTGCGACCTCCACCTCCCGGATTCAAGCGATTCTCCTGCCTCAGCCTCCTAAGTAGCTGGGACTACAGGCGTGTGCCACCATGCCTAGCTAATTTTTGTATTTTTAGTAGAGACATAGTTTCATTATGTTGGCCAGGATGGTCTCGATCTCTTGACCTCGTGATCCGCCCACCTCGGCCTCCCAAAATGCTGGGATTACAGTTGTGAGCCACAGAGCCCGGCCTGTCTTGGGCCCCATTTCTTTAATTTTTAGGGCAGATGCATGCCTAGGCGGGAATGCTCTTCAGTCTCCCCCAGCATTTTTCACTTTTCTGTAACTTATTTATCCTCAGGCTCTCCCACTAGACTGTGAGCACCAAAAGGAAAACCTTGATTCAGATGTTTTCCTATCACAGCACAGTGCCCAGCACGTGGGAGGTATTCAACTGCTGCTAACTGTTGAACAAATCAGCCAGGTCATCTGCAAAATGACTGTCCTGGACTCCTCAAAAACATCAGCTCCTGGGAGTAAAAAAGGCTGGGGAATCATTCATGATTAAAGCACACCAAAGATTAAAGCACACAGCTTAATGCAATATGTATCCTTGATTGGCCTGGGTCAGAAACAAAAACAAACAAGAGAAAAGGAACATGATAGAGACAATAAGGGAAACTTTAATATGGACTGTACGTTAAAGAGTATTACATCCATAATACATTTTCTGAATTTGAGAATTCCAGTAGGAGAATGCAGAGATGCATGTGGAAGTACTGTAGGAGGGAACTGTAATGATACCTGCAACTTACTTTCAAAATGGCTCAGCAAAAATATACACACTTGTATATATACACCTACATATAGCATTCTTTTATTCTTACAATTTTTCTATAGTTTTTAATATTTCAAAGTAAAAAAATGGGGGGAATAAAATAGATTTTATTACTATTAAATAATAGCATGGTGGCTCATGCCTGTGATCCCAGCACTTTGAGAGGCTAAGGCAGGTGGATCACCTGAGGTCAGGAGTTCAAGACCAGTTTGACCAATATGGTGAAACCCCATCTCTACTGAAAAATACAAAATTAGCTGGGTGTGGTGGCTCACGCTTGTAATCCCAGCTACTCAGAAGCTGAGGCAGAAGAATCACTAGAACCTGGGAGGCAGAAGTTGCAGTGAGCCGAGATCACACCACTGCACTCCCACCTGGGCAACAAGAGTCTTAAAAAAAAAAACAAAAACAGGCCGGGCGCGGTGGCTCAAGCCTGTAATCCCAGCACTTTGGGAGGCCGAGACGGGCGGATCACAAGGTCAGGAGATCGAGACCATCCTGGCTAACACGGCGAAACCCCGTCTCTACTAAAAACACAAAAAATTAGCCGGGCGAGGTGGCGGCGCCTGTGGTCCCAGCTACTCGGGAGGCTGAGGCAGGAGAATGGCGTGAACCTGGGAGGCGGAGCTTGCAGTGAGCTGAGATCTGGCCACTGCACTCCAGCCTGGGCGACAGAGCGAGACTCCGTCTCAAAAAAAAAAACAAAAAAACAAAAAACAAAAACAAAAAAAACCCCATGTAATAGATGGATAAATGTCGGAGATTTTGTTCTCTTTTTTGGTTGGAGTGACATGATTCATCCAAAATCATAAGGATAGTCTTGACCAGGCATAGTGGCTCACACCTGTACTCTCAGCACTTTGGGAGGCTGATGCAGGAGGATTGCTTGAACCTAGGAATTCAAAACCAGCCTGGCCAACAACGCAAGATCCCCATCTCCCCCCCTCCCCCCACCAAAAAAAAAAAAAAAACTAGTCAAGTGGCCAGGCGCGGTGGCTCACACCTGTAATCCCAGCACTTTGGGAGGCCAAGGCAGGCAGATGACCAGAGGTCAGGGGTTGCAGACCAGCCTGGCCAACATAGTAAAACCCTGTCTCTACTAAAAATACAAAAATTAGCTGGGCATGGTGGCGGGTGCCTGTAATCCCAGCTACTTGGGAGGCTGAGGCAGGGAGAATTGCTTGAACCCAGGAGGCAGAGGTTGCAGTGAGCCAAGATAGTGCCATTGCACTCCAGCCTGGGTGACACAGTGAGATTCTATCTCAAAAACAAACAAAAAAACAACAACAAAAACAAAAAACAAAAAAAAAAAAAGGCTAGGCGCAGTGGCTCACACCTGTAATCCCAGCTCTTTGGGAGGCCAAGGCGGGTGGATCACAAGGTCAGGAGATCAAGACCATCCTGGCCAACATGGTGAAACCCCGTCTCTACTAAAAATACAAAAAAATTAGCCGGGCGTGGTGGTGGGCACCTGTAGTCCCAGCTACTCGGGAGGCTGAGGCAGGAGAATGGCATGAACCTGAGAGGCGGAGCTTGCAGTGAGCCGAGATCGTGCCACTGCACTCCAGCCTGGGCGACAGAGGGAGACTCTGTCTTAGAACAAAACTAGTCAAGTGTAAGGTTGTGCACCTGTAGTCCTAGCTATTCAGGAGGCCAAGGCAGAGGGTCACTTGGACCCAGGAGTTTGAGGCTGCAGTGAGCTATGATCATACCACTGCATACCAGCCTGGGCAACAGAGCAAGGCCTTGTCTCTAAAAAACAAAAAAGTCTCTGGCAGAGTTGAGATTATGACCAAAATATCCAAACTCCCATATCTTTTTAATCTCTGTTGCATAAAACACACTTGGAATTTGTGACAATCTCAAATAGTTAACTTTCACAGCCCTGAAGTGAATTACTGGTTGGATATGAACCAGATAAAAAAAAAAAAAAAAAAAAATCAAAAACATGTTGGGTGATTTTAATCTGGGACTCTTGCTTCCAAGATTCTAAAGATAAAAGTTTCATTTGCATATATCTAGCCCCAAGACAACCAACCACATATCAGCCCTTTGCACATGCCCCATGCAATGTGAGCATGCCTCTAGTAACAGGGAGGAGCTAGAGACTTGGGGCATAGGGGGATGTGGATGGTGTGGGGGTAGGGGCAGAAGGAAACAAACCTAGCATTAAAGTTTCAATTTCTTATATTTGTCAGATTTCTTAAGCCTAAGCTTTCCTTTTTAAGACCTTTGGAGCCTGTGAAACTAACTGTATGTGGTCAAATTCTATTCATCCTTCAAGTCCCAGCCTAGACTCCTCTTCCTCCAGGAAGCCTTCCCTGACTTCTCTAGGATAGTCTAGGTGCCTAGTCTCTATTTTCTCTATTACAACTTGAACCTCATTATACTAATTTTTATCACCTGCTTGTCCATCTCCATCACTGGGTCACACCCTCTGAGGTGGCAGGAACTGGAATGTCAGTGCCTAACCCATAGAGGACCAAAGCTAATCCACTGAGCTAAACATGGAAACAGCTGGCCCAGTCCTACTCTTTCCAAATCTGAGATGGCTCGTGGCGGGCAGGCTGAGGGCAGCTCTCCGAAGCGGCTCCAGTGAAACTTTTCTTCTGCCTGTTGTTTCAGGTGTCCTGTGTCACATCCCCTTTGGGACAGGAAGTGTCCTATGTCACTGTTTTCTCCTCTTGTTCTGATATCAAAGGCTTAACCAGGGAGTTCCTGAGAGAAGATCGGGGGCTTGGGTCCAGTTACCCACCACCTGCTAGAACAGCGACTTGGCCCCACTGCCAAGTAGGGAACAACGCACCCTTTATTAAATACCAACATAATACATAGTGCTCACTCCATCCGGTCATTTCAGCTCAGGGATCAGCTTTAAAGTCTCGCCAGGGTGGGACAAGCAGAATGGGCTTCATGAGAGGCAGGAGATTTGTGGGTGCAAATTCTTTGGATTCCGTGGGTTTGATAGTGGGGCAGTTTCTCGACTGTTCTATCCCTTCCCAAGAAGACTCCAAACAGAAACTGTACCCACTGGTATCCATGACAGTAATTGCAACTGTGAGAAAGTCACTTAACAGCCAGAAAAGGTAGGAGCGATTCCCAGCTCCTCTCCTCCACCAGCCTGGAGCTCCATGGGTTATTTATCCTCTTGGAGCCATGGTTCCATTTGCTATGAATGGTGGTTAATACCTTTTAATATAGATAAGTGAGCATATTGGAAGGAACATATTATATACCATGCAAACATTTGTTATAACTTTAGGCTCCGAGTACTACAAAACTGTGATAGGATTCAGGAAACCACTCCCTTGAATGGATCAACAGCAGCAACTGGGAGAGTCACAGAACGGGCTTGCCAGGAGATTATAGACCTGACTGAAGAGACAGCACATGAACATCTGCTGACAGTTCATTATAGACTCAGTCAAGAATATAAAACTTGGTGGGGCCATGTGGGTACACGGAATAGGGGCAGATGCTGTGGATTTTAATTTCTTGTCTGCCATGGGCGGGCCCTGGCATTCAAAAGTTGAGTAGTTGATATGGTGACAGTCTTCCCCCAAGGGTCCTATTAGAGTTAAGACTGCTAAAGTTTTGTACATAACAGCCTGCACCCCCATCCTGCCACCTGCCTGCCTCTCTCTCTCTCTCTCTCTCCCTCCCTCCCTCTGTCTGTCTCTCTCTCTCTCTCTCTCTCTCTCTCTCTCTATATATATATATATATATATATATATATATGCACACCTGCTGACCCTCTGCAGGGAATGCTCAGTAGACCTACCAGCTCCTTCACATCCTTTGCATCTGAGCTCAGATGGGCCTTCCGCTCCTGCTTCTCTAACATAGCATCCTGGCCGTTCCCTCCACAGCGGGCTCCCAGTGGATGGTGACATGTTCCTGTTTTACATCTTGGCGGTCTCTTCCCATGGACCATAAACCACAAAAGGGTAGGGCCTTGTCTGTTGTGTTTACCCAGTGCCTGGCCATGAACTGCTCAACAAATGCTTACTGATTGAACATACAGATGGATGGATGAATGAATGAACAAATGAACTAATCAAAGGAAGGACTAAAGAGAGGGAAGAATTACTTCTCAACCCTGGGAGATACACATTCAGTAAAAGTAGCAGTATTCTGGCAGAAAAACTTGAGGCTAAACTTCTGGATTATGAATCCATGGTTTTATTAATACCTGTTTGGAGAAAATGACAGAGAATTCTTTTTGAGACGGAGTCTCGCTCTGTCGCCCAGGCTGGAGTGCAGTGGCCGGATCTCAGCTCACTGCAAGCTCCGCCTCCTGGGTTTATGCCATTCTCCTGCCTCAGCTTCCTGAGTAGCTGGGACTACAGGCACCCGCCACCTCGCCCGGCTAGTTTTTTTGTATTTTTTAGGAGACGGGGTTTTACCGTGTTAGCCAGGATGGTCTCGGCCTCCCAAAGTGCTGGGATTACAGGCTTGAGCCACCGTGCCCGGCCAACAGAGAACTCTTAACAAATTCATCTGTTCTGGTGGTTTGTGCGAACTTGAATTTTGCCTTCTTAAGTATTTGGAGAGGACCATGGAGCTGACCAGGTCTCCCAGAATGACCTTGTGTGGCCCGACGCAAGGATGGATAGACCAGCGTCTCTACTGCCACTTGAAACCTTTAACCCAACTCCAACGGGGCTGGAAGGGCCCAGAATCCTGAGAGCAGCTCCCTGGCAGTGAGCTCACAGCATTACTATTCCCCTCAAATGCAAGAGCCAAACCGCTGAGTATGCACCATCCAAACTCAAGGCTGTAGCTCACTGGGCAAAAGGGAGGTCATGGTGCAGAATGCTGGATGCTGCAGCCCCTGGAGAGGGCATAAAAAAAAATCCAGCCCCAAACACAGCTAAGCTTTGAGGGACATGATGGGCACACCTGAGGCTTTGCTGCCTAGCCTTAAGAAAATGTTTATGAAGAGAACCAGAGGGGAAAGAAAGAGAGGGGAGGTCGATGATTAAAAATACAACTAGAGCCACAGGAGAGGAAATGTCTCCTCTATGCCTCCCAGCAGGTCACTATTGTGGATGAGAAGTAATACCACTTGAAAAGCGCCAAACAGGAAGGAAGGGCATGAGGGGGGAAATGAGAGATCAGACTAAGCCAGAAAAAAAAAAAAAATTAAAAAAGCAAATGTCCTTTAGAGCAAAACTGTTCTATAGGGAGATACCTCATCACAAGTTTCTCTCTCTGTTTTAGAGCATTTTCTTCCCTGGTGTGCATTCTTTTTGGCTTTGGCAGGGAAGAGCAGGCCCTCTCTGCTTCTCTCCCCCTTTCTTTTTCCTGTTTTCTCTTTGGCCACCTCACATGCCTCCTACACCTTCTGGATTCCAAGAGCATCCTGAGGATATTTACTAGCAGGAAGCCAGGCAAGGAGGGAATTGACACAGTCATTAGGTGACATAAGCCTGCTGACAAGCTGCCAGCTCAGCCTATTGGAGATATAACTGAAAAGCCAGCATTTCCCTCAAACTAGGTCACCTCCAAGCGCTGTGGATGTCAGCGGGGAGTTCACCACAGACCGAGAACTGAGGAGCCAAGAGGTTAGTGGTTTCCCCTGGGGACAAGCGGAGGTCACACAAGGGGAAGACAAAGACCCACAGGGGAATTTGTGAGAACGGACAAAGCGGAAGACTGGAAGTGAGGCATCCATAGGCAAGTGGATTTCTAAAAGCAAGCTGTAGAGATCCAGCCGTCCAGGTCTGAGCAGGCCGCGGAAGCATACCTTGTGCCACTTATGTGGCATTTGGCACTCTGTTTTCATACACTCACTTCTATTTGCTTGCTAAGTATTCTCTCCACTGAACTACAAAAGTTCCCCCGAATAAAGTGTCAATTCCTTGTGTCTGTTAATATTTTGTCGTGTCTTCAGTTTCACCAAATACTGAGCCAGACCCAAAGCTAACATTTAATAAATGCCTGATGATTGTGTGATTGTGAAAAGAAAAAAAAGAGTGAATCTGATGATCACGTGGACTACAGAGTGAGTCAAACTTGAGTTTGACAGTTGGCTCCATTTGTTGTTAGCTGTATCCCTTTGAGTAACTTCTCCAAGCTCTGTATGCGTCAGGCTCCTCATTTATAAAGTAAGGATGTCGTATTGCCCACCTCATCTGGTTCTTGTGAGGATTTAGTGAGGAAGTTTGTATTATGGGCCTGGCACAAAGTGAAAGTTCAATAACTGTGGACTATTATTAAATTTCAGTTACTGCGACCACTGCGGTTGACGATAGGCTACTCTCTGGCTTTGGGTTTTCCTGAGAGCCTCCAGGCATGTCTGGGTTTTGCTCTTAACAGAACACCTGAAAATACTCCCCCAGGGTGCCTAAATCTGCCAACCTGGCAGACTTAGGATGAGAGCAGCAACAGGTGAATCATGTCCAACTGAAGACAGACTCCCTTCTGAATTGATGATACGCTGGCAAGATAAACCAGTTTTCAGCAAGGCGTTTTATGTCATCTGTCATTTCACCCTTGTGGTTAATGATAGAGGAAATCAGATGATAACACCACTAAATGGACTGGTAACGGGTGGAACATCCACATTAGCACTGCTCAGCGTGTGCCCTCTACAACATTTATATACAGGTTATCATGGCAGGAAAGGGGAGAGCCTCATGGTCAGTTATGTTTGGAAAATTACATCTAACAATTTCTTCTCAGAATTTGTGATATGCACGTAAGCAGCATGACCTTCCAGAAGGGGTTATGGTAGACAGCACTATCTAAACATATTTGATTACAGGGCTCTGGTTGGTTTGGGGTTGTTTTGTGTAAACTTAACGGGTACAAGTGCAATGTTGTTACATGGATATATTGTGCAGTGGTGATGTCTGAGCTTTAGTGTATCCATCACCCAAATAATGGATGTCATACCCATTAAGTGATTTCTCGTTACCCACCCTTTTCTCCCTCCCCACCCTTCTGAGTCTCCAGTGTTGCTCACAGGACTCTGTTACTGAGGAGTATCCTTCAGACTGGTATTCTTCAGAATATGATTTGAACTAGGTGTGGTGGCCAGTGCCTGTAGTCCCAGTTACTCAGGAGGCTGAAGCAGGAGGATCAAGGCCGGCCTGGTCAATATAGCAAGACCATGTCTCAATCAATCAATCAATAGCCTGCCAAAGGTGAGCTCAAGAGAGGATATTGAAAGAAAAAAAAAAAGGAATATGCTTTGAGAAATGCTCATCCATGTTCAAAGGATATGTGACACCAACCCTGGCAGGAGTGTCTGAAGGGCATGTTGTTGGCTCTGTCTTTGACCCTGTCTGGGTCAACACCATTAATTTGCTGGCATGCTGATCAGATTTGAAGATGACCCTAAGCTAAGCAGGGAGTCTGAGAGGGAAGATGGTATAATCAGGACGATGGACTAGCAAGATACTTCATAGCAATAAATATCAGGTGCCCTATACATAGTCCAGAAACCACACAAACCATCCAGGATGGTGGAAGATAGGCCTCAATGTAGTGCACATGAAAAATACTCAGGACTCTGGTGACTGTGGAGAGAGAGAACAAAAAGCTGGCAGCCAGGCGCGGTGGCTCACACCTGTAATCCCAGCACTCTAGGAGGTCAAGGTGGGCAGATTGCTTCAGCCCAGGAGATCTAGACCACCCCCGGCAATGTAATGAGACCTTGACTCTAAAAAAAAAAAAAAAAAAAAAATCAAGAAAATGAGCCAGGCGTGGTAGCACGTACCTGTAGTCCCAGCTACTCAGGAGGCTGAAGCAGGCAGATCACTTGAGCCTGGGAGGTGGAGACTGCAGTGAGCCAAGATTGTGCCACTGCACTGCAGCCTGGGTGACGGAGTGAGACCCTGTCTCAAAAAGAAAGAAAGAAAAAGAAAGCTGGATCCTTGATAAAGGAATCTGAGCCTATGGATTAAGCCTCACCTGAAGCCATAGCTACCCTGCTGCCCCCAGCCCTGTAAATATACCAGTGAATTCCGTTTAAAATTTTATTTTTCATTTTTTTAATCTGCAACATAAACATTCCAAACTGATAGCCCTATTAAGTGTACTAAGGTTTCCAAAGCAGATATTACACTTTTAGGAAGAACTAAAAGAAGCCTCAGGTCAAATGAAAGAGAGACAGCTTACCCTTCCTGCTGGTCAGGTGGCTTTTTAGCTTGTTCATGATGCTGGGTACCAAATTAGAGGGATACAGACACACTAGGAAAAACTATCAGGATTACAAGGATCCCTGAAACCATGTTCCATGGAGACTTAAGTAAAAGTAAACAAATAAAAGAGACTCAAGGCCGGGCGCAGTGGCTCATGCCTGTAATCCCAGCACTTTGGGAAACTGAGGCGGGCGGATCACGAGGTAAGGAGTTTGAGACCAGCCTGGCCAACATAGTGAAACCCTGTCTCTACTAAAAATACAAAAAATTAGCTGGGCATGGTGGTGGGCACCTATAATCCCAGCTACTTGGGAGGCTGAGGCAGGAGAATTGCTTGAACCCAGGAGGTGGAGGTTGCAGTGAGCCGAGATCGTGCCACCGCACTCCAGCCCAGGGGACAGTGCGAGACCCCATCTCAAAAAAAAATTTTAAACAGAAAGAGACTCCGATAAATAAGAGATCTAAAAACTTGGGAAGATCTAGCCTTCCAAACAGAAGACCTGTGAGGGATACGGCATTCCATGAGGAATCCAATGCTTTTTAATCTTCTACAGCCCAGACTCTCTTGAAAAACTATTGAAAGCTATGGGAACTCTCCCCAGGAAACTGCACATGGAAACCAAATTCTACATTTTTAGGGGATTGCTGCCCCTCTACCACCACCGCCAAAGCCCATCCACAGACAACCCCCGTAGAAGACCAAAACCAGTGTTCGGAGCCTCAGGATTAGGCATCACCTGTGTAACGCCCACCCCTTGCCGAAATAATAAACTAGAACCAATGGATGGGTGTCATACAGAGGTGAGCATCGGCTCAGTAAAAAGACATTCCCATCATCCCTGCCATCGGGAAACAGAAAAGGCTGCCTGGCATGTAGGGAGCTTGTCATCACTGGAGGTTTCCAATAAAAAACGAATTAGCCTTTTCAGGGAAGTCATAGAGAGGGTTCAGTCATGCCACTGGACTAAATGACCCAAGGCCTTTTAGGACTTTGCTACTTAAAATGTAGTCTGAGGGCCAGCAGCGCTGGCATCATCTGGGAGCTTGTCAGAAGTGCAGAATCTCAGGTTCACATCTCAGAGCAGTGCTTCATGCAGCTCTGACTCATCTGCATGTCAGAGCTTAAGAAGCACTGCTCTAAGATTTTCTAAGGGGAGAGAAATAAAAATATTCTGTTTCCTCAGCAGCAGTCTTGCACCTATGCCTTCAGAGAGCTGCCCTTTTAGCTTTATATAAGTTTGGATTTTAGAAGTGAGGGCCCTGCTGTAAAACCTCATCCCACCCTGTCCCATGAGTTACCATAACACTAACATGAGTTCGCTATCTTCTCAAAGGTGGCAGATGGAGAACCTAGGGGAAGAGTGGAATAATTCCTGCTTTGTTTCTAAGCCAGTTCCTGAACTTCTACAAGGAAATGGTAATTTAAAAATATTTATCCTCATGACTGTTTTATTTGTTTTTTTTTTTTTTTTTTTTGAGACGGAGTGTCGCTCTATCACCCAGGCTGGAGTGCAGTGCCGTGATCTCAGCTCACTGCAAGCTCTGCCTCCCAGGTTCAAGCCATTCTCCTGCCTCAGCCTCCCGAGTAGCTGGGACTATAGGTGCCCGCCACTACACCGGCTAAATTTTTGTATTTTTAGTAGAGACGGGGTTTCACCATGTGAGCCAGGATGGTCTCGATCTCCTGACCTCATGATCCACCCGCCTCAGCCTCCCAAAGTGCTGGGATTACAGGCGTGAGCCACTGCGCCCGGCCACGACTTTTTTTTTTTTTTTTTTTTTTTTTTTTTAAGAAACAGGGTCTTGCTGTGTTACCCAGGCTGGCAAGCAGCAGTGCAATCTTAGCTCAGTGTAACCTCAAACTCCTGGGCTCAAGGGATCCTCCCACCTCAGTTTCCCCACTAGCTAGGACTTACAGGTATGCACTGCCACACCCAGCTAATTTTTTTTTTTTTTTAAATGAGGGCCCAGGTTGGTCTCCAACTCCTAGCCTCAAGCAATCCTCCTGCCTCATCTTCTTTAATAACAGTAACATATAATTTATTGTGATCTCACATGTGCCATATACACTGCTAAGTGCCTTTTGAATCCCCTGTCTTACTTAATCCTCACAATAACACAACAGGGTAGGTACTATCATTTTTTCTCCTATTTTTCAGGTGATAAATCTGAGACTTGGAGAGGGTAAGTGACTTGCTCAAGGCCACACAGCTGGTAAGTAGGGAAGCTAGGTCCTGACATGAAAGTTTAAGTTCTTAACCATGAAGCCCCACACCTATTTCCTTTAGAGGAAATTTCTTGCCTTCTACTCTTTTCAGTAAGCAGTAATGGTAGCCTGAAGGTTTTCAAGTTCCCATAGAGCTCATCCAAGTTATCTAGGGATAAAGCCAGGCTGCTGACTGGGTAGCCACAGACACAGGTGCACGAGGGTCTCAGATCTCAGCCCTCCATTATATTCCGTTCATTACACAGGAAGACTTAGAGGTCATGCTTTCAAATCCTGGCCCCTTCCTCATTATCTGCTCCAGCATCAGAGTTCTCCCAGGCCTGTATTGACTTGCTTTATCTCCTGGCTGCTGTCCCATCTCCATTAGATCCCAGGCATTTGAGCAAAGTACACAGCTATCCAGTTCTGACTAAACGGAATTGACTCGCCATTCCTTCTCTATAATTTTGGGCATAGTCTGAGAGGATTTAGAAGGTGTCATTGACTTGGAATTACAGTCCTTTGTTACAGAATGAATTTCCGGACCATGCTGAAGAGAGACCAGCATTCCCCCTTGCATTTACACAAGCAGCTTTGTTCCCGTCAAAGTGTCCCTCTAATTGCATTGTGCACATTCATTCTGGACTTTGCTTCTCAAGAAGGAACTTTATCAAAGAGAACACCAACTTCCTATAGCACTTAACATCTGCAGCCTTCATTTGGAAATTAATGATGAGCTGTATATTCTCTCTTCTTATTTGCATTAACTTTTTTATTTCCTACAGTTATTAAACCTTTTTGTATGTCTTCGTATAATATGCCCCCACTAGGTCCAGTAAAGCAAAAACCACATTTTAGCTATCTTTGTTCCCATCACAGCAGTCTAGCACACTGCCTCGCCTGCATGAAACATTTGATGACCACATGATTGATTGGTAACTAACCGATTGCATTTTACATATTACCATGCACATCTGTTGCTATGCCCAAAGTGAATTCACTCTTCCAGATACTGAACTTATTTGGAGGGAGAAACTTGAAGGGGGAGTGAGGGGAAACACTCTAAGCATGTGGAGAGCCTGAAGCAGATGGTGCTGTGTAAAAAACCATAACATTATGGTTTCAGCTCTATGAGAAGTAACAATAAAATGTGCTCCCATGAGGTAGGACTAAGCCACTAATCCCCCTGGTACAGCTGGAAGCACAAAAGCTTCTTAAAGTTCAGGGACCTCAACCCACCTGGTTAGACAATAACCAGGCCAAAGCCTCATTTCTCAGCTGCTTTTGTTATCACTTGCTCCAACTCCCAAAACACTTAAAAAGAATTGTGGGAATTTTAAAAATAAACTTGCTTGAGAAATGGGCCAGAATTATATCATTTTCTTACAAAAACAAAAAAATCCTTAATATTAACTAAAAAAAAAAAAAAAAAAAAAACAGGGCATTTCCTCCGGTTATAAAGAAAAAAAAAAAATTCAGTAAATAAATTTGTTTTAACTTCTAAGTAGGTGCTGATTCACTGTTTGAAATTTTGTCAGATTTCTCTCCTCTTTATGAGACTCTCAACAGTTGACTCCTGCTGGTCTATTTTTCATTCAAGAAATAGTTCTAGAGAGCTGACTATGCTAAGGCTAGAATCTACTCAGTGCATAGACAAAAACAGACGTGGGCTGTTCGTATAGCTTCTTCACACGTGGTTCCTTCAGTACTGAAATTTCATCCGCTTGAATGATCAACTTTACCCCCGGAATCTTTTTTTTGTTTGTTTTCAGATGGAGTCTCACTCTATCCCCCAGACTGGAGTGCAGTGGCTCAAGCTCAGCTAACTGCAACCTCTGCTCCCAGTTTCAAGTGATTCTCCTGCTTCAGTCTCTCGAGTAGCTGGGATTACAGGTGCACACCACCATGCTCAGCTTAGTTTTGTATTTTTAGTAGAGATGGGATTTCACTATGTTGGCCAGGCTGGTCTCAAATTCCTGACCTCAGATGATCCACCCGCCTCGGCCTCCCAAAGTGCTGGGATTATAGGTGTGAACCACCGCACACGGCCTAGAATCTTTAACAGGGTGCAGGGACCCCCAGACCACAAAGGAAGGAGAGAGAATACAGCTCAAAGCACGGCACAGTTCAAACCCCGTCTCTGTTACTCATGTGAGTATGGGCCCTCACCATGCCTCAGTTACTCACACATCAAATGGGGAAGAAAACACTTCCTCTCTGAGAACAAAAGTGCCTGGCACTTTTATAAATATTCTTTGTATAAATATTCATATCTATAAATATTATCATACAACCTTAACCCAGGGGTTGAAGACGAAAATGTCTGTTGGTACAAACGAGTGTAGGAACTGGGTCAAGTGAACAGGAACTCAGAGTCAGGGAAGTGGGGGACTGGTGGGGCTGGGGGTGAGCCAGAGACCACCACCCTGCTAAGGGGCTGGCCTGATGCAGCACCAGCCAATTGTGACCACAGCGGATATGGCCCAGTGTCCTCTCTCTTTCTGATATTTCAAGAGAAGCCAGCTCTCCACAGTTTAACACGAAATCTCCTCATTTTTATTTATTTATTTTTGAGATGGAGTTTCACTCTTGTTGCCCAGGCTGGAGTGCAGATGGCACGATCTCAGCTCACTGCAATCTCCACCTCCCAGGTTTAAGCAATTCTCCTGCCTCAGTCTCTTTAATAGCTGGGATTACAGGTGGATGCCTCAACACCCAGCTAATTTTTGTATTTTAGTAGAGACAGGGTTTCACCATGTTGGTCAGACTGGTTTTGAATTCCTGACCTCAGATGATCCGCCTGCCTCAGTGTCCCAAAGTAGTGGGATTACAGGCATGAGCCACTGTGCCTGGCCGAAATCTCCTAATTTTTAAACATTGGGAGGCAATATGGTGCAACAGTTAGGAGCAGGGACTCCAAAACCAGACCATCTAGGTTTGTAAATCTCCGTTCTGCCATTTACCTGCATGTGATTTTAAACAACCCATTTAACCTCTTCATGTCCCATTTTCCTCATCTAAAAATATTTAATAATTAGTATCTATTTCATAAGGTTACTACGAGGAATAAAAGATCAACATAAATGTATATACAAGACCAGCCTGGGCAACGTAGGAAGGCCCCATCTCTACAAAAAAAATAAAAAAGAAAAAAAATGGGCAAAGGACTCAAATGATGTTTTGGCAAAGGAAACATACGAATGGCCAACAGATATATGAAAACATGCTCAACTTCACTAATCATCAGGCAAATGCAAAACGAAACCACAATGAGATACCACCAAGCCTGTCAGGATGGCTATTATTTAAAAAAATAAAAATAAATTGTACAAGACAACAAGCATTTATGAGGATGTGGAGAAATTGGAACCTTGGTACACTATTAGTGAGAGTACAAAATGGTGGAACTACTATGGAAAACAGTACGGAAATTCCTTAAGAAATTAAAAATAGAACTACTATATGATCCAGCAATCCCACTTCTGGTTATTTACTTAAAAGAATTAAAATCAGGATGTAAAAGAGCTAACCGCACTCCATGTTCATTACAGCACTTATTCACAATAGGTAAACCTAAATGTCATCCAAAGATGAATGATTTTCTTTCTCTTTTTTATTTTTTGAGATGGAGTCTCGCTCTGTTGCCCAGGCTGGAGTGCAGTGGCGCGATCTCAGCTCACTGCAAGTTCTGCTTCCCGGGTTCATACCATTCTCCTGCCTCAGCCTCCCAAGTAGCTGGGACTACAGGTGCCCGCCACCACGCCCGGCTAATTTTTTTGTATTTTTAGTAGAGATGGGGTTTCACCATGTTAGCCAGGATGGTCTTGATCTCCTGACCTCGTGATCCGCCCACCTTGGCCTCCCAAAGTGCTGGGATTGCAGGTGTGAGCCACCGCGCCCGGCCTGATGAATGATTTTTAAAATGTGGTATATACATATAACAGAACACTATTCAGACTTAAAAAGAGAAGAAAACCCTGCAATACATGACAACATGATGAACTTGAAGGACATTGTGCCAAGCGAAATAAGCCCATCAGAGAAGGCTTGTCTCTGCAGGATTCCATTTATAGGAGATACCTAAAATTGTTGAACTCATAGAAGCAAAAAGGAGAATGGGGGTTACCAGGGGCTGGGGCAAGAGGGAAATTCATAGTCGCTAATCAATGGGTACAGTATAAAGTTTCGATTATGCAAGATCAAGTTCTAGAGATCCGCTGTATCACACTGTACCTATAGATAACAATACCATATCATACACTTAAACATCTGGCCGGGCACGGTGGTTCATGCCTGTAATCCCAGATCTTTGGGAGACGAAAGGGGGTGGATCATCTGAGGTCAGGAGTTTGAGACCAGCCTGGCCAACATGGTGAAACCCCGTCTCTACAAAAAAAATCAAAAATTAGCCAGGCGTAGTGGCAGGCACCTGTAATCCCAGCTACTCAGGAGGCTGAGACAGAAGAATCACTTGAACCCAGCAGGGCAGAGGTTGCAGTGAGCCCAGATCGCACCATTGCACTGTAGCCTGGGCAACAAGAGCGAAACTCCATCTCAAAAAAAAAAAAAAAAATCTATGAAGAGGGCCAGGTGCAGTGGCTCATGCCTGCAATTCCAACACTTTGGGCTGCTGAGGCAGGTAGATCACTTGAAGTCAGGAGTTCGAGACCAGCCTATCCAGCATGTTGAAACCCCATCTCTACTAAAAATACAAAAATTGGCAGGGCATGGTGGGGCACACTTGTAATCTCAGCTACTTGGGAGGCTGAGGCAGGAGAATCGCTTGAACCCAGGAGGCAGAGGTTGTAGTTAGCCAAGACTGTGCCACTGCAATCTGGCCTCAGCAACACAGCAAGACTCCATCTCGGAAAAAAATAAAAACAAGGCCGGGTGCGGTAGCTCACACCTGTAATCCCAGCACTTGGGAGGCCGAGGCAGGCGGATCACCTGAGGTCAGGAATTCAAGACCAGCCTGACCAACACGGTGAAACCCTGTCTCTGCTAAAAAAACAAAATTAGCCAGTTGTGATGGCACATGCCTGTAATCCCAGCTATCTGGAAGCCTGAGGAAGGAGAATCGCTTTAACAAGGGAAGCGAAGGTTTCGGTGAGCCGAGATTGCGCTGTTGCACTCCAGCCTGGGCAACAAGAGCGAAACTCTGCCTCAAAAAAGTAAAAGTAAAAAAATTTAAAACAGAAATTTAGGGCCGGGAGCGGTGGCTCAAGCCTGTAATCCCAGCACTTTGGGAGGTCAAGACGGGCGGATCACGAGGTCAGGAGATCAAGACCATCCTGGCTAACATGGTGAAACTCCGTCTCTACTAAAAAATACAAAAAAAAAAAAAACTAGTCAGGCGAGGTGGCGGGCGCCTGTGGTCCCAGCTACTCGGGAGGCTGAGGCAGGAGAATGGCGTAAACCTGGGAAGCGGAGCTTGCAGTGAGCTGCGATCCAGCCTGGGCGACAGAGCGAGGCTCCGTCTTAAAAAAAAAAAAAAAAAAGAAAAAGAAAAAATAAGACAGAAATTTGGACTTTGGGTTCTCGGAGGGGAAATACCACCCTGGGGCATTTTGGATATATCACAATTTGTTTACCCATTCACCCGCAAGTGGACATTTGTGTGTTTCTGGGTCTTGGCTATGACAAATAAAGCTGCTATGAATATCTATGTACAAGTCTGTTTGCTTGCTTTTTTCTTCCCCTGCCCCTTGGTGACACTGGGAGTGTTACAGAGCAATGCCTAGGTCCTCCTCCTCCTGCCCTGCCTACAAGGCTGTCTGCTGCTTTCACCTTCCTAGGTATGGAACTTTATTTATTACTGCTATTTTTTTGAGACAGGGTCTCATTCTGTCACTCGGGCTACAGTGCAGTGGCACAATCACAACTCATTGCAGACTTGACTTCCCAGGTTCAAGCCATTCTTCCGCCACCTCGCCCTCCCACGTTGCAGGGATTACAGGCACATGCCACCATGCCCAGCTAATTTTTTATTTTTTGTAGAAACGGGGTCTTGTCATGTTGCCCAGGCTGGTCTCCAACTCCTGGGCTCAAGTGATCCATCCGCCTTGGCCTTCCAAAGTGCTGGGATTACAGGCATGAGCTACCATGCCCGGCCAACTTATTCTTTTTTAACAGCTTTATTAAGGTAAAATTGATAAATACAAATTTAATTTTTTTTTTTTTTTTTTTTTTTTTGAGACGGAGTCTCGCTCTGTCACCCAGGCTGGAGTGCAATGGCGCAATTTCGGCTCACTGCAAGCTCCTCCTCCCAGGCTCCCGCCATTCTCCTGCCTCAGCCTCCCGAGTGGCTGGAACTACAGACATGCACCACCATGCCCGGCTAATTTTTTTTGTATTTTTAGTAGAGACAGGGTTTCACCATGTTAGCCAGGATGGTCGCGAGCTCCTGACCTCGTGATCCGCCCGTCTTAGCCTCCCAAAGTGCTGGGATTACAGGCTTGAGCCACCACGCCCGGCTTACAAATTTAATTTTTAAAATATTTTCTTTTTTAACCAAGTCCCAGGGCGGGGGATTAAGTCTACCCCTTGATGGTCTGAGCAAGGCTTCTCTCCTGTGATGTCATTATCTCCTGTTGTAACTCATTCCCTACTCACATTTTCTTCTTCCCTCAGGCAGCTATCCTAATGTATGTAATGTGCATCTTTCCCTATGTGTTACTGTAAGATGTGTATCGTTAATATGTATGTAGGTTTCTGAAACTTTTAATTATAAAATGTTAATATTTTAATAAGTGGTATTTTTATAGATGTCATTCCAATCTTTTTTCACTCAGCTCAATGTTTTTAATCTCATCATGTTGCTAATGTATGATAATATAACTAGCTACACACACAAGATAAAAAATTAATTTAATGCCATAATTGAATTATAAAGAAGTGAAAGGAAATGAGTTTATAATAAAATATCTAATTCAATATGTAAATGCACAGGCACAAATATACTAAAAGACATAATGAAATAGGACCTTTTAAGGAAAAACTTTGGATTTAAAAGAAGAAAGGAAAGATTCTATTAATATTGTCGAAATCTTCCTTAAAATTTTTGGCATTTTGAAATGAAAGCTAAATAGATATCTATATAATTATAAACATTTTGCCTATATAAATGTTTGGTAGGGCATTTGATGGTCATATGAGTCATGAGGCTTTTTGTTATGGTGTGTGTATTTCTTGTACATCTAGCATTCCTGCCAATCCATTGCTGGTTAAACCCCTCCCCTGTCACTTTGACAAACAACAATGTCCCCATCAGTGTCCAAAATGCCTCCCGGAGATAGATCATAGACCCAAATATAAAACTGAAGACTATCACACTTTAGAAGAAAACACAGGAGAAAAATCTTTGTGAGCTTGGCTTAGGCAAGTGCAGGCAACTGTAAATTTGCTAAAGAGTAAGGCCGGGCGCAGAGGCTCAAGCCTGTAATCCCAGCACTCTGGGAGGCTGAGGCGGGCAGATCACAAGGTCAGGAGTTCACGACCAGCCTGGCCAACATAGTGAAACCCTGTCTCTACTAAAAATACAAAACATTAGCCAGGCATGGTGGTGGGCGCCTGTAATCCCAGCTACTTGGGAGGCTGAGGCAGGAGAATCGCTTGAACCTGGAGGCGGAGGTTGCAGTGGGCCAAGATTGCACCACGGCACTCCAGCCTGGGCAACAGAGTGAGACGCCATCTCAAAAAAAGAAAAAAAATTTGCTAAAGAGTAAGGGACACACACACACACACGCACAGAGAGACAGAAATAGAGACAGACAGACAGATGAGAGAGAGAGAAAGCACTTGCCTATATACAGGAATAAGGCAAAAATGTCCACTCTCACCACTTCTATATTATACCAGACTCCGGGCCAGGGAAATAAAACCACAAAAGAAAATGAAAATAATAAAAATTAGAAGAAAAGTAAAACTCCTCATTTGGAGACTACATGATTGTATATGTAGAAAATCCTATAGAATCTACCAAAAAAATCACCAGAACTAATAAGTAAATTTAGCAAAGTTGCAGGATACAAAGTCAAAATAATTAATATACAACAGCAAACTGCATTTCTATAGATCAGCAATAAACAATTGGAATGTAAAATTTAAAATACCATTTGTGATAGCATTTTTAAAAACTTAAAATACTTATCTATAAGTTTAACAAGAAACATGCATAGCTTGTACACTGAAAACTACAAACTGTGGCTGAAAGATTAATAAAGATCTAGCCAAGTGGAGAGGTTTACCATGTTCATGGATTTGAAGGTTCATTATTTCTAAGTTGAATCTTAAAATATTCACTGATATGGACTTAT
The DNA here is from genome assembly GCF_043159975.1 of Macaca nemestrina. NCBI lineage: Eukaryota > Metazoa > Chordata > Mammalia > Primates > Cercopithecidae > Macaca > Macaca nemestrina. The sequence goes on from NC_092130.1 coordinate 38,025,220, forward strand.
TTATTAATTCATTTGAAAATATGTCTTAGCGGCCGGGCGCGGTGGCTCAAGCCTGTAATCCCAGCACTTTGGGAGGCCGAGACGGGCGGATCACAAGGTCAGGAGATCGGGACCATCCTGGCTAACACGGCGAAACCCCGTCTCTACTAAAAACACAAAAAATTAGCCGGGCGAGGTGGCGGCGCCTGTGGTCCCAGCTACTCGGGAGGCTGAGGCAGGAGACTGGCGGGAACCCGGGAGGTGGAGCTTGCAGTGAGCTGAGATCTGGCCACTGCACTCCAGCCTGGGCAACAGAGCGAGACTCCGTCTCAAAAAAAAAAGAAAAAAAAAAAAAAAAGAAAATATGTCTTAGCATCTCCTAGACACAGGGTACTGTCCTAAATGCCAGGGATACAGTGCTAAAGAAGATAAACAAATATCCCTGCCTCTATGGAGCTTACATTTTAAACAGAAATAACAACATAAAAAAGCAAAATACCAGTATGTCAGATGGCGACAAGAGGTCGGGAGGAAAACAATGAAGGGGAGCGGGATAAGGAATGCAGTGAAAGGAATGAAAATTTAGATGGGGTGGAGACACTTTAACAAAGACTTGATATAGATGTAAAAGTAAAGCTTGTAGGTAGCGGGGGAGAAAGTATTCTGGGCAAAGGGAACAACAAGTAAATTATTCTAGGTAACAAGTCTAGAATGTTGTAGGAACAACAAGGAGGGCAGTACAACTGAAATAGAATGAGCAAAGGGCAAGTAACAGGACACGGGGTCAAAGCAGCAGCAACAGGCCAATTCAGGCAGAACTTCATAAGGCCATTGTAAAGACTCTGGCTTTTATTCTGAGTAGCACATGCAGCCGTTGAAGGATTTTGAGCAGACTGATGGGACCTGCTGATTCCTTTTTTTTTTTTCTTCTCTCTGAGACAGGGTCTTACTCTGTCACCCAAGCTGTAGTTCAGTGGTGCAATCATGGCTCACTGCAACCTCAACCTCCCCAACTCAAGCAATCCTCCCACCTCAGCCTCCCAAGTAGCTAGGACTACAGGCATGTGCCACCACACCCAGATTATTTTTTTTAAGTTTCTGTACAGACAAGGTCCCTCTATGTTTTTCGGGCTGGTCTTAAATTTTTGTGTTCAAGCAATTTTCCCACCTTGGCCTTCCAAAAGTGCTGAGATTACATGCATGAGCTACAGTGCCTGGCTTGATAATACTTTAGGAGGATCATTCTGACTGCCATGTTGAGAATGGCAGGTCAGCAGTAGAAGCAGTTAGGAACTGACCGCAATAATCCAGGCAAAACGTAACGGTGGCTTGGACCAAGGGAGTAGTAACAGAAGTGGTGAGAAATGCAAAGAGTCCAGATATACTCACAAGGTAGATAGGATTTCCTTTACTTAGCTGTCCTCTGGAAAGTCCCTCTCTGGCAGGCACCTGACTGTCACCTGTAGTCCTAGAATGTTCTCTCTATAGCCTACCACATGTTTAGGGAGGGTAGCTGTTCACCCCTGCACACCAGAGATCTCAACAGCAGACCAAGCTTTGAGGAGCTAAGGAAGTTCAGGTCTAAGTGGGGAACAAATTAATCCTCTCTCTTTCCCCTCCTCTCAGTCTGACAGGCTTCCTGTTAGGAAATATAGCCCCACTACATGCTTCAGAGGATGGCAGGAGACAGCAGCCAGCATGCCATGAGGTTAGGGGTGGCGATGCTGTTTAACAACCCCTGCTTAGCTCACAAACCAGTGCTCCCAGCTCTTCCAGGCAGCACTCCTGCAAACTCCTCAGTCTCCTACCCTGGTCTCTACCAGGTGCAGCCCCTGGCCCTGGGGTCACTTTTCCACCAAAAGCAGCCACAGGTCTCAGCAAGCGAGCGCTTAGTTCTATGTTCAGGAGGCCCACACAGGCCACCAGGTATGCATGTCAGTTGCTCTCACACACATGCATACGCGTGCATACAACTGTCAGGTCAACCTAGAGTGGCAGGCACATCTGGGTTTTCTGAAGTGGGTGGTAGGGATCTGGAACAACACTGCTCTGCACTCTGACAATTCTAAGCACAGACTCCTGTAAAAGCTTGGACAGAGCTACTTAAATCCCACATGCCAGCTCTGCTTAGGTTGGCAGATCATGAGACCATGACTGTGTCTGGGAAGGCAAGGGCCAAGGCCTTTGTCTGCTTTTTGGGTTACAAAAGTGGATTGGGCTGGCAGCTATAGCTATGAATAAAAGGGGAAGAGAAGGCAACAAAAGAGAGGGAGTGACTGGGGTGGAGGTAAAAATATCTTTTCCTCTAGAGGGGACTTTAGAGAAATTTCTTCTCCTGGGTCTTCCCTATACATGTGGCTTTTTCTCCTTTTCTCTAGTCTCAGCCACTGGCCATGGGGCACAGGGGCTGGAGGATGAGAGAAGCAATGTGAGAGTGAAGTCCAGGCATCTCAGGCTAAGCCCACTGCCACCCAAGCATGGAACTGAGAGCATGTGGAGCCAGATGGCTGGAAGTTGGGTAAAAGGCGAAACAAGCAACTGGAGGAGAGTTGGGGAGAGGCAACCATGAGAATAAGGTAGAGGATTTACAGGAGAATATGGCCCAGAGCCCTTGGGGATAGGCCAACACAGGACACAGCAGATGGTCCCCGAGCTGGCCTGATCCTCCCATCCCATTAAATAATGAGTCAGGATATGTGCTCAATTCCTGAGGTCCTCTCCAGTTCGGCATTCTCCAGTCCAGGAGAAGGGACTCCAGAGAGCAGGGGAACTGTCTGTGTATAGGTACATGCATGCACAGACTCTTGTTAGCACACATCTACTTATATTCGGGGCCTCAGCCTGAGTAGCAAAGAACAGTGAAAAACTAGAACAGATGCTGGAGAGTATGAGGTTCAGATAGGGGATTTTAGAAGCAGAGGGGCTAAGTCCCAACTCAGAAGCTTACTATAGCTGTGTGACCTTGTGCACGTGACAACCTCCCTAGACCTCCAATCCCTTGCTGGTTGAATGGAGCAAATAATAGTGTTAACCTCTCAAAGGCCAGGAAAGAGGCCTGAGCCACTTCCGCTTAAAGGCTCCTGTATACTTCACAACAAAGAATAAAAAAACTAGATTATCATAGTGTGACATATTTTAAGTGTTTAAAGAAAAATTTTAGGCCAGGAGTGGTGGCTCACACCTGGAATCCCGGCACTGTGGAAGACCAAGGCGGGCAGATCACCTGAGGTCAGGAGTTTGAGACCAGCCTGACCAATACGATGAAACCCCTATCTCTACTAAAAATACAAAAAATTAGCCAGCGTGTTGGCGGGTGCCTATTATCCCAGCTGCTTCGGAGGCTGAGGCAGGAGAATTGCTTGAACCCAGGAGGTGGAGGTTGCAGTGAGCCGAGATAGCACCATTGTACTCCAGCCTGGGCAACAAGAGTGAAATTCCATCTCAAAAAAAAAAAAAAAAAAATTGGTAACAAATATACAACCTGAGCTAACAGGAAACACTAATGTCGATTTCCTGGTTTTGATGCATACTAGTTATTTAAGATATCATTGGGGGAAGCCGGGTGAAGGGAACACAGGAATTCTCTGTACTTTTTTTGTAGCTTCCTGTGAGTCAAATTATTTCCAAATAAGTTTAAAAAAATTAATAAGAACACAAAAACATTATTACATATATAATTTTATTTGAAGATAAGGTCAAAAATCTAACCTTGAAGTTTTATGTAAGGAAGATGTCATGGCAAATTTCTTCCTGTTCTTCCCTAACTTCTTCCCCTGTAAGAAGCCCGAGTTACTACAAGGATTAAATTAGATAAGATGTAAACAGATATTAGGACAGCACCAGACACAGAACCTCAATATCTGCTATTTTTAAGTTTAATTATTATTATTACCCAAAACAGCCAGAAAGGGAAACAGCATTGTAGCATTCCATTTTTGGGATGTATGCATCACAACAGAGCCATTTTAAATGATGTTCTAGATGTAAGGTTATTGGCATGGAAGGGAGCTCATAATATTTTGAGTGGGAAAAACAGTGGGTTACAAATTGGTATGGTTAGTATTCTCTGAATTCTTTTTGCAAGTTAGTATAGCAAGTGCCTTAAGAGCATAGGCTCTGGAACCAGATTGCCTATGTTCAAATCCTGGCTTGGCTACTTGCCTATGTGATCTTAAGCAAGGTAATCATTCTGGGCTTCGGCTTTCTCGTCTGTACAATGGGTTTAATAATAAAACCAATCATTGAATTGTTGAGGATCAAGTGAGTCCATACATGCAAAGTGCTGGCAAATAGTAACACTCAAATGTGAGCCATTGATATTTTATTTTACATTAATATATACTCATTAGGAACATGTCTGGAAGAGCATACAAATACCTAAAGAACAGCGGCAATTATCCTGAATGATAGCACTGCAGAAGACTTTTATTTTCTTATTTTTCCTGATATTTTCAATTTTTCAAAATAAACATGGGTTTAAAAAACCCTGACATTTGCTGGGTGCGGTGGCTCACACCTATAATTCCAGCACTTTGGGAGGCCGAGTCAGGCGGATCACGAGGTCAGGAGATCAAGACCAGCCTGGCTAACACAGTGAAACCCTGTCTCTACTAAGAATACAAAAAATCAGCTGGGCATGGTGGCGCACGCTTGTAGTCCCAGCTACTTGGGAGGCTGAGGCAGGAGAATTGCTTGAACCTAGGAGGCAAAGGATGCAGTGAGCCAAGATCACACCACTGCACTCCAGCCTGGGTGACAGAATGAGACTCCATCTCAAAAAAAAAAAATCCCTGAAATTCTTAAGATTGACATTTAAAATTTTGTTTAAATACATATATTGTTTCCATAGAATGTCCAGGAGAAAACAGGAAGAAAAAAAATCTGTAACAAACATATAAAACAGTAGATCATACTCTCATCTAACGGAAGTACTTTGGGCTTTGCTAGTGTCTCAAGGTAGCTAGTTGGGTGTTTCCCTCCAGCCCATGGCTCTCAAAATACATTGCTTAATGCACCCATGCAGGTCACTAACGTACTGATGTATATTTTTAACCACACACATAATCCCAGGTCCAAATATACCTCACACGCATATGTACATATTACCAAAGAGAAGAGAATATAAATGCAAGGTAAATCTAGTCATGGAAAGTACCTTGGCAAAAGGCAGCCAAGGGCACAAAGACCTTTCTGTGGGTTCCCCATGCTAAGGTTCCTGTGTAGTTCACAACCGGCAACATTTAGACAGCGTGGACCTGTGCCCTCCTTCTCAGAGCCGTTGCCTTCCCACAGCCGCCTGCCACCTCCCTCACTGGCACTGGCCATAAGGGGGCCTTACGTCTAAGGATTGTGACAAACCAAACATCATCCAGAGGAAGTCAGAAATCCTGGTCCCCGCCTTCCCCACGGTTTGCCCAGCAGGCAGGAGGGCTGCCCCCTGCCCCAGGACTCAGGCAGCCCTGTCTCCCTCCGTGGGCACAGCCCCAGGCCAGCCATTGCTGGAGAGCTGCCCCTGGTCCACTCGGCTTCGTTACACGAAAATAAAACACCAGCCTGTTCAGGGTCTGCCCAGCACATTATCGGGAGGAAGCTATAAAAGCTGCCAACACGGGTTACCTCAAGCATTTTCCTTCTCAAATGCGCCGGGAGTGAGGCACTGCCTTTCCTTCACTTCCCCGCCTTCCATCTCTTTGGAAAAGGCTTTCTGTGTCCTGCCTGTGTTTATTGACATCCCAGCTTCTTGGCCGTTCCAGCTTCACTGGAGCGATTCTCCCTCCTTGCCATTCAAAGTGGCCCCTGTTCCGACCCAGCGCCCATAACGTGCGCTTCCAGACCGCACGGCCCACTGGCTTCTCAAAGTCTGGCTCAGAAACCAAATAAAAAGCTTTTCATTTACACTCAAGTTTATGTGGAGCAGCTCAAAAGCCTTATTTTCATGTCTTACACAGCTCCCACCTGAATAAATTCATTTTAAGTGCCACTTTTCCATTTGTGGATTACAAAGCTGTGAGAAGGTCTGAGGGACACCCCTCAGGCTCCCTGGGATGCTACAGGGCAGGCTGGGGTGCAAGGTACCCCTGAGGGACCAAGAAGGCCGAAGGATGCCAAGACCCTGGGCAGTAAACACCACAGCCCTTGGAAGGGCAGTCCTGGGCCAAGCCCCTGTCGGAGGCAGCCGACCTTCCAGCTTGGTCAGAGTTGAAAGTGTGGTCCTTAGAGTCCTGGCTTCAAATCTCAGCTCAGCAAGTTCCTAGGTTTGTGTGCTTGGGGCATGCGACGGCCTCTAAGGCTTATTTCTCCATCCACAAAATGGAGATGACACTTTCAGGACAAGGCTATTGTATTGATTCAATGAGATGATGAAATATAAAATGCTAACTGCTGTGGATAGCTCACAGAAACCCCCAACAGACAGCATCCATTGCCACTAAGATTCATCTGTAAATGTACGAAGCACAGACTCCATGCTCCTTCCTCTTTGGACATCACCAGGAAGAGGGAAGTTGGACTGATCTAAGGATACCATACCCAGGCCTGGTCTCCCCCTCGTCCTTCCAACCTTCAGTAGCTATAATTTCAATAAACAGCTCCCATGCTAGGTGCTGGGTATATGCGAAACAGCCATAGTGCCTGGCCTCCAGAGCCCTCAGTGTGGTGGTAAAATACACAGTCCTAACACAGGGTGACTTGCTACCATGCCTGTGTGCATACCACCAGAACAGCACAAGAGGAGGAACAGCTGATCCTGCCTAGCGACATCTAGAAATAATGATTGTTGAAAACAATGATAAGGTCTTATATGACCTGGTAGCCTCCACCCTGGCCTCATTTCCCAGTTATCCCTCCTCTCCATCTTGTACCAGATTCAGTCCCACCTGATGGCTCTGCTGGGATGCCCCCCAACATTCATTCTATCTATCTACCTGTCTGTCTGTCTAGATAGAGTCCTGCTCTGTCGCCCAGGCTGGAGTGCAGTGGTGCGATATCCGCTCACTGCAGCCTCTGCCTCTTGGCTTCAAGTGATTCTCCTGCCTCAGTCTCCCCAATAGCTGGGATTACAGGCACGCCATCACACCTGGCTAATTTTTTATTTTTAGTAGAAACAGGGTTTCATCATGTTGGCGAGGCTGGTCTCAAACTCCTGACCTCAAGTGATTCACACGCCTCGGTCTCCCAAAGTGCTGGGATTACAGGTGTGAGCTACCGCACCAGGCGTCCCCCAGCATTCTCATGATTGGCACCTCCACATCCCCAGGGTCTCTGCTCTCTTGTTGTCTCCCAATAAAAGCCTTCCCAGCCCCACCAAGGACGTCTTTGTTCCCTCTCCCTGCTTTACCTTTCTTCATTCCAATAGTACAATCAAATCTACTTGCTTACATGTTTCTCATCCATCTTTCCTACTAGAGTGTGACCTCCATGAGGGTGGGGACTGTTTTCTTCATAACTATGACCTCTCAACCTAAAACGGTACTTGAATCCACAAATTAATGAGCCACAGTCAGAAGGTGGGTGCTCACTGCATGTGAAGTATTAGCCTAAGAGCTTCATGCACATCAGCATTTCATCCTCACAGCCTCTCTGGGCAGGTGCAGAGGTCATGGCAGCCAGGAGCTCACAAGGTGGGGAGACGGTGTCTCTGGAGGGCAGGTCTAGGTAAACAGGTGCTACTCTAGGGCACCTGATGTGAAAGGTTCAGTGGAGGCTGGGGGAGACACTGACAGCACCCACCCCCACCACCAGTAACTGTGGGCCCCGCCCAAGCCCACTGCATAGGTTCCTCCAGGCAGTCCCACTAGGTCCATCTGAGCCACTGTGCTGGCCTTTCTCTTTGGACATCACCAGCAAGAGGGAAGTTGGACCACTGTAAGGATGCCATACCTACGCCTAGCCTCTCCCTTGTCCTTCCAACCTTATATCATATTATTAAGTCCTTCCAAATTATATTTGGTGGCTATAATTTTGATACACAGCTCCCAGGGATACATCCCAGGGTGGATAAATAAAGCTAAGGGTCTCTCCCGTGTCTGAGACCTGCCCTCCAGTGTCTGCCTTCCCTAAGGGCCAAGGAGATCAAGTGGATGAGAAAGTTCCCAGCAATTCCCACGTGCCCACAGCAGCCAGCATTCACTGAATGCTCATCATACCCAGGCCCATGCCAAGGCTCTATATACATTCTCATGTCATCCTTACACTCTCTGGGTAGTTATGGCTCTCCTCTTTTATGGAGGAGGACCCAAGGATCAGAGAAGTTAAGCCACTTCCATGCTCACAGAGCTAAGAAGTGGCAGAGCCAAGATTTGAACTCCAGTGTGTTTGATTCCCAAGGTCCTGCATTACCCACTCTGTTCCAGTGCCTCAGCCCTGCTCACATAACTTCTTCCCTAGCTTGGGTCTGCTTCCCTGATCGCCCAGGATGCACAGCAGAACAGAGAGCACAGGCCCAGGGACCAGACCTGGGCTCAAATCCCTGCCTCACTACTTCAAATGTGCCTGGGCAGTTGGTTACCCTCTTGGAGCTTCAATTCCATCTGCATGGGAAGGTGAAGGATACCTACTGCAGAGATGTGAGAATAACTGAGATGCGTGCCTACCATGTACATAGCAAACACAGCACAGCCAGTGAGAGTCATCTCTGGACAAGCCTCTGCTGGCCCTGGCATTTGCTCCCAGCTAGGTCCTGCCCAGTGGCCAGCAAAGGCTGGGTCAAAGCCTCTCTCCAACTCCCAGGAGAGCTGCCCCCAGAGGACAAAATGCAGGGATTCTGCCAGGACCCTCACAGCAGGCTCCATCCCTCCACTGATAAGTGTCTCAGGATTTTCCCTCTTTGGGGGAGAGCCCCGCCTACTGAATCTGACTGGGCTCAGGCACGCTCTATAGCTCCAGTTCTCCCACATATACTTTGGAGGAAAAAATGTTTTACATTTATCAGGTACCTGATAAGTGCCAAACTCATTTTAAGTACATGAGCTTCAATCTCTACTTGCAGGTTGGCAACATCTGTGGACATATTATGGGATATATTAAAGCCTCAGTTTACTCTTCTGCAAAATGGAGATGATGATTTACCTGCTTCACTAAGTTGTGAGGATTAAATGAGATAAAGCATGTGAAATGCTCATGGCAGTGCCTGGCACACGAGAAATAATAAATGTTCGCTTTCATCATGTCTCACAGCTAAGGAAACAGACACTAGGAGAGCAACCAATCTGCCCAGCATCTCCGGTAAGGTGATGGGCTTTGAACCGAGACCTGCCTAACACCAGACCACCTTCCGTGCTGACATTTCAACACGCCCATCCAGGGACCAGTGCTTATTTGTATTTCAATAGAAAACTATAGCACATCCTTGCAGAATATCAAATTCTAGTCCTGTTCATTGCCTTTGAGTTTTCACCTCTTGGTAAATCACATTTTACTTTTTACCTTGTTACCTACTGTGAATTGGACTGGATCTTGCCATTCTGCACATTTCACAGTTCTTACCAACTTCTCAATTTTTCTACTTTGTAAGTTTTCTCCCACCCTCCTGACGTCACTGAGAGCTAAAGGCTGACTGCCCAAATCCTCATTGCAACTCTAGGCTGTCTTATAGCTGATCTTCCCCCCAAGATCTAAAGTAGCCTTGCAAGCTGGATGACTTGACATAAACTTCAAAGGACCCATCACCACAGCAGATCATGAATCTCCCTCGTTTAAATGCCTGATGGTTAGCACCATCCAGCAAGTATCCTCTCCTGCCAGGCCCCAACAGACATTCAAGCTGGTCCTTAATGAACAAAAGGTGATCGAACAAGAAACGGACCTATATTATTCAGAGAAAAGAAGAATTTTTCTCTCCCTGAACAAGAGGAAGCACTGACAAAAACCCTTTCTTTGACCAAACTTTAGTTAGGCTCTTCTGAGCCTTCTTCTGAACCTTGGCCTTCTGTATCCCTCCTGTCCTTGCCAGGCCTGCAGAGCCCAGTCTTAGCAAGAGTCCTGCAAATTCAGTTTAGGGAGTCCCCTACCCTTGATGTCTGATAAACCGCTTCATCCCCTACCTTGGATGTATAAGTCCTTGGCCTGCCCTTCGCAAGAGTCCTTTTAAGTCTAGCGAGAATCCCATTCCCTTGATGTCTCCTCTTAGTAATTTTCCATCCACTGACCCCCTCCTCTCTGTTCCTTGGCTGTAAATCCTCAACTGTCTTGCTGCATTTAGAACTGAGCCCCATCTTTCTCCCCTATTGCAACAACCCTGTTGCAAGACTCCTGAGCAAAGTCTTCCTTACCATTTTTACAAGTGCCAGAATAATTTTTTTTATTTAACAACACTCAGGCTTGCTTCAAGTAGGAGGGCCTCCCCTGCCTGAAAATGCTCCATTCATATCCCAGTCAAATACCATCCCCAGATCTCCTCTCACAGCCATCTTCCTCTCCTCACAGCAAGCAAACATCTGACAAGGACTGCATTGCTTTCCCCACCACCACCCTGGGGATCTTCACCTCTCTCAGGTCACTGCCAGCCCCCCTACCTGCCCTGTCAGCCGTCAGCCCCCAGCTTCACGCCAGTCCATTCACGTAGAGAACACGGCTATGAAAATACAGAAACGCACTTCCCATCTGGAAACGCCTCAGAGCTAAATATTATGTAGGATGTGATGGTGTGCGTCTACCAGCAAAAAAGCGAGGCTTAGAGAAACACTGAGACACGAGGAGACTGCTAGTGAGAGGCCAGTGCGTCAGCAAGAGCTAAATTTAGCAACCTAATCCTCTAACTTCATTCTTTCAGGAAAGAGAGCGGCAGGAGAAAAATGTATGAACATATTTAAATAAAAGAACCTTTGAGAGAGTGAGAAAATCCACATCCTAACTGACCTGTTGCTACTTTGCAGAAATGATCATAGAGAGGCGACATTTTGGGGACCTAGCCCTGAGGTCAGTGGTCAACAGAAGGGCTCTATCCAAGGAATCAAATTCCCTGGCAGAAAGTCCCTTCGGAGCTAGTGGCTGCATAGTACAAAGGAAGCTGCAGCAAGGGGAAGACAGTCTTAAAAACTGGAAGTTCTGGAAGAACCTGTAACACAGCTTTCAAACAGATTTTGCTTTTGAGTAGAGTGGCTGGTATAAAAACACGCATCATCTAGGCACTAAATGGCTCCAGGGAGTGTTTGAAAGATGAGGAGGAGAGACAGGAAAGTCACAGGCAATGACAAGTGGCGCATGTGAACACAGGTGTGAAGCCCAAGTTCAAGCTCAGCTCTGCCTGTGACCAGCTCTAGGGGCAGGGTTTGGGGAGTCACCCTAGTCTAGTTGCCACAGCCTAACTCATTCGTGAAACAAAGGTAATGGCCAGGTGCAGTGGCTCACGCCTGTAATCCCAACACTTTGGGAGGCCGAGACGCATCACCTGAGGTCAGGAGTTTGAGACCAGCCTGGCCAATGTGGCAAAACCCCATCTCTACTAAAAATACACAAATTAGTCAGGTGTGGTGGCTCACATCTGTAATCCCAGCTACTCAGGAGACTGAGGCTGAGGCAGGAGAATAGCTTGAAGCTGGGAGACGGTGGTTGCAGTGAACGGAGATTGTGCCACTGCACTCCAGCCTGGGAGACAGAGTGAGACTCCATAAAAAGAGAGAGAGAGAGAGAGAAAGAGAGGAAAGAGAGAGAGAAAGAGAAAGAGAGAGGAAGAGAGGAAGAAAGAGGAAAAGAAGAGAGAGAGAGAAAGAGAAAGGAGGAGGGAGGAAGGGAGGAAGGGAGGGAGGGAGGAAGGGAGGAAGGGGCCTGTCCATGCTTTAAGACATGTTTAATTCCGAAGATACTACTTATCTCTGGATTTATGTGTAGGGCAAGAGGTGGGTAGCTTAAAAAATTTTCCCCCTGGAAGCAAACCTTCTGCTTTGATCCATTATTAAATTATTTCATCACACTACTAAAAACATATTGATCCCCAAAAAGCATTAATATTTTTATTACAAACAGTCTGTATAAATCAGTAAGAAAAATACAAGCACCCCAATAGGAAAATGAATAAAGCAATTCACAAAAACATATAAATAGCTATTAATTATATGGGGGAACAAAACAACCTTACTGGTAACCAGAAAAAGAGGCATAATCAAATAAAAACAAGGCCAGGCATGGTGCCTCACACCTGTAATGCCAACACTTTGGGAAGCCAAAGTGGGAGGATTTCTTGAGGCCAGAAGTTCGAAACCAGCCTGGGCAACATAGTGAGGCCCCGTCTCTACAAAAATAAACATTTAGCCAGACATAGTGGCATGCCTGTAGTCCCAGCTCCTAAGGAGGCTGAGGCAGGAGGATAGCTTGAGCCCAGGAGTTCAAAGCTGCAGTGAGCTATGATTGTACCACTGCCCTCCAGCCTAGGCAACAGAGCAAGACCAGCATTTGGCAAAGTCCTAAAAATCCAATAATACCCAGCAAGGGCCAGGATTCAGAGAATCATGATGCCCCTCACACAACAATAGGAAGGCAAATTAGCATTCCTTTAGGGTCAGTTTGGCCAGAGCATATACAAAAATTCTTACATGGATATCCCATTGGACCCCATAATTCCACATGGACAAAGATTTATCTGTAAAGATTTAACCACAATATGATTTTATAATCCTAAAAAACTGGAAAGTCTTCTATCCAATAAAAGGAATACATCATATATGGTAGAACAGTTAAAACTGTTACATAACAATTAAAAATTAGGCTGTAAGAAAAATCTAAAGATATAGGAAGATGTTTATATTATGTGAAAAACAGATTCTGAAGCTGTACATACCAAATTTTATTTATAAGCCATCTCTCATACACATGACACATAGGCACAATGAAGTAAATACCAGGAGATAGACAAAAATATTACCAGTGTTATTTATGGGAGTTGGATAATCATGAGTTGTTTTGATTTCCTTACACATATTTTTATTTTCAAAGTTCTTTTTTTGTTTGTTTGAGACACAGTCTCACTCTGTCACGCAGGCTGGCATGCAGTGGCATGAACATGGCTCACTGCAGCCTTGACCTCCTGGGCTCAAGCCATCCTCTGGTCTTAGCCTCCCAAGTAGCTGAGACTACAGGCGTGTGCCACCGTGCACAGCTAATTTTTGTATTTTTTGTAGAGATGGGGTTTCGCCATGTTGCCCAGACTGGTCTAGAACTCCTGGGAGATCCACCCACCTCTGCCTCCCAAAATGCTGGGATTATATGCATGAGCCACGGTGCCCAGCTCGTGCTTTCGTATTCAGAAAACTCTGTATTACTTTTTTAAAAGAAAGGGGAAAAAAAAGTATCTTTCAGTCTTTCCAACAAGTAAAAGGCACTAAATTAACTACTCCAGCCAGAAACCTGCCCTAGGCCAGAGTCTGCCCTGCCCAACAAACTCCTTTCACATCCTCATCCATGACCCTGAAGAACTTTCAGGCTATGGGCCATACATTTTAGTCTTCCTCTGGCCCACTTTCTTTTTGTTTGCTTTTTTGGAGACGGAGTACCGCTCTGTCGCCCAGGCTGGAGTGCAGTGGCGCGATCTTGGCTCACTGCAAGCTCCGCCTTCCGGGTTCACGCCATTCTCCTGCCTCAGCCTCCCAAGTAGCTGGGACTACAGGCACTCACCACCACGCCCCGCTAATTTTTTGTAGTTTTAGTAGAGACAGGGTTTCACCACGTTAGCCAGGATGGTCTCGATCTCCTGACCTCACGATCCGCCTACCCCAGCTTCCCAAAGTGCTGGGATTACAGGCGTGAGCCACGGCACCCGGCCTCCTCTTGACCACTTTTTACCTAAGGTCTATAGTCTGCAATTCATGAAGGTCAGATCCCAGCCCAAGTCCTGAGGGTCTTCCTAGCACTTGTCTAGTCCAGCCTTCAAGCAAATGAAAGAGGCAAACCACCCTACAGCTAGAAAGTCCTGATGGTTCTCATGATGGTTTCAGAGATTCTCATCAGCTCCTGGGAGACTCTCACACAAACTCGGAGGTCAGCAGGGCACCGTCAGCACTCCCGTTTTATGAAAGAGAAAGCGAGGCTCAGAAAGTTGAAGATGTGCCCCAAAGCACACACAGAAACAGGACAGGAGCCCAGAGCTGGCTTACAGTTGAGAGCTCTCTCCAATCCAGCTGCCTGCCGACCCCAGGCTCTCCTCAGCCATTGCCAGGGAACTGCAGCTGGGAGGGAACCGGGGCCCCAGCATCCCTACCCCCATTTGGCAAAGGCCACGCCTGTGGGCTCACTTCAATCTCCTTCATTCATCCTCATCTCTACCCTCTGCCCCTGCTCCCACTCCCATAATAAAAAGAATCAGGGAAATCAGGAGAAGCTCCCCTCATAACTCATTAATTCACTTAACTGTCTAATCTTCTACTATTATCTCACAGGTCAAGTTGTTCTAATTTTTCAATCAAAATTGTGTGGACTGGGTGCAGTGACGTGTGCCTATAATCCCAGCTACTTGAGAGGCTGAAACAGAAGGAATACTTGAGCCCTGGAGTTCAAGGCTGCAGTGCACTATGATCTGATCACGTCTACGAATAGCCACTGCACTCCAGCCTGAGCAACATAACATGTATGGGTCAGAGCTTGTTCAGCTGTGAGTGATAGAAACTAGAGTCAATCTGGCATAAATTAAAAAAAAAAAAAAAAAAAAAGGAATTCATTAGCTCATGTCACTAGGGAGTAGCCGGATCTAAGGCCTCAAACATCAGAGCTCTCCCTGTCCTTTCTCTACTTAGTGAGCAGGATATTAATCAACAACCTCACACTCACATCCTACCAAGTCCAGCAGAAATAGACCATCTTCTCCCAAGAACTCTGGCAGAGAAGTACCAGGAAGGACTCAACTGGCTCAGACCACCTGCCTACTCTTAAGGACACAGGGCAAAGGTCAGCCCCATCCAACTCCATAGGAAAAGGTGTTCTCCTCCCAGAGGGAATGGGCGATAATGGAAAGGAAACCAAAAACAGATTTCCACCTAAACAAATCTCTCCTGCTTTAAGATCGAATCTAATTTTTGGCACAGAGATTCATTGGCAGTGGTAAGCATGAGTGACACCACAGGGCTGAGTTACTCTGTCACCTAGGCGAAGTGAATCATTAGCTAACATTCACTAGAAATGCCCAAATACTACTACCAAAATCTAGGTGATAAAGTTTTGTTTGTTTTCTTAATTTTCTAAGAGGCAGTCTCACTCTGTCACCCAGGCTGGAGTGCAGTGGCACAATCGTAGCTCACTGCAGCCTCCAACTCCTGGGCTCCAGCAATCCTCCCAAGTAGCTGGTTCTACAGGCACACATCACCACGCCCAGCTAATTTTTTTTTTTTTTTTTTTTTTTTGAGACAGACTCTCGCTCTGTTGCCAGGCTGGAGTCCAGTGGCGTGATCTCAGCTCACTGCAACCTCCGCCTCTGGGATTCAAGCAATTCTCTGCCTTAGCCTCCCAAGTATCTGGGATTACAGGCACCCGCCACCACCCCCGGCTAATTTTTGTATTTTTAGTAGAGATGGGGTTTCACCATGTTGCCCAGGCTGGTCTTGAACTCCTGACCTCAGGTGATCCACACACCTCGGCCACCCAAAGTGGTGGGATTACAGGCATGAGCCACTTCACCTGGCCCATGTATCATTAGTTAACATATCAGTTCAACAAATATCTCAGTTTCCCCTGCATGTCCAGGAATAGGGGTTACATCAGTGAGCAAGACCAACTTCTCATTCTCACAGTACTTTCATTGTAATGGAAAGAGACAGAAAATACACATATATAATATGTCAGGAGGTGGGAAGTGACATGAAGAAAGATGGAGTAGGAAGTAAAAAAGTAATCAAGGAAGGCCTCTCAGGGGCCCAGAGGGAACAAGAGGCACGAGCCTTGGGGATACCTACAGGAAGAACATTCCAGACAGAGAGAACCATCAGAGCAGAGGCCCTGAGATTACAGGAGCAAAGGGTGTTTGCAGAAGAGCCAGCAGAGCAGCGGGCTGCAGTATGCAAGGGTGGGAGGGACAGCAGGGCCTCACCAACCAAGGTAAGGGCTTTCAGTCTCACCCAAGTGAGGGGTCTGGAGACAACCCAGATATTCCAAGCCATCTGGCTGTCCTGCACTGACATTCAAGTGGCTGGCCCTGCTAGAGACCATTCCACAGCCCCACAAGTTAGAGCCACAAGTCCAGTCTCTACACCCATCACTTCCCCACTCTCGGATCCTTCAGAGAGGAAACCTACCCCGGGCCTGTGACACCACTTTGCAATTCTCCTGTCTTCCCAGCAGCACCAGCTACATAATTTGTAGCACCCAGTTAGGGTGGCCAGATAAAATACGGATAAGTAAATTAGAATTTCAGATAAAGAGTAATTGGTTTGTTTGTTTTGAAACAAGAGTTTTGCTCTTGTTGCCCAGGCTGAAGTGCAATGGCCTGATCTCAGTTCACTGCAGCCTCTGCCTCCGGGGTTCAAGCGATTCTCCTGCCTCGGCCTCCTGAGTAGCTGGGATTATAGGCGCCTGCCACCACGCCCAGCTAATTTTTTGTATTTTTAGTAGAGATGGAGTTTTGCCATGTTGACCAGGCTGGTCTCAAACTCCTGACCTCAGGGGATCCACACGCCTCGGACTCCCAAAGTGCTGGGATTATAGGTGTGAGCCACCATGCCCAGCTGTGAGTAACTGCTAATCTCAGTATGTCCCAGATATTGCATGAGGCACACTTACACTCAAAACAAATATGAAGCCGGGCGCGGTGGCTCAAGCCTGTAATCCCAGCACTTTGGGAGGCCGAGACGGGCGGATCACGAGGTCAGCGGATCGAGACCATCCTGGCTAACCCGGTGAAACCCCGTCTCTACTAAAAAATACAAAAAACTAGCCGGGCGAGGCGGCGGGCGCCTGTAGTTCCAGCTCCTCGGGAGGCTGAGGCAGGAGAATGGCGTGAACCCGGGAGGCGGAGCTTGCGGTGAGCTGAGATCCGGCCACTGCACTCCAGCCTGGGCGACAGAGTGAGACTCCGTCTCAAAAAAAAAAAAAAAAAAAAAAAAACAAATATGAAAATGAGGGGGCCTGCGTTCCAACATCATTAACAATTTCAAGACAGTGACGTCAGAGCACTATACAAAGCATGAAGCCCTTCTAAGCGTAGGGACCCGTGCAATTGCTCAAGTTGCCCACTCATGAAGCCAGCCCTGCTTCCCCCTCAGCTCTCTTGTTCTTACAGGAGACAATCCCAACTCAGCTTCCCTAAATATCTGATCCACCACTCCCTCTCTTGCAGCTACTCTATATAGGAAACAAACCATCTAAAAGGAAGCTCCTCCATGTCCCAGTCCCACCCATTCTCCTGGTCTCTACTCCACCTGCTCCAATGGGAGTCCTCTTTCTATCTGAGTCGGGATCCCATACTCTTCCCCACCTTCTCAGGTCCTCACACTATCCACCTCCTCTCTGTATCTTCAACTTCTGGTCTACCAGAAGTCTACCTCTCAGAAGCAATTAACCATGCTCCAATCTTCCTGCATTTTTTTTTTTTTTTAAAAAGCTTTCCCTGGATCCTCACATACACTTTCCTTCATATTTAATATCTTGAACGAAGGAACCACATTCCCATCAACTTTCTATTATCTGGCTGTTACACTCTTGCTGTCATCATCAATGACCTTTGTGGTACTTCTCAGGCCTTATCTTTCTTTCCTGCTTAAAACTCCCTTTCCTCAGCATTAGTGTCACCAAATTCTCCTGGCTTTTTGAGTGTGAGGCATGTCTTCTTGGTTTCCTCTGTGGGCCTCTTTTCCTTAAACATGGCTCCGTCCTAGACTCTCTTTTCATGTGTTACACATTCTCACCCACCATAGAACCCAGGGGTTCTACGTGTTGAAGCTGCCCACATTGCTCCCTAGTCCAGATGTCTCTCCTGAGTTTCAGACTCTAATGTTTACAGGACAGCTCCACTCTATGTCCTTGAACTCAACATGTGCAAAATGAGACTCAAAAAATAAAAAGTGAACTCCTTCTCTCCTATGCCCTCACCTGGTACTGCTGAGGCAGGAGAACAGGGTCTGAAGAAGGTAGGGAACCTAAGGCTGATTCATGCTGACTTCCTAGAACTGAATCAAAAGGAAAATCTTACCTCTCTATGTCCAAGTAACAAAAGGATCAGAGGCTACTTCTTTTACAACCCCACCCCGTTTCTGCACTGCAAATGAAAAATGGAAAGTACCTCTGATTGGTCCCCTCCCACAACCAATCAGACTGCTCCCTGGCCAAGTCTTCATTTGCATAGGTTGTAACTTTGTAACTTCACTTCAGCCTCTAATTGGTCACCTCCCACAACCATACAGACTAGTCATGGGCAAGTCTTCATTGACATAGGTTGTAGCCAAGTAACCAGTGGGAAACCTCTAGAGAGTATTTAAACCCCAGAAAATTCTGTAACCAGGGCTTGCTCGAGCCCACTCCCACTCTGTCGAGTGTACTTTCATTTCAATAAATCTGTGCTTTCATTGCTTCATTCTTTCATTGCTTTGGGTGTGTTGTCCAATTCTTTGTTCAAAATGCCAAGAACCTGGAGAACTCACAGTCAAGACCTTCCACTGGTAACACTGCCTTCTGTTTCTGAATGGTAACCCATTTCTAAGTCATAAACTCAGGTGATTCTCCTCCACCTTCATATCATCAAATCCCAATTCTGCTTTCTAAATCTCTCTTGATTGCATGCCTTCCCTTCTGCCTCTCCTATTTCAGGTTACCTGGATCTCTTCCCTAGTAAAGTCTTTCAACAATCTTCCAGCCCATGCCATTCCCAATCTCGTCCCCTCCCATCTTCACCCAGCAGCCCCAGCTGCACACCCTCTCCAGCCTCATCCCCCAGCATTCCCCTCACACAACAGACTTGAGTCACTCAGCATCTCTCAATCTGCAGCGAGACCATGCCACCCCTTGCCTCTCCAGGCTTCAGCACATGCTATTTCCTCTGACTGGGATTTTCTCAAACCCCAATATAGCTAACTCCTGCTCCTCGGCCATGGGAAACAGCAAGTAGAGTGGTTAAGACAGACTCCTTAGCCAACCTTCCTTGGTTCAAACCACAGTTCCACCACTTCCAGGTGTACGACCTTAACCATTGTAAGCTTCAATTTCCCCTTCAGAAAAATGGGAATAATAATTTTGGAGATATCACTGGTTGACTGTCTAGCTATTTCTTCTTCCTAACAGAACCCCAATTTTGTCCAGAGACCATGCGCTCATCCCAGGCAATGACTCATGATTGGCAGAAGGAAGTTAAGGAAATCTACTTTCTTTCTGGCAGGGATTAATTCTATCCAATGAAATGTGAAAGGAAGCCTACTGAGGGTTTCTGGAAAACAAGAGTGCTGCCCTTAGAACCAGACAAGAGAGGCCCCTGCCCTGGGCCCTGTGCTTCAGGGTCCCACCTATTTCAAACACATGCCTAAAAGTTAAACAACACATGGGCACCTCTGTCATCGAGGGTCACACAGCATGACCTATCACCCTCAATATCCGCTGTCACAAGTAACACCTAACAGCAGTCAGGCCCCAGAGAAACACTTCACACCTCTTCCCCTGCCCCCTCAAAACAAAAGGTAACTGCGTCTAAACGAGAAGGCTTGTGGATTATGCCACTGCCAACACTAGAGACCAGTGCTGCAGTGCAATGTGGGAAGGACTGGAGTGGTAGAGCACTTAGGGAAGAGAAAAGACAAATTCGCTTGTCAAATCCTTCCTCTCAGCACAAATGCAATACATTCTTGCAAAATGAATAGGAGCATGAATAGGATATTCAGGAGCACTGAATATCCTTTTTTTTGCTTCTGTTCTTATTCATGGTTCCAGAGGACTCACAAATCAGTGTTACTAAATTAGCACCAGTTGCACATGGTGGCAGAGGGATATTTTGCAAAATTATATCATATTGCATACGTATGTATCATAAATGTAGATACGTATCTCACATAGATATGGGAAATATATTTATAAAATAAAACTTGAAGGATGTATAATACCAATAATAACATTTTTTTTTCAGATGGTCTTGTGCTTTCGCTCAGGCTGGAGTGCAGTAGTGGCAAAAACATGGCTCACTCCAGCCTTGACCTGCTGGACTCAAGTGATCCTCCCACCTCAGCCTCCAAGTAGCTGGGACCACAGGCGCTCACCACCATGCCAAACTAATTTTTGTATTTTTGTTAGAGTCAGGGTTTCACCGTGTTGCCCAGGCTGATCTCCTAGCTCAAGCGATCTGCCTGCCTCTGCCTCCCAAAATGCTGGGATCACAGGTATGAGCCATTGCACCAGCCAATGCCAATTCTTTTCTTTGGAAATTAAATGGACAATAAGCACTGGAATTTCAGATATTAAATATCTCATTAAAGTAAAACTAAGATTAAATTTTCAAAATATTACTTCTTTAGCTTTGAAATAATTTTGATCAAAACGTTAGCATTAACTTGTATTTTGCCTTTTACTATTAATAGATAACTGTGAACATTTTATAAAAAAAAGCTTGTTTGAAAAGGTAATTTGTAGGCCGGGTGCGGTGGCTCACGCCTGTTATCCCAGCACTTCGGAAGGCCGAGGTGGGCAGATCACGACATCAAGAGATCAAGACTGTCGTCCTCGTTAGTGTAGTGGTGAGTATCCCCTCCTGTCATGTGGGAGAATGGGGTTTGATTCCCCAAAGAGGAGGCAGCAGCCCTTTGGCCAGGCACAGTGGCTCACGCCTGTAATCCCAGCACTTTGGGAGGCTAAGGTGGGCGGATCACCTGAGGTCAGGAGCTCGAGACCAGCCTGACCCAGACGGAGAAACCCCATCTCTACTAAAAATGCAAAATTAGCCATGCTTGGTGGCGCATGCTTATAATCCCAGCTATTTGGGAAGGCTGAGGCAGGAGAATCACTTGAACCTGGGAGGTGGAGGTTGTGTTGAGTGGAGATCGCGCCATTGCACTCCAGCCTGGGCAACAAGAGCAAAACTCCGTCTCAAAAAAATAGAAAAGAGATGGAGACCATCTTGGCCAACATGGTGAAACCCTGTCTCTACTAAAAATACAAAAATTAGCTGGGCATGGTGGCAGGCACCTGTAGTCCCAGCTACTTGAGAGGTTGAGGCAGGAGAATCGCTTGAACCCGGGAGACAGAGGTTTCAGTGAGCCAAGATCGTGCCACTGCACTCCAGCCTGGGCAACAGAGCGAGACTCCATCTCAAAAAATAACAACAAAAATAAAATAATAAATACCATTCTGATTAAAGCCGCTGTTCAGAGGTTCCCCGTATTTGTAGCCCAAAGCATCCCTAACTAATAAAATAGGGGCCCAGCTCAGGATCGAGTGACATAAATCATGTGACTGACAAACAGCTCAGTTTTGCTCACTTACTCTGAGTCAGTGCTATTCTGATGATGGGGTTCCTGGAGCAATGCCTGGCACATAGTTAGGGCACCAAAGAGCTCACCACGCAAACCAGGCACTTTTCAGAGTAAAAGATGGTGCAAATAAAAATGACACCAGGACCAAAGGCCTGTAGCAGGTCAACTAAGCATAAACATTCAATGTCAACTGTGCTTATTCATGGATTAACTTCAACATCACTTCCTCTGGGCAGGTCTTCCCAACTCCCCCCCTCTCCGTAAAAGCCCACGACTCTTCTTATGTCCTGTATCTCAGCACCTCTCCCGGAGTGTATCGCAAGAGCCTGTCTACAAGCCTGTGTACACAGCATAAGACCACAGATCCAGGAAGGTGGCGGCTGTGTCTGTCCCATTTTTCACTGTATCCATGGGGACTAGCAAATAGTGAGGGTTCAATTAATATTTGTTGAATTAACTAATTATGTCTGTTGCTTATAGCCTTGCCTGACCCTAGAGAATCCACTACGAGTTAAATATTCTTATATTTGCATTTGGGTTCTATGGGAGCGGACCTGTATCATTTATATTCACTCATGTGTCCCCTGAAGTCCTAACTGCAGGGTCCAGGACAGGTTTGTTGTTTTCCCATCATCCTTTCCAATGGGCAGATAACATGCCTATGGCTACTGTAACAACAGAGAAGACAGGGAGAGCCTAGAGCTCCCACTGAATGTATCAAGTTACATTGTCTAATTGTTAGAAGAGTAAAGAATCAAGATGGGAGATCTCATCCTAGCTAGGCACACAGGCCACATTACTCTGTTAGCAAGAGACTTTTTTTTTTTTTTTTCCCTGAGATAGAGTTTCACTCTTGTTGCCCAGGCTGGAGTGCAATGGTGCAATGTCAGTTCACTGCAACCTCCGCCTCTTGGGTTCAAGCGATTCTTCTGCCTCAGCCTCCCAAGTAGCTGGGATTATAGGCACCCGCCACCATGCCCAGCTAATTTTCTATTTTTAGTAGAGACAGGGTTTCACCATTTTGGTCAGGCTGATCTCAAACTCCCAACCTCGGGTGATCCACTTGCCTCAGCCTCCCAAAGTGCTGGGATTACAGGCGTGAGCCACCATGCTCAGCCAGCAAGTGATTTTTAAACTATGTCTTTCCTTGGCCGAGTGCAGTGGCCCATGTCTGCAATCCTAGCACTTTGGATGGCTGAGGCAGGTGAATCATTTGAGCCCAGGAGTTCGAGACCAGCCTGGGCAACATGGCAAACTACCCCCCCACAATTTCTACTTCAAAAAAAAAAATAGCCAGGCAGCCAGGCGTAGTGGCTCACACCTGTAATCTCAGAACTTTGGGAGGCCAAGGTGGGTGGATCACTTGAAGTAAGGAGTTCTGAGACCAGCCTAGCCAACATGGTGAAACCCCATCTCTAAAAATACTAAAAATACCAAAAAGAAATCAGCCGGGCATGGTGGTGCACACCTGTAGTCCCAGCTATTCGAGGGGCTGAGGCAGGAGAATTGCTTGATCTCAGTGGTGAGCCAAGATTGTGCCACTGTACTGCAGCCTGGGTGACAGAGTGAGACTCTGTCTCAAAAAAAAAGAAAAGAAAGAAAGAAAAAGCCAAGCATGGGGTGTGCCACGTGCCTGCAGTCCCAGCTACTTGGGAGGCTGAGGTGGGAGGATCTCTTGAGCCCAGGAAGTAGAGGCTGCAGTGAGCCAAGATCATGCCATTGCACTCCAGCCTGGGAACACATCTCATGTGAGGACAGCCTGTTAGATTTTGTTCCCCAGACATAATTCTAATTCTCAATATCTCAACCGGGGATCCTGAGCACACAGCCACCTAATACTTTCCTCTTCTCTTTCCCTAGTTAGCTTGCAGCTCTTGCCTCAGTAAACCAGCTCTCTAGGACATCCTTCCAGAACTGTGTGCCAGAGTCAGGCAGCCTGACCCAAATGGGCCAGACACTCTGGCACGTGTCTCCTCAGCCAGACCCCAGAACTCAAAATCTCCTCCTACAAAGGAAGAGAAAAACACCAACACAGGCTCCCATCAGCCAAAAGGGAACAACAGAAGGAAAGCACAGAATCTGTCCCCTTCTCCTCCTGCCCCATCCTTTTCACATCACATCAACCCAAGCTGTCTTTGGGGAACAGACAAGATGCAACAGGCAGTTAGACGGGCCCACCCTGGCTAACAAGGCCATCTGACTCCACTGGCAGAACTCCCCCTTCTATAGAGGTTCAGGGGAAGGGGGCTCAGTGGCTGGACATTTGACAGCAGAAAGAACCGGCTGTGATTTGGAGGCTAACATCATACCAGCTGCCCGGCTACCCACAGCTGTGCTGGGAATGTGGCTCTACCATGAACACTGCTACAGCCAATCAAGTGTGTCACAGCCCACTTCCATCACCACATTT
Source organism: Macaca nemestrina (assembly GCF_043159975.1). Lineage (NCBI taxonomy): Eukaryota > Metazoa > Chordata > Mammalia > Primates > Cercopithecidae > Macaca > Macaca nemestrina. Next base: position 38,048,968 of record NC_092130.1, read on the forward strand.
ACGATCTTCTCTACTGCAGTCAATCTGACAGACAGGAGTCGGAGTGAAAACTGTGCAGATGCCTGCACTGATCCCATGAGACATTACCAATTTTGTTTTTCCCACATTGTGCACCCAAGATTTCAGAAAAATTCCTTACCTTTCACTGGTCAGAGAGCTGCCTTCTCCATCTGTTGGGGATCCTTTCTTTTCTCCCTCATTAATGCAAATATCACCAGAGCAGTGATTAAACCAAAGATACACTTTTGAGTTAGTTGTCTATCTTTGGACCTAGAAGGAGACTGCAATGAAAAGTGAATTCTTTCTGGAAACCTAATGGATTATCTTTCCCTGACCCCTGATAACTTACTTTCCTCATCTACAGGACATCCCCCCCTCTCCCCACCCGCCTTAACATTAACTTCCCTAGCGGGGAAGAAAAAGACATTTCTGGTTGTGGGAGGGAGGAGGCAGTGGTGAAACAAGAAAATACAGTGAGGCTCCCCTGGCCCCCATCTGTTCCAAATCTTCCCCTCACAGGATGTCATGTCTAAAAAGCAAGAAAAATATTCCTTCCTCTTCCAACATTCAGCAGGATCTTGCATGCAAAGAGAAGAATGTCTAGTTACTCTGTGGGTTCTCATCTGCTTTTTTACTCACATGTTGCCAAATTACACTAGCCCCTTAACCCTCTCCCTCTCCCCCAGCAAAACCCCAGGGGCAGCAGGGCTCAGCACCAGCTAGGAGCTCGCTCCCGACCACACCACCTACCCCTCTGGCACAAAGGATTAGTTCTCCTGAGCCTGGCCAATGACTTTTGCAGATTTCTAAGCTGAAGACAGGCCAGCAAGCTGCCAGAGCCCCCAGAGGAAGTGAGGCCACCCCCGGGGGGTAAAAGGAGTGGGCTCAGAATTCCCCACTTTTGACCCTGCACTCTCCCCAGCTTCTAGGCACTTTGCATACGGAAGTGTACAGGCAGCCAAGTTCTGGGCATTTGAACAGGAAGGATGTTCCTCAGTAGCTCACAAGGACCCTAACTGCTGCATTTCCAGGACTGGGAGGGCGATATTTATAGAAAGGGCAGCCAGCCAAGCGAGACCAGCTCCAACTTTATTTCAACCAACCCTCTTTTCCATCCTCTGTAGCTCTCCTTCAAGTTAAACAGAGAGGCATTCCTCCCTTTATTGCTTTTTACGCAAGGGCTGAGGCTGTCATTAAAATGATTGAGAAACCCTGACTGTAAAGATGGAAAAGGACCTGCATGCCTGCTCCTCCCCCTTGGCTCTTAATCTTCCTCTCCTATGTCCCTCTGCCCCACTTCCCTGCTTTCCCCACATGACACATGCTCCTTCTTACGCCCCTGCAGCACAGAACCCCTTGCGGTCCTGCAGATGAGCAAAGCTCTCCCTTACCCTAAATCCAAATTATCCCTCCTCCCAGCTTTCTTTCTCATCCCTTTTTATCACATCCTATAAGGCCTGCATGATCTGCTCTCGCCCCACCCTCTTCAACCTTATTTCCTATCACTCTTCGCCTACAAACCCCCTCCTCCTCACTGTTGCTCAAACACAATGAACACAACCCTCAGGGCCTTTGTACAGGCTGTTTCCTTTACCCAGAATACACCCTCCAGGGGGGCCATTTGAAAGTCTGGCTCTGACACATGATCCAGATTTCAACCCTAAAGACCTTGCTAACACTGAATATTAAAAAACACTGCAGGCCAGGTGCGGTGGCTCACGCCTGTAATCCCAGCACTTTGGGAGGCCGAGGCAGGTGGATCACTTGAGGTCAGGAGTTCAAGACCAACCTGGCCAACATGGTGAAACCCTGTCTCTACTAAAAATACAAAAATTTGCTAGGCGTGGTGGAGGACAGCTGTAATCCCAGCTACTCAGAATGCTGAGGCAGGAGAATTGGCTGGACCTGGGAGACGGAGATTGCAGTGGGCTGAGATGGTGTCGCTACACTCCAGCCTGTGCTACAAAGCGAACACTTCACCTCAAAAATAAAATTAAGTTAAATTTAAAAAGCACCCCTATGAGCCAAGCACAATGACAGATGCCTGTTGTCCCTGCTAGTAGGGAGGCTGAGGCAGGAGGATTGCTTGGGCCCAGGAGTTTGAGGCTGCAGTGAGCTGTGATCAAGCCACTGCACCACAGCCCGGGCAACAGAGGAAGACCCCATCTCAAAAACATAAAAGGGCCTAACCTGTTACTCTGTAACCTCACTATCCCACAGCTGCTTCATTTTCTTCATAACATCAACACAGACTCTCTACTTGACCAAACTTTAGACAGGCTCCTCTGGATCCTCTTCTTCATGTGGCCTGCCTTTAGCAAAGAATTCAGCTGAGTCATTCCCCCACCCTCAATATCTGATCAAGTTCCTCATCCCCTGCTTTTATTGTGTAAGTCCTTGGCCTGCCTTCCACAGAATCCTGTTGAGTTGGTTTAGCAAGAGTCCCCCTACCCTTCGTGTGTTCTCTCAGTGATTTTCCACCCAATGACCCCCTCACTCTGATTATACATGCCCAGCTAGATCTTTGCTGGATTCAGTGATGAACTCAACCTCCTCCTCTATTGCAAAAGTCGACTCCTAGGCCGGACGTGGTGGCTCATGCCTGTAATCTCAGCACTTTGGGAGGCTGAGGCGGGTGGATGACCTGAGGTCAGTCAGGAGTTCAAGACCAGCCTGACCACCATGGTGAAACCCCATCTCTACTAAAAATACAAAAATTACCCAGGCGTGGTGGCACGTGCCTGTAATCCCAGCTACCCAGGGGGCTGAGGCAGGAGAATCAGTTGAACCTGGGAGGCAGAGGTTGCAGTGAACCGAGATAGCACCGCTGCACTCCAGTGGGTGACAGAGTGAGACTCAGTCTCAAAAAAAAAAAAAAAGTCAACTCCTGTTGCAGTAGTCTTGAATAAAGTCTTCCTTGCCATAAGTGTTAATTCTTCTTTAATACCACCTGACATCATATGATCTTTTTGTTCATCTTTCTCCCTCCACTGGACTGTATGTTCCACAACGGCAGGATCTTTATGTGTTTACTCTCTGCTAGATCCTTTGCTTCTAAAATAGTATCTGGGGCTGGGTGTGGTGGCTCACGCCTGTAATCCCAGCACTTTGGGAGGCAGAGGTGGGCAGATCACAAGATCAGTTCTAGACCAGCCTGACCAATATAGTGAAACCCCAACTCTACTAAAAATACAAAAATTAGCTGGGCGTGGTGGTGCACACCTGTAGTCCCAGCTACTCAGGAGGCTGAGGCAGGAGAATCACTTGAATCCGGGAGGCGGCTGTTGCAGTGAGCCGAGATCATGCCACTGCACTCCAGCTTGGGAGACAGAGCGAGACTCCGTCTCAAAAAAATAAATAAGGCCAGGCGCGGTGGCTCAAGCCTGTAATCCCAGCACTTTGGGAGGCCGAGACGGGCGGATCACGAGGTCAGGAGATCGAGACCATCCTGGCTAACACGGTGAAACCCTGTCTCCACTAAAAAATACAAAAAAATAGTCAGGCGAGGTGGCGGGCGCCTGTAGTCCCAGCTACTCGGGAGGCTGAGGCAGGAGAATGGCGCAAACCCGGGAGGCGGAGCATGCAGTGAGCTGAGATCCGGCCACTGCACTCCAGCCTGGGCGACAGCGCGAGACTCCCTCTCCAAACAAACAAACAAACAAATAAATAAATAATAAATAAAATAGTATCTGACACATAACAGACACTCAACAAATGTCTGTAAAATTAATCTAGCTACCTCCACTTATTCTGTGATCTCTGTTTACCTGCCACCTCCTCTGGGAAGTCATTCTTGAATCTTCCAAGGCTTCACCCTGTACTTCAGTTAACAGTGATCATACTGATTTCAGAGGATAATTCTCTTATCATTCAATATGTCCTTTAAATGTGTTCATATATAATATAATAATACACAGAATAAAGCATAGAAGTCTACTTTGACTGCCTGCCCTCCTTCCCTTTCACAGCTCCACAATGCCCTGCCCGTCTTTTTTTCCTCTCTGTACATACATGGATGCACATATCTGTTTGCACAACTCACACACACACACATCCACACACACGCACACACACTGCCTGGCCCCTAGCAGGGGCTTAAATAAAAAGGATGAGGACAAAGAGCCCTGGTGGGTATGAGAGCCACCTGTTTTCCCAAGGCTTTGCCCCATCTTCCTGTCTTTCTCTACCCACAGGAGGAAAGAGGCCGCTTCTGTTGGCTTCCCTGCAAGAAGCAGATGAAGTACACATGGCTGGCCACTGTCAGCTCACTTCTTCATTCCAGGAAAACTTTCAAAGCTGGCACAGGTCAGAGAGAACTGCCTGAGCCCTGCTGCTCCAAAGTGCTCCTGGAGGGCACGAGGGTTCAGCCAACCCAGAAAGCCATGGTAAGCCAGGGTCCCGAGGGTGAATTCAGGCCTGCCTGGAAGTTAGGGGGTGAGGGTTTACCTGGGGGAGGGGGCACCAAGGGAGAGGGGCAAGTTAGTTGTAGAAACAGCCCAAGTAGATTTCCACATTAAAAAAAAGTAAACAGATGAAGGCTCTTCCTCAGCCCTTTGGGCCTCTCCGAGGAAAGCAAACCTTCAAGTGTTTGTTGAAACGCTAATCCAATTTAAAAATGCTTTAAAAGAGCTGGAAGAGGAAGTACCAGCTATTGACCACCCCCTCCGCTGGCCTGCAGTGTAAGTGTAGTCACTTTCCCTTCTCTTAGCCTCTGTCTCTGGGGATATTACACACACAGACCCAGAAGAACAAGAAGTTACCTGGGACAGATTTGGGAACCAACCCTTGTCCACATAGGGCTATCTGACTCTTCCTCTTGCCCAGCCATGAAAGAAGCCTTTATTAGGAGCAGAAAACTAGCCAGGATCGGAAAGAGCTGACTCCAGCAGCCTTCACCCCAAGGCAAGCTCACATCACTCACATTCTAGGAATCTGGAAGATATTGAAGTATCCTTGCCCCTGCTTCCTGGGAAACAATTATCCCCCACCCCCACCCCAGGTGGGTCTTATTTCAGGCAGCCAACTCAGTCCCAGAAGTTGCAGGTGAAATGAGCTTCAAGGGGATTTGCCAAACAACAATTAAAGGAAAAGCAAACCCTTCTCAAACGCTCCAGAGTCTTGTTCTCCCACCCTTGGACAACTTTACCAGATCCTTCACCCACTCTCAACATGTTAGGGAGATAAACACTCCTGGTTTGCCAGGGACTGTCCCAGTCTTAGCACTGAAAGTACCATGTCCAGAGATGTAGCCTCCCAACCTCCTTTCCTTCATCCCCATGGTTTCAGGGTGGGTACATACCTTGGAAAGGTTGCCTAGCAATGTAGAGATGGGCTTTCTGGTATTGTTTCTCTTTCTTTCTTTCTTTCTTTTTTTTTTTTTTTTTTTGAGACGGAGTTTCGCTCTTTGTTGCCCAGGCTGGAGTGCAATGACGTGATCTCAGCTCACTGCAACCTCCACCTCCTGGGTTCAAGCGATTCTCCCGCCTCAGCCTTCCCAGTAGCTAGGATTACAAGCATGTGCCACCACCCCCGGATAATTTTGTATTTTTAGCAGAAATGAGGTTTCGCCATGTTGGTCAGGCTGGTCTCAAACTCCTGACCTCAGGTGATCCACCCACCTCGGCCTCCCAAAGTGCTGGGATTACAGACGTGAGCCACCGCGTCCAGGCTTGTTTCTTTACACAGCTCCCTTTGTTGCATTTTCAAGAGGAGGAAAGTATGAATATAGAGGTTCAATTAGTTTCTTTCAACCAGGTGCTTTCATTTAGAAAGAGGACGATAGATAAGAACACCTAAGAAGCATTCAGCACTTACTATGTTGTGTATAAAATACCTGTTTAATTTAATACTAGGATGTAAGTACCACATCTCAGACTGAGAAACTGAGGTCCAGGATCACACAGCTAATAAATAGTAGAGTTGAGATCCCAATCCAGGCAGGATAACACCAGGGCTCACGAACTTATTCACTGTCTTATACTGTGATCCCTAAAGATGAAGAGTCCTTGTCATTTGAATCACGGAGGAAAAAAACAATGTGAAAGTGCTTATGCTGGACTGAAAAGGAATGTGACACTATGACCACAGGGCCTCCCTCTCCTACAGATGGGAGCTCTAGTCGTCATAGGGATGGGGCCAGGTTCGCAGATGGTTAAGTCACCGCTGAGAGCCTCCTAACGCCGACTCTGCCCCAGCCACCCACCCAGTGGCTGCTGGATGAATCCATCAAAACCCCAGTCTCATGCCCTCACCAGCAGCACTGCAGAACAAAATCCACATCCCTCAGGCACAGCCTCATCCACTGTCTTGGAAATAGAAGTGGCAACTCACTTTACAGGAATGAATTTGGCAGGATAAGTCACAAATCTTGATAAATATTCATATAATTTGACTTTGTAATATCCTTTCTAAGAATTTTTCTCAAGGAACTTGTTCTAACAGGCTGGGAAAAGTGGGGCAGGTTTTGCTGGTGATATTTGACACATAAAGGTGTTCATACCTAGAGTTTTCTCTCTCGTTTTTTTTTTTTTTTTTTTTGAGATGGAGTTTCACTCTGTCAACCCAGGCTGCAGTGAAGTGGCTTGATCTCGGTTCACTGCAAACTCTGCTTCCCGGTTTCAAGCGATTCTCCTGTCTCAGCCTCCTGAGTAGCTGGGATTACAGGCACCTGCCACCAGGCCTGGCTAATTTTTGTATTTTTAGTAGAGACGGGGTTTTGCCATGTTGACCAGGCTGGTCTCAAACTCCTGATCTACTCAAGTGATCTACCCGCCTCAGTCTCCCAAAGTGCTGGGATTACAAGCGTGAGCCACCAAACCCAGCCATGCCTTGAGTTTTCTGTAACAATGGAAACCTGGAACAATTCCTATGGCCAACAATAAGGACATGGTTAACTAAAGTATGACATATCCATTCCATCGGATTATTATGCAACTATTAAGATGTATGTTTATGAGGAGTTGAAAATAACATGGAAAATGCTTGGCTACAGATGTTGTGCTAAACAAGCAATAAATAAAATTATATAGACAATGTGATCACAACTGTGTAAAAACAAACCAAACACACACACACACACCCCTCTTAAGAGTGAAAGGACTGAAAGGAAATGAACAAGATTAAACAGAACTAACACTTAGGAAGCAGCCAGCTAACTGCTTTCCATACTTACCTCATTTCATCTTCAAGGCAAGCCTACACATTAGGAACTTTTTTTTTTATCCTTACTTCACCAATGAGAAAACTGAAGCTCCCAGAGGATAATAAAGCTGCCCGATGGTTGCCCACAGCTAATAAGGAAGAAGGAAGGCAACTGAACCCAGACTCACCTGATTCAGGGCCTGCGCCCTTATCCTGCACACGACCACAACCAAATGCAGCTAGCAGCTTTATGTGGCTAGCAGAACGACTAGCAACTTTTTCCCCCTACTTTCTACTTTCTTTTTTTCCAAATTGCCTGTATTAGTCCATAATATACTTATGTATATTAGTATGTATGTTTTCATGTATACGTATTTTATGTGTATGTTTATACATAAAACACTATATTTTTGTATATTTTGTGTGTATATATAAATATACATATATATATATATGTATATTTTGGAGACGGAGTCTCGCCCTGTCACCCAAGCTGGAGTGCAGTAGCACGATCTTGGCTCACTGCAACTTCTGCCTCCTGGGTTCAAGCGATTCTCCTGCCTCAGCCTCCTGAGTAGCTGGGACTACAGGTGCCCGCCACCATGCCCGGCTGATTTTTTGTATTTTAGTAGAGACGGGGTTTCACTGTGTTGCCCAGGCTGGTCTCAAACTCCTGAGCTCAGGCAATCCACCTGCCTTGGCCAACCAAAGTGCTAGGTTTACAGGCGTGAGATACTGTGCCAGGCCTATATTTTATATTTTATGCATATGTTTTTATATAAAACAATTTTTTTTTTTTTTGAGATCAAGTCTTGCTCTGTCGCCCAGGCTGGAGTGCAGTGGTGTGATCTTGGCTCACTGCAACCTCCACCTCCCGGGTTCACACCATTCTGTCTCAGCCTCTCGAGTAGCTGGAACTACAGGCACCTGCCACCACACCCAGCTAATTTTTTGATTTTTAGTAGAGATAGGGTTTCACCATGTTAGTCACGATGGTCTCGATCTCCTGATCTTGTGATTCTGTGATTCGCCTGCCTCGGACTCCCAAACTGCTGAGATTACAGGCGTGAGCCACCACGCCTGGCCTTTTTTTTTTTTTTTTTTTTGAGACCGAGTCTCACTCTGTTGCCCAGGCTGGAGTGCACTGGTGCTCTCTTGACTCACTGCAACCTCCGCCTTCCGGGTTCAAGTGATTCTCCTGCCTCAGCCTCCCGAGCAGCTGGGATTATAGGCACCCACTACCACGCCCAGCTAATTTTGTATTTTTAGTAGAGATGGGGTTTTACCATGTTGGTCAGGCTGGTCTCGAGCTCCTGACCTCAGATGATCTGCCTGCCTTGGTTTCTCAAAGTGCTGGGATTACAGGTGTGAGCCACCCAAAATACTTTTGTTCCTCTGGAATTCAAAGGTCTCCACAGTCTGGCTCTCTGCTGTCCTTCCAGCCACATTCCCCATCGCTCCTTTTCCACAGTGAAGTCAATAAGTGACATCATTAAGGGACATGCGCAGATCTACATTTCGGAAAGAATACTTCTGGGGCAGAAAGGAATGTTGATGGCTGAGCAGAGAGTGGAAGAGGCAGGAGAAGGGGCAGGTAAGGTTTGAACCTTGTGGTCCCCACTGAGACGGCCAAAAGGGCCTGGTGAATGATCACAGCGTCACACCCTCATGGAAAAACCAAGCCCACAGTGTCCAAGGGAAACAAACTGTCCATGGAAATGCACCAGCATCAGACAAAAGAAACAGCAGAAAGACCAAGAGCCAGAATCTGGGCTCCCTCCCCATCTCAGGGCCTCATGCTTGCTTCTCCAGGAGAGCCAAGAGACAGTGAGGACTCCTCCTCCTCCTTGGCCTCCACTCCCTGGAGCACTCAGGACGGAAGGGGTGAGGGTGAGGAGGGCCTACACCACCCAAACCTGCGTTCTGGACCTGGCGTCCTGTGGAGGGGTCTTTTCTAGTTTGAGGGAGAGAGCAGGCTCTTGTGAAAACAAATTACAGACAGCTCAGCTGGAGCACAGCAGTAGCAGCACCAAGTGTGAAAAGTTACAACAAAGCTGCTCAGATTTCACTCACTTTTCCCAACCCTTGCACACTGGAGGGCTCTCAAGGTAAAGAAGCCACAATATTGCTGGAGGAAATAAAAGACGAACCTTTCTGACACTGGTTCTCAGCCCCTGATGGGCCTCTGAGGGCAGGAGAAGGGCTATTTAAAACAGATTTTCCAAGCTCACCCCCAAACATTCTGATTCAGTATGTCTGGCTCAGGCATAAGAGTTTACATTTTTAATATGCATTTCCCCAAGTTGCTGTTCAGCCCCAGCCTACCTGTGAAGAAATCTCAACTTACAGGTTGATGTAAGGATTGACACTTAGAAAACATTTATTTTGGGCGGGCGCGGTGGCTCAAGCCTGTAATCCCAGCACTTTGGGAGGCCGAGACGGGTGGATCACGAGGTCAGGAGATCGAGACCATCCTGGCTAACACGGTGAAACCCCGTCTCTACTAAAAAATACAAAAAACTAGCCGGGCGAGGTGGCGGGCGCCTGTAGTCCCAGCTACTCGGGAGGCTGAGGCAGGAGAATGGCGTGAACCCGGGAGGCGGAGCTTGCAGTGAGCTGAGATCCGGCCACTGCACTCCAGCCTGGGCAACAGAGTGAGACTCCGTCTCAAAAAAAAAAAAAAAGAAAACATTTATTTTAATTACTTTATCTTTAAAAATATGTGGCTGGGCAGGGTGGCTCACGCCTGTAATCCCGGCACTTTGGGAGAATGAGGTGGACAGATCACAAGGTCAAGAGATCAAGACCATCCTGGCCAACATGGTGAAACCTCGTCTCTACTAAAAATACAAAAAATTAGCTAGGTATGGTGGCGCCTGCCTGTAGTCCCAGCTACTCGAGAGGTTGAGGCAGGAGGTTGAACCCGGGAGGCGGAGGTTGCAGTGAGCCGAGATGGCGCCACTGTACTCCAGCCTGGTGACAAAGCAAGACTCCATCTCAAAAAACAAAACAAAACAAAACAAAACAAAAATGTATTACAAAGGGTATACAGGGAATTCTTTGCATTATTTTTGCAACTTTTCTATAAAACAAACTATTTCAAAATAAAGTTTAAAATATATATGACAGGCCAGGCACTGTGGCTCATGCCTGTAATCCCAGCATTTGAGAGGCTGAGGTGGGCGGATCACAAGGTCAGGAGACTGAGACCATCCTGGCTAACATAGTGAAACCCTGTCTCTACTAAAAATACAAAAAATTAGCCGGGCGAGGTGGCGGGCGCCTGTAGTACCAGCTATTCAGGAGGCTGAGGCAGGAGAATGGCGTGAACCCGGGAGGTGGAGCTTGCAGTGAGCTGAGATGGTGCCACTGCACTCCAGCCTGGGCTACAGAGCGAGACTCCATCTCAAAAAAAAACAAAAAACAAGCAAACAAACAAACAAACATATATATAAAACACACAAAAGTAATATGTGCCTATATAAAATATTTTTAATAATACCACATTAGATACAGTAGAAAATAGACACCTGGCCAGGTGCAGCGGCTCATGCCTATAATCCCAGCACTTTGGGGGGCCGAGGCGGGCAGATCACGAGGTCAGGAGATCCAGACTATCCTGGCCAACATGGTGAAACCCTGTCTCTACTTAAAAAATACAACAATTAGCTGGGCAGGGTAGCATGCACCTGTAATCCCAGCTACTCAGGAGGCTGAGGCAGGAGAATCACTTGAACCTTGGAGGTGGAGGTTGTGGTGAGTGGAGATCACGCCACTGCACTCCAGCCTGGGTGACAGAGTAAGACTGTCTCAAAAAAAAAAAAAACAAAAGAAAAGAAAATAGACACCCCTCACCTCACCAGCCCCAGCCCACTCTCAACATTAACTACTGTGAACAATTTGCTAGATATTAGACTTTTTCTTGTTTTCTTTTTTTTTTTTTTTTTTTTTTTTTTTTGAGACGGAGTCTTGCTCTGTCGCCCAGGCTGGAGTGCAGTGGCCGGATCTTGGCTCACTGCAAGCTCCGCCTCCCGGGTTCACGCCATTCTCCTGCCTCAGCCTCCCGAGTAGCTGGGACTATAGGCGCCTGCCACCTCGCCCGGCTAGTTTTTTGTATTTTTTAGTAGAGACGGGGTTTCACCGTGTTAGCCAGGATGGTCTTGATCTCCTGACCTCGTGATCCGCCCGTCTCGGCCTCCCAAAGTGCTGGGATTACAGGCTTGAGCCACCGCGCCCAGCCCTTTTTCTTGTTTTCATTTCCTTTTTGAGACATAGTCTTGCTCTGTAGCCCAGGCTGGAGTGCAGTGGTGTGATCGTGGCTCACTGCAGCCTCCACCTCCCAGGCTCAAATGATCCTCTCACCTCAGCCCTCCAGAGTAACTGGGCCTATAGGAACGTGCCACCATGTCTGGCTAATTTTTGTATTTTTTTGTAGAGACAGGGTTTCACCATGTTGCCCAGGCTGATCTCGAACTGCTGAGTTCAAGTGATCTACCCACCTTGGCTTCCCAAAGTGCTAAGATTATAGGCGAGAGCCACCGTGCCTGGCCTTTTTTTTTTTTTTTTTTTTTTTTTTTTTGAGACAGAGTCTTGCTCTGTGACCCAGGCTAGAGTGCAGTGGCACCATCTTGGCTCACTGCAACTTAACACCTCCCAGGTTCAACCAACCCTCCTGCCTCAGCCCCCCGAGGAGCTGGGACTACAAGCACACCACCACGCCTGGCTAATTTTCTTTGTATTTTTAGTAGAGGTTTCACCATGTTGGCCAGGATGGTCTCAATCTTCAGACCTCATGATCAACCCACCTCGGCCTCCCAAAATGCTGGGATTACAGGCGTGAGCCACCACACCCGGCCTTGTTTTCGTTTTCTAACAATAACTAAAGCCAGAAAGAATGCAATGAAAATGACACTCTCAAAATTGTTGATTAAAGTGCAAATTAAAATGGATCTTTTGGAAAGAAATTTAGCAATGTGTGTCAAAAACCATAAAAACATTCATACTCTTGGACCTACCAATTCCACGTCTAGGAATCTCTCCCACAAGGCCACCACTTTCTAAATAGAGTGCAACCATTTAAAATGATGCCACAAAGCAATAAGGAAGATGGTTACGACGATAATGTTAGTAGCACAAAAAAAAAAATCAAAACAGGATATAAACATTTTACATATCCTCTAGTTACCAAGTTTTTTTTAAAAATTTCATGTTGTTTAGGTACATAAGACAAAGGAAATAAACCTAAATTGCTAACGGTATGTTAGGGAGATGGTATATGAGTGCTACTATCTATTAGGGAGGTGGTTTTTGAGTGACACTTTTTTTCTTTTCTCAATTATTTCATCTGTTGAGAGGCTCAGCACTGGGACTTTGCAGACAGATGCACAAACCTGATTGAGAAATCCATTTTCCACTTTCCACACGAGTATTGTTGAGGACATTACCTAGTCTCTTGGAGCCTCAGCTTCCTTATGGAGATAATGGGAGATTTTAAAAAATTACCCCCTGGGCCGGGCGCAGTGACTCAAGCCTGTAATCCCAGCACTTTGGGAGGCCGAGACGGGCGGATCACGAGGTCAGGAGATCAAGACCATCCTGGCTAACACGGTGAAACCCCATCTCTACTAAAAAATACAAAACACTAGCCGGGCGAGGTGGCAGGCGCCTGTAGTCCCAGCTACTCGGGAGGCTGAGGCAGGAGAATGGCGTGAACCCGGGAGGCGGAGCTTGCAGTGAGCTGAGATCCGGCCACTGCACTCCAGCCTGGGCGACAGAGAGAGACTCTGCCTCAAAAAAAAAAAAAAAAAAAATTACCCCCTAAACTTGCTGCAAGAATAAAAATCAGAAAACACATGGAAACTTTGGGTGCTTTTTGACCTGACACAGTAAGTAGAAGCTGTTATGCCATTTTTCTATATTCACTGTGGTAGGTCACACTTCACAAAGCAAGGTTTAAATGCTGTGGTTTAAAAATGGGGATTAAAATTTTGATAACCCTCATTGTCCTCATCAGACCCTCTCTTAAGCCACTGCTTGGTCTTTTACTTTGAAAGAGATATTGCACAACCTGCATTAAAGTGACAAGGCTCCACCCCATTAACCAAAATAATGAATGGGAACAAGATCAGCAGATTGTAAAGTGCCTACAAATGGAAGGCAGCATAAGTCTGGTTTTTACTGGATGACCCTGAAGGGACAGTGGTTTAAACAACAGCCCAAGTTTAAGTACCGGGGGTATTTACATGAGGTGCAATAATATATTAAGCGAACACATTAAACGCAGCAGGGCAGGGGAGTGAAGATGGAATGTGGAGGGGTTGTATGTCACGAAAATCAGCATTACTCTTCCAATATCTGGGCCAAAGCTTCCAGGAGGAGGCAAGACTAGAGGGTAATGAGAACAAGAGTCATTACTCAGGATGCCTTAAGCCAATCAGAACAATTAATTGGTCTACCTTCATCCAATTTATTGCAAGACTTAATAGGTTTGGCTCCACATCTCTTACTTTGGAGTTAATCAAAAGTGTCACTCTGAGCCCACGATTACAGGAAGTCTTCTTTTGAAGGGACCATTTAGAAATGAAAACTTAATGGCTGGGCACGGTGGCTCACCCCTGTAATCCCAGCACTTTGGGAGGCCCAGGTGGGCAGATCACATGAGGTCAGAAGTTTGAGACCAAACTGGCCAACATGGTGAAACCCCATCCCTACTAAAACTACAAAATTAGCAGGGTGTGGCTGCGCATGCCTGTAATGCCAGCAACTCAAGAAGCTGAGGCAGGAGAATCGCTTAAACCTGGGAGATGGAGGTTGTGGTGAGTCAAGATCACACCACTGCAGCCTGGCAAGAGAGCGAGACTCCATCTCAAAAAAAAAAAAAAAAAATTGGCCAGAAGCAGTAGCCCACACCTGTAATCCCAGCACTTTGGGAGGCTGAGGCAGGCAGATCACTTTGAGCCCAGGAGTTTGAGGTCAGCCTGAGCAACATGGCAAAACCCCATCTCTACTAAAAACATGAAAACTGGCTAGGCATGGTGGCTTGCGCCAATAGTCCCAGCTACTTGGGAGACTGGAGAGAGAGGATGGCTTGAGCCCCAGAGATGGAGGTTGCAATGAGCCAAGATTGTGCCACTGCACTCCAGCCTGAGTGACAGAGCCAGACCCTGTTTTATAAATAAATAAATTAATTAAATTAAATAATTTAATCCTCTTTTTTTCATGGGTGGGAGGAACAGGGTCTCACTCTGTTGCCCAGGCTAGAGTGCAGTGGTGCAATTACAGCTCACTACAGCCTCAAATTCCTGGGCTCAAATGATCCTCCCACCTCAGCTTCCCTAGTAGCTGGGACCACAGGTGCATGCCACCACACCTGGCTAATTTTTAAAAATTTATTTTATTTTATTATTTTTATTTATTTATTTATTTTGAGACGGAGTCTCACTCTGTCGCCCAGGCTGGAGTGCAGTGGCGCGATCTCTGCTCACTGCAAGCTCCACCTCCCAGGTTCATGCCATTCTCCTGCCTCAGCCTCCCGAGTAGGTGGGACTACAGGCGCCCACCACCACGTCCGGCTAATTTTTTGTATTTTTAGTAGAGAGGGGGTTTCACTGTGTTAGCCAGGATGGTCTCAATCTCCTGACCTCATGATCCACCCACCTCGGCCTCCCAAAGTGCCGGGATTACAGGTGTGAGCCACCGCGCCCAGCCAAAATTTTTTTTCTTTTATATATGGGGTCTAGATATGTTGCCCAGGCTGGTCTGGAACTCCTGGGCTCAAGCATTCCTCATGCCTCAGCCTACCAAAGTGTTAGGATTACAGGCATGAGCCACTGCCCCCAGCCAAAATCCTCTTTGTGTAGCCCATCTCACCTCCCTTCCTAGTGAGAATTGCTGATTAAATAGGTATTTTTCCAGAACCTTTACTATTACTAATATATAAAATATATTCCCATAGGCATGCACACATGCAGCTTCTTTTTACATGAAAAAGATCAGCTCCTATTTCTCTGTTACTTGAATTTTCCACTTAATCATATGTCAAAAGCATCTTTCCATACCTGTACGTACAGGCATTTGGGGAGTGGCTACTGACCCTGACCCTGAGGCCGGATGGCTTGAAGCCCAGTTCCCTAACTCACCAGCTATGTGACTTTAGACAAGTTACTTAACATCTCTTTCCTGATTTAAAAAATATTCTAGTAGGCCGGGCGCGGTGGCTCAAGCCTGTAATCCCAGCACTTTGGGAGGCCGAGACGGGAGGATCACGAGGTCAGGAGATCGAGACCATCCT
The DNA here is from genome assembly GCF_043159975.1 of Macaca nemestrina. NCBI lineage: Eukaryota > Metazoa > Chordata > Mammalia > Primates > Cercopithecidae > Macaca > Macaca nemestrina. The sequence goes on from NC_092130.1 coordinate 38,064,398, forward strand.
GGCTAACACGGTGAAACCCCGTCTCTACTAAAAAATACAAAAAACTAGCCGGGCGAGGTGGCGGGCGCCTGTAGTCCCAGCTACTCGGGAGGCTGAGGCAAGAGAATGGGGTGAACCGGGGAGGCGGAGCTTGCAGTGAGCTGAGATCCGGCCACTGCACTCCAGCCTGGGCCACAGAGCGAGACTCCGTCTCAAAAAAATATATATATATATATTCTAGTAATAGCAACCAGAGAATTGTTGAGAAGATCAAATGAGTTAATATTATAAATGTGCAAATATTCTAAAATACATAGAACTTTTAGACTAGTGTGTACACAGTAAGTGCTATATGTATTTGGCGATTGTTATAATCCACCTCGTTCTTTCCTTTACTGGCCATATAGTAGTCCACTGTGTGGATAAAATATAATTTATCAAGCCAGTCCCCTACTGATAGATTCATGGTGATTTCCTATTTGTCACCGCAGTGAGTTTTTTTGTTTTTGTTTTTGTTTTTGAGATGGAGTCTCGCTCTGTAGCCCAGGCTGGAGTACAGTGGCACAATCTTGGCTCACTGCAAGCTCCGCCTCCCGGGTTCACACCATTCTCATGCCTCAGCCTCCCCAGTAGCTGGGACTACAGGCATCTGCCACCATGCCCGGCTAATTTTTTGTATTTTTAGTAGAGACAGGGTTTCACCGAGTTAGCCAGGATGGTCTCGATCTCCTGACCTCATGATCCACCCTCCTCAGCCTCCCAAAGTGCTGGGATTACAGACGTTAGCCACCGCACCCGGCCCACAGTGAGCATTTTTTAACATAGACAACATGTAACATACTTGTATACGTGCGCAACTATTAATGTAGTATAGTTTACAAAGCATTAAATTACTGCATCAAAGGTCACGCTCATTTTTTATGAGAGATGTTGCCAAATTTCCCTCCAAAAGGCTGCACTAATTTACATCCCCACCAACAGCTTATGCATGCCTAGCTCCAGGCATCTTCGCAACACTGGCAGTCAGGATCTTTGGCATCCTCGTTTCTGCACTTGCCTTCCCTAAATGAAACCTAAATCAAAACCACCAACAATGCATTTGTTAAAGTCCCAGGGACACCTAATCCCTTTGTTTTTTCTAAAGGGAATTAGACATTCGGTTCTTTGACAGGCCCTCAGTTGCCTGGACACAGCCCTGGGATGATTTTTAAAATATATAAATAAAACACACTTGCTGTTCCCTAACACTCTCCAGAGAAAGCTCGAGGGTGCCTGCGTGAGGCCTGGCCGCTCTGCTTTCTATCACGGGTGAAAAGATTTTCAATAGCAGCTGGTGTTTTCCTGGGTGGAGATTAGAGCCAGCATTTGTGTATAAATATTATCCCAGGGCTCGATGGAGAATTAGGCTGGAAGCAGAGGCTGCAAAATCCCAGTTGCGTTGTTAAACAGGGGGGAGGTGAGCATCTTCAGCCTTTCCTGGTGCTTTCTTTAGAAAGGAGAAGTGTCCTAGCCCAGGCCCGCCCCATCAGGGCAGCTTCTAAAGAAAACAGACAGATGTAGAAGCCGGTGCAGAGTCTGGCTGGAAACCTGTACCAGGCAGAGGAGAAGCAGGGCAAAGGGAGAAGTGCATGGTCTGGGGGTCCAGGCTGGGGTTTTGTCACCGGTTCCTCAAGTTGGCAGCTGCCTGGTTCCCTGGACCATGGCTCCTGCCATGTCATGTATGACAAGATGACCACGGACTGAGATCTCCACAGTTCTGAGATACAGGGTAACTTTCTGCTTCGTGTGAGGACCCCTTCGAATCCAGTGGACCTGTGAAGCGAGGGGGGCCTCTGGCTCACCAGTGGCCTCCCAGAGGTCTGAGGCAGAAATGTCAGTAATTCCCAGGATGGCCCCTGCTAAGCTCCAGAAGCCCCGAAGCCATTCATCTTCCAAACTCGTTTTTCAGGCTCACTATTTTGTGGCTCAAAACCATTATTTTTGTTCTTCCACATCTCCGACCTCACATCATTCCCATGGACTCAGGTTGGAGTCCAAAGAGTCTCTAGAACAATGGATTCCATGGATCAGAACGAATCCCAAGGACCCCCTTCTCAGATCCATAAGGGAGAGAATAACTCAGATGATGATCTCAGGAACTCAGAGGTGGGCTAAGTTTCCCTGCTTGTTCAGTTTGCATGGGAGAATAAGCAGGAAGGAAAAGAGGCCCAGAGACCCAGGATCTCCATCCAGTTGACTAGGGGCAGCATATTGTACAAGAAAAGGAATTTGGAGCTGGACACATTTGGCTTCAAGTAAAGGCATGTAAGCTCATTGTGCCTGTTTCCTTTTCTCTGAGAGTTTAGGGCTAGCCACCCAACACCTAGCATACCATATGTTCAGTGCAGCCCATGTGTTCTAGACACCAAGAACACAGCAATAAGCAGACCAGTACCTGCCCTCGTGGACTTTATATTCCCAGTGAGGTGGAGACTATTAATAATGTCATGCTTAAAGCTGAGGAACCAAGGTTTATGGTGTGTTAACATGCCAATGAGGTCTGCAGCTCCTAAGTGGGCTCCATGGCTCACTCTCAAACGACACCGCCCTGAACCATGAATATAAGTGATAGCTAACCAGTTCCACCGTGAAGCTAACAGAGCTGAAGCTTCAGGATCCCTGCTTGGATCAGCCCCTTCCAAGGTCTTGCAAAGGGCCCGGAAAGAAAAGCATCCATTGCATGGTCTTCGGTTTCTCTAACATTTGCCAATATCAAGTCTTTTAACCACAAGTGGAAAGACCACCATCTCTCTCCATTCCAGTCTCCCTTCTGCCCCTTCTCCCTTCCTGTTGTGTGATGTTAGAGTGGCCATGGGCATACAGGGATGCATGCACATGGAAGTTGAGTCGGTGGTACATTGAGTTTAGCAGATCGTTAAGCTGAGTTATTGCTAACCCTCCCAGGGTAGGAACAGCTCCCAGTAAAACCCCAGTAGCAAGTACCCCCCACCCAGGTCCTGACACCTCATCAGAAGTTGTATCACGATATGAACATATCCTACAGTGCCCAATCCTGAAGGATGTGGTGGGGAAGAAGGAAGGTTTAAAATGCCTATAGTCAGATGCTCACCTGTGAGAAATGCTTCCCGTTATTAGATGTGCAAAACAGGTGAAGAGTGAGTCAAAATAGAAGTTCTCTTCTGTCACAAATATATTCCATTAGGCCAGGCTTGGTGGCTCACACCTGTAATCCCAGCACTTTGGGAAGCTGAGGCGGGTGGATCACTTGGGATCAGGAGTGCAAGACCAGCCTGACCAACATGGTGAAACCCTGTCTCTACTAAAAATACAAAAATTAGCCAGGCGTGGTAGCGTGTGCCTGTAATCCCAGCTACTGGGGAGGCTGAGACAGGAGAATCGCTTGAACCTGGGAGGTGGAGGCTGCAGTGAGCAGAAATCACGCCGCTGCACTCCAGCCTGGGTGACAGAGCAAGACTCCGTCTCAAAAAATAATAATAATAAAAAAGACATATGCTCCGTTAACACATGCATTTAATTGTACTGCACCTTAGATTCTTTTTCTTTTTCTTTTTTTTGGGATGGAGTCTCGCACTGTCACCCAGGCTGGAGTGCAGTGACACGATCTCCGCTCACTGCAACCTCCACCTCCCGGGTTCACGCCATTCTCCTGCCTTGACCTCCCGAGTAGCTGGGACTACAGGCGCCCACTACCATGCCTGGCTAATTTTTTGTATTTTTAGTAGAGATGGGGTTTCACCGTGTTAGCCAGGATGGTCTGGATCTCCTGACCTCGTGATCCACTCGCCTCGGCCTCCCAAATTGCTGGGATTACAGGAGTGAGCCACCACGCCCAGCCCACCTTAGATTCTTGTTTCATTTTTGGTGGGAATCACACAAAACTGAATTTACTAAAATTACTCTGAGGGACACAAACACGTAGTAATACTACAGATAGAGTCTCTGTCATCCCGGCCAGAGTGCAATGGTGTCATCTGGCTCATGGCAACCTCCCCCTCCCAGGTTCAAATGATTCTCCTGTCTCAGTCTCCCAAGTAGCTGGAATTACAGGTGTACACAACCACACCTGGCAATTTTTGTATTTTTTGTAGAGACGGGGTCTCTCCATGTTGGTTGGGCTGGTCTGGAACTCCTGACCTCAGATGATCCGCCCTCCTCAGCCTTCCAAAGTGCTGGGATTACAGGTGTGAGCCACCGTGCCCAGCAAAATACTCTTTCTAGGTGTGTCTGTGAGGGTGTTTCTAAAAAATATTAGCTTTTTTTTTTTTTTTTTGATACAGGGTTTCACTCTGCAGCCTTCTTTACCTACCGGCCTCAACTGATCCTCCCACCTCAGCCTCCTGAGTAGCTGGGAATACAGGCTGCGCCAGCACGCCTGGCTAATTTTTGTATTTTTTGTAAAGACGAGGTTTTGCCATGTTGCCCAGGCTGGTCTTAACCTCCTGGGCTCAAGTGATTCGCCCACCTCAGCCTCCCAAATTGCTGGGATTACAGGTGTGAGTCACTGTACTGGGGCCAACATCAGCATTTGAATCAGTAGACTGAGTAAAGATCGCCCTCACTAGTGTGGACTGGCATCCTCCAATCTGTTGAGGACCTGCATGGAGTAAAAAGGCAGAGGGCAAGTTAATTCTCTCTTCTGGAGCTGTGACATGCATCTTCTCCTGCCCTTAGACATCTGCACTCCTGGTTTTGAGGTCTTCAGATTTAGACTGGGACTTACACCATTGCTCTGTGTTCCTCTGGCCTTTGGGCTTGGAATGGAACTCCACCACCGGCTTTCCTGATTCTCCAGCTTACAGATGGGCAAGGTCTCACTCTGTCGCTCAGGCTAAACTGCAGTGGTGCGATCTCGGCTCACTACAACCTCTGCCTCCTGGGTTCAAGCCATTCTCCTGCCTCAGCCTCCTGAGTAGCTGGGACTACAGGTGTGCACCATCATGCCCAGCTAATTTTTGTACTTTTGTAGAGATGGGGTTTCACCATGTTGGCCAGGATCATCGCGAACTCTTGACCTCAGGCGATCTGCCCATCTCAGCCTCCCAAAATGCTGGGATTACAGGTGTGGGCCACTAAACTCAGCCTCTCTCTATATCTTATCGGTTCTGTTTCTCTGGAGAACCCTAAATAATACAGGATAGGAGGGAGACATATCCCTCTTGAACCTTCAGATTTTTAAACAAGTTAATAATTAAAGGTACTTGGCACTATGCTTGGCACAAGTTAGCTATTGTTATTATTGGTTGTTTTTATTGTCAGTTAATTAAATCAATTAACTCTAAAATTGAAAAGGTAGGACCTAATGTTTTGTGTTTGTTTTGGATAATAGTCCCTAACACTTATCAGTGCCAGGGCTGTCATGAACTAATGCTTTTAAAACTTCCTGCATCTCTATGAGGTAAATACTGGTCTCATCCCCATTTTGCAAATACAGAATCAGAGGCACAGAGACGTTAAATAATATACCTTTGGTTGGCCGGGCACGGTGGCTCACGCCTGTAATCCCAGCACTTTGGGAGGCTGAAGCGGGTGGATCACGAAGTCAGGAGATCAAGACTATCCTGGCTAACACGGGGAAACCCTGTCTCTACTAAAAATCCAAAAAAAAAAAATTAGCCAGGCGTGGTGGCGGGCACCTGTAATCCCAGCTACTCAGGAGCCTGAGGCAGGAGAATGGCATGAACCCGGGAGGCGGAGCTTGCAGTGAGCCAAGATCGATCGCGCCACTGCACTCCAGCCTGGGCGAAAGTGGGAGACTCTCTCAAAACAAACAACAACAAAAAAAGATTAATAATATACCTTTGGTCACGCTGCCAATGTGGCACAGGCCAGCATTAACACCCAGACCAGGTGACTCTAAAGCCCAAATACAGAGTGGCCTCCCTAGCCCACCTCCCCTGTATGTTAGGAGGCCCTAGCATTTTTTCACCCGTAATGTGTGCACCTCCAGTGAACTTCGTGCATAGCAGGGCAGTCTGCAGGGAGCCCAGAGTGTGAGGCAGGGAAACACCGTCACTGCAGATGTGATTGTAGCAGGATAGCCCTACTGGGCTGACTGACCAGCCAGAAATTAAGAGGGAAGGGAGGTAAGGAGGGAACTGGGAAGTAAGTAACGTATGTGAAGGCCAGGCGTGGTGGTTCATGCCTGTAATCCCAGCACATTGGGAGGCCGAAGCAGGCAGATGACCTGAGGCCAGGAGTTCGACAGCCTGGCCAATATGTGAAACTCCATCTCTACTAAAAATACAAAAATTAGCCAGGCGTGGTGGCAGACGTCTGTAATCCCAGCTTTTCGGGAGGCTGAGGTAGGAGAATCGCTCAAATCCAGGAGGCAGAGGTTGCAGTGAGCTGAGATCACACCACTGCACTCCAGCCTGGGTGACAGAGTGAGACTCTATCTCGAACAAAAAAAAGGAAAAAGAAAAAGAAACACGTGTGAAGCATCTACTATATATGTCTGAATACAGGTCCAACCATTCCTCTCCTATCATCCCAAATACCCTGTGTTATCCTGATCCCCACTTCTCAGTGGAGCAGGCAGGTGGGGGGAGATCATGACGCTCCTGGGCAGTGGGGCCTGGAAACAGCCTCTTGGGGCTCACTGCTCTCTGAAGACAAGAGCATCTCCCAGTGCTCCCCTCCCTCCTTCCCTCTGCCACCGCAGACCTTCCTTGGGCTTGTGCAGCCTTTAGGCAGACACACAGCACAGCTCAACTCAACGGCCCTCAGTGGCCACTGTCCTGCTGGAGAATCTCTGGGGATGGGTCTCAGAAGTTTCCTAAGTCTGCCTGCCAAAGCAGGGACCCTTCCCCACAGAGAGAGAGGGGTGGGTTAGCCTCTGAGTTCTGCTGCACGTAATGCCATGGACCCAGGACCCTAGCGGCACCTTTATCAGCTAAATCTGCTTTAGAATCTCCATTCCAGGAACACTAAACACACACCTGGGGCATATGCTACCTTGGCCTCTGGGTGACCCTGAAGAACAGCTGTGACCTTCACCTGCCTTGGATGCAGGAATGAGGTAATCCACATAAACATCTCCAACTGCTAAGGGCTACTGGCAACAGCCACCTGATAAAAGTCTTGTCTCCCAGCACTTTGGGAGGCTGCGGTGGGAGGATCACAAAGCCAAGAGTTTGAGACCAGCCTGGGTAACATTGTTAGACCCCGTCTCTAAAGAAAAAAAAAATTAATTAGTGGTGCACAGTGATATATGCCCGGAGTCCCAGCTACTGGGGAGGCTGAGATGGGAGGATTGCTTGAGCCTGGGAGCTTGAGGCTGGCTACAGCAAATGGGGATCACACCACTGCACTCTAGCCTGGGTAACAGAGCAAGACCCTATCTCAAAAAAAAAAGAAAAAAACAGCCTTGCCACTTTATAGCTGTGACCTTGAACACATCACTTGGTCTCTTTGATTCACAGTTTCCCTATCTATGAAATAAGGATTAAGAACTAATCAATGTTTCTGTAAAATAAAGGATGATTCTCCACCCCTACCCTAGATAGCAAGTACCTTGAAGAGAAGGACAAATGTGACCTTCAAGGTACCTTCTTTTTTTTTTTTTGAAATGGAGTTTTGCTCTTGTTGCTCAGGCTGGAGAGCAGTGGTACCATCTCGGCTCACCACAAACTCTGTCTCCCAGGTTCAAGCAATCGTCCTGCCTCAGCCTCCCAAGTAGCTGAGACTACAGGCATGCGCCACCATGCCTGGCTAATTTTTGTATTTGTAGTAGAGACAGGGTTACACTATGTTGGCCAGGCTGATCTTGAACTCCAGACCTCGTGATCCGCCTGCCTGTGCCTCCCAAAGTGCTGGGATTATAGGCATGAACCACTGTGCCCGGCTTTCAAGGTGTCTTCTTAACAGGGTGCTTTATTCCAAAGAAGGGGCTAATTGAAGGCAAAACTGCGTAGTGCAAAACGATATGTGTTATGGGTCATCCAGATCTGAATTTGAATCCTACCTGTGCTACTAATATTAAGGAACCTCTCAGAGCTTGGTCATTACTGTTAGTATAAAACTAACTAGGGCCAGGCGCAGGAGTTCAAGACCAGCCTGTGCCAACATGCGAAACCCCATCTCTACTAAAAATACAAAAATTAGCCAGGCATGGTGGTGCATGCCTGTAGTCCCAGCTACTCGGGAGGCTGAGGCACGAGAATCACTTGAACCCAGGAGGCAGAGGTTGCAGTGAGCCAAGATCACACCACTCCACTCCAGCCTGGGCAACAGAGCAAGACACTATCTCAAAAAAAAAAAAAAAAAAAAAAAAAATTAGCCAAGTGTGGCAACATGCTTGTAATTCTACCTACTTGGGAGGCAGAGGTGGGAGCAGTGCTTGAACTCAGGAATTTGAGGCTATAGTGAGTGGGGATCACGCCACTGCACTGCAGCCTAGGCAAAAGAGCAAGACTCTGTGTCAAGTAACAGCAGACTAGGTCCACAATAGACTATTCAAAAGTTCAAAGAATTTTGCAAATATGCAAAGATAACACCACCAATTTGTATTTTCAGGGACTCACCCCTTTTCTGGTTGTTCCAGGAAAGGTTTTATGAGCCTCCTTTTTAATTTTTTTCATTGTGGATATGGAAGTGGTTCCATTAGCCAAGATGTATGAATTTTTAACAACTCCCTCCCCCCAAAAATGATCCATTCACATAAATGAATCTTAATCTTCATTTTATATTGATAAGCTTCAGGGCTGACACAAATTTTTTTTTTTTCTTTTAAAAATGTTTTGTCATTCTGAGAACTCGATGGTTTTTGCAAATACCCTTTTGAGGGAGTCAGGTCTTTCCACTGTGAAAGAAAAATGTGCCGTGTCCAAAAGTGTGTTTTTAGCAGCATGGCATTCCTCCAGGCAAAGAGGCAGAGCAATCTCTTTAAATCTTGAAGATCTGAAGTGGAAACTTCATCCACCGTCTTTGTCCTGGGCCAAAAAGACAAAAACCCACCCTCTACCAGGGAAGTTTTTAGGAAACAAGTTCTGGTTTTCTCTACAAACGATTCTGTCTTCCTTTAGAAAGAGCTCAGCTATGTGGGACTAACCCTGTTGTAACATCTGTATTCAATCTGCATCTGCACAGAAAGGTTTGCTTAGGGAGCATCTCCAGGTACAGGGAGAAATGGGCTGGATGAGATGAACATGAAGGAGAAAGACAAACCAGGAGGCAGAACATCAGCATTCTAGCATTCTGTTCTTCACCTTACCACTTGCTAGCTGCACTTTGGCATGTCTCTTAACCTCCCTGAGACTCAGTTTCCTTATCTGGAAAACGGAGATAAAAACACCTTTCCTGTCTACTGCAAGAGAGTTGTTCCTTCCCAACCACCTTTACCCAAGCAGAGAACTGCTGCCACTCTGACCCAGCTGTGACCCAATTTACACAGATAAAATAATGACCAAGTAGTGCAGGGGTTGCAAACTCAAGTGTCTGATGCAAAAATGAGTGAATGACGTGTAGCCGATACTGTCAGTGCCTCACCCAGATCCCTCTGCAAGTCGTGAGCCCCTCTGAACATCAGTGTAATTCCAACTGCCCAAACCTTACACCTCCTATGCTGTGTCCCTTTACTACCACCACCAGGGACTCAGTAGACCTTAGCCAATGACCTTGCCTCAGGCCAAGAAAACTCCGGAGTTCCCTGTAGGCTCAGGCTGAAGTTACCCTCCAAAGGCCTTTGCATGAAATTGCACCTTTACTTGGTTTCTTCCCCTTTCCAGTCCCAATTCCCTCACTCCCTTGTCAGCTTCTGCTATTTCAGGGTCTGCCCTTGGGTAACCCAGCCTAAGATAAAAGACCTGGGAGTTGGCCAGGTGCGGTGGCTCACGCCTATAATCCCAGCACTTTGGGAGGCCGAGGCAGGTGGATCACAAGGTCAGGAGTTCGAGACCAGCCTGGCCAATACGATGAAACCCCATCTCTATTAAAAAATACAAAAATTAGCCAGGCGTGGTGGCACATGCCTGTATTCCCAGTTACTCAGGAGGCCAAGGCAGGAGAATCGCTTGAACCCGGGAGGTAGAGGTTGCAGTGAGCTGAGATTACGCCACTGCACTCTAGCCTGGGCAACAGAGTGAGACTCTGTCTCAAAAAATAAATAAATAAAAAGACCTGGTAGTTCATGCCACACCTAAAGGCAGCAGCTGTTGTTCAGCTCCAGCCTATCCAACCATGTGAAGATGCAGGTGCAATGTTTCCAGACATTCTGATGTTTTAAGAGAGTCTAGAGATGTGCATTTTGAAGTAAAACTGCCAATTTTTTTTTTTTTTTTTAGATGGAGTCTCACTCTGTCGCCCAGGCTGGAGTGCAGTGCCGCAATCTCGGCTCACTGCAACCTCCACCTCCCGGGTTCATGCCAGTCTCCTGCCTCAGCCTCCCGAGTAGCTGGGACTACAGGCGCCTGCCACCACGCCCAGCTAATTTTTCGTATTTTTAGTAGAGATGGGGTTTCACCGTGTTAGCCAGGATGGTCTCGATCCCCTGACCTCGTGATCCACCTGCCTCGGCCTCCCAAAGTGCTGGGATTACAGGCGTGAGCCACCATGCCCGGCCAAAACTGCCAATTTTTAAGTGATGGCCATTTAATTTTTTAAAAACTTCACACACGATGCAGACCAAATTAAACACATCTGTGGATCAAGTCCAGCAATTTCTAAGTACCAAGTGCCTAATATGTATTTAATATGCTGGTCCCAAGTGCTTTGCATGTACCATCTCATATAATCCTCACAACATATCCTGTGAGACAGACATTATCCCCATTTAACAGAAAAGGAAACTGAGACAAAAGAAAGGTTAAGTAACTTGCATAAGTTCATATTGCTAGGAAGTAGCAGAACTGATTTTCAAACCAAGTTTGGTCTGATGGTAAAGCCTGTGCTCTGAACCACTGAGTGGCTCTGCCTTCCCATCCCGGAGGGGAATCAGAAACTTAGGTCAATAAGTCACCCAACATGTCGGATGGGAAGAGGGACGAGTGGGGAGCAGAAAAGCTTTAAGCACAATGGGCGTTAGATCATTGTCCATAACTGTGACAAACTGAGGACAGTGCAAATGCCCAGGAGGAGAAAATAGTTACACAAATGATGGTTCACGGAATTCTGTGCTCTCATTTTAAACAATAATTAGGAAAACTATACAGGAAAATATCTATGATACAATGCTGAGTGAAAAACACAGACAGACACAAAATCATACTGACCACAAAGTTGGCAGGCTTTGGATGGAATCAGACCTGGGTTTGAATCCCAGCTCTGCCAACTATGACTACAGGACCCCTCAGAGCCTCCGTTTCTCCAACAGAATAATGAGGATAATATTTCTCCCTTCTAGAGTTATTGCAAGGATTCGGTGAAAAATATGTAAAAGGTTTTAGCACAATCCAGGCCCATGGTGAAAGAGCTCACACCATGTGCAGATGTGTGTAGCAGCAGGGATAAAGATGAGAAGAGATCCCAGGCAAATGGGCAGGGTCATTTAAGACACTGAAACATTATGAGAGTTTTCATTTTTTTCATCTAAGGTTGTTACAATATCTCAACAAAGTATACAAACATAAATGAGGGCTTTGAATTAGAGTGATACAATTAAGTAAGTTTCCTCTAATTGACAACCCTGCCCTTGTCACTCATCCTGGGAGGTACTGTGCTTACAAGTATGAGATCGGCTCTTAGGGTAATTTACACAGAAATCGGAAATTACCAAGCCTCTGTAGCTTCCCCTCCCCAAGAGCATGCAACTCTTTAGCCCTGCCTATTACCTGTTTTCTTAATGAAATCTTCCATAAAGGCCAGGCGCGGTGGCTCAGGCCTGTAATCCCAGCACTTTGGGAGGCTGAGGAGGGTGGATCACAAGGTCAGGAGTTCGGAACCATCCTGGCCAAGATGGTGAAACCCCCATCTCCACTAAAAATACAAAAATTAGCCAGGTGTGGTGGCAGGCACCTGTAATCCCAGCTACTCGGGAGGCTGAGGCAGGGGAATTGCTTTAACCTGGAAGGCAGAGGTTGCAGTGAGCCGAGATCACGTCACTGCACTCTAGCCTGGGTGACAGAGCAAGACTCCATCTCAAAAAAAAAAAAAAAAAAGGAATCTTCCACATAAAACCAGGGCAGGCAGTATCGAGGAAGGGAGGCTGAGGATGAAGGGCAAAGTCAAAATGCAAAACCATCATAATTAACATTTTGTTTAGAGATGCTTTCAGAGATTTTGAACCTTAGTCCCAGAACCATTAGACACCCTTCGGCAAACCACAGGGCTGTCCACCAGGGTGTGAGCCCCAGTTCCTTCATTCGCTGTGAAACGTGCACCTCGCCTACAGGTTCTCGCTGCTTGGGTTCCGGAACCAGGCTACAGCAGGCCCCATACAGCGGGTGGGGTGTGTTCAGTCAGAAGCAGATGACCAGGACAGGGCTCGATTGTTTCGAGACAGTTATCGGTGGAGACAGGCTCAATTATTTTCATTATATGGAATCAACAGAGACAGGAGGCATAATGGGTCTCAGTCAGAGAGGCAAAGGTTAAGGTGAGGGAAAGAGGGGGAACCAAGGGAGGCCCTCCCAGGCCCACCGTGACCACTGAACCATGATACCAGGGAGGGTGAGTGAGAAGGGGATGATGTCGGGTGTGTGTCTGGTCCTGCTCTGCTGGACCCAGCATGAACCCCTGGAGAGCTGAGGGCATTTCCTGTGTGAGTGACTCTAAAAGCATCCAGACAAGGCAGGTGTGGTGGCTCACGCCTATAATCCCAGCACTTTGGGAGGCCAAGGCTGGTGGATTGCTTGAGCCTAGGAGTTCGAGACCAACCTGAGCAACATGATGAAACACTGCCTCCACTAAAAATACAAAAATTAGCTGGGCGTGATGGTGCGTGCCTGTAGTCGCAGCTACTCAGGAGGTCGAGGTGGGAGAATCACTTCAGCCTTCGAGGTGGAAGTTGCAGTGAGCCAAGATCATGCCCCTGCTCTCCAGCCTGGGCAACAGAGCAAGACCCTGTCTCAAAATAAATAAAAAAAAATAAAAGCTTCAGGTGGACAGAGCCTCAAGAAGACCCCATCTGAATGGTCCAGCACTGGAGGGCAGAGTACCCTAAGCCCTCTTCTCTTGCCTTCCCACCCCTTTACCCTTTTCCTCTCCATAAATAACAACCAGCGTTATTAAGGGTTTGCTGCATGCAAGGCACAGTGCTGAATACCTGGCACATTTTTTTTTTTTAGATAGGGTCTTGCACTGTTGCCCAGGCTGGAGTGCAATGGCATCACAGCTCACTGCAGCCATGACCTCCCTGACTCAAGCCATCCTCCGCCTCAGCCTCCTGATTATCTAGGACTACATGCACACACAACCACACCCAGCTAATTTTTGTATTTTTTGTAGAGACAGGGATCTCTCTATGTTGTCCAGGCTGCTCTTGAACTCCTAGGATCAACTGATCTGAACACACGTTATTTCACTCTCTCAGCAAACCTGTCAGTCAGGCACTGTGACGATCTCATTTGACGAATGAAGAAATTGAGGCTCAGAAAGGGTTACAGGACTTGCCCAAGCCAGTAAGGGGCAGAATCAGCAAAACCAGGTCCGTTGAGCCCAGAGCCCACGCTCTCCACTACAATCTTCCTCTTTCCTTCTTTTTTCTTTCTCCTGTTTACTGCTTATCCTCTGCACAAGCCAAAGGCCTCTCCCTCACCCCAAGCCAGGCCCTGTACCTGTGTGGGTTTGGGGGCTACTCAGTGAGGCCCCTCAGGTAGAGGAGTTACTGTTTCTGAGATTTCTCAAGAACAGGAAACTTCCCCTTGCTGCCTGCAATAAATCTAAACCTTCCTTCCTTTGTGATTTCACCCCGGGAGCAACACTCCAGCATGACTCATCACTGGGCCGGCAGGAGATCTCCTCTGGAGACTGGAGGTGACCTTGGCCGGGCACTCACATCCTGTGCCTGTTTTCCCGTTTGTCAAGTGGACAGCCCCAGCCTCCCCACCAGGCTTGATGTGAACTATTGGGCTGAACACAAAGCTTGTAGAAAATAGTTTTTGAAACAGAATCTAAAATACCGACAATTGTCTAACTACAGCCTGTGTCCCACAGACCAAACCAGGATCTAAATCCTTCCCAACCTTAATCCTGGCTGCAAGAGTTCTCCTGCACTCCTACTGCCTTCTTGGTGTATGGTCAAACTAGGATTACTGGAAAAAAGAAAGCTGACAGGGAAAATAAACCGTTTTCCAGCTGCGATGGGTCACTCCTCCTTCGGCTCCCCCATCACCCTATATTATAAGCACTTAGTACTAACATCAGCTAACATTCATGAAACTCTGATTGAATATGCAAATGTATATTGTTTTGTTCTGGCAGGGCACGGTGGCTCATGACTGTAATCCCCAGCACTTTGGGAGGCCAAAGCAGGTGGATCATCTGAGGTCTGGAGTTTGAGACCAGCCTGGCCAACACGGTGAAACCCCGTCCCTGCTAAAAATACAAAACTTAGCCAAGCATGGTGGTGCATGCCTGTAATCCCAGCTACTCAGGAGGCTGAGGCAGGAGAATCGCTTGAATCTGGGAGGCGGGGCTGCAGTGGGCCAAGATTGCACCAGTGCACTCCAGCTTGGGCAACAGAGAGAGATTGTTTCAAAAAGGAAAAAAAAAAAAAAAAAAATATATATATATATATATATATGTAGTTTTTCTCATGTAACCCCTTATTACTAGACCCACTTTGCAGATGAGAAAAATAAGTTTCAGACTGGTTGATTATAGAAACTCAAAGGTCACACACAGCTGTCAGGTGTCAAAGCCCAGATTCAAGACCGGGCCTGTCAATCTCCACACTGTACTGCCCTCACTTCGTTTTAAAATTACAAATCCCAGTACTTTCTAGCCATCTTCTCTGACTTTTTTTTTCTTTTTGAGATGGACTTTCGCTCTGTTGCCCAGGCTAGAGTGCAATGGTATAATCTTGGCTCACTGCAACCTCCACCTCCTGGGTTCAAGCAATTCTTCTGCCTCAGCATCCCAAGTAGCTGGGATTACAGGCATGCGCCACCATGCCCAGGTAATTTTTTTGTATTTACTAGAGACATGGTTTCACCATGTTGGTCAGGCTGGTCTCGAACTCTTGACCTCAAGTGATCCACCCGCCTCGGCCTCCCAAAGCGCTGGGATTACAGGCGTGAGCCACCATGCCTGGCCCCTTCACTTCATTTTCCTGCATAGTTTCTATGCTCTTGGTAAGAAATTAACAGTCACAACCCTCCTTTACCCAGGTAGAATGTAAATCAATGTGGGCGGGGATTTCTTGGTGTTTGGCCACTGCTTTATCCCCTCAGTGCCTAAAACAATGTCTGACACGTAGTATCAGCAAATATTCAAAGTATTCAATAAATATTTTGGCCAAAACAAATTAATTTGGCCTAAAATTCTCATTAGCTATTTTTGACTGTCCTTTCTACTAGATTCTAAATTCAACAGCATTTTCTTCATCTCAGTCCCCATAACTGCCCCACCCCATCCCTCCCCGTTTCAAGTTTAGAATGACACTTTGAACATACTAAAATATGATTTGATATTGCAATGTGATTTGGGGGTGGTCTGCTGTTTGGGGAATTCATTCTCCTCTCCACTCCCCAAAACAAACAAGCACTCAGTAGAAAACTGTCTTAGGACGGGTGGAAAATGTCTAGCAATTTCTCATCTTATCCCCGGGTTAGGTTCCTCCGGTCCCTGCTCCCTGAGGCTGATGGACAGGCAGGCAGGACAGCCTGATCCATCGATGCAAAGGTGCCCTCCTCCGCTCGTTTGCTGCTGTGTTTCTGAGTCACATCTTCCCTGGGCTGTGGGAAAGTGTTCAGTGTGTGGCTTCACAAACTGCAGTGCAGCAGGGAGAGCGGGCAGTTGGAAATGATACGGAAAAGAAAGGATCTAATTAAGCAGAGTAGGTGATAGTGTTGGGAAGAAAAAGCAAGCAAGTGGCAATTTGGATATTTGCCTGCAAATAAAAGAGATGACTGTCGTTTTCTCCTCTGGCTCCTGTTTGCTCTATAAATCTCAGTTCACAAATCCAAGTGTTTTAATTATCGCTATATAATACAACATGCTGTGCTGGGCCTATCTTAGGGAAATTAAAACAAAGGAGGGGGGCAGAGGGATTCAGGCTACCCCGTTCTCCCGTTTCTCTTGTTTACAATAATCTGAAGGTGTTTCTCCCCGCTTCTGCCATAAACACAACATGGGGTTTTCCAGTATTAACCATATCACCTTCCTCCACTCACAAAAAGGAAATTCAGGCCCTAAGCTGTTGTCAACCATGCAACTCAGTTGCCAGGTGTCACATTGCCCACTGTTGCTGTTTAATCCCCAAGAAATCAAAAGAACCAGGTCATGAATGAAATGCCAGGTCCAGCTCAAAAAGGAGAGTCCCTAGTGGGAAGCAGCATGATGATTAAAACTAGCATTTGTATATCACCTTCGCTACATACTAGCTGTGTGGCCTTGGGTAAATCATTTAACCTCTCTGAGTCTCACACTTCAAAGAAAAAAACAGTGATAGCAGGATTAAATATGTAAGACTAAAAAGCACTTAGCACAGTGCTCAACACATAATCAGTGCTATGCAACACAGTCCCATCTCCAGTCTTTATCTTTGCCATTTCAAATGCCTACATTAAGCTTTTCCCAGAAAGCTGCATGGTTCACTCCTTCCCTTCTACCTTATCAGTGAGACTTCCTTACCCTAAATAAAATAGTAGTCCTCCCATCACACACACTGCATTTCCCCTTACACGCTTCATTTTTGTCCATAACAAAGTACTCCTTGACATTTTATATACATACACATACATTCATGTGTGGCTTAACGACTGGGGTAAGTTCTGAGAAATGCTTCATTAGGCGATTTCATTGTTGCACGAACATCATAGAATTAGAGCGTACTTACTTAAACCTAGATAGTATAGCCTACTACAAACGTAGGTATACCATACAGCCTATTGCTACTAGGCTACAAACCTATACAGCATGTTACTGTACTGAATACTGTAGGCAACTGTAACATAGTGATAAATACTCGTGTATCTAAACATAGAAAAGGAAATGCACTGCACTAAGCTAAGACATTAGGATGGCTATGACATCACTAGGCAACAGAAATTTCTCAGCTCTATTATAATCTTATGGACCACCGCCGTATGTGCAGTTCATCATTAACCGAAGTATCATTATGCAGCCCACGACTGTACACATATATATTATGTATACACATACACACATATACATACACTTACATATATATAAAATTATTTTGTTAGGGCATCTTCCTCACCTAAACTTCAAGAAGGCAGAACTTGTGTTGACCACTATATTTCCAATGCCTGTAATGGTAGAGCCTGGCATGTAACGGATGTTTAATAAATATTAACAGAACCAATAAATAGAAGCTATTTTTTCTGTAATAGTTGGAAGGGCCCTCATAGACCACCTAGGCTAAAGTTCTTCGCAGGCCAGGAAATTGAGACCAGGTGGCATCAGATGACCTGCCCTATGGTTCCAGCTTCCCCAGAACTGAGTGGCGGGGGGTAGGGACCCTGACTTCAGTGGCTTTGCTCTGCCTCAAGTCAGCCCATTCAGTGCCCACAGCAACTTAGCAGGTTGGTGCCCTGTGCTTCTCATCTGAGGAATGGAAATAAGCAGATGGCTCACCCTCCCAAGTGTCAGGATGTGGATGCCCAGTGACTGGCATTCTATACAAGCAAAAAGGACAGGTGGAGACACAGAAGTCCACTCTGGAAATCCATCAACAAATGTCCTCAGAATTGAGGAAATGCAGACAGCTACAGCACAAAGGAGCTAAAGGTCACTGCTGTTCTCTCTCAAAATCCACCCGCATCAAGGACCCTCTTGGCTTTCTGCATGATTGAAGGCAAGCAACTGTAGTCTCATTTCTGGGGTGCCTGGACACATTGCAGGCACATGAAATCATTAGCTGTTACGAACCGCACGTTTAATATTCAAAGTCAACCCTCCATACATCTCACCAGCTCTTACCATTGCCCCTTAGAGCTGCGAATCTGAATAGAAGGGCTTGCGTTGGACAGGGGCTATTCGGCCTTAGAAATGCAACTCCAGGTAATTGTTTAAAGGAGCCCATTTTCCTATTCAAGTAGAGTGAAAAGAACTCACACTCCACCTCAGTCCCCAAGCCACTCAGGACCTCATAAGGCTGGCAAAGGGAAGAGTCCAGTCTGAGAGCATTGGCCACTTAACTCTATTCCCAGAAAGTGGGGTCCGACCCAGAGCTCTCCAGAAGGTGAGGTAACAAGACCCAACAAAAATATCCTGTGTTCTCTTCACCACCTGTCTCCGCAAGCGAGTAACAAGACGAAGTGTTAAAGAGAGACACCACCAGTAATCAGAATGTGGTAACTAAATGAGGCTTGTGTCTTCCACTTAAAATGTGCAAGCTGGTCTGGTTCCTCAGCCTCTCTGAACCTGCTTCCTCAACTGTCTAAACAGAAAAGCAACCTCCACCTCCTGGGACTGGTGAAAGGATGAAATGAGAGAATTCTGTTCAACGGTGTCTGGGACATTAGCTGCTGCTTTTAGTTCAAGCAGCCCAGTGCAGCCTATGCCGGAATAAGCATTAATTGCTCCAAAAGAACACTCTGTACAGCAAAGGCAGCCCTTTCCTAGACCACAGACCACACCACTCCAACATGGGCCACAGGTTGGGAGCAAACACTAACTCCACCAGAGGCTTCCTGAAATCATACAAGCAAGAGGGGTGAAAGTAGGAGGGATTCGGGTGCAAAAAAGCACAGGTAGAAACTGAGACACAAACAGCTTCTGAAAAGGGGGTACCCGGCTGGAAGTGGTGAGGGAAGTTCCCCCACGAAAAAACTTGGACTTGGCAATCATTGCTTTGGACTTCCCAATGTAAAATGCCACTTTTGATGACTTGGGGATTCTAGAATGTTCCGGTCGCTCACTGATTTACAAATAAAAGGTCTGGGATGACCTAATCCTGCGTGGTGTGTTCCAAGGGCCCCCAAGGCGTTCCAAGAGCTGGTGACTTTCGGCTCACGTAACCTGGGCCTCAGTTTCCCTCCAGACCCTAACGAAGGCGCTAAAGGCTATTGCCTCTACAGGGAGGCTGAGAGGCTAAACCCGGACGGCGCGCTAAGGCGCTCCCTAGACACAGCACGGAGCTCCCCGCGCGCGGTTCCCATTCGCTCCCGGAGAGAAAGGCTGCGCGCGGGCTCACACCAAAGCCCAGGACCTTCCTCCGCTGCAGCTGTAGAAAAAATAATCATAAGAAAGGAACTGGAACGCGAGCTGGGGCAGCGGCCGGGCCGGGGGCTCCTCCCGCAGGCGCCCAGGAGCCGCTCGGCCCGTGGCCCGGCCGGGGAGCAGGCGCCCCGCGGGAGCGCTGAGGCCCCGCTGTGCCGGGCCGGGCGGGGGCGGCGGAGGCGGAAGCGGGGGCGGCGGGAGCGCGGTGGGGATGTTTAAAGGAAATTTACAATCATTTCCTCTCTGTGGTTTGGTGACAAATCAACAACATCCTGTTCTTTTGTGAGGCTCCGGGCGCCTGCGAGGCGGGGGCAGCGCTCCGGCTCTTAAAGGGACACACACAGGGCCCCTCTCCCAACGGTCCCCTGCGGCTCCCCCCCCCAAAAAAATACAGCCTCCTCAAGGCATCATCTCCGGGGGCGCGCGGCTGGAATGCGGGGGCTGCGGCTGGAGCCGCCCCTGGGCCACGACCCGGATCGCATCCCTCACCCCCCAACCCCGCCCGACGCGAGGAGACGGCTGCGGCCGCGGCGCACCCCTCTGAAGGACGTCGCAGCCCGAGGCCATCTCCCGCCGAGGGGGCGGGCAGGGGGCGGAGGGGCGTCCTCCTGAGGGTTCCCCTCCCTCCCCCCAACCCCAGAGCAGCTCCGCCGGGGCTTCGGACCTCCGGGGAGTTATCCCCCTCCCCCAATCCCCTGGCCTCGGGTATTGCTGTCCCAAAACTCTGTGGATTTACGGTTAAAATGTCGATGTACGTACAGGAGGTTTATAAAACGCCAAAGCAGAGAGAGACTTCCCGAGCTGTAGAAGTAATGAGAATCAGATGGTCAGGACCAGAAAAATAATAATAAAAAAATACTCAACTGCCCTCCTGGGATTTCGTTCATTCAGTCATTTAATGAGTATGTTTTACTAAGTGCTGGTCACCACTCTAAGCCCCCGCGCCGCAGGAACAAGATAGATACGGTTCCTGCCCACAGGGGGCTTAGATTCTCAAAAATAAATAATGAACAGGATTATTTCACATCTATAAGTGCTGAGTTTTTTAATGGGTCACATTCTGGAACAGCGGCTTTCTGTAGGGACACCTCTCTGAGGGCTCTGACCTGAGGCCTCCAAGGATGGAAAAGCAAGGGTGCTAGGAAGAACTGGGTTGGAGAGGTCCAAACATTACCATCAGAAAGAGCTCAGAAGTCCCATCCAAAAGACCTGAGTGAAGGGCAGCCCCAGGGCTGCATTTTCCCCATGAGGACAAGCCTTGATAAGGGGCTTGGGTCCTTCTGCTCTGGCTATATCACCTGAGCCGTTTCCTTCCATCTCTCGGCCTCACAGCTTCCTATAGGGAAAATGAGAACACTGAACTAGGTACAGTACTTCTCAACCTAGGTGCAAATGAGAATTCCAAGGGAGGCTTTCAAAAACACTGACACCCCTGACCCCACCTCAGACCAAGGGTATGAGGATCTCTGGTAATGGAGCCTAGGCACTGGCATTTCTGTAAGGCTTTAAAAGTGAATTTAGTGTACAGCCAAGGTTAAGAGCCACTGACCTAGGGCCGGGTGCGGTGGCTCACGCCTGTAATTGTAGCACTTTGGGAGGCCGAGGCGGGCGGATCAGTTGAGGTCAGGAGTCTGAGACCAGCCTGACCAACATGAAGAAACCCCCTCTACTAAAAATACAAAAGTAGTTGGGCGTGGTGGTGTGCACCCGTAATCCCAGCTACTTGGGAAGCTGAGACCGGAGAATCGCTTGAACCCGGCCGGCGGAGGTTGCGGTGAGCTGAGATCGCGCCATTGCATTCCAGGCTGAGCAACAAGACCAAAACTCTGTCTCAAAAAAAAAAAAAAAACAAAAACAAAAACAGAGCCACTGATCTAGACGATATTTAAAGTTTGGGTTTAACGTGCAGTAGGGTGGCCGGGCGCGGTGGCTGACGCCTGTAATCCCAGCACTTTGGGAGGCCGAGGCGGGCGGATCATGAGGTCAAGAGATGGAGACCATCCTGGTCAACATGGCGAAACCCGGTCTCTACTAAAATACAAAAAAATTAGCCGGGCGTGGTGGCGCCACCTGTAGTCCCAGCTACTTCGGAGGCTGAGGCAGTGGAATCCCTTAAACCCACCTAGGAGGTGGAGGTTGCAGTGAGCTGAGATCGCGCTACTGCACTCCAGCCTGGCCACAGAGCAAGACTCCATCTCAAAATAAAATAAAATGAAATAAATAAATAAAGTGCAGTAAGAAGGCCAGGCGTGGTGCCTCACACCTGTAATACTAGCACTTTGGGAGGCCAAGATGGGTGGATCACCTGAGGTCAGGAGTTTGAAACCAGCCTAGCCAACCAGCCTGGCCAACATGGTGAAACCCCCTCTCTACTAAAAATACAAAAAAATAAATTAGCCAGGCATGGTGACAGGCACCTGTAATCTCAGTTACTTGAGAGGCTGAGGCAGGAGAATTGTTTGAACCAGGAAGGTTGAGGTTGCAGTGAGTCGAGATCCTGCCCCTGCACTCCAGCCTGGGCGACAGAGGAAGACTCTGTCTCAAAAATAAATAAATAAATTAATTAATTAATTAAAAATAAAGTGCAGGAAGAGCTATTTCAATTCAGAGTATAATCATCCACGTTCATTGAGTGCTTAGCAGCTGCTATATAATACCCTAAGTAAGCTACATATATATTTTGTCTAAGTTACAAAGAAAAACCCTACCAACTAAGATATATATTATTATTGTTCCCATTTACAGATGAGGAAACTGGGTACAGGGATGACACAAAATGTGGTCAAGGGCACACAGGTAATAAGTGGTCTTGTCTGTATCCTGTAAGCTGAAATGCCTTTCCAGTGGCAAGGAACAAATTTCTACCTAATGATGTTGTTAATCAGGCAGAGTAGCCACCTACAGAAGAGCATGGGGTGCTATAAGCCCAAGCTGCTCATACATCTTGGACAGAGGCAGTGGACTGGCCTAGATGCCCAGATTGGAGGTCTTAAAAGAGAGATTGTAACTCAAAGAAAACAGACTTTTATGTTTCTCGGTGCTAATCCTCTCGGTCGTTTTCAGAGATGATTCCCATAAATTGTTAAAGGTATGCCTTGGCCAGACAGAGGAAACATTTGGCAAGGTGAGGAGAAAAAATAACTCCCTGTGTACCCCAGTAATGACCAGGATAGCATACACTCCCCCACCCTCCTCACTCTCCCTTCTAGGGCCCACCCCATGCCCTTTTCACCTTTGACCACCTTCCCATTTGTGCAGTTCCTTAAGGGAGGATCAAGGGAGAGTATAAGCATGAGCTGGGACAGGTTCCCTAGGAAAGTAAAAGATCCGAGAAAGCAAAGATAAGATGAAAAGGAAGATGATGCATTCTTACAGTGGGGCACTGTGCTGCTGTCAGTAATAAGAGAGCTGTTAGACCAGAAAGATGCTTGTAATATACAAGGTGCAGAATAGAGTCCTCTCATTGATATTTTTGTAAATCACACACACACACACACACACACACACACACACACACACACACACACACACACACACACACACACCCCAGAACCATCTGGAAGGATAAACTCCAAAGGGTTAGGGTTAGGAGTGATGGCTGGGCAGAGGCATGAGGGAGGGTCGTAAAGGGGTGTGTGTAGTGTAAATCTATAATTTTTTTTTTTTTTTTTTTTTTGAGACGGGGTTTTGCTCTTGTTGCGCAGGCTGGAGTGCAGTGGCGCAATCTCAGCTCATCGCAACCTCTGCCTTCCGGGTTCAAGTGATTCTCCTGCCTTAGCCTTCCGAGTAGCTGGGATTACAGGCATGCACCACCATGCCCGGCTAATTTTGTATTTTTAGTAGAGATGGGGTTTCTCCATGTTGGTCAGACAGGTCTGGAACTCCCGACCTCAGGTGATCCACCAGCCTCGGCCTCCCAAAGTACTGGGATTACAGGCATGAGCCACTGTGCCCAGCCTAAATCTATAATTTTACTTTCTCTCTATTCATCTCCATATTATTTAAATTGGTGACAACAATCGTGTATTAATTTTTTAAGATAAAGACACTTCTACTGACAAATAATAAAAATAAGTATTAAAAGGG
Organism: Macaca nemestrina; assembly: GCF_043159975.1. Lineage (NCBI taxonomy): Eukaryota > Metazoa > Chordata > Mammalia > Primates > Cercopithecidae > Macaca > Macaca nemestrina. Next base: position 38,087,765 of record NC_092130.1, read on the forward strand.
GAAGCATAAAAACCCACCCTGGGTCCTGGGAATTCTATGCAGGGTAGCAGGGTAGATACCTGGTAATGCCATATTTCAGCTCTTCTGGGTTGATGTCCATCATCCCCTCACCCTCCCACAGCCTTCCATTCCAGTGGTAGGCTCTTACCTGGTCAGCCTACTCACCTTTCAGTCCTCATGTGTTCCACACAATTTTCTGGGTTTTAGAAGATGAATTTGAGAGGTGCTGGTTCCAATTGATGTAAGAAATGACAAAATTCACATGAGAGGGAAAAGTTGTCCAAAGTGCCATTCGGTGGTGCTGCTGGTGGTGGAGGTGGGTGACGGGGATGGCATTTGAGTTCAAAGGCTCTGACTTCCCGTGTCTATGTGTTGCTCTTCTGGAAGCTTAGAAATGTAATCTGACAGTCCAAGCCCTGAAGAAAAACAATAGTGCTTTGTGGTAAGAACCTTATTGCAGAAATCTGAAAGCCTAGGGGTAGGAGGTCTGCTTATAACATGTGCAGAACTGTTCCCTCCAATTAGGAGCTGATAACTCAGCAAACATATGACCCGAGCAACTGGCGGAAGGTGAAATGTCATGCTCTAGGGAGGAATTGTTTGGCCACTCTGTGCTTCCTTTTATTTATGTTTTCTTAGATCTTTGCTGTTTATAAACAGCATAATGCATAGTTCAGAGCATGAGCTAAGGAGACAGAAAACCCATGTGGGATTTCTAGCTTCACTACTTTCTATAAGCCTCAGTTTCTTCTTCTTTGAAATGGGAATAATATTACCTATATAATATGTAATATTTATATAATATAGATAATACTTATATAATGTAAATATATAATTATAATATTATATATATAAATGTAATACAGGCCGGACATGGTGGCTCATGGCTGTAATCCCAGCACTTTGGAAGGCCAAGGCAGGCAGATCACCTGAGGTCAGGAGTTGGAGACCAGCCTGGCCAACATGGCAAAACCCCATCTCTACTAAAAATACAAAAAATAGCCGGGCATGGTGGCAGGCACCAGCTACTTGGGAGGCTGAGGCAGGAAAATCGCTCAAACCCGGAAGGCAGAGGTTGCAGTGAGCTGAGATCACACCATTGCACTCCAGCCTGGGTGACAGAGCAAGATTCTGTCTCAAAAAACAAAAAAGTGTGTGTGTGTGTGTGTGCATATATATGTATATAAAGTATATAATATATGTTATATACAATTATACATTTATATTAATATATAGGTATGTAATATATTAATATTAATATATTAACATGTTAGCATATTAATATATAATTGTATATAACATTAAATATATTATATAATAAGATTATATAATATATAATATATAACATCATAATATATAATATTGTTATAATAATAGTACTTACCTTACAGAGGTGTTGGTGAGAATTAAATTAGCTAATACAGGAAAAGCCCTTAGCTCTTTGAACCTGGCACACATGGTAAGTGGTATATAACTAACAACAACAAGATCCAAGAAGGTGGTAAACTGTATCTTACAAATGAGAATAAGGAAGATGACTGAGTTAAGTGGCTCATGAACACTAACATACCTACTAGTTTACACATCTCAAACCAAAATCTGAATCTTGGCCTCCAGAATGATAGGTCCTCCAGACGACCTGTGTCCACCAAAATCCCGCATGGTTGATCAATTACTTCATTAAAAAATTATCGCCTTCAGGCCAGGCGCGGTGGCTCACTCCTGTAATCCCAGCACTTTGGGAGGCCGAGGCAGGTGGATCACGAAGTCAGGAGATAGAGACCATCCTGGCTAACATGGTTAAACCCTGTCTCTACTAAAAATGCAGAAAATTAGCTGGGCGTGGTGACAGGTGCCTGTAGTCCCAGCTACTGGGGAGCATGAGGCAGGAGAATGGCGTGAACCCAGGAGGAGGAGCTTGCAGTGAGCTGAGATCACGCCACCGCACTCCCGCCTGGGCGACAGAGCGAGACGCAGTCTCAAAAAAAAAAAAAAAAAAAAAAAATTATCACCTTCATCTAAAATCATTTAATAAGGCCCTACTTACCTACTTACATATGCCCTAGTGCTAGCCGCTGTACAGCCTGAAACAGATGAAATTCCTTCCTTCCATTCATCCAGAGCCTAGTCACCTTTTTTTTTTTTTTTTTTTTTTTTTTTTTTGAGACGGAGTCTTGCTCTGCCGCCCAGGTTGGAGTACAGTGGCCGGATCTCAGCTCACTGCAAGCTCCGCCTCCCAGGTTTATGCCATTCTCCTGCCTCAGTCTCCCGAGTAGCTGGGACTACAGGCGCCCGCCACCTCGCCCGGCTAGTTTTTTGTATTTTTAGTAGAGATGGGGTTTCACCGTGTTAGCCAGGATGGTCTCAATCTCCTGACCTCGTGATCCGCCCGTCTCGGCCTCCCAAAGTGCTGGGATTACAGGCTTGAGCCACCGCGCCCGGCCACCTTTTTTTTTTTTTTAACTTTTATTATCATTCAAATGATTTGGGAAATTTCATCATATACTACATCCTTTCCAAGGCATGCAACCTGACCATAAAATAGAAAATTAATGCTTCAATAACAATAATTTATACAGAAAATTTTCCTGAAAATAACATGTAGACTATTTTCCTTGGCCTTTGTATTCAAAGATGAAAGAACTAAGCTGTTAAAAAGCTAAGCTGTTATTCTTTATCTATTCTTGTTTCAATTACTTTTTCTATGACAAAATAGAGTTGTCTTATTGAGACTGCAATTCAGAATTCCAAGTTCTAGTCTTATCAAAACTTGGCAAATCAAAGAGCTTGAAAGTTATTTTGTGCTTTGTAATACATTTAATTAGGAATCTATTTTGCTTAATTTAAATATTTCTGCATCAGTAGTTACAGAACTATTTCCTTCACTGTATTTTTTAATTTTATTTTTGACACATAATAACTATACATATTTATAGATACAGTGTGATATATTGATATATGTAAACAATGTGTAATAATCAAATCAGGGTAATTAGCATATTCATCACCTCAAACTTTTATCATTTCTTTGTATTGGGAATATCCAAAATTGTCTCTTCTGGCTATTTGAAAATATATAAGTAATTGTTAACTGTTATCACCCTACAGTGCTATAGAACACTGGGACTTATTCCTCCCATCTAGCTGTAATTTTTTTTTTTTTTTTTGAGACAGAGTCTTGCTCTGTCACCCAGGTTGGAGTGCAGTGGCATAACCTCAGCTCACTGCAACCTCCACCTGCCAGGTTCAAGTGATTCTCCTGCCTCAGCCTCCCAAGTAGCTGGGATTACAGGCGCCCATCACAGTGCCCAGCTAATTTTTGTATTTTTAGTAGAGAAGGATTTTCACCATTTTGGTCAGGTTGGTCTTGAACACCTGACCTCAAGTGATCCACCCACCTCGGCCTCACAAAGTACTGGAATTATAGGCATGAGCCACCACACCCGGCCTAGCTGTAATTTTTTTATCCATTAACCAACCTCTTTCTATTTCTATTTCTAGCAACCTCTTTCTATTCCCTTTACCTGCTACCCTTCCCAGCTTCTAAGAACCACTCTTCTACTCTACACTTGTATGAAGTCAACTTTTTTACCTCCCACATATGAATGAGAACATGTGGTTTTTATAATTCTGTGCCTGGCTTATTTCACTTAACATAATGTCCTCCAAACTTATCCATGTTGCCACAAATGACAGGATTTCATTCTTTCTTTTATGGCTGAATAGTATTCCATTGTTTATTTATACCACATTTTGTTTATCCATTCAGTCCTTGATGGAAACTTAGGTTGATTCCATGTCTTAGCTATTATGAATAGTGCTGCAATTAACATAGGAGTACAGATGTCTTTTTGACGTACTGATTTCCTTTCCTTTGGATTAATACTCCAGTGAGATTGCTGGATCACATGGTAATTCTATTTGTAGTTTTTGAGAAAACTCCATGCCATTCTCTATGATGGCTATACCAGTTTACATTCCCGCCAACTGTTTATAAGAATTCCCTTTTCTACTCATCCTTGCCAGCATCTGTTGTTTTTCATCTTTTTGATAGTAGTCACTTGAACTGGATGAGAAGATATTTCATTGTGGTTTTATTTTTTTGAAATGGAGTCTCGCTCTGTCACCCAGGATGGAGTGCAGTGGCGAGATCTTGGCCCACTGCAACCTCTGCTTCCCAGATTCAAGCAATTGTCCCTGCCTCAACCTCCCAAGTAGCTGGGATTACAGGCACCTGCCACCATGCCTGGTAATTTTTGTATTTTTAGTATTTTTAATAGAGACAGGGTTTCGCCATGTTGGCCAGGCTGGTCTTGAACTCCTGACCTCAGGTGATCTGCTCACCTCGGCTTCCCAAAGTGCTGGGATTATGGGCATAAGCCACCGCGCCCAGCTTTCATTGTGGTTTTAATGTGCATTTCCCTGATGATTAGTGATGTTGAGCATTTTTCTTTATTATTTTTTTTTATTGAGACAGAGTCTCACTCTGTGGCCAGGCTAGACTGCGGTGGTATGATCTCGGCTCACTGCAGCCACCAACTCCCAGGTTCAGGGAATTCTCCTGCCTCAGCCTCCCAAGTAGCTAAGACCATAGGCACATGCCACCACGCACACCCGGCTAATTTTTTGTATTTTTTAGTTGAGACTAAAAATACAAATTCTGTTGGCCAGAATGGTCTCGATCTTGTGATCTGCCCGCCTTGGCCTCCCAAAGTGCTGGGATTACAGGCGTGAGCCACCCCGGCTTTTTTTCTTTTTTGGATATGGAGTCTTGCTCTGTTGCCCAGGCTGGAGTGCAGTGGCACGATCTTGGTGCCACTGCCTCCTGGGTTCAAGTGATTCTCTGTCTTAACCTCACGAGTAGCTGGGATTACAGGTGCACACCACCACACCTAGCTAATTTTTGTATTTTTAGTAGCGACAGGGTTTCACCATGTTGGCCAGGCTGGTCTTGAACTCCTGACCTGAGGTGATCCACCTGCCTCGGCCTCCCAAAGTGCTGGGATTATTACAGGCATGAGCTGCCACACCCGGCCAAGCATTTTTTTAGATACCTGTTAGCCATTTGTCTGTCTTCTTTTGAGAAATGTGTATTCAGATTATGAGCCCATTTTTAATCTGATTATTTAGTTTGTTATTAAGTACTTTGTATATTCTAGATTCTAACCCTTTGTCAGATGAATAGTTTGCAGATATTTTCTCTCATTCTGCAGATTGCCTCTTCACTCATGACTGCCCTTGCTGTGCAGAACCTTTTTAGTTTGATATGATCCCATTTGTCTCTTTTTGCTTTCGTTGCCTGTGCTTTTGAGGTCTTACCCAGAAAATCTTTGCCCAGATCTGAAGCATTTTCCCTGTTTTCTTCTAGTAGTTTCATAATTTCAGGTCTTACATTTAAGTTTTTAATCCAGTTTGAATCTATTTTTGTGTATGGTGAAAGATAGGGGTCTAGTTTTATTTTTCATTCATTTTTCTGCATATGGATATCCAATTTTCCCAACACCATCTTTGAATCTTCCTCAAACCCTTTGAAACAGCAATTCTTTTTTTCTTTTTTAAACTTCTGCATCTATCTTCTCCAGTCTAGTTAAGAGAAGGAAACTTTCTGGGGATACAAGGTTTAAACTGATGGACCATTAACAGCATAACAAAGCAAAAGGAATTTTCCAGGTCACCAGCCAACAACTTTAGAGTGGTATTTAAAATTCACTTGCTTAGTGGGGAGGGAAAGCACTTGTTCAGGAGAGGGTGGGGGAAGGTTTTCTCCCAGCTGATGAGGAACTGGAGAATGCCCTCTTTTAGGCCAGCAAAACCAGTAAACATCATTAACTTAGGGCTTGGTTTGTGTGCAGATCTTTTATCTTTGTAGATACCGATTACAACGCAGATTTTGGAAAGAAAATGTCTGCTGAAACCATAAAAAGTTTCTTTGGCTTTGGCTTCAGATTTAGGGAACACCTGGATCCCTGCTCTGGCCTCAACCGTGATTTGTTAGAATATAACATAACCATAAATTTCTTCTGATCCCACTGGACACACACACACACACAAACATACACACACATTTAAACAGATATTGCCTTATTCCAGCTGTGGCAACGTTTAGCAGAAGAAGAACGTTGGCCATATTGTCTTTCCCCCACCTCATTTTGCATTTCTAAAATGTATTTGCTGGCAGTCTGGAAAATCCTGGGAAAAGCAGCTTTAGTAATTAAGTGGTAAGCAGAGCTGTTCTAATAGAAATGTTCTAGGGATCACCTTTGCCGCTGCAGGAAGAATGACTAATAGAGTCTTGCTGAAATTCAGTAAGAATTTCACCTCCCTATTATAGCCCTCCCCGAGTATATTGCTCCAGGAACTTCCATAAACCTATGACCACTTATATAGACCTTAAAATTCCTATAACCTCTTGATCTCAGGATTTTCTGGGGGCCCTGCCAAATTGCAGAAGGCTATTTAAGTAGTGTTATACACATTTTAAGGTTTTTCTAGTATAGTGGCTTCTAGACTTTTAAAAAAGCAGCAGAACCATTTTAAAGGAATGCAAAATATGAAAACGAGATTAAAACTATTGTTTCTGGTTGAAGCCAATCACAATGTTGCTCAAAAGGAGTCCTAGGATTGAAAGTTGGAAAACAAATCACAACTTTAGAATATCATTCTTTTTTTTTTTTTTTTTTTTTTTTCAGACAGAGTTTCGCTCTTTTTGCCCAGGCTGGAGTGCAGTGGCGCCATCTCGGCTCACTGCAACCTCCACCTCCTGGGTTCAAGCAATTCTCCTGCCTCAGCCTCCCAAAGAGTTGGGATTACAGGCATGCGTCACCACGTCCAGCTAATTTTGTATTTTTATTAGAGATGGGGTTTCTCCATGTTGGTCAGGCTAGTCTTGAACTCCTGACCTCAGGTGATCCACCCACCTCGGCCTCCCAAAGTGCTAGGATTACAGGTGTGAGCCACCGTGCCCGGCCCTGGCCTAGCATATCATTCTATTTTTTTTTTTTTTTTTTTGAGATGGAGTCTCGCTCTATCGCCCAGGCTGGAGTGCAGTGGCCGGATCTCAGCTCACTGCAAGCTCCGCCTCCCGGGTTTATGCCATTCTCCTGCCTCAGCCTCCCGAGTAGCTGGGACTACAGGCCCCCGCCACCTCGCCCGGCTAGTTTTTTGTATTTTTTAGTAGCGATGGGGTTTCACCGGGTTAGCCAGGATGGTCTTGATCTCCTGACCTTGTGATCCGCCGTCTCGGCCTCCCAAAGTACTGGGATTACAGGCTTGAGCCACCGTGCCCGGCCTATCATTCTATTATGACTTTTATAATTTTGGCATTTGATGGAGTTCAAACTCCTTACTGTGCCTATACAATACTTTTGATCCAGCCCTTGCCTACCTGAGCTCACACAGTTATTCTCAAGTTGTTTACTCCTTGGTTTTGTTGGTACAAATCTTCTACTAGCTTCCTGGAAAGAGATACACAGAAGTAGAAGTAATTATCGGCTCACTGCAACCTTCGCCCCCTGGGTTCAAGCAATTCTCCTGCCTCAGCCTTCCGAGTAGCTGGGATTATAGGGACGCATCACCACACCCAGCTAATTTTTGTATTTTTAGTGGAGATGGGGGTTTCACCATGTTGGCCAGGCTGGTCTCGAACTCCTGACCTCAGGTGATCTGCCTGCCTTGGCCTCCCAAAGTGCTGAGATTACAGATGTGAGCCACTGCGCCTTGCCTGTTCTCATATTGATTGTTTTGCTAGGTATAAAATTCTAGATTTTTTTTAGCTTCATTTTTTTGTTGTTACTACATTAATAAATGTACATATTTTCAGGGTACATGTGATAATTTCATGTATTCATATAATCAGGTCAGGGTAATTGGGATATCCATCGTCTTAAATACTGATATTTTCTTTATGCTTAGAACATTCGATTATTTTCTTCTAGCTATTTCGAAATGTACAATTGGTTGATGTTAGCTATAGTTATCCTACTAATCTATTGAACACCAGGTCTTATTTCTTCCAAGTATATACTTGCACCCATTAATCAACCACTGTCCCCTACCATTCCCAACCTCTAGATTATAAATTGTTCCTTGACACCACTTCTGCTCCTCAATAAACCTAGGCCTCTCCAGTGTCCAGGTCTTTAAACTACAAAGGTTTTTTTTTTTGGTTTTGTTTTGTTTTGTTTTGGCAATTGAACACATATCCCCATCCTCACCCTTGCACCTGTATAGCTAACACTTCATTATTCTTTTTTTTTTTTTTTTTGAGATGGAGTCTTGCTCTGTTGCCCAGGCTGATGTGCAGTGGTGTGACCTCCACTCACTGCAAACTCTGCCTCCTGGGTTCACACCATTCTCCTGCCTCAGCCTCCTGAGTAGCTGGGACTACAGGCGCCCACCATGCCCGGCTAATTTTTTTGTATTTTTAGTAGAGACAGGGTTTCACCGTGTTAGCCAGGACAGTCTCGATCTCCTGACCTCATGATCCACCGGCCTCAGCCTCCCAAAGTGCTGGGATTACAGGCGTGAGCCACCGCGCCTGGCCCACTTCATTATTCTTATCAGGGAAACTTCCCTTCCTGGCTACCTCTCCTTCCAAGGCTAGGTGGATATGCCCCCTAGGAGATCGCACAACACCTGGTTGTGTTGTGTGCTCATTTGTCATATCATTACCACCTGTTAACTTGTCTGTGCCCTCCACTCAATTGTGAACACGACAGCTGAAAATTCACAGCCATAGTGCCACTCAATAAATATTTATAGAACAAATAAATAGAGGAATGGTCACAATACTATTTTTTATTAAAAGATACAATCTATAACAAAATGTTTGACAAATGCCCTTACCAGTTGGTGCATGCTCCAGACTTTAGGGTAGACAACAGGATTGCTTTAGGGAGAAAAATGTCACTTTGATATTAGGAGCATAGAAATAATTCTTATAAATTCTTGTTCTAGTCTTTACCATCTTGAGAAGAAGGGAGGTTTGGAATGAAAACTGAATTCATCAACCAGGCGTGGTGGCTCATGCCTGTAATCCCAGCACTTTGGGAGGCTGAGGTGGGCGGATCACAAGGTCAGGAGATCGAGACCATCCTGGCCAACATGGTGAAACACCGTCTCTACTAAAAATACAAAAATTAGCCGGGCGCGGTGGCTCAAGCCTGTAATCCCAGCACTTTGGGAGGCCGAGACGGGTGGATCACGAGGTCAGGAGATCGAGACCATCCTGGCGAACACCGTGAAACCCCGTCTCTACTAAAAAATACAAAAAACTAGCCGGGCGAGGTGGCGGGCGCCTGTAGTCCCAGCTACTCGGGAGGCTGAGGCAGGAGAATGGCGTAAACCTGGGAGGCGGAGCTTGCAGTGAGCTGAGATCCGGCCACTGCACTCCAGCCCGGGCTACAGAGCGAGACTCCGCCTCAAAAAAAACAAAAACAAAAACAAAACAAAACAAAACAAAAAAAAAAAAAACAAAGTCAGGAGATTGAGACCATCCTGGCTAACCCGGTGAAACCCCGCCTCTACTAAAAAATACAAAAAGAAAACTAGCCAGGCGAGGTGGCGGGCGCCTGTAGTCCCGGCTACTCGGGAGGCTGAGGCAGGAGAATGGCGTAAACCCGGGAGGCGGAGCTTGCAGTGAGCTGAGATCCGGCCACTGCACTCCAGCCTGGGCAACAGAGTGAGACTCCATCTCAAAAAAAAAAAAAAAATTATCTGGGCATGGTGGCACGCGCCTATAGTCCCAGCTACTTGGGAGGCTGAGTCAGGAGTATCACCTGAACCTGGGAAGCGGAGGTTGCAGTGAGCCGAGATCACACACCTGGAGATCCTCACACCTTGAGCAGATGTCCCCAACTTTAAACTCCTGACCTCAGATCATCCACCCACCCATGCCTGTGCTGGGATTACAGGCATGAGCCACGGCACCCAGCCTTGGCTATTACTACAGTAGACAATTCAATCCCGGTTTCTGGAGCTGAACTTTGGCCTTGATTTTGTTTTATTCGTTCTGTCACTGATCAGCCTTGCAAACAGTGATTTCCTGCCAGTCCCTGACTCTGTGACCACCCTGGATTGTTCAAAGTATAGTTCTGCAAGCAGTGGCTAGGGACAGTTTCCAATATGCAAGTTCATCTCGGACCCCACTTCATCATTCCTCCTACCCCCAGCCCTCCTGGATGCTATGCTGAATTGTTTTGGTACCTTTGGTTTGCGAGCCTTCTTAAGCCTTTCTTTCTTCTACTGTATTATTATCATTGTATTATACAAGCAATAGATGCTCATTACTTTAAAAAATTTTAAAGTACAGAAGAGTGTAAAGTGAAGAGTAAATGTCTCACTCCCCACCCAAACCCCCATTCCTACTCTGGAAGTAAGCCAATTCAAGTTAGTGGCTTCTCATGTGCATTTCCAAAAATCACCCATGGCTACACAGAAGCATATATACACTTCTGCATATACACATATGCACTGTTTCGTGTCTTGCTTTATTCTCTTAACAATCAGTCTTGAACACCTTTCTGTATCCACACCTAATAGATCCACCACACACTGCTTAATGACAGTGTAGCTTTCCTTTTTAGAGATCAGCCATTGTTGATTTCCTCCGTCCCCTACAGTTGGACACTTAGGTTGTTGCTACTAAAATATTACGTTAAACATTCTTGTATACAGATCTCTGTGGACTCCTTCAGTTTTAAAATTATTTGATTGCCAAATTAGAGCAGAATGACCAGAAGCATTTCTTTAAATGTGGTTCTACCTCCCGAGTTCTCCACCTATACACATTGTTCAGTGCCTGGGTCCACTGACTCACTCACTGGTCAGCAGCACAGCCACCTACCTCCTCATCTCAAAATAGAAGAAAGGTCACTGGTTGCTTCCTCATGATTCCACTCAATAGGTGTTCACAGAAGCCACATATCTCCCTTTCTCTGGAACCACAGGGGAAATCCTGGGCATTTGGGAATCGAATTTCAGAAACCGGTTGTGCTCTCAAGTGTACCCTTGAGGAAACCCCAGAGAAGGAAGGAAATGCGTTTTTGGTTCCTGAGACACAATCCCAGGTGTTTTCAGTGGTGCTGGGACAGGTGTGTGACAGCAAGGACAGTAGCTGAAATGGACTTCAGGCGGTGGCTGGGAGGAGAACACAAGGCCTCTCATCAGCAGTGACGTGGCACTATTGTCCTGGCCCACATCCCTCCCCAGTGCCTGTCCTTTCTCAGGCCAAGGACAGGATGGGTGGGCAGGAACTGGGACTGCTTATCCCCAGCTCGTCCTGACTCATCCACAACTCCAAGCAGCCACTGACTGTGGCCTGGGAGAAGCCTCAGGGGCCTGGGTAAAGACGGAGTTGGTAAAGTTGCCCCTGGCCTGTGTCCACATGGCTTATTATCACTCTGTGGCCTCCAGTGAGTTTCCGAACCATCCTAAGCTTCAGTTAGCCCATTTCCCCACTGGTATAAAAGCCACACCAATAGTCCCCATCTTAGACTGTCCTTGAGAGCAGGATGTACACCAAATGCTTAGCACAAGACATGGTGTTACATAAGCAGTCAATAAATATTTGATATCTGCTTCACTGAGGTTTCCCTCTGGCCTAGCCTAGCATCCAACTAGGATGTAGGAGTAGGTGCTTAATTAGAATTTTTTTTTTTTTTTTAAATAAATGACTGAATGAACAACCTCTTCCTTTCTGGAGGACAGATAGGAAAATTGCAAAATGGCCCCCAAGGCCTCTCTAACTTCCTATGTCACCCCACTCTTTTCTTTATGGCTGTGGCAGATTAGTGACAATGTGGTTTGGTTTGTTTTTCTCTCAGCTTTCTTCTTTGCCTCCCTCCTCCTCCTCCTTCTCCCCCTTCTTTTCTCTCTCTCTCTCTCTCTCTCTCTGGCCCCCAGGAGAAAAGATATTCTATTCTTCCTGGCTCGTCCTCAAGACCCAGTTGCATATGATGAACAAGTTCAGGGTCAGGGTCCTAGAATGCAGCCTTCACCTCAGAGTTTCTAAGGAGAAACCAAGTCCCAGAGCCATGGAATATTAGAGGAGTGAGGAAAAGAAGTGCATTGTATTCACTCAGTGAACCTCTACAGAGCATCTCCCACTTTGACTTCGGCGTCCCCTGTGCTCCTCACCACGCTGGTCTAGCCTCTGCCTCTACCGAGATGACTTCCTCATAGGTAATTCTCAGGGAGTGACCATTGCTAAGCCCCTCTTTCCTCCATTTTCACCCCTCACAACCTCTCTATAACGTTGAACACTTGATGTCCCTCTCCTAGCACCTTTCTCCTCCTTCAGCTTCTCTGGAGGACTCCTCCACTTTTTTTTTTTTTTTTTTTTTTTTTTTTTTGAGACAAGAGTCTTGCATGTTGCCCAGGCTAGAAGGCAGTGGCATGATCTCAGCCCACTGCAACCTCTGCCTCCCTGGTTCAAGCAATTCTTCTGCCTCAGCCTCCTGAGCAGCTGGGATTACAGGCACCCGCCAGCACGCCTAGCTAATTTTTTGTATTTTTAGTAGAGATGGAGTTTCACTATGTTGGCCAGGCTAGTCTTGAACTCCTGACCTTATGATCCACCCGCCTCAGCCTCCCAAAGTGCTGGGATTACAGACGTGAGCCACTGCGGGATCCCCTTTTTTATCATCCTCCTTTCTCCCCTCTCAGTCTCTGCTTCTTGTCTCCTGTTATGAGCTGAACTGCATTCCCCCCAATTCATATGTTGAAGTTCTAGCCCCTGCCACCTCAGAATAGGACCATATTTGGAGATAGATCTTTAAAGAAGTAACTATGTAAAAATGAGGTCACCAGGGTGAGCCATAACCCAGTATGACTAGTGTCCTAATAGGAACAAGAGGAAATTAGGACACAGAGCAAGGGGAGTCCATGTGAAGACACAGGGAGAAGACAGCCATCTCCCAAGCCAAGAAGCGCAGTCTCAGAAGACACCAATCCTGTCAACACCTTCATCTCAGACTTCTTGCCTCCAGAATTGAGAGAAAATACATTTCTGGTGTTTAAGCCACGCAGCCTGTGGTATTTTGTTATGGCAGCCCTAGTATTAAATGTGGATTTGAACCCAGTATGACCTAGCCTCAAAACTTTTTTTTTTTTTGAGACGAAGTCTCACTCTGTCGTCCAGGCTGAAGTGCAGTGGCATGATCTCAGCTCACTGCAACCTCCGCCTCCCAGGTTCAAGAGATTCTCCTGCCTCAGCCTCCCAAGTAGCTGGGATTACAGGTGCGCGCCACCACGCCCAGCTAATTTTTGTATTTTTAGTAGAGACGGGGTTTCGCCCAGTTGGCAGGCTGGTCTTGAACTCCTGATCTCAGGTGATCTGCCTGCCTCAGCCTCCCAAAGTGCTGGGATTACAGGCGTGAGCCACCATGCCCGGCCTCAAAACTCTTATACTACATCATTCTACTCCTCTTTCTCTCTGCAAAAATGTAAAGGAATTTGTTCAGTTTCTGATAGTATGCTGGCCATACTATCAGATGGCCTTCTGATTAAAAAAACACACACACAAACAAACATTGAAATATCTTTTTTTTTTTTTTCCCAAAAATGCATTGCTGAACTGGCAAAAAAAAGTAAGGAATATTCAGAGGCCAACAAAATAAATGAAAAAGGGAATTCTGAAACATAGGTGAATGCACAAGACAGCTTTAGATTGAGGACATTTGCTACAACTTGATGACTTGAAGCTTCCATTTTGATTAACATAGGAGGTGAGGGGGACAGGAGATAAAGTTCGTTGCACAAGGAGCTCTGCTGCCCAGGCTGGTCATGAAGTACTGGGCTCAAGCAATCCTCCTGCCTCAGGCTTCCCAAAGTGCTGGGATTACAGGTGTAAGCCACTGTGGCTAGAAGGAGTTCCTAATAGGAATAAACCCCAGTAAATATAGATGTTAAAAGTAAATATAGGCCAAGTTGGGCATATCACTTGAGGTCAGGAGTTCGAGACCAGCCTGGCCAACGTGGTGAAACCCTGTCTCTACTAAAAATACAAAAATTACAGTGGGTCATGCCTATAATCCGAGCACTTTGGGAGGCTGAGGCAGGTGGACCACGAGGTCAGGAGTTTGAGACCAGCCTGGACAACATGGTGAAACCCCGTCTTTACTAAAAATACAAAAATTAGCTGGGCGTGATGGCACTGGCCTGTAATCCCAGCTACTTGGGAGGCTGAGGCAGGAGGATCGCTTAAACTTGGGAAGCGGAGGTTGCAGTGAGCTGAAATTACGCCATTGCACTATAGCCTGGGTGACAGAGCAAGAATCTGTCTCAAAAAAAAAAAAAAAAAAAAAAAAAAATTAGTCAGACGTGGTGGCACACCCCTGTAATTGCAGCTACTCAGGAGGCTGAGGCAGGCCAATCGCTTGAACCTGGAAGGTGGAGGTTGCGGTGAGCCAAGATCACTGAAGGACTACAATTTCAACCCATAGCTCAAAGAAATGCCCACAAAGTTTCAGGAAACTTGAGCCTAAAGTTAAAATCACAAAACACACACGAAATAAGGCAGTGTGAGTGAGAACCAGCAGAAACAACAGACAGCATCATCAGACCCACAAAAATATGAGATATAGAAATGATCAAGCACAGAATATAAATAGGTATATTTACTATATTTCAAGAAGTAAATGTGAGGCTTAAATAAATGAGACAGGAGCAAAAGGCTGTAAAATAACTAAGCCAAATTGGAAAAAACAAAACAAAACCAAAAAATGTACGGTGGTTTAAATAGCAGACTAACAGACTAAACACTTTTTGTTTTTGGTTTTTTGAGACAAGGTCTTACTCTGTTGCCCAGGCTGGAGTGCAGTGGTGTGACCATGACTCACTGCAGCCTTACCTCCCAGGCTCAAGCAATCCTCCCATCTCAGCCTCCTGAGTAGCTGGAACCACAGCTGCATGCCACCATGACCAGTTAATTTTTAAATTTTTTGTAGAGATGGGGTTCTCGCTATGTTGCTCAAGCTGGTCTTGAACCCCTGGGCTCAAGCAATCCTCCTGCCTCAGCTTCCCAAAGTGCTGGGCTTACAGGGTGAGCCACCAGGCCCAGCCTAAATACTGTTAAAGGCAGAATTCATTTACTGGAAGATGGATCTGCAGAAATCTAGAATGTGACCCAGAGACACAAAGAGATTTTAAAAATACAAAGAGCAACATATGTGACATTGGAAAATGATAGGTTCCAATACATACTTGTATTTAATAAAGAAAACAATAAGGAAGAGGAAGTATTTATATAGAATAGGACAGAGGCTAGAGTGAGATAAGTGATATGTGTAGACTACTAAATTTAATGTAGACACTCACTCTCAGGTCCAACCTTATATTTACACAAGCTCCATAATGAGCACATCCTTAAATTTTGTGCCCTAGGTTCGCACTAGTTATGGCCTTGATAATTTTTCCAAATTGTTGTAAAACACCAAACTCTGGGTCCAGAAATTCCAAGAAGGATAAAGAAAAATAAATTCACATCTAGATATATTACAGTGAAGCAACAGAGGGCCTGTGACAAATGCACATCACTTTTTTTTTTTTTTTCTTTTTTTTTGAGATGGAGTCTCGCTCTGTCGCCCGGGCTGGAGTGCAGTGGCCGGATCTCAGCTCACTGCAAGCTCCGCCTCCCGGGTTTATGCCATTCTCCTGC
Organism: Macaca nemestrina; assembly: GCF_043159975.1. Taxonomy (NCBI): domain Eukaryota; kingdom Metazoa; phylum Chordata; class Mammalia; order Primates; family Cercopithecidae; genus Macaca; species Macaca nemestrina. The sequence continues at coordinate 38,103,420 of NC_092130.1, forward strand.
CTCAGCCTCCCGAATAGCTGGGACTACAGGCGCCCGCCACCTCGCCCGGCTAGTTTTTTGTATTTTTAGTAGAGACGGGGTTTCACCGTGTTAGCCAGGATGGTCTTGATCTCCTGACCTCGTGATCCGCCCGCCTCGGCCTCCCAGAGTGCTGGGATTACAGGCTTGAGCCACCGCGCCCGGCCTACTTTTTTTTTTTTTTTAAGATAAGATCTTGCTTTGTCCCTCAGGCTGGACTGCAGTGATGGGATCACAGCTCACTGTAGCCTCAAACTCCTGGGCTCAAGGAATCCTCCCACCTCAGCCTCTTTTTTTTTTTTCTGGATGGAGTCTGGTTCTATTGCCCAGGCTGGAGTGCACTGGCATGATCTCGGCTCACTGCAATCTCTGCCTCCTAGGTTCAAGTGATTCCCCTGCCTCAGCTTCCCGAGTAGCTGGGATTACAGGTGCCCACCACCATGCCCAACTAATTTTTATATTTTTAGTAGAGACGGGGTTTCATGTTGGCCAGGCTGGTCTCGAACTCCTGACCTCTGGTGATCCGCCCACCTTGGCCTCCCAATGTTCTGGGATTACAGGCGTGAGCCACCGTGCCTGGCCCACCTCAGCCTCTTGAGTAGTTGGGACCACAGATGCATCCCACTATGCCTAGTCAATTTTTATTTTTTGTAGAAACAGGGTCTTGATATGCTGTCCAGGTTGGTTGGAACTCCTAGGCTCAAGCAGTCCTGCCTTGGCCTCCCAAAGTGCTGGGATTACAGCCGTGTGCCACTGTGCCTAGCCCAGATGAATTTTTATTTTTATTTTATTTTATTTTTTGAAATGGGGTCTCACTCAGTCACGCAGGCTAGAGTGTCGTGGTGTGATCTCAGCTTACTGCAACCTCCACCTCCCGGGCTCAAGCGATCCTTTCTGCCTCAGCCTCCTGAGTAGCTGGGACTACAGACAAGAGCCACTACAACCTGGCTAATTTTGGTATTTTTTGTAGAGATGGGCTTTCATCATGTCGTCCAGGCTGGTCTCAAACTCCTGGACCCAAGCAATCCTCCTACCTCAGCCTCCCAAAGTGCTGGGATTACAGGCGTGAACCACTGTGCCCAGCCCAGATCAATTTTTAAAAAGATAAAATTAGACTCACTCCATACTTCTTAGCAGGCACAATGGAAGCTGGAATTCAGCAGAGCGGTATTTTCCTCATTGTGCTGAAACAAAACAACTAGCGACCAAGAATTCTATTCAAGAATTCAAATATGAAGATGAAATAAAGTCATTTTCAACCCAATAAAAACTGATAGAATTTACTACCAACAGACTCTTACTAAAGGAAATTCTAAACAATGAATTTCAGGCAGAAGGATGTCAGTCTTAGATATATGCTCTTATAACAAGGAACAGTGAAAAAAGAGATTGGAAGCTCTGTGAGTAAATGTGAGTAACAATCTGACTGTATAAAGAAAGACTAATACTGTCTAATCTGGCTTGAGGGAAGAAAAAAAAAGAATGAAAACACCGGACTACAGAATATAAACGTGTATGTGTTGAGGTAAAGGGAGACAGCAGAGATTGAAGTTAATGCAATTTAAGGTCCTTGTATTCAGGGTTTTTTTTTTTTTTTTTTTTTTTGGCAGTGGTGGGGATGGAGTCTTGCTCTGTCACTCAGGTTGGAGTGTAGGGGTGTGATCTCAGCTCACTGTAACCTCAGGCTCCTGGGTTCAAGCCATTCTCCTGACTCAGCTTCCCAAGTAGCTGGGATTACAGGCACGTGCCACCACACCCAGCTAATTTTTGTAGTTTTAGTAGAGACGGGGTTTCAACATGTTGGCCAGGCTGGTCTTGAACTCCTGACCTCAGGTGATCTCCCTCCTGGATGGCCTCCCAAAGTGCTAGGATTACAGGCATGAGCCACTGCACCTGGCCAGGTCCTTGTATTCTTTTTTTTTTTTTTTTTTTTGAGACGGAGTCTTGCTCTGTAGCCCGGGCTGGAGTGCAGTGGCCGGATCTCAGCTCACTGCAAGCTCCGCCTCCCGGGTTTGCGCCATTCTCCTGCCTCAGCCTCCCGAGTAGCTGGGACTACAGGCGCCCGCCACCTCGCCCGGCTAGTTTTTTGTATTTTTAGTAGAGATGGGGTTTCACCGTGTTAGCCAGGATGGTCTCGATCTCCTGACCTCGTGATCCGCCCGTCTCGGCCTCCCAAAGTGCTGGGATTACAGGCTTGAGCCACCGCGCCCGGCCAGGTCCTTGTATTCTTTAGGAGGATAGAAACTGTGATTGATTTTTTTTTTTTTTCCAGACAGGGTCTCTGTCACCCAGGCTGAAATACAGCAGCATGATCTGGGCTCACTGCAACCTCTGCTTCCCAGGTTGAAGCAATTTTCCTGCCTCAGCCTCCCAAGTAGCTGTGACTACAGGCACCTGCCAACACACCCGGCTAATTTTTGTATTTTTAGTAGAGACGGGGTTTCACCAGGTTGGCCAGGCTGGTCTCGAACTCTTGACTTCAAGTGATCTACCCACCTCTGCCTCATAAAGTGCTGGGATTACAGGTATGAGCCACCACCACGCCCGGCCTATGATTAACTTTTAAATATCTAGAGGATCCACTAAAAGAAGAGATGGAGAGACTGTAACTTCCTAGGCAATGGGAAAAAAAAGAGATGATTAAAAAAAAAAAAAAAGCCCAATCCATAAGACAGGAAAGTAGAAAGAAACACAAAAATAAAAACCACGACAAAGAGTAGAAAGAAATCTGACTAGTGTGATAATTTTCTTTTTTTTTTTTTTTTTTTTTTTTTTTTTTGAGACGGAGTCTCATGCTGTTGCCCAGGCTGGAGTGCAGTGGCGCGATCTCGGCTCACTGCAAGCTCCGCCTCCCGGGTTCCCGCCATTCTCCTGCCTCAGCCTCCTGAGTAGCTGGGACTACAGGCGCCCGCCACCGCGCCCGGCTAATTTTTTGTATTTTTAGTAGAGACGGGGTTTCACTGTGGTCTCGATCTCCTGACCTTGTGATCCGCCCGCCTCGGCCTCCCAAAGTGCTGGGATTACAGGCTTGAGCCACCGCGCCCGGCCCATAGTGTGATAATTTTCAATACTCATATTAATACAAGCAAACTGAAATGTACTCCACTGTAGTGAAAATAGTGAAAAGACAAAGCTTGTCCGACTTGCTAGGAAACAAAATCCAGTAATACATGTGTATCACAAGCAAAACAAAGGAGTTAGGGTAAATGACTGCTAAACTTTCCTCTTGCTTTTTCCAGCCTATATAATTTCTCCAGAAAGTCAAGCAGAACAAATGTAGTCATTTGAGGAGAGGTCATTTGATAAAGAAACTATTTGCAAACATAATAGACATACTTCGCAGAGTGTAGGGAAACTACAGGGATGGTGCAGCACCCTGGAACCAGGAACAATAGGGTTCCACTATCACTCCTAGAACTGAAGGGGCAGCATGTGGATGGGCAGTTACCAGAACCCATTGCGGTCCTTGCAAGCCATTCTTCACTCTGTGGCCAGAATGAGCTTTTCAAAATGCAAATTAGATCTTGTCATCCCCTAACACAAATACTTACACACATATCCACAGCTTCAAGTCCTTTAATAGCATCCCATTGTCCTCGAGAAGCATAAAAGTGCAGATCCTTGAGAGAGCCTCCAAAGCCTTTCGTGATGTATCCTCAGCATGGGCCCTGTCCCCCATATTTCTAGCTCCTCCTGGGACTAGGGTCCACCTCATTTTCAGTCCTGTAGTCACACTGGTGATTTTGCATTTCCTTGCATTCACCATGATCCCTCCAGCCTCAAGACCTTTGCATATGCTGTCTTCTGCCTGGAATACTTCTCACTCCACCCTCCAAACCCCACTTAACACCACTCATCTTTTAGTTCTGAGCTGAAATGTCGCTTACTAGAGAAACTTTTCCAACCCTGTCCTCATTATATACCTTTAGAACATTACTGCCTCTCCTACAGAAGACTTATTGTTGTTGTCATTTTCTACTTATATTTATGCAATTAATTTTTCTTTTTTTTAGAGACAAGATCCTGTTCTGTCACCCAGGCTGGAGTGCAGTAGCACAATCATGGTTCACCGCAGCCCTGAACTCCTGGGCTCAAGGGATCCTCCTGCTTCAGCCTCCCAAGTAGGTGGGACTACAGGCGCACACCACCACGCCTGGCTAATTTTTAATTTTTTGTAGAGATGAGGTCTTGCTATGTTGCCAAAGTGCTAGGGTTAGAGATGTGAACCACCACACCTGACCATATTTGTGCAATTATTTGACGCATGTATGTCCCACTAGATTGGAAGCTCCATGAGGGTGAGAATGGCACCCTTTTTGCTCACTGCTATAAAGTGGCTGGCACCTAGCAGAAGCTCAGTAAATACTGATGAATGAAGGAATGAAAAATCCTCACCAGGTGTAAAGCACTTTGTCCCGAAACAAATACTATATACTCCAAGAAGCTTATCCCAGTTTCATTACACAGCTTGCATTCATTCATTCGCATTATTTATTTTGTAGAGACAAGGTCTTGCTATGTTGTCCAGGCTGGTTTTGAACCCCTGGGCTTAAGCGATCTTCTCACCTAGGCCTCGCAAAGTTCTGTGATTGCAGGTGTGAGCCACTGTGCCCACATATTATTCACTTTCTATTTCTCTGGGTCAGAGAGAATTAAGGGCAGCTTCCTTCAAGAGCCTCTCTGAAACATAAAAACAGCCCCTGGGCTTTTCATGACATGAACATGGTGGGAGAACCTCCAAGTCAGCGATGGCAGGTTCGCCAGGCGTCCCAGCAAACCTGGTGGGCACTCAAAGCGGAGGACAGGGAGCCCCTCCCCATCTGGGCCCATCAGACCCAGAGCAACGGCAGCTGGATTGAACAATCAATCAGGAGCCTTTTCAAGGATCCTAAATGGTGGCTGGGGCCATAGGCAATGGCACCTAAGTGACTGAGTTCCAGGCATTTTGGCAAAGTGGGGCTGAAGGAGTTTAGTTGGTTCCAGATGATTGCTACCATAGAGAAACCCTCAGCTTTAAAATTCACACTTGGGAAAAGGACCAAAAGCATTTCCTTTGATTAACAAAATCTGCATCCTGTTCTCTGATTTGATTGGCTTTACAGGTGGATGGTAATGACTATGCCTTGGCTTCCTATCCTTTTTTTTTTTTTTTTTTTTGAGGCGGAGTCTCGCTCTGTCGCCCAGGCTGGAGTGCAGTGGCGCGATCTCGGCTCACTGCAAGCTCCGCCTCCCGGGTTCCCGCCATTCTCCTGCCTCAGCCTCCCGAGTAGCTGGGACTACAGGCGCCCGCCACCACGCCCGGCTAATTTTTTTGTATTTTTAGTGGAGACGGGGTTTCATTGTGTTAGCCAGGATGGTCTCGATCTCCTGACCTCGTGATCCGCCGGTCTCGGCCTCCCAAAGTGCTGGGATTACAGGCTTGAGCCACCGCGCCCGGCCGGCTTCCTATCCTTAAAGAGGATGAAGATTTTTAGGCTCTTTAAAGGCATCGATAATAACAATATTAGCAGTAAGCTGGGCATGGTGGCTCACGTCTGTAATCCCAGCATTCTGGGGGGCCGAGGCAGGCGGATCACGAGGTCAGGAAATCGAGACCATCCAGGTTAACATGGTGATACCCCATTTCTACTAAAAATACAAAAAATTAGCTGAGTGTGTGTGGTAGCACGTGCCTATAGTCCCAACTACTCCGGAGACTGAGGTGGGAGAATCGCTTGAACCAGTGAGGCGGTGTTGTAGTGACTGCACTCCAGCCTGGGCGACAGAGCAAGACTCAGTCTCAAAAAACAAAAAACAATAAAAAACAATAATAACAGCAGCAACTAACATATACTCAACATCACTCTGTGCCAGACTCTGTGCTAAGTTCTCAATTTTATATTTATATATATATATAATCTCTTTTAAATCTTTGTGGAAATCAGCTCATATTGGTCCCCTGCCTAAAACCATTCAGTGATTTTTCATCGATCTTAAAATGCAAACTATTAACCACGGCCTTCAAGTCCCTTATGACCTGGCTCTTCTACTGCGTTTCTCAAACAGCCCTCTCCCTTGGCTAGTTCGCTCCAGCAAAATCAACCTTCCTTCTGCTCCCTACATATACCAGGCTTGTTTCTGCCTCAGGCCCTTGCACCAGCTAGCCCTTCTGTGTAAAGCACTGTTCCTTCATTTGAGTCTCAGCTCAGCCATCACCTCCCTGATTTCCCTACCACCCTCACCTCATTGCTTGACCACAGCCCCCTGATACCTCCAGAGCATGTATCACTATCTGAAATGATCTTAATTATTTGTTTAACTACCATCCCTCTCCCCTAAATAGAATGTACATTCCATGAGAGCAAAGCCTTATCTGTCTTATTCACTTCTGAATTCTCAGTGCCCGAAACAGAGTCCAGTAGATGTTCCATAAACATTCTCAAACAAAGGAATGGGTTGAAGACCCAATGAGATGAGCGCTCCCATATTTACACTATTTGATAAAGGACCTGAAGCTTAGTGACATTAGGTGACTTGCCTGAAGTCACAGAGGTAGTAGATAGGTAGAGATGAGTGAGAATCTAATCCAAGCCTAGCTGACTCCAAGACTTGCACGCTTAATCACTACACAAACGGAGATTCATCCCATGAGTCGTGACTCAAGGTTTGGTCAGGCTGATGTCAAACTTCTGACCTCAGGTGATCCGCCCACCTTTGCCTCCCAAAGTGCTGGGATTACAGGCGTGAGCCACCGCGCCCAGTGGATGTTTAAATTTTATATGCTCCCCTCATTAGACTAAGCTATTTGAGAGCAAGGGATTCCTCTAACTCATTCATTGCTGTGTCCTTGGGGTCTAGCATGGTGCCTGGTATCTAGAAGGGGCTTAAATATTGGTTGAATGAATGAATGACCAAATGAAGTGGCATGAATGGAGGCCAGAGTAGTAAAGATGGCCCAAAACACAAATGTCAAGTCAGAAAGAGGCCCAGCCCCCATCTCTCCCATGCAGTGTGAAAGCCAAGATCAGGCCTCCAGAAAGTCGCTGATCTAGATAAGTCCAGATGGGCATTCCTTATCCCTGTGCTTCTCCTGAGGGTCCCACTCTTTTATATAAAGGACACAGACATTTATGAAGTGTTTACTGAACCACCTTATGGGTTGGAATCATCATGCCCATTATATAAACAAGACTGAGGCTCTAAGTGATCAGTAACTTGCCTAAGATCTCTAAACAAACTAAGTGGCAGTACCCTGGGCCAAGTCCGTTTATGGAGTTCCCAAAGCCAGAGTTTGCCAACCACTGACACATCTGAGTGTTCAAGGTTACTAGGGAATTTCTGTGATTTGCAAGCAAGGACTAAGGGGGTTACTCTTGGCCACTGATGGGTTATGGGGTTTTTTTCTTTTGTTTTGTTTTATTCTTCATATTCACTGCTCACAATGGCTGTTCTGGATTTAGCTCTCACATCTGAAATGGACAGTGTGCTTGCATTTAAATGTGAATTTCAACAAATGCAAATTTGAACTGTGCCATAGAAATTCATGAGTGAAAACCAGGGGTCTTGGAGGAAGGGCAGGGAAAAGGAAACTAGTGACCTGTGTTACCATAGCCAAGTTCAAATCTTTAAAATTTCCCTGTTACACAAAACAACTAGAAGACCACAAAAATAGCTACGCACCTGGCTCTGAGCTAAGTTACTTGAAAAGCATCATGCCATTTAGTGCTTACGGCAACCCTCTAAGTAGATGCTATGTATATTCCCTTCCTACAGTCAAGGCTTGAAGAGATTAAGAATTATGCCAAGTCACCAAGTGTTTAACATGTCCCCCCCTTATAGAGATTCAAGAGAACCAACAGCATACACATTCAGTATTATATCACACTACCTGCTACCACTGAAACTCTTCAAACATATATTGGTCTTGGTTAAAATCAACCCTTTGGTCAACTATTTAAGGTAGCCAACTACACAATTTAAAACTTTCTTTTTTTCTTGTTTTTTGAGACAGGATCTCACTCTGTCACCCAGGCTGGAGTGCAGTGGTGCCATCTTGGCTCACTGCAGCCTCGACTTCCCACGCTCAGGTGATTCTCCCACCTCCACCTCCCAAGTACCTGGGACTACAGGCATGCGCCACCATGCCTGACTAACTTTTTGTATTTTTAGCAGAGACAGAGTTTCACCATGTTGCCCAGGCTGTTCTTGGACTCCTGGACTCAAGCAATCTGCCAGCCTCAGCCTCCCAGTGTGTTGGGATTACAAGCATGAGCCATCGTGCCCAACCTCAAAATGCTTTTGTCCTGCAAAAACTGTTCTAGTTAAAATATTGATGACAACTGCAGTATAATTGTTTTAACTTTGTTAGTAAAGACTTTAAAATTTTTTTTAGATTGCTTTTCTCTGAGTTCTTGATGCACCCAGATAAATGAGCTTCTCTTGAAATTCTAATTATTTACATCAGAACAGCTGTATATGTTGAATAATCATCTAATATGTATTAGTTCAATCACGGCTTACTGCAGCCCCAATATCCCTGGCTCAGGCTATCCTCCCACCTTAGCCTCCTGAGTAGCTGGGACCACAGGCATGTACCACTACACCCAGCTTTGTTTTTGCTTTTTTTTTTTCTGTAGAGTTGGGGGGTCTCCTTAAGCTGCCCAGGCTGGTCTTGAACTCCTTGGCTCAGGTGATCCTCCTGCCACCCAAAGCACTGGGATTACAGGCATGAGCTATCATGCCTGGCTCAGGCACTGTTCTAAGTGCCTTATGTTCAATACCGCATTCAAGCTCCGCTCTTTGTGGTAAGTACTACTATCAGTTTTCATATTATAGATGGGGAAACTGAGGCACATAAAGTCTGAATAACTTGTTTGAGACTATGGAGCATGTAAGGGCAGGATTTAACCCTAGCAATCTGTGGGCAGTGCCTGTCCATCTGTCTTTCAAGCTGTTCAGCCCCAAAGCTGAAACAGCTGAAACGCTGAACCAGAAAGCTTAGGAGGTAGTGCCAGGACAGAGTTCTAACCTCTTGTTCTGACACATCCTCTCTTCCTCAAAAGACTAGGGTCCTCAAGGCTCTTTCCTGGTTCTGGGCCTTCTACCACTGAGCTTAGTCTGGCTGAGTCTGTATTCTACAGATCTGAGCTCTGGGGAACTTTCTTGAGGGCCTCAGGCTGTGCTCCCCTCCTTTGCTCTCTGTACTTTGTATGCACTGCTGATGTTAACTGTAATTAAGTGATTCTTTGATCAATTATTTGTTTAATGTCTATCTCCCAAACTTGACTATAAATGGTAGCAGTCCAGAATTTCTACATAGATGGAAGAAGATAATCTGTTTGGGTAGGGGGGGCCTTTGCTTCCATTGCTTAACACTTACTAAGGTTGAGAAATGTCCATTGAACACACACAAATGAATGGGGGTTCTGATGGAGACTGCAGGAAGAAAGCACATGCCATCCTCATCTCTCCATGCCCTCCCTGTGGCATCACCACTGACTGTAAGCCCTATAAGAGCAAAATTTGTATCTGTCCCTTTTCTCACTATAACTGTTAACAGCTGGCACTATGCCGGACACGAGAAGTGTGTCACAAAAATAACACACAAAAAAATAATTTTTTGTGGAATAAAATTTTAAAATGGAGGCTTGAACTTCTGCTCTGCAAAAGAGAGGTGACAAAATCAAGACCCAGCTTTTTGAAAAAATTTTACATATGAAAACATGCTGCACATAGGACTGGCACACAGTAAGTGCTCCAGAAGTGACTGTCATTGAATTGGAATTCCTGCCTCTCCTCAATCACACTAACTCATCTTCCAGGTCCTAGCAAGGCTAGGAGATTAATAAAAGACCAAAGCTCAGAACTGGACCTACTCTACTCCCCTGGCCACAATCTGACGGGAGTGAGGATGTTTTATTGGAGTCAGGATAAAAGATTGTCATTAGCCCTGGCAGGAATGCAAAGTTGTTAGGATGTGCCTCTAGCAGAAAAGTTATACCTGGGGAGGACATAGAGTAGCTTTGGAATGAACAGAATCAGATGAAATAGAAAAATAAATCCAGCACAGGCCTACCGGCCACCCAACCCTAAAGAAGGAATATGTCTTCACCCTGCAATGGAGCAAATGCTTTGCATTCCCCAACCACCTTTCATTCTGTCCCCTCACCCCCTAAATTGTGGCCCCAGGGCTGCTGGAGAGGTTTAAAACACAAATCAGAATGTGTCAGACCTTGCTTAAAATCCTTAATAGGATGACATCTGAATTCCTCACCAGGCTCACTTCAAACTTGCTCATAAAGCTGTGGCCACAGAGGCCTTCTGTCAGTGCCTCCAATATGCCAGGCTTTTCCCACACATGGCCTCCACCCATGCTCCCTCTGCCTGAGATGTTTCTCCAGTCCTCCCTCAGATTCACTTCTCAGTCTTCAGGTCTCAACTCACAACTAGAAGCCGCCCTCCCAGAGGCATTCCCTGATGACCAAATCAGAATCAGCTCCTTCCACCATCCCCCACCTCCCCGGCAAGCAACATACCCCAGAGAAAGCTCATTTCTCTCCTAGCACTTATAACCTCATGTTGCAGTCTGTCTTTTCAAAACACTGTGCGCTTCGCAAGGGCAGGGAGGGCTGTCTGTCCCTCACCACTGAGTCTCAGGAGTCAGGGCAGGCCCCACTACAGAATCGATCAAGGAATGAATGTATGAATGAATGAATGAATTTTTCATAACTGCTGCTCCAAACCATTCCTCAGCTTACGTTCCAAGCACAACCAGAATATGACCTCCAGAGCCCTCCTAGACATTCTGAATCTCGCTGTACTTAAATAAGCATCAGAGGCCCCTCCCAGCTCAAGACTGGGAGCTCCTCCTTCTCCCCAACACAGACTGGGGTCTCCTTGAATTCTCTTTCAGGGAAGCTGAGAAAGACTATGAAATGTAATCCTGTCTGTCTCTTGAGTTTCTCTAATAAAGAAAAACAGGACAGCAAACCCCCTCCCCGTCCCCCCCCCCCCCCCCCCCCCCGCTCCTCCAATCCTCCTTTTCTGCCATAGATTTAAGATTTATCTATTCCCATCCTTCTAATTGTTTCAGCAAGGGCCATGGGTGAGCACCAGCTGGAAAATTACTGCTTCAACTTTCATTGTTTGAAATGCTTAACTGACATGCAAGAAACAGGATTTTAGGTCTGTGATGCTGAGAAGGGTTGGTAGCAAAGTAGAGCCAGGTTGCAAAGATCTAGAAAATCTGTGCTACAATTTACTAGCTCTTCCCGGTGCAGTTTGGCCTCAGTTTCTACAGCTGACAGAGAGAGCGAAACTGAACTTCAACACCCTTACAGGGAAGTCCTGGACAGCTGCACCCATTGTTCTGGCCAAGAGTTCTCTTGCTCTTAGAGAGAAGTCTCGCCCCTGAAAGGAAGGCTGAGGTTCCCTAGGGGAGTCTGCTCTGCCCTCAGGAGCTGGGTAAGTACACGGAGAGGTGAGTCCGAACGGTGAGAAGACATTTTAGACTAGGACTCGGTGACCTTGGGCTGCCTGTCTAGAGTCCCAGTCCCAGTCCCAGCCCTAGGCCAGACTTCAGCCCTAGGCTGGGAGCCTTTCATTGGTTCCTCTGACAACAGCCAAGCACAATCCTATAGTGGCGTAGGAAGAAAAAGTCTGCCACACAATCTCCCCGTGAGGCCAGAACAGCGGCAAGACAGACGTTACAAGGGACTCAGGGCCAAGCCTCTGCTCTTATCTACGCATCAAAGCCACCCCCTGCCCCGGACTTCCCGGAGGCTACAGGCTCCTCCGTTCCAGGGAGGAGCAAGGCCTGCCGCGAGGGCTCTCCGCCTTCCTGGAGTCAGGCCTAATGGCGGGGTCTTTTCTTTTCACCGGCTTCAGCAGATCCTCACCCCCGCCCCCCAACGCCACCATCATTAACAGCAAAGAAAGGATCCCCAGCCATTTCCATTTCCTCTGCGGCTCAAGAGCCCCGTTGTTATTTAATCCTGAGGCCACCCCGGCAGCATCCTCGGCGCGGCCGGCTCCACCCATCCACCTGGCCAGTTCTCGGCCGCTCCCACTTCCCCGGAGGGGAGGCTGGCGAGAGGTGGGGGATATTGGGGAAAGGCGCCTACAACAGCAAAGGGCCGTGGGCCTTCGGTGGACCGAGGCTCCTCAGGCCAGCGTCCTGTGAGGGCTAGGAAACCGACTGGGACAGAGAGAGGACACCTAGCTAGGGCGGCAGAGGGCGGGCAGACGCCCGGGCACTGAGGACATTGCACTGGGGCGGGGGGAACGCTGGGAGGCGAGGGCCAGGCTTCCTCTGGCTGAATTGCCAGAATCGCCCCGGGGGCTACTGGAGCCGGAAGAGGCCTGGGCCCAGTCACTGTCTACACCCAAGAAATGGGGGGAGGGGCGGCCAGCACTCACGAGAGATTCAGCCTCAGGAAAAGGAATCAGATTCACTCACCAATCCCCACCCCACCCTTTGATACGGATGATGGACATTTTCTTAATATTTGGTAAACGCAGCTTCAAGATCCCTCCCGCCTGGCGTCTCTGGTCTAGAGCAAGAGAAGGCCCCCAGTAGGGGTCCTCCAGCCCCCTCTTTTGACTGCTTGCGGGAGGCAGAGATCCCCAGATCTAGGTATGTCCTCCCCCACCCTGCTCTCATCCCGGGATCCGGAGGCCGCAGCGCCCCCCGCCCCCCAGCGACACTGACGGTTCCTGCCCAGGCCCGCAGTGGCGTGAAGGTGGCCTTTACCTCCTCTCGCAGGCTGGGAGGGGGTGCAGCCCGCGCAGCTGGCCCAGCTGCAGCAGTCGCCGCCGCCCTCCATTCATTAAAAAAAAAAAAAAAAAAGGCAATAACAACCTCCACTGGAACCTCCACCCCTCTTTGTAAAAGAACGACGGCTCCTGGTGGAGCTTGAGCCAGTCCCAGCAATCACGGGTTAAGATCTTTTCCCGCCCCCCATTCATAAAAAATGGAGCGCAGCGCATGCGCGCTCGCGGTCTCTTGTGCCCACCCATTCATAGAATCGCGAACGGCGCGCGTGCGCACTGGCGCTCCCTTCCCTCCCATTCATAAAAAAGCCATTTTCCCAGGCAGTGGTTGCAACATCGCCGCGGAGGTAGCGAGCTGAGCTGACAGCGCGGAGTTGGCGCTGTGGAGCACAGGGAGCCTTGCCGGTTCCTCTGGCCGGCGTCTGCGAGTACAGCGGCGGTTGCCTGCTCTGGCTCCAGGATTTAGACAGACGTGGGGCGATGCTTGTGACCCTGCAGCTCCTCAAAGTAAGTCCATGGCCGGTTTTGGGATCTGAAACTGCCCCGCTCTGAGCGGCGACGCGACTCCCCCCTTGGGCTGGGGCAAATGGTGCGCTATTTCTAGGCGCGCCTCAGTGTTCCTTCCCTCAGCCTGCGCCTCCTTGAGTCGCTGCGGTGCGCCGCAGCTCCCTGACGCCCTCGGCCCGGCCGGCACGGCGCCGGGGGTGTTCACAGCCTGGCACCGCCGTTTCCGACCCCTGGGCATTGCCAAGCCCGGCTTCCCCGCCCTCTGCGACTCGGGAAGCCCCGTGCGTGTCCCGGGAGTTTGCCTCTGGCCTGGCCTCTTTCCTTCTCCTGCCACCATCCGCCTCGAACGCTGGAACGGGCGGCTCTGGGCTTGGTCAGGAGCCACCGTTTGGGTCGGGGGGCGCCCTCGCTCTGGGCGGCTCGCCCAACTCCCAGCTCCGTGCCCACGGTGCCAGCTTTGCCGTGTATCTCCCAGCCCGCCGTAGCGGCCTATGCTCGACGTAGATTTTTTCCTTTCTCTTCGGAGCGGTGACGGACTGAATTCCCTCCCCTTCTGCCTCTTCCTCGATGGTCAAAGAGGGACTGGCTCAGGACTGGGCATTTCTGCTCCCTCTCCTTGGCGAGGCGGTTCCTCGCCGTCTGACCTTTGCTCCGCTGCCGCATTTTATGCTGTGCAACTGCCTTGCAGTTGCCTTTTTCTTGCCTGGCCTCTGTAGGGCCTGAGGCTCCTCGGCCACCCTGTACCTCCCTCTCCCCGGGCACCGAGCCGTGCCAGGCCCCGGAGCCCCCAGGCCGCGCTAGGGCTGTGGTGGGGGCTGAAGGTGCGTTTACATAACGCCAGGCGTGTGGGAGCTGGAGGAAGAGGTTGCGAACGTAGGAGAGATAAGGCTCCTACTTTCCCTCCTTCCTTCTTGGTGGTACCAGGCTTGACATCACAGAGAAGAGAATAGAGACGGTACGTTCTGAAAAATTCTGAATCGCTAAGACCCCAGGGACAGTGAGCAGGGTGAGGGCGGGTTTGGCTAGCCAGGGCAGCTGGAGCTTGGCTCCATCACTGGGTCCAAGGCTGTGCCCAGTTCCCCCTCCATGCAGACGATCAAAAAGCGTTTAGACAGTAGCTACTCTTGTGCAAGAAGACGGTTTCTCAATTCTCCTTGATTGGGGGCAGGGGGTTGTGGGCAGAAGAGGCAAGGGAGACGGAAAATGGTTGCATGGCTTATAGGGCTGAAGGATGGACAAGAGAGGCGAAATGGGCTGGAAGGGCTAGATGGTAGGCAGAGCAGGGAGCTGCTGGCTGCTGTCTTTCACCAGCTGCTGGAGGGGCATCCATATTGCCAAGGCCTCTGTGAGGGCAGGAGGCCGCCTTCTGGCGCAGCAAGGCTTCGGTACCCCCCAGTGCGTTTAGTGCTGGAAAGAAGAGTGTACAGTGGGGTGACCAAACCTAGTGGCAGCCCCCTCTTTCCTGCCTCCGAATCAGTGGCGTGATTCTCTCCAGTTTTGGGAGAGGCCAGACACACTGGAGGCCAAAGAACTTGCAGAGGGGCAGGAGCAAGCACTTGTCTGTCTCTGTAGCTGACCGAGGCACTAGCCTCTCTGACAAGCCTCTGGGGATTCGAAACTGGAAGGGACAAGGCTCAGAGAAGTTGGGAACTGTGGGTTTATCAATCTCTTAATGAGCTCAGTCTGGCCTGAGGCCCTACCCAATATTGCATTGGTGGATTTCACAATGTTTAGAGTTCTCCAGATCTTCACCCAAATGGAGCATAAACATCTCTGAAATTTTCAGCTTTTTTTTTTTTTTTTTTTTTTTTTTTTAGTGCGGGTGTCAGGAGGACTAGGAGAGGCAGGGCTGCGGTTAAAGATTTCTCTTTATCTCTCCCTCTCTGTCTCCTAGAAGGGTGGGAAAGAACTAGTGGAGATGTCCAGTGTGAAATCACATTTCCTCTTTCCCATCCCTTGGGAGGATCCTCACGTGCCGCCAGGCTCCAGCAAATCCTAATGTGGTGAACAGCACACACACTTACCAACCAAGCCCCGTGGCCAGTTATGGGTGTAGGGTGGGGATTTTAGTAGCAGATTTCTGAAATCTCAATGGACAAATACTGGTCAGCTACGGTGAGGAGACTTGAAAGGCATCTGTTGGTTATCGGGAGTCACTCCCTTTTGGTGGAGTGTAAATGCCCTCTTGCCCTTAGCTCTCCTGCCCAGACCCACGACCTTTTTCAGATCACCCTCTGAAATGGCCACGTCTCACTAAAGCTTTAGTTGGGGCTGGTGGGAGGAGACAGAACACATAGCAGGGCAGAGGCTGTGGACAGGTGGATATTTGGAGCTTACGGGTGTCATTTTCATGTATTTTTATTTTTTATTATTTATTTATTTATTTTAAGACAGAGTCTTGCTCTGTCACCCAGGCTGGAGGGCTGTCGCGCGATCGTGGCTCAATGCAACCTCCACCTCCTAGGTTCAAACAATTCTCCTGCCTCAGTAGCTGGAATCAAAGGTGTGCACCACCACACCCAGCTAATTTTTGTATTTTTAGTAGAGATAGGATTTCACCATATTGGCCAGGCTGGTCTCAAACTCCTGACCTCATGATCTGCCGACCTCGGCCTCTCAAAGTGCTGGGATTACAGGCGTGAGCCACTGCGCCCAGTCTCACATGTCATTTTTATTTGCATCCTCCCAGAATTGATGGAGAGATGTGGCTCTTTGGAAATCTGTCCTTCCCAGTTCACACCCACCCATGACCCCAGCCCCAACTTTGGTAAACCTGTGCCCAGAGCTTTGGCTGACTTTCGTGGATAATAAATGAAAGCAGTCTTTCAGTGCCAAATTTGAAAATCAGTGATTTAAAAATTAAGAGGAATAAAACTCATTAATACTTCCAGAAGTGACCTTTGAGCTGTGTTGCTCTGGGATTTAATATTGTGGTACCATATGTGGGGATTCCAGTTTCCAGGGCTGAATGTCTCATGGTGTGACATCTTACAGCTCCCAGATTTGGGCCTCCACAGTGTTTTTCTGTCCTTGGGCTATCCTGTTAATGAGGGCCTGGGCGTTGGTGCCAAGGAGGCCTAGGAAGGAGCCCTCCCTCTTTATTCAGAAAAGTCCAGTGTTTCTTGGAGAATCATGGTGTTCCATTTGGTTCTAAATCCAGAGTGTTTGTCATCTGGCCTCTACTTAGGTGGCAGTTCCCTTGTGATGACAACCTGGCTAAGGATTCTTGCCCAGGCCTCTGAATTTGGAGATAAAGTTGAAAATGTGGGGTTTTGGCCGGGCGCGGTGGCTCAAGCCTGTAATCCCAGCACTTTGGGAGGCCGAGACGGGCGGATCACAAGGTCAGGAGATCGAGACCATCCTGGCTAACCCGGTGAAACTCCGTCTCTACTAAAAGGTACAAAAAACCAGCCGGGCGAGGTGGCGGGCGCCTGTAGTCCCAGCTACTTGGGAGGCTGAGGCAGGAGAATGGCGTGAACCCGGGAGGCGGAGCTTGTAGTGAGCTGAGATCTGGCCACTGCAGTCCAGCCTGGGCCACAGAGCGAGACTCCATCTCAAAAAAAAAAAAAAAGAAAATGTGGGGTTTTGTATGTAGACATGACAGAGTTTTTAAGGAAGGGAAATGGCCAGAGTGGAGAAGGTTCTATTTCATGGCCAACCTTGTCTCCCTGAGAGGAGAAACAGTAACTCATTAGAATACATTTTTGCTCTTTCAAAAGAGCCAGGGGAAGGTGAATGAACAGCTTTCGGAAAGCTGTGTTGCCCCTTCCAGACCCAGCCAGGGGCCTGGACAGAGCAGATGAGTGACTAGGCAAACCTGCTAAGCATGGCCTTAGTTTCCCCATCTGCACAGTAGAGAAAATAAACTCCTCCCAAGGGGACAGGGGGCCAGCAAAACTGCTAGTGAGCGGCCGGGACTAGGGCCATGCTCATTGTTATTATTGAGCTCCTAGGAGGAGGGCCTGGTTTTAAGGGTGCCCCCTTCCTGCACAGGAGGTGTGGGGTGTTGCATGATGTAAGAGGGGAGGGTGTTCTTGGCTCTCAGGGGTCTGGGGCCACCCTGCAGATCCGGACAGCTGACAAGGCTGGGGAATGTATCCGGGACATGTGGCTGGGCTTAAGAGACTCCACAGTTCAGCTGTGATCACGATTGTTCTTTCCAAGGACAGGCCCCAGTCAGTGAAGGAAGCAAGGGCACAGGGGAGGGAGCACAGATGTGCTGGATCTAGCAGAGGAGGGAAGGGGCCCTTCGGGGCAGGTGGCCACTTGCAGAAGAGTGATTTCCCTTGTCAGTAGTCTTTCTTTTTCTGGTTGGGGGAAGTCATTTCCTGCTCCTGTCCCAGGAGTAAGCTAAAATCTATTATTGTAAGTTCATTTCTTGGTGGAGGGTAAGGAGACAAATAATAAGATCTTAGTGTCTGTGTGGAGGAAGCCCTGCCTTAGGAGTCTAGGGTTCTGGTCCCACCCAGACCTGGACTTGGCCAATAGTTCCCAAACCATGCCAGTGGTTAACAGGCTCCTTATGACTCCTTCTTTACTGACTCTTGGCTTCTAATCCTTCTTTATGGGAATCTGGGCAGACAATTACGGCAGTAATACAGTGAAGCAAAAACTTGAAGCTGATTAAAGAGCCCAAAGTCCAGCAAGATTCCCACCATTCTGTGTGCTCGGGCTTTGGAGCTCAGCTGATTGGTTGTGGGAAGAGAAGAAGAGGGTTGGGAACCGGTAACTGGTGGTAGGATGAAGTGATGAAAAGCAACCATTTTCTTTTGTGATCTCTAACAGATTATGGCCAGAGGTGAGCTTCTTAGTGCTGGTGCTGGGGGTAGGGAGATAGGAGAAGGATTCCCAGACAAATCCAGCTGCCCAAATGCTTTATTCTCCCACTGGGGCCATTCTCAGCAGATATTTTCTTTGTAGGGTATAGGGAGGGGCAAGTCCTCTGCTTCCCTCAGCATCCCTCCCCCTCTTTTTAAAGTCCTTTTAAAGTAATGTCATCATTTGGTTGTAGCTTAATTAGCTAAACTGGGATAGTGTCACAAAGAACCAAGCCATAGTGGTGGGCAGCCTCTCTGGCAGCCTAGAGACCTTTATTCTGAGTTGTTTAAAGGGTTAAACAACCTTCACTGAAATAACCCGCTGAGACTGAATGGGGCAGTGCTCAAACTACCCATTCATTCACAGCCTCTTGCCAGTTTGTCATTAGCTGACCTGTAGCTTTCAAAGTACAACTGTCAGGTTTTCCCAATATTTCCCAACTCACCTCACTAGGGTAAGTCAAGGGGAGGGTGTGGGTGGGTGGGATTAGGCATCCTGCTCAGTTGTGCAGACATTTAACATGCCTCTTGATTCTTTTCAGCCAGCCTGTATTGAGCGGTCTGCAGCCTGATGCTCAGCCCCCTCCCCACAGGTACAAATGCAGTGAGTGTCAGACTGGCTGGCTCTGGGCTCCCAGACCTGCCAAGCAGCAAATACAGTGTTGGGTGTTCTAGGGATTTTGATATCCTGCTGATTCAGTATTCTAGAACTCTCTGTGCCCTGGCTCCCTGCCTTCCTCACAGACCTGGACCAGGGAGAGCCCCATAAATGAAGGTACCCTAGGGACCCTTAAGTTCAACTTGATAGGTAGGGAGGAGTAGAGATTGCTTTCCACCCCAGGGTTTCCACTCCTACAAGTGAAATCCATTCAACTATAAGAAAACTAAAAATGAGGCCGGATGTGGTGACTCACACCTGTAATGCCAGCACTTTGGGAGGCTGAGGCGGGCGGATTAGCTGAGGTCAGGAGTTCAAGACCAGCCTGACCAACATGGAGAAACCCCATCTCTACTAAAAATACAAAATTAGCTGGACAGGGTTGCACATGCCTGTAATTCCAGCTACTCGGGAGGCTGAGAATCGTTTGAACCTGGGAGGCGGAGCATGTTGTACGCCAAGATCGTGCCATTGCACTCCAGCCTGGGCAAAAAAAGGCAAAACTCCATCTCAAAAAAAAAAAAGAAAAAAATGAAACCACTTTTAAGACAGGGGGATGGCACATAACACTAAACTGGAAGTGAAGAGAACTTGAATTCTGAGCCTTCCTTGAATGAGAGAGATTACAAACCCCCCCCACAGCCTTCACTCTCCACACTGAAAATTCCCCTCCCTGGGGTTCAGGCTGATGTAAGCCCATCTAGCTTTCCTTCCCTGGTGGTTGCATTGCAGAGCCCTAGGATGTTCTGATGATGTTCCGTGAGGGCTGGAGGAGTCCATGGTTCTGAAAGTGATGGCACTTCCATGCCTTCCCATGAATTCCCAGAGGTTATGGAGGGCTTCTGCAAGTCATTGTAAGTCAGGGCGGAGACATTAATATTTCAGCCTCTGAAGCCTCTGCTGTCTTGGTTCAAATCCTGCTCTGGTCACTTGCTAGCTCTATGACCCTTTGTGCTTCCATTTCTTCTCTGTAAAATGGGTACTCTCTTGAAGTATGGTGAGAATTAAATGAGAAAATAAATCACTGAGGGCTTAGCACGGAGCCTGGCACCAAGAAATCTTTCATAAATATTAGCCGCTTCCATAATTATTATTTTTTATTATTATTAGAAGGTTGAGTGCAGGTAAAAGTCCCTTCCCTCTTGCCAGTTCCTAAGAGTACCACCTAAACTTGATAGAGGTGTTTCTTTGGCTAAATGGAGTGCTGGGTTTGTTTCTCTGTCCAGTGTCTTCCAAATTGGCCATCAGTATCTTCCAAACTGCCTAAATGAGGCAAAGCCTCCTCTGTCCTATTTACATCATAAATCTCTTACTTCCTTGCAGGGGAAGCAGAGAGCACATACTAAACCTGCGCTTAAGATTGTCAGCACTGCTCAGAGTGGAGGGCGGGTGTTTCTCAGTGAGTCGAGATTGATCTACCAAATCAACTGAGAGTTGGTTTTTCTTTTTCTTTCTTTCTTTCTTTTTTTTTTTTTCCTTGAGACGCAGTCTTGCTCTGTCACCCAGGCTAGAGTGCAGTAGTGCGATCTTGGCTCACTGCAGTCTCCGCCTCCTGGGTTCAAGTGACTCTCCTGCCTCAGCCTCCCAAGTAGCTGGGATTACAGGCGCCTGCCACCACGCCTGGCTAATTTTTGTATTTTTAGTAGAGATAGAGTTTCACCCTGTTGGTCAGGCTGGTCTCAAACTCCTGACCTCAAGTGATCCGCGTGCCTTGACCTCCCAAAATGCTGAGATACAGGCGTGAGCCACTGTGCCAGGCCTTCTTTCTTTTTTCTTTTCTTTTTCTTTTTTCTTTTTTTTTTTTTTGGAGACATCATTTAGCTGTGCTGAGGGGTTATTAAATAGGCAGCTCAGAAAATTGTTATTGTCAGCCAAATAAATTCAGCAGAGGTTCTTTGAGGGTCCCTGCTGGTGAGGGGTGAGGGCAGCAGTGGATCTGTGATTTGGTTTTTGCTGAGCTGGTGGTTGAAAGGAATCCTACTACATCAGGGTTATGGAAGGGAAGATACATTTTATAATACGCCCAATGGAGCCATCGGATGCTGCATCATCCCCAGAGAGCCGAGTCATCGTGGGCCAAGCTCCCATCCCCATGTCTGGCCTCAACTGCAGGCCCAGATGTTGACAGCTGTCTCTGGAGGGTTATGGGAGCCTGTGAATGCCAACATCCCCATTGCCTGCAGTGGCTGCTCCCATCCTGGCTTCCTGGTGGGACTTTTCCATGAATTGGGGAATCTGCCTTCTGATTCCAAGGCCTATTAAAATTTCTGAGCATTGCCCATTTCTTTTGCTTTATCTGTAGGAAATGTGGCTGTTTTTAAAGAACCTCACAAAAAAAAAAAAATGAATCTGCTCAAGGGAAGGGAGTATTTTACTTTCTCCCACAGCATGGCCAGACCCAATCCTTGTCCTGAGAGACAAAACCCAACTGTATGGGGCAATAGAAGCTTCAAACTGCTGCCTACATTGTGTTGGCAGGACCCTGAATATTCCTGACATGGGTTTCTGGAACAAGGGAATCATGTTATCATTGTCCGGGGGTGAGGTTTCTGGCTGGTGCTGGAGAATCTTATCCATGGCGTTTTTTATTCTTAGGCCTTTCCTCCAGGCACCGTCCTCAGTGCTGGACCTTGAGCTCCTAACCCTGGCCTCTTGCCCCAAACTCATTTATTCTAGAAGCAAGGCCTTGGAACCCCTACTGACAGTAAGTGGGCAGGCTGAGGTAGCATTCCCTGGAGTTCCTACCCTGTCATCAGCCTGGTCCTTGGAAAAACTCCTCTCCATAGATGCTTACTTGCATTCCCTCTCTCCAGCCCTAACCACAGGATCTCCACGGGAGGCTGCTTTGGCAAGTGGCTACTCTTTGGTGGCAGACCTGCCAGAAACTTAAGGCAAACTCTGCCACAAGGAAGTCACCAATTCGATGCTCTGGTTTCATCCAAAGAGAACATGGGGGGCAGGCACTGCCACTAGGTAGGCTTTCTCCAAGACAGGAAAAACAAAGCGTGTAAAGAAATACCAGCATCCTTTTAAGTAGGCAGGGCCATGGGAGCAAAGCCAATAGTTGATGCCCTGCGTGAATGGGAAATACCAGTTGACTGAGCATTGAACCTTGCAGAAAAGACTGGATGCTTTTTGGATTTAGCAGTGTAAGTGATATACAGACTGGAGCTCTGTGGATAGCCCCCTTTTATCCCCTTCATAAACTTTCATCTAGAGCTAGCTTTTTATTTTAGACAGGTTCTAGATAAACCTAACAGCAGAGGGGCAGGATCAGCTCTCCTAATGAGAACATCATTAGCATCTTGATGCAAATTTAGTAAATGCAAAAGCGTTTACTAAAACCCCACCCCAGAATACATTAATCCAATGACCTTTTTTTGGTTTTGTTTTAAAGACTTACCTTTCTCTTCTATCCTTCCTCCCCGTTCCCTGGGGTTCTTAAGATTGGGGTGGAATCTTCCCAGAGTGTAATCTTTCCCTTGGATTCCAAATTGTGTCCCCTTGAGCAGAGGTCTTGGCCTTCTGCTGCTATTTCTTTAAATTGATCTCCAGCAGAATTCCAACTGTAAAGGTCAGCAGGCAAGGAAATGGCACTTCTAATAGAAAACAATGTGCACTTTCTAAATTTGAACCAAGCCGTTTCCGCTCTTTGATTTAAGTGACTTCCTGGGGTTCCGTGTCAGGCACTGCAGTTGAATCTCTGGCTGGATTCCAACTTAAAATTGCACTCTCTCGGTGAAATTAGAAACTGATCCAGGGTTGGCTTAGCTATTCTAGTAAATAGCATTTAGGCTGAATGTTCAGCTCAGCACTTGGAAATGGGTGATGTGAGTGCCCCTTGAGAGGATTTCCCATCCAAGTTGTCAGAAGCTGACATACCTAGGGATTATTAGCCACTGCAGGTTGCTGCTCTTAAGAAGTGGTAGTAATAAGTTAATATCCTGGATGTGCAGGCGTCAGATAACCGTCCTTCTCTTGCGAATATCTGAAATAAAGGGCTTGTTAATCCAGCTGAAAAAGTCCACGGGAGCATCCAGAGGTGTCTGTTGAGTTCACCACATTGTCCCCAGTACCTGGCACAGTGCTTGGCGGGAAGTGCTTATAAGTGCTCAGGAGATCTCAGCTTATTTCCTAGGGCAGCGATAAATTGTTGCTGCATGCCAGGTGGTAGTATGCTAGGTAATAGATAGTATTTTCTCCTTTAATCCTCACAAGAGCCCGTTTTACAGATGACAAGACCAAAACCTAAGGCACAGAGATGAAAGAACTCATTCATAGCAATATTGCTAGGCCAAAGTGAGAATCGAATTTGAGTCTGGTTCCAGATCCTGTGTTTATATCCACTGAGCTATGTATCTTAACTAAGGAGCATGTTTCACAGTGACTAAGAGAATGAAATCAGGCTGCCCGGGTTTGAGTCCTGCTACTGATAGTTTTGGATAGTTTTGTGTGATTTTGGACAAATTAATTTGAACATGTCTTTTCTGTAAATAGAAAAGGGGGATAATAGTAGTTACATTTTAGGCTTATCATGAAGTCAAAGACTTAATGTATATGGTGCTTAGGAGAGCACCTCCGTCTTAAGTGCTCAGTAAGTATTATTTCCACCACTGACTACTTGTCATTATTAATCATCTAAGCTTGGAAGTCACTGGAAAGTCCACACAGTGATTTTAGTTCCTATTTCAATTGGGTGGCTCCCAAGGACCTCATGGGGGGGGTGGCGGCGGTGAGGTATTAGCAGGCCACATACTGATGCCTGGAATCCATTCTCTCTTCCTTTTCCCCACCCTACCCCCAGGGCCCCTAGAAGCCTGTTTCTCCATACAGTCCAGGACCTCCAGCCCCATGGAGCCCCCGATCCCACAGAGCGCCCCCTTGACTCCCAGCTCAGTCATGGTCCAGCCCCTTCTTGACAGCCGGATGTCCCACAGCCGGCTCCAGCACCCACTCACCATCCTACCCATTGACCAGATGAAGACCAGCCACGTGGAGAACGACTACATAGACAACCCTGGCCTGGCCCCCACCACCGGCCCAAAGCGGACCCGGGGTGGGGCCCCAGACCTGGCCCCGACGCCCGCCCGCTGTGACCAGGATGTCACCCACCACTGGATCTCCTTCAGCGGGCGCCCCAGCTCTGTGAGCAGCAGCAGCAGCACATCCTCAGACCAGCGGCTCTTAGACCACATGGCACCACCACCCGTGGCCGACCAGGCCTCACCAAGGGCTGTGCGCATCCAGCCCAAGGTGGTCCACTGCAAGCCGCTGGACCTCAAGGGCCCGGCGGTCCCATCCGAGCTGGACAAGCACTTCTTGCTGTGCGAGGCCTGTGGGAAGTGTAAATGCAAGGAGTGTGCGTCCCCGCGGACGTTGCCCTCCTGCTGGGTCTGCAACCAGGAGTGCCTGTGCTCAGCCCAGACCCTGGTCAACTATGGCACGTGCATGTGTCTGGTGCAGGGCATCTTCTACCACTGCACGAATGAGGACGATGAGGGCTCCTGCGCTGACCACCCCTGCTCCTGCTCCCGCTCCAACTGCTGCGCTCGCTGGTCCTTCATGGGTGCTCTCTCCGTGGTGCTACCCTGCCTGCTCTGCTACCTGCCTGCCACCGGCTGCGTGAAGCTGGCCCAGCGCGGCTACGACCGTCTGCGCCGCCCTGGTTGCCGCTGCAAGCACACGAACAGCGTCATCTGCAAGGCAGCCAGTGGGGATGCCAAGACCAGCAGGCCGGACAAGCCTTTCTGACAGTTTTTGTCGAAGCCCCAGTACTCCGCCTGGAAACCTGGTTCTCTTCTGACATCTAAGAAGACTGCAGCAAGGTCAGAGGTTTTAGTCTTCTGAGGCTGACCTTGCTAGTCTGCCCACTCCCTACCCCCAGCTTCGGAAAATACAGAGACCACCACCACCTACCCTGTATTCCCCAAGACGATGAAGAAGCACTTTGGGGCTTTTTTTTCAGGGTCCTGGAACTTTGTGTCAAACAGACAATGCAGGGGCAGGGTGTGGTTTTGGGGGGAATTTTTCTTTTTCAGAAGACGGAACACAGATGTGGACACATATCCGGAAGCTGCAGCGGCTTGAATGCCTTCCCAACCCCTCCTTCTCCCTCCCTCCCTCCCTCCCCCCCTCCCCCCCTCCCTCCCCCCACCACCCTCCCTCTTTTCCATTGTCTTGGCTCTCACAGGAGCTAGCTGCCTGGGAGGAATTGTTAACTGAGTACCAGGGTACCTTTAAAGAAGACCCTTTGGAGTTTTCTATACCTTCTTCTCCTCCATCTCACTCCACCCCACTTTGTCCCTGATGTCTTGGGGAAGGTGTAGAACACCCTAGCAGTTCCTATTGTATATACTTGGGAGCCGCTGAGAACAGAGG
Source organism: Macaca nemestrina (assembly GCF_043159975.1). Classification (NCBI taxonomy): domain Eukaryota; kingdom Metazoa; phylum Chordata; class Mammalia; order Primates; family Cercopithecidae; genus Macaca; species Macaca nemestrina. The sequence continues at coordinate 38,128,548 of NC_092130.1, forward strand.
ACGGCCAGTGAGTCCAAGCCTCATTCCTCCTTCTGCCTCCCCGGAGCCACAGGATGGATTTAGGAGCCACTGCTCAGTGCACGTCTCCCTTCCAACTGCATCAACTAACTCTTGGGGGTGTTCTGCTCACCACACCGTCCTTCGGTTCTTACCGAGTCACAGACTCGCCTGCCTACTACGTGTCCCGGGTTCTCTCTACTCAGATCCCTTCCAGAAACTTTATATGGGTAGAGGAAGCCAGGGCGGCAAATGCGAGACCAAATATCATTTTGCCAATGAGTCTGAGGCTGTGGTCTCTGGATCCAGTCACTACATTTTTATAGAATAATTAAACCAGATGATAACGGTGTTTTAAAAAAATAATAATAAAACTTGTTTCCTTTTGGGCCACCCCTAGGAAGGGCTGATTTCAAAATCTGGGGGCGAGCAACCTCAAGGAACACAATTTCCCTCCCCATCAACAAGAGGATTTTAACAGCAAAGAAGAGAGGCAGCACCTCCCATTGGCAGAATGACCACTGAGCCAGGCTGGGTTTGGGTTTCTTCTCTTCTGATTCTGCTGCTCACTGTCATAGCCTTTTGTGTATAGTGATGTGTCTGTATCTTTAATGTAAATAGAGAGATGATGAAAAAAGAGTCTATTTTAGTGTTAGGAAGCCCCAGCAGGGGAGTTGGAAGAGCTGGGGGAGAGGGTAGGGGAAAGGTTTTTCCAGGGGCCACTGGGTTTGAGCCCTGCTTTTGTGCACAGCCACACCACCCTCTCCCGACAGCCCTCAAAGACGTAGCAACCCTTTCTCTCAAGGTGCTAAAGGACTCAGAAGGTGCAGCACGTCCAGTGGGTAGGTACTTGTTGCATGCAAAAGCTGTAGTGTATCTGGTCCTTCCTCCCCAGCTGTTGTGTGGGGTTTTTGCTTTGTGTGTGGTATTTTGTTTTCCCCTCTAATGAGAGGGCATGGCCTGAGTCAGAAGAGCTACCCCAGGTGAAACTGGAAGTGCATGAGGCAGAGTGTCCGTAGCATTTCCAGTTTGTTCTGTAGGAACAGAGGTGCCTCCAGGAAGGAGGTAGCGAGGTGGGTAGCTATGATAGGCATGCACCTAATGCTTCTCAAGGACTTCTTTTTTCCTTCTTGAAGACTAGTAGTAACATCTTATGATTTAGAGTAAGTTAATTGTAACCATAGGTATTTATTGATTGGAGGAAGGGAGGGTCATATTATTTTCGGCTTTATTTATGTAACATTTGCTAGCTTGTAAAAGGCGAATGTGAAATATTGCATCTGCATTTTCCAAGGCTGATTCATGTAGCTACCCTTGCCACAGTTGTGACAGATGTATGGATGTTCTTGAACATTTCAGAGGGAGTGGTAGGAAAGAAACACATTCGGCCAACCACTTACATGAACTGAATGTATCAGAAGTGTACTGAAGGGACTGGAGATGGTTTTCCTCAGATGAGGTGGCCCCAAAATCGATAGTGCACATGTGCACGCTTTCTGCAAGGCCTCAGAACTTTTCCCAGGGCCCCTCCCTCAAATTGTCTCCATGGGAAACTTGACCCAGTTGCACTTTGGTGATCTTGGTGGTCTACACACCCGTTCTGTGGAGAGTCGATTTACATAAGCTGTGTATACACACATACACACACACACACACACACCCCTACCCCACACTGACTGTCTACCAACAGAGACCCTATTTCCTGGCAAACGACCTCCTGAACCCTGACTTTTTGTGTACATACTTGTAAACACGGATTTTTCTGGGTTTTGGTTTGCTTTTTCTTTTTTTTCCCCCTGCCCCTGTTCTAGCTTGTTCTTCTTGGTTTGCTTTCAACCTGCTTGATGGATGTCTGCAGAGTGCTCTGAGAGTCCACCTCAGCGCCTCGTGTGCTCGGTGGTCATGGGAAGGAGCGAAGGAACCATCCTTGGTTCTCCCAGCTTGGTTGTGTAGCAATCCCTCAGCATTGTTTTTCTCAGCTTCTTGGCAAAAATTAAAAAAACAAAAAAAAGAATAAACTGGCTTGCCTGTGGACCCTCCCCAGCTCTGGGGCCAGTCGAGAGCCACTGAGGGACCCAGCACTCAGAGACACGACACACATGTGTAGCTGCTTCTGGCTGAGTGTGTTTCCTGTCACCAATGGCCTGTTCGGCTGGATGGTGCCTCGGCTTGACCTTTTTTGAAAAGTGCTGGTTAGTTCCCGCCCCTGTTAAACCTGGGGTGGTGGCTGGGGGTTCTGCCTTAATTCTAGGGGCAGCTGGGATCCAGGACGCTTCCAGGGGGCTTTGGCTGCCCGTGTTTATGAAGGACAGCGCTTCCGCGAGCACCCTGGGAACTGGGTCTTGGGTAGCGAAGCCCTCCCAGATAAAAGATGGGCACAGCTAAGGCTTTCCCAAGCAGGAAGGGGGTGAAGACCAATCCCTTCCTTTGGTACGCACCCCCTCACAGCTGAGGTGGAAGACATGGCTGGTTCTTTCAGCCCTGTGGAGTCTGTCAATCGCCATCATACCTCGAGTGAGGCCCAGCTAGATAATGACTTGTCCAAGATGGCACACGTGGAAAGTGTTGATCTGCACCTGAACCCGGATGACTGTCACCTTGAAGCATCCCGTTCTTCCGTGCTGTCCCAAGAAGTGTCTGGCGGGCGTGGGCAGCACAGCTCTACACTGTACAATTCACTAGGGCATCCTGCAAGCCTCACCAGCCTTCTGGTTCATGCCTTTGACGAGCATTTGTGTGCCCTCTCTGCTTACTGTGACAGTCGATGATGAATCTTGCGTTGCCATTTTCTGCTGTGGGTAACTGCGTGCGGTGTCTTGCCTTGCTTTCCCTTCTCACTGTCCCACAGCTTGGTTTCATGTTACAAACAGAAAAGCTCGAGGCTCCCACCCCGCCACATCCCGACTTCATTTCCCCCTCACTGTAGCCCATTTCCACCCCACCACAAAGTTGCCACAGAAGGTTTTCTTTGTATAGAATATTTATTTTGAAGCTCTATTTTAATAGTATTTATTTTAGAAAGTCTACTATTGTAAGAGTTCTTCTGTTTGTGAAGAAAAAAACAAGTTAAAAACTGAATGTACTGATTTAGAAAATATATATAAATATATATTGTTAAATATACACGAGACTGCCGTTTCTGGTGTGTTTGTGTGTTCACTTCCCTGATCTCTTCACCCAGCAAGGCCTCAAGTTTGAGAATAAGCAGCTACTGAAAGGGGAAGAGAAGATAGGGCTTCGTGGGCTGGGCAGTCCCTTCTCCCTTCTCTAGGATGACCGTAGAACCATCGGAGGAAAGCTGCTCTTCATTATGAAGCCAAATACTGCCAGGAGCTGCTAGAGCCTCCTTCCTAGGCAAGCTGTCCCCTAAACCAGAGTGTGCTGCAGATGGACAGCCAAGCTTCAAAACTGGGAAGAGGTAGAGGGGGGAAAAGGGTCAGCTGACCTGTCCGTTCCTCTCCCTTTATGTCCTGATTGCCCCCAAATTAAGTTTTCACACACATGAACACACACATACATGCTTCAAGGAACCAAATAGAAAAGCCCTTTGTCATTTCCTTATTTTCATAGAATTGATGGATATTGTACAAAACTAGTCCTTTCAGCCTCAAAAGCCTTCTATCCATTTCATGACCTTCTAATGTACCTTACTTCTGTTTTTTGTTTTTTGTTGTTTGAGACAGAGTCCCAGGCCAGAGTGCAGTGGAGCGATCTCACTCACTGCAACCTCTACCTCCTGTGTTTAAGTGATTCTCCTGTTTCAGACTACCGAGTAGCTGGGATTATAGGCATGCACCACCATGCCTGGCTAATTTTCTGTATTTTTAGTAGAGACAGGGTTTCACCATGTTGGCAAGGCTGGTCTCTGACTCCTGAGTTCAAGTGATCTGCCCGCCTCTGCCTCCCAAAGTGCTGGGATTACAGGTGTGAGCCACCATGCCTGGCCAGCACTTTCCTTCTGATTCCCTTGTGCCCCCACCTGCCACCAGTGCACTCAAACTTTAGACCCAGCCACTTCTCAATTTACATAACTATGGGAACTTTTTTTTTCCCAAGACTGAGTTTTGCTCTGTTGCCTAGGCTGGAGTGCAGTGGCACAATCTCGGCTCACTGCAACCTCCACCTCCCAGGTTCAAGCAATTCTTGTGCCTCCCGAATAGCTGAGATTACAGGTGCACACCAGCATGCCCAGCTAATTTTTATATTTTTGGTACAGACAGGGCTTCACCATGTTGGCCAGGATGGTCTCGATCTCCTGACCTCGTGATCCGCCCATCTTGGCCTCCCAAAGTGCTGGGATTACAGGCTTGAGCCACCGCACCCAGCCTTTTTTAGAGATGGAGTTTCACTCTTGTTGCCCAGGCTGGAGTGCAATGGCGTGATCTTAGCTCACTGCAACCTCCACCGCCCAGGTTCAAGCGATTCTCTGGCCTCAACCTCCCAAGTAGCTGGGACTATAGGCACACGCTACCATGCCTGGCTAAGTTTTGTATTTTTCGTAGAGATGAGGCTTCACCATGTCGGCCAGGCTGGTCTCGAACTCCTGACCTCAGGCGATCCACCCGCCTCGGTCTCTCAAGGCATGAGCCACCACTCCCAGCCCCCTATGGGAACTTTTTAATGAGCTTTTATTCATATGCCAATCAGGATGAAAGTTGGACTTTATTTTGAACATGTGAACATGTACCTCTTGTTTTCTAGAAATTTTTTTTTCTATTACCAATAATTGGGGGGAGATAACCAATGGTGAGGGATGGGGGAAGAAAGGGGAGTGGCAGAGACAGATCAGGAACTGTGGGTCTGGTTCTTGGTTTTTCTGGGGGTTACCAATTACAGCCTCCCAGGATCCTTTATGAAATCCAAACCTTGAGTTCCTCTTAAGAGACATCCAAATGTGTGTCAGGATCCCCAGGCACTGCCTAAGAAGATACAAAGGATGTTCTTCAACATGGGCTTGTCTGCTCTAGAACTTTTAGAATAAAGATAGGCGCTGACCTCCCTCTCTGTGGCCAGACCATGTGGCCTGTCCCATTCCTGCATTGTGGACCAAGGTTAAGTAATGCTCCAAGTCCTGCTTCACTGACAAGGTAAGTCACTGGCACTTAGAGATAATAGTCTTTTTAATTGGCTCACTCCCAGTTCGTGTACACCACACTTTGATTCAGTCTTGGGTTTCCTTATGGATGGGCACATGGGGCAGGCCTGCCCCTGGTTCTACTTTAACAATTTCTAGTGCTTGGAGATTAAAAACAATGACAAAAATCTATACAACGGTTTGAGTGCTGAATGACTCAAGCACCCAAATGCACCCAAATGCTCTTGGGTCTCAGGCACCCAAATGCTCTTGGGAAAACGGGAGCCAAGCAGTATCTAGAGAAAAAGTTCCACATGCGCCCTTCTATCTTTATCCCTCTGGCCCCATGCCTTTGGTTCCCAGTTATAAAATGGCTTTGGAGTAGTCATAATGGCCAGCATTTATTGAATGGTTTCTTTTCTTCAGGTACTGAACATCCATGGCAGACGCTATTCTTTCCCTCTTAGAGATGCAGACACTGAAGCTCAGAGAAGTTGTCCTGCACCCAGTAGGAGATAGAGAGGTACAGGGTAAAAACATATCAACTGAAGGATTTAGCATTTGGGGAAGAAGGAAGAAGCCCAGAATGGAGTACGTCAAAGGCTCCCCAGTGATTGAATTTAAAATTAAAGAGAAAGAAACAGAATTCAGCCCTCTCCACACCCATAACCAAACAGCTCCTTTGAAGGCACCAAGCCTGATGCTCATCCCAACAAAAAGAATGATCTGGAGAGGAGGGCAGAGCTGGTGACAAGAGAACCCCCCAGGCAGCCTCCTCATCTGGCCAGGAGTCCGTGGCTCCCTCCTACAGCTCTCCAGACAGCCTTTCCCACTTGCTGAACCTGCAACTTGAAGTGAGCTCCACTTTCCAAAGTACATTTGTGAACCAATCAAACTAACCCGGGCGGCCAGCTCCATGCTGGAGGTGTGTGCCAGATGAAAGCCAAGAGGACATTTTTAAGAGCCTTAAGTTTATTCATCGGAACTTTAATAAAACAATATGTCCATGGCCTAGGGCAGGTATAATTTTCATAATTTATGGGTCTGTGAGACAGGAAGAGAGCTTGGGGTTTTATTGTGTTTTGCACGATAAATGGCATTCCAATTGTCTACATGATGTTCTTTAAGGACTCTTGTCTGGCAGGAACACAGGCCTTCTGGAGCCCACCTGGGCCTCGAGGCCTGAGGCAAGGGATAATTATGAATACATCTGTATGTGTTAAGCAGGAGATGATTGAAAAACTCCCCCTGTTCCTTCTGTCATTAGAAGACACTTCCTATGCTGACACCTATATTAACATTTAACTGTTGCAAGGGTTGGAACCCTTCCTGTTCCCTTCCTCTCCCACCTTGTCCTCCGTTGGGCCTGCCCTTTTCTTTCCTGTAACTGAAGAGACTCAGGTAAATTTCTCTTGATTGGCTTCCCTCCCATTGGGCATGTGGGGTGACAGGACTCTGAACCAAAAAAACACAAAAAACACCATGATCTACAGATTAAGACAGTGAAACTCTAGGTAATGCGTTGTTTTGTTTTTTTTTTGTTTTTTTGGTTTTTTTTGGTGTGTATATGGGTTTATTTATTTATTTATTTATTTTGTTTTTCTTGTTTGTTTGTTTTTTTTTTTGAGACAGGATCTCACTCTGTCATCCAGGCTGGAGTACAGTGGCATGATCTTAGCTTACTGCAGCCTCAACTTTCTGGGCTGAGGGGAACCGCTCACCTCAGCCTCCTGAGTAGCTGGGACTGCAGGCATGTGCCACCATACCTAGCTATTTTTTTTTTTTTTTGGAGAGACACGGGTCTTACGTTGCCCAGGCTGGTCTCGAACCGCTGTTCTCAAACTCCTGACCTCAAGCAATTCTCCCGCCTTGGCCTCCCAGAGTATTAGGATTACAGCTGTGAGACACTGTGCCCCGCCTGGGTAATATTCGAATTGGAATCAGCGGTTAGAATACCTGCAGACTGATTGCTTCTATAATATTAAGCCCTCAGGTAACAGTGGCCAAGTGGCCTTATAAAATAATAATTACAGTAATTATCACTTCCGAGCACAGATGCATTATCATTTACTTTTTTGTTGGTTTTCTTTGTTTTTTTTTGTTTTTTTTTGTTGTTGTTTTTTTTTTGAGACGGAGTCTCATTCTGTCTCTCAGGCTGGAGTGCAGTGGGTGGTGTGATCTCAGCTCACTGCAACCTCTGCCTCCCAGACTCAATTCTTCTGCCTCAGCCTCCTGAGTAGCTGGGATTACAGGGTGAGCCACCCAGCCCGACCATCATTTACAATCTTGAAAACAGTCAAATTAGGTTGATGTAATCAGCCCCATTGTATAGAGGAGAAAAGCAAAGGTCAGAGAGATAAAGTCACTTGCCCACCGGCCACACAGCTGATAAGTGGTAGGCCTGGAATTTTCACCCTGAGGATATGCCTCCAAAGTCAGTGAGCTGCTTGCTAAGGCCCTGCGCTTTCAGATCAGTTCAATTCGTACCTGCCCTGGGTTGCTTTCCAGTGTCCCCAGAAAGAGCCTTCCTTCCCACTTGTGCTTCTGTAGAAGTTGATAGAATATGTAGTTTGTTTCAACAAATAACACATAGACTAATCAAGATGGGACTTGAGCCCAGGTCTAACCACTGAACAACAACAACACTGTTCTGAAACTGACCTTAGGAAGGATCTTCTATTTCCACACAACATTGCTTTTGGCCAGCTTTCCTGATTTCCTCTACAATAGAAAGAATAATTTGGGCTGTGATGGCCAGAGACTGTTTGGGGAAGGGGCAATAATCTTACAGAGGAGAGAGGGGGCTGTAAATTGCTTCAGATAATTCAAAAAATCAGGGTCTGACCAGGCGTGGTGGCTCACACCTGTAATCCCAGCACTTTGGGAGGCCAAGACAGATCACTTGAGGTCAGGAGTTCGAGACCAGCATGGTCTCCACTAAAAATACAAAAATTAGCTGGGCATGGTGGCAGGTACAGTCCGCTGCTTGGGTCACCACTCTGCTACCTTCACTAGCTGTGATCGTGGGAGAGTGACTGCCCTTCTAATAATAGTTGGCACCAATAGTAATCCCAACTACTCAGGAGGCTGAGGGGAAAGAATCGCTTGAAGCCGGGAGGCAGAGGCTGGGTGAGCAGAGATCACACCACTGCACCCCAGCCTGGGTGACAGAGTAAGACCCTGTCTCAAAAAAAAAAAAAAAAAAAGTCAGCATCTGGTGGCTTTGTGGAAAAGATGCATTACACAGAGACAGGGGGCTGCAGATGCAGGCCACTCCTGCTTTTCCAGGGTCAAAGGCATATTCCTCCTGTGCCAGCCTTGGGGTCAGATGGATGGGGCAGGACCAGAGAGCCGAAGCAGCTGGGGTGTGGTGGATGGGGAAGGAGTTGGGGAACCCCATGTTACAAATAGTGCTCCACTCAATCCTGCCAGGCCACGCCTTGGCCATTTCCCTGGCCAGCCCTGGATGACTAAAGCACTCTAAGATGCACATCTAACAGGATTCAAGAACTAGTGTCCATCCAGCCAGGGCCAGTTCCCAGAGTATGCCTGGTGTGGGCCTTGGGGCTCTCTGAGAAGTGACTGCTCCTTCCACTGGCCACTCCTTTTAGAACAATATGGTGAGGAAGAGCACAGAGCCTTACAATCCGCTGCATGGGCCACTGCTCTGCCGCCCTCACTAGCTGTGATCTTGGGAGAGTGGCTGCCCTTCTAATAGTAGTTGGAAGATTAGATTGTGACTTTGCACAGCACTCAGCCCAGCATTGACAACTGTTGTTAATATCTGAAAGACGGGAGAGTAGATGATACAAGAACTCGCCTTTCCTCTCCTCTTAGCCTCAGTTTCGTCGTCTTCAGCCTGGCAGTCTGGGCCATGTAGGCAGGAAGTCACAAACTGTTGGATCACAGTGATTCAAAAACTGTTGGTTGTCATCATTCAGAAATTAAGAGATTTCAAATTCTGATAAAAACTTTTCCTGAAAAATACTGAGAGCTGCCCTGCTGGGCCCCCATTCCCTAAGGCAGCGATGGGCTAGAGCAGAAGGGCAGCTTCCCTTCCCAAACCAGGCACAGCCCTTCAGTCTCCTTCAGTACCTCTCCCAATTAAGTACCAATGCCCAGTTCCCCTGGGCTGGATGCCCGTTGCCATCAATCATTGTGTTTGCACCTTGATGTCCCTTATGCCTCGCCTGTTTTCCGCGCTTCATGCTGGCTAGTGTCAGGTCTGACTGGCCTCCTTGGGCACTTTAACTCAAACCATCATAATGTCCCAGCCCCGGTCTGGTGGCTTCCTGAGGATGCCCACCCCGCAGGCATGGGACTCAGATGCAGTTTCCAGAGTCATCATCCCAGAAAGGACTGAGGTTGTAGAGGCCAGTGGTTCTTAGCCTAGAATTTGTCTGTGTGTTCAGGCATTGGGGGTTACAGAGAGAGGACTGTTGGTGAACCCTTTGATATTATAGATAAATTTCTGTGTTTTTTTGTGTGCTTTTTTTCTGAGGGATACTTTCCAGATTCTCAGAGAGGTAAGTGATCTCCCCGAAATATGAGGGTTCAATCACTGGTTCAGTCCACCTACTTCTATTCGATGGATGGAGATGTGAGACCCTGAGAGGACACAAGCAGCTTGCCCAAGGTCCCACAGAAGCTTAGTTGCAAAACCAAGAATAGGAGCCAGGTTTTCTGTCTCTCTAGGAAATGTGATTTTATGAACCAATCTATAGTGTCTCCAAAAAAAATTCTTTTTTTTTTTTTTTTTTTTGAGACGGAGTCTGGCTCTGTCGCCCAGGCTGGAGTGCAGTGGCCGGATCTCAGCTCACTGCAAGCTCCGCCTCCCGGGTTCCCGCCATTCTCCTGTCTCAGCCTCCCGAGTAGCTGGGACTACAGGCGCCCGCCACCTCGCCCGGCTAGTTTTTTTTGTATTTTTTAGTAGAAACGGGGTTTCACCGGGTTAGCCAGGATGGTCTCGATCTCCTGACCTCGTGATCCGCCCGTCTCGGCCTCCCAAAGTGCTGGGATTATAGGCGTGAGCCACCGCGCCCGGCCTCCAAAAAAAATTCTACAAAAGTGACATCACCCTTAATGATGTATCAGTAACACTCCCACTTGACCATGCCCTGATTCTTCCTGTTCTGCATCTGGTTCTTTGCTACCATTCCTACAGTGGACCGTGATTTGCTGACTCGTTTGCAGCCTGTCTTCCCCACTGGGGAATAAGCTCGATGAGAGCAGGCAACTTGGCCTCTTCTGTCCACGACTCTAGTGCTTCCCGGACTTCTTCACAGTCCACATAAACGTGGTATTTGGGTTGTCCACTGAGGTAAACCAACAAGGTCACTTCCAGGGACACTGATATCCAGAGGCTCTGTCCTCCCCAGGTCTCACCCACTGCCCTGAGAGTCCGGAGGACCAGTAATTTCAATATACCTCACACCTTTTGGGAAGCTTCCAGTACAGCATCTGGCATAGGAGTGGCAGACACTCATTAAATGTATTCAGTAAAGGTATTAATGAATAATAAACTGAGAGGACAGTCAAAAGAGAGTTGGACATGTAGCCTTAAACTTTATTTCTGTCCTAAAGCTATGGCTAGGACCAGGCACAGTGTCTCACACCTGTAATCCCAGCACTTTGGGAGGCTGAAGTGGGAGGATCACTTGAGCCTGGGGAGGTCGAGGCTGCAGTGAGCCAAGATTGTGCCACTGCATTCCAGCCTGGGTGACAGGGAGACCCTGTCTCAAAAAAAAAAAAAAATTGCTAGGATTATATAGCAGCATTTCCACTGCATACCCATACTGATAGCAGTATAGTACCAGCTTCCATCTTGTATGGCTGACATTTAAGTATTTGCCATGTGCTAGGGTGCTGAGTACAGTGTAAACCAACAAAGTGCTTTCTGTCCCTTTTTTTTTTTTTTTTTTGAGACAGAGTCTTGCTCTGTCGCCCAGGCTGGAGTGCAGTGGCGTGATCTCAGTTCACTACAACCTCTCCATCCCAGGTTCAAGCAATTCTTCTGCCTCAGCCTCCCGAGTAGCTGGGACTACAGGCGTGCACCACCACGCCTAGGTAATTTTTAGTAGAGATGGGGTTTCACCATGTTGGCCAGGTTGGTCTCGATCTCCTGACCTCATGATCTGCCCACCTCAGCCTCCCAAAGTGCTGGGATTACAGGTGTGAAACACTGCCCAGCCAATTTTTGTATTTTTAGTAGAGATGGGGTTTCACCATGTTGCACAGGCTGGTCTGGAACTCCTGACCTCAAGTGATCCACCCTCCTCAGCTTCTCAAAGTGTTGGGATTACAGGCGTGAGCCACTGCGCCCGGCTGCATTAGTACTTTTATAACCCCCGTTTTACAGACGAAGAAACTGAGGATCTAGAAGATGAAACCATATGCCCAAGGTTGTGCAGGCCTGACCCCAGACCCTTGCTTTTCTACACAGCCTCCCACCCATGGACACTGAGAAGAGGCATCAGCAGGGTGTCTTCTGGTTACCAATTATGGGGACTGTTGGTGTGTAGGGGGAAAGGCCTGAGCCAGAAGCCTTGACTGCATTGTAGAATCACTCATGGGCTGTAAAGGTCTTCAAAGCCAGTAGTTTTCAAAACTGAATCTGGTAGATTCCCAGCCCTTAGCTCCCTTCGTCACTTGCCTGTGATTAATACCTTTCAGAAGAATAAAAAGGAGGCCAGTTTAGGAATTTATGCCATGTGGTTCTCCTGGCCCTTCTAAAGCATGTATGGCCACCAGACAGATACATTAAGGATCAGTAATGTCATGTTAAAATAACATGACTATTGCAAAAAAGAAAACGGCAGGAAAAATAAAACTCTCCCCATCATATTCCCAGCTTCAGTGTAACAGTTTGGTATATACCATTCATTCATTCATTCAACAAATAGTGAGTGTCTCCTATGTGCTAGGCATTGCCCTTCTATCTTTAAAACCATACATGGGATCATACTGCACCCAGCTGTTCTGCAAAATGCTTTTTTCTGTGTATTTTGTAACAATATACATGGATATTCTTCCACACCTCTAGCTCCACCTTGTCTTTTATAATAGCTGGTATTGTGTTGTAGTTCATTTTATGGTCTTATCACCTCCTCTTTCTACCGTCTCTTGTGACAGGCTCTGCTCTCACACCCAGCCACAAACCTCACCTGGACCACACTAGCCACACCCTCTGCTTGCCCTACCCAGGAAGCCAGTGAGCAAAAACAGGAGCCTTGTTAGGTCCCTGCATGAAGTGGGGTCAGGGGGAAGGGGCAGATACAGGGCAGGCTGTGAGGCACTGAGGGGCACAGGACATTCCCTTTGCCTCAGAAGACCTGCCAAGTGGTATATCTCTGAATTAGGGCAAAATCCTAGATGGTGTGGGATTCACCTTAAAGAACCAAGAAAATAAGCAGGAGAAGACATAAAAGGATATTGCCTTTAAAATCCACAGTTTTGACAGGGCTGTAAGCTTCACATCTGCACAACTTGGAGTATTACACAGTGACCATCATTATTTAGCCAATCCTTTCTTGTCACTGCTCTTCTTAAAACCCTCTAGTTTCTCCCTCCGCTTGCGTGTGGGTTGGACTTAGTAACCCACTTCCAAATAACAGAGTATGGAAAGGAAAAATAGCAACTTTACAACCTGGCAGATGCCACCTTAGCCTGGGAGGCCAAGGTGGGCAGATTGCTTGAGTCCAGGAGTACAAGACAGCCTGGGCAACATGGTGAAATTCTGTCTCTACAAAAAAAATGCTAAAAACATTAACCAGGCATGGTGGTGCCTGGCAAAACAGCGAGACTCCATCTCAAATGAATAATTAATAATAATAATAATAAATAAGAAACAAACTTCAGTTTCTTCTCATTGGTTTTAGGAATAAAGTCAGACTTCTTACTGAAGTCTGTAAGACCCTACCTAATCTAGCCCTGCCTACCTCCATCCTTTCCCACCCTTACCTTGTGCCCTTCCTGCACCTCCTATAACTCTCTCAAGAAGCTAAGCAGCTCTTTCCTGCTTCTGAGCCCTTCAAAGGCAGTTTTATTTTTATTTATTTATTTTTAATTTTTTTTTTTTTTTTTTTTTTGAGATGGAGTCTTGCTGTGTCACCCAGGCTGGCATGTAGTGGCACGATCTCTGCTCACTGCAACCTCTGCCCCCTGGGTTCAAGCGATTCTCCTGCCTCAGCCTCCAGAGTAGCTAGGATTACAGGTGCCCAGCACCACGCCTAGCTGATTTTTGTGTTTTTAGTAGAGATGGGGTTTCACCATTTTGGCCAGGCTGGTTTAGAACTCCTGACCTCAAATGATCCGCCCACCTTGGCCTCCCAAAGTTCTGGGATTACAGGCACGAACCACCGCATCAAAGTCAGTTTTATTCACTGCTCTATCTGCAGGTTCTAGACACTACCTAGTTATCCATGTTGGTTATCACTATATTGGCTATCAGTACTTTTTTCTTTTCTTTTAATGAAGGAACTCCTCCCCCACTGATAGACATTTACATTGCTTCCACATTTTTGCGGTCACAGCCACTGTGGCAGACACTTCCGTTGATAGCTATCCTTCAATTTTTTTTTTTTTTTTTGAGGCAGAGTTTCACTCTTGTTGCCCAGGCTGGAGTGCAATGGCACGATCTCGGCTCACCACAACCTCCGCCTCCCAGGCTCAAGCAATTCTCCTGCCTCAGCCTCCCTAGTAGCTGGGATTATAGGCATGCGCCACCACGCCCAGCTAATTTTGTATTTTTAGTAGAGACGGGGTTTCTCCATGTTGGTCAGGCTGGTCTCGAACTCCCGACCTCAGGTGATCCACCCGCCTTGGCCTCCCAAAGTGCTGGGATTACAGGCATGAGCCACTGCGCCCGGACTTATCCTTCATTTTTTATTGCTACCTTAAGTTTGTTCTGGAGTCTTATCAAATGTGACTGTGCCATGTGTGGGCATGTGATGCAATGCAGGCCAATGGAAGGTGAGGGGAAATCTAGTAGGACTTCTGGGAAGTTTCTTCTTTTTTTTTTTTTTTTTTTGAGATGGAGTTTCGCTCTTGTTGCCCAGGCTGGAGTGCAATGGAGTGATCTCAGCTCACCGCAACCTCTGCCTCCTGGGTTCAAGTAATTCTCCTGCCTCAGCCTCCCAAATAGCTGGAATTATAGGCATGTACCACCACACCTGACTAATTTTGTATTTTTAGTAGAGATGGGGTTTCTCCATGTTCGTCAGGCTGGTCTCAAACTTTCGACCTCAGGTGATCCAACCACCTCAGCCTCCCAAAGTGCTGGTATCACAGGCATGAGCCACCACGCCGGGTGAGCTGGATCATTTTTATGACTGGCAGCCAAAGGCATCCTAACTTACAGAGCTTGTACATTTTTCTGTTTCTTTATAAGGCTGGTGTTTAGAATTATCACAGGGTTGGGAAGGTCTTAACTCGTTGGTTGACATATAAAAAGCTGTGCATATTTAATATATATGTCAATCATACCTCAGTAAAGCTATTGGGGAAAAAAAGTCACCTTGACTACAAGTACAATAAGTCACTATTTTTGGTGGTTGTTTTTTAGAGACAGGGTCTCACTCTGTCACCAGGTTGGGGTGCAGTGGTGCAATCATAGCTCACTGCAGCCTCAAACTCCTAGGCTCAAGCAGTCCTCTCACCTCAGCCTCCTGAGTAGCAAGGAATACAGGTGTGTGACACCATACCTGGCTAATTTTTTTTTTTTTTTTTGAGACAGTCTTGCTCTGTTGTCCAGGCTGGAGGGCAGTGGCGCAGTCTTGGCTCACTGCAAACTCCACCTCGCAGGTTCAAGCAATTCTGCCTTAGCATCTCAAGTAGCTGTACAGGTACCTGCCACCACACCCAGCTAATTTTTTTTTTTTTGGGACGGAGTCTTGCTCTGTTGCCGAGGCTGGAGTGCAGTGGCACGATCTCGGCTCACCACAACCTCTGCCTCCCAGGTTCAAGCGATTCACCTGCCTCAGCCTCCTGAGTAGTTGGGACTACAGGTGTGAGCCACCACGCCCAACCATAATTTTTTTTAATTGATTTTTTACCTTGCTATGTTGCCCAGGCTAATAAGTCACCATTAAAAACCCTTCCTGAGATTTTCCTTGGAACTAATGTCACAAAGACATGTTTTAAATGGCTCGATGACTATTTTGTAGACAACCATATTCAGCTCTATATGGTCATCTGCAGCATTCAGAGGGTTGGCTACTAGACTGCCCATAGGTAGTGACTATTCCCCCGCCAACCCCTGACTCAGGTAGAAGAAATGGAAGAGGAGTTCTAGGGTTTTTCAAAGTGTATTCTATTAGTTCTTTTAACAACCCCCTTTTTCTCAAAGGCAAGGGGGAGGGCACACAGCTTCAACTTCTAAAATCTTCCAAAGTGGATCACATGGAATGTTGTCTCTAAAATCAAAATCATATTTTCCTTGTAACTCCAGGAAGGAGGGGGAAGTCAGATCTTAAGCAGGTCTCAAATTAGAAACAGTCCCCCCTCCCTCCATGTTATACAGCCCAAGTCTTTCTCTTGTGGACTTTCAGATTGGAGCCCTGCCAAAAATGTGAGCAAGAATTTGGCCCATTGTTACTTTAAATATCCTGTGTCGCAGGCCATCTAGGAATGTCTAAGTATGGGAATTTTCCTTTTGAGGTCTGGGATGTAGATATAAATAAACCATTTGTTGGATTCTGTCTCCATCCTGCCTCTCCTAGCTTCAGTGGCCATGAATAAGCCAGCCTTGTAAATAACTGTTACCAGCCCACTCCGTGGGGGAGGCCGGAAGCGGAATCCATTAGGATCATTTCCCTTTACTCTTTAACAATAACTTCTCCAGGCCAGGGGAGCTGGGGAGTAGCTATTTCCAAGGCTGCGGCACACATCTCTTGAAAATGCAGTCTGGGAGATCATGGTTTAACCTGATTCATCCTGGCCCTTCTGCCTCCATGTTAAAGTTTGAAGAGCTCATATTTCTGGTAGACTGAATAAGAAGAAAGCTTTATTCCCATCTTCCTTACCACCTCTTCCCCAAAAAGGATCTGCTGAAGTTAGCAGATGACACAGATGACCTGGTGGAGACAGTTTATAGCTGTCTCTCACCTTCTAGCTCTGACTTCCCCAACTTTCTCTGACCTTGGGATGAGAAAAAACCCAACAATCTGCAAGTAGTGCTTTGACTGAGACTAAAGGAGTCTCCCTGCGTCTCGGTTTCCCCATCTGGAAAATGGGGGCAAGAATGACCTCTCTCACATGGACTCTCGTCAGAGGTCAGTGAGAGTCTGTGTATAGCATTTACTATGAGGTAAGAACTCAGTAAAGAAAGAAAACAGAGCTGAGGGAGAAAGAGGAGGAGAGGGAGACAGAAATAGAGAAACGGAGGGCAGACAGAGGGGGAACCACAGCGAGATGTGGGGTGGGGGCAAACTGAGCACAGATCTAGAGACACAGGAAGGCAGAGGCTTGAGATGATGTGAGAAGCTCTTGAGGGGAAAAGAGGGACAAAGTCGCCTTTTCTTGCATAGGGTTGATAAAGCTCCCCAGAGCGCCCACTGCCTGCTGATAAAGGGTCCGGGAAGCTCCACAGCCGAAAAAGGAAAAATTATAACACAGGTCCTGTCTTCTAGTAAGCAGAGATCCAAACAAGAGCAGAGGCAGTGCCTGCTGACTGGCCTTTCCCAAGGGCCTTACAGCTGGTCAACCAGGTCAAGGTCAACCAGATCAACTAACTCTTGACTAAGGGCCCAGTAGGTACCAGTCACAGGCCTGAGCTCAGGCTATGTAAGGAGCAAGACCATTATGGAGGGTCTAGAGTGAAGGCGGCAGACAAGAAGCCAGGTACGTAAGAAATAGATGGTCAGGATAATTTTAAAGAGTAAAAAATGCTGCAGGGAAATTAAATCAGGTGAGAATGTAGCAAATGATGCAGGTCATGGTCAGGGAAGGCCTCTCTTAGAAAGTGATGTTTGAGCTGAAACCGGTTTGAAATTTGGAGGTCTGAGCCTCAAATGTGGTTTTCCCTAGCAGGCTTCCCAGACTTAGTCCTTACACGCACGCGTGCCCATGCACATGCACACTATAAAAAGACCAAGAAAAATCTGCAAGAATTGCTCAAATAACACAAGACAGGAATGAACTGGATCTATAGGCCTAGAGTTTTTCAGAGCTAAAGACGCCTGTTACACGGCATAAGCAAGAGCAGGAAGGGGCTGCCAGGCCCCTGGGAAGCCCTCCCCGGGGAAGGGGCAGGCAGACAAATGGCCCAGATAGAGATCCCCCAATACATGATGTTTTCCTTCCTAATGATAGCGCCCAGCTCACTGAATCACCCAGGCTTCCACTAACAGCGAGAAACTTCACACTTTCAAGCCCTGCAGGCCCCCAACCCACCTCTGCCTTTGCCAGGGGCCACAGGAGATCTACATACAAAGAATAGCTCAGGGATGGGGGGTTCAAGGGGAGCCAGGGAAAGAGTTCCAGGCAGGAAGCCGCCTCCTTGACCCAGGAATACAAATCAGGTTGGAATTGCTGCCTTCAGGTCAAAGCTGCCAAAACAAAGTTAAAGGTGTAAAAACAAAGTGAGAAGGTCACACAGCTATGGGCCTCTCTCTCTCTCTCTGGAACCCAGGGGTGGGGGTGAGGCGTGTGTGTGAAAAATACTTGACTAAAAAGCACTTTTCAACCATTTTAACTGTGGATGTCCCTCTGCTGCGATAAAAGAGCGTGAGAAGGGTGGGTGCGCAGCATTTGGCGGCTGCTTTCATTCATTCTGTAAACACGTATTTTTACATGTTTTAACCAAGTCGAAGTCTTGGTTTCTCTCCCGACCTGCTTTTCCTACAGCTTTCCTCACCTCAGTAGAGATTCCATTTACCTGGTAGCTCAGGTCAAAAATCTTGGGCTCGTTCTTGGCTTCTCTTTTTCCTACCCTACATCTGATCCAGCAGCAAAATTGTATCGAAAATTAAAGGTATACATTCAAATGATCGGATCTGTTCTCACCACCTCTGCCAAAACAGATCCAGAATCCTATCAGTTCTCACCATCTCCACGTCTGCCACCACCCTCCAAGCCACCATTCCCCCTCTGGATTATCTCTAAACACGTCTCCCCCTGCCTTCCCCAAGGAATCAGCTGAGAGGGTTTACCAGCAGGGTGGCCTTGGGCTACTTCACCCCTCTGCTCTTCAGTCTCTGCATTTGAGCAACGGAGAAAGTAATGGTACCTCCCTCATGAGACACTTGTGAAGATGACATAAAAGAAGTCACAGCCTTCCAAGAATGCCTGGCATATAGGAAGTCCTAGTATTCTGATTTGTCTATTGTTTCACTTACCACACTGGTTGTTTAACAGTCATCTCTGGCTGGGCGTGGTGGCTCACGCCTGTAATCCCAGAACTTTGGGAGGCCAAGGTGGGATGATAACATGAGGTCAGGAGTTCAAGACCAGCCTGACCAACATGGAGAAACCCCATCTCCACTAAAACAACAACAACAACAACAACAAAAAAAAACCCACAAAATTAGCACAACAACAACAACAACAAAACCCCACAAAATTAGCCAGGTGTGGTGGCACATGCCTGTAATCCCAGCTACTCCGGAGGCTGAGGCAGGAGAATCACTTGAACCCGGGAGGCGGAGTTTGCAGTGAGCCGAGATTGCACCATTGCACTCTAGCCTGGGCAACAAGAGCGAAACTCCATCTCAAAACAAAGCATAACAATCATCTCCTCTCACTAGATTGGGTGCCACTGGGAGGCAGGAGACATACCTAACACCTAGCACAAAATCAGAAGTTACTCTTCTGCTCAACCCCCTCTCCCCACCATCCCCATGGCTTCTCTTTTCCTTTAAAACAGTGTCTAAAGTCCACATAGTGGCCCATAGGCTCCAAGTGACCTGTCCCTGACTGTATCTCTTCCACCCACCCTACCTCTTGCTCACTTCCTTCCTGCCACATGGCCTTCCTCAGGGTCCTTCCCTCACACTAGCATGTTCTGTCTCAGGGCCTTTGGATGTGCTGATCCTTTGGTCTGGAAAGCTCTTTAGCCACATATTTGCATGGCTCACCACTCCTTCACTTCATTCAGGTCTTTCTTTAGTTGCCACCTCCTCAGAAAAGCCTTGTCTTTTTTTTTTTTTTTTTTTTTTTTTGGAGACAGTCTGGCACTGTCACCCAAGCTGGAGTACAGTGGCATGATCTTGGCTCACTGCAACCTCCGCCTCCCAGGTTCAAGTGATTGTTCTGCCTTAGCCTCCTGAGTAGCTGGGATTACAGGAACTCACCACCATGCCCGGCTAATTTCTGTATTTTTAGTAAAGACGGAGTTTCACCATGCTGGCCAGGCTGGTCTCAGACTCCTGACTTCAGGTGATCTGCCCGCCTCGGCCTCCCAAAGTGCTGGGATCACAGGCATGAGCCACCACACCCAGCCCTTTCTGGCTGTCCAAAATAGGACCTCCATGTCCAAAATAGTCCAATTTTCAACCTCCCACCTCCCCCTTAGCTTAGTTTATATTTCATCACCACCTGCTCTTACTTTATATTTACGTTTTCTCTTTAGTTGTTTATTGTCTGTCTTGTCTGACTAGAATGTAAGCTCTCCGAGGGCAAGGAGTTCATCTTTGCTCACCATTATATTCCCAGTGCCCAGGAACCTGGTTTATGGTAGGTGCTTAATAAAAATGTATTGAATGAACAAATGAATGAATTTACTGGGCATTCATGCATGACGGCACTGTGTAAGGCACTTTACATATTATATATACATTTGTTCATCCTCACAATTATTATCACTACAAAGTGTGACTCCCCCCCTTTTTTTTTTTGAGACAAGGTCTTGCTCTGTCCCCCACTCATTGCTCACTGCAGCCTTGACGTCCCAGGTTCAAGTGATCCCCCAGCCTCAGCTCCCTGAGTAGCTGGGACTATGGGGTGTGCCACCTCATCTGGCTGGCTAATTTTATGTATGTACATATGTATGTATGTATGTATGTATGTATGTATGTATGTATGTAGAGATGGGGTTTCGCCATGTTGTCCAGGCTGGTCTTGAACTTCTGAGCTCAAACGATCCGCCCACCTTGACCTTCCAAAGTGCTGGTATTACAGGCATGAGCCACTGTGCCCGGCCCATGTAAGTCCCATTTTAAAGACGAAGGAAACCAGGTTAAACTCTGAGCTTTGCACAGCAGAGAGAACCTTCCACACACTGCTTCCTCTGCCTGGAATCCCCTGCTTCCTGTTCACTCCTACTTGATGTACTTGACCTTCAAGGTCAACTGGGACATGTTTTCCTCCATGCAGCCTCTCCTGTGTCATGCTGGTCAGGTGTCTCTCTGTCCCTCTTACTGTAGGCTGCCTGGCTTCTCTTCCCACCTCTGACAGCTGGGTGGCTTAGGGAGGTTACTTCACCCCTCTTGCATTTTAGTCTCTGTATCTAAAAGGAGGGAGAAAATAATACCTGCTTCATAAGACAGTTGTGAAGATTAAATAAGGTAAGTAATGACCTTCAAAGAGTGCCTGACATGTGGTAAGTGCATTTGTCTGCATTTCACTGACCATGCTGTGCTATAACTGTTTGTTTAATGTCCATCCCCTTTGCTATGGTTTGAATGTTTGTGTCCCCTCCAAAAATTATGTTAAAACTTAATCCTTGATGCAACAGTATTAAGAGGTAGGGCCTTTAGGAGGTGATTAAATAATGAGGACAGAGCCCTTATGGATAGGATTAGTGTCCATATGAAAGGGCTGGAGGGAACTAGTGAGGTCCTTTTGCCCGTCCATCACTTCCACCATGTGAGGACACATCATTCGTCTCCTCTGCAGGACACAGTGTTCAAGACGCCATCTTGGAGGCAAAGACCGGGCCCTCCCTCACCAGACACCAAAGGTGCCAGCACCTTGATCTTGGACTTCCCAGCCTCCAGAACTGTGATAAATAAATTTGTATTGTTTATAAAGAACCCAGTCTCAGGGATTTTGTTATAGCAGAACAAATAGACTAAGACTTTCTCTTACTAGCCGAGTGTTACTGGAAGGCAGGACCACACTAACGCTTAATACAATGCATGGCACACAGTGGGTTAATGTCTGCTAAGTCAACAATAGTAATAGTAAAAGCTGACATTCAGGGTGTTCTTTTTATATGCCAGGCCAGATGCCAAACACTTGAAATGGATTAGCTCACCACCTAAGCCTCCCCACAAAACCATGAGGCACTATTATTTTTTTGTCATTTTACAGATAAGGAAACTGAGGCCTTCAAAGTTTAAGCAAATTACCACCCAAATACTAAATGGTGAAGCCAGTATTCAAACTAAAAGGAAGGAAGGAAGGAATGAAGCAAATCAACTTGACCTTACTATTGGCTTAGCCAACCCAGAGCTCAAGGGGATTAGTGTACACTTGTGTGTAAAAGGGCTGGAGAGCTAATAAACTTGCAGATCTCCCACCCTGAATCCCTAACCTCCCTCTGGCTCCAGCCTAAGTAATACAATGGCAGCTAATTGCTTCCTGCTGCCCTGATGCTATCTCTGCCTATCAAGCACCCAGCTTGGGGTGGGGGTGCAGATCTCATTTTCCCCTAGAGACTTGTCTTTGTTCACCTTTGGTTGAGGGCTGGGGGGGATAGTGTGCAAGCCCCGCGGATTTCCTAGCCTCTCCACTTCCCTCTACAACAAATTCCTGCAGAGGAATGTACGTTCGTACCAAAGCCACCTGATGAATAAATCATCAAACCCCGAGGAGCAGAGCCCAGACTACAGCCTCCATCCTCACTCTTTCAAAATCAGGAGAGAGAGAAAAAAAATTCCATCTCCGAACACCACATTGGGGGAAGTTTCCACTTGCCCTGAGTTTCAACCCCTTCAGGGACTGTCGGAAACACACGGCCGATTGCTGCCAGCACCCAGCGCACAGAGCAGTTTGGGCTTGTCCAAGGCTGAAAACAGACTGAGTTGGTCTGGTCTTTCACAAGTGGTCCTGTTAGCCTGGGAAATGGGTGCTGAGAAAATAATAGTAAATGTGTTGCTTGAAGGCCACAACACAGGAGAGATGGAGTGGTCCAAAGAATATGGGTTTCAGGGTTGGCCTTGTGTTCAAATCCCAGCTCTGCATCCACTGGGTAGGGAACCTTAGACCAGTTGCCTCATCCCTTCTTCTCTTCAGTTTCGTCATCTGTAAAATGGGTATCATAATTCTCACCTGACATGATTGCTGTTGGGATTAAGAGGGATGCTGGCAGTAAAATATCAAGGACAGAGGAGCTAGAAGGCACACTGTAACAGTTCCATTCTTTCAGAGGGAGAGAGAGGGCCAGAGCGGGGCTAAGGGGAGCTGCTCAGACAAAGGGTCCCCAATCTCTAATACAAACGTACTCTTTTGTTTTTTTGGTTTTTTGTTTTTTTTTTTTTTGAGATGGAGTCTTGCTCTGTCGCCCAGGCTGGAGTGCAGTGGCGCGATCTTGGCTCATTGCAAACTCCGCCTCCTGGGTTCACGCCAATCTCCTGCCTCAGCCTTCCATGTAGCTGGGTCTACAGGCACCCGTGACCATGCCCAGCTAATTTTTTGTATTTTTAGTAGAGACAAGGTTTCACCGTATTAGCCAGGATGGTTTCGATCTCCTGACCTAGTGCTGGGATTACAGGCGTGAGCCACCGCACCTGGCCACAAATGTACTCTTTTTTTTTTTTTTTGAGACGGAGTCTCGCTCTGCCGCCCAGGCTGGAGTGCAATGGCCGGATCTCAGCTCACTGCAAGCTCCGCCTCCCGGGTTCACGCCATTCTCCTGCCTCAGCCTCCCGAGTAGTTGGGACTACAGGCGCCCGCCACCTCGCCCGGCTAGTTTTTTGTATTTTTGTATTTTTAGTAGAGACGGGGTTTCACCGTGTTAGCCAGGATGGTCTCGATCTCCTGACCTCGTGATCCGCCTGTCTCGGCCTCCCAAAGTGCTGGGATTACAGGCTTGAGCCACCGCGCCCGGCCAAATGTACTCTTTTATCACTGCTCTCCAGGTCACATGGCTGTGACCTGTTGATTATCATTCACCGTCACACTCGTAGGAACATGAGTTTACTTCCAAAGGCCATTGAGATTCACAGTACAATTTCAAACATGCTCCCTGGACACTGAGTGTAGTGCTCAAGGCTTCTCTTCCATAATTAATTTATCCAGTAAATATTTATTGAGCACTATTTGTCAGGCCTGGGAGCTGGGATGAACCCAACAGACGTGGAGCCTGCCCTCTGGAAGCCTGGCCATCCAATTAGGGGGACAATACCCATTCTTGGTGGCAAAGCTAAATGCAAGGTGATAATATAAGTTACACTGCTGGGCCCCTTGATTCTGGGTTTTTCATAAAGCCCTTTTATATGGTTGACATGAAATGAAGACACCATTTGTTGAAATGAAGACACAAACACTCTGCAAGGGCATCCACGATGCCCCAGAAGGCGAAGCATGCCATGGTACCGGTCTCTCAAAGCAGCCAACAGAGGCACAGGGCCCTTCCCTATGGGCAAGGCCGCTGGCACTCCAGGAAGTGAGGTGCCCTCCTCACATGGGATTGCTGGAAGAGCCAGGCTGTGCATACTGGCTTTTCTCGATTCCCATGCTGATGTTCTTTCCACGGTGTCAGGGAATTCATGCCAGCATGTCCCCTCTCTGAGGATTTCAGACCATCGACTGGACAAGGTCACTGAGGGCCAGAGTAAGGCTGGGGAAATCAGAGCTTACAGGGCCTTGAATACCAAAAGAACAGTGCTGGTTTTCTGAGCAGGGCAAGCGATGAGTTATGAGCTGTACTTGGGAAAGGGGAGCACTGAAAGGGCAACAGTCATGGGAATTGTACAGTATCAGCGATGGTTGTTGAGTCCAGTGCTCGTCCCACTCCTGCTGTTCCCGAGCTCATTTTAGAGATGAGGAAAAGGAGGACCAGTGAGGATAAACCAATTGCCCAAAGCCACATAGCTGGTAAAAGGGATCTGAACTCACAGCTTGTGCTCCTGGATGCTGCCTCACCATCTGGGTGAGAAGGAATGGGCTAGAGAAAAGGCTGTGGGGAAGGAGGGAGGCTGGTGTGCAATGGAAGAGACCTGCGAGAAATACCAGCAAGAGGCTTGCACCTCCCCACACCCTGGGCTAGGCTAGTGCTGGCGTGGTCCTATGACATGCTTTGCCCTTTCTGCTGTGTCCCCTGCTACAGCACCCTTTCACTCTTTGAGGTCTATTGAAAGCTGGTCCACCCATCCCAAAGGCTCCTCTCTTTCCTTACTTCTCATTGCTCTGATGGCCTCCAGTCCCTAACTCTGCCTTTGAAGCCAGGATCAGGATATGGTTCTGCCACCTCCTGGCTATGCCACCCAGGCTAGTCTCTGGAGCTGTTTCCTCATCTGTCAGAAGGATGTCAGAAGACCTACTCACAGCCAGGTATGGTGGCTCGCACCTGTAATCCCAGCACTTTGGGAGACCAAAGCAGGCGGATCACTTGAGGTCAGCAGTTTGAAACCAGCCTGGCCAACATGATGAAACATCATCTCTACTAAAAATACAAAAAATTAGCCATGCATGGTGGCACCTACTTGTAATCCCACCTACTCAGGAGGCTGAGGCAGGAGAATCACTTGAACCCAGGAGGCAGAGGTTGCGGTGAGCCAAGATCGCGCCACACACTCCAGCCTCAGCGACAGAGCAAGACTCTGTCTCAGAAAAAGAAAAGAAAAGAAAAGAAAAAACCTATTCACTGGAATTCTGTAATAACTAAATGAAAGGCATTTCTTTTTCATTTTCATTTCTCTCATTTCTAAAAATCAAAGAGCACTGTGTGTGTATGATGAGTGGCTTCTCATGAATGTTGCTGCATTGCCACTGGACTGTGTATGTGTGTTTTGTTTTTGGGGTTTTTTTTTTTTTTTTTAGCCTCTTGTCTGCCCCTCTGTGGTAGACTCCACAGGGAGCCTCTCATGCTGAGGGCTCCACCCTGGGTCTGTCTTGCTGCAGAAATGTTCTGGATACCAGAACGGCCAGCCACAGCCAAGGGGCCAGGCTGCTGGGCCTTCCCCACCACCCGCCAGCCTTTTCCTGAGTCTGTTGTGAGCTCTGGTTTCCGAGGCAGCTGCAGCCCCGCACAGTTCCACAATTTGCCTCCTTCCCATGTAACCCATTTCAGGATTAGCCAGCCAGGAGGTCATAAAATGCAAAAAGGAAGTGGGAGCATCCCACAATTGTAGGAACCTGGGCTCTAAGGGAAGTAACCTGTCTGTAGGTCTGTCTGCCTTTGGGGAAATGGGCCATAAATTGTAGCCTTAAGGGCTGGTGAAAGGATATGAGCTATTAATAAAAAGTCTTGGGCTTTTGAATTGCCTCTTTAAAGAGGCAATAGTTTTCTCTTGGGTAATTGGGGCTTGGTATCAAGGGCTCAAATGTTTCAGCAAACAAAACCCCCAGGACACAGCTGGGGAGAGTGAGGCTGAGGACTGTTTGCAGGGAAGGATAGGAGCCACAGAGAAGGGCCTGGCCGTGGATCCCACGGTCCTGCTGTACATTCCCAGACTCCACTGTGTACCAGGCCCAGCTGGTCACTGAGCACATATAGATTAATTTATGCCTAAGGATTGTTCTCTTCCTTCAAAAACTAGCAGGTGGGCCGGGCGCAGTGGCTCATGCCTGTAATGCCAGAACTTTGGGAGGCTGAGGCAGGCAGATCACAAGGTCAGGAGTTTGAGACCAGCCTGACCGACATGGGGGAAACCCTGTCTCCACTAAAAATACAAAAATTAACCAGGCGTGGTGGCCCGTGCCTGTAATCCCAGCTACTTGGGAAGCTGAGGCAGGATAATTGCTTGAAACCGGGAGGCAGAGGTTGCAGTGAGCTGAGATCACACCACTGCACTCCAGCCTGGGCAACAGAGCGAGACTCCGTCTCAAAAAAAAAAAAAAAATCTAGCAGATGGGCTGGGCACAGTGGCTCATGTCTGTAATCCCAGCACTTTGGGAAGCCGAGGCTAGAGCATCAGTTGAGGCCAGGAGTTCAAGACCAGCCTAGGTGACATAGCAAGACCCTGTCTCTTAAAAAAAAAAAAAAAAAAAAAAGCTGGACATGGTGATGCATGCCTATGGTCCCAGCTACTAGAGAGACTGAGGCAGGAGGATCACTTGAGTCCAGAGTTCGAGGCTGCAGTAAAGTATGATTGTACCACTGTACTCCAGCCTGGGCGATAGAGTCCTGTCTCAAAAACAAACAAAAAACCCAAAAACTCAAACAAAAAACAAAAACAACTAGAAAGAGCAGATATGTGAGTCATGTAAATGTCCCTGGAGGTTTGCAGAAAATGCTGTGACTTTGCACTTGTTTAAAACTTCTACCTTGAACATGACTCCTTAGTCCCTTCTTCTTTTTTTTTTTTTTGTTTTTGAGACGGAGTTTCACTCTAGTGGCCCAGCTGGAGTGCAACGGCACGATCCCGACTCGACTTACTACAACCTTCGCCTCCTGGATTCAAGTGATTCTCCTGCCTCAGCCTCCTGAGTAGCTGGAATTACATGCACCTGCCACCATGCCCAGATAATCGCTTGAACCTGGGAGGCGAAGGCTGTGGTGAGTTGAGATTGTGCCATTGCACTCCAGCCTGGGTAATGACAGCGAGATTCCGTCTCAAACAACAACAACAAAAACACTACAAGTCCACCGATGGGTTATTAATTAAACAAATTGTGATAGAACACATTGGAGTATTATGCAGTCATAGAGATTTTTTTCTAATATGGAACAGTCTCCAAGAAAAATAAGTGTTAACTGATGAGTATGACATGCTCCCACTTATGTAATTATACATGAGTTTGTTTGACTGTGGGGAGACTATTTCTGGAAAGAGACACAAGGAATTCCAACATCGCTGGCCTCTGGGGAAGGGATGTATGGAGACTTTTCATGCTATACCCTTTTGTGTTTTTAAATTTTGTATCATGTGCAAGTAATACCTATTCAAGAAAAGAGATAAAGCTTGAAATTTCTTTGTAAATTAAAAAAAAAAAAAAAGGTCCGTAATACCTAGTTTATAAATACAGCAGGAAAGAAAGAAAAATTCAGTGCTCAGTTCTTATGTTTCAGAAGTTTATAGTCCCCCAGCACCCTGTACCACTGCCTTGCACTTATTATACTTGGGGAGATTAATTAGTGAGTCTGAAGTATTTGCTATAACTTATGTTCGCCATAGAGTGTAAACTCCTTGAAGTTATGAATAGTATCTCTCAAATACTTTGCTGTATCTCTAGTGCCTGCTGAACAACAATAACAACAATAAAACAAAAACCCTTTTAAAATGATGTTGACCTCTGACAGCCTAAATTCATCCTCTTCAAGGGAGCTTTGCCTGACTGCTCACAAAAATGTCTCCTAATTTTTTTTTTTTTTTTTTTTTTGAGACAGAGTCTTGCCCTGTCACCCAGGCTGCAGTGCAGTTGTGCAATCTTGGCTCACTGCAACCTTCGCCTCCCAGGCTCAAGCAATTCTCATGTCTCAGCCTCCTGAGTAGCTGGGATCACAGGCACCTGCCACCACGCCTGGCTAATTTTGTGTGTGTGTGTGTGTGTGTGTGTTTAGTAGAGACAGGGTTTCACTATGTTGGCCAGGCTGTGTGTGTGTGTGTGTGTGTGTGTGTGTGTGTGTGTAGTAGAGACAGGGTTTCACTATGTTGGCCAGGCTGGTGTGGAACTCCTATCCTCAAATGATTCACCCACCTCAGCCTCCCAAAGTGCTATGATTACAGATGTGAGCCATTGTGCCCGGCCAAATATCTCCTAATTTTTAATGTCTGCCTGGTTTTCTTTCTTTGATTTATTCAACCAATATTTCTGAGTGCCTACTTAGTGTCAGACACCTCACAGTTCTATCTTGCCATACAGTCTTTTGCTCATATTTCTTTCCTCCTCCATTTGATCACTGCAAGGTACAGGATTTGTATCTTATCCTTATATCTCCTCATTGAACTTTTTAAACTTAATTAAATTATTATTTTTTAAAATTTAAATAAATTATGTATTCATTTATTTTTAATAAACAGCTTGTTCTGTTGCCCAAGCTGGTCTCAAACTCCTGGGCTCAAGCTATTCTCCTGCCTGGGCCTCCCAATGTGCTGGGATTACAGGCATGAGCCACTGCGTCTGGTCTCCTCATACAACCTTGAACATTACCTTGCACATACGAAGTACATGCCAAGTATGTTTTTGTCACATAAGTGAGGGGATTACTTCCAATTTATGTTCTAACCAGATGAGTTAATATAAATAACATGGGTGCAAACACTGATTTCCTGTTTAGCCCTCACAGCAGGCCATTGAGATCAGCTCATTTTTGCAGACAAAGACACAGGGCAGAGCATCCAGTGACTTGATCAGGTCACACGACTAGTAAGAGGTAGAGCCCGGACTCTAGCCCAGGCTGGCCTACCTCTGGGAACCCTCAGAATGTGGGAGAAGCACCATGTTACCTCCTGTCCAGGCTCCAGGCTCCATTTCTGAGCAGGTCTTGAGGGTAACACAATGGAAAATGACTCCTCTGGTCTCACAGGTAACATTCTGGGGCCTCCTCCTGAGGGTAGGCGGTGGCAGAGTAGATTTTTTAAGGGATTGCTTTAATGACAATGGCTATTTTATGCCAATAGTTCGGTCTGGGAACCAGCAAAGAGCACCTTCAGCTGCACCACAAAGGAAGATGTCATAGGTGGGCTGCCAATACTGGGGAAGGGGGCAGTGTTCCCACCAAAGAGGTAGAGGGGTGGCAGAGCGGGGGCACAGAGCAAGGGGGAGTGAGAGCTTCGAATGAATAGGGCTCTCTGAGGCTTGTGAAGGCCAGGCAAAGGACTCCGTCATTTAAGTGATAATACCACCAAAGAATCCATCCCAGAACCCAGTTCTGGCCTGGGCAGAGAAAGGGTAGGGGTGGACAGTGCTGCCAGTCAGGGCAGCCAGGTCCCTGTGAGTTTGGAAGTCTGGTCAGGAGCAGCACCACAGAGGGTCGCAGGGGTGAATGGCACAGAGGAATACAGCGAGACTGCAGGACTTGGCGGCCAGACCGATGGAACACAGCTGAATCTCGCACCCCAATAATAAAATGAAAAATTACTAGAAAAGAAAAGCCAGCAAGTGCAATAATCTACCAGGAGCAAGCAGAAAGCCTCCATGTGCAGGTACAATATATGCTTGCTGGCGAATGCAGGCATCTGCTGCAAGCATCATCCTTTGACTCTCTGTGTCAGGCATCATGTGAGACAGTTTGCATTTTTCATCCCATCTCATCCAACAGCCCCGGCAAACAAGGTGCTCTCACCATTTATAGATGAGGAAACAGGCTGTGGCCCAGGTCTCATGGCTGCTAAGTGGTGGAGCAGGTGTTCTAACACAGCTCCATCTCACCTCAAAACACAGGCCTTGGATCCCCAAGTTCTACAAGGAACTTCCTGCCAGATGCGCGCTCAGCACTTAACATGCACGATCTTGTCTAATCCTTGCAGCCACCCAATACCTAGTGTTACAAATCAGGGCCAGGACCAAGGTGAGATGAGTGTGTTTATCACAGCTCACTACAGCCTCGACCTCCCAGTCTTAAGAAATCTTCCCACCTCAGCCTCCCTAGTAGCTGGGACTACATGTGTGCACCACCATGCCTGGCTAATTTTTGTATTTTTTTTTGTTGGAGACAGGGTTTTGCCATGTTGTCCAGGCTGCTCTTGAACTCCTGGGATCAAGCAATCCGCCTACCTCAGCCTCCCAAAGTGCTGGGATTACAGGTGTGAGCCACTGTGCCTGGCCTAGGTTCCTTTATCTTAAGACAGGATCATTATTACTGATTTTTTCTTTTGCCTCAGGCTCTGGGCTAGCTTGGTATGAGCTTCCTTCATTTAAAAGTTTGATGCTTTGTTCATCACAGATTTTGTTGCATTGATTTTGACTCTCTAAAGATATTGCATTTAAGTATTATTCATCTTGATGACTGAGGTTTTGGGGGGGTATCTGTCAAATCTTATACTCACGGCACCTGTCTTGCTCACCGTCTCTGGTCCTAGCCCTGAATTTGCCTACTTTTCAGATGAGGACACTGATATGTGGGCAAGGGAGAGGTTGTGTTATTTGTCTTGATTTCAGGGCTGGTAAGTGCTAGAGCAGAAATGAGAACCCAGACAGTTCAGAGCCCATTGTCTTAAAATAAAACTAAACCTCAATTCCATGTTGAGTTTTCAGGGATCTGTGTCTTGTGGTCAGGGCATTTCTATCTTGGTTTGTCCTGTGGTTTCCAGGCATCACACCCACCTTCTTTGCTCCCATCTGGTCCTTCCTCACCCCCAGGACCCTGAGCCCTATCTGACTTTCCAAACTATCCTCCACCCACCCGCCTCCCTGGAACTCTTCCTAACTTTCTGGTGCCACTATGCCTGGCTAATTTTTTTTTTGTTTTCTGAGACAGAGTCTGGCTCTGTCGCCCAGGCTGGAGTGAGTGGCACGATCTCAGCTCACTGCAACCTCTGCCTCCTGGGTTCAAACGATTCTCCTGCCTCAGCCTCCCGAGTAGCTGAGATTACAGGTGCATACCACCACACCTGGCTAAATTTTTGTATTTTTAGTAGAGATAGGTTTTCACCGTGTTAGCCAAGATGGTCTCAATCTCTTGACCTCGTGATCCGCTTGCTCAGCCTCCCAAAATGCTGGGATTACAGGCATGAGCCACCGTGCACGGCCAATTTTTTTGTATTTTTAGTAGAGATGGGGTTTCGCTTTCTTGGCCAGGCTGGTCTCAAACTCCTGGCTTCAAGTGATCTGCCCAGAGCCTCTCAAAGTGCTGGGTTTACAGGCATGAGCCATCATGCCAGCCAACTTTTGATTCTCACAAACCAGATGTGGTTTCTCCATCCTCTGTAGGAAAGGCCCTCTGTGTGCATATTCTCCATGAAAGGTTCTCTACCCTCTACCGCATACGCCATTTCTGGACTCGTCTTACTCATCTTCCCAGACAAGTCAACTCCCTGGGGCCAGAACTGCAGGGGGAAGCAAGTTTCATCTTACTCATGTTTAAATGGCCTCAGTGCCTGGCCTAATGCTTTCTTCATCATAAACACTTAGAAAAAGTTTTTTTTTTTTTTAATTCAGCATCAGTGATGATCAGCATACAGGCTCTACATTCAGACTGACTTTGTTCAAATCCCAGTACTGCCACTTATTAGCTATGTGACTTTAGGCAAATCACTCAACCTCTCTGTTTCCTCCACTACAAAATGGTTATAATACTAGACAACTTAATACAAGTTTCTGGTACACTGGACTCACAGAACCTGCTCACCAAATGTTAGCTATAATTCTTATTAGGAAAATTAATGTGCTAGCCATTTACAGGATGGATTAGAGAGGCAGAGGACAGGTCAGAGATTAACCAGGAAGGCCCTGAGCTAGAGCGTGGGGAAGAGTACAGGAAAAGTCGGGAAGGATACAAAGAAGGCAGGGAGGTCAGGGTGAGCTGAAGGCATTGTTTGCGGGGTGGGGTGGGGGTGTGTGTGTGTGTGTGTGTGCGTAGGCTCAGATCACTGGCTCCTGGGACCTGTTGACACCATTTCTGCATCAGAGAAACCATGGGCCAACTTGTCCTGACCAAATGCTGATGGAGTCTAAGACCCACAACATGGTGCAACCAAAGGGAAGCTGTGAACAGATAGATTCCAAACCACAAGAGGAAAAGCAAAGACAGTGAAACCTTAGGGTGACGAGTCAGCAAACCTTCCTGTCCCTCAGACAGAATTGTTGGTGGAAATTTGCTTCACGTCCTCCTCTTCTGACCCCGGAGGTGATGAGTTTTTAATAGGGGGAGGTGGGAGTGGGGGTCCTTGGCAAACCAGCGAACCCCCCTCACACGCAGGGACGTTTGGTCAAGTGGCCGGAAGGAAGGGCCATCGGAAGGCCATAAAGGGCAGCCTGACCCAGGGCCTCTGGTCATGCCATGGCAGAAGGGCCAGGATCAGGATGAGCAGAGGACATTCCCTGGCAGGACGCCAGGCAAGAGGGTTGCTTGTCTCATTTTCTTCCCACCTCTCCCTGCTCTGTTGGCCCCTGTGGCACACTGAGCTTCAAGCTCCTTCCTCTCCACAAACCGAGGGTTTTAACGTTGGATGAAAAGAAATCTGCCTACCATGGAAGACTCTGGAAATAAAAAGAATTATCTCCTCAGAGTGACAGGGTGACTCGAGGAGAGCCAAAAGGCCACCTCCATTTGGTGCCTGAAATTCCTGCCACCTGGGGTCTGACCCTGGAGGTGTCATCATCACCTAGTAGCATCGTAAGTTTTAATGTCTGGGGAGGGGCCCTCTGGAGGCCGGGCTGGGAAGGCTGAGGCCCCAGGGAGGCACAAGGAAAGGGCTCCAGACCAAATCTCTCTGGGGACTCGCTGAGAAAGGAAGGAGGCCTTAGACGAAAGGGGACTCAGAGGACTTGAGAGACAAACGCAGCCTATTTCACAGATTCCTGAGCACATCCTGTCTCCTGGAGAACCAGGATGTGGCGCTTCCTCATGTCCCTTTGTACCACTGTTGGCTTCTGGGCCAAGACCGTCCCAGCTAAATCCTGAAAAATCACACGGCTCACCATAAACCACCCTTCTCCCTTTCTCAGTACCCTGGCCCCAGACTTCTGGGGAAAACAAAACACAATCCAGAGAGTTTCACTGCAGCTCCCCAGGGGCTGGGAAGGGAGGCAGCCGTGGGAGCTGAGCGCTTCAAAGCCAGTCATGACATCAGAACCGCTGACATCTCTGCTCCCACCAAACTGGTTCAGTGCTTCTGAGAGGGCCTCAGGCTGACCCTGCTTGGAGGAAAGCTCCAATTAGAGGGTGCGTTCCAGACAGCCCGTGGGAAGGCCGGCTGGGCAGGCTCACAGTGGTCAGTGCTGCCATCAATCACTCAGCAGGCGGCGTGTTTGGCAACGCTGGCCTTTGCTGTACTCAGCCGTGTGACCCTAGGCAAGTGACTTCATCTCTGTGGGCCTCAATTTCCTCTGCTATGAAATGGAGCTGATAATGGACGCTACCACCTAAGATCTCTGAGAATTAAATGCTTGCCAACTTTAGTATAGAGACCCAAATACCCAACCCACCTGGGAAGACCTACAGGCCCTGACTCTGCCTGCCTTCCCATCACTGAGGGCTGCTCCCCCTCCTGCTTGCCCCTCCAGCGGCTTGGGTCTATCTCAGGTCCTCAGTACTCAGCCATTCCACTCGGCTCCCAGAATATGAGCTTCCTGGGAAATCTCTTCCCCTGAGTAGCCCCTGCCTAGACCCCTGCCCCTCTTTGAATCAGGCCCCTGTTCTAACCTCTTGGAACACCCTCTTTTTCCCCTCCACAGCTCTTTGGCATGGTCCATCTTTGGACATTGCTTTGGGTAATTGCGTGTTCAGGGTTAGCTCCTCTGGCTACACTGTGAGCTCCTGGAAAACAGAGGCTCTTGTCTTATTCACTGTGTAGCCTCAGTGCCCAGTGTATAGCTGGTGCTCAATAAATCTTGGCTGAATGAAAAAAAAATAAAATGAGGTGGTGCAGGCAAAATACCAGGCACAGCTCAGTACCATTCACAGCCACGGCCGCTTTGGCTGCTGGTCTGAGGCTGCTGATCCAAGACCCTCCAGGGGAGAAGATGATAGAGACAGGCTGCTTCCTGCAAGCTGAAAAAGATGAGCCAGGAAGACAAGGTTGACATCAACAGGGAATAGTCGGGGCAATATTGAATTAAATGTTCCACTGCAGGGTGTAATTGCTTCAGAAGCTCAGAGAAAAAGGAGCTAATGAGTGCAGAGAAAAAGTATATCAGAAAAAATAGAACTAAACCTGAAAGAAAAATGGCATTGGACTAGCAAAGGAGAGTGGGGTCGAATTCCAGATAGGAGGAAAATCATCTTTCAACTAGCTACCATTTACCATTAGTACTAGCAGTAATTATCATCAGAGTCGTCATTGAGCCAATATTCAATTCTACATTTACAATGGGGCCAGGTATTATAGCAAGCCTTTCTTAGTAACTATTTGGTTTGACCTTTGAAATATTCCTAAGAAAGTTCTTTCATTATCACCATTTTAGAGGTAAGGAAGTAAAGGCTCAGAAAGTGTTCTGTCATTTTCCCAAGAGCACATCACTAGTAAGCAGGAAATCTGAGATTCACACATAGACCACTTCCAGACTGAGGGGGGGCAGATGAAAGCTGGGACAGCCAGGCAGCAGCACTTACAATGAACGGGACAGTAAGCCTGGAGCCATATGACAGTGAAGCTGGAATGAGGATGATGCAATGAAAGCTGGCTTAGGGGTGGCACAGCTGGTCCATTCTAGTACAGAATGGGTGGGAAGGGTCGGGGACAAGGAGCAGTATTTCAGAGTTGACAGTCTGAGCCCATAGGCTAGGGTGGCCATGGGGGCCATGAAGAGAAAGGGATGGATGGATGGATGCAAGGGATAGATCCTTCCTTCCTTCCTTCCTTCCTTCCTTCCTTCCTTCCTTCCTTCCTTCCTTCCTTCCCTCCCTCCCTCCCTCCTTCCTTCCTTCTTTCCTTCCCCCTCCCTCCCTCCCTCCCTCCTTCCTTCCTTCCTTCCTTCCTTCCCCCCTCCCTCCCTCCCTCCTTCCTTCCTTCCTTCTCCCCCCTCCCCTCCCCTCCCCTTCCCTTTCTTTCTTTCTTTTTTTTTTTTTGAGACAGAGTCTCACTCTGTTGCCCAGGCTGGAGTGCAGTGGCGTGATTAGGCTCACTGCAACCTCCACCTCCAGGGTTCAAGCAATTCTCCTGCCTCAGCCTCCTGGGTAACTGGAATTACAGGTGCATGCTGCCACGCCCGGCCAATTTTTATATTTTTAGTGGAGACGGGGTTTCACCATGCTGGCCAGGCTGGTCTTACAAGACCTGCCTGACCTCAGGTGATCCGCCCACCCGTGTTGGCCTCCCAAAGTGCTGGGATTACAGGCATGAGCCACCAGACCCAGCGTGCAGGGGATATTTTAAGGAAGAAATAGAGCCAGAGACCTGACTGGCTGTATGTGGGAGCAGGAGGGAGGATTTAAAGGCTATCGTTTAACGAGAACTCTGGAGTTTTAAGTCAAAGCATAATGTGAGTTCATCTCCCACTCTCTCAACAGTACTTGAGGAATTTCTTTTGGCAATCTGCCTCAGAACTTAGGAACCACCTGTTTTTCCCCACTCCCTAGTATTTTAAAGGTATCCTCCCAAGTCCAGTGGTGTACTTGGTGCTGGCTCATAAGAGCCAGTTGCATACATCTCATCCCAACTCCATTATTCAGCAACATCGCATTGGTTGTTTGAAATCAGCCATGGAGGGATGGAAATCCGTAAATGCCGCGGATCAGTGCTTTCATTTTCCTGTAGAGCTGGTTGTTAAACATTTACCAGCACACATCTGCCTGGATCCAACTTAAATTTCTCCTACCAAACATCAGGAATTTTTCCCTTTCTGCCGTGAATGAAGAACAAAGAGGGAGATGAATAGATTCAAGAAAGGTTGCAATAGGGTCCCCTGTCAGAAAGCTCACCTCTTGAGCTAAAGGTAATTACAGTAGCTCCCATTCCCTAAAGACCAAATTTGTGCCAGAATCTGAACTAGAACTCCACTTGTGTCATCTAATTCGATCATCTCAACAGTGATAGGGCTGTAGGAGGAGTAGGTCCTATGGTCAAACCCCTCTTACAGATGAAACTTAGGCTCAGAGAGGTTAAATCACTGCCCAAGGTCACTCAGGCAGCAAATGACAGAGCTGGGGTTCAATCCAGGAAGGTCTGTCCCCAGATCCCTTGCACTTGACATGTAGGCAGTTTCTTTTCAGGAGACCATCACAGCCTTCTCCCCGGATCAGTCTTGACTAGTCCTCTTCTTAGCAGTACTGACCACCCGCCTTGCCTAGTCAGTTGGGATCCTCACTAGGATCAGAAAACAACTCTGACTGGTTTAGCAGAAAAAGGATTTGTTTAGGGGTTACTAGGTAGCCCACAGAATTGCTAGAAAAGTAAAGAATTAAGCTTGGAAAACAAGCAGGAATCAAGGGAGATGGACCGCAGTCCCCACCTGGTGAGGACACCAGTGTCATCACAACACCACTGGATGCTGGCACCAGCTTTGCTTCTGTTGACAGCTGCTCACGGCTGCCACTGCCCAGGATGAATTCTCTCTTCCTGCTCCTCTGCATCACCAGTCCTGGGCCCCGAGTCCCAGTGGGAACATCAATCACTTGGCCTCATCATAACCTCCAGAGGGGAAGGATGGGCTTCTATGTGAGAAGTAGATCCTTCCATCAGGATTCTTACAGTGGAGAGATTCCCAAGCATCTATGGGGGTTCAGTTGCTGGGGAGCTTCAAAGAGCTCTGTTGCTTGCATACACTGGTTTTCCCTAAACCCTTGGCCACTTGCACATAGTCAGCTTGTTTGTATTTCTTTGACCTGCTTGCAGACATTCAGAATATCACCCACGTATAGGTGTGTGGCTCATGCCTGTAATCCCAGCACTTTGGGTGGCCCAGGTGGGAGGATCACTTGAGCCCAGGGGTTTGAAACCAGCCTGGGCAACATAGTGAGACCCCGTCGCTATAAAAAAAATTAAAAATTAGCTGGGTGTGGTGGCGCACAATTGCGATCCCAACTATTCGAGAGGTTGAGGTGGGAGGATTTCTTGAGCTGAGAAGTTTGAGGCTGCAGTGAGTTTTGATCAAGCCACTGCACTCCAGACTGGGCAATAGAGTGAGACCCTATAAAAAAAAAAAAATAGAATGTCACCCAGGACTTTTCTTATCCTGTTCCATATATATATATATGTTTGTTTTGTTTTGTTTTGTTTTTTTGAGACAGAGTTTCACTCTTATTGCCCAGCCTGGAGTGCAATGATGCCATCTCGGCTCACTGCAATGGGTTCCACCTCCCAGGTTCAAGCGATTCTCCTTCCTCAGTAGCCAGGATTACAGGCACGTGCCACCACGCCTGGCTAATTTTTGTATTTTTAGTGGAGACAAGGTTTCTCCATGTTGGTCAGGCTGGTCTCGAACTCCCGATGTCAGGTGATCTGCCTGCCTCGACCTCCCAAAGTACTGGGATTACAGACGTGAGCCACCGTAGCCGGCTATATTTCTTTCTTTACCATGTTAGGATATATTCAGTTACAAATGTCTAAGACTCATAAACCAATGAGCAACATGTCTAGGGAGAGGTCTTTATTTCTGCCCCAGCCAAGGACTGATCCTGATGCCACTGCCAGGTGCAGTTCCTTCCTGAGGTTTACATGGGGCAGTGCCAGCTGTTGGTGGCCAGTTAGGTGACCTGAGGTATTGTCTGCCTTCCCAGGAATCTCTGTGGGCTGAGTGCCCTCAGCTGTACTTCCAATCTAAAGGTGATGGAGTGAGTCATTAAGGTAGGTGTGGGACTGGGGCTACCAATACTAGCTTTGTTCAACAGTGCTCCTCTGTTGAAAATTCCTTTTCATTTAGCGTGACTCACTCTATTTATTTATTTATATTTATTTAATAGGGACCATTGCAATGGGGTCTTGCAGTGAGGGAGAAAGAATGGACTCAATTCCCTCACTCTTTGTTTTTTTGTGTTTTTTTTTTGAGATCTCAGCTCACTGCAACCTCCAACTCCCGGGTTCAGGTGATTCTCCTGCCTCAGCCTCCTGAGTAGCTGGGATTAAAGGCCTCTGCCACTACACCTGGCTAATTTTTGTATTATTAGTAGAGATGGGGTTTCGCCATATTGGCCAGGCTGGTCTCGAACACCTGACCGCCAGTGATCTGCCAACCTCGGCCTCCCAAAGTGCTGGGATTACAGGCATGAGCCACCATGCCCAGTCTGTCTTTTTAGAAAGAGTGCCTGGTCTCCTTTGGGTCTCTGGGGCTTTGTGGCACAGGTTCCATAGTAAAATATTATAATAATGACAATAAACAGAGGGGAGAGAGAAAGGAAGACAAAGCTTATAAAGATGAATGGCTCAAATGTATTAAAAATGTAATGTGGCTGGGCACGGTGGCTCATGCCTGTAATCCCAGCACTTTGGGAGGCCAAGGTGGGCGGATCATGAGGTCAGGAGATCGAGACCATCCTGGCTAACACAGTGAAACCCCGTCTCTACTAAAAATACAAAAAATTAGCTGGGCGTTGTGGTGGGCGCCTGTAGTCCCAGCTGCTCAGGAGGCTGAGGCAGGAGAATGGCATGAACCCGGGAGGCGGAGCTTGCAGTGAGCTGAGATTGCACCACTGCTCTCTAGCCTGGGCAACAGAGCAAGACTCCATCTCAAAAATAAATAAATAAATAAATAAATAAATAAATAAATAAATAAAATAATCTTCAGGCAATCTCAAAGTCACCCAAGCGAGGCCTGCATTTCAGGAGGGTGCAGATATTATCCTAAGTACATCATTATCCTTAGAGCATCTTTGCCTCTAGATTGATTTGTTCAGAGAATGTGTGGCACAAAGGCCTCAGTGATATCTGGGTTATGTTTCCTAGAAAGGTTTTGTTGTGTAACCAACCTACCCCATGCCCCCATCCTTTAAAAAATTAATAGACTTATTTATTGAGTTATTTACTGAATTATTGAGTTGAGACAGAGTCTCACCTTGTTGCCCAGGCTGAAGTGCAGTGGTGTGATCAACTGACGCCTCAATCTCCCAGGCTCAAGTGATCCTCCCACCTCAGCCTCCCGGATAGCTGGGACTACAGGCACATGCCACTATACCCAGCTAATTTTTAAAATTTGTGTAGAGGTGAGGTCTCCCTATGTTGCCAGGGCTGGGACTTTATTTTTTACAGCAGTTTCAGATTTACAGAAAACCTAAGCAGAAAGTACAGAGTTTCCATTTAAGCTTTTTTCTCTCACAGTTTCCTCCATTATTAACCTCTTGCATTAGTGTGGTATATTTGTTACAATTGATGAGCCCATATTCATAAATTATTACTTACCAAAGTCCATAGTTTACATTAGGGTTCACTCTGTGTTGCACCCTCTATGACTTTTGACAAACGTGTAAGGATTTGGAACCACCATTACAGTATCATACAGAATCTTTCCACTGCCCTAAAAATCCCATGCATTCCTCTTATTCATCCTTCCTTCCCTCCCCAGTAAACTCTGGCAACCACTGACTGATCTTGTACTGTTTTCATAGCTTTTCCTTTTCCAGAATGTCATATAGTTGGAAACATATAATACGCAGCTTTTTCAGATTGACTTCTTTCACTTATCAATATATATTTAAGTTTCCTCCGTGTCTTTGCATGGCTTGATAGCTCATTTCTTTTTAGCTCTGAATAGTACTCCATTGTAGATGAACCACAGTTTGTCTCTTCACCTGTTTAAAGACATCTTGGTTGCTTCCAAGCTTTGGCAATTATAAATAAAGCTGCTATAAATATTCCTGTTCAGGTTTTTGTACAGAAATCAGTTTCAGCTCCTTTGGGTAAATACTAAAGAGTGCAATTGATCATACAGTGAGAGTATGTTATG
The DNA here is from genome assembly GCF_043159975.1 of Macaca nemestrina. Classification (NCBI taxonomy): domain Eukaryota; kingdom Metazoa; phylum Chordata; class Mammalia; order Primates; family Cercopithecidae; genus Macaca; species Macaca nemestrina. The sequence continues at coordinate 38,168,140 of NC_092130.1, forward strand.
TAAGAAACCGCCATGCTGTCTTCCAAGGGGGCTGTATCATTTTGCATTCCCAGCAGCTATGAATGAAAGTTCCTGTTGCTCTGCATCCTTATCAGCATTTGGTGCTGTTGGTGCCTTTAGAGATACCCAGGCTGTCTCCTGGAATTTTTTTTTTTTTTTTTTGATACAGTGTCTCACTCTGTCTCCCAGGTTGGAGTGCAATGGCACAATCTTGGCTCACTGCAACCTCTGCCTCCTGGGTTCAAGCGATCCTCCTGCCTCAGCCTCTTGAGTAGCTGGGACTATAAGCATAAATCACCATGTCTGGTTATTTTTTGTATTTTTAGTAGAGATGAGGTTTCACTATGTTGCCCAGGCTGGTCTCAAACTCCTGAGCACAAACGATCTGCCTGCCTTGGCCTCCCAAAGTGCTGGGATTACAGGTGTGAACCCACCGTGCCCAGCCCTAGAAAGGTTTTATCTTGCAATCAACCTACCCATACCCTCATCCAATTTTTTATTAAAAAAATTATTGTTTTTAAGTGTGTTAGTCTGTTCTCATGCTGCTAATAAAGACATAGCCAAGTCTGAGTAATTTATAAAGGAAAGAGGTTTAATGGACTCACAGTTCCACATGGCTGAGGAGGCCTCACAACCATGGTGGAAGGCAGAGGAGGAGCAAAGTCACGTCTTACATGGCGGCAGGCAAGATAACTTGTGCAGGGGAACTCCCATTTATAAAACCATTAGATCTCACAAGACTTATTCCCTACCATGAGAACAGTATGGGGGAAAATGCCCCCATGATTCAATTATCTCCACCTGGCCCTGCCCTTGACATGTGGGGATTACTACGATTCAAGGTGAGATTTGGGTGGGGACATAGCCAAACCATATCATTAAGTCTTTAAATTCAGGAGTAATTTGTTACACAGCATGAGGTAACTCATATAGGAGCCCTAAGACATCATCAACTTTGAGGCACGGGAGTCTGCCATGTCAAACTCTCAAGCCTCAGTCAAGCTTTCAGATGACTGCAGCCCTCACTAATATGTGACTGCAATCACATAAAAGACCCAAAACGTTCCTGGACCACAGAAACCATTTATTTCCTAGACTTCATCACGACTATCCAACGGAAGTTCAGGACTATATTTGATTCTTCTCATTTAGCAGAACCAGGGAGGAAAAAAGGGAGCGACTCGGTGTTCTAATCCTGGCTTAGTTGCTTGTTGGCCACCCATCAATAAACAAGAACCTTCACTTTCTGGGGCTTCAGTTTCCTGAGTAATAAAATACTCTCTCCCTCTCCCTCTTTTAAAATTGTCATTATTATAATATTTTGCTACAGAACCTGTGCCATGAAGGCCTAGAGACCCAAAGGATACCAGCTACTCACTCTCTCTCTCTCTCTTTCTTTTTTTCACAAGGTCTTACTTTGTAGCTCAGGCTGGAGTGCAGTGGCACAATCACAGCTCACTGCAGCTTCAACCTCCCAGGCACAAGCTATGCTCCCACCTTAGCCTTCTGAGTAAATGGAACTACAGGCAGGAGCTACCAAACTCAGCCAATTTTTTATATTTGTAGAGATGGAGTCTCACTATGTTGCCCAGGCTGGTCTCAAACTCCAGGGCCCAAGCAATCCTCCTGCCCTGGCCTCCCAAAGTGCTGGGATTATAGACCTGAGCCACTGCACCCAGTCCAGGCACTCTTTCTAAAAAGCAGAGTAAGGAAGTTGAGTCCACTCTTTCTCCCCACTGCAAGACCCCATTGCAGTGGTCTCTATTAAAAAATAAAAAGACAGAGTGACGCTCAATGGAAAGGAATTTTCAGCAGAGAAGCATTGTGGCAGTGCCTTGCAAAGTGTTACTTATGGAACAAATTTCAAGTGTCATGTTAATGGAGGGGATCAGCAGTGAAAATTTCAAAGTGATATCTGTCTGACTTTGGACCATTTTATCAGATTTCTTCTCCATAGCAGAGTTACTGTCGAAATTGCATTTGGGGTCTTCTTAAGCTAAGACTGTAGGCACACCTCTAATGGCCTGATGGGAGAGGTCAGCCAAAAAATTAAAATTTTCAGCATAATCCACAATGTACCTAATCCACTTGAACATAACTATCCTCAACAAAACATTTATATAATTATTAACCACACAGAGTGGTCTGTCCTTCCTTCCCTCCTTCCCTCCACTTCTTTCTTTCTTCCTTTCCCCTTTCCTTTTTTTTTTTTTTTTTTTTTTTTTTTGAGACGGAGTCTTGCTCTGTCCCCCAGGCTGAAGTGCAGTGGCTGGATCTCAGCTCATTGCAAGCTCCGCCTCCTGGGTTCACGCCATTCTCCTGCCTCAGCCTCCCGAGTAGCTGGGACTACAGGCGCCCGCCACCTCTCCCGGCTAGTTTTTTGTATTTTTTAGTAGAGACGGGGTTTCACTGTGTTAGCCAGGATGGTCTCGATCTCCTGACCTCGTGATCCGCCCATCTCGGCCTCCCAAAGTGCTGGGATTACAGGCTTGAGCCACCGCGCCCGGCCTCCTTTCCCTTTTAGAGATATAGTCTTGCTCTGTTCCTCAGGCTGAAGTGCAGTGGTGCTCATTGCAGCCTTGAACTCCTGGGCTCAAGCAATCCTCCTGCCTCAGCCTCCCAAGTAACTGGGACTATAGGTGCATGCCCCCATGCCGGGCTAATTTAAAAAATTTTTGTTTTGTAGAGACAGGGTCTCACTATGTTGCATAGGCTGATATGAAACTCCTGGCTTCAAGTGATTTTTCTGCCTTGGCCTCCCAATGCTTTGGGATTACAAACAGGAACCACCACAGCTGGCCTGGTTCTACCTTACAACAGAAAAAAACTAAAATAATAACCATAGTGATTATAATTGTTTGGGCACTTACTATGTGCTGAGCACTGTGCTAAGTACTTTACATTCCATTATCTCAATTAATCCTCTCCCAATCCCATGGTTACATATTATCCCTCTTTAACTGATTTAGAAAAAGATTTTGATTTCCAGGTAAAGATAGAGGATTGAATACACATAACTGTGTTTGTATACATCTAAAACTCAATTGAGAGTAAACTGATTACATCTGTGTAGTGTAGGAAACAGAGTAAATTTAGTTTTATTTTTTACTTTTTATTTTTATTTTTTGAGACAGAGTCTCACTCTTGTCGCCCAGGCTGGAGTGCAGTGGCATGATCTTGGCTCACTGCAACCTCTGCCTCACAGGTTCAAGTGATTCTCCTGCCTCAGCCTCCTGAGTAGCTTGGATTACAGGCACCTGCCACCATGCCCGGCTGATTTTTGGACTTTTAGTAGAGATGGGGTTTCACCATGTTGGCCAGGCTAGTCTCAAACTCCTGACCTCAGGTGATCCACCCGTCTTGGCCTCCCAGAGTGCTGGGATTACAGGCGTGAGTCATCGTGCCCGGCCTAAATTTTTTTTTTTTAGAGAGCCAAAGAATGTCTAGCACATATTATGGGCTCATAAATATTTATAGAATAAAGCAATGAATGAAGAAATTAATAAGCTTACAAAGTAAATAAAATAGACACTGAGATAACACTGACAAAAATTTGGAATCAGGGATAAATATCAACTGACTTTGCAGACTTGAGAAAGTTGACTCCTAAGTCAGGTGTGGAGAAAGCCAAGGGGCAGCCAGATTATACATCCCCCAAAGGCTCAGGAATAGGGAGCACTGGTTAACTCCTAAAGTAGGGGTGGAGTGGAGCTAAAAGCAGGGTGTGGGTTAAAACTTGGTTTAAGAAGCTGTTAAAGCTGGGCATGGTGTCTCACTCCTGTAATCCCAGCACACTGGGATTACAGGGAGGCCACTGGGAGGCCAAGGTGGGCGAATCACCTGAGGTCAGGAGTTTGAGACCAGCCTGGCCAACATGGTAAAACCCCATCTCTACTAAAAATACAAAAAGAAATTAGCCGGGAGTGGTGGTGCACACCTGTAATCCCAGCTACTCGAGAGCCTAAGGCAGGAGAACTGCTTGAACCCAGGGGACAGAGGTTGCAGTGAGCCCAGATTGCGCCACTGGACTCCAGCCTGGGCAACCCGGCGAGACTCCACCTCAAAAAAAAAAAAAAAAAAACTGTTAAAGTCCAGATCCTGCCCCCGACCCCGCCACTTCAGGAGTGACTCCCCATGTCCTGGCCTCAGTAGATTTAGGTTTCTTTTCAGGAGAGGGTAGAATGGGAAGACTGGACTGGAGAGAAATCTACAGCTGAAGGTAAAGGCACCATGGAAAAACAGAGATTAAGCAACGCTGACATATTGAATGCTAAGACCTAACCCCCCCACACCCCAGCTTCATCAGCTCTCTTTCCTACCTTGGTTCCCAGAAAGCTGGCAGCCAGTCTTGTACTCTCCTGGTAGTGCTGTAGGAGTTATTAAGAAATTATTTTAGGCCGGGCGCGGTGGCTCAAGCCTGTAATCCCAGCACTTTGGGAGGCCGAGATGGGCGGATCACGAGGTCGGGAGATCGAGACCATCCTGGCTAACATGGTGAAACCCCGTCTCTACTAAAAAATACAAAAAACTAGCCAGGCGAGGTGGCGGGCGCCTGTAGTCCCAGCTACTGGGGAGGCTGAGGCAGGAGAATGGCGTAAACCCGGGAGGCGGAGCTTGCAGTGAGCTGAGATCCGGCCACTGCACTCCAGCCTGGGCGGCAGAGCGAGACTCCGTCTCAAAAAAAAAAAAAAAAAGAAATTATTTTAGGCAGATAGAGAGGAAAAGGGGTCCTTGGGAAGTTTTCATTTTTAAAGCAGCTCTTAGAGCCAGGCTGGCAATATTTGATATGCAAATGAAGGCCATTAGAAACTGGGTCCACCCAAATAGGGCAATTCCCTTGGCCTTCTTGCCCTTGCCCCACACGTTCCTGGCAACATGGTTACCCCCACATATCCCCACGTGTGTAGAACATCATGGCACTCTGTATTTGCATATTAAAAGGCTAGGGTGAAAAGGCCAGCTTTTACGTGAATGACATGCCTGATGAAACCAATTCGTTAAGCCCTATGCAGGCCTGGTGCGGTAGCTCACCACTTTGGTGAGCACTTTGCACTTTGGGAGGCTGAGGTGGGCAGATTCCCTAAGCTCAAAAGTTCGAGACCAGCCTGGGCAACACGGTGAAACCCCCGTCTCTACTAAAAATACAAAAAATTAGCGGGCATGGTGGTGCGTGCCTGTAATCCCAGCTACTCGGGAGGCCGAGACACAAGAATCGCTTGAACCTGGGAGGCGGAGGTTGCAGTGAGCCGAGATCATGCCACTGAACTCCAGCCTGGGCAACAGAGGGAGATTCTGCCACAACAACAACAACAAAAAAGCCCTTATGCAAATCAGACACCGCCTCCTCCAGCCTCTACAAATACCTGGCTGGTATCCACTGCACTTGGGGTTTCCTCTTTCGGCTTTGGAGCCCCTGTCCTTCTGTCTCTGTACGGGGGAGCTTCTTCCTTCTGTCTTCTCCCTTCCTTCTTGCCTATTAAACTCTCTGCTCCTTAAAACTACTCCACTTGTGTCCACGTCGTTTTTTCTAATTTGACTCAAGGCAAAGAACCTGGTGTTCCTCCACTCATTGGAGCTGTATCAGTAGAAGAGTGGAATCCCTTCTCTGGGGAATCTGACTAACCCAAGAGGAAAGACCCAAAATAGAAAAATCAGAAGTTTCCCAATGAAGGAGTAGGTCAGATCAGCATACAGCAAAGATCAGGGTCAATAAGCCCCACACACTCAGAGCTACCAGGAAGTACTTCGTTCTTTTTTTAATTTTTTTTATTTTTTTTGAGATGGAGTCGCTCTCTGTCGCCCAGACTGGAGTGCAGTGGCGTGATCTCTGCTCGCTGCAAGCTCCGCCTCTCGGGTTCACGCCTTTCTCTTGCCTCAGCCTCCCGAGTAACTGGGATTACAGGCTCCCCGGCCACCACACCACTAATTTTTGTATTTTTAGTAGAGACAGGGTTTCACTGTGTTAGCCAAGATGGTCTCGATCTCCTGACCTCATAATCCGCCCGCCTTGGCCTCCCAAAGTGCTGGGATTACAGGTGTGAGCCACCACACCCAGCCAAGTACCTCATTCTTAACTATGAATAAACATATTTATCTCACTAGATACTTGGGGACAGCAAAACGAAAGGTAGAGACTAAAACAAACATTTAAAGAAGCATGTTGGGCCGGGCACAGTGGCTCACACCTGTAATCCCAGCACTCTGGGAGGCCAATGCGGGCAGATCACAAGGTCAGGAGTTCAAGACCAGCCTGAACAACATGGTGAAACCCTGTCTCTACTAAAAATACAAAAATTAGCCAAGTGTGGTGGCGTGCACCTGTAATCCCAGGTACTTGGGAGGCTGAGGCAGGAGAATCCTGGTGGTGTGCATCTGTAATCCCAGCTACTCATGAGGCTGAAGCAGGAGAATCGCTTGAACCTGGGAGGTAGAGGTTGTAGTGAGCCGAGACTGTGCCATTGCATTCCAGCCTGGGCAACAGAGTGAGACTCTGTCTCAAAAATAAATAAATAAATAAAAAATAAGGAAGCATGTTGGAAGAAGTAGAAACAGCATATAAAGAATAAATCTTTTTAAAAAACTATCATTACTAGTGTCAAGAGATTTTTGCATTCCTGAAAAAAGAACAGTATACTATAAAAAAGGAATATTCAGAGAACAACAACAACAGCAAAAACCCCTGGAAATTTAAATAACACAAATTTAAAACTGAATAGAACTGCTGGAAGACAAAACTGAGGAATTCCCTCAGAAAGTAGAGTAAAGGCCGGGCGCAGTGGCTCACGCCTGTAATCCCAGCACTTTGGGAGGCTGAGGTGGGCGGATCACGAGGTCAGAAGATCAAGACCATCCTGACTAACATGGTGAAACCCTGTCTGTACTAAAAATACAAAAGATTAGTGGGGCGTGGTGGCGGGAGCCTGTAGTCCCAGCTATTTGGGAGGCTGAGGCAGGAGAATGGCGTGAACCCGGGAGGCGGAGCTTGCAGTGAGCCGAGATCGAGCCACTGCACTCCAGCCTGGGCAACAGAGCGAGACTCCGTCTCAAAAAAACAAGAAAAAGAAAGTAGAGTATAAAGACAAAGATAAAAAATAAGAAACAGGTAATAAAAAAAATGGAGGACCTATCCAGGAGATTAATCTTCAATTAATAGGAAAGAAAGAATAGAGAAAATGAAGGGGAGGAAATCATTAAAGAAATGAATCAGTCAGGGTATGAAGAGAGCCATGACATGTGATATAGGATAAGGGATTTGTTTTGGGAGCTGGGCTATCCACAATTGTGAACCTGGTGGGGCAGTCTCTGTAGACTGCTGCCTTTGTAACTAGCATTGGGCCTAAAATCTCCATAGGCGGGGCCGTTGGGAAAGAAAGCTGAATGTGGATGAGAGCAGGCACAGGGTGGAATCCAAGAGGACAAACTGGAACCCAGGTCTTTTTCTCACTGCCTCCAACCTCAATGCTATGGGTGATCTACAGTAGAATCTGGTACCCTCTGCACCACCACAGAATCACACACACACACACCGGCCAAAAAACTTGCAGGGTCTAAAGGAACAGTTACAGTAGAGCTAACGAAGCTGTGAGTCCAGGTGCTGCCCCAAACCAGATAGGTGAGGCAGCAGGTGCCTCAGGGCCTGGTGCTGGACACCAACCTTCAGAGCATAAAATATGGCTGCCGTTTCATTTCTAGCTTCCAAATCTGCTACAAAATGGCCTTGGTGGCCAACAGTAGTCTGACACCATACAGCTAAGGGAACACGAGGAGACCTAGTTCCAGCTTAGCTAGCACAACAGTACAAAGCCACCACAAGAAATAATTCAATAACATTTATCAGGATAGAAAGACATTTTTGGCCGGGTGCAATGGCTCACGCCTGTAATCCCAGCACTTTGGGAGACTAAGGCAGGAGAATCACCTGAGGTAAGGAGTTCAAGACAAGCCTAGCCAACATGGGGAAACCCAGTCTCTACTAAAAATACAAAAATTAGCTGAGTGTAGTGGTGCACGCCTGTAATCTCAGCTGCTCGGGAGGCTGAGGCACAAGAATCTCTTGAACTTGGAAGGCGGAGGTTACAGTGAGCCGAGTTCATACCACTGCACTCTAGACTGGGTGACAGAGCAAGATGCTATCTCAAAAAAAAAAAAAAAAAAAAAGGAAGACATTTTTAATTGAATCCACAGAGCACTCTAAATAATGGATGAAAAACAAGCTCACATCAAGGCACATTGTTGTGAAATTTCAGGAAACTGGGGACAAAGAGAAAGCAAATTTCCAGAAAGAAATAAAACAGGCTGGGCGCGGTGGCTCACGCCTATAATCCCAGCCCTCTGGGAGGGCGAGGCGGGCAGATCATGAGGTCAGGAGATCGAGACCATCCTGGCTAACGGCTAACACGGTGAAACCCCGTCTCTACTAAAAATACAAAAAACTAACCGGGCGTGGTGGCAGGCGCCTGCAGTCCCAGCTACTTGGGAGGCTGAGGCAGGAGAATGATGTGAAGCTGGGAGGCGGAGCTTGCAGTGAGCCGAGATCGCCCCACTGCCCTCCATCCCGGGCAGCAGAGCAAGACTCCGTCTCAAAAAAAATAAATAAATAAAATAAAATAGGTTTCAGGCAAAGAATCATGACATTGGATGATTCAACAGCAACTCTGAAAGTTAGAAGACAATGAAACTGTGTCTTCAAAATTTTGAAGAAAAATGACTTGCAACCTAGGCTCCCTCACCCAGATTATCAGTTAAAAGTAAGGGCAGAAGAAAGCATTTTCAGCAAAGGTCTGAGGAGGCCCCTGAATGATGTAATCCACCAGAAGAGCTGAGAGTCTGGCAGCAGGGAACCAGCAGCAGCAGAAGGTGAAGGGACTCCTGGGAGACAGTGCAGGGAGAGCCCGAGGGAGAAGAAGCTGCTGAGGCCAGGGGAAAACCAGGCCCGGATGGAAAGCTCAGTGGATCTGCAGGGACTTCTCCGATGGGAAGCTGAAAGAATGTCTAAGTATTTAAGGATGGGTGCAGTGGCTCCAGCCTGTAATCCCAACCAACACTTTGGGAGGCTGAGGCTGGGGAGGATCCCTTGAGCCTGGGAGTTGGAGGCTAAAGTGAGCCATGATTGCACCACTGCACTCTGGCCTGGGTGACAGAGCGAGACCTTGTCTGTAAAAATAAATAAATAAATAAATAAATAAATAAATAAATAAGAAAAGAACGTCTTTATATTTTAATGTATTGAGAAGAGACTCACAATCAGGGATTCTTTAGGTTGAATTTGTGATCATCATAGAAAATACTTAGCGAACAAAAAAAATACGATGAGTATTACCTCCAGGGAAAGCAAAAATTGTACAGGAAAGACAAATAGTCATAGAATACTACTGGTAAACAAATATCTGTTCAACCATGACGGTGTCACCTGAACCGCATGCACTTCCTTGGGCCCTAAGGAGTTGGGAGGGACAGCTTCATGTCTCTGTCACAGAGTACAGAGGAAGAGGAGCCCACCAGGACCGAAGCTTGCATTCCCAGTAAAGATGCTGGCAGAAGGAGAGGAAGGAAGGAAGGGCTGAGGAGGAAAGAGGAGGCTCCCTGGACAGGGACAGGAATGTATACAAGGACAAAGCAGACTCAACAGGGCAGCCTGCACGTGTTCATTTTTGAATAAGTGCTTCCAGAGAGCACATAGCGGGAGTGCAAGTAATATCTTCTGAATGCATGAATGCATGAGCAAAAGTCAGGAAGCTCTTCAAGGGTTCAGAGTCACCTTCCTGAACCCTAAGCAGAGTTAAGGTGGATGTGTTTTGAGGCTGTCATTAGACAAAGAGTGCTGGAAGGACAGGTTTCCCAGCAAGGCCTACGTGTGATGGTACGCTGGAGCTGCTCCTACCAGCTCTCAAGAGCTCAGTGTTAAATTTTCAGGAAATTTACAAGCCAGTTGTCATCATGTTGGTAGCTTAAAACTGGCCATGGCTGGAGAATTAACACAGCAGAAATCAGTAAAAATTACAAATGAGGTCTTTTTAAAAATTTCAGAAAGTTGTTGTTAGGCCAGTTACAGTGGGTCACGTCTGTAATCCCAGCACTTTGGAAGGCCAAAGAGGGCAGATCGTTTGAGGTCAGGAGTTTGAGACCAGCCTGACCAACATGGTGAAACCCTGGCTCGCCAAAAGTACAAAAAAATTAGCTGGTCGTGGTGGCACGTACCTGTAATCCCAGCTACTCTGGAGGCTGAGGCAGGAGAATCACTTGAATCCAGGAGGCAGAGGTTGCAGTGAGCCCAGATCACACCACTGCACTCCAGCCTGGGCGACAGAGCAAGACGCTGTCTTAAAAAAAAAAAAAAAGAAAGAAAGAAAGAAAAGAAAGGAAAAAGCTGTTGTTAAACATTTACCAGCACACCACAGCCTACATGTGCTAAAAGAGAGAAAAATAGACACAGACAGAGTGAATAGGGAAGGCATAGTGCTAATGTTAATTATAAAAGCTAACATTTACGGAGCAAGTACTATACGCCACATGCTGGATTTGGTGCTTTAATATAGTGTCTCACTTAATTTTGTAAAGCTCTGTGAGGGAGAGAATTATTTTTACCTATTTTATCCACATTGGGACTGAGGCCCAAGGAGACTAGTAGTTTGCTTAAGGACACAAGCCAGTAACTGGGAATCAAACTTCATACCTCGGATTTAAAGCCCAAGCTCTTAACTATAACACCATAGGCCAGGTAATATTGCAAAGTGGTTAAGCGTGAGGATGCCGGACTGATGTGCATGGATTCATATGCTGGCTCTGACACCAACCTTGAATGAGGTATTCAATCACTCTATGCCTCAGTTTCCTCATCTGCAAAATGGAGTGAGTAATAGTATCTTCCACGTGAAGTCATACTTTCCCCACAGCCCAGCACTTAGCCTGGTACTAACAACAAAGTTAGCTGTTATTGCTAGAATTATTGACAAAGTTTGATGGTTTCCATCTTATCTATATTTAATGAGACTGTTTGACTCAAAAAAACTAACATTTGATCTCTGAAGGATGCATAAGAAATGAATTCATTGGTAGCCTGTGAAGAGAAGTGGGGACAGATAGGGGAGGGAGGCTGAATCAGTCGAGATTTACTCAGAAGACAGAAACCACACCAGTCATTTGAACAGAGAGAACTCATATAAAGAATCATGAATGTGATGTAAAGTTGTTAACCAGGTAACTGAAAAGGTAAAAAGAGAATGCCCCGACTTTGTATACACAGAACCACTGCAGGAAGCAGCTTCCAGCCCTGGGGATGGGAAAAGCAATAGGAAGAGTTGGAATTAAATTATTAAAACTGGGCCGGGCACGGTGGCTCACATCTGTAATTCCAGCACTTTCGGAGGTGGAGGCAGGTGGATCATGAGGTCAGGAGTTGAAGACCATCCTGGCCAACATGGTGAAAACTCATCTCTACTAAAAATACAAAAATTAGCTGGGCATGGTGGTGGGCGCCTGTAGTCCCAGCTACTCAGGAGGCTGAGGCAGGAGAATCGCTTGAACCCAGTAGGCAGAGGTTGCCGTGAGCCGAGATCGTGCCATTGTACTCCAGCCTGGTGACAGAGTAAGACTCTGTCTCAAAAAAAAAAAAAAAATTATTAAAACTGAGAAGTTTGGAGAGGGGCCCTCCTATCATGTGATCATGTGCCAGGGCAGAGACCTCTGAAGGGAGGGCACCAATGGCTACTGCTGGTGTCTGTGAGCAGGAGGCAATGAAGCTGATGGTAGAAAAACTACAAACATGGCCGGGCACAGTGGCTCACGCCTGTAATCCCAACATTTTTGGAGGTTGCGGTGGGCAGATCACTTGAGGTCAGGAGTTTGAGACCAGCCTGGCCAACATGGCGAAATCCCATGTCTACTAAAAATACAAAAATTAGCCAGGCATGGTGGCACGTGCCTGTAGTCCCAGCTACTCAGGAGGCCGAGGAAGGAAAATCACTTGAACCCCAGAGGTGGAGGTTGCCGTGAGCTGAGATCACGCCACTGCACTCTAGCCTGGGTGACAGAGCCAGACTCCGTCTCAAAAAAAAACAAAAAAGAAAACTACAAACTGGATTCGGCTGCAGCTTCAGGAAGGAGTTGCTGCTTCTGGGTGAAGCAGCGCTGCTGGGGTGATGTTCATGGTGAGGAGGCAGACGGGAAGCCTACAGGAAGGAGCGAGTCCCTTCTTCCTCCTCTGGCCTTACCATCTCTGTGGCACCGTTACTGGGAGGGTCTAGCACGAAGCAGCTGACAAAGCAGAAATGTGCTTTGCAGAGAGCCCCAGCCCTGGCACCCAAAACCTGAGAACAAAAGGCTGGGCTGGGGGCTGAGAAACAATCATTTAATAACTAGCACAGAGGCTCCTACAGAATACCTATTTTACCTTTTCAATTTTATTCCAGTGAAAGTGTTACCTAATTTTAAAAATAGATAAAATTTAAGTTTAAAAGAAAAGGAAACCTGACATTTGTCACTGAGCTTGGCCTGTGATATATGCTTGGCCCCAATTATGTGCTTCATACACAATTACTGAATGAATGAGCGAGTGGAAAGAATTCATGCACGCACACATTTGCAATCATTTGTCAAAAGCTACTCTGCATTGTTCTAGATGTTGAGGATATGGTGGGAAACAAGCACAGTACCTACTTCCACGGTGGGGGTGGGGAGCAGATTAAACAAGTAAACAAGTAAATGCATTTATTTCAAACAGTGACAAGGAGTAGGAAGGGCATAAACATGGTGATAGTGCAGTTAGGATGGGGTATAGTGGGAGAGCACTGTGGATAGGACAGAGCCGTCTGTGATGGTAACATTTAAATTGAGACCAGAGGTCAGGCGCAGTGGCTCATGCCTGTAATCCCAGCACTTTGGGAGGCGGAAGAGGGCGGATCACCTGAGGTCAGGAGTTGGAGACCAGCCTGGCTAAAAATGGTGAAACCCCGTCTCTACTAAAAACACAAAAATTGGATGGGCGCGGTGGCTCACGCCTGTAATCCTAGCACTTTGGGAGGCTGAGGCAGGGGGATCACCTGAGGTCAGGAGTTCAAGACCGGCCTGGCCAAGATGGAGAAACCCCCGTCTCTAATAAAAATACAAAATTAGCCGGGCGTGGTGGTGCATGCCTGTAATCCCAGCTACTCGGGAGGCTGAGGTAGCAGAATCTCTTGAACCCGGGAGGTAGAGGTTGTGATGAGCCGAGATCCTGCCATTACACTCCAGTCTGCGCAACAAGAGTGAAACTCTGTCTCAAAAAAAAAAAAAAAGGAAGAAAAAACACAAAAATTTGCCAGGCGTAGTGGTGCGTGCCTATGATCCTAGCTACTCAGGAGGCTGAGGCAGGAGAATTGCTTGAACCTGGGAGGTGGAGGTTGCAGTGAGCCCAGATCACGCCACTGCACTCCAGCCTGGGCAACAGAACGAGATTTTGTCTCAATAAAAAATAAAGACTGGAAAGATGACAAAGGACCAATCCCACAAGATCTGAAGGAAGAGAGTTGGAGGCAGAGGGAACAGCAACAAAGACCCTGAGGCAGGGGAGAGTTTGGTGTGTTCCAGGCAGTGACTGAAGGGCTGGGGACAGGAGTGTGCTGAGGCAGAGAGAGTCTGAACCATCAGAGCCCAGAGGTCCCCGGCTGGATCTAGCTGGGCTTAGGAGACTATGGTAAGAGGTTTGCAGTTTACCATGATAGCATTTTTAGTGGAAGTTAAAATCACATTTGTGTTTCTCAAAGATGACTCTGGCTGCTGGGTGGAGAATGTACCACAGTGGGTCAAGAGCGGAAGGAGGGTTTGTGGTTGTGGATGCTGGTGAGGATGTGGAGAAAGGGGAACCCTCATACACTTTTGATAGGGATGTAAGTTAGTACGGCCACTATTGAAAACTGTATAGAGGTTACTCAAAAAACTAAAAGTAAAACTACCAGATGATCTAGCAATCCCACTACTGGGTGTATATCTAAAATAAAGGAAATCAATACATCAAAGAGGTATCTGCACTCTCACGTCTATTGCAGCACTACTCACAATAGCCAGAATATGGAATCAACCTACGAGCTCATCAGTGCATGAATGGATAAAGAAAACGTGGTACACGTACACCATGCAATACTATGCAGCTGTAAAAAAATGAAACCTGTCAATTGCAAAAATGTGGATGGAACAGGAGGTTATTATGTTAAATGAAAAAAGCCAAGTACAGAAAGAAAAATCGCATGTTCTCACTCATGTAAGGAAGCTCAAAAAGTGGATCTTATGAAGACAAATTGGTAGTTATGAGAGGTTGGTAAAGTTGGGAGGAAGGAGTGAAGAGAGGTTGATCAATGAGTACAAATGCACTGTTTGATAGAAGAAATAAGACCCAGTACTTGATAGATCAGTATGGTGACTATAGTTAATGGTAATCTATTGTATATTTCAGAATAGATAGAAGAGAATAGTTCAAATGTTTCTAGCATGAGGAAAAGACAAATACTGAAGGTGATGGATATCCCAATTACACTGATTTGATCTCTACAAATTTTATAAATGTATTCAATTATTGCATGAACCACCAAAATATATTATATATGAATAATAAAATAAAAAATGAAAAAGAGTGGAAGGAAGGGACTGTATTAGTCTTCTAGGGCTGCCACAACAAATTACCATAAACTGGGTGGCTTAAAATAACAGAAATTTATTCTCTCAGCTCTCTCTACAGGGCTGAAGTCTGAAATTAACATGCCAGCGGGGCCATGCTCTCTCTGGAGGCTCCAGGGAGGAATCTTGTCCCTTTCAGCTCCTAGTCATCCCAGGTCCTCCCTGGTCTATGGCATCCCTCCAATCTCTGCCTCTTTCTTCACGTGACCTTCTCTCTGTGTCTTCTCCCCTGTGTATTTATGCTTCTCTTTTTATTTATTTATTAATTTGTTTTAGAGACAAGGTCTTGCTCTGTCATCCAGGCTGGAATGCAGTGATACAGTCGTAGCTCACTGCAGCCTCAACCTCCCGGGCTCAAGTGATCCTCTCACCTCAGCCTCCTGAGTATCTGGGGCTCTAGGCGCATGCTACTGTGCCCAGCTCTCTCCTTTTTTGGTAAGAGCACTTCTCACTGGTCTCAGGGCTCATTCGGTTAATGCAGGATGATTTTATCTTGAGATCCTTAACTTAATTACATCTGTAAAGACCTGTTTAACTAATAAGGTGACATCCACAGGGACCAGGGATTAAAAGCTGGACATATCCTTTTGAGGGGCACATTTCAACCCACTACAGTGACCAATGAGGAGATTAATGCAAGCATGCAGGTGAAGGGCTATAGTGGATTAGAGTAGGGAAATGACTGCAAAGATGGACAAAAGTGGATGGGTTGGGTGGGTGGTCATTAGTCAGGGTTCTCCAGAGAAACAGAAGCAATAGGAGATTATATATGTGTGTGAATGTAAGGGTGTGTGTATATACATATATGTGTTTATATATATACACATGTATATATGTGTGTGTATGTGCATATATATATATCATGGCTAAGTACCATAGCTTATACCTGTAATCTCAGCACTTTGGGAGGTCATGGCCAGAGGACTGCTTGAACTCGGGAGGTTGAGGCTGCAGTGAGCTGAGTTTATACCACTACACTCCAGCCTGAACAACAGAGCAAGACTCTGTCTCAAATATATATATATATATTACATGTGGGATTGGCTCACATGATTGTGGAGGCTGAGAAGTCCCAAGATCTGCAATTAGCAAGCTGGAGACCCAGGAGAGCCAATGTGTAGTTCTAGTCTGAGTCCTGAGGCCTGAGAACCAGAAGAGTTGACAGCGTAAGTTCCAGTCCAAAAGCTGGCAAGCAAATGTCCCAGCTTAAGAAATCAAGCAGGAGGAGTTCGCTCTTACTTAGTTTCTTTTTGTTCTATCCAGGTCTTCAGCTGATGGAATGAGACCCACCTGCCTTAGAGAGGGCAATCTGCATTACTCAGTCTACCAATTCAAATCTCAATCTCATCCAGAAAGATCCTTACAGACACATCCAGGAGAACGTGTGGCCAAATATCTGGGGACCCTGTGCCCAGTCAAGTCAACAGAGGAAGTTAACCATCACAGTTAGGTAGAAAGGGACAAAAGGAGGAAATAAAAATCTCGTGTTCCAGGAAGAGATATATACTTGAGAATAGCCCTATTCAAGGCCAGATGACAGAGATGGAAAGACTGGACCTCAGAGAAGGCAGAGGCTGGTGAATATTGCCCTACTGGAGAAGAAGGCTCAGTCACTTTAACACTGATTACCCTTTTGCAGCGTCTTTCTTCCCCCATCTCTGGAAAAGTATTTCCCTGCCAACTACTGAGGCACATTTCTCCATTTAGGACGACATTAGTTGGCTGTGATGGCATTATCACCAAGCGAATGGATCAGTGCAAAGCTGAATTGCACTGGCCACCATCTTCTGAAACCTTCCTCTATACCTTCAGTTCATGCAGGACTGCTCAGGGATGTATAATTAGTATTGATCTATCATGCTGCCTAAATGCTGTAGCATTGCTGTTGCAGTGAGAGTGGTGGTTTTTTTGTTTGCTTTTGTTGTTTTGAGACGGAGTCTCGCTCTGTCGCCAGGCTGGAGGGCAGTGGCATGATCTTGGCTCCCTGCAAACCTCTGCCTCCTGGGTTCAAGCGATTCTCCTGCCTCAGCCTCCCGAGTAGCTGGGACTACAGGCACGTGCCACCATGCCCAGCTAATTTTTGTATTTTTTAGTAGAGACAGGGTTTCACTATGTTAGCCAAGATGGTCTCAATCTCCTGACCTCATGATCGGTCCGCCTCGGCCTCCCAAAGTGCTGGAATTACAGGCGTGAGCCACCGCGCCCGGCCGAGAGTGGTGATTTTTACACCAGTGAAATTAGGAGAACTGTGGCTACATTATAGACCTTCCAGCTTCTACCATCTTATTGTTTTCTTCTTATATTAAGATAGAATCCTTTGAGATTTTGATATATAAATATACTCTACAGAATTTTACCCCAGTATTTAGAGAGACTCTTCCTCCAAGGTCTGTTCTAGGGAAAGACACTGTATTAGTTACCTATTGCTGTGCAACAAATTACCTCACAACTTAGTAGCTTAAACAGCAAAGATTTATTCTCTCACAGTTTCTGTGGGTCAGGAATCCAAAAACAGCTTAAACTGTGTGATTCTGGCTGTTTCTCATGAGGTTGCAGTCTAGATGCTGGCTGGGGCTACCAACATCTGAAAGTCTGACTGGGGGTAAAGGTTGCTCTTCCAAGTTGTCTCACTCACGTGGTCATTATGAAGAGACCTCAGTTCCTTGCTGGCTGTTGGAAGGAGGCCTAAGTTCCTTGCCATGTGAGCCGAATTTCCATAGTGCTGCTTGAGTGTCCCCACAACATGGCAGTTGGCTTCCCCCAGGAAGAGTGAGCCCAGAAAGACAGCAAGGAGGTAGCTGAAAGGTCTGCTATGATCTGAGCTTAGATGTCACACCCTTCATCATTTTGGCCACATCCTATTTGTTAGAAGTGAGTTACTAAGTCCAGCTCACATTCAAAGGGAGGGGAATTACTTCTTGAAGGAAAGAGCATCAAATAATTTGTGGGCATATTTTATATGTCCAGGTACTCTGGAAGCTTGTTTCTGACACCAAGCAGGCTCTGAGAATGGTTATTTTTTATTTTTATTTTATTTTATCATTATTATTATTTTTGAGATGGAGTCTTGCTCTGTCACCCAGGCTGGAGTGCAATGGCGCAATCTCAGCTTACTGCAACCTCTGCCTCCTGGGTTCAAGAGATACTCCTGCCTCAGCCTCCTGAGGAGCTGGGATTACAGGTGTCCACCACCACACTCGGCTAATTTTTGTATTTTTTAATAGAGGTGAGGTTTTACCATGTTGGTCAGGCTGGTCTTGAACTCCTTACCTCAGGTAATCCACCTGCCTCGGCCTCCCAAAGTGCTGGGATTACAGGCGTGAGCCACTGCACCCGGCCTGAGAATGGTTATTATACAGTAAAGGATGGATTTTTTTTTTTTTTTTTTTTTTTTTTTTTTTTTGGGACAGGATCTTGCTCTGTCACACAGCCTGGAATGTTGTGGTTTGGTCATAGCTCACTGAAGCCTTGACTCCCTGGGCACAAGTGATCCTCCCACCTCAACCTCCCAAGTAGCTGAGACCACAGGCACACACCACGATGCCTGGCTAATTGTTTTATTTTTTTGTAGAGATGTGATCTTGCCATGTCATCCAGGCTGGTCTTGAACTCCTAAACTCAAGTGATGCCCCCACCTTGGCTTCCCAAAGTGCTGGGATTACAAGCAAGAGCCACTGTGCCATGCCAAATCTTTCAGACCATGCATATTCAGAAAAACTGAGCCACAGGTTGGGATTATATCTCTCTCCCTCCCCATGAGTTGGGTGGTAAGAACACCAATAGCAACAGCACAACAGTAATAACAGGACCTATTATTTGCTGAGCACACTGGAGAATGTTAGCATTTCAAGAGCAGGAGCACTGCCTATCTAGTTCTCTATTGCCAGCACTTAAAAGCAGGTGTTAAGTGAATACTTAGGAATAAATGAATGCATTTCTCATTTTAATCTCACAAGAACCTTATGAAGTAGATACTATGGATACTATGATTGTTCTCATTCTACACATAGGAAAACTGAGGCACAGGAGATTAAGTAATTTGCCAGAATGACATGGCTAATAATGGTAGTTTGGATTAGAACTCAAACTATTTGACTCCAAACACCACCATTACTCCCATCGGCCATAGAGAAAATAGATTGATGACTCATAATTACAGAATCAATGCTGGTAACGATGGGCTGGCTTGGACTAATGGAAGATGAGGCTTGAATTAAAATAAAACACTGGATAATCCAAAAACCACTTTCATTTGGCTCAGGGATATAGCCAGAAACATATTCTCAGAGGAGCAGCTACATTCAAACCATCTGGACTTGGCTTCCATCTTTACCCAAGGCTGACATTTTCTGGAAGGGATTCTCAAAGGATGCAGCCCTGTCCCCCACTCCCCCACCAGCTGCCCTGAGCTAGTGCATCCCTGAGAGCCTCTAGAAAAAGAACACCCACAAACACTTCCAGAAGCCGTGTCCCTGTTTTTTAATCTCTCGTCTTCCTGAAGACTTGCTTATAACTCTTGTTTTGCAAATAGCATATTTCTTCCTGCCATGCCCTCAGGAAGAAAATATATTCCTTAATTTGAATAAACAACCTGTGATTCACGTTGGAGGGACTCTGTGTGAGGACCAGAGAAAGGTCCATTTCCCAACACATGCTGGAGGGGCCAGCTAAGAGCTGTTCTTGTCACAGGATTAGATTCCAGCTCATATTCTGACTTATTAAATATACCCGTCTTTTGGTTTCTCAGAGCCCCTCCTGCCAACTGCAGCAACCACAGGTGGATACCACTGTGAGCACAGCCCACATGTGGGAGCACGAGTGAGTAGAGAGAAACGCTGGGAAGGCCAGCCGAAGTTTCAAACACAGGCCAGGCCTCCCTCAAGTGGAAACCTGGAGCTGGCGTGGTTGTCACTCAGCTCTGGTCCTGACCCAGTGAGTGACAGGTAAGGTACCCACTCTTTCTGGACTCAGTTTCCCTCTCAAGAATTCGGAGACAACTGCAGGGCCTTCCTTCTCTAAGGAGTGAGGTAAATATGCCAAAGGGAGCTCAGTCCGGTGTGGGTAAGACAAAAGGGTGAATTGGCTCTGAGAGTCTCACAGGTTGAATCTGACTTGTGGACATTTTTTTAAAAAACCAGGCTGGGCCCAGTGGCTCAGGCCTGTAATCCCAGCACTTTGGGAGGCCAAGGGGGCCAGATCACCTGAGGTCAGGAGTTCAAGACCAGCCTGGCCAACATGGCAAAACCCTGTCTCTAGTAAAAATACAAAAATTAGTTGGGCATGGTGGCAGGTGCCTGTAATCCCAGCTACTCGGGAGGCTGAGGCAGGGAGAATTGCTTGAACCCGGGAAGTGGAGGTTGTAGCGAGACAAGATCGTGCCACTGCATTCCAGCCTGGGTGACAGAGTGAGACGCCATCTCAAAAAAAAAAACAAAACCAAATTTTCCCCAAATTTAAATTAGTTGCTAATATTAAAAAACAAAGAGGTTTTACTTTTTAAAAAATTCAGATACCCAAGAACTGGAAAATCTGACATCAGACAGGTTGCATCCCCAAAGGGTATGATGAACCAAAGTTAAGTATTGGCTATCACTGACTTTAGACAGGGCAGAATCTCACCAGTTTACCACGGTCTCCACCACTCTCTATTGTCAATCCTATTTTACATTCATCATGATCTAAATGTAACTTAAGTATTTTATTTGATATTTCATATGTTGAAATTATAAGGTTTCCTTCTAGATTTCCTGTTTGTAAAATTTCACATAGTTCATTAAAGCTGAGCTTAGAGCATGTTCTCACTTTGCAGATACCTTGTGTGTATGTTAGTCTGTTGATTGGATAATCCTGGTTCTTATAAACTTTTGGGTTTGGGGTTTTTACCATGACTCCAGAGTAGCTGGCCAGCCTGGGAAGAGGCAGAGTACTAACAGAAGAGAGGATACAGAGGGAATATATGGCCCATACTCCACCCAGCCTTAAGATTAAGATCTAGGCTGGGTGTGGTGGCTCACACCTGTCATCCCAGCACTTTGGAAGGCCATGGTGGTTGGATCACCTGAGGTCAGGAGTTTGAGACCAGCCTGGCCAACATGATGAAACCCTGTCTCTACTAAAAATACAAAAAATTAGCCGGGTGTGGTGGTGCACACCTGTAATCCCAGCTACTTGGGAGGCTGAGACGGGAGAATTGCTTGAACCCGGGAGGCAGAGGTTGCAGTAAGCCAAGATTGTGCCATTGTACTCTAGCCTGGGCAACAATAGTGAAACTGTCTTAAAAAAAAAAAAAAAATTCCACAATCAAATGAGACCTGGACTAGACTTAAAGGGATGGAAGGGTGGTAGTCTTTGCCACACTTAAGATTTTTTTTGTTTGTTTGTTTTTGAGGTGGAGTCTTGCTCTGTTGCTCAGGCTGGAGTCCAGTGGCATGATTTCGGCTCACTGCAACCTCTGCCTCCTGGGTTCAAGCAATTCTCCTGCCTCAGCCTCCTGAGTAGCTAGGATTACAGGCATGCCACCACACCTGGCTAATTTTTTGTATTTCTAGTAGAGACAGGGTTTCACGATGTTGGCCTGCCTGGTCTCGAACTCCTGACCTCAGGTGATCCTCCCACCTCAGCCTCCCAAAGTGTTGGAATTACAGATTTGAACCACCGCACCCGGCCTGCCACACTTAATTTTTTTTTCTTTTTTTTTTTTTTTTTGCGATGGAGTCTCACTCCATTGCCCAGGCTGGAGTGTGGAGTGCAGGGGTGCGATCTCGGCTCACTGCAACCTCTGCTTCCCGGGTTCAAGCAATTCTCCTGCCTCAGCCTCCCAAGTAGCTTGGACTAGAGGAACACGCCGCCACGCCCGGCTAATTTTTTTGCATTTTTGGTAGAGACAGGGTTTCACCCTGTTGCCCAGGCTGGTTTCGAACTCCTGAGCTCAGGCAATCTGCCTGTCTTGGCCTCCCAAAGTGCTAGGATTACAGGCGTAAGCCACCGCACCCGGTCACACTTAGATTTTAATCCAGCACAGGAGTCAGCAAACCTTGGCCAGTGAGATGGTCACCTGTGAGGTTTTTTTTTTTTCTACTTATGTATTTATTTTTCTGCTTGAAGGAGACAAGCAAAGTCACCTATTTTTGAGAATAAAGTTTTATTGGAACATAGCCATACCCCTTTATTGCCATCTTGTCTATGGTTGCTTTTGCCTTAGGAAGGCAGCATTGAGTAGTGTCAACAGAGACCATGCAGCTAGCAAGTCTAATATATTTACTATCTGCCCTTTTATAGAAAATGTTGCCAAGCCCTGATGTAGTACCTTGGGTTACCACGAACAGAGACCCACCCAGGTTAGCTCTGTTTGTGGTCAGAACATAACAGGAAATGTGCTAGATGCCAAGGGCATGAGCTACAGAAAAATCAGGCCTTGGGCAGGAATGGTGGCTCACGCCTGTAATCCTAGCATTTTGGGAGGCTGAGGCGGGTGAATCACCTGAGGTCAGGAGTTTGAGACCAGCCTGACCAATATGGTGAAACCCCATCTCTACCAAAAATATAAAATTTGGCTGATGCCGTGGCTCACACCTGTAATCCCAGCACTTTGGGAGGCCAAGACAGGCGGATCATGAGGTCAGGAGATCGGGACCATCCTGGCTAACACGGTGAAACACCATCTCTACTAAAAATACAAAAAAATTAGCTGGATGTGGTGGCACGCGCCTGTAGTCCCGGCCACTCGGGAGGCTGAAGCAGAAGAATCGCTTGAATCCAGGAGGTGGAGCTTTCAGTGAGCCGAGATCGCGCCACTGCACTCCAGCCTAGGTGACACAGTGAGACTCCATCTCAAAAATAAATAAATAAATAAAATAAAACAAAAAATACAAAATTAGTTGGGCATGGTGGCGGGCGCCTATAATCCCAGTTACTTGGGAGGTTGAGGCAGGAGAATCGCTTGAACCTGGGAGGTGGGGGTTGCAGTGAGCCGAGATCGTGCCATTGCACTCCAGCCTGGGCAATAAGAGCAAAACTCTGTCTAAAAAACGAAAAGAAAAATCAGGCCTCAAGAAAACTAAATCCCACAGGTCTTCCTTGTGGGATTTCTGTTTCTCTCTCTTTCTTCTCTGCTCTTTTTCCACTGCCGACCTTCCTCCACTTACTTTGCCTGTCCTCCGCTTGCACCAAGCTCCTCAGGACTACCCAGGCCCCATCTACATCATGCAATTCCCCAAATGGCCTTTCAGCTTTGGTTTCCATTGCTAATGGACCCAGCCTCTGAGTTTCCCAATTCTAAACTCCCAGGGGAGGAATTTGATTGGCCCAGATCATCTTTTCAAGTCTATGGGCCTTGGAGATTCTTAGCTAGCCTGTGGCTGCCCCCTCCTCTCAGTCAGGGCTCTGTCCCCCTGCCATCAGTATCAGTCACCATGGAGCATTGTCCCATGGAGCAGAAGGTGTTGTCCACTTAGCGGGGGTGGCAGGCATAGAGCCCTCATTTAGAAGGGAGCACAGCAGGGCAGGAACACTTAGCTTAGCTAACTCAACTGGAGAAAGACCAGGTCATTTATCAAAGTCAAAGGTCATTCTTCTAGCTTGCTTGTTCACAACATTGACTGAAAAGTGAAAGTCTGAATTATCAGCATGCCCGCTATGAGAAGCGGTATAGAGTCCTCCTGAAGTTCGCAGATGGCTATAAGGTCAGCAGAGGGAGAGAAGAGCCAGATCAACCGCCAGCGATTGGTGGAATTTCAGACACTAGAGCCTTCTCCTCTCTAAGTTGGCAGGAGAAGAAGGGACAGGAGGAAATCTAGCCTGGCAGAACTTGTCCTGCTTCTGCCACAAACAAGCCGGTGATGAATGTGTTACTTTCCTTCCTCTCACCTCACCTCAGGCCTCAGTTTCCCCACTGATTGAATGCTTGGAGCCTTCCCAGTGATGATCAAACTGTGCCCTGCAGGACCATCACTTGGAGGGCTTGTGACAACACATGCTGCTGGGCCCCACCCCTGGTGTTTCTGGCCCAGCAGGTCTGGGTTAGGGCCGGAGAATCTGCATTTCTAACAAGTTCCCAGGAGATGCTGATGCAGAGGACCCAAGCCTACACTTGGAGGGCCCCTGGTATAGATCATTGCTAAGGCTCCTTCCAGCCATGACACCCTGGGTCTAGTCCGCTCCTGGGGTTAGGTTCGGTGAGATTCCTGGTCAGTGTGGAGCACTTGGATTGTGTGCCAGGCAAACCTCTTGCTTGAGTTAAGAGACCTTTCCTGAGCCTCGTAGAGATCTGACTGTGCCCCCCGCCACTACCACCTTTTTTTTTTTGCCTCTCACCACCACAAGGACCATTTTACCAGAGAGTCCTGGGCTCCAGAAATACCCAGCCGCCTTCCCAGCCTGCTGGAAAATGTTGACTTTCTATTTCCCTCCTTGGCCAAATTTTGTGGGCAGCGTGGCTCCCCGACACGTAGGCCGCACAATTGGCTCTCACAACTCACTTCCTCAAAGGTGATCCCATGCCGTTCTGCTGTCCATGATAAACAGCTCCAGACTGGGCAGCCCAAACCCAGGGGAAAGCCAGCCTGCTGTGGATCTGGAAAGTTCCCCGCAGGTCTGCAGAGAGATGGCAGCTGCTTCTCTGGCCCAGGCTGAGGCCAAGCCACAAGCTGGGAGGACAACTCGGAGCTCAGGCGTCCAACCAGGGCTGCAAATTGCCCCTGCAGGGCCTGGCCGAGTCAGAAGGAGCCAGAGGAGGCGGAACTCTGAGTGACGGCTGAGTGGGGAGACACCCTTCATCATCTTGGTAAGTCACTAAGAGGTTTCTGAAACAGGTGGCTCAAATTTCCTTGAAAACCCAGAATAATCCCCCATTTGAAGTGTGCGCGAATCTTGTTGTCACCACCTAGTATTAATGGGCAGGCACCGCAGAAGGAAAACGGGGTTTTCGGCTGCATTTTTGCACACTGACTTGCCTGACAAGCTCAATAAAAGCTTAAACAAATATTAAAAAACACACAGAGAGTCAGGCTGGTTTAAATCAACTTCCCAAGCACTTCACCTACTGTAGGAAGAAATTATAATAAAATGTCAGAGCAAAAATAAACCGCGCATGGAAATAAAAATAAAACATAAAATGCCCTCTTACAACTAACTGTTCAGTACGATTTAGTTCATAACAACATATCATTGTACATGAAGTTTTCATAGTCCTAAAGTGTATTTGGGCATTAGGAATGTTGACTTTGAAAATTTCATATTTTGCACGTTGGGAATCTGTCCCTTTCCCAGAAGTCTTATAGACGTAAACCACTTTAAAACCAAACCAAAAAAAAAAAAAAAAAAAAAAAAAATTCTCTATTAACTCTGAAATAATTCTTCCACATAGAATATGCTACTTGACTTATGACCCCAAATTCCATTTCTCTTAGGTGTTCGCATCTTTAGCCTGCTGCATAGGCTCCACAAAGACCCTGCTCCTCACTGTTGGAGAAGGAAAGCATTTGGGGTTGAGATATGACCGGTTCAACTCTGGCCATCTTGAAATCTCACCCAGAGGTGGAGTTTGTGAAGGAGAAAGATACGTTGTAATCCTTGAGCTGTGGCTTGTTAAATCCTCCAACCTCAGTGCTTATATTGAGCTGGATATACAGATGCTTCTTGATTTACGATGCAGTTACCTGCCGATAAACCCACTGTAAGTTGAAAACCTCCTAAGTGGAAAATGCATTTAACACACCAACCCTACCAAATATCATAGCTTAGCCTAGCCTACCTTCAACACTTACAGTGCTCAGAACACTTACATTAGCCTACAGTTGGGTGAAATCATCTCACACAAAGACTATTTTATAACAAAGTGTTGAATGCCTCATGCAATTTATTGACTACTATACTGAAAATGAAAAACAGAATGGTTGTATGAGTACTTGAACTGCAGTTTCTACTGAATGTGTAACACTTTTGCATCACCGAAAACTAAAAAAAATCCTAAGTTCAACCATCATAAGTCGGGGAGTATGTGTCCTGAAAGATTAAAGCAGAGGGATGCTTGGGGATCTCTTTCCAGGATAGAATTAAGAGATAGAAGGAAGGCAGGGGAAGGCCAGAGAAAGGAAAGGAATGGAGAAGATAGGAAGGGAGGGAAGAGGAAGAAATTTCGGAAAGGAGGGGAGAAAAGAGGGGAAGGAGAAAGAAGAGAAAATTTAAAAAGGAAGGAAGAGGACTGGCGTGGTGGCTCACGCCTGTAATCCAGTACTTTGGGAGGCCGAAGCAAGCTGATCACTTGAGGTGAGAAGTTTGAGACCAGCCTGGTCACCATGGCAAAACCCCATCTCTATTAAAAATACAAAAATTAGCTGGGCATGGTGGCGCACGCCGGTAATCTCAGCTATTCAGGAGGTTGAGGTAGGAGAATCTCTTGAACCAGGGAGGTGGAGGTTGCCGTGAGCTGAGATTGTGCGACTACACTCCAGCCTGGGCAACAGAATGAGACTCTGTCCACCACCCCCACCCCTTGGAAAAAATGAAGGAAGAGAAGATGGAAGGCAGGCGGGAGAAAGGCAGGCAAGTGGGCACCTCCTGCCCAGTTCATTCATCTTGTAAAAGTTCTTTCACAGGCTGGTAACTCCTACTTGGTTTGTTAAGCCAAGCTGATACACCCTGGCTTTTTAACCAGGCAGAGTGTGGGGGCTCAGAAAGACCCTGCGGGCCTACGTGTCCCTCCTTCCCCTACCAGATTTCTGTCACACCTCAAAGGTGATTTTCTTTTCTTTTTCTTTTTTTTTGAAAGACGGAGTCTCTCTCTGTAGCCCAGGCTGGAGTGCAGTGGCGCAGTCTTGGCTCACTGCAACCTCCACCTTCCAGGTTCAAGCGATTCTCCTGCCTCAGCCTCCCAAGTAGGTGGGATTAGAGGCACATGCCCGACTAATTTTTGTATTTTTAGTAGAGACAGGGTTTCACCATCTTGGCCAGGCTGATCTTGAATTCCTGAACTTGTGATCCGCCCGCCTCAGCCTCCCAAGGTGCCGGGATTACGGGAGTGAGCCACCGCGCCTGGCCTCAAAGGTGACTTTCTGGGAAAGAGTTTTCTGGCAGGGACTGGGTGGCGCAGCCTGCTAGGGTCTTCCGTGGCTGCCTCCCAGCCGCAGTTTCCACGGGAAACCCTTACTGGCCTCAGAAAGGCCAGCATCTCTTTCCTCTGGTGTTTTCTGGGGGGCTCCCACGGAGTGTTCCTGCATCAGAAAGGGGAGCCAGAGGCACCCCAGGAGAGCAACAGGAAGGAAACATGCAGCCGTTTGGCACATGTAAGGATACGCACATGTAAGTACGTTAAGTGGTGTCTCCCTATGTAGACACATGTATGGGTGCCTGTGTATCTTTCCTGGTGAGCTAATTATTACCTTCCCGAGAGCCTGGGAAGTAACTCACTATCTGGCAGAGATAGCCATGCCAGGGACTCAGGCCCAGCCATCCCTCCAGAATGGACTGGAGGCTGTGGAGAACCACACAGATCCAGCGTGCCAAGGTCCAGTCTAAACAGCAAACAGACGAAAAAATGCAACTTATTTCTCTAATCTGCTTGTGCTGATTGTGCCAGAAACAAATACCAGCAAGCCTGGATAAAATGTTTCTGTTCATTTGCCTCGGCTCTGAGCCACCAGCCTCAAAGTGGAAGGAAAAAGAGTAGATTCTGGGGGTGTTTTGTCTGGCTTGCTGGGCCCTTCTGTCCCCTTACCCTCTGGAAAGGAGGGATGTGGTGTTATCTGGAGCCCCCCACACTCAAGACCTGAAACAGCCCCTTCAGTTTCCCGCAAACAAGTTTCAGAAGCGGAAACTGGTGGTGGCTCCCCAGGGCAGAAATTGAGAGCTCAACACTAAACCACTTCCTTTGCCTGGTAACAATGCATGAGGAATTTCCACAAATCCCCTTAGCTGTCATGGCTTCCGCTCCTCAACCTGGGAGAAGACAGCCTGGGACATTCCAGCTCCCACCCCCCACCTCATTTGATCTATTTGGCTCCTGGAGGGGCTTGGAGACCGACAACATACGTTTCCCTTCCCTATTTTTCCACCAGAAGACGAGAAACATCCAAGTCTGACCAAGAGTGAGAAGAAGCCTGGCCCAAACCAGCCCTGCAGCATCACCAAGGGCTGTTCTCTAGCTTTGGAGAAGAAAGGAGCTTAAAGGAAGGGGTTGGGGAGAACCCAGGAAGTAGAATATAGCACTAAGGGTGTGACCTTGTAGAGTGAAACAGACCTGGGCCCATGAATGGTCTCTACCCCTTTTGAGCTGTGTCGTCGCATTGAGAGGTGACCTGAGCTCTCTGATAATCAAAGGTCCTCAAAGGATGGTCATGGCCGGGCACGGTGGCTCACACCTGTAATCCCAGCACTTTGGGAGGCTGAGGCGGGGGGATTGCGAGGTCAGGAGATCGAGACCATCCTGGCTAACATGGTGAAACCCTGTCTCTACTAAAAATACAAAATAATTAGCTGGGCATGGTGGTGGGCGCCTGTAGTCCCAGCTACTCGGGAGGCTGAGGCAGGAGAATGGCGTAAACCCGGGAGGCGGAGCTTGCAGTGAGCCGAGATCCCACCACTGCACTCCAGCCTGGGCGACAGAGCGAGACTCCATCTCAAAAAAAAAAAAAAAAAAAAGATGGTCATGAGGGGCCAATGATAGAGGTTTTTTTGTTTTTTGTTTTTATTGATTCAGAGTCTCTCTCTGTCACCCAGGCTGGAATGCAGTGGCGTGATCTTGGCTCACTGCAACCTCCGACTCCCTGGTTCAAGCGTTTCTCCTGTCTTGGCCTCCCAAGTAGCTGGGATTACAGGCGTGCACCACCACACCCAGCTAATTTTTGTATTTTTAGTAGAGATGGGGTTTCACCATGTTGTCCAGGATGGTCTTGATCTCCTGACCGCATGATCCACCCACCTTGGCCTCCCAAAGTGCTGGGATTACAGGAGTGAGCCACCGCGCCTGGCCAAGGACGGAGGTTTATAAAGCACTTAGCACCGTGCTGACAATCAGTAAGCACTTTATGACTGTGAGCTGCTGCTGCAGTGACTCTAAAGGTCTACTCCCTTGAGACTCTTCAGCCTTTCACAGCAGAACCTCAGTGCCTCTCACCCGCCATGAGTGTTCTAGGTCTATGTGCACACAGACCACAGCCACCACGTGCTCCAGCCCATAAAGACCCTTAGAAAAACACCCTGTGTGCATGCCAGTGTCCATGCCAGCAGTGCTTCCTACATGTGCTCCTGGAGCTTCCTGCCCTTTCCCAGGGTACCAGTGGAGTGCTGGGTTCTGAGCAGAGGCCAGGAGAATGAGGCCCTGCCAAGCTCTGGACCTCACTCAGCCACCAGAGATCAGGCAGCTGTGCTTGTGTCAGAACTGGTCTAGCCTCAGTCCTTCATTTTCAAAGTGTGCTGTGAAGAATCACCACCTTATTGGAGCCTCAGTTTCTCCATCTGGAAAATGGGATGATGTTATGAACTAAATTGTGTTTCCCCAAACACAATTCATATGTGAAGCCCTAACCCCCAATGTGACTGTATTTGGAGACAGGACCTAAAAGGAGGCAGGAGGGGCTAAATGAGGTCATAGGCTAGGGTTTTAATCAGATAGGACTGGTGTCCTTATAAGAAGACGAAGAGACACCAAGACTCTCTGTCTTGTGTGCACAGAGAAGAGGCCATGTAAGGAAACAGCAAGAAGGTGACCACCTGCAAGCCAAGAAGAGAGGCCTCACCAGAAACCAACCCGGCCAGCACCTTGATCTTGGACTTCTAACCTCTAGAACCGTGAGAGAATAAATTTCTGTTGTTTAAACCACATAGTCTATGGTGTTTTCTTATGGCAGCCCAAGCAGCCTCATATAAAGAGGGTGGACTGAATCAGCACCCTGTGAAGGAACAGTGTGCACCTGGCTAATTTTTGTATTTTTAGTAGAAACGGTGTTTCCCTATGTTGGCCAGGCTGGTCTAGATCTCCTGACCTCGCGATCCGCCCGCCTTGGCCTCCCAAAGGGATTACAGGCGTGAGCCACCGTACCCAGCCTAACTTACCTTTTTGCTCTCTCTTTTAAAAATGTAGTTGAATTTAAGGGCCGGGCGAGGTGGCTCAAGCCTGTAATCCCAGCACTTTGGAAGGCCGAGATGGGCGGATCACGAGGTCAGGAGATCGAGACCATCCTGGCTAATATGGTGAAACCCCGTCTCTACTAAAAAATACAAAAAAATAGCCGGATGAGCTGGCAGGCGCCTGTAGTCCCAGCTACTCGGGAGGCTGAGGCAGGAGAATGGCGTAAACCCGGGAGGCAGAGCTTGCAGTGAGCTGAGATCTGGCCACTGCACTCCAGCCTGGGCGACAGAGCGAGACTCCATCTCAAAAAAAAAAAAAAAAAAAAAAAAATTGTAGTTGAATTTATCAATTGTTTCCGTTATGGTTTGGGCTTCTGTTCTTGTTTAAAAAATTCTCCCCATCCTTAAGCACATGACAATATTTCTCTCTGTTGCCTTTTAAAGGTTGTATAGTTTTGCATTTCATATTTTAGTCCCAGCCATTCGGGAGGCTGAGGCAGGAGAATCACTTGAACCCGGGAGGCGGAGGTTGCAGTGAGCTGCGACCAGGCCATTGCACTCCAGCCTGGGTGACAGAATGAGACTCCATCTCAAAAAAAAACAATAAGAGATAACTTACTGGAAAAGGATATTTGGGACATATTTAAATAACAAAGGGCCGGGCGCGGTGCCTCACACCTGTAATCCCAGCACTTTGGGAGGCTGAGGCAGGCGGATCACAAGGTCAGGAGATCGAGACCATCCTGGCTAACACGGTGAAACTCCATCTCTATAAAAATACAAAAATTAGCCGGGCGTGGTGGCGGGCGCCTGTAGTCCCAGCTACTTGGGAGGCTGAGGCAGGAGAATGGCGTGAACCCAGGAGGCGGAGCTTGCAGTGAGCTGAGATCCGGCCACTGCACTCCAGCCTGGGCAACGAGCAAGACCCCGTCTCAAAAATAAATAAACAAACAAACAAACAAACAAATAACAAAGGATTAGTATAGAGAGTATATAAAGTATTCTTAGAAACCAAAAAGAAAAAGTAAAAATAAATTACAAACATGAGCAAAAGCCATGAGAAAGCCTTTCAAAGGAGAGGAAATACAAGTGGTTCATTAGCATGTGAAAATATACTTAACCTCATTAGTAATCAGAGAAATGCAAATTAAAACCTTGATGAAGCTAGGTGTGGTACCTCATGCCTGTAATCCCAGCACTTTGGGAGGCCCAGCTAGGAGGACTGTTTGAGGCCAGGGGTTTGAGACCAACCTGGGCAACATAGTGAGACCCCATTTCTACAAAAAATAAAATAAACTAGCCAGCTGCAGTAACACGCTCCTATAGTCCCAGCTACTTGGGAGGCTGAAGCAGGAGGATTGCTTGTGCCCAGGTGTTCAAGGGTGCAATGAGCTATATGATCATGCTACTGCATTCCAGCCTGGGTGACATAGACCCTGTCTCAAAAAAAAAAAAAAATCCTTGAGGAGATACTCTTACACATTTACCCAACTGACTACAATCAGAAAGCCAGACAAGGCCAGGTCTTGGAGCAACAAGAACAGGATGTGGGACAACAGAACTGCTATCCACCACTGATAGTAGAATAAACTGGTAAAACCACTTTGGAAAAGAGCCTCGACTTAGCTAATAAAGACAAATACGCACATGTTCTACTACCCAGCAATTCCAGTCCCAGGTTGTGCAGTCTAGAAAAACTCCTGCCCAAGGGTACCAGGAGGTATGCACAGATGTTCATGGCAGGGTTTTTCAGCAGGGTCAGGACCAGAAGGAGGAAGAACGGCTCCTAGGGCACAAAACTTAAGGTGTTACTCCCCTACTCCCCTACAGGACTGTTGTAGGTTGTGGTCTCTAATATTGCACGCTCAATGTTGATAGCAGGCTGAATGATAGCCCTTCAAAAGTATGTCTGTGTCCCAAAACCTGTGCATGTGACCTTATTTGGAAAAAGGGTTTTTGGAGATGTAATGAAGTTAAAGATCTGAAGATGAAATCATTCTGGATAGCCTGGTTGGGTCCTATATTCAATGACAAGTGTCCTTAGAAGAGACACACAGAAGAGGGACACAAGGAGAAGCAGCGAAGGTCATGTGAAGGCCAAGGCAGAGGTTGTAGTCATGCAATCATAAGCCATGGGCCAAGGACACTTGGAGCCACGAGAAGCTAGAAAAGGTAAGGAAAGAGTCTCGGCTAGAGCCTTTGAAGGAGTATGGCCCTGCCAACACCTTGATGACAGACTTCTGGCATCCAGAACTGCGAGAAGAAAAATTTCTATTGTTTTAAGACACCAAGTTAGCAACAATTTGTTATGGCAGCTCTGGGAAACTAGTACGACGTCCCTCTTCCTCACCCTAGTCCCAGGCCTGTTGCTCAGGATGGTAAAAAAATGAAACAACTCTAATGTCCATCAAGTAGAATACATGAATAAATTGTGGTGCTATCTTACAATGGAATATTTTGGCAGAATGAATGAACTGCAGCTATGTAGATCAGTTTGGATGGACCTCATAACCAATGTTGAGTGAAAAGAAGCAAATCAGAGAGAAAACCACAGTATATGATTCCATGTATACATTTCAAAAATGAGGAAAAGGATACAATGTATTGTTTAGATTTGCATGCACAAATGGTAAAACTATAAAGAAAGCAGGTGATTTATTAACACAAAACAGTGGGTACTTCTGGTAAGGAGGGACATGTGCTCAGAAAGAGGCACTTGGGGCTTGTAAGGTTGCAGTGTTTAAGCTGGCTACTGGGTGCCATGATAGTTCTTGTATTATTCCTCTTTACGTTCTATATCTTGCATTTAATATGCTTTTTGATATCTTCAATATAGTTTGTAATGAAAATTAACAAAGAAAGTATAGGCTATGGAAATTAACATGTGTGGTATGGTATGCTAAGTGTCTCTTCTTAGATGAAAGATCCCATAAGATATGGGCTAGTTAGACTGTAAGTCAGCCTGTCAATCAATCATCTAACACGTATGCACCAAGCTCCGGTACAGTGTGAAGCTCTGGGTTCCATAACGAGGTAACACATTTTAGGGAAAGGTAATGGGAGTGGAGACAAGAGAGAACACACAATGATTTATTTGCAAAATTAATTTTTAAATCCAAAAATGTGTTTAAGAGCCATGACTTACAACATTTTCTGTTACTCAAAGTCTTAAAGCTTTCCAGGATTGATAAATGAAAACAGTTCAAAGATGGGAGTTTGAACACATGCATTCCAAAAGCCCGCTAGAGTAAGATGAGGGGAATAAAACAAAAACAAAAACAAAAACAAAACAAAACAAAAAAACCCAGGCTGGGCATGGTGGCTCACGTCTGTAATCCCAGAGCTTTGGGAAGCCAAGGCAGGTGGATCACCTGAGGTCAGGAGTTTGAGACCAGCCCAGCCAACATGGAGAAACCTTGTCTCCACTAAAAATACAAAATTAGCCGGGCGTGGTGGTGCAAGCCTGTAATCCCAGCTACTCAGGAGGCTGAGGCAGGAGAATTGCTTGAACCCGGGAGGCGGAGGTTGCAGTGAGCCGAGATTGAGCCATTGCACTCCAGCCTGGGCAACAAGAACGAAACTCCGTCTCAAAAAAAAAAAAAAAAAAAGACAAAAATCCAGAAGGACAAAGTGAACAGGAGAAGAGACAGCAGCCAAAAAATAAGGAAAACAACATAAACCAACAAAAACCCAACAACAACAACAACAACAACAAAAAGTAGACCCACAAGTAGTAACCAATTTAGCAGACCCAACAAAGCTGGCTCCTAATCCAGCAGTCGCGATGCTGCTGAGCAGCAATGTGATTTGCACTGCAGAGCGCTACAGAGGGCTCCAGGATCTACAGCACCAAGAATCTCTAGCAGTGGAGTGTTGGTGGTGAGAGAAGAGAGACAGACCCTCTCAATTGTTTTATATTGTTTTATACTCAAAAAAGGAAAGAGTAGCAAAACTAAAGGCAGGTAGCCCGGCGCCTAGGAATGAGACCTGAAACCAAGGAACCAGACCCGAAACCAGGCCTGGGCCCGCCTGACCTAAGCCTGGTAGTTAAAGATCGACCCCTGACCTAACCGGTTATGTTATCTACAGATTCCAGACATTGTATGGAAAGGCATCGTAAAAATCCCTGTCCTGTTCTGTTTCATTCTGATTACTGGTACCTGCAGCCCCCAGTCACATACCCTCTGCTTGCTCAATCAATCACGACCCTCTCATGCAGCCCCCCTTAGAGTTGTGAGCCCTTAAAAGGGACAGGAATTTGTCACTTGGGGAGCTCAACTCTTGGAACAAGAGTCTTGCCAATGCTCCCGGCCAAATAAACCACTTCCTTCTTTAACTTGGTGTCTGAGGAGTTTTGTCTGTGGCTCGTCCTGCTACAGTGGAGCTTCCAAGCCCGAGAACGGGCTCTTAGAAGCCAGACTCCACTCCCTCCCACTCGCCATGCAGTCTAGTTGCTGCCTCTCTCCCAAAGCTGGCAGAGACAGGAGGTTTATTCTCTGAAGAAGGAATAACAGAGGGTCAACAAGCAGCACAGGTGACTATAGTGGGATTAAGTTTACAGACTGTGTGCTGAGACAGCCCCCAGCCCTTTGCCTTCATCTGTCCCCAGAAGGTGGATAGCCAGGCATCGACCTTCCAGGCGGGAGATTGGAGGATTTTTATGCTTTGAGACATGGAGGAGGCAGAAGAATCAGCTTTTGTGCCTTCCAAACCTGAAATAAAAACCAGAGTGGCCCTGAGCTGCAGTTTCCACACAGAATGGAGCGGCTTCTGGGGTACTGGGAGGCCAGGAGTGTAGAGCTCAGATGATTCGCAGCCCTGCCCACGGTGGGAGGTGCACAGGCACCTCTAACCTGTCTCAAAGGGCTTCTCTTGGGTCGTGGGCACTTTCACTCGGGGTCACAGATCCGCCTGAGTGGTCTGCTCCAGAAGTCAGAAAAGGTCCCAAGTAACTTAGCGTGACTTAAGGCCTCACGACACAGAGACCCCATCATGAGTCAGAAAAAAAAAGAGCAGAAATACTCATTAGAAACCCAAGAGAAAGCCTGAAAAGATCCAACCCCCCCCTGCCCCCACTCCCTGCTCCAACCCCATTGTCATCGGCTCAAGCCACAAAGCCTTCGGTCCCTGGGGAGCCCCAAGTGCCCTTCTTCCCTGTGGGTACCACACAGTCTGGACAAGAAAGCATTCCTTTCGGTGGGGCGAGGAGGAAGTGGGCCCAGCCCTGCCAGGCAGGAGGGGAAGAAGGATTCCATTCCCATTGTTCTCGCTCAGACTGCCCCACAATGGGCTAAGGAGCAGGAGGAGGGGGCGCCTGGGGGCCTGTCCGACCAGCTGGAGCAGCAGAAGGGGGCCTTCCCACCTCCCTCCTGGGCTCTTGTGTTTTCTCCCTCTCTTCCTCCCTCCTCTGGATCTCCCACACCCTCTACTTCCCCTTACCCCCACCTGCCCCCTGACCCTCAACAGTATCTTCAGTGTTCAGGAAGCTCAGGGCCCAGGGGCCCCACCCTGATGCCTGTTACCTGTCGCCAGACCCTGCTTGCCCTGTGGAGCTCTGTGGCATTCCTTCTTGCACATCTGTAGCTATGATCCATGGAGTTAAAATCTGAACACATTCCCAACCTTGCAGA
This sequence comes from Macaca nemestrina, assembly GCF_043159975.1. Classification (NCBI taxonomy): domain Eukaryota; kingdom Metazoa; phylum Chordata; class Mammalia; order Primates; family Cercopithecidae; genus Macaca; species Macaca nemestrina. Next base: position 38,203,479 of record NC_092130.1, read on the forward strand.
GCCCACCCCTTGATTCTGAGGACCACAGCTACACTGGGTGGAATTCGATGACCAAAATCGACTCCTTCCATTGCGGTCATCACCCACACACACTCACAGGCTGGGAGTGTGATGGCTGAGGTCATCATTGGTGACAAGTGACCAATAACAACCACTTCTTTCACTGCTTTTAACAAATATGTGCCAGGCACTGTTATAGGTGCTGGGGATACAGCAGTGAACTAAACAAAGATTTCTCTCTTTAAGTAGCTTATGTTCTAGCAGGCAGATCCTTCTTTATTTCTCTGCTCTCACCTGTGTGCCAGGTCCATGTGGCAATAAAATGCCTCCTGTGCAGGAGTAGGGTTTTTGATGCTAACTAAACCTGTCCTCAAGGTCTGCTTCTATCCATCTGCAAACTGTATGGCTTTAGGAGAATTTTTCCTTTTTTTTTTTTTTTTTTAAATGAGAAAGGGTCTTATTCTGTCACCCAGGCTGCAGTGTAGTGGCATGATCATAGCTCACTGTAACCTTAAATCCTTGGTCTCAATCGATCCTCTTGCTTCACCCTCCTGAGTAGCTGGGACTACAGGTGCATGCCACCAGACCTGGCTAATTTTATTTATTTTTGTAGAGATAGGGTCTTGCAGTGTTGCCCAGGCTGGTCTTGAACTCCTGGTCTCAAGAGATCCGCCCACCTCAGCCTCCCAAAGTGCTAGGATTACAGACATGAGCTGTCGTGTCCACCCAGGAAAATTTTTCCTAGTTTTCTAAGTCTCAGTGTCCTCATCTGTAAGATAGAGTTTGTTACTGAAATAAACATTATTGTTAAGGGTAATGGTAGTGAATTACCACAGGGGTTGTTTTAAGGGCCCAGTGAGAAGATATGTGTCAAGGGCATCTTGAATGCTATGGATGTAATAAATAAATGCTCAATAAACATTAGGTATCATTATGAGGTCACTTCTTCTGGGGGAAGCTATCCAGAGGAAGAAATTTTCACCCTCGTTTACTATGTACCGGCAACAGTTCCACTTGCCTTGACTGCTCCCTTTTCTGTGACATCTTATTGTGAGCCAGCTCCAAAGTCAGAAATCCCTTAGGCTGTTTATTTTCCACTTGTGCATATGCTCACCCCAGTGGAGGAGCCTTACACTCAGGAGCTATAATTGCAACCTGGCAGCCAATGCATGGAGCCAGAGGACAAGACCCAAGTACAAACAAACTCCCCATATGGTTCAGACTTCTGCAGTCCACAAGAAAGGACGACCCAGGAAGGTTTTTAATTGTGTTATCGGGCTATTTAAGTTACAGCGCCCTCTGAGAGGGTCCTTTGTGAGCTACTAAACCAGAAGATGATGCAAGTTTCATCAGTTGTTTCATAGGTTTACTAGTCCGTTCTCATGCTGCTATACAGATACTAACCAAGACTGGTAATTTGTAAAGCAAAGAGGTTTAATGGACTCACAGTTCTACATGGCTAGGGAGGCCTCCAGAAACTTACAATCATGGTGAAGGCAAAGCAAGCACCTTCTTCACAAGATGGCAGGAGAGAGAAACACAAAGGAGGAGCTTCCAAACAGTTACAAAACCATCAACTCTCATGAGAACTCACTCACTATTGCGAGAACATCATGGGGGAACCGCCATTCCTTGAGCCCAGGAGTTCAGGACTAGCCTGGGCAACATGGCGAAACTTCATCTCTACAAAAAATATATAAAAATTGGCCGGGCCTGGTGGCTCATGCCTGTAATCCCAGCACTTTGGGAGGCCAAGATGGGCAGATCACCTGAGGTCAGCAGTTCGAGACCAGCCTGGCCAACATGGTGAATCCCCATCTCTACTAAAAATACAAAAATTAGTTGGCTGTGGTGGTGGGCACCTGTAATCCCAGCTACTTGGGAGGCTGAGACGGGAGAATTGCTTGAACCCAGGAGGCAAAGGTTACAGTGAGCCGAGATCGTACCACTGCACTCTAGCCTGGGCAACAAAGAGTGAAACTCCATCTGAAAAAAAAACAAAAACAAACAAAAAAATTAGCTGAGCATGGTGGTGCATGCTCAGTGGTGCACCAGGGTGGGGACTGTTTACCATTGTTGCAAATAAATCCTGCCCACAAACGATGTCCAACTCTTCATGTTTATAGTGGGAGGGAGAAAACCATTTTCAGAGTAGATATAAAGGAAGACCTGGAGTTTGTGAACCCCAACTTCCCTTGCGACGTTAAATCCTAGTCTCATTTGGAGGCCATCTATACAGATATTGAAAGACTCAAAGAAACATCTGAGGAGAGTATGATCTAATCATATTGTCTTAAACAAATGTGTTTTCTGAGTTCTTCTCACCACAAACTTGACTTAATGAAGCCCCACACTGCACACAGCATCCTGCCAAATGTTACCATATTTGTTTGTTGTCAAAGTGCTTCAGAGATTTAATGAGGTTCCATTGAATTCTCAAGCTCCTAGACACGCAGAGTAAAGAGAATGGGGCACAGCCAACATTTCTCTCTGTTTGGATCTGAAGATTTGGGATAGGCCTAGATATCACAGAATCCAAGTCAGATTTTACCACGTGTGTATTGAATAGAGGCAGGGCAGGTGCTGTTTACCATACTGTGTATGCTGTGTTCATTGGAACAGGAAGTTGGTATCAGCTCAGAAATCCCCACGAGGACAGGTCCAAGGTGAAGATACAATAAGCCCCAGAAAGGACTATGTCTGAGTTCCTAATTATGGTATATCTCAGAGCCTGGCAAAACAGCACTCAAAGACCCTGCGTCAGCCCGATTTCTGGTAGAAAATAGGTGGCACACTCAAACTGGATCAATAAGCAGTTTAATAAAGTCTTTATGTACGAGGTTTAAGCAAAGTAACAAGGGACAGTACAGTGTCCTAGGGCAAGCAATAGTGGGGGGCTTCTTTAAATTCCTAGGGGCAAGAAGGGGCAAGAAGAGGGAAAGGTTGCCCACCCAGGGCACCACAGCAGGAAAGGAGTTCCCTCTGCACCTCCCTCCAGCCTCCTGCTGGTGCTTCTCATTGGCTGAAACTAACTAGAGGGCAGAAGGAAAGGGAGGGCAAGGATGCAGTCCACACGCCTCTGCCTCTCTGGTCACAGAGCAGGGTAGAGAAAGAATACACTGGATCTGGAATGGCAAACAGAAGACACCTAGCCCAGCCCTCAGGAAGGATTTGCTGGTTAACCAGAAGCCAGCATCTGACCAATACGAAGCTAAGAGAGAAAGGGGCCCGGTGGTGCTTCTCTCTGTTAGCATGGCTTGTGGATAAAATCAGCTTACTGAGCACCTGTGCACCACGCCTGTGGTACGGGCATCACATAAACTATCTTAATCTTCAAAACATCCCTATGAGATGAGCAGTTATTATCCCCGTGTTACAGATGATAAAATGGAATCTCGAAAGGTTTATGGAATTGCTGAAGGCCTGTGCTTATTAATGGAGGAATAGGAACTAAAATACAGTTTCCTTTATTTTATTCATTCATTCATTCATTCATTCACTCATTCATTCATTCATTCATTCATTTTGAGACAGTGTCTCACTCTGTCACCCACGCTGGAGTGCAGTGACACAATCTTGGCTCACTGCAACCTCTGCCTCCTGGGTTCATGTGATTCTCATGCCTCAGCCTCCTGAGTAACTGAGTTTACAGGTGCACACCACCACACCCAGCTAATTTTTACATTATTTTGGTAGAGACAGGGTCTCACTATGTTGGCCAGCTGGTCTCGAACTCCTTACCTCAGGTGATCCACCTGCCTCAGCCTCCCAAAGTGCTGGGATTACAGGCATGAGCCCTGTGCCCAGCCTTTTTATTTTTATTTCCCAACTTTTCATTATGAAAATGTTTAAACATAGAGAGAGGTTGAAGGGATAAAACAATGAACATCTTTGTACCAATCACTTAGATTCAACAATTGCCAATATTTTGTCATATTTGCTTCATCTATATGTATATATAAATTTGTAGATTTTTTGGTTTACCTTTCCTGTATTTCTTTTTCAGTTTTCTATTGTGTTAAAGTACATATAACGTACAATTTATTGTCCTAATCATTTTTAAGTGTACAATTTGGTGGTATTAAATACATTCATAATGTAGTGTAACCATCACCACCATCCATCTCTATAACTTTTTTCAACCTGTAAAACTAAAACTCAAACGAGAGCATTTCAACAAACCCATTAAACAATAACTCCCTATTTCAAGCCGGGCGCAGTGGCTCATGCCTGTAATCCCAGCACTTTGGGAGGCCAAGGTGGGCGGATCACAATGTCAGGAGATCAAGACCGTCTTGCCTAACACGGTGAAACTCCATCTCTACTAAAAATACAGAAAATTAGCCAGGTGTGGTGGCACACACCTGTAATCTCAGCTACTCGGGAGGCTAAGGCAGGAGAATCACTTGAACCCAGGAGGGGGAGGTTGCAGTGAGCCAAGATTGCGCCACTGCACTCCAGCCTGAGCGACAGAGCAAGATTCCATCTCAAAAAGCAAAACAAAACAAACAAACAAATAAACAAAATCTACCCACTTCTCCCTCCCCTCAAACCCTGGCAACTGCCATTCTATTTTTGTCTCTATGATTTTGACTACTCTAAGTACCTCATATACGTGGAATCATTCAGTATTTGTCTCTTTGTGATTAGCTTATTTCACTTAGCACCATGTCCTCAGGGCTCATCCATGTTGTAGCGTGTGTCAGAATTTCCTTATTTTTTAAAGCTGAATAATATTCCACTGTTTGTAGGCACCACATTTTTGTTTCATTCATCCTGGATGAACATTTAGGTTGTTTCTATATCTCAACTATTGTAAACAGTGGGGCAAGAAGCAGGGGAGTGCTAACATTTCTTCAAGTTGCTGATTTCAATTATTTTGGATAAATACCCAGAAGTGGGATTGCTGTCTGGTAATTCTATATTTAAGTTTTTGAGGAACCTCCATGCTGTGTTTTCCATAGCAGCTGTATCATTTTGCATTTTCACCAACAGTCTACAATGGTTCCAATTTCTCCACATCCTTGCCAAGTCTTATTATTTGGGTTTTTTGATAGGCGCCATCCTAATGGGTATGAAGTGGTATCCCATTGTAGTTTTGATTTGTATTTCTCTAATCATTAATGGTGTTGAACATCTTTTTCTGTGATTATTGGTCATTTGTTTATCTTGTTTGGAGAAATGTCTATTCAAGTCCTTTGCACTTTTTTTTTTCTTTTTTTAGACGGAGTCTTGCTTTGTTGCCTAGCTGGAGTGCAATGGCACGATCTCGGCTCACTGCAACCTCTGCCTTCTGGGCTCAAGCACTTATCCTGCCTCCAGCCTCCTGAGTAGCTGGGATTACAGGTGCCTGCCACCAGGCCTGGCTAATTTTTGTATTTTTAGTAGAGACAGGGTTTCACTGTGTTGGCCAGGCAGGTCTTCAACTCCTGACCTCAAGTGATCCACCAACCTTGGCCTCCCAAAGTGCTGGGATTACAGGCATGAGGCACCACGCCCGGCCTCTTTTCACATTTTTGAACTGGATTGTTTGAGCTAAATACGTAGATTTTTCCTTGGGAAAATATAAAATAAATTGCATACTTCCTCATACATCTTCAAAAATGATGGCATTCTCCTCATAACCACTCTGCTACTGGCACACTAAGAACAGTAACATCAATTTCTGAATATCAGTCAAACAGCTTAGAGTCAAATTTCTGTAGTAGTCCCAAAATATCTTTTATTTAATTTTTACTTAAATCAAGAGCCCATTAAAGTTTGAGCACTGCATGTGGCTGTCATGAATTTTTTTTTTTTCCCAAGACGGAGTTTAGCTCTTGTTAACCAGGCTGGAGTACAATGGCATGATCTCAGCTCACTGCAACCTCTGCCTCCCGGGTTCAAGCAATTCTCCTACCTCAGCCTCCCGAGTAGCTGGGATTACAGGCATGCGCCACCATGCCAGGCTAATTTTTGTGTTTTTAGTAGAGACGGAGTTTCTCCATGTAGGTCAGGTTGGCCTTCAATTCCCGACCTCAGGTGACCAGCCTGCCTTTGCCTCCCAAAATGCTGGGATTACAGGCATGAGCCACCAAGTCTGGCAGTTGTCATGAATTTTAAGCCTCTTTTAAGTTAGAACTGTATCCCAAAATTTTTTTTGTTTTTTTTTTTTTTGAGACAGGGTCTCATTCTATCACCCATGCTGAAGTGTAGTGGCAGGATCTCAGCTCACTGCAACCTCTTCCTCCCAGGCTCAAGCAATCCTCCTGCCTCAGCCTCTAGAGTAGTTGGGAATACGGGTGTGTGCCACCGCACCCAGCTAATTTTTGCATTTTCTGTTTTTTGTTTTTTCGAAACAGAGTTTCCCTCTGTCACCTAGGCTGGAATACAATGGCCAGATCTCAGCTCACTGCAACCTCTGCCTCCTGGGCTCAAGGGATTCTCCTGCCTCAGTCTTCCAAGTAGCTGGGATTACAGGCATGTGCCACCACACCCAGCTAATTTTTGTATTTTTAGTAGAGACAGGTTTCGCCATGTTGGCCAGACTGGTCTCGAACTCTTGGCCTCAAGTGATCTGCCCACCTCGGCCTCCCAAAGTGCTGGGATTACCGGCATGAGCTACCACACCTGGCCCCAACTTTCTTATTAAACGATGTTGGCTTTCTTTTTTGTTGTTTGTTTGTTTTGAGACGGAATCTCGCTGTCGCCCAGCCTGGAGCGCAGTGGCGTGATCTTGGCTCACTGTAATCTCCGCCTCCCGGGTTCACACCATTCTCCTGCCTCAGCCTCCCGAGTAGCTGGGACTACAGGTGCCCGCCACCACGCCTGGCTAACTTTTACAATATTTTTAGTAGAGACGGGGTTTCACCATGTTAGCCAGAATGGTCTCGATCTCCTGACCTCATGATCTGCCTGCCTCAGCCTCCCAAAGTGCTGGGATTACAGGTGTGAGCCACTGCGCCTGGCCGATATTAGCTTTTTGAAGAGGCCAGCCCTGCTGTCCTGTTGAACACTCTACATTCTCCATTGGTCTGATAGTTTTCTCATGATATCATTTAACTTGTTCTTCTGTTCCTTATCTCTGTAAACTGGAAGTAGAGGATGAATATGATTCAGATTAGGTATTTTTGGATGGAATGCTTTATAGGTGATGCTGGTCCCTCCTGTTGTATCTCCCCAGGAGGCCTTTGATGCTAAGTGGCCCTTGGAGCCTGCACTTTTACCTGCCAGTCAAGAGACAGTTCCCCAGCTGGGGGTGAGAGTAGAGGAAGACCTGGAGGTAAGTTTATCAACCATTAGAAAAATCTGCCTCACGGCAGTCCAGACAGGGGATTTCATATTGAGAGCTGTCTGGATGGTTGAATGGAAAATCTGTGGGAAAGTATAGGACAAGAAGTGGGAGAGGCAGGTGCCACCGCCGTCTGGAGAGGTGTAAGTCTCCACACTGTTGTAACCTATGTCAGTTTCCAAGTGCTCCAAGCAAAGGGAAACTCCCCATTGCGAAGCATAAAAATAGACTTATACCTGTTTCAGAGTCACCCCCATCCCACTACTAACATGCACACACAACCAGGGATGTTCACCTTTCTTATGTGTTCCCTTTTGCCCATCAACTTATGTTCTTTTTTTTTTTTTTTTTTTTTTGGTCAAGGACTCTCCTGTTACAAGAAGTAAAAACCCACTCCAGCCAACTTAAGTGAAAAGGGCTATATCAGAAAGAAACAGGAATATAAGGAAAGATACAGGTCCTGAACAAAGAACTGTTCAGCTTCTCTCAAACGACACCCAGACATATTTAGTAGACTTGTTTTGGGGTGTCTGGCCAGCACACAAATCCCCAAGTGCCCTAAAAGCCCTGGTTTTTAGGACACCCTCCTTTGGCTATTGCATTAGGATTGGTCACTGGATCTGCACTGAACCAGTTTGATTCTGCCTCCCAGAAATTTGGAGTTGGAACTAAGAGATTCAGGTCAGTCTCTGCTGCTTGCTTGAACTGAGAATACACTACTTCAATAAAGCTGAGGAAGCCACCATGCAGAAAAGGAACAATGAGGCTGACACACAGAGAAGCCAGAGGTGCCACAGGGTCCTAGAGAAAGGAGGGAGGCACTGCCCAGAGGCTTTTCCGCAAGAGACCCCGGTTCCTTATAATTCACTCTTCTAGACTTAAGCCAGTTTGTAATGAGTCCCTGTTACCCTGCTACTAATTTATCCTAACCAAACAGTAGCAGACCAAGGGCAGGGCACAGGAGCAGCCTGCCCCAGTGGGAGGAATATTTTCCCTGACATTGTTTAGAATTGCTGGTGTATGGCAAGCACCCTTAGGTTGGTTTTATTCTTTATTCTCTTTTCATTCTCTGCAGACAATGCACCCCCTTATTGCCTGCACCGGGGGGGCCGCTCCTGCCACCCTGCTCTTTGTACACTGCTGTGACTAAGTCAGTGAGGAGCAAACCGGAAGGGTTTTGGAAAATGCTTTTTAAAGTCCTTGTTTCCTTCTGCCTTCCTGGCCCTAATTCAAGTGTGCTCCTGAAAGAAGCCCCCAGAAAGCCAAGAACTCCCAATAGGCCCAAAGAAGGAAGCGTATCCTCTTTCTAGCCTAAAGAGGGGCAGAGGACACCTGTGCCTATGGGAATCAGCCGTGGACATCAGTGGGGCCAGAGCCATAGTGTGAGGCCTGTTTCCAACTAAGCACCTCTCCAGAGGCCACGTTAGTCACCTGATTATGGATTTTCATCATGGTGGGAAGACGGCTGGTGTCACCTCCTTTCTGCAGGCATTCACTCTTCTGTTTACTCAATAAGATGCAGCTCTTAAAAGGTAGTGAGGGTTAAGGATGGGAGCCCAGAATCCTCCTTGGTGGAGAAGAACTTGCATGCCAGACTTGCAGACACAACTCAAGCGTTACTTTTCCCAGAGACATCCCAAGAAGGCCAGCCTCATCCCAAGCCTGTGTGAGCGTGCCCCTGCTGGGCTGAGATAAAAGCTACCTCAGGGAAGCAAGGTTGCACAGGGGTTAAGAATGTGGTCTCTGAGCCAGGCTCTGTGGCTCTGACTGTAATCTCAGTACTCTGGAAGGCCGAGGTAGGAGAATCACTTGAGCCAAGGAGTTGGAGACCAGCCTGGACAACATAGTAAGACCCTATCTCTACAAAAAGTAAAAACAAATGTAACCAGCCATGGTGATGCACACCTACAGTCTCAGCCACTTAGGAGGCTGAGGCGGGAGGATTGCTTGAGCCCAGGAGTTGGAAGTTAGGGTGAGCCATGATTGTGCCACTGCACTCTAGCCTAGGCAACAGAGTGAGACTCTATCTCTAAAAATAATAAAAATAAAAATGGGTCTCTGGACCCAGGTTGCCTGGGTTTGAATTCTGGCTTCACCACTTAACAGCTAATGACTTCAGCAGCTGGGTGCGGTGGCTCATGCCTATAATCCCAGCACTTTGAATCACTTGAGAGGCCGAGGCAGGCAGATCACAAGATCTGCAGTTCGAGATCAGCCTGGCCGACATAGTGAAACCCCGTCTCTACTAAAAATACGAAAGTTAGTCAGGCGTGGTGGTGTATGCCTGTAGCCTCAGCTACTTGGGAGGCTGAGGCAGGAGAATTGCTTGAACCTGGAAGCCAGAGGTTGTGGTGAGCCAAGATCACGCCAATGCACTCTAGCCTGGGCAACAGAGCGAGACTCTGTCTAAAAAACAAAAACAAACAAACAAAACAAAAAAACAGCTAATCACTTCAGACAAGTTGCTCCATCTTACTTAGCCTCAGTTTTTTTTTTTTTTTTTTTTTTTGACATAGAATCTCACTTCCAAAGTGGCTTAGCCTCAATTTCATCATCTGCAGACTCAATATACTGTGTCCCTCCCTTGTATGGATATAGTGGGGTCTGATAAGACAATGTATATAAAACATTCAGTACAGTGCCTGGCTCATGGTAAGTGTGTGATCACTGCAGCCTCAACCTGCCAGACTCAAGCAATCCTCCTACCTCAGACTCTTAAGTAGCTGGGGTTACAGGCACATACCACCACGTCCAGCTAGTCTTTGTATTTTGGGTAGAGATGGGGTTTCCCCATGTTGCCCAGGCTGGTCTCAAACTCCTGGTCTCAAGGAATCCACCCATCTCAGCCTCCCAAAGAGCTGAGATTACAGGCATGAGCCATCACTGGCACCCAGCCAATGCTACTTCTTTTTTAGTTTTTTTTTTTTTTTTTTTTTTTTTTGAGATGGAGTCTCGCTCTGTCGCCCAGGCTGGAGTGCAGTGGCCAGATCTTGACTCACTGCAAGCTCCGCCTCCTGGGTTCATGCCATTCTCCTGCCTCAGCCTCCCGAGTAACTGGGACTACAGGCACCTGCCACCACGCTGCTTAATTTTTTGTATTTTTAGTAGAGACGGGGTTTCACCATGTTAGCCAGAATGGTCTCAATCTCCTGATCTGCCCTCCTTGGCCTCCCAAAGTGCTGGGATTACAAGCTTGAGTCACCGCACCCGACCAAATGCTATTTATTTAATTAACTTCCTGTTACAAGGCCGGGCGCGGTGGCTCAAGCCTGTAATCCCAGCACCTTGGGAGGCCGAGGCGGGTGGATCACGAGGTCGGGAGATCGAGACCATCCTGGCTAACATGGTGAAACCCCGTCTCTACTAAAAATACAAAAAATTAGCCGGGCGTGGTGGCGGGCGCCTGTAGTCCCAGCTACTCGGGAGGCTGAGGCAGGAGAATGGCCTGAAACCCGGAGGTGGAGCTTGCAGTGAGCCGAGATCGCACCACTGCACTCCAGCCTGGGTGACACAGCGAGACTCCGTCTCAAAAAAAAAAAAAACAAAAACTTCCTGTTACTTACCTAACTCTTCTGCGGCTCTGATAGCTCTTTGAAGGTAGGAATTGTATCTTACCTGAGTCTTTTTTTTTTTTTTTGAGACGGAGTCTCGCTCTGTTGCCCAGGCTGGAGTACAGTGGCGTGATCTTGGCTCACTGCAAGCTCTGCCTCCTGGGTTCAAGCGATTCTCCTGCCTCAGCCTCTTGAGTAGCTGGGGTTATAGGAATGCGCTACCACGCCCAGCTAATTTTTGTATTTTCAGTAGAGACAGAGTTTCACCATGTTGGCCAGGCTGGTCTTGAACTCCTGACCTCAGCTCACCTGAATCTTTATCCCCAGCCCAGCAGAATCTCACTCATGCCAGTTGCTTTGTCAGTGGATGAGGAAACTCAAATATAGCGTCCACTGCAGGGCAGGACAGGTGTGGCGCTGCCCCAGAGGCACACAGTCCGAGGGAATTGTGAGAGAGAGCCTCCCAGGAAGTGCATCAGAGAGGACTTCATGTGGGAGGCAGCCACTGAGCTGGGCCTCGAAGACTACTTTCTGCAGGGTCACCTGTTTAATCCCTAAAGAGACGCTCTCCACATCTCAAGGTAAAGCACCCAACGTCTTCACCTTCAACTAAATCCTGAGGCCCTTTATTTTCTTTTCAGCATCAAGGCTGAATGATGGGGCGGACAGTCTGCCTGTTTTCTCAGTCGCCTGGCAACCTAACCTAACAGATGTGTCCAGCATCAAATACTCCTCCTCACCCCCTGCCTTTGCCCCACAAGACCAGGAGCAGGCGCTGGAGTGCTCCTCCCTGGGGCTGGGCCACAGGCCTTAAAACTCTCTACTTCCTCCTCCTTGGGGGTACCCCTTCACCCTTTCCCGAACATCCTCCAGGCCTATGCACATGACGGAGAGCTGCGGGTGGGGTGTGGGGTGGGTGGCAGTGACAGGGCCGTGGAGAGGATTGGGGCTCTCGGGGTGCTTACTCGGATGCAGTGTTGCTCTTTGCCCACCTCTCCTCATGTCCTCCGGTGCCTCTCACAGAAGTGAAGATAGAACAGATGACTGGTGTAAGGAAGCCTGTGCCCATGGCCCAGGAATTCCTCCAGCCTAATTCACGGGCTTCGGTTCTAATGCACTAGAATTCTCCACTGGGCTAGGGCACCAAGAGGATTCTGGCCCGCAGCGGTCACACCTGCTGCTCACTTCCACCTCTCACATCTGCTGTGAGGCCCACTCCCCACCAGCTCCATCAGCCAGAATGCTGCTGCGGCTGGGGGTGTGAGGGAAGGGAGGCGGAACACTTCCTATCCCAGGGGCAATTTCAAAATCAACGCAACCCTTCCCGACCCAACAGCAAACCAACTGCTTGTTTAAGGAAATCAGTGGAATGTATGCAATTAATTACAGGGCAAATCTCAAGTCAGACTAAATACTGGAAATCAGGAACCAGAGTCCAAGTCCCTTTCGTGATCGGAAGGGGGAACTTCCCGATTTGATTGCAGAAAGCAATTTACTTCAATTAGCAGTGACATAAACAGAGTGATTGCTTAATAGGAGCACTGAATCTCTAAAAAATAAACAGCCTGAATTGCATCCTTTACCATTATATTAGCAGCATGGGATTGCTTTTCCCAAGACAGGTTTGATTAACTCTTTAGGAACCATCCTCACTCCTCAGCAGATCTCTTCAGAGCTCCTGAAAAGTCTTCACACCATGGTCCTGGCATTTGTTGTGCACCTTGGCCATACACGTTCATCAGTTTGCTTGTTGCTTTAACTTTCAAGTCTTTTAATCCTCTATAATCCTGTAAGATATGTATTATTATGCCCATTTTTAACAGATGGGGAAAATGAGGCTCAGAAAGTTCAAGGGAGTGATCTTTTCAAATACATAACTAATCATGTCATTCCCCTGCTTAATTTACCCTCAAAAGCCTTCCAAATCCCTCAGCAGAGCCTCCAAAGCCCTGTGTGATCTGTTTCTGGCCTACTTCTCCCACCTCTGCTCAAACCACTTCCCTATTTGCTTACCATATTTTATATTTTGAGGCCACTGCCTGTTCCGCAAGTGCGTCAAGCCCATTCCCATCTCAAGGCCTTTGCACTCGCTGTTCCCTGCGCCTGGAGCACTCTTCCTCCATTTCTAGAACTGACTTCTCAACTTCCAGGTCTCTGTTCAGATGCTACCTCCTCAGAGAGGAGTTCCCTGTCTGTCCCATGTTCCCCACTCCCTTTTGGCTTTTGACTAACACTTAGCATTATCCAAAATTATCTTGTTTGTTTATAGTTTATAGTTGATGTATTTCTTGTTTGTCTCCCTCCTGGAATATAAGCTCCAGGGCGGCAGAGATCCTGTCTCCTGTTTGTCTTGTTCATTTGCACAGGGTCAAGCATACGGTAGGCAGACAGAAGATATTTGCTTAATAAAGGAAGTATTGTCCCTGCTTTTATACAGATGAGGAAATGGAAGTTGGGAGAAGTTAGGCCATTTCACAAGGTCAGACAGCTGGGAAGCAGCTCCAGGGGATTCACAGGATTCAGACATCGCTTTCTCCCACGTAGCTACACTACTTTTGTTCTGAGGACCCTCCTTTCCTCCCTATTCTCTTCCCCCACCACCTTCTCACCTCTACCCTACCACCCTAGCCCCAGAAGGTAGGCACTCATCCAACCAGCTGGGAGAGCATGAAAATCACAACCACAGAGCAAAATCTCCTCTTCCTGCTTAAACTGCCTCCTGTGGTATTGATGCTTCTCAGCTGGACAGGGTCCCCCTCATTGCAAGAATGCGAATTCTGGAAGTTAAAGATCTTAAGACCCCTCTGCCTCTGGCTCCCCACCTTGAAGGGTTTAGGTACTGAACTGGGCTCCCCTTGGGAAATACATCCCCAGACCTGGGCTGTTGAGGCAGTGGGAAAGATGTTTGGTGAAGCTTTTGCTGCCCTGTGACCCCATCCCACCCACAGCCAAATCCTATCCTTGGCCCAAGCTCCCCACACTGCCCAGTGAATTGGGGCTGTAAACTGGAGAGGGAAGGCTGGACAAGCCAAGGTCAGTGGCAGAAGAAGGGCAATGGGAGAAGACGAGGGAGGGGGTGAACACTGAAGAATTTGAGAGATGTGTGAGCACCCCAGAATTGGGCTGTAGGGAAGTCAGCCTCCCTGAGCAGGCAGCTGGGTCGGGGCTGACCTGAAAGCAGAGGTCTGTCTGTCCCTTAGACGCTGGCTGGCTTTGGGGCTCAGAATCTTCATCTGGTCCGTCTGCAGCATCACCTTCAGGAGAAGTTCAAGTGCAGCTGTCATTGCAGTCCCAGTTTCACTGTCCGTTTCTTTTGTCTCCTTGAACAGGGCTTAAACCTCTCTGAAGCCACTTCCTGCTTGATAAGATCACATCGCCTACCTTGCCTCACATACAGATTTTTTTTTTTTTTTTTGAGACGGAGTCTTGCTCTGTCGCCCAGGTTGGAGTACAATGGTGTGATCTCGGCTCACTACAACCTCTGCCTCCCGGGTCCAAGTGATTCTCCTTCCTCAGTCTCCTGAGTAGCTGGGATTACAGGTGCATGCCACCATGCCCAGCTAATTTTTGTATTTTTAGTAGAAACGGGGTTTTACCACGTTGGTCAGGCTGGTCTTGAACTCCTGACCTTGTGATCCACCAGCCTCAGCTCCCCAAAGTGCTGGGATTACAGGTATGAGCCACCACACCTGGTCATATGCAGATTTCAATAGCTTTATTTATTTATTTTGAGACGGAGTCTCGCTCTGTCACTCAGGCTGGAGTGCAGGGTGTGATCTCAGCTCACTGCAGCCTCCGCCTCCCAGGTTTAAGCAATTCTCCTGCCTCAGCCTCCCAAGTAGCTGGGATTACAGGCATGAGCCACCAAGCCTGGCTAATTTTTGTGTTTTTAGTAGAGATGGGGTTTTACCATGTTGCCCAGGCTGGCCTTGCACTCCTGGGCTCAAGCGATCTGCCACGCCCAGCCCAGATTTCAGTAGTTTTAAATAAGAGAATGAATGGGAAAGTGCCCTGGAAGGGTTAAAGTATAAAGTATACTAAGGAGGTACTTTTGTTTTACCCTAAATGGGAAAGAGACTTTAACATTCATTTAACATGTGTCAGAGGTGGCATTTCCTATGCTTATTGAACAGGTTTGGAAACTGAGGCTTACAGAGCAACTTGCCTCCAGTACAGATCCCTGAAGTCTAGGTTTTAATCACTGTCTATGCTGAATGTATGCAACTGGGACTAGATCCACTCAGACCGTGAAAGGTGAAGGGCGGTGGGTGAAGGGCGTGGGGTACAAGATGCAGATGGGGAAGGGCATGGGCCACTACGGCCATGCAAAGGGCTTTTGATGATTTAGTTCCAGGTTACAATAAGGATACATTGAGACAGAGTCTTGCTGTGTAGCCCAGGCTGGAGTGCAGTGGCACCATCTTGGGTCACTGCAACCTCTGCCTCCCAGGTTCAAGCAATTCTCCTACCTCGGCCTCCCCAGTAGCTGGGATTACAGGTGCCCACCACCACACTCAGCTAAATTTTTTGGTATTTTTTAGCAGAGATGGAGTTTTACCATGTTGGCCTAGCTGGTCTTGAACTCCTGACCTCAAGTGATCCATCTGCCTTGGCCTCCCAAAGTGCTAGGATTGCAGGCATGAGCCACCATGCCGAGCCAAGGCCAACATCTTTAAAAGCCTCCCTGGCAGCGTGTGCACATGGCCTGGTGAGAACAGGAAGTGCTGGGCAATGGGGCTGGGAAAGGACGGATTTGGGGTACGCTTCGAAGTAGAACCAGCAGGGCCTATTGAGTGTGGGTGAGGATGACTAAGAGGACTAGCGGTTGGCAATGCTCTGCAAAGGGGTAAAGCAAAAGTCCAGAGCTGTTTCTTGCTGGGGACATGTAAAGAATTTAAGAAGATCCTGAACCAAGGGGATAAATGTGAAAAACTCTTGAAAATGGGCCTCATGTATGCCCTCGGAATAGGGATGTTCAGCACCTCTAGCCTGATTGGCTAGAGCCATTCCATTTCTTTCTTAAATTAGGCGTTTATTTATTTATTTATTTATTTACTGACATGGAGTCTCGCTTTGTCACCCAAGCTGGAGTGCAGTGGCACCATCTTGGCTCACTGCAACCTCCACCTTCAGGGTTCAAACGATTTTCCTGCCTCAGTCTCCCGAGTAGCTGGAACTACAGGTGCATGCCACCACGCCTGGCTAATTTTTGTACTTTTAATGGAGACGGGGTTTCACCTTGTTGGCCAGGCTGGTCTCCAACTCCTGACCTCAGGTGATCTGTCTGCCTTGGTCTCCCAAAGTGCTGAGATTACAGGTGTGAGTCACCGGGCCTGGCCTAGGCTCCTCTTTTGTCCCTTCACTGTTAATTATTCCCAGCCTTTTGGGTGAGACAGGATCTTTACTCTTGAGATTCCAGTGCAGCAGGGTCTTCAGAAATACCTTAACATGGCTTTACTTAGACTTTGATGCTTTGATGCTATGGATGCTATGATGATCCAGTTAGATGCTGCCACTGATAATGACTGCTAACATTTTTTGAGTTCTTTACTACACCAGACACTGTGCAAGCGTTTTGTCTGCATTATCACATTTAATCTTCCTAACAACCTCACGGGGCGGGCGGCGGGGGGGGGGGCTGTCTTCACCCCTGTTTAGAGATGGAGACATACAGGTTATGTCATTGCCCAGTGTCAAATGGCCAGTTAGTGGTGGAGCTGGGACACAGACTCAGCCATTCCACACTATGTCGACCCTCCAACCCACTGTCTTACACAGCCCCCCTGGTGAATGCAGTCAGAGTGCATTTCTTGGTGCCTGGTATGCAGCAAGTGCTCCATGAATGCTGCCTCTTACTCAACAGGGGGAGGCTCCCCGTGCAAGACTTCCCAAGCTTCAACAGTTCCTCAGGATTGGCCCGTGACTACTCAGCAGTCAGGTCCTCCCCAACCCATTCTTGTTCCAAGTCCCAAATCTGCACCCTTACAAAAGCTGAGATTGAAACAGACAGTGGCTGGAAGGCTAGCCTTTCCCATAATTTCCCCCGCAGTCCAATCACGGTGGCTACCCAGAGCTCAGCGCTGGCTGAAAACCCAGATCTCAGCCTCCCCGGAAGCCGAGTGACCAAGTTGGCTCAAAGACTAATTTTGTTCTCCTTGTCCCCTTCATTCTACCCTCTGGTCCCAGCCTGAATCAAAACAGCAGGGGCCTGGGAGGTAGCTCCGGGTACCACTGGGACAAGCGCAACTCGGTTCCAAAGAAAATGATAGTATGAGGTCACTCATTATAATATTTAGCTCCCAGAAGAAACCGCTGCGGGCCCCATCCAAACCACAGACAGCTTTGGCAGCCCCAGCATCCTCTTACGGTTACATAAGCTTTGCAGGGAAATAAATACCAACTCATCTCGAAGGAATTTTAAGGACTCATAAACCTTAACCAGTCTGTGCAGAGAGGGCTCCCTTCTGAAGGAGGGGCTGCGGTGCTAGAGAGGAAAGATTGAGAGGGCTCTGGGGCAGGGCTGGGAGGGACACCTTGTAGGCCTGGCTGCAGGACATTCCTCAGATAGACTCAATCCTGCAGCCTCATCTGCGGGGCAAACATCTCCAAGGTCCGCAGGTCAGCCATGTCCCAGGCCACCTCCTTCTTGTATACCATCAGGATCCACTCTCTAGTTTCCTCTTATAGGTAGTGAGTTACCTGTCACTGGAAGTATTCAAGCATATTCAAACATAAACTGCATGGCTTTAAGGTACCGTCTAGTTCCAATATTTTATTTTATTTTATTTTTGAGATGGAGTCTCACTCTCTCACCCAGGCTGGAGTGCAGTGGCACGATCTTGGCTCATTGCAACCTCTGCCTTCAAGGTTTAAGTGATTCTCGTGCCTCAGCCTCCTGAGCAGCTGGATTACAGGCATGCTACAACACCTGGCTAATTTTTGTATTCTTAGTAGAGATGGGGTTTCACCATGTTGGCCAGGTTGGTCTTAACTTCTGGCCTCAAGTGATCTGCCCACCTCGGGCTCCCAAAGTGCTGGGATTACAGATGTGAGCCACCATACCTGACACCAAGATTGTATTTTATATTATGTTTTTCAGGTATAGGAACTACCCTTGGCATCAACAAAAGGCAGGATGGTACCGTAGTCTCTCCCTCTTATTCATGGTCTCCCTTTCTGCAGTTTCAGTTACCCATGATACAGTAAAATATTTAGAAAGAGGCTGGGCGCAGTGGCTCACATCTGTAATCCCAGCACTTTGGGAGCCCGAGGTGGGCAGATCACCCGAGGTCAGGAGTTTGAGACCAGCCTGGCCAACATGGTGAAACCCCATCTCTACTAAAAATACAAAAATTAGCCAGGCGTGGTTGCAGGCACCTGTAATCCCGGCTACTCAGGAGGCTGAGGCACAAGAATCGCTTGAACCTTGAAGGCAGAGGTTGCAGTGAACCGAGATCATGCCATTTACACTTCAGCCTGGGCGACAAGAGCAAAACTCTGCCTCAAAATAAATAAATAAATAAATAAATAAATTAATTAATTAAAAAAAATTAGAAATAGCTCACGTTCACCAGCCTGGCCAATATGGCGAAACCCTGTCCCTACTAAAAATACAAAAATTAGCCGGGCATGGTGGCCCATGCCTGCAATCCTAAATCCTAGCTACTTGGGAGGCTGAGGCAAAAGAATCGCTTGATAATAATCGCTTGTGATAAAGAGAATACTTTATCACAAGTATGTATGTATAGCAAAAAAAAAAAATTACACACATATAGGGTTTAGTACTATCCATGATTTCAGGTATCCACTGGGGGTCTTGGAATGTATTCCCTGTGGATAAGGGAAGATGACTGTATAGATAAAATAATTTGCGTTGGGAACCTGAAAACCTGTCATGTTGTTTTAGCTGATTCACCTTTATGAGCCTTGGTAAGAAAGAAATAACGATGACTCTCTTCTGTCTACCCCATCTGATTGCTGCAAGGGGCAGAGAAGTTGTAGATGTGTAAAAATGTCTTGCAAATCACAAAGTCCTTGGCTAGTAAAGGTGAGATGCCCTGGGCACCCTTGATCAGCCATTCACTAGCTGTGTATCCTCAGGCAACTCACTTGACCGCTCTGTGCCTCGGTTTCCTCTAATAATAATAAAAATAATAATTTGTATAATAATGGTACCGGTCAGAAGTGGTGGCTCACGCCTGTAATCCCAGCACTTTGGGAGGCCGAGGCGGGTGGATCATGAGGTCAGGAGTTCGAGACCAGGCTGACCAATATGATGAAACCCCATCTCTATTAAAAATACAAAAGTTAGCCGGGCGTGGTGGCGCACGCACCTGTAATCCCAGCTACTCGGGAGGCTGAGGCAGGAGAATTGCTTGAACCCTGGAGGCAGAGGTTGCAATGAGCCAAGAGCAAGCCATTGCGCTCCAGCCTGGGCAACAGAGCGAGACTCCATCTCAACATAAATAAATAGATAGATAAATAAATAAATAAAATAATAATAAAACAAAATAATAATAATAGCCTATCTTAAAGAGTTATTAGAAGGATTCAACAATATTTATCAAGGGCTTAGAACAGTGACACAAAGCATGTTATGAATGTCTTCCCCAGTTAATTGAGTTAATTTTCTGTTAGCCCTGTCACTGATCAGTCCTGAGGAACAGAACACAAGCTGGATAAATTTTGTAAGGAATAACAAAACCAATGACTACCATTTAATGAGGTCTTGCTCTGTTGCCAATCACAGCTAACTGCACCCTCGACCTCCTAGACGCAAGTGACCCTCCCACCTCAGTCTCCTGAGTAGCTGAGACTATAGGCGAGCAACATCATGTCCAGCTAATTTTATTATTTGTAGAGATGGAATCTCACTATGTTGCCCAGGCTGATCTTGACCTCTTGGGCTCAAGCAATCCTCCTGCCTTGGCCTCCCAAAGTGCTGGGATTACAGACATGAGCCTTTTATTTTTAATTAATTAATTATTCTCTTGAGACAGAGTTTTGCTCTTGTTGCCCAGGCTGGAGTGCAGTGGCGCAATCTCGGTTCACTGCAACCTCTACTTCTGGGTTTCAAGCGATTCTCCTGCCTCAGCCTGCTGAGTAGCTGGGATTACAGGCACCCGACACCACGCCCGGCTAATTTTTTGTGTTTTTAATAGAGAGGGGGTTTCACCATGTTGGGCAGGCTGATCTTGAACTCCTGACCTCAGGTGATCTACCTGCCTTGCCTCCCAAAGTGCTGGGATTACAGGTATGAGCCACCTTGCCCAGCCAATTTTATTTTTCTTAGAAATGGGATCTTGCTCTGTCAACCAGGCTGGAGTGCAGTGGCACAATCACAGCTCACTGCAGCATCAAACTCCTGGGGTCAAGTGATCCTCCTGCCTCAGCCTCCCAAGTAGATGGGACTACAGATGTACACCGCCACACCCAGCTAATTTTTACATTTTTTTGAAATGGGGTCTTGTTGTGTTGCCCAAGCTGGTCTGGTCTCAAACTCCTAGCCTCAGGTGATCCTCCTTCCTTGTCCTCCCAAAGTGCTGGAATTACAGGCGTGAACTACCACACCCAGCCTACTCATGTACATTATCCTATCTAATCTCCATAATAGTTCTTTGAGGGGGTAAAGGAGAGGGGACTAAGCCTCAGCGAGGTTATATCACTTGTCCAAAATCACAGAGCAGGTAAGTAATGGTGTCAGGTTTAAACCCAAGCAGTCTGGAATGAAAGCCAATTCTCTTAAGCTTATTTGAGGTTTGGGGTATCACCCAGGCTTCTGGGAGGGGTAGTAGGGCACGACCTTGGTGATCCTAGTTCCCGCAGTGAGGGGTGAAAAGAAAATGTCTGGATGATGTGTCATGAACACAATGGGTGACCCTCAAGCCACACCCCAGTGCCTGGCCATTCACAGGGATCCTGGTACCTCTAGTTTCCAAGGAGGAGAAAGTCCTGCCTTCAAGGCCAGATAAGACAGCGCAGTGTCAGGGAACAAGTATCAAGTCTGAGGGAAGTGCCAAGTGCAAGAAGAGACAGGATCTCATCTTAGCTGGAGTGGCCTTCCTCCTGGCCCCCAGGCTGTGGACAGAGGTTAGGGAACACACTTCCAGAATGTCTCTCCCAGAGAGTGAGCCTGTGTGGGCAGAGCAAACTCTCAGAGGTGAAGCAGCCTGCTCGAGTCAGCCCAAACCCAGGGAGAGGTAATGAGTAACTGGGCTCACCCAGATAAAGTCTGCATAACCAAGGCCACCACAGGGTTAAATCCTCCAATGACCACAGGGCTGGAACAGGACCCCCTGACCCAGAGCTGGCCAACCACACCCCCAGAACACCAGGGCCAAGGTGCTTGGGCTCCACTGCTCTCTCCCCACCAGCAGCAGAGACCCTGCCGGGCCCTGCAGCAGCGATCTGATTGCCCCCAGAGGCTAAAAGCAAAGGCATTGTGATGTCTAAAATTCTCACTGGTTGACAATGCCCATGGAAGAAAGAGAACCTGCTTGATCCACTCTCTCCAGACTTCTGTGCTTCCCAGAACACACGGCCAAGAAGGCCCTAGAAAGGTGAGGCCTCACCCCCCTGCGTCAGGCACTGTGCTAATCACAGCCAAGCTTCTGGAGATGTGGGTGCTGAAGGGCATGGCTAGAAGACCGTGTGACCAGGAGACCTGGTGGGGGATGGAAACCTTGGGAGCCTTTTGAAAAATCCTGAATAGATGCAGCTATGAAATCCCACCTGGTCTACTACTCATTCACCAGCAGGCCAGCAGGTGGTTTGGGCCTCCCGCCCTGGCCTGGGAAAGTGTTCTAGGCAGCCAACCAGGAGGCTCACAGGCCAGCTTCATTGGAACCTGCCAGCACCCCCAGCCCTCAACAGCAAGGCACTCGTCCCACAGACCCTCCCCCACCGCAGCAGGCAGGAAGCTGGCAGGCAGCTGGCAGCTTATTTTATGAACATCCAAAATCCAAGAAGAACCGCAAAACCACACTGGGCTGTAGACAACCAGTCCTGAATGAGGCTGAGGCCGGGGATGCCACTTGCCCCCTCCTTCTAGGCTGGGCTTCTGCTGGGCTCAATCAGGGTCACCTCTGCCCTGTGCAGAGCAGTGGTGGGAACCTGCTTTCTGTCCACCAGCCTCTCCTGACCCCCACAACTCCTCAATCAGCTCTGTGGGCTGGGAATACCTGCTTTCTCCCCAGGTGGACTTGAGAATGGGGGATGGGGAGAGAGGGTGTGGGATATGACGTAGCTCAGAGGGTCAGTAACCAATGGAGACTCTTCACTGCCCATGACTAACTTCTGAGAAAGAGGAAGGCATCAGAGGTATGGGGAACTCTAGTAGCTAAAGATGGCATGAGGGAGAGAGGGAGAAATGTATCACTCACTGAGCATTATGTTGGGGAGGTTCTTGTGCCAGGAGATGGAGTTGTACTGCATTCCTTTTAATGATGGTGGCTAATATTTCTGGGTGCCTTTTTCAGCTGTGAGAGTTGGAGGGCGTAGAGACAAACAGATGGCTGGACCGATAGCATTAGAGCTTCTCACCACTTCTCTTTCTTCATCCCTGTCACAGCCTCAGAGGTGGTAAGGTCTTAACTTAGACTTTATTTTCTCCTAAGTGCAGCTCCCTACGCATTTTGCACCCCCATCCGTTATTCTTTTTCTACTGTGGTTCTCGTTTCTCTCAGATCTTTGCCATCACAATGCCAGCTAGATTCCTTTCCTTCCTTTCCTTCCTTTCCTTCCTTTCCTTCCTTTCCTTCCTTTCCTTCCTTTCCTTCCTTTCCTTCCTTTCCTTCCTTCCTTCCTTCCTTCCTTCCTTCCTTCCTTCCTTCCTTCCTTCCTTTTCTCTCCTTCCTTCCTTTCTTCCTCCCTCCCTCCCTCCCTCCCTCCCTCTCTCTCTCTCTCTCTGTCTCTCTCTCTTTTTTTCTTTCTTGTTTGTTTCTTGAGACAGGGTCTCACTCTGTCATCCAGGCTGAAGTGCTGTGGCACAGTCACGGCTCACTGCAGCCTTGACCTCCCCAGGCTCAGGGGATCCTCCCACCTCAGCCTCCTGGATTGCTGGGTGCACTATAGGTGCACATCACCACGCCTGGCTACTTTTTGTATCTTTTTTGGTAGGGACAGGGTTTGGCCATGTTGCGTAGGCTGGTCTGGAACTCCTGAGCCCAAGCGATCCTCCTGCCTCGGCCTCCCAAAGTGCTGGGGTTACAGGAGTCAGCCACAGTACCTGGCTCTTTTTGCTTTTTCATTATTGTTCTTCTCCACTAGGTTATTAACTCCATGAGAACCGATGTATTCTAAGTACTTAGCATAATTCCCAGTACATAATGGGTACATAATAAGTATTCAATTAATATTTATTGAATGAATCAAGAAATGAATGAATGCTAAGTTCAGAGGGAGATGTCAAGAAGCATAAGATAAGCCGACCCCTGTGGCTCACACCTGTAATCCCAGCACTTTGGGATGTCGAGGCAGGAGGATCACTTAAGCTCCAGGGTTTGAGACCAGCATGGGCAACACAGTGAGACCCCACCTCTATTAAAAAAAAAAAAAAGCATAAGATGTGATTCCTACTTTTACTCTTACTATTTCTGTAGTGAAAAGATGGATGTGTAGGGTCGGGCAGGATGGCTCCAGTCTGTAATCCCAGCTTGGGAGGCCAAGGCGGGCGGATCACGAGGTCAGGAGAGTGAGACCATCCTGGCTAACATGATGAAACCCCGTCTCCACTAAAAATACAAAAAATTAGCCGGTTGTGGTGGCAGGTGCCTGTAGTCCCAGCTACTCAGGAGGCTGAGGCAGGAGAATGGCATGAACCCGGGAGGCGGAGCTTGCAGTGAGCCAAGATAGGTCACTGCATTCCCAGGCAACAGAGCAAGATTCTGTCTCAAAAAAAAAAAAAAAAAAAAAAGATGGATGTGTAGAAAGAAGTAGTCAGTAAGAGAAGTCATTCAACAAATGGTCTTGGAATAATGGTTTAAGGCATTCCTAGGCAAAATGGACAAACCTGGAGCCAACCTTCACACCTTATCCAAAAAGTAACTCAAAATGGATTATAGATCTAAATGTAAAATATCAAACTTTTAGAAGAAAACGTGGGAGAAAATCTTTATGTATAGGGTTAGGCAAAGAGTTCTTAAACCTGACACCAAAATCACAATCCACGAAGAAAAACATTAATAAATTGGACTTCATCAAAATTTAAAATTTTTGCTCTGCGAAAGACCCCACGGAGAGGATGAAAAGGCAAGCCACAGGTTAGGAGAAAACATTTGCAATTCACCTTTCTGACAAAGGACTTGGATCTAGAATGTGAAAAGAACTCTAAACTCAACAGGAAGAAAATAAATCCAATAGGCAAAGACTTCAACAGGCACTTCATGAAAGAAAATAAACAGATGAGAAATCAGCACAAGAAAAGATGTTTGCCATCATTAACCAATTGGGAAATGCAAATTATAGCCACAATGGCATACCACTGCACACCTATTAAACAGCTACAAACAACTGCTGCTAAAACAACTGCTGCTATACCAAGTGGTGGGGAGGAGGCAGAAACTGGAGCTCTCGCACGGTGGTGGTGGGATTGTAAAATGCTGCAGCTACCCTGGACAAGAGCTTAGCAGTTTCTTATAAAATTAAACACACTTACCATATGACCCAGCAATTGCACTCCTGGGCGTTTATCCTAGAGAAATGAAAACTGTAGCCAGGGCGAGATGGCTCATGCCTGTAATCCCAGCACTTTGGGAGGCTGAGGCAGGCGGATCACCTGAGGTCAGGAGTTCGAAACCAGCCTGCTCAACATGATGAAACCCCGTCTCTATTAAAAACACAAAATTAGCCAGGCGGCTGGGCGCAGTCGTTCACGCCTGTAATCCCAGCACTTTGGGAGGCCAAGGCAGGCAGATCAGGAGTTCAGGAGTTCCAGACCAGCCTGGCCAATATGGTGAAACCCGGTCTCTACTAAAAAAATACAAAAATGTGCTTGGTGTGGTGGCGGGTGCCTGTAGTCCCAGCTACTCAGGAGGTTGAAGCAGGAGAATCGCTTGAACCCAGAGGCGGAGGTTGCAGTGAGCCAAGATTGCATCATTACACTCCAGCCTGGGCAATAAGAGCGAAACTCTGTTTCAAAAAAAAAAAAAAAAAAAAAAGAAAAGAAAAAGAAAGAAAAGAAAAGAAAACAAAACAAAACTATGTTCACAGAAAAATCCATGTGTGAATATTCAAATCAGCTTTATTTGCAATAGCCCAAAAGTGCCAACAACCAAATGTCCTTCAAGAGGTAACCAGATCAAAAACAAAGTGTGGGCCGCAGTGGCTCACGCCTGTAATCCCAGCATTTTGGGAGACCGAGGCGGGTGGATCACTTGAGGTCAAGACTTTGAGATCAGCATGGCCAACATGGTGAAACCTCATCTCTACTAAAAAAAAAAAAATTAGCCAGGCATGATGGTGCACGCCTGTAGTCCCAGCTACTCAGGAGGCTGAGGCAGGAGAATTGCTTGCACCCAGGAGGTGGAGGTTGCAGTGATTGCACCACTGCACTCCAGGCTGAGTGACAGAGCGAGACTCCATTCTCAAAAAAAAAAAAAAAAAGAAAAGAAAAGAAAGGAAAAAAGTTGGGAGCATCTACACAAGGGAATACTGCCCATGGGTGTTATGCTGAATTCCAAAAGCTAATCTCAAAAGATACTTGCTAATAACTTCTTTTATATAACATTCTCAAAATGACAAAATTATAGAGAGTGGTGGCCAGAGGTAAGGGATGGGGTGAGGGTGTGACTATAAGGGTAGCCCAAGGGAGTGTGGTGTGGTGATGGCACCGTTTTGTATCTTGATTGTAGTGGTGGTCGCACAAATCTATGCAGGTGACAAAGTTTCATAGAACTCTGCACACATACAAAAGTTCATGTATAAACTGGTGAAATTCAAATAGGGGCTGTCATCTAGTTAATGTTGCCATACCAATGTCAACTTCCTGGTTTGTTAATGTGCTGTAGTTATATAAGAGGTTATCACTGGGGAAGCTCAGGGAAGGGTACAATGCATGGACAGGACCACTGTGGACTAGTTTTGTAACTTCTTTTTTTTTTTTTTTTGAGATGGAGTCTTCTCTGTCGCCCAGGCTGGAGTGCAGTGGCACAATTTCAGCTCACTGAAAACTCTGCCTCCTGGGTTACAGCAATTCTCCTGCCTCAGCCTCCTGAGTAGCTGGGACTGCAGGTGTGCGCCACCACGGATGGCTAATTTTTGTATTTTTAGTAAAGACAGGGTTTCGTCATGTTGGCCAGGCTGGTCTTGAACTCCTGGCCTCAGCTCATCCGCCCACCTCGGCCTCTCAAAGTACTGGGACTATAGGCGTGAGACACCATGCCCAGGCTTATTTTTGTAACTTCTTATAAGTCTATAATTATTTCAAAGTAACTTAGAAAAAATAATAAGGGCAGTAAAGACTAAAGCCCCCAATGTGCAAAATAAGTGTTAGAAGCTATAAGCGCCCCGGGAGGTCTGGCTCCCATCCAGCTGGGAGTGGAGATATTCATTAAGCACCTACTCCTCATTGCATGCCAGGCATCATGCTCCACACTAGGGGGCATTCAAAGATACTGGTCCTATTCTCCAGAACGTCATAATGAGAGAGAAGGCAGTTGGGAGGAGGATGGAGAGAAATGACCATTGTTGGGTCCGGGACCCAGTAGACCCACTGAAAGCTGCATCTTGGTCAGGACTCCATTTGTTACCTGGACCCCCACATCCCCACCTGACAGGGGAGCTGTGATGACACTTCAGGTCCTTGGGTGTCAATGTCAACCCAGACCCTGTGTCCAACGGTCCTCAAATGTCTAGGTGTTGTATTCCCACTTCCCTAGTGCAGAGTGACCTAAATAAATGGTCATAGGTCCTGTTGGGGGAAGCACCGGGGTATCCCATGCCAGAAACAGGAGTTTTACATACCATGGTAATACAGAGTTCTTCTTTCTGGAAACCCAACCACCTTTCTTTCTGGAAACCCAGACAAAGTTTCTCCATGTTGGTCAGGCTGGTCTCAAACTCCTGACCTCAGGTGATCTGCCCGCCTCGGCCTCCCAGAGTGCTGGGATCACAGGCGTGAGCCACTGCGCCTGGCCGGGAGCCAAGTTCTATAGCAGTATGTTTGCCCTCAGCCCTGGCCTGCAGAGGAGAGCCACCACTGAGTGTTTATGCTGGTGCCCTTCTCACCAGCACATTGTGTCCTCTGAGCCCTTTCGTGGACCGAATGAATAGACAGACGTTCCGGCTGGCCATAGCCTATCCATTTTGGCATACTCATCTCCTTGAGCCTTTTAATCCTTTCCTCCACCAACTGCCACAGCAATTCTGGCATTTCATCTTTGCTCGGCAGGATGATTACTTTCTCCACACCTCTGGGGCATCCTGGTAGTGATGCCTAGTTAGTGCCATCTCCCTGGATGCTGCATCTCAGGAAAGCTCTTCCCTGTGTGCTGCGACGTTCTGGTCCTCTGATCGGCAGTCTCAGGTCCAGGCCCCTGCGTACTACCCTGGCCCCTGTGTGTGCTGCCGTCTGGCTTGGTCCTGCCACCCCTGGGGAACGATCCCTTTCCTCCCGTATCAGGCACATTGCATGCCCAGCTGGATCGTGCTGTGACTTAACCTTATTTTTAGGCCTAGTGGCCAGGAGGGGAGGCGGGGGCACTTCCTGAGACACACATCAGGAGAGTGGCCTTTGCAGTGATCTCCGGCACAGGGACAGTGCTAGCTCTCACTCGTGTCGGGTGGGCTATTCTGCATGCTCAGAAGGGTCAGCTGAGTCTGGGAATTCACAGGCTTCTGGAGCATCCATATAGATGTCTCCATCCCATATATATATATCACAGCCAGGTTTTACTCACCAGGGCCTTAACCTTGATATAATGAAACTGCTTCAATGGGCATTTCATCCTGCCCTCTGCTGTAGGAGGTTAGAACTTCTTTGTATCCAAACAAAGAGGCCCTCTGGCTTCACATGTGCCTTTCAGTTGCCTGTTACTGGCCCTCAGCTGTCTGTTCTCTTTCTGAAGGACATCAACTTTCTATGCCATACCCTATCCTTATGGCAACTGTGAACTCCAGACCTCTCAAACACCTCATGCATAACACCTAATAGTGCTTTTCTCCCCTTCTTCACCAGGAGAATCCATAGTTGGGCCACTGCCCCGATCCAGGGGCTGCTGTGCCCCACCCTGTCAATGCTGGCCCCATGATAACTGGTCCAGCTCCAAAACCCACCTGTCAACTGCTTGCTGGGACCATTCCTTGTACCAACTATCACAAGTTGGGTTCTCCAGAAGGCAGAGGCTGATATGGAGCTGAGAGTGCACGATGTTTATTAGAGATCAATACCTGTGAAAGGACAGAGGTGCACAGGAACAGATGTGGGCAGAGGGGAAAGTCAAGCTGCAATGCAGACCTGTCAAATACAGGGCCAGCCCAGTGCAGGGCTCGGGAGCAAATGTCGCAGCAGTTACCCTTGTCAGGCTGAAGTGGCCAGGCCCTGGTGCCCTCGCCTCACCCAGCCACCAGATGGGGCTCCCCTAGGGAAGCCATGGGCTCAGGCAGGACAGCCCCTGTGGGAGCAACAGCTGGAAGCTCCCTGCTGAGAGCCCCGGGCTGGGTACCACGTCTTGCCTTAAGGGTGAGCTGGGTGATGATGGAAAATCAAACTCCTTTTGGCTGATGAGAAACTTCTGGAGAGATTTGAAGTGCAGTTGTGATTTTAACAGAAAAAAGAGAAGGGAGAGACCTCAATGGAGAAAGCAACTGAAGGCTTTCTAGAAGATGGGAGAATGAGAGACTCTGGGAAAAGGTGGGACTGTCAGGGTAGCCTCATCCTGGAGGATGTCCTCTGGGCCTGGAGACACAGTGTGGGGTTGGGGGTGGGGGGGCCTCATGGAGTCACTTGTAGCAGACTGGAAGCCTCTTGAGGCTCACCATCTATTTGTTTCTCTCTCTTGAAAAATTGTTGTGACTATTGTTGCATAAACCCCACAGAGATCTGCGGGTGCCATCCACAGAGGGCAGTTCCCAGTACTGCCCCAGCTGGAGTCCATGGCACTAGCAAAGTTCTTAGAAGAAATATCTGGCATGTAGCATCACTGTTGGGAAAGCAGAGGGATTTGCCTCCTCAACCTCCTGCAGGAGGTCCTGGTATTCCAACTGGATGTCATCACTTCTGCTGATTTCTGCCCAGGAGGGTCACCATCCCTCCCCCAAAGCCCGACTGGCTGCAGGCAGAGCCCTGGGGGTTCACCCACCTCTCAGGAGCAAAAGGCCAAAGCAATGTGGTAAAGCCTCGCTGCACTGTTAACGATTTGAAACGGAGAAGAAAGAAAACCACCAGAATAACCCTTTGACCATCTACACACACCTCACAGTGTCTTGAAATCTACTTCATTGCTCATTTTGAAAGAACTACTTCATTATTTATTTTGAAAGAACTAAAAATGAGGGTCCTCGCAGAGAAGTAAAACACCCCTGACTTGAGAAGAGACTAACACAGAGGGGATTTTCTTTTTGCTTTTTATGTTTGCCTTCAATTGCACTTGAATCCAGATAAACACAAAGTCCCCTTGACACCCTCTTCCCCAGTTCCAGTCCCCTTCTGGAGGTGACCATGGTCAGTGTTTATCTTTCCAAATCTGTCTCTATGTACCTATCTGTATGTGTACAGATAAAAATAATTTTTGTGGCATTTTTAAAAAAACATATTTCCATAATAGCCTGAAGCTTACATTTCTTTTTTTCTTTTTCTTCTTTTTTTTTGAGACGGTCTTACTCTGTTACCCAGATCGTGCAGTGGTACGATTTCGGCTCACCGCAACCTCTGCCTCCCAGATCCAAGAGATTCTCATGCCTCAGTCTCCCGAGTAGCCGGGATAAGAAGTGCGCACCACCATGCCTGGCTAATTTTTGTATTTTTAGTAGAGACTGGGTTTCGCCATGTTGGCCAGGCTGGTCTCGAACTCCTGACCTCATGATCCACCCGCCTCGGCCTCCCAAAGTGCTGGGATTACAGGTGTGAGCCACTGCGCCCAGCCAAAACTTGCATTTCTTACACATAAATATATCTGGGAAATCTTTCCATATTGGCAGTGTGGTGGCATTGGAATGCATCCATTTGGGAAGGCCGGATTCTATCTTCCCTGTACGTAGCCAGTTAGGGTAGACCAAGAGACGTTTAGGCTGAGATTTGGATCTCCTGTATTGCTGTTCAGCTGCTGGCTGCAGCTGCTCCACCTGCCCTGTGTCCTTCTTCAGCAGCTCCATCTCCTGGGCCAGGTGTGTGTTTGGCTCTTTGATGAAGGAAGGGGTCAGCTGCTCCCTCAGGACACTTGTACCAACAAGTTGGAGGTGGAGAGAGACTCCTATGGATCTTGTGGGCTCCCGCTGGTTCTCACTCTTCCCTACTTACATCCCTCTTCTCTTCCTGCCCTGTGGATGCCAAGCTCCAGTGTCAGATGAGAAGGTAACGGCCTTCCCAAGACAGTTTAGCCAGCTCCCCGATTGTTTAAAGTCAAATCCCCATCTCTCTCTCTCTCTCTCTCCCTCTTCGTCTCTCTCTCTCTCTCTCTCTCTCTCACACACACACACACACACACACTGTACCCCCTAGTGGTTCCACTTCTCCAATTGAACTGTTGAGAACACATAATGATACTTCATTCTTTATTCTGTTTAACCACCATGAAAATGGCAATGTGATTTAGCCTCTCTCCTACATGAGACCTTGGGAAGTTCCATTTTGTTCCTCTAACAAACCTTGCTGTAATAAGTACTCTTGTTCATATTTGTTTATTTTTTAAAACCATATCTATAATTAGTTCTCCAGAAAAATTAAACTGATGATTCAAAAAGTTTGCATATCTTACATTTTAGTAGGTAGGTCCAAACTGCAGGAAGGCTGCCTGGAACCAATGTAGATAGGGAACATTGATGCAGTGGTTTTAGTCTCTTCCCCCAACAAGGATAGAGAAACATTTGACAACAATCAATTAGTCAAGATAAGCACTTTCCTTGAGTTCAGCAGTATGCTTGGCACTACACGTATCCAACATAAGAATTCCCAGATTGTACAGTATGCTCAAAAAAGTCTAAGGGACACAGAGAATGTAGTAGGTTGAATCATCAATCTCAATTCTTCACTGCCCTGTTGCAGCAGTATCACACATCCACACCTTTGCTATGGTCATGAGAGGGCAAAGTGTGGCATTTGCCCTTGAATTGGGGTTTGGCCTTGTGACTTGCATTAAATACTAATTACAGATTTCAAATACGAAGTGAGCAGAAACTTGAAATATGATTGTGCAGCTGGGCTTGCCCTACTTTTTGGCCATGAATAGAATATGCCTCAGGTGGCCGGGCGCAGTAGCCCACTCCTGTTATTCCAACATCTTGGGAAGCCGAGGCGGGTGGATCACCTGAGGTCAGCAGTTCAAGACCAGCCTGGCCAACATGGTGAAACCCCGTCTCTACAAAAATACAAAAATTAGCCGGGCATGGTGGCATGTGCCTGTAATCCCCGCACTCCAGCCTGGGTGACAGAGCAAGACTCCATCTCAAAAACTGAAAAATAAAAAGAATATGCCTCAGGTATCTGCTGATCCAAGGGGGATGAAAGACATGTGGTGCAGACCTCAACTCAGCCACAGCCTGGAGCCAAGACCCACAGATACTAGCAGAGAGCAGCGGAGCCCCAGCTGGCCTAAAGACAGATCAGAATCACACATTGCATTTAGTCATCATCTCTCTTCAGTCTCCTTCAATGTGAAACAGTTCCTTAGCCTTCATGGCCTTGACACTTTTGAAGATTACAGGTCAGTTTCTCACAGAATGTCTTTCAACTTAGTCCTCATGACTGGATCCTGGCTATGCATCTTTGGCAAGAATATCAGAGAAGTGATGCTATGTTCTTCCCACATCCTATCAGTGCATTTCCTGCCTTGCTTTCCATTTGTCCCATTGCTGATGACGTTCACTTTGATCACTTGATTAAGGTGATGTCTGCCAGACTTCTTCACTGAAAAGTTACCCTTTTCCCCCTTGAAATTAACAGATGTCTTCTGGAGAGACTATCTGAAGCTATGTAAATATTTATTTATTTATATTAGTGTGGAGTCATGGCTTCCTAAATCAGTCAATGGGTTAGAACCATTACTATCATAATTTATTTTGGTCTTTAAATCATCCCAGCTTTGCTTAATAGAAACCCCTTCAAGCTGGCTTCTGTGGTAACATATCCTCATCATTTTTTAGGCACTTTTTTGCTTTCTGACACAACAGGATCTTCCAGGCTTTTCTTACACTTTCTATGCCCTAATATGGGAATCAGTCATTTCTGCAAGGAGCCCTAGTTCCTGCTATTGGAAAATGGTATTTAGAAGATCTGGGTGCTGGGTGTGTTCATTACTAGTGAGGTGTGTCACTCTTCTCAGGCCATCAGAGCTAGTGGACATTGCTATCTCATTTTATTTATCCATCCATCTACTTACGTGTTGAAAGTCATGAGTTCTGACACAGATCTCAATTCCAACACGACACTACAGGGTTCACTTAAGTTCTGTCCCTCTCCATAATTGTAACTCCCTTCTCTGACTCTGAGAAATCTGGCTCCCATTATTCCTAATACATGTACT
This sequence comes from Macaca nemestrina, assembly GCF_043159975.1. Classification (NCBI taxonomy): domain Eukaryota; kingdom Metazoa; phylum Chordata; class Mammalia; order Primates; family Cercopithecidae; genus Macaca; species Macaca nemestrina. The sequence goes on from NC_092130.1 coordinate 38,235,974, forward strand.
TTTTGATCACTTTCCCTACCGTCACCCATCTGCCATCATCATCCTTTGCCCTGGACATGCTTCTCACCTTCTGACACTCTGTGCCCGGCTGCTCTCTTGCATGGACACCCTCTTCAACTCTAACACCCACATGGGGATGTTCTTCTATCTGCTCGGACTCTGATCCTTCATGCCAGGCCCTTCCTCTGTGTAGACAACTTCCTCCCTCTCTGTAGACTCCGATACCTGCCGCCAGGCCTCTCCTCCCCATGCACACTCTCCTCTCCCACCCAGGTTCTGTCTTCCCACACAAGGGCATGCCCTTGCACCATGTGGACACCTCCCTCACCTTTCACAGGCTCTGACATCCTCCTCCCCAGATGCTTCGGCAGTCTTTCTACACAGACACCCTCCTTACCCCACTTAGGCTCCGACACCGCATTCTGGACTACAGCAGTCTCTCCCAGGTGTACTAGGTGCCTGCCTTGCTTTATCCTAATGGTTTTTAGAACCATTCTGGTCAGAATGGGAAGGGAAAGCACAGGAAAGGAAGTAAAAAAGAGGGGGGAGAGAGCCAGGCTGCTAAGTGAAGAACAGACTGTAGGGAGGCAGGAGGAGAAGGAAGACCAGGTGAGAGGCTATCGCAGCAATCCCATCCAGATGATGGTGACTCGGGTGGTGAGAAGTAGTCAATATTCTTGGTACATTCTAAAGGTAAAGTCAGTAAGAGATACTGATAAAAACACTTGGGAATTCAACCCAAGGACGATTTTTTTTGCTGTTGTTTTGCTTAGTTTGCTTAGTCACGTCTCAAGTGGGTTGCAAATAGAAACCCACTCTAGGCCAGGCACGGTGGCTCACACCTGTAATCCCAGCACTTTGGGAGGCCCAGGAGGGTGGATCACTTGAGCTCAGGAATTCGAGACCAGCCTGGCCAACATGGTGAAATCCCATCTGTACTAAAAATACAAAAATGAGCCAGGCGCAGTGGTGCATGCTAGTAATCCCAGCTACTCCAAAGGCTGAGGCAGAAGAATTGCTTGAACACAGGAGGCAGAGGTTGCAGTGAGCTGAGATCGTGCCACTGCACTCCAGCCTGGGTGACAGAGTGAGACTCCATCTCAAAAAAAAAAAGAAAGAAACCCACTCTAACTTAAACAAAGAGAATGACTTTGCAAGGATTCCGGTGTAGCTCTCAAGCTCTCAGAATCCAAAGGCAGGAGGAGCAGCCAGGTCTCACGAGGAGTAAGAACCAGGACCCGGAGAGGAGTCCAGTGCTGGGACAGGCGTCCTTCCTCTCTCTGACTCTCTGGCCACATGGTCGTTTGTCAGTGCTGCTCCTGCACACCTGCTTTATTCTCCTCCCTGGCAGACCTCTTTCCTCTGTTCCACATGCACACAGCAGAAAATGGTGATGATGACCCACGGCTCCTGTCTTACCTATTCCTGTTCAAAAGACCAGTGGGAACCAAAGAGTCTCAGTGGCCCATCTCCTATGGCCTCCTAATAAATAAGTCAATAAGTCAATACCCCATGTAGTGACCTCAAATTCAGCACCACCTGGACAAGTCAGTCAGGAGTGACACTCCCTAACATGTATTCCTTGAGGGGCATTAGTTCCAGGGAAAAAGAACCAATGATATAAAGGGGCATGGCAGGAGGCATATGTTTCATGGTTCCACAGGTTTGGGAAAAGGTTAAAGGGGGACGGGGTTACATGGTACAAAGCTTGCTCCTGGGACCATTTTTTGTCTAGTTGTTATATAATATTTGACCTATGTATGGGATACATGTGATATTTTGTTACATGGATAGAATCCCTAACGATCACGTCAGGGTATTTGGGATAGCCATTACTTCCAGTATTTATCCATACATTGTTGCTAACTATAGTTGTCTTACTCTGCTATCATTGAACATTAGAACTTATACCTTCTGCAAGGCGGGCAGATCACTTGAGGTCAGCAGTTTGAGACTAGCCTGGCCAACATATTGAAAACCCGTCTCTACTAAAAATACAAAATTAGCCAGGCATGGTGGCATGCACCTGTAATCCCAGCTACTCGGGAAGCTGAGGCAGGAGAATTGCTTGAACCCGGAAGGCAGAGTTTGTGGTGAGTTGAGACTGCACCAGTGCACTCTGGCCTGGGCCACAGAGCGAGACTTCATCTCAAAAAAAAAAAAAAAAAAAAAAAGAACTTATACCTTCTGACTGGGTGTAGTGGCTCAGGCCTGAAATCCCAGCATTATGAGAGGCCAAGGCAAGCAGATCACTTGAAGCTAGAAGCTTGAGACCAGCCTGGACAACATGGCGAAACTCCATCTCAAAAAAAAAGAACTCATACTTTCTATCTAATTGGATGTTTGCACCCATTGGCTCAACCTCTCTTTCCTGGCCCCATTCTTGATTGAAGCAGGGACACTTCTAGGGACCAGGGGTCAATGACCTCAAAAGTGTCACTTACCTATCAAATGCAAAGGGTTGAGTGGTGGTTGTGAAGTACATGGAAACAGATGAGACACAATCGGCCTCCTCAAGCCAACAATCTCTGAAGGGAACTAAGAAATGCTACAGTGAGAAATGATCCAAGACAGCAAGGATTGTGTGGCAGGCGCTCTGGAGAGCATTGGTGACTTTGGGTCAGTGGCCCATCTCCTATGGCCTCCTAATAAATAAGTCAATAAGTCAATACCCCATGTAGTGACCTCATGGAATGAAGCCCACTTACCAGCAGGCTGCAATCAGCAGCATCTCAGTTCACAGGACAGAGCGGGGGTGGGCAGGGAGACGGGAGAGGAGAATTCTGGTTATTCTACCGCGGAAAATGCAGGCCCAGCAGAGACCCCTCGAGCAACACTGCCCTCTTATTCTGCAGGCAGTGGGCCTCCACAGGGCCTTGGATCCTCTCACCGCTGATTTATGGCTTGTGCAGCCAGCAAATTTATACCCTCTGAGGATTTTTTTTTTTTGTAGTATTGCTCCTCCAAGTGCTGGCTTTATACCTCAGACATATAAATCTGTTAGAGGGTGGTATATGGCCCAAAAAGTCTTTACCAGGCAGGTAAGATTTTGTTCTCATCTATAGATTCTTTCAGAGTCTCCCCAACCTGAGTCCCCTCTTTATGTATTCAGGCTGTCTTTATTCACTGGAAAAACCAGTCCAATCTACAGTGCCAGTGGTTGGGAGATGGGGCCTGTCTCCTTCCTAATGCCCTAAAATGTTCATGGAGCCATCCAGTTCCCCACAGGTTGGAAGGGTCAATCTCAGTCATCTGCAAGGGGATTTTGCTAATACCTTTGTTTTTTTGTTTTTTTGTTTGCCTGTTTTTTTTGTTTGTATTTTTTTTTAAGTAGAGACAGGGTGTCCACCATGTTGGCCAGGCCGGTCTTGAATTCCTGACCTCAAGTGATCCACCCACCTTGGCCTCCCCAAGTGCTGGGTTATTAGCTCTGGTTGATTCCACCGTCTCTAAGACCTTGGCCAAAGGGGCAATACAACAACAAAACAGATGTGGAATCCTGTTACAACTAATTTCAGTTGTCATTTAAATCTTACATGGCTAGAATCATATTTGCAGTCTAAAGCAATATGGTGCTAGGGCGAAGAAGGAAGTGTCATGCAAATTCTTGAAATTCCTGCTCATTTCCCCCTCTTCCTTTCTGAGTGTTGTTTGGTTGAAGGAAAGTTCTAGTGTTTGATGTAGGGATGGTGTGGCAGGGGCAGGGTGAATGAAAGATATTTATTTCTTGTGGCTGAATAAGCAGAGCTTGGAACAGATCGTCTCCCACTTCCAAGCCAAGCAGCACATCCCAATAACCTTCCCCAGGAGTGGCCTGCTTCTAGAAGAAGCAGGAGGAAGCCAGTGCTGGCCTGGTTCATTTGTGGGGAGGGTTTGTTGGACAAGAGCAATGAAGGACTTGTTCCTGGGGCTCCACACTGAGCTTGGAAGTGGTTCCATCATGCAGGCTCCTTCCTTGATTCAGGGACCATAGATTTTGGTCACAAGGAAATACTAAGATAGTAAGAGTTCCTTGCTTTCCCCTGAAAAGGAATGGTTCACTCTAGGTCAGTGCTTCCAGAGTAGGTTTCATGCAAAACTAGTCCCATGAAATGCTCATCAAAAAGTAAGTTTGGGCAACACTGTTTACAACAGTTCCACCCTGGGATTAATATAGTAGTTTGTTCTGTGAAGGGGCTGAGAAGCCCAGTAGTTAAAACGTTTGGTTAGGACGGGCACAGTGGCTCACATCTGTAATCCCAGCACTTTGAGAGGCCAAGGCGGGCGGATCACGAGATCAGGAGATCAAGACCAGGCTGGCCAACGTGGTGAAACTCCGTCTCTACTAAAAATACAAAAAAATTAGCCAGGCGTGGTGGTGGGCACCTGTAGTCCCAGCTACTCAGGAGGCTGAAGCGGGAGAATGGCATGAACCCAGGAGGCAGAGGTTGCAGTGAGCCGAGATAGCGCCACTGCACTCCAGCCTGGGCAACAGAGCGAGACTCCATCTCAAAAAAAAAAAGAGAGAGGCCGTGTGGAACCCCTGCCCAGGTTTAGGACTGCGCCAGCAGTCCCCTGTGTCACCAGCCAGCTCATACCCAAGAGCAAGCACAGGACAGAGAGAGTCTTCCCCCAGACTAAGATTATCACCGGTTCCTCCCCAGCACACCTGCTCAGGCTGGGGAGCAGAGACCAGCCTCAAGAGATTGTTGACACAGTCAGGCTCCATTATAAGTTGCACTGGGTTGCATTAGCTTTTCTTCCTGCCACCCAGTGGGTAGCAGTGGGGTGGGGGCTTCTACCAGGTATAGCCTTAAATAAAGAAGCTGCACTTTCTATGCATACCGAGAGTGATGGGAACAAAAGTTACAGCTCTACTGTAAATAAACGGAGGTGTTTCTTTTTGTTCAATAATGATGGTACCTCTCTATGGAACACAGTGAGCTAATCCAGAGAGGTCTCAGTCTGTCTACCTGTCTCCTGGGAATAAAGGATTTCTCCTATAAATCGTTCATTGCTCACTTTAAGAGAATATTTTATTTATGTATTTGAGACAAGGTCTGACTTTATCACCACTGAAGAGCAGTGGTGTGATCTTGGCTCGCTGCAACCTCTGCCTCCTGGGCTCAGATGATCCTCCCACGTCAGCCTCCTAAGTAGCTGGGACTATAGGCATGCACCACCACACCCAGCTAACTTTCTATACTTTTTGTAAAGACAGGATTTTGCCACGTTGCCCAGGCTGGTCTTGAACTCTTGAGCTCAAGCTAATCTGCCCATCTCAGCCTCCCAAAGTTCTGGGATTACAGGAATGAGCCACTGTGCCTGGCGAATAGTTTAAATTATGAACAAACTGCCAAAGGACAGGTTGGTGGCTTCACTGTGCCAGTGGCCATGGTTTTGCCTAGGGCCTAATGCATGGGCACTGGAATCAGAAGGGCCTGGGTGCAAACGCTGCTTCCACCATGCCCCAACTTTGCGACCTGGAGCTGCTAACTTCCTCTCCCTGAGGCAAGTGCACACCTGTAAAATGAGGACGACACTCAGCCCGACCTCACAGAGCCCTTGGGAGGTATCAAGTGAGGCTGAAGAAGTACTAAGTACAGGGCTTGGTACCTGTGCACAGTAATTATTTTTCCTCATCAGCAAGTGAGGGCCAGTTGTGGTAGCTCATGCCTGTAATCCCAGCACTTTGAGAGGCTGAGGCAGAAGGGCTGCTTGAGGCCAGAAGTTTGAGACCAGCCTGGGCAACATAGAGAGACCTTGTCATTATAAAATAAATAAAAAGAAAGTTTTTTTTAAAAGTGAGGATTATTACTATTACTATTCCCATATCTCTCTGCTGCATTGTAAGACGTGACTATTGAGTGATTGATTTTCTTTTTGAACAGCAGAACTCTTGTGTCTGTAAAAGTGAATGCTGTTCATTCATGCTCATCTCCAATGGGACTGAGCTGGACATAAGGAGCACTAAGTTTCACAAGCGCCTGTGCCCTGTCCCCCTGGGACTGCACTAAGCGAGGCTCGGAAGGACACTGTGCACTTTCTCTTGCTTTATCGTCAGGGTTCAGCACAAGGCCCGGGAACACAGTAGGGACTACATTCATGCTTTCCCAGTGGCACCCTGCCCTTGTTGGCAATGTTTTCTGGCTTTCAGATTCTGAGGCATCAGCTCTGGCGTAACCTCAGTGGTGACAAGCCTTCAACTTTATATCTGGAAACCATAGGCCATTTGGAGCCCAGACGGCAAATAAGGCGAGGAGGAGCTTGTCCAATGATGCTGAGTGAGACCATTTTTGGTCAAAAGTGCAAGGAAGCAGTTCAGCTTGCAGGCCCTGTGAATGGGGGTGCCCCATGGGGCAGAGAATACGCCAGTGCAAGTAAACCTCTGGAAACAGCGCACACGCCTCAGTGGTCAGCAGGTCAGCTGGCTGGAGGTGAGGACTGATGTGTCTCTTTAACTCTGTGGCCTTAACTCGGGCTTCCAAGTCACGGTGGTGGAAAATTCTGATTGTTTCATTTTAAAGAACAGAAGAATAATTTGTCCTTAAATGATGTGTATGCGGCGCGATTTTCTATTAAAAAGGAATCTATATGGACTATCTCAGGAGGGATACGATGGAAACCGGTAACAGGGCCTGCCTCTAGGGTGGCAGTTGGGGAGGGGCTGGGGACAAAGGTTCCTGGGGCCATGTATTTTTCCCATACCACATTGTGTACCTTTTAGATTTTATACTATTTGCATGCTATTGCCTATTAAACAATTATGAGCAACAGAGCAGGAAAAGCAGGAGGAAGCAGCAGCATTCCTTTCCTGTATAATAAATATTTAACCTAAGTTTTCTCTCTAAAAAAAAAAAAAAGGTAAACCATAAAAGGATTAACAGGAAGCGAATGACCCCATTGGGCCTGTTAGCACATCCCAGGGTTACTCTCCCAGCCTGGCAAAATAGAAGTACATTTCGCTTCCCTAAACTATGTAGGCTTGTAGTTGAAGACAATAAATACCCTTACCCTAGACCCCCATGGATAATTTGCAATAATCAACTTTACAAATAATAATCCTGTAAACTACATTTTGAAAGAAAGTGCTCGATCCACCAACTCCTGCACTCCTCTCTTTGTTGCCAGTTCACTGCTCAGACACTTCCCCTTAAGGGCAACAGGGACAAAGAAGGGTTAGAATCCGGCCTTTTCATCACCTCCTCCATGAAGGCTGAGCTCTAAGACCACAACCTGTGACTGAAGCAAGGGTTTTGGATCATTTGTAATTGCTCTTGGATGACCCACAATTTTTTGTTTGCCAACACTAGTCCTGGGAGGAAGTGAATTAGCTTTAACTGAGGACAGGCAGGAGTCCCATATTCCTCCCACTGTAGATTTTACATTCTAAATGAATGACTGTGTGACAGGCACTGGGGAGGAACTAGGGACAGTCATTTTTGTCTGTGACATGCCCAGTATCCTTTCCTCTTCCTTCAGGAAGAGCTCCCAGGGTTGATTTGGGATCCACCCTGCCACCCTCAAGATGAGGCTCCAAAACACAGCTATGGGGAAGAACACACATCCTAGCCTAAGCCAATCACTGTTCCAGATTCCCTGGGCCATGGGGCTTGGATCAGGAAAGGAAAAATGGCCCCAGGGGAGCCAATGGGCCACAGAGGCCTTTCCTGGGAATGCAGAGCCGGAGACTGGCACTCTCTCTGGCTGGACTTGGATCCTGAGTCTGAGGGGCTGCCGGTGCCACCCCATCTTGTCTTCACAAGGAGTCTACAGCAAGGAGAAGAGAGCGAAGAGAGAGTCCAGGGTTGATGCTTGTCCTCTTTGGACCCTGAATCCCTTCCATTCTCATCCCCACCCTCAGGCATCCTTGTATATGATCCAATAAATTGCTTCTTTTATTTATTTTATTTGTTTATTTATTTTTGAGATGGAGTCTCACACTGTCACCCAGGCTGGAGTGCAGTGGTACAGTCTCGGCCTACTGCAACCTCTGCCTCCCGGGATCAAGCAATTCTCCTGCCTCAGCCTCCCGAGTAGCTGGGATTACAGGCACCCACCAGCACGTCTGGCTAATTTTTTGTATTTTTAGTAGAGATAGGGTTTTCACTATGTTGGCCAGGCAGGTCTTGAACTCCTGACCTCCTGTTCTACCCACCTCAGCCTCCCAAAGTGCTGGGATTACAGGTGTGAGCCACTGCCCCCCGCCAAACTGCTTCTTTATTAAGCCAGAGTGGGCATGAGCTTTTCTGGGTCTTATAACCAATATGGTCCTATGTGACATACTAGTGTGCAAACTCTCGGAGACTGAAGCTTGAATTGAAAGCTGGAAAAGCAGTGGGACTCACTTTGACCAGTGAGCATCTTTGAATTAAACCCTGGACTATTCCTTCAAAGTCACCATGGTTTATATTCTTTCTTCTCTTGGGAACGTGGGAATAGCAGAGGGAAAAAGCCTGAGATGTATGTTAATAATAGGCCATTTAACGGAGGTTTACCCACCATCTTACTACCGTAGTCCACTCCCTCCCACTAAAAGGGCATTTTTTGACCAGCCCCAGGGCTTAGAGTTCAGAGCTTCCTCACAATTTCACTGAAGAGCAGGACATTCTCTTACTGGGAATCACAGGGTCCTCTGAAAGCACAAGCCCGTGTAAGTAAGGAATGAGCCTGAAGATAACACGGGGTTAATAATCTGCTTGTCAACACTTTTAAAGTCTCTCTCAAAGGCAGTTCGCAGGCAGCAGAGCTGGCTGATGAAACCCTGAATCAGAGTCCTCATATGGGATATTTCCTCCCCTCCGAGCTCCCAACTATCGTTCGTTTCTTTGATGGTATAGGAAATTCGTGGACTTATTCCCAAATTGAACTCTCAGTAGAACATACTGGGCAACATAGCACGATCCCATCTCTTAAAAATGTGTGTGTGTGTGTGTGGAGGGGGTGCACACCTGTGGTCTCAGTTACTCAGGAAGCTAAAGCAGAAAGATCACTTGAGTCCAGGAGTTCAAGGCTTCAATGAGCTGTGATGGTGCCACTGCACTCCAGCCTGGATGACAGAACGAGACCCTGTCTCAAAAAATTTTAAAAGTGAAACATATAAAAAGATGCCCAGCACCTCTAAAACTAAAAACAAGTTAACAAGTTATAATTTTTCATCCACGAGATGGACAATGATGAAAACAATGGATAACATCCAACCCTGGTGAGGGTATGGAGAAATAACCGCTCTTGTATCCTGTTGAGGAGAGCGTGTATTATTAGTACACAGCCCCCTGCAGGTCCTCCTCTCCCTGCACATGCACACATGCTGCTCCCCACATCAAGAGGCAGAGCTTGGCTCCCACCCCCCTTGAATCTGGGCTTGCCTTGTGACTGACTTTGATCAATAGAGTATGGCAGCAGTGACATTCTGGAGCCTGGACCCATGCTGCGAGAAACTCAAGCCACATGGAGATACCAGCAAGAGAGGAGCCAAAGGCGCTCCTGGGGATAGCCCCAGCCCAGCACCCAGCGCCAGCCAGCCCCAACTACCAGCCCCAACTACCAGCCCCGCCAGTGAGAACGTTCGGACCCTCCCTCTCCAGCACCACAGGAGGCAGAGCCGCCACTCAGTCCACCCACAGAAACATGGGGAATAATGAATTGTTGCTTTAAGCCATTTAATTTTGAGGGATTTGTTACTCAGGAATAGATAACAGAAACAATATTCATTGTCATCTTGTATGAAATAGAGAAAAAAAAGGAAGCAAAAATCCATCAATAGGAGGATGTTTGCCTAAATTATAGTCCAGTCATACCAGAAATGCCGTGTAGCCATTAAGAAGATTGCTGTGAATCTGAATGAAGTGACAGAGGAAGGCCCCCAAGATAGGTTAATGAAAAAAGCAATTTTTTTTTTTTTTTTTTTTGAGACAGAGTCTCGCTCTGTCACCAGGCTGGAGTGCAGTGGCGTGATCTTGCTCAATGCAACCTCTGCCTCCTGGATTCAAGCGATTCTCCTGCCTCAGCCTCCTGAGTAGCTGGGACTACAGGTGTGCGCCACCACACCCAGCTAATTTTTGTATTTTTAGTATAGCTGGGGTTTCACCATGTTGGCCAGGATGGTCTCCATCTCTTGACCTCGTGATCTGCCCACCTTGGCCTCCCCAAGTGCTGGGATTACAGGTGTGAGCTACTGCACCAGGCCAAAAAAGCAATTTTTAAAACCATATGCCTAGTATGATTTTGTTATGTAAAAATATGTGATTTGGGTAAACACATTTAAAACTATCAAAAAGATATACACCAAACCATTAACAGTATTTACTTATTGGGGGAAAAAATGGATTTGGGGCAAAAAAAAGGGTATACAAACTTTTACTTTTGATTTCTATGTAGTTTAATTTCTTCTTCTTCTTCCTCCTCCTCCTTCTCTTCTTCTTCCTCTCCTCCTCCTCCTTCTTCTTCCCCTTCCTTCCTTTTTTTTTTTTTTTTGACAGAGTCTCGCTCTGTCACCCAGGCTGGAATGCAGTGGCATGGTCTCGGCTCACTGCTACCACTGCCTCCCGGGTTCAAGCGATTCTCCTGCCTCAGCCTCCTGAGTAGCTGGGACTATAGGCACCCACCACCACGGCTGGCTGCTTTTTGTATTTTTAGTAGAGATGAGGTTTCACTGTGTTGGCCAGGCTGGTCTTGAACTCCTGACCTTGTGATCCACTTGCCTTGGCCTCCCAAAGTACTGGGATTATAGGCATGAGCCACTGCGCCTGGCCGGCCTGCTTTTCTTCTTTCCTTCCTTCCTTCCTTCCTTCCTTCCTTCCTTCCTTCCTTCCTTCCTTCCTTCCTTCCTTCCTTCCCTCCCTCCCTCCCTCCCTCCCTCACTCCCCTCCTTCCCTCCTTCCCTCCTACTTCTCCTTCTTCTTCCTCCAGTGAGCATGTACTCATGTTTTATAGTTTTATAATCTAATAAAAGAGGACAGATTTCCACACTTTTTCAACCCAGTCCACTGACTTCCTGAGAAGTTAGGTTGAGCCGGGTCTCATGTTAGCGGTCCTTTCACTGAGCACCTATGATAAAACCAGGCACCCCACATACTATTTCCAATTCTCACAACCACCATGCATTATTTTTCCAATTTTAGAAATGCGCCTGTGTGGGTTCAGAATGGATAGGCAATTTTCTAAGTGTCACCCAACTGAGTGGCGGAACCAGCGTTTGAACCCAGGTGGACCCCACTCCAATGCCCTGGTGCCCTATCAGGTAAGACCTGGGCCAGCCTGAAGGAGCTGATGGTCTGGCCGGGGACAAGAACTCACACATGGACAGGAATTACTGGGTGCAATGACTGCATACAGGGACCTGGGTTCAAATCCCAGCTTCACTGCCAACCAGGTGTGAGGCTGTGGACCAGTGACAGCCTCCTGTGTCTTAGCCATTGAGCAAGCATCTATTGAGTACCTCCTAGGTGACAGGTACTGCTCATGCCAGGTCCCCACCACCTCAGGAGGGAAATCCCTGCCCCATGGAGTTCATGATAAAATACTTGAGCCAGATACGAAACAAGTAACCAGATATGAAACAAGTAACCAGATAAACACATGATGTAACCACAGAGGATAATAAAAGCTAAGAAAAAGAAACACTGCCAGGTGCAGTGGCCAGACATGTAGTCCCAGCTATTCAGGAGACTGAGGTGGGAGGATCACCTGAGCTCTAGAGGTTGAGGCTGCAGTGAGCTGTGATCACGCCACTGCACTCCAGCCTGGGTAACAGAGCAAGACCCTGTCAAAAAGGAAGGAAGGAAGAGAGGGAGGGAGGAAGAAAGGAAGGGAGGGAGGGAAAGAGAGAGAACAAAACATAAAAATGCCTCATTTTCCTGTCTGTAAAATGGGATATTGATGATGCCAATTTCATAGGACCTTGTGCTGAGTCAATAAAGTATTTTCTGTCAGATGCTTAGTGCCAAGCTGGGTGCACAATGAGTGATGGTGCTGATGTGCTAAATTGTGTTTGTACAAGCTGTGATAAAGAATTTTTTAAAAGGTACATGACAAATATTTGCTAAATGAATGCAACGAAGAGCAAGCAGCTGGGCTAGAGCAGTCAGGGAGGACTTCCCAGAGGAGGTACCACAGGAGCCTCCGCTCAAAGCTGGACCACACTTTGTAAGGCAAAGGCCTCCACCCTGCCCAGGAGGTTCTGGAGTGTCCAAACACAAGACAGAGGCAAGGCAAACACGCCAAGCACCCTGCTAATGTGGTTAGTTTGGGCCTTATCTCTGAAAGGAGCTGGGTCTCAGACAGCTTGTCGGGGCTGACCGCAGGGCCTGCCCAGAAACCAGACTCAGAACATGCGCTTGCTGCTGCCACCACCGCGAGGGCGGTGGGGGTGGGGGTGCAGGAAGGCCTGGGGGAGCGCCGGGTTATTTGTTATGGGGTGAAGAGGAAGCTATAAGTGGTCCTCTGTCCTCCATTAACAGCAGGATGGAGTCAGGCTGGAGCCACTGGCTTCGGAGTCAGCCTTGTTTTTTAAACACACATGGCTGGCCCAGGCCTTTTAACCCCCAAACACCCCAGGGTTCCTGCAGGAAAAAAACAGTAGCCTTTGGTCTAGAAACTCTGCAGCTGGGGTGTAGCTTCGGGCATTTCTTTTTAGCTCAGAAACAAACAGAAGATAAGAATATTGTGATAAAAGGAACTGTACTTTTATAATGGATTATTCAAAGTCAGGGAGTCTGGGATGGTTATAATTCTTTATACTTCAGACTCTTTAATGTACATCCACAAAGCTAACAGCAAATAATAAAAATGGATTATCCTTGTCTGCAAAGAAACACAAACTATTTATTTCTGCTCAATCCTCCCCCACCCACTCTCATCACCAAAAGTTGATGCAAAGAAATACAAACTATTTACCGCAAAGAAATACGAACGATTTATCTCTCTCAATCCTCCCCCACCCACTCTCATCACCTGAAAGTATGAGACCCAGAACCATTTACACAAGTCTATGAGTACTTCAGCCCCTCTGAACCGCCCCCAACCCTGTTCACTGGGACTCATTCTATAGCACTCTTCGGTGGGGTGAGGGGTGATTGTACCAGTGATTCTTAACTTTTTGGAGAAGTCCCAGACAATTTGGGAAGCTCATGAAGGCCATGGACCCTCTCCCTAGAAAGATGCACACCACAGATAATTGCGCACCATATTTCAGGGGTCCCGAGACTTCTCAGTCTTGGAACAGTACTTCCTTGATGCAGTACTTCCCAGGTCACATGGATTGGTAAATTTCTTCCAGCTCTCATTCTACAATTGATTTGTTCCCATTCTATACATGAGATAATCCTTAGCAATCAGAGTCTGATGATTAAAAAAATTCTTAGTGGCTCAGAAACACCCAGGAAGTGTTTCTAAGGCTCAATAGTTAGTAGGGCAAGAACGGTTACCACTGTGGGAGGACTAGGGTATTTGCGGCAAGCACCTGGATGGCAGCTCTGAATCCCCACTTAGCGGAATCCCCACTTAGACTGGTGACATGAGGATAGGTCCCTAGGACCCTTATGTCCAACAGGATTTCCATTGCCTTATACCCACAGATGGGCTGAGAAGGTGAGGCTTCTCCTTCCCCCCAGCGCCCATCATGTTCTCATGAGGTCTCACTCTGAGGCTAAGCTCAGACCCCATACTCCACAACGGGAGTCTGCAAGACCTTGCTGCTGAGCAGGGGGCAGGCTGGGTCTGAGAGTCCAGGCCAAATGGGTTTGGGCCCCAGACCTCGGAGAAAAGGCAGAAGTGAACACAGATTCACCATGTCCTCATCCAGCCTCGATGAACGATGACCCAAAAGCTGAAGCTACAGTTCACCCCAACCCAACCAACTACTGTGGGGGGTGTGGGAGGTTGTGTCTTCCAGAGCTTGCAGTTCTTTATCTATCACATCGGGGTTCTGTACCACTTCCCCTCTCCCTGCCACAAAAGAATCATCCCAGCACTTCTGGAAAAGTTTCCAAGGCAAAACTGCTGCCCCGAAGGCAGTCCCTTCAGGAACTGGGGTGATCCGGACAAAGCAATTTCGGGAGGCAGGAAGATTAGAACCCACAAGCCTTTGGTCAGGCTCAGTGGGAGCCAGCCAGTCCCCAAATGCGGGAATGATTACTAACAGACGATGGTCCCAACCTTACACGTGTTCCACATCCACAAACTGGAAAAAAATGTCAAATTAAATATGACACAGGAAGTAGAGATAAAGACCCATGCACACACTGCGCACAAACTCACACACACTCTTCTCATTAGCACGGGATGAAAGCCAGTGGTGACAATTTTTAATTAGAAAGGAGGACTAATAGCCACCTCCCAAGGCCAAGGCACTCGGCTCTGAACACCAGGCCAGAGTTAACTCTTGCAGCTCCAGGGCGGTGCCTCATTATAAATGGCCTCGCACTACAAAAATTAGCCGGGCATGGTGGTAGGCGCCTGTAATCCCAGCTACTTGGGAGGCTGCGGCAGGAGTATTGCTTGAACCCAGGAGGCAGAGGTTGCAGTGAGCCAAGGTTGTGCTGCTGCACTCTAGCCTGGGCAACAGGGCAAGACTCTGTCTTAAAAAAATAAAAATAAGATAAATGGCCCCTGCTGGAAGTGGTGGCTCACACCTGTAATCCCAGCACTTTAGAAGGCTAAGACGAGTGGATCACTTGAGGTCAGGAGTTTGAGACCAGCCTGGCCAACATGGTGAAACCCTGTCTCTACTAAAAATACAAAATCAGCTGGGTGTGACAATGCATGCCTGTAATCCCAGTTACTCGGGAGACTGAGGCAGAAGAATCACTTGAACCCGGGAGGTGAAGGTTGAAGTGACCTGAGATCGCGCCATTGTACTCCAGCCTGGGCAACAAGAGTGAAACTCCACCTCAAAAAAAAAACAAAACAAAACAAAAAGATAAATGGCCCCACTGCTAGAGGAAGCTCATCAAAGTTTTCTAAGCCTTGCTTGGTTAATTGAAGAATCATTAAGAAATGGGTGCATGGGACAGGAGGAAGAAAGGAAGAGGAGGGGAGGGGAGGGGAGGGGAGAGGAGAAATCAAGGGGAGAAGAGACTCTCATGGCAGCATCAACCACTCCACCGGGAGAGCGCTGTTGTGGAGGTTATGTCCCCTGAAGCCTGAGATAGACAGGTTAGACTCCCAGCTTTTCTGTTCACCAATTGTGTGACCATGGACTTACCCATCCTCTTGGTTTCAGTTATCCTTGTCTGTGAAATGGAAATGATAGCATGAACTTGACAAGATTGTTGTTAGGATTCAATATGTATGAAAAGCACCTGTTTGCTTAGAACATTATAAGTTCTCTAAAATGATGGCTACTACCTGGCCATTAAATTAGTTTCATCATTATTCTTTAGTCTTCTGCTTAGAACATTATAAGTTCTCCAAAATGATGGCTACTACCTGGCCATTAAATTAGTTTCATCATTATTCTTTAGTCTTCTTCTGACCATGTTTGAGGAAAATCTTTCCTCTAAATAAATACAAGGGGATAAACTACCTCCTATAGATACTGATTTCAAAGTGTGGGGATGGGGTAGGGAAAGTAAGTAGTTGCCTTTTCCTTGAACAGATTCACCACTCCCCCCCACCACCATCACTGTGTCAGCTGAGAGTGAAATGTGACATCCTGGATGGGCAGGTCCAGCAGCTGTCCTTTAGGGAAACCAGCCCACCCCCCCCCCCCCAGAGAGAAAGACAGCGAGAGCTCTAACACAGGAGCTAACGCCCCACCCCACCCCAACCCTTTCCCTGCCCATCACTCCTGAGTAGCATTTGACTCCAGCTTAAGTTGCTGCTTGAACGGCAGCTTACTGACAGCAATGCAGGTGCATGCTTCCCCCTTCCTCTTTCCAAGTCTATCTGAGAAAGAACAGGCAGGGGAAAGTGGGCTCAAGTCTTTCTAAAACAAAAATGATCATTTTAGAGAAAATCGTTATCATCCTGAAAGAGCTCTTCACATCTCAATGACCAGCTAGTGCATAGGATAGTGCTGGGCACATAGTAGGTGTGCATAAATACCTGTCGGGTATCCAAATGGACAAAGTGACCCAGTTCTCACAGTGGCTACTCCTGAGGCACTCACATGTCAATAATAGAGATACAGAAAGAACTCTACCCCTAGCCCCTGAACAAGTTTCTAGGTACAGGGTTACAATATGCAGTTAAATTATGGCTTCCAATACATTTCTGATTTTACAAAATCAGTTTTGAAAAGAATTTGTTTCTCTCTTCCCGATCAACTTTATTCACCTACTCTTTCTAAGACATTGGATCCAATACCTGACACATAGCTGGTTTGTAATAAATAGGTGTGTAATAAAAAGTAATTAATAAATGCATTACTGATGTCAAGAGCCACACTGCTGGCCTGATGTAATTGTCAGGAAAATATGGCAGCAGAGCTCCAAGCAAGCCAGCCATGTACATTTTCTTCTATTAGCATCCTGTACCAGATAGTATCTTTCTAAATGAGCAGCATTGCTGGCTCATCCAGTGACTCAAGCCACATGGTTTAGAAAAGAACAGCCCACTTTTATTAGTAGCAGTAGAAACAGTGCCAATAATCGACATTTTGTGAGCATGTATTAGCCAGACTCCATGCTGGTTGATTTACATCTGATATATCTTTTAATTCTCACAACAATCTTACGAGGTAGGTTATATTATCCCCATTATACAGATAAATAAACTGCAGCTGAGAGAAGTGAAATGACTTGCCCACAGCTGTGCAACTAGTCTGCGTGCCTCCAGAGGGCTTTCTCATCACACCTGAGCTCTGACTCTCCAACCTGCCCCAGCTTTTCCCTGCATTCCAATCCCACCCACCCGTGTCCATTCCTCCAACACCTCCAGACATCTGCTAAAGCATTTTCCTCAGTCTGGAAAGTCCTTCCTATCTTTGCGAACCATGGAAAGGCTCTCTATGTTAGTCCATTTTAACACTGCTATAAAGAACTGCCCCAGACTGGGTTATTTATTTATTTATTTTTAAGATAGAGTCTCATTCTGTCACCCAGGCTGGAGTGCAGGGGTGCAATCTTGGTTCACTGCAACTTCCGCCTCTCAGGTTCAAGTGATTCTCCTGCCTCAGCCTCCTAGGTAGCTGGAATTACAGGCGGCCGCCACAACGCCTGCTATTTTTTGTATTTTTAGTAGAGACGGGGTTTCACCAGGTTGGCCAGGCTGGTCTTGAACTCCAACCTCAAGTGATCTGCTCGCCTTGGCCTCCCAAAGTACCGGGATTACAGGTGTGAGCCACTGTGCCTGGCCAGGACTGGGTAATTTATAAAGAAAAAAGGTTTAATTGACTCACAGTTTCTCATGTCTGGGGAGGCCTCAGGAAACAGAATCCTGGCGGAAGGGGAAGCAGTCACATCTTACATGGAGGCAGGTGAGAGAGCAAGTGTGTGAAGGAGAAACTGTCAAACACTTGTAAAACCATCAGATCTCGTGAGAACTCACCCACCATCACGAGAACAGCATAAAAGAAACTGGCCCCATGATTCAATCACCTCCCTCCCTTGTCACATGGGGATTACAGGGCCCTCTCTCACTTAACATGTGGGATTACAATTCAAGACAGGTGGGGACACAGAGCCAAACCATATCAATCCCCTTATCTCTCAAGGCTTTGCCTAAAGTCTGCTCCTCTCTAAAGACTTCCCCAGCCCTCCTCCCAACCTGAGGCAGAACCACTGCTCCCTTCTCGGTCTGTAGTTCAGAGCATCATGGCACAAACTCACTGTGCTTGCAGGGAAGAGTCAGGATCAGTTCACCTTTGCACCTCCAGCACCTAGCACAGTCACCTACCTGCTACTTGGCAGAAATTCAATAAATGTCTTATAATTAAGTAAAAGCAAGCACATCATTCCCAGAATAACAAAACGGAGAACAAAACTTCCAACCCCAGGACATTCTGGTCCCGCCTGCTCCCTAAGAAGTAGCTGACTGCTGGGGTTGGGAGGGGAGCAGAAAGGAGCTTAGAATTAGGCTGAGAGCCCCCCAGGCAGCCCTGGCAGGGGTCCAGCTCAGAGAGAGCCAGGTGGGGCTCCTACAGCAGGCTTTGTGATAGTGAGGGGCTAGGCAAGCTCAGACAGGTAAAGGCCATTTGGCTCTGGGCAGTCATGGCCCTGAGCCTGCAGACAAGGCCTGCAGCACTAGCCCTGCATGCCTTGTGGTCCCTTTGGGCCACCAACACTCACTGGCCTCCTCTCTTGGTTTCTGTGATTCCACCTCAGAGAGTTCTTGCCTTTATCACAAGGAAGCCAGGAGAAACAGTTACCTCCTGGGCTTATCTTCAAGCCCAAGGGTATCCTTGCTGCTGGAACAGGAGTCTGTTCCCCCTGCAGTTCCGGCTTTTCCCGTTTGCTCATCTCTCATCAGAGAATTCTGAGCAGAGGAGAGAAGAAGTGGACGAAGGAGAAATTGTACCATGGAGACACCTGTGAAGGGCTGGACTGAGGGATGGGCTGAGGCAGGCATGGGGCTCTTCCTGGACAGCAGGGTTGTGGGGTCTGCTTGTTGCCTTCCAGTCACAGAATGAATTAAAGACCCTTGGAAATCTCTTCCAGCCCCCACATTCTATAATCTTTCTGAAGATTGGTCACATGTGCCTGTGGGCAGTGTAGCCATAATTTATTGTTCTGAAATTTTTTTTTTTTTTTTGAGACTGAGTCTCACTCAACTGTTGCTCAGACTGGAGTGCAGTGATGCGATCATAGCTCACTGCAGCCTCAACCTTGTGGGCTCAAGTGATCCTCCCACCTCAGCCTCCCAAGTAGCTGGGACTACAGGCATGTACCACCACGGCTGGCTAGTTTTTGTATTTTTTGTAGAAACAGGGTCTTGCTATGTTGCCCAGGCTAGTCTCAAACTCCTGGGCTCAAGCGATCTACTTACCTCAGCCTCCCAAAGTGCTGGATTACAAGCATGAACCACCATGGCCAGCCCAAAATACTTTGAAAATGAAAGAAGTCACAGGCATAAACCAGGCCTACCCCCAGGCAAATGGGGAAGTCTGGTCTTTCTACCTGAGGTATTGAGGACAAGGAATGTTTACCCAAATTTCGGTAGATCCAAGATTGAAACCTGGAATTACTGTTCAAACTTTTCCAAACGAAATGGCCACTTCTTAAAGAGAGTTTGACAACCCACTTCTCTGAGTAACATGATAAGATACATGATAAATCGTAATAGCATGGATCCTTTGCCTAATGTCCCCTGCAGCTGCTCTTCACAGAGGCATGTGCCCTAGGGCATTTTCTGGGGGAAGCAGATACTCCCAGGGGAGAGCACAGAGATAATGCTAAATGGCCTGTTGTACAGAGCGATTCCCGGCAGTGCCACTCCTAAGGGGGAAGCACAAGGGCCTTTATCTCTTCCCAGGTGGGAGAGGGGAGGGACGAGCCAGCGGTCACTGATCTCCTGGTAGAGTCCCCTTGTGTCTTGTCTTTTGGGCTGACACCACATGCCTCTGGGAGTTGGGGGCTGGAGTAAGAGGGTGGTACTTACCGTGCTTCCCCGAGACCAGAATGTGGGCACAGGGTCCCGGTTCCCCTTTCTTCCTCCCCGCTGGCTCTGCCATGGGATTATTTTTCAGCATAGGGACAGGTTTCAGGGCAGCGCAGGGCTTAGGGGCAGCCCACTCTTACTTGGGGTGTAATTCAGTGAGCCTACACAGAGGCAGGGTTCCTCTCCTAGTTCCTCAGGTGAAGTGAGCGAGTTTCTGGGATGAGGCCTCAGGAACCCCCTCTGTAACCTTGAGACATCAGAGACAAGTGTCCATGGGTGACCAAAAACCCTTGACCTCCCAGGAAGGATGGTGTATGTGTGAAGCCAGAGACCAAAGGATCAGGTGTGGAGTCTGTTGGGAGCACTGGTTCCCTGAACTGCAGGCAGTTTTGCCAGGCCCTGCACCACAGTCCATCAAATCCAGCCAACCTTTAACTTCAATACGTAGCTTAGCTTTGTGCCAAAAATAAACACTTGTGAAATCATAGATTTTGTAAATACTTTATTACACAAAGAAGATAGTGGCAGGGCACAGTGGCTCACGCCTGTAATCCTAGCACTTTGGGAGACCGAGGTGGGTGGATCACGAGGTCAGGAGATCAAGACCACGATGAAACCCCTTCTCTACTAAAAATACAAAAATTAGCCGGATGTGGTGGCGGGCACCTGTAGTCCCAAGCTATTTGGGAGGCTGAGGCAGGAGAATGGCGTGAACCCAGGAGGCAGAGCTTGCAGTGAGCCGAGATCGCACCACAGAACCTCAGCCTGGGCGACAGAGCCGGACTCTGTCTCAAAAAAAAAAAAAAAAGAAGATAGAAGCACTTGATATATATGGACACATGTATTAAAAAATACGTGACTATTAAACTTAAAAAAATATTTATCCAGCCAGGCGTGGTGGCTCACACCTGTAATCCCAGCACTTTGGGAGGTCGAGGCAGGCAGATCACAAGGTCAGGAGTTCGAGACCAGCCTGGCCAATATGGTGAAACCCTGTCTCCATGAAAAATACAAAAATTAGCCAGGCGTGGTGGCGGGCGCCTATAGTCCCAGCTACTCTGGAGGCTGAGGCAGGAGAATTCCTTAAAACCAGGAGGCGGAGGTTGCAGTGAGCTGAGATCACGCCACATCACTCTGGCCTGGGTGACAGAGTGAGACTCGGTCTCAAAGAAAAAAAAAAAAAAATTTATCCATGGGCCTCCCAGAACCATCTCACCATTTGGGAAAACAGGTGTAGTGATCTGAGCTCAGGCACCAGCAGGGGAGGGGAGGGAGAGAACAGAGTGAGGCTGGGGAGTTGGGGAGTTACTCTCCCCGCTCCTTCTCTGTGGAGTCATCCTGGGCTGGCTGTGTCCCTCTTTCAAAGCCACAGCGCCTGCCAGGGAGGCCTCCCTTATGCCAGCCCTTATGGGGCCTGGTGCCTGTTCCCTCCTTGCTGCTTCTTCTTCTTCTTCTTTTTTTTTTTTTTCAATTGAGACAGAGTCTTGTTCTGTCACCCAGGCTGGAGGGCAGTGGCACTATCTCAACTTACTGCAATCTCCGCCTCCCAGGCTCAAGCGATCCTCTCGCCTCAGCCTCCTGAGTAGCTGGGATTATAGGTATGTGTCACCATGCCTGGCTGATTTTTGTATTTTAGTAGAGACAGGGTTTCACCATGTTGGCCAGGCTGGTCTAGAACTCCTGGCCTCACAGGATCCGCCCGCCTCGGCCTCCCAAAGTGCTGGGAGTGCAGGCGTGAGCCTCTGCGCCCTGCCAAAGATTTTTTTTTAACTGCTGCAATACATTTAATACCTTGCTAACACATTGTTCTGATGATTACCTAAAAATGGAGAAGTTAAAATTTCAAAAGTAACACATACCTTGTAGATAGTAATTAATTTGTCTCTCACCTTCTCTAAACTATGTCTTTTACCACCTGGTAACAGAGCAGCATGGTGTGAATGGAGAGTGGGCTTTGATACAGACGGAACCAATCTCCTAGACTGAAGAACTGTGTGGCCTGGGGTAAACTGTGTAAGCTATCTGAGCTTCGGTTTCCTCATCTGAAATATAAAATGATAATGTCTCTGTCTTCCAGAGATATTAAAGATAAGTGCATAATAGTAAGTGACGAATAAAAGATTACTATCAAGCCAAACAATATATTGGAGCTTATTTTTACAAGTCTTTTTGGGCTGCATTGTCCTCTGCTCGGTTTCTTGTGGGTACATGTCTCGCCTCCCAAACTAGACAGTGAGCACCTTAAGGCTGCCTTCTGTCCGCTCAGCCCGAGGACGCGGCCCACCAACAATGCTCCATGAATGTCAGGTGAGCAGTACATTGATGCACCTTTTGTCCATCGTTATTATTTTTTTTATTTATTTTTTTTTTCTGGAGACGGAGTCTCGCTCTGTCACCCAGGCTGGAGTGCAGTGGCCGGATCTCGGCTCACTGCAAGCTCCGTCTCCCGGGTTCACGCCATTCTCCTGCCTCAGCCTCCCGAGTAGCTGGGACTACAGGCGCCCGCCACCTCGCCCGGCTAGTTTTTTGTATTTTTTAGTAGAGACAGGGTTTCACTGTGTTAGCCAGGATGGTCTCGATCTCCTGACCTCATGATCCGCCCGTCTCGGCCTCCCAAAGTGCTGGGATTACAGGCTTGAGCCACCGCGCCCGGCTGTCCGTCGTTATTATATGAAGAGGGGAAAAAATAAACAAAGACTGGAAACATTTTTCCATTCAGGAAGAGGTTGGTGACACCAATGAGCCTTCCACAAGCAAAGTGTCAACAGGAGAGATAATGACACTACCACTTCCAAACGCCCTTCCAGCTCATTCCAAAAATGGAAAAAACACAGGATCTGGAGATGAAGCCCACTGTTCTCACCTCCCTCCACAACCCAACCCCGGGCACCAGCCCAGAATGGAAAACATTCCATATAGAGGCTCAGGAGCATGGTCTGTCCCAGGCAAGGCCCTCGGACCCATTTCTAAAGAGTTGAAGAGTCACAGGAGAAAGAGGAAAGGGAGGAAGAGGAAACCTCAACCTTTCAGTTACATTCACTCTTCTGCCTCCTAAAGACCAAACACATTTTCCCAACTCCTTACTCCTTACTTATTGGAAGGCCGAGGAGGGCAGATTGCTTGAGCTCAGGAGTTCGAGACCAGTCTGGGCAACATGGCAAAACCCCATCTCTACAAAAACAAAAATTAGCTGGGCATAGTGGCATGCACCTGTAGTCCTAGCTCCTCAGGCAGTTGAGATGGGAGGATCACTTGAAACTGGGAGGTTGAGACTGCAGTGAGCCAAGATCACACCACTGCATTCCAGTCCGGGCAAGAGTGAGACTCTGGTCAGGCATGGATGCTAGAAAGCTCTTGGGTAAAACTGGTCGTTTTGTGGTTGTGGGATCAGATATTCACACAAGGCCAAAATATCACCCTCCAAAGGCCACCTCCAGGTCCCTGGCCCTACCTGGCTGTTCTGTCCTTAGGCTACTAGTTTGTCAGTGCTATGCCCTATTTTCTCCAGCCGTCAGCTTCTAGGCTTTCCAGTTTTCTCCATGGATGATGGGGCAATGAGTTGCCAGGCCGATGGGATTCATCTGGGTCAGCCCCAAGACCCAGACAAGGGGGAAGAGAGAGCAGTAGGAGGCCCCCAAATCAGGATAAAGCCTCATTTGTGGGCACAGCAGTGCTGCCAAGGCTATTTCTGGGTCAGGCCTGCTCCCTGCACATGTCCTGTGGGCTCTGACAGGATAAGAGCATGACAACGGCTGGGCCACAGTTTATTGCTACACAAGCCCCAAAGACCTGGGTTTCCCCGACTCTCCCTAGCAGCCAAATAACCCCTCGAAGACCTGGTGCAACTGTTACTCTGATTGAGGGGGCAGATGAGCAAATTGAAACCTCAGAAGCAGCACCTGTTCCCAAGGAAATACCCCTCCCCCACCATTGGCGCTCCTGCTGGCCAAGATTTCATTTTCAGTGTGGGCAGGCTGCTCAGTGCCACGTTTTCCTCCTTCCTCCCCAGGGATGGTGGTAAAAATGCATGATTTCCAGGCTCCCACGTGGCTGCAATGACTCCTTGTGTTTTTTCACTGCATACCCTCATTGTCACAGTTTTGGTGTCCTATAACCTGCACATACTGCCAAAATCCATTCTTGCCTTCCAAAGCTTTTTCAAATTTTGATCAATCAGCTCAAAATTATTAGTGTCACAATCAAAAGAGTATCTGAAAATTTAAAGCTGAAAAAATTTGAAAAGCACAAAACTTGAATTCTATCCTTTTTTTTTGAGACAGAATCTCTAGCTCTGTCACCCAGGCTGGGAGTGCAGTAGCACAATCTCTCTGCTCACTGCAAACTCTGCCTCCCAGGTTTAAGCAATTCTCCTGCCTCATCCTCCTGAGTAGCTGTGATTTCAGGTGTGTACCACTACACCTAGCTAATTTGTGTGTTTTTAATAGAGACAGGGTTTCGCTGTGTTGGCCAGGCTAATCTCAAACTCCTGGCCTCAAGTGATCTGCCTGCCTCGGCCTCCCAAAGTGCTGGGATTACAGGTGTGAGCCAACACGCCCAGCCTCTATCCTTGTTTTTAAAGCTATACTACAACTTTCTGGTCTTTTTATTTCTTGCCGTTTTTGTTGACTTTTTTTTTTTAAACAAAACAGGATCTCACCCTGTGGTCCAGGCTGGAGTACAGTGGCACAATCATGGCTCACGGCAGCCTCAACCTCTGAGCTCAGGTAGTCCTCCCACCTCAGCCTCCCGAGTAGCTGGAACTATAGGTGTGCACCACCATGGCCCACTACGTTTTTAAAAATTTTTTGTAGAGATGGGGTCTCACTATGTTACCCAGGCTGCTCTTGAACTCCTGGGCTCCCATCTCAGCCTCCCGAAGTGCTGGGATTATAGGCATGAGCCACTGCACCCAGCCTAAAGCTGTACTCCAACTTTCTATAGTGTGTACTCGAGTTTGAGGCTGAACAGTTCTGAGGTGATATGGTTTGGATCTGTGTCCTCACCAAATCTCATGTCAAATTGTGGTCCCCAATGTTGAAGGTGAGACCTGGTAGGAGGTGGTCGGATTATAGGAGTGAGTTTCTCATGAATGGGTTGGCACCATCCCCTTGGTGCTGTTCTCCTGACAGTAGGTGAGTTCTCACACGATCTGCTTGTTTAAAAGTGTGCAGCACCTCTCCTCTCCCTGCCCCCGCACTCCCGCTCTCCCACACCTTGCTCCTGCTCCTGCCATGTTAAGACGTCTGCTCCCTCTTTGCCTTCCACCATGATTGAAGGGCTCCTGAGGCCTCCCCAGAAGCAGAGGCTGCTATGCTTCCTGTACAGCCTGCAGAACTGTGAGTCAATTAAACCTCTTTTCTTTATACATTACTCAGTCTCAGGGATTTCTTTCTTTCTTTCTTTTTTTTTTTTTGTGACAGAGTCTCACTCTGTCACCAGGCTGGAATGCAGTGGCGCAATCTTGGCTCACTGCAACTTCTGCTTCCTAGGTTCACGCGATTCTCCTGCCTCAGCCTCCTGAGATACTGGGACTACAGACGTGCACCACCACGCCCAGCTAATTTTTGTATTTTTAGTAGAGACAGGGTTTCACCATGTTGGCCAGGATGGTCTTGATCTCTTGACCTCATGATCTGCCTTCCTCGGCCTCCCAAAGTGCTGGGATTACAGGCGTGAGCCACCGCACCCGGCCCCCAGTCTCAGGTATTTCTTTTTTTTTTTTTTTTTTTTTGAGACGGAGTCTCGCTCTGTCGCCCAGGCTGGAGTGCAGTGGCCCGATCTCAGCTCACTGCAAGCTCCACCTCCCGGGTTTACGCCATTCTCCTGCCTCAGCCTCCCGAGTAGGTGGGACTACAGGCGCCCGCCACCTCGCCCGTCTAGTTTTTTGTATTTTTTAGTAGAGACGGTGTTTCACCGTGTTAGCCAGGATGGTCTCGATCTCCTGACCTCGTGATCCGCCCGTCTCGGCCTCCCAAAGTGCTGGGATTACAGGCTTGAGCCACCGCGCCCGGCCAGGTATTTCTTTATAGCAATGCGAAAATGGACTAATATATATGAGGTTACACATTTATATTGATGGGGGTGTAGGAAATACTACCCCAAAATATGGCACTTTGGCGTACTGAGTATTTGAAGCTGAAAGAAATTGAGAAAATCTCAGAAGCAGAACTCTTTCTGACCTTTTCTCTCTCTTTTTTGTTTTTTGAGACAGGGTCTTGCCCTGTCACCCAGGCTGGAGTGCAGTGGCGCTATCTCGGCTCACTGCAAGCTCTGCCTCCCGGGTTCACCTCATTCTCCTGCCTCAGCCTCCACAGTACTTGGGACTACAGGCACCTGCCACCGTGCCCGGCTAATTCTTTGTATTTTTAGTAGAGATGAGGTTTCACCTTGTTAGCCAGGATGGTCTCCATCTCCTGACCTCATGATCTGCCCGCCTTGGCCTCCCAGAGTGCTGGGATTACAGGCGTGAGCCACCACGCCCGGCCTCTGACCTTTTCTCTTGAAGAGCCTTATTTGACAAGTGTTCTGCCCTACACCTGGAAGAAAGGACTATTACACAGACAGGCCAAGAGAAATCTGAACGAACAGGCCAGTTTGTTACCTTTAGATCATACCCTTTTGACCTCCAATCATATTTCTGCACAACTGTCCATAAAAATACAGTTTTCAACCAGGTGCGGTGGCTCACACCTGTAATCCCAGCACTTTGGGAGGCCAAGATGGGTGTGTCAATTGAAGTCAGGAGTTTGAGACCAGCCTGGTCTCAAAGTGAAACCCCATTTCTACAAAAAATACAAAACTTAGCTGGGTGTGGTGGTGCACACCTGTGGTCCCGGCTACTCGGGAGGCTGAGGCAGGAGAATGGCTTCAACCCTGGAGGTGGAGGTTGCAGTGAGCCAAGACCATGCCACTGCACTCCAGACTGGGCAACAGAGAAACTCCATCTCAAAAATAAAATAAAAAATAATAAAATAAAATAAAAATACAGTTTTCCCTGGGTCTTTGGGTCTTCATTTCTTTCTTTCTTTTTTTTTTTTTTCCTTTTTTTTTTTTGAGATGGAGTTTCACTCTTGTTGCCCAGGCTGGAGTACAATGGTGCAATCTTGGCTCACTGCAACCTCTACCTCCCAGGTTCAAGTGATTCTCCTGCCTCAGCCTCCTGAGTAGCTGGGACTACAGGCACCCGCCACCACGCCCGGCTAATTTTGTATTTTTAGTAGATACGGGGTTTCTCCATGTTGGTCAGGCTGGTCTCAAACTCCCGACCTCAGGTGATCTGACCACCTCAGCCTCCCGAAATGCTGGGATTACAGGCATGAGCCACTGTTCCTGGCCGGGTCTTCATATTTGAATGCTCCTGTGTCACGTAAAACTTGGGTTAAACACATTCGTTGTTTTTCTATTGTTAATCTGTCTTTTGTTATAGGGGTG
The DNA here is from genome assembly GCF_043159975.1 of Macaca nemestrina. NCBI lineage: Eukaryota > Metazoa > Chordata > Mammalia > Primates > Cercopithecidae > Macaca > Macaca nemestrina. Next base: position 38,262,923 of record NC_092130.1, read on the forward strand.
TTGGCCATAAACCTTGAGATAGGTGAGGAATATATATCTCTTTTCTTTCCTTATTCCTTTTCTTTCCTACAATATTCATTCAAGACACTCAAAATAAGAAAGTCAGTTCAAAATAATAAACTTTTGAAGTTGTGTCTTACCCCAAGATACAAACAGTTAATGTACCCTATTAGTTCTATTTTTTATTGTATGAATTCATACAAAACTATTCTGACAATGATCAAGGATGCTTCCAGGACCTGCTCTCACACGTTCCCTCACCCCCACCAGCTTTTGGCAAAGATAGTTGTCTAAATAACACTAAATAGTGGCTTTTTTTTTTTTTTTTTTTTACGACGACCTTATTTTATCTTTTAACTTTATCTGAGTCTTATATACAGACCTGCACAACTGGAAAGCTTTTACACATGCTTCAGAATGCGGCAGTATTGCACAATGGTTTGGAGCAGGTTCTGTGGTTAAACATGGGACGGAATCCCAGCTCCACCTGGCTCAGTTGTACGGCCCTGAGCAAGTTACTCAACATTCCTGCACATGGGGATCCCCACTGGAAAATGGAGATGGGAACAGGTACCAGCCTCATACCTGGGAGGCACTCACTTCTTGCTCACTGCTAGGTTTCTTCTGTTTGTCCTGACTTTGCAGCTTTCCCTAATTGCAATTCCCTGCTACAAACATCACAGATGGAGAACACATGGAGGGAACAAATGTTAGGTAGCCTGCTGAAACCTAGGGCCAAGTTCACCAGTAATCCTGCTAGATTTTAGCCTCATAACCCCTCTATCTGGCATGGCCCCACCATCAAGGCCCAGATGACCAAAGACACCCAGGAAGGGAATGAAGACTTCTGTTCTTTAAAGCTGTCCTTCTGTCTGTACTTCACTGCCCTCAGCAAACTGCCACTCCACAGCCATATAATCCTGACCCACTTCCTCTGCTTCCACAGTCAACATCTTCTGAGCACCACAGAGGAACCGAATTTGCCCTTACTCCTGGGGTGCTTTCCATGTTGTCCTCGAGGTGCCTCAGGCATGGGCCACCAGTAAGGATTCACCCAGTGAGGATTCAGCTGTCACATGGAAACTCAAAGTCTTCTCCCCATTGAAATCTGTTGAGCTCACCTGAGCGGGATCAAGCCAGCTGACATCTGCCCTTTGAGCTAAAAACCAGCTTGCTGTAATAATCAAGATATTTCCACAACATAACTTAATGGGGGGAGGGGACATTAATCACAGATCATTAAATTATGGTACAGTCATGTGATGGAATATGACTCAGCCACTTGAAATGATGTGACTAGAGATTATGAAAAAAGATGTTCAAGACAAGTGGAGTCAAACAAAAAGCAGAGTCAAAAGAGTTTGCACAGGTGCTCTGGACTGAATTGTATACCCCCAAATTCATGTGTTGAAGCCCAGGCCCCCTCAACGTGACTGTAATTGGAGACAGGGCCTGTGAGAAGGTGATAAAGGTTAAACAAGCTGGGATCCTAATCCCATAGGGTTAGTGGCCTTATAAGGAGAGGAAGACACATTGGAGCTCTCTCTCTGCCATGTGAGAAGGCCACCATCTGCAAGCCAGGAAGAGAGGCCTTACCAGGAGCCAAATCAGCTGGCCCCTTGATCTTGGACTTCACAACCTACAGAACAGTGAGAAAAGAACTTTCTGTTGCTTAAGGCACCCAGTCTTGGTATTTTGTTACGGCAGCCCAAATTGACTAATGAAACAGTGAAATGCAACTTAAAAGTTAAAAAAAAAAATGTCCCCTGCATGTGTGTTTATCTGTTTTCTACCTGTATATATATGCAGGCGCTGAAAACAGACTAGAAGTAGATACACCAAAATGTTCACGGGGTAATCAGCGCATGGTGGAGTTAGGGATAATTATTTTATTCTTCATTTTGCCTATCAGTATTTTCAATAATGGCTACACATTACTTTTAGAGATGGGGGAAATTAACTCTAGAAGAACGTTAAGACTTGCCTCACCCCCCGCATCCTCTTTGGCTTCAGTCACATCTCACAGAGAGAAAGACCAAGGCACGCTGCACCAATGAGCTCCCCCAAGTCATACTTCCCCTCCCATGTTGTGCTGGCATTCTTTCTCCGAGGAAGAGAATGAGTTTCTAGACAGCAGAGCCGGCCCTTCTCAGGGCCAGGATGGTCCTGGCAGGAGTCTTTCTCTAACACGTCACAACATGTGTTTCCAGTAACTCTGTTTGTGGCTGCTTTCTTCTCTTATCACTCCTCCTCCTGTGACCTTTGCTGGTTGCAGACTTACCGACTGGAGCCAGGTGGATTTGTTTGATTTTTGTTGATGGTTATTAGGAAGAGGAAGTGCCAGAAGGGATTACCTCAAGTTTAAACCTATTTCCAGCAGAGTCCCAGGGCCTTTAATTACACATCTTGGGTCTGTTTGGTAAAGAAGTGGTCAAAGATGTGCTTTTTATCTCCCTAGGAATCTCCTGCGACTGGCAGCATTCCATTTGTGCCTGATGTTCCTGTAAACTCCAGCCACAACTCCTGCGGGGAGGAGGGGCTGTTGTGGAGAATGGGATATGAAGTTGAAGCTGGCGAGAGACCTTTTTTTTTTTTTTTTTTTTTTTTGAGACGGAGTTTCTCTCTTGTCACTCAGGCTGGAGTGCGTGGCGCAATCTTGGCTCACTGCAACCTCTGCCTCCCGGGTTCAAGCAATTCTCCTGCCTCAGCCTCCCGAGTAGCTGGGATTATAGGCGTGAGCCATCACACCTGACTAATTTTGTATTTTTAGTGGAGATGGGTTTTATCCATGTTGGTCAGGCTGGTCTTGAACTCCCGACCTCAGGTGATCCGCCTGCCTCGGCCTCTCAAAGTGCTGGGATTACAGGCGTGAGCCACCGTGCCTGGCCACATATCTGGGAGTTAAAAGCACCATATCTGGGAGTTCTTGGCCAGGCCATGTCATTTTGGGTACTGACAATAGAGGAAGATTAGAGCTGCACCAGAGAGAGTTGGAATTTTGTTTTCTGGACCACACTATTGCAGTCCCCAGAAGAGTGTCACGGGTCAGACACTGCTGAACACAAGGATGAGGACAGTTGGAATGCTAAATGCCCAGCCCAGCCCACCCAGCCCAGTCCAAAAGCAGACTGTTTTTCCTTTTCCTTTTTTCCATTTTTTTCTTAGTGAAATAGTAATAGACTATAGGGAGGCAATAGCTGTGTCTGGGACTAGCAAGACACCAGCTCAGCTGTGCAGCAGACAAATGTCACTTTTCTGATACAGGTGGCCCTAATCAGAGAGATCCTACTACAGCTGGTGCTCAAAATAACCTTTTCCACACTCTGATTTACCCAGGCAGGTGAAAGAAGACGGACTCCAGCATTCTGTTCCCCAGAGCCTCAGTATGTTGCTCTTCTTTATCTAACTTGCTGGTTAGAGGGATTGCCAAATTATAAAGTTGGTTAAGGTCCAAAATTAAAAAGTTTAACATGTAAAATGCAATTTTATTGGGGAGGATAATGAGGATGCTTTGTTACTGAGGGTCTTAGCCTATTTTGGAATAACAGTGAGGTTAAGAAATTAGGAACGATTCCTCAGCTGCTTTTATTAAAGACATAGCAAGGTAGGTCAAATGCACATACAATTTCAGACAATCAGACTCGAAATTTTCCTTCAGCTTATGCCCCAGAGGGTATGGAATTTAGAGAGGAACACTGAGTTAAAATGGAAATATGAATAAGTGGGCTTTTCGTTAGAGACCTTTTTTATCCTAGGCTGAGGGACCTTACTGCACAATTCTGCCCCTGGAAGGTTATTTCTTCCATAACCCTCAATATCCCAGCAATATCCTTTCAGCAAAAGCACACAGAGCACAGATTCTTGCCCCAGTGCCTGGAATCCTTCAACCCCCTCCAGGAGAGCTAAGCAACATTCTTTTTCTTGGCATCATTGCCTCATTAGAGCAACTAAAACAGGTCCTGAAAGATACAGGGCGTGGCCTCCACCGTAAGAGTGCCTTCCCTGGAGTCAAACCCAGCCTCCTCTCCGATGCTCTTAGCACCACTCTTCACGACCCTAGCCCGTCCCTGTGCCAGAAGGGCTGCCTGGGGTGGGTGGCATGAGGGGGTATTTTAGTTTACCCACAGGTCTGCTGCAATATAGATATGTAGTCTTTATTTATTTATTTATTTATTTTTGAGACGGAGTCTCGCTGTGTCTCCCAGGCTGGAGTGCAGTGGCGTGATCTCGGCTCACTGCAAGCTCCGCCTCCCAGGTTCACGCCATTCTCCGGCCTCAGCCTCCCAAGTAGCTGAGACTACAGGCGCCCGCCACCACGCCCGGCTAGTTTTTTGTATTTTTAGTAGAGACGGGGTTTCACCATGTTAGCCAGGATAGTCTCGATCTCCTGACCTCGTGATCCACCTGCCTCGGCCTCCCAAAGTGCTGGGATTACAGGCTTGAGCCACCGCGCCCGGCCAGATATGTAGTCTTTAAATCATACATTAGGGTTTTTTAAAGCATGGCACCAATACACTGATGACACTCTACATGATATGAAGCAGTATTAATACATAGTATTTTTTTTTTGAGATGGAGTCTCCCTCTGTTGCCCAGCCTGGAGTACAGCAGTGCACTCTTGGCTCACTACAACCTCCACCTTCCGTGTTCAAGCGATTCTTCTCCACAGGCACACACCACCACACCTGGCTAATGCATTTTTCATTTTAATGGTTACGTAGTTGGTTTAGTGTGGACTTGAGAAAAAAAATAGCACATCAATGGTTATTCCATAGCCATTATTTAGGAATGAGGGTAAGAAATAACATTTAATTAAAAATTTTAAATGGTAGGTAACTTAATAGCATAGGTGATACATAAATAGGGCAAAATTCATGAAGGCTACACTTTGGGGAAAAGATGTGTCCAGTTTGGGAAAAAGAGCCACCCTTCCCACTCTGTGCCAGTTAAAGAAATTAACCAATGTATATGAAACACTTGAATAAGTATATTAAAATGCCAAAGGCAGCCTTCCATGGTGCTAACAGATATGGAATCAGAAAGTTGAAGTTCTGATCATAGCTCTATCATTTACTTAGCTCTGTGATCATGGGCAAATTATAACTTTTTTAGAAATAAAAATTCCTATCTTCATAAGATTTTCTGAGAATTAAGTGTGATAATATTTATAAAGTATTTAGCACAGCACCTGGCATATAGAAAGTGCTTAGAAAGTAGGAGTGATTATAATTGCAAAGGCCTCATTTCTAAGGTAGGTTACCCATGTATCTGCCCTGAAGATTACCCTCAAAGAAGATGCAGCCCAAATAGTACAAGAATATTTAGTCCTTTGATTCATAGGCCAGCTCCCAGAGAAATAGGAATGTAGAGACATTTGCAAACCTCAAAATTGCATACAATTTTAAGACATTAACAGGCCCCCAATTGACACCTCCTTTAACCATAACTATAGACCTGGTAAACTAAGTTGGAGAACCAGGGTAACAAGAGGTATCTCCAACTACTTCCACCATAGGGAGGCCTGGACTCATCCTACCTTCTGGGTGCACTCCTAAGCCAGACTGGTTCTCTCTGGGTGCCTCTTAGTACACAGGCTATCACAGCTTTATTCTCTATGTGGGGCAGAATGCAAATAAGGTCTCGAGGGCCCCTGACACCCTCATCCCCAGTAACTGGCTTGTTCTCCCTGCCCTGGCTCAATGTAGTACAGCCCAGCCTTGCAATTTAACTCAGTGCTGATGGAGTTGGGTAAACTCAAGTGCCTAGCAAATGTACCTGGAAAACCATGGTCCTTGATAAGCTGCTGATATGGTGTGCTTGTGCTTCCGCCAGTTCTATTTAAACACTGATAGACCCTTGGGCAAACAAGACGCCTTTTGTGCTCTGAGCATCCACAGCTGCCATCCTGAGCCCAATCTGGACATCAGCAAGGCTCACAGTGGGTGGAAGTGAAGGTGGGGAAGAGACAAACTTTTCCTGCATTTTATCAAATATATGCACACAGGCAAAACCAAGCTGATCTTCAACCCTGGGGGTCCAAATCTTTCCCCACACTCCCTACCCTACCTCACAGTGATCTCTCAACAATGGAGATTTAGAAAACATTTTCTAGAAAATGCACTGTAGATCAAGATCATTCAAGCAGGACATGTGGGCTAACCAAAGCCATGATCCACCTGTCACACTAGTAGGAGACAGAAGACTCAACTCACAAAGGAAGGGAAAGCTAATGTGTTTTCCTGCATGCACTGATGCCATCAGAAAGGAAGTTAAGATCAAGCCCAAAGAAACTCCAAGAAAATAAGACTGCTTTGGAGCCTGAGGACAAGGTTTTTTTATTTTTTATTTTTTATTTATTTTTTTTTTTTGAGACGGAGTCTTGCTCTGTAGCCCAGGCTGGAGTGCAGTGGCCGGATCTCAGCTCACTGCAAGCTCCGCCTCCCAGGTTTAGGCCATTCTCCTGCCTCAGCCTCCGGAGTAGCTGGGACTACAGGCGCCCGCCACCTCGCCCGGCTAGTTTTTTGTATTTTTAGTAGAGACAGGGTTTCACGGTGTTAGCCAGGATGGTCTCGATCTCCTGACCTCGTGATCCGCCCGTCTCGGCCTCCCAAAGTGCTGGGATTACAGGCTTGAGCCACCGCGCCCGGCCTTTATTTTTATTTTTACATGACAATTTGAGTTTTGGCTTACTCTGTAAGTAGCATTTGTAAAGTTATACTTTTTTTTTTTTGAGATGGAGTCTCACTTTGGAGTGCAGTGGTGTGATCTCTACTCACTGCAACCTCCACCTCCTGGGTTCAAGTTTCTCCTGCCAGAGCCTCCCGAGTAGCTGGGACTACAGGCATGTGCCACCATGCCCAGCTAATTTTTGTATTTTTAGTAGAGATGGGGTTTCACCATGTTGGCCGGGCTGGTTTCAAACTCCTGACCTCAGGTGATCAGCCCACCTCGGCCTCCCAAAGTGCTGGGATTACAGATGTGAACCATCAGGCCCAGCCTGTAAAGTTGCACTTTTGAATTTAATTTTTTTCTTGAATATTAATGTGGATTAGAGACTTGCTCATGACAATTTAGTTCTGGCCAAGCAGTTTGGTCATCACCTGGGAGGTTGTTACAAACGCAGAATCACAAGCCCCAGCCTAGACCTCCTAAACTAGAACCTGAATTTTATCAAGCTTCCCAGGTAGTTTGTATGCATATTAAAGTGTGAGAAGGACTAGATTCAAGCATTTATCTATAAAGCTACTAGAAAGGTATATTGAATAACAGTAAATGATTATAGCTTCCTTTCAGATTTGCAACAGATTTTGATCTAAATATTGAGTATAAAAAATAAAAGTTCAATTTAAAGGATGAGACTAATAACAATCATGACTTCTCAAATCTAAATGAATATTTCCTACAGATAACTCAATATATATGACCTCAACTGGGTAGCTTTAGTCACTCTTTGCTAACATAAACACATGCTCTTCCCATGAAGGTTCACATCTTTATACATTATAATTGCTGGCATTTTAAGAGGCTAATGAAACACTCTATTTTGCGCTATTGACAGAAGGCAGATTTCTAAAAATCAGAGTTAAGATGTTCCATAATAAACATGGGTTAACTTTGTAAAATAAAAAGAGGAGGGGGCAGGGGTGATGGTAGGGGGAGAAGTATTGGTTAGTGGTCAAGAGTGCCTTGATTTGTATTCTTGCTCTATCCACCGTGTGACCTGACCCATTACTGCACCTCTCTGGGAGCCAGCTCCTTTAGTGTAAAATAGGGATAATAGCGCTGTTGCTGTTCAATTCTGGAGGGTTAAGAGATTCTGCATGAAAAGGACTGTAGCAGCACTTGAACACAATAAATATTGAATACATGTAAGCTATTAATATGAAATTAGAATTGAAATCCTGTCTCGAGATACATTTTGCTTAATTGAGAGAACTTGCCCTGTCTCTGTCCAGCACTTGATCTGACACTTAGCTAGAAAGATGAATACTATCAGCTGTGCCTATCTCACTGGCTTAGAGAAAGGATAAAAAAAACCCTGCAGTACAAGCTGGGAGTGGCGGTGGGGGCACTGAAGCCATGCTCCAGGTGAGGTGGGGAGGCACACTGACGGAGGGGTATGAGCCCACTTCATGGGGAACATGCACAAAGAAGAAAACATCTCAGGCTGCTGTGGGAAGCCAGATGTCCTGTGCCTGCAGTCCAGAATCCCCCACAATTCCCACCCTCAATAAAGGGAACCCTGTGGGAAGAGAAAGGAATGTGTTAAAGTGTAGATCAAGAAGGGACAGGAGAATAAAAAGAAATGGAAGCAGGTGCACACACAGGAAAGATGATGAGTGTTCTATTGTTAAGAATTCATGCTCTAACAACACAAACCAAATTAATCCCAGCCTCCCCACTTAAGAACGGTAAGGGGCAAGTCAGTTAACATGAGTCTCCATTTTTTAAAGTATAAAACAAGGATCATAGTTTTATATCCTACCTCAAAGGATTGGGGAGATGATTAAATGTACCTGTGAAGAATAAAGCAGAGTACTTCGCACATGATAAATGCTCAATAAATGGTATTCATTACTGTCCATCTATGATATGCATCTGCAACACAAAAAAATACATGTTTACTGTAGGTTTAATCCCAGGATCAAGGAATTTGATATGAACTTCCAATCAACAGAGAAACCAGGTCTCTTTTGGATGCCCTATGGATGAAAGAAGACCAAGGGTATAGGAAGCCTTTGTCATAATTGTTGCAAAAGTCTAATTAGTCCTCTTAGCAATGAAGCAATGGAAAAAAGAGGTATTAGAAGTTGGCTTTAAAAACACCATCATCGAGACCGGTTGTGGTGGCTCACACCTGTAATCCCAGCATTTTGGGAGGCTGGTGGGGGGGGCAGGGCGGATCACTTGAGGTCAGGAGTTCGAGACCAACCTGGCCAAAATGGTGAAGCTCCATCTCTACTAAAAATACAAAAATTAGCCGAGTGTGGTGACGGGCGCCTATAATCCCATCTACATGGAAGACTGAGGCAGAAGAATCACTTGAACCCAGGAAGTGGAGGTTGCAGTGAGCTGAGAAGGCAGCATAGCATTCCAGCCTGGGTGACAAGAGGGAAACTCTATCTCAAAAAAACCAAAAACAAAAACATCATGCGGCATTTGTCAGAACGAGCTGAAAAGCAGAAAAAGACAAGATAATCTACAGTGCAACAAAAGACTATTTACAAAATTTAACATCTGACATAAACAGAACGGCTTAAGAGACCTCATCTCACTGGGCTGTGCCAGTATGCTAGTACTACCTATGCAAAAATAAATTCACAAAAACACGTCTGAAAAAGAACAAACAGTTGATTTTCGGAGATAGTAGGCTTAGAAAGTGACTTTTTAGATGTGCTCGTTACTTTTGCAAAATCAGGGCATTTTGAAACCCCTGTAAGATTGAAGGAGGAAAAAAAATGTATAATGGTCTAACAGTTTTAGGCAAAGTAAGAGATGAGTTGAGTGTTTACCTAGGGCAGTGGTTTTCAAGCCATTTTTTTTCAGCTGCAGAACACTTTTTATAAAACAAAACCTGAGATCCCATATAAAGTACTGTGAGTAAATTCATTTATATATTGTTTTAGTATTTGTTCATGTCTGTAAATGAGAGCACAAATAACCACACAATTGAACACACATTTGAAAATATATTTTATTACATGATTAAGGCTGTTTTTTTTTTTTTTTTTTTTTTTTTGAGACGGAGTCTTGCTCTGTCGCCCAGGCTGGGGTGCAGTGGCCGGATCTCAGCTCACTGCAAGCTCCACCTCCCGGGTTTACGCCATTCTCCTGCCTCAGCCTCCTGAGTAGCTGGGACTACAGGTGCCCGCCACGTCGCCCGGCTAGTTTTTTGTATTTTTTAGTAGAGATGGGGTTTCACCGTGTTAGCCAGGATGGTCTCGATCTCCTGACCTCGTGATCCACCCGTCTCGGCCTCCCAAAGTGCTGGGATTACAGGCTTGAGCCACCGCGCCCGGCCAAGGCTGTTTTTTAAAGATAAAATTCCAAATAAAAGCTTACAGAATCCTAGTGTTTTGTGGAAGGTAATTCAGAAGCATCAAAAGGATTATGAAATTTGGGACTAGCCAGGTGCTTCTCCATGGAGGCCCGAGGGTTGTCACAGATTCATGCAGATGCCATTGGAAGTGATCTGTGTAGTAAGAGAGAGCAAAGAGCAGAGGATACCCCAATGCTTTCTGTTTAATGGCCAAGCCAAACTAGTACTGAAGGGGCATGAAGTGGTGAGCCTGTGAACACTGTGACAAATGCCACAACTATGAAAAGCTCCCCAGACCCCCCAATAAAGGGGAAAACACGCAGGCCCTATCTGGACAGGCTTGGATTGGCAGGGCTGGGGTGGGGGGCACAGACACAGGCTGGAACCATCTATCCAGGGGCATTCAGGAGCATTCCCTGGAGAGCTTCAGGAAGAGAAAGCAGGTATGTGGTTTTCTTGTTGGATGTGGCTAGATGGGATGCGAAGATAGAAAGTAACTAGGGTTAGGCTGGATGCAGTAGCTCACGCCCGTAATCCTGGCACTTTGGGAGGCAGAGGCGGGCAGATCACCTGAGGTCAGGAGTTAGAGACCAGCCTGACCAACATGGTAAAACCCCGTCTCTACTAAAAATACAAAAGTTAGCCAGGCGTGGTGGCGGGTGCCTGTAATCCCAGCAACTTGGGAGGCTGAGGCAGGAGAATCACTTGAACCCAGGAGGTGGAGGTTGCAGTGAGCCAAGATCGCGCCATTGTACTCCAGCCTGGGTGACAAGAGTGAGATTTCGTCTCAAAACAAACAAACAAAAAAACTAAAACAAAACAAAACAAAAGAAGTAACTAAGGATCAAATGGCCCATGGCAAGATTTGGAGATGAGAAAGGGAAAGTGGCCACTGAGAAAATGACCCTATCTACAGCTGTGTAGGAATTTATGATGGAGAAGTAACAAGAGTGATCTAAGCAGCACTGGAAACAGGGGGATGGGGAGGTGTGGAGAGGCCAGCAAAGAAGACATGGAAAGGGCAAGGAAAGTAGCAGAGAATGTAAGGCCAGTGCAGAAAGAAACAAAGCAAAGGATAAGAAGTTCAAAGGCTGCTTTGAAGACCTAAATCCATACAAAGATAGTATATGGCAAGTCTTGTAATGTAATACAAATGGACTAAGCAAAAAAGAGGCCAGAGTTTCAGCCTATAGAACTCAGGAAAGGAAATGAGAATCAAAGTTTATTGAATTTATAGAGTGTTTTGATGTTGCTGAGTGTTGAAAAATTATTTGCCAGGGGAGGGAGGCTTTGGTTGCTTGGTGGTAAAGAACTCAAAATAATCCCTTTTATAGTAATCTGTGAAGACGAAATGAACATGTATGTAAGTTCCTACATAAACATATGATAGTATTACCAGAAAAGCAAGAGTAAACCGCATTCTCATCTGGGCTGCAGGAATTTAGGAGGATAAGAACGGTCTGATTTATCAGGGATGGCCTAATGACATTTAGGAAAGAAGGAATGAGGAAAGGCAGGGTTTATGACAGCTATATGGTCCTGAGAAGGAAATGAATTCCCTTGATTTGAATTATAGGTTTGGGCTTTTCATGTCCTGCCCTTAGACCCAATACTCTAGCTGATCAGCTGTGAAGAGCTGTTAGCTAGATGCTGGGCACTTTACCTCCCTAAAAATGGCCCTGTGAGAAAATATTCCAGCACATGGATTAGAAAATCAAAGCTTGGATGCGGCATGCAAATGACCCAAGATTACACAGCCAGTAAATGGGGAGCGAGGGCTCAAGCCCTAGGCTAACAGTTGCAAGTCCCCTTGGCAGCTGGTTTTCTAGGTCCTGGCCGCATAGAACCCTGAGATGTTCCCCCTCCATCCTTTTGGCCCTTTTGGGGGTGGCCTCTTCAAGTGGTAGTAGTCTCTCCTTTGAGGGCATTTGGTCTTGCAAACATCTTTAAAAGTGCCCTTCTGGTGAAAATTAAGTTAGCAGCAAGCTTGAAAAGTGTAAAAAGCTTCTTCCATCACTATGCAAACAAAGCAGAAAAACATTACATATTAAGATTTCTTGGACAGGAAAGAACTTTGTCTCCTACCAGTCTCCTCCCAGACTAGAACCTCCTTGTGTTCAGGGGTTGTCTTGTACAAACCTTTGTATATACTACATCCAGCATAAGGTCATGTATGTCATAACTGGCTAATAAGATAGTTTTTATCAAACAAAGGCCCAAAACAACTATATGCAAGAAGGCAGAGCACAATTATTTATAATATTTAGAAACTATATTTTTCAAAGTAGAGCATCACTTCTAACACAGGTGATTATACAAATTCTAACTGCAATTCTTTCTGAGGGGAATAAATACTATGGATGGAGGCAAAGCCAAGGATACATAGAATTTGAAGATGTAGGGAACGTTTCTTGGCTTCTCTTCAGCTGTCTGATGTCACCAAAGAAGTGGGCTGGCTTGGATAAACTAATGACCTCTGTTTGGCTCTGTGTTCCTAAAAATTTTATGGGAAGGTCACTAATAAACTAAGTGTGTAAATGCTCCACCATCTAGTTAAAAAATAACTGCTACTGGAGCTTATACTACACATTTTCTGCAAAACACATTTACTTACCTTTCCTTCTAATAAAATACACCCAGCAATAAATAAAAGGCAGTAAAAAGTATCCATGGCTTGCTATTAAACTTGAAATATTTTTAATGACAGGTTTTAGTATACTGTTTTTGGAAGGATCAGGTATTTGAAAATAAGCACCCAATGAGGACATGATTAAGATTGGCACCAAGGTACAAATATAATAATTTGTCCCAAGTACAGTGTCTGTACTCAGAGAATTTAAATGTCTACCCATGAGAGATCAGATTGCACTTTAAAATGGTCAATACACTTCTAGCAATGAGTCACTTGTATAAAAATGCCACTATAAAGCATATTATAGTCTTTTTGGGTTTTTTGGGTTTTGTTTTTTCAAGTTTAAACTACAGTCTAGGCCGGGCGCGGTGGCTCAAGCCTGTAATCCCAGCACTTTGGGAGGCCGAGACGGGCGGATCACGAGGTCAGGAGATCGAGACCATCCTGGCTAACACGATGAAACCCCGTCTCTACTAAAAAAATACAAAAAACTAGCCGGGCGAGGTGGTGGGCGCCTGTAGTCCCAGCTACTCGGGAGGCTGAGGCAGGAGAATGGCGTAAACCCGGGAGGTGGAGCTTGCAGTGAGCTGAGATCCGGCCACTGCACTCCAGCCTGGGCGACAGAGCGAGACTCCGTCTCAAAAATTAAATAAATAAATAAATAAATAAATAAATAAACTACAGTCTAGTGGATTTAGTTCTTCATGTTTTTGCCTAAGTGCTACAATGGCAGGGAAAGGGGCTTTGGAATTTCAGAATTTTTTTTTTCTTTTTTGTAAAGAAAACCTCTCAAGAGGGTATCCAACCACTTTCTGGAGACATAAACGTAGGTAAAGCAAAGTGACCCAAATAAAGGAAGAATGAATATATATATATAGGCCTATATATATATATATAGGCCAATTCTCTTTTACGGGCTCCTTACAATTAGCTGGCAATCTTATCCTGTGGGTCTGAAGGATTAAAGCAGGAGCAAAGAACAAAAGGAACTGATCTGCTCCACTCCTCCTTCGGTCCTTTCTGAACAAATCAGACTTCATCTCCTCCAGCGCCTCCTTACCACCTCATCTTCTTTCCCCTACCCATAGTCCCTTAGGGGAAGGACTGTTAACATGAGAAAATGCTACATAAATGAAATTCCTTCAGAATCAACATAGGTTTGAAAATGGTTCCAGAAACTAGAGGTGTTTTTTTTTTTTTTTTTGAGACGGAGTCTCGCTCTGTCGCCCAGGCTGGAGTACAGTGGCCGGATCTCAGCTCACTGCAAGCTCCACCTCCCGGGTTTACGCCATTCTCCTGCGCCAGCCTCCCGAATACCTGGGACTACAGGCACCCGCCACCTCTCCCGGCTAGTTTTTTGTATTTTTTAGTAGAGACGGGGTTTCACCGTGTTAGCCAGGATGGTCTCGATCTCCTGACCTCGTGATCCGCCCATCTCGGCCTCCCAAAATGCTGGGATTACAGGCTTGAGCCACCGCGCCCAGCCCTAGAGGTGGTTTTTATGGTTTTCTCATTTTGGAATTCTGGGCAAAGCACAGCTTTTTTGGATCACTGAATCTTTAAAAAAATATGTAGCAGTAGGTAATAAGCCACCCAAATTAAGTTTACAAGTTTAGATGTACTCCTTTCCCTCTTGCAGACAATTGAGGACAATGCTCCCAGTAGGTCACTACATTAAAGAAAGCATAGCCTGGGAATGGCACACATGACATCTATTGAACTTACTGTTCCATCTGTCACTGACATGGGCCACATACAAATCTCCAGAGCTCTTGGGGTCTTTAAGGGGCCTGCTAATCCATTGCTTTTCCTTTACCCTTAAGTCATTCCAAATAGGAGGATCTATTCTGTGTTTAAAGACTTCCAAGGAAGAGTCCACAATCACTTAACCAAATACTTAGAAATTAATTTCCCTGTGGCCTTTCCCTATTGCTCTGAATGCACATTCCTTCCTATAGTCCTGCCGTTCTGAAGAGGAACATATTGTGGCCATGAGCTTTGAGACCTATATAAGGACAAAATAATTCTCAATCTCACCCAACCATCAATTCCATGATTTTTTTTTTTAAGATGGAGTCTCACTCTGTTGCCCAGGCTGGAGTGCAGAGGCACAATCTTGGCTCACTGCAACCTCCGCCTCTGGGTTCAAGTGATTCTTCTGTCTCAGCCTCCCAAGTAGCTGGGGACTATAGGTGGGCACCACCACATCCGGCGAATTTCTGTATTTTTAGCAGAGACAAGGTTTTGCCATGTTGGCCAGGTCTCAAACTCCTGACTTCAGGTGATCCTCTCGCCTTGGCCTCCTAAAGTATTGGGATTACAGGCGAGAGCCACCGCACTCAGCATTCATCAAATTTTTTTTTTTGAGACGGAGTCTCACTCTGTCGCCGAGGCTGGAGTGCCGTGGCACGATCTTGGCTCACTGCAAGCTCCGCCTCCTGGGTTCACGCCATTCTCCTGCCTCAGCCTCCCAAGTAGCTGGGACTACAGGTGCCCGCCACCATGCCTGGCTAATTTTTTTTGTATCTTTAGTAGAGACGGGGTTTCACCATGTTAGCCAGGATGGTCTCAATCTCCTGATCTTGTGATCCACCAGCCTCGGCCTCCCAAAGTGCTGGGATTACAGGCATGAGCCACCGTGCCCGGCAAAATTTTTTAATGAAAAATTACTTCATAATTTATAAAGTGTAGATACAAATGTACTGCACTCAACCTTCTATGGAAGTGAAGATGAGAGATAAGTACTTACTTACCCATTATCCTTGCCCTCATTTGGAAGCTCTGTGGAACTGCTATAGAAATTAAGTCTATCTATAATTCAATAAGGTGGACATTGGAGAAGAAGAAAAAAAAAAAAAAAAATATATATATATATGTAATTCCAATACCTAAATCTAGAGAACTGCTAAATCAGAGAAGAGCTTACGGACAAAAACAGGTTATACAGATTCAACTCACTTCATACACAGTCTCAGGGACAAAATATATAATTAACCAAAAAGAGGAAAAAAAGATGATTTTTGTCCTACAGACAACCATGCGTATACAGATCTAGGGCTTGAGAGTCACTGAGTCAAACCTAGAAAAATATGTACTACTAATTTTGCTTCTTCAGGTCACCAGTGCCCACTATTTTCATCAACTATACAGTATCAAAGCATACTAGTAATAAACAAAAATACATAAAAAGTAATAAATAGTTGGTGAAAATGTTGATCCATCTGATTTCTCTGCAATCACTGATTTATCTGCAATCTGTTAAAATATAAACTGGAAATAAATCAAATACATGAAAATCTTCAGTGTTGATAATCAGAGAAAAAAGCAACATATTAAAATGACATCCAAACAGAGGAACTGCCAAATACGGCCTATGAAATGTTCTGTCAAAATAAAGATGTGGAATCAGGAAGCAGATGGCAAAATTCTTTCTAAAACCCCACTTAAGTAGCATTTTAGGCATTTCTGACGGTTCTGCAAATGAAAAGAGGGAAGTTTCATCAAGAATAACTCTAGCCCAGTTATGATGATAGGTTGCTCCAATCCTCTCCAACTTGGCACAGGAAGTAGCTGGCTTAAATGGGGGAGGGGAAGTGAGAGGCAAAGCAGCTCTCAGCACGGGACACGAATGCAAACCCAGCTATGCAAGGTGAAAATCACTCTAGCTTTGGCATTTTGGATGAATTTCATTAGAATCAGGCTGGGTTTCATAACCAGAAGGCAGAACTTCCTTAGTTTTATGCTTTTTCTAATAATGCTTTGTCAGGGAAATCTTCTTCTCTATTTTAGAGATTTCTTTTAGATTTTTGACCTATTTTCTTGTTTCCCAGGCTGCGTATATCACTCGTGAACCTTCCAGACAACTGAAGAATGACAATGAATACTGCCATCTTCCCAGAGCTCCAGCACTAATCTCCAGCACTAAACTAACCACTTTTCTCAGTTTTGATGTCTATGAATCTGCAATCACTAATGAATGGGGAAAAGTCTGTGAAACATTTCCTACATAAATGATTAAAATTAGCTGCTTTTAGAGCAGAATGAACAACATACAAAGCAGGTTGGACGACTTCTATTTCACACAATTGCATCTCAGTTTCTGACCTAGGTAAAATCCTGCATAAATGCAAGAGAATCCTCTATATTCATATGTTCTGTATTCAGGTTTAAGAGATGTGAATTTACATTTACATTTTATTAATTCATCAATTGATAAACTTAAGAATTAAAACTCTCAAAATCAGAAGACAATGCTTTTTGGTAAAGAAAAAAAGAAACAGGCTTTAGTAAAAACAGGTATAAAAATTAACCCCAAACCTTTGAGTAACGTATTTATCCTACAAGTAGAAAATTCCGAGAATAACTGGAGGACTGAGGGGATTAAAATGCCATGCAGTAGATGGACTATTTCAGATTTTATAGTCAGGGAAACTGGCCTTGGGAGGACAGCTCTCAATTCATATACTTTACATAAGAGCAGTTCTTTCCATAGGCCATAAAGTTGTAGGTGATACAATAAACTGGGTTATAAAATAGCTTCTTTTTAGAATGGAGATGATACAAAATCAATTTCTACAACCATCATTTCCTCCTGAAAACCTCTTTTACATTCAACCTAAACTTACTCTCCCTTTTGGGAATTCCCAGTGTATTTCTATGAGATGTCTTCTACGTTAATAGCAGGGCCTACAAAGAACCAACGTGCAGACGCTACTTGTCAAAGAGCGCTTTCTGTAGGTAGTCTAAAAGAACACAACTATACGCATACACAAACGTGTACAGGTAAATGCAAAAGGAAAAAGGAGATGCAAGAGTACTGTACTACTGCTTTAACAAATGCTCTCACCCAATCCACCTTATCCATCTTATAGGCTAGAAATACTATTTAGGCTTTAAAATATGCAAAAAAAATTTTTTTTAAATCTACAAACCATCTGTGGAAGCATATTTTGCCTTCTGCTATGACCCTCATCATCCCTCAAATCATATTCTAAAAGCCTGAGAGGTGAAAATCTTCTAAATAGCTGAACCACCCACAGAACCTGAAAATTATTATACATTTTGCACATGATTAACCTATATTCACCACTGAGGTTTAACCAAGAACCAGATTCAGGTAGGTAATAGGGGTCACAATTACTTTTTCATAAAATATACCCTCCTACTGGCCAAGTGAGGTGGCTCACGCCTGTAATTCCAGCAGGCCGAGGCAGGCGGATTCCTTGAGCCCAGGAGTTCAAGACCAGTCTGGGCAACACGGCAAAACCCTGTTTCTACTAAAAATACAAAAATTAGCCGGGTGTGGTGGCACATGCCTGTAGTCCCAGCTCCTTGGGAGGCTGAGGTGGGATGACTTGAGCCTGGAAGGTGGAGGTTGCAGTGAGCTGAGATCACGACACTGTACTTAAGCCTGGGCTACAGAGTGAGACCCTGTCTCAAAAAAAAAAAAAAAAAAAAAAAAAATCTATTCATCCATCTCTGCAAACACACATATACACACCCTCCTACTTTACATAAATGTACAATTCTATGTCTATTCTTAGCATGTTTTAAGTTAAAATTAGATTACTGATGTTTACAAGCATGGCCAAATGATCTTTTTCATTTTATGTCAATGTTTACACACCAACCCTTCAGAAGGTTGGGACAATGGGAAGAGGGCATTGGACTGGATGTAAAGCCTGAGGCCAGGGGTTTAGTTTTGCTGGGGTCTAGTTTTGTCGATTCTCACCTCAGAATCTTGCCCCCTCAGGCAATCACTCAAATTGAAGTATCACTTCTATTGGTCCTGATACTCCACTTCAGTAATTTATTTCTTCCTTTGAATGTAAACCATTTATAGCTAAGTAGAGTATATTTTAGTAAAAGAACACAGTGAAGACCAAGCAAAACTTCATCTGTACTAATAATGACACGGTGGGCCAGAGCTCAAGTCAGATTTGTAGTAAGAAAGCAAAGGGGAAAAAAAATCATTTACTTCACTAAAAATTTTGTTGTTTCTTTAAAACTCTAAACAAAATCAATCCTATTAGTAAAGATATTCATTCTTATTGTTTTTTTAACAAGCAAATTTTAATAATGCCTTTTATTTCTATACAAAGCAATGTAACTTTCTGAAAAAAAAAAATGACTATACAGAACCCTTTAAACATTGGAGTACAGAGTTTCAAATGGCAACAAGAAGTTAAGAAACACAGGCCACTGTGTCGTTACGGGTGAATCCTAATTGTCCTGTAGCCCAAGGTCCAAGCTAGTTTACTCCATAAACTCAATAACCACGGTTTCTATGAATACCTTTCTAAAACCATTTATTATAAAATCTCGCCAGGCGCGGTGGCTCACGCCTGTAATCCCAGCACTTTGGGAGGCCGAGGCGGGCGGATCACAAGGTCAGGAGATCGAGACCACGGTGAAACCCCGTCTCTACTAAAAATACAAAAAATTAGCCGGGCGCGGTTGTGGGCGCCTGTAGTCCCAGCTACTCGGGAGGCTGAGGCAGGAGAATGGCGTGAACCCGGGAGGCGGAGCTTGCAGTGAGCCGAGATCGCGCCACTGCACTCCAGCCTGGGCGACAGAGCGAGACTCTGTCTCAAAAAAAAAAAATAAATAAATAAAATAAAATAAAATAAAATCTCACCCTTTATCCATTATCAGTATTAACGTATCCAAGTGAGAAAGAAAATGGGAGAGAAAAATGAGAATCAACAATGCAGCAAGAACATTTTCATCCTGAATACCAGTAAGGACTCCAGATGATATATGGTGCCAACTTTATGTGCCTCAAAAGATTTTAACTTTCAGAACATTTAAACGATTAAAGAGAAATCATCCTCTTGACTAGGTATTTTAAAGCACATCAAACTGTAGGTTTACATTTGACAAAGTCTTATGGACTACCAAATATGTAGAAATAGGAATTCCAAATATTTCAGTTCGTTGAATATACAAAACCAAATAAGGCACAAGGACCTGAAGAATAAACACAAAGCTAGTCTACAATGTTTGAGTTAATGTGATTTAGGACCCTTCTATTTTGTTCTGCAAGATAATGTACATAGTTCTCTCTGCTTTATGTGTCCACATCTATTCAGATTGTTACGGACCTTTTCATTCTGGAACTTAAAACATTATAGGCCATACAAAATTCCAAACTCCATTGTTGATATAATCTGATTTAAAATGGAAAAAAAAAAAAAATCTTCAAAGAAGCTTTCATAAAACTCCCTCCATTATCAAATATAACTTCTGAACAAGAACACACTATACTATTATTCATAATAATCCATAAACTGGTTGGAAGGATCATTGAAATGTCAATCCAGGAGGCTCCTAATTTTCCTGTTTGGCTTTCAAACAACCCACAATTCTGTGCATTATATACTGACATCCTAAATGACTTCCTATGCTGATTCTGGATATTCACACACAGCAGATGAATGGACATTTGCAGCTATCAGACTGTGCTGGTGCTGATTTGTGTAGTAATTTGACCATCTTGGTGTATTTTTTCTTTATATTTCTTAAATAGAAAATAAAAAAAATCAAATGGCTGATATCATAAAAACCACTGGTCTCTAAATGTAACATGGAGACAAGAATAGAAATCAGGAGAAATGAGGAATCTTTAATTTCAACTGACTGAATGCTCACAGGACTCAAACCAGTTGGTGCATTCAACTGAGAAAAAGAACAAATGAGAACATGCAGAAAACACTGGAAATAAATCATCTAAAATTATGTCTAAAAATTGAAGCATAATTAGGAATTCCAGAATGATTTAAGATCTCTACAACTCTTCTCTACTTTTTTAGTCCATTATCTTTTACAGAACCAATGTTCATATACATTTTTAGGAATGTATTTAGTAGGATATGAAAGAAGAGGACTTCTTGTGCTGAAAATGAAGAAAAAAAACCTGATCCAACATTAGCTTTTTAATCACATCTACTGAATTATTCCCTAAGATTAGAAAAAATTGCCTTAGCAATCAACAAATGAAGCCAAGAAATTAAGCACTAATCTACAGTAAAAGGTGCTACACAAGAGATATTTATTAATGTTCTGTTGTATTTACAGTTTTAACATAGCAAACCAAGATGAATTACCACTTGGGCAGAAAGCACATCATTCTACATTATAACCCACTGGTTTCTGCTAACACATTGTAAAAGCAAGTAGTACAGTATGTTAGGGATCATCTCAAAAGTTCCAAGCTACTTCTTTGCTCCTAAGTACCTAATCCTCTCCTTACTCCCAGCCTTTGGCCTAATCATCAGGAGATAAAAGGAAAATAAGGGGGGGTGGGGGTGGGGATGGGGGTGAGGGACTCTAATTATAGAAAGAGTGTCAAGAATTACATTTTAGTAATTAAGTTTCATTTGTATCCTAGTCCTTTCTATTTTATACAGTGACAACACCTTTAGAATCCCTTAGGTACAATAAAGTATTGCAAAATTGTGAATACAGGCTATAAAAAATTAACGCTTATTATTTACCAATTAAAGACATATTTTTGACCACACCTTAAATGTATTTTTGCACTATGATTTTGCTTCCAGGTGTTCACACAGAATTGAATAAATTTCTAGATTAATTTGAACAGCAAATATGGATTATGTTCAAAAACATAGTAACAAAAGTTTAACTTTTGAGAAAACCCCTTTAAAATGGCCAGCATTATACATATCTTACAATAAAATATTTAATTCCAAGTTCACTTTGAGATGGAGGATGAATAAAGCAAGACTGCCCCCTACTGACTACAGGGACATGGCTCATGCTACTTAAAATGACTACAAACAATATATAAGGCATTATTAATACATCACAGACTTGATTGCAAGAGCTTTTTCAAACATTAACCACTAATGATTCAATGATTACAGAATTCTGCATTAACTATTAAAATTTTACACCTAGGAACAAATAGAGAGAAATGATCTTTTCAACAGTACTTTTATTTTTTTAAAGCAGGTGATTATTCCTCTGTGTTCTGCATCTTGATTCACTTCCTGCAGGTGTTCTCTTGCTTCTTGAGAGAGAATTCATAAATGCAGGAAGGCCTTTGCCAGAAAACATCTGCCAGAGAAGGATATTGAATATTGAAACTCTAGTTAGCTTGTTATTTTGGCTAAGAGAAGGATGTAGTCACAAAAGAAGGCAGGATGTTTGGAGATACAAGTGCATTTTAACATAGTTTTAAGATTACTGTATACTGACATCATGGTATTCAATAAACATTAAAATTTCAGTTCTTAAAGTTATCAAGGCCTCTAGAACTAGAAAAAACTGGAATGCTTTTTCTAAAAACTCCTGAAGTCAGGAGTCTCTCTTTCCAAACCTCTTAACAAAAGAATAGAATGGAAGCAGTGCTACTGCATCCCACACTTAACCCTGTCAGCAGTGACTGTAACTTGGGACAGAGAGCATAATCCAAGTGCACAGGTAATTTTCCTAATATATCTGAAGCTACTGTTTACCCTAACAATTCCACTAGATATTGCACAAGGAAGATTTCCAGTAAGGATGTCAACGATGTCATGCTATACCTCAATTGAGCATGGCAAAATTAGAAAACAAGGATAAACTCACAGGTACCACAAATACTTTTAAAAAACAAGTTTTCCAAAAAAGTCATTGTATTTTGGGGACATGTTTCTCTTAAAATAATATATGTAGTTTCAAACTGATTTTAAGAAAGGAATGTATCCGACTGAAATAAATGCTCTCAAAATAATGCCTATGCATTTTACTAAATGCAGTTTTCATCTAATACTTTGAGGCATTTCTGTACTAGTACATTGTTTTGGTTCTCATGAAAACAACTTGCGAAAAACTACAAGTAATTCCCTATATTAACAATAAAAGAAGAAATATTAACAACAAAAGAAACACTAAAGAGATACGCTTACTGCTTAATAAATATTTATTGAGAAACTATTTTGTGGTACTCAGCAACAAGTAAGAGTTGGATGGGCTCACATATAGGTCCATAACTTACTTTTCTATCCCCCAGATTACTGTAAAAGCCACAAGAAACTCTTCTGTGTCTTTTCTTTCTTTTTTTTTTCTTTTGGAGACAAGAGTCTGTCACTCAGGCTGGAGTGCAGTGGCGCGAGCTTGGCTCACTGCAACCTACACCTCCGGGGCTCAAGCCATACTTCTGCCTCAGCCCCCCAAGTAACTGGGACTAACAGGTGTGCGCTACTATGCCTGACGTCTTCTGTATCTTTTCTGATTAATTACTGCATAAATATTTAAAAGGCTGCCAAAATGGAGAGACACTACAAACACACTGGAGGAAATTAACATATTTTAATATTATCAGCATTTTTCCAAACTATAAATTCACTGGTATTGTGATTTGAAGTAAACCACTGAAACTGATACAAGGACATCTTTTCTTTAGATTGAGATATAAGAGACTGAAAGACCTTGGAAAGCACAGAGACAGAGACACAAGAATATAAGGAATTCTAAAGCCAAGTAGAAGCAAAAAGAAAATTGGCAAATGAATATTAAATGAACATTTTTGCAATGAGGCCAGACTCATTATAAACATAAGTAATTTCTGTTTTATCAGTTTAATAGATGAAAACTGATGAAACAGTGACTAGTAGGTCAAAACAGAGTTTGCAAGAATATGCAATATGGTACAATTACCTGGTTACTACCTTAGTTTATGATGCTTTAGCATAGGTAAACAGCTTTAATAGATTCCTCAAAGTCAAAGCCTGCCACCCAACAAACATTAAAAATCCCTTTGCTCGTTCAGTAAGAAAAGCAAAAATTAAATTAAATTAAATTAAAATCTCTCAAGAGGACCTAGATAGGTGACCAGTGGGTAATCTCAATCACCACACAATTTCCAAATGAAAGACTGCTAGCAGGCACTGCTGTCTGAGACTTGGAGGCTTGAATGGCAGTGTTACAGAAATGCTGGCAGTATGCAAACTGAAGGACAAACAGATCTTAGGGACTCTGGACCACATTACTAAATTGTAGATCAGATCACTTTGTAAAAAAAAGGAATCCAATAGCCTACAGATCATTTAATTCCAACAGGAAGACAACCAGTTCTTCTTGGAGATATTATGTAAATTTTGTTTAGCAAAAATTCTACTGGAAACACCATTTCTACTATCTTGCTATCTTATAACACAGTCCAATAAGTAAACCTTTACCTTGAGATGAATTTCCTTTAATAAAAGAGATATTAAGGAATAGGAGAAAAATTACAGAAAAGGAGAAATGAAAGTGTCTGTTATCACATGGAAAAAAATTAAAATATTTGATGCCTAATAGGTACAGGTCACTAGGTCACTTTTTAAATATGAAGGCCCTAGTTCATTAATGCTAGGGCTCAAAAACCTCCTCTTTTTCCTTCTATTTCAGATGTAGTTAAAATAAATAATTTTAAAATACATTATGCTTCGTATGTACAAGTGCTTTTGGTACCACACAAATAGTGTTATAAGACACTATTATAACCAATATATAACCAATCAACTGTGTTACCACGTTATTACTGTAGCTAACTCCTCATTCACCTGGCAGCATCAGAGGAGGTGGTAATCCATAAAAATGTATTTTCCAGTGAACTGGTAAATAGGAACAAGTATAAACACTTTACATTTTTTACCATTTCAGGTACAGATGTTTATAACAGGTTATCTGTTTCTTCTGCTTCCTCGGTCACATACTTTTTTTTTTTTTTTTTTTTTGAGACAGAGTCTTGCTCAGTTGCCCAGGCTGGAGTGTAGTGGCATGATCTTGGCTCAATGCAACCTCCACCTCCCGGGTTCAAGTTATTCTTCTGCCTCAGCCTCCCAAGTAGCTGGGATTAGAGGTGCACACCACCACGCCCAGCTAATTTTTGCATTTTTAGTAGAGATGGGGTTTCATCATGTTGGCCAGGCTGGTCTCAAACTTCTAACCTCAGGTGACCTGCCCACCTCGGCCTCCCAAAGTGCTGGGATTACAGTTGAGAGCCACTGCGCCCTGCCCAGTCACATACTTCTTGATGGCCACTGTGCACACCTTTAGCAGTTCCTTCTGGCATTTTGTTATGAAGTAGGAAAACAGATAACAGCTTATTAATACATTTTCCCTCCCTTAAGCTTAAACGGACTCTGAAAGAGAACCTGAGAGCTGCCCCTATTATAGCAGTACATGAGCTCTAATGTTTAGCTTTTGTAACATCTACTTGGCTGATTAGAAAGAGGTGTTTCGGGATCACTTCAAGATTGGTTTATTTGTACTATATTTTAGGTAGCCTGACTATAAAAGTCACTATTCTTACACCCTTTTGTAGTAAATTACCAAATCCTAGTACAATATGGAAAGTATTATTTTTCTGTTATGGTGAAGTTATTTTAAAATTTCTGTATCTGTATCTTTCCAGCAAAGTTATTTTTAAAATTCCCTACCTGTGTCTTTCTTCAGCTATCTTTTAACTGGTGACATCTCCATCAAAGAAGTAGAAGTCCATAAAAGAAAATAAAGCTTTTGGGAACACTGACCCCATCTTCTAAAGTTTGTGTTCTCTGATTGGCCATTCCCAGCTTTCTACTTGCATAAACTCTGTATTCTGATCCTTTTGATGACTTCAGGTTGACAATGTCAAGACAGGCAATTTAGCAGAGGAGTCACTAATTTACCAGTGATTTTCCTCAGCAGGAGTTAGCCTAGGTTTTTTTAAACTACATTTTCCCTCTCCCCTACCCCTATCTCCCTAGAAGAATCACTGTACATGACAGTTAGAAATAAGATCAAAGTTATCCTTTAGTAATCTGACTGCCTGCTAGGCAAAAACTCAACAACCTTCTGACAAAATTCAGAGCTCACAATCTCTACAACATGATAACTGACAATGCTGCAACAAAGAAACGACTGGCCAGGTATGTAAAAACAGGAAAATGTAACCCAGAATCAAGAGAAAAAATCCATCAATACAAATAGACTTATCTATCTTGATGTTGGAATTAGCAGATAATGACTTTTTAAAAACTGTGATAAACATAATAAAGAATCCATAGGGAGGAAAAAAAATAAAGCTTTCATACTTCACATGACAGTTTCCTAGTATGTCTTCTAACAAAATTAAACTAAATGTCCTCTGAACTAGAGAAAGAAAGGATTCTACATCTGGATCTGGACATAGTTCTTACCCTTTCAATGGACAAAGGGAACTCAGTCCCATAGGATATTATGGCTTTTCAGGTTCCCTCTGGGGATCCCTGGAAAATTAGTGAAGTCATTAGAATTCTAAAGTCTGCTGTAAGTTCCTCAAACCCTTAATTTAGAGCTCTGAATTCTCTGGGTGTGTCAGGAATGATTTCAAATAAACCAGGGTATCACAGTTAAACAGAAAAGCAAATAAACTCTATTATGCCCTCCAATGGAGTGCATTCATTTACCTGAGTACGTTTCTGACAGCTCTTAATGTATACTCCTGAAGCACCCGCAAGTTCATCACTTCAATCTCCCTTAGCAGTTCCTACAACATTATTATTACTAAGGACTGCCTACTTCAAATCACAACCCCACATGCATAGTTTTAAATTTAGAACATCAAAAAACATTTCAGAAATTTTAGAAAATCCAAACAATAACAACAAAATTTTCAGTAAAGTACCAAACAACACAGGAAAACCGAGACGTTCAGGCTTTCTGTCAACTGGACTGCTATTTATTTCTTATGCTTAGAACCAAGATGAAGAAGGTATGCAATCCCCTAATAAAGATCCAAATTTCCTTCTAACTGAAGGATGAAGAGAATAGGCAGAGGTGTGATCTCAGTCCATTTAGAAATTCAGAGCTAACATTAAACTACACCTACAGAATCGATGACTTTTTTTTTAAAGAGAAAGAAATCTGTCCCCTCAGTATATTTTGGGTGTCAATGTATCGGGGGAAAATATTAGGTGATTTCAGCATCCTTCATAAGGAGGACTTGTAGCAATCCAATAGTACTAACGTTTGAATCCTTGATAGGTAAAAGTTAAACCTAAGGCTAACTATAAATTCCAATCAGATATATAGATGAAAGATGACAATGGTAACTAAATAAAACTGCAAAGAATATCTAATAAGCCTCTTATGTTCCAGACATAAACAAAGACACATCGTAAGCATTAAGGCCCAGGCCAGTGGTATGAATGTTCATCTACATCCAGACTGTGTGGCTGAATTCAAATTCATGACATGCTACACATTTTTAAACACGCAAAGATTCCTGTTTTTTAGTAACGAATACTAGTATATATTTCTTTGAAGAAACTAACTTTAAAAGCAGTTTAAGCCTTCTTTACTTACATACATTTAATTATCCATGTAAAATGCTTATTATCTGACACATGGAAAACTCCATGAATGTTAATTTTAGTTTACTATATATACAATGCTTGAAAAAATGTTTGTTATATTCAAGATGGTCTCATTATATTATTCTGTTGCCTAAAGTTTTCAATGCTGTTCTATCACTTGGAAAATGAACTATCGTAGATGCTTTATTTTCTTGAAACATACCTCCTGAGACCACCACAAATCTTCAAAATTGAGAATCTGATTATTAGCGTATGATTGCCTATATAAACTGATACTCTGAGAGTACAGAACACATTCGTGTTCCACGTGGGCTTAGTCTTGCATTGACCCAACATGTCACGGGTTCTATCAATTTGATGGTTCTACTAAATGGACTTGGTGCTCAAGGTTATTTCAGAAACCTGTTTCAACCTGACTTTTTAGCCTTGACCCTCAATACTCCTTTATGCCCCAAATCAAACTACTGTCCTTCGAACAAGCTCCATACTTCCCTATTTTTGCTCTTCACTCTGCCTCAGATGATTCTGAAATTCTTCCCCACACTCTCCACTATCACGTAAAGTTATCTGAACTACTACACCTACCCTTTACAATGCTTTGCCTAAGACCTTCAACTGGACTGGCCTCTAGGTGGTGCTCAAGGTTCTACTCTATGATCAACACAGTCCCCAAAAGTCCCAAGGAACAAACAGCCAAGTCCAAGAAAGTCTATTAGAACTTGTTACCAAAGAGAGCTCTCTCTGGTGTACTCTTTCTCAAGATTCTCTACCTCTTCCTTTAGGCAGCCACTGATGTAAGATGGAATGTCAGCCTCTGGGGAAAATCATGTGTGAGTCAAAGAGCCTTGCCAGGGCTTAGTCCTCCTGTTCTAGGCAAGGGAAAAGGTCCTTTCTCTTGTTTTCTTGGGTTTGACTTTCCTTACATTAGAGTGGTATCAGAATGTCAACCTGAAGAAAGCCATCAGGAAAGCCTCAATGACAATTTTAAGAGATGGAAGACTTGGTGGGCTTGTCAGCAGCCCAGATAAACGGAGTTCTTAAAGTATTACACAGTCTCTCCAGGTTCTGGGATTTAGGGGCAAAGACAAGTGATTAGGCCTGAAGGTTTCCTTCTGAATGTCATCCTCTGGAACTGGTACAACAGTAAGCAGGGGATTCAGGATGCTGGATTCAGTCAAGCAGCCAAATATCCTAGCTTTCTGATGACTGCTAAGATCCCTGCCTCTTTCACACTGTCAAAGCACAAAGTAACAATTTCTCCTATGGCAAGTTTTCTAATTTGACTTTGTCAATAGCTTTTTGTAAAAATCCCTGTTACTAGACAAGAAACTGCTAAAAGGCAGGGACTGTGCCTTCCTTCCCTTCTCTATATCCCCCTACCACAGATACTTACTCTAAAACTGAACAGAAATCTACAACGTAGCACATGGTTACACTGGGACTAGAATAAATTTTTTTTCTTTAATACCTTTAATAAATAAAGAGAACTCTGGTCCTGGGGAGATTTGAGAAAGTTTCTGGCATCTTCCGAACTTTTGCATAATTGATAAATCCTCTGAGAAACAGGAGAAAGCCTAATTTAAAAAAGAAAAGTATGAATGAATTTATAATTTCCATGGCAAGTCCCCTCCCCAGAAATCCCTCTCCTGATAGCAATACATTGTCATTTTTCTGCTAAAGGTAATCAAAGCATGAGCAATTTCCTCCAGAATCTGCAAAGGATTTTCATACCAAATTATTCATCCTTTAATGAGAAGGTATAATGCAAGAATCAATAGTGTCTTTTGCACATTCAGAATTGAATTGGTCTAAAAAGGAAATAAAAGATGCAGCCAAACATTTACATACGAAAGTCTCATTGAGAAACACATTAAAATCTACCTACTGAGCTCCAAAAAAGCATGCCAATATAATTAACTCCAAACAACAACAACAACAAAAGAGATCATAACTGTGATTTTCTCAAGTAAAAAGAAAAAATGTAACCTTCCTTGTCATGAGCTGTTTTTTCTGTGGACAGTATATAATGTTGTCCACTAGATGTCAGGATCCCCTTATCTATTACAGCAATTCTCATCGTCTCAACTTGAAACTCTAGTTCTCTATTTTTTTTTTTCCCCCGACAGGGTCTTGCTCTGTTGCCCAGGCTGGAGTGCAGTTATACGATCACAGCTCTGTAAGCTTGAACTCCTGGGCCCAGATGATCCTCCTGCCTCTGCCTCCCAAGTTGCTAGGATAACAGGTTCACACCACCATTAGCTGGGCATCAGCTAATTTTAAAATTTTCTGTAGAGATAGGCGTCTCGCTATGTTGCCCAGGCTGGCCTTGAACTCCTAGGCTCAATTGATTCTCCTGTCTCAGCCTCCCAAAGAATTGGGATTATAGGTGTGAACCACTGCACCCAGCCTATTTTTCTCTTCTTAGTAAGACTCTTTTTTGTGTGACGACACCAGAATCTATAACATTCACAAAACTTTGTACCTCTTAAAACTGTCAGCAGAGAGGTGATATGCACCTCCAGTGGAAACTCGGATACTCTTCTTGGCCTTCTTCTTTCAGAGATGGTCTCTGAGCCCTTAGCACATTTTTTTAAAAAACACTTTTACTGGGATACTCAGTGGCAGAAAACTGTACTTGGACAGTTGAACTGATTTTTAGTAGTTACCAAGAGCTGTCAGCTCTGAGCTTGGGGAACATCATTCTGTTTGGCACCCAAAGCAACAAGTGAGTATCGAGCAGGGGTTTACCCCTTCAAATACTAAGCTGGGGTATGGTGGTGGGATCTTACTGAACTGGAAGGCACATGACCTATATGGAGGAGACAGCAACAACTCAGCTTTAGTCAAAGGGTGCCATGGGGAATGTAGGCTAGCTTTGCTTGATATTCCAACTTGTAAGAAAAGTAAAAACATTCAGATGTTTTATGTGAAATAATTTTGATTTTTAAAATGTTGGCAACCAATTAAGAAAAACTTTAAAAGTAACTGTGGAACAAACAAACTATAGGCTAACTATAGCTCATGAGCGGCCAGCTTAGGAGCTCTGCATACAGCTCTGCAAGAGCCATGAAACTGGTTCTCTTCAAAAGGGAAGTTCCCAAAATGACCCGAATATTGGGTATAAATGCTCATAAGTGTATCTAAACCCTTATTACTATATATATGTATTTTGAGACGGAATCTTGCTCTGTTACCCAGGCTGGAGTGCAGTGGCACGATCTCAGCTCACTGCAACCTCCGTCTCTCAGGTTCAAGCCATTCTCCTCCAGAGTAGCTGGGATCACAGGCATGAGCAACTGCACCCAGCTAATTTTTGTAGTTTTAGTAGAGACGGGGTTTCACCATGGTGGCCATGCTGGTCTCGAACTCCTGACCTCAAGTGATCTGCCTGCCTCAGCCTCCCAAAGTGCTGGGATTACAGGCATGAGCCACCATGCCCGGCCAAACTCTTATTTTTCGCATACAAGCAAATGGTACATAGCAAGAATGATCAATGATAAAGTATTATAAAACCACCTCCCATGAAACTTTAATATAGAAAGAGAATCAATCCATTAAATTTCCTTAAATCATTTATGCCATAAGCAATCAATCTGAACATATGCTTAAGGGCTCTTCTTTGGTCCATTCAGGATTTGACCTGGGGAAACAGGGGTGGTCAGCCTTTCTCTTAAAGGTACAGTTTAGAAAACAAGCAAGCCAAGGAACTATTTCTTCTAAATTATTCTCCTGTTGGTCATTTTTATTATTAAAGTTCTCAATAATCAAGAGAGGAAAAAAAATTACTATTTCTCTTTCCTTAGAATTCTAATGACCAATCATAGAGTAGATTATGCTGTTGAGGAGGTGGTAGACGGTGTGATGAATGATTTATATTTTCTAAGTAAAATGTAGGGTCAGCAATGCAAGGCTCTGTTAGTCTTGGCAAAACAGGTCCTGAACTGTTTTGTTTTTAGAGACACACTGTCTTGCTGTCACCCAAGCTGAAGTGCAGTGGTGCCATCATAGTTCATTGCAGGCTCCAACTCCTGGGTTCAAGGGGTCCTCCTGCCTCAGTCTCCCGAGTAGCTAGGACTACAAGCACAAACCACCATGCTTGGCTAATTTAAAAAAATTTTTTGTAGAGATGAGGTCTTGCTATGTTGCCCAGGCTGGTCTTGAAATCCTGGCCTCAAGGTGAAATCCTCCTGACTCAGACTCCCAAAATGCTGGAATTACAGGTGTGAGCCACCATGCCTGGCCCAGGTCCTCAATTTATTAAGCACCTGTCAGGCGTGGGTGCCAGGATGTGCTAGCCAGACCCATTAGCAGCACCACCAACAAGAATCTTAATTAAGGAGGCAACAAGCAGCAAAACAGGAGATAGGAGAAACTAATGTCACAGAAACACAGTGAGGCAATCGCATCGTCTTTAACAGCCACAAGATGGCCCTGTTATTCTTTTGTAGAAATGACAGAAGTGATGGTGGTCTCTCTTACTGTATCATATATATTTTCTTTACAAATAATCAAGAAGCCAACATTGAAATAATTTACTCCAATGTTCATCTCTTTGTTTTAATGTCTAGGAAAAAAATATTTAAAAATAAATGTTTAGAGTAAAAAAAATAATCCAAAGACCAGAAACCTGAAATACCTGGTATATATATTTTTAAAAAAAATTCCGGCCGGACATGGTGGCTCACACCTGTAGCCCCAGCACTTTGGGAGGCTGAGGCGGGTGGATCACCTGAGGTCAGAAGTTCGAGACCAGCCTGGCCAACATGGCGAAACACCGTCTCTACTAAAAATACAAAAAATTAGCTAGGTGTGGTTGCGGACACCTATAATCCCAGCTACTTGGGAGGCTGGGGAAGGAAAATTGCTTGAACCCGGGAGGTGGAGATTGCAGTGAGCCGAAATCGTGCCATTACACTCCAGCCTGTGCGACAGAGCAAGACTCTGTCAAAAAAAAAAGAGTCCGCTTGCCTATTGTAAAATAATTCTTATTCCCACCAATGGTAAACTAAAGAATTCTAGAAATCCAGTGGTGGTTCTTTCAGAAGTTATGTCTAGTGAGGTTATATATTTTCTGTTTTCTACTGATAGACCCACCAAAGTTGGTCCACCTGCACTTACAAGTTAGTTCAACTGGTTGCAGTAAGCCTATAAGCAATTCTGGTTTGAGTCTGTGAATGCTGTGTGGCAACAGCTCACAAGGGGAAAAAACTGACAGACTACAGAGTCATCAGTATACCCCACTGATCACATGGAGGAGAAGAATGTATGTATAGGTTAGGAAAAACCTACAACCACAAAGAAACTGTTTATTACTCTGCATGTTACTCTGACGGTAACGAAAGACTATTCTTTAAGAAATCAACATTTTAAAAATGTTTATTAACAATTATTAACATATTACTATACAGTAATCAAGATGAACATTTACTAAAAGTAATTTTACTTATAAAATTTAATGTAATATTTTCTTGCCTTTTCTTACATTAAAAACACTTACCTAAAACCAGGAACACCCACCAGAGCCAGTACTGACCATCAAAATATCCAGGGAAATAGGTGGAAAACTAAAAAATAAGGCAAAACACTTTATAGCAGCTTAACAGACACAATTTCTCATTTTAACTTAAGGGTACACAAAATCACAAAATGCAAGACTGATTCTTTTTTTTTTCTTTTTTTGAGACAGAATTTCCCTCTTGTTGCCCAGGCTAGAGTGCAATGGCACGATCTCGGCTCACTGCAACCTCTGCCTCCCGGGTTCAAGCGATTCTCCTGTCTTAGCCTCCTGTGTAGCTGGGATTACAGGTATGCATCACCATGCCTGGCTAATTTTGTATTTTTGGTAGAGATGGAGTTTCTCCATGTTGGTCAGGTTGGTCTCAAACTCCCTACCTCAGGTGATCCACCTACCTTGGCCTCCGAAAGTGCTGGGATTACAGGTATGAGCTACTGTGCCCGGCAAAACTTATTTGTTCTACCAATGCCATCGCTTAGCCTTTAGAATAATTTTAAAATATAAGTGAAAGTATTTTCATATTACTGGCTTGAAATGGTTACAATAAATGCAAATCTATTTCCTTTCAGAGAAAAGCAATTGTTAAATATGATAGCTTTTAGCTTTATGAACTCCTTATTTTGAAAGTACACAAAAATTTGTTTTTTAGAAAACATTTTTTCCCCACATAATATTTGCTCTTCTAGAAATGTGTTTCAATAATGATCGTTTTACTTTGCTTATTCAGTGCCAAAAGCAATTATTATTATTATTAATTTTAAGAGACAGGATCTCACTATGTTGTCCAGGCTGGATTTGAACTCCTGAGCTCAAGCAATCCTCCCACCTCAGCCTCCTGAGTAGCTGATATCATTGCCTTCTTTCTAAGGAGGCCTGACTTTGCCTACTCCTCTGGCCTTGTCTTGACTTTGGAAGCTTTATTATGTATACCAGGGTAATCCCCTTCCTTTGCTGGCAACTGGTTTAGGAATGGGCACAGGATGCCATTCTGACCAATGGAAGTTGAGGGCTTCTGAGAAGCTTTCCTGGCTCTTAGAGAAAAAATAGTTCTTTCTAAAGGTGGTAGAAAAAAATTTTTTTAAATAGTTCTTTTTTTTTTTTTTTTTTTTTGAGACGGAGTC
Source organism: Macaca nemestrina (assembly GCF_043159975.1). NCBI lineage: Eukaryota > Metazoa > Chordata > Mammalia > Primates > Cercopithecidae > Macaca > Macaca nemestrina. The sequence goes on from NC_092130.1 coordinate 38,296,557, forward strand.
TTGCTCTGTCACCCAGGCTGGAGTGCAGTGGCCGGATCTCAGCTCACTGCAAGCTCCGCCTCCCGGGTTTACGCCATTCTCCTGCCTCAGCCTCCCGAGTAGCTGGGACTACAGGCGCCCGCCACCTCGCCCGGCTATTTTTTTTGTATTTTTTAGTAGAGACGGGGTTTCACCGTGTTAGCCGGGATCGTCTCTCCATCTCCTGACCTCGTGATCCGCCCGTCTCGGCCTCCCAAAGTGCTGGGATTACAGGCTTGAGCCACCGCGCCCGGCAATAGTTCTTTTTCTTCTCTTGAGCACTGCTGTGTTTCAATGTAATACTGATACATGAAACTGCCATCTTTTAACCCTGAGGGCATGGGGGGATCTGTGCCAATATGCTGATAGGTCAGCTGACCTTGATGATGTCCAATAGCCACTGACTTAACTAACCTCCTTGTCAGGGACTTGTTTTCAGGGGAAATAAACTTTCCCCATTTAAAATAACAATTAAAAATTTTTTTCTAGGCCATTTTGAGCTAGGTTTTCGTTACTCACAGTCAAAAGCATCCTAACTGATACAAGTTAATTCATTTGATTAATTGTTTTTTTTTTGAGACAGAGTCTTACTCTGTCACCCAGACTGGAGTGCAGTGGCACAATCTCGGCTCACTGCAAGCTCCCCCTCCTGGGTTCACGCCATTCTCCTTCCTCAGCCTCACGAGCACCTGGGACTACAGGCCCCCGCCACCACGTCCCGCTATTTTTTTTGTATTTTTTTAGTAGAGACAGGGTTTCACCGTGTTAGCCAGGATGGTCTCGATTTCCTGACCTTGTGATCTGTCTGCCTCAGCCTCCCAAAGTGCTGGGATTACAGGCGTGAGCCACCGCGCGCAGCCCATTTAATCCACTTTGTAAATGCAGTTGAAAATTTAGTTACAAAAAAAAAAAAAAGACTGGAATTAATTTTATTTCTCTTTTCCTTGGAGGCTTTGGTGTCCAAGAGTTTAATGTAGTTTGAAAATTAAAATATAGCATTTTATTTGTTAATAAAGTAACAATTAAGATTTAGGGAAGGAATGAAAACCTCTTTAGGGCTTGAGTTCTTAACCTAAAGTCCATTATTATAGATGAGTACATATTAGCTATGTGGGGGAAAAGCTTATAACTTTCATCAGATTCTCAAAGGATTCTAGAACCCTAAAAACGTTAACAAATGTTTTATAATAAATAAGGTGGCACTACTTAGAAAAACTACAGTGGTCAAGCAACACCCATTAGTTAAGTATGCCAATTTATGATGGATAAATTGTTTTTGTTTATAAGGTTGATGATAGCAATAAATGTATCTGAAATCAGGGGATACTTTAAAAGCCTAGATCTTTTACAACTTTAAATTACTTCATGCAAATTTAACTAACTGGCAACTCTTAAGTCACTAAAGACATACATCTCTATAATTTACTTCAGAGGTAGGCTCCTAATGGAGCAATACTTGTTAAACAGTTTTGGCTCCCCAAACATTTTGGCATAAGCAATCCTGGAGGGGAGAGGGGACGAGAAGGAGAAAAGAAAAGAAGGAAGAAGAGAGAGAGCTAGATTAAAACTGTAACAGAAATGAGAGGAATGGCTGCTTTTGATGAGACATCAAAGGGGTAAATATCCTTCCTTTTATTATAAAAACAACTAATTTCAGAACATATACATTATCATATTATAAACATCAGAAACAAAGAAAGCAGATGGTGAACAATATTAATACTAGACCAGTATTCAATAGCTTTGACAACAAAACTTGTGTGCATGAACCATTTGCAAATGATTTTGGTTCGGCTTCATCATTTTTTAGACAAACTAAAAATCATTTAACACGCTGAAATAACTTTTAAAAAAGCAAATGAAAAATCAAATATTCAAAAATATTCTAATTATTGTCCCTCTGTAGAGCCCATCTTTTCTGTTGTACAACTTACCCTGACAATCAGGATCCACTTAATTAGAGAGAGACCAAATCCTGAAATGGCCCCATACCTTCCTGCAGCTGAAGTGGTCAGGCAAAAAGACAGGAAAAACCCAATCCAGTTAAAGAGGAATGCCACTGCAAAAGCAGAGGAGGGGAAAGATGTTAGACATGTCCTGTTACCCAAGAACAAGAGTGCCTTACACCTGCCTCTGTTTTAATGACTTTCCAAAGGATAAAAGCCTGTCCTCCACAACCCTCACCATACCTCCTCTAAAACAACCATTCTTCTCTGTCTTTCCCCAAAAAGCAAACAAGAAAAATTCCTCCCTATCAGGTTTTATACAATTATGTCTACTGTTAGTTACTTTCAAAAACGCCTTAACAGGCTGAGCACAGTAGCTCATACCTGTAATCCTAGCACTTTGGGAGGCCAATGTGGGAGGATCCCCTGAGCCCAGCAGTTTGAGACCAGCCTGAGCACCACAGTAAGACCCATCTCTACAAAACTGAAAGAAAAAAAATTAGCTGGGCACAGTGGTGCACAGTGGTGCACACCTGCAGTCCCAGCTACTTGGGAGGCTGAGGTGGGGGGAGCACTTGAGCCCAGGAGGTCAAGGGTACAGTGAGAAGTGACCACACCACTGCACTCCAAATTCAGTCTGGGCAACAGAGCAAGACCTTGTCTCAAAAGGAAAAAAAAACAAAAAACAAAAAACAGCAAAAAACAAAAAGCAAACCTTAACAGTCTTCAAACTATATACTTACAACCTCTGCTTCCTTTTTTTTTTTTTTTTTTGAGACCGAGTCTCACTCTGTCACCCAAGTTGGAGTGCAATAGCATGATCTTGGCTCACTGCAACCTCTGCCTCCCAGGTTCAAGCGATTCTCCTGCCTCAGCCTCCCGAGTGGCTGGGACTACAGGTGTGCACAGCCATGCCCAGCTAATTTTTGTTTTTAGTAGAGACGGGGTTTCTCCGTGTTGGCCAGGCTGGTCTTGAACTCCTAGCCTCAGGTGATCCGCCCACCTCAGCCTTCCAAATTGCTGGGATTACAGGCATGAGCCACTGTGCCCTGGCTTTGACCTCTGCTTTTTTTTTTTGAGACGAAGTCTCGCTCTTGTCATCCAGGCTGGAGTGCAATGGCACGATCTCAGCTCACTGCAACCTCCGCCTTCCGGATTCAATCGATTCTCCTGCCTCAGCCTCCTGAGTAGCTGGGATTACAGGCACCTGCCACCACACCCAGCTAATTTTTGTATTTTTAGTAGAGATGGGGTTTCACCATGGTGGCCAGTCTGGTCTCAAATTCCTGACCTCAGGTGATCCGCCCACCTCAGCCTCCCAAAGTGCTGGGATTATAGGCGTGAGCCCCCATGCCCAGCCTGACCTCTGCTTTTTACTGTGTGTATTTTATATATAGTCCAGTAAATAAAATAAATGCATTCAACATTAAATAAGTGCCCCCAAATAATCTGATTCAAGTCACTCGTCCTCCTGTTCTCTGAATTTTGACAACTTATATAACATCACCTATAAAAGCATTGCATTTTCTTATCTTTCTAATACAACAAATAAAGGAAATGGTTGCTCACTTATATGTGAGGCACACAAAAAGATAAATGCAAAATAACACGAAGGGAGAAAATCAGGCTGACTTTGATCTGTCAGAAAAAAGAAGCTTTCAGAGCAAAATTCATCAAAGGCATTTAATTCCTATTCTACAGATTAAGGATGAGTAGCAGCAATGCAAAAGGGCCCCGTAGACCTGGAAGATGAGGCTTAGCTCATGTAAAAATGCAGCATCCTCATAACTGCTTTAATTATATTTTCCACAGATATTCATGAAAACAGAAGGCAAAGAGAAGGGATATTAGAACAAAGGTATATTAAGCTTTGAACATTCCAGTAAAAGGCACCAAATAAATATAATGTATTAATACATTAGCTCAACTAGTTATTTTAATTCAGTCAGATTCACCCATAATCCAAAGCACTCTGGTTTGGAGGGGGTGGTTCTGCTATGCATACATACTTACTGAAAAAAGTTAACATGAAAATCCCATCATTTCCTATCCTCAGCTGGTCAGCATCATCAAAATCATCCCGACCCACAAAATCCTCATCCTAAATGAAAAGAAAAAGAATTATTTCTAGGCAAAGGGAAGATATAAAGAAAAATGAAGGCATAAATTTGAGTAGCAAGGAAAAAAGTTATTGCTTTGGCTCAGTTCAAAATTATGAGCATTAAAGGCTCAATGTGTGTTTAAAATTCCATTTTGCATTATTAATATATAATTAGAAAAGAAGCAAATCTTTTTTCTATCCCCAGTGTTCAAAATGAAATTTTCATCTGATAACCTAAGTTCTTTAACAATACACTTCAAACATTTAAAAGTTCACAAAGAACTATTTACTCTTCCTTTAAAAAAAATATACCTCAAAAAAAGACAAAAGACAAAATTTACTTACACATTTGGTTTAAATTCTAGAATATCAGTAATCAAGGACCTATTTAGGACCTAAAATATTAGTAATCCAGGGACTATTAAAGAGATAAAATCAGCCAAGTGCAGTGGTGGCTCATGCCTGTAACCCCAGCACTTTGGGAGGCGGAGGCGGACGGATCATGAGGTCAGGAGATCAAAACCATCCTGGCTAACATGGTGAAACCCCGTCTCTACTAAAAATACAAAAAAATTAGCTGGGAGTGGTGGCGGGCACCTACAGTCCCAGCTACTCAGGAGGCTGAAGCAGTAGAATGGCATGACCCGGGAGACGCAACTTGCAGTGAGCCGATATCATACCACTGCACTCCAGTCTGGGCAACAGAGTGAGACTCCGTCTCAAAAAATAAAAAAAAATTAAAAAAATTAAAAAAATAAATGCTTTACGAGGCTGATATAGGGGAAAAAAGAATAGTACGATCATACACGAATAGTCCACAGAACTGCCCACTGCTCAACTCCATAATCATGTATTTGTATTGGCATACAGATCTAAAACAATCTCACTTCTAACCTTATCAGCAGATAAGACCTCTTCCATCCTAACTTGATAACATAATATTGCAGATCTAGAAATAACATGATCCTGAACAATACCAACACATGTAGGCTATCTTTTTAACTGATGTAGGTATGTGTTGAGATATTTAAAAATAATTGAATATATACTTAAAAGTGATAGATCTGTACACAGTTCAATGAGGGCTCCTCAAATGAAAAACATTTTAGGGAATATCAAAACTTGTTGTACACAGAAAAGAGTCTCGAAGACCCAAATTGTTAACAGTGGTTTCCCTGGGAAGTGGGAACTAGAGAAAGGGAGGTCGGTGGCAATGGCAGCTTCCTTTTCTAACTTAACGTACTTCCTCTATTGTGTGAAATTTCTATTAAAATGAATTGTTTTATAATTAATTTTTTAAAACATTAAATATCTAGTATTCTTACTTCATATTAGCAGAATAAGGTTTTGCCAAAATTAAAAGCTAACTCTGTTTTTTGCATAACTACTCAAAGATATACTCCAAAAAATACATGGAAGTAACATCTAATAATATTACAAATGCCTTCTTCCTGTCCTCTTGGTATCTCTTCTACCATGATTCCTCCTAGAAATTGTTGCCAAGTTAATGTTTCCAGAACACCACACAAGTCCTCTCATACCCCTGCTCAAAAACTCTGAAGGATTCTCTAAAAGTTGCATATAGAAGTTTAAATACCCCCGTCTAACATTCCAAGGATTCTATAAACAGTTCTAGTCACAACTTTATATCTCCCTTCACAAACTCTGTGCTCATACAAAGCCAATTACTACATACATAGAACTGCCCTCACCTGGCTGGATTCACACCTGCTTTCTGTGCTTTTTCCCTCTGGAATGTTCTTACCCATCAAAACTCCGGGCCCACATCTAATCACATCTTCCCCTATGATCACCCAGTAAAAAGTTTCAGTTCGTGATGCCCACTGCTCTTAAGTGTCTTAGTTATCAGTATTTGTGGGCCCCTTACCCTAGTTGGATTTTAGGCTTTTGAGTAACAATGAGGAACAGTGCCTTATACAAAGCTTTTTGCCTATCCACTGTAAAATACACTGCATCTTAGATTTTAAAAGTGCTTTATACATGTCTGCTGAGTACTAGAGGCCTTTAAGAAGTTCCTAAATATATACCTGTATCAAATGAAAGTATTCTGAAGAGTTCTGTGATTTATCAGACTAATTTCCATACTGATCTATTTACCATATATTGCAACAGGTCTGCAGAGTACAGTGAAACAAACAAGGACTTTGGATTCTAGAATATCTGGGTTTGGCTTTCACTTCTGCCACTTATCAGTCGTATGACTTTGGGAAAATTACTTTATCTCTCTGGACCTAAATTTTCACATCTGTAAAATGGTGATAATATAATCTCTACCTTTCAAGGTTACTATGAAGACTGGAAACAATATACAAAATACATAAAAGCATCAAGCACAGTACCAAGCATGTTGTTTGCTTCCAATATACGGCAGTTACATTATGATTGTCTTGCCCTTAGACACTACGGTTCTTAGTTTCTCCCTGGCACCTATAAGAACTGAACACATATCATCACCATTTAGGATCATCCTAGACTGCGCTCATAAACTATTTCTGCCAAGCAATGATTTTAGGAGCTCTGCTCCTCACAGTAGGTGTGGTCTGTAAACAGTCTACTATCTTCAAGCCAAGAGGGGAACTTCTGGGCCTATGCCATCACACTGCCTAGACTAGGTTTCTGTTCTTGCTCATTACTCACCCCAGTTTCTTGCTAGAATAGAGCCTAGAGGCTTGATGGTCCCCACATTTCTGGGGACTTATCCTGCTTCCATTCGCCCAACATCTGATCTAATGCCCTACCTGCATCAACCTCAATCTGGATAAATATTTACAAAATGACAAATACAGCCCTTACATATCTGACATCAAGAACCAAGAGTGCCCAATAATCTCCACTGGTTTATATGGCATCCCAATCTCCTCCTCCATGAATCTATGTCAAGCTAGATGGAATCTGAACTCACTATGTCCCCACAAATGACATGATCTGGACTGCTGTTAAGAATGGAGTTCATCTAAATCAATGTGAAGATCTCTTTTATGAGTTTAATTCTATAAATTTGAACATATTTATTATCTTCCTAGACCTCCTTAGCAGCTATCCACCCAACAGCAAAATATTAAGTGTGCAGAATCAAGGAAACGTTACTGTGCTCCTGCTTCAAGATACTTCAGCCATCCCAGGAGACTTGAAAAAGTAGTGGCAATAGGAGAGATAAAGGAAAAATGAGCAGGTTTGACTAGTAATTTACCTTGTCATTTTTAGGAAGAGATGAGTTTATTATCCCAAAAGCAAATATACCTGATTTTTTAAATTAGCTCTACTTTCACTAATCAATACAATCATAAGTAATGAATCAAAATTGGACAATGAAAATAACTTAATTCCCATAGAGCAGCCATCAAGTAACATGGCAAATTATACTCACTCTCCCAGGAACCAAAGGGATAGTAGCTTCGGCCTTGGTCCGCTCCGCTTCATCATAACTGGGCAGTGTTGTAGCTACATTGTAAGATGGGGGCTTTGGAAACCCAGACTCATCCTTGTAGTCAAAATATGCTGCAGAATTTTAACAGTCACAATTTTTTGATAATTAGCTGAATTGAAATAAAAGGAGTTCCACTAACTCTAGCAGACAAAACCCAGCCATTCCCTTAAGAGTACATATATAACAATTGAACCAAAAGACATTTCTAGATGAACGTCTAAGAGACTGGAGGTGATTTTTAAATGTATCCACTTCTCAATTATTTAAAATCCAGACTCGCTTTGTAACCTTTCTTCCGACTGGTTCTGAAACGTTTTTTTTTTAAACTGTAATGTCAAAGCGCAGAGTGTTTTTAAGGATTCCGTAATCACTTTGCCCTGTTACCTACCTGCGCTCTCTGCAGAAATGCTGCTGTAAGGTGGAGGAGCATCACCGGCAGCCTGTTCAGGTTCTCCAGACTCTTCTTCATTCTGTAACTAAATAAAAATTTCATATTTTAATGCAAGCATAAAGCCAATTAGAAAGATAAGAACCCAAAAACTGAAATAAATAGCCTTTCTAGAAAGCTATTTAGCAATGTATTTTGAAAGCCTTGATACACAAATCCTTTAAGAATTCTACTCCCAGGAAGTTATTCTATGAAAATATTCAAAGAGGCAAAAAGGGTACATATAAGTGTTGTGTCAGCAAAAATTAGAAACAACCTAAATTCCAATCATAGGAGACAAATAAATTATAGTACATCTCACAAAGGACTACTAAACGGCCATTAAAAATTAAATTTCGCCATCCTGGCCAACATGGCAAAACCCCATCTCTACTAAAAATACAAAAAATAGCCAGGCATGGTGGCACACTCCTGTAGTCCCAGCTGCTCAGGAGGCGGAGGCACAAGAATCATTTTAACCCGGGAGGCGGAGGTTGCAGTGAGCTGAGATGGTACCACTACACTCCAGCCTGGGCAACAGAGCGAAACTCTGTGTCAAAAAAATACACATTAAATTTCAGCCAGGCATGGTGGCTCACACCTGTAATACTAGCACTCTGCAAGGCCTAGGCAGGTGGGATCGCTTGAGATTAGGGGAGCTTAGGAGTCAAGACTAGCCTGGGCAACATGGCAAAACCCTGTTTCTAAAAAAAAAACAAAAATTACCTGGGAGTGGTGGCATGCACCTGTGGTCCTAGCTACTCAGGAGGCTGAGGCAGCAGGACGGCTCGAGCCCAGGAGGTCGTGGCTGCAGTGAGCCGAGATTGTGCCACTGCCCTCCAGCCTAGGTGACAGAGTGAGACCATGTCTTTAAAAAAAAAAATTAAATTTCATTACTCAAATAGATATGTATGGTGTACTATTATTACATGAAAATAGCTAAATTTGCCAAACAATATGCATCATATATTCCTTTTTAAAAAGGCAGACATATAATGGAAAAGAGACCTAGAATGAGACATTTACAGTTCAACACTGTTATTTCTAGGTAATAGGAGTACAGGGGAATTTTTCCTTTTTGTTATGTATCTGCATGTTCAAATATTTTGTAGTGAATATTTATCACTTGTATACTTTTTTTTAGAGAGACAGGATCTCATTCTTGCTGCCCAGGCAGGAGTGCGGTGGCACAATTATACCCTGGCTTTTTTTAAATTTATTTTTTGTAGAGATGGGGTCTCCCTGTGTTGCCCAGGCTGGTTTCCAACTCCTGGCCTCAAACGACGTATACTTTTTTAAAGTTAGAAAAATAATCTGTTAAGACAAAAGACAAATCATAGACAAACCATGTTATCATTATATTTAGCATGCACACCAAATTAAATCTTAAATAATTGAGACATTTATGAAAACATAAAATTCTCCCTAATTCTACATATATCTGTCAATCGATATCCCTTTTCCCTATCTCAGCAACTTTTCTGCCAGTCAAATCTTCAATTTATTTATTTATTTTTTATATTTTTGAGACGGAGTCTTGCTCTCTCGCCCAGGCTGGAGTGCAGTGGCGCGATCTTGGCTCACTGCAAGCTCCGCCTCGCAGGTTCACGCCATTCTCCTGCCTCAGCCTCCCCAGTAGCTGGGACTACAGGCGCCCGCCACCACGCCTGGCTAATTTTTTTTGTATTTTTTAATAGAGACGGGGTTTCACTGAGTTAGCCAGGATGGTCTCAATCTCCTGACCTTGTGATCCGCCTGCCCCAGCCTCCCAAAGTGCTGGGATTACAGGAGTTAGCCACCGCGCCCAGCTTTCTTCAATTTTTTTAAATAACTCACACCAAAAGTGTCTGCTGTTGCTAGTCTGTATAGCCTACACAAGTCATCTTCACAGAATAAAGACATTTCATTTGGTTTTTCGAGTCCAGTGCGACAATGAACTAAATTTAAAAGATGAGCTGACTGGGACTAGGAGTCAATCTGGAAATTAATAACAGAATATTTAGTGATATAACTGATGTAGGGGTCTAGTCCTGGCTTCAGTATCATCAGGATATACAGAGCCAACTGACATACTTGTAAAATACATACCACCTCTAAACCATACTGCTATAAAGAACTCTATCTTGAATTAAGACAGAAAAACAGGCTGAGGTGTACTAACATGAAGTAAGGCTCCATAATCCATTAAAATTTTTTTTTTTTTTTTTTTTGAGATGGAGTTTCACTTTTGTTGCCCAGGCTGGAGAGCAATGGCGGGATCTCGGCTCACTGAAACCTCCAGCTCCCAGGTTCAAGTGATTCTGTTACCTCAGCCTCCGAGTGGCCGGGACTACAGGTGTGTGCCACCAGGCCTGGCTAATTTTTGTATTTTTAGTAGATGTTGGCCAGGCTGGTCTCAAACTCCCAACCTCAGGTGATCCGCCTGCCTTGGCCTGCCAAAGTGCTGGAATTACAGGTGTGAGCCATTGTGCCCGGCCATAATCCATTAAATTTTAAGTGATCATCTCAATCTCAAATACTATTCAAAAACAGATGTCAATAAATTTTTCTGACTAATACTACAAAAGCTTCAATTTCAAATGAATTCCTGTGTCAAATTCTCATCAGCATCTACCATCTGGGTACATTTTTTCGAATCCTAGTAATCTAATGTTAAACTTAAGGTACACCCAAAATAACTGTATTGTAACCTAAGATAATTTTTCCTTTTAAACAAATACATGTGGTCAAAATAGCTGCAGTAAAGCCGAATGCTCCTGGGACACTGAACTAGTGAATTATTTACAGAGAGTTATTGGGACAACAGTTCACCTAAAATACTGGTTTTAACATTATTTGAAGCTCTTGGCAAGGTATTCTTAGCCTCCTCATACCTAACCACTCTTGTGCTGTGGGAAGGTCACCAAAAGAAGCAGAAGAGTCAGCAGCAAGAACAGAGGCAAATACGGACTTTTCGAAAATGTTCCCTTAATATACTGTAGCCAGTAATGAACTTCATTTAAATCTAGCTTGGTTTATATCTAACTCGTTTTATATTTCCTGAGCTTGGTGTCAAAGTAATCACATTACCTCTGCATAATTTAGGTCTCAGAAAGGAACCATGACAATTCTAAGAAATACAGAAATCCAAAGAAGAGGTTAAGAGGTCTTCTATGACAATATTCATAAGATAGGCTGCCTGTCTCCTGGCAACTTGGAAACATTCAATTTGATCATCCCCCACCACAGTAAAAGATGACAGTGCAAATAAATTCCAGCCTTCTTAGAAACGCCAATTTTCACTTTGATAAGGAAAAAAGAAACACTTCTATGTGAAGAGTTTGCTCCATTAAAATTCACTACTTTAGAGTAGTGTACTTTTTTCAATTAAAAAAAAGAAAAAGAAAAACAATTTAAAACACCATTATGACTATGGTACAATCTCAAGACCTCACTATACAGGCTTCCCACTCTGGCTTATTTCTATAATGCTGGTGTTAAGATTAGGTTCCATCAAGAAAGCTGTTTAAAACAAAACACTGCAAGGTAGGGGGATTGGGGGGAGAGGAAATCACCTTCAAAAAGAGGTATTTAGTGACCGCCATCTGCATGAATAATAACTTGCTGAACCATGGAATTCTTAAATATACATCTTTTTACACTTCGGGGGCAACAAATCAGGCATTCACTAACAAGTGGAGGAACACGTGCTCTAGAACTAGAGTGTACTATAAAATTCATTACTTGGTTCCAAAACTTATTTTTAAGATTCCCCTTTTCTGTCCCTGGGAACTCTTCTGTGCAGCCTCCCTGCCATGTCCCTGGAGTTCAGGGATCTTCGGGCTTTTTCCTGACACTTTCTGAAAGAATATGTAGCATTGTCACTTTGGGGTTAGAGTTGGAAAGATGCTCAGTCTCTTCTATCAACTGGCCAGTGGAAGCCTGAGTCCCATTTAACTGTCATAGAATCTGGGTTGTAGGGGATACTCAGAGAGACAGATCTGGGAACTTCTGCTCTCAGTACACGGAGATGTTGGGCAAGGATAGGAGGGATATCCTTTGAGTGACCGTGATAGATAATAAATAGCTGTTGGACACTAGATTTTTTTTTCCTGTCATATAATTTCTGTTAAAATTCTGATCAATTTTACTAACCTTCAAATATGATTTTATTTTTAATTTTTTTAATTTTTATTTTTTTGAGACAGAGTTTCACTCTGTCACCCAGGCTGGAGTGCAGTGGTACGATCTCGCTCACTGCAACCTCTGCCTCCTGGGTTCGAGTGATTCTTCTGCCTTAGCCTCTCAAGTAGTTGGGATCACAGGCATGTGCCACCACACCTGGCTAATTTTTGTATTTTTAGTAGAGATGGGGTTGTGCCACGTTGGCCAGGATGGTATCAAACTCCTGATCTCAAGTGATCCACCTGCCTCCACCTCCCAAAGTGATAGGATTACAGGCATGAGCCACCACACTCGGCTGAAATATGATTTAAATGGCATTTTTTCCAAATAGAGCTATACAATTACCTACACAGGCCATATAAAGTAGAGTTTAATACACAACTACCTATAACTACCTATGCCTCCATCACTAAGAAATAAATAATCCAATCACCTGAGAATTCAGATGACCTTTCACTTTCTCACACCCAGAGTGTGCCCTTACTCTTGTCCTGATTACCTTTGCTCCTCTCTATGTGCTGAGCAGACTAGAATGGCTCCCCAGAAGAACCCTAAAACTGTTCCATTGTTCCCACTTCAGATATATCACAATCTGCCATGGTACCTTTGGCCTTGATGACCTTCAATTTTAAAAAAACATTTATTTACAAATAGGTGCTACTAAGGTTTTGTTCTCAAGTCACACCTGTAATCCCAGCACTGTGGGAGGCCAAGTGGGCGGATCACTTGAGGTCAGCAGTTTGAGACCAGCCTGGCCAACATGGTAAAACCTCATCTCTACTAAAAATACAAAAATCAATCAGGTGTGGTGGCGTACACCTGTAGTCCCAACTACTCGGGAGGCTTATGCACCAGAATCGCTTGATCCTGGGAGGTGGAGGTTACAGTAAGCCAAGAGCAAGCCACTGCACTCCAGCCTGGGCGACAGAGCGAGATTCTGTCTCAAAAATAAATAAATAAATAAATAAATAAAATAAGAGGGTTGTTTCCCCTCCTTATCACCTTCCTCTGTATCTAGGTACTATTGGTATTAAAAATAAATATGACATTTTTATAAATCTCCAACACAGAAATCATATATAGTTCTAGAACATCTTTTTTTTTTTTTGAGACGGAGTCTCGCTCTGTCACCCAGGCTGGAGTGCAGTGGCCGGATCTCAGCTCACTGCAAGCTCCGCCTCCCGGGTTCATGCCATTCTCCTGCCTCAGCCTCCCAAGTAGCTGGGACTACAGGCGTCCGCCACATCACCCGGCTAGTTTTTTATATTTTTTAGTAGAGACGGGGTTTCACCGTGTTAGCCAGGATGGTCTCGATCTCCTGACCTCGTGATCCACCCGTCTCGGCCTCCCAAAGTGCTGGGATTACAGGCTTGAGCCACCGCGCCCGGCCAGAAATCATATATAGTTCTAATTCTAATAGAAACAAACTTGAATTTAACAAGTTTAAGACATTATACCCAACAGATTTAAACTATTATTTGAGTCCAAGAAAGCTTCATCACTGCCCTCCTCGCTAAGTAGTTCTAAAATGAGTTGTTTTTCAGCAATAGCAGAACTGGGGCTAGGATTAGGGATAAGCAAGGGGCAACATTTATAACTGTAGCAAATGGCAGGACCTAAAGGCACTTAAAAGTCATTCTTGGATTCTCTATATTTACTAAGAATGGGAGAACAACAAAAAACCCTACACTAAACAAAACCCATAAATCCTTATGTATAAGAAAAGGTATCAACATATACCTCAGAATTCATATAAACAAACAAAGCACATGAAAAATAATGCTGAACTATCCAGTAAGTCTATAAAGTTGCAAGTATTTTCATTACTTCATTTTTTTTGGTTTGGTCCTACTCAAACAGCAAGAAAATTCTTATAAGTTTCAAGTCCCTTCTTTAAGTTATTAAAAATAAATATCAGAAAGTTCTGGGTCAATGCCTGAACTCTAGCTTTAAATGTTATTTACCAATTCTATCTTAGAGTTAATTTCTAAAACTTTTACCTTAAAATCTAATTTTTAAAGCTCTCATTACCAGCCCACAACTGCATCGTCCCTAAATCCTACCAAAACAAGACGGTATAATTACAAAGCACATTTCTTTTGGTAAACAGCTGAGTATGCTATTTTACTGTTGTTCACAAATAATCATTAAGTTTGTGTGGCCTGTACATTTACTTTATATATTGTAAATATAAACTCTGTCATTCTAACATCACCAAATTATTTACATTCAAGAAAAATCCTCTATTTAATTATTAATTAGGAGAAGATATTTTAAGTAATGCTGACAAGAGAAACTAAACAATAAAAAGGCAACCCAATTATAAAATGGGCAAATGATTTGAATAGACATTTCTCCAAAGAAGATATACAAAAGGCCAGCAGACACAAAATACTCAATATCATTAAGTCAGCAGGAAAACATAAATCAAAACCAAGACTCAATACCACTTCATGCTTACTAGGATGGCTATAATCAAAAAGACAGACAATAGCAAGTGCTGAGTATGTGGAGAAACGGCAACTCTAATACACTGCTGGTGGGAATGCAAAATGGTGCAGCTGCTGTGGAAAAGTTTGGCAGTTCCTCAAAATAAGTTAAACACAGGCTGAAAACACACTGGCTCAGCCTGCAATCCCAGCACTTTCAAGAGGCTGAGGCAGGAGGATCACTTGAGGCCAGGAGTTTGAGACCAGCCTGGGAAACACAGCAAGATCCTGTCTCTACTAAAAATGTAAAAATTAGCCGGGCATGGTGGCACACCTGTGATCCACCTACTCAAGAGGCTGAGACAGGAGGATCACTTAAGCTGAAGAGTTCAACGCTTCAGTGAGTCCAGTCCAGTCTGTTGCTCAGTCTGAGCAACAGAGTGAGATCCTGTCTCAAATAAAAACAACAACATAAATTTATATTAACATCAAGCAATTCCACTCCAAGGTATATACCAAGAGAACTGAAAACAAGTTCATACAAAAACCTGTACATGAATCTTCACAGTAGCATTATCCATAATTGCCAACAATGTTCATCAACTTACTAATAGATCAACAAAATGTGGCATACCTGTACAATGAAATATTATTCATCCAAAAAAAATGAGGTACTGACACATGCTGAAACATGAATGAACCTTAAAAACATTACAATACAAGAGGCCGGGCGGAAGTAAACCCAGCATTTTGGGAGGTCGAGGCAGGCGGATCATGAGGTTAGGAGATTGAGACCATCCTGGTTAACACGGTGAAACCCTGTCTTTACTGAAAATACAAAAAAATTAGCCGGGTGTGGTGGGGGGCACCTGTAATCCCAGCTACTTGAGAAGCTGAGGCAGGAGAATGGTGTGAACCCAGGAGGCAGAGCTTGCAGTGAGCTGAGATTGCACCACTGCACTCCAGCCTGGGCGACAGAGTGAGACTCCATCTCAAAAAAAAGAAAAAAAAAAATTATAGTACAACAAAGAAGCCAGTCACAAAAGGCCATATATTGAACGCTTCCATTTATTATAAAATGTCCAGAAAAGGCAAAATCCATAGAGACAAAGTATATCAGTGGTTGCCAGGGGCTAGAGAAGGGGGAGCAACTGACTGCAAATGGGTCCAGGTTTCTTTTCGGGGTGATAAAAAAATGTTTTAGAATTAGGCAGTGATAATGGTTTCACACCTTGTGAATATAATAAAAACTACTGAATCGGATGGGCGTGGTGGCTCACACCTGTAATCCCAGCACTTTGGGAGGCCGAGGTGGGTGGATCACAAGGTCGGAAGTTAGAGACCAGACTGGCCAAGATGGTGAAACTTCGTCTCTACTAAAAATACAAAAAAAATTAGCTGGGCGTGGTGGCACGCACCTGTAATCCCAGCTATTTGGGAGGCTGAAGCAGAGAATTTCTTAAACCTGGGAGGTGGAGGTTGCAGTGAGCTAAGATCGTGCCACTGCACTCCAGTCTGGGTGAAAAGCAAGACTCCATCTCAAAAAAAAACACCAAAAAAACAAAAAAAAAACCACTGAATCATACACTTTAAAAGTATTTTCTAATTTTTAAAAGCAAACCTATATAAACATAAATTTTATTTAAAACAAAACATTCCTCCAAGTATTATTCTCTGGCTAAATAAATGTCCATGCCCCTCAATGGGAAGGAATGGGTCCTGATCATACCAATAAACCCAGAACTTAACACAGAACACACATTTGTGAATGAATGAAAACAAAAAAGAGGAAGAGCATACTGAATTATAAACGACTTATAGTTAAAAAAAAAAAAATCCTTAATGTTCTCTTTTCCTGAAGAGAAGAATTATTAGGATCAAGAGGAAAAATATCACTTTTTTCCTACTTCAAGAGTTTGAAAAAGATGACTTTTTTTGTTGCTCTTGTTTTTTATGAGATGAAGTCTCGCTTTGTCACCGAGGCTAGGGTACAGTAGCATGATCTTGGCTCACTACAACCTCCACCTCCCAGATTCAAGTGATTCTCTTGCCTAGCCTCCTGAGTAGCTGGGATTATAGGCCCCTGCCACCACACCTGGCTAATTTTTGTATTTTTAGTAGAGACACGGTTTCGCCATGTTGGTCAGGCTGGTCTTGAATTCCTGACCTCAAGCTATCCACCCGCATTTGCCTCCCAAAGTGCTAGGATTACAGGCGTGAGCCACTGCACCCAGCCAAGATATCTTTTAAAAACCAAATCTTCCGCCAGGTGCGGTGGCTCACGCCTGTAATCCCAGCACTTTGGGAGGCCGAGGCAGGCAGATCACGAGGTCAGGGGATTGAGACCATCCTGGCTAATACGGTGAAACCTCATCTCTACTAAAAGTACAAAAAATTAGCCGGGCGTGGTGGGGTACCTGTAGTCCCAGCTACTCGGAAGGCTGAGGCAGGAGAATGGTGTGAACCCGGGAGGTGGAGCTTGCAGTGAGCCAAGATCGTGCCACTGCACTCCAGCCTGGGCGACAGAGCAAGACTCCATCTCAAAATAAAGAAAAACAAAAAACAAAAAAACTTCAAGTTGCTCATGCAGAACCAAAAAAAAGGAAAAAACCCACCAAAGCAATCACCAGATTCAGACTATCCTCAATATCTCTCACGGAAAAGATAAATGCAAATCCTCTTAATAGCAAAATGAGAAAACATTTAAAAATCAAAATTTGCCAAAAGTGAAGTAATCAGAATAATGCTTTAAAAAGTCAATACAATAACAGATGAAAAGAATACCCTAATTTTGCAGTAAATCCCCTCAGAAAGGCTAACCGTTTGTAAAGCTTTCTATTTAAAATTTTTGTGGTTATCATCACTGTTAATATGTATCAATATAACTGATGAATACAACTTGGTTTGGAAAGAGAAAATGATTTATGTTAGAATGAGTCCTTAGAAATGAAAGCACAAATACTGTGACCTACGATCATCAATTTTGTGGGGTTTTTTTCTGATCTTTCTATTCTTTACGTAGGTCCAAGTAACAAGTAAAGGCATGCCATCCAAAGAGAAAGGCAAGGAACTAGGAGAAATCAACCCTCATCCCCGAAGGCACTAATTAGCCAACCACGGCTATGGTAGTAGCGAGCACCAGAAAATTATCATCAACCTGCCAACCCCTGGGATCTGTGTCTGACATCCAAGTATTTCTAGGACTGATGGTTCCACCAATATATCGCCAAGCAAATAATCCTCAGTGTTTTCTGACACCCAGCTTGAGGAAAACCTACAGCCAAGAGCCTTTGAGGTTAATGGCAGGCCCCCGATGGGTCATGATCTTACAAAGACTAGGGAAATAAGGAGGGACAATTGTTCAATATTTCCAAATAGCATTTTAATAGCAAGTCTCTCTGCTCATGAACATATAGGATTTTAAATTAAGAAGTAGCATCTACACAATTTATAACCAGTTCATTACTGAGGAGTAATGTGAGTTCTTCCTTTTCTCCACTTCTTGGTTCCATAAGAAAATTCAGGCTTAGTTCAGAGCTCCAGGGCCCATTCGAGAAGGATTTAAAGCCCTAGAGAAAGACAAGTTGAAAAGGAGACTAAGCACCTGGCTCCCTGACTTTGACAGAATAGCAGGAACCGGTCATCTTTTGTTTACAGAGTAAACAATACTAAAAATAGTGGCTGTATCAGACTCATTTTAAAATAATTTATATAAAATCTAGTCCATAATTTAAACGCAAAGGTGGTAAATACATTGTTTTAACCCCCCACCACCCCATATGTAGATTTTATCTAAGATATGTTAAAGCTCTAAAATAGAAACATAGAAGCAGAAACAAGCTCCTAATTATTTGTCATTTAAAATGATACATTAAGTAGCCCCTTCCAAAGGGGAAAAAAAAGTCACAACAGACCATGGACTACAACTGGCATCTATTCAAGAATTATTTTATGGCTGGACGTGGTAGATCACACCTGTAATCCCAGCATTTTGGGAGGCTGGGGTGGAAGGACTGCTTGAGCCCAGTTCAAGACCAGCCTGGGCAATGTAGCAAGACCCTGCCTCTTTAAAAAAAAAAAAAAAAAAAGAATTCTAGATTTCAAGAACAATTTTTAAAAATCATTTGTTTGGGCCAGGCACAGTGGCTCATGCCTGTGATACCAGCACTTTGGGAGGCCAAAGTGGGAGGATTACTTGAGGTCAGGAGTTTGAGACCAGCCTGGCCAACATGGTGAAACCCCATCTCTACTAAAAATAGAAAAATTAGCTGGGTGTGGTGGCACGCCCCTGTAGTCCCAGCTACTTGGGAGGCTGAGGCACGAGAATCACTTGAACCTGGGAGGTAGAGATTGCAGTGACCTGAGATAACCCCCACTGCACTCTAGCCTGGGCAACAGACAAGACTCTGCCTAAAAAACAAAACAAAACCAAAACACACACACAAGAACTCTACTATTCATTCAGAAGACACCATCAGGAAAATTAAAAGAAAATCCGAAGAGCGGGAGGATATGTTTTTCAGAAAATGGACTTATATCCAAAATACATAAAGAACTTCTTAAAATTGGGCCGGGCGCGGTGGCTCAAGCCTGTAATCCCAGCACTTTGGGAGGCCGAGACGGGCGGATCACGAGGTCAGGAGATCGAGACCATCCTGGCTAACCCGGTGAAACCCCGTCTCTACTAAAAAAATACAAAAAACTAGCCGGGTGAGGTGGCGGGCACCTGTAGTCCCAGCTACTCGGGAGGCTGAGGCGGGAGAATGGCGTAAACCCGGGAGGCAGAGCTTGGAGTGAGCTGAGATCCAGCCACTGCACTCCAGCCTGGGCAACAGAGCGAGACTCCATCTCAAAAAAAAAGAAAAAGAACTTCTTAAAATCAATAAGGAAGCCATTCAATAAAAAAAGGGACAAGACTTGAATAGACATTTCACAAAAAAAGATATCTAAATGGCCAATAAACTTACAAAACGGTGCTCTATTTCACTAGTCATTATAGAAATGAAAATTAAAACCACAGATGATGACCGAAATAAAAAGCAGAAAATACCAAATGTTATCGAGGATATATAATAAACAGAACTCTGGCCGGGCGCGGTGGCTCAAGCCTGTAATCCCAGTACTTTGGGAGGCCGAGACGGCGGATCACGAGGTCAGGAGATCGAGACCATCCTGGCGAACACGGTGAAACCCCGTCTCTACTAAAAAATACAAAAAACTAGCCGGGCGAGGCGGCGGGCGCCTGTAGTCCCAGCTACTCGGGAGGCTGAGGCAGGAGAATGGCATAAACCCGGGGGGCGGAGCTTGCAGTGAGCTGAGATCCGGCCACTGCACTCCAGCCCGGGCGACAGAGCCAGACTCCGTCTCAAAAAAAAAAAAAAAAAAAAATAATAATAATAATAATAAACAGAACTCTCACACTACACTACTGATGGGAGTATAAACCTGCACAAGTACTTTAGAAAACTGTTTGCCAATATCAACAAAAGATGAATTTACACATATCCAGCAATTCCACTCCTAGTTATATGTCCAACAGAAACATTTACATATGATACCAAAAGACATATAAGGAGGGGCAAAGCAACAGTATTCATAAAACTGGAAATTACTGAAATGCCTATCTACAGTAGAAGAGGTAACTAAATTGTGGTATTTTCACAAAATGAGACGGCAGTGTGCATGAATAAACTGTAACCCACATGGGTAAATTTTGCAAAATCATGTTGAGCAAAAGAAGCCAGACTCAAAACAGTATTTACTGTATGATCAGGTTCATATAAAGACTTTTTTAAAGAACAGACAAACTAAACATACCAGTGAGTATGCCCTGGGAGGAGAGTGACTGGAAAGGCCCTGAAGGGACCTTTTGGAGTGCTGGTAATTCTGTTTCTGGATTTAGTATGCTAGAGTAGAACATACTAGTTAGCTGTGCAAGTTCAGTTTGTGAAAATTCATTGAGCTGCACATTTATGATTGTACATGTTTTTATACATATATCATACTTCGCTAACAATTCAGAAATGGGAATAGAAAAACACTGTATGAGGAATAGTGATGATGCAGACTGTGAGCCCTCTGTGGACTGAGACCTTTGCATGGTTTATCAATGCATTCACCCCAGCACTTACCAGTGAGTGGCACAGCATGGATACATTAGTGAGTGTTGGCCAAAATAGGCATGGAGGTGGATTTCTAACAGAAACTTACCTGAAGAAATAGCAGCTATTCTTAATACCATCTTAACTTAGCAGTTCACATCTATGAAAAGTATTCATATTACTTTACAAATCTCCAAATAAATTCACAGGCTATGCATGTAGCCATACACAGATGACTGCTATAACTGTAGAGAGGACAGTGATGATGGTTTCAGGAATGGAGAGTGGCAGTTATGGTATCCCCATCACTACTTAGCACAAGGAGTGCATTTTAAACATGGAAGAATTGAGGAGAAACGTGGCCTTACAAAGCAACTAAGGCAAAAGCAGCTCTCTCCTACTGACTGGTCTAAAAGAATACGTGTGAAACAAACAAACTTTCAAAAAAGATTGCTATGATTTGGATGGTAGTCACAGGTCTCTGATTTATTATTATTTTGCATAAGGTACATATATACTCTGTATCCTTTCATATGCATCCATAATTTCACAATAAAAATGAAAAGAATAGTATGGCTCTATAGTTACCAATTTTAAAAAGAAGTAACAGAAAAGAAACACCAAGGGAGAAACAGACATCTCCAACCTTTATCGCTTTAGAAATGAGCAGTGTTTAACATTTAGTATTCAATCTACAGCACTTAGCAATAAGTGCTCAGATGTTCAATTAAAGTTTACATATGAAGGAAAACTTATCTTGATCACAATGTAATTCCTACATTATTGTTTCTTCTAAAAATAACCAATTGGCATATCCCAAAAATGGAATATTCCACATTGAAAAGGCAGTGAAATCAAATGTAGACACTGAAAGACAGTGACAGAGCCATGCCTAGAACCCAGGCTTGCATGTTGACTGCAGCCTGCTCAGCTCTGATAGTGAGAAGTTCCAAAAGTTATGCTTGCTTATTAGCCTAGAGTAGAGCATACTCAGGCAGACATTATGGGTGGGAAAAGGTATTCTATTCAGGAGAGTCCACCTTGATTCAGGCCTGGTCATGAGGTCCTCTCTTCCTGCAAGAACAATGAGAGCCAAAAAGTAGGTACATCGAGCATTTAATACCTTTCCTATTAAACTATCATCACAGAATGTTTCGTTCTACAAGTATTCAACTGCTAGGTTAATTTAACAACACTCATTAAATGTGTCAGGCCACAACTGTTGTGGGGTCTGGGGACAGAACAGTGACTCGGCTGGTGTTTTTGGCCTCACTAAGTCTGCAAGTTTAGCAAATGAAACACAAATAAGTAATTACAGTTACTGTATAATGTCCAATTAAAGATTAGACACTTGAGTCTTATTCCTCCTGAAACCCTCTTAAATATAAATGTGAGTAAAATGTTGCTTGTTTAAAGACAAAAAACTTACAAGCAACAGAAAAGGAAGCAGCAATTAATTTCTGAAAGCTAGAAGCGGGATGACAAGTGGTAACTGACTCAGCAGACCCAAGAAAGCTAAATCCTAAACCAGAAAGCCAAAAAACTGTTTTGTATCCCCCAAAAGCTCAAGAACGGTGGCACCAGGTACTGCTAGAAGTAGAAGTGAAAACGAGATTTATAAACAGAAGAGATTGGGCACGTTCAGGGTGGTATGGCTGTAGATGAGATTTATAAACATAAAGTTAGTTTGGGCCGGGTGCAGTGGCTCATGCCTATAATCCCAGCACTTTGGGAGGCCAAGGCGGGCAGATCGCCTGAGGTCAGGAGTTTGAGACCAGCCTGACCAACGTAGTGAAACCCCATCTCTACTAAAAATACAAGAATTAGCAGGGCATGATGGTGCATGACTGTAATCCCAATTACTAGGGAGGCTGAGGCAGGAGAATTGCTTCAACCCCGGAGGCAGAGATTGCAGTGAGCTGAGATCGCACCACTGCACTCTAGCCTGGGCAACAGAGCGAGATTCCATCTCAAAAATAATAATAATTATTATTATTTGATAACAAATAGCTAAACAAACACTGAATTCTATAGAGAAAGGACTGTGATGATTAAAGGAACCTGGGTTTTATCTGTAGTGCTTTCAATTTTTATAGGATTGTATTTCATAGTTAATCAAAATTTAACAATGAGTCTAAGATGAATTCGGTAATAGATAATGAGCGTTATACTATTCTTGCAACCTTCTCTAAGTTTAAAATTATTTCTAAAAAAAATTTTCTTTAAAGGTACTTTAAAAAGAAAGCAAACATGATCATCAGAAAATTTGGAAAATAAAGAGAAATCAGTCCTACCATTTTTCGTAAAATGCGTTGTTTAAAAGGAAAAAATAAGACAGTATGCATTTGTGAAAATTTGTAGAACTTGATAGCACAAAGAAAGAATCTTAAGGCATGCAAATTTTTAAAATCCACTTAGGTGGCTGGAGGATGTATGCAAAATGTGACAAAACAAGATAACTGTATTATAAATGTTTGAAACAACCTCACTCAAGTGGGTGGAGGAACAGGTGCTGACCTAAGGAACATTTGGAAATAAGTAGAGTTTTTAAGACTAAAGGCAAAAGGAACTGTACATACGCTTTGTCCTGCAGTGGTTATAATACTATTCCCCACAGGGGTGTGGGTTAACAATTCTGATACAACTTACACACGTATATCAGAACTGAAGAATTATGTAAATGGATGGTGGAAGTGAGCCAGGTTTCTCAATGTTGGAGTGGGAGTTTATAGGTAAGGGGAGTAGGCTAGAGCGACCCATATGGTAATGAATTAGAGGTGGAGATACTAGTATGAACTTATGTTCAGTTTAATATAGATAGATGGTACACACAGAAATAGTTCCAGATGTGCGTACCCACAGATTAATATACAGACATATATAGTTCCTTGCTCTGTCAGCTTAGAAGGCCTAAAAGTAATGACACCCTAGTAGCAAGGAGCACAGATCTTGGTCTGTAGTATTATTTTTCAATAAAAGGAACCTCGGCTCCTTGGAAAAATGCCTGATTCTAGGATAGTGCAGGAAATATATAAGATGAGCCTAGTGCCAAAATGTATGGAAGTGGTTTAAAAAAAAAATCCACAATGATGGAGGTATGTAATTTAAGCAATAAAATAAAGCAGTTACTGGATTATAATTAGAAGAATAAAATATTTATGAGTCTATACAGATATAAACACTAAACAAATTATCAAAGAAGAGACAAATGTCCCATGCAGGAAAATTCCAAATAATTCATGTCAATGCTTTGCCCTCAGCGAGGTGTTACATAACTCCCCACTCCTTATGTGTGGACTATGTATAGTGACTTCCTTCCCAAGAGTAAGTATGGAAAGAGGGGTAACAAGTATCTTTACAGAAGAGAAAACTGACAAACATTACCTCAGCCAGGTGATCAAGGTCAATGTCAACAATGATAAGTCATGCTGACAGTGTACATTCTTGATATGATGTGATGAGAACAGCACTTTACTTGTGGTCTGCCCCCAAATCCACAACCCCAGTCTAATCATGAGAAAAACATTAGACAAACCCCAATTGAGGAACATTATACAAAGACCTGACCAGTACTCCTCAAAACTGCCAAGCTCATCAAAAACAAGGAAAGTTTGAGAAACTCACAGCCAAGAGGAGCCTAAGGAGACAGGATGACTAAATGTAACGTTACCACATTATATCATCCTGGATCCTGGATGGGATGCTGGAACAGAAAAAGGACATTAGGTAAAAACTTAGAAAATCTGAATAAAGTACAGACTTTAGTTGATAACAATGTACTAATATTTGTTCAATAATTGTGAAAAATGTACCACACTGATACAAGATGCTAATAGGGAAAGGTGGGCATAGGGCATATAGAAACTCTCTACTGTCTTCTGTGTTTCTGAAAAATTCAAAATGTTTCAGCTGGGCGTAGTGGTGTATGCCTGTGGTCCCCGCTACTCAGGAGGCTGGGGGGGAAGGATCGCTTGAGGCAAGGAGCTTGAGGCCAGCCTGGGTAGCAACATAGCAGGAACCCATCTTAGGGGAAAAAAGTTCCAAAAAGTAAAGTCAAGGCCAATGTCAACAATGATAAGTCATGTTGACAGTGTGCATTCTTGATATGATGTGATGAGAGCAGCACTTGTGGTCTATTTGAAAGTACAGATTTATTTAAAAAACATTTAAAGCAAAGGAAAGGTTAAGAAGAAAGCCTGAAGATGCAGGGCTGCAGTGAGTCGAGATTGCGCCGCTGCACTCCAGCCCGGGTGACAGAGTGAGGCCCTGTCTCAAAAAAAAAAAAAAAAAAAAAAAAAGCCTGTAGAACGCACACCAAATTTGAGGAGCAGTTACAGCTCTGGGAAGAGATAGGAAGGAAAGGGAAATCAAGTTTTTCTTTAGAAAGTTACTGTCTGAATCTAGCACATGAAGAATGTATTACTGTATAATACAAAATGTTTAATTCGAAACACCACATTTAAGCATTGAATGATAAAGAAAATGAAATCATTATTAAACAGGCACCATTCCCTAAGCCCTTATATCTCTATTCATAAACTGTCCAGTCTCCAGACAGACCTCCAACTTGTATTCAAGCCTCTGATTATGGTAACTACTAATTGATATGGCTGAGATAAACTAATTTAAAAGACAAAAACAGAAAAACTGTCAAAGATTATGCTAAATTGCTCAGGGATAAGAAATATATTACACATATGGGCTGGGCACGGTGGCTCATGCCTGTAATCCCAGCATTTTGGGAGGCAGAGATAGGCAGATCACTTAAAGCCAGGAGTTCGAGACCAGCTTGGACAACATGGTGAAATCCCGTCTCTACTAAAAATACAAAAATTAGCTGGGCATGGTGGAATACATCTGTAATACCAGCTACTCGGGCAGCTGAGGCACAAGAACCTCTTGAACCCGAGAGGCGGAGATTGCATTGAGCCGAGATCTCACTACTGCACTACAGCCTAGGTGACAGAGCCAGACCTGTCTGAGAAAAAAAAAAAGAAGAGGAGAAAAGAAAAGAAAAGAAAAGAAAAATACATATGAAGGTAGGCTGGGCATGGTGGTTCACACCTGTAATCCCAGCACTTTGGGAGGCCGAGGTGGGCAGATCATTTGAGATCAGGAGTTTAAGTCTAGACTGGCCAACATGGTGAAACCCCACGCCTACCAAAAAAACAAAAATTAGCCGGGCATGGTGGCAAGTGCCTATAGTCCCAGCTAATCAGGAGGCTGAGGCAGGAGAATTGCTTCAACCTGGAAGGCAGAGGTTGCAGTGTGCTGAGACTGCACCACTGCACTCCAGCCTGGGTAACAGAGGAAGACTCTGCCTCAAAAAAAAAAAAAAAAAAAAAAAAAGGAAGAGAAAGAAAGAAAGAAAAGAAATATACATATGAAGGGAACCGCATTAATCAATAAGAAAATATTTCACTAGGAATGTTCTTAAACTTGATCAGTGCTAGTATTTAGGACATTTAATATAAATTATGTTATTCAGAAAAATAATAAGTAAGCCTTATTGTAAGAGCAGGATGTGCTAAGTGTTATCAGGTTATACTTGCTTTACTACCGTACTTGATCAAGTTAATAAGACATACCACACAGTCATCCATCAGTATTTGGTGGGAACTATTTCCAGGACTCCCCACAGATACCAAAATCTGAGGATGCACAAGCCTCTGACATAAAATGGTATAGTATTTACATATAACCTACCTCATGTACTTTAAATCACCTTATAACACTTAATACAATGTAAATGCTATGTAAAATAGCTGTTATAGTGTATATTTTACTTGTATTATTATTTATTATTGTATTGTTATTTTCCCCATTTTCAATCCACAGTTGGTTGAATCTGCAAATGTGCAACCTGTGGATACCCAGAGCCTACTCTGACTCATACCCCCACCTAGTCAACCACTAGAAGCATTTACCACTGGAAAGTATGTCAAACCCAAAAAATTTCATACATGATATTTGCCAGTTGCCTAGCTTATTGGCAACAATGACTTGAGAAAAAGATAAACCATCAAGCCAATTTTCAGTACGAATGGAACAGAAGTATTAAAGTTGCTTTATCTAAATTGTCCATTATTATAAGAATATAGGCTGGGCGCAGTGGCTCACACATGTAATCCCAGCACTTTGGGAAACCAAGGCAGGCTGATCACTTGAGGTCAGGAGTTCAAGACCAGCCTGGCCAATATGGCAAAACCCTATCTCTACTAAAAATACAAAAAATCAGCTGGGCGTGGTGGCAGGCACCTGTAATCCCAGCTACTCAGGAGGCTGAGGCAGGAGAATCGCTTGAACCTGGGAGGCAGAGGTTGCAGTTAGCCAAGATCGTGCCACTGCCCTCCAGCCTGGGCAAGAAGAGCGAAACTCTGTCTCAAAAAAAAAAAAGAAAAGAAAAAAGAATATAATTCTTCTAAGCTATTGTACTTGCTCAAAGATAAAATAAGAACATTTTAAGAAACCAAAATAATTATTTTAAAGCCCTAAAAACAAATAAATCTGAGGATGTCACTTGAATCTCTTTGAGCCTTTTTTTCTTTCTTAATAAAAATAGGAAGTTACTCTCATGGTAGGATTTACTTTATACCCTAGCATAAAATAAAGAAATATAATTGATGTCTAGCATAAAACAATTTGAAGTTATGTGCAGTCAAACTACTGGTGGCATCAGCTTAGAGCAAAATTCCCTAGAGCAGTTCAACTGGGCCTTGGTTTCTGCCTAAACCAGGAAGCGCTGCCCTGTTTTCAGGACACAGTATGATTAAGCCAAACAAATCTTGCCTAACAAGTGGTCACCCATGGGATCAGGTAAGAAAACAAGGATAGATTAACAGGAATCTATCACTGCTACAAAAAAAAAGGATGAGGCTTGGTAAGATTGAGACCAATCAATACAAACAACAGTTAGTTATGGATCCACAGCCCGACACTGACAAATCCTGTTTCCATACTCCTCACAGATTACAAGAGAGCTCTCATGATATATTCCTCAAGTGATATCTTCTTGAAGTATCACACCATTTGTTTTCTTTTAAGAGTTACACATATAAACATTTATCAATATATGATTTCTAGGATTCGTTTCAAAATAATGTGGTGAGTATAAATGAAATAATATTGGCCATTCATTCACAATTGCTGAAGCTAGGTGATGGTGCAGAACCTTTCTTATACTACTCTATTATTGTATGTGTTTGAAATTTCCATAGTAAAAGTTGAAAACGTAAACATCATGAAGAAATTACTCCTACAATTCAACAATGAAACAAAAAACTCAATTCGAAAATAAGCAAAGAACTTGAATACTCATTTTCTCTAAAGAAAATATCAATGGCCAATAAGCACATGAAAAGATGCTCAACATCACTAACTATTAGGGAAATAGGGATTAATACTGCAATGAGATACCACTTCACACCCATTAGATGGCTACTATCAAAAAAACAAAAACGAGAACAAGTATGTTGAGGATATGGAGAAATTGGAATCCTTATACATTGCTGGTGGGAATATAAAATGGTGAAGCTGCTATGGAAAACAGTATGGGAGTTCCTCGAAAACTTAAAAATAGAATTGCTATATAACCCAGCAATTCCATTTCTGGGTATATCCAAAAGAACTGAAAGCAGGGACTTGAAAGATATCTGTAGACTCATGTTTTTTATAGCAGCATTACTCACAATGACCAAAAGGTAGAAGCAAACCAAGCATCCATCAACAAATGAATGCATAAACAAAATGTGGTACATATATAAAATGGACTATTACTCAGCCTTAAAGAGGCAGGAAATTCTGACACATGCTACAACATGGATGAACTCTGAAGATATTATGCTAAGTGACATATGCCAGTCACAAAAGGACAAATGCTATCTAATTCCACTTATGAGAAGTACCTAGAGTAGTCAAATTCACAGAAAGCAGAATGGCGGTTTCCAGGGGCTGGAGGAGGGGGGAAAGGAGAGTTATTGTTTAATGAATATGGAGTTTCAGTTTTGCAAGGTGAAAAAGTTCTGGAGACGGACTGGTTCCACAACAATGTGAATATACTTAATGCCACTAAACTATATACTTAAAAACGGTTAACATGGTAAATTTTATATGTATTTTACCACAATTAAAAGTTTTCAAAGGAATAATTTATCTGTCTTCCTAATATTTTTATAAATTTTCTTTGATCACTGACCATGTGGACCACAAATACAGCATATAACTTAAGAAACTTTGACATAACCTAAGAGGCATTCTGTGATATAATTATAACTTCTTGGCCGGGCGCGGTGGCTCAAGCCTGTAATCCCAGCACTTTGGGAGGCCGAGGTGGGTGGATCACGAGGTCAGGAGATCGAGACTATCCTGGCTAACATGGTGAAACCCCGTCTCTACTAAAAATACAAAAAACTAGCCGGGCGTGGTGGCGGGCGCCTGTAGTCTCAGCTACTTGGGAGGCTGAGGCGGGAGAATGGCATGAACCCGGGAGGCGGAGCTTGCAGTGAGCCGAGATCACGCCACTGCACTCCAGCCTGGGAGACACAGCGAGACTCCGTCTCAAAAAAAAAAAAAAAAAAAAAAAAATAATAATAATAATAATAATAATTATAACTTCTTTTGAAACTGAAAAATAAGCAAAAAAGCCACATGAGCACTATTCATTCCTTCCTCCAGGATCATTACTTCATCTAATAATTTAACATGAATATGGTTTGACCTATCAGAGATGAAATTCTTACGCTCATCAAAATATTCCTCCATAATCCTGAGAGAATTTATCCAAAACTATACCATTTCAAAAGCTGCTCTACAATGTCATCAAACTATAATACAGAGTATTGGTGACGCTTACAAATGGGCAACTTCTTTAGCAGGTAATGAGGCAAGTCCAGAACTAAGCATTCTGTAATCTGTTTGAACCTACATGGCAGTGTCATCATCACCCACTTACACTGAATTGAAATCCAAGTATCCTAAAATACTTGGAATGAACTGGCAAAATTCATGCACAGATCTACTGCAGAAGATCTGCGTTCATCTACGGATGAACGGGAGTTAACGTCCTCAGAGAGAGAAACACGCAACAGGTTTCTCAGCACTCAGTATGGGCCTACTTAGGTCTTTCTAAAATAGTGCTTCCATACTGTCTGAAACACAGTCTCAGTTTCAAAATGAAAAAAAAAAAAAAAAAACAAAAAAAAAAAAAAACAAAATAATGCCACAGGGAACCTATAAACCAAGCCTCTTTTTTTTGGGGGGGGGGGGGGGAACGGGTGGGCAGAGTCTCGCTCTGTCGCCTAGCCTGGAGTGCAGTGATGCAATCCTGGCTCACTGCAACCTTTGCCTCCCAGGTTTCTCCTGCCACAGCCTCCCGAGTAGCTGGGACTACAGGCACCCGCCACCACACCCAGCTAATTTTTTGTATTTTTAGTAGAGACAGGGTTTCACCATGTTAACCAGGATGGTCTTGATCTCCTGACCTCATGATCCACCCACCTTGGCGCCTTTGTTTTTTTTAAGACAGAGTCTTGCTCACCCAAGCTGGAGTACAGTGGCGCGATCCCGACTCACTGCAACCTCTGCCTCCTGAGTTCAAGTGATTTTCCTGCCTCAGCCTTCCAAGTAGCTGGGATTACAGGTGCACACCACGCCGTGCTTTTTTTTTTTTAGACAGAGTCTTGCTCTGTCGTCAGGCTGGAGTGCACTGGCACGATCTTAGTCCACTGCAACATCTGCCTCCTGGGTTCAAGTGATTCTTCTGCCTCAGCCTCCTAAGAAGCTAGGACTACCGGTGCACGCCACCACTCCCAGCTAATTTTTGTATTTTTAATAGAGATGGGGTTTCACCATGTTGGCCATGATGGTCTCAATCTCTTGACCTCGTGATCTTCGTGATCTGCCCACCTCGGCCTCCCAAAAAGTGCTGGGATTACAAGCATGAGTCACCTTGCCTGGCCGTTTTTCGTTTTGTTTTGTTTTGCTTTTTTGAGACAGAGTCTCACTGTGTCGCCCAGGCTGGAGTGCAGTGCACAATCTCGGCTCACTGCAACCTCTGCCTCCCAGGTTCAAGCAATTCTCCTGCCTCAGCCTCCCAAGTAGCTGGGATTACAGGCGAGTGCCACCACACCTGGCTAGTTCTTATATTTTTAGTAGAGACAGGGTTTTGCCATGTTGGCCAGGCTGGTCTCAAACTCCTGACTTCAAGTGATCTGCCCGCTTTAGCCTCCCAAAGTGCTGTGACTACAGGTGTGAGCCACCGCACCTGGCTGAGCCTAGCCTTTCTGCATAGTCTGTCACTACTATGCTAAATTCAAGTTGTCCACATATTACGCTACCAATAAAAAGACTATAAAGACAAAACTGTGTTTGCATTTATGAATCATACAGTTTTCCATTACATTTACTTGGTGAGAAAAGTAGCTCAATTTGATTAACCAGATCAAATAGAAGTCAGAACAGCCCTGTGTGACAACCAGAGTATCATGTTCCTATCAAGTTGCCTGGACAATTCACCATCATTCTATAATTCAAAAGCCTTTTAAATATGTATATTCTCTGACCAGGCATTTCCATGTCTAGTAATTTATGCTAAGGAAACGGCTGAAGATGTATGTAAAATAAGTTTCAGTCAATGAAAAAAACTATAAACATTCTTAGTGACCAAAGATAGGCAATTAGTTAAATTACGATTCATCCATACAATTACATGCCATACAGACATTAAAAATATTTTATATAGAAAATGTTAATAACATTGTGTGAAGAACATTACAAAATAGAAATATGAACCCATTTCATTATTTATCTAGTATGCCTTTGTAGATACATGTGAATGATACACATATGCAAATGTATGAATGCACATGTCTGAGAACAAGATACACATGAACACGTGCAAAAGTATGTGCAAGTATGATCAGGGGCTCATAAAACTGCACACGAATGTACAAAGATATGTCTGTACATGTATATATGGGTACATAAGAGAATACATACGCATGTGCATATATCTGCTAATGCATACACCTATATTTGGACTGTGAGCCTGTGTTTTAAGTAGGTGAGTGTGTGTATATCCTTGTAATCACTACTTAGCAGCTTGTGACCTTGAGGCAAGTTACTGAGCCACTTTCAGTCTTTGACAATGAGAACAAACCCTGGTTCATAAGGGTTTGGTATGGATTAAATTTTTTTAAAAAATGGACGTAAATTACTTAGTACTGTGATTGTTGCATAAAAAAATCAATATTAGCCTTCTTGCATTCCTTATCTGTACACACATACACTGATCTATAACATAGCTATAAACCCACAAGAATGCACATTAAAATATTACCTTCAGTTATCTAGTTGGTTTTTGTTTAGGGAAGGTATTGCAGTTTTTTGGGCTTTCATCTTCTACAATTTTTCTAGGAAGATTTTCTTTTTTTCGTTTTTTTGATACTTCAATTCTGCATAACTAAAAAATATTAAATGCCACACTAAGGAATACATGATTTTGACACTCCAGCAATTTTTTTGTATTCTAGCAGTATATCGGCATTACCTAATAGCTCAAGAAGATGGCAGTACAAAGAAAAACCACAGTTCTTCTGCTTGTTCGCCTTATCCAAGTCAGGATGAAAAGGATGAAATCAGATGACAGTATACAGTATGGGTGATTTGCAAACACTGTTTGCAAGTCACTTTGCAAAGATGTCACAGTTAAGTGACATCTGTTATTCCCATTTTATTAAAGCAGTAAGGAACCCACAGGCTGCCCAAGGTCATACAAAAAAAAGCATGTGCTAGATCCATGTGCTCTGAAAAGATCTAAGGATTAACTGCATTGCCACAATTTGGGCCGTGTTTATAAAACCAAGAAGCGAAATTCTTAACTAGTCATTTTAGGAGTCCAATCCTGAGTGGGGGCGGACTGCAACACAAGGCTGATGATAGCAAAACAAACCAGTAACCAGCCGCACCAGGGTTAATCTACGTTTTCATCGTACTGGCTTTCCTTATTTCTAAAATATAAAATTGTAGCTCGTCTAAGATAGGACATTTTATTTGATAAAAGCAGGATTGACATCTGTATGCACCGAAACCATGTGAAACATGACAAACACAAGCCGTTATTTGCGGTTCCAGGCAACATCAGTTTACCACCTGGCTCAATTCCCACAATTACGATATGTTAGATTAACATTTCTAAAAATCCTGCAGAAGGTCTCTAAATTTCCTGGGGGAACTTAGCTACAGACGGGGAGTGAAACAAGCAGCTCTTTTCCCTGGGGCCTCAATTTATAAATCAGACCCGAGAAAATGATCCAATCATTCCCTATACATTTCCTCCTCAGCTATGCCATCAAATCTCTTCAAACGTCACTTCCAAGCATTTAAAATACACCCGGCACACGCCCTGCAGACTTCATCGTAGCCCTCCCTTTTGGGGCATCACCACAGCCAAACATCGCCTCTTCCAAATCTACTGCAAACTGCGGGTTTGTCTCTTGCTTCATTTTTTACTTTTGTCTTAAAACGGAGGCGAGGGGGAAGGGTTTCGACAAACTAGGCTCTGAAACCCTGAGCAATAGCATCTTGTGGGGAGCTATCGGCAGCAGCAGAGATTTTAATCTTTTCTCACCACCCAGTTTCCGTTTCTTGCTTTTTTCTTTCTTTCTTTTCCAATGACATCAAACCAAAGGTGGAAAAACGAAAAACGAATGCCTCAGATCGATGCCGCCTGTGGGTCTCGGGTTCTGACTCAGGGACCCGCCCGCCCTGGGAAATGCGGGAAACGAGGCCGGGAGGAGGGCTTTCCACCGCCGGAGTCCCACCCGGGGTCGCAGAGGGGCAGGCCGGGCCCGCGGCAGCCTCGAATCCGAGCCCGGGGGCCCGACCCGCCCCTCCAGGCCCAGCGCGGCCTGCCAAGCCCCGGCGTCGAGTTGGCCGCGGGCCGGCCCGAGAGGCCTGAGGCGGCCAGCGGACACGGCAGAGCCGGGGGACAGAGTCCGGGGCGGGACTTGGGCGCCGCTTACCTGCTGGTACCGGCTGCCACAGGCCGGCTCGACCGCCGCCAGCGCCGCCAACGCCAACGCCATGGCGCAGCCGGCAGCAGGGAAGGAGAGCGAGCGAGCAAGCTAGCTAAATGGGCGCGGCCGCTACGGCCTGGGAGCGCTGGGAGGCCGAGGGGGACGCTCCTTGGGTGGGTCTCGATGGCCGCCGCTGCTCCCGGGCGAGACGCTCCTCTCAAGGTGTAAGCGCCGCCGCCGCCGAGGCTCCGACGCGGCCCCTGGGGAAGAGGCGGGGACTACGACAGCGACGCTACGCCGCCGCCCCGCCCCCGACTCGCGCCGCCCTGCCCGGCCCGGCCCGGCCCGGCCTAACCTAGCCCTGAGCCGCCGCCCCGAGGTCCCCCGGCCCGGGTGTAGTCGCTCCGACGACCTGAGCCTCCGAGGCTCAAGTGTTGTATTCGATTCCACTAAAAACGAATTACTAACAGGCCAGCCCAAAGAAAGGGCGATGCTGCTGATGAGCACCTCGAGCCAAGCCCTGAGCTTCACTTACGTGCCTTCATCCAGCCTTCAGCACAACCACCCTGACACAGGAACCACAAGCACCATTCTCCAGGTCGTTGGCAACCAGAGAGGTTGACAATCTTCACAGCAGCGACCTGATCCCTGGTGTCTGGCAGCAGAATCGTGGTTCTTATTCACTCCCTTCTTTTATCTGCCATACTCATAAACCAGGGGTCAGCCAGCGACAGGGAGGGGGCAAAATCCGGTCTGTCACCGTGACTGTGAAAAGTACGTGAAATTCAAGTTTCAGTGTCCATAAATAAAGTTTTATTGGAACACAGCAGCACCTTTTTGTTTATTATGGCCTGCAAACCCTAGAATACTTGCTATCTGACATTTTACAGTAAATGTTTGCTAACCCTAAATCCTTGAGAACTGCTTGGATTTCAAATGCTACTTAGGGTGGATGATTATAATAACATCCTCATGTTTATGCAGTTCTTTAGTATTTTAACAGCCTCATCTGCGGAATCAGAAACCATATTTTCCAAAACAGTTCCCTGAGTCGGTGACTTGGAAGTCAAAACTTGAAGGGTTTGGCCATGCTAAAGGCTTTCCCGGCCACAGGAACAGGTGCAAAGGGTGGTCCAGAGATAGACTGCCTTGTGGAAGAACAGAAAGGATGCCGGCATAGCTGCCATATAGGAGATACAATTATCAGTGTTTCACAGATGAGGAAGTTATGCCCAAAGAAGTTAAATATCTCACCCAATGATACAGAGCTACTAAGCGGTGAAGCTGGAATACAACTCCAATAAGCCAGCTTTCTTAACCAGTATTGCACAACTAAATTATAAGCTTTGTGAAGACAAGAGTATTTGTCTTTTAAATCTTATTACCTCCCAATGGCATCTAGCACAGTATAGTTATATAGCAGGCTTGCAAGCTCTGTTTCTTTCACACCCAGCCACCTGCAATTGCTTCTACCCACATGTCCTACAGAGAAAAAAAAAATCTTCCATCTCTGAAGCTTGTTGCAATTCCCATTTCTTCTTCATTGCCTTTCCAAGTTGGCAGTGTAGAGGTTGTATTAATATGATTATTGTCTTAGCTTCTAATTTTGAAGTTTAGTTAATTATGTATTTTAAAAGAGAGCAGTGTTTCAAACACACCCTGAGGTTTCTGTATATATGAGAAAATTGTAATCAATAAAAACTCTAGATGTTTACCATCTTCACTTTGAGTTCTCTCTCAGTATCCGAACTTCTCCATATCTGTCGCTATTTCCAAGTATTAGTCTCACATATTAACATGCTGGAAGAGTGAACAAATGTAGCAACATTCCAAGCTCTGAAGTCTATTTAGAGGCTCCTTACTCTGTCCCTTAGTTGTTGTTTTTAATCCAGAAAAACAACCTTTAAATGTAATCAGGTACACTGAATCAAATGTAATGTCCTGCCATGTAGTCTTGTATAAAGGGTGCAAAAATCTAATTTGAAATTTTTAAAAATTTCAGCAGTGGAAAGTAGAAATCCAGACTTCTTTGTCCAGATTGTCTAAATTTACATGTAAGAAAGAATAAAAAAGAATTTGTCCGCTGGGCACAATGGCTCACATCTGTAATCCCAGCACTTTGAGAGGCTGAGACTCGAGGATCACATGAGCCCAGGAGCCAGGAGTTTGGACCAACCTGGGCAACATAATGAGACACAATCTCTGGAAAAAAAAAAAAAAAAGAAAGAAAGAAGAATTTGTCAGCCTGCCACATACGGCTATTGGAGCAACAACTGCAATCTTTAGGCATGTCTGCAGTGCTGTGGCTTTTGTGGAAAAGATGTTGCCACCCTTCTATTTCTTTCCTAAATTACTTTCTCCCTCAACATCTATATGCTCCCTGCATGCGGACACAAATATTTATCATAATATAAATAACAGGCTTTATCATAGAAATATTTTCC
Source organism: Macaca nemestrina (assembly GCF_043159975.1). Taxonomy (NCBI): domain Eukaryota; kingdom Metazoa; phylum Chordata; class Mammalia; order Primates; family Cercopithecidae; genus Macaca; species Macaca nemestrina. Next base: position 38,332,648 of record NC_092130.1, read on the forward strand.
ATTGAAAGTAAAAGAAAACTGATCTCCAACTTCCAATCTCTTTTTCCTGTGTCCTCAACCAAAATGTTTTGTAGTCACAGTAAGGATTTTGGTTTTTTTTTTCTTGAGTTCCCCAAAGCCTCTAATAAGTAAATTGAGATTATTTGCCTTGATTCAATGGGTGGATAAATTGGAGAATTGAGAAATTGAGTCACTGCTATATTAGGCCTCCAGCTGGCAGGCAAATTGTACAACGAAGGGGAAAACTGAATTTCTGGCTCACAGATCCATGCCTAGTGCAAGCCAAGCAGACAGAGAAGATAATCCAAGGCCATAAAAATTGTGCTCTTTGGCTTCATCTCGAGATGTTGTCAAGAGAGTTTCCACAGAGAAAGTTATTAATTTCAGATTGCTGCACTTAGAAACTTATTTCCCCACAGAGTAACAGTAATACTTTCCATGTGCAGTACTGCATATGTGAGTTGCTGACTCTGAATCATCCCTCCTGAGAGAGAAGAGAAACATGGACAAGTATGAGGATGGCTCACGTCCGTATGCCTTTCCCCCCGCAATATAGATACAAATCTCCAGGATAAATGTGGCCTTCTGTCTTTCATGTCCACATGAGGCTTGACCTAGGTAGTGCGGAGCTCAGTAAGTAACCAAGAAGGGTTTGTTAAATGTGTTAAATTCAGACAAAAGCCTCATTAGTCTAATATCTCATTTGAGGCCTTGAACTTCTCCAGCTAGTCTTTACAGGGCTCCAATTAAACCATGAAGTTTTATTTCTAATGACTTACTACTTATTTTAATTCTCACTACATTACCATAATGTCCATTAAGAGCAAAAGGTAATATCTTCATATTACAAATAAAGAAATTATCCACTGATAATTACTACTGTTATGGAGCACTTCCAGAATCTTGGACCCGATGGTACATCATCTGCTTAATCTTCATAACAAACCCATTCTGCAGATGAAGAGACTCAGGAAATTCACATAACCTACTCAGCTTTGTGACTGGTGGAGTTGAAACACAAACTGGGATATGTCTGACTCCAAAACGTGAGCACTGCTTTGGGTGTGGAGAGAAATACCGGATATAAATAGACAGGAGATAGAAAGTTCTAATCTTTGGAGTCTTCATGATGAAACAGAGATGATAGTAAACAAGTATTCAAGATATTTATAAAATATAAAACTTATAAGTTAATTACAACTGTGTTGAGCTGTATTAACTAATGCTGAGAGATAGTGAAGAGGATTATGTGGCCAGCTGGGATAATCAGGTAAGGATTGGGAAGAAAGGGTTTTGAATGAGAAAAGGGCTTTGTTGGCCAGGAGCAGTGGCTCACACCTGTAATCCCAGCACTTTGGGAGGCCGAGGCAGGAGGATCACCTGAAGTTAGGAGTTCAAGACCAGCCTGACCAACATGGAGAAATCCCATCTGTATTAAAACTAAAAAAAAAAATTAGCCAGGCATGGTGGCACGTGCCTGTAATCCCAGCTACTCGGGAGGCTAAAGCAGGAGAATTGCTTGAACCCGAGAGGTAGAGGTTGCAGTGAGCCGAGATCACGCCATTGCACTCCAGCCTGGGCAACAAGAGTGAAACTTCATCTAAAAAAAAAAAAAAAAAAAAAAAAACAGAAAGAAAGAAAAGGGCTTTACTGTCATGGGAAGAGAGAAAGTTGTCAACCTAAAATAACAACAGAGAGATTCTCCAAAGACAATGAGTTTATTTGGGAATCCTCAAGATTGCAATATGGCGGCCGGGCGCGGTGGCTCAAGCCTGTAATCCCAGCACTTTGGGAGGCCGAGACGGGCGGATCACGAGGTCAGGAGATCGAGACCATCCTGGCTAACACCGTGAAACCCCGTCTCTACTAAAAATACAAAAAACTAGCCGGGCGAGGTGGCGGACGCCTGTAGTCCCAGCTACTCCGGAGGCTGAGGCAGGAGAATGGCGTAAACCCGGGAGGCGGAGCTTGCAGTGAGCTGAGATCCGGCCACTGCACTCCAGCCCGGGCTACAGAGCAAGACTCCGTCTCAAAAAAAAAAAAAGATTGCAATATGGGATATGTGTGCACCTCATGAAGGGCCATGGATGTACCCAGAGAGGGAAAGGAAGGCAAAGTTTTTAAAGGCAAAATGAGCAAGGTTACATAAGTTGTTTTGAAACTATTAACCTTGGCTACAAGGATCAATAACAAGGGTGGCATCACTCCAAGGCTGAACAGAGAGTTGCTAGGCAGATGTCCTTGTAGTATTCTGTGTGTAAGGTTGTAGTGGCCTTGTTCAAGGTTGTGGTTTTCAGGAAGTGTAATTTAAAAATAGATTTTAACATAGACATGTGTGCATGAGAGCCCCTCCTTTATGGCCTCCCGACTCCTATTTGTTGGGCTATGGCATAAGCGACTCCATTTTGATTCTTACAACTATCACAAAGTCATGAGTATAATTGTACAAAAGCATAGAACTTAGAGCAAAAGCTTAGAACTTAGCAAACTTTTAATATTAAGGAATAGATAGAAATATTTCAGTCTTTGTGGACCATAAGCTCTGTTGTAGCTACTCCACTTCGCCATTGTATTGTGAACACAGTCATAAACAATGCCAAACTGGCATGACTGTGTTCCAATAAAATCTTATTTATATCATTGAAATGTGAATTACACATGATTTTTTATTTTTTATTTTTTTATTTTTGAGATGGAGTCTCACTTTGTCACCCAGGCTGGATGGAGTGCAGTGGCACTTTCTTGGCTCACCACAATCTTCACCTCCTGGGTTCAAGCAATTTTCCTGCCTTAGCCTCCAGAGTAGCTGGGATTACAGGCACCTGCCACCACGCCCAGCTAATTTTTGTATTTTTAGTAGAGACAGGGTTTTGCTATGTTGGCCAGGCTAGTCTTGAACTCCTGACCTCAAGCAATCTGCCCACCTCAGTCCCCCAAAGTGCTGGGATTACAGGCGTAAGCCACAGTGCCCAGCCTCAACATATGTGTCATGAAATAGTATTCTTCCTTTGATTTTTTTTTTCCAATTAATTAACAATTTTAAAACTGGGCTGGGCACGGTGGCTCACACCTGTAATCCCAGCACTTTGGGAGGTAGGGGTGGGCAGATCATGAGGTCAAGAGATCAAGACCATCCTGGCAAATATGGTGAAACCCCGTCTCTACTAAAATTACAAAAATTAGCTGGTGTGATGGCACAAGCCTGTAGTCCCAGCTGTTCAGAGGCTGAGGCAGGAGAATTGCTTGAACCCAGGAGGCAGAGGTTGCAGTGAGCTGAGATCGTGCCACTGCACTGCAGCCTGCCAACAGAGTGAGACTCTGTCTAAAAAAAAAAGTAAAAACTGGCCAGGCACAGTGGCTTATGCCCGTAATCCCAGTACTTTGAGAGGCCGAGACCAGAGGATCACTTGAGGCAAGGAGATTGAGACTAGCCTGGGCAATATAGCAAAACTCTCTCTCTCCCAAAAAAAAAAAGAAAAAAAAAATTAGCCATTAGCCAAACATGGTAGCAAACACCTGTGGTCCCAGCTACTCAGGAGGTTGAGGCAGTGGGATCACTTGAACACAGGAGTTCGAGGCTGCAGTGAGTTGTGATCACGTCACTGCACACCAGCTCTATACAATAGAATTTTAAAAAAAAAGGTAAAAACTCTTCTCAACTCTCAGGTCAACTGTAGGCTGGACTTGGCTCCTAGGCAGTAGTTTGCCAACCCTTAGTTTAGTAGCAAGACCAAAGAAGTTATATGCTAAGAGATTAAGTAGAGAGTTTAAACCAGAAACCAATGCAGAACACCTACTGGAAAGGGAAAGGAAAGAGAGAGGAAGATAAGAATTTACAAAAGATCCTAAAATATAAACAGGTAAGTGGCTTTTATGAAAAAGTGAGTCAGAGGCCGGATGCTTTGGCTCACACCTGTAATCCCAACACTTTGGGAGGCCAAAGCGGGCGGATCACCTGAGGCCAGGAGTTCCAGACCAGCCTGGCCAACATGACGAAACCCTGTCTCTACTAAAAATACAAAAATTAACTGGGTGTGGTGGCACAAGCCTGCAATCCCAGCTACTCGGGAGGCTGAGGCAGGAGAATTGCTTGAACCTGGGAGGCAAGGGTTGCAGTGAGCCAGGATCACGCCACTGCCCTCCAGCCTGGGGGATAGAGCAAGACACCGTCTCGAAAAAAAGAAAAGAAAAGGTGAGTCAGAGGAAAGGGGTTCATCAAATAAGAATCCAACATGGGACTCCTGATTCCTTGGTTTACCTTCTTGCCACTGGAATTCCACAGATTCATTTATTCAGCAAACATTAATTTACCACCACTATAGATAAACACTGTGACTTTATGCCTAGAACCTGAAACTATCTAAAAAATGGTCTCTCATTTCTTCTACAAAACGAAATGAAGAAATGCTGAAAGTGGTTATTTATGTATTCTAGCTACATATGTGTAAGCTTCAGTATGTTGTATCTTTCTTTTTTTGTGTGAGGCAGAGTCTTGCTCTGTCACCCAGTCTGCTGGCACGATCTTGGCGCACCGCAACCTCCGCCTCTTGCGTTCAAGTGATTTTCCTGTCTCAGCCTCCCAAATAGCTGGGATTATAGGCATGTGTCATCACACCTGGCTAGTTTTTGTATTTTTAGTAGAGATGGAGTTTCATCATGTTGGTCAGGCTGGTATCAAACTCCTGACCTCAAGCGATCCACCCGCCTTGGCCTCCCAAAGTACTGGGATTACAGGCATGAGCCACTGTGCCCAGCCATGTATGTTGTATCTTTAGCTAATTTCATCTCAAAGTATTTTCTTTTTCTTTTTCTTTTTTTTTTTGAGAGGGAGTCTCGCTCTGTCACCCAGGCTGCAGTGCCGTGGTGCAATATTGGCTCACGGTAACCTCTGCCTCCCAGGTTCAAATGATTCTCCCACCTCAGCCTCCTGAGTAGCTGGGATTGCAGGTGTGCACCACCACGCCCAGCTAATTTTTGTATTTTAGTAGAGAAGGAGTTTCACCATGTTGGCCAGGCTGGTCTTGAACTCCTGACCTCAAGTGATCCACCCACCTTGGCCTCCCAAAGTGCTGGGATTACAGGCATGAGCCACCATGCCTGGCCTCAAAGTAGTCTCTAATTTCTCTTGTGATATCTTCTTTTACCCATTGGCTATTTAAGAGTGTGGTTTGATTTCCATATATCTGCAAATCCCCCAAATTTCTGTTATTTATTTCTAATTTTATCCCATTGTATTTGGAGAACATACTTTGCATTATTTCAATCCTTTTAAATGTATTGACATTTGCTTTATTGCCTAGAATATCAGGTCTACCCTGGAGAATGTTCCACATACACTAGAGAAGAATATATATTCTGCTATTGTTGGGTGGAGTGTTTGTTAGGGAAGTTTAAACTTTCCCTCTGAGGGTTCAGTAATTGAGTCTGTTGAAATAAACAGACAAGCCGGGCGCGGTGGCTCAAGCCTGTAATCCCAGCACTTTGGGAGGCCGAGACGGGCGGATCATGAGGTCAGGAGATCGAGACCATCCTGGCTAACACCGTGAAACCCCGTCTCTACTAAAAAATACAAAAAACTAGCCGGGCGAGGTGGCAGGCGCCTGTAGTCCCAGCTACTCGGGAGGCTGAGGCAGGAGAATGGCGTAAACCCGGGAGGCGGAGCTTGCAGTGAGCTGAGATCCGGCCACTGCACTCCAGCCTGGGCGACAGAGCCAGACTCCGTCTCAAAAAAAAAAAAAAAGAAAGAAAGAAATAAACAGACAAAAGACAGATTAACAGGAGAAGAGGCTATTAACTTGCAAGCCAATGGGAGTCACACCAAGTATGAAACTCAAAGAAGGACCTGACAGATGAAGTTTAAATACCCTCTTCACAAGGGAGATAGATGCAATTTTAGAGGAAGAGTGATATGGTTAGGTTTTGTGTCCCCACCCAAATCTCATCTTGAATTCTAATCCCCACGTGTCAAGGGAGAGACCAAGTGGAGGTAATTGAATCCTGGGGGCAGTTTCCCCCAGGCTGTTCTCATGACAGTGAATGAGATCTCGTGAGATCTGATGGTTTTATAAGGGGTTGTCCCCCTTCACTCAGCACTTCTCCTTCCTGCTGCCTTGTGGAGAAGCATTGCCTTGCTTCCCCTTTGCCGCCACGCCACGATTGTAAGTTTCCTGAGGCCTTCCCAACTATACTGAACTGTGTGTCAATTAAGCCTCTTTCTTTTACAAAGTACCCAGTCATGGGCAATTCTTTATAGCAGTGTGAAAATGGACTAATACAAAGAATAAGTAATTTTTAAGGGAGATAGATGGGCCCAAAGAACAGACAATAGCCTGGGACAAAGGTCCTCTGAGTTCTGGGGAAGGTGGTGACAAGTTATGGGAAGGTGAGGGAGCAGAACTGCAATACAAAGATTGTCTTAGTATGCAAATAAGTTCTCTCAGGCAATATGAAAAGTCTGCTTGGGTGGGTGTAGTGACAACCTTTTGTTTCTTTTTCCTGATTAATCTTCTCTAGGCAATGAGATTTTATTTATTTATTTATTTTTATTTTTATTTTTTTGAGACACAGTTTCACTCTGTCACCCACTGCTGGAGTGCAGTGGCATGATCTTGGCTCACTGCAATCTCTGCCTCCCGAGTTCAAGTGATTCTTATGCCTCAGCCTCCTGAGTAGCTGGGATTACAGGCACCCAACACCATGCCTGGTGAATTTTTGTATTATTAGTAGAGATGGGGTTTTGCCATGTTGGCAGGCTGGTCTTGAACTCCTGACCTCAAGTGATCCACCCACCTCAGCCTTCCAAAGTGCTGGGATTACAGGCATAAGCCATTGTGCCCGGCAGGCAAAGAGATTTTAAACAGTGGATTGAAGGCAATTGTGTTTCTTTTGAAAGAACTTCCTTCAGTGAGATAAGGGATCTTCAGAGAGAGCCTGTCCCCACCCTTGTGGGGAGAAACAACAGAAGGTCAGAGAGACCCTGATTCTGAGGTTGCTTCTAAGGCTTTCGATTTCCTTTAATTCAAAGTGCTCAGTATTCAAATAATATGCCATACTTTGGTGTATTATTTTCTGAGCCCCAACAGTTCTATAGATATCTATTAGCTTTAGCTGGCTTATAGTACGGTTTAAGACTTCTATTTCCTTGGGAGTCTGAGGCGGGCAGATCATGAGGTCAAGAGTTTGAGACTAGCCTGGCCAGAATGGTGAAACATCGTCTCTACTAAAAACACAAAAATTAGCCGAGTATGGTGGCACGCATGTGTAGTCCCAGCGGCTCGGGAGGCTGAGACAGAAGAATTGCTTGAACCCGGGAGGCAGAGGTTGCAGTGAGCCGAGATCGTGCCACTGCACTACAGCCTGGGTGACAGAGCGAGACTCTGTCTCAAAAAAAAAAAAAGACTTCTGTCTTTTTATTGATCTTCTACTTAGTTGTTCTCACCGTTTTTGAAAGTGGGTTGTTGAAGTCTCCAACTGTTGCTGTTGATTGTCTATTTGTCCCTTCAATTGTGTCAGTTTTGCTTTGTGTGTTTTGCTTTGTGTATTTTGCTGCTCTATTTTTAGGTGCATATATATTTATAATATCCACTTATTTTATGCACTTGATCCTGAAAGGATTTAGGAGGTTACCGTATAGCAAGAAATCACAGATTAGAAGTAGATGAGAAAGAAAAAACAAAACAAGAGTAGCAACATAAAATAGACTTTGTCTTCTTGTTCACTTTTGTTGCCATGTGAACAGAGCCTGTCACATCACAGGTCTTTATAGAATTAAAATAACACCAAGAATAAGGTTAACACAAAAATGAAGTTATACACTACAAGTGTACTGTAAACTTGGCATCCAATTAAAGTGGAGACCTGATTGGTCATACAATTGATAGTGATCCAGAGCTAAATAAAACAAGAGATGATACCAAGAACAATAGAGAAATTCCTTCCAAGAGTTGTCACTAACATTCAATTACAAATATGCCAAAACGGACTCCTCCATCCTAAACAGAATATATGCTTTAAGTTTGGGAATTTCCCCTTCCCAGGAGTGATGCAATAGTTAGTCCACATGGGCTGCCACATCTGATTGTGCAAATTGTGTACTGCCCAACTCCAGGGTATCCATCACATTGCAGTCTATGCAAACAACACCCTCTCCCCAACCACACACACTCTGCATTGGGTAATATACAACCTAGGCTCCTACAAGAGTGACTCCATAAAATCATTGAGTGATTCCTCCTCTGACAAATGGCTTAGTGTTCACTGTATATTTAGGGATTGTAAAAGAACAGAATATGCCACCCCAAAATATACCTCTTTGGCATAAGGATTATTTTGAGCCGATTATTTTAGGAAATAGCAGACATGGAGAGAATCTCTGAAAACAGAGAAGTTTCCCATTTGAAAGGGAAATTTACATTTATAAAGGAAACCTCCATGTGTAGGGATGTCTTTCTCTGTACTAGGAAGAGAGAGATATTCTAAATCATAAGAAATTCTTATCAATGGAGAAGGCACCAACTTATATCTGCATGACAAAGCTTATCCTTGTTTACTGTACATTTCCTGGTTCCTTCTCATAATTTACCTCCACCACACAATTCTTTCGTTGACTTAGCTGAAGATGGTATTTAAGCCTGAGTTCTAACCTACTTCTCTGAGAGTTACTCATTTCCCTGACCTCCCATGTTTATATGAGATATACCTGTTAGTAAACTTCTGTTTTGTTTTTCTAATATTTCTTTCTCTTCTTTTTTTTTTTAGAGATGGAGTTTCGCTGCGTCGCCTAGGCTGGTTTCAAATTCCTGGACTCACGTGATTTACCCGCCTTGGCTTTCCAAAGTGCTGAGATTACAGGAATGAGCCAAGATACACGTTAGTAAACTTCCGTTTGTTTTTTCTCTTTTTAATCTGTCTTTTGTTACAGGAGCCCCAGCAGATAACTTAGAAGGGTGGAAGGAAAATTATTTTTTCCTCCCCTACAAGTGCTGTCGGTGGCCCAGAAATGAGGAACAGCATCGTGTTCATCTACAAGGAAATTAAGTCTCATCTTTGGGCACAATGTTCCAACAAGTTGTCTTAACTAAGTGTCTTGAAAAAAGAACAAGGTGAGTAGAGAAGGTGCTTCACTTCTCCAAGCTCCCACACTGATTCATAAGATAAGTCAAGGGCTTCTCACATTTCCTAGGATGGTAGTTTTCTCACTGCATTTAGAGAGTATCAGAAGAAACACAATTACACACGGGAAATGCTAAAGCTAGGAGCTCTGCAGTGTGTCGGGGAGACGCAATATGCGTTAATTATGACGCAGAAGAGAAGTGACCCTCGGGGGCCTTAGTGGAAGAAGCCGTGTTGGCTTGCACTCTGCAGCAGTTTGTGGGCATGCACGCTGGTTACTACAAGTCTTCAGGGAGCTCTGTTCAGGTGACTCAGCAGGCCTCAGGCAAAGTACAAGAGAATCTCTAGTTCTAAATAAGATTACACCAGGACCAGAAAATAATACCTGAGTTTTTGTTTTTTTTTAGATAGAGTCTTGCTCTGTTGCCCAGGTTGGAAGCGCAGTGGCACGGTCTCGGCTCACTGCAACCTCTGCCTCCCAGGTTCAAGCAATTCTGCCTCAGCCTCCGGAGTAGCTGGGATTACAGGTGTAAGCCACAATGCCTGGCTGATTTTTTGTATTTTTGTATTTTTTGTATTTTTAGTAGAGACAGGGGTTTCATCATGTTGGCCAGCCTGGTCTCAAGCTCCTGACCTCAGGTGATCCTCTTGACCTCAGGTGATCCACCTGCCTCGGCCTCCCAAAGTGCTGGAATTAGAGGCATGAGGCACCATGCCTGAGTTTTTTAAAGTAGTATAGAAATCCTGGCCCAGTTATTCATAACTTCTGTCTAACCTTATCGCCAAGTTGGCACAGTCCTTTGTCACATCTTCAGTAACTAAAGCCCACAGAGAGCAGCAAAGACAAGCCCCCTTCTGTGTCAACTTCCTCCCCTGGAGTAAGCACTGTTATGATAGAATCGGGGTACAAAGTGGGTGGGCGCAGTGGCTCACACCTGTAATCCCAGCGCTTTGGGAGGCTGAGGCAGGCGGATCACCTGAGGTCAGGTGTTCGAGACCAGTCTGACCAACATGGAGAAACCCCGTCTGTACTAAAAATACAAAATTAGCTGGGCATGGTGGCACAGGCCTGTAATCCCAGCTACTCAGGAGGCTGAGGCAGGAGAATCGCTTGAACCCAGGAGGCAGAGGTTGCAGTGAGCCGAGATCGAGCCACTGCACTCCAGCCTGAGCAACAAGAGCGAAACTCCACCTCAAAAAAAAAAAAAAAAAAAAAAAAGGATCAGGACACAAGGTAAGATACCACCTGGCAATGAGGCCTTCCCCAAGTTCCTTATGACAAAACAGGCCATGAAACCTTGGATTTCCATTTCTAACAGAATAATAGGCCTCCTGCTTCATGGCTGAAGGAGGCTGTGTTTTTGGCTCTTGACACACCAAACACCCTCTTGCCTTTACTTAGTGAGCCAGTGTCACTCCATCAGCAAGCATGGCCAGATTAGTTTACAGCTGCTCCAGAACACCAGCTTACATTCTCCTTGATGTATTTCACCATAAAAAGTTGTAAGGCACATTTTTTATTGTTCAATGCCCTAACAAAGGGGCCTCTGACATCATGGACCCCAGAATGCTGTTTGAATAACACATGACTTGAGTACTTACTTTAAGTGAGGGACTGTGCCAAACAATTTATATTTATCATCTTTTTTTATTACAATAAACACATGAGGCAGTGTCTTTCTATCTCTATTCTATGAGTGAAAGAACAGGTCATATGGAGATTAATTATTTTGTGTGTGTTATTATTATGTTTTATTATTTTTTTTGAGATGGAGTCTCACTCTGTCACCCAGGCTGGAGGGCAGTGGCACAATCTTGGCTCACTGCAACCTCCGCCTCTCGGGTTCAAGTGATTCTCCTGCCTCAGCCTCCTGAGTAACTGGGATTACAGGTGTCCACCACCACACCCAGCTAAATTTTGTAGTTTTAGTAGACACGGGGTTTCACGATGTTGGCCAGGATGGTCTTGAACTCCTGACCTTAGGTGATCCACCCGCCTGGGCCTCCCAAAGTGCTAGGATTACAGGCATGAGTCACTACACCTGGCCTGTGTGTGTGTTGTTAGAAGATTAGGGCTAAGAGGACTTTATTTGGTTTGAGTCTTCATTTTACAGATGAGGAAACTGAGCTCGAAGGAGTTAAGTCACTTGCCCATAATCACGCAGCCAGGAAGTGGCTTTGGGGTGGCACACATCATCCAGCTCTCTGTGAGTCTGCGGCCTAGCCTTTCATGATTTGAGGGTTTGTGCCACCCCCAAGTATTTTGTCATCCTGCAACCAAACTATGCTAAAAAGTGGGGCGGGCGCCACACCGCATCAGATTGAAGTCAAACTTTGTGCCTCAGAACATACAGAGTCCTTCTAGCCCGTAACAACTTTCTCTTCAGGAAACCTGCCAAGTGCTTGGTTACCTTTTGAGTTCTTCCTGGGTGTCAGAGAACATATCTAAAAATAGATCTGTCCCCAGCTCTCCCAGAAGAGGCTTGTAACTTAAAAATGTCACTCCCTCCTCCCTTCCAAAACACAGATTTCACTGTTCCTTCCTTCCAACCCAGGAGCTGCCTAAGAATATACCTTCCTCTTACCTGAAGACTAGACTTCCTTCTTCAGGAAGGGACAGTAGTGTCTCTTGCTAGGAAGGAAAGACCCTTCATATTAGCTTTGGCAAAAATTGCTTTCTCTAAAGCAGAATGACTTCAGGGAAAAGGGTGTGGATCTTGGCCTGGTCTTTCACCTCCTAAAGATCGGCGAAATGGGACAATGTATTTTATAAATTGCAGATACCAGGAACTATCATGTGTCTCTGCCTGTGTTCCTTGATTCTTCAAAATTGCAGTGGGTGGAAGGGAGACTTCTCTATCGATACCTCTGGTGACACAGATTTTCCAGCCACAGAAACCCGGGGAAGTTTTTCCTGGTGTGGGCTTTCCGTGGGTAACTCCTTGTGTGCTGAGATGATATTAGAATGATTGCAGAGAGCAGGCCTGAGGCTGGGCTGGGCTCACACGAGCTAAAATTGAGTTTGAAGCAAGCCAGCAGAATTGAGGAGACAAAGAAAAAGAGCCTGTTCACTCGTGAGTCTCTCCCAGTTGATTCTGTACCTTGTCAACCTGGAGTCGATCTCAACTCTAAGATAAGACGTGTTTGCTAGCTTCTTGTCAGTACCATGCAATGCTTGAGCGCCACTGAACACTTTGTCATGTTAGAGGTGTTTTCAGTTATCTTTATTTTATTCACGTATTCACTCATTCAGTAAATAGATATTTAATTCTTACTCCATTGGCAGCTTTCTCTGTTTAAAAGACTCCATTTGCTGTCCACATATAGTGAATATAGTTTGAAGGTAAACAAATTTTGTTTAAATACGAAAGGCAAAGATGTGCCCATTTCTATTGTGCTCACTCTCTGCCACCCTCCTTTCCCCCAGCCATAGACTAGAGGTCACTTCGGTGATAGTTTCTGTTCCTGGGAATCACTGTGCTCCTGAAAAGCACTATTTTTAGAAGGCCAGAGTACTCTTGGTTTTTTGTTTTTGTTTTTTTGAGACAGACAGAGTCTCACTCCCATGGTCCAGTTTGGAGTGAGTGGTGAGCCACAGCTTACCGCAGCCCCGACTTTCCTGGGCTCATCAGGTGATCCTTCCACCTCAGCCTGCTGAGTAGCTGGGACTACAGCTGCACACCACCACAGCCGATTCATTTTTTTGCATTTTTAGTAGAGACGGGGTTTTGCCAAGTTGCCCAGGCTGGTCTCAAACTCCTGGGCTCAAACCATCTGCCCACCTCAGCCTCCCAAAGTGCTGGTATTACAGGCACGAACCACTGCACCCGGCCTCCTTATATATAACTTTTTTTGTCCATCTTTGATGATTTCTTTAAAATGGATATCTATAAATGAAATTACTGTTTTTCAGATATAGTCCTTTTTTAGATTCTTGATCTACATTGCTAACATGCTCTCCAGGGAGATTGTACTGATTAATATTCCCACCATCAGGGCACACCAGTACTCATTTTTCCACACTCCTACCAATGTTGGTTATTGGCAATTTTTTTTTTTTTTTTTTTTTTTTTTTTTTTTTTGAGACGGAGTCTGGCTCTGTCGCCCAGGCTGGAGTGCAGTGGCCGGATCTCAGCTCGCTGCAAGCTCCGCCTCCCGGGTTTACGCCATTCTCCTGCCTCAGCCTCCCAAGCAGCTGGGACTACAGGCGCCCGCCACCTCGCCCAGCCAGTTTTTTGTATTTTTTAGTAGAGACGGGGTTTCACCGTGTTAGCCAGGATGGTCTCGATCTCCTGACCTCGTGATCCGCCCGTCTCGGCCTCCCAAAGTGCTGGGATTACAGGCTTGAGCCACCGCGCCCGGCCTTTATTGGCAATTTTTTAAAAGTCTTTGCTAATCTGATCAAGTGTGGTGGCTCACGCCTATAATCCCAGCACTTTGGGAGGCCAACATGGGAGGATTATTTGAGCTCAGGAGTTTGAGATGAGCCAGGATAACATAGACCCTGTCTCTATTTTAAAGAAAAGAAAAGGGCCGGGCGTGGTGGCTCATGCCTGTAATCCCAGCACTTTGGGAGGCCAAGGAGGGTGGATCACGAGGTCAGGAGATTGAGACCATCCTGGCTAACACAGTGAAACTCTGTCTCTACTAAAAATGTTTTTAAAATTAGCTGGGCGTGGTGGCATGCCCCTGTAGTTCCAGCTACTTGGGAGGCTGAGGCAGGAGAATCCCTTGAACCCGGGAGGCAGAGCTTGCAGTGAGCCGAGATCGCGCCACTGCACTCTAGCCTGGGTGACAGAGTGAGACTCCATCTCAAAAAAAAAAAAGAAAGAAAGAAAAGAAAAAAGAAAGAAAAATCTTTGCTAATCAAATGCACACACATATTTATATGATTTTAGAATTAGTCTTTTATCTATAAGCATTCTTTATATATATATATTAGGAATATTACCCTTTGTTGATTTCAAATATTTTTCACAGCTTATCCTTTGTCTTTCAGTCTACTCAGCAGCATTATTTGCCATACTGAAGTTTTTTCGCTTTTTTTTTTTTTTTTTTTTTGAGATAGAGTCTCACTCTGTCACCCAGGCTAGACTGCAGTGGCACAATCTCAGCTCACACCAACCTCCACCTCCTGGGTTCAAGCAATTCTCCTGCCTGAGCCTCCCAAGTGGCTGGGATTACAGGCATGTGCCACAATGCCTGACTGATTTTTGTATTTTTAATAAAGACAGGGTTTCACCATGTTGGCCAGGCTGGTCTCGAACTCCTGACCTCAAGTGATCCACCCGCCTTGGCCTTGCAAAGTGCTGGGATAACAGGCATGAGCCACCGCGCCTGGTCACATTTTTAAAATGTAGTCAAATGTATCCCTCCTTTTTCTTTTTTAGGCTTAGGAAGGTCTTCTTCACTCCCAAAATCACCAAAATACTTAGCTATATTTTCCTTAGTGCTTTTATGGTTTCTTTTTTACATGGACATACCTGATCAAGTAATTTATTTAGGGGTAAGGAAGCTAGTAATCCAGATTTTTTTTTTTTACATGGTTAGCTAGATTCCATACAATTTGGTAAATAACCATTTAAAAAGTCTCTTTTATTTCTGGAACCCCACCCTTTTTCTTTTCTTCGTTTTCTTTCTTTCTTTTTTTTTTTTTTTTTTTGAGACGGAGTCTCGCTCTGTCACCCAGGCTGGGGTGCGGTGGCCGGATCTCTGCTCACTGCAAGCTCCGCCTCCCGGGTTTACGCCATTCTCCTGGCTCAGCCTCCCGAGTAGCTGGGACTACAGGCGCTCGCCACCTCGCCCGGCTAGTTTTTTGTACTTTTTAGTAGAGACGGGGTTTCACCGTGTTAGCCAGGATGGTCTCGATCTCCTGACCTCGTGATCCGCCCGTCTCGGCCTCCCAAAGTGCTGGGATTACAGGCTTGAGCCACCACGCCCGGCCTCTTCGTTTTCTTTCTTTTCTTTCTTTCTTTTTTTTTTTTTTTTTTTGAGAAGAAGTCTTGCTCTGTCGCCCAGGCTGGAGGGCAGTGGCACAATCTCAGCTCACTGCAACCTCTGCCTTCCAAGTTCAAGCAATTATCCTGCCTCAGCACCCCCGCCCCCTCCCAGTAGCTGGCACTACAGACGTGTGCCACCATGCCCAGCTAATTTTTGTATTTTTAGTAGCAATGCGGTTTCACCACTTTGCCCAGACTGGTCTCAAACTCCTGACCTCAAGTGATCCACCCACCTCAGCCTCCCAAAGTGCTGGGATTACAGGTGTGAGCCACTGTGCTTGGCCCCCCACTTCTTTTTCACTCACCTATCTGTATGTTTATTAGTGTCCTGTTTTTTAGAAGACAATTCACAAAGACTTCAACATACAAGCTAGATAAGCTAAAGAAATAGAACTGTTCAGGCTACAGCTAGCAAGCTGTCCTAATTACCCCTGAAATTATTCAATTTTTTAAAAAGCTGAAATGTTTACATATTCTTATAGCAGCTTTATTAACATATAATTCATATACCATACAATTCACCTATTTAAAATATACAATTCAGTGGTTTTAAGTATATTCACAGTTGTATAACCTTCACCACAATCAATTTTAGAACTATTAAAAGACAGCAGGTCCAAAATGGTGTCACTTATGCTAAGGTTCTATCCCACCAAACTGAAACCTAAGTTGTTTATTTATAAGATTTGACCTTCTGAGAAACCAGGAGAAAGGCAATGGCCAAATCCCATAAAGTCAACAAAATTTCCTTTACACCTCTACAAGCAAAGTAATCTTGAAATGATTAATGTACTGTTGGTTCATTGTTTCTTCTTTCCTGCATTTTTTTCTACATGTGAAATTCACCCATTGTGTCTAGCTTGTGAGAGCTCTTTTCTGTGTTTTACTTTATTTGTTTGCTTGTTTGTTTGTTTATTTATTTATTTATTTATTTATTTATTTATTTACTGAAACAGGGTCTTTGTTGCCCAGGCTGGAGTGCAGTGGTATGATATAGATCCCTGCAGTCTCAAACTCGTGAGTTCAAGTGATCCTCCAGCTTTAGTGTCCACACCTACATGGCCGGCTAATTGTTTTGGTGGCAGTGCGGGGGCATGGGGTCTCGCTATGTTTGTTGCTCAGCTGGTCTTGAACTCCCGGCCTCAAGCAATCCTCCCACCTCAGCCTCCCAAAGCACAGGGAGTAAAAGTGTGAGCCACCGTGCCCAGCCCTCTTTGTTTTAGACTGGATGCTGCCCAGTTCATGAATTACTAATAAAAACTAATTAGATCTTTGAAATTAAATTTGTTGAAATTTTGTTCTTTGATGGAACATTTCCATCACCCCACAAAGAACATTTCGTATCAATGGAATCATACAATATGCGGCCTTTTGTATCTGGCTTCTTTCACTTAGGATGCTTTCAAAATTCATCCACAGTATAGTATATATCCACATTTAATTTCTTTCTTTTTTTAAATTGAGGTAAGGTTCGTATACCATGAAATTAATCATTTTAAAGTGTTTAATTCAGCGCCATTTAGCACCTTCATTATGTTGTGCAATCATCACCTCTATCTAATTCCAAAGCACTTTCATCATCTAAAAAACAAAACATATGTTCATTAAGCAATCACTCCCCATTCCTCCCCTCCAACCCCTGGCAACCACTAATCTACTTTCTGTCTCTATGTGGGTTTGCATGTTTTGTACATTTCATGTAAATGGGATTACATAGTATATAACCTTTTGTGACTAGATTCTTTCATTTAGCATAATGTTTTCCAAGTAAATGTTTCCCACTATTTTTTTTGTTTTTTTTAGTAGAGATGGGGTTTCACCATCTTGGCCAGGCTGGTCTTGAACTCCTGACCTCATGATCCACCCACGTCGGCCTCCCAAAGTGCTGGGATTACAGGCGTGAGCCACCGCGCCCAGCCGAGACAGCAATTGTTAATACCTTGAAACACTGGAGTTTGTATTGAGAAACAAAACAAAAAAGCCCAAAGGTGGCTGTGGAGGTCTCTCCTTCCAAGGCTCCCTGACCCCTCAGTGACCTGTAACTGTAGCTCTGGGAGAAACAGAATAAGCAGGCGGTTCAATGCTGCTATTTTAGGCACCCAGTCTGGTTAGTCGATGTGGGCGGCAGACACTGGGGTTGGTGTGTTGGGAGAAGAGCTTGTGGGGTGCTTGTATAAACTGGCCATAAAAATATGGAACAATAAGCTGTGGAAAGCCACAAGAGGCCCCTGAGAAGGAAAGCCTCCTAATTGCCATCATGTTCCCATGCTCAGAGCGAGACCTGCTCTCTTATCTGTAAACACTGTGTTCAAGGAGAAAGACACTCCTTTGAAGCACTGGAATGTGGACAGACATGCAGGCTCCTAGTTAAGCCCGTTCCCACTAGCTACTCTCCGATAAGTTAAAGATACGCTGTTTGAACACAAAGGAGATTCATTTAAACCGCTATTGCTATAGATTACGCCTATGACGCACTGCCACCCTTTCACTGTTTCGCTCTGAACATCTGCTTCTTAGAGCTAAGTGACTGTACTCAAAAAATAGTGTGGAGACCAGAACTCTGGGCCTTCGCAGCCACTGATTTGCTCTGGCACCCTGGCTCCCATCTTTACGAACTCTTAACCTGTCTCTTCTCATTCCTTTGTAGCCACCAGACTTTGGGAACCCTATGGGTGGTGTTGAGGCTGGTCACCAACATTGGTGGAAGAAGCACCTTTATGGACCAGACAGCCATGTACTCGGTCAGCCCTACTGCAGATGCGCCAGAGGGAGGTCCAAAAACCCTTTTCAGGGAAAGGCCTCTTTGCCCCTTGTTAGTTAAACCTTGGCAGACATGCTGGGCGGGAATGACATATCCTGTGTGTAAGTAACTGGAAAACCCCACGGTGCTCCCACACACTCACCTTAACCGGAAGCAGCATTTTCAGATCTGCTCATGCTGGTTCTTTTGCATTAGTTGATAGTCAGTTCAGATTTCAGATGTCACTGTCCCAGAAGGGCCTTCCCTGGTGCCTCATAAAGGCCAAGAGACCCCAAAAGTTGAATAGCCAAGCCAGGCTGGCACGAGGCAGTGTCCTAGCTGTCTCCTTTTCTGTTGCAGAAGCACACTACTGGTGATGGGCAGTAGTGAATGGGAGGGCCACCATCTGAAATGTGCTGGTCCTTTTGATTAGTTGGTACTGTGTTTTTCATAGAAATGATTGTGATTTTCACCCCATCCCCGATCAAACAGGACTGTGACTTATGTTTCCCAGTGTTCATTGCTCATTTCATGCACCATTAAGTTTTGTAGTCTCCCATGTCCATTAGACCTTGCTTCTCCCTTTGGCATGTTGGGACATCATGGGGAGCATATTGTGACATGTTGGCATGCTGGGGTCAGAAAGGCCACGGCTGACTTGGGAGAACTCGTTCCTTGGTGACACCCACCTGAAGGGGTGGCCTACCCCTCCACACCTGTGGGCGTTTCTTGTTAGGTGGAACAAGAGACTTGAGAAAAGAAATGAGACACAGAGACAAAGTATAGAGAAAGAAAAAGTGGGCCCAGGGCACCGGCGCTCAGCATACAGAGGACCCACGCGGGCACCGGTCTCTGAGTTCCCTTAGTATTTATTGATAATTATCTTTACCATCTTAAAGAAAAGGAAGTGGCAGGATAATAGGATCATTATAGGGAGAAAGTCAGCAGTAAGACATATGAATAAAGTTCTCTGTGACATGAATAAGTTTAAGGAAAAGTGCTGTGCCTTGATATGCATATGTAAACATCTCCATAAACCTTTTTAGTGCATAAACAGCAGCATTACCCTAGCAAGTCCCGCCTTTCGCCCTAAGGCGGTTTTCTCCTTTCTCAGTAAACAGAACATACAATCGAGTTTTATATCGAGATGTTCCATTGCCCAGGGACGGGCAGGACACAGATGCTTTTCTCTATCTCAACTGCCAACAACCACCAAGAGGCCTTCTTTCCTCTTGTACTAGTCCTCCTCAGCACAGATCCTTCACAGGTGTCAGGCTGGGGGACGATCAGGTCTTTCCCTTCCCACGAGGCCATATTTCAGACTATCACATGGGGAGAAACCTTGGACAATACCTAGCTTTCCTAGGCAGAGGTCCCTGCGACCTTTGGCAGTGTGCGTGTCCCTGGGTACTTGAGATTAAGAGAATGGTGATGACTTTTAACCAGCAAGCTGCCTTCAGGCACTTGTTTAACAAAGCACATCCCGCACAGCCCAAAATCCATTAAACCTTGAGTTACCAGAGCACATGTCTCTTGCAAAGACAAGGTTAGGGGTAGGGTCACAGATTAACAGCATCTCAAATACAGAACAAAATGGAGTCTCTTATGTCTACTTCTTTCTATATAGACACTAACAGTCTGATCTTTCTTTCTTTTCCCCACACCCACCCACGCTGAGCTTGAGCTTCAGACAAGGGAAATTGACTCTTACTCCACTCCCCACCCTCACCCCACAGCAGCCTGGCTCACCAACCACAGCGAAGCCAGACGTGGCCTCTTGGTTCTTCTCAACACAGCTCCCCGGGCAGCCACCACCAATTGAACTGAATTGGCGCTATTTGGTAGTCCGACCTGACTTATAATAACAATTGAAAAAGAAAAGATAAATCTGTCCTCCAAACTGGATTCACTTATCACACTATTGCTCGGATCTATCGTATCACTTGGAGCCCTGCACTTACAGTGCTATTCTGTGAATTTCTTCTAACAGCAAGAGTTTATAAGGTGAGAGGATCCCTTGTTCTTTCAAAGAGAAAGAAAGTGTCTCTAAAAGAATCATTTAAACTTAAATTTTAATGTTGTTTAAGCATGGAGAAGTACAGAGAAGAAAACATTTGATGGCCCACATTCTTATTGCCCAGCTCACCCCATCTGTGTTAGATAATAATTATGACGTTACAATAGTAATACATGCATACGAGTAGAAATTTTAAAC
Source organism: Macaca nemestrina (assembly GCF_043159975.1). Taxonomy (NCBI): domain Eukaryota; kingdom Metazoa; phylum Chordata; class Mammalia; order Primates; family Cercopithecidae; genus Macaca; species Macaca nemestrina. Next base: position 38,352,713 of record NC_092130.1, read on the forward strand.
ATGAAAGTATAACATGACAAGTGCTGACTTCTATTCCTTCTTCCTAATGATAACAGCTATTGATTATTAATAGTTTTTTATGGGTTCTACCAGAAAAAATATATGTGTATATATATTCTTTTCTAAAAGTTACCAAAAAAGGGGAAAAGGGTGAAGCATACTCTACAATATGTTCTGCAGCTTGGTTTTTTTTCTTCTTACTGAATTATACATCTGGCATTCTTTCCTGATCTACCTCATTCATTCATTCACATGGTTTTCCAGCATATGGATGTGCCATAACTTAATCAGCACTCTGTTAATGGTAAAATATCTTTTGAAGACTTCAAGGGGCTCATTGCCCTACTTGAACTGTTATTCATCAACAAAGGAGGAAGGACACCTATTTCATTCATTCACTCAAAATCCTACAACTCCAAAGATTATTCAACTTGGTCCATAACTTCAGGCAAATACAACTACAAAGGAAAGCATCTGCAGAGCTGGGGCTGGGGTGTGGTGTGAATGAAGTCATTTGTAATGCACCAGAATAAAGATCCCTTGCAGTGATCACGAGCCATAAACACTGACAGTCCTAGAAGACTTGCTCATGTGATAGACCAGGTGGCATTGCCTGGAGTAACATGAAGGCAGCATTGCTTCACACACAGACTTCAAACTAACAGTGTCTCCCAGAAGCCTTACAGCACTGAAAATGCTTCACTGTTTTCTTCATAATGGATATATTCGCTATAGCTGCTGAGTCTGCTAAGCCAGCTATGTTTTCCTATCACCAAGATGCCTTGATGGTACAGCCATCTTAATATACACATATTTAAAAATTATCCATGGAAGAACACCTTTACTTTGTCTAACTCTAATTGTGCCAGGGAATTGAAGTGGTCAGTTCAGATAATACTGAAACTTACTGACTACTTGTTAGTTCTGTGTCCTGGAGCATGTCATCTAACCATCCTAAGCCTATAAAATGAAGGTAATGATGCCTACCACATAGGGTTGATGGGATGATTAACTAGGATAATTTATATCTACAGAAAAACGTATATGGTGTGCCCCCACTTATATATTTAAACAGGTAGCTCTGTTTATTTACAAACAGAGATGTCTGGAAAGATGTTTATCAAAATGTTAAGCTTGGTTTTCTCTGGGTGTGAGATTTCTGAAGATTTTACTTTTTTCTTAGTTCTTTTCCATGTTGATCGGATTTGTTTGTTTTGTTTATACAATGATTAGGAGTGATTTTTATACTTTTTTAAAAAGCCATTTTCAAAATGAGATAATGTTTATAAGGAAAATCACACATAAGTGCTCAATGAATGTTGTTAATGTTAAAAGCTATCAGGAGGCCGGGCGCGGTGGCTCAAGCCTGTAATCCCAGCACTTTGGGAGGCCGAGACGGGCGGATCACGAGGTCAGGAGATCGAGACCATCCTGGCTAACACGGTGAAACCCCGTCTCTACTAAAAAATACAAAAAACTAGCTGGGCGAGGTGGCGGGCGCCTGTAGTCCCAGCTACTCGGGAGGCTGAGGCAGGAGAATGGCGTGAACCTGGGAGGGGGAGCTTGCAGTGAGCTGAGATCTGGCCACTGCACTCCAGCCTGGGCAACAGAGCGAGACTCTGTCTCAAAAAAAAAAAAAAAAAAGCTATCAGGAAAAGATCACTCACTCTATACCAGAAAAAACATGATTTAACTATATTTAAGGCCCACCAAAGCCCAGTTCTTTGGGGTTTTTTTGTTTTTAGAGACAGGATCTCACTCTGTCACTCAGGCTGTAGTGCAATGGCATGATCTTGGCTCACTGTAATCTCAACTCCTGGGCTCCAGCAATCCTCCCATATCAGTCTCTCAAGTATCTAGGACTATAGGTGCATACCACCATTCACCACACCCTGCTAATTTAAAAAAAAAAAAGTTTTTGTAGAGACAATGTCTTGATATATTACCCAAGCTGCTCCTGAACTCCTGGCCTCAAGTAATCCTCCTACCTCAGCCTCCTAAAATGCTGCTTTACAGTTGTGAGCCACCATGCCTGGCCCCTAAGAATATGGGCTTTGGAATCAAGTAGTCCTGGCTTTGAATTACAGTTCTTAATCTTTGTTTTTCCCCGCTACATCTTTTTTTTTTTTCTCAAGATGGAGTCTTGCTCTGTTGCCCAGGCTGGAGGGCAGTGGCACAAGCTCAGCTCACTGCAACCTCCGCCTCCCAGGTTCAAATGATTCTCCTGCCTCAGCCTCCTGAGCAGCTGGGATTACAGGTGCACACCACCACGCCCAGCTAACTTTTGTATTTTTAGTAGAGATGGGGTTTCAAATGTTGGCCAGGCTGGTGTTGAACTCCTGATCTTGTGATCTGCCCTCTTCGGCCTCCCAAAGTGCTGAGATTACAAGTGTAATCTCACTTGTAATCTCAGCACTGTTTGTTTGTTTGTTTGTTTTGTTTTTGAGACAGGGTCTCCCTCTGTTACCCAGGCTGGAGTACAGTGGTGTGATCTCGGCCCTCTGGGCTCAAGCAAGCCTTGAACCTCAGCTTTCTTAGTAGCTGGGACTACAGGTGTACCTCCACACCTGACAACTTTTTTTTTGTATTTTTGGTAGAGATGGGGTCTCACCATGTTGCCCAGGTTGGGTCTGAAACTCCTGAGCTCAAACGATCTGTGCACCTCAGCCTCCCAAAGTGCTGAGATTACAGGCATGAGCCACCGTGCTCAGCCATGCTACGTCTTTTTAGATGCTACACTTTGAGGAAAACACTTCACCATTTGTAGCCTTAGTTCTTCCTCTGTAAAATAAAATGCTTTTCTCCTCTATCCAATAGCCCAAATCCTACACAACCTTCAAACCTTTCAGTGTTTCCAGCTGTCCCAAACACTTGGAATTCCTAGAGTACTTGCAAGCCTGGTTACTCTTCAGGGTCCTGGATATAATAACAAAACCTAGTCATGGCCAACACAGCTAATTCTCTATGCAATATCTACTCTTCTCTTTCTCTTTACCAACAGAACTTGGATTTTATGCAGGGCAGCAATGTGCCCACTTAAAAATACTCACTTAGCTAGGTGTGGTGGCTCCTGCCTGCAATCCCAGCTACTAGGGGGTCTAAGGCAGGAGGACTGCTTAAGGCCAGGAGTTTAAGACCAGCCCAGCAGACCCCATACCTGAAATAAATAAAAGTTAAGATACTCACCTTCCAGACTTACTTGCCACTCAGAGTGGCTCAGTTTGACCACTGGGAAGTATATAAGCAGTATGAAGTATGCATTAGTCTGTTTTCACATTGCTATAAAGAACTGCCTGAGACTGGGTAATTTATAAAGGCTTAATTGACTCACAGTTCAGCATGGCTGAGGAGGCTCAGGAAACTTACAATCATGGCAGAAGATGAAGGGGAAGCAAGGCACCTTCACAAGACAGCAGGAAGGAAAAGTGCTGAGTGAAGGGGGAAGAGCCCCTTATAAAACCATCAGATCTTGTGAGGACTCACTATCAGGAGAACAGCATGGAGAAAACTGATTTTCCCCATGATTCGGTTACCTACACCTGGTCTTTCCCTTGACACCTGGGGATTATGGGGATTACAATTCATGATGAGATTTGGGGGGGACACAAAGCCAAACCATATCAAGGTATAAGCAGTATTATCATATAAGGGGCTTCCAAGACAATTGTATCCCTCATCAGAAGGGAGCGATTCAGCTGATACATACCCTTTGAACTTTATTCTTCCCCTGTTCCTGCCTGAAGGAAGAAAATGACACCTAGAGTGGTTGCAATCGTCTTGTAAGAGCCACACTCTAAGAATAACAGAGCAGGAAAACAAGAAACCCAGGCCTTGGTGGGTTCATGATAAATCCTGGACCACATGCCCCAGACTTCTTGTTACATGATAAAATTAACTCTTAGTGGGTTAAGCCACTGTTGTCAGGATTCGGTTACATGCAGCCAAATGCAGTCCCGAGTGAATATCCTACCTTAAAAGGTTCCTGTGAGGATTCGTTTGAGATAATGTTGGTGAAACACTTAGCCCAGTACCTAGAACACAGGCATAGCCTAATAAATATTTGCTGATGAGTTGCAGTTTTCTTCCTTACAAAAAAGAATTAGGGGCTGGGCACGGTGGCTCACGCCTATAATCTCAGCACTTTGGGGGGCTGAGGTGGGCGGATTGCTTGAGGTCAAGAGTTCAAGACCAGCCTGGCCAACATGGTGAAACCCCATCTCTACTAAAAATACAAAAATTAGCCAGGTGTGGTGGCACATGCCTGTAATCCCAGCTACTAGGGAGGCTGAAGCAGGAGAATTGCTGGAACCCAGGAGGCAGAGGTTGCAGTGAGGTGAGATTGTGCCACTGCACTCTAGCCTGGGTGACAGAGCAAGACTCTGTCTCAAAAAAAAAAAAAAAAAAAAAAAAGGAATTGAAAATCTGATCCAGAGTATGGACAATAATAGAAACTTGGGAACTTTATTTGTTAAGGTCTTAGAATAATGCCCAGCACATAAGAAACACTTTGTAAGTATTTAATAAATAAATACAATTCTAACAGATGTTTATTGAATGCCTATTATGTGCCAGGCACTGTTCTCGATGCCGGGGCTACAGCAGTGAGCAAGACAGTGTTCCTGCTCTTATGATACTTTCATTTTAGAAAAAGTAGGAGGTGGTATATAGTAAGAAAATAAAGGTCAAGAAATTGTCAAGAAAACAAGATGATGTGAAGGAGCTCCTTGGGTGGGTTATAGAGGGAATGCCTTCTGAAGGTGGCAACATTTGAGAACTACAAAACCCTTGGCACAAATGACTCCATCCAATACCATTGACCACCCTCCTACCCTTGCTGCACTAAGAGACTTGACTAAACTCTAGCACGACTTCTGGCCCCAGCCCCACCTTAAGTGCCTGCTTGAGAAAGCTCAACACTGTCAAAAGAATTTACTGTTCCCACCAAGACTTGACAATAGGCTCCTGATTTCTTTACTCTTAGAGCATTTACTTTAGAAAGCTTGCCATTATGAATCCTTTCCCTGCCCCTTTAAGATGTAAATATGTTACCATTCAGAAATGTTCCCTCAAGGACATAGGAGCCATCTCTTTGAAAGGCAGAAATTCAGGGAGGTAGTGCTTCTGTCTCCCAGTTCCTTTAGGAGAGTAAGAGCCTAACTTCTGTGGGTGCCTTGTTCCAATTTACGAAACTACCTCCTGTCCTAATGATAGGAGCAGTTTGTTTCTCCTCCACAAAAGTTCCAGTTAACAAATCCAGATAGCCCATTCGGGTGGACTAAGGCCCCTTAATGTTCTTTAGTATCTTTCCTTTAGTACACCCCAGGATTTAAAAGGCCTTCAAGGTTTTTTTTTTTTTTTTTTTTTTTTTTGAGACGGAGTCTCGCTCTGTCCCCCTGGCTGGAGTGCAGTGGCGCGGTCTCGGCTCACTGCAAGCTCCGCCTCGCGGGTTCCCGCCATTCTCCTGCCTCAGCCTCCTGAGTAGCTGGGACTACAGGCACCCGCAACCGCGCCCGGCTAATTTTTTGTATTTTTAGTAGAGACGGGGTTTCACCGTGGTCTCGATCTCCTGACCTTGTGATCCGTCCGCCTCGGCCTCGCAAAGTTCTGGGATTACAGGCGTGAGCCACCGCGCCCGGCCTCAAGCTTTTGTTTTGGCGGAGTTGAGCTGCCTTTACACTGAAGTCTCTCTCCCTTGCTACAGTAGTACTGAATCAATTTTGTCTTACCACCTGTAACAAGTGTCTGGCTCTGCTGCCCTTTGACACATTGAAAGTAAGACCTGATTTGTAAGAAGCAGCCAACTCCTGAAAGCTCTGGAGGAGGAACATTGCAGGCAGAGGGAGGCTTGTCAAAGGACCTAAAGAAGTTATGAGTTTGGAGTTATGGAGGAATAGTCTTTCTGAAATTACCAAAAGTTTGTATTTGTAACCACGGAGAGGAATGGGTATACAGGGAAAATTCACATTTTGTGCAGCCTGAGGTTTATGCAATTTGGATAACCCTCTTTAAGAAAAAGAATACAGCCGGGCGCGGTGGCTCACACCTGTAATCCCAGCACTTTGGGAGACTGAGGCAGGAGAATCACAAGGTCAGGAGTTCCAGACAAGCCTAACCAACATGGTGAAACCCCGTCTCTACTAAAAATACAAAAATTAGCCGGGTGTGGTGCCATGCACCTGTAATCCCAGCTACTCAGGAGGCTGAGGCAGGAGAATTTCTTGAACCAGGGAGGCGGAGGTTGCAGTGAGCCCAGATTGCACCACTGCACTCCAGCCTGGGCGACACAGTGAGACCCCATCTAAAAAAAAAAAAAAAAAGGAAAGAAAAAGAAAAAGAATACAAAATTCCAAATACAAAATGGAGTTTTGGAAGGGACCTTTACAAGTGAATGGCCCCGAAGCTTAAAATTCCTGGAAAGTCTATTTAGACCTGATCTGATGACGAAAACTAGATTTGAAGTATGAATTATTTAGAATTACTCAGACTCTTTTAGCAGCGAGAAACCCATTTGTGCTAGATTAAGTGAAAAAATGTTGACATGTATAACAAGAATCCAGGGTATCTCACAGGACAAAGCACAAGAATTTAGCTGGGGCAAATATATGTTGTAACCAGAGACTCAAACACCAGCAGCACTCCCCATCTTTCACTTCTACCTCTCTAAACCTACAGATGTGCTTTGTCTTTATCTTATCTTTGCAGATAAGCTCCATCTGCTTTCCTGACCCAGGGGATAGAAAATCATGGCCGTCTAGAAGAGCAGTCCCCAAACTTTTTGGCACCAGGGACTGGTTTCATGGAAGACAATTTCCATGGACAGGAGATGGATGGATACTTTTGGGATGAAACTGTTCCACCTCAGATCATCAGGCATTAGTTAGATTCTCATAAGCGGTGCTGAGTGAGTACCCTAGATCCCTCACATGCACAGTTCACAATAGAGTTCTTGCTCCTACGAGAATCTAATGCCGCTGCTGACCTGACAGCAGGTGGAGCTCAGGCAGTAATGTTTGTTCACCTGCTACTCACCTCCTGCTGTATAGCCCGGTTCCTAACAGGCCATGGACTGGCACAGGTCCACGACCTAGGGGTTGGGGACCCCTGGTCTAGATCACTTCACTTTACACTTTACGGCTTCAACCACCATGTTACAGCTTCCAACCTTCTCCCGGAAGCACTCTGACAGGTTTGAGTCACATTCCATCCTCTGGTCAAAAACCAGCACCACAGAAATAGGAGACCACACAACCCTGGAATCAAGACAAAGGCTGTCATCTGAAAAAGAGGAATCATTGTGCGCCAAGAAGCAAACTCAAGAGGTGTCTGCCTCACCTGTTAATGTCTGACTGTAGAACAGCTCTGCCCAAAAGAAATATAACGCAAGCCACAAATGTAGGTCACACCTCATTTTCAATTTTCTAGCAGACACATTAAAGAAGTACAAAGAAACATATGAGATGAATTTTAGTAATATATTTTATTTAGTCAATATTATAACTTTAACATGTACTCAATACAAAAATTAGATATGCTTTTTTTTTTTGAGACAGAGTCTTGCTCTGTTACCTAGGCTGGAGTGCAGTGGCACAATCTCAGCTCACTGCAACCCCCACCTCCCAGGTTCAGCAATTCTCCTGCCTCAGCCTCCCTAGTAGCTGGGATTACAGGTGCAAACCACCATGCCCAGCTAAATTTTTGTAGTTTTAGTAGAGATGGGGTTTCACCATGTTGGCCAGGCTGGTCTTGAACTCCTGACCTCAAGTTATTTGCCCACCTCGACCTCCCAAAGTGCTGGGGTTACAGGCGTGAGCCACCGTGCCCAGCCTGCTATGTTCTTTTTTACATACTGTCTTCAAAATCCATTATATGTTTTACACTTACAGCACATCTCAATTTGGGCTAGCCACATTTCAGGTGCTCGGTAGCCACTCACGGCAGGCGGCTACCACAGTGGACATGCAGGTTTTCATTTCTTGGCTGAGATCTGGTTGACGCTACCACCCCTGTACATCACAGCAGGCCCAAGTCTGTAGTGATCAAATGCAACCATTATCTTGCCTGATGCAGTTTGTCATTAATTGTGTCTCTACTCTTGGGTTCTGATAAATGTGCAGGATTAATCATCATTGGCTTTCACAGTGCACACAGCAGAAGCACACTCACTGCCAAATTGCAATTACAGAGTTCTTTCTTTGATGGATTCAGAGTTAATGTCTTTGTACTTCCTTTATTCCAGAAATGAAATAAAAGCCACACACACACACACACACACACACACACACACACACACACACACACATATACACACACCACATGCCCACAGAAACCTGCAGCTTCATCAGCAAATTGTTCAGGCGCAGTAAGGAGGTCATTAGATTGGTTTTATATGGAGGCTGTAAAGCATCAGGACAGCAGATAAATTTCAAAATACTGGTTACTCAGCTGTACTTCAGCTCAGTCTCCCAAGGGTACTAAATGCATTTCTCCAAAGTGTGTCTGCTTTCTCTTCAATTTGCTGTATCCAGGTGCATAAGTTCTATGAGGCACACTCCTTTCTCATTATATATGTATATACCAAGCTTGACAACATGGATATTTACAGGTCAGACCTGCTCCATCTCACTTTGAGAGCCTTGTTTCTAGTCTGTCTATAGATTTTTCAGGTGAGTTTTGTTCAGAAGACAAGATGTAATGTTTTAGAAGTGTCTTATTTTTCCTTCTGGAGGCAATTGGTAACAACAGCCTACTAATTTGATAGCTACAATAAATTGAGCACTTATTATGTGCCAGCATCATGCCAAGTGATTACAGACATGGATGTCATTAAATTCTGGCAACCATGCCATTGGTAAGTATTGTGAACCCCCATGTTACAGAGAAGGAAATGGAGGTTCAAGAAGGATTGAATGATTTGCACAAAGTCACAGCTACTAAGCATCATAAGCAAGATTCGAGCCCAAGCCTTAATTGCTGACTCCAAAGCCTTAATTGACTCCAAAGCCTTAATTGCTGAGGTCGGCATGCAAGTTGGGATAATTTCTGAAATATAAGATCATCAAGCTTCAAAGGGCTAGCACTTCCATCAGATGGCTTCTTGGGGCGGGGTGTCTGAGAAGAGAGGGTAGTGGAAATAAGGTCACTTGTAAGTAGGACTGGAAGGCAGCAAATGGGGCTCCTCTTATGTCAGAAAAAATGCAGACAGATGTGCGAGTGCCTGGGAGGGAAGCAGTTGACCAACCCTAGCGAAGAAGGGCTGGCCTCCAGTCGGCAGCCATTGTAAACCAGCTCTGACCTCACTTAGCGGCCATGAGCAGGCCACCTGGCTTTCAGTAATGTATCGATAATAGCTCCATCACGCCTCCCTAAGGGGCTATTTGGATTAACTAGTTAATTGTTATATACTAGTTTGCATAGGCAAAGGGCCCAATAAATTCTCTACTCAGGCCTTTTTAGCACAGAACTGAGCCCCTGTTGATTATAAGTGTTAAAGGAAGATCAAGCCCTCTTGAGTTCTATTGCATTAATCAAGCCATTTGGCAGTACTAGGCCAGACAGGAAAATAATAGCATGCCTACCTTAATTAGCCAACTTGACTCTGACAGACAACGCGTCGTGTTCTTAGGTCCTGAATTTAATCTTGCCAACCTCAGGTGGAGGGCAGGCCTTATGTAAATATTTGGTGAAAAACTAAATGCAAGAATTTGGGGCCGGGCGTGGTGGCTCATGCCTGTAATACCAGCACTTTGGGAGGCTGAGGCAGGCAGATCACCTGAGGTCAGGAGTTCGAGACCAGCCTGGCCAACGTGGCGAAACCCCATCTCTACTAGAAATGCGAAAATTAGCTGGGCATGGTGGCAGGTGCCTATAATCCCAGCTACTCAGGAGGCTGAGGTAGGAAAATCGCTTGAACCCAGGAGACGGAGGTTGCAGTAAGCTGAGATTGCGCCACTGTACTCCAGCCTGGGTGACAGAGCAGGACTCTGTCTCAAAACAAACAAACAAAAAAAAGAATTTGATGTTTGCTTAAGCACTTATTATGCACCAGACAGTGGATTACAAATACTAAGCTTTTTTTTGAGAGAGAGTCTTGCTGTGTCACCCAGGCTGGAGTGCAGTGGTGCTGTCTCAGCTCACTGTAACCTCTGCCTCCTGGGTTCAAACGATTCTCCTGGCTCAGCCTCCTGAGTAGCTGGGACTACAGGTGCCTGCCACCATGCCTGGCTAATTTTTATAGTTTTTGTAGAGACAGGGTTTCACCGTGTTGGCCAAGCTGGTCTCGAACTCCTGACTTGAAGTGATCCACCCGCCTCAGCCTCCCAAAGTGCTAGGATTATAGGTGTGAGCCACCACACTTTGCCACAAATATCAAGCTTTAAAAGCTACCCCTCGGCCGGGCACGGTGGCTCACGCCTGTAATCCCAGCACTTTGGGAGGCCAAGACGGGCGGATCACGAGGTCAGGAGATCGACACCATCCTGGTTAACACGGTGAAACCCCATCTCTACTAAAAAATGCAAAAAACTAGCCGGGCGCCTGTAGTCCCAGCTACTCAGGAGGCTGAGGCAGGAGAATGGCGTAAACCCGGGAGGCGGAGCTTGCAGTGAGCTGAGATCCGGCCACTGCACTCCAGCCTGGGCGGCAGAGCGAGACTCCGTCTCAAAAAAATAAAAAAAATAAATAAAAATAAAAATAAATAAATAAATAAATAAAAGCTACCCCTCTAATGTGAATATTTTGTCTGGAGATTGGGAATGTTATCACAGAATCTGAATGTGGATTTCTCCATCAGCCAGTGCGCAACCAACAATACAGCAAAGTATCAAATTATTGAACAATCCAGCTTGATAGCAAACTGTCAAATAGTTGCTCATAACAAAGACAAACTGAAACTCTGACAATAGCTCTCTTGGCAGGATGACCCTGGAAGATAGCAATATTCATTTGCCAGATTCTGCATAAAAAACACAATTTCAGGAGTTGTTTTGACAAATGAAAACAGAAAAATTATGCAGAGTATTTTCATCTTTAAAGGATCAAATCTATTCAAATTTCTACAAGGCAAGGATAAGTAAACTCCCAATTAGAGGTGCAAGTCATACCTCGATCACATACCATGCCCTCAACTCTTAACTGTTTGGGAAAATGTGAATGTGCCGGTTTCCATAGAAATAACCAGTCAATTGTCCAGCAGGTTTCAAAAATGGCTAGACCCTGCTAGTCATTTAATGCCTTAACTTCACACAGGATGAACACAAGACAAATCATTGCCAGGCTGAAGTATTCTCTCCAACCATAATTTATTCATTCATTTTTCCATTCATTCGACTAAGATAAATAAAGGGCCTACTGTATGCCAGGCACTGTTCTAGGCATCAGTGAAGCAGCAACCAAACGAAGATTACTTGCTGTCCTAGAATTTACATTTTAGCAACTACTTTCCATTTGCCAACAGAACCAACAGAACTGATTACACTTCAGGGCATAGTTTAACAAAATGAAACAGCCTTTTGGGCTAGTACTCAGATTTGCTTATGTTGATTCATTCTTTCCACAAATATTTACTGAGTAGCTACTGAGCTACTTTGTAGCAATACAAATGTGTATGAAGATGGGTATCATGCTTTCCCAGAGCTGTCTCCTTGGAGATGTAGGAAAGGAAAAAGCCTTTTCCCTCCACCCACCTAGGTCCAATGACTGGGACCCCTAAATCAAACTGATGAAATGTTAACAAGAGGAGAAGAAACTGAAGTTTATTAACACATGTATCAACATAGACACATGATCAATGAATGATGAGTAATGTTAGAATTGGGGCTTACATGGCATCTTAACGAAGATTAGACTTAGAGAAGTGACAAGATGAAGGAAAAGGGCTTTTAGTTTCTAGGGCAGCAAATTGTGGGAAGGTAAATATATGGGTTAACTAATGGCAGATAAGGGCTAGTTAGTAAGGTTTGCTATACAGATTCTTCTGGTTTAGTCTCCAGACTGGTAAGGGTCTAGAATTGTCTCTGGTGATTAACTTCTTCCCTTCCTGATAGAGAAGGGATGGAGGACACCTTTATATATTTATGTCCATAGCTGGGTACCATAGTGTGTGCCTGTAATCCTAGCTACTCCAGACACTGAGAGGAAGAGGATCACTTGAGCACAGGAGTTTGAGACCAGCCTGGGCAACATAGGGAGAGCTTAACTAAAAATAAATAAAAAGAAAACATATGTCCTGCTTTTAGGCAAACAGGGTGTTGTAGTCTGTTTTGTGCTGCTTTAACAGAGCATCTGAGACTGGATAATTCACTATGAACAGAAATGTATTGACTTACAGTTTTTGGAGGCTGGGAAGGCCAATATCAAGGTACTGGCATCTGGCAAGAGCCTTCTTGCTGTGTCATCACATGCAGGAAGACAAGAGGGCAAGAGAGGGTCAAACTCATCTTTGTATTAATGGCACCAATCCCAACCATGAGGGAGGAGCCTTTATGACTAATATGGTTTATATTTGTGTCCCTGCCCAAATCTTATGTTCAGTTGAAGGAAGGGTCTGGTAGGAGGTAATTGGATCATGGGGGCAGATTTCCACCTTGCTGTTCTCATAATAGTGAGTGAGATCTCACGAGATCTGCTGATTTAAAAGTGTGTGGCACTTTCCCCTTCACGTGCACTCTCTCTCTCCTGCTCTGCCACGGGACTAATGTGCCTTACTTCCTCTTCACCTTCTGCCATGATTGTAAGTCTCCCCAGCCATGTGGAACTCTGAGTCAATTAAACCTTTTCTTCATAAACTACGCAGTCTCAGGTAGTTATTTATAGCAAAGTGAAAACAATAATACAATAATCGAATCACCTCTTACAGGTCTCACCTCTTTTTTTTTTTTTTTTTTTTTTTTGAGACGGAGTCTGGCTCTGTTGCCCAGGCTGGAGTGCAGTGGCCGGATCTCAGCTCACTGCAAGCCCCGCCTCCCGGGTTCACGCCATTCTCCTGCCTCAGCCTCCCGAGTAGCTGGGAGTACAGGCGCCCGCCACCTCGCCCGGCTAATTTTTTTTGTATTTTAGTAGAGACGGGGTTTCACCGTGTTAGCCAGGATGGTCTCGATCTCTTGAACTCGTGATCCGCCCGTCTCGGCCTCCCAAAGTGCTGGGATTACAGGCTTGAGCCACCGCGCCCGGCCCTAGGTCTCACCTCTTAATACTATTACAATGGCAATTAAATTTCAACATGAGTTTTGGAGGGGATAAACTTTCAAATCATAGCATAGAGCGGGGATGAAGAGTTTTTCTTGTATCTACTTCTTCTCAATTGTCTTCAGCTCAAAATAATTCTTAGGCCTAAAGTAGCATATTGTGGGGTGGCATATTCTGCTACCCATCAGAAACATATAGCATTTATTAAGACAAGAAAACAGGCCGGGCCCAGTGGCTCACACCTGTAATCCCAGTACTTTGGGAGGCTGAGGTGGGTGGCTCACCTGAGGTCGGGAGTTCGAGACCAGCCTGTCCAACATGATGAAACCCCGTCTCTAATTAAAAAAACAAAAACAAAAACAAAAAATTAGCCAGGCATGGTGGCGGGTAACTGTAATCCCAGCTACTCAGGAGGCTGAAGCAGGAGAATCACTTGAACTCAGGAGGTGGAGTTTGCAGTGAGTCAAGATCGTGTCACTGCACTCCAGCCTGGGCAACAAGAGCGAAACTGCATCTCCATAAAACAAGAAAACAATAATACAAAGCATTAGATGCCATAAGCAGGCCGGGCTCAGTGACTCACGCCTGTAATCCTAGCACTTTGGGAGACTGAGGTGGGCAGATCACGAGGTCAGGAGTTCAAGAACAGCCTGGCCAACATAGTGAAACCCCATCGCTACTAAAAATACAAAATTAGCCAGGCGTGGTGGCATGCTCCTGTAGTCCCAGCTACTTGGGGGGCTGAGGCAGAAGAATTGCTGCAACCAGGGAGGCAGAGGTTGCAGTGAGCCGAGATCTCGCCACTGCACTCCAGCCTGGGTGGCAGAGTGAGACTCTGTGTTGGAAAAAATAATAATAATAAATAAAATAAAATAAAATAAAAGCCATGAGCAAAGTAGATAAAGCTGTGAAAATTCAGAGAAGAACATTTAGCTTCATGGAGGAAATAGCTAGGTGGTGCTGGAGTTGGGATTTAAAGGATGAGTATGATTTGCATATGTAAGATGGAGGCAGGTGGGGCATATTAGCACAAAGGGCAATCTGTAACTGATCAAAAGTAATCAATCTTGGCCGGGCGCGGTGGCTCAAGCCTGTAATCCCAGCACTTTGGGAGGCCGAGACGGGGGGATCACGAGGTCAGGAGATCGAGACCATCCTGGTTAACACGGTGAAACCCCGTCTCTACTAAAAAATACAAAAAACTAGCCGGCCGAGGTGGCGGACGCCTGTAGTCCCAGCTACTCGGGAGGCGGAGGCAGGAGAATGGCGTGAACCCGGGAGGCGGGGCTTGCAGTGAGCTGAGATCCGGCCACTGCACTCCAGCCTGGGTGACAGCGCGAGACTCCGTCTCAAAAAAAAAAAAAAAAAAAAAAAAGTAATCAATCTTGCTTTATAATATATATGTTAGTAAAACAGGTTGAAAACAGACTGGATGGCCGGGTGCGGTGGCTCAAGCCTGTAATCCCAGCACTTTGGGAGGCTGAGATGGGCGGATCACGAGATCAGGAGATCGAGACCATCCTGGCTAACCCGGTGAAACCCCGTCTCTACTAAAAATACAAGAAAATTAGCCGGGTGAGGTGGCGGGCGCCTGTAGTCCCAGCTACTTGGGAGGCTGAGGCAGGAGAATGGCGTGAAACCGGCAGGGCGGAGCTTGCAGTGAGCCGAGATCGCGCCACTGCACTCCAGCCTGGGGCACAGCAAGACTCCGTCTCAAAAAAAAAAAAAAAAAAGAAAACAGACTGGAATCTTGCCTTAAAACTTATTTATCCAAATGAAGTTTTAAAGCAGCTGTTGTTCTCAATTCAACTGAACTCTCAAGGTCTATCTACAATGAACAATCAAAAGAGTTAAAAATTGAGCCCCTGCTGGTGGTGTAAACCTGTAGTAACAGCTACTGGGAAGGCTGAGACAGGAGGATCGCTTGAGCCCAGGAGTTGGAGGCTGTAGGGTGCCATGATCACATTTAGGAATAGCCATTGCACTATAGCCTGTGCAACATAGGGAGACCCCATTTCTTAAAAATAAATAAATACGAAGAGTGGAAAATTGGTTTTATTTCATATGCCCTCTGAGGAACAGACTGCTAGAAGTATTGTGTGTTGCAAATAATTCTGAAGCTTTACTAAAAAGGGTCTGTGATTGATTCCTAATGTCAGAAACAGGCACAGGATGTGGCAGTGGCTCTATTTGTCATCCTTGGATTAAGGTCAGATGTCTGAATTGCCTAGTGAAAAGTGCTCTGTAACAGTGGTTTTCAAATTGTTTTTGTTTTTGTTCTTCGCAGCAGAACCCATTGTTTCAATGAAATCTTACTCAGAATCCCAATCTATTAGAGTGGAGCTGTCCTCCTTGAAGCAGAGAATTGAAGGGTCGAGGGTCTCACCACTGACCCTCCTCATCATTCACCATAGGGCACCCAGAGCACTCCCTGAAAAAGTGCTGCTTTATGAGATTGTTGCTTTTCATGTGACAAGAAGAAAAGCATATAATAATTCGTTTATGTTGATTTCTACAAGAGGGATGATAATCACCATTTTACAGATGCAGAAACCGAGGTCCAAAGAGGTGAAGTGAGAAGCCCCGGGCTCATGAAAGATGGTTAGTGAAGAAGTCAGACTAGAAGCCAGGTCTTCTCCCTCTTACACGAGCTAGCAGGCTACTGGTCTCTGGCCCTGCAGCTCCATCAGAGCTTGTCTTGGGGCTGAACACCAGGGACTTTCGAAGAGAGCTGAGTTAGGGTTGAAATAAATGCAGTGAAGAAGGAGATAGTCCTACCCTTCTGTCTGACACTCTGCCTCACTCTGCCTCACTCTGCCTTCAACTACATATCATTTTCAAAAGCTCCTTTGTCATTGACACATTAGAGATATGCTGTCTTGAGCAGCTCCAGACTCCCGCACAGGCTGAAGTTTCCGCCACACTCCATGTGACTTGCAGGAACTGTGGCAACCTGAGCATCAGCCTCCACCTCTTTCCTCAGCTGTTTTAAGGAGAACCTGTCACCTCTGCCTGGACTGGAGAATGGGGTAGAACTGCAAAGGGTGGTTCCAGGGACAGGGTGGTCACAGTGAGTCCATAGTAAGGCATTTTACAAATTATAAAGCACATTTATTACCCCACCAACCCACTCTCGCATCCTCACCACCGTCATATGTAGCCTGGACCACTGCAGCAGCCTCTGGTCTTCTCTCCTTACCCACTCTGGCCTCACTATGATCCCTTCCGTTTTCTGCATGGCAGGCAGGGAGGTCATTTAATAATGCAGATCTGACTGGGTCACTGCCTTGCTTAAAACCCTTCAAGAGCTTCCTATTTTCCTTAGTACCCGGCTGGAAGAGCAGTTGCTTGTGAAAAATCATGTGTGGGTATGTGTGTGTATGCATGTACACTCTCTCAAAGCAGGGTGGTTTATGATATTTAAACTGGAACATGACATTAGTATAAGCTTCATTTGATACACAGTAGGGTATATTTATTTATTCATGTATATTTATTTAGGTCCTGGCTCATCCACAAAAGAATTGGAGTGGCTGGGTATATAATACTATTTCCACCGGGCATGGTGGCTCACTACTGTAATCCCAGCACTTTGGTAAGCTGAGTGGGAAGGATTGCTTGAGCCCAGGAGATTGAGATTAACCTGGGCAACATAGTCACATCCTGTCTCTAAAAAAAAAAAAAGAGAAAGAAAAGAAAAAAATAGCTGGGTGTGGCCTGAGCCTGGGAAGTTGAGGCTGTAGAGAACCATGATTGTACCTCTGCACTCCAGCCTGGGCAACAGAGCGAGACCCCATCTCTAAATAATAATAATAATAATAAAATGATAATGATGATATTATGTTTCCTGGGCAGGCGACAACAAGAAGCTTTCTCAGCTACATTTTGCAAATGTCAATCCCGTTGTATGAATCAACTACAGTCTAAAAGAATAATACATTAATATTCCATTATCCTAGAAGTCCTGAAGGGAAAATAAAGGATGAGATGACTGCAGAGGTGCTCTCCCACAGCATCAAGGCTATTTCTGGATCACTGAAAGGGCATTCAAATGTGCATTGGGAGAAACTGTCATTACCTAAGATAGTATCCTCTTGTTTTTTTGTTTTTTGAGACAGAGTCTCTCTCTTTCGCCCAGGCTGGAGTGCACTGGTGCAATCTTGGCTCACTGCAACCTCCACCTCCTGGGTTCAAGTGATTCTCCTGCCTCAGCCTCCTGAGTAGCTGGGATTACGGGCACCTGCCACCACACCTGGCTAATTTTTGTACTTTTAGTAGAGATGGGGTTTCACCATTTTGGCCAAGCTTGTCTTGAACTCCTGAGCTCAAGTGATCCGTCTGCCTCGGCCTCCCAACGTGTTGGGATTACAGGCGTGAGCCACTGCGCCCAGACTCCTCTGGTATTAATATCATCCTAGCAGTGGCCCCGGGCCCATAACTCATGGGGGCCATTCCCTCAACCATGTCTCTCACAATTTATTAATAGAAAAGGGTGGACCAATTTTTTAAACATTTTCTTTGAAGTTACTTATTTTGAATTAGGTAACACAAAATATTTCAAAATGCCAAAGGTACAAGAGTGCTTAAGATAAAGCTGCTCCTTCCCACTCATCTTCCAGCCAGAGCAATCACTGTTACTAGTTTCTAGAAATAGTCTGTGCATATACAAGTCTGCATGTTTGTGGGTTTTATTTTCATTCAAATAGTGGAATTCTATTCACAATGTCTTGTGCCTTGTTTGTTTCCCCACCTTGCTTTTTCACTCAACAGTTTGTCTTGAAGCCCAGCTTCACTATGTGACTGTTCTGAATTTTGACGGACCTGTGTGCTTGAAATCCTTAAAGGGCAGGAGGGATTTGGATCCCGCTAAATTGAAACTGTCTGACTTGGGGTGGGAGAGCTTCGGCCCATGTCTACTCAGGCTGATTCGGAAGCTCATCACCTGCAGGAAGGGCAGGTCTGGGGTCAATCAGTGCCAGCCTTCTTCTGCATATCACTTGGGGATGCATTTATTTTTAGAGCTTTTAAATTACATAGGAAACACACAAATGTATTCCTGCTGGAAGAAAAACGTCAAACAATACAATTAAAGTAAAAACCCAATTTGAATTCCCAAACCCAAGTTTACTCTCTCTATTCAGAATTATTCACTGTAAGCCGGGTGCAGTGGCCTGCGCCTGTAATCCCAGCACTTTGGGAGGTTGAAGTGGGCGGATTACCTGAGGTCAGGAGTTCAAGACCAGCTTTGCCAACATGGTGAAACTCCATCTCTACTAAAAATACAAAAATTAGCCAGGAGTGGTGGCGCATGCCTGTAATCCCAGCTACTTGAGAGACCGAGGCAGGAGAATCGCTTGAACCTGGGTGGCGGAGGTTGCAGTGAGCGGAGATAGCACCACTGCACTCCAGCCCGGGTGACTCAAAAAAGAAAAAACAAAAGTATGCACTGTAGCCATTTGATATTTTATGTGTTTTGAGACTGTTTTATTTTTAATTTTTATTTACTTATTTATTTTTGAGAAGCAGTCTGTCACCCAGGCTGCAGTGCAAGCTCACTGCAACCTTCGCTTTTCGGGCTCAAGCAATCCTCCTGCCACAGCCTCCCAAGCACCTGGGATCATAGGTGCATGCTACCATGCCCAGCTAATATTTTTTAGAGATAGGGCTCCCATTAGCTCAAACAATCCGCCTGCCTTGGCCTCCCAAAGTGCTGGGAGGCTGAGGCGGGTGGATCACAAGGTCAGGAGATCGAGACCACGGTGAAACCCCGTCTCTACTAAAAATACAAAAAACTAGCCGGGCGCGGTGGCGGGCGCCTGTAGTCCCAGCTACTCAGGAGGCTGAGGCAGGAGAATGGCGGGAACCCGGGAGGCGGAGCTTGCAGTGAGCCGAGATCGTGCCACTGCACTCCAGCCTGGGTGACAGAGCGAGACTCCGTCTCAAAAAAAAAACCAAAAAAACAAAATAACATTTTGTCTTAGACATAATCCCACTTAATGTATATAGATGTATTTCATTCTTTACAATGACCACATTACTATTTTATTGTATGGACATGCTATAATTTATTTAGAAATTTTCCTCTTGGCTGGGTGCAGTGTCTCACACCTATAATAATAATAATTAATAATAAACAGAGGTTAAATTAGAACGTATTGAAAACAGTGAACACAGAGATTGGCAGGTAGTAAGTTAGTTCACATCATGTCCAAGAGGATCTCACCTTTTACACTGGAAAATGACCCTTCAAGGTGTTTATCTTACAAAAGAGCAGGTATTGCCCTAAGTGAGTTGTGCCACCAACCTAGGACATCCAACAGTTCGCTTTTAACATAATTATTTTCTTCCCTGTTAGTGTGTTGTAAGGAAGCTTCCTTTCGACTTAACACCTTAGAAATGTTGCTTATAAAATGCTTCAGTTCTCAGGAGTTTCATGGTGAAAATGAAAGAGGCTCTTGGATAACTTGAATGTGTCATCCTGGCCAACAGAGCTGAGATGCAGTGCAATGTCTCCCACTGCCTCTGCTATCATCCCTCCCTTCACACATGGCACCTCCACTCATCCAAGGTTCAATCAGACCCTGAGAGTCATCCTTGAGTCCTCTTTCCCTTGCCCTCCACCCTCGGTCCCCCAGCAAGTCCTGCTGGGCTTACCTGCAAATCCTCTATCTCCACCCACACCAGCACAGGCAGGGGCCCTTCAGCTCTTACCTGGGCCAGGGCAGGGGTTTCCTCATGGATCCCCTGCTTCAACTCTTGCCTTCCTGCAGGAAGTCCACTGTCTCCCAGGTTAACAAAGAGAGCATTTAAAAGCATCAGTGGGATCACTCCCCTCTTGTGCTTAAAGGCTACCAGTGCTTCCTGTTGCCCGCAGAGTGAAAACCAGACTCCAAGACAAGGTTCTGCTTATCCCAGCCCACCTCCCTCCAGCCCTGGCTTCTGCCGCTGCCTTCCACTGACCCCCTCATTCCTCCGCCCTTAATGCCATGGCCCGCTGCTCTGAGCCTTTGCACTTGCTCTTCCCTGGACCACTCCCAACACCTGTAGCTCCTTCTCAACTTCAGAAAGACCTTTCCTGACCGTTCATTCTAAATTAGCCCAGTCTTAATTTCTCTGGATCATGTCACCTGTTTATTCGCATCTGCGTCTCTCTCTCTCTCTTTCTACTTATTTGTGTGCTGTGTTCTCCCCAACTAAACCGGAGGCTCCCTGAAGGCAGGAGCCTCATCTGTCTTTTTCACTGCTCTGGCCCAGCATCTTGTGTGGTATATGCTTGTTGAATGAATGAACAAATGAATGAATGAATCAATGAGGAAAATGAAGAGGAAATCCCAGGGGAATATATGGTCTGAGGAGATACTCCAAGGTAGGGGTCCCAAGTGAATTACTGCTCCATACAGAAGCCTGGTTCCTGTCTGTGAGGGAGTTTGGGTAGGTGCTGATCTGAGCCAGGAGCATTGGCCCTGGAGTCCAGGGGTCTCCTGTGTGGCTTCCTGAGATGGCAGAGGGAGCAACCCCACCCTGCCCCCATCAGAAATACCCAGACTGCTGGAGCAAAAGGGCAGAGCTGCTGTCTCCAATGCCGATTTCCACACAGTCACTGCCTTCTTCCACCCATCAGAGAGCCCCTGAGTTGCCATAGCAACAGAGGACTGCACCAGAGTCCAAATAGGGATGTCTGCATCTCCCGGCACTTCTGGCTGGGGAGGCAGGGCGTCGTCAGTCCACAGCTGTGCCTGTGCCCTGTCTCTGACCTGTCCTGGTCTCTAAGCAAAGCACGCTCCTCTGCCTTTCTACCCTCATTTCACTTCCTCACTTGAAAATCTTAAGACGAGGATCTGGAAAAATAATGAGTACTAGGCTTAATACCTGGGTGATGAAATAATCTGCACAACAAACCCCCATGACACAAGTTTACCTGTGTAACAAACCAGCACATGTACCCTTGAACTTAAAAGTTAAAAAATAGGCTGTGCGCAGTGGCTCACGCCTGTAATCCCAGCACTTTGGAAGGCCGAGGCAGGTGGATCACGAGGTCAGGAGATCGAGATCATCCTGGCTAACACGGTGAAACCCCATCTCTACTAAAAATACAAAAAAATTAGCTGGGCATGGTGGTGGGCGCCTGTAGTCCCAGTACTCGGGAGGCTGAGGCAGGAGAACGGTGTGAACCTGGGAGGCAGAGCTTGCAGTGAGCTGAGATAGCGCTACTGCACTCCAGCCTGGGCGACAGAGTGAGACTCCATCTCAAAAAAAAAAAAAGAAAAAAGGTTAAAAAAATACAAATAATTTTTTAAAAATTAAAAAAAAAAAAAGGCCGGGCATGGTGGCTTACGCCTGTAATCCCAGCACTTTGGGAGGCCAAGGCGGGTGTGGATCACCTGAGGTCAGGAGTTCAAGACTGGCCTGGCCAACATAGTGAAACCCCATCTTTACTAAAAATACAAAAAATTAGCTGGGAGTAGCAGCATGCACCTGTAATCCCAGCTACCCGGGAGGCTGAGGCAGGAGAATTGCTTGAACCCAGGAAGTGAGGTTGCAGTGAGCCAAGATTGTGCCACTGCACTCCAGCGTAGGGGACACAGAGAGGCTCTGTCTCAAAAATAAATAAAATAAATAAATAAATAAGTCTCAGGAAGCACTCATTTCAGGATCTTCTCTGCTTTCTCTCCCCACTGTGGAAGGGATGGCCTTATCTTTGTGTCCTGTCCAGGCCCACAAATTGGACAAAAGAACAAAGAAGCAGGATTCTCTGACCACTCACAGCTCTCAAGCCTGCCTGAAGAACGTTTTCTTCTCAAATACCACTTGGTTAGTCTAGCTGGTCACCTGCTGGAGTTTTTTAGTTTCTATTAGCTGCCTTTTTGGTACGCCTAAAGAGACCCCTGAAGAAGCAAAACCTGCTTTTTACTCCTCAGAAGCTAAGAGACTTTTGGAGGAGCTGCTGTTGTCTGTCAAAATAACAACAGCATCTACCACTCACTAAGTGAATGTGTGACATGCATCACTTCTCTCTATCCTTACAACCGCCCTGCGAGAAAGATAATAGTAGTCCTATTTTGTATGGAGGGAAACTGAGGTCACATAGCTGCTAAGAGGCCATGCTGTGATCTGAGCCCTGGACTCTCAGACTCTGAAACCCAAGCCACTGGCCGCTGCTCTATGTTGGGAGGCACAGCCAGCTCCATGGAATGACATATTTAGCTTCCCCAGCCCCAGCCAGTCCCCCAGGTCCTCACGTGGCTCCCTCCCAGCCATGGTTGTTGGCTCTGTCCCCATGCCGCGTCACCCCCGCAGGGATCTGATGGCAACTCACTCAAAGTGGGAACAAAGGCAGCATTTTTAGCCCCTTCTTTAGAAACCTTGACTCCTTGCCACATACGCGGCCACTCGGATTGGCTGCTACCATGGTAACTGGCTGCGGCTCTCTGTCCAATTATGTCAGCCCTGAACTGCAGGGCTTCCGTGCCCATTTCCTGCCCGATCTCCCCAGCCGGCCAGCCCAGCCCCTCTGACCTCCAGGCAGCTTTGAATGCCTATGCTTTCTAATTACAGCTGTCTTTCAATTCCCCGGTCCTTTCTGAACCCTTTGTAATCTGCATGGAACTTCTCCCAACAGCCCATTGTCACACTCAGCCCTTTATCTGTGGTTTCTGTAGCATTGATTGTGTATCCGGCCTTGTACCCAGCATACACACACGCCCCAATGTGCACACCGTTTGGGCACAGAAATTTCAAACATGCCAGGCTCAGTGCCTGGCACTGAGATGTTTCTTCTGCAATTGTGACCTCGCTGGGGGTCTCAGTGGTCTGATTTCAAGCCAGCTTCTTTGTACATTCATTTATTCATTCAGTGACTCATGAACACCTAGATGTGTCAGGCACTAGGGATACCAAGTTAAACAAGACAAAATGGAACTTTACATTCTTGGGGGGTGCAGGGGTGATAAAGGTAAACAGGCAAGCAATTAAATAAATACATGTAATTTTGGATCATGTTAAGCATGGTGAAGAGAAAGAAATGAGGGACCCCAATTCTGGAATGGACATTTGCCTCTGTCCTCACTTAAGCTCCCCACTTCCAGCCAGAGGGCTCACCAGATGAAGGGGGTGAGGAGGAGGTGCTTGGTGTCCATTGGGCACTTTGGATGCAAGTGGCAGAGACCAAAGTTCAGCACTTAGGGAAAAGGGTGCTCTGGGCAGAGCTGCAGCTGGAGCTCTGAGGCCTGAAAGTCACCAAGACTCACTTATCGTCTCTTCTCTCTGCATCCCTCTCGGATGTCAGCTTCCTTTCCGCTCCTTGCAGTAGCTTTTCTTGTCTTTTAACTTTTTAATTTTATTATTATTATTATTATTATTATTATTTTTGAGACGGAGTCTTACTCTGTCACCCAAGCTGGAGTGCAACGGCACGATTTCAGCTCACTGCAACCTCCACCTCCCAGGTTCAAACGATTCTCCTGCCTCAGTCTCCCAAGTAGCTGGGACTATAAGCGCCTGCCACCGTGCCTGGCTAATTTTTATATTTTTGGCAGAGATGGGGTTTCACCATGTTGGCTGGGTTGGTCTCGAATTCCTGACCTCAGGTGATCTGCCCACCTCAGCCTCCCAAAGTGCCGGGATTACAGGCTTGAGCCACCACGCCCGGCTAGCTTTTCTCAGATGACAGAAAGCATGGCTGCGGACAGATCCTATGAATTTTACCTTTCACTGCCTCAGTCATGGGAGACAGCCTGACCTCAAGCATTCTTGAAATCTAAGAGACAGAAACCAAGGGAAGAGGCTTAATGGCCCAGGTCAGAGGTTCCCACACCTGGATAATCAGCTAAGGCCAAGGATGGGATCAGAGTACAGACAAGGAGGCCCCCTGGTTCCTGGCTAGGCCTCTGTGGTTGCAGAAGGCCGACAATCCCAGCATCTAGAACACCCTTACGAAGTGAAACTCCCCTAGGTCCTCCACTCCCTCACCTCATCCCACTCAGCCCTACACCCCTGCTTTCTTACTTTCACAGTCTCACTTCTGCTTCTGAGAGGCAATCTGTCGCCCAGGCTGGAGTGCAGTGGCGCTATCTCGGCTCACTGCAAGCTCTGCCTCCCATGTTCACGCCATTCTCCTGCCTCAGCCTCCCACGTAGCTGGGACTACAGGTGCCCGCCACCACGCCCGGCTAATTTTTTGTATTTTGTTTAGTAGAGACGGAGTTTCACCATGTTAGCCGGGATGGTCTCGATCTCGTGACCCCGTGATCCGCCTGCCTTGGCCTCCCAAAGTACTGGGATTACAGGCATGAGCCACCACACCCGGCCCTTGAGAGGCAATCTTATGGCCTATGCTTCAGCTCAGTCCCAACTCTTCTAAATATATATATATATATTTAATTTAAAAAAATTCACGTTATTGACTAGAGTCACCTTGTTGTGCTATGAAATAGTATGTCTTATTCATTCTTTCTATTTTTGTACCCATTACCCAATCCCCACCTTCCCCTACTACCGATTATGTCCATGAGTTTGTTTTGAATATTAGATCCCACAAATAAGTGAGAACATACAAAAAATTAAAATTAAAAATTAAAAAAAATTTTGTGGAGATAGAGTCTTGCTCTGTTGCCCAGGCTGGAGTGCAGTGGCAGGATCATAGCTCATTGCAGCCTTTGATCCTCGTACCTCAGTCTCCTGAGTAGCTGTGACTATAGGCATGCACCACCATGCCTGGCTTTTTTTTTTTTTTTTTTCTTTTTCTTTTTGTAGAAACAGGGTCACATCATCTTGTCCAGCCTGGTCTTGAACTCCTGGGCTCAAGCCATCCTCCCACCTTAGCTTCCCAAAGTGTTGGAATTACAGGCGTGAGCCACTGTACCCAGCCTCAGTCCTAACTCTTAAGGTCAGTCTTTGAGGTTGACCTCAAGTGAGTCCCACTCACTTCATGCATGACCCCAAGTCACCAACACCAACAAGTCACCCCAAGTCACCCCAACACTAGGCTACTGTGTACAGCAGGTTTTACTGAAGGTCTGGGGGTGACAGATGGGGAACATCCCATAGCTCACTGATGCACTGATAGAATCGTTTCTCAGTCTTCCAGGGCTCAGACTAAGGATGTTGTATTGTTTGCTCCTTGACTTCTCCCCCAGGGTGCACTCTGAATTCCTTGTTACTTTCTAATGCAGAAGTATTCAGTTTTCAGCTTACATCCAAATCAAACTCCTGAGCCTACCTTGGCATATTCTCAGAATACATTAAGTGCTTTGCTAAGCAAAGGAATCTTCATTGTGAGCCTCCAAAGGACAGGAGAACCTTTGGAGCTGTAGTTTGTTTGTTTGTTTGTTTTTAACTTACCTGCTCTCAAATTCTTAGGGGTCCTATTCCCAACGACTACAGCAAACACAGGCGGTGGGATGGAGCAGGGTTCACTCATGCACTCCGGTGTGGCCCCAGGATAAACTGCTATCCCCCTCAATATTCAATAAAGTGCTTCCCCTCTTGTAAGGATGACTGGAGAAACTTATATGCGTTGTATTTTACTGTGTCTCCTATCTTGGTCTGTTGTGTGCTGCTATAATAGAATACTTAGGAGTGAGTAATTTATAAAGAACATGGGTTTATTTCTACTATTCCGGGAAGTCCAAGGTCAAGGGTCCTGCATGTGGCAAAGGCTTTCTTGTTCCCATGGCAAAAGGTGGAAAGCAAGAAAGTGTGGGAGAGAGCCAAAGAGCAAGAGATGGAACTCGCAGCCTTAAGCCCTTTTATAATTGGCATTCATTCATTCATGAGGATGGAGCCTTCATGACCTACACATCTCCCATTAGGCCCCATCTCCCAACACCGTGGCATCGTGGATTAAGCTTCCAATACATGCTTTTTGGGGAGACACATGCAAACCACGGCAAGGACAGGAGTGGGAGTGGGAGAGTTCATATATCTTGATGTGGCCCCAGGATAAAGGGCTGCTTCCCTCAATGCTGAGCTCTTGTAAGGTTGATTGGGAAAAACTTGTATGTGGTATAACTCACTATGTATCCTTTGGGGTTAGATTGGGGCTGCAGGCTCGGATCCTTT
The DNA here is from genome assembly GCF_043159975.1 of Macaca nemestrina. Taxonomy (NCBI): domain Eukaryota; kingdom Metazoa; phylum Chordata; class Mammalia; order Primates; family Cercopithecidae; genus Macaca; species Macaca nemestrina. The sequence goes on from NC_092130.1 coordinate 38,378,953, forward strand.
AACCTTTCTTTGAGGGATGGGTTCAACAAGCTACACACCAGCCCAAACCCTGACAGTAACACAGGGGAAGAATGAATGGCTCCCAAACTGTAGAGGTGGGGGACACCTCAGCAAGAGACACAGATTGGAGAAGAGAAAGACTCATGAAACGTGAGGGGAATCACTCCGGCTGTCAGTTCTATTTTCCAGCTGAAGAAGTTGAAGTGCACGCTTGCATTTCCGGAGCCTACCCTTTTCCCTCTCAGAGCTATGGGATCTGCAAACGCTAAAATTCTAAGAGTCGTCTCCTCTAAATCTCCCTATTGGATCCATAAAGATTCAAAGATGACAGGCATCTGAGGCTGGGCATGATGGTTCACACCTATAAGCCCAGCACTTTGGGAGGCCAAGGTGGAAGGATCACTTGAGCCCAGGAGTTCAAGACCAGCCTAGCCAACATAGTAAGACCCCAACTCTAAAAAAATAATAATTTTTAAAAAAAGAAAAGAAAAAGAATTTGAGACAGGCATCTGAGAAGGTGTGCTCTTACACTTTCCAGTTGCTTGAAGTTGTTTCTGTGAACAATCAGGGCCCTCTCTGTGGCCTCCCAGGGCCTATGCTGGGGTAGCCGCTCTGCCCGGGGCACTCAAGCATGGCTCTGCTGCTTTGTCTGAGGGGCCATTTGCAGTCTTCTGGAGGGATGGGAGGCAGCAGTAGGAACCCAGATGTACACTTTGCTCCCCCAGGGAATTCACATGAAGAGAATTACCAAGATCTTGATGTTCATTCCTTAGAAATCTGCTTCCACCTTATTAACTCTAAGCAAACTGCAGGCTATTTCTGAAAATGCATTTGACTTTGAATCTAGGGGCTAGGCCGCATGCTTGTTGAGATCTCTTCCCCTTCTCACAAGAGGGAAGTAGCAGGCATATTGGAGTAAGCACTGGGCCAGGAACCAGGGAATTTTGTCATCTGGTTTTAGCCCTGATGAGGTCTGACCTTGAGTAAGTCCCTTGCACGGCAGGGCCTTAGATTTCTCTCTGCATGGTTTGACTGGCGTAATTTTCTAACATCTCAGCCACTCATATCCACCATCATAATTTTTGTCATACTTGGGTGTCACCTGCATTTTTATATACTTAGTATTCTTCTGAAAATTGAATTCGCTTTTTAACTTGGCTTCATGCCAGGCAATATGTCCAAGAAATCACATATTTAATGTACTAGTTTTATTTTTACCACTATGTACTAGAACACTATTTCATTTTAGGAGACGGAGTCTCATTCTGTCACCCAGGCTGGAGTGCAGTGGCACAATCTTGGCTCACTGCAACGTCTGCCTCCTGGGTTCAAGTGATTCTCTGGCCTCAGCCTCCTGAGTAACTGGGATTACAGGCATGCATCACCATGCCTGGCTTTTTTTTTTTTTTTTTTTTTTTTTTTTTTTGTATTTTTAGTAGAGACAGGGTTTCACCATGTTGGCCAGGCTTGTCTTGAACTCCTGACCTCAAGTGATCTGCCTGCCTCAGCTTCCCAAAGTGCTAGGATTACAGGCATGAGCCACCATGCCCAGCTCTTAACACTTATTTTTAATCATATTTATCTGCATAACCTCTGAAACCATCCTGTATCACCCTTTGGGAAATACTGGACTACAGCATCACTTTGATTACCCAATGTCTTCTCCCCTACTGAGAAATTATAATAATCCCAAAAGGAAATGCAACTTCAGAAAGGAAAAAGGAAAAAAAAATGTGTGTGTGTGTGTGTGTGTGTGTGTGTGTGTGTGTATAATTCCTGAGCCAACAGCCAGCATTACCCTTGGAATAAAATGGTTATGTTTTGACAACTTTTTGTCTCCCATCACAGGTATGGACCCAACTCTGACTCCCATTTTCCCGTTTCCTGAGTCTGAGGAGACTCCGGGGTCCTGTCCACTTTCCCTTGGAAGCACCACAGAATTCCTTGCAACCTCCCGAGTAGCTGGGGTTACAGGCCCCCGCCACCACACCCAGCTAATTTTTGTATTTTTAGTAGAGACAGGATTTCACCATGTTGGTCAGGCTGGGCTCGAACTCCTGACCTCAGAGGTGATTCACCCGCCTTGGCCTCCCAAAGTGCTGGGATTACAGGCGTGAGCCACCGCGCCCGACCACTCCTAGGTATTTACTCATGAGAAATGAAAACATATTTATAGCAGCTTTATACATGATAGCCCCCAAAACAACCCTCAAAGGCCCATATAGCTGAAGAGATAAATTGAGAAATAGCCAGATAGCAGAATGTGATTCGGCAGAAACAAGGACTGTACTATTGATATGACACATGCAGCAACATGGACGAATCTCAGAAACATAAGAGAAGCAAAAGAAACCAGGCACAGAGAAAAATGATTTTTTTTCTTTTTCTTTTTTAATGTAAGTGAAACTGTGAACAGAAAAGAATGCATAGTGTATGATTCCATTAATACTGCATTCAAGAACAGGCAAAAATACTCTATGGTGTCAGAAATCAGAACGGTGGTTGTCTGTGCAGGATAAGGGTTGAGCAGAAGGGGAAATTTTCTGGGGTCATGGAAATGTTCTATATCTTCATTGGGGTGTTTTATATTCAAGTGTATACATTTGTTAAAACTCATCCAGTTATACTCTGAAGATTTTTGCATTTCATGGTTTGCAATTTTACCTTAATTTTAAAAACAAAACTAAAAAAATACATTCTTTGGCCCCACCCCACTGAATTCGTACTGAATCAGAATCCCTGGAGGAAAAACCTGCAAATTGATGACTTACAAACTTCCCCAGGTGATTCTGATACACAGCCAGGTTGGGGAACCTTTGGCTCCCAAGTAAGCTTCTGCTGACTCATAGTTAATCAAATCTGGGAAGGTTACATGGCTGCTATTAGAAAGAGAGACCATAATAACATCTATTGCTTATTGAGCATTTATCTTCTCAAATTCTTCCAGGAACTCAGCAAGGCAGGTATTATTGTCCTCATTTTGTAGATAAAGAAATTGAGGGCTGGCTCAAGCCTGTAATCCCAGCACTTTGGGAGGCCGAGACGGGCGGATCACAAGGTCAGGAGATCGAGACCATCCTGGCTAACACGGTGAAACCTCGTCTCTATTAAGAAATACAAAAAACTAGCCGGGCGAGGTGGCGGGCGCCTGTAGTCCCAGCTACTAGGGAGGCTGAGGCAGGAGAATGGCGTGAACCTGGGAGGCGGGGCTTGCAGTGAGCTGAGATCCGGCCACTGCACTCCAGCCTGGGTGACAGAGCAAGACTCCGTCTCAAAAAAAAAAAAAAAAAAAAAAAAGAAATTGAGGGCAAGACATTTGCTCAGATCAGCTGGTAAGCAGCAAAATGACTTAGCCCAACTCTTCCTTACCACAAATATCTCATTCTTTCTATCATTCATTCATTCATTCATTCGCAATCAAAAACAGATGAGTATTGTGTGCCTTCTTGGTGCCAGGCACTATGCTGGGCATGATGCCACACCAACCTCCCTGAGAAGGCTGCAGTGAGCAGTGATGGCTGTGCTAGATGAAGGCTGTAAAGCAGCCTTTACCTCTGCCTTGTAGACTTGGGCAAAAAAAGGGTTCCCAGGCCTCTTTTGATTTTAATTATTCAGGTAGTTGCAGGGAGAGGCAGGAGGTTTATGGTTATATAAACATGACTAAAGAAAACCTCTGTGTTGTTTACTTTGGGAACTCTCCAGAAGCGAACACCAATAGCAGGTCATGTTAAAAATGGGTTAAAATCATTATCAGATTATGAATAATTCACCAGGCACCCCCTGTTGCCCATTATGTTTTATACTACATAATTGCTTCCTGGAAGTCTGCTCCCAGTGCAGGGAATTGGGAGTATCCATGAAATTGAATATTTCTGCTTTTGACAAGTAAATTTAAACAAAATTGTGCATTAGTTTCAGTCCACTGCTGTCTGTTCCCTTTGAGTTGATAAGACTGGTCCTTTACCCCCAGCAAAATAGCTGAGTGAGTAAAAAAGGGTCCAGCTCCTTTGAAAGGGAAATTAGCCCCAGATCCTATTCATACCAGGCAGTGTCCCAAAGATTCTAAGTATTTTGGAGGACTAAGTGTGGAAGTGGGGCTGGGGGAGGGATGTCTAAAAGAGAATCAGAGTCAAACCACAAAATGTACTCTGGATAGTGTGATATGAAAAAGGGAATGCTCAGAATAAGAAGAGCAATCACACTTAAAAAAAAAAAAATTGAATTAGGCCAGGCTCCGTGGCTCATGCCTATAATCCCAGCACTTTGGGAGGCTGAGGCGGGCGGATCACTTGCATCCAGGAGTTCAAGACCAGCCTGGGAAAAATGGTGAAACTACGTCTCTACAAAAATACAAAAATTAGCTGGGCGTGGTGGCGCACGCCTGTAGTCTCAGTTATTCAGGAGGCTGATGTGGGAGGATCACTTGAGCCCAGGAGACTGAGGCTACAGTGAGCTGTGATTGCAACACTGTACTCCAGCCAGGGCAACAGAGTTGAATCTTGTCTCAAAAAACAAACAACAACAACAAAAAAAACCAAAGTTGGATTAGATGTAACTCAGGCACCCAAAATTCATCCTTTTAAAGTATACATGCCACTGTTTTTTAGTATATTCACAAGATTGTACAACCATCACTACTATCTAATTCCAGAATATTTTCATGTCCCAAAAGAAACTCTATATCCATTAGCAGCTACTCTCCATTCCCCTCTCTCTCCAGCCCCAGCAACCACTAATCTACTTTCTGTCTCTATGGATTTGCCCATTCTAGACATTTCATATACATGGAATCATGCAATTTGTTGCCTTTTGTTACTGGCTCCTTTTGCTTAGCATTGTATTCTCAAAGTTCATCTGTGTCATGGCATGTATCAAAACTTCATTACTTTTTATTGCTGAATAACATTCTGTTGTATGGATAAACCATATTTTGTTTATACATTCATTCACTAATGAACAATTGGATTGTTTCTACTGTTTTGGCTATTATAAGTAATGTTGCTGTGAACATTTATGTACAGGTTTTTGTATGAAAATATGTTTTCAGGGTAGGTGCAGTGGCTTACACCTGTAATCCCAGCACTTTGGGAGACCGAGGTGGAAGGATCGCTTAAACCCAGGAGTTTGAGACCAGCCTGGGCAACATAGCGAGAGCCCCATCCTTAAAAAAAAAAAAAAAAAAGAGAAAAATATGTTTTCAATTCTCTTGGGTATACACCTAGAAGTAGAATTATTGCTGGGCATACGGTAACATATGTATAATCTTTTGCGAAACTGCCAGACTCTTTTCTACAATGGCTGCACCATTTTACATTTCTACCAGCAGTGTTCAAGGGTTCTGCCCTTCTCTACAATGCCTAATTTCTCCAGCAATGCCCTTACTTTATCTTCCTTGTCAAAACGTATCTGTTCTATGTACTATTCACAGCTTATATGAAAACCTCATCAACATTACTGATTCCATGGTCATCCCTTCTAGATAACACATTCACAATTCAAGAAGAGCTTCCTGGAGAGACAAATAATCAGGACTCTCCCAAATCCAAGTGGTGTGAAGCAAAAAGAGAATTTATTTACTTATGCAGCTGGAAGGATAATGGGATAGTTTATAGACTTTAAGGGGGAGTTATAGGAACAAAGACTTCAGGGTAAATTTCTCTCTCTCTCTCTCTCCAACCCCCAACCCCTCCCTTCCCCTTCCCTCCCTCTCTTGTGTCTTTGGTGCCCCTTTTGTTGTTGTTGTTGTTCCTCTTCTTTTTCTTCTACTTTTTTTTTTTTTTTTTTTTGAGACGATGTCTGGAGTGCAGTGACACGATCTCAGCTCACTGCAACCTCCGCCTCCCAGGCTCAAGCAATCCTTCTACCTCAGCCTCCTGAGTTGCTGGGACTACATGCGCACACCAGCTCTCCCTGCTAATTTTTATATTTTTTGTAGAGGCAGGGTTTCACCCTGTTGCCCAGGCTGGTCTCAAACTCCTGAGTTCAAGTGACTGCTGGCCTCGGCCTCCCAAAGTGCTAGGATTACAGGCATGAGCCACCACACCCGGCCTGGTGCCTCCTTTCTATGACTTTCTCTCCACCTCTCATTTCTGTTGCCTCTGCCTGGCCTCATTCCGTAGTCAGTTTCTTTCCTTGTAAGAATGATGTCTGGCGGAAGACACAGACTAACACCCTCCCAGCTTAGTAACACAGGGACAGGGGCCCTCTCTCTCTCAGCATTGGCTATGCCATGCCCATCCCCGGACCAATCATGTGTCCAGGAAAACGAAGTCTAATGTTTGGCCCAAGCTGGCTTCGATGCCTGTCTCTGTGGCCAGATCAGAAGAAGGGGAATGGATGTGTGGAAGTAGGCGGTGGGAGGTACACGCTGGGGAGCCAGAATTAATAGGTGCCAAAAATCTTAATTTAAAGGAGAAGCTCCAGTGATAGGAACTTCAGACAGTATGGCCGACAGGTAGAAGGATATTTGGGGACAGGAAGAGCTGGAAATCAACTCCAGAGCTTACTCTGTCTAGGTCTGGAGGCAGCCCTGCTCTGGACAGACTCCTGGAGTAGTAGAGAATACTGAGCCCCTGAAAACCCAGCAGCCACTTTCCAAATTACAGTGCAACATGCACCACCACAGCAAACCTGGAGACCAGGGCAGGCCCAACACTTAACCGCATTACCGCCTCCCTAGTCATTTGAATCTGTGCAATTTTACTTTTTCCAAGTGAGTAGAGCAGTCTTTTTTAGAAAATGGAGGAATAACTTCAGTAATTGAAAACATTTTTTTTACTCTCAGTGGGTTCCAAAATCTGACAAGGACTCTTAAAACACTTCTCAATTACGATTAAACCAGATATTAGAGTCTACACTTTAAAAAGAGGAAATGAGCTGAATCCTCAGATGTCAGAGCTGGAGGAGCCCATGGGACCACTTCGTTCCCTCGGTTGTTTTACAGAGGGAGAAACTGAGGCCGAGGGCTGGAAGGGGACCTGTCTGGTCCTCCAGAGCACAGGCCGCAGAGCCTGCACTTAAATCCAGACCTCCTGGCCCAGCGTCCTTTCCCCCTGACCAGGTCTCTTCTTGACTGCACTCTCCCTCATGAGCACCAACTCAGACAAAAAATACAGCTCCAGATGCATAGTAAGGGTCTAAGAATGAGGTGCTGAATGAATGCAAAGACTTTCCTGCTTTGATTTTCTCTCTGGGCATCATTGCAGGAATGCAATCTATGCCTTGGGGACGGTTTCTTGCTGAAATCAGCACTGCCTGTGCCATAATCTAGCTGTGAGTCACAGATTGCACAGGAAGCATCTTAATGACATTGCTCTGAGAGAGACAAGGGGAGAGTACTTGAGGGGAGGAACAGAAAGAAGCGCAGGCATTTTTGGAAGTGGTATAAAGAGCTGCAATCAGCAGACTCGATCTGAGTACTGACAATGTGTAACATTCTGTGAGCAGCAGGAAGACATTTCAGACACAATGCTGTCTTCCACAATTACAATCTAGTTACCCAGGGAAGCAGATATACTGCTGGGACATGTTTTGGAGTCCTTTTGTTGTTATTGCTTTTGCATGAAATTGTAAAATTCTTCATTTAAGGGTTTAGTTCTTGTCTGTCTTACAGGTTGCAAATATTTCTCTTCAGTTTTCATTTGTCTTTTGACTTGTTTTTTTTTTTCTCTTCTGAAGTATTTAATTTGCATATGTAATGACATCTATCAGTCTTTGGTGTTGCCTGAGCTTTGATGTCATCGTTTAATATCCTTTCTTTTTTTTTTTTTTTTTGTCTCTGAGACGGAGTCTCGCGCTGTCACGCAGGCTGGAGTGCAGTGGCGCAATCTTGGCTCACTGCAAGCTCCGCCTCCCGGGTTCATGCCATTCTCCTGCCTCAGCCTCCCGAGTAGCTGGGACTACAGGCGCCCGCCACCACGCCCCGCAAACTTTTTGTATTTTTAGTAGAGAAGGGGTCTCACCGTGTTAGCCAGGATGGTCTCAATCTGACCTCGTGATCTGCCCGCCTTGGCCTCCCAAAGTGCTGGGATTACAGGCATGAGCCACCGCGCCCAGCCCTAGTATCCTTTCTACTTCAATTTTTTTTTTTTTTTGAAACAGGGTCTCACTCTGTCACCTAGTCTGGCCAGGCTGGAGTGCAGTGGTGCAATCACAGCTCACTGCAGCCTTGACCCCCTGAGCTCAAGCGATCCTCCCTCTTCAGCCTCCTGAGTAACTGAGACAATAGGCACACACCACCATGCCCAGCTTTTTTTTTTTTTTTTTGTAGTATAATCGAGATTCCTTATGTTACCTAGGCTGGTCTCGAACAACTGACCTCAAGTGATTTTCCCACCTTGGCCTCCCAAAGTCCTGGGATTACAGACATGAGCCACTGTACCTGGACTCTACTTCAATTTTCTTTTTTTTTTCTTTTTCTTTTTTTTTTTTTTTTTTTGAGACGGAGTCTCACGCTGTTGCCCAGGCTGGAGTGCAGTGGCGCGCTCTCGGCTCACTGCAAGCTCCGCCTCCCGGGTTCCCGCCATTCTCCTGCCTCAGCCTCCTGAGTAGCTGGGACTACAGGCGCCCGCCACCGCGCCCGGCTAATTTTTTGTATTTTTAGTAGAGACGGGGTTTCACTGTGGTCTCGATCTCCTGACCTTGTGATCCGCCCGCCTCGGCCTCCCAAAGTGCTGGGATTACAGGCTTGAGCCACCGCGCCCGGCTCAATTTTCTTTATCGAATTTTTTTCCAGTAGTTTTAAACACTTAAATATTTAAACTATCTGGAATTTATTTTGGTGTAAAACGTGAGGTGGAAATCTAAGTTTTGTTTTGTTTTGTTTTTCCAATGGTTCATCAGTTATCACATAATATTTATTGACTAATGATTCTCCTCACTTGCCAGTAATGTTTTATAGAGGTACCGAGAGAAAATGTATACTTGTTTTTTTTTGAGACAGAGTTTCACTTTTGTCACCCAGGCTGGAGTGCAATGGCGCAATCTCAGCTCACTGTAACCTCTGCCTCCCGGGTTCAAGCAATTCTCCTGCCTCAGCCTCCCAAGTAGCTGGGATTACAGGTGGGTGCCATCACACCTGGCTAATTTTTGTATTTTTAGTAGAGACGGGGTTTCACCATGTTGGTCAGGCTGATCTCGAACTCCTGACTGCAGGTGATCCACCTGCCTCGACCTCCCAAAGTGCTGGGATTGCAGGCGTGAGCCACTGTGCCCAGCGGTTGTATTTTTCATTTTTTATTTTTTTTAAAGTATGTGCACAAATTTCATGACACTACTTGTTTCGAAGGGTGCAATTTAATTTACCTTTCCTTGAGTGTCAACTGGACTTAGTAAGTTCTCTCTCTCTCTTTTTTTTTTCAGAAACAGATCTCCTCTCTGTTACCCCGGCTGAAGTATAGTGGCACAATCATAGCTCACTGAAGCTTCAAATTTCTGAGCTCAAGAAATCCTCCCACCTCAGCCTCCCAAGTAGCTAGGACTACAGGTGTGCACCACCACACCCAGCTAATTAAAAAAATTTTGTTTGTAGAGACAGGGTCTTACTATGTTGCCCAGCCTGGTCTCAATCTCCTGGCCTCAAGTGATCCTCCCACCTTAGCCTCCCAAAGTGCTGGGATTATAGGCATGCGCCACCATGTCTGGCCTGGACTTAGTAAATTTTAATGACTAAAATATTATGGATAGTGTAAGTGATGTGTGACTTCTAAGACTAGGTCCTATTATAAAAGGCATGCAGCTTGTTTCTTGCTCTCTTGAATCACCCACTGAGGAACTGAGGCCCCCCAGCCAACAGCCATGAGAGTGCACCTCTTAGAAGTGGATCTGTAGCCCTTGTCAAGCCTTCGGATGACTGCAGCCCCAGTCAACGCCTTAAGTGTAAGTTCATAAGAGACCCTGGGGACTGGGCACAGTGGCTCATGCCTGTAATCCTAGCACTTCGGGAGGCTGAGGCTGGAGGATCCCCCGAGTCCAGGAGTTCAAGACCAGCCTGGGCAACATGGCGAAAACCCATCTCTACAAAAAATACAAAAATTAGCCAAGCATGGTGGCATGTACCTATAGTCTCAGCTACTCAGGAGGCTGAGGTGGGAGGATCACCTGAGCCCGGAGGATCACCTGAGCCCAGGGAGGTTGAGGCTGCAGTGAGCTGTGATCATGCCACTACACTCTTGCCTGGGAAACAAGAGTGAGATGCTGTCTCAAATTAAAAAAAAAAAAACCAAAAAAAAAACCAAAAAAAAAAAAAAACAACACCTTGGGCTATAATTACCCAGCTAAACCACTCCTGAATTCCTGACCCACAGAAATTATGAAATAATACATGTTTGTTATTTTAAGCTGCTAAATGTTGGGACAGTTTGCTATGAAACAACAGATAATTGATACAATGGTTATAGGATATTTGTTGAATGAATCAATTAGTTTGTGGTGAGTTTCTATCTATCTCTTCTTTTTCTCACCTCCTACCTTTCATTACATTCCCCTTGTGCTATTTGTATCATCTAAAAAGTCTAGTCAGACCATTCTGTAAAATCTCCCTGATCTGCAGTAAGTCATATTAGTTGAGACGTTTGTTCAACTGTTTTAACAAAGACCACATAAAAAGTTTTGAAAAGGTAGATATGGCCAGGCGTGGTGGCTCACAACTGTAATCCCAGCACTTTGGAAGGGCAAGGCAGGTGGATCACCTGAGGTCAGGAGTTCAAGACCAGCCTGGCCAACCTGGCGAAACACCGTCTCTACTAAAAATACAAAAATTAGCTGGGCACCCATAAGCCTAGCTACTTGGGAGGCTGGACAGGAGAATTGCTTGAACCCAGGAGGTGGAGGTTGCAGTGAGCCAAGATCACACCACTGCACTCCAGTCTGGGTGACAGAGCGAGACTCTGTCAAAAAAAAAAAAAAAAGTAGATATTTATATCTCTGCCATGTAAAAGTCTGAGCCTAGGAAGCCTGGAGGAAAGGGGAGGCTCTGCTTCCTGAAGGGGCTCCAGGCACCCAGATGCCTTCTATCTTGTTGCTTTGCCATCTCCAAGAGCCGTGCTATCCAAAACTACAGCCACTAGCCACAGATAGCTCTTTTAGTTAATTAAAGTTAAATAAAATGAAAGATTCAAGTTATCAGTTGCACTAGTCATATTTCAAGTGCTTAATAGTGACATGTGGCTAGTGGTTCTATGTTGGATAGTGCAGATGTATAAGATATGTAGTATTTCCATCATCACTCTGCTCTAGAGTGTTACCTTCATTCACAAGGTAGACAATTCTGCTCTGCCATGTCCACGTTCTAGCAAGAGATAAAATAAAGTATAAAGAGTTTAGTTTCAGTGCCACGACCCAGAGGGTGAATGCGTCACTTCTGTGCTCACATCCCATTGGCCAGATCTAGTCACGTGGCCACACCTAGCTATAAGAGAAGCAGAAAGATATTGCCTCCTGGAGAGTGGCTAACCTCAAGGTGAGACAGCCTCTTCCTGGTAGGAAGACTCAGAGAATGGACATTGGGGAACCATTAGCAGGGTCTGCCCAGTCACGTTCCTCCAGGAGTCACCAGGTGTTCTCATGCGGCATGTTTCTTCCTGAAGCCCATTAAGCTGCTGGCTCTACAGCCCCCACCTGTGCAACAGTGGGACCTCTGCCCTCCTCAGAGTGTCCCATTTCTATCTGGAAGTCCCTGAGAGGAGCCTCACAAGGGCATGCAAAACCAGTCTGTCCCTGGAGTCACCAGGCAGCCTTCTAGCCTTTTTTATTTGTTCGTTTGTTTTTGAGACAGAGTCTCGCTCTGTCGCCCAGGCTGGAGTTCAGTGGCGCGATCTCGACTCACTGCAAGCTCCGCCTCCCGGGTTCACACCATTCTCCTGCCTCAGCTCCCCCACGTGTAGCTGGTACTACAGGTGCCCGCCACCATGCCTGGCCTCTAGCCTTTTTTTAATCTTTGGCCCCATTTCTGCATGTCTGTGCCCCTGAATCCCCTTGGAAGGGCATCACCTCTGCCTTAACCATCATGAGGGGCCTGTGGTTTTCTGGGCCCCAAGGCAGAGCATTTCCCGCAGAGCCAAGGACTGGATTGGCTCCCTCTGAGCTACACCAGCTTGCCTCTCAAGCAGCTCTGCTTGGCCCTGAATTTTGGGAAGTCCCATCTTGAATTGTTCCATCAGCTTATTCTTGCTCTAAGCCCCTCTCTTTATAGAGTGCTTCTGTCCAGTCTGAAGGAGTGAGTAGGGGGCACAAGTACTTCCATCTACTTCCAGACATTTCTTCCCCCTCTCATAGAGCAAAACTTCCCACATAAATGGATGGAGATCAAGGAGAGCTGTTGGGAATATGGACCATCAGAACCAACAGCTGCCAAGTCACAATGTGCTGTTATTCCCTGACCTCTTTCTGTAGACCTCACCTGAGAGACCCCTCTGGCCTCTCTGACTCACTTGGTTAGCATCTGCCCTCTCACAGATCCACATTTCCCTTCCTAGACTTCTCCGGAAACCCAACAGCTCCTGCTCGGCCCCAAAGACACCTGGCCTGCCTGTGCTTTTGTGTTATAGATTTACTTAGCATTCTTGTTAGATGCTAGATTTACTTGGCATTCTTGGGGAAAGAGTGCCTCCTGCACGTGAGAAGGAGCAATCCTGTGTTCTAGAGAAGATCGTCTTCAAACCGGCAATTGTTGGTTAGAAATAGGTTTTTGTCTCAAGGGTGGGGAGACAGCTGCTTGGGAGGACAGCTTGGCAAACTTCAAATCATGCATACCAGCCTTTTAACAAGCAGCTCCACTCTTGGAAATTTTAAAGGACATAAGCAAAGATTTAGTGGCAAGATACTCATTATAAATTTGTTTATAATAGTGAAAAATTGGCAATAGTCTAAATGCTCAAGAATAAGAGGATTAACTTATGGAACGTTATTTGGTTTTAAAAAATTATGCTGTATATAAATAGTCGTAGACATGGAAAGATGGTCATGGTAAATTGTTAGAAAAAATATTGTAATATGTTGCCATTTTTGTCAATTTACACACTGATACACATGCAGATGGATGTATATCAAATGTTAACAGTGATTTGCTTGAGATGATGAGTATTTTTATTGCCTTATTTTTGCCTATGTGTATCTTCTAGGTGGGTGTTTGTTACCTTGTAAAGGGAAGAAAATGATTAGAATTCTTTGCAATTCAAAACTAGACTGCTGGCTGGGCACGGTGGCTCTCGCCTGTAATCCCAGCACTTTGGGAGGCCAAGGCGGGTGAGTCACTTGAGGTCAGGAGTTCACCTGACCAACATGGCAAAATCCTGTCTCTATTAAAAATACAAAAATTAGCCCAGCGTAGTGGCGGGCACCTGTAATCCCACCTACTCGGGAGGCTGAGGCATGAGAATCCCTTGAACGCAGTAGGCGAAAGTTGTGGATAGCCAATATCGTGCCACTGCACTCCAGCCTGGGCAATGGAGTGAGACTGTCTCAAAACAAACAAACAAACAAAAACCAAAAACCCAAAAAACAAAAACGAAAAAACTACACTGCCTCCCAATCAGACTAGATAAAATCAAAACGACTGACAATACCAGCTGTTGGTGAGGATGTGGAGCAGCCAAGACTCTCATCCATGGCTGATGGGAATGTAAATTCTAACAACCACTTTGGAAACCTCCGCCTCTGGGTTCAAGTGACTCTCCTGCCTCAGCCTCCCGAGTACCTGGGATTACAGACGGGGTTTTGAAATGTTGGTCAGGCTGGTCTCCAACTCCTGACCTCAGGTGATCCGCCCACCTCAGCCTCCCAAAGTGCTGGGATTACAGGTGTGAGCCACTGCACCCGACCGATGGCTTCTGTATCAAATAGCACAGGACTATATCTTGAGTGGCTTTAATGGTATATACTTAAATAAAAATTCATCAAGCTGTACACTTAAGATATAAAAGTTATATCTCTATAAAATAATTAAAAAAAAATTTTAACCCCCCCTTTTTTTTGAGACAGCATTTTGCTGTTGTTGCCCAGGCTGGAGTACAATGGCATGATCTTGGCTCGCTGCAACCTCTGCCTCCCAGGTTCAAGCGATTCTCCTGCCTCAGCCTCCCGAGCAGGTGGGACTACAGGCATGCGCCACCACACCCGGCTAATTTTGTGTTTTTAGTAGAGACAGAGTTTCTTCATGTTGGTCAGGCTGGTCTCAAACTCCCAACCTCAGGTGATCCTCCCACCTCGGCCTCCCAAAGTGCTGGGATTACAGGCATGAGCCACCGCGCTGGGCCTTAAAATCCTTTTTAAAAAGAGGTTTGAGAGGCAGCGGATCACCCGAGGTCAGTTTGAGAGCAGCCTGGACAACATGGTGAAACCCCGTCTCTCCTAAAAATACAAAAATTAGCCAGGCATAGTGGCAGGAGCTACTCGGGAGGCTGAGGCAGGAAAATCTCTTGAACACTGGAGGTGGAGGTTGCAGTGAGCCGAGATTGCACCACTGCACTCCAGCCTGGGCAACAGAGGGAGACTCTGCAGAGGTTTAAGAGTTATATCAAGCAAAGAAGAGCAGCTGCTCCAGGCCCAACATGCCTCAGCATTCCAAGGGCAACCCCTCAGGTCAGCTGACTTGCTCAGATGACAGAGATTCGACCCAGGGTGTGGTTGAGCAGAAACCAGTTCCACTAAAAGAAGGAAGAACAGAAACTTGGGGAGAATGGCCTACTGCTAATAGAGCTGTGGAGAGATTCTAAAGGTCTGCACTCAGCACTTTATTAGTTTGCTCCACAGTTGAAGGCAATGATCGGAGACTCATGCAGAAGAAAGGCAGGGGAGATCCCGAGAAGGTCCTCATGGTAACAGCTGGTCCTTGTTCCACTCAAGCCTGAGAAATTCCACCTCCATAGATCTACTCCGAGCCCCACAATTTAGGCCAGTGTTCCTGAGATGGGGTACACACATCAGATTATTTTAGTGGTATAACAGTACTTTTTTTTTTTTTTTAAGTTATGTATTTATTTAAAATTATAAGGCCAAGTGCAGTGGCTCTTGCCTATAATCCTAGTGCTTTCAAGGGCTGAGGCTGGCGAATCACCTGAGGTTAGGAGTTTGAGATCAGCCTGGCTAACATGGTGAAACCCCGTCTACTAAAAATACAAAAATAAGCTGGGTGTGGTGGTGCACACCTGTAATCCCAGCTACTGGGGAGGCTGAGGCAGGAGAATCACTTGAACCTGGGAGGCAGAGGTTGCCGTGAGCTGAGATCGTGCCACTGCACTCCAGCCTAGGCAACAGAGTGAGACACCGTCTAAAAAAAAAAAAAAAAAATTATACATACATAAGTCTGTGTGTATATATAATGGAACATAAAATCCGTGACTGTATAGGTAGCAGTGATTAGGGTAATGTTAAAGTTTAAAAGATGATCACAAGGCTGGGTTCAATGGCTCACACCTATAGTGCCAGCACTTTGAGAAGCCAAGGCAGAAGGATCACTTGAACTCAGGGGTTCGAGACCAGCCTGGGCAACATAGTGATACCCCATTTCTACAAAAAAATCTTTAAAAAATTATTTGGGTCTGGTAACACGTGCCAGTAGTCCCAGCTACTTGGGAGGCTGAGATGGGAGGATCCCTTGGCCCAGGAAGATGAGACTACAGCGAGCTATAATTGTGCCAGTACACTTCAGCCTAGGCAACACAGAGAGACCTTGTCTAAAAACAAACAAACAAACAAAAAACCCGTAAAGAAAAATACTGAGTAAATAATGACACAAATGGTACATAAATAGAGAAAAAATATCATGAAGTATGCAGATCTTTGAGGTTTCAAAACAAGTGGTTTATGCCACTCCCCCTCTGTGAACTGATCCTGGAGACCCAGGGTTTTGGGGGTGAGGAAAGGGGAAGTACATAAGGGGCTTCTCCATGTGGGTGAATCAGGAGCAAAATTAAATCAGCAGTTTGTTCAGAATCTAACAGCTATCTGAAACTGCCTGTAGGAAGTTGAAAGTTAATAGGCTACTTGCTGGAAAAACGAAGACCTTTGTAGGGACCAGGAGGACCTTTGACTCTGAAGATTCACTGAAAAATCAACTCACAAGAGGCAGATTAATTGGAGAAAAGGTGTACAACTTTATTTAACATGTATACACAGGAGCTTTCGTTAACAAGACCGAAAGACACAAAGGAAATTGTACATTTTTATGCTTAGCCTCAACAAATTATGGACAGTTGTGTTGAAATATGATTGGACCAAAAATATATGCTCTGGCTGGGCACGGTGGCTCGTGCTGTAATCCCAGCACTTTAGGAGGTCCAGGAGGGAAGATCAGTTGAAGTCAGGAGTTTGAGACCAGCCTGACCAACACGGTGAAACCTTGTCTCTACTAAAAATACAAAAATAAGCCAGGCATGGTGGCGCGTGCCTGTAGTCCCAGCTACTTGGGAGGCTGAGTCATGAGAATCGCTTGAACCCGGGAGGCATAGTTTGCAGACAGCAGAGATCGTGCCTCTGCATTCCAGCCTGGGTGACAGACTGAGACTCTGTCTCAAAAAAAAAAAAGAGGCCGGGCGCGGTGGCTCAAGCCTGTAATCCCAGCACTTTGGGAGGCTGAGGCGGGCGGATCACAAGGTCAGGAGATCGAGACCACAGTGAAACCCCGTCTCTACTAAAAATACAAAAAAAATTAGCCGGCGGGTGCCTGTAGTCCCAGCTACTCAGGAGGCTGAGGCAGGAGAATGGCGGGAACCCGGGAGGCGGAGCTTGCAGTGAGCCGAGATCGCGCCACTGCACTCCAGCCTGGGCAACAGCGTGAGACTCCGTCTCAAAAAAAAAAAAAAAAAGATACACTCTAGACTGAATGGTATAACCCAGCCAGGCTTGTCTGTCTAGATTCTTCTTGGCCTCTCTGAGCAGCATTCTGTCCTTCTGGTGTGAGGCAAGACCCTCTCTAGAATGTGGGTCTTATGACCTGCAATCAAACAAGGTAGGTCAGACCATTTCTTTACGGCCAGTGCTTTTACACAGAGAAGTGGGGAAAAAAATAGTATTTTCAAGTTTTATGGCTGGATTTAGGGAAAAGGGGCTCTGGTTGCTGTGAATCACCTTAGGGAAGAGGGGTCCTAGTTTCTATGGCTAGTCTCAGGGGAGAATGGGCCTGGGAGATGGGAGGGCAGGAGAAGGTCAGAGAAAAACTTTTGCTCCTGATGTTGTTTCTGAGGCCTTCATTTTGGGGTATTATTTTCTGAGACCCAACACCTTAAAGACAGCAAATGGTGCAGATTTCACTAGAAGAGCTTATATTGTAGTCACAATAGAGATTTCCTTTTTGTTTTCCTAGGGCAAAGGGCAAAGGCTCCCACTCCTCACCCAGGTGATATCCCCAGAGCCATGCTCTTCCAGTTCAGCCATCTCCCTACATGGGAACTTCCTGTTTGTTGAGACCACAGACAAAATGACTGCCCGTAGGACTGACCGTCAGCCATGGGAAGTACATATATTAAACCGTTAAACAAAAAAAGACATAGAATAGTACCCTAACTTTGAATGGACAATCTCTTTCTTAAATCCTATCGTAAATCCATTTTAAGAATTTAGGTTGCCAAGCTGGGCACAATGGCTTACGCCTGTAATCCCAACACTTTGGGAGGCCGAGGTGTGTGGATCACCTGACATCAGGAGTTCGAGACCAGCCTGGCCAACATGATGAAACCCCATCTCTTCTAAAAATACAAAAAATTAGCCAGGCATGGTGGCGCATGCCTCTAATCCCAGCTACTTGGGAGGCTGAAGCAGGAGAATCACTTGAACCCAGGAGGCAGAGGTTGCAGTGAGCCGAGGTCGCGCCATTGCATTCCAGCCTGGGCAACAAGAGCGAAACTCAGTATCAAAAAACAAAACAAAACAAAAACAAGAATGTAGATTGCCTTTCAATATTCTGAAATTTTTTCTTTTTTCTTTTCTTTCTCTTCCTGTTTCTGAGTGAAATGCTTCCTAACTTGGATAAAGCTACCCTCAAATACCAAGGCTAGCTGTCAAGGTCAAGGTCATGCAAGAAATGCAGCAAGTAAGGGCATTGCCCCACACTTTAGTTCCTCTAGGCACTCTCAGAACTCACTGGGAAGAGAAGCCCTGTCCCCCAGCCCTGTACACAGGGTGCTGTAGAGGAGGACCCAAAGATGCCACCACCTTGTTCTTAGTGGAGCTCAGTGCAACTGGGAGCAGAAAGGCACACAAACAATGCAAAGGCAGAAGGAGGTTGAGAAGGAGGAACACGTAGAGTCAGGCTAAGGATGGGACGAGTCACCTGAGTATGGGACGAGTCACCCCCAGGGCCACACCCTGGCTCATAGGACAGGGCTGGGGGAGGGTGAATTTTATATCCCTTCTCAGAGCTCCCTGCCATACAGATGGGCCCATCACAGCAGTGACCATTACTTCCATGTACTGACCGTTCACCGCATGCCAGGCACCACTCAGAGTGCTTTCCATGCATTATCCCATTTGGCAGAGAGAAAATAATACACTTTGGAGTTTCTTTTTCAGTCAGCAAATTGTTTTAAGAGCCTACTATGTGTCAGGCACAGTTTTAGGTACTGGGGAAACAGCAATGCCAAGGCCAAGTCCCTAGTCTAAGAAATTGCACCTGGCTAGGCATGGTGGTTCATGTCTGTAATCCCAGCACTTTGGGAGGCCAAGACGGGTGGATCACCTGAGGTCAGAAGTTCAAGGCTAGCCTGGCCAAGATGGCGAAACTCCATTTCTACTAAAATACAAAAATTATCTGGGCGTGGTGGCGTGCGCCTGTAATCCCAGCTACTCGGGAGCCAGAGGCAGGAGAATCACTTGAACCTGGGAGGCGAAAGGAAAGGGAGGGGAGGAGAAAGGAGGGGAGGGGGGAGGGAAGGAAGGAAGGAAGGAAGGGAGGGAAAAAGAAAGAGAGAGAGAGAGACAAAGAAAGAAAAAAGAGGGCCGGGCGCGGTGGCTCAAGCCTGTAATCCCAGCACTTTGGGAGGCCGAGACGGGCGGATCACGAGGTCAGGAGATCAAGACCATCCTGGCTAACCCGGTGAAACCCCGTCTCTACTAAAAAAATACAAAAAACTAGCCGGGCGAGGTGGCGGGCGCCTGTAGTCCCAGCTACTCGGGAGGCTGAGGCAGGAGAATGGCGTAAACCCGGGAGGCGGAGCTTGCAGTGAGCTGAGATCCGGCCACTGCACTCCAGCCTGGGCGACAGAGCGAGACTCTGTCTCAAAAAAAAAAAAAAAAAAAGAAAGAAAGAAAAAAGAAAGAAAAGAAAGAAAGAAAGAGAAAGAGAGAAAGAGAAGGAAGGAGAAAGAAAGAGAAAGAGGAAGGAAGGAAGGAAGGAAGGAAGGAAAGAAAGAAAGAAACGGCAACAGATGCTTAAGTTATTGCTGTTAAAAAAGAAAAGAAAAGAAAGAAACTACACCAGAGACCAGGTCTGGGTATCACATCTGACTCCGCCTTTTACTAGATCAGTGACAATTAGTACCTCTAGACTTCAGTCTCTCCATCTGTGAAACAGCAAAATATATATACGTGAGAGAGATATAGATATAGCATATCTATATATCATATATAAGATGTATATCATATCTATATAAATTCACCTTAAAGGTTTGTGCAAGGATTAAGTGAAATAAATATGTACCTAAAGTTCTTGGAGCAGTGCTCCCAACACAGTAAATGCTTAATAAATACTGGCAACTACTTACAATGCTTGAGGAAGGTACTCTTCCTGCCTCCACTTTTTAAAATTGTGGTAAAATATACATAACATAAAATTTTAACCTTTTTTTTTTTTTTTGAGATGGAGCCTCACTCTATTGCCAGGCTGGAGTGGAGGGGCGCGAACTCAGCTCACTGCAATCTCCGACTCCCTGGTTCAAGCAATTCTCCTGCCTCAGCCTCTGGAGTAGCTGGGATTACAGGCACGCGCCAACACGCCCAGTTAATTTTTGTATTTTTAGTAGAGATGGGGTTTCACCATGTTGGCCAGGATGGTCTTGATCTGACCTCGTGATCCTCCCACCTTGGCCTCTCAAAGTGCTGGGATTACAGGTGTGAGCCATCGCGCCCGGCCATTTTAACCATTTTTAAGTGCACAGTTGGTAAAATACATTCACACTGATGTGCAACCATCACCACCACCATCCATCTCTAGAATTTTTTTCATCTTCCCAAACTAAAACTCTGTATCATTAAACAATAACTCCTGTTCTTCTCCGTCAGCCCCCAGCAGCAACCCTTCTACTTTCTGTCTCTATGAATTCGACTACTCCAGGTACCTCATATACCTATAGCTATATGAATCAAACAGTATTTGTCCTTTTGTAACTGGCTTATTTGACTTAGCACAGTCTATTCAAGGTTCATCCATGTTATAGTGTGTGTCAGAATTTTCTTCCTTTTTAAGGCTGAATGATATTCCATTGTATATATGTACCACATTTTGCTTATCCATTCATCTGTTGATGGACACTTTAGTTCCATGTTTTAACTACCTGTATTGTGAATAATGCTGCCAGGATCATAGGTGTTGTTAAAGCAAACAATGGAGGTTTGTGGTGAGCCGAGATCACGTCATTGCACTCCAGCCTGGGCAACAAGAGTGAAACTGTTGTTGTTAAAGTAAACTAAATATGGCCTGAGAAGGACTCCCTACTTCTATATTTGAGTCCTTGTGGAGGAACTGTATCCTAGCTTAATAGGCAGACAAGATTGAAAACCTGACTTAGGAGTGTGCACCTGTAACAACAGCTGAGTCTTGGCCAGTCCCAGCGGCCAAACTTCAACCACTCTTTGACTGCTAAGTGTTCAAATTGTGTTCAAATAAGGCAAACACCAACCTGTAACCAACCCAGCTGTTTTTACACCTCACTTCCAATTTATCTACGTCATTTCCCTTTTTTTTGTCTATAAATCTTCTGCCACGTGGCTGTGCTGGAGTCTCTCAGAATCGGCTGTGATTCTGGGGGCTGCCCAATTCATGAATCCTTCATTGCTCAATTAAACTCCATTAAATCTAATTCAGCTGAAGTTTTTCTTTTAACAGTGTACAAATACCTCTTCAAGATTCTGCTTTCAATTCTTCTGGACATGCACCCAGAAGTTATATTGATAGATCATATGGCAAGTCTGTTTGATTTTTTTTTTTAATTTAAAAAAAATAAAAAGAGGCTGGGCACAGTGGCTCATGCCTGTAATCCCAGCACTTTGGGAGGCTGAGGCAGGTGGATCACCTGAGGTCAGGAGTTCGAGACCAGCCGCACCAACATGGTGAAACCCCGTCTCTACTAAAAACACAAAAATTAGCCAGGCGTTGTGGCTAACGCCTGTAATCCCAGCTACTTGGGAGGCTGAGGCAGGAGAATCGCTTGAACCCGGGAGGCGGGGGTTGCAGTGAGCCGAGATCGCACTATTGTACTCCAGCCTGGGTGACAAGAGCGAAACTCCATCTCAAAAATAAAAAATAAAATAAAAAGAGACAAAGCCTCACTCTCAAACTCCCGAGCTCCAGTGATCCACCCACCTCAGCCTCCCAAAGTGCTAGAATTACAAGCATGAGCCACCACATCCAGCTGTTTGATTTTTGACAAACCGCTATACTGTTTTCCATAATGGCTGCACCGTTTTACACTCTTACCAACAGTGCACAAGGGTTCCAATTTCACCACATCCTCGCCAATACTTGTTCTGTGCTGTTGTTTTGATAGTAGCGATCCTAATGGGTGTGACTTGTATCTCATTGCAATTTGGATTTGCCTTTACATAAAGATTAGTAGGGCCGGGTACGGTGGCTCATGCCTGTAATCCCAGCACTTTTTGGGAGGCCGACGCAGGCGGATCAGTTCGAGATCAGCTTGACCAACATGGAGAAATCCTGTCTCTACTAAAAAATACAAAATTAGCCAGGTGTGGTGGTGCATGCCTGTAATCCCCGCTACTTGGGAGGCTGAGGCAGGAGAATTGCTTGAACCTGGGAGGCGGAGGTTGTGGTGAGCTGAGATCGCGCTATTGCCCTCTAGCCTGGGCAACAAAAGTGAAATTCCGTCTCAAAAAATAAAAAAATAAAAAATAAATAAAAAAGATAGTGATGCTGGGCATCTTTTCGTGTGCTTATTAGCTAGCCATTTGTATGTCAAAGTACTTCAACTCAAGTACTTTGCCCATTTTTTAATTGGTTGTTTTTTGTTATTGTTGTTGAGTTGTAGCAAGGTGTTTTACACGCATTTCTTTCTTTCTTCCCACATGCATGTGGCATCTCTTATTAATCCCCCACCCACAGCCAGGCACAGATATAGATCCCCTCGGCGTTCACTCCTCCACCTAGAAGGAGTGACATCCTCCAGGGCACCTCAGGCGCCCTCAGATGATAAACGAAGTCTGCAATAGTAGCTAGAGCCAAGAAATACACAAACAGAAAGGAGGGAGGGGAAGGCCAGCCAGGGAGATAAAACAAACAGGCTCTAGTTCTCTCAGTCCAGTTCATACTAAATTAGCTACAAATTATCAGTGCCTCAAATCCAAAGACAGACTGATTTCATATAAATTTCATCTTTGAGCTTCACAAGGGGTATGGGTCTTTTGCACATTCTAGAGGCACCCTCCCAACCTGCCCAATAATTGAACACCTGCAGCAAAGACCAGAAGGAAGAAAAAGGTTGAGAGGCCTGGGAAGATGTTAGATAATGTGCAAACAGCCTTCTGGCAGGAGAAACAGAGAGAGTGCTTGCTCCCACACCATATTCTTCAGAGGTGGAGTCTTAGAACCACAGTGTAATAAGGAAGCTGATGGTAACAAAAGAAACGAGGCCATGACAAAAAGTTGTGTGGGGAAGACATGTGAGAGTGAAATCACAGACCCCTAGAAAATGTAACCAGAGACCTCAGTTTTAAAATCACCCACTCTCCCAGCCTGGGCAATGTGATGAAACCCTGTCTCTACAAAAAAATACAAAAATCAGCCAGATGTGGTGGCGTGCACCTGTAGTCCCAGCTACTTGGGAGGCTGAGATGGGAGGACCTGGGAAGTCAAGGTTGCATTGAGCTGAGATTGCACCACTGCATTCCAACCTGGGTGACAGAGGGAGACCCTGTCTCAAGAAAACAAACAAACAAACAGAAAAAAACAAAAAATGAAACACCCACTTTCTTTACTTTTTTAATTTTCATTTTTTAGTTCTGGGGTACATGTGCAGGATGTACAGGTTTGTTACCTAGGTAAATGTGTGCCATTGTGGTTTGCTGCACCTATCAACCCATCACCTAGGTATTAAGCCCTGCATGCATTAGCTGTTTTTCCTAATACTCTCCCTGCCACTGCACTCCCCCAACAGGCCTGGTGTGTGTTGTTCCCCTCCCTGTCTCCATGTGTTCTCATTGTTCAACTCCCACTTACAAGTGAGAACATGCAGTGTTTGGTTTTCTGTTCCTGTGTTAGTTTGCTGAAGATAATGGCTTCCAGCTTCATCCATGTCCCTGCAAAGGACATGATCTCATTCCTTCTTATGACTGCATAGTGTTCCGTGGTCTATATGTACATTTTCCTTATCCTGTCTATCATTGATGGGCATTTGGGTTGATTCCATGTCTTTGCTATTGAAACATCCACTTTCTTTTTCTTCCTTCCTTCCCCTCTCACCTCTTCCTTTCTTCCCCCTCTGGTTATAGGTGCTTATCTAATTATGCTGTTGCTTAAGAAATCCCAAAGTCTAATCTTGAAACCAGGCATGGAGTTTTCTTTTTGGAATCCTCCTGTTTAGGAGGAGTCATGAACAATTAGTCCACCACCATCAGACAAAATCAAGATAATGCCAGCCAGACCTCCAAACAGGCAATTACCCAAGATAGCCATCGGAACAAGACACACAGATGCTGTACCCTGCACCTCTCCCTCATGCCTCCCATACCAAGTTTCCCTTTAAGAACCCTAGGGTAAATGTTAAAATTTAAGATGGTATTTTAGAATGCTAGCTCACCATCTTCTTGGTTTGCTGGCTCTCTGATTAAAACCTGTTTTTCCTCCCACCAAACCTCACCTCTTGTGTTTGGCTTTTGAATGGCAGAGCAGAGCAGACAAACCTGGGTCCAGTTACAAAAAGGCAGTCATCTATGAGGCGTTTTGTAAACATACTCACTTCTCTAACAGTGATTGCAGTCCTGCCCCAGGCTCCTCCCCCTTAATGTCAAAATAAGACTATAGCTTAGGAAGTCATGGGCACCATCCTTAAGATATGGCTCCAGTAAGTCAAGGTGGGCCCAGGAACCCGCATCATTACCCAGATGCCCACAAGGAAAGTGTTGCTGGTGGCCAGAGCCCACAATCTGAGCCATGTTGGCTATTGTCGGTGACAAAGGCTCCCCTGGGCTTTCCCCAGTCTGTGGAACAGTGGGGAACTCTGTTCCACCTTTTCCTCCTCAAATCCTGAAGAGGATTCCTGAGATTATGAACAGAAAAATTGGAGGATGAGGACATCTATCCCATGACAACAGGATTCTTCCCTTCCCAAAAGAATTGCTAAGAGGTGCTCTTATTTTTCAGGAACTTGCCTGTAAGCGTTTGCCACATTAAGAGCGTGAGGGAGCAGTTTGGCAGATGTTCAGGGAAGAGACAGAGAGCATTTAAGAGCTGTGGTGAACTATGCATTACTGAGCAATGAAGACAAAATGGGAATCATAAACTAAAGTCACAAACAGAATAGCATTTGGCTCACGTATTTGTCAAGAACACATCCATTTGCAATTGAAATAATAATGACAGTCTCACCTAGGTGCGGTGGCTCAGGCCTATAATCCCAGCACTTTGGGAAACAAGGTGGGAGGATTGCTTGAGCCCAGGAGTTCAAGACCAGCATAGGTAACATAGTGAGACTTCTGTCTCTACAAAAGTAAACAAAGAAAAAAAAATTAGCCAGGTGTGGTGGTGCATGCCTGTGGGCTTAGCTACTTGGGAGGCTATGGTAGGAGGATCACTTGAGCCCAGGAGGTCAAGGCTGCAGTGAGCCGTGATTGTGCCACTGCACTCCAGCCTGGGTTACAGAGTGAGACCCCATCTCAAAATAATCATAATAATAATGACAGTCTCATGGGCAAGTCCTTGTGTTAATTATGCTTTATACATTAATTCACTTAAAATATATTCACATATGAAATGTGCACATAAATTAACAAGTAAAAACTATAGAGAGGCTGCATTTACAGATGGTCGCAGAACAGCCAAGCAATACAGTCTGTGGTTTAGCCCATGAGCTCTAGACAGCTCCTGGTTCAAGTCCTGGCTCTGTCATTTATCAACCATGTGACCTTCATAAGGAACATCTTGGCTGGGCACGGTGGCTCAAGCCTGTAATCCCAGCACTTTGGGAGGCCGAGACGGGTGGATCACGAGGTCAGGAGATCGAGACCATCCTGGCTAACATGGTGAAACCCCGTCTCTACTAAAAAATAACAAAAAACTAGCCGGGCGATGTGGCGGATGCCTGTAGTCCCAGCTACTCGGGAGGCTGAGGCAGGAGAATGGCGTGAACCCGGGAGGCGGAGCTTGCAGTGAGCTGAGATCCGGCCACTGCACTCCAGCCTGGGCGACAGAGCAAGACTCCGTCTCAAAAAAAAAAAAAAAAAAAAAAAACACAAAACGGAACATCTTCAGGCCTCGGTTTCCTTATCTGTTAAATAAGATGACACATGTAAAGCTCTTAGCACAGTCCTTGGCATGTAGTAAAACAATCTCTAAGTGTTTTTAGTTATTGTTATTGTCTTAGTGCTGCCAGAGCACAGCGTGAGCCCCCTGCCCTGCAGCAGAGTGAGTTGGGTCTGAAGCCACTTTGGACTTCACACAGAGCCCCACGGCAATCCACAGAGATCCAAGGAGCGCTGTCAGGCTGGCCTAGATACTGAGATGGTATCCTGAGACGACAGCAACCCGCCATCTTTTCCTTGTGTCCCTCTGACAAGTGGGACATCACCAGCACTCACACTGGATGATGCTCCCTATACAGAAAGCACGTCCTAGAAACTGTGGAGACCTATAAAGTAAGGGTGAGTTTGCTTTAAGAATCAAATGAGGTAGTAGACATATTGTGCCTGGCACACAGCAAATAATCATTATTATGCATTATTAGAATCTATAACTTTATATAATTTGCTGTAGTGTCTCTAAAATACAACCTTATGAATAACAATTAGGATTAATTGAGCACCTACTCCAAGAGCCATCCGTCGGGTCTGGATGCTCAATACTTTCACCTTTTTCTGATGACAGCACTCCATTTTCCTTTGGGGAACTGCCTACACCCCTCCCATGGTTCTGGTGGGATGGCCAATCACAGTCCTCTATTCCAGTCCCTGACAGTTTCTTTAAAACCTGATCAGCCTGAGACCACCAGGAATGAGCCTATAGTCTGAGGAAATCAGATTTCTTGCCTCCAAGCAGTAAGGTGGGGCACTCCAGAGGATCTCCGGAAGGAGGGCAGCTGTCTTGCAAGATTTGGGTTTCTGCTCAAGGATTCTAAGGAGGGTTGAAGGGAAGCACGCATCAGTTCTGGGTTGGATGCTGTTTTGGATGAGGGATTAAGAAGAGCAAGGATTAACTACGGATTGAGCATTGTCATGAGGCCAGGGCAGCTGAGCTGTTGGTTATCCCCAGTATTAGGTCAGAAAAGCAAAGCATGCCTCTGCCATTGTCTTTGGTCATAGGTAAGAGAGCAGTGGCCACTTGCAGAAGGTCCTTACAGCATTTCACAGCCACTACATGACTTTGGGAGGAACAATGTTTCTTGCCGGCTTTGTAGCTGGCTCTAACTTTTCTGTCCTCTTAACCTGCTGTTTTCTTTTCCAGGACAAGTTGATTTTCACTTTCAGTCCTAGATACAGTTTTACTCTTTTTGCCCCAGTGGTGACTTTGAACAAAGACACCCTTCCTCATGACACTTTACTGCTATTTGCTAGACAGTTGTCATAATAAGTATTCAAACCTCTGATGACTATGATGGGTAACCCCTGAAGTTTACAAAGCCTAATTGTAATTGTAAGCAGCAGCCCTGCCCCACGTGCCCTGAGCTGGGGCAATCAGGCACTGGGAGCTGCGGCAGGAGACTCTTAGATGGGAGGCAAAGGTTGGAGGAGGCCATCTAAGGAAGAGTGCCAAGGGAGGCTGGGCCACAAACAGTTGTTGCTGAGATTCCTGGCACTGCCTGTGCTCTTCGGGGCCTCCCTGAGGACTGATCGTTTATCTCTTCTTTTGATTCTGGAGCAATCCCAATGATTTCCCAGTAATCCTTGTTAAACTGAGCTAGTCAGTTTCTGTTGCTTACAACCCCAGAACCCTAAATAACATATCTGTTTTTGCAGGTCTTCTATTGGATGGTGGGATAGAGAGGAATAAAGTGCAGGCTCACAGTGGTATACTCACTGTGTACCTATGATGTAAGGGAGTGATTAGTCCCATGACAAAATGATTCTTCCCTTTGCAAAGTAATTCACCCCTGGGTCCTTCCCTTTCTCTCCTAACCCCTCATTCTGTAAACTCTGTGAATTCTCACTATATCCCCAGTGCCTGGCCCACAGTAAGCCCTCAACAGATTCACTGAATGAATTAATGAATAAATGAATGGAAGTTACAAACAGCTCCATTTCTACAGATAGGAAAACTGAGCCTCAAAGAGACTTATAATTAAGCTTATGCACACGCTATTAACAAGTGGTAGAAGGCCAGGCACGGTGGCTCATGCCTGTAATCCCAGCACTTTGGGAGGCTGAGGCGGACAGATCTCCTGAGGTCAGGAGTTCGAGACCAGCCTGGTCAACATGGAGAAACCCCGTCTCTACTAAAAATACAAAATTAGCCAGGTGTGGTGGTGCATGCCTGTAATCCCAGCTACTAGGAAGGCTGAGGCAGGAGAATCGCTTGAACCCGGGAGGCAGAGGTTGCGGTGAGCCGAGATCACGCCATTGCACTCCAGGCTAGGCAACAAGAGCAAAACTCCATCTCAAAAACAAACAAACAAACAAACAAACAAACAAAAAACCTGGTAAGTGGTAGAGTTGAAATTCAAAACCAGGCGAGTCTGCATCTTCACTACACCACACATGCTTCCCTTATTCACCCTAGAAAGAAACTCTCCTTTTCTTGCATAGGAGAAAACCAAGGTCCCAATGAAAGGTTTTAATGTCAAAATGTCAACTTCCAATTTGGTGGTTCCTCAAAAAGTTAAATGTAGAATTACCACATAACCCAGCAATTCCACTCCTAAGTAACCCCAAAAGAGTTTAAAGCAGGTACTCAGATAAGTACTTGTACACACATATTCACAGCAGCACTATTTGCAATATTCAAAAGGTAGAAACAGCCCAAATCTCCATCAATGGAATGGATAAATTGTACATATACACACAATAAAATATTATGTAGTCACAAAAAAGGAGTAAAGTATTGATACATGTTATGGTGTGAACCTCAAACACACTCTAAGTAAAAGAAGTTAGACACAAAAGGTCACATATTTTATAATTCAAGTTATATAAAATATCCAGAATAGGTAGATCCATAGAGACAGAACACAGATTAGTGGTTACCAGGACAGGAGGGAGAGGGAATGGGGAGAAACTGCTTATCAGGTACAGAGTTTCCTTTTGGGGTAATGAAAGTGTATGAACGTTACAAAGTGGTGGTTGTGCAATATTGTGAAAGTCCTAAATGCCTCCAACTAGTTCACATTAAAATGGCTAATTTTTTGGTCAGGTGCTGTGGCTCACACCTATAATCCCAGCACTTTGGGACGCCAAGACAGGTGGACTGCTTGAGCCCAGGAGTTTGAGACCAGCCTGGGCAACACAGGGAGACCCTGTATTGACAAAATAATATATATATATATAAATAAAAAAATACAAATTTTTTTTTTTTTTTTTTTTTTTTTTTTTTTTTTGAGACGGAGTCTCGCTCTGTCGCCTAGACTGGAGTGCAGTGGCGCGATCTCGGCTCACTGCAAGCTCCGCCTCCCGGGTTCACGCCATTCTCCTGCCTCAGCCTCCGGAGTAGCTGGGACTACAGGCGCCCGCCACCACGCCCGGCTAATTTCTTTTTGTATTTTTAGTAGAGACGGGGTTTCACCGTGTTAGCCAGGATGGTCTCGATCTCCTGACCTCGTGATCCGCCCGCCTCGGCCTCCCAAAGTGCTGGGATTACAGGCTTGAGCCACCGCGCCCGGCCAAAAAAATACAAATTTTTAAATGGTTTAATTTAAAAATTTTAAATTTTAACATTTCTATTTTATGTAAATTTCACCTCAATAATACAAATATCTTGGCCAGGCACAGTGGCTTATGCCTGTAATCCCAGCACTTTGGGAGGCCCAGTCAGGCGGATCACCTGAGGTCAGAAGTTCGAGACCAGCCTGACCAACATGGAGAAATGCCATCTCTACTAAAAATACAAAACTAGCTGGGCATGGTGGCGCATGCCTGCAATCCCAGCTACTCGGGAGGCTGAGGCAGGAGAATCACTTGAACCCAGGAGGCGGAGGTTGCGGTCGGTGAGCCAAGATCAAATCATTGCACTCCAGCCTGGGCAACAAGAACAAAACTCTGTATCAAAAATAATAATAATAATAACAAATCTTAAAGCCACTGAACTGTACATTTAAAATGAATTAAATGGTACATTTTATGTTATATATATTTTACACACACACAAAATTCACACTCCAGGAGCCACCCTGGCACTCAGGAACACCAAATGTTGCCCATGGCATCTCTCCTAGCCCCGAGGAACACAATAAGCACTCAATGAATGCTGATGTTTTTAACTCGTTTTTAGGCTGTGCTGGAGAGAAGCCTTCTCCTGGAGGCAGTACGGTCGAATGGCTAGGAGTACAGACACAGGAGTTCAAACCTCAGGTCAGCCACTTATCAGCTTGGTGACTCTGGGTGATTTATAAACCTGTCTATGCAAGTTTTCTCATCAATAAAATTGGAAAAACAGTGCCTACCTCAGAGGGTTGTTCTAAGGACTAAGTGAAATGATAATGTGTGAAAAGCACTTGGAACCATCCCTAACAACACAGTAAGTGTTCAGTAAGTATCAGCTGCTAGCATGAGGGTGATTATACACTACAGGGGGTTCTGCTGCTCCCAACCCCTCCATTTTCACCAATGTTTACCATACTACCTCTCTGTAATACATTTTGTGCTGCAAATAACCGGTTTTGGCAGGAAAGGAGTTATT
This sequence comes from Macaca nemestrina, assembly GCF_043159975.1. NCBI lineage: Eukaryota > Metazoa > Chordata > Mammalia > Primates > Cercopithecidae > Macaca > Macaca nemestrina. The sequence goes on from NC_092130.1 coordinate 38,409,155, forward strand.
ATCTTCAAAGCAAGCTGACTCCCCAAAGAGAGACTTTTTGTGATGAAATCCCAAGGAAGCTCCAGAGACCCCCTCCTTGGTGTTTCTGTCCATTAGCAGTAGGGAGCTCCCAGGAAATAAATTCTTTTTCTTTTTTTTTAACTGAGATAGAGTCTTCCACTGTCACCCAGGCTGGAGTGCAGTGGTGCGATCTCGGCTCACCGCAACCTCTGCCTCCAGGGTTCAAGCGATTCTCGTGCCTCAGCCTCCCGAGTAGCTGGGACTACAGGCGCCCACCACCATGCCCAGCTAATTTTTGTATTTTCAGTTGAAACGAGGTTTCACCATGTTGGCCAGGATGGTCTTGATCGCCTGACCTCATGGTCCTCCCACCTCAGCCTCCCAAAGTGCTGGGATTACAGGCATGAGCCACAGCACCCGGTCTAGGAAATGAATTCTATACCTAGTAATCAGAGTGGTTCCTGTGCCCTTTGGCTGCTTGTGCAGTTAAGCACATTTATCATGAGCTCTTCTTCTCAGTCATTCGCTATGTGGGATGAAGCTGTTCCCCTCTGGGATTAGGACTTCCCCCATTTCCACCCAGGCTGTTTCTTGTGCTCCGTGATGTGGAAGAGACTTGGAGATGTGGGAAGCGTCCCACACAGCTGATCAGCCAGGCACAGAGGTCCACCCGCCTGCAGAAGGGTCACCAGGCTCAGACACATCCTGTCCACACCTGCAAATCTATCCGTGCCTCCTGTTCATGCCCAGCCCACACATTCAAGTTTTTAAATTCATTGTTTTCAAAATAATTAAAAGTCTCTTGCTCACTCTGACAAAATAAGCCGCCATGTTGTGAGATGTTCTGTGACGAGGCCTATGTGGCAAGAACCAAGGGAAGCCTCCAGCTAACAGCTCATAAGCAACTGAATCCTACCAATAAGCATGTGAGTGAGCCAGTGTTCCACAAAGGGGCTGGATACGCAGAGCGACCCCCAAATGCCAGAGCCAAGAAACGAAAGGAGGTTGACAAATCCAGCTTGCTGGTAAAGGATGATTTGTTGAGGTAACTCAGACAGAGGCGTGGTCTTGGGTGGCCACAAGACAGGTAGATGTGTTACTCCCCAAACCCAAGGATTATACACTATGGGGAAATAGTACATACCCTCTGGCAAGACAGTTAAAAGCAGCCCTCCAGAACAGTCAAGAATGCTGTGTGTGTCCTAGCCAATAATGTGTGCAATAACATCAAAGTTGCTTTTTTCTTACACATAACAAATAAAAGTGGAAATAACAAATAAAAGGGAAACCAGGAGACAAAATTAGCCAGGTGTGGTGGCGCGGCAACGAGGGCAAAACTCCGTCTCCAAAAAAAAAAAAAAAAAAAAAAAAAAGACCTAGATAGGGGCCAGGTGTGGCAGCTCAATCCTGTAATCCCAGTACTTCGGGAGGGTGAGGCAGGAAGACTGAGAGACTGAGGCAGGAGGATTGCTTGAAACCAGGAGACCAGCCTGAGCAACGAAGTGAGATCCTGTCTCCACAAAAAAAAAAAAAAAAAAAAAAAAAAAAAAATTAAGGAAACAAAAAAAGACCCAGCTAAGCTGCACCTAGATTCCTGACCTCCAGCAACTTTAAGATAATGTTTTTGTTTTAGGCACTACATTTTAGAGTAATCCGTCATTCAGTGAAGAATGACTAATATAGTTGAGGGTCAGTTTTATATGTTAACTTGTCTAGGATACAGTCCTCAGTCAATCAAACAGTAATTTAGTTGTTGCTGTGAAGGCAATTTTGTAGACATGATTAGAGTCCATAGTCAGTTAACTTTAGGAAATAGAGGCCAAGCGTGGTGACTCACACCTGTAATCCCAGCACTTTGGGAGGCCAAGGCAGGTGAATCGCTGGAGTCCAGGAGTTCGACACCAGCCTGGGTAACGTGGTGAAACCCTGTGTCTAGAAAAAATACAAAAAATTAGCCGGGCATGGTAGCACATGCCTGTGGTCCCAGCTACTTGGGAGGCTGAGGTGGGAGGACTGCTTGAACCCAGGAGACGGAGGTTGCAGCAAGCCGAGATCACAACACTGCACTCCAGCCTGGGCAACAGAGTGAGACTCTATCAAAAAAAGTGAAGAAAGAAGAAAAGGAAGAAAAGGAAGAAGGAAGGAAGGAAGCAAGGAAGGAAGGAAGGAAGGAAGGAGGGAGGGAGGGAGGGAGGGAGGAAGGAAGGAGGAAGGAAGGAAGAAGAGATTGTCCAAAATAATCTGGGTGGGCCTGATTCAATCAGTTGAAAGGCCTTAGAAGAGAAGAGCTGAGGGTTTCCAGAAGAAATTCTTCCTGTGGACAGCAGCTTCAGTTTATGCCCAAGAGTTCCCGCACACCTTCCTCACAGCTTGACCTATGTATTTCAGAACTCCCTCACCAACTCCCACAATAGTATCAGCCAATTCCTTGCAATAAATCTCTCTCTCTCTCTCTATATATATATAATTAAAATTAAAATTGTTTAATATACATAATACATCACAGAGAATAAAGAAATGAAAACAGTATCAAAAGGATATGCCATAAAAAGGAAGACTCCCTCCACTTGCTGCCTTTTAGTTCCCTTCCCCCAAGGAGACCACTGCGACCTGTTTAACCTCCTTCTAGAAATTGTCTATGCACACAGAAACATATATTTATTCTTACCTCCTGACCCTCATGCATGTTTTAGCACACATGTTATACACAGAGTTCTGTATCTTGCTTTAAAAAATTTATTTAACTATTGTGGTGGTCTTCCTATCAGTTCATGGAACTCGCTTTTTAGTAGCTGTATTGTACTCCATTTTACAAGTATGCAAAACTAGTCAATCAGTCCCTGATTGACGGATATTTAGGTCGTTCCAATATTTTTCTTTAACAAGCTGGGATGCCATGGATGCCCTTCCAGAAAGACAAAGGACTTAGATTTCTTTCTGTTGGGTATGGGGCTTTCCCTCCCTTCCCCTCTCATTTTCCTCATACAGTTGGCTGTGTATGTAGGGCACATCCTGTATTTTGTCCTACTTGACTTTGTCAAGACTCCTTCAGTGTCCTATGTTCAGCTTTTTTCAATACATTTAAAAATTCATCAGAGCTACTTTTCCTCGACAGTAACTGGCACCTAAATTAAATCACCTAAATGGCAACACTGGTTGAAAAGCGTATCTCCATAAAGATTTGGACAATACCTTCTGGTTTCATGCAGGTTCGGCTGAGGGAAGAACAGAAGGAAAAACTGAGAATTAAGGGTACTTATTATTCAGGAAAGGAAAACACTGTTCTTTGGCAGAAGTCCAAAGTCATGAACAGGAGACACCGTTAATTAGAGATAACTTCCAATCATACACATGTTCTGAAAATCGGCCAGTCGACGACAGCATCGCTGCAGTAACCCCACTCCTAAAGGTAAGCGGATCCACAACAGCCCAAAAGGCAGCGCATCAGGGCCGGCCCCTCGGTCCCCTCCGCTGCTCGACAGCAGCCAATGAGCAAGTGCCTCGCTCCCGCGCCGGCGCTCTCGGAAGTCGGGGGCGAAAGGCAGCCTTCGCCTGTGATTTGCTGACACAGATGAAAGGCCTTAGATTCCTAAATACTTACGCTTCAGCAGCGCCACCAACCCTGCATGACCTGCTTCCCTAAACCTAACACTAAATCAGCCCTGGGTGTTGGGAGACTTTCCCGTCCAAGTACTGTTCTCTCTTGCAAGCAAACCGGAAGTTTCCTTTTTTTTTTTTTTTGGCATCAGATGTCAGGTTCAATGTAATGCAACTCTTTTAACAGTTGGACCTTGTTTATAGTTTGTTATGAGTTTGGACTTATGAGTGACAGATGTACTAAAGCGGCTGTGAGTTTAGCAAAGTCAATCTCTTCCATTTTTGCAGTAGTTTATATGATGTTTTTTATTTGCGTATATTTGAACCCCTGATTGTCAAAAAGCAAGTGTAAATTCTGTCATGAAATTTCTGACCAATGGACATTTATTAAACAAGGAAAAAGTCCTTTTGAAGCTCTCTGTGCAGTAATTGTTCATTTAGTATAAAAAATGATAGAAAGTTAGGTGGAAACTAGCATATACTAATGGCTAAACATAAAAGAGATGTAAGATTTTCTCAACTAATACTACGAAAAGTGATATACTAACAAATTTTTTTGATTAAGAGAAGCAGATTAAGACAAAAATAGTTGTAATAGAAGTTGTAATGGCCTTCCACACTATATCATTATCAGTCTTTCTGCTCAAATAACTATTTCAACATACTACTAACAAAGTATTTTCTGGTTCCAAAATTGCAAGCAAAATTTCAAATGCTAGGATAAAATCGACTGCCCTAATTGAAAAAAAGCTTCATTTATTATTACAGAGATTATCAAATATCTAAATGCCTCATCTTTTTATGGCATAGCTACAATACAAGTATCACAATACAGGTTCAACTTTTCCTGTGCGCACTAGTTTTCTCATGAAAAACACTTGCAATAAGACAATTACAGGTAGAATCCCTTCCAGGTGAGACTTCAGAAACAATAGCAAATATTTGCAGAGCCTCTTGAGTTAGCAGTTAATGAGAACATTTTTACTGCTTTTGTTGGAGATAATACAAATAGGACTTTTGGTGGATGTATGCATACAAGTACACTGTTTATTTGATGTTGGAGCAAAGCCTCAATGATTCTATGGAAGGTATCAGTAGTCCTGCCCATGTTCTCATAATGCTGCGTAAATAGCATTGGACGGATGTCTTCTATTGAAACTGAAGTAATTATCATGAAATTGTTCTCCTACTTTAGTATTTATAGCGTTCTAACTGAACATTTTCAGGATTTTTATGATTTTGATATTCAGAATTCTTCATTTCTCTTGCATTCAAAAATCCATTGGCTCTCTTTAACAAATATAGTTGAGAGAATCTTCCATTTATTTCAAGCACTGAAATTATACTTTAATTATGAAGAAAAGGCCCCCCAAGTTCTTGACTTTTAAAATAATCCATTGAATGATGCCTAGTTATTTCTCATTCATAGTTTTCAATGTCAGTTCTGCAATAGGATTCTGCAAATTGAAAGAGCAAATAGTGTTATGGAAGTACTACTCCATTGCTAAACGTATTTGTTGAATGTGTTGAAGGAGAATTGATGAAAAACGCATCCCTTGAATTATCAAAACTATTCTTAAAAGGGACATTACATATGAACAGGAAAATAAATTTTAGCTCAAAGTGGACAATTATCACAACACTTGTTATGACCATCTTTCAAGATGGATTTTATCCCTTGAAAAATTCATTTTTTTCACATGGATGTTACTAAATACTCTTCCAGTGTGGGTACAAGTGGAATCACCATGTGCGTGATGAAAAAGAAAGAATAAAATCTACACTACACTATATTACACTGTTTTTTTTAATACATTGTATTTTTTAATTTATTACATGGGTTTTCCTTCTTTTCACTACACTACATTATGTGTTATGCATACAGGTACAATGTTTATTCAAAGTTGAAGCAAAACCTAAATGATTACATTACATGAAAAATTTCATGATAATTACTTCAGTCTCAATAGAAAACATCAATGCTATTTAAGAAGTATTATGAGAACGTGGGCAGGACAGCCAGTATCTTTCATGGGATCATTCAGGCTTTGCTTCAACTTTGGATAAACATTGTACCTGTTTGCATACATCCATCAAAAGTTCTATTTGTAATCTACATGTAGTGTAGTGAAAAGAAGGAATAAAAACTGATGACAATGCTCCTTTTTGTCAGTGGACAACATTTTAAAGAGTCATTGACCAAAAGAGGCAATGTGATCCTGAAGAATGGAAAAGGAAGTTATGCATGAAAGATGACACATGTGCTTCAGCCAATCAAATTTGAAGAGTAATTATCAGAGTTGGTAACTTTATGTCTGTGTATGTTCAATACACTGGCTCGTAAAGCTAATGTCAAGCATGATTTCTCATTAATGAATATTCAGTGGCCAAAAGAGCAAAATAAATTGGATACAACCACTGCAGAAGTCATGATAAAATATAAATGGAACACAGACTAATGCAAGGAATTTTATAAACAAATTCTGCAAAATGAAGAACTATTAGGGAGTGCCAAATCTCCAGGGAAATATAATAAAAAGGTATGTAATTTAGATATTTACAATTTATTTCAGATAAGCAATGAATATGTTACTAAAAGTAACTTACTAAAAGTATGTCAGTGCATGCAATATTTTTCTATCTCAATTATAGATAATTATAAATTATCTATAATTTATAAATAATTCAGGCAATTATAAATAATTATAAATAATTCAGGCAATTATAAATAATTCAGATTTCACTGATGTCCTGTACTTTTATTTGTTAAATCTACTCCCTCAGCCTCTGTGCTGCTGGGCCTTTGCTTGTGCTGTCTGTAATGCCTTCCTCCTCCTCTTAAATGATCAAATCCTGACTCTTTTGAGCCCATCTCAAAAACCCTAGTAATAATGGTAATCGTCCCTTAGTGAGGGCTAACTCTGTGCCGGGCACTGTTCTAAGTGCTTTATATATATTAAATCATTTGCTCCTCCCTGAGATTATTATTCTTGAGAATAATAGTACAAACTATGTGGCAGGTATTATTTGCCTTAGATGCATTACATCATTTACCCTTCGTGAGGCCACGGCTCTTGATAATAATAGTATGTACTATAAGATAGATATTATTTTTCCTGTTTTATGGGTGAAGCCATTAGGGAACAAAGACATGTCATAACTTACACAGAAATTACACAGCCCAAAAGTGGTAGAGCTGGGATTCGAAGCCAGATACTGTGGCCGTGGAGTCCATTTCTGAACCCCAGACCTGCATGTACCCCGCTCTGCCCTGTGAGACTCTTCAAGATATGACCCGCTTTCCCATTTAATGTTGGAACCACACAATTTATTATATTGTTTTTTCCTTGTGACGGAGCCTAAAATTACTAAATTTGTTCTCATTTCCCCCTTTAAAAGGAATTCTGCCATAGACGAGGTGGAATTAACTCAAGCATCCATCAACAGATGAATGGAAAATCAAAATGTGGTAGGAAGAGGCATAACTACAGTGATGATAAAAAGCTCAGTGAGGCCAGATGCGGTGGCTCACCCTGTAATCCCAGCACTTTGGGAAGCTGAGGCGGGCAGATCACTTGAACTCAGGAGTTCAAGACCAGCCTGGGCAACATGGCAAAACTCCATCTCTACAGAAAAAATAAAATTAAAAAAAAAGCTGGGCACAGTGGCATGTGACTGTAATCCCAGCATTTTGAGAGCCCAGGGCAGCAGGATTGCTTGAGCCCAGGAGTTTGAGACTAACCTGAGCAACATAGTGAGACCCCATCTCTACAAAAAAATTTAAAAATTCACCTGGCATGTTGGCCCATGCCTGTAGTCCCAGTTACTCAGGAGGCTGAGGTGGGAGGATTGCTTAAGCCTGGGCAGTGGAGGCTGCAGTGAGCGGTGATCACACCACTGCAGTCCAGCCTGGGCAAGAAAGCAAGACCCTGTCTCAAAAATAATTAAATAAATAAAAAAAAAAAAAGTTTAATGATTGCCAAGGGGTTCAGAAAGTAGAATAGGTCCTAAATTATAGTGTCATATAGAATAGTTTCACTGTCCTAAAAAAATCCCCTATTTTTTTTTTTTTTTTTTTTTTTTGAGACGGAGTCTTGCTCTGCCGCCCAGGCTGGACTGCAGTGGCCGGATCTCAGCTCACTGCAAGCTCCGCCTCCCGGGTTTACGCCATTCTCCTGCCTCAGCCTCCCGAGTAGCTGGGACTACAGGCGCCCGCCACCTCACCCGGCTAGTTTTTTGTATTTTTTTTTAGTAGAGACAAGGTTTCACCATGTTAGCCAGGATGGTCTCGATCTCCCGACCTCGTGATCTGCCCGTCTCGGCCTCCCAAAGTGCTGGGATTACAGGCTTGAGCCACCGCGCCCGGCCAAAATCCCCTATTTTTGGGAGGATTTTTGACACTATGCATGTGTCAAAACCCATAGAATTTTACAGCACAGAGCATACAAATTTTTAAAACATCATTTAGGAGAAGGATCCCAGGACAGAATATAGAATGTGGCAAAACAATATAACTGCATTAAAATGTATTAAACAACCTCACTGAAAGTTATAGAGGGGGAAAGATGCTGACAAGTAACTTTGAAAATTAGTGGAGCCTGTCAGATGAAAGGCAAAAGAAACTGTACATAAGCACTGTGCTCTACTTGATAAAGTTGTTTCACATGGGACTGAGGGTTACAATCCTGGTACTGCTATACATGCATACTGAAATCAAATAATTAAGTAAATGGATGGCAGATAGTAGGGGAAAATGTGGTATATACATACAATGGAATATCATTCAGCCTTGAAAAAGAAGGAAATCTTTCACATGCTACAACATGGATGAAGCTTGAGGACATTATGTTAAGTCAAAAAATGGTTTAATGGCTATAAAGTTTCAGTTTTTCAAGATGAAAAAGTTCTGGAGATTGGTCACACAACAATGTGAATATATTTAATACTATCAAACTATAGACTTAGAAATGGTTAAGATGGTAAACTTCATGGGGTGTGTGTGTGTGTGTGTGTGTGTGTGTGTGTGTGTGTGTGTGTTTACCAAATTAAAAAGAAAAAGAAAGGCCAGGTGTGGTGGCTCACACCTGTAATCCCAGCACTTTGGGAGGCCAAGACAGGCAGATCATGCAGTCAAGAGATTGAGACCATCTTGGCCAACACGGTGAAACCCATCTCTACTAAAAATACAAAAATCAGCTGGGCATGGTGGTGCACACCTGTAGTCCTAGCTACTTGGGAGGCTGAGGCAGGAGAATTGCTTGAACCTGGAAGGCGGAGCTTGCAGTGAGCCGAGATTGTGCCACTGCACTCCAGCCTGGTAACAGAGCAAGACTGTCTCGGAAAAAAAAAAAAAAAAAGAAAGAAAGAAAAAGAAAAAAGAAATTCTTCCTTTGCCTTCTAGGCTTCTCCCCTCTCCTCTGCCCTCTAAGGAGCCAGTTTTTGGTGGTTTCAAATCTGGGCTTTTGCGATGAGAGAGAAGGGAGAAACAACTGAGAAGCCAAAAGGACTGAGAGAAATTTACTACAAGGAAGAGGAGAACAGAGCTAAATTGAAAGGAAAGCAAAGTAGAAACCCACTTTGGTTGGTCATGTGGGTGTGCTGTTGGGACAAAGAGATTTTTTAGTTAGAATTAAGAATGAGTGGTTGGCTGGGCACAATGGCTCATGCCTGTAATCCCAGCACTTTGGGAGGCTGAGGCAGGCAGATCATTTGAGGCCAGGAGTTTGAGACCAGCCTGGTCAACATGGCAAAACCCCATCTCTACTAAAAATACAAAAATTAGCTGGGTGTGGTGGCATGTGCCTGTAGTCCCAGCTGTTTGAGAGGCTGAGGCAGGAGAATCGCTTGAACCTGGGAGGTGGAGGTTGCAGTGAGCTGAGATAGTGCCACTGCACTCCAGCCTGGGCGACAAAGCGAGACTCTGTCTCAAAAAAAAAAAAAAAAAAAAAAAGTGGTGGAGAAAGTTTTCCTGGTTAGCAGTAAAATAAATTAATGAAGGAGAATTTTAAGAGGTGCTCTGAGTTCTGATTTGGATCATCTTTGATTTTCTTCTAGAGACACTAATAAAAATGTTAATTTTCAGTTGCTGGATTGTTTCTCTGAATATCTCTGATGAGAGAATAATAATAATATTAGGTTACACAGTATGAAATTGCTGATATTTTATAGTTTTTGACCCAGAAAAGTCACAATTTCAAATGGTTTAATAACTGGTATTTATTGACCACCCGCCATGTGTCAGGTGCGGTTCCAAACGCTCTACATGTGTCAATTCATTTCATCCTCACAGCTAGCCTATGAGTGGCCACTATGATTATCCCCATTTTACAACTGAGGGAGCTGAACTACAGAAAGGTTAAGAAAAGTATCCCAGCTAATTAGTGATTGATCCAGAATCTGAATCCAATGGGCTTTGGAGCCAGTGTTCTGAGCCACTTGGGGCTTTGGCTTTTATGTGCAAGGTACCACTGAGCTACAGGGAGTATGGGAAATGCAGGGAGTAGTGACATATGGCTATCATTATAGGAAGTAAGACAGGGCCTCTGAAAATGAAAAGGTGGAAAACAGCAAGTAGCAGAAAGAAAGGCTCAGCGAAAGCGTTGGCAGGGGATTCCACAAGCATGTGGAAGGGGGCATGATGTTGGAGTATAGGGGTGGGAAGTGGGGAGTCTCTGACGGGTCTGACATTGCACCTTCAGACACAAGGGAGTGGGTACAAAGGTTAAATCTCTTGTTCGCCACCCTCCCCATTTGTGGATTTTTTTTTTCTGAGCGTATTAGATACATTGCTGCATAACAAATCACTCGATTTAGCAGCTTAAAACCACAAGTGTTTATTATTTCACAGCTTCTGTGAGTCAAGAATTCAAGAATGACTTAGTTGAGTGGTTGTGGTTAAGGGTCTCTCATGAGATTTCAGTGAAGCTACTGGCCAGGGCTGCAGTCATTTGCAGTCTTGACTGGGACTGGAGGATCTGCTTCCAAGATGGCTTCCATGGCTTTTGGGAGAAAACTTGTTTCCTCACCACCTGGGCTTTTCCATAAGGCTGCTCCAGTGTGTCCCCCAAATGGCAGCTGACCTCACTGAGAAAGTGATCCCAGAGAGAAAACAAAGAAGAAGCTGCAATGGATGCTATGACCTAACCCTGGAAGACACACCCATCATTTCTGCACTATCCTGTTGGTTACACAGGTCACCCCATCCACTGTGGAATGAGACTACATAAGAGTGTGAATCACTAGGAGCCATCTTGGAGGCTGGCTATCACACCAAGTTACTAACATTCATAAAAATGTAATTCCTAGAGCCTGGAGGTCCACAAGGGTGTGGACTTGGCTTCGTTCATTGTTGTGTCCCTAAAACCTAAAATAGTGCTGGGCACATAGTAAAGGCTCAATAAATATTTTATAAATGAATGACAAAGAAGACCGTAGGGCAGGTGGCACTTTACTTGGCTTGGATGGAAGCATAAGATTTGCTAAGTTTTCAAGGTTTTTTTGTCGTTTTTCCTTCAAGACAAAATCATTCATTTCATACAAATATTAAGCAGAATGTATCCTACCCCACAGAACCCACTTTACAAAAACATGAGTCAATGAGACGATGCTTTAAAAACTTTTAGCACAGTGCCTAGGACAGAGTAAATGGTCAATTATTTTGATCAAAACTTTTTATTAAAATTTTTTTCTTTTTTTTGCCAAATAGGGGGCGCAGTTTGTTTGTTTGTTTGAGACAGTGTCTTGCTCTGTCACCCAGGCTGCAACGCAGTGGTGCAATCTCGGCTTACTGCAACCTTCACCTCCCGAGTTCAAGCGATTCTCATGCATCAGCCTCCTGAGTAGCTAGGATTACAGGCACGTGCCACCATGACCGGGTAACTTTTGTATTTTTAGTGGAGACAGGGTTTTACTATGTTGGCCAGGCTGGTCTCAAACTCCTGGGTTCAAGTGATCTGCCCGCCTCTGCCTCCCAAAGTGTTGGGATTACAGGTGTGACCCACCACTCCTGGCCAAATCAAATCTTAATAACAAGTTAGTGTGTGTCTATGGCAGATTGTATTTTTTAAACATGGCCATACTCATACATGTATCCCATCCAACATGCTTTTCTTATAATATTACTGAACTTCTTACACAGAAAGATGGGGGTCTATGTTTTCTCTTTTTAAATCTGGGTAGGGGCTTGTGATTTCTCCAACCCACAGAGCTCAGCAGAAGGGATGCTATATGACTTCTGAGACTAGGTCAGAAGAAGGATACAGGCTTAGCCCACCTTTGTCTCGATACACTTGCCATTGGAACCCACCACTATGTTGTGAGGAAGCCACGGCGACAAGGAGAGCCATGTGTGAGTATTCTATTGACAGTGAGCACCCGTTGCCAGACATGTGAGTCAATGAGCTTTCATATGATTCCAGCCCCAGACTCTGAGTCTTTCAGTTGACGGGCAAGACATCATCGCCACTGTATCCTGTCTGAATTTCCAGCCCACAGAAACTGTGAGAAATAGTCATTATTGTTGTTTTAAGTCACTAAGTTTTGGGGTAATCTGTTATGCAGCAATACATAACTAATAAAATATCCTTCCAGAATTTCCTCTAACTAGCTTCAGGGGAAAATGATATTTAATTATGTATTCACTCATTTACTCACTCAACCACGAAACCCAAAAGGGTATATTTGGCTTCAGACATGCTATTCTAGGGGGCTCAAATGATGTCATCAGAGTTCTGTGTCTTTCTTCTATTTGTTGTACCTTTCTGTAGCTCTAAGCTTTGCTCCATTTTACAGCTCAAGATTTCAGGAGAAGAGTATTTCCCCCCAGTAGCAGCATAAACCCCCAGGAAGACCTGAATCACCTGCTGTAACAGTGAGTCATGTTTTCAATTTCAAGTCACAGGCAATTCTCCTAAAAATGATTTAAAGATTAAGCCAAAAGGACATTTACCATTTACTTATAAGAAGCCCAGAGTAGGAGGTCCCAGCACTAGTCAGATAGCAAGGACATAAGTGTTTTCTCTCCTCCACTCTATCCTTATGCTTGGTGCCTCACAATTATAATGTGGCCTCCCCAGCTTCAGTCATCACAACTGCCTTCAAGGCAGGAAGGAAAGCGAAGGAACCAGAAACCGCCAGTTTGTTTCTCAAGCACAGCACTTTTCTCAGGAAGTAAAATATCTAACCAGAAGCCATCCTCCTCCCTCGTTGGGCAGAACGAAGTGACTTGGCCACGCCGTAGCTGTGGGAGAAGCTGTGAGGTCGTTGACTTTCCAGTTTCTCCAGTGGGAAGCAGCTAGGGAGAAGGAGGCTGTGAATGGCTGCTGGGTTAGTGTCTTCCATGCCTGCCTGGCCTTGAACTAATCATGGCCAGAGCCATGGAGTCTCTAACTGGTTCAATCCTAGGTCAAAGGGTAGGGCCAGCACCATGCAAACTATGAATTGAGCAGAATTTGGGGGGTAACAGCTGGGCAGGTTGTTTGCCCAAAGCAAGGGTGCATTAGAAGGTATAAAAATATCTGACCATACAAAAGTTGCAGAGTGTTCCATTGTGTGGATGAACTCACAATTCTTCTAATTTGCCAACTTTAGTTCCAAGACAAGAGGATGGGAGGATAAGTGCAGTTTAAACACAGGTGTGGAGTAGGAGGAGTACAGGGAGACAGGAGGTTAGGGCTAGAGAGCATTTCAGTATGGTTAGAGAGTGGGTTGCAAGGAGGGTTAGGAGGAAATAAGGGGTAAGTAATTACAGCTGGCTGTGAATGCCAAGCTATGCTAATATTTCATTTAAAAGTCACAACAGCCACAGGAGGGCAGTATTACTTAATTTCCACTCAATTCTCATGTTTCAGGTAAGAAAACTGAGACCTGGGGAAGTTGAGTCATTTGCTTGAATTACTCACTCAAGAACCAGAAATTAGCCAGACCAGAATTGAAAGGCAGGTCTTTCCGATTAGTCCCCAAGCTGACCCAAGAGCCTCCAGGCTTCACAGAGACCCTGTACTGGTTCCCTGCAGAAGGGGTAACTCAGGGGAAATGGGCTCAGTCACCAGAAGTCACCGTCTTCCTAGAAAGGTCTGGATGCAGATGCTGCACACCTGGCCCACGTTATCAGACGTGTTTGGAGATTGGAGTTGGAGCTTCACTGTGAAACATCTGCAGTCCTAATGTTGAGACATTTCTGGCTGGGCGCGGTGGGCTCACGCCCAGCACTTTGGGAGGCCAAGGCGGGCAGATCACCTGAGGTCAGGAGTTCGCGACTAGCCTGGCCAACATGGTGAAACCCTGTCTCTATTAAAAATACAAAAATTAGCTAGGCATGGTGGTGGGCACCTGTAATCCCAGCTACCCAGGAGGCTGAGGCAGACTTGCTTGAACCCGTGAGGTGGAGGTTGCAGTGAGCCGAGATCACACCACTCTACTCTAGCCTGGGCAACAGAGCCAGACTCCATCTCAAAAAAAAAAAAAAAAAAATTTCTGACTGAATTTAAAAATAAACAAAAACTACACAAACACCAAGCCATTCACAGGCTCTCAGGATTTGGAAAATAAAAAACAAACAAACAAAAATAACACTGAGGCAAAAAGCAAGTCCCCCATAGTGTAAAGGTATCAGCTCCAACATCTCTGGTCTCATCAGGGCCTCGCCAGATGAAGCCTACTCCTCGCAACCTGGTCCGGAGCTGCAGCTGGGCCCAAGGGCTGGGTGAGCGCCTGGGGCTGTCCACAGTGAGCAGATTCGGCAGAATTGCAGATCGTGGCCACCCGGCTGACTGAGGAAGGCCCTGTCACCTGTCATGAAGCCAGAATTCCTTTGGCCTTTTGCTGCGGGAGGAAAATTAGGTTGATTCAGGAGATCTCGCCACTGCTCCCTAGCACTGACCAAAGTCCGGGATGTCGGACTGTGAGGTCATATATCACAAGTCTCTGTACTCCTTTGAGCCCCAGTTTCCATATCAATAAAATGGCGGTAATCATATCTGACGATTGGGCAGGATTCTATGAAATAATGGGCACAAAGCTCTTGCAAAACCCTATGTAATGGAAGATGTTACTGATGACCAGCACTCAAGTCCTTCCTCCAGCCTCTGCATGGAAAGTTCCCAAGTGTCCCTAGAAGTCTCGAACACTCTAATGTTGAGTGGAAAGAATACGATGGATCTCTTGTTCTGATATAGAAGCGTCCCAAATTCAGTCATACCAGCTGGGAGGCAGTGCCCGCTAGCGGTAAAAAGCATGGATTTGGGATTTGGACAGATTCCCCTGAATTGAAGTCTTAGGCAAACCACTGGTGCCTCTGGCCAAGTTAACTTTTCTCTCCAAGCGTCAGTTTCTCCACTTGTTTTTTTTTTTTTTTTTGAGACAGAGTCTCGCTCTGCCGCCCAGGCTGGAGTGCAGTGGCCTGATCTTGACTCACTGCAAGCTCCACCTCCCGGGTTCACGCCATTCTCCTGCCTCAGCCTCCCGAGTAGCTGGGACTACAGGCGCCCGCCACCTCGCCCGGCTAGTTTTTTTGTATTTTTTAGTAGAGACGGGGTTTCACTGTGTCAGCCAGGATGGTCTCGATCTCCTGACCTTGTGATCCGCCCGTCTCGGCCTCCCAAAGTGCTGGGATTACAGGCTTGAGCCACCGCGCCCGGCCAGTTTCTCCACTTGTTAAAAAGTAATGGCAAACCTACTACTGGAGCTTAATAAGGATTAAGTGAAATAATGCAGGTCAAATATCTGACCCTTGATATATATAAGCCTCATGTGTATGTGTTCCCATTTATGTAAAATAACAGTGTAAGCATATTCATAGAAAGCAATTCAGAATGTACTCTAAGCAATGGTTATCTTGGTGTGGGGAGTTGGGGAAACCAAGGGCCTGCCTTTTTCTCTATTATATAATGCTGCAAAGTTTGATCTTTAAAAAAGGACTTTAAAAAGTCCAATTGTATTTTAAACAACAAAAGTTTTAATACCTGGGTAAATAAATGCCATCTAAACAAATAAAGAAACTGAAGACAGAGCCAGGCCCAACCCTAGGAGACTGAGGAAGCGATTCTGCTTTGCCTGCCCCCAGCTCAACCCCTGCACTAAAAACCCCGGCCCCAGCCCCAAGTTCCAGAGGGCTGTATTCCTGGGGGCGACCCGGCACGCCTCAAGTCTCCCTCCTCTTGCACAAAAAAAAAAAAAAAAACCCCAAAAAACCACCAGGCTCGAATCCCCGCCTCTCAAGGGAAAGTGTGTTTTTTACGGTCTGTTCCAGGGCCTGCCGGAGCCACCGGCCGAGGTGAGACTGTGAGTGGCCAGAATCCCTCCGCCGGGAGAGTCAGTCCCAGTAGCTGCGGCCCCGCTGAGTCAGCCCAGCGGGCGGCGCACGCTGCGCCGCGTGACCCGCAGCCACGTGACCCGCGCCGGGCCGGGCCGCCGGCGCAGTAGCTGTAGCCGCCGCGGGAGGCGTACGCGTAAGTGGGGAGGAGGGCTGGCAGGCACCTTCCTCGCGGGCCGGAGCGCGGAGCGCTGCCCCAGCCCTACGGCACCCGGGGTCGGGACCCCGGGGAGCCGCTCTCACACATTTTCCAGCCGGGATCGGAGGGTCGATGGGGTGGTAATCGGGGTGGGGGACACGCTGTACCCCACCGACGACCGCGCGGGCCACCTTCGCCTCTTGCTTTCCCACTCCCACTAACCGCAGTGCTGGGGGAGCAAAACGTCCTCCTTCTGGAGCGATTACCTTTTACCTTTTGTGCTTTGGGGGAAACTGAGGACCCAGAGGGGTTCGCAAAGCAAGGCGGGCCAGTAGGAACACCCCTCTGCTAGTCCCTCAGCACACAGCTCCCCAGGCAGAGCTCATTGCCCCACCTGCTCTAGTGGCCCAGCATGATCCTATGACCCCTCTACTTCTTGAGGAAGAGTCTTGGGGTAGAGGGCGGGGAGTGTGGAGAGTATCCCGCTCCCGTGGGGGCAGGGATGAGGGAGGCGGGGCTGAGCAGAGCATCTATCCGGATGGTAACAGCCAACATAGTAAATACTAAGTGGTTTACACGCATTCTCTCATTTCGTATTACCCGTCGTGAAGTCTGTGAAGTAGGTACTATTGTCCCAATTTTTATAAAGGAGGAAACGGCTCAGAGAGAACTTAGGTCCTTTGACCGAGGTCCTTTAGTTGGTAAGTGAAGGAACTGAGATTAGAACCCAGATCTGCCCCCAGTAGCGCCTCCTAGTGGACTGTGGGTGGTGGAGGCGACTGGCCCAACCTCTTAGCTCCTCTGTGAATAGAAAGGCCTTTTTCCTGGCTCAGACAGCTTGGGAAGGGGGGATTGTTGCTGGGTAAGAGAGGCTTCTCCCACCACCTCCATCTCTTTCTCTGCCCCTTACCATTGATTCCTTTCTGTCATCCCCTCTCCCCCACTGCAGGACAAGATGAAACTCATCATCCTGGACCACTATTCTCAGGCCAGCGAGTGGGCGGCTAAATACATCAGGAACCGCATCATCCAGTTTAACCCAGGGCCAGAGAAGTACTTCACCCTGGGGCTCCCCACTGGTGCGTTCTTGGATGGAGAGGGTGCCGTGGATAGGAGTGGAGAGAGTAGGCAACAGGGGCCAGGTACACGGGCTCACTCAGCCAAGGGACTTCACGGGGGCTCTGGGGTACTGGTGCTGAGAGAGTACCTTCCTGCCCCTTCCACATACAAAGGACCCAGCTTCCCTTATGGGTTGGTTTAGTGCTGCCTGTTCCTGCAGAATCCTGGAGCAGAAGGGATATTGGTTAGGCAGGAAGAACTTGATTTTTAGGCTACATCCTAAGTCAGCCTTGTCCACCAGGGTTTCTTAACAGAATTAAGTCCTGATACCCTAAGACATTCATTTTATGTAATGAATTAATTTCTCTTCTCTATATCTAGAGGAGTACTAGCTAAGTACCATCCTTGGGAGAATTGAGAAGATAGTCACTTAGGTAATTTTCTGTAAGGCTTAATTAAACACAGGACCTAAGTAAAAAACAGTCCTAATTTCTTTTGGAAAAAATCAAAATGTTGCTTTTTCAGAAAGATATTTTGACCCCAGCTCCTCAAGACAAATGTCCTGATTATTTCTTTCAGAGATGGGTGGGTTTGCCCTAGTGGCCGTTCCTGACCCATCCATTAGAGTGTGTATGTGTGTGTGGTGTGTGTTGGGGGGGGTTCTTCAAGCTTTTTCTTTTTTGTCTTCCTTGCAGTCCAAACTTTTTCTGTAAAAGGCCAGTAGTAAATATTTTAGACTTCACTAACCATATAGTCTCTGTTGCAACAACCTCACCCTTCTGTTGTTTGAAAGCAGCTATTATTAGCCTGGCACAGTGGCGCTCACCTGTAGTCCCAGCTACTTGGGAGGCTGAGGTAGGTGGATCGCTTAAGCCAGTAGATTGAGGCTGCAGTGAGCCAAGATTGTGTCACTGTACTCCAGCCTGGGTGACAGAGTGAGACCCTGTCTCAAAAAAAGAGAAGACAATATATAAGTGAATGAGTATGGTTGTAGGCCAATAAAACTTTATGGACACTGAAGTTTGAACTTATATAATTTTCACATGTCACAAAATGTTGTTATTCTTTAATTTAAAAAAACTATTTAAAAATGTAAAAACCAGTCCAGGCACAGTGGCTCACATTTGTAATTTCAGCACTTTGGGAGGCTGAGGTGGGCAGATTGCTGGAGCCCAGGAGTTTGAGATTCGCCTGGGGAACATGGCAAAACCCCATCTCTACAAAAAAATACAAAAATTAGCTAGGCATGGTGGCACATGCCTATAGTCCCAGCTGAGGCTGCGGTGTGAGGTGTGAGGATTGCTTGGGCCTGGTCGAGGCTGCAGTGAACCATGATTGTGCAATTGCACTCCAGCCTGGGCGACAGCAAGATTCTGTCTCAGAAAAGAAAAGAAAACCATTCTTAACTCATGAGCTGTATAAAAACAGGCTGCAGTGCTGGGCGTGGTGGCTCATGCCTGTAATCCCAGCACTTTGGGAGGCTGAGGTGGGTGGATCATTTGAAGTCAGGAATTCGAGACGAGCCTGGCCAACACGGTGAAACCCCACCTCTACTAAAAATACAAAGATTAGCTGGGCATGGTGGCAGGCACTATAATCCTAGCTACTCAGGAGGCTGAGGCAGGAGAATCAGTTAAACCCAGGAGACAGAGGTTACAGTGAGCTGAGATCGTGCCACTGCACAGGCCAGATTTGGCCTGTGGACCAAAGTTTGCTGAGCTCTGCAGTAGAGGTTTGTGGGAGTAGTATCCACCTGTGCCTGTGAAACCACCAATGTCTCAGGCCCTCTGGAGGCTGTGCTAACATCCTGTCTCCTAACTGTGGAGAGAAACAACCTCTCTATGGGTCAGAGTCTGGTCTTCTGAAACCATTCCCTCATTCCCATCATTGCAGAGTCAGATCCAAGCTCTTCAGTGGCATTAAGGCCCTCCAAAACCTAGCCTCTCCCTGCCTGTCCTGCTTGAACCAACAGGACAGCATTTCCACACGTGTTCCTTGGAACATTCCTTCTGTTAGATGTAGCACCTGTCAGGGTTCTGAGTGGAAACTGCAGAAACCAACTCCAGCTAAATTAAGCAGAAAAGGAGTTTATTGGCTAGATACTGGGAAGTTCAGAGAATTCATGGGAAGGCTAGAAGTTTGGAAAATGGCAGGAGAGAGGAAGCTATGTGGCTTAGGCATAGCTAAGGCCTTGTCACACGGACCAGCTGATTATTTTGCGTGAGTTGTGGGGAGCTGCCATTCACCCAGCAGGTATTTGTTGAGTGCCCTCTGTGTGCAAAGCTGTTCTAGCCTCTAAGGATACAGCAGTGAACAAAAAGGATATAAACTTCTGCCTTCTGAGGCTTAAATTATAATGGGAGAGACAGATAATAAACAATTAGCAAAATATAGAGTATGTTAGATGGTGATAAGAGGAAAGGAGAAACATGAAGCAGGAAAGGATAGGGAGTGTGTTGGCAGGGGTGGGGCTGTGCAGTGTTGGATATGGTGGCAGGGAGGGTCTCATAGCCGGGGGCCAGGTTCTGTGGAGCCTTAGAAGGACTGGTGTTGCTGAGGGTGAAATGAGAAGCTAATGGTGGGTTTTGAAAAGAATGGTGACATGATGTAATCTCGGTAGTTTTTTTTTTTCTTTCATTTTTTTAGTTTGCAAAATTTGAAATATTCAGAAGTTAAAAAAAAAAAAAAACAGGTCAATACCATTCACCTAAATTCACCAATTGTTACCATTTTGCCACATTTGCTTTAACCTTTCTCTGGCTCTTGTTCTGTATCTACACACACACACACGTTTTTTTTCTGAACCATGTGAAAGTAAGTTCCAGACATCCTGACACTTCTCTCTAAATCCTTCAGCACATATCTCCTGAGAATAAGGACATTCTCCTACACAACTATGATACCATCATACCTAAGAAAATGAAAAATCACGCCATCATCTCATATGCAAACTATGTTCACAATTTTTTCTCAGTTGTCCACATTTATCTTTTATAGGTTGGTTTTTTAAAAATCCAGTGTTCAGTCAGGGTTCATGCATCTTTAGTCTTTTAATATACAGTGTCCTCCTACCTTTTATTATGTGTGTGTTTTTATGACATTGACTTTTTTGTTTTTTTTCAAGATGGAGTCTGGCTCTGTTGGCCAGGCTGGAGTGCAGTGGTGCGATCTCGGCCCACTGCAACCTCTGCCTCCCAAGTTCAAGTGATTCTTGTGCCTCAACCTCCTGAGCTTACAGGCACATGCCACCGTGCCCAGCTAATTTTTGTATTTTTAGTAGAGACGGGGTTTCACCATGTTGTCCAGACTGGTCTTGAACTCCTGACCTCAAGTGATCCACCTGCCTTGGCCTCCTAAAGTGTTGGGGTTACAGGCGTGAGCCACCACGCCCGGCCATGACATTGACTTTTTAATGAGACTCAACTAGGGCTTCGCTGCTCCTCAGGGAAGTCTTCCTTGAACCCTGAAGCACTGGGTGAGCTTGTACTTTACCCCATCACAACTGATGTTCCTGCTTTGTGTTCTGCTCCTAAACAGTTGAGTTATTTTAGAGTAGCTACTGTCCCTTGCTCCCCTGTGTCCTTATCACATGGCCCTGTGCCTTGCACATAGTACTTGTTCAGGGATTATCATGTCAATAATTAAGTCTGATGTTCACTCAGGCACTAATCAGAGTGATTTCAGTCATCAGTGTGCTGGATACTGGGGATTCAGCAGTGATCAAGGCAGACACAGTCCTGCCCTCCTGGAGCTTAAAGTCTAGTGGCAAAATAGGCATTAAACAAACAATTAATGGATGGATGGCAGTTAGGATTGGAGTACTGGCTAGGACTTCAGATCTGACAGGTTCTCCCTGTGAGCAGCCCAGACTCATTCCTGTATACCCTCTGGGCTTCCAGACTTGGGGTGCAAGGGGTGTTCATGGCTGTGGCCACTCTTTCAGGGAGTACCCCACTTGGCTGCTACAAGAAGCTGATTGAATACTATAAGAATGGGGACCTGTCCTTTAAATATGTGAAGACCTTCAACATGGATGAGTACGTGGGTGAGTCTCTCTTTCAAGGTTCTTTCCTGATTCTAGGAGACTGATGCTCCTCCTCTCATTGGCCCAGCCCTGGAGAGGAATCAGGGAGCCAGTGACATTTGATGATAGGCTCAATTATCAATATTTACCTCTTGGTTTACTCAGCTCTAAAATGGGGCTAGTAAAGCTGACCTCACAGGTTGTAAGCATTAAATGATATCATAAAAGATGTGGAAGTTTCTTACACATAACAAATACTTAATACATATTAGAGTATCTCCTTCTCCTGCCTGCTCCCCAACTCCATGCCATTTCTTTCTGGAACAAATGACTGCAAGTGGGATCCTGGCTGGGGTGTTTCCCCTAGGATCTGGATCTGTGCTTCCTCTCCTGTGTGTGGCCTCCAGCTCCCCTTTCTGCCAGGTACACTTGGAGGGGACCCGAGATTGGTGTCCTTCCTGCTGCTGAAAGGCTATACCTTAGTCTTCTGTCACCTCCCCTTCACCCAGTCCTTTTGTAATAGCTTCATTTTAAACATCCTTTTTAAAAGAAAAAAATTGTG
Organism: Macaca nemestrina; assembly: GCF_043159975.1. Classification (NCBI taxonomy): domain Eukaryota; kingdom Metazoa; phylum Chordata; class Mammalia; order Primates; family Cercopithecidae; genus Macaca; species Macaca nemestrina. The sequence continues at coordinate 38,430,846 of NC_092130.1, forward strand.
GTAAAATACATGTAACATGACATTTACCATCTTAACCACCTTTCTATGTATAGTTCAGTAGTGTTAAGTGCGTTCACATTGTTGTGCAACCAATTTCTAGAACTCTTTTCATCTTGTAAGACCCAGGCTCTATACCCGTAAAACAGTAACTTCTCGTTTCCCCCTTCACCAGCCGCGGAAACCACCATTTTACTGTCTGTTCCTATGAATTTGACTACTCTAGAATCAAACTAGAGTATATAACTGGAATCATAAAGTATTTGTCTTTTTGACTGGCTTCTTTCACCTAGCATAAAGTCCACAAGGTTCATCCATTGTTGTAGCGTGTGTCAAAATTTCCTTCCTTTTTAAGGCTGATTTTACATACTCTTAATGCTTAACATTAAACATTATTATTTTTTTTTCCTGGCTGAAAAAAAAAGTTGATTTGGGGAAGCCTTGAGATAGTTCCCTCTAACCACCTGGTGTTCAAGCTGGAATGTATTCAGGCTGAGTGGGGTAGAACTGGGAGTGGATGGTGGGGTGAGAGGCACAGGGTGAGGGGTGTGCTTGCTTGCTTTCTAAGATGAGTGCAGCCCTACCCCAGGGGGCCAGAGTGTCTCCAGCCTCTAACTTAATGGTCATTGCCTTATGAAAAGCAGATTCGAATGTGGGGATTTCCCAGGCCCTTGGTGTGTAGTTACTCTGGCCCAGCTCTGTGGCCACAGATGGTGGTGCTGGGTGGGTGGACACTTACGGATACTGGCTCAGTCTGTCCCAAGTGGCTAGGGGTCAGAGGGCTGGTGCCTAAGGCTCCCAGATGGGCAGACCCCTGGGAGTGTCTCTGTAGGTCAGCTTGGTGTCCTGGCATCCTTCTTAGGAGGGAGGCTTTGGCTTGGCCTAGGCATGACTGAGTGCCCCATGGCCCCACAGGCCTTCCTCGAGACCACCCAGAGAGTTACCACTCCTTCATGTGGAACAACTTCTTCAAGCACATTGACATCCACCCAGAAAACACCCACATTCTGGATGGGAATGCAGTCGACCTACAGGCAGAATGTGATGCCTTTGAAGAGAAGATCAGAGCTGCAGGTGGGATCGAGCTATTTGTTGGAGGTAAGCTTGACACTCTGCAGCACACAATCCAGGGCCAGACCCGTGGGAAGGAGGACAAGACACCACGCCTATCTCCAGACAGCTTCCTCTGGGCGTGCTAGTGACCGCACAGACAGGCAGGAGAAATGGGCTCTGCCTGGCTCTGTTACTCAGGAACTGTGTTATTTTGGGGATCTCTTTGTGCAGTTTGATGCCTTGTCTATAAACTGAGAGGTTTGGGTTTGGACTCTGAGGTTCTGTCTACTCCCCAGTCTTAAGGTTTTATGGATCAGTCCTGGAACTTATCTAAACATTTAACATCATGGACTCCTGTAGTTCCAAAAGTCTCCACACAGCCCCTATAGATAGCCAGTTGAACCCCAGAGAAGTTAGGTGACTCACTGAAGGTCCGCAGGTGGCAGCAGGTGTCTGCTTCTTGGATTTGTGCTCGGGTCCTCTGGGCTGCCCTTTTGTGTGTCCATCTGTCGCCACCTCTGGAGTTACCCATGAGGGGTAACATTGAATTGCCTTTTATTGCTCTAGAGATCACTGTTCTGTACTTGAAGGTGGGGAGGAGGTAGGAAGCTCTCATCCTCTGAGATTTTAGAACCTTGGCAGCCCCTTCCCGGTTCTCTGGGTGTTTTGTTCACTGCACCTCTATCCCAGCAGCAGGACCCTCTAACTACAGGCGGAAGAGACAGAGAAGGTCCACTTTCCTGACAATCTGGGGAGGCAGAAGCTGTTTGGAGTGCTTCTTCCTCAGTTTTTTGGGGGTGATAGCAAGTTAACAATGTGTGTGCCTTAGACAGAAATGGTGGGGAGGGTCTCCTCTGAGACAGTATGTCAAAGAGAAATAAATGGTAGGGAGGGGGACAGAGTACCTGCTCAGGGCTGCAAATGAGAAAGGTGACACAGCTTTCAATGATTTTTTTTCAGACCCTAGTTAGGGAAGGAGAAATTGTCCATTCTTGAAATCTTGGATCCCTGGGACTCACAAAGCTGCGTGGGCTCTCTCCCTGTAGGCATCGGCCCTGATGGACACATTGCCTTCAACGAGCCAGGCTCCAGTCTGGTGTCCAGGACCCGTGTGAAGACACTGGCCATGGACACCATCCTGGCCAATGCTAGGTTCTTCGATGGAGAACTCACCAAGGTGCCCACCATGGCCTTGACGGTGGGGGTGGGCACTGTCATGGATGCTAGAGAGGTGAGGATGCAAGGGCCCCACCAGCTTTGCGCTGGGTGGACTTGTCTTTCTCTTATTAATCTTAACTATACTTGTACCACCTACATTCTTATTAAAGATGAAGACATGATAAATAAAGCTAAAATCCCTGCTGACCCTGTTACTCACTGTTCCTCTTGCCTCTTTGGAAGACATCATTATTCCCAGTGTGAGGTGAATCCCTTGAGCATGTTTTTGGTGCCTTTGGCTGACTGCCTGGGACAGCAGGCTCTCTGGCCTCGGGCCCCTTTCATGCTTTTCACAGGCAGAGAGGAGGCCAGCATCACTAATGTTGGAATATGAATTTTGTACCTGACCAGGTATGGAGAGAGAGGCTCCCTTGTTCCTTGTAGTTGGCAGAGGTCACTGTTTGGACACCAAGGATGCTTGTGCTTCTAGCCCCGTGCTCAGAGATTAATAAATGTGGTGAAGTGTGATTAAAATATAAGTGTTTTAAACTGAATTTAGCTTTTCCCCTAAAAAATTGACTATCATTTGAATTTGAATTTTTTGTGGTTCCAATTTCCTTATTTTCATTAGAACTTTAGAAGCGTTTTCTCTTCCTTTCTGATGTGCATTCAGTGGGAAGCAGCTATAGACATGTTAAATTTACATTTCTTTGCCCAGGCCAATAGACAAGCATCTAAATCAGTGAAAAATTCCCTGTTTAAAGTGAACTTTTGTGATATGAGTGACAGCGCCCAGATTTCTGTTGGGTAATCTTCAATCAGTATGTGGGGTGGGGGTGTTTACTCGCTGTTTTTAGCCTTGCAGCTTAAACCTGTTTTTATCATGAGGGCATCTTGATCTGGGAAAGGACCTGGGACTGGAAATCAGGAGATTATCTTTTCTAAAAAGAGTTCTGGGTTGCTGAGGGGTCCGGAATAAATAGTCATATTCCCTCTCTGCTTCTGTGTTCTAATCTTTTAAGAAAGGAACAGTACATCTTGTTCACAACTCTGTGGCACATGTGAATTAAAATGAAAGGAAATCTATAGAACTGAGTTATTTTCTCTTTTCCTGCCCTTGAATAGAGCTGATTTCTTTAAGATCACTTACATTCTTGATATCTTAACTGTTAAGTGGAGACTGTGCCTTTGTTTTATTATATATTAACAAAAACCATCACCCCAGGTCACATTAGTTCATAGGTTTAATGCTATGAACTGAAAGTGACCAGATAATGGAGCAGCCTTCCTGGGATTCAGCCTTAGAGGTCCCACAGATAACTCCTACCATTGCCTGCAAAGCATCCTTGCTGGTGGTGCAGGTTAGGAGCCCTCTTTCACAAACTGTGCTTGTGGAGAGTCACCAAGCTGACGGGATAGCGGGCCTGGGCATGGCATGTCTGTTTACAGGGCACTTTCATAGGCATCATCAAAGATACCTGGAGGCACTGTCACGTGGTGGTCAAGAACATGAACTTTAGGGTCATAAATGACCCTGGGCAAGTTACTTAACCCCCCAGGCTCTGTTTTCTTATCATATAACATGGGGATAATGATGCTGCCTGCCTTGGGTTATTTGTGTGATAAAGCACAAGGAGCACTGAGCAAAAGTATGTTGCATGGTAACCACTTACAATGTGATATGAAAAACAATCATTCTTACAACTGTTTAGGGTGTCTGGAATGCTCCCCTCTATCACGGACTTGTTTTCTGATCCCCAGGTGATGATCCTCATCACAGGTGCTCACAAGGCATTCGCTCTGTACAAGGCCATCGAGGAGGGAGTGAACCACATGTGGACCGTGTCTGCCTTCCAGCAGCATCCCCGCACCGTGTTTGTGTGTGATGAGGATGCCACCTTGGAGCTGAAAGTGAAGACTGTCAAGTATTTCAAAGGTGAGGGAGGTGTGGGTCCAGGAACAGGTGGTCAAGCTCAGGGTGTACCGGGAGTTAGTAGTAGATCCAGCTTTCATCCTCTAGTCGTTTTACTTGACAACTGTAATCTTAAGAAATATCAAACCCAACTGCATCACACTACACTGTCATTTATTTTCCACCTGTGACTGCAAAGATCCATTTCTGGAGATATGTTTGCTCTGAGAAGGAGGAAAGAAAATGCCGAGTATGGTCCAAGGACTATGTGATGACCTCACAGTGCCATTGAGCCTCAGGTTTTCTCTTTTCAAATCTTAAACAGCCATTCCCCTCAGCTCACTGCAGGCTCCGCCTCCCGGGTTCACGCAATTCTCCTGCCTCAGCCTCCCCAGTAGCTGGGACTACAGGCGCCCGCCACCTCGCCCAGCTAGTTTTTTGTATTTTTTAGTAGAGACGGGGTTTCACCGTGTCAGCCAGGATGGTCTCGATCTCCTGACCTCGTGATCCGCCCGCCTCGGCCTCCCAAAGTGCTGGGATTACAGGCTTGAGCCACCGCGCCCGGCTGGATCTTCATTTCTTTTACCTTTTTTTTTTTTTTGAGACAGTGTCTCACTCTGTCACTCAGGCTGGAGTGCAGTGGTATGATCTCGGCTCACTGCAACCTCCACCTCCCGGGCTTAAGTGATTCTGCTTGACTCAACCTCCCAAGTAGCTGGAATTACAGGTGCCCGCCACTATACCCGGCTAATTTTTGTATTTTTAGTAGAGACGGGGTTTCGCCATGTTGCCCAGGCTTGTCTTAACTCCTGACCTCAGGGGATCCACCCATCTCGGCCTCCCAAAGTGCTAGGATTACAGGCATGAGAGCCGCCATGCCCGGCTCTTCTTTTACTTTAAAAGGATGCATACTGCTTTAGGCAAACATGTGAAAATCCTCCTTTACTCAAGCAGGTCAATTAGGAATTTGTTCTTTGCTGAAAAGACTAACCTTTAAATAGCCAACTCCCATAGTGATTGAATTTATAAAAGTTCCATGAATATAGTACTCACTGTGAATAACTCTTCTTGTACTTAGGGTGTTTATCATTTGGGGATCATAGAGAAAAGAGAGAAGAGTCAGCTCTAAGACAAAATTTGAGAGCTCCTGGATGTTATGATTGATAATCAAGGAACTCTTGCCACTGCCTGAATTAACTACTTTTTAATTTTTTGTAGGTTTAATGCTTGTTCATAACAAGTTGGTGGACCCCTTGTACAGTATCAAAGAGAAAGAAACTGAGAAAAGCCAATCTTCTAAGAAACCATACAGCGATTAGCCTGTGCTGGGACCTAGTGTCAAGTACCCATAGGGAAAGGCAGGTCTTTCTGGAAATTGTCTTTAGAAGAAAGAATTGTATTTCTTTAATCTAATATGGGTACTCCAGATAAGTGGGTAAACTTATTGTTCTTGGCCATGAGGCTGGGAGCCTAGTCATGGAGTTTAGCTATAGGGAGAATGATTTGTTTGTAACTTAATCAGAAAAAAAATCTCTGCAAAATGTACTCCATCATTTTGATGTCTGCCAAACCCAGGTTGGGAGTTTTAAACTTTTTGTTCTGCTTCAGCCACGGTTCACATGTACAACACACTCCCATCAGGAATTTCTCTCCTTACATGCACTGATTTTCAAGTGGGAGGGAATTAGGGGCTTGTGTATATTGGATGCCACCTCTTTGAAGAGTCTTGAGAGTCCTTCTTGCACAGGCCTGCCCCTTGGTTGAGAACCATTGTTCCAGGTTAAGGCACAAACTCTCAATATCTAAAGTGCAAGGAAGCAGGCTCTTTGGTCAGTAACAAGTGCAGTGGAAAGAAAACGATCCCTTCCTTCCTTCTTCCAGTTGTTTTCCAGTTTCACAGCTTTTCTCTGAACTGGGAGAACCTGGGGGTGGATTTGGGTGGGTGGGGTCAAAGAGGCGGCTTCTACTGATAAACCCAGAGCCTCAAGGGGCCCAGCCATGTCAAACTTCTCTCCCTCAGGGACTCTGCAGCATCAAAAGGAGGAAGGTGGAAGCCGTTTTCCCCCCAGAGCCCTGTGTTTTTGTGAAAGGCCTCACTGTGGCTCCTCTGTTTTACATACTCATTAGTAAGTAGGAGGTCCACTGGGGCAACAGACACTGCCACAATTTCAGTGTTGTGTTCAGCCAAGAGGACGGTCTGGGCAGGCAGCTTAAGTGTGAGTTTAGTCACAGCTCCCGAGTGTCCCGCTCTCCTGCTTCCCTAGGAGGTGAGTGCCAGGAAAACACACCAAATGTTTCTAGTATTGTTTCCCCACTTAAAATAGTCCTGCTTAGATTCACATGGTGTGGTCTGATGTTCTGAGAACATCAGGAAATACAACCCTTTTGCCCATTTATCCTTCTCCCCGGATCCCAAGGTGGTCTGTTGCTCTGGCTTCCTTTCATTGTCTTAGGCCTTCATGGAGTGGATGCTGCCTCCTCCTGGCTGTTTTTGTGCCTGTTTGAAGCTACTGCTGTCTCTGTTTCTGGGAAAGACCTTTAAGAGTCTGGCTCAGGCCTAAGGGCTATGTTTGGTACCAGTGTTTTGTCTTTAGCTTTTCTATGTGATTGTGCTGTCATTCTGTTTTAAGCTCATGGATCAGTGGATTTGTTTACAATGTGATATTTTCTATTAAATCCAGTATTTTCAAATAACATGTCATTTGTGGATTTGAGCCCTCAATTTTAGAAGACTCGGCTATTTATATATTTTAGAAAGAGCTGGTAAGCAAAGCGTCACACTCAGTCCTCACAAGAACTTGCAGGAAGGTCACAAGCAAAGCAACCATCTATTGATCTCTTCTTCGATCATCAGAGTGAAAAATAAGAGATTTTATGAAAATGGAGCACCTATAGGAAAAAGGATAGGAATGAACAGATGAGCAATAAATTGTCATGTTCTGGCTGTACCTGAGATCCAAATGAGGATACAGCTGTTATAAAGATTAAGGCAGATTTGTGATGAGGGATATTATTGCAAGGTACGGAAAAAAATATATATATATTTTTTAAGTTAATATAATGGAATAGCTTATTAGGTTAATATAGCCAATTAAGGAGGTAGATGTAGAAGTTAAAAGAAGGGTTTAATTTTTTTTAACAAAATTTTGAGGCTGGGTACAGTGGCTCATGCCTGTAATCCCAGTGCTTTGGGAGGCCAAAGCAGGAGGATCACCTGAGATCAGGAGTTCAAAACCAGCCTGGGCAACGTAACAAGACCCTGTCTCTACGAAATTTTTAAAAATTAGCCAAGCATGGTGGTGCATGCCTGTGGTCCCAGCCACTCAGGAGGCTGAGACGAGAGGGTTGGTTGAGCCCAGGAGTTCAAGACTGCTGTGAACTATAATCACATCACTGTACCCCAACTCTGGACAACAGAACAAGACCCCATCTCAAAAACAATTTCTTGAGATATAAATCCAATGATTTCTATGATTATGGAATTGTGTACTTCCTTACCACAAGTGTTTTTTTTGTTTTTTTTTTCAAAGAGACAAAGTCTCACCCTGTCCCCCAGGCTGGAGTGCAGTGGTGCGATCTCAGCTCACTGCAGCCTCTGCTTCCTGGGTTCAAGTGATTCTCCTGCCTCAAATTCTCCAGTAGCTGGGATTACAGGCATGTACCACCACACCCACCCCACCTAATTTTTGTATTTTTAGTAGAGATGGGGTTTCGCCATGTTGGCCAGGCTGGTCTTGAATTCGTGGCCTTAAATGATCTGCCTGCCTCAGCCTCCTAAAGTGCTGGGTTTACAGGCGTGAGCCGCCGCGCCCAGCACCACAATCCATTTCTATCATTCCCAAAAGCTCCCTACTCCTAACCCCAGCCCCAGGCAACTACTGGTCTGCTTTGTGTCTATAGATTTACCTTTTCTGGTCATTTAATATAAATGGAATCATGTGACATGACATCTTTTGTGTCTGCCTTTTTTCACTAAGTATAACATTTTTCAGGTTCATATAACACATAGCAGTAGTCCATTCCTTTTTATTGCTGTATAGTATTCCATTTTGTGGACATACATTTTGTTTATCCAGTCAAGAAGGGTTTAAATTTTAAGTATGTTATTAACTACAGTAAATTAACTACATTAACTAAATTACATTAAAATGAGACAAAAAAAGGACTAGGTGATGACAGCTAAACTGGAGATAGCTGTACGAACCTGGGACCTTAGAAAGATCTGATGTCTTTCCCAAGTCTGTGTTTTCCTGGTGGCTCAACAGCAGTGTCCTGCTACAACCAGCGCTTATGCGATCAAGTGGGATGTACACCCCTGGGTCATCTTGGGCCTCTAATATCAGGCTCCTTGTGCAGGAGCTAATTATGTTTGGGGGTAGGGATCAGAGTGGGCCTGGAATATCTTGTTACTGGAAATAAGGGTGCTTTCAAAAAATGTCTGTGGCTGGCCCAGCGCAGTGGCTCACGCCTGTAATCCTAGCACTTTGGGAGGCTGAGGCGGGTGGATCACCTGAGGTCAGGAGTTCAAGACCAGCCTAGCCAACATGGTGAAACCCCATCCCTACTAAAAATATAAAAAATTAGCCAGGTGCAGTGGCGTGCACCTGTAATCCCAGCTACTGGGGAGGCTGAGGCAGGAGAATTGCTTGAACCCAGGAGGCGGGGGTTGTGGTGAGCCAAGATCATGCCACTACACTCCAGCCTGGGCTACAGAGCAAGACTTCGTCTCCAAAAACAAAAACCAAAAAAAAGTCTGGGGATGAAATAAAACAAAACAAAAATGTCTGAGGCAGTTCTGAGAGGACAAAACAGCCAGTTAATGGGTTCCCACTGAGCAGGTTTTCACAATTTGATCAAAAAGGAAATACTAAATACAGCTGACTGGAACACGCTGAATTTGTAAAACAGCAAGTTTGATAAGAAAGGGAAAATGTAATATTAAGTGCACACAGAGTTGTATTTCAGGAAGAATAGACAGAATGTATTTAAAGTTTTATTACATTTAGTAAAAAGTGGCAGTGTTGACATCAATGGTTGCTGCCTGTCTTCTATTAGTCTGTTTATAAAGTAGAGGTGAACACAAAAGCCTGGCTCACTATTGCCCCTATGGCCTACTCTTCTAGTCTTTCTGTCCTTCAGGCCTCACCTCGAATGTCATTTATCAGATAACTCTTCCCTGACCCTCCAATATAAAGCTGCAATCCCCAAGTTCCTATCCTTGCCGTGCGCTATTTTCTCAGAACCCTTTACACTGGACATGTATTTTGTTTGCCACTAAATGTAAACTCCATGAAGGTAGATGTTAAATACTGCTTTATTCTGCCCCTATAGCAGTGCCTTGATATCTAGAAGGCACTGGTACTTGTTGAACCATAAGCCTGATAGTTGTCCCCAAGAGTAGTGATCGTACATAACAACCAGGGGAAATCATGGCCTATTATATAATGGATTAGCCAACTGGCCTACTGAGGAGATCTAACTTGGCAAATTTGATGCTTCTTTCCTGGGAACCAAAATCGTTACTGTGATGAGATGCTAGTGAAACACGTCCATTTCCAGTAAGACACAGTGTAACGATTTTGAGTTATGCAATAATGGGCAGGTAAAACAGAATATAGCACTTTGGACCTCAGGGGCGCCATTACCACCAGCTGGCAGTCATACTATATTAATAATCACACTAGTCCATTTAGTATCCTCAAAGACTAAATCATAAGGTCCCAAACGTCTAACCCCTCTACCTCAGCTTTCCTCTCAGCTGATGACCTTGAAAACAGAAGCAATCAGAAAAGAATGTCCACGAGTTCCCACCATCACACACTCACACGTCAGCCCTGCTCTCACACTCTGCTGTCTTCCTGTTACCTGCTCCTTGGCCGAGCTCTCTGCTTGCACACCAGATCCCATCCTCTCTTGCCTCCTTGAGGACATTGCTCTGGCAACACTCCCATCTCTCACCTACAGCATCAAATTATCCTCTCCTAGACCACTCCTATGGCATTCAAAACAAGACTTAAAAACAAAACTCTACCTCATTTGCCCCCTCAGACACATCATTTCTCTGATCTTGTTTAGAGCAAAGTTTCTAGAGTTACTCATACTCTGACTTTAATCTCTGTCTCTTCTATTCTCTCTTCTTCTGGTATGGTAGTCGCCCCTTCATCCACAGGGCATATGTTCCAAGACTCCCAGTGAATGCCTGAAACCGTGGATAGTACTGAACCTGATGTATAGTTTTTTTTTTTTTTTTTTGATACACATATACCTATGATAAAGCTTAATCTATAAACTAGGCACAGTAAGAGATTTATAAAAATAGAATTATAATAATACACTGTAGTAAGTTATGTGAGCATTGTCTCTCTCCGTCTCAAAATCTTATTGTACTGCAGTTACCTAGTTTTGGACTACAGTTGACCATAGAAAGTGAAACTGTGGATATGGGAGAACTACCGTATTCCCATTATGCATAGCTACACTTTCCTTTTTTTTTTTTTTGAGACAAGTTCTCACTCTGTTGCCCAGGCTGGAGTGCAGTGGCATGATCTCAGCTCACTGCAATCTCCACCTCCCAGGCTCAAGCGATCCTCCCACCTCAGCCTCCTGAGTAGCTGGGATTACAGGTGTGCACCACCATGCTTGGCTAATTTTTGTATTTTTTTTTTTTTAAGAGACTGGGTTTTGCCATGTTGCCCAGGCTGGTCTCAAACTCCTGGCCTCAAGCAATCGCCTGCCTCAGCCTCCCAAAGTGCTGGGATTACAAGTGTAAGTCACTGCATCCAACCTACACTTTTAAAAATTATCCCACAGTTCTTGGATATTCTGCTATTTTAAAAATTTTTCCATTCCTTTTTGGAATTTTTCCATTTCAATTTGGGAAGTTACTATTGATATATCTTCAAGCTCACTGATTCTTTCTGGCTGTGTTCAGTCTTATGAGCCCATCAAAGGCATTCATCTCTGCTTCAATGTTTTATTTCTAGCATTTGTGTGTTTTTTTTCTTTTTTTGAGACAGAGTTTTGCTCTTGTTGCCAAGGCTGGAGTGCAATGGCAGGATCTTGGCTCACAGCAACCTGCGCCTCCCGGGTTCAAGCTATTCTCCTGCCTCAGCCTCTCGAGTAGCAGGGATTACAGGCACACACCACCACGCCAGGCTAATTTTGTATTTTTAGTAAAGACAGGGTCTCTCCATGTTGGTCAGGCTGGTCTTGAACCCCCGACCTCAGGTGATCCTCCCGCTTCAGCCTCCTAAAGTGTTGGGATTACGGGCGTGAGCCACCGCGCCTGGCCTTTTTTTTTTTTTTTTTAGCATTTCTTTTTGATTCTAAGTTTCCATCTCTTGCTTATACTACCTGACTATTCTTGCATGTTGTTCACTTAGTCTATTAGAAATCTGGCACATTAATCAGTTATTTTAAATTCCCAGTCTGATAACTCCCAAATCTCTGACATATCTGAGTCTGGCTCGATGCTTGCTTTGTCTCTTTTTTCCCTTTTAGCATACTTTGTACTTTTTTACTGAAGCCAGACATGATGTATTAGGTAACAAGAACTTAGGTAAAGTGAGTTGTATGTTTATCTGGCTAACAGGCTGCGTCTGATGTTCACCGTAGGTGCTAGAGGCTCCAATTTTCCTCAGTATCCTTGTTTGTCTCCCCTGTTGTCTTTGGGTTTCCCTAGAAATTCCTTCTTAAGATAGAGTCTGTGTCTTGCAGCTCTCTCAGTTGTAATCCACCGTTATCCTGGAGCCCTACTGATGGTATCGTATTGGTGAGGAGATGCACTGCATATTCTTATGATAAAATCTTTTTTTTTTTTTTTTTGTTAGTGGAGCCTTGTTTTTTCCTCCTCTTATGTGAGACAGGAAGGCTAGAGGAGGGTTGAGCCATCCAATTGCCCTTCTCCTAAGCTAGAGAAGGCTCCTGCAAGTAGTTTTCCCTGAGAAAACTCTTCTCTGCCATGGAGAACAGAAGATCTGGGTCTGCTTTCTTCCTGGATATATTTCGAAAGGATTACTTTCTCCCTTCCCGTGTCCAAAGCACAAGGGAATTTTCCTGCCATCTTTACAGGAGAACCTAGTGGGTCTCCTTGAGGTAAAACCCACCAAAGTGTGGGGTCCCCTTAGACAAGCTCCTGGTTTTGAACTCTCAAACTAGTCCACACTTAGCCCACAGCAATTTGTTTAAATCTCAATTACTGGCTCCAACAGCTTCTGCCTTAGGTGAGCCGATCTCTATTTTCCTGCCTGTTTTTGCGGTGAAGGTTTGCCCTGTGACCTCAATTCTCTGGCAGATATAAGAAAAGCTGTTGATTATCAGTTTGCTCAACCTTTTTCTTATTATGAGGACACCCCATTCTTTCTCAAACACACTCTAGATTTGCAACTGCCCTCCACTGAAATAGCATTTGTCAGAGTCCCCAAGGACCTCAACACTGACTGCTTCAATTGTTACAGCTCACAGTACTTGACGTTTTTGCCGCATATGACACAGTTGATTACTCCTTCCCTCAAACTTGACTTGGCTTCCAAGACACCACACACAGCTGGTTTTCTTACCTTACTGGCCACTGTCTGTCTTTGCTGGTCCTTCCTCATCTCCTTGACTTCTTAGCATCTGGAGTGACCCAAGACTCAGTCCTTGAACCTTTCCTTACATATAACTCCCTCCCTTGGTAATCTCATCTAGTCTCGTGGCTTTAAATGCCATTTACATGTTGACTCCCATAATTCTATCTCTACCCTGAGTTGCTCCCTTGAACTCCAGACTAGAATATCCAACTGCCTGTTTATCATTTCCCCTGGGATAACTACCAGGCATCTCAAACTTACCTGTCCACAACCAAATTCCTGACCTTCAGTCACAGACCTGTGCTACCTACAGATTTCTCATCTCAACTGCTCAGACAAAAATACCTAGAAATGAACCCCGATGCCTTACTTTCTCACATTATATAGCCAGTCTGTCAACAAATCCTATTAATTTTACCTTCAGGCAAGTACAGAATCTAACCAGTTCTCAAGATTCTAACTTCTGGCACACTGGTACAAGCCACCTGCACTTCTCACCTGAGCTACTGCAAATGGCCTCCCAACTGGTCTTTTTCCACCTTTGCTCACCATTCCCCTAAAACACATGCCAGACCCTATCACTCCTCTGCTCAATGGCCCCCACTCAGAGTGGAAGCCAAAGTTCACACAAGGCTCATATAGTCTACAGGACCACCTATTCACATCCCATCCCTCACTCTTGCTGGGTCTGCCTCAGCCCTCACTGGCTACCACACAGTTCCTGGAGCCCTCTTACATGCTCATAGCCCAAGGGCTTTGCCCTTGCTGTCTCTGCCTGGAATTCTCTTCTCCCAGGTGTCCAGAAGGTTCAATCCCACACTGCCGAGACTTTGTTCAAATGTTATCTTGATGGAGTCCTCTCTACTCTTTAAGATTACAACATTGCCCTGCCTCCCCTAATTCCCTATTTCTTCTCCCCAGCTTCTATGGTATTTTTCTTCTTTTAGACAAATATCTTGCTTTGTCATTTAGGCTGGAATGCAGTGGTGTGATGAAGGCTCACTGCAGCCTTGACCTCAGCTCAAGAAATCCTCCTGCCTCAGCCTCCTGAATGTCAGCTGGGACTACAGGCACATACCACTGCACCCAGCTAATTTTTAGGTTTGTTTTTTTTCTTTTTAAGAGAGACGGGGTTTTTCTATGTTGCCCAGACTGGTCTCAAACTCCTGGCTTCAAGTGATCCTCTCACCTTAGCCTCAAAGCACTGGGATTACAGGTGGGAGCCACTGCACACAGCCCCATGCTACTTATCTTCTGATGAACCAGATACTTTATTTAGTGTCTCTTTCCTTCCACTAGAATCTAAATTCCACATGGGCAGGGAGATTATATCTGTTTTATTTACTGCTACATTCTCACCACTTTGAAAAAGAGTAAGGCCCATTGCAGGGTATTCCATCAGTATTTGTTAAATAAGTGAGTTATTCCAGGAAATACTAGAGGTTGCACAAAGTAGAATGGTACTGAGGGTAAGACACACAATCGCTTTTAAAATTTTCATGTATTTATGTTGTATTCGTATGAGTTTAGTTGTTCTTCCTTTTTTGATTTGTTTTTATAATGAAGGGGAAAAAAGAGATTCAAGCAAGGGAAAAAAGTGACTATCCCAGCACTTTGGGAGGCCAAGACAGGCGGATCACGAGGTCAGGAGATCGAGACCATCCTGACTAACACGGTGAAACCCCGTCTCTACTAAAAAATACAAAAAAACTAGCCGGGCGAGGTGGCGGGCACCTGTAGTCCCAGCTACACCGGAGGCTGAGGCAGGAGAATGGCGTGAACCTGGGAGGCGGAGCTTGCAGTGAGTGGAGATCGCGCCACCGCACTCCAGCCTGGGCGACAGAGCGAGACTCCGTCTCAAGTGACTGTGTTGACTTTGTACTTAGCGACTTCAGCATCAAATCTCCCTAAGTTTCCAATGTACACAATCTTCTCCAAAGCATCCACTGGCTCAGAGAAATGTGGGAGTCCTTGGAGTGGTAAATCTTCAGACAACCTGAGAAACTGTACGGTCTAAACGATGAGTGGTGAAAGTTGATTATTACCATAAGCATTTGTTAAGAATACCCCTAAAGCTCCCATAGCCAGATTTCTGACCACACTCAGTCTGGCCTGATTTTTTTTAGTTAAGCTAAGGTCTGGGGAGCAGGCTGACTACTCTTACCAGCATCAGAGGGCACCATGGTGTTACAATTCCTTGGTCCTACTTAGGAGCTTCATATACAACTTAATTTCCCTACTTTGGTGGCTGAAGGTTAAGTGCCACTATCAGGAGTGACACTCTGCTATGTAACAATGGCATAAGATGTCAACTGTGGTTCATGTACACTTTTGAGTATTTAAAAATTTCTGGTAATACTGCTGTTCCTGCCTTGATAGTATTGTTAAATACCATTCTGTCTACTAAAGTATAAAACAGACTATAATTAAATATAATGAGGAAAATTTAAATACCAGAAATTAAATCTACTTCTGTAACAAAACAACATACTCTATACCTGTCTTAACTAGTGACTATATTTTTGTAACATGGGAACTGCTGCCACCTGCTGGTGATGCTTATGGCAAAGTTAATACTAGGTGGGAGATCCAAACTCCAGTCAAAATTCTGAAATTCTCTTTCAAAGCAGACAGCCACGTGAACAACTTTATTATTATCTCCTCTAATTAACTCTCATTACTCTTGACAGAAAAAAAAATACTAAGTATATTAAGAGATTACTAATGTAAATTAGAACTGTCTACTACTAAAAATATGACTGGGCAAATGACTTTGGGCTGGGCACGGTGGCTCACACCTGTAATCCTAGCACTTTGGGAGGCTGAAGTGGGTGGATCACTTGAAGTCAGGAGTTCAAAACCAGCCTGGCCAACATGGTGAAACCCCATCTCTACTAAAAATAAAAATATAAAAAAATTTAAAAAAATTAGCCGGGTTGCCGGGCGCGGTGGCTCACGCCT
Source organism: Macaca nemestrina (assembly GCF_043159975.1). NCBI lineage: Eukaryota > Metazoa > Chordata > Mammalia > Primates > Cercopithecidae > Macaca > Macaca nemestrina. The sequence goes on from NC_092130.1 coordinate 38,446,497, forward strand.
GTAATCCCAGCACTTTGGGAGGCCGAGATGGGCGGATCACGAGGTCAGGAGATCGAGACCATCCTGGCTAACATGGTGAAACCCCGTCTCTACTAAAAAATACAAAAAACTAGCCGGGCGAGGTGGCGGGCGCCTGTAGTCCCAGCTACTCGGGAGGCTGAGGCAGGAGAATGGCGTAAACCCGGGAGGTGGAGCTTGCAGTGAGCTGAGATCCGGCCACTGCACTCCAGCCTGGGCCACAGAGCGAGACTCCATCTCAAAAAAAAAAAAAAAAAAAAAAAAATTAGCCGGGTTTGGTCGTGGGCACCTGTAATCCCAGCTGCTTGAGAGGCTGAGGCAGGAGAATCACTTGAACCCAGGAGGCGGAGGTTGCAGTGAGCCGAGATTGCGCCACTGCACTCCAGCCTGGTGACAGCAAGAGTCCGTCTCAAAAATAAAAAATAAAAAAAAAATAGACTGCTGACACCACAAATCTGTCTGGGAATATGGCTTCTGATTCTGAGCCTTTCTTACCTTCACCAGCTCCTCCACAAGTCAACAGGAAGGGATGCATCTACTCAACAAACTTTGGGATGTAGCCAAGATGGCAGGCTAATTCTCACACCAGTGCACAGTCTAATGGGTCCAGCTGACTTCCTGACTTGATCAACTTGCCCAGTGTTTAATGATGTTTTTCAAGAAGCTGAGCAGGAAAATTACCAGAATAGGGGAACAGCCTAAAACTGCATACACAGCACTGAAGCATCCTGAGAAGTAACTGATTTAAAGCTACAAAAGACCTCAGTCAAAAAGAAATCACTGATTTGCTGAGCCTGCTAGGATTAGGTAATGTGTCTTCAAAAAGTTTTTTGGCTCCTGCCCAGTCCAGATGTACCAAGGTATAATTAATGTTTATATAACAATAAAAACAGATGAGACAACAGTGACAGCTGAGAGGGGTCTAAGGAGACATGACTACTAAATGTAATAACGTGGTGTCCTAGAAGGGATCCTGGAACAGAAAAAGGACATCAGATAAAACTAAGAAAATCTGAATAAAGTATGAACTCTACTTAATAATATCAATACTTCATTGTTGATATTAATATCAATATCAATTATTGCTTCATTAATATGATGTGTGCTACACTAATAATAAGGAAAACAGAGTGAGAGGTACATAGGAACACTGTACAATCTTGGCAATTTTTTCTGTCAATCTATATTCTAAAATAAAAAGTTTCTTTTTAAAAAATGGATGGTCGGCCGGGCGCGGTGGCTCAAGCCTGTAATCCCAGCACTTTGGGAGGCCGAGACGGGCGGATCACGAGTTCAGGAGATCGAGACCATCCTGGCTAACACGGTGAAACCCCGTCTCTACTAAAATACAAAAAAAAATTAGCCGGGCGAGGTGGCGGGCGCCTGTACTCCCAGCTACTCGGGAGGCTGAGGCAGGAGAATGGCGTGAACCCGGGAGGCGGGGCTTGCAGTGAGCTGAGATCCGGCCACTGCACTCCAGCCTGGGCAACAGAGCTAGACTCCGTCTCAAAAAAAAATAAAATAAAATAAAAAAATAAAAAATAAATAAAAAATGGATGGTCTGTTAATAGGGTGGCTAAAAAAATAAAAATTATAATAAAAATTTAAAAGAAAAATGGATGAAACAAGATGCATCTCAATTGACAAAGGCAGGCCCTTAAGTTAGTTTGATCACAAGCTTAAAATGTCACAGAGCTTCTATTGTGATTTAAAAAAAAAAAGTTATGGCCAGGCACGGTGGTTCACACCTGTAACCCCAGCACTTTGGGAGGCCGAGGTGGGTGGATCATTAGGTCAGGAGTTGAAGACCAGCCTGGCCAACATGGTGAAACCCCATCTCTACTAAAAATACAAAAAAAATAGTGGGGCATGGTGGCGCACGCCTGTAGTCCCAGCTACTTGGGAGGCTGAGGCAGGAGAATCACTTGAACCTGGGAGGTAGAGGTAGAGGTGAGCTGAGATCGTGACACTGCACTCCAGCCTGGGCAACAGAATGAGACTCCATCTCAAATAAATAAATAAATAAATAAGTTATTTGATAGCTTATTTTCGTTTATCAGCTCTAGACCCAAACCTTTTATATAAAAATGAAGAGACACTGACTATTCAAACTCCCCAAAAAACACCCAGGAGGCCAGGCACTGTGGCTCATGCCTGTAATCCCAACACTTTGGAAGGCTGAGGCAGGAGGATCACTTGAGCTCAGGAGTTCACAGCCTGGGCTATATAGCAAGACCTCATTTCTACTACCAAAAAAAAAAAAAAAAAAAAGCTGCCTATGGTAGTATGTGCCTGTAGTCCCAGCTACTCAGGAGGCTGAGGTGGGAGGATTGCTTGAGACCAGGAGATCAAGGCTACAGTGAGCTATGATCGCACCACTGCACTCCAGCCTGGGTGACAGAGTGAGACCTTGTCTCAAAAAGAAAAAAGACCCATGAGCTTCATACTAATTTATGGCAAATCTCAACCCACTCGTAAAAAAGGCTTTCATGAAATTAACGCAGGTACAAAACTCTTTATTCTGTCATATATTTTGCTGACACTGCAACCTTCCATAAACCTATTTGTTTTACAGGGCATTTGGGGAGTTACCCAAATCTTTCATTTTACTGAGACAAAAGTACTCTACCAAAACTATACCATCTTAAAATTAGCTCATAACTCATGCTTCAAAAGTGTAACTTTATAAGCCCTATTTTCTTTGTTAAAATTGAGTGATGAAGACTTTGCACGTAAGAATCACTAAGGTGACCAAATTTTTAAGACTAAACACCAAATACCTGTGTTGTTTTTAATATCATAAATGGGAAAAAAAGGCTCCCATTTCTTTCATAAAACTCTATTATAAAGGCTTCTTTCCTACTTCCATGACATCATCAACAATGTACAACAGCTTAACATAAAATGATCTCTAGAAAATATCAAGTAGCTCATGAACTACAGAGCTTCTGAGTAGTTCTTTCTAAATAAATCTGAATTTAACTCCTTTTGATCACAGAAATCACTCTTCTCGGGTATATATTATAGAACAAATCATTTTAATTTCCATTTCTTATCTTTAATTTATTCTTTAAATTAACCTCAATTTTTACACAAAATGTCCTGAATCGAAGACCATGAAACTATCTGGTTTAAACAAAATATGGGCCCTAAAACCTAAGCTCAGTCATAAGCCCAGGTAAAAGAGATGCTATTCTGTGACCTTTTTCTTCTTACTTTAAGAATATGTTATATGCCGAACAGTTTTAAAATGTGATTAGTTGCCTTGGTGACAGAACAAATAGCAGCAACTCTGTTCTAATTATAAGATGATTTTTAAATTTATTTTTATTTTAAGATTAAGCATCCTCTTTGACAATCCAAAAACATAGTCCTTGCTCACTCTGGACACACACACCTAAAACAGTTAAAAGTGATTCCTCAATTTTCAATGACGAAGTAGGAAAAAAAGAATATGTTCTCAAGCTGCAGTTCAATTTTTCTGTCCTCTTTTCCAAAAAAATGTTATTTTGCTACCAAGCCACCCACCAATGATAAGAAAAGACAATTTTTCAAAAAGCCAACAAAACCCGAAAAAAAGAACAGGTATCAATTCAAAATTATCACCCAGAACAATGCTGTTGCAAAAAAAAGAGTATGAAGCCAAATTCCCATAGCTTGTTAGAGAAGATCTTTAAGAATAATTCAGAAAGTTAGGACTGGAACTACCGTGGTATAGACAGGTTATACTGTCACTATATGCATATACAGTGGTGAATGCAGATAATTCAAGAACATTCAGCTTGGGAATATATTAAGCTTTCTCCTATTCCAGCAGAGGAAATAAAAACATGTGTTCCTGGAATTAATACTAAAATCGTCCTTACAAACAGAAGGTAGGGCAAAGGTAAAGAGAGAGAATGTGGAACAAAAGTAGCAAAGACAAGTCATTTTGAATCTAGGTTCTAACTCCTAGGAAAGTTGAATAGAACTTAAATTCTTCTGAGCCAGTATCACTAAATTCTAGATTTGGCCTGCAACCAGTGGATCATATACACCACTAATAAATATCAAGTGCCCCACAGTGTTTGTGGTATTAAAACATATATTTAAATTATTATAAATTTCCATTCTGAAAAGCAGATCAAAATGACACTGGACCATCCAGTCAGTTATAGAGTAAAGGGCTTCCTCCAAAGAGAACTGAGTTGGCAGAAATTTAGGTTGGTAGGAATATGATTAACATGGAGTAAATGAGATCAGGTTCTCAGTATAATTTTCAAAAGGCTTCTACCCACTCCAGTTGTAAGGAATAGTAGTACTGAGGGAGCTCCAACAGAATGTCTTAGAGGGATGCTTCTCAGAGACAAAGGGTCTCTAAGTTTAACTCTTGACCCCTCTTCTCCTTACCTAAAGCTTGGGGAAGAAAATAAATATTTAATTTTTTACTATTCAGAGCTTTGGGCACATTATCACATTATAATATTTAATATTCTGTAGTTTCATTTTCTGAACCTTTGGCTTATTTTTCTCAACTTACATTTTAAAATGTATGAATGCACCTTCTTCAGTAGTACCACATGAAAATATAAACTTTGTTCTTCCATATCTTCTACACAGGAAGAGTGAACGAGTAGTACCCTAAATATCCCGCAAAGTTACTTTGTGTACTTGACGAAAGATTAGGGAAAAACAATCCACTTCCATATCTTGAGCAGTAGTTAATTAGTCTTCAACCTCATCTTCCCAAATATCGTCGTCAACATCCACAGCATAAAACAGCCTGGAAGCATTAAAAAAGGTACATTTCTATACACTTGAATGAAACAATGTAAATTGCCTCTCCTTCACTGAAAAATATTTTCTGTACTCTTATGATAACATTTTTGTATATCTTTTCTTCTCCTTTAATCATTCCACTGAGGAGGGCTGAAATATGGGTCCCTTTGAACAATCTACCCTAAAGTTGGTGAGGAACGGCCCGTTTGGGCTGGGCATGGTGGCTCACGCCTGTAATTCCAGCACTTTGGGAGGCCGAGACGGGCGGATCACGAGGTGAGGAGATTGAGACCATCCTGGCTAACACGGTGAAACCCCGACTCTACTAAAAATACAAAAAATTAGCTGGGTGCGGTGGTGGGTGCCTGTAGTCCCAGCTACATGGGAGGCTGAGGCAGGAGAATGGCGTGAACCCGGGAGGCGGAGCTTGCAGTAAGCCGAGATTGCGCCACTGCACTCCAGCCTGGGCAACAGAGCGAGACTCCATCTCAAAAAAATAAAAAATAAAAGAACGGCCCGTTTAAGGTGGATGAGTGCCTGTCCAGCTCCATTCCCATCTGGCCTAGAAGATTTAATTGGCTGTCTTATAGCCTTATGTCCCTTGGCCATACGGGTCCCACTGAGGGCCTAGATGGAGGCAAGGCAGGTTAGCCACAACACTCCAGCAATGATATGGGACAAAATAAGTTTGACCATCAATGGTGCCTCTGGCAAATCTCAGTCAAAAGGGGGAAAATGAGAAATAAAAATGATACCCTAAGCCCACAACCAACTGAACAGACCCTCTCCTGGCCAAGGGAATCCCAAAGAAACCTTGAAAACAGTTCCCGGCCATGACGGGATGGGAGGCCAGACACACCTGGTCATACCCCCCTCCCTCATTGACCACCATTAGGCTTTCTTTCCCTAAGGGTTCAAACCAACCCTCTGGGAAGACTTGCTCCACTGCTGATATCAACCAACCGCCTAACGCTGCCCCTCCCTTCTGCAGTTTTGGCACAAAAACCGACCAGCATTTCTTCCTGTCAATGGACCACTGACCATGGAGTGGTTCTAGCCAGTCTATGGAGGATGTGTACTGAGGTTTTCGTATTCTCTGCTTCACCTTTTGATATCAGAGACCTCCCCCAGAGATCGTGCCATTTTTTGAACATGGGTCCCCTGAAGGGTAATGAAGCTCAACTGCACATGCAGCATATTTCTCCTTTCATAAATATTCATGACTCCTCCTATAGCTTACTGAATATGTGTATCTGGCTATCTTGTAGAGCATAAATCCCTGTCTTCCTCTTCCCACCCTTAAAGTGTCTGTTTTCAGCTTCCGGCTGAAGGCTATGCTTCCCAACCTGTCAGAATGGCCACCTTGCCGGCTTCAACTCTTTATGAGAAATAAAGCTCTCCTTTCCAAATTAAAACAAGCAAACAAAACAGTCCTGTTAGAATCCAGACAAACTCTCCAGGACCAAGGATAAACAATAAGGGAGGATGGGTATCACAAAACTGATACTCAGCGTATATAATAGATGGAATAAGCTAAGACTGGGGAAGTCAGGCAATTTAAACTGAACTCTTTCAAGACACCAGCGTATACAATACATGGAATAAGCTAAGACTGGGGAAGTCAGGCAATTTAAACTGAACTCTTTCAAGACACTATTATTACTATTACATGCTCATCACTCCATTCTATCTTCACAGTCCTTGCACCCTCCATTTATAGAATGTTTTGTAGCTGTCAATTTGTCTTCCTTTCCTTATGTTATGTACAATTTATGCAATTTCCAACACTAGATTTCCAACAGTTCATGGCAGGGCTTATTTCTTCAATTTCTCTTACAGTTTCACAATACCAATGTGTTTACTTAACAGACACCTCTTAACAAAGATCATCAACTGATGCTGAAAGTGGAGAGCTCTTGGAGAACAAGATATTCACACTGTGCCAAGGAATCACCCCACAGATTACTTCCTAATAACAAAATGGAAAACTTGCCTTTACAATAAAGCAAACTGTAGAACTGAGCACCATACTAATGAGGGACATCATGGACCTCTTGATGTGATCCAATACAGAATACACATCACTCCTCATGAAGTATCAGCATAAAAAATATTATTCTAAATCTAATCAAACTTCAGTCTAGACCTAACTTCCAGTTTATAGCAAATAAGATAGAGAAACTAGCTAAAGGACACCATGGACAAACAAAACTCTGGAAGGTAAGACGTTATATAAGACAACTGGCCTGGACTCTTCAAAAAGTGAATGTTCAGCAGGGTGTGGTGGCTCACGCTTATAATCCCAGCACTTTGGGAGGCCAAGACGGGCGGATCACAAGGTCAGGAGATCGAGATCATCCTAACACGGTGAAACCCCGTCTCTACTAAAAATACAAAAAACTTAGCCAGGCGTGGTAGCGGGTGCCTGTAGTCCCAGCTACTTGGGAGGCTAAGGCAGGAGAATGGCATGAACCTGGGTGGCGGAGCTTGCAGTGAGCCGAGATTGCACCACTGCACTCCAGCCTGGGCGACAGAGTGAGACTCCGTCTCAAAAAAAAAAAAAAAAAGTGAATGTTCACAAAACACACACACAAAAAAGGTGGGCCAAAGCTTTTCTGCATTAAGAAACTAAAGAGATAGAACCAAATACAGTGACTGAACTTGTTTAGATTCTGGTTCAATCAAATAGCTTTAAAATATATTTTCAGAAATAATTAGGAAGTTTCAAATGTTTGTTTACTAGATAACAGTATGCCACTATCATTAATTTTTTTTTTTTTTTTTTTTTTTTTTTTGAGACGGAGTCTCACTGTCCCCCTGGCTGGAGTGCAGTGGCCGGATCTCAGCTCACTGCAAGCTCCGCCTCCCGGGTTCAGGCCATTCTCCTGCCTCAGCCTCCCGAGTAGCTGGGACTACAGGTGCCCGCCACCTCGCCCGGCTAGTTTTTTTTGTATTTTTTAGTAGAGACGGGGTTTCACCGTGTTAGCCAGGATGGTCTCGATCTCCTGACCTCGTGATCCACCCGTCTCGGCCTCCCAAAGTGCTGGGATTACAGGCTTGAGCCACCGCGCCCGGCCATTAAATTTTTTAAAAGTACTGTCATGATGTAGAAGCATTTCCTTATCTTAGGAGAAACGTGGAAATATTTAGTTGAAGCATTATCATAACTCCAACTTCATGTAGTTTAGCAAAAATATTAAGGGAACAAATATGGCAAAGTCTTATCAATTGTTAATTTGGGTGGAAGGTATTCTACTATTCATAGTCCTATCCTTTCAAATTTTCTGTATGTTTGAAAACTTTCACTATAAAAACTTCCAGATAGTGTATATTCTCATTATAAAGCTCATTTTTGAGAAAATAATATAAAAATTCCTTCATGGGGGAAAACATGTAAGAGAATTCTCTAAATAAGTCCAAGTACTTAAATAAAACACTGGATGTGTGGTCTGCAAATCAAGTACCAAAAATTGCTGGAGAGCCTAAGGAATTCTGTGTATACATACCGGTTAAAACATGGTGAAGCAGGGTCATTGAAATGTTTGTAAGGGTTTGCTCTAGAGAGAGAACCCATGCAAATCCAACAGAAATATTGCTTACAGCCAGTACATGTCATCTTGTTACATCCATCTAATTTCTGGTGGGAAGGATAGAAAGAGAAAAATATCAAGGCTGTAAGAGCAGAAGAGACATGCACATGCCAAAGTGATTCAGTACAACATTGTCCTGGTCTTCTCCTTTTTCTTATGCAGGGTTGAGATATCAATGTAACACACTGATGACTATGTAATTCTATTTTGCACTCTAAAATACAGAAAATAGCTAGTGTTACTACAACTAGTTACTTGGCACAATCTCTTCTGATAAGCAGTAGATAAAAATCACACACATATAACTGGAACATGTAGATTAATATTAAAATACTTGGATGTAACGTGTGGGTTTTTAATTTTTACATAAATCCAAGTAAATATTTGGTACCAAGTCCTCCACTCTGTCATAGGGCTAAGGTATGTCAAAAGTGATTATATGGTCAGGTGTGGTGGCTCATGCCTGTAATCCCAGCACTTTGGGAGGCCAAGGTGGGTGGGTCATTTGAGGTCAGGAGTTGGAGACCAGCCTGGCCAACATGGTAAAACCCCATCTCTACTAAAAACACAAACATTAGCCAGGTGTGGTGGCTGGCACCTGTAATCCCAGCTACTCGGGAGGCTGAGGCATGAAAATTCCTTGAACCTGGGAGGCGGAGATTGTAGTTAGCCTATATTGCACTACCACACTCCAGCCTGGGCAACAGAGAGAGACTCAGTATCAAAAAAACAAAAAAGTGATTATATATAGTGCCAGTTTCCTTAACTGGAGTATCACTACTATGTTCAGTTCAGACATAATAGATTAGAACAATAGAATCAAATGCAAAGATGTATTTTGATTTTAAAACATATTAAGATTTTTGTCAAGAAGCAATAGAGTTGTGTAATTATTTTGACTCAGATTAATTCCTGAGTGTATCTTAAACAGGTGTGCAGCATTCCAGGATAAATAGTTCTGAGAGGTCAGATTTGATTTTTTTTAATCACATAGATGAGGTAAGAAGTGACCATAGCTCTAGTATGCCCTCCTTACAACCCATTCAATTTTGAGATGGATACAATGTAAGAACAATGGTCACTGTAAGAAAGACACAAAGAAAAGACTTTGAAAAGGGAAGTCTACAAACATTTAAGGTCGATAACAAGATTTAGTAGTGAAATTTCCACCTTCCAAGTAAGGAAGGTGTAATAATACCAGCATGTGTTTTGTAAGTCATAAAATTGACTAATAAGGCTTCTTAAGGTAATCATAGCATGCTTGCAAGTCTGATGGCCTCCAAGTCTGTCCCAAATCATTTACCTCTATGGGAGTTCCACAACATGGGCAGCTCTTTGAGTTCTTCTCTAGCCACTCCTTACTTTCCATCTCTTCCAGTGCCTTCTGAATCACTCTCTTACCATACCTTTGATCCAAAAGTCTTTTATTAGCCTCATCTGCTTGCAGGTATTCATTTCGTAAGTCCATTAATTTCTCTAGAAAGTGAAATGGAAAATTAACTTTTATATAACTTTGTAATGCTAACTAAAAATCATTAAAAATGGCTATAATCTTTGACTATTCAATAATGTTATTCCTAGAACTTTATCATAAGGAAGTAATCCAAAGTCATATGCATGGAGATGCATATAACAGTGGCAAAAAAATTAAATTTCTAAGGAAATAATTATGTTTGAAAGAGCCATTTAATGTCGCAATATTCAATTATTAAAAACATAATTACGTTCGCTACAACCCAATTAAAACACTCATCACAGAATCCAGAAAAAAAGTATATTTATGTTACAACCCAGTAAAAATTATACATGCACAAATGATAATGAATGGAAAGGAATCCCCCAACTAGAAAAGATGTATCTGCTAAAAGTGGTAGAATAAGATAGGTTATTTTTTTCCTTTGTTTTGATTTCTTAATGTTGGTATGTTTATGCAACTAGAAGTATGCAGTTAAAGACTGACTTATCTAGAAGATACAAAGGTTGAAACAGACATTGACTTTTCCACTAAGTTGGCACCATTCACCGTTTGATAATGAAGAGGCCTACCAAATACAAAGGCACCTTTGGCTTAAGAGCAAAGACTACCTCTTCAATTCTGTGTTAAAAAAAAAAAAAAATCAGTGAATAAAACTTACCACTCAAGTCTCACCCTGTACTATGCTTTGCTATAGGTGCTGAAAAGTTTTCCCTTGATACTCTTCAGTCTGGCTTCTACTGCTCTATCATTTAACTGAAATGGAACAGGTAACTAATCCCAAAGGCTTTACTTGCAGACAAGAGGCTTTTGTTCACAATTCTATTACTTAATTTTTCAACACAATTAAAGAGTTTTCCCAACAATGTTCTGTTTATTTTATCAGTTTACTTTCCTCACATTATTCGGAAGTCTATCTCCCTTTTAAAGCAAAAGACATCTTCTGATACCGAATCCTATATCCTATCTCCACTCTTTGCTTTCACCTGTGAATTCTTCCTGTGTAGTGCATTCCCACGGCTCCATCACCTCTACTTCAATGTAGCAGTGAAGTAATATAAATCTCATTCCTCTAATCATTCAATGCATTTTTGTGTTCCTAGGCATCTTAAGGACAAAGGTTATACTGCTTTAGTCTTCTCAAAATAATAAAATTGTTGGTATTTCATATTTTATATAATATATACATACAAAGAGAGGGAGAGATTCCTAATTTTACTAAATCCCTGAATGCTGTGAAACACCTGAAATGTACTGTCGACTTTTAATGAAAAGGTTACAGAAGTCTAAAGTAAAGGCTTATATTATACTTTGCTAACTTCTCCATCCCATTTGGCCTTACCTTCTACAAGATGCTGCCTGAGGCAACTGAAATTATCTACTCACTCTTTCCTCTCAGGATACTTTCTTGGAAATAATGACAGTCTGCTAACATTAGCAAGCAATAACTACAATAATAATAGCATTAATAATTACCATTTTTCTTTTTCCTTTTTTTTTTTTTTTTGAGATAGGGTCCCATTCTGTCCCCCAGGCTGGAGTGCAGTGGTGCAATCTGGCTCACTGCAGCCTCTACCTCCCGGGGTCAAGCGATCCTCCAGCCTCAGCAACCTGAGTGGCTGAGACTACAGGTGTGCACCACCACATCCCGTTAGTTTTTGTATTTTTTTGTAGACACGGGGTTTTGCCATGGTGTCAAACTCCTGGACTCAAGCAATCCACCTACCTTGGCCTCCCAAAGTGCTAAGATTACAGAGGTGAGCTACTATGCCCAACCCCATTCTGCATTTTACATGGATTAGCTCACTGTTTCTCAAACTATTTATGGTAAAGGCCTAGTTTTTTCTCTAATATGTCAAGGATCAACACTTTTATAAGATATAATCAGGTTTGCTTGATTTAATTTTTTTAAAGGCAGAGTCTCACTATGTTGCCCAAACTAGTCTTAACCAAGGCTCAAAAGATTCTCCTGCTGTAGCCTTCTGAATAGCTACAACTACAAGTGTGCACCACCAGTCAGCTAACAATTTATTAGAAAAATGAAAAAAAGTCTAAATTTTTATTAGGTTTGACTGACATAAAATTATGTGAAATCACTATAAAAGTTTCTAACCCTCTCAATTTCTATATCTCATTATAGACCACTGTAACAAATATAACAATTTTGAATAGCACAATATTAGTTCCCTTCATCCTTAGAATAACCCGGTGAAATTACTGTTGTCTGCTCGAGCTGCAATTTTGTGAAGTAGCTGTTATCATTATCACTGTTAGTCTGAGAAAGACTAAGCCACCAAAGTCCAGTTAAATCGACATTAAGGGCCTGATTTATGACTCCTTATCTAGACTGGAAATGGCAAACATATTTCACTCCTGTGTCTACTTTATCAGAGGGTAGTTGTCCGAAGTGCCATGCTGAGGAAGTTTCTGAGGCCTCTCTGGGCTCAAGGAGAAAGCATTTGATAAATGGTCAAACACATGTGCCATGGAGACAAGAATGGCAGCTTAGATGCCCTGCATTTGCTATCCAGGATCTACATTATTCCATGTTCGTAGATAGAATTTGCCATGCCATTTCTTCTCCTGGAATGTTCTTCCCTGGTATCTGCATGGTTTTTCCTACCTCCTTCAAGTCTTTACTTAAACCATTTTGCCAGTGAGGCCTCCCCTGGTTTCCCTAACTAAAATCCCAAGTCCCCTCCCCTTCAGAACATTTCATATCCTGTCCTTGCTTTATTTCTTCTGCCTCTTCAGCACTTACCATCACCTAATATCCTTATTTTGTTTTCCTGTCTCCCCTAGTAGAATGTAAGTTCCATGAGGGCAGAGATTTTGTCTCTTCTGGTCACTACTACAGCCCCAGGGCCTGGGATAGTCACTGACACAGAAATATCGTCTAAAGGAATACTTCTAAAATTGAAGAATGAAGTCATAAGGCACTGGTAGGAAAGTGAAATGTGAGGGAGAGATTGGGGATAGAGGATTTGGGTTCACAGTTAAAACATACCTGCAGTCACCTTACATGGAGAGACCCCATGGTAGGTCAACCTGCACAAAGTACAGAAGGCAAAATTGCAGCTGGAGCAGATACCCATGGTGCAGCCAGGCTCCTGCATCACAGGCAGCTGGCAGCATGGCCGGGGGCAGTACACTACATCTGCCATCAGGTCCAAGGTGGACTGGAGGAGAAGGCGGTCATAACGGGCAAATAACTCTGCTTCCACTAGCTCTTTGACCTGGAGGGAAATACAAAACACCATAGGTTTGATGATTCCACAACCAGTTCTGAACCTGAGGAGATTCTTAGGATGCTAGTGTAAACCAGATGGGCACATAAATTAAAATCTCTCTTTCACTTTAAAATCAAACCAAGTATATTTTGACTCAGATGGCAATTATGGTCTACATATTTGTTAAAACTAAGCAAAGTGTACAATTCATTTTATATTTTAGTTTTATTTCTTTAGAGATAGGGTCTTACTCTGTCGTCCAGACTGGAGTGCAGTGGTGCAATCACAGCTCACTGCAGCCTTGAACTCCTGGGCTCAAGTGATTCTCCGCCTCAGCTTCCCTAGTAGCTAGGACAACAGGCACTTGCTATCATGCCTGACTGATTTTTTTTTTTTTTCAGACATGGAGTCATGCTATTTTGCACAGGCTGGTTTTAAACCCCTAGCCTCAAGTGATCCTCCTATCTTGGCCTCCCAAAGTGCTGGGATTATAGGTATAAGCTACCATGCTAGCCTTGTATGCTTTAAATGTGTAGTTTATTTTAAGTAAAATTATGCTTTAATAAGAAAACAAAAAACTGGCTGGGCGCAGTGGCTCACACCTGTAATCCCAACACTTTGGGAGACTGAAGTGGGAGGATCACTTGAGGTCAGGAGTTCAAGACCAGCCTGCCCAACATGGTGAAACCCTGTCTCTACTAAAAATACAAAAAAAATTAACCATTCCAGCTACTTGGGAGGCGGAGGCAGGAAATCACTTGAACCCGGGAGGCAGATGCTGCCGTGAGCTGAGATCGTGGCCCTGCACTCCAGCCTGGGTGACACAGCAAGACTCCGTCTCAAACAAAACAACAACAACAACAACAACAACAAAACCTAAGTAGGCTGTACTTATGCTGAAGTCTATAAAAGTTGGTTAATCATTCCAAGAGATATCCCCTTCAGATCCCAACCTCACACAAGGATAAGCTAGTGATTCCCCAAGGTTTATGGGATCCTAGCAGATATACAAAGTAAATTATCACAATTACTTAATAACTAACACTCATCCTTGCCCATTGCAAGGCCAAAGGAAGCATTCCATTTGCTTAAGCAGTAGACTAAGACCATAGCATTCTTAATGGATACAGCAAAACAACTTGTGGGCTGGCTCCAAGGCCTCAGACTGCCCCATGAGCCCTATCAAGGAAGTTCTTGAGATGATATCTCCATTTATGGAAGAGAATTAGGAGGCAACCATCAGCAGGGTAAACAGTTACCTGACCAGGAGTGGCCACCGAAGGGCACTTTGGTTCTGGACAGTTGAGGCATTGAACCTGGCCATCTCTGATCTGGATTTCAAAGTAGTCCTTCAGACAGGCTTTGCAGTACACATGCCTGCACTCCAAGAAGTACATGCATTCACTACCCAGCTTCTCACAGAAACAGATATTGCACAGGAACAATTTACTATTAAAGCATTTTATCTGCTGAGCTTGATCAAAGTCCAAGATTTCCTGGATCAGATTTGACAATGATTCCACATCCTGCACAGCTCTCTCATCCACAATTTCCTCTTGGTCTACATCAGATCCAGCAGCTCCTCCAAAATCTAGCTCTGTGTTGGGAGAGGCTTGAGCTGTCCTTCTCTGCACTTTTTTCTGAGAACCAATCTTGAGCTCAAAAGGAGAGACAATATTCAAGTATGCTAGGGTCTCTTCCTTAAGAAATTGCATCCAGGCAAACAGGACCACACTGCCACGGTGTTCTTCCCATAGGTTGTCTAAGTGCTTGCATAGAGCAGATAGCTAGGAGAAAACACATGAAGATGTTGGTGAGTTCGGAAAAATGATGCTGCAGCCAACTCCTGGTTTCCCGAGAAATCTTTTCCACTTGCAAGTTAGGGCCTTATTCTAACACTATTTTTTTACTGCTGTGATACACTGTGCTACAAAACAGTATAAACATTCTTACTGGAGCACTTCTTAAACTATTCAGCAACATGAGCCAAAGTAGAACACAAAGTCAGAAGCAAGAAGTACCATGAGAACAAGAGAAATAGCAAGACTCCACAAGGTAGAGAAATAGCTGTACGTTTTAGCCACTGAAATGGAAGACTTTTTTCTGTTCTTTAATCTTTTAGTACTGCCATATATCTCATGTAGGAGAAAGAGATCTAGTTCTAAAACTAAACTATTTTTCTTCCTTTAGGAGTCCTAGCCCTGTTGGTATCCTAGAATAATGGTTGGAAAAAGAATTGTTTAAAAATACTACTCAAGTTTTAAAATTAATTCTTTCAGTTTTTGTTTTTGTTTGTTTTTTTTTTTTTTTGAGACGGAGTCTCGCTGTGTCGCCCAGGCTGGAGTGCAGTGGCGCGATCTCGGCTCACTGCAAGCTCCGCCTCCCGGGTTCACGCCATTCTCCCGCCTCAGCCTCCGAGTAGCTGGGACTACAGGCGCCCGCCACCACGCCCGGCTAGTTTTTTGTATTTTTAGTAGAGACGGGGTTTCACCATGTTAGCCAGGATGGTCTCGATCTCCTGACCTCGTGATCCACCCGCCTCGGCCTCCCAAAGTGCTGGGATTACAGGCTTGAGCCACCGCGCCCGGCCAATTCTTTCAGTTTTATCAAAATGTCAACTCATCTGAAACAATCACTCACAGAATTCAACCTCAGAGTCCTTGTTCAGATTTACAAGCTGCTTTTAACTAAGCAATCTGGGCTTATATCAGATCCTGGTTAATGGAGGGAAGTTGACTGACATTGACCCTAGTCCTAATCACAAGCCCTCAGCAAGGTTTGGCAGCCATAGAGAAAGCTTACACTTCCTAAGCTAAGCAACCAAAGTTAAATTATTTGGAATTTTCCTCTTTAAAAATGGTCTGTTCAATTTGAAAGGCAAATATAAGAGGATTTTCCATTAGAAATATAAAATATTTGTAACTAGAGCACAGGAATTATAAGCAGCTTTTCTTTTTTAGGTAAACATCCAAAAATAGGCCTTCCAGATGGCAAACAAATTTTGTAAATTTAAATGACAAATGAAAAGGGACCAGATTTTCTGTTTCTTATGCTCTGTGTAGTGCCACTGACTAAACCCTGCACAGGTACTACCTTAAATACTTATTGATGAGTTAAGATTGAACAACTAATAATTTTTCACATTTACATAAATATCCTTATAAATCAACCATGCTTTTGAGAAATCTGCTAAAATCCGTAAAATGTGATAAATACTAAAAGGGAAGCTCTGAGTGCTGTGTGAACTACCAAGTCCTATGAAGAAGCCATTCTCCAACCTCTTTTCTTCTCCAGTCCCTTCTCAAGAGAGGCAGCTGGGGCCGGGCGTGGTGGCTCATGCCTGTAATCCCAGAACTCTGGGAGGCCGAGGCGGGTGGATCACCTGAGGTCAGGGGTTCATAACCAGCTTAGCCAACGTGGTGAAACCCTGTCTCTACTAAAAAATACAAAAAATTAGCAGGGTGTGGTGGTGGGCGCCTGTATTCCCAGCTATTTGGGAGGCTGAGGCAGGACAACCACTTGAACCCACTAGGCAGAGGTTGCAGTGAGCTGAGATTGCGCCCCTGTGTTCCAGCCTGGGCGACAGAGCAAGACTCCATCTCAGAAAAAAAAAAACAAAAAAAAAAAGAGAGAGAGAGACAGAGAGAGAGAGAAAGGCAGCTGGAATGCATGTAAATGGAAGGGGGATGGGAATTCAGGGAAAAGAGCAAGAGACTGTGTAAGTATATTTGGGGAGGAATAAGGAACAAGGTTTTAGAAAACTAAAACCACTTCTGTCTATCCACCCCAATTCAGGGAATGACAGCTCTATGTGTCAAATTCACTATTAACAGGTGAGAGTCATAATGCCAAGGAATCAGGGTACAGCAACAAACAAGAACTGAACCAAGAAGGAATATAAGAGACTAATTAAAATGTTAATTATATGCATAAACATTTATTTGATAAAGATTCTGTAATTTTAGCTGCAACACATAGAACAACTCTCTTCCCCAGCACACACCCCCACCCCCAAATCCAGCATTAAGTAGATGCTGGTTAGCTGGAATCTGAAACTGCAACCACACATCCAGTTAATCTGTCCTGTTTTGTGCGTGTGTGCGCATATGTGTGTGCATGCATGCACATGCATGGATGTAAAGTATGAAAAGCTCTCTGCTGAAATAGGACTATGAAGATCTAAATAATTCAGCCAACTATCAGTGGCCTAAATGCCAAACAGTCTTGATATTCCTGAACAAATCAACTGTCTTGCAACTGTTGCCTCTGGCACAGATATTAGAATGTAAAGTAATACGCCTTTTTATTCTACCTATATTATCCTTTTTAAGGTTTAATTTTGCTTTTAAGCCATAAGCTCAAGTTTGCAAAAGTACTCTCAATGAAAAGATTAGATTGGTGGATGGGGGAATGAAAACTGTATGATCCAAAGATAAAAACTAATGAGCTATTGCTTGAGGTCAGCAATTCTGACAGCTTTTGTCTTTTTTCTTTTCTGAGACAGGGTCTCTCTCTGTCACCCAGGCTGGAGTGCAGTGGGTCAATCTCAGCTCACTGCAATCTTTGCCACCCAGGCTCAAGTGATCCTCCCACCTCAGCCTCCCAAGTAGCTGGGACTACAGGGATGCACCACCACACTTGGCTAATTTTTGTATTTTTTGTAGAAATTGGGTTTCGCCATGTTGCACAGGCTGAGTTTTTGTCTTAATACGCATCAGTCTATCAATCTTCATTATGACTTCTAGAAAAGCAGCTGCTACTGATTCATTATCTATCCTATAATGCTTTCTATTATTTATATTTAGCTTCGAGTCATATTTATTTCTCAATCAAGAGTTGAAGTTGTTACTAGAAAAGTATATATAACCCAGGGCTATATAATGAGGCTCTTAACATAAGGCCTCAAGCTTTACTGAGGTATCTACAGGAACTAT
The DNA here is from genome assembly GCF_043159975.1 of Macaca nemestrina. Taxonomy (NCBI): domain Eukaryota; kingdom Metazoa; phylum Chordata; class Mammalia; order Primates; family Cercopithecidae; genus Macaca; species Macaca nemestrina. Next base: position 38,464,501 of record NC_092130.1, read on the forward strand.
ACACATTTCTACTTGTATGCATTTATGTCTATGTGATACCAGTTGACTGTTATTTGTTATTAATACAGATTTTACAAAGAAAATCAGTTATTGTATTTACTCAGAAAATTTGCTTATTATAACTACATTAGCTCAATTTTTAGTCCTAATTACAATGGAATCTTTCATTTAAGGAATGGATAAGAAACTGAGAAAAAAGTAGTATCAATATCTAAGGAAAATGAGGAAAACCTCATAGTCTCCATTATAATACAGATTAAACGGGAAAATAGCAAAACAAGAAAAGAAATAATATACTTGCTTAAAAATTACTCCTACTACAATTCATGATTGTTTCAATTACTGCCATTCCTTTTTAAAACACCAAACATTTTCAATTTCTTAACATCAGGATTCACCAAGGCAAGGGAAAAAAATTACAAAACCAAAGCCATTTGTTTTTCATGCATTGAATTCAAGATCATTAAGATAGTCTTCAATTAAAGATGATTTTTAAGTTTCTAAAAATGGATAGGAAAAATTAAGTTTCAAGTCTAACCTGAGTTGGTGACAGCCATTTGCCACTAAGTGTGAATGAAGGTGGGGAAGAGGATGGATAATCTGGTGGCAGTTCAAAGTTCAGCACAAGTGGAGGCAGAAAGCAAATGGTGTATTCAAAGCCACTATTCTGGAGACACTCATTTGAATTGCCTGAACCAAAAACAAAGATTAGAAAGGATCAGTTGGTCAACACTTGAGTGTCCATTACCATTGAGCAGTGCTCAAGAAAGACTTAATGCTTTAGTTGAGGGAAAAACCCTCCCCCAAAGCACTTTCTATTTCCTAACTTTAACTTGGTAGCCACCACCTTAAAAAAAATCTTGTAAGCCCTTGAAAAATCTACTCAGCACCATGAAATGTATAATGAAAATACTACAACTTATTCTTGTATACAATTCTGGGTACAATTCCTAACACTAATGACCAAGGAACACACAATGTTTGATTTGTTGTGGTTTGGTTTATAGTAGATGATTAAAGACATGATCTAGAGAAAGGATGTTCATTTCCATTAAACAACATGACCTACTTAGACCAGCATGTCCCAACTATCCATGAATCAGTTGGGAAAATTTGTGCCAACACAATGATCTCAGGTTTGAGGATATGATATAGCATACAACACTCTCACAACCAAAGCTGCATTTAAATTACCACACTTACGTTCCTTACTCAATCCCTTTATAGCAGAAACATTTTGAGAAAGTGTGCATCAAGGTCTTCTGTAATGTCTGTATCAAAACCAGCAGTATTGTTTTTTCTGAAGCAAAAGGTCACAGAGTAACAGCATGTGTCATATGTTTATAGCAGTTGAAATGATTCTGGAAACCAAATAGTATTAGCAACCACCACTGTACTTGAAAATTTCTAAGTGTTTTCACATACATTAATTTTCTCTTTGATTATCACTATGTAATAGCCAATGACTCATGGCTGATAAACTGCTAGTCAGCAGACTAGGATATATGAAATACGCAGGATAATATCCCTCTTCAGTGATCAAAAAGGTAGAATCAAATTGAAAACTGTTTGCCCCTCATTGCAATTTTCATTTAAAACAGAAATATGCATTAAATCTGTAATACTACCACCTATCACTAATGCCTATAAACACGAAATGACAAATAGTTTAAGGTACACTAAGAAATAAAGAATAATATTTAGAAAAATCTGTTTAAGAAAATATTATTAACTAACCGCTCACAAATATCTTGAAATTCTGTGGCAAATCCAAATAGATCCTGGTTTCTCCACCTTGGACAGACTCTGCTTTTCTAAATTCATCTCCATCATAAATACTAGCCAGGGCCAGCAATTCATCCTCCTGAGCTTCTCGGTCTTCTGACGACATTTAATTTTCTGAGGACCTGAAAACATTAAAATCAGTTAAGAACAGAAAATGCACAGAGGGTGGCCAGGTACAGTGGCTCACGCCTGTAATCCCAACACTTTGGGAGGCCAAGGCGGGCAGATCACCTGAGCTCAGGAGTTCGAGACTAGCCTGGCCAACGTGGCGACCCCCCATCTCTACTAAAAATACAAAACTTTGCCGGGCATGGTGGCAGGTGCCTGTAATCCCAGCTGCTTGGGAGGCTGAGGCAGGAGAATGGCTTGAACCGGGAGGTGGAGACTGCAGTGAGCCAACATAGTACCACTGTACTCTAGCCTGGGTGACAAGAATGAAACTCCGTCTCAAAAAAAAAAAAAAAAAAAGAAAAGAAAATGCACAGAGGTGGGAAAAGTTTAATGGCACTTTAAAAAAAGTTCCTCACCAATAACTGCAAAGAATTACTCGATATTCTCACTTTCCTCCCAAACCAAAAATGACAGCCATATCTGGCATTCCATTCATTTTGTAATATTAACAGTCTTTTTCAAAAAGGATGGTTGTGGTACTTCTAATTTCTGACCTTATCAGTTAGATATTTTATGATTGAATTAGAGGGAAGAAAGCACAATTTGAAAATTTTCTTTGAAAAGGACAAATCACAAGTTTACTTTGACTTGTCCACTGAACCTAGCAAAGTGCCTGGCTCGCAAAAGTAGTCAAAGTGTATTACACTGCTTTCTTAAAATAAGTTAATTTGCCAGGTGCAGTGGCTCACGCCTGTAATCCCAACACTTTGGTAGGCCGAGGCAGGCAAATCACCCCTGGGAGGTCAAGGCTGCAGTGAGCCATGATAGCACCACTGTACTCCAGCCTGGGTGACAAAGTGAGACCCTGTCTCAAAAAAAAAAAAAAAAAATCTCCAAGTAGCACCGAAAGTCCTGGGACAGGATGGGGGTTGGAGGCAAAATTGCTTCCAGTTGAGAAAACTGTGCTTGAGGATGTTACAGGCATAGATACTATACAAGAAAATTAGATAACTGAGCAAGCAGCAAAACCATATTAAATTTTTGAAATAACAGATTTTGTCAAATCCAAGCAGTCATCAATTTTAAGATTTACCATTATGACTTAAGAATATTTAAAAGATAATAATTTTAAGAAAGATTTACCATTATTTTAGGTAATACTAAGAATTTAGCTGCAAGGCCCAGGCACAGTGGCTCAAGCGTTTAATCCCAGCACTTTGGGAGAGCAAGGCAGGCAGATCACTTGAGGCCAGGAGTTCAAGACTAGCCTGGCCAACACAGCAAAACTCCATCTCTACTAAAAATACAAAAATTAGCTGGGCGTGGTGGTGCACGCATTCCCAACCACTTGGTAGCTGAGGCACGAGAACTGAGAATCACTAGAACTCAGCAGGCGGAGGCTGCAGTGAGCTGAGACTGCGCCACTGCATTCCAGCCTGGGTGACAGAGACAGGAAGGAAGGAAGGAAGGAAGGAAGGAAGGAAGGAAGGAAGGGAGGGAGGGAGGGAGGGAGGGAGGGAGGGAGGGAGGGAGGGAGGGAGGGAGGGAGGGAGGGAGGGAGGGAGGGAGGGAGGGAAGAAAGAAAAAGAAAGAGAAAGAAAGAAAGAAATTAGCTACTATTAAAGTATGAACTGGCTGGGTGTGGAGGTTCATGCCTGTAATCCCAGCACTTTGAGAGGCCAAGGCAGGAGGATCACTTGAGGCCAGCAGTTTGAGATCAGCCATGGCAACATACAAGATCCTGTCTCTATAAAAAATTAGCCAGGTATGGTGGTGTGTGCTTGTAGTCCCAGCTACTTAGGAGACTGTGGTAGGAGGATCGCTTGAGCCTTGGATGCTGAGGCTGCAGTGAGCCATGTCTGCATCACTGCACTCCAGCCTGGGTGACAGAGCAAGACCTTGTCTCAAAAAATAAAGTATGGGGCCGGCCGCGGTGGCTCAAGCCTGTAATCCCAGCACTTTGGGAGGCCAAGACGGGTGGATCACGAGGTCAGGAGATCGAGATCATCCTGGCTAACACGGTGAAACCCCGTTTCTACTAAAAAATACAAAAAAAACTAGCCGGGCGAGGTGGCAGGCGCCTGTAGTCCCAGCTACTCGGGAGGCTGAGGCAGGAGAATGGCGTGAACCTGGGAGGCGGAGCTTGTAGTGAGCTGAGATCCGGCCACTGCACTCCAGCCTGGGCTATAGAGTGAGACTCCGTCTCAAAAAAATAAATAAATAAATAAAAATAAATAAAGTATGAATCAATGTTTTTTAAAATAGCGTCAACTGAAAGATACAGCAATTTCAGATAATTTAAATGTGGAAAAAATAAGCAATGAGAATTTACAAAAATCATTATAATAAAACAAAACTACCATTCTGTCAATTAAAATACTGAACAACAATTGCATTTGCAAATATCCTCCCTCACAACTAAAATATTTTTAATTAAAATGTACATAATTTAAAAGTTAGGATTTTTTTACATTCTAAAAGGTCATACTGTGAAATTTAAAATGATTTCATTTCAAAAAACACTTTTTCTAGGAGACGTTAGTTCATGGCTCTGCTTAAGTTGCCTCCCTAAAAGACACAATTACATGTTCTACTTGAGGTCAGTTAGTACCTGTTAATAACAACCAGAAGAAAAGAATATTAACACCACAGTCTGTATTTCAGCTCAGAGTGGAGTTCGTGCAAATCCCATTTATTCTCTAACTGGTGGAGCTGAGACTGCTGAAGCTGGATAAGAGGCCAAGATGTGGAACTCATACTACATATACTATGAAAATCCTGCCATCTGCAGAAAAGAAATACAAAAGATGGTGTTAGGACCCTCTCCAAATTAAAATTCTGAATTTCCATGATCACCACTTAAGTCAAACATATCCTAACATACAGCCAATCCTAATCTACAGGTGCATGTTACTCTCCTAGGGCAGACTGACTGAGCCATGTGGTTAAAGGAGTATTTGCATGTGCCCAGCAATGACTGAGGACTTTTTATCTGTCTGCCCTCAGCCATGGGAGGAGGTAAGGAGGAACACCAAGGTCATATGAGAGGACAGGACACCATGCCCCATAACAAACAGCCTCTTCAGTTTCTTGTTTTGTTTTTTCTCCTTTCCTCTTCTGCTTTTTGTATTCCTTCATTTGCCATCCCCCTCCAGTTTTTCCTCTCTTGTTCATGAATTAATACCACCAGTGGCACTCATGGTTAATTTTGATAACAGAAAAATACTTAAACAAAACAAGAATACACAAACAGAAACTTTTAAGTTTTATTCTAAACGCTTTAGAGCTAGGCTTCTTCACTGGGGTGAGGGGAAAAGGGAGTATGGTCTCAGATGGGTTATGGAGAATCCTATCAACACCCTAAAATTATATGCAAAAATACCATATACAAAACCATAATTAAAAAGTTACAGATTCTCGGATGTGTAACTCCCCAATAAGAATGAGATTCAGAATCAATTTACATTTATTGAGCACCTACTACCTACAGTATTAGGTCCTTTCACATTGTCTTATTTAATCTTAAACAATTTTACTAGGTGGGAATATATGGTGCTAATTAAGCTTTTTGTTTCTTCCTGTTAAAACATTTGCAAATGGGATGAGAGATTCATTCATGCAGTTTATGGTTTTAGGTTAGTGTTCTCCATCTGACTGCACATTAGAATCTTCTAAGGAGCTGTTTTTTAAAATCTGAATACCCAGGCCACACCCAGAACAATTAATTCAGGCCTCAGTAGTTGTCCAAGTTCTCCAGGTGATTCCAATATGCAGTCAGGGCTAGCAACTTCTACTCCAAGCAGTGTTTCAACAGTTCCTCATGACCTACCCTACTAGATTTCAGCTTGTGAAGCTGTCACTTGGAATCCAGTACCTCAATTCTGGTTGCTACCCCCATTTCCTTCTCATTCAATCCATTTGGTCTTCGGGTGTCCTGGTCTGGGTTCAGCTCGCCACCCGGCGTGCGGAGTCGTTTGGGCGACTACCCCAAAACAGGGGCAAGTCCAAGGCTAGCTATCCGCCCCAGCGCTGGGATCAGAGGGCGCTATCCGGGCGTGTGAGCTGCTGGCCAGCCTGGGGCCTCCCAAAGAAGCAGGGCCCACACCTTTCTCTTCCTCCTCAGGAGCGTCCGGAAGGGAGTCCCGGCCAGCTGGGCTGCGGACGCCCGGTCCCGGGTTTGAGCGACTGAGGCCCACTGTACAGTCCTGGCCCGGTCCCCTTTTCTGCCTCGCGCGCCCAGAGAGCTGTCCCCACCGTACCTTCCGGCCACCCGGCAGTGCCAAGCTCCAAAGTTCCGCCCTCCGCCCTTGCCCGGGGCCCACTCACCGCCGCCAGCCGACCAGGCCTAGCAATTCCCTGCTCAACCGGCGCACCGCCTCTTCCGTTCTCGGGAGCTGTCAGCGGAGCCAAGCGGATCCCGCTGGTGGGGTAGTCGGCCTAGAGAGGACTCTGCGCAGCCGCCGTGGTCGCCCCTGTCTCTCGGGCGCCTCCCGCAGGCCCAAGGCGGCGCTGCCGGCGCGACCGTCGTCACTCCAACCACTGCGAGCCCAGTGCTCACAGGAGGCTGTTTTCAGTAGTTCTGATGGGGCCCGAGAATTCCAATTTTTACCAATCCCTAGAGGTGATCACGAGGCAGTGGTCTACCTAGGGCAGAGACTCTCACAACAATCCCAGACCTGCTTCTCTAAGTGGACTAAGCTAGCCTGCTTCCTCCCGTTTACCTTCTCAGAAATGCTGCCCGTCTCTCTGGAGCTCCACTGCAGAAGCACGCATTCATCGCTCATGTTATAACTGCAACACCGACCGCATTTATTGAGCAGTTAGGATGCTTCAAGCACTGTGATAAATGCTCTACGTAAATTTTCTATCTTCACTGTAACCTTATGATTTAGCTACCATTTGTTATTCTCACTTTACAAATAAGGAAATTGAGACTTAGGTGCAAAAACTTACAAAGGGTCACATGATTATCATCAGGCTAAGCAGAAATTAAAATTATATGCTTCCTACCTCACACCATATGCAAAAATTAACTAAATAGGGATCAACGACCTAAATGTAAGAACTAAAACTATAAAATCTTTTTTTTTTTTTTTTTTTTTTTTTGAGACGGAGTCTCGCTGTGTCTCCCAGGCTGGAGTGCAGTGGCGTGATCTCGGCTCACTGCAAGCTCCGCCTCCCGGGTTCACGCCATTCTCCCGCCTCAGCCTCCCAAGTAGCTGAGACTACAGGCGCCTGCCACCACACCCGGCTAGTTTTTTGTATTTTTAGTAGAGACGGGGTTTCACCATGTTAGCCAGGATAGTCTCGATCTCCTGACCTGGTGATCCACCCGCCTCGGCCTCCCAAAGTGCTGGGATTACAGGCTTGAGCCACCGCGCCCGGCCTAAAACTATAAAATCTTTAGAAGGCCAGGCACAGTGGCTCACGCCTGTAATCTCAGCACTTTGGGAGGCCGAGGAGGGCGGATCATGAGGTCAGGTGATAGAGACCAGCCTGACCAACATGGTGAAGCCCCGTCTCTACCAAAAATACAAAAGATTAGCAGGGCGTGGTGGTGGGTGCCTGTAGTCCCAGCTACTCGGGAGGCTGAGGCAGGAGAACGGCATGAACCCGGGAGGCGGAGCTTGCAGTGAACCGAGATTGCACCACTGCACTCCAGCCTGGGCGACAGAGCGAGACTCCCTCTCAAAAAAAAAAAAAAAAAAAAAAAAAAACCAAAAAACCCTTAGAAGAAAATGTAGGAGTAAATATTTGTGAACTTGAATTAGGTAATAGTTTCTTAGACATGAAACTAAAGGCACAAGCAACAAAGGAAAAAAAACACATAAATTGCATTCACCAAAGCTAAAAACTTTTGTACTTCAAAATGTCAGAGGCATTCGAACCAGAGCAACTTCATCTGGAGTAGGGGCTGGGTAAAATAAGGCTGAGCAACCTACTGGGCTACATTCTTAGACAGTTAGGCATTCCAAGTCACAGGATGAGATAGGAGATTAGCACAAGATACAGGTTATAAAGATCTTACTGATAAAACAGCTTGCCGTAAAGAAGTGGGCTAAAACCCACCAAAACCAAGATGGCCACGAGAGTGAACTCTGGTTGTCCTCACTGCTACACTCCCACCAGTGCCATGACAGTTTACGAATGCCATGGCAACGTCAGTAAGTTACCCTATATCGTCTAAAAAGGGGAGGCATGAATAATCCACCACTTGTTTAGCATATCATGAAGAAATAACCATAAAAATGGGCAACCAGCAGCCCTTGGCACTGCTCTGTCTATGGGGTAGCCATTCTTTCATTCCTTTACTTTCTTCATAAACTTGCTTTCACTTTACGGACTCGCCCTGAATTCTTTCTTGTGTGAGATCCAAGAACCCTCTCTTGGGGTCTGGATTGGGACCTCTTTCCTGTAACAAAAGGACACTATCAAGAAAATGAAAAGACAACCCACATAATAGAATAAAATATTTGCAAATCGTATATATCTGACAAAAGTCTACTTATCCAAAATATATAAATAACTCCTGCAACTCAATAACAAAAAGACAATTTTTCAAATAGAGCAAGACTTCGTCTCAAAAAAAAATGTATCACAAAATACATATAACATAAAATTCACCATCTTAATTTTTAAGTGCGCAGTTCAGTGGCACTCAGTGCACTCACACTGTTGTGCAAACATCATACCGTTTAGCTCCATAACACTTTTCATCTTGCAGACCTGAAATTCTGTCCCCATTAAACTCCCCATGCCCTCTTCCCAGCCCCTGGCACCCACTCTTCCACTGTGTGTCCCTGTGAGTTTGGCTACGCTAGTGCTTCGTACGGTGGAGCTGGGCATTGTTTGTCCTTTGGAGGCTGCCTCATTGCACTCAGCATAATGTCCTCAGTCTAACAGCCATCCTCTTTCCTGAGCAAGTTCAAGTGGGGATTCTGTCACATGCAAACAAAATGACACTGACTAATTCAATCATTACAGCTTTTGAAAAAGCAATGTAATTTAAACCACAATATAGGAAAGTGTTGAAAGAAACACAAACATTGATGCTTAAGGTAAAAATCTTCTTTTATTCACTAAACTCAACTGGCCTGACCACTGCCTGATGGAAATGATGAACTTTCTTTCGCTTTTTTTCTTATGTAGGTGGCTGCTGCCCAGCCATCCCACCCACAGTCCTGTGCCCGCTTTGCCCTGAACCCTCAGACACTGGCCACACGTGAGGGTACTGTGCCAGGTGGCCTCTCACCCATGCTGGGTGGTCATTTGTGGGTTCAGGTGCAGGTCAGAAAATGCTAGGGCCCTCCTCAGGCAGGTCAGGCTTTTCCGCTCCCCAGTTAGCAGCCCTCAGCGGCAAAGCATTCTCTGCGTGGTCCCCACAGCCTTTGTGGGTTTACCATGGAGCTTTCCATGGACACAGACACTTCCCAGTGCCAGCAGGGCCAAATATTTAAACCACTGATTTGCTCTAACCCAATGACTGGTTATGAAATCCGTGCACAGGGAGGCTCTCCCCATTGCTCTGTAATGGTGGCTATGAAGCTGAAGTGCTGTCAGGGGATAATTCTCAAACCTTCTGTTGACCCACAGACTGTCAGCTGGTGGGTGAGGGGACTTCATTTGGGAGGGGTCTGGGGTCAGGAGGCTTGGGCTCGAGCCAACAGGACCTGGCACCCTTTCCAGCAGAAGAGTCCCTGGCACACTAATAACAGCAGCCTCCACCTTCCAGGAGGGGAGGGTCCTGTGCCACTGCCTGCCTAGGGTCTCAGGTTAGCAAAGGCTGTTTGTGGGAGAAAATGGGGCTGGGTCCATGGAAGGAGAGGTGTGAGGCTTTTGATGAAGTGACAGTTGTCTGTGGGCCTTCTGCACAGAGTGCACTGGGTGGAGAAAGCCCCATGCCACCCCATGCACTCCTACCTCCCAGGCCTGCTCAGCCAGAGGTGGAGAAAGGATGACTCTGGACAGTGACAGGAGAGGAAGGGGTTCCCTGCAGGGAGATGACCTGGCTTTGTGCCTTTGAGGCAGGTGAATGTGTCCACAAGAGGTGCGCCCAAGCAGAGGCAAGTGGAGTGGAGACCCTGGGCCATCCCTGGCTCCTGGGCTTTTTCCCAATGCCTTTGAGGCTGGATTCTGGGTTCACACCTTCTCCTGCAACTCGCATTTTCACAGGTGCCTCATGTTCCACCTGGATTGGTCCACATGTGAGTGTTTCCAGAGGCAGTTGAAATGATGAGTGGGAAGTTGCAGAACTACTGGGTCTCTCATCCATCTTTTGACTTCAGCAGGAAGCCCCCCGTCACATGCCCACAGGGGCTGGTGGGGACCAGTGAAGCAAGCTGGTTCTGGACAGCAGGGAACAGCGGGGGCTAGGCTGAAATGGAGAGTGTGGCCTACCGAGGGGCAGCAGCTGCCCAGCTGAGGCCGATGCTTGTCATGGGGAAATGTGGGCTCAGTTTTTCCAGGGCTTCCTATTTCTAGAGAAGTTAGAAAATTAGATTTGGGGGTAAAATCTAATTTGTAAATATTAGCAATAGTTCAATAATGGTGATGATGATGATGACAACATTATGTGGGCCAAATGAAACACATTATGGGAGGAATCCATTTGTGGCTTTGGACTAGGGGTTCTGACCTCTTATTTGTTGGTGTTCTACCAATCTCTTGTTTTATTTAATTTATTTTAATTTTTAAAAGAATTTTTTAGTTTTCATGTTTGTGGGTACAATGTAGGTGTACGTATTTATGGAGTTCCTGAGATGTTTTGATACAGGCATGCAATGTGTAACAATCATGTTATGGAGAACTGACCTCTTGAGTAGGCTGTTTGTAGGGTCTGATTTTGCCCTGGGTCCTGCACCTTATCACAGGCCCTAAGAGCTAAGTAGAAGGGACTCTAGTCTGGTCTAATATGATTTAGTATGGTCTGGTCTGATCTAGCCTGGTCTGGTCTGGTCTAGTCTAGTCTGGCATGATCTGGTCTGGTCTAGTCTGCTCTGGTCTGATCTGGTTTAGTCCAGTCTGTTCTGATCTAATCTGGTCTGTTTTGCTCTGGTCTGGTCTGGTCTGGTCTGGTCTGGTTTGGTCTGGTCCGGTTTTGGTCTGGTCCGGTCTGGTCCGGTTCAGTCTGGTCTGATCTGGTTTGATCCGGTCTGATCCGGTCTGGTCCAGTTTGACCCGGTCTAATCCGGTTTCATCCGGTCTGATCTGGTTTCATCCGGTCTGATCCGGTTCCATCCGGCTTCATCCGGTTCCATCCGGATTGATCCGGTCTGATCCGGTTCCATCCAGTTTGATCCGGTTTCATCCGGTCTGATCCGGTTTGATCCGGTTTCATCCGGTCTGATCCGGCTTGATCCGGTCTGATCAGCTTCCATCCGGTTCCATCCGGTTTCATCCGGTCTTATCCGGTTCCATCCGGTTTCATCCGGTCTTATCCGGTCTGATCCGGTTTGATCCGGTTTCATCCGGTCTGATCCGGCTTGATCCGGTCTGATCAGCTTCCATCCGGTTCCATCCGGTTTCATCCGGTCTTATCCGGTTCCATCCGGTTTCATCTGGTCTTATCCGGTCTGATCCGGTTTCATCCGGTTTGATCCGGTTTCTTCCGGTTCCATCCGGTTCCATCCGGTTTGATCTGGTTTCATCCAGTCTGATCCGGTCTGATCCGGTTTCATCCGGTCTTCCGGTCTTATCCGGTTCCATCCGGTTTCATCTGATCTGATCCGGTCTGATCAGGTTCCATCCGGTTCCATCTGGTTTGATCCGGTTTAATACGGTTCCATCTGGTTTCATCCGGTCTGATCCGGTCTGATCCGGTTTTATCCGGTGGGATCAGGTTCCATCCGGTTCCATCCGGTTTGATCCGGTTCCATCCGGTTTCATCCGGTCTTATCCGGTCTGATCGGGTTTCATCCGGTTTGATCCGGTTTCATCCAGTCAAATCCGGACTGATCCGGTTTCATCCGGTTTGATCCGGTTTCATCCGGTCCGATCCGGTCTGATCCGGTTTCATCCGGTCTGATCCGGTCCGATCCGGTTTCATCCGGTCTGATCCGGTCTGATCCGGTTTCATCCGGTTTCATCCGGTCTAATCCGGTTTTACACGGTCTGATCCGGTCTCATCCGGTCTGATCCGGTCTGATCCGGTTTCATCCGGTTCCATCCAGTTTCATCTGGTTTGATCCGGTCGGATCTGGTTCCATCCGGTCTGATCCGGTTTCATCTGGTTTGATCCAGTTTCATCCGGTCTGATCCGGTTTGATCTGGTTCCATCCAGTTTGAACCGGTTTGAACCACTTTGAGCCGGCTTGATCCGGTTCCATCCGGTTTGAAACAGTTTGAACTGGTTTGATCCGGTTCCATCCGGTTTGAACCGGTTTTATCCGGTCTGAACTGGTTTGAACCGGTTTGAGCCGGATTGATCCGGTTTGAAACAGTTTGAGATGGTTTGATCCGGTTTGATTCAGTTTGAACCGGTTTGATCCGGTCCCATCCGGTTTGATCCGGTCTGAACCGGTTTGATCCGGTTTGAACCAGTTTGAGCCGGTTTGATCCGGTCCCATCCGGTTTCATCCGGTGTGAACCGGTTTCATCCGGTCTGATCCGGTTTGAACAGGTTGGAGCCGGTTTGATCCGGTTAGAACCAGTTTAAGCCGGTTTGATCCGGGTCCATCCGGTTTGATCCTGTCTGAACTGTTTCAATCCGGTTCCATCCTGTTTGAACCGGTTTGATCTGGTTTGATCCGGTCCCATCCGGTTTGATCCGGTCTGAACCGGTTTCATCCGGTCTGATCCGGTTTGATCCGGTTCGAACCGGTTTCATCCGGTCTGATCCGGTTTGAACCGGTTTGAACCAGTTTGACCCGGTTTGATCCGGCCACATCCGGTTTGATCCGGTCTTAACTGGTTTGATCCGGTTTGAACCAGTTTGAGCTGGTTCGATCCGGTTCCATCCGGTTTGATCCGGTCTGAACCAGTATGATACGGTTTGAACCGGTTTGAACCGCATTGAGCCGGTTTGATCCGGTTTGACCTGTTTCATCCGGTCTGATCCGGTTTGAACCGGTTGGAGCCGGTTTGATCCGGTTCGAACCAGTTTCATCCGGTCTGATCCGGTTTGAACCGGTTTGAACCGGTTTGATCCGGTTTGATCCGGTCCCCTCCGGTATGATCCGGTCTGAACCGGTTTGATCCGGTTTGAACCGGTTTGAGCCTGTTCGATCCAGTTTGAACCAGTTTGAGTCGGTTTGATCCGGTCCCATTCGGTAGGATCCAGTCTGAACCGGTTTCATCCGGTCTGATCCGGTTTGAACCGGTTGCAGCCGATTTGATCCGGTTTGAACCGGTTTGAGCCGGATTGATCCGGTTTGAACCAGTTTGAGCTGGTTTGATCCGGTCCCATCCTGTTTGATCCGGTCTGAACCGGTTTCATCTGGTCTCATCCGGTTCGATCCGGTTTGAACCGGTTCGAGCCGGTCTGATCCGGTTTCAACCGGTTTGATCCGGTTTGAAACATTTTCAGCTGGTTTTGATCTGGTTCCATCTGGTTTGATCCGGTCTGAACCAGTTTCATCCGGACTGATCCGGTTTGAACTGGTTTGATCTGGTTGGAGCCGGTTTGATCCGGTTTGAACCAGTTTCATCCGGTTTGAACCAGTTTCATCCGGACTGAACCGGTTTGAACCGGTTTGATCCGGTTTGATCCGGTCTGAACGAGTTTGAGCCGATTTGATCCGGTTCCATCCGGTTTGATCCGGTCTGAAGCAGTTTCATCCGGTCTGATCCGGTTTGAACCGGTTTGATCCGGCTGGAGCCGGTTTGACCCGGTTTGAACCAGTTTCATCCGGTCTGATCCGGTTTGAACCGATTTGTGCCGGTTTCATCCGGTTTGAACCAGCTTGAGCTGGTTTTATCCGGTTCCATCCGGTTTGATCCGGTCTGAACCAGTTTAATCCGGTTTGAACCGGTTTGAGCCGGTTTGATCCGGTTTGAACCGGTTTGACACAGTTTGAGCTGGTTTGATCCGGTTCCATCCGGTTTCTTCCGGTCTGAACCGGTTTCATGTGGTCTGATCCGGTTTGAACCGGTTTGAGCCGGTTTTATCCGGTTTGAACCTGTTTGAGATGGTTTGATCCGGTTCCACCCGGCTTGATCTGGTGTGATCCGGTTTCATCTGGTTTGATCCGGTTTGAAACGGTTTGATCGGGTTTGAACCAGTTTGAGCCAGTTTGATCCGGTTTCATCCGGTTTGATCCGGTCTAAACCGGTTGGAGATGGTTTGATCCGGTTTGAACCGGTTGGAGACGGTTTGATCCGGTCTGAACCGATCTGATACGGTTTGAACCGGCTTGAGCCAGTTTGATCCGGTTTCAACCGGTTGGAGCCCGTTTGATCCGGTTAGAACCAGTTCGAGCCGGTTTGATCCGGTTTGAACTAGTTTGAACTGGTTTGATCCGGTTCCATCCGGTTTGATCCGGTCTGAACCGGTTTCACCTGGTCTGCTCCGGTTTGAACCTGTTGGAGCCGGTTTCATCCGGTTTGAACCAGTTCGAGCTGGTTTGATCCAGTTCCATCCGGTTTGATCTGGTCTGAACCGGTTTCATCCGCTCTCATCAGGTTTGATCCGGTTTGAACCGGTTCGAGCTGGTTTGATCCAGTTCCATCCGGTTTGATGCGGTCTGAACCGGTTTCATCCGCTCTCATCAGGTTTGATCCGGTTTGAACCGGTTCGAGCCGGTTTGAACCGGTTTGAGCTGGTTTGATCCGGTTCCATCCGGTTTGATCCGGTCTGAACCAGTTTGATCTGGTTTCAACCGGTTTGAGCCGGTTTGACCCGGTTTGAAACAGTTTGAGCTGGTTTGAACCGGTTCCATCCGGTCTGAACCAGTTTCATCTGGTTTGAACCGGTTTGATCCGGTTTCATCCGGTCTGAACCAGTTTCATCCGGTTTGAACCGGTTTGATCTGGCTGAAGCCAGTTTGATCCTGTTTGAACCAGTTTCATCCGGTCTGATCCGGTTTGAGGCGGTTTGATCCGGTTTGAACCGGTTTGATCCGGCCCCATCCGGTTTGATCCGGTCTGAACCGGTTTGAACTGGCTTGAGCCGGTTCGATCCGGTTTGAACCAGTTCGATCCGGATCAAACCAGCTGGTTTGATCCGGTTCCATCCGGTTTGATCCGGTCAGAACCGTTTTCTTCTGGTCTGATCCGGTTTGAACCGGTTAGAGCGGGTTTGAGCCGGTTTGATCCGGTCTGAACCGGTTTCATCTGGTCTGATCCGGTTTGAACCGGTTTGATCCGGCTGGAGCCGGTTTGATCCGGTCTGAACCGGTTTCATCCGGTCTGTTCTGGTTTGAACTTGTTGGAGCCGGTTTGATCCGGTCTGAACCGGTTTGATCCGGTCCTATCCGGTGTGATCCGGTCTGAACCGGTTCGATCCGGTTCCATCCGGTTTGATCTGGTTTGAGCCGGTTTGATCCGGTTTGAACCAGTTTGAGCTGGTTTGATCCGGTTCCATCCGGTTTGATCCGATCTGGACCCGTTTCATCCGGTCTGATCCGGTTTGAACCGGCTGGAGCCGGTTTGATCCGGTTAGAACCAGTTTGAGCCGGTTTGATCCGGTTCCATCCGGTTTGATCCGGTTTCATCCAGTCTGATCCGGTTTGATCCGGTCTCATCCGGTTTGATCCGGTTTGATCCGGTCTCATCCGGTTTGATCCGGTTTCATCCGGTTCCATCCAGTTCAATTTGTGTGATCCGGTCTGGTCCGGTCTGGTGTGGTTTGATCCGGTCTGGTCCGATCCGGTCTGGTACGGTTTTATCTGGTTTGATCCGGTGTGGTCCGGTCTGGTCCGGTTTCGTCTGGTCTGGTCCGGTTTGGTCTAGTCTGATCTGGTCTCCGGTCTAGTGTGATATGGTCTACTCTAGTCTGATCTGGTTTGGTCTGGTCTGGTCCGGTTTGGTCTAGTCTGATCTAGTCTGATCTGGTCTCGTCTGGTCTGGTCCGGTCTATTCTGATCTGGTTTGGTCTGGTCTGGTCCGGTTTGGTCTGGTCTGGTCTGATCTAGTCTGATCTGGTCTCGTCTGGTCTGGTCCGGTCTATTCTGATCTGGTTTGGTCTGGTCTGGTCTGGTTTGGTCTGGTCTGGTCCGGTTTGGTCTGGTCTGGTCCAGTTTGGTCTAGTCTGATCTAGTCTGATCTGGTCTCGTCTGGTCTGGTCCAGTCTAGTCTGATATGGTCTAGTCTAGTCTGATATGGTCTAGTCTAGTCTGATCTGGTTTGGTCTACTCTGGTCCGGTTTGGTCTGGTCTGGTCTGGTCCGGTTTAGTCTGGTCTGGTCTGGTCCGGTTTGGTCTGATCTGGTCTCGTCTGGTCTGGTCCGGTTTGGTCCGGTTTGGTCTGGTCTGATCTGGTTTGGTCTGGTTTCATCCGGTTTGGTCTGGTTTCATCCGGTTTGGTCCGGTCTGGTCGAGACCAGATCAGACTAGACCAAACCAGACCAAACGAGACCAGATCAGACTGGACCAAACGAGACCAAACGAGACCAGATCAGACTGGACCAAACGAGACCAGACAAGACCAGATCAGACTAGACCAGACGAGACCAGACCAGACCAAACCAGACCAGAAACCAGACCAGATCAGACTAGACCAGACAAGACCAGACCAGACAAAACCAGACCAGACGAGACCAGATCAGACCAGACCAAACCAGACAAAACGAGACCAGATCAGACTAGACCAAACCAGACCAGACGAGACCAGATCAGACTAGACCAAACCAGACCAGACCAGACCAAACCAGACCAAACGATACCAGATCAGACCTTGTAAATAGAGAGGAAAATGCTGAATTCCTCCAAATAAATGAGTGACTGGATGACCAAATGATTTAATAAATGATTGTAATCTAGGCTTCCTCCAGGGTGGTTCTTTCTGTGTAAAACAGTTCGATCTTGGAGTCACCCAGAAATGCTGAATACATAACAAGGCCAATCAACAGAGTTTGCTTCTGAATATTCATGCACAGATGATGCTCCCAGTCAATATGTTTGATTTTTTTTCTGTTTACTAATAGATTTTCAAATTCACTGTGTAAACCAAAATTCTTAAAAATAAATAAATAAATAAAGAACTTGTGTTGAAAGCATACATTATTTCTGGGCAGAGTTGTCAGATTAAAATCTTTATACTAAAAATTATTCATTGTTTATCTGAAATTCTAATTTAAGCGGGCACTCTGTATTTTTATTTACTAAATCTGGCAACCCCTTTCTGGACCAATAACCCTACGCAGAGAAGAGAACAGATGATAGCTTCTAGGGGACATGCCTGCATCTGGGAGTTAGAAGGAAGGAAAACAAAAGAAGGAGCCAGAGAGGCAGATAGAGGAGTCTGCAGAACTATGGAGAGAGAACCAGGTGAGCATGGAGCTCTATTGAATAGTGACACACATGTCGGGGAGAGGTGGGGACCATGAGGATGCTGGGTTAAGAAAGGCCTGATCGCTATAGAGTTTGGCCTTTGCAAGGGGGGATGGTGCTTCTGAGAAGTTCTAATGAGTGGTTCTTGATGAAGTTGGGGTGGAGATAAGGATGCATGTTGGAATCAGTCGGAATATATCAAAATTGAAATCTATGTACCAGAAGTAGTGCCCTTCCTCTCGAGGGGTGGGGAGAAAGACATGTGTGTGTAACTTTTATCAACCCAGAACTCAAGTGGTCAAGTTTTGGGTCCATGTTATGGTTACTAACACACAAAATAAATTTGGAAAAGAGCATATAAATCTTTTCTTGTATTTTTGTTGAAAATCACGAAGGAGGTCTATAATTTGCAATAATGAATTCAAAAGTCCTTCTCATCTTCATTTTACCTCCTTCACAGCCTCTGCTGTTGTCTGCTGTACTGCTCTCCATAATTTTCTCAGATTGCAGAAATCCCCCTCCTCCCGTCTATTTATTTTTATCACATAAATCAACTTAGCCTCTCTTTCCAGCAAAAAGGTCCAATCAACTTCCCCAACCCTGTCCCAAATGAAGGGTGCGGAACTGAGCTGGCAATTACAGACTATTCTTTGGCAGTATTCTGGGAAAGGGAAAAGTACGAATTTTCTTGCCCTGTCCCTGGTATTTTGTAAAGCTTTCCAAGTGACTTTGATATCTGGACCCCTTTGAGAACTGCTGCTCTTAACCAAGACATAAATCTTTTTCATTTCTTGAAAGGTCCTATTTCTTGACAAATTTCTCCCTGCAAAGTGCATTCTTTTTTCTGCACTGACCCCAGAAAGAGGTGCCATTGTGTGGGAGAAAATACTGTCATCTGTCTCAACAAAGTCCACAAATTGCCCTGCTAGGAGCAGATAACCCAAAACATCTACCTGAGTCTCCCAGTCAAGATTCCTGGTCTGACTAGGAATCTAACTTCAATAAGATCTTCCTGAAAAAAGATGCTGAGCTTGGATGGTCCAACCACCTTTCTATCTGGGATGAGCTGGAGGATACTTCTTGGCTTCCCCAAAGCTGCCTTGGTGGTGATGCTGTGGCAGCCACAGGGAGATTCAGGAGGAGCCAGCCTGGAAGACCTGAGCCCTGGAAGTGGGCAGCCAGCCCAGCAGGACATTCGATGGGGCGAAGTGTGATCTCAGCCTTCATTCAGCTGACCTGGGAGTCCTCCAAGGGCCAGAGTCATACCCAACTCGTCTGACCCCTCAAGGTTCCTTAGGACTCCGGGTGTTTTAAGAAAATTCTCTGACTCCCCACCCTTCCCACTTCACCCCTCAGCCCTCCCTGTGGTTAAGAACTCAAGTGTGAACAACCCCAAAGGTGGTGGTTAGTGAGGCATTCAAGCACAAACTCTAATCCTGCCCTTTTTAAAAAAATATTTTGGACTTGAGAGAGGCTGTCCTCAATTGTTTCAAACCTATTTCAGAGTACCTCCACTCCTTCAAACCTATTTTCAAAACTCAGGAAAACGTCGCCTTTCCAGACGAACTCTAGTGACAGCTCCATTCACCCCTTGGCATTTGACTGCTAAAGATCAGCTGACCCCTGTAGCCAGAAGGAGGAGAGAAACTTACTAAACAGGGACCTCGTTCCCAGAGGTGATCACCTTAAAAAAGTCTGGGGCCTTGTTTGCCAGCTTTGAAATTTCAAAGGGTTATCTTAGCTTCATGCCCCCAGTGTGAAAAAAACAAACAAACTTCAGTAAGATCTTCCTGGTGGTTATCTTCATAGGTGGTTACCTATGAAATCTACATTCAAACTTTCTTGTGACCTATGCATCATTTTTTGGCATTCACATTCCCCGTCAACACACACACACACACACACACACACACACACACACACACGCACACACACACACACCAGATATATAACTGCATGTAAGATATATATACATAAAACAACGTCCTCCGAAGAATATAAATGTTAACACAAGTAAAATTATCATGAATTCCGTAATTCCTTCTGTGGCCTTGGTCCGCGTTAGGTTTTCCATTAAGAGATACTATTGTCACCCGTGAGTAGCTTCTCCTGTTGTGTTCTTCTGTGCAGCACGGGGCTGGAGCTGTGGATATTCATGAACCCCAGGAATCATGAACCCCAGGCACCCACTTCCTGTCTTCGTGGCTGTCCCCGTGGCTGTCCCTGGTCCCTGCCTCTGTGCGGTTTTCTCTACCTTTGGCCACCAGATGGCGCTCTGGAAACGAGTTTTCTGCATCAAAGCTCCCCTGCATTACTCTCAACTAGGCTCCCTCCCTCTTCTCTGTTCCCTTCCAAGTCATTTTCCAGGGTGCAGCCAAAAGGCCTTTCTGGAGGGTACATCTGTGTGATCTTGGGCAAGTTACCTAACGCTCTGTGCTCAGCATCTTCAATGTGATGGCATGGCTGTGTGTCATGAGAGGATGTAAGCAAAGCACTCAGGACAAAGCCTGGCATGTGGTCGCTGTTCTCATTATCCTGTGTTGAGCTTTTCAAAAGCGCCCCACGACCTTCAGGACAAGGTCTAAATTCTTAGCCATGGGAACCCAGGCCACTGCATCATTTGAGGACCCCTGCTTATGTCCCCCGCCCTACCTTCCTCCCTACGCTACTGCACCAACCCTCTTGCAGCACAGCCGGGAGCCAGCCTACCCACCTCGGGGCCTTTGCCCATTTTGCTGCCACCACCAGCTTTGCCTCTCCCCTGCCCATTCAACTTCCTCGGGCTCACTCCTCCAGGTCCGTCAGGATTCAGCATGTGCCCTCCATGAGGAGCTTCCCAGACCCCCAGGCCTGATTCCAGAGCCACTCCACTGGCCTCTCGCCTTTCATTTTCCCTGCCCCCACCTGCGACTGTCAGCCCCCTGCCTTGTTCACTGTCAGGCACACAGGCGGACAAATGTGGGGCGAACAGTGAGGCTGTCACATGGGCTAACTGCCAGCAGGGGGCAATGGGCACCCTTGTGTCCCTGAGCTCCCAGGGGCTCCTAGTAGCTTCGGCAGCACCTTGCTCACACCAAGCTGAGGGAGACCTGAGAAATGGGATTCCTGCCAAAGAGGCAAAAAAAAAAAAAAAGTGAAGGGACAAATGCAAGGCCATCTTTGCCATTTGCATATGAGGCATAAAACCTGGAAGATAACAAAAGGCAAAATCATAGTCCCGATGTGCTGAGTGCTTTCTCTGAGCCAGGCCCTGCGCTGAGTCCTTACCCCACCTTGTGAGATGGATGACAGCCCTCAGAGAAGGAAACAGAGGCTGGGAGAGGTTAAGGCCCTTGTGCAGTGTCTCAGAGCTTGTGAGTGGCCTGTCTGTCTCCAGGACCATGATATAGGAGATGGCCCTGGATTCAGGCCACTTGCTATGGTTTAATGGGTTTCAGTGAAATAGTTGGGAAACCTCAGGAGTGGGATATGGAGTTAAAGGAAAGAAAAGCCAGAGAGAAAGAGAAGGAGTGCAGGTGACTGTCCCTTAGCCACCTCAGTCCTGATAGCCACAGGCTTCCATGCCAATAAGCCCTGACTAGTGCCACTTGGGTCCAAACATGGCACCTCTGGCCCCAAGGGCTTAGTAGCAAATACCCATCTAGGGAAGTTGGTCTTCATTCTCATCACCTCAAATGCTTCACAAGCCTCAGGGATCAACCGTGAAGTGGGTATAAGGCTGGGAGAATGCTGGGGGCAGCAAATTGAAGGGCATAATGAGAAGCAGTAAGGCTACCTCAAAGCTCACCCAAGCAAACTGCACATTCACCTCCTTCCTTACTGAATTTTACCTTATGAGGAGGTGAGTGGGAGGGAGGGCATCCCTTAAAACATCTAAAAAGAGAGTTGGGTTCAGCAAAGGAGTTGTGCTTCACGGTACTCTTATAAACAGAACTGGGGAGAGAAGAATTGGAGGAAGGGGGAAAGACATAGATGAAAGGGAGGGGAAGGTGTGGGAGAGGGAAATGTATAAAAGCTTCCAAGAGGAGTGGGAGGCTGGGGGTTCCCCAGACAGAGACTCAGGCTGGACCAGATGCAGAGAACAATGGACTTCAAGGCTGGAGGGGGGGGCGGGGGCTGAAGGGAAGCAGGAGGAGAGCCACACAGTCAAGTCACACGGGTTCTTGCAGCTTTTGGAATCAAGACCATGGGCACCCTCATAGATCAGTGTGGGCAGGGACTGCCCCAGGGCCAATACAAGATCCAGAGGTAGCCATAGGGTGTGACAAGTTGTGCAGATTACAACACTCATCCCTTGCAATAACGTCACTGCCTGTGACACGGGGCCAGGCCCAGGCCAAAGCCCTTCATGCATCATTTCGTTTAATCCTCACAGTTTCCCGCTGAAAGGGCTACTATTCTTACTCCCATCCCCACTCTACAGATGAGGTAATGGAGGCCCAGAGAGGTTAAGTGACTTGTCCCAGATGACACAGCTGGTAAGTTGCAAAATCAGAATTTGAACTCAGGCAGTTTAGCTCTGATGGCTGCTCTGTTAATCACAGCTGCAGTGAGACAAAAACAGGTGATCAGGGCAGAGTCAAGACAGAGAGGTAAACAAGAGTGGGAAAAAGACAGGCGTGAGAGGGGAACAATGGGGGAAAAGATAGGAACAAAGAGAGTTGGGGAAGGGGAGAGAAACAGGAAACATGACTTGCCCGGGAGGGGCATCAGTCCGCTTGCAAGCAGGTGGAGGCTCAAGTTTTCTGCTCACTTGGTGATGCAGAGGCTCCCTTTCCCTCAGCAGCAGCCTTGCTGCATGGACAGCAGCTTCCCATCTGGCCTGTCCCCGGAGCCCCAGCCTCATCCTCCTCAGTGGCAGGCCACTTAGCTTCACAGGAAATGCTCTTTCTCTAATTGGCATTGAAAACTCACAGCCCTCCCTTTTCCTGTAGGTGGGGTTTCCATAGGAAAAAGCTGCTTCTCTGTTTCCCCAGCCTAGCAACTGTTTGGAAGTCAGAGTCCCACATCCTGCTCAACTGGGTCAGGTCCCTCTTAGACCAGCTCTTGTCCATCATTTGCTGAAGTGGACCAGCTAGTTCCCCTGTAGGGGTCTATCCTGGCAATTCTTGATCGGCGTTTGGATATCTCAGATCGCTTCCGATGAAGATGGCCTTGCCTGGGGGTCCTGCTTGTTCCATCATCATCTAACTATGGGACAAGGTTGTGCCAGCAGGCCCGGGGGAAGGAGCACAGGGCTGATCAAGCCATCCAGGAAACACTGGAGGACTTGTCCAGCCTTGAAAGAACTCTAGCAGTTTCTGAATGTGGCCCACTTGGTGGTAAGCATGATGCAACTTCTGCAACTTCTGCTGGGGCTTTTGGGGCCAGGTGGCTACTTATTTCTTTTAGGGGATGGTCAGGAGGTAACCACTCTCACGGTGAAATACCAAGTGTCAGAGGAAGTGCCATCTGGCACAGTGATCGGGAAGCTGTCCCAGGAGCTGGGCCGGGAGGAGAGGCAGAGGCAGAGGCAGAGGCAAGCTGGGGCTGCCTTCCAGGTGTTGCAGCTGCCTCAGGCGCTCCCCATTCAGGTGGACTCTGAGGAAGGCTTGCTCAGCACAGGTAGGCGGCTGGATCGAGAGCAGCTATGCCGACAGTGGGATCCCTGCCTGGTTTCCTTTGATGTGCTTGCCACAGGGGATTTGGCTCTGATCCACGTGGAGATCCAAGTGCTGGACATCAATGACCACCAGCCACGGTTTCCCAAAGGCGAGCAGGAGCTGGAAATCTCTGAGAGCGCCTCTCTGCGCACCCGGATCCCCCTGGACAGAGCTCTTGACCCAGACACAGGCCCTAACACCCTGCACACCTACACTCTGTCTCCCAGTGAGCACTTTGCCTTGGATGTCATTGTGGGCCCTGATGAGACCAAACACGCAGAACTCGTAGTGGTGAAGGAGCTGGACAGGGAAATCCATTCATTTTTTGATCTGGTGTTAACTGCCTATGACAATGGGAACCCCCCCAAGTCAGGCACCAGCTTGGTCAAGGTCAACGTCTTGGACTCCAATGATAATAGCCCTGTATTTGCTGAGAGTTCACTGGCACTAGAAATCCAAGAAGATGCTGCCCCTGGTACTCTTCTCATAAAACTGACTGCCACGGACCCTGACCAAGGCCCCAATGGGGAGGTGGAGTTCTTCCTCAGTAAGCACATGCCTCCAGAGGTGCTGGACACCTTCAGTATTGATGCCAAGACAGGCCAGGTCATTCTGCGTCGACCTCTAGACTATGAAAAGAACCCTGCCTACGAGGTGGATGTCCAGGCAAGGGACCTGGGTCCCAATCCCATCCCAGCCCATTGCAAAGTTCTCATCAAGGTTCTGGATGTCAATGACAACATCCCAAGCATCCATGTCACATGGGCCTCCCAGCCATCACTGGTGTCAGAAGCTCTTCCCAAGGACAGTTTTATTGCTCTTGTCATGGCAGATGACTTGGATTCAGGAAACAATGGTTTGGTCCACTGTTGGCTGAGCCAAGAGCTGGGCCACTTCAGGCTGAAAAGAACTAATGGCAACACATACATGTTGCTAACCAATGCCACACTGGACAGAGAGCAGTGGCCCAAATATACACTCACTCTGTTAGCCCAAGACCAAGGACTGCAGCCCTTATCAGCCAAGAAACAGCTCAGCATTCAAATCAGTGACATCAACGACAACGCACCTGTGTTTGAGAAAAGCAGGTACGAAGTCTCCACACGGGAAAACAACGTACCCTCTCTTCACCTCATTACCATCAAGGCTCATGATGCAGACTTGGGTATTAATGGAAAAGTCTCATACCGCATCCATGATTCCCCAGTTGCTCACTTAGTAGCTATTGACTCCAACACAGGAGAGGTCACTGCTCAGAGGTCACTGAACTATGAAGAGATGGCCGGCTTTGAGTTCCAGGTGATCGCAGAGGACAGCGGGCAACCCATGCTTGCATCCAGTGTCTCTGTGAGGGTCAGCCTCTTGGATGCCAATGATAATGCCCCAGAGGTGGTCCAGCCTGTGCTCAGCGATGGAAAAGCCAGCCTCTCCGTGCTTGTGAACGCCTCCACAGGCCACCTGCTAGTGCCCATCGAGACTCCCAATGGCTTGGGTCCAGCAGGCACTGACACACCTCCACTGGCCACTCACAGCTCCCGGCCATTCCTTTTGACAACCATTGTGGCAAGAGATGCAGACTCGGGGGCAAATGGAGAGCCCCTCTACAGCATCCGCAGTGGAAATGAAGCCCACCTCTTCATCCTCAGCCCCCATGCAGGGCAGCTGTTCGTCAACGTTACCAATGCCAGCAGCCTCATTGGGAGTGAGTGGGAGCTGGAGATAGTGGTAGAGGACCAGGGAAGCCCCCCTTTACAGACCCGAGCCCTGTTGAGGATCATGTTTGTCACCAGTGCTGACCACCTGAGGGACTCAGCCCGCAAGCCTGGGGCCTTGAGCATGTCGATGCTGACAGTGATCTGCCTGACTGTACTGCTGGGCATCTTCGGGTTGATCCTGGCTTTGTTCATGTCCATCTGCCGGACAGAGAAGAAGGACAACAGGGCCTACAACTGTCGGGAGGCCGAGTCCACCTACCGCCAGCAGCCCAAGAGGCCCCAGAAACACATTCAGAAGGCAGACATCCACCTCGTGCCTATGCTCAGGGGTCAGGCAGGTGAGCCTTGTGAAGTCGGGCAGTCCCACAAAGACGTGGACAAGGAGGCGATGATGGAAGCAGGCTGGGACCCCTGCCTTCAGGCCCCCTTCCACCTCACCCCGACCCTGTACAGGACGCTACGTAATCAAGGCAACCAGGGAGCACCGGCGGAGAGCCGAGAGGTGCTGCAAGACACCGTCAATCTGCTTTTCAACCATCCCAGGCAGAGGAACGCCTCCCGGGAGAACCTGAACCTTCCCGAGCCCCAGCCTGCTACAGGCCAGCCACGTTCCAGGCCTCTGAAAGTTGCAGGCAGCCCCACAGGGAGGCTGGCTGGAGACCAGGGCAGTGAGGAGGCTCCACAGAGCCCACCAGCCTCCTCTGCAACCCTGAGACGGCAGCGACATCTCAATGGCAAAGTGTCCCCTGAGAAAGAATTAGGGCCCCGTCAGATCCTGCGGAGTCTGGTCCGGCTGTCTGTGGCTGCCTTCGCCGAGCGGAACCCCGTGGAGGAGCTCACTGTGGATTCTCCTCCTGTTCAGGTACCTGGGGCATGGGCAGCTCTTTCTCTGGTCACTCCTGACCACCAGAAACAGCATCAGACACCCCCGTAACCTGCACAGTCCTCATGTTTCTTCCTTAGGCTCACCTGGTACTTTTTGATGCTTTGGATAGCAGTGGTTCAGGGCACAGCTTTGTGACTGGCTGAACTTAGCTGTGTGATCCTAGGCAAATTCCTTACTGTCTCTGGGCCTTAGTTGTCTTATCTGTAAATTAGAAATGATAGTAAGAGTATCTACCTCGTAGAGTTGTCCAGAGGATTTGATCAATTAGTTCCTACAAGGCATTTATGGTGCCTCACAAGTAGACACACAGCAAAGGTAGTGACTAAGAGTATAAGCTTTGGGCAAGGTTGCCTGAGTTCAAATCCTAGCTCCACTTCTTCCTAGCTCTGAACCACAGGGGAAGTTAACTTCTCTGTTGAAAGATGTCTGTGTTAACAGCACCCATCTTCTAAGTTTGCTTGAAGATAAAATGAGTGAATGCTCTTAATGCCTGTAGAACAGCGTCCATCTGACATGTAGTCAGTACTCAGCAAATTATTGCTATTCCTTCCTCAAAGCACTTCTCCATCTCCACTCTCTGCCTGCCCTCATCTCATCTGGGCAACCTCCCTATGAAGAAGGCCAGGATAGGCATCATTGCACCCAAACCCAGGTGTAGCAAATAATTTGTCTGAGACCCCAGAGCTTTCTGGCTGGGCCTGCAGGATGCGGCAGAGGAAATAACCTTAGAACTTTGCAGTTAGGCAGATTGGGATTCAAATTTCAACAGTCACTTAGGAGCTGGGCAACCTTGTACACATCCTTCAACATCTGAGCCTCATTTTCCTCATCTATAAAATGGGGACTATGAGACCAAACTTACCCTGTGTCTGCCTCCTTAGAGTGTGAGGTCTAAATGGGATGATGAGTGACAAAATGTCTAAGGACCTGGGATTTTCTAGACACAAGTGTGGAAACCTTTTCAGGGATGATGCCTGATCTCACACCCATATCTGCTTCTGTGAACCTCAGATATTTTCACTGTGCCAGGCTGCCTGCCCAAGGCACACCTCTATTTGGCCAGGCCATCAGTTCATGTTTCCTGTGAAGCAAAACACAGTTTCCTTCCCTTACTCCCTCCTCAGGAAGCCACCTGGAGATGGCCCAGCTGTTCTCTTAGGAATCTTGCCCTGGAATCAGTGCAGACCCAGAGGTTGCCAGAGCCAACCACTAATTTATCTTTCCATTCATCCATCCATTGATCAGGTGCTTTTTGGATAAACTCTGTGCTGAGCACTGTGCTGGCTGCTGGTAGACAGGACAACAGAGAATAGGCACCGTGGGTGGCCCCACTGAGGTGACAGAAAGAAAGGTGCCCATTTGGGATCAACTTGAGGCTGCTTGCCCAATGCTCATATCTTTCCAGCAGCACATAAAGTCAGATCTGAGTTTAAATTCCAGCCCTCCCACTAACTTCTATGTAGCCCCTGTAAGCCTCCAATTCCACCTCTGCAAAATGGCCATAATGGTATCTCTTCCCTTAGGCTGTTGTAAGAATTAAGGGAGATTGGCCGGGCGCGGTGGCTCAAGCCTGTAATCCCAGCACTTTGGGAGGCCGAAACGGGAGGATCACGAGGTCAAGAGATCGAGACCATCCTGGCTAACACGATGAAACCCCATCTCTACTAAAAAATACAAAAAAATAGCCGGGCGAGGTGGCAGGCACCTATAGTCCCAGCTACTTGGGAGGCTGAGGCAGGAGAATGGCGTAAACCCGGGAGGTGGAGCTTGCAGTGAGCTGAGATTCGGCCACTGCACTCCAGCCTGGGCGACAGAGCGAGACCCCGTCTCAAAAAAAAAAAAAAAAAGAATTAAGGGAGATTATATGACACTGGACAATCATTGTTTATCATGGGATCTATTAATAAGCTCATTTAAATCTCATAACCCACCATATGATCTGGGTCTCATTAATATTCACTTTTTTACTGTTGAGGAAACTGAGGCTCAGAATGCTTAAGTAATTCCTCAAGGCCACATTGATGGGGCAGGGGCATATTTGGGATTTGAACCTGAGTCTGACTGATTTGAATCTGGGCTGTAACTGTGAAGTGACCCTGAATGACAGTGCTCAGCATAGGGATTGGCATGTAGGGAGTCATGTCATGAAATGCCAGCTGTCACTTGAGCAAAGGGTGGCAGGTATCTTAGGAGGGCTTCTGGGCCTGGGCTGGGAGGTGGGATCTTCCCTGAGGCAGGCAATGAGACCCTGAGTCTCCCAAGTCACAGTGAAACCCCAGTTCTGGCCATCTCCTCTTCCAGCTCTCCTCTGAGGTTGACACTTCCTATCTCAAGCTGCACCGAGGGGCACGGTGGACCTCCTAAGGGAGGAATGGGGGTGGACCCAGGAGGTTGAAGCAGTGTTTCTAGGAATAACAGTCCCAACTCCTTGCTTTTGCAAAGGATTTTTAACTTTTTCAAACCATTTAATCTTGACAACACCGAGAAGAAGGCTGTATGGGTATTTCTAGCCCCCCATTAGAGATGAGGAAACTGAGGTCTGAGGAGGTCTAAAAGCCTGTCTAACACTATACAATAAGCTACAAATGGCCTTGAACTAGAACTCCACCTCCCAGGACTTGATCTGTTGCCTTTCCCTCCCAATGGCCTATAGGGTCTGGCCCTGGTAGCTCACCCATCCCCTACTCCATTCTCCAATCTTTCTGAAACTCTGCCTTCTCTTCCAGCCTTTCAGTGTGCAGTGCTTCTGCCTGAAACCACCCCCCTGTCACCATCACCCCTTGCCCAGACCCTCGTTCTCTTTCCACTTGCCAAACTCCTATGGAGCCTTTGGGTCTCAGCAGAGGTGCCTGGCATGTAGTATGAACTCAGTAACATCTGTTGAAATGAATGAATGAACTTAATCCAGTACCACCCCCCTGCTTCCTCCCTGCTCCAACTTGGGTTAGGGGCCTTCCTTCACTCCCACAGAGCCCCCACTCTTTCCCTACGCCCAGAGGCAACCCCTGTGGTAACCACTCTTCACTGCTCCCCCACTCCCTGTGGGGCTGCCTGCAACCTTCACCTCCTGACAGATATGACCATGCTGAGGGCAGCAGCTGGGTCTCCTTCTCCTTCTTACTCCCATTGCAACCATCCTGCCTGGCACTTATTAAGTACTTGTTGAATGAATGAATGAAAAGATGAATAAATGAATAATTTAATGACACCATTTTGCCTTTTCTACAACATAGTCTTACATCTGGTCAACAAAAATCGACCAAATGTCCAAATACTGCTAAAGGGGAACATAACTCTTTAAGATAATCTTTATCAAAGTGACAACAAATTGATGGTCAGGAAATGCCTTTTTCACCCCTATCTCTCAGAGTCCACCAGGCGCAGGACACTCGGAGGAATGAGTGTGAGGGGATGGGCCCAGAGGGTCCTCTTGCTCTCCTTCAGACACTCAGGTCCTGGGGTGACATGACAGAGCAGGGGACCTGCCTGCCCAGGTCCCTGTCTCTGCCACTGGGCACCATCCCCCATCTGATCACACAAACATCTGAAGCCAGAGGAAAGACTATAAAAAGAAAGCACCGGCATTGAGGGAAACATCCGGCGAGGAAGTGTGCTGAGTCGGAATTGTGTGGAGTCAACAGATTTTTCCTGTCTTGTAGCAAATCTCCCAGCTGCTGTCCTTGCTGCATCAGGGCCAATTCCAGCCGAAACCAAACCACCGAGGAAATAAGTACTTGGCCAAGCCAGGAGGCAGCAGGTAAGCAGCACGTAGCCCCCACAGGCATCTCATGGCCCCTACTGGCTGCCCCTCATCTCTGCAGCCTCTGTGAGTGAGGAAGGGTGAGCCCATCCCAGACACCGGTCCCCTGGGAGGGTGCAGCAGACAGCATCCATCCTCCCACCCTGGGAGGCTTGGTCATGGGGTGACTGTATTGATAGTATTTACACGACCTAGAAGTCCTATAGGACTATCAAGATGTATTAATAAATACTATCAATACAGTAGTCACCAAGGAAATTACTTCATCGCTGAGGCTCGATTCGTCCCCTGATTACAGAGGTGCTGTAAATTGCGTTTATATCTGTAACTGTCACCTCTCTTTCTCTGGGCCCATAGACGTAATATGAAGGCTCCCCACTAAAGACATGGATATGTGGGCGTGTCCCTTTGGGCAATCCTAGAATTGAAGAGCCCTTAAGAGAACATCAAATCCAACTTCTTGTTATGGATGGATAAACTGAGGCTCTGAATAGTTTGATTCAAACCAGCTATGTAAACTTGAGCAAGTGAGATAATCTCTCAGGACCTTGGTTTCCCCATCTGTAAAATAGAAGCCATCCCATTTCCCTTGTAGTAATGGGGTGAGAATTTCATGATCAATTGTATTCTAAGCCCATAGCCCAGGACTGACGCATAGTAGGTGCACACACAACGCTAACTCCTTTCCCCTTGAAGCAATTTTGCTAAAGGTCATGTAACAAGTGAGTGGCAAAGCTGGGACCAGCTCTCAGAGTTCCTGACTCCTGCATCAGTGCTCTTGCCCTGACAACTTATAGCTTATTTTTACAAGGATGGCAAGAGGTAGTGTACGGCAGGGGTGAGTCCACACACTCCAGAGTCACACTGGCCTGGATTTGAATTCTTGCTTTATCTCTTAATCTACGGGGACCTTGGGAACCTGCAAAATCTTCACAAGTCTTGGTTTTCTCATTTGTACAATGGGGTGATTGAAGAGAACCCTTTACAGGTGTGGAAGGTTTGAATGAGACGGTGCATGGACCTTGCATCACATGAGGCCTGACTCAGACTCACTGCTTAATAAACATTAGTTGTCATTATCACCCACACACTTGCCACCTCCCTGCTCATTTCTTCACAGCAGCAGAAATGGCTACAGGGGGAAAAAATCCCAAACAAACAGAAAGGACTCCTACGCCTTAAAACCCCTCAGAAGCCTTTCCACCTGCTGGGATGAGGGTCCAGGCCTGTCCCCAAGTGTCCATGGGAGAGAGGGGCCAGGATGGAGACAGCAGGAGACTGGGATGCAGGTAGCAGATTCTGAGCAGCTTTAGGCTGCCTCACTCCAGCTGCACCCTCCATAGGTCTGTTCTTCTGGCCTAGGTTTTGGCCTAAAGTAGGAAGGAAGGAATGTTCAGTCATTCATTAAGTGTTGATTCAGCACCCACTGTGTGCCACGCCCTGTTCTGAGCATCAGTGAGCGAGCAGGGAATGAGACAGGCAAAAATCCCAGCCTTGCTGGAGCTCTTCTTCTATGGATGGATAGACGGCTGCACTGGCTCCACTGAGGTTTACTAAACTCCTCCTGTGTGCCAGGAAATACCTAGGCATGGGAGGGGCAACAAGAATGATATCAATGAACTCATCTTCACTTCTGTCTGCTGAGTGCTTACAATGTGCCAGGCTCTGTGGTAGGCCCCTTTACCTACAGCGTCTCATTTTACCCTCACAATACCCTGTGAGGTGGGTGTTATTTATTACTCTCATTTTACAGATGAGGAAACAGAGTAAGAGGAGGGCTGGAATCACATGATCCAGGTTGGTCTGACTGCAGAGGCCAGGCTGTGAATCCAGTTCCCTATACGGGTAAATGAATGCAAACATAAATGGGCATGAATGAATGGATCTATATAGGAATGTCCTTACCCATGGACTGGCTGGTTTCTTTTGTAGGAGTGCACTCACAGACACAGATGGCCCGAGTGCGAGGGCTGGAGGCCAGACAGACCCAGAACAGGAGGAAGGGCCTTTGGATCCTGAAGAGGACCTCTCTGTGAAGCAATTGCTAGAAGAAGAGCTGTCAAGTCTGCTGGACCCCTGCACAGGTAGGGACCTCCTAGAGTCACCTTGCCCCATGGTGTCCAGGCTTCAGAGTTGTACTCCAATCCACTGCAGGGAAAAGCCATTCTGTTTCTGTGGAGGAACATCAGCAACATTTAACTTCCCTTTCATCCTTGCAGCCTCAGAAAGTATTTTAAAGACTGGGTTCTACTTTGATTTCTTTTTTAGACAGGGTCTTGCTTTGTCACCCAGGCTGGAGTAGAGTGGCGTGATCACAGGGTGATCACAGCTCACTGCAGCATTGACCTCCTGGGCTCAGGTGATCCTCCCACCTTGGCCTCCCAAGTAGCTGGGACTACAGGTGAGCACCACCACATCTCGCTAAGTTTTGATTTTTTTTTTTTTTTTTGGTAGGGACAGGGATTCACATGTTGCCCAGGCTGGTCTCCAACTCCTGGGCTCAAGCAATCCGCCCACCTCAGCCTCCCAAAGTGCTGGCGTTAGAGGCATGAGCCACCTGTAATCAAAGCCAAAGTAGGCACCCGGCCTACTTTGATTATTCATTTTAAAAATCACTGTAAGAATAGTGAACATGCCAGGCACAGTGGAAGCATCTTATGTACATGATCTCATTTAAGCCTCCAGCCAATCTCCTCAAGTAGATAATTATTACCTTGAATTTACAGATGAGAAAACCGAGGCTCAAAAAAATCGAGTAGCCGTCCCAGAGTCACCCAGCTCACCAGTGATCGAAGGGGAGCCAAACCCTGAGCCAGCCTGTCCTCTATGGACTTCTTACCACTCATTTGCGTCTGGTGTGTTTTAATACCCTTTCGCCCTGGGAACCAGGTCAACTCTTTAACATGCTAACAATTGCAATTAAAACAAAAAGAATTTTGCAGACAAACAATTAGCTTTGACAATAAATACATAATGTGAATTTGAATTCAAGAATCTGCTAGCGCCCCCTGCCCCTGCTACGGACATTGGTCAGCCTTCTTTGGTAACACACCCCACAGCGGACCATCCCTGTGCTGTGGTTTTCTATCTATGTAGTTAACACTGTTTCTCATGTGCTCCATCTGGCTGCAGACACATTGAAGGCACGGCAGGGACTTCTCTCCCTGGTTAAAAAAATATTGCTAATAGTTATTGGGCACTTTCTATGTGCTAGGCCCTGTTCTAAGTACCTCATGAGAAAATCTTATGAGATAGGGACTATTCATTATCCCCACTTCATAAAGGAAAAATGTGAGGGTCAGGGGTGTTTAATAATTTGCCCAAGGTTGTGCAGCTCATGGATAGTTATTAACACAGGCAGTGTGGCTCTAAATTTTAGAGCTGTGTTGTTCAATGCGGTAGTCACTAGCCACATGTGGCTATTTAACTTTAAATGAATTAAAATTAAATAAAATGAAATATTCACTTCTTCTACCATATCGGCCACATTTCAAGTGCTCAATAGCTACGTATGGCTGGGGGATATAGCTTTGGATTCTATCTCTATTCATCAGCTCTGGCTGGAACCTGTGGGGTCAGTTCCCACACGGTCCTGCTTGCCCATAGCACAAAGGGTACTGAACACAGGAGCACTGTAAGGAGTGGGGGGTAAGGAAAGAGGAGGGGCAGAAAAGCCTTTGCCGCTCACAGGCTGGACTGCCATGGGGAGACTGGGATCTTGCGGCTTCAGATTGCTTCAGATTTGCTGCTTCAGATTCAGATTGCCCCACTTGAGAGTGTGACCATGATAATGTTTTACTGGTTGCATGAACTCATTGAACCTCACAACAACTCCACAAGATAAGTACTACTGTCTCACCACTTCCTAAGAGGAAACGGGAGCTTAGAGAGGTTAAGCCATCTTCCCAAGGTCACACACACTGCCCCTAAGCGGCAAAGCTGGGAAATCAAACCCGGGTTGGCCCAGCGCCCACCTGCAGCTAGAACTGGTGGGTAATGCTGGGTGAATTCAGCATCACTTTTCAGCTGTTCTCATACGCCCCAGCGATTTTCTCATTCCAAGCTTCACTCCTTCTGAAGCTCTCTGATCCGTGTACAAGGAAAGGCCTGATTCTACACCACCAAGAGTTCCATCCAACCTTATAGCCTCGGAGTCTCAAGAAACTAAGGTTTGCATTTCCCAGAGGTTGAAGGTGAATATTTATGTTCATTCAATCATTCAACAAACATTCACTAAGTCCCAGGCATGGGGCTAAACCCAAGGATCCTGTAGGGCAGGAGCCCAACACTGTCTCACAACCTGCACAGTCCAGAATGCAAGACAGAGATTCATTTATCAGTACAAAAAATGACTACCCGTACTTCAGAATAACTTTTTCAAATTACATAAGTAGTATTTGGTTAATACAGAAAAACATAGATAAACAAAAAGAGAACGGATTGCTTTTGCCCAGAGGTAATTTCAGTTAACATTTTGACATATCTCCTTCCAGTCTTTTATTCTGTGCACAGATTTTAAAGTAACTCACTTTAGGCAAACATTAGATAAATGTTAAGTAGATGTTGTGCTTTTTTTTTTTTAATTTTTTTTAAGACACTGTTTCTTAACTATAAGACTTACAGTTTCTTTCCTCTGGCTTGGTCTCTACCACCAGGCCTAGGACTGGTTTCTTGAAACAGGATTTTCTGTTGAAGGGATGGGAAAAGAAGTGTGACTGTGGCATTGCAAATGTAGGGGCCAGTTTTTTGAATTCCCAGCCACCAGGCTGACTTGCCACCACCACTACCCCAGTCCCTCTCCTGGGACAGCCCTTGGACAGGCAGCCCCTCCCCAGCCTGACTCTAGGCCAGGGTTTCCGGCAGCTTGAGAGATGATGTTGAGGAGGATTTGCGGATCGGGGGCCAGGTGATAACAGTGCAGACCTTAGGTAGCCTGGGAATTCCAGAGGCCCCAGCTGGGCACCTGGAGTATCCAGAGGGACGAAGGGCCAGCTCTTCAGAGAGAGGGTAGGGTGGTGCCATCATAGGGAGGCTTCAAAGTCATCAGACCTGGCATCAAATTGAGGTTTGTTGCCTAGCAGATGTGTGACTTAACTTCTTTCAGCTTCGGTTTCCTCATCCACCAAATGGGGATAATACTCTTGACCTCAAAGGTTTGTGTGGAAGTTAAATAATTATGTAAATTGTTCATCACATAAGTACCTAGTATGTGGTCCCTATTATTATGGATAGGAACAAAGGGCAGCGCCAAGTCAGGAACTCCAGCCTCGGCTAAGAAAAGGGATTTTTCCCTCCATCCTCAGCTAGTGGAGCCCTGAGGGGAGAAGGCGCCCTGAGGGGTAAAAATCCTGGATGAAATATAGAAGACACTGAGACTGGAAACACACCACAGCCCAGATTGGGAAATTCTTTAGAAAAAGGCTAATTCCTGCTTCTAGGCCTTCTCCTCCTCCTGCTGCTTCCCCACTCGGTTCGCCAGGGTGTGTCAGTCGACTGCCTTCCTACCCAGGGAGCTTCCCTGTCAGGGCCTCTTCCTTCCTGTCCCTGTCTGGCCACTCTGTCTGTCCCCTGCCATTTCCCTTCCCTCCTTTGTCCACTGCCCTTGCCCTGCCCATTGCCCCACCCTCACCCGCCTGGTCCTTCCCGGAGCCTGGCCCTCACTGTGTCCCCTGCTCCCCACACAGGTCTGGCCCTGGACCGGCTGAGCGCCCCTGACCCGGCCTGGATGGCGAGACTCTCTTTGCCCCTCACCACCAACTACCGTGACAATGTGATCTCCCCGGATGCTGCAGCCACGGAGGAGCCGAGGACCTTCCAGACGTTCGGCAAGGCAGAGGCACCAGAGCTGAGCCCAACAGGCACGAGGCTGGCCAGCACCTTTGTCTCGGAGATGAGCTCACTGTTGGAGATGCTGCTGGAACAGCGCTCCGGCATGCCCGTGGAGGCCGCCTCTGAGGCACTGCGGCGGCTCTCGGTCTGCGGGAGGACCCTCAGTCTAGACTTGGCCACCAGTGCGGCCTCAGGCATGAAAGTGCAGGGGGACCCAGGTGGAAAGACGGGGACTGAGGGCAGGAGCAGAGGCAGCAGCAGCAGTGGCAGTTGCCTGTGAACATACCTCGGACGCCTCTGGATCCAAGAATCAGGGGCCTGAGGATCTGGGGACATGAGCTGGTTTCTAAAATCTTATAACTCACTAGCTAGTGGTGGCCTGAGAACTTTAGGGTGACTGATGCTACCCCCACAGAGGAGGCAGGAGCCCCAGGACTAACACCTGACTGACCAAAGCAGCCCCTTGTAAGCGGCTCTGAGTCTTTTGGAGGACAGGGACAGTTTGTGGCTGAGGCAAGTGTTTGCTGGCAAAACATATGTAGAGCACAAAGGGTCAGTCCTCTGGCAGAACAGATGCCACGGAGTACCACAAGCAGGAAAGGATGGCCTTCTTGAGTAGCAGGAGTCAGGGGGCTGTACCCTGGGGGTGCCAGGAAATGCTCTCTGACCTACCAATAAAGGAAAAGCAGTGATTCATTCTCCTGTTTGCACCTGTCAAGAGGGAGAAGGGAAGAGTAATAGAGTGAGGGTTCTTTGTCATCCAATCCCTGGCAAGACTGTCACACCGGGCCTGGACAGGCGTGGGGCACCTTGGTACACAGTGACAGGTACACAAATAGCAGACATGTGTGCTCTTAACCCCGCTCCCCTACCACTATGTTACCAACTAATCTGCTTCTCAGCTGCAAAATTAGAGCTAAGAAAGCACAACTATTTATAAAGCATTTCCATGAGCCAGGCACCAGGCTTTACAATAGGATTTAATTTGATTTTCCAACAGTCCTGGGAGGGAGGTATGATTAACCCCATTTCACAGACATTGATATGGGGCTTGGAGAGGTCAAATGGCTTTCCCAAGATCAAGCAGGGAGTACAGCCAGAGCCAGGATTTGGACCCGGGCTGGCCCAACACCAAAACCCAGGCCTTCAACCTTGACACCAGCCTGCCAACCAAGGAGAGGAGAAGGAAAGGCCCTGGAGGTGAGCTGTTGGCAGCAGTGAACTTGCCCGACAGAGCTCCCTCGGGAAACACTGTTGAAAGGAACAGAAATCAAAGTCATGCAGGCCCGCACCTCTCTACATTTCCAAGCACAAGGCAAAAGGAACTTGGATCTGAACTGCTGCAGACCCCTGTTCTTTCTGAGCAAGTAGCTCTTCAAGTGCAGATGTCATCTTTTTGGACCCCATTTGCCGGTAAACCTTCCTCTGTTATTGCAGGTTTAGGCTTGTGAATCCCAGAGGACACTGTGTGAACTGGGTCTATGAAATCCGCACTGACAGCAGCCAGCCTTCCAGGGGATGGAGGAGGGAAGAAATAGCAGATATTTTCCCAAGGTTCAGCTTTATAATTTTCTTGGAAATTTCCGAGCAGCCAATCAGCTAGCTTCTAAATAGCGTGGGTCTCTCCTGGACACTGCAGGCAAAAGTTCCTCTATCTGCTCCTCTTTTTGTCCTTTCTTGGAGCTCAGTGCTCATGTTCACTGTTCACAGAAATGGGCCAATTATACTCCCAACTAGGGATAATAGGCCTCATACATACTTGGAATACAGTGTGGTGTCATTATTCCATTATTCCATTTTACAGATGAAGAAAATGAGGCTCCCCAAAGTTATGAGTTTCCGGGGCAGAGTCTCTGGGTTTCTCCTCACCTCACTCTAGGCCAGAGCGATCTCCTTACAGAATCTGTGATTTTCAGGCTGGATCCCAGAACTGTTGGGTTCTGTGGGCCAGTGAGAGAAGCTGGGGGAAACCAAGCAGACAGGCAGGGTCTCCAGCCTGAACAGCCAGGTGCCTGCCACAAAGCAACGCTTGATAAATACCTGTTGAATGGATGTATGAATGAATAAATGTGTCAGTAAATGCTTCAGAGGCCCCTTTTATCCATATTGGAGCTCCAGGTAGGACTTCATTAGAAAAAATGATTGTTATGCAAAAGCAAAGTCTGAGAACCACAGTACTAGAGTAGACCATGGTGACCTCCCAGTTACCAGCAGATTTTCAGTGCTGAGCAGATGTTGGGAGGGTAGAGAGAAGACAGTGAGCATGGGGAGATGACCTGAGGAAGCTGGAATTATAGGTGGCAACTGGATCACTAGACACATGGGACCATTGCATCATTCTAGTTCAAAAGCTATAAATCTGTACTCCTTGGGCTCCCTGAATACTAGGTAAAACTTTGTGTCTAGGCATTTTTTTTTTTAGATAGAAGATACAAAATTCTCATCAGATTCTCTAAAGGAAACTTTGACCTTTAAAAGGTTACGCAGCATTGCTTTAAGATACTATCTAAACATCCACAGACATGGGCAATTGTCATAAGGAGTCTGAACTTTATCTATTTCAACTCTTCATTTTATAGCCAAGAATATAGAAAGAAACGGCAGATGACTTGCCTAAGGCCACCTGGCAGGTTTGTGGAGGAGAGCTTTCCAAATTAAGGTGACATTTAACTGAGTGGTTGCTCAAATCAGGATTTGGATCTGGGATTTAGTATGGTGGTCTTTTTAATACGTCAAAGATTCTTAATCTGACGTCCTTGGTTGGACTTCAGGATCTATGAACCTGCTGAACTGCATGCAAAATTGGAAGGATATGCATTTTTTCTATGGAAAGAAGTAGGTGCTTAGATCAGATTCTCAAAGAGATTTAGGGTCCAATTAAGATTAGGAAGCACTACAATCCTCTAGGTCAGCCCTCAGCCCTGCCTTCCCTGCAGAACCTGGAGAACTCATGGGTAGAGCTGCTCCTGTTCTGAACTTTGATCAGAATGGGGGTGTACGTACGTGAGGGACAGTGTTCTCTCCTGCACCATGTATCCCCTCCTGATGAGCTGATACCGGCACTTTGCCTGATAACAGGCTCAGAGTGAGACCGTGTCTATGGTGACAGAACCGGGTGTGCTGAACAGGAAGGTTAGAGAAACTTCTTGACATCAGCCAAGATGTCAAAGCTGAGACTTTGGACATGCTCAAAACAGTTTCCACCAAGATGGGCTCTGTCCCCTGGGAGACTGAGGGAGCAGGCGAGCCAACAAGCACTCAGTTAAATGTTGTCTTAATTTGGAAAGCATAGAGGCATAGAGGGACTTTCTTTTTTTTTTTTTTTTTTTTAAATCAATAGTCAGCCGTTCTCCAGCACCAGGAGTGCAATGCAGTACTCACTCAGAGCCTGGGGGCAGCTCAGAGATTGACAGGCAGCTGCCTTGTCTGTCACCCAACTTCAGTTTGGCAACTCACTGACCCTGCCTCTTCTCTGGCTGAAATAAGAGTGATGTGGCAACCACTACCCTTGAAACTCTGGAGAGAACCAAATCCCGCAAAAGAGAGGACAGGAGGAGGGAGAGGCCTGGCCTGGTACATAGTGTGTACCTAGAGAATAGATAAGCATTTTCTAGCTCCTACTACATTTTGGGTACGATGGCGGAGAAGTAGTAGGACATGATCGGAAACACTCATGCAACAAACATTTTGTATTTATTGAACAATTACTGAGTGCCAGAAGTAGCACAGGGAACCGTGTGTGTGTGTTCGTGTGTGTGTGTGTGTAGGTGGCGAGCGGGGGGCAATACAGAATTATTCATTCAAGTTATTTAAAATTATTCAAATTACTTAAAGTGCCTACTATGTGCTGGGTAGGCTTGGTACTGGGCACTGGGTGGGGCGGGGGGTTGTTGAATGTATATTTACTGAACATCTGAGTGTCCCACACTATATTAGCACTAAAGATATAGTGAACCAAATAGCCTTGTTCTCATCGTAGTGTCAGGACTCCCTGAAAACAGCATCTCCGGATAGGGAAACTGAGGCAGTAGAGCTTCCCACAGAGGTCTCATTGGTGAGGACGCCAGGCTTTAACCCAGCATCCTGACCCAGGCTGGCCCTGCTGATGGGAGCCACCTCCCTCTCGTCCTCTCACACTTCCTCTGGGGCACTGATGATGAGTCATTAATAACAGAATTTTAATGGCAAAAGCACAGCAGTCCTCAGCTCTGCCAATGAAGCCCATCCCCCTGGTGTTGGATCAAGACCGCAGTGACTAACAGCCAAGGATTTTTGGTCCCTTGACAACACCTTTCTCACAACTCTGCCATCCTTCTCTTTCCACAGGA
Source organism: Macaca nemestrina (assembly GCF_043159975.1). NCBI lineage: Eukaryota > Metazoa > Chordata > Mammalia > Primates > Cercopithecidae > Macaca > Macaca nemestrina. The sequence continues at coordinate 38,503,982 of NC_092130.1, forward strand.
GAGGCCCTTCCTTTTTAAATTGGAGAGCTTAAAAATATCCTACCCCTAACCTTTGGTACCCCAAATTGAATCAGTATTTAGCTCAGTAGTGACTGAGTGGGAGGGAAAGCCATTCAGGGAGGGCTGCATGTGGCCTTCACCACAGGACCCCGAGTGTCCAGACTGTGAACCAGCCCTTGGCCCCGGCTATGGCTACAAGGCAGTAGTCAGAAAATCCAAAATGACCACAGAGGGGAGGAGGCTGGGGAGTGGCTCCACAGGGAGGGCACACAGTGACACTTCATGCAGAGGGTGCCCCAGGAAGGCTCAAAAGCAATCTGTAGGGAAACAGGCTCTGGGCTCAACTCAGTGAGGGAAAACATTGGGTTAACCGAGTTCTTTACTGGAGGACTTCTTGGAACCTCAAATATGCTGATGTATATTGTGAATCTATAAAAAGGGGACGTCTGGTACAGCGTTTCCCAAACTTATTTAACCACAGAAACCTTTTTTTGTTTGTTTTTTGGCAGAGAGCTTAGTGCACGCACAGCTTAAAACCCTGAGTTTGAAACCTCAGGTTTCCTACCCTGCACGGGGGGCCTTGCACTCAGTGCTGGGGACACTGGAATACAAAGATAAGATCCCTGCTCCCAAGGAGTGCCATCTGTGGAAGGTGGCCATGTGCAGGGTCCAATAGCGGTGAGCCAGTGTGCAGGGAAGCCCTGAAAAGGAGGCAGGGAGCAGGTGAGGAGCTGGAGCTAGAGGACACTTGGGCTCCCCAGGTGAAAGGGAGGTGCTAGGAAAGTGTGGCAGGACCACTTAGAAGTTGGGAGAGGTGGGGTGGGAAGCAGAGAGGGAAATGTGGACAACTCTCCCCCCTCAAATCTTCTTGCCTTTGAATTGGCCAAGCTGGTTGGTCTCCACTCAAACAGTCACGGGATTGTGAGGAGTGGGCCCTCTATCCCTCCCAGCCCCCACCCTCAACCACATCTATGCTATTCAACTTGGGCGAACATCCAGAAGCCAGGGAATAGCTATTCACAAACTCAGTAATTGGACTCATTAGCGTTGACTCAGAAATCTTTTTTTTCCCTAAGTCTCTCTCTTAGAGAAGCTTTTAAGATCCTTTAAATTGGTTAATGGAGAGTTTAGAGATGAGGACGGAGCCTCGGCTTTCAGCTCCCCCTGCCCGTCTACCTGGCTCTTCCCAACATACTCAAGGGCAAGAGTGATGATATAATCCAGTATCTGTTTTATTAAACACCTAGACATTTCTGGCACACGTTTCCCAAACGGGGACCTCAAAATCACACTCTCCAGCTCTAGGACTCCTAGCATTCAATCTACATTTACTCTCCCATGACTAGGACAGTCATAATGCTTTCACATAAAATTGCAGTCTGAACTGATGGACAAGAACCCTGGGCCAGGAGTCAGGAGGCCCAGGTCCTCATCCTGGCCCAGCAACTCATAAAGTCATGCAACCATGAGCATCACTGCCTCCCGGGCCAAAGTGAGCACAAAGGTCCTCTCTGTGGTGAAATGCCCTTGCATTTGTCTTGTAAGGTAGGAAGGCAGACACCATTGCCTTTGGTATACAACTGAGGAAGCAATATAGAGTCAGGTCACTGCTTCAAGGTGACATGGCCAGGCAAGTGGCAGAGCCAGACCTGGGTCTTCACATACTTTCCTCTTCTTGATTGTACTGGCGCAGGTGCTTAGGGTTTGGGGGAAGGTGGGTGGGGAACCGGCCTCTTCTTCGGGACTCAAGTTGTGATCTCTCTCTGAGAACCCACAGGCTCCATCTTTAGGGCTGAGGTGAGAAGTTCTGAAAGTCAAGCAGACACATCCAGGCATTTGGGCAAGAAACGTCTTCCTTCCAAATCAAAGGTGAAATGAAAATGATTACGAGCCCATGGGGGATGAATAGAGGTGAATGGTGGAGCTAGTCTTGAGGATGGCCTAATTCAGTATTTTTAAGTGCCAGCCATTCACAGAACCGCCCCTATGATTTTTGCTCCCTCTCTGGACCTGTGCCCCCTTTTACGTTGTTTTTCTTTAAACTGATTCACTTTTTTTTTTACAGTTAGCTTTATCCTAGACAGAACATCTGCCAAACTACACAGCTCAATATGCTAGTCATATTTTTATATTATACATTAAATATGTAACTACTGAAATAGAAAATATTAATTTGAATACCACCTAAAATCTTCTTGTGAACCAGGGATACACACATCAGACATTGGCAAACAGCAGTACAGGATTAAGTGTGAGAAAACCAAGGCATAGGAAGGGAGAAGGTAAGTTATTTGCTCAAAGACAAAGGCTAAGGTGCGCACAAGGGTCTCTGGACCCTTCAGTAGGGCTTTTCATAGGTCACTGAATGCATCCTTTGGTGCACAGACCAGAAATGACTGTGGATGCATCCAAGGCTCATCTGTGAGGCTACCAAGTGCGGGGGAAGATCAGTCACTTACTAGCCATGTACGTGAAATTGCTTGGGAACCTAAACTCCTGCTGTAATTTCTACCTGGAAAGGGTTACTGATGCTTTATTTTTGTTATCCAACCTCCTGCTCCCTCTGGCCCCTAAGAGGCACCACGGACTATGTTTTATCTCACCTTAGCCAAAACCTAGTCTTACAACACTCCCTTCCAGTGGGTAGGGGGGTGGGAGGATAGCCCTGCTGGAGGATTCCAGGCTGGCTCCGAGATGCCCACTTCTGCAGAGGAGGCCAAGGTTCCCTGTGCTCGAGGCATGTGGTAGGCGTGAGGTTCCTGCTAGCAGGGTGTTCAAGCTGCAGAGGGAGGGGCTGGAGAAAGACTTCAGTCCTGTAACTGTCAGGTCGCTGGGCCCTGGGGCTACAAGAAGAGGTGAGAGCAACTCTTACTCATGCTGTACATTCTTGGACTCCGACTTTGGAGCCAGCACTTCTTCAAGGGCTTGGTTCCCCAGGCATTGTTAACTCCCAACCCCAGTGACTCATGAGTGAGCAGGGCTCTCAGAGCCCTAGAAGGGTAATTCAGGCAATCTTGGGATATTGTCTCTCCTACAAAATCATCAGAGCAGCTACCACTTGTTCAATACCTACTGTGCTGTCAGGCTGTGCTAAGTCCCTTAGAGTCATCTCATTTAACCCTATGACAATCTAATGAGTTAGGTGCTACCATTACCTTCATTTTTAGAGGTGAAGAAACTGAGGCACAAAGCCATGGAGTCCAAGTTCAGTGACAGTGGGGGTTAAAACTCAGGTTTGACTGGGCGCAGTGGCTCACACCTGTAATCCCAGCACTTTGGGAGGCCGAGACGAGTGGATCGCCTGAGGTCAGGAGTTTGAAACCAGCCTGGCCAACATGGTGAAATCCCGTCTCTACTAAAAATACAAAAAATTAGCCGGGTATTGTGGTGGGTGCCTGTAATCCCAGCTACTCGGGATACTGAGGCAGGAGAATCACTTGAACCTGGGAGGCAGAGGTTGCAGTGAGCTGAGATCATGCCATTGCACTCCAGCCTGGGCAACAAGAGTGAAACACCATCTCGAATAAAAATTAAAAAAAAAAAACAAAACAACTCAGGTTTGTCGTTTGTCTGACTCCAAAAGCCGCATTCTTTTTTTTTTTTTTTTTTTGAGATGGAGTCTCACTCTGCCGCCCAGGCTAGAGTGCAGTGGCGCGACCTCGGCTCACTGCAAGCTCCGCCTCCCGGGTTTACGCCATTCTCCTGCCTCAGCCTCCTAAGTAGCTAGGACTACAGGCGCCCGCCACCTCGCCCGGCTAGTTTTTTGTATTTTTTTAGTAGAGATGGGGTTTCACCGTGTTAGCCAGGATGGTCTCGATCTCTTGACCTCGTGATCCTCCCGTCTCGGCCTCCCAGAGTGCTGGGATTACAGGCTTGAGCCACTGCGCCCAGCCTGGTTTGTTTTTTTTTGAGACGGGGTCTCGCTCTGTTGCCCAGGCCGGAGTGCAGTGGCGCAACCTCGGCTCACCGCAAGGTCCGCCTCCCGGGTTCACGCCATTCTCCTGCCTCAGCCTCCTGAGTAGCTGGGACCACAGGCACCGCTAACCACGCCCGACTAATTTTTTTTTTTATTTTTAATAGAGACGGGGTTTCACTATGTTAGCCAGGAGGGTCTCGATCTCCTGACCTCGTGATCCGCCAGTCTTGGCCTTGCAAAGTGCTGGGATTACAGGCGTGAGCCACCGTGCCCGTCCCCAAAAGCTGTGTTCTTAGACACCACTGGGGTTGGAAATGACTAGGAGACCAGAGACTACTGCTATCTACTACTCTGTCACAGAGTACTGAGCTCAGGGAATGAACCTGTTGGCTTGGACTTGGGTCTGTACCTGCAGCCTCCATGGAAAAGAGGGCTTGCAGCCTCTCCTGGGCGGCCTCATTTCCCAGAGCTGCTGACTGCCGGTAACATCTCAAGGCCTCTCGCAGATTCCTCTGCACACCAAGGCCTTTCTCATAGCAAATTCCAAGGTGGTACCTGCTCTGTGAGTCCTAAGGAGAAAATGGACAAACAGATACACACATGCAAGAATGAGGAACTGAAACGCTAAGGCAGGAGGAAAGTGAAGTCAGGCATGCTGGGACTTCATCCATGCAGGAACAAGACCCAGCCTTGGCCCGTCCCATAACAAGGGATCTCAACTATGAAACGCCAGAGGCTCAGAGCTCACCCAACACAAAGGAGAGGGGGATCCCTCCACCCAGGGAGATTCCAGCCAGGGCAGTGTGGAGGCTTCTCTTGCACAGGGTGGCTGAAAGCATGCACAAGGAAGACTATAGGAAACAGCCCAGTTACAGGAAACCTGGGAGTCGGGCTCCTACGTTGCCCTGAAACAGCAAGGAGGCAAGGGTGGAGGGTTGTCTTCCCAAAGGCCCTGTGCCTTCCTGAATCTCTGCCTGGGAGGGCTGACAGAAAAAGCAATTCTTCTCTAAAAAGCTATGCTCGGCCTGGGCGCAGTGGCTCACACCTGTAATCCCAGCACTTTGGGAGGCCAAGGTGGTCAGATCACGAGGTCAGGATTTGGAGACCAGGCTGCCCAACATAGTGAAACCCCGTCTCTATTAAAAATACAAAAAAAATTAGGCAGGTGTGGTGGTATGTACCTGTAATCCTAACTACTCAGGAGGCTGAGGCAGGAGAATCGTGTGAACCCAGGAGGCGGTGGTTGCAGTGCGCCAAGATCACGCCACTGCACTCCAGCCAGGGCAACAGTGCAAGACTCCATGTCAAAAAATAAAAAATAAAAAAAAATAAAGCCATGCTCTTTGCCCCAGCTCTGGATCCTCGATTCTCTCTCCTCTCACTGAGAACTATGCTCCTGGTAGGAATAGGCTCAGGTAGGTAGAGGTAGAGGCTGGGTGTCCAGCTGCACAGCCAGACTGTCTGTGCTCCCATCACAGCTCTACCATTTACCAGCTGTGTTAACTCAGGCATGTGACTCTAACTCATGGTGCCTCAGTTTCCTCACCTATAAAGTGGGATACTAGTAGCACCTACTTTATTAGGTTGTTGCAAGGATTAAATACACTATATAAAAAGTGCTTACATTCACTATACGAATCATATTCACTCTCCCAATTAAAAAAACAAAACAGGCCAGGTGTGGTGGCTCATGCCTGTAATCCCAGCACTTTGGGAGGCCAAGGAGGGCGGATCACGAGGTCAGGAGATCGAGAACATCCTGGCTAACACGGTGAAACCTTGTCTCTACTAAAAATACAAAAAAATTAGCCAGGCATGGTGGCGGGCACCTGTAGTCCCAGCTACTTGGGAGGCTGAGACAGGAGAATGGCCTGAACCCAGGAGGCAGAGCTTCCAGTGAGCCGAGCCCGCACCACTACACTCCAGCCTGGGCGACGGAGTGAGACTCTGTCTCAAAAAAAAAAAAGAAAAAAGAAAAAAGAAAAAAAACCGAAACAAAACAAAACATTATTGACTCCCAACCATGGTCCCATTTCTCTTCTACCCTCCGCAGTCAAATTTCTGGGAAGAGTTGTCTACACATTCTCCCCCTACTTCTATAACACACGGCAGACTCATGCCTACAGACCAGGTTACAACATAGCAGTGGACACATGTGAGGCCAAAACACCACCCCTGCATCGCTGCTCAGTACCAACCCAGAAAGATACAATTCCCTGTGGGGTGGAAGAGTGTCAGGTCTGAGTCCCAATACAGTGTCACATAGCAGGTGACAGATATCCTTTTGTGCATTTCTCCTGCTAGCATGCTGGTCTGATTATCTGGTGGATACTTGGTGGCATTGGTCCCCTTTGGACAGCTACTACAGATACTTTGGGCAACACAGAGTAGACAAGGAAAAGCATTCTGATGCCCAGGAGTTCAATGAAGCTATCAGTGTGTTGGCCAGAAAACAAAGGAAGCAGCAGTCCCCTATGTAGGGAGATTACAGTTCACGCATATATTGCTTGATTTAATCTAAGACTCCTGGTCCTTCAAGATGCAACTCAAAAGATACACTAGTCAAATACACTTGAGGAATACAGCGAATTACAGATGGCCTTTTCAGTGATCTACAGTGACATAAAGCTTTGAGACTTCCTGCATGAACTGTTTAACTCAGTACTTCCCAAACCCATCTAACCATTTTTTTTTCCTCTTACGACTTATAAACATCCCAGAGAACTAATGCTTCATGGAACACATCTGAATTGTCTGAATGCCAATGACCCCAGTTCACAAACAACCAGACATCCCCACCCACCCCAAACTGAGCAGTGTTCCCTGTTTACTGTCTCCACCTGATGCGTCTTCTGATTTCCCTGGGTTACCATCACTTGTAATGATGCGTTTTTCATGTGTACAGGTCACACAGCACTGTCACACCTGTTAGTTATCTCGGTTAGATTTTGATCCTCACAACCACCCTGTGAAGTAGTGGACACGTAAGGCAAGCATTATTATGCTGATTTTACAGAGGAGGAAACAGGTTTGAATCAAGAAGTGAGCAGGCCCAGTAGTGTGCTGGTAAATGTTGAACAACTGGCTCTCGGGGAGGGAAAAAGTTCTGCTTTGTGGCATTTAGCAATTCCTGTGGTGAAAATATTCCCACCATAGCAGATTTTAAGCCGCCAACAGCTCTCACAGCCTGGTGCAAGCCAGCTCCGGCGTTCTACTGCAGCTGCCCAAGGGTCACACAGTAAGTCAGTGACAGCTAAGGCTTGAAGCCAGGCCAAGGCTCCTATCAAACAATCTCCTCAGCACAGAAGAACTCAGTACCAGTTCCAAAATCCCTTCTCTTATCAGGCTTCATCCCCAACATGCTTGCCCACTAGAGAGCTCATACCCCATTGTTGGCTGCAAGCCAAAGATATTTCACAGCTCTTTTCTCATCCAGGTAGGGCTCCTTGGTGAAAAGCACCCCGAGGAAAGCTTGGGCCTGTGGTCAAGGAGGAAGGAAAAAAAGGCACCTTGGTCACTTTCGGGCTCCACAAGCCCCAGAGACCTTGGACAGACCCTGCCAATGGCACTCACCTCTCTCAAGCCTGAGTCTGCAGCCTGCTTCACCATGGACACTGCCCTCTGCTGCTCAGGGTTCCACAAAGAGGCTGGGTCTCGTAGTAGGCACCTGGCATAGCGGTACTGAGCCAGGCTGTGGCCCTGGCTGGCAGCCAATTGATAATAAAGGACTGCCTGGGGCAAAGGGAGAAACAGTCAGTCAGCTGGTAACTCTGTACATCTTTTTCTTTCAGTGAAATTTTTAAAAATTATTTTAATTAAATAATACATAATATAGACTAGTCAGAAAATTCAGATAAGCCAAAATTTTAAAATATAAACCAAAAATAGAAACATAAAATCCCAAGAAATTCAGCCTCCTAAAGATCATTCTTGCTTAACATTTTAGTGTATACAGCCTTGTAAATATCTTCTCACATGTATGTGTTAGACATACACATATACATTTTAGACATCTATGCATTTGCACGCACATATGTGTATGTGCGGGGGGGCAAAGAGAGAGAGACTTAGATCATACCATACATACTATACTACTTTATAACCTATTTTTTTTAACTTTAATGGTACACCATGAATGTCTTTCCCTGACATACATATCTAGCACATCATTTTAAGGCCCAAATAGATGTAATTAACCAGTTTTCTATTGAAGAAACTTTCAGGGTTTTTTGGGTTTTTCTGCCTTCACATACAACTCTAAGAAATACATTCTTATATATAACCTCTTTGTGTTCTTATCCCACTTTTTAAAAATTCATTCATCCATTCATCAAGATGCTATTCTAGGCTGAGGATATAGCTGCAAAGAAGAAAGGCAAAATCCCTGCCCTCCCTGAATTTTGAGTCTAAATTCCTGGAAGTTAGGAGCTTCTTTCTTATTTTTCCTTCGCAGCTTGGCTAGAACCAAGTGGAGAAAAGAAGCCAAACTTTCCCCCATCCCTGCCCACTGCTCATTTCTAGACATCAATCTCAGCAGCCCAGCACAGCGGGCGGGCTTGGAAGGGGAATACCTTGCTAATGTCTCTGGGGGTGCCTCTGCCGTGCTCATGACACAAGCCCGCATTGTACTGCGCTTTGCTGTAGCCGCGCGCTGCAGCTTTCTGGAAGTAAGAAAAGGCTGCCGTGTAGTCGCCACTCTTCATGTTCTCCGTCCCTGTAAGAAGGCACAGGGCACAAACACTCACAGCTTCCTCAGTGAACTTCCCCACACCCTCAGCCAGGTACCTACAGACTCCACATCTGATTCTCCTCCCTTTCTTTTTTTGTGCCAGACACTTTACATACATATATATATATATTTTTTTTTTTTTTTTTTTTGAGATGGAGTCTTGCTCTGTTGCCCAGGCTGGAATGCAGTGACACAATCTTGACTCACTACAACCTCCACCTTCTAGGTTCAAACGATTCTCCTGCCTCAGCCTCCCAAGTAGCTGGAATTACAGATGCCTGCCCCCATGCCTGGCTAACTTTTGTATTTCTAGTAGAGATTGGATTTCACCATGTTGGCAAGGCTCGTCTCAAACTCTTGACCTCAGGCGATCCACCTGCCTTGGCCTCCCACAGCGTTGGGATTACAGGCGTGAGCCACTGCGTCCAGCTCTTTGCATATATTTCTATCCTCTGAATATTTCACTGGTTTGCCATAGACAGCAGTGGGTTCTGCCCTGCTATAAACCACTCCTCCTTCTCTTGGTAATAGCATCTAGATTTCCCATTGGGAACAACCTGTCCCCTAGTGCTGTCAATCAATGTGCTTGTGTTCTTCCTAACCACGGAGGTTCCTTCTCAGGAATCTGAACCTTGATCTGGTTGGGACAAGGAGAGAAAACAGCCCTTGTAGGTTTATTCTGACAGCAGCACTCTGAAGATACTGTCTATCAGCTGCTGCCTCTTGGGTCTCTGGAGCTTCCCTGATTCCTGTCCTTTCTGAGGCTTGGCAGGTCAATAGATCCCAATAGATTCCTTTTGTGCTTAAGTTAGCCAGCGTGGGTTTAGGTTGCTCATAACCAACAAACCCTAACTGATACAAGTGATACCGTTAATCTTGTTTTATGAAGAAATTGGGAGCGGTAATACAGCAGTGTCAAGACCTGAATGCAGGCACGTCCAACTCCAAAGCCCATGCTCTTTTTATTGCCCAAACAAAGAGGAAACAGGAAAGGATCAGGGCATGGCCAATTTTCAACTCAAAGCCTTGGCTCCAACTATCTCTCCTGCCTGGGATCTCTCTTTCCACCTCCACCATCAAAGCTCCCATCCTGTGTCTGCTCTAGAACCTTCAGACCACACTCAGGCTTTAAACACTTTTTTGGCACTTACTTAATATACCAAGCCTTTTCTACAAACTAAATCATTTCAAAAGAACAAGTCCTGTCTCCTCAATTAGACTGTAAAATCCTGGAGGCAGAAGCAGAAAAAGAATGTAGAAGAAATAACTTCGCCGAGAGTGAAGGCACCATACAAATGCAAAACATGATTATGGCTTATGCTCCTTTTGTGTTCTGCCACCGTTCCAAGTGCTTGCTGAATACATGAATATATGAATGAAGGGATGGGCAAGAAAATTCTGAGAAGAGACTCTTTGCCCATCAAAATCACATAAAACTAATGAGGGAGAAACCAGGTTCCATTCAGCCAGCAGTGAATTAAACAAAGTTGCCTCCCTGCTGCCTGCAAACTCACTGTCCAGGGTTCACAGAGCCCTCTGCCATTGGGGAAAAGACTCAGGAGCGCAAAGGATCCCACCATCCTCCTGTTTCCCGCCTGGCTCATTAATATACCCAGATCCATCTACTCTCCTTGCTCTCTCCTTTCTCTCTTCTAGACCATGCCACCGACACGTTTTGTTTAGCTGTCACCAACAGCGCCTACCTGGTCTCCTTTTTCCCCTCTGGCAATCCTACAATCCATGTCTGTCTACATGGCAGCCAGAGAGATCTTTGGAAAAGTACATCAGATCATGTGACTGCCCCCTTTCCAGCTCCGGCTTAAAGCCCTCCAAAGACTTCCTGTCTCACTTAGAAAATCCACACTCTTTGCTGTAGCTCAGAAGACCTCACCTGATCTGACCCCTGCCTGCTTTTCTGGCTTTATCTCCTTCGGCCCTTCTCAAGATCTCTAAGCTCCAGCCACACTCACCTTTCTTTTGTTCCCTTAGCAATCAAAATCCAATCCTGCCTCAGGATTTTTGCGCTTACTTTTCCCACCACTTGGAAAGCTCCTTCTCCAGATTGAAACAAAAAAGGCTGTTCTTGTGACAGGTCTTAGATCAAAGGTCTTCTGCTCAGTGAGGACTTCTAAATCAAAACTACTCCTTGTTCAAGTCACTAACACATTCCTTTGTTTTATTTTCTTCATAACATCTATCAACATCTGAAATTCTCTTTTTATTTGTTTTTCAATTATTGTTTTTCTGCTCCCTGAGAATAAGGACTTTGTCTTGTAAATCACTGTATCCCCACTATCTAAAATAGGAACTGGCAAAGGGTAAATGCTCAATAAATTTGTTGTGAGTGAATCGCAGCCTCTTGCCTATCTGCTCACTAGACCCCAGCAGATGCTGTGGGGAGTCTGAGTCTCCACATTAGAAGGCCTAAAAGGAGCCTAGCTATTGCAGAGACCAGGACAAACGGTGGAAGGGTGTTTGGAGTCCCCACATGAGGGTAAGAGGTTCCTGTTCACACACTGAGGGTCTGCTCCAAACCCCAGGAGCCTGTTCTTTCCTAAGTGTGGCAGAGAATGCTGTGTGCCCTCCAAGATGTATTTTCTCCTTCATACACAGTAACTACTCTCCTCGGTGGCGAGGTGTGGCCATGTGCCTACATTCTGGATAAGGATTTGTGCAACGTCTAGATTAAAGGGAAGGAGTGATCCTTTAGCGTCCCGACCTTGCCCCTTCCAGCTGGCTAGAATACGGACAGGAGGACAGGAGCTGAAACTACCAAACTGCGCCTCAAGTTGGGAGCCAGTTTTAAAATGGCAGGACACATCTGCGTAAGAATGGGTCCCTGCCACGCCAGATTTAGTCTACCTGCCTGGGACCAAATAAAATCTCCCTACCTGGGAGAAAATAAAATCTCTCATTTAAGCCACTCCCTATCCTGACTATATCTGACCTACCCCATACCCTTTCCATTTTCCCACCCTCCTGCCTTGAGGCAGGGTCCATTTGGTTACCCAGGAAGTTGAAAGCGATGGAAACACTGAGCTGGAAGATCTGCTGAAAGGAAGTCACAGCCTCCTCAAGGGAAAGAGTTTTTGATTTATCTTGTTCCTGGAAAAGAAATATAAAGACTTACCAAGGGATGGTTTACTGGGATTGCCACCTGCCCAAGAGAATGTTATGAGGAGCCAGGTGGCCAAATCTGGATAATACCTTTTCACCAGTGGGCTGAGGCTGGGCTGGTTTTGCCTTGGACTCGATGCTGCCACTGGCATGCAGGAAGCCAAAATCACTGGGACCTGCAAGGGAAAGGCCGACACCTGGCCAGGGCAAAGGAGAAAGTTGTACTTCTTTTCTCCGACTCTTCCAATCTACCCAGGCTTTCCATCCAGCACCCTCACCAGGAACCGAAATAACCCTGAATCACCTCACAAGGCATGGGACCTCACAGGAATGCCAATTCCCTTCACAGCAACCAACATCCCTCTGCCCAGTTTGCCACCACCACCCCCTGCCTTCTGCTGATTCCATGAGGCAGGGACATACCTTCCTCAGAGGGGTCCTGAGGACGAGCTGCTCTCAAGGAGTTGTGTGAGAAGTTCTGGGGCTGAGCTGAGGCTTCTTCCTGGCCAAGCCTGGGCTCCCTGAGGCCAGTGTGCCTGGGAGCTGGGCAATCAGGGCTGGGGAGGACGTGTTGTCGCAGTGCTGGAAAGAGACAGCAAGAGTAGTCAGGTCTGGGCCAGGCACAGTGGCTCACACCTATAATCCCAGCACTTTGGGAGGCCTAGGCGGGTGGATCACCTGAGGTCAGCAGCTCAAGACCAGCCTAGCCAACATGGTGAAACCCCATCTGTACTAAAAATACAAAAATTAGCGGGTTGCAGTAGCACACACCTGTAATCCCAGCTACTCAGGAGGCTGAGGCAGGAAAATTGCTTGAACTCAGGAGGCGGAGGGTGCAGTGAGCCAAGATCACGCCACTACTCCAGCCTGAGTGAGAGCAAAACTCTGTCTCAAAAGAAAAAAAAAAGAGTGATCAGGTCAGAAGAGGATCAGTGCAGGCTGCTCGGGCTTGACTGAGTCCTCCCTGAGGTTTTAGAGGCCATAGGAAGAATTTTGAAACTCCTGTGATACTTCCTTCACATTCCTCCTCCTCTGTTTCCTTGGCTTCCCTCCAAAGGAGTCTAGAGGGGCCTGTATTTGTGCTGATCTCCCACCCTAAGCATCAATCAATCCTCTGCCTAAATTCTTCAGTGGCAGGGAGGCACCTACCTTACTCACTGTTGTAGCCCCAGTACCTAGCACTTTCTTTGATATCAATATTGCCAATGATTATCATCATAATAAGGATAAGAACTAATGCTTAAACTAATAATTACTACACACTTACTATGTGCCAGGCACTGCCCTAAGTCCTTGACATGTACTAACTCATTTAGTCCTCCCAAGAAACCTATGGGGTGGGTTTTATTATTACCCCAATTTATAGATGAAGAAACTGAGGCAGAAGGAAGTTAAAAGTGACTTGTTTAGGGACATAAGACTAGTATGCAGCAGTTTTGGGATTTGAACCTCTAGAATCTGACTCTAGAGGTTCATATTCTAGGCTATGTTCAGTGTTCAGACACTAGGCTATGTTGCCTCTGCACCATGGCACATAATAGGTGCTCAATAAAGATTCATTTATTGATGAATGACTGAGTGACTGACCAGAGAATAATTTAACTGGTTGAATGTGGGCCAGGAAGCCACACCCAGAATCTAAAGTAGTCTGGACCCTGCGGGGCTCCCTTGGTTGGAGGTGATGGGAGGAAATGGAAAGATACTGAGGGGTAGGTGTGGCCCACACCCTGGGTGGATAGAACTTCCCCACATTCCTCTTCCTCTGACTTCAGATAGGAAAAGCAAGGAGCTGCTGATGGCTCTTTTCCTGAGGTGTGTCCAGAGACGCTTCCTGGCCCAGAGAAACTCCCAGCCCAGCCCTCCTGTCCCCAGGACTGAGAACTCACAGGAGCAGGGGTGCCACAAGGGAGATGAGAGGAAACGGTCCAGGGGACTGTGCCAGGAGCAGTGTTCTACCCGCGGAGGTCCTGCTGGCAGGGATGCCCGGAAGTGGATCTGCCTTGCCAGCTGCAGGGCCAGCACGGCCAAAGTGCCCTGGGAAAGACAGCACATTAAGGACACGGTCCTTCACCAGTCAACTCCATCAGACCCGGCCTTACACAGAAACATCACTTCCTCAGGAAATCCAGGTGGCGCAGCTCCCCGACTACAAACTTTCCCAACACCCTAACTTCTCTGGAGCCCTGACCACACCGGCATTTAAACAATCATCTCCACAGTTATTTATCTAAGGTCTGTCTCTCCTGTTAGTCTATAAGCACAACATGGGCAGGGGCCATGTATGTTTCACTCACCAATGTATCTCTGGTGCAAAAGTATAGCACAGTGCTAAAATATAGTACGGACCTAATAAGTACAAACTGAATAAATGCTTGATCAAGTGACTAAATAAGCAAAGACTAGGCAGGCAAAAAGATAATGGGGTAGGTTGGCACCTAGTTGCAAATATAGCAACAGGTCAGAGTTCCTCATTAGGTTCTCTTTCCAGTCTTGCACAACCCCTCCCTCCACCAACTCCCATTCCCCTAATCAAGTCATCCCAGCACACACACATCTCCAGGTGTAAGCTTTGTAAAGGTGTTTCTTCTCTGACAGGTCTGCAGAAGACCTGAGCTAGCTCTTATCCCAGAGACTGCTTGGTTTTCCCTGTCTCCCGTCTCCTTGTGTTACGCTTAAGAAGGTTGCCTCAGGGTCGGGCGCAGTGGCTCATGCCTGTAATCCCAGCACTTGGGAAGCTGATGCAGGCGGATCACTTAAGGCCAGGAATTCAAGACTGGCCAACATGGAGAAACTCCATTCTACTAAAAAATACAAGAATTGGCTGGGTGTGGTGGCGCACACCTGTAATCCCAGCCACTCAGGAGGCTGAGGCATGAAAATTGCTTGAACCTGGGAAGCAGAGGATGCAGTAAGCCAGGATTGCACCACTGCAGTCCAGACTAAAAAAACACTGAGGTTGATCCAGATACTTACTTGTTGCTACAGGCACTGCATACAATAGCAAGTAAGACAGACATGGTTTCTGCCCTCATGAAGTTTATACCTTGTGTTTAAAAAGACAACACACAAGTACAGAGAGAAATGAATACAATAACTACTAATGATGCTAAATGCCAAGAAGGAAACCAATCAGGGAGCTACACAGAGCATAAGAGGGGTCCTGACAAGACAAGGAGTCAGGGAAAGCTTCTCTGTGGGGGTGACATGTGAGATAAGGCCAGAAGAAAAGGCACCAGCATTGTGAAGAACAGAGACAAGTATCTATGGTACTGAGGACAGCTTGCAGACCCTTTCATATGAGCAGTAGTGACAGAGCACAGGGATGGCATTGGGACTTCTGGAATCCAGGCCCACTTCCTACTTCTCACTATGGGACAGCCCTAGGGCTCAGATCTTCTCTGGCAACACGGGAAAATGCTCCTCTCTTCAGGGTGTGATATGGCCTTAGTACACAGCTTCTCAGAGAGAGGTAACCCTGTCATGGAGACACCCCAGGCTCAGCTCTGCTGATGTCACCAATTTGCAGATTGAGAAAGCCAAGGGTCACAGAGGTCAAGTCATTTGTCCAAAGTACACAGCATGAAAGCAGCAGGGATGAGCTGTGACAAACATGAGAGTGATGTGTGTGTCAACTTCATTCAGAAGACCTCATAAGCAGAACTTTTACCTGGAGCGTTGCCTGAAAAGCAAAGACTCTGCCCTATGAGACCTAGTATTCACTACTAAGAATCTGACCTTATAGATCAGTTTCAACAAATATCTATTGAGTAACTATTATGGGCTAGGCTCTGTATTAGATGCAGCAACCAAGCAGTAGAACATGAACTCCAGGGTTAAATCTGGCTCCTCCACTTAACAGGTATGAGACCCTATGCATGTTACCTAATATTGCAGAGCCTGAGGTTCCTCATCTGTAAAAAGAAGGTGATATTTCCCTTGTAAAAATTTTGTAATGATTACACAAGATAATGCATGTATAAAACTTTACATTAATAACTAATGCTATGAGGGCGCAGTGGCTCACGCCTATAATCCCAGCACTTTGGGAGGCCGGGGTGGGTGAATCAGTAGGTCAGGAATTCGAGACTAGCCTGGCCAAAATGGCGAAACCCCATCTCTACTAAAAACACAAAACTTAGCCAGACGTGGTGGCACGTGCCTGTAATCCCAGCTACTTGGGAGGCTGAGGCAGGAGAATTGCTTGAACCAGGGAGACAGAGGTTGCAGTGAGCCAAGATCATGCCACTGCACTTCAGCCTGGGTGACAGAGCAAGACTCCATCTCAGAAAAAAATAAAACTAATTAAAAAATAAATAATTTACAAAATGATGCAATGTACTATTATTTATTATAAAATCCATGAAGGCAAGAATATATCTATCTTGTTCTCTGCTATGTGTGTAGTGCCTAGCAAAAATGCCTGGCCCAGAGAAGGTGTTATATAAACGTTTACTGAATGAAATGAGGAAAACATACATGGCGGGGGTGGGGAAAGTGGCAATATCTACTTGAATATGCTCCAATATCATGGGTTGCTTGTTAAATGGACACAGTGATTCCCTAGCCCTTGTTTCCAGGGTAGGCTGTATATCCATGCAGGATCATTCTCATCTACACTGAAGGTCAAGGACAAGGCTGGGGAAGCCTTACCCAAGATATGGCATCCCACAGGGTGTTCGGGGAGACACGGGCAGATATCCATTGGAAGGCATCCTTCCATCCATGGGACCTTGGACCCCCACTCGTGCCTGGGCCATGTGGACCTGACCTAGATGATGAAATAAGAGGCTGTCAAGTAGGGGCAAAGGGAGACCAGGGACTGGGCGTGGTGGCTCACGCCTGTAATCCCAGCACTTTGGGAGGCTGAGGTGGGTGGATCACGAGGTCACGAGTTCAAGACCAGCCTGGTCAAGATGGTGAAACCCCGTCTCTACTAAAAATATAAAAATTGGCTGGGCGCAGTGGCTCACATCTGTAATCCCAGCACTATGAGAGGCTGAGGCAAGCGGATCACAAGATCAGGAGATCAAGACCATCCTGGCTAACATGGTGAAACCCTGTGTCTATTAAAAATACAAAAAAAAATTAGCTGGGCGTGATGGTACACGCCTGAAATCCCAGCTACTTGGGAGAATCGCTTGAACCCAGGAGGCGGAGGTTGCAGCGCGCCGAGATAGCGCCACTGCACTCCAGCCTGGGCGACAGAGCGAGACTCCGTCTCAAAAAAATAAAATAAAATAAAATAAAAATTAGCAGGGCGTGGGGACTGGTGCCTGTAATCCCAGCTACTCGGGAGGCTGAGGCAGCAAATTGCTTGAACCCGGGAGGCGGAGATTGCAGTGAGCCGAGATTGCGCCGCTGCACTCCAGCCTTGGCGACAGAATATGACTCTGTCTCAAAAAAAAAAAAAAAAAGGGGGGAGACCAGGGGAGGAAATGAGTGGCAAAATGGCAGTATCTTACCTGTCAAGGTTAGGCACAGGAACCAGCAAAGTGGAGGAGGTAGTCTGAGGCCCATCTGGGCTGGTGGACTTAGGAGTCACCCTCCAGAGGCTAGGTCCCAGCGAACGGGGAATAGCTGAAGAGAACAACCAAAACTCAGGCACCTCAACAAGAACCCAGGAATCACTGTCATCTGCCTCAGCAGAGGTTCTTAAACATGGATACACATGGGAATCTTTTATCTACTACAGATTCTAGGGTAGTACCCCAGAACCAATAAACTAAGATTTCTCAGGGTAGAGCATCCACATTTTTTTTAAGCACCCATGTTTCTGCTGCTCTCCTATGGATGCCAACCACTTTTCTAAGATAACCAAACGTTCATACACATACTTTCACTAATGTTTGCGTCTCTTTGTCTCTAAACCCCTCCTCTCTTCACTGGCTATGCCTACTCCATTGGCCCCTAATCGTCTTTCATTTATTCAGTCCACCATCTCCTGCCATTGGACTCCACCCCCTCCCAACAGTCCCACCATCTCCTTGGACTCCACCGTCTTCTCGCTAGGCCCACCCACATCTCAAATTCCAACAATCCCTGACTTCCCCGCCCTCTTTCAGGCCCCACCTTCCTTAGCTCTAACCCCGCCCACGATCGCTTCGGCCGTTTCCTCGGGCCCGCCCCCACTCCAGTTCGGTCTTTGCGGCCTAGAGTGATGCTGGCTGCTGGGACGTCCCTTACCTCGGCCCAGGAGTCCCGGGAGGCGCCACATGTCGCTGCCGGCACCATAGAGAGCTCGCAGCCGAAAGGGCGAGGCCAAACCTCGGGACAGCGGCTACAGAGGCCGCTGCAGTGCCCCGAGCGGCCGAGTCCCCGAGGAAGCTTTGAGCCGGCCAATTAGAAGGGAGCCCAGCCGGAAAGACGGCGCTACAGGGAGGAAGTGCAGGGCGGAGGCGTATTCCGGGCCAGCGGGGAGGTGACTTGCCGCAAGGGCATGGGGATGTGGGACCGGGCTTCCGCGGGGGATGTCCTTGGCGTTCCCAAGCAGAGGCTGGGGACCGCAAGTGGCGAAGCGAGCCGCTCGGAAGCGGGAACCTTGAGAAGCGGTGCTGGAGCGACTTCGGGGGAGCAAGAGGACCTTGCAGATCGTGAGGCCGCGAACGAGGAAAGGCTTCCCCAGGCCCTAGGCTTGAAGAGGTGGGAGTAACCAGGCTCCGTGGGCGGAGGAGAGGACCCCCAGGGTCCCACAAGTGAAGCCAGTAGGCCGAGCTTCCGTCCAAGGCCACCTGCCTGGAGATGCCAGGCCAGGGCCCGACTGCGACGAGAAACCGCACGGAGCAAGGCTTTGATTCTGGCTTCTAGCTCGGGCCTAGTTTTGTCTCACTGTGCAGCTTCATGTCAACCCCTTACCTTGTCCGGGCCCCAATCCGCGCCAGATAGGGTCAAATGGAATGACTGGCCTGACAGGCTGAGATTCTTGGGTAGCTCCTTTAAAAATACCTGACACACCACCCGCACCCTATTAGAACCCTCATCTTCAGACGTGGCGAAAGTTATGTATGTGTTTGTTCTTTTGTGGAAAAGAATAATTCCGGCCGGGCGCGGTGGCTCAGGCCTGTAATCCCAGCACTTTGGGAGGCCGAAGCGGGCGGATCACCTGAGGTCAGGAGTTCGAGACCAGCCTGGCCAATATAGTGTAACCCCGTCTCTACTAAAAATACAAAAATTAGCTGCGCGTGGTGGTGAACGCCTGTAATCCCAGCTGCTCCGGAGGCTGAGGCAGGAGAATTGCTTGAACCCGGGAGGCGGAGGTTGCAGTGAGCCGAGATCGCGCCTGGGTGAGATTGAGACTCCATCTCGGAAAAAAAAAAAAAAAAATAGTTCCTTTCACCACACTTGAATTCGTGAAATAACGGAGCTCACATTCAAGTGTAAGATGTTTAGATTTCCTCCCTATCCCCTTTCTCCAGGTATGTGACTTTAAGGTGGGTGGAAGTCTCTACCTGGGGTAAAAGTGTACTGGGGGCACCTACTTTTAGACCCAGGCATGTGGCTTGAAAGTTGTATTAATTTGTTAAACAACTTTTATTTTTCTTTTGAGACGGATTCTCTGTCTCCCAGGCTGGAGTGCAATCGTGTGATCTCGGCTCACTGCAACCTCCGCCTCCCAGGTTCAAGCGATTCTCTTGCCTCAGCCTCCCAAGTAGCTGAGATTACAGGCGCCCGCTACCACATCCTGCTAGTTTTTGTATTTTTAACAGAGACAGGGTTTCACCATGTTGGCCAGGCTGGTTTTGAACTCCTGGACCTCAGGTGATCCTTCCGCCTCGGCCTCCCAAAGTGCTTGGATTACAGGCTTGAGCCACCGCGCCTGGCCGTTAAACAACTTTTGAACCATGTATCAGCCCGTCCTAGGATGTGAGAAGACAGATGAGGAAAGAGCATTTGTGGCCTCCAGGAACTCGGTCCAGTGGATTAGTAGTGGGCTTTGGAGTCCCACAAATCTAGGTTGGAATCACAACTTGCTTACTTCATAGCTATGTTATCTTATGCATGTTCCTTAACCACACTAAGTCTCAAGAGCTTCATCCATAAAATAGGGAAAATAATACCTCATGGCAATTGTTGTGAGGTATAAATAAAATAATACGTTAAAAAATGTTTAGCTTGGTGTTTCAGGAATACCCTTCAAAAAATAAAAAATAAATAAAAATGTTTAGCATAGTTCTAGCATACAGTAAAAGCCC
Organism: Macaca nemestrina; assembly: GCF_043159975.1. Classification (NCBI taxonomy): domain Eukaryota; kingdom Metazoa; phylum Chordata; class Mammalia; order Primates; family Cercopithecidae; genus Macaca; species Macaca nemestrina. Next base: position 38,523,933 of record NC_092130.1, read on the forward strand.
AGTAAGTGTAAGTTGCTATTAATTATAGTAGTAGGGAAGGTAAGTAGGCAAGTATGATAGATTATGTTCCCATAGAAGCATAAGCAGTGGGTTGTGGGATGCCTTGGAAGGCTTCAGAAAAGTAGTTACATTTGAGCGGGGCCTTTAAATATTGATAAGAGCTTGCCAGGTGGAGAAGGAAGAAAGGCATTGCAAGCAGAGGAAACAATAAATAAAGGCCCAGAAGTTTGAATGTTGGGCGACTATTTCAGAAATAGCCTTGCTTCGGGATTTGGAACGGCTACCTTTCACATTCCTTGTGTTACTGTCTTCAAAATAAAGTAACAAACAAGTATGCTGGTTCGGCTGTGTTCTTCCTTCTGAGTCTTTTGTACCCTCCTTCCTTTCAGATTATGCATAGTTTGTGTCATTTCTCAAGGCTCAGCCCAATCCCAGTTCTTCAGTGTAGACTCCTCAACTGTTTGAGCCCTCCCTGCTCCCTACTTTTCCCAATACCTAAATAGCACTTAATTTCTTACTACACAGTTTAGAAATAATTATATGCTGTCTTGGTATTTATCTCATTTGTGTAACTCTAGCCTTCCCAATTCTTTCCTTTCAGGGCAGGAATGGCATTTTCCTCTTCCGTGTCCCACATAGGGCTTGACGTAAATTGTCAGCCCAAAGAATATGTCCAAACAATGCCTGTTGACAGAACACCTTGTACTAATGATTATTACAGCCAAGGGTACCAGACCCCTGCCAGGGGATTTACTGATATGAGTAGAAATGTATTCATTGCACATAAAAACATTAGTTGAGGGCCCTCCCTGTTTGAAGCTAGTAGAAAAGTTTTGAAGGAGAGACTAGGACATCTGTCCCCATGTATAGAATGGCATTATGGCATCTCTTGTCCCCATAAACAGGAACATCAGCAGACCACTTGAGTGAGGGTAGATGGCGAGGGTGGCTGGAGCCCACAGCAGACCACCTGTTCAGTACAGCCCATGGGAGTGCTGTTGGTTGAATGGCAGCTCCCTCAACTGCCAGACCCCAAACTCTGTGGTTTTGGATTGTGGCTCAGTCCCTCTGCACAGTCCCTCAAGTTGACTCCCTCCACAAAGGTAAACTGTCTGACATTGGGAACCTATTGCCTGCTGTCCAGTTAATCACCTTTCATGATTACTACACATGCCATTGTGTACTTTGTGTACACTCACTAGAGTGAGTATTCTAGATACTTGTTGCCTTCATTTTTGTAGGCATTCTTAATTTGCATTAATCAAATATATGATAGCTTATTTAGTGCTAAAGGATATGCTAAGTATGTAACAATTTTAAAACATGGATGTGGGCCAGGCGCAGTGCCTCACACCTGTAATCCCAGCACTTTGGGAGGCTGAGGTGGGTGGTTCACAAGGCCAGGAGTTCAAGACCAGCCTGGCCAACATGGTGAAACCCCATCTCTACTAAAAAAAGTACAAAAAATTAGCCGGTGTGGTGGCGCACATCCGTAATCCCAGCTACTTGGGAGGCTGAGGCAGGAGAATCACTTGAACCGAGGAGGTGGAGGTTGCAGTGAGCCAAGATCGCACCATTGCACTCCAGCCTGGGTGACAGAACAAGACTCTGTCTTGAGGGAAAAAAAACCCAAAAAACTGGATGTGGTCCCTGCCCTCACAGAAAATAGCCTAGGAGTGAACAAAGTCAGTAGGCAATTAAAATACAGAGTGGTGTTTTAGTTACTTATTGTAGCATAACGAACACCCCAAAATTTAGTGGCTTAAAACAATCATTATCCCTCACAGTTCTGCAAATTGACTGGGCTCAGCTGGGCAGTTCTGCTGGTCTCACTTGGGGTCTCTCATGAGGCTGTAGTCACATGGCAGTCATATGAAGACTCAAGTAGGGCATTGGAAAGGCTGGGCCTCTTTCTCCATGTAGTCTCAGGTCCCCTCTGCTCCACATAACCTCTCCAGCTGGGTCGCTGAACTTCTTACACAGTGGCTCAGAGCTTCCAAAAGTACACAAGTGGAAGCTGGCAGGAACTGGCATAGCATCACTTCTGCACTCTGTTGGTTAAAGCAACTCATAGGGTCAGCCCATAATCAGTGTGGGAGGAGAAAACACAAGGTCACGAATACTGGGAAGTAGACTTGAAGCAAGTGCTGTGGTGAAGAAAGTACAGAGTGCAATGGGAACACCTGGGGAGGCCCATAACCTAGGCATGGAAGTCAGGAAGACTTCCTGGAAGCAGTAATGCTAAATTAACCTGAATGATGAGGTCTGGAAACTAGGTGAAGAAGAAGAAAAGAAAGCCCAATTCAGCCAGGGGACACAGCTGATACAAAGTTCCAGGGAGGCAAAGAAAGCACAATTTAAGATCACTGTAGGTGGAGCTGGGGAGGGAGGCAGGGAGTCATGGTGATAGGGTGGTGATACGCCTTTAGTCTGGAGAGGTAAATGGCGCAGGGTCATAACGCCTTGTAAGCCTGTAAGACATTTGGACTCTGTCCTGAAGGCATGGGACATCTAGGAAGGGTTTTGGCAGGGGAGTGACCAGGCCAGAGGGATCCAAGAAAGGCTATTGGCTGCTGTATTAGGGTCGAGCCCTCATTTTCACCCTGTCCCTTCTAGGCTGGTGACCTCACCTTCAGCACTGAGAAAGCTGAGTCATCACCTCAGCACTAATACTAGTACTAGCTCTTTTTGCTTTTGCTTTTTATTAGTGGGGATTTTGTTTTTATTTATTTTTTATTTTTTGAGATGGAGTCTCGCTCTGTTGCCTAGGCTGGAGTGTAGTGGTGCAATCTCGGCTTACAGCAACCTCCGCTTCCTGGGTTCAAGCAATTCTCCTGCCTCAGCCTCCTGAATAGTTGGGATCACACACCCAGCTAATTTTTGTATTTTTAGTAAAGAGGGAGTTTTGCCATGTTGGCCAGGCTGTTCTCAAACTCCTCACCTCAGGAGAGGAGGTCTGACCAAAGTGCTGAGATTATGGGTGTGAGCCACCGCACCTGGCTGGGATTTTTATTATAAAAGAGTGCAAATGCCTTTATACAAATATTTTTGTTTTAATTGCTTTTTAAAGAACATATCGTAGAAAACCTACCTGATAGGGATCTGGACATGGGGTTGGTCAGGGGTCAATTTATTTTATTTTATTTATTTATTTATTTATTTTTGAGATGGAGTTTTGCTCTTGTTGCCCAGGCTGGAGTATAATGGCACGATCTCGGCTCACTGCAACCTCTGCCTCCAGGGTTCTAGCGATTCTCCTGCCTCAGCCTCCCAAGTAGCTGGGATTACAGGCATGCACCACCACACCCAGCTAATTTTTGTGTTTTTAGTAGAGATGGGGTTTCACCATGTTGGTCAGGCTGGTCTCGAACTCCCAACCTTAGATGATCCGCCCACCTTGACCTCCCAAAGGGCTGGGATTATAGGTATGAGCCACCACACCCGGCCAGGGGTGAATTTATACTTAAGTGTGATGTATATTAAGCAAGAGCCCACTGGCAGGGAGCATAGAGCAAGCCAAGCTCAATGGATTTGACCCTTCAGATAAATAATAGTCGTTGAAAAGCTCCTACTCTAGTAAAAAGTCATATAATACTAAAGGCTTATATCAAAAGACAGCAGACCTCTGCCACACGCTCTCTACCCTCTAATCCTACTCTCTAGAGGCAATTATTTTAAACTCTGTGAAGTGTCAGAAAGCAGCACAGGAGAGCAGGGGTTCTAGAATTGAATTGTCTAGCATCCAACACAGCTGTCTCCCTTAGCAGCTGGGTTATCTTGGTCAAGTTCATTATAATATCTTTTCCCTCAGTTTCTTCATCTGTATGACGGGAATGATAATTGTACTCTTCTTACGAGATGACAGAGTTAAACTGCTGGGCACATGATCTATAAATGGTGGCTGTATTTGATGATGACTAAGAAGAATCTAACTTAAGAGCAGCTGTGAGTACACCTAGATGCTAGCTGCACACTAAACAAATAAATGTAAGGCGTGTTTATGATTTGGCGGAAATGACAAGAACACAGTCTCAGTTGGAGAGGTCTGTCTCTTCCCTTTGTTCTAAGGCTAAACTCTGTTTGTTCTCAGTCCGATTCCCTTCCTGTCCCTTTTAGAACCTTGTCTCTATAATTATCCTGACCCTCATGCCAAAGCATACATCTTTCTCCTACCTTTTTTCTTTCTGCCTGTGAAATATACACAGGACTTTCCAATCTTGGGGGAAAAATCCTTTACTTGATCCTCCTGCCCTTTTCAGCTACTATTCTGTTTCTTTCTCCCACTGCCAGATTTCTTAATTAAGTAACATACCTGCTGCCTTCCATTTCTGCATGGCTCCTTCACTTTTCAGCCTTGTCTCCCAGCTTCCATCCCTGTTCTTCTGACACAGGGGTCACTAGGGTCATCAAAGACCACCTCATTAACCACCAGTGGACCTTTGCTCAATCAGACACCTTGACCCAGAGCACTTGACTCAGTTGACCATCCACTCCTTAAATCTTACACACAAAACCTCATCATCCGCTTCCATTTTTCTGCTATTGTGTAGTTTCCCCAAGCCACCCAGGAAAGGAATCTTGAACTCACTATTGGCTCAACTCTTCCTTCTCTGCCCTCCCCAATACTAGTTTTCTGTTTTCTTTTTTTCCTCTGGTTCAGGTCCTTTCATAACCCCACACCAGTTTTGACTCTTACTGCAAGTATTAGAAACTCACTGAAGCTAGCTTTTGAAAAAGTTTTATCAGGGTATGGAAGAGTGAGCAGGACATTTAATGAACCCCAAGGGCAAGAGACAGCTGGGACCCAGGAAAGACCAGAATTATGGACTCAGGAGGCAACAAAGTGAGCCCTTTCTCTCTGGCTTTCTTTCTGGATTTCTCATGATCTGCCCAGATACCCCAAAGGTGTCAGACACTCCCATACCCAGCAAGTCACTGGGTTCTGTCAAAATCACCTTCTTTTGGATCAGACCCTTAAATCTGTCTCCTCTTCAGCTTCCCTGGTCTCTACATCTCTCTAGCAGTGCTTCTTCCTCCTTCTGACCCCTAGTACCAGCATCGTCCAGATGTCCATTCTTTCCCTATTGCTCTCAAACTCCCTCTGTCCTGTCGACTCTTAAATGAAAATACAGTGGTTAAGAGCTTGGGTTCTGGAGTCCTAATAATCAGGGTTTGAATCCTCCACCACTTTCTCAGTTGTGGGAACTTTGGGAAGTTATTTGAATTTTTTGAGCTTCACTTCCTCATCTGTCAAATGGAGCATATGTAAAGTGCTTAGTTAGCACAGTGACTGGCACACAGAAAGAACTCAAAATGGTGACTATCATTAGCCTTACCTTTGTCCTCTTTGCTGAGTTCCAGTTCAGTCCTCCACCACCTGCTAGATTTATCCATTAGATGTCATGCTGTGACCTCAGATCCACCTGTCAGAATTCCCCAGATGCTAGTGGAAGATGCAGCTTTCTGACAGCTGGAGGGTGGGGACACTCGAAAAAGGCAGGTTGTCCTATCGAATCCTCAAAGGAACCCTGTACCTGACCTCAGCCGAGACGGCCCTGAAGAACAGCTACCCCAGAAGCCTCCAAACCCTGTGCTGGCTGACTCTTGGGTTCTAGGTGGGCAGGCAGAGCTGCCATTACGAGAGCAAATGGAGGAGGATGTGAATTCAACCTTTAAAAAAAGCCTCAGGTGGTGAAAGGAGGTGTAGCAGGATCAGTGAAGTTTGGAAGTGGGTGAGAAAGGTGAGAGCAACACCCTCAGGGCATTGAGCTGGGTTTAGGCGGGGCCTCCCTCAAGCACTGGGGATTTGGCAGCACGGAAGTCAGAGATGCTCCTGTTTTTAGTTGAGCTATTGCAGGTCCCCTTTGCCACCCTTGTGAACATTCCTCATTAAGTGCCATGTGTGGAACAGGGTGGATGCATTCCCTGCCCCTCAGCCCTGCTTTCCCTACCTCCTCTCTGCTCTTGGGTGGTGGCAGTGCTATTGGCAGGAACCCAGGAGGGGCAGGGCCGCACTCTACCCAGCACAGAACTGGAGTCATGAGGGTGGGAGGTAGGTAATCTCACAGCTGTTTTCTTGAGGCAGTGTGACCAAGTAGTTCGGAGGTCTGACTCTGAATCAGAATGTGTATGTGCCTGTTCGAATCTCGTTTCTGCTTTTACTCTTTTTGTGACACTAGGCAAGTTGTTTAAATTCTTTATGTCTCATCTGTATAACGGGGATGATAATAGGCCTCTCTAATAGTTGTGAGTTTTAGTTAGATAATGCAGGTAAAGCACTTAGCTTAGTCCATCTATGCCACGTGGAGCCAAGGGCCCTGTCCTTGTAAGAACGACCACCCGCATTGCTGTCTTCACCCCATCTGTGCTGTCCTCTGTTCCCATATCCATCTCTGCCTTTGAACTACAAGCTCCATTAAGTCAGAGATTGAATTGTATGAGTCTGTGTCTCTGGTGCCCAACACAGGACATAGCATATAGAAGATCTTAATAAATGAATGTTTACTGTTGGAAGGAACTGGTGAAACAACGTAGAAGACCCAGGATTCCCTCTGGCCTGAGTCCTGCCATCCACTCTGGGTCATTTACCACAAATGGAGAGCCTAGGCCAGTCACGGTCCTGGGGACTGAGGATACAGCAGCGAATGAGATAGGCTGGGCTCCTGGCCTCATGGAGTGAATTGTCCAGTAGGCGACGGATAAGAAACATAACAAAACTGATGATACGTTTCAATTAGGAAGGTTGCTAGGAAGGAGAAGCTGGGCTGCTATGAGAGCATAGAGCAGAGGAACTATATTTTGGGCAGAAATGAATCAGGAAGGGTTTCCTGGACAATGTGACAAGTAACTAGAGGCCCAAAGAAAGAGCAGGCTGGGTTGAAGCAGAAGGTGGAAAAGAGCCATCCAGGCAGAGGGAACAGCAGATGCAAAGGTCCTGAGGCAGATAGGAAGTAGGCTGCTCGGTGGAAGTCAAGGTTAATGCGGCTGGAACCCAGTGATGGAAGAGGTCAGTGACCTCTCCAAGGCTGCAAGAGCTTACAACACGGGTTGTAAGAGCCTTGTCACCTGTGATGAGAATTTGAGTCTTTATCCCTGATTATAATTGCTAACATTTATTAAATTTTATGTATATGTGCACCGTGTTAAGTATTTCACATGGTTTCCCATTTACTTTTCACAGCCTCCCTGGGAGACTGGTGCTTTTATTCCCATTTTACAGATGATGAAATTGCTGGCTCAGGGAGGTAAATTTCTTCAAGGTCACATAGTTGACGGTGGCAGAGTTGATTTGAATCCACATATCAGAATCCAATGCCTGTCCCTTTAGGGCCCTCGTGGCCCAGCTTAAGAGCTAAGTGCGGACTTGGATCCGCACTACACATTACTCAAGGCCTAGGTTCCTCTTTCGCCTTCTCCCTTCCCCCGGATTGGGGAAGGCAGGTGCAGGTTCGCCGTGGCCAGAGGAGCGCCCCGGCGGCAGGCTTGACTGCCTGCGGAGACTGCCCCAGAATCTCCCGGGGCCGGGCCGCACACACGTGAAGACCCGGCGGCTGAGCAGCCGAGCACCGCCGCTGAGCTGCCGAGCATCGCCGCAGTGCAGTGGGCGCGGGCGTGTGCGCGCTCCTGCTGCTGCCGCGGCTGTGAAATCTGGAGGGAACCGACCCTAGACAGCGGCGCTGGGCCCGGGAGGGAGGGCGCCCCTCCGCGCCCGGCAGGGGGCTCTCTCTCCCCACGATCCAGGGGCCGAGCCCGCAGCTCCACTGCCTGCATCACGCTCCCTCCAGCCTTGAGGGGGAAAGCAGCGTTCATTTCTTATTAAAAATGACTATTTTTAATGGGCTTCATTCTTTATTTCTTGCTGTCCTCTCCCAGGGCTAGAAAGAGGCGGAAAGCGACACTGAGAATCCATTCCAAACGAGCAGCCAAGAGGAGACGTGGCAGCTCCCAGATGTTGATGTTTTGTTTTTTGACATAAATCTTTGCACTCATATGGGAGTTTTCATTGATTCATGTTCCCATCTGCTGAATTTCCTTTTATTTATTTAATATGGCTTTGGGGGGAAATCTTGCTCCGAGGCTGTGGAGGAACAATAACTGTGGCAACCGTTGCACCCCACCCCCCAAACCCAAAAATCTTGGTTGCCGGGGGAGGGAAATTCAGTGACATCCTGCACTCATGCCCTCATCTTGGAGGCAAGCGCTCTAGGCATGCGTTTACGTGGCTGTTCTACTTGGGGCCTGCCCAAGGCTGTAAACCCAAGAAAGAAACAGCAGAGAGAGCCGGGGATCATTGAGTCTCTGTTCCTCATCCTTCCTGCCCACCCACAGTATCGTGTTTCCTTCATGCTAAAACACACTTACTCTCTTTTTAACAACTTGGAAATCAGAAAACATCTAACAGTGGATGCATTAAGTGTGTTAAAAGTATATCCTCCTCCCCCAACTCATTCTGCACACCCCCATCCCACTAGTGATTCTTAGCAATGAAGAACTCCATCTCTGGAGTCAGACTGCCTGGGCTTGAATCCTGACTCCGCTTCCTCTAATGAATTCTTGGGCAAGCTAACTTCTCTGAGCCTGGGATTCCTCATCTGTAAAATGAGGATAATTACTATCTCTTTCTCAGATGTAGGTACATTTTACCGATGAGGAAACTGAGACTGAGAGTAATTAAGAGATTCGCCCAACTAGGGCAGAGCTAGGAAACACTTCCTAGGTTTTTCTGATCCTCACCCTATCCCACCACCTCTCCTACGCCCACAACCCCCTATGTATATCACATCCAGTCCACCTTTCTCTGCATGTACTACATGGGACTGTCCTTGCAGGACAGGATATGGCTGGACATGTAAGACTCTACGGTCTTTCTAATCATCACCCTGTCCCACCACCTCTCCTATGCCCACAACCCCTTATGTATATCACATCCAGTCCACCCTTCTCTTCATGTACTACATGGGACTGTCCTTGCAGGACAGGATATGGCTGGACATCTAAGACTCTATAAATTGGTTCTAAGACTTACCCTGTGGGTGCACATACCCTTAACCCTTTAACTATGCACGCCCTTTTACTGGAATTTCCATACATGGTAAGCAGTCAGGATGCCTTTGCATGTGCTTAGTATCTTACGGTAAATAAGCCCTCAAAATATGTTTATTTAAGAAAATTTGAGGCCAGGTGTGGTGGCTCACGCCTGTAATCCCAGCACTTTGGGAGGTCGAGGTGGGTGGATCACTTGAGCTCAGGAGTTTGAGGCCAGCCTGGCCAACATGGTAAAACCACGCCTCTACTAAAAATTAAAAAAAAAAAAAAAAAATTAGTCCAGTATAGTGATGCATGCTTGTAATCCCAGCTACTTGGGAGGCTGAGGCAGGAGAATTGCTTGAACCCGGGAGATGGAGGTTGCAGTGCACCAACATCGTGCTACTGCACTGCAGCCTGGGCGAGAGAGTAAGACACCATCTCAAAAAAAAAAAAAAAAAAAGAGGGAAAGAAAAATTTAATGGTGTGGGAGGGCATTTCTGCTCACATTGCCCAAAACTACCTAGAATGAAATTATTGCCTTCTTGAACTAAAGCCTACTCATTGGTTCCATGATTTATCATTGAGGTTGCCATGAGATAGAAAAGAAGGGGAAATTATTAATCAAAGTGAGCAGGAAAGAAAAAACTCCAGAAATAATGGGAGGTGGGTGAATAATACATTGTAGCAAAATGGCTAATTATCCACCAACATCCATTCTCTCCTTCTTCCATGGTATTAGAATTCAGCTGGGATGTGGCTGTCCAGTCAGGGTCTGCATTTTCTAGTCTTTCACAAAGATAAAAGTAAGTTTAAAAAAAAAAAAAAAAGCTCAAAAGAATATGTACAATATGATCCCATTCACTTATATTTCAAAAATAGGCAAGACTAAATTATATTATTTAGAAATGCATATGTGGGTAACAAAACTATAAGGAAAGAAAGAGAATGTTGCTACAGATACATATGTAATAGATATATATTAATATATTATAGATTCATATACATGTTTTAGACAGCTTCTGTATATCTGTTATATTTCACAATTACCTTTTTAAGATGTTACTTACCTGGCTAGGTGCGGTGGCTCATGCCTGTAATCCCAGCACTTTGGGAGGCCAAGGCGGGTGGATCACCTGAGGTCAGGAGTTCGAGACCAGCCTGGCCAATGTGGCGAAACCCCATCTCTACTAAAAATACTAAAATTTCCTGGGCATGGTGGTGCATGTCTATAATCCCAGCTACTTGGGAGGCTGCGGCAGGAGAATAACTTGAACCCGGGAGGCGGAGTTTGCAGTGAGCCAAGATCCACCATTGCTCTCCATCCTGGGCAACAAAAGTGAAACCCTGTCTCAAAAAAAAAAAAAAAAGAAAGAAAGAAAGAAAGAAAATGTTACTTATCTGATAGGGTTGTGTGGGAACTGAATGAGGTGATGCATTTGTAAGGCTCTAAGCTCAACTGCCTGGTGCGTTGCAGGTACTCAATGGAAGCAACGTTTTTCATTTACTATTTTTTATTTTTAAAATCATTTAATTATTTTATAGATGGGGGTCTCAGTTTGTTGCCCAGGCTGGAGTGCAGTGACATGATGATAGCTCACTGCAGACTTGAACTCCTGGGCTCAAGAGATTCTCCCTCCTCAGCCTTTGTAGTAGCTGGGACTATAGGCACACGCCTCTGCCCTGGCTGGCAGTAACTTTTCATGTTGAGGGAAGGATTTGAGGCCTTGAGGAAGGCCACATAATTAGCCAATGGTAAGATTTTTAAAAGGTCCTACTTTTTTCTATGAAAGACATTGACTATGTATATGTAGTTTTTTTGAGAAGGAGTCTTGCTCTTTCGCCCAGGCTGGAGTGCAGTGGTGTGATCTCGGCTCCCTGCAACCTCTGCCTCCCAGCTTCAAATGATTATCCTCCCTCAGCCTCCCGAGCAGCTGGGATTACAGGCATGTGCCACCACGCCCAGCTAATTTTTTTTCACTTTTAGTAGAGACAGGTTTCACCATGTTGGCCAGGCTGGTCTCGAACTCCTGACCTCAGGTGATCCACTTGCCTCAGCCTTCCAAAGTGCCGGGATTATAGGTGTGAGCCACTGTGCCTGGCTGACTGCCTATATTTGTGTATATAAGTGTGTGTGTATAGGGGTGGTGATTATTGATTGATTTAGGGTTAATTGATGGTCACAAACTTAGTGAAGACTTGAAAAATTTCACACTTCCCTTCAGAGAAGACACAGAGGAGAAAAGGAAAATTGCTTGACTCGAGGAAGCCCGCCTGTGGATGAGAAGAGGTAAGAGCAGTGAGGATGCAATTATTTGTGCTGGCTTCATATGAGATGCCCAGGCAGGAGGCTCCATCCCCTGGGTGTCCCACCTACATCCTTTTGGGTGCATCATGCTTCCTGCAGTGTTGATGAGGCCTCAGAAGTCAGCACAGGCGACAGTGGGATGGCCCAGACCCATCTCAGCAATGCTGAGGGAAGCTATTCTGCTGACTGTGTGCTCTAAGGCACCGTGGAAGCAGCCAAGAGTGAGAGCAGTCACCAAGCCAAAAGGCACTGGGATCAGCCAGGGAGACCAGGTAAACCTGGCCAGAGTCTTCCAGCCAGGCCATGCCAACAGAACTGTGCACCTATGGATGCCACGCCCCAGGGTCTCAGAGCCAAGACTACTCTGCTCAGTCTTGGCCATGAGCTCCTAGAGGTGCCTCCCCAAGGGGAGCCCAGTTTGGGGCCATGGGCAAGGCCTCCTTTCCCTACCATAGTTTCCTGATTTCCACACTGTGGGCTGATACAGTTTGTTGTGCAATGGAAGCCATGGGGATAAGGGGGGTTAAACGCTGGTCCCACTACTTACACTGTGGATTCTTGGGCTAGAGGCTCCTTAAGATTTTTCCCTTCTACTCTGATCCCTTCTAGTTAATCCAATTCAGTCATTCAGTTCACTCTATATCAGGCCAGGCACGGTGGCTCACGCATGTAATCCCAGCACTCTGGGAGGCCGAGGCTGGTGCATCACCTGAGGTCAGGAGTTCAAGACCAGCCTAGCCAACATGGTGAAATCCTGCCTCTACCAAAAAATACAAGAAATTAGACAGGCGTGGTGACGTGTGCCTGTAATCCCAGCTGCTCGGGAGGCTGAGGCAGGAGAATCGCTTAAACCTGGAGGCAAGGTTGTAGTGAGTCGAGATCACACCACTGCACTCCAGCCTGGGTGACAGAGCGACTCTGTCTCAAAAAAAAAAAAAAAAAAAAAAATTCACCCTATATCTACTGGGCATATGTAACGTCAAGGTGCTTTTCCTTTTCTTTTCTTTTTTTCTTTTTTTTTTTTTTTTTGAGACAGAGTCTCGCTCTCATCCAGGCTGGAGTGCAGTGGCACAATTTCAGCTCACTGCAGCCTCAACCTCCCAGACTCAATCGATCCTCCTGCATCAGCCTCCCAGGTAGCTGGGACTACAGGCACGTGCGCCACCACACCCAGCTAACTTTTTAATTTTTTGTAGAGATGGGGTTTTGCCATGTTGCCCAGGTCTCAGCCTCCCAAAGTGCTGGGATTACAGGCATGAGCCACCATGCCCAGCCTCAAGGTGCTTTTTCCAAATGTTAGCATTATGATGATGAAAGAAGACGTAGGTACTGCCCTCATGGAGTTTACAGTCTATGGGAAAAGAGGTGCAGGATAAGCCATTACAATTATGATATATGTTACAAAAAGTAAAAGGCTCAGAGATCTATGGAAGAGAATCAACAGGAAGCTTTACATTGTTTAGCAATGTTTCTCAAAATATGTCCCTGGACCACCTGCATCAGTGGTATCTGAGATACTTGTTGAAAATTCAGGTCCTGGGCATAAAGCCAGATATACTGAATCCAAAACTCTGAATGTGGGGCCTAAAGGAACTTGCTTTTTTAAAAAATTGAGGTAAAATCTACATAACAAAAAATTAGCCATATAAAAGTATTCACTTCGGTGGCATTTAGTACATTCACAATGTTGTACAATCATCATCTCTATCTAATTCCAAAATATTTTATCATCTCCCAAAGAAACTCCTGACTCATTAAGCAGTCACTCCCATTCTCCCTTCCCCCCATCCCCTGGTAACCACTAACCTTCTTTCTATCTGTATGAATTGACCTATTCCTGATATTTCATAGAAATGAAATCATACACTACATGATCTTTTGCGTCTAGCTTCCTTTGCTTAACAGTGTTTTCAAGGTTCATCCATGTTGTAGCATATATCAGTACTTCATTTGTTTTTATTGCTAAATAATATTCTATTGTGTGGATATACCACATTTTGTTTATCCATTCATCCATTGATGGATATTTGGGTTGTTTCCATCTTTTGGCTATTGTGAATATTGCTACTATGAATATTTATATACAAGTATTTGTTTGAGTACCTACTTTCAAGTCTCTTGGGTATACCCCTACAAATGAAATTGCTGGGTCATACGGCAATCCTATGTTTAACATTTTAAGGAACCACCAACTGTTTTCTACAGTGGCTGCACCATTTTATGTTCCCATCATGAAGGCCCAACAGTTTCAGTGTCCCCACATTCTTGCCAACACTTGTTCTTTTCCTTAATTATACCCATCACAGTGGGTATAAAGTGGTATCTCATTGTAGTTTTGATTTGCATTTCCCTAATGACTAATGATGTTGGGCATCTTTTCATGTACTTTTTGGCCATTTGTATGTCTTCTTTAGGGAAATGTCTATTCAAGTCCTTTGCTCATTTAAAAAATTGATTTATCGGCCGGGCGCTGTGGCTCACGCCTGTAATCCCAGCACTTTGGGAGGCCAAGGCGGGCGGATCACAAGGTCAGGAGATCGAGACCACGGTGAAACCCCGTCTCTAATAAAAATACAAAAAATTAGCCAGGCGCGGTAGTGGGCGCCTGTAGTCCCAGCTACTCAGGAGGCTGAGGCAGGAGAATGGCGTGAACCCGGGAGGCGAAGCTTGCAGTGAGCCGAGATCGCGCCACTGCACTCCAGCCTGGGGGACACAGCGAGACTCTGTCTCAAAAAAAAAAAAAAAAAAAAAAAAATTGAGTTATCTAGGCCAGGCATGGTGCTCACAGCTGCAATCCCAGCACTCTGGGAGGTCGAAGAGGGTGGATCAATTGAGCCCAATAGTTTGAGACCAGCTGGGGCAACATGGCAAAATCCCATCTCTATGAAAAAATAAAAAAAATTAGCCTGGCATGGTGGCACCTGTAGTCCCAGCTACTCAGGAGGCTGAGGTGGGAGGATCACTTGAGCCCCAGGAAGGTTGAGGCTGCAGTGAGCTGTGATCTTGCCACGGTACTGTAGCCTGGATGACAGAGTGAGACCTTGTCTCAAAAAAAAAAAAAAAAAAAAAAGAATTGTCTTTTTTTTTAATCAAATTATAAGAGTTCTTTATATATTCTGGATACTAGAAGCTTAGTGGATATGTGATTTGCAAATTGACAAATGAAATGAAAATTGTCTTTATACTTTCTTGAAGATGTTCTCTGATGCACGAAAGTTTTTAATTTTGCTGAAGTCCAGTGTATCCATACTTACTTTTTGTTGCATGTGATTTTGATATCATGTTTAAGAAACCATTGCCAGGCCGGGCGTGGTGGCTCATGCCTGTAATCCCAGCACTTTGAGAGGTTGAGGCGGGCAGGTCACCTGAGGTCAGGAGTTCAAGACCAGCCTGGCCAACTGGTGAAACCTCATCTCTACTAAAAAATACAAAAATTAGCCAGGCGTGGTGGCCGGTGCCTTAATCCCAGCTACTTGGGAGGCAGAGGCAGGAGAATTGTTTGAACCTGGGAGGTGGAGGTTGCAGTGAGCCAAGATTGAGCCATTGCACTCAAGCCTGGGGAATGAAAGCAAGACTTCTCTCAAAAAAAAAAAAAAAAAAAAAAGAAACCATTGCCAAATCCAAGGTCATGAATATTTACCCTTATGTTTTCTCCTAAAGGTTTTATAGTTTTTGCTCTTATATTTAGGTATTTGATACATAACAAATTCAAAATTTTTGTTTGTTTTTTGTTTTTGTTTTAGGCCACTAAGTTTGTGGTAATTTGTTACATAGCAATAGAAAGTTAATACAGGACCAGAGCAAGAAAAGTTTCTGAAGCTATTGCAGGTATGATATAAGCTGCTTTCCTGCTTGGACCTTATGACCCAGCAGATTCAACAGTGCTCCAAATGTCTATTGCAGATAGGAATGCTGGCGAACCATCTGAGAATCCCTGATAGAGGAATCATGATGTAGACTCCTAGAGTTTTTTATTGCAGCTATGCCTTTTTACATAAATAACTCATTCACACTTTGAAAAAAAAAAATACAGCTCCTGGACTTGTTCCTGGGCTCTGGTGGAGACCAAATGCCTGACCTAGGATGCCAAGTGAACATGTAGCATTTACCCATTTATCGTAAGGGGTATTTTAAAGATGAACAGCCAGATGGAAGAGACAGATAGGGCAAGCCATGTGGGAAGGGGCATAGAGCTTTCATACATCTCTAGGCATGCCACCTTCCTTCCAAATATCTTCATGTGTTCAGCTATCCAGAAGCTCCTTAGTGAGTTAATATTTGTATATGGTATGAGGTAAGGAGTCCAACTTCCTTCTTTGTTCTTGTTTCTTCCTCCTGCTGCTTCCTCCTCCTCCCCCTTCTCCTCCTCCTCCTCCTCCTCTTTCTTCTTCTTCTTCTTCTTCTTCTTCTTCTTCTTCTTCTTCTTCTTCTTCTTCTTCTTCTTCTTCTTCTTCTTCTTCTTCTTCCTCCTTTGTTGCATGTGGATATCCATTTGTTGAAGACACTACTCTTTTCCCATTTAATGCTCTTGGCACCCTTGTCAAAAATCAATTGACCCCATAGCTATATAAGTATATTTTTGGACTCTCAATTCTATTCCCTTAATATATATCTCTATCCTTTATGCTACTATCACACTAGTTTGATTACTGTAGCTTTGTAATAAGTTTTGAAATCAGGACGTGTAAGTCTTCCAGCTTTGTTCTTCTTTTTCAAGATAGCTTTGGCTATTTGGGGTCCCCTGCAATTCCTTATGAATTTGAGGATCAGCTTTTCCATTTCTGCATTGAGTCAAAAGCTCTGAAGGTAAAGCCAAGGAATCTGCTTTAAAAAAAAGTTTTGATTGTGAGTAAAATACACACAACATAAATTTTACCATTTTAACCATTTTTAAATGTACTATTAAGTACATTCACATTTATGCAGTCAACACCCAGAACTTTTTCATCTTGCAAAACTGAAACTATACCCATTAAACAACCCCCCTTTTCCTCCTACCCCTGGAACCTGATAACCACCATTCTACTTTCTGTCTCTATGAGTCAGACTACTCTAGGTACTTCATATAAGTGGAATCATATAGTAGTTGTCTTTTAGCGACTGGCTTATTTCACTAATGTCCTCAAGTTTCACCCATGTTTTAGCATGTGTTTGAATTTCCTTTCTTTTTAGGGGTGAATAATATTCCATTGTATGGATATATCACATTTTCTTTACCTATTCAGCTATCAATGAACATTTGAGTCTCTTCCGCTTTTGGCTATTGTTGAATAATGCTGTTATGAACACGGGGGTACAAATATGTCCTCAAGGCCCTGCTTTCAATTATTTTGGATATATATCCAGAAGTAAAATTACTGGATCATATGGTAATTCAATTTTTAACTTTTTGAGGAACCGCCATACTATTTTCCATAGCAGCTGTACCATTTCATCCTCCCACAAAAGCTCCAGTTTTCCACATCCTCACTTTTTTTCTTCCTTCCTTCCTTCTTCTTTTTTTTTTTTTTTTTTTTTGAGATGGAGTCTTACTCAGCCTCCCAGGCTGGAGTACAGTGGCCCATTCTTGGCTCACTACAACCACTGTCTCCCGGGTTCCAATGATTCTCCCATCTCAGCCTCCCGAGTAGCTGGTACCCGCCATCATGCCTGACTAACTTTTGTATTTTGGTAGAGACGGGGTTTCACCATGTTAGCTAGGCTGGTCTTGAACTCCTGACTTCAGGTGATCCACCTGCCTCGGCCTCCCAAAGTGCTAGGATTGCAGGTGTGAGCCACAGCGCCCAGCCTCTTTCTTTCTCTCTATTTTTAGTGGGGTATAGTGTGTGGTGATATTGCACTGTGGTTTTGATCTGCACAGGAATCTGCCTTTTTAAGTGAACTTTTTATTTTGGAAAAATTTTAGATTTACAGAAAAGTTACAAAGATAGTACAGAGAGTTCCTGCACATCTTTCATTTGGTTTCCATTTCCCCTAATGTTATCATCTTACATTACAATGGCACTTTGACAAAACTTGGAATCTGTTTTGTACTAAGCACGTGCGTGCGCACACACACACGTGCACATCACTTATACTCATTATTTATTTATTTATTTGAGACAGGCTTTTATTCTGTTATCCAGGCTGGAGTGCAGTGGTGTGATCTCAGCTCACTGCAACCTCCACCTGCCAGGCTCAAGTGATCCTCCTGCCTCAGCCTCCTGAGTAGTTGGGACTACATGCGCATGCTACCACACCCAGCTAGTTTTTTGTATTTTTCTGTAGAGACGGAGTTTTGCCATGTTGCCCAGGCTGGTCTTGAACTCCTGGGCTCAAGGGATCCACCCACCTTGGCCTCCCAAAGTGCTGGGATTACTGGCATGAGCCACTGCACCTGGCCGTGATTCTTACTTGCACTACAGTTTGAGAGTCACTAATCTAGGGGTCAGGAAAGTCCCTCCAGGGAAATACATTTCAGCTGTTACTTGAAAGACGAACATGAGTGAGTAAAAGGAACAGTGTGTGATCCAGGCAAAGGAAACAAACTGTGCCAAAGCCTGGGGGTAATAAAGAACTTGGAACATTTAAGGATAATCATAATAGCAGTAATAGTAATTTATTGACACTTACCATATGCCAAGCACTGGTAAGCACTTTAGAACATTATTTTACTTAATTTTTCACAACAATCCTATAAAGTGGAAAATATGATCATTTCTATTTTATAGATGAGGCAACAGAATTGAAAGAAGTAACTTGCCCAAGGCCACACAACTGTAATGTGGCAAAAGCAAATTTGAACTTAGGTCTTTCTTTCCTGATTCCTTTTCTCCCACTAGGCACCAGTAAATTTTATTCACCTGCTTGCAGCAAGAAGCAAACCCTTAAATATGTGGCTTTTCCTCCTTCTGGTCTACTCTTCCCACTCTCTTTTCCAGACTTCTCATCCTTCAGAGTTCAGAGAGGCCTTCCCATTCCAAAGCTATTCCTTAATGTTATTCTTTCTCATTGCATTGAAGACAAATTAATGAATAAATATAAATAAACAGCCTTAGCAACAATTTGCAATTATATACTCATTCATGCATTTATTTATTTAATGCCTATCTTTCCTGTTGTACTGTAAACTTCATGAAGGCAAGAATCCAATCGGTCTGGTTCACTTAGTACCAGGAGATGCTTACTAAGTATTTGGGGTTTTTTGTTTTTTTGTTTTTTTTTTTTTTTGAGATGGAATCTTACTCTGTCGCCCAGGCTGGAGTGCAGTGGCACCATCTGAGCTTACAGCAATTTCTGCCTCCTGGGTTCAAGCAATTCTCCCTGCTTCAGGCTCCCAAGCAGCTGGGATTACAGGTACCCGCCACCATGCCCGGCTAATTTTTGTATTTTTTAGTAGAGATGGGGTTTCGCCATGTTGGCCAGGCTAGTCTTGAACTCCTGACCTCAGGTGATCCACCCACCTCTGCCTCCCAAAGTGCTGGGATTACAGGCGTGAGCCACCGTGCCTGGCCTAAGTATTTGTTGAATAAATGAAGAAAGATAGGAACTCAAACATGTTTTGGATGTTGAATGAGTGACTTTTATTTTTGAGACAGAAGAAAATCAAATGGGTTGTTGAATATCATTTAAGATATGAACCATAGGTTCCCTTTTTCTCTAGCAAAAACCTCAACATTGCTGTGCACGGTGGCTTATGCCTGTAATCCCAGCACTTTGGGAGGCCAAGGCAGGCAATTGCTTGAGCTCAGGAGTCTGAGAAAGCCTGGGCAATGTGGCGAAACTCCATCCTTAGAAAAACAAAGCAAAACAAAAACAATTAGTGGGGTGTGATGGCACAGGCCTGTAGTCCCAGCTCCTCTGGAGGCTGAGGTGGCAGGATCACTTGAGCCAGGGAGGTGGAGGCTACAGTTAGACGAGATCATGCCACTGCACTCCAGCCTGGGTGACAGAGGGAGACCTTGTCTGAAAACAAACAAAAATCCTCAACCTCGTTTAGCCAACTGTCATACCCCATAGAAAGTGACAGTGGTTTTGATTCCCTGAAGAGACTGACCTGAGTCTGACTGACCTGAGCAACATCTCTTTGTTGAGAAGTTCAGATCTGAAGACAGGGGTGGGAAGTCTCTATTCCTGATGCAAAAGGACAAGAGTATCATCAAGAAGAAAATACCATCCTAACAACTTCA
This sequence comes from Macaca nemestrina, assembly GCF_043159975.1. Lineage (NCBI taxonomy): Eukaryota > Metazoa > Chordata > Mammalia > Primates > Cercopithecidae > Macaca > Macaca nemestrina. Next base: position 38,543,433 of record NC_092130.1, read on the forward strand.
GAAAGTCAACTGGCTGCAAGGAGGGAAGGGGGCAAGTGACCTCCCCAGGTCTTTTTCTGCTCTGGGGTTCTGCTTTCCAGCATAGCACCAGAGTGTTAGCAGAGTGACCGCGCTGTAAGTGAAGGCTAACTGCTCCCTACTTCCCCTGGCTCCCCCAGTGTTAAATTAGCTTTATGTCAATACCACATCAGCAGCTGGGATGAATTATTGAAGCTCATTCATTGCAGTGAGTCCAGGTTCCACTTGCTTTATGAAATGGAGGTGAATGTGACCATATTATTTCTATTTGTCTTGTTACAGTCAGTATATCTTCAGTCTGTTGTTAATATGAAGGGACTCAGCCCTGGCAGGCAGATAATCCCAGCCTCTGCTTCTCATGAGAGCTACAGAGATAAGCATAGTGGGAGTGTCAGGGCACATGAAGTGGGAGGGGAGGAGTGCAGGCACACATCTGCTGGCTCCAAACTCACAGGGGTCTTAGTTATCACAATTTACATGGTAGTCCCCAACACCTGTTCATATACACAAAAGTACAAACAGTCAACACACACGTACACACATATATGCATATATACATTCAGTCTTAAAGGCACACTCACCAGGAGCCCAAGAACAAAAAATGTGGAGGGTGCCAACATTTTAAAGAATTATTTTCTCAAAGATTGTGCATATTTTAAAGCCTTCTCCTCCCCCCATCTTCAGCACCAGTCCTTCTCTAGAAGTGCTGGCTAGCTTGCCCCTGACTCTTGGCAGAGATGGCTGACCTGGAATGTCTAAGTTCATGAACAGAGAATCCACTTGTAGGAGGCTCCTGTGTGCATGTGAGAGAGCAGTCTTTCTACTCTGCTCCCCTCCAACTCCCTCCTGAACTGATGTATGCCTGACTTTCAAGATATATTTCTGTTGCTTGGCCCAGATACCAAAATTATCAGTTGTAGCTCTGCATCTATCCATATACACCTGCATTGACATTCACAGTCACAAACACACAGTCACACTCCTACACGCTCATGCTCACATACACTGCATACCCAGAGCCACGCCTCCTAGCCATATGGCTTGGTTTGAAGGCTAATAAGAAGGCCTCCTGACCCTATCTGCTGGTCACATGCCTCCCAAAGATTCCACTATTAAATATTTATCATTTTGGGAGTACTCAGTTAAGAATTAAGACGTCCAATCAAGGCAACACATCATAAAGTTATCATTGAACATTTTGGCAGGAGTTCACTTCTACCTAGGAAGCTTCTTTCTCCTTGACTAGCTGACTCTTACTCATTCTTCAGGTCTGATCCAGCCTCCCCTGCTCACCCCCAACCTCTTACTATTGAGGGATGGTAAGTTCCCCCATTATCCATGCTCATTACTGTCTGTCATTTTCCTTCCATGCACTGATTAAACCTGTAATTAAATGATTATTTGTGTGATCACATTTATATAGTTTGTGGCCCCAGTGGAAAGAGAGCTCCAGTTGGTTAGGAGTTGCCTTTTTCTCTGTTCTTCACTATACCCCCAGTGCTAGCACAATGCCTGGCACATAATTTATGTTAAATAAAACTTAAGTGGCTAGGTGCGGTGGTTCACACTTGTAATCCCAGCACTTTGGGAGGCCAAGGCAGGTGGATCACCTGAGGTTGGGAGTTCGAGACCAGCCTGACCAACGTGGAGAAACCCCATCTCTACTAAAAATACAAAATTAGCCAGGCGTGGTGGCACATGCCTGTAATCCCAGCTACTAGGGAGGCTGAGGCAGGAGAATTGCTTGAACCTGAGAGGCCTAGGTTGCGGTGAGCCGAGATTGCACCGTTGCACTCCAGCCTGGGCAACAAGAGAGAAACTCCATCTCAAAAAAAAAAAAATTAATTAAAAAAAAAATGAAGTTGGATGGTTTGGGGAAAGGACCTTAGAGAAGAAGGAAAACAGAAAGAAAATGTCAGAAGAGATGGTTCCAAATCCTTCTGATCTTGGGCCTCTGAATATCACCAGTATCTCCCTTTCTCACCTGCCAGGGTGACACCATGTAACTCTCCTGGGGCATGTTAAGATGCCCAGCAGAGGCCGGGTGTGGTGGCTCAAGCCTGTAATCCCAGCATTTTGGGAGGCCGAGGTGGGCGGATCACTTGAGGTCAGGAGTTCGAGACCAGCCTGGTCAACATGGTGAAACCGCCTCTACTAAAAATACAAAAATTAGCCAGGAATGGTGGCATGCACCTGTAGTCCCAGTTACTTGGGAAGCTGAGGCACGAGAATCGGTTGAACCCAGGAGGTGGAGGTTGAAGTGAGCCAACATCACGCCACTGTACTCCAGTCTGGGTGACACAATGAGACTCTGTCTCAAAAAAAAAGATGCCCCCCCCCAAAAAAAGATGCCCAGTAGAACTACACAGGGACAGCACTAGGACTGAAGCAGACAGAAACTTCTCAGCTGGAGGAAACAGGCTCAATGGGCATCCTGGCCTGGCCTGGCTCTGCACTTTTCCAGAATGTGACTAAGAGCTCATAGTTCTAGACCAAGCTTTGTGTGAGGAACCTTCTATTCCAGATGTTTTCTGGTAATTAAGATGGGAGATGTTTGTTTCCGAGAACATATGGTATTGATAATAATAACAAAAATACTATCAGTTACCATTTATAGAACGCTTACTATACGCCAGGCACTGGGCTAAGCACTTTATATATAGTTACACATAATTAATTAATCCTTAGAACCATCTTGAGAGAAAAATGTACTACTATTTCCATTTTGAGAATAAGTAATTTGCCCAACATCACACAACTAGGAAGCAACTGAACCAGGACAGAACTCTGAGGCCAAGCTTTTAACCAGCAGGATAGGCTGCCTTCTATTTAAGCCCCGAGATGCCAGACCACCTCATACTCACTCAACAGATATAAAGTGGTGCCCTTTATTTTATTTATTTATTTATTTTTTTTGTTTGAGACATAGTTTCACTCTGTCGCTCAGGTTAGAGTGCAGTGGCACAGTCTCGGCTCACTGCAAGCTCCGCCTCCTGGGTTCACACCATTCTCCTGCCTCAGCCTCCCGAGTACCTGGACTACAGGCGCCCGCCACCATACCTGGCTCATTTTTTGTATTTTTAGTAGAGACGGGGTTTCACCGTGTTAGCCAGGATGGTCTCCATCTCCTGACTTCGTGATTCACCAGCCTCAGCCTCCTAAAGTGCTGGGATTACAGGCGTGAGCCACCGCGCCCGGCCAAGTGGTGCCCTTTAATGAACTTGGGATTTATTTGCCATCTTAGAAGCTGCCACTATTTCCTTGTCTTAGAACCACCAGGACCCGGCTCCTGATTCCTGGAGTCACAGAAAAGAGGGGCCAAAACATCTGGATTTACAAGAGGAAGCAAATACAGGCAGCTGGAAGGCACCTGATCCTTGGCCTTCTACAGCAAAATACCCCTGGGTCCCTGGCCCTCCTGCTCGGAAGATGGGACCACTTTGAATCTTTTCCCTCTGTATTTCTCTTCTCCCAGTGGTGATCCTGTGGGCTCATTTGTGAATGATGATGGTCTTGAGGCAGCTGACAAGTAAGCCACAAAGGGCCACATAAACCATAACCAGCCAGTGTGAGAGAGAAGCTGCCACTGAAGGTGGGCCCTATTTACTTGGGGCTGCACTCGTGGCCTTATGTACAGCCACTTGCAGGAAGTGAGAGCTTCAAGCTTTTGACATTGGGTCGTGGTGTCTTCTGTTCCCCTCTCTTCCCTGTGTACTGACTTCAGCTTTGTCCCTTTAATGATTCTGAGTCTGACTTCCATGGCTTCGATTAGGTCTGGAATCATTTTAAGACTACTATGGGGTGGGTGTGGTGGCTCCAACCTGTAATCCCAGCACTTTGGGAGACCAAGGCCAGCAGATCACCTGAGGTTGGAAGTTTGAGACCAGGCTGACCAACATGGAGAAACCCCATTTCTACTAAAAATACAAAATTAGCCAGCGTAGTGGCGCATGCCTGTAATCCCAGCTACTCAAGAGGCTGAGGCAGGATAATTGCTTGAACCTGGAAGGCAGAGGTTGCAGTGAGCCGAGATCATGCCATTGCACTCCAGCCTGGGCAACAACAGCAAAACTCCATCTCAAAAAAAAAAAATGGTCCCAGACTCATGCCACTTAAACTTGGTCTGATACTTCCTGGCTCATCCTTTCAGACTGCATTTATTGTGGTGTTCTCTCTCCAGTCTGTGGACTCCTAAAGGGCAGGTTTGTATTGAATATGGTCAATTGGCATGCATCCTCTATTCTTATTTTCTTCTAGTGTGTTACAGGGACTGGGGAGCTGGAAAACATTTCCTTGACTCCCTTACAATTAGGCACACTTGTATGACTGGAAGACAGAAAGGAGGAAGATGCCTTCTTTCTGCTATTTTGGACTTTCTGTTGGCAAGCAGGATCCTGGAGACATGGGGTTCTCCTGCAACAGCCATTCAGCTTCCTGATCTCTGCTTTCTAATTCCTGGATGGCAGATCTCCGACAATGTGTTCTTTAACTCAACAGTTACAGTGGTGGCCTTTCGATTCCCCATCTTACTAATCATGGCAAACATTCGTTCTCCTGTTGCAGTTTTGGGAAGTCCATTCCACAACTCCTTTCAATGATTGTGTAAGTACTAATTCTCTACATTAAGTTCTCCTCAGTTCAAAATACCTAGAGTAGTTTCTGTTTTCCTGCACTGAACCAGGCCGTCAAATAGTTGTGAAATGACTCCTTGGAGAAATGAAGAAAAAAAAGTCAGTGTTGTGTTGGAGAGAGAAGATTTCTTTTCTCATCCACTTCTAGGTTCATTGCCAAGATTCCAATAATGTAAAACAGATTAAGAAGAGAAAAGCATGCAAATGTATTTAATATAAGATTTACATGACACAGGAGCCTTCATAAGGAAATGAAGACTCCCCCAAAACAGGAAAACTTGTGTATTTATTTAGGCTTGGGTTTGAGGAAGAGTAGAAGTGGTCACTCATGCAGAAGCATGATAGGACAAAAGGGGTGTGATCTAATGGTAATAAACTGGGGGTGGGGGACTTAGCAAGTCCTGTTCAGCTTCTTCTGTCTTCAAAAACAAGGAAGTCCCTTTTCTTCAGTATAGGGAGGGTATCTCTGGAATGAGGATTTCATGACCTACTTCAGGAAAGAAAGTAGGAAGAAGGTCAGAGAGTGACCTTCCCAAATTTTTTTCCTTTATTTTTTTTGAGATGGAGTTGCACTCTGTCACCCAGGCTGGAGTGCAGTGGTGTGATCTCAGCTCACTGCAACCTCTGCCTCCTGGGTTCAAGTAATTCTCCTGCCTCAGCCTCCCAAGTAGCTGGGATTACAGGTGCCTGCCACCATGCCCAGCTAATTTGTGTGTGTGTGTGTGTGTGTGTATTTTTAGTAGAGATGGGGTTTAACCATGTTGGCCAAGCTGGTCTTGAACTGACCTCAGGTGATCCACCAGCTTCAGCCTCCCAAAGTGCTGGGATTACAGGCATGAGCCACTGTGCCTGGCCAAACTTCCCAGGTTTTATGGCCTGCTTCAGGGAAGAAGGGAGAGGGAAAGGTGAGAGTGGCTCTCCTGCCTCTGCTGTTTTTTCAGATGCCAAGTTGCCATATTTTGCAGTACTGTGTCCTGAACCCCATCATTCTCCTGTCTGAAACTTTCCCAAGAAGTTTCACAGCCCAAAAATTGAGTTGGAACATTATTGCATAACCCATTGAACCATCTCTCAGTTCCAGGAATAACTCAGTCCAGTCAAATAGTTAATAGTTGTCTCTTATTCCAGTTGTTAGGTGGTATTGCAGGTGGGCTTCTACCAAAGTTAGGCCTCTATGTAGTGTAATCAATCAGGCATTTCATAAGAGGCATTTCTAGACAAGCAATAGAAAAACAAACATTAACAATTAGAGCAATCCATAAACTTGGTTTTTGAGTCCGGAAGACAGCCAGTCAAAAAAATTTCTAGAGTTGAGCTCAAAGCATCTTGAGATGGTGGAATGAGGACAGGCAGTGACAAGTTGATAGATTTTCCTGGTTTGCAGTTTGCATGAGGTGTTCTGATGAACTTTCTGAGTAGCCCATACAGCAACAGGTACAAAAATTATTCATATATGGCTGTTGTGATTTCTCTAAAGTCTATATGAAGTTGTCCAACTTTAGCTTGTAGGGCTTTGGGAAAAGGGCAGTTTTAATTTTTAGTGATTCTCAATCACAAGGTGGGAGAAAAATTGGAAATTGTTTGGACAGTGATAACCAGATATTGGAGGAAACTAGAAGAATTTAAGATTCGGTCCAGATTATAGGTAGATAACAGAACCTCAGGGCCAGGCACGGTGGCTCACGCCTGTAATCCCAGCACTTTGGGAAGCCGAGGTAGCTGGATCATGAGGTCGGGAGATGGAGACCATCCTGGTTAACACGATGAAACCCCGTCTCTACTAAAAAATACAAAAAAATTAGCCAGGCATGGTGGCAGGCACCTGTAGTCCCAGCTATTCGGGAGGCTGAGGCAGAAGAATGGCCTGAACCCAGGAGGTGGAGCTTGCAGTGAGCCAAGATCGTGCCACTGCACTCCAGCCCAGGCGACAGAGCGAGACTGTCTCAAAAAACAACGTCTGGGCGCGGTGGCTCACGCCTGTAATCCCAGCACTTTGGGAGGCCAAGGTGGGTGGATCACCTGAGGTCAGGAGATTGAGACCAGCCTGGCCAACATCGTGAAACCCCATCTCTACTAAAAATACAAAAAACAGCCGGGCATGGTGGAGGGTGCCTGTAGTCCCAGCTATTCAGGAGCCTGAGGCAGAATTGCCTGAACCCATGAGGCGGAGGTTGCAGTGAGCCGAGATTGCCCCACTGCACTCCAGTCTGGGCGACAGAGCGAGACTCCCTCTTAAAACAACAACAACACAAAACAAAACCTCAAAAACATGAACAGGACTAGAATTCAGTAACAGATACACTTTAGTTTTCTTCTGAAATGTAATTTTTAAACCTACAGTCACCTCTGTTTCTACCAAAGATGATCAAAATAAGATGAATTTGTTTGCAAAATAGGCCCAATCTCATTAAACTTAACCTTATTATTTGCATAAGTGCAGCAAAACACTGATTGCCCTATAGGCTCATTTAAGTTTGCTTTGCTGGAATTTTTCATAAGGAATCTCAAATTGGACTTTTAAAACCCCACTCAAGTCTAGGAAGCCAAACCAAGGACTTGTCATCATACTTTACCTATAATACCTACAGATTTGGGTGAATTCCTCTCTCTCTCTCTCTTTTTTTTTTTTTTTTTGAGAGGAAGTCTCGCTTTTGTTGTCCAGGCTGAAGTGCAATGGCACAATGGCATGATGGCACGATCTCGGCTCACTGCAACCTCCACCTCCCAAGTTTAAGCAATTATTCTTCCTCAGCCTCCCTAGTAGCTGGGATTACAGGCAACTGCCACCATGCCTGGCTAATTTTTGTATTTTTAGTAGAGATGGGGTTTCACCATGTTTGCCAGGCTGGTCTCAAACTCCTGACCTCAGGCGATCTGCCCGCCTCGGCCTCCCAAAGTGCCAGGATTACAGGTGTGTGCCCCTGGCTGAATTCCTCTCTTCTTGAAGACCCCAAAATACCCCGAGTTTCCAGGGCCTCTCAAAAAGTGGCATTACTTACTTACCTGTAAGGCATCCATATAGGGGAACTATGTAAGGGAACCATGTATGCAGACTACCAAGCCAGGTTTTTCTAAGAGGCTTTACTAGATCAATAAAGTCAGCCTTAGTTCCTTAAAGTATTTGGGTTATATCCGAAAATAGGCATTCCAGTCAAAGCCTTGGTAACATAGCCAATATTTCCAATGTGTTCTGCTACAAGGGGAACAGATTCTTTTTAAACTTATGCAAATAACTATATTGCCATTAAAAAAGGATATTCACTAATAGTTTCTGAATTCTAGAGGAATCAGGAAAGGATACTAATAGTTTCCGAATTCTGGAGGAATCAGGTAAGGAGAAAAAGTAATGATTTTAATTCTGTTTATGAAAGTATACTTTACCAAGTGGCTGTAAGCTATAGATAGCTTAAAAGTGAAAAAAAAAAAAAAGTTTTCTTAAATATGGAAAACAAAACATTAAAGAACCAGCAATGTTTCAGACAAAAAGTCATCCCCCAAATCATCCTCATTAGTTTATTCAGTCCTGTGTAATCAAATCTTGTTGTCTTTGATCTTGCTTAGCAGTTTCATGAATTTATCAGTTTCTTCATTAGAGTTTTGGAAATTCTTACCCAGTGCAATGGTGTGATTTTTAAGTTATCAGAAACTTGAACCTGCATTCTATTCCAGAGTACTTGTCAAGATCTTTTTCATGACTGTGCTTGAAGAAGAAGCAATTTTAGACAATAGTTGATTGCAAATACTTTCAGACAAGAATAAAAGTAAAACAACTGTTTGTGAACAACAACAACAAAAAAAACTGGCCATGGTTAAAAATATGAGAGTTCATTATAATAATAACAAACTTGATGAAGATTTTTTTTTTTTTTTTTTTTTTTTTTGGAGACAGAGTCTCGCTCTGTCACCCAGGCTGGAGTGCAGTGGCACGATCTCTGCTCACTGCAAGCTCTGCCTCCCGGGTTCACGCCATTCTCCTGCCTCAGCCTCCCGAGTAGCTGGGACTACAGGCGCCCGCCACCACACCCAGCTAATTTTTTATATTTTTAATAGAGACAGGGTTTCACCGTGTTAGCCAGGATGGTCTCCATCTCCTGACCTCGTGATCCGCCAGCCTCAGCCTCCCAAAGTGCTGGATTACAGGTGTTAGCCACCGCGCCTGGCCTGATGAAGAAATTTGATTATTCCTGTGGGATAAAACATTTTAACATAACTAAAATTATGACTGAAAACATTATATGAGAACATATCAAATTTTTAAGAATTTTATACAGTTTCTGGAACACACATTAATAATATACCCATACAGATAAAATTCAAAGAACGTTAAACATCATTTCTTAGTTGACAGTGTTTCCCATGCAAATTTAACATGTCAAATAAGCCAAATAGGCCGGGCGCGGTGGCTCAAGCCCATAATCCCAGCACTTTGGGAGGCCGAGACAGGCAGATCACGAGGTCAGGAGATCGAGACCATCCTGGCTAGCCCGGTGAAACCCCGTCTCTACTTAAAAATACAAAAAACTAGCCGGGCAAGGTGGCGGGCGCCTGTAGTCCCAGTTACTTGGGAGGCTGAGGCAGGAGAATGGCGTAAACTCGGGAGGCAGAGCTTGCAGTGAGCTGAGATCCAGCCACTGCACTCCAGCCCGGGTGACAGAGTGAGACTCTGTCTCAAAAAAAAATAAAAAATAAAAAATAAGCCAAATTATGGCTCACGTCTGTAATTCTAGCACTTTGGGAGGCCGAGGCAGGGGGATCACGAGGTCAGGAGATGGAGACCTTTCTGGCAAGCAAGGTGAAACCCCATCTCTACTAAAAATACAAAAAATTAGCTGGACGAGGTGGCGGGCGCTTCTAGTCCCAGCTATTCAGGAGTCTGTGGCAGAAGAATGGTGTGAACCTGGGAAGCACAGCTTGCAATGACCCAAGATCGTGCCACTGCTCTCTAGCCTGGGTGACACAGCGAGACTCCGTCTCAAAAAACAAAACAAAACAAAAACAAACAAACAAACAAAACACAAATAAGCCAAATTAGTGTAATATCTCTCTTTTTATAAGGAGAGAAAATAAATTATTTTGAGATATTCCAGAGGCCCTCTAGAAGCTCCCAAATTTAGATTGAGGTCAAAAAGATTTAATTTAGAATTTGATTTGGGAAAGTTTGTCAACAATATCAAAAGTTGTAAAACTATTGATTAAATCAGGTTATTTGTTATCTATTTAATGAAAGTGGCAATAAAATATTTTAAAGGCAAGTACAGAAGGTTACATAGTTTTAAAAACAAATCCTTAGTTCTTTTAATAGAGAGAACTCCATTTTCTTAAGTAATCGAAGACCTAGTAGAGCCCATGTGAAGCACCAAAAATTATTTTGATAGCTCACAAAACCTTTGTTTTCTATACCAATTACTTAAAAGGTAAAGAAAAAAACTTTTCATAATCTCTTATCAAAAGCAAACCAATATACCCCCCATCAAAAAAACTTTGTCTTTAACAGAAGAGACCAAATTCTGGTTTTGCATCAGTGTACTATTAATGCTAAGGCTAATTTTAAAAATTTCTTCTGAATACATCTATCCAGCCTCAGATAGCTTTGATCATACCAGATAAGACTCCTTTCCTAAGATTTCCTTCCTCAAACCCATTACAATCTTTTAAAAATATCCATCAAGCCGGCTGTGGTGGCTCATGCCTGTAATCCCAGCACTCTGGGAGGCTGAGGTGGGTAGATCACAAGGTCAGGAGTTTGAGACCAACCTGGCCAACATGGTGAAACCCCATCTGTACTAAAAAAACACAAAATGAGCCGGGTGTGGTGGCACACACCTGTAGTCCCAGCTACTCGGGAGGCTGAGGGAGGAGAATCACTTGTACCCAGGAGGTGGAGGTTGCAGTGAACTGAGATCATGCCACTGCACTCCAGCCTGGATGACAGAGTGAGACTCCATCTCAAAAAAAAAAAAAGTATATATATAAGATATATATGTATATATCTTTTATATATATATATATGTAAATATCCATCGACATTTCTTTCCCTACATTTTTCTCTTTCTCATTCTGGGAAGATCAGTTATTCTACTTTAGGACAGAATTAATTACTCGTTTTTCCCCTAACAGAAAAACATATTCTCCTGCCTTATAATTTTCCTTACCGAAAATGTATCTTATTTTCCTTGCATTATTTGCATAGAGTTTTTACGCTTTTAATTTCTAATAGTTTTAATTCCATATATTAATTTGAATTTTAAATTTTAGTATCCTCAATTTCTAGTGAAAACTAAGAAGTAAGCAATTGTGAACTGTCACTCCGGAGCTGGAGTGCAATGGTACTATCTCAGCTCACTGCAACCTCTGCCTCCCGGGTTCAAGCGATGCTTCTGCCTCGGCCTCCCGAGTAGCTGGAATTACAGGTGCCTGCCACCAAGCCCAGCTAATTTTTTGTGTTTTTAGTAGAGACAGGGTTTCACTATATTGGCCAGGCTGGTCTTGAATTCCTGACCTCGTGATCCACCTGTCTCAGCCTCCCAAAGTGCTGGGATTACAGGCGTGAGCCACCACGCCCGGCCGACTTGGGTAAATTTTCAAGAAATAAGATTCGTTTTTAAATTGTTGGTAAAAGAAAATCAGAAATGTCGACTGGGCGGGGTGGCTCACGCCTGTAATCCCAGCACTTTGGGAGGTCGAGGCCGGTGGATCACGACAGTCAGCACATCGAGACCATCCCGGCTAACACGGTGAAACCCCGTCTCTACTAAAAATACAAAAAATTAGCCGGGCGTGGTGGCGGGCGCCTGTAGTCCCAGCTACTCTGGAGGCTGAGGCAGGAGAATGGTGTGAACTGGGAGGTGGAGCTTGTAGTGAGCCGAGATCGCGCCACTGCACTCCAGCAGCCTGGGCTACAGAGCGAGACTCTGTCTCAAAAAAAAAAAAAAAAGAAAATCAGAAATGTCTTCAGAACTGTTAGCATTAAATATAATGCAGACACACATTTTTTTCCACTTGGGTTTACTAGTCAAACAAGCTTATGTTATCTCCACTTATATATTTAACTTTTAGTTTCTTTGCTTCTATGGTATTTTTGATACTTGCCTAATTTGTCAACAAGAAAAATAACTTAAGATGGTGGCTAGCTTTGTTTAATGTCTCATGAAATTTTCATGAGCAATTTAATTCAAGCATAATTGTTAAGAACAAGTGAATTAAATGAGATATAAGTGGGATAAAAGCTTATAAATAATCTTTTCCAACAACAATTATGTTTTATAAAACATTTCCAGTTAAAAATAGTTCCAAAATTTTTTTGGCAACTTCAAAGCTTAAAGTTATACTAAATTAAATTGAGTAACAAACATTTATCAAACGGGTCATTTCTATGTAAGAGATAATGCTGAAACATTAATCACTGAACATGAGTTTATCTACTTTTGCTTCTTATTTCAAAAGAACTAAATATATTTGGGTGTCAGTAAAAATGTCCTATGCCACATTGAAAAATTGTATTATGGAGATGCATATATTTCTAGAAATTATGAAATGGTGTTAATCTACACAATGTTGGTATGTGACAGTTCACAATTGCTTACTTCTTAGTTTTCACTAGAAATTGAGGATACTAAAATTTAAAATTCAAATTAATATATGGAATTAAAACTATTAGAAATTAAAAGCGTAAAAACTCTATGCAAATAATGCAAGGAAAATAAGATACATTTTCGGTAAGGAAAATTATAAGGCAGGAGAATATGTTTTTCTGTTAGGGGAAAAACGAGTAATTAATTCTGTCCTAAAGTAGAATAACTGATCTTCCCAGAATGAGAAAGAGAAAAATGTAGGGAAAGAAATGTCGATGGATATTTACATATATATATATATATAAAAGATATATACATATATAGGGAAGGGAAGGGAAGGGAAGGGAAGGGGAGTAAGAGTGAAACTCTGTCAAGAAAGAAAAGGGAAGGGAGGGGAAGGGAGGGGAGGGGAGGGGAGGGAAGGGAAGGGAAGGGAAGGGGAGAAAGAAAGAAAGGGAGAGAGAGAGAAAGAGAGAGAAAGAAAGAAAGAAAGAAAAAGAGAGAGGAAGGAAGGAAGGAAGAGAAAGAGAAAGAAAGAAAGAAAAAAAAAGAAAGAAAAAAGAAAGAAAGAGAAAGGAAGGAGGGAAAGGAAGGAAGGAAGGAAGGAAGGAAGGAAGGAAGGAAGGAAGGAAGGAAGGAAGGGAGAGAGGGAAGGAAGAAAATTTACCCAAGTCACGTAAACTCAAAAAAGCTTGGGGTTAGTTTCTGTTTCTTTCTTTCTTTTCCACACAGAGAGAGAGAGGGATGAGGTCACTTTGTTGCCCAGGCTAGTCTTGAACTATTGAACTCAAGGAATTCTCCAAGAGATTCTCCTGCCTTAGCTTCTGAAGTAGCTGAGACTGCAGGATCATGCCACTACACTTGACTTAGACTCTACATTTCTGAGAGTTTTAGGAATACTTCATATAAGCACTCATTTATTTCCAAACCAATTTGAATAGAATTCCTTTAAGGAATTTTATGAATAAATTTGATAATACTATCCAGAGGTAGGAAAAATACCAGCTATGCGTAACATACAAATACACATACATATGTAAACATAACAGACAGACGGCAAAGATCTTACAGCTTTCAACATGTTAGCCATGTGCCAGGTACAACAATTCAAAACACACTAATTTATAAAATAAATGGCTAGATCTAAATTGCGTTTTTGGCAGGTATAACAAGTTAAGATTACCTTCTCAGTTGTCTAAAGTTTTTTTTTGTTTTTTTTTGTTTTTGTTTTTTTTGAGACGGAGTCTCGCTCTGTCACCCAGGCTGGAGTGCAGTGGCTGGATCTCGGCTCACTGCAAGCTCCGTCTCCCAGGTTTATGCCATTCTCCTGCCTCAGCCTCCTGAGAAGCTGCGACTACAGGCGCCCACCACCTCGCCTGGCTAGTTTTCTTGTATTTTTTAGTAGAGACGGGGTTTCACCATGTTAGCCAGGATGGTCTCGATCTCCTGACTTCGTGATCCGCCCGTCTCGGCCTCCCAAAGTGCTGGGATTACAGGCTTGAGCCACCGCACTCAGCCTAAAGTTTTTTACTAATATTTGTGGAAAAGACTTTTAAGATTTTTTACTCAACTGGTTTCCAAGAGCTTTTTTTTTTCTGATGACAATTCCCTCCCTGAAGTTTGTATTTCCAAAAGGTAACTATTAGGTTCTAAAGAAGATAGGGTAAAAATTTGCAACTCGATGGCACAGAAGAAGAATGCAAGTTTTGGAGGCATATTTGTCTATTATCAGAGGTCAATCTTATGGAGGCTGTGGACTAATTTTAGGTGAGTGACTGAGGAGACATCTAGTGGCTATCGGCCTCCCAAGCCCATCTAAATAGACAAACATCCATTTTTGTTTCCAAATAGTATTTTTCTTTCTCTCTTTTAGCCTCAAGTGATTACTTTCAGGAGTCTCTGAGTCCCTTGAGAGCCAGAGACCTAAAGTTCAAGTAATCAAGGTTCTGGAGAGAGAAGGGAGAAAGGTGTCATATCAAGAATTCAAGGGAACTGAAAGGAAGACCAAAGTAAAAGGAGGAAGGAAAAGCAGAAGTAAATGGAAAGAAGAGGTCTTAGAGGAGCTCGTCTGAGGGGATCTTCAACTTCCCAAAGAGGCAATGAAGCTCAAGAAAGTGGGAGACACAGAGAGTTGGCAGAAAATATAGTCAGAAGGAGTTTGGGAAGAGGGTGAAGGGTCAGTCAACTGAGATGTTCCCATGAGAAAAGCAGGGTTCAATAGAACAGAAATGCCTGTTCAGAATATATATATTCTGAGCCAGGCGCAGTGGCTCATGCCTGTAATTCCAACACTTTGGGAGGCTGAGGCGGGCGGATCACGAGGTCAGGAGATAGAGACTATCCTGGCTAACACAAACCCCATCTCTTCTAAAAATACAAAAAAAAAATTAGCCGGGCGTGCTGGTGGGCACTTGTAGTCCCAGATACTTGGGAGGCCGAGGCAGGAGAATGGCATGAACCCGGAAGGTGGAGCTTGTAGTGAGCCGAGATTGCCCCACTGCACTTCAGCCTGGGCGACAGAGTGAAACTCCATCACAAACAACAACAACAACAACAACAAAACATATATATATATATATATTCTGGGTCGGGCATGGTGGCTCACACCTGTAATCCCAGCATTTTGGGAGACCAAAGCGGGTGAATCACTTGAGTTTAGGAGTTCAAGACCAGCCTGGCCAACATGGTGAAACCCCGTCTCTACTAAAAATACAAAAATTAGCCAGGTGTGGTGGTGCACACCTGTAGTCCTAGCTACTCAGGAGGCTGAGGTATGAGAATCACTTGAACCCGGGAAGTGGAGGTTGCAGTGAGCCAAGATCACGCTACTGCACTGCAACCTGGGCGGCAGAGCAAGAACTTTTCTCAAAAAAAAGAATATATATATATATATTCTGAATATCAAATATCAACTTTCTTTTTTTTTTTTTTTTTTTTTGTGAGACAGTCTCACTCTGTTGCCCAGGCTGGAGTGCGGTGGCGCAATCTCAGCTCACTGCAAGCTCCGCCTCCCAGGTTCACGTCATTCTCCTGCCTCAGCCTCCAGAGTAGCTGGGATTACAGGGGCCCGCCACCACCACGCTTGGCTAATTTTTTTTTTTTGTATTTTTCGTAGACACGGGGTTTCACCGTGTTAGCCAGGATGGTCTCGATCTCCTGACCTCGTTATCTGCCCGCATCAGCCTCCCAAAGTACTGGGATTATAGGCCTGAGCCACCACGCCAGCCTATCAACTTTCAATGAAACCAATTTCCTACCATAGAGCTCTTTAAAAAACAAATTAAAAGCTTTCGAATATCCTTTTTCTTATTTTAATCAAAGATAGCAATCAAGCGACTCAGAACCAAAACCAATAAGTCTTTCTTTT
The DNA here is from genome assembly GCF_043159975.1 of Macaca nemestrina. Taxonomy (NCBI): domain Eukaryota; kingdom Metazoa; phylum Chordata; class Mammalia; order Primates; family Cercopithecidae; genus Macaca; species Macaca nemestrina. The sequence continues at coordinate 38,559,020 of NC_092130.1, forward strand.
TTCTTTCTTTCTTTCTTTCTTTTTTTTTTTCTGAGAGAGTCTTGCTGTGTTGCCCAGGCTGGAGTGCAGTGGCACCATCTTGGCTCACTGCAAACTCTGCCTCCTGGGTTCAAGCAATTCTCGTGCTGCTGCCTCCGAAGTAGCTGGTACGACAGACATGCGCCTCCATGCCTGGCTAATTTTTGTATTTTTAGTAGAGGTGAGCTTTCACCATGTTGGCCAGGGTGGTCTCGATCTCCTGACCGCAAGTGATCCACCTGTCTTGGCCCCCCAAAGTGCTGAGATTACAGGTGTGAGCCACCGTGCCTGGCCCAAAACCAGTAAGTATTTTATGACTTAACCATGGATGAAAGAGATGTCCTCAAAAGAGGATACAAAAAGATTCAGTCCTCACAAGATCCAGAATCACTCCCAAAGATAGCCTAAAGAAAACAAAGGCCTTCAGTGCCACAGGTGGTAAAGGATGGTGTTTATGAAAATGGTTTCTCCAATTTCCCATGAAATGTAGAAATGTAGGACACTTCTAGTCACATACCCACTAATCTGTGACACCAAAATGGTGCTGCTGGGATGGAACTCTCCCAGCAGTAACCAAACAATGAAGATTAAAATGAGGAAAGCTAGGCCAGGTGCAGTGGCTCACATATCTATAATCCCAGCACTTTGGGAGGCTGAGGCAGGTGGATCACCTGAGGTCAAGAGTTCAAAACCAGCCTGGCCAACATGGTGAAACCCTGCCTCTACCAAAACAATACAAAAAATTAGCCAAGTGTGGTGATGCGTGCCTGTAATCCCAGCTACTTGGGATGTTGAGGCAGGAGAATGACTTGAATCCAGGAGGTGGAGGTTGCAGTGAGCCAAGATCGTGCCACTGTACTCCAGCCTGGGTGACAGAGCAAGACTCCATCTCAAAAAAAAAAAAAAAAAAAATTAGGTTTTTTTTTTTTTTTGGATTTAGGAAACCCTGGAATTAGGGTTTTATGGTGTACCTCAGGAGAAAAGGAGGAAGACGGTCAGAGGTTTTATGGCCCACTTCCCGTAAGAAGGGAGAGGGACAGGTGAGAATGACCTTCCTGCTTCTGCTGTTTTCTCAAATGTCAAGTTGCCACATTTTGGTGTAGTGTATCCTGAACCCATTACCAGTATGGTGATAGGTAGGAGGCCAGTTAAGCAAACACAAAAATACATTATAAATCAGCTTCTCATACTAACAACCAGTAAGCATTCCCATTCAGAATATAACAAAGACATCCAAATTCATCAAATCATACATATTAAATACATGTAGTTCTTTGTATATCAGTTATATCTCAATAAAGCTGTTTAAAACAACAAATTCCAAAGAGAGAGAGGCAGGGACAGAGCAGATAAGTAGGCAGGCAAAGAAATAGACTTGTATTTCAAGAGCTTAAATAGAGGGGATAGAGAGGCAAACAAGCACACAGTTCAAATGTAGGAGTTTGGAAGTCAGCTATAGCATTACCGTTGAATGTGAATTAATGTGTGTGTTCCTCAGACACACACACACACACACACACACATACACAGCATGACAGAATTCTCTTTCCTAGTTTGAAAATTCAGCTCTTTTTTTCACTGTGATGGCCCCAAATTCTACATTATGAAGAATAATGTAGCAGGTAAAAAAAATATATGTGTATTAGGAGGATAAGAATCAAAGTGAAGCGATAAGACATAAGTGAAAGAAGGAAAAATGGAGTGGGAACAATGCAGGAAGAACCAGAAGCCGGTGGGAGGGTAAAATGAGAGTGAACTTAAGTTGGAAGGAAGGAAGGAGGTAAATGAAGGGTGTTTGTGGAACAAATAGGCAAGAAAGTCAACTTCCTCACTCCTGGATAACTTACTGTCTATTGTACAGTACCTGCGAAATAGTAGGCATTAGATAAACATTGAACAGAAGAACAAAGTCAAGGATCCTGGGGGAGGCAGGATCACACAGTGTAAGGTATGTGTGTAGTAATAACTACTAACATTTACTGAGTTTTACCATAAGCTGTACACCCTGCTAACCACTTTACATGATTTATCACTTTAAATCCTCACCAACGCTCTATGAGGTAATTCATAGTACCCCCATTTAATAGATGAAGAAACGGAGACTCAGTTCAAGTAACTCATCCAAGGTCACCTGAGTAGTGAGTGGCAGAGTCGGGATTTAAATGTTGACTTGTCCGACGTCCAAACCAGTGTTTCTCACCACTATATTAAATGTATTCCCAACCAGGCACAGTGGCTCATGCCTGTAATCCCAGCACTTTGGGATGCTTCTGAAGCGAGTGGATTATTTGAGGTCAGGAGTTCAAGACCAGCCTGGCCAACATGGTGAAACCCGTCTCTAGTGAAATACAAAAAATTAGCCTGGCGTGGAGGTGCGCAGCTGTAATCCTAGCTACTCAGGAGGCTAAGGCAGGAGAATCACTTCAACCCAAGAGGCAGAGGTTGCAGTGAGCTGAGACGGCGCCACTGCACTCCAATCTGGGCGACAGAGTGAGACTCTGTCTCAAAAAAGGAAGGAAGGAAGGAAGGAAGGAAGGAAGGAAGGAAGGAAGGAAGGAAGGAAGGAAGGAAGAAAGAAAGAAAGAAAGAAAGAAAGAAAGAAAGAAAGAAAGAAAGAAAGAAAGAAAGAAAGAAAGAAAAGAAAGAAAGAAAGAATCCATTTTGAGTAAAGGGTAGGTCTATGCCCCTCTCCCTTAGCACCCCATACACATAAAAGTTTGGCGAGCACCACAAAAGACATGGTCCCAAACCTAGCCTATTAGTGAGGAGAGTACTAGGAAAGGAGGAATGGGGGCAGGCTCCCGGGCTGAGGAAGGACCATATTAAAGCCTCATCTTCAACAACACAAAGAAAAACAATTTGAAACTTAATCATCTCCCAGAATTATGATCCCTCCTCGCAGCGGGGAGCACATTAGCAGAGCTGAGAAATGATAATTCAGCAGCCCCCGACCCAGCAGGGAGGGAAAGAGGAGGAGGGAGGAGAGCCGGAGGAAAACAGAAACAGAGACATAGAGAAAGATGGGGAAAGCGGGCAGAGGCAAGGCCTGACCTCTCATGACTCTTCCTGCCCAAGTCTGAGACAGGGTTCCAGGAGAGTGGTCTGGTGGCACTTGGCCCTTCAATTATGCCCTATCTAGGGCAGGGGTCAAGGTGCTCCCTAGGTCACTTCTCAGCACCGATGGATCCCCACGTCCGGACCTGCATTCAAGCTCATCCGGGCCAGGCGTGGTTTAGTGGTCTTAGCCTGGATGGGGGAAAGCTCCCGAGCCACCAGGGCTGGCTCTGAGCGCCCGCTTGTCCGATGGCACCTAGGCGAATCAGCGGTCCGTCAGGACCCGAGGTGCTGGACAGCTCCCGGTCCCAGAAATGGTTCTCCGGAGTCCACCGGAGAGGTGGGGCGAAGTTGCCCCCGCGCCGCGGCAGTCCCCACCCTCCGGAGAAGCGCGAAGGCTGCTGGGAGCTCCTGGGGAAAGGGCTTGGGGTCGTGAAAGGGTCCCGATGGAGATCTGGTGCGGGCCTTGAGACTGGGGCCCCGGGGGCAACTTCTCCAGACACATTCCTTCCTTCTGAGTCGAGACCCCTTCACTTACTCCCCACACCACCCCCCGCTGGGGACAATGGCGCCTTCAGCCCCCAGAGATGAATGGGGCCTTTGAGAGCCGCACGCCAAGGGGTCAGCGGCGGCCACCGGGTCCCCGGGGGCTGCCCAGTCTCCCGATCAAGGAGACTCTGGCCAGGGAGAGTGGGGAGCTCTTCGGGGAAGAAAGGAATCCCATGGTCCCTTTCTTAGAGACTAGTAGACCCCGGAGAAGAGATTCATCTGGCTCAGGCAGTTTCTGGTAAAGAAGGATTTTAAGGGGGTGGGGAGGGAGGAACCCCCACTACCTGTGGCAGAGAAGGGGAGATTCTGTGCCCCTTCCTCAGGAGGCAGCAAAGCCAGCTACCAAGTTTTTGCTACCTCTTCTCCCCCAATCCACCCTCCATCCCACCCGGTTCCCCAAATCAGGGTCCCACCCTCAGTTTGCATGGGGCCCCTCCCCGCTTCTCTTGGTGCCCTTGTCCCTTCATCTGGGGCTGTCCCTAAGGCTTGGTCCCTCCTTCCTGCTCCTGTCTCCCCTCCCCTTCTTGCACTGCACAGCCTACCCAGTTTCTATGGAAACAGGCTGGGAAGGCACTGCCAGGAGGCCAAGGCCACTACTGCTCTTGGGGGGAGGGGAAGATAGAAATGGAAAGAAAGACACAGGAGGCAAGTTCTGGCCATTCCTGGAAGCGGGTGGAGATCTGTGGGGAGTGAGACTTCACTGCCGGAGGGTTGGAGCAGAAAGAGAGGTGTGATTAAGTGATGTGACTGAGACAGAGTCGAGGGGCTCTTCCTCATTCCCCCAATTCCCAGTGCTCCAGACATCTAGACAAGCCTCCTCAGAGGGGAATGTGGTGGATGAAGAAGGAAAAGAGACAGGTAGTACCAAGAGCTCTCCCCATTCCTACCTTATGTGAGGCTCTATCCTTTTACCCTTCCTGGGGACATGCCCACTTGAGAGGAGGTCTCCAGGGAACTAGAAGGCTCCCAAGAAATGAGAGGGAAAATTGGAGTGAGTGGTCAGGGATGTTCAGGAATCTCCCCTAGGAAGGTGAGCTAGAGGTGGGCAGAGGCCTCAGAATGTCAGCTACTTTTATGGTACCCCTCTCCAGCACCCCCACTGAGGAGTTGGTAGGGGCTGGAGACTGTCAGCTTCCTCCCGACTCTGTCCTTCCCATCAGTATGTTGGGCTATGAGAAAACAAAAGTGGCCTAGTGGGGGTTGGGTGCAGAGAAAGGGAGATAAGCCTAAGGCAAGAAGGGCCAGAAGAGGGGTGGGTGAGTGAGTGAGTGCAGATGCTTGTGGCTAGGGCAGGGAGGGAGCTTCTTAGAAGCTTCATCTACCAGCACCTGGGAAGTGATCCCCAGCCCTTACCCTCTCCTGATGTTCCCACCTCAGGCAAAGCTGCCCCTTGGACAGGGACTATTGGAAATCTCAGAGTCCTGGGATATTGTGCTGTGGGGGATTCCTTGGAAAGGGGCCCTCTAGGTTATCAGAACCTTCAGTAAAGCTTCCCTGGGGGAGAAGGGTAGTGAAACAGGTACCCTCAAGCCTAGGGTTTCCTGAATCTGAGCCATCGACTCTCCCTCAACCATAGTCCCCAGAACAGTCGTCTTGGTGTTTGCTTATTTTGGTTATTTTTTGATCAGATATTTTGGCACTGAGCACACTGCCTCCTGTTGCCATAGCAGCCGTGACAGGGGCTGAGGCACCGTGAGAAAAATACCAAAATTAATGAGTGAGCTAAAGTGCAGTCGAGAGAAAAACAAGGTTAAAAAAAGAGTTAAAACAGTAATGAAAACAGGCTTTCCAGCTTCACAGCAGAGCAGCTGCTGAGGCCTCCCCAGAGCAGCAGCCCCCACCCAGCCTAGGGCTCCTGTCATCTCCCAGACCTCAAGGCAGGACTCACTTGGCTTCCCCCACCCAGCTCTCACTGACCCAGCAACATCCACTTGGGGACCACCCTAGGCACAACAGTAGATCAGCTCCAACAGTACATCAGCTTCCATCTCAGGTAATATCTTGCCTTCCAGAACAGTTTGTCATCTCCTAGACAATAGAGTCTCAGCCACAGCCCCCACACAATAATGGTCCAGCAAAATTACCAGGAAATGGCCTCCTAGCTACACCCAAGCTTTAAAGTTATAGCTGCAGGCATCCCAGCTAGAGTCCTGCATACAGCAACAGCCCATCCACAATCCTGAGCAACAGCATCTTAGCTATAGCCAATCCCCAGTATGCTGTCATCACAGCTACAGCCCCAGGACCAATAGCAGCTCAGCTACAGTCCTATACACAACAGTAGCTCTGCTCCTATCCCAGGTAACAGCCTGTCTCCCAGGTACAGGCTCCTAGCAACAGCCTCTCATCTCCTAGGACCTAGGCAATGGATCCAGCTACAGTCCCATCTACATCATATTAACAGGGAACAGCTTCTCAGCTACAGCTAGTCTCAGGTGTGCCAGCCTCATATCTATAGCTTCAGGCTCAACAGCATATCAGTTACAGCCCTCCTTCAACATGCACACACACGCCCATATACACACAGCTTGGTGATAGCTTCTCAGGTAATCTTATTGGCTATAGCCTAGGCACACCAGCATCAGAGCATTGCAAGTGTCCCAACTACAATCAGAGGCAGCAGGCTTGGTGTTACAGTTCCAGGTCCTACAGCATCCTAGTTCACTTAGCCACAGCCCATCCCAGGTACACAGATATCACAGCAAGCACCCCAACCATTCCCATTCCCGGCATCACCTGGTTCCAATCCCTGACCACAGTCTCAGCTGGAACTCAGGCACCATCAGTTTCAGGAGCTTCCCCCAATGCTTCACTTGCCAAGCAGGTCCTCCTCCCACTTTGGTACAGGGCCAAAAGTCTGACTTCTCTCCTCTTCAAATGCCACCACCCTTGCTCCCCAACCGTCCTCCCAGTCCCTGCTTGCTCACCTGCCCTCCTTCCTGGGGAAAAAAGGCCCCAATTCTCATATCTACATTGCCCCTGACTCAGGGGCACAGAGCCCAGCCTGGCAGCTGGGGTAGGAGGGGCTGGGGAGTAGGGAGAAGAGTAGGCACACCCTGGTGCTGCTTCTCTGGCCCAGTTCTGCTCCTACCACTTGGTGCAGAATTTGAGTTTGATGGTGGTGGAGCAGGAAGGATGGAGGAGAACATCTGGGAGATTAGCATTTCCTGCCCAGCTCTGCGGCTGCTGAGCCTGCTCAGCCCTGAGCAAGGGAGGAGAACAGAGGAGCCTTTGAATGGCTCCCAGCAAGCAGACTGGGGAGGGTTTGCTGCATTGGGCAGCAGGCACACGCTGGGGGCAGGGAGACTGGGGCAGCTCTTCTGTGGAAGATTTCTTCTCTCTGGGCCACTGATTCCCTCCTCGGAGCTGTGCTCAATGATGTGGAGAGTATGAGCTTTCGTGAGACAGAAAGAAGCTACTTACAGGACAGACCCTCCCCCCTCTTTCAGCAGATTATCCCATCTCCCATCTAGAGCCCCGCCCCTGGGCTCCTGGGGCTGAGGGATAGAGCAGGGCCCAGGCCAGAAAAGGAGTCCAGTTAAGGGGGGCTGCTCTGGGAGAGATCTTGCACAGACTTTGCTGGCCCCCTTAGCTAGCCAGAGATTCCACTCTTACCCTGAAGAGCATCCCACCGAGAGAGGCCAGAGCTGAGAAGAGAAGGAAGTAGAAGAAAGAGGAAAGGCACAGAAGAGTGGTAGGAACAGGGAAATGGGGAAGGACAGAGATGGGGAGTCAGAGGCTATGGCAAAAAGGGGCCCAGCAACTGATCATCCCATAACGAGAGCCTTTCCTCACGCAGCACTAGGCCTGGCTAGGGATAGCTTTCCTCATTCTTTTGATCTCGAACACTCTGCCTGGGCATGCAGGCGAAGAAGGCAGGAGGTCCTGTTGAACTGGGACACTTGGCAGCCTGGGTTACCAAACCACGAGCGCAGGAGAGGGAGTTCCCAAGCTGCTCGAAGACCTCTAGATGGCGCCAGAGAGCCAGATCTGAATGGGAGAAACCTAGTATTGGAGTGTGTGAGACACTGCGTGTGACACCGTGTGTGATTTGGTGAGTGTGATTGTGATAGGGAGCGTGTGGCACTGCGAGGGCGTGTGACACAGGCCGTGACACCGCGCGGCCTCGGGGGGCAGGGACCCGGTGACTGTATAATGTAAGTCACTGGCAAATACGGGTGGCCGCAGCACTACGCCGCCCAGAGGGCAGGTAATCAGGGGACCCTCGAATAGCCTGAGCTCAGGCGCAGCACTTCGTCTTCAGCTTGTGTATCTTCCCCATCCTCACTCTAGAGCCCCCGGGTCCCATTAGCCTCCTCCTCCCACGGTCCCCTCCATAGCCCCACCCCCACGGCTTGCTGCGGCCACCTAGGCTGACCGCTCTGCGGCTTCGGCCAGAGGGGGAGGGGTGGACTTTCCCCGAGCGCAGTGGGAAGGGAGGGCCACACAGGGTGATCGGGGATCTGGGCGGGAAGAGGGTGGATATGGAGGAGCAGGTGCCCAGGGAAGAAGGCGCTGTGGGAGACACTTCCCTTGCCTCGACTTCCCAGGGGGCAGACAGAGCTGGGGACAGGTGTTTGAGTAGGGTAAGGAGGGGAATTCAGGAGCGGTCCTAGATGGAGGCTTGGGTGGGATAAGTGTAAGGTGAAGCGCAGAGGAGGGGACGGCCTGTGTACTGGGCCTCGGGTAGTGAAGAGATAGCAAAGGGAGGGGTCCAGGCTTTAGGGAGCGGTGCTTGGGGTCCCCTCCCAGCCGGACCAGAGCGGTCCCGAGCTCCACCTCTCGGCCGAAGGGGGGGCGGGGAGGCGGGCGGGCCGGGAGGGAGGAGGGAGGGAGGGGGCGGGCCGGGCTGTGCGCTCCGCTCTCTGCTGGCTCCGCCGCCGCCGCCGCCGCCGCCGCCGCCTCACACACTCGGGGAGCGGGAGCGCGGCGCGGACGCAAAGCCGCCGGGCTGCTGCGCCCAGAGCCAGCCGGAGCCGGAGCCCGAACCGCAGCGCCAGCCCCAGCCGTGCGGAGCCGCAGCCCGGGCCGGGGCCGGCGGCGGCTCATGGACAGCGGGGCGGGCGACCGGCGCTGCCCGGAGGCGGGTAAGGATCCGGTGGCGGTGGAGGCTGCAGCGGCTTGGGGCCCGAAGCGGTCATGGCCGGCGGGAGCTGAGGGAGGGGCGCTCGGCGGAGCGAGGCCGCGGGGGCCTAGCCCGAGCTCGGCGCGAGGGTGCTGAGGTGGGGGCGGCTGGGAGCCCAGAGTCGGGGATGCGGCCGAGGGATTCCGGTCTCCCAGGTCCGCGGCGAGAAGCCGAGGGAGGGGACCCCAGTCCCCGCGTCCCGAACCTGGGAGCTCTCAGAGAGACGGGGATAAGGAGACTCCAGGAGCGCGCGGCGTGGAGGATGGGTTTGGGGAAGTGCGCGGCCCCCAGTTTGATGGGGGGCTCTCGGAGGACGGAGCAGGCAGGGACCCTTATCCACAACACATACATACACACTTGTTGGGCAACTAGCTCGGCTCACTCAGCCGCTTCCAGCTTCCCGCGGGCACCCAGAGGGCCAGACCGTGGACATATATACACACATACATACATCCGTACATATGTGCACACAGACATACCTCCCGCACACCAGCGCCCACTGGGGCACCGTCACCAGCTCAGAATCCGCTTCAGTGTCTGCACGATCAGCAGCACGGACACGCAACCCGTGGCTTTACAGAGCAACAACACAACCGGGTGTGACACCCCGCGACGTGGACACACAAACACAGTCTCGTGCCCTCATGTACGAGTGTCACAGCCACAGTTGACTACACGAACCCTTCAAAACCTAGCCATCCCCCACATTCCTTTAAGGAACACACCCTAACATATATTATCTCACCCACTTCTTGGCCAGAATATAGGTACACAGCACAGGTCTCCTTGCACCCCTCTACTGCACCCACACAAACACACAACCCAGTATTTCAGCACAAGCTTGACGGCACACACCCTAACACAGGAAGTGGCACCAACAGCAGAGCCTCACAGCCACAAACACAGAATCCACTGCTTCACCCATCTTAACACTGGGTGTCACACACACCTTAAACCAACAGTGTCACATTACATTACACCCTGCAGCTCATACACACAAACACACACACTCCGTTCCTCTCCCTCGGAGTCCAGATTCAGGCAGAAGCCGCCGGGGTCGCTCGGCGAGCCCCAAGCGCCCCGCCACCTTAATCGCGACATTGTTATTGTAAATATCGGCACAGCGGGAAGCCTGGTTCCCTGCCGGCGCCTCCCCAACCCCCACTCCCGGGCCGAACCGGCCGGTGTTCCGGGAACAAACTGGACCTGGCTGGCCCAGCCATCCCGCCTCCCCAGGGCTCCGGGGCCCCAGGTTCATTTGCAGAGGGTGCTAGCCTGGGACAGTGATTGCGACCCTCTTCCGGACATTTAGCTGAGTTTTCTGAGCCATCTGGGTCTCCAGCACACCTGGGTCCCACACACCTTGGTGGGTCCCACACACCTTGGTGGGTCCCACACACCTTGGTGGGTCCCGCACACCTTGGTTCGTCTCACACCTGGGCGCTCCCTCCGCCTAGTCCGCGCTGTAGGCCAGTGTGTGCGCGGGCAGGCCCTGGAGCCAGAAAGAAGATCGCGGCAGGCACAGGAGCAAAATTTGTAGGCGAGGTGGTCTCGCACCCTTTCCCCCCCAGCTACCCTCTGTAAGTCAGACTTATGGCCTCAGTTTCCCCAACAGTGGTCGGCTACTATTTCTTCTGCCAGGAAAGACTGAGGGCGGCACTGAGGCCTTGGAGGATTGAGCGTAGGGTAAATCCCCCCTCCGCTCGCCACGAGAGGGTCGGTTTTATGAGAATGTCCCCGCCTAGCCGGGTTCGCGGCTTTGTGATTCCAGCGCCGGCTCCCTCCCTGCCCCCTCCCGGCTCCCGCTGCGCTGCTCGCGCCGGCGCCGGCTTGCGGGGGACCCCAGGCCGAGGCCGGAGATGCCGGGGAGGAGGGATTCCCCGCGGTGGCCTGGGTGCGGGGGGCTCAAGGGCTCCCCCAACTAGCCGAGGCGCGTTCTCAACACGCCGCGCCCTAGTCTTGCCTTGGGTTCCTGGAGGCCAGTTGCTGCCAGGGTGGGGGTGGGGCCACCAGAGCCCAAGAAACTGCCGCCGTCCTCCGCCACCCCCCAATCCCCGCAACACACACACACACACACACACACACACACACACACACACACACACACAGAGTCGGCGTCCTCTGGGAGGAGTCGCTCCGCGCGCTGGGTGTGTGCTGGGAGCGCCCGCTCACCAAGGCGGTGCGGACTGGGGCTGCTGGGGTTGGCAGAGTCCAGGACTTCGTGCAGGAGGACGCCGCGAGCCTTCTAGCACCTGTTCTGGGTCAACCCTCGGGAGCTGCCAGGAAAGGGGGCCACCCAGAAAGTTTTTATGACAACCCGGATGTCTAGCTGTGTTTGGGAGGGGGGGCGCGGGGGTAGTGGTGTTACTTTATTGACGTGAAGGTCTGGGGGTATTGGAACCTGTAATTACAACTAGACTAGGGCATGTGGTGGAATCGAGGGGAGAGGGAGACAGGCCCCCAGAGGTGGCCAGAGGCAGTGTGATAGGGAGGTAAGTCTGGATTCAGTTCTGGCCGCATTTAGTTTTTACCCCTTTTCCTACCCACCTCCAATTCCCAATTCCAAAAGGGACTTGAGCTGGAAGGGGGTGTCTTGCTGGTCTGGCATATTCTTAGCAGAGAGGCTGCTGCTGTGGCTACTTCTGCAGAGGAGCTGGGCAAGCGATAGTAACCTTACTGCTGGGAAGAAGGGGGTTGAAGGGCCAGGAGGGGGCCTACCAGGGTGGGGGAGGAGCTAAGTGGGAATCAAGGTTCAGGGAGGAGTGTGGGGAAAGAAGGAGAAGGTGAGGGCTGCCCCTTCCGTGAGCAAGCATAGGTGGTGCAGAGATTCTGTTCAACAATGTATTGAGCACCTTTTATCTGCCAGGGCCCATGGTGGGTGGTGAGGCTGCAGTAGTAAGATGCGTACCATCATTGCCTTCATAGGACTTACAAAGCAGCGAGGGATTGGCTTGTTTATTCATCCAACAAAGGGGCACCCACTGTGTGCCTGATGCTGGAAATAAAATGGTCTATTCAGCAATTGGAAGACTTAGAAAAAAATGATTTGTCCTTTACATGTGATGTAAATAGACCTTAATGTAACAGACCTTATAGGCATGAGATCTCATTTAATTCTCCCAAATAATTTCAAGAGGCAGGATTCATTATTTCCATTTCACAGTATGGAAACAGGTTCAGAAAAGTAAATTCACTTGGTTAACGTCACACAGCTAGGAAGTGGTGGAGCGAGGGTTCTAACCCCAACAATCTGACTCAAGCATGCAGGTGCCCAGAAGCCCTGCAGAGGCTAATAGAGGGTTGTGGGAGAGAGGGGAGAGGAGCTGAGGTCTGCACACTTGCTTTCAGTGGGAGGCTTCTGTTCAGCTCCACCCCACACAGCCCCATTTGCTTCCCCTCTTCCCCCAGACAGTCCCTTTGTCCCTTGGTGTTTTGTGCCCGCGGCATTGACCGTTGTGTAACAGTGCTGGAGTGAGGGTGGGGAGTCAGAGCTGACCTGGCTACTGGGACAGTCGTGGCTGCCTCTGTGTGTGTTTTTTCTCTCTGGCCACAGCACTCAGCAAAATGGACCTTAGTCCCCAGGGTGGGCTGGAAATGAAGTTTCCGGGTGAACCCTCACCTCTGTTCCCATCCCTTCCCAGATGTTGACATAGATAGTATTTCCTTCGGCTTTTCTGGGACTCCGTCCCCTTCTTATCCCTTACTCCTACACCCCTGATGACACTTCTGCTCCTCTATCTGAGGGACATGGGTCCCTGTGCCTGTTCCCCCTGAGGCTTCTCAGGGTCCTGGGTGCCCACGTCACTGGGGGGAGGTGGGGCACCATTGCCCAGGAAGGCAGTCAGGGCCTGGGGAAGGGCAGATAAGGCGCTGCATGTATCAAAGGCTGCTGTGTGGGACTAATGACTCCCAGTGCCCAACTGCTGGGGACAAAGTTCAGAGATGATGGGGGCAGGGGTGAGGGAAGGCCTCCTTATTGCTGCTCCTGCCCTTCCAGGCCACCCTGGCTCTCTCCCTGCATCTCTAAAGGCCCCTGTGTGAACAGCAGCAGCCTAGGAAGCCTGGGCTCATCCATTCCTTGACCCTTAGGCCCACTCTTTCTTATTCCCTACTTACTGGCCAAGGTTGGCAGTCCAAGAATGGTGGGGAGGTGGGTGTGACATAACAAGCATCAGATTCTAGCCTCAGATATTTCTGTTCCTTTCCCCCAGACTCTGGGATGTGAAGAGGCATTCTTATTTCTCAAGTCCTGGCTCTTCCACATACTACTTCTGTGACTTGAGACAGTTTATTCTTTCTCAGCCCGCATTTGATCATCTGTAGTATGGGAAGGAGTGTAATAATAAATAGTACCCATTTCAGAGGGTTGGGAGGAAAGAGATCATGTGTGTAAAATGCTTAGTACTGAGTAGAATCTTAGTGTTTGCTGAGATGATAATGAGTGATGATGATGGCAAAGGTGATGATAAGAGTTTGCAGGGGCTGGGTGCGGCGGTGGCTCACGCCTGTAATCCCAGCACTTTGGGAGGCCCAGGCAGGCGGATCACAAGGTCAGGAGATTGAGACCATCCTGGCTAACATGGTGAAACCCCATCTCTACTAAATAATACAAAAAATTAGCCGGGCGTGATGGTGAGCGCCTGTAGTTCCAGCTACTCGGGAGGCTGAGGCAGGAGAATGGCGTGAACCCGGGAGGCAGAGCTTGCAGTGAGCCGAGATTGAGCTACTGCACTCCAGTGCGAGACTCCATCCCCCCACCAAATAAAAAAGAGTTTGCAGTACCCGGCCTGGCGCGGTGGCTCACGCCTATAATCCTAGCACTTTGGGAGGCCGAGGGGGGGGCAGATCATAAGGTCAGGAGATCGAGACCATCCTGGCCAACATGGTGAAACACCGTCTCTACTAAAATACAAAAAAAAAAAAAAAAAAAAAAAATTAGCCGGGCGTGGTGGCACGCACCTGTAGTACCAGCTACTTGGGAGGCTGAGGCGGGGGAATTGCTTGAACCCGGCAGGCAGAGGTTGCAATGAGGCCAGATCGCACCACTGCATTCCAGCCTGGCAACGGAAAGCTTGCAGGACCACAGGCCCTTTCTTAACTCCCTGGAATTATCTTAAAGTTGTACCCAGATGATCCGACCATTGCATCACAATTGCTTGGGGGTTTCTCTAGGTCCCACCTCCTGAATAAAGATTCCTAAGGGTGGGGCCAGATAATCCTCATTTTGAAGGAACTCTCCAGATGCTTGAAGGGCCTGAGCCTCTTCAACTCCTTTCCCCACTGTGAGCAGCTCTCCCCCAGCCCTGTTTTCCCCACATTCCTCCTACTTTCTGGGACCTTTCCCCAGCCCCACCATCCTATACCTTCCTTGAGTTGGATATTATCCTGTGGTTCTCCTTCTCTTTCCAATTCAGAGGTTAGATACCACAGTCCTTAACTGGTTCTTTTGCTGGCTGGAGGTAAGGCAACTCCTAAGGGTGAGAAAGAGCATGTTGGGGGCGGAGGTAGTCTCACAAGCATGTGTGCCTGTTCTGCCTAGGAGGTTTGAAAGGTTATAGGGCCTCAGGTTGTGACTGTGAGATGGAGGAGGCCTGAGGTAGGGGCTTCATTCGTAGCTCTTGGAGTGGCCACACATCATTCGCTCTGACTGCCAGATCATGGCCCCCTGAATTAATTAGCAGCTAAAGTTTGTGAACAGTCATTTTTCCTGGAAAAATCTGCACCATGGTTTTATAAAATTCTTGAAGGAGGATGTGACCACAAAAGATTAACTATCTTAAATATCCCTGATCTGGAGAGAACAGAGGCAAACAGTGACTGCCTTATTTATTCTCTTGGTCAGGTTTAGGGTAATTCCTGTGGGCTTCCCACATAACGCCTCACCTGCCAAGACTTACGTAGAGAATTGGGGTGCACAATGATACCACCTTGTATATGCAGAGGAGGGTGGCAGCAGGACTCAGTCCCATAAGAAAATGAGGTTCTCTGGTGATGGTCCTTTGGGGATGTTTGGACTGGGGTTGAAGTAGTCAGATGAGCCTGTGTCAGGTCCATGCAGGTGGAGGGGAGGTGACTGGAGGCGGGGTGGATCCAAATGGGGTATCAGATAAATTCCTGCTTCCTTTAAAGAGATTAAGATTGCAACGGGAACAAACATTCACACCAATCTCATAACGGCTGGCCGGCCGCACACACTTTAGGGAGGGGCCTGTGCTTGGGGAAGGCCACACAGAGGAGGGGAAGTGTTTGATTTATCTAAGGACTCTGTGCATTCAGTGAACATTTGCTGAAAAGTCTGCTATGTGCCCTAAACAGAGAAGACTTACATTTTACCCCAGGAAGTTCTTAGTGGAGTAGGGGAATCGGGTAAGTGAGCAAGTGAAAGAGCAGTGGTCACACACCAGGAAAGGCTAAGCCCAGAGAGCCAAAATAACAACAGTCATTCAAGAGCTGCCGAGTGCCCACTGTATGCCAGGTCCAGGGCTAAGCCTTGAGGAGGTAAGAGCAAACAAAATAGAAACTCTCCTGCTTTCTGCTCACCATCTTGTAGCAAACACAGACAATTAACACATTTTCCAAACAGGTACACAACTACAATTGTGCTAAATGCTTTGAAGGAGTCCTTTGTTGAGTACCACATTTAGCCCACAGTATCTCAAACACCCCAGGAAATAGGTAGTATTATCCCCATTTTGCAGATAAGGAAACTGAGGCACTAAATCTTTGCTTCAGGTCATGCAGCCAGGAAGTGAGCAGCTGGGTTTGCCTCAGACCGTCTGATGGCACAGCCCTCGCTCTTCCCCACCCTGCTGCCTTACATTTGCCGAATGGTATACAGAAGCAACCAAACAAAATGAACAAATAGTCATTGAGTTAGAACCACTGTCATGGCAGATTGGACCAGTCTTGTTCACTTCTGCATCCCAGTGCCCAGGACAGAGCCTGGCATATTGTAAATGTCCGATAAACATTTGTTGAATGCATGACTGAGTCCCTACAGTGTACCCAGATGTGCAAAGGTGCATTGTTGGGGGGCAGGGGATGAGTGAGTGTACAGAGTACTTGTCCCTTCATGGTGCTTTGTGTCTGCCTGGAGAGGCAGATAACTCAGGAATAGGTGCACAGTACTGAAGCTGAACAACACAGGCGGGCGGTGTCCCAGTCAGCCCCATGATTCATTGCCTTGGGATTGGAGCAGACAATAAGTGGCTGTGAGTTGGAGGAAGGAGAGGTCACCGTGGGCAGGAGAGGACTGTGAAGGCTTCCTGGAGGGCCAGAGCCTGCCCTCAGTGCGATTATGTGGGGTGGGTATTCCAGGTGTGGGGAGAGTATTCCAGGTGTGGGGAAGGTATTCCAGGTAAAAGTGAGGAAGTGGGGAAAGGAGACTGAACCAGAAGCCTCTAAAGAAACTGCAGATCCAAAGATTTTGGATTTGAATAGAGGAGGGACTGGCCATGGATTCGTTGGAGAGGAGGGGGCATTCAAGACAGAGACAGTAGCTGGGTCTGACTGGGATCTGAAAATGCATGACCTCAAAGCCAGGAGAGATGGGCAGAAGAAGGGGGTTATTGTGGTGATGGGGGTGCAGCTTGTGGTTGGCTAGGGCAGAGGTTGGGAAACGCAGGTGTGAAGTAGGGGCTGGATATATGGGGATAGATGTCAAATAGGAGCCAGATGTTCATCCAGAGACCAGAGCGTGTGGGGTGGGGGAGTGGTCAGGGAAAGGCTGGTGGTGTCATAATCACTGGCAGCTCTGTCCCAGTTAGACCTGCTGGGCTCCCTGTTGCTAAGGACAGGCCAGGGCAGTTCCCAATGCCAATTCCAGGGCTAGTCAGCCCTGACCACAGTTCTGACCCTAATCTTGACCTGTGTTCCCTTGTACACACCTGCCCATGGTAGCAGGAGGGGGAGGAGAGGAGCCCTAGCAACCGTTCATGTGCTTGTGTGCACGCTCTGGGGCATGTGTGCACACTCTGTGGCCTGTGTGCACGCTCTGTGGCCTGTGTGCGCGCTCTGGGGCCTGTGTGCGCGCTCTGGGGCCTGTGTGCGTGCTCTGGGGCCTGTGTGCGCGCTCTGGGGCCTGTGTGCACGCTCTGGGGCCTGTGTGCGCATTCTGTGGCCTGTGTGCGCACTCTGGGGCCTGTGTGCACACTCTGGGGCATATGTGTTGGGGGAAAGTCAGAAAGGCTAACACCTACTCCTCAACCCTAACCACTTTCACAAGCCTTGCCCAATTCAAGCTGGCCTTTTATGGGGATGGCGAACACTGGGCACCGTGGGTGATTGTCAGAAAAAGAGGATTTCAGATATCATACCTCATACCTAGGCACTGACTTGGCATCTCATAATAAAGAGAAATGAGACATCATCCCCTCTCCCTCCAGCCAACCTTAATGGGGCCCAGTGTGAGAAGTCATGGTCCCAGGGTCTGGGTTGTGTAAGGAGGTACTTGTGTCTCTTTCCTACCATGCATGTGGGGAGGGGTGCTCCAATTGGGGATGCTCGAGGCCTCACCCTTCCACTGGCTCTCTCTCCCTATCTCAGTATCAGGGTAATTACCATCGGTGACTAAGGCAGGATGCTCGTGAGAAGGAGGTGTTGGGTGAAGCACAGAGCAGAGAGCAGGGAGGGAAAGAAGGAAAGAGGGCGGGCAGCCGGGCTCAGGCCCAGGGAGCGTCAGGTGGGTGAGGGTGTTCCATGGGCGGGAGCTGCTCTAAGCATGCCAGGCCTCTTACTGGCTCCTCCAGCTGGGGCAGACACTGCTGCTACACCCAGCTGTGGATGAGATTCAGGGATCTGAGTTTCTGGAATTGGGGTTCTGTGCTGGGACTGACTGCTCTTGTGGAGAATCGTGTGTCAATGGGAGAGGGTGAGTATGGGGCCAGCTCTGGGCAGCTCAGGGCCAGGCTTCTCTTCCCAGCTCATGGCCTCTGTTTTGCCTCTTCCCCTTGCAGCCCTCCTGATTCTGGGGCCTGCCAGGATGGGGCCGCTGAGGCACAGCCCAGGCCCTGGGGGGCAACGGCTACTGCTGCCCTCCATGCTGCTAGCACTGCTGCTCCTGCTGGCTCCATCCCCAGGCCACGCCACTCGGGTAGTGTACAAGGTGCCGGAGGAACAGCCACCCAACACCCTCATTGGGAGCCTCGCAGCCGACTATGGTTTTCCAGATGTGGGGCACCTGTACAAGCTAGAGGTGGGTGCCCCGTACCTTCGCGTGGATGGCAAGACAGGTGACATTTTCACCACTGAGACCTCCATCGACCGTGAGGGGCTCCGTGAATGCCAGAACCAGCTCCCTGGTGATCCCTGCATCCTGGAGTTTGAGGTGTCTATCACAGACCTCGTGCAGAATGGCAGCCCCCGGCTGCTAGAGGGCCAGATAGAAGTACAAGACATCAATGACAACACACCCAACTTCGCCTCACCAGTCATCACTCTGGCCATCCCTGAGAACACCAACATCGGCTCACTCTTCCCCATCCCGCTGGCTTCAGACCGTGATGCTGGTCCCAACGGTGTGGCATCCTATGAGCTGCAGGCTGGGCCTGAGGCCCAGGAGCTATTTGGGCTGCAGGTGGCAGAGGACCAGGAGGAGAAGCAACCACAACTCATTGTGATGGGCAACCTGGACCGTGAGCGCTGGGACTCCTACGACCTCACCATTAAAGTGCAGGATGGCGGCAGCCCCCCACGCGCCAGCAGTGCCCTGCTGCGTGTCACCGTGCTCGACACCAATGACAACGCCCCCAAGTTTGAGCGGCCCTCCTATGAGGCCGAACTATCTGAGAATAGCCCCATAGGCCACTCGGTCATCCAGGTGAGAGGCCCCCTCCGTATAACTGTCAGGGTGATCCACCATTAGAAATGGGAGCCCACCCAACCAGGTGAGCATTCCCTTCACTTAGGGGAAAAGCTGCCAGAATACTGTAGTGAGACCCCTTCTCCCCACACTCAGCCAGGGGAGCCTTTCCCATCCCACCCCAGCAGTGATATTACTTTCCTCTATTAGGCTACTTAAGTGACAGTGACGCAGCATATGAACAGTTTCCCCCCACCCCTAAGCAGACTCAAGCTGGGGAAACCTCTGAGAAGTGAAACTCCCGCCCTAGTCAAGTAGACCTTCTCTGCCAGCCCGGTGAGCTGAGTTGGAACAAAGGAATCACCGTTTATCCAGGTAGAATCTCTCCTGAGATGAGAGTATCTTCCCAACCAGGGACAGTTTCCCTTTAGCCAGATGAGGTTTTCCTGAAGCTGAAGGAAATAGCCTCATTTTGCCTCTTCCTGACAAAGTCAAATGAGATCATTTTAGCCAGGTGTTCTAAAAACACATACTGGGGTGTCTATATACCTGCCTCCTCCCTTAGGCATGGGGTGCCCATAGGTGTGGGGTGCTTGGCACAGTGGGGTTCAGTGGGGGGTCAGTTTCCTCTGCTGAAGTTCTCAGCACCCCTCCATGGGAACTGCCCCAGGCGCTGGGCAGCTTGATGGGGCTGGGGCCTGGGAGGGAGCAAAGAAAGCGTCCCTGCAGACAGGTGGGTGTATCTCCTGCTGTCATCTCAGCTCTGGCCTCCTGCCAGCCCCAGCTCCTTTCTCCTTCCCCATGGGCTGAAGATGCCTCTCTCTTTGATGTGAGGGAGCTGAGGAGGCGCGGCCTGCCCTGGACACCGTTACCCATCCTGGAAAACCCTTAGTCCTAGGTCCTCAAGTCGAAGTGGGAGATGGGTGGGAGTTTCAGCCTTTTTTTTTTAAGAGCCTGGTAGACCGGGACCTGGAAAAGGACTGAAAAACAAAAGGGAGACAGACAGTTGGGGATGGCAAATAATAATAGTCTAGGTGCCAGGCACCGTTCTAAACACATGATGTGTATTATATCATTTAATCCTTAGAGTACAAGGTAAGCATTATCCCCATTTTGCAGATGAGAAACTGAGCCCATACAGATTAGAAAACTTGCCTGATATCCTACAGCTAATGAGTTCAGAGTCCACCTTTGCCACAGCCAAGAGTCTGGCTTCAGAGCCTAGGTGTGTAACAGCTTTACCACCTCCCAGTGAGGTGAAGCGGGAGAGTAGGGCATAGAGTAAGCAGGGAGGTCAGCAGGGCTGAAAAAAGAGGATGGAAGAAAACGGGCTGTGGGAATGGGGCAGAATCAGAACCGAGCAAGGATAGAAAGGAGACAGAAGCCAAGAGTCACAGACAGAGACAAAGGGAGGTGAGACAAGAGGCAGATAAGCTGGAAGACCAATCTAGAGGCAAGGGAGACTGGGGATCCTCATCATAAAGTTAGTGACAGGTAAACTGGGGTGAGGGGAGGAGAAACTGTTAAGGTTTGGCACCCAGAGATGTGAGCAGAGACCAGGGTACCTGGGGAACCATTGCCCAGGAGTCTTCACTGTAGCAAAAGCCCAGACAGGAATAGCTGGAGTTCCCATTCCCAAGGAGGAGAGGACTGGCAGTGGCTGGAGGGCTCACTCGATGCAGTGCCCACTACTGCATTAGCACTGATTTTTCAGAGGCAGGCGGGTAGGAGGGTAGAGGTTGGACAAGCAAAAAGAAATAAATGCTATTTAGGGAGCACTTTCCCTGTGTCAGGCATTTTTACCTGTATTATCCCATTTGATACTCGCCACAGTTCTGTGAAACAGGTTACGTTATTATCCCCATTTCACATGTTCCTAGACTGAGGCTTAGGGAGATTAAATAATTGGCCCAAGGTCACACAGTTACTTGGGAAGTGGTATAACTGGGATTTGAACCCAGGACTCTTCTGTTTTGTTACCCCAGAGACTCTACCAAGTTATGCTTATTCTCCCCTCACTCCCCACAGCCATCACATTCTGTCTGGCTGTGACCTAACTCCAGCCCTCATGTTTCTCCCTGCCCAGTAGTACCCCATGGCCATTCCCACCTGGGTCCTCTTGCCCCATTACCAACCGTGTTTGTATAGAGTTGGGTCGAGTGCGCGTCGGAGTTGGCGTGGGAGGGCGTGCCCGCTGACTGCAAAGGGACAGACAGTTCATTGTTTGATGCTGGGAGCCCAGCCCACTGCCAGCAGGCTCTGTGGCCTGCATCAGCCCCTCCCTCCTGGCTGCAGGCTCAGGCCGAATTCCTCGCATTGGTGCCTCGCCAGCCAGTGCCAGCCAGGAGGAGAAGTTGCTGCTGAAACAGGTTTCCCCGGTTTGACAGAGCGGTGGCTGGGGCCCAGCCTGGAGGGCTTCTCTGACCCACAACGCTACCTGACTTCTTTCAAAAGAAATACCCCAACCTGGGGCCTTCAGGTGGGCATGTGAGTCTTTACTCATGTGTGCAAACACACATATGCACAAACACATATACCTTCTCTCACAAAAATCACACATAATCACACATTCTGACACAGTCATACACATACAAACATATACCTTCTCATACAAAAATATCACACATAATCACACATTCTGACATAATCATACACATACATGTGTGCAGGCGTGCATGTAGTGCACATTCACAGGGCCACACACACCACCTCTACTATTCACACCTCTCCATCTCTTCAGGAGGGTTCAGGCAGGGTTCATTGGTGAAATGGCGTCCCTAGTTCTATTGGATCCTCATCCTCTCCTGGTATTTTTGTGGACCCACACAGCAGTGACAAGTGAAGTTTAATTCTGCCCTGTCCCATCTCCAATAGTTGCCTGTAGCACTGTTGAGGATTTGCAGGCTGCATCTGGGCTCTTCAGGAAAATAGGTTAGTAATGCCTGCCAGAGTGTCCGAATTGGGAAAAGGCAGTACACACATGGCTTCTGGAAAGGGAGCGATGTTGGATTGGCTGTGTCTGCCATGCTTGTTGGAAAGGACATTGGCAGCACATATGCCCCTTTATTTGCTCTCCCTGATCTAAACCGTCTCTGTTCTCCTTTTTTTCTCTCCTGTCCCATAGGTGAAGGCCAATGACTCAGACCAAGGTGCCAATGCAGAGATTGAATACACATTCCACCAGGCACCCGAAGTTGTGAGGCGTCTTCTTCGACTGGACAGGAACACTGGACTTATCACTGTTCAGGGCCCGGTGGATCGTGAGGACTTAAGCACCTTGCGCTTCTCAGTGCTTGCTAAGGACCGAGGCACCAACCCCAAGAGTGCTCGTGCCCAAGTGGTTGTGACTGTGAAGGACATGAATGACAACGCCCCCACCATTGAGATCCGGGGCATAGGGCTAGTGACTCATCAAGATGGGATGGCTAACATCTCAGAGGATGTGGCAGAGGAGACAGCTGTGGCCCTGGTGCAGGTATCTGACCGAGATGAGGGAGAGAATGCAGCTGTCACCTGTGTGGTGGCAGGTGATGTGCCCTTCCAGCTGCGCCAGGCCAGTGAGACAGGCAGTGACAGCAAGAAGAAGTATTTCCTGCAGACTACCACCCCACTGGACTACGAGAAGGTCAGAGACTACACCATTGAGATTGTGGCTGTGGACTCTGGCAACCCCCCACTCTCCAGCACCAACTCCCTCAAGGTGCAGGTGGTGGACATCAATGACAACGCACCTGTCTTCACTCAGAGTGTTACTGAGGTCGCCTTCCCGGAAAACAACAAGCCTGGTGAAGTGATTGCTGAGGTCACCGCCAGTGATGCTGACTCTGGCTCTAATGCTGAGCTGGTTTACTCTCTGGAGCCTGAGCCAGCTGCTAAGGGCCTCTTCACCATCTCTCCCGAGACTGGAGAGATCCAGGTGAAGACATCCCTGGATCGGGAACAGAGGGACAGCTATGAGTTGAAGGTGGTGGCAGCTGACCGGGGCAGCCCTAGCCTCCAGGGCACAGCCACTGTCCTTGTCAATGTGCTGGACTGCAATGACAATGACCCCAAATTTATGCTGAGTGGCTATAACTTCTCAGTGATGGAGAACATGCCAGCGCTGAGTCCGGTGGGCATGGTGACTGTCATTGATGGAGACAAGGGGGAGAATGCCCGGGTGCAGCTCTCAGTGGAGCAGGACAATGGTGACTTTGTTATCCAGAATGGCACAGGCACTATCCTTTCCAGCCTGAGCTTCGATCGAGAGCAACAAAGCACCTACACCTTCCAGCTGAAGGCGGTGGATGGTGGCGTCCCACCTCGCTCAGCTTATGTTGGCGTCACCATCAATGTGCTGGATGAGAATGACAACGCACCCTATATCACTGCCCCTTCTAACACCTCTCACCGGCTGCTGACCCCCCAGACACGTCTTGGTGAGACGGTCAGCCAGGTGGCAGCTGAGGACTTTGACTCTGGTGTCAATGCTGAGCTGATCTACAGCATCGCAGGTGGCAACCCTTACGGACTCTTCCAGATTGGGTCACATTCAGGTGCCATCACCCTGGAGAAGGAGATTGAGCGGCGCCACCATGGGCTACATCGCTTGGTGGTGAAGGTCAGTGACCGCGGCAAGCCCCCACGCTATGGCACAGCCTTGGTCCACCTTTATGTCAATGAGACTCTGGCCAACCGCACGCTGCTGGAGACCCTCCTGGGCCACAGCCTGGACACACCGCTGGATATTGACATTGCTGGGGATCCAGAATACGAGCGCTCCAAGCAGCGTGGCAACATTCTCTTTGGTGTGGTGGCCGGTGTGGTGGCCGTGGCCTTGCTCATCGCCCTGGCGGTTCTTGTGCGCTACTGCCGGCAGCGGGAGGCTAAAAGTGGTTACCAGGCTGGTAAGAAGGAGACCAAGGACCTGTACGCCCCCAAGCCCAGTGGCAAGGCCTCCAAGGGAAACAAAAGCAAGGGCAAGAAGAGCAAGTCCCCAAAGCCCGTGAAGCCAGTGGAGGACGAGGATGAGGCCGGGCTGCAGAAGTCCCTCAAGTTCAACCTGATGAGCGATGCCCCTGGGGACAGTCCCCGCATCCACCTGCCCCTCAACTACCCACCAGGCAGCCCTGACCTGGGCCGCCATTACCGCTCTAACTCCCCACTGCCTTCCATCCAGCTGCAGCCCCAGTCACCCTCGGCCTCCAAGAAGCACCAGGTGGTACAGGACTTGCCACCTGCAAACACATTCGTGGGCACCGGGGATACCACGTCCACGGGCTCTGAGCAGTACTCCGACTACAGCTACCGCACCAACCCCCCCAAATACCCCAGCAAGCAGGTAGGCCAGCCCTTTCAGCTCAGCACACCCCAGCCCCTACCCCACCCCTACCGCGGAGCCATCTGGACTGAGGTGTGGGAGTGATGGAGCAGGTTTACTGTGCCTGCCCGTGTGGGGGCCAGCCTGAGCCAGCAGTAGGAGGTGGGGCCTTGGTAATAACACTGCTGCCTCACCCAGACACAGGGATTAGGCTGAGTGAAGATTAAGGGAGGGTGTGCTCTGTGGTCTCCTCCCTGCCCTCTCCCCACTGGGGAGAGGCCTGTGACTTGCCCTGAACCAGCTGCTGGGCCTTGTTTGTTGGGGGTGGTGGGCAGGTGAGCAGAAGTGGGGAGGGAAATGAGGAAGAAGTCTACTCCAAACCTAGGTCTCTATGTGAGACCAGCCCTAGGTGCTTCTCTAGGAGGGAAACAGGGAGACCTGGGGTCCCGTGGATAACTGAGTGGGGAGTCTGCCAGGGGAGGGGACCTCGCCATTGTGCCTTCTGTGTGTATTGTGCATTAACCTCTTCCTCACCACTAGGCTTCTGGGGCTGGGTCCCACGTGCCCTTGACCCTGACAATAAAGTTCTCTATTTTTGGAGTTTTGGTTTCTTATTTTCTGGAACTGAGAGAAGAAGCGAGAGAGACTGGAAGCAGCCCTTTGTCCTCGGGTCCTACCTCAATTTCCCCTTCCCTTCTCTTTGCCTCTTGCCATATCCTAGACCTGCCCACTGTACCCCACACTATCTTAGCCTACCATCTTGCCATCCACCCCCATGTCCCTATCCACCTCTGGGAAAGTGGCCTTCCGATCAGCCTTCAAATGGAGGTGTCTGGCAGTGTATCCCCTTGCCCCATGTCTATAGGGCTTTCTTCCTAAGAATGACCCAGAAAGGGTGGGTGGAGCTGTACCCAAGTCCTGCCCCATCTGAGGCTTGATTCTTCCAACCTGCTCAAACAGTTGCCTCTGACAGACCTCAGACTGGAGCACCTGGCAGGGAATAACATTCAGCCTTCCTGCCTTGAGTGAAGGCAGAGAACCTCTTGATTACACCAGCCACCTTCCCCCAGGGCAAGTCCTTCCCTCAAATCCCTTCCCCAGCCCCTTCATCCCAACAACACTCAACACCCAGCAATTAGCTGGCTCTCCCCTGTGTCTCCCCACCATGATCACCAGCCTGGCCTGCAGGGAGCGGGGCCCAGGGGGAGGCAAGGGAATTCCTAAGTTCTTTTCATTGACCTGCCCTGCACCCCTGCTCTTAGGGGGTTCCCTGCTCATGAGCAGAGGCTTCCTAGTTCTGCCTTCTGCCTGTGATGCTACCTCCCTCCCCTCTTTCCACTCCTTGCTTTGGCCACCCTGGGTTGCTTGCTCTCACTCTCTCTCTCTCCGTCTCTCACTTCTTGCTCTCCTGGGTCTGCCCTGTCTCTGGTTGTGCCTGAGTTGGAGGAAGGCTAAATCATGGCTGAGGGGCCTCAGGCCCTAGGGGAGTCTCTGAGGCCAGAGGCAACCTATCTCCATGGTGACTAAAGAGGCTTGAGACACTCCCAAGAGGACCAGGCGCCAGCTCTCTCCTCTGATTCCATCCACAAACTCCCCCAATGTCCTGGGGGGGGGCCCCAAAGTAAAAACTCCTGGGGTCCTTGGAGGAGTGGGGCCTGGGGAAGTGAGATCTAACCATGTCGTGACCTCCAACAACTCCTGACCTCCCATTCTTTCTCTTCCTTTTCTGTCCTTGCTGGCATTCCTTCCGTCTTTCTCCTATTCCTTTAGCATCTTCATCTCTTTTTCTTTCCCATGGTCTGAGGGATTGTCTCTTACTCAGCTCTAATCCAACCTAACTCATCCATGGAGCCACATTGAATGTCTTCTCCCAACATTCAGATACAACCAAACCACACCACCTGTTGTCAGCATCAACACACATAGGCCAAGTTTCCACTGAGTACTCAGCATGGTACTAGACCCTGATAAAAAAAAATGGCCATACTTATACAAGACAGACAAGTGAACGATGAGGCAATTGAGAGCCTTAAGAGTCGAATGAGAAGTGCCCTACTAAAGCTTTTCCTAACTTATTCCATGAAACTACTTATACTACTACTCACTTCCTTTTTTTTTCTTTCTTTTTTTTTTTTTTGAGATGGAGTTTCACTCTTGTTGCGCAGGCTGGAGTGCAATGGCACAATCTCGGCTCACTGCAACCTCTGCCTCTCGGGTTCAAGCAATTCTCCTGCCTCAGCCTCCCAAGTAGCTGGGATTACAGGCATGTGCCACCACACCCAGCTAATTTTGTATTTTTAATAGAGACAGGGCTTCTCCATGTTGGTCAGGCTGGTCTTGAACTCCTGACCTCAGGTGATCCACCCACCATGGCCTCCCAAAGTGCAGGGATTACAGGTGTGAGCCACTGTGCCCAACCCTCACTTCCATTTTTTTGAGTCCTTACTAGGTGTGAGGTACCATGCTAAGCACTTTGTGTGAATTAGTTCAATCAGTGCTCATAACTCTTTTTTTTTTTTTTTTTTTTTTTTTTTTGGAGACGGAGTCTCACTCTGCCACCCAGGCTGGAGTGCAGTGGCCGGATCTCAGCTCACTGCAAGCTCCGCCTCCCGGGTTTACGCCATTCTCCTGCCTCAGCCTCCCCAGTAGCTGGGACTACAGGCGCCCGCCACCTAGCCCGGCTAGTTTTTTGTATTTTTTAGTAGAGACGGGGTTTCACCATGTTAGCCAGGATGGTCTCGATCTCCCGACCTCGTGATCCGCCTGTCTCGGCCTCCCAAAGTGCTGGGATTACAGGCTTGAGCCACCGCGCCCGGCCTCATAACTCTTTATGATATGGGTCATTTTAATATTCATTTTGCAGAAGTGAAAACTAGTGATGCAGCCAGATTCAAACACAAAGCAGGCGGGTCTCCTATTATCTATTATGCTATAAAAAAGGGGTTCTGTGGGGAAGTTAGTTTTGGTAGTAAGAAATTCACAATCACATTAGCCCATTAAAGGCTCTGCAGAGTCCTCCAAAAAAGGGGGAAACTGCTAGACATTTTTTTTCTTTTTTCTTTTTTTTTTTTTGTGGCAGGGTCTTGCTCTGTCACCCAGGCTGGAGTGCAGTGGTGCAATCTTGGCTCACTGCAACCTCTGCCTCCTGGACTCAAGCCATCCTCCTGTGTAGCTGGGACTACAGGCGTGCACCACCGCATCTGGCTAATTTTTGTATTTTCTGCAGAGACAGGGTTTTGCCATGTTGCCCAGGCTGGTCTCAACTCCTGGGCTCAAGCGATCTGCCCACCTCAGCCTCCCAAAATGCTGGGATGACAGGTGTGAGCTGCTGTGCCCAGCCCCAATTTTGTTTACCTCTTGAGTTTTCTGAATTTATTTTACCATACTGCCCCTCCCTTCCTTTGACCAGCACAGTGTGGGAAAACTTACACAAGACATGGAGATGGGCTTCTGGGAGGAGAAAGTCAGCTTGTCAATGATGAGCAGGATTAGGGCAGGGTCCTAATCACAGGGTCTCCTCACAGGGTCACCGTGTGAGCAAACTCCTGTGGCAGGAGTGAACCAAGTTGGAGGGAGGGAAAGGGCAGAAAAAGGAATATTCTGGCAAGAATGGAAGGCATAAGAGAAAGCTGAAAGAAGAGACTGGAAGAACTGTAGGTTGTAGAGGACATAGGTGCCCTACCAAAAGTTCTTCAGAAGGAAATAGTCCCTGAAAGCTCATGAGTGTTTTAGATGAACTGAATTTTAGAAAGTTCACTGGAATATATGGTGGGCTTAAAGGGCATAGAGATGAAGGTACAGGACTGAACCTTTTAATTTGGACTATGATGGTGGCAATGGGGGTGATGGATGGACGGATTTGGCCAAGGTTAGGGATACAGGACCCACAGGATTCAAGGGATAATTGGATATGGGGTAAGGATGGGGAATGAGGGGAGAGCTACCAGGATTCCCAGGTAGACATCAGCCTTCTGAGTCTGGGTGATAGGATAGTGATGAGATCATTGACCATACAGAAGCTAATTGAAGAAGAATTTGGTTTCAGACATGTTGAATCTTAAGGGCCAGTAGCCAGAGCCAATTGGAAATAATCAGTAAGTGTCTAGAGCTTCAAGACTCAAAGAGTTTGAGAGAGATTTTTTGATCTGGGCTTTTATAATTTGATAGTCATAAAATTAGAGGGAACATTAAGTGTTGGGTATAACCCAACCCTCCATTTTACGGAAAAGAATCATGGGAAAAGAGACCAAGCAACTTGCTTAGTAGGCAGGACTGAAGCCTTCAATTACCAGATATGGGTTCTGCAGGGAGGTGAGACTGCTGGCCAGTATCTTGAAAGAAAACTGGAAAGAGAAGCACCAACAACCATATAGCCCCGTGCCTCCCAGACCTCTCCTGGACCCTGTTCACCTCTACACCAGGTGGACTACACTCCTTTATGGCCTCCCGGCCCCAAATGTCCATATCAGTTTTGGGGACCTTATCAGTCATCACCCAGACCCTTCAGTGTTTCAGATCAATACAAGGATTCCAAGAACGGTCGCTTATTCCTGAAGATGAGGTGGGAGCCATCTTCAGGAATGGGGATAGTGGGGAGGCAGTTCTGAGCTACCTTCCCCACAGCTCCAAAACTCCTGTCCTGACAGCCTCTTCCACCCTAGCTGCCTTGAATGGGGCTGTTAGGAGGGTAAGTCTACAAAGCCGGGGCCACCTCCCCTGGCCATCTTCATAACCTCCTATCCAGAGTTATAGAGTAAGACAAAGCACTGCCAAAGTCTTGGAGGATGGGAAGGAGCGTGGAGACTCATCAGCAGAGCCCTGGGCTTGGCTGTTTTCACCCCTGGCCTCCAGGGGCCCTGGGTCTGCGCCCTCCACAACTCCTAATTTCTGGTTGGCAGGAAAATCTGTGGCAGTCCCAAGTGGGTATTTGGGTGGCTGGCTGCTTGTGCCAAGTGCCAAGTTGAGGTTGCCAGGTTCCAGGGCTGATCGTTAACCTGTGGCAGGCATACAGGGCTGCTGGCTGGGAGCAGCCTGTAACGGTTCCACTCCCCTGACCCCTAGTCCCCAGTCCCCAGTCCCCAGTCCAAGCCTCCAAGTCTGGCTCCTCATGCCAGCAGCCCTCCCAGAAGCTACTTCCTATTTCCTGGAAGGAGTCTCCCTTTGAGACCAGCTTTCCTAATCCCTAATGGGTGCCATGCCCTCCCCCCATGTCCAGGCTCCTGGCAGAGCCCTACCCTCTCCAGTGAATATTCTATTTCCTGATGGGAGGATTGGGTAGTTTCCATTGTTCTGCTTTGTCTCCTTCCCCCAGGTGCCCTGGTTTGTTATCAGGCTCCTCCCTCTTTTTTCCACTCCCAGGCCTCTCTGGAGGGGAGTGAAGTGGGGATGGGGGGCTGAGTGGGAGGGGCCACAGCAGGGAGTCTTCAGACTGCTGCAACATCACAAACCAGGGATGAGGAACAGAGGATAAGAAATGAAAGGTTGTCCCCTCATTTGGAAGGAGGCAGTGGCAAGAGCAGTGAGACAGGTGAGGAGCTGGAGTTTGGAGGGTGCTGTTTGGAAATGAGGGAACTAACTGTTCTGGTATTGGTGAGCTGTTTGGGAGTTAGGAGTCTGCTGCTTTTAGGAAGCTGTTCTAGAAATTGCAGGCTATGCTGGTGTTTAGAGGCTGACCTGGAATTAGGGGAGTCGGGTAGTATTATGCTACTCTGGTATTGGGCTCTACACTGTATTACAGGCCATTCTGGGATTAAAGGGAGGCTTTGCCAATATTGGGAAGCTGGGTTAGAACTAGAAGGGTTGTGCTATAACAAGTGGTTGCACTGGATGAGGGTTACTGGGGTGGCATAGGGGCTATAATAACACTGGGGCCTGCGCTGTATTGGGACTTCCAGTATGTGGACTTGGCTGTACGAGGAGCGGTCCTAGAACTCAGGAGCAGTCTTTCACGGAGGCCTGTGCTTTCGGGAGGAATGTGCTATGCTAGGGCCTGGGTCTCTGTCTCTGTTGGTTGCTGTTGAGGCCTGAGTAGGATGGTGCTTGGCTTGTACTAGGGCCTGGTATGGTGGTGGGCCCTGTGGGCAAGCTGGCTGGGCAGTAGTGACAATCTCTCTCCCTGCAGTTACCTCACCGCCGCGTCACCTTCTCGGCCACCAGCCAGGCCCAGGAGCTGCAGGACCCATCCCAGCACAGTTACTATGACAGTGGCCTGGAGGAGTCTGAGACACCGTCCAGCAAGTCATCCTCAGGGCCTCGACTCGGTCCCCTGGCCCTGCCTGAGGATCACTATGAGCGCACCACCCCTGACGGCAGCATAGGAGAGATGGAGCACCCCGAGAATGGTGAGGCACAGCACCATGGTCAGGGCACCCCAGGAATGAGTGGAAGCCTGGGAATGGTGACAAGGCCTTAAACAAATCCTCTGTGTATTGAGTTCTTGTGTACTCAGTCATCATCACCGTGCTGAGGGCTTTCAGGTATACACGCATTTAATCCCCAGAACCACTCTGTGATCTGAGAACTTTACGGCACCCACTTTACAATGGAGGAAACTGAGGCTTACAGAGGTTAAGTCACTTGCCCAGAGTCATACATCTAGAAAGTGACAGGTTTCTCTGACTCCAAAGCTATTGCATTCAGCACCATGTTTACACGGCCACTTGGGAACAGGGACCCTGAGTGTGTTGACCAGAAAGCTCACATAATGGTGAGGAAACCTTGAGAAGGTGGGTGGCGGTCCTCTGAACGGTGGGAAGGCCTTGAGAATAGAGATTGGGCCCTGGATGCTACGGGGAGGGGGGGGTCAGAGAACAGAGTGACAATCTGCTGGGGAAAGGAGTGGGAGAAGGTTTGGCACCTCTTTGAGGAAGAGCAGCAGGAGGTCTGGTGAGGAGAAAGGCCTGTCTGGGAGGGATTTGGAGGGTGATGGCAAAATGGAGATGTGAGCTCGAGCAGAGGTCGGCATGGGAATGGATGGTGAGGTGTGCCGTCAGAAAGTGTGTGTGCAGTGCGTGTGCATGTGTGAAGGTGTCCATGGCAGCCTGTGGAGGGGGAGAGTGAACGAGCTAAGCCAAGATGGAAAGATTCTCTAACTTGGAGCTGTCCTCAGGTCTCACCCGCTCCCTCAACTCAAAGCCTCCCCTACCCACGAAAGATGGGAGGTTTTCCTCCCCTGCCTCAGGTACAGGGCCCTTGTCTAACTTCCCAGGCCCTAGGTCTCAGAGTGTCCTCCACCCCCACCCCGCCCCTCCATGCGTGATCTCATGCCCATCTCGTCCTTTTTGTGCCCGCGCAGAGCCGGCTGGCCGGAGCAGGCCCTGAGGCAGAGTGCCAGGTATGTGGGAGCTGCTCTGGGGTCTGGGGTCTGTGGGACTCTGCCCAGCACCCAGCCTCGCCCACCCAGTGCCCATGCTCTGCTCTGAGCCATGTTGGGTCCTTCAACTCTGCTCTGAGCTGTAGAGCCTTGGCACTTTGAGGGTTAACAACAGAGCTGTCCCCTCCTCACCTGGCACTGGCAGGAGGCCAAGCCAGAGTGGGTGGTGCCAGGGGAGCCCCTGTCCCAGGCAGTGTTGCTCAGCCATGTCCCTGGGGGGTGGGGGGGGGCACTGCCTGGTGCTGTCCCTGAGCAAGGGCAGGACAGGGACAGCTGTGACAGGAAGTGCTCATGGCCCAGCCGTTCCCATGGAGATCCCCGCTGCCCAGCAACTACACCGGCTACTGCTAATGTCAGGCAGCCAACTCCTGTTCCCGTGGGTGTTCTGGGCAGGGAGCCGGGGCAAGGCCAGGGGTGGTGGCTGGTTTAGGGGCCAAAGTGAGGTGGGGAGGGGCTGCATGAGCGTGCTTGTGGATGTGAGTGTGTGCTTCTATGTGAATACCCCACATAGAAGCTTGTCCCTTCCCCCTGGGTTTAAAGCAAGGCCTTGCTGGAGGAGGGTGGGTTCAGGACCACCGGGAGCATGTGAGGCTTGAGGGGGTTCTGAAGGAAGTGATGTGCCCAATTTCATCTGAGGATAGGGGTGCCCAGTATAGTAGATTTGTGCATCCATGCCTATCTGTGTGTGTGAGAGAGGGAAAGAGAGAGAGAGATTGATTGTGTCCATCAATTCAGTGAGGATGGGGGTTTCCTCAACCCCACCTGAGGATAGATTTGCACGTTTAAGCCTGTCTGGAGATCGATGAGGCAGTATGTTTGTGTACCTGTCTGAGGACAGATTTGGTGGGTGTGTAAGAAAAGCACTGTGGGATAGGTGACGCTGGAAGGAATGTGTCTATTTAGGGCTCTGTGGCTCACGCCTGTAATTCTAGCACTCTGGGAGGCTGAGGCAGGCGGACTGCTTGAATTCAGGAGTTCAAGACCAGCCTGGGCAACATGACTAAACCCCATCTCTACAAAAAATACAAAAAATTATCCAGGCATGGTAGTGCATGCCTATAGTCCCAGCTCCTCGGGAGTGTGAAGTGGGAGGATCGCCTGAGCCTGGGAAATTGAGGCTGCAGTGAGCCAAGATCACACCACTGCACTCCAGCCTGGGTGACAGTAGTGAGACCCTGTCTTGAAGGAAAGAAAGGATAAGGCCGGGTGTGGTGGCTCATGCTTGTAATCCCAACACTTTGGGAGGTCAAGGCAGGTGGATCACCTGAGGTCAGGAGTTCAAGACCAGCCTGGTCAACCTGGTGAAATCCCATCTCTACTAAAAATCCAAAAATTAACCAGATAT
Organism: Macaca nemestrina; assembly: GCF_043159975.1. Taxonomy (NCBI): domain Eukaryota; kingdom Metazoa; phylum Chordata; class Mammalia; order Primates; family Cercopithecidae; genus Macaca; species Macaca nemestrina. The sequence goes on from NC_092130.1 coordinate 38,591,581, forward strand.
GGTGGTGGGCGCCTGTAATCCCAGCTACTTGGGAGGCTGAGGCAGAAGAATTGCTTGAACCCAGGAGGTGGAGGTTGCAGTAAGCTGAGATCACGCCATTGCACTCCAGCCTGGGTGATGAGAGCAAGACTCCATCTCAAAACAAAGAAAAAGAAAAAAGATAGATTGGTGTGTGTGCGTGTGTGTGTGCATGTGCGTGTGTACAGTAGGCCAGTAGGTCGATGGTGGGAGGGCATGTGTCCATTCGAGGGTGTGTGTGCCTGTGAGTTCAGTGGTCAGGAAAGGGCGCATACTCCTGTCCTGAGGCGGGGTGTAGATGCCAGTGGGAGGCCATGAAGCAGAGCTTTGCAGAGGCTGTATGTCTGACAATTGTTCTTCCCCGTTTGCTCCTACAGACCTTCGCCCTTTGCCTGATGTCGCCATGACAGGCACATGTACCCGGGAGTGCAGTGAGTTTGGCCATTCTGACACATGCTGGATGCCTGGCCAGTCATCTCCCAGCCGCCGGACCAAGAGCAGCGCCCTCAAACTCTCCACCTTCGTGCCTTACCAGGACCGAGGAGGGCAGGAGCCTGCGGGTGCCGGCAGCCCCAGCCCCCCGGAAGACCGGAACACCAAAACGGCCCCCGTGCGCCTCCTGCCCTCCTACAGTGCCTTCTCCCACAGTAGCCATGATTCCTGCAAGGACTCGGCCACCTTGGAGGAAATCCCCCTGACCCAGACCTCGGACTTCCCACCCGCAGCCACACCGGCATCTGCCCAGACGGCCAAGCGCGAGATCTACCTGTGAGCCCCCTTCTGGCCGGCCGGCCCCCTCCCCCAGCCGCCGGCCAGCTCCCAAATGGGCCCATTCCAGGGCCTCACTCTTGACCCCTTCAGCGTGGACTTCCTGGCCAGGGCCCCAAGTGGGCGTATCACTGGCCTCATGACCACGCTGGCCCTTCCCCCATGCAGGGTCCAGGTCCTCTCCCCTCCTTTCCATCTCCCAGCCCCCAGGGGCCCCTTCCCCTTTATGGGGCTTCCCCAGCTGATGCCCAAGAGGGCTCCTCTACAATGACTGGGCTCCTTTCCTTGACTTCCAGGGACCACCCCCTCGATTTGGGCAGATGGTGGAGTCAAGGGTGGGCAGCACACTTCTAACTCATTGTTACCCTCATGGCCGACCAGGGCGGGGATAGCACGCCCAATTTTAGCCCTGAAGCAGGGCTGAACTGGGGAGCCCCTTTCCCTGGGAGCTCCCAGAGGAAACTCTTGACTGCCAGGGGCTCCCTGAAGGGCTTTTGTTACCAAAGGTGGGGTAGGGACGGGGGTGGGAGTGGAGCGGAGGCCTCGTCTTCCCGTGCTGCTCCTGGGCTGGCCCACCTGCCTGCCACATGCCCACGCCTAGTCCCATCTGGGCCCCCCTTCCCTGCTGGTCATGCAGTGTCTGTATATAAGGACCTTGGAATGACGTCCCCATTTCTGCCTGATTTGCAACTTTTCTTGTTGATGTTGTGTTGTCTTGGGGGACCCCTCTGGGGGGGGGGAACCTGCCCTGTGCCCCCTCCTCCCTGCCGCAGTGCCCCCCAACCCAGGCCTCTATTGTTCCATGTTGTAAATACCCCTGGGGCCATGGTGGGATGGGGGTGCAGGCCAGGGAAACAACGGGTGGGTGGGGGTGGGGACGGGGGGAACATTTGCCTATCAGCAGAGCTGGGCTTTTATTTAATTTTTTTTAAAAATACAAATCTCTATTTTTTTGGAACTGTTGCGCTGTGCCCTGGGGGGGCATCCCCGCTCAGGCTGGCCTCCCACATCCAGATGAGCATCACAGAGGGGCCCTGAGGCTGTGGGGGGCAGCTGGACAGGGGTGGGATGACTGTGCCTCTGGCCTGGTTGGGTGAGTTGGGAGCAGGAAGGTTTGCTCAAGGGGTGGCTGGGTGCTGCTCCTGATATAGGGGGCCTGAATTCTGCCCCCTCCCTGCCCTCCCAACCCCCAGCCCCTGCCATGACTGACCCGTCAGCCTGTAAAACCACCATTGCCTTGATCTCAGGGGGTGGGAGGGCTGCCTCAGGGCACCCTGGGCTCCAGGCCCCCTTCTTCCAGTTGGGCTTCCCTTTGCCAGGGTCAGGGGTCCCATAGGGGAGGGGGTAGGGAGGTTGGGGGGCAGAGAAGCCCAGTCAGCCATGATGAGGTGGAGTTCTCTTCTTCACCTCAGGGGGCCAGGGTGTAAGGGGCGTCCTGCAGAGCCCCCATCTCCCGCTGTGGCCATCTCAAAGCCTCAGCCCCTCTTCCTTCCAAACCCCCACTGCCTTGGCCCATACCTCTCCAGCTCCCTAGGGGCCCAGGCTGGGAGGCTGGAGACTCAGGGTATGGCCCTTGCTTGACTTAGTCTAAGCTTGGGGAGGTGGTCCAAGATTGGGAGGGGTGGGTACAGGCTGCGGGGTCGTCTGGTGCCTTTGGGAGCTGTGCTGCTGGGGTCTTGACTCCTGTACAGAGACCCCACCCCCACCCAGGAAAAGCCAGGGGGCTGAAGAATCACCCTATTTATCTGCCCCTTACCCCTAACTTGGTTTGGGGTGACAGTGCTAGGAAGAAGAGCATTGTTAGGCTGGTAGCCCTGGCATACGCAGCCCTTCTATGGAGGGGAAGGGGTAGAATGGGATGGGGTGACAGCAACCAGGTCTAGGGGTTGGCCAAAGGCTCCTTTCCCTTGGGGAAGCCCAGGAAATGGGCTGGGGGCTTGTTAAAGAGACAGCCCCTTTCCCCTGCACAAATGGGGCAGGTGCAATAGTCTTGGAGTTGGTAGTATTGGGTGCCCTGCTGGTCGAACAGCAGCCTCCAGGATTGTCCTGGGTCCTGGAGGTCAGGATTTGGGCAAGAAGATTGTATGAGGCCCATTTGCTTGGTGGAGAAAGTGGTCCAGACAGGTGGCTTTCCTGGGGTCAGTGGACTCCCACTGGAAGCTCCTAGTGGCCTGGGTACCTTGCCCTGGTCTTAGAGACCCCTGAGCACTGAGCGGAAGAGCAGAGGAGCATTTTGCACAATGGAGAAGCCAGAAGAAAGAGGGTGGCCCAGATGGCTAGGAGGGCTGAGAAGCCCTTCCCACAGGCAAAGAGAGTCCCCAGCCCCCTGGTTGGGGCCAGGGCACTGGGTCTGTCACTAACTGGGCACTGGAGAGATGAAACCAAAGGTGGGCAGGGGATGGCGACAGCACTGGGGACTATCCCTGTGGGTCCTAGGTCTGTGAAGCCCCTCCCCAATGCCTGTGTCGCGTACAGTTTTATGTACCAATAGGCGACATTTGGCCAGAGGAAAGCCCCCCTCAAACCCAGCCTGACCCAGTCTGTGTCTTCCTAGAGGGGACCTAGTCGGTCCCCATCCCCCTACTTCAGGGCATGTCTCTTGGTAGGGGTAGGGTATATGGGGACATATTTCTCTCCTAGCTTCCCTGAAGCATGTCTCACATCCCAGGGTGGGGAGAAGTTCTCTGGGCATCCCTCACCTCTGGGGGCTCTCTAGGCCCTATCTCTCCCCTTGGGAGCCTCTGGGGGACATGTGTTCCCGCTGAGGACCACAGGAGCATGTCTCCCCCCATTACCCAGGCTCTCTGGGGAGCCTGTTTTCCTCCCAGGGTTCCTGGGGGTACTTAAGGCAAGTCAGTCTGGGGCCATCTCTCTTCCCAGGGAAGGGGGCTATCTCTGAAGCATGTCTGGGAAGGGATGTTTCTGGCCCTGCCCCCATCTCTTCTATGGGGGTTTCTCTGCCCTGCAGCACTTTAGGATGAGGCTGGGCATCGCTGAGTTGTCTTTTCTCCTAAGAGCCCTGGGATACCTCTCTCTCCCGAGGGTAGGGCCTCTGGAGCCATTTCTTCCCTGGGTCGGGGCTGTCTCCGGGTGTTGGGAGGGCTTGTGTTGGCCATGAGAAAGTCTCTTAAGGGGCGTCTCCACTGGGGACTTCTCTGGGAGGGGGGACTGTGTCTCGCCCGTGGGGTTTCGGGCGGGTGTGTCTGCCCATGGGGAGGGGAGACTGTGTCTCCTCTCCTCAGGTTATCTAGTGGGGAGGGGGGCCGTGTCTCTCTCGTGTGTAGGGGGGTGGGGGTCGGGGTGGGGGGTTTTGGGCGCGTCGGGTGCCCACATTGGGGTCGTGTTTCTCTTGGTTCGTGCCACTTCCCACCGCCTCGCTCCTCCCGGGAAGGGCCCCCGCCCCGCTCCACCCCATCCCTGGCGCTGCGAGCACAATCCCGTTGATTTGTAATGATTTCTGTCTCTTTCCGTCTTTCTCTTTCTCTGACCCCCCCACCCCCACCCCCACCCCCACTCCCACTCCCACTCCCCATCCCCGCTGCGAGCATGCGCAGGCACCGCCCCTACCCCCTCCGGTTCGGTTCGTTTCCGGTTTGTTTGCTGAGCTGTCAATGAAAGACCCGTGTAATTATTCCCGAGCTTTACAATAAAAGTGTGAAAACCGGAGCCCACTCCGCTTCTTCCGGGTCCTCGGGCCTGCGTCCCGTGGAGAGTGGGAGCTAAATCTGGAGACCTTGGAAAGGGCTGGGGGACGCGAGGGACAAGAGACTGAGACCCGCACTGGTATTAATCGGGGATGGGGTCGAGCTGACGCGTTCTGAGGACAGACCCCTAGTCCATACACCTCAAAGAGACCCCTGCCGGATCCTCTGGGCCCGATCTGCTGTGGGCACCCCCTCCCCCAAGAACTCGGGTGCAGGACGGGGTGGGAGGTGACCTCCGGGGAGGTTTTGTGCTGCGCTGCCTTCTTCCCCGGGCGACCCCAGGACGTGCAGTCGTTCCCGGGTGTATCCATTACCGCTCCCCACTCTTTGGCAACGAGTGTGAATTGCGGAACTGGATGGGATAAGGGGCGGGAGACATCTCTCTGTCTGTCGCGTTCTCCCACGCTCAGGAACGAGGGTTGGAAGTCGATTTAGGGGAAAGGAACAGAAAAGGTCTCAGCCTTGGTCTCCGACTGCGCTCCCCTCCCCCCTTCCGGGTTCGACCGGCCCCGGCCTCCTCCGTCCGGCTCCCGGGTAAACACCGGCTCCGGAGAGGTCGGAAAACAGAGACCGGATCAGCCGGTTCCTGGCCCCGCCTCCCAGGGCGCTGCTCCCTCCTCCGTCCCTCCCCCCCCACCCGCTCCGCGTCGCGCGCTTTTGCTCGGCCAGCGTCCTCGCTCCCTAGGCCGGTACTGTGTGGGCCTCGCTCCGGACCCCGAGGTCGGTCCAGCCGCTGGGATTAGCCGACCGCAGGGACTAATCCCGGATGAGCCTCGTGTAAACCCGGATCGACCGCGGGGACGGCGGGGGTTGCTGGCACCCCTTCATCCGTTCCCAGACGCGGAGCATCGCGGGGCCTAGAGCCCAGCCCGAGGCTCCTTGCTGCTTTCGGAGAGACCCGAGTTGTATCTGCAGTTGGGGGCGGAGCGGGGCAGGAGATGAAGAAGGCAGGGCCGGGATCTGACGCGCCGAGAGCCTGGCCGCGGGGTGACCGGGGTGTGGGGCGGAAAGGCAGAGATCTCTCGGGCAGTATTTGAATCTACGGGGTTAACTCAGCTCCCTAGCTCAGTCTGCAACCGAAGCTCCCTACCTATCCTTCAGTTACAGAATCACAGACCCTCCCCCTACCAGTGGCTGTGGCAACCCTTTCCTAAACCTGAGGCCTCACCTCATTAGAAGAGGCGCTGAATCAGCGGGGGAGGGCCCCGCATTGCCTCCACCCCTGACTTGACCCTACAGTGGAAGGTGAGGAGTACCTTCTGTTAAGGCCTAGCCCAGGAAAAGGTGTCTGAAGTTAAGGAAGTTGGAGGAGATGTGGTGGCCGACTGGGTACCAGAATCCTGTCACTGGTTGATTTACTCATTCTACAAACATTTCCTGAGCCCCTCCCATGTGCCAGACCCGCACAGGGTACTGGACCCCAAGAATGACACACAGTCTCTGTGGGAAAGGCAGACAGGTAAACAATGACCACATCTTGTGTTTGGCCCTGCCTTGAGCCGGAAATTCTGGCAGGAGACCCAAAGGCGCTGTCCTCTCCAAAGTCTACAGGCTTCCTGGAAGGGGTGGTGCCAGAGCTGAGTTTCAAAGGGCAAATGAGGGATAGGCTACTGAGGAAGGGGTCAGCCTTGCAAGCTGAGGAGGAGTGTGTGCCAGGGACTGGAGGTGGAGGAGGAGGTGAGGTGGCTCAGGACAGGAGAAGCTGGAGAAGAAGGCAGGGGCCAGAACTAACGACCTGCTGGTCAATTTAAAGTGCTTGGATTGAGGGATTGGGGAGGAGCCACTTACAGATTTTAAGCCTATAAAAGAAAAGGTCAGATTTACATTCTTCCAGATTCTGTGTTCCTCCCTTCGCTGCCCCAGGTTTCTCTGGGTTTGCTTGGGTTGGGAGTGGAGATAACAGGCAGACAGACAGGAAGAGGAACCACGTGCAGTTTAGACTGGTTAAGAATGGTCCCTGGCTGGTCAGGGTGGCTCACACCTGTAATCCCAGCACTTTGGGAGGCCAAGCTGGGCAGATCACGAGGTGAGGAGTTCAAAACCAGCCTGGCCAACATGGGGAAACCCCATCTCTACTAAAAATATCAAAATTAGCTGGGCATGGTGGTGCGCACCTGTAATCCCAGCTACTTGGGAGGCTGAGGCAGGAGAATCGTTTGAACCTGGGAGGCAGAGGTTGCAGTGAGCCGAGATTGCACCACTGCACTCCAGCCTGGGCAACAGAGCAAGACTCCTCGGAAAACAAAAGAATGGTCCCCATTTTCTGTCACACTTAGAGTCAGAGAGACCTATGTTAGAAATTTGACTATACTTCTTTCTAGTGGCATGACCTTGGGTAGGTGGCTGAACCTCAGTTTCTTCCTCTGTAAGGTGGGAATAATAGTGCTTACCATCACCAAAGGTTATTGTGGGGCTTCAATGAGATAATTTGTCCACTTTTTTTATCACACATCTAGCACCTACTAAGTGGCAGGCACTGTGTCAGGTGCTAGCATTATGGTGCTGAATAAGACAGGCATGATGCCTACTCTCTCTCTGGGAACTTGCATTCTAGAGGAAAAGACAGACAATAAACAAATAAATGAGATAATTATAGATTGTGTTAAAGTGCTGTGAAGGAAACAAACAGTGGGACATGAAGGAGGATAACTGGAGGTGGGGGAGGGGAAGGGACTGATTTACCCAGCCTAGCCAGGGAAGCTTCCATGAGGAAACCTGAAGGTTGGCCAGTGTACTCCAGCCTGGGCGACAAGGTGAGACCCTGTCTCAAAAAAAGAAAAAAACCCTGAAGGTTTAGAGCTTGGCAAACTGCAGGGAAATTGCCTTCAAAGGCCCTGAGGTGGGAGAAAAGAGCATTGCCACAGTACTGTAAGATGCTAAGCTTCCTGAGGGCAGTTACCTGGGTCTCTTTTCTTCTAACCTTCTGGGCAAAGTGAGTAGAAATGGAGGGGAGTTGGCCGGGTGTGGTGGCTCACACCTGTAATCTCAGCACTTTGGGAAGCTGAGGCTGGCAGATCACCTGAGGTCAGGAGTTTGAGACCAGCCTGATCAACATGAAAAAACCTCGTCTCTACTAAAAAAAAGAAAAACAAAAATACAGCCGGGCGCGGTGGCTCACACCTGTAATCCCAGCAGTTTGGGAAGCCAAGGCAGGCAGATCACAAGGTCAGGAGATCGAGACCATCCTGGCTAACATGGTGAAACCCCGTCTGTACTAAAAATCCAAAAAAATTAGCCGGGCGTGGTGGCGGGCACCTGTGGTCCCAGCTACTAGGGAGGCTGAGGCAGGAGAATGGTGTGAACCCGGGAAGCGGAGCTTGCAGTGAGCCGAGATCTTGCTACTGCACTCCAGCCTGGGCGACAGAGTGAGACTCCGTCTCAAAAACAAAAACAAAAAAATTAGCTGAGCATGGTGGTGCATGCCTGTAATCCCAGCTACTCAGGAGGCTGAGGCAGGAGAATTGCTTGAACCCAGGAGGCGGAGGTTGCAGTGAGCCGAGATCACACCATTGCACTCCCGCCTGGGCAGCAAGAGTGAAACTATGTCTCTAAAAAAGAAAAAAGAAATGGAGGAGAGTTTCCATCTTGCTGGGCCAACCCACTTCCCCTCCAACCTCATCCCCTGGAGTAATATTGGGGAGATGCGGGCTTCATCAGTCAGCCCATCTGTCCAGCTTAATCTTCCAGCTGTTCTATAGCTGCCCCCAACCCCCCTCCCAGTTTCAGGACAGGTCTCAGCACACTTTTTCCCAGTGGGTTCTGGAGTTCCTAGTCCTCTTGGGCAGGAGGGGCAGGTTAGGGCCCCTCCAGAATCTGCCAGTCCAGATCCTGGATGAAACAGAATTTAGTATCCGACTTGCAGGGGCCAAGGGGAGGATGTTTCCCAGATGAAGATGAGCAAGGGCTTTAGGGGCTTAGGCCTTTTGGAGTTTCCCCTTGGCCTGGGTCTTGCTTCAGGGAGGCGGCCTGGATCCCTGTCTGGTTCCCCCTCAAAGAATGTTTCCTGGAACATGGATGCATTTCACATACAGCCGCCCGCCCCTGCTGCAGAGCGCACACAGCTCCTCTCACACACACTCACCATCCAGCTGCACCGTGCATCTCCATGGCAACCAGTAGGCCTGGTCCATGGATGTTAGAAATAAGTGCCAGAGGAAGAGGAGAGAGAGAGGGAGAGGGAGAAGGGGAGAAAGAGAAATAAAGAGACTTAGAAAGATAACCTCCCAAGGAGAGGCCTACCCTTTCCTTACACCCCTCGCCAGGAAGACGTGATTCGGGCCCTGAGGATGGAGGAGCTCAGGGTGGGGACTAAGCAGTAGATTAGGGGCTGTCTGGACACAGGTAATAGGGCACAGTGGGCAGTGAGGAGTGGGCAGAATAAAAGGAACTTTCTTGACGGTCTGGAGTCTTGGGATAAGAATACTTGGTCTAGGTGAAAAAGGCAGATGGGGGTGGGTGGGTAGGGGTGGGAGATTTGGGGAAGCTACTTTCTCTTCTTCCCGGTCTAATTGACTGTTCAGTCCAAAACCACCTCTTAGTCACTTAGTCTAATTAGAATTGTTCTGGAGAAGACAGTGGAGGAGGGGAAGGAGAAGCAGGGGTGTGAAGGGGGAGGGTGGGTGGAGACAAAGCTGGGTGAAGGTGGGGGTGGGAGTTCCTTCCACCACCTGCCATCCATTCTATCGCCACCCAATGGATGGGGTGGGCTGTGACAATACAGGCTGATGGGTCACTCTAACAGCTCCCCAGCTGCCACTAGCACCCCCTCACGCCCACTTGCTTTTTACTCTGCCCCTTCTCATCTGTCTCCATGTATCTCTGTCTCTAGCTCTAGCTCTCACTCTCACTCTCTCTCCTGCTCACCCTGTCTAGCTCCTCACCTTCCTGTCTCCCCTTCCTGGGAGTCTCCTGACCTCTGGCCACCAATATTTGTCTATGGAACAAATAAAGGATATAGGATTGCTGATCTGGGCCGATCCACTGGGGAGTGGAGGAGGAGCAGGGGGAGGGGATTATACTGAGAGGAGCCCTGTCTTTGGGGAGAAAGAGAGAGTAGGGTGGATGCTGGCCTGGCATGACTCCCCTGGCCACCCACCCACACAGGTCAGGCAGTGTGTATGTGTGAGTTTGGTCTTGAGCTGGACGGGCTGACTCTCTCAGACAAGTTACTTAATCTCTCTGTGCATCACTTTTTCTAACTATGAGATGAGGATAATACATTCCAAAAATGCAGTGTGGATTTAAGGTGAGAATGCACGTAAGTTGCTTAGCATGGTATATTGTAAGGGCTCAATAAATGGCAGCTTTTATCATCACTCCAGACTCCTGTCCTTTCTCTGGGGTCCTTCTGGAGCCAGGACATCTGCATCTTCCAGTCCCCTCCTCCTGCTGCTGCTTCTCCATTCTTGGGGGGCCCAAATTGCCTCTCAGTTCCCGGACCCATTGCCCTTGCCCGCCTCCCAGGGCTACTCACTACAGTGTCCCCATGCAGGGGATGAGACTGGGATCCTGACCTCTGCCTACAAGGTCTGGAAGGACACACCTGTCCTCCAGCTTAGGGTCTGTTTTTCCCTTCTCTGCAGGCCTCAGAGGGGAAGAAAGGGGACAGCCATACATGATGTAGGGGAAGCGTACTTGCTGAGAGGGACAATAAGGGATGAGCAGCGTCCAGAAGCCTAAATATTTCATGGGGCTGCAGCACTGGGAAGGGCAAAGTCCCTGAGCTGTGTTTGTGCATATGCGCGTGACTCCACATGGCTTGGAGCGGTTCCATATGCCCAATGCCCTCCTTACCCCCCAACCCTCAAAATGCTACACTCAGGAAAGCTGCTCTCGCGAACCCTTTCCTGGCCAAGATCCCTCCAAAACCTTCCCAGCACATGTATATTTCATTTCCTATCGCTGTAGTAGTTCCTATGGCTTTTAGGCTGTTTGTTTACACAGTCATGTCTTTTTTTGCCCCTGTGTTCAGTGTTCCGCCCACCCCCCAGGGATAAAAAAAGACACGACTCCCAAGGACTGGTACCCTTAACCCTCCTTCCCTCACCCTTATCAGGAGACCCCTGTAGCTGGAAAAAGCTGGTGGGTTGGGAGCAGGGGCAGAGGTTGGGGTGGTAGGGAGGAGGCCGAGGTCTCCTGAGTTTATATCTCTGTCATGGTTGACTAAGGAGGAAGGTGTCCAGCAGAACAGGTGGGAATGAGGGGGACAGCTTCCGAGTCTAGTGGCTTCCATGCCCCCTGCTTGCAGATGAGCTGGGGGACTGCCTCTGCCAAACCTCTGCCTCAGGGTAGTCCCTGTAGGGCTGCCGTCTATGACCCTTTCCTGACAGCATATCTAAGGGAATAGAAGGTGTCTCTCTCAATCTTGGTCAAAGGCCCCCCTTGTCCCTTTCCTTGACCATATTCCAATCTATGATTATTTAATCTTTTTGTACATTCAATTTCTGCCTCTTCCCACTAGAATAAAAGTTTGCAGGAGGCAAGAACCTTGTTTAACTTATTTACCACCACCAAAAATATTTGTTGCATGAATACATGAATGAGTGAATGGAAGGAATTCTGCTTGGAGATTCTGTAGCCAGAGCAAGAAAAGGGAGGGAGAAGGAGGGCAGGCCCCAGATGAGTAGGGCTGTAGGTGAGAACTGTGGGGAAAAGAGGGAAAGAGGGTTAGAAGGTGAAGAGAGTGGGTGGGATGGGTTGGGAGGAACAATGGGGAAGAGGAGGGACCTGGGATGAAAGTAGATGGAGCTAGAACCAGGAGGCATGGACTTTAGGGGAAGGGATTCAGGTCCCCAGAGGCCCCAGAGGCAGGGGCTTTGGGTAGGAGGAAGGCAAACCTGGAATAGGGAGCCAAGGACAGGGTGTGTCCTTGGCAAGGGCAAGGGGAAACCTGAAATTCAGGTCGGGGCCACAGTGAGTAGAGTGCAGGGACCCACCAAGAGCAGCCGAGTCATAAGGATTTCCCAGGGCCTGCTGGGACTACCAATGTCCCTACAACTCACTCATCCCCAGATCTCCTCCCCTTGCCCTTCTAAGCCCATAAACAGGAAATGCCCCAGGCTGGGCTGGCCAGGCTGCTCTTACAGAAAGAGCCAGGGATCCTCCTCTGGCTGGGAAGGGTGCACAAAGCCACAGGGGCTCCTGACCCTTTGATTACTCATGCTCTACCCAGGGAGGCCCCTTTGGAAGCCTCGTCTTCCCAAATCAAAGGTGATGACAATATTAACTCATTAGCACTAAGCCCCTAGAGGAAACTGGATTTGAGGGGTAATCTTTTCACAGGGCCCCACATTGTTCCTTGGCCCTCTCCCCAGCCCAGGGGCTTCCTGAGAAGGCAGGCAAGGGACAGGGGAGATAGCCTGGAGGCTGCGGGGTGGGGAGATTCACCTGAGAAGCAGTGTCTCCCCGGGAATTGGCCAGAGTGGCTATGTGTGCAGGGATGGGGGTGAGGGAGCAGAGGAGATTGGAGGTGTGCACCTGCGGTGGTTGTCATGGTAACCTGGCCCAAGGGGGTGGCCTCTCCCCCAAAGCCCTATAAAGCTTGGAACACAAGAGTGGAGACACACATACACACACACACACACACACACACACATACACACACACACACGGTTTTGCAGAACTCTACTCCTGGGTTCTCTCTACTCCTCAGCTGCCCCTCTTCTCTCTACTTCCTGGGTGAGGCTGACACGAGGGAGGGGGCCTTGGGAAGAGGATGTGTCAGGGCGCCAGCAAGGGGAAAGCCCTCCATAAGGTGGGTAGGGGGTGTGCTTCGCAAATGTGTGGGTTCGTGTGGGATTATGTGTGCAGCGTAGCTGGGTGGTGTCCCCGTATCCGCAGAGGACATGTATATACCCAGGTGACCCAGTCCCAGTCCTGCAGTCAGACCACACAGGAGAGGGATTTGGGAAGGATGATTATTAACAAAGACAACACTAATCACAGTTATCTTTAATTGAGAGTTTATTAAGTTCCAGCTATGTGGTTGTGGTAAACATTTTACAGGCAGTGTCTCATTTGATTCCCACAACAATAGTACAAGGTAGAAACTATTAGCCCCATTTACAGATGAGAAAACTGAGATTCTAAGAGGTTAAGTAACTTGTTTCAGGTGAAGGAGCTGGAAAGAGGCCAAGACTCTGTAGGAGGGGAGGAGGCACAAGACAGGGGTGCCAGCTGCTGAGGCCACTAGTCCTGTCCCCAGGCCCCAGGGTCACTCATGCCCATGTGTCCCCATGCTTCCTGGCAGGACTGATCTGGTGCCATGCCAAGAGGCAGGGCTTGGGAACTTCAGATCCTGGTGCCTGCCTGGACTGAGCCAGGCTGGTCTGGGGCAGCTGAGGGCACCTGTGAGAGTGCAGGGGTACACCAAGCAGCGGGCATTGTGATTGGCACGAGCCAGGGGAGCGACTGGCAGCCTTGTTCCTGGTAAACACGAGGAGAGGTTACTTCACAAGGAAACAGTAATTAACTTTAATTAGCACCTTGCATCTCAGAATATTATTAACATCTCAATTTCTCTAATCAAGACAGCAGGAGAGGGGCGGCATCTGCTTTGCTGACTCCTTCCTGGCCATGCTCCCTGGCTTGGCTTGGGTTCCTGCCCAGCCCCCACCCCCTGGAAGGCGCCCAGGAGTACCTCCTCAGAGGTGAGTTGCCAAGGGGAGCCTGGGCTGAAGGGCAGAGAGCAGGTACAGGCCAGGGACACACCAGCCAGCCCCAGCAGATGCAGGGCAGCAGGGCAAGGGCAGGGCTCTTTACCTGCCATCTTATCTTTCCAAATAGACTCTAAGCACCGAGGACAGCGAGGCTTCTGTTCCCGATCCCAGGAATACACATGGCTGCCTTTCTATTTTCCCTTCCTCTCTTTCTTCCTTACCCCTTTCCTCCCTCCCTTCTTTCCTTTCTTTGTTTCTTCTCTTCGCTCCTTCTCCCTCCCCTCCTCTCTCTCTCCCTTCTTTTCTCTTCTTTTTCCCACTCTCTCCCTCACGCTCCCTGTCCTCTCCACTGGAATTCTCCATTTTAACAAGCATTTATTAAGCAGCCCTTATAGGACAAGGGCCCTGCTCCCACAACTGGGGGTACAGTAATGGGCATAGGATAAATCCTGCCCTTGGGGAGTTTAGAATCCCACAGGAGAGATAAGGCTTGGGTATAAAGAACTCTCATCTGGGCTTCATACTGACAGGCATCATAATGGCAGGGCAGATAAGGGGCTGAGGGGTTGTAGGAGGGAGAGGGACATAGGAGGGACCAGGGCCCTAGTTGTGGGGCACCAAGGCACGCGGAGGGCAGCAGGATCCAGAGGCAGCGAGGACATTTGGTGCTGTTCAGCCCTCTTTAGAAGGCCATCACAAGGGAAGTCCCTGAGGGTGCAGAAAGTAACTCTCTTCATTATACCCACCCTCAATGGCTGTTAACCCTGCCACGTGTCTGATATTAATAACTGACTGTCCTCCTTTGTCTAATTACAGCGGCCTGCTGCTTGCACAATTTGTTATTTATTTGGCAATATCCTCAAGGCTATCTCCCTAGTCCATCCAATTTGTATTTATTGAGCACCTACTATGCCTGGAGGGCTGAGTCTGCCCTGGAGTAGGCTTCCAGTGCTGGAGCTCCTCTCTACAGAGACTGGAGGGATCAGGAGAGAGCTGCCTACAGGCCTGGGCATTTCAGAAAAAAAAAAAACAAAAAACCACAATACATACACACACACACACACACACACACACACACACACACGACACACAGAGAGAGGAACCTGGCAGTGTCAGCAGGAGGTTCCCTGTAGGGAAGAGTCTGGTTCCACATTGGCCTCATCAGCACCCCTGCCCTGCTGCTGTATGTGTGCCCATAGTGTCATCTTTGGGCACCCTCCCACAACTCCATGTCTATTTTTATACCGTTTAGAGGATAGCGTCAGAAGACTAAAGTCCAACTATAAATCTTGTCCAACATTAACCCAGAGGGCAGGTTAAATGTTTAGTGGAGACCCCAATCTCAAACCCACCTAGTTGGGACAGCACACACCATTTGATTTTGTTATTTACCTTGGTTCAGAAAACTGATCCCACATCAAGTTGCCAGGTGCAAAGTGGGACGGGTTATATCTGACCACCCAGCTAATGTGGGCCATAGAACAGGGATGGGCATTTGCTTTTCCTTTGCTGTCACTCTATTCCCCAGTTATGATCGACTTTCCTGGAGGCCTACAAGATTTTACTTATTTAATTCTCATAGTCACCTTAAAAAGTGGGAATTATTATACCCATCTTACAGTGGGGGAAACAAGACAAAGAGATGAAGTCACATAGCTGGTAAGAAAGTGAAAGCATGGTGGGACAAGAACTGCTGGATCACTTCCTCAGTTTTGATCTCCACACTTTATTGGGGGACCTCCGTCCTCCTGGAGCTTGAGTGCTGTGGAGGGGCGATGCTGGGCATGGCCCCTGTCCTTAAGGAAAATCACTTGCCAGTTAGAAACTCTAGCTCTTGGCCAGGCGTGGTGGCTCATGCCTGTAATACCAGCACTTTGGAAGGCCAAGGCAGGTGGATCACCTGAGGTCAGGAGTTCGAGACCAGCCTGGCAAACGTGGCGAAACCCCATCTCTACTAACAATACAAAAATTAGCTGGGCATGGTGGTGGGCACCTATAGTCCCAGCTACTCGGGAGGCTGAGGCAGGAGAATCACTTGAACCCAGGAGCAGAGGTTGCAGTGAATCAAGATCGCACCACTGCACTCCAGCCTGGGTGACAGAGCGAGACCTTGTCTCAGGAAAAAAAAAAAAATTTTAGCTGTCCTTCTCCCTCTCTCTCTACAGTTCCTCCCCACCTCCAGCCCCAGCTCCAGCTCCAGCTCCTCAGGGCAGGGGGCTGGGCCTCTATAATTGTAGAGTAGTCCGCACAGGCGGGGAAGAATCTGAAGTTTCCAAAGGCCTTTTTGGTGTTGATGATTATGGTGATGACGAGGCTGCACGTCTCCTTCCAAGACTGGGGCCTTTCTTTGTTTCTCTCTCCATCGAGGTCTCTCTCTCTCTGCCCTGAGGACTGGTGTTGTCAGAGGACCAGCATTTGCTCCTCTTTTGGGGAGGAAGGCGAGGGACTTGGCCAAAGTGAAAGCTGGGGAGTCAGCCCTGCGGCACCTTCCCGGCGCTGGGCTCGGGGTAGCGCTGATGTGATCATTAGCATAATATTTGCATAAGGAACAATTGAGGAGATTGGAGTTGAGCCTCAGAGGAAACACCTGCAAAGAACAGTGAATGAAAGCTTCTACCCCCACCCTGAGATGTTTCCTACAAACCCCCCAGGATTGGGGAGGAGGGCAGGAACCCAACGCGACTAAAGATGATGATGATTGGTTGGAATTCCCAGAGGGCCTACTAAGCGCTAGGCACTGAAGTGAATGTTCTATTTCTCTTGATAAAATGTGCTACCCTGGGTGGTACATTTTGTAAGCCCCATTTTACAGAGGAGGAAGCTGAGGCTCAGCTTCCCACCCCAGTCATATAGACTATGTTAGTGGTATGGTTGCGCTTTGGAATCAGGTCATGTGACTCAGTGCTTTCCACCTGTCACAGTGGGACAGGGTACTCTGGGCTGACCTTCAGGACCAAGATCCAGTCTCCACGGGTTCTGGGGGATCCTGGGAGGCTCCGAACCAGAGCCCAAAGACAGGCTCCAGCACACAGACACACATGCTCGTGCACACATGCCCAACTGCTTTGCCTCTCCCCGACCCTGCTTCTAGAGGCAGAAGAGCTGGCTGACTTGGCCCATAACCAGGTTAGCCAAGATCCAATTAGCTAGTTAGCGCAGGCAGAGCTGGGGGCAGGCAGGGCGCAGAAGAGCAGGACGGATGGGTTGGGTAATGTGCAGAGACAGCCAGAGACAGTGGCTCCGCTCTAACCTGATAAACAGCTCCCAGCATCAAGGTGCCCCGCCTGGTAGGCTGAGCAGCCTCGATCTGGGGTGGCTGGTAGGGGTGCTGGGTCAGCCTCTGATCCTCGTACCCCATCACACACACAGTTCACAGCCGCTCAGCCTCTGGCCTCCCCTGAGCAACCCTCACTCCTGCTCTGTCTCCTTCCAGGGCTGGGAGGCAGGCAGCTTCTGGGAGATATATTTTCATCCAAATGAGGTCAAAGTAGAAAGCTGGGAATATCTGTCATCGTGCAAGAATGGTATGGGTGCAACAACCACCTCAAGGCGGGAAAGTGGGGGCAAAGCTGCTGGAGGAGTTAATGGGGGAGGTGAGGATAACAATAGCCACTATTTATGGAGTTGGCTGAGTCAGGCATGCTGCAAACCATTTATGTGTACTATCAGGTACTATTAGAATCCCCATTTTGTAGATGAGACAACTGAGGCTTAGAGCAGTTTAGAAACTTGTTCAAGCTCATATATCTGTCACGCTGCTGCCTCAGGCTCAAAAGTGCCACACTGCAGACCACCCCTGAAATTAGGTCTAGGACTACCAGTATTACCGATAACAGTCCTACTTGCTTTTGTATCTCACCTTAGAGTTTTCAAAGGCTTTTTGGATTTATGCTGATGACAGGCCCATAAGGTAGATGCTTGCTTTCTAACATCCATTTTACAGATAAATGAAATTGAGGCTTGGAGAGGCAATGTGACTTGTCCCAAGCCTCACAAGTGGTAAGTAACAGTCAGAGCGTGAACCCAAGGCTGGGTCTTTCTTTCTCTTTCTTTTTCTTTTCTTTCTTTCTTTCTTTCTTTCTTTCTTTCTTTCTTTCTTTCTTTCTTTCTTTCTTTCTTTCTTTCTTTCTTTTCTTTCTCTCTTTCTCTCTTTCTTTCTCTCTTTCTCTCTTTCTCTCTTTCTCTCCCTTCCTTCTTTCTTCCTTTCTTTGTTTCTTTCCTTTCTTTCTTTTTTTGTGAGATGGAGTCTTGTTCTGTTGCTAGGCCAGAGTGCAGTGCTGCAATCTCAGCTCACTGCAACCTCTGCCTCCCAGGTTCAAGCGATTCTCCTGCCTCAGCCTCCCGAGTAGCTGGGACTACAGGCGTGCATCACCACACCCAGCTAATTTTTATATTTTTGTAGAGATGGGGTTTCATCATGTTGGCCAGAATGGTCTCAATCTCTTGACCTCGTGATCTGCCCGCCTCGGCCTCCCAAAATGCTGGGATTACAGGCGTGAGCCACCGTGCCCAGCCTTGGGCCGGGTCTTTCTAAATTCTAGTCTAGTACTCTTGAGAAGACAATGGAAAAAAAAAAAAAATTCCCATCCCAAAGTCAAGGTGGGTCATGTATCTGTTTAGCTGCTTATCACAAGCTTATTGGAAGCTAGCTGTGTGCAAGACACCATGCTGGGCATGGCCATTCAGGGGTAGAGAAAGCAAATGGCTTCTTGCCTTTATGGAGCAATGGAGAGGAAAGCCCTGAAATTCAGTGTTTGGGGACTTGGGGCTGCCTTGGTCAGGGGATTCCAGGGAATGAAAGGCCAAAGAAAGATATCCTTTCTTTGCCTCTTACGGCACCAGACCATCTCTGGTTTGATTTCCTCGTGTTTTTCAGAAGCTGCACCTAAAGTCAAGAAAGTTAAGTAACTTCTCAAGGTCACACACAGAGACAGAAATGCAAGCCAGTTCTCCTGACTTTAAGGCTCCTTTCCGGTCAGCCTGGAGCTCCCTATTAATGGCAGGATGGGGACTTCCTAACTCTACAAGCTCTAAGTTCTGTCTGATGTCTTCTCACTACCCAATAGTGAAGGAACAGATGTGTGCCACCCATGCCCAGGTGAAGGCTCTCCATTTTCCTCACTCTGTGGCCTGGTAGGAGAATCAGCTGAATTCTTGCTGCTTTGGGTAATCTGGGGCTTTGGGGTCAGGAGCTGGGAGGTGCACATGGAACACAGCAGAACAAGAGGAAAGCCTACACCTGTGTGGGACGTAGCGTTTGGGCCATTCTGCAAGAATGTATGTGCACATCTGTGTTGCTCTCTGTTTCTCTGATACCAGCACTAGAAGGGTTAAGACGTCCTAGCCCAGGGGATGGAGAAGTTGTCTGCACAGGAAGCTTCTCTCGGAGTCCCAAAGGCCTGGGGGAGGGGGAAGGGGAGCGATTTTCTCATCTCTTTCCCAGGCTCCTCAGCCTCTCTGGAGACCCAGCTACATGCCGGAGAGGTGGCCCTTGACCCGTCCCCCTCCAGAGGCCCTCCCCAGCCTGAGGAAAGTCTGATCCCGCACAGGGCGCTGGGGCACTGGGAGAGTGGGATCCCTCCCAACTTCCTCACCTTGTTTTTTCCCACCATCTCACTTATTCCTCATTAGTGCCTACCCCACTCCTGTCCCAAATGCACCATATTCAGACCCTGAACTTCTTCCCCCACCCCAGTTCCAGGCCCTCAGTTCTCTCTTCCAGCCCCCGCATTTGTAATCTTCTAAAAATAAAAGCCTGTGATTCAAGTAGGCAACTCCGGAAATATACAATCCAGCCCAGGCATCCGCTGGGTGGGGGACAAGGAAGGGCCCACATACAGAGAAATACCCAGACCCAGTTCACCCCGCCCAGGTAAACACAGGAACACAGTTCCTGAGGAGAAATGCGGCAGAGGGAGGAGAATACTGCCAGGTGGGGCTCTTGAACTAAGGTCCCTAGCAAAAGAGCCTGGGGTCTCCTCGTGGCCTCCTGTCTGTCATCATAAGCCATTGCTCCCTCCTACTTTCTCAGCAATGGCTTAGAGAAGTGGGAGCTGCTTCCCCCAGCCACCAGCCCTCACCGTCTAGAGTCTGTACAAAATCCTTAGAAATCCAGGCAGCTTTGGGCCCTATCCCCTTGGAGGGCGTCCTGTTCCCAGGGAGGTGGAACTTCTTGAAGTGGAGTGTACCACTTCAGGCCCAGCTGTTCAGAGGCATATATTCCCCATCCCCATTGCCTCCTTCCACACCCTGGCCAGGCCTGAGGGCAAAGGGAGTCCAGGAGCTGTATCATCTAAGATTCCCCATGTATTTCCACAGAAAGGGAGGCTCTCCAGTGGTCTGAAGGGACTCCAGCCCCAACCTGGGCCACATCCTCAGAGTGACAGAAGAACTAGGATCAAATCACACTGAACTTTGGAGACAATCATTCCCATACTGGGCCATTTGGACTTCCTGGCTGGAATTTGTGTAACTACTCATAGTACATTTGGGGACCTCATGAACTATAGTAATAATTAATTAGAAGAATTATGGCTAACATTTTTCAAGCACTTACTATGCGCCAGACCTGGGCTAAGTACTACACATGCATCATTCTCACTTGGTCCTGTCAGGAACTTACTTTTATCATCCCTAACTTCTGGGTAAGGAAACTGAGGCCCGGATCACTCACAGAGCTGGCCCTAGGTCACACCAGTAAATGGCAAAGCTGAGACTTGAACTCAGGTCTGCTTGACTCCACAGCCTTTTCCCCTTAACCTCTGTGCCTGTGCCAGGGCATGACAATGTGGAACCCTGCAGAGGGACATCTGAAAAGCAACTGTTGTCTCAGGCTCAGGTGGGCACCACTCATGTGCTGGGGATAGAAGCCTACTGGGAAGCTGAGGTTTCTTTCTGTGCCACGTGGAAGAGTCGGCGGGCATGACACATGGGGTCAGACGATCCCTGGCTCCTTCCATATCCCACTGCACAGCCTCAGGAAGGCAGCAGCGGCCAGCTGCAGGGTCTCTGGGAAGTTGCCCCGTCAGCCTCATCCCTAGCTCCTCATCCCCAGCTGGCTGGCATCCTGACTGCCGGCCTACAGGCCTGACTGGCCCTTGCCAACCCCAGCCATGCAGCCTTCCAGACAGCAGAAATCCCATTTTCTTCCATTTCCTTCTTGGGGAGGAGGGAAGGGGTGCTGGGCAGGGCAGGCAGCCTGGACCAGGCCCCACCCACAGCATTGTCAAGGAGACAAAGAACTGACCAGAACCTGCCCCTCTTGTCAGCATCTTTGGGTCTCTTCTGAGCCTTTGTCAGCCCAGCACTTCTGCTGTTCCCCCACATCTGGCTTTTGCATCCTGGGGAAGAATCAGCTCCTCCTCTTAGGCCCACGGGAGCTGTCCAGCTCTTCCTATACATGAGCAATCCCTGCTCAAGAGCAGACATTTTGGATTACCGCCTTTTTTGGTTTAGACAAAATTTATCACATGCAATTAGGTGGTGTGCCTGGAGGATCCCACCATTAAAGTATGTGTGTATATGTTGAGTGTAGTAGGGATCACTCAAGGGACCTCTTAGACATGTTGCCCATGATAATAATAATGCTAACATTACTGGCTACCATTTATTATCAACCACAAGCCTGACACTGTGCCAAGCCCTTTACATGCATTTTTTTTTTTTTTTTTTTTGACGGAGTCTCACTCTGTTGCCCAGGCTGGAGTGCAATGGCATCATCTTGGCTCACTGCAACCTTTGCCTCCCAGGTTCAATTGATTCTCCTGCCTCAGCCTCCCAAGGAGCTGGGATTACAGGCATGCACCACCACGCCTGGCTAATTTTTTTTTTTTTTTTTTGGTAATTTTTGTATTTTTAGTAGAGATGGGGTTTCGCCATGTTGGCCAGACCAGTCTTGAACTCCTGACCTTAGGTGATCCACCCACCTCAGCCTCCCAAAGTGCTGGGATTACAGGTGGAGCCACCGTGCCCGACCTACATGCATTCTTATTTAATACTCAACAATCTTATGAGTTAGGTGCTGCTTGTCTTCACTTCACAGAGGAGAAAACTGAGACCAAAGTCTCAGTAAGTAGATGAGCCAGGATTTGAACCCAGACCTGTAGCACATAGGGCTTTCTCTTTTCCCTCCCTCCCTCCCTTCCTTCCTTCCTTCCTTCCTTCCTTCCTTCCTTCCTTCCTTCCTTCCTTCCTTCCTTCCTTCCTCCCTTCCTCCCTCTCTCCCTCCTTCCCTCCTCCTTCTTCTTATTTTTCTTTTTCTTTCTTTCTTCTCTCTTTCTTTCTTTCTTTTTTCTTTCTTTCTTTCTTTTTTTCCTTTCTTTCTTCCTTTTTTTTTTTTTTTTTGAGACAGGGTCTTGTTCTGTTGCTCAGGCTGGAGTGCAGTGGCACCACCATGACTCACTGTAACCTTGACCCTCTCCCAGGCTCAAGAGATCTTCCTGCCTCAGGCTCCCAAATAGTTGGGACCACAGGCATGCGCCACCACACCCAGCTAATTTTTAAAATTTTTGTAGCAAGACAGAGTTTTGCTATGTTGCCCAGGCTGACCTTGAACTCCTGGACTCAAGCAGTCCTCCTGCCTCAGCCTCCAAAGGTGCTAGGATTACAGGTGTGAGCCACCATGCATGGCCACATGGGCTTTCTTGTGGTCATTCTGCTCTTGGCTGGTTGGCCCTTGTGCATACCCTACTAGTGCACATGCCCCTCTGATAAAGTTGGTAGCATTTCCTGAAACTCTAAAACTGCTCCAGGCAGTTCTGCCGAGATAAGGCATGTCCTGCAACCTGGGTTGGGCTTTGCTTTAAGTCTCTAATTGGCTGCTAGCCAGCACCCACCTGACTTTACCAGACTCTTCTGATCAATAACTAGTGGATGCTTTTACATTCGTGAAGCATGGTTAAGTCCATCTCATTATGGCAACTCCTGATAGTTTCCCCCACCAAAGAATCCCTTCACCTCTTTCATGTTTGTCAGTTGAGCTACTAATTTATATGCTCCCTTTGTCCTTTGCTTTTAGGTCCTCCCTGATCCTCCCTCCCACTGTGACCTTGGGGGTCCAGGATAAATTCCATTAAAATTCCTGCTCCCTGTTCTTACCAGGATGGCCTTGATACATAAATTTAACTCTAGCCCCACTGTCTGTCTATCCTGTTATCTCTTTCTTAATATTTCTTTGGTCTTATTCCTCCTGCTCCTCCTCTGACTGTCTCTGGTGTCTTGATCACTGCCTCCCTCCTCTGAGCCAATGCCACGGAACCGCCCAACATGTGTAAGTGTGACTGCCTGGAAAATGTAACCTTCAAAGAGCCTGAAGTTGAGTGACAGTAAACAGAACCTTGGAGACCCAGACATCATCTAGGGTTTACATGGACTCAGCGGCAGAGACTTGGAAACAAGGCAAGATGAGAGAGAGGGAGGGATGGGGATGATCAAAAGAATGAGCTGGAGGGAAAAGTGGGAACTAGGGAGAAGTAATATTGATTCAACCAGGCCACAGAATCCTTGCTGTCAATGAGATAAGGGCCTTCGGAGATCAGCTAGTCCAGGAGTGGCAACGATGTTTCATGTCATGAGCTAATGTTGAATGATGAGTAGCAGCTGCCTGGAATGCATCCTGAAAAGAGAGTGCTGTAGTTGATTAGCAATGTCTGCCATGGGCATTGGATGAGAAATGGTGGCACATGTGCTAGGATTTACCTCTTTGATCTAGTTTCAACCTCTTTATTGTAGCACAACCCAGGAGTCTGCAGGGAAGGGACTTGTCCAAGGTTTTCACAGCGAGTTGCAGGCAGATCTCAAAGCTTTTGCGATCTCCTGAAACCCAAGTGGAATTTGCAAAACTAGATATCGACAAGGGACTCAGGGAGAGTGGTGAGTTTCAGAAGCCCTGAGTGCGGGATAACTAGAAAAGGAGCTTCCACTCTGGAGCTGTGGAGAAGAATGTGGATGCATTGCAGACCAGACACGGGTGAGTGCTTGATTCTCATGGAGTCATCAGTTATCTGGATCTGCCCAGCACCCTGGATACCTTTTTCACCTTTTTCCTCCCAGGGAGAAAAAGGAAACCCCTTAGAGCAGAGGCTTTGGCTCCCTCTAGACAAAGGGTAGAGAACTCAGTGAGGAAGAGAAGAGGAGGGAAAAATGGGCCTGGGCTGCGATGGCACCCTTAGGGGCAGAGCCACTGACTATGTGGCAGTGGAAAGGGCCCTGAAAGAAGGTGGCAGTTAGGAGGAGCTGAAAGCCAGGCAGGAGGCACCTGTGTGTTGGTGTGTGGGCCAGAGAAGAAGAAAGAACCTCCAGGTGACAAGAGCTGCAGAATGGGGATAATGATACCCTGACAAAGCAGCAGAGCTTGGAGCCCAGCCCAGCCAGGGGTCTGGAACAGCTAAGCCGCGATGCACCACTCACAGGTGGAGGATGTGGGCCAGTGGGTGGGATGGAGGTGGGGGCTGAGGTGGCCCAGGATCTGTGCAGCCTTGGAGGTTTGCTCCAGAGCTTTTGTCTCTGTTGTTCTCCCTTCTCTTTCTTTTCCATCCCATCTCTTACTTTCTCTTTTCTCCCTCCCTCACCCCTCTGTACCACAGAGTCTCCACTGGGAGTTGAAATAGGGGAATAGTGAATAGTGAGAGTGGTGGTGACAGAAAGATCTAGAAGCTGCTTTAATTCAGATCATCTGCCTAAGGCTATGAAAAGAAACTAGGCTGCAAGTGTCCCAGCAGCAGAGAATCAGATCTGGATACCACACCCAATTTTTCACAAGACCTAACTGAGATCTAGAAGGTGAAGACCTCCCCATTGTCAGTGTCACGTCAGTCAAGTCTCCCATCTTCCTTCCCTGTCTCTGTGACCTAACCTGATCTTACCCCAGGATCCCAGGGTGGGCATGTAACTGGACCTGGTCAATCTGTGCCTTCCATCTCCAGGACATGGTGACTCATTAAAAGTTAATCTGGCTGGGCGCTGTGGCCCACCCCTGTAATTCCAGCACTTTGGGAGGCTGAGGCGGGCAGATCATGAGGTCAGGAGTTCAAGACCAGCCTAACCAACATAGTGAAACCCCGTCTCTACTAAAAATAGAAAAATTAGCTGGGCGTGGTGGTGGGCTCCTGTAATCCCAGCTACTAGGGAGGCTGAGGCAGGAGAATTGCTTGAACCCAGGAGGTGGAGGTTGTGGTGAGCCGAGACTGCGCCACTGCACTCCAGCCTGGGCGACAGAGTGAGACTCCTCAAAAAAAAAAAGAAAAGAAAGAAAAAAAAAGTTGATCCAATAACATTAGCAGCGGATCTTTTGCTGAACTATTGAAAGATGAGTGGGTTCTTTCTGTTGGGTTTGCCATACTGGTCAGTGTAAGACTAGAGCTTCTTTTTTTTTTTTTTTTTTTTTTTTTTTGAGGCAGAGTCTTGCTCTGTCACCCAGGTTGTAGTGCAGTGGTGCCATCTCGGCTCACTGCAGCCTCTGCCTCCTGGGTTCAAGCGATTCTCCTGCCTCAGCCTCCCAAGTAGCTGGGACTACAGGTGCCCACCACCACGCCCGGCTAATTTTGTGTGTTTTTAGTAGAGACCGGGGTCTCACCATGTTAGCCAGGATGGTCTCAATCTCCTGACCTCGTGATCCGCCCGCCTCAGCCTCCCAAAGTGCTGGGATTACAGGCATGAGCCACCACACCCGGCCTAGAGCTTCTTAAACTGCTTGGAAAGTGGCTATCAGAGAGTAAAGCTAACACAATGGAGAGAGACCCAAAAGCTGGAGTGAGGCAGATGCCAGGTGACAATGTCTGAGCGCCTGGATTCAGCTATGCCTGAAGTCTATTCCTGTGCTTTTCAGTTATGTGACCAAAAAAGCTTAAGCCAGTTTGAGTTGTATTTCTGTCATTTGCATCTAAGAGACTCTAAGTCCACTTAGAGAAACAGAGGGAGAGAGGCCGGGCGCAGTGGCTCATACCTGTAATCCCAGCACTTTGGGAGGCCAAGGTGGGTGGATCACCTGAGGTCAGGAGTTCAAGACCAGGCTGGCCAATATAGTGAAGCCCCATCTCTACTTTAAAAATACAAAAAAAAATTAGCCGAGCGTGGTGGCACATGCCTGTAGTACCAGCTACTCAGGAGGACAAGGCAGGAGAATTGCTTGAAACCAGGAGGCGGAGGTTGCAGTAAGCCGATAATCGTGCCACTGCACTCCAGCCTGGGCAATAGAGTGAGACTCTGTCTCAAAAAAAAAAAAAAAAAAAAAAAAAAGAGAGAGAGAGAGAAATGGAGGGAGAGAAAGAAAACCCAGAGAGAGACACAACTACAGGGATGAGGACTGAGTCTGATGGGAAAGCAGGTGTGCATGGGGGTGGGGTGGTCATTTAGGATCACTGAACTGACATTCCACAGTGGAGCAGGGATAGCAGAACTTATCGGAAAGAACACACAGCCAAAGATGATTTTCCAGATGGGCCAATCTGAGGTTTCATGAAAGTTTTTTTGCTGCTACATAGGCTGTCTGTCTGTGTAATGACAGTAGTCCATCTGAGCTTCCAGTCTGCACAGGGCGTGGGTCTACTTGGGGTGGGGAGGAAGACAAGGTCATTGGAGTTTATCTGAACAGTCAGCAATCAGTTGCAACCAGTGTCTCTACTAACAACTCATCATGTAATCCTTGCTCCAAGACCAATCTTTGTCTGTCTATCTATCTATCTATAGACAGGGTCTCACACTGTCACCCAGGCTGGAGTGTAGTAGTGTGATCATGGTTCACTGAAGCCTCAAACTCCTGGATTCAAGCAATTCTTCCACTTCAGCCTCCAGAGTAGCTGGGACTACAGTTGCCTGCCACCATGGCTTGCTAATTTCTTTATTTTTTATTTTTTATTATTTATTTATTTTTTGAGATGGAGTCTGACTTTCTCGCCCAGGCTGGATGCAGTGGCACCATCTCAGCTCACTGCAACCTCCGCCTCCTGGGTTCAAGCAATTATTCTGCCTCAACCTTCCAAGTAGCTGGGATTACAGGTGCACGCCACCACGCCCTACTAATTTTTGTATTTTTAGTAGAGATGGGGTTTCACCATGTTGGCCAGGCTGGTTTGGAACTCCTGACCTCAAGTGATCTGCCTGCCTTGGCCTCCCAAAGTGCTGGGATTACAGGCGTGAGTCACCACGCCCGGCCATCTCCGGCTACTTTTTGTACTTTTAGTTGAGACAGGGTTTTGCCGTGTTGGCCAGGCTGGTCTCGAACTACTGGCCTCAAGTGATCCACCCACCTTGGCCTCCCAGAGTGCTGGGATTATAGGTATGAGGCACCACACCCGGCCAATTTCTTTGTTAATTGTAGAGACGAGGTCTCCCTATGTTGCCCAGGCTGTTCTTGAACTCCTGGGCTCCAGCAATCCTCCTGGCTCAGGCTCCCGAGTAGCTGGGATTACAGGCATGTGCCACCATACCCTGCTAATTTTGTGTTTTTAGTAGAGATGGGGTTTCTCCATGTTGGCCAGGATGGTCTCAAACTGCTGACCTCAGGCGATCCACCTGCCTCAGCCTCCCAAACTGTTGGGATTACAGGCATGAGCCACCGCACCCGGCGCTCCTCCTTTCTTACAGCTACATAGTCATTCAGTTTATTTATCCAGTCCCTTACTGATGGACATTTGGTTTGTTTCTGATATTTTGCTTTGCAAACAAGAACATCTAATACACTTTGTGCACATGTATGAGTGTTTCTTGAGGATTTATTCCTAGAAGAGAGATTGCTGGCTCAAAATATGTATGAATTTTTCATTTTGAAAAATACTGCCAAGTTGGAGTGGAGAACTTTTTTCTGTGAAGGAGCCCTCCATCCCTAGGGCTGAACCAGTGATGAAAGTCACCCCAGGTAGAAAGAGCATAGCCTTTCCATTCAGATGTATTTGGGTTCAAATCCCAGTTCTGCCACCTCTTTCCTGTGTGACCTTGGTTAAGTCACTTAACCTCTCTGATTTTCTGTTTCCTTAACTGCCCAGTGGAGATTGTAACAGCTGCCTCACAAAGCTGTTGCAAGGATCATATGGCATCTTGTAGGTCAAGCCTCTAGCATGGGCCTGGTGTGCAGTAGGCTCTTGGCCCATGTTGGTTTCCTTTTCCTGACTGAACCATTTTCTGCATCCATCATGGAAGATAAGCTCTGGGGAGTGGCTGGGGAAGGTGATTTATTAATGAATGTCACACAGAAGTCAGGACTCCACGGTAGCCCCTTCTAAAGCCCACCTCTAAAAGCAACTCTTAGAGTTAAGGACCATTTCAAGTAAAATTGTAAGGATCTGCTTTTGAGGAAACAGCGCAGGGTACCGACGGAGATCAGACCTCACTGGAGGACCTCTTCCTAAATGATCCCTTCACCCCAGACACTGCCCTCCATGCCTCAGTCTCTGCAGAGGAGGAGGAAGAGAATCCTCAAGAAGAGGAGGGTGGCTGGCTTTTACACAGGGAGTGGCTAGACTTGTCTCTTCATAGAGAATAGAACCAGAAAACAGACATTGGACAGACTGAGGTTGGGCAGCAGGGTGGTATTTCTGTCTTGGCACACAGCATGAGTGTGAGGGAAGCGGCAGGGTGCCCCACCGGAGGTCCCCACCCAGGATGGCCTATCCATCTCCCTGTCTTGGTTGAGGGGGAGAGGTCTGGAAATCCTTTGGAGGTAGTGGCCAGATTGTATCCAGCCAGACCCTCAGCAATGCCAAAAGCCTCTTAGCTGCAGGTCACTGTGCTCCACTGTCTCTAGGCCACTGCCCCACCTTCAGGGCTTCAGTTTCTTTCTTTTGGAAACTATATGGGACATGAGAATCCCAGACTGGGCTGCCATTCCTGGAAAAGGATGTGTGTGTGAGGCTGGCAGCCGCTGTGATGGAGCCTGAGGTGGTGATATTGGCAAAAAAAGGCGGAGCTGAGCAGCATGGTGACAGCAGTGGTGACAAGGCCTCCAGTACACGTAGCCATGATGAGTGACACTCGGTAGGGTAGGCTGTGGCACCTCTATCCAGAGTCTAAATGCTTGCTTTCAGTTCCATCTCCATATATTACATGCTGTGTGGCCTGGGGTCAGTAGCTTGCCCTTTCTGACCTCGGTTTCGTCATCAGTAAAATGAAGATGCTAATATCGCCTGTCCTGTCTTCCTCAGTGTCTCCAACCAGCAGTGCTTTGAACATGCCACGAGGCAAGAGTGAATTCAGGTGGAGGTAGTTTGCTAAAAGCAGCCCAGGTAGGAGGAGATGACTGAGCAGAACTGGCCGTGTTATCCTCAGAATGATTTCTTACTTCCCCAGGAGACTCCTGTTGCTGTGACGATTTTTCCTGGTTCTCAGTCCCTGGACTCTGGGGTAGCTGAGATCTTCTGGCTGTCGCCTCACATAGCATCTCACAGTGATGTCCTGGCTTCCTGCCCAGGCCCCATTCACCAGTTCTAGTGCTGACCCTGCAGGTCCCAGGTCCCTCCCAGCCGGCCTAGAGGCAGGGCCCAGGCTCGCTGGAAGGAACAACAGGAGACTTGCCTGAAAGCCAAATGTTCTACCCAACAGGACCTGATTATGGTGGCCAAGGGGCTGGACCTGGGCAGTCTCACCCAAGGCACACTTCTCAGGGGTCAGGAGAGTTTCAGCTCTGTGTTTACACATGATTCTAGGCTGAGGGGGAGAGAAAAAGCAGGGTGCGGGGGGTGGCAGATTAGGCAAGGGAATGTGTCCCGTTAGCTCATAGTGGAAGTGGGCTCTAGAGTGCCTTGCCCATGCCCTCTTCATGCTCTAGAGAGGTGGGCAAAGGACAAAGTATGCGACTACCCAGGAGAACCAGCCTCCAGATGGAGACTGGAGATGAAGGCCACTCAGTCCCCTCCATTGCAAAAAGAATAAAAGAAAAGAGTAGGATAGGCCAGTGCTTGCAAATAAACAGGAGGGGGCAGTATTGGGGCAATGACCTCCATCAGGGAAGGTCAGGAAGGGACCTGTCTTTTGCTGAGCACCCAGAAGATGCACCTGCACAATTTCATTCATTCTCACAACCACCTTGTGAGGTAGGCACTATCTCCATGGCTCCATTTGGCAAATGAAAAAGATGAAGGTCTGAGAGGTCAAGTTACACTGCTGGGAAGAGGTTGACCTGGAGTGGAAACCCAGGACTGCCTGTCTGACAGCTGAAGGGGCTTTTCGTTCCTTACCTCCCTTCCCAAGGGAGGGTCCCTTCCCAGACCATCCCTCCTGCACCTCCGCCTCTCCCAGGCCATGCATCTATGTCCCCAGCCCCCTCCAACAGCTCCATCTCCCTAGAGCTCCTTGCATCTCCTCATTCACTCCTCACTCTTGCTTCCTCTTTGGAATCCAGCCACAGGCTTTTTTCTTCCATCTGAGGGAGAGAAAATGGTCTCGTTCCCCACCCCCAGGTCTTTCCATCCTCTCATCCATCCAAACCTAAGCGTCTCTCTCTCTCCTCCCCTCCCCCTCTCTCTTTTTTTTTCTTTCTGTTTATCCATCACTAGAATCCACCCCCCTTCCCTCTTGCCTGTAGGTTCTGTGGCTATAATCAAATCATAACTTTTATTAAATTTAAGATTACTTTTTAATGGAATCAATTTCTTGTGTGGTGCTTCTCTGCCTGCCCGCGGGCTCTGCCGGCTCTGCGCTCAGCATCCCCACCCGCACAATTGTCTCTGCCGCTGGCGTTTCTGGCTAAGCTGCCTCTGAAGGAGGGGCAGGTCTGCCATCCCTAAACACACACAGAGAAACACACACACGCACACTCCCGCACACACACCAAGATGCACCTTCCTGCAAGGCCCAGACACACAGCCGCCAAGCCCCAGGTGCCCATGCTGAGCAGCGGAGAGTGGGAGAGGGGCAGGGGCAGGAGGAGAGAGCTGCAGAGAGAAAGACTGAGGGTGCAAAACAAACACGGAGCCGAGCAGACATTTCTCAGCCTGTTAATTTCCTACAGTTCTGTTTTCCAGCCTCAGAAACAAGCTGGTTTCTGCCAGTCCACCCCCTTCCCTCTGACTGCATTGTGCAGCTGGTAAGCAGAGAGAAGTTGCAGGGAGGAGGGGGTTTCAGAGGAGAAGCAAAGAGATTCAGGTTTTCATATGATTTATCGAAGTACAGGCAAGATGCAGAGATGCTTCTGAAGCTGTGACCCCCAAAAGAAGCCCAACTGGGAGATTTGCAGGCTGGACCAGTCTAACCCTACAGGTCTGGGTTTCAGGACGAAGGGAACCTGGGGGTGCTGCAGGGAATGCTTTGCAGGTAGGAGAGAAAACAGAAAGAGGGGTTGGAGGGCCACTTTGATGGAGGGAGCAGGGGCTGGGGAGAGGTATTGGGGGGTTCTCAAAATGAGCTCATGGGGGGCCTGTAGATGAGGGTTTGCAGACTCAGCAAAGACTTGGCTGCCTCCTTAAGGCATCGGGATGGCTCTGGGCTCTGCTCCAGCTTTTCTGGGAGGCTCCCTGGACAGTCTTGACAGGAGATCATGGGTGGGCAGGTGGATCTGAGGCCTGAGGGTGGCCCCCCTTGGCCCACTACACTGTCCTCAGCGCACATTGTTAGTAAACTGAGTGTCAGGCGGGAGACCTCATGTTCATCCAGGTACATGTTGCAAAGCTCAGTGAATAAGAGCACAACCTTTGGAATTAGAGAGATCCACAAATCTAGACTCTGAAGCTTTCTAACTGTATGACCTTGAATAAGTGACCTAACTTCTCTGAGCCTGTTTCCTACTCTGAAATAAGGATTCAGTAAAGTGATGCATGAACATCTAGCGTAAAGCCTGACAGAGTAAGAGTTCAAGTGGATTGCTAATGTTTGTATTATATCTTCTAAGCACTAACCAAATGCACACACCTAGCCCATGATCCCCTGTACGTAGGTTGATGGGGACCAGACAGGCCTCCATTCTTGGATGAAATTCAGGCTGGGACCAGAGACCATGATGTGAGTGACAGTTCCCAGGATTGGAATTCAGGACACAGCAGGGCTCTTCTCCCTCCTTCAGGTGGAAGAGTGGCTGAGGCTTGTCAGGAGAAGAGGTGAGGGACTGATGAAGGTCCCGGGGTACTGAAGGCCAAACTCCCTTCCTCACCCCTGATTTTCAGGGAGCCATGAACCTGAAGCTGGGTTTCCTCTAGGGCAGAATAAAGGGAAAACATCCTGTGGCCAATTCCTGCCCTGCAGCCTCTGATAGCCTCCTGTTGGTTTGGGGGACTTTAGAGGGCTCTGACATCGTTAGACAAGGCCTAGAGAAGGGGGTCTATAAAGATTTAATTTGGCACAGGGCATGAGTGCCCTTTCTATCCCTCTTGTCCTTCAACCCTAGGGGGTAGGAAAAAACTCAAGAATGCAAACAAGGTGCAGAACTGGAAAAGGCTGGTTCTGGTAGTGAAACCCCTCATGTACCCAAACTTGGGAGCAGATGCCAACATGGCTACAGTCACAGTACAACCAGGATCAGCGGCTCGGCCCCATCAGGCTGTACTTTGGAGCCCAGCAGCTTCCTTGGAGAGAGGGACAGCTGGAGCCTTCTCTCCCAGGCAAGAACTCACCTCTCATCTTTCTATTACCCCTAAAAGGAGGCTGTTTCAACGGGCTCAGCAACTTCCTCGGTTTGACCCCTGACACAAGCATGCCTGCTGAATCTACACCTGGACCTATAGACTTGTAGAGTCTGGGTCTGGATGTTCCCACAGGACCATTATCAGTCATGCATACAGAGCTTTGCTGCCCAAAGGGACTTTCTGAGGGCTGAATATTATTTACTTCAACTCTCCTTTGACAAGGCACCCAAGGCCCAGATGGGGAAAGTTACACAGGACTGTGATGGAACCTGATCAAGATCTCCTGAATCTTCCCAGTGCTGCTTGCTGTGCTTTGTGGCCCTTTCTCTGGCTGTAACTGTAACCCCACCTATACCTTAGGTTGCACACGCTCACACAGCACTTACCATGGGCCACGCACTTGCTCTGTGTTCCCAGCCACCCTCCGAGGCAGGTACTATTATGATTCCCATTTTGCAGCTGGGGAGGCTGAGGCTCAGAGAGATTAAATACTTCCCTAAGCTAGTATGTGGTCAAGCTAGAATTTGAAACCAGAATGTCCTGCCCCAGAATCTAGACTCCTAGCCGCTGTGCTGTGCTAATGCTCTTCTCTGGAAGCTTCACCTGTACCTGGACACATTTACCTTCACTTTCCTCTTCTTCTGTCCTTAGCTTTCACCACCACCTTCACAATTTCTCATTTCAGGCTAAGCCAGATAATCAGCCCAGACACAAGGGCAGGCGCAGCACTGCCAGCAAAATCCCTTTTCCTTTTATCTTCTCCATCACCATCTTAGCCTTATCACGTTCACTATCATGATCAACATCACCATTTATAAAGTCTCTAATTGCAAATGACTGTGTACCTATAGACCAATGCAGATCTAACCCCTGCCTTGGGATGGGAGGATGGGGCTTACAGTAAAGCCAAACAGCAGTTTAAGCCACATATACTCCCTCCCTTTGTAAATAAAGGTACAAAACCAGAATGTGGAAGGCAGTCTCCTTCTTAGAGACTTTTCTGCAATAAGATGGAGGTGGTGAAGGAGAAGTTTCAAACGGCCAAAGAGTGCCTGCTGAGGGAAATTAATCAATGGCCAAGAAGATTGCTTGTCATCTTTCAATATCTATAAGAAATAACGAGCCTCCAGAGAGGGGGCTAGAGCTCCAAGGGAACAGAAGATCAGTGGGTACTCTGCCCAACTCATGCCTCTAAGGAGCTGCAGGAGAAAGATGGAGCCATAGGTAGCTTCTACCCCTTTGGGTGGTGGCTGACACCCATCTCCCCAGCCACAGTATCTCTCACAGCCCCTGGAAGCCAGCAGCAAGCAACACTGCCCAGGAGTTTTAAAACCGATTCTTCCCTTGCGCCCAAATCCCACCCACCTCCCAACCCAATGAGCTTGCTTGTTGGCTGTCCATGAATGTTGGCTGCCAGAGGTGCCATCATCCGGCACAGGATCTACAGGAAAGAGGGCAATGGCTTCCCGGACCAGAGTCTCCACCCAAAATTCCAGCCAAGGCCCCAGAGCTCCCAGGACCTGGAGAATTTTTTCCCCCTGGTTGTACTTGGAATTGGCTGGTTTTCTGGGCACCAGGCCCAGCTCAGTTTAATTTTTGTTTATTTTTATGTACAGATTCTCTTCTGTTTGGGGATGAGCTTTGTGTAAATTATTATTATTTATATGATAAAGAATAAATCACACCAAATAAAAAAACCCACAATCTCTTTTTCTCAATAGAATTACTGAATTAGGGGCTGAAAGGAACAGCCGACGTGCTGGGGTTTGGTTCAGTCAGGCTTTGGACACGGATTCTCGCAAAACATCTTAGTAAATGGGCTCCGTTATCCTGGATTTGATGCTACCCACAGTCAGCAGAGGCATAAGGGACCTCCTAGAAAGATGGCAGCGGTTCAGGCCTAAGGGTGGCTTCCTGGTCCTCCAGACATCCCATCCCTGGAGAGATGAGTCGGGCATTTTGAAGTGATTCACTAACTCAGAATGGGGAAAAAAAGGGAAAACAGAGGAGTTGGGGATTCTTGCCAGAACATGATCAAATGCCCTGAATTGGGGTGGGGGTAGGGTTCATAGGAGTTACTTGAATAGTGGCATTATTACATCAGGGAAAAATGAGCCAATCATTTCTTTGCCTATTCATTAAATTTGCATGCCAAGACTCTATTGGTTGGAATGAAATGAGTCAGGAGGCAGGGATGCAGATGGGCAGAGGACCAGCTGAGCCTGGAAAGTGTCCCCAAGTGGCCCCCATCCCAGCCAGGGTAAGGAGAAGACAAATTCACCAAAAATAGTGCACCCTCAACAGAACTTGGATAAAGTTCTGTTTGGGAACTAGATAAAGACCCACCCAGGGCAAGGAATCCATCCTGGGGCTAATATCCTAAAGACCAGATGGAGGAAGAAGTCAGCAATAGTTGTTTTTTGCTTGTTTGTTTTTGTTATTTTTGTTGTTGTTTTAAATCTCCTAGGACCTCAGGCTATCGGAGATCCATACCCGTCCTGCTACCAGAGAGTTTTAAAAAACATCTAGGCTGGGCGAGGTGGCTCACACCTGTAATCCCAGCACTTTGGGAGGCCGAGGCGGACGGATCATTTGAGGTCAAGAGTTGGAGACAAGCCTGGCCAACATGGTGAAACCCTGTCTCTATTAAAAATACAAAAAATGAGCTGGGCATGGTGGGATGTGCCTGTAATCCCAGCTACTCAGGAGGCTGAGGCAGGAGAATCGTTTGAACCCAGGAGGTGGAGGTTGCAGTGAGCTGAGATCGTGCCACTGCGCTCTAACCTGGGCCACAGAGCGAAACTCCATCTCAAAAAAAAAAAAAAAGAAAAAAATACACACACACAAAAACATCTGGCACCATTGCCTATCAGCTTTTTCTCAAACTGTGTCCTCTTCCTAGAATGGACTTCTCCTATCTTCCCACCTAAGTCCTACCTTTGCGTTGAGGCACAGCTATGACCAGCATCATGGTGGGGTCCCAGAGCAGGGACTCTGGTGTCTCCTCTTGAGCTTCAAAAAGTCTACTCTGCCACTTAATAACTGTGGAAAATTTGGGCAAGTCGCTTAATCCTCCCTGAGCCTTAGTCTCCCCATCTATAAATGGGATAATAATAGCGATCACACATACGCAAAGGCTTAGAATGAGGATTAAATCAGAAAGGCCACATGTAAAATGTGCTTACACAGTAAGTGCTCTACTAAAGTGGTAGTTATTGAGAATGATACTCTAGTAAGCTATCCCAGAGCTCCCCAACTGGGAATTAACTGTGTCCCACTCTGACATGTACCTTGGGAACACAGAGATTCCACCTTAAGGTTTCCGACTAAATCATTTTTCACAATCTCCCCTGAATCAGCTATTATGTAATGAATCTGGCAGTCCCTAGCCATGCTTTGCACTTAGTAGGTGCTTGCTAAGACAATAAATGCTTGTTTAAAATGTTGCCCAACTAGTCAAATTCTCAAACCCTGTAAAATCCCACTAAATTCTAATCTCTTTGTCATGTGTCCAGCCACTTCCAGTGGAGTGGAAAATGGGGAGCAGTGGAAGATGGGCTGGGGCCCCAGGAGGAGAGGGGAGATGAGAGGTGGGAAATAAATGGAGCCTGTAAGGGGTTTTACTGTGTCCAGGCCACATGGATCAATCTGTTTCCACCGCTCTTCCATAGGGCACTTTAAATTCCACCCTCTCTTTGATTAACCAATGGCTGACCTGAGACATATCTGCTTATGCAGGTCCTCATCCAGCCAGAGGAGGTGGATATTGATTAGCTAGACTAGGGCAATGAACTGTACAGGCTCTGGATTGCCTAAGAGGCCCCTTGAGAGGTGGTCCTTGTAGGTGAGGGAGGTCTCTGAGTCACCGTGAGTACTCATGCACTTGCCCATGAATAGCCATACATTTATATGTGTATGTTTGTGGGTAAATACTGGCCGTTTTATCTTAGTGTGTATTCAGTAATTCATTCATTTGTTCATTTATTATTATTATTATTATTATTTTTAGATGAAGTCTCACTCTTATCCCCCAGGCTGGAGTGCAATGGCATGGTCTCGGCTCACTGCAACCTCCACCTCCCAGGTTCAAGCAATTCTCCTGCCTCAGCTTCCTAAGTAGCTGGGATTACAGGTGCCTGTCACCACGCCCAGCTAATTTTTGTATTTTTAGTAGAGATAGGGGTTTCACCATGTTGGCCAGACTGGTCTCAAACTCCTGATCTCAGGTGATCCACCCGCCTCGGCCTCCCAAAGTGCTGGGATTACAGGTGTGAGCCACCGCGCCTGGCCTGTTCATTTATTTACTGAGGCCCTACTGTGGGCTAGCACAATGCTGATGCTAGAATGTGGTAGTTGCTAAGACAAAATTCCTGCCCATACTGAGCTTTTTTTCTAGCGAGTGGAAAGAGTAACAGTAAACAAGCAAATAAATTAACAATTTAGTTTTAGATTGTGAAAGTGCTGTAAAAATAATGAAACAAGATAAAGGGATAGAGAGCAACAGTGCATGTAGAGGGAGCTCCTTTAGGATGGGTGGTTTGGGTCAAGACCTAAATGATGAGAACAAATCAGCCTCAGAAAAAATCTGGAAACAGAGCTTTCCAGGCAGAGGGCACAGCAAGTGCAAAAACTCGGAAGAATTGCTTTGGGCCAGTGACTCTAGAGATCTGTGTCATTCTGAGGCAAATGTCAATCAGCTTTTATTGCACGTACACATTTGTATCTTTCCATTGCTGTTAGAATCATGCCGAATTCCTCACTGAGACCTACAGTCTTACAACCCCACCCACTGGCCTCCAATCCCACTGGCCTCTTCCGGTCCTTGAATAAGACTGGCTCCCTCCTGCCACAGGATCTTTGCACAGTCTGATCCCATCACCCTGCATATTGTTTCCTCCCCTCTTTTGGGAGTTAAATCCTTTCTTTCTTTCTTTCTTTCTTTCTTTTTTTTTTTTTTTTTTTTTTTTGAGACAGAGTCTCGCTCTGTCGCCAAGGTTGGAGTGCAGTGGTCGGATCTTGGCTCACTGCAAGCTCCGCCTCCCGGGTTCCCGCCATTCTCCTGTCTCAGCCTCCCGAGTAGCTGGGACTACAGGCGCCTGCCACCTCGCCTGGCTAGCTTTTTGTATTTTTTAGTAGAGACGGGGTTTCACCGTGTTAGCCAGGATGGTCTCGATCTCCTGACCTCGTGATCCGCCCGTCTCGGCCTCCCAAAGTGCTGGGATTACAGGCTTGAGCCACCGCGCCCTGCCAGTGGGTTGTTAAGGAGAAGTGGGCGGGGTTCCTTCTAAGGAAGGTCTTACAAGAATGAGAAGTTTCAGGGGTAGAACAGGTGCCTTAGGAGGTAGTGAGTTCCCTGTCCTTGGGGGTCTGTAAGCAGACAGGAGAATACAGGGAGGGGCCCCAGGGAGTCTTCATGTCAGCATCAAGGTTCTGTGATTAGTAGTCCACCAGCTGATCAGGTCCTTCAACCCCAACGCAGCTGTGAAAATGGGAGCCCCAGGTGCTGAGTGGTGCTGGGTCTGACCCAGGGAGATAAGCGTCTGACTTAAGGAACTTGGTGGTGGGCAGGGTCATTCCCAGCTTCAGACTCGATCAGGGACTCTAGGTGGCTGCTGCTCCCCCTCCTTTCTGCCTAGCTCTGAAAGGGCTAGGAAGGAGGGAAAGCAGTGGGTGGGGGTGGGAGGAGGAGCTTCCGCACGTCTTAAGTGGCTCCCCAGCTGGAGCTATGGTGCATATTTTAAGTGGAGTTTACAGACAATGGATCTCTCTAGGGCTTGGAGGGGAAGGAAGCAGAAATTCAGGACCATTCTGTGAATTCCCAAGTTCTTTGTGTC
Organism: Macaca nemestrina; assembly: GCF_043159975.1. Taxonomy (NCBI): domain Eukaryota; kingdom Metazoa; phylum Chordata; class Mammalia; order Primates; family Cercopithecidae; genus Macaca; species Macaca nemestrina. The sequence continues at coordinate 38,629,107 of NC_092130.1, forward strand.
CATTGTGTGCAGAACAAAGCTGTTTGTTCGGCACATTCACTCAAGATGGGGGGTGGGGGGAGATGGTTAGGCCCCAGTGTTCCGAGGTTCTTGGAGGGGCGGGGCTGCTTAGGGAAGGGGTGGATGGAAGCTGGAGGAACTGGGTGTGAGCCTTAAGGGAAGTGAGGATTTTAAGTATGGTTGTGTGCGTTTGAGCTCCAGGACAGCTCCCTTTAGTAGAAATATTGCTTCCCCCCTACACCTCTCCACCCTTCTCTAGAGATTCTAACCCTCAGAGGCTTCTGACGTTGATGTGTTGTCCAAAGGGTTGGGTTGGGAGGCTGATGGGGGAGTGGAGCTGTCTGTTCACCAGGTAACCTTGGACAAGCCACTGCCTCCCGGAGGCCCGGAGCCCTCACCCTCTTGCTCTGTTTCCACAGTTGAAGGGCCAGCTAGAGATGGTCTCTCACAGCCACAAAATTAGGTCCCCTCTGCACCACATCCTCAATCTCACCAAGCCTGGGCTCCTTCCTGACTCTCACCCAGTAAGTTCACAGTCTTGGTTGCCAGTGGAGGCTATGTATCCCCAGAGTGAAGGGGAATGAGAGATGAGGCCAATGTAGGGCCTAGAACCTCACTAATGAGAAAATCCCCACTTACTGGTTAGTTAGCAGCTGTTGGACACTGTGCATACATTCTCTTATAGGGCCTGGATTAAAAGCCCTGCTCCTAGCCAGGTGCAGTGGTGCTGCACACCTGTAGTCCCAGGTTCTCAGGAGGCTGAGGCGGGAGGATCAATTGAGCCCAGGAGTTTGAGAACAGCGTGGGCAACATAGCAAGACCCCGTATGTTAAAAAAAAAAAAAAAAGCCCCATAGCTGGGTCACCTTAACCACCTTAACATCTCTGAGCCTCAGTTTCCTCTCTGTAGGATAAACTAGATATAATGATAATAATAATAATAATAATAATAATAATAATATCTACCTCACTGGGCTGTTTTGAGGATTAAATGAGATATAACATCTCAAGCACTATCTCTGGAAAGGTGGTAGAGTTCATAAATGTTGGTCATATACCTATATATAATTACTATCTCCATTTTTCAGATATGGAAAGCAAGTCTTGGAGAAGGTAGGCATCACACAGTGAATAAATTAGGGCAGATAATTCAAATCCAGGCTGGTTGATTGTGAAACTGAGTTGCTGACCATTGCTCAGCGCCTCCTGCAGAGATGGGACTGATGCCTGTCCTGACTTTCCGACAGCACCTGCCAATGGTCCAAAAGCCAAGTTTCCTTCTCCCAGCAGGAGGAGTTGCATTGTTTAACCAGGGCTGGGCTCTGAGAATCCCCTCTAGCCCTTCCCACAATCCTACTGTAAATCAGAGTCCCCTCACTCCCCAGTGACCTCTGCAAGGTAGTGTCTTATGCTGGAGGGGCACCAGAGTTAGGGACAGGAGCAGCCTCAGTACTCCTGGGCTGAGTTCCAGAGCCCAGTTGTTGCACCTGGCCTCTGAGCTACAGTTTGGCTGGTGGCTGGAGACATGGGCCTGGAGGCTGGGACCTGGCCCTGCTATGCTTGGAGCCATAAGGCCATCAGACAGCCTGGCTAGGTCTTGGATCTCCACAGAGATAGAGCTGGGAGAGGCACAGATCCATGAACTGAGACAGAGCTGGGATTGAGAGTAGAGGCTGGAGCCTTGGGGTTGGGGGGTCCATAGGTTGGCAGAAGGCACTGAGCCATGGCTTCTTCCCATTCCTGTCCTAGCCCTCATCCACCATAGTCCTACTCTTTCCATTCATTTCACTCTCTCTGGTTTTGGGTTCTCCATTGAATGAGAAGAGGAAGAAAAAAAGGGAGAGAACTGGGGGAAGGGGTGTCCACTTTGCCAATGTGAAGCAGTTCTTGTTCTGTGAATGAAGGTGATGTGGGTTCAGGGTGGAGGAAGGGGGGTGGAAAGAAGCGCTGGGTAGGGCAGCTGGGGATGGGGTTGCCATGGGAACGGCAGCCTGTCAGGAGCCCTGCCTTCAAAGCTGAGGTGCGTGTGTTGCAGGTTCCTGGGGGAGGCGGGTGGTGTATGTGTGTCTGGGGTGGGGAAGCAGCTCTGATGTAAGCCCCCTGGGACTCCAGCTCCTGGATTCCAGATCAAAACCTTAACCTGGGTGGGAAGCAGCATCATGTGATGCTTCCTGGCAGACACCCCTCAGCCTCAAACCCTTTTCTGTGGAATGTAAGGCAGAGATGGGGGTTAAATCAACCCTGGGGGGAGGCGGGCTGTGATGGAAGTCGTCTGCCAACACTACCCCCTTCATTTCAAATGGGGCAGGAGGGAAAGGGGATCTTACTGTGGGCAGGGAGGAATGGGGAAAAAGGGGGTTTGCTTCATCCTCTAGGCCTCGGTTAGGGGCCAGGCTCCACAATGACAGTTTCCTGAGGCCTCTGGCTCCAATTCCTCAGAAAGCTTGGAACCTAGGAATAGGGCACAGAGGGAAGGAAGCCCACTGGGCTGTTTGTGAGATCTCCAGCTGCCCTCACTCCCATCTCACACCACCGCCAACATGACCCTCTGGCCACTAGGGGGGGCCATGGCCCAGCATCCATGTGGTTGAGGGACAGGTCAGTCCAGAAACCCAAGGTGGCCCAGTGGGGCAGTGTGGCTGAGATGTAGCCTCAGTGGCATTTGCCTTTCACGAGGTTGGCCCAGCTCATCCAGGCCCCAGCAAAACCTGAGGGGCTTTAGAGGGCACTCAACCTCCTGGTGCTGCCAATTCAGTCCCGCCTTCTCAGCTGCCCAGGCAGACCTTTCCAGAGACCACCAGCCAATTCAAAACAGCTCCCAAGTGCCTACTACTCGCCAGCACTGTGCTAGGCATTGCCAGCGAGTTTGAATCTAATGTGAGAGATGGACACTAACAGAGGCTTAAAACACATGCACCATAGTCAGGAAAACCTGGACTTGAATCCTCACTTTACTATTTCTAACTGGGTGAGTGACCTTGGGCAAGTTACTTAATTTGTGTCTCAGTTTCCTTATCTGCAAAATGATAATAGTACTGGAGATGCAGGGAGCTGTGAAGAGGATTAAATGAGAAAGCGTGTTTAAAGCCTTTGCTGTAGCATCTGGCACACAGGAAACCCTCAGTAAAGGTAACTATTGTTGGTAGGTGAACCAGGGTGCTGAGTACTAGCATGGAGGTAGAAGCAAAGCAATGAGCAGTCCTGGAGAAAAAAAAATTCAATCTGGGCTGGGCATGGTGGCTCACACCTCCTAGAACTTTGGGATGCCAAGGCAGGAGGATCGTTTGAGCCCAGGAATTCAAGACCAGCCTGGGTGACATAGAGAGATCCTGTCTCTACAAAAAAAAAAAAAAAAAACCTAAAAATTAGCTGGGCATGATGGCACGTGCCTGTGGTCCCAGCTGCTTGGGAGGCTGAGGTGGGAGGATCACTTGAGCCCAAGAGGTTGAGGCTGCAGTAGGCCATGATCATGCCTCTGCACTCCAGCCAGGGCAATGGAGTGAGACCCTGTCAAAAAAAAAAGAAAAAAAAAGAAGGAGAACTGGACTCGGTGGCTCACGCCTATAATCCCAGCACTTTGGGAGGTCGAGGCAGGCGTTATCACCTGAGGTCAGGAATTTGAGACCAGCCTGGCCAACATGGTGAAACCCTGTCTCAACTGAAAGTATAAAAATTAGCCAGGCATGATGGCGGGTGCCTGTAATCCCAGCTACTTGGGGAGGCTGAGGTGGGAGAATCACTTGAACCCAGGAGGCAGAGGTTGCAGTGAGCCGAGATTGCACCACTGCACTCCAGCCTGGCGACAGGGTAAGACTCCATCTCAAAAAAAAAAAAAAAAAAAAAAAAAAAAGAAAGAAAAAAGAAAAAGAAAAAAAAGAAAATTAAGAAAATTCAATGTGTTGAGATTATCAGGGAGGGCTTCCTGATGTGGTGCCTGATATGGGCCTGAAGGAAAGACAATATTTCTTTTTTTTTTTTTTTTTTTTTTTTTGAGACGGAGTCTCACTCTGTCGCCCAGGCTGGAGTGCAGTGGGCGGATCTCAGCTCACTGCAAGCTCCGCCTCCCGGGTTCACGCCATTCTCCTGCCTCAGCCTCCCGAGTAGCTGGGACTACAGGCGCCCGCCGCCTCGCCCGGCTAGTTTTTTGTATTTTTTTTAGTAGAGACGGGGTTTCACGGTGTTAGCCAGGATGGTCTCGATCTCCTGACCTCGTGATCCGCCCGTCTCGGCCTCCCAAAGTGCTGGGATTACAGGCTTGAGCCACCGCGCCCGGCCGAAAGACAATATTTCTATAGCAGGGTTGGTAAGGGCTGTAGCAGGTAGAAGGAACTCCAGGAGGAAAGGCATTTAGGAATCTTTATTTCTTCCTTGCAGCACAAAATGGCAGCCCTATGTCTCCCCCCTGGGGCATCTCTCTCCTACATCCCTATTTCCAGAGGCTCTCCCACCCACCTGGAACCCTGCCTTGGGCTCCCTCCTCCTGCTCCTCCTCCTCTTCCTTTCTCTTTCACTCCCACTCCTATTCATCTTCTTCCTCCTTCCTTCTTCCCCTAGAAAAGCCAGCTCAGAGAGAGCACGTTTCATAAACAGTGACCACTGCCCTGTGAGTGTCTGGACCAGTAGCTCTCACCCAGGGGTGGTTTTGCTCCCCACGGGACATTTGGCAATGTCTGGGGACATTGGTTGTCACAACCGGGGGTGGGGGGATGCTGCTAGCTGCTAGCTTCTAGTGGGTAGAGGCCAGGGATACAACTGAACATCCTACAGTGCACAGGACAGCCCGCACAACAAAGAAGCACCTGGTCCCAAATATCAATAGTGCTGAGGCTGAGAAACCTTGGCTTAGGTAGAGAACGGCAGCTGGGGAGAAATGCAGCCCCCTGCCCCAGGCTCCTCCAAAACCCCACCCCAAGAGTCTCTAATCCCCTTCCCCAGTCTCTTCCCATCTTCTAGTCCAGCCCTCAGTGTCCCCTGGCCTCATACTACCCACCACTCCTGCGCCTCTGCCCCCTCTCCTAGGGTCTTGTCCCCGCTCTTATCCTCTCCCACCTTCCCACTGTGGAAGGCCTGTCAGGCAGGAGTCAGCCTGCGGCTGCACGAGGCTTCGGAGACCGAGCTGCCTGCTGCACTCGGTGCTGCCTGTCCACTGATTGGCCGAGGCTGCCGTTTCCATGGTGATCTCTGGCAAAGCCCAGGCCCCCCCCCCCACCCCCTTAGCCCCCGCGACAGGCCCTATTCAGTGGCAAGAGCAGCGACAGGCAGGTTAATAAAACAGGAGCCGCGTGAGGAGCCGGGCTGTGGGCCGAGGTCCCAGCGTGGTGGCCCGCCCGGAGGAGAGGGGGACGGATGGGGGCAGGGAGCGAGGAGCTTGCTCGCTGCCCAGTCGCCGCCCTCCCCGACTCTGTCAACTGCAGGTTCTGGGGCTGCACCAGCTCTCGGGGAATTGGGGTTTGTCTCCTGGAATGCACCTTCCCATAGTGGCCTCTGGGGGCAGTGTCCCCTCCCCCATGGGTTCCACTGGGCCCCTCTAATCAGAAGGGTTGGAGTTCTGGGGCTGGGGCTGGGGAAAGGGAGAGATGGAGATGGGGTAAAGAAGAAAAATGGCAGGGAAAGACTAGAATGGGAATCGGGCGGAGACTGGGGTGAGATGGGGATGGGTGGGAGTGGAGTCCAGGTTGGGGATGGAGAAATGAAAAGGGGAATGAGGAAGGAGATGGGAATGAGGCCACGGGGAGGAAGGGATGAGTTGGAGGAAATGGAGGGTAGAAAACTGCGCATGGAGAAGAGGCTGGGATGGGGAGAGGGAGGGAGCTGGTGGAAGGTGCAAGGTGGAGACGGGCGTGGGATGCAGGAAGAAGGTGGAGATGAGAGATTGGGATGGGAGCTAAGATTGAGTGAGATGAAGAAGGGGGGCGTGGGAGAGGGATGGAGAGGGTTGTTAAGAAGGGTGCGATGAGGGAGAGAGTGTCTGGGAGATAGGCACAGCCTCTGACTAGCTCACCTCTATGCCCAGCACAAGTGCTCAGCAAGTGTGTGCTTGTCACATAGTCCATGCTCACACATGTTTGTGGAATTAATGAATGGGGTGGGAAATGCTGGGCTGTAGTGGGAGAACTTTCCTGCTGGAATCAATGCCACACCTCTTCCTCAATATCAACACTGAGTGCTCCCAGTGGAGTCTGTGCCAAACTCCTTCATGGACGACCTAATTTGGTACTTTCAATAATCCTTTGAGGCAGGCACTATTACTATGTGACAGAGGTCCAGAGAGGTTGAGTAACTTCCCCAAAGTCACACAGCTCTGATTCTTGCCTCAGATACAGTGGACACATGGTCAGCTTCTGTGTCTGGACCTGAATATTTGGCTGAAGACCCAAACCACGCAGATTGGTGGTTGGGGAGGGCAGGGAGTTCTGTGTCACAAGAGCCCAAGATTGGAGACTGGTTGTGATGCTGAGTGGAGTGGCAGGCTCCTGGATTGCCAACCATGACTCAGTTTTCCTGGCTGGTGGAGATGCTAGGTCTGCTGTTGCTTGGTGCATCTTGTAGTTGCAGTTCCATATGACAGATGCAGAGACCCTTAGCAGTTCTCAAATGCTGTCCCTGAAGTCATTCATTTTGAGACAATGGGGAAGCCCAGAGCAGGTGCCCCAAGGTGTGGAGTGGAAAGGACTTTGAAATAAAATAGTATAGTCCAGCTCTGCCATCTGTATTGTGGCCTTATGCAGATGACTTAATTTCCCCAAGCCTCAGTTTTTCCGTCTATAAAATGGAGATAATAGTACCACCTAGGGTGATGATACAGATTACAGTGAGATGATATCTATGGAAAAATTGGCACAGAGAAAGTTCTCAGGAAATGTGGTTCCCTTCTCTCCAGGGTGCCTTTGCAGGTGCTTCTGTTTCTCCTTCTGGGAAGTGTGTGATCCATCACTCCAGGACCCAGAGGGGAGAAGGAGAAAGAAGGGACTCCTGCGTCTGTGTTGTCACCACCTCCAGAGGACTCAGAGTGAGAAGGGGAAACTAAACTTTATAGGCTTAGAAAGAGAAGCAGGATGGGTAGGTCCCATGCAGTGAGGATGCTTTTTTTTTTTTTTTTTTTGGTCTCCTGAGAAGTGGTTGATGGATCCAGGCTGAAGGAATGAGGTGGAGTTCACACCCCATAACTTCTCCCTCCACTCTAGCTCTTCCCGCCCCCAGCCTGAGCAAGGGAGGACCACTGAGAGAGGCCAAGCCTCTGAACCAGAGCCAAAGCCTCTCCATCCCAGGCCGACCAGCTGGCTGCTGCCCTTCCAGCCTGCTCGGTGGCCAGTTGGGCCAGGCCAGTGGCTAGGAGCCCAGGCCTGGAAGGGCAGAGGCGGCTGCAGCAACCTGAGCACTCGATAAACCATTAATTCTTAATAAACGACAGGCTGTGCATTATTTAACAATAATGATACTTTCTGTTCCATTATAGATTAAAACACCGGCCTCTTCTTATTAATCCTACGTTTCAAAAGCTTGTAAATCCTGCACAGCCGGAAGAGATAAAAGCCGGCTCATCCCCATCCCGGGGCTGACATGCTTGCACTGACAGTGGCTCAGCGGCTTGACTTGTGTATGCACACGCGTGTGCTCTGGGCCCACCCACCGCCCACCTGCATCGACAGCTGCAGGTGCAGGGCTACCGCCAGTCTCCACCTTAGCTGCGCTCTCCCTCCCTCAATCACCTGTCTCTCATTTTTGTTTTTCTTCCTCAGCGTTTTTCTCTGATTTTTTTCCCTTTTTCTGTTTATCTGTTCTTCTCTATCTTGCTTCTCCCTCTCTTTGTATCTCCCTGTTTTCTCTGCTTCTTCTTCCTCCTCTTTTCCAATCTCCCCCTTTCTCTCTGTCTCTCTCACACACAGATACACACACGTACATACATCACCTGCCTCTCCATCACCTGCCTCTCCTTCATCTTCACACCATTCAACCAAACAAACCTGCAATGTGCACAGACTCTATCTCCATATGGTCTTTGCTTTTTTCAGGGGTCCTCAGAGGGATGTGGTGGGGAGAAGGAAGATAATTCCATAGAGAAGGAAAAGAAGGAGGAACACAGAGAAGAAAGGCAGAGGCAGAAAACCTGAGACCAAGCAGGCTGAGTAGTTTCTGAGCCCTCTTGGCAGACTCTGAGAGTCACACAGAGAGCATCTAGTGCAATCCTCAGTGGATGCTCAAAGCCCTTCTGTATTGCCCTCAGGCTGTATTTACATACTCCCAGGGACAGGGAGCTCACTACCTATGGAGGCAGCCTTTTATATTACTACGAAGAAAGTTTCTTCAGTAGGAGTTCATATTCACTTTCAGCCTTCCTTTGGCAAATGCCAGACCTTTGGAAATCTGAAGGCTACCATTCCAGCTTCCTGATGACACCTTCGGTCTCAAGCTAACCTTCCCCATCCTTCCTCCAGACCTCATGTGTCAGTGGGCTGAGCCCTTCCTTTATCCTAGTTCACCTGTTCAGTGCCACCAGAGTGTGTCAGAGAACCAGTAAAAGTGGCTCCAATGCTGACCACAGTCCTTCCTGTGGTGCAGCCAGAACACAGGCCAGCTAGGCCCTCCTCCCATCTGGGGATCAGAAACCATTACAGAAGGTTTGAGAAGAAAAATCACACTGACCTTGAATGTTTCTCCCAAGGTCATTGCAAAAAATAATATCTGTTGTGGCCGGGCGCGGTGGCTCAAGCCTGTAATCCCAGCACTTTGGGAGGCCGAGACGGGCGGATCACGAGGTCAGGAGATCAAGACCATCCTGGCTAACATGGTGAAACCCTGTCTCTACTAAAAAATACAAAAAAACTAGCCGGGTGAGGTGGCGGGCGCCTGTAGTCCCAGCTACTCGGGAGGCTGAGGCAGGAGAATGGCGTGAACCCGGGAGGCGGAGCTTGCAGTGAGCTGAGATCTGGCCACAGCACTCCAGCCTGGGTGACAGAGCGAGACTCCGTCTCAAAAAAAAAAAAAAAAATAATAATAATAATAATATCTGTTGTCATTTATTGAACTTTTACTACACAGTAGGTACCCTGTTTACATCCCTTATCTTGTTCAATCCCATAAGCGTTGTTCCATTATTATTCCATTTTGCAGATGAAGTAACACACCTGGAGTGATTAAGTTAACTTGGCCATGGCGACACAGCTAAGTAAGTGGTGAAGTCAGAATTTGAACCTGGTACTGACTCTGAAGCCCTTGCTTTTAATCTGTGGATATTCTCCCCAGCTATTTGGAAGCAAAAGTTTTTTTTTTAGTCTAGTGGGCCCCCAAAGTCAGAGAGACTGCTGTCCATGAAGCTAAAACATTCTCTCCAGGACTGGACAAATGGTGTCCCACCATGGGCTTTCCAGGTGCGGGTGGAGCTGGGGTAGGGATCTCTGGCATTTCGGTTTATATTTGCTGGATGTTTCTTTAGGTCGAAGAGGAAGATAGTGTTCCTAACACTTACTGAATATTCTATCTGCCAGGTTCTATTCATCTCCTTTAATCTTCACCATGACTCTGTGCAGTGGATGCTAGCCCCATTTTAAAGAGTAGCAAACTGAGGCTCCAAGAGGCTAAGTCGCTGGCATTTATGCTTATAGCTCATGAGTTTTGGAGTTTGTCTGTGATGTTTCCTAAGAGCAGATGAAATGGAACACTTACTTTTATGGAATGAAGCGTTGCCGGATTTTTTTTAGAAAGGGCAGCGTGGTGTGTGTGTGTGTGTGTTTGTGTGTGTGTGTGTGTAGGGTAAATGGGAGAGGAATAATCTTCAAGAAACACAGAATTGGGGAGGGGAGCTGAGCGGCTTTCTCCTTTTTTTGAAATGCACAAATGGGAAATTTAACCTGATCCCTTGTGGCTTCTGGGCCAACCCCTGAGTGAAGTCGGATCACTTTTGCAAAGGAAAATTTTATCCATTTTTTGGCTTTTATGGGGCTTCCTCAATAAGCAAAACCTCTCCTGTTGGTGCTTAGAGAGGATTTCTCTGCTTGGCCTACAGTGATGCCGTGTAATCTCCCAAAAAATATGGTGCTAATATTCGCCGGGTTAGGGTTAGTTATTTTTATGTCTTTGTCATTTTGTTTCTCCGCAGCTCTTTCTGCCGCCTGGAAAGGACGTGGCGGACACTTTATTTCCAGAGTCATATTTTTTAATTTGATCAAAGCAAATTTCACTCGTTCTCTGTATAAATTATTTAACTCATTTCTTTTAGGTTAAATGTCTCAGTAGAAAGATAGAAAGTCTTTCCATCACATTTTCTTCCAGGATTTTAATCAGCTCCTGTAGATTGTATGAACTTCTTTCCCAGTCCTCCATCCTTCTCTGTCTTAAGTCTCTTTCCCTTCCTCCCTCTCTCTCCCTATCTGCTCTTCTCCGGCCTCTGCCCCCAACTCCTCCTGAGTCCTGGGGCTCAGCCCCAGCCTCCATTCCCTTATGGCTCTGTGTGGGGAGTATGGGGGCAACTTGAACACGCAGGGCTCTAGGAGCACACAGCAGCCCTCTTCAGTTGGATGAGTTACCAAAGGCACCCTTCCTCTGAACTGACCCAGCCCACAGCCCTAACAGCTGTGTCAGGGCTCAATGGCAGGCCCTGCTTGTCCCCCTCAGCCAGCTCTCTATGCACAACCACAAGCTGCTGCTCCTGCCTCTGCCAAGACCTGTGCCTGCCCCCCCACTCCCATTTCGCCTCTAGGGCTGCTGGCTTAGGCTGAATTTCAATGTAGGAGCCTCTCCCCAAATTCCAGCTGTTTCCTAATAAAAATTCTATCCTACTCAATCAATGCTCCTTGTCACAGGCCAGGTTTCTTCGTGTCTTATTTCACTCTGGTCTGGTTCCCTCGGTCCCAGGGCTCCTCAGGCAGACCCCTCCTCCCCAGAGGCTTAAAGCCGCCCTCTGACAATAGTGCAGGGCTGGGGGTAGGAGACCCAGGCAGAGGTTTGGGGCTAAGAAGTGGGGTGCTGCAGAGGACTTCCTCCAGGGAAGGGCTTGGACTCTGTGTGGGGCCCCTGCCTCCTACCTTGGCAGCCCCGTCTCTGGCCCCAGGCACTGTCAAGGGAACAGAAAGCAGCAGGGCAAGCTCATTACCCGTGGACACTCTTCCTTCCCTCATATCACATTGTTTCAGCCAAGAACAAGTCTCCAGTGGGAATTCCCTTTCGTCTTACTTTTAAAATATACAGTAATTAACAAACTAATGCTATTAACTGCAACAACGAGGAAATTACAATAAAATTGCTGCAGAGTCCACAAGCAGTGGGTGTAGGGACTGGTGGGTCCTGGCTCCGTGTGGAGGGGAGGGACCCAGTCTGGGCCCAGGTGTCATCATCTCAACCACAGCAGGGCCCTCTCAGGCTGGGAAACTTCTGCCAGGGCTGGTGAGTCCACTGCAGGTCAAGCCAGGGCTTGGACACAGCTACTCCATTTCCTGTGCAGGAAGAGTCAGGATCCCGGCCATTCTTCCAGCCCCGGAGGTTTGCTCTTTTATGAAACACTTAAATAATAGAGCTGTGGCCCAGTGCTGACCTGGGCATGTCTGTGAGGACATGGCCCCTGCTCTGAAGCAGGCCCAGTGACTTCCCTTCAGGGTCACTGTAGGTTCCGACAAGGCCTCCAGAGGATGAGGCTCAAAGAAAGCCTTGGGGAGGGACTGCTGTGCCTCCGCTGCCTCCTACTCTGGCCCTGCGGAAGCATCTTCAGGGGCTCCCCGTCCATCCTCCTGCCTTCCTTCCAGCACAGTCAGGCTGTGCCTCCCTTCCTGGGGGAGGTTTTGCTCAGGTACAGCTAAAGATACCAGGAAGGAGTAGGTCTGTTGTTGTCTGATTGCCTGGAAGTCTGTTCCCAGTCTGACTTCAGTCTTTCATGCTGTAGTCCTCTGTAATTTCCTCTGGTGAGTTTCCAGCAAGCCTGGTTGATAAATTCCATGGGTCTCTCCCATTCCTTCCTCTTTCCCTCAGGTTTTACAACCTCCCTGTCAGTCCTTAAATCCTCTTCCCCCATCAGGGAGCCATGGTCACCAGAAAGAGCAACCTGTTCTCATTCTCCCTCTCTAAACTTTCTCCCAGAGGCCACTCATCGCCTTGCATACCAACAAATGTCTGCTCAGAACTTCTAGAAGTTCTGTTCAGTTACCCACAGAGAAGTTGCATGCTTATTCCGTTTTACAGATGAGGAAACCAAGGCTCAGAGAGGTTAAGTGGCTTGTTTGAGATCACACAGCCAGGCAGAAGCATCATCAGGACTAGAACTGTGGTTATGTTTTCCACAGGTCCCCACCTTCCTTGTCTCTTCTTGTCTCTTAGGGGAACAGATACTCCAGGGGAGAAGAGAAAAACCTGGCTTTCCTTTATCTCCGTGGCTATGCTGGCCTGGGGAGGTGAACAAAAAATAAAAAGATAGCTCATTTCATGTATCTCATTATGACGCCAGCATTATGAATTGTGTTATCATAATGCAGATTGTATACATGGGGAAACTGAGGCCTGGAGCAGCACAGAGCTTTGCCTAAGGTCACAGTGCTGGTGGTGACCAGAGTCAGAACTTAAACCCAGTCCTGTCTGCCTGCAGAGCCCACCCTTGCCCTTAGCCACTCGCCTGAAGGGTAAGACCCAGCCCAACTTGAAGTCGGTGACAGTGAGTCCAGCCGGGCTGAGTGTGGAGTCCGAGAACCTCATTAGGAGTGAAGCTGCCACATGTGTCAAAACCCCCGCCAGCCCCACTCCGACTTGCAGCACACAGTGTAAACATCCTTACTAATTCACCAAACTCAATCACGTTACCGGGATGGATTTTCCCATCATTACTCCTGAGTGAGTGACAACCTGCTCAGACACTTGCCTTCCCCGCTGCCTTGGGAGAGTCTCAGAAATCAGAATGCTTCGCTCCCTAAGTTGATTTCAACTTGTCCTAAAGTCATTTTAATTGGTGAAGCGTCAGAGGCAATTTGGGTGACTTTCTGAGAGCCCCTTGGCACCAGCACTGGGCTGGCGGGGAGTGGTGCTCGAATGCTACCTCCACCCTTGGTGGGCACTTTCCCCTCTGCTGATTGGTCAGGAGGCTGTGCTCTGTGCTTTATTTTCATGTTTCTTGCTGAAGTTCCTCCGGCTGGTTCCTGAGGATAACAAGATTCATTTTCTCAATGGCTCTGACAGATAGGATTGTTATTGTTATTACACTCATATACCACCTTTCCTCCGAGGAGCTTAAGGCGCTTTACAAATTTGAAAATTATCTAATAATCTTCCAGCAACCCTGAGAGATGGGGAGAAGCTGCAGTTAGAGGCACTGCAGTGCAGCCAAAGGGCCCCCACACTCCTCGCCCCGACCAGGGAGGGCGGGCATGTGGCCATGGTTGGGCTGAGGACACTTGGGGCTTGAGGTCTCCCATGGCTCCTGCTGAATAAGGAAGAGGGAGATGCCTTGCTGGGAGGAGGGAGAGAGAAGAAGGGAGGAAGGAAGAGAAGAAGGGAGGGAGACAGATCCAGCTCCAAAGGACAAAATCCAATGGGAGGGAGCTCAGGCAAGGAGAGTTTTCTTTAAAGACACAAGAAATGAGAGGAAGCAGGAGGCTCCCAGGGGCTTGCGGGTAGGAGAGCCGAAATTCAAAATGGAAATCTACCAAAGCAGCAACTAGGCTGGTTGCAAAGGACCCAGCTCAGGCATGAGAACATGGGCAGAAATATCAAGAGAATTCAAATTGCAAATTTAGATGCTTGCTCTGAGGTGGGTGTGGGAAGCCTCTGTGGACCTCTTTTTTTTTTTTTTTTTTTTCACCTGTGAGCTGAGATGTATGGCATTAGGTCTCTGCCAACCTGACATCCTATGATTCTGTATTCCTTAAAATTTCGTCTTGCCAGAGGTGCCCATAGTAATTGCAGCACCTTTACTAAGCGTGAAGGGAAAGCTACTATCAAAGTGACAGAAGGGCTCAACTGCATTGCCATTATTTTCTCGAGAAGGAGGTGTGCAAGACACCGCCTTATTTGAGGCTGTCCTTTTGGGATTAGGGATTTTGATGGTTCTAGGCAGTAGCCTTTTGGGAACCAAGTATGGTTAAGAGCTGGTCTCTGAGATCAGACAAACATGGTGACCTTGAGCAAATGACATAACCACTCGGACCCTCAGTTTCTTCATCTGTTCAAGAATAATGATCATGATGACCTGAGGATACTGTAAGGATGAACTGAGAGTTCTTGGCACAGTGCCTGGCACAGTCAGCTATGAAGTTGAAGATGAGTAGAAGGGAATATAGATGCTGGCAGTAGGGTTTCTTCTAAACACCTATCCTCCCTCAAGGGCTGGGACAGCCCTGGCAAGATTCAGGGGAAATTAGCAGACTGGGGATTCAGGTAGGAAGGGTGAGGCAGGGGCTGAAGACCTGGCATGATGGCCTCTGAGGCATCTATTCTTCATCCTCTTTCTGCACCAGGACCACCAGATCATGGCTATTATCCTAATTCTCTTCACTGCCTTTTCCACTGCCCTATCTTCCCCTGCAGCCATGCCTGGTGCTAGAATTGCATCATGAGCCCAGCCTCTAGAAAAGGCCTGTGGTCCCCCTCTGCTTTGGCCGGTGTGGGGGCCCTTGCTGAGGGGCCCAAGGGAGGACATTAGGAAGTGAAGGTGGTTCTATAGACTGGAGTCTGAAAGGCAGATTGCAGAGGAAGGACAGTGAGCTGGAGAGAAGACAGAGAAGCTGTGGAGGGTGAAGAGAGAACGCAAGACAAGGAGGCCCTTGTAGTTCTCTCCTTCTATGGAAATGAGACACAGTAAGTCCTCACTAGATGGGAACTATTATTAATACATATTTCTAAAAAATAATTAAGAAATTCCAAAACATTCAGTTCTCCAAGATGCTGTGAAGCTGGTATCATTCACCCATTATCACTTAGGCATTCATTCAACAAATATTTATTAAGCACTGACTTTGTGTCAGACCCTATGCTAGCCACTGGAGTACAATGATGAGCAAAACCAGACATGAACCCTGCCCTCATAGAGCTTAGAGTCTAGTAAGGGAGAGAGACATTGAATAGGCAAATATACAAACGAAATAACTTTTTTTTTTGGATTCTGTCGCCCAGGCTGGAGTGCAGTGGCGTGATCTCGGCTCACTGCAAACTCCGCCTTCCGGGTTCACGCCATTCTCCTGCCTCAGTCTCCCGAGTAGCTGGGACTACAGGCACCTGCCACCACACCCGGCTAATTTTTTGTATTTTCAGTAGAGACAGGGTTTCACTGTGTTAGCCAGGATGGTCTCAATCTCCTGACCTTGTGATCCGCCTGCCTCGGCCTCCCAAAGTGCTGGGATTACAGGCATGACCCACCACGCCCGGCCAAACACACGAAATAACTTTAAGGCCAGGCATGGTGGCTCATGCTTGGAATCCCAGCACTTTGGGAGGCTGAGGCAGGTGGATCACCTGAGGTCAGGAGTTTGAGACCAGCCTGGCCAACGTGGCAAAACCCCGTCTCTACTAAAAACACACAAAAAATTAGCTGGGCATGGTGGTGCCTGCCTGTAGTCCCAGATACTCGGGAGGCTGAGGCAGAAGAATCATTTGAACCTGGGAGGCAGAGGTTGCAGTGAACTGAGATCATGCCATTGCACTCCAGCCCGGACGACAGGGCAAGACTCTGTCTCAAAAAAAAAAAAAAAAAAAAAAAAAAAAAAAAAAAAAATAGTCTGGGTGCGGTGGCTCACACCTGTAATCCCAGCACTTTGGAAGTCCGAGGCGGGTGGATCACGAGGTCAGGAGATTGAGACCATCCTGGCTAACACGGTGAAACCCTGTCTCTACTAAAAATACAAAAAAATTAGCTGGGCGCAGTGGCGGGCGCCTGTAGTCCCAGCTACTTGGGAGGCTGAAGCAGGAGAATGGTGTGAACCTGGGAGGCGGAGCTTGCAGTGAGCCGAGATCGCGCCACTGCCCTCCAACCTGGGTGACAGAGCGAGACTCTGCCTCAAAATAATAATAATAATAATAATAATAATAATATAAAAAATTTTAAATGTGCTTTGTTCATTTCATCAGGTACTAAACAATATCTGGGAGAGCAAAACTGAGGGGACCAATCCTAGAGGGCTGGCCAGGGAAAATCTCCCTGTGGAAGTGCTAGTTAAGATAAGATCTAAAGGCCAGATGGGGGCCACCTGGTGGCTCATGACTGTAATCCCAGCACTTTGGAAGGCTGAGGCGGGTAGATCACCTGAGGTAAGGAGTTCGAGACCAGCCTGTTCCACATGGGGAAACCTCATCTCTACTAAAAACACAAAAATTAGCCAGGTGTGGTGTGGTGGTGGGCACCGGTAATCCCAGCTACTCGGGAGACTGAGTCAGAATTGCTTGAACCCGGGAGGCAGAGGTTGCAGTGAGCCGAGATTGAGCCACTACACTCCAGCCTGGGTGACAGAGCCAGACTCTGTCTCAAAACTAAACAAATAAATAAAAAATAAAGGTTGGATGGGAACCGTCCAGCCACAGATTGAAGAGGGAAGGCAGAGGGGACAGTGATGCAGAGACCGATGGGCAGGGTCAGCAGGGTGTGGGCCATGTAGGGTCTTGGAAGAAGGTAAAACAGTTTTTTTTTGGTTTTTTTTTTGTGGTTTTTTTTTTTTTTTTTTTACTCTTAAGTACAATGGGAAGTTACTGAAGGGGAATGATTTGAGTTTTTCATGATCCCCTTGGCTTTTGAATGAAGAATGTAATGGGGAGGGGGATGGGAGTAGAAGTCACAAGACCAGTGAGCAGGCTATTTCAGGAGCTAACAAAGTAGAGAGCCTCACATAATTTCTACCCTCCACTCACTCAGGGTCTGGAATACAGTGACTCTCAATGTTGGTTAAGTGTTAGAATCACTCAGTGAGTTTTAAGAATGCTGATGCCTAGGCTGCACCCAGACCACTCAAATCAGGATCTCTGAGGCTAGGATCCCGCATTGGTCCTTTCTGAAGCTTCCCAGACGATTCCAATATACTGTCCCAACACAATCTCTATCTCCAAGAAGAGGAGGAAAGGAATTCTTTGACTGAGCGCCTACTATGTGTCTGTGGCTATGCCAGTTTAATTTGCTTACATCAGTTCAGTGAATCCCCACCACAACTGTCAGAGATGGGCATTATTGTACCTACTTTATGGATGGGGATACTGAGACTCAAAGTATTTTGCTTCCCTTCCCCCTGCCCTTGAGGAAGTCACTTAAGCCTCTTTGAGACTTGGTTTCTTTGTGTAAATTGGAGATAATTTCTATTCCATAGAATTGTCAGGAGAATTAAACAAGGCAGGGCTGCCTACATCTGGAACATATTAAGAGTACGATAGATTGTAACTATTATTAGCAGAGCCCCAGGCCCCAGAGTTAGTAAGAGGCGGAGGCAGGCTATGAGCCACCATACTGCACTGTCCCCTATCGCACAGCCACCAACTCCACGGAAGGAGGCTGAATTCTGGCTTGTTCCTGTGGATTCCCAGTGAGTCCCAGCCCAGGCACAAGGATCAGAGCACCCTGACCATGCCTCCAAGTCAGCATCCACACTAGACACTCTGCCGCATGGTTGCAATTTTAGTAGTCCTTCCCTGCTTTTCTCTGAATTATGATTCCCTTTCACAAATAGGGGCAAGTGGCTTGCCCAAAGGCATAAAGTAAGTTAAAGACAGCTAGGGGTGAGGGCAGGTTTCCTGCCTAAGACATTTTCCTCTTCCACAAGGGAGTAGAGGGGAAGAAGAGGCTTGTCGCATTGGGGGAGCTATTATTAATATATCTTTTTAAAAATAAATAAGAAGTTCCAAAACATCCAGCCCTCTAAGATATTGTGGAGCTGATATCATTGATTCATTATCACTTATTCATTCATATCACTAGAGCTAGTGCTGGGGCACCAAGAAGGGTGGGTGGTCTGAGGGCAAAGGGCGGGGCCAAAGCACTTCCCAGCATTGGTGGTGCTTCCAGCAGACCCTGGCTAGACCCAGCACCATGAGAGCTCCCACTGCTATCCCTCTTCCCAGAGAGGACCCCCAGCTGGAGCTCAGATGTTTTTGTCTAGGTCTACTCTGCCCATGCTGGGGACCCTGTGGGTCCCCCAGCCATGTCAGTAGAACAGAGTGGCTATGAACACAGGCTCTGAAGTCAGGCAGACTTAAGCTTCAATCCCAGCCCTGCCTCTTTTGAGCTGCAATATCTGGTATAGGTCTCTTAACTTCTCTAAGTCTCGGTTTCCTCATCTGTAAAATGGAAATAAGTGAAAAATAATGTAGATCAATTTGGTTGATAAGGAAGGAGCTCCAATATATATTATTCTTTGAAAACAAAATGAAACCAAGATGCAGAACCGTTTTAATATAGTATGAAGCAAACCAAATGATTAAAAAAGGGATATCTCTCTATGTGGCGGGGGGGCTTGCATATCATAGACTACATCAGAAAGTCCACAAAACAACGGAACACTGCTTCTTTGCGGAGTAGGGCTGGAGTTGGAGTAGGAAGAAGAGTTACTCTTCATTGAGTGTAGCTGGTACTATTTGAGTTGTTTACTTTGTGGAGATTTTATTTTTTATTTATTTTTTATTTTTTGAGATGGAGTCTCGCTTTGTTGCCCGGGCTGGAGTGCAGTGGCACGATCTCGGCTCACTGCGAGCTCCGCCTCCCGGGTTCATGCCATTCTCCTGCCTCAGCCTCCTGAGTAGCTGGGACTACAGGCGCCTGCCACCACACCCGGCTAGTTTTTCTTTGTATTTTTATTAGAGACGGAGTTTCACCATGTTAGCCAGGATGGTCTCAATCTCCTGACCTCGTGATCCACCCACCTCGGCCTCCCAAAGTGCTGGGATTACAGGCGTGAGCCACCGCGCCCAGCCGGAGATTTTATTTTTTCAGCTAAACTGCTTTTTAAAAATTGGGTTAATAATACTTAGAGGGTTGACTTGAGAATTAAATGAATTAATGCATGTAAAGTGCTTAGTACAATGCCTAGCACAGAGCAAATATTCAATTCCACACCACAGATATTCATTGGGCATGTGATAGATTCAACTGGTCCTAATTCTTCACTGCTTCCACCACTTCCATGCCCTTGCCAGGGCATCAGCACTTTCTTTGGCCAAGGGGGAGCTGGCATAGTCGGGCATGCTCTTTTGAATTCATTCCTGTCTTTTGTAGAACATGCCTCAGGTAGCTGCTAGTTCAACAAGGATGAGAGATGGGGGGGCGGACCTGCACCAAATTCACAGGTTAGAACCAAGCCCATCTGAGCCAAGTTTAGATCAACCAAAACCCAGTCAACCTGCAGGAAACAATACTTATTGTTTGTTGTATGACCCTGACTTTCTGAGTGGTTTGTTATACAGCATTACTGCGGCAAAAGCTAATTAATATAGAGCACCTACTATATGCCAGGCCCTATGCTAAGTACGGGGGATACAGTGGTGAACAAAGCCAGATACAGTTCCTGCCCTCATGGAGTTGATTCTCTAATGATGAGAGGGCCATGAGAGCATTTCATGGCAGGGAGTGTTGATCTAGGTAGGGGGTCAAAAAAGCTTCCTGAGGAAGTGACACTCGAACTGAGGCCTGAAGGATGAGTACAAGTTAACTAGGTAAACTCTTCCAGACAGGAATAGAATGTTCAAGAGCCCTGAGGCTTGAAGGAAGCACGGCTCCTACCAGGGACTGACAGTGGCTGAATAAGAGGGGCAGGAGTGAGAGGAGGAGGTATAGGTTAGATGATTGGGGGTGGATGAAGATCAGGCAAGGATTTTTTATTTTTATTTATTTATTTATTTTTGAGATGGAGTCTCACTCTGTGGCCCAGGTTGGAGTGCAGTGGCATGATCTCGGCTCACTGCAACCTCTGCCTCCCAGGCTCAAGTGATTCTCCTACCTCAGCCTCCTGAGTAGCTGGGATTACAGGCTCGCCCCACCGTACCCAGCTAATTTTTGTATTTTTAGTAAAGATGGGGTTTCGCCATGTTGGCCAGGCTGGTCTCAAACTCCTGACCTTAGGTGATCCGACCACCTCGACCTCCCAAAGTGCTAGGATTACAGGTGTGAGCCACCGTTTCTGGCCGGATTTTTTTTTTTAAGTAACAGGAAACTACGGAAGGGTTTGAGAAAAGAGCTTGGTGGAAGGGAGAGGAAGACAAATTAATTTTGGAAGAGGTCCTTTGGACTGCGATTATAAACATACTGGCAGTTGTGTTGGTTGAGGCAGTAGTAGAACTATCACAACATCTGCGCCTGACTCTGTATCTCTGCCACATTGTGATCTTGCTTTTGTGTCCAAATCGAGAGGCTCCAGGCCTCTGGCCCTTTCCTCAGATTACTGGTGTTCTTGAAAATGTAGGGTCTGGCTGGGCACGGTGACTCACAACTGTAATCCCTGCACTTTGGGAGGCTGAGGTGGGGGATCACTTGAGGTGAGGACTTCAAGATCAGCCTGGCCAACATGGTGAAACCCCCGTCTCTACTAAAAATACAAATATTAGCTGAGTGTGGTGATGCACGCCTGTAATCCCAGCTACTTGGGAGGCTGATGCAGGAGAATTGCTTGAACCAGGAGATAGAGGTTGCAGAGACTGCAGTGAGCCGAGATCACACCACTGCACCCCAGCCTGGGTCACAGAATGAGACTCCATGTCAAAAAAGAAAGAGAGAGAGAGAGAGAGAGAGAGAGAAAGAGGGAAGGAGAGGGAAGGAGGGAAGGAGGGAAGGAGGGAAGGAGGGAAAGAAGGAAAGAAGGAAAGAAGGAGTACGGTCTTCTTCATCCATAACATGTATGTTTCTAAAACTCTTGCCCATCTTCTGGGCATCTTGGGTCTCTCTCAGTTGGGCTGGTGGTGCTGGCCTCTGGACTGGTAGAGGCTGAAGCCTGCCCCCAGAGCTCCTGCATCTGAGGCTGGGTGATGACTCCTCCCAGATGGGTGGGAGGGGCAGGAGGCACCAAAGGCCCTGCCATCTGCAAACCTCACATCAGTGCAAATCAATGCAAGATTAAAATTCATGATGGTTCCGGGGCACAACTGCAAACAATTTGTTCAGTAAACTTTGCTCTAATTGTCATTCGTAGGATTTCCTGTTAATCAGGACCCTTGGGCTCTTTGGGGCTGAGATGCTCTGTCTCCCCATGACAGGGCAGGGAGCATGTGTGGGTGGGTGTGAAAAGCAGCAGGAGGGAGGGTGTTCAAATGTGGGTGTCTGTAATTATATGCCTGGTATGTCTTGGTGTGTGGACACAAGTGACGGAGTGGGTGTCCATCTACAGCTTTGCCCAAGGGGTACCTCTGTGCCCCTCTGTGTGGATCTCTGTGTTGGGGGGTGTGGGGTGAGCTGGTCTGCTGGGGAGTGTGTCCAGGTGTGTGCCTAGTCGTTGGGGTAATGGCTATTAGTTGGGGTATGTGTCCAGGCATTGAGGATGTGCATATCAGAGTGTGTGTGCTGGGGCCTGTGTGTATTTGTGTGTTGGTGCCTGCACACAGTGTCCAGGTGTGGTCTTTTGGTCAATATCATGTAGGTAGAGTCTCAGTCTCAGTCTCAGTCTCAGTGTAGGGGCTGCTGGGCCCACAGCTCACTTTGATTTCTCTCTGGCTCCAAGAGAGATGGTTACTGGTGGCAATCGAGTTAGGACCTCAAAGGGTATCCTGCCCGTGAGCCCTTGGCTTATCCATGCTTGCTGTCACCAAAGCGGACTTGGGCTCCCAGTGGCAACGTTCCCCCAACCCCATGTCCACCACCCCTTTCACTAGGGCCCTGTTGTCCATCGCCCATCATAAACCCAAGACGCAAGCCCTAAAGGCTTTTGAGGGTTCTGCTGAAAATTTTCAATGACCTCAAATACAACCAGAACTCAGATGAAGAAATACAAGGCACAAATGCTTAATTAAATGCCTACAAAAACCTAACATTATGCCAACTGCAGAGGTGCTCACAGGGCTATATACAAGTCAGAGGTAACGTGGGACCTGGTTGTGTTTTATTGTGTGTGATGTTATGTAACGTGTAGTTTCCAGGAGTAAGGAGACGCCAGCAGGTCTAAAGGCAGCCAGCTCCCAACTCTCATTTTCACAGGGAGGAGTCCTCTGCCCTTGTGCAGTGATGGGGGTCACCTTGGCATGCCAAACAGAGACTGACATCCTGATACAGAGACTGGAAAAAGTTGTAGCCGTGTGTGTGTGTGTGTGTGTGTGTGTGTGTGTGTGTGTGTTTTCGGGCTTCTGAGTGCCAGGGCTGCCTGCAGCTCGCATCTCTGAAATTTCCAAAGAGTTTTATCCTCAGGCCGGGTGCGGTGGCTCACGCCTGTAATCCCAGCACTTTGAGAGGCTAAGGCGGGTGGATCATCTGAGGTCAGGAGTTTGAGACCAGCCTGGCCAACATGGCGAAACCCCACCTACCAAGAGTACAAAAATTAGCTGGGCATGGTGGCCGGAGCCTATAATCCCAGCTACTCAGGAGGCTGAGGCAGGAGAATCACTTGAACTCGGGAGGTGGAAGTTGCAGTGAGCTGAGATTGTGCCACTACACTCCAGCCTGAGCCACAAGAGTGAGACTGCAGCGCTTGTGTAATTGTGTGGAAGGGACTGCGTCTTATGCCCAGATGGTTATGATGCTTCTTTATGTGTGTGTGTGTGAGGGTGGGGGTGTCCAAGCAGATAACTTGCCTGGGGGTGAGGGCGTTTGGGGGGCGTGCAGGTGGCCCCAGCCCTAGTATCCCTCACAATCATTGCCTCAGCAGGAACAGCTCTTGCCTTGGGCCTACCCTCCCTGTTTCAAGCAGCTGCTGCTTTTCCCCAAATTAACCCCTCTGCTCCAGCTTCTCATTTTCCTGCTAGGGGGCCGTGGGCTGGCTGGGGAGGAGTCTCTAGGGGACAGTGCCCCCAGGAGGCAAGCTGATATTCCAAAGCCTTCTGCCCCTGCCCCTCATCCACAGGGGGTCCTCTTCTTTCTTGCCTGTGGCTGTGGAGAACAGAGATCCTGTGACTGCGGATCTGAGTGTGAGGCTGTGTGTGCACATGCATGAGGCTGGGGCTGGACTGTGAATGGTTCAGAAGCACTATGGCAGGGTCCTGGCTGCCTTCAAGGAGCAGGGTGCTCTCTTGGTTCCAGAAAAGGGTCCTGAGCCCCTTCTGGCAATCGGAAAGGGCAAAAAGAGCCTGAATTGCAGGTAACAGGAATGTGGCTAGGGAAGTTGTGGGCCCACCTTAGGCACCCAGGAGAGTCAGCCCAGGCAATAGGCATGCAGTACCCCTCCACCTGCCCACAGGGCCAAACCCAGGTGAGGGAGACTGAGAATGTCAGCAGAAGTTGCTGTGGAGAGCGGGAAGCTGGGAGTCAGATGAGAGAAGGGGGAAAGAAAGGAAGAGTTAATCCCAAAGGACCTTATCTGAATGCTCTGTCTGTCACCTCTCTGAGCCTGGGGAGGAAGGAATGGGCATAACAGAATCAAGGTGAGACCTAGGGAAGGTGCAGAGAAGGGACCCCAGGGCTGCAGAAGGTGGATGGACAGCTGTTGCCAAGCTGGGCATTTGGAGCTCTTATGGCTGCATGGAAGGACCCTAGGTCACAACAATGCCAGGTGGGGATAGGATATCACCCAGAGCACCTTGGCTCTGACTCCAAGACATTCGAATTCTGCCATGTGTTGCCGGTACACGATTATGAGCAAGACCCGGGCCAGCCTTCATGGAATAAACAGGCTGCTGGAAGAGGCAGGGAAGTCACCAGCCTGGGATGGGAGAAGCTCAGGGCTGTGGTCACCCAGAGATAGCACATGACCCAGCCTAGGGGTCAGAAAAATTTCTTGGAGGAAGTGACATCTCAGCCTAGGCCTGAATGATTATAGTGACAGCACGAGTTATCATTTGTGATATCACCCAGGCTGTCACCCAGGCTGGAATGCGGTGGCATGATCTCGACTCACTACAACCTCTACCTCCCGGGTTTAAGCGATTCTTCTGCCTCAGCCTCCTGAGCAGCTGGGAGTACAGGTGCATGTCACCACACCCGGCTAATTTTTGTATTTTTAGTAGAGACAGAGTTTCCCCATGTTGGCCAGGTTGGTCTCGAACTCCTGAACTCAGGTGATCCACCCACCTTGGCCCCCCAAAGTGCTGGGATTACAGGTGTGAGCCACCGCGCCTGGCCTATTTTTTATTTATTTTATTTTTTTTGAGATAAAGTCTCCCTCTGTCACCCAGACTGGAGTGCAGTGGTGCCATCTCCACTCACTGCAACCTCCACCTTCTGCGTTTAAGTGATTCTGCTGCCTCAGCCTCCTGAATAGCTGGGATTACAGGTGTCTTGCCACCATGCCCATTTTTTTTTTTTTTTTTTTTTTGTATATTTAGTAGAGACGGGGTTTCACCATGTTGGCCAGGCTGATCTCGAACTCCTGACCTCAGATAATCTACCCGCCTCGGCCTCCCAAAGTGTTGGGATTAGAGGTGTGAGCCACTGCACCCGGCTCTGAGTCTGAAGTCCTAACTTCAGCAGCAGCAGTAGCAGCACAGGCTTCTGGGAACCCCTGCTGAATCCAGGCGGCTGGCCTGGCAGCCTGGACCAGGCCCCAGTGAGCGAGATATAGAGGAGATTGGGAGGAGCAGGTGAGTCCTCAGCCCCATGTTTGCAGAGACTGACATCCACCTGGCCCTGTTTTCATTTGCTTTTTGGTGGAGAAGGGAAAAGGCCCAAGTTTTATGACACTAGCTTGTGATTCTATTTTCTGTTTAAATTCTGGGTGAGGGAAAAATAAGAGACATCAGAGAAACCTTCAGAATCTCATTTCGAGAGTCTGAGCTGCAGATAAATGAGCCTCCTGCAGAAACGCTACATCAAAGCGAATTTTCTCAGCTGTATTTTCTTTCTTTTAATAGGGCCATTTACTACATTAATATTCCAGGAAGTCATTTTAATTTCATGTTTATCATCCATTGGGAAAGTTAAACAGGATCAATATGTAACCAGTGGCGCATTGGGGGATCTTGGGGGAAAAGGGGAATGTTCGCAGGCTTTGGTGATTCCACATCTGGGAGTCCTTAGGAGGGGAAGGGTGGGGAGGGGAGGAGGTTGGGGAATGGAAGGAGGGATGGGAGGCAGAGGGGGAGGGGAGGGGGAGCACAGGGGAGTTGTAAGGTGGTAATTGTCTGAACCATGCACTGGAACAGTTATTGAGCATCTACTAGTGTGAGGCATTGCTCATGCCGTAGGTTTTTAAATTCTCACAACGACTCATGAAATAGGTATTCTTATTCCCATCCTTACACATGGGGAAACTGAGGCTCAAGAAGTTTGTCACATGCCCAAGATCTTAGAGAACTCTGATTCATTCCTTCAATAAATATATGTTAAGTACCTGCTATGTGCCAGATATTTACCTAGCAGCTGGAGGCTTTAGGTCAATGAAAGTTAATTTACCAAAAGCCTAAGGATCCATGTCAGATTCACTGAATGTCTCTTTTGGTGAATTGTCTGCTTCTAGCGATGGGTGGGCCCCGCTTTTATGGAGGTTATAGTCACATGGGGAGACAGGCTTTCATCAAATAATCACACAAGGAAAGAGACACGCAACCCTGTGGTAGAGGCTCAGGGCTTGAGAGCCTGGAATCAGGGGCTTCCTCCAGAATAGCAGGTCAGAGAAGGGTTCCCAGGTGTGGTGATGCTCCCACTGAGATCTGAGGGCAGCATGGTGGGCAGCTGGTTAAGACGGAAGAGCAGAGCCAGTTCCAGGGAGCAAGAAAAGGGGTACTGCAGTCAGGAGGAGCAAGGGACTTCGAGGAGCTGCTGAGGTGGACGGCAGACTGCGATGGGACCTTCTGAGCCAGGGTAAGGACTGGGGGAGCCCCAGAAGGCCATGAGGCAGATTTATACCCTGAGTCAAGTTGTTTGACCATGGTCCTCTGCCCCGGGCTCTGTAAGGCAAATGCCTGTACAATGGAAAGAGAGAGGGATGAAAGCAGTGGGTCTCCAAAAGAGCCCTGAGAGAGAAGGCTGGAATTTTATTTATTTATTTATTTTTTTGAGACGGAGCCTGGCTCTGTCACCAGGCTGGAATGCAGTGGCTCGACCTCAGCTACTGCAACCTCCACCTCCCAGGTTCAAGCGATTCTCCTGCCTCAGCCTCCTGAGTAGCTGGGACTACAGGTGTGCACCACCACACCCGGCTAATTTTTGCATTTTTAGTAAAGATGGGGTTTCACCACGTTGGCCAGGATGGTCTCGATCTCTTGACCTCGTGATCTGCCCGTCTTGGCCTTCCAAAGTGCTGGGATTACAGGCGTGAGCCACCGCACCCGGCCAGAGCCGGATTTTAAAAGGAAGGGATGGGTCTTCAGGAACTGAGGGTGGAGAGGGTAAAATCCTCAGAATTATCCGCGGTGATTCCTTCTTTCTCCCATTCCTCACTTTTGATGATCAGCTCATCCTGGGGGCTTTCCCTTTCGCAATACATCCAGAATCAGACCTCTCAGCATCGCCTCCGTCACTACCTCCCTGAACTAAGCTGCCACCTACTCTCACCTGGGTTTTTGTAATAGCTTCCTAACTCTCCTCTCTGCTTCTGCCTTTGGCCCCCTATAGTCTAGTCTCAATACCACCGTCCCAGCAATACCTTTAAAACATCAATCAGATCATGCCTAAAACCCTCTGACAGATTCTTGTCTCATTCAGATAAAAGCTAAAAGTCCTTACAAAGACCAACAAGACCCTACACGAGCTGCACTTCCTCCAGGATTTGTGACTCTGATTCCTACTATGCTACCTTTGCTAACACAGCTACTCTGGCCTCCTTGCTGTTCCTGTAACACGACAGGTGCAGTCCCACCTCAGAGCCTTTGCACTGCCGTTTCCTCTTCCTGAGCAGCGCTGTTCCCCCAAATATTTGCTCGCTCCTTTGCTTCCTTCAAGACACTTTCTTGGTGAGACCAACTCAGACCGCCCTGTTTGAACTGCAACCCTCCCCATCAGCGCTCCAACCCCTCCTCTGTTGCCTCGTTTTGTTCTATTGTATTTACCATCTCTAATATAGGTTATAATGTACTTATTTGTCTTGTTTATGGTCTGTCTCCCACTAATTGTAAGTTCCACAAGGGCAGGGGTTTTTGTCCATTTTGTTCACTGTTCTATTCCCAGTGCCTAGAACAGCACCTCTGTGTCATAGGTGCTCAACCAGCCAGATAAGAAGGGACACTTCCCATTTTGGGAGGCAGAGAGCAAGGCTTCAAAGGGAATGCTATTTCTGCACTAAGTTGTTTTAAATTTATTTTTATTTCACTGGCTGCTAACAACAGCTCTTCATGTTGACAACGATTGCTGGCCCTATGTTATAGATGACGCAGTTGAGGCTCAGGGAGGTAGTGAAGAAAGTGGGAGAGGCTGGGCCTAGTGGCTCATGCCTGTAATCCCAGCACTTTGGGAGGCTGAGGTGGGAGGATCGCTTGAGGCCAGGAGTTTGAGGTCACCCTGGGCAACATGGCAAGACCCTGACTTATTAAAAATAAAAAAAATTAGCCAGGTATGGTAGCACACACCCCTAGTTCCCTGCTACTCTGGAAGATGAGTGGGAAGATTGCTTGAGCCCAGGAGTTTGAGGCTGCAGTGAGCCACAATCACATCACTGCATTCCAGCCCGGGTGACAGAGCAAGAGAAATCCTGTCTTAAAAAAAAAAGAAAAGGAGGTAGGAGACCTGGAGCATCTTTCAAATCTCAAAGGATAGGTGCTGGTGCAGGCTGCCTGGGCTGAAAGTCTGGCACCTGCACTTTCCAGCTGCGGGAGCTTGGACAAGCTTCAGTCCTCTCCGTGCCTCAGTGTTGTCATCTGCAGAATGGGAACGATCATACTACCTATCTGCAAGCATTGTTGGGAGGATTAAATGAGATCATACATGCACATTCGTTTGCTCTGGCTACATGGAAGGTGCTCGGTAATGTCAGCTATTATTATTGGAGCTGCACTCTGCTGTCTGAGTCAAGCCTCTGGGCTACTCCCTACCCAGCCAGGGGTCTCCATCCCATTTCCACAGGGGACTTCAGGTCAGCCCGGGGCTCTGCCTTCACATGGTGGTGGTCAGACTTGTCCAGTTCCATTTGTTTAGGAGGAATTTAATTTCTCCCTAAGCCGAGAGTCTTCTGCCCCCTCCTGCCCTCTCTCTTGCTCTCATCAGCTGCAAAATGAGCTCTGGGAGCTTTCCCCCTGGTCCAGAAACCCAAGGTGAAGAATTTCATTAACAATCAAGAGGACATAATCAACATTCTAATAATTCCAGATCCACACTCCCCTTTTGCAGCCCCTCCAAAATGCCCCCATCCCCCCACTCCACCCTGTTCCTGGCTCTCCCAGACACACTCACCTTGACAAAGAAATCTCATTTCCTCTCCAGCAAAATTTGCTTTGCTATTAAATTCAGCACCTTACCTCCTGCCCTGATGATGATGAGGCGACATACTCCAGACTTCTCAGAATCCTGCTTCTGAAAGAGACACTAGTGAGAACAAGGACGTCATGAGGGACTTGCTTCTCTTACACCTCCTGGAAGGTTCCAAGGTAGGGTCATACACTTTTCCCCTAGGTCCTCAGGAACCTCACACCAGATGGCCAGAGAAGCAGAACGTCTCCTGGTGTGAGGGGAAGATGGGGTGCTCCAGTGATTTCTTCTCCAGGCCCACTGAGGATCTAGAGGTGATACATGACCTTTTCAGTGGGCTGCATTTTACCCACCTTAAAGCCCCTACCCCAGCCTTTAGGAAGATCTAGCCTAGACTTCCTTCTGGCTGTATAACCTTGGGTAAATTAATCCTTCTGAGTCTCAGTTTCCCTATCTATAAAATGGGAATGATAGCAATCATGCCTCTCTCTCAAGGTTGCTGAGGGAAGAAATGAGTTCATGCTTAGAAGAGTGGCTGGTGTGGACTTGACACACAATCAATAATAGCTGCCACTATTATCATAAATGCAGTAGTGTCTTTGGCACTTGAAGTCTGCAGCATGGCACTGCCACCCCGCCTCTCTCCTGCCTCATCCCTTCCTTCATACACTTGGAATACATGATTGAGTTTTTATTGATAGAGTGGTGTGGGGGCTGAATATGTTCAACAGGCATTTACAGTACAGTGTGGAGAGTGCTATGGCAGGCTAAGTGCTGGGTGCCAATGACAACCCATACCCATAAAGCGGGTGCCTCAGTGGTGGTCAGAGGCTTTCAACAGGAGCTGACTTCTGAACTGAGACCTGAGGAACACAGAGAGATTTGCCTGGAGAGAATGAGTGACGGAGACTCTGAGAGTGGAGACCATCAGCGCCCAGGCCTGGAGGGGACAGCAGGCAGGGACCTGAGGAACTTGTGCAATGGGGATGGCAGTCAGGAGCTGAGGCCAGAGCGGAGGAGTTTGGCTTTCATCCTGAGGGCAGTGTGGAGCCACTGTAGGACACTGAGGAGAGCAGTGACATGGGTGTTCTTACAGAAACATATCCCCAAGGGCCGGGCGCGGTGGCTCAAGCCTGTAATCCCAGCACTTTGGGAGGCCGAGATGGGCGGATCACGAGGTCAGGAGATCGAGACCATCCTGGCTAACACCGTGAAACCCCGTCTCTACTAAAAATACAAAAAACTAGCCGGGCGAGGTGGCGGGCGCCTGTAGTCCCAGCTACTCCGGAGGCTGAGGCAGGAGAATGGCCTAAACCCGGGAGGCGGAGCTTGCAGTGAGCTGAGATCCGGCCACTGCACTCCAGCCTGGGCTACAGAGCAAGACTCCGTCTCAAAAAAAAAAAAAAAAAAAAAAAAGAAACATATCCCTGGTTTCAGTGCGGGGACTGGAAGGGAGAGGGGTGAGGGTGGAGAGTGAGGAGCTCGATGGGCCTGGGCTGTGGAGGCAGAGCAAAATGGACATGTGCCTTCCAGGAGTGATCCTGGCCAAGGCTGGAATTCTGATGATTGCTGGCTGAAGAGTCTGGCCTGAGCACTCCACCCCTGGAGGGTGCCTGGAAGAGGCACAGGGGTTGAGGGAAGGTTTGCACATCTGGGCCCTGGGGCGGAGGCGTCTTGTGGCCCAGGTCCCTGTCTGGGAAGGGGCTTGAGGGAGCCTTGGGGAGCAGGAGGCAGGGTAAAGAGAAGGTGCCCAGGAATCCCCTGCAACTCCGGCTTGGCCCAGCTGAGCTCTCTATGCAGCTGGAGCCACAAGGATTCCAGGCTCAAGGGAGGCTGCAGCAGCATGTTTAATTCTCTAATCTCTGAATCCTCCTGAAATCCCTTTCAGCCTTGCACAGCCCTCTGGTGCACCTCCTGATGGTGGCTGGTGGGTACCTCCTTGTGCTTCTTGCATGCACACCACACCCTCTAACCCATACATCTATACGCAGATGCACACACAGCATGTTTCAGGCTCTGATGAGCCCTGGTAGAAGGGAGGCAGGGAGTTAGAGAGCAGCACCTAGGAGAAAAAGGAGGAGGTGAGAGAAGTAGGAGAGAGAAGGAGGGGAAGGAGGATCTTGGAGGCTCTCTGGTGGTGATAAGGTGGTGAAACTCCCAGCTCCAGTTTCCGTGGCTCAGGATGGGATTAACCCCTTAGGGGAGAGGGGAGAAGGGAAAGGTGTCACTGCGCCAAGTGACAGGGAGTGTGCTCTCCCTAGTGGAGTTTCAGTTGGGTATCAAACCTCCAGACCCCTTCTCTTCTAGCTCCCTTGGGGCAGATGGCCCTGTGTCGCCTCCCCAAAGCCACCTCCGCCCTTTCCCCTCCAGCGGACCTGCAGCAGGTCATGTGGTGTGCACGCACATGTGTATGAGAGTGCCTGTGTGTGTAAGCTTTAGGAGAGGGAAGTGTGGGGGTGTAGAGGGAAAGGAGAGGAAGCAAAGCCTGGCCACCTCTTCTAACACAGACAGACAGGAGGGAGTATTCCCACACTTGGGGGAGGTAAGACAGATGGTTGGTAGCCTCCCTGAAGGTCTCTCTCCCTCTCCTCTCTGGGCCCCAATCCTCCCTCCAAACAGCAGTCCTATCACCCTCCTACCTAAGATCTTTCTATAGTTCTTCAATGCCCTCAGAATAAAGTCCAAACTCTCAAGCCAGCCTCTGTCCACCCTCCAGCCTCTGCTCTTGACACCAAAGCCTCCAGGCTTCTTCTCAGTCCTGTTCCCTCTGCTTAGAACATTCTTCATGTCCAGCTCCATACCTTATCCTTGTTTATATGGCTAATTTTTCCTCATCCTTTCAGTCTCAGAAACTAGGAAGCTTTCTCAGACTATACCTCCAAGCTAGATAACGTTTCTCCTTTGGGTAGGTACCCCAGGGCCACTGTGGGCACCCCCAACCACTCCCGCCATTGCCTGTGCTTCTTCCATTCTAGGCCTGATCACTCTGTGTTGTAACTGTGAGGGCAGGAACTTGCTTGCTAGAATCCTCAATGCCTGGCGTGGTGCCTAGGACTCATTAGATATTGGTGGAAGGAAATCCCAGGAATTACCAAATGGTAATCTTTCTTTTCTGCTAGTAGAAGCATAGAGAAAACTGAAACGATTCCCAATCACCCTCACTTTTTTTTTTTAAGAGAAAGTCTTACTATGTTGCCCAGGCTTGCCTTGAACTCCTAGACTCAAGCGATCCTCCTGCCTCTGCCTCCCAAATAGCTAGGACTACAGGCATGTGCCCCGATACCTGGAAGAGTCCTCTATTTTTAAGGCCCAGACAGTGGAAGAGACTTGGCCAAGGTCATACAGAGGGAGTATCTGAGCCAGGAAAAGAACCAGGAGTCCTAACTCCCAGACCCTTGTCCTCCCATGGTGGAGGGGAGGCAGCTGGCAGGAGGTGTAGAGGGGTTGCAGTGGGGAGAGGTTCAGTGTGAGGATCCTGCAGCAGCAGGACCTGTGATGTGTGTGCAGACATGCGTGATTCATGGCTGGGCACCCTCCTCAGGCCCATGTTCTTGGCTGGCCCACAGGGAAGAGGCCCAGCTCCCTGGAGGAGCCCACCTAGGACTGGATGGTGGGGGTGTTGGGGAGCAGAGCTGGCCAGGCCCTGGGATTGGGGGTTATTGACGTCATCTCAAACCCCTGTGGAAGCTGACAGTGAAGACCCAGGGGGGAAGGCAGGCACTGGGGATGCAATCACAGGCTAATAGCCTCCCAGCCTGAGATGCAATTAGGGGGAGGTTCCCAGTGGGCCTGGAGGCAGTGGGAAGGGCAATTCCTTGTTTAGAGGTGAGAGTGGGGCCTACATCTGCAATCCTGCACTCAGGTTCAGCGGGGCCAGATGGGAGCATGGGTGGGGTAAGGAGACCTCCCAAAAGAAGGTACGGTTGCAGACATGGGTGAGGCAGAAGGGTACTTGGAGGTAAAGCACCATCATGGAAGATTAATAATTGGGAAAGCTACTTTCCCTAGACTCCAGATATAATAGTGAAAGAGCCAAGCTAAGTTATTTTAGGTCCTTAGCCTTTCTGCCTGGTGATTTCCCTCCCTGTAAGATGGGAACAATAATAATAGTATCTATCTTAGAGAGCGATTGTGGAGGTTAAATGAGAAAAAAGCATATAGAGCGCTTAGCTCAGAACCTGGCCCTCACCAAGTGCTCAATGATCATGATGATGGTGATGCTTTAGGGAGGTGGTATCACATACTGGGCACTAACAGGAACCTTGGAATCATGCAATCTGTGTTCAAATCTCAGCTTTTCCACTTACCAGCTCAATGACTTTAGGCAGAAGACTGAGCCTTGGGTTTGTCATCGGTAGATAGAACCAGTAACAGTATTTACCCCAGCCAGAGGTGAGAGGAAGTGTGATAGGGGATGTAAGCTACCTGGAACTCAGGTTCTCCCTAAATGGTAGCTGCCTCAGCAGCCATGCCACTTCTCAGGTCTCAGATCACAAGCCTGGTCCAAGATCTTCTGTCCCCGAGACCACAAGGCAGCCCTCTCTGACCCCTACATCTGACCTTGGGTCCAGCAAGGGCCATACCACTCCAATCTATACAAGATAAAGGTCTGGAGAGCTGACTTTCAGCTGGAGCCTTGAGAGAGACCAACAGGTACACATGACTGTGGTTGGAGGGCAAGTTTTGTTTAGAGATTAACTAGATACGCTGCCTGCTGCAGCTCTGAAAGCCAAAACCTGCTGGACAAGTTCAGTATTCCCAGAACTGCAGCCCCAGGCCCAGGTCATCAGCTTGGAAGGGAATGGAATGAGTAGGGAGGGTTGATGGTAATTTGAACTGGCCTTTATCTATAGTGTCTTTATCTAGCACTTTATCTACATTGTCCAGTATGATCCTCATAACAACCCCATGAAGGAGGGTACAGGAATCATCTATATTTTACAGATGAGGAAACTGAAGCCAGAGAGGTGAACGCCTGGTCAGAGGCTGCCTAACTAGTCGGTGGCTCAAACTCAGGATTGTCCCAGACCCTGGGCTCTGCAGTTAGCACAGCAGTTTCTGAGCTTGAGGGATGCTCAGAATGGGGGAAGCTATATTGAGCGGGATCCCCCCACGCCCAATTCTGGAGGTCTAGAGGAATATGCAAATTGGACCTGGTTTTATTAGCAGCCCCCCTCCCTGACTCCCCATTTAGATGCTGGTGATCCAAGGACTGCACTTGGAGAACTCTGCCCTAGGACCACTGGGGAAAGGCCCAGGCTGGTATCCAGCCTGCAAGGTCATTGACTGGGCCAGGAGTATGGGTGCAGCAAGGGCAGGAGATGGCCCCGCCCCTGCATTCCAGAGTCCAAGGTCTCTCCCCATCTGCCTGCCCACCTGGAATTAGTCCAGGTGCTTTGAGATAAAGAGGAAATCCAGTCCCAACCCTGCCGAGGTGGCTGCTTTGGGGTAAATATAAACCTGGACTTCCTAGGCCCTGGATCTCAGCAAGCTGAGCCCAAGGTGTCCCCTCGTTGGTTGGTGGAGAAGATGGAAATCAAATCAGTGGCACCCAACTCCCTGGAAGAGGTGCTGACCTAGTTGCCCTCCCTCCAGCTCCAACACAGGCTTTGGAAGAGGAAGCCACACTCCATCCCCAGGGCCCAGCTCAGTCAGCTGGGTCCAGCAGCAAGAGCATGTGTTGTCTTGGGCCTGGGTTCAAATCCCAGCCCTGTTACTTACTGGCCGTGTGGCCTGAATCCCAGTTTCCTTGTGTGTAAAACGGGGATAGTGGACTCTACCTCTGCAAAGATTAATAAAGAACATTTGCAAGGAAAGCACAAGCATTCTGCAAATGTTTGTTTTCTTTCCTCTCTGGCAACCGAAATCCACCATTAGCAGCACAGACATCCCCAGACTCCTCTTTAAAATGCACAGAGCCGGGAAGAGAGGGACAGTTATTAAGTCCACCTGAGATGAAGCACGTGCAATGCTCTGACTTTCACAGCTGTAGGATGGAAATGATTATGTTGTTCCAGTTATTGAGTTACTGACACCTGAGAAAAGCAGGGCTGGCAGGGCCTTAGAAAGCAGATTCTGGTCTCACTCCCTTATTTTAAAAAGGGGAAAAGCAGAGAGGAGGAGCTGCTAGCTCAAGGTCACCCAGAGTCAGGGACTGGAAGAGTCAGGCTCAAATCCAGTTTGCCTGTGATTGTGCTTATGCTAGGATAGACAGGTCCTGGGAATCAGGCCCAGGCTACTATGGGATGGGAGGGGCCCTAACAAGGTAGCCCTGCTGCTGCTGTCCACTTCCCTAGCCCCTGGAACAATGCCTGGCACATAGTAGGTATTTATTGAATGAGGGCACCCAGTAGGCATTTACTGAATGAATGAATGAATGAATGAATGAATGTGGTGGCAGGAAGACAAAGGCACCCTCCCAGGACAGGAAGATGTCTCTGTGAGACTGTGGTCACCTTGATAAGGGGCCCTCAGGGCCTTCCCAGGGCTGAGCCCACATGTCCATCTCGTCTCCTCCAGATGGCAGCTATGGGGGCAGAGGAAGGAATATTCTGAGAGGAGAGGAAGCTGCAGCCAGGGGGATGGAGGTTAGACAGCAGGCGAGTCATGGGAAGGAGCACAGAACGGAGGCTGGGGATGGCTTCTGCCATCAGAGCTCTGTGAGGGAGGAGTGGGGCTCTGTGTGTGTCTGAGGGAAGGCAGGGGAGCTCTGTGAAGCTATGGGGTGCCTAGGGGAGCCTTGAATCACACTTGCTAAGAGCCTGAGACACCTGGGGGGCTCCACGGGCAAAGGCCACCTCCACTCCTCAGAGGCAGATCCAGCTCAGCTCTGGCTGCTGAGAATCCTGTCGCCATGGAGATGGGGAGCTGGCTCCTCTGACAGCATTGGCGGCACTGGGCGTGGCCTGCCCTCAGCATGATTTGCAGGTGGGGGTGGGCAAGTTGGGGCAGCAAAGGGATTCTGTAGGACCTGGTCAGGTGCAACGTTGACTGATGCATGCAGTGTGGCTGCTGCTGGCTTTAGAGTCCACTGACCTGGGCCTGAGTCCCAGTTCCTAACTGGCGGCCCTGAACAAGGGCCATGGCATCTCTGAGCCTCAGTCCCAGCATCTGTAAAATGGGGTTGGCAGTATTGTTCACAGGGTAGTTGTGACATTCACTTGAGCCTGCCTATGGGGAGCACAGTGCTGGGGCCCAGCGAAGACTCAGTAAGTGGTGACAGTTACTTCTTAATTGGTGATAGGATTGGGGCCCTGCAGAAGCCTGCCCCAAGGCAGCAGCCCCCTGCCCTCAGCCTGCTCCCTGGGACTCCCAGGTGAGACTGGAGAGAGGCCTGACTCCTCCTCCACAGACAAAGGCGATCAGGAGTCAGGAGTTATGTCATCCTTTGAACATGGGCCTGGAGGCTCTGCTGCAGGCGCATCTGAAAAATAAATAATAACAACGTGAATAATTCACAGAATCTGTGTGAATAATTCACCATGGCCTCCCAAACACCAGCCGATTAGTCACCGCAGACCCAGGCTCCGGTCTTGTCTGCCTCAGGCTGCCCCACTGGCCCTAGGGAGTGTGGCCTGGCCACAGGGGCAGGAGGTGGAGGGCATATGGGGACACTGGAGGAGCCCTCTGGAGGCTACAGGGTCCTGAAGGGCAGCCAGGAGGTAGGGCTGATGGTCTCTCTGGGTTTTGCAGAGACCCACAGGCTGGGGAAGCCAAAGGGGACTGGCCTAGCGTCCCCAAGGGAGTGGGACCCTACACTGCCCATATCAAGCCACTTTCCTCTCTGGGCTGCATTTTGGAGACTTGGACTTACTATACTTTAGTAGCCAGTAACCAGCCCTGGCTGGGCAACTCCAATGCAGCCCCATCTCTCCAGGGACCCAGCTGCACCTCTTAGCCCTGAAATAGATCCTGAGAAGCCCACACAGCCCTGTCATGTTTCTCTTGGGAGTTAGGACAAGGTAGGGGTGAAATGCCTCAGCTCAGGACTCAGACATCTGTTGAACCCTCAGTTGCCCATTGTATGGCCTGGCCAAATGACTCAAATGTTCCAGGTCTCCATTTCCTCATCTGTAAAATGGGGATTAAAAAACACCCACGTCATAATGTTATTATTGTTCTGCAGATGAAATGATGTAATGACCATAAATTGCTTTGTGCAATGCCTGGCACATAGTAAGTGCTAAAAAACAGTGGCTGTTATAGATAGATATTTGTTATCTTTCCAAAGATAGCATATTGGGGATTCAGGATAAGAAGAGGGATGCACAGACATTGCAGATGTTCATATAAAACATGATCTGCAGGCCCAAGAGATGGGTATAGACTGCCAGGCTGTTTGTTAGAGTGTAGGGGACTCCAAGATCCTGTCAGTATACACTCCACTGAAAACACTGAGTCTCCTGTTTGTGTTCTCCTGAGCACTTGCCACGTTTGTTAATTGTTTTCTTATTTACTTTTTTATGATCTGCCTTCCCCACTAGACCCTGTCCACCAGGACAGGGACCTCATCTGTCTTGTTCTCCATTGTATCCCTAGTCCCTAGACTATAACCTCACACATAGTAGATGCTCAGTAAATATTTGTCAACTGAGTAAATGGATTCATCAGGAGGCATGAGATCGTGAAGGGCTGCAGGAACAGAGTCTTCATCACGGGTAGGGCACGAGGGGCTCTCAGACAGTTGCTGGGTGTGCAGCTCAGGGAGGGGAAGGTGGTTCTAGGGCTGGCCCCTGGCAGACTGGCTCTTGGTGATGCTGCAGGGCTGTGATGATGCCCATCTGCCCCTTTCTTCTCACTTCCCAGGTAAGCTCTCTCAAAACCAACAGTATAAGGGAAGCTTAATGGTGGCACAGGCTCGCATCTTCCCCAGTAATGATTTAATCGCTTGTTTAGAATTTCCTGTGGCATTAATGATTATCCCCCAGAACAGGAGGAATATTTGGCTGTGTTCTCATGGTGAGCGAGCTGCCTGTTAGCAGGGAGCTGAGCCTGTTCTTCTGTATTCTTCCTCTCTCACCTGCCTGCCACTCACTTGCTGGGTGATGGAGATGGATGAGCTCATGTGTGCAAAGGGGCTGGGAGGACACCTGGAGGCTGCAGGGAGTTAGGGGGTGGGGGACCGAGAAAGAGAGGCAGAGACCGTGGAGAAGTAGCAAGAATCAGAGACCGAGAGAGAAAATGAGATTGCGAGTTTGTGTTCTTAGGTCGAGTAATCCCCAAACTGAGCTCACAGCTTCAGTTCTTCCTAGTAGCTTCACTCCTCGTTTTGCAAAACCTGTGCATGAACGTGTACTCTTGTGTGTATGCACATGTGGGCATCTCTAGAGCAGTGGTTCTCAGAGTGTGGTACTCGGGCCAGCAGCATCAGCAGCACTTGATGTGTTTGAAATGCACACTTTCGGGCCCCTCCCCAAACCTACTGAATCAGAAACCCAAGAAGTGGGGCTTAGCACTCAAATAGGATTTCTAGGTGATTCTGGTGCACCCAAATTAGAGAAGCCCTGTTCTGATGTATACAGTGTGTAGAGATGTGTGAGGTGGATGTGTGTGCCATGTGAACATGGCCACGTGGACATACATGCGGGTGTCTGAGCATTTGGAAACTACAGCAGCAAAAACCCAGGCAGAAATCTAGGCCCCCACCAGAGAGCCCAGGGTGCCTGTTATTTGGAAGAAGGGGCTCAGGTCCAGCTAGCAACTCCCCCATCATAGCCACCTACCCCTTGATGGCCACAAGACTCCCGTACCTGGGATAAAGTTGGCCTGTCAGCAGGATCTGCGGTGAGCTGCTAGTCGCATCCCTGACACTCCAGCGTGGCTGAAATAGGGACCGCATCCTGGCCCCAGTACTCTAGGGACTTACAGTCCTAGGGACCCATCCCACTCCTCCTTGCTGCTCTTGGGCTTGAAGAAGTGAGTTTTTGGGGATTAACTAATTTAAGGAGGATTATGCAGGGCTAGGGGGAATGAATTATCAGCGAAGAGAACCGCAGCACCCACCTGCTGGAGCAGCCAGCAATGCAGCATCACTGAGGCCTGTGGATGATATTTCAGGAGGAGGTGGGTAGGGTGAGAGAGACCCCTGAGGCTCTGAGGGTAGCTCCTGGGTGTGAACGTGCTGTGTGAGGGAGGGGAGGGGAGGGGAGGAGTCTGGGGAAGGAGGGGGCAGGTAGAGGACGAGGACAAATAAATTGGTTAGGTAGAGGGGGAGGCCACAGGAGGGTGGATAGACTGATAGAAGGAAGGAAGAGAGGGAGAAGGGAGGGGTGGGGGAAGAGAGCACAGAGGGAGAAGCTCTGGATGGAGAGGGGAAGATAAGGAGAAGTGGGGAGGCCAGGACAGCCGAATAATGCAGTGCGATCCCAGGGAGGTCTATAGGGGAGCTGGCTGGAGGGAAGTCACTAGGGAGTGGGGGCTCCATGCTTAGGGAGGAGGGGTCACAGGGGCCTCTCCCACCCTAGGCTAACCTGAGCAAAGGGGCATGAGCTTGAACTTCACAAGTAATCTGAGAAAAGTGAACTGCTTATTGAGTTTGGTATTTAACAGGACAAATAAGTGGCAGGAGTATGAATAATTAGGAAGTAATGAAGACTTTGCACAAATAGCATTTTATTTTTAAAAAAATAGCAAAGAAAATACTGAGAACATGGGCAAATTGACCATCTTGGCCAGGTGAGTGAGTCAGCAAGCCAAGACACAACCCCTGACAGCCCAGCTGGGCCTGGGGATGGGAGGAGGGAGCAGCCAGGCGGCCAAATCCTGCCAGGGTGGGCGGGGACGTTGATACAATTCACCTCCCCACTGCTTCCCAGTCTGCGGCTTGGCTCACTCTGCTGGGGCACCCGGGACCCATTTGGGGGAGACCACGGCAGTCCCCAGCATGATGCTGACCTCAAACGTCTAGGCCCAAACCCCCAGCATCTCTTGCTTCCTTTAATTACCGCTGGGGACCTGTCATCCATTAATTTTGTGTAGCCCTTTCTGAACTCCATTCTATTTTCAGCTTGTGAAGACCCCTTGGGGGTAACAAATTCCAGAAGTTGGACAGCAGCTGTGTAAAGCAGGACTTCCCTTTAGAAATCCTAAATTAAGTAACAACAGCTTTAGAAGGGACCTCCTGGTTCTGGGCTGATGCTTCCTTAGCAGTAACCTGGGAAGTTTGGGCCAACACTACCGCCTCACCCCTCTGCAAGGTTTCTAATAGCCCCTCGGCTCCTACATTGCAAATGTTCTGAGCTTTGAGGTCAGACAGATTTAGGCCCAAACAGGGACTCTACCACTTCCTGGTTGTGTGACCTTTAGCAAATCACTTCTTTCTGTCTTCAGTGTTTCCATCTGAAAAAATGATAAACAATTATACCTTCTATTTCCAAGATTGTTGGGACATGACAAAATAATGTATGCAAATCATCTCACATAGTTCTTGGCACATGGTAAGTGGGAGCTCTGTGGAGCACCCACTCTGTGCCAAACGCTATTCTAGGGGCAGGTGATAGAATAAAACAGGGAGGCCCCTGCCCTCAGGGAGCTACCATCCCAGGAGGATGCTGGAGATGACCATAGGCCACGAAGCAAATCAATGGGGAATTCCAAAGAGTGATCTGAGCTATGAGGATAATGGAAAGGTCACAGGCGGGTGGGGGATAGATGGCTCATCAGGGAAGGTCTTTCTGGTAAAGTGACATTTGGGTTGAGACATGTGAGCTGAGAAGAAGCCAGATGAGTGTGCATGTGGAGGAGGCATTCTTGTGAGTAGTCTCAGGATTTGTAAGTAGTTCAGGGCCACATTTTTTGCATCCTGCATGGTTTCATAGAATTGGACTCCTTGCCCCTCATCCCACTCTTTATCTCAGGTTTCCCTCATCTCTGCGCTTAGAGTCCTCTTGTCTGTTAATGGGTCCTGGGTCTGGGAAAGTGGTAGAGCAAACGGGCTAAGAGCCCCGCCTCCTTCTTCCCTCACTCCCTCACTCCCACACTGTCCCTCCCGTGGTTCTCCCGCCGCCTCGCTGGCTGCCCAGGGTGATGGATGCTTCCTTGAAGGGCTGAGTCATGTGTGCCTCTTGCAAGCTCTGGGCAACATCTCTGCTACTGCTGCGCTCCTTGCTTCACTCCTGGCCCCTGTGGGAAGGCAGATTTATAGGGGTTTTCCCCAGGGACTGCATGTGCATCTGCTTCACCCTGGCTTGGAGGCTGCAGGAGAATGGGCCGCTGCGCAGAGAAATTTTCTTCAATGCACAGATGGGGAAACTGAGACCTGGAAGGGAGAAGAGCCTCCTAAGGTTGTGCTGCCACTGAGCAGGGGCTGAGCAGGGGCTTGAGGCCAGATCTCCAGACTCCGTCCAGTGCTCTCTTTCCTGGCACACTTGGCTGTTTGCCCATGTTTAGGTCTTTGTCAGGGTCTTCGCTTCTCAAATTCCAGACCTAGGTCTGTGCAGCCCCCTCTGAGGAGCCCCAGCCCAGCACTCTGTGTAAGTAGCCTTTATTAGTAGTGATAGCCTAGAGTGCTGTGTTGAGGTTTTTGATGCTGCATGGGGCTTCATAGGAAAGTGTTATATAATAGTTCAGTGCTTCTCAAACTCCAGTGTGCATCAGAATCACCTGGAGGACTTGTTAAGCCACAGATTGCTGGCTTTCACCGCTAAAGTTTCCCATTCAAGGGGTCTGGTGTGAGGTCTGATGATTTGCAGTCCTAAGAAATTCTCAGGTGATGCTGATGATGCTGGTCTGAGGACCACACTTTGAGAACATCTGCTGTAATTGATTAGTGCTGTCTGCTCTGGGCATGAGAATAGGGAATTGTGACAAGTATGGCATATATTTGCCATTTCTCTTCTAGTAGGACTGTAGAATCTTTTTGTTATAAATTATAAATCTATAAATAAATAGTAAATATTTTGTAGGCAGCCAGAGTAATTTTTTCAAAATACAAACCTAATCATATGACTTAAAATCCTTTGAGGAACCTGCAGACAAAGAGAAAATGACATAATGTGGCTTACAAAGTCCTACCCAGTGCAGACACTGCCCACCGTAACAGCCCATCTTATATCATATGGCCACCTATGTCTCCTTCTAGTCCATCTCATTGCCTAGCATAGCTTTGGCCACAGGGCATTTGCACATACTGTTCCCACTGCCTGGAGTGCTCCTACTGCCCAGTTAGGCTCCTTGCCTAATAAAGTCCAACTTGTTTAGAGATTTCAGGTCAGTCATTGTTTCTTCAGGAATGCTGTCCCCAACCTTTCTGGTCTGGTCAAATTCTCCCATCATGTGTTCTCACAGCCAGGTGAGCCCCTTCTGTGATGTTTTTAGCACAATAATAGTTCCATGGAAGTGGTTATTTGATTAATGTCTGTCTAGACCAGACTATGGGACCCAGCTCTAGGAAAGATAGAGACCATATATTCTTTCTACTTATTATTGATTCTATAGAGCCCAGCATGGTGCCTGTTATATAGTAGGGGCTCTGTAAATATTTATAGAAAGAGAGCAAGTGGAGACGATGTTGTGAATTTCCACTGGGCTTCTGTTTAAGATTTTGCTGGAAGGGGAAGGAGGGATGTGGTCAACCAGCAACCAGCAAATGTTTATTGAGCACCTACTGTGTTTTGAGGTATTTAGGCCTCAAGACCTTGAGGTTCCTTTGCCTTAGCCAAGAACAAGCTCCAAGGTGGACAGTGAGAAGGGGGAAAAGAAGCTTGAATTTACTGCACCCTCTGTGTGCGCTGGTCTTTTGCTTTATGTATGCCATCTTGTTGCATTCTCAGAATGGGTCAGCACTATTACCATTTTCCAGATGAAGAAACTGAGGTTCTGAGAGGACAGGTGGATTGTGTGTGAGGCCTGTGCATGAATTCCCTTCTTCCTTCTACCCTAGTAAAGTCTGAGGGGGCCCGATAAGGAAGAGCACAGATATTAGGGTGGCTGAGAGGAGGGACTCTATGTTCTGTTCAAGCAATTCAGGCTATTCTTTCACCAATTTTATAGACCTTGTTGCTGGTGGCACAGGTTATTCAGCAGTGGAAAGACAAAGTCCCTGCCCTCATAGAGCTTACATTCTAGTTACAGGAGATACGGAACAAATAAACAGATAAATAAGGTATTGTCAGATGGTGTAAATTCTGTGAAGGAACTAAATTGGGGTAATGGGCCAGCAAGTGGATATGGGATATATT
This sequence comes from Macaca nemestrina, assembly GCF_043159975.1. NCBI lineage: Eukaryota > Metazoa > Chordata > Mammalia > Primates > Cercopithecidae > Macaca > Macaca nemestrina. The sequence goes on from NC_092130.1 coordinate 38,671,631, forward strand.
TTATCTTTGAGACAGGGTCTCACTCTGTTGCCCAGACTAGGGCTGGAGTGCAGAGGTGGGAATCGTATCTCACTACAGCCTCAAACTCATGGGCTCAAGTGATCCTCCCACCTCAGCCTGTAGTTGGGACGACAGGAGCAAGCCACCACACCCAGCTATTTTTTAAATAATATATTGTAGGGATGGGGTCTCACTATGTTGCCTAGGATGATCTCGAGCTCCTGGGCTCAAGTGATCTTCCTGCCTTGTCCTTCCAAGTGCTGGGATTACAGGCACGAGCCACCATGCTCCACCAGGAGATATTTTAAATGGGGGCTTCAAGGAAGGCCTTTTGGAGTAGGTCAGTGGTCTCCAACCTTTTTGGCACCGGGGACCAGTTTCATGGAAGGCAATTTTTCCATGGACCCAGGGTGGGGGTCGGGGTGGTGGTGATGGTTTCAGGATGAAACTGTTCCACCTCAGATCATTAGGCATTAGATTCTCATAAGGAGTACGCAGCCTAGATCCCTTGCATGCGCAGTTCACAATAGAGTTCACGCCCCTATGAAAATCTAAAGCATTCTCTGACAGGAGGCAGAACTCAGGTGGTACCGGTCCGTGACCTGGAGGTTGGGGACCCCTGGAGTAGGTGACATTTAAACTGAGGCCTAAATTATGAGAAGGATCTAACCGGGGCCAACTTCTCCATTAGGGACAGTAACACAGTGCCCACAATACTTTTAGGGGCCCTCAAAATATTTTAATTTCTTTTTTTTTTTTTTTTTTTTAAGACAGAGTCTCGCTCTGTCACCCAGGCTGGAGTGCAGTGGCGCAATCTCAGCTCACTGCAAGCTCCACCTCCCGGGTTCACACCATTCTCCTGCCTCAGCCTCCCGAGTAGCTGGTACTACAGGCGCCCACCACCACACTCGGCTAATTTTTTTTGTATTTTTAGTAGAGACGGGGTTTCACTGTGTTAGCCAGGATGGTCTCGATCTCCTGACCTCGCGATCCGCCCACCTCAGCCTCCCAAAGTGCTGGGATTACAAGCGTGAGCCACCGCACCCAGCCTAATTTATTTTAAAATCAGAAGAAAACAATGAACTTTTAGGTTAAAGAAACTATATGTTAAAATCGTTTTCTTTCTTTCTTTCTTTCTTTCTTTCTTTCTTTCTTTCTTTCTTTCTTTCTTTCTTTCTCTCTCTCTCTCTCTCTCTCTCTCTCTCTTTCTTTCTTTCTTTCTTTCTTTCTTTCTTTCTTTCTTTCTTTTTTGAGACAGAGTCTCATTCTGTCACCCAGGCTGGAGTGCAATGGCGTGATCTTGGCTCATTGTAACCTCCATCTCCCGGGTTCAAGCAATTCTTGTGCCTTGGCTTCCCGAGTAGCTAAGATTACAGGCACACACCTCCACACCCAGCTAATTTTTTGTATTTTTAGTAGAGACGGGGTTTCGCCATGTTGCTCAGGCTGGTCTTGAACTCCTGAGCTCAAGTAATCTGCCAGCCTCGGCCTCCCAAAGTGCTAGGATTATAGGCGTGAGTCACCGTGCCTGGCCAAAATAGTTTCTTTAACATAACCATGCTTATACCAATGCAGTGCTAAAATATAATTTGTATATATTTTCATGAAAGAAGGGATCCCACAAAGGCAAAAGTGCCTTGGACCCACACAAATCACAGTGTGGCTCTCGCTCCAACCATGGGGAAAGCCACAGAAGAGCATTCCAGGCAGAGGGAATGGCAAGTGCGAAGGTCCTGAGGTGGGAATGAGCTGGACATGTTTGAAAAACAGCAAGAAGGACCTCAAGTGAGGTAAGTAGCTTGGGGAGAGTGATGAGAAATGAGTTCGCAGGGTCAGATCACGGAAGGACTGTGCATAGAGAGATGCAGGCCAGGGTGAGGAGGTGAGCTGATGACCAAGGGGGCTGCCACTGACTGCTCTTGGGGGCAGCGGGTAGTGAGCTGCTTCTCAGTGTCAGAACAGCTAGGGCCGTACCTGGGCTTGCAAGGTGACCAGTGTGTCCCCTTTAGGGGAAGGCTTGAATACAAACCTGCCTGCTACATCTTTCCAGCCAAGATGCAGGCCCAGGGAAAGCCTGTCTCCTGACAACTCACAATCCCTAAGAGATTTCCTGGATCCTCCTGCCCCTGAGAAAAATAGTGGGCTGCGCCTCAGGCATGGTGCTGAGCAGGTGTTGCTTGGCAGGTGTTTCTGAGTTGGGGGCTGAGCCCCTCTGTCTTGGCCTCATTTCTGGGGCTCACAGCCCCTCCCTGGGACAGCCAGTATTGGAGTGGGGGGATGGGACTTCAGCAAGTGAGATACAGTGAGGAGCTATTTAAAGCTGCCGGCAGCTCTCCCCTTCTGTTCACGGCTCTGCTGGGTGGGAGCTGCCATCGTCACGCACCCACCGGTGCCTCAGGAACACAGCAGCCCAGCGCACCCACACGGAGACACGTGGGGAGGGTCTTGGTGCACTTCCACAGGCTGGCAGGGGTCCCACAGCTTGCAGGGCAAGGCTGATAAAGCAGGAATGGGCCCTGGACAGCCCCTCACTCTCACCCCGAGTTTCTACCTACAGCCCAGAAAAGTGGCCTACATTTAGGTCACCCGCCCTCCATTGGCTACAAGTGCAAACAATTAATGGCTTCCTGAGGGTGTTGGTGGAGGCAGGGGGATCTTCAGGCCCTGTGGGACTGGTTGTGCTTCTTGTGCCCTGGAGGTGGTCCCTTGCCTTGGGGGAGGAGCTACAGGCACCCAGTCCGCCCAAAGCCGTGGCCTGGAATAAGCGTCTTCCTGGAATGTTCGGGTCCCACCACAGAAGACTGACTGTAGGGGCTGCCTAGGGCCTGCAGGGGCTAAAAGTGCAAGCTGTGGAGGCAAATGGGCTGTGTTATGAGCCCAGGCACGTGACTTGACCTCTTTGAGCCTCAGTTTTCTTCTCTGTGAAGGAGAGAAGGGGGCATTGGGTGTGATCAAGGGGACCTATGAGCCTTTTTCATCTCTGTGATATGGGTATAAAAACAATGTCCATCTCAGATGGTTGGGGAGATTTTGAGTTAAAAATGTCCAGCTTTCTCACAGCCTAGCAAGTGAGCAATCAATGAGTGAAAGCTTTTTACCTGTATTATTATTGTTATCATTTATTTGAAATTGCTCTCCTATCCCCCAAAACCAAAGGGTCATAGTGATCCTCTTCAGGACCTGGTGGATACAGACATAGACTGCAGGGTCCTGGGGAGGGGAAGCAGCAGGTGAGTTTGGCCTTTGGGTGACTATGTGCCATCTGTGGCCTGGACACACACTGGCCCCTGGCACTTACTGGGACTCCCTGTGAAGTCATCAGCCAGCCTTAATGACTGTTGGAGGCTCCATCCCTATTCTGCTGCTCACCAGCAGAACACCCTGCTCACAGACCCAGGTTCAAGAGCTACCATCAGCTCCTCCTCAGGTGAGAACTGCTGATCAGCCAGTCCAGGGCAAGGGGGAACTTGGGCTCTTCTTTCTGGACCAGACAGATAGACAGTTCTATGCAGGGTCAACCCTGAAACACAGAACCACCTGCAGTGTCAGACCACAGTGATAAGGGGATCTCTAAGGGGAGTGCCCTAAATAGGGATGACCTCTGGCGATTCAAAACTGCACAGGGAAAGGAGAGATGGGGAAGCCTCAGGTCTGAGAGGTGAGGGCTAGAATCAGCAAAGTGAGTACTGGGAGCAGAGGCCTGGCATTAGGTGCAGCCGGGGAGACAGGCGAGGAGCAGGTAGATGGAGCTCCAAGGAGCCCACCCAGTGGCCTTTCACCACAGCCAGGTTTCTTCACCTCCTTTAATGCCTTCTTCTGACCCATCCCCTTCATCCACATTCACCATGCCTTGAACAAACCTCATGCAATGTCCCATCACTCCAGCCAGTGTCCCCTTCATCACACCCAATGCCCCTTCTCCCCTCCAGGCCCTTTTCACTGAACCTCCTTCACTTTCATCCCATCCAATTACATCCCAAGGTGCTACGACCTCTACCTAACCCCTCCATTATCCCACCCAGGCACCTCTCCAGGCATCCCCAAGTCCTCTGCCAAAGTCCCAGGACTCTAACTTCAGCCCAGCTAGTTCCCTATTCTGGGTCCCCATCACCCCCCTCCGTGAGCCGCCCCGGAGCTGAATCAGAGCCATAGAACTAACATTTTGCACACACGTCTCTCCAGATGACAGGCAAGCTGGGCCTTCTGCCCTCGGCCCACACACACCCGTGCTCAGGAAGCACAGAGAGCCAGGGCTGTACCCCACATGGGTGAGGAAGAGGGCTGGGGGTGGAGGTAGGGGCCCTTCCCTGCTGGAGAGCTAGCCCAGCCTTGGCCCCTGGGGCCTTTGTTCAAGGCTTGGGACTCACCTTTTAGGGAGCAGAACATGTGTGAGATGAAGAAACACACGGGACTGGCAGACAGAGGCAGTGAGAGAGTTCCTGTCAGAGACAGGGACAGGACAGAGCAAGGCACGACAGGGAAACAGGGAAGGAGAGAGAGGGAGGGATGGAGGCTGAATTAAGACAGAGATCAGAGATGGACAAGGAGAGACAGAAATAGGAAAAGAGAAAGGGAGAGTAACAGAGGGAAAAAGCAAACTCTCTCAGGGAGGGAATGCAGAGGAAAGGAAGCAGAGATGAGCAAAAGGAAGAGGAGGCACTTGTGAGCCTGGGGGAGGGAGAAGAAAAGGGACTCTGAGAAGGATGGAGAGCTCAGATGGGAAGGAGCTGTCAGGAACCTGAGCAGATCCTGAAGAGAGGCCTCTGAGAAGCTCAGGGAAAAACAGAACCCAGGGCTTCTGCAGGATGATCCAGGGCTGTGCCTGGAGCAGGAGAGCAGAGGCAGCTCCCAGGACCCAGAGGGGAACTGCTGGCAGGTGAACTGAAAATACTGGGAAGGACCACGCACTCCCTGACCTGGCAGAACCTGGGCCCAGGACTCGGGCCAGGAAGGGTTGGGCTGATCCCAGAGCAGGCCTCCTGACTCTAGCCGGTATTCTTTTGCTACCCAGCATTGCTTCTGCCCATATTCCCAATAGCACCATTTATTTGAGAACCTACTATGTAACAGGTACTTACAGCCATTCTCTCTTCCAATCCTTTCACAAAATGCTTGCAAGGCCAAATCATTGTTACCCCCTCAGATGCAAAAACTGAGACTCGGAAACATGAAAAACCTTGTCTAGATCTGACTCCACCACATTACCTATGAGCCTTTTTTCTAGCAGTACCATAAAGTCTCATCTAAGCATTAACATTTTGTGAGTCTGCAGTTAGCCCACTTACCAACACATAAACATGGGTGGACCCCAGGAGACACACACATGCACACACACAAAGGTATCCCCAGAGGGGACTTGGTATCTGTCCTTCATCTGTCCTGTGGCTTCCCCACCCCCAGCCCCAGATCCTCTTGCTTCCCCTCCACAGTATTTCAGATCACCTCCCTCTAGCTCAGCAGCTAAGCACAAGGATGATGTCATTCCTTTTATTTAAAGAAAAGGGCTGAGCTGGAGCTCAGGATGGGGGACAATATGGGAGCAAAAGCCAAGTGACTGGCCTCACAGCTCCTGGCCTCTTACGTTCCCCGACCTGCAGTCTGCTGAGCTGCCTCATGACTCCTGCCACATCCCCTGAGAAGCACCCCAGAGAGGGCCCTACTCACCACGGGAGCAGTATGGGGAGACCAACAGGTTAACCAAGAAGCAAAGTGTCCGAGGTCTGTGAGAGTGTTACCAGCTAGTGTGTTTGTTAAGGGCTCTCTGGAGTCAAGAGACATGCTTTTGTTAAAGGCAGACAGGGGAAACTGAGGCTCTGGGACATTAAGTCATCCACAGTGGTTATCTGTGCATGGCATTCCAGTAGGAGGGTGCCGGGGAGGAGGACTGAGTAGGGAACTTACTACCATAATCACTAGGTCTAAGTTCTTTCTCTTTCATGCTCTGATGGTCAGAGTCTAGCCACTTGTTTCTTCCTGGAACACCTGAGAGGGGGCTTCAGCACAGAAAGAGCCCCTGGCTCAGGAGTTGGTCTGCTCGGTTACCATGGCCTGAGTTCTCATCCATGCCAGGACCTCTCAGCAATATCTCCAACTCTTTCATGCTCCAGCCTCACTCCCTTCTGGAAGGTCCTTTTTTGAGGAGTATGGAGCATTTAGTACCTCATTTAAATCTAACAACATTGCTAAGAGATTGGTACAACTATTACCCCATTTTACAGACCAGGCAACTGAGGCTTGGAAAGGGTAAGCTACCTGCCCAAGTCACACAGCTGGTAAGTGGCAGAGCCGGGGTACAAACCCAGGCCTGTCATGTTCTAAAGCCACTATCCTCTGCTTCTCACTATTCTGCAGGACTCTCCCCCAAGACCCCCTGTCCTCCCCTGCAATGGACTGAATGTTTGTCTCCTCCAAATTCATATATTGAAATCCTAACCTCCAAGATGGAGCCTTTGGAAGGGGATTAGGTCAGGAAGTCAGAGTCCTCGTGAGCAGAATTAGTATCCTAATAAAATAGATCCCAGAGAGCTCCTTCACTCCTTCTGCCATGTGAAGACACAGCAAAAAGACACCGTCTAGGAGAAGTGGGCCCTCACCAGACATTGAGTCTGCTGGCACTTTGATCTTGGACTTTCCAGCTTCCAGAACTGTGAAAAATCAATTTTTATTGTTTTTAAGCTCCCTATTTTATGATATTTTGTTATAGCAGCTCAAACAGACTAAGACATCCCTCAATGAGGTTAAGAGGTTTATTGAGTCTGCAAGCCTTTTTTCTCTATAACCTTATCCCAGCAAGAGACTCCACACCAGGGGACTGGGACCACTCTCTTCTGTTCCCCCATCAGTTTCCAGGGTCTCTAACTCTGGCAGTCTTTAGTGAGTCCCTGCTAGAAACAGGCAGAGATGTTCGTTTTATATTTTATTTAGCCACTAATTGCCTGCATTTAAAAGGCATCAGAGTGCCATCCGCGTCCTCTGCTTCATGCCCTGATGCGTGTTTCTGCATGAAGGGACACTGGGGCAGGGGAGTGAAGGGGAGAGGGGCCACAGTCTCCCCAGTGACAGCTTTAAAAGCCTGACCCCAGCGCTGAGTGCTGGAGGATGTCAGGTTATCACTCTGAGAAGCGAGAGGGGGCATGCAGGGGCTGGGGCCTCTGCAGAAAGGAGGAGAGAGGTCAGGGCCCTGGTGAGGGCCAGGAAAGAGTTGTGGGGGGGCATTCCATGTCCCCACTCACCCCTAGGATGAGGGCCCAGCTGATGGAGATCTATCCAGAATGCCTTGTTTTCAGCTCCACTTTCCAGCCTGGAGGACTCTGCAACAAGCAGCTGCCTGGAAAACGGTATGGTACGGACCTCGGACAGTCACGTCTGTTGCGATCAGTAAGGAGACAGCATTTGAGCCTTGGCTTTGCCCAAGAGCAAGAGAAGGAGGTCAGGGGAGATGGGGGTAAGGGTGGGAAGGTGGAGGTAAATGGATGAGACAGGTGATAGGTATATGGCAGCTAACTTTTGAGAAGGCCCCAGTATTCTCCCTTTGGATTTTCCACCTGCTCAGGAGGTGCACACCCTGGTAGATGAAGAGAAAACTTGCTTCTCACCATTTCCCAATCACTTCCAAGTCTAACTCTGAGCCAAATATAACCTCACTCTGACACCAAGCCTCATACCAACAGCAAACCTACAATCAGCCACAACCCTATTGACCCTCTCCTCATCTCTAAATCCAAGCCTCATCCAACAACAGTTTCAACCCTAATCCCACCCTTCATACCAAAATCAAGCCAAGTGCTCCAACTCAAACCCTAAGAGCAATTATAATCCTAATATAATTTCCAACCCCAACCCCAACCTAATCTTAACCAATCCGTCACTCATCCCAGACTTCAACCCTAGTTCCTACTGTAATATCCATCTCAGAGGGAAGTCCATCCCCAACTTCCTTCCCAGTCCTTATTTCTCACCTGACCCAACCCCTTCTCTAACAACAATTTTACCTCCTAACTGCAACTTGCCCTGGCACTACATCTAGCCCCTGGCTTGGCCCCATGGCACCTAGACAAGGCTGATTGAGGATTAGAGGACTGCCATCTTGAGCCAAGCCACCAAGCCATGGGAACTTCATGGTGGTGCCCCCCTCCCCCCCAACATTTTTGAGTGCTCAAGGTCCCAGGTCTAAGTCTAGGAGTCTGGGCTCTTCCTGCTATGTTCAGCTCCCAGCCACCGGCCCCAATGACACCAGCTGCTGGGCCCGAACTAAGAAACCATGCTTCTCCTGAGGAATGGCAAGAAATTAGCACTTGGCTGGGCCGCCCCATCATTGCTGTTCCTCACAGCTCGCTGGATAATTTCTACAAGACCAAAGCCTGAGCCTAATGGGCCACCTGCTTCCAGCCTGGTGGACAGTCAGGGAAAGCAGCCTCCAGGGTCTCCCACAGACTAAGGGGCTCTGCGCTCTGCTAAAAGGATGGTGCTTACAGTTGTCAGGAGAGAAGGACACTCTGAAAGCTTGGGATCCTACAGCTGTTGGGTGAGAATGAGCAAGTTAGAGTGCTCTGCTGAGCCTAAAAAGCAGGAAAACATTATCTGCGGCGATGGGAAAACGAGTCATCTCTGTCAGTGACTTGAGTGCCAAAGAGCCATGTCTGGGCTCAGCACACGCCAAGTGGAGTGGTGAAGCCTCCAGCGTGTACAGCCATCCAAGCAGCCTCACTGAGAACAGCTCTGTGTACCATGCCCTGTTCCTGGGACCACCACCGTCCACCCTCCAGTCACCTGGTGACGAACACCAGCCACCAGCCATCACCACCGCATGGTCTGGCACCCCACCAGTCCGCTGTCATCACCCACCCCTCTTCCTGGGGTCGGTCTGTCTGCTCAGATGGGGAGCTGGATGGCTGGGCTGGCCGCCAGCTCTGCGTTTCCTGCCGGGCCCAGTGCGCCATAGTTGCTCACCAAAAGCTAACTGAATGGTCTGAACTTTCTCCAGCTTTGTTTCCCAGCAACTTCCACTTCCTGGGAGGGAGGAATGGTGACTTCTGCTCCATCCTATGAGGAAGGCAAGATGGCCTGGTGGCTAAGAGGCATAACTCTAGAAACAAACAAAAATGCCTGACCACTAACCATACCTCCAGCCCTATCATTTGCTAGCTGGGTAAGCCTTGGGAAAGGCATCTTGACTTCTCTGAACCTCAGTTTTCTGTTCCGTAAAATGAAGATAATTATGGTACTTGTCTCAAAGAGCCGCTTTAAGAATTCAGTGAGGTAGCACACAGTAAGTGTGTGTGTGTGTAAGTGCTGAGCGTAGTGGTTGACACATAGTAGGTCCTCAGTAAACATTAACTTATGATCATGATGTGGCTACAGACATTGGTAGCCTGACTTCAAGACAGGGTCCCAAGAGGGGGTCAGCTTGGTCATTGTACTGGAGAGGGCCCTAAACTTGATGTGTTTATGGTCTTGTTGGAAGCACCTGCTTCGCTTTGTCTTCATCCCACCAGACATTCTCCTTTCCCCTGTCCCACCCTGGGCCAGAGAACTCAATCATTCCTTCATTCACATATTCACACATTCACTCATTCACTTCATTCACTCATTCAATATCCAACAAATATTTATAGATTGATTATTCTAATCCAGGCCCTGTGCTATGGGCTGGGGGATAAGTAAACAGGTCAAGGTGCCTACTTTCATGATACTCATGGCCTAATGTGAAGGGGGCTGGGTGTTTTATCAGTGCTAGGGTGAGGGGCATACAGGAGGACACCCTGGTCTAAGGAATGGGTTCCTGGAGGTGAGCTTGTATAAGCTAACATCTGGAGGACAAATAGGAGTTAGCTGGGCAAAGGTAGCCAGGCATAGTGGAGAAAGAGTGTCCCAGGCAGAGGAAAACAGCCCCGGCAAAGGCCTGGGTGGGAGAAGACAAGCAAGCTTTGAGTGATGAGTTTCCTGAGTCGAAGTGGAGCCATAGGCAATGATGCACCATGCAGGCTGGAGTTGTTCTCCTTCCTGGGAGGTCTCCCTACTGGGATGGTACTGCTGATACTTTTTCCTTCTCTCCACTTGCAGCCTCCACAAGGAGACCTGTCCTGAGCCCCTGGCTGATTGTTGGGGAAAGGAAGGAGAGAGGGTAAGACCTAGGAGAGGAATTTGCACCCTGGGAGGGACTGAGATGGAAAGAAACCAGGAAGGGTGATTCCTTAGCTGGAGATAATATCTACAGTAACCAGTCCACTGAGGCATGAACTCCATTTTCTTGCTCAATCTTCATAACAGCATTATAAGAAGATACTCTTATTAGTTCCATTTTGCAAATGATGAGACTAACGCACTGAGAGTTTCAGTAACATGCTTCACACCTACAGAATGTGGCCCTGGTGTCAGTCTCCAGAGCCACAGGCCAGTCTAAGAGCCACCTTAACCAGGTGGCTCTTAACCCAGGCCACCCTTGATATGGGGCAGCACAGGGGTGGGGGTGGGGACCAGGGACAGGAAGGTAGTGGAGGGAATGGTTCTTGGGGTAACTCCCTTGGCCTTTTGACCAGCCAGTCTCTTAGATACAGACCAGGGAGCAAGTGCCTGCCAGAGCCTGGCAGGACAAAGTTCCCCATTCAGAGCTCTGATGATCTCCTCTCCCAGCTGCTCAGCTCCTTGCAAAGCATTTTCCCTTAATAGCCTCCCCTTCAACAGGATGGCTGCAGCCCACATCTGTGGAAACCAGGCCACAGCAACTCCTCCTACCAGGCCAGCAGGGCTGCCATGGCCATGGTCACCACGTCCTGAGCTTCTCCTTGTCCCTCCAAGTCAGAAAACTTACAAGCCCCTTCCACTCCACCTGCTGTTTCCAGGATTCTGCCTATAGCAGAGGGATGGAACTGAGATGTTTTTCCTCAGATCAGCCTGTCCTTAACTTTTCTCTGCACAATGCATCTTCAGGGTGAGGTTGGGGAGCAGGAGGATGGGTAGAGCTCCTGGGTTCTCATCACTCCTCTGCCTGTAACTTCCTTCGTGACCTTGGAAAAGTCACTTTACCTCTTTGGGACTCCCATTTCCTCAACTGTAGAATAAGAAGAGGGCCCAGCCTGAAATCAGAAGCCCAGACTTGAATCCTGGATCTGCCACTAACAAGGTGTGACTTTTGACATACCTCTCTGAACCTCAGTTCCCTTTTCTGTATAAACAAATCGACCCCCCTCTGCAGCTACCGAGAGGATTCAAAGAGATAACCCGTGTGAAGCACTTAGCATAGTGCCTGGCTTACAGTAAACAACCAATACATGTTAGCTGTAATTATTGTTATTACCATTATCATAATTGGTGTTTTTCAAACTTTTTAGCTGTAGACTTTTTTTTATGTTCAAATGCAAATTTTTAAGCAGAACCCCGACACCGTATGTAAAAAGTTATGTGCTGGAAGAGTGCTTGTCCACGCCTCCCACCAGCTCCTCCCAGTGCTGATGCACAGGGTCCTCTGGTTTTGACCAGTAGGTCCCAGACCCAGCTGATTACCAGACCATCCTGGGAGGATTTCAAAACCAATATCCCAAGCCCCGCTCCTGAGATTCTCCTTCAGGGAGTCTGGGGTAAGCCCAGAGAGTAGAGCTTATGGAAACATCCAGGTAGTTCTTTTTTTTTCTTTTTTTTTTTTTTTGAGTCAGAGTCTCACTCTGTTGCTTAGGCTGGAGTGCAGTGGCGTGATCTCGGCTCACTACAAGCTCCGCCTCCCAGGTTCACACCATTCTCTCACCTCAGCCTCCAGAGTAGCTGGGACTACAGGCGCCCGCCCGCCGCCCCACCCGGATAATTTTTTGTATCTTTTAGTAGAGACGGGGTTTCACCGTGTTAGCCAGGATGGTCTCGATCTCCTAACCTTGTGATCCACCCACCTTGGCCTCCCAAAGTGCTGGGATTACAGGCATGAGCCACCGCGCCCGGCCATATCCAGGTAGTTCTAATGATTTCCCAGGTTGGGGCACCATTAAGGACCTTTCTGGATCTGACAGCAGGACTTTGAGTACAAGGGCCTCCTTCCCTATGGTCCTCTCTTAGGTTGAGAAATAGCCCACATAGGCCCAGTGGGTTGCAGTTGTTTCCATGCCCTCTCAGCTGGCCTCCCATCGAGCTTCCCTTCTGCAAGTTCTCTCTTGGAGTCCTGACTGAAAGGGAACACGGAGAAAATGCTCCTTGACTTCCCTCCAGGCCCAGCCCACAGTCACCATGTTCCTGCTCCTCCTTTCCAGGCCTACCTGTCTTGAGGGCTTTCCATGTGCCAGGCACCATGCCAAGTACCTTACATTTACTATCTTGCTAAGTCCTCACAAAGCCCTGTGAGGTATGAGTTATCATCATCCCTGCTTGACAGATGAGAAAACAGAAGCAGAGAGGTGAGGTGACTTGATCAAAGCCACACAGCTGTAAATAGTTAAGATGAAACTCTACCCTAGGCCTGCTTGACCCCATAACTCATGCTCTTACCTGTTCTGCTGATGTCCTCCCCTCTGTGCCCCCAACTCCTAACCTTACTCTATCAGTCTCTACTCCCTGCCTCCCACATCCCCAGGAACCTGCCAAAGTTTCTCCCAAGGAGCACGGCTTCGGGCCACAGCTCCTCCCCACGGCAGGCAAGAAGAACCACAGCAAGGGCTGACCTAACTGGCATCTGAGAATGCCCTGGGTCCCAAATAGGGGTAGAGAGGCCAGGCACTTGCTTGGGAGATGAGAGATGAACGGGTGAATCCAGCCATCCAGCCAGTCTCTCCTAAGTGGATCTTCCATCTGCCATGTGGCATTCATCCATCCATCCATCCAGAGACCAGTTCAGCCTGTATTTACCAGCCCTGGTCATCTGTCAATCTTCCTTCTGACATCAGAGGCCACTCCATGGTCCTTACTTGCCGCTTTGCTCACCCATTGGTCAGTCCATCTTTACAGACCAAGGGCCTTGGTTTGTGAGGTTTTGGGGTGGAGATCCCTGATCTCAGTGAGAACAGACCTAGCCACTGTTACCACAGACCTCATAATCAGACACCCACAGAGCCAGCATCCATCCAGCAGCACCCCCAGGTCATGTTGTGGAACAAAGTCTCCCTTTCTGCCACTACCACCACCTCATCTCCCCTGGGCTCAGCTGCCCCCACTGCTGGGGACCTTTCCCTTTGTGACCTGTCTTGGTAATTTGGGAGGTGATTAACAGCAATCACGCTTGAGTTTGACATCCAGGCACGGCCGCTAAATTGAGGCTCACAAAGCCTCCTTGACATCCAATATGTTATATGCTTTTCCCCTTAATTAGGAGCTAAAGTGGATAAATATGAAGTTGCCATGGCAACAGCCTCCCGGGTTGGTGGAGGGATGCAGCTCAGTTTCCGTCGGCTGGCTGGCTGACATGTTGGCTGATGGACCAAACCAGCTCCTGGGAAGGGTGGGATGGAGCCCTCTCCCACTTTCCTGGAACCTGCCCTCCAAGCCCCAGTTTTGGTGACTCTCTCCATCACTGCTCATCAGACTTCACAGAGTCTGATAATGCCCCACCTGGTCCATAGATCTCAGTTGTTCTAACTCCCTTATGGAACAGCTAGAAAAACTGAGGAGGTTGGTTGCTGCCCAAGGAGTGAGAGGCAGACAAGATCTAACACCCACATCTCCTGACTTCCAGACTAGTCAATAGTGGTTCTTAACTGTCTGGAGTACCTAGATCCCTTGAAGAATCTGTTGAAAGCTATGCTACATAGGCCAGAGATCAGCCACACCGCGGGGTTCCGACCCAGGACTGCAGCGAATCTGGTTTTAAAACTTCATTAACAATCAAGCACATACTGTGTGCTTTTTCTCACATGCTCTAAATTAATCTTCACAATCCTATGAGGTAGGTACGATAATTATCCCCATTTTACAGAGTTTCAGAGAGGTTTAGCCATTTTCTAATGTCACACAGCTAGCAGGTGGAGGAGTCAGGATTTGGACCCAGGTCTGTCTGCAGACTGCAAAGTCCAAGCTCTAATGGCTATACTCTACTGCCACCTGGACGACCTTTCTCTGACCCACATGTAATGACTGTAGCAGCTCTGGGGTTTCAGCCAAGGAGTCCTTCTCTTGCCTAGGGAAGTGAGGACACTCTGAAAAACTCCTCCCTCTCTTCCTCTAGCTCTACAGAAGGATGGGTGGAGGAGAGTCTCTTGGCTCCTGTCTCATACAAGCCTTCTGTTGAGGAAGAGCCAGCCCCAAACACTGCTAATAGAGGTCAAGATGTTTAAATCTTGAAGGAAGAAGCCAGGGTTCCATTCAAAGAACCTACAAAAGAAAGCACCTCAGAGCTACCAAAGTCCTATTTTGGGGAGACCAAACTGGGTCTTCCTCCTTTCCCACCTTCTCCTTCTTTGCCAAAAACACCTGCTGCAGAGCCCTGTGTTTGGGCAGGGAGAGGAGGCAGCACTCCCTCCCCAGCCCCAACCCAGAGCATGTCCCCTCGCTTGGAGATCCATCAGGCCCAGGCCTTGCTGGCAGGTGGGAGGGGAGCCATGCCTGCCTCCGTGAGGAGCTGGGACTCGGGGCTCCTCCAGCGCCCCCGCACCACGTGGCGTGGGTGCTGGCAGCGGGAGCTGGGGCTGGTGGCTTGGCCCCCGAACTTCCTTTCCTTCCAGTTCTGACTAAAAATAGAGACAGCAAGGACGCATCTCGTTCTGTCAGACAGTGTAGGGGGGATGCCTGTGCAGACATAGGCCCCCTCTTTCTGAGCATGTGAGACCCAGCCCCCAGTTCTCCCCATATATACCCCTGCCTCACAGCCTGCCTCTGTGGCAGCAGCCATTGCCCAGGATCCAGGGTTAGGGCAGGGGATCTTCAGCTTTCCCTAAAGTCTTAACGAACATTCTCATTGGTCTCTGACTTTAGGGAAGGGTCTGGGCCAGGGCTGCAGCCCAGAGGAGTGGAAGACCTGGCTTCACGGGTTTTCTCTCCCTCTCCCTTCAAGCTATGTAGGATGGGTGGGACAAGGCTTCAGGACTGGGCCTCTTCGTATCTTTCAGTACTGGAATTAGGTGCAGAAGTCCAAGTAGCTGAGTGGAGCCCTAGGGTGGTAGTAGTGGGCGACAGAGAGCATGTGTTCTAAGGATGTCTTGTATCTTGCACTTCTCAGGGAATATGACTGTCAAACCCCAGGGTCCCTCCTACCTCTTGCCTTCCTGCAGGTCCTCTCTCCAGGTGATTGAGAGAAACTCCTGGTCTCCTGTTTGGGTGCTGGGTTACTGTAGGCAGCCCTACCCATCAGAGAGGCTCAGGTGGGGTGTACAATAGGGATGAGGGATGAGTCTGGAATCATCCGCTGTTCCCCTCTACCCAGCTCCCCACACCCAGCTGCCCAGTTCAGAGCTATGCAAAACACACACACACACACACACACACACACACACACACACACACACACACTTTCCTGGACACAGTGAATTTCTAAGACTACACCAGGTCCTGAGGGCAAGAAAAACTGGGGAGGTGGGGCTAAGCTGTGGACAGGCACAAAAATGGTACCTTTACCATGGCTCCTTGTTACCCAAGGAATTGGTTTCTTCCTGGGGCAGAAGCTGAGCTCCAGACTTCTGATTTACCTCTACCCAATCCAATCTAAGCACACAAGACTCCAAACACTTACTGGTTCAATCACACAGGAGGTGGTGAGAAGTAGGAGAGAAGAGGCAGTTTGTTGTTTATCACTAGTGCCTGGAACAGTGCCTGGCACATAGTAGGTGCTTGGAAACCTTTGTTAAGTGAGTGAATGAAAGAATGAACAAATGAATGAATGAGAAGCACAAACCAAGACAGGAAGGGAATCATTAAAGCTATCATTATGGTACTTTTAAAATAGGGCTCGACTGGGAAATTAGAGCCAAGGGCAGCTAATAATTTGGTGTCTCTTCGAACCAATGCTCTTTCAATATTTATTCAATATTTATTTGGAAGAGAGGCTGCGTGGAGACTGTGCAGAGAAGGGGGCCTGTTCACAGCCTTCAGCCTCTCCTCCACCTGCTGAACAATTCACTGCTGGCCCTAACCTTGCTGGCCCTACTGAGCTTCACCAAAACTCTTTGGTTCTCCACGCCCCGCCCCCTCAGAAGGGAAAGTAGTTTAATGAACAGTAGCCCAACAGTCCCTGGCGATCTCACCTCTGTACCTAGCAGCTTATAGAAGTGTTCCTGCCAACACCCTCCACCCCCGCAGTGGTTTGTGCCTGGTAAATACTCTTTCCTCCAACACATTAGGTGACCAGTGAAGCTTTAGTGCCCCTTAGAGATGAGTGCCCCAGGCAGCTGCATAGTGGGCCCCCTCCATCAGGCCTCTTCTCCAAATGACTACGGAGGGGAACGGCATGGAGGAGGATTTCCTCAGTGCCCTCCTCAGCTCCTGGCCATCACCCACCACCATATTTAGGAGGAAAGTTCAGGAGGGGGAGGAGGAGTGTGTGCAGGGGTCAAACCCCGTTGCTTCTAGCTCAGAGCAGGTGAGAGGAGAGTGGCCAACTGGCTGCCAGAAGGGGCTACCACTTCCTGCCAGTGAGCTCTAGACCAGGCCTGTAGCTCTTGGTCCCCACTCTGCAGGGGAGCATCCTGAGCCCCATGAGTACAAGCCAGCCTGAGGCAGATGGCATCAGAGGTGCTGAAGTAATACTGTCTGACTTCCATTCCCTGGGGATGCCCAGAGAAACCAGATGTCTGGCCAATGAGGTGCTCACCAGAGCAAAGTCTTTAAGTAAATACATAGTCACTCACTTCCATTTCCTCCACTCTGCTCTCCTTACCCTCCCCTGCTTTCTGCATGCAGGCCCCAACTCCCATCTCAGCCCACCGTCCCCCTGCCCCCTCAGCCTCCCTGCAGCTAACTTCCCTTCTCCCACGCCCACAACCAGCCTCTCCATCCCCTCCTCAGCCTCCTGCCACCTGAGCAGCCATAAAATGAAACATCTGAGCACCTGTACAGATGAATAAATAATAAAAACATTAACAGTATTTCTTGAGCACTCACTGTGTGCAAGGCACTAGGCTAAATACTTTTTTTTTTTTTGAGACAGAGTTTCGCTCTAGTTGCTCAGGCTGGAGTGCAGTGATGCGATCTCGCCTCACCACAACCATCACCTCCTGGGTTCAAGCGATTCTTCTGCCTCAGCCTCCCGAGTAGCTGGGATTACAGGCATGTGCCACCACACCTGGTTAATTTTGTATTTCTAGTAGAGACGGGGTTTCTCCATGTTGGTTGGGCTGGTCTCGAACTCCCGACCTCAGGTGATTTGCCAGCCTCGGCCTCCCAAATTGCTGGGATTGCAGGTGTGAGCCACCATGCCCAGCTCTAAATACTTAACTATGTGCATTATCTCATTTACTCCTCATATATCCCCTGTCCCCTGATATATGGGTAACATAATAGGCTATTCAGGACAAGGCTCTGGGGTCAGACAGAGTCTCAGCCTTCCTACTTACCAGCTGTGTGAGGCACAGGAAAATCACTTAACCTCTCTGAGCCTGGTTTCTCATCTTCAAAATGGGGAGGTTAAGAATACCTACCTTATAGGGTTGTATGAAGACATAAAGAAATAAAGTGCCTAGGCTGAATGTGGTGGCTCACGCCCTTAATCTCTGCACTTTGGGAGGTTGAGACAGGCAGACCATTTGAGCCCAGGAGTTTGAGACCAGCCTGGGCAACACGGCAAAACCCCATGGTGCCTGTAGTCCCAGCTACTGGTGGGGTAGAGGGTGTGCTGAGGTTGGAGGATCACCCGAGTCGGGGAGGTCTAGGCTGCAGTGAGCCTTGATCTTGCCACTACACTCCAACCTGGGCAACAGCACCAGACCCTGTCTCAAAAAAAAAAAAAAAAAAAAAAAGAAAGAGAGAGAGAAAATTCTTAGCACAGTACCTGGCACAAAGGCTTGTTCATGCCGGCTGTTATCATTATTATTATCCTCTTTTTAGATGAGAAAACCAGGGAGGTTGTCATATGTCAGCGTCACGTGCGGCTAGATCGTAGCAGTGTTAGGATTCTAACTAAGGCCTCCCTAGTCCTATCTGAGGGGCTGCAGGCTGGGGCCAAGTCAGATATTCTCTCCTTCCCCGGCTCCCTCCTCCTCTCCAGGGTCACAGGCTTCTCTTTTTTCTTGCCCAAGGAAAGGAAACTTCGTGGCTCCCTAGTGACAGCCAACATCCCACAATGCTCTCGGGAATGTGTGCACACGCCCACCTGCCGGGCCTGGAGGAATTCAGGCTTTAGATTTGAAAGGTAATTCAATCCCCCGGTGCTTCCTCCCCTCCCCCGCAGTGCTGGGTGTTCAAGACGGCGACAAAGACCCAGTTTCAGAGGAACAAGCCCGCCAGTGCAGAGCCACAGGCATGCGCTCAGCCTCGCTTACAGGCAGCCCCTTGGTCATAGGCACACGCTCTTCCCCTTGCAGCAGTTACTAGAGACATAGACCACCCCTGGTTCAGCAGTCACTCACCCCTAACCTGCCCACCCCTGGCCTCTCAAACCTCCGGACTTTGCCAACTCTCCACACATTCCTCAGCTCCCCATGTCCATCAGGCTCTCCTTCCCTCTCCCTTGCTCCATCCTTAGGAAGCTCCCCTTCCTCTACCCATCCATTTCTCTTCCTTCCAGGCCCCAGACCCTGGGTTACTTCTCGGAGTGAGCACTCAGTGACTGCCCTTTCACCAACAGTGGGGGCAGTCCCCTGCAACCCCACATCCCCACCTCTGTTTCTTTCTACCATTGGCTCAGCTCAGCCCAGGCTCTGAGATTGGTGCCCAGCACTTGGGGCTGGGGCAGGAGGCAGCCTGGAGCAACTCAGCACTCCTGTTTAATTAATAATGGGTAATAAGTCAACATGTAATTAGAGGATGAGGGCACGTGGCTGTGCTCCTTGGGCCTTGCCCTGGGGGAGTGGACTGGAGCCTGGCCACACATGCCCCTGTACTGCCCAGGTGCTGGCCAGATCAGCCTCTTGATTCCCTTTGCTTACGCTGGGTCCTGCCACTAGGTCTCTCACCTGTGGTCCCCTCTTCATTCAGCCTTCAGGGTCTTCCCCACTTACTCCTGCCTTGGCTTCCTCCCTGCCTTCCACACTGGGCTGAAGGAGCCCATTCCCTACAGTCCTGGGGATCCCAATGTCTCCGGGGATCACAATTTCCTGAGGGGCTAGGCCAGTCCCTGACTCCCACGCAGGCCTTGAGTACAAGAAGTCCCTGGAAGGAATCCACAGCAAGTTAAGCCCCACACCTCTCCTGATGACCCCCTTTGGCTCCTGCACTCTGTCCTCCATTGACATTCTCCCCACTCCCACTCAGCAGGGAGCCAGTGAGAGCCCTCCAGGGACCTCCCCATCCCAGCCTGCGCCCTGTCCTCTTCCCTGCTCCAGCTCCTAGAAAAGCCTTTTGGGTGATGGAAGTCAGCTCCCTTCCCAGCACTCCGCACCCCACTGTCCACGGGAGACAGTGTGTTGCCCTCCAGTGGCAATAGCTGGCAGCAACCTAGGGAGGAAAGAGAGTCCAGGCTCCTTGGAGTGTCTCAGGTCAGTCCATCTGGGGGTGGGAGGTGGGGAGGGAGAGTGCCACACCTTTGTCTACTCACCTTTGTCAACTCACCACTTGCAGGCTGGGTTGCGGACTACCTTTCCCAGCAGCCTAGTTAGCTCTTATCCTGTTACTCTGGCCCTGTGCTATCAAGTTCACCTCTCACTTCTTTCCCCAAAGTATCAATGAATTACTAAACGGCAATAAACATGATCAACACTCCTGTGTGCCCGGCAAAGTCCACACAGCAATCCCAAGAGGCAGGAGCAGTTGTCAACACCATTTTACAGATGAGGAAACAGTTGCAGTGAAATTAGGGAACCTCCTGGCTCACCCAGCCAGGAGGCGTTGAGCTAGGATTCTGACTCTACAGCCCGACTCTTCCCCAGGAGATATTTGGCCTAGGGTTATTAGTGGAAGGCTGTAAGGAGGTGAGAAGGTGGGGTTAGGGATTGGAGAGGAGTGTGGTACATGCAAGGGTGCAAGGGGAGTGGTAGGGGGTGCAGGAGTGTCAGGAGCAGGAGAGGATTCCAAAGAGTGATGTGAGGGGAGCACATGAAGTGTGGTGGAGGTGTGTGAGAGGTGAGGGATGAACAGGAGTGGGGGAGTGTCAGGCATGTGAATGGGTGTAGAAGGTAGAGTGGATGGGATGGAGGTGTTCACAGAGCAGGTGAGGGGTCAAAGGGCAGGATAAGGATAAAGTAGGAGGGGAGGGAAGTGTCAGGTGTGTGGGGTGTGTGAAGGAGAGGTGGAGGGGGAGGCGGGAGGGGTATGCAGGGTGAAAGGCAGCCAGAGTGAGTAGGCGGTGGGGGTGCTAGGTGTGGAGGGGGTGTAAGAGTGCATGGAGTGGTTAGGGAGAAAGTGAGAAGGGTAGAAAAAGGTGTGGAGGAATGAGCAGGTCCCTGAGGGCCTGGAGGACCCGAGCAGGGGAGGAGGTGAAGGAGGGGACTGGGTGGCATGGAGAGGGGTGGACAGGCCTGAGAGGCTTTGACAGCTTGGCTTTTGTCCCTGTCCACATCCCCAGCTGCGGCAGCCCCCACCAGACCTGGCCTTACTGCCAGGCTCATTTCAGGGATGGGTGGAAATTTCCATTTCAGCAAAATCCATTTGTAAAGCCCTGGAGCTTTGAGCCTCGTTCTGCTCTGCCCGCCTGGCTCTGCCCACATGGCTCTGGCCTGCCCAGCTAGCCCCACTCTCCACCCTAGACCTCCCTCTGCTCTCCCTCCCCAGCAGGCAGAGCGTGGGCTCAGGGCCTGGGCTCCCTCAGCCCCACTCCAACTCTAGCACTGCAGCCTACAGAGGACCACCCTCCCCATCCCCCATCCCAGCCAAGCATCTTGACATTTTAGGGTGCCCCACGGATCTGGCAGAAGTGGGAGATTGGTCAGTGCTTTGTCTCAGTTAGGGGACCACAGCATGCAGTCTACCCCCACTGCCCGCTGTCCCAGTGCAGAGGGTGTTTTCGATGCTACAGCACAGCAAAATGGGAAGAGCTCTTCAAGATAATCCTATTTAGACCCTTTTGTTTTATAGATAGGGAAATGGAGGCCCAGAGAGGTAAAGGTACTTACTAATCCAGGGCGCTACACAACTGGTTGGTATGCAGAGCCAGAATGACCATATTGCCTAGAGGAGGAGTTGTGGAAAAACAGAGCCATGCAAACTTCAAACAGGCTCTGTTGAAAAGGTGTGCCTTCAACCTGTGATTTTACTTCTCTGCACCTCGGTTTGTTCTACCAAGTGGAGCTCATGACCATTCTCCCAGGCTGGTGTGACGATGATGAGCTGGCCACAGCCAGATGCAGCAAAGTGGGGGTGGATCACAAAAGCCCTAGTGTTCTTGAGTTCATGGGGAAGGCAGGAGCAATATCAGTTCTAGATTCATCCTGCCATTAGTGACCAGACCCCTTTGCCTTGTCCTACAGCTTCCCAAGAACTACAGAAATTTCAAGGAACAGCAGGGATGACATGGCCAGAGATTGAGGCACTGGGTGGGAAGGTGAACTGGTCTCTTGGGGTAGAAAATGAAGGGACAGGGTGGGCCATCTCAGGCCTCTGGGCAAGGAAAGCTTTTCTTCTCCAGCTCTAAAGGAGTGGCCACTCTGGCCTCAGGGTGGAAACATGGGTTCTCTGGGCCAAAGTCAGAGCCCTGCATTGAGGGGAAAGGCTGAACTCTCCTAGGACAGGGGCAAGATCTATCTTGCTCACTTCTGTATCCCAGCATAGCACCTGGCATGGAGGGTATACCCCTCAAGCCTTGCCACAGCTAGAGGCAGTTCAGGACAGATCTTAGTAACTGGTATCAGGAAAGCACCTAGGGCTACCTGCCCTAGACTGCTCTCTGATCAAGCTCTGTGTCTTACACACACACTGTGGCACATGCCGTGGCACATGCTGGAGCCAGTCTTAGCTCTAGCACATGCCCCAGCACATCCTCCAGCTGCTGCCCTCCTTCCCCAGCCCCCACAGGAATCCCAGGTCCCATCTGCTCCACTTCTCTGCATTTCCCGTGAACATCTGGACTGCTCCTGAAATCTGGCCCCTTGTTCCATCCAGAGGGAGCTGCTAGAGGGAAGAGGAGACTCCTGGGTCCCATTAGTTCTGAGCTGGGGCCAGGGAAGGCCCTGCCTGACCCCCACTCCCAGCCTGCAGCTGCCAGAATGAACTAGCCTAACAGAACTCTGGTTCTTGTCTCCTATTATCCCTACCCTTGAGCACTCCCTCACCTGTAGGGTTGTAACACCCAACATACCCCACACAGCCTCCCCAACATCTGCCCAAGGGTCACACGGTTCTCTGTGCCAGAATCCGTGCATGTGCTTAGCTTTGCACTCTACACACAAAGGTTCCCAGAGCTTCCTGGAATGGGCTGTGCTCCAGAACCACACACTCTATGGGCAGGCTGCTCCTCTCCTTCCCCACCCTGTGGTGGTGGTGGTTGAGGCTGGGGCGGGGGGTATGGAGGAACCAAGGCCTTTGGTCCCTGGCAGCAAACATTCTGAGTCCTACGTCAGAGACATGCATCCTAGGAGGACCAGGCTGGGAATGACCTTGGCCCATAACCTTCCCTTTTCCCACTCCCCCTGCCCTACTTCTACTTCACCTGCTCCCTTACTCTCCACAGACGATCCAAGGTTCTTGTTTTATTTTGGGAGAGGACCGCTCCCTTTACGGGATGCTCTCCATGGTCCTGAACCAGAGTCCCGGGACAGAATTACTTCTCAACCTTGAACAAGCGGTGGCTCCTAGCACACATCTTGGAGGCATTCTGACCCAAGTAAGAAAGGAGACGATAGTGAAAGGGAAGGCACTGGAGAGAGACAAAGAGTGTGTGCAAGACACACAGGGATAAAGAGACCAACGCGAGACTGCCAGGAGGAAGAAAAAGTGATTTGGTTGTTCCTTTTAAGAAAGGTAATCTTCCCAAGTACTTGGTGTCCTCGCTCTATGCAAATGCCTGCTCCTCGCTCCCGTTTGACCCTGAAACTTTCTAGACGTCCCACTTTCCATTTCCTTCTCTCACGCTGGGTCCAGCCTCTCCCTGATTTAGGGTCTGTGTGCTTGGGGATCACTCAAAGTCCCGGACCTAAAGGCTCAGCTGTTACTTCTTCCTCCTCGAAAGCCGAGAGAAAAGACTCTCCTCCAGATTTCTCTCGCCCCACGCCCCTCTAAGAACAGGTCTAGGTGGCAAAGGGCCTGCTCAGTCGCCCTAAGAGCGGCGCCCGCCCCAGCCCGGTCCCCTTCCGGTCGCGGGATGCCTGTGGCACTGCGGGGCGGGAGAGAGGAGGGCCTTTACTGGCCGAGCCAGCCCAGGAGCCCCCAGGGCCGCACTGGAAGGAAGGAGCTGGGGAAACAGAAGAGTGGCAAGCGGTTTCCCGTTCGGTTGTGGCTGTTATTATTTATTTATTCATGTATTTTTTATTAAGGAGGAGATGTCGGCCTAATGATCGGGGAGCCCGGCTGGCTCGGAGGGGTGGAGCTGGAGGTAATGGGGCGCTATCCACACACGCAGGGCCTCTCTCCAGCCGCGGGGACCCCCTCGGAAACCTCTCCTCGGCTCCCCTCCCTCTCCCTCCGCACCGCGCTTCTGCAGTGCCGAGGGCCCCCAGAACACATACACCCGTGGCCTCTCCCGCTTCGCCTCAGGCGGGACGTTCCTCTCCCGTCCTCACCCCTACCGGGTGCTGCCGACGCCGGAGCCAGAGCTGGAACCACGGAAGGCGCCTCCGTTTCTCCGCGGAGAGCCCCTTTCCAGCGTCCCGCTCAACCATCCCCTCACCCGACCGTCCCCTCCCAGGCTCCTTCTCTGACTACAGAGCCAGTTCCAGCTCTTGACAGAGAAGGAAATAACCCAGCCCTTGTCTCCTAGTCAGGGGCAACCTCGCCTTTATCAAGGACCAGACTTAGCTTCAGCTTTCAGCCAAGAGCAAGCTTCCGACCGACTGACCCAGACACACCTCAAGTCTTAATTCAGTTCTCAATAGGGGGATAGCCTCGGACCTAGACTAAATCCTCAGGCCCTGGAAGTGGACAGACTGCAGCTTGGTCCTAATTTTGAGTCTTTATCTGGGAAGCTACACTCAGACTAAGAACCCCCTCCAATGGTAGGGCTGGCCTTAATCTCAGTCCGTATTTGTGGACTAGCCTTAGACCCAACCTCCAGACGTTAGCCCAGTCCCAGAATTTAGGGTAGCCAAGAAGGTGGAAGCTTTTGGAGGCCAATGGCAAAAATAGTTGGATGAGTATGGCTTGGGGAGGGGGGACAACTGGTTGTTCCCTTTGGCTCAGATCACTATAGCTTTACCTCACT
Organism: Macaca nemestrina; assembly: GCF_043159975.1. Taxonomy (NCBI): domain Eukaryota; kingdom Metazoa; phylum Chordata; class Mammalia; order Primates; family Cercopithecidae; genus Macaca; species Macaca nemestrina. Next base: position 38,695,977 of record NC_092130.1, read on the forward strand.
GGCAGAGGGTCACCTCCTGCTTATTGCAAGGACCTAACTGAGGGCACACTCTGGTTTCATGGGAGGGAGTGGAGGGGAGCTCTGGGGACCTACACCTATGTGAGCACAAGGCCACAATTTCCATCATGCTTCCCTTGATGTCCAACAAATGCTGGACCAATGGAAATAATTTTTCCAGAAAACATCAGTAGAGCCCTGCTCTGTGCCAGAACCTGGGGACAAAAAGAACATCTCTGATAAGCCTGCTCTGTCTAATGGTGGCTGGGGTTGCAACAGCATAAACATCGTAGCAGCACCTAGCTATTGAGCATGTACTTATGCCAGGCCTTGTTCTTCACGGCATTATATCACTGAATCATTACAGCCCTACAAGGTACACAGTTATTATTCCCATTTTATTTATTAAATAGCATTTTATTATTACAGAGGTAATAAGTATGAATTGTGCAAAATTTTAAAAGTACAGAAAACAAAAATATAAAAATAAAAACATCATATTCCTACCACCATTAACACCTTAATGCATCTCCCTCCAGATCTTTTCCTTACATACAAGTATCTTTTTACCAAAATGTGATTGAATTATACATACTGCTTTATGATCTGTTTTTTAACAAACAATTTCTACCTTTCCTATTTAAGTAAATTTTCATCCCTTTTAATACCCAGAACCTATAAAAATTTCCCCAAATGACCCCCAAGAAGTCCTTTACAGTTGGTCCGAATCCAATACAGGGATAGCATCTGATCATTACGTGTATTAAATTGCTAAAATGGTGCATTCCCCTGTTTTTTTTGGCCATCAATGCATTGAAATATTCAGGTTAGTTTTCCCACAGAATATTCTTCCTTCCAGCTGCCTGGTTACTTCCTTGTGCTGTTGTTGAGGTTGTGAAACTATCCCAGTGTTTCCTATAAACCGAGAGTTAGATCTAAAGGTTAGAATAATTCAAGTTCAACATTCTTGGCTAGAACACATGTGAGGCCATGTCATATACTTCACTTTGCACCATATCAGAAGACATAGAACATCAAATTCATCCACCATGAGAAATGCTCATATGGACACCTGCTGATGATAGTTATGATTTCCTCCCCACCTTCTTTCTAGTAAATTATGTTTGTGGGTTATTCTGACACCATGCAAATGTCCATTTCCCCATCAGCCATTCACCTAATGGTTATTAATACCAATACATAATCTTTGCCTGATTACTCTCATGTTTAAAGATGAAAAAACTGAGACTCAGACTGGGGAACAAAGTCACTCAAGCTCACACAATCAGCAAATTAGGACTCTGACTAGAAATCAAGTTTTCTTCCTCTTTCCCACCAAACTAAGTTGGGAGCACGTTAGGTGTCTGGCACACATTTAAATGTGTAAAAACTTTCTGGGGAGGGGGATTTCCTCTCCTTATGGACTAGGCTTACCAGAGGTGGAAAAGCATCTTGGTGAGCCCCAGTCTGCCTCCTGGTTAAGAGCTGATGCCACTAATATGGTTATCAGTGAAGTAACTCTACTCAGCAACTGCTATGTGGCAGCCCATGCTAAGTGCTTTACGAACATTAGCTTCTCGAATTATCCCAAGAAACCTGCAAGGTATGCATAATTACTAGACCCCCACCCTTTTACAGATGAGAAAAATGAGGTTCAGAGAGGTTAAGTACTTGCCTAAGGCTGCACAGCTCATGATCAATGGAGCCAGGATTAGTTCTGACTCCCAAACTCAGGCACTTTACCGCCTTCTTGACCTGGCCTCTCAAGCCGGCCTCTCTCCCATTCCCAAGGCTGTAGAGTGAAGCTAATGAACAAGGCTTGGGGCCTCCTCCTTGTGTGGCTGGTTCTGACATTGCCCACAGCTCTGTGACTATCTGTCAGCATCAGCAAGAGCATCAGAGGGTTCTCTGGGTCCCCTCTGCTGGCCTCTACTCACCATATGGCTCTTGCCAGAATATGACTTGGTTCCTCCAGCCTCTGCATCCCATTAATCCTTCCAAGCTCTGCTCCCCCTGATCCGAGCCCTGGCCCTAATGCCTCCATCAGAGCTCCTCACACTGGTTTATGAAACACTTTCCTTTGCTCACATTTATGTAGTTCGAATCCCAAGACTACCCTTGAAGGAGGCAGGGAAATGGGCTCCATTTGATAGATGCAGACATTGAGGAAATCTGCATCTGGGCAGAGGAAAGGGGTGAGGAAAGCTCTGGGCCCAGACCTGCTATGCGCCTGTCCCAGTCAGCATTTTCAAGATGGGCTCAGGCCCCTTAAGCAAAGTCAGGACTAACCTCAGAGTTGATGCCTTGCTGCTATTTGGAATGTGAAGCTTGTCCTTGGGTGGGGCCTGTGGCAGTGGATTTGGGGTCAGCCCTGTATCCTCTAGCCTTGCCAGGGAGCAAGTCTCTGAAATGTTACCAGCACTGAGGGCATCCTGAGAAATGTCAATAAATGCTGATTTGGGTCCCTTGGTGGAGGGTGGAGCCAGCTTTTTTCTGCAGAGCCTCCCTCCACCATCTCCCTGTTTCCAACTGCAGAAGAAAGAGAAGCCAAAGAACCCTTAGAGTTTGCCTAATCCAACCCAACCATCTTAGAGATGGGAGAACTGAGATCCCAGAACTCACAGAGCAAGGCAGCATCTATTTTTTTCACCGGAAACATCAAGAATTAGTCATGGACCTCCACCCATCCACCCTATTCCCCATTCCCCATCAGGGTCTATCTGGAGCCCCTTGAGTCAAGACCCTGGTTCCTAGAAGTCACAGGAGCAGAAGGAAGGACTAAGGAGCTAGCTCAGGGTTGTGGGCCCAGCATTAGGGGCTGCAGGAAGGAGAACAGCTTGAGCCAGCCACCATACCAGCCTCTGCCCTCCTCACCACAATACTAGATTGACACCTGGACCAGCTCTTCCTGAACCTCTAAAATGGAGAAAATAAAGGTCCTACCAAATGGTGGAGGCAGTGACACAGTAGCCTCCATGTGCTCTGGGAACTGACTGCCTTCTCCAGGCCGTGTGTGGCTAGTGGTTCTCCCATTTCATACCTCTTTCTGTGAGAGTCCTTTGCTCTATCATCCTCTAGACCCTATCAAGGGAAGGCTACTTCTTCTCCCAGCCCAGTGAGTCCTACCAAGACTCCATCCTTTCATTTTCACTGCTATGGAGTACAAAGGACCCCATCTCTCCATCTCAGGCAATCATCCAAGGCCCTGATAAGTCCGGACCTCATGTTTTTGGCTACATTTTCCACTCCTCTGGTCTTCCCACAGTTGTCCATACAGTTGTAGTATACAGTGACTGTTCAGAGTCCTCTCTGTGCTGAGAACAGGAGTTGAGTGAGAGAGGTTGGTTCCATTCTTATCTTCCATGCCTGCCATATCACAGGTGCACAGTAAATATTTATTGAGTAAATAAATATGGATGTTCAAGACCAGGCCAGGCCTGTCCTTAACAGTCTGTACTTTTACCTCAAAGCACTTTGAGGTTGATCTTCCCCATGGACTGTAAGCTGTTCCCTGAGGATAGGGACCATGTTTTCTGGTTCATGTCTGCATCCTTAGTGATTAATCCAGCACCTGGCCCACAGTAGATGTCTATTAAATCTTCATGGAAGGAAATATGTGAATGAATGAATGATACATACATTCATAAATGAATGAGCAACCTAGGTAGACAAGGACTTTTATCCTATTATTATAATGAGGAAATGAGATTTAGGAGAGAATGGAAACCTGGCTTGCACTTCCCACATGTTAAATATTAGAGGCAAGATTTTAATGCAGGGAAAGCTGGTCCAGAAGGTTTGGAGCTACTGACCAGGGAGTAGGTGATAAAGGTGGGTAAAAGCCTGGATGGGCAAACCTCAGGGATTAGGTCCAAGCAGATGGAGCCTCTGCCCTGCAGGAAGGACTTTCTTAGAATTATCCTGCTTCTGGGTAGAGAAGCAGGGAAGCCTAATTGGTTTCTTCAGCTCCTGGAGCTGGATCCATAAATTATGGCTCCATTGAAAGCACAGGTGCCTCCTCTCTAGGGACCCTGGTATGACTTGATGTGAGTTCCCAGTGACATGAAGAGGCTTGCAGCCTCCACATGCAGATCCCCATGCCACCCTGCCCAGAATAGAAGGCACTGCTCAATAAGGTCTGCCCATCAGCTGCAGTGTTTGAGGTATGCAGGTACCCAAGGGAGGAGCAGGGGAGGGAAGGGGCCCAGGAACAGCAGCCGAGCACAGGGAGGCAGAGTGAGAGAGTGATGAAGACCCAAATAGCCTTCCTTCAGTGAACTCCATCCCATTAACCATTTATTGAGTACCTACCTTGTGTCAGATGCTGTGCTGGGCACTGGAGACCCAAAGACAGCTCAGATGCAGGAGAGAGAGGGGGAGAGGCAGCTACAGAGACAATAATCACAACATGGGTGATAAGTGCTTGAGAGGGATGTACAAAGTGCTCTGAGAGCTCACAGCACCAGGCCATTAATTCTTCCTCTGGTGGAGAGGATTTTGGAAGACTTCGCTGAGGAGGAGGTGTTTCAGCTGTGTTTGGTCGGCTCTGAGGTTGGCAGAGGGAGGGAAGGGCACTTCAGGCAGAGGTGAGCATGTGCAAAGGCGGGGGGTAGGAAAGAGGAACTAGGGGATTTCTGTGTGGCTGGAGCTGAGGGGGAGGCATGAGGAGACACTGGATGGGGAGCCTCAGGCCAGTATTTGAAAGGCTATGAATGGTCCTACTAGAGAATTTGGATTGGATCCAGTCGTGGGCAAAGGGGAGCCATTGAAGAATTTTAAGCAGGGGTGTGTTTTAGAAAGCCTTATCCAGGGGAGATGGAACGAACCAGGATGGTGGCCAAGGGGCAGAGAAAAAGGAATGGATTCCAGGAACATTTGGGGGGGAAAAATGGACCAGACTTTCCCTGGCTCTGTCATTCTTTTGGACTTTTCTTGCCTTTCTAGGCAGGCTCCAAGTTCCCCTGGGGATGGAGGCTGCTCACTCCTTTCTCTGTGTCTGGCGCAGGCTTCTGCATACACAGAGCTGAACCTACAGGGTCTGACTGACTGACGAGAACAGAGCAGCAGAGCTGACTCCCAGTGGTCAGGGAGTCCTGCTCTGCGGATGACCTGGTGACTTCTCTCCGACTCAGTCCACAAGCCCCAGAGCAGGATGAGGCTTAGCCCAGGCCTCTGGGGAAGGCCAGGAGGTTCTCCCCTCCCTCTCTTCTTTTCTCTCCCTCTCCTCCCACCCCTCCTCCCCTGAGCCCAAGCTTTCTTGCTGGGAGGCTCTCAGAGCCAGCAGAGCTGTGGATGAAATGGTTCAGTGGCTCCAGCCCAGCTGCTGCCATGGCAACCAGGCTGCCTGCCAGACCCAGTCAGGAGCAGGCCCAGCCTTCCTGCTCTAGCACTACGATTCCCAGAATGCAAAGCACCTGAGGCTGTGAGAGAAACCCACCTCCTAGATGGTATCCAGCCAGAGCCTTCCAGCTTGGAAGATGCATAGGGGCACCCCAAATGGAACACAGTACAGAACATGGGCACCTGTGTGTGCAGAGAGCATGGGATACTTCTGGAGGAGGCCAGAGAACCCCTCCTGATGTTGGCCTACTGGACATACCAGAAGGAGGCCAATGGCTTCAGGAAGGGACAAAGGCTGGGGATGGTTACTAGTCCTGCTTTTGCCACCAGCCTGTGGTGTTGCTTGAAAACTCTCTCAGAACTCCACTACCCTCAGTCTCTAACACCACCTTCATAGTCCAAGCCTAGGTGGTTGCAACATGCCACTAATTGGTGTCTTTGCCTCCTTTAGACCCCGTCCTTTCCTTCTTCATGCTGAAGACTAAGCGACCTTTTCAAAATGCAATTCTGATCATATCACTACCTCCCATGCTCAGCCCCCTGCTGTTTAAACTATTCAGTGTTTAAACCTTTTGCTCTTAGATGAAGAAGCAAATTCCCTCTGTCAGCTGACAAGGCTCTGCATGGCCTGGTCTGTGTCTAGTTTCCAGCCTTCCTACTCACTCCATACACTTCAGCCCTTCTGGACTTTCATTTCCTTGCAGAAGCCATGCTCCCTCCTGCCACAGGGCATTTGCACAAGCTGCTCCCTCTCTCTCTCCAGAACACTTTTTCCTCCACTGTTGCTCTACACAAACCTCTCTTTCACAAAAATATTTTCTTCTAAGGAAGCCTCCTCTAACTTTCCTGACTTGACCAAATCCTCCTTTTATATATTAGCATTGGCACCATGAGCCTCTCCTTTATAGTACTGTCCCAGTTGCACTTTTACATTTATCTGTACAGGCAACTATGCACCTCCCCACCAGATCATAGCCTCTGTGAGAGGAGAGAGAGTGCCTTTTTGGCTGTGACTGCAACCTCAGGATCTAGCACCATATATGACACATAGCAGATACTCAAGAGCCATTTGTTGAAATAAATGAATCTGTTTAAGTCTCATTCTTCCCACCTGAGTGCCCCCCATGTGTCATGCACTGCAAAGGGGGGGCGGGCAGGCATACAGTACTGGACAAGACACACAAGCATGGTCCTTCCTATTATTGTGCTCACAGTCCAGTGGGAGACAGACATTGAATATATAATGACCAGACTGCCGAGTAGTTCAAATGGCGAAGGATATAGAGCCATGGTGGCACAAAGCCCTGGGATCTGGACAGGTCCACCAAGGAAGAGAAGCAGGAGTCAGCAGGCAAAAGGGATGGAATAATGTCAAAGAATGTTGCAGGCAGAGGGAATGGCATGAGCGAGGATACTGCTGAAGCAGAGAGGGCTTGGATTGTTTGAGGCATGAAGTAAGGACAGAGTCACTGGAGCCTGAAGTGAGTGGGAGGCGGTGGTAGCTCCATCCACATGCTTTGATTTTACTGGCTAGAAGTGCAGACGAGCTGTCTTTTCAAACTGGCTGGATCTTGTCTTCTACACTCCTCTCCCTATTCTCAGGCCCGGGATGAGGCCCAGTGTGGACATACCCAGGCTGTCCCACTCCTCATATGGCCTTCACCGCTGACCACTCACTGCTGTATTCAGGTGTCTGGTAGGGGCCCTGCCTATGTCCAGTCTGATGGGGCTGTGACATTTGTATGTGTATTAGGGGGTGATATGCTGTGGTAGCAGCCAATCAATCCTGTAGCATACATCGCTGACAAGTCTGGGGGAGATCCCCTGAAAAGGGAGACTGGCCTGGGGCTTGGATGTGGGTATGCAGCTTGCCTGGGAAATGAGGCATGACTTACCAGCTGCAAAGACTTCAACGGGTGGGGGCAGCAGAGGCCCCTGGGCACAGGGCAGGGAGAGCTCTTCTCCTTGCATTTGTTGCTGCATCTCAAGGGTCCTCCGTAGGGTGGGAAAACTCTTCCTGGCAGGTTTAACCCTTCCTTTGAACTTGGCAGTTCCCCTACAAGTAGTCCGAAGTGTGTGTGTGTGTGTGTGTGTGTGTGTGTGTGTGTGTGTTTGTGTAAAATGAAGTAGCATCTGCGCTGGAAATAATGGACTTTAGCTTTCTTATTTCACTGCAGGTATTCCAACCACTACCCCTCTAACACACACACACACACACACACACACACACACACACACACACTGAGGCCAGATCCCGGGTTTTGCTGAGGTTTCCCTGTGGGCAGGAGCCTCTAGCTTACCCATTTCTCAGGAGAGTGTTTTTCAAAGTGTGAGCTTCAGACCCACTACATCAGAATCCTGTGAAATGCTTGTGAAAATGCAGGCTCCCAGAGGACCCTGATGCGTGTAGTTCACAGATTACATTTTAAGAAGCATTGTCCTAAAGGATACCTAATTCTGCCCAAAATAACTGCTGAGGCATTCCCCTCCCCAGAAGTGTCTCCCCATGGTGATCCAACCCTGGACTCTGCATTCTCCCACTCATCTCTAGACCTTCCACTAGAAGGGCAAACCAGCCCTGCCCCTCAGACCCCCTTCCAAATCCCTGCCTCATCATGCATTCTGTAAGCATGGACCAAGAACTCATTATGTGCTGGGTGCTGGGGTTCTGGGAAGAACCTGACAGCCAGCATCTCTACTCTCATGGGTCTTGTAATTTGGCAGTGAAGACAAATATTGTAAAAGCAAATAAATAAATAAACAAGATAATTGTGGCAGGTGCTATGAGGAAGATAAAACAGTTATCTGATAGAGTATGCCTGGAGGGGACTGCTTAATTTGGGGGTTCAAGGAAGGAGGCCACCTTGGTGCCTGTGTTTTAAGGAAGGTTCTGGAAATAAAAGAAAAATCCCTCCTCTCTCTTTGCTACTGTTTTTATCTCTCTTTCTTTTTTCTGGCTCAGCCTGGCTCTCTGTTTCTGTTTCAACTCCCTCTTTGTCTCATTTCTTCTCTCCTCCACTGCTTCCCTCCCTCCCTCTCCCATTGCCTCCCTCTTCTTCCCACCCTACCTCCCTCTCTTCTGCTCCCTTCAGAGGAATTGAAGAAACTAGATCTCCCTGTCTCTCAGGCTAGATAGCAGTAATTGAGCTGTGGGCTCGCTCAGCAGCTGGACCTGAGAGTAGGGCTAGAGGAGGGAGCGGGGAGGTCAGAGGGGAGCTGGAGGAATGAGAGCAGGGAGGGGTCTGGGAGGGTGAGGGCACTCAGAGGGGCTGGAGGTGGCTACTGAGCCAGGTAATCTAATCAGGGGGTGAGTCATAAAGATCACTCACTCCCGTGCACAGGACCAGCCTAGGAAATCACATTAATTTAAAGAGGGTGTAAAATCCACGGAGAATTCCCCTCTCTCCACCACACACATGAAGATAAACTGTCTTCAGCTTCCAATATGATCTTACAACAGCTTGTCAGTGACAAAACAGCCTCAAATCCTCCCATTTATCAAACGGCCAATCCTGTTAGCCGCTTAAAAGAGACATAATTACCTGAGGCCTTTTGTGTGATTCTTTATACTAACACCGTTTCCTTCTTCCTGGCAGAATTCCAGAAAGTGAGCTCAGAATTCATTCCTGGTGATGGAGGGGATCTTCAGAGATGTTAAAGTTGGGGGGCAAGAGGGGCTGAAGTCAGAAGTTCCGCTCTGCGGGCAAGTCTTGGACTGGGATGTGGGTTAGCACCATGGACAGGGCCAAGGGCTGAGGGAGCCTGGGAGCGGCCTTGTGTGCAACCGGTAAAGCGGCACCAAGCCCCACTCACGTTTGTAGACACCTGGGGGCCAGCAGACACCTGCCGGCGGCCGGCAGGCATCTGGAGGGCTAGGTACCAGCTGCCTTTACCGAAAAGGCAGTGTAGGCCTCTGCCCAGGGTGCATAAGCACTGCCAGTGGGGACAGAAGATCGACGTGGCTAGGCCTGTGGATCAGTAACTTGGGTAGAGTTCTCTACTCTCAGGCAGAGCGAGGAGTTTTTGTGACTTCAGAATCTGCCATGCTGCTACCAGGGAGAACACTAATGTTCCCAGCTAATATTTACTGAGTGCTTGCTGTGGGCCGGGCCCTCTGCTCAGCACTTTATACACACGATCTTAATTAATATAAACCTCATGTAACCCCTATTCTAACATCCATTTTTTAGATGAGGAACCAGATGGCGAGTGAGGCTAAGTCACATGTGCAAGGTCACTCAGGGATGACTCAAACTTGTGGTCTATGAACTGGGCTGCCTCCAAGGCAGGCTCTGGCCATGAGGAGAGATCAGTTCTGTGATTCTGGGTTGGTCCCTCTCCCCCTCTGCCCTTGTTCCTCAGGGAGCTCAGCTGGCACAGGTCTCTGTTCTCAGTACTTTGATGGATAAGAAAACCCTGTGGCATGACCTTTCCTTCTATGAAGAATAAGACTTCCTAAAAACAGGCTTCTTTCTGGCAAGAGCTGCTTTGCAAGCCTGCATCTGCATTCTCTCAGCCCCTCCCTCGCCCCGCTGGTCCAGGTCCCTGCTGGGCCTCATCCCTCCATTCCAGGAGGTCACCTCACCCCTCCCTTCCCACTTCCCACTGCCTGAGGCCCTACTTGCTTCCAGCCTTCCCCGCATTCTTTTCTACTTTCCAGGAGGCCCAGAGGAATCATCTCCTGGGAGGAAACCATCAGAGTCCATTTGGAAGTCAGATAAAGAGGCAGACAGTGAGACAGACAGCAAGAGACAGACGAGAGACAGACTGAAAATGAAATTTGAAGCACTGTTGAGTCAATGATTATGGTCAAATCCTGTTGAAAGACGAGCCCAGGGTAAACTATCCAGGGGTATCTCACAAGATTTCTAGGACTCACTTTTGCTTAGCTGGTATCTGCTGCCCTCAGCCCTCCATCCTTGCCCCTTTCCCTCCCTGGGCTGCCTCCCAGACCAGCATCCTTCCCCCCACCCCACCCAGTCTCAGGGCATTCATCACTGCGTTAGTGATTTATCAAAGGCTCTGACGGTTGCTGTTTGGCAAAATCAATCTGTGAAGAATGGGACCAACCCAAGGCCCCCTGTTCTCCTGAGCCCCCACCACCAATCTGCCCCAAAAGAACCCCATGGCTCTGACATCAGCACTGCCTCCGCCCCCACCTCAGCCTTGAGTGGGTCTCTGGATCCCTTCCTGTCCTTAGAGAGAAGAGAAAGAAGGAGAGAGAAAGAGAGAGAGAGAGAGAGAGAGATTGAGAGAGTGCGTATGTGTTTTGGTGACTTCTCTTAGATGTTTATTTTGTTGTTTTTCAGTGAGAAAGTCCCAGCTCTATTAAATGCAATCAATACTTGGCCCAAGAGAAGCTTCCCTTCTCTGAGACATTTGAAACCTGATCAAATCATTTTGCCCCAACACAAAGTAATTTATCAATTTCAAAACCTTTCTAATCAGTGGAGGCTGTGGAGTCCCCATTCCTGCCTGCCATCTTCTGCTGCAGGACGGGCACACACACATGCAAATACACACACACCCGAGTTGCGCATAAACTCCTTTATTCTCTCTGCAAACCACCCTCCCTCCCTCCCACCTCCCAGAGACTGCAGAATGTCTTCCCCTCAGTTCAACCTCCAGGCTAGGTGCCATTCTCAGCATCTTCAGCTCAGCCTGTGTGCTCCTAGCCCAGAGAGGCTGCAGGGCCTGCAGCACTCAGCCCTGGGGAGATGGAGGTAGGCATGAGTCCAGCCACAGTGCACTAGTGAGTGCACTCCTCTCACTTGGTGTGTAAACAGTAGGGTGGGGTGGGGGTGGGGACTCTGGTTCATAGGCAGGGTCCAGAACTGAGTCCAGGAAGCTGGAAGGAGCCCCAGGGCCACCCAAGTTGTCCTTTAGGACCTTGGCATAAGTCTCCAAGGGGCAAACAAGATCTGCTGGCTGGAGTGAGGTTTGCTGGCTGAACCTGGGGATGATGTCACAACACTCTCCTGTCTCTAAAGCTGCTATTTTTGCCCTCGAGAGGGCTGTGTCTAAAGGGAGATTGTGACAGCAGTAAAATCACCTTGCAACTCACCCTCCCGCTCCCAGGAAGAGTGGCTTGAGCCTTTACCGCTCCATTAGATTGGATTCTCGGCAGGATTCTCGGTAGGTCTTTTGTGGCCGCCAGCTGTGGTGGCCAGATAGGCCACTGACCTTTGAGGAGGGGCCACCCACTGAATGGCTAATTTAAATGCTCTCCTTACAATGGACTTTGCACATTTGGCCCTCAGAGAGTGACTGAGGGAAGTGACTCAGCAAGCCAGAGGCCTTGTTCACAAGGGAACTCAGGAGCATAGATGACATATGAACTTTCCGAAACCGCTGCCCACAGAACAGTCAATCCAAAGGCCTTACCTTGGCATTCAAGGCCCCTCCATCTGGCCTAACCTAAAATCCCCAGGAAACCTTTCACACTTAGTGTTTGGAAGGCACTCTGTAAATATGTGTGCAATCAATAAATGGGTGGAAATCTCTGTGTGGCTCTGGCCCCTATTTCATGCCTTCCTTCGCCAAGTCTATCATAGCTCCTCTAGGGCTAGGAGCAAGGACTTTGCATATCTTTGGAGCCCTCATAGCTCCTTGCCCAGGGCTCTGCACAAGGTAATATTAAACTAGAGTGAGCACAGTGCCCTGTGGTTTACAAGGTATTTTAATATTAACTGTCTGATTTAATTCTACAATAATGCTAGGGATAGATATTATCCTGTTTTATACTGAGAGGACTCAAGGTTCAGAGAGGTGAAGTCACTTGTCCATTACACAGAAAGTAAACAATAAACCTGGGATGCCAATGCAAGTTCTCTGAATCCAGATCCTAAAATCTTTCTGCCTCATTCATTTGTTCATTTATTACATAAATAGTGAGCTTCCTCTTTACGCCAAATGTTAAGTTTTCTTCATGGCAATCTGAAACTAGGTGACATTGTACCCTATCTGTAGATTGGAAAATAGAGGTGAAGTGATTTGCCCATGATGGCACAGTAAATAAACAGGGGATGGAAGCAGATTGAACCCAGATTTTTTTTTCTTTTTTTCTTTTTCTTCTGTGTTTGAGAGGGAGTCTTGCTCTGTTGCCCAGGCTGGAGTGCAGTGGCGCGATCTTGGCTCACTGCAAGCTCCGCCTCCCAGGTTCACGCCATTCTCCTGCCTCAGCCTCCCGAGTAGCTGGGACTACAGGCTCCCACCATCGTGCCCAACTAATTTTTTTGTATTTGTAGTAGAGACGGGGTTTCACCGTGTTAGCCAGGATGGTCTCGATCTCCTGACCTCGTGATCCTCCCGTCTCGGCCTCTCAAAGTGCTGGGATTACAGGCGTGAGCCACTGTGCCCAGCTGAAGTAGGATTATTATTAGGTACAGAGGGCTTGTGAGCCATAATGCGGACCAAGGGCCAGATGCTGGCTTGAGAGCCCAGAATTTACAGCTTTTTTTCTTAGCTGTGCCATGAACATAATATCTACAGTGACCAGTCATTCAATCAATAAGCATTGATTATTTGGGTGTGTAATGAGTGTTTATTATTATCATCAGTAAGCTGGTATAGCATAGAGCTCAGATTCTGGAGTCAGAGAAACACAGTTCACTCTTAGCTTGGCTACTAGATACTGGACTTTTCTTTTTTTTTTAGACAGTGTCTCACTCTGTCGCCCAGGGTGGGGTGGTGCAGCAGCACAATCACAGCTCACTGCAGCCCGACCTCTCCAGCTCAGGTGATTTTCCTAGCTACTTGGGAGGCCTGACCTTGTGATCTGCCCGCCCCACTAAAGAAAAAAATTAGCGGGGTGTATGGCTGCACGCTTGTAGTCCCAGCTACTCGGGAGGCTGAGGCAGGCGCTTGAACCTAGGAGGTGGAGGTTGCCATGAGCCAAGATCACACCACTGCACTCCAGCCTGGTGACAGAGCAAGACTCCGTCTCAAAATAAAACAAAACAAAACAACAATAACAACAACAACAAAAAAACCCTGCCCCTACTTCTTGAACAGTCACTGCATGTCAAGTCCTGTGTTAGGCTCCTTACATGCACTCACATAACCTGATGTAATCCTCACATATGGCATAGGTATTATCTTCCCTATTTGAAGGATGTAGAAACCAAAGCTCAGAGAGATTCAGTCACTTGTCCCCAGCCACACAGCATATCAAAGAGATACTATTGTAAAAATGCTACCTCTTTCCTTGATCATGCAAACCATCTCGGCACAGCTGCTCCAGTCCTAGCACCCCACCATGATTGCCAGTGGGGATTATAAACATCATTTCCCTGGGAGTTTGGGAAGAGAGTAAAATTGTGGCACCAAGGGGCACTGCAGCTGAAAGTGGTCCCCAGTGCTTAGAGAGATACACAGATCCAGGGCTAAACTCTGTTGGGAGACAAGTAGAAACTGGGAGTCAGTGAGGAAGTAGCTGGGAGAGTAGCTGACTTCTGGGAATACAGTGCCCATTACTGGCTATGATCCCCCAACCCCACCCCTCCAGACCTGAGAACTGCCCAAGCCTCCTCTTGGAGGAGACATCCCTCCTCTTAATGAATGGCTGCAGTGCTACTTGGCCCCACTACTGCATCCCACATTGATGGATGAAAGTGCCTCTGCAAATCAGAGAAATAACTAATATGCTATTCCTAGACCCTGCTGCCTACAGGTGATGGGGGCTTTTCTGGGTTAACTCAAGAACTGGAAGGAATAAGTCCTCTGAATAACAACCCAAAGCAGCAGTGGGGAGAGGCTCCCGGCCTGGTGGGGGTGGATTTACATTTCCTACAGGGTATTCTCAGTGTCACCTATCATCACCATAATATTTACATCAAATGCAAAAGGCCTCCTCGGAATAGAGCCCTGAGGTTGTAAATGCCAAATCCAAGAATGTCAGTGAATGCAAAAGATCGGGTTCTTTGAGCACCAGTCTCCCCCTGCCAGGCAATGCCTGCTGCAACCCTGGGGGCAGGCAGGGTGGGCTCCAGAGCCACCACGAACCTCACCCAAAATCAAGAAAGGCTGGGAACATGTAGGAAGCCCAAAGGCATACATCTCTGGTCCAGGAACACCAGGCAGCCTTGTCCCTTTCACTTGGCTTCACTCGAAGTCTAAGGAAATGTGTTCACACGTGTTCCCTGTGCTAGAAGGAGGCTAGGCCACCTCATGGTCAGAATGACAGCTGGACAGATGGGCTCTCTCTGATGAACCCCAGAGCCTCAGTGATCAGGCCTCAATGTGGTCTGCAGCCCATCAGCTGACTGCTCTACCCAGCCTGTCCTCCTTCCTCTCGCTGCCCCCTTGGGGCCTAGCAAAGCTTTTCTGAAGTCATTCATTCATCAAACATTTATTGAGCACTTATTAAGCACCAGGCCCTGGGAATACAATGGTGAACCAAAGAGACACAGTTCGTACCCTGAAGGAGCTCATGTTCTAGTGGGCAAAACAGATAATGAACAAGTGAACAGATAAATAACTTCAGATCCTGTTAAGTACTGTGAAGAAAATAAATTGGGATGAAGGGCGAGGCAGCTGTTGACTGGGCAGTCAGGGAAGGCCTTCTGGGAGGTGGAGTTTGACCTGAAGAATGAGAATAAGCCATTCTTTTTTTTTTTTTTTGAGACGGAGTCTTGCTCTGTGGTCCAGGCTGGAGTGCAGTGGCCGGATCTCAGCTCACTGTAAGCTCCGCCTCCCGGGTTCACACCATTCTCCTGCCTCAGCCTCCCGAGTAGCTGGGACTACAGGCGCCTGCCACCTCTCCCGGCTAGTTTTTTTTATTTTTTAGTAGAGACGGGGTTTCACCGTGTTAGCCAGGATGGTCTCGATCTCCTGACCTCGTGATCCACCCGTTTAGGTCTCCCAAAGTGCTGGGATTACAGGCTTGAGCCACCGCGCCCGGCCCCGAGAATAAGCCACTCTATAAAGATTTGGAGGAAGAAGGTTCCAAGCAGGCAGATCAGCAAGTGCAAGAGCTTTAAGAAGAGAATGAGCACATGTGCTAGAGGAGCATAAAAAGGCCTGGTGCTGGGGCAGAGTGAGAAATGAAGTGGCAGAGAGGGGCATGGTCTTGCTGGCCATGTAAAAGAAGATAATTTCTCACTAAAAGCACTGGGAAGCCATGAGAGTGATTTGGGCAGAGGATGGCACTATCTGATTTACATTTTAATTTTGCTCAGATAATAAAAATCTTGGTCTAGTTCTGGCTTCACAAGTTACTCAGTGCAAGATCTTGAGCCAGTTGCTGCATTTCATTAAACCTCAGGTTCCTTAAGAACTTCTTGGGGTGTCAGAAGAACATGAGTTAACTTGCGTGTCTAGCTCAGAGCCCAGCATCGATAGCTGCACAATCAATGTCCCACTTTGTCTCTCTCCCTCTGCCTTTCCTCTGAGCCCTAGCCTCTCCCCAGTTGTCATGCACTAAGTACACTCCAGGGCCTAGCTGGGATCTCAGAGTGGAAGGAAGGGGACTCATCCACAGGTGTCAGGACCAGCTGAGGTAGGCCCAGTGTTCCCATCACCAGTGCCCGAGTATTTCAGGAACCACTCTTCAGGGTCGCAGATCAGACCCTGCATGGGTACACCGAGGGGCTGTATGCTGCCAGGGAAGTGACCAGGATGTCTGGGCCCATTTGCATGCAGACACTATGCATTTCCCTGTATTTCCACGCCATTTGCTACACCAAAATGGCAGGCCCAGCATGCAGGGGAAAGGTTATCACTGCTACCTGAGGTCATGCTCCTTTACACTCACCTGTACTTTGCATGCAACCTTTGATCCCATAAGTTGCCTGGGGGAGAACTGGGAGAAAAGGGAAGCTGAAGGGAGCCAATAAGGAAGGCAGTTTGGAGACTAAGCCAGGGCTGAGAGCAGGCAGGGTGACCCTTACTTCTCCTGGGACCTGGGCCCACACTGCTGGCTCCAAAGTGAGGAAGAGGTGGCTGCCTAAGAGAGAATCCCTCCAGCAGCTGCCTGGGTAGCCACATATCCATTTGCCTGGCCTCAGGGGACAAGGCACTTCTCCTACCTCCCTCCCAGCACTGGGACCCACAGAAAGGATCTGATGAGGTTAATTAATTGCTTGTAAAAAGTTATTTGGAAGGAAAAGAGCCATCATGTCTGGGAGCCAGAGGATGGCAGCAGCAAAGTCCTATCATTTAAGACAGGGGTGCAAAGGGCAGGGCTATGATGGTGTCAGGCAAGGAAGGGAGTGGGACAGCAGAAGGAAGGGACATGGGACAAGTCTCAGAGAATAGCCTCAGGGAAGCCTCTGATCCCAGAATGTTTGGGGAGCCCACAGGGGGAGAGAGTTTGGTTGAACAAGGGTGGTAAGGCCCAGGCTGTCCCAGTGCCTGAGATAAGAGGAAAGAGAAACACAACCCGAGCTGGGGACTCTTCCTCCCCTTCCTCACCGGGATGCTCTTCCTCTTCCTTCCCACTGGATGAGTCTGAAGCCAAGGGCTCCCCCAGCAAGCCTCCCCTAACCACCATCCACCCTGACCTCTGGAAAATCCTCTCTTTTCATTCTTTTGGGGCTCAGTATCCCCTCACTGAGTCTCCCATGTGAGAGACCCTCCTTCACATCCTGTCTCTCAAAAATTCCTGTAGCCCTGACAAGGCCCCCAACTACATCCTGGACTTTATATGTCGGTTCACTGTACTCAGCATCTCCACCATAGCCAAAGGCATTGAAATAGGGCAGGCTGGAAACAGGCAGAGAAAGCTGGTGCTGCAGGAACCCAGAGGTGCTAACCAAGGTCCTGAACAGTCTCAATTCCTTCTACAGAGGAACTTCATAATGCTCCTCGTGCACCCTATGGCCCCATCTCCGCCCACACACCCACCCTGGCTCCACCTCCAAGGTTTCATCCTGAATGTGAACCATATAAGGGATGGGGATGATCAGGGAGCTGATCTCGATGAGCTCCTTCAGGTTACAAGCCAGCCTTCCCTACAAAGCTGCAGCCTCTGCCCCTCCCTTTTTGTCCTTAACACTGGCTCTGTCTGTTCTACCAGCCTTGTCAAGGACAGCCCCTACAATCTGACCACACAGCAGCTGGTAGGGCCCGGGGCTGCACTTGACATCCTGATCCAACCATATTCTCAGAGAGGAAACAGGTTGGGAGTTCCGCATGCTTGCACACACCTGCACATATCATGCACACGCTCACACTCTCAATGTCAGCCTAGACTAGAGAAGTAGTTCTTAGATTTCCTGGGTCATGGACTATCTGGCTGTGATCTCCTCGGAAAAAAAGATGCGTATGTACCCAACTCTTTGCACATCCCATCAGGAGGGCCTGGGATGGGGTGGCCCTTTCTGATTCCTGCCCTCCACTGTAAACCTTGCCCAGGGAGTGGGGCTCTGCCAAGAAGATGTTCTCTGGGCAGATGCATTGAGTTTGGGGCACTCCCCAGGAACAGTGCCAGTGGGGCTGGGCTGAGGTGCAAGAGGAATCAGAACCATCTCCAAGGCCACCTCCAGCTGTCAAACACAAGGACTCAGTGGTTCTGTACCACACATGCCTCTTGCTAACCAATGCAGTTAAGGCATCATCCACTCTGCTTTGATCTTCTTGAATCAAGACAGATGAGCTCTGAGCTCCTGGTATCTACCTGAGTCATTGCACAGTCTGACCAAGTTTTTGCCATTTACAGTGAGCACTAACCACATAGATGAGGAAACAGGGCTCTGCCTGGCTTCAAATGTTCCTGTGACCAACCACAGACCAACTTCTTTGGGTTCAATGCACACACCTGTAGACTGTGCACATATATGCACTGACATGCAAGGCACACATACTCACAGGTCAGGACACACACACAAATTATGCAGAAGCATACAGAAACACATGAATCATAAAAGCAGGCTGAAACATGCAAAACTCCGAAAAGCACATGCATGTACAAACTTCACATACATGCAAACCATATGGACACACATACATGATCTAAAATGTAACCCCCCCATTCCCACCCCCTAGGGAGTGTCCCAACCCCACTGAACTTTTCATTTCTCTCTGCCATGGCCTCTCACTCCCCCTCACCTTTGTGTAATCTGTTCCCTATGATGGAATCATTCTTCCCTTCTTTTCCTCACATGGTGGACTCCTAGTAAGCTTTTGTATGAGGTACCTGGGGTTGCCATAAAAAATTACTATGGCTGGGTGGCTTTAAAACAGCAGAAATTTATTCTCTCACACTTCTGGAGGCCAGAAGTCTGAAATCAAGGTGTCAGCAGGATTGGTTACTTCCTGGAGGCTCAGAGAGAAAATCTGTTCCATGTCTCTCTCTGAGTGCCAGAAAGGTTCTTACCCTTGTCTGAGTGCACTAGGAGGGGCAAAAAGCAGTCAACTGTGGTCTCCCGCCCTCAAGAGCTTCCGGTGGCTGCAATCCTTGGTTTGTAGACACATCACCCCAATCTTGCCTCTGTGGTCACATAGCATTCTTCCTGTGTCTGTTTCTGTGTTCCCTCTTCTTAGAAGGACACCAGAGTCTTTCAATTAGGGTGCACACTAATCCAGTATGACTTCATCTTAACTTGATGACATCTGCAAAGACCCTATTTCTATATAAGGTCACACTGATAGGTACTGAGAGTTAGGACTTGAATATATTTTGGAGGGGGTGGGACACAATTTAACCCTCAACAGACTAAGTCTTAACCAACTTTTCCTTTCTGCGTGAGTTCTTCCCTGATCTGTCTCCCTAGACTGGTTAAAGTCAGGGTCCCTGGCATGTGCTGCCCCATCACGGCACTTAGCTCACTTATTATTATTGTCACTTCTTTAATGGTCTCTCTTCCCAGCTCTGAGGGGCTAGGGCAGTCCATTTCTTACTCACCATCGTATCCCCAGCACCTGGCACAGTGCCCAGCTGTGACAGGATCTCAATAAATGCTTGTTGAATTAATTAAACCATTTATTCACATAGTGCCATACATCAACCATAATTCACATGCATGAGCACAGATACCTTACATATGCGCACAAACATGTAAATCAAGGGTACACACAGACACAGAAAATCTATGTACAGTGTACACACACATGCTAGGCCCTGAATACAGTTCAGCAGATTCCAGTTAGCCAAGCAGTCATGGATGAGTTCCAAGAAAGCCCAACCCTTCTGTAAGTGCACTGGGAGAGGCAAAAAGGGGTCAGCTGTGGTCTCCTGCCCTCAAGGGACTGATGGGCTAATTGGAAAAACAAGACTAATATATGATGAGAGATACCACAGAATTTGGTTATATTCTGTGAGCTGTGAAGGCTCAGAGGAAGGAGCTCTTGTAGGCTGGAGTAGTCCAGAGAGGCTCCCTGGGGGAGGTGAGAGTTGAGATCAGCCTTCCTGTGTGGGCAGGATTTGGACAGAGAGAAGAGAGAGGGAAGAAGCGGAGAGAAAAGGAGAGGCATGAAATCAACATGTACAGCAAAGGCCCAGGGGCCAGTTCATGGGACCAGTCTGATGGAAGGAACCCATGCTAGCAGCTGTGTAAGGAAGGGAGATCTAGATGACAGAGGCCCCCCGTGCAAGTTGGAGGTTCTCCAGCTTGTCACAACACCAGTTAGTCCAGGCTCTTCCTGCTAGGTGTGGGGTGCTATTTCTCCAGAGCTTAGTGACCCCAGCTTCAAAGGGCTGGGGGGAAGGCAGGAACGTGCTGACTGTGTATCTCAAGCCGTGGGAGCACGGGGCAGGCCCTGGCAGGACTCCTCCTCCCCAGGAAGCCCCGAGTGGCAGCAGCACCTGCTAGAAAGGCAGAGTCAAGCCCAGTGACTCCCTGCCTAGGAGAGGTATGTGACAGGCTTACAGAAAGCTTCAGGGACACTTTTGTTGGCAAAGCAGCTCCTGTGAGCCCCCAGTGACAGGGTGGGTATGGGTGGCCATCAGGTGGAGAGAAAGCCTCTCCAAGTTCCTTCCCAACCCCAGAGTCCTGACACTAGCAGGTCCCTTAAGACAGGCCTTAGAGCTCCTGGCCTCTCATGACTCTAGCTCTCTGGCCTCAGAGCCCCAGTGGTGACAATGCCCAGCTAAAGCACTGAGATGAGCTGGGGGAAGTGACAAGAGTCCTGCCTGTGAAGTATTTTGCAACATTTAAGAGCAGGAGCTCTGGATATTTGGATTCAAATCCCAGCTCCACGCCATTCTTGTTTGTTCTTGGGCAAGTAGCAACCACTCTGAACTTGCATTTCCTCATCTGTAAAATGGGGATAAATGTAGCTCTTTCCATCAAGGTTATGACACTTGAGTGACTCTTACTAACTATTCAGGAAACGGGAGCTTTATGTGTTTGTCTAAATGCTCCGATTCCATCTGCATTAATATTAGTGGCTGGTGTGCAGTCAGAGCCCAGGACATCCGATCTCAACTCAAAAGTCAAACAGGAAAACCTCACAGGTTGCCCAGACTGCAGAAGGACGCCTTAGTGTATGGGCATCTAAGCACCTTTCTCAGGTCCTACCTCAGAGCACAGCAACGTCCCCTGCCCCTCTCCCATGCCTCCCACAGCCCAGGAGACCTGAAGTAGACAAAGTAGTGAAAGCTGATGAGGTATCAGTTTCATGGCCACAGCATGCCCTGCCCAACTGGGCCTGAGCCTCTTTCTGAGTGGGGTGTATCCTGGGGCTTTAGCCTAAGCTCAGATAAGGCAAAGAAGTAGAGAGAAGAGGCTTAGAAAGGAAGAGGGGGCAGCAGTACCTGCCTCTCGTAAGAGATGCTTTGGAGACGCTGAGTTTCTTTTTTACAATACAGAAAGAAATGATCATTTGTCACCTAGGTTTAGGAATCCTGCACCAACAGAGAAGGGCTGAGCCTGGGGCCTGGGAAGCCAATATAGGGCCTCTATCACCCTTCAGGCCTCTGCCTGACCTTGAAATGGTCCAGGTCCTAAGGGATTTGGGGCCAGGAAGTAGTGGTTGCCATGGGAACTTGGAGAAGCCCCCAGGAAGAGAATGGAGACTGCAAGGAAGAGAAGAGGGGCCAGAGGTTAGAAAAGAGAAAATTTGGCTTGGGCCAGGGCCTTCCTACTGTGGATACCACCTCCCTGTCCCTTCATGCACTGCTCAGAAAGGCCCCAGTTGTGAGTAGGGGAGAGATAGGCAGTAAGTTCTGTGTTTGAAAGGTGAAGTGATGTTCTTGAATCTATAGTGATGGGGTTCTGGAAAACCAGTCCCTGGGGGCACCTGGGTGAGTCACTGAAGAAGATCTGGGCAACCAGGTAGAGCTGGAGCCAGGCAAGGGGTGATATTCACCAGCTTCTGGACATCTATAGCTATTGGCTCTACAAACAACACGGGAGACAGCCCTCCTGCAAGAAGCAGGAGCAAGATGAGTGGTCCAGCCCAAGTGAGCACTGGAAATGTGAGAATGGATGATTACCCCTGCTGGAGGACTGACCGGCCAAGCAGGCTCAATGGAGAGGGAAGGACAAGAAGAAGCCCACAACTGGACAAAAAGGACAGATGGAGGGGACAACACGAAGGGGGCCAGAGGACAAGGGAGAGGAGTTAAGGGAACAGTCAGACAAGAAAGATTTAGGGCAGGTGGACACAGGCCATTCCCCAGGCCACAGGGACTCAGGGATCTCTCACCCACATCCATCCGGAAGGCCAAAGGCAGCCTCATAAAGGGGTGACAAGGCTTTCCTGGCAGTCCCCTTCTCAGCTTTTCCTGAGGACTCAGTCTGCTAATTTCATACCATTTATTCAAACTTACCCATGGTCAGCCACAAATCCTAGATTATTGGGGAATCGGAGGCCAACTTTCTGGGCTTGCTTTAAGGTAAAGTAAGGCACTCACAACCCTAGATAGCCAA
Source organism: Macaca nemestrina (assembly GCF_043159975.1). Classification (NCBI taxonomy): domain Eukaryota; kingdom Metazoa; phylum Chordata; class Mammalia; order Primates; family Cercopithecidae; genus Macaca; species Macaca nemestrina. Next base: position 38,718,125 of record NC_092130.1, read on the forward strand.
GCTCCTAGAAGAATTTGTCCTAGAGTGGTGCACAAGCCCAGGAATGTCAGAGCCCACTCTCGACCTTCTCCTCCTCTCTCAACAACCAGTCCCCGATTTCCCAGCCAAGACACAGTGGGATATGCGGGGGTGGGGTGGAGGCAGTCCTAGATGTCTTTTTCTCTTCTTCCTCTTTGGCCCCAGAGAGCTCTGTCCTCCAGGTTGCTGGGCCCCAGGGAGCCTCTGTGAAACCCCATTTCCTCTCCATTCAATGACAAAGTCCCTCCCCTCAGACTCTCTGACTTCTGTCCCACATCCTGAGCCTTTCTAGGCCAGAACCTCCAGCCACCAGGATCATAGAAGCCTGTCGGCCCTGCAGCTCCAAGCAGGCAGAAAGGCTAATTGATGTTAACAGAGACCAGGCCAGAAACTCACAAAAGATCCCCTCTTCCTGACCAGAGCCAGGCCTGGGGCGCAGCCAGGCTGCTGGCTTCTGCTGTCTGCTAGTGGGGGGAGGGGATGACGTGGGGGAGAGGGCGCAAGAGTGGGGTGACCCTCTAGGGCTCCCCTCACCTGAGCCTCCTATACACTCAACAAGAGGCTGGCTTTTCTTGCGGCCCCTTAAAACAACTCCTCAGGTAGAGCAGAGCACCTTAAGAATTTGCCTCCTCAAAGCCTGCCGTATATGCTTATTTTAATCTAATCTCGCTTGGAACAGAAAGCTCTGAAATCAGACTGCCTGTGTTGATATCCCAGTATCACACCTTAACATGTGCGAACTTGGACCAAAAATGGTGCCTCTATTTTCCTGTCTGTGAAAAGGGCATAATACTACCTACCTCACTGGGTTGTTGGGAAGATTAAATGCTATCCAGAAAAAGCTCCTAGCATAGTTCCCAGCATGTAGTAAGCACCCACTCAATGAATGGTAATTGTAGTTCTATGACTATGATTATTATTTCTTGGGCTCAGTTCCCTTTGTCGTGGGAAGTTCCTGTTCCAAGACTTCGACACTGAACATAAAGAATGGAATAGAGCAGGCACCCCAGAGAAGTTTGTTGAATAGACAAAAGGAAGGGAGATAGGGAAGAAGAAGTGGGGGAGGAGGGGAGGAAGTAGAGGGGGAGGAAGGGAGGGAGGAAAGTGGATGCATTTACCAGAGGTAAAACCACTCTTATAAGTAGACCCCTGTTCAACACTCCATCGAATAGACCTCTGTCATTGCCTATAATTTTACCAATGTTGACTAATTCCTTTGAGTAAAGCACTGCCCTCTTCCAATTGGATCCCTTTAAAATGCAAACAATCACACTTTAGTTTGAATGAATTATAAGACTGACTGAGAAGAGATGGTTTGAAAGCACTAGAGCCTCTGTGGGCAAAATGGGAATTTTGACATGGAAAGTGCCAAAGGAATGGAACAATTTTACAGGAGGCTGGCTCTAAGAAAATTGAGTGCAGGGCACTGCAATTTCCCTTAGTAACAGTTCAGATGTGGCTGAACCTCATATTCAAAAATGTCTTTCCTTGTCTCTGTCCCAAATCCCTCATGCTGTGGATTATAGGACAAAATGATCATCTATTTGTCCACATAATGGGCCCAGCACAGAAGGTATGACTGTATTTGTTCCTGGAGATTTCTTTTTCTCATGGCAGGAACTATCCATATGCAATCTCAATCCTAAAGTGATTTTCATTTGCTGGGGAAATTTGAAGACTATCTCTTGCCAGTCCAAGGTTAAACACAGAGGGAAATCTAAATGCAATTTTCCTGTTTGAGAAGCAGTTACAATATTTTTAAGCAATTGAAGCTTCAAAATTTCAAATGCAATGTGCAGTTAGGCCTCAACTACAGGAACTATAGATTTTTCAAAGTTTACAAAACAGTGGAATATCTCAGTGGCTTCTCCCTGAGTGCTGAGTCTTTGACTGTTTCATAAATGAAGATGTTCTGGGAGACTTGGTGCAGTTTTATTGGTGTTCGGCTTTTGGCTGGGGCCTTTTAAAGCCAATGTTACATGGGGAAAACGGAAGAGGAAAGACGTTATAACAAAGTGTCAGAGCAATAACACATTTTTAATAGCATTATTTATCAGCATTTATTGGTGTTTAGAGTTAACAAACACTCTGGTCCATCCCCAATGAGCGTCTGCAGTAAATTTAAAGAACTTATCTTGCCTTTGGCACAGTGAAGATGACCCAACTAGGATCCTTGTGTCATTTTACACAGATGGTCATGGGCAGAGACCAACTTTTGGAGACTGGGGCTGACAGCATACAGATACCCTTAGCCAGTTCTCATATTTTCCCTAATCCATTTTCATGGCTGGAGAGCCCAGTTGCTATGGTCTAAATGTTTGTTTCTCTTCAAAATTCATAAGTGGAAAACCTAATCACCATTGTGATGATATTAGAGGTAGGGCCTTTGGGGGCGATTAGATCATGAAGATTAGTGCCCTTATAAAAGAGTCCTCTTGGCCAGGCACGGTGGCTTATACCTGTAATACCAGCACTTTGGGAGGCTGAGGCAGGAGGATTGCTTGAGCCCAGGAATTCAAGGCCAGCCTGGGCAACATAGCAAGACCCTATGATATAGTTTGGATATGGGTCCCCACCACAAATCTCACGTTGAATTGTAATCACCAGTATTGGAAGTGGGCCCTGGTAGGAGTTGATTGGATCATGGGGGTGTATTTCTCATGAATGATCTAGCACCATCCCCTTCTTGGTGCTGTTCTCATGATAGTGAGTTGTCATGAGATCTGGTTGTTTAAAAGTGTATGGCACCTCCCTGCCTCTTTCTCTCCTGCTTTTGCTCTGGCCATATGATGTGCCTGCTCCCCCTTTACCTTCTGCCATGACTGTAAGTTTCCTGAGGCTCCCCTAGAGGTTGAGCAAATTCCAGCATCATGCTTCCGGTACAGCCTGCAGAAACATGAGTCAATTAAACCTATTTTCTTTATTAATTATCCAGTCTCATCACCTGAGGTCAGGAGTTCGAGACCAGCCTGGACAACATGGTGAAACCCCGTCTCTACTAAAAATACAAAAAAAAAAAAAAAAAAATTAGCCAGGTGTGTTGGCGGGCACCTGTAATCCCAGCTACTCGGGAAGCTGAGGCAGAAGAATTGCTTGAACCCGGGAGGTGGAGGTTGCAGTGAGCCGAAATCGCGCCATTGCACTCCAGCCTGGGTGACAAGAGTAAGACTCTGTCTCAAAAAAAAAAAAAAAAAGAGAAAAAATTATCCAGTCTCAACTATTTTTTTATAGCAATGCAAAAATGGCCTAATACAGAAAATCGGTACTGAGGAGTGGGGGCATTGCTACAAAGATACATGAAAATGCGGAAGCAGCCTGTAATCCCAGAACTTTGGGAGGCCAAGGTACACAGATCACTTGAGGTCAGTACATCGAGACCAGTCTGGCCAACACAGTGAAACTCTTCTCTACTAAAAATACAAAAATTAGCTGGGCATGGTGGTGCATGCCTGTAGTCCCAGCTACTTGGGAGGCTGAGGCACAAGAATCGCCTCCGGGAGGCAAAGGTTGCAGTGAGTTGAGATCACACCTCTGCATTCCAGCCTGGGAGACAGAGTGAGACTGTCTCAAAAAAAAAAAAAAAAAAAAAATGTGGAAGTAACTTTGGAACTGGGTAACAGTTGGAAGAGTTTGGAGGCCTCAGAAGAAGACATGAAGATGAGGGAAAGTTTAGAACTTCTTAGAGACTGGTTAAATGGTTGTGACCAAAATGCTGATAGTGATATGAACAATGAAGGTCAGGCTGACAAGGTCTCAGATGGAAATGAGAAACTTAGTGGGAACTGGAGCAAAGGTCACGCATGTTATGACTTAGCAAAGAGCTTGGCTGGACTGTGTCCATTCCCTAAGGATATGTGGAATTTGACCTTGAGAGTGATGACTTGGGGGCTGGGCATGATGGCTCACGCCTATAATCCCAGCGTTTTGGGAAGCGGAGGTGGGTGGACTGCTTGAGCTCAGGAGTTCAAGACCAGCCTGGGCAACATGACAAAACCCGATTTTTACAAAAAATACAAAAATTAGCTGGGAGTGGTGGCATATGCCTATAGTCCCAGCTACTCAGGAGTGCGAGGTGGGAGGATCACTTGAGCCTGGGAGGTGGAGGCTATAGTGAGCTGGGATCACACTACTGAACTCCAGCCTAGGCAACAGAACCAGACCACACCTCAAAGAGAGAGAGAGAGAAAGAGGATGTGATGACCTAGGGGATCTGGAGAAATTTATTTATTTGTTTATTTATTTGTTTGTTTATTTTTTTTTTGAGACCGAGTTTTGCTGTTGTTGCCCAGGCTGGAGTGCAATGGCACGATCTCAGCTCACCGCAACCTCCACCTCCCAGGTTCAAGCAATTCTCCTGCATCAGCCTCCCAAGTAGCTGGGATTACAGGCATGTGCCACCACACCCAGCTAATTTTGTATTTTTAGTAGAGACGGGGTTTCTCCATGTTGGTCAGGCTGGTCTCGAACTCCCAACCTCAGGTGATCTGCCCACCTCAGCCTCCCAAAGTGCTGGGATTACAGGTGTAAGCCACTGCCACCAGCTGAGAAAGAAATTTCTAAGCAGCAAGGTGTTCAACAAGTGGCATGGCTGCTTCTAACAGTCTATGCTTAGATGTGGGAACAAAGGAATGCCTTGAACTTGGAACTTACATTTAAAAGGGAAGCAGAGCATAAAAGTTTGGAAAATTTGAAGCCTGGCCATGTGACAGAGAAATAAAAGTTTTTTTTTTTTTTTTGGTTTGTTTGTTTTTGAGAGAGGAATTCAAGGAGTCTGTGGAGCAACCACTTGCTAGAGAGATTGCACAACTAAAAAAACCAAAAAAACAAACAAAAAAAGAGCCACAGGCTAACAGACAAGACAATGGCGGAAAGGCCTTGAAGGCATTTCAGAGACCTTCCTGGCAGTGGGTCCCATCACAGGCCCTGAGGTCTAGGAGGGAAGAATGGTTTCATGGGCCAGACTCAGGACCCCACTCCCCTGCACAGTCTCAGGACACTGGCTACTCAGGTCCAGCCTCTGCTCAAACGGGGCCAAGTACAGTTCGGTCTGCAGCTCCAGAGGGTGCAGGCCTTAAGTTTTGGCAGCTTCCGTGCAGTGTGAAGCCTGCAGGTGCACTGTATGCAAGAGTTGAGGCTTGGGAGCCTCCGCCTAGATTTCAGAGGATGCATGAGAAAGCTTGGGTGCCCAGGCAGAAGCTTGCTGCAAGGGCCTCTTTGAGAACTTCTGCTAGGGCGGTGTGGAGGGGAAATGAGGGTTTGGAACCCACACACAGAGTCCCCACTAGGCCACTGCCTAATGGAACTGTGAAAAGAGAGCCACCATCCTTCAAACCCCAGAATGGTAAATCTACTGACAGCTTGTACCCTGCACCTGGAAAAGCCACAGGTACTCAAGGCCAGCCTGTGAGAGCAGCCTTGGGGGCTGGACCCTGCAAAGCCACAGGGGCAGACCTGCCCAAGGCCTTGGGAGTCCAATTCTAACACCAGTATGCCCTGGATGTAAGATATGGAGTCAAAGGAGATTATTTTGAAGCTTTAAGATTTAATGACTGCCCTGCTGGAGTCTTGCATGGAGCCGATAGCCCCTTTCTTTTGGCTGATTTCTTCCTTTTGAAATGGGAATGTTTACTCAATGCTTGTACTCCCATTGTATCTCGGAAGTAACTAAACTGATTTTTATTTTACAGGCTCATAGGTAGAAGGGACTTGCCTTGTCTCAGATGAGGCTTTGAACTTTTGAGTTAATGCTGGAATGAGTTAAAACTTTGGGGAAGGCATGATTGTATTTTGAAACATGAGAAAGATATAAGATTTGGGAAGGGTCAGGGGTGGAATGATGTGGTTTGGTGATGTGTCTCTGCCCAAATTTCATGTTGAATTGCAATCCCCAATGTTGGAGGTGGGACCTGGTGGGAGGTGATTGGATCATAGGGGTGGATTTCTCATGAATGGTTTAGCACCATTCCCTTGGTGCTCTTCTCATGATAGTGAGTGAGTTCTCACGAGATCTGTTGCTTAAAAGGGTGTGGTACCTCCAACCCCAACTCTTGCTCCTGCTCTGGCCATGCAAAATGCCTATTCCTCCTTTACCTTCTGCCATGATTGTAAGTTTCCTGAGGCCTTCACAGAGGCTGAGCAAATGCCAGCATCATGCTTCGTGTAAGGTCTGCAGAATCATGAGCCAATTAAACCTCTTTTCTTTATGAATTACCCAGTCTCAGGTATTTCTTTATGGCAATGAGATAATGGCCTTATACACCCTATCTCTTAAAAAAGCACACACACACAAAAAAAAAACCAAAAACAAAAAAAAAAGAAAGAAAGAAAAAGGAGGCCCTGGAGAGCTGCTTTGCCACTTCCACCATGTGAGGACTAGTGATGAGACACCATTCTGTGAACCACAAAGTAAACCCTCACCAGACACTGAGTCTGTTGGTGCCTTGATCTTGGACTTCCCAGCCTCCAGAATTGGGAGGAATAAGTTTCTGTTGTTTATAAGCCACCCAGCTTATGGCATTTTGTTATAGCCCCCAAACAGACTAAAACACTAGTCCACTTCCTGAATTACTCCCAGGCCTCAACATCAACACCACCCACTACAGCAAGTGGACAGAGGGCTCTGAAGATACGTGAATTATGCTGTCTACTCTGTCCACCAAGGCTACCAAACGCATAGCCACAGGTGACCCATCTCCATAGCCACAGCTGATTGGGCCATTATCTGGCACCTGAGAGATGAGTTGTGACCTGGTGAGAGGAAATAGATGAATTGGGCCAATCTAATGTTTTTCTAGGGAATCTAAGCAGGCAAGCATAAGGAGAATGAGGAGCTGACAGGGTGTGATGGCCATATGTTGTTTTTGCCTGCCTAGCACTCATTTCACATGTTTTTCTGGTGATAGCACCCCAATATTCCTTGGGGTACAGTCTAGAGTTTAGATGAGCTAGTCTCACCTAAGAGTTTAAGTGAGTTAGTCTCGCCCCAGATTCTGAAATAAGACCCTAATTCCCAGGCCTGGCCGAGTCAGTAGATTTCATCCCCTCACCACAATGATGGGCTCAAGATGGGGAAGTGAATTAATTAAGATATTGATCATGCTACTCTAACAAAGAGGCCCAAATAACAGGGCTAAAGCAAGATTAAAATTTAATTCTTTCTCATATAAAAGCTCAAGTAGATATAGTAGTTCTGCTCCACAAAAGTTCTCAGAATCCCAGGCTCCTTCTATTTTGTTGCTCTTCCCCCTCTTGGGGGGGTGACATTTATCACCACCATGACCACATTTCAGCCAGCCAGAAGGCAATAAAAAGGAAGGGGAAGCACAACGATTTATTTTAGGGGAACAGCCCAAAAGTTGCACACATCATTTTCTCATGTATGATTAGCCAGAATTTAGTCCTAAAGCACAACTAGTTGCAAGAAAGGCCATCCTGCCAACTAAAATATTCTATCATATTGGAAGAAAAGGAGAACAGCTGTTGTCAGGCAACCAGGGGCCTCTGCCATAGCAACCATCCCATCAACAAGATGGGAAAGTCTGCCCAAAGATGGAGTTAACACAGTGGAAAGAAGAGATGAGAGATGGCAAGATTACCAACGCCCAGAGACCCAGCCATGCTGAAGGCCAGCTCTACCTTTGATTTTTCATATATGAGCCAAAAAATTTCTTCTTTTCCCTTTTGCTTAAATTATTTTGCATTGGGTTTCTGGCACTTGACTCTGAAGAGTTCTGGCTAACTAATGGCAAGATCATAAGGTAAAAGGTCATAAGGGAGAAAGAGGGCAAAAGGACCGTAAAGGGGAAGCCAGAGTCATGAGGAAATGGGGATCTCAAGATGGAAAAGCAGGCCAGGTGTGGTGGCTCATGCCTGTAATCCCAGCACTTCGGGAGGCCAGTGCAGGCAGATCACCTGAGGCCAGGAGTGTGAGACCAGACTGGCCAACATTGCAAAACCCCATCCCTACTAAAAATACAAAAAATTAGCTGGGTGTGGTAGCTCACACCTGTAATCCCACCTACTTGGGAAACTGAGACAGGAGAATCACTTGAACATGGAAGGCAGAGGTTGCAGTGAGCCAAGATCACGCCATTGCACTCCAGCCTAGGTGACAGAGTAAGACTCTAGTCTACAAAAAAAAAAAAGAAAAAAAGAAAAAAAAAGAAATTAGTTGGGTGTGGTGGCACATTCCTGTAGTCCCACCTACTCAGGAGGGTGAGGAGGGAGAAGCATTTGAGCACAGGAGGCAGAGATTGCAGTGAGCTAAGGTCACACCACTGCACCCCAGCCTGGACAACACAGTAAGACCTCACTTCAAAAAAAAAAAGGACACAAAGGCAAAAGCCACAATACATAGAAAATGGGTGGTGAGAGGAGAAGAGGCAGACACAGAGAGAAGCTAAATTAATTGAGCTACTACCTCTTCCTCCAAAGGTCCTTCCTGTAAGCCACTCTGAGGTTCAAATAATCTAGTTCAGTTACAATGTATATGGACAGTTGTGTTATTGGTCAAAATATTTGCTGTTCCTCCCTTGGGTGCCCTTTCTGAAAGTGGAATATGCTTCCCATTGATGACAGGCCTACCATGCGATTTGCTTTGGCCAATAAAATTTGAGGGAAAGCTTTAAGAATTGGTGTGCTCCTCTATTGGCCTGGGCTCCAGAGTGAAGAAAGCAGGAGAACAAAGCTGCAGCTGACCCACGACAGACATGTAATATAGGATAGAAATAAACATTTGTAATAGGCCTCAGAGACTTGGGGACTGTTTGTTACTGCAACATAATGTAACCCACACTGACTGATAATAGCATTTATATAACCTCTATTTATAGCAGTTCTTGCTCATCTTGTAGCCTGATTATTCATCTTTTCCTGGGTTTTCAGGCACATATTTCCTTACAGTCTTCCCTCACCTATTCTTATAACCAACAAGAAGTAAGCCTTAAACAATCTTCCTGATATATAATATTATTCTGGAGAGCTCTATCCATTAAGCCAGGAATTGTAGGACTGATGTTTCATGATCAAGTATCCCTTTTTACCAAGTCCCTTTCCAACTCCTAATCTCTAATACTTCCTGTAGCCTCAAGAGAACGTGGAATAAATAGATCTGATTATTATAAAACTGTGCAATTGCATGATTTAAAGTAATTTTATTTTACTGGATTTCGTGTTTATAAATTTTAAAGAATTTCTTTAAAACAAAATCAGAAATGGTTCATTTTATAGATGCTGACTTCTCAAACTTAAGGGAGTCATAGATTTGAGTACATACTGCACTAGTGATGATAATGATGATAGAGACACAAATTTATGCAGAACTTTTATATTTCCAAAACATATCACACATTTGCTTGCTTTAAATTCACAACAGCCTGCAAATATTATTCCCATTTTACATATATGGAGATTGGGGATGAGAAAGTTAAAGGAACTCTTTACAAATTATGGAGGTGGTACTGTATCTCCCAGCACCTTGCTCTCCTGCTGCTTTTCCTCCACCTGCTACATCTGTGATAGCAGGCACTTATAGGAAAGGGGGGCACCCACTCCCGTGACAGAAGCTGGGGAGGGGTAGTCAGAGACATCCTTGAGTTGAAGAAATAAGTGAATACATGAATATATGACTAACTGAATGGATGCATGAATGGATGGGTGGATGACAGATAAATGGATGAGTGGATTGATGGGCAGATTAATGGATCTATGGTTGGGAGGATGATGAATGGGTGGATCTCTTTTGTATGGATGAATGGGTAGATGGATGGATGGGATTCCTGTGGTCTGAGAGAAAAGGCAGTGGTGTTCTCTCAGTGTCTACAAAATGTGTACAGACACTTATAACACTCTACCAGCCAGAATTCCTTATGCTTAGCCCATATCTTAACCCTGCCTGCCCAGGTATTTCAATCATCCTTCATCCTCAAGAAAATAGAATGTCTTTCAGCCACAAGGTTGTCTATTTCTCCAACTTACTAGCCATGTTTACTGTACCTCTCCCTGCCTCAGTTTCTTCACCCGTAAAATGGAGATGAAAATAGCATCTCCTTCATAGAGTTGGAATACATAATATATAGATAGATCATTTAGTAAAGGACCTAACATATCATAAATTCTCGATAAATAATAACTATCATCCTTATTATTCCCAAAAGTTCAGGATGGTTGCTTGTAAAAATCAAAGTGAGTCCCCACTCTCTAAGCATGCCATATTGTCATTATGGTCTTTAGCCCTTTTTCATTAGTGGTGGAATCTACAATGATACAATAACCTTTATTTTATTACACAGCCCTTGGAAATTGAGGGTTTCATCTGTGTCAATTAATTCCTTCGCAGCCCACGTTGGCAGTGACAATCAGAATGTCAAAATGTCTCAGAGGATTCCTAGGAAATCTGTGGCACTTCACGAAGAGGCTGCCCTGGGTGAGAGACCAGCCAGAGTGAATCATTAATACACTTCCCAGGAAGGGGGATTCTTCCGAAATGCTAATACAATCAACTGCAAGGCAAACTTCAAGCTTCTCGTTCAATGATCAGAGAGGCACTCCCAGAGCAAGGGTGCTCTCCACTGTGCAAGCTAAAGGCCCTACTTCCTCACCCAGCCTGTTCTAGGGAGGAGCAGCACATCCTCAGCACATTACAGCTACCCCGCGAGGGCTGCAGGTGTTGTGTGTCCCCACCAGCCAGGGCAGTGCCCTGACAGTCTCTGGTTGCCTGGACCCAGGTCTGCTCCAAGGAAGCGGCACATTTCTGGAGGAGGCTTAGCCAAGAAACCATTATGAAGTGAGAGAGGAGTTATTTGGATAAATGAGGAACTGCCCATCTCCTAGCATTTGTTCCTGGGACCCAGGCTGTAGCCTCTGTTCAAACCCTTGCCCCCGCACTCCACCTCCTAGCTGTGCGGCACTGCGTGCATTACTTAACTTTGCATGTCTTACTTTTCCCATTTGTAAAATGTATATAATAACAAAACCTACCTCCTAGGGTTGTGTGAGGATTTAATGATTTAATAAATAAAAAGCGCTTAGAACAATGCCTGGCACATGGAAAGCACGCATAAAATGTTCAGTATTATTATTCATTCTTTCATATATTCCTTCATTCATGCATTTATTAATCTTTCCACTCATCCACTGATTCCTGCACTCAGGCATGCCTACATCCAACATTCCTATCTGAACCCTTATTAACAGATGAAGTCATGTTAAAAATGAATAATAAATATCAAGGTTAGGTTTGAGAGACAAAGAGCTACCAAGGGTAGCCTGGGAAAGGTATCCTAAACCTCTGCTTTGTGCAGGCAACATGCTCAAAACCTCCAACCGCATGCCTTTGCTCATGTGGTTTTGTCTCCTCAGATGCTTCTCTCCCACTTCTCCTGCCCCCTAAACCCAGAAAACCCTTACTTATCCTTCAAGGCCCAGTTCAAGGGTTATCTTCTAGGTGAAACATTTCCAACTCCCAGGCCTAACTATTCCCCATCTCCTTAATGAGTAAATGACTGATGGAATGAATACAGGCTCCCACAGCTCTGTGTTCATGTTGATGTTACAGCCTGAATTACCTTGGATTATGATTAATTGCTCAAGCTTCTCCTGCCTGGAACACTCCCCCTTAAGCAGGCTGCTTCTACTTATCTTTCAGGCCTTAGTTTAGACGTCACTTCTTCCAGGAAGCCTTCTTTGACTTACCAAATATAGTTTGGGGCCTCTCCTGCAAGTCCCAACAGCCCCTGCTCCTCCCCCATCACCACCCTGGCCATACTGTAAAGTCATTCCTGCCTTGCCTGACTGAGGCCCCTGTGGGACTCCATCCTCTGTGAGACCAGAGGCCAGGTTGGTCTTGCTTACCACGACATTCCCAGCACCCAGTCATGTCATGCACAGTGTCTACCATATGATTGGCACCTCCAGAGGGCTGTGCAGCATGCAACTCTGTATGGCAGCCCTGCCCTGGAAAGGTGCCTGACACCGAATAGGCAGACAGTAAGTATCTGGTGAATTTATAGATGGTGGCAAAGTTCAGAAACCCCCAGGTCCCTGTGTCAAGTGTCACTCTCATTGTCCCTCCAGGCCCCTCTGGGAGGAGCAAAAGTGTTGCAGGTTTTCTCCCTCCTTCTCCTTCAGGAGGTATTCTGTGTTTGGGAAGCTCTCAGCACCTTGAGGTAAGTGGGGTGTCAATAACGGATGGCGTGGAATAGGGTGGTGTAAAGGGAGGTCAGTGTCCTGAGCCTGAAAATAAGGAAGCCGTTACTCTCACCTAAATAACAGAAAACTGAGTGCTGGCCGGGCGCGGTGGCTCACGCCTGTAATCCCTGCACTTTGGGAGGCCGAGATGGGCGGATCATGAGGTCAGGAGATCGAGACCATCCTGGCTAACACGGTGAAACCCCGTCTCTACTAAAATACAAAAAAAAAAAAATTAGCCGGGCGCGGTGGCGGGCGCCTGTAGTCCCAGCTACTCGGGAGGCTGAGGCAGGAGAATGGCGCGAACCCGGGAGGCGGAGCTTGCAGTGAGCTGAGATGGTGCCACTGCACTCCAGCCTGGGCGACAGAGTGAAGACCGCCTCAAAAAAAAAAAAAAAAAAAAAAAGAAAACTGAGTGCTTCCAGCAGATCACATAGGCTCTGCCCCTGGCCTCCCTCCAGCTCTGACAGAAGACACCTGAAGCTCCTCCTTCTCAAAACATTTAGGTGTCCCAGGACTGAACCCTCAGAAGGCAGAAAAGGGGAGTGGTTAAGACAGAGCAAGCCACATTTCTAATTTCAGCCTCACCTCGTTGTTAGCTGTGTGGCTTTAGGCAGTTTGCTCAGCCTTTCTGAGCTTCATTCCCTCATCTGTTTAAGGATAATACTTCACAGCGAGGTATGAAGATTAAAAAAACAACACACATAATATACCTGGCACACAGTAAATATTCCAGGAATGTTTGCTATTATTATTATTTAACATCTTTTCAGATTCAGATGGGAGATCAGAACAGATGTGTAATATGGCTTTGATCCTTCCACACCTCAATCTATCTCCTCATTGAGGCCCAGAGTAAAAGAGGGATTTGTCAGAACTACATCTGGCATAGAGACAGAACCTTCCAAAATGATGTTCTTCCTGCTGCATCATCAGTAAAATGTCACTGTTGAGTGAGAACTTACCTCATTTCTTCCCTTGGCATCTGAAGGCTACATACATGGTGTAGGACGAGCCTGGACTCTGGATTGAAATTCTGCATATATTTGGCACTTTCCAGCTGTGTGACTTTGGGTGAGTTGCTTAGCCTCTCTGAGCTTCACTGTCCTCATCTATAAGATGAGAAGAATCATAATACTTCCTCCCTTAAACTGAAGAATCGATAAGATGATCAGGAAGTACAAGGATCTCACTTAGTACACTAAGTAACTGGCTCAGAGTAACAGACTAATAATTGTTCACTACTATTATTTTATTAGCAAGTCTTAGGGTGTACGGCTGTTGGGGAATAGAGAAATTTAAATTATGTCCTTGACTGAGGCTTCTATTCTTCCTGGAAGTCCAGGCTTTGGTGCTCCCAATATGGGAATAGCTCCATTCCCATCTCAGGCCTGAGGACTTCCCCTCTCCCCATGTTGGGATTCCTCCCCATCCCCCACCACGTTGCACCTCCTACCCCTCCCAGGCAAGCCGTGGCCTGCCTCGTCCTTCTTGGTGTCTATCACCAGGAAACACATTCTTTCTCCCACATTCTGGGGCCTGTGAGCTACAGTCCTTGTCAATGCCAGAGGAACCCAGGCTCTTGCAAGCTGGGCTGGCTGCAGGAGCTTGCTCTGTCTCCTGTAGGCAGAAGAAACCTGCTTTCAGTATTGGATGTCAACGCGTGGCCTCTGTGTGTTTTGCTCTACCTGTCTGCAGCCAGAGATGGTGGCTGATCATTGGGAATGTCCAAGTGGCCTGGGTTTTGTTCCCAAGTTGGCATCACCTGCCCTGAGTCCAGTGTCATCCAGAGAGCAGTTTATCCTCCTAGGTCCCAGAACAGCCAGGAAAGCATGGGGGCCTCTGTGCTCTGTCATACCTGGGAGGCAGTATCCCACAAGAAGGGACTGGGGGATTGCAGAACAGAGAACACCTGGTCCCACCCCTGGTCCTCACACCTCCCACCAGCTTCTCTTCCAGCAGCAGATCTAGGGGCCCCCACCTCCAGGTGCCCAGAGGCCTGCGAAGTTGTCGAAACCACTGAACCTGACATGTATAACTGCAGGAGACGCCAGCCGTCTCCTCCAGATGCGGGCTAAAAATACAGAGGAGCAAGGGGCCTTGGTAATGGAGACTTTAAGAGCCTGTGACATGCAGCAACGGCTGCGCGGCCACTAATGAGCTCCAAGCCGATCGATGCCCGCGCCTCAAGTGAGTGTGTGGGCTGGGAGCAGGGATGGGGGTGTCACTCAGCATTTGTCCATCCTAGCTGAGAAATCTGGAATGTTGGTGTGGGCCAGGAGCTTGGAGACCAGCTTAAATGACCCTTTGACGTTCAGATGGAGAGACTGAGGCCAAGTGACAGGAAGTGGGAAGGCACATCAGAAAGAGGTTGCGGCCTCAAGGGACTCCAGCCCGACCTCTGCAGTAGGCTTCCTGCCCTGTTCCCAGCTCTGCGCTTCAGAGCCCAGCGCAGAACCTGCATGTGGAGACCCTGGCAAATGGGTGATAATTGACCGAATGAACGAATGAATGAATGAGAGTGAGCGAGTGAGTGACTCAATAAACATCTTCCTCACTGCAGCATGGCTCCCCAGTGATGGGGACCGTGATTTCACCATCCTATTGCTCTAGGAGTACCTGGCACAGAGTAAGCACTCAAAAACTGCTTGCTACATGAGTGAGCACTTAATCTGCTTCTTGATCTACCCGCTGCCTGAGTGTGGAGACAAGGAAGCCTGTAAAAATTGTGCCTGAGGTCTCTTTTCAGTGGTCCTACCACTCAAAAATGGTAGAATTCTACCTACCAGAGAGAATTAAAAACAACACAGCTGACATTTATTAAGCACTCAGCAGCCACAGTATTAAGAACTGTTCACAAAATATCTCATTTAGTCCTCACATCAATCTATGAGTTAAGTTCAATTTTTATACTCATTTTTAAACAGGACAAACAGGAGAGAGCCAAGGGAGCTCTGAAAGGTGGTGTGGCTTGCCCTGAGTCATGCATTCCTCTAGGAAAAGGAGAAGCCAGGATTCAAACCCAGGCCAGCCTGCTCCTCCCTTCTTAACCACTGCACTATCCTGCCTCCCTTAAAGTACAGCAGGAGAAGAGAGGAGAATTGTGGGCCAGAGAAAGCCATGTAGAATGGAGTCAAAAAAATACCTCCAGGGCCTATAAAGTGTTTGATAAATTCCAGGAGAAGAATAGGAAGAAATAATGAGCATTTGTCAGAGCCTTTTATAGCATATAAGACGCTTTTCCCTGCATTCTCTCATTTGATCTTCACCACAGGCCTGGGTGGAAGGTATTATCATTATCTACACTTTATTGGTGAGGAAAGTAAGGCTCCCACACCTCTCAGCTAGGGTTGGGCAGGCTGCACACCTAAGGGGGTAGTGGTTCAGTGACAAGCACTCACTCTCATCTCCTGGAGGCTGCCATAACCTCTCCCCAGATTGTCATTGGCTCAAAGGGAAATCTAGGCTGAGGCTCATATGGCATTTCTGTGCTCTCTATAACCACAGGGGAAAGGCCAGCAGGCGCAGAGGCCAGACCAAATGCCACCTCCTCCAAGGAGCCTGCCTGGACCTGCCCACCCTTGGGACTCTTACTCTCCTCTGAGCTGTCCATCTCTTTCACTCCTTTGACAGCCCCTCCCAAGGCAGAGCTTGTTATCTCTGCATCATCACAAAAAGAATTAGTCAACAAGAGTGACCTTTGGCAGTGGGAAGGTAAACTCGTGGGGCAAGAGTTTGCTCAGGCAACAGTGTTATGATGGCTTAAGAACAGAAACTATGCGTGGAGTGAGACCAGAGCCCCTCACTCTCTCCAAGCCCCTCTGACTCTCAGCTACTCTGTTGGCTCCTTGATCTTCGGACAATGTGGCCAAGATTGGGCACAAAGTGGGTGTGGCAACGCTCTTCCTAATGCTGCCCACAAGAAACACAAATTTAATATAACATGAGCAAGGGCTGCAAAGAGCTCCTGTCCTACAGCCAGTTCCATTTCTCAAAAGGGAATGGGAGTGTCAGGAAGTGAATGCCCTGTGATTATCTGGAATTTCCTCAGTTCAGCATAGGGTCAGTGGTGTACAGCATGCCTTACTATCTTGGCTTTTTGTGCCACTTCAGATGGATGAAAAAGCATTGCTTCTCACTAACTATATAAAAATCAAAACCCAGATTTTATGTGATTGAATTTTTTCGACCCCAGTTACCTTATGTGATGGGGTATTGCAGTCCTTGTGATTGAAAAGGTGAAGCTAGGGTGGGATTCTTGCAGGCTTTCAGCCTATGTGGAGCCCCTGCTAGGTGCCAGGCACTGTGCTAGACTTTGAGGATATAATGCTGAACCAGGTAGACAGTCCCTACTGTTGGGAATTTCCAGCCTAGGGGACAGACAAGCAGACTTCACAGGATGATGGCTGGAAGCTCCTGACCCAATCAGGGAAAAGAGAAGGCCTCTGGGGGAGACATGGCCCCTGGGCTGAATTCTAAAGGATATACAGGGGCAGATGGTACAGCAGTTATGAATTCAAGGTCTGGAGTCAGGTAACCTGAGCTGGAACCTGGGCTCTGCTACTTCAAGCTCGTGACCTTGGACAAGTTCCTTGACCTCTTTGTGCCTCAGTTTCCTCATGTGTAAAATAAGCATAGTAATAGCAACTTAGGCCAGGCGTGGTGGCTCATGCCTATAATCCCAGCACTTTGGAAGGCCAAGGCAGGCGGATCACCTGAGGTCAGGCATTTGAGACCAGCTAGGCACACATGGTGACGCCCTGTCTCTACTAAAAATACAAAAATTAGCCAGGCGTGGTGGCATGTGCCTATTATCCCAGCTACTTGGGAGTCTGAGGCAGGAGAAACGCTTGAACCCGGGAGGTGGAGGTTGTGGTGAGCCTAGATCGCGCCATTGCACTCCAGCCTGGGCAACAAGAGCAAAACTCCCTCTATAATAATAATAATAATAATAGTAATAACCCCATAGGGTTGAGAGATAAATGAGTCAATACACAGAAAGCACTTGAGGCTGGGCGCAGTGGCTCACACCTGTAATCCCAGCACTCTGGGAGGCCGAGGCGGGTGGATCACGAGGTCAGGAGATCAAGACCATCCTCGCTAACACGGTGAAACCCCATCTCTACTAAAAATACAAAAAATTAGCCGGGCATGGTGGCGGGTGCCTGTAATCCCAGCTACTCAGGAAGCTGAGGCAGGAGAATGGCGTGAACCCAGGAGGCAGAGCTTGCAGTGAGCCGAGATTGTGCCACTGCACTCCAGCCTGGGCGACAGAGCAAGACTCCGTCTCAAAAAAAAAAAAAAAAAAAAGAAAGCACAGTGGCTGGCCAATGCTAGGGATCTACTGCATGTCAACTATCAGTATTTTTACCCTGTAGGTTGTTGTGAGGATTAAATAAGATAAAATTGGGTAAGCACTTAACCCAGAGTAAGTGCTCAATAAATGTAAGCTGCTTTTATTTTTGTTATTAAGGAGGCATTTGCCATTACTAGCCAGGTGGGTGGGAGGAAAATCCAAGGCAGAGAGAACAGCATATGCAAAGGCCTGGAGGCCAGACAGAGCCTTTTGCATTTGGCAAAGTTTTGAAGTTCAATTAGACTGGCACAGAGCCTGGGTTCCAGGAGAGATGCAGGCTGGGGCTGGAGAGGTGGAGGCCAGGGCTGGATCTGGAGGTGTTGGGAATAGTGAGCCTCCCTCACCCCACAGGCAAGAGTGCCTCTGCTATGAAGCCTTGCCCGGGGTGGCGGGGAGGCCGGCAGTATGAGGAGGGTTGCTCTACCCTCATCCCCACCTTGCCCAGTGCCACTCTGCTTGGAGCCGCCGGCTGTCAATTAGGCAGCCTCAGTGCAAGAGGCTCTCTTTCCTCATGCAATACATGTCACATCCGGGAACGATCAAAACAGCTTTGCTTTGGCAAAACGTCTTGTGCTGCATGTTTGTTCTTTGGAGTCTGAGCGTAACTCCTGTTGTTCCCTAGACACCTGTGATTTGCTGGTCTCTGACAGCCATTACCTGCTCAAAGTCTCTGTCTGCCACACAACCCACCTGGTGCCACCCCCATTCCTTCCTCTGCCATCCCCAGAGCAGTAAATGCCTCTCCAGGCCACAGGGGTTGGGGCCAGCAGTGAATCAGACACAGTTGGCGAGGATGGCCAATTTTAGTAATCACCTCTACCATTTGGGAACAGCTACTGTGCGCCAGGTGCTTCGAATGCCTTGTTTTTAGTCTGCCCAACAACCCCACAGTTAGAGCTCATTATCTGTATTTAACAGAGGCACAGAGAGGTTAGGAACTGACCCAAATCCACCATTTGATAAGTACGAGAAATAGGATTTGAACTCAGATCTCTGCACCATAGGCTGCACACTTGCCACCATGCCAGGCTGCCTCTCCAGTTCACTTGCTCACAGCTGCTGATCCTGAATAGAGGGGCCTGGGACAGCTGAAATTTGACATTGGCATTGGGGTCAACTCTTGGGAGTAAGTTCATCTGGCCCCAGGACCTTCCATTCCTGAGGACAGACCCCCTTGGAGGTACTAGACCCCCCAATGTTGGTCTCCACAGCTTGAATCCTGACCAGCCCCTCACCTGTCTCTTGCAAACTCAATCCTCTTAAGCTCTGACACCTCCAAGCTCCTTCCTGGGGTGATCCTTTGGCCTCCAACACTTATCCACCAAATCTCCACTTAGAGTTCATGTGTATCAAGTATCCAATTCACTGTTATTATCATTATAATGGGGGAAGCACAGCCTCATGTAAAGCTTGAGGGCCCTTCCCTGTTCCCTGTATCCCTTTTCTTCACTTTCTGGGATCTCTGAGGGGATGGGAACCGAAGGAGATACAGGCCCTCCATTTTGTGATAAGTTCCTGGAGGGCAGAGCCCTATCTGACTTATTAACCTGTTTCCCTAGTGCTTGAACTGCAGTAGGTGCTCAGAAAACATATGCTGAGTAATAATATCCACCGGTGCTCTTGCTTATTGAGCTATACTGGACATCTCTTTCACATGATCCCATTTAGCTAAGACAGTAACCAATATAAAGTAGGTATTATTTTCCCCACAGATGAGGAAACTGAGGCTCTGAAACATGAGCAATGTGCCATAGACCACAGCTAGGAGGTAGTGGGGCCAGGATTCAAAACCCAGGGTTGCCTGACTGTAAGCCTGTGCTTCTGAACGCCCATCCTATACAGCCTCCTTAATGCAATCCATGGATGAATGGAGTTCTGTGTCTCCTGCCCAGTCGGCTGCCCAGCCTGACCCCTCCCCACAACCTCCTAGGATGCTAGAGTCCTCCACCCATGTGCCCCCTCTTCTGCCCACAGGCTCAGAGCAAAGCCTCTTCCAACAAGGCTTATTATTTCTAATTGTAGGAGAAAAACCTCAGTTCAAAGGCATTTTCAATTCCATTCAAGTCAAAAAACAGTTCTCACTTTGCCTCTCTGACCCCCTACCACCCCCACCTCCTCCTCCAACTGGCGCCAATAACACAAGATAAATCTTTCCTCAGAAATATAATAGTTGTTCTTCCTCTTCCCGTTGAAGCCTCTGCCAGGTAATTAGCATATGCTGACACCTTGATAGACGAAAAGAAAGGCATGAGATAATTCCCTTTTTCTTTAACCATTATAGTATGAAGCAGCCTTTCAATTTGCCAGTTACCCACTCCAGCATTCCTGAACGCAGCCCACCGTGTGACATGTTATTCTAGCTGATCCTACCATCTCTGGTATTCATCACCAACACTGGGTCACACTTGATAGAGCAAATTCACCCTCTTCACATTGACACCTTTGTGGGAGGAGGGGCAGCCAGGGTTCAGAGGGTCTGGAAATTGTGGGGACGATGTGGTCATACTTGGGTGGGCACCCCTAGCTAGCAGCCTAAGGCCTTGCAAAGGCCTGCAGAGACCTAGGGGTCACTTTCAGAAGCCCTCTCTCCTTCTCCTGTTCCTTTATCACTCCCTAAAAGAAGCTGGCCTTTGCTCAGACTTTGGGAGTCCCTGTATTTAGTGCAGCAGGAACCTCAGCTTGGAGTGAATGGTTTTCTCTCTTCTCATCAACAAACACATGCACAACATGCACAACACACATGCACAACACACATACACACAAAACATGCACACACACTACATGCACACGTGCGTGTGCACACATACACTCCCACTCTGGGCTCATGGGCCTGGGATCTTAGGGTTGTGCCCAACCTCTTTGGAGGGACTGTCCCTCTATGGCCATTTATATGCTCACAGGGTTGACTTTTTCCTTGATGTTTTGAGGGATGAAAGAGAAGACGACACTTCATTCCTTCATTTTATAATGTAGTAAGTGCCTACCAGGCACTATTCTAGACATTGACGATACAGAGATGAACAAGACAGGCAAGGGGCCCAGCCTCATGGAGCTTACAATCTAGTGCAAGGAAGCATATAAGAAATAAGCCAGTAAAAGATATAATTTCAGATGGTGATATGTGCTTATTAGGGAGACAAAACCAAACAGGTGAGGTGTTAGGGAGGGAGTGGGAGGACTATTTTAGACAGGGTGGCCAGAGGGCCTGAGATGTAAACTGATACGTGAACGAAGGCGAGCAAGCCGGTCCTGCAGGAGCTGGGGAAAACGTTCCTAGAATGAACAGCAAGTGCAAGAACTCACAATGCACCAGGTCCTCACTGGGCCCAGTTTCTTTGGAGGGGTCTGTTCCACCCTACATAGCTTTGACTTTCGCCGGAACTACTGAGGGTGAGACAAGCAGCTTGCTTGTCCATTTGGTGAGGGTAGAAAAGTTGCTGCCTGGGTCTATCCGTTAGCTAGGACTTTCCCAGGCTAGGGACCATGCATCATGAATCTGAGCAGAAACCAGAAACCAGACCAACCCTGTCATCTTGCCAATGGCTGCCCAAGGAAAATTCCAGCCCTCCCATCCCTCAACTCCTTTCCTGAAGGACAGGTCCACTCCAGGCAGGAGGCTCAGTGGCCTTAACTTCTCTTTCCTAGTTTGCCCATCTGCTCCTTCTCTTGGCTGGGAGAGGTTCCCGACACCCCCATGCTTGGTCTGGGGGATGGGGTGGGGAGTGGGGAAACAGTGTGCCAGCCAGCCTTCACCAGTGCAGGCAGACCTCCTTTCTTCTCAGTTCTGCTAAGATAAGGTAAGATTTTTTATAGGAAACACATCAACCAAACAGAGGGAAGGAAAAAAGGGAAAGAAGGGAGAAATACAGATGCTGGGAAACAGGGGTCCACAGAGCTGAGGTTCCTGACTCTAAAGGAACTTCCGCCTGGCCACAAGCTCACTTGACCTTCTGGGGACTTAATCTTCCACCACCACCACCTCTGTGGCTCCAGATGCAGGATGACCTTGGGACCGCACCCAGGTTGAAAGGTGTGGACTTTTCGCTGTGCTTGCTATTCTGTTGTGGGAGAAGGGTCACCGGGCACAGGCCCAAAGCCCAAGTGAGCCTCATGAAGCCTGTCCTTTCCCTGCTTCCCAGGGGCTCCTGTTGGGACTTCCACATGCCTCAGCCTCAAACTGGTCTCCCCACCTCACCCTGCCCCCACTCCAGTCTATTCTCCACACACAGAAACTGGAGTGATTGTTTTAAAAAATTATATGTGAATCAGATTATATCATTTATGGTTAAAAACTTCCACTGAATAAACACTATGAGGGGCCGAAAAAGAAAGGCCTGGATACACGGGAGGGACAGTATGAACAGCCACCCAGGCCCCTGTTCAGAGAAGGGCTCGTTGCCCCTGGTACTGGCACGCTGTTGGGAAAGAGCCTCCAGCTCTCAGCCCCTCCGGGATTGCATCAGCTGCAAAGAACTGCCTCATCCAAGGTCATGCCACTTGCAGGAGTCTCCACACCCAAGCACTGACTGATGGGGGAGATGAAGGATGAGCCATCAGCCCAACTCAGGACAACTCTGGAAGAGGCCCGTCCAGCTCTGGAGTTCCTCATCCAGCCGGCCAAGGCCACTGCCAGGCCTGTGCTCATCTCCCTCTGCCCATTCCTGCCTCCTGCCCCTGTTCCATGAGCATTGGTCTGCAGGGAACTCCTACATAAAATTACGCACATAAAAACAAAAGGGAAAAATTCTGCTGGGCTCCCATAGCATTTTAGATTTTTAAAAATATAAATCTATGTATTTGTTACGAGGACCAGCCATGCCTTACATGCCCCGAGCCTTGCCTGCCCTTCTCACCTCATGTCACTGAGGCCTTCCTTGGCTACCTTGTCTAAAATCTCAACTTCACATAATTCCTTTTTAATCCCCCTTAGCACTTATCACTGTCTATCATGCTACATATATATTTAAACTTATTTATCTTGTTTATTTTCTGTCTTCCCATTAGATTATAAGCTCAATGAGGGCAAGGGTTTTTGTCTGTTTGATTTATCTTATACCCTCACAGCTTAGCATAGTATTTGGCACATAGTAGGTGCTCAATAGTTGTTGAGTGAATCAATAAATGGATCTTCTACCTATCACTATCTCACACAGCACCTGGAATATAGAAGAAATGAAATAAATATTTGTAAAAAAAGTAAATAGTCATGTCTGCAAGTGAGCCTCTAAGATCCTTTCTCGCTCTACACGGCTCCTTTAGTTCCCTCCAGTTTCCCAAGTTCTTTCCGTTGACCCCTCCAAGGGTCTGGTGACAGAATAATACAAGTCTGTCCCTGCCATGTGTAAGCCCAGGATCACAGACTCTCTGACCATGGGCAGTGTCGTCAGTGGTTACGGTTTTAGAGACAAACTACCTGGGTTCAAATCTTGGTTCTACCACTTTCCAGTGGGGTGACCTTAACGTCTGTGAGCCTCTCATCTGCAAAACGAGGATGAAAGTACCTACCTCATGGCCTCTGCAAAGTATTTATTGAATGCTTCTCTCCCTACTCGACCCTGAACTCTCAGAGGGCAGGAACCAAGTCTACAAGTTCACGGTGACTCCTTGGCACTTAGTAGGTGCCTGATGAACATTAGAGAGTGAATTTCCATATTTCCCATTCTACTCAGCACCAAGTAAGGGCATGAGCAAAACTGGCTGGATGACACAGCAGAAGCAGATCCCCACTGGCCATGCTCTGATGGTTTCTGCCCATTCTCCTGGATTGAATTACCAGCTGAGAAATACCACTGTTTTCTCATCTGGTAGGTGGAGATAGGAAAAGGAAGTCTGTGGTGGTGACCATCATTCATGCTGTGCCCAGGGTTCTCTGCCTACCCCCAGATCCCCAAGCTACCCCATGGCTTCTCTGCTTGTGAACCTCTGACTAAACCCCAACCTTTGCTCTAGTTCCCCCTCTCTCACTCCAGAATCCAGCTGAGTCCCCCCTCCCACCTCCACAAGGCTTCTGACAGCTTAGGTCACATTGTTCTCTCCCCTTCCTGACCACCCACTGCATATATCGACTAAATCGTGCTTCCTGGCATTTGTTTCCACCCAGGCTGGCATTTGATTAGATTCTGCTGCAGGTTCTCATTTTACCTCTCTGTCAGATCTCCCCGAGTTGACTTTAATAGTAATACTACTACTACTACTAATAATAATAATTTTGCCTTACATCTGGGAACCCACTGGGCACCCATACAGAGGGATCCCATTTCTTTTACCTCTCTCTGTCTCTATAACCACCCCAGAAAGTGGGCAGGACAGAGGTCATCTTCTACATTCCACAGATAAGGCAACCAAGGCTCAGAGATGCTCACATCAATAACTCCTCACCCCAGCCTATTCCCCTTTCACTATCTCAATAATTGGCACCACTGTCCACCAAGATGTCTAAGCCAAAAACTTGGGCATCTCCATCATTCCTCACCTCATCCTTTCTTTTACAGCCCCCACCCTGCAGATGAAACCTAAATTTCTCTCCAGACCAATCACTCCTCTCCAGTTCTACCACCTTGGCCCAATGTGATGACATCATCCCTGCCCTGGAAGATTGCAAAGGTCGCCCTCCAGCCCTCTGCTATTGCCCCACCCTACCTCATTCGTTCTGTACATTGCATCACAGTGGTCTTTTTCTGATGCATACACATTCATTCATTGAACAAATAGTTCTTGAAAGCCTAACTATTTGTTCAATGAATTTGTTCAATTGAGAGCCTATTCTGTGTCAGGCACTGTTCAAGATGCTGGGGGTACAGCAATGAATAAAACTATTGCCCTCGTGGGGCTTATATTCCAGTGGGGAGGTGAGGGGTCAATAATAAGTAATCAAGTAAATGTATAGTATTAGATAGTGATCATTGCTATGGAAAGAAAGCAAGCAGAGGAGGGAGTCAGGGAGTACTGTGGCAGGATATAGGCTTGTTATTATATAAGGTGGGGAGAAAAGCCCTCACTGAGCAGACATCTGAAAGAAGTGAGGGAGTGAGGCTTGCTGATACCTGGAGTTATTCCAGGCAGATGGAACAGCAAGTGTAAAATCCTGAGGTGGGATGGCACTTGGCAAGTTCATGTTTGAGAAAGTGCACAGAAACCAGTAAGGCTGGAGGAGTACGAGAAGAGGGAGAGATCTGGCAGAAGGCCACACCTTGCAGGGTCTGTTGGCCATTATAAAGACTTTGGCTTTGACCCTGAGTGAGATGCTGCACCAGTGGAGGGGTTGAGCAGAGGCATGACACACTCATTTTAATTGGCTTACATTTTAACAGGACCTCTCTACCTGCCGTGTGAAGAACAAGCAGTAAGGGTACAAGGGTAGAAGTGGCAAGACTAGTTAGGAAGCCATTGCAGTAACACAGGGAAGAGATGATAATAGCTTGGACCAGCGTAGTGTCTATGGAAGTGGTAAGAAGTAGTTCAATGCTGGATGAGTTATGAAGGTAGAGCTGACAATGTTTGCTGATGAACTGCATGTGGGGTGTGAAAGAAAGGAGTCAGGAAGGATGCCAGGGATGACTGCAGATATGATTTTGTCGCTCCATCAATTCCCCATTGTTCTTAGGCTTGTACAAACCCCTTACCATGTATAAGGTCCTTCATGATCTGAGCCTCCTACTCACCTCTCACCCTCCCCACACCATGGCTTCATCTTCAGCAACAGTGAAGAATAATACTATTTAACAGTTATTGAATGTTAACCTCATGCCAGGCCTGAGCTAAGCATTTTACAAATGCCATCTCGTGCATTCTCCACAACAATCCAATGAAATGGATATTATTATTAACCCCTTATTATTAACAGACCTATTTTACAGAAGAGAAAATTGAGGCACAGAGAGATGAAATAATTTGACCAAGGTCACACAGCTAGTACATAGCAGACCCAGAATTTGAAGCCAGGCATTTGATTCCAAAGCTGTTTCTTTAACCATCATGGGAGATGGAAATTTCAGTTCTCCAATCACTCATGACTTCATTCGCTTAATCTCTGTGTCCTCCCAACAGGTAATTCCCTGGGCTTAGAATATATTTCCTCCCATCCCTCACCCTGGATCTTTGTCTGGTTAAATTGCCCTCCTCCGGGAAGCCAGGTCGGGTGAAGTACCCCTCATATGTGCTCCCACAGTTGCCTGGGCTTGTTCTGTTACAGCTCTGCCCACCCTGTGGCCAGGCTGTTTATGGACCTGGGTCTCCCTTACTAGACATGAGCTCTCTGTGCAGAGACCAGATTTACCTGTCTCATAGCTGTATCCACAAAGTGAAGAACAGTGGCTGGTATGCCGGCACTCAGTAATTATCAGTTGACTGATCAGTGGGACAGAGCCTAAACGTAGACATTCTACTCTAAGAGGGATGCACTTTAAAATCCACCCTCTAAAAATCTCCCAGGTCTGTGCTCCACACCACTTTGCCTTCCCATAGCCCCTACACTGATACCTACATAGTAGATAATAACGGCTAGCATTCCCTGAGTGCTTACTGTGTGCCATGCACTCTCTCATTTAATCCCCTCAGCACATAATGAGATAAATATGAATACAATCTCCATTTTACAGATGAGGAAACTGAGGATCTCTGAGGTTCAGTGAATCCCCCAGGGTCACAACGTGGTACTGGGATGCTGAACAAATAGTTGCTGAATTGAACTGATAACATTGGCATTACCTTGTGCCTGCTTTCTCCGTGTCCACTGATGTCAGCACAAAGCCTGGCGCAGAGTGGGTGTGCACTCACCAAGCGAGCAAAACCCAGTCCAGCCTGCGGTGGGAGAGGAGGCCTCCTCGCTCCTCTCCCCGCTCCTCCAGAGCTCCCTCTCCCCATTCATCTCCCCTTCACACCCTTAATAAAAGCCCTGAGATTGACCGATTGAAGGGTGTGATTTCCCTGGGAGAGCAGCAGCATTTACATGGGAACATTCAAACAGGAACAGAATTCTTCCGCGAGGGCATGGGCTTCAGAAGATGTCTGTGGATGGAGAGTTGCTGCGGGAGCGGGTGCCGAGGGATGGGGAGCGATCCTTTATTTATTTATTTCCCTCCAGGAGCCTTCACCTTTCATTAAAACAGCCTCCGGATGTAGGTGCAATCAAACATTCATTAGACAAGCAAGTTGTTACATTTTTAAAAAAACTAACAACGCCCAAACACGCGCGCGCGCGCGCGCACACACACACACACACACACACGCACACGCAGCAATAATCAATCTGCGAAATGAAACCGGTCCTTCGGGCGAGAAAAGCAGCCTGTGTTTCTCCGTACCGCGCTCCCCAAGCCCTGCGTCCCCCAAGCGAACAGCCGGCGATGCCCCGAGGCCCGCTCCCCAGACCCAGCCCTGACACGAGGGGTCCTTCCACGCAGGCCCTCCCACTCCTCTTCGCAGGGTTTCCCCACGGGTCTGAAGCGCACAGAGAGTTCTCGCATCTGCTCGTAAACCCCGACTCGAGGTTCAGAGCTCAGCACCGGGGGTCGTCTGCCCAGGGCAGCGGGCATTTCCCCAAAGCCCGGTGGTTGGGGGAACGGGGATAAGGGGCGGTTGACCGGCGAGGCTGGCACTCCTCCGCCCCTCAATCAGGACCGGCTTCCTGGAGGAGGGGACAGCGGCGAAACCGGGAATCGGGGCAAGGAAGTGGCTTGACAGATGGGGAGTGGGAGGCTCTTTCCAGCATATGGGGCCGCGTG
Source organism: Macaca nemestrina (assembly GCF_043159975.1). NCBI lineage: Eukaryota > Metazoa > Chordata > Mammalia > Primates > Cercopithecidae > Macaca > Macaca nemestrina. Next base: position 38,745,407 of record NC_092130.1, read on the forward strand.
GGCGGAAGGAGTCTGGGCCTGGCGGTGGGGAGGGGTGGGCACCGGGCTTCGGAGACTGTCCCCGGAGCGGGGACGCGCGCGGAGTGAGGGTGGGCGTGTGAACGGGACGGAGAGGGGAGGAGATAAGCCTCCCAAAAGTGGGGGCGGGGAGTGGGGGCGGCCTTGGATGCGCTCACCCGGGAGCCTGCGGAAGGCGCAGCACGCCGAGCGCCTTGCACAAGGGCGCCCCCTGATGGCGCCTCAGGAGGCAGACACGGTTTCCATTTTCTTTTGACATCAGTGTAACAAAATCCTCAATTGAGCGCTTCCTAGAAGCCTGGCGCTGGGCTGAGATCTCCTTTAGAAGCCACTACTGTGCCCATTTTACATCTATGAGAACGGAAGCCCAGCGAGATCATACAGCAAGAGCCAGGATTCCAGTCCATGCATTCATTTACTCAACAGTTCTTAAGAAGTCCCTCTTGTAGACTGGGGGCTGGAGGTACTGCAGAACAGATGAACAGGTCCCTGGCTTCGCGGGGCTTATAGTCTAGGTGAGGAAACAGCACACAAGTAAACAAATAAATGAGCAAAATAACCTCAGTGCTGCGGAGGAAATAAACCAGGGTGTGGAGCTAGGCAGCAACTGTGCTCTCTCGGTTTCCCCCAGCCTGCCTCCCCCTCACTGCTCCCTAGGGGACTGGGATTTGTCAGCCTTGGCTTCAAGGGAGGCAGCAAAGGAAGGTGGCTCTGGGGGTGGAACGAAATGGGGGAGTGCAGATTCCCAAGGCCAAAAGTCGCTGTCATCTGGATCTCCGCCACCCCCTCACATGTACTCCGGCCAGCACCTGCAGCCCTAGGCGTTCCCACTGTGGCCAAGCGCACCTGCAGCCCTAGGCGTTCCCACTGTGGCCAAGCGGCTGAATTATTTCTTCATCTCGACCCGATGAGTTTTTAATCTGTCTTTATACAGCAGCCTGACTGACTGCGCTGGGATTATTACTGAGTTCTCTGCACATCGATCCTGCCTCCCCTAGCCGCTCTGACCAAGTGAGGCTCTGAGATGGCGGCGGGAGGGGTCTTGGCTCTGGAAATATTTAGGGGAGTGCCACTGTTTGCTGTGAGCTGGGGCCTGCAGCACTCGGGTATCAGATGCCCAGGATTTCAGGGTCACTGCCCTCAAGGCTGGGCTGAGCCAGGGTGGAGGGGTATGGGTATGAAGAGGCAAAGTTTACAATTTGAGCTCAGCAGATGGGGCTGTTCCAGCAGTACCAGGCTATTGTCTATTTGGGCAGCTTTGCAACGCGAAGGAGAAAGATGAAAGGAGGGAGGAGAGGCTAAGATTTCCTGGGACAAGGGCAGATGGTAGGGAGAAATGGGTTCTAGTCCCAGTTTTGCTACTTACTAGCACGTAAGTACCCTTGCAAGCTTGTAAGTGCCTTCGAATGACTCATCTGTAAAATGGGAGTGATTGCAGTGTGTGTTTCATGAGGTAGTATACGCACTGAGCCTTCATACAGTAAACACTCAATAATGTCAACTATTATTAGTAGGATCATTATCTGGAAAATGGGAGTAGGAATCCTGGCTCTGCTTCCTGGAGAGATCTCATGAAACTCAAATGGACAGGCCCATGTGAAGGACTATTGCTATTGATCCGCAATCAGGTCAACAACACCAATAATGGCATGAAGAGGTATGAGGCAGGCACACATATTCAGTCGCTCCCACATTCGATCAGTGACAGACACACTCAGTCTCAGCCTTTCAGACACACAGCCTAGATACACCCTCTCCTGCCTTTGGATCAGCCTGATAGTGGGGAATGTGGGACAGAGGCTCCCACATGTGACTTTTCATTTGCCATAGTGCCAGTGGATATTTGAGACTGGCATTTCAAGCATGCAAATCTGACCATCATGCATGGCCCTGGACAAGCCCCAAACACCCTAGCATGGCCTGGGGCTGCCTTTTGCTCCTGCCTTGTCTTTCATCTCCTGTCGTCTTTCATCTCTTGCCTCTTGCACTCTGAGCTCTCTATGCTCCTGTGATATACTTGGCCTTTCTTGCCTCTGCCTTTGTATGTGTAATTCCTTTTTCCTGGGACTCTTTTCCCTTCTAATATCTATCTCTTTGAGGACAGGAACTCTCTCTATTGGTTGATCAATAGTAAATGATCTATAAATATTTGTAGAATTGACACCACCCCAGCTGATGTCCAATGGCCTCATCTCAAACCTCACTTCTTAGGAAAGGCTTTCCCTGCTGCTAGGGCTAGGTAGAGCCTCTTGTTTCACCTTCTAAAGCCTCCTGTACTTCACCTGTGAAATTCACATGCTTGTGTCTATCTCCTAAACTCAACCTCACAAGGGCAGAGAAGCTCCTTCTTGTTTATAGCTCTATCTTCAGTGTTCAACATATACTAGGTGCTCAAGAAAGGTTTTGAATGAGGAAATAAATGAATGGATGGCACTGGAACTCCATGTCTTCTGTTTTAGTCCCTCCTACTGACCCTCTACCCCTATCCTCAGAGAAATGACTTTGGATGTCCTAGGACCAGGTCTTTGCTCCCCCTCTCACTTCTCTCCATCTCCTTCCTTCTTAGCCATCCACTCACAGGCCACGTCTGGGCCCTTTCATCCTTGGTTGTCTCTCCCTGGTGAAGAGTAGTGCCGCCAATGCCCCTGAGCCGTGCTCCTGAGGGCAGGCCCTGGGCCCACCTCCTTTCCACCCTCCAAAGAGCGTAGTTCTGGGTCTCCAAACACAGGGAGGCTGGGCACCCTTCTCCCCCCATCAGCCAGCTGGGTCTAGCAAATGCCGAGTCATTGCCTGCTGGTGCCTGTCTCCAGCTCCTCCAGCCTGAGGAGCTGCCAGGAGCAAACCCAGAAGAGCCACCCTTGGCATTAGCCAAAGCACTTCACACCTGAAGCCAAGGAGTTCCTGCATCTCTTCCTGCAGACTCCTATCTTTGCGGGCTTTGCAAAGATGGTTAGAGGTCCTAAAACTGGGGATCAGGCCAGAGTGGAATCCCAAAGCTGTCCCATCTCAGCACCACCTCCCCACCCCACCCGCTACTGCCAAGGTCCCCTGGATACCTGCTGGCAACCCAGCCTCAGTTTCTCCACAGGGTCCTTTCTGCTAAAGCTGCCAAGGGAACATTTGCAGGGCTGCTCCACAGCTTCAGTGCCCATGAATGCTGACTAATAATTAAGCCCCTACAAACTGCCTGCAGATAACCATAATCCCTTTTATTTATACAGCCCTGAGCACATTTCAAAGCATTTTCATATATATTATCTCATATGATCTCCCACAATAATCCTGTTAGATAATTATTGGGGGAAGGAATTAATGTCCTTATTTCAAAGAGGAGAAAACCAAGACTCAGAGAGGAAGGAATCTTCTCTGAGGTCACATAGCCTGTGGGGGGCAGAACTGGGCCGACCGTGCAAGTTCCTGAAAGTCCAGGGTTCTTAATTGTCCACTAGCCCTGGATCTTTTTTTTTTTTTTTTTTTTTTTTTTTTTTTTGAGATGGAGTCTCGCTCTGTCACCCAGGCCGGAGTGCAGTGGCACGATCTCGGCTCACTACCAGCTCCGCCTCCCAGGTTCACACCATTCTCCTGCCTCAGCCTCCTGAGTAGCTGGGACTACAGGCGCCCGCCACCACACCCGGCTAATTTTTTGTATTTGTAGTAGAGACGGGGTTTCACCGTGTTAGCCAGGGTGGTCAGACGATCTCCTGACCTTGTGATCCGCCCACCTCGGCCTCCCAAAGTGCTGGGATTATAGGCGTGAGCCACTGTGCCTGGCCTTGCCCTGGATCTTGAAGCTGAAATCCAGAGTAGCCTACACAGTATAAACCCTTCCAGCTCTTACGCCATTCCAGTCTCTTAATAACAAGAGCAAATAATTGAGTATCCATATACGTACACAACTTGAATTATCTCACTTAACTCCCAACACAACCTTATGATATTGGCCATATTATTAGCCCCCACATTACATATGAGATGGCCAAAGCTCAGAGAAGTTAAGTAACTTGCTTTGAGTCACACAGGCTATTCAGATTCTGGATACAATCTTAGTCTGAACAATCTGAGACTTTAACTCCTACCCATAGGTTCTGCGGCTTAACTGAGGCCCCTACTCACACCAAGCCTCCAGAACCCTTTCCTTGGGGTCTAGGATCATTGGGGGTCTCTCTTTTCTGTGGTTATCTGCATTCCCAGTTCACTCATGTGTTCACCCCTTGGTTTGTCAAACATTCACGAGGCCTTCCTCTGTGGCTGGCACTAGGCATACCACAGTGGACAGTGGTACAATGTCCTGCTCTGGAGTAGCTAGCCCAGGCTGGGGAAATCCAAGAAGGCTTCCTGGAAGGGTGCCCAAGATGAATCTTGAAGGATGAATAGGAAGCAGGCAGAAGAGAAGGAAGAGGGAAGAATGTTCCAAGCAGGAGAAGCCAGAGGCAAGAGAGAGTGGGGCCTGCTCAGGGACCCTGTAATTGAGGCAGTTTGGCTGGGACAGCAACAGGGAGGAGAGAGGTGAGGTTTGTGTAGTGTTGGTGGGTGGCAGGATGTGGCAGGGAGTGACCTGGTCAGGTCTGTGTAAGGATGCTGTGGAGGCTGGGGAAGGGGAGAGTACCGGGATGCTGTCTCTTCCAGACCAGGATCTTTCCAGTCACCTCTGGTGCTAGACCCTTGGAGCCAACCCGGCAGGCTGTGAGCATGTAGGGAGGGCAGCCTTCCAGGGCACCCTTGGCTGAACTTGCAGGGGCCTCCGGAGGCCTGGGGCGGGGATTGTGGATGGGATGAAGTATAAGAGCCAAGGTTTCCTCCCTACAGTCACCAGTGAGGTACCCACGTGAGAACAGACAGAAGGAAGGGCATTCCAGACAGCAGGAACAGCATCTGCAAAGGTGCAGAGGTGAAAGAGAGCAAGACTATCTGGGAGCTAGCATAGTTTATAAGCTGAAGCCAGGGACTGGGCTAGATGGAGTTGTTCCTGTGCAGCAGGACTGAACTCAGGCCTTCATGGGTAAGAGTCTAGGGGTTCTGCTGCTGGTATCCCTAGGTTAAAGCCCAGTTCCTACGAGCTACGCATCTGTGGGAAAACTACCTAGGCTCTCTGGTTTTTAGTTTTCTCATCTGTAAAATAGGGTTGCTGTGAGGATTAAGCAAAACAATGTGAAAGTACTTAGCACATAATAAATACCCAATAAGCACAGTCTATGCTATTGTCACTATCACTAATATTATCATTACTAACAGCCTCACAGTGGGAAATCTAAGGTGGAGCACAACTTCATAAGGGAAGAATCTCATTTTAAAAAGTAAAAACAAGTTGCAACATGTGCTTATCTGCAATCTCCACATTCACCGATATGTGTGAAATTTCATCTGCAACTGTTTTCTCAGAGTGTCATCCCATCCCCAATCAAATGACGGATGTTGGATGTGCCAGGAATTATAGGGGTATTACAGCAACCGACAGCAGGCTCGAGGCAGGGATCGTATGCAGGGGAGTGGAAGGGGCCTCTCTCAGTCTCTGGAGGGGTGACAACGCCCATGTTTCTAAACCAGGATGGTGGGGACACTCTGGGGAGAGGAAACGGCTCTATCTGCCCCAGTTAAGATGAGAGAGAATCAGCCGAGTTTTGCTAGAGTGAATGCTCTGAGCAGAGTCTGGGATACAGCCCATGCCTCCACAAGTTTTACAATCTTTGAGGTTTGTTAATTGATCTCTTAGAATCTGAATTGTTTAAGCTTTGAAATTAAGATTTGCAGGTGTTAACCATGAGACATAGTTCCAACATGGTCAGACAGGTGAACAAGGACCAGGAAGGCTGTGCCCTGGGGTCCTACCAACCGGGTTCAAATGCCACCTCTATCTACATAGCATAGGCATTAGACAAGCTGTTTCTCTGGGTTTTGGTTTCCTTCCTATAAAACTGGACTGATCATTAGACCCACCTCAAAAGTTGTCTTAAGATTCAGTGAAACAATGCACAGAGAGCACTTGACTCAGTGCCCGGCACGTGATCAGGGCTCAAAAACTAGTAGTTGTCAGCGCTGATATGATGTTCTGCTCCTTCTGGAAAGTTTGACCAATTGCACAGCCCCAGATGGGCTTCTTATGGGCTGGAGTGAGAGGCAGGGGTGTTCTGCCTGGGGATGACAGATGTCCCAACCAGACTACTTTCCCCTTAGGCAATGACAGGTGGGTGTCCGGTCACAGAAGTATCACTGTGCCTGGGAGGGTACAGTGACTCCTTCCTATAACTGGGGAACAAGTTAGGCCTTGGCCTCAGCTGTGAGAATAAGGAAGGAGACCAACTTAGCTACTAGACTGGCTGGACAAGAACTTGAACCCAGGTGTCCTACATTGCCCCAAAGCCACGCAGGGGGGTGCAGAACCTGGGGCAGGGTGAGGTCTGCATGGGAGGTGCTGGTGATATGGTCTTGGTGAAGGCAGGGAGCAAGGCCTTTGAAATTCAGAAACATGAAATTTAAAAAACTGCACACACACAAAGAAATATTTTTTTTGCAGCTGTTTTGGCATTTGGGGAATAATTTACCAACTTCAAGTTCGACTTAATGAAGTTGGGGGTAGGCAGCTTCCATGGGAGCTCTGCTTCCTAGCAATCTTCAGCCGCCCAGCCGGCAAAGAGGGCTGAGCACATAGTTGGTGGGGAGCATTCAGAGTAACATGTTGTGTATTTGTCATCAGAATGGAGCCCCCAGGCACAAGGGTAGTGCCCATGGCTGCTCAATGCTGTATTTGTCATGTGGCCACTGACACAATCAATTGACCCCCTTCCACACCGGTGTTTATTAGCCATTGTATAAATATTTCACCCCTCCCCAGCTGACACATAATCTCTTCTTTGCTGCCTCTGACAAATGAACATTTCTCTGTAGACTCTTAAATGAGTATGTGTCACAGCTATGTCACTGATTAATTTTTTTTACCACCACGAACAACGATGCATAGAAATGCAACTTATATTCATTTCCCGGCTTGAGCCCAGCTGTCTAAAAAATTCCACCAGCAGCTACGACTGACAGACAGCTATCCCAGGGCTTGGGCGTGCTGACATGTGGTTGTGTGAGTGCCAGCTTGTTAATTACGGGCTCTCTTTTCCGGCCTGGCTGCCGAGTAACCAGCCACAAGGACCTTAATCACTGTTGGGGCCTGGAAGGGCCTGCTTCAGAAGGCTCCAGGGGCCGAATCTCAATCTGGCCTAACCACACACAGTTTTTTCCTTCAAGCATTGGCCACCTTTTCTCCTGGGCCCTGGTTTGGGAATGTGCCTGTAGTCACCTCAGTAACACTCACTGCACCCTTAAACCCTTCACTCACCAATCTGTGAGGACAGGGCTCAGTCTTGTTTGTTTAGCACAGGGTGAATGCTCTAGAAATATTCGCTGACATGAAGTCAGCTAAGGTGCAATTATTGAACAATGTATCAGCCACTTGGCACATATTACTCACTTCATAGTAGGAGCCCCTACTATGTGCTGGATGCATAGCCAATGAGCAAGACAGATAGACCTTTAGACCTGGGCCCACAGGAAAAGGTGGCCACCAGTTGGAGAAAAAAATTGAGTGTGTGGTTAGACTTGGGTGGGAGCCGGACCCTGGAGCTTTCTGAGGTAGGTCCTTCCTGGCCCTGTCCGTGATTAAGGTCCTGTGGGTGGTTACTTGGCAGCCAGGCTGCAATGAAGTTTAGGTTCTGGTGGTGAAGGACTAGAGGTTCTAGGGATAGAACTTCTATTTGTAGAGGTGCTATTTGTACCCGGTTTGCAGCTGAGGAAACTGGAGGACAGTTCTTGCCTTTGACCACATAGCTCATGAGCGGTGGCACTGAAATAAGAGCCTGTGCCTTCTAACCCCAAAGCCTGCACCCCTAACCACTCTTGGCCAACCACCCTGAGACCCTACTGTCCTTTCCCTTAGCTGCCTCAATTTCTCCTACACTATAGCTCTCCTTCCCTCCTTCTCCTTCAAACTTTCATCTTCCTGGCAGGCTCTCAAGTCACCTTGGGCTTCAGAGCCAATTCAGCATCCCTGCCCCCAACCCGACCCCGTCCATCTGCTGCTCCCCCCTTCCCCATGCCCCCCACTGACACAGAACCGAGCCTTCAGCAGGTGTCTAGGCTGCCCCAGCCCGCCCCCAACCTCCATGCACCTGTGTCCCACGCACCTGTGTCCTTTCCCTGATGTCATATAACCACTGGCTAGGAGCCAAGTGCATAACACCTGGGGACACTTTCAGTGATTAACTAGCTCCACCATTGCCCATAAGGCTCTCAAGAGACTGACCGGAGAAATAGAGACCCCTCCCCCTCAAAGGCCCAAGCAGACTTGGGCAGCTCTGGAGGCAGGGGCTGCACATCCAAGGAACTGATCCTCCCCATTGCCATGTCCAGAGCCCAAAGGAATCAAAACTGCAGATGTATATGGCAAGGTAGACAGTGTGGAATGTCAGCTGGTCTGAATCCCAGTTTCTCTATTTACCGACTGTACATCCTAGGGCAAGTTACTTCATTTCTTCTTGGGTTGTACCTTGAAGATGCTAGTGTCTTTTTCAGAGAGCTGTTGGGAGGCTGAGGAGAGCTCACGTGGGACAGCACCCATCATGGTGCCTGTCGTATAACAGGTGCACAGTAAACTGCAGTATCTTTCTTTCCCTTTTGGCAAGGTTGTGATTCCGACCTATCCTGATTAATCATCTTATCAGAGAAGAAAAGCTGGACAATACACCGGCCTATTGATACCTTAGCCCATACTGACCCAGGAGACCCCAGGCACCAAAAACACTGCCTCTTTTCTTCCCTCCAGGCCTGAGTGGTGTGGAAGGAGAGGCAACTCCTGGGAAGGAGGTGAAACTGCTATGGGTGGGGCTGCCTTCAATCAGCATCATCCAAAATCATGGCCACATACAAACATTCAGTCCATGCAGCACTGAACAGAGTGCATGTTTATGTGCATTATCTCATTGAAAAGTCACAAAACTCTTTGAGTTAGGTATGACTGGTTTCCTTCTACTGACAAAGAAATTGAGGTCCAAAGAGGTTAAGAGAACTGCAAAAAGTCACACAGAGGCAGAGCCAGGACTTCAACCTGGGTTCACCTTATTCTCAAGATAGTGTTCTTAACTACCGTTGTATGCCACATCCCTCACACCCTCTTCCTCACCACGTCCACCAAGCTCCCAGGGCATTCTGCAGCGAGCAGCTGCAGCAGGCATCCCCTTCTCTATGACGTCATCGACAGCCTGCTTTATCACCTCAGTGGGCCTGCCCTGTCCCACCTGCTAGGCCTCAGTGGAGCTAGGGGCAGGGTCAGAGGAAGGAGAAGCTCAGATGACAGAGAGCTAGGCTGGGACTGGGACAACAGCAAGCCTGGGGAAGGGGCTGATGCAAGAAAGGGGTCCACACAACTGGCCCTTCAGCTGGCTGGTTAGCTGTGCCATCCGCATACATTTCCTTGTTGGAAATGGAGCACTGAGCCCCGGAAATCAGGACAAAAGCACCACCCACAGCTCTGGTCTCGATGACTCAGATTCCACCTCCCACAGCCTCCTCCTGTGTGTGTTTCTGAATGCGTGTGTACCCGCGCGTGCGCCCCTCCAGCGCGTGAGGCTGTCAGCTGTGTGTGTGCGCATGTACAGAGATGAGCACACATGTGCACATGCCTGAGCTGGGTCCACCTGCATATCTCTGCCTCCAAGCCCGAGCTCTCAGAATACGATGACCCACAGGGTCAGTGATCATCATAACATTGATAGCCACATGCTTCCCACGCTTGGGCTCTGTGCCAAGCACTTTACATGCAGTGTAGCATAGAGTCTTTACCGCAGCCTTATTAGGTGCCTACTATCATTATTCCCATTCTGCTAACGATGAAACTGAGACTCAGAGAACTTAACCCGCTTTCCAAGGTCACACAGCTAGAAAATGGTGAAATTATCAGATGTCAAAGTCGGTACCCAGTAAGATGTGCTTCTCACCTTGCTCCCTCTAGGGGGTTTAGAGAGAAGTCCCCAAGGGTCCTTTGTAACCAGAAGCCAACCAGGGTGGCTGAAGGAAGGGGGCCAGAGCCTTGGAGGAAGGAAAGGGGGACGAATAGCAGATAGACACTGAGCAGGAGGGGGCAGGGCAGCTGTCTCCCAAAACAGGTGTCAGAGAAGCTGTGACAGCCACTTAGAACCACAGTGGCAAGCCTCCTTTACATGGCGATTTGCATACATTTGCATTAATTTGCATCACCAAATCTGTGGAATCGGCCTTAATGGTCCCTGCCTCAGAAGACTGGCAGAAGTTGAGAGAGTGGGAGTGACAGGGAGGGCCTGGGGAATTCAGGAAGGGAACGAAGGGAGAGGCAGTGCTGCGGGGGTCCTGGGAAGCGCTGGGCACTGCTAAGAGTCAGTTTCCAGGGGAAAGAAGGAAGAATTCCTCCCAAGTACCCTGGGAAGTCTCCTCTCCCCAATACCATCTCCTGGGGGTAGCAGGGAAGGCGATCGGTGATGCAGAAATCAGGGAGAGCGTCGGAGGGTTGGAGACCTGTGCCCGTGGACAGCGGGGCGGGTCTCGCACAGAGTCTCCCCGCTGGGGGCGTGCCCACTCGGCCTGGAGCTCAGTGGCTCAGTGTTGGGGCGCCATCTAGTTGACATATGCGGGAACGCGCCCTCTTCCTGCCCGCTCTAGCGGCAGCCTCTTCCTGCGGCTGCTTGCACCAAAGTCACGTCAGCTTGCATACTCCCAACGGTCGGCTGTCTGAGTGGGCCTAGGGACCCGCGGTCTTCCAGAGGATCACGGGCAGGGGAACTTCCCACGGGGCGGCCAGGCTAACGTGAATGAGCTAAGACAGCTTAGTGGTGAAGAGCTTGGGCCAAATATGGCTGTATGACCTTGGCAAATTAACCTCTGAATCAGTTTCCTCATCTGTAAAATGGGAGTGATAAAATTTACTTGTGAGAATAAAAGAATATATAATCTATTAGGAGCTTCTCAGCAGGACCAGGACTTTAAGGACTTCCAACTTGCATGACCTTGAGACCTCCTTACAATTTGTCGCCTAAGCTTTTACCCTCTTCGTCCTCTTCCTGGTCCTGCTTATTAGCACAATGCCTGCCACAAAAGGAGCACTTCATCAGCAGCAGCTACTGTGGTCGTTGCTATCATTATTATTACTGTGAGGGTGCTAAGGCCTTGTGCGGGCAGCACCCCAACCCCACTCTCATCTGGCCTGGTCTGGCAAGGATATGAAAGGAAATCAGAGGCTGGAGGTGAGGGGCCACTTGCCAATGAGTCAGGAATAAAGACGAAGTCATAGGCAGATAGGAGTGAAAGGGCATATTGAGTCACAAAGTTTGTGGAACCTTCTCAAATTCCCTGTAGTCAAATCAACTGTTAGATAAGGAAGGGACTCAGCCCTGGTTCACAGATGTCAGTGTGATATGTTGGTGAGAGTTAGAAGTGGATTGCTGCCACATTATGGCCTTCTTGGGGTAGCCCTAAAGGACAGGAGGGAAGGGAGGTTCCAGGGTGCAAAGCTTTGAGCAGTACACTTGGGCGTTAGCTTTCTCTAGACCAACAAGTAGCCTGAGGTGTGGATATTCCCTGGCTCCTGTGGAATAGTAAATGTCCCCTAGTCAGGAGCCCGAAGGAACAAAGTCAAAGGCAAGTGACAAAGTGGTCTAGGAAAGAGGCAGATGGGTGGACTGAGAGTGAGCACCAAGTGTGCAAACCTCTGGGTCTCAGGTAAACACCCTGCAGAGCATCTTTTGCCAGGACACGCTCCACTAAGAGATACAATGATTCACCTGGTGAGTGAATCTCTCTCCCTGTCTACCCTAAATGCCTGCTCAAAAGCCCTTGAACAGAGTAGTCATGCTACCAGAGATGGAGGCTATGTATGAGCCCAACAGCATGGCCTGCCTCTCACCAAGGATGAGCTACCACTTCGATTACTCAACCTGCCTGCAGCCAAGACCAGCACTGGGCCCTCCCTCAGAAGGCTCTCTTCCTCAGAAGACCAGCCAAGCCTCTGGTGACAGATCAGTTACACTGATGCTATTCTTTCTACTCTGGAAGGGATAGTAATTCGTTCTTACTGGAATCAGTGCATGCTCCAGATTCAGGCTTGTCTTCCACAGTGTTTTTACCAAAGCAAGTAAAATAATGGGGTCATCATGGACTTCTATAGTTTCTGCTCTTACCTTTGGGTCTTTGATCCATCTTTGAGTTCATCTTTGTATATGGTGTATGGGATGCCAATCAACAGATTCATTGGGCTCACTTGGTTGCTCCTCATCACCTAGAAGCTGACAGCCTGATGGGACAAGGGGACAGCATGTTGAATGCTCAGTGAACACACTGGCAGGAACATGACACCTGTGGGTTTGGGCCCTCAACTCCTTGACGCAGTATTTGTTTTGAACAGTACTATGTTCCTTATACACAGAAATTGCCGGTCCTGGAGTCAAATGTGGAAGTGGATGTGGCCCATCTCATTCACATTTGTAGAATATTTGCTTTCTGTCACCAAAACTGGAGGCTCTGCCAATTAGAGTTTCTAGTTGCCAGGGAGGGAGAACTTATATGAAAGAACACAGTAGTTTCCACTAAACTGGAAGCTGTGACAGCCACCTGGCCACCTTATGCTCCTCATTCCAGTGGGCCAACAGACAAAGAAGGGCGTTAATGTGCTGGCCAGGGCCATTGATCCTAATGATCATGAGGAACCAGGGCTGCAGATACAATGTGTGTAGATGCAATGAAGGCAGGGAGTCTGGCCCCAGCTAGGGAATTCACTGTGGCATCTCTTGGAACTTCCCACCCAGTAGTAATTGACAATGGACAACTCTAACAACAGTTCTAAAAGGACGAGGCAACAAAGGAATCAGGTCTCTTGGGGATGAAAGTCTGTATAATCTCATCAGGCAAGCAGCCCAGATCTGCAGAGGGCTAGCAGAGGGTCATGGAAGGAGGGAGAGAATATCAATTGTGGACTCAGGACACGCTACAGCAGTGGGACTGTAGCTTGCTTCATTAGCCCTCTCCTCTTTATCTTCCTTAAGACCACATCTGGCACTCTCTGGAAGGGGACTTGATTCCAGTAGACTGTACTTCCCCTCTTGAAGAAAGAGTGAGGGCAACTTTGTTCCTGTGGGGGAAAATGCCCTGTAGGGTGGCATGGAAGTCAGGTATAATGGGAGGACTTGAGTGGATCTCAGCGGCATGAGAAATGAGCTGCCCTGAGACACGAACCTTTCTTCTCAAAGTCCTTCACTATCTCCTTGCTCTCTTTGAGGCTGCTCCTCTACTTTCGGACTTAAATAAAATTCCACACTGTACAGCGTGGAACCTGGTTTCCAAGTGCCACCAAGGGCTGGGTAACAGAACCCAGAAGCATGGGAAGGTAACTCTGTGGGGTGAACTTTGACCCATGGGAAACAGGTCATGGGTGGGAGCTGGGGACTGCTCCAAGGTGTGTTTCCTCCTTACCTTCTGGAGAAGTCCCACCCACGTGCCAAGAGAGCACCCCTGCTGAGTAGTCAGCAGTGTCTCTGAGAGGCTTGTGTGAAGCGGGGCAGGATGGGAAGGCGCCGCACCGTCTCGCCTTGCATCCTCCATTTCCTCTCCCTCAGCTCAGGGCTTCCACCTGAATCCTGACCACAGGCTCTGCTTCTCAAAGACCTAAGACAAAGGGATTCCTGAGAGCTATTTCCCCATCTGTGTCTCACACTGTGGTCACTGCTGGAGCCTGAGTTTGACCAATCCAGCATCTCTGGAGCCAAAGAAATGGAGACCCTGGGAGACAGGAACCAACTAACTACTTTCCAGATGGGAGAGAAAGTGGATGAACATCTGAGCGATGAGGGAGGAGGGGCAGGCAGGGTCAGGAAAGCGAGAGGGGAGATCAGAGGGTAGGAAGTTAAGTCTCAGTGAAAACTGCCCCTGTAAATGGGTCTGTGCAGTGAGTTTTCTGGAGAGAATGATTAGATCCTAGAAGGGAGAAGGGAGAACAATATTTCCTTTCCCCGCCGTGGAGTAGACACCCCCATCCATGCAAGGCAGGAAGTGAGTTCTCCTGACACCCTCAGGGCTCCATATTCCTGGGTGGGGGCAGTGTCTGACCCACAGATGCTCTGGATAGTGAAAACATCAAGAATAAGTAGATGGTTGGCCGGGCGCGGTGGCTCACGCCTGTAATCCCAGCACTTTGGGAGACCGAGGCAGGTGGATCACCTGAGGTCAAGAGTTCAAGGCCAGCCTGGCCAACATGGTGAAACCCCGTCTCTACTAAAAACACAAAATTAGCCAAGCATGATGGCACGTGCCTGTAATCCCAACTACTTGGGAGGCTGAGGCAGGAAAACCTCTTGAACCTGGGAAGTGGAGGTTGCAGTGAACCGAGATAGCGCCCCTGTACTCTGGCCTGGGTGACAGAGTGAGATTGTCTCAAAAAGTAAATAAATACAAAATAAATAGATAACCCAATCTCCAGTATTTTGTTACAGCAATGCAAATGGACTAAGATAGCCCCTGCTCTGGCCACTCCCAAAGCCCCAGTTCATAAATACTGCATACCTAGGGCACATCCCCATCTCCAGAGTACAGCCTCACACTCTGATGGAGTTTTGTGTCCAAAAAAGGACTGGCCCAGCAGCAATTTGGTGGTTTGCAGGGAGGTAGGGCAGAGACTGAGTAAGTCCAAATATTCCTAATACTCTCCTTGCGCCTACCCCTGCTTACACTCTTCTGTCTTTCTCTAGATGTGTGCAGTGGTGCACCTGAAGCTTAAAACAGAGGTCTGCTAATTCCTGGAGTCATCCCTGTCATTCTCCTGCCTCTAGGCAAAGCCTTATTTCAGCATTTTCAAGGCAGAAGGAAGGGAAGAGGAGAGGAGGGACCTGAGCCCCAGCAGTCTACCGTCTGCTCTGCCTGCCTGGGATGCATAAATAGAATTGGAAGGGCCCCCATCTCTGATAGTCGGGTGCAGGGTGTTCTTTTAGGGAGAGATCCATAACTGTCATCAGAGTCTCAAAAAAGTTTAAGATCTGCCCCTGTGCTGTCCAATATTGGCAGCCAGTGGTTATTATTTAAATTAATTACAATTAAATGAAATTAAATATTCAGCTCTTCTGGCTCACCAATCTCATTTCAACCTCTCAATGGCCACATGTGGCTACTGGCTGCCATATTGGACAGCACAAATATAGAACATGGTCCATCATTGCAGGAAATTCTATCGAACAGCAGTGCCATTAATTTTATGTATAGAGAAACTGAGGCCCAAAGAGAGATGACTTGCCCAAGCCCTGAGGGGAGTTAGTAGTAGCTGTAATACTAGATGCCCTTTATAAAATATTTTGCAGTAAAATTGCACTAAAAATCTTATAACTACAGCTCATGTCAATGGCCTAGGGTGGAAGGAGACAGGGCCCAGTCATGGGAGTGAGGATGCAGGGGAAGGGAGGTGTTCTGTGTTTGTTCCTTCCCTCCCCCTGGCCCCAGGGCTGCCCCAGCTCTCCAGGATAAAGAAGGCATAGAGGCCTGGAACTTCCTCCCCTCCTCAATGATGACTTCATCCTCACAAAAATGTGAGGAGGGCAGTGGGAAGGGGCTCACTGGAGGGTAGCTCTGGAGTCTAGGGGGAAATGGCATAGCCCACAGGCCAGAGGAATTAGGGGAAGGGAGGGCTGTGCTGACCCTAACCAGTCTCCATGCAGCCATCTTCCTAAAATTCAAACCTAAATTCATGAGTCTATCACCCCATGCTTAAACTCTTCCCTGGCTCCCCATGGCTCTTGGCATGGAGACCAAATCCCATACAAGACCTCCAAGGGCCTGCATGGCCTGGCCCCTGAGATCCCTTCAGTCTTAGCTGGTCCCAAGCTCCCTCTCTCTTTGATTTGTCTCCCTTACTCACCAGGCTGACTCCTACCTCAGGGCCTTTGCACTCATGGTTCTTCTGCCTAGAACACTCCTTCCACCTCACTTAACTCCTACTCATCTTTCTGAGATCTCAACTTAAGCAGAGCTCCCTGGAGAAGCCTCCCAGATGCCCAGGTCAGGTCAGCTGCCTCTGTGTTATGCTTTTATAGGGCTTCCCTTCAGAAAAATTCATCTTGGTTTGTAATTACACATTTATTTGGGGGTTGTTTGATAAATATCTCACTTCTTGAGCAGGTCATGCTCCCCAAAGTCTGCTGTGCATGTCGTTGCATCTCTAAACCCTTGAGCAGTGGTTGGTCCAGCAAAGATGATTAATAAAAACATGAGAAGAAAATGAAGGGATTGAATGGGAATCTTCCTTCCTGTAAGAAACATGCTCGGCTGGGCGCAGTGGCTCACGCCTGTAATCCCAGCACTGTGGGAGGCCAAGGCGGGTGGATCACCTGAGGTCAGGAGTTCAAGACCAGCCCTGCCAACATGGCGAAACTCCATCTCTACTAAAAAAATACAAAAATCAGCTGGGTGTGGTGGTGGGTGCCTGTAATTCCAGCTACTAGGGAGGCTGAGACAGAAGAATCGCTTGAATCTGGGAGGCGGAGGTTACAGTGATACGAGATCGTACCACTCCACTCCAGCCTGGGCGACAGAGGGAGACTCTGTCTAAAAAAATAAATAAATAAAAAGAAACACACTCCTTGGCATTCCCCCAGGCCCTGTCCCATCTCATCAGGACCAAATGTGGGTGATGGCTGTGCCTTCTATCATCCAGAGGGTAAGGGCAGGAAAGGAGTGTGACCTGGAGGCCACTGGAGACCATGGAAGCGATTGGGAGTTGCAGGGGTGACAGGAAATTGAGTAACAAAAGTGATGGAACAGACAAGATGACAGCTGGGGACTTTGGGGAAAATACAAGGGGTACAATGTGGCCTAATTTGGCAATAGGATGACACAGGCTGATTGATTAAAATAGGTAACGGGATATGCCAGAGTGATGGAAAAATAGGCAAGCTGGGTGCATTCCAGAGTTATCGTGGAAGTAACTGGCAAAAATAGGAACAAGTAACGGGAAACACTTTGAGCACTCACTGTGTGCCAGGTCCTTTCCACATATTACCCATATATTTCCACAGATTAATCTTTACAACCCTGTCAGGCACTATTCTCTCTCCTTTTTTCAGAAAAAGAAACTGAGGCACAGAGGGCCAAATAGACACAAATAATCTGCTCAGGTCACACAGTTGGTAGAGGTGGCATCAGGGCTTTATTTTAGAGACTGTGTTTTTTTAATTGATTTTTTGTTTTAGTTTTTGTTGCTGGTGGTGGTGTTTGTTTTGTTTTGTTTTTAGAGACAGGCCTCACTGTGTCACCCAAGCTGGAGTGCAGTGGTTCGATCTCAGCTCACTGCAATCCCCACCTCCTGGGCTCAAGCAATCCTCCCACCTCCGCCTCCCGAGTAGCTGGGACTACAGGTGCACACTACCGCACTTGGCTAATTTAAAAATTTTTAGTAGAGACTAAGTCTTGCTATGTTGTCCAGGTTGGTCTCAAACTCCTACTCTCAAACAATCCTCCTGCCTTGGCCTCCCAAAATGCTGGGATTACAGGTGTGAGCCACAGTGCCTAGCTGAGAGACCTTATTCTTAATTACTGCATACCATCCACTTTTGGTGAACAAAGTGGCCTCCAAAGTAATTGTGGCTTAATAGTCTATCATTTGAGTGCGGAATAAATCGAGACATGGAAGGGGCTATTGAAGAATTCCTTTCAACATCTCCTCATTGCTTGGTTCTTCCCCTTCCTCTGCTCACTAGTGTCCCTTTTGTCCCATGTGTTAAGATTAAGATTTAAGATCTACTAATGTCAGCTGGGCACGGTGGCTAATGGCTGTAATCCCAGCACTTTGGGAGGCTGAAGTGGGCGGATCACCTGAGGTCAGGAGTTTGAGACCAGCCTGGACAACATGGTGAAACCCTGTCTCTACTAAAATACAAAAATTAGCCGGGCATGGTAGCGGGTGCCTGTAATCCCAGCTACTTGGGAGGCTGAGGCATGAGAATCGCTTGAACCCAGGAAGCGGAGGTTGCAGTGAGCTGAGATCCGGCCACTGCACTCCAGCCTGGGCAACAGAGCGAGACTCCATCTCAAAAAAAAAAAAAGAAAATTAGTAATGTCATGTTTCTTCCTATTCCTCCCTCCAGGCAAAATCCTAGAGAGGCAAAATTGAACAATAAAAAGCATGAGAAAGAGAAAACTAGGGCTGCTTCTGGGAAGAACTTAAGAGAGATAAGGTATTGAGGAGTGAGAAGTCCCAGATAATCAAGATTTGTGGGCTGGGCATGGTGGCACAGACCCGTAATCCCAGTACTTTGGGAGGCTAAGGCAGGAGGCAGGTGGATGGCTTGAGCTCATGAGTTCGAGATCAGTCTGGGCAACATGACAAAACCCTGTCTCTACAAAAAAATACAAAAATTAGCCGAGCCCAGTGGCATGCGACTCTATTCCCAGCTACTCGGGAGGCTGAGGTGGGAGGATCACTTGAGCCTTACTGCACTCCAACCTGGGTGACAGAGTGAGACATTGTCAAACAAACAAACAAACAAACAAACAAAAAACAGCCAAAAGATTTGTGAGCAACACAGAAGTGTTGCCGTCGGTTTTCAGGTCTTCTGAGAGATGAAGTATTGGAGAACCTGTTTGCTCTTGTTGGTTTCCATGGGTTACGTGAGCCCTGTGGCTTATATTTGGGTTACATCAGAGCAGGTAAATCAGTTGATGATGGTCAATAACGCAGTCTCTCTAGACAGGGTGAACGGTGTCTGTGGTGTCTCAGGACTTAGGATTGGAGAGAGTCCCTTCCTAGTACCCTTTGTCCATGAAGCTCTGAGGGAGCCACAGAAGGTACCCCAAAAGGTAAAAGCAGCTCAGCCTAGATTGCCAGGCATGGCTAGCTCTGGAGTAAAGTGAGTTCCCTTGCCGAGCCTGGTACTGCTAATCTTGCTGTAAGCAGACTCTTTGGACAGCGAGGGTGAGAGAGGTCTGATTAGGGAGCAGGGACCCAAGATAGCCTCCTAGGGAGGAAGCTCTCCAAGGGGCACTAGCCACCCCTGCTACTCAGTTTCAATCCCATTCCTATGACCTAGTTCATCTCTCACACTACCATTTCCCATCTGCCTCTTATCTTAGGATGCTCAGCTCTTTCAGGACACTCGTGACTACTCTCCTTTCCTGATTTCTCAGGCCAACAGCCCTCCCTGACCCAAATCATCTTGAAGGTATATATCCCTCCAAGTGAATGGCTGACCTGGTGCTCTACCCCATTTTTGAGTATTCAAAGATTAAGCCCCAGAAATCCATACTTTCCTTCCTTGAGCTCACAGACCTTCATTTTGCACATCTCCTAGGGGCCAGGCCTCACATCTGCTACAGACTTACTCCGCCAGGTTCATGAATCCCTGTGCCCTCACGTGACACTGGGTTAGTGCTCCCCCAGGGTATGGAGGAGAGCAGAGGAAAGCCGTGACACCTGGCCCCTGGGTTACAGCTCCACAGAGAGGAGTCTGGGCAAAGATCTCACTGTATCCACATTCAGGGTCACAGATGCTTTAGCCATTGTCTTCTGGGGCCTGGGATGTCTCTATCCCCTGCAACCTGTTTCTGCCCTTGCAAAGGCTAAGAATGAAAGAGAGGAGGCAGGCCGGGGTGGCTCACACCTATAATCCCAGCATTCTGGGAAGCTGAGGCAGGAGGATCACTTGAGGTCAGGAGTTCGAAACCAGCCTAGCCAACACGGTGAAACCCCATCTCTACTAAAAAATGCAAAAATTAGCTGGGTGTGGTGGCGGGTGCCTATAGTCCCAGCTACTCTGGAGGCTGAGGCGGGAGAATTGCTTGAACCCAGGAGGCGGAGGTTGCAGTGAGCCGAGATTATACCACTGCACTCCAGCCTGGGTGACAGAGCAAGGCTTCATCTCTGGAAAAAAAAAAAAAAAGAAAAAAAAAAAAGAGAAAGACAGACAGGATGGGGAAGAAGAAACCTGTGCTTCCCAGTCCAGAGCCTAAGACCCAGGATCACCTCCTTGTCTAGCTCCCAGGGACCCTAGAAGCAATGGATTCTCTTTGCTCCACTGCGGCCAGGCTACAGAGATCCCCTTGAGTCTGTCCTATACTTTCAGAGACAGATTGTGAAGACAGAGAAAGACACAGACAGAGGGACAGACAGACACAGGCAGAGACAGAAAGAGAGACAGACACAGCGGACATCACAAAGAGATTCAGAGAGCGAAGAAAGATAGAAGTACATTCAGGGGAACACAGGAAAAGAAATAGAGAGACAGAAATAGGAAGAGAGACAGAGCAATAGAGATAGAGGCAGAGAGAAGAGAATAGAAACTGAGAAGGAGAGCCAGGGAGGTAGAGAAGGAAGACACAAGCCAGGGCCCAGAAGCCTCCACCCACCCCATATCATTGAGCCAAAGAAGGAAAGTGGGGTCTGAGGGAGGAAGCCAGGTCTCCCTCTCTGTGGCTCTGCCCCATCATCTGGCATTGGGTGTCCTTAACTTGGAGTCAGTGGACTTGGATGGGAAAAGAATATTACTTCCACTAATCTCTAGCTGAAATTTAACATTTCCTCCAATTATGACAATAGCAACAAACCAGTCATTTTAGCTATAACTATGGCTTTGTCACCAGTAGAAATCACATATATTTTTATATCATATTACAGTATTGCAGATCTTTTGAAATACCATTTATGCTCATCACTGCATCAAAATTATGTGAGGTATCAACCTACCACTAGATCTTCTTTAAAGCATTAATAAAGAAGCGCATATATTACTATATCACATTGGTTTTATACCTGTATTACAACATAATTGGTTTCCTTCATAATCCTATATATTTTATTTTATGCATTTTAAAATATTATTCTGAGATAAGGCCACATACTTTACCAGATTGCCAAAGGGGAACATGGCACAAAAAGGTTAAGAACTCTTGCATCTAGCCCCTGACCCAGACCCCTCGGCACCCATTCCTCAAAACTCCCTGTGCCCATTACTGTCTTTTCCTGCTCCGTTATTTTGCTGGGTTAGTCTGAGTCCTTCAAGAAGAAGCTGCCAAGGCAGAATGCAAGGATTTGACTAGGGGAGATGCCTGTGAGAGAGGAAGGGAGCCTGGAGTTGGGAGAGCTGTGAAGGAGAGAGAGAAGGAAGAAAGGTTGAGAGGAGCATCCTAGAACACCAGTCAAAGGAAAGTTCAGCAAAGCCACTGGGAAATTCTTGAACCAAAGTCAGCTGTCAGAGGACTCCCCTATCTCCCGGGAATGAGTCTACCTTAGGATCTCTGCTGAGCTCTGTCACTGGCTGGGAGCAGCCCAGTGGGAAGCTGGCCTTAGATTTCAAACAGAAGCAGCTGGGGTCACTGGTTAATTTCACTCCTCACAGTGTAAGGTCTGTGAGGAGCATTCTCACTGCCACCATAGTTGCCCATTCAGATAAAAGGACGTGGTGCAGGGGTCCTGTCCAGGGCAGTAGGCCAGCATGGTAGTTATAGATGTAGACTTGCAGAGTTGGCTATTTTCTAACTGCAGGGTCTTGAGCAAGTTATTTAATGCTCCCTTTCTCCTTATATGTAAAATAGAGGTGATAAAATTTCTTATTTATAGGGATATTTGTGAGGATTAATTAAAGTTTGTAAAGCAATGTTTACATAGAGCCTGGAGCACGGTCAGCTCTCAATAATTGGTAGCCCTTATTATAGCCACTGCAATTATTAATTATTACTATCATTCTCTTTCTCAAAGGGAAGGTCAGGAAAGTGGGGCTCCAGGAGGCTGAAGATGACAGTCCCTCCCCTAGCTGGGGCAGCTGGAAGAGGTGGGAACCGCTTCCTCCCACTCCCCTGAGGCAGGGGTCTTCCCCTAGCTACTGACAGTTCCTGTGTCTGCTGACTCACAGCCAACTTCCTCTCATACAAACAGGAAAACACAGCCGGCCAGCGCCCCCCCCCAACACACACAGACACACACAGACACACACACACACACACACACACACACACACACACACACACACACACACAGCCAAACACTGGCCCTGCTCAGAGAGGGAACTGCCTCCGCCCCTGGGAGACAGGCTCCAGGACTGGGGTTCCGGCAAGACTAGGGAAGGACACTAGGGAAGGAGAGAGGAGCCATTCCTCCTCAGGTGTCCTCGGCATCCCCCTGAAATTTTAGGGTGGGAGAGTGGGGAAAAGGGGTGGCTTCTCCCACGAATGAAACAGCTGCTTGCTTGGTCACTGCGCTTGTAGGGCGTCAGCCTGTCCCAAAAAGGCAGCCCCAAACCTTGGTTTGGATGTAGGGATGCTGCCTTGCGGACCTTCATCCCTCGGAGGAACCTAGGCCAGGCCCTTAGGAATGGAAGTGGGGAGAAAGAGACGGGGACCCCTCTGCTGGGCCTCTGCGCTTGTTGCCCAGGCCAAGTCTCTGGGCAGCTTGGAAGGTTGTGGCTCCCCATGAATTCTGGATGTCCAGCTTCTGTCCCCCCACTAAACTGGTTGCCAGGGTCCAGCACCCTGCTGGGCGTAGGAGAGGTGCCCTGAAGGCTTATGGTTCGACCTTTCCTCCTCACTTTTGGCAGGACTGGAGGGCACGGGTGCAGGAGAGAGGATGCAAAACCTTCCCTAGCACTCTCCCTTTCTCAGTTTCTACCTCCGTCCCAATCTCCGTCCCGGTCTCTGCCTCTTTGTCCCTCTCCCTGAGGTTGTCTTGGTCCCAACGTGTTCTGGTCCTTTCTCGGCCTGCGAGAGGGCACACTGGGGGCAGACTCGGAGATAAGCGCGGCGGTTGGGCAAGGAGCCCAAACCCTTTGGAGGCCTGCGCTTGCACAAGGAGTGGCCGGGGCCCCGCGGAGGGAACCGGCCGGGCGGGGCGGGGCTGGGCCCGTCGAGGGAGGGCAGAGGGGAGGCGGGGCCGGCGCGGCGGGACCCGGAGCCTCGGACGCGCGGCGGGCACCCGCGAGCGGACGGCGGCCGCGTAGTGAGGTGAGGACCCCCGCGCCCCCCGGGTCCCTGCTTCCCAGACTCCTCCCCATCACCTTCTCGAGGGCCTTCGTGGGCTCCCAGGGTCCCCTCGGCGCCGGCGGCCCTCCCCCTCCCCGCCACGACCCGCCCCTCCCTCCTGCTGCCCGGCCTCTGCCCCATCATCCCTCCTCGCCCCCTCCCTCGTCGCAGCCTGCGCTGCCTGCCACTGCCCGCCCCGCCCCCGCCGCTCCTGTTCCGCGAGTACCTCGGCTCCCAGTCCCGTGCTCTCGAGCCCGGCCTGAGTCACCGGGAAACCAGGTCCTGAGTCAGGGCCCGAGGGTCAGCACGCGGGCCCTGGCTTGGGAATGAGGCCCAGCTGGAGAGAGGCAGAAGGAGGCCCGCACTGATGCTGGGACGGAGAGGGCGTCCTGGTCACCGACAGAGCATAAGAGCAACAAGGAGAGAGCCTAGGCCGAGGAGGAAGACAGAAACCCAGGCTCAGAGGCAGACAGAGACACAGATACAACTCAAGATCTGGTTAGAATTGGAGACTGAGTCAGGGACAAGCTTAATGACAGAGAGCAAAACAGGGTGGGACAAGGAGAGGGACAAAGAAGGATTGAGAGGTTGAGATGGAGTGGGGCAGGGACAGGGACAAGGCAGAGATAAAACTCAGGGGCCACAGAATTAGAGACAGGTCTATGAAATAGACTGGGGTCAGGGTCAGGCTGGCAGAAGGGGGACAGAGCAGAGACCTGAGCCCAAGGGAATGGGCAGGGAAAAGGCAAGCTCAGAAAAGGAAGGCTTGGAGAAAGCAGAGGTGAGGGGTTGGCATTTCACACTGCTGAACTGCTACAGGGCATGTGCACACACATGTGAACAGCATGTGAACATGCTGCCAGTGGGTACCTCTGGAGTACCCCTGACCTCTGGTCCCTCATCTCTCTGGCCTGGCTCTCCGCCCCCATCCTTATTCTTCAATTAGCCTCCACCCAGGGCCGGGATCCCACACATTAGGACTGGTTAGGGCTCTCAGGGCAGCCTGACCAAGGCAGGCAGGATGTGGAGGCGGCCAGGGCTGGAGGGACAGGAAGGAAGTCTGAGCAGAGACAATAGGTGGAAGGGGAGGAGGGACTGGGAACAACCAGGATTAGGATGGCAGGCCTGTATACCTCGGCTCTGGAAACAAGAGGGAGCAGGGTCTGCACCTCCTTCCTCCTACCTAGGCTGCCCCTCTCCCCACCTTAGTCTACAGCTGATCTGGCCACATCATTGGCCCCTCTTCTGCATCTCCCAATCCCACTCTGCCCCACAGCATTCTAGTATCTCGTCCCATGCTTATTCAGTTGGATGTGCAGTCAGGCAGGGGCAGAGCTTTGACCCAGACCCAGGGTGGGCAGGAGCTGAGGGGCCAACTCTAGCACTGACTTGCTGTGAACATGGGGCAAGCCCCTTCCCCTCTCTGGGCCTCAGTTTCCTTAACTTCAAATGAAGTCCCTTCCCTAAGTAGAGAGCCATTGCTGTTGTTCTGGGATGGATCTGCTTCCAGATCGCAGGCCTGTCAGCATCTTTCTTTGGAGGAAGATTGAAGGCTGGTGCTCACTGTCCAGGCCTCAGACCTTGGGGCAGGGAGGGGGATTCTCAGCCTGAGCCCTCCCTTCACCCTGCCCCTCCCCCCAGCAATGGCCTGAGCCCCCATGGCTGCCCCTCAGGACCTGGACATCGCTGTGTGGCTGGCCACGGTGCACCTGGAGCAGTATGCAGACACGTTCCGACGGCATGGCCTGGCTACAGCAGGTGCAGCCCGGGGCCTGGGCCACGAGGAGCTGAAGCAGTTGGGCATCAGCGCCACAGGGCACCGGAAACGCATTCTGCGCCTGCTGCAGACAGGCACCGAAGAGGGCTCCCTGGATCCCAAATCAGATAGTGCCATGGAACCATCCTCCAGCCCAGCTCCCCAAACCCAGCCCCCTAAACCCGTGCCGAAGCCCAGGACCGTGTTTGGTGGACTCAGTGGCCCTGCCACCACTCAGAGACCTGGGCTGAGCCCAGTCCTCGGGGAACCAGGAGTGTCCAGGAGCCCAGAGCCCAGCCCAAGGCCGCCTCCTCTCCCCACTTCCTCCACTGAGCAGTCTTCAGCCCTAAATACTGTGGAGATGATGCCTAATTCCATCTACTTCGGCCTGGACCTAAGAGGCAGGCCACAGGCAGCTCAGGAAAAGTGAGTGGGGTTGGCTCCCTAGGGACTGATGCTGGGGGGCGTGGGGAGGAGAGCATGAATTGGACAGAGGCGGAGGCAGGGAGCAGGGCATGAAGGCTTGTTCTTCCTCCTCTCTGCCTAAGTAACCAATAGACCTTTCCCTTCAGGGCCCCAGACAGCTCCCAAACCACTGCCCCCAACCCTGCCCTCAGGCCCACAGCAGGCACAGGTAACTGGATTATCATGGGTTGGGGGAGAGGGATAGTGCCCTCAGGACCTCATACACTCCCAGCAATCTCCTCTTCCCTGTGCGTTCCCCTCTCCTCCTGCCAGTGCACATAATGGATCCTGGTTGTCTGTACTATGGTGTCCAACCTGTGGGGACTCCAGGGGCCCCCGACAGAAGAGAGGGCAGAAGTGTTTGTCAGGACAGGGCTGAACACAGGTGAGTACTAAACAGGGAAGTGGTGGGAGGGAGGAGCAGGTGAGTCGGTGGTGGCCGTGTATCCAGTTATTCAACAAACGTGCATTGAGTATTCACCAGCCAGGCACTCAAGATACAGGATGAGTATCACAGACCCAGTGGCACCCTCAGGCAACTTGTGACTCAGTGGGACAGACTGGGAATAAAACAAGTAGACAAACGAATGGTCGTATAATGGAAAATTGGGAGAAGTGCTTTTCTTTCTTTCTTTTCTTTTTTTTTTTCTTTTGAGATGGAGTCTTGCTCTGTTGCCCAGATTGGAGTGCAATGGCACAATCGGCTCACTGCAACCTCCGCCTCCTGGGTTTAAACAATTATCCTGTCTCAGGCTCCTGAGTAGCTGGGATTACAGGTGCATGCCACCACGCCCGGCTAATTTTTGTATTTTTAGTAGAGATGGAGTTTCACCATGTTGGCCAGGCTGGTCTCGAACTCCTGACCTTAGGTGATACTCCCGCCTTGGCCTCCCAAAGTGCTGGCATTACAGGCGTGAGCCACCATGCCCAACTAGGAGAAGTGCTTTTCGTTTTTTCATTCAACAAATATTTATTGAACAACTATCATATACGAGATGTAGATGCTTGGGATAGATTAGTGTACACAGAAATCCCTGCCCTTATGGGGAGGTAGTCCATTAACAATAAACATAATACATTAAATATTATAGAATGTTTAAAAGGTATTAAGTGCCATGGAAAAAATAGAGCAGGGTAAGAGGGCTGGGAGGTTGGCTGGGGGCACTGCAATTTTTCATTTACAGTTAGCAGAGCGTTAAGAAGATGGCATTTGATCAAAAACTTGAAGGAAAGGAGGTGAAGGAGTTAGCCATGAAGATAACTGGGGGAAGAGTGCCCTAGGTAGGGCGAGTGACTGGAACAGAGGCCTCAAGGCGGGTGTATGCCCAAGGGGATCCAGGAGCAGTGAGGAGGCCAGGGCATCTTGGCTGGGGCAGGTGGGCCATGGTGGGAGGAATGGCAGGAGATGAAGTCAGAGAGGTGAAAGAGGCTAGATAAGGGCCGGACACAGTGGCTCATGCCTGTAATCCCAGCACTTTGGGAGGCCAAGGTGGGCGGATCACCTGAGATCAGGAGTTCGAGAGCAGCCTAGCCAACATGGTAAACCTCGTCTCTACTAAAAATACAAAAAAATAGCCAGGTGTGGTGGTGGGCACTTGTAGTCCCAGCTACTCGGGAGGCTGAAGCAGGAGAATGGTGGGAACCCGGGAGGTGGAGCATGCAGTGAGCCAAGGTCATGCCACTGTACTCCAGCCTGGGCAACAGAGTGAGACTCTGTCTCAAAAAAAAAAAAAAAAAAGGAAAAATAGCTGGGAGTGGTGGCGCATACCTGTAGTCCCAGCTACTAGAGAGGCTGAAGCAGGAGAATCACCTGAACCAGGGAGGTGGAGGTTGCAGTAAATCAAGATCATGCCACTGCCCTCCAGCCTAGGCAACAGAGTGAGACCCTGTTTTTTTTTGTTTTTTTTTTTTTTTTTAAAACCAACAAAACAAAAACAAGAGGCCAGATAAGGCAGGAGCTTGTAGGGACTTTGGCTTTTACTCTAAGTGAAATGGGAAGCCATTGAGGGGTTTTGACTTTATAAAGGGATCTCCCTGGTTGCTGTGTTGGGAGTGGTCTGTAGGGGGCAAAAGGAGAGGCAGAGAGACCAGTGGGGAGGTTTTTGTAGTAATGTAGGTGAGAGACCTCAGAGTACAGTGATAGTAGCGGAGATGATGACAAGTGGCTTTATTTTGAAGGCAAACCGTCAGATTAACTTGGGGTGTGAGAAAAAAAGAGCAGTCAAGAATGACCTTGAGGGCTTCCGACTGAGCTGGTGCTGACCAGTATGGTAGCCATTAGCCACACGTGACTACTGGGCCTATGAAATGTGGCTAGTCTCCATTGAGATGCACAATAAATGTAAAACACCTGCTAGATTTCAAAGACTTAATATGAGAAAAAGCAATACTGGATGAATATAATAAATATAAACATAAATTATGTTTATATTTTATGTTGATTACAGAATTTTTATGTAGTAAAAATAGTCATTTTCATGTTGATTACATACTAAAATGTTAATGTTTAGGATATATTGGGTTAAATAAAATATATTATTAAAATTAATTTCACCTGTTTCTTTTAATTTTTTTAAACATGGCTACTGAAAAGTTTAAAATTACATATTTGGTTCGCATTGACTTCTGCTGGATAGCACTGTCCTGAGCACCTGAAAGTTCCTGGAGCCGCCACGGTCTGAGATGGGAAAGACTGTGCTAAGGCAGGTGGGAGGTGAGGGTAGATCAGGAGTGCAGTTCTGGAAGTGTTGAATTTGAGGTGTAAGTTATACCTCCAAGAAGAGGTGAAAAATAGACCACCAGGTAGACAAGTCTAGAGTCTGGGGAGAGGTCAGAGCTAGGGACCTAAACTTGGGAGTTGTCAGCGCTTAGATGGGTGCATAGAGCTGTGAGTGAGTGCAGATAGAGAAGAGGACCAAGATCAAAGCCCTCATGCACTCCCATATCTAGAGGTTTGGGAGAAGAGGAAGAATCTACAAAATGGACAGAAGAGAAATAGACAGCAAATAAAAGGCCAGGAGAATATGATGTCATAGGAGCAAAGTGAAGAAAATGGAGGAGAAGAAGGGAGAGGCCAACTGTGTCCTACGCTTTCTGAGGGGTCTGCTACTGTGTATGATGGGACTTAGAACTGACCCTTGGAATTGGAGGTCACTGGGGATCTTGACAAGTACAGTCTCAGAGTGATGGGGTGAAAGCCCGGTCAGAGTGGGTTTTAAGAGAGAATAGAAAAGTATAGACAGTGTCTTTTGAGGAATTTTTCCGCAAAGAAGAGCAGAGAGTTGGAATGATTGTTGCTAGAGGAAGTAGAGTCAAGAAAAGAGTTTTTGTGTTGTTGTTTTTGAGATGGAGTCTTGCTCTGTGGCCCAGGTTGGAGTGCAGTGGCATGATCTCGGCTCACCGCAACCTCTGCCTTCTGGGTTCAAGTGATTCTCCTGCCTCAGCCTTCTGAGTAGCTGGGACTACAGGCATGTGCCACCACGCCCAAGTACTAAAGTTTTTGTACTTTTAGTAGAGACAGGGTTTTTCACCATGTTGGCCAGGATGGTCTCGATCTCTTGACCTCGTGATCCGCCTGCCTCGGCCTCCCAAAGTGCTGGGATTACAGGCGTGAGCCACCGTACCCGTCCAAGAAGAGTTTTTACTGGATGCAATGTTAGGTAGGTTTGTAGGTGAATAGGAATGATCTGGTAGGGAGGGACAGTTACGTACGGGAGAGGAGAGTGAGGGATGTCTAGAGTGATTGTGTGGGTGAGAGCAATAGGCTTAAGTGCACAGAGGAGGGTCTGGCTTTAGACACGGGTGTTTATTATAGTCACAGGAGGAAGGCAGAATATGTGCGTGAAGTTGGGTAAACATGGCACTGGGAGTCTGTGGGGGTTCTTATCTGATTACTTCAATTTCTCAGTGAAGTAGGAAACAGGCTGCAGTAGCGGTTCTCAACGTTAGCTGGGGAACTTTTAAAACTGCAAGTGCCTGGGCCCTCTCCCAGAGATTCACATTTAAGTGTCTGGTGTGGAGCCCATGTACTGATATTTTTTAATGTTTCCCAAGTTATTTTGTGCTGTTGAGGTTGAGAACCCCTGGAAAGTGATAGAGAATAATAGAGGAATCTACTCAGATTAGTTAAGGGAGGCCTCTCTGAGAAGATGACATAAGCAGAGACCTGAAGGATGAGAAAAAAGCAGCCCAGGGAAGCATGGAAGGAGGCAAGTTCTAGGTAGAGGGAAGACTGTGTGCAAAGGCTCTGAAACACGGAGGAGAATGTGGCTGTAAGCAAGGGCCAGGGCAACACAGGATGCAGTCAGGGGAGTGTCTATGGGCCTTAGTGTACAAGTTCTTGCAGCCCATTGGAATTTGGGTTTAACCAAAGTGCAAATGGGACATTATTAAAGGCTTCCTGCAAGGGAGTAAAATGGTCTCATCTGCATTAGTAAAAGAGCACTTTGGTGCCTGTGGGAGAATGAGTGTGGGAGGGAGGGCAAGAATGAAAGCAGGTGACCAGTTAGGGAATTTGTATCACCCTGGTGAGAGTTGATAGGAACTTGGTGCTTGGTCCAGGGAGAGTTCAAGAACGTTTTGGAGAAAGAGTCAAGACATATTGATTAGCCATGGGCAACCATGACAGGCAGCCATCTACACAGCCCTTCCCCGTCTTTTCCATCCGAGTCATATTAA
The DNA here is from genome assembly GCF_043159975.1 of Macaca nemestrina. Taxonomy (NCBI): domain Eukaryota; kingdom Metazoa; phylum Chordata; class Mammalia; order Primates; family Cercopithecidae; genus Macaca; species Macaca nemestrina. The sequence continues at coordinate 38,775,312 of NC_092130.1, forward strand.
TGGCACAGAAGATGGACTGAAATTTTCCCAATAAAAATTCCAAGTATGCTCAGGAAAGCAGCTCCATGCCAATCTTAAGGGTTTTGAACCTCCCTATTCCCCTGTTTGAAAAGCAGATCCAGACTGGGCACAGTGGCTCACGCCTGTAACCCCAACAATTTGGGAGGCCAAGGTGGGAGGATCACTTGAGCCCAGGAGTTTGAGACCAGCCTGGGCAACATGGCGAGACCTCATCTCTACTAAAAATACAAATTAAAAAATTAGCCAGGTGTGGTGGCCAGCACATGCCTGTAGTCCCAGCTACTCAGGGTGGGAGGATCCCTTGAGCCCAGAAGTTCAAGGCTGCAGTGAGCCATGATTGCACCACTGTGCTCAGCCTAGGCAGCAGAGAGAGAGACACCCTGTCTCAAAAGAGGCTGGGTGTGGTAGCTCACGCCTGTAATCCCAACATTTTGGGAGGCCAAGGCGGGTGAATCACCTGATGTCAGGAATTTTCGACCAGCCTGACCAACATCGAGAAACCCCATCTCTACTAAAAATACAAAATTAGCCGGGCGTGGTAGCGTATTCTTGTAATCCCAGCTACTCAGGAGGCTGAGGCAGGAGAATCGCTTGAACCCCAGAGGCGGAGGTTGCGGTGAGCCGAGATCGCACCGTTGCACTCCAGCCTCAGCAACAGGAGCGAAGCTCCATCTCAAAAAAAAAAAAAAAAAAAAAAAAAAAAGAAAGAAAGAAAAAAAGAAAAGAAAAGCAGATCCAGCACCTGCTAGGCATTCTATTCTTAGGTGATGTGAGTAGGATGGAGAAGGTACAAAGAGGGTGTCCAGGGTACTTGTCTAATGTGTGTCCCTCCCTGTCTTGGCCCCCATAAGGCTCAGCAGGCAGGATCTGGAGGCACGGGAGGATGCTGGCTATGCCAGCCTTGAGCTACCTGGAGACTCCACTCTCTTATCACCCACCCTGGAAACAGAGGAGACCAGTGATGACCTCATTTCACCCTATGCCAGCTTTTCCTTCACGGCAGACCGCCCCACGCCCCTGCTCAGTGGCTGGCTAGACAAGCTCTCCCCTCAGGGGTGGGTGCTGGGAGGGGAAGGGAGGGAGAAGAGAGAGGCTGGGAGGTGGTTGCACGGGAAAGTGCCCCCAGACCCTATGATCCCCCTAACCCCATGCAACCTCAAACAGTGATCTTGGCTTCTTCCTTCCTCAGAAACTATGTCTTCCAGAGACGCTTTGTGCAGTTCAACGGGAGGAGTCTGATGTACTTTGGCAGTGACAAGGTGGGGGGCTAGGAGATGTGACATGGAGATGAGGGAGAGGGAGGGCTGAGAGGGGCTCAGAATTGGAAGGAGGGAAGTCCATGGTGTATGTGGGGGGGCAGTGACTGCATGACTGATGTCAGCATTTAAAGTAGCTGGCTTAGCAGCTGTACCCACTGCTTGTGGATTGAATGCCAATCTCATAAAATCTGGGGCAGGACCCAGGGGTTGGCACACATGGTTCAGTTCCTGTCCTCGTGGGTCATTGAGCTCTCTCTCTGCAGGACCCCTTCCCTAAGGGTGTGATACCTTTGACTGCCATTGAGATGACCCGCAGCAGCAAGGACAACAAGTTCCAGGTCATCACCGGCCAGAGGGTGTTCGTGTTCCGCACAGAGAGTGAGGGTGAGGGCCACAGCTCCCTGAGTCAGGGCAGGAGGGAGGGAGGCTGTGTGTGCAATAGCCACTGACCTGCTTCTCCATCCCCACCAGCTCAGCGGGACACGTGGTGCTCCACACTGCAGTCCTGTCTGAAGGAGCAGCGCCTCCTGGGCCACCCCAGGCCCCCCCAGCCACCCCGACCCCTCCGCACGGGCATGCTGGAGCTGCGTGGACACAAGGCCAAGGTGTTTGCTGCCTTGAGCCCTGGAGAGCTGGCACTGTACAAGAGTGAGCAGGTGAGGAGAGCCGGGTGAGGGCTGAGGGGCCTGAACTAGTCTCTTCTGGCACCTCATGATGCCCACCCCCTGACCCCACCAGGCCTTCTCTCTGGGCATCGGGATCTGCTTCATCGAACTGCAGGGCTGCAGCGTTCGGGAGACCAAGAGTCGAAGCTTCGACCTGCTCACACCCCATCGCTGCTTCAGGTGGGGCCTGGGCCAGTGGGAGGCAAGGCTGGGGGACTTTTGGGGGAGGCACAAGGGTGCAGAGGACTGGAGGCCTCCTCAGTAGGACGTCAGAGGGTGTGCACGGATGGTAGTCCAGTGAGCTGGGTCAAGATGTCAGAAGGGTCTGGGCTGCCCCAGGTGTGGCCTGTGGTGGCTCCTGCAGCAAGGGCCAGGGGGATGGGACATGGTGGGTAGGTCCATGCCCATGGACTGACTGTCAACCCCTCAGCTTCACAGCCGAGTCTGGGGGTGCTCGGCAGAGCTGGGCGGCCGCTCTGCAGGAAGCAGTAACCGAGACCCTGTCTGACTACGAGGTGGCTGAGAAGATCTGGTCTAATCGGGCCAACCGGCATTGTGCAGACTGTGGGTCCTCCCGCCCAGACTGGGCCGCTGTCAATTTGGGGGTGGTCATCTGCAAGCAGTGTGCAGGTGAGGACTGGCCTCAAGCCTATGTGGGGAACAGGAGGTCTGGGACTAGAGGGCTCAGGGTACCCATGCACCATGCCCCTCACACCCTCACACACCCTCAAACAGGTCAGCACCGGGCCCTGGGTTCCGGGATCTCCAAGGTGCAGAGCCTGAAGCTGGACACGAGTGTCTGGAGTAATGAGATAGTGCAGGTGAGGGGCAGAAGAGGGAGAAAGAGGGAGGGGTAGAAGGGAGCATCCAGAAGCAGGCCTTGGGCCAGCCTGGGGACAGGAATGGAACATCTGAGGACTCTTGAGTTCCTGTCACCTGCCTTTGCCCCTTGTCATCCCACAGTTGTTCATTGTCCTGGGAAATGATCGTGCCAACCGCTTCTGGGCAGGGACCCTACCCCCAGGTGAGGGACTGCATCCAGATGCGACCCCTGGCCTCCGGGGTGAGTTCATCTCCCGAAAGTACCGGCTGGGTCTCTTCCGGAAGCCCCACCCTCAGTACCCAGATCATAGCCAGCTTCTCCAGGTAGGCGGGACAGAGCAGGGCTGATCTGGGGTGGAGGAGGGGTCAGGAAACACTCTCTGGGGTTGGAATGCCTAGACTTGGGTGGTGGGGACTGTTTTGGGTGATCATACGACTGTCCCCAAAGCTCTGTTTGGGATTTGGGGCTGACAGAGGCCCTTCCCTCCCTGCAGGCACTGTGTGCAGCTGTGGCAGGACCCAACCTGCTGAAGAACATGACCCAGCTCCTCTGTGTTGAGGCCTTCGAGGGCGAGGAGCCCTGGTCTCCACCAGCCCTTGATGGCAGCTGCCCTGGCCTCGTGCCCCCAGGTCATCCCCCAAGTGCCTCCTCTCTCCCCCACAGGAATTCTCAGACCCAACCTATGATTCACTTCTTCCAAGGGGCCCCAATTAGCTGATCACAGTGGCCCAGCCTGGGCAGTTTCCCAAATCCTCAGATCCTCCAGGGCCTATCTCCTGATGTCATGCGATAGCTGATGATGGTCATGGCTGGGGAGGGTCTGGGTGTTCCAGGTGCTAGTGCTGGTCCACCCCAGACAGGGCCAATCCATAGGTCAGGGCTAGTCTCCCTGGAGACAGTCTGATCTCTCAAAGAAGTGATCAGCTTAGTTACACTCATCTCCATTGGTCAGGCCAGTGGGGCTGAGACCCTTACAGGATGGCACATGCCCTGAGGTGCCCACCCAGAGCTAACAGCCTGGTTGGCTGGCTGGTGGGGAGAGGCAGTGGGCAGGGGCTGGGCCAGAGGGCTCCCCGTCTCGTTACCCCCTGCCTCTCTGTTTTGCAATCTGGGTAGTGAGGGATCCAGCTCCACTGGGCTCTACTTGGCTGTGCTGCCAGTGGAGTCAGGTCCCACTGTCTTTCTCCATTTCATCCCTTCCCCAGAGGGGGTCAGGTGATCCCATTGCACTTGGTTGACCTTACTACTTCCCGTTCCCCTTGCAGACCCCTCCCCTGGTGTGTACAATGAGGTGGTGGTGCCTGCTACTTACAGCGGCTTCCTGTACTGTGGTCCTGTCACCAACAAAGCTGGACCCTCACCCCCTCGCAGGGGCCGGGATGGTGAGGGGGAGCCAAGGGATGGGAGGATACAGGGACAGAAAGTGGATGGGTGTGAGTGTACTGCAGAGGGACAAAGAGGTGAGGGCTGGAATGGGAAAGTGGGGCCATGCCTGGGAATAGGTTGGGGTCCTGGGGATGAGAGAGAGACCATGCCAGGTGGCAGCATTGAGTGATAGTTAAGAGCATCTGTTCTGAAGTCAGACTGTCTGGGTCAAATCCCAGCTCTGCTACTTCCTACCTATGTGTCTTGGGCGAGCTACTGAAACTGACCCTCAGTTTCCCCATCTGCAAAACAGGACTGAGTATAACACCTCATAGGGTTATTGTGAAGATTTCATGGGATCATATATGGGCAAAGGGCTTGACACAGAATAAATATCTGGTAAATGGGAACTATGACAGTGGGGGCAGAGGTCTGCTACCCCTGACTATCTCCCTTCTCCTTAGCTCCCCCCCGCCTATGGTGTGTGCTGGGAGCAGCTCTGGAAATGTTTGCATCAGAAAACAGCCCTGAACCCCTCAGCCTCATACAGCCCCAGGATATTGTATGTCTGGGTGTGAGCCCCCCACCCACTGACCCAGGTGACCTTGACAGGTAATAGCCCTCCTGTGCTCACTGAGCTTCCCCTTTTCTCTTCCCAACCTCCAGCCTGACAGCCCCCTCATTGGTCCGATTCTCCTCCCTGACCTCATCTTCTCTCCAGGTTCCCCTTTTCCTTTGAGCTCATCCTCACTGGGGGGAGGATCCAGCATTTTGGCACAGATGGAGCTGACAGTCTGGAGGCCTGGACTAGTGCTGTGGGCAAGGTGAGACAGGAGAGCGCCCTCTGCAGCAACTCGTGCTTTCCTTGTCCCCGCGTGCTCCCATCTTCTCTCTTATTTCTACAGCCACTTCTTCCACTAACAGCTAAGGGTGACTGAGCACATATTCTGTGCCAGGCCCTGTGTTAAGCACTGCCCACTCGATATCTCATTTAATTTTCACAACCACCCTCAGAGGTAAGGTTTTACGTATAAGGAAACTAAGTTTTAGAGTTTACGAATTCACTTGGTCAGGGTCACAGAGCTAGGAGGCAGCAGCGCACAGGACTAAAATTCAGGCCTCTGTCTGCAAAGCTCATGGCCCAAACCTCGCTGTGCCAATGCCTCCTCCCACGAAGAAGCTGGCTCTGATTCCCACTACCTACCCTCTGCTCCAGTTTTCCAGCAAGCCCAGAGGCAAAGCTACCTTCATATTTCCCAGCTTGTCCATTCTTAGATAAGCCAGTATCTCCCTCCTGTATGCCATTGCCAGAACTGAAAGTTCAGGCCCTGGAGTCAGACATCCTGGGATTGGAGTCTCACAACTCTTAGCCTTGTGAGCTTTTCCACATCTGTAGAGTGGGCGTAAAAGACGCACCCCCTAGGGTTGAGGATTAAATGACATGTGAGGCCCACACACAGCAAGCCCTCAGTATGTGGGCGTTGAAATAATAATGATGGTAGTGATGATGACAATGATGACGACAATCTCTCCCATCCTAAGACAGCTTTTCCCTAAGATCTGTTCCATCTTCAACTTTTCACCCTGGTGCCTTCCTTTCCCTCCTGACAATGCGTCAGAAAGTCGTGAGCAGCCTGCAGTTCCCCTTTGACCCCTTGCAGCTGCCCTCCTCTGCCCATGCCCTTCTGAACTGCTACCCAGCAGGTCACCAGTGCCTTCTCATTTCCAAGGGCTAAGGCTGCCTCCCAGCCTCACCAGGTCATCTCTGCAGCATCTGGCACTCCTGTATGGGAAATGCTCCACTGCTCTGGCTTTTGACCACCTTCTCCCAGGCCTCCTACAACTCCTCACACTAACACATTGTCTCTATATCTTTTCAAGGCTCTGTCGTGGCCCTCCCACCCAGGTTTAAGTCTCCTCTCATTATTATCTACATTTCCAAAAAGCTATCCTTTAAGGCAGTGCTACCCGGAGGGTGCTGTGAAGACTGTCACACCACACTAGCCCCTGGACTATGTGTTATGGTCCATGACAGGATAAGCACAGAACTTGAGAGTAAGCATTTAGAATATTTTATAGCAATTTGACATAGTAATTTTATGTGTTGAATCTAATTATTTTTTAAAAAGGGCTTGGGCCAGGCGTGGTGGCTCACATTTGCAAATCCCAGCACTTTGGGAGGCTGAGGCGGGAGGATTGCTTGAGCCCAGGAGTTTGAGAGGAGCCTGGGACCCCGTCTCTACAAAAAATAAAAGAATTAGCCAAGCATGATGGTGCTCACCTGTAGTCCCAGCTACTGGGGAGGCTGAGTTGGGAGGATTGCTTGAGCCCTGGAAGTTGAGCCTACAGTGAGCTGTGATCATGCCACTGCCCTTCAGCCTAGGTAAGTGAGGCCCGTCTAAAAAAAAAAAGCGGGTCGGGTTGTATTCTTCGTTTTTTCATCCAGATTTTCTAGCAATTCACTTGTATTATTATTATTATTATTATTTTCTTTTTGAGATGGAGTTTCGCTCTTGTCTCCCAGGCTGGAGTGCAGTGACGAGATCTCGGCTCACTGCAACCTCCGCCTCCCGGGTTCAAGCAATTCTCATGCCTCAGCCTCCTGAGTAGCTGGGACTACAGGTGCCTGGGAGGCAGCCTTAGCCCTTGGAAATGAGAAGGCACTGGTGACCTGCTGGGTAGCAGTTCAGAAGGGCATGGGCAGAGGAGGGCAGCTGCAAGGGGTCAAAGGGGAACTGCAGGCTGTTCACGACTATAGGTGCACATGACCATGCCCAGCTAATTTTTGTATTTTTGGTAGAGATGGGGTTTCACCATGTTGGTCAGGCTGGTCTCGAACTCCTGACCTCAGGTGATCCGCCTGCCTCGGCCTCCGAAAGTGCTGGGATTACAGGCTTGAGCCACCGCGCCTGGCCACTTTTATTATTTTTGATGAAAATACAGTATTGGCCGGGCGTGGTGGCTCATGCCTGTAATCCCAACACTTTGGGAGGCTGAGGCAGGCAGATCACCTGAGGTCAGGAGTTTGAACCCGGGAGGTGGAGGTTGCAGTGAGCCGAGATCATGCCACTCCACCCTGGGAGAGAGGAGCGAAACTCCATTTCAATGAAAAAAAAAAGAAAAAAAAAAAAAAAGAAAGTACGGTATTGGTTAGTGACAGCTTGGGACTTTAAGAAAGAAAAAGGAAAAAAAGCTCTGATCCTTTACTGCAATTTACTGCAGGTAGTTTGAGAAGCACTGCTTTGCAGTCGACCTCAAACATCCTTTCCTCTATAAAGCTTCTCCCCAGCCCCCTAGGGTGGTGGGATTTCCCAGGGCATCATGAGTCTTCAGGTGTAGCATTTTTGGCTATAAAGAATGAGTATGCCTTTTTGGCTTGGCGCTGTGGCTCGTGTCTGTAATCCCAGCGCTTTGGGAGGCCAAGGTGGGCGTTTGAGACCAGCCTGAGCAACATGGCAAAACCCTATCTTTACAAAAAAAGTAAAATAGCCAGGTGTGATGGCATGCTCCTGTAGTCCCAGCTACTCAGGAGGTTGAGGTGGGAAGATCACCTGAGCTGGGGGAGGTTGAGGCTGCAGTGAGCCATGATCACAGCACTGCACAAGAATGAGTATTCTTTTTTACACCCACACCTCAATTAAGGGCTCAAGGCTGCCACACAGTGGTCTTCTTTATGTTGGGGAGAGCAAACTGAATTGAATTGAATTTCTTTCCTGTCTTTCTCCATCCATCTCATCTCTCCTCCTTGGCTGTCTCCTTTGTTCTCTCCAATCCCTTTCCATTCCTGTTTTTCTTCTGCTTTCTCTTTGTGTTTTTCTCTGCTTTTCCCTACCCCGGTCACTCTCATTTCTCTCCCCTGTTCCTTGTCTCTTCCCCCATCCCCCTTTCTCCTGTCCTCCCCTGCCTCTACAGTGGTTCTCCCCGCTGAGCTGCCACCAGCTGCTGGGTCCTGGGTTGCTGCGGCTGGGCCGCCTATGGCTGCGGTCCCCCTCCCATACAGCCCCGGCCCCTGGTGTCTGGCTGTCAGGGTTCGGCCTCCTTCGTGGTGACCACCTCTTCCTGTGCTCAGCGCCGGGCCCCGGCCCCCCAGCCCCTGAGGACATGGTGCATCTGCGGAGGCTACAGGAGATCAGTAAGCAGGGAGGTTTGGGGGGACAGGGATGAAGGGTGGCCATGGGGGTGCATAGGAGCAGACCTTTATTATTTGGGGTTTCTTACGGGAAACAGCAGAACATGATGGCTTCAGGTACAAGCTCTGAAGGGAAACTGCCCAGCTTTTTTTTTTTTTTTTTGAGACGGAGTTTCACTCTTGTTGCCCAGGCTGGAGTGCAATGGCGCAATCTCAGCTCACAGCAACCTCCGCTTCCTCAGCTCAAGCGATTCTCCTGCCTCAGCCTCCCAAGTAGCTAGGATTACAGGCATGCACCACCATGCCTGGCTAATTTTGTATTTTTTTAGTAGAGACAGGGTTTCTCCATGTTGGTCAGGCTGGTCTCCAACTCCTGACCTCAGGTGATCCGCCCGCCTCGGCCTCCCAAAGTGCTGGGATTACAGGCGTGAGCCACCACGCCCGGCAACTGCCCAGCTTTACACCCCACCTTCATCACTTCCTAGCTGTATATCCCTGGACAAGTTATTTAACCTCTCTGTGCCTTAGTTTCCTCATCTTTAAAATGGGTACAATAATAACATCTTCCTCAGAGGGTTGTAGTGAGGTTCAAATAGGGTAATGCATCTAAAACATGTGTCACAGAGCCTGACAAGCATTTTTTAAGTGCTCAATAAATTTATTACTATTATTATTATTTATTTTTTTTTTTTTGGAGACAGAGTCACGCCGTATCCCCCAGGCTGGAGTGCAAGGGCATGATCTCAACTCCTCAACTCACTGCAACCTCCACCTCCCAGGTTCAAGTGATTCTCATGCCTCAGCCTCCCAAGTAGCTGGGATTACAGGCACCTGCCACCACGCCCAGCTAATTTTTGTATTTTTAGTAGAGACGGGGTTTCACCATGTTGGCCAGGCTGGTCTCGAACTCCTGACCTCAGGTGATCTACCCACCTTGGCCTCCCAAAGTGCTGAGATTACAGGAGTGAGCCACCTCGCCCAGCCTATAAATGTTATTAATTGGAGTCACTTGCTGGTTGGGTCCTGGGAGAGGGGACTGGGTACCCTCGCTGCTTTCCTTTCTCCTAAAAGAGGAACAATGTAAGATAATATTTTAGGACTTTGGAAACAAGAGACCTGGGTTTGTGCTTAGTCTTGTCATTTTATAGCAAGTGATCTGGGGCAAGTTACTTAAACTTTCTGAGCTTAATGTGTCACCTATAAAATGGGAATAATAGTACATAACTCATAGGATTCAACTGAACGTTTTTGGTAATGCTCCTAGCCTGGCATCTATGCAAGTTAAGCGTTTAATAAATAATAGTCTCTATAATGAAGATGATAATCATGAAAATGTCCACTGATTCTCCTCCCAGGTGTGGTTTCTGCAGCTGACACCCCAGACAAGAAAGAGTATTTGGTCCTGGTGGAGACAGGAAGGTAAATTGCCCTTGCCCTTGACCTGGGGCTCCCCTTCCTGGAGCCAAGCCCACACTCTGCAACCTGGCCTGCTGGGCTATTGCCCACTTCCTCAAAGTTTCTTCCCTTGCTCCAAGATGATTTGGGTTGGATGTTGCTGCCCTCTGCTGGTGGCTCTGGGAAGTCTGGTCCCCATGCATCTGGGCCTGTCAGAGGAGCTGGCTCTGATTCAGGCCTCTCCGGTCTCAGGACCCTGTATCTGCAAGGAGAGGGCCGACTGGACTTCACGGCGTGGAACACAACCATTGGCGGCGCGGCTGGTGGGGGCGGCACAGGGCTGCAGGAGCAGCAGATGAGCCGGGGTGACATCCCCATCATCGTGGATGCCTGCATCAGTTTCGTTACCCAGCATGGTGAGTAGGCACTGGCTGATACTGAGCCAGTGGGGGTGGGGGGTGGGGGGATGAGGGGGTGGATAACGTGAGCACAGCCAGGGTGGAACATGAGCACAGCCTGGAAGAGCTTTGCCTCTAGAAACTGCAACTGGACCCCAGCTGGTCATATGACTCTTGGCAGGCTGCTTTGCTTTTCTGAACCTCAATTCCATCATCTGTAAAATTGGGCCAACGGTCCTCATTTTCCAGGATAATTGTGACAGTGAGACAATGCTTGTCAAGCCTTGAGTGCAGGGCCTGGCATGTAATAAGTGTTCAGAAGTTTCGTCAGAGTGTGGAGTAGGGGAGGAGCACTGAAAATGTGACTGAGGACACAGAGCCATGGCAAACAGTGAGCAGCTGTGGGGTGAGAGCTGAGCTGTGCAGCACATTCCCAGAAGTTTTAAGCAGAATTATTCTGTGTGAGAGGTTTTCCAGGCTTAAATGGTCAGCTGTGCAAATGGCCCCCATAATTCTTTGTGAGTTTTTGTTTGTTTGTTTGAGATGAAGTCTTGCTCTGTCGCCCAAGCTGGAGTGCAGTGGTGCGATCTCGGCTCACTGCAACGTCCGCCTTTTGGGTTCAAGCAATTCTCCTGCCTCAGCCTCTCAAGTAGTTGGGATTACAGGTGTGCCCCACCACACCTGATAATTTTTATGTTTTTAGTAGAGATGGGTTTCACCATGTTGGCCAGGCTGGTCTCAAACCCCTGACCTCAGGTGATCCACCCACCTCGGCCTCCCAAAGTGCTGGAATTACAGGCGTGAGCCACCGCACCTGGCCCTTTGTTTTTTATCCAGTCTAAATAAGGACCAAAAAGAATCTTTTTCTCCTGTGAACCCTCTTTAGAAGGCTGGACTCTTAAGGAAAATTCACAGAAAACTAAGGTGGGCAGTACAGTCATCACTCAATATCCTCAGAGGATTGGTTCCAGGACCCCCGTGGATACCAAAATCCATGGATGCTCCCTCACATAAAATGGCATAGTATTTATTTGCATATAACCTAGGCACATCTTCCTGTATACTTTAAATCATCCCTAGATCATTTATAATACCTAATACAATGCAAGTGCTGTGGAAATAGTTGTTATGCTGTATTGTTTTTATTTGTATTTTATTGTTGTTATATTGTTATCTCGGGGTTTTTGCCAAATATTTTTGATGTTGGTTGAATCTGCAGTTGTGGAGCCCATGGATACAGAGGGCTGACTGTAAGGAAAAAAACAGCACCTCCACAAACCTACAAATAATTGTTACTAGTCATGGGAAATGGATAGTCAGTGGCTAATAACATTTTCCATGCCTTGGCAGTGGCCTTGTTCAGTGACCTCCCCCACTCGCTACATCCTTATCCTCTTCTCAACCTCTCTCGTGTTCAAAGGAGGAAATAAATCAGAGGCTCAGTGAGAAAGCCCTGAAGAAAGAATATGGGGCTGGACATGGTGGTTCAAGCCTGTAATCCCAGCACTTTGGGAAGCCAAGGCAGGTGGATCACCTGAGGTCAGGAGTTCGAGACCAGCCAGGCCAACATGGTGAAACCCCGTTTCTATTAAAATACAAAAATTAGCTGGCCATGGTGGCAGATGCCTGTAATCCCAGCTACCCGGGAGGCTGAGGCAGGAGAATTGCTGTGAGCTGAGGTTGCAGTGAGCTGAGATGGCACCACTTTACTCCACCCTGGGCAAAAGAGCAAAACTCCATCTCAAAAAAAAAAAGAAAGAATCTGGGTGTTCATCCCCTCGCCTCCAAGGTTCCTGTACCACCACTGTTTAGTCAGCATACATTGGTTGAGCTGCTACCATGTGTCAGACAGTGGGGATATGGCAGTAAGCAGGGAGGGTCCTAGGAAGCTTATTTATTACCCAAGAGATGGGTAATAAATAAGAAAACAATAATAATAATAATAAATAAGAAAACAAATATAGTCTGTTCTTGTTATTTGTGGTAGTTATGTTCTAAGCCACTGCAAACATTTTTTTTTTTTTTTTTGAGACGGAGTCTCGCTCTGTTGCCCAGGCTGGAGTGCAGTGGCCGGATCTCAGCTCACTGCAAGCTCCACCTCCTGGGTTTACGCCATTCTCCTGCCTCAGCCTCCCGAGTAGCTGGGACTATAGGTGCCCGCCACCTCGCCTGGCTAGTTTTTTGTATTTTTTAGTAGAGACGGGGTTTCACCGTGTTAGCCAGGATGGTCTCGATCTCCTGACCTCGTGATCCACCCGCCTCGGCCTCCCAAAGTGCTGGGATTACAGGCTTGAGCCACGGCGCCCGGCCCCAAACATTTAATTAGTGAATACTAAATCACTGTCCCAGGGGAAATACAGGGTTAACTTCCTGCTAGCCTGTGGTTACAATAACATTTTAGTCAACTGATCAATATGTATCCTTGTTGTATGTATTTTTCTGTGTAAAGAGACCTTATTTTATATATTTTGTTTGATTTGTTAACACTGAACCCAAGGCCAACAGCACTGTAACTCATGCCTGAAGGAAGCTAATCTAACACATGTATTTTCTCTGTAAGGCATGTCACAGCTTTCTCACACGTAGAAACACTAGACAGCATTTCAGCACTATACTTGGGCCATCTTAAACAGTGAAATCACCAACAGAAAGCACAAAAATATGGCTCTAAATATACCACTAAAAGGATACACTTGTTTAGAGTAAGAACATGCACATTGGGGAGGGGACTTAAATTTTTCTTCACTTTGTTCATAAATGATGATGAAAATGCCAGAAGTATTGATTTTGGGGTTACAAATAAATTTTAGCAAGTAGGAGAATGTGCAGATATAGAATCCACAGATAATGAGGATGGACTATAAAGTGATTTCAGAGAGTGCTTTTTAAAAATAAAAGTGGTTAGGAAATACAGTGTCATGGGGGTTGTTACATGTGACAGTGAGGTCAGAGAAGGACTTTCTGAGACCTGAGAATGAAGACCATGGAGGCATAGAGCTCCTCCTCTCTGAATCCATGCCCCCATCAGCCACATACCACATAGGGAGGCCACGGATGGGCCATGGTGGGTGGTGGTAGCCTTTGCACCATGGTGAGCAGAGATGGCTGGCTCTCCTTAGGGCTCCGGCTGGAAGGTGTATACCGGAAAGGGGGCGCTCGTGCCCGCAGCCTGAAACTCCTGGCTGAGTTCCGTCGAGATGCCCGGTCGGTGAAGCTCCGACCAGGGGAGCATTTTGTGGAGGATGTCACTGACACACTCAAACGCTTCTTTCGTGAGCTCGATGACCCTGTGACCTCTGCACGGTTGCTGCCTCGCTGGAGGGAGGCTGCTGGTACTCCTAAGATCCCTGAGAACCAAGGCCCAACCAGGATCTCTGCCTTCCCCCACCAGAATCCATGGTTTGGCAGCCCTCCTCCCCATCACTTCCCACCCTGGGGGATCATCCGGAGACTTGGCTCAGGGGGAGGTGGGAAGGGGGCAGAGACACATCCATCCTGCGTTTGTGTCTAAAAATCCCTCCCTCCATACCAGCTGCCACTCTTTCTTCCTGGGTCCTCCCCAACCCTCCTCCATTCCATCCCCAGAGCTGCCCCAGAAGAATCAGCGCCTGCAGAAATATAAAGATGTGATTGGCTGCCTGCCGCGGGTCAACCGCCGCACACTGGCCACCCTCATTGGGCATCTCTATCGGTCAGTATAGCCAGACCCTCTGCAGGACCCTTCCTCACCTCAGTCTGACCCTGCACTTTCATTCATTCATTCATTCATTCATTCATTCATTCATTCCACAAACAGTTGTTAAGTGAAGGTATCATAGCATCAAGGTTCAGAGAATGGATTTGGGGGATCAGGCAGACCTAGGCTTTAATCTGGTGCCATCATTGTAGCTGTGTGACTTTGGGTAAATTACTTGTACCTCAATTTCTTCATTTCTAAAAGGAAGTAATAGATGATGTAATAAATCATATCCACCTCATAGGTTATGAGAGAGTTAAATGAAGGCTGGGCGCATGGTGTCTCACGCCTGTAATCGCAATACTTTGGGAAACTGAGGTGGGCGGATCACCTGAGGCCAGGAGTTCAAGACCAGCCTGGCCAACATAGTGAAACCCAGCCTCTACTAAAAATACAAAAATTAGCCCTGCGTGGTGGTGCATACCTGTAATCCCAGCTACTCAGGAAGCTGAGGCATGAGAATCACTTGAGCCCGGGAGGTGGAGGTTGCAGTGAGCCAAGATTGTACCACTTCACTCCAGCCTGGGTGACAGAGACCCTGTCTCAAAAAAAAAAAAAAAAAAAAAAAAAAAGAGTCAAAATTCATTAAATTCTTAGTACAGTACATGCCAGTACATCTGGCATGTCATAAGCCTTCAGAAATGGTTAGCAATCAATATTATTTTGTTTTATTATGTGATGTCAGGGAAAGCATTAGATATAAGAAACACAAAAACTAATAAGATGCACATCTACCTTTACCAATCTGTTAGGAAGACAGGTCTTTGAGCAATTCTGGGGAGAAACCCTTTCTGTATTGCACTGATTACACTATATTACAGGGGCCAGGTGTGGTGGCTCACACCTGTAACCCCAACACGTTGGGAGGCCAAGACAGGAGGATCATTTGAGCCCAGGAGTTGGAGACCAGCCTGGGTAACATAGTGAGACATCCCATCTCTACAAAAGATAAAAATAGGCCGGGCGCGGTGGCTCAAGCCTGTAATCCCAGCACTTTGGGAGGCCGAGACGGGTGGATCACAAGGTCAGGAGATCGAGACCATCCTGGCTAACCCGGTGAAACCCCGTCTCTACTAAAAAATACAAAAAACTAGCCGGGCGAGGTGGTGGGCGCCTGTAGTCCCAGCTACTCGGGAGGCTGAGGCAGGAGAATGGCGTGAACCTGGGAGCCGGAGCTTGCAGTGAGCTGAGATCCGGCCACTGCACTCCAGCCTGGGTGACAGAGCGAGACCCCGTCTCAAAAAAAAAAAAAAAAAAAAAAAAAAGATAAAAATAAATAAATAATAAAAACATACTATATTATAGGGATTGGTCAACTACAGGCCCATGGGGCCAAATCCAGCTTATTGCCTATGTTTATAAATAAAGTTTTGTACATAAAGTGTAAAGCCACACCCATTCATGTATACATTTCCTATAGCTCCTTTCATGCTGCAGCAACAGAGTTGAGGAGTTACAACAGAGACTGTCTGGCCTGCAAGCCTAAAATGTCTACCATCTGTCCCTTTACATAAAAAGTTTGCTGATTCTTGCCTTATCTGTCTCCCCTAGACTGGGAGCTCCTTGATGCCAATATTGTCTTACTACTGTATCCCAAGCACTTAGCCCAGGCATACAATAGGGATTCAATAAGTGTTTGCTGAATGAATGGCTACATTGATGAAGACCCTGGCACCCCTCTGCAGGGTGCAGAAATGTGCGGCTCTAAACCAGATGTGCACGCGGAACCTGGCTCTGCTGTTTGCGCCCAGCGTGTTCCAGACGGATGGGCGGGGGGAACATGAGGTTCGGGTGCTGCAGGAGCTCATTGACGGCTACATCTCTGTCTTTGATGTAAGACTTTCCTGACCTCTAACTCACAATCCCTTTCCCCTACCCTCACAGGACCCAGAGACTCTGGATCCTGCTCACCCCAACAAGCCCCCAGCCCAGGCCTCTGGTGGCCCACTACACCAGGAACCACCTCCCAGAACCCTGGGCCTTTTTCTCCCACAACCTCACTTCTAACATCCTCACACCCTGGTTCTTAGCTCTTCTGGCCTCCAGCCCTTTTAAACAGGTCCTCCTTGGCCTTGAGATCTTCCCTGCAGATCCTCTTCCAGCACCTCAACACTCTCTTTTGTCTCTTTCACAGATCGATTCTGACCAGGTAGCTCAGATTGACTTGGAGGTCAGTCTTATCACCACCTGGAAGGATGTGCAGGTAACTCGTCCTGACCTTAGTCTCCTGAATGCGGCAGGAGGAGACATCAGGACAGGAAGCTGACTTTCTGCCCAGCTGAGGAAGTTTCCTTTCCAGCCTGTCCTTCGGGACACTAGCACTCAGCTCTCTGGGAGACAGAGGAAATCCAATGAGAGAAGTACTTTGGGGAGTGGGGTTTGGTTATGGTTTGCTCCATTTGTTCCACCATGAGGATTCTTCCTGGTGATAATCTTGACACTGGATAGTTTGTTTTGGTTTTCTGTGGGAGCATCAAGTGAGACCTTACTACTAAGTGTAAGAGATCCAAGGAGGAGTTAGTAAAATCAGACAAAGCAGTGAGAATAATAATAAAAATAATAGCAAACATAACTGAGGACTTATTATATTCCAAGCACCTCTAATCTCATGTTAGTATCATACAACTCCATGAAGTAGATAGTCTCATTTTTTTCAAATAAAGAAACTGAGGCTCAGAGGGTCATTTATTCAAGGTCACTCTGTAGCGAGTGGAAGAGACCAGGCAGTCTGACTCCACATCTGTCCTCCCAACCACTCTGATGCCTTGGGGAGTACATATGCAGCCTAAAGATGCAGTTTTGCCACTTCCAGAGTTCTCCCTTTTAAGAGCCTGAGTGACATTGGGGTTGGGAGGAGATCTTTGTTGGAAGAATCGCTTATGAGGCAACACGAGGAACCCTCTGACTTTGATTTCTTTTGCATCCTTTTTTTGTCCTTCTGACTTTTTCACCCCTCCCCTCAGTTGTCTCAGGCTGGAGACCTCATCATGGAAGTTTATATAGAACAGCAGCTCCCAGACAACTGTGTCACCCTGAAGGTTGGTCCCGAGGGGATTGGAGGGGAAGTAAGAGGATAGTGAGGTTCCAGGGGCAATGGCCTGACCAGCATGGGTTCTCTGCTCTTGCCCTGACCCCAGGTGTCCCCAACCCTGACTGCTGAGGAGCTGACTAACCAGGTACTGGAGATGCGGGGGACAGCAGCTGGGATGGACTTGTGGGTGACTTTTGAGATTCGCGAGCATGGGGAGTTGGGTGAGTATGACCATGCCTGTGTGTTCACGCATGTATATATGCCTGTGTGTGGTTGTGTGGTCAAGGTCATCAGTGACTTCATGTTACCAAAATACAGCGGACTCATCCACTCATCCATGCGAGGGGACATTCAACACAG
Source organism: Macaca nemestrina (assembly GCF_043159975.1). NCBI lineage: Eukaryota > Metazoa > Chordata > Mammalia > Primates > Cercopithecidae > Macaca > Macaca nemestrina. The sequence continues at coordinate 38,792,494 of NC_092130.1, forward strand.
TTGACTCACTCCCTCTTTCTCAGTATTCTTCCATCTTGGCCTTAGTGACCCCCACAAGCTTGTAGTTTACCTTCTACATTAAAGGGAGCTTCTCTTCCTCTTTTGCCCAGATTCCAAATGTTGGAGAGACCCCCGGCTCAATCTTGGGCCCTTTTCTCTTATCTATCTACATTTCTCCTTGGATGAACTAACCTATTCTCATGGTTTTAAATGCCATTAATAACCCGACATCCAAATTTATATCTCTGGCCCACATCTCTCCTCTCAGCTCCAGACTCACATATCCAAATGCCGACTCGACACCGCCACTTCTGACAACCAACTCAAATGTAAAACATCTAAGACCAATTTAGATGGTTTCTAGTCCCCTTTCCTAAAAAAAAAGTCTAGGCCATTCTCCAGTTTTTCCCAACTCAGTAAATGGTAGCACAATTCACCTGGTGATTAAGGCCAGAAACCTGGGAGTCCTCTGGGACTCCTCCCTTTGTGTCATTTTCATACCCAACTCACCAACTAGTCTTGTCGATTCCATTAGAATCAATCATTTCTCTCCATCTCCACTGCTACCACCATCCTAGCTGAAGTCACCATTATCTTTTTGTCAACAGTAACCACTAAAATGCGTGGCCCCAGAAAGGGGATAGCTGGACAATGTTCCATGCTTGCCTCCCTACAATCAATTTTCCACGCAGCAGCAAAGTGAACATTTCAAGCATAAATCAGCTCATATCCTTCCTATGGTTAAAACCCTTCAGTGGCTTCCCATTGAACTTAAAGTATCATTCCAATCCCTTACCATGGCCCACATGGCCCTGAATGTCTGCCCCTACGTCCTCCATGCCTCATCTCACATCACCTGTTCTTATATCTATCCTCTTCGTTGTAGCTACATTGGCTGTTTACTTCCCCAAATACATCTTTCCTGATTGACAGCCTTTGTTCTTGCATATTGTCATGCTTGAAATCTATCACCCAATCGTAGGATGGCTTGCTCTTCCTAATCCTTCAGATCTCTGAGTCTCATCTTCAAGTGCCACTTTTGAAAGGTCTTGCCTGACTACCCTATTTCAGTTGCTGTGCTGTTGCTCGCTCAGCTTATTGTTTCTTGCAAAGCAATTATTTGTCTGCAATTATTTTGTGCCTCTACCCTCACTAGACTGTGTGCTTTGTGAAGGGAGGCCATGTGTATCATGCTCACCACTGTATCCCAGGGCCAGCACAGTACCTGGCATAGAGACAGTGAAAAATAAATGTCTGTGGTTGGATAATTGAATGGATGAATGAATGACTGGTGAGAGCTGGACTGGTGAGGGCTTAGTATGAATATTCTGGTTGATATATACCCTCACCTTACCCCTTAAGAGCGGCCACTGCATCCCAAGGAAAAGGTCTTAGAGCAGGCCTTACAATGGTGCCAGCTCCCAGAGCCCTGCTCAGCCTCCCTGCTCTTGAAAAAAGTCCCCCTGGCCCAAGCCGGCTGCCTCTTCACAGGTGAGCCTCCTTCCTCTGCCCAGCACCCCCCAGGTCTCTCCCCTAGCACCCTCCACCCATGATTGCCCATCTGTGCCCAGGTATCCGACGTGAGAGCCCACGGGTGGGGCTGTTGCGGTGTCGTGAGGAGCCACCGCGCTTGCTGGGAAGCCGCTTCCAGGAGAGGTTCTTTCTGCTGCGTGGCCGCTGCCTGCTGCTACTCAAGGAGAAGAAAGTGAGGCCCTGGGGCCAGAGGCGTGGGATGCTGGGTGGCCATGGAGAGGAGCCATGACTGCACCCACCCTCTGACTCCACAGCCCATGCTCTCATCAATCTCATTGCTTTTCTGCCCCCTACTTCTGAGACCCTGTGACCACAAACCCCATTGCTTCCATGACATCTTGACCTCATTAACCATGATTTCTCATCTCTCGATCTCACTGACTCTGTTTCTGTTCTCAGAGCTCTAAACCAGAACGGGAGTGGCCTTTGGAAGGTGCCAAAGTCTTCCTGGGAATCCGCAAGAAGTTAAAGCCCCCAACACCGTGAGTTTTCTTCCCCAGCCCACACTTCCACGACCTTCCTGCCTTCACCCCCCTGCCCTTTCTGACTGCCCCATCACTGTTCGTCTTTGTCTCCCAGGTGGGGCTTCACATTGATACTGGAGAAGATGCACCTGTGAGTACCTCCTGCCCTGGCTTCTCTGGCCCAGCTCTGCACTCTGTCTTTTCTCCTCCCTCTTTCTATGCTCCATTCCTATAGCTGTGACCCTCTCTCTCCCTCTGATTCCACTCTGATCACCCCAGCTACTTGTCCTGCACTGACGAGGATGAGATGTGGGATTGGACCACCAGCATCCTTAAAGCCCAGGTGAGGGGAAGGAAAAGGCTGAGGGCTGGGTCTGTGGTCCCCCTGGGGCCCAGCTATCCTCCTCAGTGCCTTTCATGCCCACTGGTGCCAACCCCTCACGCTCCCACCAGCACGATGACCAGCAGCCAGTGGTCTTACGACGCCGTTCCTCCTCCGACCTTGCCCGTCAGAAGTTTGGCACTATGCCTCTGCTGCCTATCCGTGGGGATGACAGTGGAGCCACCCTCCTCTCTGCCAATCAGACCCTGGTAAGGCACCCCAGTCTGCCCCAACCCCTGATTCCTGCTGTAACCCTTGGCACGTTGCAGTAGGGAGTGGTGTGCCTGCTAGCCTGGTGCCACCCTATGCTCACTGTCCCCCTCCCTTCTGCCTTCTTCACCCCCATTCACCACTCCTGTCTCCTGTTGCTAGTCCTCACTGTGTCTTTATATCTTTCCCTCCCCTTGTCCCCACCCCACCTGTGTCCAGCGGCAACTACACAACCGGAGGACCCTGTCCATGTTCTTTGTGAGTATTGTGCCTGCTCCAGCAGTATGCCTGTCAACCCTGTGTTCCTCTGTGCTGCGTGAGCCCCGGATGTGCTCTGTTTTCCTCATGTAGGCCATCAGGGTGTGTGTAGGCCATCGGGGTGTGTGTGTGTGTGTGTGTGTGTGGGTGGGTGTGTGTAGCCCATCGGGGGTGTGTGTGTGTGTGGGCCATCAGGGTGGGTATGTGTGTGTGTGTGTGAGAGAGAGGGAGAGAGGAGAGAGAGAGAGAGAAAGGGAGAGGGAGCGTGACAGGACAGAGAGAGAGAGGAGGCCAGAAAGAATGAGGAAAATGAGAGGTATAAGGTGCGGTAATAAAAGGAGAAAGTTCGGGCACAGTGGCTCACACCTGTAATCCCAGCACTTTGGGAGGCTGAGGTGAGTGGATCACCTGAGGTCAGGAGTTCAAGACCAGCCTAATCAACATGGTAAAATCCCGTCTCTACTAAAAATACAAAATTAGCCAGATGTGGTGGCGCATGCCTGTGATCCCAGCTACTTGAGAGGCTGAGGCAGGAGAATCACTTGAACCTGGGAGGCAGAGGTTGCAGTGAGCCGAGATCACACCACTGCACTCCAGCCTAGGCAGCAAGAGTGAAACTGTCTCAAAAAAAAAAAAAAAAAAAGGGGAAAGTTGTCACAGAATCTGTGAAATAGAAGGAAAGTGATGAAGTGAATGCATTTTGGAGTTAGACAGACCTGGGTTCAAACCCCAGCTCTGCCATTTACTCATTATGTGATGCTGGGCAACTTAACCCCTTTGCATTCAGTTGACTCTTTTGTAGTGTAACCCTCTCCACAGGGTTGTTCTAGTATTATATATGCCAAGTATTTTACAGCATCTGGCCCAGAGGAAGAGCTCAGTAAATGTTAGTGATTAATAATCTGGTAACTTTAACTCTGTGCCCACTCCTGCCATCCCATTCCCGTTCAGCCGATGAAGTCATCCCAGGGGTCTGTGGAGGAGCAAGAGGAGCTGGAGGAGCCTGTGTATGAGGAGCCGGTGTATGAAGAAGTAGGGGCCTTCCCTGAGTTGACCCTGGACACTTCTACCTCTTTCTCCACCACACGGGAGTGGACAGTGAAGCCAGAGAACCCCCTTACCAGCCAGAAGTCCTTGGATCAACCCTTTCTGTCCAAGTCAAGCACCCTGGGCCAGGAGGAGAGGCTACCTGAGCCCCCTCCGGGCCCCCTTTCAAAGAGCAGTCCCCAGGCACGGGGGTCCCTGGAGGAACAGCTGCTCCAGGAGCTCAGCAGCCTTATCCTGAGGAAAGGAGAGACCACTGCAGGCCTGGGAAGTCCTTCCCAGCCATCCAGCCCCCAATCCCCCAGTCCCACTGGCCTTCCAACAAAGACACCTGGCTTCCCCACCCAACCCCCCTGCATTTCTAGTCCACCCTCCAGCCATCCCCTCACATGACCCTAGGACCAGCAGTCTGAGAGGGTAGGTACCAGAAGACCCAGAAGCTCTCATCATGGCACTGTTGCAGCTTCCTCTGGCCCGGCTGGAAAGACTCCAGAATCCAGTGTGGTGCTGTGGAAGGAGCATTGGACTGAAGGCTTCAGTGGCTGTGTGTCCCAGGACAGGTCATGGCTCCTCTCTGGGCCCAGCCCATTTATCTGTACCATGAGGTAACTGAAGTAAGGAGAGCAGTGAATGTCAAACTGTCAGAGCCATAAGCCTCACATATTTTCCCTCATCAAGGGCAGCTCCTGCTTTATATATTTGATATGTAGGGGTTCTGTGAGAGATTTTGAGTTTTAAAGGAATGGTTTTATTGCATTAAAGAAAAAAATGCTTTGGAAACCAGAGGCCTGGATGATGTTAAAGTCTATCCTGTCCCACTTCCTACGTTCTGGGACTACAGTGAAGCCTGGAGTAGGGAGACTGATTGAGTTTGGGGGCCGGGACCAGGGGAGTCAAAAATAGATGAGTAATTGTCAATAAACCTTGGAACCAAAAGACTACCATTCTCATTCATTCATTCAACAAATATGTATTGTGCACCTAACTGGTCCCAGGTCTGGGGATATAGCATGAACAAAACAAACAGGGCCCCTGCTCTTATGGATCCTCCATTGTGGAGGGGAACAGAAAATAGCAAATAAACACATAAACCAGTAGTTGAACAAGTGAGTTTAGTGCTGTGAAGAAACTGAACCAAAGTGATGAACTTGAAGAGTGATTGTGGAGGCCAGGCGCAGTGGCTCACACCTGTAATCCCAGCACTTTGGGAGGCTGAGGGGGATGGATTATCTGAGGTCAGGAGTTTGAGACCATCCTGGCTAAGATAGTGAAATCCTGTCTCTACTAAAAAAACAAACTTAGCTGGTTGTGGTGGCACGTGCTTGTAATCCCAGCTACTCAGGAGGCTGAAGCAGAAGAATCACTTGAATCTGGGAGGCGGAGGTTGCAGTGAGCCGAGATGGCACCATTGCACTGCAGTCTGGCAACAGAGCGAGACTCCGTCTCAAAAAAAAAAAAAAAAAAAAAAGTGATTGTGGAAATGGCCTTTGGACTGGGTGGATGGGGAAGGCATCTGTGAAGAGTTGCAAAGGGAAAGAAGCTGTTGGAAGAGACAGGTGGAATGCTGGAAGGAAGAGATTCTGGAGAAAGAAAGCGGGCATGAAGAACGCTCTGCACTGGAAGGTACTTGGTCTACTGAGGGAACAGCAAGGAGACTGGAGCACAGTGAGCGGACAGTGGGAGGAGAGTACAGGCTGAAGTAAGAAAGACCAGCAGGGTCTTCCATGCATACCCTTGAAGGCCATGGATTCTATTTGGATTTTATTCTGAAGCAATTGCATTTTAAGCAAGTAAATGATGAGATCTTATTTCCCTTTAAAAAAGAAAAAAAGGTTGATCACTCTGCTGTGTGAACAGTGGGTTGGGGTGGGGGAAGTGTGGAAGTAAGGAGACCAGATATTAGACCAGAAGTCTAATAATGAGGGCTTGGACTAGGATAGTGGTCTTGGAAATTGAGGGAAGTGGATCAAGAGGTTTTTGTTTGCTTATTGTTGTCTGAAATAGAACCTGTAGGACCTACTGATGGATAGAATGTAGGAGTAGGAGAAGGCACACTGACTCTGGGTTTCTGGCTTAACTAACTGGAGGAAATTCAGTGCCATTTAAAACGTTACCGGGGGAGGATCACGTTGAAGGAGCTTTAAAAGCTTTAGCCGGGTGGGGTGGCTCAAGCCTGTAATCCCAGTACTTTGGGAGGCCGAGACGGGCGGATCACGAGGTCAGGAGATCGAGACCATCCTGGCTAACACGGTGAAACCCCATCTCTACTAAAAAAATACAAAAAACTAGCCGGGCATGGTGGCGAGCGCCTATAGTCCCAGCTACTCCGGAGGCTGAGGCAGGAGAATGGGGTAAACCCGGGAAGCGGAGCTTGCAGTGAGCTGAGATCCAGCCACTACACTCCAGCCTGGGCAACAGAGCGAGACTCCGTCTCAAAAATAAATAAATAAATAAATAAAAGCTTTAAAAGTTGAGGTTCCTATTAGATACACTAGCAGAGGTGTCAGTGGGGAGTTGGAGTGTGAATCTGGAGTTTTGAACCATGTCAGGGTTACTGGGACAGGTGCCTGAGCCAAAGGAGCTTCGGTGAGGAGGATGAGGAATGGGGGAGAGGCTCCTCAGAAAGCAGTGCTAGGGCCGGAAGATCCTAAAGATGGCAGGGGCTTCCTGCGCATCTCCCAGCTCTCGCCGACTCACTGGTATCGTTTACTTTTCAGTGGGGCCCAGACTTTTTACCTTTGGGCCTGGTTCCTTCCTGGATCTAGGCATCTTTCTCACCCTGCTCACGCTGGCTTTTCCAGTTAAGCGGGAATTAGGAAAAGGTCTGGGACCAGCCCTCTCTTCGTCAGATGCATCTTTGCTCAGGTGCCCAGTGACTCAGTTTCCCTGGTCACACATTGAATTCCTCATCATTAGCTCGGGGACTGGTGATCTACATATGCAAATGAATAATTATCAATAATTACAGGCTGAATCAGTGGATACACTACAAATAGAACTCAAGGCGTCTTGACTCAGATGCCTGGGGTTCTCCCCACCGCCCAGCGGACGCTGCGTCCGCCCCGCCGCCCGGACCCTTCCGGGGTATTCGCAGCAGTAACAGGTTTATTTTCTTTGCTGCCCGGTCTCGCTTCCGCGCCCTGCGCAGTCGCCGGACAAGTCGTGGGCGGGCAGAGGGCGGGGCCTGGCCTGGCCTGGGGCGGGGCTCCACAGTGGGCGGGGCTTCCCCGAGTTCCGGAGTCCAGTCGCTGGCCGCCTTGCTGGAGCGGAGATGCAGCCACCGCCCCGAAAAGTGAGCTTGCTCCTGAATGGGGACTCCTGGCGGGCTGGGGGAACGGACGGAGCTAAGGGGGCACCCGACTTGGGGTGGGAGACGGGAAGTCGGAAGGGATCAGACCCCAAACCAGAAGTAACAGAGGAAAGAGCTCAGCCCCTCCCTGGCCCCGCCCCCTCACCGCTCCCTGCGCGGAGTGTTTTTTAGGTCCTTGTGCCCGGGGTCTTCATCCTCTCCTTGCCCCCGCAGGTGAAGCCGGCCCAGGAGGTGAAGCTTCGCTTCCTGGAACAGCTGAGCATCCTTCAGACCCGGCAGCAAAGGGAGGCGGATCTGCTGGAGGACATCAGGTAGCCCCCTAACCCTCTTCATTTACACTCACCTTCGTCGTTGTGCGCCACTTCTCCCCAACATACATCTGCCGGGGTGGAGGAACAGGGGTCAAGAGCTCCCCAGCCGACCCATCCACAGCCCTCACCCTAGGCTTGGCCTCTCCAGATACTGGATAGGAATGCTCCCCAACCTAACCCCCCCACAGCTCCCCCCCCCACAGCTCCCCCCCCACATAAACACAGGAACTCTCCCTCAAAGCCCTTGACTCCACACTACTGCCCCCAACCCTACAATCAACCTTAGAGCAGAATCCCTCTCCCTCTTCCAGACCTGTTGGAAGGCTGGCAGACGTCGTACCCAGGCCCCCATCAATCTTCACCTCTAAGCCCACAGATGAACCTCTGGGTTGGGGAGGATCCTGCTGGGGCCCAGGGCAGTAAGGTGAGGGTTTCCTGTGTTGCGGCTGCCTGAGGTGATCTCAAGGACTCCCATCAGTCCCATTCCCTCTGGGTGCAGTTACGCTCTAGGAACCTGGCTCCCCCGTCTTCTTCCTGCCCAGAGTAGAGGACTGAGGATGGGAGAACATGCCCAAACATAACCTTATCCCCCACCTGCAATCTCCGCAGATCCTACAGCAAGCAGAGGGCAGCCATTGAACGGGAGTATGGGCAGGTATGGGACTTTTTTCTGTACCTTACCTCTTGTTCCAGTCTCCTTTATATCACCAGTAATGTCTGTCCATATCTATCCCTATTGTGGTCAAGAGCAGATGCCTAGAGTCAAGCAGACTGGTGTCAGATCCCTGTTGTGTAGTTATAGCCATATGGCCTTGGACCAGTTAGTTAACCTTTCTTGACCTCAGTTTCTTTCTCTGTAAAATGGGAATAAAAATAATACCTTACCTTCATGTAGGGTTGTTGTAAGGATTATACGAATTAATGACTATAAGGCATTTAGCAAAGCAAGTGGCACATAATATACCCAAAGGATGGTATGATTATACTCTGATCTCATATTCTCCCAGTTGGGGTGGGTCTTTGAAAGGGAACTTGGTTCTGTGATGGCTTTTTCACCAGGCACTCCAGAAACTGGCTGGCCCATTCCTGAAGAGGGAAGGGCACCGGAGCGGCGAGATGGACAGCAGGTGGGCCCTATGGAGGGGGCGGGCCACAGGGACCAAAAAGTGATGGGGAGCTCAGCCCCAGGAGCCTGTGGAGATGAAGGCCTAGCAAGTGGGGAGGGCACGTGAGCTGTAGGTAGAGCTGACACAGCAGCAGCAGAGGAGCTGACCCAGCAAGGACACTGTGGGTGGGGTGGAGGGCAGGAGTGAGGCTTGTGGCTGAGCTAATGGGCTGATCGATTGATGGGCTTATAGACAAGGGAGGATGGGAAAGCACTCTGTCTCCCATGGTGTTGGTCAGGGGGCGGGGGTGGTCTCATGAAGCTGTGGAGTGCTCTCCTCCTCAACACAGACCTTCTCTGGGGAGGGGCAGGACAGTGTTCGGTGCCTGGCGCTGCCTGCTGGATGCCACCGTGGCTGGGGGCCAAACCCGGCTCCAGGCGTCCGACCGATACCGTGACCTAGCAGGGGGCACAGGGCGGAGCGCCAAGGAGCAGGTGCTTAGGAAGGTATGGCTCAGAGGATGGGGTGAAGGAAGAGCTGGCTTGGGACCAAAGGTGGTCTAGGTCAGGACTTTGTGTATGCATCCCAATAGGGAACAGAGAACCTCCAGAGGGCGCAGGCCGAGGTGCTGCAGTCTGTCCGGGAGCTGAGCCGAAGTCGGAAGCTGTATGGGCAGCGGGAACGTGTGTGGGCCTTGGCACAGGAGAAGGCAGCTGACGTCCAGGCCAGGTGGGGTCATGTAGAGTGAGGAAGCCCAAGGTGGGGGAACAGGGAGGTGGGGCTGTGTAGGGGTGGAGCCAAGTCACCAAAGCAGGGCCTGACTCTGATCTCATATTCTCTCACTTGGGGTGGGTCTGACTCCTTTCCCTCATCTGCACAGGCTAAACCGAAGTGACCATGGGATCTTCCACTCTCGGACCAGTCTCCAGAAACTGAGCACCAAGGTTCGAGGGATGAGGGCATGAGTGTGGGGCAGGGAAGAGAAGGGCAGAGTAGTCTAGTGGTTTGGAACCTAGGTGCATAAGTATGAAAGACTGGGTTGAATCCAGGCTCTCCTACTTCCTGGGTGGGTGACCTTGGTTAATTTACTTCATCTCTCTGAGCCTTATTTTCTTCTATAAAATGGAAAGAATACCCTTCTTTTTCAGTCCTTTAATATGCATTTATTGAGGATCTGCAGGTACTAGGCACTGTTCTAGACACTATGGATAAGTGGAGAACACTACCAACAGAGTTCCTGCCCTCACAGTCTGGTTAAGAGAGACAGACAGCAAATAAATACTTAGATTAAGATGAAAATAAAACAAGGTACTATGATAAAGAATAACAAGGGGGTAGAATTTAGAGGGAGGCCTCTCTGAATAGGTGGCCTAATTGTCAAGAAGGAGCTGGCCTTGCAAAGATCTAAAGGAAGAACATTCCAGAGAGAAGAAATGATGAGTGCAAAGGCTCTGAGGTAGGAATAACTTCGTAGGCTCGAGGAATTGAGAGAAGGCCAGTATGGCTGGAGTACTGTGAGCAAGGGAACAAGCACTTGAAAAGACGTTAGAGAGGTTGTGGGGGTCAGCTCATATTGAACCTGGTGGACCGTGGTAAGGAACAGTGGATTTTATTTTAAATGCGTGCAGAAGGCACTAGAGGATTTTGAGCAGGAGTTGTGAGTATGCAACATTTTTAGTGTAGTGCCAGGCACATAGTAAGCACTCAATAATGTGAGAATCCATTCTGGATCTGGCTTCTCAATTGGTCTTGGAAGGACTCAAGGGGTCTAGGGCTTCCTATTGACATCAGTTTACTCTCCTAGCTGTCCGCCCAGTCAGCCCAGTACTCCCAGCAGCTGCAAGCCGCCCGCAATGAGTACCTGCTTACTTTGGTGGCTACCAATGCCCACCTCGACCATTACTACCAGGAGGAACTGCCAGCTCTGCTCAAGGCCAGTCTTAACCCAAACACCCCTGTCCCTCAGCAGGGAGGGAAAGGAGGACCTCCCCCTTGCTTCTTGATCCCCATGACACTGGGCGGTGCAGGGGATCTTGTCTGCTTACAGTGGGTAGATGATACATACATGGGCTCTGGTTCTGCTCCTAGCTGGCTGCATGGCATTGTACAGTACACGTAACCCTTCTGAACCCCAGATTCCTCATCAGGGATGACCCTTTCTCTGCCTATCTTATAACACTAGTTGGGCTCAAAGGAGAGAATGGATGTTAAAGTATGTTTTAAACATACTTTAAAGGCTCTGCACACGAGGGCCTTTCTCATGAAGAATGTCTTCTTCCCTCCTTCCTATATCTCATGACCATCACCTGTCAAATCTGGAACGAGCCTATTTTACAGTAGAGATCTGGGGGAAGGGTGGTGTTAGTATCTTGGGGTTCTTTCTAGGCCCTTGTCAGTGAGCTGTCAGAACACTTGAGGGACCCCTTGACCTCCCTCAGCCGCACTGAGCTGGAAGCCGCAGAGGTCGTCCTGGAGCATGCCCACCGTGGGGAGCAGACAACCTCCCAGGTGAGGGCTGTGGCCTCTAAGAGCTTCCCTAGGGATCCTTTTTACCCTTCCCTCCCAGTGCAGCCCTCTTTCCTTCACACATTGTCCTTTTTCTTCCAAGAAGTGTTAGGAACAGGGTTGGAGAGTGAGCCAGTGAATGAGTGACTTTGACTTTTCCCAACCCCTAGGTAAGCTGGGAGCAAGACCTGAAGCTGTTTCTTAAGGAGCCTGGTGTATTTTCCCCCACCCCACCTCAGCAGTTTCAGCCAGCAGGGACTGATCAGGTGAGACCTTCCTGCTTGTTGGAACCAGGCCACATATAAAGGGGACTATGATTTAGGCCTCCTCCTCCATTATCCTTGTCTTTACGTTAACTTAGTGAGTGTTACACCATGGAGAGGGGGTTTCAGAATTCCAACTCACCTCCCTCCCACCAGGACACACACACACAAAAAACACACCTCAGGCCACCTTTCAGTCACTTGACTGCACCATCTTCTTCATTCTACCTCTGTCCCTCGACCTGGATCCCATTTCTGAAGCTCTGTATCTCTGTGTCCACATTACCTGTATCCATGGCCATAGGCATGTGCCCCTTCCTCTTTGTCCTTGTCCTTGGAGGTCAAGACAGAGTGGAAAAAGGAGGGAACTGGAGAGAAGGAGCAGCCTCAGGTCCTCCTCACAGCACCCCCTGACCCATTCAGGTGTGTGCCCTGGAGTGGGGAGCAGAAAGCATGGCTGGCGAGAGTGGCCTGGAGAAAGAGGTTCAGCGCTTGACCAGCCGAGCTGCCCGTGACTACAAGATCCAGAACCATGGGCATCGGGTGAGGTGGGGGGCACAGGTGTCATGTGCACCTTCTTGTCTCAGCAAGAAGAGCTGAGAGAGGGGATCTTGGAGCCATTGAGGGTGTCATGGAGCTACAGAGGGGAGGGAAAGGTATTGTAAGGTAACAGTGTGGCACAATAGTTAAGAACAGTTTTTGGAGCTAGACCCACATAGGTTCAAATTCTCTTCTGTTGCTTCCTAGTTCTGTAACCCCGGGTAAGGGAGTGACGTAACCTCTCTGGACTTCAATTTCCTCATCACTAAAGTAGGGCCAATAATAGCGCCCACCTCATAGGGAAGATTAAATGACATAATGTATGTGATACAACTAGCAAAGTACCAGTCCTGTAGTAAGTCATGCCCCACAGTATTTCCACCCACCCCTGTTCTCTGCCTTCCCAACCAGGTACTGCAGCGACTGGAGCAGAGGCGGCAGCAGGCTTCAGAACGGGAGGCTCCAGGCATAGAACAGAGGTTACAGGAAGTGCGAGAGAGCATCCGCCGGGCACAGGTGAGGCACACCCCTGAGGTTAGAGATCTCACCTTCTCAGGCAAGCCCCACTCCCTCTACTCTTTCTGATGGTGGGAAGGAGGGAAGGGAGAAGCAGAGAGTAGACACTGCCATCAGCCAGGTTCCACTAACTTCCTTCCTCCCTATGCCAGGTGAGCCAGGTGAAGGGGGCTGCCCGGCTGACTCTGCTGCAGGGGGCTGGCCTCGATGTGCAGCGCTGGCTGAAGCCAGCCATGACCCAGGCCCAGGATGAGGTAGAGCAGGAGCGACGTCTCAGCGAGGCTCGGCTGTCCCAGAGGGACCTCTCTCCAACCGTGAGCTCCTCCCCTGACACTACCCATCCTTACTTAGAAGTGAAAAACTCCAGTGGAACGCAAACCCTATAAAACTGGAATCACAGTTGTGCCTAACTCAAAGGGTTATTGTGAGGTTTAAGTGAAATCATTCATATATCATTCTTTACATAATTTCTGGCATAGAATCCTCAGTAAATTTTTATTATGAGCATAATAGAATGATTAAGAAGTAGGGTTCTGGGGCAATCTGTAAGGGCTTTGAGTACCAGCCACTCCACTTATGAGCTGTGCAATCTCGAAAAGTGACTTAACTTTTCTGAACCCCAGTTTCCTCATAAATAAAGTGAGGTTAATAGTTGTGCAAAACTATTAGCACTGGGTCATTATGAAGATTAAATGAGACAATATATACAAGATACTTTGCATTGTGCTTGGCACATAGTATGCACTCAATTGCTGTAACTCTGCTATTACTGTTGTTATTATCCTACTCTGTGGTGACTGTGGTTGTATACATGGTAAGTGGATGGGTGCAACTACCTTGGAGGGGGATCCATGGTGTCCTTTATGGGAAAGATGGAAGAGTGGGAGATAGAACCAGTGCTTGAGAGCGGGCCCCATATGAGGTCTGTTCTTTGCCCCTCTAGGCTGAGGATGCTGAGCTTTCTGACTTTGAGGAATGTGAGGAGACAGGAGAGCTCTTTGAGGAGCCTGCCCCCCAAGCCCTGGCCACTAGGCCCCTCCCCTGCCCTGCACATGTGGTATTTCGCTATCAGGTATGAATGGGGGTGGGGACCTTTGATGGGGGTGGGGACCTTTGATGGGCAAGGGTCAGGGACAGCCAAGTCCTGAATCCTTCGTGTGTGGCCCAGGCAGGGCATGAGGATGAGCTGACAATCACGGAGGGTGAGTGGCTGGAGGTCATAGAGGAGGGAGATGCTGACGAATGGGTCAAGGTGGGTATGGACCCTGGGCTCTGACCTTGGGTTGGGGGCAGTAGGAGGGACTTCTCTGTGGCCCCCATGGACCCTTCTAGGCAAAGCTAGAAGCCTGAGTAGAGGAGAGCCAGGGTCATGGACTGCTGAGGTAAATCTAATATCTGTTCACATTGCTGGGTGAGCAGGCTCGGAACCAGCACGGTGAGGTAGGCTTTGTCCCTGAGCGGTATCTCAACTTCCCGGACCTCTCCCTCCCAGAGAGCGGCCAAGACAGTGACAATCCCTCTGGGGCAGAGCCCAAAGGTAAGAAAGGGAAATTTGGGGTTAGGGGACCCTGGGTATGGTGAAGAATTGTTAGGGGTTGTAGCCCTGGGGTGTCACGGTCCTGGGGCACTGCCACCCACCTCCCTCTCACCGTTTCTCCTGGGCCTCTGTAGCATTCCTGGCACGGGCCCTGTACAGCTACACCGGACAGAGTGCAGAGGAGCTGAGCTTCCCTGAGGGGGCGCTCATCCGTCTGCTGCCCCGGGCCCAAGATGGAGTAGATGACGGCTTCTGGAGGGGAGAATTTGGGGGCCATGTTGGGGTCTTCCCCTCACTGCTGGTGGAAGAGCTGCTTGGTCCCCCAGGGCCACCTGAACTCTCTGACCCTGAACAGGTGAGGCTTACCTTCTCCCTGAACTACCCAGGCACCTCTGGGTTGACCCTTCCACCCCAGTAAAGCCTCATATTCATTTTAATGCCCCCTCTGCTCCCCAGGTTTACCTCCTGTAGTGGCCTGGGCCTCCCCATCTCCTATGGGTGGGCAGGGGAAAGGGAAACCAAGGCAGCCTTCATAGGAGTTTGGGGGTCCTACTTTAGTGCTGGATAGATCTGAGTTCAAATTTCTATTGTATAACTTGGGCAATGATTTAATCTCTCTGAGCTTGTTTCTTCACATGTAAAATGGGGATAATACCTACTTTAGCAGGCTCACTGTCATAATTAGAGATAATCGAGGTAAAGCCCCCCCCCTTTTTTTTTGAGACGGAGTTTCGCTCTTGTTGCCCAGGCTGGAGTGCAATGGGGTGATCTCGGCTCCCCGCAACCTCCACCTCCCGGGTTCAAGCAATTCTCCTGTATCAGCCCCTCTAGTAGATGGGATTACAGGCGCGTGCCGCCACGCCCAGCCAATTTCCTATTTTTAGTGGATACAGGGTTTCTCCATGTTGGTCAGGCTGGTCTCGAACTCCTGACCTCAGGTCATCCGCCTGCCTTGGCCTCCCAATGTGCTGGGATTACAGGTGCAAGCCACCATGCCTGGCCGAGGCAAAGCCTTTAGTGTAGTGGAATGCAGAAGGTGTTTCAATATAAGATACCTATTGTTATAATGTATATACATACAGCAGAAAGAGAATAGGAGTGGGCGTCAGGAGACCTGGGTTCTAGCCAGCACTCTGCCAATAACTGGCTCTATGATTTTGGACCTGGCTTAACCTGGGTCTCACTTCTAACACAGGAGTCATATTAATAAAAATGCCTACCTCATGGGGTACTGGTGAGGATTGAATGAATTAGTACATGTGAAGTGCTAGTAGAACACTTGAGACATAGTATACATAAGCATTCAATACATATTGACTGTTGAATATCTGTCAGCTACACCCCCCCATCTTAATGCAAACATTTGGCCACTTCCTGTGTTGGGAAGTGATGAGGAAGGAACTGAAGATGGGATGAGAGGAAAAGCTGGTAAAACCTCCCCACGTGCCAGGAATAACTGTGTGCCCACCCCACCTCCAGATGCTGCCGTCCCCTTCTCCTCCCAGCTTCTCCCCACCTGCACCTACCTCTGTGTTGGATGGGCCCCCTGCACCTGTCCTGCCTGGGGGTGAGTGGAAGGAATTGGGAGCCCTGGGAGGCTAACAGATAAGGAAGAAGGAGGAAGCTTGGACTCCCAGGTCATGGTCTGGTCCTCTCCATGCCCTCAGGCATCTTGCAATAAGGTCTATTGCAGCTTGGTGGAGAGCACTTGCCTGGGCTCTGGAGCCAGGCTGACTGGTTCAGATCCCGCTCTGTCATTTCCAAGTGTGTGACTCGAGGTGGGATTCTGAACCTGTCTGGGCCTCAGTTTATGTTCTTTATGAGGTAAGGAAAAGGTACTAGCTCATTGAATTGTTATGAGAGTTAAAAAAGATGCCTGTGGACTACACAGCATTGTGTCTGGCACACAGTAAGTATTCAGTCACTATTTTAAAAATTAGCTAAGTTCTCTCATGGTGTCCTCCCAATATGTACCTTTTGCTCCTAGTGTCCAGATACCTAGCTTTGTATCATTTTTTCTGATGCCCACTTTTTTTTCTTTTTTAAATGTCTATAGCAGTTTTATTTTATTATTATTTATTTTAGATTCAGGAGGTACATGTGCTTGTTTGTCATATGGATATACTGCATACTAGTGGAGATTGGGCTTCTAGTGTACCTGTTACTCAAATAGTGAACATTGTACCTGATAGGTAATTTTTCAACCCTCACCCCTGCCTCGATTCCTACCTTTGCCTCCTTTGGAGTCCTGGGAGTCTGTTATTTCCATCTCTATGTCCATGTGTAGCTGTTGTTTAGCTCCCACTTATAAGTGAGAACATGTAATATTTGGTTTTCTGTTTCTGAGTTAGTTCATTTAGGATAATGGCATCCAACTCCACTCATGTTGCTACAGACGACATGATTTCATTCTTTTTAATGGCTGTGGAATGCCTGCCTTTTCTAAAACCTTCTGGTACTCCCACCTTGTCCACAAAGAGTCTCCCTCCCTGGAGTTACCATCATCTCCACCACCCCAAGTTCACTTTGCATGACTTAGCACTTAGTCATTTATTGTGTTTATTGATGTTTCATTATTGGTTTCTTGACAGCCACTGGGGGTAGGAGCGCTATGTATCCTATCTGCCTTTGTTTTATACCTTGAGCAGAGCTGATTATACAGCAGTTACCCAATAAATGTTGAGGACAGTGGATAGAGTGATGGATTTTATGGTCTAGGATGGTGACCATTAATTTAGCAAATATTTATAGAATGCCACTTTCCTAAGTGCTGGAGATACAGCATTGAACAAAACAAAGTCTGAAGACTGACTTGTGGTTCTTATTTCCAGACAAAGCCCTGGACTTCCCTGGGCTCCTGGACATGATGGTACCTCGACTCAGGCCGGTAAGGGCCCTTGCCTTGGAGGAGATTGTATGTAGAGGGGTTATTCCAATCAGTCCTGTTTTGTCTGGTATACCCTTAAGGGAGGACTCTGGAGCACTAACTGTGTGTTCCCTACAGATGCGTCCACCACCTCCCCCGCCGGCTAAAGCCCCGGATCCTGGCCACCCAGATCCCCTCACCTGAAGGCCAGGGAATCCTTGACCCCCGGTGATGCTGCTGTCCCTATCTTCAAGCTGTCAGACCACACCCTCAATGATCCAGAGCAACACAGTCAAAACCTGGAATCTCCCTATTTCCACCCTCACCTCCAAGGGTAGAAACTTGCCCCTTCCCATTTCTGGGACTGGAGCCCACTCCTTTTTTTCCCATTGTCCTATCATCTCTAGGACTGGAACTACTCCTTTCTCTTCTGCCATCACCCTATCTAGGGTGGTGAAATGCCTGAAATCTCTGGGGCTGGAAACCATCCATCAAAGTCTCTAGTGGTTCTGGCCCACCTCTTTCCCCACCCTGGCTCCGTGACCCACCCCACTCTGGATGCCAGGGTCACTGGGGTTAGGCTGGGGAGAGGAACAGGCCTTGGGGATCAGAAGGCGCTGGAGCCAGGATGCGAAGCAGCTGTAATGGTCTGAGCGGATTTATTGACAATGAATAAAGGGCACGAAGGCCAGGCCAGGGCCTGGGCCTCTTGTGCTAAGAGGGCAGGGGGCCTATGGTGCTATTGCTTTAGGGGCCCACCAGGGGCAGGGGCCTGCTCCCAGCTGCCACGCTCTATTATATGGAGCGAGGTGTTGGGGAAGGCGGGTCAGGCAGCCTGTTGCAGGCAGGGGAAGGAGAAGAGACTGAGGGGCCATGACCTCTCCTGAGGCCCCCAGCCTGAGACCGTGTAACTCCAGGTAGAAGTTGAGCTGGTCCCTCAGCTGGGGGGCAGTGCTGTCCAGTGGAGGGGAGGGCCTTCACGCCCACCCACACCCTGGCCCTGCCAGCTGGTAGTCCATCAGCACAATGAAGAAGGAGACTTGGAGAAGAGGAAGAGTAACAGTATTGCTTCCTGTTCAGGCTGTATCCAGCTTTTCCCCTGGGGCTGCAGGACCTTCCCTACCTCCACCACCAAACCAAGGGATTTATAGCAAAGGGTAAGCCTGCAGTTTATACTCTGGGGGTTCAGGGAGCTGAAAGGCTTAAGTAGTTTAAGTAGGTGATGGGAAGATGAGATTACCTCATTTAGGGCTCAGGCAGACTCACCTCACATACCCCCTGCTCCCCGTGGTAGAGACACCTGGGAGAAAGGGGAGGGGTCAACGAGAGAACAGGAGTAGGTCATATCAGTGCCCCCCCAGAGTAGAGAGCAATAAGAGCCCAGCCCAGTACAGTCCTGGCTGTGTTTTCCTACCTGGTGATCGGAAGTGTCCGGTTTGCTTTGCTGCCCATTTGCCTCTTGAGTGGGCAGCCCTGGGCTTGGGCCCCTCCCTCTGTCCCTCAGTGTTGGCTCTGCAGAAGCTCTGGGGTTCCCTTCAAGTGCACAAGGGGCTAGGCTGCTGTCCCTGAGTCCTCCATTCTGTACTGGGGGGCTGGCTAGGACCTGGGGCTGTGGCCTCTCAGGGGGCAGCCTCTCCATGGCAGGCATCCCTGCCTTGGGCTGCCCTCCCCCAGACCCCTGACCACCCCCTGGGTCCTGTCCCCCACCAGAGCCCCAGCTCCTGTCCGTGGGGGAGCCATCACGGTGTTCATGCAGTCCATAGCGCTTCTCAATGTGTGTCACCCGGAACCTGGGAGGGAAGGGAACACTGGGGTTTAGGACCACAACTCAGAGGCTGCTTGGCCCTCCCCTCTGACCAGGGACATCCTGAGTTTGGTGGCTACTTCCCTCTGGCCTAAGGTAGGGGAGGCCTTCTCAGACTGTGGGGCACATTGTGTAGCGTGACTTCCGCTGGAGCTCACAGTCCAGGAGGAAAGAGCCAAGGCCCACTTTTGGGATCAGGTGCCTGATCATTGGGCCCCCTACCTCAACCTCACTTTCCCTGGAGCACCTGCCCCACCTGCCCACAGAGAACACAGTGGTCTCCCCTGTCCGGGGGCGGCTTTTTCCTTCCTTGGAGCGTCCCTGACGGACAAGTGGAGGCCTCTTGCTGCGGCTGCAATGGATGCAAGGGGCTGCAGAGCCCAGGTGCACTGTGTGATGATGGGAGGGGGCTCCATCCTGCAGGCTGGAGGTGGCATCCACACTGGACAGCAGGGAGGAGGGGAGCAAGGGTAACATTTCCATTTCCCTTCATGTTTTGTTTCTTATGTTCTTTCAGCATGCTCCTTAAAACCCCAGAAGCCCCAATGTCCCCAAGCCCCAACATTTTTTTCTTGTCTTTATCTAATAAATTCAATATTAAGATGTTAGTGACCACATGTTCTTCCTCCCAGGGCTGTTTGCTAAAAAGAACATTGCTTAACCCAAAGGAGTGGCACTAGAGGTAAATGTTAGGTTTGATGACATCTAGATGAGAGAGATGTTTTGAAGGAATCGAGATTTCTACAAAACTTCTTTCTTCCTATAAGTTAGCCAGCTTTGCCCTTCCCCCAACCCCATACATGCAAGGAGACTGGGAGAGGATTGTGCTGGAGGAGAGGATACTCTCCAAGGCAAGCTAAGTCATGCTGGCCCTTGTTTCCAGCTCACCTGGACAGCTGCACTGTCCCTTCTCCTTCACTGTCCCCCAGCATCTCCTTCAAGGCCTCAGCATTGGCTGAGGGAAGAAGGAAAAGAGGGAGTCAGTGAAGGTGGAGGTCAGGGCAAGAGAAGGTTGGAGAAGGAGGGAGCAAGGGGCTATGCTAGACCCACCTTCATTTTGGATGATGCAGCGAACAATCCTCTCTACTGTGTCCTCATTCATGTCATCGTCCTCAGCTGAAGGATGAAAGAGATTGGCAAGGAAGCAGGAATGAGTCAGCTTTGGGGGAACATTACCTGGTGGCTCCCATCATTTATTGCTTAGGACATACCCTTTTACCTACTTGCTATCATGCTGGACCTCAGCATTTCAGGGACCAGAAAAGATGGGGACACCAATGCAAGCCCAAGACTACCATCCAGAGGACCCTTGCTGCCCATGCTGCCTTCTCTAGTTTTGCTTTCAGAGTGGTGTCACCCCACTTGCTAACTCAAGAGTGCATCACTAAGCTTCCTGAGCAGGCTTGATCAGGATTTGGCCTGGGTCTGTTGGTCAGGGAGGCAGAGGTGAGGGGCAGAGGTGTGGGGAGAAGGGTGAAAGTTTACTGAGCCAGGGTTCCAGGCTCCACTCACGGGGCTGAAGCTGGGCATCGTCAGGCTCGGAGCCCCTCGACGTGCGGCAGCGGTAGCCCTTCTTCTTGAGCACGTGGCAGATCATGAAACCTACCAGGCCCATGAGGAAGAATACCAGCACAAGCAGGAAGAGCATATACAGCCCATGTTGGGGCGGTTCCAGGTCAGGCTGTGGTTCCGACATGAGGCCCTGGGGGGCGAGCGCGGGCCAGGGCGCCTCCTGGGTTTAGGGGGCTGCAGCTGGGAATGGGGGAGGGGTAGGAATGCAGTCCTCAGGATCTGAAACAAGCACGTCTAAGACGTTCGGCTAAGGTCCGGCTCCACCCCCTACCCAACCAGGGAGCTGTCCGGGCCAGGGGTGCTGTTTCGTCAATACGGCCCAAGGCAAGAGGTCAGCGGCTACGCAAGCTCTCTACCACGACCCTGGTCCCGCTTCCCCGACGCCCCGAGCGTTCCCCTTTCCAGCTCGTTCGCGCTTCCGTCCCTCCCAAGGACACTGCAGCACGAGATGGGACGGAATTCTTAGGCGGCGGCAGCAGAAATCGTGCCTGAGTCAGCGCCCGCACCTCCTCCGCGCCGGCCTGAGCCAGGCCTCTGCAGCCCCCTCCTCTCAGTACTCCCGCACCCCTCTCCCTTTTTGGTTTCTCCCACCCTGACCACCTGGCCCACCCGGTACCGGTGATTTGGTTCTGGTTCCGGCTTCTGCTCAGGTTCCGGCTCCAGGGGCGTCCTAGTGCGGCTCGGGGCCCCCGACGCCCTTCCGGCGCTCATCCCTTGATTCCTCCCCTCCCCCTTCGCCGCCTCACCGGCCCCGGGCTGTGGCTGCGGATACCCGCGCCGTGGCAGGCGGGGGGAGGGAAGGACAGAGAAGGATGCGGGCTGACTGAGAGCGGCGGCAGGCTCCGGGCAACTCCGGCCCTGGGTCAGGGAGATCGCCTCCGCAGCCGCCCTGGCTTCCCAAATGCCTTCGCCCGTCGCGGGCCCAGGACCAGGAGGCGGAGCGCAGGTGTGCGGGGCGGAGAGCGTGAGCTCTGCGCGCGCGTGACTGCGCCTGGCCCCCCCGGGGCAATGTGTGGCGCCGAGTCTAGGTCCGGGTAGGGGACAGGAGGTCCGGCGTGGGTGTTGTCCACTGGTCTATCCGCTACGCCTGGCGCAGCTCCTGCCCTCAGATGCCCCGACCAAGCGGAGAGTCAGGAATCTTCCCCGAGGGCTGGGGGAAGCCGGCTTTCCGCACCTTTGAGGGACGGAGTGGCGGGATCTTCGGAGCTTCCTAGAGAAGTGACCACGGCCTGCGCCCGGTTTGGGGCAAGCGGCTGGATGGGATGGCTCAGCTTCCCGAGGATCTGACCCCCGGCCGGAGAGAAATGGCCCTTGCATCCTAGGAGCGATGCTACCAGTTCCCCGCCCAACCCGGGACGCTCAAAGCCGCAGCTCCCGGGAGAGCGGAGCCAGGCGAGGGGCGGAGCTCCCCCCGGGGGCGTGGCCTGGGTGTGGCTGGAGGCGGGACCGCAACGCCCAGTTCCGCAGAGGCAGGCTACGTGCTTGCGCAGCACGCACGGCTGGGGAGGGGTTGGCGGCGGGTGGCGGGTGGCGGGTGGCGAGTGGCGGGCGGCGGGCGGCGGGCGGCGGAGGCGCGGGGCCTGCTCCCGCCGGCACCATGGCCAAGACCGTGGCCTATTTCTACGACCCCGACGTGGGCAACTTCCACTACGGTGAGGAAACAGGGCTATGCATGAGGGTTGGGACGCGGAGGTTTTGAGGCGGGGGTTGCAACTCCAGGGGTGAGAGCTGACGAACTCTTTTCTCCCCACCCCCAGGAGCTGGACACCCTATGAAGCCCCATCGCTTGGCATTGACCCATAGCCTGGTCCTGCATTACGGTCTCTATAAGAAGATGATCGTGAGTTTGCCGCCTCGGCCGGGGGTTGGGGGGGGTGGGGCGAGCTGTGGCGGAAGGGATAGGTGGGCTGGACTGAGTGCATCAAGTGCGACCAGCCCCTAGAGTAGCGGGGAGCTGGATAGAAGACACCGGAGTATCTTGAAAGTGCCGGGTGTTGGAGGTGGCGTCCTCTGCTTAATGGAAAGTACTTTCTCAGCTCAGGTCGGCCACCCTCTGACTGTAGGCACCCTAGCCCTTGGCCTAGGGTTAAGGTGATGTGGGGGCTGGTTTGAAGACAGAAGGAGTGTTCCTTCTCTGCATTTTAGAGTGTGGATAGGGCCTTGGCCTCAGGAATTAGGTTTAGGGGAGCGGATATCACTGTATCAGGGTGTAAGGTTTACCCTCAGTTCCCACTCCTCTTTTGCCACCTTTTTTTTACCTCCAAGGAGCTGGGGCTCCAGGGTGGGACGATACTACCGTGTTTCTAAATGTGTATGTGCGTGTGGAAGAGAGGAGATATCTTAGGTATTCCTTTTTCAGCCCGGAATACCTCTACATGGTTCTACTTAATCGCTATCCAGTTTTTCATCTCCCAGACATACACATGCTGTCTTCCCAGCTTGGAATTTATGGCTGTGATATGGGATAGTAACAGTTAAGCCAGGCCAGGTGTAGTGGCCCATGCCTGTAATCCCAGCACTTTGGGAGGCTGAAATGGGAGGATCGCTTGAGGCCAGGAGTTGGAGACCAGCTTGGGCCACAGTGGGACCCACATCTCTACAAAAATAAAAAATAAAAAAAGTAGCCATGTGTGGTGGGTGTGCCTGTAGTCCCAACTACTTGGGAGGCTGAGGCGAGAGGATGGCTTGGGCCCAGGAGTTTGAAGTTACAGTGAGCTATGATCAGCAGCCTGAGTTGACAGGGAGGACCTTGTCTCAAAAGAAAAAATAAGACAAAACAGCTAAGCCCAGGCTTTATGTGTTGCTAGGGAAGCTAGTGAACAATATGAATGAATGTTCATTGCTTGTGCCCAGGCACAGACAAATAGATTGGTCATAGAAAAGACTGAGGTGATGTTAGTGCAGGAATCTTTATCCCTTGAGATTGTTTGCCTATATGTACCTGTGTGCATTTTCTGGGAGAAGAAAGCTCTTTCTTGTCCAGTTTTCAAAGAGGTGTGACACATCCCCCCGACCTTCCAAAGATAGTAAACTTTTGATTTTAATTAGAAAGTTGACATATATGCCATATATTTGACTCCAGAAAGAAGAATCCGGAGGAAAGAGGACAGAATCAGAGCTTGGGGGAGGAGATGAGCGTGGAGAGAACTGGGAATAGGAGATCCAAGGAACGGGGCAGGTGGATCAGGGCTCAAAGTTGAGAAGGTACAATAGGCTGAGCTGGAGGTGGAAAGGAAAAGAAATGGTCTTCAGGGGGCTCATTCGTAATAACTCACCTGGTTAATCGGAGTCTCTCTATTGACTTAAGGATTGTGGGATGAAGGGAATGCTATATTTGGCTTCATATAGTCTCCAGGGCTGGGTTCAGTATGGGTGGTCTGAGCCTGTGGAGTGGGTCTGACCCTGGCTAGGTTCATCTTGTGTCTCCATCCCGAGGTCTTCAAGCCATACCAGGCCTCCCAGCATGACATGTGCCGCTTCCACTCCGAGGACTACATTGACTTCCTGCAGAGAGTCAGCCCCACCAATATGCAAGGCTTCACCAAGAGTCTTAATGCCTTCAACGTAGGCGATGACTGGTGAGGGAGGACTGGGACTTTTGATGTCTAATAGTTTAATGCCAAGCCCTTCAGTGAGGTCTTTTGGCAGCAGTGGGAAGATCTCAAGGGGGGCCTACTTGTCAATGAATCATAATTCACTTACTTGTTTATTCAATAAATATTTACTGGTCACTTGTTCTAGGCCAGGCCCTGTGCTAAGTGCTGGGAATGCAGTGATGAACAAAACCAAAATTTTAATACTGTATTTTTGCTAAGTCTTATGAAGAGGAGGTATATGACAGATTATGAGAGTATATATGTGGAGAATTGTTTAGCTTGTTGTAGTGGCTGGTCGGTGGGGCCTTCCTAGAGGAAGTAAAGATTGAGCTGAGATCTGAAAAAAGAGTAGAAGTAGTGAGATGAAAGGTGGTTGAAGGGTGAGGGGAGGAGTATAGCAGGCAGTAGGGACAAGTGCTAAGGGTCCGTGGTAGGATTGAGTATGACTCATTTGAGGAACAGAAAAAAGGCCGAGTGCAGAATATGAAGAGGAGGTGAACTGAATTGAGGCTAAAGAAATAGGGCCTTTTTAAAGTAAACAGCTCTATTATGAATTAGGGTTTTTACCCCTAGAGTAGAGGGAAGCTATCAAAGTTTTTTAAAAAGTCCTGATCATAAGAGGGCTATGGGCAGTTAAGAAAACAAAAAAACAACAAAGGAGTGGTTTGATATCGTTAGGTTTACATTGAGCTGGTATCATCCATAGAAGAGTCAGGATTAGACCCTGTGGGGAAAGGAGTGGACAACAAAGATAAGCCATGATCTTTGCTTACACTCTCCTCTACATCCATGAAAAAATAGTAAGCATCACAGCTACCAGTTCCTCAATTCTACTTATTTTTGTTTTTAAGCTTTCTATTAGGGAAAATTTCAAAAATTTCAGAAAGTGAAGTAGTGCAGTGACTTCCCATCCATCACCTAGCTTCAACACTTATGAGCAAATGGCCACTCTTTTTTTTTTTTTTTTTTTTTTGAGACAGAGTCTCACTCTGTAGCCCAGGCTGGAGTGCAGTGGTGTAGTCTTGACTCACTGCAACCTCCGCCTCCTGGGTTCAAGTGATTCTTATGCCTCAGACTCCTGAGTAGCTGGAATTACAGGTGCCTGCCACCATGCCCAAATAATTTTTGTATGTTTAGTAGAGATGGGGTTTCACCACATTGGTCAGGCTTGTTTTGAACTCCTGACCTCAGGTGATCCACCAGCCTCAGCCTCCGAAAGTGCTGGGATTACAGGCATGAGCCGTTGCGCCCGGCTGAGCAAATGGCCACTCTTACTTCATCTATACTCCCTCATGTTAAATTGTTTTAAAGCAAATCCTAGATGTTATATCCTTTTATCCATAAATATTTTATTATGTATCGCTAAATGATACTCTTTTAAAAGAAAAAGTATCATTATCAAATCTAAAAAGTTAAGTGATTCCTTAATGTCATCAAATATGCAATCAGTATTCAAATTTCTGCAGTTGTCTCATAATTATTTTGTAGTTAGTTTAAATCTGGATCTAAACAAGGTCTACACAATGCTTTTGGTTGATAGGTCTCTTAAAACTTTTAATTTGTAGCTTTTCTGTCACCCCCTTGAATTTATTTCTTGAAGAAACCAGGTTGTTGATCCAGTAGAGTTTCTTATGATAGCTACCATTTATTGAGTGCTTACTCTGCTAGGTATTATGCCAAGGATTGCTGGTAAATCCACGTAATTCTCATGCCAATCCTTAGATGTATTATAATAGACCTTTTTCTGATGTTATACGTAAGTAAACTGAGGTTTGAGAATATTTAGGTAACTTAGCGTCAGTCACGTAACTGGCCATTGGAGTGTGCATGATCCAGATCCCAGGTTTTTAAACCACTAATCTGTTTTCCTGAAAGATCTTAATGACAGATCTTTCTGTCATTAAGAAATGACAGGGCTGTAGGATAGAGGCCAACTCATTAGGCTGGCCTTGGCACCTTTCCAACTTTATCCCTACACCTTAGCTGCACGGGATGCCTTCCTGGAATGCCCTTAGTTCTCTATTCAACCTCCTCAAGGCCTTCTCACTCTTCGCACACCATCTCCATGAAACCTTTCTTGACCACACCAGCCCATAGAGCTCTGTCCTGCACACACTGCACTGCTCATTTGGTGTTCAGTCACGTGCTGTCTCAGGAGGGTTCTTGTTTTTTTGTTACTATACCTGCTGCTATTTCTGAGCTTTCTAGGTCTGAGAATACAGGGTCAGCCCTTAAGCCACACTGGGGTCCTGTAGATGCTGTTTGTGCAATTAGGGAATGCTAATTAGAATACTATCTCTGGGCTATTTATGCTGCATCAGTCTTCCTGTCAAACAAGTTACAGTTGTCTTATCTGTATTTCTGATGAGAATCAGGAATTTTTCTTCTGTTTAATGAATTTCCAATTGCTTTCAAAGTATTCTTTTTTTTTTTTTTTTTTTTTTGAGAGGGAGTCTGGCTCTGTCGCCCAGGCTGGAGTGCAGTGGCCGGATCTCAGCTCACTGCAAGCTCCGCCTCCCGGGTTTACGCCATTCTCCTGCCTCAGCCTCCCGAGTAGCTGGGACTACAGGCGCCCGCCACCTCGCCCGGCTATTTTTTTTTTTTTTTTGTATTTTTTTTTTTTTTGTATTTTTTAGTAGAGATGGGGTTTCACCGTGTTAGCCAGGATGGTCTTGATCTCCTGACCTCGTGATCCGCCCGTCTCGGCCTCCCAAAGTGCTGGGATTACAGGCTTGAGCCACCGCGCCCGGCCTCAAAGTATTCTAACATAAAAGGCCAAATTGTACTACAGGCCTTTAAGTGAAAAAAATAAAAAAGCAGTCCCAGGCCGGGCGTGGTGGCTCATGCCTGTAATCCCAGCACTTTAGGAGGCCGAGGTGGGTGGATCACCTAAGGTCAGGAGTTCAAGACCAGCCTGGCCAACATGGTGAATTCCTATCTCTACTAAAAATAAAAAAATTAGCCAGGCGTGGTGGTGCATGCCTTTAGTTCCAGCTGCTCTGGGAGGCTGAGGCAGGAGAATTGCTTGAAGCCGGGAGGCAGAGGTTACAGTGAGCTGAGATCATGCCACTATACTCCAGCCTGGGCAACAGAGCGAGACTCTCTCAAAAATAAAAAAAAAAAATTCCAGACCTCTCCCTTTTACCCATAAATCCCTCTGCCCAGTGACAGCCACTTTCAGCTCCTTTCCCTATGTCTTCTGGTATTTACCTTTGGATTTCTAAATAATAATAATATTAATTGACTATTATTACTAATCTGTAATCCTTAGGGAATACCTGTTATATACTAGGTACTGTTCTAAGTGCTTTACAGCCATTAGCTTATTTAATCTCAACAACCCCTGTGAAGCAGGGTGTATTATTGTTTCCTTTTACAGATGAGGACACTTAGGCACAGAAAGGTTAAACAGTTTGTACAACCTCACTATCATTAGTAGGTGTTAAAGAACTGGAATTTGAACCTAGGTAGTCTGGCTCCAGAATCTGTGCTTGTAATCATACTGCCCTCCTGTATTGTCTCTCATTGCTATTTCTTCATCTGTCAATTTTAGGTAGTATCTGTTAAGCTCTTAGTATGGGATATGAGCATTTAGTCTTCTTACACCATCACGTTGGCTTCCTTTCCCCTTTCAGCTTCATAATAATTTAAAAATAAATCAGTATTCTATGTTTACATTATTATAACTCTGAAAGATTCATTTACTATCAAGCCAAATAGTGTAGTGTGATTTAATCTATTTTCTTCTAAAGCTTTTTGTTTTTCCTGGAGCTGACAATTGCATTATTTTTTCATTTGCTGAGTTTTCTAGGTATTAATCTCTAATTCTTTCCAAACCTTTCGAGAAACTGTAAAACTCTACAATTCTTGCTTGAACCCAGGAGGCGGAGGCTGCGGTGAGGCCACTGCACCCCAGCCTGGGTGACAAAGCGAGACTCCATCTCAAAAAACAAATAAACGAAAAGCCCCTACAGTTCTGTTTTTCACATGGTCAAATGTGTCAGCTGCACTATTTTTCTTTTTTTTGAGACCTAAAACTAGGGATTGCCTAAGCCTTTCCTCTTTAAAAAGTCAGGTTTATATAGGTATAACTTGCATACAGTAAAATTAACCTTTTTTAGGTGTAAGAGTTCAGAGAGTTTTGATAGAATATATCAAGGTGTAGGGCCAGCGCCGATGGCTCACACCTGTAGTCCCAACACTTTGGAAGGCCAAGGCAGGAGGATCACTTACGCCTAGGAGTTCGAGACCAGCTTGGGCAACATAGTGAGACCCTGTCTCTATTAAAAAAAAAAGTATCAAGGTATAGGAAATTTCCATTACCTGACAAAGGTCACTCACCCTTTTGTAGTTAATATCTTCTCTCCAACCTACATCCAGCCAACTACTGATCTGATGTCTGTCCTTATATTTTACCTTTTCCAGAATGTTGCATAAATGGAGTCATACAGTAAGTAGCCTTTTGTGTCTGGCTTCAAGCCTTTGCTTTTTATAAAGAATAACAATGGTAATAATTATAACTGACATTTATTAAAGGCTTAGCAGATACCGTATACTGTGCCACAGGCTTTTCGTGGGTTATCTCATCACCGTTTCACATATGTAGGTATACAATTCTTTCTTTAAAATGTGTGACTGTGAAGAATATTATTGAACATTATGTTAAAATGTGTTACACTGAGACTAAGAAAAACAGAGCTCATCTTTTCTTTCAACTGATTTCCTTTTAACATTGTACTTCAGTACCTGGAAGCTGCTTGCTTCTTTCCCCAGCTAGGATACAAATTCCCTGACAGTTAAATGCTTCTTTACTTCCCATCCAGTGCCTTGCACAGGGCTTGGTACATGGTTTGATCCAAAATATTTGTTGAATAAATTTGCAGATAGCACAGGTGTGTAGGAGGGGGAGAGAAGGTTCTTGAAAAATGGAGATTGGAGGAATCTGGGGTGGGGAGGGAGGTATGGGAAGGGCCCAGACAGAGGCAGGAGGGTTCCAACTTATTCCTCTTCCCTGCAGCCCAGTGTTTCCCGGGCTCTTTGAGTTCTGCTCGCGTTACACAGGCGCATCTCTGCAAGGAGCAACCCAGCTGAACAACAAGGTGACATAGTCCCGAGTCCTGTTCCTCCTTTCCTCTAGATCCCTGGACTCGGGATTTAACCCTGATCCTGGGCTCCCAGCTTGAAGGGTGGGCAGGAAGGACTGTGACTTGGGTGTTTGTCTTTCAGATCTGTGATATTGCCATTAACTGGGCTGGTGGTCTGCACCATGCCAAGAAGTTTGAGGTGAGTGAGGAGTTGATGGGAAAGACAGTGGCCATCCTCGGGTAGGTGTTTAGGATGATGGTGGGGGCAGCTGGGTAGGGGAATTGCTCCTCTCTTTATGAGACCACTGTCTTGCCATAGGCCTCTGGCTTCTGCTATGTCAACGACATTGTGATTGGCATCCTGGAGCTGCTCAAGTAAGTAGCCCAGGAGGAGATGGGGGCAGTTACGGGATTCTTGGCTGAGAAGGTCTCTCAGACTCAGCCCTGACCTTGACCTCCCTCCTCCCTGACTAGCTTCTCCCAAGTTCTTGATGCTTTATTCAGGCTGCCTCTTCCACTGCTGCAGATTCCCTGCTGCCTGCTCACATTTCAGCCTTCTCTGCATATCCCTGTTCTGTCCCTGCCTCTAGCCTCTAGCCTGGAGCCCCCAGTTGCCTTTAGGGAACTGGTGATATTAAGTTTCAGGTGACCAGGGCAGAAGCAGACTCTTCACAAAACGAGACCCGGTGTTTGGGAGGAGTGGGTCAGGGGTTCACTTCTAGCTCAGACCCTGGCTTTGGCTTCCCTCCAGGTACCACCCTCGGGTGCTTTACATTGATATTGACATCCACCATGGTGACGGGGTTCAGGAAGCTTTCTACCTCACTGACCGGGTCATGACGGTGTCCTTCCACAAATACGGAAATTACTTCTTCCCTGGCACAGGTATGGGAATAGGGATTACTTTTCCGTTTGCACCCTTCAGCTCTTTACTATGAGTGCCTCCTTCTCAGCCTTCTAGTCTCATCTCAGGTGTCCCCTCCTCAGAGAAGCCTTTCCTGACCACCCCAGTTGTCACAATCACCTCCTTCCCCATTCCTCTGTTACATCAGCCTCATTCCCTCAGAACACTCACTGCTATTTATGTTTATTGTGGTTTTTTGTTTTGTTTTGTTTATTGCCTCCCTCCTCATGCCTACTCCCTAAGAATATAAGGTTGGTGGGATATCGTAAATTTCATTAGTTCCGTTCACTGCTGCGTCCCTACTGCCTAGTACACAGTTGGCTCAGAGTAGATCCCCCAAAACTCTTTGCCAAATGAATGCGAGCTGCAGGAGATTTAGTGGCTCTAGGGAGTTTATGGTGAAGCTACATAGATGCAGTGAGAGGCTCCCAGAGTGCAGATTGGGGTTGAAACAGCTGGGCTGTGGGTGCTTCCCATGTGTGGCTACCACCACCCGCTTCCCTATAGGTGACATGTATGAAGTCGGGGCAGAGAGTGGCCGCTACTACTGTCTGAATGTGCCCCTGCGGGATGGCATTGATGACCAGAGTAAGTATTGAAGTCTTCCTTCTGTTCCCTAGGCCCCTTCCTTTTTCTCCTTGAAGTAACCTCTTCTGCCTCGTATTGTCTGCTGTTGGGGCCAGGTGTCCTTAAGGATGAAGGGCCTTCAGAGGGACCATGAATCCCTGGGAATTGTATGCAACATATCATGTATATGTGCATTTTTCTGGGAAAAGTCATTGGCTTTCATCAGTCGCCCATAGCAGTCTGGGATCCCTTCCAGAAGTTTCAGACCAATGATTCGGTTCTTTTGGGTTGCCCCTTTCCTGGGCTACATGCTCGCTCAACCCCCTTTTTCCTTTTGTTCCCTGTCTCCCCATCCCCTTGGGGTGCCAGGTGCCCATCTTTGGCCCTCTCCCAGGTTACAAGCACCTTTTCCAGCCGGTTATCAACCAGGTAGTGGACTTCTACCAACCCACGTGCATTGTGCTCCAGGTAATACTGTCAGTTCCTCCTCAGGAGTGTTCTGCCTGGGCTTGGGGAAAGAGGACAAGGGAAGAGGAGGTTCTTTAGGTTGGTGATAGACGGGGTATCTGTGATGTTCTGATCAGTTATCTCACTGCACTTGCCTGGGCTTTTGCTTTTTGCAGTGTGGAGCTGACTCTCTGGGCTGTGATCGATTGGGCTGCTTTAACCTCAGCATCCGAGGGCATGGGTGAGACTTGCTCTCCTTCTTCTCCGCAAGGTTTTCAAGTGGCCTTGGACTTCAGTACGTGGGTGGGGGTAGATGGGGAATGGGCCTCACCTCTTCTTGGAAATCAAAAGTAGCTATAAATTGTACTTGAACTAGAAATGTCATCTTGAACAGAGTTCCCTAGATGGTCATTCATTCACAATATATTTTTATTAAGTACCTATTATGTTCCAGGCATCGTACCACATCATGGGGATGGAATGAGGAGTCTCCTGTGGAGTTCACAGTTTAGGAAACAGACAAAAAATAAATAATCAAATGAAATAGATTGTTATAGATTATATGAAAGAAAAAAGAAAGCTGAGACACAGGATACAATGGGGGACCTACTTTAGATAGCATAATTTGGAAAAGTTTTTCTGAAGAAGTAAAATTTGAGCTGAGACCTGGAGACTCAGAAGGAGTGAGTCATAAGAGGAGCAGAGAGAAGCCTGTCCCAAGCATTGACAAAGGCCCACAAAAGGCTCTGAGGGCTGGGCCCAATGGCACACACCTATAATCCCAACACTTTGAGAGGCCAAGGTGGGAGAATCGCCTGAGGCTGGGAGTTTGAGGCCAGCCTGGGCAACGTGGCAAGAGCCATCTCTACAGAAAATAAAAAACAAAATCAGCTGGGCATGATGGTGCATGCCTATAGTCCTAGCTACTCAGGAAGCTGAGGCAGGAGGATCACTTGAGCCCAGGAGTTTGAGGTTACAGTGAGCTATGATTATGCCACTGGACTTCAGTCTGGGCAACAGAGTGAGACACTGTTTCTTTAAAAAAAAAAAAAAAAAAAGGCTGTAGCAGGAATGAGCTGACGAAGTAGAATGCAGGGAGCAGGCTGGAGGTAGTTTGAGGTGAGGTCCGAGAAGCTGGCCATGGTGAGATTGTGCAGAGCCTTTAAACCCTGGTAAGGAGTTTGAATTATATTCCAAACATGATGGGAAACCATTGAAGGATTTTAAGCAGGAAAGTGACATGATCCAATCTGTGTTTGAAAGTGACTATTCTGACTGCTGAATAGAGAAAAGTTTGGATGGGGGAATGGGGATGGAAGTGGGAAGACCAGTTAGGAAGCCATGGTGTTGGTTAGGTGCCCAGACTAAGGTGAAGGAGGTGGCAATGAAGAACAACAGCCACAACCCAGCTATTTCAACACACACACACATATATATGGTTTTTTTTTCTTTTTTGAGATGGAGTCTTGCTCTGTCGCCCAGGCTGGGGTGCAGTGGCACGATCTTGGCTCACTGCAAGCTCTGCCACCTGGGTTCTAGCGATTCTCCTGCCTCAGCCTCCTGAGTAGCTGGGACTACAGGCATGCGCCATCATACCTGGCTCTCTCTCTCTATACATATATATATATGTATGTATATATATATTTTTTTATTTTTAGTAGAGACTGAGTTTTGCCACGTTGCCCAGGTTGGTCTCAAACTCCTGAGCTCAGGCAATCCGTCTGCTTCAGCCTCTCAAAGTGCTAGGATTACAGGCGTGAGCACTGCACCGGGCATGAGTTATATTTTCAAGGTTAGAATTGACAGAACCTGCATTGATGAGAGTAGTTGGTTAACATGCAGGGTGCCAGGGAGGGTGTTGAGCAGAACAGAGGTGGGACTGTGCTTTATTTTAAAATTTTTATTGAGACACAGCATATAAAGTATATGCAAATCTTAAGGGTATAACATAATGAATTTCACTATGCAGCTAAAGATTTGGAACATTTATAGTTTTCTTGTGCTCCTTTCAGGCAATACCTAAAGGTATTTATTTACCTTGTCTTTTGATAACCTCCTCCGCGTCTTCCTCTGGTTCCTTTTAACAGGGAATGCGTCGAATATGTCAAGAGCTTCAATATCCCTCTACTGGTGCTGGGTGGTGGTGGTTATACTGTCCGAAATGTTGCCCGTTGCTGGTGAGCACCCTCCTGATTTCCTCCCCTGTTGTCCAGTGTGAGCTAGGGTGTCCCTCAGATATGGCCACATGGGCCCTTCAGCCCACTTGATCAGCCTGCTCCCCTCTGCTGGTTGGTTTCAGGACATATGAGACATCGCTGCTGGTAGAAGAGGCCATTAGTGAGGAGCTTCCCTATAGTGGTAAGGACTACCCCACAACACCCCCATAACAGGAAGGCCATTCTCACCAGATTCCAGAATGACCTGGTTTGAAGGCAGATGGGAAATTTTACACTTTCAGAGCTCTGCAGGCTAAACCCCTGGGCTCAGAGCAGGGAAAAGATTGGGCAGCTATTATGTAGGTGCTCTGGATGGGAAGGAAAAAGATTGGGAAGTCTTGGTAGCTGCCTTTCTCAGTCTGAGCCATACTTTCTCCTCTCCTCCCCAAGAATACTTCGAGTACTTTGCCCCAGACTTCACACTTCATCCAGATGTCAGCACTCGCATCGAGAATCAGAACTCACGCCAGGTCAGCAGCTCAGAAAAGCTGAGCACAAACTTCTCCTGAAAGGTGGAGCCCAGGAGAGGTCAAAGATGTGGGAAGTAGGAAAAACCAAGGAGAAGGAAGTTCTAAGTCATCACTGTCACTGTTATTGGCTAGGAGGCAGTCCAGGTTAAAGTAGAGGCAGTTGGGGTTGGTGGGGAGGGACAGCTATCAATTGGGGGACCTGAACTAGAGATACCACTGAGATGAAAATCAGGATGGTAGGGGCAAAAGGCAACTAGGAGATTGCATGCCCTGGGAATCACTGGGAACTGCTCACTCTCTGTTCCTCATTTCCAACCAGTATCTGGACCAGATCCGCCAGACAATCTTTGAAAACCTGAAGATGCTGAACCATGCACCTAGTGTCCAGATTCATGACGTGCCTGCAGACCTCCTGACCTATGACAGGACTGATGAGGCTGATGCAGAGGAGAGGGGTCCTGAGGAGAACTATAGCAGGTCTGGGAGCAGGGACTTCAGCCTACTTCCAATAGGCTTGCTGGGGAGGTTTAAAAGGGAAAAAGTAAGTGGGAAGGTATTAGCTTAATTGCCTCTGGCTTACCTCCTTTAGTCTGCTACAATTTCCTCACTCTTTTCTTTGCTGTTTTTAATGACAAAAATAACACGTATTTATTGTAAAATTTTAAAACAGCACCAAAATATGTTGTTTGCTTTCACACAATCCCAGACCCATTCCACAGGAGTAACCACTGTTAATAGTTTTTATTTTAGATAGGCCTTTTTCTATAGATTGCAAATATACTGTTCTGTATGTACATATAAACAAACACATACACACTCATTTGCAGTTTGTGTGGTTTTTAGTTTTTTATAAATACAAATAGAGTCATTCTACATATGCTGCTTTACATGATATGGCTGGTTCCAGTTAGCTAATATAGATCTGCCTCAGTATTTTATCAGCTGTATAATAATCTGTTGTGTAGATGGATTATTTTCCATTTTTTTGGTATTACAGTATTAATGTGGCAATGAACCCCCTTACATATACATCTTTGCATTCTTGTTTGAATGGGTTAGATAGTAGAATGGTTGCTGCTAGGTCAAAGGCTGTGTGCACTAATTTTTTTTTTTTTTTTGAGACAAGGTCTCGTTCTGTCACCCAAGCTGGAGTATAGTGGCATGATTATAGCTCACTGCAATCTTGAACTCCTAGGTTCAAGTGATCCTCCTGCCTCAGCGTCTTGAGTAGCTGGGATCATAGGTGTGTACCACCACACCTAGCTAATTTTTTTTTTTTTGTAGAGAGTCTTGCCTTGTTGCCCAGGCTGGTCTTAAACTCCTGGGCTCAAATTCCCGCCCTGGCCTTCCAAAGTGCTGGGATTATAGGCGTGAGCCACTGAGCCTGGCCTAAATTTTTTTTTTTTTTTTTTTTGAGATGGAGTCTCGCTTTGTCACCCAGGCTAGAATGCGGTGGCGTGATCTAGGCTCACTGCAAGCTCCGCCTCCCGGGTTCATGCCATTCTCCTGTCTCAGCCTCCTGAGTAGCTGGGACTACAGGCGCCCACCACCACGCCTGGCTAATTTTTTTGTATTTTTAGTAGAGACGGGGTTTCACTGTGTTAGCCAGGATGGTCTCGATCTCCTTATCTCGTGATCTGCCAGCCTTTGCCTCCCAAGGTGCTGGGATTACAAGCGTGAGCCACTGCGCCTGGCCTAAAATTTTTTATATTTGCTGCCAAATTGCCATCCAGAAGTCTGTAGTGGCTTATAGTCTTGCCAGCATTTTACTCAGTATTTCCAGGTCTTGAGCTGGACAGGTCACTACCTGCATACTGCTCTCTAAGGCTCTTTGATTTCTTTGCTCTGTTAATTTTTTCAGGTGGGATAATTGTATTGTGGTTATGTTGTTTTTCAAAAAAAAAAAGTCTTTATCTTTCTGAGATACATACAAAATATTTGTAGATGGAATGAATTAGGGGGAAAAAAGGATAGGATAGAATTTTTTTTTAATCCCAAAACTTTACTGAAAAATGAAAGGAAAAGACAACAGAACCCAGAAGTACAGGAACAGATGCACTTAATGGAGAACAGATTTCCTTACATGACTGAGGGATAACCACAGCTGGACACTTGTGGGACACGCAGTCCTGCTCCCACGCAGGGTTAGAGATTTGAGCCAGCTCTGCTGCAGAGCTTGATGGGCTTCTCAGCCCCTTCTAGAATCCGCTTCTGTTTTAGAGTTCAGGCCTCCGTATCTCTCCTCTGGACTTGGGCATTACTGCTGTGACTCTTGGGACCCTCTCCAGCTCTCCTCCTCCAAGGATATCCCCTGATCCCCTCTCCTGGGTGAGGAAGTGTCTGAACATCTGGCTTCAGGGCTTCCAGGATTTACGGAAATTGCTTTTCATTGTCTGGTTTGGTTTGGTAAAACCTGTTTTTAAGTTCTTCCTTTTGTAGAGGTTTGGGTTTTTTATCAATAGCTCCAGGCTGGCATCTGGGCCTAGTCTCTGCATTATAATAATACCACCCGCTTTCAACAGCCAGCAGAAGCCTCAGGCCTCTTCCTGTTCCTAAGCCCTACCTCTCTGTCAGGCCACCCACTGAGTTTCTGTTCTTCTTTGATGCCTATAGCTCCAGCTTGCGTATGACTTGCAGAGTAGAAATAGGAAGAGTTACCACTTTTTGTGGGTTTGCCAAGCACCAGACACTACTAAGTGCTGTCTATTACAACATATGTATAATCATTCTGTTGCCATCAGACAACTCTGATGGCTTTTATTCTCAAATTAACACGGGAGGAATCTAAGGCTCAGAGAGACTAAGTAACTTTCTTTCTTTCTTTCTTTCTTTTTGAGACAGAGTTTCGCTCTTTTTGCCCAGGCTGGAGTACAATGGCATGATCTCGGCTCACCACAACCTCTGCCTCCCGGGTTCCAGTGATTCTCCTGCCTTAGCCTCCCAAGTAGCTGGGATTACAGGCATGCGCCTCCACGCCCAGCTAATTTTTTTTTGTATTTTTAGTAGAGATGGGGTTTCTCCATGTTAGGCTGGTCTCAAACTCCTGACCTCAGGTGATCCGCCTGCCTCAGCCTCCCAAAGTGCTAGGATTACAGGCTACAGGCCTGAGCCACCTCGCCCAGCAAGACTAAGTAACTTTCTGAAGGTCACATGGCTAGTTAAATATCAGGGCTGAGATTCAACCTGATTCTCTGACTCCACACCTTTAACCCTGTGCACTTAGAAGTAACTGAGACATTGCTCACCCTGCAGATAAGGCCTTTCCTGGCTTAGTTCCTTAGTTTCTCTTTGATGACTTTCTCTATTCTCCGTGTCCCAGAGAATACTTTTTCTATTTTTTTTTTTTTCTTTTTTTTCTTTTTTTTTTTGAGACAGAGTCTCACTCTGTTGCCAGGCTGGAGTGCAGTGGCTAATCCCGGCTCACTGCCACCTCCGCCTCCCGGGTTCAAGCGATTCTCCTGCCTCAGCCTCCTGAGTAGCTGAGATTACAGGCATGCGCCACCACACCCAGCTAATTTTTGTATTTTTAGTAGAGACGGGGTTTCACCATGTTGGCCAGGATGGTCTTGATCTCTTGACCTTGTGATCCACCTGCCTTGGCCTCCCAAAGTGCTGGGATTACAGGTGTGAGCCTTTGAGAATACTTTTTGAAAAAGAAAGAAACCAATATTGAGTACCTGTTGGGCCCTGTTTTGCTTTCACATCCATTCTTTCCCCGTGGGTTTATAATACCACATCACTCTTCTTAAAATTAAAACTCTCCTTTACCTTGCACTTAGGAGAAAATCCAAAATTTTGACTGTGTCTTAAAAAGGTCCTGCATGCTAGCCCTTAACTACACCCAGGATCTCATCTCTAACTAATCTCCTTCATGCATAGTGCTCCCAGCTGTCCTGGCCTCCTTGTTCTTACTGGAGTACATCAGTCTCTTTCCATTTCATGATCTCTGTAGTTGGTTTTCTTGCAGCTTGGCATGGCCTTCCTGAAGTCTTTCCCTGGTTAGCTCCTCCTGAGACTTGAGGTCTTAACGTTTATAAGGTCTTATGTGCCAGTATTCCTGTCTGAAATTTCACCCTTTTGCTCCCATCACCTTCAGTCATATCACTTCATTTTATTAATTGTACTCTCCATCATCTGAAATTATCATATTTATTTACTTTGTTAGTTACTAGTCTCATTTATTAGGTAAGCTTTTTGAGGATAGACAAACCTTGTCTGGCTTGTTACTCTACTGTACTGCTAAGGTTTATGACAATGTCTATATAGAGTAGTTCCTTAATGTTTATTTGATATGCGAATGGGTGAATGAATAGCAGTCTCTACCAACAAGAGGAGGAATGATTCTCAATGGGGCCTGAGAAATGGCTTTGGAAGAGGGTGATGGGAAAAGATTAGAACTTGGAGTGAGATCCTGACCTCTCTCCCCTTGCTTTGCAGGCCAGAGGCACCCAATGAGTTCTATGATGGAGACCATGACAATGACAAGGAAAGTGATGTGGAGATTTAAGAGTGGCTTGGGATGCTGTGTCCCAAGGAATTTCTTTTCACCTCTTGGTTGGACTGGAGGGAAAAGGAGTGGCTCCTAGAGTCCTGGAGTGGTCACCCCAGGGCTTTTGCTGACTCTGGGAAAGAGTCTGGAGACCACATTTGGTTCTCGAACCATCTACCCCCTTTTCTTCTCTCTCCTAAGGCCTGACAGTGGTACCTATTAGGGATGAGATATGGACAAGGATAGCTATATGGGACATTATTGGCAGTGGGCCCTGGAGGCCAGTCCTTAGCCCCCCTTGTCCCTTATTTCTTCCCGGCTTCCCTCCAACCCAGAGACTTTGAGGGACGAATGGGTAGACAAGGACCGAGATTGTCTCTGACTTCCTCCTCTCCTGAGTTCTGATTTCCTCCTCCCCTTGCTTCCAGGGAAAATGAAGAGAGAGGGATTTGGCAGGGGCTCTGGCTCCCTAACACCTGAATCCCAGATGATGGGAAGTATGTTTTCAAGTGTTGGGAAGATATGAAAATGTTCTGTTCTCACTTTTGGCTTTATGTCCATTTTACCACTGTTTTTATCCAATAAACTAAGTTGGTATTTTTTGTATCTTTCGTCTTTCTAGGAGTGTTAATTCTTGCTAGTTTCCTATTTATGAAAGGAGAGAGAAATGGGCGTGGTGATGCATGTAATGAAAGCATAGTTAACATTCATTCAGCACATATCCTATGTTAGGCCCTGTGTATGTATTCTACATTTATTATTGTATATCTAAGAAGTTAATAGAGCATTTTGGTTAAGAGTTAGACAAACCTGGGCAGATTTGAGAGGAGTATAAGATGACTTCAGGTGTTTGAATCTGGGTGTTTAGAGTAGTAATGCTAGTTGGTGAAGATACACTGAGATAAAACATGTTAAGTGCTTAGCACAGTGCCTGACATAAGTTGCCCATTAACTGTCTATGTGAAGAACAATGCTAAATACTGTAGTAGCCACAAACATGGACCTTTCTCTGGAAGAGTACATTCCAGTCAGTAGTGTGATAAATACTGTAGCAGATATAGACTGGTACAAGAAAGAGGACTGATAGATGGGTCACTTCCTCCCCTCTATTCTGATTCTGTCTTTCTCAATACTAGCTTAGAAAGTAGCTTTCGGACTTTTTGGACAAAAAGTCTGGAAAGCTCAGCACTAAGTCAGGTTTGAAGTATGGGAGGGACAGCTCTATGTAACATTCTATCAGGTCACTGTTAGAAGGTCTGGACCAAGAGAGATGAATGCCAAATTTAGGAGCCAGCCAGCTTGGCAGAGTCCCTGGTATATCTCAGGCCCTTGACTAGGCACTGGGGCTCTAGCGTAAGTAAGTCACTGACTCTACTCTTCGGGAACTTACACTTGAAATCTTGCTAGCTGTGGTTAAGATGATTCAGTCCATATTGTGAAGGCCGACTGGTAGCCACGTAACTCACACAAGGGACAGATGTAGCTGGGAGAATGGATGAAATTGCTCAGAGAGAAAGTCATGCTAGAAGAACAAAGAATATACTGTTGGAGAATACTCATTCTTTTCACTTATGTTTGGTTTATGTCAGTGGGGAATCCTGGTTAAACATAGGGTTTGGCAGTAAATCAGACTAAGCTGGGTTTAAATTTTATATATCAATTATGCCTTCTTGGGCAAGTCACTTCAACTCTCAGAAAGTCCAAATTTACTATTTATAAAATGGTGAGGCTAGCAGAATCTATCACATGGGACTGTGGGGACTTAGAAAAATACATGTAGAGTGTTTTGCATAGTGCCTGGCAGAGAGCAAAGGGCATGGTTAAGTGGTAACTGTTATTGCTGTTTAGGCACATATTGGCAATAATTAGTTTGTCCTGATTAGAAACAATTAGATGGTATCTAACCTGGAATTCAAACTAGGAAATTAAACTCCAGAGCGAGTCTGGTTTAGCCTAGTGCTTGCCCTGGACGGAGCTCTGTTCTTGGTACCTTGCTTTCAAAACATGGTGGCTATCACTTTTATAACATTTTTCATGTGTTCCATGGGTATTGCACACATTAAAAACTGCATTCTCTTGAAAAACCTGGCACTAATTTTCTGCCAGGATAATGGTCTCATGCAGTTTTTGGTCTGGGGTATGAGAGGGTCCAGGCTGTCAGGCTACAGCCATGTGGGCGCTGCGTGGGAGCCAGACGCCTGCGCTGCTCCAACCGCCAGGGGGCGGTGCTCCCCGGCGCGGCCGCGGAGAGCTGCACCGCCCACTCGCCACCCCCCCCACGTGGGTCCGAATGGTTAGGTCCGCCGGGCAGGTAGCGCGCTTCCGCGGCTTCCCTCCGCCCCTCTCCCTTCCCCCATTGGTAGGGGCTGCAGGTCCGGGCGGAAGTGGGGCAGGCGGGCGGGAGTGAGGCGTCGTCGTTGTATATTCATGAGGCGCGCGCAGCCCGGCATGCTAATGAGGCGGGGCGCGGCGGCTGGCTAAAGAACTGCTGGCTAAAGAGCGGCTGGGCGGCGGCGGTCGCGGAGCTGCCGGGCGGGAGCGGCGTAGGCGCGGGGTTGCCGGCCAGCGTGAACCGGGAATGGAG
Source organism: Macaca nemestrina (assembly GCF_043159975.1). Lineage (NCBI taxonomy): Eukaryota > Metazoa > Chordata > Mammalia > Primates > Cercopithecidae > Macaca > Macaca nemestrina. Next base: position 38,833,072 of record NC_092130.1, read on the forward strand.
CCGCCCGGCGGGGGCCTGGGGCCCGGCCGCGGGACCCGGGACAAGAAAAAGGGCCGGAGCCCAGATGAGCTGCCATCGGCGGGCGGCGACGGCGGCAAATCTAAGAAATTTGTGAGTGTCCCTCCCATCCGGCTCCTGCCTGGCCCCGTAAGCGCCCTCTGGACCCCTGCAGCCGGCCCCAGGGGCGCGCCTGCCTGGCTCTGGGGAGCCGCCCCCGCGCCTCCCTTCCTCGTTTCGCTCTGTCCGCGGCTCTGCAGCCCGACATCCTCCCCTTCGGGACCTCGGGAAGCCCCGGAGTCCCACCCGGCTCTTACCCCGGCCACCTCGGGGCTTCCCTCGCTCCCTAGCCCGCACATTTTGCCCTCCCGCCCGCATATCCCCGGCCGTCTCTCATCCCCATCTCTCCCCTCTCAGCCTCACTTCCTTTCTTCTTCCTCCAGTACCCGAACACGCCTCCTCTTTTTTGGTCCCCTCTTCTGGGTCCATTTTCTCTTCTTACCCTTACCCCTTTTTTGGTATTCTCGTATTTCCTTCTCCTAAAGGTCACTTCCTTCTCCATGATTGATCCTTTTTACCTGCTAACTTTCCTCCCGCCCAGTCCCCTGGGCCCTCCGCCGGGTGTCACCTGATAATCCTTCCCCTCAGGAATGTTACCTGACTTGAGCCCTACCTCCCTCCTTCTTTGGACATTTGTCCTTGCGATTACAGGCATGGGTTCCTGCCCAGGTCCTATGGTCACTGGGGCATGACGTTTATTTGCTTACCAGTATTTCTCTATCCAGAGAACCTCTCTTCCCTGTTGCTCATCACTTTTCAGAGGATTAGAACTCTCATGATTATGCCCTTCTTGACGTAGGATGGTGGTAAATCTCTCCTGTGGGAAGAAAGTTGGACTGCGAGTTCAAGAAGTTTGTAATTGAATTGGTTTTTTTTACATTTCCCATGATAACCATCTCCTCAACTCCTTTTCTACTGCCTCTTGTGCCCCAAGGCGACTACTGGCGTCCCTTTGCGTGCCTGTAGAAGAGTAACCTTTCCTCAAAAGCCAGTTACTTTCAATCCGAGTCTGAAGGAATATTAATATACGTGTAACCCTATTATATTTCATTACCTTTTGTTCACACCATGGCCTCTCTCCAGGGAGCCGTTTGGTTGCTTTTTGCTATAAAAGCTTTGTAAGATATGTAGCACTGTCCGGGAGAGGAAGAGTCTTGAATATTGATGCTCATTATAATAGCTAGTTATAACTGTAGCTCTTTTGTCTTCCAGGTATTTATGCCCTTAGCCTAGTGTATCTTTCTACTAAACAAATGGCTTGTAACTCTTACCTCTTTCTCTTAGTCCCACCTCCCAACATTTTGACCCAGCTCCATAAATTTGGGAAGAAAAGTGATAAAGCAATGGAAACAGGAAGAAAATGTTGTTTTATGACTAGAGGGTTGAGATGTTAACCCTGAAGGGTTAGGTGTTTAATTCTAAATAGAATTAAAATAGTGACTCTTCTCTTCCTATTTCTATTCTAGCAAGACCAAGTGCTCCTGGACTGCCCTTTCCAGTGATATCCGAGATGTCAGTAACCACCTGTTTTTATCTGGTGAACATCTTTTTTTTCCCCCTAGAAATATAAGGTTAAGAGTATTGACACCCGCTCCTCCTTTGGTGACTAAAGCAGCATTTTTGTATCTTTCTTTAGGATAAGGATTGACCCCTCCCCGCCTTTAGCTTTCCTTCCAAAACTTAAGTTCTAGGGCTCATATTCCTTCTATTTCTATATGTTTTTGTTTTGATTTTGTTTCCATGAGTACTGTTTGACCTTCCTCACCCGAATTCCAGCTATTACTGTTGACTTGTGGTGACCTCTGTGACTTGTTTTCAAGTCTTGAGTATAATTTTATATGTACCCTATTTTATCTAACAGTTGTTTATTTCACAAATTTGAGAAGTCTACTGTGTGTGTGGTGCTGTAAGGTGAGAAACCTGAGGAAGCTCAACCCCTTTTCACCTGTCTTTTGGAATGTCCATGAAGTCTTCTATATGTTTAGTGGATTTGGCTCAGGGTTGTTGTTATTTGCTTTAAAGAGGGTGGAGCTGAACCAAGTTCTCTTTTCTTTCTGCGGTGTTAGTCTTAACCCTTAATCTGCTGAATTTTTAAGACTAGATAGCTCAGGTAATTAGGAAAATTGCATTAGTAGCTAGGGAATTGGAAGGTTTCTAGGAAAGTAGTGCTGCTTAACCCTTTTATTGCTAAATGTAACCTATCTCAAGGCATCAGAATATTCTTTCTTCCTCTTGCTCTTTTTCTGAGAACTCTGTGGAAATGAGAGATGAGGAGGAGCATTGCAATCCACTTCTCTTTGTGTCTCTGTATGTATATGTGGGTGGGTGGAGTGGGCGAGATTGCTGGTGTGCTTTTGATACCTGTGGCTTAGTTTTCTTGAACTATAGGCTAAAACAACTCAAAGCTCTTTGGCCGCCTCCACCTTTTCTAAAATATGTGTCCTCTGGATCTCCATTAAGAATGTACTTTATAAAACTGCACTGGTTTGGACTAAGTGTGACCGAAGGTTGTTTGCATTTGAGGGATTATAATTCCTTTAGCTGCTACGTACCTTTCCTGGCTTATGCAGGTTCTAAATACGGATTAACTGATGAGAACACAGAGCTCACAAATTGTCTAAGATCTGCTCTTACCCTCTGAGGCATCTTGTGTGGAAAGGAGATGGAGTCTCAGTTTAAAAGTGGTTGGGCATCATCTTTTAAAAACACATGATTGTTAGGGGTGCTGACAGTGAGTGGCTGAAGCCAGGCTGCCTGGTATTACCCCTGGGTTCTTCTTGAGTCTGTCTTCTCCCGGGCCATGAGCATACTGCTTCTCCAGCATTATTCCATTTCCTTTAACAAGTCCTTAAGGTGAAGGAAAATAAAAATTCTAGGTGAACAGAGGGTTTTCTGACTTTTCAGCAGTGATGAATGTGGGTGTCAAATAGACTGATTTCCAAAATATACATAAGGGGAGTAAGTAGAACCAGGATGTTAGGAGACTGCAGAGTATGCCTGCATTTAATAGACTTTGCATGCATTCTCATATAATCGGGAAAGTGATACATTCTAAGAGAGAATATTGCTTCCTGATTTAACTAGGAGCATAACTTTGTAAAACATTAATTTTGGTGTGGGATTAGAGATAATTTTTTTTTTTTCTGAGACGGAGTCTTGCTCTGTCCAAGGCTGCAGTGCAGTGGTGCCATCTCGGCTCACTGCAACCTCCACCTCCCGGGTTCAAGCGATTCTCCTGCCTCAACCTTCCAAGTAGCTGGGATTACAGGTGCGCGCCACCACACCTGGATAATTTTTGTATTTTTAGTAGAGACAGGGTTTCACCATGTTGGCCAGGCTGGTCTCGAGTTCCTGACCTCGTGATTCTCCAGCCTTGGCCTCCCAAAGTGCTGGGATGACAGGTGTGAGCCACCTCGCCTAGCTGAGAGAATAATTTTTACTGTTGTTAAAATTATTGTTATTACAATTATTAAAATTTGTTTAATTTTGGATGCCTATATTGAGTTTTGGTCATGTTGCAGTTACGCAGTCTTCTAAATGCAAAGTAATAGAGTATAAATGTTTAGTTGTAGACTCCTGTCCAAAAGGAGAGAAATTAAAGGTAAAGGATGCCAGGCAGAATTTTAAGCAGATATTAGGAAACAGAATATGAAAGAAGTGGAGTTGTTCATGCAGATTTCTGCTTATATCCTCTTAAAACATGAACTTTAATCCAAAAGTTTGCAGAAAACTGAAAAATATACAGAGAACTTTGTACACTTTTTTTTTTTTTTAAACAGATTATAAACGCAAGGATTATTTAGTTTGGAAAGAGGGAGGGGAGCCTACAGGAATGTTAGTGAGATGTTTGAGATGACAGAATGATAGCTTAAAAATTTCTGCCATTCTTCCTGCCTTGTCTTAAGGACAGATCATGAGTCTACTTGGTGTGGTTACCTGTACTTTCTCAAAGAAAATTCTCCCTCATGGGAGGTGAAAGTGAGGGAATGCCTTGGAATTAAAATCTCTGCCTTGGGAGAGGTGGTAAATTGTTTTAAAAAGAGCTGAAAATTTTATGACCGGTAAATTATGTTTATTATGAAAGCTAAGAAAATAGTGAGACATAATTTAATTTTGTTGATGGGTGAATGGGTCAGAATAATTTTATTTCATGTGTCATAGAATAACCTTTTGTTATTCCCCAAGGCCCTTGGTATTTTATAAATGTATTGCCAGGTTAGTCTTGGGAAGTGTTATCTATCTTCTGTGAAATGTAATAGAGATTTAAAAGATAAGTTAAATGTCACATATGATTTAGAAGAACAGGTTAAAATAATTTTTATTGATAAATACTAGATGTTATAGAGAAGCAAAGAGTTTGTATATGCAGGTTTATATATCCCTTTTTATGTCTCAGTAGCTGAAATTATTCATGGCTACAAAAATCATCCCCATTTTGAAGCAAACTTTTTTTTTTTTTTTTTTTTTTTTTGAGACGGAGTCTCACTCTGCTGCCCAGGCTAGAGTGCAGTGGCTGGATCTCAGCTCACTGCAAGCTCCGCCTCCCGGGTTTACACCATTCTCCTGCCTCAGCCTCCCGAGCAGCTGGGACTACAGGCGCCCGCCACGTCGCCCGGCTAGTTTTTTGTATTTTTTTAGTAGAGACGGGGTTTCACCGTGTTAGCCAGGATGGTCTCGATCTCCCGACCTCGTGATCCGCCCGTCTCGGCCTCCCAAAGTGCTGGGATTACAGGCTTGAGCCACCGCACCCGGCCCTTGAAGCAAACTTTGTATTACTTAAGTGGTTTTCTTTTTTCGTTGAGCCTCCTTTTCTCAATGACCTTTGTTTGAAAGCAGTAGGCAAAAAATTCATTTTGTGCTACCAGCAAAGCATTGGATGTTTGCCCCTCCTTGGGGTTAGGTGAGGCAAAGCCACACTCTCCCCTTGCCTGACTGCCTGTCACCTCCTCCCTCTGTTTTTATTCCTTTCCTACTTCTGTGGTGGCTGATTTGAGCCCTATGAATAGCCAGGCCTTTGAGGAATTAGGGGCAGTCAGAAGCTATTGATACTAAAATTTCTTAAAACCTTTCTGCTAAAAATTGAAAAGTAAAGAATACTTTAATTACCATGAACATATTTTACTGTATTTTCTCCTTTATTTTTCCTTTTTTTTTTTTTTTTTTTTTACAAATTTCTTAGGATCCAGAAACCCTTTTTAAGAAAGTAAAAGAACTACTGAAGGAAAAGAGAAATAGACCAATATTTTAATGAATTTTACCAATGATTACAAGATAACTCTCATTGTTCTTTCAACTTTGAAATTCTTACTTCCATCCATTATTAAATCTTACTATGAATGGTACCCTTAAAACTTCAGAGTTGGAAGGAACTTTAAATGTCATCAAGTCCAAACACCCACTCAGTGCAACAGTCACTTCTTGCAGTTGTAGGTTGGAAACATCAAGGGGCTAAGAGGTGGAAACTGGATAAACAAATGGTGGAGGAGGAGCAGAAATTTTGGATTCTGCATTTCCTTTACTAAATTTCAGGATCTTGGGAATGGCTGGAGTAGTAGAAAGAGATTATGTAAAAGGAACAGATTTACTACAAGCTGTGAGACTGAAAGGAAAAAGATTAAGGAAATTGGCCCTCACGCCCTCTATTGCTTGGCGCTGTAACAGTTAGGGAGAGTCAATTTGCCCTTTAAATATTTGTTTAAATTTCTTTCCTCCAAGGTGGGAATAGAGCAGATAAGGGAATGCAAATGAGAATTAGCATAACAGAATTGAATTAAAGGAAACATTCTCACATGGAAGATGGGAAAATTCCATCCTTGATGGTGGTTATGACTGGTCCTTAGTAGCTACCTGGGCATTTTGTTAGGGTGGCAAATACAGGTAGAGTTTATGGTGTCCTGTATAATTTTCTGGAGTTCTGATTTTGTAACTCATTTCCTGTCTTGTGAGTAGTGTCATGTGACGGCTTTGGATTTGTAATTTCTTTTAAGATTTAAAATACTGTAAGGACCCAAGACAGGATGATTTATAAACCATTTTTGATACTGAAGGTCACAGAAAACCAAAGAGCATACGTTGGTAGTTGGCCTTACGTCTTAGATCTGTCTGTGTTTTATTTTCACTGTCAGAACTTTAGGATCAAGTAGAAAAGATACCCTTCATCTCTATTTTTACAGCATTATTGATATATTTATATATATCAATGTATAATTAAAATACAATAAACTGCATATTTATTCATGAAACCATTTCTGTAGTCAAGATAATGAATATAGCAGCCACCTTCAAGTTTCCTGCTTCCGCCTTTGTTATCCTTCCCTCTCACACATCCTTGTCCTCCCATCTCCAGATTACCACTGACTTTCTTTCTGTAACTGTAGATTAGTTTGTGTTTTCTAGAATTTTATATAAATGGAATCATACAGGATGAACCCCTTTGCTGGGGGCTTCTTTTATTGTGATGTTTGGTCTTGTATAGATCAATGGCTTTTTCCTTTATATTGCTGAGTACTAGTACATTGTATGGATTTACACAATTTGTTTATTCATTTACCCTATTGATGGACATTTGGGGTGTACCCAGTTTCGGGAGTGCAGTTTTTGTCTGAACATTCACGTACAACTTTTTGGGCTGGACGTATGTCTTCATTTCTCTTGGGTAAGTACCCATGAGTGGAATGACTGGGTCATATGGTAGATCTGTGCTTAATTGAGAAATTGCCAAACTGTTTTCCAAATTTGTATCATTTTTACGTTCTCACCAGCAATGTAGAAAAGTTCCAATTTCCTGTCAACTCTATGATCAGTCTTACATTTTAGCCATTCTAGTGGGTATGTGGTGATATCTCAGTATACCTTATTTATTTTTTATTTTATTTTTTTATTTTTTGAGATGGAGTTTCACTCTTGTTGCTCTGGCTGGAGTACAGTGGCACAATCTCGGCTCACTGGAGCCTCTGCCTCCCAGGTTCAAGGGATTCTCCTGCCTCAGCCACCTGAGTACCTGGGATTACAGGAGGCTGCCACCACACCCAGCTACTTTTTGTATTTTTAGTAGAGATGGAGTTTCATCATGTTGGCCAGGCTGGTCTTGAACTCCTAACCTCAGGTCATCCACCCGCCTCGGCCTCCCAAAGTTCTGGGATTACAGGCGTGAACCACTGTGCCCAGCCTCAGTCTGCTTTAATTTGTCATTCCCTAATGATGTTGAACATCTTTTCTTGTCCTTACTTGCTATTTGTATATCTTTCTTAAGAATCTGGTCGGCTGGGTGCGGTGGCTCACGCCTGTAATCCCAGCACTTTGGGAGGCTGAGGCGGGCGGATCACAAGGTCAGGAGATCGAGACCACAATGAAACCCCGTCTCTACTAAAAATACAAAAAATTAGCCGGGCGCGGTGGCGGGCGCCTGTAGTCCCAGCTACTCAGGAGGCTGAGGCAGGAGAATGGCATGAACCCGGGAGGCGGAGCTTGGAGTGAGCCGAGATCACCCCACTGCACTCCAACCTGGGGGACAGAGCGAGACTCCGTCTCAAAAAAAAAAAAAAAAAAAAAAAAAAAAAAGAATCTGGTCAAGATTTTGCCCATTTGCTATCAATGTATCTTCCTTGAAGAATCTGCTCATGATTTTTCCTCCCTCCCTCCCTTTCTTCATCCCTCCCTTCCTCCCTCCCTCCCTCTTTCTGTCTTTTGTCTTTGTTTTGTCTGTCTTTCTTTTATCTGTTTTTCATTTTGTCTTTGAAATGGTGGTCTCACTGTGTTGCCTGCAAATTGGAATGCAGTAGTGCAGTCATGGCTCACTGCAGCCTTAATCTCCTGGGCTCAAGGAATCCTGCCTCAGTCTCATAAGTAGCTGGGACTACAGGCGTGTGTCACCGCTTCTGGCTGTCTTTTTATTTTCTTAACAGTGTATTTTGAAGAACCAAAAACTTTATTTTGATGGAGTCCAATTTTTTTTTTCGTTTTTGTTGTGTGTGTCATACTTCAAAAATCTTTGCTAAAATTATGGTCGCTAAGATTTTCTCCCCTTTTTTTTTTTTTTTTTTTTTGAGATGGAATCTCGCTCTGTCACCCAGGCTGGAGTGCAGTGGCACAATCTCGGCTCACTGCAAGCTCCGCCTCCCAGGTTCACGCCATTCTCCTGCCTCAGCCTCCTGAGTAGCTAGGACTACAGGCGCCCACCACCACGCCCAGCTAATGTTTTGTATTTTTAGTAGAGAGGGAGTTTCACTGTGTTAGCCAGGATGGTCTCAATCTCCTGACCCGCCCGCCTCGCCTCCTCAAGTGCTGGGGGTGTGAGCCACCGTGCCGGCCTGTTTTGTTTTTTGTTGTTGTTAAAAGAGAATGGATCTCACTTTGTTGCCTGGGCTGGAGTGCAGTGGTACAATCATAGCTCACTGCAGCCTTGAAACTCCTGGGCTCAGCCTCCCCAGTACCTGGGACTGTAGGCATGCACCACCATGCCTGGCTAATTTTTTTCTTTTCTTTTTTTCTTTTTTTCAGGCAGGGTCTCACTCTGTCACCCAATCTGGAGTGCAGTGGTGCACTGACAACTCAGTTGCAGTGTCGACTTCCTGGGCTCAAGCAATCCAATTGCCTCGGTCTCCTGGAGTATCTGGGACTACCGGCATGCACCACAATGCCTGACTGATTTTTTTATTTTTCATTTTTTTAATTTATAATGATGGGGTTTCACTATGTTGCCCAGGCTGGTCTTGAACTCTTGGGCTCAAGTGATCCTCCTAACTTGGCCTCCCAAAGTGCTGGTATTAAGGCATGAGCCACTGCACCTGGCCTAATTTTTTTTGTTTTATTTTTGTAGAAATGGGGTCTCGCTAGGCAGGGTACGGTGGCTCACGCCTGTGATCCAAGCACTCTGGGAGGCTGAGGTGGGTGAATCACAAGGTCAGGAGTTTGAGACCAGCCTGGCCAAGAGACCGGCCTGTCCAATGTGGTGAAACCCCATTTTCTACTAAAAATACAAAATTAGGCCGGGCGCGGTGACTCATGCCTGTAATCCCAGCACTTTGGGAGGCCGAGGTAGGCGGATCACGAGGTCAAGAGATCGAGACCATCCTGGCCAACATGGTGAAACCCCGTCTCTACTCAAAATACAAAAATTAGCTGGGCGTGGTGGTGTGCGCCAGTAATCCCAGCTACTTAGGAGGCTGAGGCAGGAGAATAGCTTGAACCTGGGAGGTGGAGGTTGCAGTGAGCCAAGATCGCACCACTGCACTCCAGCCTGGCGACAGAGTGAGACTGTCTCAAAAAAGTAAAATATAAAAATTAGCTGGGTGTGTTGGCGGTTGCCTGTAATCCCATCTACTCGGGAGGTTGAGGCAGAATTGCTTGAACCCAGGAGACTGAGGTTGCAGTGAGCCATAGATCATGCCGTTGCACACCAGCTTGGGTGACAGAACGAGACTTCAACTCAGAAAAAAAAAAAAAGAAAGAAATGGGGTCTCACTATGTTGCCCAGGCTGGTCTCGAACTCCTGGCCTCAAGTGATCCTCCTGCCTTGGCCTCCCAAAGCGCTGGGATTACAAATGTGAGCCACTGTGCTCGGCTGCTCTCTTTTCTTCTAGAACTTGTATAGATTTAGCTTTTAAATTTGCCTCTTTTCTATCGTGCATATGTGAGTTCCACACATTCACCTTGGGATATAAATTGTCACCTGTGGTCAACACAGAACATTTCTGATACTCTGAGGATTTCGGGACTTTCATTTCATTTATCGTGGAAACTTTTTTTTTCTTGTTAGGTGGTGGTGGTAGCAACCTTTTGTTTTCCTGTATTCAGTATGCTACAGATTGTATAATGCCAGTCTTCCTGTTTATAAATATTAATGAATGTTTAGCATCTTTATAGATAAGGAAAATTAATTCGTTCTGGACTAGGGTAAGGAATAACAACAATAACAGTAGCAGTAGTAAAAGCAGGTGTTCGTTGCATACTTAACTGTATCCCTAGTGCAGTGCTAAAGAGCCTTAGATTTATTATCTCATTAATCTCTACATTGACCTTAAAAAATAGGTACTGTTATTATTCCTATTTTATAGGTAATGAAACTGGAACTCAGATCAAGCAGCCTGCTTGATGACGTTGAACTAGTTAGTTACAGAGCTAGGATTGATACCTAGGTCTAGCTGATTCAAAACTCATGGACTTATTCACTACATTATACTGACAGTTTATGTGTGTCTGGTTTTTGTGTCTGCAGTGTAAGAGTATTCACTGCTAGGAATTTCTTAGAAAATTTTGGTGGTATTCCCTTAGAGTTCTTTGGTCATCTGCAGTCTATCAAAATGAACTGGATTCTCCTAGAGTTCAGCTGGCAGGAAAAAAGTACTAGGCTTAGATGTAAAAAGGGTAGTGGCTAAATGCCTGTTTTTTTGCATTTAGTAATTTAGACTTTGAAGCCATTGGAAGAATCTTAATTAAACATTTTGTAGGCATGAAAAAATAGCTTTTACAGTACTTGCAAAACCTATCTTTCCCTTGGCTCATGAGTTATTAGGATGATGCTTAAATTATTATTTTTTAATGTAACTATCTATCTCCTTTGTAAGTAGAACAGCTCTAACAGCATCACCTGTCAGGAGTTTTAGTTGTTTAAATTGCTGAGAGCCACAAGTAGTGGTAACAATGTTACAGGGAGGGGGAAGCTGTTACTGGACCATCTCTATAGTTATCCTTTTTATATTTTAGGTTTGACGTTTGGTATTCTTAAAGACCTCTGTTTGTGCCCCTGAAATTTGACTGTTGTAATGATTGCAAATGACTAATAGCCAGAATCTCTTCTGAGTCTGGGAACTGCTGAAGTTTGTTCTTTAGACCTGGCAGTTATTTGCCAGTGGTTAATAATTAAGACATTGGCACAGAGGTCCAAGTACCTGGAACTGGGATTTGTTTCTGATGACTGGTGGTGAGGAGCAGGGAATAGAGTTTCTCTTGATTTCCTGAGTCTACACGTATCTACTCTAGATCCAAAGACTGACCAAGAAGTCATGAGAGTGTCCTATCAGGTTCAGTTCTTGCTCTTTAAGAAATTGTAATTTCAATCATGCCTATAAAAGAGGGATAGGAAAAGCTCTAAGGCTACGATCTTAGACTTCAGATGCTGTAGAAATTCATAGAAGTGAGGGAATTAAGTGGAAAGGCTACTGGAGTGACAGAAGACCTACGTTTCAAAATCTTAGAATGCTGGAGTCAAAAGGATGCTAAGAATTATCTAATTCAGCTCCTTTTGTTTTTTTGTTTTTTAAGAGTCAGAGTCTTACTCTTGCCCAGGCTGGAGTGCAGTGGTGCAGTCATGGCCACTGCAGCCTGGAACTCCTGGGCTCAAACAGTCCTCCCACCTCAGACTCCAGAGTAGCTGGGACTGCAAGTGCACGCCACCAGGCCCAGCTATCAACCCCTTTACTTTATAGATTAAGAAATGTCGACATAGACAAGCGATCTGTCCAAATTTACATCTAGAAATAGAACCTTTATCTCCCACCCCCTCTGAATTATTCTTTCCATTCGTAGCTGCTTAGTTGTGTCTTTACCACTAATTAACCATGTGAACTCTAAGCAAGTTATTTTACTTTTCTTCGTCTTTTTATCTCTTGTAAAATTAGGGGGTTATTGTGAATCATATCTAACATCTCTGCTAATGCCCCAGATTCTGTAAATGACCCAGAATGTAATTGCGGGCAGTGTTACTTAGCTTCCTAGAAGATGGGGGATATGACTGGGTCTTGAATAAAATCCAAGATTTGGCAGAGTAGAGAGGGAAAGGATTCATGAGATGGGGAGCAGTAGAACAAAGGCTTATGTGTGAATGTGTGACTGTAGTAAATAGAAATGGCCTGATGATAGCAATTATATGCAGGTCAGTAGAACCATTTAAGAAAGATAAAGCCACTTCATAGAAATTATTTTATCCCTGGTTAGGGCTTTTAGGTTCCCTTTCTATAAAAACCTGCAGAAAGCAGGATTGAAAATTAGCATTTTGTAACAGGTTGTAATACATGTTGATGTCCATTTTTGGCCATGTGATATGTGGTGATGACAGTAAGTAAATTGGAATATCCAAGAATGAATAGTGTTAAGGTCAGTTTTCGGCAAGTTATTTCCGCTACTTAGATGGAGTTTAAAAAGTTAAGTTTATTTGATTTTCAGTCCTTATCAATTTTAATACATCGATCTTTTTAGACTTTCAGAAATTAATCTAGATTTTAAAAGATATGACTCTTCAGCTGGATCTCAAGGATATATACAAGAACTATGGGCTCAGATGGGTAATGCCATTGTGGAAACAATCTGAGTCTATCTTTGGGCCCTGTTGCTTCTTCTCAATGTTCTCTAATACAGTACAATTTAGCTTTTGATTGCATGCTTATTTGAAGTATTCTTATGTCTTTCTTGAATGCAAAAATATATGTTTATATCTTATTCTGGGGTCTTATCTCCCATGTAGATTGTAAGGTTTCTAAGAGTAGTGGTAGTATTTAGCTCATGTTAGTTAATATCCTTTATGTATTTTATATTTTAGTTTTAATGTTAACCTTGGGCATCTTTTTTTTTTTTTTTCCCTCATCTTAAGGTTTGCTTTCTTTCTTTCTTTCTTTCTTTTTTTTTTTTGATAGCCTTGGGAATCTTATTATATTCAAGGCTCTCTTTTCTGTGATCTAATATAGGAGATTGACAGTTTTGAAAACATTAATTCTCTCTCACCAAAGTAACTATGGGGCAGAGAGAATCACTAATGTAACTGTATCTGATCAGAAGAACTCTGTTGAGAAGAGATTATTATTTATCTCTGGAGAGAGATATAGTTTTGACTTGTGTTTAATGAAATAACATGTCTGTAGGATTAAAAAAACCTCTACATTTTATATAGTGTAAGGCTATCAACTTTTATTATTAAAAATGAAAGCAGGCACTTTGGGAGGCCGAGGTGGGCAGATCACCTAAGGTCAGGAGTTCGAGACCAACCTGGCCAACATAGTGAAACCCAGTCTCTACTAAAAATACAAAAATTAGCCAGGCGCGGTGGTGCCCACCTGTAGTCCCAGCTACCCCGGAGGCCGAGGCAGGAGAATTGCTTGAACCCGGGAGGTGGAGGTTGCGGTGAGTCGAGATTGCGCCATTATACTCTAGCCTGGGCGACAGAGCGAGACTCTATCTCAAAATAAATAATAAAAATGAAAGCAGGATTTAACTCAGTGCCCTTAGGGATTGTTAACATACATTTAAAGTGAATGCTAAGTTCCCGTATTATTTGAATCTATTAATATGATCTTTAATGGCTACAGAAATATTAAATGAAGAGAACAAGGGAGAGTTTTCAAGTCCTCAGGATATGTCTGGATATCCACAAAAAGTACTAGTGGCAGTAGGAGTGCACCATTTTTTTCATAAGCACATATACTCCCACCCAGAGCTATAAGAGTTTCTTCAGTTCCTTCATTTGGCCGTAGAAGCAAAATAGTTTTGGACTATTCTAAAATTATTTCATCTTGCATGGGGCCTAGAGGGATATTTTTAGTTTTCTTAGTTTTTGTGAAAGATATGTGTCAGGCTTAGAGGTCTCTAGTGATTTCTTTCTTGATTCTTGTATGTTTAAAAGATGGGAGTTGGTCTTAGTTAGCAGCTCTTTGCATCCGCCAGTGCTGTTCGTTACTTAGTTCTAGGTCTGTGGGTGACGTCTGTTTCCTGTGATGGAAACCGCAAGAAGAAGTGGTGAGAAGCCACTGTGGGATATGTATTATCAGGCAAGCAGCAGGCATTGGGCTGCCCTCAAAAAGAGCAGTAGTACCTAAGTACAGTCTTTAAGAAGTCGAAAGAGACCCTAGAAATGATCTGACCCAGCCTCTTGAAATGAGGAGGACACTGAGGCCTAGTGGTATTAAGTTGCTCAAAGTCGTATAATTAGATGACTTAGTTTTAGACTCCACTAATATTTTTTTCAATATTCTTTCTCACATTTCTTTGTCATTGCTAAACTTTGTAACTGTGTCTTGTCAGAGTGTTTCCTTAAGCAAAATACCACTGGAGAAGAATAAATACTGATAGGCATTTTGTATATGAGAACTGGATGATGATGTTTTGCTTTTAGATGATGTGCTAATGATTTTTTATGTGTGCTTTTTTTTGAAAACATATATATTTTTGAAACAATATGTAAGAACCCCAAATTTCTATTTTTCATTTTTATGTTACATAGTGTTTGTATATTTTAGTCATTATCTCTATGCACAAATATTTTTACAACATTGCCTTTATAGTTTACAAATGTTTTTTGCTTTTAAAATAGTGTCATAAAAATTTTCCAGCTTTCCAATCTTTGAAAATTGCTACCTTAATTTGAAATGGAAATGTATGTGTATTCTAAAAGTGATAGTTTTTTTCCTAAGAAAATACAAATGCATATAAAAAGAGTAAAACAGCCCTGTACTTTGTTTTTCAGAAATTAGTTTTTTTTGATGGTTAGAACCAAAGAGAACAATACGTGATACATGGAAGTTTCTTTGGATCCTAAGTACTTTGGTGTGAAATTTTATGTATGTTTGTGTTAGAACATAGTTCAACACAAGTACAATTGCTAGAAGTATCAGAACAACCTTATTTTAATGCTTGCTTGTATTTCTGGTGATAGAGAAATAATAAGATTTCATCTTCATGCTCTTCTCCCCTCCTCCCTAAGATTTTTTCAAAATCTTATTCTGGATGTGTACCAGGCCAGAAAATATTTACTATGGTTTCATAGGATCAAGTCTGGCTTTTTCAGTAGTAGTATAATTTTTGGATTAGTTAAGCGGTTGTCAGTAGGGGTAGGATTATTTCTGGATATTCAGGAGTGGTGTAAAAAAAGAGATTATTTAGAAATGAAAGGACTTTGGGAGTGGGATTTAAAACAGGGTGTCCTCATACTTGGTGCCTGTATGTAGAAGCGGTAGCAGTTGCAGAAACTTCCTGCTGTCTGCTAGGCCTTGGGTGTGTCACACACATGCCCACCCTCCAGGAAGAGTAGATGTCCTGCTACTCACATCATAACATGGGAGGAGAAGACAGTTGCTACGGCGATTGGGAAACAGCATTCCTGAGTCACTGACTATTTCTAAATGAATGGACAACACCTCTTTTTTTAAAGGAGCGATCACAATCTTCTCTAAGCCCAGGCAGCAGAGGGAGAGGCCTCGTAAGAAAGGAAGAGCAAGTATCAGTATTTGAAGTTGGAGAAATATGTTGAAATTTTGGAAAAATTGGTTAACATTATGTTTTGTTTCCTGTACATGTATTCAAAAGTTGTATTGGAACCTTAGAATGTTTGAAAGGAAGGAAGCTTTGCTTACTGTTCTCTCCCCAAATGACAGACTATGCATGCTGGCTTTCACCTCCTGGACAGCGGAAGATACTGGTGTGCCTGCTATACCTTGTGATAACTTGATAGGAAAGTAGGACTTCCAGACTCTGAGCACTTTCTCTATTGTTTGCCCAAACCATGCGTGCTTTATAGTGCAAGGGCTAGCACTTTGTGTGGATGGACTTGGAGGAATGCAGCATCCTCAGCCTGGTTTCTACCTGTTCTGCTGTGCTGGGATAGTGAAACCAGCGTGGCCTTTCCTCTTTCCCTCTGGGCTATCAACTACCTAGGATGTGGGCTGCCAGTTGCAGGGCTGTAGGATGAGCTGAGCTGTAGGCAGAAAGTTACTTTTTCCCTTTCCCCAAGATACTTGCCTTCTTGGACTATTAGAGAAGTGATACTTTGGACCTGTTAGAGGATCCAATTCTAATATTAAGATAGTTTTCCCCTCATTTTAATTATAATTGGGAAATAAGGTTTATTGGAAAGCAGACTCACCAACAGTTGTAGACAGTTGTGCAGGGCATTTAGTTAGTTGCTTAACATTTATAAGTAAATTATTTCAAATTTATAAGCAAATTATTGAAATACAGAACGGACTACAGTTACTACTGTTCTTTATATGGCATTTCTAACTTATGCTTGACATTGGCCACTGCCTAGAATCTTTCATTGCTCCCGGGTGGGGTTAGGAAAAAGATGCTGATTTTGAAAGGCAGGGGTAGATTGATAGAACTCTTTTAATTAGGAATGAAAGATCTTGGACTGTCTTCTGTGTTTCCTTTGTTGGCTGTTGTATGAATTCTAACAAGTTTATTATTTATTTATTTATTTTATGTTTTCTCAGCTTTATTGAGGTATAATTGATACACAAATTGTTTATATTTATGGTATACAACATGATGTTTTGATATACATATACGTTGTGAAACTGATGAGTTTAACTCTCCAGTGCTTAGTTTAGCTGTGGGGCTGCTGAGGCACTGTGAATCAAATGGAGGAGCTGCTACAGTCTTACCTAATCCTTCAGCACTTTTTTCTCAGTGGTCATGGAGAACATGAGCCTATCATTTCCATTCTGGGGACTGCTAGGTAATCTTCAGCCTTCTTTCCCTTAAAGACATTTAGCTTTTCTAGGTTTATAGTTTATATTTTTAAATGCCTGGTCATTTTGTGCCCCTCTTCTAGATTTTCTTTCCTCTGAGATACCCTTTTTCTTTCCTTTATTTTCTTTTTGAAGTGGGTACTCCAACTCTACCAACTCCTGTGTAGGCTGCAGGCACCAGTAAGTGGTGATGTCAGAATCTAGTTTGTTTCTCTGTAAATGCTAGATGAAATATTGGTTCAATTGCTGTTGTCTTTGGGCCATTGCTTGAAAATGGAAGGGAAAGTTCTTCTGTGCATTTAAAGTTGTCCATTATTTCATTTTCCCTAGTTCTAATTGACTTCTGTGTAAGGAGTGGGAATTGAAGAAGGGAAACTAGCCAGTTTCAGTGGTTCCATCATATATTATTTAACTTTTACAAAGTACTTTGCAAAACAAAGTGCTTTATATCCATTTTATTATTTATTCTTCATACTAGTCTTCTGAGACAACACAGCCCTAGAGATAGGAAGACTGAAACTGTGGTTGATTTTTAAAAGCTTACCCTGACTTTACATTCCTTTAGTGGAAATGTGATAAATTTTGTGGCAAAGCTAGATCAGGCCTCAATGGTAATTGAATTCAAGTCCCTATTATGGCCCTCTGTTGCCTCAGTACCCTAAGGAGCTATGTCAGTCCTGAATAAAGAAATTAATCAGAGCTGGACCCTTATCTCTGTTCTGCATGATTCTAAGTGACATATGCCTTACCTTACCTGTTCTTTCTGGGTAGGTAGATTAGGATATAAAAGGAAATTATTTTTGGCTGTAGTGATACTTATTTCCCATTTTACCCATAGGTAGACTTTGTCATGATTGTGGGCTTGTTTTTCAAAGGAGGTAGAAGACCCGCTAGTTGATATGCTATCCCATAATTGAATATTTTCTCCAAGGACAACTCACAGATATGTCCTGTGGGCTTCAGTCAAGCAAGGTTCCTTGGTCTCATTCATAAGGAAAGACATTACTCTTGAAAGTTTGATCTAATGGTTTACTGAGCTATTCGTAACGATCATAGTGTGCTGTCATAGACCTTGACTTGAAACTTACTTTTCTCAGTTTGAGTAGAGTAATGAAAGAATAAATATACTGTGTTTCGGATGATGCTCCTAAACCTATACTGATGCTAATTTTAAAATGTATTTATTAAAATGTGGGCTACCTCATTTGAATAAGACATTATTTTACCCTCATGCAATTAGTCTGGTTCACAGAAAAACTTACAACAAATGTTCTGTTAAGAAGGTTCTAATATAGTCCGGGTGCGGTGGCTCACACCTGTCATCCCAACACCTTGGGAGGCCGAGGCGCGTGGATCTCTTGAGGTCAGGAGTTCAAGAGCAGCCTGACCAATATGGTGAAACCCTTTCTCTACTAAAAAAAATAGAAAAGTTAGCCAGGTATAGTGGTGTGCACCTGTAATCCCAGCTACTTGGGAGGCTGAGGCTGGAGATCACTTGAACCTAAGAAGGCAGAGGTTGCAATGAGCCAAGATCACACCACTGCACATTAACCTGGATGACAGAGTGATACTTCATCTCAAAAAAAAGGGAGTTCTTTTTTGTGTGTGTGTCTACGATTTTATTTTTATTTTTTATTTTTATTTATTTATTTTTTATTATACTTTTAAGTTATAGGGTACATGTGTACAACGTGCAGGTTTGTTACATATGTATACATGTGCCATGTTGGTTTGCTGCACCCGTTAACTCATCATTTACATTAGGTGTATCTCCTAATGCTATCCCTCCCCCTCCTGCAACCCCACGACAAGCCCCAGTGTGTGATGTTCCCCATCCTGTGTCCAGGTGTTCTCATTGCTCAGTTTCCACCTATGAGTGAGAACATGCGGTGTTTGGTTTTCTGTCCTTCTGTTAGTTTGCTCAGAATGATGGTTTCCAGCTTCATCCATGTCCCTACAAAGGACATGAAATAAAAGGGAGTTCTAATATAAAATATTTAGAACTTGACTTGAGTGAGTCCTTTAGTTACTTTTGTGTAATAATTGTGGCTAAGTGTATAATTTATAGACAACGAATAGATTTTTCCTTATGCCATACTGTTGGCGTAAAGCATTCACTAGTCTATCTTCAGGTATGTATTTTACAAGAAGTCTTGCAGCACATTTGCCTTTACAGAATGATCTCTCACCACTCCATTTTATTTATGATCTCAGCGGTCATAAGAGGTATGTGTGGGGGGTTAGTAAATGGGGGAACTGAAGCATGAATAATTAAACTTGTTTGCTCAAAATCATACTTGTAGTTTTCTAGGAAACCAGAAATAAAAATCAGGACTCAAGAGCCTTTTCCTTCAGCAAAGTGCTAGATAAATTCCAGAGTTCAGCAATTTACTTAATGTATTAGTTTCCTATTGCTTATAACATCACCCCAAACTTACCAGCTTAAAACACATTTATTAGCTCATAGTTCTGTTGGTCAGAAGTTTGGCATGGATTATGTATCTGGGTTCTCAGAATATCACAAGGCTGAAATCAAAATGTCAGGCTGGGCTGAGTTCTCACCTGGAGGCTCTGGGGGAAAATCTGCTTCCAGGCTCATTCAGATTGTTTGCCAAATTCAGTTCCTTGCAGTTATAGGGCTGAGGTTCCTATTTCTTTGCTGGCTGTCACTGGGGGACTGTTCTCAGTACCCAGAGGCTGCCTCTAATCCTTGCCTTTTGGCCCCATCTACCTTCATGCCAGAAATGGCATCCCGAATCCTTGTGTCTCTGACCTCTAGATTTAAAGAGTTCATGTGATTGGGTCAGGCCCACTTGGATAATTCCCCTTTCTTAAAAGTCAGTTGTGCCTGAGCCAGGCATGGTGCTGTATGCCTGTGGTCCCCACTACTTGGGAGGCTGAGGCAGGAGGATTGCTGCAACTCAGGAGTTCAAGACCAGCCTGGCAACATAGTGACCTTGTCTTTAAAAAAAAAAAATCAGTTGTACCTAAAATGTAATCTAATCACAGGAGTGATATCCTATCATATTCACAGTCCTGATGATTATACAGGGTATGTACATCAGGCTAGCAATCTTGGGGGACGTCTTAGACTTCCACCTATCACATTAAACATGTTCTTCACACTAAATTAGCCCATGAGCAAAGGTGGATGTCAGAAAAGAGAGAAGTAGGAGTGGACTGTGTATACTGAGGGAGTTAGTGAATTGTGTTGTGATTATACATATAAGAAAACCTGGCTGGGCATGGTGGCAGGTGCCTGTAATCCCAGCTACTCGGGAGGCTGAGGCAGGAGAATCACTTGAACCCGGGAGGCGGAGGTTGCAGTGAGCCGAGATCATGCCATTGCACTCCAGCCTGGGCGACAAGAGCAGGACTCTGTCTCAAAAAAAAAAAAAAAAACACAAAAAACAAAAACCTTTGTAGTTCCTACGGATCCTGGGCCTCCCAGAATCGTCAGAGTGTAAGGACCAAGTGGCATTCAGCTGTGCTGTTCTGGTGGTAGTCTATTTAGCCAAGAACTCAAATGTAATTGTAGTTGTCTATTGCAAGTTAGCCTTAACAAAATCTTTAGAAAGTAATGAAATATAGGCTTACAGTGTGGGTTTTTATTTCCTGTGTGCTAGCTACATGGTTCTTGCAATTACTGTCCATGATTAATTGTCCATGTGAAGCACAGAAGTAGGAATTAGAAACACTTTTTGCTATGTAGAATGTACTCTGTGTTCAGAGTAATGTTTAGTCATATTCTCTTTTTAGATCCCTGCTAACCTCTCTGCTGCTAAGAACTACCCAGTTACCTTTTGCTTGGCTACATGAGCATCCTGTGCCAAGAGACCATGCTTAGTTGTCTGAGTGTTCTCTGGGTAAAGTGAAAAGTTAAAGATTCAGAGAATCAAGTGGAGGTAAATCAGTCTCTTGGATGAGTTTTCTTGTGTCTTGAATTTACAATAGGTTCACTTCTGTTACTAAGCAAACAGAGGGAGCCTCTGTGCAGAAGACTGCCATTGGCCTGTTTTTAAAAAGCTGAAGTATTAATACACACAACCGCTACCACCGCAAGAACAAATCCAAATATGCAAAATAAGTTTTAAACTTCATTTATGTTTTCTGATAATAATAATCAGGGTGTTTCAAACTCATTAAGTTATTTATTAGCTTGGCCTTACAGGGAATAAATACCTTGGGATCTTTTGACTTTTTTGTTGTCGTTGTTGTTGTAAACTATTATAAAGTATCTAGGAAGTTTCTAATTTCCTGTAGATGGTACCAAAAGATTTATCTTACCACATATTACATTAGGATGTGGTAACTGAATCAGAACTTGAATTACTCTCTGGAAGGGGGGGAGTAAAGGGACAGCTTTTAATTTTTATGTTGATGGATGGTCTTAGTGCAGAGAAGAACCCAGCCAAATACATTTATATTTGATGCTGTTACTTTTGATGTACTCCACCTTTGAGCAATTTGTATTGATTTAAGTGAGATTTGATAGCATTGAGAATCTTTTGGAGAAGTTTATTTTAATACATGCAATTCTATTAAATTATTTTCCTGTACCAGCTAATGACTTTTAGACATTTATCTAGTCATCTAATTCTGTTGCATAAAAACTCCTATGGAATAAATGTTTTTCTACCCCTTTAAAAATATTTTATGTTTTCATTAATAATTATTTGCATATAAATGAAAGATAGAAAACATAAGAAACAAAAATCTAATGTGTGTATAAAAGGTGGCATTGCCACTGTTAGATGGAGTCTTCCGGGCAGAGAAAAACTGAATACCATCTCACAGTCATAGACCAGGTTCACATTCTCTGAGTGTTTACAAGTGCACCTAGATTCTAAGGACATCACTTGGCCAGGACATAAGTAAGACCTGGGAAACGGTTTGCCACAGTTGAGCATCTGGCAGGCCTGCAGTGAGGGCCAAGTACTAGACATTCAACAGGAATATGGTCAGGGGAGTACACTGCTCTGTATTTTCTGCTTCTGAGCTTACCGTATACAACCTCCAGATCTCCTGAATAAGTCGAAGCGGTAAAGTTCTGTGGGGTGGAATGAGTATCCTTGACAGTCCAGGTAGTAGAGCAGAGAAGGAAAGAAAAAAACTGTTAACGTGGTCCAGACAGGCCAACCATCTGGGTCAGGTTCACCCAGGTATTGTCTATTTTAAAAGCCAGAACAAAAGCAGATGATGGTGATGACAGGCTTCAAGGGTCTGGCTCAAGTCTCATTGTTCCCTTTTAACTGGTGGTTCTCTGTACTTGGCACATACAGTCATCCTGGAATCTTTATCCCAGGGATTTCCTTCAATTTCCTCATGTGTTAGGTTTCATTTCCTGTATTTCAAGTCTTGCACTTTTTTGGTTCGCATCCTCTTTTTGGTGGAGCAAGTCCTACAGTAGCTTCCTGCAGTATATGGGAACAGATTTTTAAAGCTTAAATGCCTAAAAATGTCTATTCTAAGCTGACATTTGATTGATAGTTTTTGTTGGGTATAGATTTGTAGTTTGGAAATTATTTTTCTTCAGATTTTTAAAGGCCTTGTTCCATTGCCACCCAGCTGTTGATATTATTGTTAAGAAACCCAGAACTACTCTGATTCCTTTATATATGACCTGTTTTCATCCTTTCTGTGGAATTTTGTAGGATTTTGTTTGTATTCCAGTGTTTTGAAATTTCACCATTATATGCCTTTGAATAATCTATTTTTGTCCTTTGTGCTAGAGACTTACCCTTCAATACTGGGAAATTTTCTTTATTTCCTTGATAACTTGCTCTGTATTTTATGTTTTCTCCTATTATTTGGATATTGGTCCTCCCAAACTGGTCTAATTTTCTTTTCTTTTTGCTGTACTTTTTGGGGAATTTCCTTAATTCTTCCAGTCCTTTTATTGAGTTTTAATTTCTGTTCTCATATTTTAAACTTCTAATGAGCTCTTTTTCCCTCTGAATGTTTCTTGTGGATATTAATGATTTTTAAAACATCTTTCTTCTTGTTGCATACTGTTTATATGGCAAGTTGCTTCCCCCAGCCCCCTTTTCTCTCATGTTAGGAGCTTTCCTCAGATGTCTGATAATCCTGGATTGTCTACTCATGTTTAAGAATGAGGGATTACAAAGCAGATTGGAAACTCTAGATGCATGGGTAGGATTTGAAAGCTGGTTGCTTTGCTGTAGGACAGCACCATCCAATAGAAATCTAACGTGAATCACATTGTAAGTTTAGATTTTCTAGTTTTAGAAACATGTGAAATTAAGTTTAATGTAATATATCTAAAATATTACTTCAATATGAATGAAATATAAAAATTATAACGAAATATTTTACTTTTTTTATATTGTTATGAACTGCAGTGTTTATTTCACATTTACAGACATCTCAACTGAGATGCTAAATTTTTATTTATTTATTTATTTTGAGACAGTCTTAAGGTGTTGTCCAGGATAGAGTACAGCAATGTGATCTCAGCTCACTGCAACCTCTGCCTCAGGGGCTCAGCTGATCCTCCCACCTCAGCCTCCTGAGTAGGTGGGACTACAGGCAAGCACTACAATGCCTGGTTAAATTTTGTTTTTTTTTGATACAGAGTCTTGCTCCTGTCGCCCAGGCTGGAGTGTAGTGGTGCAATCTCGGCTCACTGCAACCTCTGCCTCCTGGGTTCAAGCAATTCTGCCTCAGCCTCCCAAGTAGCTGGGACTACAGGTGCGTGCCACCACGCCCAGCTAATTTTTTGTGTTTATTTTTTAGTGGAGATGGGGTTTCACTGTGTTAGCCAGAATGGTCTTGATCTCCTGATCTCGCGATCCACCTGCCTCGGCCACTCAAAGTGCTAGGATTACAGGCGTGAGCCACCGTGCCTGGCCCATGCCTGGCTGATGTTTAAATATTTTTGTAGAGGCAGGTTTTGCCATGTTGCCCAGGCTGGTCTCCAACTCCTGGGCCCAAGCCATCCACCTGCCTCAGCCTCCCAAAGTGCTGGCATTACAGATGTGAGCCACCACACCCAGTCCCTAAAATTTGTTTTAAGCCCTTTTTTTAAAAAGCAGTTTTAGGGTCTTGGCAAAATTGAGATGAAGGTACAGAGATTTTCCATATATCCCTGCCCACACACATGCATGGTGTATCAGTTCTTTCTCACACTGCTATGAAGAAATGCCTGAGACTGGGTAATTTATAAAGGAAAGAGATTTAAGTGACTCATAATTCTGCATTGCTGGGAAGGCCTCAGGAAACTTACAATGGTGGTAGAAGGCAAAGGAGAAGCAGGCACCTTCTGCTTTGCCTTCTAAGGGTGGCAGGACAGAGTGAGTGCTAGCAAGGGAAATGCCAGATGCTTACAAAACCATCAGATTTCATGAGACTCACTTGATATCATGAGAACAGCATAGGGGAGACTGCCCTCATGATCCTATTACCTCCACCTGGTCCCGCCCTTGACATGTGGGGATTATGGGGATTACAATTCAAGGTGAGATTTGGGTGGGGACACAGAGCCAAACCATATCACATGGCCTCCCCTATTGTCAACATCCCCCACTGGCATGGTACATTTATTGCAATTGATGAGCCTGCATTAACACATTAGCATCACCCAAGTCCATAGTTTACATTAAGGTTCACTCAGTGTTGTACAATCCTTGAATGACATGTATCTATCTACTATAGTATCATACAGAGTATTTTTCGCTGCCCTAAATCCCTCTGTGCTCTATTTATTCATAACCTGCCTACCCTACCTGCCTCCCTCAACCCTTGGCAACCACTGTTCTCTTTACTTTTTCCACAGTTTTGCCTTTTCTAGAAGGTCATATAGTTGGGTACGTATAATATGTAGCCTTTTTCTTTTCTCTTTTTTTTTTTTTTTTGAGACAGAGTTTTGCTCTTGTTGCCCAGGCTGGAGTGCAATGGCTTGATCTTGGCTCACAGCAACCTCTGCCTCCCAGGTTCAAGTGATTCTCCTGCCTCAGCCTCCCAGGTAGCTGGGATTACAGGCACCCGCCACCATGCCCAGCTAATTTTTGTAGTTTTAATAGGGACGGGATTTCTCTGAGACCAGTGAGACCAGGCTGGTCTCAAACTCCTGACCTCAGGCAATCCACCTGCCTCAGCCTCCCAAAGTGCTGGGATTACAGGCATGAGCCACCACACCTGGCCGCCTTTTTCTTTTTTTGAGACGGTGTCTTGCTCTGTTGCCCAGGCTGGAGTGCAGTGGCTCGATCTTGGCTCACTGCAACCTCCGCCTCCTAGGTTCAAGCTATTCTCATACCTCTGCCTCCCAAGTATCTGGGATTACAGGCACCCACCACCATGCTGAGCTAATTTTTATATTTTTAGTAGAGGTGGTGTTTCACCGTGTTGACCAGTCTGGCCTTAACCTCCTGGTCTCAAGTGACCCACCCATCTCAGCCTCCCAGGGTGCTGTGTTTACAGGTATGAGCCACCACACCCGGCCATATGTAGCCTTTTCAGATCAGCTTCTTTCTTTTAGCAATATGCCCTTAAGATTATCACGAAGACAACAGATAATGTTCTGTTGTCTGAATGTGCCACAGTTTAGTTACCTGTTCACCTACTGAAGGATGTCTGTTGCTTTCAGGTTTTGGCAATTATGAATAATGCTGCTGTAACTTATGAATAATGCTGCTGTAAATATTTCTCTTCAGGTTTTTGGTGTGGACATACGTTTTCACTTCCTTTGGATAAATAAATACCAAGGAACATGATCGCTGGATCTTATGTTAGTGTATGTTTAGTTTTATAAGAAACTGTAAAACTCTTCCAAAGTGGCTGTACCATTTTACATTCCCACCAGCCATGAATTGAAAGTTCTTGCTTGGCTGGGTGCAGTGGCTCACGCCTATAAATCCTAGCACTTTGGGAGGCCAAGGTGGGCAGATCGCTTGAGGTCAGGAGTTCCAGACCAGCCTGGCCAACATGGTGAAACCCTGTCTCTACTGAAAATACAAAAAGTAGTCACGTGTGGTGGCAGGCGCCTGTAATCCCAGCTACTCAGGAGGCTTGAACCTGGGAGGCGAAGGTTGCAGTGAGCTGAGATCATGCCACTGCATCCAGCCTTGGTGACAGAGTGAGACTCTGTCTCAAAAAATAAAATAAAAAAAGAAAGAAAAAAGAAAGGAAAGTTCTTGCTCCACATCTTTGCAAGCATTTGTTGTTATCAGTGTTGAGGATTTTGGCTATTCTAGTAGGTATGTAGTGGTATCTTATTTTAATTTACACTTCTCTGATGACATATGATGTTGAGCTTCTTTCATAAGTTTGCCATTTAAATTTTGTTAAAATTAAATAAAATGTAATAAATTCCTCCTCACTTATACTAGCCACCTTAGTAGTGCTCTATAATTATATGTGCCTAGTGGTACGTGTTGGATGATGGAGCTCTGAAGTGATCTACTTGGACTATGTCACAAGCTTTAAGTTGATTCCCCAGAGAAGACACTTCCAACCTTCTGTCTCAAGGGGAAAGGCCAGGCTGCTAGGGCTCTAAGAGACTAGAGGGGGAAACGTGCTGAGTGTCTCAGTACATACTATGCATAGGTTTACTTTTCTTTTTAGTATAGGGTCCCTGGCATCCTCCAATCCAGAGACCCTCTGTTTTACCCTCTTCTGAGAACAAACTTCCAGACCTCTGCTGGAAGAAGGGAGGATAGTCTCCCAATGGCATGGTTGAGGGGTGGGGTAGGATCTAGGTATCTAACTGGCTTCTTAAACAGCTTCCAACCAGTCTTATTTTTAGCCTCCCCCTCCTTTAACTCCTATTTCCATAGGTATCTGGTGCCAATTATTCCTGAGCCTTTTGAGGATCCTTAAGTGTAATGGGTTGGTTATTGCTCTTTCCGGTTTAGGACTCAGCTTTCTGTAATCTGTTGGATTTAATTCTTCTAGTCCTAGTCTTCAAAATTTGCAGCTGCTCTTTTTTTCTTCCCAAACTTGTAGGCTCTTTCCTTGCATCACTTTTTACTTTCTAAAAAACACCTTTTCTGTAGGTTTAGTGAGGTTTCAAGAAGGAGAGAAATTAGATGTTTTGGTTCAGTCTGACATCCTTTACCTGAAAGTTCCTATTAATCTGGATTCATAAGCCAGATTTGGATATTTAAAAAAAATTTCATTCTGTATTTATGCTTCCTTCAGTATCTATATTTGTAGTTACAGGTAAAAGTGCTAATGTTTAGTGGAGGACTGAATAGAAGGGCCAAGAAGTGAGATATTTACCACAGCCAGGCTAGGAGTAAGGGTTTGGTTTGGGACCAGAAGAGAATTGACAGCAAACCAGGAGAATAATGAAAGTGGATGCATTTAGATGTAGGTAGGATGATTAGAGACTTAATTTTAAGAAGCTTAGACATCTGAGACATAATACATAAATAAAGCTCCTGTAGCATTTATCTTCCTGAACTCCTATTTTTTCTTTTTTTTTTTTTTTTGTCTTGATCTAGGAACTTATTCTACATTTCAGATAATACACACAACTAATGATACAATTAAAAAATGACTACTGAACAAAACCGTTTGCCAACATAGAATCTGTAAGAAGAATACACATAGTATTAACTAAGTAAACAATACACTCTGAATATACTGAAGCAGCAGGTTTCTATTTTAATAACTGAGCTTGCTGTTTGAGTGTTGTATTGGATTCTAAAACAGTTTTGCTTGTACTGACTGTGCTGTGATTCACTTTGCTGGTTGTTGCTGCCCTCTGTTGGACTAGCTCAGGAAATGTAGCTTTTTTCCCTCATGCATAGTGTTTGTTGTCCTTCCCCAAATTGAACCCTAAAACATGGGTAATTTTTTTTCTTTTTTTTTCTTTCTTTTTTTTCTTCTTTTTTTTTTTTTTTTGGATATGAAGTCTCGCTCTGTCACCTAGGCTGGAGTGCAGTGGCGTGATCTCTGCTCACTGTAACCTCTGCCTACCAGGTACAAGCGATTCTCCTGCCTCAGCCTCCTGAGTAGCTAGGATTACAGGCAGGCACCACCACACCCGGCTAATTTTTGTATTTTTAGTAGTGATGGGGTTTCACCATGTTGGTCAGGCTGGTCTCAAACTCCTGACCTCATGATCCACCCACCTCGGCCTCCTAAAGTTCTGGGATTACAGTGTGAGGCACCGTGCCCGGCAGATAATTTTTTTTTTTTTAAGATAAAATCTGTTTCTGATGATGCCCTAGGAAAGCAAGGGAAACTGGCATCTTCCTTCATATATGTGTATATGAAGTGTGTATATATGAAGTTTTATATATGTATAAAACTCCCGTTCTTTTCTATCTAAAGGCGAGAGTTAGTGGACATTGAATAGGAAAAAGGCACAAGAATTTGGGGAATGCAAAGATATGGCGGCTTTTGGAGTCTGGATGCCTGAGTTCTGTATCCAACTTATCCCCTAATCATATGACCTCAGTGATTTACTTCACCTGGCTGGGCTTAAGTCTCTTCATTGATATAATGAAGAGATGGAATAGACTTGGAGAGTTTCTCCAGGGATTGATATTTTAGGGAGGCAACACTAGATTATAGTATTTGTTCATAGGAGATATAATGACTAAGTTTCAGGCTCTGCCATCAAGCAACTTAGTCTGGAAAGGGGTAGAGGAAACACAATCAAAAGACAATTGCAATCCAATTTTAATGCTGTGAGACAGGCAAGTGCCTATTACTATGGAAACACAAGGAAAGGTACATATCCATTTAGAGGAGGGATCATTCCGTAGGGCCTGTTGGAGTTAGCCTTGAAAGCACAGTCTAGGCTGAGGAGGCAGCAGCCTAGGGCAAGTCTGGGGCATTGAGACAGTGTCATCTGTTTGGAGATGAAGATGGAGTTTGAGGCGGAGAGTTTGCTGAGAAAATGAGACTGGGGGAAAAGCCAGGAGAGTCATATGCCATGCACAGGAATTTGGATTTTAACATAGGGCAGTGGAGAGCGATTGAAGGCTTTTAAATGGAAAAATAACATGGACAGCTTGGCATTTTAGAAAGAGTTCTCTTGGATATAGTATGCAGAATGGATGTGGTATGGGGCAGATGGGACTGAAGGCAGGGAGATCAGTTAGGAGGCTGTTGGAGTAAATCAAACAGGAGACAATAATGGTGTGAAATCAAACAGGAGACAATAATGGTAGTGCTAATAGACATGGATGGAAGAGAGACGAATCAAGAGTCTGTAGGCAGAAAGAGCAGGTTGCTGGTTTCCCCCAACACTTTTTTTTTTTTTTTTTTAACTTAAGCTTCAGCTGTGAACAATTCAGCTGCCATTCTTTAGACTCAGGTTCTGTTATCTGTGTTACATCCATCCTAGCGTTGTTTGCTTGTTGCTTGGTTCTGAGGGAACTCTTTGAGTTTGGGGGACAAGATTTTGGAAGCAATTGCTCTAGGAGCAGGTAAGTTCAACCTTGGCTATGGTAACCCAAATTGTATGCATTCATCCCTTTTGTGCTTGTTTCACCTTCTGTATGCCAAGGGACTTAGGGGTGGTGACAAAAGGAACTATGTTGTTGGTTGTCTTGGGTGGTGCTTTCTGCCTCATCATCCTTCTGCCTTGCTTCTACTATGTAATCAGAACACATGAAGTAACTGTAAATTCCATGGACATTTTCTCATGGCAAGATTCTTATGGTTTGGGTGAGTGATTAGCCCTCAGCCAGTGGAAGCTTGACCTGTTCTGGACAATGGAGGTTAAAGTTTGTTTGCTTGTTTGTTTTATTTTATTTTATTTATTTTTTTTGAGACAGAGTCTCCCTCTGTCGCCCAGGATGGAGTGCAGTGGCCGGATCTCAGCTCACTGCAAGCTCTGTCTCCCGGGTTTATGCCATTCTCCTGCCTCAGCCTCCCGAGTAGCCGGGACTTACAGGCGCCCACCACCTCGCCTGGCTAGTTTTTTTGTATTTTTTTAGTAGAGACGGGGTTTCACCGTGTTAGCCAGGATGGTCTCAATCTCCTGACCTCGTGATCCGCCCGTCTCGGCCTCCCAAAGTGCTGGGATTACAGGCTTGAGCCACCGCGCCCGGCGTTTGTTTTATTTTATTACAAAAGCACCAGGTTGGTGAAAAATGGACGAAGTATACATTCACAGTTTACACTGGATTGAACTGAATTGTGTTATATGGGGAACATGAACATAATAATGTAGATTTTTCTGGTCTGTAAAAGAGGAAAAATAGCTTTGTGGCAGAAACGGAACTAGTTTTTCATTAGTTGGGGAAGGTTACTCAAGAAGCATTTACCAACTGAGTGTGGTGGTATGCACCTGAAATCCCAGCTACACAGGAGGCAGAGGTGGGGAGATCACTTGAGCCAGGGGTTCGAGACCAGCCTGGGCAACACAGGGAGACCCTGTCTCTTTTTTTTAAAAAAAAAAAAAAGAGGTTTACTGTACGCTTCTAAGGACATTAATGAAAAAAAATATTGTTTAAAATTAAGCAGGATGAAAAAAAATTCCCACTTTCCCAGACTTGCTCATTCAGACTTTATTTTTTTGCGGGGAGTTGGGGGGCAGG
Organism: Macaca nemestrina; assembly: GCF_043159975.1. Classification (NCBI taxonomy): domain Eukaryota; kingdom Metazoa; phylum Chordata; class Mammalia; order Primates; family Cercopithecidae; genus Macaca; species Macaca nemestrina. The sequence goes on from NC_092130.1 coordinate 38,863,100, forward strand.
AGGGGTAAAATATAACATGTATGCAGAAGAGAATGTAAAATGTACAGAATAATTATAAACTAGACAGTCATGTGATCCATGTCAAGACACAGAATATTGTAAACACCCCAGAAGCTGCTTTGTCCCCTTCCCCAGTCACAACCCCACCCCACCCACCCCAAGTAACCACTGTTTTGACATTTATGGTAATTATTTCCTTTATGTAATAATTTTACATCCCAAATAATACAGTGTTACATGTTTTTAAGCTGAATGTAAATGAAATAATAATTCAATATTATATTTATGAATAGCTGTAAGTTCATTCACTTTCTTTGTGAAATTGCTTTCCTTATACCAATATACCAGTGTATTTGTCCACTCTCCTCTTTTAGTTCACATCTTTCATTAACTCATACACAATTATTTGTCTTCTGGTTTGTTTAAGCAATAAATCAGACAACTTTTGTCACAATAATATCTGTCAGAGTGGCCGGCTGGCCATAAACACTGTAACACCACCATCTGAAGGGCACTCCCAACGAAGGTGTCTACTTTTGCCATTCTCATTGGCCTTATGGTGTTTCAGGACAGCCAGATTCACCTTCTTCTCATGCTTACTCTTCTTGGGAGTAGTGTAAAACTTCTTTTTCTTAGCCCTACCACAAAGTCTCAAGATGAAGAGTCGAATCCTTTTGAATGCTGTAGTCAGACAAAGCACATCCACCTTCCAGTTGCTTGCCAGCAAAGATCAGTCTTTATTGGTCAGGAGGAATTCCTTCCTTATCCTGGATTTTGGCCTTTATATTTTGTTTTATCCAAGGGTTCAACCTCAAGAGTGATGGCCTCCCCCTTAAGGATTTTTATGAAAATTTGTGTTTTGGTGATGGTTCCAATATATCCAGATGGCGGATCAGAAAACCCTACTCTTGATGACCATTTGCATTGTTTTCTGTTTTACATGTCATAGTGTTACTATGAACACTCTTGGTATACACCTTCCACTACATATGTGCAAAATTCAGCAGGATAGTTACATAGAAATTGATGTGTTGCGTTGTAGTACATGTGCATATTTAACTTTACTGGATAATGCCTTACTGTTTTCCAAAGTGGCTATAGCATTTTATAGTACCACCAAGAGTTCCTGTTGGTCTGTGACTAGACGGACATGAACGTTTTTTCCAGTCTTGGGAGTGTGAATTGATATCTCACTGTGGTTTTAATTCGCATTGCCTTATTTACTATGAAGTTGAGCATATCTCATAAGTGTATCGGTCATCAGATTCGGATTCTGTTCAGTTCTGCGTCGTGTTCTTTTTTTTTTTTTTCCTTTTTAAGAGTCATATGTTAGTGACCTTAAAATTCTTCCTGCCCCTTACTTGAGGGAATGTGCTAAGGAATACTTTGATAGAAATCATTAGCTTGTGGAAAGTAGCTTGGATCCTTTCAACTTCTCTCCCTTTTTTCCCCAACCCGTCTGGTGTTTGGGAGGTTTCCTTGTACTTCACTGATTTCTTTCTTCTCCCTCCTTTTTCCTGTTTCCTAGACTCTGAAGCGGCTCATGGCAGATGAGGTAAGGACATTTTGTTTAGCATGTGCATGTTCTAGCTCATTGCCTACACTATAATATTTACCAGTTTTCATAACTTTGACTTTCTGTAACTTATAGTGGTGATATGGCTTCTACTCAGTATCTCAAGGCTTTTTTCCTAACTCTTTGCTCTGTGTTTGGCCCATTGCATGCATTTCCATGGACCTTCATTATCTTCTGAAGTTAGGCATGCTTTTTAAACTCCAAACTGACTTGCAGTCTGAATGCCACTCATATCACTTGAAGCTCTATAATACTTACAGATAATTACTGTTATTTTCTAACGAGGAGAGCTGATAAGCTGTTGCTTATTGGGGACTCTTTTTGATGTAAGCATTGGTATTTGAGATTTGAGGAATGGCTTGTTAGCATTTGTTTGGCAGAGAGATGGCATATATACCCCTGAGGTACATTGTATTCTTTGCTGACGAGATGTCATGTAAAGGGGATTTTGAAGAATATATATTGAACTTTTGCTACTTACATTACACAAGTGCTGTGGAGTGTACAAATTCAAGAGAAAGGAATGAATCCTGACTTTAAGGACACGTTTATCCTATGTGGCTTATATCTATTAAATTCTGTAGTAATACCTCTTTAAGGGAGGCATCTTCTGGGGTCCTAGCAACATTTATTGTTGGGTAGCTAGAAGGAAACAAAGGGCATTTTATTGATAGAACTCTGTCATGAGAGGCTTTCAGTTCTGTACTACTTTACAAGACTTAGAAATGGTAGGGGAGATCAAGAACAGTGTTTCTTCTATTGTAAAGAGGTTTGAAATCTTAATACTTTGGTTCTGTTATCTTTGAACATAGATGAGAGTACAGAGTCAGTATGCTAAGTTAGATAGGAGGAAGACTGATTCTTCTTTTCATGTCAGAAGAGTCTTGAACTGCTCGTGAACCAGAGGAACCATGCCCGTGTAAGAGGTTAAAGGGGTAAAGAATTTGATGTGTGGTTTGTTATGTAAGTGAAAATGGATCACTGCTAATGCTTTTTTCTGTTTCTCAGCTGGAGAGATTTACCAGCATGAGAATTAAGAAGGAGAAGGAAAAGCCCAATTCTGCTCATAGAAATTCTTCTGCATCATATGGGGATGATCCCACAGCACAGTCATTGCAAGATGTTTCAGATGAACAAGTTCTGGTTCTCTTTGAACAGATGCTGGTAAGTTTTCCATTCCCAAAATGTTGCTTCTTCCTGGGAATTTATGGGCATGGTGGGCTCTTTTTGGTGCATAGTTCCCTAACTAGCACTTTATTACAAAGAATTCCAGGCTTAACATGGAACTTTTTATATTAACCCTATAATCCCATAATTAGGAACTAAATATACAAATACCAGTTCATCAAATTGGAATCTGTATTTGGAAACATCCGATCACTGTCTTGTTCATGTCCTTCTGCCCAGCAACACTTTAGCCACAAAGACATAGTGGACCATCTCACCCTGTGTGCCAGAGATGGTAATATGGAGACCACCTTTGGGTTAAGCCAGAGCAGATAAAGTGTTGAAGTATTCACAACAAACTCTGTATAAAGGAGAAACTGAGAATGGAATATCATTTGCTCAAGGTCCTGTATTTAGTGGTGAATCTGGAAAGAAAATACATAGAATTGCTAGAAGACCTTTAAAGATTGTGTCTGAGGTCAGCTAAGTAACGAAGTATATGTGCATGTGACTTACTTTGTTTTCCTCAGTGAGGAACACCGAATAAGGAGGGTATTCAATGAGTGTCCATTAGTGGTAAGTCTTGGAAAGTTTTGATGAGTACAGGATTTCGTAAGACCTATATATTGCATGGATATGTGATCTCAGATTCAAATAGAGACTAGTGGCAGGCCTAGCTTAATTAAAAGCTTAGGTTTAAAATCCTTAGCACAGGGCCTGGTACATAGTAAGCACTCAACTGGTACTACCGTTGTTATTTTTCAATGAATCTTTCAGTTTGTCTCTTAATATTCCAAGTACATTAAGAGTGTAAAGAGTATGGCCTATCAGGATAATCTCTTGGCCTTGGATTGCAAGTTTAAATGTCTCTTGGGCCAGGCAGGTAGTATAAATAAGGTAAGCAGGCTAGACAGAAGATGACAAAATAAGTGGGGAATGTGGCAAATTGAAGAGAGGCTTTTGGCATTTTTATTAGAAAAGCCAGCCACAACTCAGTTCTAGTAGGTGGTTGCATTCCAGTTGGGAATACTTGCCTAGGAGTGCCAGATATTTCTATTTTTCAAAAGAAGTCAGAAATCTGTAATTTAAAAAAAAATAATAAATCTTGAATAACATCAAATATCCTAGTCACTATTTGAATTTCCCCAATTAGGTCATTTTTCAAACACTAGTTTGTTCAAATCACAATTCCAAATATAGTCCACTGTACTGATATTCTCAATTTTCATTTAAACTATAGGTTTCCTTTCCTTTTTTTTTTTTTTTTTTTTTTTGAGACAGAGTATTGCTCTGTCGCAAGCAGAGCAAGACTTACAACCTCCGCCTCCCGAGTTCAAGCAATGCTCCTGCCTCAGCCTCCCAAGTAGCTGGGATTACAGGTGCACACCACCACGCCCAGCTAATTTTTGTAGTTTAAATAGAGACGGGGTTTCATCATGTTGGCCAGGCTAGTCTCGAACTCCTGACCTTGTGATTTGCCTGCCTCGGCCTCCCAAAGTGCTGGGATTACAGGCATGAGCCACTGCACCTCTTTTTCTTTTATCCTTATTATTGATACTAAAAAAAAAAATTTTTTTGAAGAAACCATTTGTTTGACCTGTAGAGTTTCCCACAACATGAAATTTGATGGTTGCATCCATTGGAGCTGTTTTACTAGAGATCTGTATTTTTATGTAAGGTCCCCCAGATTTAAAATGTTGAGCTAGCCAAGTGAAACATTTTATCTTTGGATTTGACTTAACTTGAGGGCCACCATTTTGTAACTTCTATGTTCAGTTTATCTGTAAGAGGAAAAATGCACCTGGCTGGCAGTGATGGCTCACACCTGTAATCCCAGCACTTTGGGAGACCGAGGTGGGTGGATCACGAGGTCAGCAGTTCAAGACCAGCCTGGCCAGTATGGTGAAACCCTGTCTCTACTAAAAATACAAAAATTAGCTGAGTGTGGTGGCGGGCACCTGTAATCCCAGCTACTCAGGAGGCTGAGGCAGAAGAATCACTTGAATCTGGGAACTGGAGGTTGCAGCGAGCCAAGATTATGTCATTGCACTCAAGCCTGGGTGACAGAGTGAGACTTTGTCTCAAAAAAAAAAAAGCACCAGGAATTAAGTCACAAAAACTTCAGATTAATTTTGCTACTTGCAGAAGAAATAGAATACATCCCCCCATCCATATTTTTCTCAATTCAATTAACATTCTGGAATTATTAGGGCTAAATTTGTGCCCACCGAGGTACTAGACTTGGACACATGGTTGTTATATATGTAGAAGGATCAAACAGAGCCTTTCCCCAAACATACATCAGATTATGTCTGTCAAGGTATCTCTGCTTTATCATAGAGTTTCCAATTCTTTCTTTGTGGGAAAGGAGTTTGTACAGGGACTGAGTTAACTGGGGGTAATGGGTTTGTACGCCCTAGAGTTGGTGCAGAGTTTGCTGCTGTTGATTTTGCTTGTATTTAGATTATGCCATTCATCCAGTGCTTCAGTCTGAAGAGATTTTTAAGGTCCATCCTTGATGCAGAAAGCATTATGTGTGGTTTTCTTTCAATAATACAAAATAAATCTTTCATTTTTATTGAGTCCATTTTTCTTAGAGGAAGAGTGTGTATATGTCTATAGAGATTTATACTAAAATGTTAACTTATCTTTGAGGAATTTTCATCAGCTGTAATAGCTTAAATTTCTAGGGATCAAAAAGATTTATTTACTCAATAAGCATTTTACATGCTCAACTCTTCACTAAGCATACTAATATTAAACACTAAAAATTTGTAAGGAATTTGAGGCAATTTTGTTTTTTCTCTTTTTTCTCCCTCTCCTAGCTGGATATGAACCTGAATGAGGAGAAACAGCAACCTTTGAGGGAGAAGGACATCATCATCAAGAGGGAGATGGTGTCCCAGTACTTGTACACTTCCAAGGCTGTGAGTCCTGGGGCAGGTACCCATGACATGGGAGACTGTGCCCTTGTCTTGGACCTGTTTTGTTTTTTTTTTTTGCCAATTTTATGTAACATTTTATGTCTGCATCAATTCAGTTTCATTATATTATATAAGCCTATTCACTTTTTACTCTCTTACTTAGTTGCCATGCTTACATACTTTTTGCCTGGTTAAATTTTCATGAAGTATGTAAATATAGGGAATGGGATAGGCAGTTCTAAGTCTCACATATTTTGGTGGTATGCGAGATGGGTATCTGCCCTGATAAACGTGGCCTGACGTGGTGTCTCACTGCTATAATCTCAGCACTTTGGGAGGCTGAGGCAGAAGGATCGCTGGAGCCCAGGAGTTCGAAATCAGCCTGGGCAACGTAGTAAGACCTTGTCTCTACTAAAAATAAAAAATAAAAATAAAATATAAACTCTATTGACTAATGCTAGTCCCTAATTTATGACTGGGTCCACCATTACTAATCTCTGTCTCTGCCCCCTGTCCAGGGCATGAGCCAGAAGGAGAGCTCTAAGTCTGCCATGATGTATATTCAGGAGTTGAGGTCAGGCTTGCGGGATATGCCTCTGCTCAGCTGCCTGGAGTCCCTTCGTGTGTCTCTTAACAACAACCCCGTCAGGTGAGGATTCTGAGGAGGTAACAGGAGTAGGAGCCGAATGTTGGATTTCACTGGTGGTGATTGACGATCAAAGGAGCCGGGGAAGTATGAGAATAGTCTGAATTGGGAGTAGAAAGTTGTCAGGATAAACTTTGTTTGGCAAATAAGTGTTTATTAATTTGATATTGCTTTGTCTTTCTCTGTTCCCTACAGTTGGGTGCAAACATTTGGTGCTGAAGGCTTGGCCTCCTTATTGGACATTCTTAAACGACTTCATGATGAGAAAGAAGAGACTGCTGGGTGAGGATTTCCAAGTCTTTGCAACTTCAAGTTGGAGAGTCACAGGGGACTTTGCTGTTTGCTCTGAAGTAGAAAGTAGAGTTAAATGTAAAGTCGTGGGCTAGGGGAATGTACTCTTAACTGAGAAGGGGTTTATCATAGTGGTGACTAGAGGATGAATGATGATTATAGATATAGGAAAGGGAGGAGGAACTTAAATTTCATGTTGGATAACTCTAATATATACCATATAATACTATTAGTCTCCCAGCACTGGTTCTTTTTCAATCTGGAAATAAAATCTGATTTAGTGCTGCCCTGTAATCTGGTCTGGGTAATATCTATTTGGAAGTCTTATAGTATACTTGGAACTAGTATTGTGGCATTCTTCAAGATTGGAATAATTTTAGTATACCTTGGACTCTCTTAGGCTACCTTGAAGCCAGCCTGAAGCAGAGTACTTCTGGAATCTTTCTGAAACAAAATAATACATGGCCAAGACCTGCATATATCTTCTCAGACTTGAAACCTCTAGTAGTGAGGCAAGCAGCAATAGATGGGATGTTATCCTGATAGAATTTAGCACTCAGGAGCCTAGGGAGAGTTAAAAGGAAGGTTTTAATTTAATACTTAATTCTTGGATTACAAGAGGATCAGCCAGATTTTTTGACGGTGAAGATCCCTTTTCAGTTATCTATTTTCTTCAGTGTTTCTGGGCAAAGTGCTATTTCCTAAAATTTTACTCATCTACTAGATGGGGCTATTATTCCTAAGAATCTTGTTTGCAAGATTTAAAATGGGAAAGGGGTAGAGAATAAAGGGACCTCACTAATTATGTCTTCTATGTACAGGAGTTACGATAGCCGGAACAAGCATGAGATTATTCGCTGCTTGAAAGCTTTTATGAACAACAAGGTGAGATTTTTCCCATTCTCATTCCAAACCCCATCTGGACGCCTGTTCTTTCTCTTCTGTTGGCAAACCCGAAAGAGAAACTAGGAATATGAGGTTCAGGACTTCTGGCTTTCTCTTTTAGTATCATAACTGTTTTTCATTGTCACGTATACATGCTTCTATGGATATTTTTTTCTCAGTTCTAACTTCTGTTTCAGAGGACAGGCTCAATGTCGTTTCTCTTTCTTTACTTTCTTTTTTTTTGTTTGTTTTTTGAGATGGAGTCTTGCTCTGTCACCCAGGCTGGAGTGCTGTGGCTCAATCTCAGCTCACTGCAAGCTCCAGCTCCCGGGTTCATGCCATTGTCCTGCGTCAGCCTCCCAAGTAACTGGGACTGCAGGCACCCGCCACCATGCCCGGCTATTTTTTTATTTTTTATTTTTAGTAGAGACGGGGTTTCACCGTGTTAGCCAGGATGGTCTCGATCTCTTGACCTTGTGATCCATCTGCCTTGGCCTCCCAAAGTGCTGGGATTAGTTGGGATTACAGGCGTGAGCCATGGTGCCCAGTCTCTCTTTCTTTACTTTCTTTTGCTAATTCTTGAATTTCCTGACCTGTAGTTACTTTTTGTGCAATATTTGCTTTATTTCCTGTTTCTTTTTTCTTCTAGACTGGTGCTCCATTTTTATCTTCTTTTTGTCTGTTTAGTAATTCAACCCAGGGAGCCCACAATCATGTGCCTCTGAGGACAAATCTCTCTCGTTGTTTAATTTTGTTGTAATTAACTTATTCCATTGGATTAGGAGGAAGAGAATTAACAAGAAACATATAAACCAAAGACTTTTATTCTTGGAAGACATCTAATTCTGTCGTACCTCCTAGAAAATTAGTTTGGTATGTTCATCTCTAAGTATATTGGGAAAAGTATTCTACCCCTGTGTTAGTTTTCTAGTGTACCACAAAATTAGGTGTCTTAACAGAAATTTATTATCTCACAATTCTAGAAAGGCTAGAATTTCAAACTCCAAGGTATCAGCAGGGTTGGTTCTTTCTGAAGCTGTGTGTGATAATATGTTCCATACCCCTCCTAGTTTCTGGTAGCTTGCTGGCAATCCTTGGCACTCCTTATCTTGTAGATGCATCATCCTGATTTCTGCCTGTGTGATCACATGGTGTTCTCCCTCTGTATGTATCTGTATCCAAATTTCTTCCTTTTATAAGGACACTGGCCATATTGGATTAAGGACCCATTCTACCCCAGTATGACTTCATTGTAGCTTGACTAATTATATTTGCAATGAGTATATTTCCAGGTGAGGTTACATTTTGTTACTGGGGGTTGGGACTTCAACACTGGAATTTAAGAGGACACCATTCAACCCATAACAACCCAACCCCTAAACTTGTCCCCAGTTAGATGCTATCATCTTTCAGACTCCTTTCTTTGTTCTTGGCCCTACCAGTTTGGAATCAAGACCATGCTGGAGACAGAAGAAGGAATCCTACTGCTGGTCAGAGCCATGGATCCTGCTGTTCCCAACATGATGATTGATGCAGCTAAGCTGCTTTCTGCTCTTTGTATTCTACCACAGCCAGAGGACATGTATGTGACTAGAATCATTTTTCTTCTCCATTTTCAATTTTATCATTTTCTCTTAGTTTAGAGGACAATTGAGTTGGTTGGGTATCCCGTCGGTCATAAATACTAGGTAAGATTGTGTTTCTTCCCAGAAGTGAACACTAAGAATCTTAACATTTAAGAACAATTGTTAAGTGATGGGTGCTATCCTGAATGTTCCACTGGTTATCAGAGGTATAGCAAAATGTCTCCCATATCACCATTAATGTCTGTATTGTCTAGGATGAGGGTTTCTTTTTACTATTCTTTTTTTTTTTTTTTAATTCAGAAGTGACACAATGTTATTTTTAAAATTCAGACAAAATAGAAGTATATAAAGTAAAATTTAACCACCTCATCCCTTTGCCAAATCCTGTTCTGCAGAGACAATGACTGTTAATGGCATGGAATAGTCTCATAGAAAGTTTTCTAAGCATAGACAAACATATTGCATTCCCTTGATTCTAGACATCTGCTACCACAAAAGATAGTATCTTAAGAGCTGAGGAATGACACTTATGCCTATAAAACCAACTGCATATATAGGATAGATTTTTATTATTGAAGAGGGATTTGGTTTAACGAAAGCTTAATCATTCTTTTCAACCTCTTTCTTTTTAATAATAGATGTTGGACATTTCTTCTATGTCCATACTTACAGATCTACCTTATTATCTTTAGTGGCTATTTAGTATTCCATATACATGTATGTATGGCCTATAATTTATTTAACAATTTCCCTGTTGCTGGACTTACAGATTTTTTTTTTTTTCTTTCTTTTGAGATGGAGCCTCGCTCTGTTCCCCAGGCTGGAGTGCAGTGGCGCGATCTCGGCTCATTGCAAGCTCTTCCTCCCGGGTTCAAGTGATTCTCCTGCCTCAGCCTCCCAAGTAGCTGGGACTACAGGAGTCCGCCACCAGGCCTGGCTAATTTTTGTATTTTTAGTAGAGATGGGGTTTCTCCACATTGGCCAGGCTGATCTTGAACTCCTGACCTTGTGATCTGCCTGCCTCGGCCTCCCAAAGTGCTGGAATTACAGGCGTGAGCCACTGTGCCTAGCCAACTTACAGATATTTTTTAAAGCAGATTTCTGTATCTGTTCTAGGTGATCGTTTTTACAAATGATACTGCAGTGAACATCCTTGTGCATATCTTCTTTCACATTTATGCACGTATATTGGATACATTTCTAGAAGTAGACTATATGTTACATGCATGAGAAATTGATTAGTACTGTTAAATGTCCCTCCAAAAGTTGTATCAATTTATACTTCATGGAACAGGGCACTTGATTTGGTATTTATGGATAGGAGCCTAGGGATGGATTGTAGGGAATGCATTTCCCTGAAGAGATGGTCCTTAGCTTTCATCAGTTTCTGGAAACTGAGTGGTGACAATAATAATGTGAGAAATCTGGAACACTAATAATGTCCTGTTTCCTAAGTGGTCTGTGCCCCTGTGTAATCTACTAATTTGTGTTAGAGTACCTGGAAAGTTCTCTCCATTTCCTTTCTCTTGGGCAGGAATGAAAGGGTTTTGGAGGCAATGACAGAAAGAGCTGAGATGGATGAAGTGGAACGTTTCCAGCCATTACTGGATGGATTAAAAAGTGGGACCACTATTGCATTGAAGGCATGTATAGCCCCTGAAACTGGGCCCGATAATAGAATTCAAGATGGACAGACAAATCCATTTGACCTTTTAATAAAATACATAGAATGACTCCCAACTATATATTTTACATTTCAGAATCTGTTATGAAGGGAAAATGATGAACCTTCTTTCTAAGAAGGTAAAGAATGAACTGTTTTCCTCATTATGAGATGGAAAAAAGCATGATGTATATTTACAATCTAGGAAAACCGAGACCTACAATAACATACTGTCAAATCCTTGGAATCCATTTAGAGTTTTAGGCTCTCCAGTTCTGTACTCAAACCAGGTCTCATTGCTATAGTAGAAAAGTCATTTTTAGAGTTTTTGGACTGTGTCTTTCAAGTTGTATTTGGGGACCTAAGAATGCACGTAAAGAAAATGGATTCTTGATCTCCAGGAGTTAGCATTGACATAGCTGCTGAATTTTCTTATTTTAGGTTGGATGCCTACAGCTGATCAATGCTCTCATCACACCAGCTGAGGAACTTGACTTCCGAGTTCACATCAGAAGTGAACTGATGCGCTTGGGGCTACATCAGGTGTTGCAGGTAAGATATTACACTTCATTAGAAAGGCTAGACTGGTTCCTTCCTGCTCTACAGCTCCAGTCATCCCTGGGATAATTCTGGTTTTCAATTAAAAACCAGGTTGAAAAGCTTAGGTTTCTAACCACAGAGGATACTTTTGGGTTTCCCTAACTTCTACTTTTGTTGATAGGACCTTCGAGAGATTGAAAACGAAGATATGAGAGTGCAACTAAATGTGTTTGATGAACAAGGGGAAGAGGATTCCTATGACCTGAAGGGACGGCTGGATGACATTCGCATGGAGATGGAATATCCTTTTACTGACTAGGTTCAAGACAGATGAGACATTCATTGTATTTAGTTCCCTGATCCCTGTGTGGAATGGTTTGGGAGATGATGACTCAGAACAGAGCATCGGTCTTATGTGTCTTCTCATTAAATAAGGCAGATGTATTTTTATTGCTGCTGGCTTTACTTACCTTATCATAGACCAGGGAAATCAGTAAAGGTGATCTGAGGGTTGTTGAGCATGGAAGCCATCAAAATCTGTAAGCTTCCTAGAATGTGATAGCTTAGCTTACTAAGATGTAGAACTGGCTTTTAGAGATGTTTGAACTGACAGAGGGAGTAATTTAGTTACCTGTTAATATTTTCAATAAGTGACTTTGAGGCAGTTACCTCTTAGTTTCTGTCTACTGCCTGATCTTCAAGCCAGTTACTTACTAGGAAACCTCTGTGTGTATAGTACCACCCAACTCACTGGTCCCTTGACTAAAGAACGTTTTAGAGAGCTTAAAGTTTCTGGTGATGTTTACAGGAAGAACAGCCAGTAGAATGGAAGTAGTGTCTTGCTACTTTTCCCTAGCTTTTTCAAGAGTTAAATAAGCCACCTGTCAAACATAATTTCTACATATTTGCTTTCCTTAGCCTATTCCCCTTTTCCACTGACTTTAATGAAGTCTTTCAGATTCTCTTAAACACAGTGAAGGATTCAAAGGCAGAGCCACACTTCCTTTCCATCCTGCAACACTTACTCTTGGTCCGAAATGACTATGAGGCCAGGTAAGATGGTGTGCTTATGGGAAGTTTTGAATTCGAGCCTAAGTGGAGAGAGTGAGTTCCTTAAATTCAAAGATTGTTCTATAAAGGGAGAAAGTAAAAAAGACCCAGGATGAGGGTTCATTAGTCACAGAAATAAAGGAAGTTGTCTTATTTCTTTAATCCAACTCAAAGACATCCCTATGGAAGAGGTCACAGTGTATAAGGTGAAATGCCCTTCTGTTTTTGGAGGGGAGTAGGTAAATAGGATGAAGATGATAGCAAAGAGAAGTGGCAATTTAAAATTCTTTCTAGTTTCCTAGAAGTATAGATTTAGCAATAGCACTATCCATCACAGGAAGGATCAAACCCAAATTTTTAGATGGGAAAGTGTTGGCACTAGGAGCAGATGGCAAGAAGTTTTGATTATCTGAAGTAGATGGGGTAGGGTAGCTGATGTGGAAAAAGGAGTTTTCTTAGCATGGCGGTGATACTTGTATTAACTTTACAAAAATTTTTCCAGGTCTCTTAGTTGTCAAAGCAGTTTTCTTGGTCCTGAATACTTCTGAAAATTATATTTTGATTTTCCTTTGGTGACCCTGTTTTATTCTCTTGTAGACCTCAGTACTATAAGTTGATTGAAGAATGTATTTCCCAGATAGTTCTGCACAAGAATGGGGCTGATCCTGACTTCAAGTGCCGTCACCTCCAGATTGAGATTGAGGGATTAATTGGTAAGCATACTCTTCTATCTGTCTCTCCCAAATATTGCTTCTTCCTTTCATTTTGCATCTTGTTTCAGTGAAAATGTCAGAGAAGATACCTTTCCAGTCCCCAGATACTTCCATTTTTGTCGTTTCTTAGGTTTAATAACCAGCATTTTTGCTAGGAATCTATAGGGCTTTAGTTTATTTTTACATAAAACACACACCAGCACCTTTTGCAGGAACTCCTGGTGGTCTCAGAGAGTCAAAAGTATCACTCATAGGCATTCTTCATGCCACCCAGCATGGTGGCCTTACCACACACTCAGATTACATGTTGAACTTAACCGAAAGTTTAATGTCTTTGTCTAGTGCAGAACATTAAGAAAGATAATAAAAATGATCAAAAAGACTGTTCTTTGGAAGGGCTTAGGTATGAAATAAATAGACCAAGAGAATTAGGAGCTTTACTTACTGACTCTTCTTCTTTTCAGATCAAATGATTGATAAGACAAAGGTGGAGAAATCTGAAGCCAAAGCTGCAGAGCTGGAAAAGCAGGTGCATATGAGAGACCAAAAACATGTGTTTGAGTATATCTTTCTTTGAGCATTATTGTTTTCCTGATCTGTGAGACAGTTTTTTTTCTGTGGTATTTTGGAAGCGTTTAGCACCCAATAGTGTAGTGCCCAGGGGAAACCTTTCCAGTGTAGGTTAGTCATTGGAGAAAATGATATGGATGTCTTCATGAGGAGCTCTAGTGGCGGGCTCGCAGTTCTTGGGCTACTGGGCAAGAAAAGAAAGACAGATGATACTCATATAATAGTAATGGCACTCTCAGGTTTGCTTGGCATTTTAGGCCTCTTACGCTTAGAACAATAGGAACTAGGGTCCTTAGAACAGTAGAACTAGAGGATGTCAGAGTTATCTTTTTCTCTTCAGTTGTTAAGAACTCTTATTGTGGTTAATAGGGTTTTGATCCTAGAGAATATTGGGATTGTACTATCATGACTGTCCTATTTAAATACCTTTAAAATCTTATTATTTGTTTTTAACTATAAAAATAGGGAATCTATGGAAATGAACCGATTCCCCTCTCCTTTAACCTTGATTGTTTTATTTTCATTTTTATTTCTATTTTTTTGAGACAAAGTCTCACTCTGTCATCCAGGCTGGAGTGCAGTGGCGTGATCTCGGCTCACCGCAACCTCTATCTCCCGGGTTCAAGCTATTCTTCTGCCTCAGCCTCCCAAGTAACTGGGATTACAGGCGCCCACCATCATGCCGGGCTAATTTTTGTATTTTTGGTAGAGGTGAGGTTTCACCATGTTGGGCAGGCTGGTCTCGAACTCCTGACCTCAGGTGATCCACCTGCCTCAGCCTCCCAAAGTGCTGGGATTACAGGTGTGAGCTACCGTGCACAGCCAGACCTTGATTTTAAGATCAGAATCATGGTGCTTTTTTCCCCAAGCATGGCCTGGATTTGTGAGCTCTGTAGATCAAGTATTGGCCCAGAATTGGAGATGGTAGGGGGAGGGGATTCCAGCACCCCCAGGCAAAAGAGGAGGTGGGGGGAATTATGGGTAATAATACTGTGCTGCTTACTGAGATGGAGAGCTTGCTGGGAGCCTGATTCGTTTTTTCTCTAGCTGGACTCAGAGTTAACAGCCCGACATGAGCTACAGGTGGAAATGAAAAAGCTGGAAAGTGACTTTGAGCAGAAGCTTCAAGATCTTCAGGGAGAAAAGGATGCACTGCATTCTGAAAAGCAACAAATTGCCACAGAGAAACAGGACCTGGAAGCAGAGGTGTCCCAGCTCACAGGAGAGGTAATGCCTGAGCAGGGAAGGCAGAGTGACCTGTAATCTCTGGATGCACATGACTTGGAACAGGAGTCAGTCATCTTACTCCTAGGGAGGGTTCAGCTACTAATAGGTAGTCTAGTTACATGGTGCATATTTTAAAAATAATATACTGGTTTTTGGTTTGTGTTGAGGGTAAGTAATACATAAGACAGAAAATCTGGAAAATACAGAAAAACATTAAGAATAAAGTAAGTTGCATTACCACCCAGAAATAAAGGTAATAAGTCTTCTAATAAATTAGGAATAAAAACTAAACTGTTAAAAATTGGCTAATTTCCTGTTACTTTAGTCATCTCTGACAGATTTATCCTTATATACTCTCTCTGCAGTAGTAAATACTTAAATGATCTTTAAATCAAGTATCTGATAACTTGATTACTTGTGTGGTTATATAATCATCTGTATAGCACATATATTAGTTATATAACTAGAACGTTTGATTTACTTGACTTTGCATTTTCTAATCAAGGGAGAGTTTAACATAAAAGTTGAAATCGTCGTCTTAATACAAAGCATACAAAGCATGTTGAACTAAGAACATGAAGACCTGAATTCTAGTTTTGGCTCTGCTGCTAAGCAGTGTGACTTTAGGTGATCATATCATTTCTCTGACTCCTCAGTTCCTCCATTTGTAACATGAGAAGTTTGGATTAAGTCATTTGTTAGGTTCCTTCCAGGCCCAGTAGTCCCTGAAGTGGGGTGAGAAGTACTCACATTGATGTTATTTCTGTAGGTTGCCAAGCTGACAAAGGAACTGGAAGATGCCAAGAAAGAAATGGCTTCCCTCTCTGCGGCGGCTATTACTGTAGCTCCTGTTCCTAGTAGTGCTGCTGCTCCCCCGGCCCCTCCTTTACCTGGTGACTCTGGCACTATTATTCCGCCACCACCTGCTTCTGGGGATAGTACCACTTCTCCTCCTCCTCCTCCTCCTCCTCCTCCTCCTCCTCCTCCTCCTCCTCCACCTCCTTTGATTGGGAGTGTTTGCATCTCCTCAACCCCTTCTTTACCTGGAGGTACTGCTATCCCTCCACCCCCTCCTTTGCCTGAGGGTGCTAGCATCCCTCCACCCCCTCCTTTGCCTGGGGATGTTGGCATCCCTCCACCCCCTCCTTTGCCTGGGGATGCTGGAATCCCCCCTCCACCTCCTCCCTTGCCAGGAGGAGCAGGAATGCCACCTCCTCCTCCCCCTCTTCCTGGTGGTCCTGGAATCCCTCCACCTCCTCCATTTCCTGGAGGCCCTGGCATTCCTCCACCTCCACCTGGAATGGGTATGCCTCCACCTCCCCCATTTGGATTTGGAGCTTCTGCAGCCCCAGTTCTGCCATTTGGATTAACCCCCAAAAAGCTTTATAAGCCAGAGGTGCAGCTCCGGAGACCAAACTGGTCCAAGGTAAGAGTTTCTATTTCTTCACCAGTCAATCTTGAGAAACAGTTTCAGTTTTCTACTTTGTATTTTGTGCATGGATGGGCTGCGCCTTCCTTAGGGCTTACATCTTTCTGTCTTCAAGTTTCACTCATGCTTATGTTTATTCAGCAGATATTAGGCATCTTCTTTATTCCATACATCACCATGGAGAGTTCTGTGAACCCTGTACTCTGAATTTAATCTTAACTTATACTTAATGTTTTTTGCCTTTTCTCTGAGACTTTGAATACCATGGTAACACACGGTTTGATAATAATCATTCACTAGTCTGCAAACTACTGATAATTGTGCTGATCCCAAAGTCATGGATTTATGAATCCACTCTCCTACCCCAATTCCACAGGATGTGAGTTACACAGGCCATTTTTTTTTTTTTTTTTTTTTTTTTTTGAGATGAGAGTCTCGCTCTGTTGCCCAGGCTGGAGTGCAGTGGCACAGTGTCTGCTCACTGCAACCTCAGCCTGCCGAGTAGCTGGGATTATAGGCGTGTGCCACCATGCCCGGCTAATTTTTGTATTTTTAGTAGAGACAGGGTTTCACCATGTTGGTCAGGCTGCTCTCGAACTCCTAAACTTGTGATACGCCCACCTTGGCCTCCCAGAGTGCTGGGATTGCAGGTGTGAGCCACCACGCCTGGCCTACACAGGCCATATTTGCATGCACAGTATTGTTCCCATGATGTGTTTGAGATGCCTGTGATTCTGAGTTAGCCTTTTGCTTCTAGAAACCAAGTTAATATAAAGGACCTTAGGGATTTGCTCATAAAATGAGCAAATTTGGCACAGTTAGCCAAACTGGTGGGAAAAATATGATGATGAGCAAAACTTCTCTGAAATAAAGACTTAATGCTTATGAAGCTAGAGGATATGGAGTTAGGAGGAGGATACGTAGTATATATGAATCTAGTTCTTGAATAATCACCAATTAACAAATAAACTGGAAGTATCCTCTCCTAATCCCACTGCAGCTATTCTGTGCCTCAAGTTAGTCTTATTTTAGTGAGACGTTGCTGATAATCAGCCAGCCACCTATTTTACAGCCTTATCCATTTTCTAGGATGAAAAGTACAGGGCTCAGTTTACTAATTCTTAACACCCTGCCTTTATCCACAGCTTGTGGCTGAGGACCTCTCCCAGGACTGCTTCTGGACAAAGGTGAAGGAGGACCGCTTTGAGAACAATGAACTTTTTGCCAAACTTACCCTTACCTTCTCTGCCCAGACCAAGAGTGAGTACCTTCCTCTTTCATGCAAAGGTCCAGTGTAGGGCTTAGAATATTTTTTCATTAGGTTTCCTATTCCCTTCCTTTCCCTGGGTGAGGATAGAAAGGGTACGTTGGATGGAAGACCGGTGGGTTTTCCCATTCAAAAGAAAGAAAATATGTTTTTATATTAAATATTATGGAGTTACTTGGTTTGGGAAAGAGAACTGTTTTATGTAGGTATTTCGTATCAGTATAACTTGTAGGGATATGAGATTAAAGTGACAGAGCTTGATTTGGGCCCATTTTGATGATACTTTTGAACAGATTCTGTCATTGCCTTAACGTGCAATTTCCAGTTCTAAGTACATAATTAATAAGGGTTGGATAGAGTCTTAACAGTTTGGGTGGCTGAGTGACTGTCTATAGTAACAAAGAACCATATGTGATTCCCTTTCTTCCATTTCTTTCCAATATTGGATGCCTTCTCTCTCCTGGCACTTTGCTCCTGCAGCTTCCAAAGGTAAGAATACAAAAGAGCCTTTTAGTTTGGTCTCTTGAATATTAGAGAAAAAGATGAAATAGATATAAAGGAATTTCTAATTAGAAAACTGAGACCAGAGATTGAGGGTTGACTTGTCTTTGCTAGGTGTTTTTTGTTTTTTGGTTTTTTGGTGTTTTTTTCCTCCCCTGGAGTTCAAAAGGACCAGTAGCTTTGGCATTAACTATTAGGGAAGAAAGTTTGTTTCACGTTAAACTACAACATACTTAATCTCTTTAGAAGGTGAGGGACAATGTAGGTAATAATACTGTTACCTTACATTTGTGCTGTTTTACAATTTTCATAGTGCCTTAACATATATTACCCTATTTGATATGCAAAGAAGCCTTATGAGACAGGCAGGATGTGTATTATCTCCATTCTGTAGCATATATATACTCTGAACAGTTAGGTAGCTTTCCCAAGGTTATGTGATCAGAACCAGGAGTCTTGACTTCTGGTCCATTTTTTTCTATATAAATTCTTGCTTTTGTTTTTTAGCCTTCATATGTTTCCTTTTAGTTTAGAAGAGCTGATCTACCTTGCTCTCTTCTTTCTTCACTTCCTAATTCTTATGGTTTTGTGCTGCCTTGTGATAGTGTACTTGTAGTTACTTCTGAGAGAGAGAGTATTTAAAAGATCTTGTCATGTATAATGATAATTATAACCCAATAATTTCATATTTTCATCTTCTTCCAGCAGTTTTGTTTGTTTAGAGACTTACTATGACCCTAGTGATGAAAATCAAGTGCAACTTTGGAGCATTTATTTTCCCTGCCTCCCCCTAGTCAGTTAGTACTTTTACAGGCAATTCTTATTTTTTCCTTAAGTGATCTGATGGAAGCACCTTGTTCTAATAAGGAGTCTAACAGATTTCGAGGTGCCTTGGTGGCCCCTAGTTGCATATGAGTGTGTGTGTGTATCTAGGAGTATAAGACCATAATGCTCAGATCTGTCTTGTTGCCCTATCATTCAGGTCAAAATGGCCTTTTCTTCTAAGAAAACGGTCACCTTCCGTGCCAAAGTCCAGCCTACGGGATTAATTCCACTCTCTTAATTAAAATATTGTGATGGTAACCACATATACTGTATTAGTGTATCAATAAAGACTAGTTGACAAAGTCAAAATTAAATGATTTTCTAATTTGTAAGTTCACGGAATCCCTATGTTGGCCTCTGGCATAAGTTTCTTTCTTGAGTCTGGGCTCTGCACTCTTAGTGCCATTGCAAATGAATACTGACTGGGCCTCTTTTCTCCCCCCACCCCAATCCCCATCCTTTTATTCTGTGCATTTGTATTCCTATTAATTCTAGTTGGGTTTTATACAGTTTAGTGGTCTTCCTTGGCATTATATTCTCATTGTGAATTGGGATATAGTAGTATTTTTTAAAATACCAAAGTGGCCCCCTTATTCACAAAAGGCCAATAAAAAGAAAACTTTAGTAAGAGATCTTTGTGCTTCTTATTTAGAGTTTAGATTTATGTCAGATAAGGAATTTCAAACTCTCAAAAATTGCAAGCACTCAGAAGACCCAGATCTCAGTATCACAGCAAGTATACTTTACTTCCAGTGCTTTAAACATCTCTAGTATTTATATTTCAGAAAAAGATCTTCATCCTTACTACTATTTTTTTTTTTACTTCTGAGAGAGAGTCTCGCTCTGTCGCCCAGGCTGGAGTGCAGTGGTGTGATCGTGGCTCACTGCAGCCTTCGCCTGCCAGGTTAAGTGATTTTCCTGCCTCAGCCTCCCAAGTAGCTGGGATTACAGGCACCGACCATCATGTCCAGCCAATTCTTTTTATTTTTGTAGAGATGGGGTTTCACCATGTTGGGCAGGCTGGTCTTGAACTCCTGACCTCAGGTGATCTGCCCACCTCAGCCTCCCAAAGTGCTGGGATTACAGGCGTGAGCCACCACATCCGGCCATCCTTACTACTTTTTAAAAGTAATTCTTGAATACTGAATTGAATATTGAACCAGTTCAGTTTGAATACTGAAGCCAGTGTCAGTTACCAAGTCTGTCATTCATAGTCTTGATATTGATGATATAATTAAATGATAGATAACTACTCTATCAACCTTGTAAATATTTCATCTTCCAGATGAAGTAGTGACATAGATTAAATAACTTTTTCCAAACTGTATAAAAAGTGTCAGAGCCAGAATTCAGACCCTAAAGAGTGACTCCAAAGTCCTTGCTCTAGCCTTCTACTTCTCAGAAGTGTGTATGTACTTGCCCTACGAGTCTCTGAAAGCTTAGATCCGGACAAAAGCTGCAAGAAAGGGTATATACTGCCTTCAGGAACCACTTCATTCACTCAGACACCAATGTCCTTGAATTGGCAGCGACTGAGTAGAAAACAGGGAACAATAATAGATTAGGGAAAGTAAGTGAGATACTAGATATTTAGGGTTATAAAAGAGAAAGCATATTCTGACTATATTCAACTCTAGCAGAACTAATCCAGTTGAAGAAATAAGACATGTTTATCTAGTAGAAGCACTGCTTAGATGATTTCAGTCCAGGTGATTGCTAGTGTTGATGAAGCTATTTGGACACTAGGTTTTCATCATATTGCATTATTTCCTCTCTTGCTTGCTAAACACAACTCTGCTATTTGTTAAGCATGCCTGTATCCCCCTTATGTTCTATTGATACCTAAAACCTTCAGTATACCTACTGGCCCCTCCAAGAATGGGCATTGAAGAAAGCACCTGCCTCATTCTGCACATCTGCTTCCTGTAGTGAAAAGTCTCTTGTTACTGCTTCATTATGGTTCAAGAATATGTGTGCCTTTTTACAAGAGAAGAGCTGAGAGACAGGAACTGGTCCCAGAATTTTATACTCCAGATTCTTTTACACATTATTTCTCTTTTAAGGATTAGTGTCTTGTTTCTGAAGGCTTTGTTTCCCATAAATGAAGAATTTACTTACTCAGTTAACTTATTCCCTGCCAGGGAATATTTTGAATTTACTTTTGATAGGCAGTGCCATAAAACTTCTAGTCCTTTTTCACATTCTCACTTTCCTTATAGTGATCAGCAGGGAGTCTTTTATCATGGACTCTTTGTTGACTCTTTTTGAATTTCTTGGAAACATGTCCAGTAGTTAAACTTCTGTTTTTGTTGTTGTTGTTTCATTTTCTCCAAGCGAGCATTTTCATTGCTATAGTAACCTTAGGCAGCTCATTATTTGTATGTACAAGATAAACTAGTTTTTCATTTTGTATTTCTTCTCTTACTCTCTTTTGTTGATTATGTGATCATTACACTACCACCTCTTGAACCATAGCATGGTGAATGATAACTCATGTCTTAAGTACAGTGACTTTTATTTTTAGGTTTATTCCTTCCTTCCAGAAACAATATTGAACATTAGACTTGTTAAAGTAAGAGGTGTGTTATGGGAACTGTGAGCATCAGAACAGTTCTGCAAATATTTAATGGCAGTAATTTAGAAAAACTCTGGCTAAAAAGTAAGACCTTCACTAAGAACTGAGAATTTTATTAAAAAATAACAGTATTCTACTTAGCATTTGACTGTGTGGGTCCAGTACTGCTGTTCCAGAAGTCAGAACTGTTAGCCATAACAGATAGGTTTTCCTGTCTGCTGCCCTGAAATAATTTTTTTGCTTCAGGTTTCAGCAGGAAGCCTGCTGATTCTTTCCCATGAAGGATCTAAGGGTCTTTTTCTTTTTCCCTGTGATTCTCTTCTGTCCACTAGATGGCACTCACCCAATTGCATCTTTATTAGTGAATTTTTGTAGCTTCTGCAGCTTTAACCTTTAGCAGCAAGATTTTGTGAGAGCTCAACCTGCTCTACCTTGTTCATTGAGTCCCTTAGCAGAAGGATGTCTGTTCCATCATTTCCTTACTCCACTCAAGTCAGTAGGATTAGGACTAGTGGTACTAGTCGAGTGAACACTTGTTGGGATTCTTACCTTTTAATTACTTAGCTTCTCTTGGGTTTTGAGTAGGGTCAGACTACTAGCACAAAGAAATTAGGAAGTTCTGTAATATCAGATACTAGTCCCTTGTGATTTAAAAACATAAATCTATGCCTATTATCTGGGGTTACCAGAAGTTCTTCACAT
Source organism: Macaca nemestrina (assembly GCF_043159975.1). Taxonomy (NCBI): domain Eukaryota; kingdom Metazoa; phylum Chordata; class Mammalia; order Primates; family Cercopithecidae; genus Macaca; species Macaca nemestrina. The sequence goes on from NC_092130.1 coordinate 38,885,237, forward strand.
GGAAAAAGTACCATACCTCCTCCAGATTGTCATCTCACTGTTACTAGTGGTATAAAAAAGGAACCTAAACCAGCCCCTCATATACCCCTCTACACCCCAACCTTTCCATCATCATTTTCTTTTAATCCACTGGATCTAATATTATGCCATTTATCTTGGTTTATGTCACTTACCACAGGCAGCCCCAGACTCCTGGATCATCCTTCATCTCCCATAGTTTAATCACGATAAGGTTCTGTGTGGTTCGTATTCTGTCTCCTCCCATCCCACCTAAGCTCCTGAAACTGGTCCACTGTACCCTCTGAAATTCATGGTCCATTACTGGCAAAACCTTTTTCACCTTGCTCTACTGGAAACCTGGTTTTCTCTTCAATACTGCTTTCCCTTTTGCTTGCTCATGTGGTTTGGTTTGGATTGGTTTGGTGTGGTTTGGTTTGGTTTGGTTTGGTTTTTGAGATGGAGTCTTACTCTGTTGCCCAGACTGGAGTGCAGTGGCAAGCTCTCAGTTCACTGTAGCCTCTGCCTCCTGGTCACAAGCAGTTCTCCTGCCTCAGGCTCCCGAGTAGCTGGGATTACAGGCACGCGCCACCACACGTGGCTAATTTTTGTATTTTTAGTAGAGACGGGGTTTTACCATGTTGGCCAGGCTGGTCTAAACTCCTCACCTCAGGTGATCCACCCACCTTGGCCTCCCAAAGTGTTGGGATTACAGGCGTGAGCCACCACGCCCAGCCCACGGGGTTGTTTTTCTTTGTTCTCATAGACCACACCCCAGTGGACTTGGAGATGGGGTAGATGTAATCTTTGTTCTTCATTGCCACTCTCAGATCATTTTGCCTCTTTCCTAAGAGGAAACAATTCCTAAAAACCAACAATTTCAAATCTTATGACATCAAGTTATGTCACCCATTTTCTCTCTTCGTGTTTTCATCTACTGACACCCATGTTACTCCTCATTTCTCAACCAATGTAGCTCTTGGCTCATATCCACTCTCTTCTATATTCCAATACTAGCTCTGACTTAATTCTTAGGAATTTTTATACAAAAAGGTCATGATCCTACCAATATTCTGGCCTTTCAGTTCCTTGAATTCTTCTACTGATTTTGTCCTCTATCCTACCTCACCCATTCCCCACTTCTCGGATCTCATATCATACCACCCAGGTTCTGTCTTTTTACCTTACTCCCTTTGCTATCCTGACCCCAGCAGTCCTCCAGCCCGGCTAATCCATTTGTCCTACCAGCATTTCACTGTCCTTCGCCTTCTAATGACTTCACTCTTTCCCTGAGCTAAAATTCCTTGGTTTATCATTACAATCATTCTCTTGGGTTTTGTTTTTCCATTACCTCTCTCATTTCATACTCGATTGGCAAAACCACAATCCCGGTTAATTCCATTTCTGTCTTTGTCCTGCTCCTGTAGCTGTGCAACTGAACATGACTGGAGAAAACCATGCAACTGGGCCCTCTTTTGATAGACTTTATTCTCTTAGCTTTCAGGATAGGAAACACTTTTCCTGCTAACTTACTGCGTGTTATTTCTTCCAACTCTCCTCTGCTTAATTTGTGAAGTTGCTTGGCCCTTGATACTGCCAGGCAATCATATTTTAAGCATTATGAATTCATTGAATTTCCTGCTCTCCTAAAGGTTATTTCATACCTTTTTTTTTTCCTCCTCAACAGCCCAAACCTCCCTCATCCTCATTCCCAGTTGAAGATGTTTTCTTTCTGCTTCACTGACAAAATTGAAGCAATCAGAAAAGGAACTTCCAGAGACTTCCCATCATTACTTTTACCTACCTTCTGTCTTCCTCTGTTACCATGGTCCTGTCTAAAGCCAGTTCCTGGACTAATTTGTTATCTTCATTTTAACAAATATGTAGAATACACTGGAAATACAAGATAAAAAGGTGTCCTCCCCCAGAGTGACTGTGGTTAAATCATACTTTTTATATGCATATGCTATTCTAATAAAGGAATGGGAAAATCCTTTTCTTCTTTAGTTCAAGTGAGAAAGTGTGGTAAATTTTTGAATAAAACTTTACTGGAAAAGGGGCAAGGGAATTAAAAACAAAATTACAGAAATATGAGGGTATACACACTTCTTTTTTAATGCAGTTGGTGTGATCTCATACATTTTATACTGTTTTGTATTTTGTTTAACATGTTTTAGCATCTCGATGTCCTTATAGATCTGTGTCATTATTTCTCATAGATGTATTCTGTCATATAATGCAAATAAGTTTTCCATTTTTTTATTACAAGCAATGCTGAAGGAAACATCCATTTTTAATTGTCTTTGCAAACTTGTACTTCTGCACAATAAATTCTTAAAAATAAAATTTCTGGGCCCAAGTTGCTAGGTACAAGATTGTAGCAATTTATACTTCCATCAAAAATAAAAAAAAATTTGTGGTAATGTCTAGTAGGGGAAAAGTGATATGTTGTTTTAGTCCAACCACTGATAAGATTGCACCAAAGGTTATCTTTCATACCTTGACTCTGTCTGTAAAGTGAGATACATGAACCTCAAAGATATCTTTCAATTTTAAACTTCTGGTTCTGTTACTTTGTTTTTTTCCTTGCAGTAAGCTGTCTTTGGTATTATCTGTCATGTCAAACTCTTCTTTTGTTTCTGACAGCCTTCTAAGTCCCTTTGTTATTTTGTTTGTTTTGGTCTGAGTTTCATTCTCTTATTCTGTGCACCAAAGGTCAGGCATCAGGAGCTGCTGCTTGCTTACAACCAGTGTTTAGGAGTATAGAGTTAAACTGGGGCAAAACTTTAAAACTATTGCATGAAGGCTGCTGATGTAGTTTCCACAGAAGACTTACTGATGGAGATTTAAGGTACTGCATCATCAGATAAATAAATTTTAATTTTCTTCTCAACCGGGGGAATTTGGTATTTTATTTCTAGCAGTGTGCTTTACTGCTTTCTGCCACCAGATGGCACATGGATCTATTTTATTTTAGCTGTGTCATTGTTGCGTTTGGTAGTGATGTCATCACGTTAGAGAGAGGCAACCTCTGTCCTTTCCAAATACAAGCTGCTTAGTATACTGCCCTCTACCTGTCAGGAAATTTATTTGGAGGACTGATCAGCAGTTAAATTATGCGGAAAGCTACAGCTTGCCCTTTTGCAAAAGGATCTTGTCCTGTAGCAGCTAGTATTTTCTGTAGTAACAATATTAGTGTTCTTCTTGGTGTCCAGAGGTTGGAAAAAGTTTTTGTTTTTTAGTCTGATACCTTCATGAAAGCATAGCCTTCTTTTGAGAGGGCTCAAAGAGAGGTTTGTATTTTATCAGCTTGGTAGCTCATTGTAGCCTCATTATATACACACTCATAATCCCATCTCTGTCTCAGTTTCTGGTGAAAAACTACTTTAAGGACATAATAGAACCTATCCACATTATATATCGATAACTAGCCAGAGATAATATACTGAATCCATTTCTTCAGGGAATTCCCCTGGTCTAACTTGGATAGAATATGCTGATGCAGAAAGATTTTCATAGTCAAAGTCAACCCATTGTGTCATATGTTAACTCCTAATTATCCCCAGCTAGTCTCATTTTTAGAGCCTCTTTCTAGCCATCCCAACTTTAGTGTGTGCCTGTATTACTCTTTTCTAGAAACATGTAGACTGAAATGGTATCTTTTAAATCCAAGGTACCATCTGCCATTATCTGTGGATTCCAGATTTTATTTCTAACCAAATATCCTTTTAAATGTCATTGTCTGAGACTCAGACCATCTAGCTGGGGGATCAGTATTACTTAAACTTCTAACATGTTGTTACAGTCAGTTCCTAGCCTTAAATGTCTGTTGATACCATTAAATCTCAAACTTTAGTATAAGGATTGCATGAGGAGCATGTTAATGGTGTGAATTAAGCCACTCTTCACCTGTTCTCGTAATAATATTTTGATATCTGTATCTGAATAGATATTATATAAGTATTATCCCTGTTTTTATGGAGGTCATATGAGATTGATTAGGAAACAATTCAACATTTTCTGTTGACTTGGCAGTCAATTTTGGAGTCACTATTTCAGAGGCACTTTTCTTGCCATCTTCTAAACCAGGTCTCAGTAGCCATCTTAGAAGGACAGTTTGAAGAAGTCCTCTGTGGTCAATGAAGTAGCTCCGAAACACTTAGAGACTGACTCAGCTGGAGAGGATAGATGGAGAGCAGAATGATTAGGGCAGAGTATTGTGCTGGACTGGGGCTTGTACAACATGGAAGGAGTTGTGAGAAACCGGAGGAGGTAGAGATCAAGATGAAGAGTGTTACAGCTATACAGGCATAACTTTTGTTCAAGTTTGGTTATTCTCTTGCTGTGGAGACCTGGAGTTGGTAGCGATCAGAGATGTATTTAGGCGAAGAAATGGGATATCTAACAAGTGTCAAAGCAGAACTAAGGTTTGGGGTGAATAAGAGTGATCCGGTGCTCTCTTACTACATACTAGAACCCAAAACTGTTGCCTTAAGGAAAAGGCACTGTTTTGAGGATCCCTTGATCTTACACTATTTGGGAATTGTTGGACCTGAAATAACTGTCCTGCTGATGCTGAACAAGTCTCCCTCCAAACATAAAGTTGTAGACAGGCTAGTTTGCGAGGAGTACTAAGGGTGTCTCCACGGAATGTTTCCTCTGGGGCCTTTCTTTCAGCTTCTCTGTTATCTGTTTTTTGTTTTTTGTTTTTTTTTTTTTTGCCTAGATAACATAAGTGGTTCAGAAGTCGAAACAGTATAAAAACGTCTCATTCCCACCCTAGTATTCATCCATGCCATTCTTCTCCCTCTCCTACCTTCTAGAGGTAACCATTTTTATTAGTTTGATTATCCTTTAGACTTTCTTTAAAAATGCAGTTATAAACAAATACTGATACAGATTCTTGTCCTTCCTCTTAGCAAAAAAAAGGAACATACTATCTATACTGTTTCTATACCTTGCTTCTATATCCTGGAGAGTCTTCCTATCAGTATGCAGAGATTTTCCTCATTTAAAAAGGTATAAATGTTTAATAAGCAGGCATTACTTTTATAATGAACACAAGAATAAAACAAAAATGGAGTAATGAAATAATTGTCCTTTTTTTTTTTTGAACAGTAACCCATTTGATCTGGCCTCATCTTAGCATGTATACATGTCCTTTTGATCTTCCTAAAAAAAACTCGTACATAACAATGAACTGAAGAGTTAGTTAACCACATCAGCTCTGTAAATGTATGGCCACTTACACTAGAGCTTATAACCATTATGATGTGGGGAAGAGAGACTTGCAAAGTTCAGCCAGGGGCCCTTCCAGACTTCACTTAAGTGTGATACTTGAACAGGAGGAGATCTTTGTACTGCTAGCAAAGGGATGCAGCTCTCTAAAAGTCTTTAAAGGAAAGGAGTGGCCTACCCTACTTTTTTTCTTGCTTCCATTTCAGTTTTTGTTCTGCAGATTAATTGCTCTAGAACTTGGTGTCCTGTAACTGTTCCATGTATTAGAACTCCTTCCCATTGCCTTTGGAGCAGTGTGGAAGAATGCTTGTTATTCAGTGTTCGGTGGGAAAAGCAGGAAACAAGTTATGTACACCTTATTACAATTGTTTCATATTAAAAAGAAATGCATTAGTAAAAGATTAGAAGGGAATATACTAGAATACTGTAACAGATTTTGTTAGGGTACTACATTTAATTTTTCTATAATGTGGTTATATTTTTATAATGAAAAAGACACAGGGTTAAAAAGGAAATTTCAGTGTCTGAGATGCTTGGAGAAGATTCTAGAGCACTTTTAGATTTCTAAAAGTACTTGGACCTGAGATTTCGTCTGCCAAGCCAAGTACTAGCATTCAGTTCTATAAAGCAAGTAACAGCATCCTTTACTTCACTCTTAACAGTTTCTTTTTAAAAAAACAGATTCCAATATAAAAAAAAAAAAAAAACAACTTTTCACTTCTAAGTACCGCAAGGGACCCCAGTGATATAACAGAAGGGCACTGGTAACCCCATTTCTGCAAGATGGGATGGTACCATTCTTAACTCCTGATCCTATAATAATCCCAACTCTTGTTAGAGCCAGTGATTTCTTCTTTTAGATCTATTAATATGGGAAGATACGGCACTCTCCTGTGTGTGTGTTTGCATTTCTCTTAGCAGGAAAAACTGCAAAAATCCTTCCCAGGAATTTCCCGTTTTTCCTATTCTGCTTGCATTTTTCTTTTCGGCCACGGAGTGAGCGCAGTTGAGCTATTTTGGCTCAGGTTCCAGATGGTGAGGTCAGAGACTAGGGATTGGAGGAGAAGATCAGGTGACTTTCAGTAACAGAGATGGCGGCCCTCCCATCTCCACCCCTTCCCCCCTCCTCTTTCCCCACCCTTTCCTGGCTTCCACCTCAGGAACAAAGAAGGGAAAAAAACAGCAGTATGACGAAAACCAGCAGCTGTCTCTGCAGGCTCAGGCTGGGGGCTGGGTGTTTATTCCATCTGTTCTCTTTGTTCTGCGCTTGCCCTGTTACTTCCCTTCCCAACCCTGAATAAAACAGAGGGTATTTCTAGCACCCTTTGTTATGGAGAATGGTTTAGAAATCTGCAGTTTACTCAGTATTTATTTAGATTAGCGTGGGTGAGACACAGCAGATATTAAAACTGATCTGGAGCACCTAAAAAAAAGATGAAGGTACTTTGCCTTCTCATTCAGTCTTAAATTATGAATACCTATTTAATGCCAGATTTATGACAGGGAATTATCACCTATTATTTCCAATTATCAAAACATTATTTCCATAATGCGTAATTGGTATTACCTTTGTTTTATAACTGAGAGATATAAAATAGAGAATTAACATGTCCTTTGCTTATTAAGATTCTATAGCAAGTAAACACCAAGCCAGAATTTGAGCCTAGATATGTTGGACTCAGAATCCAGCACTTAGTGAAAGAGAGTGGCAAGAACACAGACATGTTGAGAGAAACCTCAGGTGCTTGCTTCCAGTGACTGACTGTGTAAAGTCACTGATGTGCTAGTGCTTCTTGCTTTTTACCGGTGATTAGTGACCTGATTTCTTCATCAAATAAATTTCAGGGGAAAAAATGAGATGGAAAGGAACATAAAGATTAAGAGAGAATTTTAAATTTTATCAACCAGTACAGTATATGGAACTTATTTAGATCTCGATCCAACCAAATGAACTATACAAAACACTTGACATTTGAGACAACTGAAAATTAGTGTCATCATGGTTTCTTCGCATTTTTTAAAAAGTCATCATCTTTTAGAGATGCGTACAGAAATAATTGCGGATCATATTTGGGATTTAGAAGTGTGTGGAGGTATAGATGAAACAGAATTGGTCACCAGTGAATAACTGTTTAAACTGAGTGATGTATACGTGGGGATTAATTGTTCTGTTTTTGTAAGTTTAATTTTTCCCATAATAAAACATTTTTTAATCCAGGAGAAGAGTTTTATTCCTAGTATCTTATTTTAATGCTTTTTCTTCTGCCTTCTAGGCTATTGTTTCCTTGCATAAACTTGTCATATCTCTCTGCTGACATACCTGAGTCCTTGCTTGGGATAGTGCCTGTCCTTCTAGTCCCTCCACACCCACATCCCAGAAGCAGACCTCTTTTTAGCACTCCCTAATTGAGTCACCATCCTGGGTGTGCTGGGAAAGTATCTGTGGGAAACTCAATGACTATATTATTGGAAAGACCAAGTGCTTGGTGAAGTGCCCAGGTTTTTAATACTGTTTTTCTGCTACCCTTCCAGACTTAGATCTGTCCCCTTCTTTGTAATTCTCAGCATCTGGTTCTTCCTTTGGGCTTCTGTCTGGCTCTGTTCTTGTCCTTTAGGTTTGTTCATTAATGCCAGTTTGCCCTATCCCTCCTTACAGCTTGCACATCTGTGATGGTCTAGTTCTGTGGGATTTTGCAGATAGTTGTATATTTTGGCCAAGATATCAGTGATATGGTTACCTTTGGGCAGGGATAACTGCTATTCGGTTGGCATATTTTTTCCATCTATAATGTATAGCTTAGTGATTGTTTTAAAGTGCTGAATCTATCCCTTATGTGTATTACAACCATGAAGAATATAAATTAGAAGTCCTGCATCTGGGCAGCTTCTGACATTAACACCTGATGGGACCCTCTTACTCTCTCCTCTTCCCAGAATTAGAGAGTTGATGTAGTGCTTAATAGACATGGCTTATTGTATGCTAGGTGAACTTGGAAATTTTATAGCTATGTTACCCTCACGGGAAGTTATTTCCTAGAGAGATTATTAAGTGTTCTGATCTTTCACATATGCCTGAGAAATCTAGGATTCTTCCACAAAGACCCTATTTCTTCAGAGAAAAATACAGTGATGCTATATATATATTTTTTAACATCTTGTGATTTTTGTGTACCTGTGTTGTATGTGTTGCCATTATCTTTAGAGACGTTGGATAAACTGGCATATTTGTGCAGCCTCCTTTAAGTAGTGGCAACCATTAATGACTTGTACCCACAAGTTTTTCCAGATGTTTCTGTTTTTTCCACCTTTCTTACATGTTCTTTTTTGTCATAGGTACTTGGCTTACTCAAGGGAGGTGTAGCATCAGATAAAGATAATGGAGGGTGTTCCCTGTAGAATAGGTACAAATGCTGCAGGCTTTATCTTGGGCAGAACAAGTAAGGTGTTGGTCCTGAGTAAGTGAGTGAGGTTAGGTGGAGCTGCATTATAGCTCAGCCTGTCTTCCAGCCCTGTGGATATAACTGGCTTTAGAGTCAGTCTGTGTTCTCAACAGTGTTTTTGAAAAGCCCATTTTTCTATCCCACTTACTTACTCCCACCTGCAGTTCTTAAGAACATAGTTTCCAGGATGTCAGGCAACTCCCCACTCCTCCATTTCCTGTTTGTGGTCTTCATTGAGAGATGCCTGCAACAGGAATTCCTGGGGAAGTGAAGGCTATAGCGGTGGGATTCCGGGGGTCATTAGTCCATTATTGAAGCTGGGGAATCATGTACTATAAAAGGACCTCCCTTCCGTTCTGTTGTCTCCTAGAAACTATTACTGATCATAACCAAGCAGTAACTGGGACTCAGGGCTGTTGACTTGTGCCCTTTGTCTTTAGAGACTGAAAATTATTTTCCCTTCTTGTGCCTCAGTTTCTATTCTTTGAATTTTAGAGTTCAATATCAAGATTTGTGACAAAATTAACTTGAACTCTGTAGGACTGATTGGTTTGACATGCAAAAGTAGTGAAGAACATAAAATAGGCTCCCTGTCTTGGACGCCAGGGGGTGCCCTTTCCCTTCACTTTACTGTCTGGCACTCCCTACTGCATTCAGCCATTTTAGACAGATTGTTTTTGCTCCCAGCTAACTCCATTTTGTATTTGTGACGCAGGAAAAAAAAAAAAAAAGAGTTAGGCAAAGGAGGAGTCTGGTTTGCAGAGGGAGGGAGACTGGCTGAGGCACAGCTACGTACTCTTTTACTCAGCAGTTGCTCATCAGGGACACACCTTGCTGCAGGCTGCCTGCATCCTGAACAATCGATGCGGCAAGTCCCTACCAGCAGAGCACAGAGCAAAATGGTTTGGCTGCTGGACACCTACTAACAGTGACAGGGTGCTAGCTTTTGAGGCAGCAGGCCAGGGCATCCCCTCTGCCTCATCTAGACTGTAAGCCTGGGTTTAGGTGTTTTTGCTACAGAGATGTTTAGGGCAGTATTCTTAATTGTAGGATCAGATAAGAAGAAAAGATAACCCCAAATAAAGAAGAGGAAAAGGTACCCCTTTTACTCAGCTGTCTGGGAAGAATCAAATGCCCCGATGACTCAAGGGAAATGATCTTGAATTTTTTCTTTTAATTTTATTTTTGAAACAAAAAAATGCACACATACATACACACATATATGTAAAGAGACTAGAATGAACACCCCTGTGTCCATCACCCGTTTAAAAAACTTATTAACAGCCAGTCTTGTTTCATATACCTGTATCAACTTTGTCCTTGCCACCCATTTTTTTTACATGTATCCTTGTTCATATTATTTAATCCTTAAGTAGTTCAGAATGTGTGTCAAAAAAATTAGGACTTTTAAAAGAAGATAATTACTGCCATTATCACATCTAAAAAATTCTTTAATATCAGATAGCCTGTTAGTGTTAAATTTTGCAAATTATCTTATGATAGTTGTTTTTTTTTTTTAATAGTTCATTTGAATCAGAGCCAAATAAAGTCTGCACATTGCAGTTGGTTGATGTCTCTATAGGTTCTCTCTTGTGCTGTCTCCCTTTTATTTTTTATTTGGCAATTTATTTATAGACTTAATTTATTTTAAAAAGAAGATATCTGCCGGGCGCGGTGGCTCACGCCTGTAATCCCAGCGCTTTGGGAGGCCAAGGCAGGCAGATCACATGAGGTTGGGAGTTCGAGACCAGCCTGGCCAATATGGCGAAACCTCATCTGTACTAAAAATACAAAAATTAGCTCGGCCTGGTGGCGCGCGCCTGTAATCCAGCTACTCGGGAGGCTGAGGCAGGAGAATCGCTTGAACCCGGGAGGCGGAGTTTGTGGTGAGCCAAGATTGCACCACTGCACTCCAGCCTGGGTGACAGAGTGAGACTCCATTTTAATAAATAAATAAATAAATAAATAATAAAAAGATCTCTCAGATTGGGACTGAGAAGATGCAAAGCCACACTTCCCTTCTTGCCAGAGCAGAGCCTCTCTTCTTTAGGATTTCCCCCAGAAGCTATTGGAGACAAAGTGAAGGAGCAATGCCCTGCCACCTTCAGAGGGAGAAAGGACTGGACTCTTAACTTTTCTCCTGACGTGATAATCAGTTACCCAAAGTCTTGACAAAAGTTTGCACACTGCCTTCAACAGAGTACATGGTCATAGAAGTGGACCTTACCTGTTCTAAGAATTAAAGGAGAGCTTTTAAGCGTTGGGACAACTGTGTTTGGCCACTGTTTAATAGCTGCATCCCTATGGTGATTCTAGAGTATTAGCTTTTTTTTCCCAAATACTTTTTTTACTTAAGTAGCAGCTTTCTCCTTGGTAAGACTCAATGAATTAAGAGCATTTCACGGACTTTTACAGAAAGAAAAAGTATAATACTGTTTTGGGGTGGGGGGGATGTGGTGAAAAGTCCTTTATGGCTTCAGGATTATAATATCGCTACTCCTCCCCTTGACCTTTTTGGAGATACTCCCTGAGACTGACTTAGATGCAAATGATCAGATGAAAGTTCTTGCTTAATATTCTTCTCCCCCTTCTGAAATGGGTCAGTGACTCTGACTTTAGCAGCCACAGCAAGCAGTCTATTCCCTTGTCCAAGGGAGGGCACAGATAATAGAAGGGAATTAGCAGGGTCTGGCTTCTTGGCAAGGCTGGCAGGACACTCATAGAGTCTGGTCTGTGGAGACTAGATTGGCCCCATGTCTAGTTTGGAAGTTCTAGTTCCCACTAGCAAAGGGTTTAGAATCTGCTGTAAAGGTCAGGATTGTAGCAGCTAGAAGTACGGAACCTGGCACAGCCACTTTTTAACCACATAGCTAGGTGTAAGGGTCTCTCTTTTCTACTATTGTCTGTTGAGAGTCACAGCCTTTGCAGATAAAATTTTCCTCTTTTCCTTTGTGCTAAGGTGCTATCTATACCCACCTATTTTGGTCCCTTATTTCACACAATTCTGTAAATTGAAATTACTCAGCCCTTGATGTTGTTTTTAGGATGAGGGACAGCAGGAGGCCTTTGTTCTGGACTCCTCATCTTTGCTCTTGTGAAAATGGGGGCTGGAACCCAAGCATTGATAAGGTTGTATATTAGGTGCTTTAATATCTGGATGATTAATTAGTGCACCATTCCTGTAAGAAGGCTGGGAAGGCGGCAAGTGGAACCATTCTATGGGTTCTACATTTGACTCCCTGTCTTTACTACTGGTTGTCAGTGGGAGTTCTTCCCAACCCACCGTCAAAGTTGAACCAGGCCTACCTGTCTAAGGATATGAAAATACAATAGATGGTGCCCTGAGCCATATCAATCTTGCCTTTCTCACAGTTTCCTGGTTGGTGACAGTTTTTAAAATTTACACAGTTACATTATCACACTATGTTAACAAATCAAACTGTTTTAATTTGTTCATATTCCCTTGTAGTCTTTGCCTGTGATGTATATATAGCATTTACATGGTTGTAATCAGAGGGTGATGTGTGTGTGTATCTTAGTTCTTCTTTATTTCAGGTCGAAGTGTACAACTCATTATGCAGCATTAAATTTCAAAAAATTAAAAAGGAAATTTACATTTATGTAATCAAGGTCTGAGACCAAGATTCCCTTTTTTATGCCCCCTTCCAGTTACAACTGAACCTCCACCCCAACTCACAGTATCCACTGTCCTGAAGGGTTTTGCCTGTAGCTTTTGATATATATACAGTTTGTCAAAGAAATTTCTTCTATTTCTAGTATGCTAAGACTATTTATTCTGAATGGATATTAAATTTGGTCATTTTTTTTTTGTATTGTTGAGATGACGATCATATAATTTTCTCCTTTAATCTGTAATTGTGGTGAAGCATATTAACTGATTTCTGTTATGCCGATTTTGTATTCCTAAAACAAAGTTAACTTGGACGTGATCTGTTATTCTTTTTATCTTATACTCCTTAATTCACTTTGCTATTAGGAATTTTGTGCCTATGTTTATGAGTGAAAGTACCTATGATTTTTTTGATACTGTTCTTTCACATTTTAATAGTGAAGTTATGCTAGCCTCACAACATGAGTTGAGAAAATATACTTCTATTCTGTGGGAAAATTTTTGGCATAAAATTGGTGGAATTATTTATTCCTTGGGTGTTTGAAATAATAGCTGGTGAAGTCATCTGGGTCTCTAAAGAAATTTTTGATCACTGATTTAATTCTTTTATGTTTATAGGACTGGTTTTCTCTTATTGGGTAAGTTTTGATGTGTTATATTTTTCTGGAAATTTATCAATTTTATCTAAATTTGCAGACATACTTTGTATGACATTATTCCCTTTTTTTTTTTAAGATAGAGTTTTGCTCTTGTTACCCAGGCTAGAGTGCAATGGCACGATCTCAGCTCACTGCAACCTCTGCCTCTCAGGTTCAGGCGATTCTCCTGTCTCAGCCTCCCGAGTAGCTGGGATTACAGGCATGCACCACTATGCCCGGCTAATTTTGTATTTTTAGTAGAGACTGGGTTTCACCATGTTGGTCAGGCTGGTCTCGAACTCCCAACCTCAGGTGATCTGCCTGCCTCAGCCTCCCAAAATGCTGGGATTACAGGCGTGAGCCACTGCGCCCTGCCTGGTATTATTCCTCTTTTTTTTTTTTTTTTTTTTTGAGACGGAGTCTCACTCTGTTGCCCAGGCTGGAGTGCAGTGGCACAATCTCGGCTCACTGCAAGCTCTGCCTCCCGGGTTCACGCCATTCTCCTGCCTCAGCCTCCTGAGTAGCTGGGACTACAGGCGCCTGCCACTACGCCCGGCTAGTTTTTTGTATTTTTTTAGTAGGGACAGGGCTTCACTGTGTTAGCCAGGATGTTCTCAATCTCCTGACCTCGTGATCCTCCCGCCTTGGCCTCCCAAAGTGCTGGGATTACAGGCATGAGCCACCGCACCCAGCTGATACTATTCCTCTTAATGCTTGAGCCTGAGCCATATTTAGTTCAGTCCTATATTTTGTTTCTGATGTTAGTGACTTATGCCTGATTTCTCTCTTTTTCTTTCTTGTTTTAAAATACTGAATTTACTAGTCCTAAAAAATTTTGTTTTAAGCCAAAACTGTTGGCTTTGTGAATCCGCTTTGCTACAGATTTCACTAATTTCTGTTCTTGTCTATATCTTTAAATTTTTCTTTTGGTTTATTTTATTGTTCTTATTCTAATTTTTTAATAGGTATTTACCTCTTTAGATTTTAGTCTTTTTTCCCCATTGTATGTGCATTTGAGACTAGAGGGTTTTTTTTGGTTTTTGGGGGGGGGGTGGTGAGACAGAGTTTTGCTCTTATCACCCTGGCTGGAGTGCAGTGGTGCGATCTCAGCTCACTGCAGCCTCCGCCTCCCGGATACAAGCGATTCTCCTGCTTTAGCCTCCTGAGTAGCTGGAATTCTAGGTGCCCGCCACCATACCTGGCTAATTTTTTGTATTTTTAGTAGAGATGGGGTTTCACCATGTTGGGCAGGTTGGTCTCGAACTCCTGACTTTAGGCGATCAGCCCGCCTCGGACTCCCAAAGTGCTGGGATTACAGGCGTGAACCACCATGCCCGGTTGAGACTGTTTTTGTTTAAATTGTTGTTTCGGACACATCCTTTAAGTTGTTTTTTTGAGACGGTCAAAAAAAGCCTGTCACCCAGGCTGGAGTGCAGTGGTGGGATCTTGGCGCACTGCAACCTCCACCTCCTGGGTTCAAGCAATTCTTCTGCGTCAGCCTCCCAAGTAGTTGGGATTACAGGCATGTGCCATGACACCTGGCTAAGTTTTGTATTTTTAGTAGACACAGGGTTATTTCACCATGTTGGCTAGGCTGGTCTCGAACTCCTGACCTCAAGTGATATGCCCGCGCCAGCCTCCCAAAGTGCTGGGATTACAGGTGTCAGCCACCATACCTGGCTCACATCCCTTAAGTCTTGATAGGAAGTGTATTCATTTGCTAGGGCTGCCGTAGAAAGTACCACAGACTGAGTAGCTTAAACAAGAGAAATTTATTTCTCACAGTTCTGGAGGCTTGAAATCCAAGATTAAGGTGTTAGCAAGTTTAATTTCTTCTGAGGCCTCTCGCCTTCTCTTGCAGATGGTTGCCATCTTGCTGTGTCCTCGTGTGGTTTTTTCTTCTCTGTGCGCATTCCTTGTGTCTCCTTGTGTGTCCAGATTTCCTCTTCTTTATAAGGACACATCAGATTTGAAGTACTTAATTTCCATATATATGGAGTGTATTAGTTTCCTGTTGTTACTATAACAAATTACCACAAATTTAGTGACTTAAAACAATGCAAATTTATTATCTTACAGTTCTGAAGGCCAGAATTTCTAAAATCAAAATGTTGGTAGGGCTGTATTCCTTCTAGAGACTCTAAAAAAGAATCTATTGCCTTACCTTTTCCAGTGTCTAACGGCTGCCCAGATGCCTTGGCTTGTGGTCCCTTCCTCAGTCTTTAAAGCCAGCAGCATAGCATCTTCGAATCTTTTTCTCTGACCTCTGCTTCTGTCATCACATCTCCTCTCTGACTCTGGTCGTCATATCGCCTTCTTACAAGAATCCTTGTAGCTAAGTGTGGTGGCATGTGCCTGTAGTCCCAACAGCTCAGGAGGTTGAGGCAAGAGGATCGCTTGAGCCCAGGAATTTAAGACTGTAGTGAGCTCTGATTGCGCCACTGCTCTCCAGCCTGGGCGACCAAGTAGGACTGCAATTCTACTACCAAAATAAATAAATAAAATAAATAAATAAATAAATAAATAAATAAAATAATAAAAAGAAAACCAACTTGTGATTATACTGAGCCTACCCAGATAATCCAGATTAATCCTGTCATCTCAAGATCCTTAATTAAATCATGCCTGCAAAGTCTCTTCTGCTACATAAGGTTGTTCAATATTCATAGAGTCTGGGAATTAAAATGTGGACATCTTTGGAGGACCGTTATTCTGTCTACCACATGGAGTTTTCAGGATTTTTTGTATTTCTTGTTAATTTCCAGCTAATTGCATTCTGGTAAGTGCTCTTGTGATTTCAGTCTTTGGAAATTTGTAGAGTTTTGCTTTATGGCTCGGAATATTGCCAAATATTATAAATGTTCTGTGTGCACTAAAAGAACATGTGTGCGGTCTTCAGTTATGTGAAGTGTTTTGTATGTCTCCATTTGTTCCTGTCTGTTAATTGTGTTTAAATTTTCTGTATTCTATTTGTTTTATCAGTTACTGAGAAAAGTAGTCAAAATATCTCACTTTGTAGAGTTGGCACTGTAGTTCTATTTGGTTTTATTTCATATTTTTCTTTTTTTTTTTATATTGACATAATTTTAGACATACAGAAAAGCTGCTAGAATAGTACAAAAAATTCCTGCATTTACTTGACCACATTCCTCAACTGTTAATATTTTACCTTTGTCTTACCCTTTTCCCTCTCTTTCTGTGTTATGTATGTATGTGTATGTGAGTATAGTATTTTTTATTGAACTCTTTGAGGGTAAGTTAGACACGATGCCTTTTTTGTTTGTTTGGTTTGTTTTGAGAGACAGGATCTTGCTCTGTTGCCCAGGCTGGAGTGTGGTAGCACTGCAACCTTGAACTCCCTGGCACAAGCAGTCCTTTCACCTCAGCCTTCTGAGTAGCTGGGACTACAGGTGTGTGCCACCACACCTGGCTAATTTTTTGATTTGTATTTTTGGTAGAGATGTGGTCTCACTATGTTGCCCAGGCTCTTCTTGAACTCTTGGTCTCAAGTGATCCTTCCTCCTTGGCCTTCCAAAGTACTGGGATATATAAGCCACTGAGCCCGGCCGAGTGTGTGTTTTCTAATAGCAGGTCCATAAACGCAGTATGGAATTGTCAAAGTTAGAAAATTAACATAAATACAATACTATTATTTAATCTACAGACTTTCTTCAGGTTTTGCCAATTGTCACAATAATGTCCTTTGTAGGAAAAAGTCCTGGATCGTGCACTGCATTCATTTGTCTTTTATCTTTAGTCTCATTTAATTGGGAACAGTTCCTGTTGTGGTCACCCGCAAAGGCATTATAGACCCCCACATAAAATTTGGTTTGGATGTTAAGACTATTGGTGTCACATGCATAACAAGAGGGTGTGAAAAGGTTTATTAACTTACATAACTGAGGTCCAGGAGAGCAGGGCAGTCCTCTCAAGCAGGTTTGAAATGGCTTTAGAGAACAAGGAAAGGATAGCTGGGCATGGTGGTGTGTACCTGTATTCCCAGCTACTCAGGAGGCTGAGGCAGAAGGATTTCTTGAGCCTGGGAGGTGGAGGTGAGCTGAGATTGCACCACTGCACTGCAGCCTGGGCAATAGAGTGAGACTCTGTCTCGAAAAAAAAGAAAAGAAAAGAAAGAACAAGGAAAGGAGATTGGTTTGGGCTTTTATTGTGGTTAGGGACTTGGGCTGGGGTAAGAGTTCCTGTGTGAGAGCAGACTTTGCCTAGTTTGGATTTCTTGCTGGTTCCCTAAGAAGGAACATCTAGACTTTCATATCACCTTGCCCGGATAAGGGACATAGGAGAAAGAAGAAGAGGTGAGGTTTACATCTGGCTTATGTCCAGATATAGGACATAAGAGAAAGAGGAAGAGGTAAGCTGTCAGCCGTTAAACATCAAAAAATGAAGTCAGACTCTTCGTTATAGTTCCTTAGTCTTCCTTTTGTGACCTTAATGTGTCCATCAGTTTGGATTTGTCTCATGTGTCCTCATGATTAGATTCAGGTTATGCATTTTTGGTGCTTTATATATCTTAAGATAATGTTATTAGGTGCGTACAAATTTAAAAATCTTACATTTTGCTGATGAACTAAACTTTTTTTTTTTTTTTAATCAGTATAGAAGGTCCCTCTTTATCTTCTATACTGCTTTTTGTTGCCTTAAAGACTATTTTCATCTGATATGAATGCAACTTGGGCAACTTTCTTTTAGTTATAATTTGCCTGGTATAGCTATACTTTTTCTTCCTTTCTGTATCCTTGCTCTGGATGTTTCTCATAACCAGCATATACTTGGACTCTTGTGTTTTAACCCACTTGGCACTATTGGTCTTAACCAATACAGAGTATGTAGTCTGTTTACATTTAATGTAATTACTGAAATACTGGGGTTTAAATCTACCATCTTATTTTGTGCTTTTTATGAGTTCCATTTGTTTCATATGATGTGTTGCTTTCGTTCCATTCAAAATATTTTTTTGTTTCTGTTGTGATATCTTACCTAACTCCAGAGTTATTTATATATTTGCTTAATATCCAAATAATTGGGTATTTTTTGGTTATCTTTTTACTGATAGCTTAGTACTTCGAGTTATTTCTATCCTTTGAAATTTGTTGAGGCTTGCTTTTACCCGTATATGGTAAACTTTGGCAAATATGCTGTATGCATGTGAAAAAAGATATTATTGGGTACATTGTTCTAACATGTCAACGTTAGGTATGTTCAGATTTTCTATATCCTTTCCAAGTTTTTATCTGCTTGTTTTATTAGTATTGTGTGAAGGGTATTAATTCTTCCGCTGTTGTTATGGACTTGTCTTTTTCTGCCTTTAGTTCACTCAATTTTTAACTTTATATATTTTAAAACTAAATTATTGCATATTTTTAGATTTAAGAATTATTGTATTTTCCTCAAGGATTGACCCTATATTATGAAATGTATGTATCATGCCAGTTATTAGAGATATCTCTGTCTGATATTAGTATTATAACTACACCAGTTTTCTCTTGATTATTGTTCTTTTGATGAGTGTGTCTTCTTCCACTATTTTAACCTCAACATATCTGTGTCTTTAGGGTGTGTCCCTTATAAGCAGCACATACTTTGTAAGTATGTTTTGTAACTCCAGTCTGACAGTTCTAGTCTTTTCATATATTTAATCCATTTGTGTTGATATATACCCTATTTCTATTTGTTTTCTGTTTGATTTTCATCATTTATGTTCTTTTTTCTGTTTTTGTCCTCTTACGGATTAATTTAGAACCATATTATTTCACATTTCCCTTATTGTTATATACCTTTTTACTATCTTCCTAGTGAGTACCTTAGAAATTACAGTATATGTACTTGACTTATTATAGTCTAATACAAATTATAATTTTACTACCCTCTAGAATTATCTAGCATTACTAGAGCTTTACAACATTTCTTTTTTTATTTTTCTTTTTTGAGGCAGGGTCTCACTTTGTCACCCAGGCTGGAGTACAGTGGCATAATTATGGCTCACTGCAGCCTCAACCTACTCGGGCTTAGGTGATTCTCTCACCTGAGCCTCCCAAGCAGCTGGGACTACAGGCACACATCACCATGCTTGCTAATTTTTGTACTTTTTGTAGAGACAGGGTCTCAGCTTTATTGCCCAGGCTGGAACATTTTAGTTCTATTATGTTCCTTCCTTTTGAGTTATTGGTGTCATGCATTTTGATTCTGTATGTGCTTTAAACCCCAGAGATATTTTTACTGTTATTCTGTAATACCAATATTCACTTAGAAACACCTTTCTAGTGTTTTTACTTCCTGTCTGCATTTTTGTATTTCCTTCGGGATAATTTTTTCGTTCTTCTGCCTGAATAAATACTCCCTTTACTATGTTAGTTCAGGTCTGCTGGTAATGAATTCTGGTTTTGTGTGGATATATCTTTATTTCATCCATATTTTGGAAGATGTTCTTGTCTTTTTAAAATAATTCCACTGTCAGTCTTACTGGTTTTCATTTGAAGATAATATGTGCCACCCCCGCTATTTTGAGGGTTTTTTTTTTTTTTAAACAAGATCTTGCTCTGTCGCCCAGGCTGGAGTGGAGTGGCGCAATCACAGCTCACGGCAGCCTTGAGCTCCCAGGCTCAAGCGAGCCTCCCTCAGCTTCCTGAGAAGCTAGGACTATAGGCATGCAGCACCACACCCAGCTAATTTTTTAGTTGTTTTGTAAAGATGGAGTCTCCCTGTGTTGCCTGGGTTGGTCTCAAACTCCTGGGCTCAAGGAATCCTCCCACCTTAGCCTCTCAAAGTGGATTACAGGTGTGAATCATGTGGATCACCACACCCAGCAATGATTTTTTTTTTTAAACTCTGATTTTTAGCAGTTTTACTATGATGATATGCCATAGTGTGGTTTTCTTTGTGTTTATACTTGAGTTTCTCTGAGCTGCTTGATTCTGTATGTTGAAGGCTTTCATCACTTCTGAAAAATACACAACTCTTTTCTATTCAAATCTTGCTCTTGTCCAATTTTTCTTCTCTTTCTGGGCCTCCAGTTATACATATGTTGGACCTTTGGGCCTTTTCAATGTGTCTCACATGTCCATTACACTCTTTTTCATTCTTACCATTTTTAACCGCTATGCTTTTAGTTTGGATCTTTGTTATTATCTTCCAGTTCACCCACTGCTACTGTGTCTACCGTTAAACTCATCTGTTGAGCTTTTGATTTCAATTATATTAATATTTTTTAGTTGTAGAATATTCATAGATTTTTTAAAAGTAAATTCTACTTCTCTGATGAATCTCTCCATCTTCATTTATTTTTATTTTTTCCTCTGTATTCCAGAACATGTCAGCCAGAGTGATTTTAAAGTCCCTGTTGGGAAACTGTAATGAGAGTTGTTTGTGAATCTGTTCCTATTTGTGTGTTCCTTGAACTTTGGGCAAATGATCCTCCCTTTTGCCATTCTTAGTAATTTTGATTAAATGCACAGGCATTGCATACAAAAATGGTGGAAACTCCAGATGATGTTGCTTTTCTCTGAAAAGAGAAGTCACACTTTCCTCTCTAGACAGGTAATAGTAGAGGCTGATTGTGTTAATCCAGTCAGGAATTGAGCTGTGCCAAGACTTGCTTGCGGTTTTGGAAAAGCTTGAGATACCTCTTTCAACCTGTTCCTAGAGTGTAGTCTTTCTAAGACTTTCAGCTGTGAGCCTGTTTTATTCAACTTTAAGGATATAGCCTTTTGTGCCCCCACCTTAAGGAGGAGAGTCTCCTTTTTTTTTGTTCAGATAGAGTCTTACTCTGTCACCCAGGCTGGAGTGCAGTGGCGCGATCTCGGCTCATAGCAACCTCTGCCTCTCGTGTTCAAGCGATTCACCTGCCTCAGCCTCCCAAGTAGCTGGGATTACAGGCGCCTGCCACCACACCTGACTCATTTTTGTATTTTTAGTAGAGACGGGGTTTCACCATGTTGGCCAGGCTGGTCTTGAACTCCTGACCTTGTGATCCACCCGCCTCGGCCTCCCAAAGTGCAGGGATTACAGGCATGAGCCACGACGCCCAACTAGTCTCATATTTTTTTTGTTGTTTGTTTTTTTGAAACGGAGTTTTGGCTCACTGCAGCCTCTGCCTCCTGGATTCAAGCAGTTATCCTGCCTCAGCCTCCCGAGTAGCTGGGATTACAGGCATGTGCCACCAGGCCTGGCTAATTTTTGTAGTTTTAGTAGAGACAGGGTTTCACCATGTTGGCCAGGCTGCTTTCAAACTCCTGACCTCAGGTGATCTGCCCACCTTAACCTCCCAAAGTGCTGGGATACAGGCATGAGCCACTGTGCCCGGCTGCAGAGTCTCATATATTTTACTTTATACCATCTTGATTTTTCCTTATTCTTAGGGAAGTTTTCATTTATTCAAGATTATATTTCTGTTTTTTATAGTTAGATTTTTAATGTATCTAGAATTTAGTTTTGTGAATATCATAAAGTTAGGATCTTACTATATTCCTTTAAAATGGAAAGCCAGTCGTCCCAACACTATTGATTAGACCAGGGGTCAGCAGACTACGGCCAATGTGTTTTGTTAATAAGGTTTTATTGGAACACAGCCATTCTGTTGTCATTGTCAATGACTATTTTCATATTATGCCAGCGTAGTTGAGGAGTTGCAACAGAAACGATTAATATGTGGCCCACAAAGCCTAAAATATATATCTGTTTATGGAATTTCTTTTATTTCTTTATTTGCTTAATGTGTTCTTCTCTCAGTCTCACACTGTTTTTTCGTTGCTTTTTTTCTGAGACAGGGTCTCATTCTGTTGCCCAGGCTGAGTACAGTGGCACAGTCACAGCTCACAGCAGGCTCAGCCTTCTGGGCTCAGGGAATCCTCCTACTTCAGCTTCCTGAGTAGCTGGGACTATAAGCATGTGCCACCATGCCTGACTAATTTTTTATTTCTTGTAGAGACAGACTGTGTTGGCTAGGCTGGTCTCAAGCTCCTGGACTCAAGCCGTCCTACCACTTGTCCTCCCAAAGTGCTGAGATTACAGGCATGAGCCACTGTGCCCAGCTGTTCTCACATTGTTATGGTTATTTTGGCTTTATCCTACTGTATTTTATTGGCCTTGAAGATACAATTTGTTTCATCAGGTTTGCTGAGTTACAATTTATAGATAGTAAAATTCACCTTTTTTATGTGTACAGTATTATATGGCTGACGAATGTGTACGGCCATGTAATCACAGTCACTCCAAAAAGTTCCTTCATGTTCATTTGTCAGTCCTCCTCCTTATTGTCAAACCCTGGCATACCACCGATCTATTTTCTGACAGTTTTGTCTTTTCCACACTCTCATATAAGTAGAATCATACACTAAGTAGCCTTTTCAGTCTGGATTCTTTGATTTTAGCATAATGTCCATTATGTCCATTCACTGGCTGATGGACATTTGGGTTGTATCCAGTTTTTGGCAATTATGAATAAAGCTGATAGAAACTTTTGCATACAGAATTTTTTCTAGAGAAATATATTTTCATTTTGGAGGGATAAACACCTAGGGATGAGATTGTTGGATCATATGGTATGGTAAATGTATGTTTAACTGTATAAGAAACTGCCAAACTGTTTTCCAAAGTGGGAGTACCATTTTTCATTTCCACTAGCAATGTATGAGAGTTGCAAATGCTTTGCATCCTCACCAACACTTAAGTCTCATCAGTTTTGTTTTGTTTTTAGTGATTTTTAAAGGTTAGACTTTGTAGTTTTAATTCTTATTTTAATTCCTAGTACATAGTTTTCATGACTTACTGATGATATTGAGCAGCTTTCTCTGTGCTTAATTTGCCATGTGTATATCTTCTTTGGTAAAGTGACTTTCCAAATCTTCTGTCCATTTTTTAAAATTGGGTTGTTTTCTTATGATTGAGTCATAACTTTTTAATCTCTTTTGGGTATACTAGTTCTTTATCGGATAAGTGTTTTGCAGGTATTTTCTCCCATTGTCTTCTCGTTGCTTAATAACGTCTTCCAAAGAACAGAAGTTTTTAATTTTGATGAAGTCTGCTTCATCAATTTTTGTTTTTATGTTTTGTATTATTTTCTTTTTTTCTTCTTTTTATTTTATTTTGTTTTTTTTTTTGAGATGGAGTCTCGTTCTGTCACCCAGACTGGAGTGCAGTGGCGCAGTCTCGGCTCACTGCAAGCTCTGCCTCCCTGGTTCACGCCATTCTCCTATCTCAGCCTCCCGAGTAGCTGGGACTATAGGCGCCTGCCACCACGCCCGGCTAATTTTTTTGTATTTTTAGTGGAGACGGGGTTTCACCACGTGAGCCAGGGTGGTCTCAATTTCCTGACGTCATGATCCACCTGCCTCTGCCTCCCAAAGTGCTGGGATTACAGGCGTGAGCCACTGCGCCCGGCCATGTTTTGTATTATTTTCTATTGCTGCATGGAAATTCACAAACTTGGTGGCTTAAAACAACATAAATGCATTGTCTCACAGTTTCCATGGGTTTGTTGTCTAAGTTAACCAAATTTTCTGTTCAAGGTCACACCAGGTTAAAATCAAGGTTCCAGGTGGGCTGCATTGCTTTCTGGAGCTCGTGTCCTTTTCCAAGCTCCTGTGGTATTTGGCTGAATTTAGTTCCTTGTAATTGTAGGATGTAGGTCTCTGCTTTCTTGCTAGCCATCAGCTAGGGCTATTCTCAGCTCCTAGAGGCCACCCACCATTTCCTGCTTCATAGCCTTCTCCTCAACATGGCAGTTGGCTTCTTCAAGGACTACAGGAGGAGTACCTTTGCAACTTAGAATCTCTGACTTTTCTTGTCTCTGACCTCTGAAACCTCATTTAAAAGGGCTTACTACATTAGGTCAGGCCCATCCACACTTAGGAGGAAGGGTTATATAGGGCATGCACACTAGGGGGAAAGAAACCTGGATAGTTTATGATTCTGACTACTGCATGGTTTATGCGTTGTTTTTGTTTTGTTTTGTTTTGTTTTGTTTTGTTTTGTTTTGTTTTTTGAGACAGAGTCTTGCTCTGCTGCCCAGGCTGGATCCCAGCAGGATCTTGGCTCACTGCAAGCTCCACCTCCCGGGTTCATGCTTTTCTCCTGCTTCAGCCTCCCGAGTAGCTGGGACTACAGGTGCCCGCCACCACGCTAATTTTTTGTATTTTTAGTAGAGACAGGGTTTCACTGTGTTAGACAGGATGATCTCGATCTCCTGACCTTGTGATCTGCCTGCCTCGGCTTCCCAAAGTGTTGGGATTACAGGCGTGAGCCACCGCACCTGGCCAGTTTATACTTTTTTGTGTGTCTTACCTGAGAAATTATTACCACCTCAAAGCTGTGAAGATTTTCCCCTGTTCTCTTCTAGATGTTTGGTAGTTTTAGGTTTTCCGTTTAGCTTTGTGGTCCGTTGTATAGATGCATGCTTGTCTGTATGCATGTATACATTTATTGATTGTATTGACATATAATTCACATATGATAAAATTCATCTTTAAAGTATACAATCCCGTTTTTTGTGTGTGTACAGATGCTCCTTGACTTACAATAGAATTATGTCCTGAAACCCATTGTGAGTCGAAAATATTGTTAAGTTGGAAAGCATTTAATACACCTAACTTACCAAACATCTTTCTTAGCCTAGCCTACCTTAAACATGCTCAGGATACTTATATTAGCTTACATTTGGACAAAATAATCTAACAAAGCCAGTTTTATAATGTTGATAATGAATTTTGAATCAAAATTTGAAGTTCAATTTCTACTGAATGCATATGGCTTTTGTACCATCATAAGACAAAAAAAAATTGTTAGGTTGAACCATCTTAAGTCAGGGATAGTCTGTATTCAGAAAGTTGTCCAGCCATTGCCACTATAATTCCACAGCATTCTTTATCACACTTACAAGAAACCCTAAATCCACTAGCAGCCACTCCCTACTTCCCATTCCATCCAACTTGGCAACTGCTAATTTACTTACTATCATATGGATTTGCCTGTCATGGACATTTTGTGTCAATATAATTAATAGAGTATGTGCCCTTTGTATCTGGCTTTTTTCACTAATCATGATGCTTGCAAGGTTCATGTTGCAGCATGTATTAGCACTTCATTCCTTTTTATGACACCACCTTTTATTTTTCCATTCATCAGTTGATGGACATTAGGATTGTTTCCACTTTTTGGCTATTATAAATAATGCTGCTATGTACATTTTCTTTTTTCTTTTAACTAAACTGAGATGAAGTACCAACATCATGACCTTTTACCCTTAAATTCTTCAGCATGTGTCTTCTAAATACAATATAACCACAGTGTAATTTAGAAAATTTATCATTGATAGGATACTGTTATCTAATACACAATCCATATTCAGGTTTCACCAATTGAATTAGTTTGTAAACATGTAAGACAACAGTTTTATCGAGGTAAAATTCACACAACATAAAATTAACCATTTTAAAGCAAACAATTAGGTGGCATTTAGTATACTCACAATGTACAACCATCATATCTATCCAGTTCCAAAACATTTTCATCACTTCCAAAAGAAATCCTTTACAGTTTAAGCAGTTGCTCCTCATTCTTCCATCCCTTTAGTTCCTAACAATCACCAGTCTATGTGTATCTCTATAGATTTACCTCTTCTGAATATTTCATATAAGTGAAATAACGTATGTGACTTTTGTGTCTGACTTCTTTCACTTTAGCATGATGTCTTTGAGATTTCTTCATATTGTATCATGTTATCAGTACTTCATTACTTTTTGTGGCAGAATAATATTCCATTGCATATGCCACAGTTTATTTATGCATTAATTGACAGACAATTTCTTTCTTTTTTTTTTTTTTTTTTCCAAGACAGAGTCCCACTCTGTTGCCCAGTCTGGAGTGTAGTGGTACAGTCTTGGCTCACTGCAACCTCTGCCTCCTGGGTTCAAGTGATTCTCTTGCCTCAGTCTCCTGAGCAGCTGGGATTACAGGCATGAGCCACCATGCCCGGCTAATTTTTTGTATTTTTAGTAGAAATGGCGTTTCACTATGTTGGCCAGGCTGGTCTCGAACTCCTGATCTCGAGATCTGCTTTCCTCGGCCTCCCAGAGTGCTGGGATTACAGGCGTGAGTCACTGTGCCTGGTGGACAGTTAGACTATTTCTACCTTTGTCTATTTTGAATAGAGCTGCGATGAATGTGCATGTGCTTGTATCCATTTGAGTAGCTGTTTTTGGTTTTGGGGAGTATATGCCTTAGGAGTGGATTTGCTAGGTCATATGGTAATTCCATTTAATAGGATGAAAGGATGTGTTGAATCTGTAGATCGATGTGGGGAAAATATACATCTTTCAATGTTGAATTTTATATTCTATGAACATCATGTGTCTTTCCATTTGTATATGTCTTTGATTTCTCTCATCAGTGTTTTGTGGTTTTTAGCATACAGTTTGGTCACGTAACTTTTGTTCACATAACTGAAGTGTAAATGAAGTGTTTCTCTTCTATTTATTTATTTATTTGCTTCTGTCTTATGGTACTTTATTTCTCTTTCTAGTTGTTCATTTCTTTTCTTTCTTTCTTTTTTTTTTTTTGATACAGGATCTTGCTCTGTTGCCCAGGCTGGAGTGCAGCAGCACCACGATCTTGGCTCACTAGAACCTCCACCTCCTGGGTTCAAGCAGTTCTCCTGTCTCAGCCTCCCGAGTACCTGGGATTACAGGCACACACCACCACCAGCTGATTTTTGTGTTTTTAGTAGAGACAGGGTTTCACCATGTTGGCCAGGCTGGTCTCAAACTCCTGACTTCAAGTGATCCACCTGCCTTGGCCTCCCAAAGTGCTGGGATTACAGGCATGAGCCACCGTGCACAGCCCTTAAATATATGTAAAAAAGCCGGGCGCGGTGGCTCATGCCTGTAATCCCAGCACTTTGGGAGGCCGAGGCAGGCAGATCACGAAGTCAGGAGATCGAGACCATCCTGGCTAACACGGTGAAACCCTGTCTCTACTAAAAATAGAAAAAATTAGCCAGGTGTGGTGGCGGGCACATGTAGTCCCAGCTACTCCGGAGGCTGAGGCAGGAGAATGGCGTGAATCCGGG
Source organism: Macaca nemestrina (assembly GCF_043159975.1). NCBI lineage: Eukaryota > Metazoa > Chordata > Mammalia > Primates > Cercopithecidae > Macaca > Macaca nemestrina. The sequence continues at coordinate 38,912,258 of NC_092130.1, forward strand.
AGGCGGAGCTTGCAGTGAGCTGAGATCCTGCCACTGTACTCCAGCCTGGGTGACAGAGTGAGATATCGTCTGAAAAAAAAAAAAAAAAAAATATATATATATATATAGAGAGAGAGAGAGAGAGAGAGAAGTGAGAGCAAACATCTTTACCTGGTTTCTGGAGTCTCAGCATTCAGTCTTTCACAATTAAGCATAAAGTTATTTGTAAATTTTTCATAAATGTGCTTTCTCAGGTTGAAGAAATTCCCATTAATTCCAAGTTTACCTAGACTTTCATGAATAGGATTTTAAATTTTGTCAAATGCTGATACAGTGTTTTAAACATCTCTGAAATCATGATGTTTCTCACAGTGGATGTCATAGTTTCATTGGCAGGACTCTTTCATTTTTAATGGTGCATAAAATAGTGTGTATTTTATAATTGCTACCATCATGTATTTGATGAAATAGCCCAAGCTGGAGTGCAGTGGTGTGATCTCAGCTCATTGCAACTTCCCCCTCCCAGGCTCAAGCGATTCTCGTGCCTCAGCCTCCAGAGTAGCTAGGACCATAGGCAAGTGCCACCACCCCAGGCTAATTTTTTGTATTTTAGTAGAGATGGTGTTTCGCCATGTTGCCCATGGTGGTCTCAAACTCCTGAGCTCAGGTGATCTGTGCACCTCGGCCTCCCAAAGTGCTGGGATTACAGGCGTGAGCCACCACACCCGGCCTGAAATGGCATCTTTTGATAGGTGATAAGGCTAGTGTCATGTCTGTTTAAAAATTTCCCTGAGACCAGGTGCAGTGGCTCATGCCTGTAATCCCAGCACTTTGGGAGGCCAAGGCAAGTGGATTACCTGAGGTCAGGAGTTCGAGACCAGCCTGGCCAACATGGCGAAACCCCATCACTACTAAAAATATAAAAATTAGGCTGGATGTGGTGGCTCACACCTGTAATCCCAGCACTTTGGGAGGTCAAGGCGGTCGGATCACGAGGTCAGGAGTTCGAGACCAGCCTGGCCAATATGATGAAACCCCATCTCTACTAAAAATACAAAAATTATTGGGGCGTGGTGGCAGGCACCTGTAGTTCCAGCTACTTGGAAGGCTGAGACAAAAGAATCACTTGAACCTGGGAGGTGGAGGTTGCAGTGAGCCAAGATCATACCACTTCACTCCAGCCTGGGCAACAGAGCAAGACTCCATCTCAAAAAAAAAAAAAAAAAAAAGCCGGGCACAGTGGTGTGTGCCTGTAATCCCAGCTACTCGAGAAGGAGGCTGAAGCAGGAGGATTGCTTGAACCCGGGAGGCGGAGGTTGCAGTGGGCTGAGATCATGCCACTGCACTGTAGCCTGGGCTACAGAGCAAGACTCCATTTCAAAAAAAAAAAAAGAAAAAAAACAACCTTATGCCTTATGGGATATACAAAAAGCAGTAGAGGATAATTTATACCTGTAAATGCCCATAGTAAGGAAGAAGAATGATTTCACTCAAATCAGTAACCTAACCTTCAACCTTAAGACACTAGAAAGAGAAGAGCAAACTAAATCTAAAGCAAGCAGAAGGAAAGAAATAATAAAGATTAGGGAGGAAATTAACAACATAGAGAATAGAAGAAAAATAGAGAAAACCAATGAAACCAGAAGCTTATTATTTAAAAAGATACCAAAATTCATAAAACTTTAGCCAGATTGACCAAGAAAAACAGAGACTTGAATCAGAATGAAAGAGTAGACATTACTACCAACCTTCCAGAAATAAAAAGGATTATAAAGAATACTGTGATTTATCAACAAATTAGATAACCCAGATGAAATGGCAAATTCCCAGAAATACACAAACTACCAAAACTGATGCAAGAAAAAATAAACAATCTGAATAGATCTGTAACGTGAGGAGATTGAATCATTAGTCAAAAACTACCCAAAAAGAAAAGGCCCAGATATCTTCACTTAACATTTAACAAAGAATTAATACAATTAACACTAATTCTTTGCAAACTCTTCCAAGAAATAGAATATTTCACAACAGTTTTTTTTTGTTTTTTGGTTTTTTTTTTGGAGGGGGACATAGGGTCTTGCTCTGTTGCCCAGGCTGGAATGCAGTGGGGCAATCTCCACTCACTGCAACCTCCACCTCCTGGGTTTAAATGATTCTCATGCCTCAGCTTCCCAAGTAGCTGGGATTACAGGTGTGCGCCACCATGCCCAGCTAATTTTTTTATATTTTTAGTAGAGACAGAGTTTCACCATGTTGGTCAGGCTAGTCTCAGACTCCTGGCCTCAAGTGATCTGCCTGCCTCAGCCTCCCTAAGTGCTGGGATTACAGGCGTGAGCCACCACGCCTGGCCCACATCTCATTTTATGAGGCTAGTGTTACCCTGATGGCAAAATCAGACAATGACATCATAAGAAAAAACTATAGGGCAATATTTTTTATGAATATGGTAGCAAAAATCTTTAATGAAAAACTATTGACTGGGTGTGGTGGTTCACCTGTAATCCCAGCACTTGGGGAGGCTGAGGTTGGTGGATTGCTTGAGCCTAGGAGTTCTAGATCAGCCTGGGCAACGTGGCAAAACTGTCTCTACAAGAAATATAAATGTTAGCCAGGGAGGCTGGGCACAGTGGCTCATGCCTGTAATCCCAGCACTTTGGGAGGCTGAGGCAGGTAGATCACCTGAAGTCAGGAGTTCTAGACCAGCCTGGCCAACATGGTGAAACCCCGTCTCTACTAAAAATACAAAAATGAGCCGGGCATGGTGGTGGGTGCCTGTAATCCGAGTTACTTGGGACGCTGAGGCAGGGAAATCACCTGAACCTGGGAGGCAGAGGTTGCGGTGAGCCGAGATTGTGCCACTGCACTCCAGCTGGGGCTACAGAGTGAGACTCTGCCTTTAAAAAAAAAAAAAAAAGGCCGGGCGCGGTGGCTCACGCCTGTAATCCCAGCACTTTGGGAGGCCGAGATGGGCGGATCACGAGGTCAGGAGATCGAGACCATCTTGGCTAACACGGTGAAACCCCGTCTCTACTAAAAAATACAAAAAACTAGCCGGGCGAGGTGGCGGGCGCCTATAGTCCCAGCTACTCGGGAGGCTGAGGCAGGAGAATGGCCTGAACCCGGGAGGCGGAGCTTGCAGTGAGCTGAGATCCGGCCACCGCACTCCAGCCTGGGTGACAGAGCAAGACTCCGTCTCAAAAAAAAAAAAAAAAAAAAAAAAGTGCCGGGCACAGTGACTCACGCCTGTAATCCCAGCACTTTGGGAGGCTGAGGTGGGGGCATCACGAGGTCAGGAGATCAAGACCATCCTGGCTAACACGGTGAAACCCCATCTCTACTAAAAATACAAAAAATTAGCCGGGCATGGTGGCAGGTGCCTGTAATCCCAGCTATTTGGGAGACTGAGGGAGGGAAATCACCTGAACCCGGGAGGCGGCGGTTGCGGTGAGCCGAGATGGTGCCACTGCACTCCAACCGGGGCTACAGAGTGAGACTCTGCCTTAAAAAAACCAAAAAAAGGTGCCGAGCGCAGTGGCTCACGCCTGTAATCCCAGCACTTTGGGAGGCTGAGGTGGGCAGATCACGAGGTCAGGAGATGGAGACCATCCTGGCTAACATGGTGAAACCCCATCTCTACTAAAGATATAAAAAATTAGCCGGGCGTGGTGGCAGGTGACTATAATCCCAGCTACTTGGGAGGCTGAGGCAGGAGAATGGCATGAACCCGGGAGGTGGAGTTTGCAGGGAGCCGAGGTAGCACCACTGTACTCCAGCCTGGGTGACAAAGCGAGACTGTGTCTCAAAAAAAAAAAAAAGTTAGCCAGGTGCGGTGGCTCATGCCTGTAGCCTCAACTACCTGGGAAGCTGAGATGGGAGGATTGCTTGAGCTCAGGAGGTTGAGGATGCAATGAACCACGACTGAGCCACTGCACTCCAGCCTGGGTGACCAAGTGAGACCCTTTCTCAAAAAAAACCCCTCAAAAACAAAGATTCTATTTTGATTTATTTACAGTGTTTGAGTATATTGCTTTGTATAGTTTTCTTAGATGTTGTAGGTATTACAATATATGTATATAACCTATCCCAGTCTAATATATAACCTATCCCAGTGTTTTACCAAGTTCAGTGAAGTGTAGAAACTTTTTTTTCCATTTAAGTCTCTTTGCCCTCCTCACTTTTTAAATATAACTGTCTTAAGTATTTCCTCTACATGAAGCTACTCCATTTTGATGGAACTGGAAGTGTATATGCTTGTCTTTTATCTGTCAACCTTACTGAATGATTAATTCTTGTAGTTCTTCCTTGGGTTGTCTTGAATTGCTATATATAGTCATATCTTTCACAAAAATGACATTTTCATCCCTTCCTTTCTTCTATCTATACTTTTTATTTTTCTCACTACAAGTAGAAAAAAAATGAGTATGGTTTTCTGTTTCTCAGCATCAATAATAAATGTATGTATATTTTTTCACTTTTCCTATGTAAAATGAGATACTGTTTTCCCCTTCCTTGCTTCTAAGTTTTTGTGATATAATCTGGATATGTTATGTCTCTATTTTTATCTGACCATAATTTTCATTTTATGTATATATATATATACACACACTTTTTTTTTTTTTTTTTTTTTTGGAGACTAGGGACTCTGTTATTCAGGCTGGAGTGCAGTGGCACAGTCATGGCTCACTGCAGCCTCAACCTCCTGGGCTCAAGTGATCCTCCTACTTCAGCCTCCTAAGTAGCTGGCAATACAGGGGTGTGCCACCACGCCCAGCTAAATTTTTTTTTTTTAAGGAGATAGGGTCTCACTATGTTGCCCAGGCTAGTCTCAAACACCTGGACTCAAGTGACCCTCCCACTTCGGCCTCCTAAAGTGCTCAGATTATAGGCATGAGTCACCATGCCAGGCCTTTTTTTTTTTTAATGTGGTCTGTCTTTACTTACTTATCTCACTTCATCTCCTGCTCTTCCCCTCTTTCCATCTACTTTTAGCCTTAGTGACATTTTTGCTCCTCCTTCAACAACACATCCAACATGCTCTATCTCAGGCCTTTGCATTGTTATTGCCTCTGCCTGGAATGCTTTTGCCCCTTTCCCCTGGATATTTATGTGCCTTGCTCCCTCACTTTCTAAGAGGTCTTTACTTAGATGTCACTTACAGTGAGATCTTCCCTGACCATCCCTCTAAAATTGTAACCTGCCCTCCGCCACCATCAAATCCCCCATCCTTTTCCCTGTTTTTCTTTTCATAGCAGCTATGATAATATAGCATATTATTTTATCTATTAATTGATCTAGTTTATTTCTTTTTGTTAGAACGTAAGTTCCATGAAGGCAGGAATCTTTATTTTGTTCACTTCTTTTATTTCCATTGCCTAGAATGGAGCCTGGCACATGTAGGTACTCAATAGATATTTATTGAAATAATTAATCTTTGTGGATTTAGTATTTTTCTTCCTCAAACTGGGACTACTGAGCTCCAAAACAGTGAATTTTTTTGAGACAGTGTCTCACTCTGTCACCCAGGCTGGAGTGCAGTGGTACCATTACAGCTCACTGCAGCATCAACCTCCTGGGCTCAGGTGATTTTCCCACATCAGTCTTCTGAGTAGCAGGGACTACAGGTGCACGCCACCATGTCTGGCTAAGTTTTGAATTTTTTTTGTGGAGACAGGGTTTTGCCATGTTGGTCACATTGGTCTCAAACTCCTGAGCTCAAGTGATCTGCCCACCTCAGCCTCCCAAAGTGCCAGGATTACAGGTGTGAGCCACTGCGCCCAGCCAGGAGTGAATGTGTTTTATAGCTCTTTGCACCTTTTGTATGTAACTTTTTTGTTTTAATTCTTGTTTATTTGCACCAGGTAATACTTTCCATATGGTTTAAAATTCAAATGGTATAAAAAGGTTATGTTCAAAAGTATTATCCCACTGTTGTGTTCAAACACCCCATTCCTCTGCTCAGAGGCAGCTAGCTTTGTCAGGTTCTTGACTCTCAGGGATATTCCCATATGACTTTCTGAAAATTTGATACCAAGTTACGCTATAGGATGAAGTATTTTACAATTATATCTATCCAGAGTTGTTACTTTTTTTTCTATGTATTGCTCAACCCTCCTTGGATAGCCAGCATCAACCATTTTTTAGAGAATGTTACTATCATGAGAGCCATTAAGGGAGTGATAAAATGAAATACTGTTTTGCCCATGCCCTTGAAGTTCACAATCTAGGTGGGATGAGAAATATCCACACTTATTAAATAACAGAGACTTTAAAAAGATCAAGATAATACGTATGAAATGTCACAAAACATTGAGTAATTAATTGTTCAATGAGATACAGATGAGAAATACCATGAAAATTAGTGTATCAAAGCAGAGAGCAAGCATCATTTATCAGGGAACATTTCACGAGAAGGGAGGAATATGATGGCTTTGGATAGTCTGAAAAGAATGTAGAGGGAAGAAGTGTATTTTACCTCAATCATAGGCAGTTGAGAAAACAATTTTTTTAGGGAAAGTCATGTTCAAGATGGAGCTTAAGGTGGGGCAACAGTGGCTCATGCCTGTAATCCCAGCAATTGGGGAGGCTGAGGCAGGCAGATTGCTTGATCCCAGGAGTTCGAGGCCAGCCTGGGCAACATGGTGAAACCCCATCTCCAAAAAAAAAAAAAACACAAAAATCAGCTGGGCGTGGTGGCCTGCACCTGTAGTTCCAGCTCCTTGGCAGACTGAAGTGGGAGAATTATCTGAGCCCAGGAGGTCAAGGCTGCAAGTGAGCCATGATTGTGCCACTGTACTCCAACCTGGGTGACACAGTGAGACACTGTCTCAAAAAAAAAAAGATGGAGCTTGAAAGATAAGTTGTATTTTTAAATAGGCACAAAAGGAAGGATAACATGGTGGAAGGGAACTACTGAACGAATGCTAACCAACTGTTCTTGTGAATCAAGTTTTAATGGAACACAGCCATGCCCATTCATTTATGTATCGTCTGTACCTACTTTCATGCTACAGTGGCAGAGTTGAAAAATTGAGACAGACCATATGGCCTGCAAAGCCTAAAATACTGTCTGGTCCTTTACAGGAAGCTTGCTGATCCCTGCAAGTACTTAGGATGTAGGTAGGAAAGCGTTACTGATACATATTGAAGAAATGAAAATGAGATATTTATTAGAGTTGGGGGAGGTTCAGTAATAGGAGGGTGGTTGGTTGAAGAGGGGGTTAGTTTTGAAGGAATACAATAGAGAGACCATTATAATAGAGAGGAAGTGAGGGGCCATTTCACACTGGACAGTAGTTGTTTAGTAAAGCACAGAGGTGGCTTACCCTTAATCATGCTTTTCTGATCTTTTCCCTGCTAGCCAAGAAGGATCAAGAAGGTGGAGAAGAAAAGAAATCTGTGCAAAAGAAAAAAGTAAAAGAGTTAAAGGTGTTGGATTCAAAGACAGCCCAGAATCTCTGTGAGTATCTCTTGATCCCAACTATTCGAAATGTGAAGGAGTTCTTTTAATAACTTTTAATTCTCTAGAATCTATGGTCCCTTGATATGGAAATTTAATTTGTTCAATTCCTGCTATATGGCAAGCATTGCACAGTGAATTTTCAGTATCATGTTTAATTTCTTCAATAGCACTGCAAGATTTTTAAGTATCCAGATTTATGTCAAGGAAACAACTTAAGACTTTCAGGAATTTGCCTAGTCATAAAGCTAGTAAGAAGGAGGTCTGGGATTTGAGCCTTTTTTTTTTTTTTTTTTCTGAGACAGAGTCTCACTCTGTTGCCCATGCTGGAGTGCAATAATGCGATCACAGCTCCCTGCCACCTCAGCTTCCTGGGCTCAGTTGATTCTTCCACCCCAGCCTCCCAGGTAGCTACGACTATAGGTGTGCACCACCATGCCCAGCTAACTTTTTCTAGAGACGGGGTTTTGCCATGTTGCTCAGGCTGGTCTCAAACTCTTGGGCTCAGGTGATCCGCCCAGCCGAGCCTCTGACTTTCTTATTTAAAAGTCCTTACTATGTCCATTGCATTCACAGAAAGTCTACTACAGATGGTCTAGCCACTATACATTTCCTCTTTTCCACTTTTGCTTTTTTATTAAATAAATAGAGAAGGGGTCTCACTATGTTGCCCAGGCTGGTCTCAAGCTCCTGGCCTCAAGTGATCTGCCCACCTCAGCCTCACAATATGTTGGGATTACAGATGTAAGCCACCATGCCCAGCTTTCACTTTCTAATAAGTAAAGGTACTAGCTTGGCTTCAATTAAATTTAAAATTACTTTGTGATTTAAAATAACTAAGGTAAATTTAGTACTTCTCAAAGTAGGATCAGTAACTCCAGAGAAGGTTTCTGTTCTGAAGTTTCCACCTATACTCATAACTGTTTGGTAGTAAAATTTCAAATAAGAAATTCCTCTGCAAAGTTGATATAGGTAGTACTTACTTGATGATCAGGACAAATGTTAAATTTTTGTTCATTTCAATTATTCATCTACCTACTTCATACCGAGAAATGTAGACTTTATTTATTTGACAAATATTTTAAGGTCTGCTATGTTGTAGGCTCTATCAGCCACATACTAGGCGTGTGTTCCAGAGATGAAAGGGTGTGTTCCATAAAACCCACTCACAGTCTTGTGATGCAGTTATTGGCTGTTTTTCCAAATGAAAAAAACAAAGTTTAAATGATGTGCAGTGTCCAAATCACACAGCCAATAAGTACACATACCATAAGTAAAGTCAGTGATACAATAAGACCAGTAAACTGTCACATTATTCTTGACTATATAATCTTAAATTATTGTCAACAGCTGTTACTAGTGTCTGTGGTGAAGTCTTAGGGAGACTAAAGTAGTGTCAGTTCCTCTTCCCAAGAGTATCTCTAGGAACATAAGATATGAGTAATTGTTTTAAAAAATGATACAAGAAGGACAATGGTGTAGTACATTATGACTTCTAGTGGCATGATATTGATATGGGAAACAATTTAAGAAAAGAAAATTGAGAGTAGTATAGGGTAGGATGGTCTGGAAGATGGAATTTAGTGATTCAGCAGTCTCATATGCTAACGATACAAAGCTGAATAAGACAATAGTCCCTATCTGCATGAGTCATGTATTTGGTAAAGACAGAAAGGCAGATGATAACAGCACAGATTGATAAATGCTATGATGGAGGTATGCTAGAATATTTATGAGAGTACTAGGAAGGGAGGGATCTAAATCAAGTGAGGGCAGTGTTGGAGGGGCAAATCCCAGAAGATATTCTAAAGGAGGTTACTACTTAAACTGAGTTGAAAGAACAATTAAGGAATTAAGGAGGCTGGGCATGGTGGCTCATTCCTGTAATCCCAGCAGGAAGCTGAGGTGGGAAGATTGCTTGAGACCAAGAGTTCAAGACCAGCCTGGGAAACAAAGCAAGACCCCTGTGTCTACAAAACATAAAATATTAGCTGAGCACAGTGGCGTGTTCCAGTAGTCCCAACTACTCAGGAGGCTAAGGCAGAAGGATTGCTTGAGCCCAGGAATTTGAGGTTGCAATGAGCTGTGATTGCACCACTGCACTGCAGCCTGGGCAACAGAGTAAGACCCTGTCTCAAAAAAAAAAAAAAAAAAAGTGAAGGCGGGAAGGTTGGCTCGTTTCAGGAGAGGGATCAGCATGTATGAGAGCATGAGATAACATTATGCAGTTCAGGAACTGCAAGTAGTTGAATACAACTGAGTAAAGTTTAATCAGGAAAGTGAGTGAGATTATCCTGTGTAATTTTTAGGAAGGCTGCTTTGGCAGTGATTTTGAGGCTGGATTGCTAAGGTAAGGGGTAGGACTATAGGCAGAGATGAGTTATGTCATTGTTTTATACTAGGTGAGATGTGATCAGGGCGTGAAACTAAGGTGATGAGAATAAGAGAGGGAGAGGATATTAAGACAGTAGAATTAGGCTAGATGCAGTGGCTCATGGCTGTAACCCAGCACTTTGGGAGGCCGAGGCAGGTGGATCACTTGAGGTCAGGGGTTCGAGACCAGCCTGGTCAACATGGCAAACCCCTGTCTCTGCTAAAAATAGAAAAATTAGCTGGGCATGGTGGAGCGTGCCTGTAATCCCAGCTAGTCATGGGGCTGAAGCAGGAGAATCACTCGAACCCGGGAGGCGGAGGTTGCAGTGAGTCGACGCCACACCATTGCACTCCAGTCTGGGCGACAGAGTGAGACTCCATCTCAAGAAATAAATAAAAATAAAATAAAATAAAAAACTAGCCAGATGTGGTGCCATATGCCTATAGTCCCAGCCACTTGGGAAACTGAGGTGGGAGGAGGATTGCTTGAGCCTGGGAGGTCGAGGCTGCTGTGAGCTATGATTGCATTACTATACTCTAGCCTGGGCAACAGAGTGAGATGCTGTCTCCAAAAAAAAAGGTAAAATTAATGGAATTTAGTAATTGACTTGCGATAAAGGAGAAGGTGATTTGAGGTTTAGGTCACTCTGTGGAAAGTGGTACCATTTACTGAAATAGAAAAATTCAGCAAGAACAGATTATCTTTTTGGGGAGGTGGATGTGAGAGGTAGCAGGATGGTGTCTTACCTAAAGTATATTCTCTCAGTGGCTGCCATCTTTTCATTGGCTTTGTGGTGATGGAATAAATCAGAGTCGTGGAAGTGAGAGAGAATAGGCTATTTTAGATTGCTATAAAGTGAAAGAAAGATAAACTGGTAATTTAGAGAGGAACATTGAGTAAGATAAAAAAACTTGATTATGCATATATGCTGAAGGGAAAGGTCTATGGGGCTGCCTTTTCTGTTGACACATGAGGATGAGCACACGGGACTATATATACTTAGACGTAAATACGTATATGAACACATGCTGCCTATAAGCTTACAATAGTGTTGGTATAGTTTTCTTCTAGGCGATTCCAAAAGGCTTATCTGAGTCTATTCTAGTCTGGCTCTAACCAAGAGCCCTAGTGCTTTATTTTTAAGTAGGATAAGAGAAAGTTGAGCAAGTAATTTGACCAGTGGCTTCGATTTTTCTCAGTGAAGAGAAGCAGAGTCTTTCTGGAACAAATGGGGAAGTGGTGGGGCAGTGGGGAAAGTGGGAATATGTTGGAGGACCTGCCAAGAAGGGTAGGAGAAAGTGGAATAGGGACACATGAAGAGAATTGCTAACAGCACGGATGCCCCCGTTATCATTGGTGCTACTGCAAATTCATAGACTGCAGTCTGCATCAGCCCAGGTGTCAGAGTAGAAAAATGAAATGGAAGACTGAGAAGGAAGCAAGAGAATGGTAATAGTAGGAGTGGTAATACTAATGGGAGTCATAATAGAGAGCAAATGAACTGATGGTTTAGAGACTCCTAATGAAATAGGAAAGGCAGAGTAGAACTGATATATCAGTGAAAACAACAGTCAGGAGACTGGAAAGAGAGGTACTGATAAGGCTGAAGAGTCAAATGAGAGATTAGAAAGGGAGACTTGAAAAAACAGGATGTGTTTGTTAGGGAATAGGATATGGCAGTTTAAGGTCAAGGCAGCTTTGAGGATCAAGTCCTGAGAGTGGGAAACTAAAGTAGAGTGGGGTGAAAGTCTTTGATGTGTATAGACTTTTTTGAGACGGGTCTCGCTCTGTTGCTCAGGCTGGAGTGCAGTGGTGCAGTCACAGCTCACTGCAACCTTGACCTCCTGGGCTCAGGTGATCCTCCCACCTCAGCCTGCTAAGCAGCTGGGACTACAGGTGCACACCATCATGCCTGGCTAGCTTTTGTATTTTTTGTAGAGATGAGATTTCCCCATGTTGCCTAGGCTGGTCTCAAACTCGGGGGCTCAAGCGATCCGCCCACCTTGGCCTCCCAAAGTGCTAGGATTACAGGCATGAGCCACTGTGCCTGGCCTAAAAGAGCCATGTTAGGAAGATTATCCAGCATAGGTTTGCAGGGTGGGTTGGAAGGGAGAACAGACCGAGAAGAACATGTCTTAATATCTCATTTTCTGGCAGCAATCTTTCTGGGTTCCTTCCGCATGCCCTATCAAGAAATTAAGAATGTCATCCTGGAGGTGAATGAAGCTGTTCTGACTGAGTCTATGATCCAGGTAAGGAGCAAGGTGGTTCTGCTGGAGCAGGCTCTTCTGTGTCGCTGGGTACTGGCCTCATCTCTGTGTAGATGAAGAGGATCCTCCTCTAGCATTGCTGACTTATGAGTGCTGACTTTGAGAAACTCCCTTTTCTCTGCTGGTCGGGTTACTTCTGGTATATTTTGCAAAAGTCCCACCATCTCAGTAGCTGCCTCTCATCTCCCACCGTATGTTTCCTTCTGTGTGGTCCTTGAGCAGAGTGTGGGATTGACAACAGAGTAAAAGTTGTTTAGGCTTTGTTGTCAGGGAATCCCCCTCCAGCTGAGATGTCTCTTCCCTCTTTCAGAACCTCATTAAGCAAATGCCAGAGCCAGAGCAGTTAAAAATGCTTTCTGAACTGAAGGATGAATATGATGACCTGGCCGAGTCAGAGCAGTTTGGCGTGGTGGTGAGTGAGGCCTGTGGCAGTAAGCGGTTCTCCGCCCCCTATATTCCCCTCCCCTCTAGAGAGCAGCCTGGGCATATGCTCCTTGCTGCTTGTCTGTTTTTGAACCTGTCTTAATCTCTTCTCCCTGCTCTGGAGCTCTGATCCTCCCATAGGAGGCTCAAGCCTGTATCTTTTTCTGACTTCACTCTCTTTTCACTGTAATGGAACTGCTTGTGTTCTCTACTAGATGGGCACCGTGCCCCGACTGCGGCCTCGCCTCAATGCCATTCTCTTCAAGCTACAATTCAGCGAGCAAGTGGAGAATATCAAGCCAGAGATTGTGTCTGTCACTGCTGCATGCGAGGAGTTACGTAAGAGTGAGAGCTTTTCCAGTCTCCTAGAGATTACCTTGCTTGTTGGAAATTACATGAATGCTGGCTCCAGAAATGCCGGTGCTTTTGGCTTCAATATCAGCTTCCTCTGTAAGGTGAGCCAAAGAGTTAGAGCAGGACAACACAAGGAAGGCTGCAGCCTCTATGAGTTCAGTGTTGGCAGGAGGCCATCTTGGACATGTCAGGATTTAACAGTTTCTCCTCTTGCTCTAAGCTTCGAGACACCAAGTCCACAGATCAGAAGATGACGTTGTTGCACTTCTTGGCTGAATTGTGTGAGAATGACTATCCTGATGTCCTCAAGTTTCCAGACGAACTTGCCCATGTGGAGAAAGCCAGCCGAGGTGGGGCAGTTTGGGATGAAGCTAGAGCCCAAAAGTCTCTGCGTGGGGAGGGAAATAAGACACAGTCTAGATTTGAGAGCGTTTTCAGTTCAGACTATTTCAAGTGGAAATGAGATAGGATTTAGGCATGGTGCCTAAGTCACAAGGGCAGAGCGTAAGGTTGAGGAGAGATCTTTATGTGTAGAAATAGGAAGCACTCTTCTCTTCCTAAGGAAACACCAAACACCAAAAAACAGCTAGAAAGGCAGGTGTTTTTAGTCTAGGTTAGCAGTTCTTTTCATTAAGAAAACATAGACTCGATTAACAAAAATTAGGCCTCACTGTCCTGGAACTAGACAAAGAAAAAGCAGCATTCATTGGAAATTGGAACAGATTTCTGCCCCCGCCTCTATATTTCTATGTATATCTCTCTCCTCCCAAACCCTGTTCTCTAAAATAAATGAGACCAAGATCTCAGGAGATTTCATAGACTCATGTTAAATTAAATGAAGTCTTTCTTCTGTTCCTAGTACCGCATACCTTGTGAAGGCTGGAGGTTCAATGATCAAATAATTTATAGTCTCACTGGAAAGATGAAAATTTAAGTATGTGACACAACTAAAGTACATAAGGAACTAAAATTATTAAGTGCCAGAATGTGTGTATAGACTGAAGCTCTGCTCTGAAAGGTGACACTAAGGGGTGTTGAGGCTGGGATTATTAGTAAGCTCTTGCTGTCTGTTTTTATGGTGTCTTTTCTTTTTTTTTTTTTTTTAGTTTCTGCTGAAAACTTGCAAAAGAACCTAGATCAGATGAAGAAACAAATTTCTGATGTGGAACGTGATGTTCAGAATTTCCCAGCTGCCACAGATGAAAAAGACAAGTTTGTTGAAAAAATGACTATATCCTCTCTTGAAAGGAGGGAGTTGTTCCCTACGAAGGGAAAGAAAACTTCCTATAGTGGGGGAAAAACAGGATAGATAGGGCAATATGCAATTTTTTTTCTCTTAAAAAACTCTTTTTCTTTATTTTTTTTTTTTTTTTTGAGACGGAGTCTCGCTCTGTCACCCAGGCTGGAGTGCAGTGGCCGGATCTCAGCTCACTGCAAGCTCCGCCTCCCGGGTTCACGCCATTCTCCTGCCTCAGCCTCCCGAGTAGCTGGGACTACAGGCGCTCGCCACCTCGCCCGGCTAGTTTTTTGTATTTTTTAGTAGAGACGGGGTTTCACCATGTTAGCCAGGATGGTCTTGATCTCCTGACCTCGTGATCCGCCCGTCTCAGCCTCCCAAAGTGCTGGGATTACAGGCTTGAGCCACCGCGCCCGGCCCTCTTTTTCTTTAAATACATAGTTTTTTGGATTTGTTAGTATTTTCAGAGAGGCTCTCACTGTGTCACCCAGGCTGGCATGCAGTGGTGCCATCACGGCCCACTGCAGCCTTGACCTCCTGGATTCAAATGATCCTTACCCCCTCAGCCTCCTTGGTAGCTGGGACTACAGGCATGTGCCACCAGGCCCAGCTAAACTTTTTTTTACCTTTTTTTCTTTAGAGACGGGGTCTCACTTTGTTGCCCAGGCTGCATAGTTCCTGAGAGCATTCCATTGTTGTGGAGTGGAAGCAAACCATGCAGATCAATGATAAAAGTCTTCCCGACTCCCCTGCCTGTACCCCATCTCCACTACACACACTCACACAGGCTTCCCTCTCCTTCCCCTCCCCAAAGGTAACCACTGCCACTGGACTTCGTTCTGATTTGCACCTCATACATTTATTTTAAACAAAAACTGCATTGTATTGTGTTTTGCACATAATATGCCTTGGCTATGTTTCCATAATAGTATTTATCGAAAACCCCCTTTTAGGTCAAGAGATTGAGACCATCCTGGTCAACATGGTGAAACTCCATTCCTACTAAAAATACAAAAAAATTAGCTGGGCGTGATGGTGGGCGCCTGTAGTTCCAGCTGCTCGGGAGGCTGAGGCAGGAGAATTGCTTGAACCCGGGAGACAGAGGTTGCAGTGAGCCAAGATTGTGC
Organism: Macaca nemestrina; assembly: GCF_043159975.1. Classification (NCBI taxonomy): domain Eukaryota; kingdom Metazoa; phylum Chordata; class Mammalia; order Primates; family Cercopithecidae; genus Macaca; species Macaca nemestrina. Next base: position 38,927,478 of record NC_092130.1, read on the forward strand.
CACTGCACTCCAACCCAGCAACAGAACAAGACTCTGTCTCAAAAAAAACAAAAACAGGAAAAAAAAAAAAAACAACCCTTTTAAACTGCCACCTTCTTTTTTATAGGTGTACCATAGTTCATTTTATTAGTCCCCTATTTAGGCTACCTACATGGCTTTGGTTTTTGCTGTTATAAACAGTGCTGTATTGAACATGCCTTTGCATGCCAGTACTTATCTTTGAGTAATTCCTTGGGCTAGAGAAGTGGGTCTGCTTCTTGGTCTTGGTCCTTTACTCCTTGGCCGCACAGCTTTGTAAAGGATGCACAGGAACAGTATAACAAGCTGCGGATGATGCATTCTAACATGGAGACCCTCTATAAGGAGCTGGGCGATTACTTCCTCTTTGACCCCAAGAAGTTATCTGTTGAAGAATTTTTCATGGATCTTCACAATTTTCGGAATATGTTTTTGGTGAGCAAGGGATTCTTGCTGACTGAATCTTTTGTGGGCATTTCTCACTTTCCCCGGGTTCCTGTTGGCTGGTAGTAGGTGTACAATGCCCATGTGTTCCTTCCTCCCCTTCCTTGCCCCAGCAAGCAGTCAAGGAGAACCAGAAGCGGCGGGAGACAGAAGAAAAGATGAGGCGAGCAAAACTAGCCAAGGAGAAGGCAGAGAAGGAGCGGCTAGAGAAGCAGCAGAAGAGAGAGCAACTCATAGACATGAATGCAGGTGAGGCGTGAAGATGGGTTGATGGGTTGAGATAGGAATGTTTGGAAGACTTCTCTGCCTAAGAGTCTAGAGGCAGAGTCTCATGTCTGAGCTCACCTCCTGGCAAATGATTTTTGGCAGTCTTCTACCTCCGAGATCCCGATGCCGGACTTTAACCCCAGTTCAGATAATGCACATTCCAACTTGCCCTGGTAAAACTTTTACCTTTTCTCTCCTTTGCTGGCTCTTGTGTTCTCTCTCATTCCCCCGTGATTGTGGTATTGCTGTGATATATACTGTTTTCCTTCTGTCCGTCCAAAGGTTCTTCTGGCCTGTTCTCATTCCCTCCACTAAATCTTTCGGGTTTTTTTTCTTTAAAATATTTTCCTGACGCTCCTCCCATCTTTTAACTGTGGTGTGTCTTCCCTTTCTGCCTATTTCACAAAGTACTGTGTCCCTAGTACCTTAGCCCAGTTGTATACACAATTAGACTGTAAATGGATTGAACTTTTGGAGGGGGTGGGGAGTCGGTCACCCTCTTCTTTTTTCAGCAGAATCTCTATTTCACTACCAGAAGCATGTCTTTGTTGAAACATATGGTTTCAATTACTGGCCCTCTGTTTCCTGTCTCTGCTTCTTTCCTGCTGCAGATTCCCTACCCCTTCGCCCCCACTGCTCTCTCTGTGGGCAGCGGAAATACAGCATACGCTGCTCACACAGCACTGAGCTGATACCACCCTCCTCCGAACCTGAGGGGCCACGAGCCTTCTGCAAATGAAGAGGTGTTCACAGAGCTGCTGAGTTTGTTAGGAATCAGTATTTTACAGACCACGGACACAAGGGCTGCTCTGATACCTCTTGCTACCAGGGACTTTTCTTTATGCTTTTCTGGAAAGCAATTTCCTTGCCCTTAGTTGTAAGCCACAACTTTGTAATGCTATTAAAGCCCACACCAAGTATCCTTCACCTTCCCCTGGGACTCCAGGGTTTGCCCCCAGGTACTGGCTAGGATGCAGTGGGGGAAGGTGGAGTCCCGCTGACATGTGGGATGAGGGCTGCACCGGGTCAACAGGCGGCGTAATGGACCTTGCCCAGTTTCCAGTACCTGGGTCAATGAGGGTGGAATGTAGGTCAGCTGCAGTGGTGATGCTCAGCCAGCAGGTGGCGCTGGGAGCAGTGAGCCCCAGCCTTGGAACTGGCAGCCTATGGGCATTTTGGGATTTCACAGTTTCAGATTTCACTATCCTAAGCTGTTGCCATGGAAACCGAGCTGGCTAGAACAAAGATTTTACATTAACTCTTTGTGTTCCAGCCAGGCTGCTCCTCTTAGATGCAGAGGACTTAGACATCAGGAAGACTTAGCCACTGGAGGCAGTACTTCAGGGAAGTGTACTCTTTGATCAGTGGTCTTTCCTCAGCCCTGCTCTGAGACCTAACCAGGCGAAACACTTTAGGATAAAGAGGGAGTGATATAGTTGCTGACTAATTTCACAGTCATAGTCTTTACTTATCCTGGTCTTGGAGTTGGGCAGTTCTATAATTTTGTTGCTAGTCCTGATTGGGGTGGGGAGGATGGCATTGCGGGAAGATATCCCAAGGTTTGCATTGGATACTAGGCAATGAGATCTTTTGTTTTAACCATTTGTAAGCAGATACAAGTAAACATGAACTTGTGAGACTTAAGGCTGAGCTCTCTTTGTCTCTTCTTAGCTGCCAGCTGCTGTGAGAGAGCAATAGCCATGCATTTTGTGTGGGGCTTGGTATTTGCCATGCTGCTCTGGCCAAAGAGTTCACATCTCCATCTTGTTCTTTATAACAGAGGGTGATGAGACAGGTGTGATGGACAGTCTTCTAGAAGCCCTGCAGTCAGGTGCAGCATTCCGACGGAAGAGAGGGCCCCGTCAAGGTAAGTAAGCACATGGAGCTCATCCTGGGTGTCGAAGTGGGTGAGGGCTCTCTACTCCTGCCAGTCTGAGGCTGAAGAGCAAATAATGATGTTCTAAGCATCTTTTTAATCCCTGCATCCAGAACGGATTATCTAGTCCTCTTCTTCCCATGTTACAGAGTAGCGACTTAGAAAACGAGTTTAAAGGGCTGACAGTAAATCAGTTACATTGGATTATGCCACATTTCTCCCCACTCTTGAAGCCGATATTTGGAACAAAAGAACTGAGCTGCAGGACACAGGGATTTGAGTGGGCATTTGTGTGTATGAACAAAAGTTGATCTAAATACAAAATGTATATTAGGTATAGATTGAAATTCAAATTAAAAATAAGTCAGAGTCCGTACTCTGGACTTCACAAGCAGAAGGCATACATAGAGAGAACTAATAATAGAAAGTATACAATTTTGTAGAGAGGTTTAGGCATCATTATTCCCAGACAGAAAAATATAGAGGAGCACCTCTATTGAAGGATTATGCCGTGACTGAAAACTACCTTTTCCTTGAGTGCAGTTAGCCTCTGTTGCCCTTGCCTTTCCCCCATCACTGCCCTGCAATCTCCTTTCACATCTTTTGGAAGATCTAAGTGGATTACATTGAGCTAGAGATTCTAAAAAGAGCTAGGACAAATGATCCAGGTATTAGTATGGGAAAAGATTAATGAGTAAGTTCCCCCTGAGGGAATCTTAAAGTGGCCAGGAGACTAATTCAAAAGAAGGTATAGCCAAGGCTGCCCCTCATGTGGAATTGACCTGCACCATTGTGTCTAGTGAAGGTCTTTTGAGGCTAGGAGTGGTAGCTTCTTTTCTAATTTGAAGAGTGGGAATTACAAAAAAGGCATCATTTAAAGGTTTCTACTTCAGAGGGACTTAAATCTATATTCTCTATTTCTTGGCTGTTGCATTGTGTAGGACCATTTGATAGTGAGTTTTACTTTGAGATTATTGTAAATAGAAGGAGTTACACAGCTTGCTTTGGCCAGTGCTCAGCTATTAGTGGTATCTGTAGGGCCTATAGTACCTGCCACAGCCTGGAAAGGGGGACCTTAGAGCATGCTAGCCTATATAAACTCAGTATCCTGGCCCAACTGTTTCCACCACTGTGAGTTTCATCTGTAATGGCTGACTGCCCATTTCTACTTATACTCTGAATAACCAGAGTGATACTCCCTTCTGAGGGCTCTCTTGTATGACTTCAGAATGTTCCCCAAACTGAAAGCTCCCGAGTCAAAGTTCTTATCCATTTTCTGGCATTCTCTGAGTACAGGCTTTCTAAAGGGGAGGAGAAGTGGATATGAAGAGCTGAGTACTCTCTGGGCTAGTGTTTAGTCTTACAGATAGGTGTTTGCAAGGAGAGTACAGCTAGAGGTACCCTTACTCCTGTATTTCATCTTATAGGTTCTTACAACATTATTTCCTACTGACCACATAAGGTGATGTGGCCTTAACATTAAGCATTTCTAGCCTTACAAAAATACATTGCATCTTACTGGGTTTTTTTTGACCCCGTCAGCTAAGTGCCTGCATCAGACTTTTGGTGGGGAATTCCCTTTTAAGCCTAATCTTCCTGTGGAACTATACTAGAATCCCAGATGCTTCCTGTACACAGGTAACCAGACATCAGTGGCTTCCCTCTGCTGGGGAAGCCCCATTCTTACTTCTTTCCAAACGGAAAATCAGAACTCACAGGTGGAGGAAGGAGGAATTTTGTTGGAACCTAACCTTCCAGCAGAGGACCTGAATTAGTCAAAGTACTCTCTCCCATGCCAGAGGGAATAGGAGGAGACTTATACTAGGAGATATTAAATTGGAAAGTAGGTAAAATGACAATTACATATATTTTAAGTGGCTCTAGCCTATAAGCTTATCTTTCTAGGCTCTGGGTTCACTAAATACACTTGAATATATCTTGGAGTTATTCCGGTAACTCTTTAGACCTTGGTGCTTTCACATCATGTAAAGTGATGTGATGTGGCCTCACATTAAACATAAACAGGAGGATAGCCATCAGAGTAGACTACAAAGAACACAGGGTAGGTAGGGATCAAAACTCCTAAAGTCATATCTAGTTGGGATGCTGTCTGTGTTATCCTAAGCAAGTCACTTAATGTTTCTGGGACACAGTTCCTCAGGTATAAAATGAGAATTGGACTAGAATGAATGGTCTCCAGAGTCCCTTCCAGCTCTAATATTTTTTTGTGCAGTGACAACAGGATTGAGAGGAGAAGAGGAGAGAGAGGCTGGACTTAGACGGCCCCATTTTCAAAATACAAAGGTTCCACTGGCTATAGGTTTCTCTGTGTGGCTACTGGATTTGGCTGTTCCACCCCTTGCCTGGCTGTCTCTGACTATTCCTCCTGGCTGATTGCTTTGAGCTAAAAAAACAGAGGCACTGTGGAGCATATCTGCCTCACAGCCCTCCTTTTTTCCAGAGAGACAGCTGTCCCTATTCAAAGACACTAGCTTTTTCCCTAGAATTTAAAGGAATGTTAAATTCTTCCGGTCTCTGGAGACCTGGGGGAGTGACCAGTATACAAAGACTCATTGAGGAGTTGGAAGAGGAGAGTTACTATCAGGGTTGGTTCATTAAAAGCAACATGTAAACTGCTGTGACCCGCAGGGTGTGGGAGAACAATGGTTTAAGTGTCAAGGGGAAGAATCCATGTGATTGTATTACAGCTGCTATTTCAGGCCCATGGTTGAGTCAGCTTGTGGTTTTAATGACTCAACTTTATCTCCTTGTCTGAATTGTGGCCTCTTGTGTACAAGTCATTTGCTCACTGGGATAAAAGCCAAGGGAAGAAAGAAATTCAACTCTTCCTTTCCTTCCCTCTACCTAATTTCCCAGCTTCCCTATAAGCTCCATCCATCTAATAGAATCATAGAATTGGAAAGACTCTAAAGACTTCCAGTGATTAGTATCTAACCTGCTCATAGGGAAAGGAATTAAAACCAGATAAGATGGCTAACACGGTGAAACTCTGTCTCGACTAAAAATACAAAAAATTTGCCGGGCGTGGTGGCAGGCGCCTATAGTCCCAGCTACTCAGGAGGCTGAGGCAGGAGAATGGCATGAACCTGGGAGGTGGAGCTTGCAGTGAGCCGATATTGCACCACTGCACTCCAGTCTGGGTGACAGAATGAGACTCCATCTCAAAAAATAAAAATAAAAAACAGATAAGGTCTTGCCTAGGTCTACATGGCTATCTAATGACAGCACTGTAGCCCGCTTTTGTGACTCCCAAGTCCAGGGCTATTTCCACTCAGCCTGCATGATTGAACAGGAGATGGCAGTGAACCCACAGTATGGGCCGGAAATATTCTTTCATACCTTCCAGCAAAGAGAGTCTTGGACATGATGACATTGCTTCAGGAAGGTGCTCTCATGACCACCTGTGTTAGTCTATTTCTTGTTATTATAAAGAAATACCTGAAACTGGGTAATTTATAAAGAAAAGGGGTTTATTTGGCTGACAGTTCTGCAGACTGTATAGAAAGCATGGCGCCAGCATCTGCTGTTGAGGCCTCAGGAAGCTTCCAATCAAGGGGGAAGAAGGTGTATCACAAGGCGGAAGTGGGAGCTAGAGAGATGCCAGGCTCTTTTAAAAACAACCAGTGCTCGTATGAGCTCTTTACTGTGGGGAGGGCACCAAGCCAGTCATAAGGGATCCACCCCATGACCCAAGTGCCTCCCATTAGGCCCCACCTCCAACACTGTAGGCCACATTTCAGCATGAGTTTTGGAGCGGTTATACATTCAAACCATATCACCTCCTATCTAGAGAAGGTTGCTAAGAATGTTTCCTGTACCACTACTTATTCTCCCCCCTACTTTTGTAAATAGGACAAGAAACATAATTAGGAGAGTTTGAGACAAGAATGAGTTATTTAGTGTGATGATGATTGCCCCATCTGTCCTAGTTTCCTCTTCCCTAAGGAAGCTTATTTTATTCCTTCCTCTTTAGTAATAGTTCCTAGCCTATGTTTTATAAAGGTCTTTTTCAAATCACTAACCTTTTTGAAATTTAGCTACACTTGCGTTATATGGTTGATTTTGCTGGTGTTTTTATCCTAGCCCACCCCTAACTTCTAGGAATCTGTCCTCAGCATTCACCAGTATCTCAAGATTGTTTTTCCCACACAGCCTGTGGGACTGTTCTCTTTGAGTTCATGATCCTCCCTGATCATTAACTCCATCTAGTCAAAATATTTATCTGGTTCTATGGCTACTTTTCAATAGTCTTATAACGAGTAAGTTGGGGGAAGTGTGGGGAGGTCAGTTTTTCTTGATTGTTCAACCTGCTGAGCATAATGGTGACTGAGTGGAAAGCTGGGAGACCTGTTCCAACAAGAGCTTTCTCATCCCCTGACCTTAGGCCACATCACACCCTCCCTGGTGTACTGGCTTTCAAGGCTTAAAAGGGAAATTTTGATCTTCTCCCTACCTACTGTCTGCTCCTGGTTCTTAGGAAGTTTGTAATACATCAGAAGCTTCTTGAGTTCAGAAATGTCTAGAGACACCACTTGATTAGGAATAAATGGTATCTTTTTAATTTGGAGGAAGAAACCACAGAAAGCAGCAGCTTAAGACCTACCACATGGGAATTCTGCCTTCTCCTGTGTTGCCCAGGACAAGTGGCCCAGTGTTCCTTTTCCCAAGGTCTGGAGTCAGATGTTATTTACACATACATACACCACTAGAGTTACACACACACACACACACACACACACACACACACACACACGCACAGAGTCGCAATGTCTTCTCAACTGCTGGAGACTGAATTCAAAGAAATAATAAAATGATCTGAAACTGCTACCCTTCCGGTCATGAGAAATGGGATCTAGAGAGGGAGTACTTCATAAGAGAGTGGAAATGCAGGAGGCCTGAGGAAGATTTTGGTGGTAAGGACAATATGAGAAATGTACACATGTAGACCATCATAGTCACAATCACATAGGCTCCTTTTCCTCACTTGTCAGTCACGGAGCAGTAGTTTGTGTTCATAATCCAGTAAGTGGGTTTGTGAAATTCCCACAGTCTCGGTCACATACCTATGGTCTGTAACTAGGTAAGTCCTGTGGCTTTCAGTCAGGGTCTTCACTATTCTTTCTCCTCTTGGTAGACAACCTCTTGTACCCCTGGGAAGTAAAGGAGGAGGAGCAGACCTTTAAATTGGTAACCTTGTGTGCATGCTGCGTGTTCCCTGCTTCATCTTCGGGCAGCCTCTCCTGTGATGAAAACAGTAGCCTGAGTCATGGCTCTGCAGGGGGAGAAGACCTGGTTAAGACTTGGGCTTTGGCAGGCTATGGTGACTCACGGTTGTAATCCCAGAACGTTAGGTTCCAAGGTGGGAGGATTGCTTGAGCCCAGGAGTTCAAGACCAACCTAGGCAACATGGAGAGACCCCATCTCTGCAAAAAATACAAAAATAGCTAGATGTGGTGGCACATGCTTATAGTCCAGCTACTAGGGAGGCTGAGGTGGGTGGATCACTTGAGTCTGGGAGGTTGAGGCTACAGTGAGCTATGATTGCGCTGCTGCACTCCAGCCTGGGCGACTGAGTGAGAGTCCATCCAAAAAAAAAAAAAAAAAAGACGGTCTATCTGATCCTGTTTGGCTTCTGCCTACCTAAAGCTTTTTGCTGGTCCAAAAAGGCACTTTGTTCCAGTCCTGCAACTGCCCCAGTCTTGGTCTTCATTTAGGAGTGCTCGGCTCTTTCATCTGGTCCTGCTTCTAAAACATTCCGGTACTGCTTTCTCCACTCCAGCTTTCCCAGATCTCCAGGAAGTCTTTTTTTTTTTCCCCCCCCAATTGAGATATCATTTACATACCTAAAATTCACCATTTAAAAATGTATAATTCAGGGGTTTTAGAATATTCACAAGATTGTATAACCATTACTACTATCTAATTCCAGAACGTTTTCATCATCCGCAAAAGAAAAACAATAATACCCATTAGCAGTCACTTCTGACTCTCCCCTCCCCTTGCCTCTGGCAACCACCAGTCTGTTTTCTATCTCTGGGTTTTTCTGTGCTGGACATTTCATAGAAGCTGACCCATAACATATGGCCTTTCGTGTCTGGCTTCTTTCATCCCAGACAGCTCTTTGTATATACGCAGTCGCTCTGGGCTGTTCTGGGGCATGGGAGGAGGAGACATCATGAGATGGGCGTGGTCTCAAGGAGTGGCCTTCCTGCTGCAGATACTGGGGCCATAAGCCTAGATACCATAAATGAATATGAGAGTCTTGGGGATGAAACCCAGCAGTTAGAACAGAAACTCGTGGATTGATTTGGTTCTTTTCCAATCTGGGATGACAGCTGGAACTTGACCATCCCTTAGCCACATGGGCTGAGATTTCTTTGTAGGGGTCCTCTCCTGTCCATCCTTGATCCCAGTTCTGCTTCCCTGACGGAGCTTTTATTACTACCTCCACTCCCCCCACCCCACCCCCACATACTCTATACACCTTGAAGGGCCCTTGGCATTTGTATCACGGCTGCTACCTTTGAAGAGGTGGGAAAAAGCTAAGGCGTGTGGGCATCTGTTGTTGGAGGAACACATAGGAGTGCGATGCCAATGCGTGACTGCTATTCCTCTTTGCAGGAGTCTCTCCAACCACCTACGGAAGGTCGCCTTCTGCTAGGGACAACCCTCCCAGGGCTGAATGAAAAGTGTTTTGGCCTAGGAGTTTCCTGGGACCTGTCAAGAAAACAAAAATAATACTATGTACTAAGCTTTAGTCTATTTAATTCCAACATCCCTATTATTAGAAAATAGACTTTGAGTACTTCATCTCTCCCTAAGTCACATAGCTAACACTTCAACCCAGTTCTGTCTGTCTAGCTGTGTTCAAACTTTTATGCTATTTTCACACAGGGAAGCAAGGGGGCAAGGCTTGCTTTCCCGTTGCACCATACTCTCTTACATTCTTTGCCACCCAAAAATATATTCCACATGCTGGATCTCTGCCCCTCTTTCTTCAGAGTAAAGCCCTCTATGAACTGGCCAACGTAGTCATGTCTGTGTGGCTTACGGCTGATTATCTGCTGTAGAGTTTGAAAGAAATTAGAAATGAGGCCTTCCACGGACAGAATCTCTCATCTTCTCTTGCAGCCAACAGGAAGGCCGGGTGTGCCAAGGACGATGCCATGGCCGCTGTTCCTGCCAAGGTGTCTAAGAAGAATGAGACATTCCCCACAATCCTTGAGGAAGCCAAGGAGTTGGTTGGCCGTGCAAGCTAATGTGGGTCCTGTGACGGCGGGAACTGAGGCGGGAGCTCCTCAGCGGAGTGGCAGACTGTCCTGCCCTGCAGCATGTGCCTAAAGGCTCAAGGGGATATTCCTCTGGGGTGGCCACTCCCACCACCCTGACCCTGTCTTTCTCTCTGGCCTGCTGCTCTCTCAACATCACATCCAGCTTCAGCTGCCTGGAGGCCAGAAGGAAAGGGCAGTGTGGGGGAGGCCTGAGCCCAACCTAGCCAGCCCTGGCTGTTGTATTACCAAAGCAGGGTCCATGTTTGCTGCCTTAACCCTGTCTCCTCTCTGTTACTCAGAGGGCCTCATCTCAGACAAGGCCCAGCCTGCTTTTTCTCAGCCCTGACTTTCTAATGGGCTTTCCCCCCAGGTCAATCTTGCTGGATTTGTGCTTTTCTTTTGTGGTTTCTTTGGCCCTGAGAACAGCATGGGGCTTGTAAACCTTTGGGCAGATCCCTCCTTTCATTGCTGTCGTCTCTGCTCTTCCCTCTCCTGGCTGTGGTTATTTATTATTAGTGGTGTGGCACTGGGAGCTGCTCCTAAGGAAGCTGGGAGCAAATCCCACCTTTACCCCACCTTCCTGGGAAAGGCCTCCAAAGCAAAGGATCTGGACCACTTTCCCTGTTGTGCTGTGGCCCACGCCAGACAGAGCCTGTGGGCAGGCAGGCAGGGCATAGAGACAGTGTGGGACCTGCCCCCAGCCTCTGCCATGCTTTATGCCCTTGCCTCTGTGGACCCTCTGCACCAACCCCAGGCTACTGAGCCACCTTCCCTCCTCATGCCTTCCCCGAGCTTTGGTGCATCTCATCTGGACTATGGGTTGTATTGTGACCATCCCAACACCTTACCCTCTGTCTACAAGGAAATGGGAGGTGGAGCCTCCTGGCTGAGAAATTGTTTTGCAAATGGATCTATTTTTGTATGAAAAAAAAATTTTTTTAAAGAAAACTCTTCCTTCCCCCTTTCCCCTCCATAATGTAAGAAGCTTTGGTGGCAGGTTCCAGAGTTCCTGGGATTTCTCCTCACAGGCCCAATCCTCAATATGCCCCTGGACCTTCTGGACCCTTGAGTCCAAGGCAGATCCTCTCTCCCAGGGAATCCGACACAGGAGGAACCCCTTCTCTGGTTGAGCTGGACCAGGCCTGAGAGCGGGAGCTGTAAGACCATAGAGTTTTTTATAAATGTATAAATGTATCAAGCCAAATGTGCAGATGCTAACTGGACATTCTGGGGAACTGGGCACCAGGAGTGCCTTCATACACTGTACCCCAGCTCTTTTTTAAAAGAGAAGTGGGAGGGCACACCGAACTGTTTGGTGTCCCCAACCACAGGGAGCTCCAGTATTCTGGCTTAGGGTGACACTTTTGTCGTCCTTGTGCCCCTCTCAGCTTTTCATCCCCAGCTAGGAAGAAAGAATGGCACTCTTGGCTTTGGCCCAAAATTAAGAGTTGTTAGAGCAAGAGAGAGCTTAGGAAGCATGAGGGCAACTATAGGTGAGGCCTTACTGCCAGGAGGGAGGGTTGTGGTTGCCGGTGCTTGTGTGTAAAGGGGCAAGAGCTGCTCCTTTGGCCTATTCCTTGGAGGACTCTGATGCAGGGCGTCTGTTGCTCCGCTGAGTCACCTCCTCCCTGCTCGCTGACATCTGGGGCTTTGACCCTTTCTTTTTTAATCTACTTTTGCTAAGATGCATTTAATAAAAAAAAAAAAAGAGAGAGAGAGATAGGTGTGGGGACAAAATGCAAACCTCTTTCCCTTGCCGCAGAGGCTTCTGGGATGTCATCACCTCCAGTTTGTTGGTTTTGTTTCCAACTGTTAATAAAGCATTGAAACTGCTGCAGTACAGCTTCCTGTGTGAATTTCTGAGCTGTTTTCTTTTCACCGTAGTCCAGGCTCCTCTAGTCTTTCCTGCGTCAAATCCCTGGTTGACCTGACAAATCCCTGTGAAAAAGCTAAAGGTGCCAGACACTTTGCTTGGGCACTGGGCTAGAGATGGTTGCTTCTACCCCACCAGAGCTCACCTCAAGGCTGTTTGGCCACAGTAAAGGAGTGGGCGCCCAGTTCAGCTCCCTGACTCTTCCACATTGCTGCTACTTGGCTTGGAGCTCTTTTTTGGAACTCACTTGTAACCTTTCATGTTCCCAGATGTCACACAAGGTTTCCTGGCAGTACCTGTGTCTCTTGCTGAGGGAAGCATCTGACTCCCACTTTCCCATCCCCTCTGCTCTGTTGGTGGCCACAGACCACATTCCAGAGTAGAGGGGCTTACCCTGGGGTAGAAACCTGAGCCTGCCCAGCAGAGTTTGGGAGCCCGAGGTCATGCTCCAGATGAATTGCCACTTGGAGCCATACTTGTCTGAGCGTGTTATGACCTGCACAAAAAAGCCAGACCAGCAATGAGCAGGCCCAGGGTAGACAGGGAGGGGCCTGGAGAGGACCACACACCCATTCAGGCAGGCTCTGAAACTGGAAATAAAAGCCTTTAAAATAGCCCTGGAGTCTGGGCAGCTGCCTCCCCAGTATGGCCTAAGGTGTGGGGATGGGCTGCTTGCCGCCTCCCTCCTATCCCCCAGAGGCCACGCGTTTCTGGCTCAAAGCTTTATAGGCACACATACCAATTAGGGGACCGACCACAGCTGCTCACGCGCTCTGCCAGTCTGCTGCTGTGCCTGGAATAGAACCCAGGCGCCCGGCACCCCGCCCCTCCACAGCCTGGCTCTGAGTAACAAAACCCTGCTTCCATCTCAGCAACCTTGCACACCACCCTTTCTCCCACGCTAGAAAGTCGCTCCCAGATTCTTAAGTTGGAAGGTTTGGTTTCCATGACAACAGACTTGAGCTGGCAGAGTGGGTGACCTGGCTCTGGGAGGCTCCACAGCGTGGAGGAAGCCGCATAACCTCGCTGTCCGGTTAGATAACCCCAGTGGCTCTGTCTGCGTTCTTGGGTCCTTCCGGGTAGTTCCCCTTATAAGTTCCCCTTCACCCCCAGCTCCGTGTTTTCTGCAGCTTCTCTGGCTGCAGCAACCTCGGAATCCCACAGTGCTTCGAGGAGGCAGGCGGAGGGGGCGGGGAGATGGGAGGGCAGGCGAGTGAGTGGAACAGCACCGAGAGGAAGGAGGGAGGGGAGCTGAGTCTGCGAGGGATCTCATTTCCTGCACGCCCTTTCAGTCCCCTTGACCCCGCAAGAAAAGGATGAGCCCACCAATTTCTTAGGCTTTGCTGCGGAGATGTCAGAGGGAAGGCGAATTCCAGGTGGGGAAACTGAGGCTCGAGCTGCAGAGTTGGTTTTCGAAGAATCGCCTCCTGCATTCCCTTCCACTCCCGCGGCTTTCCCAAAACCCCTAGGCAGTGGGGGTGGGGGTGCGGGGGCAAAGAAGAGTCTTCCCTCCTCCCGCGAAACCCTCCGGGGCGCTTCGAGTAGGTAATTTTAGTCGGGAAGGGGCGGGAACTACGGAAACGTTCTCTGTACCCTCCCCAACGCGTTTGCCCGGCGCCAACCCGCCCCCGCCCACGCCGGGGTCTCCTCTTCTGCCTGGAGACAGCCGCAAGCGTAGACTGCACATTCAATTGCACACTGACACGCCGCACTCAGATCCCCACCCCCACAGCGGACCCGCCAGCCGATCACACAGCGGCACACGGTACACAGATCCACAAGCACACAGTCAATCGCACTGTCTCATAGGCACAACGGCATTGCAAGCATACACAGCCATATTGCACAGTCACTCACACACACGCGCGCGAGCGCAATTCGGAAACATCTAGATGCGCAAGGACACAAAGTCGCCTCCCGATCACGTCCTTCTTCCAGCACCCACCTCAGCTCATCATTTCATGCACACATGCCAGGAGCTTCCATCGCTTATACATAAACGTTTAGCCTTTCAGAAGAAACCTTTTTATTATTTTTTTGTCGAAGAAAAAAAGCCATATAAATATTAGAGTATAAAACTTGCGTGAGACACAGGAAGAGGGTGGGGTAGGAGCTACGTGACTATGCGAAGAGAAGCGCTTATAGAAGGAGTCAGTATGGGGGACGGGGTCGCCTTAGCGCGTGGACACAGCACAAAACACAACACGGGCCGCCGCGGGCAGATCAAGGACAGACGGCTGCGCGGAGCCCGCCGCCTGCTGCCCACCCGCCATCACGTAAAAGCACACCGTACTACACTACTGGCTATTCTACACCAGCCGAAAGAGGGAGGGGGCTCTACACTACTGTAAGGGAGGGTCTGGGGTTCTCTGGCAGCCCCGCTGAATGGCCGGGGACCCGGGGGCAGAAGGGGGTGGGAGAGGAAGGTCTATGCACAAGGAGGCACTGGGGAACTTTAACCAGGCTATGGCCACTAGGGGGCGCACCGGGGGCCTGGGCAGTGGCCTTCACGGAATAGAAACGGCACCTGGCAAGGTGAAGGACTGAGGCTTCAGGAGGGCAGGGGCCCTGTGAAGAAGCCCCATCCTGGGCTGAGACTTTCTGTTCATTTGGTCCCTGCCCTAGCTCCTTGCCTCCCCAACCCAGGGACAAGAATGGCCTGGCTGGCCCGCCCTTCCTGCTGGGGCTCCACTGACCCTTCCACCAGTGGCACCTCTGGAGTACCCAGCACCCACAGAGGCCCCTCTGACCTCTCCAGGGGACCTGGTCCTAAACCTGCTTTGAGCTTCCTTGGACTGAAATGCCAGTTTAACCCATTGGTCCTGGTAGCTCAGCCCAAAGGTGGCTGCCTGGGCTGACCCCTATTATGTAGTGGGAAGGATCCAGCCTAGTTCTTGGTTTATGGCTGGAATTTGGAGGATGTTGTCAGTCCCCTGAGGACATACAGAGCCTCCTCCAAGGCCTTGATAACTTGATGTGTCAAGCTTTGTCCATGCCCCCACCATCCACATCCACACACTTCCCTTCTTTATCTTACACCCCATACTGTCTTGGAACATGCAGTGGAGTCTCTTGTTTGAGGAGGAGGCGGGGGAAGTCACAGCATGCAGTGGGAACGTCAAACAATGAAAAACAAAACAGAAGACTGGTCCCCAGGGCGTTGGGAAGAGCCTTGGTAGCAAAATGCCCTCCCTAAATCCAGCAAGCATCAGTACCATGGGGATGGTGACCATGTCCTCCAAAACTTGAGCATTGATCTCAGGCTCTGGAAGGAGGTGAAGGGGCTGGCACCAAACCATGCTTTGGGGGAAGATTGAGAATCAAAGGAGAGGCCAAGAGGTCATGATACCCTTCCAGCTCTTCAGAACTAGGAGTCTTGTAGGTTACCTGGTACTTCAACACCCCAACCAACTTACTCAGGAGAGAGGAACTGTTGGAGTTGGGTGGGGAGGAGGGAGGCATGGGATGGATGGGCCTGATTGATTTGGAAGATGGAGGAGTTCAGCTATAACTAAATGGGTGTGGCAAATGGTTCTTGGTGTCTACACTAACCCCACTACCCCCATGGATACAGCAATTGATTGGATGGGGGTTCCCAGCAGAACTCCCTTTGCATATTCAACCCCCGGGGGGTAAGGGGATGGGTGTTGACTGGGCACTTGTTTCTGTTTCCCAAGGGGAGCATGGCCTTGGCCCCTACCAGTATTCTGGGGGTGAGCCCTGAAACTCTGAGGCCTGGGTACAGGTAAGGAGAAGCTGGGCTGGTTGGGGGGAGGCTGCCCTGTGGCTCTTGGCCTGGCCTCCATGTTACTTCTTCTCCTTCTTGCCCGACTTCTTCTTGTTGCCATTGCCACCTGCTGGGGCCTTGCCATCCCGCTTGCCAGCTGCATTGGTCAGTGTGGCATTGCTGCCTGGGATGTAGACGTTCTGGCGGTAGTCGGGCACATGCTGCAGGGTGAACTGGGGTCCGTAGCGGGCGCTCAAGCCCATGGTGCCGGCACCGCCTCCCAGGGTGGAGCTCCCATCAGCGGCTTCTGCAGAGACAGAGGAAGATCAGCTGGGAGCTAAACTTAGGGTCCTCAACAGTCACTCTCTTATACCCCCAGCAGTTAACGAATGCCTACACAGCACCCTGGGCCCTGAACACTGGGAATACAAGGTAGTCTCTCTTCACAAGAGTTGAGGGTAGAGGTTAAGAGGCTTTGGAGTGAGAAAGTCTAGGTTTGATTCCTAGCTCCTTTCCTTACTCACTGTGATCCGGGGCAAGTCTACCTAACTTCCCTATGCCACTTCAGTTTTCTCATCTGCAAAATGGGGATGATAATGGTAACCACCTCTTGTGGTTTTAGTGAATGCTAAATAAGAAAATGTATGTAAAGTACCTAAAATAGTGCCTGGTAGATCTAAGTGCTCAAAACACATTCGCTAGTATTTCTCTCAGGGCTGTGACACAGGCTCTCAGCTCCTTGCCCTGGCCTTTCTCAAGGGAGCCTCTGACTCCCACGCGAGACCATGGGCTCCTGGAGGGCAGCAGCCATGGTTTGTACATGCCCCTAGCCTTTGCCAAGCAAGGCCTGGCATGGAGTAGAGATTCAGTAGTTCTGTTAGTAATTGTGTGGGGTGGGGGTGAAGAAAGCGCTCTTCCAAGCCTCCATTTCAAAACAGCATTTTATTTTTATTTTTATTTTTTTTTAGATGGAGTTCTGCTCTGTCGCCCAGCCTGGAGTGCAGTGGCGCGATCTCGGCTCACTGCAACCTCTGCCTCCTGGGCTCAAGTGATTCTCCTGCCTCAGCCTCCTGAGTAGCTGGGATTACAGGTGCACGCCACTAGCCCAGCTAATTTTTGTATTTCAAAACAGCATTTGAGCACCTACTGTGTGCCAGGCACTCTGCCGGATGCTTCACATGCACAATCACTTTTAACCTCTACATAACAGCCCAGCCACGTATGTGGTACGACCCCCATTTTACAGATGAGGGAACCAAGGCTTAGAAGGACCAAGGCCATACCAGGCAGCATTTATTAGAGGGGAATTCAGGCCCAAGTGTACCTAAGCACATGCTGGAAGGGACAGTCAGTCACCACCGCCGCCAGCAGCTTGGACCTTATCCCTACTCTGAGTGAATAGGAGGTAGAAAGAAGATGGAGAAGAGCCTTGCTCTATGAAGCTGAGGAGATGATGATCTCGGGGACCAGATATCTGAGGGACACTTTACGCACAGGCTCAGAGTGTCACAGCCAGGTAACATCAGAGAGCACCTCTGGCCCAATGTCCCACTGTACATAAGAAGAAACTGTGGCCCAGAGAAGTCCACACTCTGGCCCTGGCTCAGCATCACCCAGGAACTTGTTTAGAATGCAGCCTCTCGGAGTTGCCAGCTGATTTGTATGCACTGTGAAGGCTGAGAAGCACTTTACTACCTCATAGGGTTGCTGTGAGGACTAAATGAGATGGTGCTTCATCCTGTGCAATACATCATCAACAGCGTCATCATCCAGCATGCCATCACCTCTACCCTTCACCTACCCTGACTGGGTCAGGGGTGGGAGAGGAGGAAACAGGAGTTTGACTCCTTGGGGCTGGCTGCTGAAGGCTCTGAGATCCTCTGTGGTTAGGAGACAGTTAAAACCTCAGGGATGCCCAGGCCAGCCCAGGCCCAGCTGGCAGTAGAACTTCCCCCCCAGCCTCCCTCTGCTCCCACCCTAGACCCTGGGAGCGGGTAGAGAGAGTGACTAAAGCCGGAGAGGCTGAGTAATCCTGGGACATCAACCAGGGATTGAGAAATAGACAGGAAATATTTTCAAGCCGGCATAAGAGGGGGAGGGCACACGGGAAGGGAGAGCCGGGATGCGTCTCGGTTTTCCTCTTCACGCACCAACGCTCAGGCTTCTACAGCCTCCATTTCATGTCGCAAATTCCCGGAGCTGAGAGCTTTCTGGGGGCGGGGGAGAGGGGTTGAATGGGAGGGAGCAGCTGCCCACTTCCTCCTCTCCTACCCCAGCTCGCCCCCACCCCCCAGCTCTTTCATTCTGCTGACATTTCTCTGTTTTCCCTAATTAACTCCAAAAGGGAGCCAGGTCCGCCACCGCCTCGCCCCCTCCCCTCCAGCCATCAGCCTCTTCCAGCCTTTCCCAGCCTGGGATGGAAGGGGTAGGGGAGGGGGGCCCAGATCTGGCTTCAAAGAGCCAGGATTCCAGAGTGATTTAGGGGCTAGAGGGGAGACCTCGGAGGCGCCAGAGAAAGAGCGGGGTGGGGGGTGTGGTCTCCCTGCACACAGAAAAGAATGAGGAGGAACACGGAGAAGCAGGGAGAAGGGAGGCAGAAACAGAATGACAGGAAGGGCCTGACTGAGTAGCTAGAAGCTCGGCCCACCCACGTCCTACGTGCACCCAAGATCTCTGAGTAGCACCCCAGTGGGTGAAAGTGACAAAACCATCCCCCGCCCACCTCGTGGGGGGGTGCCCTGAGGTTGGGCTAGACCAGGAGGGAGAAAAGATATGGACATCCAGAATGTAATAGAGAATTATCTGCTCTGCTCTGCCACTAAGGAACTGTGTGAGCTTGGTCAAGGCTCTGCATGGCTCAGGCCTGTTTCCCCATCTATAAGTCTGAGGGGAAGAAGTTAGATTGCCAGCTTTGACCTTCTGTAGAGTCAGGTCTCCAGTGCGCCTCCCTCTACATCCCACTCCCCACAAGGCCCACCAAGGAGTGGGATTTTCTCTTGGTCCAAGGAGAGGCAGACTTAGGAGAGCCCCAAGAAGCTGGACATCTTCTGGCCTGGACAAGGTGGGGGTGATGCCTCCTCTCCTGTGCCAGCCTCTACTCAGGGAAACTCAGCTCCCAGCTCCCTGACCTCCCTGTGTCCTCTTAACCCACCCTATCCCAGGGCCGAGGCAGCAACTCCAGAGTAGCCCAGGGAGGCCTGATTAGCTGGAACACAGCTGGCTGAGCTGCAAACCGCAGCCTCCTTGAGAGCATCCCTCCCCCCAGATGTTTATTTTAAAAGCCTCCTCCCAAGTGTCGGTTTTTACTTTCCCTCTTACTTAACCCCCCTCAGCAGCCCCACAGGCCTGGCTGGGCTGGACTTCAGGAACCTCTCTGGTTTCAGGGCAAGGAAGCGGGTGTGAAAGTGAGAGCAGGACCTGACCCACCACCTCCACCCCCAGGGTCCATTCCCAGGGCGCAGGCTCAGATGAGGGTCAGGCCCTGTGTGGGCCAAAGGAGGGAGGCCTTGACAGGGGAACGAGCTGCATGACTTGCTTTGGAGGGTTTGGGGCCATAAATACTGATTTCATTTCTGTTTTGAACATCTGGATTTAGGCTAAAAAGCTGCTTCCTGGCCTCAGGGCGCAAGGCCACAACAGCTAAATATACCTGTTTATTTCCCTCAAGAGCCCAACTTGGCATCTCCTCAGACCCAGCCGCCTGCCACTCAGTCTCTGGCCTCTCTGGAATCATAGCCCCACCAGACCTGGGACAGCTCTGCCTCAGGAGGCCAGCAGTCCCTGCCACCTCTCTGTCCTTCCATCAACCACAGGCCTGGCCCCACTTAACCTCGAAGACATCTGGGCTAGAGTTGCCAGATTTAGTAAATAAAAGCACAGGGCTCCCAGTTAAATTTGAATTTCAGGTAAACAATGAGCATTTTTTTTTAGTACATTATGTCTCATGCAACATTTGAGACTGACTTATGCTAAAATAGTACTTGCTGTTTATCTGACATTCAAATTTAACTGGCCAGTCTGTATTTTATCTGGCAACCCTGATGTGGAAGAATAAAGCAGAGCTTGAGGAAGAGGTTAGCTTCTAGTCCTGCTCAGGTAATAGAGAAGCTGAGGCTGGATCCAAAGGCAGCCATGTTCCCTATAGTAGAAAGAGCATAAACTTGGGAGTTGAGCCAGGTTAGAACCTCAGCTTAGCAGCTCAAAACTGGGGACCCTGGGGCAAGTGCCTTCGCGGTTCTCTCATCTGTCAAATGTGAGAAATCAGGCCTGCCTTGCAGAGCTATTGAGAGGATTCATTGACAGGAGGCCCCTAAAGTTTGTTTAGCGTGTGCGCAGGTGTGATGACAGTGCTTCTTGTGATTTCACCTGGTTCTCTACCCACCAGTCCTCCAGACGTGCTGGAGGGCAGGGCTATCAGTTCATGATATAGGGCAATGCCTTGATCCTCTGCCAGCCTCCTTATAAGCCCAGGATTTGCTGCTCCAGAAGCTAGTCTTTATTAACAGGCATTATTCTAATTCTGCTTTCTACCCAGTAAAAATGAGTTTGGGTCAGCAAAGATAATAATATATTGTGCCCTTACTCTCTGCCAATCCCATGCTGAGGGACTTGCATTTGGCCCTGGTAACACCACAATGAGATCCGTTAATACTGTGCCAATTAACAGTAAGTGAAACCGAGGGGTTTAATAACTTACCCAAGGACTCATTGCTAAATGGTGGTGCCAGGATTTGAATCCAGATTGGCCTGCCTCTAAAGCCCATGCTCTTTTTTTTTTTGAGACAGCATCTCGCTCTGTTGCCCAGGCTGGAGTGCAGTGGTGCAATTTCTGCTCACCACAACCTCCGCCTCCCAGGTTCAAGCGATTCTCCTGCTTCAGCCTCCCCAGTAGCTGGGGCTATAGGCATGTACCACCATGCCCGGCTAATTTTTTGTATTTTTAATAGAGACGGGGTTTCACTATGTTGGCCAGGCTGGTCTCAAACTCCTGACATCGTGATCTGCCCACCTCAGCATTCTAAAGTGCTGGGATTACAGGCGTGAGCCACCACACCCGGCCCAGGCCTGTACTCTTAAGGACGAATGATATTCTTCTTCCCCTGCTCTGGGCCCTAGTGACTCTTCAGGGACAACCACCATTGGTCGAATCTCTATTACAAAGGAAGCCCTTAGTCAACCTTATGGGAAAACCAGAATCCTACTCTTGAGTTAGGGGCAGCAAAAGAAGAGCCTCGCATAAGGAGGAGGTGTTTTCTCTGCTGGGGATTTCCACACCCACCTTCACTGCTTGAGGGCTTCTAAGCGCCAGGCCCAGAACTCTATGCTTTGCGGTATCATCTCATTTAATCTCTACAACAACCCTTTGGGGTCCCTGTCCCCACTTTCTAGACTGAAGAAACTGAGGTTTAGAGAGATTGAGCAAGTTGATCCAAGTCCCAAAGATAGTAGTAGTAGGTGGCAGAGCTAGGACCTGAGCTACGCTGTCCCATTCCAGAGCTAGACTTGTAACCACTATTCCCTCCGTGAGTCTTTCCTTGTTCGCTCTCCTCCGGGCATCCCAGGACCCCCAATCCCTCTGCTGTTCCTTAGCCACAATTCCAGGCTTTACGTTTGGACTCATGGGTCCTCTCAGACCTGCCGAAAGATCTGGAGAAACTACACAGGTTTGATATCCAGTCCGTGGGCATGGTGGCTGTGAGAAGCACCCCAGAACCCCAGGTCTCCGACCCTTCCATACACGCACTGGCACCACTCACCACTGGCGGAGGCCAAGATCATGGCTTGCAGCATTTCTGTGTCAAACTGGTTGTTGGGCCAGGTGCCGGTGTCATCGCCATTTTGGGAGCTGGAGAGAGAATAGGATGGTGAGCACAGACTCCCAGGCCGGCACAGCTCGTGCCCCTCCTGTCCTCTCCCTGGGCTCCCAAACCTAGTACCCTAACCCTACCCCATGCCCAAGACCTTCTTCTCTCAGCAGGTAGGAGGCACTTCTACAGTCCTTCAGAAGCCAGAATCCCACAAGTCAGTCCCCCAAACCGGCTCTTTGCTGTCTCCAATGCTTTTTTTTTTTTTTTTTTTTTGAGACAGGGTCTGTCATCCAGGTTGGAGTACAGTGGTGCGATCTTGGCTCATTGCAACCTCCGCCTCCTGGATTCAAGAGATTCTCCTGCCTCAGTCTCCCAAGTAGCTGGGATGACAGGCACCTGCCACTGTGCCAGGCTAATTTTTGTATTTTTAGTAGAGACAGGGTTTCACCATGTTAGCCAGGCTGGTCCGATGCATTTAACATAGTGCATTCCCCCACCCACCATGACAGAGCCTGGCTTCCTGTCCCAGTGAAGAAGATCAAACCCTCTCCAGAGAACTGTAAAGGTGGGAAATGGAAGAGAATGTTCCAGAGCTAGAGAAAAAGTGGGGACCTAGGAAGTACCTAGGGGGAGATGTAGGAGGCCCCAAGAGACCCTGGAGCAGGGAGAAGAAATTTCTAAAATTCAGTGGCTTCTTAAGCCCTCAGAGTAAAATCCACGGCGATATAAGAACCTGCCCCTCCTATTTTACAAGAACCCCCGCCCCCCATCCCACTCTCAAACACTCTATCATCAAACCTTTCCCAAGGTGCAGTTTCCTATCCCTCAAGTTCCCTCTTGCTGTGAATCCTGGGCAGATGGTGTTCCCTAGAATGCCAGTCCCCCAACCCTTACCATGGTGACACGAATAAAATGTATCAGAGGGAATCCACTCAGACTGGGCAGTGCCTCCACTGTACTCCCATCCCAGCGGCTGCCCCACATGGCACTAGTCACACTGCAACTGTTGTTGTGCCTGTCTGTTCCTCCACCATGCTGACTTCTGTGAGGCGGGGACTCCGCCTGCTTCCTACCGAAGCACCTAGCACAAAGCCTAGCACTTGGACCTCATTGAGACTTTTAGAAACTCCAAGTGTTGAAAAAACATGAAATGATTCATAATTTTAAAAAATACTAAACCATAAGAAGAACTCTACTTCTTAGAAGGTTCAGCTCTACTTGGATTTTTCCCATAGTGACAATTTCCATGATTTGTTTTGAATTTCCAAGGATGAAATTATTTCAATTTGCAGGGGAGTGTTGGCGGAAAGCAACCCTGGCACACACACAGTCTGCCCTTTAGGTAACTGTTTGACACCATCTGGCTTAGAGAAGTTTTTCAATATTTGTTGCCTGAATGAATGGGAAGAAGCCAGCAGAGACAGTTAAGTGACTGTAAGGTAATAAGAAGGGTTTGGCACCATGGGAAAGGCTGTAGGGTAGGCCTTGAAGGCATGAAAATGTGTGTGTGTGTGTGTGCGTGTGTGTGTGCATATTTTGTCATGGTGGGTAAGCACAACCAAGAACTGCTTTACAATTTTTCCAAGGCCTGTCCCTGCTTTTGGTTTCACCCAATCTGGGATTCCCCATCCCTAAGTAGATGAACTCAGCCTAAGAACAGACACAGGCTGCCATGTGTGACCTCTATACCATCACAACAAACATAAAGCTAGGGTTGAAGGGGAAAGCAGGAATCTCAATTCTCCTTCCCAAAAGTGGGAAGAGTTGTAATTTTGTTTTCATTGATTCAACAATTATTTCTCTTTTCTTTTCTTTTCTTTTCAACTAGAGTCTCGCTCTGTCACCCAGGCTGGAGTACGGTGGCGCGATCTCGGCTCACTGCAATCTGTGCCTGCCAGGTTCAAATGAGTCTCCTGCCTCAGCCTCTTGAGTAGCTGGGACTACAGGCGCATGCACGCCACCATGACCAGCGAATTTTTGTATTTTTAGTAGAGACGGGGTTTCACCATATTGGCCAGGCTGCTTTCGAACTCCTGACCTCGTGATCCACTCGCCTCCGCTTCCCAAAGTGCTGGAATTACAGGTGTGAGTCACTGCACCCCTCCAACAATTATTTCTTGAGGAATTACTATGTACCAGACACAGAGCTAGGTATTGGGGTTATGGCTGTGAATATGATAGAAATTGTCCATCTTTACGGTGCTCATGGTGGGCACGGAGAGGCTGATTTTAAATAATTACATAGTACAGTAATTGCAGTTGTGACACTTGCCATGGGCTGTGTCAGGGGCTACCAGAGGGTATGAAGAGAGGCAGGGGCGGGCAGACCACGAGGTCAGGAGATCGAGACCATCCTGGTCAACATGGTGAAACCCTGTCTCAACTAAAATACAAAACAAAACAAAAAAAACTAACCGGGTGTGGTGGCACACGCCTGTAATCCCAGCTACTTGAGAGGCTGAGGCAGGAGAATCACTTGAACCTAGGAGGTGGAGGTTACCACTGCACTCCAGCCTGGCAACAGAGCAAGACTCCCTCTCAAAAAAAAAAAAAAAAAGAGAGGCAGTGTTAGGCAGCTCAGCCAGTCCAGGCTTCCCCGAGAGGAAAAGACAGTGAATTTAAATCTGAAGAAATTATCCAGGTAATTTTCAGAATACCAGCAAATACATGTAGAAGGAATGACAGAAAATCACCACTTTGTAAAAACATACAGGCAAGGATTATCCGTGAATGCTAAAATTGCATGAAGGGATGCCGCCTATCTCAAAGGCGGCATAAGTAATCTGTGAATCTATTTCACAGATTACTTATTAATCACAAATATTTTAAAATGTCTTTATAAAAATATATTTTTATAATGGAGAGATCTGGGACACCGTTTTCACCACGCAAACAAACTCGGCATCACTGACACTGGGACAGGCCGACGTTAGATGAGTCCCAGTGTGATGTCCCCGTGTGATGCTGCGGGAAGTATTCCTACCAAGGTGTGTAATCTGAATCTAACCATCAGAGAATAGCCAGCAAATCCAGGTTAGGGGACATTTTAAAGGACAACTGGCCTGGACTCTTTAAAAATATCCATGTCATTAAAAAAATAAAAAGACTGGGAGCTGGATCCAGATTAAAGGAGAGGAAAGACATGACGACCAAATGCAATCTATGCTCCTTGATGAAATCCTGGATTTAAAAAAAAGAAAAAAAGGATAAAAGAACACACAGAACATTTATGAAAATCTGCTGGTGGATTCTATATTATTGTATTAATGTTAAATTCCTCAACTGAATATCTGGGGTCCTTACTTCCAGCCCGACTGAGCTCTCTGTGGGCCTGGCTGAGGGTGCAGGGTCAAGGCCAGGTGGTCTCAGCCCCAGGTGAAGGGGGTTAGTGGGAATAAAGTAGGGAGAGCAGGGAAGCAGGGAGGGGTTGCAGAGAGGAGAGCATGGGGGTTGTCAGGGAGACAACGGGACCAGATGCCAGAGGTTAGGAGGATGACCTGTCATGGGGGGCAGTGGTGTTGAGGGAATAAAGCTGAGTGGAAAAGTGGGCTTGAACCATGATGGTCAGGAGTGTAAGGAGGAGTCCTGGGAAATGGTTGAAGATTGAGGGCCAAACAGGTGGGTGGGCTGCCAACTCTGTGAAGCTGGGTAAGGGATGAGCAGAGGGAGGAGACCTCTTTTTTAACCATTTACTGAGAGCTTCCTATTCTAAGCTGACTGTGTAATATGTTTGTCTGTTTTATCCTCAGAACCACACTGCAGGTAAGTGTGATGATTATCTATATTTTTCAGCAGATGAAAACAGGGCTCAGAGAGGTTGAGAGACTATACCAGAGTCACACAGGTGGAACTGGTAGAGTTGCAACCTGAAAGCCAGCCTAATATGATTCCAGGGCCTATGATCTTATACACAACAATGTACTGGGCTTCAGCACGGAGGCCTTGGAGCCCCAGCAGCAGATATAAGGGACTCTTCCAGGATTTGGGGAATAGTGAAAAGTAAAAATGGAAGAAATGGGCTACATTTAGTCAACAATTTTCCAAGCAGTGGCCTGTGACAGGACCTAGAATTTAAGAGATGATGAATATGGTTCTTGTCCTATTGAGTTTGGGGTGTGTGTGTGTGTGTGTGTGTGTGTGTGTGTGTATAAGGGAATATCCCATAGACTGGGCTATAATAAAATACTCCCTACATCATGCTCAAAAAACTGAGAAATCTAGGAAGTCACCCTGACAACAGCCTGAATTTAATTGTGTTAAAACGTAAATGAGGCTGGGTGCGGTGGCTCCTGCCTGTAATCCCAACACTTTGGAAGGCTGAGGCAGGCGGATCACGAGCTCGAGATCGAGACCATCCTGGCCAACATGGTGAAACCCCGTATCTACTAAAAATACAAAAATTAGCTGGGTGTGGTGGTGTGTGCCTGTAGTCCCAGCTACTCAGGAGGCTGAGGCAGGAGAATCGCTTGAACCCGGGAGGCAGAGCTTGCAGTTAGCCCAGATGGCACCACTGCACTCCAGCCTGGAGACAGAGTGAGACTCCATCTCAAAAAAAAAAAAAAAAAGTAAATGAATGTGTATGTTTTCCAATGTAGCAAAAGCCCATTAGCATTAGAAAAATAATATGTATATTCATATGAGGACTTATTCTGCAAAATAATATGTATATTCATATGAGGAGTTACTCTGCAAATGACTTGGGAAGAATTCTGAAAGACATGGGGAAATTCTTATGATACACTGCAAAGAAGAAAAAAGCTATAATTCTGACAGACAGACAGTATGGCCTCAGTTTTATTTTAAAAAAACTAGTAGGAAATGTACCATATGACTGGGAATAACAGTTCTTGATATGTGAATAAAGTGTCACATAAAAGTGTGACAAGTTTGTGAACAATTTATTTAGGTAAATGAGATTTTTTTAAAATGAAGCTTGTGCATGTTCTTTCATTACACAAAGAAAAGTTTAGAAAGATACATATGAAAAGGTAAGGATTCAACAAATAAACTGCAAAAATGGAAGATGGAGGGGAAGTCTTTTACATTAAAAGAGCTTAAGATACTTAAGAGACACTCAGTCAAATATAAAATGTGGACCTTATATAAGAATCATCTGGCAGGGCAAGGTGGCTCACACCTGTAATCCCAACATTTTGGGAGGCCGAGGAGGGTAGGTCACTTGAGGCCAGGAGTTCAAGACCAGCATGGCCAACATGGTGAAACACTGTTTCTACTGAAAATACAAAATATTAGCTGGATGTGGTGGTGCACACCTGTAATCCTAGCTACTCGGGAGGCTGAAGCATGAGAATTGCTTGAACCTGGGAGGCGAAGGCTGCAGTGAGCCGATTGCGCCACAGCCTGGATGAGAGAGTGAGATTCTGTCTCCAAGAAAAAAAAAAAAAAAAAGAAAGAAAAACAAGAAAAAAAATCATCTGTTAAAGATGGTGGAGACCAAGATGAAATTACATGATGTCTGAGATTTGCTTCAAAAAAATCCAAGGAGAGGATAAGGGTAGGGATATAGGTGAAACAAGATAAGGCATTAGTTGAAGCTAGATAGTGGTCTCATACAGGTTCATGACACCATTCTTTCTACTTTTGTACATATTTGAAATGTTCCATATTAAATTGTAGTTGGTAGTGGTTCTCCCTAGATTGTAAAATGATGGGTGGTTTTCCTTTTAATTTTTTTCTATTTTTCATGTTTCTATAATGAGCATGTACTGTTTTATAAGCAGAAAAAAATTAAGTTGCTATTTGTTTGTTGAATGACTGCCCAAACTGAGAGACAGCAGGGATACTGTCTCTCAGAGGAGGAGGGATGGTAGTGTGGAGCCATCAGAGAACAGGATGGGGACCAAATGGAGACTCTTTGTGCAGAGGCTGGGGACAGCTGCAGGGCAGGGCCTAGGTTACAGCCTAAGAAGGGGGAAATGGTTTGTTGGGCTCAGAGCTTGAGACAACAGCTATTGGGATCAGATACCCAAAGGATGACCTGAGAAGGGATAGTGGTGGAGAGGAGAAGCATGTGCCAAGCAGGGACTTAAGAATGTAAGTCTTCTTCATTCTTTTCCCTTTCCCTCTTCCTTTTCCTTTCTCCCTTCCCTCTTCCTTTCTTTCTTTCTTTTTTTTTTTTGAGATGGAGTCTCGCTCTGTCATCCAGGCTGGAGTGCAGTGGTGTGATCTCAGCTCACTGCAACCTCCGCCTCCTGGGTTCAAGCGATTCCCCTGCCTCAGCCTCCCGAGTAGCTGGGACTACAGGTGCGCACCACCACTCCTGGCTAATATTTTGTATTTTTAGTAGAGACGGGGTTTCATCATGTTGGCCAGTTTGGTCTCAAACTTCTGAGCTCAGGCGATCTGCCCACCTCAGCCTCCCAAAGTGCTGGGATTATAGGCATGAGCCACGGCGCCTGGCCAGGTCTTCTTCCTTCTGTCTAGGCAGTGTGACCCAGTGCTGACTTGAACTTGAACAAGTTTACTGAAGAATTCAACGCTAGCCCTGCTTTGAAGCTGGTGTGTCTGACCAGACCAGGCTGGAGGGCAGTGGGCAAGATGGTGGGGAGGGAGTGAGGCAGGGCATCAACAGAAGACTGGAACCAGGGTTAGACTGAATGAAAGGAACCTCTCGTCTTCATCCCCTCACTCCAAGGCCAGCAAAGAGAAAACTCTGTGCCATTCCCTTGATCCCAGGAGGCCTCACCACAGGGCTTTTGCGTAGGCTTTCCCATTTGAAATGCTTTTCCTTCTGTGTAGGCAGTGTGACCCAGAGCTGGCTTGAACTTGAACTAAGTTTACTGAAGAACTCAACACTAGCCCTGCTTTGAAGCTGGTGTGCCTGACCATCTGGAATGCTCTTCCTTCTTTTCTTCAGCTGGTTAATTTGTATTTGTCTTTCGATCTCAGCACAACTTCATTTCCAGGATGTCCTCCTGCTCCCTAAATCAAATCCCTATTATATGCCCACACCACCAGATACAATTCTACCTAGCACTATGACAGCTTCAGTCTCACATTTATTTCTGTAATTATTTGGTCAATATTTGTCTCCTTCAATGCACTGTAAACTCCTTAAGGGCAGGGGCCTCCCACATCAAAAACACTGCCTAGCTAACAGAAAGTGCTCACTGACCATTTGTTGAATGAATGAAGGAGAGAAGTTGAAGTTACTGGACTAGATCCTAGTGCTTATTTCATATTGACCACTGAATCAAAAATGTGGCCAGGGGCAATGGCTCATGCCTATAATTCTAGCACTTTGGGAAGCTGAGGCAGGTGGATCAGTTGAGGTCAGGGAGTTTGAAACCAGCCTGGCCGACATGGCGAAACCCATCTCTACTAAAAATACAAAAATGAGCTGGGTGTGGTGGTGCACACCTGCTGTCCCAGCTACTTGGGAGGCTGAAGCAGGAGAATCACTTGAACCTGGCAGGCAGAAGTTGCAGTGAGCTAAGATTGCACCACTGCACTCCAGCTTGGGCAACAGAGCAAGACTCTGTTAAAAAAAAAATTGTTTGTTGCGTCCCCCACAAGTTAACTAAGGAAGCAAAGAGAGGAGAGAGAGAGAGGCTCCGCACCTTCTCCTCCATATTTCCAAGAGTTCCCACATGTATTCCAGGCCACTAAGCCTCTCATCTGATGAAAAGGGAGTTGAGGCAGAGGTAAGGTGCTCATTCCAGGGGACACATGAGAGGCAGTTGGTGGGGCTTCCAGGTTCAACAGTGAATTCTGCTTCAAAGTCAGTGTATGGCTTGGGGTGGAGGTAGGTAGAGGGAACATAAATGGCCTAGAACTTCTCAATGTCACCTCCTCCTAGAAGCCTTCCCTGATCTTCCCCCTATTACACTCACATTGTTCTCTGCCTCTCAGAACTTACTATGATTTGTAGCTAGATTTTTTTTTTTTCAAGATCTCAGCTCACTGCAATCTCTGCCTCCCGGGTTCAAGCAGTCCTCCTGCCTCAGCCTCCCAAATTGCTGGGATTACAGGTGCCTGCCACCATGCCCGGCTAATTTTTGTATTTTTAGTAGAGACGGGGTTTCACCATGTTGGCTGCCAGGCTAGTCTCAAACCCCCAGCTTGTGGGGGTGATCCATCCACCTTGGCCTCCCAAAGTGCTGGGATTACAGGCGTGGGCCACAGTGCCCAGGCTTTTTTTTTTTTTTTAAGTGTTACTTGTTGCAAATTTTCTGTCTCCACTGCTGGCCTGGAAGCCTGTGAGTTCCGGGATCACATCTACTTGTTCACTCTTTTTTTTTTTTTTTTTTGAGACTGAGTCTCGCTCTGTCCCCCAGGCTGGAGTGCAGTGGCACAATCTCGGCTCACTGCAAGCTCCACCTCCCAGGTTCACGCCATTCTCCTGCCTCAGCCTCCTGAGTAGCTGGGACTACAGGCACCTGCCACCACGCCCGGCTAATTTTTTGAATTTTTGTAGAGACAGGGTTTCACCGCGTTAGCTAGAATGGTCTCGATCTCCTGACCTCGTGATCCACCCGCCTTGGCCTCCCAAAGTGCTGGGATTACAGGCATGAGCCACCACGCCCGGCCTACTTGTTTACTCTTATAGCCCAATGTTTAACACAGGGCCCTGCTCATAGTAGATGCTCGATAAATATTTGTTGAATAAATGAATGAATGAATACATTAATGGCTTAATGGATAACTTATGAGAAGGTTGGCAAGGCCAGCTGGGAGAAGGACAATGGCTGGGGTCAAAGGAAGGGCAAGGGCAGCCCAAGGGCAAAAAGCCCAAGCCTTTTGATCTGCTGCTTTTTAAGGGGCTTCTAAGAAACGCTTTGCGTTCCTAAAACGGGTGACAGGACTATGCATGCCCAGAAGCTGGAATCTCTGCCATACACCAAGGGCTCCTGGGTCCTTGTGGCAACAAGGGTATGGTTGGTTGTAGGATGGGGAGAGGGGATTCTTGGAAGCTCAGCATCTGTAGCAACTTGGCAAATGTGGACAGCAAGTACTCAACCATTGAGGAGATAGGGTAAGGTGGCCCAAGCTCCTGCTTCTCTCCCTGGGCTCTGAGACTCCTCCAGGCTCCTGACTTCTAACTGGGAGGCCTGGCCCACAGCCTATCCCACTCTGCTCAGACCAACTGAAGGTCTTTCTGCTGAAGTTTCCCTCCCCTTCAGCCCGCAGGGGGTTCCTGTCTCAGCAGGAATTCATACCAGATTGAAATAAGCAGCTGGGGCTGCTTGGATGGGAGGGGGTGTGGTGGAGAGCTATGATCAAAGGCTCAGTGTGTGAGGGGAAGGGAAGGAAGAGAGCGGGGTGGTGGTGGGTGGTGGGTGGGGGGTTGTGTGTGCTGGCTTGCCCACAAGCACAAAAAAATGAGAGAAGAGACAGAGGCTCAGAGAAAAAGATGAGATAAAAGAAAAAGAGAGATAAAGAGTAACAGAGAAAGAGGCAGAAAAAGACAACAGGCACAGAGAGATATACAGAGACAGAGGCAAAGAAAGAGATGCAGTGAGGCTGAGAACAGACAGGAAAGCAGAAATAGTGACAGACAGAGAAACATAGAGGCTGGGGATAGAAGAACACAAGGCGCTAGGAAATGGTGAAAGGAGAAACAGAAAAGAGGTCCAGGAAAAGGACAGGGAGGCAGAGATAGAGAAGGAGAAAGAGACGAAGAGTCCTATGTAGTCACTCACTCCACATTAATTGAGCACTTATGCCATGGCAGGCACAGTGGGCGGCACAGATCAATGCAAGTAGACAAATGAAAGGGACTGAAGCTGAGGTGCAGCAATCAAGACCGAAGCTAAGACAGAGATGGAGAAGAGAGGGAGAGGCAGAGATTGCAAAGCGAGATAGAGACTGAGGGAAGGACCCAGAGGTAAGAGAAAGTGGCAAAGACAGAAACTCAAGAAAAAGGGGCAGAGACACAGAGACCCCACAGACAGAGAGGGCAGGACAAGTAGGGGCAGAGGACAGTGGGAGGAGCAGCCAAATGAGGGAGGCCTGCTCCATGCCCCACCCAGTCCTTCCTCAGTCCCACCTCCAGCTGTGCTGCCTCCACTCTCCCCAGGCTCCAATCAGCCTTGGCTCTGGAGGCTCTGGAGGAGGTGCTGACTGCAGACGGCCTCCTCCGGTCCAGTGTTTTTCTGCCTGAGCCCCAGGTCAGAATGGAGCCCAGCTCAACTCAGAGGAGGGAGTTAGGCAGTACATGGGCATAGAAAGCCTCGCTTTCACCCAGAGACCAGCTTAAGACCACCTTTGGTTCCACAGTGCCCTCAGGGGATAGGAAAAGGTGCCGGTCGTGGGGAGGAGGGAAGGAGCAAGCATGTGAATTGAGCTTCCTGAACAGTCAGGGCAGTCGCCTCTTCCTTCTGGGGTCTGTGTGCCAGCCCCCCACACACCAAGACCTCCCTGGGATCTCAAACTGAGGGAGAAGCCATTTGTAGCAAATGCTGAGCCCTCCCCCATCTCCTCCCATATCATCCCTGAGAAAATGCCGCAGAGAAGAGGGTGGGCTGGAGAATCAGTCACCTACCCGCTGGTGCCGGGTCTCTGGGCCTGAGAGAAACGCCAGTCCGTGTTGGGCGGGGCTTGCTGTGGAGAAAACAGAGGGAGAGGGGCTGAGTACTTGTGAGAAATTAGAATGTCACCCGAGCCCCTAGGGATGGGCCAGGAGAGAAGGAGGGGAGCGGGCACAGAGAAGAAAACGGGCTAAGAGGGGGCAGGGGTGGACTCATCTCCAAAGACAAAATACACCTCAGGTCTCAGAGGTCTGAGGTACCAGAAACCAAGAGATAAATCACATTTCATCTGATCACAGTGAGCAAGCTCAGACTCCTTTCCTAAAGAAATGGCCCCTTCCTCCCTGCCCCCAGAGTCAGAACTCCTGAGCCAAAATTCAAGGACTGAAGGCATCTTCTGTGGAACTGGGGGAAGAGGTGCAGAGAAATCCCCCTAAAGTGGCAGAGGAGGCTTTTCAATGATAATTCCACCAGCCCTAGAATGAGTTTATTCAACTCCTCAGCTGCGAACAAAGCATCCTCTGCAGCAAGATGGCTGCTGCTCCTGGTAACCCTTTTGGTGCCAGGTTGTGCAGTGACACATTCACAGGGACACCTTCTCCGGGTCCTTGGCTCGCAAGGATCTCTTCCCACAGCTAAAGACATTATTAATTTTGGAGTCATGCCAGATTGGGCATTTGCATAGCATCCAAGTCCCGGGACACTTCTCACCCCTGGAGCTCTGTGCCAGACAATGGTCTGTGACTAAGGGGAAGAGAACAAGGCTGCTCTGTCTGAGACGGAGAAAAATGGAAGGGATGCAGGGGGGAGGGATCCAGTTCCCATAACCTCCAAGCAGGGCCAACTAAGTCTCCAGGGCTCCCAAGGGGCTGCTTTGTAGCCATCTCTCACATAGCTGAAGGTGTGGGGCTCTGGTCAGCCACTTCATTCCTCAGTCCCTTCTGGTCTTTCCAGGGGATGTGTTATCCCATCACACAATCTCATGGAGCACTCCTAGAGCCATCTCCTCACTGGTTCTGGGGTGGGCTGGTAATTAATACTCATACTTGCTCCCAGAAGTGCAGAGTGTGAGTATCTCAGATTACTCCAGGGAGAAGGAAGCTCCAGAACTGCCAGCGGCTCACTCTAAGGCCCACAGGTAGCAGTGATATGAGCAGAACCCAGAAACCTAGCATTCCAGGTACATCGGGAGTCACCAGCACCATTCTAGGGCTGCCATGGAGAAGGGCACAAGGATAGCCAGCCCTCAGCCACTGTATTCTTAGACACAGCAGAATCTACATGGAAATGCAATAATTGTGGTAGGAGGAAAGGGAGCTAGGGGAAATTCAACCTACGTAAGGATAACTGGCCAAGTTTGCGCTGTGGGAACTGCTCAGAAATAAGGAGCCGCAGAAGACTTTCCCCACAGGTAAGGTCCTAAAAGGTAGGAACCCCACCCTTGCCCCATCCCAGCAGAAGCAAAATCCCAGCAGAGCCAACTCCCCTCTCCTGTCCTCAAGCTTTTAAAGTTCCAAGTGCCAAGAAATTAAAAACACAAATTCTGGAGTTAGATAGGGGTTAGAATCTCTCTTACTTGCTCTGTGAACTTGAGCAAGTCAGTTGACCTTTTTGAAGCTGTTATAAGAGAGGCATGTTAGTACCTAGCCAACAGCAATGGTGGGAAGAGCAAATGAGATGAGATGCTCAAAAGAGTTATATAGTAAGTTTCTCTCAATCAGTTATCAAAATCACCTGGGGGTGTTTCAAACTACAGTTCTGATTCCCTAGGGGCAGAGTTAGGCATAGATATATTTTGAATAAAAGCTCCTAGAGTTGGGGAAGCTTGTGTTTTTTACTACTGTAGTTTCCTCACACATAAGGGCACCCTGGCATCCGGCAGAGCCTACAGCTTTACATCTGCCAGAGGAGAGAGGACTTGTTACAGTCTCAGATAGCTTGGTCACCTCCAAATCTCTGACCCTAGATCTCTGGGCACATTGTGATCACGACGGCGCCAAAAGCCTGTATCTCTGGGCGTTGAGAGCCAGGGCGCTCCAGGCTTCCACTTCCTGCGGGAGGAAGGGGCCGCTCTTGCCACTGGAGTCCCAGGCCTGCTGTCCTATAGAGGCGCACTCACTCGCCCAAGGCCGAGCCCTGCGCCTCGGGCCACTGGGCAGCTCTGCCTGTCCGCCCGCTGGAGGCTTCTGGGTTGAGAGGTCGCCACCCTTGAGACGGAGCCCCGGGACCATCCGGATCTCTGGCCCAAGGGTCGTAGAGTCCCGCCCGCCTGACACTTTGAGCGCGGAGTCGCTCCAGCACTCCTGGCCCCGCGCCTAGCTCAGGCCGCCCCTAGACGACCCAGCCCAGCC
The DNA here is from genome assembly GCF_043159975.1 of Macaca nemestrina. Lineage (NCBI taxonomy): Eukaryota > Metazoa > Chordata > Mammalia > Primates > Cercopithecidae > Macaca > Macaca nemestrina. Next base: position 38,961,623 of record NC_092130.1, read on the forward strand.
CGGGGCCCAGGTGGGAGAGGTGAGAGGAGGCTCCGGAGACCTCGCCTGGTCCTGGGCGGCCGCGATCTGGGACCCTCACTAAGGCGCGCACAATCTGCTACGAGTACCCCTGAGCCAGGCGGAGGGAACGGTCTCAGAGGGAGAACTGCCAGTGGGCCGGGACAGGCCTGTGAACCTGGCCGCGAGCGAGTGGCAGTGAAAGCTGGTATTCGTGTAAGCGCAAGTGCGAGGGGTGTGTGCGTGCGTCCGCGCATGTGTTGGCGGGGCGTGGCGAGTCGGTGCACCGTGCGTGGGCCGTGGGGGTGGCCTGCAGGGAGGATACGCATGAGCCCCGCGCGCACACCTAAGTCCTGCAGACAGATGCGGTTGGGTGATGCGGGAATAGGGAGGATAACAGCGAAGTCACAGATGCTGGGGGTTGGGGAGAAATCGAAGAGGAAACCTCAAGACCGGCGAAGCGTGCGGGAGCCGGCGCCTAGGAGGCTGGCTGCATGGGTGGATCTGTGACTGCCTCCTCCCGGGACCCCCGACACCCGCGGAAATCGCCCGAAATTCACCGGAAGCTCGACGGGGGCCCCAGCCTTTTCTGAGTGTGGGGTGGGGGTCGGTCCCACCTCCCCTCGATCACAGTCGCCACCACCCCCGGTGCTCGGAGCCCCATCCCTTAATCGGCCACTCCTCTGGTTCCGCGCAAACGGTCCAATGATCCCGAGAATCGGGTGGAGCGCAGCCAGCGGCCGAGCCGCCCGGAGAGGAGTGGATGCCAGTTCAGTCCCTTATGAGGACGGGCGGCTTCTCTAGTGCCGCCCCCAGGGGTCGCCCGGGGCGGCGCCGAGCCCCTCACCTGGCTCCGCTCCCGCAGTGTATTAGAGCGGGACCGGATGGCGTCAGGCTCCAGCGCCAGAGCTGTGGGCTGCTGAACACTGAGGGGTCTTAGAAAAGTGAAGTCACTGCCGTCCGAGGCCGGTGAAAAACACGTCCTGTAGCAGTGGCTCTGCGAGTCTGTGGGCCGCAGCGTCACCTCCATGTACTTGAGCGTGCCGTCCGAGCTCACTTGCAGGTTGGGGCTGGACTGCTTATAGAAGTCCCGGGAGGGTGAGTCCTGGCGCCTGCAGCACTGCCCTCCACCCCCGTCCCTGTCTGCATTCCCCTGAAGGCACTTAGCTGACAGAAAGGTGAAGGTGACTAGGGATAAGAGACTGACGGTCGCTAGAGCCACAATGAGGTAAAGCGTAAGGTCTGAACGCTCAGGAGGGTGTTTGAGAAAGTCACTGGATTTGGGCATTTCCTCAGGGTCCTCATCCTCCAGAACCAGCAGCACTGTGGCTGTGGAGGAGAGTGAAGGGTCACCATTGTCCCTCACCAGGACCACCACCTGCTGGGTGTCAGAGTCATCCTCCAGTAAGGCCCGGGCTGTGCGCACCTCACCAGTGTGTGTAGACACGAGGAAGAGTCCTGGGGCTGTGGACTGTGGCAACAGTGAGTAGGAGAGCCACGCATTGTGGCCTGCATCAGCATCCACGGCTGTCACCTTGGTGACCAAGGAGCCAGGAGGAGCAGAGCGAGGGAGACGCTGGGGGGCTGAGTGTTCCCAGCCTGGCCGTGGGTGCAGCACAGCTGGGGCATTATCATTCTCATCCAGGACAAACACATGCAGAGATGTGTTGGCATGCAATGGGGGAGAGCCGGAGTCTCGAACCCCCACCACAATCTGCAGCATCTGTAGCAATTCATAGTCAAAGGTACGCTGGGCAAACACCCGTCCATCCTCTGGGTTGACATACACGAAAGAGGAGGCTGGGGCTCCCTGAATCTGATTTCCTACAATGGAGTAGGTGAGGCGGGCATTATCCCCAGTGTCTGGATCTGAGGCAGCCACAGTGCAGAGAAGGGAGCCTGGAGGCCGGTTTTCTAGGATGTAAGCAGTGTAAAGCTGCTGGTTGAAGTGGGGTGCATTGTCATTAACATCTGAAATGTTGAGCCTGATGGTGAGATGTTTGTGCAGGGGAGGTGAACCAGCATCGCTGGCCAGCAGCTCGATGGTATAGTGGGATGTGGCCTCCCGGTCCAAAGTCTGGCTGGTTAGCAGCGAGTAGTGGTTCTCAGAAGGCTTAATCTGAAATGGCAGGTCCGGAGAGATATCAAGGCTCACTTCACCATTTCTACCTGAGTCTCGGTCTCGCACATTAAACAACCCCACTACTGTGCCTACTGGTGTGCTCTCTAGGACAGGGTTGGCCAAAGAGGCCAATAGCACTTCTGGAGCATTGTCATTGACATCCCCCACATCCACTTGAATCACACAGTGGCCCTCCATGGCAGGCTGTCCCTGGTCACGGGCTCTTGCATGAATTTCATAGAAACTTGACTCCTCAAAGTCTATGGGACCCAATACATGGATTGCCCCACTGCTAGGGTCTAGGCCAAAGAGGTTCCTCACTGCCTCAGATGTGTGGTCTCCAAAAGAATAGTCTAGTTGGCCGTTGGTGCCCTCGTCTGGATCAGTGGCATTGAGGCGGAGCAGCAGAGTACCAATGGGTGCATTCTCTGGGATTCCCACACGTAGAACTGAGGATTGGAAGGTTGGAGCGTTATCATTGATGTCCAGCACGATGACAGAGATAAGGGTGGTCCCTGAGCGGGCTGGGGTCCCCCCATCCACAGCAGTAAGCACCAGCTGATGTCTTGTCTGGGCTTCACGATCCAGCTGCTGCTCTAGCACCAGCTCTGGGAATGGTTTCCCATCTTTTAGGGTCTTCACATTCAGAGAGAAGTGGCTATTGGGGCTTAGAGTGTAAAAGCTCACGGTATTGGTGCCCACATCCGGATCCTGGGCACTGTCCAATGGGAATCGTGCCCCAGGTGCTGCTGATTCTGAGATGCGCATCTCTCGCTCATGGGTAGCAAAGCTAGGAGAGTTGTCATTGAGATCCAGGATCTCTACCTCTACGCGGATTAGCTCCAGGGGGTGTTCAGTCACCACCTGCACTGGCAGCAGGCAGCTGGTGCTGGCTCCACATAGGCTTTCTCGGTCAATCTTCTGATTCACTGCCAGGGCACCACTCATCAAGCTCAGGGAAAAATAGCGCCCATTCTCCTCAGAGCCCAACTGCAGCCGCCGGCTCAACAGATCTGTCATCTTTAAGCCCAGATCCTGAGCAACATTCCCCACCAGCGTCCCCGGCTCAGACTCCTCCACCACTGAGTAACGAAGCTGCCCAGACACCCAGCCCCAGCAGCACAAGGACAACATGCACAGCACTTGCCATTTCCCAGCGAGCTGTGGGGGTGTCTTGTGCCCCATGACCCAGAAGTCCCTTCGTGGAGAGTAAGTCTGTGCTGTCCTGTCTCCAAGGTAGACCCAGGGCTTGGAATGCAGCAGCTGAAGTCTCTTATGTCTCCTTCTAGCCTCTTAATAACTGCTCGGAGCTTTGCCTGCCTGCAGCAGTTCTTCTTAGTCACCGGGTGGCGGGGGTGGGCGGTGGGGAGGGGAGCTGAATTTGAGTGGAGCTGGGGAGCTGGAGGAGGAGAGGCGGGCTGGAAGAGCAGATCTCCCACCTCAACTCTGAGTCTGATTGGCCAAAAAGTCTATGTGTTCTCAACCAATTATGAAGTCTCCTCAAGCCTGGAAACCTTGGGAACACACGCTGCAAATCTGTGTCACAGAAGCTTCCTACCTCCCCACTCATTTCGTGCTGCAGGTTGATTCAGCCCCCTTGGCAGCAAAGTTTGACAGCTCAGATGGTGCTCAACAGGGAAGACAAAGTGATACAAAACTCCTCAGCGTTCTGTCCCAGCAACTTCCTGCATGACTTCAGAAGCTTCCACCACTTTGCTTGAACCAGCAAAATCTTGTCCTTCTGGGAGAGGCAAAGCCCATGTATTCTCCCTCCCTCCCCCATCCTGCTGAATGCTGCTAAGGTGAGAGAAAAGATTAGTAAGAACCTTGTAAAGTCTTGCCCTGACTCTCCAGCAATGCTTTGAGGAAATCTCAATGTCAGCTGACATGGGACTTAGCTTTTCTGACACCCCAGACCCCAAATGTGGAATGAGTGTTACAGTTTTTGGGTAGGGGAACATTTCTGGGGCTGAATCAGGTCACCCAGGACAGTGGTCAGAGGCCAAGCATGGACGGCCTCTAGGTTTCATGGTTTCACCAAATTCAGGAGAACCCAACTTAAAGATACACAGGGTGGCTGTTTCTATGAATCAGCCAACTGTAAATCAGTTTTCTGTCATAAGTGATTTCACTTACTGCTTTTTTCCAAAGGTGATGACCAGCCCGCCCCAACCTTCCAATTTACTGCATCTAGTTCAAATCCCCAGTAGGGACTTTATCCGAGTCCTAAGATCCAGACCAAAAGATCTGTGCTACCAACCACTCTGATGTGTGCCTCTCTATTCCTTTAGTTCTCTCCTCTTTCTGCTGTATGCTATGTTTCAGATAGAGAGGTCCCTTCACAGTGTACTGGATACTGTGAGACAAAGATTTTATTTCCCCTCAATCCCTTGGGAAATGGTAACCTAGAGTTAAGGTACTTCAGAATCTGATCCCCTCTTTCAGGAAGAGTAGAGAAAACAGCCACCTTTGTCCAAGTGACTGCCTGGTGCACTGTACCCTGTGCACTGTAGCCTTCTGTGCTCCCACATTCCATCAGCATGCTTCCACAACAGCCTGGCTCTTGATCACCAATTACTTTCATTTCTGACTCAGATATAGGCATGACCCACCCCCAGTGCTAAATTGTGACAACTCTAGTTAATTCATAAAACAGTTACAAAGCACAGCATCTACCACATAGTTACCTCTCACAAAAATGGTGACATCACTATGGGCTCTTACTGAGAGGCCAGTACTCTTTAGGACATGGCCTAGCCACATGCCTGGATCAGAATAACTCTCAAGCATTGGTTGAGCCTGCAAAGGTCTCACCTCTAGCCCATAGAGAAGATCAGAGGGTGGGCAGCTTGGGCGAACAGGTTCCCCTGCCATAGGTGCACTGGGTGACTTCACCATCATGAAGCTATCACTCCGAGTGGGTGCAGAAGCCAAGGGTGTACAGCCGTGAGAGTGGCCTCCCACATCAACAAACTTGATAGGGTCATCTGACCCTAGCTGGATTCGGAGGATCCCATTGGAAGGGGGAAGCCCCTCCCTCCTTCGAGATCTGGTGAGACAAGCACAGGTGCCCGCAGGAAAGCAGGTCACTCCGCAGGCTGCCCCACGAAGGCACTTAGAGAGTAGTGCCACGAATGAGCCAAAGGAGACAAAGCAAATCGCCACTAGGGACACAGCCAAGTAGAGAGTTAGACGAGATTCTCCTTCCCTTGGAGCTGAAGATTCTCGAAGATCTGGGACAACTGGATGTGTGTCTTCCTCTAAGGACACTAAGAGAGTAACAGAGGTAGAGAGTGGTGGACTACCACTATCCTTTACCACAATGACCAGCTTCTGTGGTGGGAGGTCAGCTGGGATGGGAACAGCCGTCCGCACCTCCCCAGCATATCGAGAGACTGCAAACAGGCTGGGGTCTGGGGCCTCCAGGAGCTGATAGGAAACCCAAGCATTGTAACCTGAATCCAGGTCCACAGCAGTCACCTTTGTGATTAGGTGGCCAGCACCAACTGATGGAGGCAGTGCTTGGGGACATAAGGAACCAGGCCGGGCCCGAGGACGGAGCACAGCTGGGGCATTGTCATTGAGGTCCAGCACAAATAGACGAACTGTCACAGTGCTGCTAAGGGGTGGATTGCCCCGATCCCGGGCCTGCACCTCAAACTGCAGTGTCTGGGTTTGCTCATAGTCAAAGGATCGAGTAGCATGAACAGCTCCTGTCTGGGGGTTCAGAGAGATGAAGGAGGAAGCTGACACATCTCGATTCCTGGGCTCCAGGAGCGAGTAGGAGATAAGCGCATTCAAGCCAGAGTCTGGGTCAGAGGCTGCAAGGGAGCAAAGCAGGTCCCCTGGGCGATTGTTCTCAGGAACAAACACCTCATGTGACCTCTGAAAGAAAGAGGGTGGATTATCATTCACATCTGAAATATTGAGAAAAATGGTTCTGTGGGTACTGAGAGGAGGGTTCCCAGCATCAGAAGCAGTGACCATGATGTCATAGCTAGATTTGGCCTCTCTATCTAAGGGTCCAGCAGTCACCAGGGAGAACTGGTTCCTGAAGGCAGACTTGAGGGCAAATGGCAAGTGGTCAGGAATGCGGAGGCTCACATCTCCATTTGACCCTGAGTCTGGATCCTGCACACTGATAAGTGCCACCACAGTGCCAGGTTCTGCACTCTCAGGGAGGGTTCCAAGCTCTGAGGTCACTGTGATGTAAGGGGCATTGTCATTTACATCCAGCAGATCCACTCGAAGGCTGCAATGTTGCTCCATGGCTGGAGAACCCCCATCGCGAGCCCGCACATCAAATTCATAGTAATTCTCACTCTCAAAGTCTAGGGGCCCCAAAAGAGTAAGCTTTCCAGTAGTGGGGTGCAGGCTAAAGAGGTTTCTTACACGATCAGGGGTATGACCACTGAAATAAAAGGTGACGTTACCACTGGGACCCAGGTCCGGGTCGGAGGCATTGAGCTGGATGAGCACCATGCCCGCTGGTGCGCTCTCCAACACACTAATCCTGTAGCTGGATTGCTGGAAGGCTGGGGCGTTGTCGTTTACGTCCAACACGGATACCCGGAGCTCTGCGGTGCCAGATCTCGGCGGGTTCCCTCCATCTACAGCAGTCAGCACCAGGCGGTAGTCTGATTGCTTCTCTCGATCCAAAGGCTTCTCCAGGAGCAGCTCTGGGACCAGGCTGCCGTCGCTGCGCTTCTTCACATCCAGCGCAAAGTGTTCATTGGAGCTCAGCCTATAGCTGCTAATCGAATTGCTCCCCACATCTGCATCCTGAGCCTTTTCCAACGGGAAACGCTGTCCTGGAGGAGCTGCCTCCCCAATTTCCAAGTCCAGCTGCTGCCGCGGAAAACGGGGGGCGTGATCATTCACATCTACGATCTCTACCTCTGCTCGGTACATTTCCAAAGGACCTTCGGTGACAAACTCCAGGGGCACGATGCAGCTGGCACTGAGCCCACACAGTGCCTCTCGGTCGATTGGGTTTTTGATGAGCAGGGCTCCGCTGTCCAAATCCACACGGAAGTGTCTTTGGTTCACCTCTCCAGCGACCTGCAGCCTGCGAGCTGACAGACTGTCCGTATCCAGCAGGAAATCTTGGGCGACATTCCCTACAAAAGTCCCTTCCTGTGACTCCTCTGGGACCGGGTAGCGGATCTGCCCACAAACATAACCCAGGTGGTAAAAGAGGAACAAAAGGGTAGCCCACCGCCAGATTTCTGTCCAGCTTCTCACCTTGCGGAGCATTGCTGCCGCCCGCTAATTCTCTACTTGCTCCTGAGACGCGGATGAAGCCGACCCGCCCCAAACAGCCACAGCAGCTGGAGACACCTATCTCGCTTTCCCCGCGCCAGCTCTGGCGCGGCTCGGCCGGCGCCGCAAGGGTTACGCGCCGTTTTTGCTGGTGGCGGGGTAGATTTGTCTGCCTTTCACCACCCGATTGGCAGACAGCGGCTCCCGGGCTCAGCCAATAGGCTGAACAGAGAACGTCCCAACAGCAGCAGGGTTAATGCGTCGCAGCATTGAAGGGGAAAAAGCCCACCCTATCCTCCTCGCTCCCCCACCCCCCAAAAAACCCAGCCTATCTTTTCGCCTTCCTCCCGCTCAACGGCATGTTTTTCCACGGGTTGTTACCTCTGTGGGGAGGCAGACAACATATATGGTTTTTCTTTTTTTCCTAACACATCAACTGACCCCGCCCCTTTTCGGCGGGGAAAACAGCCACAGCCTGAGCCCTAGCAACCTGCGGCCCAGTGAGACGGAGAGTAGCCATTGGAGAGTGGTCACTTTGTTCAAGCCAGTGTTGTCATCAACCAGTATTCTAAATGAGTAGCTTCCGTCTCAGTCTGATTGTATTAGAGCAACTGCTAATTAGAACCACTGCCATATACTCAAAACTCTGCCCTTCTGCAGAATATTCAGAAACAGATCCATCTCTTTGCAGAAAAGGCTTACACATTAATGTAGCCAATTAAATTTATGCAGTACACGTTTTCATTGTAACAGGAGGCACAGCTGAAACCAAACCTCTCTTATTCAGACATTTGCTAGTGATACACTAGATACACTAAATTACCATTCATTGATTTCAAGGACAGTATGGAAGCTGGGTGGAGGAAGCCAGGAGAGGGAGATGTTTCAAAACAGTAAAGAATCAATGTGTCTGGGAGGTGCTAAGGACCAGATCTCTTTACCTGGCAGAATGTTAATGTTCACAGATTTAATAGCTTCCTTGAATGATTGACATCAGCTACCAACAGCATTGTGCCTACAAATTCCCTTTATTTGACACCAAGGTATTCTGGATATGTTGTTAATTACCAACAAAGACCATTTCAAAAGAGCAAGCTTTCCACTTAGCCCCAGACCTCTTGGAACTGGAGACTTGATCTCACCCCACCCCCACCCTCATCCAGACCTCCCAGCAACCTAGCTACTCCCTTGCACAAGCACAGAAACAGCACACTTCACACTGTAGGTACGTGCAACCTGCAATCTGAGTGGGAAACACACCAGAGCACAGAGAAAGAGAAAAATCCATCCGATCTGGACATGAAATTTCTTAATTCAATGAAGTCCTTACCTAGGTTACACTGGCTGCCAAAAAAAGCAGCAACAACTGGAGTTCTTATCCTTCCCCAATATTTTTCCAAGCCTCAATCTTCAGGAATATCCTTTTGACTATGATGGGAACCAATATTCTGGTGTCAAAGAGAGGAATCTGGCTTTCTGTGTTCTTTTACACACACACACACACACACACACACACACACCCCTTTATACCTTCTCCCATGGGAATGATGGAGGTATAATAGATCAGGTATAAACCTGATCTATTAGGTGTATATGTCAGAATTCACTGTCTCTGTGAATGGCACTGTCATCCACCCAGCTGCCTTAGTCAGAATCTAGGGGGATCAACCTTGACTCATCCCTGTCCCTCACTTCCTATATCATGTCAATCAACAAGTCCTGATGATTTTACTGTAGTCATCTCCCTCCATCTGTACTGCCACTGTGCTGGTTCAAGCATTTATCAATCTCTTCAAATATTGCAATAGCTTTCAAACTGATCTCTTTGCCTCCAGTCCCAATGTCCCCAGTCCCTTCACTTATGACTGACAGAATAATCTTTCTAAAACAAACAAACAAACAAAAAACTCATGATATCATAGGTACATCAGTTCAAAATTCTTCAATGACTCTCATCTATATGAAATAAAATAAAAACTCCTTGGCATGGCCTAAAGGTAACTCAGGATCTAACTCCTGCCTACTTGCTTCACCTCATCTCCTACAAAGGCTGTCTGTTTTACACACACTTTTTTTTCTTTTGAGATGGAGTCTCTCTCTGTCGCCCAGGCTGGAGTGCAGTAGCCTGATACTACCTCACTGCAACCTCCGCCTCCCGGGTTCAAGCAATTCTCCTGCCTCAGCCTCCCAAGTAGCTGGAATTACAGACACTGGCAACCACACCTGGCTAATTTTTTGTATTTTTTTTTTTTTTTTTTTTTTTTGAGACGGAGTCTTGCTCTGTCACCCAGGCTGGAGTGCAGTGGCGCGATCTCGGCTCACTGCAAGCTCCGCCTCCTGGGTTCACGCCATTCTCCTGCCTCAGCCTCCCGAGTAGCTGGGACTACAGGCGCCCACAACCGCGCCCGGCTAATTTTTTGTATTTTTAGTAGAGACGGGGTTTCACCGTGGTCTCAATCTCCTGACCTTGTGATCCGCCCGCCTTGGCCTCCCAAAGTGCTGGGATTACAGGCGTGAGCCACCGCGCCTGGCCCAATTTTTTGTATTTTTAATAGAGATGGGGTTTCACCATGTTGGCCAGGCTGGTTTCGAACTCCTGACCTCAAGTGATCTGCTCACCTTGGCCTCCCAAAGTGCTAGGATTATAGGCATGAGCCACCGTACCCGGCCACACACACAGTTTAAAGTTCAGCGATAATGAAATACCATAATCACTCTGCATGGAATTTCTTGCAATGGCCCCTCCCTGCCCTGTCCCTTCCCCTCTACTATCTGACAAACTACTACTCAACCTTTAGTTCATAGCTCAAGCATCACCACCTCTATCATTTCTTCCTGGTTTCCCCAGGCTGATTTAGGTGTTTCTTCCCATTTTGTCCCACTGCATCTTATATTATGCAGATCTCCATTTTTTTTTCCTTTTTTCTTGTCTGTCTCATATTGTACTCTGGGAACCAGAATGATATCTTTTTTTTTTTTTTTTTTTTTTGAGACGGAGTCTTGCTCTGTCGCCCAGGCTGGAGTGCAGTGGCCGGATCTCAGCTCACTGCAAGCTCCGCCTCCCGGGTCTACGCCATTCTCCTGCCTCAGCCTCCCGAGTAGCTGGGACTACAGGCGCCCGCCACCACCTCGCCTGGCTAGTTTTTTGTATTTTTTTGGTAGAGACGGGGTTTCACCGTGTTAGCCAGACTGGTCTCGATCTCCTGACCTGGTGATCTGCCCGTCTTGGCCTCCCAAAGTGCTGGGATTACAGGCTTGAGCCACCGCGCCTGGCCCAGACTGATATCTTTTGATTGTTTACAGTATCTGGCACATAGGGATGCTAATAAATGGTGAATATCAGTATTATCATTTTTAGTTCAAAAAATAGTTATTGCTCTGTACAGGGACTTTATATGCATTACTTTTCACTCTCACAACAAGTTTGCAAAGTAGATATTCTCTTTATTTTATAGATGAGGAAACTGGAGTTTAAAGAGATTAAAAGACTTATCTAAAGCTAAACAACTAATATGTACAGTACTATACTTATATTGGCAATTTCACACCAAAACAAGTACCCAATCTGTTTTACTAGAACTAGAGCATCATAAAGCCTTAATCTTACATATCTTTGACTTGACCTTTTTATGCCAGCCATATGATTCTACCATCTCTAGATTTTTTTTTTTTTTTTTTTTTTTTTTTGAGATGGAATGAGTTTTGCTCTTGTTGCCCAGGCTGGAATGCAACAGCATGACCTTGGCTCACTGCAACCTCTGCCTCCCGAGTTAAAACGATTCTCCTGCTTCAGCCTCCCAAGTAGCTGGGATTACAGGCACCTGCTACCACACCTGGCTGATTTTTTTTTTTTTGAGACGGAGTTTCGTTCTTTCACCCAGGCTGGAGTGCAGCGGCGTGATCTCGGCCCACTGCAACCTCCACCATCAAGCGATTCTCCTGCCTCAGCCACCACACCCAGTGAATTTTTGTGTTTTTAGTAGAGATGGAGTTTCACCATGTTGGCCAGGCTGGTCTCGAACTCCTGACCTCGTGATCTGCCCGCCTCCGCCTCCCAAAGTGCTGGGATTTCAGGTGTGAGCCACAAGGCCCGGCCTGATTTTTGTATTATTAGTAGGGATGGGGTTTCACCATGTTGGCCAGGCTGGTCTTGAACTCCTGGCCTCAGGTGATCCACTGACCTCGGCCTCCCTGAGTACTGGGAGCCATTACAGGCATGAGCCACTGAGCCCAGCCTCATCTCTAGATTTTTATTGAGATATAATTCACATACCATACAAATCACATATTTAAAGTGTACAATCCGATGGTTTTCAGTGTATTTACATATACTAAACTGATGCAGTCATCACCGCAATCTAATTATACAACAACTTTGTCACATCCCTCCAAATACAACCCCAATACCTATTGAACAGCTGTAGATGTTTAAAGAATAGTTGCCCAGGTGCTAGTGGTTTAGGAAGGTTTTTCCCTTAGATGACTGAAATACCATTTTACGTCTTCCTACAGTGATCTTTTAGAGCTATTCTATGTAATACTTTAAGGCTAGGAGACCTTACTATATTTTTTAAAAAATTGGGCCTAGCCCAATAAAGCTGGATCCTGGTTCTGAGAATACCAGAATAACACTTTGCTTCACATATATGCTAAACGATGGATTGGCAGGTTCTAGAGTACTGTTTTTCTTTTTTCTTTCTTTCTTTCTTTTTTTTTTTTTTTTTTTTTTTTTTTTTCTGATGGAGTCTCACTCTGTCGCCCAGGCTGGAGTACAGTTGTGTGATCAGGGCTCACTGAAACTTCCGCGTCCTGGGTTCACTGATTCTCCCTCACTGATGCTCCCGCCTCAGCCTCCAGAGTAGCTGGGACTACAGGTGTGTGCCACCACACCCAGCTAATTTTTGCATTTTTAGTAGAGATGGGGTTTCACCATATTGGCCAGGCTGGTTTCAAACTCCTGATCTCATGATCCACCCACCTCAGCCTCCCAAAGTAGTGGTTTTCAAATTTGTCTGCACATTAGGATCAAGTGGGGACCTTCAAAAAATGATGTCTATGTCCCACCCCCAGAGATTGTGCTTTAATTGGTTGGGGTGTGGCCTGGGTTTCAGAATTTTTAAAAGGTCTCTAGGTGATTTTAATGTGCAACAAATTTGAGGACATTGTTCTAGGGAAAATGCCAGTTGTTTTCCAGGCTGACCAGAAGAGTGGCAGCTATTTCTTGCTGGTTTTCACGCTTTCTTAGCCTTTTCTTATGTGCTTCTATTTTGTCATTTTTGGTTGTTCTCATATGTGTATTTCCAAGGTGTGTTTAAGATTTTAGGTGGGTGAAGAACTAATGAAAATAATAATAGTAATAGCTGATAATTTTTTTTTGAGACAGGGTCTCACTCTGTTGCCATGGTTGAAGTGTAGTGGTGCAATCACAGCTAACTGTAGCTTCTATCTCCCAGGCTCAAGCAATTCTCCCACTTAAGCCTCCCAAGTAGCTGGTACCAAAGGTGCATGCCAACATGCCCAGCTAATGAAAACAATTTTTTTTTTTTTTTGTAGAAACAGGATCTCACTATATTGCTCAGGCTGGTCTTGAACTGCTGGCCTCAAGCAACCCTCCCGCCTCAGTCTCCCAAAATGCTAGGAGCTGGCTAATAATTTTTTAACAGTTATGATATGCCAGGCACTATGCTAAACACTTTGCATACATTATATCATGCATGAATCTTATAAAACACTTATTATTCCCTTTTGCATATGATGAAGAGGCTTAGAAAGGAGATTGAGTAACTTGGCCACAGACTCATAGTTGGTAAGTGGTAGAACCTCATTTGTCTAACTGCCAAATCCAAGAGTTGATAGCAATGATGCACTGAGTAACAAAATAACAGTGGTTCTCCTACAGTTGCGAGTATGTATAGTGTTCTCTCCAGGGCAAAGGCCTTGCAGTCACCTTGCATGGATACCCATGCCTTGGATAGTATCCTTGCATACCACCCTGAATTAATGAATGCTTTACCTTTCTAAGGATATGAATTTATCTACCTTTCACATCGTGCATATACTTAAAAAAAAAAAGGCTGGAAGGACAGGGACTAACACTGGAGGCACCAAAAAGACTCTCCTTTTGTAGTTTCCGGGATTTTTGTTGTTGTTGTTATTGTTAAAGAGACAGGATTTCCCTATATTGCCTAGGCTGGAGTGCAGTGACTATTCACAGATGTCATCCCACTACTGGATAGCACAGCAGTTTTGACCTGCATTTCCAACCTGGGCCAGTTCACCCCTCCTTAGGCAACTTGATGGTCCTGCCTTCCCACGAGGTCACTGTATTCATGCTGAACTTAGTGCAGACAGTGTATTGATCAATTGATCAGCATAGTGTACCACAGCCCAGAACTCCTGGGCTCAAGCATTCCTCCCCCCTCAGACACTGAGTAGCAAGAACTACAGGTGCACATCACTGAGTCTGGCTACTTTATGTTTTCTTGGGTTGTCTAGATTTATTTTTGAAATAAATTATTACTTTTATAATTAAAAGTGGGTATCTTTGAGTTTGGAGATTGTAGTTTTAATTTTTTTTTTTTTTTTTTTTTTTTTTTGAGACAGAGTCTCGCTCTATCACCCAGGCTGGAGTGCAGGGGCTGGATCTCAGCTCACTGCAAGCTCTGCCTCCCGGGTTTATGCCATTCTCCTGCCTCAGCCTCCCGAGTAGCTGGGACTACAGGCGCCCGCCACCTCGCCCGGCTAGTTTTTTTGTATTTTTTAGTAGAGATGGAGTTTCACCGTGTTAGCCAGGATGGTCTCGATCTCCTGACCTCGTGATCCGCCCATCTTGGCCTCCCAAAGTACTGGGATTACAGGCTTGAGTCATCGCTCCCTGCCTGTAGTTTTAATTTTTAAAATACTTTTCTGCATTTTCCGAATTTTATAGCAAACATGCATTACTGTTACAAGGTAAAAATATTTTGTAAGTAGGGTGCACATCATTTCCAGTAGAGTGCTTGAAATAAAATTTAAAGGATGCCTGGAATTTCATTTCATTCATAAAAAATTATCTGAGAATGAGGTACACGATCTGTGTAAACAAAGGAAAATTATCAAAAAGCTAGTTTTAATACAAATGTCACAATCACTTGAAAGGTGGAGGAATGAGGTAGTTTTTGTATTCCTAGAAGCTGCCTCTGGTTGGAGGTATCCAGCAGCTTATTCCTAATGTAAATGATACCAGGCTAAACTCTGATCGCTGAGATCTTGTTTTTTGGCTTAACCATCCCTTAGCAAGATTGGTTAGTTGTGATAGCAAATGAGTGCTGAGGAGGTGAATTGGGTCCATAGATGAGTCAAGTATCTTCCCCCTGAAATGGGACCACAAACCACACTCTGGCAGGCCACCATCTCACAAAGGCACTAACTTTGATCTAGGAAGGGCCAGGTGAAAGTGTGAATGCATCATCAGGAAAACATCTTCATCACTAAAAAACAGCTCCATTCCTTCCTCAATATGATGTAGAAATCAAAAAGCACTAACAGGGTCAAGCATGACTTGCTAAACCTTACCTGTCCGGGAGGGGCGCTCTCTGCGCCCAACACCTGCCTATAGAACACCGGATCGCAGCTCCGCAGCGTGTTCTGGCGGCTGGCCAGTGGGCTGGCTGCACCAGGTTTCTTCAGCAGCGGGTCGCTGCGGCGGGAGTCCGTGGTGAGATACACCTGATGGTAAAGGTGCGGCGACATCAGGCCTCCCCGCACGGCGTCCGCGTGCAAGGAGGGCCCTGGTGTTCGGTACAGTGAGCTCACTGGGGCTCGATATAGGTCTCTAGACTGCTTCCACTTGTAAACTTTGAATATTATTACTCCGAACACTGTGACCACGAACCCCACAGAAACCAGGATTAGAGAAAGAAGTAGATAAAAGGTGAGATTTTTGTTCTGCTCCCGGGGGGCAGAGCCAGAGGGGAACTCGGCTCGGGCTTCAGGAGAGTCCTCGGTTACTGACACAGTGAGGGTAGCAGTGGTGGAGAGCGAAGGCTCCCCGTTGTCTTTGATCAAGACCGTGAGAGTCTGCCTGGGTGAATCTGTGTCCTGGACTGGACGGGCAGTACTGATTTGACCAGTGTGGAGCCCTATGGCAAAAAGGCTCTGGTTAGGGGCTCCCAAGAGACTGTAGGAGAGCCAGGCATTGTGTCCTGCATCCGCGTCCCAGCCTACCACCCGTGATACTAGGTGGCCTGCTGAGGTACCTCGAGGCAGCATCTCCACCGAGCTCCCACCCGGCCGAGGATATAGGACCTGGGGGGCATTGTCATTGCGATCAGTGACAAATATGTTCACGCTGATGTTAGTGGCCAGGACCGGGGTGCCCCCATCGCTGATATGAGCTGTTAATTCAAATTCCCGCCGATCCTCATAGTCTAGGGGCACTAAGGATGACACTATGCCATTGTCACGATTTATTGTGAAATAGCGACCCACTAGCCCGGTTTCAGCTCCTTGTTCCAAGAGAAAGAAAGAAAGCCGAGCATTCTGCGGGGCATCGGGGTCCCAGACACTTAGGTTTAGTATTGGAGCCCCGGGGAGGTTGTTTTCTTCAATGTAAACGTCGTAGGAAGATTGAGAAGATTGTGGAGGGTTGTCATTGATGTCGGACACTTGAACACGCACTATTGTAAGGGCTGAGAGGGAAGGGGTTCCCGCATCTCGGGCGGTGATGCTGAGGTTGTATTCTGGCACAGTCTCCCGATCCAGGTCTGCACTGGTTTTCAAAGTGAAGTAATTCTTGAGGGAAGAAGTAAGGCTGAAAGGGAGACCCGCTGGAACTTCGCAGGTCACCAGCCCGTTCTCGCCAGCATCCAGGTCAGTTACACTGAGCAAAGCGATGACAGTCCCCAGAGGGGCATCCTCGGGTACTGCGCTGTACACGGAGGTGACTGTGATCTCCGGGGCATTGTCATTCACATCCACAACCTCCACCAACACTTTGCAATGTGCTCCTTCGGGACTGGCGCCCTTGTCTTTGGCCTGGATGTAAATCTCATGGAGTTTGGTGTCCTCGAAGTCCAGTCGACCCTTGATTGTCAGCATCCCGGTTACAAGGTCTAAGGCGAATAGTTCCCGCACGCCGGCGCGGTTGTGGCTGCCGAAGGAGTAAATAATTTCACCGTTGGGGCCTTCATCCAGATCCGTTGCAAGGACTTGTACCACGCGCGTTCCGGAGGGTGCATCCTCCAGGACGCGCGCCCGGTACAAGGACTGGTTGAAGACAGGCGCATTGTCATTCGCGTCCAGCACCGTGATGTGAATAGGCAGGCTGGCAGAGAGAGCTGGGGTCCCTCCGTCCAATGCCGTCAGCACTAACTGGAGACTAGGCTCGCGTTCTCGGTCCAGGGCGCGCTCCAGCACCAGCTCCGCGTACTTCGTGCTGTCCTCCCGCGTCTGCACGCGAAGCGCAAAGTATTCGTTTCGGCTCAGCTCATAGGTTTGTAAAGAGTTGCTTCCCACATCGGGATCGTGCGCGCTCTCAAGCGGAAAGCGCGTCCCCGGAGCCACAGCCTCGCTAATCTCCAATTTCATTTCCTGGGTAGGGAAAGCAGGATTGTTGTCGTTGATGTCCTGGATCACCACTTCCACGCTGAACAGTTCCAGCGGGTTCTCCACTACCAACTCCAGAGTTACAGTACAAGACGGCAGTGTCCCACACAGCTCCTCTCGATCCAGACGGTCGTTCACAAACATCTCTCCGGTCTCCCGGTTCACCTCAAAGAATCTTCGGCTAGCTCCAGACACCACCCGGAGCCGGCGGGCTGACAGGCTACCGAGATCCAAACCAAGGTTCGCGACCACGTTGCCCACAGCGAAACCCTTCTCTCTTTCCTCCAGGATCTCATAGTGAATGACCGTGGAAGCCTTGTTCAAGGCACCAAGCAGAAGCAAAACTCCCACTACCCTCCCGGTGCTTACCAGTCCGCTCCTCCAGGCCTCTGGGACCATCTCACTCAAAGGCAGATCCTCTCAGCGGGGTCCAGATCGTCCCTGCGATTTCGTTGAGAAACTTTCAGCGGGTTAGCGCTAGGGCGCTGGGCGCCGAGTCCGACATGGCTTTCTGGATGCCGTTGATTTGCTCGCCGGCTGTTCAGTCTCTGCCTCATCCCGGGGCGCAGAAAGGGGACGGGCCGGGGCCCAATCTCCAGCGTCTTCATTGGCCGACAGCGGCACACAGAGTCCCAGCCAATAACTGCACGAAGAATGAGCTAGCGCCGGGCTCTCTGAGCAGGACACGCGCTAGCGCCAGGAACTTCACTTTCCTTTGGCTTCCTTCCAGAGTTTCCAGTCAAAGCGCCTTGCCAGTATCTGTGCATAGGAAACCTACCTTAAGGAAAGCCAGCCTTGGGGCGGTGAGGCTAACCGTTCTGCAAGTCTCCAATCCAAATCAAGACCCATTAAACACTTGAATCACTTTCTTTGATCACAAGAAAGGGGATCGAACCAAACCGAAAACTACACAACGTTGTCGGGGAAAACACCAACAAATCTGGTTTGTTGGAAGACAGACAATTAGCCAGACCCTACTTGTAAGGAGGCATTTAGCATTTCCGTGGAGACATTAATAATTTCAGTTTTATCTCTTACCAAATGAAATTAGCATTCCCTGTCACTTCCTCACTATCTGGAGCTACTATCAAATTAGCAGGAGTTACTATCTATTGGCTTAACTCTGGCTTATAAAATTTAAAAGTACAATTCAGATTTTATTTCTTTTAAAACTGGATGTCATTGTTAGCTCTCATTTCTTAAGAACCAGGGAGCAATAAGAAATTTCCCTACCCCATCTTTCACAAGGAGCATGATCTCAATTGTTGAGCACACTCTCTCTCTAGTTTCCCTTTACTTGATCAATCCTTTTCCCAAGATCTTGCACTTATGCCACATATGCCACAAGAAGTTGCACTGCTAACAAAGAAGAAGACGGAGAAGATTTTAAAAAGAAAAAAAGCCAGACCTATTTAACACCTAGGATCTTTATAAAATTATTGAAATAATGGCAGCAAAGCTCCACAAATCTTTAGAAAATACAAAGCCTTTAGTCACAGAATAAAGAGGCTTCAGTTTTCTGCATTTAGAATTGTAGTCACCAAACAAAATGATAATGATTATGATAGTGAATAAAAGAGTCCACTGTGATATCAGAGTTGAGATGTATATCCTTGAACAAGAAACGAACCTCTAAGCGTTCCTGGTCCTCTCCTATTAAATGAAGAAGGCAGGTAAAGTGCCTGGCACAGAGTAAGCCTCAATAAATGATGCAAACCACACCATTAGATGTAAAGTGTTAGAGCCTCATACTATTTCTTAGACATCACTTTGATTGCATAGAGTCCTTTTGAAGTATAACAGAAACTTGAACATAGGTGAAGGGGTAGGCACATAGGTTAGGTAGGTAGAAAAGAAGTAAGGATATATAGGATATTTCCCAAAGAGATGAAAAGCCATATGTGACCTACATTTCCATGCCTTTAACACTTCAATTCATCTCTGAAAACCCACAGTTTTAAATGCTCAAGTTTGATAATTAGCCAGACCAGCAAGAGGGCTGATAGGCATTAGAAGATAGAATACATTTAGAATTTAGAATATAGAGTATGGCCCAGTCACTTGCTACGCAAAGTGTGAGGATCAATGGTCTAGGCACCACCAGGGAGCTTGTTAGAAATGCAGAAATGCCCTCCTCTAAACCTACTGAGACAGGATTTACATTTTAACAAAACATCAGGATGATTTGAAAACCCGTTAAAGTTTGACAAGCACTGATCTAGTGGGTTATTCAGAGATACACTGGTTTATCAATCTTTTCTTCTGCTATTCATCATCACTTAATTCACAGTCTGGTTTTTGAAAATCAGCTTTTAAAAATGTTAAGTCATTTTCTCAATAATAAGGCCTGCCATTTTCTTGATAATAAGGCCTGTAGTTTTCTGAGACTTCTGTTGTTGTTGTTTGTTTGTTTTTTTGTTTTTGTTTCTGAGGCAGGATCTCACTCTGTCATCCGGGCTGGAGTACAGTGGAATAATCACAGCTCACTGTAACCTCCAACTCCTTGGGCTCAAGGGATCCTCCCTCCTCAGACTTCTGAGTAGCTGGGACTACAGGCCTGAGCTACTGCACCCAGCTCATAGTTTTCTTAAGACCTCTTCATGAACCAACAGAACCCTTGTATATCCATTCTCCACAATAGCGAGGTTGATCTTCCTAAAATTTTAGTTGGATCACACAATTCTCCAGCTGCTCCTCAGTAGCATCATACTGCTCTTGAATTAAAATACCAAGTCCTTTGCATAATATTCAAGTTCTCATGTCTTCTCCCTCTCTAACTATACTCCATTGCACCACTTTGAGGGTGGTCAGATTCCCAGCCCTTCCCTGTCTCAGGGCCCTCACACAAGTTGTTCCTTTGCCAGGAAAGCTGCTTTCTCCTCCCTCCCTTTGCTTTGCTAATTTCTACAAATATTTCCGGTCTTAGTTTAAATGTTATTTTCTAATAGAGGTCTTCCATTAGGCCCCAGTTAAGACCAGGATCCTTTGTTATGCTCTCTCAGAACACTTTATATTTTTTTCCATTGAACTTGGCACAACTTTAAATTTTATAATTATTTTTGCTTAAGCAAAATGTCTGCTTCTCCCACTGAAAAAGAAAAATAGAAGCTCCAGGAGGGCAGGGACCATGCTATTTTCGTGGCCACTTGTATCCTCACTGTCTAGCACAGCAGGCACTTAATGTTTATTAACACAGGAATCTTTATGCTACTGGCATAGTACAATAATAGCATACACTAAGGACTATATACGTATTCATTTGTGTGGATCCAATCTCCCTGGAAGTAAGCATTTTTTGGAAGATACATTTACTCCTTCAAGTTACCAGTGGACCTGATGAGACTATTTCCCAGCCCTAATGATCTGAAGATATAATATAGTTTGCCAAAGAGCCAAGTAAGGTGTGATAATACAACTCACAGTGGATAATAAACAAAGATGCCATAACTTGTTGTTTCCTTCCTTTCCTTCTCCTTCTTTTCCTTCCTTTCCTCCCTCCCTCCCTCCTTCTCTCTCTCTCTCTCTCTCTCTTTTGTTTTGCTCTTGTTGCCCACCAGGCTGGAGTGCAATGGCTTAATCTTGGCTCACCACAACCTCCGCCTCTCAGGTTCAAGCAATTTTCCTGCCTCAGCCTCCCGAGTAGCTGGGAATACAGGCATGCACCACCACACCCAGCTAATTTTGTATTTTTAGTAGAGATGGGGTATCTCCATGTTGGTCAGGCTGATCTCAAACTCCCAACCTCAGGTGATCTGCCAGCCTCTGCCTCCCAAAGTGCTGGGATTACAGGTGTGAGTCACAGTGCCTGGCCTGTATCACTTATTTCTAGGGGAAATGGAAGGACCAGTATACAGGATTTATATACTGATTCAACACAATTTCCCAGTCTTTATCTTTTTTCTTCTCTGTTTTATAATTTCAAGAGAGCTTCTGACCAATGAGATGCAGCATTTACTATATATATATATATGGTTTTTTTTGTTTTTTTTTTTAGATGGTGTCTTGCTTTGCCACCCAGGCTGGAGTGCATTGGCACGATCTCTTCTCACTGCAAGCTCCGCCTCCTGGGTTCAAGCAGTTCTCCTGCCTCAGCCTCCCTAGTAACTGGGATACAGGTGTGTGCCACCATCCCTGGCTAATTTTTTGTATTTTTAGTAGAGACGGGGTTTCACCGTGTTAGGTAGGATGGTCTCAAATCTCCCAATCTCGTGATCTGCCTGCCTTGGCCCCCCAAAGTCCTGGGATTACAGGCGTGAGCCACCACCCGGCTATAATATAGCTTTAAAATAGGAAGTGGATGTATTATATGATTGAGAGTAAAGTCTTAGTGTCAAAAAGATTCAAATTCCAGTACTGGAATTGTATTGGAACTAGGTTCCAATACATAGAACCTAGTAGCTATGTAACCATGAAACTTTTATGTTTAACTTCTCTTTTATTTTCTTTATCTATAAAATGGGAATAATAATAGTACTCACTGACATAACCACAGACATGTCAATCATTTTTAAAATCTTTTCACAGCTTTCTACATACATAGTGCCCCTATAAAATGCAGGGATTTTAAATAAATTTATATAGTAATGCAACCAACCCCACAATCCAGTTTTAGAATACTCTCATCACCCCCAAAATTTCCCTCATGCCTGTCTGTAGTCAATCTTCCTAGCTTCAGCCTCAGGCAACCACAGTTTTGCCTTTTCCAGATATTTTATTAAAAAGGAATTATAAAATAGGTAGTCTTTTATATGTCTTTTATATGATGTAGCATAATGTCAAACTCAGCTTTTGACTATACCCTCAAATACGTTATGTCTCCAACCTTCCTCACCTGGTAAGTGGCACTTCTATTCCAGCCAGAATTTCAGAAGTAATTTTTACTATGTTTTTCTGCATCCCCACATCCAGTATATTACTAATCCATACCAATGCTTACTACTCCCAAAACATATTTTGAAACTATCAATTACGTATCCTATCTACTGCGAGCCCTGAGTCAAAGCAACCTTAAATGCTATCATAGCTTCCTTGCTGTTATTTTTACTCCCTCTTTTGCATTCCCTAAATTCCACTTCACATGCAGAGACCTGAGTAATCTTTCAAAAATGTACATGAGATTATATACCTTCCTTGCTAAAAACATAACTAGGCCTAGCTACATAACTTGTAGGGTCAGTGCAAAATAAAAATAGGGGGCTCGGAGGCTGGGTGCGGTGGGTCACATCTGTAATCCCAGCACTTTCAGAGGCTGAAATGGGTGGATCACTTGAGGTCAGGAGTTTGAGACCAGCCTTGCCAACATAGTGAAACTCCATCTCTACTAAAAATACAAAAAATTTGCCGGGTGTGGTGGCAGGTGCCTGTAATCCCAGCTACTAGGGAGGCTGAGCCAGGAGAATCACTTGAACCCAGGAGGCAGAGGTTGCAGTGAGGCAAGATCACACCACTGCACTCTAGCCTGGACAACAGAGGGAGACTCTGTCTCAAAACAAAACAAAACAAAACAAAACAGGGGGCTTGGGCTTGTTGTTAAAAATGATTGACCAGGCACAGTGGCTCATGTCTGTAGTCCCAGCACTTTGGAAGGCTAAGGCGGGAGGATCACTTGAGGCCAGGAATTTGAAACCAGCCTGAGCAACATAGGGACAGCCTCATCTCTTAAAAAAAAAAAAAAAAAAAAAAACTTATCTGAGCACGGTGGCATGTGTTTGTCATCCTAACTACTCAGAAGGCTGAAGTGGGAGGATTGCTTGAGCCCAGGAGTTCAAAGTTGTAGTGAGTCCACTACACTCCAGCCTGGGTGACAGAGCAAGACCCTGACTCAAAAAAATAAAATAAAAATTAAGAATTTCAAGATGATAACAGCAGAGCCCTAACCAAAGGGTAGGGGCCTTCAAAGCAAGGGGCCCATCTAAGCATGAAGCCCTGTGTCCCTGCACAGGTTGCCTGCCCATGAAGCTGACCCTGCTTGACACAGAGGAAACTCTCAATAAATATTACCTAATATATATTTTAATATTAGCTAACTGTCTAATTACCTAATATTATTCCAAGAGGGTTAGTAATATCATAAAATCCTATTCAAGATGCTATTAAATTACTGCACACAAGTAAAAATAAATAAAATCCTCTTAAAATCCTAAATATCATCGAGTAGTCTTTCCATTCTACCTAATGTGTCTATTTGAACAGCCTCCTAAGGTCAAATTATGGGATCATTTGAGGAAAAATGGAATAAAAACAGTTAACCAATAAATCAAACAAGCACGTATCTCAATTTAGACAGGTGGGACATTCAAGGATTTGGTGAAGAAGCTGAATGGTTTAGCCTTCATATTTATCTGAAGTTTACCTGAATATTTTGCATACTTTGATTTGATAAGATGATCTGTGAATCTTTTTTTTTTTTTTTTGAGACGAAGTCTTGCTCTGTTGCCCAGACTGGAATGTAGTGGCATGATCTCGGATCACTACAGTCTCTGCCTCCGGGGTTCAAGCAGTTCTCGTGCCTTAGCATCCCGAGTAGCTGGGATTACAGGCGTGCCACCATGCCCAGCTAATTTTTGTATTTTTGGTAGAGACAGGGTTTCACCATGCTGACCAGGCTGGTCTGAAACTCCTGGCCTCAGGTGATCTGCCTGCCTTGGCCTCCCAAAGTGCTGGGATTACAGGCATGAGCCACTGCACCTGGTCTGAATCTTAAGAATAAGTTTTATATGACCTCCATTCTATCTACAATGTTTTTGCAATTAAAAATAATGCTGTAATAAATAACCTGGTATATATGTATTTTTGTAATTTTTGAGGTATGTATTTATGATAAATTCCTAATAGTGTGATTGCTAGGTCATAGGACAAATGCATATGTAGTTTTGTTAGAACAAGAAGAAATTATGCCATCGAAATGTTTTGGGACTACAAACATTTATTTTATTTTACTTATTTTGTTTTATTTATTTATTTATTTATTTATTTATTTATTTATTGAGAGGCAGAGTCTCGGTCTGTCACCAGGGTGGAGTGCAGTGGCACAATCTTGGCTCACTGCAACCTCCACCTCCCAGGTTCAAGCGATTCTCCTGCCTCAGCTTCCCGAGTAGCTGAGACTACAGGCGTGCACCACCACGCCCAGCTAAGTTTTGTATTTTTAGTAGAGACAGGGTTTCACCATGTTGGTCAGGATGGTCTCGATCTCTTTACCTCATGATACGCCCGCCTCGGCCTCCCAAAGTGCTGGGATTACAGGAGTGACCCATCGTGCCCAGTCTATTTTGTTTTATTTTTTGAGATGGGGTCTTGCTCTGTTGCCCAAGCTGGAGTGCAGAGGGGTGATCATGGCTCACTGAAGCCTCAACTTCAAAAGGCTCAAGCAATCCTCCTGCCTCAGCCTCCCAAGTAGCTGGGACTACAGGCATGTGCCACCATTTCTGGCTAATTTTTAAATTTTTGTAGAGACAGGTTCTTGCTTTGTTGCCTAGAATGGTCTCAAACTCCTACGCTCAAGCAATCCTCCCACCTTGGCCTCCCAAAGTGCTGGGATTACAGGAGTGACCCACCGAGCCCAGCAAAAACAGTAATTTTGGATTGTTTTGTTAGTCAAACATTGATTTGTTAGTCAAAAGCCTAAAGTAAAAAAAAACACAGGTTTACCCCATCTCCCACTTTAGTGCTATTCTCTTCTAGTCTGGATCATATTAGTACCTTCTTATCGTTTACTATATTACAAATGTTAAATATGTCAGGAAATTACCTGCAAAAAATTTACTAAATTTGTCCACATGAAAATCTTCCATGAGATCTACACTCTCCTAAGAAATAATTTGTTTCAATTTTGTACCCACATTTTGCTATTACATTGCTATCTAACTACTTATTAGTTCTCACCAAATGGGTAGCCTTGTATGGTTGAGTTATTTCTTTTTTCTTTTTCTTTTTTTGTTTGTTTTTTTTTTTTTTTTTTTTGAGATGGAGTTTTGCTCCTGTTGCCCAGGCTGGGGTGCAATGGCGTGGTCTCGGCTCACCACAACCTCTGCCTCCCAGGTTAAAGCGATTCTCCTGCCTTAGCCTCCCAAGTAGCTGGGATTACAGGTACTCACCACCATGCCCGGCAAATTTTTCTATTTTTAGCAGAGACAGGGTTTCACCATGTTGGCCAGGCTGGTCTCAAACTCCTAACCTCAGGTGATCTGCTCGCCTCAACCTCCCAAAGTGTTGGGATTACAGGTGTGAGCCACTGTGCCGAGCCTAGTTTTCTAAATGAAGTAATTTACTTCAACATATAAGAGAGGAAGAAAGAATTGTGGCTTTCTGATCATTAAAATTTTCTGGCAGCTGGGTGTGGTGGCTCATGCTTGTAATCCTAGCATTTTGGGAGGCTGTCGTGGGTGAATTGCTTAAGCTCAGGAGTT
This sequence comes from Macaca nemestrina, assembly GCF_043159975.1. NCBI lineage: Eukaryota > Metazoa > Chordata > Mammalia > Primates > Cercopithecidae > Macaca > Macaca nemestrina. The sequence continues at coordinate 38,986,997 of NC_092130.1, forward strand.
TGAGACCAGCCTGGGCAACATGGTGAAATCTCATTCTACAAAAAATATAAAAATCAGGCTGGTGTGGTGGCATGTGCCTGTAGTCCCAGCAACTTGAGAGGATGAGGTGGGGGCACTTGAGCTTGTGAGGTGGAGGTTGCAGCAAGCTGAGATTGTGCCACTACACTCCAGCCTGGGCAACAGAGCCAGACCCTGTCTAAAAAAAATTAAAATCTTCTGGCACTATAGAAATTTAGTACATGATAAAGATGCTATCTCAAATCACTAGGACAAAGATGAAGTGCTTAATAAATGGCATTGGGACAACTGGATAGCCATTTGGGAAAAAAGATACAATCAGATCCATATCTCAGCATACACATGAATAAACTCCAATTAGATCAGGGATCTAAATGTGGAAACCAAAAACCATACAAGTACTAGCACTGGAAGAAAAAAGTAACGAATATTTCTATAACCTAGGTGTGCGGAAAGGCTTTCTAACTATGACTTAAAACCTAAATGCAATATAAGAAAACATTGATTTGGCCGGGCGCAGTGGCTCATGTCTGTAATCCCAGCACTTTGGGAGGCCGAGGTGGGTGGATCACTTGAAGTCAGGAGTTTGAGACCAGCCTGGCCAAAATGGTGAAACCCCGTCTCTACTAAAAATACAAAAATTAGCCGGGCATGGTGGCATGTGCCTGTAATCCCAGCTACTTGGGAGACTGAGAGATGAGAATCGCTTGAACCTGGGAGACAGAGATTGCAGTGAGCCGAGATTGCAACACCGCACTCCAGCCTGGGTGACAGACTGAGAGTTGGTCTAAAAAAAAAAAAAAAAGAAAAAAAAGAAAAAAGAAAACATTGATTCATTTCATTACACAAAAAACAAAAACAAAGGGAAAAAAATTGCATTGCAAAAAAATGCCAAAAGGTAAATGACAAGCTGTAAGAAAATATTTGCAGTCTATTCATTGGACAAAGGACTAATATCCCTAATACAAGGAGTTTTCAAAAACTTCATGGAAAATGCGTATTATGAAAAAAAATGCGTGGATTGCAAAATATTTCTAGCACCAAAATAAACCCATACTAACATGTTATAACATGTCTGAATAGGATCTAGTTGGAGGCACTAAGAATAGTAAGATATCAGTTTGAAAAGAGCTCCTATCAGAGTAACATGAATTCTGCTAAAATGGAAACAAGAACAGACATCAGATTTATGATGAAGCTTGAGTAGAAGAATGATGAAATCATTGATGTTTTGTGAAAAGTTTACGGAGACAATGCTCCAAAGAAATCGGCAGTTTACAAGTAGCTAACTTGTTTTAAGAAGGGATGAGGCAATGTTGAAGATGAAGCCCACAGCAAAAGACCATCTACATCAATTTGGGAGGAAAAAAATGTGCTCTAACTAAAGAAGACCTACAATTAACAGCAGAAACAATAGCCAACACCATAGACATCTCGGTTCAGCTTACACAATTCTGACTGAAAAATTAAAGTTGAGCAAACTTTCCATTAGATGGGTGCCAAAACCATTACATCTAGATTAGGGACAAGAAAATTAGCCAGGCATGGTACCATGTGCCTGTAGTTCTGGCTACTTGGGAGCCTGAGGTGGGAGGATTGCTTGAGCCCACGAGGCCAAGGCTGCAGTGAGCCATGATGGTGCCACTGCACTCCAGCCTGGGTAACAGAGCAAGGCTGTGTCTAAAAAAAAATTAGAATAAAATAGATCAGCTGCAGTAAGACCAGAACTTTCACTTGATTTTTTTTTTTTTTTTTTTTTTTTAGATGGAGTCTCGCTCCGTTGCCCAGGCTGTAGTGCAGTCGTGTGATCTCGGCTCACTGCAAGCTCCACTTCCTGAGTTCATGCCATTCCCCTGCCTCAGCCTTCCAAGTAGCTGGGACTACAGATGCCTGCCACCACTCTCGGCTAATTTTTTGTATTTTTGGTAGAGAAGGGGTTTCACCGTGTTAGCCAGGATGGTCTCGATCTCCTGACCTGACCTCGTGATTCGCCCCCCTCGGCCTCCCAAAATGCTAGGATTACAGGCGTAAGCCACCGCGCCCGGCCTCAGTTGAAATTTTAAGCAAATGTGATAAAGATCCTGAAGGGTTTCTTAAAAACAAAACAAAACAAAACAAAAAACTGTAACAGGAGACGAAACATGGCTTTACCAGTGTGATCCTGAAGACAAAGCACAAGAGGTGGAAGTGGTCTAGTCAATGCAAAAGCAGACTGGTCAAGAGCAAATATCATGGCAATGGCTTTTTTGGGATGTTCAAGGCATTTTGCTTGTTGACTTACCGGAGAGCCAAAGAGTGATAAGATCTGCTTAGTATGAGAGTGTTTTGAGAAAGTTACCAAAGCTTTAGTAGAAAAAATGCCTCAGGAAACTTCCCCAGAATCCTTCTTGACCACAACAATGCTCCTGCTCATTCCTCTCATCAAGCAAGGGCAATTTGGTGAGGGTTTTCTTGGGTAATTATAAAGCACCCACCTTTCAGTGCTGATTTGGTTTCTTCTGACTTGTTTTTGTTTCCTAATCTTACAACTCTAAAGGGCACCCATTTTTTCTTCAGTAGCCAACATAAAAAAGACTGCATTGACATAGTTAAATTCCCAGGACTCTTAGTTCTTTAGGGATGAACTAAATGGCTAGTATCATTGCTTACAAAAGTGTCTTGAAATTGATGGGGCTCATGTTGACAAATAAAGCTTATATTTTTATTTCTATCTTTTAATTCAATTTCTTCATAAGCATTTAGAGTCCCTTAGTATATCCCCTAAACTTTTTACAAATTTAGGCTAAAACACTTTAAAAAAAAAAAAACCTACTAGAAAAATGAAAATAAGACATCAACAGACAATTCAAAAAAAATACATAGGGTCATTTGTGGTGGTTCATGGCTGTAATCTTAGCACTTTTGGGAGGCTGAAGTGGGAGGATCACTTGAAACCAGTAGTTCAAGACTAGCCTGGGCAACACAGTGAGATCCCACATCTCTACAAAAAAAAAAAAAAAAAAATTAGCTGGACATGGTGGCATCCATCTGTAGTCCTAGCTACTTGGGAGGCTAACGTAGGAGGATTGCTTGAGCCCAGGAGTGCAAGGCTACAGTGAGCTATGACTGTATCACTGCAATTTGGCCTGAGCAACAGAGCAAGATTCTGGTCTCCAAATAAACAAAAAGATATAAACTGGCTTTTAAACATATGAAAAACTATTTAACCTCATTCATAATGAGAGAAATTTTAATTAAAATTATTTGGAGATATCTTTTTACCCATCAGGTTGGCAACAATTAAAAATCTTGACAATATACTCTGCAAAGGAGACTATGGGACAATGGACATTTTCATCTATTTGTAGGAATGCAAGATGGGGAATGGTTATATTTAACAAAACTACATATGCCTTTACCCTATGATCCAACAATCACACTACTAGGAATTTGTTATGCATACACACCTCAAAAATAACAACAACAACAACAAAAATATGTATATATATCTCAGGTTCTTCATTAGCATTTTTTATAATTGCAAAAATATTGGAAACTACCTAAATGACAAGTCATAGATGGGTTGAACAGATTATGACATGTACACATAAAATGGAGGGTTTTTTTTGTTTTTTTGTTTTTTTTTTAAACGAGTCTCGCTCTGTCGCTCAGGCTGCAGAGAAGTGGTGCGATCTCCGCTCACTGCAATCTTCACCTCCTGGAATCAAGCGATTCTCCTGCCTCAGCCTCCCAAGTAGCTGGGACTACAGGCACCCACCACCACGCCCAGCTAATTTTTGTATTTTTAGTACAGACTGGGTTTCACCATGTTGGCCAGGCTGGCCTTGAACTCCTGAGCTCAGGTGATCCACTCGCCTCGGCATCCCAAAGTGCTGGGATTACAGGATGAGCCACCACACCCGGGTTTTACAATGGAGTTTTATGAAACTATTTTAAAAATGAAGATTTCTATACATTTACATAGAATGATTTCCAGGATATATTATTAGTACAAAAAGCAAAGTGAAAACTTTTCCTTTCAACCATGTGAAACCAGATATATCACTATAACAACTAGGAAGTGGATCAAAATGTTTGATAAAAGCTTTTAGACATTGGCCCAAAAGACAGTGCAGGATTCTAATCCATAAGAGAAGACAAGCAGGCCGGGCGCAGTGGCTCACGCCTGTAATCCCAGCACTTTGGGAGGCTGAGGCGGGTGGATCACGAGGTCAGGAGATTGAGACCATCTTGGCTAACACAGTGAAACCGCGTCTCTACTAAACAAAATACAAAATATTAGCCAGGCGTGGTGGCGGGCGCCTGTAGTCCGAGCTACTCGAGAGGCTGAGGCAGGAGACTGGCGTGAACCCGGGAGACGGAGCTTGCAGTGAGCCGAGATCGCACCACTGCACGCCAGCCTGGGTTACTGAGCGAGACTCCGTCTCAAAAAAAAAAAAAAAAAAAAAAAAAAGGCCGGGCGCGGTGGCTCACGCCTGTAATCTCAGCACTTTAGGAGGCCGAGGCGGGCGGATCACAAGGTCAGGAGATCGATCGAGACCACAGTGAAATCCCGTCTCTACTAAAAATACAAAAAATTAGCCGGGCGCGGTGGCGGGCGCCTGTAGTCCCAGCTACTCAGGAGGCCGAGGCAGGAGAATGGCGTGAACTCGGGAGGCGGAGCTTGCAGTGAGCCGAGATCGTGCCACTGCACTCTAGCGGGGGGGACAGAGCGAGACTCCATCTCAAAAAAAAAAAAGAAGAGAAGCAAATGAGGATCTGCAAACTAGGATCTCCATTTTTTTTGCCTGGAGACAACTTTCAGACTGTGGGGCAGGAAAGGGGAAATCCAAGAATAACACCATGGTTTTGCTGAGTTGAGGAATAGATGTTAGAGTCTGGGGAGACTGAGGCAGCCAGAATTTATGGGACAGAGTACTAAAGAGAATGGAGCTACACAAAGAACTCCAGGAATATTAACATGGATCCCCAAGTCTTTGGCTAAATAATAATCTGAGCATACATAGAGTGCACTGACACTACTCTGCAGCTGGGTGAAGAACAACTGCCAGGGAGCTATTAGCTGAATTCTTGGTGGTCACATAGGGCTAGAAAATTTTTGAATTCCATTTAGCCATAATAAAGAGACCCTGCTGAATACTCAGATTAATCAAAAAAGTCAGAATTAAGTGGTAGGTCTTACATTAGCCCAAGGCAAAAGTTACTACAGACCTGTCCTAACAAAGCTTAAAAACAAGCCTTGAAAAGATCAACCTAATCTGCAAAACACATTATAGCCTTCCGAAACAAACTGCAATAGTTCTTAAAGAAAGATAAAATCCAAACACTCAAAAATATAACATTTACAATGTCTGCTGTCCAATAAAAACATTATTAGACATGCAAATAAGCAACAAATTGTGACCCCAAGCCAGGAAGAAAATCATCACTAGAAATTACAGAGGTGACAAAATTAGTAGACAAGGACTTTAAAACCTCCATTATAAATGTGCTCAAAAATTTAAAGAAAAATATGAAGATAATGAGAGAAATGAAAGAGTCAAATGGAACTTCTAGAAGTGAAAACTACAATATATGAAATGGAAACTTCACTAGATGGGATTAGCAAATACAGTAAACACTGAAGAAGAAAAGATCACTGAATGACACTGTTACTAACTTGATCTTGTTGACAATTATAGGATACAACAACCACAAGTAGCAGAATATATAGTTTTCAGAGTCACACAGTTGTGCGTAAGCAACACTCACCAAGATAGACCATATTCTGTGCCATAAAAGACATGTTAACGAATTTAAAAGAATAGAAGCCATACAATGTATATTTTTGGATCACAATACAATTAAATTAGAAATCAGTGAGAAATATATTTGGGTAATACTTACATATTTGGTGACTAAACAATACACTTTAGGCCGGGCATGGTGGCTCATGCCTGTAATCCCTGCACTTTGGGAGGCCGAGGCAGGCAGATCACCTGATGTCAGGAGTTCAACACCAGCCTGGCCAACGTGATGAAACTCCATCTCTACTAAAAACACAAAAAATTGGGCCAGGTGCAATGGCTTATGCCTGTAATCCCATCACTTTGGGAGGCCAAGGTGGGCAGATCACCTGAGATCGGTAGTTCAAGACCAGCCTGACCAACACGGAGAAATTCTGTCTCTGTTAAAAATACAAAATTAGACTAGTGTGGTGGTGTATGCCTGTAATCCTAGATACTCAGGAGGCTGAGGCAGGAGAATGGCCGGAACCCAGGAGGCAGAGGTTGCAGTGAGCCGAGATCGTGCCATTGCACTCCAGCCTGGGCAACAAGAGTGAGACTCTGTCTCAAAAAAAAAAAAAAAAAAAAAATTAGCCAGGTGTGGTGGTGGGCACCCGTAATCCCAGCTACTTAGGAGTCTGAGGCAGGAGAATCACTTGAATCTGGGAGCAAGGATTGTGCCACTGCACTCCAGCCTGGCCAAAAAATGCGAAATTCTGTCTCAAAACAAACAAACAAACAAACAAACAAACGTTAAAATAATCCATGGGTCAAAGAAGAAATTGCAAAGTGTATTAGAAAATACTTTGAACTAAATTATAATGGAAATATAACATCTAAAATATTATCTTTACAAACTACACATCTGTCAAAGGACTAGTATCTAGAATCTAAAAGGAACTAACAAATCACCGAGAAAAATAAAGCACAATCCCATTAAAAAGTAGGCAAAGGACATGAATAGCCATTTCTCAAAAGAAGGTATACAAATGGCCCACAAATGTATGAAAAAATTCTCAACATTACTAATCATCAGGAAAATGCAAATTAAAACCACAATGAGATACCACCTTGCCCCTTCAAGGATGGCCATTATTAAAAAGTCAAAAAACAACAGATGTTGGTGTGGATGTGGAGAAAAGAGAACACTTATACGCTGCTGGTGGGAATATAAATTACTACAACCTCTATAGAAAACAGTATGGAGATTCTTTAAAGAGCTAAAAATAGATCTACCATTCAATCTAGCAATCCCACTACTGGGTATCTACCTAAAGGAAAATAAGTAATTATATGAAAAAGATACCACTTGGACACATATGTTTATAGCAGCACAATTCACAACTGCAAAAATGTGAAGCCAAGCTAAGTCCCTATAGACTAATAAGTGGTTAAAGAAAATGTGGTATGTGTGTGTGTATGTGTGTGTATATATATATACACACATATATATATATAATGGAATACTACTCAGCCATGAAAAGGAATGAAAAAATGTCCTTTGCAGCAACTTAGATTGAACTGGAGGCCATTACTTTAAGTGTGTGTATATGTGTATACATACATATATATACTTTGTGTGTACATATGTATACATACATATGCAATACGTATAAGTGCACATACATATATAATGTGTATATATACTTACAACAATAGTTTATTCATTCAACTGTTGGTGGATATATAGATATATAACTGTGTTTACAGTTACATATGTGTAGACACAGTTATATATCTATATCTGTCTATCTAACACAGAGAGCCCAGAAAAAACCCACACCTACATATATACATGGCCAAATGATTTTTGATTAAGGTGCCAAGATTATTTGGTGGTGAAAAGATAGCCTTCTCAGCATATTTTTCCAAAGAGACAATTGGACATTCCTTTGGAAAAAATATGAATCTTCATTGTTACCTAACACCATACACCATACATAAACATCAACTCAAAAGGATTCATAGACCAAATTATAAATGGTAAGACTATAAAACTTATAGAAGAAAATATAGGAGAAAATCATCATAAGTTTTCAGTAGGCAAAGAGTTTTTGAATAGGACATAAGAAATACAAACTATAAAAGAAAAAATATATTGAGCTTTATCAAAATTACAGCTTCTGCTCTTCAAAAGACACAACTAAGAAAATGAAAAGACAAGTCATAGTCTGGGATAAAATATCCACAAAATATGTGTGTGACGAAGAGCTCACATCAAGAATATATATATTATATATAATAAAAATATATAATTATATATATAATTATTATTTTTTAGAAGAAGTCTCACTCTGTTGCCCAGGCTGGAGTGCAGTGTGCAGTCTCGGCTCACTGCAACCTCCAACTCCTGGGTTCAAGCGATTCTCCTGCCTCAGCCTCCTGAGTAGCTGGGATTACAGGCGCCTGCCATCACGCCCAGCTACAAGGATATATTTTAAAACTCCCATAGCTCAATTTTAAGAAGGCATTCAGCTCAGTTAAATATGAACAAATACTTCAAGAAGATATACAAATAGACAATAAACACATGAAAAGATGCTCAGCATCTCTAGTCAACAGGGGAAAAACAGTTGACACTTCAATGAGATAGTATTACACACCCACTAGAATTGCTAAAATTAAAAAAATTGACAACAGGAAGCATTGGTGAGAAAATATAGCAAGCAGAACTCTTTATGCATTGTTCATGAAAATGTAAAGTCATATTACCACTTTGAAAAATAGTTTGGCAGCTTCTTATAAAGTTAAGCATATACTTCCCATTTCATATGACCCCCAAAGTAATTCTGTTTTTGGGTATTTATCCAAGAGAAATAAAAAAAAATGCCTACAAAAATGCTTGTACATGGTTGTTCACATCACTTTAATTCAGAATAGCACTAAACTGGACACAACTCAAATGTCCACCAACAGTTGAATGAATGAACAAATTGTGATATATCCACACAATGCAATACTGCTCAACAATCAAATGGAACACGCTGCTGATACACATAGCAGCATGAATGAATTTCAAGAACTTTTGAGCAAAAGAAGACGAATACAAAAGAGTATATGTTATAGGATTCCATTTAGATGAAATTCTGAAAGAGGCAACACTAATTTATAGTGACAGGAAGCAAACCAGTTGTTGCCTGGAGCTGGAGAAGTAGTGAATTGATTGCAAAGGGGCATGAGGGAACTTTTGAAGGTTATAGAAATGTTCTATATTTTGATTGCATGGTGGTTACACAGATGTAAACAATTGTCAAAATTCATTGTACTGTATAATTTTAAAAGGTAAATTTAATGTTATATAAATTATATTTCAGTACAGCTGGTAAGGCTGGATGTGGTGGCTCATGCTTATAATACCAGCGCTTTAGGTGGGTGAGGCAGGAGGACTGCTTGAGGCCGTGAGTTTGTGACCAACCTAAGCAACATAGTAGACCCCATCTCCATAAAACAGAAAAAATTAGCCGCACATGGTGTTCATGCCTGTAGTCCCAGCTACTTGGAAGGCTGAGGTGGGAGGATCACTTGAGCCTGGGAGGTCAAGGCTGCAGTGAACTCTGATCACACCACTGCACTCCAGCCTGGGTGACACGGCAAGACCCTGCCTCAGAAACCAAAACCAATAGCTGGGTGTGGTGGCGAATGCCTGTAATCCCAGCTACTCAGGAGGCTGAGGCAGGGGAATTGCTTGAACCTGAGAGGTGGAGGTTGCAGTGAGCTGGGATCGTGCCACTGCACTCCAGCCTGGCTGGCTGACAGAGTGAGACTCCATCTCCAAAACAAACACACAAACAAAACCCCAAACCAAAACAAACAAACAAAATAAAGCTGATAAGTTTTTAAAAAACAAAAGTGTGAAACAGTATGTGCAGGCGGTCCTCGCCTTCTGCAGTTGTTTGGTATCTTAAAAATTGCTAATGCAGGGGACCACCTCTTTTGGCTTTGGAACACCCCCTCCCTCTGTCTCTGTGAGGGGGAGCATCTTCCTTCTGTCTTCTCCCTTCCTTCTTGCTTATTAAACTCTCCACTCCTTAAAACCACTCCACGTGAGTCCGTGTCATTTTATCTAAACCGGCATGAGGACCAGGAACCCTGTTGTTCCTCCACTCATCAGAGTCGTATCATTTTGGTGCATGGACTGGGAAAGGAAATTCAATAATCAGATGGAGTCAAGGAAACTTATTTTAAACTATTTATGGCCTTTAATAATCAAGTAAGGTATCCTACTGTGAACAAAATTTGGAGCATGTTCATTTTTCTCTGCTTTGTTCCTCTAAAATTTGGAGACTATCTGTAAGTACTCTTAACTTATGGCAATATAGTTGTTCACATCAGTGCAGTAAGAATGCATTTTTCTTTGTCAACAGAACACAATTGGAAAAACTGATTATTTTACCAAGGCTTTAACTGAAAGGGTATGTTTCCCTTTAAGGAATCAAGCTTGACATGCAGAGCCAATAAAAGCCCCTTGGGGAGACCTGGCCTCACACCTCGTCTACACAGTCCCCACACAGGGTTCCTAACCTGTGGTCAGTGAAGAATGTCGCTTTCTAACAGGTCTGGAAGCTCCCAGTTTAACTTGGGACCTCAAGAGGAGAGGATCACCCAACTCGCAGGTATTAGAGGATACAAAGTCATGGCTGGGCTCAGCTTTAAAAGTCTTATCTGAAATTCCTTGTGGAACAGTGTTTCATCAAAGCCAATCCAAAAGTCCTATGTAGAAATAACCATTCTTGCTGCACTTCATACAAATAATCAGGCCAAGTATAAGACTAAATTTCATTCACAATTAGTTTTTACCAAAAATGAGGCCTGGAGAGAAAAATTTTGCTCCAAAGCTTATCATACATTTGTCATTAAATCCTAGTCTCATTAATTGTTTTTAAGCTTTTTGCCTACATTTTAGACTAATCCTGCTTATTCCTGTGAATCAAGTGGTGATCTTCTGCAGCTTGGGAAAAAAAAAGGGGGATGGGTAATGTAAAAATGTGAATCAATACGCTAGTTCTGGGCAATTAGTTTGCAAATTGTGCCAGGTAATGAAAGTAAGGTGCCCATAACCCGGAGGTTTCTTTGGGAAAGTAAAACCAAGGAAATTCGTAGGCCCACAGAGGGGAATTCTATATGTTGGCAAGTAAAATTTTAGATGGAAATTACCTACCACATCACACTTGTGGGAACTGCTGTCCTTGCTCTACTATTTGAAATAGGGTTATCCATGGTAGCACCTTCTAACTGAAATATTGGACAGAGTTTCCATTGCTGTTGTATTTTGCTTAATTAGTATCCTTATAGCAGGGATAATAGTTACTGGCAAAAAGGAAGCATGAAAGTTTTGCTATCACTGACCCTACTAGGACTTTTAATTGGATTTAGTAATGCAGTTTTTGTTTTTTTGTTTTGTTTTGTTTTGAGACGGAGTTTTGCTCTGTTGCCCAGACTGGAGTGCAGTGGTGCAATCTCAGCTCACTGCAACCTCTGCCTCCCAGGTTGAAGTGATTCTCTTGCCTCAGCCTGCCAAGTAGCTGGGATTACAGGTGCCCATCACCATGCTGGCTAATTTTTTGTATTTTTAGTAGAGATGGGGGTTCACCATGTTGGCTAGGCTGGTCTTGAACTCCTGACCTCATGATGCTCCCGCCTCAGCCATCCAAAGTGCTGGGATTACAGGCGTGAGTCACCATGCCCGGCCAGTAATGCAGTTTTAAATGAAACATTCTGCTTTGGGATTAACACCCCTAGTAAAGTAGAGAAAAATCTACAGGTACTTAAAAATCAAATCAAAATTATTGACAGGCTCAGGGAAAATGCAGGCTTCAGCCCCGAGTGGCTACAATCTCTCTTTAATTACTTCCAGTCTTCTTTATGGAATTGGTTAACCCCTTTATTAAGCACTCTCTTGCTTATATGACTTGTATTGATATTTGGACTCTGTATACTCAATACTGTAACTTGAATTATTTCTTCTCGCCTAGAAGCAATCAAACGCCAAATGGTGCTGTAAATTGAACCACACATGGACGCCATTCTTCCGAGGTCCCTTAGATCAACCGCAGGAGGACCCCTAGCTGCTGTTCCCCATTCCCAAGGCCCCTTTTCAGCAGGAAGTAGCCAGAAACAATGGTCACCCAAAACCCCCTAACAGCAGTTAGTTTGACATCGCCACAGGGAGGAATGTGGTTGGAGTTATTAAGAAATTATTCTGTAATCCCAGCACTTCGGGAGGCTGAGGCGGGCGGATCATGAGGTCAGGAGATCGAGACCATCCTGGCTAACACGTGAAACCCCGTCTCTACTAAAAATACAAAAAATTAGCTGGGCGTGATGGTGGGCGCCTGTAGTCCCAGCTAGTCGGGAGGCTGAGGCAGGAGAATGGCGTGAACCCGGGAGGCGGAGCTTGCAGTGAGCCGAGATCGCCCCACTGCACTCCAGCCTGGACGACAGCGCAACACTCCGTCTCCAAAAAAAAAAAAAAAAAGAAACAAACAAATTATTTTATGCAGATAGACAGGAAAAGAGGTCCTTGGGAAGTTTTCATTTTTTAAACCATCTCCGGGAAAGTTTCTTTTAAAGCCCGGGCTCTTAGAACCAGGCCGGCAACCTTTGATATGCAAATACCGGCCATTAGAAGCTGGGTCCATTCAACATGGCGATTCCCACAGCCTTCTTGCCCTTGCCCCACAAGTTCCTGGCCACATGGTTGCCCCCACATATCTCCACGTGTGTAGAACATCCATGGCGCCCTGCATTTGCATATTAAAAGACTAGGGCGGGAGGGCCAGATTTTTCTCGGGCTACCTGAATGACATGCCTGGTCAAACCAATCCTCTGAGCTCTATGCAAATCAGACATCACCTCTTCCAGTCTCTGCATATATTCCTGGCTGGCAATGGTAGGTGGGGACCTCCTCTTTCGGCTTTGGAGCCCCACTCCCTCTGTCTCTGTACAGGGAAGCTCCTTCCTTCTGTCTTCTCCCTTCCTTCTTGCCTATTAAACTCTCCACTCCTTAAAACCACACACACACACAAAATTGCTAATGCAAGATGAAACTATGTAAAGTGATGTTAATAACCAACGGGAAAAAATGTGATTGTACTATGACCTTTAACATTTTTTGTCAAAGCATTAAAAACTCCTATTATTGGTTGTAAATTTGTAGGGAAATAAAAAAATTTTAAAAATACAAACATATTTATTTAATACAGTGTAATTTCAAACATTAGAACCATGGAGAATGATTTCCTTGTAAAAAATATATCAAGATGAGTTTGGCCTCTTTTCATCCTATAACATATAATACGGAATAAGCAGGTGGGGCGCGGTGGCTCATGCCTGTAATTCCAGCGTTTTGGGAGGCCGAGGTGGGCAGATCACCTAAGGTTGGGAGTTCGAGACCAGCCTGACCAACATGGAGAAACCCTGTCTCTACCAAAAACACAAAATTAGCCGGGCGTGGTGGCACATGCCTGTAATCCTAGCTGCTCGGGAGGCTGAGGCAGGAGAAACCACCTGAACCCGGGAGGCAGAGGTTGTGGTGAGTCGAGATCATGCCACTGAACTCCAGCCTGGGCAACAAGAGTGAAACTCCATCTCTAAATAAATAAATAAAAAGGAATAGCACCTTTTCTTCATCTTGACAGATTGCCATATTCTTTTCTAATTCTGGATCAGCTTCCAACATTTATTATTGGAGGTTTCAATGTTGTGGACTATCTGAGAGTTCCTTTAATGAGAAGTTTTTGCTGGCATTAATTTCTCTGGGACATCTTCTTCCTTTTCATCACAACTACTTTTCTCATTCATGTCAATAAATTCACCTTCACTAAGCTCCTTTGGCTGCCCTTCTAGAGATTCTTGAAAGTAGCAGTATGAACATTCCCATGGTCAGGTATTTCTTCTACAACTCCATTTATGTTCAATTCAAATTTCACTGAAAACATTATCACTTTTGTTTCTTTGCTGCACTTTTATCTTTGCTGGCCAATTCTTAATACAGTTTTGTAAAATGTTACGTGGGTTTATCACAGTGACTAATCACTGACATACTTTGAAAGAAGTCATGTGATTGGTCACATTATTTTGCTCATCTGTTATTTTCTTTTTTCTTTTTTTTTTTTTTTTTTTTTTTGAGACGGAGTCTGGCTCTGTCGCTGGGGCTGGAGTGCAGTGGCCGGATCTCAGCTCACTGCAAGCTCCGCCTCCCAGGTTCACGCCATTCTCCTGCCTCAGCCTCCCGAGTAGCTGGGACTACAGGTGCCTACAACCTCGCCCGGCTAGTTTTTTGTATTTTTTAGTAGAGACGGGGTTTCACCGTGTTAGCCAGGATGGTCTCGATCTCCTGACCTCGTGATCCATCCGTCTCGGCCTCCCAAAGTTTTGGGATTACAGGCTTGAGCCACCGCACCCGGCCTCATCTGTTATTTTCAAAGTGATCTGTGGACTGAAGGGCTAGCAGCCAAGTTTATCCTTTTTTTTTTTTTTGAGACAGAGTTTCACTCTGTTGCCCAGGCTGGAGTGCAGTGGCACGATCTTGGCTTACTGCAAGCTCAGCCTCCCAGGTTCATGCCATTCTCCTGCCTCAGCCTTCCCAGTAGCTGGGACTACAGGCACCCGCCACCACGCCCCGCTAATTTTTTGTGTTTTTAGTAGAGACGGGGTTTCACCGTGTTAGCCAGGATGGTCTCGATCTCCTGACCTCGTGATCCATCCACCTCTGCTTCCCAAAGTGCTGGGATGACAGGTTGAGCCACCATGCCTGGCAAGTTTATCCTTTATGGAACTACTCAAAGTTAATATATCATGGTAAGCAAAATTTGAATTATTTTTAGAAGACTCATGTTATTTAAGCTGTAGTAACCAATATTTTTATAGTGAAACTGTTCGAAGCCAGGACTACCTGCATAGTGTGTTACCTTTTGTGTAAGACAGAAGAGGACATAAGAACATATAAATATGTTGTTTTTGTGTGTTTTGCAAAAAGAAACACAGGGAGGATAAACCACAAACTAATGAAATTGATTATCTACAGAGTATGGTGTGAATGAGGCAGAAGGTGTAGGGGAGGAGTGACAATTTTCTGAGTACACTTTTTTTAAAAAATGGTTTTGACTTTATGTTAATGTTTTACATATTCAAAAAAGAATACTAGGCTAGGTGTGGGCTTATGCCTATAATACCAGTACTTGGAGGCTAAGGCAGGAGGATCACTTGAGCCCAGGAGTTCAAGGCTAGCCTGGGGCAACATAGTGAGACCCCATCTCTAAAAAATAAAAAATAAAAAATTAGCCAGGCATGGTGGTGTGCACTTGCAGCCTCAGCTATTTAGGAGGCTGAGGTGGGAGGATCGCTTAAGTGCAGGAGATTGAGGCTGCAGTGAGCTGTGATTGTACCACTGCACACCAGCCTGGGTGACATAGCAAGACCCTATCTCAAAAACAAAACAAAACAAAGCAAAAAAGCAAGAGAAATATACTAATCAACTGGAGTGGAGCAAAACTCTAAAACTGCACATAATAGAAACAAACTTTATTTTAATGAATCACTTATTTTAATAAATCACCTTCAATCACATTGAAGGTGACACTTCAACACAGTACTTTGACAATATACTCTCAGTTTAAAGACAACCAACTGCAAGCAAATCTTCAACAGCTCTTTCTTACTGTATAATGCCAACTAATAAAAGTAGAATACATTATTACAAATGTAGTTAGAAAATCACCTCCCCAGAGTGTGGGCTGGACCAAGTGATTTTGCTTCTAATGAACAAACTACAGCAAAAACGATGGTATGTCACTTTCTCGGTCTTTCCCTCCCTCCCTCCTTCCCCTCCTTCCTCATTCCTTCCTTTCTTTCTTAACAGGGTTTCATTCTGTGGCCTAGGCTGGAGTGCAGTGGTGTGATCTCAGCTCACTGTAACCTCCACCTCCTGGGTTCAAGCAATTCTCTGGCCTCAGCCTCCTGAGTAGCTGGGACTACAGGCATGCACCACCAGACCAGTTAATTTTTGTATTTTTAGTAGAGGCAGGGTTTTGTCATGTTACCCAGGCTGGTCTTGAACTGCTGGGTTCAAGCAATCCACCTGCCTCGGCCTCTCAAATTGCTGGAATTATAGGTTTGAGCCACCATGCCTAGCCTGGTATGTCACTTTCAAAATTAGGTTAATAAAAAGATCGTGGCTTTCATCACCTTTGCCCTCTCTGGCACTCTCCTTTACTTGCTCTAACAGAAGCTGGTTGCCCTATGGAGGTCCACATGGCAAGGAACTGAGGTAGACCTCAAGCTAACAAGCAGCAAGAAACTGGAACCCTTATTCTAACAATCCACAAGGAACTTAATTTTGCCATTGACTATGTGAGAGAGATTAGAAGTGAATCTATCCTCTGTTGACCCTTAAGATAAGACAATAGCCTTAGGTGATGCTTTAATTGCTGCCTTGTAAGACTTTGAGGCAGAGGCACCCAGCAAAGCTATACCCAGTCCTGATCCACAAAATTTATGAGATAATAAATGCTTCTTTTAAGCCACTAAGTTTTGGGATAATTTGTTACACAGCAATGGCTAAATAATATACTACCAAAAAGAATGTCTAGTTTAAATACAATCATGAGGCTGGGCACAGTGGCTCACGACTGTAATCCCAACACTTTGGGAGGTAGAGGCGGGTGGATCACAAAGTCAGGAGTTCGAGACCAGCCTGGCCAATATGGTGAAACCTCGTCTCTACTAAAAAAAATACAAAAAGACGGCACACCCAAGACGGCCAAATAGGAACAGCTCCAGCCTCCAGCTCCCAGTGTGAGTGACACAGAAGATGGGTGATTTCTGCATTTTCAACTGAGGTACTGGGTTCATCTCACTGGGGAGTGCCGGACAATCGATTCTGGTCAGCTGGTGCAGCCCGACCAGAGAGAGCTGAAGCAGGGCGAGGTATCGCCTCACCTGGGAAGCGCAAGGGGGAAGGGAATCCCTTTTCCTAGCCAAGGGAAACTGAGACTCACAACACCTGGAAAATTGGGTAACTCCCACCCTAATACTGTGCTTTACCAAGGGTCTTAGCAAACAGCACACCAGGAGATTATATCCTACACCTGGCCCGGAGGGTCCCACGCCCACGGAGCCTCCCTCATTGCTAGCACAGCAGTTGGAGATCTAACTGCAAGGTGGCAGCGAGGCTGGGGGAGGGGTGCCCGCCATTGCTGAGGCTTAAGTAGGTAAACAAAGCAGCAGGGAAGCTAGAACTGGGTGGAGCCCACCACAGCTCAAACAGACCTGCCTGCCTCTGTAGACTCCTCCTCTGGGGACAGGGCATAGCTAAACAAAAAGCAGCAGAAACCTCGGCAGAGGTAAATGCCCCTGTCTGATAGCTTTGAAGAGAGCAGTGGATTCCCAGCACGGAGGTTGAGATCTGAGAACAGACTGACTGCCTGCTCAAGTGGGTCCCTGACCCTGGAGTAGCCTAACTGGGAGACATCCCCCACTAGGTGCAGACCTACACCTCACACCTCACATGGTGGGGTACACCCCTGAGATGAAGCTTCCAGAGCAAGAATCAGTCAGTAACACTCACTGTTCAGCAATATTCCATCTTCTGCAGCCTCCGCTGCTGATACCCAGGCAAACAGGGTCTGGAGTGGACCTCAAGCAAATTCCAACAGACCTACAGCTGAGGGTCCTGACTGTTAGAAGGAAAACTAACAAACAGAAAGGACACCCACACCAAAACCCCATCAGTACATCACCATCATCAAAGATCAAAGTCAGATAAAACCACAAAGATGGGGGAAAAGCAGTGCAGAAAAGCTGGATATTCAAAACATCAGAAAGCATCTCCCCTTCCAAAGGAATGCAGCTCATCGCCAGCAACGGAACAAAGCTGGATGGAGAATGACTTTGACGAGTTGAGAGAAGAAGGCTTCAGTCGATCAAACTTCTTAGAGCTAAAGGAGGAACTACGAACCAGTGCGAAGAAACTAAAAACCTTGAAAAAAGAATAGATGAATGGATAACTAGAATAATTAATGGATAACTTCAACAATCAATAAGAGAAGACCTTAAAAGAACTGATAGAGATGAAAACCGTAACACGAGAACTACATGACAAATGCACAAGCTTTAGTAACCAACTAGATCAACTGGAAGAAAGAGTATCAGTGATTGAAGATCAAATGAATGAAATGAAGTGAAAAGAGAAGCATGGAGAAAAAAGAGTAAAAAGAAGTGAACAAAGCCTCCAAGAAGTATGGGATTATGTATGGGATTATGTGAAAAGACCGAATCTACGTCTGATTGGTGTGCCTGAAAGTGACGGGGAAAATGGAACCAAGTTGGAAAACACTCTGCAGGATATCATCCAGGAGAATTTCCCCAACCTAGTAAGGCAGGCCAACATTCAAATTCAGGAAATACAGAGAACGCCACAACGATACTCCTCGAGAAGAGCAACTCCAAGACACATACATAATTGTCAGATTCACCAAAGTTGAAATGATGGAAAAAATGTCAAGGGCAGCCAGAGAAAAAGGTTGGGTTACACACAAAGGGAAGCCCATCAGACTAACAGCAGATCTCTCGGCAGAAACTCTCCAAGCCAGAAGACAGTAGGGGCCAATATTCAACATTCTTAAAGAAAAGAATTTTCAACCCAGAATTTCATATCCAGCCAAACTAAGTTTCATAAGTGAAGGAGAAATAAAATCCTTTACAGATAAGCAAATGCTTAGAGATTTTGTCACCACCAGGCCTGCCCTACAAGAGATCCTGAAGGAAGCACTAAACATGGAAAGGAACAACAGGTACCAGCCACTGCAAAAACATGTCAAAATGTAAAGTCCATCGATGCTAGGAAGAAACTACATCAACTAGCAAGCAAAATAACCAGCTAATATCACAATGACAGGATCAAGTTCACACATAACAATATTAACCTTAAATGTAAATGGACTAAATGGTCCAATTAAAAGACACAGACTGGCAAATTGGATAAAGAGTCAAGACCCATCAGTTTGCTGTATTCAGGAGACCCATCTCACATGCAGAGACACACATAGGCTCAAAATAAAGGGATGGAGGAAGATCTACCAAGCAAATGGAAAACAAAAAAAAACCAGGGGTTGCAATCCTAGTCTCTTATAAAACAGACTTTAAACCATCAAAAATCAAAAGAGACAAAGAAGGCCATTACATAATGGTAAAGGGATCAATTCATTAGGAAGAGCTAACTATCCTAAATATATATGCATACAATACAGGAGCACCCAGATTCATAAAGCAAGTCCTTTAGAGACTTACAAAGAGACTTAGACTCCCATACAATAATAATGGGAGACTTTAACACCCCACTGTCAACATTAGACAGATTGAGACAGAAAGTTAACAAGGATATCCAGGAATTGAACTCAACTCTGCACAAAGTGGACCTAATAGACATCTACAGAACTCTCCACCCCAAATCAACAGAATATACATTCTTCTCAGCACCACATCACACTTATTCCAAAATTGACCACATAGTTGGAAGTAAAGCACTCCTCAGCAAATGTAAAAGAACATAAATTATAACAAACTGTCTCTCAGACCACAGTGTAATTAAACTAGAACTCAGGACTAAGAAACTCAATCAAAACTGCTCAACTACATGGAAACCAAACAACCTGCTCCGGAATGACTACTGAGTACATAACGAAATGAAGGCAGAAATAAAGATGTTCTTTGAAACCAATGAGAACAAAGATACAACATACCAGAATCTCTGGGACACATTTAAAGCAGTGTGTAGAGGGAAATTTATAGCACTAAATGCCTACAAGAGAAAGCAGGAAAGATCTAAAACTGACATCCTAACATCACAATTAAAAGAACTAGAGAAGCAAGAGCAAACACATTCAAAAGCTAGCAGAAGGCAAGAAATAACTAAGATCAGAGCAGAACTGAAGGAGACAGAGACACAAAAAACCATCCAAAAAATGAATGAATCCAGGAGCTGGTTTTTTGAAAAGATCAACAAAATTGATAGACTGCTAGCAAGACAAATAAAGAAGAAAAGAGAGAAGAATCAAATAGACACAATAAAAAATGATAAAGGGGATATCACCACCAACCCCACAGAAATACAAACTACTGTCAGAGAATACTATAAACACCTCTATGCAAATAAACTAGAAAATCTAGAAGAAATGGAGAATTTCCTGGACACTTACACTCTCCCAAGACTAAACCAGGAAGAAGTTGAATCCCTGAATAGACCAATAGCAGGCCCTGAAATTGAGGCAATAATTAACAGCCTACCGACCAAAAAAAGTCCAGGACCAGACGGATTCACAGCCGAATTCTACCAGAGGTACAAGGAGGAATTGGTACCATTCCTTCTGAAACTATT
Source organism: Macaca nemestrina (assembly GCF_043159975.1). Classification (NCBI taxonomy): domain Eukaryota; kingdom Metazoa; phylum Chordata; class Mammalia; order Primates; family Cercopithecidae; genus Macaca; species Macaca nemestrina. The sequence goes on from NC_092130.1 coordinate 39,007,154, forward strand.
CCAATCAATAGAAAAAGAGGGAATCCTCCCTAACTCATTTTACAAGGCCAACATTATCCTGATATGAAAGCCTGACAGAGATACAACAAAAAAAGAGAATTTTCGACCAATATCCCTGATGAACATCGATGCAAAAATCCTCAATAAAATACTGGCAAACCGAATCCAGCAGCATGTCAAAAAGCTTATCCACCATGATCAAGTGGGCTTCATCCCTGGGATGCAAGGCTGGTTCAACATATGCAAATCAATAAACATAATTCAGCATATAAACAGAATCAAAGACAAAAACCACATGATTATCTCAATAGATGCAGAAAAGATCTTTGACAAAATTCAACAGCCCTTCATGCTAAAAACTCTCAATAAATTCAGTATTGATGGAATGTATCTCAAAATAATAAGAGCTATTTATGACAAACCCACAGCCAGTATCATACTGAATGGGCAAAAACTGGAAGCATTCCCTTTGAAAACTGGCACAAGACAGGGATGCCCTCTCTCACCACTCCTATTCAACATAGTGTTGGAAGTTCTGGCAAGAGCACTCAGGCAAGAGAAAGAAATCAAGGGTATTCAGTTAGGAAAAGAAGAAGTCAAATTGTCCCTGTTTGCAGATGCCATGATTGTATATTTAGAAAACCCTATTGTTTCAGCCCAAAATCTCCTTAAGCTGATAAGCAACTTCAGCAAAGTCTCAGGATATAAAATCAATGTGCAAAAATCACAAGCATTCTTATACACCAGTAACAGACAAACAGAGAGCCAAATCATGAATGAACTGCCACTCACAATAGCTTCAAAGAGAATAAAATACCTAGGAATCCAACTTACAAGGGATGTCAAGGACCTCTTCAAGGAGAGCTACAAACCACTGCTCAGTGAAATAAAAGAGGACACAAACAAATGGAAGAACATACCATGCTCATGGATAGGAAGAATATTGTGAAAATGGCCATACTGCCCAAGGTAATTTATAGATTCAATGCCATCCCCATTAAGCTACCAATGACTTTCTTCACAGACTTGGAAAAAACTGCTTTAAAGTTCACATGGAACCAAAAAAGACCCCGCATTGCCAAGACAATCCTAAGCCAAAAGAACAAAACTGGAGGCATCACACTACCTGACTTCAAACTATACTACAAGGCTACAGTAACCAAAATAGCATGGTACTGGTACCAAAACAGAGATATAGACCAATGGAACAGAACAGAGCCCTCAGAAATAATACCACACATCTACAGCCATCTGATCTTTGACAAACCTGACAAAAACAAGAAATGGGGAAACGATTCCCTATTTAATAAATGGTGCTGGGAAAATTGGCTAGCCATAAGTAGAAAGCTGAAACTGGATCCTTTCCTTACTCCTTATACGAAAATTAATTCAAGATGGATTAGAGACTTAAATGTTAGACCTAAAACCATAAAAACCCTAGAAGAAAACCTAGGTAATACCATTCAGGACATAGGCATGGGCAAGGACTTCATGTCTAAAACACCAAAAGCAACGGCAACAAAAGCCAAAATTGACAAATGGAATCTAAACTAAAGAGCTTCTGCACAGCAAAAGAAACTACCATCGTAGTGAACAGGCAACCTACAAAATGGGAGAAAATTTTTGCAATCTACTCATCTGACAAAGGGCTAATATCCAGAACCTATAAAGAACTCAATCAAATTTACAAGAGAAAAACAACCCCATCAAAAAGTGGGCAAAGGATATGAACAGACACTTCTCAAAAGAAGACATTCATACAGCCAACAGACACATGAAAAAATGCTCATCATCATTCGCCATCAGAGAAATACAAATCAAAACCACAACGAGATACCATCTCACACCAGTTAGAATGGCAATCATTAAAAAATCAGGAAACAACAGGTGCTGGAGAGGATGTGGAGAAATAGGAACACTTTTACACTGTTGGTGGGACTGTAAACTAGTTCAACCATTGTGGAAAACAGTGTGGCGATTCCTCAAAGATCTAGAACTAGAAATACCATTCAACCCAGCCATCCCATTACTGGGAATATACCCAAAGGATTATAAGTCATGAGGCTATAAAGACACATGCACACGTATGTTTATTGCGGCACTATTCACAATAGCAAAGAATTGGAATCAACCCAAATGTCCATCAGTGACAGATTGGATTAAGAAAATGTGGCACATACACACCATGAAATACTATGCAGCCATAAAAAAGGATGAGTTCGTGTCCTTTGTAGGGACATAGATGCAGCTGGAAACCATCATTCTCAGCAAACTATCGCAAGAACAGAAAACCAAATACCACATGTTCTCACTCATAGGTGGGAATTGAACAATGAGATCACTTGGACTCAGGAAGGGGAGCATCACACACCAGGTCCTATTGTGGGGAGGGGGTAGGGGAGAGGGATAGCATTAGGAGATACACCTAATGTAAATGATGAGTTAATGGGTGAAGCACACCAACATGGCACATGTATATATATGTAACAAACCTGCATGTTGTGCACATGTACCCTAGAACTTAAAGTATAATAAAAAAAAAAAATACAAAAAATTAGCCGGGCATGGTGGCACATGCCTGTAGTCCCAGCTACTTGGGAGGCTGAGGTAGGAGAATTGCTTGAATCCGGGAGGCAGAGGTTGCAGTGAGCCGAGGTCACGCCACTGCACACCAGCCTGGGTGACAGAGTGAGACTCCATCTCAAAATAATAATGATGATGATGATGATAATAATAATAATAATAATAATAAAAATACATACAGTCATGAGGTCCGGGCATGGTGGCTCATGCCTGTAATCCTGGCACTTTGGGAGGCTAAGGTGGGCGGATCACCTGAGGTCAGGAGTTCGAGACCAGTATGGGCAACATGGCAAAACCCCCCGTCTCTACTAAAAGTACAAAAATTAGCCAGGCGTGGTGGCAGGCATCTGTAATCCCAGCCACTCGGGAGGCTGAGGCAGGAGAATTGCTTGAACCGAGGAGGCGGAAGTTGCAGTGAGCCGAGATTGCGCCACTGCATTCTAGCCTGGGTGACAAGAATGAGACTCCATCTCAAAACAAGCAAACAAACAAACAATGTATAAAATCATGAGGAAACATACAACAAATATAAATTAAAGCCATTATACAAAATAAATGGCTTCTAGTCTTTACAAATGTTAGTTTCATATAAACAAACAAGGCTGAAGAACTGTTTCAGATTAAAGTAGACTAAAGAGACATGGCAACTAGGCCAGGCATGGTGGCCTGTAATCCCAGCACTTAGCTGAGGTGGGCAGATCACTTGAGGTCAGGAGTTCAAGACTAGCCTGGCCAACATAGTGAAACCTTGTCTCTACTAAAAATACAAAAATTAGCTGGGTGTGGTGGGGGTGTGGTGGCACATGCCTGTAGTCCCAGCTACTCAGGAAGCTAAGGCAGGAGAATCATTTGAACCTGGGAGGCGGAGGTTGCAGTGAGCCAAGATCATACCACTGCACTCCAGCCTGGGCAAAAGAGTGAGACCCTGTCTCAAAAAAAAAAAAAAGAAAAAAAAGAAAAGAAAAAGAGACATGGCAACTAAATGCAATGTGTGATAGTTTGGACTAAAAAAAAAATTACTATAAGGTATAGTAAAATATACTACAAGGTATGGTAAAATTTAAATATGGACTATAGGCTAAGTAATTATATTGTATTGATGTTAAATTTTCTGATTTTTATTATTGAAATTTAATTATATAAAAGAATGTCCTTGTTAGGAAATACATAATGAGGTGTTTAGGAATAAAGAAACGTGATTTCTACAACTTACTCTCAAATGTCATAAAAATAATCAGGTCATAAAAAAATCATATCATATAAAAATAATGTGTGTGTATACATACATACAAACATATATCCATACACACTTGGGTGTGTGTATAGATACATCTTTTTAAAAAACTTTATTACATTTTTTATTTTTATTTTTTTGAGACAGAGTCTTGCTCTGTTGCCCAGGCTGGAGTGCAGTGGTGCAATCTCGCTCACTGCAACCTCTGCCTCTCAGGTTCAAGCATTTCTCATGCCTCACCCTTAGGTGTGGGGTACCAGGCCTGGCTATTTTTTTGTATGTTTAGAAGAGATGGGGTTTTATCATATTGGCCAGGCTGGTCTTGAACTCCTGGCCTCAAGTAATCCACCTGACTCAGCCTCCCAAAGTGCTGGGATTACAGGAGTGAGCCACTGGCCTATAGATACATTTATATAATACACCTATATATATATACACACACACACACAGAGTGATAAAGGAAATTCAGCAAAATACAAAATGTTAACAATAGGTGCATCCGGGTGAAGGAGATACAGTTCTTTGTACAATTCTTGCAACTCCTCTGAAAAGTTGAAATCATTTCAAAACAGAAAGTTAAAATTAACACTTCTTGTGAAAATACCTATGAAAATTACACCTGTTTACTCTTTGACCCAGCAATTTCAATTCCATTTCTGGGAATTCATCCCAAAGATATACTGCATATGTAAAAACTGATGTAGGTACAGGGCTATTCAATAGCGCTCATTTATAAGCCACTGGTTAATAATCCAAAGGAATACTAAGCAGCTGTTTAAAAAAAATAGCTTTCTATATATTAATATGGTTTTTTTGTTTGTTTGTTTGTTTGTTTGATGGAGTCTCGCTCTGGAGTGCAGTGGCGCGCGATCTCCGCTCACTGCAAGCTCTGCCTCCTGGGTTCACGCCATTCTCCTGCCTTCTGGGTTCACGCCATACTCCTCCCGAGTAGCTGGGACTACAGGTGCCCGCCACCACACCCGGCTAATTTTTTTTGTATTTTTAGTAGAGATGGGGTTTCACCATGTTAGCCAGGATAGTCTCGATCTTCTGACCTCGTGATCCGCCCACCTCGGCCTCCCAAAGCGCTGCGATAATAGGCGTGAGCCACTGGGCCTGGTCAATATGTTAATATTTTTAAAGGATATGATGTGAAGAAGAGAAGATGCAGAGTGGTGTATAGTATTTTATCTTTTTGTAAAAAAAAAAGTGGGGAAATAAAAATATATGTACATATTTGCACAAAGAAATGTTGACAGCATACTTATAAAGTTATAAAATGTTTACCTGCCGGGAGAGGAGGAAGCAAGGGTAGAATAGGAGTAGGATAGCGATGGAAGTCAGACTTCTCGATATGTACGTAGTATATTGTTTTGATTTTTTAAACCATGTAAATGTATCTCCTATTCAAAAATAAAATAAAGGAAACTACTAAGATTGAGGTAAATGGCAGACTTATAAAGATTCAAAGAAAAGGTTCCTTGAGATATTAAGTGGAAAGAGCAAGTTGCAAAATAGTATATATATTGTAAAATGATCCCTGTTGTGCAAAGAAAACCCCACACATACATTCGCATACACATAGAAAATGCTTGTAAGTGTATATAACCAGGTATTAATAGTAGTGATCTTTCAGGGGTGAGTCTGAGGCATAGTGAGGGTGGGGGAGGCTAATTTTCTTTTCTTTTAATCTTTTTTTTTCTTTTGAGATGGCATTTCATTCGTGTCGCCCAGGCTGGAGAGCAATAGTGTGATCTCAGCTCACTGTAACCTCCACCTCCTGGGTTCAAGTGATTCTCATGCCTCAGCCTCCCCAGTAGCTGGGATTATAGGTGCTCACCACCACGCCTGGCTAATTTTTGTATTTTTAGTGGAGACAGAGTTTCACCATGTTGACCAGGCTGGTCTTGAACTCCTGACCTCAGATGATTTGTCCGCCTCGGCCTCCCAAAACACTGGGATTACAGGTGTGAGCCACCACGCCCAGCCAAATTTATTTTCTTAAACTTATTTTCAATTGAAATATAATTTATATACAGACACATGCAAGTCTCTTAAGTTCAATGAGTTTTGGAAAATGTGTACATCCTTATAACCCATCCCTCTATCAAGATATGGAACAGTTCTAACTTCCTGGGGGGAATAAATTCTACCATCATTAATACTGTTGGTTTCAACTTTAAAATGCTGAGGACTCTATAGGATGTTTAAGGTATGTGTGGACATAGAATCCTCCAAGTGTACTCATAACATTAAAACCCAACAACTTTGTTATGATTGTTATGCATCTTTTATCCTAAACATTCCTTCTATGCAGTTTTACAGATGGTGAAGAAAAACTGAGGTTAAAAATTTCTGTGGGCTTGGTGGCTCATGCCTGTAATCCCAACACTTTGGGAGGCCGAGGTGGGCAGATCACCAGAGGTCAGGAGTTTGAGACCAGCCTGACCAATATGATGAAACCTGTCTCTACTAAAAATACAAAAATTAGCCAGGCGTGGTGGCATGTGCCTGTAATCCCAGCTACTTGGGAGGCTGAGACAGAAGAATCGCTTGAACCCGGAGGTGGAGGTTGCAGTCAGCCGAGATCAAGCCATTGCACTCCAGCCTGGGCGACAAGAGCAAAACCCCGCCTACACAAACACAACACAACACAACACAACAAAACAAATCCATGGAGCACATAAAATCGTGTGAAAGAAAATTAAATAACAAAAATTAAGACAGCCTGACACATTTTAATCCAAATAGAATTCCAGACACAGAAAACAAAAACAAAAACAAAAACAAACTGAACACTAAGACTAGTCTGAAGAGTGGAGTACGAATTAGACAGCAAATTTCCCTGGGTGTTGGATATTTCTTACAGTGAAAAAGAGATCAGGAAGATTAAAACACAAAAGTAGCTGAGCCATGAACCCCAAAACATACCAGCATAGAGCTATTATGCTCAGCCTTATAAGGATCTACTCATCTGACTAGATGATCACAACAGAGGAACTCAGAGTAAAAGAATGGTAACCAGCCAGGTGCGGTGGTTCACGCCTGTAATCCCAGCACTTTGGGAGGCCTAGGTGGGCAGATCACAAGTCAGGAGTTCGAGACCAGCCTGGCCAATATGGTGAAACGCTGTCTTTACTAAAAACACAAAAATTAGCCAGGCATGGTGGCGCACGCCTGTAGTCCCAGCTACTCAGGAGGCTGAGGCAGAAGAATGGCTTGAACCTGGGAGGCAGAGATTGCAGTGAGCCGAAATAGCACCACTGCACTCCAGCCTGGGCGACACAGCAAGACTCCATCTCAAAAAAATAAAATAAAATAAAATAATAAAATAAAATAATGATGACCATATGTCTAACCACACACTGAATATCTGCACTGTTTCTCAGATCCTTCAAATGAACACGCCTGGAACTCAACTCTTGATTTCTCTTAAATCTACCATTCTGTAGTCTTCCATTCTCACCAAATGGTAGCTTTGTCCATCCAGTTCCTTAATGTGGAAACCCAGAAATCACTCTTAATCCCTGCTCCCCATTTATCCATTGTATTTATTCAGTTAATAATATTTAACTGAAGATCTACCACTTGTCAGGCAAGACAACAATCTTTTCAGACACCCAGGAATATAATAATAAACAAAACACCTCCTGCCCTCATGAAATTTATATTCCACCTATTCCATTATTAAGTCTTATTGAACCCATTTCCTAAATATATCTATAATTCATCCATTTATTTCTACATCCACTGCCTCCCCTTTAATCCAAGTCATCTTTTCTTCCATTTCTTACCAGGAATATTGCCATAGCCTCTTATCTTGTCTTCCTATTTCTATTTATAACCCTCATAAATCAATTGTCCATATAGCACCCAGAGTAAGCTTAATAATTCAAATATCTTGTCACTGCCTTGTTTAAAATGTTTTAATGGCTCCTAAGTACACGGGTATTTAGAACAAAATCCAGAATTTTAAGTGTGATTTACAAGGCTCTCCCTGCCTCATTAGTCTCATCTATTTATTTTCTATTTCTAGCCTCCCTAGCTCTTTTCAATTGCTTGAGTCACACCTTTTATTTTATTTTTTTCAAAAGATCTTTACACATGCTGTTTCCTCTGCCTGACAATTTCTTTTTTACTCTCCTTGTTACCTAGATAACTTCTACTTATCCTACTCATCTATTCATCTCTCTAAATATCACTTTCTGAAAAAAAGAAAGCCTTCCTTGACCTTCAGATTAGTCCAAGCTTCCCTACTATCAGTTTTCTCTTAGTGCTCTTGTATTTCTCCTTATTGGCTTTTATCAGACCTGTAAAATACCATGTATTAGAACGGGGACCATTAATTCAGGAATCATATATGCCTTGTTCATTGCTGCATCCTTAGTCCATAGGTCAGTGCCTTGCATATAGCAGAAAGTTAATAAATATTTGTTATGTAAATGAAAGAATGAACCACCCAGGACCAGACTTGGGCAGACACCAATGTTTACTGTTTCTGGATGAGTTCTCTCAACCTACAAACTGAAGAGAATGGAAGCCTGAACTTATGCAGAGTGGTTTCAACTTATAGTCTCACACAACATAGTGTAAGAATAGAGCATCTTGCACCTCTTCATTTTCAAAAGTATATAGAGTACATAAAGACAATAGTTTTTAGTTTTTCTGTAAACTAGAAATGAACAATTAGAAAATACAATTTTAAAAATACTATTTACAATAACATTCAAAAACATCAAATATGTAGGGACAATTTAATGAAAGATATATGTGACCTCTCTACACTGAAAACTATACAACATAGCTGAGAGAAATTAAAGAAGACCTAATTAAATGGAAATATATACCATGTTCATGGATTGGAAGTGTCAATATTGTTAAGATGAGCCTCCTTCCCTCTTTCCCCGATAAAGCTATAGATTCAATGCCATCCCATTCAAAAATCCGTACAGGTTTTGTCCTGTAGTAAGACTTTGTAGCAAGACTTACTATAAAGCTACAGTAATTGAGACAGTGTGCTATTAGTAAAAGAATAGACAAATGAAACATGATCAAGAATATAGAAATAGAACTACATATATCAGTGAAATGACTTTCAACAAAGGCACCAAGCCAATTCAACAGAAAGAGGAAAATCTTCTTAATAAATGGTATTGAAAAAATGGGAAATAAAGAATTTCAACCCCTACCTCAATGAATTAGTTCCTCATGCCACATGCAAAAATCAATTTTACATAAGGTAAGTAAAAAGGAAGAGCCAAAAGTGTCAAATAAGTGCCTTTTGCTCACTAGACACAGTCACTGTCTCACCTACTATACTGCTAGAGCAAAGTATTACACAATATAAATCCAGTATGCACAAGTGACACATATCTGTTGAGATGCTTCACTTTTCTTGGTTTCCAATCCTTAGCAGACTTTTCAGGTGAGCATCAGAATCTAGATTGAAGATGCCAAATCATCTGATTCACTGAATTCCTTTTAGAGGCCAATACCCAGGTAGCATTTAAAATAAAATTAACATAGCTTAGATGGACCACAGAACCCATAGCAATCCTGCTGTGAATAGTCAGACACACTTTTATGCATTTTCCTACTAATATTCCTTTTCTCTTGACTTACCAGTAATTTTTTCACTGTTTTCAGACTTTCCATATTACCTATTTTACCTAATCATGTTTTCCAAAGGTAACTGTTTCCTTTTCACTTTTTTTGTCTTTTTGGTAATATTTTATATTGTAAGATTCCAATTCACTGATAGGGAAATATATGAGGAATTTTATATGCAAATGTTACTCGATAATTTTTGAAGTGTTTGTAAACTACTAGTTCAGTAAAATGCTATGCTAACATTATCTGGATCAATTTGTACAATCACCTGATTATAAGAACATTACATATACAACATTCTATTTTAGCTCAAATCCATTTAAAGCATTTGAATTGGAACAATTTCTCAAGCTTTAAATAAGTCATAAGGAGAGAAGCTCTTCATTTGTTTGTTTGGGGACAGGGTCTAATTCTGTCACCCAGACTGGAGTACAGGAGCGCAATCAGAGCTCACTGCAGCCTCAACCTCCCCAGACTCAGGTGATCCTCACACCTCAGCCTCCCAAGTAGCTGAGACCACAGGCATGGACCACTATACCTTGTGGATTTTTGTATTTTTTTGTAGAGATGGGTTTTTTCCATGCTGTCCAGGCTGGTCTCAAACTCCTGGGCTCAAGTGATCCCACCTTGGCCCCCGAAAGTGCTGAGATTACAGGTGCATCTGGTGAGACAAGCTCTTTGTACTATAGAGAATGATGCAGTGGACATGGGTAGGAAAACAAAATGCAGTATAACTTATGATAGTGTTCTTAATCTGGTTTGAAGAGCAAGGTTCAGCTTGAGGAGACTGGAACACTCAGTCATAAGACGCTCTTCAGTGGAACAATAATTTTCAAAGTTTAGGTCTGGCAACTTCCATTAGTCATATTCTTAGATTTACTGAAATTATAGGCTAACTTTATCAGCCAGAATGTCTTTTTGCAGTGAGAGGAAGTTTCTTAAATAGAACATGAAACAGTTGTGTGCTGAAGGAGAAGTGATAAACAGGGATTCTGAGTTGTAAATTTAAATCTCTCATACTACAATGGCCAAGATTTGTCCCTCCCTTATTTTTGGATCAGTACAATTTGAATATCAAAAGTAAAATTATAAAATATAATCAAACACATATAAATATATAAAATCAAAACATGTTCCCTACCTACAGGCCCCAAACGGTCTGGCATGCCTGATACTCTTGTCGGCCTGACTACTGTCCCTCAAGCTCACCATGCCAAGTATTTCTCATCTTAGGCCTTTGGTCTTGCTGCTAGAAATGCTTTTTACTGAGATCTCTGAAAATGTTTAATGCTAGAAGAAAACCTGCTTGTGACTGAACTGAGTTTCATCAAGAACTTTTCACCTTGGAGAGTGGATTCTGCCCAAGCAGTTAGAATAACCACAATCATCCCCTCCCCAATGTGCTTTCTGCAGTGAAGGTGCTACTGAGTCCTGAGGGGTAAGGATTCAAAAAAGAAGTTCACTCAGCCCTGGATTCGTAGAAGCAGCACACACCTGGTAAGAATATGGCGTCATAGAGCTACAGTTACCCAGAAACCTGGAGCTTAGCGCGGGATAGACATCCGTGGGAAAGGCTCAAAGACAGGATCATTTTGGGGTGTTTGGCACTTCGAAACCAGCACAAACAATGCAATCAGGAAGAATAAAAAGGAAATTAAAGCTAATGCAATCACCTGATAGAAATTACTTTTGGATTTAGACCGTAATTTTGCAGTGATCGCTGAGGTCTGGCAGAGCCTCCTGCAGGCTGTCGGCGAAGAGGGGCAGTGGTGGTGGTGACGTGGCGGTGGCGAGAGGAGCGGCTGTCCACCGCAGTGCACCGCGACCAGTAGGCGCTGGCGAGTCGCTTACCTGTGGCCCAACGCGCTAGCTGTCCGCACCTCGTTGGTGCGCATTCCAGGCTGAAGAGCCTTGGCTCGCTGGCCTGCAGCACGTGGTAGGACAGCCACGCATTGTGTCTCGCATCTGCGTCTACCGCCACCACCTTGGTGATCAGGTAGCCAGGCTCGGCGGCACGCAGTACCATACCCAAGAGCGCGAAGCCATCGTGCTCCAGAGCTGGGGTACAGCACCCGCGGTGTGTTGTCATTGAGGTTGTCCACCAACACGCACAGGCTCATGTTGGCGCCGAGCGCTAGCTAGTCCTGGTCATGGGCCTGCAGCGTGAGCTTGAAGGCTCGCAGCTGCTCTTGGTCGAAGGCGCGCTGCCTGCTCATGGACACCTAGGACCACAGCGCCTGTGGCCACCATCGAATAGGGGACTTGGCTGTTGGGTCCTAAGTCTAGGTTGGAGGTGTCTACTTGCACACTATGGAGGCTTTGGGAAAATTGGTCTTGGCCACGTGGACGACGTAGGAGGCCTTGTAGAAAACCAGAGCATTGTCATTGACATCGCCAGTGAGTAGGGTGATGCTTGTTCTGGAGAAGAGGGTTGGCTTGCCTCGGTCAGTGGCAGTGATGCTGATGTTATACCTTGGGTCTGTTCCTGGCCCACGGCCCCATTTGTTACATGCATGTAGTTAATTATTGGAGGAAGATTTTTCTCAAGGTGCATTTTCTTGTATCAGACATGGGACCTCGTTTTCTCCTGAATTCAGATCTTGTCATTTAAAGATCTTCTGATTTAAATCTTGGACAGTCATTACTGTCCAAGGTGCAGAATCTTTGGGAATCATTGTGGAATTAGAAGTAAAAATCGCCTCTAGGATATTGTCATTACCTTCTAGAATTTCGGTCTCAACTGTACACTGGACAATGAGTCCCTCTCTGTCACCTGCTACCAAAATCATGGAAATTTAAAAATCTTTAGAAGTCCAATGTACTTAAAGTTTTCATTTCTCCACTATTTGATCAAGCCCAAACTAGATATGGGTACTCTGGGTTGTGAAGCCATATGTGATCTCTGCCTTGACACTCTAGTCCTGGTCGGTGGCCCTCACTCTCAGCACAGAAATGCACGGATGCACATCTTCCTGAAGACTGATGCTGTATACATCCTAGCTGAACACAGGGTTGTCATTGGCTTCAACCAATAGGATCAGGAGCTGAGTGATGCTACTTTGCTGGGGGGCCGTCTAAGGCTGCTAGCACTAAGGAATGGGAGCTCTGCTTTTTCTAGTCAAGTGGCTTCTCTAACATATGATCAACATATGTCTTTCCACTGTTGGTCTCTTTTACTTCAAAGAGAAATATAGAGCTGCTGCTAAGGTGATATTTTTGTAAGGAAATTCTCTCAACATCAGGATCTTCTGCAGGTTCTGTTGCAAACCTTGTTCTGAGCTGGGTCACCCAGAGATATGTAACTTAATAACATTCCTGCTGAACCATGGTGCATGATCCTTCACATCCTGAATCTCTATATTAATGTGAAAAACATTTAAAGAATTTTCAACTACTGTTTGTTCATTTTTTTGAGACAGAGTCTCGCTCTGTCACCCAGGCTGGAGTGCAGTGGTGCGATCTTGACTGATTGCAACCTCCGCCTCTCAGGTTCAAGCGATTCTCTCGTCTCAGCCTCCCGAGTAACTGGGATTATAGGCATGCACCACCATGTCTGGTAATTTTTGTATTTTTAGTAGAGACAGGGTCTCACCATGTTGGTCAGGCTGGTCTCGAACTCCTGACCTCGTGATATGCCTGCCTCGGCCTCCCAAAATGCTGGGATTACAGGTGTGAGCCATTGTACCCGGCCTTCAACTATTTCAGAGCTTTACGGTCCCACCTATAATTGGGGGGCATATCTGCTCCTGATCCATTCAGTCACTCACAAGTAAGTCTCCACTTTCTCCACTTAGAATGAAGTATTATTTCTCAGCATTAACCCAAAGCTTTCAAGCGGGCATGTCCTGGACACTGAGTCCCAGATCCTTGGCAAGGTTTCCCATCACCAAACTCTTGGCCAGCTCCTCTGGGACTGAATAATGGATCTGCATAAAGAATGCCCAGCAGGACAGAAATAGCAGGAAAGGAAGCATTAGTTGCCTTGGTTCTACCCAGCCTATTAGTCCATCACCATTACTCATCTCTTCCACAGTTAGAGTTGCTGCTGCTCCAGCCCAGATAAGCCCCTTTTCAAACTATTCTTGGATTATAGAGTATCCAGCCAAGAAGGAGCTGAATTCATTGCCTGTAAATCCATTCCGTTCCTGCTTATAATTTGTAGAACTAGGAGCCATAATAGGAATGTTGTGGGTCTGCTCTTGGATTTGCATTCCATGAAATTAGAAAAGCCACCAGGTGGGAACGTTTGGGGATTGGCCCATTTATCTCTGTTTCCACACTGGCCAACAGTGGCACTCTGAGTCCCTACTCTAGAACCGCAGCCTGAAGAAATGAGAGGACAGCGTTCTGTAGAGTTAGTTGAGAGCAGATAGAAAGACGTTTCTCACTGGAACTTGCAAGCTGAAAGGCAGTAGTGCAGTCTTGCTCCTGCAATAAAATATTCCTGGGAATTTATAACCTCAGTGATGTCAGCACATGAAGTCAAAGTGACGACTTATTTTTATTTCTTCTTGACGTTTGAGTATTTGTAGGCTGAGAATCTTTCTTTCTATTCCCCCCTCCATGCCTGGGCTTTACTTTTTCCATGGAACACAGTTTCAGAATGAATTGTTGGCTGAATCTTCAGCTGAAATTATATAGGAAGCTTCTAAGAGGTTTCACAATATGGATTTTTTTTTTTTTTTTTTTTTTTTTTTTTTTGGTCAGAGTCTCACTGTGTCGCCCAGGCTGGAGTGCAGTGGCATGATCTCAGCTCACTGCAACCTCTGTCTCCCAGGTGCAAGTGATTCTCCTGCCTCAGCTTCCTGAGTAGCTGGGATAACAGGTGCCTGCCACACAACATGGAAATCTTATGAACTGAGGCATCTATTTTCAAAATTTGACAAACAAACCAGGTCCTTAGCCTTTTAAGATAAGTCAGACAGTTGGCAGGATGCAGTGGCTCATGCCTGTAATCCCAGCACTTTGGGAGGCCGAGGCAGGCGGATCACCTGAGGTCAAGAGTTCAAGAGCAGCCTGGCCAACTTGGTGAAACCCTGTCTCTATTAAAAAAAATTTTTTTTTTTTTTGGGGACAAGTCTTACTCTGTCGCCCAGGCTGGAGTGCAGTGGTGCCATCTCCGCTCACTGCAACTCCGCCTCCCGGGTTCATGCCATTCTCCTGCCTCAGCCACCCAGGCACCCGCCACGACACCTGGCTAATTTTCGTTTTGTATTTTTAGTAGAGACGGAGTTTCACCGTGTTAGCCAGGATGGTCTCGATCTCCTGACCTCATGATCCGCCTGCCTCGGCCTCCCAAAATGCTGGAATTACAGGCGTGAGCCACCGTGCCCAGCCTACTAAAAATATTTTTAAAAATTAGTCGGGCATGGTGGTGGGTGCCTGTAATCCCAGCTACTGGAGAGGCTGAGGCAGGAGAATCGCTTGAACCCGGGAGGCAGAGGTTGAACCCGGTTGGCAGAGGTTGCAGTGAGCTGAGAGCGCACCACTTGCACTCCAGCTTGGGCGACAGAGTGAGACTCCATCCTCCCGCCCCCCCCCCAAAAAAAAGGTAAGTCAGACAGCTGCCTTTTATTAGGGTTTAGATATAGAGGAAAAGCCCGTGTAAAATAATTGGTTTTGCACTATGATTCTTTTTTTCCCTGAGACCACTTTCCAATAATTGAACTCAAGTATTGCATTGAGAACTTAGAAGGTGTACTGTGTGAAATACTTCAGAGAGCTAATGATGAACTAAGAAATTATATCTGCCCTCAATGACAGTACACAGAGTAGATCCTTATATGACATGTCTAAGAAAAATTATGGTGGTACTAACTTCTTTTACATACAGATTAAACTATTTTGTTTGATTCTATGGTCTCTTCAATGACAGTTTTTTAAAAACATTTTCCTGAACCAGAGCCCTTCCCTTATGCTATCCAGAAGTCTCAGCCTTTATAAAATATTTTTTCCAATTAGCTTTGCCAAAGGCTGGCTATCTTTTGCCATCAATATTTTAGGAATGCATCCTAAACAGTATGCCCTGTTATTGGTAATTTTCCATTAAGTATGGTTTCTTAAAAGTGAACTCAAAGTGGCTGGGCACGGTGGTTCACACCTGTAATCTCAGCTATTTGGGAGGCCGAGGCGAGTGGATCACAAGGTCAACAGATCGAGACCATTCTGGCCAACCCCATCTCTACTAAAAATACAAAAATTAGCTGGGTGTAGTGGCGCGCCTGTAGTTGCAGCTACTCGGGAGGCTGAGGCAGGAGAATCACTTGAACCCGGGAGGCAGAAGTTGCAGTGAGCTGAGATAGTGCCACTGCACTCCAGCTTGGTGACAGATCGAGACTCTGTCTCAAAAAAAAAAAAAAAAAAAAAAAAAGTGAAAACTCAAAGTGTAGCATTAGAGAGTAACTGTGTCTCTTTCTTGAGATTTAGCCTCATCAGTTTGATCAACATCCCTTCGAAACTATGTGTTTGCTTTTCTAAACCTGACATCTTATATGAGGATAAAGAAGATTTTGCACCAGAACTATTCAATTCATGATTACAGCTATACTCTGTTACATGTCATAAAGAAAACTGATACACTTTGCTCATTTGTCATTAGCCTTATAATTTATTGAAAAGTGATGTATGAGATTAAATACACTATAAAAGTGTTGTATAGTTTCCTTAACATTCCTATGCTATTGCTGCTTCAAAAAGCATAATACTTCTGGAAAGAAAGCAGTGGAAGAATGTCTTCTGACTGATTACATCCCAATTTTAGGTTCTATAAAACAGTGAAGCTAAAAATTTTAAATTATAGCTGAACGCTTTAACTTATTAGATGAAATGGATACATATCCACCTGTCATACACATAAGAAGACAAGAAAAGTCCTTGACATAATTTTATGACTGGAATCAGAAGAAATGTAAACATATCCAAACCCATTGCCCAGTTAGTCTCAGAAAACAATCAACACATATCTTAATTACTAATCCTAAATTATCAACAAGTGTCCTAAAAATCCTAAAGCTAAGCCATTAGTTTCAGTTCTTATATGGCCTAAACCAAATAATGATCACCAGCCTTCAGGTTTCGGTGATCCATTTTCTGGTGAAATTATCTAAGATCCCATTGAAGTAAACTGCTTCTTTAAAATAAGTTTCCTAGGATCCTTGTTTAGATTTCACTATGGTTCAGACAAAGAAAAAGTAACACTCACAAAATTGTCTCATACAAAAATATTTTCCCCCTCTTTTATGGCCTAAAACTGTGGCTTCTCAATCAAGAATGTACCTAGGCACTTAAGATTTTTAAACCAGCTTTCAAAAAATTTTAGAATAGTTTTATTTCCATCCACAAATCATTCCATTGTACCACATGGAGAAGCACAAAAATCATTATTACTTTTCCCAACAGGACATCGAGTGTGCTGGCATTGAAAATATAAATCCTTTTTTTTTTTTTTTTTGTCAACCACTAAAAATGGCTACTGTTAACTAATTGCATGCTGTGAATCAGATGATTTTTGTTAGCTCTAGCCATCACCAGGACCTTTCAAATTAGATATGATTATTTCTACTTTGCTGAAGCTCAAAGAGATTAAATAACTTTCTAAAGGTGACACAGTTAAGAAGTTAGCTAATTGCAAAGCTGCTGTCCTTCTACGACTTATCTGAAAATTCAAAATCCTGGTATCAGGTAATCCCCAGAGTACATTATTTGTTTATCCATTCATTCAACAAATATTTAATAAAGTCTATTCAGCTCAAACTGGAAACATAGTTGATTGAAATCACTGATATTTGAGATATCATTAGTCTTGACTATTATGCTCTAACTCTCAATGATTTGTTCCTAAATCAAGTTAGGTGAACAGAGGTCAGAATAATTAGACCATGTTAGCTTAGCTTTCCAAATCATTTGTTTTCCTATTATGTCTTTCTTTCTATTTGACTACATATGAGAACTGTCCATGTGATAAACATTTTGGTGGTTCCTACAAGACGATGGAGAAGGGAGGGTTCATTGTCCTCTATTTCTTTCAATATTACCTATAGAACGCTGTACTTATTAAATTTTATTTGAAAACTAATGTAAACACAAATTTAGAATGTTTAGATAAATTCAAATACTTTCTTTCAAAAAATCACACAAGTAGAACCACACACTCTATATTTTGTCCCCTTTTTTGGTCTCAGAAGCAGCAACTGCCTCATTTTAGAGCCTTTGGATGTCTTTCATTCTCTAAGTGGTATCCAATCTCTTTTCTGAGTTTTAATTATTGTATGTTTTGTATGTTTCACAGTAGACAGGCAGCAAACAAAGAAGAAAGAAAAAATAATTGGGATGTTATGTTTCCCTACACCTTTACAGAATTCACCAAAAGAAATCAGGCAATGCTTTTCAAAGAGTAATACACTTTAGCATTCAGTATCTGTAAACACTCTACAATAAGCATAAAGTTCTCAGAAAACACTTAGAATCTGTGCACGTTTCAGAAATTTTCCCTTAGTTGTAATAGTTATGGGGAATTTAATGTAGAAAGCAGGGGAAATTACTGCAAATTTGCCCCAGTACTAAAAAAGTACTCAAAACACATTTTGTTAATTCTGAATATTCCACAAAGTCATCATTAATATCATTAATGTAGGAAATGGGCAAAAGAAATGTCTAACTTGGAAACACACACAGATATTGTATTAATGAAATGCATAACAGAAGTGAAAAATAGTCTTTACTGTTTTTTGTCATGGCAATACAGGATATTGTATATTTAAGTGATAAAATTTTAAATGCAGAAGAAATAAATTCACTATATTTGGAAGTTCATAAATGATTTAAAACCATGAAATGACTTGGGATACTGAGAAAGTATAAATGGACATATCCCTAATGGCCAGAAAGAATTACTGCACTTTGAAAAAAACTAAATTCACTTTATGAATTTGCTAGCAATCTCAAGTGTAGTTAAAAGCCACTCTATTTATAAAAGTTTACTAAAATTTTATTTATATTTTCCATTGAATTAGATTTCTCCCCTCTAGATAAACAGATCAGTTGTTATCAGATGCTCTACACAAAACTGCTGCATGGTCAATGGGAAAAAAATTAAAAGTGGGAAAAGAGCATTACCATTGATAAATTAAGCTAGAAAATGATATAGAGTATTAATGTTATAAATTGTTAATAAATTATATCTATCATGTAAAATATATGTACATAAATAAGGTATGAGGGAAGGTGGCTGGATTGTTGTTGGTGTCTGTCACATATGTATAAATTTATTGATGTCTGCTTTATAAATTCCAGATGTGCTAAGGGATATATTTCTCCAGGCTCAGAAAAGAATATTTGATAAGGGCGGGGCACTGTGGTTCATGCCCCTAATCCCAGCACTTATGGAGGGTGAAGCAGGAGGCTCACCTGAGCCCAAGTTCCAGATCAGCCTGGCCAACATAGTGAGACTCCTGTCTCTACAAGAAAGTGATAGATAGATAGATAGATAGATAGATAGATAGATAGATAGATAGATAGATAGACAGACAGATAGATAGACAGATAGATAGCAGGGCTGTGGCTTGCAACTGTAGTCTCTGTTACACCGGAGGAGAAGGTGGGAGAATTGCTTGAGCCTAGGAGTTTGAGGCTGCAGTGAGCTATGATCGTGCGGCTGCATTCCAGCGTGGGCGACAGAACAAGAAAAGAAAGGAAAGAGAGAAAAGAGAGAAAAAAGAGGAAAGAAAGAGAGAGAGAGAGAGAAAGAAAGAAAGAAAGAAAGAAAGAAAGAAAGAAAGAAAGAAAGAAAGAAAGAAAGAAAGAAAGGAAGGAAGGAAGAAAAGATTTGATATAAACTCACCTGAATTAACGCACGACTGTCTTTAGAAAATACCGAATCACCTGACAGCAAAAGGGACTCGCTTTTTCCACCGCTCTCCTGGCTGACGAGCGTGTCTGCATAGTTGGGCTGGGGCAAGATCGGGTGACTCTTGCGCGAGTCCGAGGTGAGGGAGACCTCGTGGGAATAGGTCTGCAGGAAAGCCTGCACCCCGTCCACGCCCACAAAGTGCGACGCCGGGGCTCCTGTCAAGCCGCCTTCTGAAGCCTGCAGCAGGCGTGACTTGTGCCAGCGCCGCAGCCTGAGCTCCAGCAACACGATGACGAAGGCCAGGAAGACGCAGGAGACCGCGGCCACCGCCACCACCAGGTACAGCGTAAGGTCTGAGGTTTCAGAATTAACTGGAGACTCGAGGCTGCCGAGGTCCGCCAGGACTTTGGGGATGCTGTCGGCCACGGCCACCGTGAGCGTGACGGTGGCCGAGAGAGGGGGCTGGCCGTGGTCCTGGACGGCCACCACGAGGCTCTGCTTGAGCGCATCTCTGTCCAGCAGGGCTCGCGCTGTGCGCACCTCGCCCGTGTGCAGACCCACCGCGAAGAGTCCTGGCTCGCTGGCCTTGAGCAGGTGGTAAGACAGCCAGGCATTCTGGCCCGAGTCTCTGTCCACCGCCACCACCTTGGTCACCAGGTAGCCGGGCTCTGCGGAGCGGGGCGCCAGCTCCACGCCAGTGGAACCGTCTGTGGGGAGGGCGGGGTACAGGATCTCGGGCGCATTGTCGTTCTGGTCCAGCACAAACAGACTCAACGACACGTTGCTGCTGAGGGGCGGATGCCCGTTGTCCCGCGCCATCACTTTCACTTGCAAGTCTCGCAACTGCTCGTAGTCGAAGGAGCTCAGCGCATACAGTACCCCAGAGTCGGAGTTGATGGACACGTAGGACGATAGGGGTGCCCCTTGGACGGTGTCCTCAGCCAGGGAATAAGTGATCTGGGCGTTCTCCTCACAGTCGGGGTCGTGGGCGGTCACGGAGACGAGGGAAGCTCCTCTGGGATTGTTCTCTGGGATATAAGCGGAATAGGAGGCCTGAAGGAAGACCGGCGGGTTGTCGTTGGTGTCTGCCACGTTCAGCAAGATGTGAATTTCCGTAGATAGGGGCGGGGTTCCCCGGTCAGTGGCGGTCACTGTGATGTTGTAGCTAGGAACCTAGGAACCTGTTCCCTATCCAAGACTATGTCTGTGACTAAACTATAGTAATTTCCGTAAGATTTTTCTAATTTAAAGGGCAGATTTCCTTGGATGAAACAGATCACCTGTCCGTTTACCTCAGAATCTTGGTCATTTACATTTAAAAGGGCAATTAATGTCCCTCTGGGAGAGTTTTCGGGAACCGAGCTGGCGAGAGAGGTGAGGACCACCTCTGGGGCGTTGTCGTTCACGTCCAGAACAGTGATCAGGACTTTGGCTCGCGCAGAATATCCTGCATTATCCATTGCTTGCACTTCCATCTGGTAGAATCCTGACTCCTCGTGATCCAACTCCCCTATTGTTGATATTGTCCCTGAATTACAATCTAGTTTGAAAACTTGGGCCGCCTTGTCGTCCACATACCGGAAGGAATACCTCACTTCCGCATTGACTCCTTCGTCAGGGTCGGTAGCGTTGACTACAAGCAGCTGCGTGCCCACGGCCAGATTCTCCGGAACGCTCGCGCGGTACTCCGGCTGGGCAAACGCTGGCGCGTTGTCATTCGCATCCAGAACCATCACGCGGATGCGCGCAGTGCCTGTGCGCACCGGATCGCCCCCATCCGAGGCCGTAAAGACCAGGTGGTGAGCAGCCTTTTCTTCGCGGTCCAGGGCGCGTTCCAGCACCAATTCGGGGTACTTACTACCGTCGGCTCCATTTTGCACGATCAGGGAGAAGTGAGTATTCGGGCTGAGCTCTGGAGAGAGTTCTTCCCAATATCCGGGTCCCAGGCGTGCGGTAGAGGGAACCGCATATCAGTGGCTGCGTTTTCACTGATTTTTATTTCTAATTCACTTTCACGAAAATAAGGCGCATTGTCGTTAATGTCCCTTACTTCTACTTCTACTCCATATATTTTCACTTTATCCTCAATCAGAATGTCTAGATTTAATTGACACTTGATGGCCCCCATACAGAGCTCCTCCCGGTCTATCCTGCCCGCCGTGACCAAGCTGCAGCTGCGCGGGTTCAGGGCGAAAAGCTGCGTTCTACCTCTGGGGACGATGCGGACTCCGCGCTCCGCCAGCTCCCGGGGCTCCAGCCCTAGGTGCTTGGAGATGTCGCCCACCCTAGAGCCTTTCTCCAGCTCTTCCGGAACTGAATAGCGTATCTGGGTGCATCTGGTCTCCCACAGAATCCCCAGGAGGATTCCCAGCAGGACCAGATCTTTGCAGTCCCGGTGCGGTCGCTCAGGAATCATTCTCATCTTCCTCCAGAATTATTTTCAATTCTGCCCTTAATCACTGAAGTCAGGAGCAGTTCTTTCGCCCCTAGAATGGGACAGTTTGGAAGTCAGAGCTCCTCCGTTGTTTCCTCATAGTCCCAGAGATGGTTCATTCCTAGCTATCTGCTTTGTGCTTCAGGCGCGTGCAAGGCGAGCAGGATCTCCGCTTTTCTCTCCCCGATTGGTGAACAGCGGCGCTCAGAGTCCTAACCAATTACTGCACAATCTTGAACTTCCAGAAAGGATATTTCGTTTTTATATCTTAAATAGCTCCACCTACTGTTCTTCAAAAGGGGATGGAAATCTACAGTATTCGCTTTAGAAGAAACTTCAGTGAGCTTTTTTTTTTCCCCACCCAATGAGCTTTTTTTTTTCTTTTTTCCCCAATGAGCTTTTAAATGAATTGGAAGTTTCTGTAAACAATTATTTTAATCTTATAATTTTAGTGCATCTGCTTTGAGATTACTGTTTCCCCAATACACCTATCATGGGGGATGTCTCTGGAGGAGTTTCTCTTTTTTGACATATCATATAATAGAATAATTTAAACTTTCTGATTCAGCTATAATTTGGGGAAAGCGTTTTTAAGTAGATTCCTTGAACAAATCTGAATGGAAGGATTACTTTACCAGGTTGTTGAAATTTAACGCTTAAAAATCAAATTTTCATGAAAATATGGAAACCTAAAGATGAGATATGTGATTGTATACATTATCAGAATCACACTTAACAAGAACCCAAGTGAAAAAGAAACATTTATATTTTTAGCATAAAGTGGAAGTATTCCAACTTGCATTGACTGGAAATAACGGAAGTACTCCAGGATTCTATTAATACATTATATTTCAAAAATATTAAGTGTTGAGGAAACTTAGTAAAAGAAAATTGGTAGTCCAAAGAATGTTACACTTACCTTTTCCTGGGTAACTGACCTAATTGTAATTACTGAGAATTACTGGTAATACTTTTGGAAGCCCATCAAAATATAGGGAAAAAATTCTGCCTAAGAAATAACTGGCTACTGTACTTTCATGAGCATAAATATTTATACTGTAAGGATAAGATGTTTGCTAGGCATAAAATAAAATAATATATTTTAAATTGGGAAGAAATATATAGGTAGCTGTGAGAAAAGATCAAACGCAAAATTGAGTTTTCTTGAATTACAAGAATCACAAGTAAACGTAACTGAATATTATCAAATCATTACCATGTTCTTATTTTTTTAAGCTTTTTTCTCTGCCAGGCACAGTGTCAGGCAACTGTAGTCTCAGCTACTCTGAAGATTGAGGTGGGAGGATTGCCACCGCCCAAGAGTTTGAGTCCAGCCTGGGCAACATAGTGAGACTTTAATCTCAATTTTTTTTTTTTTTAATAAAAAGCATTTTCTCATGCATTTTCCTCAAAATTTATAGTTAATGGATTAAAGAAAAAGCCTTATATACTCAAGATATTGATGTCCCAAGAAACACCACAGGAAAAAAATTTATTCTTCAATTAAAATATCTCAATGACAGCAGTATCATAATACCCACTTCTCACGTGTGTGTGTGTGTGTGTGTGTGTATAAAGAATGTCTCTGGGTGGGGCGCAGTGGCTCACACCTGTAATCCCAGCAGCACTTTGGGAGGCCAAGGCGGGCGGATCACGAGGTCAGGAGATAGAGACCATCCTGGCTAACATGGTGAAACCACGTCTCTACTAAAAATACAAAAAATTAGTAGGGTGTGGTGGCGGGCGCCTGTAGTCCCAGCTACTCAGGAGGCTGAGGCAGGAGAATGGCCAAAACCTGGGAGACGGAGCTTGCAGTGAGCCACTACACTCCAGCCTGGACCACAGAGCGAGACTGCGTCCGAAAAAAAAAAAAAGTATCAGGTAAAAATGGTCAAAATACATGAAAGCTAATAATGAAGTTACTTGCCCACACAGAAAGGAGTAGGAAATATTAAGAGTGAGCAAACAAACCTGAAGCAATAGTAGATATAATATGTTTAAGATTTTCTTGCCAAAATATTGGTTTGAAAATTAAACCACACCCATTTGTAAAAGAAAGACATTCATTGGAACTCAGGTGAGTAGGAGCAACAGAGTTAGAGCTTATCTTGTTATTCTCTTCAGTGAAGCTTGCTACCAGAGAAACTTCATTAGAAAGATCTTGTGGGGGGACTGTTTCTGGTGTCACTGTGAGAAAATTATTATTATTATTGTTTTTTGAGACGGAGTCTCGCTTTGTCGCCCAGGCTGGAGTGCAGTGGTGTGATCTGGGTTCACTGCAAGCTCCGCCTCCCGGAACTACAGGCGCCTGCCACCTCCCCCGGCTAGTTTTTTGTATTTTTTTAAGTAGAGACGGGGTTTCACCGTGTTAGCCAGGATGGTCTCGATCTCCTGACCTCGTGATCCGCCCGTCTCGGCCTCCCAAAGTGCTGGGATTACAGACTTGAGCCACCGCGCCCGGCACGGTGAGAAAATTAAATCTTCTTTTTCTAGAATCCGAGGGAACATACAGATTGCAGGAATAAAGCAAAGTTCCCTCATTGTAGTTGGGAGAAACCCCGGTCGAGTCTCAGAACACAGGCCAGGGTGAAACGAACCCCAGGCAGAGGGGCTGGACAAGGCGACCGCCAAAATCACTGCGAGGAAGAAGAGCATAGAAATCAAGGCCAAGGCCACGACCAAGTAAATCTGCAGCTTTGCCTGGGAATTAGAGGCCACAGGACGGTCAATGAAGTCTGGCAGTGCCTCCTGCAGGCTGTCTGCGAAGACTAGGTGAAGTGTAGCGGTGGCAGAGAGGGCCAGCTGTCCTCCGTCATGCACAGCAACCAGCAGGCGCTGTCGGGCCCAGTCACTGTAGCCCAAGGCACGCGCAGTGCGCACTTCGCCCGTGGGCAGCCCCAGGCTAAAGAGCCCGGGCTGGATGGCCTGCAGCACGTGGTAGGACAGCCAATCTTCGTGTCCCGAATCTGCGTCCAACGCCACCACCTTAGTCACCAGGTAGCCAGACTCTGCGGCGCCTGGCACCATATCGAAGAGTGCGGAGCCATCGGACCCCAGCGCGGGGTACAGCACCTGCCGCACATTGTCATTGAGGTCGCCCACCAACACGCGCAGGCTTACGTTGGCACTGAGTGCAGGCGAGCCCTGGTGGGCCTGCAGCTTGAACTCCAAGGCGCGCAGCTGCTCGAAGGCGTGCAGTTGCTCGTGTTCGAAGGCGCGCTGTGCGAACACCACCCCACTCTGTGCACTCACGGACACTTACGACGACGGTGCCCGCAGCTCCAAGTCACTGGTAACAATGGAGCAGGAGACTTGGCCATTCAGCCCTAGGTCCAGGTCAGAGGCGCTGACTTGTGTGATGGAGGCTCCGAGAGGGTTGTTTTCGGCCACGTGGACCCCGTAGGAGACCTGGTGGAAAACCGGAGCACTGTCGTTGACGTCACCAATGCATAGGGTGACGCTTGTGCTGGATGAGAGCGGAGGCTTGCCCCTGTCAGTGGCAGTGATGGTGACCTTGTACTCCGGGGTCCCAATCCAGGGTCCCATCTGTTACAAGCTTATAGTCATTATTGGCGGAAGATTCGATTCTAAAAGGAATTCTTTCGTTTATGAGGCATGTAACCTCCCCATTTTCTCCCGAATCTTTATCATGTGTTTTGAACAGAATGATCGCCGTCCAGGGTTCTGCAACCTCAGTTACAGAACTGGACACCGAAGTAAAAACCACGTCTGGGGCGTTGTGGTTCTCATCTAGGATTTCTAGCATAATTTTACATTTGCTGGTCATGCCTCCACCATACTTCGCCTCTATGCTCATGGTGTAACTGCTATAAATTTTGAAGTCTATTAAGTCTTTGGATTTAATTTCCTCATTTTGATGGTCTAGCACAAACATATTTCCAATATCATCTGGTAGGGATTTGAAAGAGTAGGTGATCTCTGCATTGACATCCTCATCCTGGTCAGTGGCTGTCACCTTCAGTACACGGGTGCCTGGGGGCACATTCTCTCTAAGGCTGACTTTGTATACATCCTGGCTAAAAACTGGGGCATTATCGTTGCCATCAGTGACCTCAATTTGAATTGCAGCAGTGCCAGTTAGGACTGGGTCACCCCCATCTACTGCTTTCAGGACCAGGAGATGAGAGCTCTATCCTTCCTGGTCCAGGGGCTTCTCCAGCACTAATTCTGGAGCATTCTTGCCTTCAGTCTTGTCCATCATCAGAGAGAAATGTTCATTAGAGCTGAGCTGGTAACTCTGGAGACAGTGAGCCCTACATCTGCATCTATAGCAGATTCCAGGCCAAACCGAGTGCCTGGAATTGCTAGCTCATTGATTTGTGAAACAATGCTATTTTGGGGAAAATAAGGTGGATTATCATTTATATCTTCTATCATCACATTTATGTGAAAAACATTTAGAGGATTCTCTGGTACAATCTCTGAGGGTATGACACAGGATTTTGAGGACAGAGTGACTCTCGATCTATTCTGTCACTCACAAGAATGTTCCCATTCTCCGTGTTCACGGTAAAGTACTGTTGCTCTGTACTAACTCTAAGGTTTCGGGTCAATAAATCTTGAACATGCAGCCCCATGTCCTCAGCAACGTTCCCCACCACCGAGCCCCGGACCGTTTCTTCTGGATTAGAGTAGTGGATCTGCTCCGAGGGCATCCTGCAGAACAAAGGCAGCAGGAAAGGGAAGAGTATTTGCCGCCGCTGGGTCCTGCTTCTCTGCTTCACCCTGTTTCCCATCCTTCCCGTGCGTTGCTGCAGTCTCGGACGTTAAGAGAAAATGTTTCACAAAGTGCTTTTAAAATATTTACTTCCACACATAGAAAACCCAATGCTCCCAGTTTGAAGGCACCCCAATCCGTAAGGAATCAGATTTGAGGGAGCAGAAAGCCCAAGTCTTGGCCACTTTCCTTTCCGACTTTCTTCTGTGACTGAGCACAATATAGTCCTGGTAGATCCGAGGCTCCAGCTCTTGCAGCACATTGGCCAACAGCGGGGCTCTGAGTCTATTTAGAAAACTGCACCAGGAAGACTTTGCTAATTCAATAGGATTCAGAATTTAGACTGATGTGTTGGACTAATGTATAGGAAACTAGACACTTTAAGAGTTTTGGTAGTGACTATTTTCCAGTGTTTACTACCAAAGAAGATTCCTTAGAGATGGGATCCTATAGAACAGTCATTAACCCAGTAAAGAGAAGTGAAACGTTTTTTTCTTTTTTCTTTTTTTCTTTTCTTTTCTTCTTCTTTTTTTTTTTTTTTTTTTTGAGATGGAGTCTCACTCTTTCACCCAGGCTGGAGTGCAGTGACACGATCTCTGCTCACTGCAAGCTCTGCCTCCCAGGTTCAGGCCATTCTCCTGCCTCAGTTTCCCCAGTAGCTGGGACTACAGGCGCCTGCCACCACGCCCGGTTAATTTTTTGTATTTTTAGTAGAGACAGGGTTTCGCCATGTTAGGCAGGATGGTCTCTATCTCCTGACCTCGTGATCCACCCACCTCAGCCTCCCAAAGTGATGGGATTACAGGCGTGAACCACCGCGCCGGCCTAAGTTTCTTTTTTTCTAAGCAGAAGCAATGCACATATTGGAATAACTAGGCAAAGTCTTCTCTCCTGATGTACGACAAAAACAATGTGGGAAAACATCCCCACCAAGTGGTATGGGAAAATTTTGACCACTATGAAATGATATGCAGTATTATTTTCAATCTGATGTGCAGATAATTTTCCTCTTAGTTTTATCAGAGAAAACTGGAGGAGCACTGAAAGCTATATAGGGCATATTCAGAATAAAGATAGCCAAACCTTTCTTATCACTTATAAAAGAGGTTTCTGAAAAGGATTATTAAGTGTTTTACACTTTAATCATAAAGAGAATATAAAGGTATAGCCTAGTAGGTAGCCTTAGGAATTTAATAACGTGAAATGTGAGGGTGTTTTATTTTTATCCTCTATTTAATGGGACTATATGTTATACCTTAACAGAACTTTATCACTACCTCCAAATCAACATAACCATCTTAATACCACATTTCAAAGCCAACCCTTACTTTTTGTTCTCCAAGGTGTTGGGTGCAAGCTTCCAGTTAGTTTAGATGAGGTTTTATAATATGGAACAATCTCCTTTTCCCAGCCAAATACCTCATATCCTTTTTATTTAGTTCCAGTCAAAGTACAATGCCTTACATCCATTTTCTCAGTTTGGAATTCCACAAGTATAAATCCTATCTCTAGATGCTTAAAATACCCCAACATTTTTCTTGACTTCAAGACGAATGTAGGCATCTGTTGGAAGACTTGCCTTTCCTACAGTTGAAATTATTTTTTGTGCAAGCCCTAGATAGTCAGTTTACAACTAATGACATAAGGTAAATTTCTAAATGAGAAAAATAAACTTGAAAGGGAACATAAATAAGCAAGTAATTTGGGGCAAATACCTAGAAGTGATGCGAGAGTGTTAAGTGAATTGATGATGGAAATTATTCCTGTGATCAAAAACCCTAGATAAGTCTCCATTCCTCATTTGACTTTCCTAGACATTGCTTCAGATAACATGTATGTCAGGCAATTATCAAGCTTCAGTAACAAGTTGGTCTGAATAAAAGAACTGAATGTACTATTTGCCATAAGAAAGACCTTATAAAGGAAAGAAAGAAGGAATCTATGACTCCCAAGTACACTGAAATGGAACAAAAAATAGCCAGAAGGATACTAGCTAAATCAGTTTCATTAAAGTCCAAATACCTTCAATCTATTTATATATTCACAAACTATTCTATTTGAATAAATCTATAGACATCTTTAGCATATTTGAAAATAGCTTTTTGAGAAGCACTGAATCAAAATCAAGTCATTTCTATATATGGATTTGCTACATTAAAAAGCCTTCCATACATACAAACGCAGACACCAAAGTAAAAGAATAAAAGGAAATAATACCAGTTCAATAATTCAATTATTTCCTCAGACCAGTCAATGTAACTTCACCATAGTAATGGAAAAGATATCTAGAGCTTAAGAAAAAATGTCATCTAAATTTTATCTCCCAAGGAAATCCAGTAGTTAAAAGCCAGTAAATATGTCTGTGTTGATAGGATGAAGAAATGAGACAAAGTTGAAATAGTCAACAGGATCTAAACATATTACCAGCCAACAAGAATCAAAATAAAATTGCTCAGAGAAAAGTTTACATGTGTAAGTGTGTGTGCATGTGTATAGATAGATAGATGAGAAAGAGAGCTAGAGGGAGCATGCTATTAAATTGACAGGATCTAAATTTGAACATTAGCAGTAATAGCAAATAATGGTGGAATATAACTACAAATCAGTGAAGGCACTGCAAAATTGAAATGGAAATAAAAAGTGTTTGTGAATCATTAATTTGTATCTATATATAGTAAATTGATAGCCTCATACACTGATAATAGAAAAATAATACTAAAATTCAACTTACTACAAACCAAGCCAGCATAGTTGAATGGCCCCTTTGAAATCAAAAGAAAATATGCCAGGATTGAAAAATGACTTTCACAAAAACGTTCTGAAAGATTATGGTAATCTCATGAAAGGCAAAGTAAAACTCACATGTATTGCTCTAAATATAAATGAACTAAATATATGCCGCCCCCCCAAACAATTTTCATAATAGGCTCAATAAACATCTCCTTAAAAGACTTGTGCCAAGACACCAACAATTAGGAGGCAGAGAAATAAATCTCACCTGATTACTTGTCGGGTCACATTTGCCTAAAATGATAGCTGAGTCTTCAGCTATCAAGAGTGGTTCGCTTTTCTCACAGCTCTCCTGGCTGATGAGCGTGTCCCCATAGTTGGGCTGGGGGAAAATCAGGTGACTCTTCTGCGAGTCCGCAATGAGAGAGACCTCGTGGGAATAGGTCTGCAGGAAAGCCTGCACCCCATCCATGCCTACGAAGTGTGAGGTGGGCATACCTGCCAGCCCGCCTTCAGAAGCCTGTAGCAGGCGTGACTTATGCCAGCGCCACAGCCTGAGTGCCAGCAGCACGATGACAAATACCAGGAAAATGCAGGAGACTGCGGCCACCGCCACCACCAAGTACAGCGTGAGGTCTGAGGTTTCAGAGTTAGCTAGAGACTCGAGGCTGACGAGGTCCGCCAGGACTTCGGGGATGCTGTCGGCCACAGCCACGGTGAGCGTGACGGTGGCCGAGAGAGGGGGCTGGCCGTGGTCCTGGACGGCCACCACGAGGCTCTGCTTGAGCGCGTCTCTGTCCAGCAGGGCCCGCACCGTGCGCACCTCGCCCGTGTGCTCCCCTACCGCGAAAAGTCCCGGCTCGCTGGCCTTGAGCAGGCGGTAGGACAGCCAGGCGTTCTGGCCTGAATCTTTGTCCACCGCAACCACTTTGGTCACCAGGTAGCCAGGTTCTGCAGAGCGGGGCGCCAGCTCCACGCCAGTGGAACCGTCTGTGGGGAGGGCGGGGTACAGGATCTCAGGCGCATTGTCGTTCTGATCCAGCACGAACAGGCTCAGCGACACATTGCTGCTGAGGGGCGGGTCCCCGCTGTCACGTGCTATCACTCTCAGTTGTAAGTCTCGAAACTGCTCATAGTCGAAAGATTGTAGGGCATAGAGAACACCAGTGTTGGAGTTAATAGAGACATAAGAGGATAGAGGCACCCCCTGGACAGTGTCATCCGTCAGAGAGTAAGTGACCAGGGCATTCTGTTTGCTGTCCGGGTCGAGGGCAGTCACTGAGAAGATGGAGGCACCCCTGGGGTTGTTTTCGGGAATATAGGCAAAGTAAGAGGAGTGAGGAAAAACAGGAGGGTTATCGTTGTCATCTACCACATTCAGCCAGATACGAGTTTCTGAAGACAGAGGCGGGCTTCCCTGGTCTGTGGCTGTCAACGTTATATTGTAGCTCTGGACCAACTCCCTGTCCAGCACTCTGCTTGTTATCAATTTGTAATAATTTCCATAAGTCTTTTCTAATTTAAAAGGCAAGTGGTTAGGAATAAAACAGGAGACTTGACCATTTTCTCCAGAATCTTGATCTTGCACATTTAGAAGAGCAATGACTGTACCTGGAGGAGAGTTTTCCAGAATTGAATTAATAGAAGAGGTGATAGTTATTTCTGGAGCGTTATCATTCACATCCACAACAGTGATCAACATCATTGCGGTGGTAAAGAGACCTCCACCATCTTGGCCTTGAATTTCCATCTCATAGAATCCATATTTTTCAAAATCCAGAGACCCCCGTACTAGAACTTCTCCAGTTTGTGAATCCAATTGGAATATTTCAGAAGCCTTGCTTTCCATGTTCCGAAATGAATACATTACTTCCCCGTTGATTCCCTCGTCTGGATCCGTTGCATTAACCACCAGCACCCGAGTTCCAGAGCTGATGTTTTCTGGAACGCTCACGCGATATACGGACTGTGTAAACACTGGGATGTGGTCATTTACATCGAGGACCACCACACGAATAGGAACTGAGCCCTTTCGGATGGGATCGCCTCCATCTAAAGCTGTGAGGAGGAGCAGGTGAGCAGCCTCTTTCTCTCGGTCCAGGCTTCCCTCCAGTACTAGCTCTGGATTCTTGGCCCCATCCATTCTGCCCCGTAGTTGCAAGGAAAAGTAACTATTAGGGCTGAGCTGGTAGCTCTGGAGGGAGTTCACGCCCACATCTGGATCCCTAGCATTAGGAAGAGCAAATCGCGCCCCAGGGATTGCGTGCTCACTGACTTTTATCTCCACTTCGTCTTCCTGGAAGCTGGGGGCGTTATCATTAATGTCGATTATTTCCACCTCCACTCCGTAAATCTTCAAGGTGTCTTCCACGAGAAGTTCCATATTTAAAAAACAGGAGGACACCGTCTCACAGAGCTCCTCCCGGTCTATCCTGCCTGCCGTGATCAAGCTGCCGCTTCGCAGATTCACAGCGAAAAGCTGCGTCTTCCCTCTGGAGACGATGCGGACTCCGCGCTTCGCCAGCTCCCGGGGCTCCAGCCCCAGGTCCTTGGAGATATTGCCCACGAAGTAGCCTTTTTCGGTTTCTTCGGGCACCGAATATCGGATCTGCCCGGCCCGGAACCCCCGCAGCGTCCCCAGGAAAATGCACAGCAGCACCAGCCCACTGCGGTCCAGGCGCTGTAGCCGATTCGCCATGGCAGGCTCTAAGCCGATATTCCGCGATTTCTCGAGCTGGTTGGTTGTGAATCGGTTTATGTATCTATGAAGTCCTAGGCCGACTGCATCCAAAATATATCAGAAAGCGCAGGAAAATACTTCTAAGTCTCCAGTAAGTATCCATCTCATTCTGCTTTGTGTGGTAGAGGCGGGGGAGGGAGGGACTCAATAGCGCGCAGCTTCCCATTCCCTGATTGGTGAACAGCGGCGCCTAGAGCCCATTCTTATTATTGCAACGACTAAGAAATTCCAGAAGAAATGATTATGCTCACCTCTTCGTGAATCTCACGTATTTGTAGAGCTTAAAAACGATTATACACAATGCTTATATTATGTGATGTTAAAACTTTACCAAGAACACCCACGAAAGGAGTAATTATTAAAAGGACTTGCTTAATTTTAAGAAAGTTTTCAAAATATTACTGGAGCTGAAAACTTGTAGGTTATAATTGGTTCCAATTGATTTTAACCGACTGAAAAGAACGACATTTCTGGAAGTGGAAATAACATGGTCCCGATAAAATCATCAGGTAGGATGCCTAACTATAATTCTTACAAGTGTTCCTTTATTGAGTAAATGAAACACTTGAGAAAAATTGAATAGCATCAGGGTTTCAATTAAAATACCATGCCGTGAAAATATACCTGTATTTTATATTTTTAACCAAAAGGTATTTTATTTCATAAAAAATGTCACCAGAGATTACCCATGTAGATGGCCTTAAAATGTCTTTGAATAGTAGGAAGATTGAGGCATTTAATTTAAACTTTTGTTTTAACAATGATAGCCATAAATTTGACCTATATTTTGGGAACTCTATGAAGAGGTTATCTAGAATCTTAAAATAATATCACTATATTGGAATATATTGGCATATTGTAATATAAAAAGGATTAAACACATTTTTAAATACTTACCTGTTTAAGAATCTTATTTGCTTCCAAGCTAGGAGTTAAAATGCTAGCCAGTAGCATGGAAGAGCTATCTTTGTTGAAGTTATCTTGTGTGGCTGGACAATGATCAACAGATGTGACGAAATTAAATTCAGGATTCATTTGATCCCCAGGCACACAAAAATTATAGGCATAGGGCAACGTTCCCTCATTGTAGCTGGGGGGACCCACAGGTCCGGACTTGGAGCAGAGAACTGACTCAAAGCAGCCCCCTGCAGTAGGGCTGAAAGACTGTCTTAGGCGTAGAGCGACAGCTAGAATAACCGCGAGTAGAAAGAGCACGGAAATCAAGGCCAAGGCCACCACCAGGTAAAACTGCATCTCAGCCTGGGAGTCAGAGGATGTGGGACGGTCGCTGAAATCCGGCAGTACCTCTTGCAAGCTATCTGCGAACACCAGGTGCAGCATGGCAGTGGCTGAAAGAGGTGGCTGTCCTCCATCTCTTACAGCGACTAGCAGGCGCTGGCGGACCGAGTCCTTGTCACCCAAAGCACGCGCCATGCGCACCTCGCCAGTTCGCAGCCCCAGGCTGAAGAGCCCGGGCTCACTGGCATGCACCACGTGGTAGGACAGCCAGGCATTGTGCCCCGAGTCGGCGTCCACGGCCACCACCTTGGTCACCAGGTAGCCTGGCTGTGCGGCCCGCGGCACTGTGTCGAAGACCGCGGAGCCGTCGGGACCCAGCGCAGGGTACAGCACCCGCGGTGCGTTGTCGTTACGGTCGCCCACCAACACGCGCAGGCTCACATTGGCGCTGAGCGCGGGCGAGCCCTGGTCGCAGGCCTGCAGCGTGAGCTCGAAGGCGCGCAGCTGCTCGTGGTCAAAGGCGCGCTGCGCGAACACCACCCCGTTCTGCGCGCTCACGGACACGTAGGACGACAGCGTTCGTGACTCCAGGTCGCTGGCAACGAGAGAGTAGGAGACACGGCCATTGGGCCCGAAGTCTGGGTCAGAGGCACTGACTTGCGCTATGGAGGCACCTGGCTGGTTGTTTTCTGGCACATGGACCAGGTAGGCGGACTGTCCGAAAACGGGCGCGTTGTCGTTGACGTCAGTGATGTGCAGGGTTATGGTTTTGCTGGAGGAGAGCGGAGGCTTGCCCCTGTCGGTGGCTGCGATGGTGACGTTGTACTCTGGGGTCTGCTCCCGATCCAGGGCCCCATCTGTTACTAGTTTGTAGTAATTATTAGAAGAAGAATGAATCTTAAATGGAACACCTCTACTTAAACTACACCTGACTTCCCCATTTTCCCCTGAGTCTCGGTCCCGTGTTTTGAAGAGGGCAACAACCACTCCTGGAGGGGAATCCTCCATAATCTGATCAGGGAGTGACGTGATGATTATTTCTGGGCTGTTGTCATTTTCGTCTAGAACTTCTATAATTACTTTACAACGTGTTGAGAGAGATCCTCGGTCTTTTGCCTCTATGTTCATCGTGTATCTTTCCACTTCTTCAAAATCCAAAGGCTGCTGAGTTAGAATGTTTCCTGTAGCGTAATCCAGAGAGAACACGTGCTGAGCTTTGTCAGCCACACCAAGGAAGGAGTAAGTGATCTCCGAGTTGATGCCCTCGTCCTGGTCAGTGGCCTTCACTCTCAGGATGGAGGTGCCTGGAGGCACGTCTTCCCGTAGGCTGACCCTGTACACGTCCTGGCTGAACACTGGGGGGTTATCATTGGCATCTATTACCAGGATTCTTATCTGAGCAGTACCGCTTCGGGGAGGGTCCCCACCATCTAAGGCAGTCAGTACCAAGTGGTGAGCGCTCTGCGTTTCTCGGTCCAGAGTCTTCTGCAATACTAATTCTGGATATTTGCCACCATCAGGATTGTCTTTCTCCACCAATGAGAAATACTCGTTAGGACTTAGTTGGTATTTGCTCAGCGAATTCATACTAATATCAGGATCTTCTGCAGACTCAAGAATTGTTCCCATCCCCGGGCTGACAGATTCACTGATTTCTAAGTTTATTTCATCTTTCTGGAATTGAGGGGCGTGGTCATTAATATCCTCAATCACCACAATGATATGAAAAATATTTAAAGGATTTTCCACCACAGCTTCCAATTGCAACTCACATCTTCTTCTCTCTTTGCATATTTGCTCACGGTCTATTCGGTCCTTCACAAGTAAGTCCCCGCTCTTCGCGTCTACGCTGAAGTGCAGCTTCTCCGCGCTAACTCGCAGCTTGCGAGCCGACACATCCAGGACACTGAGCCCTAGATCCTTAGCGAGGTTCCCCACCACCGAGCCCTTGGCCAGCTCCTCCGGAATCGAGTAGCGGATCGGCTCACACAGCGCGGGGTAGAACAAAGGCAGCAGCAAGGGAAATAGTACCTGCCGCGGGCCGGCCCGGCGCCTCTGCGCGCAGCTCCCTCCCATCGTTCGCTTGGGTTCTCGCTGGGTCCCCGCTTTTCCAGCTGGAGAAAGTGCACTCTACCGCGCTAAAAGAGCATTCGGCCCAGGACAGGAGGAGTCCCGGGTCTCGGAGCTGGGAATCTGGTGTGCTGGGCAAAGTCTGCCCAGCCGGGAGCCTCTGCGTGTGTGCTGGTTTTCTTCTTTCTGTTGTTGGCTGCGCAGGGAATCCTAGGCTAGAGGCTGAGGGATCCCCGGCGTCAGCGCTTGCTCTGCACTGGCCGACAGCGGCGCCCAGAGGCTCCGTGTGGGACTGCAGCTTGACTTTATCTCTTTCAAGGAATTTTTTGAGTTGACAACCAAAATATTTGAATCTTATTCCTCAGTGATTCCTTTACATCAGGAAATATATTTCCACGTGGTCATAACTAGCTCATCTTTTTATGTACTAAAATTTACATATATCTTGAATAAATGAATATTTTTTCTTCAAAATTTAAAGAGGCACAAAAGAATATAGCATGAAGGTTTATAGGTCTCCTACCCTATGGCCCATTGCTCTCCACTTCCTCCATCCAGAGGCAGTCATTCTTGTTCCTTTTAAGAGTAATTATCTATGAAGCTGGAAGTACTGAAGATAAGCAACATTTTTTTTTGTCTTCAATTCTAACCTATATTCACCTAGAAAGTAATAATTCCTAATTTCATATTTAAGTACTGGAATGTAACCATTGCTCTAGTCATTACCATCATCCAGGGTGTCCTGTATTGCTTTTAAATAACCATATTTAAAAATATTTTCTTACAATAGCTACAATGTCAAAAGAGTAGTTTTTTTTTTTTAAATCTGTATTTTTCATTTGAGATGAATGCACAATTTTGACTCTTATGAACACAAATATGAAATAATAGTTTCAAAGGTTTAATAGTTAATAACTATGATCCTAAAGAGTGTGCTTTCCTTCCACAGACCTATCATTGAACAAATGTTGACTGGCCTGAAAAAAGTCATGGTCTTCAAAGGGTCTTGAGAAACTTTGGAATGCTTTTTGACCTTATGCTACCACATTTAGTAGAATATTAGTAATGAAATTAACAGATCAACCTAATACATCACTATTTTCATTGAACTAAATGAACTCATCAGTACCTCCACTGATCCTTTGTTTAGGTAATTTCCCTTACTTATTTGCATATATTATTTTCTTTTTTATTTTTGGTGCTTATATTCTGATCTGCAGAAATGGCATTTCTTTCTTGACTCTAAGTTTATTTTGCCTCTCAATTTCAGAATTTTCAGAGTTTCAGGTGTTTGCCTCCCTATACATTAAACAGCCACTGAAATAGCTTTGTCATATATCTGTTGCTCCTGTTCTTGGGAACATGTACAAATTTATCTGTCTTCCCAATCCATATTTACTTTCAGCCTTAGTGATTAGAACATTTAACAAAAAAGACAAAAGCAGAACCCCAAATGTTCTAATTTCACCCTCTATAGCCTCTTCAGGATCCCTATTGAGCAACACAAGTTACATTAAAATGCTGTATCTTCCACATAGTAGTGGGAAATTAGAGAATTGTATGCAAAAAGGATGCTTCAGTGTTATCAGGTATAAATAGGGCAGGAAAAATCTAAGTATACATTGTTATAAATAAGTTAATTCAATATTAATGAAAAACAGTATATTCAACTGCAACTATCGCCACAAAGTATAAATTTAAAAACATATAAAAGGTAGTTTGGAAAAGGCCTATTGCTCTTCTCCTTGGGAAGAGCTGCGTTGAGTAATCTTGGATTTGGGTTGTGTTTCCAGAGACCATTTCTTTCTGATACTTACCTATTCTTACCAGACTGCCTTCAGAACAAGAGGGATGCTTAAGGGGCTGTAGTTTCAATGTGTGACCACCCAGGAGGAAATATAAATCGACAGACACTTCTGTATGGAAGTCTGTCTTAAGAATTGTCAATATTGTACTCAACAACACTATAAACTACAAGGTTCTGCAAAGCTAATCATAACAAAGCCTGATGACATACAGGCCTTGATTGAGACTAGGTGAATTTTACCAGAAAGTTAAAAAAAAACCCTTAATAAACATCAAATTCTACTCATCAGTGTTTTAGCATTTGCACTTTCCACTATCATGCTGCAAACTTAAAAGTAAAACCAATCTTTTTTAACAACAGAAAAAGAGTAAAAATAAAAGTAAAACTCACTGGAACCAATGGGGTATCCTCTAAAGGAAACTTCGAATCATTTAACAAAGACAAAGGATCCTTTTTCTCACAGCTCTCCCGGCTGATGAGCGTGTCAGCGTAGTTGGGCTGGGGGAAGATCAGGTGACTCTTCCGCGAGTCCGCGGTGAGGGAGACCTCGTGGGAATAGGTCTGCAGGAAAGCCCGCACCCCGTCCACGCCCACAAAGTGCGAGCCGGGCACGCCTGTCAAGCCGCCTCCTGAAGCCTGCAGCAGGCGTGACTTGTGCCAGCGCCGCAGCCTGAGCGCCAGCAGCACGATGACGAAGGCCAGGAAGACGCAGGAGACCGCAGCCACCGCTACCACCAGGTACAGAGTGAGGTCTGAGGTTCCAGAGTTAGCCAGAGACTCGAGGCTGCTGAGGTCCGCCAGGACTTCGGGGATGCTGTCGGCCACGGCCACCGTGAGCGTGACGGTGGCCGAGAGAGGGGGCTGGCCGTGGTCCTGGACGGCCACCACGAGGCTTTGCTTGAGCGCGTCTCTGTCCAGCAGGGCCCGCGCCGTGCGCACCTCGCCGGTGTGCAGCCCCACCGCGAAGAGTCCCGGCTCGCTGGCCTTGAGCAGGCGGTAGGACAGCCAGGCGTTCTGGCCCGAGTCTCTGTCCACCGCCACCACCTTGGTCACCAGGTAGCCGGGCTCTGCGGAGCGGGGCGCCAGCTCCACGCCAGTGGAACCGTCTGTGGGGAGGGCGGGGTACAGGATCTCGGGCGCATTGTCGTTCTGATCCAGCACAAACAGGCTCAACGACACATTGCTGCTGAGTGGAGGATCCCCGCTGTCGCTGGCTGTCACCTGCATCTGTAGCTCATGGAATTGCTCATAGTCAAAGGATCTGAGTGCATACAGGACGCCAGTGTCTGAGTTGATGGATATGTATGAGGACAGAGGTGCCCCCTGGATGGTGTCTTCAGCCAGGGAGTAAATAATCCGAGCATTCTCTTTGCTGTCCGGGTCCAGCGCTGTCACTGAGAAGATGGAGGCACCCCTGGCGTTGTTCTCTGGGATATAGGTAAAGTAGGATACATGAGAGAAGGTAGGTGGGTTGTCATTGATATCTGCCACTTGTAGCATAAAGTGAATTTCCGTTGATAGAGGTGGACTTCCCCCATCTGTGGCTGTTACTGTGATATTGTAAGAGGATACCTGTTCCCTGTCAAGGGCTCTGTGTATCACCAATCTGTAATAACTATCAATGGACTTTTCTAATTTAAATGGTAGATACGCCAAAATTGAACAGGTTACCCGTCCATTCTGCTCAGAATCTAAATCATGCACATTTAAAAGGGCTACGACTGTTCCCAGAGGTGAATCTTCAGTCACTGGACTAAATAGAGACGTGATGGCTACCTCTGGACTGTTGTCATTTACATCTTCTACTGTAATCAGCACTTTTGCAGTTGCAAGATATGCTCCTCCATCTTCTGCTTGTATTTCTATTTCATAGAAACCAGTTTCTTCATAATCTAGATTTTCTGATATTTTTATTTCTCCAGTATATTTGTTTAGTTGGAACTTCAACAATTGCGTATCAGGTAATTTTCGGAATGAATATGTCACTTCTCCATTGGCACCTTCGTCCCTGTCGGTGGCTGTGACTGTCAGCAGCTGAGTGCCCACAGGCAAATTCTCAGGAACACTCACTCGGTATTCTGGTAAGGTGAAGACCGGCGCGTTGTCATTTGTATCGAAGACAGTCACGCTGACGAGAACAGTGCCAGATCGGAGAGGGTCACCCCCGTCGGAGGCGGTGAGGACCAGGTGGTGAATGGCCTCTTCCTCGCGATCTAGGGCATGCTCCAGTACCAGCTCCGGGTACTTGACGCCATTGGCACGGCTCTGAACTCTTAGGGAGAAGTGCCTATTGGGGCTGAGCTGATAGCTCTGCAGGGAGTTCACGCCCACATCCGGATCAATAGCTTCCGGGAGAGGAAAACGCATTCCCGTGGCGACATTTTCATTAATTTTTACGTCTAGATTTTCTGCTTGGAATTTTGGAGCATTGTCATTTATATCAGTTACTTCTATTTCTATCCCAAAAAGTTTCACCCTTTCTTTCACAAGGATATTAAAACTCACCAGGCACCGCGCGCTCTGAGCGCAGAGCTCCTCCCGGTCTATCCTGTCCGCGGTGACCAAGCTGCCGCTGCGCGGGTCCAGAGAGAAAAGCTGCGTCCTACCTCTGGAGACTATGCGGACTCCGCGCTCCGCCAGCTCTCCGGGCGCCAGCCCCAAGTCTTTGGAGATGTTGCCCACGAAAGAGCCTTTCTCTAATTCCTCAGGAATTGAGTAGGAGATCTGCCGGGCTCCAGCCTCCCATGGAATCCCGAGGAAGAGGCAGAGCAAGACCAGCTCACTGCAATCCTTTGATTCCTTTGAGCGATTCCTTTGAGCGGCCATTGTAGTCTGGTTACAGAATTCTGCAAAGTCCTCACTGGACACGTTGTGTGTTTAAACCGGTTCCTTTGTCTTTCTATGGCTTCAGGGTGTCTCTGTAGCCTGAGCACTTTAAATTCTGGAGTGAGCTTCCCTGCAGCCCAGCAGCAGGTTTGTGGGGCTTTGTGTAGTTGGAGCCCTGAGAATCCGGATTGAGCTCTGGCTGCGTTTTCTCTCCTAGTAGGTGAACAGCGGCGCTCAGAGCCCTAAGAAGTTACTGCACCCAAGTTATACATGGACTGGAAAGTAAACTCCATTCTGTCGGATTATTATATTTTACATAGATTCTTTGGTTTCCCCACTCCTATCTTTAAATAATTTACTATATGTAGGTTTCTTACTGGAGGTGTGACAAAGTGGAGTGAAAATATTGTAAATATTTCACAATAATGTTTGGTTAAATATATATTTGCAACACGTTTTCCCAACAGAAATGTACATACTGTAATAAAAGGTAAATAATACTTATTTTAGGTCATATGAGTGTCTAGGTATATTCAGAAAAGTGTTATAATTTAAAATTGTGATTTAAATAGTCCAATTTTATTTAGCACACATTCATACAAGACTATATTAAATAAACTCTTCATGACATAGTTCACTCTGAAGCTTTATAATTTTAACTACTTAATTCATTAAATTTATTTAGCTTAGGATTATGTAAGAGGTTTTTAAAGTACTCTTCTAGAATAGTTTTACTGAGCCTTAATGAACCTTTTTGTGTAAAACGTACTTTATCTTATAAGGATATAAGTTAAGTGGACCTATTTAAATGATTAAGCAGGCAATCACAAACTAAAATGAACATACATTACAGTTGCAAATTAAAATGTCTGCATTGTAATGAGAAAAGAAATATGTAGAATTTGAAGTACTGAAAGTTTTAGAAAACAAAGTTAGATGTAGTGATATAGGTTTTCAACAAGTAAGTGTTTATGTCAAATGACCTGTTTTCATCAGAGCATTAATACCAGTATAAATAATCTCTTCTCTTAGGCAGTTTGTATGAGAGGCCAAAGTCCAGTGGTTCACATATCTTCAACTGTGTGTGCCCATCAACCCAGTAGCAATTATTCCCTCAAATGCAAAGGGTATAGAAGTTTACTTCTTTCACACAGAGAACAGGATGTTCAGAAGTGTTTATGTCACTATGCCTTCCAAGTATAGAACTCTTCAAAGATTTTATCTTTTTTCTTCAAAAATCTTCTATCAGCGAATCAGAGACAGAGACTGAGTGCAACAGCAATAGTATTTCATTTCATTTCTTAGAAATGTCTTTTTTTTTTTTTTTTTTTTGAGACAGGGTCCCGCTTTGTCACCCAGGCTGAAGTGCAGTGGCACAATCATAGCTCACTGCAGCCTAGACTTCCTGGGCTCAAGCGATTCTCCCACTGCAGCCTCCAGAGTAGCTGAGACCACAGAAATGTGCCACCACACCTTGCTAATTTTTAAATTTTCGGAAGCAATGGGGTCTCCCTATGTTGCCCAGGCTGGTCTCAAATTCCTGGGCTCAAGAGATTCTCCACCTCCACCTCCCAAAGTGCTGGGATTACAGCACACTTGGCCCTGCCTGCATATTTATTTACTTTAGAGACAGGGTCACACTCTGTCACCCAGGCTGGAGTGCAGTGGCAAGCTGACCTCCTAGGACTGCAACCTTGACCTCCTAGGACCAAGCAGTCCACCCAGCTCAGCCTCTCAAGTAGCTGGGACCACAGGGGAATGCTACCACACTCTGCTAATGGTTTTGTTTTATTTTTGTTTTAGTAGAGATGGGGGGTCTCCCTATATTGCCCAGGCTGGTCTCAATTCTTGGGTTCAAGTGATACTTTCTGCTTCAGCCTCCAAAAGTGCTGTGATTATAGGTGTGAGCCACTGGGCCTGCCTTCTGAATATTTTTAAACTTTAAAAATATATAAATAAGATATGGTAAATTCACTAAGTCTTGGCAAATTTGAATAGATAGGTTACTTGTTTGTTTTCTTAGGTGCCAAGACCACTGCTTCTGTTCGATAGTCAGAACTTGACAAAATATGGTGGCTCACACCTGTAATCCCAGCACTTTGAGAGGCCAAGTTGGGAGGATCATGAGGTCAGGAGTTTGAGACCAGCCTGGTCGACATAGTGAAACCCCATCTCTACTAAAAATACAAAAAATTTAGCCATGGTGAGGGGCGCCAGTAATCCCAGCTACTTGGGAGGCTGAGGCAGGAGAATCGCTTGAACCCAGAAGGCGGAGGTTGCAGTGAGCTGAGATCGCACCCCTGCACTCCAGCCTGGGCAACAGTGAGAGACTCCATCCCAAAAAAAAAAAAAGACAAAGACTAAATATCTTCAATCAGGTGACATTCTACAATTGACAAAACATTGAGAAAAGATGATAAAAAGCTATGAGTTTTAAACATATAATTCTAGATATGAAAATAAAGTAGTATGCCTAAAATATGAGAAACTAGTAGACTATTAGATAAATCACACACAAAAAAGAGAAACTCACCGAAGTTAGAGTCTCAGAATGTGAAGTCAAATCCTCCCCACCATGAGGTGGAATTAAGGCTCCAGGAGAAACACTGCAAACCATGTCTTCATTGGAATGTATGGGTGCACTACATTTTAGGAAATTAAACTCTTTTGTACCCGTATGTGCAATGCACAGATTATAAGAATAAGGCAAAGTCCCCTCACTGTAGTTGGGGGGAACTACAGGTCCAGACTTGACACAGAGACCAGGATGGAAGCAGTCCCAAGTAGTAGGGCTGAGAGAGCGTCGCAGGCGCAAGGCAATGGCCAGAATCACCGCAAGGAGGAAGAGCACTGAGATTAAGGCCAAGGCCACCACCAGGTAAAACTGTAGCTCAGCCTGGGGGTCAGAGAGTACAGGGCGATTGTACTCTCTGAGGTCTGGCAGTATCTCTTGCAAGTTGTCTGCGAAGACCAGATGCAGGGTGGCGGTGGCAGAGAGTGGCGGCTGTCCACCATCACGCACAGTGACCAGCAGGCGCTGGCGGGCTGCGTCCCTGTCGCCTAAGGCTCGAGCCATGCGCACCTCACCAGTGCGCAGCCCCAGGCTGAAGAGCCCGGGCTCGCTGGCCTGCAGCACGTGGTAGGATAGCCAGGCGTTGTGTCCTGAGTCGGCGTCCACCGCTACCACCTTAGTCACTAGGTAGCCGGGCTCTGCAGAGCGAGGCACCATGTCGAAGAGCGCGGAGCCGTCGGGACCCAGAGCTGGGTACAGCACTCGCGGTGCGTTGTCATTGCGGTCTCCCACCAACACGCGCAGGCTCACGTTGGCGCTGAGCGCGGGCGAGCCATGGTCGCGGGCTTGCAGCGTGAGCTCGAAGGCGCGCAGTTGCTCGTGATCAAAGGCGCGCTGCGCGAAGACCATCCCGCTCTGCGCGCTCACGGACACATATGACGACAGCGCCAGGGGTTCTAGGTCACTTGCCACGATAGAGTAGGAGATGTGGCCGTTGAGCCCCAAATCCAGGTCAGAGGCGCTCACTTGCGCAATGGAGGCTCCTGGC
This sequence comes from Macaca nemestrina, assembly GCF_043159975.1. Classification (NCBI taxonomy): domain Eukaryota; kingdom Metazoa; phylum Chordata; class Mammalia; order Primates; family Cercopithecidae; genus Macaca; species Macaca nemestrina. The sequence continues at coordinate 39,050,572 of NC_092130.1, forward strand.
GGGTTGTTCTCGGCCACATGAACCACGTAGGACGTCTGGTGGAAAACTGGGGCGTTGTCGTTGATGTCAGTGACATACAAGGTGATGCTTCTACTGGAAGAAAGGGGCGGCTTGCCCCTGTCAGTGGCTACGATGGTTACATTGTATTCTGGTGTCTGCTCTCGGTCCAGGGCTCCATCTGTCACCAGCTTGTAGTAGTTATTGGAAGAAGAATAAATCTTGAATGGAATGTCTGTTTCTATATTACACCTGACTTCTCCATTTCCTCCGAAATCCAGGTCCCGTGTTTTGAAGAGGGCAACAACCATTCCTGGAGGAGAATTCTCCAAAATCTGATCAGAGAGAGAAGTTATGATTATTTCTGGGTTGTTGTCGTTTTCATCCAGGATTTCTATGATTACTTTACACTGGGCAGAGAGACCACCTCCGTCCTTCGCTTCCACTTCCATGGTGTACCTTTCTACATCTTCAAAATCAAATGACTGGTTATTTTTAATCATACCTGTTTTCTCATCCAATAAGAACATATGTTTTGTGCTCTGGGCAGTGCTTCGGAAGTAGTAGTTTATCTCGGCATTGACCCCCTCATCCTGGTCAGTGGCTGTCACTTGCAACACAGGGGACCCAGGGGGCAGATTTTCACTAACACTAATTCTATATTCGTCTCTGCTGAAAACCGGGGGGTTATCATTGGTGTCCTTGACAGAAATTTGTATGTGAGCGGTGGCACTTCTTGGTGGGTCACCTCCGTCCAAGGCAGTCAATATCAAGCTATGAGATCTCTGTTCTTCCCGGTCTAGGAGTTTCTCCAGAGATAACTCTGGGTATTTGCCACCGTCGGAATTAACTCTAACCATTAATGAAAAATAAGGATTAGAGTTTATCTTATAATCTTTAATTGAGTTTATGTTTATATCGGGATCCGTGGCAGGGTCAAGCGATATTCGTGCACCAGCGGATGCAGATTCGAAAATTTCTAAATGTATTTCCTTTTTATCAAATTGAGGGGCGTGGTCATTAACATCCTCAATCACCACAATGATATGAAAAATATTTAAAGGATTTTCCACCACAGCTTCCAATTGCAACTCACATCTTCTTCTCTCTTTGCATATTTGCTCACGGTCTATTCGGTCCTTCACAAGTAAGTCCCCGCTCTCCGCGTCTACGCTGAAGTGCAGCTTCTCCGCGCTAACTCGCAGCTTGCGAGCCGACACATCCAGGACACTGAGCCCTAGATCCTTAGCGAGGTTCCCCACCACCGAGCCCTTGGCCAGCTCCTCCGGAATCGAGTAGCGGATCGGCTCACACAGCGCGGGGTAGAACAAAGGCAGCAGCAAGGGAAATAGTACCTGCCGCGGGCCGGCCCGGCGCCTCTGCGCGCAGCTCCCTCCCATCGTTCGCTTGGGTTCTCGCTGGGTCCCCGCTTTTCCAGCTGGAGAAAGTGCACTCTACCGCGCTAAAAGAGCATTCGGCCCAGGACAGGAGGAGTCCCGGGTCTCGGAGCTGGGAATCTGGTGTGCTGGGCGAGGTCTGCCCAGCTGGAAGCTTCTGTGTGTGTGCTGGTTTTCTTCTTTCTGTTGTTGGCTGCGCAGGGAATTCCTAGGCTGGAGGCTGAGGGATCCCCGGCGTCAGCGCTTGCTCTGCACTGGCCGACAGCGGCGCCCAGAGGCTCCGTGCGGGACAGCAGCCCGGTTTTTCATTTTGAATTCGGTCTCCAAAATGTATATATTCTTCGAAAATGCAGGTGTACGTTCCCCCCAAATTTTGCTCTCACCATAGTATTATAGTAGATATTTCTATGCTTTGTGTTGCAAATAAATGTATTATGCACAATTTCAAACTTATACAACAGTAGGGAGTATATGTAGTGAACCTTCACATAGCCCACCCCACCTTCAACAATGATCACCACAAAGCCATTCTTTGTCAATATATACTGCGCTCCCCCATTATTTTTAAGTAATGCAAGTATAGAATGTCAATCAATGCTTCTTTTTAAGATGAGACATTAAGGTCAAGAATTTTATCTTTCAGCTTATGTTCTACAATCTGTTACCAATGCACAATAAGTTAAGTCCTACATAGTTCAAGAAAAAAAGAAGTAAACATTTTCCATACTCCGCTCAGTTATCTGTCTGGTGAGCCTTGTGTTCTGGTTTTAAGGGCAAGAGACATTTTTGTAGTATTGAATAGTAACTACCTACCATGACATATAAGCCTTCATGGATATCTGTTATGTTTTCCTCAAATTAACACACATTTCAATATTTATAAATACTAAGTATGAAGGTTACTCCTCAGAACAGAAATTGTAATAATTTTCTTGTTATATGGTTAAAAATATGAGCCTGAAGGATGCTTTATTTTTTGCTACCCGCTTCAGGGGGAAGACGTGTTTGAAATAATTAAAATGTCTGTATGTCATAAAGGATTTCCAGACAGTTTAGCTTTTTTTTCCTTAAAAATAAAGCAACAGAAACCCAAGTAATTGCAAACAAATAAAATAATTCTTCATTTCCACAGAAATGCCAGCAGTCATCAATGTATCTATGGATCACATGTTTAGCATAGAATTTTGACTCAACTTCAAAGCTTATTTTCAAATGTCTTGTGAAATGTTATTTACTACTTGAAATGACACTATGTTTAAAATAACACTAAATAATACATTATTCTCTTCCTTATAGCTAAAAACAGTAAAAGAGTTTTAGAATCTTCCCAGCAGTTCCTGAGACTATTTTCTTAAATTATATCTGATATGCAAGTTCATTTCTAGCCTCAAAAGTTGGAGAATTGAGCCAGAAATAACATATAAGTGAAAGAAATATTTTTATTTCCTTGTTTTGTCATTTCACAGTGTCCAGTCTCAGAAATTTCTCTTGAGCAAGCATATACTATAGAAAAGAAGAATGTCCTACTATTCTTCATAATTTAACATTAAAGTGTTAGGAAATTAAGACCTTTGAAGATATGAGAATAAAAAGTGTTACAACTTTCACCATTAAAGGGAAAAAAATTGGCTTACTAGGATTTGGAAGTGGATAACTGAAGTTTGAATCTTCATCAGAAAATATCTATAAATACAAACAGACTTTACACACTTGTGATCTGAAAAATATAACCTCAAAGGGGTGTTTTCTTATCATAGAAATGGAAGAATAGAAGCAATAAATCTGGGCTTTCAGCTTTTTCTCTAAGAAGAATACATTTACCTTTCTATCAGTTAACCCTTACAAACATAGTATGACCTGAATAAATGATCTTAGGAGTAAGAATTTGCTGGGTGAGGTGGTTTACACCTCACCCAGTGCTTTGGGAAACTGAAGCAGGAAGATCATTTGAGACCACCCTGGGCAACATAACTTGCTAGTCCTCCCACCTCAGGCCTAGCTACTGTGAAGGTTGAGGTGGGAGGATCGCATAAGCCCAGGAGGTTGAGACTGCAGTAAGCTTTACTCACACCACTGCATTCCACCCTGGACAACAGAATGACACCCCCATCTCTTAAAAAAAAAAAAAAAAAGGAGTAAGAATTTTATGATGTGAGTCCACTGCAACCAATCAAGCAACCCTACCCAAAAAGCCCACATCAATACAGGCTGAGAGCTGCCCCATGAAAAATGGTTTACGTTGACAGCAAGGTTAATTATGAGAACATGAAAATTATATCAGCAAATATAACGAATAAATGCCTCCTTTTGATGTTGGAGCAACAATTAGGCTCAGTGAAAAGTGATGAGAAACACACTGATATCAACTTATACTACCTTAAGTACAAACAGTTAAAGAGAAAGCTAACTATAATAGAAAGTAAAGGGCCAGGTGCAGTGGCTTACGCCTGTAATCCCAGCACTTTGGGAGGCTGAGGTAGGTGGATCACTTGAGGTCAGGAGTTCAAAACCAGCCTGGCCAACATGGTGACACCCTGTCTCTACTAAAAACACACAAAAAATTAGCCGGGCATGGTGGCACGTGCCTGTAGTCCCAGTTATTCTACTTGGGAGGCCTGTAGTCCCAGTTATTCTACTCTAGTTCCAGCTACTCTACTTGGGAGGCTGAGGCAGGAGAATCGCTTGAACTTGGGAGGCGGAGGTTGCAGTGAGCTGAGATCACACCACTGCACTCCAGCCTGGGCAACAGAGTAAGACTGTCTCAAAAACAAAACAAAACAAAAAACAAACAAACAAACCCAAAAAAAAAAAAAAAAAAAAGAAAGAAAAAAACTGAACTCACCGGAACCAATGGGGTGTCTTCTATAGGAAACTTGGAATCAACTGAGACACACAAAGGCTCATTTTTCTCATAGCTCTGCTGGCTGATGAGTGTGTCTGCATAGTTGGGTTGGGGGAAGATCAGGTGGCTCTTCCTTGAGTCAGCAGTGAGGGAGAACTCCTGAGAATAGGTCTGTAGGAAAGCTCTAACCCCATCTACACCCACAAAGTGTGAGGTGGGCACACCAGCCAACCCATCACTTGTAGCCCGCAGCAGACGTGAGGCGTGCCAGTGCCTCAGGCTGAGGGCCAGCAGCATGATAACGAAGGTGAGGAAGACACAGGAGACCACTGTGACAGCCACAACGAGGTAGAGGGTAAGGTCTGAGGCCTCCAAGTCTGCAGGGATCTGAAGACTGCCCAGGTCAGCCAGGATGTCTGGGATGCTGTCAGCTATGGCTACTGTGAGCGTGACAGTGGCGGAGAGAGGGGGCTGGCCATGGTCCTGTACAGCCACCACAAGGCTCTGTTTGAGCACATCTCTATCTAGCAGGGCCCGAGCTGTGCGCACTTCACCTGTGTGCAGCCCCACCGAGAAGAGCCCTGGCTCACTGGCCTTGAATAAGTGGTAGGACAGCCAAGCATTCTGGCCTGAGTCTCTGTCCACTGCCACCACCTTGGTCACCAGGTAGCCAGGCTCTGCAGAGCGGGGTGCCAGCTCCACACCAGTAGAACCATCAGTGGGGAGGGTGGGGTACAGGATTTCCGGGGCATTGTCGTTCTGGTCCAAAACAAATAGTCTCAATGACACATTGCTGCTAAGTGGTGGGTTTCCACTGTCACTTGCCCTCACCTGCATTTGCAAATCTCTAAACTGCTCATAGTCAAAGGAGCACAGAGCATACAGCACGCCAGTCTCTGAGTTAATAGAGACATAAGTGGAGAGAGGAGACCCTTGGATGATATCCTCTGCCAAGGAGTAAATAACTCTAGAATTCTCATTGCTATCAGGGTCATAGGCGATCACCGAGAAGATGGAAGTACCTCTGGCATTGTTTTCCGGGAGGTAGACTGAGTAGGAGGCTTGAGAGAAGGCAGGTGGATTATCATTGATGTCAGTCACTTGCAGAGTGATGTGAATTTCTGTGGACAGGGGCGGAGTTCCTCTGTCTGTTGCAGTCACCGTGATATTATATTCTGAGGCTTTTTCTCGGTCAAGAATTTGGGCCGTCAACAATCTATAATAATCTTCTTCTGAATTTTCTAATTTAAAAGATAGATTCTCCTGGATAGAACAGACAACTTGACCATTCTTCCCCGAGTCTCGGTCATGAGCATTGAAAAGAAGAATTACTGTTCCCTGAGGTGCATCTTCTCTCACTGGGCTAAACAGAGATGTAATGGTCACTTCAGGTCTATTGTCGTTTACATCTTCCACTGAAATGAACACTTTTGTCCACCCTTTCAATCCCCCACCATCTTCAGCTTGTATTTCCATTTCATAAAATGAACATTCTTCATAATCTAGACTTTTTGCTATTGATATTTCCCCAGTATTTTCATTAAGCTGGAATAACAGAGATTGTTTTTCATTAATTTTCCAGAATTTGTATGCCACTTTTCCGTTGGTTCCCTCATCCAGATCGCTGGCTGTTGCAGTAAGCAGCCAGGTGCCTGGGGGCACGTTTTCAAGGACTTTCACTCTGTAAATCGGTTGAGCAAAAACCGGGGCATTATCATTTGTATCCAATACTGTCACATGGATGCGCACGGTGCTGGAACGACGCGGCTTGCCGCCATCTGAGGCCGTGAGGACCAGGTGGTGAGCAGCCGCCTCCTCCCTGTCCAGGGCTCGCTCCAGCACCAGCTCTGGGTTTATGGCTCCATTGTCTCCAGTCTGCACGTTCAGGGAGAAGTGGTGATTGGGGCTGAGCTGGTAGCTCTGGAGGGAGTTCACGCCCACATCCGGGTCAACAGCTTCTGGGAGTGGATAACGTGCTCCAGGAACCGCGACTTCGTTAATTTTTACTTCCAGACTTTCCGCCTGGAATTTTGGGGCACTGTCGTTAATATCAGTTACTTCTATTTCTATTCCGTACAATTTCACTCTGTCTTCAACCAGGACTTTAAAGTTCACCAGACACCGCGGGCTCTGGGCACACAGCTCCTCCCGGTCTATCCTACCCGCGGTGACCAAGCTGCCGCTGCGCGGGTTCAGAGAGAAAAGCTGCGTCTTACCTCTGGAGATGATGCGTACTCCGCGCTCCGCCAGCTCCCGGGGCTCCAGAGCCAGGTCCTTGGAGATGTTGCCCACAATATAGCCCTTTTCTGTCTCTTCAGGCACTGAGTAGCGAATCTGACTGGCCCTGGCCTCCCATAGCATCCCCAGGAGCGAGCATAGCAGGACTAATCTTCCGCGGAGCTGGCATTTGGTTGGAGCTGCCATTGCTGCCTTGCTTTGGAATTTTCTCAAAATACTCTCTGTGCGCGCTGCTTCATCAGGTTCTTTCTTCCCTCCTGCGAAGTATGGTGATCCTTTTCCTTAGGAGAAAGCCAGAGTGCCCTAAGTTAAGAGGCTGAGTTTTGCTGCAGTCTGGGAGCAGGTTTGTGGGATCTGCCGGGTTTTGTGTAGTCACATAACTGGAAATCCGGTTGGAGTCCTGATTTTTGCTTAGAGTTGATCAACAGCGGCGCTCAGAGTCCTAAGTCGTTACTACACCCACTGATGTGTAACAGATGGCTGATAGAGAAAACACTACTCTTTTCTAATTATGATTTTAGATTTCTCCAATTGTTTCTTGCATTTGTATTTCAAAAGCAATCTATTTTTTAGATATCTGAGTTGTAAATAAAGTGGAATAAAATTTCTGTGTGTAATTAAATCACAAACCATCGCTTAATATTAATTTACTCTTATTCTTGGTAGAATTTTGCACTCTATTTCTAGATATGTAAATTATTATAATTTCCTTTTTACGATGCTTCAATTTTTTCTGTACATCAACAATTTTCTGAAGTAATTTTTATGTTCAATCTTGTTTGGAAATACATTCATTTTTAATTTTTATACCTATATTATATATTTGTAAATGTAAAATATATGATTGTATTGAATACATATATAAGGATACATTATCCACTTTGAAATTATTTTCCGGGGTTAATTTATTTTGGTGGTAAAATTCCTGGAAAAACGTTTCTTTTAAATTTTTGTGTTATAAAAGTAATGTTAATTCAGCAATAGTTACAGATGTTCTCACCTAATATTGCTAAATAGGAACAGGATTAAAGTTTTTTGGAAATTTTTACATTTTTGTGATTGCTTAAACTTTTCTGCTATTTCAAAAAATGCTTAATTTTTAAATGTGAATACGTAATGCATGCACAGAATGTGTTTCAATGATTCAAATGCACGTACACTGAAAAGCAAGTTTCTATTTTAATCCTCCATCAATAAATTATGCAATTTTAAAGTTGTTTTAAACATTATTCTAAGGGTCATTTAAACTTATATAATAATCTGGGAAAAAGAACACAAAATATACAACAAAGAAAACTACTGAAAGGTTAAAAATCTCAGCGTTTACTGAATCACATACTAAGGGAAACCAAGCAAAATACTTATACCATGTAATGGGAGCTTTGTATGTACACAAGACTAGTAGTTTTTGTCTTAAAAATGGAATAATTCTGCATTCTCCTTCTTTCCTACAAGGATGTTGAGAAAACATCCAGTCATTTATAGTTAGAGCTCCAAACGACAAGACAAATCCGGTGTGTTTTCCCCCTTCTTCAAGAATATATGTCAGGATTCCGAGCAAGAGAAATTCAGGCAATAGCGATTATATAGAGGTAGAGAAGGATTTTGCATCCAAGAAAACCTGGATAAACTTAGAAATGATTAGGATGATTTGGACCTTCTAAGTTCTGTGAATCAGTCTCTCTCTTTCTCTCGCATACACGTAACATATAGTCTCCTTCTTCTTTTTTTTTTTTTTTTGAGACGGAGTCTAGCTCTGTCGCCCAGGCTGGAGTGCAGTGGCTAGATCTCAGCTCACTGCAAGCTCCGCCTCCTGGGTTTACGCCATTCTCCTGGCTCAGCCTCCCTAGTAGCTGGGACTACAGGCGCCTGCCACCTCGCCCGGCTAGTTTTTTGTATTTTTTAGTAGAGACGGGGTTTCACTGTGTTAACCAGGATGGTCTCAATCTGCTGACCTTGTGATCCGCCCGTCTCGGCCTCCCAAAGTGCTGGGATTACAGGCTTGAGCCACCGCGCCCGGCCTTCTTCTTCTTCTTCTTCTGCTTCTGCTTCTGCTTCTGCTTCCGCTTCTCCTCCTCCTCCTCCTCCTCCTCCTCCTCCTTCTGCTTCTTTTTTTTGAGACGGAGTTTCGCTCTTGGAGAGATCTCAGCTCACCACAACCTCTGCCTCCCAGGTTCAAGCAATTCTCCTGCCTTAGCCTCCTGAGTAGCTGGGATTACAGGCACCTGCCACCACACCCAGCTAATTTTTGTATTTTTAGTAGAAACGGGGTTTCACCATGTTGGCCAGGCTGGTCTTGAACTCCTGACCCCGTGATCCACCCGCCTTGGCCTCGGCCTCCCAAAGTGCTGGGATTACAGGCATGAGCCACTGCACCTGGCCAACATATAGTATTTTTAATTAAATTTTAGGAGATTCAAAAATCATAAATCCATTAGGTAGGAATAAGAAAGTATATATAAGGAACATGAGAAAGAGATGGAAACTATGGGTGAAATCAGTGAAGAAAGACAACTACTAGCAGTTTCTTTGCTTTGAAAGATGAACTAAATGATTACATACATTAAATTTAATATTTATCTACAGATAATAAAATATAAACATGTTAAAGAATGAGACAATCAATGGGTAAAAGCTAATTTCATTAGCTTTGAGAAAGAGGACAAAAAAACCAAATGTTTTTGCTAGCTAGGAAGCTAAAAGCAAACTGTCACTACTTCGTAAACCTATAAGCCTACTTCTTTTATGTGACAATAACAACTCACAATTCACTGCTCCTCTTAAAGAATGGTTGGACAGCTTTTCTGAGCAGCTACAACTTTCCTAAGACAACTCATTAGACCTGAAAATGTACGGTATTTTCATGTAAATACAGAAAATTGGGTGGGTAATGAAAAAGAATAGACATAAATAAAACTCACCAACTCAGGATGGGAAGTCGACTCACTGGAATTACAAAGTGGAAATAAGGCCCCAGATGAATCACCACAAAGTATGTCTTGTCCTGAACTCAATTGCTCACTACATTTTAGGAAATTAAACTCCGTCTTTCCTGTATGTGCAACACATAGGTTGTAGGAATAAGGCAAAGTCCCCTCGCTGTAGTTGGGGGGAACCACAGGTCCAGACTTGACACAGAGACCTGGTTGGAAGCAGCTCCAGGCAGCGGGGCTGGAGGAGCGTCGCAGGCGCAAGGCAATGGCCAGAATCATGGCCAGGAGGAAGAGTACTGAGATCAAGGCCAAGGCCACCACTAGGTAAAACTGCAGCTCAGCCTGGGGGTCAGAGGGTACGGGGCGGTCAGTGATATCCGGCAGCACCTCCTGCAAGCTGTCGGCAAAGACCAAGTGCAGCGTGACGGTGGCGGAGAGTGGCGGCTGTCCACCATCACGCACGGCGACCAGCAGGCGCTGTCGGGCCGCGTCCCTGTCGCCCAAGGCACGCTCCGTGCGCACCTCTCCCGTGCGCAGCCCCAGGCTGAAGAGCCCGGGCTCGCTAGCCTGCAGCACGTGGTAGGACAGCCAGGCGTTGTGTCCTGAGTCTGCGTCCACCGCCACCACCTTGGTCACCAGGTAGCCGGGCTCTGCAGCGCGCGGCACCATATCGAAGAGCGCAGAGCCGTCGGGACCCAGTGCGGGGTACAGCACCCTAGGCGCATTGTCGTTGCGGTCGCCCACCAACACGCGCAGGCTCACGTTTGCACTGAGCGCAGGCGAGCCCTGGTCGCGGGCCTGCAGTGTGAGTTCGAAGGCGCGCAGCTGCTCGTAGTCAAAGGCGCGCTGCGCGAACACCACCCCACTTTGCGCGCTCACGGATACGTAAGAGGCTAGTGCCAGAGGCTCTAGGTCGCTGGCCATGATGGAGTAGGAGACTTGGCCATTCAACCCCAAGTCCGGGTCCGAGGCGCAGACTTGCGCGATGGAGGCCCCAGGAGGGTTGTTTTCGGCTACACTGACTAAGTAGGACGCCTGGTGGAAAACCGGAGCGTTGTCGTTGACGTCGCTGATATGCAGGATGACGCTTATGCTGGAGGAGAGGGGCGGCTTGCCCCTGTCTGTGGCTGTGATGGTGACGTTGTACTCCGGGGTCTGCTCTCGGTCTAGGGTTCCATCTGTTACCAACTTATACGAATTTTTGGACGAAGAGATAATCTTGAAAGGGACTTCGCCTTGTAATTGACAATTAACTTCCCCATTTTCCCCAGAATCTTGGTCATGTATTTTGATCAAAGCAATTAGTGTTCCAGGCACCGCGTTTTCCAGAATCATCTCAAGTAGAGAATGGAATGTAACTTCTGGGCTATTGTCATTTTCATCTTGAATATTAATTTCAACTGTACATTGTGCAACCAGTCCACCACCATCCCTCCCTTCTACTATCATTGAATATTCCTTGGTTTCTTCAAAATCCAGTTTCTTTTGAGTGATAATTTCCCCGCTCTTTGAATTCAGACCAAAGATTTGCCCGGTTCTGTAGAAGGAATAAGTAATTTCTGAGTTGATGCCCTCGTCTTGGTCGGTGGCTGACACTTGCAGCACAGTGGTGCCTGGTGGCACGTTTTCCCGAAGGCTGACTCTGTACACATCCCGGTTGAATACCGGGGGATTATCATTGGCGTCAGTTACCTGGATACGGAGCTCAGTGGTGCCGCTTAGGGGTGGGTCTCCACCGTCCAAGGCAGTCAGGACTAAACGATGGTGACTCTGTTGTTCCCGGTCTAAGGTTTTCTCCAATGCCAGTTCCGGGTATTTACTACCATCTTGCTTCTCCTTAATTATTAATGAGAAACTTGGGTTAAGAGAGAGTTTATACTTCTGTAGAGAGTTTAAGCCAGTATCTGCATCTTCTGCTACTTCTAATATAAATCGTGTGCCAGGCTGTGCAGACTCACTTATTTGCAGCTCAAAGGAATTTTGCGTGAATGTTGGCGTGTGGTCATTAATGTCCTCGATCTCCACATTCACGTGATAAAAGTTCAGTGGATTTTCAGCAACAGCCTCAAATTCCAGAGCACAAGCTGGATTCTTCCCGCATATCTCCTCCCTGTCTAGCCTGCTGCTCACAAGCAACTCCCCGCTCTCTGCGCTCACGGTGAAGTAAGGCTTCTCCGAACTGACGCGCAGTTTTCGAGTCGGTAACTCCTGGACGCTGAACCCCAGGTCGGTGGCGAGGTTCCCCACTACGGAGCCCTTGGGCATTTCCTCGGGAATCCTGTAGCGGATCTGCTCACAGAGCGCCGGGCAGAACAAAAGCAGCAGGAAGAGAAAGAGCATTGGCAGCCTCTCAGCCCGGCCCAGCTCCCCAGCGCCGCTCCCCATCCCTCTTGCTCTCCTCAGCTTGCTCACCAGCCTGAAGACGCCGAGTTACAAATAACCTCTTTATTGCAGATTTTCGGATCTCCGAACGGACTTTAGTTCCAGTTCCAGTTCAGGAAAAGATTCTTCTTTTTCCGAGGAGGAAGCGGTGCAAAGGCTGGCGCTGGGGAGTCTGAACCGGGGCTGCCCTGGAAAGCGCGTTGCGGCTGCGCAAGGAGAGCTGGAGGCCAAGCTCTCCACTTTGGCCAACAGCGGCGCCCAGAGTCAGCACTAGGAAACTACAGCCTCTGCTGCTTCAGTTTAACCAGTGCAGTAATTGTATTTGAGGGCCTAACTTAACAAGCCAAGTTTTTACGTTCATATATTTAATTACAAATTGTAACACACTCTTTAAGGTATATTTCTCTGTTTTCCAAATTGTTAGAAATATCACGTTGGGTTTTTATGCAAACCTGCATACATTGGTCCATTCTTTCACCATTCTGCAAACATACCTTGAACTCTTAGCTAGAACTAAGTATTGCCCTTGTCACTGCAATATAATAATTAACATGTTACAGTTCTTGCTCTCAGAGGCTTCATAATATATTGATTTCAAAAACTGATTTTTATTAGCTATGGCGTGTGGAAACACTTTTATCATTCTTCTGTTCATTTATACGATTTCCGACCCCCCAATATTTCTACTGTTGTATATTACACATATTAGGGAAATCTATACTATTTAAAACTATTTTTTAAAGTTGTGGCAATTTTGTACCAATCCTCAAACATCTCCTCTTCCTGACAATATTAACATTCTTTATAAAAATAATTTTTCTTTACTCTTCTACTTCACAAAATATTACTTCAAGTATACTGCCCATATGATGCAGCCAAGAAATGATATACCCTACTACATTGCTCTTCTTCATATCTCAAAATACTTGTCTTATGTCATATCTTTTACAGTACATAAATTCATTCTTAAGAGTTACTGGGGAAATGCTTATCTATTCTGCAATACAAGGTACAAATGGATATTCTAGTGGATTGCATTATTGTCCTATCTATGTACCATCACTGTAGTGAAGAAGTGACTTTGGAATTGGATAAATGAAGCTCATAAGTTTGTTTACATAAATTTATGGAATATAGTGACATTGGTCAACCTTCTTTAGTCAATTTGTCAGATTAATAAAAACAACTAGCCAACATTTTTAGGTAGAGTAAGGATTTTCTTTCCTACCAGGGCAACTTTCATCACAGTTTTTTAAATTGCAAAGTGCCAATAATATGTTGTCCTCTCAAATGTGCATCCAAATGGTACACAAACTATGAAGTTAACTCCCACTCCACTGAATATGCACCACACAGTAGAACACTACACAATCCTTAGGAAATGTCCTTTTCATTAATAACAAACATTTATTAGGTCATCTACTTCTACCTCACGTCAATCAATTCAGGGATTAGCTTTATTCAAATGCTACAAGAAGGTATGCAGGAATATAATAATGGGTAGCCTATACTGACTTTTTACTATTAATATTCTGGTTTTTTTTTTTTGGAGACGGAGTCTCACCCTGTTGTCCAGGTTGGAGTGCAGTGACACAGTCATGGCTCACTGCAACCTCCACCTTCCGGGTTCAAGTGATTCTTTTGCCTCAGCCTCCCAAGTAGCTGGGACCACAGGCACGTGCCACCACGCCCAGATAATTTTTGTAATTTTTAGTAGAGACAGGGTTTCACCATGTTGGCCAGGCTGATCTTGAACTCCTGACCTCGTGATCCACCCACCTCGGCCTCCCAAAGTGCTGGGGTTACAGGCGTGAGCCACCGTGCCCGGCCTAATATTAGTTTTTTTTTTTTTAGAGACAGGGTCTAGTTCTGTCACCTAGGCTGGAGTGCAGTGTCATGATCATAGCTCACTGCAGTTTCAAACCCCAGGGCTCAAGCTGTTCCCCTGCTCCAGGCTCCCGAAGTGCTGGGATTTCAGACATGAGCCACTGTGTCCAGCCAAGACTGAATAACTTAATTGAATTGATCAGCTTATTTAGAACTTGTGTACCTGAAACGTTGGTTCTTAAAATCAACATTCTCACCATTTCACGTCAATGCACAACCAAAACAGCTCATTGGAATTGTATTGAAATATGTTCTTTCGTATTTTACAAAAGTCACTTTCAATAGTTTAAAATTACATTTTAGGCCGGGCGCGGTGGCTCAAGCCTGTAATCCCAGCACTTTGGGAGGCCGAGGAGGGTGGATCACGAGGTCAGGAGATCGAGACTATCCTGGCTAACATGGTGAAACCCCGTCTCTACTAAAAATACAAAAAACTAGCCGGGCGTGGTGGCGGGCGCCTGTAGTCTCAGCTACTTGGGAGGCTGAGGCGGGAGAATGGCGTGAACCCGGGAGGTGGAGCTTGCAGTGAGCCGAGATCACGCCACTGCACTCCAGCCTGGGAGACACAGCGAGACTCCGTCTCAAAAAAAAAAAAAAAAAAAAAAAAAAAAGTTTGTTCATATTTTGAAAGATGGTAAGAAGTATTAAAGTTTTGAAGGGCACTGGTACAGAAACAGGGCTCAGAAAAGAGGTTTAAAGTGAAAAAATCTACAAGAGCCTAGTTATAGGTTCAAATGCTAAACATAACCCTAAAAATTCTGAGATATATTTTACTTTTGCTAAGCTAATACAAGGCTTTAGGCTTCTTGATAATTTTCTGAAGTTCTAGTTTAGGAAACACACACACACACACTCACACACATGTACACACAAACAATAGCAAAATTACCGGCATGGATGGGTAGGTACTTCTTAAGTGAATGAGTGATAATAGGAATAAAATACTGGAAGGCTTAAAATGGTTCAACAATCTTTTCCAAGTCGTTTAAAAGCAAATGAAACAACAACCTATGACTATTAGAGCTTAACTTTATAGTCACACCAACAAAATAAACCTGAAACTCTGTGATATGCCTTAAAAATTATTTTCAACTATCTTTACAATGTTTTTCAAAACATAATTTATGTCAAATAAAATTCATCTGGAAATTAAAAGCAAGCAAAGAACTAAACTCACCTGACCACGATCAGCCTCATTCTTACATTCATGAAAATCTACCGATGTTAACAAAGAATCGTTTTTCTCACAGCTCTCCTGACTGATGAGCGTGTCTGCGTAGTTGGGCTGGGGAAAGATCAAGTGACTCTTCCGCGAGTCGGCGGTGAGGGAGACTTCGTGGGAATAGGTCTGCAGGAAAGCCTGTACCTCCTCAACACCTACAAAATGTGAGGCAGGCACACCCACCAATCTGCCACCGGAACCCTGGAGCAGGCGTGACTTGTGCCAGCGCCTCAGCCTGAGCCCCAGAAGCACAACGACAAAGGCAAGGAAGACACAGGAGACGGCAGCCACCGCCACCACGAGATAGAGTGTAAGGCTCGAATCGTTCGGGTCGACCGAAGGCTTCAGACTGCCCAACTCGGTCAGGACTTCGGGGATGCTGTCAGCCACGGCCACGGTGAGCGTGACAGTGGCGGAGAGAGGGGGCTGGCCGTGGTCCTGGACGACCACCACGAGGCTCTGCTTGAGCGCGTCTCTGTCCAGCAGGGCTCGCGCCGTGCGCACCTCGCCCGTGTGCAGCCCCACCGCGAAGAGTCCTGGCTCGCTGGCCTTGAGCAGGCGGTAGGACAGCCAGGCGTTCTGGCCCGAGTCTCTGTCCACCGCCACCACCTTGGTCACCAGGTAGCCGGGCTCTGCGGAGCGGGGCGCCAGCTCCACGCCAGTGGAACCGTCTGTGGGGAAGGCGGGGTACAGGATCTCGGGCGCGTTGTCATTCTGGTCCAGCACGAACAGGTTCAGTGACACGTTGCTGCTGAGGGGCGGGTCCCCGCTGTCGCTGGCTGTTACCAGTAGCTGCAGGTCTCGGATCTGCTCATAGTCGAAAGATTGCAGCGCATACAGGACACCGGTGTCAGAGTTGATAGAGATGTATGAGGATAGGGGCGCCCCTTGCAGCGTGTCCTCGGTCACAGAGTAAGTGACCTGGGCATTCTCCTGGCTGTCGGGGTCGTGTGCAGTCAAGGAGAAGATGGAGGCTCCTCTCAGGTTGTTCTCTAGGATATAAGCCGAGTAGGAGGCACGAGGGAATGTAGGAGGGTTGTCGTTAATGTCTGCCACGTGCAGGGCGATGTGAGTTTCAGTGGACAGAGGCGGTGTTCCTAGATCTGAGGCCATCACTGTGATATTGTAGATAGAGACATTTTCTCGGTCCAAATATTTCCTTGTCACTAATCTATAATAATTATCTATTGACTCTTCTAATTTAAAAGGTAAATTATCACGTGTGTAACAGACAACTTGACCATTCTTTCCAGAGTCTTGGTCATGCACACTCAAGAACGCAATTACTGTCCCGGGAAGAGAATTTTCTAACACTGGGCTAAACAAAGACGTAATGATCACTTCTGGTCTATTGTCATTTACATCTTCCACCGAAATGAACAATTTGGTCCTCCCCAGAAGTGCCCCCACATCTTCGGCTTGTATTTCCATTTCATAAAATGAACATTCTTCATAATCTAGACTTTTTGCTATTGATATTTCCCCAGTATTTTCATTAAGCTGGAATAACGGAGTTTGTTTTTCATTAATTTTCCGGAATTTGTAGGCCACTTTTCCGTTGATTCCCTCATCCGGGTCGCTGGCTGTTACAGTAAGCAGCCGCGTGCCTGGGGGCACGTTCTCAAGGACTTTCACTCTGTGAATCGGTTGAGCAAAAACCGGGGCGTTGTCATTTGTATCCAACACTGTCACATGAATGCGCACTGTGCTGGAGCGACGCGGCTCGCCGCCATCTGAGGCCGTGAGGACCAGGTGGTGAGCAGCCTCTTCCTCCCTGTCCAGGGCGCGCTGCAGCACCAGCTCTGGGTTTATGACTCCATTGTCTCCAGTCTGCACGTCCAGGGAGAAGTGGTGATTGGGGTTGAGCTGGTAGCTCTGGAGGGAGTTCACGCCCACATCCGGGTCAACAGCTTCTGGGAGTGGATAACGTGCTCCAGGAACCGCGATTTCGTTAATTTTTACTTCTAGATCTTCGACCTGGAATTTCGGGTTATTATCGTTAATATCAATTATTTCTATTTCTATCCCAAAGAGTTTTCCTTTATCCTCAACCAGGATGTTAATATTTATCAGACACCGCGGGCTCTGAGCGCAGAGCTCCTCCCGGTCTATCCTGCCCGCGGTGACCAAGCTGCCGCTGCGCGGGTTCAGAGCAAAGAGCTGCGTCCTACCTCTGGAGACGATACGGACTCCGTGCTTCGCCAGCTCCCGGGGGTCCAGCCCCAGGTCCTTGGAGACATTACCCACGAAGGAGCCTTTGTCCGTCTCTTCTGGCACCGAGTAGCGAATCTGTCCCCTCCCGGTTTCCCACAGCGTCCCCAGCAGCGCGCACAGCAGGATCAGCTCGCCGCGTCTGGGGCGACTCTGTGGAGCGGCCATTGTTATTTTGCTGCAGAATCCCCTCAGAATCTTCACTGTGCATAAGTGGGTATTTAGTTTCTTGCCGCAGCTATGGAGATGATAATCCTCCGGAAACCTGCAGTGCCTCCAAACAGGGGTGGGGTTTCGCTGCAGTCCCGCAGTTAGTTTGTGGTATCTGCGGGTCTTTGCGAGGTGTGAGATCTGAGTGTTTTCGGTTGCGTTTCTCTCCCAGTAGGTGAACAGCGGCGCTTAGAGTCCTAAATAGTTACTGCACTGAGATACAGATGACTTCTAAATGTATTACTCTACTAGATTACTGAGAAAAAAATACCATCTGCTTATTACTTTGTTTTGAATTTATTTGATTTATCCCTAAACCCATATTTTAAAAGAAACAGCCAAAGAATGTGAGATGAAGGTTTTATTTAGTGTTATTAAATGATCAGATTAGATCAGAATGATCAGATTGTAGCATTGGATTAAATTACTTACATTTCTGCAATACATTTGGTCTTAAAAAAAATAACATGATACTTTTATTTCCCACTGTGCTCTAAGCTTTATTGTAAATGTCTCCAATATATACTAACAAATAACTAAGAACTTCAGTTGTCACCAGAAATGAATTTATCTTGAGACTAAAATAGACCTACTGGGGATGACTGACTCAGAAATTGTTTTATTTGGTTTAAACTACTTAATCATTTTAGAAGCTTTCCAGAGAGTTGTTGCTTTTAAATTATTCTTCTAAATGCCACTTGAATTACATGTTGATAATGTTTTCAAATAAAAATTGTGGAATTTCAATAGGATAAATGCTTTTACCATTGCAGTTTTATGAGATATTATATTGTTTTGCTATTTTATTTACATTGTTTATATTTTTCTACTTGAATACTTTAAAGGTACAGATGAATATATGATAAAAAGCAAAGCTCCATCCCATCCCTTTCACCAGAGATGATTAAATTTAAAGCAGACTTGACTTTTTAAGGTAGACATATATTCTAAAGTTAATGTAGTTAACTTTACCTACATTAATACTTTGATCTAATGAACTGCAAAAAGTAATGACTATATAATACTTACTAAGAAGCCAAACAGTAAGTATGACTACAAAAAATCTGTTTCCCTTCAAGACCAGCCTGGGCAACACAGCAGATCAGCCTACTTCACCCTTCCTGTGAATAATGGTATGATAGTTTTTTCACTGACTGAAACTTTCTTAAAACAATTCATGAAATCTGAAACCTTTATATTTTCCTGTGAAAATATTATGCATATGGAAAACTGGGTAGACAATGGAAACCATATTAGTTAAATTAGTGAAGGAAAATACTGTCTGTACTAAAAACAGAGAAATTAGACAGGTCTGGTGTCATGAGCCTGAGTTCCAGCTAGTCAGGAGGCTGATGCGGAAGGAACGTTTGAGCCCAGGAGTTTGAGGCTGCAGTGAGGTATCATTGTGCCACTGTACTACAGCCTGAGTGACACAGAGAGACTCTGTCTCAAGAAAGAAAGAAAGAAAGAAAGAAAGAAAGAAAGAAAGAAAGAAAGAAAGAAAGAAAGAAAGAAAGAAAGAAAGAAAGAAAGAAAGAAAGAAAGAAAGAAAGAAAGAAAGAAAGAGAGAGAGAAAGAAAGAAGAAAGAAAGAAAAGAAAGAAAGACAAAGAAAAAAGAAAAAGAATCAAAAGAAGTTTTCTTCCTTCAGCAATTTGTAAAGTGGCCATTAACTGAAGCAGTTGCTTAGAGATACCTAGCAAAAGGCTCATATAATGTTCCTTCATATTTTGTATATATTTTGTATGCACACCAGATTGGCAGTTTTCAAGACTATATTTCTCTCCTAGAGGTAGCAGGATGATTAGAAGACCCATAGCTATATTAGTTTAGGGCTGCAGATAAGGCAGTTACACATTATATATTAGGGCTGTGTGTGAGAGGGACAACAGACACAAAACATTGTCTTTTCTTTGATGGAGGATATGGAATGAGCTTGAATACAGGTTAATCCTGAAACTCCTATGTTGCAAGTAAGGAGATTCTGCTTTTGATCTTCTCATGAGCATAGCAAACCCTTTTCTAAGTAAAAGGATCTCTCTCACACACACACACAGCGTACACTGCATATAATCACAAGGGGTCCATGGACATAAAAATCCAGTTGACTCCTTATTCTAAGAGCTCTTGAAACAAAAGGGAAGTTAACACAAGAAACAGTAGACTACTATGGAGACCATACCAGTTAAATTAGTTAAGAAAAGTGTTGAATTTTAGCTTAAATTCTTTGGCTTTATTATTTTTATATTTATGGTATATCCAAGCTGAAAAAAGTATTCATCATATATTAGGCAACAAGAAGGAAAATGTATGGGAAAAATCTCATTCACTTTTTAGGAGAGAGCCCATAACTGTCTAACATTTTCACTTTGTGGTTAAAACCACACCCTCATTGCTTTGTAAATCTAAGCTTGGCTAAAAAGCAAACAAACAAATGTTGGGCCATTGCTCCTACTTCACTCCTCTTTTGAAGAACGATATGACAGCTTTTTAACTGACTACAACTTTCCTCAAATGATTCATGAGATCTAAAAATTACATATTTTCCTGCAAATATGTATATTTTCTTGTGAATATGGAGAAATGGGTAGGCAATGAGAATTAAGTTATACTTAAAAAGGAAACTCACCTGATCGGAAGTCAATTCACTGGAATTACACAGTGGAAATAAGGCCGCAGATGAATCACCGCAAAGTATATCTTGTCCTGAACTCAACTGTTCACTACATTTTAGGAAATTAAACTCCGTCTTTCCTGTATGTGCAACACATAGGTTGTAGGAATAAGGCAAAGTCCCCTCGCTGTAGTTGGGGGGAACCACGGATTCGGATTTAACACAGTGACCAGGCTGGAAGCAGCTCCAGGCAGCGGGGCTGGAGGAGCGTCGCAGGCGCAAGGCAATGGCCAGAATCATGGCCAGGAGGAAGAGTACTGAGATCAAGGCCAAGGCCACCACTAGGTAAAACTGCAGCTCAGCCTGGGGGTCAGAGGGTACAGGGCGGTCAGTGATATCCGGCAGCACCTCCTGCAAGCTGTCGGCAAAGACCAAGTGCAGCGTGACGGTGGCGGAGAGTGGCGGCTGTCCACCATCACGCACGGCGACCAGCAGGCGCTGTCGGGCCGCGTCCCTGTCGCCCAAGGCACGCTCCGTGCGCACCTCTCCCGTGCGCAGCCCCAGGCTGAAGAGCCCGGGCTCGCTAGCCTGCAGCACGTGGTAGGACAGCCAGGCGTTGTGTCCTGAGTCTGCGTCCACCGCCACCACCTTGGTCACCAGGTAGCCGGGCTCTGCAGCGCGCGGCACCATATCGAAGAGCGCAGAGCCGTCGGGACCCAGTGCGGGGTACAGCACCCTAGGCGCATTGTCGTTGCGGTCGCCCACCAACACGCGCAGGCTCACGTTTGCACTGAGCGCAGGCGAGCCCTGGTCGCGGGCCTGCAGTGTGAGTTTGAAGGAGCGCAGCTGCTCGTGGTCGAAGGCGCGCTGCGCGAACACCACCCCGCTCTCCGTGCTTATGGACACGTAGGATGACAGCTCCCGCTGCTCCAGGTCACTGGCCACGATGGAGTAAGAGACTTGGCCGTTGGGCCCCAAGTCAGGATCGGAAGCGCTGACTTGTGAAATAGAGGCTCCAGGTGGGTTGTTCTCGGCCACGTAGACTATATAGGAAGACTGTGAGAAAACTGGAGCGTTGTCGTTTACATCACCAATGTGCAGAGTGATGCTGGAACTGGAGGAGAGGGGAGGCTTGCCCCGATCTGTGGCCGTAATGGTGATATTATACTCTGGATTCTGCTCGCGGTCTAGAAAAGCATCTGTCACTAATTTATACGTGTTTCTTGAAGAAGTTAATATCTTAAATGGAACATCATCTTCCAATTTACAAGTAACTTCACCATTGTGTCTGGAATCCTTGTCACGGACTTTGAGCAAAGCAATATGTGTTCCTAGCTCAGCGTCCTCCATAATTAGGTTGGGTAGAGACTGGAATATCACTTCTGGGGCGTTGTCATTTTCATCTATGACTTCTACCTCCACTGTGCATTGTGCAATCATTCCTCCACCGTCCCTTGCTTCCAAAACTATGGAATATTCGTTGACTTCTTCAAAATCTAATGTATTTAAAACAGTAATTTCCCCGGTGTTAGAGTTCAGGTCAAATTGGGTGATCTGGCTAGCTTCACTGAAAGAGAAAGTAATCTCGGCATTGATACCCTCATCCTGGTCTGTGGCAGTCACCTGTAGCACCGTTGTCCCCGGGTACACGTTTTCCGAAAGGCTCACCCTGTATACGTCTTGACTGAACACTGGAGCATTATCATTGGCATCAGTCACTAGAACGTGTATCTGTGCAGTGCTGCTTAGGGGTGGAGCTCCAAAGTCCAAGGCAGTCAAAGTCAAGTGGTAAGATTTCTGCTTTTCTCGGTCCAAAGGTGTCTTCAATACCATCTCAGGGTATTTACTGCCATCTGATTTCTCTTTATTTATCAGTGAGAAATGATCACTGGGATTGAGCTGGTAATTCTGCAGTGTGTTGCTACCAATATCCGCATCATGGGCAGATCCTAATATAAATCGTGTGCCAGGCTGTGCAGATTCGCTTATTTGCAGCTCAAAGGAATTTTGCGTGAATGTTGGCGTGTGGTCATTAATGTCCTCGATCTCCACATTCACGTGATAAAAGTTCAGTGGATTTTCAGCAACAGCCTCAAATTCCAGAGCACAAGCTGGATTCTTCCCGCATATCTCCTCCCTGTCTAGCCTGCTGCTCACAAGCAACTCCCCTCTCTCTGCGCTCACGGTGAAGTAAGGCTTCTCCGAACTGACGCGCAGTTTTCGAGTCGGTAACTCCTGGACGCTGAGCCCCAGGTCCGTGGCGAGGTTCCCCACTACGGAGCCCTTGGGCATTTCCTCGGGAATCCTGTAGCGGATCTGCTCACAGAGCGCCGGGCAGAACAAAAGCAGCAGGAAGAGAAAGAGCATTGGCAGCCTCTCAGCCCGGCCCACCTTCCCGGCGCCGCTCCCCATCCCTCTTGCTCTCCTCAGCTTGCTCACCAGCCTGGAGACGCCGGGTTACAAATAACCTCTTTATTGCAGATTTTCGGATCTCCGAACGGACTTTAGTTCCAGTTCCAGTTCAGGAAAAAATTCTTATTTTTCCAAGGAGGAAGCAGTATAAAGGCTGGCGCTGGGGAATCTGAGCTGGGGCTGCCCTGGAAAGCGCGTTGCGGCTGCGCGAGGAGATCTGGAGGGCCAAGCTCACCACTTTGGCCAACAGCGGCACCCAGAGTGATCACTAGGAAACTACAGCCTCTGCTGCTTCAAGTTAACCAGTGCAGTAATTATAATTGTGTGCCTAACTGAAAGAACAAAAACTACATGGATATGTCTATATATTTAATGACGTCTAAAAATGTACTCTTAGGAATGCCTTCATCCCAACTTTGAAGATTTTTAGGCAAATCATGTAGATTAAGTACATAAACATCTGTCTATTGACATAAGCTTTCCCCAATCTTCAAACATGCACTATCTATTTAAAGATAGCCACAACACAAACTTGGCCTAAACCATCTCAGAATACAGTAATTTTCCATACTTACTCATTAGAAATATACTGGATACATTTTATCTTTCTTTCATTATTCCCAACATTTTTTCCACTTTTCTAAGTACCTCCAAATTGATTTATTTCAACTTTTTCTGGAGAGTATCAGTAATGCCAAAATTGCCTTTTAGAAGGTGCAATTTATACTTATCTTCAAATACATCCCCTTCCCAGTATTTTCAGTGATTTCATTACAGGAATATTATGTGATTCTCATTTCGATGATCACAGGCAATAGCCTACTCCTCTCCTCATTACACAATTATTTTCCTGGTTATGAGATACAACATTCATCTTCAGAGTTATCAGGGGCATAATACATAGCCTCAAAACACAAAGTCACTGAGATCTGCTGCACTGCAGCACTGCTTCCTACCTCTGCAGTTATTTTACATTCCTTGGTGACCTCTGAATTGAAGGAAACAATCCCTGGAAAATTTGATTTCAATAGCTCACTGAGTTTAGTGATTATTTCTCTCCATTGCTTAAAAGCAATTTTATGCATCTAATAAATTTTTGTCAGGAGATTTTCTTTCACAAAATACCTTATAACCATATTTCTGGCATAGGACCTTCCCTCAGTAACATTGTTAGTGTCAGCAACATTGTCTGCTACCCCAAGTGATTGTACATCTGAAATGTGAACACTGCAGAACTTGTAAAATATATCCCCCACATTATTGTACAGTTTATCGTGTGCAAAATACTACCAAATACAACACTAGTCTAAAAAGAAGTCTTTTTTTGAAAAGACAGAATCTTGTTATATTATCTAGGTGGGCCTCCAGTTCCTGGGTTCAAGCTATCCTCTTGCCTCAGCCTCCCATGCAGGTGGACTATAGCTTGCAACACCATGCCTGGCTAAAAGTGTCTTTTTAATTAATACTCAAAGGTCTCTGGAATCAAGATTACCTTGTCATCCACCCCTTCTGGATGACAATCACTTGATATATTGAGTTTTACTAAAATGTTACACAAAAGAATACGGAAGTAGTTAATCCCAGATTGGGTTATTTCCAACTGAATTTTTCAGTAGACCTAATAAATAAAATCAACTACTGGTCTAGGATCTGTGTACATAAGATAGTCAAGGGTTTGAGTAAATGAGACAGTTGAAACAAAGCCAGTATCCCCAATCTCCCACTTTGATAGCCCACAGACACACTTCACCTGGCTGTACCACTAAAACAGCACACTGGAATTCTCTGTTAAAACATGTATGTCAAATGCCAATTACAACACTTGAAATGACATTTCATTTGACATATTTTATTGGTTTTGTCTGATGGCCTTTAGTGTGGCATCTGTCTTTGATATAGATCTTAGTGAAGTGTGATACACACACATTTCATTCTTTAGGCATAAATCTAACCTTCTACTACCACCCCATTAATAGGTGATTATACTGTAAATAGGTCAAGAAGCAATCAAGATTTTTTAGGATCACCAAGCTGAGGTACAGAAAAAATCTTTACATGGAAGAAATCTTGCAGAACCTTTTATATAAGTGCAAAAGAGAATCCTGAGAAGGCAGCTGAGGTGTGTTTTATTCCTGCTAACCTTGTGCAATGTGAAAGACTCGATTCGTTCTAATTTATAAAATATATGAGTGAAGAAAGTAGGTTGGAACATAGATTGGAAAGTAGGTGAAAATTATAAAATGTGATAGTCCACTTTTTCATAATCTTGTCCACAGGTTTTCACTAAAGAAATGCCATATCCTATGTGTTCTATATTAAAGTGTCACAACTGAAGGAAACTGGTAAACTCAGTTTTACCTCTACAAAGTTTTTAAAATCCCTATTTTCAAAACACTTGTTTTGCAAAGTAATAGAGAAATATCATGCAAACAAATTACTCACGGAAATAAAGGAAGGGCTGGGCTCACCTGAATAGTTGGCACTTTGTCTTTACATTCATGAAAATCTACGGATGTTAACAAAGAATCATTTTTCTCACAGCTCTCCTGGCTGATAAGTGTGTCCGCATAGTTGGGCTGGGGGAAGATCAGGTGACTCTTCCGAGAGTCCGAGGTGAGGGAGACCTCGTGGGAATAGGTCTGCAGGAAAGCCCGCACCCCATCCATGCCCACATAGTGTGAGGTGGGCACACTCGCCAGGCCACTTTCTGAAGCCTGCAGCCGGCCTGACTTGAGCCAGCGCTGCAGCCTGAGCGCCAGCAGTACGAGAACGAAGGCTAGGAAGATGCAGGAGACTGCGGCCACTGCCACCACCAGGTACAGCATGAGGTCAGAATTGTAAGGACCGTTGGAGGGCTCAAGGCTGCCCAGGTCGGCCAAGACTTCGGGGATGCTGTCGGCCACAGCCACGGTGAGTGTGACGGTGGCTGACAGAGGAGGCTGGCCGTGGTCCTGGACGGCCACCAGGAGGCTCTGCTTGAGCGCGTCTCTGTCCAGCAGGGCTCGCGCCGTCCGCACCTCTCCCGTGTGCAGTCCCACCGTGAAGAGTCCTGTCTCGCTGGCCTTAAGCAGGAGGTATGACAGCCAGGCGTTCTGGCCTGAATCTTTGTCCACTGCCACTACTTTGGTCACCAGGTAGCCGGGCTCTGCGGAGCGGGGTGCCAGCTCCAGGCCAGTAGAACCGTCTGTGGGGAGGGCCGGGTACAGGATCTCGGGCGGGTTGTCATTCTGGTCCAGCACAAACAGGCTCAGTGACATGTTGCTACTGAGAGGCGGGTCCCCGCTGTCACGTGCGGTCACTGTTAGTTGTAGTTCTCTCAACTGCTCATAGTCAAAGGATTGCAGCGCATACAGGACTCCAGTGTCAGAGTTTATAGAGACATAGGAGGACACTGGTCCCCCCTGGATGGTGTCTTCAGCCAAGGAATAAGTGACCTGGGCATTCTCCTCACTGTCGTGGTCCTGTGCAGTCACTAAGAAAATGGAGGCCCCTCTGGGGTTGTTCTCAGGGATGTAGACTGAGTAGGATGAGTGGGGGAAGGTGGGTGGGTTATCGTTGGTGTCTGCCACTTGCATGGAGATGTGAGTTTCCCTGGACAAGGGAGGAATTCCACCATCTGTGGCTTTCAGTGTGATGTTATACAAAGAGAGTGTTTCCCGGTCCAAGTTTTTGGTTGTGACCAATCTATAATAATTATCTATTGATTTTTCTAATTTAAAAGGTAGATTTTCTGGAATGGTGCAGGTCACCTCACCGTTCTTCCCAGAATCTCTGTCTTGTAGGTAGAAAAGAGCAATTACTGTTCCAAGAGGTGTGTCTTCAGGGATTGAGCTACTTAAAGACGTCATAATCACTTCTGGAGCATTATCATTTACATCTAAAACTGTGATCAGTACTTTTGCCTTTGTCAGACTACCAGGAACATCTTGAGCCTGAACTTCCATTTCATAGAAGCCAGTTTCTTCATAATCTAATCCTTCTAAAGTTGATAATTCTCCTGTAAGCGAGTTCAGATGAAACATCTGTAGAAGTTTAGGAGTTATTTTCCGAAAAGAGTATGTCACTTCCCCATTGACTCCCTCGTCCAGGTCGATAGCATGTACCGTGAGCAGTTTTGTGCCCACTGGTACATTCTCGGGGACAGTTACTTGGTACTGAGGCAGAAAGAAGACAGGCGCGTGGTCATTCACATCCACCACTGTTACCTGGATGCGGGCGGTGCTGGATCGGGGCGGGTCGCCGCCATCAGAGGCTGTGAGGACCAGGTGGTGAACCCGCTCTTCCTCCCGGTCCAGCACCCGCTCCAGCACCAGCTCCGGGTACTTAGTTCCATCGTTTCCACTTTGCACAGCCAAGGAGAAGTGGCGATTGGGGCTGAGCTGGTAACTGTGGAGGGAGTTCGTGCCTACATCTGGATCCCCAGCCTCGCTTAACGGAAACCGAACCCCGGGAGCTGTATTCTCCATTATTTTTACATTTATTTCTTCCGTCAAGAATCTTGGAACGTTGTCATTAATATCTATTATTTCCACGTCTATAGGGTAAAGATTCATTTTATCTTCCATCAGGATGTTAAAGTTTACCAGACACCGCGCGCTCTGAGCGCAGATCTCTTCCCGGTCTATCCTGCCCGCAGTGACCAAGCTGCCGCTGCGCGGGTTCAGGGCGAAAAGCTGCGTCCTACCTCTGGAGACGATGCGGACTCCGCGCTCCGCCAGCTCCTGGGGCTCCAGCCCCAGGTCCTTGGCGATGTCACCCACAAAGGACCCTTTGTCCGTTTCCTCCGACACGGAGTAGAGAATACGTCCTGCCCAGGCTTCCCACAGGGTCCCCAGAAGGATGGAGAGCAGGAGGAATCCTCTGTAGTCCCCGCCCCTTGGCTGAGCCGCCATAGTAGTCCTGCTTCTCTTGCTCAGGCGCCAGTCTCGGGAAGTGCTTCAGAATGCGGGTGTATCTGGGTGGACACCTCTGTCTTCGGAAGGGGAGCTCAGAATCCAGCAGGATAGAAGCTTGAGTTTAGTGCAGCCTAGAAGAGGGCTTATCGCAATCTGTCGTTTCTCTGTGCTGTAAAACTCGGTGGTTTCTGTGGGATCTCTCGCACAGTTTTTCCCTGGTTGGTGAACAGCGGCGCTCTGAGTCCTTACTAAGTTACTGCACCAGATTGATGCACACAATACACTGATTTCATAGAAAATTGTTTCATCTTTCAAAATTTTCCTGTTAAATTTCTTTGCTCTAGATATCCCTGATAATTTAAAAATCCATTTTAAGACACTGAATTAATGCAACAGTACTCATGGATGGGTGTTTGATAATCTTAGATAATGTTTTTAAAAACTGCTTTGCTTTGCAACTTTCAAGTGACTCTTTTGGGCACTGACTCACACGTTATTGCACATAGGAAAATCAGTCATTGAAGGCAAAAAGGTAAATTTTATTTAAATACATATGAAAAATTTTACGAAGAAAATATTTACATCAGTGTATATAAATTTTAATTAATTCAGTATTAATTGAACACATATGTTCTAGACACCATCATGCAGGATTCAGAAAGTCAAAATTGTTGTAAAATATATAGACCTATTTTAATAAATTTTTGATTGTATAGAACCTTAGAGATGGTCTAACACCTTCATTTTAATGAGAGGTAGGGGGCCAGACGCGGTTGCTTACTCCCGTAATCCCACATTTCGTGAGGCCGAGGCAGGCGGATCACCTGAGGTCGGGAGTTTGAGACCAGCCTGACCAACATGGAGAAACCCCATCTCTACTAAAAATACAAAATTATCCGGGTGTGGAGGCGCGTGCCTGTAATCCCAGTTACTCAGGAGGCTGAGACAGGAAAATCGCTTGAACCCGGGAGGCGGAGGTTGCAGTGATCCGAGATCACACCATTGCACTGCAGCCTGGGCAACAAGAGCAAAACTCCGCCAGAGAGAGAGAGAGAGAGAGAGAGAGAGAGAGAGAGAGAGAGAGAGAGAGAAAGGAATTGCCTTGTTCCTGATTATGGATTATATGGTAGTAGAACAATGTCGGAATCCAAATATTCTCACTCACAGTCTTGTGAGAAAAAAAAGAAAGAAATCATTGTTTGTCTTGGCTGCAACAATCAGCTATAGAAGCAACCCATTTTCTACAGAAGGCAGAAATCTGCAGAGATCCTACTGGGCTGTGAATTCATAAGAAAGTGGATAATGGATTGGTTGATTCTTTTCGTTATGCAATTCATTTCAACTCTTCATCCTAGTATGCAATTCAAATCTTCAACCTACTCTATTCTAGTGTAATTGAGAAAACAGGGATCTCTAGACAGCATTTGAGCAAAATGCAGGACTGTCCTCAGAGGATCCTTAGAGGTACTCGTCTCTCCAGTGATGTTTATAGAATAAAACTAAATTATTGATGGATCCGAGGCTACCCTCTGCTAGCAGAAAGAAAAGAAAGCTCCTTTCACACAGTTGCAGAATAAAAGAGAATGACCTGCTCTGGAATAAAGACCTGGCAAGAAACAGTCTTGGTTTGTAAATTATTTTAGGTCCTAGAGAGTAGCTGATGGAACCAGGAGAATCCAGAACTAACATTAAGAAAGCTTAACTTAGTTTTGTGGGAGTCTCCTAAGTAACCTATTTCTGCTTTCTGGTGGCATTGCTCCAGAATACAGGGAATACTTTGCAGGAGATTATGTTTCCATCTATCAAAATAATCCATAGTTATCTTTGCATTCACAAAGTAGACAAATTTTGTTTAAAGGAACTAATAGAGGTATTACAGATGAATTCTGTAAACTGGAGTTAAATTCTATTTGTTTAATAGTACTTTTGAAATTCTTGTTGAGGCAAGCAAAGTGTATGATTATTAAACAACATAAGTGCTTGTTGTAGACATTTTCAAACAAACTTCCATGTTTGGAGGTTATAGCTCTCAATGTCTTGATCCATTTCTACCTGATGCCTCAGAATTCATAATTTCGTCTCACATTTGTTTCTTATTCTACTGTTTTAAAAAAGTCTCAATTAACTTATTGTGTCTTGGTACCTTCTTTGGAGAAAAAGAAATAAGATCTAGTTAAATTAAATTATAGACTACTCTGAACACAAAGCATACATACTCTATGGAGTAAATGGCTTCATCATCTCTAGCATTCACATTTTCTAAGTTATTGAACATCATAAAATTAAATATTAAAGATCTTTACTAGACCACCAAAACATGTTTAATAAAATCTGACATAAGCTCATTATATCAAATTGAAATCATTTCATAGTTTAAAGAGTGTATATTATTGTTGACTAAGATATTGGGAAGAATCCTAACCATTTGTTTGGTTGGATTAAAAAGAATTCTATGTAAAGTCTATTTGGCTTCCTGGGCATTGAATTGATTACCTTCTCTCTTTTCTTTTTGGGACTTTTTTTTTTTTTTTTTTTTTACTAAAAAACTAACAAACAACAAAACAGTTCTTTGAAGTTCCATTTAGATTTTCATTCTCAAGCAAAGATAAAGGTATTTTCCAACGTTTCTCCTCTGAGATTTTACTCCTTCCCCTTTGACAATTACTACCTCAACAGAAGCCTGATCAGAAATGAATGCCTTTCAGGCCAGGCTCAGTGGCTCACACCTGTAATCCTAGCGCTCTGGGAGGCTGAGGCGGGGGGATCACTTAAGGTCAGGAGTTTGAGACCAGCCTGGCCATCATGGTAAAACCCCATATCTACTAAAAGCATGAAAAATAGCTAGGCATGGTGGAATGCACCTGTAATCCCAGCTACTTGGGAGGCTGAGGCAGGAGAATCAGGGAGGAGGAAGTTGCAGTGAGCTGAGATTACACCACTGCATTCCAGCCTGGGACACAGAGCAAGATTCTGTCTTAAAAAAAAAAGGCTTTCACAGACCATAAAATAAGACAATAATTTGGTAGTTTTTTTCCTGATGTTTCAAAATTCTATAATGAACTGTCAAAACCTCAGATAGCCTATCTTATTATTAATGATCTGTATTGCAGGTGGATTAAAGAACCTCATTTAGTCAGAACTTAGCAAATTCCATGATTGCCAGGATGTTTAACAGTTGGTCAGTCCACATGAATGAATGACTTTTGCTAGAGTAGAAGTTGGTAGTTTTTCCATCAGTGAAATGTTTTATTTGTTTAAATGAAATGGTCACAGGTAAAAAGAGAATAAAATAAACCAGTGTGGTCTCCATGAAAAGTAGTTAGTGAGCTTTCCCTATAACAACAAAAGCTCAAGATGTAGTTTAACATCCCAAATTGGTGGTATAATAAAATGACATTCACACTTTCAGAGTTTATGAAGTAATCATACATATAACAGCCCATCTAACTCACGAGACTAATATCCAAGATTCAAGTTGTTTAAAATTGTTATTTTATCAAAGTATATCACAAAGATACAAAAAAATGAGCTTTTGAAGATGTGTATGATTAGATCTCTTGGTTAGGTATACACATTTGGAAACTTGAGATAAATAAATCTATAATAATTCCTTAAATGTAAATACCACAATATTGGTTTAGAAAAACACATATTACTCTTAGCACCTTATTTAAAAACACATCAACTCAATGTTATCTTTATGAAGACTGACAAAGTCAGGTTACAAAGGAGGTTCCATTTATTTTCAAGGTATCATCTCAATTACTTTTTTCTTACACATTCATAACAAATTCAGATGCACAAGTGGCCAATCCATTCTATAATGCCACTAGATTGTAGAATCTTCCAACTCATGACTGGAAAAAAATCTTGACTATAATGTAGTTCAACAAGTCATCAAATTATAAAATTCCCTGTACTCCATTAATTCCAGGGCCATCAACTTGCTTTTGAAGACTGCCGGTAACAGAATCTCCTATCTCCTTAGTGATCCGTTTTCTATTCGAACATCATTGATAGTCAAAAACTTTGCTGTTTTCTGTTCATGAAACAATGATTTTGTTTGCACATTTCAGTCATAATAAATAAGACCAATCAGTCTTCTAAATGATAATCCCCTTTTTCTTGAAATATTTCAATAAACAGTTACTATGTGATGGAAGCCTTATTGTCTGGGTTAAAATGCTAAAATATTTAAATTTTTATTTATTTGAACCTCATTAACGTTTGTTCTCCCATTCACCAGTCATTATTTTTAGAGATATGTCCTGTAAGCAGACACTACCAAGCGTGTTTTAAAATTCATTTTCACTCTTTATTTATTTATTATTAGTAGTATTTTTTGAGACAGAGTCTCACTCTGTCACCCAGACTGGAGTGCAGTGGCGCGATCTTGACTCACTGCAACCTCCACCTCCAGGGTTCAAGGGATTCTCCTGCCTCACCTCCTGAGCAGCTGGGATTACAGGCCCATGCCACCCCACCTGGCTAATTTTTGTATTTTTAGTAGAGACAGGGTTTCACCATGTTGGTCAGGCTGGTCTTGAACTCCTGACTTTGTGAGCCCCCCACCGCGGCCTCCTAAAATGTTGGGATTACAGGTGTGAGCCACTGCACCCAGTCATTTTCACTCTTAAATACTATCAGGCACACAGTATGCAAAAGACATCGTAGTAGGCACACAGCATCGGGTGCTTAGTTATTTCTTAACAACCAAATAATTATAATAACGGTGATGTCAACAAATACTTGTTCACTATGCTGCTTTATAGTTTAAAAAAAAGTTATAAAATTATTTTCTTAGAATTTGAGTCAGATAGATAAGGAAAGTCTTGTTTTAAAAAATAATATAAGTAGAGCTTATTTGGGCCAAGCTTTAGGATTGCATCCCAGGAACATAGATTTAAGTTGCCCTGGATGCACACTCTATGAGCAGCAGTTAGAAGTGGATTTTTACTCTAGACTGGGCAACAGAGGGACATCCCATCTCTAATAAGGGAAGTCTTTTAAGTCTTAATTTTAGTTGGAAGATAATGGTGATTGTAACTGGCCCAAGTAAATGACAGATAGTTACAGGAATGTTATTCAAGTCTTTTAACGCCAAAGATCAGGTGCTCCCTGCTGCAGTTACCAACGATTCTTATCTTTTTAAAAATAATTTTTGATTCCTAAGTAGTAAAGGTGAAAGATCTCTTGTATGAACCTCCGTCATTTACAATTATTAAGTAACACCGAAAAAAACACAATCTTTTTTTTTTTTTGAAAGAGAGAGAGAGAGAGAGAGACTCACTCTGTCTCCCAGGCTAGGGCGCAGTGACACAATTATATCTCACTGCAGCCTCAAACCCCTGGACTTAAGCAATCCTCCTGTCAGAGCTTCTCGAGTAGCTGGGACTACAGGTGTACACCACACATCTGGCTAATTTTTTTTCTTTTTGGTAGAGACAGAGTGGTGCTATGTTGCCTAGGCTGGTCTCAAACTCCTGGCCTCAAGGGGTCCTCCCGTCTCAGCCTCCTGAAGAGGTGGGATTACAGGTGTGAGCCACCATGCTAGCTAAAACCAAGATCTTGATAACACTCACCTAAATTAAGATTATTTTTCCCCACATTAGAAAAAGAAAGAAACTTACAAATGTCACATAATAGGAAAAAACCTAAGAAACGAGATGTACTCAATCCAAGACACAAATAGTTTGCCAAGAAGAGAAAGGTAAAGAAAAACTAGGACATGCATTATTTTCCCCCCACAAAATTAAGACTTCAGAACATTCTTTTGATATAAAAGAAAAACATTAGAATTATGTGATTCCCTGCAAAGGACTAAGAAAATTAAGCACTAATCAAAGATAATCTTTAATTTTCATGCCAACCAATAAAAACAATTCCCTCACCTGAACAAGGGAGTCTTCCACTTTACAAAATCACGAATCTTCCTGTACCAAAAGAGGTTCACTTCTCTTACAGCCATCCTGGCTGAGGAGTGTGTCTAAATAGTTGGGTGGCGGGAAGATCAGATTACTCTTCCGCTTCCGCCTGGAAGGAAACTCACCTGAAGTCGCCTGGGGTCTCCTTTCGTTTCAAGTAAATCCTGAGTTGTGAGAAGAGACTCGCTTTTCTCACAGCTCTCCTGGCTGATGAGGGTGTCCGCATAGTTGGGCTGGGGGAAGATCAGATGACTCTTCCGCGAGTCTGCAGTGAGTGAGACCTCGTGGGAATAGGTCTGCAGGAAAGCCCGCACCCCGTCCACGCCCACAAAGTGTGAGCCGGGCATGGTCGCCAAGCCACCTCCCAAAGCCTGCAGCCGGCGTGACTTGTGCCAGCGCCGAAGCCTGAGCGCCAGCAGCACGATGACGAAGGCCAAGAAGACGCAGGAGACCACGGCCACCGCCACCACCAGGTACAGCGTGAGGTCAGAGTTGTGAGAACCGTCGGAGGGCTCCAGGCTGCCCAGGTCGGCCAGGATTTCCGGGATGCTGTCCGCCACAGCCACGGTGAGCGTGACAGTGGCGGAGAGAGGGGGCTGGCCGTGGTCCTGGACGACCACCACGAGGCTCTGCTTGAGCGCGTCTCTGTCCAGCAGGGCCCGAGCCGTGCGCACCTCGCCCGTGTGCAGCCCCACCGCGAAGAGTCCCGGTTCGCTGGCCTTGAGCAGGCGGTAGGACAGCCAGGCATTCTGGCCCGAGTCTCTGTCCACCGCCACCACCTTGGTCACCAGGTAGCCGGGCTCTGCGGAGCGGGGCGCCAGCTCCACGCCGGTGGAACCGTCTGTGGGGATGGCGGGATACAGGATCTCGGGCGCATTGTCATTCTGGTCCAGCACAAACAGGCTCAGTGACACGTTGCTGCTAAGAGGCGGGTCCCCGCTGTCGCTGGCTGTCACCCACAGCTGTAGGTCTCTAAACTGCTCATAGTCGAAAGAGCGCAGGGTGTACAGAATCCCAGTGTCGGAGTTGATGGACACGTAGGAGGACAGGGGCGCCCCCTGGAGGGTGTCTTCTGCCAGTGAGTAGGAGACTCGGGCGTTCTGGTCCATATCAGGGTCCAGTGCATTCACAGAGAAGATGGAGGCGCCCCTGGGGTTGTTTTCAAGGACATAGACTGAGTAGGATGAGTGGGGGAAGGTGGGCGGGTTGTCGTTGGTGTCTGCCACATTTAGGGAGATGATTGTTTCTGTTGACAGAGGTGGTGTTCCTTTGTCCGTGGCTGTCACAGTAATGTTGTATAAGGATACCTCTTCCCGGTCTAGAGCTGCATTTGTCACTAATCGATAATAATTGCTAACTGACTTTTCCAATTCAAATGGGAGACTTCTCGGGATGGAACAGGTTACCAGGCCATTCAGGCCAGAGTCTCGATCGAACACTTGAAAAAGAGCGATGACTGTTCCTGGAGGTGCACTTTCAGCAATTGTTCTGCTTCCAGATGTAACAACCACTTCTGGTACATTATCATTGACATCCAAGATAGTTATTAAGACTTTCGCTCTGTCTCGAAGACCTGGCTGATCCCGGGCTTCAACACCCAGCTCATAAAATCTCGATTCCTCATAGTCTAGATTTGCAGAAGTTGAAATTTCTCCAGTCAAAACATTCAAACAGAAAATTTGTGAGATCTTTTCTGTAATCTTCACAAAGTAATAAGTTACTTCCCCGTGGACTCCTTCATCCTGGTCGGTGGCATTTACTGCCAACACTGGTGTGCCAACTGGCAGGTTTTCAGGAACACTTACACGGTAGACAGGCTGAGTAAACACTGGAGCATTGTCATTCACATCTACAACTGTTACCAGAATTCGGGCAACGCTTGAGCGGACAGGGTCACCGCCATCCATGGCAGTAAGGACCAGGTGGTAAGCGGCTTCTCCTTCCCGGTCCAGGGTGCCCTCCAGCACCAGCTCCGGGTACTTGGGCCCATGGCCTTCGCTTTGCACGTCCACTGAGAAGTGACTATTACCACTGAGCTTAAAGCCCTGAAGGGAGTTTATTCCCACATCAGGGTCATAGACCTCCGTTAGTGGAAAACGAGAGGATGGAGCTGCATTTTCGAGAATTTTCACTTCCAATTCTTCTTTTAAGAATTGGGGTGTATTGTCATTAACGTCCACTATTTCCACTTCCACGGGATAAAGATTCAGTTTATCCTCGACAAGGATGTTAAAACTCACCAGACACCGCGGGCTCTGAGCACAGAGCTCCTCCCGGTCTATCCTACCCGCGGTGACCAAGCTGCCGCTTCGCGGGTTCAGAGAGAAAAGCTGCGTCCTACCTCTGAAGACGATGCGGACTCCATGCTCCGCCAGCTCCCGGGGCTCCAGTTCCAGGTCTTTGGCGATGTTGCCTACGAAGGAGCCTTTCTCCAGCTCCTCGGGAATAGAGTAGCGGATCTGCGCTGCCGCGGCCCCCCACAGCGTCCCCAGGAGCGTGAGGAGCAGGACCTGCTCGCTGCGCAGCGGACGCCTCTGCAGAGGCGCCATTACTGGCTTATTAGAGACTTCTCTGGGATTAAGAAGAGGAAAAACAGGTCTTCATCACTTTGCTCTTCTCAGAAATAGCGGTGAAGTTCCTTCAACAAGCAGAGACCGGATGCGAAGCGTTTCAGGTCAGAATTTCCGCACAGCTTTCCTGCTTTCCTGTCTGATTTGCTTTGTGGTTGGAGGATGTAACTCAAGTTTCCGTTGATTTTCTTGCCCGGGTTAGTGAACAGCGACGCTCAGAGTCCTAACTTAATACTGCATCGTTTTGTGAAACTATCATACAGAGGCTTTTATTTCTGCTAAATCTGCATAGATGACACTCATAATATTTCCCTTCCCAAGACAATGAAGCATTTAGAAGAGTGCAAGAGATTATTCTGAATAATTTTAAATGTTCTCTGATGTTTACCATTCATTTTTATGAAAATATCTCTTAGGATCTTGGGGAACAGAAATAGTATTACAATCTTCTGTAAATTTTGAATTATCATATTTCACCATCATTTACACTAGTCCCACTTTCAATAAGGGTACCAACAACCACAAACACATTTTTTTTGAGACAAACTCTCTCTCTGTCTCCCAGGCTAGAGTGCAGGGGCACAATTATAGATCATTGCAGCCGCAACCTTCTGGGGTCAAGGGATCCTCCCACCTCAGCCTCCTGAGTAGCTGGGACTACAGGCATATGCTACACAAACACATTTTGAACCAATTCACTATAGTACCCAATACAAGAGTTGCCATTTGAGATCCATTATTTCTTTTGATTAGCATAGAAATTAAAAACTGCCCTGACACAGGCAACATCTGTGTATACTTTAAAAAACATGCAAAGGGAAGTAAAAATATTATATATAGGTTACATTAAAAAGTCTTAAGATATACATTATGTTTAATATATTTTAGGATTGACTGCATTAAAACAAAGTAAACCACTTAATTGTGCAGATTTGTGTCTAATTCTGGATAGATATGTCTGAAAATGACAGTGTGAGACAATACTGTATTAAAAATGTTTCAGATTATAGTGTATTAGGATTAACAAAAATTTCAAGACTATCAAAAGGAGGCTTTCTATGAAAGAACAACTGCCATACAGATATTCTACAGGAAATTCTACAAAGAATTTCCTAGGCACCCTACTCCACACCCAGAAAATCAATAAAATAATGTAATCAGGAAATATTTAATCTGTAAACATTTTATCTCTAAATCAATGAATTGAAACCCAATTATATTTATGGAAGGAAAGGTTTGAAGAAACTCACCTGTTGCAAATTGCCTGAATTAGAAGGCATTTTTGGATTGTCATTACTTTCAAACCAAGACGCTTCATCACATAGCAGATCTTGTGGTGCAGCATCTTCAGCCTTTATATTGAGAAATTTAAACTCGGTGTTTGAGGAATGTGAGGCAGCACACAGACTGTAGGAATAAAGCAAAGTCCTTTCACTGTAGTTGGGGAGAACTCCAGGTACAGTCTTGGAGTAGAGACCAGGCTGAAAGTAGCCCTCAGTGGCGGGTCTGGAAGAGCGTCGCAGGCGCAGGGCAATGGCCAGAATCACAGCGAGGAGGAAGAGCACTGAGATCAAGGCCAACGCCACTATTAGGTGAAACTAGTACTGCCTGAAGGTCAGAGGGAGTGGGACGGTCGCTAAGGTCAGGTTGTATCTCTGGCAAGCTATCTGCGAAGATTAGGTGCAGCGTGACGGTGGCTGAAAGAGGCGGCTGTCCTCCATCACAAACAGTGACCAGCAGGCGCTGGCAGGCGGCCTCCCTGTCGCCCAAGGTACGCGCCGTGCGCACCTCACCGGTGCGCAGCCCCAGGCTGAGCAGCCCGGGCTCGCTAGGCTGCTGAATGTGGTAGGACAGCCAGGCGTTGGGTCCCGAGTCTGCGTCCACCGCCACCACCTTGGTCACCAGGTAGCCAGGCTCTGCAGCGCGCGGCACCATATCGAAGAGCGCAGAGCCGTCGGGCCCCAGAGCTGGGTACAGCACCCGCGGTGCATTGTCGTTGCGGTCGCCCACCAACACCTGCAGGCTCACGTTGGCGCTGAGCGCCGGCGAGCCCTGGTCGCGGGCCTGCAGCGTGAGCTCAAAGGCGCGCAGCTGCTCGTGGTCGAAGGCTCGCTGCGCGAACACCACCCCGCTCTGCGCGCTCACGGACACGTAGGACGACAGCTCCCGCGGCTCCAGGTCACTGGCCACGATGTAGTAGTAGACAAGGCCGTTAGGTCCCAAGTCGGGATCCGAGGCGCTAACATGCGCAATGGAGGCTCCAGGCGGGTTGTTCTCAGCTACATGCACCGTGTAGGAGGCCTGGTGGAAAACTGGAACGTTGTCGTTGACATCAAGGATGTGCAGAGTGATGGTCTTGCTGGAGGAGAGCGGTGGATTGCCTTTGTCGGTAGCTGTGATCGTCACATTGTATTCTGGGATCTGCTCCTGGTCCAGGGCTCCATCTGTCACCAACCTGTATATGTTTTTGGTATCTTGAACGATTTTAAAGGGAAACTTTCCTTTTAGTTGGCATAGGATTTCTCCATTAAATCCAGAATCTAGATCATGTGTTTTGATCAGGGCAATAGCAGTCCCCAGCTCAGCATCTTCTTGTATATGTTGGGATTCAAAAGCCAGGGTTATCTCCAGGGCATTGTCATTTTCATCTGAAATATCTATCTGTACTTTACAATATGTAGTGTGATGTCCACCATCCTTTGTTTCCACCCCAATTGTGTAGCTATCACTCTCTTGAAAGTCCAGTTCTCCAACAGTGGTGAGTTCCCCCGTTTTACTGTCCAGCTTGAACAATTGTCTCACTGCCTTACCAATACTGATGAAGGCATAGATGATCTCGGCATTAACACACTCATCCAAGTCAGTGGCCATCACTTTTAATACCAAGGAGCCAGCGGGCAGGTTCTCTGCAACACCGACCCTGTACATGTCCTGAGTAAATACTGGGGGGTTATCATTTGCGTCTGCGACAATTACCCTGATCTGGGTGGTACAGCTTCTGGAGGGCTCGCCCCCATCCACAGCTGTGAGGACCAGGTGGTGATGCGGCTGCTCTTCCCTGTCCAGGGGTGCTTTCAGTACTAGTTCTGGGTACCTACTGCCATCCAGGTTCTCCTTCTGAATTAAAAAGAAGTGCGGATCAGGGCTGAGGTAGTACTGCTGCAGCGAAATGACACCTACATCAGGATCCTGAGCAGATTCCAAGGCAAAGGTGGCTCCAGTGATCGCCAGTTCGCTGATTTCCAGCTCAGTGATATTTTCGCTAACGGTCGGTGGGTTGTCGTTAATATCCTGGATCAGCACGGTTACATG
The DNA here is from genome assembly GCF_043159975.1 of Macaca nemestrina. Classification (NCBI taxonomy): domain Eukaryota; kingdom Metazoa; phylum Chordata; class Mammalia; order Primates; family Cercopithecidae; genus Macaca; species Macaca nemestrina. The sequence goes on from NC_092130.1 coordinate 39,089,617, forward strand.
AGAAAAGTTTAAAGGCTTTTCAGCAACCATTTCAAATTCCAGAACACACGTTGACTTCTTGCCACAAATCTCCTCTCGGTCTATACGGTCGCTCACAAATAAGTCCCCATTTTCGGGGCGCACGGTAAAGAATTTCTTCTCTGCAATAACCCGCAGGTTCCGAGTGGGTAAATCCCCTACGCCAAAACCCAGGTCCTTGGCGAGGTTCCCTACCAGGGAGCCTCCTCCGCTATTCCGTCCAGCTCCTCGGGAATAGCGTAGCGGATCGGTTGGGAGAGCCCCTGGCCTAACAAAGAGAGCAGGAAGAGAAACAGCATTCGCCTCCGCTCTGCTGGGCCGCTCCATCCGGAGCTATTTCCCATCCCCCTCTCTGCGCCTTTGCCTTTCTAAATCCGAGGAGAGGAGATCTTTAAATAATCCCAAGACCTCTCTGAGCAGAACCAACTATTTGTTTTGTCTTGGTGCTTGGATTCTCTGATGGGTGTCTCCGCTGCAGGAAGCCGGATAGAGAGTACACTTTTCTTCCAAGTTGGCTGCGGCGGGAGGAGCCAATACTTTGCACAGCACTAGCCAAGACCGGCACCCGGCGCCTCCGCTGCAGAACTGCAGCAGTGGTGACTAAATCCTCTCCAAATAAGGAGCCAGTTAGGAGAAAAATCGGCAGTGTACTGATAGTGATACTTTCTTCCCATTTTAAAAGAACTTTTAAAAAACATTAAATATATTTACTATATCTTTAGTCTGTTATTTCTTTTAATTTGAGCTTCATCCATCCAAATCAAGTACCTTTTACTTCTCAAAGGGCAGAGATAATCTTGCTCAATCCCGTCATGTTTTTTAGTTTCTATTTTCATAAAATGGTCATAATAACATCTTTTCTGCTTACTTCAGTAGAAATGAGGACCAAATAAAATGATACATAGAAAAATCATACGAATGAAAGCTATTTTTGGTGATGGCAGAAGACGCAGTATAAAGATGCTTGAAATATCAGCTTCACGTGTATTGTTATTGCATTCTATTTCCTTTTCTTCTAACTTCTAAAAGTTATAATCTCATAGCTTTTAGTTTCATCCTATGTTTCACTTTCTTCTCTTTTATCTTTATTATTTCCCCCCAAAAGAAGTTACAGGTAATGAGGAAATGATTGACCTTATAAAATAGAAGTATAGCAAGAAGCAAGAGGGTCTCTTTTCCTTTGTTTCCAAGTGTCTACTTTTAATTAAATAAGTATGATTGAAATTTTTTCTTTTTTCTGTAGAGGTGGGGTCTCACTATGTTGCCCAGGCTGGGCGTCAACACCTGGCTTTGAGCAATCCTCCCACCTCAGCCTCCCAAAGTGCTGGGATTATAAGGCATGAACTACCCTGGACCAGATGAAAAACTTCCACAGAAGACGTTTTTTCATACTACATCACAATTGTTCTGAACCGTACTGCTTCTTCTCAAGTAGCCTGACAATGATGTGTTTATTAGGATTGGGGAGTGAATTGTGAGTCCTTATAATTATATTATTTAATTATGTAAGTAATCTTCCTGTCCACTTTTCCTTGGTCCCCAGTTTACCATCTGATCATACCAACCTTTTGTTATTTACACTTTTCCCTGGTCAATAACATGCCATTTTCCATGTTTCTGACAGGTATCTTATAGTTTTAATTACATTTCCAAACCAGAAAATCTTCTTAAAGAAATTATCTTTAGCCTACATAATGTATTGTTATTCTAAAACCAGGCAGGTGTGCAGCAATAAGCAATGAGTTCCACACTGAATTTACCTTATAGTGGAAAAGCATTATAGCATCTTAAACTAGTCATGATATCCAGAATTCTGGACAGCCACTCATTGTCACCTTTATACAAACATCAAAAACATAACTGACTCAAGACTTTGCTCCAAAACATTCCAAAGCAAGGGCCTTCCCACACAATGCCAAGTGTTCATTGTATGAACACTTCAATTAGTATGAAAAATTATTCTTCAGAACACATATAAAACTAAATACTCAGATATTTAAAAGTATATGGTATATATAGTACGTACATTCAGAATGTATGAATCAAGCATTTTATAAAGTCTGTTAGTAGTTTATAGAGGGTTTAAAGATATTTTTCCATTGCACAAAAAAGTTAACTCAGAGGAAGTGTACCCAAATCTATAACCTTTACTTTTTTTCCAAACACCCTACTCTGAGAAGCATATAACATTTTCTTTAAAAAAAAATGGAAAAGCAAGTTTTCAGATAGGAGTGAATGATGTCACACCTATTCTATAGATTCTCTTGTTACTCTTTGAATGCATTCACTATTCAGTGAGTTTGTACATTTTACATTTTGGTCAGAATGTCCGTGTGTGTATGTATGTGTGTTTGTGTGTGTGTATGTGTATATGTGTGTGTGTGTGTGTGTATAATTGACTGCTCTTTAATAATGTTTAAAAAATAAAAATCAAGTGATCTTAGGTTCTTTAATGTGTCAACTAACCTTTCATGTGGTTGAGTAATGTAGCTTACTATCCCATTTGTAATATTTTATTACCTTTTCCCCTTATTTAGTCATTATTTGAAGCTGATGCTCAAGGTGTTAAAAGTACAAAATTTGAAGGATTAAGAATATTTTAATAAGAAGCATCTGAAAATCATCTTCAGCAAATCAGATGCAGAATGGAAATCTAGTAGTCCTTTCATTACATAACACATCCTCCTGGAATTTGAGGAACTTAGACCAGTATTTCATTAAGGCACATCTATTAATTTAAGATGAACACATCCCTTAGATATGAACTTTAAAATTTTGAACCATCCTTAAATTGCATTCTTTTTTCAAATACAACCTTAGACTCAAGTAATAAAGAAGAATTGCACCTACACTTAAAGAAAAGCTAACATTTCAGTAGGTGCTGATTTTAATAAGTAAAGGGTTTGTCTACAACAGAAGATGCCAGGTGTGTGACATATTTACATCTATTGAATGCAGCAGTATGTAACTCTTTGGAGGCTTTACATCACAGAACAAAGCCCAACTTTAAGGTTCCTTTACACTGATTTCTTCTCTCAACAAGCCAATAATTACATGGCTTAACACAAACTTTCCAGACTTTAGAATGCTACATGTTATCATCACTATAAATTTAATCTACTTTTCTGATATTTATGATGCAGAAGTTCTCTGTACCTTTCCACTGATTTATGTAAATACTGTAAATTATTTCCTTAAACAAATTTCAGGTAGACTAAAATATCAATCCTACACATTATCCTTTCCAAAACACGTACACTAACGGTGTCTACGCAGACACTCAAAAGAGAACAATACATATAACAATTTGAATTAATAAAACATCTCTGCTATTAATAGAACTGCAGTTCCAATATAGCAAAATATTTGGGTAAAATGATTATATTTAACCACTTTCCTTTAAAGTATTTGTTTCACTTAAGTCTACAGATATCAGCTAGACTTCCCAAAACAGAATTTGAAAACAAATGGAGAAAGAATGAATTGAAAAAAATTAATCTCCAATAGAGCAAATACTATTCCACTATTTGCATAACTAGCTGATTTTGAATATGACAGATAAATGAAAAAAGAAACAGACAAAAATGTTCTGGTCATCCTTACTGAAAGAGAAAACTAACCTGAACTCGCCGTTCTTCTTTGTTTGCATCTACCTTATCAGACATCAGAAGAGGCTCGCTTTTTTCACAGCTCTCTTCACTAAGGAGCGTGTCTGCATAGTTGGGCTGGGGAAAGATCAGGTGACTCTTCCTCGAGTCCGCGGTGAGGGAGACCTCGTGGGAATAGGTCTGCAGGAAAGCCCGAACCCCATCCATGCCCACAAAGTGTGAGGCGGGCACACTTGCCAACCTGCTGCCTTCAGCCTGAAGCAGGCGTGACTTGTGCCAGCGCCTCAGTCTGAGCACCAGCAGCACAATGACAAAGGCCAAGAAGACGCAGGAGACTGCAGCCACTGCCACCACAAGATAGAATGTGAGATCCAAATCCTCAGGGTCAATGGGGGTCTTCATACTGCCAAGGTCAGCAAGGATGTCAGGGATCCTGTCTGCCACGGCCACTGTGACTGTGACGGTGGCTGACAGAGGGGGCTGGCCATGGTCTTCCACGGCCACTATGAGGCTCTGCTTGAGTGCATCTCTGTCCAGCAGGGTCCGCGCTGTCCGCACTTCGCCCGTGTGCAGCCCAACCGCAAAGAGTCCTGGCTCACTGGCCTTAAGCAGGCGGTAGGATAGCCAGGCATTCTGGCCTGAATCTTTGTCCACTGCTACCACCTTGGTCACCAGGTAGCCAGGTTCTGCGGAGCGGGGCGCCAGCTCCACGCCCGTGGAACCGTCGGTGGGGAGGGTGGGGTACAGGATCTCGGGCGCATTGTCGTTCTGGTCCAGCACAAACAGGCTCAGTGACACGTTGCTGCTAAGTGGAGGGTTCCCATTGTCGCTGGCTGTCACCCACAACTGTAGGTCTCTCAACTGCTCATAATCAAAGGATCTCAGCGCATACAGGACACCGGTGTCAGAGTTAATGGAGACATAGGAGGACAAGGGCGCCCCCTGAAATGTGTCTTCAGCCAGGGAGTAGGTGACTCGAGCATTGTCGCCACTGTCGGGGTCATGGGCTGTCACAGAGAAGATAGAGACACCTCTGGGGTTGTTTTCTGGGAGAGAGGTGGAATAGGAGGCTTGAGGGAAATTGGGTGGGTTGTCATTGACGTCTGCTACTTTCAAGGGGATGTGGTTTTCTGCAGAGAGGGGCGGGGTTCCATGGTCAATGACGGTTAAAGTGATATTATAATCTGAAGTCTCTTCTCTGTCCAGGTTTCTAGTTGTTAATAGGTGATAGTAATTATCAACTGACTTCTCCAGTTTAAAAGGCAAGTTCCTAGGAATAGAGCATGCAATCTCACCATTTTCTCCAGAATCACCATCATGTACACTAAACAGCGCAATTACAGTTCCTGGAAGACAGTCTTCAGAGAGGGAACTGGTCAGAGAGGTGAGGATCACTTCGGGGGCATTGTCATTCACGTCCTGTACTGTGACCACCACCTTAGCGCTGGCAAGAAGAGCGCCTCCATCCTGAGCTACCACTTCCATGAGGTAGAATCTGGATTCTTCATAGTCCAGCGGTTGTAGAGTTGAGATTTCCCCCAGGTTGGAATCAAGATGGAAAGTCTCCGAAATTTTGTCTTCTTCATTGCGAAAAGAGTAGGTCAATTTCCCGTTTATTCCCTCATCTGGATCCGTGGCGGTTAGCGTGAGCAGCCGAGTGCCCACAGGTATGTTCTCCGGAACACTCACGCTGTACTCGGATGGCGTGAACAGGGGTGCATTGTCGTTTGCGTCGAGTACTGTAACACGGATGTGCGTGGTGCCGGAGAGTACCGGGTCTCCGCCATCTAAAGCTGTGAGGAGGAGGTCATGAACAGTCTCTTTCTCGCGGTCTAGGGGCTGTTCCAACACCAGCTCCGGATACTTTTGTCCATCAGTTCCGCTTACCACATCCAGAGAGAAGTGCAGATTGGAGCTGAGCTGGTAACTCCGGAGGGAGTTCACACCCACATCTGCATCCCGCGCGAAGGGAAGCACTAAACGTGTCCCTGCAGCCGCATTTTCATTAACTTTTACTTTTAACTCCTCATCCCGGAAACGCGGGAAGTTATCATTAATATCGATTATTTCTACTTCTACTACATAAATTTTCATTTTGTTCTCAACTAAGATGTTAAAGTTCACCACACACAGCGGGCTCTGAGCGCAGAGCTCCTCCCGGTCTATCCTGCCCGCGGTGACCAAGCTGCCGCTTCGCGGGTTCAGAGCGAAAAGCTGCGTCCTACCTCTGGAGACGATGCGGACTCCGTGCTCCGCCAGCTCCCGGGGCTCCAGCCCAAGGTCCTTGGCGATGTTGCCGACGAAGGAGCCTTTGTCCAGCTCCTCCGGCATCGAGTAGCTGATCTGCCCGGATCCCGGTTGGCACAGCGTCCCCAGGAGCATGAAGGGCAGCAGCAGCTCTCCGCAGGCCCAGCGCCTCGGTGGACTCGCCATTGCCTTCTCTCTGCCCAATTTTCTCTTAGTTCTGGTTCAGCCTGCTGTTTCCTTATTTATCTAAAGCCGATGGGTACATATTCCCCGACGAAAATGGGCGTGGAGCGTTGGCTTTTCGTAGGAGCTTGTCTGGTTTGTGTGTTTAGTATGGAGGGAGCAGAGTCGGGTCGCCTCTGCTGCAGCTCCTTTCCCACTTTGGTCAACAGCGACGCTCAGAGTCCTAACCAGTGACTGCACCAAATTCCATTTTTATTTCTCCTAAGTTTAGTTGTAATTTTATTTCTAATAATGTTGCCATATCCTTAATGTTTAACTGTGTAACATTGTCTATGACTGTTAATTCAGCTTTAATTCTGAAATAGCAAGACTTCCACAATTACTGAGATCAATATTATTAGATTCCAATACCTTACAAAAATTTTATTTAATGTGTCACTGGGGGAGCCTATGTCCTTTATTTACCTCTTACCTATGTTTAGTCCTTTAAATTAGGACATTCAAATTCTTACCTTTGTAGAATTCAAGATTTCATCTCTTTATTAGGATGCATTTAGGAAAACGTGCTTATTTGCACATAAGAATGCCAAGGAAACAAACCCAGTTCTCAATGCACCTTTCCAAACAGGACTACTGATTTATGTAAGTTATATTAGCTGTCATATGCAGAAGAAATACAGATCTTTATTACTTGTGAGGACTTTGAGAAAGTTTCTCCACTATCTCAGACAGTGTTAGAGTAGGGTTAACTATGCATTTTTACGTTTTTCTATTATCATGTTCAAATATTTGTAGTTCCAATGACAATCAGTATAGCAACTGTGGAGGGTGGGGCTTTATTTCATCATCTATGCAGGAAAGCATGACCAGATACTTATTGAGCAGTACTGAGTGGCCTTTCTATGTTGAGACAGTTATTTAGTGCTATCATCTTTATATGACAACAGAAATAGAAAAACCTCTTGATTGAAAAAAATGAACATTTCAGAAAGTCATTTTGTTTAATGACACTTTCATAGAAAACTAAGAAAATAAAAATTCTATATAATTAGGAAATTCAAAAGCAAAGATTTGAGTAAGATTTGGTAGAAAATGATGTGAACATAGGTTGTAAGATTTTTCTCAATGTGTAATTTTTCTTAAGAGCAATTTGTTAAAATGCATGTTAGAGAATGCTTTCTCACATTTGTTAAATGCACTCTTTATAGCAGACACCTCAGACCTCAAACATTGCCTATCCTTTAGAAATATGCTTGTGATTCCAAGACACTTAGCTTACCCAGTGTGGGTCTTCAAGTCAATGGGACAATGCCCTACCCATGCCCTGCAATTAACAAGCCATGCCATTATGTAAAAGTCTTTCATCTTTGGTTCCCAATTTCCAAAAACTACTAAAATGAAGACTCTCTTTACTCTGAAGTACTATGATGCTAAGAGGAAGTAAAACAAAAATTTGAATAACAAAGAGCCGGAAGGTGAAAGTAATTGCCTAAAGTCCCAATGGTAACAAATCTTCAGAGAGAAGCAAAGACGAGGAAGAAAAAGAAATACAGTGCAGTATCTCATGTGATAAAGGTTTGCAATTATTGCTAAATAAATCTCACACTTCAGAGAGAAAACACTTAAAATTAAGTTAAATAAGATTAAGATAATTAAGGCACAACATTGACCAAATCTAACTCACAGACAAAGAAATTGCAATGGAACTTCCTACCCAAATTAGGTGAAACAATAAAACCAGAAGTGAAAATAAATTAATTAAAGCTCACCTTTAAAATAGTATCTGAGGCAAAAGGGACCCCAGCGTCTGCATGATTTGTATTTTGTTCCCAAGAGGCATTGTCACAGAGGAGATCTTGTGAGGGAACCAATTCCGGGGTTACGTTCAGAAAATTAAACTCTGTCTTGGCTGATTGTGAGGCAACACACAGGTTGTAGGAAAAGGGCAATGTTCTCTCACTGTAATTGGGGAGAACCCCAGGTCCAGGCTTGGAGCACTGACTAGACTGAAAGCAGCCCCAAGCGTCTGAACTGGAAGAGCGTCGCAGGCGCAGGGAGATTGCCAGAATCACTGCGAAGAGGAAGAGCACCGAGATCAAGGCCAAGGCCACCACCAGGTAAAACTGCAGTTCCGTCTGGGGGTCAGAGGGCTCAGGGCTGCCGCTAAGGTCTGGCAATACCTCTTGCAGGCTATCCGCGAAGATCAGGTGCAGCGTGGCGGTGGCGGAGAGTGGCGGCTGTCCTCCATCACGCACAGCGACCAGCAGGCGCTGGCGGGCCGCGTCCCTCTCACCCAAGGCACGCGCTGTGCGCACCTCACCCGTGCGCAGCCCCAGGCTGAAGAGCCCGGGCTCGCTGGCCTGCAGCACGTGGTAGGACAGCCAAGCGTTGTGTCCCGAGTCTGCGTCCACCGCCACCACCTTGGTCACTAGGTAGCCGGGCTCTGCTGCGCGTGGCACCATATCGAAGAGGGCGGAGCCATCGGGCCCCAGCGCGGGGTACAACACCAGTGGCACATTGTCATTGAGGTCGCCCACTAACACGCGCAGGCTCACGTTGGCGCTGAGCGCAGGTGAGCCCTGGTCAGTGGCCTGCAGTGTGAGTTCGAAGGCGCGCAGCTGCTCATGATCGAAGGCGCGCTGCGCGAACACCACCCCGCTCTGCGCGCTCACGGACACGTAGGATAAAATCTCCCGCGGCTCCAGGTCGCCCGCTACGATGGAGTAGGAAACTTGGCCATTGGGGCCCAAGTCAGGGTCAGAGGCACTGATTTGAGCGATAGAGGCGCCAGGAGGATTGTTCTCTGCCACGTGAACCATGTAGCAAGTCTGTTGGAAAAGTGGGGCATTATCGTTGACGTCGGAGATGTGCAGGGTGACAATTATGCTGGAGGAGAGAGGCGGCTTGCCCCCGTCGGTGGCTGTGATGGTGAGATTGTATTCTGGGATCTCCTCCCGGTCCAGGGCGCCGTCTGTCATTAGTTTGTAATAGTTCTTTGAGGAAGATTTCAAAATAAAGTTGGCATTTCCCAACACTTGGCAGTAAACTTCTCCATTTTCTCCAGAGTCTCTGTCTCTCGTTTTTATCAAGGCGATGACTGTTCCTGGTGGCGAATCCTCTGGTAGGGGGGTAAATACTGAAGTCACAATAACTTCAGGTGCACAATCATTCTCATCAAGAATTTCAACTTGGATACTGCAGTGGGCTGCTAGATCTCCAGGATCTTTTGCTTCAATACTCAGAGTGTAACTACTTGCAATCTCAAAATCCAAATCATCCTTTGTCGTGATTTCTCCTGTTTTTTCATTTAAGTTGAAAAAGCGTTTGACTTGTTCGTCCACATTATGAAAGGAGTAGGTGATCTCCGCGTTTATGCCCTCATCCCGGTCAGTGGCCGTCACTTGAAGCACAAAGAAGCCCGGGGGCACGTCCTCCCTCAGGGTGACCCTGTACACATCCTGGCTGAACACCGGAGGGTTATCATTGGCATCCGTGACTTGGATTTGGATTTGGGTCGTGCCGCTTTGAGGTGGGTCTCCGCCATCCACAGCTGTGAGGACCAGTTGATGGAAACTATGCTCTTCTCTGTCCAGAGAATGTTTTAGAATCAGCTCAGGATATTTACGTCCATCTGGAGTCTGTTTCTCAGCGAGATCAAAGTACTCGTTGTCATTAAGGTGGTATCTTTGTAGTGAATTAGGACCAACATCTGAATCCAGGGCTGGGTCAAGTGGAAATGTTGTACCTGGCTTAGTGGATTCGCTAATTTTTACATGAATCTTACTCTGTTTGAATAGTGGGGTATTATCATTTATATCCTGCACAATTACTGCTATGTGGAAAATATTTAGTGGGTTTTCAGCGACAGTATCGAAATCCAGAACACACAGAGGCTGCTTCCCGCATATCTGCTCTCGGTCTATTTTGTCACCCACAAGTAAGTCCCCGCTTTCTGGGTTTACTGTGAAATATTCCCTCTCTGCGCTAACCCGCAGCTTCCGGGCAGGCAAGTCCCGGACGCTGAGCCCCAGATCCTTGGCGAGGTTTCCTACGACAGAGTTTTTGGCCAGCTCCTCTGGAATTGAATAGCGGATCTGGTCTGAGAGAGCCCCGGGGAACAAAGACAACAGGAAGGGCAACAGTACCTGCAGCCACCACACCAGCCCGTACCTCCCTGCGCTCGCCTTCATCTTCTGTCTCCCTCGGGCTCCCTGTGCTCCTTTGCCCATAGGAGGAATAAGCCTTCCGAGGATGGCAGAATCCGGGCTCAGGTCACTTTTCCTGCTTTTGTTTTCTGTTTCCGAATCTACACTGGCCTCCTCTGCGTGGTTGGTTTGTGCAGGAAGTTCCCTTCTAAGAGGCTCCCAAAAGCTTCTCTGGATCTTCTCTTCGTTCTTTTGACCGACAGCGACGCTCAGAGGTTTTCTCAGGAAACTGCACCAACGGCTTGTAAATGTTTGCTAAGAACATTTTTCTTTTCTTCTTCTTTTTTTTTTAATTTATAAAGTCTTCATTTGTTTTTAAATATGCGAAATATTCATATAGTTCCAAATTCAAAAGGTGCATTCATCCCTGCTTTAGATGAGGAGAATTGCTTTCACAGGGGAAATGAGTGTTAACGTTTCTTGGGTATCCTTCTGGAGATATGTTTTACATAGTGCAACGGATTTGTATAAATATTCTGTCTCCTTCTTTACACAAATGTAAGCATACAACATACCATGTTCTTCACATTGCTTTTATATTTGTTATATTTTAAAGATCATGTCAGTACACAGAGAGCTTTCCCATTTATTTTTATAGTTATCTAGTGGCCCATAATATAGTTATCTAGTAGTCCATAATATGAATATACAACAATTTGTTTAATCAACATTGTTATTTACTAAAAGAAAGTCACTGCCCATTCTAACAAAAACACATTTTTAAAAAAATTTGATTTTAGGTTATAAATTATCTACTGCTTTCCTAGGCCTTTAAAACGTATGGCACTCTCATTCTGGAATATATTCCTAATGCCAACACCTGAATATGCTTGACACAGTTTCAGGCCAATTGAGCATTTCCAAATTATATTTTATGGCTTAATTATTTTAAACAATCTCTCCTCAGATGTGAGTTGTCTCTCAACATTCACTTGTTATTTCTGCTTTCTGCTTACCAACCCAGGTAACTGCATATCATATTCCAGCTTACTCTACATATTGCACCACAACTTTCTATGAATACAAAACCATGTAGAAACTAAAACTCTCCTTTGTAAATCAAATTGAGGCATATTCCACAGTCTATCACTACAACTTCCAGTTATCAAATTACACTAATTTGTGTAAGCATATGCATTCATGAATTTTGAATTAACTCACAGAACTAAATGAAAGCACAAAGAACAAAAGTGTTGTATATCCCCTACACACAAAATATTTTCCCACATATAAAATAATCCCAGAGCCACATGGTGACAGAAATATCTGATAGCAATTTGTAGCAATAGGGATGAGGCCAACTTACTAAGCAGCATAAATCATATCAGTCCAGAACCCCAGTAACTCAACCTTTGAAAGAGGCTCACATGATGAAAAGAGAAAAGACTCCAAAAACTTATATTTTTCCTTAGAAATCAAGAAAGTCTCGCCTTTTCACAAGATGGCACCAAAAGCGAAGAAGGAAGCTCCTGTCCCTCCTAAAGCCGAAGCCAAAGCGAAGGCTTTAAAGGCCAAGAAGGCAGTGTTGAAAGGTGTCCACAGCCACAAAAAAAAGAAGACCCGCACGTCACCCACCTTCCGGCGGCTCAAGACACTGCGACTCCAGAGACAGCCCAAATATCCTCGGAAGAGCGCCCCGAGGAGAAACAAGCTTGACCACTATGCTATCATCAAGTTTCCGCTGACCACTGAGTCTACTATGAAGAAGATAGAAGACTACAACACACTTGTGTTCATTGTGGATGTTAAAGCCAACAAGCACCAGATTAAACAGGCTGTGAAGAAGCTCTATGACATTGATGTGGTCAAGGTCAACACCCTGATTCGGCCTGATGGAGAGAAAAAGGCATATGTTTGACTGGCTCCTGATTATGATGCTTTGGATGTTGCCAACAAAATTGGGATCATCTAAACTGAGTCCAGCTGCCTAATTCTAAATATATATATATATATATATATCTTTTCAACAACAACAACAACAAAAGAAATCAAGAAAGTCTCAATAGTGATGTCATAATAGGCAATTTAAAAATTATTAAAGTTACTTCTAGAATCTACTTAAATGTGAGTGAAATTAACTTTGAAATATTTCTCATAATCACAGGAGTGCACCAAAGGAATCACATATAGTCACCGCTGGTGCATCTCAGAACAGCAACAAGAAAATATTTGAAATGTAACAGTTCATTGAGAAAATATCCTGTTAAAGTTATATCTAAAAGTTAAACTCATAAGTTTTCAGTATTCTTAAATTGATGTTGCCTATTATAATGCAAAATACCCTTTCAAGGAAGGAAAAGTAAACTTCAAGTAAAGCATGGTACAGTGTAAAAATAGGAAATTAAAAAATCCTCAGTCCAGATCCAATAATAACTTCATGAGAAAGAATATTGTAAACGTGAATTTACACAATTGCCTTCTATTTCACAGGTCTCTTGTATCTTTGCAGTAACACCTAAAGGAAAAGGAAATTTATTCTTTATTTTATTTTACTTTATTTTATTTTACTTCTTGGAGACAGAGGCTTGCTCTGTCACCCAGGCTGGAGTACAGTGGCATGATCTCAGCTCATTGCAACCTCTGCCTCCCAGGTTCCAGCAATTCTCATGTCTCAGCCTCCAGGGTAGTTGAGACTACAGGCGTGCACCACCACGCCCAGCTAACTTTTTGTATTTTAGTAGAGACTGGGTTTCACCATGTTGCCTGGACTGGTCTCAAACTCCTGAACTCAGGCAATCCACCCTCCTCACACTCCCAAAGTGCTAGGATTACAGGTGTGAGCCACCGCACCCAGCACAGAAAAGGACATTTAAGGAAATGAGGTGGTTTAGAGTTGTAAAATTAGAAAATTCTGGCTGAAACTACAACTGAATGAAGACCAAAAAGGATAATAAACAACATTTTTGTGTGGTAAAGACTGTTGGTCATTACTGAAGGGTCATCCACCAGTTCTCTTTACAGCAATAAAATATTAAAAGAGGCACCTTTATTTGATATATTACATATGTAATAGGAGACATTTACACAACTCTTTGTCTATATTTCAGTGTGGTATGATCTATTATAAGATTGACTCACCTGAAGATTAAGGTCTCCTTTTGTTTCAAGTAAATCCTGAGTTATCAGAAGAGGCTCGCTTTTCTCACAGCCTTCCTGGCTGATGAGCGTGTCTGCATAGTTGGGCTGGGGGAAGATCAGATGACTCTTCCTGGAGTCCGCGGTGAGGGAGACCTCGTGGGAGTAGGTCTGCAGGAAAGCCCGAACCCCGTCCACGCCCACAAAGTGCGAGGCAGGCACACCTGCCAACCTGCTGCCTTCAGCGTGAAGCAGGTGTGACTTGTGCCAGCGTCTCAGCTTGAGTGCTAGCAGCACCGTGACAAAAGCCAGGAAGATGCAGGAGACAGCGGCCACTGCCACCACGAGATAGAGTGTGAGGCCCGAGTCGTCTGGGTCTGCTGAAGGCTTGAGGCTGCCCAAGTCAGCCAGGACATCTGGGATGCTGTTGGCCACAGCCACAGTGAGTGTGACAGTGGCCGAGAGAGGGGGCTGGCCATGGTCCTGGACGACCACTACAAGGCTCTGCTTGAGCGCATCTCTGTCCAGCAGGGCCCGTGCAGTGCGCACCTCACCTGTGTGCAGCCCCACTGCAAATAGTCCCGGCTCGCTGGCCTTGAGTAGGCGGTAGGACAGCCAGGCATTCTGGCCTGAGTCTCTGTCCACTGCCACCACTTTGGTCACCAGGTAGCCGGAATCTGCGGAGCGGGGTGCCAGCTCCACACCAGTGGAGCCATCTGTAGGGAAGGTGGGGTACAGGATCTCAGGGACATTGTCGTTCTGGTCCAGCACAAAGAGGCTCACTGACACATTGCTGCTGAGTGGAGGGTCTCCACTGTCACTGGCTGTCACCAGTAGCTGCAGGTCTCTAAGCTGCTCATAGTCGAAGGAGCGAAGTGCATATAGGATCCCAGTATTGGAGTTGATGGAGACATAGGAGGACAGGGGTGCATCCTGGAAGGTGTCTTCGGCCAGGGAGTAAGTGATTAGGGCATTGTCACCACTGTCAGGGTCTTGAGCAGTCATAGATAAGATGGAGGCTCCTCTGGGGTTGTTTTCAGGAATGTAGGCAGAGTAGGAAGCATGAGGGAAAGTGGGTGGGTTGTCATTGATGTCCATCACCTGCAGTGAAATATGAGTTTCTGTAGACAGTGGAGGAATTCCCTGGTCAGTTGCAGTTACAGTAATGTTATATTCTGAGACTTCTTCCCTGTCCAGTGTTCTGTGTGTCAACAACCGATAATAATTTTCATAGGTCTTTTCAAGTGTGAATGGCAGATTATCTGGAATAGAACATGTGACTAGGCCATTTCCTCCTGAGTCACTGTCATGCACGTTGAAAAGTGCAATTACTGTACCCGGGGAAGAAGTTTCCTGGACTGAGCTGGTGAGAGATGTAACTGTGACTTCTGGTGCGTTGTCATTTTCATCCAGAACTGTCACCAGTACCTTGCTTCTAGCCCGGAGACCAGGCCCATCATGGGCTTCTACATCTATGTCATAGAATCCAGAGTCCTCATAATCTAGATCCCCCAATATTGTTATATCCCCACTCAGAGAATTTAACTGAAATAGCTGTGATATTTTGTCTCTTACTTTCCGGAAAGAATACGTCACGTCTCCATTGGCTCCTTCATCTGGATCAGTGGCTTTTACGGTGAGTAGCCGAGTGCCTACAGGAACGTTCTCACGAACACTTACGTGGTACTTGGGCTGAGTGAACAGGGGAGCATTATCGTTGGTATCCACAAGTATTATGAGAATCCTGGCAGTGCCAGAGCGAACCGGGTCACCTCCGTCGAAGGCGGTGAGAACGAGGTGGTGAACCGCCTCTTCCTCGCGATCTAGAGCACGTTCCAGCACCAGCTCTGGGTACTTAATCCCATCGGCCCCGCTTTGCACGTCCAGGGAAAAGTAACCGTTTGAGTTGAGCTGGTAACCCTGCAGGCAGTTTACCCCTACATCCGGATCAAAAGCTTCAGGAAGAGGAAATCTTGTCCCAGGATTTTCATTTTCAGCAACTTTTATTTCCCTCTGTTCTGTCCCAAAACTGGGTGGGTTATCATTAACATCGATTATTTCCACCTCTACCCGCAAAATCTTCACTGTATCTTCTAGGAGAATCTCCAGTATTGTCACACAGTTTGGAGATCTGTCGCAGAGCTCCTCCCGGTCTATCCTACCCGCGGTGACCAAACTGCCGCTGCGCGGGTTCAGGGCGAAAAGCTGCGTCCTACCTCTGGAGACGATGCGGACTCCGCGCTCCACCAGCTCCCGGGGCGCCAACCCCAGGTCCTTGGCGATGTTGCCCACCACTGAGCCTTCTTCCTGCTCCTCAAACACCGAGTAGCGGATCTGTTTGGCCCTAATTTCCCCCAGAACCCCCAGGAGAAGGCAGATTTGGAGCAGCCGGGTGCGGTCTGGGCTAGCAGGAGGCGCCGCCATTACAACCCCGCCGCGGAGTCGCCTGTGCTTTGGTTTTCCCTCTGTCGAGGCCTGAGGAGCCCCAGGATATTCTGGGTCCAAAATAAAGTGCATTCACAGCCGGAGCTCTCAGGGCTTCCGCTTGAAGCTTTCATAAAGCTCCAGAGCCAGTGCTTTGTGCTGCAGCAATCTTGTGATTCTGCTTAAATTTCTGGTTTGTCTTTTCCCCCGATTGGTGAACAGCGACACCCAGAGTCTAAACCTGTTACTGCAATTTATTCTTGGTAAAAAAAGTTTACTTTTTATACACGTTTCTATTCCTATTTCTCCCAAGATAATAAAAGTCAAATTCCTGTTTTTGATTTGCAACGAAAATTCAAGAATGATCCAAATCTTCCTGTACAATAAACTTTATAAAGTTATTTATTTTCTTAGAGAAAATATGACGATTTTTTTTTCTAAGAATGTGTTCTCCATCTTTTCAGTTTTCATCTTGTTCATCCCCACAGCCCATTCTCAGTACTGTGTACTGTGTGAGGGACATACTTATCTCTCCTAAAGAGAAAGGTGGACTTGAAAAATGGAGGAGACGATAAGTGAAAAGACAGTGGGACAGGAACTTGGAGGTTCGGCTTTAGTCCCAATTTATGCAGTAACAAGTTTCCTTACTTGAGTTGACCCTCTAGAACCTGGGGCAATGCTTCAATTCATTTGCAAAAAACCCACCTACTGTTTAAGAGTTAGCCTTACCCCTGTACGAATGAGAGTGACAAATACAATAATAGGTTTGGGAAGAGAATTTGCTTCTTAATTTTGTATACAATACATTCTTGGCCACAAGCTATGCATATGACTATCTTGTTTACAATGTGTTCTCAATCTTTAGAACAATACCTTTCATAGAGTAGTAACTTTTTAATGAAGCCTTTCAATGTTTCATGAATGACCGGTTCAAATGCAAAGCCTAAAACAATGGATAAATAACTCTGATCTTAAAAATAAAAAAGAAATAAAAAGAAAAGTTAGACTGAAGAACTATAAAGTGCAGATAATAGTTTAGTAATTTTTTCACATGACACATTCAGTATTATTTTACTACAATTTCTAACTTTACTTTAGCTTTCACTTTAGAAATAGCCAGTAAAATGAAATGTTTTGGTAGCTGAACATGGATTATCATTGCACGTGCCATCGCTTTCTTGCTTATGAATACTTACAGTAATTTACTAATCTGAGAAAATTTGAGATAAAGCAGTACATCAGTTCTTAAGCTTATTCCTCACTTAACAAGTAGCAGTAGAAATGACTCATACAAAAGTGCATTAGCTATACAGAATTTTAAAACCTCAGACTTTGAGAGAGTAGATTAAAGGTGTTTTTCACAATCCTCAAAGACTGCACAAACTCCGGATGATTGAGAAGTGAAATAAGATGTTTGGAAATAAATTTGACAGTATGCATTAAAAAAACTCAACATGTTTATAGATTTAACTAATTCCTCAGAAATCTATACTAAAGAAACAAGAAGTATGGAGAATGCTTTATAAACCCAAATGTTCATTACATTCCTTGTTTTAATAGAGACAAAATAGAAAGAGCATAAAAATAAATCATTTAGGAATGGTTAAAAATTATGAAATATCATTGACTGAAATTATACAGTGGGAATAATATTGACCCAAAGTTAGTGATGCAAATGTAAAATTGGACAATATTTGCTACTTGTGATGAGACAAAGTGTTAAGAGTCTTAATAACTGGAAGGCTGTGTTAAATACACATGCTGCTGCAAAAAGACAAACTAGAATGTAATTGATGAAGATGAACATAAACTTTAACTTTGGTGGGAAGAACTCTAAATATATTTATAAAGAGCTAAGAATAAGATGACTTGAAAATATCAAGTATCGCATACCAATTAAGAAAAGGCACTGCTATTATTAAGAGTGTTAACATCTAGGAAACAGGTCTCTTTAGCAATATTTGCCAACCATACAGAAATGCCAACAGTAAAGATTGAAAATTAAATTGCCAAGACTACTGAGCAATCAAGAAAGCAATCTCCATCTATCCAATACCCCCTCCCCCAGTAGATACTGTCACTAGAACAATGAAAGAAAATCAAAATTACTTATGCACCAATGAGAAGAAAATGTAATATATAATTTTTTTTTTTTTTAAGACAGGGTTTCCCTCCTGTCACCCAGGCTGGAGTGCAGTGGCACACTCTTGGCTCACTACAATCTCCACCTCCCGGGTTCAAGCGATCCTCCTGTCTCAGCTTCCGGAGTAACTGGGACTACAGGCACGTGCTACCACACCCAAATAATTTTTGTATTTCTAGTAGACGGGGTTTTACCATCTTGGCTATGCTGGTCTCAAACTCCTGACCTCAAGTGATCCACCTGCCTCAGCCTGGTTAAGTGCTGGGACTACAGGCTTGAGCCACCGCTCCCGGCCGCAATATATAAAATTTAACTAGATTTGCAGAAACTCACGTGCGAAGACAAAGAAGGGTCATAAGCGACTTTGTGATCTTCATTACTGGCACATACAATCATAGAAGGATCATCACACAGCAGATCCTGAGGGGGAGTCATTTCAGGTGTCAGGTTGAGAAAATTGAACTCTGTCTTTGCAGAATGAGAGGCAACACATAGATTGTAGGAATAGGGCAAAGTCCCCTCGCTGTGGTTGGGTGGAACCCCTGGCCCAGACTTGGAGCAGAGACCCGTTTGAAAATAGCCCTCAGTGTTGAGGCTGGAGGAACGTCGCAGGCGCAGGGCGATCGCCAGAATTACCGCGAGGAGAAAGAGCACTGAAATCAAGGCCAAGGCCACCACCAGGTAAAACTGCAGTTCCGTCTGGGGGTCAGAGGGCTCAGGGCTGCCGCTAAGGTCTGGCAATACCTCTTGCAGGCTATCCGCGAAGATTAGGTGCAGCGTGGCGGTGGCGGAGAGTGGCGGCTGTCCTCCATCACGCACAGCGACCAGCAGGCGCTGGCGGGCCGCGTCCCTCTCGCCCAAGGCACGCGCTGTGCGCACCTCACCCGTGCGCAGCCCCAGGCTGAAGAGCCCGGGCTCGCTGGCCTGCAGCACGTGGTAGGACAGCCAAGCGTTGTGTCCCGAGTCTGCGTCCACCGCCACCACCTTGGTCACCAGGTAGCCAGGCTCTGCGGCGCGTGGCACCATATCGAAAAGTGCAGAGCCATCAGACCCCAGCGCGGGGTACAGCACCCGCGGCGCATTGTCATTGAGGTCGCCCACCAACACTCGCAGGCTCACGTTGGCGCTGAGCGCGGGGGAGCCCTGGTCGCAGGCCTGCAGTGTGAGCTCGAAGGCGCGCAACTGCTCGTGGTCGAAGGCGCGCTGCGCAAACACCACCCCGCTCTGCGCGCTCACGGACACGTAGGACAACAGCTCCTGCGGCTCCAGGTCACTGGCCAGAATAGAGTAGGAGACGCTGCCGTTGGGTCCCAAATCCGGGTCGGAGGCGCTCACTTGCGCAATAGAGGCTCCAGGTGGGTTGTTCTCAGCCACATGGACCACGTAGGAGGCCTGATGGAAAACAGGTGCATTGTCGTTGATGTCGGAGATGTGCAGGGTGATGCTTGTCCTGGAGGAAAGGGATGGTTTGCCCTTGTCGGTGGCTATGATTGTGACGTTGTAGTCTGCTGTCTGCTCCCGGTTTAGGGCTCCACCAATCACCATCTTGTAAAAATTCTTCGAGGTGGATTCTAATTTGAAAGGAACTTCTTCCTGAATATAGCATGTCACCATGCCATTTTGCCCAGAATCCTTGTCTCGCACTTTTATGAGGGCTATTACAGTTCCAAGGTCTGAATCCTCTGGAATCTGGTTAGAGAAGGACATGAATGTCACCTCAGGGGCATTGTCATTCTCATCAACGATTTCTATTTGAACATTACAGTGAGCTGTGTGTACTCCTCCATCCTTGGCTTCTACACCCAACACATATCTACTTGTTTCTTCAAAGTCCAATGTGCCATTGGTTGTGATGTCGCCGGTATTTGGATTGAGATTGAAGAGGCTGGTACTTATTGGGGAATTGAGGAAGGCATAGGTGATCTCTGCATTAATGCCCTCATCCTGGTCTGTGGCCATCACCCGCAGCACGGAGGTTCCCCACGGCACGTTTTCTTGGAGGCTAACCCTGTATACATCCTGGCTAAACATGGGAGCATTATCATTGGCATCGGTGACTCGGATCCAGATGTGGGTGGTGCCGCTTAGAGGCGGGTCCCCGCCATCCATGGCAGTCAGGATTAAGCGATGAGAGCTCTGATGTTCCCTGTCTAGAGGTTTTTCCAGCAGTAATTCCGGATATTTACTTCCATCAGGACTTTCCTTCGTTGACAGAGAGAAGTATTGATTGGGGTTGATGGTGTATATCTTCAGTGAATTGCCGTCCACATCTGCATCTTGCGCAGAATCCAGAGAGAATTTTACCCCGGGTAAGGCTGACTCACAAATTTCTAAGTTAATGCCTTTTGCAACGAAACGTGGTGCATTGTCATTAATATCTTGGATTACAACAACCACGTGGAAAACATTCATTGGGTTTTCAGAGACCGTTTCGAATTCTAGTGCACACTCAAGTTTCCTTCCGCAAATCTTCTCTCGATCTATCCTACCGTTCACTAACAAATCCCCGCTCTCCAAACTAACGTTGAAATAATCCTCTGCACTAACCCGCAGTTTTCGAGTTGGCAACTCCTGGACACTGAGCCCCAGATCCTTAGCAAGGTTCCCCACCCGTGAGCCGTTGGCTAGCTCCTCTGGAATCGTGTATCGGATCTGCTGGGAGATGGCCCCGCAGAACAAAGACAGCAGAAAGGGAAACAGTACCTGACTTTTCATCGTTTCGGCTTCTCTGACTCTCTGCATTTCAGGAACTCTCCGCGGAGCTTCTTTTCTCTGGGATGTTTTTTTAAAAAGCAATGACAGCACCCTGGACTTCTGTAATTTGAGCGTAAGACTTATCAGTTAGGCGCTCGAGGGTGAACAGGGGCAGCGTCCGTCCTCAGTGCACCGGACAAGGCAGGAAGGCACCCTGCCTGACGCTCCTGCAGAATTGAGACGCCTTCACTTCCTTTTGGTCGACAGCGGCGCCCAGAGGCTGTCTTGGAAAACTGCACAGTGCCCAGCTATTTATCCTCAAAGCGCAACCTCTTGAATCTATGTACCCTGTCTTTAATTTGCTGGAAGGAACCAAATACTCACATTTCCCCCTTTACATTTCAATTTTCTAGTTTGTCATCATCACATAAGGGTCTTCATCATTTTGTATTCTTTTTTCATTTAAAAAATTCACAAGGCACACAGTCATTTTTTTCAGTTTTGGGGGCAAAAAAAATCTTCAGTGATTTCACTATATTTATAAACTCTGGCATGACTGCTGTATCCATATAAGTGAATTAATAATTTTTATTTATATTTTTAGTGGACTAAAATACCTACCTTTCTGTAAATTCATTGGA
The DNA here is from genome assembly GCF_043159975.1 of Macaca nemestrina. Lineage (NCBI taxonomy): Eukaryota > Metazoa > Chordata > Mammalia > Primates > Cercopithecidae > Macaca > Macaca nemestrina. Next base: position 39,110,855 of record NC_092130.1, read on the forward strand.
ATAAGTTCCCTTATCTAGTATTTTAAATCTCTCCATATATATGTTATCAAGTCAGTAATACTTTTCAAAGATAGTTTTTGCAAAAAAGAGGAAATCACAGCCTTACGATTATGTTAATATATTTCTCTTCTTTATAAAATATAGATAATATTTCCAGTTAAGTAGGGCAAAGTCTGATATTTTGTTAAAAGGGCAAATTTAGTATTGGGGTACACACACATGCTTTTATGAAGTGGAATTTCATATAATGTATATTTGTTTTATGAAACCAGTGTTTCTTTTTTAAATGAATGTATATGAAATACTCTAGGCTGTGTGCAGCGACCTGTGATCCCAGCACTTTGGGAGGCCAACATGGGAAGAACACATGAGGTCAGGAGTTTAAGACCAGCCTGGCCAACATGGTGCAAGCCGTTTCTACTAAAAAAATAAAAATTAGCTGGGCATGGTGGCAGGTACCTGTAACCCCAGCTACTTGGGAGGTTGAGGCAGGAGAATCGCTTAATCCAGGAGGTAGAGTTTGCAGTGAGCTGAGATCATGCCACTGAAGTCCATCCTGGGTGACAGAGCAAGACTCTGTCTCAAAAACATTCTCTATAATGCCAATTCTCAGCTCCAGCCAACTTAAACCATCAATGAGCAAAACGAGTTTGACTTGACCACTGGTAAATATTGGAGAGGTATTCAGAGTTCTTAGACACCCAATTCTGCAACTTATTCTGTAGTTCCAGGCTTAGAACTCGTCTTGGTTCAAAGCAAATCCCTTTATTTCAAATGCATTACCAAATGAGATCCAACTCAACAATTTATTCTACTATTTTGCAGTGCTCACCCATACTCATACTCCAGTTGAAACAGCCTATTATCTGTTTTCTTAAGATACCTTTTCACTTGTTTCCTTGCATCATGCCTTTATACTTTCTGTTCCTTTTATTATGAACTTCTCCTCCCTTTCTGTTGCAATGGATTCTTGCCCATTCTTCAAAAAAATAAAAATAAACCCTTTTTAGTGAAAATGGGATGTCCGAGATCTTCCATCACCTGTACAAGTAGGTGGAATTGTGTAGGTTCCATATTCTCAGTGTATTTTCATGACACATATGTAGGCTATATTTCATATAGAATTCTTAGAAATTCTCTTTGAGCATACAAATCCCCCCTGACACTAGCTAATTAACTTTTTTCCTCCTTACAGGGTAAGTGATACTGATACTATAAACTTTTTTTTTCCTAAAAATGATACGTTAAAAGTTACACGCCTTTTTCTTTTGAGACAGGATCATACTATGTTGCCCAAGTAGGTCTCGAAGTCCTAGGCTCAGAAGTCCTCCCCTGGCTATGGGCCTTTTAAATTCTGTGATGTATTTGCATGTTTGAGTGAGAATACACCTTACTCTGCTTACAGCTTTTGTGTTCTGGCCCTGTTGTCTCATACATTTAAATGTGCCTTTTCCTAATATATTGAGGGAGGAATCTATTCTTTCGTTTGGGTTCTAATAAAATATATTTTGGTCTAATTTTGGATGACTCTTTTACATGATTTCATGAATGAAAATAATTTCATAAATTGCAGAATAAGCCAACAATTTCTGGATGAAGAAAGTTGTAGAACATGACAAAAGAAGGGACTTCTATTCCATTGTTGGAAGAGACAGTCTGGAAATCCGCCACAGAGGCTGAGACATATTCCCTTACTTATTTTTAATATCCTTCTCAAGGGCAAGAAATACCACTCCAAGGCTCATAATAGTTTAGGTAGGTGAACTTTCCACCCTCAGGCAAAATGTTGAAATATGAATACACACATAAGCATATACTTTAGGCATACATAACAGGAATTATAGGTAAAACCATTTGATCAGCCTCTACTTTTTCATCTGTCTTGGAAGGAGTTAAACATAATTTAATTTCATGGGTATATAAAATACATTTTATTCATATATATTTTTACTTGTAGGTATCAGGATAGGCTATATAGGCTGGAATGACAAACTCCAAAGCACAGGAATTTAAAATGAAAAAGGCCTATTTATCACAGGTATACAGACCAGTGTTGTGGTTCTCTCATCATAGTTACTCAAGGACCCAGGTAGAAGGAGCAGTCACAATTTCAAATAGTAACTTAGAGATCGAAAATTCTCACAATTGCAGATTCCCCTAGGAAGTGACACACTTTACCTCCACTCACAATGTATTATTGTTTCCCTAAGCCCACTCAACCATAATCAGACCAGGGAGTGCAGTCCTACTATAGGCCCAGAAAGAAAGGGGGACAAATATTTAGCCAAAGGACTAATGACAACCTCATGGCTTTATTTCTCAAATACACATGTGTTAAAGCTTTATAATAACCACATTCTCATAATTGTTCTTCATAATATTCAAAGAAATAAATAAACTCACCTGAAGTAGGTTGGAATCTCCTTTCGTTTCAAGTAAATCCTGAGTTACCAGAAGAGGCTCGCTTTTCTCACAGCTCTCCTGGCTGATGAGCGTGTCTGCATAGTTGGGCTGGGGGAAAATCAGGTGGCTCTTCCGCGAGTCCGCAGTGAGGGAGACCTCGTGGGAATAGGTCTTCAGGAAAGCCCGCACCCCGTCCACGCCCACAAAGTGCGAGCCGGGCACGCTCGCTAAGCCGCCTCCCGAAGCCTGCAGCAGACGTGATTTGTGCCAGCGCCGAAGCCTGAGCGCCAGCAGCACGATGACAAAGGCCAGGAAGACGCAGGAGACCGCGGCCACCGCCACCACCAGGTACAGAGTGAGGTCCGAATCGTTGGGTTTGGCGGAGGGCTCGAGGCTGCCCAGATCGGCCAGGATGTCGGGGATCCTGTCTGCCACGGCCACGGTGAGCGTGACAGTGGCGGAGAGAGGGGGCTGGCCGTGGTCCTGGACGACCACCACGAGGCTCTGCTTGAGCGCGTCTCTGTCCAGCAGGGCTCGCGCCGTGCGCACCTCGCCCGTGTGCAGCCCCACCGCGAAGAGTCCTGGCTCGCTGGCCTTGAGCAGGTGGTAAGACAGCCAGGCGTTCTGGCCCGAGTCTCTGTCCACCGCCACCACCTTGGTCACCAGGTAGCCGGGCTCTGCGGAGCGGGGCGCCAGCTCCACGCCGGTGGAACCATCTGTGGGGATGGCGGGGTACAGGATCTCGGGCGCATTGTCGTTCTGGTCCAGCACGAACAGGTTCAGCGACACGTTGCTGCTGAGTGGAGGGTTCCCGCTGTCGCTGGCTGTCACCAGTAGTTTCAAGTCTCTAAATTGCTCGTAGTCGAAGGATCGCAGCGCATATAGGACGCCAGTGTTGGAGTTGATGGAGACGTAGGAGGACAGGGGCGCCCCCTGGAGGGTGTCCTCGGTCAATGCATAAGTGATGTGGGCGTTGTCGTTGCTATCTGGGTCCTGGGCCGTCACTGAGAAGATGGAGGCTCCTCTGGGGTTGTTTTCTGGAATGTAGGCGGAGTAGGATGTGCGGGAGAAGGCGGGTGCGTTGTCATTGATGTCAATCACATTCAAGATGATGTGAGTTTCTGTGGACAGTGGCGGGCTTCCCCCATCTGAGGCTCTCAGACTGATGTTATATTCTGACATTTGTTCGCGGTCTAGGGATGTGGCCGTCACTAAGCGGTAATATTGGTCTATTGATTTTTCTAACTTAAATGGCAGATTTCCCAGGACAAAAACTGCAACCTGCCCATTCTGCCCAGAATCTCGGTCATGCACATCGATAAGAGCAATTTCTCTTCCAACGGTGCCCTCTTCTGGGACTGAGCCTGTGAGAGACGTAATTGTAATTTCTGGAGCATTGTCATTCACATCCAGAACCGTGAGTAGAATCTTGGCTCTTGAAAGAAGACCTGGTCCATCCTGTGCTTCAATTTTAATTTCATAGAACATGGCATCCTCATAATCTAGATTTTTTAATATTGATACTTCTCCACTCACTGAGTTGAGATGGAAAATCTCAGCGATTTTCCCAGGCATTTTATCTAGAATATAAGACACTTGAGCGTTGAATCCCTCATCAGGGTCAGTAGCATTCACTGTGAGCAGCCGGGTACCCACAGGCACGTTCTCCCAAACACTTACACGGTACTCAGACTGAGTAAACATTGGTGGGTTGTCATTTGCATCCAGGACTATCACTTGGATGTGCAAGTTGCCAGAGTGGACAGGGTCGCCACCATCAGAGGCAACCAGGACAAGCTGGTGAATTTCTTTTTTCTCACGGTCCAGGGCCTGCTCCAGCACCAGCTCTGGATACTTGGCCCCCTCAGAGACGCTATTCACAGCCAGAGAGAAGTAGTCATTAGGGCTAAGCTTGTAGTTCTGCAGGGAGTTCATGCCTACATCTGGGTCAAAAGCAGTTTTAAGTGGAAATCGGGTTCCAGGAACCATTAGTTCACCAATTTTTATTTCCAATTCCTCTGTTGGGAAATTAGGAGCATTATCATTAATATCTTTAATTTCTATTTCTACTTCAAAAATTTTCAATTTATCCTCAACCAGGATGTTAAATTTTACCAGACACAGTGGGATCTGAGCGCAGAGCTCCTCCCGGTCTATCCTCTCCGCGGTGACCAAGCTGCCGCTTCGCGGATTCAGAGAGAAAAACTGCGTCCTACCTCTGGAGACGATGCGGACTCCGCGCTCAGCCAGCTCCCGGGGCTTTAACCCCAGGTCTTTAGCGATGTTGCCCACGAAGGAACCTTTATCTTGCTCCTCAGACACCGAGTAGCGGATCTGACCGGATCCTGTTTCACACAGCGTCCCCAGAAGCGCGCACAGCAGGGCCAGTCCTCTGCCATTTCGGAAACTCAGGCATTTGGTCATTTCCTTTTCGGGGAATAGCTTTCTCTGAATTCGGTTCCAGTTTCCCACGACGGACTCCAATCTTATTTTCTCAAGAAACGAAGTATTTTATGGGCCTAATTCACAGGTCAAACCGCTCGTTGACTAAGAGGTGAGGTTGGCAGCCGCCTCGGATTTTCTGAGTCTAATTTGCTGGTTCTTTGCATTGCAGGAGCAAGGAAATGGTGGACTAGTTCTCCAGCTGCGTTCTCCTTCTTGAGTGGTCAACAGCGACACTAAGAGGCCTAACCGTTTACTGCATCCTCTCAGACAAACAGATGATTATTTTTGAGTTATCCAAGACCTGAAATCCTTCTTCTCAGAGATAAGAGGACTAGTGTTGATTGAACATAATTGAATTGATATATGTTAAACAGTGTGGCCTCAAGTTATCTTTCTTGGGAATCCATGCACTAACCTTAATGCCACCAATATTGCTTCAGACATAGTGGAGTTAACTGTTTTGAACTGTTCAGTTTAAGAAACACACAGTAACAAAGAACTGGCCCTAAGGACCAACACAACTATTAAAAGACATGACCACCACTTGTTCTTCAACCACTGAATCTTGATAATGTGTTTATTGTTATACTTACTACATTTATCAGGGTTATTTGATATCTTTCACCTTTCCCTCTCTATACTTTTAACTCTCTAAGAGCTGAGAGAAGGAAAAGAAGAAAAGAAGCACACAAAAATATCAGCCATATTTATACATTATATTTCTTTAAGTTTGTTCTTGGTGACCTGATAACTTAGTTTCAATATTTGTTGTTATTTAATATTCATTAAACAAATACATAATTAGGTGTCAGACAATATGTTTAGGGATTTAAGGTGAACAATATAGACACAGTCACTTCCTTCACAGAGATTATAAGGATATAAAAGCAAACAGGGAATTGTAGCGTACTGAGATAATTACCATAGTGGGAAAAGCCAAGCGGGTTAGGGGGGCCTTCAATTGGGCCTTTAAGGTTAGCAAAGGCTTTCCCAGGAAACATGAGAGGAGTGGATCAGTGAAAAGGCCTGGATGTGGGAGAGAACAGCATGACAATGCCTAGATGTGAGAGCGAATTCACAGCCCCTCAGGGTACTGAAAGAAGTTCGCTTTGTTTAAATCTAGACTGTAAGGATGTTTTTTCAAAACCCACTACTAAAACCAGTAGAAATAAGCTTTTATGTTCCAGAATCTCTTTCTCTATAAGTTTCCAAGCACAGAAATATAAACACATATATTTGTCATTTCAATCATGATGCATGACATATCTATGCATAAGGCATTTATTCTTGTGGAGTTACTACACACACTAAAAATAACTGCTTTAATTATCCTGTTTATACTTTATTATTCACTTACAAGTAAAGATATTGTGACATATTATGCCACAGTGAGTTCCAATTTTACTCATAGAGAATTATGTAATAGTAACCAAAACAACACATTGTCTCAGAAAAGATGCAACATAAAGAATCACGGCACTTTGAGAGATACAGTGTCATTCAATAAAAGGCTCATTGGTACATGATAATTTCCAAATAAAAATTAAAAATTATGCCATTTACATAGAACATTAGTGTGTTTATTGTTCTCTGTTATTAAATACATAACCAACATACAATAGGAAGAGGAATGGGAAAAGAAAATTGTTCAGAGGGGCATTGGGATTGGGTGAGGGATTGGGAACATTTCTAGCAGCTACTGTGAGTAGAAACCTTGAGAAGAGAGATGTATACAAAAGATGGTTCTGGACAATTGTATGATATGAATCTTTTGTATCTTTTCTTTAAGCAAAACTATATTGAGGATATATATTATTTTAAAGATTAAAAGGCACTATGGTTCCCACATATGAGAAAGATAAAAAAAGGAGAAACCTGTTTATTACTACTCTACAACTTTATTATAGAGCAGATGATAAGTCAGTCACTTCTTCAAGAAGCACATAGCTTAGAGACTAATGTGATTTTTAAAACTAAGCCAAAATAAAATGACATAAATTCCGGAAACACTGTAAGGAATGTATATTTCTAAATTTCCATATTTTTAACAGGGAAGGGCATGCAAGTTAAGGAAAACAATTTTGCTGTCAAACTGAGAGAAATATATTAAGACTGAATGAGAAAGAATTAGCCGACTAAGGTGTTTCACTGTTCATGTACAGATTCAAATATAAAGTAAAAGTCATATTTTAAAAGAAGAAAGGACTTGAGCAAACATAAACTCCAATCTTTATATTTTTAACAAAGAAAAAAATTGTTGATCCGGGTGGATGAGATGATTTGCCCAGGGGTGAAGAAGAAAGTGTAAGAGACCAGATACCCTAGTCACTCAATGCAGTGCTCTTTGGATAATCATCTATTAACTCCTGGTTTACATTCATTGCACAACGATTCTCGTGTCTCTTCTTCCTCTTACAGCCTGTGAACACTAAGACCTACCAAGAAATAATTCACCAAGGCTCACTTCCTACAACTTGACTCTGCCCTCAAGGAAATACGGGGAACAAAATAGATATAGTAAACAAGTAAGTGAATTACTTCAGCAAACTAGCTTGTACGGATGTTGTGAAAAGATAGATTACCTGAGAAGACGTTTCTTCCCTTTCATCTTCGAGTAGAGATTGAGGTGCTGATAAAAAATCCTTTTTCTCACAGCTCTCCTGGCTGATGAGCGTGTCAGCGTAGTTGGGCTGGGGGAAGATCAGGTGACTCTTCCGCGAGTCCGCAGTGAGAGAGACCTCGTGGGAATAGGTCTGCAGGAAAGCCCGCACCCCATTCACGCCCACAAAGTGCGAGCTGGGCATGCCTGTCAAGCTGCCTCCTGAAGCCTGCATCAGGCGTGATTTGTGCCAGCGCCGAAGCCTGAGCGCCAGCAGCACGATGACAAAGGCCAGGAAGACGCAGGAGACCGCAGCCACCGCCACCACCAGGTATAGAGTGAGGTCCGAATCGTTGGGTTTGGCGGAGGGCTCGAGGCTGCCCAGATCGGCCAGGATGTCGGGGATCCTGTCTGCCACGGCCACGGTGAGCGTGACAGTGGCGGAGAGAGGGGGCTGGCCGTGGTCCTGGACGGCCACCACGAGGCTCTGCTTGAGCGCGTCTCTGTCCAGCAGGGCTCGCGCCGTGCGCACCTCGCCCGTGTGCAGCCCCACCGCGAAGAGTCCTGGCTCGCTGGCCTTGAGCAGGTGGTAAGACAGCCAGGCGTTCTGGCCCGAGTCTCTGTCCACCGCCACCACCTTGGTCACCAGGTAGCCGGGCTCTGCGGAGCGGGGCGCCAGCTCCACGCCGGTGGAACCATCTGTGGGGATGGCGGGGTACAGGATCTCGGGCGCGTTGTCGTTCTGGTCCAGCACGAACAGGCTTACTGATACATTGCTACTGAGTGGAGGGTTCCCGCTGTCCCGCGCCATCACCCACAGTTGCAAGTCTCGAAACTGCTCGTAATCAAAGGAGCGCAGTGCATAGAGGACTCCAGTGTCAGAGTTGATAGAGATGTAAGAGGATAAGGGTGCCCCCTGAACAGTGTCCTCCGCGAAAGAGTAAGTTACATGAGCATTGTCGTTGCTGTCGGGGTCATGGGCCGTCACTGAGAAGACAGAGGCTCCTCTGGGGTTGTTTTCAGGAATGTAGGCGGAGTAGGATGTGCGGGAGAAGGCGGGTGCGTTGTCGTTGATGTCTGCCACCTGGAGCAAAACGTGAGCATCCGTGGACAGGGAGGGGTTCCCTCCATCTTTAGCGGTTAGAGTGATGTTGTAAAAGGAAAACTGTTCCCTGTCAAGGGCTCTGGTTGTAACCAGTCGGTAGTAATTGTCCACTGACTTTTCTAACTTAAAGGGAAGATTCTCAGGGAGTGAACAGGTGATGAATGCATTCTGCCCAGAGTCTCTATCATGTACATTAAAAAGCCCAATTACGGTTCCTGGAGGAGAGTCTTCAGAAACTGAGCTAGTAGCAGATGTTATGTAAAATTCTGGGGCATTGTCATTCACGTCCAGAACCGTAATGATAACCTTCGTTCTGGTTAGAAGGCCCGGACCATCCTGAGCTTCAATATCAATTTCATGGAATGTAGCATCCTCATAATCTAGATCTTTTATGATTGTCAGATCTCCAGATGTTGACTTAAGCTCAAATACCTCTGAGGTTTCTCCAGGGCTTTTCTCTAGAAAATATGCCACTTGAGCGTTGTAGCCCTCATCTGCGTCAGTGGCGGTCACCGTGAGTATCCGGGTGTCCACGGGCGTATTCTCGGGAACGCTTACGCGGTACTCGGGCTGTGTAAAAACAGGCGCGTTGTCGTTCACATCCAGGACCTTCACGCAGATGCGGGAGGTGCCAGATAGCACTGGGTCACCCCCATCAGAAGCCACGAGAACGAGGTGGTGAACAGCCTCTTCCTCGCGGTCCAGAGCGCGCTCCAGCACCAGTTCTGGGTACTTGTTCCCATCAACTCCGCTTCGCACGTCCAGGGAGAAGTGATCATTTAGGTTGAGTGCATACTTCTGAAGGGCGTTCTCACCTACGTCCGCATCATGCGCATTCTTAAGAGGAATCCGGAATCCTGGCGTAGTGGTTTCACTGATTTTTAGCTCCAGTTCCTCTACTCCAAAGCGAGGGGCATTATCGTTAATATCTGTTATTTCCACCTCTACTGAATAAATAGTCAATTTGTCCTCCAGCAGGATGTTAAAATTCAACAGACACGGTGCGCTCTGAGCGCAGAGCTCCTCCCGGTCTATCCTGCTCGCAGTGACCAAGCTGCCGCTTCGCGGGTTCAGAGCAAAGAGCTGGGTCCTACCTCTGGAGACGATGCGGACTCCCCGCTCTGCCAGTGCCAGGGGCTCCAAACTCAAGTCCTTGGCGATGTTGCCTACGAAGGAGCCTCTGTCGATCTCTTCTGGCACAGAATAGCGAATCTGCCCAGCCCTGGCCTCCCACAGGGTCGCCAAAAGGAAGCACAGCAGGACCAGTTTTCTGCAGTGTGGCAACTTTTGCAGAGCCGCCATTTCCTTCCTGTCGCAGTTTTCTCCGAGTCAACTTCCAGCATTCAGTGCGGATTCCAATCTTTATTCCTCAGGCTGTGAGATGACCAGCATTCACAGGACCCAGGTCCCTATGGAGACAAATGGTGGGCTGTTCGACTGAATTTCTCTGGTGCCCTGAAGCTTTAGGGCCAAACCTCCAGCCTGTTGTGCTGTGGGAGGCGTGTTGCTGGATTGGTTGGCTTTGCTGCTTTTTACTCCTTAGGTGGTCAACAGCGACGCTCAGAGGCCTAAATAATTTCTGCACCTGCTCGGGAAAACTTAAGTTACTTCTTGTTTGTTTGCCTTTGTTGACTTTCAAGGTGCTTTAAAGAATCTTACAGCTCTAAGATACCGTAGAATTAGATCTTTCAAAACAGGAATCTTTTTTTTTATCAGGATTAATAAGACTGGTATAAATGAACATGACCTTGATAATAGTTGCCAGGAAAGTATAATTGACTGCTCAAGGCATTAATCAATGCCACCACTGCTCTTGCTACAAACATCTTCCATCTCTTATTGTATAATCAGAAGCAGTAAGATCAATTAAGAAACGTTAGCTACATTTTCTTCCAAGGTTATATATTTTGAACTTTTGTGGTTGATGGCTTAGCATTTACCTTCAAAATCTGCCTTTAAATTATTGAATCATCAGACACTTAGTTGGGTACATGTGCCTCCCACTTTGCATGACTGGGGCTGGAGATAGAAATGGTGAACATGATAAACACAGGCCCTGGTCTCAAGCATGAAGGTTGGAGGAGGACATAAGAAAGTAAAGAGAGTGTAATAGAGTAATGAGAGTGTAATAGAATAAAGAGGGTGTAATTGCCATGATATGAGGTAGGAAACACTGGGTGATGGAGAAATACCTGGGAAGGGTATCCAGTCTAGATTTGGAGTCAGAAAAGTCTTTTTGAGGGCATGATTGAAGCTGAATCCTAAAAAGTAGGATTGAATCAAGAAAAAGGCTGAAGAATTGTTCTAGAACCTCAGAATAAATGCTTGAAGGTGAGAGACAGCATGGAACATTACAGAAATGGAAAGCAGATCTATTTGATAAAGCTAGAGTTGGAAGGGGATTTTGGAATCAGTCACTCAAAATTGTTTGAGGTTGTCAAGTTCTTTTTCTGATATTCATTTTCCAAGGGTGTAAAATACAATGCAGTGGATGTCTTCTTACTCCTGTTTTATCTTTATCATTTTGACCATTGTCAAGCATACAATTCTGTGACATTAAGTACATTCAAATTACATTCTGGTGTGATCATTACCACCATCCACCTCCAGAGCTTTTTCATCCTCCCCAACTGAAACTCTGTACTTATTAAATAGTAACTCCCCATTGCCTTTCACCCAGTCCCTGGCAGCTACCATTCTACCTTTTGCTCTATGAGTTTGACTAATCTAGGAACTTCATATATGAGGAATTGTACAGTATTTGTCATTTTTTGACAGGTTTATTTCATTTGACAACATGTCTTTGAAGTTCGTCCATATTGTAGCATGTAACAGAATTCCCTTCCTTTTTAAGGCTGAATAATAGTCCATTGTATTTGTGAACCACTTTTTGTTTACCCATTCATCTGTCAATGGACACTTGGGTTACTTCCACTTTTCAACTATTGTGACTAATGCTGCCATAAACATAGGTGTACAAATATCTGTTGAAGTCCCTACTTTCACTTCTTTTGGGTAATAACCAGAGTGGAATTGCTGGATTATATGGTAATCCTATGTTTAAATTTTTGAGGAATCACCATACCATTTTCCACAGCAGTTGTATCATTTTTTATTCACCAGCAATGCACAAGAATTCCAATTTCTCCATATTCTTGCTAACACTTATTTTCTTTTCTTTTATGACAGCAATTCTAACGAATGTGAAGTAGTATCTCATTACGGTTTTGATTTGCATTTCCCTAATGACTAGTGATGTTGAACATATGACTAGTGATGTTGAACATCTTTTCACATGGTTTTGGCCATTTGTATATCATCTTTGGAGAAATGTCTATTCAAGTCCTTTGCTCATTTTAACATCCAATTGTTTGGGAGGTTTTGTTGTTGAATTGTGGGAGTTCTTTATTCTGGATATCCATTCTTAGATATATGATTTGGAAACATTTTCTCTCATTCTGTGGGCTGCCTTTTCACTCTATTGATATTGTTCTTTGCTGCACATAGTTTTTAATTGTGATAAAGTCCAGTATACCTTTTTTTTTCTTTTGTTGCTTGTGCTTTTGGTGTCATATCCAAGAAATCATTGCCAAAATGAATGTTATGAAGGTTTCCTCCTGTTTTCTTCTGAGAGTTGCATAGTTTTAGTTCTTAAACGTAATAGCTAAAAGGGTCTTATTGCTTCTGAATATTGCTTCTTTGATCCATTTTGAATTAATTTTTGTAAGTGGTATAAGTGGAATTGCCCATTTCTGGTGACCCTTTAGTCTGTTTGCCTTTTGACTCCTTCCTTGTTGAAATTTTCTCATTTTTACTTTCATCCATTCCTCTTAGAAGACTGAAGAAAAATGTATTGGAAATAATTGATACCAACCATGTTTTCTTGTAGAGTTACTATGGTATATCTTGCTTTGGTTTTTTAATTTTTATTTTTGTGTTTGTGTTTGTTTTGTTTTATAGAGGTTGGGTCTTGTTATACTGCCCAGGCTGGATTCAAACTCCTGGGCTCAAGCAATCCTACTGCCTCAGCCTACTCAATAGCTGGGATTATAGATATGCCATTGTGCCTGGCTCTCTTAAATGAGTCCTAACATTAGACTTGACAGAATTTTCATTTTCTCCCCACTGGTTTTACTACAACATTTTTTGTCTGCTTCTGTTACTTCATCCTCAGAATTCTTCCATGGTTGCATTTCAAAAATGTATCTCTTTGTTATTTTTTGCATCATTTTATTTTAGTATATACTCATTATGTGTTTTTTATCTTCTTAAATGGCAAGCTAAATTCATGTATTTTAAAGAATTTTGGCCGGGTGGGGTGGCTCAAGCCTGTAATCCCAGCACTTTGGGTGGCTGAGACGGGCGGATCACGAGGTCAGGAGATTGAGACCATCCTGGCTAACACAGTGAAACCCTGTCTCTACTAAAAAAATACAAAAAACTAGCCGGGTGAGGTGGCAGGCGCCTGTAGTCCCAGTTACTTGGGAGGCTGAGGCAGGAGAATGGCGTGAACCTGGGAGGCGGAGCTTGCAGTGAGCTGAGATCCAGCCACTGCACTCCAGCCTGGGCGACAGAGCGAGACTTTGTCTCAACAAAAAAAAAAAAAAAAAAAAAAAAGGAATTTTGTTTGTTTTTTTAAAAAAAAATTGCATTTGTCTATAAACTTACTCCTAATTAGTTTTAGCTGCATCTCACAATTTTTAATAAATAATATTTAAATCCTTCTCTTCTGAGTAGTTGTCATTGTCATTGTGATTTTTGAAATCCAAGAGTCATTTAAGGGTGTGGATGTAAATATCCAAACTTTTTCCCCCTTTTCTATTTTTAAATGTTTGCTTTGTGATTTAAGTATGTGTTGTAAGGCAAGTATATTATTGGTACTTTGGAATTCGCTGAACCCTTTTTTGTAATGACTAGATAATAAACTTGTAGATTGTCTATCTGTTCAAGGATGACTATTCCATATTTGTTGTGTGTACAACAGATCTATTAGAATCCTAATAGATCAACCTTATAAATTATGTTCTTTAGATCTTCTGTATATTAACGAACTTTCTCCCTGTAGGGTCTATTATTTCTTATGGAATTATGTTAAAATATTCTGGTATTTTCTAAGCTACATTTTTTGGTAATAGAAGCTCATATTTTTATATTCTTTTGATCATCTGTTCTTTTTACAACTATAATCAGTTCATTTTTAAAAATCACATTTTGTGTTTGTTACCTTAAATACAACTTTGTTGTTATATTAATATTAACATGACTGCTTTCTTTTTTTGTGTGCATACATATATATTTAGTTTTACTGTTTCAGTGTATTTTTAAGTATACGTATTATTAGAATATGGATTTTAAAAATCAACTAATTTTGTAATATTTGTCCTTTAATAGGTAAATGTAGCTCACTTGTATATACGCAGAAAAAAGTTATGATTATAAGAGCTGAGAAAGTCCAGAACTGAGATAACTTAGCTATCAATTGAGAGTATACTCTTGGTACCAAGCAAAAAATAAAAATAAAAATGCAACAGACACACAGCAAGAATGAGAGAAAGTCTTCAATGGTTATCAGAGAAAAAACAGAGATTACCTTAAAAGATAATAGTTTGTTGAAAGTTTCTTACTAGCAACAATAAATTCTACGAGACATGTGTGTTTTGAAATTTTGGTTTGTATATTTATTTTTAGTGGAAGAGCTCTGTTTATTTTCAGTTTTAGTTTGTTTTTCTTTTCTACACTATGTCCCTGTCTCCTTCCCTCCTGGGTTCAGTGCTCATTTATAATGGTTTTGAAATAAATAATTTCTATCTGACCTCAGGTCCCAGGCCATAACTGGGTCTCTTAATGACGCTTTAATGATACCCAGCAGTGATATTCTGGATACCACAGCTCACATGAGAGATACTTGGTGTTCGCTGTCTCTATCCAGCATCCGTGTCTGTCTCTTTCTCTCAGTCTACACAGCTTACCAAGAAAGCTATAACCACAGGAATTGGGCGGCAGCTTCTATTTTTATTTATTTATTTATTTACTTATTTAACATGATGTGGCTCTGTTGCCCAGGCTGGAGTGCAGTGGCGCCATCGCGGTTCGCTGAAGCCTTGACTTCCTGGGCTCAAGCGATCCCGCCACGTCAGCACCTGCGCCGGCCCGCCCCGCCCCGCCTCGGCCCGCCCCGCCCCTCCCCGCCTCGCCCCGCCTCGCCCCGCCCCGCGTAGCTGGGACTACAGTTGCAGGCCACCGTGTCCGGCTGGTCTTGAACTCCAGGGCTCCAGGGATCTTTCCGCCTCAGCCTCTCAAATTGTTGGAAATACAGACGTGAGCCACTGCGCCCAGCTAGGCAGCATGTTCATGCATCTTTCTCTTCCTTTTTAACCAGCTGAAGGGCCTCATTGCTTGTTTTGGATTCAGGCAGTAAGCCTGGTCCAGGTCATTTATCTAGTCTGAAGCACTTCTGTCCCTATTACATTGCTGGAGGCAGTTTCCTAACCTTCAATTTCTTTCTTCTTTTTTTTTTTTTTTTTTTTGAGACGGAGTCTCGCTCTGTCACCCAGGCTGGAGTGCAGTGGCCGGATCTCAGCTCACTGCAAGCTCCGCCTCCCGGGTTTACGCCATTCTCCGGCCTCAGCCTCCCGAGTAGCTGGGACTACAGGCGCCCGCCACCTCGCCCGGCTAGTTTTTTGTATTTCTTAATAGAGACGGGGTTTCACCGTGTTAGCCAGGATGGTCTCGATCTCCTGACCTCGTGATCCGCCCGTCTCGGCTTCCCAAAGTGCTGGGATTACAGGCTTGAGCCACCGCGCCCGGCCCAATTTCTTCTTTTAAGTACAAGACTGTAACTCACATGGCTTCAGACCAGCTAACCACTTTGCTTTTGCTTTCCTCTTATATTTTATGTATCTCTGTATTTTATTGGAGCAGAGTAAATATAAAAAAGCATGGACCTGCTCCCCGACCATGCTTTTTTTTTCTTCTGAAAAGTTAACACACATTAAAGTAGGATGTACACTTGATTTTTGTTAGTTGATTTCATTACAGGTATAATGTATAAGTCAGGAGGCTTCAAAGCTGTTTCTCAAGTTGCACGATAAATTTTCTGTTGTTCACTTTGTTACTTCATAAATTACTTAAATAGATGTATTCTTCAGTACAGGCACCACTGCTCACACCTGTAATATCAGCACTTTGGGAGGCTGAGGTGGGAGGATCACTTAAGCCCAGGAGGTAGTGGCTGCAGTGAGCCATGATCACGCCACTGCACTCCAGCAAGACCCTGTCTCAAAACTAAAAAAAAATCTGAAAATAAAGATAGAATAAAGGGCTAAAATATTCAACAATAATTTAAAATTGCAGTTTATATAGATCCCTATAATCTTATATGAACACAATTAAAAATACTACTTTAGACAATCTTCACCTCTTCAAATGTCCCCAAATAAAATATCACAGTGTCCTGACAGATGACGTCTACATTAAATTCCGGGGTAAATTAGCAGGTATTTATAACAAGAAAATTTGAAAATAGTATTAGACATTTAAATATTGGTGAGCCTTTTCTAATCAAACCCTTTAACCCAGAGGCAAGTAAGAAAATGTTAGAAGCTAAATCACCCTGTTTCTAACGCAGTGCTCCTTCCAGAGATGGCATCTCACACATACCTTCAACCCAACCACCTACATTATGATCACAGTCTCCTTTTCAATGCAAGAACAATTATAAATATACCTGCATATGAACGTGTAGACTCACTTAATCGTGATTTTCCAGGACTTGTAATAAAAAGCCACAAAGATACATGGGTTAGAAGAACTATCTGTAGTAAAGAGTGAACGCAAGCAAATTAAATCAAGAATTATTTTTCTCTAGATAGCTTATACATTCATCACAAAAGTTTACCTGAGAAAACGGTTCCTTTTTGTCTTCAAGTAAAGACTGGGGTGCTGATAGAAAATCCTTTTTCTCACAGCTCTCCTGGCTGATGAGCGTGTCCGCATAGTTGGGCTGGGGGAAAATCAGGTGGCTCTTCCGCGAGTCCGCAGTGAGGGAGACCTCGTGGGAATAGGTCTGCAGGAAAGCCCGCACCCCGTCCACGCCCACAAAGTGCGAGCCGGGCACTAAGCCGCCTCCCGAAGCCTGCAGCAGACGTGACTTGTGCCAGCGCCGAAGCCTGAGCGCCAGCAGCACGATGACAAAGGCCAGGAAGACGCAGGAGACCGCGGCCACCGCCACCACCAGGTACAGAGTGAGGTCCGAATCGTTGGGTTTGGCGGAGGGCTCGAGGCTGCCCAGATCGGCCAGGATGTCGGGGATCCTGTCTGCCACGGCCACGGTAAGCGTGACAGTGGCGGAGAGAGGGGGCTGGCCGTGGTCCTGGACGGCCACCACAAGGCTCTGCTTGAGCGCGTCTCTGTCCAGCAGGGCTCGCGCTGTGCGCACCTCGCCCGTGTGCAGCCCCACCGCGAAGAGTCCCGGTTCGCTGGCCTTGAGCAGGCGGTAGGATAGCCAAGCGTTCTGGCCCGAGTCTCTGTCCACTGCCACCACCTTGGTCACCAAGTAGCCGGGCTCTGCGGAGCGGGGCGCTAGCTCCACTCCTGTGGAACCATCTGTGGGGAGGGCGGGGTACAGGATCTCGGGCGGGTTGTCGTTCTGGTCCAGCACGAACAGGTTCAGCGACACGTTGCTGCTGAGGGGCGGGTCCCCACTGTCCTGCGCCATCACTTTCAGTTGCAAGTCCCGGAACTGCTCGTAGTCGAAGGATCGCAGCGCATACAGGACCCCAGTGTCGGAGTTGATGGAGACGTAGGCAGATAGGGGTGCTCCCTGGATGGTGTCCTCTATTAGGGAGTAAACGATTTGTGCATTCTCATTGCTGTCCGAGTCGTGGGCCCTCACAGAGAAGATGGAGGCTCCTCTGGGGTTATTTTCGGGAATGTAGGCAGAGTAGGAGTCCTGATGGAAGACTGGGGAGTTGTCATTGATATCTGTCACTAGCAGTGAAATGTGAGTTTCAGTAGACAGAGCTGGAGTTCCTTGGTCTGTTGCTGTTACTGTGATGTTGTACCCAGAGATAAGTTCTCTGTCCAGTGTTCTTTCAGTCACTAAACGGTAATAATTATCAACTAACTTTTCCAATTTAAAGGGTAAATTTCCAGGAATGAAACATGTGGTGTAGCCATTGTCTCCTGAGTCCTGGTCATGCACACTGATAAGAGCAATTATGGTCCCAGGAGGAAAGTTTTCTGGAACTGCAGTGGTGACAGAGGTGATGGTCACTTCTGGGGCATTGTCATTTACATCCAAAACTTTGATCAGTACCTTAGCTCTAGTCATGAGCCCCGCACCATCCTGGGCTTGAACTTCCATTGAATAAATTTTGTATTCTTCGAAATCTAGTGGTTCTTTATTTGATATTTCTCCTGTGTAAGAATCTAAATGAAATATTTGGGCCACTCTGTGGTCTACATTGTGAAAGGAGTACGTTACTTTCCCATTAGATCCCTCATCAGGGTCGGTGGCATTTACCATGAGCAGTCGAGTGCCCAGTGGCACGTTTTCGGGGACATTCATATGGTATTGTGCCTGAGTAAATGCTGGAGGATTGTCATTTGCATCCACCACCTGAATGTAAATTCTGAGGGTCCCTGAACGGACTGGGTCACCCCCATCAGAAGCTGTGAGGATGAGGTGGTGGACAGCTGCTTCTTCTCTGTCTAGGGGACTCCGCAGCACCATCTCTGGATGTTGGGGCCCATCGGCTCCCTGTTGCACATCCAGGGAGAAATGAGGGTTAGAACTGAGTTGGTAGCTCTGGAGTGAGTTCACACCCACATCAAGGTCTTGTCCAAATGGCAATGAGATTCTGGTACCTGGAGTGGTTATTTCATTCATTTTAAACTCCAGTTCCTCTAACTGGAATTGGGGAGTGTTGTCATTAATATCAATTATTTCTACTTCAACAGGGAAAAGCTTCATTTTATCCTCAACAAGGATATTAAAACTCACGAGACATGGCATGCGCTGAGCGCAGAGCTCTTCCCGGTCTATCCTGCCCGCGGTGATCAAGCTGCCACTTCTAGGATTCAGAGCGAAAAGCGGCATCCTACCTCTGGAGACGATGCGGACTCCGCGATCTGCCAGCTCCTGGGGTTGTAGCCCTAGGTCCTTGGCAATGTTGCCCACGAAGGAACCTTTGTCTGTCTCTTCCGGCACTGAGTAGTGAATATTCCCAGCCCCAGCTTCCAACAGCAGCTCCAGAGAAAGACACAGAAGCATCAGCCTGCTGCAGCCGGTCAGCTTTTTCTGAATCTTCATGGCTCTCTCACTTCGTAGTTTTCTTCCAGTCCAGTACCAAGGGTATCGTTCCTGCTTTTCTGAGCTGAAATTAACCCAATTTTCAGGAGAATTCTGAGTGGAGAGTCATCCAGAAGTAGGATTTAGGCAGTCTTGGACAGTCTGTTTTCAATCTGGCGGTTATGGAGGTTCTAAGAGGCACAAGAGCTTTTTTTTTCCCCCCTCCTCCTGAAGTGTGTGTACTGCCTGTATCTACCAGATTAGTGAACAGCGGCACCCAGAGTCCTAACCAGTTACTGCATTCCTAGAAAATACTTAAAACTTTCTCATTAACTTAATATTTTCTTAAGTTTTAGTCTATTGTCAAGGAAATCATTCTACAATATATGTATGAAAAGGAGAAACTATATGTTCACTTCCTTAAATGTGCCTAAATGTCACCAAATTGAAATATACAGGAGAATCTTAGTATTTTCATGCTATCTGCTTTCCTTGTTTGCTATTCAGGGAATGATAGTAAAAACCTAACATCTCAATGAGGACAAAATCATCTCTCCACTTTTTCTGTAGTAAAGCTTGACCACTTGATAATTTCCCAGGCCACATAGAGCAGCTCTCCTTTGACTAGAGGATGAAAAGTCTTGGAGGGAAAGATAATCTTTTAGAATATAAGCTAGACTTTAAAAAATTGTACCATCCCATTTCCTTCCCATTACGATTTGAATATTTATCAGAAACCTTGGGATTTTGAAGGGTATGGTTTAACCATATCCTTATTTTTCCTCTTCTTTTTTTGAAGTGTCTTTGCATTATGTAGGTTTTAAAAAATTCTTAAGATTCACCCAAAGGTAATACATTTTGAAAAAAAATAAAACTGGGCTCTTGGAATTTCATTGAAAAGTCACATGAATATATAATTTAGATTTCAAATTCCAGAGTCAAATTCTATATTATCCTTCACAGCTGAAAAGAAAAATGGTCTCATCTTTATTTTTAGATTGTCTCTTATAATATGTATTCCCCTGTAATTGTGCTTAATATTTTCTCCAAGAGAAGTTGGTTTTCTCCTAACAGTACTTTTTAACCAGTTAAGATGAGGATGTGGCCTTCTTTCTTTTAATCACTGCAGGATTAGCAAAGGGTTACTAATTAAAATGTCTCAGGCTTAGAGTGACTTACTTATCTTTACCCCAAAGTTAGAGAAGCATGCTATCCGCACTCCAGAGTCTGATATCTTCAGGAACAAATTGAGCGAGCCAACCCAATGACACCATGAATGAGAAAAGTTAAAAATAAGAAAAGAAAGAAAACAACGAAAGGTCTCAAGAATAGTTTTTGGAAAGAGAATTTTAGTTCTTATATAACTAAATCTACAGTTTCTCAGCTTCTCAAAGACAAGTATATGGAGCCAAAGAGTAGAAATTTAAAGATGCAATAAATCACCTTTGATACTGCAAGGAAGGAACTCTTTAACAGAGAACGTAACTTTCCAGAATACACATTAATAGGCACAAACTTTTCCCCAAAGAAACTGTGAGCTAATGAGGCAAATTAAAATATACATAAGAACTAGCAAGTAAACCTGTAGGGCTCCCTACTCTCAGCAACCAAAAACACGCAGGAGTGATTTATAAAAGGATGATAAGTATAAAATAAAAATGTTAAAATATCACACAAATACATTTGAATCAAATGTAACATTTAAAGCTTCATTGCTGGCCAGGCACAGTGGCTCATGCCTGCAATCCCAGCACTTTAGGAGGCCAAGGTGGGCAGATCACTTGAGGCCAGGAGTTTGAGACCAGCTTGATCAACATAGTGAACCCCGTTTCTACAAAAACAAAAACAAAACAAAACAAAGCTTCATAGCTGGCACTGCAGAGAATATCTGGTTGAAAGCTGTTTTTTGAGTTAATTTAAAGACATTAAGATTTTAAAAATATCTAAAGCCACACATACGTTGTAGGAACATGGCAAATTTCCTTCCTTTAAGTTGGAGACAACTCCATATTCAGGCTTGGACCAGAGATCTGGCTGAAAGCAGCCCCAGGCAATGGGGCTATAGAGGGCATTGCAGGTTCAGAAAGATGCCCAGAGTCACACTGAGGAGAAATAGCATGGAGATCAAGGCAAAGGCCATCCCAGGTTAAACTACAGCTGTTGGGTGCTGTCTGTTGCCTGCTGTTGGGTGCTGGGTGATTGCTGAGGTCTGGCAGCAACTCCTGCAAACTGTGAGCAGCAACCAGGTACAGCGTGATGATTCACCATTGAGCATGGTGACCAACAAACCTTGGCAGGTTACATCTCTGTTACCCACAGTGACACAGCACGCATCTAGCTCGTGCACATCCCTAGTTTGAAGAGCCACATTAGCTGACCTGAAGCACGATAGGACAGTCAGCCTTTGTGCCCCAGCTGGTGTCCACTTTGGTGATGGGATAGCTCAGTTGCATTGTGAGTGGTGCAGCATCAAAGAGGGCCCCACCTGGCTGTAACTCCTGGCGTAGTGTCCTTGCATTTTCACAATGGTCATCCACCATCACATGCAAGTTCAGGATGATACTGAGCAAGTTGAACCCTGGTCACTGGCCCGCAGAGTCAGCTCAAAGATAGTCTGCATGAACACCACAGCACTTTGCACTCACTGACATGCAGAATGACAGTGCCCACAGTGGCAGGTCACTGGTCAAGAAGAAACAGGAGGCATATGGGACCCTAAGTCAGGGTGGGAAGTGCTAAAGTATGTGATGGAGGTTCTGGGTAGTGTTTCCAGTCACCCAAAAGAAATAGGAGGCTTGTTGATGAATGAGCATTTTTGTGGATGCCGATGATATGCAGGGTGATGCAGGAGAGGGACAGTTTGTCCTTGTTGGTGGTTCTGATGGTGACATTGTCCTTCAGGGTCTGCTACCAGTTTAGAATTCCATCTGTGAGTAGCTGACAAAGAATTACATCATAATTCTTGGAGGTGAATTGTTGGCCAGTATGATCATTTCTCTCTATAATAATTTTCATCTTTCATTTAAGGTCTCTTAGTCCTATTGTTTTGGTTAGGGCAACCACAGTTCTTACCTCTGATAGGACTAGACGCCAAACTGAAAGTCACCTGCACTGACTGCATTCATTTCAACCAGGACTCTGAAGTGGGCCCTCAAACTGCCTCCAGTCTTATATTCCATGCTGTAACTGTTACTCTTCAGAATCAAGTATTTCTGTCATTATTGGACAGGAAATATATTCTGTATGCCCTGTAAAATTGTGTAGAAAGATCAGGAGAACTCTATATTGAAGATATTGTCTAGGTCATTGGGGATCACCTGAAGAATGAAGAGGAGGAGGTGGTGGGCATGTTCTCCTGCAGGCTAACCCCACTTACACATTGCTCAATATCTGATGACTGGCATTGCCATCCAAGGCCTGTGTCTTGCCCTGAGCTGTTCTGCCCCCTCCCCATCACTAAATGGTGGCAGCTCTGCTCCTCTGGTTCAGGGTTTCTTTTTTTTTCCTTTTCTCTTTTCTTTTCTTTTCTTTTCTAAGAGATGGGGTCTGGCTATGTTACTGAGGCTGGAATGCAGTGGCTATTCACAGTTGTGCTCATAGCGCACTGCAGCCTCTAGCTGGTATCAAGCAATCCTCCTGCCTCGGCCTCCTGAGTAACAGGGACCACAGGAGTGCCCCACTGCACAGGCTCAGGGATTCTTCAATAGCAGCAATTCAGAGTACATACTGCTGTAGTACTCTCCTTTACTTCTAGGGGAAGAGGAGATGGCTATTAAAATTAATCTGATATATTTGTACAGAGTTACTGCCAGTGTTCAAAATCTACTGCGGGCTTAAGAGTAAAAGTTCCTCTTATTAAGATGTTTTCCAGAATTTCCAAAACGTGTGCTAAAAGCCATTTTATTTATATCCAAGATGCATACGTTTGTATGAAAAACATTTATATGATTTTTCAGTACCTTCAAATTCAAATGGCCGAGGGTCTTCCTTGGGCATAACTGCTAGATCTATCCTGTCATTCTCAAGCTCCTCTCTGGCTCATTCTCCAGCTGTATGTAAAGAGAGGCTTCTCAGCACTTACCCGTAGTTTTTCCCGTCACCGAGACACAGATCTTCTGAGAGATTACCAACCTTTCAACCCCTAGCCTTCTCTTCCAGAATCTTACAGCGTATCAGCTACGTAGAATAAGACCTCAGGCAGGGAAACAGCGATTCCTGCACTCCTCACACCTTCCTTATGGGGGACTTCTTCCTCTGTTTCTTCTTCTTGCTGGTACTCAGATCCGAATACCTCTCTCTACCGTTGCTCCCTGCTTCCTGCTCCCTGCGATGCTCAGGAATAAAAGGCAGCTCCTCACTCTGGGTCACTAGACATCGTGAGATTCCTGACCAAGATATTTGGAGCAGATTGCGAGAGAGACAGCAGGCAGAGTCCTCTCCTATAGTGTTTCTAAAAAGCCTGCAGGGACTGCTGCGTCAGTGGATTGCTTTGTTTCCCTCCAGCCACGGATTGGCGGACAGCGGCACCCAGAGGCCCAGTATGATATCCCTAGCAGGTTAGTTTTCAAGGTCCTCACAAGAGACTGTATTGGCTTTTTTCTCAAGACATATTTTAAAATACCAGCTGCTTTACTAAGAAGGGTGCAAATCATTATTTTTGATAAAATATTAACAAAATCATCATTTCACAAAATTTAATGCAAACGTTTTATTAAAATTCTTATTTTTTTTTTTTTTTTTTTTTGAGACAGAGTCTTGCTTTGTCACACAGGCTGGAGTGCAGTGGCGTGATTACAGCTCACTGCAACCTCCGCCTCAAGGGTTCAAACAATTCTCCTGCCTCAGGCTCCCGAGTAGCTAGGACTACAGCTACACGCCACGATGCTCGACTAATTTTTTTTTTTTTTTTTTTTTTGAGACAGAGTCTCACTCTGTCGCCCAGGCTGGAGTGCAGTGGCCGGATCTCAGCTCACTGCAAGCTCCGCCTCCCGGGTTCACGCCATTCTCCTGCCTCAGCCTCCCGAGTAGCTGGGACCACAGGCGCCCGCCACCTCGCCCGGCTAGTTTTTTTTGTATTTTTTAGTAGAGACGGGGTTTCACCGTGTTAGCCAGGATGGTCTCGATCTCCTGACCTCGTGATCCACCCGTCTCGGCCTCCCAAAGTGCTGGGATTACAGGCTTGAGCCACCGCGCCCGGCCCCCTAATTTTTGTATTTTTAGTAGAAACGGAGTTTTGCCATGTTGGCCAGGATGGTCTCGAACTCCTGACCTCAGGTAATTCATCCGCCTCGACCTCCCAAAGTGCTGGGATGACAGGCGTGAGCCACCGCACCCATACTAAAATTCATTAAAATTCGACTAAGAATTCTTACAAATTTTTCCCTCTTGATGTTTTCTTTTCAAGATGACACACTATTGAAACTTATTTTTCATGAAAATGGCTACTCAAGAAATTATCCACTGTAAAAAATTATTATAAAAAATTCACTGTAAATTCAATATATTAAAGGAGAAAATTTCACTATAAAAGGTGGAAAATACTGATAAAAATGTAAAATTGAGTAACTGCATTATGTAACTACTGATATAAAGAATTTACATTCGATGCTTATCCATACTTTAAAAATAGATATATACTTTTATAATTACAAAAATAATCAGCTCATTTATGGATACTATTGGTTGTTCATGCCCTTTTTCCTCTTGTAATACTTCCTTTTAGTTTAGGTTTTCACCCTTCATGTACCTAGGGAAGCAGAACCTATTCAGAGCTGTAGTAGGTTCTGATAAATTTAATCTAATAATGATAATCTCATCCTCTTGACAGTGCTTAGTTAGGAATACAGACTTAAAATAATAAGCAGGGTTTCTCAACCTTGGTACTATTTTGAGCCATATAATTCTTTGTGGTGGGGAGCTGTTCTGTGCCTTGTAGAATGTTCAGCAGTATCCCTGGCCTCTATGTACTAGATACCAGTAGGACCCACCCCCCACAGTTGTGACAACCATAAATATCTCCAGACATTACCAAATGTCTCTTCACCTCTCCCCATTTTCAGAAACACAGGCTTAGGGTATTTCCCTAGTGAGTATTAATGAGCCAAGAATAGGAACATGGCCTAAGTTGGTCCAATTGGATTGAAAGACTGCTTGGGGAGAGTGACTCTCTTGTCACGGACAAGGAAGAAAGTTCTCCAGTTATTGCTGCTGGCTGGTATCTTGTGACTGCAGCCTTTGGAATTCTACAAGGAGAGGAAAGCAGAGCTGAAACAATAATAGAAAAAGTATAAATAAGTGCTTATTCTTCAAAATTATGAAGAAAAAACAATTTGTGCTATACCATGATTGTATCTGGCCTAGAGGCACTGAAACTTCTAGACCTGCCTGTCCACTAGAGTAACAACCAGCCACATGTGGTCCCTGAGAACTTGAAATGCAGCTAGTCCAAACTGAGATGTGCTGTAAGTGCAAAACACACACTAGGTGTTGAAGATTTAGTACAAAACAAGAATGTAAAATGTATTATTAATATATTTACATTATTGTAAAAATATGTTGCAATTATATCTTAGATATACTGGATTAAAATTATTGAAGTTTCACCTGTTTCTTTTTGCTATTTGAATGTGGCTACCAGATAACCTAAAATCACATCTATGGCTCACCATCTGTGGCCCACATTATATTTCTATTGGACAAAGCTGCGCTGGACTACCTGTTTTTTGGGATCATAGATTTTCTTACCGTTTAAACCAGTGTAAATTAGATTTTAATGTTTTTCCTATAGAAAACATCCTACTAGATACAGGAACTGCTATATATTTTTAGTTAGCCTTTTTACCTTTAAAATATATGGTGATATAGCAATATGTAAGTTGGCTTTTCTGTGGTATTTGCTATTTCCTCACCCCTATAATTTTCTACCTCCTAAATATAAGCAGGATTTCTCCCATCACCCATAATTTAACCTCCAAAGTATAAGCAGCCCTTTAAAGAACTAAAAAGTGTATTAAAGGGCTGCTTATACTTTGGAGCCCTTTAAGGAACTAGAAAGTGTATTAAATGGAATTTTCAAACATACACAATTATTAGTAACCTGATTGCCACACTCCTTAATGACAGGCAGAAAGCCTTTGGAGGACTTGTTACCACACCGGGGAATTTATTGCTCTCCCCAAATCTTTTGTTCACTACTATCACAGATATTCCATGGAACAACCACAGGAGTGTAATTCATCAATTCAGAGTTTTTCTGAATGTCTAATGGAATTTAAAAAAAAAAAACTGGGGATTTATCAGTAGACATTAAGATAATGTGATGTGGCAGAGGCCTTAGGCCTTAGTGATAGGCAGAGGTCTGCCACATCACATTATCTTTTTTTTTTTTTTTTTTTTTTTGAGATGGAGTTTTGCTCCAGTGTTGCCCAGGCTGGGGTGCAATGGCACAATCTTGGCTCACTGCAACCTTTGCTTCCCGGGTTCAAGCAATTCTCCTGCCTCAGTCTCCCGAGTAGCTGGGATTACAGGTGCCTGCTGCCAAGCCTGGCTAATTTTAAAAAATATTTTTAGTAGAGATGGGGTTTCACCATGTTGGAGAGGCTGGTCTTGAATTCCTGACCTCAGGCAATCCACCTGCCTTGGCCTCCCAAAGTGCTGGGTTTACAGGCATGAGCCACTGCACCCAGCAGATTATCTTAATGTTTACTGATAAACCCAATTTTGAAAAATATTTAGGGTCAATATAATTTCCTCTCCTAAAAACAGCATATAGAAAATGTGTTAAACTCAAAAACAGAAAATATATTTTAGGACTGAAGGAGTTAGATACATTAAGAAAACCTTAGTTAATCCTTTTAACTATGTCTGGCAATATTCCATGTAAAAAAAGGTTTAGAAACTAAAATATATAGTAATTTTGGAAAATGAAAAATTGGATACAATTTATTTCAAGTTAACTTCTATGATAAGAATATTTGAGCATCATAAAACTCATAGGGAAGATGCTGAGTAATATTTGGATTATTTTCAAGTATAATTACTTCACATTTTATATGGCTAAATAAAACATGGCCAGGCGAGGTGGCTCATGCCTGTAGTAGAAAAAGCTTTATCTTTGAAAAAGAGGTATAGGTAAGTCAGCTAACATTCTTCAACACATTATAAGCAAAGAGAAATAATTTACAGTTATCTGGAAGGGCATACTTTCTCTTTTAAAATTAACATTAAGAACCAAACTAACCTCAGGTCATTTTAATTTCCTCCCACGACAGTATCTCATTCTAGCTAAACCACATTCACACACACTATTAGCAAACCTCCCCACCTCATAACAATTAGCATTGTCCTTGACTAGAGAGGAAATGTATGTAAAGTGGCTCTATCTCATTTTAAAGTGACAAAGAATGTATTTTCTCTCACAAATCACTACAGGATTTAAGACTATGATCTTTCTAGATAGATCAACTTTTTCATTCAATTAGCAAATATTTTTTGTGTATCTCCCATGTTCTGGTAGTAGGCACTGGGACACAATGACCAGGATAGAAAAAGATCACTATCATGGAGCTCTCAATCATACAGGAATAAAGTGAATTTTGGAAATGTTAATTACATCTTAAGAGAATTCTCTTAAATTTAGGGGCAATTGGTAATATTTTAGAGGATAGAAATTAAATGTTAATGGCCTTGATGCTCTACCAGATATTTTAAAAATAAATGGAAATAAATAGAAATAAGTACCAACTGTTACCCAGTTATGTCAAAATACTAAAAATATGTGTTGATGAATACCTGACCCTCCAAAGAAAAGACAAGCACAAAACAGCAAAATAGTAGAGGTGGAGTTAAAAAAAATGTCAAAGTATTTAAAATTACTTGTACATGAGAAGCAGGAAACAATACTTCAATTATGTCTACTTTAACCAGATGCTCAGTCTATCAGACAATTCTGTCCAAAATGAACCTGTGCTTGCAGAAGAACACTTCCTTCTCTGCTTACATTTACATCTAAATCAAGCATATAAAAAGGAATCACCCTTGTTTCCTCAGGAGTATTACAGAACAGAAGGAAACCCAGAGACACAATTCCCCTACAGGGAATTATATTAAACAAAATATAGACTTTGGGCCAGGCACGGTGGCTCACACCTATAATCCCAGTACTTTGGGAGGCCAAGACAGGCAAATCACCTCAGGTCAGGAGTTGGAGACCAGCCTGGCCAACATGGTGAAACCCCTTCTCTACTAAAAATACCAAACTTAGCTGGGGTAGTGGAAGGTGCCTGTAATCCCAGCTACTCAAGAGGCTGAGGCAGGAGAATCGCTTGAACCCTGGAGGTGCAGATTGCAGTGAGCCAATATTGTGCCACTACACTCAAGCCTGGGTGACAGCCTAGACTCCATTTCCAAAACAAACAAACAAACAAACAAACAAACATAGAGAGGTTTAGAATTATATAGTGAGCTCCATGTCCTCCTCACTCCATTGATTTGGGTTCTTTAAAATCCACTGTATAGTAGCTACACATTCTTGTATTGGCACCAGATTGGCTAGACCCTAGGAAGCATCCGAGATGTTTCCAGAAGCAAAGACGCTTACTGCCAGGCGTCCCCCATCTCCCGGAATCACCCGGAAGTCTAGAAGCCATCCGGCCCCACAGCGATCCCTTAAAAGTGCTGGCTTAGCGGGGGACGAATCCGTGTCTTTCTTGTAACTTCCAAGCTCTAAATAGTTTGAAACCAACAGCTCTTCGAAAACACTATCATTTTCATCCCAGAAAAGCAAGTTCTCGCGAAAAGACGACTTTCACGCTGGGCAGCGTAATTGCGCTATTGCGCCTGCGCGCGCCGAGGCTCCGCCCTTCCGGCCGGAGGGGCTGTCACTCACATCCACCTCCCGCCCCGCGTCGTGACGTAGCACTTCCGTTTTCTCTGGGCAAGCGGTCGAACGGAGGGCCGGCGAGGTGCCGGGTCTGGTTCTCCGAGCTGCGCCTCTCGGCAAGATTTCGCGTTGCCCATCCTGGGCTTTCATCAGTAATCGATAGTGGATCACTCTGCCAAGCGGCAGGAAGAATTAAGGAAACGACAAGGAGACGCTCGGCTGCCTCCCGCTTTGCTCCTTGCGGCCTCCTCTTCCCTTCGCTCCGGCCCGGTGAAACTGAACTTATAATCGTCACTGGATTGTAAGTACCCGAGGCGAAGAGAGCTCACTGAGCCCTGATGTTTTGAGTGTCTGTTCCGGGAGAGTTTGTAAATTGAGAGTATCTCTGCTGGCCTTTCTGGGCCGAAAACCGTTCCGCGGGAGCCGCCATTTGCTTTCCTGCTTCCTAGCTAGGTAGCTGTCTCCGCGTTGTCGGGCAGCGGCACCTAGAGGTTGGGACTTGGCATTGCATCTGATTTAATGAACTTAAGTCTGTGAATAAGCCTTTGTGTTAACGACTGGTATTTGGTCACAGCATATTTAGAGAAAAGACTTGGAGCTTAAATAAAAACGAAGGCAAAATAGACGCTAAGCTGCTGATCTACAGAGAACTTCTTGTAATTAAAATATTTCAATTCATAGCGAACTGGTGTTTTAAACTATTGCAGTAGCTGGAACTTTTTACAGTAACCATCATTTATTGGAGAAGTGAGTCACAAAGAAATAAAAATGAGTAAAAGCAAAGATGATGCTCCTCACGAACTGGAGAGCCAGTTTATCTTACGTCTGCCTCCAGAATATGCCTCTACTGTGAGAAGGGCAGTACAGTCTGGTCATGTCAACCTCAAGGACAGACTGACAATTGAGTTACATCCTGATGGGCGTCATGGAATCGTCAGAGTGGACCGTGTTCCATTGGCCTCAAAATTGGTAGACCTGCCCTGTGTTATGGAAAGCTTGAAAACCATTGATAAGAAAACCTTTTACAAGACAGCTGATATCTGTCAGATGCTTGTATCCACAGTTGATGGTGATCTCTATCCACCTGTGGAGGAGCCAGTTGCTAGCACTGATCCTAAAGCAAGCAAGAAAAAGGATAAGGACAAAGAGAAAAAGTTTATCTGGAACCACGGAATTACTCTGCCTCTGAAGAATGTCAGGAAGAGAAGGTTCCGGAAGACAGCAAAGAAGAAATATATTGAATCTCCAGATGTGGAAAAAGAAGTGAAACGATTGCTGAGTACAGATGCTGAAGCTGTTAGTACTCGGTGGGAAATAATTGCTGAAGATGAAACAAAGGAGGCAGAAAATCAAGGCCTGGATATCTCTTCTCCAGGAATGTCTGGTCACAGGCAGGGCCATGACTCATTAGAACATGATGAGCTTCGGGAGATATTCAATGACCTCAGCAGCAGCAGTGAGGATGAAGATGAGACCCAGCATCAAGATGAAGAAGATATAAACATCATTGACACTGAGGAAGATCTGGAGAGACAACTACAGGACAAGCTAAATGAATCAGATGAACAGCACCAGGAAAATGAGGGAACCAATCAGCTGGTTATGGGAATTCAGAAGCAGATTGACAACATGAAAGGCAAGCTCCAAGAGACCCAGGACAGGGCAAAACGACAAGAGGATCTCATCATGAAAGTGGAAAATCTGGCTCTCAAGAACAGATTTCAGGCTGTACTGGATGAGCTCAAACAAAAGGAAGACCGAGAAAAGGAGCAACTCAGCTCTTTGCAAGAAGAGCTAGAATCACTCCTAGAGAAGTAAAAAGAACTGATTCTTAATTTCAGTGTTCAGACTGGTCAGCATTAGAAAATTCTTGGCTTTATTACTTGTACTGGATATTAACACCTTGCACTTCCTAGTCCCTCTAATGCTGTGTGTTTTGTTAAGTTCTTTCATTTGTTTGTAGTTTTGTTTTTCAGCAAATTTACATTGTTTTGCTAGGTGTTCATCCTATAAGAAGCAGGATTGTATAGGCAGAAAAATGATAGTAGGAAAGTTGCAGGATTAGTGGAATGTATGGTTCAACCTTAATTATAGCTCCACTGCAGGACTTTGCTGTTTCTCCATTTTCTAGAAGCTGCTGTTGCTGCCTTATGATGACATGAGATCAATAAGAAGAACCTAGTCTAGAGACAGTGATGCTAGTTTGCATATGTTTTCCCATGCAATAGCTGTTTTCCCAGTTACTCAAAGCAGTTTCCCATATGTAGAGATGCAAATTTTATTAAGTTGTTTACAATACAATAAATAAAAGCATCTGTTTTTCACTTTGTAGTGTATCTTGTTCTTTCATGGTTGGTGGGAGTCAGGTCCCTTTTGAGGTGGTTTCGTGGTGGAGTTTAGTGACTAAGAAATTTGATCCAGTTCTGCAGGTAGAGGCAGTTTGGTTTATGAAAAAAAGCAACACAGCAGGGGTAAAGAAATTGGGAATTGTCATGTTTGCATCATATTAAGATTCCAGTTCTATCTGATCTACTTGAAAGCTGGGAAACATTAGATACAGAGCTTTCTTAAACTACCCTAATTTTTGTAGATGAAGGCCTTCGTGCCTTTTTTAAAAAGCTTACTAAATCTACCTGCACAAAATGTTGGAAACAAAGCAGTGGTTATCAAGTGCAGTCCAATGAATCATTCCATTGGTTTGGATTAAGATTTTATTTCTATTTTTCTTCAGTTGAGTTCTTATAATTAATAATCTGAGAACTGAGGTCATTTATCAATGTCATTTCATCAAAATTGCTCATAAAGTAAGTCGGTACCAAATTTCTCATGCTTTAAAGATAATCTAATGCCTCACAACATGAGCTATTTTTGAAAAATCAGTTACTGATAAAAGGCAGAGTTGTATGCAATTTGTTTCTGACAGGTTGGTTTATGAGAAGCTTGGGTTTGAAAATAAAGTCCTTTTTTTTTTTTTTTTTTTTTTTTTTTTTTTGAGATGGAGTCTAGCTCTGTCGCCCAGGCTGGAGTGCAGTGGCACGATCTCAGCTCACTGCAAGCTCCGCTTCCTGGGTTCACACCATTCTCCTGCCTCAGCCTCCCGAGTAGGGACTACAGGTGCCCGCCACCACGCCCAGCTAATTTTTTTTGTATTTTTAGTAGAGACGGGGTTTCACTGTGTTAGCCAGGATGATCTCACTCTCCTGAACTCATGATCCACCTGCCTCGGCCTCTCAAAGTGCTGGGATTACAGGTGTGAGCCACCGCACCCGGGCTTTTTTTTTTTTTTTTTTTTTTTTTTTAAGGACAAAGTTTTGCTCTTGTTGCCCAGGCTAGAGTGCAATGGTGTGATCTTGGCTCACTGCAACCTCTGCCTCCTGGGTTCAAGCCATTTTCCTGCCTCAGCCTCTTGAGTAGCTGGAATTACAGGCATGCGCCACTACACCTGGCTAGTTTTATATTTTCAGTAGACCCAGGGTTTCACCAAGTTGGTCAGGCTGGTCTTGAACTCATGACCTCAGGTGATCCGCCCGCTTTGGCCTCCCGAATTGGTGGGATTACAGGCCTGAGCCACCACACCCAGCCTAAAATCCCTTTTACTTGTATCCGACAGGAAACTATATTAAAATGTTTTTTTAAAAAAATTAGTTACCTAGTCCTCAGGTCTACAATTATATATGCTGACATTTGCAGGCTTCAGAAGGCTAGTTTATCTTTTTTTTTTTTTTTTTTTTTTTTTTGAGATAGAGTCTCGGTCTGTTGCCCAGGCTGGAGTGCAGTGGTGCAATCTTGGCTCACTGCAAGCTCCGCCTCCTGGGTTCACACCACTCTCCTGCCTGAGCCTCCTGAGTAGCTGGGACTACAGGCGTCCACCACTATGCCCAGCTAATTTTTTGTGTTTTTTAGTAGAGACGGGGTTTTCACTATGTTAGCCAGGATGGTCTTGATCTCCTGACCTCGTGATCTGCCCGCCTCGGCCTCCCAGAGTGGTGGGATTACAGGCATGAGCCACCGCGCCTGGTCAGCTAATTTATCTTTTAACTGAAAACGTTTTTATAAGTTTGTTGTTTTTTTTTTTTTAGATGGATTCTTGCTGTGGAGTACAATGGTATTATCTTGACTCACTGCAACCTCTGCCTCCCAGGTTCAAGCGATTCTCCTGCCTCAGCCTCCCGAGTAGCTGGGACTACAGGCATGCGCTACCACGCCCAGCTAATTGTATTTTTAGTAGAAATGGGGTTTCACCATGTTGGCCAGGATGGCCTTGATCTCTTGACCTTGTGATCCACCCGCCTCAGCCTCTGAAAGTGCTGGGATTACAGGCATGAGCCACTGTGCCTGGCCGTGACTAAGATTTTAACACAGAATATGTAAGCTTAAGCAAGATTTCCCTCAATATCTAGGTTTTGTATTGTCTTGAGGTTTCCGAATAATATATATTAAACAACAACAACAAAAAAACAGTTTAGGATGCTAGGTGACAAAATTTCCTGTTTTGGTAATCTAGGTATTTTGCTACACTTAAAAGATTGACACCTGAAAAGCTCCCACCATATCTGGCTTTACAGTGGATCATTTATCAAGTAGTTTATTCTTACCAAGATCTCACCAATAGTGGCAGTTCCATCAATAACAGAAAGGAAAGATTGTGGATACAATAACAAAATAGTATATTGATCTCACTATTCCTGTTTCAGTTATGAGTTCTAAATGGATTCTAAAATCCACATTTCCAACTTTGATTCTTCTGTGCTTCAGATTTAGTTTAGCCAGATGTGTACTAGAAAAATACTTGAAAGTATCTCAGGAAACTCAAGTCTAAATATTCAAAATGGCTGGGTGCAGTGGCTTATGCCTATAATCCCAACACCTTGGGAGGCTGAGGTGGGCAGATCACCTGAGGTCAGGAGTTCAAGACCAGCCTCACCAACATGGTGAAACCCATCTCTTAAAAATACAAAAAAAAAATTAGCTGGGCATGGTTGTGGGCACCTGTAATCCCAGCTACTCGGGAGGGTGAGGCAGGAGAATAGTTTGAAACTGGGAGGTGGATGTTGCAGTGAGCTGAGCTTGTGCTACTGTACTCCAGCCTTGGCAACAGAGCAAAACTCCATCTCAAAAAAAATACAGGTTCAAAATGGAACTCTTCCTCTTCCTTGAAAATTTGCTTTTCCTTTTGGGTTTCAGTAAAAATAAATGGCACACCACACATCCCAACTGTGGAAGCTGGACACTAGAGCCATAACTTTACATTTCTCCCTTTCCCTCGCTACTTCTGATTTTACTTCTTTTTTTTTTTTTTTTTTTTTTTGAGACGGAGTCTCGCTCTGCCGCCCAGGTTGGAGTACAGTGGCCGGATCTCAGCTCACTGCAAGCTCCGCCTCCCAGGTTTACGCCATTCTCCTGCCTCAGTCTCCCGAGTAGCTGGGACTACAGGCGCCCGCCACCTCGCCCGGCTAGTTTTTTGTATTTTTAGTAGAGACGAGGTTTCACCGTGTTAACCAGGATGGTCTCGATCTCCTGACCTCGTGATTCGCCTGTCTCGGCCTCCCAAAGTGCTGGGATTACAGGCTTGAGCCACCGCGCCCGGCCTGATTTTACTTCTTAAGAAGCTCTTCACTCACTCTACTTCATCCTTACAGCCACTGTCCTATTTCAAACCATTATCATCTATCAAATGGCAATATCTTTACCATCCAATTTAGTTTTCACTGCCACCAAAGTGATTTTTCTGAGACATATTTGATTGTGTTACTACCACGCTGACAACCCTTCAGTGACATCTTATTGCTCTCAGGGCTCGGTTTATATTTCACAAAAAGATGCACAAGATTATGAGTGCTCCACTTACTTTTTCAGCCCCAGCTCCACATTCATTCAGTATATGGTCAATCCACTCTCAACCTACATTTTTTTCAAGGAACTTACTCATTCTCCCACTTCTGGGCCATAGATCATTGTAACAAGCTGTTCACTCCACCTAGATGAGTTTACCCTTTGTCTGAGTCCTACTTAACCCTCAGGTCTCAACCTAAGTGTCACTTCAGCAAGGCTTTCCTGACCCCTTTCTCCCTCTAGGTTAAGCACCCTATTATGACTTTGTACTTTGTGCTTCCCTCTCTCAAGTATTTGACAAACATTTTGTGGGTGTGTGTGTGTGTATGTGCCAAACTACAAGGGGTGTGTGTGTGTGTGTGTCTGTGTCTGTGCCAAACTACAAGCTACTGGATATACAGTGATGAACGAAGCATTTAGTGTCTATAAACTCATGCACTCCATGGTCTACTGGGATGAGTATCTGTTATAACTAAAGTGTAAATTACCTTTGTTCATGTCTCCTGCTTGGCTTTAAATTTACTGAGATATTTTGCTTCATTAGTGACTGTAAACTTACTAAAGAATAGTAGAGAGATCAAAAGTTTAACATCAACACATGTCATGCATGGTTTGTATACTAGCTCAGTTACCTGTTAGTTGTGTGACCTTGCATAGGTAGCAATCTGTTTACCTCGATTTTCTCATCTCCAAAGTGGAGGCAATAATACTACCTACCTCATAGGGTTATTGGGCTGTTGGCTGCTGGCTGCTGAATCATATAAATAACTTATTTAGAACAATGCCTGGAACATAGTAAGTAAACACAGAAGTAAATTTACCATTATTACAACCCATTAGGGTATGGACCATAACAGATACTAAATAAAGAGTGACTGAAATGTTAGAAAAAGTGTTTATAGGGAAACAACTATTCTAAATGTAATTGATTTCAAATTTAAGAAATTTTGGAGATCATTTTCAACCAAATTCAGATGGGAAAAAAATTTCTAAATGAAAGCTTATAAATTAGGTTACAGCAGAAACAGTTTGCTTCAAATTTATCTGCAGCATAAACAGATTTACTCAGCTCTTTCCTACTACAGTTTAGCACTTACAGTTCTCTTTTCTTGGAATAGTCACCAGATGTTCTCATAGATAGCTTTTGGTCACTGAAGGCCCAGCTCAACCCTTATTTTCTCTGGTAACTCTATCTGGCCATTCAATCTAATTCTTAAGAAGCGTGTGATTTATATATTTCATCAAGTCAGGTGCCATGTCAAGTGCAGTGGTCTTCATTAAAAAGTTGGAAGGTTCTTTGCCACTATTTTCTAATATATGTGTTCTGGAGGATATGTGCTTAAAATAGAAGCAGCATCATTTTGGTTAGTTGGAATCAGGGAAATGGTTTTAATTGGTTAAGATTGCCTATTATCTTGGGCAGTGTTACAGTATATGCTTGGCTCTGTTTTCTCCAAGTCAAACTGCATAGTCAAATGTATTTCATAGAACTTGACCTCAGGGAATCTGTCTCTGTTATTTGTGGTTTTATGCCTGACAATTCATTGAAGGTATTAATGTTCTTGTACTGATTCCTGGCCTTGGTGTTATGCAGTATGGTTTCCAATGTAATATTTTCCTCCAAATAGCTTTGTTTAATGGAACTGAGGCATACTGGGACACTGTCATTTACATTTATCTTTAGTTATGGGTATGTGGGCTTCTCTCACTGTTTCACCTCTGGTGATCACAGTGAGATAATGAAAGACTTGCTCTTCCTTTTCTAAATTGTTCTGTAAGATCAGCTACATGGTGGTGTCTCTTTTTGTTCTAATTTTAATATCTAGGGAAAAATAAGCATTGCTTTTCAAATTCTAGTTTGCAGACAACATATTCTCATGTGGAAGTTTCAGGTACCCCTTAACTGGAAACTCATGTCAGGCAATAGCCTTATACTCATTTTAATAGATGTCTTTATACTTGTAAAAGAATACCCAACTGGGCACGGAGGTCACGCCTGTAATCCCAGCACTTTGGAGGCCAAGGCAGGTGGATTGCCTGAGGTCAGGAGGTCAAGACCAGCCTGACCAACAAGGTGAAACCCCATCTCTACTAAAAATACAAAAATTAGCCAGCTGTGGTGGCAGGCACCTGTAGTCCCAGCTACTCAGGAGGCTGAGACGGGAGAATTGCTTGAACCCAGGAGGCGGATATTGCAGTGAGCTGAGATCGCGCCACTGTGCTCCAACCTGGGTGACAGTGAGACTCCATCTCAAAAAAAAAAAAAAGAATACGCATGATTGTCACTTATAACTAGAATTTCACTATCTGGTTTTTCAACATCTGCAGATATTTTCAATATCAGCATTGGTTTTGTACTATTTTTCTTTTTCTTTTTCTTTTTTTTTTTTTGAGATGGAGTCTCACTCTGTCGCCCAGGCTGGAGTGCAATGGCGTGATCTTGGCTCACTGCAAGCTCCACCTTGCGGGTTCATGCCATTCTCCTGCCTCAGCCTCCCAAGTAGCTGGGACTACAGGCACCTGCCACCACGCCCGGCTAATTTTGTATGTTTTTAGTAGAGACGGGGTTTCACCGTGTTAGCCAGGATGGTCTCAATCTCCTGACCTCGTGATCCTCGGCCTCCCAAAGTGCTGGGATTACAGGCGTGAGCCACCGGGCCAGGCCATACAGTTTTTCAAAATGTATAAGGCCTTGGCTTTTCTCACCATGTGTCTCTTCATAATTACTGTTGCTATTGAAACATATGACCCCATTCAGTAAGCTTCACATTAAATGTGTTCTACCTTAAGAGACAATGTCCTGAGAGAGCACTATTCTGAAGTCCTTGGTTGTTATTCGTGAGAAAGACTTATCTCATTTATTTTATGAAGAATGATCAGCAGGGCTGGGCACAGTGGCTCACTCCTGTAATCCCAGAACTTTGGGAGGCCGAGGCAGGCAGATCACTTGAGGCTAGGAGTTCAAGACCAGCCTGGCCAACATGGTGAAACCCTGTCTCTACTAAAAATACAAAAAATTAGCTGGGCATGGTGGTGAGTGCCTGTAATCCCAGCTACTTGGGAGGCTGAGGCGAAACAATTGCTTAAACCTGGGAGGCAGAGGTTGCAGTGAGCCAAGATCTGGCCGTTGCACTCCAGCCTGGGCAACAGAGCAAGACCATGTCTCAGGAAAAAAAAAAAAAAAAAAAAAATGCTCACCAGAATAAGCCCACTGCAGGGGCAGTGTCGCAATTCAGCCATTTTCAGGTACTTCTAATTCCTCAAATTTCTCTAACATCTGTGCTTCAGTTTCTTTTTCTTATAGTAGCTAGTACATTGACTAGCTACTATAAGGCATATAGTTAATGTAGCAGGCATATGGTTAATGTAGCACATTCATTTTTAAAAATTCTGTTCTTTCCATTGCCATATGTGGTTTCTATATTGTAGCTCCTTGTAGAAGAGCCAAAGGGGAAAGATTAGATGTCTTTCTTTTCTGTCCTTCATAAATGAGCAGCTAAATTCAGAATACAAAGTAATTTACTGTACTAACATGAGAGAATTGAAAACAAAACAATAGTCCAGTATTGACTTTCCAAGTGCACGTATTCCAAGTCAATACTAGACAATAAATGCATGAAGAGCAAGAAATAAGCAAGAAAGGAGCACTTATCTGGTAAAACATTTCTCCTTTCTTGCTTATTTCTTGCTCTTCTCTTCATGCATTTATTCACTTGGTCCCATTAAAACTCTCATTTCCCCTATCAATATTTATGATATATTTTTATACAATCCTAACATTTTTTTCTTATAAAGAAAACATATTCCTAAGCAGAAAAAGTAACTTTTCATGGGTATCCTTATCATTGGGATATTCTTTTCTAGGCAAGAGCTACATTTCCTGGATTTACTTCCATTTCCTACATGTCCTCAACTCAATGCCCATCCTTCCTATTCACCTGAAGCCTGAGAGTGACCCTTCCATGGAAATTATCTCCCACATTCTCTCTACAATCTTCTCTTAGATTTTTTTTTTTTTTTTTTTTTTTTTTTTTTTTTTTTTTTTTGGTCACAGGTACTGTGATAGCTAGCCTCCAAGATGGCTCCCATTGATTCTTACCTCCTGGTATTAATCTTGTATAGTCCTCTCCTACATTGAAGGGGAATGTCCTGAGTAAACGATAAGCTATTGCAGAAATAACGATTTGTGACTTGCAAGGCGAAGTCATAAAAGACGTGACTTTTGCTTGCTCTCTCTTGGATCACTCACTCCAAGGGAAATCAGCCACAATATTGTGGGGACACTCTTTGGAGAGGTCCAAGTGGTGACAAACTGAGGCCTTCTTGTGAACAGCCAGCAGAACTTACCAGACATGTGAGTGATCCATCTTGGAATCAGATTTTTCAGCCCCTGGTCAAGGCTTCAGATGACTGAAACTGTAACTGACATCTTGACTGAAACCTCATGAGAGACCCCAAAGTGAGAAATACCCAGCTAAGCTGCTCCTAAATTCCTGATCCACAGAAACTATATGACATATAAATGTTTGTAGCTCTTTTATTTCACTTCATTTTGGAGTAATTTCTGATGCAGCAGCAGATAACCAATACAAATTTTTGCTGCCTATCTAGAAGGGAGGTGCTGCCATAAAAATATAAAGTGTGAGAGTGGCTTTGAAATCAGGTCTGCACATGGAGAGAAACTACTCTGGAATTTTGGACACACAGAAACTATGGGATATAACAAATGTTTTTTGTGTTTTAATGCCGCTAAGTTTTGGGAGTGATTTATTGCACATAAGTATATAAGTAATGCCGGTACATAAATGTCATTTGAAAAAAATAAGCAGAATTTGTTAGAAGAGTAGATGGAATTAGTACATGGAGAGCCTTCGACTCTTAAATTCAAGATCTAATATTGGTCCCCTGGTACAAGTGTCTAGAAAAAAAAGATATAATACTGGGTGTTGCTATCAAGTGGGAGCAATAGTTATTTCTGTGTGTTCTTGATCCGAGAGACAAAGTGAAGAAAAGTGTAATATTGTGATACATGTATTTGGTCTTTGACTCGTTTCCTGGTATACAACTGCTAAAATCCTTAGAAACTCCAAAGTGATGTCTTTTTCTATGCTGATGATTGACTTGAAGGTTGGCAGCCCCTAGGTAGCCTTAGGATGAGCTCTGGTGGTCAGAAAGACCAAGGCAGGATTAGGATCAACCTCTAGAGAAAGGGAGAGGGGCTGGAGGTTAAGTTGATCACCACTGGCCAATGATTCAATCAACCACTCTTGTGTAATGAAGCCTCCATAAAAACCCTGGGTTCAGCAAGCTGTTTGATAGCTAAACACATGGAGGTTCTTGGAGGATGGAACCCTGGGGAAGGCATGGAAGTTCTGTGCCTCTTTGCCTGTGTCTCACCTTATGCATCATTTCATCTGTGTCGTTTTGTAATATATTTTATAGTAAACCAGTAAACATGTTTCCCTGAGTCCTGTGAGCAGCTCTAGTGAATTAAACCCAAAGAGGGGCAATAGCAACCTCAACATGAAGCTGGTCTATCAGAAGTTCTGGAGCCCCAGACTTATGACTGGTGTCTGAGGTGGGAGTGGGGTGGGGTGGGGTGCAGTCTTGGATACTGAGCACTTACCCTGTGGGATCTAATGCTTTCTCCAGGTAGATAGTGTTGGAATTAGATTGGAAAACACCCAGCTGGTGT
This sequence comes from Macaca nemestrina, assembly GCF_043159975.1. Classification (NCBI taxonomy): domain Eukaryota; kingdom Metazoa; phylum Chordata; class Mammalia; order Primates; family Cercopithecidae; genus Macaca; species Macaca nemestrina. Next base: position 39,151,105 of record NC_092130.1, read on the forward strand.
CTGCTGTAGAACTGATTGCTTGCTTGGTGTGTGGGGAGAAAGCCCCATCCATTTTGGTCACAGAAGTCTGTTGTGTTGATTGTTGTGCTGTGAACAGAAGCAAAACATCTTGAGTGCATTTTTCCACTCACAGAAACGTGCTTAAAGACTGGCAATATGTGTGCATCATGCACTGTAGCCCAATGGGATCCATATATTTTGATTTCACTCTCAGAAAAGGGAAGGGGGAAAAAAGGTTTTGTTTTGTCTTGTTTTGCTCTGTCAGCCAGGTTGGAATGCAGTGAAGTGCTTTTTATGGAGGCAAAGATAGCCTAGCATGGCTGTTCATACAGCTAAAGAAGATAAAATAGCAATGTAGAACTTAATCCATTTATTTGCAATGAAAGATAAAAGATGTAAAATATTTTTAAAATCTCACTCAGATAACACCTTTACAGTAAATAACCTTAATTATATGTTTTAGGCTCTCTCCATAATGAAATAGTAATGCAGAGAGTATATGCCATGTCACTAGACTTGGAATGCCTTGTACTTGTTTATATTTATTACACATATAATGGGCTCCCTTTGTCTTAAGGTCTACATCTAATGGCTAAACCATTTCCAAATATCTGTTTCATTTGCCATTCAGTATTTATTTTTAGACTACAGGAAGCTTCAAAGGAAAAAATTCTAATTTATATTAGGTGACTGTGGCAAAATCTACTAAATATGTTATTATTTAAATAATTTCTGGGCTGAGTGCAGTGCCTTATTTCTGTAATCCCAGCTCTTTGAGAGGCTGAGACAGGAGGATCACTTGAGCCCAGGAATTTGAGACCAGCCTGGGAAACATAGTGAGAATCTATCTCTACAAAAAATAAAAAAATTAGCTGGGTATGATGGTGCACACCTCTGGCACCATTAGCTACTTGGGAGGCTAAAATGGAAGGATTGCTTCAGCCTGAGAGGTTGAGGCTACAGTGAGCCACGATTGTGCCACTGCATTCTGGCCTGGGCAACAGAGCAAGACAAATCAAAACAAAACCCTTTTCCCCCCTTCCCTTTGCTGAGAGTGAAATCAAAACATAGAAAAAAATTCCTCAACTATGACATGAGGGATTTAAAAATCTTAATGAAGTTTTATATTTTCAAATTGCAGATTGTTCTCATCCTCTCTGCTTTACCTAAGAGGCTGCTAAGTAAAACAACAGAAAGGATTTTTAAAAGATGTTAACCTCTAAAGACAAAGACAATAGGAAATGAGACAACAATGGGGAGAGATGTCAACCCATTATCGGAAGGCCAAAACAGAGAAATGATAAATGAATTCATAGATCAGAAAAAGTTACATGCTGAATGTCTGCAAGTAGTTATGCCAAAGAGAGACAAACCCACTTGATAGAGCCTTGTAAGAGGCAAAATTTTTGCAAGCAGAAGATTCCAGGGAAGGTGGGAAGGTGTAGGGTTAGAGATGTGAGATTCATTAAAGTCTGTGTTCAGAGTTGTTGGGTGTCCAGGATCTCTATCCCACTCTATGAAGCCAGATAACTCTTTCCATCCCACAGAAGATGGAAATGTTATTTTCTTGATAAATTGAACCAAAGAAGGCCCAAACTCAGAGAAAGTAGGCACAGTATCAAATAAAGAAAAAATTATGTGAAAGTCTATATATTTACTCCAGGTGTGCCACCCCTCTTCCCCTGTCTTGTTCTCTTTAAATCAGTATCTAGGTTTATAACCTACCTCTCCCCCACCACACCCTACACACACGGAGTCAAGATTGGTAGAGCATTCTCTGGAGAAACTACGTGGTCCCAGAGAAAAGAACTGCAACTGCTGACATTTGGGCATTTCCCAAAGAAAAGCCCAGGTTACTATTTACCACAGTGAACACTACCTGGTGACAAATTATTCATGCACAATTTGCTTTTCAGTACCTCATTAAAAAAAATTTTTTTAAAAATTTTCTCAGAGACCTTTGTTCTGAAGTACCTCACTTTTAATTGACAATCAAGGATAATTAGACAAGAAAAGTTTTCTAAATGAAAGAGAGAATGCTTTCAGCATACTTTCTTCCCCCCAGATTTTGTTTTTACTACCCATGGCCGACTACGGCTTGGAATGTAAGCCTGGAGAGAATTCATTCCAATGCTGGGATTATAAACATCTGGGAGGAAAAAGTGTGTCCTGACAGTGGTGTCCTCACTAATGTCCAAAAAACATCTTGCCTTGAAAGCTAGACATGTCATTTATATCCTGAACTTCTACTTCTTTTTAAATTTAATTTCATTTTAGATTCAAGGAGTACACGTGCAGGTTTGTTTCATGGGTATGTTGTGTAATGCTGAGGTCTGGGCTTCTAGTGAACCTATCACCCAAATAGTGAACATAGTACCCAACAGGTAGCTTTTCAACCCTCAATCCCTCCCACCCTCCCCACTTTTGGAGTTCCCAGTGTCTGTTACTCCCATCTTTATGTCTTTGTGTACCCATTGTTTAGCTCCCACTTATATAAGTGAGAACATGCAGTATTTGATTTTCTGGTTCTAAGATATTTCACTTAGAATAACAGCCTCCAGCTCCATCCATGTTGTGAAGGACAAGATTACATTCTTTTTCATGGCTGCATAGTATTCCATGGCATACATATACCACATTTATACAATCAACTATTGACAAACACTTATGTTGATTCTGTGACTTTCTTATTATGAATAGTGCTGCCATAAACATATGAGTGTAGATGTTTTCTGTTTTTTGTTTGTTTGTTTGTTTGTTTTTTGAGACGGGGTCTTGTTTTGCCACCTAGGCTGGATCATAATTCACTGCAGCCTCTACCTCCTCAGCTCAGTCAATCTTCCCATCTCAGCCTCCTGTGTAGCTGCCACTACAGGTTCATGCCACCATGCACAGCTACTTTTTGTATTTTTTTTTGTAGAGATGGCATTTTGCCATGTTGTCCAGGCTGGTCTGGAGCTCCTGGGCTCAAGTGATCCACCTGGCTTGGGCTCCCAAAATTCTGGGATTACAGGTGTGAGTCACTGTCCCCGGCACAGGTGTCTTTTTGATAAAATGATTTCTTTTCCTTTGGGTAGATATCCAATAGGGGATTGCTGGGTCGAATGGGTGTTCTATTTTTAGTTCTTTGAGAAATCTCCATACTGCTTTCCATAGGGGTTGAACTATTTTACTTTCCCACCAACAGTGTATAAGCGACAGATTTCTACTTCTGCATGAGGCTGTGTGGGTCCTCAAAGAGAACCTCAAAACTCAGAAAGCACAGTGCTGAGCCACCCAGCTTTTTTCTGTCAAGTTTCTTGGCAATGCAGTATATAAATACTATCCATTTTCCAAGTTGATTTTATAGTGCTGTGTTCCACCTTCAGAAATGATAAGGACTTCTCGTTCCACCAGTTCCCAGGGCTGCAACCCCAGATCCTTGGGGATGTTGCCATGTGATAGCATTTCTCCAGCTCCGCAGGAAAGCAGTAGCACATCTCCAGGGCTAAGGACTCCCACAGTGCCCTACCCCTCTCCGCATCCCCCAGAAAAGTGAGGAGCATGGGCAGCTCACTGAGGGTTTTCTGATCAAAAGCAGTCACTGTGTCTCATGTAGCAACCCTCAGATTGTTTTGTTACTGGAAAGGGGTCCCAATCCAGACCCAAGAGATGGTTCTTGGATCTCTGCAAGAAATAATTTGGGGCAAGTTCATAAAGTGAAAGCAAGTTTATTAGAGAAGTAAAGAAGCAAAAGAATGGCTACTCCATAGGCACAGCAGCAGCCTGGGCGACTTGACTAAGGATACTTATAGTTGTTTATTGAACATAAACTAAACAAGAGGTGGATTATTCATGAGGTTTCTGGGAAAGGGGTCCAAAGTTACCGGAAATGAGGATTTCTCCCCCTTTTTAGACCATATAGGGTCACTTCCTGTTGTTGCCATGGCATCTGTAAGTGGTCACGGTGTTGGTGGGCATGTCTTTTAGCATGCTAATGCATTATAATTGGCGTATAATGAGCAGTAAGGACGACCAGAGGTCACTTATTAACGCCATCTTGATTCTGGTGGGATTTGGCTGGCTTCTTTACTGAAAACTGTTTTATCAGCAAGGTCTTTGTGACCCATATCTTGTGCCGGCTTTCTATCTCATCCTGTGACTTAGAATGCCTATCTTCCTGGGAATGCAGTCCAGTAGGTCTTGGCCTTATTTTACTCAGTCCCTAGTCAAGATGGAGTTGCTCTGGTTCCAGCGCCTCTGATAGTTTGTCTTCTCTGCTTTATTTTTTGTAGGCTGGGGCAGGGGTCTCATTTTGCTGCCCAAGCTAGTCTTGAACTCCTAGGCTCAAATGATCTTCCCTCCACAGCCTCTCCAAGTGTTGGGATTACAGGCATGAGCCACTGCACCTGGCCTGTTTTATCTACTTTAAAGCAGTTTTTCTGTAGATTGACCTTCTGAATTCAGGCTCCATTCAAGTGAGGGCATCTTCTTTTCAGTTTGTTTGGTTTTGTTTTTTGCATGGTAGGAAGCGTGGGACAGGCTGGGTGCGGTGGTTCATGCTTGTAATCCCCAGCACTTTGGTAGGCCAGTGGGTAGATTGCTTGAGCTCAGGAGTTCGAGACTAGCCTGGGCAACATGGCGAACCCTGTCTGTGCAATACAAATTTAGCCAGATGTGGTGGCTTGCAGGTCTGGAGACTAGAAAGTCTGTAGTCCTTCTAGTCTCAGCTACTCAGGAGGCTGAGATGAGAGGATCTTTTGATCCCGGGAGATTGGGGCTGCAGTGAGCCGGGATAGCGCCACTGAACTCCAGCCTAGGCGACGGAGTGAGACCCTGACTCAAAAACAGAAAAGAAAAGAAGCAGGGCTGGCTGATTAGGACAGTATTTCTTTTGCCGCCAGTCGAACAGTGGCGTCTAGAGTTTCTGGCCATAATTGCAAGACTTTATCGAAAAGCTTTAAATGTTTTCTTGGTTTTGGTTTTGTTTTGAGACGGAGTCTCGCTCTGTTGCCCACCCTGGAGCGCAGTGGCAAATTACAGCTCACTGCAGCATCGACCTCCGTGGTTCAAGTGATCCTCGCCTCATTCTCCTGGATAATTGGGACCACAGGCGCGCGCCATCGTGCCTGGGTTTTTTTCTTTGTTGTTTGTTTTTGTAGATATGGAGCCTTGCCATATTGCCCAGCCTGGTCTCGATCTTCTGGGTTCAAGCGATCCTAACACCTCCATCTCCCAAAGTGCTGGGATACAGGAGTGAGCCACTGCGCCCAGTCGCAGTACACCAAAAGTATTTATTCGGTCAGCGTTCCCCGCCTGCGGGCGCAGGGATGGCGGGTCCAGGCTGCAGGCGGCTGGGGGCCCCGCCAGTGAGCCAGGAGCTGCAGGAACGCTAGTGAGCCGCGCGCGGGGCCGGCAGCTGGGGGTTATTTCAGTGCGCGGGGAGAGGGCGGCCCGCGGCCTAGCGTGGGGTTAAGCGGCCTCCCCCGCACTGGGGTGAGAGCCCAGAACAGGCAGCAGAGCCACCCCCCCAACCCCCAACCCCAATCCCCGCGCTCGCTGCGGGCTGGACGTGAAAAGACGGTCCCATGCTCTGGGGAGTTAGTTGCCTTCCATTGGTACCTTCAGATGAGTGAGCGAACATGAAGTCCAGTCCTGGCATCCAAGCCGCCATCGACCTCACAGCGGGGGCCGCAGGGGGGACAGCGTGTGTACTGACCGGGCAGCCCTTCGACACAATAAAAGTGAAGATGCAGACGTTCCCCGACCTGTACAAGGGCCTCACCGACTGCTTCCTGAAGACGTACACCCAAGTGGGTCTCAGGGGCTTCTACAAGGGCACTGGCCCGGCACTTATGGCCTACGTTGCTGAAAACTCGGTCCTCTTCATGTGCTACGGGTTCTGCCAGCAGTTTGTCAGGAAAGTGGCTGGAATGGACAAGCAGGCAAAGCTGAGTGATCTCCAGACTGCAACCGCGGGGTCCTTCGCCTCTGCATTTGCTGCGCTGGCTCTCTGCCCCACTGAGCTTGTGAAGTGCCGGCTACAGACCATGTATGAAATGGAGATGTCAGGGAAGATAGCAAAAAGCCATAATACAATTTGGTCTGTCGTGAAGGGTATCCTTAAAAAGGATGGCCCCTTGGGCTTCTACCATGGACTCTCGAGTACTCTACTTCAAGAAGTACCGGGTTATTTCTTTTACTTTGGTGGCTATGAACTGAGCCGATCGTTTTTCGCATCAGGGAGATCAAAAGATGAACTAGGCCCTGTCCATTTGATGTTAAGTGGTGGAGTTGCTGGAATTTGCCTCTGGCTTGTCGTGTTCCCAGTGGATTGTATTAAATCCAGAATTCAAGTTCTTTCCATGTATGGAAAACAGGCAGGATTTATTGGTACTCTCTTAAGTGTTGTGAGAAATGAAGGAATAGTAGCCTTATATTCTGGACTGAAAGCTACTATGATTCGAGCAATCCCTGCCAATGGGGCACTGTTTGTGGCCTATGAATACAGCAGGAAGATGATGATGAGCCAGTTGGAAGCATACTGAAGTGTCTTGGTGAACCTGGATCTGAGTCTGTGAGTTTGAGTACTACAGTTCATCACAGGTTTCAACAGAATACAAGACCAATGCTGAATTTTGACTTCATGGGAATTTTGGTTCTATCTTCCCTTCTTCTACCCTAAATCTTAACTTTATGAAAGGGCCTCTATTTTACATCATATAATTTCTGCCCATAATTGTATTGAAATAGGAAAGTTGCTGCTCTTGCACTTGCTGGAATGTACAGGATGGGCTGGTTGGCCCTATGTACCTAATCCGAAAAACTAAATATCACGCTGTCAGGGCCTTTGCATAAAGCCATTTTTGTGTACGTGCAGTTTGGATGATTCTATGTCATGAGTGAAACAATTTGGTTCTATGTATAATCTTAAATATTACCCCCCCCAAACACAGAATTGACCATATTTTGTAAAGATAGGTATGAATGATTGCTTAGGATCTCTTTGTTTTTTTGGAGATGGAGTCTCACTCTGTCACCCAGGCTGCAGTGCTGTGGCGTGATCTCGGCTCACTGCAACCTCCGCCTCCCTGGTTCAAGCGATTCTCCTGCCTCAGCCCCCTGAGTAGCTGGGATTACAGATGCCCACCACCACACTTGGCTAATTTTTGTATTTTTAGTAGGGATGGGGTTTCACCGTGTTGGCCAGGCTGGTCTTGAACTCCTGACCTCAGGTGATCCACCCACCTCAGCCTCCCAAAGTGCTGGGATTATAGGCATGAGACACTGCGCCTGGCCAGGATCTCTTTTAAAGTCTACTTAACATGTGCACTTCATTAGGCGGTTCAAGTTTGGAAAAGTCTTCATTTGGTGCTTGAAAACCAAAATACTCATCTCTTTCTGTCTGTCTGTCTGTCTGTCTCTCTCTCTATATATATACACTTGGTTTTTTTTTTTTTGAGATGGAGTCTCATTCTTATTGCCCAGGCTGGAGTGCAGTGGCGCGATCTCGGCTCACTGCAACCTCCACCGCCTGGGTTCAAGTGATTCTTCTACCTCAGCCTTCCAAGTAGCTGGGACTACAGGTGTACACCACCACGCCTGGCTAACTTTTGTGTTTTTAGTAGAGATGGCCATGTTGGCCAGGCTCATCATGAACTTCTGACCTCAGGTGATCCACCCGCCTTGACCTCCCAAAGTTCTGGGATTACAGGTGTGAGCCACGGCACCTGGCCTCATCTATGTTTTTAAGAGGAGAAGGTACCTGCATACTGGTGTGGCTTTGACATTCTTGAGTTAAAAGTTTCAGAGTAAGCATTGTGGATTTTCCCAAGAAACAATACCCTTAAAATAGTGCTATCCATTTTCAAAGTGGGATTATATTCTGCATTCTGCCTATATGGTTAGGAATGGTCTAGAGTATCATCAGGCCTTGGGGAATCCACACAGCCTTCCTGCGCCAGCTTCCTTTCTCCCCCTCAAAGGAGCTGGGCTTTCGTTTAAGGAAGGAGCTGGGCACCTATACTTTGATGAAGACCCACGTGGCTGATAACAGTTCTTAGCTTCCAGTCTCTGGGTCCTGGCCTGGGTAGGATGCAAGGGTGTTCTATTGGCCCATTTAGAGACTGTTGATTCATTTTGGGTCACTCACTGTCCTTTCTGCCTCCATCAGCCAGAAACCTTCCTGGGGAACAGAAAGTGACTAAGCTAAGAGAAGGTTTTGTTCCCTGTTTGCTAACAATACTTGTGGGTAAAAGTCATCTACTCTCAGGTAGAACTAGACAGAACTTAGTGCTTTCACTCCACAATGAGACATGTTAGGGACAACCTTTTTTGAAGTTTACCTTGGGGTCCATAATACCTTCCCATGCCTTTACAGTGCTAGAGTCTTCTAAATTTGGTACTGGCCATCAGTAAATTTTAATGATAACTGTGTATGGGGTGTGACTAAGCAGTGAAACATAAGAAAAGTAATTTTATTGAACTAGGTACCATATGTATATATGTGTACACTGTCAAAACCCCTCCAAAACAAAGAACAACTCCTCACCCCAAAACATAGATCATCTATCTGATCCCCACAGACTTGGAGATAAGCAACTATTCTTTGGCCATGTCATTCTTGTCACCACTAAAGTAAGCGCCACCATTCTGTGTTGCTCCAAGACCACCAGCAGGGTCTCTTTCAGTAACGAGTTTTCTTTTTTTTAATTTTTTTATTTTTATTTTTTTTTTTGAGACGGAGTCTCGCTCTGTCACCCAGGCTGCAGTGCAGTGCGAGTTTTCTTAAGCAGCCTCTAAAGCTGAAAAGGCTACCAGTCTTAATAATAGTCTGTACCATGTGTGTTTATCACTTGACACAGTGTAATTCCTGTGGGAAACTTTGTTTCCTTAAGCTTTTTGCTATCTATGAAGTCTCTGTGGTAACTCTAGCCTTAGTATCAGAAGCAAGATGGTCAGGGAAATGACATACTGACCAGTAAGGGCTGCTGCGGACATTTAGGGGAGGGAAGGCTCAGTGTCAGGCCTGGTGTGCTCCAGAGCTATGGCTGATCTTCTATTTATTTACTTTTACTTTAAAAGAAAATCATATTTATACTTTAAAGTTATTTATAGATTTAAGTTATATATTCCATACTTAAATGGTCAGTAGCTATGGAGTGGTGCTTCATTGGAGCAGGGCTATATTAAATAGAAAATGGGACTGGCGTTTAATAGGAAGTGGATCATTTCAGAGTCCACCGTCCCCCTGCCTGGCACCCATGAGCTAGTCTAAGTTGGCTTTGTTGTCAGCATACCTTCTTACATGTCATCCATTAAAGATTTAACTCAATACCTTCAACAAAAATAGTATGTGGCAAGTAAGAATGATGGGAGTGAGGAATAGAAATCTAAGTCAGAAGAATTTTTTTCGTGTCCTGTTTGCTTAATTCAGGGTTCAATATTTGGGTACAACTTGTATCATTTCAGATCTCGAAGCAAAAATATAGTAATTTGAAATACTGTGTTTAAAGACATTTGAGGGTTCTATCACTAAATTGTTTATCTACATAATACTTATTTAACTCACACTATTTACAATGTATTGTATTGAACTCTGGCTATTCAGACGCTAATGGTATCTGGTTTCTGTCTTCAAGGATCTGACAGTCTAGATGTTTGTTCTATAGTTAGAAGAGTGATATTTTAAACTAAAATTTAGAAGAAAAAAGTGGAATCCAAATTTTATATATTGTGTGTGTGTAATCAGTGATGGAATCTCTGAATTTAAGGAACTGTCCCTTTCTCTTTTTTTTGTTGTTTGTTTGTTTGTTTTGAGATGGAGTCTCACTCTGTCACCCAGGCTGGAGCGCAGTGGCATGATCTCGACTCACTGCAACCTCCGCCCCCACCGGTGCTCAAGCAATTCTCCTGCCTCAGCCCCCCTAGTATTAATCCCTAAGGTAAGCTACCTAAGGCAAGCTGTAATCCCTGGGATTACAGGCATGTGCCACCATGCCCGGCTAATTTTTGTATTTTTAATAGAGACACGAGTTTCACCATGTTGGCAGTCTGGTCTCAAACTCCTGACCTCATGTGATTCGCCCACCTCAGCCTCCCAAAGTGCTGGGATTGTCCCCTTCTCTTAATTGTGTTTTTGTATTGTGGCTTTTTGTATTCTTTAAATTAGTGCCATGATATTTGTTTCTAAGATTTAAATTGATCAAATCATTTTTGTGATGCCTAGCCTTATTTTTTTCTTCACTTCCACATAGCATAATTTGTCCCTTAATTTTGAAAAATCTTTTCTGTAATTTATTACACCTTTTGGTCTATTGTCAAGGCCAAAGGGTCTGTATCTTGCATTGCTGAAAGATATTGTAGTTAGAAATTCTTTCTGTGTCCTAACATTCACTGGATGCTAAGCTGTAGTAGTTAAGTACATGTGATATCTCGGAAGGATCATATCTGGCAATGGAGTATCAAACCTGCTCATTTTCATCATGATCTTGTTGCTGAACTCAGAAGAAATGTAGATTCTCTTTCTTCTGGTCCAGACCTCTAAGGAGGGTGATAATTATTTCCAGGATGTTGTTGTGTGCCTGAAACTACTGGAGATTTTTGCTCAAGACCAGAAATTATCCCTCTGTCCAGGGCCTGCATTTCCAACTTGAGCAGCTCCTCAACTTTGAAATCCCTGTTTTCAAAGTCTGTAATTCTCTACTCTCTCTGATCTCTCTAGATTCATGTGAAATAGGCCAGATGTCTTCTATGAGATTCATTTATTCATGTGAAATAGGCCAGAAGTCTTCCCTGAGATCCATTTTAGAAAGCAAATTATTTCAGTGTTGAAACTGAAAGGAGTTATTTAGCTTGCCTTAGGTAGACAGCAAGGGAAGGGTCCCTGGAGTGCCCCCAGCCCATGGGTCAGTGTCTTATCCCCACATAACATAAAAAGGAGCCTGGGAAAAAATTCAAGCTGCAGGCACTGATAAGGAACTAGCACAGGGTATTGTGCCTGGAGACATGCCCACAGCTGCACAGATAGAAAAACCTCCGGCTCATTTGGATAAAAACTTGCACAGACCTCCAGCCCACTCAGATAAGAGAACAAGGCCTCCAAGCAAATAAAAACTTACATAGACCTCCAGCTCACTCAGATAAGGGAACAAGGCCTGGCATAGAAATGCCTTTGTCCTTTGTATAGTCAGCGGGCTCCCAGGAAAAAGTTTCTTCTCCTTTTGTGGGCAGGGGCACAGTGGCTCCAGTGGGTTCTGGTGGGCACTTTCCTTTCTTTTTTGGACTGTAAGTCTGGGCTCTATGAATCATAACTTCAGCCCCTGGTTGTTCCTGACCCAAGGTCCCGGCCAACCTTTCTGGTTGGTGTCAAGTCAAGCTGAGTCACATGTTCTCCAAGACAGCCCTGGGACTAAGCACATTCCTTCCTCTTCCCAGCCGCTAAAAACCCTGGACCTCAGCCTCACACGGGGCACCCCATTTAGGCCCCCCTCTCTGCTGACAGAGAACTTTCTTGTTTCATTTATTAAACTTTTGCTCTGACATTACCTTTGTGCCTTCTTGGAGGTAGGACAAAGAACTCTGGGTGTTATCTCAGATAACGAGAGACTGTTACATCTTGGTGCATTGCTGAGACTACAACAAAACTTTCATCAGGGTCTGTGGCCTGCCTTCTGAGCTCCACTGTCTACACTGTTTTTGGCTTCCTCCTAATGCCAGCGCTTAAATACAGACTTCTTGTTAATGATGTTTAAAAGCTGGACTGCTATCTTCTTGTTTCCCCAGCCTCTTCAAGGTTGGTAGCATCACCACTCTATTCCTTACATGAGGCTTAGTAGATTTTTCAAAACCAGTTCAGGCTGGCTTTAGTTTGCATGTTAAGAAGAAAAAATATCACAAGTGGGTAAGTAGCTTTGTAGACCATTGATGTCTCTTAACAATCATGCACATTCTGCATGTGAAAATAATGTCCCTAGAAAGGGCATTACTAGTTTTCTTCCACTGCGAAGCCAGATAATTATGTATATAGCAAGTATTTCTACTGCAGCCTGAAGAAGTTTCACTGGGTCCTCCTCAACAACCTGGTCTCTCAGCAGACATGAACTAGGTCATCTCTCTACAGATCTTCTTTAATCATTGATTTACAAACAGATCTTTTGTGCATTTGGAAGAAGTATGCTTTCCTGACTTTGGAGAAATGGTGCACTCACCTCTTTCCTTTAATGTGGGTCTACTAGTGACAAAGACTCTTCATTTTTGTCTTAAATTGTCTTTATTTCACTTTCATTCTTTTAGATTAATTTTTTCTAGTTTTGTATAGTGAGCCAAGATCATGCCATTGGACTCCAGGCTAGGTGACAGAGTGAGACCCTGTCTCAAAAAAAAAAAAGTTCAATTTTTCCTAATTTCTTTTGTTTTTGGGGTCATATATATATATAACATAAAATTTGCCATTTTAATCACTTTTAAGTGTACTATTGAGTGACATTAATTACATTCGCAGTGTTGTGCAACCATCACCACTACCTATTCCCAAACATTTTCACCACCCCATCAGAAATTTGGTACCCATTAAGCAATAATTCCCCATTCCCCCTTCATCCCATCCCTGCTAATCTCTAATCTGCTTCCTGTCTCTTTGAATTAGCCTCTTTTAGACATTTCATATAAATAGAATCATACGATATCTTTTTGTGTTTGGCTTATTTCGCTTGGCATAATGTTTTTGTTTTGATTAGATAATCAGTTACATGATTCAAACAACTATATAAAACTTACTCTGAGAAGTCCTACTCCCACCCCACCCACATTACCCCTTTACACTTCATTTCCTATAGATAATTTTTTAGTTTTTATCATGGTAGTGTTCGTTGTTGTTGTTGTTTTGTGGTTTGTTCTTGAGACAGAGTCTTGCTCTGTCAGCCAGGCCAGAGCGCAGTGGTGTGAACTTGGCTCACTGCAACCTCTGCTTCCTGGGTTCAAGTGATTCTCAGGCCTCAGCCTCCTAAGTAGCTGGGATTACAGCCCCATACAACCACACTCAGATAATTTTTTGTATTTTTAATAGAGATGGGGTCTTGTTATGTTGGCCAGGCTGGTCTTGAACTCCTGGCCTCAAGAGATTTGCCCACCTCAGTCACCCAAAGTGCTGGGATTGCAGGTGTGAGCCACTGCGCCCAGCTATCATGATAGTGTTTTTATGCACAAATATGCAAATATGAATATATGTTCTATGTCTCCTTTTGTAACAGAAAATGTAGCTATTGGCCAGGCGCGGTGGCTCACACCTGTAATCCCAGCACTTTGGGAGGTTGAGGCGGGTGGATCACTAGGTCAGGAGATCGAGACAATCCTGGCTAACACAGTGAAACCCCGTCTCTATGAAAAATATAAAAAATTAGCCGGGTGTAGTGGCGGGTGCCTGTAGTCCCAGTTACTCGGGAGGCTGAGGCAGGAGAATGGCGTGAACCCGGGAGGCAGAGCTTGCAGTGAACCGAGATCGCGCCACTGTACTCCAGCCTGGGTGACAGAGCAAGACTCCGTCTCAAAAAAAAAAAAAAAGAAAAAAGAAAAGAAAAAGAAAATGTAGCTATTTTAGCCTGAGTCCTCCCAAAAGCAGAGTAGAAAACAAGGCGCTAGGCCAGGTGCAGTGGCTCTCACCTATAATCCTAGCACTTTGGGAGGCTGAGGCAGATGGATTGCTTGAGCCCAGGAGTTCAAGACCAGCCTGAGCAAGATGGCAAAACCCCGTCTCTACAAAATAGAAAAACAATTAGCCTACAATCCTAGCTACTTGGGAGGCTGAGATAGGAGGATTGTTTCAGCCTGGGGAGATTGAGGCTACAGTGGGTCATGACTGTGCTACTGCACACCAGCCTGGGCGACAGAGTGAGACCCTGTCTCAAAAAAGAAAAAATGTGTCAAAGGGCTTTTATGCCACTAATATATTAGGAAGTGCAATCCTAGGAAACAAATGAGGGGCCGTGAGAGTGAAGCCAGAAAGGAGGAAGAGCCAATTTGAGGGTGCATTATTGAATTGGCTGTTATTAATTGCAACTGATTTCTTAAATCCAGTTCTCCAAGAAGTCATATATATTGTGTCTGAGGGGAGCTAGTTGGAGGAGTGGCGATGGGGGAAAATTTATTTATTTTTTCCTCACCTCCCTCTGGTCAAAGTTTCAGCACACAGACATGAACTACCCCACACTTCTGAATTGTGTCTATGTGGGTGCTGAGCGAGGTTCCATGGCATCCTGTCAAATTGGTTTCAACAGGAAAGCCTTTGGGTGACAGCCAAATGACATGTGACATAGTTATGAGGGAAAAAGTACTGTTAAGGTTGCACCTATATGAAGTCTGTGCCCGCACAGAGCTGGCTTCCAATAGCCATATCTGGAACACAAGATGGGCAAGGCTGACATCATCTGAAATAGAGCATAAGAAGTACCTGCTACAGTCCATTCACTGTACCACTATAAGCCTGCTCATATTCTCCGTTGTATCCAGCTTCCATGCTATTATTCAATATGGGGCCTCCATTTGTGTATGCGTGCGCATGTACGTGCATGTGTGTGTGTGGAAGAGAGAGAGACACACACACACAGAGAGACAGATGAGAGAGAGAGAGAGAGAGAGAGAGAGAGAGAGAGAGAATATGCCCTCACTTCTTATCTGACAGCAGAGGAGTAAGTCCTTTAAGGTATAACCAAGTACAATTTCTGAAGAGACTTAAGAGTTAGTGAAACAAGCTACAGTTCCTTCTGGACCTGCTTGGAGATGAGACATTTACCTCTGAGGAGTTTAAGAGCTTAATGCCTTGTCTTTGTCATGGTTGCTGCAGTTGCTCATTTACCATTGACACTGGCAATGGAAACACCAAGAGATACCCTAGTGAATCTCCTGAATTCCAGACATATCATTTACTGAACGAATTACGTTGGAGCAACCCAAACTTCTCATGGTAGTCAGAGTCACTTACCACCATAATCACATTAGCTGTTTTTTGGCTTGTTTGTCCACTGGTATGAACAGCTCAACATGACCAGGCAGTAACCAGCTTCAAATTCAACTGAAATGCAGCAGAGCCTAGAGACTCCATGGATGAGAAGCAAAAATGCAATCAGATCACTGGAAGCATTGGTGGGAGGAGTTAATCCTATTCCACCACTTGGTTCATGGACTCATGTATTCTAGCTACTTGGGATGGTATTGTTGGTTCAGCTCCTATTCTACATTTTAGAGGACAGCATCCCAATCTTTTAGAGTGATCTCCAAAGCTAGTGCCTTAGTGAAGATTTTTAATAGACCCTGCCTTGATTTATTGGCTCACTGTTTGATGGTGGTGGGAGGTAAAGGCATCCATTGTAAAATTTGTGAATCTCTTGGTCATGTATCCAATGTCCTATATCTATCTGTTTAATTTGCCACAAATGGATCCCTCAGTCTAAGGCCGGGTTTACAGGATACCTTGTTGATACATCATTCTGTAAGTCTTTGAATAATATTGCTGTCAGAAGAACTGTAAAGAGAAGGAAAAAAACCCCACCACTTTCTAGAGTAGGTGTCAATACCAGTAAGGATGAATTACTGCCCTATCCAGAGTGAGCGGAGTCTGATAAAATCAACTTGCCATTAAGTGGCAGGCTGGTTTCCTCAATGAATGATACTGAAGACTCAGCATTCTTCTGCTGGCATTCAGAAGGGGTAATATTCTGCAAAGGAAGAGCTCAAATAATTAAGATAAAAAGAAATGAAAAACAAAAAAAACCCAGAAGGGGTAATAGATCAGCCATGGTGAGAGGGAGCCCCTGCTGCTATCCTCATACAAAACCTCCATCTACCCCCATGGCCTCCCTGCTTACCACCTCATTGCCCCAGTAGTGGGATGACTGAAGAAAGAGGCTGACTGATATCTACAGAGCAAGTCATTCAATTCACTTGGTTGTTGAAGACCTCTCCTATGGTAGAATTATCTTGTGAGCATTAACGTGAGATGCAAAGATTTTTTATGCTGTTTTTTGGCCCACTTCCTAATCCTTCCATATACATTTTCTGCAGTTTTCTTGTCTCTAATATAATAATTGTGTATCCTCCAGATGCTAGACCAGCCAGCCAATCCCTTTGCGACTGCTCAGCTATCTACATATAGCCATACGTCAGACCACTTCTCTTTTCATTAAAAATGAATGACCAAGTATACTTCTTACAGCTCTGCTTACATAGAAAGTTTTCCTTTACCACTGTCCTTTAGGGTCCCCCTTAAGTAACTTAGCATTTAAGCATTTTTGGCTTGCAGCAACATATGTACCAAGCACCTGTAAACTGGGACCAATATCTTTTCTCCTCTGTCAGTTGGTCATAGGGAATTTTCCAGTGAAAATATAGGTATGAATTGTGAATTGCTTTGGTACAGTAGAGGTTGTGAAACAGGCGTCTACGTCATGTGTTTATGAAATTCCTTCTGGACTTGCTTGGAGCTAATCCTGAATTTACTATTTCTCTTATACAAAGGGTTTCTCTTATGCCTATCTAACCTTACGATTTAGTGAATCTGATGATACAAAGTTCTTGTTGGCAGCTCTGGTGGCATAGTCATTTGGTGTCTGATATAGTTTGGACATTTGTCCCCACCAAAATCTCTTGTTGAATTGTAATTTCTGATGTTGGAGATGGGGCCTGGTGGGAGGTGTTTGGATCATGGGGGTGGATCCTTAATGGCTTACTGCTGTCCTCGCAGTAGTGAGTTCTTGCGAGATCTGGTTGTTTAAAATCTGGCACCTTCTTCACTCTCTGTCTTTCTCCTGCTCTTGCTATATGATGTGCAAGATCCCTCTTCACCTTCTGCCATGAGTAAAAGCTCCCTGAGGCCTCCCCAGAAACCAAGCAGATCCTGGCACCATGATTGTATAACCTGTAGAATCATGAACCAATTAAACCTCTTTTCTTTGTAAATTACCCAGTCTCAGGTATTTCTTTTATTTCTATTTCAAGCAGTGCAAGAACAAGCTAACAGTGTCCCATTGTCATCTACTCAGTCTCTAATAGGGCTAAGGAGCATGATAGTATCTAATCATAAGCACTGAGAAATTACCTACTGTAGAAGGCATGGATCTACACCATTTGGATTTACTGTCTATACCACTGAAAGATGTGCACTTTAGCTTTCCTGCTGTGCCATGCCAGAAACTCCACACAGCATTGTTATCCATCATGGGCATTACTAGCAACATCAGAGTGGCTGGATTGTGTCAGACGGCTGGTATGATAGCCTGGACCTCTTACTCCAGAACCTCAAACCTGATAGCATTTTGAGTTCCAGATGTGGTATATGTTACCTCCAAAATCCAAAGAGGCTGTGCCTCTTTCTTAATGGTAAGAAATGCAGGTGATAATAACTTATATTTTATCTCAGAGGGCATTTCTTTGCATGCCCAGGAACCCTAGAATCATCACTGATATGACAGTCATCTGAATATTCATAGGGTTAATATTTTACTCTTTGACATGCTAGACCATCTAGGGTCCTTGCTACTTACTACTCACTAGATCCAATTAGAATGATGTCATCTATGCAGTGATCTAGCATTAAGTTCTATAGAATGTTCAGTGTTGAAATATTTGTGGAGTACGTTATGAAAGAAAGCAAGAGAGTTAACATAGCTTTGTAATAAGACAGTTGGAATGTGTTCTGTTTTCTTGTTATGAGAAGATGAACTGCTTTTGATTTTATTCCCTGGTGGAATTTAAGACAAGTGCATTCACCAGAAAAATAGCCACCTACCAAGTTGCCAAAGTTACATTGATCTACTCCAATGAAGATACCACATCTGGCATGACAGCTGCAATTGGAGCTACCGTTTGGTTAAGTAAGTATATTTCAGTCCTTGTCATCACTACAATCTATCTAGTTTTTGCAGAGGGTGAGCAAATGAATTAAATGGGAATTTGATGAGGACTATCACCTCTGTGCGCTTTAAGCCTCAGGAGGTAGTGTTAATCTCTAAAAATCCTCCTAGAATGCTGCATTACTTATGATTTACTATCTTGGCTAGAGAAAGGGAAATTTCAGGGTTTCCACTATAATGTGTCTTACTCTCTTGTTTGTCAGAGAATAAATAAAAAGGTTTGGCGTCAGATGTTCCCAAGACCCCAGGTTTGGTAATTTTCTAAGACTCACAAAACTCAGCATGTACTCACACTCATGGCTATGACTTGTTAAAGTAAAGGGATACAAGGCAAACTCAGCAAGGGGAAAAGGTGTATCACATAAAGTCTGGAGGAAACTAGGTATAAAATTCCAAGAATCCTCTCCCATTAGAGTCACACAGAATATGATTAAATCCTCCAGCATCAAATTGCAACAACAGGTGTAAAGTGTTACCTACCAGGGAAGCTTGCCTAAACCTAGGAATCCAGGGTTTTTATTGGGGACTGGTCATGTGGGCATCTTCTGCCTAGTAGGTAGCAAAATCCCAGACTCCCAGAAGGAAAGCAGGTGTTCAGCATAAGCCACGTTGTTTGTATATACAGTTTAGGCAGAGCAAACCACCTATATCAGTTATGAAATGATGCAGACACTCTCAAAATCCAAGTCACAAATGAAAGCCAAGGGCGTACCTTGTAAGCAGGCCTTTCGAAGGCTTAGTAGTCTCAGGTCTGTTATGTTAACTCTTTTCTTCCACCCACTTGGTCATTGTCCAAGGCATCTTTACAAAAAGATTATTATCAATAGGATCCCACATGGCAGGGTGAGATCAGCCTACAGTATTGGCCTCAGTAATGTCCTCCATGGCTTCTAGATTTGGCCAATTAAAACAAATCCAGGGGCCAGGCATAGTGGCTCACGCCTGTAATCCCAGCACTTTGGGAGGCCAAGGTGAGTGGATCACCTGAGATGAGGAGTTCAAGACTAGCCTGACCAACATGGTAAAACCCTGTCTCTACTAAATACAAAAAGTTAGCCGGGTTTGGTGGTACATGCCGGTAATCCCAGCTACTCGGGAGGCTGAGGCAGGAGAATCACTTGAACCTGGGAGGCAGAAGTTGCAGTGAGCCAAGATTGTGCCATTGCACTCCAGCGTGGGCAACAAGAGTGAAACTCTGTCTCAAAAAAACAAAACAAAATGAAAAATCCCATTAACCATAAAGGTCTATCTTAGGAAGCCAGGTGTCTTTCTCCTTCAGTTTTTGCATTAACCATTTTTTTTTTCTTTTAATCTGGCCCAAGACATCAACTCGGGCACAGCACAACTCTGACCAGTAAGTTAAAGTTAATCTGAATGCCTTGTAGGGCTGAGACAGTGTCATGATAGTCAGGGTACCCACAAAAGAAATATAAGCCCAGAGGGCACACACAGTACCCCTGGAAACAAAGAGTTTACAGTTGTTAGGACACCCCAAGCAGGACATACATTAGTCAGGCAATAAGGTTAAGAAGACCTCTAATGTAACCTTCCACTGTGGGCCCTCCTGCTCCAGGATTCTCAGTGCAGTCCAAATAACACAGGTCAGTCCTTAGATTCATAAGGACTCCCTGAGGCAGTCAGTTCCAAACGGTTTTGTTCATGCATAATATCAGTTCATCCATCTCATAAGTGCGGGCGACATCTGGAAGTGTTCCTCTGCCATCTCATAGTCATCTGTGACCATAGGCTCAGCAGTGTGTTTGAATTCAGAGTGCTCACAGCAGCTTGGAAAGCCAGCATGGAGAGTTCTCCTTCAAGAAGGGGGAAAAGCTTCCAGGAGCAGTTCTGAAAGACAAAAATCATTAAACCCTACCCTCTCCCTGTGCCTCCCCAGGTGCTGGGTGTGTTTTCTCCATTGTTACAAAATCAGTGCGTCGCGTTCAGAATTATAACTTTATATTTTCAATCATCTCCTACTCTCACTAGGGTCTTTCATCCAGAAGGGTTATAGGCAAGAGGGAAAAAAGCATTTTCACAGAAAAACATTTTTACATAACTTAAGCAGAAAGCCACATCATGGTAAGGAATTGGTCACAATGACCCTGAATTGTCTAAGATTTTTCAAATTGAGTTTACACAGCCTCTTATCCCTTTAGTCACAGTCTTTTATCCAGTGGCCAGCCTACCATCCCAGAGAAGAGCAATTCCTTTTTGGGGATGCTGCATTTAACAATCAAATTGTCTTAATATTCCAGCAAAAAGTGAGGGAAGTAGATTCAGGCTGTAAGTCAATTGTTGCAAGTTGCAACCAATCCAGAAATCTAAACACAAATCTACAGCAGTGGGACTTTCTCCAGAGGAGGTCCAGAGTTAGATTTGTCAGGAATGGAAAGAAGGGTTACAGTCACTGTGATGTGCCCAGTCCTAAACTGCAGTTAGGAATGCAACTAGTCTCTGTATATCTCTCTGTATCAGAAACATAGAGCCAATCACCACCTCAATTTTAGAGGGTTCCATCGGAGAATAACCCCTTTCCCATGAGCATCTGACCACCATAGATGGTCCAGCCAGTATTTATGATGTTTTCATTGTTTAAGGCCCCACAAAGAGGTATCTTAAATCTGCAACAGTTGCAGAATCTGTGTTCTGTTTATTGAGCCCATGCCTGCTTTCAGTTTAGCACAGCTCATTCTGAGCCTGAAATGGTCCATTAGAAGATAGTCAGATTTCAGCTTAGAGTCAGGTCCAGGCAATTAAGATATGTGAATTCAGGATTCCAAAAAGTCAGTAGGAAGGGATGGTGAGAGCACTCTCAAAATCCCAGTTCCCAGATGACAGCCAAGAGCCAACCTTGTAAGAAGAGCTTTCTAAGGATTGCAGTATTAGGCCTACTGTGTTGGCTATTTTCTGCACTAGTGTTTTGTTTTTGTTTTTGTTTTTTGAGATGGAGTTTTGCTCTTGTTGCCCAGCCTGGAGTGCAATGGTGCATCTCAGCCCACCGCAAACTCCGCCTCCTGGGTTCAAGCTATTCTCCTGCCTCAGTCTCCCGAGTAGCTGGGATTACAGGCATGTGCCACCATGCCTGCCTAATTTTGTATTTTTAGTAGAGACGGGGTTTCTCCATGTTGGTCAGGCTGGTCTCAAACTCCTGACCTTAGGTGATCCACAGCCTCGGCCTCCCAAAGTGCTGGAATTACAGGCGTAAGCCACCGCGCCCGGCTACACTAGCTTTTTCTAGCTAATATCTGCCCCAATTATATGCTTACAGGCCTGAGAAATAACCACTTGGTAGGTCTGTTGACCCTTTGGATCCACTGTGAGATAAATTTGGGCCCAAATTCCATGCATCTCTTGATATCTATAAGCCTCCACTGTAATTGGAGGACCATGATGGTGTTTTAGGACACCTTGGATTAGAGGCAGCTCAAGAACTATATGTAGCCTTCATTGAGAAGTCTGGATAATCCACTTTCCCAAGTGTGGTTGGTTGCCCAGGCATACGGCTGCAGATCTCTGATAGAAAGGACAGAAGGGAGCACCAGGAGTCTATAGTTGCAGGGACATTTTCCTTCCTCAAAGGGAGTCAGCTTCCCCTTCAAACAATGGGGTCTGGTGTGGTGATCTGACTTAGATCTAACAACAGTGTGAGGAACTGTGGTATAGTTTGGATGTTTATCCTCTGCAAATCTCATTGAAATTTGATCCCCAGTGTTGGAGGTGGGACCTACTGGGTGGTGTTTGGAGCATGGGGTGGATCTCTCATAAATAGATTAGTGCCCTCCCTTGAGGGAGGGTGGGAGTTCTTACTCTATTCGTTTTGGAGAGAGCTGGTTGTTAAAAGAAGTCCCTGGCCCTCCTGCCTGCTTTCTCATCGTGTGATCTCCGCACACAATGGCTCCCCTTCACCTTTCACCATGAGTGGAAGAAGCCTGAGGCCCTTATCAAAAGCAAAACTCAATAGCGTAAGGCTCTAATTTCTCTCCACGCTGATTTGTATATCTCTCAGTTGGATATATATAAATTTGATGTATATAGTATATAGCATAATATATATGTTACATAAGTTTGAAGAGAATTCATATATATTCATATATAGACAATATATAGAATTCATATATATATTCAGTCCCATTCAAAGTCCTTATTTCTTTTTTAGAACTTGACAAGATGATTCTAAAATTAATATAGAAATGTAAAAATGCAGGAATAGCAAAGACTCATGACAGCATTATTCATAACAGCTAAAAATTGGAAACAATCCTCATATCCTTTAATTTTAGAATATAAACTTAAATATAAATTTAAATTCAATTTAAAATAATTTGTTATTTTTATGCAGCAGAGAAAGAGAGCAAAGTTGAGTTACACACAGCAACATGGATAAATCTCACAAATACAATGTTTAGTGAAAGAAGCCAGGCACAAAAGAACACATAATTATTATTCCACTTATAGAAAGTTTTAAAAATATGCAAAACTAATACTTAGCTGGTAAAAGTTAATAAAGACAATGAAGTGATTATCATAAAGGGTGATTATCTGAGCAGGAGAGTGGAAGCAGCAATTCAGAAGAGTCATGAGAGTGGCTAAAACATTGGCAATGTTTTATTTTTTTATTTTTTATTTTTTTGAGATGGAGTCTCACTCTGTTGCCCAGGCTGGAGTGCAGTGGTGCGATCTTGGCTCAATGCATCCTCTGTCTCCAGGGTTCAATCATTTCTCCTGCCTCAGCCTCCCACTACCACTCCTGGCTAATTTTTGTATTTTTAGTAGAGACGGGGTTTCACCATGTTGGCCAGGCTCATCTTGAACTCCTGACATCAAGTGATCCTCCCACTTCACCTCCCAAAGTGCTGGGATTACAGGCATGAGTCACCAAGCCCAGCCCAGTGTTTTATTTTTTGATGTAGTGGTGGTAACATGACCACTTGTTTTGTGATAAATCATTGAGCTGGACATTTTTGTGTATTTTTCTATATGTCTGTCATATTTTACAATATAAAATGGTAAAAAAAAACCTGTTGTTTTGTAGTCTGTGTCTAATAATTCCAATTTTTGTTGGCCTGTTTCTTTTGTGTCTTCTTTTAGCTGCTTCTTACTAATGTTTCCCAACTCTTTTTGTGTTTATAGTTGTATTTACAAAATAATTTGAGACCTGTGGCGAAGGTGGTGAAGGCACCTTCTCTGGAGAGGATCTGCATTTGCAGCTTCCAAATACATGGAAGCACTATGATTGAGGATTTCTGTAAACCAAGTTCAAAACTTGAAGTTCCCTAGAAGATCCAGGTGTTTTGAACTCATGTGGAAATCCCATGCAAAAGTAGGTCCACCCTCGTTCTCTGGGGGTAGGTCACCCTTCCTTTGGGATCCCAGTTTATGGTGGGAGTATCTTTTTGTATACCATTTTAGAAGATGGAGGAGCAGGGACTTCTCCAGAATATTTAGCCACATGCTTTATATGCTTATATCAGCTCACCGTAAGTTTTGAACACTCATAAAAATGATCACAGTTCTACCTTTTTTTGAACTCCTGGACTCAAGTGATTATCCTGCCTCAGCCACCAGAGTAGGTGGGACTACAGGCATGTACCACCACACTCAGCTAATTTTTAAAATTTTTTTTATAGAGATGAGATCGCACTATGCTGCCCAGGTTGGTCTCTAACTCCTGGACTCAAGGGATCCACCCACCTCAGTCTCCCAAAGTGTGGGATTACAAGTGTGAGCCATGACACCTGACCCCATAGTTTTACTTTTTATCTGACCTGTTTCTTTATTCAAAATCTGTCTGTTTTGTTTTGAGGTTGAGAAACTTTTTTTTTCACAGACTTGTACCAAGAATTATTGGAGTATCGTCCAATAGAAGGCCTCTACCTTATCTAAATGAAGAGGTAACTTAAGGACTGGTTCCTTTGTCAGTTATTGTTTCTGTGACTTAAGATTGATTCCACTCCAGGAATTATAAGACAGACTTCTCACACTGATTTTCTTGAAATCAAACCCCGAGGCAAGAGGCTTTTTGAAATCTCTTTTGGGGACTTCCATTGAGGAGCTGCCTATTTTTCCATCTCTGGGTTAGAATTATGCCACTCAGCATTTTGCTAAGGGGTAAAATAAACTCACGCTTAGAAAAGAAAAGGAAGAGGTGGATAGAATGTCTGGACTTAAGAATAAATATTCTGTCAACTTGTTTGTAGTGGAGTCTAGATAATTTCTGTGTAAAGCCTTTGAGGAAACAGTCTCCGATATGTGTGTTGGTTTAGGCAGAAATTCTGAATTTCTATTCAAGATGGCACCTGCAAGCCAGCAAGAGCACCTAGTTCTTAAGCATAAAGACTCAGTAAAGGGAAAGCCCTGGCCAATTGAGCCAAAATTCACTCAGGGTGAACCTAGGCTGGAAAATATCAATAATTCTTGTTTGAATTAAAGTATGGAAGCTAGGCAATGCCTTGAATATTAGGGTATTTAATGTGCATGTAAGGACTATGGACTCTTAATGAAAATGAATTCATTACCCATAATTTACATCTTAGATGCATCCTTGAGGCAGTAAATTCTCCAATCCCAGTGAAATTCTTATTTTAATCAGTCTGAAGAAATAAGAACACGGCTTGCAGAAATGCTGATTGATGAGTCTTAGGGACTTATAAAGTAATCTAAGATACTACAGGTCAAGAGTCTTAAAGGAAAAAAGTGACCAAATCTGTCTCCAAAGAACTTTTTTTACGTAATCATACTCCTCTGGAAAGAACTTAGGAGTCTGATCAATAGATAGCAGAAGAAATAGAAATGAAAATTCAGACAATTAAAAAATTTGTTTGTTATTTATGTTGGGCCTTTGTTTACCATTTTAAACTACAACATATTATAATATGTATACATTTGTATTTAAAGGCAAGAATTTCAGGGAATAACAGATTCTGGCAAGGATGTGGAGAAAGGGAAAACTCATACATTACTGGTTGGAATGGAAATTCGCACAGCCACTCTGGAAAACAGTATGGAGGTTCCTCAAAAAACCAAAAATAGAACTACCATATTATCCAGAAATTTCACTACTGGGTATATACCCAAAAGAAAGAAAATAAATATAAAGAAGAGATCCTTGCACTCTATGTTTACTGCAGCACTATTCACAATAGCCAAAATACAGAATCAACCTAAGTATCCATCAACGGATAAATGAGTAAGGAAATTGTGACATATATATACACAATACAATACTATTCAGCCATAAAAAATAACAAAATTTGCTCATATGCAGCAACATGGATGGAACTGGAGGTCATTATATTAAGTGAAATAAGCCAAGCACAGAAAGATAAACATTTCATGTTCTCACTTACATGTGGGAGCTAAAAAAATGGATATTATAAAGACAGAGATTGGTGATTACCAGAGGCTGGAAATGGGAGAGGGGAGGAAGATGAAGAGAAATTGATTAATGGGTACAAATATATAGTTAGATGAAATAAGACCTGATGTTCAATAGATCAGTAGGGTGAGTGTAGTTAACATTAATTGACTGTACATTTCTAAATATCTAGAAAAGAATAATTTGAATGATCCTAGTGTGAAGAAAAGATAAATATTTAAGGTGATGGATATCCCAATTACCTTGATTTGAGCATGTAAGTGTATCAAATTATCACCTGTACCCCTAAAATATGTATGTCTAATATGTATCAATTTTAAAAAGTAAAAAAAAAAGAAAACAAAGATTTGAGTCTAAAAGATATAATGTATGGGTTCTGTAATTTATGTAGATTGATTACTAATTAAAGGAAGTTTAAAATGGAGGCTTAATTAAAGCCTCAAACAATGTATGTTTGGAAAAGATACGCTCCAAGTAGCCAATTAAATGCTTAATTTTAAAAGAAATTTTGGTGTTGATAAAAGATATAAAGTAACTTTTTTAAAAAAATTATATTTAGGTTGGGCACAATGGCTCACATCTGTAATCCCAGCACTTTGGGAGATCAAGGTGGGCAGATCACCTGAGGTCAAGGGTTCGAGATCAGCCTGACCAACATGGAGAAACCCTGTCTCTACTAAAAATACAAAATTAGCTGGGCATGGTGGCACATGCCTGTAATCACAGCCACTCGGGAGGCTGAGGCAGGAGAATCGCTTGAACCCAGGAGATGGAGGTTGTGGGGAGCTGAGATGGCGCCATTGCACTCCAGCCTAGGCAACAAGAGCGAAACTCCATCTCAAAAAAAAAAAATTGTATTTGGAAGAATGACTACATATGAATGTTTAAAGACAAATCTCTAAGCATTAAAGCTAAGATACTATTGCAAGTTAAACTATGTTTTAACTAACAAATTTGTTTTGCAGTAATTTCATGGAGTTGGTGCTGGCAGAAGCGCTGAGGGCAGGAAGGCAAATCCATATCTAGAAAAAATGTTTATGCCAGTAAGCTCAAATCCCTGTCTTGTTCATAAATTCAGTGACTTGCTATCTCATGAAGGTCTAGACTTTGGTATTTTTCTTTGATGATAACAGATTGGCATGCAGCAGTGGTGGTAACACATCAGCCTTGATAAAGAGATGATCATTTTGTTGAACCTATGCATAATGCCATGGCCACTTTGCTGATGGCCCATTGAACAAATACTGTTGTGGCTTAGGAAAGGGTTATCTGATATTTTATGGATTAAATGACTTAATTTTTTTCAAGTACTAAGAACTATGCCTGGCACATAGTAAGCACTATGTGTTTTGCTAAATAAAAATCCATGTAGTGAACCTTCTTTTCGACCTCAGTATTAAAATCTACCAGTGCAGTGTGGAACATTTAGTAGACATTCATATGATTCACATATATCCCATACTCTGAGTTCCATTTGCTAGAGTTCCGTAAGCATATGCTGTATCCAGGCTTTCTTATAACCAATAGTCTAATCTTCCTTTTAATTCCATGACTGCCAGGCCAAAGCATTAGCCACTGCTCATGAATACATGATGTTATGGGTTGAATTATGTCTTCCCCAAAGAAGAAATGCTGGAGTCCTAACTCCCAGTACCTCAGAATATGATATTATTTAGGAATAGGATCTTAACAAAAGTAAACAAGTTAAGATTATTATTGAGATAATTAGGGTGGGCCCTAATTCAATAAAACTGGTGTCCTTATAAAAAGGGACAATTCGGACACAGAGACAGATATGTACACAGAAAAGATCATATAAAGAGACAAGAGGCCAGGCACAGTGGCTCACACCTGTAATCCCAGCATTTTGGGAAGCTGAGGCGGGTGGATCCCTTGTGCTCAGGAATCCTAGACAAGCCTGGGAAATATAGTAAAACTTCAAAAAAACAAAAAACAAAAAAAAAAACCACACACAAAACACACACACCCCCCCCAACAAAATTAGCCTGGCATGCTGGTGCGCACCTGTGAGGTGGGAGGATCACTTGATCTCAGCAGGTCAAGGCTGTAGTGAGCCAAGACTATGCCACAACATTCCAGCTTGGGTGACAGAATGAGACCCTATCTCTAAATAAATAAATAAATAAATAAATAAATAAATAAATATAAAGAGACACAGGGAGAAGACAGCTGTCTGCAAGCCAGGTTGAGAGGCCTAGCACATTCTTCCTCACAGCGCTCAGAAGGAACCAACCATGCTGACACCTTGAGTTCAGATTTATAATCTCCGGAACAGTGAGACAATACGTTTCTGTTTAAGTTACTCCTTTTGTGGTACTTTGTTAAGGCAACCCTAGCAGACTAATACAAATACAAACCCGTACTTCTTGCCAACTGTCCTTTCAGGAAAGTTGAACAGATATATTTCAGGAAAAATGGGCAGATATATTTCCTTTCAGGAGGAACCCTTCCCTCTTCCTGAGCCAGTCTTGTGGTATGTCATACTCTAGAAGTCTCTTTGTGGCTTGTGCCAGATTTTTGCATGACAGTATTTCTAAATTGGGCTCAAATTTCTTTCTGTAGTATCTAACCACAAAAAACTCCTAATGAGGCCACAGATGTGGGTTGAAAGAGACCTCTCTTTATACTAGTAATGCAACAGCAGTAGGTACTTTGCTAGTATAAACTACCTACTCATGAAATATGCTTGTGCATTCCAGACCTGCTCATATATGATCTAGTGTTACCACTTCCACTTGAATATAGAGTGCTGCCTGGTGTGGTAGCACACACCTATAATGCCAACTACTTGGGATGCTGAGATGGGAGAATGGCTTGAGTTCAAGACCAGCCTGGCAACATAGCAAGACCCCATCTCAAAAAAAAAAAAAAAAAAAAATAGAGTGTTGCTACTGATGCCCAGGTTTTGATAAATTAAGTAACATCTAGTAAGCTATAGGCAGCTCAGATCAGATGTTCACTTAGTGTCCCATAGTCAGATGTTCAATCTCTACCATGGTTCAATAGTAAGTCAGGAACATTGTTACAGGGTTGGGATCTCTGGGAAGCAGACTCTGAGATGGAATTAGGGTGTAGGGTGGTTTCTAGGGAGTTCCGTTGGGATTAGCATCTATAGAATGGAGGTGACAGAGGCAGGATTCAACAGAGAGAGCAGTGGGAGCTCTGGAGCTAAGATGGCCCATTAGAGTTGGACTGCATTCAGCTAAAAAAGCCAGGTTATTTTGTGCGGGTTTTTTTTTTTTTTTTTTTTTTTTTTTTGGTAGGGGAGAGCAGGGGAGAGGGGCTTGCTCTGTTGCCCAGGCTGGAGTCCAGTGGCATGATCATGGCTCACTGCAGCCTCGACTCCCTGGGTTCAAGTGATCCTCCCACTTCAGCCTCCTCAGTAGCTAGGACTACAGGCTCACACCACCATGCTCAGCCTATTTTTAAAATGATGTTTTGTAGAAATAGGGCCTTGCCATGTTGCCCAGGCTGGCATGAACTCCTGACCTCAAATGATCCTCTCCCCTCATGCTCCCAAAGTGCTGGGATTACAGGTGTGAGCCATTACGCCTAGCCAAGGTCAGGTCTTTATATTCCCATCTCTATTAGCCATTGGATATGGCCCGCCCTGGGAAAAGTGTGATCTGAGATGATCCCACGAGGGACTGACAGCTGAAGCGTGCCTACTGACAGCACTCCTGGCACTCCCAGCAGCACTCTTGAAAACAGGTCTTTTGTGGAAGGAGGATCCAAGTGGTACATCTCCACGTTTTTACAGTCTGCCCTCTGTGCTGTTCAGATCTTTTTCATATCTTCGTATATGTTCAGGGAGCAGCTCCTTTTGATTCTGGTGGGCCTCTCCTCCTGGTGGAAACTTAGAAGAGAAAGTTTAATGGGATGAACTGCAGTTCTTACCACTGAAACTGGTCTCAGGTTACAACTGATAATTATAATCTCCCTTCTCTACTAACCATTTGAGGTTTTCTCTCATCCTCCACTAGCTGGTCTGCTGGTCAGAGTGGCTTATTTGGTTGTGTAATCCACACCTTCATCCCTGAGAGACCTGAGCCCTGGTCACCATGCCATTCTTGACCTGGGATTGTTACATTTATTCACTTACCAAATAATTGGGCAGGGGTGTACCAGGAGGCATCCAAGTGGGTCACCTAGGTGCCAAACATATTTTTCCTAGCCCTATGTAACTGTGTAACAGCAGCCCTATTTCTATCTGATGATCAGCGTCAGGTACCCCTGCTGCGATGGTGACTCCTTTTCTTGCCTGCTGAACCCTGAGCACATGGAACTCAAAGAATTGAGGTCACCGATTTGGCTTAAAATATATTGAGAATCTTGCTGTGTCCCCTGGTAGAAATGTTTCCCTTCAGGGACTGGGACTTCTAACCCTGCAGAGCAGTTGCAGAAATGGGAATCACCAATTCCCTAAGTAGGTCATTGGGAACAATGGTAACTGGGTCACTCGCTGATCTCTATTGCTGGCAGGTTGAAGATTTGGCTGTGCAAGTTTATTAAGTAAAATTTTAAGACTTCACATTGTTCTAATGCCCGGTATTCCCTCAAACAGGCAGTGAACACCCTGCCCAGGTGACTAGGTGCAAAAGTATAGCAAGGTTGGTCCCTGCCACAAGCTCCCCTTCTTGCCCTCCCCTAACTACTGTGATATAACTCCAGTCAAACACACCAATGAAATCCCCTCACACTTTTGCTTGTGCACTCCACTCTGACTGCCAATAAAGGCATTTGCCCAGGGGTCACTCTCTTGGTTCCCCACCTGCTTGTTGAATGTGTTCCCTTGGCTTTCCTGTGGGTCACCCACGTGGCATGCTGCATCTCCCTCTCTAGGATACCTGTGTGTATGATAAATATGTTAATTTCATGTGCCTCTCCCAGTATAATTTCCACAGTCACATTGGAGTGGCCCTTAAATACCCCACAATGGGACTTACACCCCTGCTTACAACACAGGAAGCAGCTAAATCAGAATTGGTAAGTGAGGCACATACATAGCCTTCATCTTTGCCTCTGCGGCCTCTGTTCAAGTGCTCATCACTGCAGCAGTGGTCTGGCTGATGAGAGAGGCTGTCTTATGTCAATGGGATAAGTCATCTTGTTTACTTCATTGTTTAGTGCCTCTTCCATGGTAGGATGCCCACTGATGACCATTGACTTGTCACACAATGTCATCACACTTTT
The DNA here is from genome assembly GCF_043159975.1 of Macaca nemestrina. Classification (NCBI taxonomy): domain Eukaryota; kingdom Metazoa; phylum Chordata; class Mammalia; order Primates; family Cercopithecidae; genus Macaca; species Macaca nemestrina. The sequence goes on from NC_092130.1 coordinate 39,181,576, forward strand.
GTATTCACTCCCCTATGCCCATCAACATGCTTCTAACCCAGAACTCTTTATACCCAATCTTCTAAGCTTTCAAGACTCTTACCAGGCACCCATATCATTTGCCACTAAACGTAAATCTACTTACATTCCAGCCTTAGGCTGCTTTTCTATCTACACAAAGTGGATGACCAAGTGCACCACTGGAAACTCTGCCCAGCTTTAAGGGGGATTTTCCCTTAGCACCAAATTTCCAGGCAACCCCTAAGTGAGGCTATAGTGCAGCTGGAAGTAATGTTCAGTTTGCACCCACATACCAAGCTGACCCATTCATGAACTTCCCTGTCAGTCAGTTGTAAGTGTTCCTCCTTATGGCCACACAGGTGAGAGCTGAGGGAGGGGTTCCTTTGCCACAGGGGTGGATGAGGTGGGTGCCTATGCTGCCTACTCAATACAGCTTGCTTATGCTCTCTGGCTCTTATATTCAATCCCATAGTTACCATTTCCGTCTTTACATTAGATTGTTGCTGGATCCATTCAACCTTATGACTTGACAGGTCTGACAGAACCCCGATCATGATAGATAGTTCCATTTACATAGTGACTTGGTGTCCCCTGACCAGGTATTTAGTCTCTACTAGGCCAAATAGCATACCAGTTTTTTGTGTGTTAGGCCTTTCTTACATTGCTATAAAGAAATACCTGAGACCGGGTAATTTATAAAGAAAAGAGGATTAATTGACTAATGGTTCTGCAGGCCATACCGGAAGCATGGTGCTGGGATATGCTCACTTCTGAGGAGGCCTCAGGAAGCTTTTACTCATGGCAGAAGGTGAAGTGGGAGCAGGCACATCACGTGGCCAGAGTGTGAGCAAGAGAAAGAGAGTAGGGGAGGTGCCACACACTTTTAAACAACCAGATCTCACAAGAACTCACTCATTATCACCAGGAAAGCACCAAGCCAAAAGGGATCTGTCTCCATGATCCAAACACCTCCCACCAGGCCCCATCTCCAACCCTGGGGATTGCATTTCAACATGAGATTTGGGTGGGACAAATATCCAAACCTTATCAGTTTGTTTTTAAGGTGAGTAATTCTCTCTTGCCTGTGATATGGCCTTGCTCTAGTATACCAGGACCTGAATTGTAGGTCTTCTTCTGTGACTTGTGATAAATCCCATATAGCATTTTTTCTCACTACTTGTAGCTTTAATGCAATCCTCCTGGTCCTCAAAGGGAAAGGACACTTGGATTGCAACCTGGACCTGCTGCAGCACCCCTTCCTTCATGGGATACACCCAAAGCAGGCAGCCTTTTGTATCACTTAGTCTACAGACAGAGGCAGTATTCCCAGGTGTGGCACAATTCTACCACGTGTTGTTTCTATTTTTTGTGGCTGAAGTGCAAAATACAATAATTTATCTTTTACCTTGAATGGGAGACTCTTGGCCACTAGACCCCTAAAAGTGTTACTGATTTGAAATGCTCCTGAAAATTCATAGGACGTGTCTCCCAACCTCTAAAGTCCATGTGTCATATCAAGACCTCCACTATGCTAACCATTTTTGCTTACCCAGCCAAATTGGCATGATGTCATTGATAGATCAATGTGATAATCTTTAGAATACTCAAATAATCCAGATCTCTTTGGACTACACTTGATAGAGGGCAGAAGAGATAACATAGGCCTGGAGCAAGATTGTAATTGTGTACTATTGTCCATTTCATGTGAATGTGAATTGATTTTGATCCTCTTATAGGAAAAGCATTTGCCAAATCAATGGCTACATACCACATAGCAAGCAAAGATACATCTGATACGAAGATTGCTTTTGGAGATACTACTTAGTTAAGTTTGTGGTTGTTTATTGTCATCCTACAGGATTTATCTGGTTTATGCAGGAACCAGACCAAAGAATTAAGTGACGACACAATGGAGACTATATCCATTAGATACCTAAAGATGGCACTAATTTTTGCCATGCCTCAGGATATAATATCAGTTTTGATATACTATCTTTCCAGGATTGGGAGAATTCCCTGTTATGATAGATCTTACAATACAGCAAGGACCTATGCGGGGTTGTGTCTTAAGAATGTTTACCCCAATTATATATTTGAAGATGAGGGAAATGATTACTGTGCGGGTCTGTAGACCCAGTAGATCCACTATGAACTGTACTTTGATGAGGAATTCATTTATTACCTTATCCGTAGACGGCTCCATTCTAAATGGGCCCATGACACTTTGGATCTCTATCTTATTGTCAGTTTGGCCCTGTGTCTAACAGTCCTTGAGGTGTTTGGATATACTACTTTTCTCTGGAAAAGTTTTTATTTTTTATTTTTTATTTTTAATTATTTTGTATTTTTAGTAGAGACGGGGTTTCACCATGTTAGCCAGGATAGTCTCCATCTCCTGACCTTGTGATCTGCCCGCCTCGGCCTCCCAAAGTGCTGGGATTACAGGTGTGAGCTGCTGCACCCGGTCTGTGAACAGTTTTACAAGTAAATGGCTGTAGGTACATTTTGGGGGAGGACAGGGGGAATCATTACAGTGTACGCTTGCCATATGTTGTAGAGTCCATTGTCCTAGGAGCCCAGTCTCCTCTTCAATCAAAGGGTTCTGTTCTGAAGCTGGCTGAGATCAAGAAATTGGGCAACACATTGCAGCTTTTATTGGAACAGCTGTCCTTAACCAGTGAATCATCCATCCTTTATCCCTTCTGACAGTTTAAGTTGAATAATAGCCTTATCAGCTGTCCATCTATCATGCCTGTAAGGGAAGCCATGTTCTACTATCTCCACAGCTCTCTGTGGATCAAGAACCATTGGCTACCACCCAACATTTGCCACTCAGTTGCATCCCACTAAATTTTGATAGTTAAATGCTGCTACCAGACTTTTATTTTTTCATACTACTGTCATTCCCAGGGCTATCAGTAAGCCTGGCTCTATAATGGTGTCTCCTATTGTCAGTCATGATCTACAGAGAGTAGCCATCACTGAATTTCTTGATGATGTTTGTGCCTTTCTCCTTGGTGCCTTACTTATTGCTTTGGTAAATGGTGTAACCTCTAGGACATCTCATGAGTCATAATTATCTAGTGGATCTTCTGGCCTTACATAGTTGTGATGGCTAATTTTATGTGTTAACTTGACTGGGATAAGGGATTTCCAGATAGCTGATAAAACATTATTTCTGGGCGTGTTTGAGGGTATTTGTAGAAGAGATCAGCATTTGAATCAGTAGACTGAGTAAAGAAGATCCGTCTTCACCAATGTGGGCAAGCATCATCCAATCTCTTGAAGCCCTGCATAAGACAAATAGGCTAAGGGGGAGCAAATTCTCTTCTTCTCCTTTTGAGCTGGGACGTCCATCTTCTCCCACGTTTGGACAATGTGGCTACTAGTTCTTGGGCCTTGGTACTCTGGGATTTATGTCAATGACTTCCCTGGTCCTGAAGTTTGTAGTCAGCAGGTAGTGAGACTTCTCAGTCTTCAAAGTTGTGTGAGCTGATATTCCTAATAAATCACACACACACACACACACACACACACACACACACACACACACACACACACACACACTTCCCCCATCGTAGGTTCTGTTTCTCTAAGACCCCAAACTGATTCAATAGTATATGCACTTAAGAATGCAAATTTTCCTAGGCTTTCTAATCTCTTCCTCTACTGTCTGCCATGAGAATTCTCTTTATTTTTTTTTTTATTTTTTTTTTTTTGTTGAGACAGAGTCTCGCTTTGTCGCCCAGACTGGAGTGCAGTGGCCGGATCTCAGCTCACTGCAAGCTCCGCCTCCCGGGTTCACGCCATTCTCCTGCCTCAGCCTCCCGAGTAGCTGGGACTACAGACGCCCGCCACCTCGCCCGGCTAGGTTTTTGTATTTTTTAGTAGAGACGGGGTTTCACTGTGTTAGCCAGGATGGTCTCGATCTCCTGACCTTGTGATCCACCCGTCTCGGCCTCCCAAAGTGCTGGGATTACAGGCTTGAGCCACCGCGCCCGGCGAGAATTCTCTTTATTTTGATTTAACTTAGTGTGTGCCATCACTTTTTGATGCTTCTAGAAGTCATACTAATAGTGTTTATTCCATATAAATGCTTGTCAGAGTGTTAATTCCTATGTCTCTCAGATCAATAAACTCTTATTTAATCTTATGCTCCCACTGCCTTAATTGAGCACCCTCAGAATCCAGTACCAGGTGTATTCCCTTGGCTCCTGCTGGTATAGGCTATCTAGGACTTGCAGTTCTTTTAGGGTAGAGGTCTTTTACTCCCTCATTAGGCTTAGCATGTCTCCAGGGTTGTGCTGTGAGCTAACTCTACTTGTGTTTAGTGGCCAAAAGGGGAGGTAGAGGCAGATTTTGAGGGTAATACTTATTGTCTTATAGGAAAGAAGCCTCTGTATATCTTTAAGGAAAAGGATATCTTTTAATAAGGAGGAGTGGATCACTTCTGTAGGCTCACAGGGTCAAGGAAAATCTTGAAATTAAAGATGCAGGGGATATTGATCCCTATGCTCTCATCTTATGAATGAGGATACCATCTTTTCCCAATTGGAGCCCTCAATCTGGCACGGTAGACTTGTCTTGGCTGGGAGTTAACCTTATCAGGAACTCAGCTAATCTGACAGTTATATATCCTTGCCTTGACCTCAGCTTTCTCTGCCCTCCTTCCGTAGGAAATATAAGCCTCTTTTTACTCCACCTAGGACTCTTTCTGGCATTTACACCTGGTTTTCAATTTCTGTTAATTACTCTCAAGTCAATTGAATTTGGCCATAGACACACATTCCCATTGTCCCTGTGGCTACTTTTTGCTGACTATTTCTCAAATGCCCAGTAGATTGAAACAGTTAATGTATTTTCTTCCACTAGTGGAATTCACTATCCCAGTTCACCACCAGCGAAAATTTTAACAACTGGACTGCCACCTTGTGGCAGGAGCTGTGTTCCACCTACTACTAGTTACAGGGCCCTTATTTGCCAGCTGAGAAATGATTCAACTTGAAACCCCCATCTTATTGCCAGCTTTCTAAGACAATTCCCATTACCAATAGTTACATAATTCCCTGGGAAGCAGGCTATGAGATGGAGGTTATTGAAAAATATGTTTATTAGGGTGTACCCTTGGGATTACCACCAGTTGAAGAAAAGGGGAAGGAAGTAGGCAGAGGGAAAAGTCCAACTATGATGCAGTCCCTACTGTAGCCTTGCTAACCCCACCAGGAGCTCAGAAGCCAAAATGAACCTTTAGAGTTGTTCCACATTAAGCCAACATGACTGGAACTTCATACAGTTGTCTTGATCTGCCATTAAATGTAGGATGCCCCAGGAAGGGCATGACCTTAGATGAGACAGATGTGTGTAACTGAGGTCATCCCTGAGGATTCTGACAGCTAAACTCTGTCTACTGATAACACTCCTAGCACTTAGGCAAAAGGACCTCCTTGAAGATGGATGGGGTGGTACAACTCCATGTCCATTAAAAACATTTTTTTTAGGCTGGGTGCAGAGGCTTACACCTGCAATCCCAGCATTTTGGGAGGCTGAGGCAGGAGAATTGCTTGAACCCAGGAGTACAAGGCCAGCCTGGGTAACATAGTGAGACACCCATCTCTTCAAAAAAATTAAAAAATTAGTCAGGCATGGTGGCATGCACCTGTGATCCTAGCCACTCAGGAGGCTGAGGTAGGAGGATCACTTGAGCCCTGGAGGTTGAGGCTGCAGTGAGCCATGATCACACCACTGCACTCCAGCCTGGGTGTCTCTGCCTCAAAAAAATAAATAAATAAAATAAAAATAAAATGGGGAAAAAAGCCTTTGTTTTTCCCCACAGAGCTCACAAAAACATTTATTTATGTTTACTGGTTTGTTATAAAGGATGTTACAAAGGACACAGAAGCAATGCATAGGGCAAGGTATAGGAGGGGAGGGGAGCAGAGCTTCAATATCCTACCAAGGCACATCACCTTCCAGGAACCTCCAGGTTTGCAGCTATCCAAAAGCTCCCCAAATCCTGTCATTTGGGAGTTTTAATAGAGGCTTCACTACATAGGCATGATTGATTAAACCACTGACCATTGGTGATCAACTTAACCTTCAGCACCTCTCCTCTTCCTGGAGGTTGCAGGGTGAGAAAGTCCTAACCCTCTAACCCTGCCTTAGTCTTTCCTGTGACCAGCCCCATTCTGAAGCTGCCCACGGGCTTCCAGCCATCGGTCATCTCATTAGGATACAAAGACATCACTTTGGAATTTCTAAGGATTTTAAGAGTTGTATGCCAGGAAATGAGATCAAGGGCCAAATATATAATTCACGATATCACAGTCCATCTCCGATGTGTAATTCCTTATGTTAAAAAGATGTACAAGTCAAAAGACACTGCCACATTACTAGAATCTTATTCAATCATTAATAATTAGTTCAGTCCATTATCATATTGTATGAATATGTATCCCAGGGTGAGGCCACTCGAGTTTGCAGGATTTTCATTATCTTATTAGGTTCTAAAAGCAGCTGTGGTCTTGGCTTCACCCTGTAAGACACCTGGTATAACTGAACTAAGAGACAATGTCATCTCTTGCTCTGAGCCTCTTTCAAGGTGTTAATGTAATGTAATACTAGATTTATCTGAATTCATAACCCATTTATTCCTTTACTCTCAGCTGCCCTTCTTTCTTCACTTTATTAATAACCTTTGCAAATGACATTAGAATCAACACTGTGCTGGTCTAGGTTGTAGGCATCACTAGTGGTAATTACCTTCTCCTCAGTCCACGCCCATTCAGATAGGCTAAGGTTATGTAGGTGCCAAATTATTGCACCATTTTTACCACTAGGCAGTATAGCTGCATTCACTGTTAGCCCCAATTTTTGCACAACCCACTCCAATCAGGCCCTTAGCAATTCTGATATGAGGCTTAAAAACGTATTTACAGTTTCTTGTTTAGGAATCATCCCTGCTTCCGGTACTTGTAGTTACAGCTCTAGTCCTAGAATCACTTTTTTGATCAGAGAAGCAGCCTTCCAAACAGGATGTTGCCCATTCACCTTGGAAGCTTGGAACAGTCTTCCACAAACTCAGCAGTTGTTGGGTGGTTAGTTGAGAGCTGCTTATAGGGCACTGTGCAAATGTTGACAGAACCCAGCAGCTCCTCACACAGTTTTATAGTCGGTACTTACAGTGGCTTTTATCTAGTTCACTAGGCTGACTGTTCCCTCAGGAACACTCCTGTGTGCCTGGATCACATATAGCCATCTGCAATTGTTCAGTAGTGAGTTGCGTGCCCTGCATTGACCCAAATATGCCCTTCCACTCTGAAACATTTAAAACCAAATAATTTTTACCAATGTGTTATGAAGAATATTACAAAGGATACAGATGAAGAGATGCATAGAGGTATGGGGGAAGGGGTGCAGAGTTTCCATGACCTCTGTGGGAGCACCACCCTCTAAGAGCCTCCACATGTGCAGCTATCTAGAAGCTCCAAAAACATTTTAAAAAACTCTTTAATTTTTAAAATAATGTCAGGCCCAAAACATTTTTTAAAATAGTATGAGTTTCCATTTGTCCTTCCTTCGACTTCCTCAAATGTTAACATCTTATCCTCAATATAATAAATTATCATTGATACAATTAACTAACCTATAGACTTTATTCAAATTTTGCCAATTGTTCCACTAATTTCCTTTTTCCGGTCTAGGAATTGGTCATGTCTCCTTAACTTCTTCCAATCTAAGACAATTTTCCAGTCTTTCTTTAGCTTCTATGACCTTAACACTTTTAAAGGGTGCTGGCAAGATATTGGTTAAATGTCTCTTAATTTGGGTTTGTCTGATATTTCCTTATGACTAAATTTTGGTTGTACATTTTTGGCAAGAATAACACAGAAATGACACGCAGTTGTCCTATCAGGAGATATATCAGGTTAATGTTTCATACTGGAGATGTTAACTGGGGTTATTTGATAAAGTTTGTCTCCACTGTAAAGTTACTGTTTGCCCTCTGTAATTAATAAATATTATAACAGTATCTTTGTAATTAACAAGTGTCATATGAGGAGCTGCTTCTAGAATGATCTATTTCTTAACAGGATAATAGTTATTTACTGAAAAGGTGGGACTATGTTCCAAATCCCAGAGGCCCACACTATAATTCTCTTGTTAGGGAATGTCTTGGGCTTCATATAACATTCGGCTATAGTTGACACTTTAAACATAATTTTTTTTTTTCAGACAGTGTCTTGCTCTGTCGCCCAGGTTGGAGTGCAGTGGTGTGATATCGGCTCACTGCAACCTCTGCCTCCTGGGTTCAAGCAATTCTCGTGCCTCAGCCTCCTGAGTTGCTGGGATTACAGGCATGTGCCACCACACCCGGCTATTTTTTTTTTTTTTTTTTTTTTTAGTAGAGATGGGGTTTCACTATGTTGGCCACGCTGTTCTCAAACTCCTGACTTCAAGTGATCCACCTGCCTTGGCCTCCGAAAGTGCTGGGATTACAGGCATAAGCCACCGTGCCCAGTGTTAAATATAATTTTATCTGCTGAGTCATAACTCCCAAGTGGTGTTCCTGTTCTTAATGCATTCTGGAGTACCTGTAGAACCTTCTTTGATTTGGAGTTCAATTTAAAGATGGCAGCTTTAACAATTACTTAGCAAAAAGATCAGAGAAGGATGCCAAAAGATAACATGTTGCCTCCAAAATCAAGAGGCTCACCAAGTTTGCCTTTTTCTTCATGGTAGGGAGTGTAGGAAGGGCAGCAGCAACTTGTTTTTCACTTTCTTGGAAATATTTTAATATTCCCTAGATTTTTGAATCCCCCAACACTTCAGAGAGAGCAGTTCCTTAAATTATTGTGGGGCTTAGTTATCTCCTCTTCTGACATACATACATCTTACCAATGCATCTAGGGCACATGTTACTTGCTATTGAAGAGGTACAATCAGCATGATCCCGTTAGTGTGGTGGAAAAATGTGATGCCCTATGGGACGGTGAAATAATTAAAACCTTGTATGACTCTCAGAGGAGCAGGAGCACCCCTAACATTTGTGATATCTAGGGCAAGAATAAAAATAGAGATTTATTTTCCTGAGTCTTTGCTTTTTTTCCTCTACACTATTGAAACTGTGCCTCAAAGAGTTAAAGAAACCAGTAACCAATAGAAATTCTTGAGTTTTCCTAATGGCAGATAAGAAACAACTTGCTGAAACACTGAAACTCCCTCTGCTTAAGAGAAATGAACTGGCAGAAATCGGTTAGAACCTAGATAGCTAAATGGAGTTTCCACAGAATGAGCTTGCTGAGATCACAGCCTGAGTTTCCACCACAGATTTCATACCAACTCCCTGGAATTTACTCGAGACCCTTGCAGAGGCATGAAGAGGTAAGTGCGCATGCCCAAGAACTTTCCATACCTCCCTTTTCTTTCCACTAATCACCCACCCTCAGAATCTATCCCCTAAACCTTTTCTTTTTTCCTTTTTTTTTTTTTTTGAGACGGAGTCTTACCCCGTCGCCTAGGCTGGAGTGCCGTGGTGCGATCTCCGCCCGTTGCAACCTCCACCTCCCGGGTTCAGGTGATTCCCCTGCCTCAGCCTCCTGAATGGCTGGAATTACAGGCATATGCCACCACACCTGGCTAATTTTTGTATTTTTAGTAGAGGTGGAGTTTCACCATGTTGACCAGGCTGGTCTTGAACTCCTGACCTTAGGTGATCCACCTGCCTCAGCCTCCCAAAGTGTTGAGATTACAAGCCTGAGCCACCAGGCCCAACCCCATAAACCTTTTGTAACGAAATTACTGCCTGAAAGCCAGCATGGGGAGACACTTGACGTTTACTCCTGTTTCCTTGGAAGTCCATTTTCTTTCCTTTGTGTGTGTGTTGCTATAACAAAGACTTTCAATATAAAGCTTTTCTTTTCTCAAAAATGCAGTGTCGCATTATTGGCTTCTAGCATATCAGGTAGTGAGTCCCTTTTGCTGGATAACATTATCCTAAGGCATTATTAGCATCTTAATCTCCTTTGTTAAATTATGGCTGTCATTGAATTAAGTCAGCTGACCAAAAGAACTATTAGAGATAATCATGCAAAAGCTTAAACACTGAATTCAGAATCTCTGGCAAATGCACCCACTATATTCAACTAAATCTAAAGGTTTTTTCTTTGTTTTCTGTTATAGCATACTCGGTTCTCAAACATATTCCTAAGGTTTCTGTGATGTAGTTAGCAAAATTATGCAATTCTTTCAGTATACATGCCTTCTAATATTGGGACTGGCTTTGTGCTTGTCCCCATGAACATGCTAGGATATGAATCTAATTAGAGGTCTAGAGGCAATGAGAGTTGACAAGTGAAGGCATGGGGAAAATTAGCAACCCCTTGCAATGTAACTTTCTCAGCTGAGGTCATCACAGACTATGCTTGCAAAGAGGACAGTCTTATTAAAAAGGAAAATGAGTTTGCTTCTGCTGGGATAAAAAAGGGCTCAATTGGTTTGGGGATTTAAGATACAATTATATCTGAATTCACTCAGCTGTCCCCATTCCCATTCTAAGGATACTACTCTTTCTGGAGTAGAATCAAACTTTTTGTCTGATTTTTATCTATGTCAGTCCTGTAGCTGTAGGATAAAAGAGATGTTTTAAAAGCAATCATAAAAATATTTGATTTTCATATCTTTCCTGACCCAAGAATTTTAAAACCCTAAGTTTGTTATTTTCTTTAATTAAATTCTCTAGTGCAGTCAAAAAATCACCACACCCCCTGAACCTTTCTCTTCTGCACCATAATGCTTTGGTATACCAGCCGCTTTGCTTGCCAGAGAATTACCTTCAATAAGTAATTAATTCCAGATAAATACAAGTGATAACCTGAGTAAATGTTTTGCTGTTGCTTACCAGGGACTACCAATATCTTATTTTCTAGAGGATATGGAGCTATCATTTCCTTTAATCTATCCAGGTAATATAATCTATCTTAAATTTCATTCTTCGGTGTTTGTTGCCTGAAACTTCTGGTAAAAAATATATTTTTTGGGCCCAGAGCACATGACAAAAACAACTCTAATCAGTTTAAGCAGAAAGGTATTTAATAGAGATAATTAGATATTTATAGCATCATCGGAATGCGTGGATAAGTGGAACTCAGGAACTATTGAGTTCCAAGAACAACTTGCTACAGCTGTGACCCAGTAGGCCACTTCTACTGTTGCTACCACCTCTCAATACCCACACAGTTGCTCCTAGATGCAGGAACACTCAATCTGGCTGTTGCTCCTGGTGACACTGGAATGCTGAACCTTCCTTCTACAGCTACCTCTCAACCCTTTGCTTGTACAATCAAAGGCAGCAGTATAGCAGATGCTATTGATGCCTGTCCTGTATTCCCTTGGCCCACCTCAGAGTTTACCTGCAATTCAATGAAAACTTTTTAGCAGGCTTACAGCAGCTTCTCATGTGATATGGTTTGGCTGTGTCCCCACTCAGATCTCATCCTGAACTGTGCTCCCATAATTCCCATGTGTTGTGGGAGGGACCTGGTGGGAGATAACTGAATCATGGAGGCAGTTTCCCAGCTACTGTTCTGATGGTAGTGAATAAGTCTCACGAGATCTGACGATTTTATCAGGGGTTTCCACTTTTGCATCTCTCTCATTTTCTCTTGCTGCCGCCATGTAAGAAGTGCCTTTCACCTACTGCCATGATTCTGAGGACTCCCTAGCTATGTGGAACTGTAAGTGCAATTAAACCTCTTTTGCTCCCCAGTCTCAGGTATGTCTTTTTTTTTTTTTTTTTTTGAGATGGAGTCTCACTCTGTCACCCAGGCTGGAGTGCAGTGGCACAATCTCGGCTCACTGCAAGCTCTGCCTCCCAGGTTCACGCCATTCTCCCGCCTCAGCCTCCCGAGTAGCTGGGACTACAGGCGCCCGCCACCACACCCGGCTAATTTTTTTGTATTTTTAGTAGAGACGGGGTTTCACTGTGTTAGCCAGGATGGTCTCGATCTCCTGACCTCGTGATCCACCCACCTCGGCCTCCCAAAGTGCTGGGATTACAGGTATGAGCCACTGCGCCCAGCTCATCAGGTGTGTCTTTATCAACAGTGTGAAAATTGACGAATACATAATGTCAAGCACTTTTGTCTTTCTGCCTCTCTTCCTGGGAGGGTTTTTTCCTGATGCCATAGGAGCTTGCTCTGCCCATTCACATTGCAATCTGGAATTTCCAGAAATTTAATGCCCTTAGGGTTAACACTCAATGAAAGATAAAAGGTGGATATCAGTCTACCACTAACTTTCTGGTTCCTTGGTGGGAAAATTCTGAAGCATGTTCTACACAATTCCTCATAAGGTTCCCTAGCAAGATTGAGGCCCATGTATTCACAATGGTAATCTGCTTATTTAAATAATAATTTTTAATTTATTGATGTTTCTCCCTTCTTTTTCTGTTTCCACACTTCCTCACTTGTGCTTCTCTAGAAAGCTTTTTAAATAAATTAATTGCACCTAAGTCCTTGTCGCTAGGTCTGCTTCTAGGAGAACTCAACAAAGATAGCAACTTAGAAAGCAAATTCTAACGATGGGATTCTGGACTTGAATTACTTGCTGGTCACATGGCAACAATCCAATGCTGGTAGAAAGTGGGGTTGTGATAATCCCGGTCATGCTGTAACATCACACTTACTAAGACTCTCACCTGTGGAGGACTGAAATGAGCAACAGGCATAAGATAACTACTGGCTTATGCAATAGCTTCTGCACATGACACAAATGGAAAAAAATGTAATTGAAAGGATTGTGAAGTTTGCTTCTTTTTCTACTGACCCCAAGTCCTGAATGTATAGCGTGATTAGCTCAAATTATCCACCTATCAATTTAGAGAACAGTGTGAAAGTCAAAGGCCTTCCATGGAAAAATTTTAAAAGATGTCTCTTTTCTACAGCTGGAGGGCTACATGTACTGAAAATCAGGCTCAGTATTTGAATATATTAGTGCCAGAGCTACAAAGCAGACTGAAAACACAACCATCTAAGTTTTCTTTGTTAAAGTTAGAATCCTGATAGGAAAGAAATATTCCACATACTCTGAGTCCTGGGATGAGGACATTTGGTTTGATGTACTTGAGATACTTATATTCTCAGATTCCCTTGAACTCTTTCTAGCCATGGGTCCTCCTCCTTTCTAGGGAAGTGAAGCTTTTCATTGCTTGGAGATGATGTAAAGCCTTCATCTGATGTTAATGCCTTGCAAGATGAAACTTATCCTATTTGAGGCCTGTCCCCATTGCTTTTATATCTATAACTAAGGTTAAATAATGACCTGAGCTGGAAAGTACAATTCCTGCTCATGAGAAAAATAAATCTTATTCATTAGAAAATAAAATTTAGGCCAGGCGCGGTGGCTTATGCCTGTAATTCCATCACTTTGGGAGGCCGAGATGGGCAGATCACGAGGTCTGGAGATTGAGACCATCCTGGCCAACATGGTGAAACCCTTTCTATACTAAAAATACAAAAAAATTAGCTGAGCATGGTGGCATGTGCCTGTAGTCCTAGATACTCACGAGGCTGAGGCAGGAGAACTGCTTGGACCCGGGAGGTGGAGGTTGCAGTGAGCTGAGATCATGCCACTGCACTCCAGCCTGGCGAGACAGTGAGACTCCATCTAAAAAAAAGAAAAGAAAATTTTAAAAATTATATTCACTAAAGAAGCTACAAGATATGATTAATATGCACCAGCAGAAACAGGGGATTATGCTTGGAAATGGATATTCAACATAAATTTATGTGTGTGTGTGTGTGTGTGTGTGTGTGTGTGTGTGTGTGTGTGTGTGTAATACACTGCTGGACAGAGGAGCGTTTGGGGTACGAAGATAGTCTCTCTTGATTTCAGATTTGTACTTCAGAATTGCCTCCTGGCAATGACACCTATCATAAGAACTAATACATTGCTGGGTTGGCCTCTTGAAGCTTGGGCATAATGATGGACTACAATAAATGAGCTGGAGTTACCAGAACTCTCTTGGAGAGTACTGAAGGGGTCAAACATATTATGAAGCATCAAACATATTAGAGTGGATTTATTAGATGACAATAGAAAAATCATCTGCAGAGTCTTTTCTTTAGGAGAGTCCATAGATTTTCATATATTTGTATTTATTTATTTATTTATTTTGAGATGGAGTCTCGCACCATTGCCCAGGTTGGAATGCAATGGCATGATCTCAGCTCACTGCAACCTCCACCTCCTGAATTCAACCAATTCTTCTGCCTCAGCCTCCTGAGTAACTGGGATTACAGGTGCCCGCCCTCATGCCCAGCTAATTTTTGTATTTTTAGTAGAGACGGAGTTTCACCGTGTTGGCCAGGCTGGTCTTGAACTCCTGACCTCAGGTGATCCGCCTGCCTCAGCCTCCCAAAGTGATGGGATTACAGGCATGAGCCACCACGCCTGGCCCATACATTTACTTCATTAATGCAAATAGGGATATCCTAATGAAGGGGCATTAGTATTTTTTATTTTGATTTTGTTTTATTTTGCATTTCATATGTTATCCAGTTTCACATTCTCACAGGATCAGCAATGACAACAGCCATCTAGTCTCCCACGTCTGAAATGGCAAGACAGTCACAGCTATGGCTAACAGTAAAGCACTGATATGCTCACAAAACAAAAAACATTGCACAGTGTTTCCTTCATTTCATTTTTCTTAAACAAATGCCTGAAAAAAAGGCTTACTGCTGAAGAATGGAAAACCTTTTCTTCTTCATGCCTCAAACTAAACATTAAACTTATCTGACAGGGTGAACAAGGTCACTTTAGTAATTAATGGTACACTCATGAAAAATCCTTTATGATGCATAAATATTTTGTTGCCAAGTTGCCCAGGCTGGTCTTGAACTCCCAGGCTGAAGCAATCTTCCCACCTTGGAGTCTCAAAGTGCTGAGATTACAAGTGTGAGCCACTGTGCCTGGCCCATTTAGAATTTTTTAAAAGACTGTCTATGTATCTATTATGTATCTAAATTCAGATTTGCTCCTTTATTTTGTTAATATGATAAATTACATTGATTGTTTTAATTTAACACATACTACATTTATTATTTAGGGGTTTTATTTGGTCTTGAATAACAGAAAACTCCCAAGATACGCTCCACAAATCAACAAGGTGCTGATTTTTCTCCTAGGAGAGTCCAGAAATAGGTAGGGCAAGGATGGTGTAGCCACTGAACAATACAATATGGGAATAAAGTTACTTATTTGTTTGTTTTTCCTGAAATATTGTATGACTTGGAGAAACAGGGCCTTGAGAAGTATTATGGGAACTACATGCTCACCATAAAAATTAGACCTTTGATAAATGTGGAGAAAATGGAGTCAGAATATTAAAGAAAGCCTCTAATCCTGAAATTCTGCTACAGTGGTATGAATGAGCAGGTTTAAGCTTGCAAGGAAATTCAGGCAGCTATGCCTGCCTAGCCACCAAAGTGAGGTAATGAAAGATAATGAGCTCATAGAGATGTTTGTGGAAGCTACCACTTTTTTTTTTTTCTTCTTCTTCTTTCTTTTCTTTTTCTTTTTCTTTTTTTTTTTTTTTTTTTTTGAGACAGGGTCTCACTCTGTCACCCAGGCTGGAGTGCAGCAGCAGGATCTTGGCTTACTGCTTACTGCTTACTGCAACCTCCACCTCCCAGGTTCAAGCAATTCTCCTGCCTCAGCCTCCTGAGTAGCTGGGATTACAGGCGTGTGTCACCATGCCCAGCTGATTTTTGTATTTTTAGTAGGGATGGGGTTTCGCCATATTGGCCAGGCAGATCTCGAACTCCTGGTTTCAAGTGACCCACTCGCCTAAGCCTCCCAAAGTGCTGAGACTACAGGTGTGAGTGACTGTGCCTGGCCTGGAAACTACCACTTCTGAGGGAATTGAAGTTAAGTGCTTAGGTGATTGACTCAGTGCTGATGTTGTTCAACACAGCCAGTAGTCTGAAAGACATGCTTAAAGTTTGGAACTGATGAGTACGTCTAGATCTGTTTGTCAATCTGCTACTGCCACGTCCTTTTGAGATTTATGCCTTCCATTTTATTTCTTCGTTCCAAATCTCATTCAGTTTCCTCTTTTGTTCAACTCTAACCTATAAACCATACAGCAAAGAGGATTCTGGAAAATGTATTTCTAAACCATATAACACAGTCCAGCACAATCATCATTACCTCTAACTTTCATCCACATGTCTGCAAGGTCCCTCTTTTCAACTTGAAGGGCTGTGTTCAACTTGAAGCAGTGGCAAAATACAGAAAGTTCAATCATCAGATCAGAGGTCAGATGAAACTTCCTTTTTCAATAACTTTGCACATTTTTAAATTTCTATAAACTATATTGACCAAGACAATTAGTTGTAGAGTACACTCTCTGCAAAAATTTGCTGAAGATACCTCTTTCAACAGTGAAATTGAAAAATTCTAAGTTTTCTTAGTAAGGAAGAAGGGCAGGGTAGATATCAGGTAAGCAAATCCTAGGATCTGCTATGGGAAACCAGAAAAAAGAAACCCCCAAAGTACCAAACTCAACAGCACAATGACCACTTGCATTAACTATAATGAAATTTAATTAGAAACAATAATAAAATAAATTTTAAATTATTTTATTTCAGCCACAGGTCCAAGGAGACTTCACAATGGAAATTAGACACTTAGTAAACTATAATAAAAATGATATGTATCAAAAGTTGTGTGAGATAGCTGAAAGGGTACTGGGAGCAATAGTTGTCATTGTAAAAGTTTTTATTAGAAAATAAAAAATGAATTATGAGCTGGGGTCCACTTCAAAGATGAGATACTAATAAAACATTTTCATATTTACAAGATTTTAAAGATTTGTCTTCTGGTGTCAACTTTATGTATAAGAAGAGATGTATCTGAAGACCTTCCCACATGAATCACATTCATTGGGTTTCTTTCCAATGTGAGTTTTCACATGTCTTTGAAAATATGAGGAAAAAAACTAAAGGATTTTCCACATTCTTTGCAGTCATATCTCCCAGTATGAGTTCTCACTTGCTGACTAAGGCATGAAAAAGACTTGAAAGTTTTCTCATATTCTATGCATTTATTTCTTTTCAGTATGTGTTCTCACATGCATACTAAAGTGTGAGGGATTACATTTTCCTACATTTCTTGCACTTATGTGGTTCCTCTTTAATATGAATTTTACCTCAATTTGAAAAAATTAGACCCAGGATAAGATTTTCCTACACTCCTTATACTAATAGAATTTCTCCCCAGTGTGAGTTCTCACACTGTTTTGTTAGGGATGAGGAATAGCTGAAGACATTTCTGCATTTCATACATTCAGTGTGTTTATTAGTCAGGGTTCTCCAGAGAAACAGAACTATTAGAAGATAGATAGATGGATAGATAGATAGAGAGAATTTATTATGAGAATCAGCTTACATGATTATGGAGGCTGAGAAGTCCCATAATATGCCATCTGCTAACTGGAGAACAAGGGAAGCTAGTGGCATAGCTCAGTTCAAGTCTGAAGGCCCAAGAACCTGGAGGGCCACTAGCATAAGTCCCAGAATACAAAGACCAGAGAACCTAGACTTCTTATATCCAAGGACAAGAAAAGAGGGTGTATCAGTACCAGAAAGGGGAGCAAATTCACCTTTCCTATGACTTTTTGTTCTGTCTAGGCCCTCAACTGACTAAATGGTGCCCAGTCATACTGGATGAGGCCTGGTCTTCCTTACTCAACCCACTGATTCAAACGTCAATCTCTTCTGAACCACCCTCACAGATATATCCAAAAATAATGCTTTACCAGCTACCTGGGTATCCTTAACCCAGTCAAATTGACCCATAAAATTAATCATCACACAATGTTTCTCCAATGTGTTTTATCACATGAATGGTAAAATACAAAGAATAAACGAAGGATTTTTCATGTTGTTTACAATTATAGAGGCTGTCTTCAGTGTTTGTTCTTACATTTCTATTAAAAGAGGAGGGCAAACTGTATACTTGCCCATCTTTCTTACATGTGTAAAGCTCCTTTTTGGTTTATTCTCATTTGAACATGAAGTTTTGAGGAATAAATGAAGGCTTTTCTTCATTCTCTATATTCACAAATCCTCTCTCCAATGTTAGTTCTTACATGTACAGTAAGAGATGTGGAAGAAATCAAGACTATTTCACATTCTTTTATATCCATAGGGTAAATTACAATATGAGTTATCACATATGCGCTAAAGCATTAGGGGCAACTTAAGGTTTTTCCACATTTTTATGTTAATAAAATTTCTTTTCAATGAGAGTTTTCACATGTTTTCTAAAAGATTAAAGAAAATTGAAAGCTTTTTCACATTTCTTATTTCATAAGGCTTATCTCCACTGTCCACTGTGAGTTCTTTTTTTTTTTTTTTTTTGAGATGGAGTCTCACTCTGTCACCCAGGCTGGAGTGCAGTGGCATGATCCTGGCTTACTGCAACCTCTACCTCCTGGGTTTAAGTAATTCTCCTGTCTCAGCCTCCAGAGTAGGTGGGATTACAGGTGCACATCACCACACCTGGCTAATTTTTGTATTTTTAGTAGAGATGGGGTTTCACCATATTGGTAAGGCTGGTCTTGAATTCCTAACCTCAGGTGATCTACCCGCCTCGGCCTCCCAGAGTGCTGGAATTATAGGCATGAGCCACCGTGCCCAGCCCACTGTGAGTTCTTACATGTACATCAGTAAATGAAGAATGAACAAAGGTTTGCTTACATGTCTATTCATAGTATTCTTCTCCAGTGTGAAATTCTTCATGATTCCTAAAATACAAGGAACACATAAAGGGTTACCTATATTCCTTACTTTGATAGGGTATGTGTCCAGTGTGTGATGCTGTGTGTATTTTAACAAGTGAAAGGTCAGTGAAGACTTTCTTGCATTCACTGAATTCATGTAATTTCCCTGCAGCATGAGTTCTCTAGTGCACATTTAGATTTGAAATCTGGCTGAGATCTTTTCATGTTTATTACTCTCATTATATTTGTCTCCAATTTGGGGTATTTTCTACGGAGTAGATATCAAGATCTTTTTGAGAGATTTTCAAATTTGATTATTTTCATAGAGGTTTTCCACTGTATGAATTCTCAAGTATTTGTCCTGTGTCTTGTGCTGATCCATCTATGTCATGGCAACAGAATGAGGATTACATAATTGGAAGTTTTTTATATTGTAACTTAAGTAGTATAATAGTAATTGAAGGTAGACCATGATAAGAAAAGGCCATATATTGTCATTCTTAGAAAAAATATTTCTGAAATTGTTGTAGCTAAAAATTCAAATAAGGATATAAAATGGAATATGAAAAATATCTAATCAAGTAAAAGAGAACAGAAAATGAGGAAGAAAGGATTTCAAAAGAAACCAGAAAATGAGGAATATAGGAATGAAAATGGAGAGTGTGAATAAAATTTCAATAGAGACAATCATGTTATGAATAATTACATACAAATGGAATACACTCTCCAATTAAAAAGCAAACATATTAACATTGGATAAAATGCAAGACTTAATGTTATGTTGTTTTAAAAAGATGCTTTTAATACAAATAAAGGTTGAAAGTAAAAGAATGAAAAAATATATCACAAACCTTAAGCATAAGACATGTAGACTGACTATATAAATATCAGACAGAGTAACTACAGACTAAAAGAGACATTGTATAATAATGAGTGTCAATTCATCAAGAAGCTATCCATTGTGCATGTAATAACAGAGCTTTAAAGTACATGAGATTTAAAAATAATGGAACTGAAAGTAAATAAAAAATTCCCAATAAACAGATGCTAGAGAGGATGTGGAGAAATAGAAACGCTTTTACACTGTTAGTGGGAGTGTAAACTAGTTCAACCATTGTGGAAGACAATGTGGCTATTCATCAAGGATCTAGAACTAGAAATACCATTTGACCCAGTGATCTCATTACCGGGTATATACCCAAAAGATTATAAATCATGCTACTATAAAGACACATGCACACATATGTTTATTGCAGCACTATTTACAACAGCAAAAACTTGGAACCAACCCAAATGTCCATCAATGATAGACTGGATTAAGAAAATGTGGCACATGTACACCATGGAATGCTATGCAGCCATAAAAAGGATAAGTTCATATCCTTTGCAGGGACGTGGATGAAGCTGGAAACCATCATTCTGAGCAAACTACCACAAGGACAGAAAACCAAACACTGCATGTTCTCACTCATAGGTGGGAATTGAACAGTGAGAACACTTGGACACAAGATGGGGAACATCACACACAGGGGCCTGTCGTGGGGTGGGGGGCAGGGGGAGGGATAGCATTAGGAGAAATACCTAATGTAAATAATGAGTTAATGGGTGCAGCAAACCAACATGGCACATGTAAAGCTATGTAACAAACCTGCATGTTGTGCACATGTACCCTATAACTTAAAGTATAATTATAAAACAAAAACTCACAATCACAGCTGAAGAATTTAACACTCTTCTCCTAGTAATTGGCCAAACATGTAGAAAGAATGTTAAGAATAAAGATCTAAAAACATTGTCAAATGACTTGATTTAATTCATATTTACAGAATACTCAACCAACAACTGTCGGTTACACATTTCTTTCAAGTACACATGGGGAACTCACCATGGTAACTTACATGCTAAATAATTTTTAATGACTTCATAAATCTCAAAGGGTTGAAATTATACAGAGTATGCTCCCAGACCAAAAAATAATTATTTTGGATATCAAAAATGTTACCTTTGGATATTTGGAAATTAAGCAACACAATTATAGTCAAGCAATGGATCAAACAAGAATAGTTCAAACTGAATGGTAATAAAAACACAAACTAGTCAAGTTCATGAAATATGACTTAAGTAATATATAAGAAGAAATTTATACCTTTAATTTATATTTTTATATATTTTCAAGTATGTTAGAAAAGAAAGGCTTAGATTCAATGATCTAAGCTTTCAGAGAAGCTAGAAAAAGAGAAAACTAAACTCGAAATACATAGAATAAAGGAAATAAAAACAGAAGAGCAGAAATCAATAAAATAGGAAACAAAAAGGAGGCTAGAAAAGGTAGCTCACATGTGTAATCCCAGCATTTTTGAAGGTTGAGGTGGGAGGATTGCTTAAGCCCAAAAGTTTGAGGCCAACTTAGGCAATATAGTGAGGCACTGTCTCTACAAAAATAAAAATAAAAACAATTAGCTGGATTTCGTGGTATGCACTTGTAGTCCTAGCTATTCAGCAGGTTGAGGCAGGAGGATCTCTCTCTCTCTCTCTCTTTTTTGTGAGATGGAGATTTGCTCTTTCACCCAGGCTGGAGTGAAGTGGTGCGATCTTGACTCACGGCAACCTCTGACCCCCAGGGTTCAAGCAATTCTCCTGCCTCAGCCTCCCGAGTAGCTGGGATTACAGGCGCCCACCACCACGCCTGGCTAATTTTTGTATTGTTAGTAGAGATGGGGTTTCACCATGTTTGCCAGGCTGGTCTCAAACTCCTGACCTCAGGTGATCCACCCTCCTCAGCCTCCCAAAGTGCTAGGATTACAGGTGTGAGCCACCATGCCTGGCCTTAGGAGGATCTCTTGAGGGTAGGGGTTTGATGTCACAGTGAGCTATGACTGCATCACTGCACTCCAGCCTTTTTTTCCTCTGAGAAAAGGAAGAAAACAGAAAGTAATAGGAAAAGCAGTAAAACCAATGATTGGTTTGTTTTTTAAAATTAATAGAATTGGTACATTGACAGAAATACCAATAAAGACAAAAGGAGGAAAAACATTCACTGCAGATTCTAAATATATTGAAAGATGAAAAAGAAATAT
This sequence comes from Macaca nemestrina, assembly GCF_043159975.1. Lineage (NCBI taxonomy): Eukaryota > Metazoa > Chordata > Mammalia > Primates > Cercopithecidae > Macaca > Macaca nemestrina. Next base: position 39,203,437 of record NC_092130.1, read on the forward strand.
TATCAATAGCTTTATGACAATAAATTCAACATCTTTGATAAAATAGACAAATTTGCTTAAAAAACACAAGCTGCCAGCTGCTGACAGAAGAGGAAACAGAAAATTAGAATTGCAGCATATTTATTTAAGAAATTGAGTGTGCAATTCAAAATCTTCCCAAAAATAAAATGTCATTCACGGTTGGGTTTTGCAGTAAATTCTATAAAATACATGAAGTAGAAATAATAACTATCTTACATAAACTCTTTCTTAAAAGAAGAGGAGGAAACAATTGCCAGGTCATTTGATGAGACCAGAAACTAAACCCTGACAAGAGTTTTACAAGAAAAAAAATTGTAGATCAACATCTCTCATGAACATAGATGCACAAATTCTCAACAAAATTAGCACAACTGACTTGGCTGCATGTCACCTGGAGGAAAAACTTATAAACAATTTTCCTGGACAATCATGATCACACAGGTGCTGTTCCATTCCCAGTCTGCAGGACTCCAGCTCATGAGATGTCTTTGTATTCTTCCACCGTTGCTCCTGCCATTCCGTATTTGGAATAGGACTTGCTTCTGATTTCTTTGCTCGAATTCCACGGCTGTAGCCATCACTATTACCATAGTGATGGTCATTTGAACTTGCAAGTTGAAAACAACCAACAACTGGGACAAAGGTGAAGCAAGTAACTGAGATGCAAATTTTAAGTCATTATCCCAAAACTTGGAGATAAATACTATTTGTTGCAATATTGTAAAAATTAAAATTTAATGTAAACACCCATGAGAAACAATATGAAATTTTAAGTAAACACAGGAACCACCCTGCCCTTGCACACTTGCCACACTAAAACCTCACCCTCATCCTGTCAGATCCTATTATTAACTTTATTGTTTCCTGATCTCACTGGGAGAAAAGTTACCATGTCTACTTCACAGCTCCTTCTCCTGGGCTGCTCCTTCAAGGCCAGAATGTCATGAAAATTCTAAATCCAATAATGTTGGGATTGTTCCATATGCAAGAAATAATTTCCTTTCATTTGAAAATATAAACTATTCTACAGTATGTTGCTAATGCTAACTTTATTACATACATTCACAGATTAAAGAAAAAACCTTAATGTGGAAAAGTTTTGGAAAAGCAATGTTACTCTGGTATTTATCTCTGCAGTTTATTGCCACTGTCTACTAAAGCCACCCACCAGAGACACACAAATATACAGGCACAAATGCACACACACAAATACAACCGACTCTGGGATTTTGTGTATTTGTAGCTGTAGATTTCTAAAATTGTTTGAGGCATCATCATTTATGTATCATGGTAGATTTTTCTTGACTTTTTGGTGACTATGCTGATAACTGGAAGTAATGCTCTTCTCAAGGTATTCCAGATCAGTCTAAGAAAGACAAAAGTATTAATCCTTTAAAGATGCCTTTAAATTCTAGACTTTACCCATAAAACATTTGTATAGTAAGATACAAAAGGAGTAGTACTCATTGGGATCTCTGGGCCCATTTCAAAACATGCATTTCTATATGTGAGAAGGTTGTCAGGAATCAATCAAATATGTTTTTTGGAAAAGGTAAGAGAAAGACCAAATCTAAAAGTAGTAGTAATTAGCTTTCTTCTATCATTTGGTATACAAATCAATACTATCTTGAAAATGACCATCATTGCCACAAGTGACAAGGACTACTGATGATTGGGTACTAATGGTTATACCCTAGAGGAAATGGCATTTGCTGTTCTCCAGCCATTAATATTCATAATGGGGGCTGTAAGTATGGTGCCAACTTCTGAAAGTCCCAGAATTTATGAGAATTTTAATTTTTTTGTGACTATGCTGATAACCAGAAGTAATGCAGTTATCAAAAGCCCCAGTCAGTTAAATAATGTTTACTGCAGTCAGAAACATAGAAAGATCAAGAACGAATTCATGTATTTAAGTCATTTTGCTATTACATCTCTTCCTTTAACATATTATTAAGGGGGCATCTAGGTGTATAAGAAAAAAATCCACTTAAAAATATGCTAATGGCTACTGTGCTAGCTAAAATGAATGTTCAATGGAAGCTTTTGATGAAAAAATAGATGTTGCAGGCCTCACTGATTTTAATTCCCATTTTAAGAAGAACCACCCTCAATTGCCACCACCACTCCAGATAGTCTACTTTGCCCTTACTATTGGGCATCAGTTTTCATTAACGTGCTGAGCAGTATACAGAAATTTCTGCATCAATGTTGAGTTGCCATTGTCACCTATGACCATTACACAGACAAATGCCTGGATTTTCAAAGTAATTGAGCTACCATCTATCTGTAGCCCTGATTGTGAAGTAAAATTTATGTAATATTTACAGACACATAAAATACAAGAATTATGAAAAAATGGTTAACTGTGATTTCCTTAATTTCAAATCATTGGTGTTGGTGAATACTGACACATGCAGATATGCGTTTGCCTCCGCTTTTCCAGGGAGTGCATATATCTCCGCCCCATTGGAGTAAAACAAATGGGAGCAGTCATATTATTAAACCAACAAGCACAAATATCCTGCTTCCTAGCCCTAGTTTGGAATTGATACAAGCCCACCAGTACTTCCAAACTTGGTACCAGAAAAGGCATGAATCAACTTACCATAGTTTTAAAATAACTTTTAGGCTCTTGAAATATAAGTGCATTTTTCTCCATGTGAAGGAAGCTGGTCTGCAGTAAAAGGGAATAAAACCAGCAGGATAGAAAAAATGGTCAAGTCCTTGTTTCTAATTGTTATGGCCTTACCCTTCAATCAGTTTTATTTCCAAACATATCCTAAATTACATTATATACCCTAATATCTTCTCAATAAATTCTGTATTTTACCTTGAGAGCTAATTTGAATTGGGTTTCTGTTGATTAAAACCAAAAGAATTTAGACTAACAGAAGTATTAATTTGGCAAAAGATCTTTCTGGTTAGTGCATTTTCTGTTACTATAAAGTATGAATTTCTAAAAGTCATTTTCAATGCAGAATATACGAGATATGTAGAAGAGCATACACTTTTCAAACATGATTCTGAATGTTGATGGCAGTAGTGACAATTTGAGGAGTAACATTTAGGGACAGGCTAGTTGAATGACATAAGGTTCCCTCAAGGAGCATGCTCAGGAATATCTTTAACCTCCATTCTTTCGGTCTGCCAAAATTTGGATTGCCTGACTTCCCTGGCATGGATCAGACTTCTAACAATGGTCAGATGAAAATTTCTGGTCAGAAAGAGAACTTGGAACAGAACTTGGGCAAAGTATTTCATATGCCTTTATATTTCATGTCAAATATAATATTCAAACAATGCTGGGGTATTTCCAGAACTGCCTATTTGGACATTTTAAATCTTTTGAATATCCTTAGTTCTTGACCTGTTCATTCACATTTGAGAGCACATGACACAAGAGGGTTCCCATAGCCTCCCATAGGTAAAACTTCTGCAGTGATTTCCAGGCTACTGATTCAGCAATAGAGACAATATTCTGATGATTTTTTATTACATTTCCCAGGATAAAGGCTGCAGGGTTTTGCCCAGATTACATTTCTGTTCATGGAGTATTCCAGTGAGGCTTCTACTTGAGTTAAATTTTCATTAAACATCACCAAAGTGAACTCTCATTAAACGTTATTTGGCTTTGCTTGGGAAAAAAGACACAAGCCTCTCCCTTAACAGATTGGAAATACATATGAAGGGAGCTTGCTATATTAGAGCCTATATTCTATTGATTTTACAGGAAAGGAATCCATTTTTATAGAAATAGGCCTTGGATTAACAAAAAATATTCATCATGTTTATGTTTCCTTTGTTCTTTTGTGAAGAAAATACATCATCACAGTGTTTATCTAAGATTAAAAAACCCTTAGGGGACTGTGCCAAAGATAACTCATAACACTCCATTATTACTTCAAAATATCCAGAGAGACCTCTGCTAGCACAGCCAAGCTTTCAACTTTTAAGGAAATCATTTCTAAAAATTCAGCCATCAGCCAAAAGAGATAATTTTATATACATTTAAATAGTCATATTACCTAAATTGCCTAAAATTATACATAATTTCCATGTTTACAGTAATCAAACTAGAAATAGAAGTTTCACGCTGCTGTTTTCAGTAGTGGTTTGGAGGATAGTGACGAGACACTGCAGCTTATTTTTATTATACCAAAAGTATAGCTAATGGGTTTCTCAGAAAACTATTGCCCCCATTTAAATTCATTTGTGGGAGAAATTAAAATTCTTCTCCACTTTCCAGTTGTTAGAATAAGGTACCTCCCACCTTGTGAATGCTGTCATCTGACCACAACTACCTATGTATTCCAATTGCCATTTAGGAAGAAAATAAAAGCAAGGAAGGAAAATAAAGCAAGAAGGCCAATGGCCTTAGATTAACATCATAAAAGGCAAGATGAGACTTATAGAAATCTCAAAGGAGGTCTACAAAATCTGAAAGAGAAAATAGGTAAAATGAATGGCTCTGTTTATGTTGATGAGAGTCTCTATCCTGCTAGTTTCCGAAAAACTTATTTCACTGTCCTTAATTTTTTTATTCACTAAGAAACAATGACTTGTCACTCGTGTTCAAAATTGTTCTAGATACTATGTGTGACATAGAGGAGAATTGGTACTTATCCTTCAAATAGCCATAATCCACAAAAACACATGGATTGCTGTTCTGCTTATGAATATTTTCAGGATCCATATTTAGTCAATTTTACTAAGTAAAATTTTTAGCCTTGCTACTTATTGCCTGTGATGGGGCAGGGTATTCTGGATTGCTGCATAAACATTTTAGTAATCTTGCTCAGGATACCATTAAGTCCAGATTTAAAAGTATGCCTCACATTTATCAGTTCACTTTCTGATTCTGTTCTCCAAAGTCAGCTTTTGGAGATGCTACTAGCCAGGAATATTTCTTTGAAATTTCAGTTATTTGCATATGTTTTCCAATTGTGAGATGACTGAATGATGATATAAATTTAATTGCAGTAGTTCAGAGTACTGTCCCTTGATAACACCCCAGGGAAAACAATATGACTGATTCAAGACAGGCAAGGCCCCAAATTAGGGCTTACCCCAGGAGGGTTTTTGGCTTCGCACATAAAAGAATTCAAGGGCAAGAAAGTGCTATTAGACAGCAATCTTTTATTGAAATGGACTGCTCCTTGTTGAGCAGGGCTAACTCTTTTGCAGTGCACCTGGAGTTGGCAGTAGCAGCTCATGGGTTGTTGGCAACTGTATTTATACCCACTTATACCTACTTTCACTTACAGGCAAATTAAGAGGTGAGTTAATGCAAATTGAGGAGCTGGTTATTCATAACTTTCTAGAAAAAGGGGCAGTAACTTCTAGGTCATTGCCATGGAAAAGGGCAGTAACTTCTGGGTTGCCATGATATTTGTGAATTGTCATGGGGCTGGTGGGAGTCTCTTATGCTAATGAGCAGCGAGGGCAATTAAAGGTTGCCTTCAGCACCACCTAATACTTCCTGCAGGGTTTTTGACTTCAATTGTGCACCACCTGCTGGTTCCTGCCAGTTTCTTCATTTTGTCCCATCAGCAGGGAAATAAGTCATGCTGATGTCCTGCCTCACTACTTATCTGACAAATGTCTCATATATCTTAAGCAGACAACTTGGAAACTAGTCTGACAACTGTCAAAAAGTAAAAGTAAAAAAAAAAAAAATCACTTGCACCAACAAATGTGGCAATACATCCAGGGAAGCTCCTGCTTTCAAGGCTTGGGACTAATCCTCTGTGGTTTGAGAGCTGTACTCTCTGGACTTCAGGCTCCATCCTCTGAACCATCCTTCCTTTTTCATTTGAATTGGCACATGTTTTTAGCTAAGCAGTTTTATCAGTCTATTTCTTGCTTACAGAATTTGGAGAGGGGGAGTACCACATCCTTCTTTAGTTAGTTCTCTCTATCCCTTTCAGTTCAAGCCGGCAGTGTTTCTGCTGATTAAACATTCTCAATAACCTTATTTCTTGTGCATTTCACAGGGATTCAATTTATTAAACAAGAGACTCCTTTGAAGTTATTTCCTGAATAATTATGTCTATATTCCTGGCTTCTGCTGATGTGGCTGAAGATATCCATGTCATGTACCTAGTCTCTTCAAAGAACTTCTGTATGATTGACTACCTGATTCTTTCAAGGCACTAGTAAAAGGTTGTCCTGATATGTCTGTGGCTTTCTCTGCAGAACATGTATCCTTAGCAGTGAATCTCCTGATTTTAACATCTTTTGTAGTCTGAGTAGGGTGAGAATTTCCCCAACCATCAAGTCCTGTTTCCTTTTTGCCTCACAGTTCTTCTCTCAATCTAATTCCTCTCATTCTTTTCCCTCTCACATTTTACTATAAGCAGCAAGAAAAAAAACAGACTGTACATTCAACCCTTTGCCTGAAAATCTCAGCGAAATCTCCCAAGTTCATTGCTCACAAGTTCTTTCTATATAACTACAGGACACAATTCAGCTAAGTTTTCTCCCACCATATAAAACGATTCCCTTTTCTTCAATTTCCAATAATATCTTCCTCATTTCTGCACCCTCACCAGCAGAAACTTTAACATCCGTATTTCTACCCACAATCTATTTAAAGTGATGTAGGTATTCTCTAAGGCAACATATTTCTCCACCATGCTCCTCACTTCATTCTGAGTCCTTACTAGCAGATTTGTTGACAACGTATTTCTACTAACAGTCTGTCCAAAGCAAGCGAGGCTTTTTCTGTCATACCTGTCAAAGTTCTTCCAGCCTCTGCCCACTTTCCAATTCAGAAGCCACTTGCACATTTTAAGTGTTTATTACAGTAGCATTTCACTTCCGGGTATCAAAATCTGTGTTCAAGTTCAGCCAGAGAAACAGGCAGCAGGAGATGTATGGTAATCAGTTTATTGCAAGGAAGTGACTTATTCAGTTGTGAAAGGTGCCTAGACAAGTCCAAAATCTGTACAGCAGGCAGTTAGGAGGGGCAGGTTGGAACTCTGGGGCATAAGCTGAAGCTGCTGTCCTTAAATGAAATTTCTTTTTCATCTTAGGGAAGACTCAACTCTGCTTTTATGGCCTTTCCACTGATTGAAATAGACCCACCCAGATTATCTAAGAGAGTCTCCCTATTTTAAGTTTAGCTGATTGGCAACCTTAATTCCGTTTGAACCTTAATTTCTTTACAATATAACATATTCATAGGTTCTGGGGATTAGGGCAGGAACATCTTGGCAGTCATTATTTTGCATGCAATACGATTCTAGAGTATCTGCAAAGTTGAGAAGCTCCTGGAGACAGAAAAGTCCTGACAAAAGAGCAGAAGTTTTTCCTCAAATAATTTAACTCCTTCACTAACATATCCTTTAATAAATTTTGTTTGGTTAACTAATATTAGTTCTACAATGTAATTTCTTTCAAATTCCTTATGAATCAGAATAATGCCACCATCCAAAGACAAGTAGATGCTGGCATTCTGTACCATCGGAAGCTCCTCTAAGCCCAGAATTTGGGACTCAATTAAGATTTTCCTGCTGTGGCAAGAGGAAATTGCAGGACATGAATTAGTTCGTCCTAGTGTCTATTGGCCTTATAGGAACACCTTAAACACAGGAAATCTGGGTATTAGAAAGCCTGTCTAGCCCCCCGATAGGATCATAACGTTAGATAGAAATAAGAAAGAACCCATCAGTCTTTTCTATGTTAATTTACATGAGAAAGAATACATTATGCAGATATATTTTTATGAGATGACATATGTGTTTTAGAATGAAAGTCTGATGCTTATAAGTGTGATCTTGAAAACAGTAGCTTAAAATTATCCATGTTGCTCCCTATTGGAAAAAACAAAACTCCAAATATGAAGCTTGGAATAAATTACACGTGGATAAATATGAAATGATTACACCCTGAGCTTTTATCAAAAAATCAGAGCTGTGTAAATAAGAAAAACTATAAAAAAAAATTTAAAATATAACTTCAAAAATCATATTCTTATGTAGTGTCATATAGTGCGACAGGTACTTTCAAAATTAGAGTTATGTTTATTAGGTGGGGTTAACTTTCATATTACCCTTCGGGAATGAATACTATTAATTTATTCAGAAATATGAAATTTCCTGAGATAAAATATTTATAATAATACAATAATTTGAAAACTAATTATCTAACAACCAGGCCAAGGAAATAAGTAACATTACTAAAGACAATAGTAGAAATTTAAAAAAAAAGTAGAATTAAAGATTACTAAAGGGTTAAAAAAAACTAAGGTGAAAAGTGAGGAAGACAAAATTAACAGACGATAGGAAAGCTTCAAATACCTACATTATTCTAGAAATTCTGATTTCCTCCTAGAGTCCTGGCTCAGAATATTGGGTAATATAGGCTTCAAGAACTTGAAATCATTACTTTCAGAGCCTCCTGTCAGACACACCTCGTACTGGTAGCTCTGGGATAGGGTCCCGGTGCCGCTCACGTCCACCAGATGCCCTGGAAAGGGGCCCTTGGGCACCAAGCAGCGACCTACCGAGGCCGCCCTGCTCCTCCTGCACAGCCGCACCGCCACGAACAGGAGCACCGACAAGAGGAACAGCGAAGACACCGAGGCCAACGCCACCACCAGGTAGACGGTAAGCGAGTCGGCCTGGGCCTGGGCCGGGGCCGCCTCTGGGAGAGGCAGGTAGGGCTGGGAGAAGCCGTCCACTAGGAGCAAGTGCAGCGTGGTGGTGGCCGAGAGCGGAGGCTCGCCATTGTCCTTGACCAGCACCGCCAGCCTGTGCTTGGCCGCGTCGCGCTCGCTCAGCAGCCTGGCGGTGCGCACCTCGCCATTGTGCGCCCACACGCGGAACAGCCCGGGCTCCGTGGCCTTGAGCAGCTGGTACGACAGCCAGGCGTTCTGGCCCGAGTCGCCGTCCACCGCCACCACCTTGGTCACCAGGTAGCCCGGCTCGGCCGCCCGGGGCACCAGCTCGGTGCAGGGCGCGGAGCCGTTCTGCAGAGGGTACAGCACGAAGGGCGAGTTGTCGTTGGCGTCCAGCACCAGCACGCGCACCAGCGCCTCGCTGCTCAGCTCTGGGGACCCGCGGTCTGTGGCGCCCACGCGCAACTCGAACTCCCGCAGGGTCTCGTAGTCCAGCGATCGGAGGGCGAACAAGTGGCCGTTGTCTGTGTTGATAGAGACCAGGGAGGCGAGGGGCAGGTGCGGGTCCTGGGGCGGCAGCAGCGAGTAGGTGACCTGGGCGTTGGTGCCTGAGTCTCTGTCTGTGGCGCTGACGCTGCCGATGTGCAGGGCGGGGCTGTTGTTCTCGCGGACGAACAGGGTGTAGGAGGTTTGGGTGAAGGCGGGGGCGTTGTCATTGACGTCGGAGACCAGCACGGTTATGCAGTGCTCGGTTTTCAGCCTTGGGGTCCCCAAGTCTGTGATGGTGATGGTGATGTTGTACTGGGCTCTGTTCTCTCTGTCCAGCGCCCCTTCTGTTACCAGCCTGTAGAAATTCTCAACAGACGGTTTTAGCTTAAAAGGAACACCATCCTGAATTGAGCAAATCATTTTTCCATTTTCCCCAGAGTCTCGGTCTCGAATCCTAAACAGGGCCACTTCTGTCTCTGGAGAATTCTCGGGAATAGGGCTGGTAAGTGATGAAATACTTAGTTCCGGGAAGTTATCGTTAACATCTAGCACCTTAACAGAGACAGAGCATTTTCCAGAAAGTCCCCCGCCATCAGATGCCTCTATATCTAGATCATATGAGGATATTGTCTCAAAATCTAGTTTTTTAATTAGTCGAATTTCTCCTGAAAGGCTGCTTAGCTCAAAAGGTTCGTTTATCTCCTGAGAGCTGTAAGAAATGGAGTATGATATCTCTCCATTCGGCCCAGTGTCTAAATCCCTAGCAGAGACCTTGACAACTAGGGAGCCTATTGGGCTGTTCTCTGAGACCTGCACCTCGTAGAGCGCCTGTGCAAACTCCGGGGCATTGTCATTGACGTCCAAGACCAAGATGAGGATCTGGACAGTGCCAGATCGGGGTGGAGAGCCACCGTCCACCGCTGTCAAGGTTAATCTGAGCTCGGCCTGCTCCTCGCGATCCAGTTCTGTGTCCAGCACCAGCTCTGGGTATTTCCTGCCATCCCCTTGGGTGCGAGTGGAAACATGGAAATGAGAATTGGGAGAAATATTGTAGTTTTGAACGTTGTTGCTGCCCACGTCCAAGTCCCGAGCTTTTTTCAGAGGAAACACAGTCCCAAGGGAGCTAGTTTCTGGGATTTTCAGGGTCATTTCTCTTTCAGGAAACTCAGGAGAATGATCATTTATGTCTCTCACTAGTAGTTCAGCTCGAAATATTTCCAAAGGTTTTTTCAGTAACACTTGGAAATGCATTATACAGGGCTCGGTGGGGCCACACAGCTTCTCCCGGTCCAGCTTCTCATTTAATATCAACTGCCCAGTCTGCAGATCAAGCTGCAAGCCTTGTTCGTTATCCTCAGAAACTACCCGGGCTCCCCGCTCGGCTAGCTCCCCCACTCCCAGCCCTAGGTCATTGGCCAGGTTAGCCACAAAAGAACCTCTCTCTGCTTCCTCCATCACAGAATAGCGACGGGGTTCCCAGCCTGCCAGAGCCACTTCCAGTAAAAGAAGAAGAATCAGGACTTGCCTTTGTTCAGGAAAGCGCTCCCCTGTAGGCTCCATCTTTACTTCTGCACACCTCCCTTTCAAGGAATCGGAGTCAGTGCTACTTCAGGGAGCGATGGGACAGAGGCAGTGATCGATCTGCCCGTTGATAACCTGTCCGGAAATGTAGGAGAATAGCATTCTCCGGAGACACTGGTCCGTGCTCTGCTAACGGACTTCCCCCTTAGGCTGGAAGAGGTCTGAAGTAGCTCGTAGCATTTCATGGGCTTCGTTTCCTTTTTTTGAAGCCTTAGCCTGCAGCGCCACCATGCGTTGTCTTTACTTCGAAACGAATTGCTACAATTGATCTATTCTCCATTCTATTAGGAGTTTGGAAAATGGGAGAAAATGATGTAATCACAATATCACGCAATTATAATTATTAATTTCTTCATTCAAAGGGGTATTTTTGGTCTCTATGTGCCAAATTATGATAAGCATCAGTAAACAACCCAGACATGGTCCCCACCGTCCAGAGCCTGTAGTCTGGGTGGGGTGCTCTGAGGGAAATTGAGAAGTGAAAGAAGACATAATAGGGATCAGTTATCTTATAATAATAATAACCCATAGCCACGTGATTTCTTAACATTTTCTCATCAAAACAAAATGAATTCTTTGATTTCTTTCAAGTTCTAGACAGCCTGTGTACCAGAATTGTGCTCCCATTGGTTGAATTACATCAAGAAAAAGCTACATGTTCATTCCAGGGTGATAGCCTTTCTACATAAAGTCAGAGAGTTACGATTTTATGAAAATTTTAAACTGTGGAAAAAAACATATGAAGGCACTTCCTATATCTCTTACTTTGCTTTTTCTTTTTTTTTCTTTTTCTTTTTCTTTTTTTTTTTTTTGAGATGGGGTCTTGCTCTATTGCCCAGTAGTGAATGCAGTGGCACAATCACTGCTCGTTGCAGCCTCAGCTGCCCAGGCTCAAGCGATCCTCCCACCTCAGCAACTGTAGCTGGGACCACAGTTGCGCATCACCATGCCTGGCTAATGTTTTAATTATTTGTGAAGATGAGGTCTTGCTATGTTGCCCAGGCTGGTCTCAAATTTCTGAGCTCAAGAAATCCTCCCGCCACAGCCTCCCAAAGTGCTGAGGTTATAGGCACGAGTTGCTGTACCTGGCCCTGCCTTGTCTCTCTCAGATTTATTATCATCAGATGTAGTGTAGATGTACTCATTTCATTGTTTCCTTTCTGTTTCAATCTCACGTGTTAGAACTTCATTTTGTTCACTGCTGCATCGCCAATATCTAAAATAATCCCCGGCACACGATAGGTGCTCAATAAATATTTGTTAAATAGATACATCAATGAATCACAATTAATTAAAAAATGCTGACAGATAGGTTCTCCTCCTACTGTAGAAGTCCCCTCTTCTGCTGGGATTCAAGTCCATTATATAAGATGGATAAACAAAGACAGCATGTTCATAAGGTAGGTATTTCCTATGCCCTTTAAATAGTAACGAGAAGTAACTAAGAACAGCCTAAAATGTCATTTCATTAAGTGGCAAAATAACCTAGCTACCCATAAGCAAGGGATATATTATATAATAGAAAGAAACACCATAACAAGATTATCATGACCCTAAATATAATGATTATGTCTCTTTTAGACACACATTTTTCATTGTCAAGGTTTTTTTTACAGTAATGTTATTATGACACTCATGATATTCAAAACACTCATATAATAAAATTTTCTAAGACTTTCTATTAAACATTTCAAAAACTGTACCATTGGAAAGATCCTTCAGTTTTTTTCAAAATTATATATTCTAGAAAACCTAGTGCATGCCCCTTACAGACTACTAATATTTTACAACCTCCTTGATCCCAAATGTTGTCATATTAATATGCAAAGCCACAATGAAAACTTAATAGTAAGAAAGGTCTGACTTACCAACAATGCAAGAATATCTAATATGCTTTTGACAACAAAAACCTCACTTAGGTCTCTTAATTAGAGGAAATTTATTAAAGAGCACATATTTGTCTCCAAAAAACCCAAGGGAAAAGCAGACTTAGGAGGGACTGGAAAATCTAAAACAGGAAAATCTACAACAAGGTCATTCTTTTGATATCTTCTTTTTTCTTGTCTCTCAGTAGATTGATGTCCTGTATTTCTTTTCAGATGTTTAGCCAGATATGACACCACTTTCTGGTTATGTTCCTAACAAAGAGACTATATTGTATCTGGTTTCTAAAGCCATTTTTTTTTTTAAATAGAGAGAATCAGATTAGGCCAGCTAAGATCATCTTATTTTTGTGTTTGAAATCACAGAGGGAGTTGGGTCATATAAAATAAATGTGGCTGCAACATTACACTTCTGCTAAAGACAGGGAGAAGTTTCCAGAAAAAGATCAGGTGGGCTAGATAGACACTACAAAAGGGAGCTATGATTTTTTAAATCTTGAGATAATCTAATAATCATTAAATAATGCTCATATGGCGGGGCGAGGTGGCTCATGCCTGTAATCCCACACTTTGGGAGGCAGAGACGAGTGTATCACTTGAGGTCAGGAGTTTGAGACCAGCCAAACTCCAGGAGCCACTTTGAGTTTGGCCAACATGGTGAAACCCCATCTCTACTAAAACAAGGGGCTTGTAATCCCAGCTACTTGGGAGGCTGAGGCAGGAGAATCACTTGAACCGGGGAAGCGAGGTTGCAGTGAGCGAGATTGCGCCATTGCACTCCAGCCTGGGCGACAAGAGTGAAACTCTGTCTCAATAATAATAATACTAATGCTTATATATGTTATATAATAGAGGTTATTAAAAGAGCAGAAAAGTCTTTAAGTTTGGGAAAAAATGTAGTCTTTCCCACATCATGCTATTGTGAAATAAAACCAATTTTTGCAGACACTTCTCCATTTAAAAATTCAAGACAGGTAAGCATAAGACTGATTAAACAGAGTATGTACTAATAATCACTATATCATCGTTCTTGTCTTCTAAGCATCAAAAGTTTAGAAAAGCTTTCTTTAATGAAACAGAATGGGGCTGGAATCTTCAAATCAACAGCCTGTGATTTTGAAAAGTTGATAAATTGAACAAATATGACTTTTCATTAGTGAGTAAACTTGAAAGTTGTATTCATCAAAATGGACATGATAAAAGGAGACTAAGTATGAACAAATAATCAAAGAAAATGTCTAATCTTAACTAGGAAAATGAAAGCAGCAAAATCTTAGAAAATCTATATAGAACAAAAAACATAACAGAGACTTAATATATTGATAAAGAACTAACCTTTATCCTTAATGCTCTGAAAAATATACAGATTCTTAATTGAATCCAAAACCATTTACAAAGTTGGACTTATCCTACCGTCATTCAGAGCGCCCGGATGCTTAGGGATAACAGACTTCAGGAATTTGAACTCATTTGTTGGGGAGCTTCCAGTCAGACACACTTCATACTGGTACCTCTGGGATAGAGTCCTGGTGCTGCTCATGTCCACCAGATGCCTGGAAAGGGGTCCTCGGGCACCGAGCAGCGACCCACCGAGGCCACCCTGCTCCTCCTACACTGCCGCACCGCCACGAACAGGAGCACTGAGAGAGGAAGAGCGACCACACCAAGGCCAACGCCATCACCAGCTGGACGGTGAGCAAGTCGCCCTGGGCCTGGGCTGGGGCCGCCTCTGGGAGCGCCAGGTAGGACTGGGAGAAGTCATCCACCAGGAGCGCGTGCAGCGTGGCGGTGGCCGAGCGCGGAGGCTCGCCCTTGTCCTTGACCAGGACCACCAGCCTGTGCTTGGCCACGTCGCTCTCGCTCAGCAGCCTGGCCGTGTGCACCTTGCCATTGTGTGCCCACACATCGAACAGCCCGGGCTCCGTGGCCTTGAGTAGCTGGTATGACAGCCAGGCGTTCTGGCCCGAGTCGCCATCCACCGCCACCACCTGGGTCACCAGGTAGCCCGGCTCAGCCGCCCGGGGCACCAGCTCTGTGCAGGGCGCGGAGCCGTTCTGCAGCGGGTACAGCACGAAGGGCAAGTTGTCGTTGGCGTCCAGCACAGCACGCGCACCAGCGCCTCGCTGCTCAGCGCCAGGAAGCCGCGGTCTGTGGCGCCCACGCGGAACTCGAACCCCTGCAGAGACTCGTAGTCCAGCGACCGGAGGGCAAACAGGTGGCCGTTTTCTGTGTTGATGGAGACTAGGGAGGCAAGGGGCAGGTGCGGGTTCGGTGGCGGCAGCAGCGAGTGTGTGACCTGGGTGTTGGTGCCTGTGGCGGTGACGCCGCCAATGTGCAGGGCGGGGCTGTTGTTCTAGCTGACGAACAGGATGTAGGAGGTTTGGGTGAAGGCGGGAGCGTTGTCATTGACGTAGGAGACCAGCACAGTTATGTTGTACTCGGTTTTCAGCCTAGGCGTTCCCTAGTCCAAGGCTGTGATGGTGAGTTGTACTCGGCTCTAAACTCTCTGTCCAGTAGTCCTTCTGTTAACAGCCAGTAGAAATTCTCAACGGAAGGTTTCAGCATGAACGGAACATCATTTTGAATTACGCAAACTATTCTTCCATTTTCCCCAGAATCTCGGTCTGGAATGCTGAAAAGAGCTACCACATCTCGGGAGAATTTTCGCGGATGGGGCTTGTAAATGAAGCCATGGTCAGTTCTGGAGCGTTATCGTTGATATCTACCACCTGTATTATGATGGCGCATTTTCCATAAAGACCTGCCCCATCACAGGCTTTAATATCCACCTCATATGACACAATTTTTTCAAAATCTAATTTTCTGATCATTTTAATTTCTCCCGTTCGTTCATTAAGTGCAAATGTCTTAGAAATCTCTTCATCACCATAAAAAGTGAGTAGAATATTTCACCATTAATTCCCATGTCTAAATCTCTAGCGGAAACAGTGGCAACAAGGGATTCCAGGGGGCTGTTTTCTGATATCTGCACCTGATAGAGTGACAGCACACACTCAAGCACATTGCCATTGATGTCCAAGGTTTCAAGGAGGACCAGAGCAGTTCCAGTTCTGGGAGAAGCCTCGCCATTTACTGCCATGAGAGTTAACCCGAACTCAGCCTGCTCCTCCGGATCCAGGGCTTTGTCTAGAACCAGCTCTGGGTATTTTCTGCCTTCACTGCCATTTTGGGTGAGAACGTGGACATGGGAGTTGGGGTTGATGGTGTAGTTTTGAGTGTTATTGATGCCCACATCCAAATCTTGTGTGTTTTTCAGAGGAAACACAGTTCCTGGAGGAGTATTTTCCATGATTTTCAAAATAATTTCTACTTCTGGGAATACAGGGGAATTGTCATTTATGTCACTGACCAAAAGTTTAAACCTATATACCTCCAAAGGTTCTTCCAGTAACACTTGGAATTGCAGCACACAAGGCTCAGTGAGGTCACACAATTCTTCCTCATTCAGTTTCTCATTTACTTGCAGGTCTCCAGTCTGAAGGTTCAGCTGAAAATATTTTTTTGTTATTGTTAAAAATGACCCGAGCCCTCCGCCGGGATATTTCTCTTACTTCTAGCCCTAGGTCCTTTGCTACATTGGCCACAAAAGAACCGCTTTCTGTTTCTTTTGCTACAGTATAAACATTCCGCTCCGCGCAAGTCTGAGACAGCATAACAAAGAGAAGCAGCACTTGCCTTATTCTAGGAAAATGCTCCTTTTCAGCTCCATTTCTTCAACACCAACAGCATTCAGGGTCTGGATGCCTATGTTGGGTCAGTAGGCAGTCTGCTCTGGGAATCAATCCTTGCCACAACGCAATTTTCTGTTAAGAAAGCCTCTTCTCTTTGATGGGTCTAATGACTGCTAGCCCAGTAGATGAAGAGATTCATTCTAACACTTCAGGGGTATGAACTTAAGTGATATACTAGCTAAAGCTGGTTTATTATGCAAACTCAATAGGTAGCTTAAGGAGTTGTGGATAACTTATTTGTGAATATTGTCTAAGGACTGTGAGCTTGCTATGTTGAATTATTACAGTATCTAAAATAATTTGTAAAGAGCATCACCATCTATTGTTAATAATGAGATACACACATGTTGAAGCTGAGAGTCACTGAAACCTTTAAGAGGGAGACAGCTAAGATCATGGATATAAAGGCTGAAGTTAAAGTAAAAAGTAAAATGCAGAAGAAAATATGTTAAGTTCACCTGAAATAGCAGGTTAAGCATATTCCCAACTGGAGAAGATCTCAACTCATTTTTAGTAAGCAATCATATATCTCTTGTGGATTCATTGGAATCCTGAAACCCTAGCATGGAACTGAAATTCTTACTTCTAAGGAAAGAGAAAACATTTTCGGGGAGGAGACTTGGGGGTCTTCCCAACTCTGCCAACTTTAACCAATGTTCTACTCACAATGTTTAAATAATATACACTATTATGTGTTCTGGTATTCTAATTACCTAGCTAACTGAGAAAACTAAGGATGAGCCAAGTGTAAGAATTGTGGTTTATATTGGTTTCTCTTAAGGTATAAATAGCTCAAATCAACATTCTACTTTAGAATGTTTTCTTCTATACAAACAAATTTGATTAAACTTTCAAAATATGAGAACATGCCAGTCACAGTCAAAATCTGATGGACAATTTTCCTTATAGAAATATATTGGTCATGGATCCAAATTCACTATTATGTGTCCAAGAAAATGCGTCCTGAATGTCTATGCATTTTTTAATATTAATGGGATAGAAGCTTGTACCTATGTCAGTAACCTAATGGATCAAAGTTAGTTTTTCATTCCCATCTTTCTTCTCTTGGTTAAAGTTTCTCCTTTCTAAGATCTTAGCTCCTAGGCTTGGCAGAAACTTAAATTTTTTCATGAGGTTTTCTAGCAATAGGGTATATTAATTAAATGTTTATTACTATAACTGAAATCATGAGTCAATCCATATTATCCATAAATTGGGATTATTTATGGAGCAAGAAGATTTTACATTACATGACAAAAATAATTTTGTTCACGCTGAGCTTAACAAGCAATTTTTAAAAGAAAGAGTCTGCTAAGGAAGGTATGATGATCCTGAGAAAAGGTACAGAAACCTAAAACTTAACAATTCTAGTGTTATTATTATTATTTAAACTAAAAGTATTATTTAAAAGTAATCCTGGGACATATAAAATAATGGAGGGAAAGTTAAGTTAATGAGACATTTCATAAAGCCCTTTGTAGCATTTTTCTGTTGAAAGACCTCATAAATTATTTACAAATTTAAATTTTATTACATAAGCCTCTAGTATATATTTGTTATCTCTAGGCTTGTACATCCTGTATTTCATTCATTAAGTTAACATTAGAAGCATGCAATAAAAGACCAGGGTTTCAAGGTAGATAGTCTGAGTACTCAAGGTTGTACAAACCTTTCAAGTCTCTTCTGATTTCAAGAAATCCCACTTCAAGATAGGTTAAACAAAAGAATTTTACTATTAGCAATGGAGTCTTACTGTAGAACCCAAGGGCAATTAAACATTGGGGACTTAGGAGGAACTGAACTTAGGTGGACAGGTCTAGAACTAAGTAGCTATTTTAGTCTCTACTGTTTTCTAGGCTTCTGCCTTCTCCACTCTTATTCCTTTTCACTTTTACTTTCCTTCCATTTTCTCTCCCTCTTTTTCTCTCTATCTAGAAACTTATAAACATGGCTACCTCAGCACACGTTCAACATTTATTCAAGAGGAAAAAGTAGATGAACTATATCTCAATCACAAATTTAGGGGTTTGGAGAATGTAGCTATTCCAGCTTAAATTAGGAATCTATCACAGGACCAATAAAAAGTGATCAGGGCTCTTGCCTATAATCCCAACATGTTGGGAAGCTGATGTGGTAGGATTACTAGAGCCCAGGAGTTCAAGACTAGCCCATGTGACATGGCAAGACCCCACTCCTTAAAAAATATATGGGGGGGAGGTGTAAGAAAAGAAGGCCTGCAATGGAATAAGCATCACACTAGTGATCGCCTGTCTTGGGTAGTATAGAGAAGTTCTCAGACAAGAAAGGAGCATGAGCTGGATATATACATCTTAATCCAAACAAGGTTTTGAATATATTTAAATAAAACAACATCTACTAGCATATATATGGTTCACACATAATTATGAAAAAAAAAAAAAAACCCTCAGTACAGGAAAAATTCTCTGCAATGTTTGCCAGAAAAGTAGAATGAAAAGATTATAGGTTTTAAAAAAAGAAACCTAAATTAGATAACATCTTAGAAACCAACCTAACCAGATAACAAGCAATTATGTTTTTGTTAATATCATGCATTTACTTCTATAATAATATTCTCAATCATATAAAAACTGCTTTGGTTAGAGGATCCACAGTCAGAACACTCAGAAAATAGGAATGAGCCCAGTGTGCAATTAAACTTGAAGGGAAAATAATGTGTATGTGAACATATTATTTGAGGTTGTATTTCAAAACAATGACTAAGTAAATTCCAGCTTTCAATTTTTTCACGATTAAAACAACAAAAAATAGTCTTAAATTCTTGTAACTTCTGAAAACTCTTGAATAAAATGCAGTTACCCAAAATGAAAAACTCTAAATAACAAAAAGATTTCAAAGAAATAGACTCATTCTAAAAGTTCTGCATCATAATCAGATCCCTAATTGAATTCCATGCCATTCAGAAAGGTGGGGCTTTCTCCATTTCGCTGTCCCGGGGCAGCAGATTGGGAATTATCGGCTTCAGGAACTTGAACTCATTTGTCCCGGAGCCTCCTGTCAGACACACCTCGTACTGGTAGCTCTGGGATAGGGTCCCGGTGCCGCTCACGTCCACCAGATGTCCTGGAAAGGGGCCCTCGGGCACCGAGCAGCGGCCCACCGAGGCCGCCCTGCTCCTCCTGCACAGCCGCACCGCTACGAACAGGAGCACCGACAAGAGGAAGAGCGAAGACACCGAGGCCAACGCCACCACCAGGTAGATGGTGAGCGAGTCGGCCTGGGCCTGGGCCGGGGCCGCCTCTGGGAGAGGCAGGTAGGGCTGGGAGAAGCCGTCCACCAGGAACACGTGCAGCGTGGTGGTGGCCGAGCGCGGAGGCTCGCCATTGTCCTTGACCAGCACCACCAGCCTGTGCTTGGCCGCGTCGCGCTCGCTCAGCAGCCTGGCGGTGCGCACCTCGCCATTGTGCGCCCACACACCGAACAGCCCGGGCTCCGTGACCTTGAGCAACTGGTAGGACAGCCAGGCGTTCTGACCCGAGTCGCCGTCCACTGCCACCACCTTGGTCACCAGGTAGCCCGGCTGGGCCGCCCGGGGCACCAGCTCGGTGCAGGGCGCGGAGCCGTTCTGCAGAGGGTACAGCACGAAGGGCGAGTTGTCGTTGGCGTCCAGCACCAGCACGCGCACCAGCGCCTCGCTGCTCAGCGCCGGGGAGCCGCGGTCTGTGGCGCCCACGCGGAACTCGAACTCCTGCAGGGCCTCGTAGTCCAGCGACCTGAGGGCGAACAGGTGGCCACTGTCTGCGTTGATGGAGACCAGGGAGGGGAGGGGTAGGTGAGGGTCCTGGGACGGTAGCAGCGAGTAGGTGACCAGGGCGTTGGTGCCTGAGTCTCTGTCTGTGGCTCTGACGCTGCCGATGTGCAGGGCGGGGCTGTTGTTCTCGCGGACGAACAGAGTGTAGGAGGTTTGGGTGAAGGCGGGGGCGTTGTCATTGACGTCGGAGACCAGGACAGTTATGTTGTGCTCGGTTTTCAGCCTGGGTGTCCCCAAGTCGGTCACGGTGATGGTAATGTTATATTCATTTCTGATCTCTCTGTCCAGTGGGTGCTCTGTTACCAGAGAGTAAAAATTCTTGAAGGTAGGCTTCAAGACAAAGGGGAGGTTGTCCTGAATTGAGCAAACCATTCTCCCATTGTCTCCAGAGTCTTGGTCTCGTATGCTGAAGACAGCGACCACCATCTCAGGTGAAGAGTTTTCCGGTATGGGACTGGTAAGAGATGTCATGGCTATTTCTGGCGGGTTGTCATTCACATCTACAACCCGAACTAAAATGTTTGATTTTCCAGAAAGGCTCCCACTGTCAATGGCCTGAATGTTTATGATGTAAGATTGAATAATCTCGAAATCTAGAGGTGCTTTTAAATAGACTTCGCCAGAAATTGGATGGATTTCAAATGTTTTCCGTACATCTCTGGAGACATGGGAAAATGAATAAGACAGTTCTCCATTTATTCCTGCATCTAAATCTGTAGCAGACACTTTGATGATCAAGGAGTCCAGAGGGCTGCTCTCAGGTACATGAACTTCATAGACTGGCTTCTCAAATTCAGGGGCATTGTCATTGACGTCCAGGACCACAACGTTAATCAGTGTAGTCCCAGACCTGGGCGGAGACCCGCCATCCACGGCTGTTAGCGTTAAACTAAGCTCAGACTCCTTTTCTCGATCCAGGGATTGGTCCAGTACCAACTCTGGATATTTTCTGCCCTCATCACTGTGTCGTAATTTAAGGTGGAAATAGGGATTGGGACTTATTGTATAGTTTTGAACACCATTCTTTCCCACATCCAAGTCCTGAGCACTATCTATTTGGAATACAGTTCCTAGAGTAGTACCTTCGGAGACTTTTAGAAGTATATGATTATTTAGGAACGTGGGAGTGTGATCATTTATGTCTTTGACCAAAAGCTCAGCCCGAAAAAATTGCAACGGATTTTCAAATAACACCTGGAAATGCAATATACAAGGCTCTGTGAGATCACAAAGTGCCTCCCGGTCCAGCTGCTCGTTTAAGAGCAAGTCGCCATTTTGTGGATCCAATCGCAAATAAGGTTTATAGTCGTCAAAGATGACTCTGGCGCCCCGTGCAACCAGGTCTTCCACATCCAAACCCATGTCTTTCACCACGTTGGCTATAAATGTGCCGACCTCCATTTCCTCTGCTGTGGAATAGCTCCAGGTCTCAGAACACACCAAAGACCCTCCCAGGAAAACAAAGAAAAGCAGCACTTGCCTTGTCCGCTGAGCTCTTCCCTTTCCCGGCTCCATGGCTTCTTAGCCAAACGTCTTTCTGGCGAAAACGTTTCAACTCAGTCTCTAGCAGCTGTTAAAGTTGCTCCTCTCACCTGTCAGCCTGGACCTTTGGGAATCTAGAAACTCGTAATCCTGTCGCGAAGGTGTTGATGGTGCCCTACCTTTTGAAAGCCTCTTTTCTCCTGGTTTCCCAGCGCTTTCAGTTCCCATGGTTAAGGGAAACCAGAGCATCTGCTGTTACAAAAAATTCACCATCTTATCCTGCAGCGCCACCATGCGACTCTGCAGACTTTCAGGTTTTAGATAAATTCCAATATGTTTCAGACAAAATATTAGTTTTTCTTGAGTGTTTGTCAATAAATTTAAATTATATTCTCCTCCTATATGCCTATTTTCCGAGTTGCATTTTTGTGATATGTGATGCTATTACCTTTCCATCATCAGCCACAATCTGCTACAGCTGTGGTATAGATGTAAGAAGCATATTTAAGATGTAGCCCCTGCCTCAAACGAGTTATGATCTCTCTGTGAAGACAATATATTAAACAACTAAAGATAGTGAAGAATACTCTCACATGTAATTGACTTAGTAGGCAAGAGATTTTTAGGAAAATTGGAAATGAGAATTAGAGGTCTTAGCTGTCTCCACAACTACTCAGAAAAGAGGAATGAGATCATCTACTTGAAAATGAACCTGGTATACGAAAACAGTTGCTTTGGAAAGGTTGGACATTTTGAGCTGCATAAATGGTACCATTTATTTAGGGATACTCAGTAGGAGACTTAGCTGGCAGGAGTAGAAAATAAATGCTCAAAAGTAGTGAGTAAAGTAAAACATTTCTGGTTTTTAATGTGAGAGCAAGTCCAGTTAAACATTTTTTTAAATGTGAACAAATTAGACCTCAGTTTAGTTGTGAAACTGAATTTCATCATTTGCAGACCCAGGCTTTCCATAGGCACAATTCTAAGTATGTCTATCTATCTATTAATTAATTAGTTTAGCAGATAGTTATTGAGAATATACTTTGTGCAAGGAATGGTCATAAGTGTTAGGGATAGAATGGTAAACAGACATAGTTTCTGCCACGCAAGAGGGAGACAGAAAAATGACCACATATTTTAAATAGAACACAATGAATGTCATGATAAAGAAAGTTCATGCTACTACAAGGGCATAGATGATGGTTATCTAACCAGAATTTGGAAATACGAGACAAATTTTTCTGGAGAAAGTATATTCTAAAGTGATACATTAAAAATTAGTAGGAGTACTTTAAACAAAAATTGGGTATGGGGTAAAATTTTTCAGGAAAACTAAAAACAAGATTGTGCAAATCCAAATAAAGAGAAATATTTGGAAGAAATAAAATAAAATCAATATGGCTAAGGCATAGATCAAGAGGAGAGAAATGGTAAGAGCTGAAATTGGAAAGATAAGAAAATATTTTGTAACTATGTCAAGGAATTTGGACTTTACGTCAGTAGAAATGTAGGGTTATTAAAGGGATTATAATTAAAACAGAAAAGTGACATGATTATGTTTCTACTTTTTAAAAACATTATCCTGTTTCAGAGTTGAGAATAAATTAGAGAGGAATAAGATTAAAGGTGAGAGATTGATTACAAATGGTTGCAATAATACAAGTAAGAGGAAACATTGGCCTCAACTAGAAATGCAGTGAAGGGGTTGTATTAGAATGATAAAACAATAGGGTATATGGTGATAAACATAGAAGGAGTGGGTTAGAAAGGCATGAAGGTAAATGTACTTTGTCTTCAGGCGTAGGCAACTGAGTGACTGTTGGTTCTATTAACTAATAAACACAGAAAGAGCAGAAGAAAGAGGAACAGATATGGAACTGGAGAAGGTATATTTAGTTTTGAGGAAGGCAACAATTTTAACTTAAAACTGTTGAGTTTGAGCATCCATATAGATAGTTATATAAATTAGCTTCTATTACATAAATGTAGTTGAGGAAAGACATTTGGGCTATAGAGTCACATTTGGGATTTATTGGCATAAATGGTGATTAAGTCTCTTCAAGAAAGATAATACGTTGCAGATTAAAAGAAGTATATTTGAATTTGTGACTTCAGACATGACGTAGTTTTCAGAGACTACCATCTCCAGAGAGAGGCCATGATTATAGGTGACTAGGTTAGAGTAGAAGTGAGTGTCATTAGAGATGAAGAAGGCTAGAAACAGAGGTAGGTCAAACTCTTGGACTCAGAATTGTTGCAAGGGATGGGCAAAGAAGAAAATTAAAAGAAGTCACATTTAAGAGATGAAATGCCTTTACACTACTTCTTTCTTATCATCTGGAATAATTTAAAATTAAACTGATACCAAGTTGATTTCATACTCTCATTTAATGGCTCTTACATGCAAAGATCATTTAGGTAGAAAGGTTTGCTAACTTCCTTCAGTACACTAAAGATACCTTTCTATTATTTTCCATTGCTACTGTTGAGAAACATGGAGCATAGCTGTCAGTCTGTCATGTGTTTGAGGGTTCAATGTCCTCTTCCCATGGCTTTTGAAAAAAAGATTTCTCTCTTTCTTTGGTTTTCTGAGCTTTCAATATAATGTTTCTAGATATGAATATCTTTTAAAATTTATCCTGTTAGGTTTATTTAGGTCTCTTAAATCTGCTTATTGATGGTTTCATCAATTTTGAAGAATTCAAATTATTATTTCTTTAACTATTGCTTCTGATACAATTTTTCTCTTATCTCCTTGGGTTCTGGTTAAATATATGTTAAGCTTTTTTACTTTGTCCTCTGTTTCTAATATTCTCTTCTGTATTTTTCATCTTATCAACTTCATGACCTACATATTGGATAAATTATATCCTTGTCTATCTTTCTCTTAAGTAATTATTTGTTTAGCTGTATCTAATTTTCTATTAAATTTTCTAGTTGGTTTAAAATTTTGATCATTATAGTTTTTCATTTCTAGGAGTTCTATTTGTTTTCTTATCTGTCAAATTTTACAGTATTTTTCCTTGTACACCTTCAAATTTAACTTTTATTTCAATTAAATTACCTAGCATATTATAGACTGTGTCTGATAATTACAATATTTGAAATGCTTACAAGTTTATTTTTATGTTCCTTTCCTCTGCTGGCTGTCACTCATAGTGTCATGTTCCCTTGTGTATGCACTTATCTTCGACTGTTTATGTTAAGAACATAAAAAACTAGTTGTACGAATGATTTGAGGCTTAGAGTGAATAAACATTCAAACATTCAAAACTGTAAGAAGTCACATTCACATTCACTATAAGAAGTCAGATTTCATTAAAGATCTGCATTTGATTCTATCAGTTCCTGGAGCACTACCTGTCAATGATCACCTTAAATCAAGTTTAAGGCTAAAAATCAAGTTAAAGGCTAAAAATCAAGTTCAAGGCTGAAATTCCCCACAACGGCTCATGCATTTCCAGTTTACTCTCACTCCAAGGGTTTGGCTCTTAGGGGTCCATGCTTATTAACAGAGGTTCAAGTTTTCCAGGATTCCCTAGGAAAAAGTAGATTTTGGACTTGTTTATCTCCCTGGGTTTCCTTTTAACATTAACTCTAACCTGACAATGTATTAATGTCTTAATAGCTAATTGTTTTCAGTGAAATCATTGTGCTACATAATTTTTATCATCCTTGTTAAAAATGTGAAGTCTCAGGGATATTGTTGCAACTAAAAATTACAAGTAAACTCTTAGCTTTCATGTTCTATGGGCAACTGATTATTTTGGAAGGCAACAGAAATAATACGTATTTTTAAACAACTTCAGCTGATCAATACTAAATCAATTCTACAATGACATAATGAATTTAAACAATCTCTTGGAAGAGACAACTGCCATTTACATTGGTATTCATTCTCACTTCTTTCTATACCCCTTGTTCCTCTATATATACATAAATAGCTTTCCTATATTCTCTCTTCTCTCCCTTCATAATGTGTATTAATATATTTGCATATTTCTATAAATATAAGATATTGTGTATATCACTGTACTGTAAATCTTTGTCTCTTTTTTCTTTTAAAACATTTGAGATTTATTCATGTGATTACGTGTCTAGCTAACTCCTTTTGATCACTGCATAATAATCCTTCACTAACATATTACACATTTTATCAATTGCTTTACTGATAGATGTGCAAGTGGAGTCCTATTCTTCATTTTCCCAAGATGAATATTCTTATATACATCATTTTGTAAAGCTCTGTAAGAGTTTTCTGGCTTATACACTCCAATAAAATTGCTGAATTGTGGAGTACATATATATATTAAATTTTACTAAATACTATCAGAAAGGTCTCTAAATAGGCTGTACATGTGATTTCCTATTATTCCACTTGATATTACCCAAATCTCTCATCTTTACTAATTTTAGTGTATGTTTCACCAACTAAAAGGGTTGAACTTCATTTAAAGCTATTTTCAGACTTTCTGTTTTCCCTTTTTTTGAATTTCCTTTTCCTTTGTCTTGAAAAATCCTGTTGTGTCTCTGGCTTTGTTGTTGTTGATTTGCAAGAGTTATTTGAATAATGTAAATATTAATCTTGTCAGTTAAAATACTGCAGGTGGCTTCTCACTGTCATCTTTTAGTTTGTCTGTGCTATCATTTAATTTTGAGGCAGTAATATTCATCAGTTTGTATTGTTCTTTTTTGTACTTTAAAGCTTTGTTAAGAAATCCAAACCCAAACTAAGATGATATGAATATTTTTTACCTAGATTTATTTTGTCTCTTCCAATTCAAATATTTCAAATTCACCTATTACATACATATGAAGGTTGTTTTTATATGACATGAGATAGGGATTTTGTTTCTGCATATAGTGAGCCAATATCCGCAATAACATTTGCTAAATAATCTCTCTTCTCCACCAACCCCAGTTATTATGATACCTCCTCTATTGTGACCAAGTTATCTTACATAAAAGGATCTGACCCTGGATTCTATTCTATCTGGTAGTCTACGAGTCTGTTCCTAAATCATTCAGATAGATTTACCTACTTCATATTTGTAGTATGTACTAATATCTATAATGTAAGGCATTCCCTCATATTTCCTTTTAAAAATTATCCTAGCTCTTCATGCAACTTGATATTCTATATTAATATTAGAAACCATTTTTAGATCCTTAACTACTTATGATAGATTTCACTGAAATTGCATTGAATTTATAAATTATTTTGGGAAGCATAGATCTTTCTTAAGTTGTTCTATCAAGGAACTAGCATCTGTCTCAATTAATTCAGACATTTAATTATTTCATTTAATGTTTTATTGACATCATTCACTTTTCCATAAAGGTTTTATGACTTCTTTGTTAGCCTAATTTCTAGAAACATTATAGTTTCAATACTATTATAAATTTTCATTTATAATTGATAATACTGAGGATAAAAATACACTACTTTTATTTCTCTTTCCATTTCACTTTTTTCTACTTTCTTATTCTAGTCTTTCTTCTCTCTTTCTTTAGTTTTTACTTACTTCAGTTTTTACTTTAGCAGTGACTTTCAGGAGCATAGTTTTGCCTCTTATGACTCTGAGGGAAAAAGGGGACCCAAACATCTTTTCAGGATTTTATTGTTTAAATGTCAATTTAAAGAAATCCACACAACTAATAATTATTTGTTACAATGAAAAATAAAATCAGTGAAAATTGCATGAAACAGAGGAAAAAAAATCTAAGGAAATTGGAATTTGTTTGACTTATTTCACAATGGCAAGTGAAATTCCATTTTACTACATCATCTGGTCTGTAATAGTATTTAATCTTGTAAGAGCAATTTCAAAATGTATATGCACACTAGCCCTATATCCATACTACTTTCTAGTTATCAAAATCTCTATCTATAATCTTCTATATAACTTTCTTTTAGAGTTGAGATATAATATGTAACATGATGTGGCATCTATAAACCATAAATGCCTGCTCATTCCTTCTTTGTAGGCATCTGAGAGAGGCCACAAAGTATTAACGATATTTTATATTTACTCAATAATTAATAGGAAAGTGAAACTGAATCGTTTTCTTTAACAGTTTGAATCTTCATTTCAATTTCTTACGAAGTTCTTGCTTTGTACTCATCTGATGGAAGGCTATTTTACCCAGGATAAGACCCTAAATTATTTTCTGCTTTAGAAATAAACAATACAAGATTTAAGCTAGTAAATAGGGTGTATTTAAAGAAAACTAGGCTGGGCGTAATGGCTCATGCCTGTAATCCTAGCACTTTGGGAGGGCAAAGCAGGTGGATCACTTGAGTTCAGGAGTTCCAGACTAGCCTGGGCCACATGGCAAAACTCCATCTCTACCACATATACAAAAATTTAGCTGGGCGTCATGGCGGGTGCCTGTAGTTTGAGCTATTTAGTAGGCTGAAGCAGGAGGATTTCTTGAGCCCAGGATGTCAAGGCTGCAGTGAGCCAAGGTCCTGCCACTACACTCTAGCCTGGGCAACAAAGTGAGACTTTATCTCAAAAAACAAAGACAAAAGACTAGCTAAGATGGGCAGATCTCTTGAGCCAAGGAGTTCCAGACCAGACTGGAAAACATGGCAATATTCCGTCTGTACAAAAAACTTACAAAAGAATTAGCCGGGCTATGGTCGCCTGTGCCACTGGTCCCAGCTACTCAGGAGTCTGAGGCAGGAGAATCACCTGAACCCAGGAAGTCAAGGCTGCAGTGAGCCATGACGGTGCCACTGCATTCCAGCCAGGGCAATGGAATGAGACCCTGTCTCAAAAAACATAAATAAATAAAATTAAATTAAGAAAACTAAAGAGTGACAGCAAAGCCCAGAGCATTATAAGACTCTTCCTCCACAACAGGATTATCAACAAAAGTAGTTACAGAAAAAATTACTTAAGAAATTAATAATTTCCAATGTGACCACTTAAGTTTCATCACAAAGTAAATATTTGAAAAACTTATAAGGTTCTCCAGAACTGAAAATGGAGGGATAGCATCTTTTTTATCCTTTTTAAAGAACATTTTCAGAGAGAATAGTGTGATAAATGCACTATATTTTCGACCCAGATTCAGCAACACTTTTTATTTTTACTTTATGTTTTGATGGTGTCTAGATTTAAGTTACATATATAATGACATTAGCTCTTAATACTTTAGTTTGCATATCCAAATAATTGAGAACATTGTCTTACATAACGATACCATTATCACAGCAAAAATAGCAATAACTCCATTAATATAACATTTTGACCAAATAAATGAAAAACCAGAAAACACAGATTACATTTCCATGTCATTATAGCCACTAATAAAGATTTTTAAAGAAACTGTGAGAAAAACAAGAGCTATAATCATGCATGCAACTACAATACAACCAAAAATCCACAAAAGATTATGCAAAAAGTAGCATCAGCTTGCAAAAAATAACTAAAAATTAGAAATTTAAAATAAATTGTTTTATTCTATGTTAAATCCAAAGCTATTTCGAAAGTTCTCAATTTCCCCCATATTCTTACCAGTGTCATGAACTTGAAAATTGGGGATAATCGGCTTCAGAAATTTGAACTCATTTGTCCCGTAACCTCCTGTCAGACACACCTCGTACTGGTAGCTCTGGGATAGGGTCCCGGTGCCGCTCACGTCCACCAGATGTCCTGGAAAGGGGCCCTTGGGCACCGAGCAGCGACCCACCGAGGCAGCTCTGCTCCTCCTGAACAGCCGCACCGCCACGAACAGGAGCACCGACAAGAGGAACAGCGACGACACTGAGGCCAATGCCACTACCAGGTAGACGGTGAGCAAGTCGGCCTGGGCCTGGGCGGGGACCGCCTCAGGGAGAGGCAGGTAGGGCTGCGAGAAGCCGTCCACCAGTAGCACGTGCAGCGTGGCGGTGGCCGAGCGCGGAGGCTCGCCATTGTCCTTGACCAGCACCACCAGCCTATGCCTGGCCGCCTCACGTTCGCTCAGCAGCCTGGCGGTGCGCACCTCGCCATTGTGCGCCCACACACCGAACAGCCCGGGCTCCGTGGCCTTGAGTAGCTGGTACGACAGCCAGGCGTTCTGACCCGAGTCGCCGTCCACCGCCACCACCTTGGTCACCAGGTAGCCCGGCTCGGCCGTCCGGGGCACCAGCTCGGTGCAGGGAGCGGAGCCGTTCTGCAGCGGGTACAGCACGAAAGGCGAGTTGTCGTTGGCATCCAGCACCAGCACGCGCACCAGCGCCTCGCTGCTCAGCGCCGGGGACCCGCGGTCTGTGGCGCCCACGCGGAACTCGAACTTCTGCAAGGCCTCGTAGTCCAGCGATCGGAGGGCGAACAGGTGGCCGTTGTCTGTGTTGATGGAGACCAGGGAGGCGAGGGGCAGGTGCGGGTCCTGGGACGGCAGCAGCGAGTAGGTGACCTGGGCGTTGGTGCCTGAGTCTCTGTCTGTGGCGCTGACGCTGCCGATGTGCAGGGCGGGGCTGTTGTTCTCGCGGACGAACAGGGTGTAGGAGGTTCTGGTGAAGGCGGGAGCGTTGTCATTGACGTCGGAGACCAGCACGGTTATGTTGTACTCGGTTTTCAGCCTGGGTGTCCCCAAGTCTGTGACGGTGATCGTGATGTTGTACTCTGCTTGGCTCTCTCTGTCCAGTGCTTTTTCAGAAACTAGAGTGAAAAAGTTCTTGAAGGTCGGTTTCAGGAAAAAGGGGAGGTTATCTTGAATAGAGCAAATCATCCTCCCATTGTCTCCAGAGTCTTGGTCTACTACACTAAAAAGAGCTACTAGAGTCTCTGAGGCATTCTCTGGAATTCTCTTTGTAATCGATGATATGGTCACTTCTGGTGGATTGTCGTTTATATCCATAACTTTAACTAGAAGGGTGCATTTTCCTGAAAGACCCCCACCATCTGTTGCCTGAATATTTATAGTGTAGGACTGTATCACTTCAAAATCCAGGGGTGATCTCAAATTAACTTCCCCAGATATTGGATTAATTTCAAATGTTTTACGAATATCTTCTGATGCATGGAAAAATGTGTAAGATATTTTCCCATAGTTTCCTGCATCCAGATCCTTAGCTGAGATGGTGACAATCCAGGAGCCAATGGGTCTATCCTCGGGGACTTGCACCTCATAGAGACTCTGAGGAAACTCAGGGGCATTATCATTGATGTCCAACACCTTAATGAGAACCAAAGTTGTCCCAGACTTGGGCGGGGATCCACCATCCAGTGCTGTGAGTGTTAATCTGAGTTCAGCTTCCTGTTCATAATCTAAAGCTCTATCTAGGACCAGCTCTGGGTATATCTTTCTGTCACTACTGTCTGGAATTTTAATGTGGAAGTGAGAATTGGGGCTAATTGTGTAGTTTTGGAGACTGTTGCTTCCGACATCCAAATCTTGAGCACTCTCCATTAGGAATGTAGTTCCAATAGTGGTACCTTCTGATATTTTAATAAGTATTTCCTTGTCTAGGAATGTAGGGGAGTGATCATTTATGTCTTTGACATGCAGCTCAACCCGAAAAAACTGTAAAGGGTTTTCCAAAACCACCTGAAAATGCAGCACACAGGGCTCGGTGGAGCCACACAGCTCATCTCGGTCTAGTTTCTCATTTAGGAGCAAATCCCCAGTCAGCAAATCAAGGTGCAAATACTTTTTATTATCATCAGACACTACCCGGGCTTCACGTGAAGACAGCTCCTCCACCCCCAGCCCTAGGTCCCTCGCTAGATTAGCCACAAAGGAGCCAATTTCTGTTTCCTCTGCCACAGAATAGTGTGCAGATTCAGTATCTGCCCGAGACAATCCCAGCAAAACAAGGAATATTAGAACTTGCCTTTTTCGTAGATCGAGTGACCCTCTGATCTCCATGGTTCCTTTAGGCAACCTCTTGTGGAAAAACTGAAGCTCAGCCCTAATTTTGGAAGCTGAAGCTCTGGTTTTTAATAGGAACCCCCTGGACAGTGTATCCTCCAGCAGCTCTGTAGGCAAAGCTCCTTTAATGCCTGTCTTTTCAGTGGGTTGGATGCTTTCTGTTCTGAATAGCGAAGCTCACTGTGCCAGCCTATGTACAGTTTTCGTCTTATCCTGTAGCGCCACCATGTGTCTCTATGTTTTTCTTTTTTTTCTTTTTCTTTTTTTTTCATTAAAAAGTTTTCCTCTTTGAAAAAGTAAATCATAAATACATCCGGAACATTCAAAACAAATCCCAGACAACATTTTTTTTTACCTTTAAATACTTCACTAAGTATTTCTAATAGATAAGGCATTCTAAAAGATAATTGCAATATAACGTTCACAATCAACAACTTGAGCAATAATTCCTCGATGTAATTTATCCTGCATTTGGTTTTCCCCAGTTCTCTCCAAAACGTCCTTTGCTGATGTTTTGTTTGAATTTGAATCCAGAAAATGTCTATACACTGCATTATCACTGTTTTGAATGCTCGACACTAAAGGATCTGTTAAAATATTCTGAACTGAAGAAATAATTTTTTATTTAAGTCATTTCTTGAGTAATTACAAATATATTCTCTCCTTCACTCTTGTAAATACTTGTTGTCAATCATAGTTAGTAATGTCATTACTTTTTTCACTTTCATATTTTGAAAATACAAAGAAGGACATGGCACAAATAAGCTAGAGATAATCCTTGCTCTTATGGAGCTCACAAGCTAGAAAAATTGGCAGACAAGTAAATGAAGTATGTCATAATGTATGCATTTGTAAAAAGTAATATAGAAATATCTAGAAAGGGCCTCTTGTACCTATGGGCTGCATACTTTAGTGCTTAGGAATATGGGATCTGGAACCAAATTATCAATATTAGAATCCTGGTTATGTGACTCACTATAAGCTTGGGCAAGTTATAGATATCTTTGTTTCCTCACCTGTAAAATGGGGTAATAATAATATTTGCCTCCCATGATTATTATCATAGGCATCTAGTGAATTAATATTTACCAAGTGGTTTGTAAGTGCTGGTTAAGTGTCTGTCAAAAATAAAATAATTAAGATCTAAATAGGACTTGGGACATCAGTGAAAGCTTTCCTGACGTAATGAATAATACATTGTGATCTGAAGGAACTAGCCAGGAGAAGGAGGAATATTTCAGATGGGCATTTTGAGGAACACAGAGAAGTGAAGTATGCCTTGGACTTTAAAAACTGTGGAAAGGGAGGGTTTAATAATGAAATTAGGGTTGAAAGCAGGGTGAGAATGTGAATCATTATACAGGTCATATCATGCGTTCTTGCATTTATCCTAAATGTAATTCAAGTACAAAGATGGGTTTTAAATGTCTGATTAACATGATCACATCTGCATTTAAAAAATCAGTTTGGCTGAAGTATGGAGAATTAATTTCAGGGGGAATGACTGGAGAATCAAGGAGATCAGATAAGAGATGATGGTAGTCTGGAAGAGGATAATGCCAGTGCAGATAGAGAGAAGAGGGATGAGTAGAAAGGTATGAGGAGATGAAATATTTTCAACTGTTGGTTGATAGGTTGCATGGGGAGAAAAAGGGGAAAGACTCAGAGATGATATCACACCTCCGGACTGGGAAACTCGATGACTAGTGGTGTCATTTGCTAGGACAGGGAATGCTAAAAAAACATGATTGGGGTGCAAAAAGATGAAGTGTCAGTTTTGAACATGCTGATATTGAGGTAAGCGCCTGTAGGATGTGTGTTTGTGTGTTTGTGGTGTGTGTGTGTGTGTGTGTGTGTGTGTGTGTGTTTGCCTATAACCAAAGCATAGGAAAAAAACCTGGGCTGACGATATGAACTTTGGGATTCATCAGTATATATGTGTATATATATATGGTGATTGAAACCATGAATGCTCTAGGATAACCAAGCAGAAGTGTGTCAAAGAAGTATAGAAGAGGCTTGGCACAGAAGTCTGAGAAACATCTTCATTTAGAGGAGACAGGGCAAGAAGCATATCTGAAAAGATAAAGAAGGCTCAGAGTTCAAAATCATGAAATCGAAAGCAAATAGCATTTTAAGGACAGGAGGAAGATCGACAGCTGCAAATGCCTCAGAAAAGTCAAGAAAAATAAGCATGACAATTATCCATTGGACTTAAAAAGATGGTCATTGTGGAGGATTCTGATAGATGTCTGACAAAATCTGTTTTCCCTTGCTTCTATAGTAATAGAACTGTACCCAGGTATGTGGCCACGAAGGTAGATTGTGCATCCCAGCCTCCCCTGTATTTGAGTGTGGCCAAGTGAATTAAGTTCTCACAGATGGATTGTGAGCAGAATTTCTGTCTGCCTCTTCCAGTTATAGAACAAAAGTCATCTGAATATGCCTCTTTCTTCCAAGCGAGCTAGAACCCAGATGTGGCAGTGACCCAGATGTGGCAGTGACCCAGCTACACCCATGCAGATTGTATTGCCATAGGGAATGTTGA
This sequence comes from Macaca nemestrina, assembly GCF_043159975.1. Classification (NCBI taxonomy): domain Eukaryota; kingdom Metazoa; phylum Chordata; class Mammalia; order Primates; family Cercopithecidae; genus Macaca; species Macaca nemestrina. Next base: position 39,237,473 of record NC_092130.1, read on the forward strand.
AGAAATTACTTGAAAGAAAATTTCGTTTCGCAAGGACTGTGAGGATCAAAGCTGCCTTACCTACCTAATAATTTTTACATTGGTACTGTCATGTGAAAAAGAGTGACATGTTTACAAGCCACTGTTTCATTGCATCACGTTGGTTCCACAGTATAATCTTACTTAACTTATATGGAAATCTTTGATAACCTTTGCAACAGCAGTTTCAGTAGAATGGTTGTGATGAAAATTAGATTGTACTTTGGTGCAAAGTGAGAGGGATGAGGAAGCAAAAATAAAGTAGACCACTCTTTCGACAATTTTTTTTTTGAGACAGGGTCTCTATCTGTCACCCAGGCTCACCGGCTCACTGCAGCCAGGCTCTCAAGAAATTTGTAAAGAATGAAAAGGTTGTAAAAGGAATAAGAAATACATTGGTATCTGGAGAAGAATTCACTCAGAGGATATTTTAAAGACTAGAGAAACTTGAATATACTTAAAATGCCAATGTGTAATGTTCAGTAGGGAAGGAGAAAATTAAGATACAGAAGGGATAATGCAGGTCCCCTAGAAAAGTTGTTAAAGATGGGATCCAGGCAATGTGTGAAGGGACTGGATTTAGACCAGTGGGAGGGACCTCAGCAGGTGAAAAATATAGATACAGATGCTGTTAAAGCTGTGGAGTAGGGGACAGGAAAATGAATTTCTAGCTGATGGATTCTATTTTCTCAATAAGGTATTAGGCAAGTTCATCTGATAAAACAGGGTATGCAAGTGGTAGGGTAAGAAGTTTAAAGTAAGATAAGTAGGTTTAAAATAGTTGTTGTGGAGAATAGAAAATAAAGCTCGTTAGAAAAATTATAAAAGGAGTTTTTGGTCTCAGAAGCCCAATTAGGTTTGAATATTATACATTTATAGTGGCAGTGGTATTGCTAATTTTGTAAGTTTGGTCTTATAGAGTGCAGCACCCCATGTGTAAGAGAGGAGGAGGACTATATTCATCTGGGCTGGAGTTTCATCAGGTGGTTTAAGTGAAGGAAAATTGAACAAGGGAATTGAGAATATGGGCATGAGAGTAACTGTGAACGGTAAGCCAGGAAATCAACTGGTTAGGAAGGAAATTAAAACAGGAGCATTTGATAGGTAGTATCAGCATCATGGAATGGAGCTCCTGATAAGGTTAAAGACAAGACATGATAGGAACAGCAGAATGAGAAGGTTATAGGCATAGACAATTGTGCTCTCACAGGGAGATAGCTGAAATTATTATATCATATGACAGTTTCTTGGTGGGGAAAAGTACAATATGTAGCCAAGGCGTTAATGACTGAATAATAGGAGTAGAGGTAAAGACTTAGGGACTGAGAGGTCAAGTTGTTAGATTAATCAGTGGGCCCAGGAGTGTTGGCAGAACTTGAAATAGAAAGATAAAGAGAACAATGTGTTTGTAAGATAAAATGTCCTATGTCCCTTTTCCCCCATACTTTTGCCTATTTCCAAAAACGCACAAACAAAACAAAACAAAACAAAAAACAAACAAACAAACAAAAAACACCTGTTTTTTTTTTTTTGTAAGTGTTTTCAAGAGAATCCATTCTCTAAGGCTGGACCATCTCTTGTGTCTCTATTTTCTGTGTCCTTTAACCCCCTCTAGATATAAAATTATGTTCTAAGTTACTTACAACCTATAGTTCTTTCATATAAAATTGGCTGATACAGCTTGATTCCTATGCACTGTTTTAAGTATAACTATAAATGAGGTCTTTGAACTATAAGAGCAAAATTCATTTTTAGCAATACATTCTAGGAGAATTCGTTGGTTATATGTATCTCGGCATTTAAGTTCCTGAATGCCTGGTCACTCTTCATTAGAGCCAGGAAACTCATAGTTCTTTTTATAAAGAGAGGAGTCCTGCTGCTCATCTATCTAGAAAAACTGGAAGTAATAGGACAAGTACTTGGCCCTTTTCTCCACTGTTGCACCTGCTAGATTTTCTGTCTGAGCTGTTCGAACTATTCTTTCCCCCTCCACCAGTAGATGTGAGAAGATCACAGGGAAGCTGCTAGAATAAATCCCACCTTTGGAGGCCAGGAGTTCAAGACCAGCCTGGGCAACATAATGAGAACCCATCTCTACAAAAATCTTTTTAAAAACCTGGGGGTGGTGGCATGTGCCTGTGGTCCCAGCTACTTGGGAGGCTGCAGCAGGAGGATTGCTTGAGCCCAGGAGCTCAAGGATTCAGTGAGCCATGATTGCACCCCTGCACTCCAGCCTAGGTGACTGAGACTCTGTCTCTAAAAAATAAACAAAGAAAGAAAACAGAAAAAAAGAAAAGAATAATTACTCAGTCGACACAGTTCAACAGAACTGGTAGTGAAATCTTAGCAAGAAGTATAAACACTAGGTTGTCTTAGATATGCCATAAAAAGAGATTACTCTCCTTGGCATTATCAACTGACTAATACCCAGTCCCTCTACAATGTTAAGATAAAATTTTAAAATATTTTCAAGAAGCAGTTGAGGCCAGGTGCTCACACCTGTAATCACAGCACTTTGGGAGGCTGAGGCAGGCAGATTGCTTGAGCTTAGGAGTTGGAGACCAGTCTGGGCAATATGATGAAACCTTTTCTCCACTAAAAATGCAAAAATTAGTGGGTGTGGTGGCCTGCGCCTATAGTCCTGCGTACTAGGGAGGCTGAGGTGGGAGGATTGCTTGAGCCCGGGAGGTGGAGGTTGCAGTGAGTGGAGATCGCACCGCTGCACTCCAGTGTGGGTGACAGAACAGGACCCTGTCTCAAAAAATAAAATAAGAGAAGCAATTGAGTCTAGTCTGTGGCACTGAAAGCAGTCATTTTACTCATCCCCATGAATTTCCTCTTTCCCGTGCTTGCTCCGTCTCTTTCATACACACACTTTTTTTGCCTCTATACTTTTACTCATTTTGTTATCCTACATTTTTCTCCCACAACATAGACTTTAGATTTGTTGATAAAAGTCATGAAAAATCTCCTCCAACCTTGAAGTCTTTTTCTTGCACAGTGTGTCAGATCCTTAAAGGGTAGAGTGGTTTAACATGAGACAAAACTACTCCTCTACAATGGTTTGAGTTTTTTTTTTTTAAATTAGAACCCTAAAGGACTCTTTTGATACTATCAATGTTCAACATCTGGTATACTTCTATATGTCTGAGAAAAGTGGTTTTCAAACTTTGGGTTACTACCCATTAGTATACCATTAAATAAACTTAGTGGATCATGACCACATCTGAAAATTGAATAGAATGAAATATATAGGTAATTTCAAATTATATCATAAAAAGACTAAGCATTGTTCACAAGCATTTCTTTCTATTTTGTGTGTTTCAAAATATGTAAAATATAATCTTAACTATTGGTTGCAGTAGAAAAGAGTCTGAAAAGTAGTTTCTGGTGTATATACATTAAATTCTATGATATTACAGGCAAAAAAATTTACACATTAGCACACAACTCCAATTTATGCTATACGAATTATTTGGACACATGCATCTGCATTTGACTAGATTGCATTAAAGCTTTGGTACATTAATTTAAAAATTGTAACTTCATATTCCCAGATTCTGTGAGTGGCCACAATATTAACGTGCCTGCACAATCCTCTCCAGGATGAATGAGGAAAGGATACTGAGAAACTGGTCTTCTGACCCTTTCGAATCAAGTGATAACATTTACAGTTGTATCATAGAATATAGGTTTCCTGGTTTATTGTTGAAAGCAAAAAGCATAGTTAAAGGTTAACTAAAAATGCACTGGATTTAAAAAAAGAAAAATTATATATCTGAATACCAATCATTATTTTAAGGCTGAAAAAAAGAGAAATGAAGAAATGCTGGAAAATGTGAATCCCTTCCAAATTGCTCTATTTAATTTTACCATAAGCATAACAGTGGGTGAAGTTCAACTAAAGATAGGGGCATGAAAAAAAATGTGATTTGGTATTGCTCTTTAGGGAGGCAAATTAATTACAATTTAAGACCATCTAGGTTAAAGAATGAATTGCTATCTTTTAAGAACTGGGAATAAAAGTGAATGTTCACTTAATAGCAAAGGGAGAAAGAACATGAGAAAAATCAAGAGTAAATCAGTACAGTTTTAAATACACACAAATTGGGGGAAATAAACATTGGCATAGAAATGCCATAAAGTAAAATACCTATGGAATATAAAAGTCGACTATGGTCACTGAATATTGAACCCAAAGTCATTGGAGAAGGTAGCATTTCCCTGTATTTCTTTCCCAGGGCACTGGGGAGGGAAGTTGGGGATAATAGGCTTCAGGAACTTGAACTCATTTGTCCCTGAGCCTCCTGCCAGACACACCTCATACTGGTAACTCTGGGATAAGGTCCCGGTGCCGCTCACGTCCACCAGATGCCCTCGAAAGGGGCCCTTGGGCACCGAGCAGCGACCCACCGAGGCCGCCCTGCTCCTCCTGCACAGCCGCACCGCCACGAACAGGAGCACCGACAAGAGGAACAGCGACGACACCGAGGCCAACGCCACCACCAGGTAGACGGTAAGCGAGTCGGCCTGGGCTTGGGCCGGGGCCGCCCCTGGGAGAGGCAGGTAGGGCTGGGAGAAGCCGTCCACCAGGAGCATGTGCAGCGTGGCGGTGGCCGAGCGCGGAGGCTCGCCATTGTCCTAGACCAGCACCACCAGCCTGTGCTTGGCCGCGTCGCGTTCGCTCAGCAGCCTGGCGGTGCGCACCTCGCCATTGTGCGCCCACACACCGAACAGCCCGAGCTCCGTGGCCTTGAGCAACTGGTACGACAGCCAGGCGTTCTGGCCCGAGTCGCCGTCCACCGCCACCACCTTGGTCACCAGGTAGCCGGGCTCGGCCGCCCGGGGCACCAGCTCGATACATGGCGCAGAGCCGTTCTGCGGCGGGTACAGCACGAAAGGCGAGTTGTCGTTGGCGTCCAGCACCAGCACGCGCACCAGTGCCTCGCTGCTCAGCGCCGGGGAGCCGCGGTCTGAAGCGCCCACGCGGAACTCGAACCCCTGCAGGGCCTCGTAGTCCAGAGACCTGAGGGCGAACAGGTGGCCGTTGTCCGCGTTGATGGAGACCAAGGAGGTGAGGGACAGGTGCGGGTCCTGGGGCGGCAGCAGCGAGTAGGTGACCTGGGCGTTGGTGCCTGAGTCTCTGTCTGTGGCGCTGACGCTGCCGATGTGCAGGGCGGGGCTGTTGTTCTCGCGGACGAACAGGGTATAGGAGGTTTGGGTGAAGGCGGGGGCGTTGTCATTGACATCGGCGACCAGCACGGTTATATTGAGCTGTGTTTTCAGCATAGGGGTCCCCAAGTCAGTGACTGTGATAGTGATGTTGTATTCCCCTCTGCTTTCTCTGTCTAGTGGTCTCTCCGTTAGTAGGGTATAAAAGTTTTCCGCGGATTTCAGGAGGAAGGGTAGATCCTCCTGAATGGAGCAACTTATTTCCCCATTTTTCTCCTGAATCAAGATCTGAAACACTGAAAAGTGCAACCACAGTTTCAGGCGCGTTCTCAGGTATTGGGCTGGTAAATGCAGACATGGTAACTTCTGGGGCATGGTCATTCACATCCATCACTTGAATCAGAACGGTGCATTTTCCAGAAAAGGTTCCAGCGTCTCTTGCCTCAATATTGACTTCATAGGACTGCAGTTTTTCGAAATCGAGTTGTTTTTTCAGTTCAATTTCTCCTGTCAAGGAATCGACCTTAAAAGTTTTGCTTATAGGCCGGGCGCGGTGGCTCAAGCCTGTAATCCCAGCACTTTGGGAGGCCGAGACGGGCGGATCACGAGGTCAGGAGATCGAGACCATCCTGGCTAACACGGTGAAACCCCGTCTCTACTAAAAAATACAAAAAACTAGCCGGGCGCGGTGGCGGGCGCCTGTAGTCCCAGCTACTCAGGAGGCTGAGACAGGAGAATGGCGGGAACCCGGGAGGCGGAGCTTGCAGTGAGCTGAGATCCGGCCACTGCACTCCAGCCTGGGCGGCAGAGCGAGACTCCGTCTCAAAAAAAAAAAAAAAAAAAAAAAAAAAAGTTTTGCTTATCTCATCTGAAGCTTGGAAAAGTGAATAGGAAATCTCTCCGTTGACTCCTGTGTCTACATCCGTGGCAGAGACCTTGACAACCAGGAAGCCTATTGGACTGTCCTCAGAGATCTGCACCCTATAGAAAGGCTGCTCAAATTCAGGGGCATTATCGTTAACGTCCACGACTTCAATGTAGACCTGAGCAGTGCCAGATCTGGGCGGAGAGCCACCATTCAGTGCTGTGAGTGTTAACCTGAGTTCCGCTTCTGCCTCTCGGTCCAGCGCTTTGTCCAGCACCAGCTCTGGATATTTCCTGCCATCACTGCGTTTGCGGGTGAGGACCCGAAAATAGGAGTTGGGGCTGATGATATAGTTCTCAATATTGTTTTGGCCTACATCTAAGTCTTCAGCATTCTTCAGAGGAAACGTAGTCCCAGGAGGACTGCTCTCTGACACTTTCACCAACATTTCTTTGTCCAGAAATACTGGAGAGTGGTCGTTTATGTCTATTACCTGTAGTTCAGCTTGAAAAAACTCAAAGGGACTCTCTAGCAACACTTGGAAATGTAGCGCACAGGGCTCTGTGTGACCACACAGATCCTCACGGTCCAATTTCTCATTGAGCAACAAATCCCCGGTCTTCTGATTGAGCTGCAAATGTAGTTTGTTCCCTCTAGAAACAACTCTAACCCCCCGCCTGGAGAATTCCCTCTGCTCCAGACCCAAGTCCTTTGCTAAATTGGTGACAAAGGAGCTGCCCTCTGTTTCCTCCACCACAGAATAGCGTCTAGGTTCCGCCGCGCCCGCCAGAGAGAAGCCCAAAAGGAGAAAGTGAAAAAGGACTTGCCTTTGTCTGCAAATGAGCTTCCCGCTGGCCTCCATTGTTCTTGGTGGGTTCAGCTTCCTGGGAGGACGGTTCTGTGGGACTGTAAAGTCCCCAGTATCAGAGGCTGTGGTTATTCCACAGATACCTCAGAAATATTGCAGAGAATAGTCCTCTTCAGAGGACCCAGCCGTCTTCTCTTTGGCATCCAAGCTTCCCGTGGGCTTCCAGGTTCTGCTTCTTTTGCTGGTTAATGGAGCTGCAGCTGCGGTTCTGGTTTGTACCTTCTTATCCTGCAGCGCCACCACGCGTCCTTACAGAATGTTACATTTTGTGAGATGATAATAGATGTAATATTCCCAACTCTGCCTGTATGTACCCTGGGACTATGTAAGGTTACAACACCACCGTTAATATCGCCGGACCTTACTGAGCAGAGAACTGCCCGAAGGAGAAATTACATTAGTCTTTTACAATGCTAACTGAGTTTTGGGCAAAAAGGAAATATTTAGGTAACAGTCTAGCTTGGCAAAAAGAATATATGCAGAAAATTTCAAATATAATTGTAGTTAACATAGTTAACTTTTAGATGTTTACACTTTTATTTCCATAAACCATAGGAATAATTAGTAGCTGTGAACCTCGAACAAATTATTTAACCTCTCTGCTTTAGTTTGCTCGTCTGTGAAATGAGGATAATAATAGCACCTACCACATAGGGCTGTTGTGAATTCCCCACCTTACACATGAGGAATCTGATGCAAAGAGAGATTAACCTTAAAAATAAACTATATACCAAGTATAAAGCAATTTGATGCCATCAAGTAGCTGAATCTTGGTGGCATAAATCCATCATAAGTCTAGCATAAATGCATTACTATAACTAGAAAAACACCTCAAAATTCAAATGGCAGAAGAATACAGGAGCATGACTATCTCAGGTAGAGAAGTTATGTCCAATAATGAAGGGAAATGAACAAGGAAAAGCTGGAGAGTTTGTCTAAACAGAGACAATATGTGTAACAGCAGTGGTGATTTTGTTTCTGGGAAGGATGTCCCTTTTTGTTACCTGCACTTCCAACAGCATCAATTAAAAGAAATTATTTTGAAATTTTTCAAATCTCATAGAAGAGAGGAGTGTAATGAACCTCCAAGGACTCAGTACTAGCTTCAACAATTATCAATGTTTTCCCATAATTCTTGACTCTATCCCTTCAACATTTTCACATCCCAGACAAACTGAATTTTCACCCACAAATACGTCATTATATATTTCTTTAAATGCATCATGATTTTAAATGACTCTAAAAATACCCTTAAGTACAATGCCATTATCATACCTAAAAATTAAGTTAATATTATTTAATACCCATCTATATTCAAACTTTTCCAAGTTTTTCAAAGTCATTGCTGTTGTTTCAATCAAGATCCAAACAAGATCCACACATTGTATTTGATTGCTAGACCTCTTGAGATTTTTCTTTGTGTAAACTTCACTCCTCTTATTTCTAATGCCATTTATTTGTCAGAGAAATTGGATAATTTTACCCTGAGATCATGAAAGCAATTTTAGATTTTACTACTGTGAGTTTTTTGTCCTTAGGTTCTATCCCACCAGTGATATGCAGTAATACTAGCTTTCTTAGAGTTACCAGCACTAGTTTATAATATATTCAGAACACAACTATGCCAAAATTACCTATTTTAAAAATAAGAATCAGTTACATATTTTTAAACAAATAATGCTTCTCCTTAACTCCCTAGAATTTCCAAAAACTTAATGATCATCTATATTTCTCTTTGATATTACACATTTAAAACTATTCTTTTTCTTAAGTTTTCCTGATTCAGCAGTGCCGTACAGGTAATAGAAAACTGTTAAAAACAAATTCTCAAATCAGGAAAATGTATTACAAATGTAAGTATGGGTGACTATTTTCATATACAACAAAGTGAAGAAAATAATTAACTAATAATGCAATCAAAATTATGTACTATTCCTAATCAGGACCATTAATCTTTTCTGTGAAATGGAAGTTATATGTTCAGGACACAACGAGAAGGCACAGGTTGCTCTTTCAATTTTGTTTTTTACTTGAGATTTAGACAGATCACAGCATTAGTAATAATAGCTGAAAATTTACCCAGAAAAGCAAGATTATTGGTTTATGAGAAAATGAAATCATAGATAAAGATTATTTCTAAATAAAGATTGAACAGTAGTATGAATGTGATAAAAACATTTCTTCTCTTTAGTTAGGCAGAAACTTGCCAGGTGATATCTAATGACAGAAAACAGTATGGAATTGGAGCAAAGCCACTGACTCAGAGTCAGACAGATCCAGGATGGATGCTCAGTTTTGTCACTTATTAGTTAGTGGACCTTGGTGATCTTACTGAGTCTCTGAGACCATCTATTTGGTTATTCCTAAAATACCATGCCACATATGTTTCTTCTAAGATTAAAAGTGTGAAAATAGTGTATGATCCATAAAACGAGTGTTTTAAAAAAATAAGGTCTAAAAAGGTACATTACAATCTATGCTTCTGAAACTAAGGTAGTATACTCCAACAGCATTCTAATCAACTCAGAAAATGAAAGTCATGGTAAATATTGAAAACAATGGAAAGCAATTTAAAATATCTCAAACAAGACTTACCATTTAATAGACTTTATATTAAGCAATATTGTTTGACATAAAACATTACACATATACATTTCATGCTTTGTGAAGGGTTCTTGATACTAAATCTGGATCCTTTCCTATGTAAAGAAATTTCTTGACTTAAAGAGTACATATTTGAAGTGACCAAAAATACTACTTTACGGGCACCTCACAATAAATTCCTAATTATAAATGTATTCATAAACACAGGATTTATTTTTCATTCTTTATCAGAAAACCAAATTATTCTGAAATGGGGGGTTTTCTTCAACTTCCCTACGTGTGCTGTGGAGTAGGAAGTTGGGGATAATTGGTTTCAGAAATTTGAACTCATTTGTCCCGGAGCCTCCAGTCACACACACCTCATACTGGTAGCTCTGGGACAGGGTCCCGGTGCCGCTCACGTCCACCAGATGTCCTGGAAAGGGGCCCTCGGGCACCGAGCAGCGACCCACAGAGGCCGCCCTGCTCCTCCTGCACAGCCGCACCGCCACGAACAGGAGCACCGACAAGAGGAACAGCGACGACACCGAGGCCAACGCCACTACCAGGTAGATGGTGAGCGAGTCGGCCTGGGCCTGGGCCTGGGCCGGGGCCGCCTCTGGGAGAGGCAGGTAGGGCTGGGAGAAGCCGTCCACCAGGAACACGTGCAGCGTGGTGGTGGCCGAGCGCGGAGGCTCGCCATTGTCCTTGACCAGCACCACCAGCCTGTGCTTGGTCGCGTCGCGCTCGCTCAGCAGCCTGGCGGTGCGCACCTCGCCATTGTGCGCCCACACACCGAACAGCCCGGGCTCCGTGGCCTTGAGCAGCTGGTACGACAGCCAGGCGTTCTGGCCCGAGTCGCCGTCCACCGCCACCACCTTGGTCACCAGGTAGCCCGGCTCGGCCGCCCGGGGCACCAGCTCTGTGCAGGGCGCGGAGCCGTTCTGCAGCGGGTACAGCACGAAGGGCGAGTTGTCGTTGGCGTCCAGCACCAGCACGCGCACCAGCGCCTCGCTGCTCAGCGCCGGGGACCCGCGGTCTGCGGCGCCCACGCGGAACTCGAAGGCCTGCAGGGTCTCGTAGTCCAGCGACCGGAGGGCGAACAGGTGGCCGTTGTCTGTGTTGATGGAGACCAGGGAGGCGAGGGGCAAGTGCGGGTCCTGGGGCGGCAGCAGCGAGTAGGTGACCTGGGCGTTGGTGCCTGAGTCTCTGTCTGTGGCGCTGACGCTGCCAATGTGCAGGGCGGGGCTGTTGTTCTCGCGGACGAACAGGGTGTAGGAGGTTTGGGTGAAGGCGGGGGCGTTGTCATTGACGTCGGAGACCAGCACGGTTATGTTGTACTCGGTTTTCAGCCTGGGTGTCCCCAAGTCGGTGACGGTGATGGTAATGTTGTACTCGGCTCTGCTCTCTCTGTCCAGTGGTCTCTCTGTTTCCAAAGTGTAGTAATTATTTACGGAAGATTTTAGCACGAATGGGAGGTCTTCCGGGACAGAACAAACTATCTTTCCGTTGTCCCCAGAGTCTCTGTCTCGTATCCTGAAAACCATAACCACGGTCTCTGGTGTGCTTTCTGGGATTGGACTGGTAATTGATGACACAGTGATTTCAGGAGCATTGTCATTTACATCCATCACCTGAATTCTGACTGTAGATTTTCCAAAAAGTCCTCCCCCATCTGTGGCTTGAATGATTATTGAGTATGATTCAATCGTTTCAAAATCCAAAGGTGCTGTTAAAGTAATGTCTCCAGACTTTTGATTAATTTCAAATGTCTTGCGAATATCTTCTGAGGCATGGGAAAAGGTATAGGATAGTTCACTGTTTGTTCCAGAGTCTAAATCCCAAGCCAAGACTGTCACAACCAGCGAGCCAAGGGTGCTATTCTCCGGAATCTTCACCTCATAAAAAGCCTGCTCAAACTCAGGGAAGTTGTCATTAATATCTACAACCACCACCCTGACTAAGGCAGTTCCGGACCTGGGAGGGGACCCGCCATCCAGAGCAGTGAGGATGAAACTGAGCTCCGGGCACTCTTCATAATCCAGCGCCTTGTCCAGAACTAACTCAGGGTATTTCCTATTATCTGGATTGACTCTTATTTTAATGTGGAAATGAGAGTTCGGATTTATTGTGTAGCTTTTTACAGCATTGATTCCTACATCTAAATCCTTCGCACTTTCAAGCAAGAACACAGTACCAAGAGGACTGTTCTCTGGGATTTCTAAGAGCATTTCTTTCTCCAAGAAGATGGGAGAGTGATCATTTATATCCCTGACCTGGAGTTCAATTTGTAAAAATTCCGTGGGGTTTTTCATTAACACTTGGAAATACAGCACACAAGGCTCATTGGAGCCACAGAGCTCCTCCCTGTCTAGCATTTCGCTCAGGAGCAAATCCCCAGTGTTTGTATCCAGCTGCAAACACTCTTTGTTATCATTAGAAACCACCTGAGCCCCCCGTGAAGACAGCTCACTCACCTGCAGTCCCAGGCTCTTTGCCAAATTTCCTACAAAGCTCCCACTCTGCAATTCCTCCATCACCAAAAAACTCCCAGTTTCAGAGACCGCCTGAGACATTCCCAGCAAAACAAAGAAAAGCAGGACTTGCCTTATCTGCAGAATGCCTGCCCCTCCGTTTTCCATAGCTTCTTTTCCAAAACTCCAAAATCTTCTTGCAGAATTGCCTCAGCACCACTTCGCAGTTGTGGGAAACGTGCCTCTGATCTGTCTACCAAATCATCGGAAGCCTAAAGATTTTAATCTTGTTGAATGGCTTCTAGGTTGTCCCTTAAAGGATTGTTCTTTCTGTCTTCCCAGTTCTCTCCGTGTACTGGATAACAGCGTCTACAACATCCTCCAGGGTAATTTTTTTCTTGGTATTATCCTGCAGCGCCACCACGCGACTCCACAGATTTTCACAGTTTGATGAACACTACCTAAATTTTATTTACGTAAATGTCCTCCAGAAGCAAATATTGCATTTAAATAATTCCTTCTGTTTAAGTAATTAAAAATATATTATATCTTCCTTAATAATCGTTTTATATTCTTTATAGTTTGTGATGGTGTTTGTATTTGTTTTAAAGCATTTATTCAGTGTCTTTCCCCACTCTCCTCACAACCAAATGTGCTTGATTGTGGTGAATACAGATACAAGATGTGATCCCTGGTCCCCAGGAATTCGTAGTATTTCTGAGACAATTGTAAGCCTGAAACAAGCAGGGCATAACTAATTGTTGAGCTGAATGAAACTCTATTACTACTTGGCTTTCCTTACATGGTAAGGGAAAGGGAAGGTGATCTCAAAAGTCCTTTCTGAAGTTATGAAACTGCATTAACCATGTGATGAGGCAAATTTAGGTCATTATGACAGCATAAAAAGGCATTTCCATAGATTTCCTTAATAGCAATGAATTGTGAACAGGTAGAAAATGAAGCAAGAGATTGGGGTGGAACATATTATGTAAACCTATCATTTAGTTTCAGTTTTTCATAATTTACAAAAAATTGATAAGTACACAAGCACGAGCAAGTTAGTTTCATTTAAAGTAGACTCTAATTCCTAAAGCTGGCTTGCCCCAGGTTCCCAAAATTTATTGTAGTCCCAACTGTAGCTATCTGTTTTCTCTTTCAGCCCAGGAAGAGAAAGTAAGAGTCTATCCCTAAACATAGAACAAAAACCTAACTTTCACTCTGATTAGACCAAGTAAGATCATGTGCCTGTGACTGAAGCAATCATTGTTTCAAGAGGTATAGAATTATACTTGGAGATTTTAGCCCTAGAATCTAAAGACCCATCTCTGGCCATTACTTTGTTTTAATCCTGTCTGGGACCACCTCTTAAGCTTGGGATGGTTTCAGTCCTAGCCAAAGTAAATCATTGGTACATAATGAGGGAGATTGTTTGGAATAGATGCTAAGGGCTCATCAGTGATGTTCACTATAGAAAGTCTTAACGTGCGCTAAGAATGGATGGAAGAAGAATCCAATAAGTCTGGATTTTAAAATGTTAAATTCAATTAATATTCTTAAAAATGTAAGCTGGATACATGATTTAAATAGTAATTGGTACAGAAAGGCAAAAGTTGAAAAGTGATGGATTGACCATACACAATTAACCTCTCTTTTTAAAAAAAATACACACTGAAATGACAGAAAAGTAATAAAATGGGAACTAATGAAGATTAAGAATACACAAGTAAACACACATATTTTTCTAATACAGAAAGCAAAGCAGGTGGAAGAGCAATTGACTTAGCAGTTCCAAAAAATGCCCCTAAAGTAAAATTCCTTCATTGAAGATACTCACAAGAAACACAATCTCATTTAAGCCAAGATTTGGAGGAACCAGGTATTTAAGAAGACTGAAGTCAGTTAAGGATGGAAAAAAAGTTATCAGTTGGAAGTATGTGTAGAGGATAATTGAATTCTCTATTCTTCTCATCACCCTACATAGACAGAAATGTAACTCACAACCAGAAAATAGAAAGTTTATTCTCTGGACAAATTTAATGGAACTTTCTCCAGTCTTGGGGATCTAGGCACAGCCTGAGCACAATTGTAAGGTGTCAAATTGAAAATAGGGAGAGTAAGCAAACCTTTGCATTTTGCATGGTTAGACTTCTAGTCCTTTTTCATGCAATACTCTTAGACTGTAGGACACAAGGTATATGCCTGACCCCTAGTTCATCCCCACACAGTGAATATTGTAGCATTCTAACCTGGAGAATATGAAAGCCCCAAGTAAAGACACATATTAATATTTGGTGTCTCATAAGGTAATTGCCTTATCCTAGCATGGTTATATTAGAATGAAGCCCTGCCATCAACAGGTACTGTTTGCTCACAGAGTTGATTGTCAACATTTTGATATTATCATCCTTCTAAAATATGAGAAGATAGCCAAGGCATTTGAGGAGATGCCCGTAACATGACATAGAAAGACCAAAACTACCACCATCACTACCACCAAGAAAAAAGAAGGAACAATAATATAGAAAACAGAAGAAAGCCTTTCAAAATGTCTGATTAATATTCCCAGAGAAAGAAAATCTAATAAAAGCTAATACTTATTTAGTATTTACTCTATGCTACCCTTTGTTCTAAATGTCTCATAATGTATTTATCCATTTAATCTAAATAGTAACTGTGTGAAGTATGTATTCCTATTGTAAGATGAAGACTAGATTATGACTTAAGTGCTCCTCACTAGCTATATTACCTTGGACAAGTTCTCAACTCCCCTTAGACTCACTTTCACTTTTAAAATGGATAATAATAACAATACTACATAATGCATTTTTAAAGAAAAGATTAATTATAAATGAGAGAAAATATTACATTTATAAATCTATGACAGGATACCATGAAAAACATTCAGAGAACCAAAAACAACTCTTAAAAGTATTTGTCAGTCATAAAGAAAAACTTAAATATGAAAGATGGAGTGATTAAATAAATTGTCCAAAAAATGGAATGAGAGGCAAAGAAAAAATAAGAAAGGAAAAAAGGCTTAGAGTTTCATAGAGTAAATCTAGGAGGTCTAATATTTAACTGAGATTTTTGTTGAAGTGAGAATCCAGAAAGCTCAGGGGAGAAATTATGAGTAAAACATACCAAGAAAATTCCTCTTAAAAATTGTTTTTGTATAGAGATAGATTCTCTCTATGTTGCCCAGGGTGGTCTCAAACTGGGGGCCTCAAATAGTCCTCCTGCCTCAGCCTCTCAAAGTACTGGGATTGCAGATGTGAGTCACCATGCCCAACCAAAATTTCTCAGAAATAAAATTGATAATCTGAACGTCAGCCAAGGGGTCTAGCATATGCCTGTAGTCACAGCTACTTGGAAGGCTGAGGCAGGAGTAGCTCTTGAGTTAGAGGCTGCAGGGTGCTATGATTGTGCCTATGAATAGCCACTGCACTCCAGCCTGGGTAACACAGTTACCAGGCTGTGTTAAAAAAGAAAAAAAGATAAAAGATAAAAGAAAAAGAAAAAAAAGAAAAAAGAAAAAAGATAAACATGAACAGGGCATAGCCATATGACCAGATTAATCAATAAAGAGCCAGTACTAAGGTATTTTCAGAAGACCAGGGGAATTTTTTAAATGCTCCCAGAAAGAAAGAAAAAAAGGGTGAGGGGAATCACATAAAAAGACATAGGAATCAGAATGGAATCAGTCTTCTGAACAGCAATTCTATATGCAGTCAATAAAAGGAGCAGTGTTTTTGAAATCTGAGGGAAAATTATTTTCAACCTAGAATGTTATGCCCAAACTATCAATCAAATTAAAAAAGAAAATAACAAAATAAGCTCTCAAAAAGTTTTACTTCCTCTGTATCCATTTTTATGAAGGTACTGAGAGATGTGCATCAACAAAATAAGAGAGTAAACTAAGAAAGAAGAATATACTGGATCTTATAAAAGAAGACCAATAAAGAAAAATATTTTTTAAAGTCCTAGGGTGACAGCCTATAGAGCAACCAGTATGAATGAAGTAGAGATCTGGGTGAAAGATCACCAAGAAATAAAAATAATTGATGGGTATCGGATACATTTGAATATTTTGAGAAGAAAGAGATTCAAATTAGAGAATGTAAAGAAACTAATATTAGTAAATGGAAAATTAGGTAAGTACAAAACAATTTTCAGTTCTAGGAAAAATGTTTCTCGAGAAAGGAAATTTAATCACACTACACTAATGTATATTTTGAAGAAACCTTAGCAATATGAACACTATTAGTTTAACTTAAAAAAAACTGTAGGCTGGGCACGGTGGCTCACGCCTGTAATCTCAACACTTTGGGAGGCTGAGGTGGGTGGATCACCTGGGGTCAGGAGTTCAAGACGAGCCTGACCAACATGGTGAAACCCCATCTCTACTAAAACTACAAAACTTAGCCAGGTGTGGTGGTGGGTGCCTGTAATCCCAGCTACTCAGGAGGCTGAGGCAGGAGAACCACTTGAACCCGGGAGGCAGAGGTTACAGTGAGGTGAGATCACACCACTGTACTCCAATCTGGGCTACAGAGTAAGACTCTGCCAAAAACAACAACAACAACAACAACAACAACAACAACAACAACTGTAACAATTTTATTGGGAGAGTAGGAGAAAGGGAATGTGCAGTGCTTATATTGGTTTACATTAGTTGGAAAGAAAGTTAAATCATTTTTTAAAATCCATAGCAAGAAGTGATTAAAATGTAAAATGGAGTTGCAAGATTTAACAGCGAAAACATATCATTTAGAAGTATTGAGGTAATTCTAGAAGAAGCCACTCAATAGAAGGAGTCTGGAAATTAAAGAAAATACTGGTTTTTTTCTTTTCTTTCTTTTTTTTTTTTTTTTTTTTTTTTGAGACCCCGCCATTGCACTCCAGCCTGGGTGACAAGAGCGAAACATTGTCTCAAAAAACAAAACAAAACGAAACAAAACACCCAAGAGAAAAATCAAAGTCAGTGTTCTAGAGTGAGAAATAATAATCAATAAATTACTGTACACTTGGAAAGGATTAAAACCTTAAAATTATTTATTAGAAATGGATTAACTACCTGTTACTTAATATAAAAAGGATTTACAATGTTATTCACAATGATATGCAATAAGTGAAAATTGAAAATAGCCTGGCCGCCTGTAATCCCAGCACTTTGGGAGGCTGAGGGGAGTGCATCGCTTGAGCTCAGAAGTTAAAGACCAGCCTAAGAAATGTTGTGACGATCCGTTTCTACAAAAAATACAGAAAGTAACCGGCACAGTGGCGCACACCTGTAGTCCTAGCTACTTGGAGGCTGAGGTGAGCTGACCGCTTGAGCCCAGGAGGCAGAGGTTGCAGTGAGCTGAGATCCTGCCACTGACCTCCAGTCTGGGTGGCTTAGGACTCTGTATTTAAAAAAAAAAAAAAAAAAAAAAAATGCTGGGTGCGCAGTGGCTCACGCCTGTATTCCCAGCACCTTGGGAGGCCAAGGCGGGTGGATCATGAGGTCAAGAGTTTGAGACTTGCCTGGCCAACATGGTGAAACCCCAAGTCTACTAAAGATTAAAAAAAAAAAAAAATTTTAGCCGGGCGTGGTGGTGGGCGCCTGTAATGCCAGCTACTCGGGAGGCTGAGGCAGGAGAACTGCTTGAACCCGAAAGGCGGAGGTTGCAGTGAGCTGAGATCACACCACTGCACTCCAGCCAGGGTGACAGAACGAGACTAGGTCAAAAAAAAAAAAAAAAAAAAAAAAAGTGGGGAAAGAAAAGAAAAAATTAAAAATACGATTAGTTGTATTGCATAATAATGTAACTAGTTTTAAATTAAATAATATTGATATGGTTCTATAAAACTAAAAATGTACATGAAAATGTAAATAGTATTCTTACTAAAAATTAAATTCAAAGCTATTTCGAAAGGTGGGGTTTTCTTCACTATTCTTCCCAGGACCTTTTGCCTGGATATTAGGGATAATCGGTTTTAGGAACTTGAATTCATTTGTCCCGGAGCCTCCTGTCAGACACACCTCATACTGGTAGCTCTGGGACAGGGTCCCAGTGCCGCTCATGTCCACCAGATGCCCTGGAAAGGGGCCCTCGGGCACCGAGCAGCGACCCACAGAGGCCGCCCTGCTCCTCCTGCACAGCCGCACCGCCACGAACAGGAGCACCGACAAGAGGAAAAGCGAAGACACCGAGGCCAACGCCACCACCAGGTAGACGGTGAGCGAGTCGGCCTGGGCCTGGGCCGGCGCCGCCTCTGGGAGAGGCAGGTAGGGCTGGGAGAAGCCGTCCACCAGGAGCACTTGCAACGTGGTGGTGGCCGAGCGCGGAGGCTCGCCATTGTCCTTGACCAGCACCACCAGCCTATGCTTGACTGCGTCGCGCTCGCTCAGCAGCCTGGCGGTGCGCACCTCGCCATTGTGCGCCCACACACCGAACAGCCCGGGCTCCGTGGCCTTGAGCAGCTGGTACGACAGCCAGGCGTTCTGGCCCGAGTCGCCGTCCACCGCCACCACCTTGGTCACCAGGTAGCCCGGCTCGGCAGCACGGGGCACCAGCTCTGTGCAGGGCGCGGAGCCGTTCTGCAGCGGGTACAGCACGAAGGGCGAGTTGTCGTTGGTGTCCAGCACCAGCACGCGCACCAGCGCCTCGCTGCTCAGCGCCGGGGAGCCGCGGTCCGTGGAGCCCACGCGGAACTCGAAGGCCTGCAGGGCCTCGTAGTCCAGCGACCTGAGGGCAAACAGGTGGCCATTGTCTGTGTTGATGGAGACCAGGGAGGCGAGGGGCAAGTGCGGGTCCTGGGGCAGCAGCAGCGAGTAGGTGACCTGGGCATTGGTGCCCGAGTCTCTATCTGTGGCGCTGACGCTGCCGATGTGCAGGGCGGGGCTGTTGTTCTCGCGGACGAACAAGGTGTAGGAGGTTTGGGTGAAGGTGGGGGAGTTGTCATTGATGTCGGAGACCAACACAGTTATGTTGTACTCCGTTTTCAGCCTGGGTATCCCCAAGTCAGTGACGGTGATGGTGATTCTGTACTCGGCTGTGCTCTCTCTGTCCAGTGGTCTCTCTGTTTCCAACGTGTAATAATTCTCAACTGAAGATTTTAGCACGAATGGGAGGTCTTCCGGGATGGAACAAACAATTCTTCCGTTGTCCCCAGAGTCTATATCTTGGATACTAAAAACCATAACCACGGTCTCTGGCGCATTTTCTGGGATTGGACTGGTAATTGATGACACAGTGATTTCAGGAGCATTGTCATTTACATCCATCACCTGAATTCTGACTGTAGATTTTCCAAAAAGTCCTCCCCCATCTGTGGCTTGAATGATTATTGAGTATGATTCAATCGTTTCAAAATCCAACGGTGCTGTTAAAGTAATGTCTCCAGACTTTTGATTAATTTCAAATGTCTTGCGAATATCTTCTGAAGCATGGGATAAAGTGTAGCATATTTCACCATTTGTTCCAGAGTCTAAATCCCAAGCTGAGACAGTCAAAACCAGTGAGCCAAGGATGCTATTCTCTGGAATCTTCACCTCATAAAAAGCCTGCTCAAATTCAGGGGAGTTGTCATTAATGTCCACAACCACCACTTTGACCAAGGCAGTTCCAGACCTGGGAGGGGACCCGCCATCCAGAGCAGTGAGGATGAAACTGAGCTCCGGGCGCTCTTCATAATCCAGTGCCCTGTCCAGAACTAACTCGGGGTATTTCCTATTGTCTGGATTGACTCTCATTTTAATGTGAAAATGAGAGTTGGGGCTTATTGTGTAGCTTTTTACAGCATTGATTCCTACATCTAAATCCTTCGCACTTTCTAGTAAGAACACAGCACCAACAGGACTGTTCTCTGGGATTTCTAGGAGCATTTGTTTTTCCAAGAAGATGGGAGAGTGATCATTTATATCCCTGACCTGAAGCTCAATTTGTAAAAACTGCGTGGGGTTTTTCATTAACACCTGGAAATGTAGCACACAAGGCTGAATGGAACCGCAGAGCTCCTCCCTGTCTAGTGTTTCGCTTAAGAGCAAATCCCCAGTGTTTATGTCCAGCTGCAAACGCTGTTTCTTATCATTAGAGACCACCTGAGCCCCCCGTGAGGACAGTTCTCTCACCTTCAGCCCCAGGTCCTTTGCCAGATTGCCTACAAAACTCCCGCTCTGCATTTCCTCTGCCACGGAAAAGCTCCCAGGTTCAGAGCCCACCTGAGACATTCCCAGCAAAACAAAGAGAAGCAGGACTTGCCTTATCTGCTGAGTGCATGCTCTTCCGTTCTCCATAGCTCCTTTCTTGTAGGCTTCTTGAAGAATGGCTTCAGTTCTGGGGAATGTGTCTCTGACTTGTCCACCAAATCCTCTATGGTCTAAGGATTTTAACCCTGTTGAATGGCTTCTAAGTCACCCTCTTGAAGGCTTGTTCTTTCTGTCTTCTGCTTCTCTGTGTGCACTGGTTATCAGTGTTCACAACACCATCCGATCAATTTACTTTTCACGATGTTATCCTGCAGCGCCACCAAGTGTCTCCATAGATTTTCACAGTTTGGTGGAAGCTACGTAAATTCCATTCACTTACATGTCCTCCGGAAACAAACATTGTTTTATTCATCGTGTTCAAGTGATTACAAATATATTGCATCTTCTATAATAATTATTTCATATTCTCTTTAGTTTGATATGCTGTTAATATTCATCTTAAAGCATTTACCTTTCCCTACTCTCCACACAGCCAAACATGCTTAGTTGTGGTGAATACAGAAATACAAGATGTGATTCCTGGACCCCAGTGGTTTGTAATCTTTCTGAGAAGATTGGAAACATAAAACAACAATAATATTATTAAGCTGTACAAAATTCTATCACTACTTGACTTTCCTTAGGTGGTAATGAAAATGCAAACTATACATGGGTCATTTTAGAAGTCCTCTCATATTTGATATGAAACTGGATTAACCATGAGATGGGACATACTTTGATAGTTATGATAGCACAAGAAGGCATTCATTTAGATTTCCTTGGTAGCAAAGAATTGTGAACTGCGAGAAAGCAAAGTAAGATATTGGGAGTAGAACACATTATGAGAATCCTTGATTTAGTTCCAGCTTCTCAAAAAATAATAAATGCACAAACATGTTCGTTTCATTTAAAGCAGGCTTATTTCTAAGACTGGCCTCCCTCAGTTTCCCAAGGTTTATTCCAGCAACAATTATGGCTATCTGCTTTGTTTTTCAGCTCAAGAAGCTGAAGAGATTTTCTTCCTCAATAATAGAACAAAATCTTAGCCTTCATTCTGATTAGCCCAATTGAGAGCACTTCAGCCTGTTACTGAAGAAATCAGTGTCTCAAGATGTATAGGATTAAAGGTAGAGATTGTAGTCCCAGAATCTAAAGACTCCATCTTTGGCCCTTTGTTTTAATCCAGTCAGAAATTGCCCCTTAAACGTGAGGTGGTTTCAATCCTAGCCGAAGTGCATGGCTGCTACATAATGAGGGAGATGGTTGGAATAGGTGCTTGGAACCTGCCAATGGTATCCACTATTAGACATCTCAAAATACTCTGAAGAATGTAGGATATCTAAGAAGTCTGCATTTTTTAAAAAATGCTAATTTCAAATTACATTCGTAAAAATGTGAACTAGACACATGGTTGAAAAATTATCAGTGCAGAAGAGTAGAAATTGAATAGTATGTGGATTGACTATACAATTATCCTTCCTTCTTCTTAACCTCCTCTAAAATGACAGAAAATTAACAAAAGGTATGAACTCACAAAGACTAAGAATACATAAGTGAATACACAAATTATCTGATGATAGGAAGCAGATGAAAGAACAATTAACAACAGTTCCAAGAAATGTCTAAAATAAAGTTCCTGCATTGGAGATACTAAAAATAAACTACTGGGTTTTCCCTGTATAATCCTAATAGGTACCAAACTTGGAGGACCCAGGTGTATAAGAAGGCTGAAGTCAAGTAAGGCCTTTAAAAAGAAGTTATCAGCTGAAAGTATGTATACTGGATAGTTGAATTCTGTGGTCTTTTCGCTGCCATACAGAGACTAGAAAATAACTGAGAGCCAGAGAATGGAAAGCTTATACTCTGGAGAAATTAGATTATATTCTGGAGAAATTATACTATCTCCAGTCTTGGAAACCCCAGGCAGAACTGAGTGAAAGTAGGAGGTATGAAACTAAAGATAAGGAGATTAGGCAAAACACTGCCTTCTGTATAGTGAGACTCCTCGCCATGACACTCTCAGATTGTAGGACACAAGATATATGCCTGACGTCTTCTCCATCAAACCCCAGAACATTGAATATTGTAGAATTCTATCCCGGGGAATATGAAAGGTGCAGATAAAGACTTATATGTACTGATATGTGGGGGTTTCCCAAGGTAACAGCTCTATCCTATCATGGTTACATTAGAGTGAAGCCCTGTCATCAATACTCATGAAGGGTTGACTGTCAGCATTTGCTGTGTCATCATTCATATATATAACAAGATAGCCAAAGATCACAAGACTTTTGAGAAAATGCTTACATGAAATAGAAAGACCAAAACTGTAATACTACCGCCACACACAAAAAGCAACAGGAGGCAGTAGATATAATTCAGAAAACAAAAGAAAGCCTTTTTTTTTTTTTTTTTTTTTTTTTGAGACGGAGTCTCGCTCTGTCGCCCAGGCTGGAGTGCAGTGGCGGAATCTCGGCTCACTGCAAGCTCCACCTCCCGGGTTTACGCCATTCTCCTGCCTCAGCCTTCCGAGTAGCTGGGACTACAGGCACCTGCCACCACGCCTGGCTAGATTTTTGGTTTTTTTAGTAGAGACGGGATTTCACCGTGTTAGCCAGGATGGTCTCGATCTCCTGACCTCATGATCCACCCGTCTCGGCCTCCCAAAGTGCTGGGATTACAGGCTTGAGCCACCGCGCCCGGCCAAAAAAGCCTTTTAAAATGTCTGATTAATATCCCCAGAGAAACAAAATGTAGAAAGAGCTAACACTTATTGACTTATTCTAAGTTCATTATTCTAGTGCCTCATATGTATTTACCTAGTTAATGTTAACAGTAACCCTATCAAGTACATATTCATATCTGGAAGACAAAGAATAGCTTAGGGCTTAAGTGCCCCTTACTAGCTATATAGCCTTAGGCAAATTCTTCCCTTTGATTCACTTGCAAGTTTAAAATAGGTATAATAATAACTCTTACTATATAATGTATTTTTAAAGAATAAATAGATTAATTATAGGTGAAAGAAGATTTACATTTGCAAATTTGTAATATGTCATGAAAAACCAAAAGAGTTCTTAAAAATAAATATTTGTTATCCAAAAAGAAAAACTTAAATATGAAGATTAGATGACTACATGAATTGTCTAATAAGTAGAACAAGAGATGGAAAAGAAGAAAAAAATTATAATTTAGAGTCTCAGAAAAATCAATGCAGGAGGTGCAATATTTAATGAGATTCTGGTTAAAGTGAGACTGTAGAAAACTCAATGGATAAATTATTACTAAAACATAACAAGAAAATTTCTCAGAACTTACAGTGAGAGTCTGTATGTTAACAGGGTATGCCTGCATGGCCAGATTAATAAATAGAATGCCTATATTAAGGTCTTTTCAGAATACCAGGAAAAAGTTTTTCAGGGCTTCCAGGGAAGGAGGTAAGAGAGAAGGAACAAAGAGAGGTGGAATCAAAATCAAGTCAGTCTTTTGAAAAGGAACTCGACATGCAATGAGTAAAAGAAACAGTTTCAGCTTTCAAAATCTGACGGAAAATTATTTTCAAACTAGAATTTTATACCCAGTCAAACTATCAAGCAAATGAAAACAAACAAAAAAGATGTCTTCACAATATAAGGAGACAATTTTAAAAAATCTTTTCTGCATTCATTTATATGAAGGCCTTGAGAGATGTGTGCCAGCTGAATAAGAGAGTAAACTAAGAAAGAAGAGTATACTGGACCTTGTAAAAGGAGACTCATGAAGGAAAGTACTGAAGGGTAAGAAGTCCCAGGGTAACAGTCTATAGATGAACCAGTCTAAATGAAACAGAGGAAATTCAGGTTGAAAGAGCTCCTGAAAATAAATGTCATTGACAGAGTATCTTAAAAATTGGAATATTTTTAAGGAGAAAATACATTCAAATGAAAGATATGGAAAAAAAACAATAGAAGTACATAGAAAATAATGCAAGTATGAGATAACAATTATGAACTCTAGGAACCATACTTTTCAAGTAAGGAAATTTAATTATAGTACAGTACACAAATGCATATTCTGAAGCACACAGCAATATAGATACTAACTACTAATTTAACTAAGAAACTGTGGCATCTATATTGGGAGAATAGGAGAAAAACAATTTGCAATGTTTGTATATGTTTGCTAGTTTGGAAATAAGAAAGCTAAATGCTTTTCTATTATAGAAAGAAATGGTTCAAATACAAAACAATATCAAGATATAGTAGTATAAACATATTATTTATAAATATTGAGATCAAGTCAAGAAGAAACCACACTGTGGTAAGGGACTGGCAGAACAGCTAATTTAGAAAACTATAAAATGTTAGTTATATATAGTATATATTTAACATATAGTAATATAAAAAACTAATGAAACTTGTTTTTCGTTCTAACCCTTAGTTCCTCTTTATTATTAAAAATTTGGTATTTAAAATAAATTTGCAACATAAAAATGAATATCTCCAGCAATCTCAAACACAAATTTTAAAATGTTTTATTTGTATTTATTTTCATGCAGATTGTAATTTTATTTCAATTACAAGGCATAGTCTGTTTTATACATCAGCAAAAGTTAACATAAGAAAATATTGGCCAAGTGAAAGTAGCATGCTTAAACATAAAATAATAAGTATATAAACTAAGGGTATTATTGATGTTCAATATTGCTCACAATATGCTTTGTTTCATTTTGTCATGAGCATAGTAGTAGAGAAATATTTCTTTTTAAATACATGATTTAGAAATAAATGACATGGTTTTCAAACACGAATATATAGAATGTTAGAATGAGTTTGGAAATGTAGATATGCCTTAAATAGAGCAAGTACACTATAGACAGAAGCGATTAGAATCATGGGATGCAAGCTCTGAAATGAATCAAAACTTCAGATTTTTGTGATGAGATATAATAGTAATTAATTCCTTGGGCAGTTGGAAAGAATTAAAATCTTAACACTATCATTTAGAAAATATACTAATTACCTTAAACCTAGTTGTTATTAATGCAAAAAAAAAAGATGAAACATTGTAAAATCACAGAGATATACTACTGGAAAATAATGCTTGAAGTTGCATAATAACTTAAATTTGAGATTTAAAAGTAAACTAATGGAAACATGGCTATGCAACACACCAAAAGTACATGAAACTAAAAACAGACTTTACTGAATATTAAATCCAAAGCTATTTCGGAAGGTGGAATTTTGTTCACCTTTCCTCCCAGGGCCCTGTGTCTGAATATCCGAAATAATTGGTTTCAAGAACTTGAATTCACTGGTTCCGGGGCCTCCCGTCAGACACACCTCATACTGGTAGCTCTGGGACAGGGTCCCAGCTCCGCTCACGTCCACCAGATGCCCTGGAAAGGTGCCCTCGGGCACCGAGCAGCGACCCACAGAGGCCGCCCTGCTCCTCCTGCACAGCCGCACCGCCACGAACAGGAGCACCGACAAGAGGAACAGCGAAGACACCGAGGCCAACGCCACCACCAGGTAGACGGTGAGCGAGTCGGCCTCGGCCTGGGCCGGCGCCGCCTCTGGGAGAGGCAGGTAGGGCTGCGAGAAGCCGTCCACCAGCAGCACGTGCAGCGTGGCGGTGGCTGAGCGCGGAGGCTCGCCATTGTCCTTGACCAGCACCACCAGCCTATGCTTGGCCGCGTCGCGCTCGCTCAGCAGCCTGGCGGTGTGAACCTCGCCATTGTGCGCCCACACACCGAACAGCCCGGGCTCCGTGGCCTTGAGCAGCTGGTACGACAGCCAGGCGTTCTGGCCCGAGTCGCCGTCCACCGCCACCACCTTGGTCACCAGGTAGCCTGGTTCGGCCGCCCGGGGCACCAGCTCTGTGCAGGGCGCGGAGCCGTTCTGCAGAGGGTACAGCACGAAAGGCGAGTTGTCGTTGGCGTCCAGCACCAGCACGCGCACCAGTGCCTCGCTGCTCAGCGCCGGGGAGCCGCGGTCTGTGGCGCCTACGCGGAACTCGAACGCCTGCAGGGCCTCGTAGTCCAGCGACCTGAGGGCGAACAGGTGACCGTTGTCCGCGTTGATGGAGACTAGGGAGGGTAGGGGCAGGTGCGGGTCCTGGGGCGGCAATAACGAGTAGGTGACCTGGGCGTTGGTGCCTGAGTCTCTGTCTGTGGCGCTGACACTGCCGATGTGCAGGGCGGGGCTGTTGTTCTCGCGGACGAACAGGGTGTAGGAGGTTTGGGTGAAGGCGGGGGCGTTGTCATTGACGTCGGAGACCAGCACAGTTATGTTGTGCTCGGTTTTCAGCCTGGGTGTCCCCAAGTCAGTGATGGTGATAGTGATGTTGTACTCAGCTCTGCTCTCTCTGTCCAGCGCGCCTTCTGTCATTAGGATGTAAAAATTATCCACAGAAGGTTTTAGTAGGAATGGCAGATTCTCTTGAATGTAGCAAACCATCTTTCCATTTTCTCCAGAGTCTCTGTCATTAATCTTAAAAACAGCCAGTACCGTCTCAGGAGAATTCTCAGCAACAGAGTTGGAAAGTGATGATATAATGAGTTCAGGGGCATTGTCATTGGTGTCCAATACTTCCACCAAAACCCTACATATTGCAGAAAGGCCTCCACCGTCCATTGCCTGTATATTTATTTTATAAGAATTTACTAACTCATAATCAAGCAATTCTCTGAGAAAGATTTCCCCAGAAAAAGGATTGATTTGAAAGGTTGTTCGAATATTTTCTGAGGCATCAAAAAATGAATAGGATACTTCCGCGTTAACTCCAGAGTCTATATCTTCTGCCGATACCTTAACAATAAGGAACCCAATGGGGCTGTTTTCTGGAGCCTGGGTCTCATACAGAGCCTGGGCAAACTGTGGGGCATTGTCATTGACGTCCAAGACCACAATGCCTATAGTGGAGGTACCAGACCTGGGTGGAGACCCACCATCCAGCGCTGTGAGGGTTAAGCTGAGCTCTCCCTGCTCCTCCCGATCCAGTGCTTTGTCCAACACTAGCTCTGGATATATCATGCCTTCATCACTGCCACCAATTTTAACATGGAAAAAAGAGTTGGGGCTGATCGTGTAGTTTTGGATACCGTTAGGTCCTCCATCTGGATCCTGTGCTCTTTCTAGTCGAAACGCTGTCCCTTCAGCAGTATTTTCTGATATTTTTAAGACTGTTTCTTTGTCCTGAAACACTGGCGAGTGATCATTTATATCCCTGACTCTCAGCTCAACCCGGTAAATCTGAAAGGGATCATCCATTAAAATTTGGAAATACAGCATACAGGGCTCTTTAGGGCCACACAGCTTCTCTCGGTCCAGTTTCTCATTTGTGAGCAAATTCCCAGTGTGTGAATCCAGGAGCAGGTATTGTTTGTTATCATCGGAAACCACCCTGGTTCCCCTTGCAGCCAGCTCCCCCTCTGCTAGTCCCAGATCTTTTGCCAGATTGACCACAAAGGATCCTCTGTCTGTTTCCTCAGTCACCGAATAACGTCTAAACCCAGAACCTGCCAAGGACACTCCCCAAAAAAGAAAAAGA
This sequence comes from Macaca nemestrina, assembly GCF_043159975.1. Classification (NCBI taxonomy): domain Eukaryota; kingdom Metazoa; phylum Chordata; class Mammalia; order Primates; family Cercopithecidae; genus Macaca; species Macaca nemestrina. The sequence goes on from NC_092130.1 coordinate 39,265,213, forward strand.
AACAGGACTTGCCTTTGTCTTGGGAAGCTGAATCCCCTGGCCTCCATAGCTGCTTCTTTCCTCAATGTCAGTCTCAATCGCATTGCCCCAGCACAAATAGCAATCGCAAACCCAGACTTATGTGTAGCAGAGATCTAGGGTTTTTAATTTTTCCTTTCCCAATCGGGGGCTCGACAGCTTTTCTTCTCAGCCCATCTGTCTCGATATTTCCTTTTTGTCAAGGACTTCCGTAGCAGGCTGGTCAATTTTGTTCCTCCATCTCTTTAGCCTGCAGCGCCACCTTGTGGCTCCCAATACAGTCAAATGGCTATGCCCAATTTTTGTGTTTGTCTACATAAAAATTCTTCATTGCTTCATGAGAAAAGTTAAAAATTGAACAGTTGAAAAAATGTTTCTAGTAGTAACCCTGTTCAATTCTGTGTTACATTTAGCTGTGTACTAGGCCTTTCGCCTCTGACACAACTCTTATGCAAACAAAGGGAAAATTGTGGGTGCCTTCTGGAACCACCAAAACAACCGATTTCTCTTTCCCCAAAACTTTGAGCATAGGAACACCAAAAATTAGCATCAACAAAAATCTTGTTTCACATCTTCTTCAACAAATTTCTTCAAGATCTCATTACATTGCCTAACTAGAATCACTGCTCTGTAGTCCAGAACCAAGCATTTAGGCTGTCTCTCCACTGTGCTTCTCTAAAACTTATGTATACAACTATGCTTACTCTATAAATATTATTGCTTTCTGTTTCAGGCCAATTTGCCCCCTCATCAATGTGTGAACTACTTGAGAACAACTGTCTTAGTCATCTTTGGTTGGCAAATTAGCCACTCACTAAATGCTTGCTATATTAAGGCGTGCATAAAATAAACTCTAGTAAGACGTGAAACAATATTCAGTGCCTTTCAAACTCTGCTATTTGAAAATTATTTTCTTTAATTTGTTCATACTTTGCAATTTTTTTTCTTATATTAGCTTTAAAATAACTTGCAGAGTTAAAGAAGGGACTGGCTTTTATTTTCAGGTCCCTTTTAATGAAAATCTAGTAGGCCCTAATTTCTCTGAACCAAATAAGGGGAGGTAAAGAACAGATCAAACTAACACTTATCCTAACACTATTGAAAGTGAGAACAAATTATTAAATCTGACTCACACAGAATTTTATTCGAAGGGCTAATATCTAGAAAGAAACTCAATTTTTCACATAATAAGTAAGAAATACAGATTAAACATAGGGATGTTTTACAGAGAAAGGGCTAGATACCACCAATATATACTATGATGAATATACAAGCCAAACCATATAAATGTCTCCTTGATAAGTTGCTTTTTTTCCAACTTAATGAGACTGAGTTGTTAGCCTTTAAAAATATAACAGGGACCTTCGATTTTTTAATTCAGAAATAGAAACAATAAATTATTAAATATTTTTACATAATACCTTTGCCTTTTGGCTACAAACACAAACACATTTGCACATACTCAATGTCTTACAATGGCTTCTCTTTTTATTTTTAGATAAGGCTGGTTAAAGATTTCTCATATCACAACAGGAATATTATATATTATTTAGGTTGATATCAATACAGGGAAAATTGAACATTTTTGCAAAAGGTAACTTTACGAGACTCCATCTCAAAAAAAAACATAAAACTTTGGATGGGCACATTGGCTCATGCCTGTAATCCCAGAATTTTGGGAGGCTGAGGAAGGAGGATGGCTTGAGCCCAGGAGTTCAAGATCAGCCTGGACAACCTGGCCAAATCCCATCTCTGCAAAAGATTAGCCAGGCATGGTGGCACGCACCTGTAGTCCAAGCTACTTGGGAGGCTAAGGTGGGAGGATCCCTTGAGCCCAGGAGGCAGAGGTTGCAGTGAGTCAAGATTGTGCCACTGAACTCCAGCCTGGGTGACAGAGTAAGACCATGTCTCAGGAAAGAAGGAAGGAAGGAAGGAAGGAAGGAAGGAAGGAAGGAAGGAAGGAAGGAGGGAGGGAAGGAAGGAGGGAAGGAAGGAACTTTAAAAAGTATTATAATGAAAATTTAGCTTGAACCCAACAAGAATACCAATTTTGAAAGGAAAATAGACAAAAGAAATGTAACATAGGAAATATGCCTAATACATGCAACAGGTTATTTTAATACTTGAGGTTCTAGGAAACTGAAAACTAACATGAAAAATGGAGCAAAAAATGAATAGGAAGTAAATAAAATAAAAAGACAGAAAAATTTTAAATTATATCAATTTTGAAGATAAAGTCTATTTTGTTAATTGGGATTCCATATGCAACACCTCTTTGGGGTAAATATAAGGAAAAGAGAAACTGAAATTAACAATATAATTTGAACTAACAATCAATCAGAGAAAAATAACACCTTATTGGTGGTGGTGAGCATGAACAATTTAATCAACAAGACAATCTTAAGAAGTTAAATAATTTATCAAATGGGTTCCTATCAAGAATTAAATCCAAAGCTATTGTGAAGGGTGGAATAGTAATCTATTTCTTTCCCAGTGCCCTAAGGAGGGAAGTTGGGGATAATCGGATTCAGGAACTTGAACTCATTTGCTTCTGAGCCTCCTGTCAGACACACTTCGTACTGGTAGCTCTGGGATAGGGTCCCGGTGCCGCTCACGTCCACCAGATGCCCTGGAAAGGGGCTCTCGGGCACCGTGCAGCGACCCACTGAGGCCGCCCTGCTCCTTCTGCACAGTCTCACTGCCACGAACAGGAGCACCGAGAAGAGGAAGAGCGAAGACACCGAGGCCAACGCCACCACCAGGTAGATCGTGAGCCAGTCGTCCTGGGCCTGGGCGGGGGCCGCCTCCGGGAGTGGTAGATAGGGCTGGGAGAAGCCATCCACCAGGAGCACATGCAGAGTGGCGGTGGCCGAGTGCGGAGGCTCGCCATTGTCCTTGACCAGCACCACCAGCCTGTGCTTGGTCGCGTCGCGCTCGCTCAGCAGCCTGGCGGTGCGCACCTCGCCATTGTGCGCCCACACACCGAACAGCCCGGGCTCCGTGGCCTTGAGCAGCTGGTACGACAGCCAGGCGTTCTGGCCCGAGTCGCCGTCCACCGCCACCACCTTGGTCACCAGGTAGCCCGGCTGGGCCGCCCGGGGCACCAGCTCGGTGCAGGGCGCGGAGCCGTTTTGCAGCGGGTACAGCACGAAGGGCGAGTTGTCGTTGGCGTCCAGCACCAGCACGCGCACCAGCGCCTCGCTGCTCAGCTCCGGGGACCCGCGGTCTGTGGCGCCCACGTGGAACTCGAACGCCTGCAGGGCCTCGTAGTCCAGCGACCTGAGGGCGAACAGGTGGCCGTTGTCCGCGTTGATGGAGACCAGGGAGGAGAGGGGCAGGTGCGGGTCCTGGGGCGGCAGCAGCGAGTAGGTGACCTGGGCGTTGGTGCCTGAGTCTCTGTCTGTGGCGCTGACACTGCCGATGTGCAGGGCGGGGCTGTTGTTTTCGCGGACGAAGAGGGTGTAGAAGGTTTGGGTGAAAGCGGGGGCGTTATCATTAACATCTGATATCTGCACTGTTATGTTGTGCTCCGTTTTCAGCCTTGGAGTCCCCATATCTGTGACGGTAAGGGTGATATTATATTCAGCTCTTGCTTCTCTGTCGAGTGCTCTCTCTGTTACCAAGGTGTAAAAGTTCTTGACTGAAGGTTTTAGAAGAAAGGGAAGGTCTTCCTGGATGGAGGAAATCGTCTTCCCATTGTTTCCGGAGTCAGGATCTGAAACGCTGAAAACAGCAACTACAATCTCAGGCGAGTTCTCTGGGATGGGGCTGGTGAGTGCAGACATGGTCACCTGTGGGGGATTGTCATTCACGTCCACCACCTGCAGGAGAAGAGTGCACTTTCCTGAAAGACCTCCTCCATCTGTGGCTTTGATGTGCACTTCATAAGACGTAACCGCTTCGAAATCTACTTGTTTTCTCAGTCGAATTTCCCCTGTCATAGCATTTACCTCCAACGTTTTACTAATATCCTCTGAAGGCTGAAAGAGTGAGTATGATATTTTTCCGTTGGCTCCGCTGTCTAAATCCCTGGCAGAGACGGTGGCAACCAGGGAGCCAAGGGAGCTGTTCTCTGGAATCCGCACTTTGTAGATGGGCTGCTCAAACTCAGGAGCATTATCATTGATGTCCACCACTTCAATGTGAACCTGAGCAGTTCCAGATCGCGGTGGAGAGCCGCCATCCAGCGCTGTCAGGGTTAACCTTAGTTGAGGCTCCTCCTCCCGATCCAGCTCTTTATCCAATACTAGCTCAGGGTATTTCCTGCCATCAGTGCGTTCTTTGGTTAGAATCCCAAAATGGGAATTTGGGCTGATTTTATAGTTTTGAACATTATTGCTTCCTACGTCCGAGTCCAAAGCATGATACAGAGGAAACTCAGTTCCTAGAGGACTATTTTCCGGTATTTTTAGAATAATTTCCTTTTCAGTGAATATGGGAGAATGGTCATTTATATCTATCACCCTCAGTTCAGCCTGAAATATTTCTAAAGGTTTTTCCATTAACACTTGGAAATGTAGTATGCAAGGCTCAGTGGGACCGCATAGCTCCTCTCGATCTAGCTTCTCATTTATGAGCAGATCCCCAGTTTGAACCTTGAGCTGCAAATGCTGTTTGTTCCCCTGGGAAATGATCCTGGCCCTGCGGGTGGACATCTCTGTCAACCCCAACCCCAGGTCTTTTTCTAGATTTGCCACAAAAGAGCCTCTCTCCGTTTCTTCCACTACGGAATAGGACCCCAACTCGGCGCCAGCCCCAGACAAGCTCAGCAAAACAAAGAAAACAAGGACTTGCCTTTGTCTCCGACTGTGCATCCATCCAATCTCCATTGCTTTTTCTTGAAAAGTTGGTTCACAGAGGCTTCACGTGTCCCCAGGATCCTAGTAGCACGGTTTTGCAGTCCAGAATGTCAGAACCAAGCAGCCCAGTGGTGTCTTAAAGAGGTTTCACATTCGGGTTTGCTCTGGCTCCGCTATTCTTTTGTTTCCAGGCTTTGGGAAACGGTTTGCTGGATCCTGGAGCGGGATGGGCAATTCTATTTTCCATCATCTTAACCTGCAGCGCCACCACGCGTTCTCACTGAGTCATATTTTCTGGTTTGAAATTGGCGGCAAAATTATTTTAAACGTACTGAATAAGCTATGCAATACGAAACGCTGAGTCCTATTTTCATGTGTCTTTTGTGTGTACAGATGGAGCGCTGTGATGTTGTTGTACAGGGAGGAGTACAAGGAGCAAACAGTCACATGTTATTGACTGTTTAATGCTGTTGGGTTGTTAATGATTAAATAAAATGTTTAAATTGAAATTAACATTTAAGTTGAGAAGAAATATACACTTAGGAGCATAATGTTTCTCTACTTTTGAATCATCCAGCCCAAAATATCATAAGCAAAATGTTTCTGAAGTGACATGGGAACAATTTCACAACCACATATTTGTCATTCTACGTATTACAGGCACTATACATAGAAACTACAACATTGCAATCAGTAGTAGTTCTAAAGAGGATAGTTAACCAAGGCTTTATTAGAGAGTAATTTACTTCCTCTTTATCACCTAGGTCTGAGAACTGTGAGTTTTTTACAACTTTCAAATTATTGGAAAATGACTTCCCAAATAAGCAGATGTCAAGGTTGGGCCTGCCACAATTTTGAATTGTTTTTATCATGACAAGAATAATTTCTCTTTTATTCTACTTAAAAATCAGATATACTGAGATACAATTAAATACATACAATACAATCCACCCTTAAATATATGCATCTACTAAGTACCCACGAAAATTTTAAAAAATACAATCTACCCATTTGAAATATATGATTCAGGACAGGTGCAGTGTCTTATACCTGTAATCCCAGCGCTTTGGGAGCCTGAGGCAGGCAGATCACAAAGTCAGGAGTTCAAGGCCAGCCTGGCCTACATAGTGAAGCCCCATCTCTACTAAAAATACAAAAATTATCTTGGGAGGCTGAGGCAGGAGAATCCAGGAAGTGGAGGTTGCAGTGAGCCGATATCACACCAACGCACTCCTGCCTATGTGACAAAGCAAGACTCTGTCTCAAAAATAAAGCAATCAATAAAATATATGATTCTTGGCTTATGATATATTCAGAGTTGTGCATCCATCATCACAATTTAGAACATTTTAATCACCTCAGAATAACTCTGTATCCTTCAGCTATTACTCCTTACCCCCCACCAATTCCCTCATCCCTCCTGTGCCCAGCCTTGAGAAACCATTAATCTATTATTTGTCTCCATGGAGTTTCCTATTCTGGATCTTCATATTATGGAATACTATAACATTTGGACTTTTTTTGGCTGGCTTCTTTCTCTTAGCATAATGCTTTTGAGGTTCATCCAAGTTGTAGAATTTATCAATGTTTAATTTCTATTTTTGGCCAAATAATATTCCATTGTGTAGAATATGACATTTTGATTATCAGTTCATCTGCTCATAGACATTTGGGTTGTTTTCACCTTTTTGGTTATTATGAATAATGCTGCTATGGACATTCATGTATAAATGTCTATGTGGATGATGTTTTCTTTTTTTTTTTTTTCTTTTTTTGAGATGGAGTCTAGCTCTGTCACCCAGGCTGCAGTGCAGTGGCATGATCTCAGCTCACTGCAACCTCTGTCTCTCAGGTTCAAGCGATTCTTGTGCCTCAGCCTCCCAAGTAGCTGGGATTACAGGTGCCTGCCACTATGCTCAGCTAATATTTTTGTATTTTTAGTAGAGACGGGTTTTCACCATGTTGGCCAGGCTGGTCTCAAACTCCTGACCTCAGGTGATCTGCATGCCTCAGCCTCCCAAAGTGCTGGGATTACAGGCATGAGCCACAGCACCCAGCCTAGTTTTCATTTCTTAAGAGTGGAATTTCTGGGTCATGTGATAATCCTATGTTTATTCGAGGAACTGCCAAAATTGTTTTATGAAGTGGCTACACCATCTTATATTCCCACCCACAGTGTATTAGGATTTTGATTTTTCTTTCTCCCAATACTTGTTATCTGACTTTTTGATTATAGTCGTTCTATTGGGTGAGAAGTGGTATCTTGTACATTTGATTTGTCTTTCCCATATGACTAATGATGTTGAGCACCTTTTCATGTGTCTATTGGCCACTTTTATATCTATCTTGAAGAAATCTCTAGTTAGATTTTAGCCCATTTTAATTGGGTTATTTGTCTTTTTATAATTTAATTGCAAGAGTTCTTTATATATTCTAGATAAAAGTCCCTTATTAGATTTGGATTCTTTTGTTTGGGTTTTCTGTTTTCATAATTTAAATTGCAGTAAAGATTCACGATATCTTTCTCAATTTAATGTTTTTTGTTAATAACTTTTGGAAGTTTGTTAATTTCCTTGCCTTGGGTTAAATCATCTAATCAATAAGGCCCAAACTGCTGGTATGAAGACCTTTACGTGCCTTTGGCCACAGGTGGTGCTGTGGCCAAACAGCCAATGTGTGGTAGTAGACAGTATAATGGCCAATCAAAGATGTCTATTCCCTAATTTTCCCAAATCTGCAAATAGGTTACCTTACGTGGCAAAAGATACTTTGCAGATATGATTAACATGTTGAGGCTGCAGTGAGCTGTGATTGAACCACTGCACCCCAGCCTGGGTGACAGAGTGAGATCCCATCTCTAAAACAAGAAGAAAAAAGAAATTTTCGAAGGGGAGGTTGTCCTGTATTATCTGAATGTGACAGAACACTTCCTGGCTATGGTCAGAGGGAACTATGACTATTGACGAATGGTCAGAGAAGATGCAATAATTTGATTATTGACAAAGGGGGCCGTGAGCCAAGTAATGTGGGCAGTATCTAGAAGAGAGAAGACAAAGAAATGCATTCTCCCCTAGAGTCACAGGAATGGAATGCACCCCTGCTAATGCCTTGATTTTAGCTTAATAAAACCCATATTAGACTTCTGATTTACAGAATTGTAAGACAATACATTTTTATTGTTTTAAGCAATAAAGTTTGTGGCAATTTTTTACAGGAGCAAGAGGAAATGAATACATAACATAAGTATGGATGATTCTCATGCACCCAGCAGCTGAGTCAACAAAAATTTATAATTTCTATAAGAATAGCATTATTACAGCAATGCTGGAGAATGTCTGATTCAGCTATAATGAGTCTTTTTTTCAGAATAAAGTCATTTACGAACTATACACATATATTTTCAGCGTAATTTTTAGGAAGAGTTGTCAAAGGCATAAGGTTAATTTTAACAGCAAACAACTGGAGTCCCTCAGATTTTTTTTTATCTGAAATTCCCCAAATCTCTTAGTTATGAAGTGATTGGCATTCCTTCACAACATTGCTTATATTTTTCAGAAATTAGTTATTTCATTTATAATTAAAACTAAAATAACAACTACTTTTAAATGTTTCCAAAGAAATATGTGTTTATACATATATAATATATATTATATATATTACAAATAAATATTTGGGTTAGCAGAAAAAGAATGAAGAAAGAGCACAATAAGTTCAATGCAACCATAGAGTAACTCTATTTCCTATTCAGCCTTTCAGACTATTCAGACTAATTTCTGCAGCAATGAATGTGACATACTGACAAGATGACAAGGTATGGGAATATAATCAGACTGATTCATTCAAAATGAATATCACTTATGATGTCTGATCCAACTTATTTAGGTCAGTGCTTCTATAAGGGCTTTGGGTTTAGTGGTCTACATCAGTATGGACATCGGTGTAGAGACAAATACAAACTATAAACTAAAAGTTACATTTTTACATGGGAGTTTAGGTCATGGAATAGAAGTAGAAATAATAGATACATTTCACTTTCTTAGAGAAACAATGCTACCAGTTAATGCCAATATAATGTATTGGTTAAAAACTGGGGCATTAGATTTAGGTAGACTTAGACTGTATTTAATACTTTTCCTTATGTTGCTTGAGAATTATGAGCAAGTTACTTACCTTTCTAAGCCTCAGTGTTTTCATACATAAAAAAGGAGAAATATACCAATCGTATTATGGTTTGGGAGAAACTTTAAAAGATAATAAATGCAAGACACCCTGTATACCACTTTAAACTAAATTTTAACTAAATGAGAAATCAACAAGTAAAAGCTTAAAAAATCAGATTAAACTGTGTGTTTAAGATCTGTGCATTTTACTGTATATATAATATTTTAAGTAAAAATTGCAGTTCCTAAGTAAAAAAACAAAGTTCAGAAGTAGGTAATGCAGAGATTACATGATGACTCCATGGTCACCAGGGACTCTTGTATCTTTTAAGTTTCTTTTATACTATCTGTCATAATCCTTAATGTTTCAATCATTAGGGTCCAACATGGCTGTTGTACTAGCCATGACATACAGATTCCAGGCAACAAGGAGCACTTAGAGAAGGAAAAAGGGGGCCCCCTTCCTAGATGAATCATCTCCCTTTAAACAGTCTTCTTGGAAGTCAGTATAACACTCGTACACACATCTCAGGGACTACAACCCAGTCATACGTTCAGTTTTCCAACCAAGAAGGCTGGGAAAATGTATTGTTTTGACTAAGCAAACTAATGCCCTAAACGAAATCTGAGACCTGTTACTAAAGAGGAAAAGATAAATGGATATGGGTGGCCACTGCAAATTCCATCACAGAGGGTCAATATTTCTCTAAGGGGAAAAACTAATTTCATTACTGTGGTAGATATGGGGAAGGTTTCTTCCTATTTGAACACCACAAAAGTGGAAAGCAATTCAAAATAATTATATTAAAACATATACCGATATATTAATGAAAGGAAGCAAAATTATATAACCTTTTAAGAGAAATGTTCATCAAACAGCATCAAAGAAGATAAGTACTATGAGGCAGAATAAAGCAGGAGCCAGGCATTCTCACTGTACTAGCTCTCTTTCCTTCCTGCTCAGACTTCACTGTAACCTTCGTGCATTACTGCTCTGTATACACCTAATGAATTAAGAACTAAGAAGCAAATCAACAGGGAACTTCAATTGACTATGTAGAAGCAATTTCTCATTGTTTTTCCTGCTTATGCACTCCTTTTATTCCAGAACTAGTATTTTCAGATATTCCAGATATTCCAGAACTAGTATTTGTACAGCTATTGACCTCATCAGTGTTTTGACTGGCAAGCTTTAAAACTATTCAAATTGGTATACTAATGAAGAAAAGATGAGATACCGTATTTAAAACAGCGACAACATGAGAAGTCCCACAGGAAAGTTTAGTATAATTTATAATTTATAGGAGATTAACAGAAACACCATACTCTAAATTTATCATAAACATTAAAACATACAATATGAAAACTGATTATTTCAGTTGAATGCTGAAACCAAGATCATTTCTAAACTTGGAGTTGTCTTCCATTTCTGGCTCAGGGCATTGGCCCTGAATATTGGGTAATATTGGCTTCAGAAATTTGAACTCTCTGGTCCCGGAATCTCCTGCCAGACACACCTCATACTGGTAGCTCTGGGATGGGGTCCTGGTGCCGCTCACATCCACCAGATATCCAGGAAAGGGGCCCTGAGGCACCAAGCAGCGACCCACAGAGGCAGCTCTGCTCCTCTTGCACAGTCGCACCGCCACGAACAGGAGCACCGACAGGAGGAAGAGCGATGACACTGAGGCCAACGCCACCACCAGGTAAACAGTGAGCGATTCCGTCTGGGCCTGGGATGGGGTCGCCTCTGGGAGAGGCAGGTAGGGCTGGGAGAAGCCGTCCACCAGGAGCACGTGCAGCGTGGCGGTGGCTGAGCGCGGAGGCTCACCATGGTCCCTGACCAGCACCACCAGCCTGTGCTTGGCCGCGTCGCGCTCGCTCAGCAGCCTGGCGGTGCGCACCTCGCCATTGTGAGCCCACACACCGAACAGCCCGGGCTCCGTGGCCTTGAGCAGCTGGTACGACAGCCAGGCGTTCTGGCCCGAGTCGCCGTCCACCGCCACCACCTTGGTCACCAGGTAGCCCGGCTCGGCCGCCCGGGGCACCAACTCGGTACAGGGCGCGGAGCCGTTCTGCAGCGGGTACAGCACGAAGGGCGAGTTGTCGTTGGCGTCCAGCACCAGCACGCGCACCAGCGCCTCGCTGCTCAGCGCGGGGGAGCCCCGGTCTGCGGCGCGCACGCGGAACTCGAACTCCTGCAGGGCCTCGTAGTCCAGCGACCTGAGGGCGAACAGGTGGCCGTTGTCCGCGTTGATGGAGACCAGGGAGGAGAGGGGCAGGTGCTGGTCCTGGGGCGGCAGCAGCGAGTAGGTGACCTGGGCGTTGGTGCTTGAGTCTCTGTCTGTGGCGCTGACGCTGCCGATGTGCAGGGCGGGGCTGTTGTTCTCACGGACGAACAGGGTGTAGGAGATTTGGGTGAAGGCGGGGACGTTGTCATTGACGTCTGAGACCAGCACGGTCATATTGAGGTGTGTTGTCAGCCTGGGTGTCCCTAAGTCAGTGACGGTGATAGTGACCTTGTACTCGGCTCTGCTTTCTCTGTCTAGGGGTTTCTCTGTTAGTAGAGTATAAAGGTTCCCCACAGAAGATTTCAGGAGGAAGGGTAGATCCTCCTGAATGAAGCAATTTATTTTCCCATTTTCTCCTGAATCAAGATCTGAAACACTGAAAAGTGCAACCACAGTTTCAGGCGCGTTCTCAGGTATTGGGCTGGTAAATGCAGACATGGTAACTTCTGGGGCATGGTCATTCACATCCATCACTTGAATCAGAACGGTGCATTTTCCAGAAAAGCCTCCAGCATCTCTCGCCTCGATATTGACTTCATAGGACTGCAGTTTTTCGAAATCGAGTTGTTTTTTTAGTTCAATTTCTCCTGTCAAGGAATCGACCTTAAAAGTTTTGCTTATCTCATCTGAAGCTTGGAAAAGTGAATAGGAAATCTCTCCGTTGACTCCTGTGTCTACATCCGTGGCAGAGACCTTGACAACCAGGAAGCCTATTGGACTGTCCTCAGAGATCTGCACCCTATAGAAAGGCTGCTCAAATTCAGGGGCATTATCGTTAACGTCCACGACTTCAATGTAGACCTGAGCAGTGCCAGATCTGGGCGGAGAGCCACCATCCAGTGCTGTGAGTGTCAACCTGAGTTCCGCTTCTGCCTCTCGGTCCAGCGCTTTGTCCAGCACCAGCTCTGGATATTTCCTGCCATCACTGCGTTTGCGGGTGAGGACCCGAAAATAGGAGTTGGGGCTGATGATATAGTTCTCAATATTGTTTTGGCCTACATCTAAGTCTTCAGCATTCTTCAGAGGAAACGTAGTCCCAGGAGGACTGCTCTCTGACACTTTCACCAACATTTCTTTGTCCAGAAATACTGGAGAGTGGTCGTTTATGTCTATTACCTGTAGTTCAGCTTGAAAAAACTCGAAGGGACTCTCTAGCAACACTTGGAAATGTAGCACACAGGGCTCTGTGTGACCACACAGATCCTCACGGTCCAATTTCTCATTGAGCAACAAATCCCCGGTCTTCTGATTGAGCTGCAAATGTAGTTTGTTCCCTCTAGAAACAACTCTAACCCCCCGCCTGGAGAATTCCCTCTGCTCCAGACCCAAGTCCTTTGCTAAATTGGTGACAAAGGAGCTGCCCTCTGTTTCCTCCACCACAGAATAGCGTCTAGGTTCCGCCGCGCCCGCCAGAGAGAAGCCCAAAAGGAGAAAGTGAAAAAGGACTTGCCTTTGTCTGCAAATGAGCTTCCCGCTGGCCTCCATTGTTCTTGGTGGGTTCAGCTTCCTGGGAGGACGGTTCTGTGGGACTGTAAAGTCCCCAGTATCAGAGGCTGTGGTTATTCCACAGATACCTCAGAAATATTCCAGTGAATAGTCCTCTTCAGAGGACCCAGCCGTCCTCTCTTTGGCATCCAAGCTTCCCGTGGGCTTCCAGGTTCTGCTGCTTTTTGCTGGTTAATGGAGTTGCAGCTGAGGTTCTGGTTTGTACCTTCTTATCCTGCAGCGCCACCACGCGTCCTCACAGGATCTCACATTTTGTGAGATGATAATAGATGTAATATTCCCAACTTTGCCTGTATGTACCCTGGGACTATGTAAGGTACAACACCACCTTTAATATCGCCGGACGTTAATGAGCAGACAACTGTCCGAAGGAGAAATTACATTAGTCTTTTAACAATGCTAACTGAGTTTTGGGCAAAAAGGAAATATTTAGGTAACAGTCTAGCTTGGCAAAAAGAATATATGCAAAAAATTTCAAATATAATTGTAGTTAACATGGACAACATTTAGATCTTTATAGTTTTATTTCCATGAACCATATGAATAATTAGTAGCTGTCAACCTCGAACAAATTATTTAATCTCTCTGCTTTAATTTCCTCATCTGTGAAATGAGGATAATAATAGCACCTACCACATAGGGCTGTTGTGAATTCCCCACCTTACACATGAGGAAACTGATTCAAAGAGAGATTAACCTTAAAAATAAACTATATACCCAGTATATGGCAATTTTATACCACCAGGTAGGTGACTCTGCATAAATCCATTGCTATAACTAGAAAAACACCTCAAAATTCACATGATAGAATAGTACAGGAAAACGATTATCTCAAGTAGAGAAGTTATGTCAAACAGTGAAGGTAAACAAACAAAGAAAGGCTGGAGAGTTTGTCTAAATAGAGACAAAATCTGTAACAGCAGTGGTGATTTTGTTTCTGGGGAAGCATGTCCTTTTTTGTTACCTCCACTTCTCTTCTAATAGCATCAATTTTAAAAAGCTTTTATTTTGATATTTTTCATATCTCATAAAAGGAGAAGAGTAAAATGAACCTCCAAGTGCTCAGTACTAGCTTCAACTATTATCAATGTTTTGCCATAATTCTTGACTCTATCCCTCCAACATTTTTACATTCCAGACAAACTGAATTTTCACCCACGAATACTTCATTATACATTTCTTTAAATGCATAATGACTTTAAGTGACTCTAAAAATACCCTTAAGTACAATGCCATTATTATACCTAAAATTAAGTTAGTATTACTTAATATCCATCTATATTAAAACTCATCCAAGTGTTTCAAAGTCATTGCTGATGTTTGAAACAAGATCCAGACAAGATCTACACATTACATTTGATTGATAGATCTCCTAATCTCTTTCCTAGTGTAGACTTCTCTCCTCCTGTTTTTCATGCCATTTATTTGTTGGAGAAATTAGATAATTTTGTCCTAAGACCATGAAAGCATTTTAAGATTTTACTGCTGTGATGTGGGTTTTTTTTGTATTTTGGTTTTTTTGCCTTTAGATTCTATCCCACCAGTGATATACAGTAATACTACCTTTATTAGAGTTACCAGCACTAAATTATAATATTTTCAGAACACAACCATGCAAAAATTATCTAGATATTTTAAAAATAAAAATCAGTTGTAAATTTTTATTTAAAAAGTGATTTTCCTTAACTTCCCAGAATTTCTAAAAATTTAATGAACATCTATGTTTCTCTTTGATATTATGCATTTAAAACTATTATTTTTCTTAGATTTTCCTGATTCAATAGTACACTATAATTAATAGAAAACTTTTAAAAACAAACTTTCAAATCAGGAAAATGTATTACAAATGTTAAGTATGGGTGACGCCAGAAAATCTACAATGTAAAGAAAATAATTAACTAATGATGCAATCAATATTATGTAATATTCCTACTCAGGACCATTAATCTTTTTCTGGGAAATGAAAGTCATATATTCTGAAGACAAGGAGAAGGCACAGGTTGCCCTTTCAATTTTGTTTTTCACTTGAGTTTGGACAGATTAGAGCATTAGTAATAATAGTTGAAAATTGACCCAGAAAAGCAGGACTTTTGGTTTATAAGAGAACTATAGATAAATATGTACATTATTATTTCTAAATATAGAAAAGATTGAACAGTAGTATAAATATGATAAAAGACTTCTTCTCCTTAATTAGGCAGAAACTTGCCAGGTGATATCTAATGACAGAAAACAGTATGGAATTAGAGCAGGGTCACTGACCCAGAGTCATACAGATCTGGGATGGATGATCAGTTTTGTCACTTATTAGTGCACTTTAGTGAACTTATTGACTCTCTAAGACCATCTATTTGTTCATTCCTAAAATAACATGCCTCATATGCTTCTCAGATTAAAAGTGTTAAAATAGTGTATGATGCATTAAAAACGTTTTTTAAAAATGCTTAAAAAGATCTACAGTCTATGCTGAGACTAGGGTATGTACACTCATACAGCATTCTAATCAACTCAGAAAGTCTCAATAGAGATTGAAAAAAATGGAAAGCAATTTAAAATATCTTAAACAAGACTTACATTTAATGGACTGTATATTAAGCATAATTGTTTGACATAAAACGTTACACATATACATTTCATGCTTTATGAAGGGTTCTTGGTACTAAATCAGGATCCTATTCTATGTATAGATATTTATTTCTTGTCTTCAAGAGTACATATTTGAAATGATCTAGAGACATTCCTTTACAGGCACCTCACAATAAGTTCCTGATCAAAAATGTATTCACAGACGCGGATTTATTTTCATTCTTTATCAGAAACCCAAATTATTCTGAAATGGGCGATTTTCTTCAACTTCCCTACCTGTGCTCTGGGGTAGCAGGTTGGGGATAATTGGCTTCAGAAACTTGAACTCATTTGTCCTGGAGCCTCCAGTCAGACACACCTCATACTGGTAGCTCTGGGAAAGGGTCCCAGTGTGGCTCACGTCCACCAGATGTCCTGGAAAGGGGCCCTCGGGCACCGAGCAGCGACCCACCGAGGCCGCCCTGCTCCTCCTGCACAGCCGCACCGCCACGAACAGGAGCACCGACGAGAGGAAGAGCGACGACACCGAGGCCAACGCCACCACCAGGTAGACGGTGAGCGAGTCGTCCTGGTCCTGGACCGGGACCGCCTCCGGGAGCGGCAGGTAGGGCTGGGAGAAGCCGTCCACGAGCAGCACGTGCAGCGTGGCGGTGGCCGAGCGCGGAGGCTCGCCATTGTCCTTGACCAGCACCACCAGCCTGTGCTTGGCCGCGTCGCGCTCGCTCAGCAGCCTGGCGGTGCGCACCTCGCCATTGTGCGCCCACACACCGAACAGCCCGGGCTCCGTGGCCTTGAGCAGCTGGTACGACAGCCAGGCGTTCTGGCCCGAGTCGCCGTCCACCGCCACCACCTTGGTCACCAGGTAGCCCGGCTCGGCCGCCCGGGGCACCAACTCGGTACAGGGCGCGGAGCCGTTCTGCAGCGGGTACAGCACGAAGGGCGAGTTGTCGTTGGCGTCCAGCACCAGCACGCGCACCAGCGCCTCGCTGCTCAGCGCCGGGGAGCCGCGGTCTGCAGCACCCACGCGGAACTCGAACGCCTGCAGGGCCTCGTAGTCCAGCGACCTGAGGGCAAACAGGTGGCCGTTGTCCGCGTTGATGGAGACCAGGGAGGAGAGGGGCAGGTGCGGGTCCTGGGGCGGCAATAGCGAGTAGGTGACCTGGGCGTTGGAGCCTGAGTCCCTGTCTGTGGCGCTGACGCTGCCGATGTGCAGGGCGGGGCTGTTGTTCTCGCGGACGAACAGAGTGTAGGAGGTTTGGGTGAAGGCGGGGGCGTTGTCATTGACGTCGGAGACCAGCACGGTTATGCTGTGCTCAGTTTTCAGCCTGGGTGTCCCCAAGTCGGTGACGGTGATGGTGATGTTGTACTCAGTGTTCCTCTCTCGATCCAAAGGTTTCTCTGTTACCAGAGTATAGAAGTTCTCTACAGATGGCTTCAGGATGAAGGGGAGATCGTCCTGGATGGAGCACGCTGTCTTTCCATTGTTCCCAGAATCTCTGTCTCTAATCCTAAAAACAGCCACGACTGTCTCGGATGAGTTTTCTGCAATTGGGCTAGTAAGTGAAGACAGGAGCAGCTCGGGTCGATTATCGTTTATATCTGTTACCTCAACCACCACAGTGCATTTTCCAGAAAGCCCGCCGCCGTCTTTGGCCTGAATAGTTAATATGTAAGTTTGAATTGCCTCATAGTCCAGTTCCGCTTTAAGATGAAGACTGCCAGATGTTGGATTAATTTGAAACGTTTTGAGAATTATTTCAGTGGCATAAGAAAATGCATAGGCTATTTCCCCATTACTTCCGGTATCTAAATCTCTGGCTGACACGGAGACAACTATGGAACCAACGGGGCTATTTTCGGGCACCTGCACTTTGTAAAGCGACTGCAGAAAATCAGGGGCGTTGTCATTTATGTCTAGAACCAGGATGCGTACCAGGGCCGTCCCTGATCTGGGAGGAGAGCCGCCATCTAAAGCGGTGAGGGTTAAACTGAACTCTGGTATCTCTTCCCGATCCAGCACTTGATTCAGCACCAATTCGGGATAGATATTCCCCTCCCCACTATCATGGACATTAATATGGAAATACGCATTGGGGCTGATGGTGTAGTTACTCAGGCTGTTGGTTCCAACATCTGAATCCTGTGCACTTTCTAGGAGAAATGCCGCCCCTGGAGTTGTACTTTCTAATATTTTCAAGGAAATCTCTCTGTCTAGAAATACTGGAGAGTGATCATTGATGTCTCTGACCCTTAGTTCAGCACGGAAAATCTGAAAAGGTTTTTCCAATAACAACTGGAAAGGCAGCACACAGGGCTCTCTGGGGCCACACAGTTCCTCTCGGTCCAATTTCTCATTTAGAATTAAATCAGCAGTAAGCGGATTGAGCAGTAAAAATGGCAAGTTCTGGTCTGAAACAATTCTAGTTCCCCGGGCTCTCAGTTCCCCTACCCCTAACCCTAGGTCTTTTGCCAAGTTGGTAAGAAAGGTGCCTCTCTCGGTTTCCTCCGCCACAAAATACCGAAGCGGTTCGGCGCCAGCCAAAGACATTCCCAGAAAAACACAAAGAAATAGGACTTGCCTTCTCTGCACAGCACGCACTACTCTGGCCTCCATTCTTCCTTGGATCAGTCTTTCAAAATGACTTCCACTCAGCCTCCAACAGCTCTCACAAATGGCAGCAGCCGAATCCTTTGAAATGAGCTGAATAATACCAATGTTTGTGGGGAAGGATCCTTACTTTCCCCCAATTCCTATTACTACCTTTTCCTTTCCTACACTTTTCAGATTTCGTTTTTACTCTGGAATCTGTAACATCCTTTCTTTGGGAAGATATTTTTCTCTCTCTTTTTAGCCAGCAGCGCCACCTTGCGTTTTGTGGGTGTTATTCCCGTTATGAAGACTGGAGGAAAAAGATGGCGGATTGAAGGAATTCTGCAACAAGAGTGATTTGTCCCCGGGTTCTTTGCTGTTTCATTCCATCTTTATCCTCAAATGGTCACAGTAATGCTAGTAAGTAAAAGCTGATGTCGTTTTCCCCTGTGATAATCTGGATTCGTAGAAGAATTAATTTATTGTCTTCTTAAATCTAGGGGCATGCAACTAAACTCTGGCTCCCTACCGAAATTCTAAGAAAACCTCCTATTTTAAAAATGGATAATAAAAATATTTATGAGAAAATGAAGCCTCTTCCTTGAAGTCAACAAATATTCGTTGGGGACATTTTATTTATTTGTAAAGTATTTAACAATAATAACGTGAATATGGCAGAATAATTGCCCTTTTTCCATTTCTTGTGAATTAAACAATTATTCCACTTTCCAGGTCTTACTCTTTACCTGTGATATTTCTTGGAACACTTTCTGCCTTCCCCCAACCCGACCTTCGTCCTTCACCTGCTTTAAGTATTATATAGAAATTATTGTTCATCTATAATTCCAGTGACTAGAATCTCCAATATCCAATGAATACTCTTAAAATTAGTAGTAGCAAGTAGGTCAATCTTGCATTTGTGGAAGTGCTTCTAGCATTTCATCTTCAGCTATGATGGTTGATCTCAATTTGGGGTAAATATTTCTTTTTTGAATCAAGAAAGTTTTCTTTTTATTCTTTCATATTTTGAAGTGATTTTTGATAGCTGTTGAAATAATGCAGTTATTCTTTAGTTTCTGAATTATTGAGTTATTGATATAAATGGCATTTAACCATAATGTATTATTGTTTTAGTGCACAAATAGATATGATGTGTCAACATGGTTTTAGGATTTTTCTAGTTAATGTTGTTTTCCTTGGGTGTGTTTGCCTTTTATGGCTTTGGTATTAAACTGTTATACTGGCATCACAGAATGTGTTAAGGAGCTTTTTATCTATTTTATACAATAGTTTTAATAATTATATTATTCTATGTTTCTACATGCTTAATTCCAACTTGCCTTTTAAACTGGTTAGGTTTGGTGACTTCACTTGCAGTAGATCTATGACTACCATGTACATTTTACCTTTGGTTATTAATCTGTTCAGGTTTTGTATTTTTAAGTAACTTGCATTTTATTTTGAAAATCATTTTATCTAGTTTGCAAATTTCTTGGCATGTTTTCATTGTGTTATTTACCTTTAATTGTATCCCTATTTTTGTTAGTGATGTTTAGCATTTTATCTCCTTTTTGTTCTTGCTGAGACTTGCAAGAGCTCTACTGATATTTCGAAATGCATTTTTTTCAAAATAATATGTGACCTTGTCCAAAATTAAATAGCACTAAGAGGCTTATAATAAAATACAATGCTTTTCTGCCCTTTTCCACATCACTTTTCTTAGTTCCCCTCCTAAGAGGTAGCCATTTTAAAACTTTTAGTTATCTCTTTGGTCACTAATCTGTTTTCTGATATATTTTGATAAATTAATTTTAGAAATTATCAATTGACTCCTTATTATGTTAGATTACATTTTAGGTATTTCAGATTTTCTTTTACTTACCATATATTGGGAGCATTATTGTGCATTAATTATATTTTCTTTTTCAATTTTTTCTTGAAGTTAATAATTGTCTTGCCTTTTCATTTATTGATTTTTTTAATCCCTATCACTTATTCATCCCACAGATACAATTGCCTCTCAGCACAATTTTCCCCATAGTCATTTCCATTCCTCCTGAGACTTCCATTTTTCTTTGAATAGGGCAGTTGCTTTCTATGCCTACTGCACAGCTATCATTCTGGATTTTTTCTTTGCTCTCATTCTTGGAATTCTTTGCCTTTTATACTGGATGTGTTTGCTAGTTCTGGGATTTTATAACTTGCCCTTTTTCAGTTTACTCTGTGGAATTAACTAGACCACATCCTCCAGTAGGTTCATATGATTGAAAAGATGATACAATGTTAAGAGGATTGCTAATGATATCCTTCAAAATCCCTGTCTCTCGAGTCAAATAGCTCCTTACTGGACTAGTTGTTCTTTATGCCTGAGACTCAGTTGTCATCCTGGGATCCTCCTTCAACATCACCCAGAGATTCATTTCACTTCTGTCCTGTTTTGGATCTTCTCATTTCTGTTTCTTCTGTCTTGAATTGGGCTCTCATTTTGATAGATATCTTCCAGTAGTTTTCAGAGAAGGGTGTTTCAGAGTTAAATGTTTTTGTGATCTTAAATGTACTAAAATGTCTTTATTCTACCCTCAAACTTGATTAGTAGTTTGACTAAGTATAGAGTTTTAGCTTGAAAATAATTTTTCTTCAGAATTTTTGTTTTGTCAATGAGATTTCCAAGCCAATCTGTTTGCTAAGAAGTCTAAAGCTAATCTTATTTCTTATCTTCTATGTGTCATTGTCCCAAGAATTTTAAAATTAAACAATTACATGTTTTGGCTTGGGGTTATTTTCCATCCATTGTACAGTATAATTGATGAGACATTTCATCTAGGAAACTAATTTCCTCCTGATCTTAGAAATCTCCTTAAATTATTTCATTAATAATCTAACTCCCATTCCTTTTTTAGAATTTCTGTAATTCAGATGTTAGACCTCTGGTATGGTTCTCTAATTTCTTTATTTTTTTCTCTCCTACTTGCCATTTTAAAATATTTTTGCAGTATTTTCTTGAACGTTTTCTTAACTTTGTCTTCAAGCCCTTATATTGAGATTTTTATTTCTTTATTAGGTTAGTATTTTCCTAGACTTATCTCTTTTATTTAAAGAGCTCTCTTTTGGACTTATTTCTTAGATGCAGTAACTTCTTTTTTCATCTGATGATATTAATAATAGCTTTTCCCCCAAGTTTTCTTCTTGCTGCAGACTTTCCATTTTCTCCAAGTTACCTTTTTACTCTTTGCTTTTCTTTAATTTCTGTATGACTTTTCAGAAACTTTCTTCATGTGTTTGTTCTTAATTTAATTTGGGAGACTACAGAGCTGAGTGATGGCTCTGAGTAGGTTCGTAATTCTTGTCCACTTTGAGTTTTCATTCTAAAGTGAACTGGGAGCACTGATGGATAGGGAAACCTCAATGTCAGTGTGATTAGGTCTTTCTAGTTGGACTGGCCAGATTACCGCACTCTTTAAAATCCCCCATCAAAAAGGAAAAGATATAGATTGGAAAAGGTGAAGGATTAAGTGGGTGAAGAGGAGTACAGTTTTGCATCAAGATAGGCTAAGTTATGCTTCAATACCAAACAACTTCCCCAAATCTCAACAGCTTAACACAATGAAAGTTGATTTCTTTCTTATATTATATACCCTATATAGTTCAGCCTGGGGCCCTCCTCACTGCAGTCAGTCAAGGATCTAAACTTGTGAAGATTCCATCTTCACATATACTTCCGTGATCACTATAGTGGGAAAAGAAGATGTGTTAAACCGTGCCTCCAAAAACTTCAGCCCAGAATGGATATATGTCACTTCTCACATTTTATTAACCAAAGAAAATTACATGGCTACACATATTTAAAAAGAAATAGAATTGAAATTCTACCATATGTCCAAGAAGGGGAGAACCAAAATATTTGTAATTGGTTCTAATGACTATCATAGCATTTTAACAATCAACCAGAATTCAATATTTAGATGGTTACTTACTTTTGCTATCCATATTACCCATGCCCTCCATTTTGTTGGCAGCACCTCTCATATAATAACCCTGCTTTTTGTACTCATCAGAAAATAAAACTCCAGACTTCTGTTAGGGTCAAGGGGATAGGTAGGTTACTCAGTGACTGGAGTGGGGAAATGTGATCTAACTGCTAGAGATTTAACTGCTTTACAGGGAGCTTTAACACAATCTTTTTTATTTGGCATGCTACTATCATTTCCAGAGGATCTAGGATTGACATTTCAGATGCCTCTGTATGTCCCACCATCTAAACAGAATTGATTCTAGACCCATAGTCTAAACAGGATTGATTCTCAGCTCTTCCCATTTACACTACAACTGGTAGTTGATTTGTCAGGTCTACTAAATCATTCATCTGTTTTCCAACTTCTAAGAGTTTTCCCTGTTGTCTTCTACATTATTCTCTTCATCCTTATTAAGTTTGTTTCTGAAAATATCTGTTCACTTTTTCTTAGTGCATTTTTAGAGGGAGCCAAATGAAAGGTACATGTCTCATACATCAGTTATACATAGAACCTAAAATGTCCTTGGCTTTTTTAAAGAAATAACGTTTTGTTTAATTGGTCAAATATTATGTGGTTTTCTTCTGTATAATCAATTTGTGCTTTCATATTTTTAATTCATTCCTTTAATTTTCCTTATTTTAAAAAATTCTTGTTTTTATTCTGAGTCATTTACTTTGTCCCTTTTTTCTCAATAAACCTTGATTTCTAAAATATGCATGTAAGTTTTACATTTTTCTCTATTCACCTTTTTACTCTTACCTTAAATATCACTTTATTAAAGAAACTTCTTATATCAGCTAGAATTATATTCTATATAACTTATAGATCTACGTTCTATATCAAATTAGCCTGAAGTTACAGACAAAGTCATAATAACAATGACTTAAACAAAATATAAAAGAAGGCTAGTGGCTGAAATGCACTCCATGATATATGGGACCCAGTCTGGTTCCATCATTGATTTGCTATCTTCAGGACATGGCCTTTACTTCATTGTCCAATATAGTTGCCTAATAACCAGTCATTATATCCCCATTCATGCCAACAAAAAGAGGAAGGAAAGGGTGTGCTTTCACTTTTTTAAAAGATTATTTCCATAAGGTACTCCATGGCACTCGTGCTTGCTTTTATCTCACAGTCTATGATTGAGTTACAAGATGACACCTGGCTTCAAGAGAGGTTGAAGAATATAATCTATAGCTCACATACCTACATAAGCAGCTAAAATCAGAAGTATATTAGTAATAAATAAGGGGAGAATGTATATTTGGGTTAAAGTAGCCATCTATATCATACCCACTTAGACCTGACCTATTGCCCCAACTGCCCACTAGGAACAGATAGGGTCAAAAAAGTTATCCAGTTCAGAGCAGTTATTAAAGGAACATATGACTGCCTCTCTCCTTATTGGCGGTGTGGCTTGTATCCAAAAGAATCCTTGTTCACTGAATGCTAAGCCTACGAAGCAATAGAGAAATTAATTCAAGTGCTAGGACAAGGCCTTTTGAACAATGTTTCCCCAGTGTACTATACGGAATATGCCATCAATTCCTGTTTCATTTTATAAATTTTTTAAAAATTCAGGGTCTAGAAAGCATAAAACTCCATTTTTCAGACTTCTTAGAATTATTATTCTGTATGTAAATTAGGTTTTACCAATGAGATTCCTTCATGTGAGTCTTAGAATACAGGCAAAGGTTGTCTTCCACTGTTCACCAATAAGGTCAGAAAGATGTGAATGCTTGCAGCCAAGTCAGCATTCCTCTGTTTAGCCATCACCTTCATAGGGAACTGGAGACCACTGTGGCATCCAGACACTCTGTGTCAGTGTGCAGCCATCAGTTTTGGAGGTGGGAGAGGGCACTGTGGGAGCAACAACTTTGGTAGTAGTAGTAGCATCAGCTTCCTGATTCCTGTGCTGCAGCTGTGGTCATATGCCTTCAAAACCATTTCAGTGCTGACTGTCTTTCTTCTGCTTGTCCAGTTCTTCCAGTGATTTTATATAAGCATCTAAGTTCTTGTAGCTGATATCCTTTTTGGTTTTGGTTAGAGACACACAGAGTAGTTTTTGGTTTTTGTCCTGAACTCTGAATAATTCATCCAAACTCAAAATTTTATTCCTTCACTCAAATTATAAGTAATAGGAGCCTCTCAATTAGAGTTCGTAAAAGAAAAAAAAGTGTGAAACATAAAATCATCAAAGCTTTAAGGTACTAGTCCCTTAATCTGATACAACTTAGTTTAAGAATAGGGGAGAATAAAAAATTTCTGATGTACTCCTGAGAGACTAAAGATAAAAGTGTTTGATAAATTTGATGTATATCTTTTTTAAAAAGCAGAACATGGGCCGGGCGCGGTGGCTCAAGCCTGTAATCCCAGCACTTTGGGAGGCCGAGGCGGGCGGATCACAAGGTCAGGAGATCGAGACCACAGTGAAACCCCGTCTCTACTAAAAATACAAAAAAAAATTAGCCAGGCGCGGTGGCGGGCGCCTGTAGTCCTAGCTACTCAGGAGGCTGAGGCAGGAGAATGGCGTGAACCCAGGAGGTGGAGCTTGCAGTGAGCCGAGATCGCGCCACTGCACTCCAGCCTGGGCAACAGCGTGAGACTCCGTCTCAAAAAAATAAATAAATAAATAAATAAAATAAAAAGCAGAACATGGTCTGAAGGTGAATAAAAATCTTTCTTCCTCCCTTCATGTGTAACACAGTAAGTCAAAATTAGTTTTAAAAATGTATTATTTGTAAAGAAATAATAAAGGGCTCAACATCACATTGTAAATGTTAAAAATGAAAGCTGGGTCACATATTTTAAATGACATATTATTAGGTGAACAAAGCAAGTATCAAATACTATAAATAATAAATGGGTATTTTATAAAGATAAAGAAATAAAATATTTTGTTATCATGTTTAGGCTTACTAAGCCAGATAAAATAACAGACTGAAATTTATTTATTACTTTATTCAACGTTCATTCACCTATATTTATTTCAATACAGCCATGTGCTGCATAACAATGTTTGGTCAACCGTGGATGGCATATACAATGGTGGTCCTGGAAGATCATAATGGAGCTGAAAAATTTTTGTTGCCTAGTGATGCTATACCTATAGTAATGTCATAGTGCAATGCATTTCTGTTCTATGTTTAGATACACAAACACCATTGTGTTATAATTTTATCTAGTAGTCAGTACAGTAACATGATGTACAGGTTTGCAGCCTAGGAACAATAGGCTCTACTGGGTATCCTAGGTGTGTATAGTAGGCTACATTATCTGGATTTGTATAAGTACACTCTATGATGTTGGAACAATAATGAAATTGCCTGATGACACAGTTTTCAGAATGTATTTCTGCTATTAAGCAATGAATGGCTGTGTATATTTTTCTAAGCCCATAAGATAAAGAGCCCTCTCTGTGAAGAGAGTACTGTCTAGTGGAGAGGGGAGATTATTGATTTGTCTGAGCAGAGTACTCAGTTGATGAAACATTGGATTCAATGTATGTAAAGGAAAAATAGCCTAATTAATACATAATGGAAATGATGGAAAAACTGAATCTTCAGGTTGAATAAACATTAGACAGAGCTTGTCATTTCTGAAAATGATAGTATTGATAATTCATATGACCCTCCTAAGGAAAACAAAATATAATGGACAAAACTTAAGAAAAAACTTCTAAACTAATGAAGAGCCAAAAACATAGTAGAAAATGGCAGAAAAAGCCCAATTTCTTATGGAAGCCTGTAATAGAGGGGTAAACAGAGTATCAGAACAACAGTTCTCATGCTCTCAGAGAATTTAAAAATATTTGTACTCAGGCTTTGATCTGAAGCTATGTGGGATTAAAGAAATATAAATCAAGGCTCAGGTGTAACCACAGTTGCAGCATATTATAGAAAGATCCTCTTCATATTAAGGGACCCCTCAGGGATACATCCATAATGTAAATACAGTGTAAACACAAGCAATCTAAACCTGCCCTCAGCCTCCAACTCCAGGGAATTACATAGAAATCTCCCTGATGTTAAGCAGAGCAGAAGAAAAAGAAAAAAAAAAAAAAACCATGCCTGGGAAGTTGTATCTACATATTGAGGTGTGTGTGTGTATTGAGATGGGGTCTTACTATACTGCCTAGGTGGGTATAGAACTCCTGAGCTCAAGTGATCTTCCCACCTCAGCCTCCTGAGTAGCTGGGACTACAGGTGCGCACCACTGCACGTGGCCCTCTTGTGTATTTGTATTTTGAATATACATAGGTTGAGATGCAAGGAGCCTTAAGCCATTTAATTAATTTGTGATGGTCCACTATTGATAGTGTTTCCAATATCCTGGCTGAAACAAATGAAAATCTCTTTTGAAAGATGGAACATGTGCAACCTAGGCTTTGTAGATACCCCACAAATAAATTTTCAAGGGCAATCAACCATGCATGTCCTACAAAGAAACAAAGACATCATGCATGAGAAGGAGCAGAAACAAAATAGAGTAGGCATAGGCCCACACAAACTTCAGATACTAGAACTATAGGGCAGATTTTAAAACAAAATATACTTACCATATATAAATAAATGATATACTTGAAAATATCTGCATGAGCAGATTGAAAAGGCACGAGGAGTTCCAGGGAAAAGTAATGTGTAATTACCATAATCAAGACACAATCTGATAAAGATAATGAATTTCAAGGATAGAAAACAAGTTACCTACAGGTGAAGCAAACAGGCTTCAGAATTTCCCTGAGCAACATTTCATACCAAAACAGAATTGAAATGTCTACAAGATTCTGAGGGAAATAAATTATGGCTCAACTATTTTATACATAGCCAAGCTGTTGCTCAAGTACAAAGACAACAATGCAGCAAACAGGAAAGAATTCATTAAACCTTGTGCTAGTACTGATGAATTCTTACTGAAAAAAATACTACTTAAGGATAAAAATCAAATGACTTATAGATGACTGTAGAAACTATGACAGAAGAACTAATGTTATCTTTAATGTCAACAAATCTTTGAGGAAAAGAAAATCCATTGAAAAATTTTATACCCTGCTAAACTGTATTTCTCAAGCATGTGAAAAAATACAGCACCTATGAACTCTTATCTAAAGACTGACATCTGATGAAATCAAGCAAATCAAGCAATAAAACAACATAAATGATTCAGGTACAGGAAAACTAGCACAATATGACTGACAGTAAGGACTGCATTTTACTCCGGTTTGAGCACACTAGTTTTTCTCAATTTTTTCCTGAAACTTTATGTAAATGATAGAGGGCAAGGGTTTAAAATAAACAAAGCTATAAAGACAGAAATAATGGGAAGAGAGTAAACCGTAGGGGAGAGATGTCACAAAAATTTTGGAAGATGCGAAGCACACAGACAATTGGTAACTGACAGTTTTCTTTTTGCTCTCAAATGAAAAGGAGGAAAGTTAGTAAGAAAATCAAATCTAGCCAAAGTAATAATCCAGATTGAGGACCCAGGGAGAGGCTAAAAACAACACTGGCTGAAAATATATATAAGGAGTATTTAGATCTGAGAATTCCTTTCCTAGTCAGTGAAGCAAGGCACTTTCCCTTTTCTCATCATGGCAGAAAATCGGAGGTGTAATATCCATAGTGGTTTAATAGGAAGGGCTCTGGACTAAAGGACAACAGCACAACTTAGGTCAGGACTGAGATCTTAGTGAGAAAGTGGGCTAAAAAAAATTAAGACACTTTCTCTCAAACCAAGGAGCTTACAGAGTGCTAGGTGTCAAGTTTATAGTAACTTCCATCCTACCCATCCTTACTGAATTCCTCTCTGAAGAACAATGTGAGCCCAAGAGCGAAGACTTACAGATATTGACATTTTTTCTCCAGATAAAATGTTTCCTGTTTTGTTACCCTAAGGTGAGGTCCACCACTCAGTTAGTCTCACCCAAACATACAATGTTTATCAACTTTTAAGTGCCTTATTTTATAAAAGGAAAAAATAGCCTGGGAACAGTGGCTCATGCCTGTAATCCCAGCACTTTGGAAGGCTGAGATGGGTGGATCACCTGAGGTCAGGAGTTTGAGACCAGCCTGGTCAACATGGTGAAACCCCATCTCTAATAAAAATACAAAAAAATCAGCTGGGCGTGGTGGCAGGCGCCTGTAATCCCAGCTACTCAGGAGGCTGAGGCAGGAGAATCACTTAAACCCAAGAGGCGGAGGTTGCAGTGAGCTGAGATTGTACCACTGCACTCCAGTCTGGGCAACAGAGCAAGACTCTGTCTCAAAAAAAAAAGAAAACAATACATAATTGGGCTAATCAAAATTTTAAAAAATCTTTTTTACTTCAAAAGACACTACCAATAAAGTGAAAACACAACTCAGAGAATGGCAGAAAGAATTTGTAAATCATGTATCTGATAAGAGTCTAGTATCTAGAATATATAAAGAACTACTAACATTCCACAATTAAAATATTTTAAAAATTAGATTAGATAACTGGCAAAGAATTTGAGTATACATTTCTTTAAAGAAGATATTCCAATGAACAATAAACATATGAAGAGAAATATAACATCATTAGTCATTTAGGAAATGCAATTCAAACCACAATAGGATACTACTTCACACCTTCTAAGATGGCTATAATAACAAAAAATAAGTGTTGGTGAGGATGTAGACAAATTGGAACCCTCATACACTGTTGAGAGGAAAGTAAAATGGTATAGTCACTTTGGAAAGCAGTTTGATAATTCCTCCAAAAGTTATATAGAGTCAGTATGTGACCCAGTAATTCCAATCCTAGGTATACACCCAAGAGAAATGAAAACATGTTCACACAAAAGCCCATACATGAATGTTCCTAGCAGCATTATTCATAATAGCCAAATGGTGGAAATAAACCCAAATGCCCACCAACTGATGAACAAACAAAATGTGGCACATTCATACAATGGGATATTATTTAGCCATAGAAAAGAACAAAGTGCTGATGCATGCTATAACATGAATGAACCTTGAAAACATTATGTTAAGTGAAAGAAGCCGGACATATTCTGTGATTCAATTTACATGAAATGTCTAGAACAGGCAAATCCAAAGAAACATAAAGGTGATTAGTGGTTTCCAGGGGCTGGAAGGAGGAGGGAATGGGGATTGACTGCTTATGCATAACAGGTTTCTTTTTTGTGCTGATGAAAATGTGAAAAATGTTCTGGAATTAGATAGTGGTAATAATTGTACAGTCCTTGGAATATACTAAAAACCACCAAACTCAATTTTTAAAAAAGTGAATATTATGGTATGTGAATTGTATCTCACCAAAGAATTTTAAAACTGCAAGGCTACTATAGAAATAAATATGCAGAGACCAAGAAAAAGCTTTTTGAAAGTAAAATGATGATAGCAAAAGCTCAAAATTCAGCCATAGAGGAAATTTACTGGAATCCAGAAAAATAAAGACAGAAGATAGAACAAGGATAAGAAAAATTAAATATCAAACCAGGTTACTATACAACTAACAGAAATTGCAGAATAAAAAACCAAAAACCATTTAGTAGAGGAAATAATTTTTTAATTAAAAAAACCCTAACAAGCCTGTTCTAGTCTGAAGAACATGTGTCAAGATTGGCAAGTCTCATTGAGTAATTAGTGCAATAAAAGACCAAAATTCTTACACTATGACACAATGATGAAATTCTAGAACACTGGAGATACGTACAAGAACCTTAATATATCTGGAGCAGGGTTTCTCAGCGTCAGCACTGTTGGCAGCTGTGACCATCAAAAATGTTTGCAGACATTGCCAAAAGTTTGATAATTGCCAAACATTTACCAAAGATGGCAAAATTGCCATTGGTTGAGAATCAGGGATCTAGAAGGAAAATAAAGTTTCTCAGAAAAGAATGAGTAATCAGAATGTTGATGATCATCTCAACTTTGGTGATTAGAAGACAACAGAGGAATGTCTTCAAAATACTAGCAGCAAATAATTCCTAACCTATAATTCCACACCCAACAAAATCTTCAAATAGACATTTGAGTTTCTGACATCTGAAATTTTTTATATTCAAACGATCAAAAGATTTATTACCAAATATTCTTCTGACAGTTAAGGGAGAAAACCAAACAAGAGGAAGATGTAACATCCAGAAGAGGAAATCAAATGCAAGAGGAAGATAAATTCCCAAGTTAGTGGGAAAAGCAAACTGCCAGCTGTGCAGTAGGTCTAGAGAGCAAACAATGTACAATGGAACAAGACTCTGAATAGCTCCAGGATGGCTCCAGGAGAAAAGAATAGAACCAATAGATTTCTTTATGAGTTTAACTTAAGCTTCAGACTTTACAAAATTTGTGGATAATTTTTAAAAATGTACATAGAAAAGTAGTTGAAAAAGAAGGCAATTATGACCTTAAAGGTAAAAAATAGGCTTTTTCCTTTTACTCTTAAGGCTTAGGTGTAAGTAACATTTTTATGGTGAAAATTATATAAACATTATCTAAACAGAATTTTGATATTGCTAGGTAGAGGAAATGTGCAAGTTGTGTGTGTGTCTGTGTGTGTACCCCTTAAAAACTGGATATCTAAAACTGGGATTTGAGAAAAAGCACTTTATAAGCATATGTGATTTTTAAAATAGGGAAGTAAATATGGGAAAACACATAAGAACATCAAAAGTGGTTACCCTGGGCAGTCAGACATGAATAAAATTGAAAAAAAAGTAGCATTATATGACTTTTAAATTAAAATTTAAAAAATATGAAATGCTGGCCAGGTGTGGTGGCTCACACCTGTAATTCCAGCACTTTGGGAGGCCGAGGAAGGTGGATTACCTGAAGTCAGGAGTTCGAGACCAGCCTGACCAACAGGTGAAACCCCATCTCTACCAAAAATACAAAATCAGCCAGGCACGGTGACACATGCCTGTCATCCCAGGTACTTGGGAGGCTGAGGCAGGAGAATCGCTTGAACCCGGGAGGTGGAGGCTGCAATGAGCCAAGATCGCGCTACTATACTCCAGCCTGGGCAATAAGAGTGAAACTCCGTCTAAAAAAACAATATGAAATGCCTAAACAATTATGGCAAGTATTCTTTCAGAATATATTGTAAATGTTATAAGTATTGATAAGGTAATATATATTTAATTCTAAAAGGATAAGTAAGGTTAAGAAAGAAGAGAAAGGGTATAAAATGTTTATCTGCTCATTTTTAAGCAGGTGGTTAAGTAATGCTAATGTCTTAATATGCATCTAATCTTGCTTTTTAAACTTTATAGGGACTACTTATCAAAGCTTAAGCAAGTTCTATAGTTTCACACTTCGTTTTATTGTATTCAATCTGATCATTTTAATCAGAAGCTATCAATTTATTATAGATCATTTTATAAAATTATTTTCATCTATTACTTTATTCTTATATGCATCCATTGAAATATTTTAGAATTATGTTGACTTAATGAAATTAGTTCTGATGGTGGAATAATGATGCTAATTTGCTTTCTTTTTTACTTACTGTATGTTTGAATCATACGTTTATATATTTATTTATTTATTTTTGAGATGGAATCTGTCTCTGTCACCCAAGCTGGACTGCAGTGGCATGATCTCAGCTCACTGCAACCTCCACCTCCCAGGCACAAGGAATTCTCCTGCCTTAGCCTCCCGAGTAACTAGGATTACAGGCACTCACCACCATGCCCAGCTAATTTTTGTGTTTTTAGTGGAGATGGGTTTCATCATGTTGACCCGACTGGTCTCGAACTCCTGACCTCAGGTGATCCACCCACCTCGCCTCCCAAAGTGCTAGGATTACAGATGTGAGCCACTGCACCCCGGTTGCTATATATTATTTTAAAAGAAGGAGAATCATTATTTACATACCAAAGCCATTTATTATTTTTTTAAAAAGCAATCACAAGTCAACCAACCTTTTTTCTATTATTCTTTCATGTAATAGGAGTTGAATCCTTTAGAATAACACCCGATGGTCTATAAATATCAATTTTGAAAGAAAAAATTCAAGAGAGAAAACATCACCTAGGTAAAATATTGGTTCATTTGAGGGAAGAGTAATGTTTTTGAAACAACACAACAGAAATGCAACAATTTACAAGATTACTAAAATTTTTGCATAAATGAAAAGTATTTTTTAAACTAAAAGCTGTGATTTACAATAGACTTAGAGTCATGCTGATGATAATCAGAAAGTTAGAAACACCATTCTCTTAATCATAACGTATCAATGAACAAGTTCAAATATTGGGAACCTGAAAACACCTGTGAGTTCCAAAATCTGACCAAACAAAAACAACAACCCTAGGAAACACCATTTATCTGCTATTGTGTGCACATGCTATAACTAACATAGTTGACAACCACCACAACAAAAATTAGAGGGAATGGAAAATAGTCCAGCAGGCTGAAATAGCTATAAATATAACAGCCATTACTAATGTGTGAATATGTGACTGTGTGAATGAGAGAATTGGGAACTTACAGATGAATAGTGAATTCTATGATTTATCACGACCTGTTGTCAGATTCCTAATTGAACCCAAAATCATTCCTGGAGTTGGAGTTTGCCTCGCTGTCCCTGCCAGTCCCTTCACCCAAGAAGTTGGGAAGTATCGGTTTAAGAAACTTGAACTGGCTCTCAGAGCTTTCTGCCAGGTAAACTTCATACTGATAATTCTGGGACAGGGTCCCGGTGCCGCTCACGTCCACCAGATGCCCTGGAAAGGCGCCCTCGGGCACCAAGTAGCGACCCACCGAGGCCGCCCTGCTCCTCCTGCACAGCCGCACCGCCACGAACAGGAGCACCGACAAGAGGAAGAGCGACGACACCGAAGCCAACGCGACCACCAGGTAGACGGTGAGCGAGTCGGCCTGGGCTTGGGCCGGGGCCGCCTCCGGGAGCGGCAGGTAGGGCTGGGAGAAGCCGTCCACCAGGAGCACGTGCAACGTGGCAGTGGCCGAGAGCGGAGGCTCGCCGTTGTCCTTGACCAGCACCACCAGCCTGTGCTTGGCCGCGTCGCGCTCGCTCAGCAGCCTGCCGGTGCGCACCTCGCCATTGTGCGCCCACACGCCAAAGAGCCCGGGCTCTGTGGCCTTGAGCAGCTGGTACGACAGCCAGGCGTTCTGGCCCGAGTCGCCGTCCACCGCCACCACCTTGGTCACCAGATAGCCCGGCTCGGCCGCCCGGGGCACCAGCTCGGTGCAGGGCGCGGAGCCGTTCTGCAGTGGGTACAGCACGAAGGGCGAGTTGTCGTTGGTGTCCAGCACCAGCACGCGCACCAGCGCCTCGCTGCTCAGCGCCGGGAAGCCGCGGTCTGCGGCGCCCACGCGGAACTCGAACTCCTGCAGGGCCTCGTAGTCCAGCGATCGGAGGGCAAACAGGTGGCCGTTGTCTGCGTTGATGGAGACCAGGGAGGCGAGGGGCAGGTGCGGGTCCTGGGGTGGCAGCAGCGAGTAGGTGACCTGGGCGTTGGTGCCTGAGTCTCTGTCTGTGGCGCTGACGCTGCCGATGTGCAGGGCGGGGCTGTTGTTCTCGCGGACAAACAGGTTATAGGAGGTTTGGGTGAAGGCGGGGGCGTTGTCGTTGACGTCGGAGACCCGCACGGTTATGTTGTACTCGGTTTTCAGCCTGGGTGTCCCCAAGTCTGTGACAGTAATGGAGATGTTGTACTCGGCCCAGCTCTCTCTATCTAGCGCTCCTTCGGTTAACACGGTGTAGAAATTTTCTAAGGTAGGCTTTATAAGGAAAGGGAGGTGGTCTTGGATGGAACACATCATTTTTCCATTGTTCCCAGAGTCCGGATCCGAAATTCCGAAAACAGCGACCACTGTTTCTGGGGAGTTTTCTGGGATATCACTGATGAGTAAGGACATGGTAAGTTCCGGTGCGTTGTCGTTTATATCCATCACTTCTATGGCTACGGTGCATTTTCCTGAAAGACCCCCACCGTCTGAGGCCTCAACTTCCATATGGTAAGATTGAATTTCCTCAAAATCCAACGCCTTTTTTAATCTAATTTCTCCCGTGATTGAGTTTATTTCAAAGGCCTGAATGATTTGATTTGAGTATTGAAAAAATGAGTAGGAGAGCTCCCCGTGGGTCCCAGCATCTAAATCCCTGGCAGAGACGGTGATGACGAGGGAACCTATAGGGGCGTTTTCTGGGACCTGCACCTCGTAGAGCCGCTGAGTAAATTCAGGGACGTTGTCATTGATATCTACAATCACTATGAGAACATGGGAAGTCCCAATTCTGGGCGGTGACCCACCATCCAGCGCTGTGAGGGTTAACCTGAGCTGGGGCTGCTCCTCGCGGTCCAGCGCTTGATCCAGCACGAGCTCTGGGTATTTCTTGCCGTCGCTGTGATTGCGAGTGAAAAGGTGGAAATAGGAGTTGGTGCTAATTGTGTAGTTCTGAACTGTGTTGCTACCTACGTCCAAATCTTGAGCTATTTTCAAAGGAAATGAAGTCCCTGGATGGCTGCCTTCAGAGATTTTCAGGAGGATTTCATTTTCCAAGAATTCTGGGGCATGGTCATTTACATCTTGGAGCTGTAGTTCACCTTGAATAAACTGCACCGGATTTTTCAATAACATCTGGAAATGCAGTATACATGGATCTATGTCACTGCACAACTCCTCCCGGTCCAATTTTTCTTTTAGGAGCAAATTCCCACTCTTCTGTTCGAGCTGCAAATACTGTTTATTCCCTTTGGAAAGAATCCGGGCGCCCCTTGCGGCCAGTTCCCCTACACCCAGCCCCAGATCTTTTGCTAAGTTGGCCACAAAAGAGCCGCTGTCCCTCTCTTCTAGAACTGAATACTTAATGGTAGCGCTGCCCGCCTCCCACAGTAGTAATAAGAAAATAATGGCGGTCACTTGCCTTTTCTCTGGTGCTTTGGGGAGCGGCGTCTCCATCATTCCTCAGGGTCCAAAAGATGCCGTATTAATCACAAAATAATTGCTTTACAGCCAACTCAGCTATCTTGATTTAAATATCTTGAGTTAGTTCTTTTTAACATGGACCGACATGGGATGGCTGCCTCTCTGAAACCTTCTATCCCCAGTGGTGAAAAAGTGTTTCCTTTTCGAGCTGCCAGGAAACCCGCACAGCTTTTAAGGAGACACTGATGCTGCAGTTTTTCACTCTTAGCCTGCAGCGCCACCAAGCGTTCTGCTTTACAACTTCAGATAATTTTCATTTCAAAGCACACGGTATACTGTGATAGCTAAAACATAAAGCAGGCCTTTTAGGTCATAGCCTGTTATATACTCCCTTTTCCCCCGCCTATTATGTGGCCTTGTTCAGGTAGCTAAGAATGGTTGTTACAGCAAAAGTAATGTCTATATCTGTATTCATCTTCCTTATAAAGGTGCAAGTTCAGCACACAAAACTCTGCTCCAGGCAAATTCATTTAATAACAAGTATTTACCTGTACGGACATTCATGTAGCTTCTTGGGATAATACAGTAAATGAAACATATGGTGGTGAGTGCCTGTAATCCTAGTTACTTGGGAGGCTAAGGCAGGAGAATTCCTTGTGCCTGGGAGGTGGAGGTTGCAGTGAGCTGAGATCATGCCACTGCACTTCAGCCTGGGTAACAGAGCAAGACTCTGTCTCAAAAAAAAAAAAAAAATCAATATAAGCTCAGAATCTACGTAATGCCTTTTCTACAAATGTAAAGAAGACAACAAAGTTGACAAAGTCAAAAATACATTTTCTGGGGAAGGGTATTGACCTGTCTGCATCGGACAGGATACCACCCCAGTGTACATTCTCTAGGATTAAGGGGATGGGGATATTGAAAAACACTACTGCTTCAACTAAAAGCCAAGTGACTGGAGTGAGAACAATGGAAGAAGGAATCTCACCAAGGAAGAATGCTGTTCTAAGGAGGAGAGGGTATATATCTGAGAACACAAAACAGTAAATGTTCTCCACACTTATTTAATCAGTTGGTAATCATCCATGACAGTCAGTTCACTTATCTGGACACAAAACACTGTCAAATGTAACTTAGTTCAGCCCAGTTCCACTTCAATTAAGGATAAAAATAAAATAGTTGGCCAGGTGTGGTGGCTCATGCCTGTAATCCCAGCACTTTGGGAGGCTGAGGCGGGTGGATCATGAGGTCAGCAGTTCGACACCAGCCTGGTCAAGATGGGCAAACCCCATCTCTACTAAAAATATAAAAAATAGCTGGGTGTGGTGGCATGCACCTGTAATCCTAGCTACTAAGGAGGCTGAGGCAGGAGAATCACTTGAACCGGGGAGGCTGAGGTTGCAGTGAGCCAAGATCGTGCCACTGTGTTCCAACCTGGGCAACAAGAGCAAAACTCCGTCTCAAAATAAAATAAAATAGTCACTGAATGGTCATTTTAATATACATTGCTTACCTTTGATAGAAAGTTGAAAGAGGGATTTTTAAATGAAATATCACAAATACAACTGACACAAATAAGACTAAATATGGGATAAACTGTGAAGGCAAATGGTTTTATGGTTAATACAGGCAAATGATGCTTACACAACACTAGTAGGGAAAATCTGATGTTACCAAATAACCTGCCACTAATACCTTATTTAGATTTTGGTAGATACCAAATATCTTGAGAAAGTGAGAGGAGGAGTTTGGCAAATATAATTTGAAAGCCCTTCAACTTTCAAATTGTTAAACAAAGCCAAAAAGGTAAACCGTGCGGTTAAGAATTTTATTTTCTGTAGTGGTATGTAGGGTGAGTAGAAGAGTCAAGAGTGTTTTCTGTTTTGAAGGAAAGCAATAGTGATTTGACAAAGAAGTGATATTTCATACTTTCACTCATTGGCAAGGATATTTTGTTGTACAGAGGATATTAGCATTTTGCTGTAGATACAATAGTGTTTTTAAAAATCAGTACTAGAATGTTAGTAATGTTCAGCAAATATTTATTAAGCATTTATAATTGGTAAGACTTTTTTTTTTTTAAAGACCATCATGTTCTTACATGAGGCTCACAAACTGATGTGATGACACTTCAGTAAAGTCTATAGTCACAAAAATTTTGGGTTGACTATCATGAGATACTAAAATATGCATAAGTATGAATGGCTACTTTAGTGTTTAGCCACCATTAGTTCTTATTTTTAGTGTTACACACTGTAGGAGTTACTGCAAAACGAGACACTGGAGGATTAAATAATATGAAATACTCACATTTTAAACACGGTCCTACATAGCAATAGTGAAACAACTCTTACCAATAGCTAGAAATACAATCTTACTTAAGGATTTACAATACTTTTTTTTGGGTGGGGGAAGAATAGATAATTTAATTTCAAAAGTTTAAAATTATGCAAATAAAAATTTGCTTTGTGTTCATATTGTCAAGTACCCTCAAGTGAAGTAATAAACTCCTAAGCATGAACAGGAAATACTAAGACACCCAGTATCTTACTTTATATAAAATTTCAACCTAAAGAATAGAGGTAAATTAAAAAGAAACAGAACATGTAACTTTAAGTTAAAAGAGATCTTCAAACATAAGTAAGATTTAGTAAAATAATCCCACACTTAACTGAATGGGAAGCTATTCGGAAGGGCGGGGGTTTCTTCCATTTCTCTCTCAGTGCCCTGAGGAGGGAAGTTGGGGATAATCGGCTTCAGGAACTTGAACTCATTTGTTCCTGAGCCTCCCATCAGACACACCTCGTACTGGTAGCTCTGGGACAGGGTCCTGGTGCCGCTCACGTCCACCAGATGTCCTGGAAAGGGGCCCTCGGGCACCGAGCAGCGACCCACCGAGGCCGCCCTGCTCCTCTTGCACAGCCGCACCGCCACGAACAGGAGCACCGACAAGAGGAAGAGCGACGACACCGAGGCCAATGCCACCACCAGGTAGACGGTGAGCCAGTCGGCCTGGGCCTGGGCCGCGGCCGCCTCCGGGAGAAGCAGGTAGGGCTGGGAGAAGCCGTCCACTAGGAGCAAGTGCAGCGTGGCGGTGGCCGAGCGCGGAGGCTCGCCATTGTCCTTGACCAGCACCACCAGCCTGTGCTTGGCCGCGTCGCGCTCACTCAGCAACCTGGAGGTGCGCACCTCGCCATTGTGCGCCCACACACCGAACAGCCCGGGCTCCGTGGCCTTGAGCAGCTGGTACGACAGCCAGGCGTTCTGGCCCGAGTCGCCGTCCACCGCCACCACCTTGGTCACCAGATAGCCCGGCTCGGCCGTCCGGGGCACCAGCTCGGTGCAGGGCGCGGAGCCGTTTTGCAGCGGGTACAGCACGAAGGGCGAGTTGTCGTTGGCGTCCAGCACCAGCACGCGCACCAGCGCCTCGCTGCTCAGCACCGGGGACCCGCGGTCTGTGGCGCCCACGCGGAACTCGAACTCCTGCAAGGCCTCGTAGTCCAGCGACCTGAGGGCGAACAGGTGGCCGTTGTCTGCGCTGATGGAGACCAGGGAGGGGAGGCGCAGGTGCGGGTCCTGGGGCGGCAATAGCGAGTAGGTGACCTGGGCGTTGGAGCCTGAGTCCCTGTCTGTGGCGCTGACGCTGCCGATGTGCAGGGCGGGGCTGTTGTTCTCG
Source organism: Macaca nemestrina (assembly GCF_043159975.1). Taxonomy (NCBI): domain Eukaryota; kingdom Metazoa; phylum Chordata; class Mammalia; order Primates; family Cercopithecidae; genus Macaca; species Macaca nemestrina. The sequence goes on from NC_092130.1 coordinate 39,303,730, forward strand.
CGGACGAACAGGGTGTAGGAGGTTTGGGTGAAGGCGGGGGCGTTGTCATTGACGTCTGAGACCAGCACGGTTATGCTCTGCTGGGTTTTCAGCCTGGGTGTCCCCAAATCAGTGACGGTGATGGTGATGTTGTACTCGGCTCTGCTCTCTCTGTCCAGTGCCCCATCTGTTACCAGGGTGTAGAAATTCTCCACGGAAAGTCTTAGTAGAAAAGGGAGATTGTTCTCTATTGAACAAATAACCTGTTGGTTATGCCCAGAGTCTGCATCTGAAACACTGAAAACTGCCACTATGATCTCTGGCAAGTTTTCTGGGATGGGGCTGATGAAGAACGACATGGTGAGTTCAGGGGCGTTGTCATTCACGTCCAGGACCCTGACGACTAAAGAACATTTTCCTGATAGGCCCCCACCATCTATAGCCTCAACATCCACGTCATAAGACTGAACTTCCTCAAAATCCAAAGCCTTTCTCAACCGAATTTCTCCTGTGATTGCGTTTATTTCGAACGGTTGGTTGATGTCATCGACTTGAAACAGGGCGTAAGATACCTTCCCAAACGATCCTGCATCTAAATCTCTGGCTGAGACGGTAATAACCAGAGAGCCGAGGGGATTGTTCTCAGGGATTTGCGCCTCATAGAGCTCCTGAGCAAACTCGGGGATGTTGTCATTGATGTCCAAAACCTGGATGTGAATCTCGGAGGTCCCTGACCGGGGCGGAGACCCACCATCCACCGCGGTGAGCGTTAGCGTGAGTCGGGGCTGCTCCTCGCGGTCCAACGGTTTGTCCAGCACCAGCTCCGGGAACTTCCTGCCTTCGCTGCGATTGCGGGTGAGAACGTGGAAGTGAGGGTTGGAGCTGATTGTGTAGCTCTGAAGGCCGTTGCTGCCAGTGTCTAAATCGTGTGCCATTTTCAAAGGAAATATCTTTCCTGGCATAGTAATTTCTGATATTTTCAGGAGCATTTCTCTGGCAGGGAATTCCGGGGCGTGGTCATTTATATCTCTGACTCGCAAGGAAGCCTGAAAAAACTGCAAGGGGTGTTCCAGTAACACTTGGAAAGGTAGCACACACGGCTCAGTGGAGCCACACAGTTCCTCCCGGTCCAGCTTTTCATTTAGTAGTAAATCATGGGTCTGTGGATCAAGCTGCAAATGTTGTCTGTTCCCTTTGAAAACAATCCGAGCTCCCCGTGCAGCCAGCTCCCCCACCCTCAGTCCCAGGTCCTTTGTCAAGTTGGCCACAAACGTGCCACTTTCTGTCTCCTCCAATACGGAATACTGAATCGATTCAGAACCTACCTCTCCCCAAAGCATCAATAAAATGAAGAACGCCACTTGCCTTTTCTTGTTCTGTACTTTAGTTTGCATCGTGTCTATTGTCTGATTACAGAAGAAAAATCCTTTTCAGCTCCCAATCACCACATCCACCGTCGACCCTCTCAGATGTCTTTGCAGAGATTTTTAAATTCGTTCTTACAACTTGTCTGGCGACGACTGCCTTCCCGGACACATCTATCTCAGCTTTAGCTGTAAATGTGGTCTGTATTTTTACTTGGCTTCTGGGTGAAACAGAGTCCACCGAGTCTGCAGAGCTTTCATTCACTCTCTTAGCTTGTACCGCCACCTCGCGTTCAAACTAATAACTTCATGAGATGTTTCAGGTCAATAGCATTTCCGAAATCTGAGCATTATTAAGACTTTTAAGTCGAGTCAGTGTTTCTCAGACTGAGTGCGTGGACCACATGCATAAATAATTGCTTGCGAGCTTTGGTTTCTTTGTGTGTACGTTTTTGCTTTTAAGCCAATTCCTGGGTTCACTCCCCTCTAGAACTTGAATCAAATTTCCTGGTGGTGCTAATTAAGGAGAAAGATTGAAGTGCAGATTCTACACTTCAATCTTTCTCCTTTGATTCTTCAGCAGTGCAATTTATCTCTGATAAGCCATTTAATCCATGAGTCCAAGAGGTACACTATTTAATTGTCCCAACAAACAACGCAAAACAATGAAGTTTGTTAGCAACAATAATGGTAAAATAAACAATAAATTATCTAAATTATACACTCATGAATGGCATGAACAAAAAACTAACTTTGTTATACAGTTATGCCTGCACAGTAAAAAGAACAATTAGGCTATTAGGAGGGAAACTGAGGCAAAAAAGTATTTATGATACACGTATATAAGTAAATTAAAGTATTTAAAAGAGGGACTAGAAGCAATCAAGTATTTGTCATAAGCATTTTAGGATTCTACCCCATTTTTGCATGGATAGAATTAGGCATTCTTTTAAGAGGCTTGTGCATTTTATTTTAACTTTTTTGATCAAATTCCCCTCTTACGTTATGTAATCAGTTCCAAATATATTACCCTGTTGTACAAACATGACGCAGTGCAGAAAACAAACATTCAAGAATTACCTTCACCATCTTCTCACAGCAAAAAGAACACCAAGTCCTATAAATACAGGCCAAATTAAGGTACTGTAAAAAAAGGTGAATTACATTTGAGTGAATGCCATGGAATTCGATGATGGAATACTATGGCTATATCCATTCCCATCTCACTAGTTTCTGCTCAGATACATTGGAATATGTATTTCTAAACAAACTGAAAATGTGTGAAACAGATTAGTGCACATAGAAGAGGCAAAATATGCCAAACAATTCAATTCATTTCAGATTGATTTCATATTTATTGAGAGGTGAAATCCATTGAGCTCAAACAAAGTTCACTTCAGGTAAGAGCCAAGGTGATAGAAGATTAAAAATCAGGATATTTTCAAATACATAAACTCTAGGTAAAATAAATAAGGCTAAATAAAATCTAAACTCTAAATAGCTGAGATGATCTTATAGTTCAAAATCACCTCTATGTAGCCAGAAAAACAAAAGATTATGAATGTGACCAGCCTCCAGGGTTCACTTGATAGATGCTACTGAGAATACACTGTTCCTTGAGGATGTGAGTAACAAAATGAACTTATGAAGTAAAACCAACAATAATAAACATCTTGGAAGGGTGTCACTTCTTTGCTGAAACAAGGCCATTATTTCCTGCTCAATCTTAAATGCCTTCTTCTTTCAGTGAGCATTCTGAGTTCTGATTCCAGCTAAACGGCATCCACGAAGTCTTTTATTCACTCTCTTTCTCTGAAGCACCGCCAGGCATCCTCGAATATAGGTTGTTGAATTATTTTTTACTTCAAAGCAAATTTATCAGCAGTACAGTATTTGTCAAACTCCATTTAGATCCTTGAAAAGTCTTTGATAACATTGGTAGTTATATGGAAAGAGGATAATATCTCAAAATACACAAAAAGATATCAGTCAGGTCTATCAAGATACTGCCTTTTTATAGAAAATGGATTACATTAGATTGTTTCAGGAGAATGTTTCTCTGTTTTGCCCTCTTTTGCTTTGATTTGATTGGCTAGAGTAGACTGAATTAACTTTGCATTCATAAACATGTTCTCATAAGGACTCATTAACTTAAAATTTTTATTATGGAAAAATTCCAACATATACAAAGTAAACAGAATAAGCCTCCGTACACCATCAGTTTTACAACATTCTGTTGTCTCATTTTGTCTATACCTTTCTCTCCATTCTCTGCTTCCTGTTCAATGATTACTTTTGCATAGTTCTTTTCTTAAGGCAATGTTTACAGAAATTGAAATGTACCAATCTTAACTGTGCCATTTTAAAAAATGGATTCATATGTGTAACTCACACTTTTTTCAAGATACGGAACATTTTCATCATTCACTGGGAATCATCTTAATCATATTTTGAAGCTCAGTTTTATTAACTGGGGAACAAAACCTTGGTCTCATCTGGACACATGATGCAAAAGTAGACAATGTGAAAAAGCACCATGCCCTATATTCTTTATGCTCGTGTATGCTAAAGTGAAGTGATAGATTAATTTAGCTGGACTGTTACCAGCAAGCTGAAATAGTATTTTAACTGATTGAACATTGTAAAGTATGTTAAAATTAATTTTATTTAGTTAGTCTGTAATGACAGGTTGAGCAGCCCTTGTCCGAAATGCTTGAGACCAGAAGTGTTTCAGTTTCAGATTTTTAGATATTAGAATATTCGCATGTCCGTACTGGGATAGCTTGGGAATAAGAACCAAGTCTAAACATGAAATTCATTTAAGTTTCATATACATCTTATACAAATAGCCTGAAGGTAATTTTGTATAATATTTTAAAACAATTTTGTGCATGAAACAAAGTTTGCATTATGTACTTATGTGCGGAATTTTCTACTTGTGGCATCAGATTGGCTCAAAAAGTTTCCGGTTTTGGAGCAGTTCCTATTTTTGGATTTTTGGATTAGGGATGCCCAACCTGTACCTGTACTGCATAGCTGATCAAGCTGATTTCCATTTTATGTTTCAGTTAATCCCATTATAATTTTTAAAAATTATTCAAGTTTATCAAAAGAGAAAGAAAAAGACCTTCAAGGACAAATTGAATCTCTTAAAACTCTTCTTTAGTTATATGGAAAGAAAACACAGTAATACAGGGAAAAGTTAGAGATGATATATAAATAATCACTTAAAGAAACTCAATTTACAGGAGATATGCTGCAAGGAAGTTGAAAATATAAAGGATTAAATCACACTTGAAATCTGAAATGATTGGGTAAGACACTTTGTCAGTATTGCTAGAGGTTTGTCTTTTTTTAAAAAATGTTTTTTGAAGAACTAGTTCTTTGTTTCTTTATTGCTTTCTCTATTTGCTTTGAATTTTCTTGATTTCTTCTATTATCTTTGATATTTCCTTCTTTCTGAATGCTTCGGGTTTATTTTCCTCATATTTTTCTAGATTCTTGAGGTAGAAGCTTGAAACTGATAAACTGGTGGGTGACCGATTTGAGAATTTTCCTCTTTTCTAATGTACATATTTAGTGCTATAAAATTTTCCTCTCTGCACTGTGTTAGCTATGTCTCACAAAATTTGGTGTGTTGTATTTTCATTTTCAATTCAGGTCAATGTATTTTTAAATTTCCCTTGAGATCTTCTTTTTGATTCATAGATTATTTAGAAGTATGTTGCTACATATCCGAGTATTTGAAGGTTTTCCTCTTATCTTTCCATTATTCATTTTTAGTTTAATTTCATTGTGCTTAGAGAACCCACTCTGTATGATTTCACTATTAATTTGGTTGAGGTTGGTTTTACGGCTGAGATTGTGGTTATCTTACATAGGTTCTGTGAGCATTTGAAAATAATGTGTATTCTGGTATTGTTTATTCTGGTGTATTCTGGTATTTTTTATTCTGGTATATTCTGGTATTGGAGTGTTCTGGTGTATTCTGGTATTGGAGTGTTCTGGTGTATTCTGGTATTGGAGTGTTTTATAAATATTAATCAGATGCTGTTAGTTGATGGTATTATTGAGTTCTTCTGTATCGCTGCTGATTTTCTGCCTTGTTGGTCTATCAATTGTTGAAGGTCATTGAAGTCTCCAATTGTAATTGTGGATTTCTCTATTTCTCCTTCTGTCAGTTTTTGCTTCATACATTTTGCAGTTTTGTATATATACATTTGGGATTGCTATGTGTTCTTCTTTTATCATTATACAATATCCTGCTGTGTCTCTGATATGTCCTATGCAGTCTCTGATTATTTTCTTTGCTTTCATGTCTACTTTATATGATGATTTTCTTTGCTCTCATGTCTACTTTATATGACCTTATGGCTACCCCTGCTTTATTAATTAATTTATTTAGTTAGTTATTCTTATTTTTACTTATTTCTTTATTTTTGAGACAGAGTTTTGCTCTTGTCTCCCAGGCTGGCGTGCAATGGTGTGATCTCAGCTCACAGCAACCTTCACCTCCCAGGTTTGAGCAATTCTCCTGCCTCAGCCTCTGGAGTAGCTGGGATTACAGGCACCCGCCACCACAGCAGCTGATTTTGTATTTTTAGTAGAGACGGGGTTTCACCATGTTGACCAGGCTGGTCTCAAATTCCTGACCTTAGGTGATCCTCCTGCCTCAGCCTCCCAAAGTGCTGTGATTACAGGTGTGAGCCACTGCACCCAGCTCCTGCTTTATTTTTTCATTAATAATTGTATACATTTTTGTCTTTTTACTTTCAAACTGCATATATCATTATATTTGAAATTAAGTTTGATACATATAGTTGGGTCATAATTTTTCAAACCCATTCTCCCAACGTTTTTGTTCTAACTGATGTGCTCAAACCATTTACATTTAACATAATTATAGATTAGTAGAGATTAACTCTGCCATTTTTTGTTTCCTGTTTGTTTTCTCTGTTTTTTTGTTTGTTTCTCCGTTTTCATTTTTCTACCTTCCTGTGGGTTATTGGAACATTTTTTAGAATTCTGTTTTGATTTAGTTGTAGTGTGTGTGTTTTTTTTTTAGTGTATCACTTTTTATAGCTTTTTACTGATTACTCTAGGTATTATACTATATATACACAACTTATCAGTTTACTGATTGATATCAGTAACCAATATTTTTACCAGTTCAAATGAAGCATAGAAAATGTACCTCCCTTAGTGTCCTTTTGCCCTCCTTCATTTATAACATGTTTTAAATATTTCCTGTACATACACTTAGGACCACATTTAGAAAGTATTATAATGTTGGATTCAACCACCAAACATAATTTTGGAACCTCAAGAGAAAAAGAAAAGTCTGTTGTATTTACTCATATTTTTGTTTCCTGTGTTGTTTCTTCCTCCTTGATGTTCCAAGATTGCTTTTTAAATTGTTTCCTTTCTGTTTGGAGAACTTGCATTAGCAAATATTTTAAGGTAGGTATACTGGCAACAAATTCTTTTCCTGAAGGGTAGTTTCACTGGATATAGGATTTTGGGATGACAGTTGTTTTCTTTCAGCACTTAAAAAATATTGTGCAACTTCCTTCTAGCCTCCGTGATTTCTGATGAGGAATCTACTCTCATTCAAATCGTTACTGCCCTGTGGGTAAGGTGTCATTTCTCCTTCACTGCTTTAAAGATATTTTGTCCTTAGTTTGCAGAAATTTCACTATGATGCCTCTTGGTGTGGATTCCTTTGGGTGTATCCTGTTTGGGATTTGTTCGGCTTCTTGAATCTCTGGTTTATGCCTTTTGCCAATGTGCTTAGTTTCCAGACATTATTCCTTTGAGTACTTTTTTTAGCTCCACCCTTCTTCTGGCCTTCTTTTGGTACTCCAGTGACACAAAGGTTAGATCTTTTGGTATGGCCCCACAGGTTCCTGAGCCTCTGTTCATTTTTTATGGTCTATTTTCTCTTTCCTCTTCAGAATGGGTAATTTCTATTGTTTCATTTTCTGGTTCATTGATTTTTTGTTCCTTCCATTCTGCTGTGGAGCCCGTTATCTTGAGTTTTTATTTCAGTTATTATATCTGGGTTTGTTTTTTTGTTTTGTTTTTATTTATTTATTTATTTTTTAGACAGAGTCTTGCTCTGTCACCCAGGCTAGAGTGCAGCGGGGCAATCTTGGCTCACTGCAACCTCCCCACCTCCTGGGTTCAAGTGATTCTCCTGCCTCAGCCTCCCAAGTAGTTGGGGTAACAGGCATGCACCACCACGCCTGGCTAATTTTGTGTTTTTAGTAGAGACGCGGTTTCAGCATGTTGGCCAGGCTGGTCTCGAATTCCTGACCTCAGGTGATCCACCCATCTCGGCCTCTCAAAGTGCTGGGATTACAGGCGTGAACCACTACACCCGGCCCCATTATTGTATCTTTAATTTCTAAAATTTCCACAGGGATTTCTTTATATCTTTGATTTCTTTGCTGAGACTGTTTTTCATTTGTTTCAAATATGTTCATAATTGCTCATTAAAACATTTTGATGAGGTCTGTATATAAATATTTGTCAGATAATTCTAACAACTGTCATCTTGGTGTCAGCATCTCTTTGTTGTCTTTTTCATTCACTTTAATATTTTCCTGATTCTTGGTATGACCCAGATAATCCCTTCCTGGATGTGCCTGTACCCAAAAGGAACCTTTGCCGAAATGAATGAGGCAATATATTCAAGAATGCTTATAGCAGTATTGTTTATAGTAACAAAACTCTTAGAACAACCAAAAAGTAAATCATTAGTAAAAAGAATTTGAAGTTCATAGTACTCCATTTACATAATGGAATACTATGGAAGAGTTAAGTGAATGAACTGAATTAACATGTATAAATTCAATAGCATAATGATTAAAAAGAGCAAGCTCACAGAGGATCCATACTATATAAATTCATTTATATAATTTGCAAAGACAGATGAAACTAAATGGTAAATCATTTAGGAATACAAGCTTTTCTATTGCAACTATAAAGAAGAACAAACAGTTAAGTAAAAATTCAGAAAACTGGTTCTTTTTCATAGGGTTGAAAGATGTTATGATGGAGGCATAACATCTTGGCATCATTCTAATTCTTAAGCTGGGTAATGGGTAGATGAGTGACCATGTTATTAGTGTTTATTATTATTATTGTACATACGTGTTGTACGCACTCTTTTGAATTTTGATAGATTTTAAAATAGAAAAAAGTAAAAACAAACAAACAGCAATTTCTGAGCTGGGCATGGTAGTATCTGCCTGCTACTCAAGAGCCAAGGCAAGAGTATCGCTTGAGCTGAGAAGTTCAAAACTAGCCTGGGTAACATAGCAAGACCTGGTCACTTAAAAAAAAATTATTTAATAAACATGAAGCAATTTCTCTGGGGTCAGGTTGCCTGGATTCAAATTCTACATCCACCTCTTATTAGCTAGGTGATTGTTGAAATCCTAACCCCCAACATGATGGTGGGAAGTAGGGCTTTGAGTGGTAATTAGGTTATGAAGAAGCAGCCCTGAATGAGATTAGTGCACTTATGAAAGTGATTCTAGAGAGCTGTCTTGCATTTTTTCTGCCATGTGAGGATACAAGGAGAAGTCAGTGCTCTGAAACCTGGAAGAGGACCCTCACCAGAACTCAACCATGCTGGCACCCTGATTTTAGACTTCCAACCTCTAACACTGTAAAAAATTACTTTCTGTTATTTATAAGCCACTCAATCTATAGTATTTGTTACAGCAGCCCAAACTCATTAGGACAGTGACCTTGGGCAAATTGCTTTACCTCTGTGTGTTACAGTTTGTTCACCTTGAACATGTTGACACTAATTGTACCATTATTTTGAGGATTAAATGAGATATGTATAAAGTATTCAGAAAATAGCCAAGTACACCGAAAGTATGTAGTAGTAATAATAGTACATAATATATAATAATGTTTAATAACAAAGTTTGTAGAAACTTGAATATGCCACTAAGACTAAAATTTCATTAGAAATACTCAAAAATAAAGTGAGAGACTTCAGAACATAGAAGAAAAGCTAAAGATGTAAAATAAAAGAGAATATAAGAAACAGAGAAATAATTGAGAATATTCAATATCTGACAAGCATAAGTTTCAGAAGGAAATAACAAGATTAAACGTAGGGATACAACTATTAAGAAAATGATAGTAGAAATGGGCCAGGTACAGTGGCTCACACCTGTAATCCCAGCACTTTGGGAGGCTGATGCAGGTAGAACACTTAAGGCCAGGAGTTCAAGACCAGCCTAGCCAATATGGTGAAACCCCAAATCTATTAAAAAAAAAAAAAAAATCAAAAAAAAAAATTAGCTGGATGTGGTGGTGTGCACCTATAGTCCTACCTACTCAGGAGGCTGAGTCGGGAAAATCGTTTGAACCCAGGAGGCAGAGGTTGCAGTGAGCAAGATTGCAGATTGCACCACTGCACTCCAGCCTGGGCGACAAAGTGAGATCTGTCTCAAAATAATAATAATAATAATAATAATAATAATAATAGAAATGAAGTAATCCCAGAGATAAAAAGGTATAAATTGTTAGAATACACAAGTACATTGAGTGTTCAGCAAAATGAATGAAAAAATTATAATACTATTATGAAATTCAAGACATTTAAAAAGAAGAGAGAAAATTCTGAGGGAAGGAGACACAAAAAATTCTTTTCTCTACAGAAATATGGAGAGAGAGAGAGAGAGAGAGATGGGGGTATAAAAAATCAAGAATCACACTGGCATAAAATTTTTAATCAAAAATTATGAATCAATAATCAATATATTAATGATTTTAAATTTCCAAGCAATAATTCTGTATCTGACAAAATAATCAATTAAATATGAAGGAAAACTAAATGCATTTTCAGACTGGCAGCGATGCAGAAAGTTGTTTTTTTGTGAACCCTCCCTTAGGAAGACATTTCAGGATATATTGTAGCAAAGAGAGGGAATAAAAAGGGAGACAAGTGATCTGACTCAACCAGGAGAGGTATGAAGACAAGATGACAGTTTTGTACAGACTTAGAGATCATTTAGTCCAGATGGAAGCAGAAAGCTAGAGGGCTTCAGGTTAGGAAATGTGGTAAAGTGAATTATTGATTGAGATTTTGAAAATAGGTAAAGCCAACTAATGAAGTCTAAAATGATGAATCTATTTGGTCTTGATTTTAGGAACATACTGTTTTCAATGGTACAGGAAGCACAACATTGGATCCAAAGAGCAGGAAAGATAGTCCCTATCACTAAAAAATAAAGTGAGAGACATCAGGACATAGAAGAAAAGCTAAAAATGTAAAATAAAGGAAATATAAGGAACAGAAAAATAACTAAGAATATTCAATATCTTTTTTTGTTTGTTTTTTAAAATTTTCATTAAGAATATTTAATAATGGACAAGCACAAATCTCAGGAATAACAAGATTAAACTTAGGGATACACTATTAAGAAAATAATAGTAGAAATGAAGTAATCTCAGATCTAAGATTACTTATATCCCTAAGTAATCCCAGACTACTTAGAGGCTTCAGTAAGTAATATGGCTCAGCAATGAACAATATTTTGAGAAGATAATCAGCCCAACAACCTGGAACTGTTCTGACACTTATAGGTCGGTCATAATCTTCTCCTATTGAATGCAAACAATTTCATACAACACCAAGACCAGAAAATAACCTTGTAACCCTGATGGAGCAAGACTTCATGCTTGAGGAGACAATGTCTAAAACAAAAAAGAAAAAACAAAAGAGCTCTTTTTCCTTGCTAGTATGAGCGAATGCTGCTTATTTACCAATTACAGATTTAATTTCAGTGTTTTTCCCACTTCCTAAGTGAAATTCATTAAAATAATACAGAATTACCCCAATTTTCTGAAAGCATCCAATCCAGAGCTAACCTGTACTTGTTGAATCTCTGCTAAAAACACCTAACAGAAGACCAAATCCTATAACTCCTCTGTAAGACTCTGTTACTAAAGTGGCCCCTGTTTCCTACTGTGAGCAGTCTCCTTCATTGCAACAAGTCAATAAACCCAACTTTGTTCTGATACGGTGTGTTCTTGGTAATTTGGGACTGCAGGGCATTCATAATTTATATAGTCATGAAAAGTAAATTTTAAATATTATCTTCATGTTCTAAAATATATCTATAGACAAGACAAGTAATTCTTAGCTATGGTTGTAAAAATGTAAAATGTAAAAGTAGAAGTTAACTGAGAGAGGTTGGAAAGTGTAAGAGAGAAACAGATATAAAAGGAAGAATAAGAATGATATTCCTTTTTTTTTTTTTTTTTTTTTTGAGACGGAGTCTCGCCCTGTGCCCGAGGCTGGAGTGCAGTGGGGCGATCTCGGCTCACTGCAAGCTCCAGCTCCCGGGTTCACACCATTCTCCTGCCTCAGCCTCCCAAGTAGCTGGGACTACAGGCGCCCCGCTAATTTTTTGTATTTTTAGTAGAGACGGGGTTTCACCGTGTTACCCAGGATGGTCTCGATCTCCTGACCTTGTGATCCGCCCGCCTCGGCCTCCCAAAGTGCTGGGATTACAGGTGTGAGCCACCGTGCCCAGCCAAGAATGATATTCTTTTTTTCCATACAAAAATCTAATGAAACTGTTATTACTGGAACAATAAAGAGAGGTTTCAGTTTGACCAGAGAAGTACCCAAAAATGGTAATATAGCTTTATCTGAAAAACAAAAGATTGAAGTTGTTTTAAGTGTGCTAGTTACTCAGCAATCTTAATAGGAAATTGTTTAAAGTTTGTGAAAGTTACTATATTAGTTTGCGAGGGGTACTGTAACAAATACCACAGACTGGGTGGCTTAAACAACAGATATTTCTTTCCTCACAGTTCTGGAATCTAGAAGTCCAAGATCAAAGTGTTGGCAGGGTTGGTTTCATTTGGAGGCCTCTCTCTTTGGCTTGTAGATGGCTATCTTCTTCTAGTGTCTTCACAAAAGCATCCCTCTGTGTGTTCACATGTCTGGCATCTCTTTATGTTCTAATCTCCTCGTCTTATAAGTACAGCAGTTATATTGGATTAAGATCTGCCCTGATGACCCATTTTAATGTGATTACCTCTTTTTTTAAAGGCCTATCTTTAAATATAGTCACATTCTGAGGCAGTGGGAGTTAGGGTTTCAATGTATGAATTTGAGGGGGATTTGGGAACACAGTTCAGCTCATAATGGTTACAAACATATTCCTTAGTGATAAGAAAGTAAATAGAAGAAGAGTTCTAAAAAAATGTATAAAGTGCTTGCCAATGGGATAAAATGAAAAAACAGACAATACTAGTTTGTTGGCAGAAATGTGGAAAAATTTGTACATCCAGATACTGGGGATAGCAGTGTAAATTAGTACAACCACTGGAAGACTATTGGGAAATGTCTACTAAAAGTAAACATGTACTTACAAGATGGGCAACAATTCCACTTCTAGGCATATACCCAACAAAACTGCATATACAGGTTGCCAAAAGGCATGTTAAAATAATGGTTATAGCAGTATAATTTGTAACAGCCAAACTTTGCCCTATCCCAAATACTGATCTAAAGGATAGAAAATAAATTGTAGTATATTCATACAGTGGAATATTATACAGCAATGAGAATGAAAGGACTAAACTTAAAAGCTGTATTATGGATAAATTTCATAAACATAATGCTGAGTGAAAAAAGCCAGACACAAGCAGTTCGTACTCTATTACTCTGTTTATATAAATTATAGTATAGGAAGTCAGCATATTTGCCATACTTGGGCTAGCAGTGATTGTAAGGAGTAATTTGTGTGGCACCTGGGGTGCCAGTGATGTTTCATTTCCTCTTCAAGTTGCTGGTACTAAATATGTTACTTTGTGAATATATATTGAGTTGAACATAAAGGATTTGTTCACTTTTCTTCATGTAAGTAATAATTCAATTACACTGTTTTTTAAAAGTTTGCTAATAGGAATCAGGGCTGCAAAAAAGAGTAAATAGAAGATTGCTGCCTTTTACATATTTTTTCACATATTTATTAGCATATGTATGTATTTGTCTTTGTTTTAAACAATTAAAATACAATGATTTGAAACATTTTTAATTTTTGCATTTTAGCATCAAATATATAATACTTAAGAGTGTCATGAAATAGAATGGATAGAATATATAGAAAATAAAATTAATATTTGATTTTATTAAGATGGTTTATCACAACAAGTACCAACAAGAAGAGAAAAATATCTCAGGAAAATCAACAGCATGCATGGATTTGGAATGACCCTATGTAAATAAATGCAATGAAATAAAATTGAGTTTTCAATACTTGGACAGAATAAAGTTCAGCAGACAAATCCATTAAAAAGGGAAATAAAAGCTAAATCTCAAGGTGAAATTTTTGTCCATGACACTCTCGAATTCTAGATCTGAAAAAGTTTGGGATAAATGGCAGAAAACAATGTGTCATAACGAGATCTCTAATTTAATCCAAAGTTATTCCGGAAGGCGGCAGTTTTCCCTATTTCTTCACCAGTGCCCTGGGGCAAAAGGTTAGGAATAATAGGCTTCAGGAACTTGAACTCGCCGGTCCCTGGGTCTCCAGTCAGACACACCTCGTACTGGTAGCTCTGGGACAGGGTCCCGGTGCCGCTTACGTCCACCAGATGCCCTGGAAAGGGGCCCTCGGGCACCGAGCAGCGACCCACTAAGGCCTCCCTGCTCCTCCTGCACAGCCGCACCGCCACGAACAGGAGCACTGACAAAAGGAAGAGCGACGACACCGAGGCCAATGCCACCACCAGGTAGACGGTGAGCCAGTCGGCCTGGGCCTGGGCCAGGGCCGCCTCCGGGAGCGGCAGGTAGGGCTGGGAGAAGCCATCCACCAGGAGCACGTGCAGCGTGGCAGTGGCCGAGCGCGGAGGCTCGCCATTGTCCTTGACCAGCACCACCAGCCTGTGCTTGGCCGCGTCGCGCTCGCTCAGCAGCCTGGAGGTGCGCACCTCGCCATTGTGCGCCCACACACCGAACAGCCCGGGCTCCGTGGCCTTGAGCAGCTGGTACGACAGCCAGGCATTCTGGCCCGAGTCGCCGTCCACCGCCACCACCTTGGTCACCAGGTAGCCCGGCTCGGCCGCCCGGGGCACCAGCTCGGTGCAGGGCGCGGAGCCGTTTTGCAGCGGGTACAGCACGAAGGGCGAGTTGTCGTTGGCGTCCAGCACCAGCACGCGCACCAGCGCCTCGCTGCTCAGCTCCGGGGAGCCGCGGTCTGTGGCGCCCACGCGGAACTCGAACTCCTGCAAGGCCTCGTAGTCCAGCGACCTGAGGGCGAACAGGTGGCCGTTGTCTGCGTTGATGGAGACCAGGGAGACGAGGGGCAGGTGAGGGTCCTGGGGCGGCAGTAGCGAGTAGGTGACCAGGGCGTTGGTGCCTGAGTCTCTGTCTGTGGCGCTGACACTGCCGATGTGCAGGGCGGGGCTGTTGTTCTCACGGACGAACAGGGTGTAGGAGGTTTGGGTGAAGGCGGGGGCGTTGTCATTGACGTCGGAAACCAGCACGGTTATGTTGTGCTCGGTTTTCAGCCTGGGTGTCCCCAAGTCGGTGACGGTGATAGTGATGTTGTACTCGGCTTGGCTTTCTCTGTCCAGTGTTCTCAGTGTCACTAGGGTGTAAAAGTTTTTTAATGTGGGCTTCAAAAGAAAGGGGAGATCATTCTGAATGGAACAAATCATCCTACCGTTGTCCCCAGAGTCTGGATCAGAAACACTGAAAACAGCAACTATAGTTTCTGGGGCATTTTCTGGGGTAGGGCTGGAGAGCGTCGACATGGTGAGTTCAGGGGCGTTGTCATTCACATCCACCACTTCTATAGCCACAGTGCATTTTCCTGAAAGGCCCCCACCATCTGTGGCTACAATTTCCACGTTATAATATGGAGTTGCCTCGAAATCCAATGCCCTTTTCAGGCGAATTTCTCCTGTTTTTTCGTCTATTACAAATGGTTGAGTAACTTCATCGCCTTGGAATAGAGCATAGGCTACACTTCCGTACGCTCCTGCATCTAAATCTCGGGCGGAGACAGCGACAACTAAGGAGTTAAGGGGGCTGTTCTCGGGCACCTGTACCTCATAGAGTGATTGCAAAAATTCAGGGGCGTTGTCATTATTGTCCAAGACGACAATGCGAACTGTGGTGGTCCCAGACCTGGGCGGAGCACCACCATCCAGTGCAGTGAGTGTTAAGCTGAGCTCAGGCCGCTCCTCCCGGTCCAGAGCTTTGTCCAGCACCAGCTCTGGGTATTTTCTGCCATCTCCGCGATTGTGAGTAGCAACATGAAAGTGGGAATTTGTGCTGATTGTGTAGTTCTGAACGGTGTTGCTACCTATGTCAAAGTCCTGGGCTATTTTTAAAGGAAACACAGTCCCTGGCTGGGTGCTTTCTGGGATTTTTAGGAGCATTTCCCTCTCTGGGAACTCTGGGGAATGGTCATTTATATCTGTGAGCTGCAGATCAGTTTGAAAAAACTGCACTGGGTTTTCTAGTAAGAGTTGGAAATGCAATATACAGGGTTCTGTCGTCCCGCACATCACCTCCCTGTCTAGTTTTTCATATAGAAGCAAATTGCCGGTCTTTATATCAAGCTGCAAGAGCTCTTTGTCTCCTTTGTAATGGATTCGCGCGCTCCGAGTGGCCAGTTCCCCCACCCTAAGACCAAGGTCTTTTGCCAGGTTGGCCACAGAATAGCCACTTTCTGTTTCTTCTGGTATGGAATACCTAACTGCCTCAGAGCCAGCCTCCCACAAAAGCAACAGTATAGCAAGAAACATAACTTGCCTTTTCTGTGGCGTTTTTGCTAGCGCAGTCTCCATTGTTCAGACCCGGTCCAGAAGGCGCAGTTTCTTTAACTCTGTATACAATCCACCCAGATGATTTGCTTAAATAACCGCGAATCCGATCTTTCTTAACTGATTTCCACAAGAACGACGCCCATTCTGAAGATCTAGCCACTAGATCTTACCTAAAATGCGTCCTTCTTTTAGGAAGCATTCAGGCTTTGGATTTCTCAGCTTAATGGCGCCTGAGTTATCCGCAGAGCCCACTATCCACACTCTTAGCCTGCAGCGCCACCAGGCGTCCTAATTTACTATTGCATATAGTATTTGCCATTTCATCCTAAATTCTAACCCTGACGTGTATCCATACCCTTTTGTCCCATAAGCTCTCCCGGTGGTATCTCCAGCTCTTAGTTACTGAAAGTTCTAAATAAACGTTGTGGAGTTAATTTTCAGTGAGAGAATACTTTTGAGAAAAAACTAAAATTATATATTAATCTCCATAAAAGTACCCTTGAGTACACAAATATACTTTATTTGGTGTTTCTTATTTGATTATATTAAATAAGTGATCATGAATAGCTATAGAGATTTAAAGTTTAAGAAAAATTACTTTCACTTTGAAGTAAACACCAATAACACCCAGAAAATGGCACAAATCATAGGTGTACAACTCAATGAATTTCGCAAAGTGAACACACTCCTATAAGTAGAACCTAGATTAAAAATACTACCCAAACCCAAGTCCCCACCTGCTATTGTCTGGTTACTGCCCTCTCCCCAAAAGATAAGCACTGTCCTGACTTCTGTTGTCATAGGTTTTTTTTTTTTTTTAACTTTATACCAATGGAGTTATAGATTGTTACTCTCATGTGTCTGGCTTCTTCTCCTCAATATTATGTTTGTCAAATTGATCTGTGGCATCTTGTTCTTATTTGTTTTATTCTCATTGCTTTTTATTATTCTGTTGTATGAATATACTATGATTTGTTTATTCATTTTCCAGTTTATGAACGTTGTTTTTTTTTCCAGGTTTAAACTATTTTGGGTAGTACTGGTATAAACATCCTTGTACTAGTCTTTTGGTGACCACATGTATGTGTTTATGTTGAATATTTTCAAAGGAGTTGGATTGCTGTGCATTAAGGTGTGCACATATATGTTGCTTTAGCAGATAATGGGAAAGTTTTCTCAAGTAGTTGTACTAATACCAGCAAAGTATGAGAGTTCCAGTTGCTCCACATTCTTGTCAACATTTGATGCTATCTTTTCCATTTTAAACCACTCTAGTTAGTGTTTGGTGATCTCATATTGTAATTTTAGTTAGCATTTTCCCCAGTGATTAAACAATTTGAGCACATTTTCCTGTTTATCGGCCATTAGGATACAATCCTGTGAAGGGCTTACACAAACCTTTTTACTTTTTTGGGGGGAGGCATTTGCCTGTTTGCTTATTGATCTGCAGAAGTTTCTCATATATTCTGGGTATAAGTCCTTTTTCAGATATATGTATTGCAAATATCTTTTCCCACTCTATGGTTTATATTTCAAGTCTATTATGTGTCTTTGATGAATACAATTTCTTCACTTTAGTCAGATTTGTCAATAATTTTCATTTACAATTAGCATTTTTTGTGTTCTATTTAAATGTTCACATACTCCAAGGTCATGAAAATATTCTTATATGATGTATTTTGAAAGATTAATTATTCCACTTTTCACATTTAGAGCTATAATCAACCTGAAATTAACTTTTCAAGTGAATGAGGTTGGAGTCAAAAGTTTTAAAATATAAGTATCTGAATGCCTTAAACCTTTGCACCATCTATTTAAAAAACAATCCATTTTCCATTGTTTTTGAAATGTCGTCTTTGTTATAAATTAGGTAACCATAGCTCTGAAGATGTTTTATTCAATCTTGTTTATCCTATAATAACTCATTGTGTTAATTATTATGGCTTTATCATGAGTTTTGTTATCTAAGAAGTAAGTTATCCAGTTTTTTAAAAGTAGACTTTAATTTTTAGAATGGTTTCAGGTTCACAGCAAAAATGAGAGTAAAGTACAGAGATTTCATACATACCCCTGTCCCCACACAAGCACAGCCTCACCCATTATCAACATCCTCCACCAGAGTGGTTCATTTGCTGCAGCTGATGAATCTACATTGGCATGTCATTATAACCTGGAGTCCATAGTTTACATTAGGGCTCACTCTTGGTGCTGTATATTCTATGGCTTTGGACAAATTAAAAATGATGTGTATTCACCTTTATAGTGTCATACAAAGTAGTTTCACTGCCCTAAAAATCCCCTGTGCTACACTTATTTATACCTCCCTCCCTCCCCTAGAACCCAATGTAAATGGATTTTCTTACTGTCTCCACAGTGCTGCTTTTCCTAGAGCACCATGTAGTTGAAATCATACAGTATGTAGTCTTTTCAGACTGGCTTCTTTCACTTAGTAATATCCATTTAGATTTCCTCAATGTCTTTTCATGGGTTGGTAGCTCATTTCTTTTTGATGCTGAATAGTATTCTACAGGTTGAATGAACTGCAGTTTGTTTATCCATTCACCTACTAACCGACATCTTGGTTGCCTCCGAGTTTTGGCAATTATGAATGAAACTGCTATAAATATCCATGTGCAGGTTTTTGTGTGAACATAAATTTTCAACTCCTTTGGGAAAATACTAAGGAACATGAGTGCTGGATAACATGGTAAGAGTATATTTTGTTTTGTATCAAGCTACCAAACTGTCTTCCAAAGTGTCTGTACCATTTTGCATTCCCACCAGCAATGAAAGAGAGCTCCTGTTGCTCTCATTACCAGCATTTGGCACTGTTAGTATCCTGGAGTTTGGTCTTTCTAATAGGTGTATAGTCGTATTTCACTGTTATTTTAATTTAGATTTCCCTGTTAATATATGAAATGGAGAATCTTTTCATTTGTTTATTTGCCACCTGTATATCTTCTTTGGTGAGGTGTCTGTTAAGGTCTTTGGCTCATTTTTAAATTGGGTTCTTGTTGCTGAGTTTCAGTCATTCTTTGCGTATTTTGAATAACAGTCCTTTATCAGATATGTCTTTTGCAAATATTTTCTCCTAGTTTATGTCTTGTCTTTTCATTCTCTTCATAGTATCTTTTGCAGAGCAGAAAGTTTTAATTTTAATGAAGTCCAGCTTATTAACTCTTTCTTCTATGGATCATGACTTTGGTGTAGTATCTCTAGTTTGGTTCCTTTTCGTCAAGGTTCCTTTGGTTATTACTGTTTTTGTATTTTCAAATAAACTTAACATTCAGCTCATTAATTTTCACAAAGAAAGCTGCTGAAATTTTGTTTAAGATTTTACTGAATCTATAGAATGACTAAGGGAGAGCTGACATATTCCCAACACTGAGTCTTCCAACTAGTGAACATTGTATACTCCCGTAATTATTTAGATCTTCTTTAAGCTTTCTCAATATTTTAGTTTTCAATGTAGAAGTCTCATAAATATTCAACGAGATTTGTTTATAAATAGCTGCTATTTTTGAAATTATTGTGCATAATATTTAAATTTTTCACTTTTTTGTTGCTATATAGAAATAGAACTCATGTTTGTATGTTGACCTTGTATCCAGTGGCATTGTTAACTTCATTTGTTAATTCTAGTAGCCTGTAGATTCTTCATGGCTTTCAATGTATACAATCATGTCTACTTAAAAAGACATTTTTATTTTTTCCCCTCGAATCAGAGTGCCTTTTATTCCTTCTTTGCTTTATTCCGCTGTTTAGGACCTGTGATAGAATACTAAATTGGAGAAGAAAAGACAGGTATCCTTGTTTCATTCTTGATCTCCAGGGGAAAGTTTTTGAAAATTTGTCATTAATGATGTTTCCTGTAGGTTTTTAAAGTCACTCTGAAAGTTCCCTTTGATTTTAGTTTGCTAATAATTTTACCACTACTGTGTGTTGAATTTTGTTACATGATTTTTTCCTGTATCTGTTGAAATAATCATGTTTTTTTTAAATCTTTTAATATGGTAAATTACAATGATCAATTTTCAAATATTAAACTGTCTCTGTATTCCTAAAATAAACTCCATTTTCCAATTATTATTTCTCTTTTATACATTTTAAATTTTTATTTGCTAATATTTTTAAAAATGAATTTTCTATATATATTTATAAAAAAGAACAGTTGGTAATTTTTGTTTCTTATAATATCCTATTCAGGTTTGAATGTTATAACCTGTTCAGATTTATGCTGGCACCCAAATGATTTGGAAAATGTTGTCTATTTTTCTACTCTCTGAAGGAGTTTGTACAAATTAGTGATAATCTTGACATAAGTATTTGGGAGAATTCACTTCTGTGAATTAGAGTGGGAAGGTTTTTAATGAACAACTTTCATTAATATAATAGATATGACTAATCAGATCTTAATTTTGTCCTGTTTTTAAAGGATGGTTTCTGTTTTACATAAATTGTCAAGTTTGTTGGCATAAAATTGTTCATAATATTTCCTTTTTATATTTTAAATGTCTGTAGGTTGGTAGTTTTTTTGTTTGTTTTGTTTTGTTTTGTTTTTGAGACGGAGTCTCGCTCTGTCGCCCAGGCTGGAGGGCAGTGGCGCGATCTCCGCTCACTGCAAGCTCTGCCTCCCGGGTTCACGCCATTCTCCTGCCTCAGCCTCCCGAGTAGCTGGGACTACAGGCGCCCACCATCACGCCGGGCTAATTTTTTGTATTTTTAGTAGAGACGGGGTTTCACCATGTTGACCAGGCTGGTTTCAAATTCCTGACGTCGTGATCCGCCCGTCTCTGCCTCCTGAACTGCTGGGATTACAGGTGTGAGCCACTGTGCCCGGCCTCAATTCTTTTTTAAATATTTGAGGCTTCATTCATGACAAAGAACATGAACAATTTTTATATATCCCACAAGCATGTAAGAAGAATGTGTATGCTCCAGTGTGCTATGTATGTCAATTTATTTGAATATGATGTTCGTGTGGTTCGGATCTTCAATATTTTTTGTATGTGTGTGTTTTTTCTTCTTATTCTAATAGGAATTGAGAGAGTTGTATTAAATCTCCCAGTGTAACTGGGTTTGTCTACTTTGTATTCTGTCAACTTTATATATTTTGTAGTTATCTAATTGGGATGTATTCAGGCTTAAAACTAACATATTTCTGGTATATTTACCTCTAAAACTTCTCTTTATCTCTAGTAATGTATCTTTCCTTAAAGTCTCTTTTCTCTTACATAAGTATACCTACCTAGATTTATTTTGGTTAGTGTTTATATAACTATATACCTTATCCAATTCTTTAAATCTTCATTCTTTCTGTTTTCACACACACACACTTATTTGATAGCACAGAGTTGAGTTTTTCTTTAGTCTGACAATTTTTGTTGTTTAATTGGATTATTTAATCCAAATAAAATTAATATAATATCTGATCTCTTTCCATTCATACTTCCATCTAATTATTTTTCTATTTGTCACTAAAGTTTAATTTTTCTTTTGGATTATTCAAATATTTTTAATTTTTCTTTCTTCAATTACTGTTTTATTACTTTGAGGGTTAGCCAAGAAATTACAGCATGCAACTTCAATATACAAGAATCTAATACACATTATTAATTTTACTACTTGCATGATAATGCTTACAGCCTTAACACTTTTTAACTCTATTTATACCTTTGCCTTTTACATTATTGCTATAAATTTAAATTTTATATATAATTTAAATCCTTTAAGAAATTAGTATTAATATTATTGCCTTGTATAATCAATATTCAATCAACATTCATTTACGTTGACCTTTCTTATTGCTCTTCATTTATTCCTGCAATTCTGTGATTTCTTTTGGATTGTTTTCCTTCTGTCTAATGCATTTCATTAAAAGTATTTCTTGGCCAGATGCAGTAGCTCACACCTGTAATCCCAACACCTTCAGAGGCCAAGGTGGGCAGATCCCTTGAGGTCAGGAGTTTAAGACCAGCCGGGCTAACATGGTGAAACCCTGTCTCTACTAAAAATAGAAAAATTGACCAGGTGTGGCGGCACATGTCTGTAATCCCAGCTACTCAGGAGGCTGAGATGGGGAGAATAGCTTGAACCCAGGAGGTGGAGATTGCAGTGAGCCGAGATTGTGCCACTGCACTCCAGTCTGGGCAACAGAGTGAGACTCTGTCTCAAAAACAAACAAACAAAAAAAAAACCAAAAAAAAGTATTTCTTTTCATGCAGGTATGACTGTCGTTAATTCTTAATTTTTGTCTGAAAACTGCATTCATTTTTGAAGGATATGTTTGCTGGCAATAGAATTCTAGCCTGGTAGTAATTTTCTTTCAGGACTTTAAAGATGTCATTCCTTTGTCTTTTGATTTCCTGATTTATGTTGAAAAGTCAACTCTCCATTTTACTGATGCTCCTTTAACAGGAATGTATTGTTTCTTATATGATTGGTTTTAAAATTATCTCTTTGACTTTGGTCTTGAGAAGCTCTCCTATGATATGCCTAAGTGGGCTTTGTTTTTATTTAGCCTGTTATTATTTATTTCTTGAATATCTTGAAAGATTAAGGATTTTCACCAACTTTGGAAAATTCTTTATCATTATCTCTTCAAATATTGCTTATTCCTCATTCTTGTTGTCTCTTTTAGTATGTTAGCATTTTTAAAAATTACATTCCATGTATCACTAATGTTCTTTTCTGTATTTTTTATTATTTTATTCTTTGTGCTTACATTTGGATGTTAATATTGAATTGACTTGCATCCACTAATCCTGTATTCTTTTATGACTATGACATTAAACCATTTAAATAGTTTTACTTTCAGATAATATAATTTTTCAGTTCTAGAACTAACTTCCACTTTTAAAGTTCAATTCTCCAGTGAAATTATCTCTTTATTTTCTCTATTGTTCTTTATTTTTAACATATTAGTCTTACTTATTTTAACATCATTCAGTTAATTTTAATAACTGAATCATCTATGGGTAATTTTTATTGTCTGTTTTTTGTTCTTTTGGTTTTATTCATGTTATCCAGTTTTTGGTGTGTGTATCTAGGAATTTTTTATTGAATGCTGAATATTTACATAAAAAGCTATCCAAGGTTAAGATACTATCTTCCAGCCGGGCGCGGTGGCTCAAACCTGTAATCCCAGCACTTTGGGAGACCAAGACGGGCGGATCACGAGGTCAGGAGATCGAGACCATCCTGGCTAACACGGTGAAACCCCGTCTCTACTAAAAAAATACAAAAAACTAGCCGGGCGAGGTGGCGGGCGCCTGTAGTCCCAGCTACTCCGGAGGCTGAGGCAGGAGAATGGCGTGAACCCGGGAGGCGGAGCTTGCAGTGAGCTGAGATCCAGCCACTGCACTCCAGCCTGGGCGACAGAGCGAGACTCCGTCTCAAAAAAATTAAAAAAAAAAAAAATAAAGATACTATCTTCCTCCAACAAGAGTTCACCTTTTCCTCTGTTAACTTGATAGAGTTCTGTCTAAACAAATCATCTCAACTGAAACAGGCACTGGGTTTTGTCATGGTTCCGGCTCTCCAGAATTTTCAGCTGAGAACTTGGTATATTCTCCACAGCCCCTTCCCATGGCAGGTCCTAAACTCTAATGTTTCTGTAACAAGACTATTAAAAGTTCACTTTGCTTTTCAGAAATTTTCCAATTAGGTTTTTAGTTTTTTTCCCTCGGCTTCCCTGAGTTTGACAAGTGTCCTGAGGGGAAAATTTGGCCATGAACTTGAATCTTCCAGTGGACCCCAAGTTACTCTGTCTCTGACAAAAGCTTTTTGTTTGTTCTCAGACTTAGCATATTTCCTCAGGGTAAAACTCCTATCAGGAATCAGTTTTCACCTCCAAGAATTTTCCTTCTCAGGAATCTTGGCCCATTCAGATCTTATTATATTATCTGTTTTCAGTTACTTCAAACAGATAATTTTACATTTTAACGAATTTTTAGAGTTGCTTTCTGCTGCTAGATAATCCATCTACTCTGGAAGCAGAATTTCACCAAATATATGCATAAGTTTTAACCTTAGACTATTTAAAATATATTTTGTAACTTTTGATAGTAAAAGAAGAGGGGATGATTTTGTTTTTGTTTTGTTTTGTTTTGTTTTGAGACAGGGTCTTGCTGGGTCTCCCAGGCTGGAGTGCAGTGGCATGATCGTAGCTCACTACAGCCTCAAACTCTTAGGCTCAGGTGATCTTCCTGCCTCAGCCTCCCAAGTAGCTGGGACTACAGATGTGTCCATGACCAGCTAACTTTTTGTTGTGGTTGTTGAAACAGGGTTCTCGGCCGGGCGCGGTGGCTCACGCCTGTAATCCTAGCACTTTGGGAGGCCGAGGCGGGCGGATCACGAGGTCAGGAGATCGAGACCATCCTGGCCGACACGGTGAAACCCCATCTCTAGCTAAAAAAAAAAAATACAAAAAATTAGCCGGGCATGGTGGCAGTGCCTGTAGTCCCAGCTACTTGGGACGCTGAGGCAGGGGAGTGGCGTGAATCCGGGAGGTGGAGCTTGCAGTGAGCAGAGATCGCTGGTCTCAAACTCCTGGCCTCAAGCAATCCTCCCCACTTGGTCTCCCAAACTGCTGGGATTACAGGCATGAGCCACCATACCCAGCCAAGGAGAGGGGATTCTAAATTGAGATGGGCTACATTGCCTTCAGAATTTCTGTCTCCAAAACAGCGTGTGTTAAATTCACTATATGCTGTGCCTAAAAATAACAATAGCAGAGGAACTGTAAAAGATGCATATATACTAGATTAATTTGAGAAATTACCTGTTGGAATGGGTGTTATTATCAAGATTCTTGGCCTCCATTCTCTAATTTTATTCTGTGACAAGAGAACTGGCCTATTTTCATAAGGTATGCATGTTGTGAAAGTTATTTGGATCATGTTTACAACTAAATTCTAATAATTGAATTGTTAAATGTTGATCTATACTACACCAAAGTCTGGTAGTAGCCCCTAGGTGGTAAGAAATAATTCATGCTTTATGAATACATCCAAGGATGATGTGGGTTTGGGGTGTTTATTTGAACAGTCTCATTTGGGTGATTATATAAATTGGACTTACCCTGCATAAACAACAACAAAAAAAGATTTTGGACTTTCATCATGTCAATATATAGTTGGTGAAAACTTCAACCAGATTTCTTACTTGTCATAAATAAAAGCTATGTCATTCCTTTTTTTTTTTTTGAGACAGAGTCTCACTCTGTCGCCCAGGCTGGAGTGCAGTGGTATGATCTCTGTGGCTGGAGGTGCAGCTCACCACAACCTCCACCTCCTGGGTTCAAGGAATTCTCCTGCTTCAACCACTCCTCTAGCTGGGATTACAGGTGTGCACCACCACACCCAGCTAATTTTTGTGGTTTTTTTAGAGACGGGGTTTCGCCATTTTGCCCAGGCTGGTCTTGAACTCCTGGCCTCAGGCGATCCCCCTGCCTCCCAAACTGCTGGGATTATAGGCATTAGCCACCACGCCTGGCCTCAAAGCTATTTCATTTAAATAGCTAATAATAAATGGAAGGAGACATTAAAGTTGGCTACCATATTTATGTCTTATATATTTGTATGTTATATTGTATTCTCACTTTTATCTCTTCTTCACTTTGATTTTTAAATTGAATAAATGCTAAAAAAATATGTTTCAAGAATAACTTGGTCAATTTTCCTTTTTATTTCATTACATGTTTAGAAAAAAAGAGTAATTCACAGAAAAGTGCAAGTAATTTAACTCCAGTAGGATGATACTTGAGATTTAAAAATAAATGCTAGATTATAAAGCAAGTTCTTCAATTGCTCATATTCTGCCAAAAGTAAAATAAAGGTGTCCTATAGTTATATCCATACAACTTTACCTGGTTTACTGGACTTACTGATCACAGCATAAAACAATTTAAATTCAGATAAATTTATTACTGTTCCAGTCTATACAAGGACAAAATAATACTTATTTCATGCAACGCAACTTTGGCATAATGGAGAAGTTAAATTAATTCAAAATAACTGAAGTTTACATTAAAGAACAAACAAAAATAATTAAGCGTTTAAAAATTATTTTTGTAAAGACTGTCCATATCTGCAAAGTAATGTACAGTGAAAAACCTGAGATCAACTGATTACCGGATTTAAACAGAATAGCCAAGGTGCAGAAGAAATTTCCTGATTCTTTTGAAAGATGGGGAGAAGCTGTAGGAAAACCAAAAAATATACACATATTAAAGTATACTTGGATTTCTATTTATAGGGAGTAAAAGGGAGCACAGAAGACCTATGATGCTCTCAAAAGTCTTGATTTTGGGGAGAAATTTGGGGCTTATTTCAGATTCTGAGTTATTTTTTTTTTTAAGATGATACCAGGCCGTGATTTAACAGTTTTATTTATTGAAAGGTTATGGCAAATTACATGAGATTTTTCTCTTTAATAATTATTTGTAAATAAGTTATTTTGACAAAATTTAATATTAGCATTTATGGATCATTACAATGTGCTAGGTAAGTAGCAACCAAATAAACAAAATAATCACTGGACGTATGGTGGTCACGAGAAGAAAAGGACCACAATTTTAGTGTGTTACTAATGTAATGAAATGCATGTTTATACACAATTTGTGAAAAACGAGTATACTAAATTTTATACTCATGGCTATTAGGAGGGCTTAGCCTAGTATAGTCAACCAGGAAGGACAAGGCAATTATAAAGTTAAATACAAAAATTTCAAACACTCTGGCCTTGCAAACATTAAGTTACATGGTAAAGACAGGCACAACGAATATTGAGAAATTCAAGAGTTCATATATTCACTTAAATGTTCCATTAAAAAGATGTTAATTTAAGGATTTCATTAAAATATAATTTATTTTTATCCTAATTGGTCACAGAAAGATTATGGTCACAGAAAGATTAATTATATGGTCACAGAAAGATTAATCACCAATAGATCAAATATAGAGAAAACCCATGCTCAATATCCAGTATAACTAAAAATGTTAAGTGCAATTAATAGCAATAAAAAAGGGACAAATTTAGCTCTGTCAGGGACATGCGTAGGTTTGAAATTGTGGTATGAGTATTTAGATAACTAGACAATTTTTTAAAATAAAGGCATTGCAATGGGAAGTTTCACAAAACTAATAAACGGTTCACTAAACTAAATATAACACTTAACTGAATACAAAGCTATTCCTGAAGTTGGGGTTTTCCTTAACTTCCCTCCCGGTGTCCTGGACCAAGAGATTAGGAAATATTGGCTTCAGGAACTTGAACTCACCAGTCCCAGAGTCTCCTGTCAGACACACCTCGTACTGGTAGCTCTGGGACAGGGTCTCCGTGCCGCTCACGCCCACCTGATGCCCTGGAAAGGGACCCTCGGGCACCGAGCAGCGACCCACAGAGGCCGCCCTGCTCCTCCTGCACAGCCGCACCGCCACAAACAGGAGCACCGACAAGAGGAAGAGCGACGACACCGAGGCCAACGCCACCACCAGGTAGATGGTGAGCGAGTCGTTCTGGGCCTGGGCCAGGGCCGCCTCCGGGAGCGGCAGGTAGGGCTGGGAGAAGCCATCCACCAGGAGCACGTGCAGCGTGGCGGTGGCCGAGCGCGGAGGCTCGCCATTGTCCTTGACCAGCACCACCAGCCTGTGCTTGGCCGCGTCGCGCTCGCTCAGGAGCCTTGCGGTGCGTACCTCGCCATTGTGCGCCCACACGCCGAACAGCCCGGGCTCCGTGGCCTTGAGCAGCTGGTACGACAGCCAGGCGTTCTGGCCCGAGTCGCCATCCACCGCCACCACCTTGGTCACCAGGTAGCCCGGCTCGGCCGCCCGGGGCACCAGCTCGGTGCAGGGCGCGGAGCCGTTCTGCAGCGGGTGCAACACGAAGGGCGAGTTGTCGTTGGCGTCCAGCACCAGCACGCGCACCAGCGCCTCGCTGCTCAGCGCCGGGGAGCCGCGGTCTGCAGCGCCCACGCGGAACTCGAACGCCTGCAGGGCCTCGTAGTCCAGCGACCTGAGGGCAAACAGGTGGCCGTTGTCCGCGTTGATAGAGACCAGGGAGGCGAGGGGCAGGTGCGGGTCCTGGGGCGGCAGCAGCAAGTATGTGACTTGGGCGTTGGTACCTGAGTCTCTGTCTGTGGCGCTGACGCTGCCGATGTGCAGGGCGGGGCTGTTGTTCTCGCGGACGAACAGGGTGTAGGAGGTTTGGGTGAAGGTGGGGGCGTTGTCATTGACGTCGGAGACCTGCACGGTTATGCTCTGCTGGGTTTTCAGCCTGGGTGTCCCCAAATCAGTGACGGTGATGGTGATGTTGTACTCAGCTCTGGTCTCTCTGTCCAGTGGTCTCTCTGTTACCAGGGTGTAAAAGTTTTTCAAAGTTGGTTTTAGAACAAACGGTAGATTATCTGGAATAGAGCAAATCGTCTTTCCATTTTCTCCGGAATCTCTATCTCGAATTCGGAAGATAGAGACTACTGTCTCAGGAGCATTTTCTGGGATGGAGCTGGTGAGTGAAGATATGATAAGTTCTGGGGGATTGTCATTCACATCCACCACTTCTATGACTACAGTGCCTTTCCCAGAAAGGCCTCCTCCATCTGTGGCCTCAATTTCTACATGGTAAGATTTAATTTTTTCGAAATCCAATTTTTTTTTCAGTAGTATTTCTCCCGTGACTTCATTTATTGAGAAAGTTTGTTTAATTTCATCTGATGCTTGGAATAAGCCATAAGAAACACTCCCGAAGTTTCCAGCATCTACATCTCTAGCTAAGACCCTAACAATTGGAGAGTCTAGGGGGCTGTTTTCCAGGACCTGCACCCCATATGGAGTGTGCACAAACTCAGGAGCATTGTCATTGATGTCCATGATCAGGATTCGAACCATGACAGTGCCAGACCTAGGTGGAGACCCACCATCCAGCGCCACGAGGGTTAAGCTGAACTCAGATTGCTCCTCTCGATCCAGCGGTTTGTCCTGCACCAAATCTGGGTATTTCTTGCCCTCACTATGATTTCGAGTGAGAATGTGAAAATGAGAATTGGGGCTGATTGTGTATTTTTGGAGACCATTGCTGCCCACATCCAAATCCTCAGCTATTAGCAACGGAAATAGAGTCCCCGGCTGACTATTTTCTGGTATTTTCAAGAGCACTTCCCTTTCAGGGAATACTGGAGAGTGATCATTTATGTCCTGGATCAATAATTCTCCTTGAAAAAATTGCACGGGCATTTCCAGGAACACTTGGAAATGCAGTATACACGGTTCAATAGGACCACAGAGCTCTTCCCGGTCTAGTTTCTCCCTCAGAAACAAATCTCCAGTCTGACGATCCAGCTGCAAACGCTGCTTGTCATCGTCAGACACCACCCCGGCTGACCGGGCGGCCAGTTCCGCAATTCCCAGGCCCAGATCCTTGGTCAGATGAGCTACAAAGGAGCCGCTCTCTGTTTCCTCCAACACAGAATAACGAATAGGCTCAAGGTGAACCTGAGACAAGATCACCATCAAAATAAAGGCCAACACTTGCCTGTTTGGATGAATTCTCCCTAGCTTCTTCA
This sequence comes from Macaca nemestrina, assembly GCF_043159975.1. Classification (NCBI taxonomy): domain Eukaryota; kingdom Metazoa; phylum Chordata; class Mammalia; order Primates; family Cercopithecidae; genus Macaca; species Macaca nemestrina. The sequence goes on from NC_092130.1 coordinate 39,333,454, forward strand.
TGTTGGAGTCCAGGTCCTTATATCCAATCCCTTCAGCAACCACAACAAGACTTTAGACATTCAATTCTAAAATCTTGCTTGGAGGAATTATCACACAGTTGCTTTTAATATTAAATTTGTTTAGTATATCGCTGCCCCAAGCCGTTGATAAACCTGCACTGCTTGCAACGCTTCTTCCGTGTGTTTTTTATTGCGTCTAAGCGACACAAAAGAATACGCGAGCGTTTTAGGACTCTTTATTCACAACTTAGCCTGCAGCGCCACCCTGCGTCTTGACTGGGAAATTAACAACTTCAAGACAGCGTATTTGGGAAGTTTTCAAATGAAAGCCATTTTTAACTGTACAGAATTTTTACAAACTTTGTTATTACATTAAACTGCATAATTTAAAAGGTTATTTCATTACAGTGCATGAACCAGAATAATCATGAGCACAAATCAAGAAGATATCTCAGTCTCCCCACACCCTTATCAGTGAAACTTCAAAGAACTCCATTTCTTTACATAATCCAACCACAGGAGACAAATTTTTATACACTTCCAATTCAATTCATAATAGTTACATATATTCTTTTTAAGAATGTGAGAACTTTGTGATGATGCAAAAGTTTAAGATGTTCTCTATACATGGTCTAAAGGGGGACTACTTTGAAATGATAGGTTCTATTTTCCTACTTTAACGTGCAAATAGTAATACAGGTGAATAAACAGGTATCTTATTTTGTATCAAGTAATTTACGGTGTGAACCTACACTGAACCTAGGAGTAAGGCAAATAGTATTAGAATCACAGATTCTTATAACTAAAAAGGAAATAAAAGATAAAGAAACTGAAACTGAAGCTCAGAGGGTGACAGGACTTGATTATTCTACATGACTATTATATGGATAATGTCAAGACAAAAGTGAGTCACAGTCACAGAATTTTGTGAAGATAAAGGTTTTAAGCTGAACTTATTTAGTGAGATAGATGTAATCTATATTTTATAATGAGTTTGCCTGTTACCACACTCACCTTTTGTATCCCAGATATCTTATTCCTTGACCAGCTAATTTTGGGGGAAACAAGAAGCACTGATATAAAATATTTTATTCTGTGACCAAAGGGTGACTTAGGCTGTCTCTACTCAGACATGGTGAAGTAAAGAGACGTGTATAAAAATGGATCCCACCACAGCATGCAGCTACTGTGATTACTCTCCAACAATAAGAAAGAATGGTACCACTGAGACACAGTTAACCAATTTATTGGCTGCAATTAATATATTGAATGGAGCACCACTTATCTTGCCACATATAAGATTTTCTCCCCTTAAGTATCTTGTTATTTTATTTAATTATCCAACTCATATAATGATAATTTATAATTCATGTTAAATGAATTATTTTTAAAGCATGAAATCTGAGATTTCAGATTCTGATAGTGATAGAAAGTATTAGTAAAAGTTATTTTTGAAGGATATATGGATTTTATTTAGTAAATACCGGTTGAATTAATAAATTAATCCACTCAAATGATGTTTTTATCTATATAAGTAGATTATTGTCAGATCATATATTCAGCCATGAACGTGTCTGAAATTGAATACAGAATTTTGAGAATATAATACATGCTAAGCATTATATAACTCAATTTACTTTGATTATATTTCCATTAATTACTATAAGGGATATATCAATGGCGGTAATAATATTAACATCTTAGAATTTTCTTTCACATTTAAAGTAAATCAGAAGGCCGGGCGCGGTGGCTCAAGCCTGTAATCCCAGCACTTTGGGAGGCCGAGACGGGCGGATCACGAGGTCACGAGATCGAGACCATCCTGGCTAACACAGTGAAACCCCGTCTCTACTAAAAAATACAAAAAAATAGCCGGGCGAGGTGGCGGGCGCCTGTAGCCCCAGCTACTCGGGAGGCTGAGGCAGGAGAAAGGCGTAAACCCGGGAGGCGGAGCTTGCAGTGAGCTGAGATCCGGCCACTGCACTCCAGCCCGGGCGGCAGAGCGAGACTCCGTCTCTAAATAAATAAATAAATAAATAAGTAAATAAAGTAAATCAGAAAAGATACACTATGCATGACTATTAAATGAAAAACAATAAAAATACACACTGAAAAGAATAAAAACAAAGAATATTATTTTAGACATAACTGGAAAACAAATCTCCTGGGCAAACCAAAGAGAAAATTGTTTCTAATATAGTAACCAGATTTTAGTTAGATTCAATTTAATGCATTCAGGACAAAATTCAAACCATATTTTGTTTACTTATTCCTACCTGTTGACATAGAGTAAGAATTGGGTCTTTTCAGTTCCTTTTGCAATCCAAAAGTAAATGAAATCTCAATAACATTAACATATGTGACCACTATACACCAGATATTATTCTAAGCATTTTACACATATTGACTCATTTTATCACCCCAACAACCCTATGAGGTGGGCAGTCTTATGAGCCACATTTTTAAAGATTAAGAATTATGGCATACAGAGTTTAAATAATCTGTCCAAAGTCATACAGCAATGTGAAATGGAAGAGCCAGGATTTAAACTGTTACCATGTGACTCCAGAAACCATTCTTTTATATGCCTAAGTAGAGCTGGAGAGGTGAACAACTTTTTAGATAATTTAGATCCCAACTTCAGCCTTGCCTGGGGTACATGGTATGAAATATATTTATATTCAAGTTTTCAATTATTATTAGAAACTTAAAAATTATTTGTCTCCCTTTAGAGACAGTTAGTTACCAGTAGAGAGAGATGTTTATACAACTTACACACTGGAAGGAAAACTAATACTCAACATTTTTGTTGCAATCATTAATCAGGTGAAAAAATTAAGAGTGACATAATGAATTACTTATAGCCTTAAATATTGGGGAAAAAAAGTATAGATCTTTTGAAAAGTTGTTTAGGTTCTGATAAATAGTTTAAAGTTAAAGGGTGGCCTAGAAGAATGGCCTAGCATATTATGCCATAGTTTATTTCCCTAAACTGCCATATTTATGAGAAAAGAAAGATCTATTATACCTGAATGAAGGATAAGCTAATTATATAAGATAAGCTAATGATATAAAGAATGAACACCTGAAAACTATTTCATCCCAGTCAGAAAAGCTGTATTATCCATTCTGAAGGATTCATATGACTATTTACATAATTGGTTGCCAGATCTGAAGCATGATATTTAATTTTTTTCATTTTAAATATACAAAGAAAGATAAAATAGAGGGATACGCAGGAAACTAGTTGCTTTCTGGTAAAATATAGGCAAGAACCTTATCACTGAAAAAAGATAAAAATCATTTTAAATAAATTTTAGGCCGTGCATGGCAGCTCATGCCTGTAAATGCCAGCACTTTGGGAGGCCAAGCAGGAGGATCACTTGAGCCCAGGAGTTTGAGACCAGCCTGAGCAACACAGCAAGATCTTGTCTCTCCAAAAAAAAAAAAAAAAAAAAAAAAATTATACCAGTGGTGGCATGCACTGGTAGTCCCAGCTACTTGGGAGGCTGAGGTGGAAGGATTGCTTGAGCCTGGGAGATTGAGGCTTCAGTGAGCCATGATTGTGCCACTGCACTCCAACCTGGGTGACAGAGTGAGACTCTGTCTCAAAAAAATAAAACCAAAAACTACTAAAATAAATAATTGAGTTCCGCAAGGTTGCAGGATACAAGATCACTATGTGGAAATCAATTGTATTTCTATACAGTAGCATTGAACAAACCAAAAATGAGATCAAGAAAACAATTCAATTTATAATAGATATCATCAAAAGGAATAAAATGCTAAGGAATAAACTTAACAAAAGAAGTGGGAGAACTGAACACTGAACACTGCAAAACATCATTGAAAGAAATTAAAGAAGATCTAAGTAAATGAAAAGTGTTCATAGATTGCAAGACTTAAGATTGTTAAAATATTGGTACCTTTCAAATTGCTCTACAGATTTATTGCAATCCCTATCAAAATTTCAGTTGGCTTTTTTGCAGAAATTGGTAAACTGACCCTAACATTCACATGAAAATGCAAGGGACCCAGAATACAATCTTGGGAAAAAAGGAACAAAGTTGAAAAGCCCACAGTTTCTAATATATGTGTGTGTGTGTGTGTGTGTGTGTGTGTGTGTGTATGTGTGTGTGTGTGTATATATATATATATATATTTTTTTTTTTTTTTTTTTGAGATGGAGTCTCGCTCTGTCGCCCAGGCTGGAGTGCAGTGGCGCGATCTCGGCTTACTGTAAGCTCTGCCTCCCCGGTTCACACCATTCTCCTGCCTCAGCCTCCTGAGTAGCTGGGACTACAGGCGCCCGCCACCACGCCCAGCAAATTTTTTTTTTTTTTTTTTTTTTTGTATTTTTAGTAGAGACGGGGTTTCACCATGTTAACCAGGATGGTCTCAATTTCCTGACCTCGTGATCCACCGACCTCGGCCTCCCAAAGTGCTGGTATCATAGGCATGAGCCACCGCGCCCAGCCCACATTTTCTGATTTTAAAGATGTATTCTAAGTTATATATCACATATTTGAGTATTTTGATATATTAACACCAATACTATTTTTATTCTAGAAAAAATTATTAGAAATTATCTTAGATTCCATCACAAATTTCTCAAGTCAAACTCTAATTATTCAAGTATCTCCGTCCTACATTTACATTTCAGTGAGTGTGACTTTAAAAATATCTTACAGGTTTAAGTTTGGAAGGTTGGCTAATGTAAAATTTACTTTGCTTTCACCACTGAGCACTATTGTTTGCTTTACAGCTATTTCATTCAAACGGTCAGCTGATGTATCTAATGTACCTATTTAATAGAACATTCCAGGAGATCATTCCTTTTATAAGAATTTCCAATAAATTCCACAAACCATTGATATGAACCATTTATTATTGATAGCTTAACATTTTGAAATAGGGCTATTGGAAATATGATTTAAGGAAATAATAGTCAAAATCTAATAATTATTTCACCCTTTATCTCTCTCAAAAATTAATGTTTAATTTTCCTCTATTCCTCCCTTTCAAAGTAAGAACAAAACCATCCTCAAGTCATGGTGAAGTTTTAAAAATACTCTTTCATTTTTAAAATAGACTATTCAAAATAGTACAAATTTAACATTTTTAATTTTAGGACTACGTATCTTTAAATCTCTTTTTAAATCTTTTTTTCTTTTTTGAGACAAGGTCACACAGGCTGGAGTGCAGTGACACAATCATAGCTCACTGCAGCCTCAAGTTCCTGGGCTCAAGCAATCTTCATGCCTTGGACTGCTGAGTAGCTGGAATTACAGGTGCAAGCCACCACATTCAGCTAATTTTTTTTTTAAAAATTGTAGGGATGGGGTCTTGTTATGTTGATCATACTGATCTTGAACTCCTAGCCTCAAGCATTCCTTCCACCTTGGCCTTCCAAAATGCTGGGATTACAGATACGAACAACTGCAACTGGCTCATTGCTTGATTTTAACATGCTGAACCAACCTTGCATTCCTGAGCTAAATCTCACTTGGCCATGGTGTGTAATCATTTTTATGTGATACTAGAGTCAGTTTGCTAACATTTTGTTGAGAATGTTTGCATCTATATTCATAAGGGAAACTGGTATGTATTTTTTTTGTTGTGTTATCACTGTCTGGTTTTGTCATCTTGTTAATACTGGCCTCTGTAGAATGGAGTTGACAAGTGGTCCCTGCTCCTCTATTTTTTGAATGAGTATATCAAGTACTGTTGTTAATTCTTCTTTAAACATTTCGTAGAATTGACCAGTGAAGCCATCTGGTCCTGAGCTTTTCTTTGTGGAAAGTTTTTGATTACTGGTTCAATCTCTTATTACAGGTCTATTCGGGTTTTTTGTTAGGTTGGTGTAAAAGTAATTGCGTTTTTTGCCATTGAAAGTAATGGCAAAACCACAACTACTCTTGCACCAACCTAGTATTTCTCCTTAGTCAGTTTTGGCAATTTCAGGTCTATTCACATTTTCTATTTCTCCTTAGTCAGTTTTGGCAATTTCAGGTCTATTCACATTTTCTATTTCTCCTTAGTCAATTTTGGTAGTTTGTGTTTTCCATTTAATCTAGGGTTTTTTTTTTCCCGTTTCATCTAGGTTTTCTCATTTGTTGGCTTAAAATTGTGTATAGTATTCCCTTATAATTTCCTTTAAGACCTGTGAAATAGGTCATACTTTTCCCTCCTTTTTCTTAATTTTAGTAATTTGAGTCCTCTTTTTTCATCATCAGTCTTGCTAAAGCTTTGCCAATTTTATTGATCTTTTCAAAGCACCAACTTTTAGTTTATTTTCTCCATTGTTTTTCTATTTTGTTTTATTTATTTCCACTCTAATCTAATAATTTTCTTTCTTCAGCTTGTATTGGTTTTAGTATGCTCTCCTTTTCCTAGCTTCTTAAGGTGGAAGTCTGGGCTACTGATTTCAGATCTTTTAAAAAATATATAGGTATTTCAGCTATAATTTTCCCTCTAAGCACAACTTTTATTGTATCCAATAAATTTTGTTATGTTGCATTGTCATTTTTATTCATTTCAGAGTATTATATAATGTCCCTTGTGATTTCTTCTTTGATTCATTTTTTTAATGTTTAATTTCCACATGTTTGTGAATTTCCCAAATAATCTTCTGCCACTGCTTTCTAATTTCATTTCATTATAGCTGAAAAACACACTTTATATGATCTTAACTCTTTCAAATTTATTAAGACTTGTTTTATGGCCTAATATACAGTCTATCCTGGAGAATGTTTCATATGCACTTGAAAATAATGTGTATTCTGCTGTTGCTAGATGGAGCATTCTGTTAAGTACTGTTGGTTTATAATGTCATTCAAGTATTCTTTTCTCATGTTGATACTCTGTTTCATTGTTTTATCTTTTATTGAAAATTGGGGAATTAAAGTCTTCAGCTATTATTGTCAAATTGTCTAACTCTTCATTTGTGTCTCTTTTTGCTCCACTTATTTTGGGTTTCTATTATTAGATGCATGTATGTTTATGATTATTATGTTTTCCTGATGGATTAACTCTTTTACTATTGTAAAATTTCCCTCCTTAACTTTTTATTTTTAGTAACTTTTTTGTTTGTTTTAGAGTATATTTTGCTTGATATTAATGTAGGCATTCCAGCTCTTTTGGTTACAGCCTACATAATATATCTTTTTCCATCTTTTTACTTTCAATGTATGTGTGTCTTTGAATCTAAAGTGTCCCTTGGTAGACAACCTATAGTTGGATCATTTTTAAAAATCCATTCTGCCAATTTCTGCTTTTTAATTGGAGTGTGCAATTCATTCACATTTAACATAGTTGCTGATAAGGTAGATTTATATTGGCAATTTGCTTTGGTTTCTACATCTTATTATTTTATTTCCTCATTGTTCTCTTTTGTGTTAAACACATATTTTCTTGGCTTCCATTTTAATTGACTTGTCTTTTTTTTTTTTTTTTACCTTTTTTAGTTATTTTCTTGGTGGTTTCCCTGATTATTGAAGTGAATATCTTTTACCAATCAAGTTCAGATTAATACCAATTTAATTTCGACAGTATACAGAACTGTGTTTCTATATAACTATGTTCTCTCTCCCCTCCTTTGTGTCACATTGTCATACAATTACATCTTTACAATTTATATACCTATGAACATAGATTTATAATTACTGCTTTATGCAGTGTTCTTTCCAATAACAAGTTACAAATAAAAACACATTTACAGTTCCCTAGATATATATATACCTATAAGTTACTTTCCCTTTATGATGCTTTTATTTTTTCATGTAGATTAAAGTTACTCATTGGTGTCCTTTTATTTCAGCCCAAATGACTACCTTTAATATTTCTTTGTAGAGTAGGTTTGCTAACAATGTAATCAGTCACTTACTGTTTTTTGGTAATGTCTTAATTTCTCTTTCATTTTTGAAAGATACTTTTGGTGGATATAGAATTATTGGTTGATAGTCCCTTTTAGCACTTTGAATGTGTCATCCCACTCCCCTTTGGCCTCTATTATTTCTGTAAGAAATCAGTGTTAGTCATATTGAGGGTAAGATTTTTGAGGATAAGGTATGTGATGAGTTGCTTCTCTCTTGCTGTTTTTGAGGTTCTCTTTTTGTCTTAACTTTTGACAGTTTGATCATGATGTGTCAAGGCATGAATCCCTTTGACTTTATCCTGGTTGGAGTTTGCTGGGCCCCTTGAATGTGAAGATTAATGTTTTTCATCAAATTTGAGAAATTTTCAGCCATTACTTCAGTTATTCTGTCATTTTGTCTCTTTCCTCTCCTTCTGGGACTTCAAGTATTTGTATTTAGTAGCCTTCATGGTGTCCCATAGGTCTCTGTTCATTTTCATTTTTAAAAATCTTTTTGTTCCTAAGACTGGATAATTTTCATTGATCTATTTTCTTTCTTTCATTTCTTTCTCTCTTTCTTTCTTTCTTTCTTTCTTTCTTTCTTTCTTTCTTTCTTTCTTTCTTTCTTTCTTCTTTCTTTCTTTCTTTTTCTTTCTTTCTTTCTTCTCTCTCTCTCTCCTTTCCTTCCTTCCTTTCTTTTCTTCCTGTTTTTTTTTTTTTTTTTTTCCGACACAGGGTCTTGCTCTGTCACCCAGACTTTTTGCACTAGACAAGCTCTGATTGAAGGCAGTTAAAGACAGCCTTGCAAGTGGAGTCCTCCAGGGAGCCAACAAACAGATCAAATAATAGCAATTCTTTCTGGTACTATTCTGTTTCCTCTGGTGGCTGCCAAGCTGCTGATTTTCACTATGATTGTAAATTGTTAATTTTAAAGGCTTCTAAGAGGCTAGAGAGATGCAGATGGAAATAGGCCAGTTAAAACGCCACAAAAACCACCGTTTTTAACCAAGAGTCAGGCCGTTTTTCCTCAATAAATTCTCCCTAAGTTGCTGCACACCTTTGTTTAAATTTCAGAGTTCTGAAACAGTTGATTTTGACAATTTCTCTCAGTTTCCTCATTGCTTTCCTGAAGAAGAGATTTTTCGGAGGTTCATTCTCTACCATTTTCACTGATGTTCAGAAATATATTCTTTTTTAAAATTGCAGTAAAATATGCAATACCCTTTTTCATAATAACAAACATAGACAATGAAACTTCAACACTGCCAGTTACCTACTTTAAATTAAATAGAATTGAAATATTTGGGATGAAGAAATTCATTTCCTCAGAAATAAAGAAATTTAAACAAAAAACCTCAGAAAGATACAATTTAGAGAATACAATTTCTTTTTTAAAAATAAATTCCACATTGTTCTAGAAGTTAAATTTCTTTTAAAAGTCTTTCCTCATAGATAGCTCACATTAATTAGAGAAAATTGGCTTCTGAAATTTGATATTTGTTTCTGATATTCCAGAAACTTCTCACATTGAAAGCTCTAGAACTAAATTCCAGTGGTGTTGATACTCCCAAAATGCTCAGGAAGAGGCCTTGTTTTGAGCAGCAGTACACTGAAGTTTCCCAGTTGACCCTCCACATCTGAGTAGCACAGGAACAGAGAGAATCGAAAGAGAAAGAAGCCTGAGTCAAATCAGTGATCAAGAAAATGGAAATCCTTTTATGGGTGGTTAAAGAAATGGAAGAGAAGGCTAGGGTAAGTCCTAGACCAGGTGTAGGATGATCATGGCAAATAAAGGTGGCTTCCAGTTGTCCTTAATAACAGCACCAGCTTGTGCCTGGTTGTGGTTGTCTTTTAGGAGCCTACATGTGCTTCACTACTCTGTACTTCGAGGTTGTGGGCCTACATGCTAACATCCAGGGCTCTGAGGCCTTGAATCGCCAATAAAATAGTCATGAGTTCTAGCCCAAGTCATCATCTGGGTTACCACTTTTTTCTACCTGGACAGCTCAGTACACAATATAGAATTGTTTTGTAATAAATTTTCTTTGTTATCTAGCTATTACAGTTGTGTGTCATCCAGGATCTCCACATCTTGATGCTCAACTCCAGAAAGCCCCAGACACATTTAGAACTCAAACTCTTCAAGAATCTCAAAAACCAGGGACATCAAAGCACACAGGTTCCATTGTCCATGCTGATGGATACCAAGAGGACTGAGGAATATGTCCTTGGGCAGCTGTGGGAAAGTGACTTAGGTATTAGTCCCTAGATAGTCTCTGTTTTTGGCAGTGATACTATCAGCATTCTGAGTAGGACTTTTTCTTTTTTTAAAACTAACAAGGTGTATGAAGTTTGGGTCAGGGAATTGTTGACAGTGTTGAAGAACAGTATGATTATGCTGTGCTGTATTTCTGCATGTTAGATTCCACCCTAGTAAGAGATGGTACAGAGCCCTGACTTCTCTGTTACAAAAATAATTTTATTTTTTGAGATAGAGTCTGGCTGTATCACCCAGGCTAGAGCATGATCATGGCTTGCTGCAGCCTCAACTTCCTGGGCTCAAGGATCCTCCCACCTCAGCCTCTTCAGTACCTAGGAACTCAAGTGCATGCCACCACACCCAGCCAATTTTTAAAATTTTTTGTAGCGATAGAGTCTCACTATCTTTCTGAGGCTGTTGTTGAACTCCTGAGTTCAAGCAATCCTCCTGTCTAGGCCTCCCTAAGTGCTGGGATTAAAGGCATGAGCCACTGTTCCCAGACTCAGAACACTAATTTTTGACAAATGGTTTCATGAGGAGATTGTCTTGGAAAGAGCAAGCCCATTTTGCATTATCACCAGAGTCCCAAGCTATTTTCTAAAAAAAAAGAAAAAAATAGCAACTACTATTTCAGTGGAATCTTGGATTATGTTATTATTTTTCTGAGCATTACCATGAATGCTGTAACTTGAATCAAGACCATGATGTTTTCCATATAGTCCCCATGTGTCAATTGCTTCAGCTACAGTTCAGTTTTCCTAAAAATCAACTTGTTTACTCTGAAGATTGAAACATTTTAAATTTCTCCATTAGCTTCCATGTCTATAGCCTTAGCAGAAACCATGACAACCAAGAAGCAATGACATTCCCTGAGATTTTTGCCTCGTTGAGTGAATGCAGAACAATACCACCCAAAAGAGCATGGGTCCCATCTCAAACATATTTTTAGTGCTTGGTCTAGAACTTTCACCTGGGTGTGGCAAAGTTGAGCTAAGCTTTTAAATGAAGGCTTGGGTTTGCAGTGGCCAGGGCGAAACCACCTTGAGACCCCTCTTCTTCCTCCCTTCCCCAAGATTGTCAAAACAAGCGCTACTGTGAAAGAAGCTTCCAATAAGAGATAAGTTCTCGATAAAATATCAGCAAGCAAATGAAGATTAACACCACAAAAAACAGACTCAACAAATAAAAGAGTTGTTTTATCTACTATAAGAAATAGAAACTTGAAACAATATGGAAAGAACTTAAAAGACTCAAACAACAAAGAAGGAAATAGCAATTGTGAAACAAGAGCAAATAGTTGTGAAAACTTGCCAAATGAAAGTTTTCAAAACAAAATTGTAATTTCTCAAAGAAAAAAAATGCAGTACGTTATGTAAATCTCAGGTTGGGGCCTACCATATATATCAGAACAGCAAGAATAAATGAAAAAATCTAAAAGAGAGTAAAGAAGTTTACGGATAAAAGAATGAGAAGTAGACTGACATTGTACTTTTCATCAATGTGTTGAATACCTAAAGAATAGAAGGAAAATAAGCTTAAAATTTTGAATCTATGACCAAGCAAACTATTGATTAACCATATGCATATTTGACATTAAAATAATTCATAATTAGGACTAACAGATTTCTGGCTTAAAAAAATCTAACAATTACTTTAAGAAGCAAAAGATGTTTCCAGAATAAAGTAGGGGGATATAGAGAAAAGCTGTTATTTTTTTTAAAACAGAGTCTTCTTTTGTAAGGAAGTAGAATTTATTTATCAAAGAAGATTTATGAAAAGTATGGTGGTATAGCAAGTGGCCTCACTAGTTTTAATGATTGATATTTGAATATAGCTTAGTCTTGTAACAACCCCACATAAAAATTTAAAATTCATTTGTATCCCTTTGATTTTCAGTGTTAAAAACTAGATTGTGAATGTCAAGGAAATATTTAAGTTATTTCTGAACTAAAGTATTTGTAGAGAGAAGAAGGGAGTATGCACATGATCGAGAATTATGTTTTGAAAATAAATGAATGATTGACTATTTTAAAAAAGTTAAGCCTTTGGGATCTTGAAAATTTTATTTAATCTTGATATCATTAAGACTAATCCAAGTTCAATAGAAGTATCAATTAGAGGCCAGAGAATTTAAATACCAATTTCAGAAAGTTAATTTGATGTACAAAAATGTCTTACATTTAATTTTTTCTTTTTCCCTGAAATCAAAGATATGAATAAGCTCAATTTAGAACCAACTTGGAGATTAATACATAATTTTACAGTTCTCCAAGCTTCCACAAGTCTCAAGATGCAAAGGGAGACATTAAATAAAAAATTGGCTCTATAGGGAATTATTCTTTATACTCCATCCCTTTCTGAATATAGATGGTTTTTAAAAATTCAATGTGTAGATCAGGTCCAAATAAACAAGTTTGTAATTCCTTAGAACATTATTTTATTTACCAAATAATTTAAAATGTATTTATTTAACAAATATAAACTGAGCATCTACTATGAATGAGGCATTGTGCTATTTGCTGGAAATACCACTATGAATAAACCAGAAACAGACGCTACCTTCAAGTTGCTTAGAGTCTACTAAGGTCATTTTACATATTCTAGAATGAGGGAAGAGAGTAAAATTTTTCTTTCTCTTACTTTTTGACAATTGGAATACTGGTGAGATTGATTTGTAAATATTTTACAATAATGAATTAGCCTGCCCAGAAGAAAAATTACTAGAAAATTATTAATAATATATAAAGTCATCCCTTTGACCTTGTGCCAGGCTTTTAGTTTCTGGAATTCCAAAACGTGGCAACACTAGTTAGTACTATACATGTGGTACTCTCTCTATATTTAATGAAATATCCAGATGAATACATTGTTGGAAGTTGTCTTCAAATAAAAGGGTAAAACGTTTCTAACTGCCTTGAAAGAGAAGCAGGTTTGAACCAAGAGTAAGATGTGATTGCTTCCCATCTTCAAATTTAGTCTAGATTATCTTTTCTGGCTTTGCTAAATTCTATTCATTTTCTCAGCAATGTATAAGTCCAGTACATCTAAAAACTAAATTACTAATGGTATCTGTTCTTGTATTTTCAGTGTCTAAATGACTCAGCATATTGCCTTTTGAACTTTAGTCTCCGATCATTTACCATATTAGTCCCCAAACGAACTGCCCTCTATATTTTCCACAGTTGAATACTTCTCTGGCTCTGATACCACCTGGGACTAAGGTAATCAAAGAGAGATAAATCTTGATAAGAATTCTATGCCTCTTCCTGATATTCATGGAAAATCAGCTACATATGCAAAGAAGAAAAATATCTGACCAAAACAGCCAGATTCTACTTAAAGTGAAAGGAAATATTATATTAATTTTCCTCTGACTATTAAAGATTCACACATTTGGCTGTGCATGGTGGTTCATACCTGTAATCCTAGCACTTTGGGAAGTGGAGGCAGGAGGATCCCTTGAGCACAGGAGTTCCAGACCAACCTGGGCAACATGGAGAAACCCCATTTCTACAAATAAATTTTTTGTTGTTGTTAAATAGCTGGGTGTGGTGGCACACACCTGTTGTCCCAGCTACTCTGGAGGCTAAAGTGGTCAGATCCCTTGAGCCCAGGAGACTGAGACTGCAGTGAGCCATGATTGTACCACTGCATTCCAGCCTGGGCAACAGAGCAAGACCCTGTCTCAAAAGATTTTTTAAAAAAGGGTTTATGCATTTGATGCTCAGTTACATAAAATGACACCATTTCAATGTGATAATAACTACACTTTAACATATGTTTGAAAGTATGTCAATCTTAAACTCTTGCTTTTTGGGGAATTTTTAAAATCTTTGCGAAATTCTCTTTTCTCTAGTCATGAGTATTTAATTCCTAGGAAGATATATAGATGTTCTGTGGATGAGGAAATGCTTATAGGAAGAAAATTAATTTTTTCCTAATACAATTCCCTAATTAGGAGCTAAATATTTTGTTGCTTAAAATAAGTTTTTTGATTTTACTCAATATAACCATAAGATTCAATGTTTTTGTTGCTTCCAGATTTTATTCTTTGTTGTAGCTAATTTAGAGTTTCACAACGATATTGCCTTCTCCTTTTTAGAACTTTCTATTCTTGTACATCTTCTTTTAATTACATTGTAGGAGGCAGGATGCTGATATGGATGGACAGTTCCTATCCCAGAAAGATCATATATAATCCTAAATCATGTCAGGTTAAAATCTGAAGGAGGGAACCAAGACAGGAAAAAAAGAAAGTATCTTTCTCCTATATCACCATACAAGTAGCAAGTAGGTATTAATTATAAAGTAGGACTGGATAGGATATCACTTTTACCATGAAGCATTTAGATATCATATACCCATGTATTTTCTTGAAATTAAAAATTGACTCTCAGATTGATAACACTTACATCTCAGAATTTATGAAACAAATAATTGTCATTCCACCAGATATCTTACTAAACAATGTTTTTGTGTCAAATGGAAAAGAACAGTCCGTTTTTAAAATGGCATAGGTTTAATTTTTTTTCCTCAGTCATCATGAACACACTTTAGACAAACTTCAAAGGGTAATTATCCCTATTAGTCTATATTTGTGTCCATATTTTGGCCAATATAAGCACATAAAATGTTGAAATATTAATTGCAAATGTCAACACAGAAAATGAACTAAATTACTTTCATTTGAGTACTACATCCCTAAAAAGATGATATATTACTATAAATTAAAGAAAACACATTCTTGTCTATTCTCAAAACTTCGTTAACCATAGACAAAGCTGCTTTGGGCATATTATACAATACATTATGTGAATATATTCAACAAGGGAAATTATAAAATTGGTGGTTTGGAACTCTCTCTACTTTGCTTTATAATATAAAAATTGAAAGGAGTTATTTCAATAAGCTATTTGAAATCACTATTAAAAGATAATGAATTCCTTTTTGCTCCCCATTAGAAAAAAAAAGGCGAATTAAGACTGCGTTGGCAAGCTAGGATGAAAGGAGAGTATGCATGGATTAACTACGGAAAAAGTAGAATCAATATATAAACAAAATGTTCTATCGACTAAGGATTCTTGATTGAAATACAAAACATTCAGAGCCAAACAACTATTTTCCAGTTCTGTTAATGAAACCTAAGCCATCCCTGGATTTGAAATTTTGCTCTACTCTTGCTACTTGCCTTGAACCATACCAAAAGAGAATTCTCCAATAGGCAAAGCAGTAAAAAAGGACTTTCCACAGATTAACTGAGAAGCTCAGTAGATCCTTATTAACACTTAACTGAATTCAAAGCTCTTCCTGAAACTGGGATTTGCCTCGCTAACCCTCTCTGCACCCTGAGCAACGAAATTAGGGATAATTGGCTTCAGGAACTTGAACTCATTTGTCCCGGAGCCTCCAGTCAGACACACCTCGTACTGGTAGCTCTGGGACAGGGTCTCCGTGCCGCTCACGTCCACCAGATGCCCTGGAAAGGGGCCCTCGGGCACCGAGCAGCGACCCACAGAGGCCGCCCTGCTCCTCCTGCACAGCCGCACCGCCACGAACAGGAGCACCGACAAGAGGAAGAGCAACGACACCGAGGCCAACGCCACCACCAGGTAGACGGTGAGCGAGTCGGCCTGGGCCTGGGCCGGGGCCGCCTCCGGGAGCGGCAGGTAGGGCTGGGAGAAGCCGTCCACCAGAAGCAAGTGCAACGTGGCAGTGGCGGAGCGCGGAGGCTCGCCGTTGTCCTTGACCAGCACCACCAGCCTGTGCTTGGCCGCGTCGCGCTCGCTCAGCAGCCTGGCGGTGCGTACCTCGCCATTGTGCGCCCACACACCGAACAGCCCGGGCTCCGTGGCCTTGAGCAGCTGGTACGACAGCCAGGCGTTCTGGCCCGAGTCGCCGTCCACCGCCACCACCTTGGTCACCAGGTAGCCCGGCTCGGCTGCCCGGGGCACCAGCTCGGTGCAGGGCGCGGAGCCGTTCTGCAGCGGGTACAGTACGAAGGGCGAGTTGTCGTTGGCGTCCAGCACCAGCACGCGCACCAGCGCCTCGCTGCTTAGCGCCGGGGAGCCGCGGTCTGTGGCGCCCACGCGGAACTCGAACGCCTGCAGGGCCTCGTAGTCCAGCGACCTGAGGGCAAACAGGTGGCCGTTGTCCGCGTTGATAGAGACCAGGGAGGCGAGGGGCAGGTGCGGGTCCTGCGGTGGCAGCAGCGAGTAAGTGACCAGGGCGTTGGTGCCTGAGTCTCTGTCTGTGGCGCTGACACTGCCGATGTGCAGGGCGGGGCTGTTGTTCTCGCGGACGAACAGGGTGTAGGAGGTTTGGGTGAAGGCGGGGGCGTTGTCATTGACGTCGGAGACCAGCACGGTTATGTTGTACTTGGTTTTCAGCCTGGGTGTCCCCAAATCAGTGACGGTGATGGTGATGTTGTACTCGGATCTGGTCTCTCTGTCCAGTGCGCCTTCTGACATGAGGGTGTAAAAATTCTCTACGGATGGTTTCAGGATGAAGGGGAGATTGTTCTCAATGGAACACACCACTCTTCCGTTGTCTCCAGAGTCTAGATCAGAAACACTGAAAACAGCCAGTACAGTCTCTGCCGAGTTCTCAGGGATAGGGCTGTTTACTGAAGACAAGGTCAGTTCCGGTGGGTTGTCGTTGACATCAACCACCTGGACTATGACTGTAGACTTTCCGGATAGGCCTCCGCCATCCTTCGCCTCGATGTCGACTTCATAACTATTAATAGCTTCAAAATTCAAATATTTGACTAGTTGCATATCACCAGTAATTGGATTTAGCTGAAAAGTTTTGCGAATTTCTTCAGAAGCATGAAAAAATGCGTATGATATTGTCCCAAAACTTCCTGTATCTAAATCAGAAGCCGAGACTGTGACAATGACAGAGTTAACGGGGGTATTCTCTAGAACTGCAACCTCATAGAGCGGCTGTGCAAATTCTGGTGCATTGTCGTTTATATCTAAGACCTGGATGTTTATCTGGGCTGTCCCAGACCGAGGGGGAGCGCCGCCGTCCAGCGCAGTGAGCGTTAAGCTGAGCTCCGGCTGCTCCTCACGATCCAGCGCTTTATCCAGTACTAATTCCGGGTACTTCCTTCCGTCCCTACGACTGCGAGTGAGTACGTGGAAGTGGGAATTCGGAGTGATAGTGTAGTTTTGGAGGCTGTTTCTTCCCACATCCAAGTCCTCAGCATTTCCCAAAGGAATTACTGCTCCTGGTAGAGTGCTTTCTAGGATTTTCAGATGCATTTCATTTTCAAAGAATACCGGAGAATGGTCATTTACATCTATGATATGGAGCTCGTTTGTAACAAACTGCAAAGGGTTTTGCAGTAATATCTGAAAATGCAGTATGCATGGTTCTGTGGGGCCGCATAGCTCCTCCCGGTCCAATTTCTCATTCAGAAGCAAATCACCTGTCTGATGACTGAGCTGAAAATGCTGTTTGTTCCCTTTGGACACAACTTGGGCCCCCCTCGCGGCCAGTTCCTCTACCCTTAGCCCCAGATCCTTTGCTAGGTTGGCTATTAAAAAGCCCTTCTCTTTTTCCTCAGCCACAGAATAGCGTCTTGACTCGGACCCAGCCAGAGACCCTCCCAGAAAAACAAAGAGAAGCAGGACTTGCCTTTGTCTAAGAAATCGCTCTCCTCCCGCCTCCATTGCACTTTCCGTCACGCTTTTCTAGGGAATGTCTCCAAGGGGAACCTCAGACAGCGCTGGGAAACAGTCTTTTGCCCCACAACCTTTGCAGACGGCCTAGTCAATAAGCCTTTCCAGAGGCTCAGACTTGCTGACTCAAAAATCTGCCTCGGCTCACAACCCCTGGTTTACCACACTGGATGCGTGCGTCACCGAGCATGCACAATGCCCGTGGTTTAATTCGCCTTCTTAGTCAACAGCGCCACCATGCGTTCGCTTGCAGTTTCAAAATCTTGGAGAAGGTGTTTTTGTTTTGCTTTATCGTTTATTCTTATCAACCCTGGTTGACGCTACTGGAGGAGTTTCTCATGTTATATGAATTAAATAAATGCAATCTAGGGAAATAAAATGCGCTCTTATCTAAGAGCAGCGATTCTTCCTGGTAGAGTCCTCATTTACATGATTTAGCGGAAGTGTACAGACACTAGCTTACCCCTCCCCTTCTGTAATAATTACACACAAACTTCAAAAGATTTTTCCTCTAGATGATAGCATGCTTTACTACCCTATTTATGTTTTTCTTTTTTTTCTAAACTTTGTGAAATGAGTCCGAATTGCCTATACCAGAAAAATAAAAGGAAAAGACACCTCCTGCAAGGTGGTAAAAAGGAAAATATATCATGTCAGAGGTGGATCCGGAGGGCTACAAATGCCTAATTTCTTCCACATTATCACGCTCAAGGAACACTTAAAGTGCTTTCTCTTCTTATTTCAGAGCAAATTTGCAATTATTCATTTCATCTGTATTAGCTTGTTTCCACAGATAATTGTTGAGTTTGTAGAAATTAGGCAAGTGGTGGTAACAAGACAATGTCTGTATATCTTACAACAATTTTCCATCTAGTGGGTGTACAGTCTTTAAACAGATGTTTAAACAGTGTGAAAAGTGCTACATAGAAAAGGTACTGAGTGCACTGAAAGTATGCAATACGGGGACCTACGTTAATAGAGAGTGATTAAGAAAGTTTCCCCCAAGGTGCACCATTTAATCTGAAACATGAAATAGGAGAAGTGTGCCAAGCTAAGACTGTAGAATGTGTGAAGGCCCTGAGAGAGTGAAGCATAGCTATTAAGAGATAATGAATGAAGGACAGTGAATACAAAACTTAATGTCTCAAGAGTAAGTGGAAAGGAAGGCTGAAAAGGTAAACCAAGGCCAAATAATGGGTGCTTGCATTTTATTCTGAGAACAAAAGGAAGCCATTGCAAGGTTGTTGGTAGAGAAATAAAACAATGCAGATATGTGTTCAATGTAGCCTCTTTTGTACTTCTACACAATTATCAAGAATGTTTGCTCTTAATACTAGTGATACTAAAAATAATAGCAATTTCACTTTTATGTCTTTATATTGAGTATAACTGCAAGCTATTCAAATACCTGTTATCATTTGGGGTAGAAGAAGAGAAACTTTGTGACTTATCCAAAATCTTACAGGTAATGAGTTGGTTGATCAGAGACTTTTGATACCAACACAGCGCTCTACCCCACTGCTAATCTCAAAACAAGATCTTCAAAGTTAATATTATAATTTTAATAGGAAAGCTCATTCAAATGTATGTAGAAATCATATAAAAATGTAAAGATAGACTGAGTAACATTAATAATTAAGATTTGTTTTAATGTATGGATGAGAAAGTAAACTGCAAGAAATGAAAACAGTTGGGTTAGTCATTTAGGGAACTATGGAAGGAAATTTAAGTAACAAAATTAAAAACCACAATTTCATCTGTATTTCTTAAGCCAGTGGACAGGAGAGGAGGCTCAATTTAAGCATTAAGAGAAAAAGGAAAAATACGTTGAAGGAAAGCAACAACAGAATGATAACTGCATGTTTGAACAATGGTGATCAATTCAATTAAAAAAATTGTAATTCATTGTACACCGAAGAGTATTTGGTTCCAGCAAAATGTTTTCCTTTAAGTGTTTTAGTTTATTTAAATATCAATATATCACAGGTAAAATACTTTTCTCTCTTTCAATCATTCAAAAATTTTATTAAGAACCTATAATGTTCCAGTGACTGTGTGAATCATGCAATAAATGAGGGAGCTGTTGAGAAACAGAACTCAAGCACCTTTATAAAAAAGCATTGAGAAGTCTAGGGAAATGAAAGGGGGAAAAATAGAAGTAGCCAGTGGAAAAAAAGAGAGTGAGTGGTGTTAGATACATTTTTCTCCCAAAAGGCTTATTTCTAAGTGAATCCTAAATGCTCCAGAAAATGTTAAAAACAGCAATACCAAGCTATATTTGAGGTTTCTAAAGGTCAAGGACAAAGACATGTACTCCCTCATATTTTTTGGATTTTAATGAAGTGCTCAATGTTAATAGGTTATTAATAATTTTAAAAGATTTTAAAGGGGGGGGACTGGAATAAGCAGAGGGCTCTTAAAAAGCTATTTGAAAGCGAAAGCATGATGAATTAGCATGACTTTGAAAACTGCTAGACGTGTATTATTTATCTACATTTTAGAATATTAATGATTGATTTTGGACAAAAATTTATTAGAGCACTTATGATGTTAATGCCTTGTAGAATCCAACAGTTAGAATTTTTACAATCTCTAAAGATTAATACTTTTTATATGTCAATATTTTAAGAAGTATATATATTGGGCCTGGGGGCGGTGGCTCATGCCCTTAATCCAGCACTTTGGAAGGCTGAAGTGGGCAGATCACCTGAGGTCAGGAGTTCAAGACCAGCCTGACCAACATGGAGAAACCCTGTCTCTACTACAAATACAAAATTAGCCGGGCATAATGACTCATGCCTGTAATCCCAGCTACTTGGGAGGCTGAGGCAGGAGAATAGCTTGAACCTGGGAGGCAGAGGTTGCGGCAAGCCAAGATTGCACCACTGCACTCCACTCCAGCCTGGGCAACAAGAGCAAAACTCCATCTCAAAGAAAAAAAAAAGTACATATATTGAAAAATGTAAGGACGGTGCTTGCTATATTATTCATAAATATACCTATTTAAAGGGTTAGCCAATGTGAATTCACAGGATAGAATTTACACTAGCCTAAGAGGATATAACAAACACAAATGTTCTGGGCTGGAAAATATAACTCATGTAATGATAACAAATATTTTCAAATGTAGGACTTCAAAATTATCTAGGACCACGGACTGTGAGGTCTGGAAAAGATGCTCTAACTTAAAGATTTCTGAAAATACAAAATTTACACTTTAAATGCAATTAAATTGCAATGAAACTAACCAACAATTAGAATACAAAGAAAATTTACATTCATTAGACCGCAAAAACTCATACGTTATAAATACCAGTAACATGCATAGAATTGGAATAAGATAGTTACGTTCTAATAAAAGGAGACACCTCCAATGGGCAAAGCAGTGAAAAAGGACTTTCCACAAATTAAATGAGACTAGCATCAGTAGATTCTTATTAACACTTAACTGAATTCAAAGCTTTTCCTGAAACTGGGATTTGCCTCGTTAACCCTCTCTGCACCCTGAGCAACGAAGTTGGGGATAATTGGCTTCAGGAACTTGAACTCATTTGTCCCGGAGCCTCCAGTCAGACACACCTCGTACTGGTAGCTCTGGGACAGGGTCTCGGTGCCGCTCACATCCACCAGATGTCCTGGAAAGGGACCCTCGGGCACCGAGCAGCGACCCACAGAGGCCGCCCTGCTCCTCCTGCACAGCCGCACCGCCACGAACAGGAGCACCGACAAGAGGAAGAGCAACGACACCGAGGCCAACGCCACCACCAGGTAGACGGTGAGCGAGTCGGCCTGGGCCTGGGCCGGGGCCGCCTCCGGGAGCGGCAGGTAGGGCTGGGAGAAGCCGTCCACCAGGAGCACGTGTAGCGTGGCGGTGGCCGAGCGCGGAGGCTCGCCATTGTCCTTGACCAGCACCACCAGCCTGTGCTTGGCTGCGTCGCGCTCGCTCAGCAGCCTGGCGGTGCGCACCTCGCCATTGTGCGCCCACACGCCGAACAGCCCGGGCTCCGTGGCCTTGAGCAGCTGGTACGACAGCCAGGCGTTCTGGCCCGAGTCGCCGTCCACCGCCACCACCTTGGTCACCAGGTAGCCGGGCTCGGCCGCCCGGGGCACCAGCTCGGTGCAGGGCGCGGAGCCATTCTGCAGAGGGTACAGCACGAAGGGCGAGTTGTCGTTGGCGTCCAGCACCAGCACGCGCACCAGCGCCTCGCTGCTCAGCTCCGGGGAGCCGCGGTCTGTGGCGCCCACGCGGAACTCGAACGCCTGCAGGGTCTCGTAGTCCAGCGACCTGAGGGCAAACAGGTGGCCGTTATCTGCGTTGATGGAGACCAGGGAGGCGAGGGGCAGGTGCGGGTCCTGGGGTGGCAGCAGCGAGTAGGTGACCTGGGCGTTGGTGCCTGAGTCTCTGTCTGTGGCGCTGACACTGCCGATGTGCAGGGCGGGGCTGTTGTTCTCGCGGACGAACAGGGTGTAGGAGGTTTGGGTGAAGGCGGGGGCGTTGTCATTGACGTCGGAGACCAGCACGGTTATGTTGTGCTGGATTTTCAGCCTGGGTGTCCCCAAGTCGGTGACGGTGATGGTGATGTTGTATTCGGATCTGGTCTCCCGGTCCAGGGCTGTGCTTATCACCAGAGTGTAAAAGTTCTCAACAGAAGGTTTCAAGAAAAAAGGAAGATCATCTTGGATGGAGCACACTGTCCTTCCGTTGTCTCCGGAGTCAGGATCTGAAACACTGAATACAGCAATGAGGGTGTCCTGCAAGTTTTCTGGGATCTGATTGATAAGTGTCGACATAGTCAGTTCCGGAGGATTGTCATTCAAATCCATTACTTGGACAAATACCACACAACTTCCAGATAGGCCCCCACCATCTGTCGCCTGAATATTTACTGTGTACGTCTGGATGGATTCGAAATCCAGTGTCTGTCTTAAAAGGAGTTCTCCCGATTTTGCACTTAATCGAAACGTTTTGCGAATGTCTTCAGAGGCTTGGAAAAATGCATAAGATATTTCTCCATTAGTTCCAATGTCTAAATCCCTGGCAGAGACGATGGCAACCTGGGATCCAATAGGGCTGTCCTCCGGGATCTGCACCTCATAGAGCAGCTTTGCAAACTCTGGGACGTTGTCATTGATGTCCATAACTTCAATCCGTACCAGGGCCGTGCCGGACCTGGGTGGAGTCCCGCCATCTACCGCTGTGAGGGTTAACCTGATCTCAGGCTGCTCCTCGCGATCCAGGGCTCTGTTCAGCACCAGCTGTGGTAATATTATGCCATCGAGACTGTCTTGTAAATTAAGATGGAAGTGGAAATTGGGACTGATTGTGTAATTTTGGAGACTGTTGGTTCCTACATCCAAGTCCTGGGCACGTTCTATTAAGAAAGTAGTTCCAGGAGTGATACTTTCTGGAATTTTCAACAGTATTTCTTTGTCTAGGAAAACTGGGGAATGATCATTTATGTCCCTAATCCGTAGCTCCGCCTGAAAAAACTGCAAGGGATTTTCTAGTAACACCTGGAAAGGTAAGACACAGGGCTCTGTGGGGCCGCACAGCTCCTCCCGGTCCAATTTCTCATTTAAGAACAAATCCCCGGTCTGCTTATCGAATTGCAAATGCATTTTTTTTCCTTTAGAAACGACCCTGGCCCCCCTCACAGCAAGTTCTCCTATCTCCAGCCCCAGGTCTTTTAACAAATTGGCCACAAAGGAGCCACTCTCCGTTTCCTCGGCCACTGAGTAGTGCCTAGGCTGGGAACTAGCCTGAGCTATGCCCAGCAAAACAAAGAATATCAGGACTTGCCTTTGTTTAGGAACGCGCTCCTTCCCCTCTCCGGCCTCCATTGCCTTCCGGTCTCACACCAAACCTGCTCCAGCTCGGGCTCACGTTGTCGCTGACTCTATCTCCCCGTATCTCGCTGATACTGGGATGAGTGGACAATCCTAGGGCCCGGATTTCCCGGAGCGACCGCCTTAGAAAGCCTCCTCTTCCTGCTTGCTGCTGCTTTGGTTGAGTTATCTGGGTGAAGGAGCGTCGGCTGGGTGCTTTGTTTCTGCTACTACTAAGGCTGCAGCGCCACCCCGCGTCTCTTCCGAGTATTTATTTTCTCCTAAACTTTAAGAAAATCCCAGTGCTTTCTTTCAGGCTGATGGCAGTAGAAATTGAGTATTTTCAAGTAGTGTCTCTCAATATACCGAAGTCTTATTGGCGTTTCGAAAGGCTCTTCATTGCACCCACAGAGACATGGCAAGAATAAATAAATCTTCACTTCAGTTCCCTCACAGATCCAAGCGTTTTTTGGGTTTTTTTTTTCAAACTGGAAAAAATAAATTTCAGAACCTGGAAGGGAGTGATCTCAGTCCTAGCATGCTTCAGAAAAAAGGCTTAGACTAAGAAAGTTCTATTTTTATTCAGAGTTTGGGCATGTGTGCAACTCAGTGGTGGTTAGGTTAGCATCATCACACTCAAACCCAACCGAAAAACACAGAGACCCAGGAAAAGCACAGAATCCAAATAAGAGTATTTTAAGGGGCACTGAAATAGTCTCCTTACTCATACTTCTTTCTTTGCACTGCTCCCGCTTCACATTTCCCTGAACTTTGATGTGTCTGAGCCTCATGAAACTCTCCAAGAGCAGCCAGATATCTTCTTCTTGTAAATGTATCAATATTATTTTCCTTTCTAATGCCTAGAACTTTCAACATAACCTCAATTCGATTACCACATCTAGTAAAGTTAAGAGCAATTTCATAATATTAAATAGCCAGTAAATATTCCAGTTTCCCCAATTATCTTTAAAAATGTATTTCCAGTGATGGTTTCTTCCATCTGCTTCCAAACAAGGTATGTATGCCGTTGTTTGTTGTTAGGTTTTTTAAATTTTCTGTCTCTTTGGGTTTTTTTTAATGTTAATATAAAGAAATAAGTTATCAAGCCACAGAATGACACGAAGGAAACTTAAATGCATATTTCTCAGTGAAAGAATCCAGTCTGAAAAGGAAATGATACTGTATAATTCCAGTTACATGATACTCTGAAAAAGGCCAAATTATAGAGACACTTAAAAGATCAGTGGGTAGCTAGGAAGAAGAGGGAGGGGGAATGAAGAAGTTAACACTGGGGACTTTACGATACTATAATGGTAGAACTATTTGTACTGTTTGCTCAATTTTCTGTAAAACCTAAGGCTGCTTTAAAAAAATAATTTTACTTTGGGAAGCCGAGGCGGGCAGATCACAAGGTCAAGAGATCAAAACCATCCTGGCCAACCTGGTGAAACCCCATCTCTACCAAAAATACAAAAAACACTTAGCCAGGCGTGGTGATGGGTGCCTGTAATCCCAGCTACTTGGGAGGCTGAGGCAGGAGAAGCATAACCCGGGAGGCAGAGGTTGCAGTGAGCCAAGATCATGCCATTACACTCCACGCCTGGTGACAAAGTGAGACTCTGTTTCAAAATAATAATAATAATGATAATAATAAATATTAGGATGTGTCTCTAAAAGATCCATTGTGTTAAAAAATTGGGGGATGAAGAAAAAAATTAAATATATAGAAAAGTTGAAACAACTATACACAAACTACAACTCTAACCTCCATCCAAATTAACAATTGTTTGTTTTACCATATTTACTCTATCTTATTCTGCACACACACCTGCTTTTCTGCTGACTCATATGAAAGTAACTTGCAGACATCATATTTCACCTCTAAATATTTCAGCACGTATCACATAATTACAATATTATCTCATATAATCATAATGCTACTATCATACTTAAGAAAATTTGAAAAAATTCTACAATGTTATCTAAAATCCAGTCCCAATCAAATTTCACTGTCTTTCCATTATCTTTTCCTCAATTTTGATAAGAATTCACATTCACTCAAGTTCCTTTGACAAATGCACTTACTTTTTTTAACTATTTGTTATAAGGAATGTCTTAGAAACTTTTTCAACCAGCTTTGATAATGGTATTTGGGTGTTAGATCTATTTACTCTAGAATAGTCTCCCATCTTTAATGACATTAAATTTCTGAAGTGTCCAGACTAGTTGTTTTGTAGGATGTCCTACATTCTGAATCTGATTGTTTCTTCATGGTATCATTTAACCTGTTCTTCTATCCCCTGTATTTTCAGAAAACTGGACTGGATTATTTATTAAATGTAACAATAGCATAATATTTTAAAAAGCTCTCATTTATCCTCTGTAACTGCCAAAAAAAGGATAATCACAGTTTCCCTTTCTTAACATTTAGAAAACATGCCTATCTCTACCTGTTATTTTTTGCTTTTCATGACTATTACTTTTATATGGATGTTATAATAATTCAAAATATTTTAATTCATTGACATTGAGCATTAAACAAATTCATTGAGGTGAATAATATCCAAGGCCCAAGTTTTTAAAAACAGCTTTTTATATAAGCTGCAAAACCTAATTAGGGTCCGAAATAGATGTCATGAAGATCAGTTATATCATACAGGCAGGTTATAACTGGAAGGTTACTTGAAATTTTACACTTAACCAGGTATATGGCTATTTCCTTTGGACAGGTTTTCTGAACTAAATCAGTTGTAGTTAATTTGAGATAAGATAAAGGAGACGAAAATAGGTAATATGAAGAAAATAACATAATCTTGCTCCTCTCACAAGCAGGAGAATAGAAAACTTAATATCTAAGATACATCAGAGGATACAATAACCAAGAACACATTAGGTTTTATTGTGAAAAAAATTTTAAAACCTCTCATGTTGTCATGTGTCCTCACAATTCAGAAGGTTTTACCCATCTTTCATTTCAATGCTATTAACATACCTAGAAATAAAAGTAAGTTTCTCTTTTTCAAAAATGATATAACCAACACCAATATTTTATATTTGTATATGGGTTTCTAGCTTTAAATGCATTATATCTGCTATGCTATTTTAAATCATTTATTTTCTTAAACCTTGATGAGAATACACCTTCCTTCTTTACAAATGCTCTTATTTTCTTAATCTCCTTCAATAAGGAATCGTATATATTAGATTAGAATTTATAGCATATTTATAAGTCTAAATGAAATATCATGTTTACATATAGTAAATTTATTGTAATGAGGGAATCTATTACATAATTTAAAAATTATGTTATTACAATAGGTTTAATTTCTTAGGTTTGGCTTTACTTTTCATATGCTGCACAAGCACAGCCATTATCCTAGGAGTCACTTTCATAATTTTGAAGATTCGTTTCAATAAAATCTAACTATTAAAATATTACACAAATAATTTTATATACAGGAATAGAAAAATATTTTCAAAAACACTAAAAAATGAAAGCAAGTCATTTCAGTCTTATTACAAAAGTACAGCCATTCAAAAAATAAATAAGAACACATTGTTCTAGTATCTGTCGTAATTAAGCCTCTCTTTTTGGGACGAAAGGGTGATTTGATTTTTTGACTGCCATGAGATGAAAATTACAAGAATTAAGAGAAAGGGTAGTCAAAGGGATTTACATGACCATTTTCCTATCAAAGATAATACCAAATGATAGGGAAATATTATCCCCACTAGTATCCCTCTTTAAATAGAGAGGGATCTTCAGCTTTTCAATGCCTTCTGCCCATAAGCTGGCTTTACTTAGCCATAAGATGGCAGAATAAGGAGGTGTTCTCAGTGATCTAACACTAAGACTCTGCAGAAAATATGAGAGAAATATTCTAGGATGAGTATTCTGGCATAGTTTATTACCCTAATCTAGGGGAAAAATTGGGGGCATATTCGACTAATTTACTTTTGCCTTATTGAGGATACAAGTAAGTTTTCCCATAATCTATCAAGACATACATTTCATGAAGCTCAAGCAAACAGGATTTCAAAATAAAGGTCAGCTAGACTTCGTGGCTCACACCTGTAATCCCAGCACTTCGGGAGTCCAAGATGGGTGGACTGCTTGAGTCCAGGAGTTGGAGACCAGCCTGGGCAATGTAGCAAAACTCCATGTCTACCAAAAAAAAAATCAGCCAGGTGTGGTGGCTCACGCCCATAGTCCCAGCTACTTGGGGGGCTAGGGTGGTAACATCACTTGAGCCCTGGAGGCAGAGGTTGCAGTAAGCCGAGATCACACCACTGAACTCCATCCAGCCTGGGTGACAGAGCGACACCCTGTCTCAAACAACAAAGACAACAACAAGCAAATGAAACATGAAATAAATGCCACTCAAAAAGGGGAAATGGTGTTGTTTATTCTCTTCCCACAGGACAAATAAGCAAGAAAAGGTTTTAAAAGTGATACCTGCACAAGAATCTTGCCCAATTTTGTTTAAGGAAAACCATCAGAGTCTATTAGGACAATCTGTCCCCTTGAAAATAAAAATCTTGACCAGGACTGCAGATAAAGTTAGATAGACCGATATAGATGGAAATAGAGATGAGAGAGTAGAAGTATGACCTCTTCTAAAAATCTCAGACCTTTTTTTACGATTAAAATAGGCTAAAACTTAAATCGGGTTTAGGTAATCTGGTAGACGATTGAATTTTCACTAAGATCACTATTGAAATTTTACTTTAAAAGAAAATATGGACCGGGCGCGGGGGCTCACGCCTGTAATCCCAGCACTTTGGGAGGCCGAGGCGGGTGGATCACGAGGTCAGGAGATGGAGACCATCCTAGCTAACACGGTGAAACCCCGTCTCTACTAAAAATACAAAATATTAGCTGGCCGTGGTGGCAGGCGCTGTAGTCCCAGCTACTTGGGAGGCTGAGGCAGGAGAATGGCGTGAACCCGGGAGGGGGAGCTTGCTGTGAGCCGAGATCGTGCCACTGCACTACAGCCTGGGTGACAGAGCGAGACTCTGTCTCAAAAAAAAAAAAAAAAAAAGAAAGAGAAAGAAAAAAGAAAATATGGCTAAGTACAATATCGAAAATTAGTAAATAATGAAGAAGTCCAAAGGTGTAGAGAGGGCAAAGAATATGGGGTGAGGGGAAGAAACCTGAAACTCTGACTACAAAATACAAAGCATAATCAATTTAGATATGCTAAAGAAATATAAGGAAATACTTGAAAATTATTATATTTTCATATCAGAGTAATTATTTGAACATCTACTGTGAAAAGGAGCAGGCCGACAAGAGAACAAAGGAATATTAAAACCATAGTTATGACCAAATAAATGCTAAGTGAGGAATCTAAGTGACAGACCCCATATTCCTGAGGTCTGTCAAGATGTAGCCAGTAGAGCTGACAGAAACAGCTGACCAGCAGCAGTTGTACCAGCAGCAGTTGTTGTCTTACTCTGGAGTACACAGGTGGCATCTCAGTGTCCTTGACCATAACCTGAAGTCTATGATTGGCTAGATTACCATCACTCACAAACCTGGTGTGCACACTTCCTAGTTTTGGGCTAACATGCTATGCAGATGGAGACTCAAGTCTTTGAGTAACTGATAGGACATGAAGATCTTCCAGACCTAGTCTCCTTCTACTGCCACCATCTTGAACATCACATAATCCGTTCTGCATTAAATATAACACAAAGGGGAACTGCCATTGCCATCAAATATTACCAACCACACCAATACCATGCTGATAGCTCATTGTACTAGTGTCTGTTTCTCTCATACAGAACTTGACTCTTAAGGGCCTTACAAACAGATGATTTGTGTCCACTGTCGTGGAGTACTGCACATCCTGGGAAACCAGAAGCAAATAAGTTACTTGCGTGTTTTTCTAAGTCTCTGTCTATGGCATTGTGCTGCTAAAATGCACACTTTTAGGGCTGTGTTTTCACACTTGAAAAGTGTAGAGGCAGTTTGGTGAAAATGAAGACCTGGTTTTATTGTTTCCTTTCAGCTTACAGTAACTCCAGATCTCTGGCAGTGATCATAGAATTGTACTTGTCTTTATTCTACCTCTATTGAAGGCTTTAGGGTGAAGGGAGGGTGATATTATGAAGCCAAAATATCTATTTTTTTCTGTGGTCTGGATCTGAAACACAGGAAACAGCAGATATGGTCTAAAGGCAGATATGGCTCCTTGGGACCCAGTTCATAAATGATGACATGATGATTAGGAGTGGACTGTCTTTTACATCAAGAAGTTACATTTTCCAGAGTCTTTAATTACTGATGATCTCAGAATCCACACTGTAGATTAGTATAGCCTTGGAATTTATGGGTTTGCATGATGGGTTTTCTTTTGGTACTTTTATACCAATGTAAATGTTTTATTAAAGTTTTCATTAAGTCTTCAGTAGCCCGGTAAAACCTTAAAGATAGTTTTCTATTATATCTTATATCCAAATTCCTGATAGAAAGGTGATAGCCAGGGAGGAAAAACTTTTTCTGGGATTACTGTACTGAACTACTGTATATTACAGCTGAGTAAAATCACTAACAACCCACAACTTTGGTGAAGACCAATGTAGATTTGGATCTATGTGGTGACCCATCATCCAATATCATGATAGTCAAATTAACCTCAACCCATTTCTTTCCATTGAGAAAATTGCCCATCCTCATTCAGGATATTTCCTGCCACCATTCTCTAAACAAACAGAAGAGAAGACATGGGAATTAGGATTCAAAATATACTTATGAATACTGCTCTGTCTACATATTCTGCCATCTATATGGTCTCTACAAGATGCTCTCCTTGATTTTTTGCAGCATTCTTAGATCCAGTAATACACACTAGTGAATGGCTATATCTGTGAGTCCAAGGTACCTTGTAAAAATGTAACTCATTTTTCCAAGTTACCTTTCTCAAGGCAAGTGAGTAACTCAAATGAGTTACATTTTTCAAAGGTGCTCTGAGACTCACAGATGGATCCAATTTCTATTTAGTACCCACTCCTCAGTCTTTTGATTTGAAAATGCTGGGTTTTTTTAAATCTATAGAAACATGAGTTACCCTCTCACTCCCCGCACATCTCAAGTTCCCCATCCTAAGGCCCAAATCTCTGCAAAATTAGCAATGAAGGAACCACTCTCCAGCAGCTCTGGAACAGAATTCTGCAGTTCAGTATCCTGAATGGTACAGGCCTAGTAAAACAGAATCATACTTTGTTTTAGACTGGGCTTTAAGTATTACATTATTCCTTCTTCTAACACCTTCCAGCAAATATGGTCCTGCAGAAACTCTGATCACCCTAATGTTTCTATTACTTATGCCACCAGAATCTGAGGCATCCAATACAACTTTCACAGACAAGGTAATATAATATGAAACATACAGCACTGTATTTGCAATCTGCTTTAACCACCATTTGAGCCTGCAGTGCCATTATAGGACCGCCCCCGCCCCCCGCCACCGCTTAGTGTATTAAACTCTCTAGAAAGAAAAAAAGTATTTGAGAAAGGCCAATGAAAATACCAAACACTTTGTATTTATGTCATTATTATCCAGTGTATTGAATAATGTCTGTTTTCCTTTTTGGAGCAACTATCATAAATATATTAAATATCAACAAATAGGTCTTATTTGAGGCATATTCTGTTGTATATTCTTTAATTTTCGTAAACCATATGGGAGAGTATTAAACATTGACATGAAGAAAAAAGATAAGATTGTTTTGTCAGTCTATTTTACATGACATTTAATGTACTGGATATGCTGTGATATTAATTGCCAAAGAATTAATCATTTTTGATGTTTAATAAGAAAACTTAGTAAAAATTAACGAACACAAATTTAACATTGACATAAATAAGCTACACAGCAACTAAGTTGATTTATGTCTTAAATAATGAAAAAGACATTTATTTCTACAGTTTTTTTCTCTTGTAGTTGTACATCTGCATTTGATTTCGTGGTCATCAATATCACCAAAATCATCAAATGACTACTTCAAATAAAAAGTTAAAACTATATATTAATAATAGTAATCAAGTAAATAGTTACTTAAACTAAGTAAATGGAGACCAGTCCTGTTGAAAAGTAGACTATCACAACTTGTCAGCCATCATTTACGAAATATCAAGAAAAGCAAAAGATGGCTTTAAAATAAATAGCTTGACCTTTGAGAAGTTATGAAGACTATCATTTTATGGATTGAAGTGGGATGAGTTTCCTTGTCAAGCTTCAGAATATCTGCTAGGACAGTCTACTCAAAGTTTTACGGGTAATTTACCTTTGAGAAAGATCAAAGGAAATTAGGCATGAGCAGAAAAAAATGCATTCCTTTTCTGTGCTTAACAATAAAGAGGAAATACACTACTAGCTTCTAAGTAGACCTTTGTGAAATAGATAAAAAGATAAAAATAGCTAAGCCGTCAATATCTGTTAACTGTTAATAAACAATTAGCTATGCTTCAGGAAAAAAACACGATGGAAATTAGAGCCATAAAATAACCAAAACATTCAGAATGGTGCTGTTTTTCTCTACCTTTTATCCAGAATCCAAAAGGAAGAATGCCAAAGATGATAGCTGTCTCTACCTACTGTATTGTTTTGAGCTTCCTGGAATCTAGTTTCATTGGAAATAAAGTGATGTTGTGTGTAGCTGTCTTTTCTGGCCTGCATTATTAGGTTGTCAGACTATGGAATATTTTAAATATCCAGTGGAAAGGAAACTCTGGTAGGAAGGATCAAGGCTTTTGTTTTGTTTTGTTTTTATCTCAGGGTGCTGAGATTATGGTTCTTAAACAGATGAAGTCTTTCCAGAAGTGCTCCAGGATGAGACAGATAAGTGTCAATATGACCAATTCTATGTAATTGTCATCCAATGGCATTGTCTTCCACCGTCCTTCACATGAAGAAACTATTTCTGAAACTATTTCTGCTGTTAATTGCCTGAGTATTTGCCACGTGGCACTGAAATTGCCTGGTAATTCTCTTGCAGCGGATGCTTATGATGCATGGGGTATCAGTGGTATTTAAAATGTTCTGCTAGCATTTAAAATGCTCTCCGGAGGTTGCAGAATTCCGTGAGCCTGGAGAATTCTGAGAGCCAATTCATAATTATTTACTCAGACTAAATCTTCAGCCGAGACTATTACAACCAGGTTGCTGTGAGACCTGCATCTCAAAGTTTGTCGTTGATTGTCATGACTTGGACCTAGGAGGTCTCAAATATCTACAATTCCTCTCTGGGAGAGTTAAACTTACCTTGGGTTCTGGTTCATCCAGCGATTTTTTCACACGTATGGACAAATTACTTAGCCCAATATTGCACAGCACATTATCGTGAAAATGGAAATTGAAAATGAGTGTGTAGTTTCCAATGATGGAAAATTCACCCAAACCTCATGCATGTTCCTGGTGCACATTCCAGAACATTCAGAAGAATTTTTCAAAGGAGGAAACGGCTACATCTCAGACACAGATTTTTCTCAAAAGACAAAAGACCAAAAAAAAAAAAAAAATTTATACAGGTAATACTTGGAAATGCAGGGCTCCTATAGGTCCGGTTTTCTACTTGAGATTAAGGGCTCTTCTGTGGGTCAATCTAAAATGTTATTTGGTCTCTTTGGAAACTATCTTGCTCCCGTCTTTTCTCCCGCCGCTCCCCTTTCCGCCGCCAGCGCCAATCTCCAGAAACCCTGACCATAAAAAAGCAGTTTTCCTTTTCCCGGGCCGCCTGCGCTACGCCCGGGAAGAAAATGAAAATCCACCACTTGCGTTTTCTGCCAGATTTTTTCGCGCACAATTTCCTGTATATCCTCTGAGTGCATTGCCCTTAGTAAATGAAGTCTTCGGAAGTCCTGTAAGACTTCCTAACATTTGTGTAGTCCCCATTCATTTGAAGAAAGCTCTAAAATCTGAGCTCGCTGCGGACGTTTTCCATCTCGTATCTGTTCCCAGGACCTTTCAGATTTTGTCTTTTCTAAGATGGAGTCTGCAGGCAAATGCAGGGCTCCTCCTCCTACTACTTTTTAGCCTGTAGTGCCACCAGGCGTCCGAACTGAAAATCTGGTCTGTACAGCGCTGTCCTGCAGAAACTGTCAAAATCTGTTCATATTCACATCTAGTGGCGGAATTCTCACCTCTTGAGTTTTAATTACTTCTCCAATATTTAGTTTACTTAATGTGAACAAAAACAATGGTTAATTGTTTATTATCATAATATCAGCTGTGAGATTTCCTTTGAGAGGAACCGAATTGGATTTCTTCCATTTCCATCAAGCCAGTCATTTGGCCATGAATTCATTGAACTGATTAATTCTTCGCAGGTATTTTTTACACACAGATTATATTCAAGCACTGTAAAAAACACTGGGGATATAAAGTTGAGTAAAGCCTGGTGCCTACACCGCAGAAGGTTAGAATATTAAAAAGGTGACTCAGGGTGATTTGCATAGGCACTATCAGGTACTAAAAAGGGATATTTAAGTAAGAATAGAAGTGAGTATCAGGAAAAGTCTCAGAGGAGGTGAGGTTTGAGCTAAGTTTAATTTTATGGTACCAACTTAAACACAAACCCATTGAAATGATCTTCTGCTGCAGATAAAGTATTTTTGATTTTGCAGGAAACAAGATTTTTTTCAAATGATGTGAATGAACATGACAGCCCATGGGGGGGTTGCAGTCTTTCAGCCAGTCAGTCAACATCACAGAGCCCTGTATGAAGTGTCAAGGGATGACAATTAAAAGACTAGGGATAGGGCCGGGAGTGGTGGTTCACGCCTGTAATCCCAGCACTTTGGGAGGCCGAGGCGGACGGATCACTTGAGGTCGGGAGTTGGAAACCAGCCTAGCCCACATGGTGAAACCTCTTCTCTACTAAAAATACAAAACAACTGCCTATGGTGGCGCACGCTTGTAGTCCCAGCTACTTGGGAGGCTGAGGCAGGAGAATTGCTTGAATCCAGGAGGTGGAGGTTGCAGTGAGCTGAGATCAGGCCACTGCACTCCAGCCTGGCTGACACATCAAGACTC
The DNA here is from genome assembly GCF_043159975.1 of Macaca nemestrina. Taxonomy (NCBI): domain Eukaryota; kingdom Metazoa; phylum Chordata; class Mammalia; order Primates; family Cercopithecidae; genus Macaca; species Macaca nemestrina. The sequence goes on from NC_092130.1 coordinate 39,368,119, forward strand.
TGTCTCAAAAAAAAAAAAAAAAAAAAAAAAAAAAAAAGGATAGGAATAGGCCTCTTTTTTCTGTTTGAACTTGGCTCACATTCCCAGTTTAAAGGAAAATCCTGCAGTTTGAGTTAGCAATACCTTAAGGAAATATTTAAAATGATGATTAAGACTTTATGATGTTGACTGGGCACGGTGTCTCACGCCTGTAATCCCAGCACTTTGGGAAGCCAAGGTGGGCGGATCACTTGAGGTCAGGAGTTCGAGACCAGCCTGGCCAATATGATGAAACCCCGTCTCTACTAAAAATACAAAAATTAGCCAGGCATGGTGGCATGCACCTGTAATCCCAGCTACCCAGGAGGCTGAGGCAGGAGAATCGCTGGAACCCAGGAGGCAGAAGGCTTCAGTAAGCCAAGATCACACCACTGCACTTCAGCCTGGGGAACAGAGCAAGACTCTGTCTCAAAAAAAAAAAAAAAAAAAAAAACCAACTTTATGATGTTAAGTGTTGAGATTCATATTCAAGTCCTGGCTCTGCTTCTTCACATACATTAAATTAGGAAAATTATTTAATCTCTCCAAACTTCTGCTTTACCATCTGAAAAAAATTATGGATATAATGGTGTTATCTCCTTCAGGAAGTTGTGACAATTAAATGAAACAGTGCAGACCGGGCGCAGTGGCTCACATCTGTAATCCCAGCACTCTGGGAGGCTGAGGTGGGCAGATCATGAGATCAGGAGATTCAGACCATCCTGGCCAACATGGTGAAACCCTATCTCTTCTAAAATACAAAAAATTAGCCAGGTGTGGTGGTGCGCACCTGTGGTCCCAGCTACCCAAGAGGCTGAGATTGCAGTGAACCGAGATCATGCCACTGCACTCCAGCCTGGTGGCAGAGCGAGACTCCATCTCGAAAGAAAGAAAGAAAGAAAGAAAGAAAGAAAGAAAGAAAGAAAGAAAGAAAGAAAGAAAGAAAGAAAGAAAGAAAGAAAGAAAGAAAGAAAGAAAGAAAGAAAAGAAAGAAAGAGAAACAGCACTTATGACATGCTCAGCTCAGAGCATGGAACATCATGGTACCTCATAAATGTTTACTGTTATTAGTGTAATACTATGAAAGCAAGAACTTCTCTACATTGTCTGGTTTACTCCCACAAACAAATATAAGTCTAAATGACTCCTACACTATACTCTATTATCTTTCTCCCTTACCTCAATGGAACATGCAGCACATTCTTCTTTATGCAAAAATTTAGAACCTTTAAGCACATCATAAGTTATGAGAATTTCACTCACAGTTTCACCTTTGTTGAATGTGAATTATTTTAATTCCTGCATATTCAAACTCTCTCTTTTCAATGAATTATTTGATCTTATCATCCAACTTAAAAATCTTACCAGAAGCTGGGCATGGTGGCTCACATCTACAATCCTAGCACTTTGGGAGGCTTAGGTGGGTGAACTGCTTGAGCTCAAGAGTTCAAGACTTGCCTGGGCAACAAGGTGAAACCGTCTCTACTAAAAATACAAAAAATCAGCTGGGCATGGTGGCGTACGCCTGTAATCCCCGCTACTCGGAAGGCTGAGGCACAAGAATTGATTGAACCCGGGAGGCAGAGGTTGCAGTTGGCTGAGATCACGCCACTGTACTCCAGCCTAGGCGACAGAGAGAAACTGTCTCAAAAAAACAAAACAAACAAAACAAAAGGCGAAAACAAACTTACCAGGGTCCCACACTTCCTTTCAGCGACCATCTCATTTCTATGAATTTCTTAAATATTCAAGCTTCTTGAAAAGATTTTATACACGTACTGACAATACTTCCTCAATTCCTCAGTCTCTCCTTAAACTTTTACAATTCAACACTAAAAGTGTTCATTAATTCACTTCCATAATGCCAAATCCAGTACTTTCATTCTCCTCTCATTTGAACTTTCAGTAACATTAAACATAGTCCACTATTCCATCCTTCTTGAAACACTCTCTTCTGACTCCTGTGACAGCACACTCTTGAAATTTTTTCTGTCTACCCATTCCCTTTTAATCCCTTTGGGGACTCCTTATTTATCTTTTACATATTAAAGCTTCTTAATTTTGTATCCCCTATACACTTTCTTTTCTTGTTCTATCTTCTCTTTCATGGAATTTTAATATAGCAATTTCTACATACTAAGTGTGCCATAGTGGGAAGACCCTTTAACCTCCCTGACCTTACTAAGATTCTTCATTTATAAAATGTATAATGTGTTCTTTATACTTATACAATACCTAATTTCTACAAGACTCAATTTCTTCATCTGTGAAATGGGCAATAAATTCTTAAGAGACAATGAGATCAAAGATGTAGAGAGACATATTAAAATATATAATTTTCTTTTTTGGGTCTCACTCTATCGCCCAGGCTCAAATACAGTGGCACAATCTCAGCTCACTGCAACCTCCATCTCCTGGGTTCAGGGGATTCTCATGTCTCAGCCTCCCAACTAGCTTGGATTACAGGTGTGTGCCATCACACCATTCTAATTTTTGTATTTTTAGTAGAGACAGCATTTCACCATGTTGGCCAGGCTGGTCTCAAACTCCTGATCTCAAGTGATCCTCCTGCCTCAGCCTCCCACAGTGCTGGGATTATGGCATGAGCAACTGCGCATGGCCTAAAATTTTTTTTTTTCATACTGGTCTCCAGTCTACATGGTTTGGTAGCCCTGCCATGAATCTATCTAATTCTTTTAAACTAGGAAGTCTATCTTGAATGTCATATTCATGTTGTACGCACGCTAGCGAGTCTCAAAACTTTTTCACTTTTCCACTGTTGACAGTGGAATGTTTCTCAAAGAACTGCTATGACCTAAGTTTCTTAAGGAGCCCATATATGGTAGATTCTTTCAAGATTCAGGATGCATCTTCCATACTGTACTACCATAATGAATGTCATGTTTTGCCACTTTTGAGGGGAGAACAAAGGATTTAATTTCTAAAGCCTAAAAAGGAAGATCTTTAGGCTTCTGAAGATGGTAATCAGAAGTATCTTTAACATCTCCATCTCTCTCACCACCCTGTCTAACCCATCATCAAGTTTGGTGTATTTTCTCTTCAAATTATTATGACAAATTATTCCATTTCTATTTGCATCCACTTACAACACCCTCACCCAGAATATCTTCATTTGCTCACTGGACTCTTATAAATATATCTCTTGTCTTTTTCCAACCCAGTCAGCCAGTTCTCCACAGACCAGTCAGAATGACCTTGTAAAAATCAAAGTAAAATTCGGTCACTCTGAGGCTGAAATATCTGCAGTGAGTTTTCATTGCTTTAATAATAAAGTTTAAAATCCTCAGTATAGACTAAAAGATCTGGCAATGACCCAGCCCCTGCCTACTTTTCTGGCTTCATTTTTAAAAGTCACTCCTCTCCTTAATAAGTGACTTCCAGCCACACTAACCTCTCTATTCTCCAGGATTTCCAAATTCCTTCTAGTCTTCCTTTTTTTTTTTTTCATGTGATGTTCTCTCTGTATCCCCACGTTACTTAGCCCTTGCTTTCCTTTGCATTCTAGTTTAAATGTCAACTCTCTCAATGAGGCCTTCTCTGACTCCACTAGTAGGGTATATATCTCTACACACATATGTATATATGTTAGATACATAGTCTTTCCCAGGATACTATAAGTGCCATGACAGCATGGTATTCCATGGAACATAATGTTTCCTTTATTTGTTAATTGACTAAATCTGTTGTGACATTCATATTTATTTCCTTCCCATAATAAAGATTACTGGAGTATAATGTGACAAGCGTGTTCTGAACAATACTCTGCTTTTTTCCAAAGGAATATGAATTTCGGAATGAAAGGCAGGTTGTGTTGAACGAAGCCGACTAATATCCTCCCACCAAACTTTTAGTAATTGGATGACAGGGACTCTTATTCATTTTTATCTCCTCTTTCATTTAAATATCACCATAGTTCAGTCTCAGACTTAGATATTCACTGATAAAACACTATATTTTATTTATAGAAATATGGTCCACAGAGATCTGATAAAGAGTATCACTTTCCTACTTCTGAATTTTTATTTACAAACTCATTTTCAACCCTATTTAGGTTTTGCAGTAATCTATACTCATAGTCTGTGGTCTCCCTGCAGAAATTTCAGTATTTACTAACATCTATTTATTTAACAAAATTGTATTGAGGGTCTACTCCAAGAAACGGAGATCATCTCTGAGGAATACAAACTGTAAGTAAAACCAAACACTATCCCTACCCTCAGGGAGCATGATCTGATGGGGAAGAAATACTTTAATCAAATAATCCCACAAATGGATGAAAGACTGAAATTTGGCTACATACTACAAATAAGTGATCTGGTGGCTCTATGGGAGCCTATAAAAGCCTATAATAGATTTTTATCCAGTCACAGCAGTCAAGAAATACTTCCCTGAATATGGCAAGGATAGATAGGCAAAGAAGGAGCGAAACAGCAATTCATGCAGAGAGAAGAGTATGCACAATATAGTGGATTTCTCTGAAGACTTAAGTCTTTTTTTTTTTTTTTTTTTTTGAGACAGGGTCTCACTTTGCTGCCCAGGCTGGAGTGCAGTGGCATGATCTTGCCTCACTGCAACCTCCGCCCCCCAAATTCAAGCGATTCTCCTGCCTTAGTTTCCCAAGTAGTTGGGATTGCAGGTGCCTGCCACCACGCCCAGCTAATTTTTGTATTTTTAGTAGAGACAGGGTTTCACCATCTTGGCCAGGCTTGTCTTGAACTCCTGACGTCGTGATCCACCCGCCTCTGCCTCCCAAAGTGCTGGGATTATAGGCGTGAGCCACTGTGCCCGGCCGACACTGAAGTCTTAATATATACATTCCCCCCACCCAGATTTTCAGTGAGGACCAAATTTCTTCATAAAGGTTTTTATTCTCTTTTCAGAGTTGCTGCAACTAATGGCAACCAAGAAGCCTGGAGGTCGGGCGCGGTGGCTCACGCCTGTAATCCCAGCACTTTGGGAGGCTGAGGCGGGTAGATCACCTGCGGTCGGGAGTTCGAGACCAGCCTGACCAACATGGTGAAACCCCGTCTCTACTAAAAATAAAAAATTAGCCGGGCCATGGTGGCAGGCGCCTTTAATCCCAGCTATTCGGGAGGCTTAGGCAGGAGAATCGCTTGAACCCAGGAGGCGGAGGCTGCAGGGAGCCCAGATCGCGCCACTGCACTCCAGCCTGGGCGACAGAACGAGATCCTGTCCCAAACAAACAAAAAATCACTAGCTGTCACCCTAGTCCGCACAGTTAGACATCTGTTGGAGCCGACGCATAATTTCGGAGGCTGTAAAAATTCCCATCTCGGCCGGGCACGGTGGCTCAAGCCCGTAATCCCAGCACTTTGGGAGGCCGAGACGGGCGGATCACGAGGTCAGGAGATCGAGACCATCCTGGCTAACACGGTGAAACCCGGTCTCTACCAAAAAAGACAAAAAACTAGCCGGGCGAGGTGGCGGGCGCCTGTAGCGCCAGCCACTCGGGGGGCTGAGGCAGGAGAATGGCGTAAACCCGGGAGGCGGAGCTTGCAGTGAGCTGAGATCCGGCCACTGCACCCCAGCCTGGGCGATAGAGCGAGACTCGGTCTCAAAAAAAAAAAAAAAAAAAAAAAAAAAAATTCCCATTTCCTAAATTATACATCCAGGAGAGACAGCCGGTTCTATAAGGAGTGACTCCAGGAATCCTGAGCAGTCTACTGGCCTCACTTCCTCTTCCTTCTGGTAGGACAGATTTTAGGGCCGGTACCGGAAGTGCTGGTCACAGCGACTTCCGGTCGTCTCCGTCTTAGCGGAGTCAACGAACTTTCTAGTGTTCCTGACTACTGCACTAACTGAGCGACCAATTGATACCTAAGTTTAGCCGATGTTTTGAAATCTGTTCTGTAAGAGCCTAAGACAAATTGCGGCTACAGAAGCTGTTTTGAAATGCGCTTGGCTTCCAACTTCCGCAAGGGGAGGCAGCTGTTTCTTGTGTAAGCAAAGCCGAACTGAAAGAGGAGGAAAAGGAAGGAAAGGGATATGTGAAGATTTTATTTGGATCTTTTCCCCTCTTTAGGCTGGAACAGTTCTTCTAATTATTATTATTATTATTATTATTTTTGAGATGGAGTCTCGCTCTGTCGCCAGGCTGGAGTGCGGTGGCGCGATCTAGGCTCACTGCATCCCCCACCTCCTGGGTTCAAGTGATTCTCCTGTCTCAGCCTCCCGAGTAGCTGGGACTACCTACAGGCGGGCGCCACCACGCCCAGCTAATTTTTGTATTTTTAGTAGAGACAGGGTTTCACCATGTTGGCCAGGATGATCTCGATCTGTTGACCTTGTGATCCACCCGCCTTGGCCTTCCAAAGTGCTGGGATTACAGGCGTGAGCACCGCGCCCGGCTGGAATATTTCTTTACTATTTCTGGCACATTCCGGGGATGGGATAGCTGCGACTGTTTTGCATTGCCCTCATCAGCTGATCTGAATGCTCTTTCGTTTGCTGGGATCACAGCGTTTTGATCATGTTAAGACAAAAAAAAAGGGCGGGGCATGAATAGGGGTAAAACTACAAGTGGCATAAAGATCGTTTTAAAATGCATACATCTGAAGAGCCCTCCTTCCATATGTGAAGTGTAATTTGAGGCAGTTTTCTGAATGGAATTGAAATACTCCGAGTTAGGAAATTACACAACCCAGTTAATTTATTTCTGTAGGTTACTTTGCAAGGGTAGGTTAGTAACTGTACGTGGGCTGATTGTGCTAGTTACATCTGAAAGTATATTAATTCTGGCTTCTGAAGTGGAAATATTACGTGTGAGTGTTTCGTGTGATATGGAGCAGCAAAGTAAAAAACTAGATGTTGAGAACTGGTGCGTTTGTCTGCACAGGCAAAGGTTGGAGAAAAAAGAGAGTAAATCTGGGTAGGTTGAACAGACAGGCTGGAGCGTCTAGGAAGAATTATCCTGAGTCTGGTTCAGGTTAATTGAAAGTTTTAATAGAAAACTTTCAAGAAGGTGTACTTGCTGAACTGCTGGTACAGAAAATTATTTTTCTGAATAATAATTGTCGAAAGTAGTTTGCGTAGGTAGAGCAAACTACTCTTTCCTCAGCTTTTCATTCTCTTTTGGATTTTCTCGGCTTCTCCCAGTTTTCTACTTTGCATTGATTCTTTTTCCATTTTCAGCGTAGAGTAAGGTCAGGTGACTGAGTACAGAAAAAGATCAGTTGGCAACTCACCAGTGAATGTAACCATGTACAAAGGGAAACTGGATTATTAAGATGAAAACAAGATAATTTTCCCCTAAACTATACACCTATAATATCACAATCAGAAGGTGTCTTAGGAAGTAAGGCGGTTTTATTTACAAAAATATTTTTGTGTATATATTTGTTTATATAGATGGTCTTCCATAAAGAAGCAAGTACAAATAGCTACAATTGAACTGTATAAATCAACACAAGTGGGAATTAATTCAAGTTTATTTAGTGAATACTAAGTGCAAAATAGTAGAGTAAGAATTATTATTTTAACACTGAAGATAAAAGTAGATTAAATATTTCTGAATAGGTGCAATTCACTAGGTAGGTTATGTTAAGGACCATATTAAAAAGACATCCAAAACAAGAAAAGCCTAGATTCGCATAAAATAGCAATTTAAAAATAAATACCTACTTAAAATAAATTCAGAATCATCTTTTTTCTAGAGCTGATTTTTTTTTCTAACATGAGGTATTGTCTGACAGTACCACTTCTCTCTCCTAATTAAACATAATCAGGGTTCAGATTTGGTCAAGTAAAATACATTTCGGGTTCTCCAGATACCAGCATAATACTTGGTGTGTATTGATTACTTAAATGTAAATTCACGGAAGAGAATCCAGGTATATTTGTACAAAAACAGCACTTTTAATTAAGCATGTTGACATTCTATTGAGTATAATTTCTTCTTCTGTTCCTTTAGTCCATTATTTATTCAAATTCTATTGCTGTTTTCCCTTGTGTAAAGCTGTGCATACTGTGTGTGCAAATATATAGAGAAAAAATTCAAGCTACCTTGTCAGTCACAATTTAAGGTTGACAAGTATTCAACTGAAGATCAGTTGAATTTTTTCCTTCATATCTCATTTGTTATGTGAGATGAATAGTTTTATTTGGAAGCAAAATAGAGGTTTTTAAGATTTTGCAGGGCTTATGAAGCATAATCTAAATAAACGGATTTGTGACTGTGTGCCTTTTGAGTACTCTGGGGTTTTCTATTACCGTTTAGTTGTTCCAAAAAAAATTTTTTTTTTTAATTTGAGACACGGTCTCTCTCTGTTCTCCAACTCCTGCTCTCAAGGGATCCACTCACCTAGGCCTCTCAAACTGCTGGGATTACAGGCTGAGTCACCCCATTGACCTTAAAGTATTATGAGGCTTTCTTGTGTTTGTAAAAATACTATCTTGAAATTCACAATAGTGGTATTTTTTATGATTTTGCTAGGAAAAAATGGGGGGTGAATGGAAGCCCAATTTAGAAATGTTGAGAGGTCAATGAAAGTCCAATTGACTAATACGTTAAGAGGTTTTATATTGAGTTCTCTGAGAGCTCATTTGATTACAAAAGAAGTCTGCTTATTTACTAAGGGAGCAATGAATTATAATTAAGTTTAATGTTTAGGAACAGGCTTTTCTCATATTCTCCTAAGGCCAAGGGATATTTCACTCTGAAACTATTTTGAGGTCAAAGAAGTGCAGTGTTAACTGAAATGTCAGGAAGAAGGGAAACTCTTTTTCTGAGTTTTGTATGCACACTAGAGAAAATGTGTTTTTATGGGGTTTACTGGGAGTGCAAAGGCTTCAACCAAAAGTCACTGAAGTCCTAGAACATTGAGTTCAAATTTGGATATTTTGCGAGACATTTTTTCTTTATTTTTATTAAATTTTATTTTTCTATTTGTTTATATAAATAGCAAGCAGGGATTTTAGAGGGAAATTGGAAGTTCCTTTATGGTTCCTCATGTATTTAGTGACTGTTTAGAGGTGGAAGTGTGTATTTGTGGATTTTATTTTCAAGACTAAATTTTCAAATTCCTTTCAAATTTATGTATAATTAGATCAACCAAATATCTGTGGCAATTAGAGAGGATCAAATTGACACAAAATTTTGTACTGAAAGCATATTACACCTCAGGTGATCCACCCTCCTCGGCCTCCCAAAATGCTGGGATTATAGGTATGAGCCACTGCGCCCAGCCAACTTTTAAAAATAAATTTTCTTATTATTTGGTTGCCTAGTACACCGTGATTCTTTTTCTTTTCTTTTAAATTTAGGTTCAGGAGTACATGTGCAAATTTGTTGTATACGTAAATTGTGTGTTGCTGAGGTGTTTGGTGTACAGAATCTTTTGTTACCCAGGTAATAATCACAGTAGCAGTAAGTAGTTTTTTTATCCTCCTCCTTCTCACACTCTCCACCCTCAAGTAGGCCCTAGTATCTATTGTTCACTTCTTTGTACCCATGTGTACTCATCGTTTAATGAGTATAAGTGAGAACGTGCAGTATTTGGTCCTCTGTTCCTGAGTTAGTTCCCTTAGGATAATGGCCTCTTGCTGCATCCATGTTGCTACAAAGGACATGATTTATGAGGTGATATGATTTTCATGTGTCTATAACGTTTTTGAGCATATCATCTTATATGGCTTTTTTAGTGGCTATTCTAGGTATCACATTATATACAGATAATTTATCATATTCTGTTTATGTCATGATTTCACCCAGTTGAGTGTAGTATAGCAATATCCCCTCTTTTTTTCCCTTTACTTCCCCATGTGTAATTGTCTTATTCCCTCTACATACATTTACAGCCATATTAGGCAGTCTTACAATTTTTGCTTCAGCATAATTTAGAAAAGTCAAGAGGAGAATAAAGCCTATTGTATTCACCTATTTTTTTGCTTACTGTGTTCTTCTTTCATAATGTTCCTGTATTCCTTTTTAAATGACATCCTTTCTGTTTAGATAACTTCCTTTTTAGCCATTCTTTTAGAGAAGGTCAACTGATAACAAATTCTCTTAGTTTTCCCTCATCTGATAATGTCTTGATTTCATTTATTCTTGAAGAATATTTTCAGTGGGTATGAGATTCTTCATTGACAGTCCTATTTTTTCAGCCCCTAAAAAATTGAGTTACATCCTTTGGCCTCCATGGTGTCTGACGAGAAGTCTTCTGCCATTCAAATTGTTTTCCCCCTAGAAGTAACACGTTACTTTTCTGTGGCTGCTTTCAAGAGTTTGCTTTGTCTTAATTTTCAGAAGTTTGACTACAGTGTGTCTTGGTGTGGATTTATTAGGGTTATCCTATTTGAGATTTGCTCAGCTTCTTGAACATCCAGGTTTGTCTTTTGCTAAATTTAGGGAGATTTTCACTCATTATTTCTTTAAGTACTTTTCAGCCCCATCTTCATTATCCTTTCCTTCTCTAATTCTGGTGACACAAATACTAGATCTTTAATTATTCTACTACAAATCCCTGATGCTCTGTTCATTATTTTTCAGTCTGTTATTTTTTTGTTCAGATTGAATCATTTCTTTTGTTCTATCTCTGATTAACTAATTCTTTCTTCTGTCCCCTTTATTCTACTGTTGAACATATCTATTAAGCTTTTCATTTTTGATTATAGTGTATTTCAGTTCTTTTATTTCTTTGCTGAGACTTATTTATTTAAATTTTTTTTTTTTTTGCCTAGACATTACTGACCAAGAGAGACTTTCTATTCTTTATTGAGGCTTTCTAGTTCTTAATTTGTTTCAAACATGTTTGCAATTGTTTACTAAAGCATTTTTATGGTGGCCTCTTTAACATCCTTGTCAGACAATTCTAATATTTCTTTCATCTTCGTGTTGGCATCTCTCAATTGTTTTTTTTTTTTTTTCATTCACTTTCAGATCTTCCTAGTTCTTGGGATGACAAGTGATTTTTTAAATTGAAATCTGGACTTTTTCATATTATGTTTTGAGACTCGGGATCTTATTTAAACCTTCTACTTTAGCTGAATTTTTTCTAACACTGCTCTACCCATGCTAATCATTTTCTGCATAACAGGAATGTTACTTTTTCTAATACCTGGGACAGATGATCTAAGATAAAAAAAATTTGTTCCTTTAATATAAATAAAAACTTTTTTTGAGAGAGAGAGAGAGAGAGACAGGGTCACATATCACACTCTGTCACATAGGCTGGAGCGCAGTAGAATAATCATGGCTCACTGCAACTTCAAACTTTTGGGCTCAAGCAGTCCTCTGGCCTCAGCCTCCCTAGTAGGTAGGACTATAGGTGTGCACCACCATACCTGGCTAATTAAATTTTTTTTTTTTTTTTAGAGATAGAGAGTCTCACTGTGCAGCCCAGGCAAGGCTTGAACTCCTAACCTCAAGCAGTCCTCCCACCTTGGCCTCCCAAAGTGCTAGGATTACAGGGTGAGCTACCACACCTTGCTGGATAAATCTTTTGAGGCCAGGCATGGTGGCTCATGTCTGTAATTCCAGCACTTTGGGAGGCTGAGGCAGGTGGATCACTTGAGTTCAAGACCAGCCTGGCCAACATGGGAAAACCCTGCCTCTACTAAAAATAAAAATAAAATAAAATAAAATAAAATAAAACATGGCCAGGCATGGTGGCATGTGCCTATAATCCCAGCTACTTGGGAGACTGAGGCAGGAGAATTGTTTGAACCCGGAAGGCAGAGGTTGCAGTGAGCCAAGATGGCACCACTGCCTCCAGCCTGGACAATAGAGTGAGACTCTGTCTTAAAAAAAAAAAAAAAAAGAAAAACAATAAAATAAAAAAATTAAAAAAGAGAGAGACCTTTTGAGCCCACTCTCCTCCCTGGAAATGTGTGTGGTACATACTTAACTACTGATTCAGTTATTTTAATTGGATTAAGTCTATACAATTTTACTATTTTTCTTCAACCAGTTTTTCCAGGATATTCATTTTCATAGAGTTGTTCATAGGTTTTCTTTTGAATTGTTAATCTCTGCTATATCTCTTTTTTTTTTTTTTTTTTTTTTTTTTTTTAAGAGACAGTTTCACTCTTGTTGACCAGGCTGGAGTGCAGTGGTGCAATCTCAGCTCACTGCAACCTCTGCCTTCTGGTTTCAAGTGATTTTCCTGCCTCAGCCTCCTGAGTAGCTGGGATTACAGGCGCATACCACCATGCCCAGCTAATTTTTGTACTTTTAGTAGAGGTGGGGTTTCACCATGTTGGCCAGGCTATTCTTGAACTCCTGACCTCATGATCCACCCACCTCAGCCTCAAAAGTGCTGGGATTACAGGCATGGGCCACTGTGCCCGGCCCAATCTCTGCTATATCTTCAGTTTTGTCTATTCCAAATATTATTTATTTATGCCTTTTTTTCTTTTCTCAATCACATAATTATCTTTTTTTTTTTTTTTTTTTTTTTTTTAAGACAGGGTCTCCCTCTGTCACCTAGTCTGGAGTGCAATGGCATGATCACAGCTTGCTGCAGCCTTAACCTCCTGGACTCCCTCCACCCTCCCACGGTAGCCTCCAGAATAGCTAATACTATAGACACAGACCACCATGCCTGGATAATTTTCATACTTTTTGTACAGCCAGAGTTTTGCCATGTTGTTCAGGCTAGTCTCAAACTCCTGGGCTCAAGCCATCTGCCCTCCTCAGCCTCCCAAAGTGTTAGAATTACAGTCATAAGCCCTGCTTCAGCCATAATTACATATATAAAGATTCCTTTATAATAGAATCATTTAACAATACATATTTCTAAGTAGCACTTTAGTTGCATCTTCCAAGTTTTGGTATGTAGCATTTTCATTATCACTCAGGAAATATTTTCAGATTTTCATTATAAACTATTTTCTTCAGGCTTAAGCTTTAAAACTTTACATGGGAGGTTTATGATTTTTAATTATTGATTTCTAATTTAATTAAATTGAGGTCAAAAGATGGTACCTTGGCCGGGTGTGGTGGCCCACATCTGTAATCCCAGCACTTTGGGAGGCCGAGGCAGGCGGATCACTTGAGGTCAGGGGTTCGAGATCAGCCTGGCCATCATGGTGAAACCCCGTCTCTACTAAAAATAACCGGGTGTCCTGGCACATGCCTGTAATCCCAGCTACTCGAGAGGCTGAGGCAGGAGAATTGCTTGAACCGAGGAAGTGGAGGTTACAGTGAGCCAAGTGAGCCAAGATCACACCACTGAACTCCAGCCTGGGCGACAGAGTGAGACTCTGTCTCAAAGAAAGAAAGAGAAAGAGAAAGAGAGAGAATGAGAGAAAGAAAAGAAAGAGAGAAAGGAAAGAAAGGAAGGAAGGAAGGAAGGAGGGAAAGGATGTTGTCCTTATGAATTATTGGTGTCTGTTAGATTTATTTTGTTATCTAGTATGTTGTCATCTTATTTAAAAATGTTATGTGTATTTTAAAATAATGGGGATATTTAAACTGTAGAGCATAGGGTTCTCTCCCTATATGTATCTTTTAGACCAAGCCCATTCCTTGAATTATTCAAATCCAAATTTGGATTTCCTAGCTATTTTCTATTTGGTTGATCTATCAAATACAGGAACAAGTAGGTATGTTTAAAACCCCACATATGATTATGGACTCACCAATTTTTTTTATTATACTTTAAGTTCTAGGGTACATGTGCACAATGTGCATGTTTGTTCCATATATATACATGTGCCATGTTGGTGTGCTGCACCCATTAACTCATCATTTACATTAGGTATATCAGACTCACCAATTTTTATTTTAAATCTGTTTGCCAGGCACGGTGGCTCACACCTATAATCCCAGCACTTTGGGAGGCTGAGATGGATGGATCACCTGCGGTCAGGAGTTCGAGACTAGGCTGACTAACATGGCAAAATCCCATCTCTACTAAAATACAAAAATTAGCCAGGCGTGGTGGCCAGCTACTCAGGAGGTTGAGGCAGGAGAATCACTTGAACCTGGGAGGCGGAGGTTGCAGTGAGCCAAGATGGCCCCACTGCACTCCAGCCTGGGCAACAGAGCAAGACAGCGTCTCAAAAAAAAAAAACCTTCTGTTTGCTTTATAAATGTTGACGTTATATTAGATACATTTAGTTGCAGAATTGTCCTATAATGCTTTTTGCCATTAGGACTTTTTTCTGATATTCATACAGGTTTTCAGATATTGATATTCTGATAACTGATATTCATATTTAGTATTATATACGTTTGTTTTCCATGTCTTTACTTTCATTTTACTGGGTGATGGGCAGAATAATAGCCCTCAAAGATGTCTACATCCTAATCCTTGGACCTTGTGAATGTTATGTTACATGGCAAAGGGACTTAAGGTTGTACATGGAATTAAGGTTACTAATCAACTGACCTTAAAATAGGGAGATTTTCCTAAATTGTCCTGCTAGGTGCAGTGTAATCCCAATGGTCATTAAGATTGGAGAAGAGGCTAGAGAGGAGAGTGACAGAGTGAGGTGGATATGTGAATATGAAAGAAAGGTATAGAGAGATGCAACATTGGTGGCTTTGAAGATGAAGGAAGGAGGTCTCCGGAAGCTGGAAATGTCAAGAAAAGAGACTCTTATAAAACTTCCAGAAAGGTATGTATTATTGCAGACATGTTGTTTTTAGCCCTGTGAGACTTGTGTCAGACTTCTGACCTACATAACTGTAAGATAATACATATGTGGTGTTTTAAGCTACTACATTTGTAGTAGTTTGTTAAAACAGCAAGCAGAAAATGGATAAACAGTGTTTTAAAGTTTTAGCTATGTCATTTGTAAAAAGCATTTAGCTGTATTATTTTTAGTTCAATGTGATATTTTTGTCTTTTCATAAATGAACTCGGGATACTGAGTATTGCTTGAGGCCAGGAGTTCAAGACCAGCTTGGGGAACATAGAAAGACCATTTCTCTATATGTACATATATGCATACATACATACATAAAATGAACTGTTTGTCCTTATTGTGATTACTGATAAATTTGAATTTATTTTTCAATTTTTTTTTGTACTTTCAGTCTTCTAGGGCTTTTTCTCTACTTTCCTGCTTTTTACTCGATTAAGTTTTCTTTCTTTTTTATTCCGCTTGTTTGGAAGTAACACATTCTTTTTCTTTTTAATCCCAGGTGCAGATGGTTAATTGTATTTCTCAGTTTGGAGTACATTATCAACTTTGGTCTGTGCAGGAATCCCCTTATTTTATTCTCCATTTTCCCCTAACTTTCAGCACTCCTGTTTCTCTATTTACATACTTAGCCTATATGTTTAATATGTGTCTTTAAATGTATGTTTATGCTTACAAAATATTGTTTCGTTGTTTTTGTCCCTGTAAAATATGTTCAATACCAGGGGGGCATTTTAAGTTTCTTATTCCATTTCTAGTTTTTAAAAAAACTCGAATCGTGTTTTTGAGATCTAGTTACATTGTTTTTGAACATCAAGTTTATTGCATATGACCTCTGTGTGACATTCAATAGTGTACATTACCATTACCATTTTACTCTTTCTTTTTCCTGTTGTTGGACAACTACATTTAACTCAGTACCCAGCTATTACAAACAAGGCCATGATGGACTCATTGTATATATTTCCTTACAAGTCAGTGTAAGAAGTTCTTTGATACATTTATACAGAATCTGGATAAATACATTTATTTTCATTAAATACTTCTAGAATGCTTTCCAAAGTTACTGTACTAGTAGCTATTTCCTTCAGATGTGTATAAGATGTCATTACCTCACATCCTTGCCAGCACTTGGCATTTTCTAGCTTTGTATTTCTTTTTCATTTTGCTGAATATAAAAGTTATTTTATTTTTAATTTGTATGTATGTGATTACTCATGAGTTTGGGCATTTCTTCCTATGCTCTTTTCTATTTTCTATAGCATTTGACTATCTTTTAAATATTTATTTGCATGGGTTTTTTGTGAGTTCTAAATGTCAATCTTTTGTTGGTTTTAGACATTGGAAATATTTTCTGCATTATGCCATCTGCCTCTTATCTTTTTTTATTATGTCCATCTTTGAGCAGAAATCATAAATGTTGAAGTAAATATATAAAACTTTTTGCTTTATAATATGTACTTTTTGGCTGTTGTTTAATCATTTTCTACCCTTAAAGCACAAAAATTTTACCCTAATTTTTTTTTCTTTTTTTCTTTTGAGATGGAGTCTCCCTCTGTCATCCAGGCTGGAGTGCAGTGGCACGATCTCAGCCCACTGAAACCTCCGCCTCCCGGGTTCAAGCAATTCTCCTGCCTCAGCCTCCCAAGTAATGGGGACTACAGGCAAGCACCACCACACCCAGCTAATTTTTGGATTTTTAGTAAAGATGGAGTTTGACTATGTTGGCCAAGCTGGTCTCGAACTCCTGACCTCAAGTGACCCACCCGCCTTGGCCTCCCAAAGTGCTGGGATTACAGGTGTAAGCCACCATGCCTGGCCGAGAGGTTACTGTTTTTTGTTGTTTATTTATTTTGTTGAGACAGTCTCGCTCTGTTGCCCAGGCTGGACTGCAGTGGAATGATCTTGGTTCACTGCAACCTCCACCTCCCAGGTTCAAGTGATTCTTGTGCCTCAGCCTCCCAAGTAGCTGGGATTATAGGCGCCTGCTACCATGCCCACCTAATGTTTTGTATTTTTAGTAGAGATGGGGTTTTACCATGTTGGCCAGGCTGGTCTCGAACTGCTGGCCTTAAGTGATCTGCCCTTCTTGGCCTCCCAACTGCTGGGATTACAGGCATGAGCCACCGCGCCTGGCCAATTTTTCTATTAGTTTTATGGTTTACCATTTATATCTAGATCTTTAATCAATGTGAAGTCCAACTTTATATGGTGTAAGCATGTATCTAGGTTATTGTTGTCCATTTATGAGGCAAATTTTCCCAACATAATCTACTAAACAGTCTGTCCTTTACTTATTGTTTTGGTGCAAACTTTATCATTTCTCGAGTTCCTATATGAATATATGTATTTTTAAGCTCCTTGTGTGTTATTCTGTTGGTTCATTTATGTGATCTTGTGTTAGTTTTCTTATTACTTTAACTTTGTATCATATCTTTATATTTGGCAGAACAAGCTCATCTCATGCCTTTTATTATAAAAGATAAATTAGCTATTTGTGAAAATATATTGTTTTATACTGATATTAGAATGAGTTAAGTTCCTCAGAAATCTACCTGGAATTGTAATGAGATTTTATGAATTTGTAGAACTCAATAGAGAGAGTAGGCTACTTCTGTTAAGTCATTCCATACATAAATGTGTTATATTTCTCCATTTTTAGAGTAGTTTTTTTTTGTTTGTTTTTTGTTTTTGTTTTTGTTTTTGTTTTAGATGAAGTTTCGCTTTGTCACTCAGGCTTGAATGCAGGGGCACAATCTTGGCTCACTGCAACCTCTGCCTCCTGGGTTCACACGATTCTCCTGCCTCAGCCTCCTGAGTAGCTGGGATTACAGGCACCCGCCACCACACCCAGCTAATTTTTTGTATTTTTAGTAGAGACAGGGTTTCACCATGTTAGCCAGGATGGTTTCGATCTCCTGACCTCATGATCTGCTTGGCTTGGCCTCCCAAAGTGCTGGGATTACAGGCATGAGCCATGACGCCTGGCCTCGAGTAGTTTTGTATCCTTTAATAGCATTAAAATTTTTCTCCATAATGGTCCTGTGAATATTTTATTGAATTTATTCTGATTCTTTATAGATTTTGTTGTTATTGCAGTACATGTTTTACTTTATATAGTATTTTCTAGTTGGTTATTACTGGTAAGAGGGAACACTTCTTTCCCCCCTTGGTTGATATTATATTGAGGACCTTTGATAAAGTCTTCAGAAAGATGACTTTAGCAAAAGTGCTACATTCTAGTGATTTTTCTTCATAGATGATTATTTCATCTGCAAATACCAATACTTTTATCTAGTCTCTTCCACACCTCATACTGCTTAAGCCTTTTTCAAGTTTTGTAGTAGTGGCCAGGATCTGTTTACTCTGTTAAGAAGTAGTGGTTCTGGTAGGTATTCCTTTCTTCATCCTAATCTTATTGAGACTATTTCTAAGGTTTCCTTGTTAAGTATAATGTTTACAGTAGACTTTTGATATATAGTCTTTTTAAAGATAAGTGTTTCCATAATCTATTATATGTAAGTGTTCAACTTTATTTTTTTCTATTACTATTAACAGTTTATTGGAAGTTTGATAAACTATAAAACCATCCAGACTAGTTCTTTTTTTGGGGGGGTGTCCGGTCTGTGATTACCATTTTGATTATTTTAATAATTATTATCTATTCAAAAATTTTATGACATTTGTACCAATTTGTCATTTCTATTTTCCTACAAATTTATCTAAGCACTTAGTTTTTCACTCATCTTATTTATTTACTATAGTCTTTATAGTTACTTCTTTTTAACTCTGTATTTTAAGTTATTGTACCTTTTCCTTTTTTGGACAACCTTCCTCTAATTTTTCTGTTTTATATATACATATATAATTATATTTTATATATACATATATATTAGAATAAATATTACATTTGAAATATATATACATATTTCAAAATAACTTCATTTCCTTTGGCTAATTCCTTTTCTTTATTTATACTTTAATTGGTTTCTGCCCTTATCTTTATTACATCCTCTTTCCTCTTTGAGTTCGCTTATTGCTTTTTTAAAATGTTTGAACTCATTTGCTGTAAATATTTCTTTTTTTTCTGACATATGCATTTAAAATAAAAACTTCCATCTAAATTCTAGTTTTTCTCTGCCCCACAAATGAGGGCTCATTATGTTTTCACTGTTGTTAAGTTCCAATAACATTTTACTTTTCTTTAATATTTCCTCTTTAACTCAAATATTACTTAATAATTTGCTATTTAGGTTTCAGTAAAGTAGGATTTGTTTAAAGAAAATTTTTGGTAATTATTTAAAAATATTTTTGCGCCGGGCGCGGTGGCTCAAGCCTGTAATCCCTGCACTTTGGGAGGCCGAGACGGGCGGATCACGAAGTCAGGAGATCGAGATCATCCTGGCTAACACGGTGAAACCCCGTCTCTACTAAAAAATACAAAAAATTAGCCGGGCGAGGTGGCGGGCGCCTGTAGTCCTAGCTGCTCGGGAGGCTGAGGCAGGAGAATGGCGTAAACCCGGGAGGCGGAGCTTGCAGTGAGCTGAGATCCGGCCACTGCACTGGGCAACAAAGCGAGACTTCGTCTCAAAAAAAAAAAAAAAATTTGCATTTTGATAGATATATCTGCTTTGATTTACCTAGATTTCATGACGCTTGCTTTCTAGACTAGTATTCAGCCATTTTTTAAGATCATTCTATTGTGTGTTCAAAAGAATGTTTTTTGTTCTTGTGATGAATTGTTTCTGAATATATTGCTGCACATCAATTGTGATTTTCAAATATTCTTTATTTTTACTTATCTTTGAGTGATGTTTCTCTTTTCTTTTTTTTTTTTTTTTTTTTTTTTTTTTTTTTGAGAGGGAGTCTCGGTCTGTCACCTGCGCTGGAGTGCAGTGGCCGGATCTCAGCTCACTGCAAACTCCGCCTCCCGGGTTTACGCCATTCTCCTGCCTCAGCCTCCCGAGTAGCTGGGACTACAGACGCCCGCCACCTCGCCCGGCTAGTTTTTTGTATTTTTTAGTAGAGACGGGGTTTCACTGTGTTAGCCAGGATGGTCTCGATCTCCTGACCTCGTGATCCGCCCGTCTCGGCCTCCCAAAGTGCTGGGATTACAGGCTTGAGCCACCGCGCCCGGCCTGAGTGATGTTTCTCAACGTAGTGTATTAAAAACTCCATCTTAGTTGCTGATTATCTATTCTTTCAGTGTTTTTTGGTTGTTCCTTTATGTATCTTGAGGGTACATTATTCAGTGTATATATTTTCATGATCATTATATCTTATTGATTTGTATTTATTTTTGTACTTGTCTTTTACATTATTAAAATTATTCTATATTTTATTGGGTTAATATTTGGATGTAATTCTTTTCTCATCCATTTACATTTAACCTTTCTTTATAACAACTGTCGTGAATCTGTTTCTTATAGGCTCCACATGTCTAGGGCTTGATTTTTAATTCAAACTGAAATTCTCTAACTCCTGATGGGTGAGCTTATGTATGTTTATTTTAGTTGCTGTTATTTTAGCACATATCTCTGCCGTCACATTTCAATATTTCTTTACTGTTTTTAACCCCTTTCTTGACTCCTATTGGCTAAATAAGATTTTATTCTGCTAACTGGAAAGTCGTGCATTTTATTTATATTTTTCTGGTGGTTACTACTAATTTATTAAGACCCATGCTCACATTCTTTTCTTACCTGTATCTTAAATTTATTTGTGTAATATCTGCAAGGCATTTTCCTTTGATCCCAGAATGCTGGGATTATGATCCTTAAAGAAGTAAAGTGTGTTTCAGGAAGTGCTCCAGCATAAGGCAACTAGTGACAACATGACCAGTTCTAGGAAATTTTCCTCCAGCATCCTTCACGTGGAGGAGTGTTAGAAAAATAAGATATTTCTGAAAATATCCACACTATTAATTGGCTGACTATTTGTCACAGGAGCCCTGAAATTTCCTTGTAGTTCTCTTGGATGTTAATGGCACACAGCCATCAGCTATTTTTTTCTATTTTGTTAGTCTTTTCCAAGAACCGATACCATGTATTGCTTCCATCCAGTGTTGCTAATGAGAAGTCTGTTGTAAGTTTGATCTTGTTTCGTTTTGTGTAGTATGTTCTTCCTCTTTGTCATTATTATTCATAAATTTCATCACAATTTGTCTAGGCATGGCTTTGTCTTGTTTACTACTCTGCAAGCCTTCCAATCAGAGGCCTTCTTTCATTATTCTTTAATTCTTAGACATTTCTTTCTATAATTTCTTCAAAAACCATTCTCTCCATTTTTATATTTCTGTTCTTCTGGGATACCAATTTTTGTGCATTGCTACTTCTTTTAGCCTCTGTATCTCTTAACTTTAATTATATATCTTCTAATTATTTTTCTTTCCCTACTTCCTTCTGAGACATTTTTCAATGTGATCTTCTAACTCACTAAGTAGTTCTTCAGTTTTATCCTTTCTGTTAATTATCTCATCTATTATATACTTTGCTTCAATAATTATAGTTTCATGCTTACTATTTTCACCTTATTCTTTAAACTATAGTTCTTGTTTTATATAGCTTATTTCCGTAAGTTTATTATGCTTACTTTTATATTCTTGGTTCTACAGTAATAATATCTCAGTTCTGATATTAACAGTGTAAGTTTATTTCGCTTTTTAAGTACGTATGTTTTCAAATATACCTACTATACCTAAGTAGGTTTACTTTCAAATATACCTACTTATTTTGAACCAATATTATCAGCTATTCTGTCTGATAATGTGTATGAAGAAGAGACATGGACCAGATCTAGTCCTTGTCAACCAAGATGAGATAGAGAAGAGCGGGGAGGATGCAGTCTATGGTGGAATTTCCTAAATGCCAGGGAATTCCAGTTCATCACTACTGTCTCATAGCCCCCTAATCAAACAATTCTTCAGGCTTGGATTTCACCTTCCATTCACCTTTTTCCAGGAAAAAGCATTACCTGAAGGAGTTACTGTAAATTATAATTCACCAACAATGGGATTTGAGGTGAGGGGAAGGGGAGGGTGAATGTCCAAGGCTAGTCAGTATACAGTTAATTAATACAAATTTTGACCCAAGTAGATTTTTTTAATTGCCTTGACTTTTACCCCGATGACAACTATACCAGCAGTCTGAACTGTTGCCACTTACTTCCAGTGAGAAAGCAGGAAATCACTGTCCAAAGGTGGGAATAGGAGATTTATTTTAAATATATCCTACCACAAACATGATGGCTTACCTTCCTTCCCAGGCTGCAGCCACCACTAAGCCTTAACACACCAGTATAAAACAGACTCCATCCTCCTCAAAAGCTTCTTAGGGTTTTTTCATTATTTCCTAAGTTCCTAAGTTTGTTTCTCTCTCTCTCTCTCTTTCTCTCTCTCTCTCTCTCTCTCTCTCTCTCTGTTTGAAGCAAGAGTCTTGCTCTGTCATGTATGCTGGAATGCAGTGGCACGATCTCAGCTCAGCTCACTGCAACTTCCGCCTCCCGGGTTCAAGTGATTCTCATGCCTCAGCCTCCTGAGTAGCTGGGATTACAGGTATGTACCACCACACCTGGCTAATTTTTGTATTTTTAGTAGAGATGATGTTTTGCCATGTTGGCCAGGCTGGTCTCGAACTCCTGGCCTCATGTGATCCACCTGCCTCGGCCTCCCAGAGTGCTAGAATTACAGGCGTAAGCCACTGTGCCCAACCGCCTAAGTTCTATAATGTTTCAATGTATGGTTCCTCCATGACTGCTCTTGTGGTATCTGTAACCCATGCTAATCAGCCGTCTTGACATGAACCAGAAACAGTATATTTCTCTTCTCTGTCATTTCCTCCATTCTTCTTCTGGAATATCTCTGGGACCTATATTACAGTTTTTCCATCTATCTTCCATGTCTCCTATGGCAGCTTTAAAATCTTTTCCCAAATTCTTTACCACTCCTTTATTCAAGAGGTAGGACATATGTCCCCTCATCTTGAATTTGGTCTCTGTGACTGTTTGACCAATGGAAAGCATGGGGAAAGTGACACTTGCTCTTGTAACCCAGCCACCATGTTTTAAAGGCCACATAGGATATATGCAATTATTATGGTTCACTGCCAGCATCAATCATGGAAGAGAGGTCACCTCTCACCAAATGATACTAGCTCGCTGCCACTATGTCACTCCCAGCCTTTGAGCTTTTCTACCTGAGGCCTCAGGCATCATAGAGCAGAGGCAATTCATTCCCATTGGGCCTTGTCTGAATTCCTGACCCATGGAGTCCATGAGCATAATATGTCTGTTCTATGCCTTTAAGTTTCAGTGTGGTTTATCACAGTAGATAACATCTTTTAAATACTCTTTCATAATTTTAATCTTTTTGTTCTGTGTTATTGGGCAGATCTTAAAAATCTTCCTTTATCTCAGATAAAAGGGTTTGCTGAACAACAAAATAAATGATAGAATTGGATTATAACCTAAATAATAAATATCCATGTGTCCATATATAATTCCATAGTTACATACCAATTTACTAATTTAGTCTTCATTAGCTTCCAGACTAAAGTTTATACTATCTATTGAGGTTTTGATTACAATGAATAAGTTTCTTTTCTAAAATTTCTGGTTGGCTATATTTATATGAATCCATTCTTTATTTTAGTCTTTTTTTATCTCATAATTTACTATCTTTTGTGGGTGTAACTTCTAAATTCATCTCTGCAAGCATCTTAAACAGTTTTATTTTGAACGACACTTTTTGAAAATGTTTTCCTTTTCATTCCTCTCTCTACTTATGTTCATTTCCTAGACCCTGGGCATGGTCTAGAATCAGGTTGTATAGTAATGATTTGGGCTTCTGACCCAACATGATACTGGAAATGGTACAGATGACTACATTAAGTCTGTTGGCTACAGAGCCTAGTACATATTCTGAAAGTTGTTTCTGTGTCCTCCAGCCTTCACAGGCCTGCAACATACCATAACATACAGTTTCAGGAATTTTTTGGCAATGGCTTTTCAACCTATCTTGACCCATCCTACCTCTTGACTCTAACCAATGACGCTGGCTTTTATTCTCCATTTTTCATGGTGAACATTTTGTTCCTGAGAGATCATAAGAGCCAAACTAATGGTAACCAATGCCAACTTCCCATTCCGATAGCTTGAAAATCCAAGGATTTTATCCCCGCTCACCACTTTATGTCTGTTCCACTTTTTTTTTGAGATGGAGTCTCGCTCTGTCGCCCAGGCTGGAGTGCGGTGGCGTGATCTCGGCTCATGCAACCTCTGCCTTCTGGCTTCAAGCAATTCCCATGCCTCAGCCTCCTGAGTAGCTGGGATTACAGGTGCATGCCACTACACCCAGCTAATTTTTGTATTTTTAGTAGACAGGGTTTTGCCATGTTGGCCAAGCTGTTCTCGGACTCCTGACCTTGGCCACCCGCCTCAGCTTCCCAAAGTGCTGGGATTACAGGCATGAGCCACCATGCCTGGCCTTGCATTTTTTTTTTTTTTTTTTTTTGGTTGGGGAGGTGGGTAGTGGTGGGGGGGACGGAGTTTAGCTCTTGTTGCCCAGGTTGGAGTGCAATGGCCTGATCTTGGCTCACTGCAACCTCCGCCTCCTGGGTTCAAGCAATTCTCCTGTCTCAGCCTCCCAAGTAGCTGGGATTACAGGCGCATGCCACCACGCCTGGCTAATTTTTGTATTTTTAGTAGAGACAGGGTTTCATCATGTTGGTCAGGCTGGTCTCGAACTCCTGACCTCAGGTGATCCACCTGCCGTGGCCTTCTGAGATTATAGGCGCGAGCCACCATACCCGGTCACATTTTTTAAAATTTTTATCTGTTACTACTGTATTTAGAGCAGAGTATGGTACACAGAAGCATAAACTTACTTCACCAGCTTGACCAGAAACCCTTTGTTACTTTCACTTTTTAACATTCGTTTCAGTGGGTTTTTTGTTTGTTTTGGGGGGTTTTTTTGTTTGTTTTTTAAGACTGAGTCTCACTCTGTTGCCCAGGCTGGAGTGCGGTGGCATGATCTCAGCTCACTGCAATCTCCGCCTCCCGGGTTCAAGCAATTCTCATGCCTCAGCCTCCCAAGTAGCTGGGACTACAGGCGTGAGCCACCACACCTGGCTGATTTTTGTATTTTTAGTAGACAGGGGTTTCCACCATGTTGGCCAGGCTGGTCTCGAACTCCTGACCTCAGGTGATCTCCCCACCTTGGCCTCCCAAAGTGTTGGGATTACAGGCGTGAGCTACCATGCCCGCCTGTTTCAGTGTTATATAAACACAACAAATACTTTAATAATGTTTTTTAAAGGTGTTACATATATTTGAAAATGAAGTCAAACTTTTGGTTGAAGAATGAATGTCCAATTAGTCACATAGTTCGAAGATATTAAACTCTACAGAAAATAGTTATTTATATGGGAGAATCATATGAATGAATTATGCTTCCAAGAACAAGACAAATCATCACTAAATGGAAAACAATAAAAAGTACACAGACTTGATAAAGAAATTAATTATTTATTTTTAGGAGAATTACATAAAATCAGACCAATTCCATTTCTTATATATCTGAAAGTCTAATTTCAGCATATAAGTCTATTTTTAAATAGCATCTCCAGTATACATAGCTTAAACTATATAAACATGTCTGCATAATAAATTTTAAATTTTTCAGTTTATATCTATTTTAAAATTTATGACTAATTTAAAATGCTAGTATAATTTTCATTTAAAGTTAAAACTTTATGCATAAACCTTAATGGGCTTACTTTATGATTGTTTAAAATAATCTAACATGTAGAGTTACAAAGAAATACTAATTTTGATAAAAATGTATTCTACATGGATAATTCCAGTCTTAAAAATCTGTTCTTCATCTCAGATAAAACGGTTTGCTGAACAACAAAGTAAATGATAGGATTAGTTTGTAACACAAATAATAGAGGAGATATCCAGGTGTCCTTATGTAAAGAAATAACTAACTAAATAAGTGGGGGGAAAAGTAACAAGTTTTCCTTCCAGAAGAATTTTAATTAATGTAAAAGGAATTAGGGAAATAGTAAATCACCATTAGAATGCCACAATATTAATTGCCACAGGAAATATCTAGCAATGGATACTAAAATTGGTTTAAGCAGAAACATGATATTTGCATAGTTTCAAAGTATAACCCCCCAAGTATTTATTAATTACAAAGAGAAAAAAGTAACTTTATAATAGAGAAACATGGCAGACATTATGTTAACCAAGCGATCAAAGTTAGCATCACCTTAACATTACTGAAAAATGGCTAACATACTTAAAAATGGCTAACATGGTACATTTTATAAGTTATTTACCACAATAAAAGAAAAAAAGATTAATATCACCAGTAGTATGACATTGGCATCACATACCTGCTGACATGATACACTGAAAAGAATACAATATCATTTCTGCAGTATTTTTCCCAATAATGCATAACCTCAGTTTAATAATGAGAAAACAATCCCAAACTGAGGGGCATTCTACAAATAACTGGCTAGTACTCTTCAAAAGTCTCAAGTCATGATAGGTAAGGTAAGAGTAAGGAACTGTCACAGGTGGTAGAGAGAAAGGAAACAAATGCTTTGCAGGATCCTAGATTGGATCCTTAAATAGAAAAAGGACATTGGGGGAAAACTGTTATATATGAATAAGGCCTGTAGTTTACTTCATAGAATTATACCAAGGTTAATTTCTTAATTTTGATAACTACTATGGTTATGTAAGATGTTAGCATTCAGGGAAGTTAGGTGAAGGATATACAGGAACTATCTATAGTATTTTTGCAATTTTATAAGTCTAGAATTATTTCCTAATAAAAAGCCTTTTTGTACAAGACACTTTTCAAAGTTCTTGGGTCATAGCTTTGAATACATATAAATAGTTCTAATATCACTCGACACTTTGGAAAGAGTAATTGTCCTAATTATTTACATTCTTTGTCTTAATTTGCTGATGGAGACCTGGACTTAATCTCAGCTAGTGTATAGAGTTCTCTCCAAAAACAAGTGGCCTACTTCACATTCAGTGAATTGATATATTCTTAAGTTGTCAGGTAGGATTGGAATTTTCTTGGGAACTTGAAGTCTAAATAAAATTAGATTAGAGTGACAAAATTTTCACCTAAGGCAAAAATAAGAGAAATAGTGGCAAAATATTTTTATATTAAATCAATACATTTTTTAAATTTAAAGGATGGTTTCTTTTATGAGATTATTATCTTACCTTTTTTTATTATTTTTTTGAGACGGAGTCCTGCTCTGTCACCAGGCTGGAGTGCAGTGGCACGATCTCAGCTCACTGCAACCTCCACCTCCTGGGTTCAAGCAATTCTCCTGCCTCAGCCTCCCAAGTATCTGGGACTACAGGCGCATACCACCACACCCAGCTAATTTTTGTATTTTTAGTAGAGACAGGATTTCACCATGTTGGCCAGGATGGTCTCCATCTCTTGACCTTGTAATCCGTCTGCCTCAGCCTCCCAAAGTACTGGTATTACAGGTGTGAGCCACTGCGCCTGGCCCATCTTACCATTTTTATATTAAAATGCCATTTCGCTTATGGACTAATGGTGGCGTGAAGTGGTAGGTTTTATTTCATTTAATGTGAAAAAATAAAAAGTTGGCAAATCTACATATTCTGTCCATTGTGTGTGTGTGTGTGTGTGTGTATGTGTTCATGAACTTCACTGCTATTTGAATATCAAAGTCTTAAAATCATGAATCTACACCATTTTCTTTCCCTATCCTTGACATGAAGGCAGGCTCCATTGTACGCCTGTAGTCCCAGCTACTCAGGAGGCTGAGGCAGGAAGATCACTTGAACCCAGGAGACAGAAGTTGCGGTGAACCGAGATCGTACTACTGTACTCCAGCCTGGGTAACAGAGCAAGACTCTGTCTCCAAAAAATAAATAAATAAATAAATAAATATTCTAGCTCCTTTGTCATTTAAAGGAAATAGAAATTTCAGCATGCCTTCACCAATTGGAACACACATACACTGGAACACTATTCTATGTTTTGTGCGAGAAGACCTTTACTCTAAATCAGCAGAATCATAACTCAATGTATATAAAATATTTAATATTAAAAATAAAAGCAATTCATTGATATAGTGCATTTGCTTCATCTATTCTTTAACATTTTAATATTGAAGGCAGCCATAGGTTACACCAGTTCTGCCCTGAGCATCTCCAACGTTTAAAAAATAACAGCACTAAATTTTAGTGTATTCCTGGCCAACAGGTAAACAGCCAGGTGATGCCATTAGGTATCAGTCATTAAGTCCAAGAATGAAGTTTATATTAATAAATATGATTTGGTATATTTAAGAAGTATTTTAAGAGATAATGCTCTACCCTTAAAATTCCAGGTACAAACATTGTGTCCTCCTGTGCAGGAAGGAAGAGGATGTATTCTAGTGACTCTGAATTTACACAAATTTGTATAAAATAAGGCACAAAATTAAAGCCTCACTAAAGCACACTTTTTTTTTTTTTTTTTTTTTTTTTTTTTGAGATGAGGTTTCACTCTATTGCCCAGGCTGGAGTGCAGCAGTGCAACCATAGCTTACTGCACCCCTGAACTCCTGGCCTTGAGTAATTCACTCCTTCAGACTTCTGAGTAGCTGGGACTACAGGTATGAACCACCATGCCCTTCTCTAAAGCAAACTTTTGACTTTCAAGGCACAGTTAGTAGTATTGGGAGAATTCCTGAAATATGTTAATGTTTTAACATTGGCTTATTTTAGAATGAGAGGGCTCAGAATGGCTTATGAAGGCAAAACAGTGGTGATCAAAGAGAAGCCTAACTTGTCTCCCCACTCCATTTCATTTTATGAATGATTTACTAAAAATGCCACTTTTTCTCAGTTTGCATGTATTAACTTCAGAATACTCAGAGAGGTAAATGGCTTACAATCAAATCTGGTACTATGTGAAAATGTTTCTTTCCTTAATGCCACTTAATTAGTATTAATGAACTTTTTCATTTTAATGTCTTTTTATTTTGTATTTACAAACTACAAAATGGTTTACAATAAATGTTGTGTACACTTAATGGCACAAAATAGTTTAGAGTGTTCCGTAACACTTATTAACTACAGCAGGCCTTATTTATTTATTTATTTATTTATTTTTTGAGACAGCGTCTCACTCTGTTGCCCAGGCTGGAGTGCAGTGGCACAATCTCAGCTCACTGAAACCTCCACCTCCAAGGTTCAAGCGATTCTCCAGCCTCAGCCTCTGAGTAGCTGGGATTACAGGCACGTGCCATCATGACCGACTAAATTTTGTATTTTTAGTAGAGATAGGATTTTGCCATGTTAGCCAGGCTGGTCTTGAACTCCTCACCTCAGGTGATCCGCCTGCCTCCGTCTCCCAAAATTGGGATTACAGCCGTGAGCCACTGTGCCCAGCCATCCTACTTTATTTTTATCCTCATCCACCCTCCATTTCCCTGTTTTCAAATAGATTCTCTCTGGGTCTGCAAGGATAGACATCTGGATATGAAAGAGGGAGATTTGAAACTTGCCTGGCTCCAAACAATCGTTAAGAAATCAAATCTGGCTGGGCACAGTGGTTTACGACTGTAATCCCAGCGCTTTGGGAGGCCTAGGCGGGTGGATCACCTGAGGTCAGGAGTTCGTGACCAGCATGGCCAACATGGTGAAACCCCGTCTCTACTAAAAATATCAAAAAATTAGCTGGGCATGGTGGCGCACACCTGTAATCCCAGCTACTCAGGAGGTTGAGGCAGGAGAATCACTTGAACCCAGGAGGCAGAGGTTGCAGTGAGCCGATATCGTGACTTTGCATTCCAGTCTAGGCAACAAGAGCAAAACTCTGTCTCAAAAAAAAAAAAAAAAAAATCTACATCTAATTTGATTTTGGAGAACATTCCTAAACTGAATCTTTTTATCCTTATTTCTGCCCTTACTCACATTTGCAAATAAGTGAAATCCTTTTCTTTCTCCACCCTTCCTCCCACCATGATTATTTGGGAAGACCACCATTTACCAGGCATTTCCATGATTATGATTATGAAAGATTGCAGGCAAGGCATTGATCAAAGATAATCACTCATCATGGACAAGAATTTAGAGATTCCTGAATAATAAACTGTATCTCTGCTTGTCAAACCTAATCACTTCCCAATATATTAAAAAGGGAAGGTAGTTCTCTTCCCTATGCATGCATAACTTTCTACTGGAAAATAATTTAGAGGCAAATAAAAGGATCTCTCTATGGAACTAAGCATTTCCTGGGCCAGGACCAATGAACTTCTAGGGGAAATGTGAATAATGGCTTATTCACTACTTGCTAGCACAGAGATGGAAAAGCAGAAGTTCCTACCACATGTGCATTTATAGAGGGTGACATTTCTTTAAACAGAATTCCAACTGGAGAAAGGGTTATAGATAAATGATCTGGGGATCAGGATAACTGCTTTGTATTGAGTAAGCCTAGCCTCACTCTGGGTTTCCCATTTTCACCAAACTAAGTACTCTTATCTTCGCTAAAGCTGCAATCTACTACCAGTTTTTGTTTTAATGAGGATGAAACATCTTTGCATACCAAGTATAAAATTCCGCTTCTCTTCTCTCACTGAGGCTGTAAATAGGAGCTACATATAGTCATCAGATACCTGGTCATGGCCCTCTGATCTCCGAGACTTATTCCTTTCAGAATTTAGAGGCAAACTGGAGCCAGCCTCCATTTTTATCTCCCCAGTGGCATGAGGGAAAGGGAAGTTGGGCATAAAGCGCTTAAGAAAGCGAAACTCACTATTACCAGTGCCAGTGGCTGAACACATTTCATATGGACAAGGCTGGGATAAGGATCCATTGCCTTGTCCTTGTACCAGATTGTTAGAGAAATTACAGTCATCATAGAAATGCTCTTGAATTGTAAACTTTTCTCTGTATTTAATCTTTTGGTAGACATGTATAATGAAGATCACTGTGACAGAGAGGAGAAAGAGAAAGGAGAGGATGGCCAGAGAAATTACCAAATATTTAGTGGATGGATTTACCTTTCTGGAATGCTTGGTTGGATCCTGGAACTGCAGGTAGGGCTCTGAAAAGCCATCTACCAGCAGGATGTTGAGTGAGACAGTAGTTGAAAGAGCTGGTTGGCCGTGATCCTGAATAAGAATGATCAATTTCTGCATCATGGGGTCTCTCTCAGATATCTGCCGTAATGTACGGATTTCTCCATTTTGTCTTTGAACACAAAATAACCCAAGGTCAGTGGCCTTAAGTAGATGATATGAAAGCCAAGAATTCTGACCTGAGTCACCATCCACAGCCACCACTTTGGTTACCAGGTAGCCTGCCTCTGCAGACCTGGGCACCAGGTCATTGCAGGGCAAGGTGCCATTCTGCAGTGGGTACAAGATCATTGGACGATTGTCATTGTCATCTAGGACAACCACTCTGACAGTAGCTTGGCTATTCAGTGACAGGAAGCCCCCATCAGTTGCCTTTACCACAAACTGAAAATCTTGAATGGCCTCATAATCCATGGTTCTCAGTGCGTAGAGCTTTCCATTGTCTGAATTTATGGATATGTAAGCAAAGACTGATAGATCTCCATTTTTTGGAGGCAACAGAGAATAAGTTATTTGGGCATTCTCACCCAAATCAAGATCCTCAGCATGGACTTGGCCAATAAAAACTGCAGGACTATTATTTTCTCGAAGAGTCAAGATATAGGAATCTTCCCGAAATATTGGAGGATTGTCATTAACGTCAGATATTAGCACCTCTATCATAGTCTCAGCAGATAAGCTAGGTGGTCCAGTATCCATGGCAACAAGGGTGATATTATAGCCTGAGACCTCCTCCCGATCCAAGCTTCTGTCAGTGACCAGCGAGTAAGAATTCCCGAATGTAGGTTTGATTACAAAGGGAAGGTCTTCTCTGAGGAAGCAGGTGACTTTTCCTCCCACTCGAATGTCCCGGTCTCTGATAGTGAAAAGGGCTACTACCGTCTGTGGTGGTGAGTCTTCAGGGAGTGGGCTGGACACAGAGGAGACCATCACTTCGGGAGGATTGTCATTCACATCCACCACTTCTACCAGGACTTTGCTGTGGGCAGAGAGGCCTCCACCATCTGTAGCTTGAATGTCAATGTCGTATGTTTCAATGTCTTCAAAATCTAGGGTTCCTCTTAGTCGAACCTCTCCAGTTTGAGAGTCAATCTGAAACGTCTTGAGAATTGCTTCTGGGTTTTGAGCTAAAGAGTAAGTTATCGCTTTGTTCGTGCCCTCGTCTAGGTCCATGGCAGTCACCGTGGCCACCAAAGAGCCATTGGGGCTGTTCTCTGATACCTGGGCTGGGTACACCGGTCGCGAGAACTGGGGCACGTGGTCGT
Organism: Macaca nemestrina; assembly: GCF_043159975.1. Taxonomy (NCBI): domain Eukaryota; kingdom Metazoa; phylum Chordata; class Mammalia; order Primates; family Cercopithecidae; genus Macaca; species Macaca nemestrina. The sequence continues at coordinate 39,400,169 of NC_092130.1, forward strand.
TGACATCCAGAACCACCACGCGGATGTGAGCTGTGCCAGACTTGGGCGGTGACCCGCCGTCCACCGCCATAATTGTCAAGTTGACTTCAGGCTGCTCCTCTCGGTCCAGGGGTTTGTTCAGCACCAGCTCAGCATATTTAGGCCCGTGGCTGCGGAAGCGGGTGTGCAGGTGGAAATAGCCGTTGGCACTAAGGGTGTAGTTTTGGAGACCGTTGAGGCCCACGTCCAGATCCTGGGCACTCTGCAGAGGAAAACGTGAACCCAAGGGGGTGCTCTCCGGAATCTTTAAAAGCGGCTCCTTGTTTAGGAAAACCGGGGCATTGTCATTGATATCAAATACCCTGACCTCGGCACGGAAGGACTGCAGCGGCTCCACCAGGATTATTTCAAAGTGCAGAACACACGGGTCGGCTTTGCCACAAAGTGACTCCCGATCCAGTTTCTCCTTCACAAACAAATCTCCTGTCTTGCGGTGGAGCCGGAAGTGCATTTTGTTGCCCTCGGAAACCAGCCGCGCCCTGCGCGCAGCCAGCTTCCCTACGTCCAGTCCTAGGTCCTTAGCTACGTTGGCCACAAACGAACCGCTCTCCATTTCCTCCGCCACTGAATAGCGGATCGTTGTCGCACCCCCCACAGATACGCACAGAAAAATAAGAAGAGATCCCACTTGCCTGCTTTGCAAAGATTTTCTGCGCGCACCCGCCATCAGTTCTCACAAGCGCACTCTCTGCAATCAAAGCCAACTGTTGCGGATATACTTTCACTTTTCTGCAACAGGTTACTGCAACAGTTGCTCTCCGCTTCACCAGCCTCTAACCGCAGCACCATCAAAGGCTAGCCGAGCTGATTAAGCTGTTTTGCACTTGAAAGAAAATTTGCATTGAGCGACTAAACTCCCCAGTCTAGCGAATGTATTAATAGGTATGTTCTCATTCCGGAGAGTTAGGTAGAGGTTGAAAGTTTGTTGCCAAAGCAACCACAGACTCATCTGTTAATTCCCTTTCAGGAAAAAAAAAAAAAAAAAGTCCTTGGGAATTGAGAAGCCAATGAGATTAGTCGTTCAAGCTGAAGTCATTCTATCTGCTCGCTTTCTGGAGCCACTGAAGCAGTGGGCGAACAGCAACAAGTTTAAGCTACATCTGCACACTCTGCAGTCCATCCAGAGACGAAGAAAGAAGCACAAGGATCCTGCAGGGTCTTCTGAAGCCCAAGCCAAATATATGAGGCAGGGAGCTGGAGAATGTGGAGGAAGTGGTCAGTAGGAAAAGGAAAGGGAACAAACAGACATTCTCCTTCAGAAACTTGAGGTCCAGTAGGTACACTTACAGGGGACTAAGCCAACTGGCCTCTTGATTTGCGCTACGCTATCATGCTACTTCTAAGTATATGCTCCCCCGCAAAAAAATATCTGTATACACGTGCACAAAGGGAGCAGCTGGCTTGTCACTTATGATTATAATGGCAGTAGTATCTATTGGATATGATTTCCATGTACTAAAACTATGACAAATTATTTACATGCGTTATTTAATACTTCAACAACTATATGATTAAAAAAAAAAAAAGACAAAGAAAGTGAGATGGGAGAGGTTATGTCAAGGTCCCCTACCTAGCAAATGTTAGAAATAAAATTCAGTTTAATTTTGTCTGACTCCCAAGTCTATGCTCTTAATCAGTACACTACTCTACTTCCCAGATAATGTAATGAATAAATCAAATGAAGATAAATATTTGGTTTTGGATTTTAAAGCAAATAAAATGATTGCTTACACATATTGAAAATGGCCTACTAGAAATATAGGAGATATTTGTTGAGAGCTTCCTTTATGATCATAGGATAATAGAATGTTTAAGAATAATAAGACATTTCAGAAAGATGAGATTCTGTCTCCTCACCCACCCTCCACTTAAAAAAAAAAAAAAAAAAGATGAAGAAACTGAGGCCCAAAGTGACGAAGTCACTTGCCCAATTCATACAGCTACTCATGGCAATGTAAGAACTAGAACTTGTCTTCTGCTGCTGTCTCGTGCTCATTACCTAAAACATTTGATTCCTCATTTGTGCTCAATATTTTATGTCGCAGGTGCTATACAATTATGGCCACTTAAGAGAAATCTAAACTATATTTTCCAATAGCAAAAAAGAAGGAATGAAAATAGAAAGTGTACAGAACACTGATTACATCCTGACATGAGGGAGTTAATGAATCTTTCAATCTCTGTCAGATTTTAACACCTGGCTTAAGTGTGCATCCTTAAAACAATTTAGTTTTGCCTCTTTTGAAAACTGTATATCTTACATGAGTATGAGTGGAAATAAAATAAAACAAAACTATATATCAAGTAAAGTGTACAGTAGGTAATCCTTTGAATTTTGTTTCTCTCATTTTTTAGCTCAATGTAAGATTGGTGTTATCTTTAGCTCTAGTTCATTTCTTTCCATTGCCATATAAAATTCCAATATATTGTCAATGACCTTTAGCTAGAGACCATCAGAAACACACCTGTAGTTGAACAAAGTTATGTTTACTGACTTATTGTAACAAAGGAAGCTGCACACCATAGAGAATCATGGAGCATCTCAGTGAAAAGCTGTTAGAAAGAACATACATTTGGTCTTGTGTTAGGTGATTTGGGGGAGGTTTGAAGCAGGGTGCTCTGAATTGGATGCCATTATAAGTGGAGTTAATTCTATGATGAGTATATTGATAATTCTTAGTAGAAGGTGAGAGGAATGGGGTGAGACTAACGCTGTCATTGGTAAATAAGCTGTAGTGACTAATATTAGCCAGAACAGAAAGATGTTTGGGCATTTTTGTGGATTGGACAATACTCCTTTTTGTCTGTATTTAGACACACTTATGATGTGCTCTCATTTCCCTCTTGCTCCATCATAGTCATAGTGTGGCCTTCTCTGATACTGGTGTCCTATGAAATCATTTTTAGTTCAACAGAAGATCACTATGGCCTAGCTGTTGAGTGTCAGGCCAGCTCCTATGGACTGCTTTTGTCTTTTTCAGTATGAATGCAGCAAAATTCATTTACCTATTTTATTATTCTACTGCTCACAGCATATCATTGTACATGTCACTTTGTGCACACGTATACAGATATTTTTTGTGGGGAGTATATATTAGAAGTATATATAAGTAGCATTGATATCATAGGGTATGCTCTTTTCAGCTTTACATGATGTCACCAAACTGCTTTCTCAGAAGTTGTACTGGCCAGGTGTAGTGGCTTACGCCTGTAATCCCAACACTTTGGGAGGCTGAGGTGGCCAATCACGAGGTCAGGAGTTCAAAACGAGCCTGACCAACATGGTGAAACCCTGTCTCTACTGAAAATACAAAAATTAGCCAGGCATCGTTGTGCGTGCCTGTAATCCCAGCTACTCAGGAGGCTAAGGCAGGAGAATTGCTTGAACCCAGGAGGTGGAGGTTGCAGTGAGCGGAGGTCACGCCATTGCACTCCAGCCTGAGCCACAGAGTGAGACTCCATCTCAAGAAAAAAAAAAGAAGTTGTACTGATTTACATTCTCATCAGCAGTGCAACTTCCAGTTGTTCGAATTATTTCCAACACTTAGAATTACTAGTCTTTTAAAATTTTGACCATTCTGGTGAGTGACTGTGTTCATATGTAATTGATTAATTTGCATTTCTCATTAATTACTGATGAAGTAGGGCACTATTTAATATATTTGTAGTCATTGGAATATCCTTTTTTGGAAAGCTTTTGTTCAGTTCTCTTGCCTGTTTTTAACATTGCATTGTTTACCTTTTTCTATTAATTTCTATTCTTTATGTTCTGACTATGAGTCTTGAATACATTAAAAAAGATGTTTATTCTTGGTCAACATATATAAACAGAGAATAGCCTTCAGCAATTTGGATAGAAAAAAAATGGAGTATACTACCCACCCACTAATATTACTTAGCATCATCAAAAAGGCTATTGGGGTGGTTTTTTTAAAAGGAAATATTTATTTAGTGATTCACAAATTATGCAGAAGCTTCTCACATCCTAGGAAGTCTTAATACAATCAATTTCAAAATAATTCATTAAAAAAATTGTAAGTTAAAAAAATACATTCTTGGCTGGGTGTGGTGGCTAAAGCTTGCGATCCTAGTACATTAGGAGGCTGAGGCAGGAAGATCACTTGAGGCCAGGACTTTGAGACCAGCCTGGATAACATAGCAAGACCCTTGTCTCTACATAAATAAATAAATAAATAAATAAATAAATAAATAAATAAATAAATAAAGTATGGTGACAAAGCCTGTAGTCCCAGTTACTTGAGGAGGAAACATTGCTTGAGGTTAGGAACTTGAGATTACAGTGAGCTATGACTGTACCACTGCACTCCAGCCTGGGTGACAGAGTCAGTATCTGTCTCAAAAAAAAAAAAATTCTTATGAGGTGAAGTATAAGCAATGCTGCTTTTCTTTTTTTATATTCTTTTTTGTTAGTTTATGTTTAATTGATAGACAAAATTATATTAATCATATACAACATGATATTTTATAGCATATTTATATTGTAGAATGACTAAATTCAGCTAATTAACATATATATTACCTCACATAGTTATTATTTTTGTGGTGAGAATACTTAACATCCATGTCTTGGGCATTTTTAAAGAATACAGTATGTTGTTATTAACTATAGCCACCATGTTGAGCAATAGATCTTTTGGACGTATTTCTCCTAACTGAAATTTTGTATCCTTTTGGCTCTCCAACCTCTCCTTCCTCATCCCAGCCCCTAGCAACCACCTCTACTCTCTAGTTCTATGAGACCAACTTTTTAAGATTCCACATATAAATGAGGTAACACCCTTATGAAAAACAATATAGAAGGACCTCAAAAAATTAAAAATAGATCTACCATAGAATCTAGCAATCCCACTACCAGGGATATTTTCAAAGGAAATGAAATCAGTATGTTGAAGAGATATCAGCACTCCCATGCATTGCAACATTAGTCACAATAGCTGAGATATAGAATCAGCCTAAGTGCCCATCAGTGGGTAAGTGATTAAAGAAAATGTAGTATATGTACATAATGGAATATTCTTCACCCTTCACAAAGAAGGAAATCCTGCAATTTGTCACAACATGGATGAACATGGGGGACGTTATGTTAAGTGACGTAAGCCAGGCACAGAAATACTGCTTTTCAATTCAATTCCTCTGAATCTTGATCTGTTTGGTTAGCCCCAGGCGATTTATTAAAATCTGCTTGATGGAATTAAAATCCAAAATATTTTCTTTTGCCTTGGAAAATGTTAGTAACTTTAAATATGGTGGCAGGTTTTTTTAAAGCCTGTATTCTTTCTGGTGAAGGTAGAATTGGGAGCCCACAGACTAAATCTATAGCCTCTTAGCTTGTAAAGTCAGGATCAAAACCTACATGTTGGGAAGAGGGACAATCCATAGTTAGTAGGATATCATGAAGTTTTGGGAGAACAAAAATTCACTTCAAAACTGTATCTGAGTACTAACTTTTAAACTTTAAAAATCTTATTTTGAAACATTTCAGAGTTTTGGAAGAGTTACAAGAGTGTTCGTAATCACTTATGACTTACCCATTGGTTTACCTTAACTAAAGTGTAATAAGGCTTCTCTTCTCCCCACAGGTCCCTGAACTTCAGCTGGCCCCAAAACTTGAGCAAGCTCTAAAAAGCAGAACATCTCCCACTAAACAGTTTATTCTGAGAACTAGCCAACCACAGGAGGGAAAATCATATCTCCAGTTAAAGTGCCCTGATCATGCCACCTGCTCATCCTACCCCCCTTGCCCTCTTCCCATACAAACGTCCTGCTAGCCCTGTTTACACCTTTTTTTTTTTTTTACTCTTTTTTTAAAATTTGATTTTTAGACATTGGAAGATTTCTGTGATCAGAGGGTCTGTAATAAGTTTTTTTTTTTAAATAAAGCTGCTCCTTACCTAAATCCAGATTTGTTTTTATTGAATATAATAATAAATGACCATATTACCTTCACCTAGATTTATCAATTTTGCTACATTTGTACACTTTCTTTTACATATTTATCTATTACTGTATTATATAATACATTATAATATATATGCACATACATTATTCAAAAATAGTTATCTCTTCCTCAATTTTTATGGGAGATGTATACCTCTCCGCTCCAATGGTGCTGAGTTTAGCTGCATGATATGCTTTGACTTTACCTTGGGTTCAATATACTTCCTTATCTCTTGACTCTGGAGTTGGCCATATGAGTTATTTTGGCCCTCAATGGGATGTTAAGAGTGTTGTAGGTTGAATTTGTCCCCCAGAAAGATATGTTGAAATCATAACCACTGGTCTTTGTGAATGTGACCTTATTTGGAAACAGAGTCTTAGCAAATGTAATCAAATTAAAATGAAGTCAAACTGGATTAGGGTGGGCCCCAAATCCAATGACTGATGTCCTTATAAGGAGAGAGATTTTGAAGACTCATGGACACACATAGGGAAGAAGGCAACATGATGACAGAGACAGAGGTTGGACTGATGCTGCTACAAGGATTGCCCACAACCACCAGAAACTTGGTAGAGTCAAGGAAGGGTCTTCCACTATGCCTTCAGGGGGAGTGGAACCCTGCTGACATCTTGATTTCAGACTTCTAGCCTCCACAACTGTGGAGTAAAATTCCACTGTTTTAAGTGGAATAAAATTCCACTGTTTTAAGCCACTCAATTTGTAGTCATTTTTTATGGAAGCTCTAAGGAAACTAATACACAGAGAGAAACAAGTTGTGCCTTGAAATGTGCTTGCATAATTGGGCTTGTCCTTTTGCTCTTCTGCTATCTTCATAAGAACATTCTCTGGATAGCCTATTGATCAAAGAATGATGAAAGACACATGGAACAGTACTGGACACAACCTGCATATTGAAGCGGAGCATGGCTGATCTCAGCCTAAATCTGCCGACCCCAAGATGCATGAATGGGAATCAGTGTTGCTTTGAACTACTAATTTTTGAAGTATTTTGTTGCACTACATTCTGTGACAGTAGCTAACCTGTGTAATATGTAAACCTTTTATTTTGGCATAGTTAGCTGCAGACATTATTATATCATTCCTAAATATCTCAACATGTACCTCTTACAAACAGGGACAGTATCCTTCATAACCGCAATACAATTATCACACTCAGGAAGATTAACATGAATACGGTACTATTATCTAATACATACTTCATATTCTAATTTCCCCCGTTGTTCCAAGTATGTTCTTTGTGCTGTTTTTTTAAATGTAGGATACAATCAAGGATTGCACATTGCTTTTAGTTGTTATGTTTCTCTAGTTTACTTTAAACTGAACAGAGAAAACATTTTTATGATGCTGATTTTTAATAACACTAACTTCTTTTTCATGACACTGCTGTTTTTATTTATTTATTAAAAAAGCTTTTATAGTAGGTTCCGGGGTACATGTGCAGTTTGTTATATGGGTAAACTCATGTCATAGGGGTTTGTTGTACAGATTATTTCATCATTCAGGTACTAAGCCTGGTACCCAATAGTTATTTTCTGTCATCCTCTCCCTCTTCCCACCCTCTACCCTCAAGTAGGCTTCAGTCTCTATTATTCCCCCTCTTTAGGTCCATGAGTTCTCATCGTTTAGCTCCCACTTATACATGAGAACATGCAGCATTTGGTTTTCTGTTCCTGCATTAGTTTGCTAGAGATAATAGCATCCAGCTTCATCCATGTCCCCATAAAAGACATGATCTGGTTCTTCTTTATAGCTGCATAGTAGTCCATGGTGTATATGTACCACATTTTCTTTATCCAGTCTGTTATTGATGGGCATTTAGGTTGATTCCATGTCTTTGCTATTGTGAATAGTGCTGCAGTGAACATTTGTGTGCATGTGTCTGTATGGTAAAATGATTTATATTTCTTTAGGTATATAGCCACTAATTGGATTGCTGGGTCGAATGGTAGTTCTGTTTTTAGCTCTTTGAGGAATTACCACATTGCTTTCCACAATGGCTGAACTAATTTACACTTCCACCAACAGTGTATAAGTGCTCCCTTTTCTCTGACACTTTCATCAGCATCTGGTATATTTTTACTTTTTAGTAATAGCTATTCTGACTGGTTTGAGAGGATATCTTATTGTGGTTTTAATTTGCATTTCTCTAATGATCGACACTGATGTTTTTAAAGAGTTGTTTTACAGTATATCCCTCAATTTGGAATTTTTTATTGTGTTTACCCTTGGTTAGATTGAGGTTAACTATTTTTGCAAAAATACCACATAAGTGATATTGTGTTCTTCTCAATGTATCACATCAGAGGGCATATGATGTTATTTTATTCCATCATTGGTGATATTAAGTTTGTCAATTTGGTTATAAAATGGTGTCCATCAAATTTCTCAGCTGGATAGGTACCTTTTAATTTTTTTTTATAATTAATTAGTGATATGTGGAGAGATTTGAAACTATGAGGATATGCTATTCCCAAAACAATTTTATTAACCATTGGTTTCCAACATCCATGAATGATCCTTGCCTTCAATAAATACATATTTGTATATATATTGTATAAGTATATGTGCATACATACATCTATATGGATCATGAGACTTACACTTTCAATACATTAATACAGGTATCTTCATTTTCCTCCCCTACTTCATATTTTGTATTTTCCTTGTCCCAAAGTGAGAAGCCTTAGTTCCCAACAGCATCAGTATATTTACCCATCATCTAAATCTCAAGATACACATTAAAGAATTTTGGAATTATTACACTATTACCTAAGTGCTAATTAATTTTTTTGAAAATCCACTCAGGGAAGCAAGAGAAATGTAGTTAGTCTCATATTGAATAACAAATTCTTTTTAGCCAATATTCTTCCCTTTAAGACTCTACATTTTCTGCTTATAAAATTAGTGTAGATCAAAATTGATTCTAACATTAATGTAAAATGCATTGTTTATTTTTATTTATCTTTAAGTCATAGGTCTAAATGGTTCTGAAGTTGTTCTGCTGATAATTTTGTCACTATTTTCAACTTATTTTAGAAAAAAATACCTTAACTAGAATATTGGAGAGTCTCTTCTGATTTGTTGCTTCTACTATTGTACCCAAAGTTCAGATAGTTTTAAAATTTTAATATTCATAATATTTATTGTGATAGTAATTTTTATAAACAGGTTAATATTTGGGGTCATCTCTAATTTTCATTCATATATACCTTTTAAGCCTGAAAAAATGGTCTATTTTTAGGAGTAGATGTTATTTTGAAACATTGAGGTCATACCTGCAGTTGTAAACTTTAGTACTATTTAAAAATTTTATTCTACCATTGTGTCTTTTCATGCATTTAAGGTTTCTTATCCATGTTAGCAGAAACAGGATGCTTTGGTGGATAGAAGTCTTTTTTAGGCAGCTCAGTTTATTGCAGCTGCTCTTGATCTCCCATCTGTTGCTTTAAATGACAATGCCTCTTATTGCTCAACCTGTGCATGTGCGTATAAAGTTTCCTTCTCTCATAGTAACACAAGAAGCCATAATATAAACCAATACTACTTATAGACTGGACTTGTATTACACTCTTATTTAAAACAGATGTCTTTCATCTTATTATTCATGATTTTTTTCATATTGGTAGAATAGGCTATGGATGTCTTTCCATGAAATCTGACAAGTGTTTGGAAACGTCTCAATTTAATCAAATAGAGACTACATTAGAGTGATAATTCTTTCCCTTAATAAGCTCCTATCAATTTCTCCTTTTTATAAGACAATTCAGTTAACAACACCAAAATCAGTACCTACATTTTTGTTGAAATTAATATCTATTCAACAAAATTTCATTTTAAACCTTAAAACAGAAATGGTAATTTTTATGTTAAGTAACTGTGCTATTATATTTTTATTATATGTTAAGACCCATAGAAGTGTAAATGAGAAAATAGCTATAAGAAAACCAAATACTAACTGGGTTGGTTGACATATAAAGCCAAATGTGCCCCCGGATGGGTCTTTTTTCTGAGAGTGGTAAACTTGTTTGCTTGGGAAAGAATTTTCACTCTCAACTTGCTAGAATTGATTTTACACTGTAACCCATATATCTGAATATACAGTAAGACTCTGAAACAACATTTGAACAAGGTATTTCCACTATTTTTTCTTGCTATTTATCAAGATCTGTACTTACAAAGCAACTTAAGTTTCCTCCTCTGAAGCTGGATGTACGTAATTCACAGTAACTTAATCATCACTGTGTAAAATAGTGTAAATAATATACACAGACTAAAAGTAATAAACATACCATAAATTTTCTGTATTTTTAGCACTCTGATACTTTATATATTAGGCTTGGAAAAAATAAAAAAACAAGAGTTTTCCTCCTAGAATTCCCACCACCTCTTACCAATTCCTAAATATTGTCACACTTTTTGTCTTCCAGAAACTGAGATCGGAGTAGTAATCTCGGCTAAGCTTCCTGGAATATGTTTGGCTAACAATATAGTGCTTCCTTAGTATTTCTTTCAGTAAAATATACCCTGTGGAAGTTTCAGTAAATATTTTTAAATACCTATATATACAGATACTTTAAAAATACCTATTTGATTACAAGATGTGTTGGAAAAAATGCTTGGAGAAATTTAAACATATTCGTAGATTATTTTGAGTAGAAGCGAGAGCTCACTCTGAAAATTCTACATTTTTCCATTTCTCTTTAAAAATAGGCAGATCTCTCAAAAAACCACTTCCTTACGCCCCAAATCTTCAATTTGTGTCTTTTAAGTTTTAGATCTTAATCCAAAGAACCCTTTAAACTTTATCAATAGCATTTTCCTCATCTGCCACCAGGTGGCAGGTGGATCCACTTTTCTGAGCGCGACCCCGACCCCGCCCTACCGGAAGCTGTCATGCAAAGGAAATCTCTCTGGCCACGCCCAGAGTTCAGCACCCTGGCCACGGACAGCGACACCGCCCAATTCAGTCCCATGACTCGCTGCAGAGATTTTCACCTGACAAAGGAAATGGCCAATCCCAACTGGTTCCAAGGGCCGTGTGACTGGCCAATTTACAATGCCAGAGGTGGAGGGGGATAGGAACCCCTTGTTTTGGGATTTTTAGCCTGGAGGAGGAGCCGGCTGATGTTAAATAATACACCATATTGCAAAATCCTGTGGTTGTTTTTCTCTCTCTACTCTCCGGAATCTGTGACTCGTAAATGCTGTCTTGCTGTGGTACAGGGGCTAGATTACCCAACCTCCGCGTGTTGGTTTATTCCGACAAAATGCGTAAGACAGCAAAGGCGGTACAAAAGTCAGTGTGAGTTATGGCGGCCAATACCTCGGCTTGCACAAAGCTGCCTGTCAGCTTTCCTAAGACACCAGCATCGGGACGGACTACATTTTCTTTTTCTCGATTTCCAATTAATTAATCTTGGAAACACAAACAGCAGCTGATTTTGTTGTTGTTGTTCGCTTGAAATTACTATTTGAGGCAAAGACACTGATTGGAGTGAAGCACGAGTGTGTTCTAGAAATAATGGTTTAGTTGTTATCTTCCAGTTGCCTAGCGACTAGTTAGACAAAAAGAGCCTTGTGAGTGGGAATTATTTGCGTTTTAGAACGGCAGAAACCCAGGGGCAAATGAAAATGGATTCAGGATGGCATAATATATTACCTGGGACTAGCGTTTAGAATCAATCTCATTAAATCTCAGTGCTGGGGAAGTAGGCAGCGCTAAAGAGGAAGAGTAGCCAGTTAAGGTTCACAAGTGGGTTAAATTAAGCCGAGTTTTTGTTGTAATTTATCCGTATTATATGGATTGCTTTCTCATTCCCCGTTGTTTTGTCGGCGACAAATGCAGATCTTTAACCAGCAGAGGGCGAATCGACTGCATTTTTCAGCCCTCAGACACTCCCTCTTCCTCCCTTCTCTGCCCCTGGGAAATTAATTTACTAAGCTCTTCAAATATAGACGAAGCTGAGGAAGGTGTTGTGGAAGGCGAGCAGCGCACAGGACTTGGCAGAGTGCCCGCCCTGTCAGCCTTGGATGTGTGGCTGCGCCGCACTCCTGATGACATGCATTTCCTTGCTTGGGGCTGCAGAGGGGATTGCAGGGATTGTTGCAGTAGAAGGCGGGGATGAAAAGCACCCTCATCCCCAGACGCCATAGATATTTAGGATCACTAGCTTCAGAGAACTGAGAGGGCCAGAGGTAGCCTAGTAAAATGAATGTCAACTATGAAGGTGGGAAAGAGGAAATAAACCGTTTGCGTCTCAGGGCCAATACTCAGTGAGCTAGAACAATAACCAAAAGGGATGGGGCAGGGGGTGGGGGTGGTCTCTGCTCTGGCTTTGCCTCTCTGGGAAGAAAAATTGGAGAATGAGGAGTAGGGAAAGGGAGCGATGAGAACAAAGACTAAAAGTTTGGCTGAGTCATCTTTAAAAGACAAGCAAAGCAAGCCAGCCCAAGGGAAGAGACAATGAAAGCAAGCCTGCCAGAATGCAGATCAGAGCAATAAAGCATGCTGTACAACGTTAATTTATTGTTGGGCGGAACCCTCCTCATTCTGGAGGGGCATACCACTTGCTCCAGAGGGATGATTTACTTTGTATTCTAAGACTTTGCAGAATCCCCTGGGCAGGCAGCCAGAACTCCCATTAATTCAGCATGTCCTTTCTCCTTCACATATTTATGTCTTAGAATTCATCTAACTCAGTTTCAAACTAGTAAAATTAATTTTTTTCTGGAGGCATTAAATTTTATGCAGTATTGCATTTTCTCTCCCTCAGTCATTAAATTCCTGTAGTGCTTCTGTTTAAAGGACACCATTTTATTAATAAATTCAATTCATGAGATAGTATTATATTCCCTTGGAGTTGGTATTGGAGAGGACAAGAGTAAGATATCTTAAGATAGATCAACACTTTTTGGAATGCATGATTTGACTCATAGTTTCATGACCAATTTTACAGGTAAATTGCACTGTCGTGGTGTTTTGCAGCACACCTGTGTTTCTGTAGCATTTCCCCTGTAAAAGAGCACTTGTAAATTTCCAATGCATACACCAAAATTTATTCATGTTGTTTCAAGATCCAAACAAGTGCTTAGTATTGACTAATATAATTTCCCCATAGAAACAAGAATTATCTTTTTAAAATCTAAGTACTAAGTCAGTGAGCAGGCATGTAATGAAAGAGAATATCCAAATAGCCAATAAGCATATGAAAAGGTTTATAACATCCTTAACTATTAAAGAAATGGAAATTTAAGCCACCACATCGAAAAGCCTGTATCTATCCAAGAGCATGGCTAAATAAATAAACAATAAAAGCTGACATTTTCAAGCCTTGGAAAGGATAAAGCAGCTCCAGCTATCACACAGTACTGATGGAGTGTAAATTGTTACAATCACTCTGGAAAGCTGGCAGCATTTACTAAAGTTCAATAAAGCATACCCCTAGATATGCACTCTTAGGTATATATCCAATAGAAATGCCTACGTGTATGTACAAAAAGACATAGACAAGAATGTTCATCACAGCTCAAACCTAGAAGCAATTCAAAAGAACCTCAATAGTTCAATGGATAAAGATGTTGTTGTTGCCATATACAGAAACATACACAGCAATGACAATTTTTTTTAAAACTACTACATACAACAATATGCATCAGCCTCACAGACATAATGCAATATTTAGCAGGAAAAAAATCAGAAACAAATTTTTATATGATTCTATTAATTTAAAGCTCAATAACTGCATAGACTACCCTAAGATAATTAAAGTGAGGATAGTGGTTGCTTCGATGGAGATAAAGACTGGAATGGGGAATGAGGGAGGCTTCAGGATTTGGTAATGTTCTATTCCTTGATCTGGGTGGCAGTTACATGAGAGTATTCACTGCAAACAACTATTAAACTGCACACTATGATTTGTGCATGTTAAGTATGGTTTATTACAATAAAAATATACTAAAAAATTTTACTGATACAAATATTTGTATGTATTTATGGAGTACATGTGATATTTTGTTTAAAAGACATAAGACAGATTCTGTTGCACCCATGCTTAAAACAATTCAATGTCTTCCCATTGCATTGAGAGTAAAATCTGGATTCCTTAATATGGCCTATGAGGCCCTGCATAAACAAATTCTATCTAAATTTCCAATCTTATTAACCACTTCCTCCCTCAGTCACCACACGTGAATTACTCTGACCTTCCAACAGTTTCTAGAACATTAATCAATCTCTTTTCAGTCTTGGGGCCCTTGAGCTTGCTGTTTTCTTTACCTGGAATGGGTTATCACCAGCTCTTTGCATAACATGTTCCTTCTAATCTGTCAACTCAGATTAATGACATCTCTTTAAAGAAGCTATCTTTGACTCCCATCTAAAATCTCTGTGTTATTTTTCTATTTGCTGCTGTGACAAATTGTCACAATGTTAATTTCCCCTTGCTATGTAATACATTCACAGGCGTCAGGACCAGGATGTAGGCATCTTTAAAGGGGACATTATTCTACCTGCCACAGTGCACTTCTTTTATTGATTACAGCATTATGCTTATTTCAGTAGAGCACTAATCACAATTTTATTTTTTTTATTTTTATTTTTTATTTATTTTTGAGACAGAGTCTCTCTCTGTCTCCCTGGCTGGAGTGCAGTGGCGCGATCGCGGCTCGCTGCAAGCTCCGCCTCCCAGGTTCATGCCATTCTCCTGCCTCAGCCTCCCGAGTAGCTGGGACTACAGGCTCCCGCCACCACGCTCAGCTAATATTTTGTATTTTTAGTAGAGGCGGGGTTTCACCGTGTTAGCCAGGATGGTCTCGATCTCCTGACCTCGTGATCCACCCGCCTCAGCCTCCCAAAGTGCTGGGATTACAGCCTCCCAAAGTGCTGGGATTACAGGCGTGAGCCACTGCACCCGGCCTACTAATCACAATTTTAAATACTTTTATATATATTTACTTGTTCACTGTCTAACTTCTCCACTCTAATGTAAATTCTAGTGAGAGCAGAGACCCTATCTGTCCTGTTCTCTTCTGTTTTCCTGGTGCTTAGCATGATACCTGGCACATTGTAGCGGTTCAGTAGGTATTTGTGGAAATAATAAGTAAATTATTAACGTTTAGCCTCTGCTTTGATACTTAACAGCCCTATTTGCTTTTTATCGTTCTTGCTCATATAAAAATAAATATTATGTCTCAGTAGTAGAGAAATTTCTGAAGAGATATTAGCATAGATTTTTTTCAAGTTCTCCATCATACTAACTCACTATAAAAAATCATGCCTACAGATATAGGCCCATATATGTCACATAGGCCTATATCTGTAAATTGATTGTAAAAATTTACACTCCACTATATATATCTTCATATATGTATATACATATATCTTTGTAATATAACTTTATGTTTTATTGGAGTTAAAAGGATAGTTCATAAATTGCCACTTCATGGAAAATAGCACATCACAAGACTAATGCAGCTGAAGCAAAAGTAATCTAGAATAAAGAGTTGGAATTTGTTACAGTCACATGAGAAAAAATATGGTACATGGGGCTCTAAGTATGATACTATGATGTAGCTAGAAAAACAGTTATCTGTCATCAAATAATCATTGCTTATTTCTCTTTTGCCAGGTTGTAATACCAGATACCAGAAAATTTAAAATACTTGGTAATTTATTCATTTATTCAGCAGATATTTATTGAGCACCTATGAAGTGCCAGACACTAGACTCTGGGCAAAAGCATGAATAATATATGGTATGAATTATTAGGGAACACCTGCCTTTAGGGAGCCCACAAATAGATACACAATATTATATGAAATAGTGGCAAACGTTATAGAGGAGAAGGGGGATGATGAGAAACCAATTAAGGGTTTTGAATGGAGATTTGATTTACATTATGAAAAGACAAGTCTGGCTGTTATATGGGTAGAAGAAGGGAAATTCATTAGAAGGTCATGGCAATAATGCAGGCCAAAGATAATGGTAGTTTGTACAAGGGTGGGAGTGCTGAAGTTAAAAAAATTGATTGGGTTTGGAGCATAATTAAAAAAAAATTGGCATGATTTCATGATGGATCTAATGGAAAATGAAATAATAAAAGAAAGAATGTTCTCTGTTTTGAATATCTTAGTGATTGGTGGTGTCATTACTAACATGGGGAAAGTTAGGGTTAGTTTCGGAATGGAAAAATCAACAATTTTATTTTGGACATGCTAAATTTGAAATGCTTGTTAAATATCTAAGTCATATCAAGTGGGCAAATGAATATTTGGATCTGGGGACTTAGAGGAGATACCATATGTACAAATATGAATTTTAAAGTAAAGATTAGGAAAACTATAAAGCAATGAAATGAGGTCACCTGGAAAATTCATGTAGATAGAGAAGATGGTGAATCCTAACACACATCAGCTTTAGAGGTCTAGAAAATGGTTCAAAGAAGCCAGCAAAGGAGACTGAAGGAGGGAATGACCAGTGTGGTAGGAGGAAATCCAGGAAAGAATGTCCCCTGAGAGCCATGTGGAAAAACTGTTTTAAGAAGGAGCTTTAGTTTAGTAAAATGAGACTTGAGATAGAAAGATGTAAGCCTCTTGTGACCTTGGCAGAGCAGATTCAATGAAGTAGTAAAATAAAAACCTGATCTAATATGATAATCCATTATGAAAATATTACAGAGCTTGAGTTCATTTTAAATAATGCTACTCAAAGTAGAGGTCATATGAATTGCTAAGATTGATGGTCTATATGCATATAATTAATTAACTTCTAAATTCACAATTTCTTAATATTAGTAGATCAAAGTATATAGATTGTTTTACTGTAATGATGGCTTCCTAAAGGGAATACTGAGTCATGATTTCTTCATAGCTCTGAAGATACTATTTAATTCTATGATTTATAATAATGAAAATAATAGTTTTAAATTCTTCCCTTCTTCTGAGATATTACAAATACCTACTCTGGACCTCAAAATAGAAAAATAAGCTTTCTTCATGAAGAGCTCTTTGTTGAATGTCCTATGTTTCTGAGGACTCCATGTGATGCATTGATGTTTGCAAGCGAGTTATTTGTATTACTTGTGTTTGTACCATGATGAGGCTGTTTCCAATAATTGTTGTAATTACTAGGTCTCCTAATCTTGCAAATTGTCCACTCTACAAAGCTCATGTCCATTCTATGGGCCCAGTAAAGGAGCTTTAGAATACTGTCACCTGAGCCAGCTCTTTTTCACAGCATTGTACAATCAAGGGACTTCTCTTCTAAAGACTGGTTTTTACCTAACACTCGATCACCGCTATAGTCATTCAGTTACTAAATATTATTAGGCATCTTCTACGTTTGGCCTCTCCTGGAGTCAGAAAATGTAATGTCGAATGAGATGGATCCCATCCTAGCCTCACAAAACTTAGATCCTAATGGGTAAGACAGACAAAAAAATTGTTACGACAAATATGTTACAGACCGCCAGGATAAGAATACAGGGTAATAGAAGAACTCAAAACTACAGATGGGAGATGGGAGGCTGGGAAAGGCTGGGCTCTGAAAGATGAACAGTTATCTAAGCAAAGAGGAAGGAAAACAATTGTCAAAAGCGAGTACAAAGATTTAGAAGCAATGAAAGGATAGTGCATTTGAAGAACACTGTGGAAAAGGGAATAAAATTTATCATTATTTTTCTCTCCTTTAAGGTGACTTGCCTTAATATGTCTTAGTGAACTTCAAACCACCTTAAAAATTGATTATTCATTGTCAAATTTTATTTTTTGCCTATAAAGGCTATTTATTTTTATGTAGTAATCAGTATTCATTAGCTAATAAATATTATGATAGTGCTTATCTATTAGCTAATATTTCTCTAATTATTATATAATATATAAATTATAAAAATATATGATATATAAATTATAAATATATTATATAATATATAATAATTAGAGAAATATTAGTTAATACAGATAAGCACTATCATAAGGTGATAATCAGTTTTAGCAATATTTTTGAAATTCTTTTCAGATAATTTTGGAACATTTTAAAAGTATTATTCTCTAAATCTTCCAAGATTGCCTAACCACTCCAATTGTTCATTACTTCACTCTCATGAGGCTCTAAGGGGTTTCTGTACAGATTAAGCGTTTCCTCTTATTCCAATTCCATAATATGAATCATGATGAATATAATAATTTATCAAGAAATATTTAATAAGTGATGCTTTATTTCTAATATGCTCTGAGTATAACACTGAAAGAAATTCAATTTTTCTAAGATTTAATAAACTCAAGATAACACCTAACTGATGATTTATCCTCTTATTATTCCTGGAAATCTGAGTGTGGAAGAGGTAAATGAAAGCAGGTAATTAGATGTTATGCAGAGTTTAAATTATAATATTTTTTTCTGTGTGAAATTGAAGAGATACCCAGTATAGTTTTAATTTTATATATAAGGAAACTGAAGACCAGTAAAGTAGAATGTCCAATATTACACCTCAAGTTAGCAAAACAAAAAGTCCTGGAAATCAGATTCTGACTCAAGTCTAGTGCTTTTCTCATTATAATATCTTTGTTCTCATTTTTTCTTTTTCTTTCTTTCTTTCTTTCTTTTTTTTTTTTTTTTTTTTTTGAGATAGGGTCCCACTTTGTTGCCCAGGTTGAAGTGCAATGGCATGCATGGCTCAGCAGCCTAGAACTCCTGGGCTCAAGCAAACCTCCTGCCTCAGTCTCCCAAGTAGCTATGACTACAAGTGCGTGCCATCAGACCTGGCTAATTTTTTTTTTTTTTCTGGTAGAGACAGGGTCTCACTGTGTTGCCCAGGCTGGTCTTGAACTTCTGGCCTCAAGTGATCCTCCTGTCTTGGCCTCCCAAAGTTTGGGATTATAGGCATGAACTACCACACCTGGTCTCAAAGTGCTTTTGATCTTTAAAAGTTTGAGGGCCACCGCTTAGAAATCCATTTGTTTAGTCAATAAACAAATATTTATAAAGGACCTATGATATTTTAGGATCATTCTAGGTATTGGGGATACAGTAATGAATGATCGACAAAAATTTCTGCTTTCTAGGAACCGGAGAGATCATCAGACCACTGATACCAACTGGGATATTTATAGGACTGGATACATTTGAATTTCAGGTATGTGCACATGTACGTGTGTGTGTGTATTCAGTTTGTTTCATTTACATTTGAGTATATGAAGATATAATTTCCATGCAATAAAACTCATTATTTTAAGGGGTACAGTCTGACAAGTTTTGACAAACATACATAGTCATTTAACTACCACCACAATAAAAATATATATTTTCATTACCCCAAAAAGTTCTTTCATGCCTCTTTGTATGTAATACTTTACCCCACCTGCAGCTTCTGATAAAACTGATCTGATTTCTATCCCTGTTTAAATGGAGTCATATAGTAGGTACCCTTTCGCAGCAAGCATTTTTCATTTAGCATAATGCTTTGAGATTCATCCACCTTACTGCATGTATCAGTAGTTGGTTCATATCTGTTCGTCTCCAATGTTCAGTAATTGAGCTTCAGTTTTCGCATCCTAACTGAGCACAAAGACCAAATGAAAAGATTTCGAATCAACTAGTGTAGGAAGTCTAGTAGGAGATTCTCCTTCATCAAACGAGAGACCCTGAGATGGGTCTCTTAGTGTTAAGTGAACTAGATATGACTTCCACCCAGGGACTACCAAAAAACCCTAACTGAAAAACCTGACTGTTCCTGAGACTAACTAACTGTAGGGGCAGGATGATGGGGAATAGGGATCACCACTAGGGATCTGGAACCACTTCTGGTTTTCGTGTAGTTTTTTTTTTGTTTTGTTTTTCCTTAATTGAAATACTTTATCTTATTTTTTAAATTTTTTATTTTTGTGGGTACATAACAGGTATATTATTTATTCTCACGTAGTTTTGAAGCTTGTATTCAGTGGACATGGATAATTGGGAAACAGAAACAAAACATCAAGTTGAAAATATAATTTTATGTTGATCTCACATTTCTAGTACCCCTGGAGCCTGGACAAAGTAAGTACATATTATTTCTAGAATAATCCACCTTTATCGCAGGCTTCAAATAATTTCTAAATATAGAATTCTAAGGAAAGTGGGCGATTTACCATAAAAAACCAATGTAACAAGATACTAGATTGAGATCCAGCAGAAATAAAAACAACTGAAGCAGGCATACAGTGACTTCAGATAATGAAATTATTGAATACAATATAAAAAGATTATATTTAATATATTTAAAGAAATAAAAGACAAGTTTGAAAATAAGCAGAGGGAAAAACATCATGGAGGAATGAGCAAGCATATTTGGATGAAGAACACTTAAAACTTCTACAAATACAAAAATGTAATGAATAAAAGTTTAAAATTCAGTTAGTAGGTTTAAGAACAAATCAGACATGAATGAAAAAGAATAATAGACTAGAAGACAAGCAGACTGTAAGACAGAAAAGAGACAGAGATTATAAAAAGAGTTTGAAAGACATAGAAAATGGAGTGAAATGATAAACATAGGTATAATTGCAGTATCTGAACTATAAAAGAGGAGTAGAAGCAATATTTAAAGAGATAGTTAATTAGAATTTTTCATAATACCAAATCACAAATTCAGAAACCAAGTGAATCTCATATAAAATAAAAACAAATTAACACATACGTACAGCATAGTATAACTGCAGGACAGTGAAGATGAGAAAGATTATCTTAAAATAGATATAGAAGAGAGATTTATTTTAAAGTAGTGACAGACTTCAGCACCATAGGAAAGGTAAATTTTTAAAAAAATTAAAAAAATAGGATGGGTGCTGTGGCTCATGCCTGTAATCCCAACACTTTGGGAGGCCGAGGTAGGTGGATCGCTTGAGGTCAGGAATTCAAGACCAGCCTGGCCAACATGGTGAAACCCCGTCTCTACCAAAAATACAAAGATTAGCCAGGTGTGGTGGCCAGTGCCTGTAATCCCAGCTACTTGGAAGGCTAAGGCAAGAGAATCGTTTGAGCCTGGGAGGTGGAGATTGCAGTGAGCAGAGATTGTACCACTGAACTCTAGCCTAGGTGACAGAGTAAGACTGTGTCTCAAAAATAAATAAATACATAGTAAATAAAGTAGTGACAGACTGAGAATGAACTCAGCAGCAAAAGAGGAATGTTAAGACAATGGAATGATATTGTCAATGTTCTGATATAAAATAAAGTTAATCTAGAATTCAAAGCCTAGCATAAACATGGAGAAACCCCATCTCCACTAAAAATACAAAATTAGCCAGGCGTGATGGTGCATGCCTGTAATCCCAGTTACTTGAGAGGCTGAAGCAGGAAAATCGCTTGAACCCAGGAGGCGGAGATTGCTGTGAGCCGAGCCATTGCACTCCAGCCTGGGCAACAAGAGCCAAACTCCGTCTCAAAAAAATTAAAAATAAAAATAAATTCTCAAAAGCAAATATGAAATAAAGACATTTTCAGACTCCAAAAGACAAGTTTACCACCAACAGACTATACACTAAAGCAATTCTAAAGGTTACACTTTAGGCAGTATCTCCTTTTTAAGGCTGAATAATAGCCCATGGCATATATTTGTATCACGATTTCTTTGTTCATCAGTCAATGGAAAATTCAGTCGTTTCCATACTTTGGCTCTTATGAACAATGCTGCAATGAACATGGGAGTGCAGATATCTCTATGAGGTTATGATTTTATTTTCTTTAGGTATACATCCAGGAGAAGAATTGCTGGGTCATATGGCAGTTCTATTTTTAATTTTTTGAGGAACATCCATACCGTTTTCTTTAATGGCTATACCAATTTACATTCCCACCAACAGTATACAAGTGTCCCTTTTTCTCTAAATTCTTACCAACACTTGCTATCTCTTGTCTATTGGATAATAGCCATCCTAAGAAGGAGATACTGCCATTTACAACAACATGGATGAAACTATGGGACATTATGCTAAGTGAAATAAGCCAGATACAGAAGGAGAAATACTGCATGATCTCACTTACATGGAGAATCTAGAAAAAAATCAAATCCAGGCCAGGCATAGCGATTCACACCTGTAATCCCAGCACTTTGGGAGGCCAAGGCAGGTGGATCATCTGACGTGGGGAGTTCAAGACCAGCCTGGCCAACATAGTGAAACCCCGTCTCTACTAAAAAACTACAAAAATTAGCCAGGCGTAGTGGCGGGCGCCTATAATCTCAGCTACTCGGGAGGCTGAGGCAGGAGAATCACTTGAACCCGGGAAGCTGAGGTTGCAGTGAGCTGAGATCATGCCACTGCACTCCAGCCTGGGTGACAGAGCGAGACTCTGTCTTAAATAAATAAGTAAATAAATGAATGAAACATAAATAAAAGAGAAAATGCCATCATGATTATGTAGGAGAATAGGAGAATGTCCTATTCTTAGGAAGTGTATGCTGCTTTATTTAGCAGTGATGTGTCATGTCCAAAACATATTTTGAAATGGTACACCAAAAATTACACAAAGAGGAAGGAAGAGAATGAAGGATGGAAAGGGAGAGAGGGAAGGAAAGGGTAAGAGAGAGAGAAAGAGAGAAGCAAATGTGGCCAATGTTAAATGGTGAATCTTGATGAAAGTAATATAGAGGTTTATTTTACTATTCTGTCAACTTTTCTATAGGTTTAAACTTTTTAAAAAAAAATAAAATTGAGCATTGCAATAATCTCTTCAGGACAAGTACTAATTTCTAAAATGAAGAATAGTGGTTTCAAATGAAGTCATCTGAACCTACAGCCAAGTAGCTATGAGTACTAATTGTTTAAATATAATTATCTTAAAACTCGGGCTGGTTGCAGTGGCTCACACCTGTAATCTCAGCACTTTAGGAGGCTCAGGCAGGTGGATCACTTGAGGCCAGGAGTTCAAGACCAGCTTGGCCAACATGGTGAAACCTCATCTCTACTAAAAACACAAAAATAAGCCAGACATGGTGGTGTGCATCCATAATCCCAGCTACTCGGGAGGCTGAGACATGAAAATCACTTGAACCCGGGAGGTAGAGGTTGCAGTAAGCCAAGATCACACCACTGCACCCAGTCTAGGCAACAAAGCAAGACTCTGTCTCAAAAATATAATATGATATAATATAATATAATAATTTTAAAACTATAAAAAAGAAATTAGAGGAGGAATTAGAGATAGTCAGTATAGGGAACACGTTCAAGGAATTTTTTGTATAAAGAAGAGAGAAATGTGCAATAACTGAAAGGAAAAATGAGGTCAATAAATAGTTATTTTAAGATGTGAGAAATAACATGCTTGTATTGTGATGGTAAAGATCCAGTAGAAACGAGAAAATTGATAATACAGTGGTGGTAGAAAGCAATGTCCTTGAGTACATGACACAGAGAGTTCATCTAGTAGTCACAGAACATAACGTAGAGTACAAGAGAACAAAGGCAGGTCAGTAGGTCAACAAGATAAAAACTTATGGGCAGCTCCTATGATCATTTCATTTATCAAATGTATTCAAAGTTAGATGTTCTACTGATGGAGGAGTGGGAGGAGTGCTGAAAGTTGGAAAGAGTCCAGAACGTAGGAATCAGTCAAGGTAGGATGAATGCAGATGAGAGAGTAAATGGGCTAGGAAAATACTATACAATTGCCAGACAACATTAAGGGCCACTTGAGATTTGTAATTACAAATGTAAAATGAGAACAGCTAGCAATAATGTGATGTTTTTCTCCTGTTACATTAACATATGTGAATACAAGCCTGATGTGGGCAAAGTTTTAGGTTTACAAGTCTTTGAATTTATAAATCTAGTTTTTGATTTATGAAGCTTTGGATTTTTATAAGCAAGTATATTAAAGTGAGGGAGGGTCATGGATTTTAAGGTATATAAAATGGAGTGATTACAATGATTGACCACAGACTTTTCACTGGATAAGAAGAATTAGGACATGAAGTGGTGGGGAAGATGAAAAGATGGTAGGACTAATAGATTTTATGTATTGAAATGATTGGCATTATTTTCCAAGTTAGGGTTTTAGAGGGAGTAAGCTGGGAAAATTGTAGGGGACAATTAGAAAGTTTGATGTTTGAAATTGATACTGAGAAATTAGCAAAGTGTTGCAGTCACTGATAACATAAAGATATTTGACCTTAGATGGGAGTAGGTAGCTGAGGTCAGTAGAGTACTGGGTAATTCAAGGAGAGAAGGTCAAGAAATGGAGAAGGTAGGCTGTTAGAAGAAACATCTATGTGGATATTGAAATCACCAAGAATTATGTTTAGAATAATACTGGAGAAGATGATGAGCCAGCAGTTAAAATCATCAAGAAATGACAGTGAGTGACATGGGATCAGGAGATGACTGCTACAAGGAGAGGTAGTGGGTGTTAAAATTTGACGACATGAGATTCTAAGCTGAATGTTGTTAGGCAGAAAGGAGGTAGGGAGATCTGGAAGTGGCAAGGTAGGGCGATATGGAAGTGGCAAGTGGTAGGGTGATCTAGAAGGAGCAGGGAAGATAATTTCTTATTTCTAGGCCCAGTGTTATAAAGGCTAAGGAAAAAATCACAGCTACATTTTGAGAAGAATAGTGGAAATAATCTCCTTAGGGAGAACCAGTGTTCAGTTTAAAAAAAGGAAGCAAATTTTTAGAAAAGAGGCTGCGGACATAGGGAATTTTGCTGATGACTGACCACAGGGCATAATACAAAGACTTCAGAAGTTAAGGAAAGACAGAAATAGTGTTTAAAAAAAAAAAAGTCTACAGAACAACATGGGATTTACTCTCTGAGTGAAAGGAGATGGTCAGGGAATTCTGAACTTTTGGGAACTAGCATAAACCATGACCTTAATGTTGATGGTCACATGGTGATGGTAAGGCCATAAGTTGGGGGTGAAGGATTTGGATTGTATAACAAATATAAAGAATTCTGGGGCTCTCGCTAGCTAAAACTGATGCTTTCCTTTAAGCCCGGGGCCGCATAGAGACTGTGTTTGACCTGTGCCAATGCAGATATGGAGACCAGAGAGAAGGCAGTTGCTGTCTGGTGTGAGTTTCTTTCCATCTGTCTTGGATGTTATCCATAAATGGAGGAATCAAGTTTCTGGCTTTGTACCCTTTTTGAAAACAAATTTATTCCTGAAGCCCATGCTTCTCAGATGATCAGAATATTGGGATGATAGTTGTGCTGCTGATGCTGCTAGCTCTCATGTGGGGCAGTAGCCTGAGAAAACCAAAGGGCAATAAGCATGACTGAAATTTAGCACTGAGCTGAAGAGTATTCCTGTTTTCCTATGGCTAGGTTGGGTACTCTTGAAATATGGAAAGTTCAGTTAGAACCTCCCAAATGAGTTTTTTTTGAAGTTTAAAAATTCACTACTTTTTATCACCAAGATCAGAAACACAATGGCCTAATCAGTAACTGTGGACATTTTGAAACATCCTAATATTTAAGAGGAAATTAAAAGTAAGCCTTGCTTACTATCAGTGTTAAAAATCACAAATAGACACACACATACTGAATCACTGTAATAACTCCCTGGTCGTAGTTCACTGAGTTTCTGCAGATTCAATTTGGCATCAAATAACAGCCCATTCTTCTCTGCCACAGTGGTCATTTGGAGCTGATGAGGAGAGAGATAGCACTTTAGCTGCATAGAAGAAGAAAGAAGTGCTCCAAGGTGACATTTTGTTTTGAAAGAAGTGTGGAGATGTCAGTTTGTCGATCTGTTTTTATAAACAACACTTACCAAAATTGGAGACTTTCACCATAGTATCTTTTCTTAAACCAACTTAATTAATTAAGGGTTAAGATACTTGAATTTGCCTTTGGTTATGTCCCTAACACCTAAAAGTCATCAAATTATTCTTACTTACAATTTCCTCATCTATGCAAGTGAAAAATAAAACTGCCTGAAAGCATTAAAAGGGATTTCCGAGTCATTGCTGATTTGAAACCGGGGTGCTGCAACTTTAACCTTCAAGATAAGCATGTTCACATCTTCAATTCCAGGCCTTGGCTAACATGCAAGACAAGCAAGCTGCTCACAGAAGAGACCTCACTTATGCAAAGAAGGCAACCAGAGGTAGATGCCAAATTCAAAGTGGGACGTTGTAAGTAATGATTACAAAATGGATTAGGTTCCTAGAAGGACATGATGTGTGTACCAAGAGGGATGAACAACCTTTTGTTAAATAGCATGCTAAGATGATGACAGGAATTTAGTTCACCTTGGTACCAATTCACCTAAAGTCAATTCTCCTGATGCCAATTTACCCTAATTAATTCATCTAAAATTATCATTTTCTAGAGCAATGGTTCTCAATCCGAGCTATGCACTGAGTGATTCTAACCTGGGGAATTTTTCAGAACAATGCCCAAGCCACAACCCCAGAGATTCTGATTTATTTGGCTTGTAGTAGAGCCCAGGCATTGTCACATAAAGTGTAAGATATCAGTTAGATGTAAATTTTAGAGAAAACAAATAATATTTTCATATAAGTATGTCCCAAATATTGTATAGGAGATATTGCACAAGACATACTTAAAGTAAAAAGTTATTTGCATTTATTTGAAATTCAAATTTAACTGGACATCTTATGTTTTCATTTGTTAAATGTGGCAACTCTGTAACTCTAGATTTAGCCAGGACTAACAACCACTGCTCTAGTGTATATAGGTCTTATAAACTGGCCTGGGTTTATTTAATGCTTTCCAAATAATTTTTCTTCTCTTTTTTTGAGACAGGGTCTTACTCTCTCACTCAGGCTGGAGTGCATGGCACAATCTTGGCTCACTGCAACCTCCGCCTCCCAGGTTCAGGTGATTCTTGTGCCTCAGCCTCCCAAGTAGCTGGGATTACAGGTGCGGGCCACCACACCCAGCTAATTTTTGTATTTTCAGTAAAGAGGGTTTTTGCCATGTTGCCCGGGCTGGTCTTGAACTCCTGGCCTCAAGTGATCCACCCACCTTGGCCTCTCAAAGTGCTGAGATTACAGGCATAAGCCACCACGCCTGGAAAATTTTGTGTTTTTTTTTTTAAGTATACTTTTCCCATTTCTAGGCAGCTAAATTCATTTTTCGGCTGTTAGTTTCTAAAGGACTGTCAAACGTGTTTTATTTTTATATTTCTAATAAAGATTTATAATATAAATATTTATAATACATTAGATAGGTATGTAATAAATATTTATAATATATAGTATATTTTGATTTATCTTATATAACCCTTTTGAGCATTTACTTCTTTTTGGCCGTTTGCTGTTATTTTATATTTCTTTGTGCTTTTTCTTATTAATTTGTAGGAATTACTTATATTTATAGAAATTAGTCATCTGATATGAATAAGAATTTATTTATTTATTTATTTATTTTTTTGAGACGGAGTCTTCGCTCTGTCGCCCAGGCTGGAGTGCAGTGGCCGGATCTCAGCTCACTGCAAGCTCCGCCTCCCGGGTTTACGCCATTCTCCTGCCTCAGCCTCCCGAGTAGCTGGTACTACAGGCGCCCGCTACTGCGCGCGGCTAGTTTTTTGTATTTTTTAGTAGAGACGGGGTTTCACCATGTTAGCCGGGATGGTCTCGATTTCCTGACCTCGTGATCCGCCCGTCTCGGCCTCCCAAAGTGCCGGGATTACAGGCTTGAGCCACCGCGCCCGGCCATAAATAAGAATTTATAATAGATTTATAATTTGACTTGGTTAAATTATAAATAATTTTATAGTTTATATAATTTATTTAAAAATTATAATAAATTTATAACGACTTATTCATGGTAATTTTTTAATGCAATTTTAAAAATTATATATGCAACATAAGTATTTTCTCTTCCAGAACTTCTTAGTATTCTGTTATTCTTATAAAATTTTTCCCCACTTTGAGATTATGTTTTAAAATTCGCCCATTTTGTGGCAGAGGCTATAACTCCAATATTCTGTCCTCTTTAGATAGAGAATGATTATTTCTAATGGGTCACATTCTTGCATCAGGTTGTGATCATGTGAGCATGTAATTTTTTGTTGTCTATTTGGCCAGTGAGAAATAAACAGAAATGTTAGGTGGGAATTCTGGGAAACCTTAAAAGACTTCTCTCTCTTGTTCCTGCTTCTGAAACGGCTGGAGATCTAGCAGCCATATTGAACTATGAGAGACCTTGATAATGTTCCACGCTAAGGGTGGCAGAACAGAAGATATGACCCTAGATCCTTAATGTCACAGTAAAGCTGCCTCCACAGCCCTGACTCCCTACATCCAGGCTTCTTTTTATATGAGGAATATAATTGCTATCATATTTAAGTCACTTTTATTTTGAATCTTTAAAAAATACGCTAACGTAAACTAATCCTAACTGCTACACCACATTTGCTCTTAATAGTTATATTATTTGTCTCTCTCTGTCTCTCTCTGTCTCCTGGTGTATATGTTTTACTTCATCTTGAATTTATTTTGGCATATAATTCTTTTCAATATTTTATTGCAGTAAAATACACATAACATTAACCATCTTAACCATTTTTAAATGTATAGTTCAGTAGTATGAAAGGTATGTATTATGTTGTACAGTCATTACCACCATTCATCCATAACTCTTTTCATCTTGTGAAATTAAAACACTGTACCCATTAAACAATAATTCCCCATTCCTTTCTCCCCACAGTCACTGGCAACAACCATTCTTTTTGTCTCCATGACTTTGACTTCTCTAATATTTCATACAAGTAGAATTATACAGTATATTGTCTTTCTGTGACTGGCTTATTTCAGTTAGCATAATGCCTTCAAGTTTCATTCATGTTGTAGCATGTGCCAGAATTGCCTTCCTTTTCTAAAGTTGCATTATATTCCATTGTATGTATATCACATTTGTTTTTTCATTCATCCATTGATGGACACTTGGGTTGCTTCTACATTTAAGCTATTGTGAATAATGCTGCTATTAACGTGGGTTTACAGATGTCTCTTTAAGACCTTGCTTTCAATTATTTTTGGTATATACCCAAAATTACTGGGTCCTACGGTAATTCTGTTTTTAATTTTTTGAGGATTGGTCATACTGTTTTCCACTGTGACTGTACCATTTTACATTCCCATCAATGGTGCACAAGGGTTAGAATTTCTCCACATCCTCACTAACACTTGTTATTTTCTGTTTTGTTTTGATGGTAGTTATCCACAAAACAAATGGCTACCATCAAAAGGATATGTGATAGCCAACCACATTCTGGGTGTGAGATGGCACTTCATTGTAGTTTTAATTTGCATTTCCCTGATCATTAGTGACGTTGAGTATCTTTTCATGTGCTTATTGGCCATTTGTATATCTTCTTTGGAGAAATGTCTGGTTAAGTCCCTTGCATTCTTTTTGTTTGTTTGTTTGTTTGTTTTTTGTTTTTTGTTTTTTTTTGAGACGGAGTCTCGCTCTGTCACCCAGGCTGGAGTGCAGTGACGCGATCTCAGCTCACTGCAAGCTCCGCCTCCTGGGTTTACGCCATTCTCCTGCCTCAGCCTCCCAAGTAGCTGGGACTACAGGTGCCCGCCACCTCGCCCAGCTAGTTTTTTGTACTTTTTAGTAGAGATGGGGTTTCACCGTGTTAGCCAGGATGGTCTCGATCTCCTGACCTCGTGATCCGCCCGTCTCGGCCTCCCAAAATGCTGGGATTACAGGCTTGAGCCACCGCGCCCGGCCTGCATTCTTTTTTTTTAAGACAGAGTCTGACTCTGTAGCCCAGGCTGGAGTGCAGTGGTACGATCTTGGTTCATTGCAACCTCTGCCCGGGAGAGGTTGCAATGGCTCAAGCCATCTTCCTACCTCAGCCTCCCGAGTAGCTAGGACTACGGGCATGCACCACCATGCCCGGCTAATTTTTGTTTTGTTTTTTTTTTTGTAGAGACGAGGTTTTGCCATGTTCCCCGGGCTGGACTTGAATCCCTGAGCTCAAGCAGTCTGCCAGCCTCAGCTTCCCAAAATGCCAGGATTACAGGCATGAACCATCACTCCCAACCTTCATTTTTTAATTGGGCTGTCTGTTTTTTGTTGTTGAATTTTTGGTGTTTTCTATGTATTCTGAAGGTGTTTATCCTTTTATAAAGTAATACATGCTAATTTTAAAAGACACAAGATGCATATAATCAGAAAGAAGATACAGACTTTGTACCACTATTTAAAAATATACATTAAGAATTTTGATATGTTTCCTTCTAGTCTTTTTTCTTTATTTTCTTTTCCTTTCTTCTTTTTTTTTTTTTCCCCTTGAGACAGGGTCTCACTCTGTCAACCAGGCTGGAGTGGGGTTGTGCAACCATAGCTCACTGCAACCTTGAATTCCTGGGCTCAAGGGATCCTCCCCTCTCAACCTCCCAAGTAGCTGAGACCAGGGATACACCACCAGGCCCAGCTAATTTAAAAAAAGTTGTTTTTTTTTTTTTTAAGAGATGTGGTCTCACTATGTTGCCCAGGTTGGTCTCAGACTTCTCAAGCGATTCTCCTGACTTGGCTTCCCGAAGTGCTGGGATTATAAGCACGAGCCACTATGTTGGGCCCAGTCTTTTTTCTTTGTATTTTACTTTATATAGCAAAGTACTTGGCTCATAATAGTTGCTAAAAAATATTGGTTGACTAATTGAAGTATGTATATTCTTTTACATGTTGATTTTTGCCTTTTAAGGACAACTTCATTAGTAGATGGAGCATAGGTTCATAACCATTATTATATCATTACTAATAAAAATGTAATGAAGATATTAGTGCATATGGCTTTGTCTAAATGTAATTTCCAGGAATGGAGAAAACACTTTAAACATCTTTAACACTTTGGGTGCACAATGACACAGTGTTGAATTTTGATGGGCATTAATAAATAATATTCCTCTTTGTGGCCAATATTTAAAGCAATAGAGGTATGAAACATAGAAGAAGGCAAATGGAGACCAAAATATCCTATTTATCACAATGAATCTCATATTAGAAATATATTTGTATCTCCAGGCAAATATGCGTCTTCTACAGACCTGCAGAATTAAACCCAGGGCAGGCCTCCCTGTCACACCAGCAAAAGTACAGCAGGAGCTCCGGGTGAGGAGTTTGATTCAAGAGGAAGAAAAGAGAACAGGAATGATTTATGCATGCCCAGTGTAGCCTTTCAGTTCATTTACCAGGTAAATCTTTTCCCCTAAAAAAGAGGGATCCGGTATAGAAAGGCTAGAAACATCAAGTCATCAGAGCTCCCCAAGAATGGAAAAAGGAGTGAAGAGAAAATGTTACTGCACATCTTTCTAAGAACTAAAAACTGGAATTTTAGAAACTTCTTAATAATGTAATAAGTAACAAATCGTATCTAATTGTTTCAAGTTTCTACTTTTGATTACTAATGAAGTTGAACAGTTGAACATTTTCCTCAACATTTAAAAATTCATTGGTGAATCATTTGTTCATATGACTTGGAACTTGAGTATTTTTCTTATCAATTTGTATGATTTCTTTATATAATTCAAATTATCTTTTATTGTACTTTCTGTTAACATTTTTGGCAATGTTTTGCTTTTTAATTTTAGGATATAAAATAAATGTATGTAATCAAATCTATTCCATTCTTTGTGCTTTAATTTACTGCCTTTAAGCTTAGAAAGTCTTTTTCCCCATAACGGACATGCACTTTTGTTTTACTCTAGTTCTTTATGGTTTAATTTATAATTATTTATTTAATCCAACTGATATTTTTGGGTTTTATATAGTATGGGTAAAAACTCTTTAAAGTCTGCCTTCAACCTACCTGCATTTCTAAGTTTTCTTCTTTTAGCCCTCTGTGTTCTCACTGACTCCATAGACAAGCAAAGAGACAGGGAAAGAAGTGAAAAAGAAATTAAAATTATGTGATTTTTGTTTTCTTAATTAGGAGGGAACAGTCATCTCTGCAAGCAATCAAGTTTCTGTAGACACTTTTCCTTTCTCTTATCGGTAGCCTAAGATGCACATGTTTTCTTTTTTCTTTTTTTAAGATGGAGTTTCACTCTTGTTGCCCAGGCTGGGGTGTAATGGTGTGATCTTGGCTCACCACAACCTCTGCCTCCCGGGTTCAAGCAATTCTCCTGCCTCAACCTCCCAAGTAGCTGGGATTACAGGCGCCCGCCACCATGCCTGGCTAATTTTTTGTATTTTTAGTAGAGAAGGGGTTTCATCAGGTTGGCCAGGCTGGTCTGGAACGTCAGGAGTTCCTGACGTTCAAATCAACCTCAGGTGATCCACCTGCCTTGGCCTCCCAAAGTGCCAGGATTACAGGCATGAGCTACTGCACCCAGCCAACACATGTTTTCTTACAATAAAAGTAACTTTGAAAGTATCCAGTATAAACTCTAAAAATGGAAGAGAAAAGATTATCAACTTACTTTTAAGGCATACAAATACCCTCAGAAAAGAGTAAACTTATGGTTTTATATGGCCCATATGAAATGCCTTGAATTGGAAAAATTAAATTGTTTCCTAATAAAATGTTAAGTAGACTTTAATTTTTTTAATTGTTGATTTTCTTAGTTGTTATTGGGAATTTCAACCATAACCTGACTCTCACTGGAGATGAGTAGATTACAAAGACATTCAATAAGGATAGTATGGGAAGAAGGTGAAGAAAAAGAATCATAGAGAGAGAAAAAAAAATGGTGAGGTGGGTAGAAAGAATCAATGGAGAAGAGAAAGAGTATAGGAAAGAGGATGAATTGGGGAACTGGGAGGAGAAGGAAAGAGACGAAAGAGAAAGAAACATAAATTAATCCTCAATCACTCAAAATGGGTTCAGGTGCCATATTGTCAACTTTTAAAAAATGGCTTATATTTATTTAGTGCTTCCTCTGAGCCTGACCCTGATCTAAGCTCTTTATAGATACTAATTATTTCAACTCAATTATCTTTTCTATATACCATTAGACATTAGTGTCAAAATTTACTTTGTTGGTATTATTAACTTGCATTACCAACTCTTTCAATAGATCTAAGACTGTAAAGCAGGCTTGAGGTCTGCTATATGGGAAGTTAATTATACTTCTATTAAGGTACCCAGGGAACTAAAAATAATGACATGTTGGCTCCTTTTCCAAAAAGTATGGATGACAAAATCTTGCACTCTCCTATTTGGCCATTATGAGGACTGAAGGGTGGAGCTCTAGAGCCAAGGCGTTTGGCCTACTGTACTTGATAGTTTCTAAGCTCCTGATCCAGCAAGTCCTCTGGGACACAGGCCTAATGCACTATGTTCCGTCTACTGAAATGTCAAGTCTGCATTTATTACAGTAATTATCCATTGCATGAATATATGGACTGAACATTGATTCTGAGATCACACATTGTAATCTATCTAATATATCCACTGGGCCAAATAACACTATCAATTTTTCACACTGTTTTAAAGCCAAATTTGCTGCTCAGATACTTAAAGGCACCTTGTATTCTGGTAAATAGTTGACACCATAAGTCAGATCAGTCAATTCATAATCTTTCGATGGAAGAGATGGAAAAAATGTGCATTTTTATGGTAAAGAAATGCAAATTAAATCATAATCTTTGATTATCATGTTTTCAAAGATAAGAAAGATTCTTAAGATCCAGCGTTGGGCAAGGTGTAGAAGAAATTCTCATAAACTTTTGGCAAGAGTATACTGCATTGCCAGAGGCCAATTTTGAAATATATACAGGAAGTTTAATGTATATATTTTCTACTTAGTAATTCTATTTTTTGAAAATTTTCCTGAGGTAATAACTGGACTTACACGCCAAATGTGGTAAAAGACTATTCATGGTAGTAAACATTTGAAAAAATCTTTATTGTCTATTAATGGAGAACTAGTTAAATAAATTATACTATAGCTATATCATGAAATACTAATACAAATAATTAAATGGATTTATATTTATGTGAAAAAAAGCAAGTTACAGAAAGTAAGACCAGTATGGTCCTTTAAAAACTGTATACATATTTACAGAAAAATGCATCTTCTCCATCTTGATGCTCTCGTTCATGCAAAGGGAACTTGGAGTCACACCCTTAACTTTGCCGTACCCCTTTATTCACTCCGCTTCAGGAGGTTTTAGGGACTTATTCGATTGGCAACTTGGGTAAAAATAAATGGTTAATACTTGGCTCAGCACTGCCTCTTTTCCTCCTGGAATTAAGCCTTCTGCTGGGAATAATAGTTCTTTTCTGTTCAACACTGCCTTTCTTGCCAGACACTGGGATTAAAAATTTGACTAATTCTGGGGTTCATCTAGCAGTCCCATTTGGCCCTCACACTAATCTACATTCTCTAACACATCTTTATTATTAATAAAAGGAATATTTTTGCCTTATTATGCCATTCTTTTGTCTTATTTATCAATTAATTCAGTACCCTGGACAAGAGGGAAGGCTGCTATTTATTGGGTCCTTTCAAGCACCCAGTTATAAATGCATGAAAAAAGGAATGGAGGAATAGATGCCAAACTCTTAATGGTGCCTCTCTGGAGATACTTCACTTGCTACTTTCCAAATTCTGGACATCTGTATGTATTATTTTTTTAAAAAATAAAAGCTTGTTTTACTTTTAGAATCAATAAAGG
Organism: Macaca nemestrina; assembly: GCF_043159975.1. Taxonomy (NCBI): domain Eukaryota; kingdom Metazoa; phylum Chordata; class Mammalia; order Primates; family Cercopithecidae; genus Macaca; species Macaca nemestrina. Next base: position 39,434,761 of record NC_092130.1, read on the forward strand.
GAAATCAATATTGATATTTCATCTTGAATTAAAAGATTAATAAAACACATATAACAATGAAATACTACTCTCTATATAAAGTTAATATGACCTCCCTAAATTGTACTACTTTTGGCACTCAAACATATAATGAAATGAGTATTGTCATTCACTCCTGGTGGCCTCTAGTTGTGCAGTAGAGTGGTAACAGGAGAATGACTGCCTTGTCATTGACTACCTGTGTAACATTGAATGAGTCATTGCCCTTTCTGTGAGCCTCAATTTTCTCATTTGTTAAATAAGTTTCCTTGGGGCCCTAAGTTTCTAAGATTCTGTACACTGATGTTTAATATACATCTGGGGAATATCAGCTATCAGCAAGCTATTAAAGTTGTCTCTAAGTATCTGATCTCCCTTTTTCTGAGAATTCTCCTTCCTACCCACAGTCCTCTGGCCCATGGCTGATGGGCCACCTGACTCAAGGTGATCCAATTAGTTTTTCTTTCCAGGAGGACGTTGGAACTAGGAATTAGAAACAGAACATATGTGGCCGGGTGTGGTGGCTCATGCCTGTAATCCCAGCACTTTGGGAGGCCAAGGTGGACAGATCACAAAGTCATGAGTTTGAGACCAGCCTGGCCAATATGGTGAAACCTTGTCTCTACTAAAAATACAAAAGTTAGCCAGGCATGGGGGTGGGCGCCTGTAATCCCAGCTACTTGGGAGGCTGAGGCAGGAGAATCACTTGAACCCGAGAGGATGAGGTTGCGGTAAGCCGAGATCACGCCATTGCATTCCAGCCTGGGCGACAGTGAGACTCCGTCTCAAAAAAAAAAAAAAAAAAAAGGAAAGAAAAATAGAAAGAGAACGTAGGTTTTTATGGGCCACTAGAACCTAGTGTGTATAAATTTAGAAGCTGTGGCAAAGAGAAGGAGAGGGAGCTGATCTGTAGAGACAGGGAAGAATGAAACAGATTAAGAGAGAGAATTAGAGAAGATAAATTTAAAAAGGAATTTTTCTGGCTTCCAAGTTACTGTTTCTGGTCCCTTCTGGAGGCCCAACCTTACTCCCATTCTTAGTTTCAATGAAACAAACTTATGTCCTTATAATAAATCATCCTTTTTAGCTTAAACTAGATGGTGTTGGTTTCTTTAACTCATATCCCAAGAATCTATTTTAAAATGCACATCTCTGTTAGCAAAAATGGTCTCATCTCATAGACCCTTGGCCCTATCATTCCAAATCTATGCAAATAAAGTACCTGAATGATCCTAATTTTATTTGTTTAGCCTGTGCAAGGCTTCCTCCCCATCCTATAAGCATCTCCAGGAAAGATCTAGCACTGCTACTGATCCCAAATATATGGACCACCCACCTATGTCCTAGCACTGACTTACCAGATGTCTGGTTGGGCTCTAAGCTAGTATACCACTGTGAAAAGTATGCAAGGAAGAATGGGACTTCCAGACTCCAAGATTTCTGAAAAATTGATCATAGGCTTGAGGAAAACCAAGAGGAAAGTGATCTGGAAAACTACAGCATTTGGGAAGAAATGTGTGCTATGTCTGGCTGATGAATTCTATTAACCATAGAGAATGGAATAAACCTGATTTAGGAATGCAGTTCTTTCTTTTTTCTTTCTTTCTTTTTTGTCTTTGAGACAGTGTATTGCTCTGTGACCGAGTCTGGAGTACAGTGATGTGACTGATTATAGCTCACTGTAATCTCAAACTCCTGGGCTCAAGCGATCCTCCTGCCTCAGCCTCTGAAAGTGTTGTGATTACAGGCATGAGCCACTGAACCCAGAATGGAATTATGTCTTGAAAGGCTGATTTAAGGGATAAAATAGTATCAATAATTTAATAAGGAAGATTTCCTGAAGTTTATAGCCAGATGGTTTTTTAACTGAGATTTTTCAAATACATGAATGGCTGCCTTGATTTTTGGCTGTCTTGGATTCATTACTTGACAAGCAATTTGTTTTTCTTAAAATGAAATAAGCTCCACTGGTACAAAGTGAATATGTCGACCCTCAGGTAACATGTAATAACCTAGAAAAAAAGTTAGATTGCTTTCTACCCAATGTTCAACCAGGTTATGTTAAAATATCACAGGTCTAAGCAAGTATTTGAATTGTCTTGAGACTTCCTCTTTCATGCATACCTTTCAATCTGTGATTGAATGGAGAAGTCTTTGGATGAAATGAAGCTCCCATGAAATTATTCTGGATAAGTAAATGAAAGCATATCTTTCTAATATTTTTCTGTTTTTCTTGTGAATGTCTGTCTCTGTTTTTCACCATTCATCTACAAATAGAGCCACAATTCATCATTGAATACTAGAAATGAGTGAGTTCCAGTAAAGGAATGTGATTATTGTGGAAGGAGTCACATAAAGTTCATAATAGTCTTCCAAACGTCCTTTTTGTAATACACCTAGACCACGTTTTATAAAGCTCAGGTACTAAACTTATCATTGCAAACGTGTTATTTTTGGTTTTGAGTAGCAAAAATCTGGAAAAATTAAATGCATTATGACATTACGATCTGGCATTATGTGGAATTTATACAGGAATTAAAAAGAGTGATGTAGAGTTGAACTGAAAAAAATCTTCACATTATTGTAAATTAAAAAAAAAATCTACAGGGCAACAAGCATGGCATCATTTTGTTTTTATATAAAAAAGAAAACAGGCTGGGCGTGGTGGCTTATGCCTGTAATCCTGGCACTTTGGGAGGCCAAGACAGGCAGATCACCTGAGGTCAGGAGTTCGAGACCAGCCTGGCCAACGTGGTGAAACCCTGTCTCTACTAAGAATACAAAAAAATTATCTGGGCCTGGTGGCACATGCCTGTAGTCCCAGCTACTTGGGAGGCTGAGGCAGGAGAATCGCTTGAACCCAGGAGGCGGAGGTTGCAGTGAGCTGAGATCATGACACTGTACTCTAGCCTAGGCAACACAGCGAGATCCTGTCTCAAAGAAAAAAAGGTAAACAACTATTTTTAAAACTATGTGTATGTGATATAAATGTGTGTGTATAGAGAAAAATGCAGAGAAACACATTTGAAATTGTTAAAATTGGATACCTGAGTAAGAGAGAATTGAAAGAAGATGGTGAGGAGATTAATAATTTTTCTTTACATATCTCTGGTTTATTTGATTTATTTAAAAGAATACATATTACCTTTTATAATAAAAATTCAATGTCACATAAACCTAAATAAAGTAAGTCTAGTGAAAGCAAACCCTAAAATGAGAACTGTTGTGTCAGTCCCCCATATGTTTATGCATCGGGTGCCAATTGTTTTCGCTCTGCTCTAAGACCAGCTACTGGCTGAGTGGTTGTCTGACTTGCTCATGTTCTTTGTGGATTGATGATCCCCAAGTCACCTGACAATTGTGTAATCTAACAAAATGCTGGACTTTATGTTTTCCACTACCTACTCTTTCTTATTTCTTTATGCAAAGTATACTCCATATTATGAAAGTAAATGCACTAGTGTCCAGCTCAGAGGAGCTTAAGTTCAAAGACAAGGTGATAGACTTCGTTAGGCAAAAAACTTTTAAGATTTCATACGTCAGCAGGCATTTCCCCATGGATCAACCCCAAGAGAAAATGGGACCCAGCAAACATTTTACCTGACTGATTAGAACAAAAAGGCTGCTATGTACCACTCTTAGGCACAATTTCAAAGGGAGGACAGCACCATGCTCATTCGCTAAAGCCCCCTCCTAGTTACAAGAGGAACCTATGTGCATGTGCATGTGCATATGCGTGTGTGTGCGCGTGTGTGCATGTGCATGCGTGTGTATGTGTGTGCACATGTGTGTGTGCGTGTGTGTGCATGTGTGTGTGTATAAAGCCAGAAGAAATTTCTCAGGTTGCAAGCTGTGTCCTGCCAGCCAACAGTCAAGGTAATTTGGGGGAAAATAACATAATCAGCTTTTCCCACAAGGAGAGAAAGCACATGAAAATATGATGAATTTGAGTCAAAGAGTGGCCAACTTTCCATTTCCATTTCCATTTCCTGGAAAAGCTCCAGGGACTGAAAGTCTTGAGGAAGTGTATCTGTAGTTTTGTTTACTTGTTTTTTTGTATCTCTTAATGTTTGCATGGTTTTAAAATCTAGATTTAACAGTAAAATTGCATTAGTGTTTGGTCAGTTACATTTGTACTTTAGATTGGGGTTTATAACTTAAATGTAATGTTTATAATTTAAACATAAAATACACTAACATGAGATCCTGACACTTACAATCTTACCTAGGAGCCTAAAATTCAACAGCCAAGGCTCTAGACACTTATTGGAGAATCTCATCCTTTAAAATTAGATCAATTGCAATATTTCTAAAGAGTGAATCTTGTACTCTGTATATGTGAGACTTATATCACGTAGCCTGGCCCTTGAGAAAGATGCACCTGTCTTGTCCTTTATTGCCTGTGAAATCCCAGGCGAGTCTGTGGGTAATTTGGCATTTCTGTTTTGCCCATCTGCTGAAAGAACTTGTTGGAGGTGACTCTTCTCTTTTTCTCTCAAGCTGTTGTACTTCAAACCCTTTGGTTTCTGGCTTTCAGATCACTGATAATTGAGGTGAAATAGCTGCAAACAGACTGGCCACTTGACTACTTAAGGACTTGATTATTATTATGATAGAAATAGGTAAGGAGTTATGAAACTTAATTCTTTTCCTCCTGGGGTGAGCAAAAGACTGGAGGAGTAAATAAAATATTTTTATTGCCAAGTCTATGTTGATTTACTTTGCCATCCCTCATTCACATTTTAGTAGTCAGTAGAAAAAGTTACCTGAATCTAATAGCTAAATCTCTGAAAAGCGGGTGAGGAAATGGAAGAAAAGGATTAATAATAATAATATTTATCGAGTACTGTGGTGTGGCCAGACCTGCTAAAAACTTTTCAAGATCACCTCACAAATCTATAAGGTCTGTATTATATTATTACCATTATAGAGATGACTGAAAAACTGAGAGCAGTAGTGGTTTGCCCCAAATTCCCCATCTAGTTAGTGGCACAGCTTATTTATAGAGTCCCTATAAATCCCAGTTAGCCTGGAACAGTCCCAGTTTACATCTTGAATCCTGAAGTAATAATGAATGGTATCTCCTGTTCCATTTCAAAAGCGGACTACACAAATTATATGGTCACTCTATCTCAAGGTTTCTTAATCTTGGTACTATTGACATGTTGGGCTGTAAGATTCTTTGTTGTAGGGGCTGTCCTGTGCATTGCCAGGTGTTTCACAGCATCACTGCCCTCCATCCAGTAGATGCCAGTACCACCCTCCACTTCAAGTAATGAAAAGCAACAATGCCTTCAGACATTTCCAAATGTCCCCAGGAGGGCAAAATTGCTCCTGAGAACCTACTGCATCTAAAGCTTATATTTATACAAATTTAACTACAAAAGGACAAAACAATCTATTTGTTACAACTGAACCTATGCAGTAGAGTGGCTGGCATATACCCTGTACTCAATAAAGTTATTTATTTTTGTAGAAATGGGATCTCGCTATGTGCCCAGGCTGATCTTGAACTCCTGGCCTCAAGCCATCCTCTGGCCTTGGCCTTCCAAAGTTCTGAGATTACAAGCACGAACCACTATCCCTGACCTAAAAGTCCATTTCTTTGGGGTGTCACTTGGCTTCCCAATTGTAGAGAGGTGCAGGGGCTAAACAAGTAATGAAAAAGATGACTAGAAGGGCTCTAATGATAAAAATTGGTTTGTTGTGGCTGGGCGCAGTGGCTCACGCCTGTAATCCCCGTACTTTGGGAGGCTGAGGTGGGCGGATCACGAGGTCAGGAGATCGAGACCATCCTGGTTAACACGGTGGAACCCCGTCTCTACTAAAAATACAAAAAAATTATCCGGGCATGGTGGCGGGCGCCTGTAGTCCCAGCTACTCGGGAGGCTGAGGCAGGGGAATGGCATGAACCCGGAAGGCAGAGCTTGTGGTGAGCTGAGACAGCGCCACTGCACTCCAGCCTGCGCGACAGAGCGAGACTCTGTCTAAAAAAAAAAAGAAAAAGAGAAAAAAAAGTTGGTTTGTCGCAATTCTTATTAGAGAAGACTAAAACAGTGTAACTACAAAGTAACACAGCAACCTCCTTGCTGCCCATTCTAATTATGTAAAGTTCGAATCTTGATTCCATTGGGGCTTTTGCCTTAGTAATCGACATAAAAGCTAACGTGATAGAGAGTGTTACAGTGAGTTTCATACTGCAGCAATCTTCTTAGTATTAATTGCTTATCAGTGTTCTATTTCCTCCTACTCTTATACTTAGAAATGACCACCATTTCTTTCATACCACCATTTTCATTTATTAGCAATAACAGAGGAAATACCAATAGCACCAATTCAAAATGAATCCACATGACGTGTTTTATCCTTACAGCTGTAATAACTAGTAACTAACATGGATTGGAAAGCACTTCGCAAATGTAAAAAGTGCTGTACAGATACATTATAATTATCATCATTAACAAATTAGCCCGATTCTCCTAGTTCAAAAGGCACGTAAGGTCAGATACATGGGCTTCAGTGGGGCAAAATGATCACAACCTACAATGTGGCAATGGTTCACATGTGTTGGCAACAAGTTTTACCCCATGCAATCCTGCAGAGCTGAAGTTACACACCCTTCAAAATATGGGAGAATGAAGCTAAAAGTAGACAAGACAGTTTTTTTTAAAATTTAATGCTTTTTTTTAAATAACAGACTCCTACTTCTTTTATATTAATGCCTAAATAGATAATTAATCAAACTTCTAAATTGTACATTATAACAAAATTAAAATGTCTTATTTAAGGTGACAGCAAATTTTAGTACTTTCTATGAGCTGATACTTCAGATACCATTAGAATTTCAAAGCATTCTGCAACTTCAAAGAGGTCAGATTGGTAAAATTTGTGCTTGCACACCCTCATGGAATATTGTCAGTATTCATTCCAAAATTGTTACTAGAACAAAACAGCTTTATCCATTCCCTTGCCAGCAGAAGTCTTGGCAAGAGATGGCTCTTGGTTGGACCATAAATAAAATTCCTTGAATCACCAGTATCTTGATTTAAGAAAGAAATTTTTACTGTGTCTTTCATACACAAAAGCTGATTAACAATGGTTAAAAAAACACTACTCCACTTTTTCACAGGTGTACAAAAGGAAATATAATGGAATTACATTCAACAATAAAGCTTAAAGTTCACTCTAGGTAATAGTTGCATTAACATTCACATACACAAGCACAGAGTAAGTATATTTCAGGAGTCTTATCATAGCATACAGCATACATATGGGAGATTGATTTCAGGTAACATCATAGGTGTTAGTAAGATTAGCAATTCAGAGTGTTATAGAAAAGGAAAACTAAACCAAAGAGAAGGTGTAGGCTAGCACACCAAGACAAGTCAGAATTAGAAGACTGAAAAATCTGCTCACTGTATGAGAAAACAATATTTTTCTTCAATTTTTGGGTCTTGATATAGTTGGTTAGAGAAGGTTGTGTATCAAAGTGCACATAATTGTTTCTTAGAAAAGAGAGAGAGAGAGAGAGAGAGAGAGATCATTTTATTTAGTAATACATGCAAGAGGCAGCCCCAGAGTGACCTGAAAGAGTAAAGCTGTGATTGGCAGGTGGCCGATATAATACAGATGTTTCAGGCAATTCTCTTAAAGCACTTCTGTAGCAGCAATGATCATTTAAATGGCTGTAGACTCAATTCTCTTTTGAGGAAAGTTTAGGGGAACTGTATTCATATTTCTCTTTAAAGATTTATAGCTATAGACTTTCTCTTTTTTTAAATAAATCTATGAAACAACAAACAGCGAAAGGTGAGGTGTTGGGGTTTTCTTTTGCTTTTGCATAAGTATTGGAAAAGGATCTGACCTTTTCATAAACATTGTGTGCAAAAGAATTTTTAATAAAGTGAGCACAGGACATGTATAGGAAACACATCAGATCTGCTTCTGTTTCCCAGGGTGGTTCTCTGTTAAAACACTGAACTGTTGACTCGCAGGTAAGATGCAGATTTTAGGATAATGACATCACAGCCAATGGACTTTAGGGTCTCCTAAAGCCTTGTCAGTGGGGGTAGTTTTGTCTCCTAGAGGGTGGCCACCACCTCTTGAGTTGTAAGATTTAGAAAGTCTGGTCCCTTTTAGTTTACACTTCCCCTCCACACTGATAACTTCCGCTGTTTATTTGTCTTTGTTCTCTTGCCTTCCTTGTACCAATTAGTCTAAGCTGGCCCGTCTCAGCCAATGTCTGGCACTCGCATACCCGCGGTGGCCACACATACCCAGTGGCCACAAACACCCAAGCTGCTCAATCTCAAAACTTTTCAGCCTGCCCTGCAAGTGTCATCAAGACAGGATCCCCGGAGCACAGGGCAGAGAGTCCAACCTCTCACTGGCGGGGCTGGGAAGCCTCTCCTTTGCGGCGGAGGAGAAAGGAAACTTGGGTCTGCTTTTTAGGTTCTGAAAACAAGCCAGAGTGGAGAGAAAGAGTTAACACCAGACTTAGTAAAGCTTTTACGACAAAACCTGTTAAATGCGTTCTAGACAGACACAGGGAACTTTCTGCAGATTTCTGAGGTCTCTAAGAGGGCTCACACAGATAGGAAAAAGGAGCAGGGAGTTGCTACATGGGAGAGATTTGCCATTATTACAAAAACTGGCTAAGTGGCTTGTTTCCATTTGAGGACCTCACTGGTCACTGTTGTCAGTCGTGCTGTTCCCTTTCTCTTTTTTCTCCTGGGTCTTGTTACCCTTCTTCTTTTTCTTCTTTTTCTTGGTCTCCTCCTTTTTGCCGAAGGTTATGAAGTCACTTTTGTCAATTTGGTTGTTAGTAGGCTCCTGCCGGATGGAGATGATTGCAGGAGATCCTGGGATAATGAATTTGTCTGGCAACTCACCGGGACCGGATTGTTTGGGGTTGCCTGGTCCGTATTTAAAGGTCCAGCTGTTGCTGTTGACACCCGCACCAACTGGAGGGGACACTTCTCCTGCCTCTGGTTCTGAAAGACAAAACATTACAAATCATTAACGGGCTCTTGACGGTACACTGCTGGTAGAGTACAGAAGTACTGCATAGGCAGGTTGAGCCTCCCAAAAAAATCATGAGTTATTTCTTCAAATCTGAGGGCAAGGCAAGCGTTTACTTATTTATTTATTTGTTTAATTTTTTTTGAGACAGGATTTCCCTCTGTCACCCAGGCTGAAATGCAGTCACTGCAGCCTCGACCTCCTGTGCTCAATCTTCTCCCAACTTAGCCTCCCAAGTAGCTGGAACTACAGGCACAAGCTACCATGCCAGGCTAACTGTTTAAAAAAATTTTTTGTAGAAATGAGATCTCACTGTGTTACCCAGGCTGGTCTCAAACTTCTTGGAGCTCAAGAGATCCTCCCACCTTGGCCTCCCAAAGTGTTGGAACTATAGACATGAGCTACCACACCCAGACAAGGCCAGTATTTACAGACAAGCAAGAGGGCAGGTTTTTTCACTAGGATACCAAGAATCTGTTTTATAGGAACATATGTTTGGTTCTTTGTGAAGAATTTCCTAAAGAATACAGTTGTGATTATCTTGACTGGGAATGAGACGGGAAAGATACAGGCTAAAGGTAAAATATGCTCCTTTTAGTGTCTAGATTAAACTTTGGCTATAACTGTATTAGGATGTCTATTTTGTCCAAAACAAGAAAAATTAGTTGAATCAATTATTTGATCCGAATTTTATTGTAATAACCTTGAAGGATGGTGGGATGGAGCAAAGAAGAGATGGGAATACACAACATAAGAAGATGGAATCCTGTTGTAAATTGAGCCTATGTGTTTAGATAAAACATTGGGAGCCAATTTTACTTTCCAAGCCAAGTTCCTTCCCTCAATGTGCTCACAGTCTAGTTGGGATTACAGGCGTGAGCCCACTGCACCCAGCCTGTATCTGCTTCTTTTAACTTGCCTTCAGCTCAACAATCCTTCTTATTTTGGGACACTAGAAACCAACTTAATACATGCAATAACTTATTTTGGGAACTAGAAACCAACTTAATACATGCAATAACTAAGGTGTATGTAAAGTATTGTGGGACTCCAGAAGAAGAAATTGTTAATTATACTTGAGAAAGTTAATGGGGTTCCAGAGGAGGTGAAATCTGCCCTGAGTCTTGGGAAAACGATTATGCATCCACAGGAGTTTTCAATAGAAGACATTCCCAAGAGTCTGATTGGAAGACACACCATAAAGTATACCAGTGACTTCTAGAAGAGTAGAAGTCAGAGCTAGAGAGGAAGGGTAATGGTCTGTGTGGGCAAAGTGATCCCAGTGGCCATAACATTGGAACTCTGACATCATAGCAATGTTTATGTATCTGACACTGCTCTTTTGGTTGACATGTGAAAAGCTCCATCAAATAAACTGTTTATGTTCAATTACAGTTTAGGGTTGTCTACATCTCCTATTTCAATTTCCTATTACTTCTCAGTCTCCTCTAATTTGGTGTCCCTGGGCAGTAATTTTCTAACATAACTCACGTCAAGTTCATTATATTACTTCCACAATCAATGGTCACATTTTAGTCCTCATCTTATCAAACCTCTCAGCAGCATTTGTCATCCCCTTCTTGAAACACTTATTCTCATGAGTTCTTTGTCATGTAGGACAATAACTCCAATAAGTTCTCAGATGGACTGGACCCCTGTTACAAAAGGCAGATTAACAAGAAAAAAAAGCAAACAGAAGTTTATTAACATGTATACTTCATATATACATGACAGACACCCAGAGAATGAGCAGTTCTCAAAAAGGTGGCTTAGAATTCCAACTTATATAGCATCTTCAACAAAGAACAGTAAATTTTTTAAAAAGTGTAAGACAAAGGAAAAGACCTTTAAGGACTTTTGAGTCTCTAATGGGTGGCTCCTTGGGGGAAGGCAAATGAATGGCAGATAAAGGCTAATTTGTAAAGCTTGTTAATGTCGATTCCTCCAGTACCATTTCCAGGCCAGTAAGAGTCCAAAGTTGTCTTCAGTGGTTAACCTTTGTTCTTCCTGGTGGTAGGAGGCAGAGGAGGGAGGTAGAAGCAGGATAACTTTTGTCTTTGTAAATTTATGTTCTTTTAGGCAAATAGAGGGAGGGCAGAAGACCCCTCCTGTATCTGCTTCTTTTATTATTATTATCATTATTATTATTTTTTATTTGAGATAGAGCCTTGCTCTGTTGCCCAGACTGGAGTGCAGCGGTGAGATCTCAGCTCACTGCAGTCTCCACCTCCCAGGTTCAAGTAATTCTCATGCCTTAGCCTCCTGAGTAGCTGGGACTACAGGCACATGCCACTATTCCGGGCTTTTTTTTTTTTTTTTTTGGTATTTTAGTAGAGATGGGGTTTCATCATGTTGCCCAGGATGGTCTCAAACTCCTGAGCTCAGGCAATCTGCCCACTTCGGCCTCCCAAAGTGCTAGGATTACAGGCGTGAGCCCACTGCACCCAGCCTGTATTTGCTTCTTTTAACTTGCCTTCAGCTCAACAATCCTTCTTATTTTGGGACAGCATATTCTGGCCCCAGACTGGCCCCGGACAGTCAAAACATTCTCCTGACCTTTCTCTCTGGCTGTTCTTTGTCAGTTTCCTTTTTCAGTTTCTTTGTCAGTCTCCTCATCTGTGTGTTGAAGCTTCCTTGGGTCTGGCCCTAGACTCTCTTCTCTATTTTCTCTTCACTCTCTCCTTTTGGGATCTCAGCCATATCCATGGATATAAATACTATCTGAATAAGCTGATGAGATGCAGACTTATATTTTAAGCCCACATCTCTCTGTGCTCCAATCTCATGTGTAACTGCCTATCTGGTATCCCCAGTTGGAAATCTCATGGGCATCCCGGACTGAAGGAATCTGAAATCAAACTCTTGATTCCTTGAATCTATTCCTTTCTAAATCTTTCCAGTTTCAGTAAATTACACCCCATTTACCCCATTTCTCAAGCCAGGAAGTTCAGAGCTAATTATTCATTTTTCTCTATTCTATTCTTCATTCTTCATTTATAATACATCATCAAGACCTGTCATTTCTGTCTCCTAAATATATCTTGACTCTGCCCTCTTCTCCCAATTTTCACTGCCACCACTCTTTCAGGACACCATCATCTCTTATATGAATTGCAGCAATAGTCTCCTTATTCATTCTGCTTCCACTTTTGCTTCTCTCCAACCCTCCACACAGTAGCCAGAGTCATCTTCATTTCTTAAAGTCTCTCTTTAAAAATTGAAGTATAACAGCCAGGCGTGGTGGCTCACACCTGTAATCCCAGCCCTTTGGGAGGCTGAGGCAGGCAGATCACGAGGTCAGGAGATTGAGACCATCCTGGCTAACACAGTGAAACCTCATCTCTACTAAAAAATACAAAAAATTAGACGGGCGTGTAGTCCCAGCTACTCAGGAGGCTGAGGCAGGAGAATGGTGTGAACCTGGGAGGTGGAGTTTGCAGTGAGCCGAGATCACGCCACTGCACTCCAGCCTGGGCGACACAGCAAGACTCTGTCTAAAAATAAATAAATAAATAAATAAATAAATAAATAAAATTGAAGTATAACATACATATAGCAAAATCCTTTAAAAATAGAAATCAGATTACATCACTCCTCTGCTTAGGCTTTCTATTGCCTTGAGGAAAAAAAAAAAAAAAACTCCTTACCATGATACGTAAGTCCCTTCAATAATCTGATTTTTATTTCTTCTTCACTCTCATCTACAAATCTCCCTCTTACTATTATACTCCATCCATACAGGCCTTCTTTCAGATCCTCAAATACTCTTTGGAGTTGTCTTTTGTTGTTGTTTGTTAGAGATAGGTTCTCACTCTGTCACCCAGGCTGAAGTGCAGTGGTGCAAGCATTGCTTGCTGTAACCTCAAACTCCTGGACTCAAGCGACCCTCCTGTCTCAGCCTCCCAAGTGTCTGGGACTACAGGCCACCATACCTGGCTCCTTGGAATTCTTTTTACTTCAAGATCTTTACACATCTGGTTTGCTTTTGTCTTGAATGATCTCTTATCCATTCTTAGCATGACTCCTCATTCTTCAAGTCTATGTTAAATGTAACCTCCTCGGAAAGGCATTCTATGACATTCCTAGCCAAACAGCACCCCCTTAGCCTATTAGTCTCTATCACTGTAAGATTCACAAAGGCAAAAAATATATCTGTTTATTCACCAATGTATAACCAGTGCCTAGCACAATTCCTGGCCCATAACAGGTATTTAGTAAATACTTGCTGGATGAATGAATGAAAGGACTGATGTGAGAAGTAAAAGTGGTACCCACTCTTTAGCAGACCAAACAACTCTCCAGTGAGGCACTTTTGGGGTCCCTAAAGACAACGAGGTAATGCATGTAAAGTGCTAAACTTGATGCTTAGCACAATGCAAGAATTCAGTAAATGGTATCACATATGGGCAATTATATATAATGCAGCTCTTGGGACTTAGGAGGCCAAGATAAAGATACTACAAATTTACAGCAGGCAGTGAGGAGAGGGAAGAAATTTTCTTCTCTCTTCCAAACCCTTTTCCTTACACCAAGCTTCCCCCGGCAGAGCTGACACAATAGCACTTTAGGGATGAGAAACAATTTTTTTCTCTGAGACTACTGTCTTTGATCTATCTAAGTTAATCAAATCTGCAATTGAGCTCAGCCAGAATCTGCTTGTTTAACCTTTAAAATACAGGTCCTGTCTCTGAGAGACTGAGAAAAGAGAGAAATGTCAGGCCTCTGAGCCCAAGCTAAGCCATCATATCCCCTGTGACCTGCACGTATATATCCAGATGGCCTGAAGCAATTGAAGATCCATAAAAGAAGTGAAAATATCCTTAACTGATGACATTCCACCATTGTGATTTTTCTGCTCCACCCTAATTGATCAATGTACTTTGTTATCTTCCCCACCCTTAAGAAGGTTCTTTGTAATTCTCCCCACCCTTGAGACCGTACTTTGCGAGATCCATTCCCTGCCCACAAAACATTGCTCCTAACTCCACCGCCTATCCCAAAACCTGTAAGAACTAATAATAATCCCACCACCCTTTGCTGACTCTCTTTTCGGACTCAGCCCGTCTGAACCCAGGTGAAATAAACAGCCTTGTTGCTCACACAAAGCCTATTTGGTGGTCTCTTCACACGGACGTGCGTAACAAGAAATGTATTTAAAAGCCTCTGATTTGGCGCCTAAAACTGGGTTTCAGCACCACTCCACAGTCCTGTAGTTGCCCTCAGAGCCCAAAATAGAAATTTTTCTTCAACCATAACCAGGACTCTGCATGAGGCCTAAGCACTGTCATCTGGAAATGCAGAACACAGAGGTATCTTCATCTTGCAGAGTTAAAGGACATTAATGGCTGTGTGTATTGGCAGAGGGAGCCCCTCACAGCAGGACTGCCAAGAGTTAATCCACTTTAACATGTCACTGAGCTTCCTGGTTCTATATGACTCAGCCTAAACTCCAGGAAGTGGAGATCTAGTCAGGTGCCTCCTCCACATGTCCAGCTTCCACAGAGCAGAACAAGGTGTGGTTTCTCCAGTCCCTCACAGACCACTGTGCCTCACCTGTTCTGGTTGTTGTATAAACAAACATCTCTGAGAGCTCAGCAGCATGTAGACTGTGACTCATTCCACGTAAAACAAAAGCTTAAGGATCTGACAAACACTGACTGGCCTCCTAATCTGAGTTCCTTTTGGCTAAGAGCACTCAAGACACTTGTCTGGCTTTGCGTATAAAATGTCATGCCTTTGGGGCAGAATTAAGGAGATACTCCCTTTTGAAGAAGATGAAAACGGAAGAAGCACATTTCTACCCCTAACCCCAATCAGGGGCCAGGCTCAGTAAATGATCAAAGAAATGTTTCTTCTTTCAGTGCTGCCTCCTTTCCCTTCTAGGATCTCTGGCAAGTCCCCTCCCTTACGCTCCCAGGGTCCTAGCTCACCCTCAGGCAAAGACAAGACTGAGGATGCAGTCAAGACTCAAATGAATGGGCCTGTTAGAGGCTAGAAAGAGGATTTCAGACAATATAAATCTGGTAGGGGTCTGAATCTTTAGGCAGAGCCCTTCCCAGACTATAGATTACAACCCAATAGGATTTAATAGGATTTAAAAGTTTATTTAACAGAGTACGATCATAATTATACAAAATATGTTTTTTTTTTTAATTGGATTAGCCAATATCTTCACAATGGGTAGGGATACATTTTAAAATCAGAACAACCCATATTTTAATGAAAACATACAGATCTTCACTTCTACTTTAAAAACTGCCCTCTGGGGCTAGGAACGGTGACTCACACCTAAAATCCCAGCACTCCGGGAGTCTGAGGCGGGTGGATCACTTGAAGCCAGGAGTTCAAGACCAGCCTGGGGAACGTGGTAAAACCCCATCTCTACTAAAACTACAAAAATTAGCCAGACTGTGCTGGTGCATGCCCGTAATTTCATCTACTTGGGAGGCTGAGGCATGAGAATCACTTGAACCCGGGAGGCGGAGGTTTCAGTGAGCTGAGATTGCACCACTGCATTCCAGCCTGGGCGACAGAGCAAACAAACAAAAAACCCTGCCCTCTGGAAACAGCTGGTCACTTCATGTCATCCTATAATCCAATTTGGGCACTTTCCTTAGGCACTGCCCAGGAGTCTTTTTGGCAAAATTTCCAGCTTTCCTCTTTCATGCTAAACTAACCCTGGCTGTCTGAGTTGATGGAGTTGAGCCTCGGGGACTAGAAATGATCAGGTCAGAGGCTTTGCCAAGGCAAATGCCAGGAAAGGGCCAGAAGATTGCGAAGCAAATGCCAGGCCTGTTAAACTCACCCTCATCCCCATTTAGAACTGTTCTGTTAAGGCCAGGAGGGCTTTTCTGATTTACACTGACTTTCCCTAATAGAAGAACACAAATTCTTTTTGACCAAGGATACTATTTTCAGGAAAGCTCTCAGAGGGGCATGTGCTGGAGGGTGTTGGAGGGTGTTCGCTTTTCTTTTCTTCTCTTCATCTTGCTTTGTTCTCTTTCTGTTCTTGAGGACTTGCCCTGGTTCTCTCACTAGTGCATAGTCCTGGGCCATTTACATAAATATCTCTGAGCCTCAGTTTCTTCATCCATAAAATGGAAATGATCCCCTTCCTGTCTACATCACAGGGTTGTCGATGTAGTTAACATTTATTGTGCCCTTCCTGTGTGCGTGCAACAGAGTTAAACAGATCTACATGCCACATAGGTTTTGGTCCTGACAAGAGCCCTATGAAGTAGATACTTCTAATATCTCTGTCTGTGTTATGTGTCTGTTTTAGAGATGAGGGGACCAAGGACCAATGGTCACATGGTCACTAACTGGTGGAGCCTGGGACTCAAAACTAGGGAGTCTGACTCCAACTATGAGACTCAGATCCCGAGCTGTATAACAAGGTCGTCCTTTGAAAACCCTAAAGCGTTATACAAATGTGCCAATTATTATGGTTATTGCCTGTTTTGTTACTACTATTTGTGAGGCACAGAGATGCCAGCAGGAGCCCTAAGCCAGAATGAGATGAAAGAAGGAGTGGAGGTGGGGGAAGGGGTGCGGATGCAGCCGGGCTCCAGGTTTCGGCTCCGCCCCTTTGGTCCCCATTCATCCCTTTGTTACCAGCTCTGGGATTTCAGTGCCGAGGTTAATAAAGAGCTTCCAGAAAACCCATCATTTTGATTAAAGCCGGGGACTATCTTGCCAGACAGCACTCTGGAGCCTGCCTACCGCCCACTCTGCTAAGTCAGTGCAGCCGGCAAAGGCTATTAAATGATTACGGTCGTTTCCGGCCCAGCCCCAGACAGCTCCCCTGGACTGCTCGTTCTTCGGCGCGGGCAGCTGTTGCTGCCTCTCGATGCCCAGGAAAGAGTCAGGGCACCGAAGGCTGTGCAGATTCCGGGTTTGCAAGCGAACTTTCCGCGCAGGGACACTGCGCCTCTCCCTCCTGCTTATTTCCGCTCACCACCCAAGTCAGCCACTGCAGTCTTTTTCAAGCAGCCCCGATTTCTTTTGCTCCTTCTTGGCTTTGGGCATCAATTTAATCAGCCTCTCTCTCTGTCTCCCTCTCTGTCAGAATTTGGCCGATTGTAGAATGATAGTATATACTCAGGCTGACCAAAAGGCAAAAACCATCCGCCATCAACCCCTGAAACAGCCCAGGTTGTAAAACATCTCAAGCTCCTTCCCCGCCCCCTATTTCGCCATCTGTGGGGTTTGTTGGACCGACTGTCCGGACAAGCTCCGCCTTCTCCCACACCTTCACCCCCAACCCCAGCCAGTCCTTTATGAATTGAGCAGACCTAATCTGAGTAATCACAGCCCACGAAACACAGGAGAATCGTGGTCTGAAACCCAAATCCTGTCCAGGATCAGAGAGAGAGGGAAGAAGCTAAGCCCACCTGGGCTAGCATTTCCAGCACTTCCCCTCTGCTGCTTAGTCCTTCAATAGACAGTGGAAAGACTTTTCCATGGAAACAAGGGAATGTAAAAATATACTCCCTGTTCTCTGTAAGATCTTAGGCTCTGTAATCAGAATAGTAGGCTTAAACCTGGCTACATCATGTAAATTATGTGCTGTTTGGCAAATTATTTCATAATCAGTTTTCATCCGTAAAAAAAGATCATAGTAGTGCCCGCCTCATAGGGTTGTTATAGATTAAATGTAATTATCCTTATACAGCACATAGCGTAAGTGCATGGCGCAAAGTAAACACTCATTAAATTTTACTTATTAAGATCAGAGCAGCAGAAGATTCATTTGTTTAAGGACTATTGATTGCTTATTATGGATTAGACAGTTTATTGGGTATTTTGCATGTATTTAATTTTAAATGATTTAATTACAATTAATTAAAGCTATTATAAATGTATTTATCTAAATACATATGTAAAGCATATTTATTTTATAAAAAAGGAATCCAAAGGCTTAAATTACAGCAAGATAATTTGTCCTAAATCACACAGGATTTTTATTTTTTTTTTTAGAGACAAGGTCTATATCTGTTGCCCAGGTTGGAGTACAATGGTGAGATCATGGCTGGCTGCCAGCCTGGACCTCCTGGGCTCAAGTGATCCTCTCATCTCAGCCTTCTGAATAGCTAGGACTACAGGTGTGTGCCACTATGTTTGGCTAATTTTTTTTTTTTAACATATAGAGATAGGGGCCAGGCACAGAGGCTCATGCCTGTAATCCCAGCAATTTGGGAGGCCAAGGCAGGTGCATCACCTGAGGTCAGGATTTTGAGACCAGCCTGCCCAACATGGTGAAACCCTGTCTCTACCAAAAATACAAAAATTAGCTGGGCATCGTGGCAGGCACCTGTAATCCTAGCTACTCGAGTGTTTGAGGCAGAAGAATCACTTGAACCCGGGAGAAGGAGGTTGCAGTGAGCCAAGATTGCGACAAGAGCAAAACTCCGTCTCAAAAAAAATAAATAAATAAAAATAAAAAATTAAAAAATATATATATACATATATAGAGAGAGATAGGGCCTTGCTGTGTTGCCCAAGCTGGTCCTGAACTCCTGGCCTCAAGCAATCTTCCCATCTCTGCCTCCCCAAAGAGCTAGGATCACAGGTGTCAGCCACCACATTCAGCCCCACAAAGGGATTTCATAATGAAGGTGAAAAACTATTCTCACGTTGACTCCTTGGCTCAATAATCAAATAGTTTTTGTTTGTTTTGTTTACTTCTTGTGAAGCCTTGGAGATGAGGGAAGAGACAGAGCTGAGCTCCATTCATAGGCCTAGCATTCTGATCTATAGAGCAGCTGGGAGAGTGGTGCGTGTGTGATTGGATGTCAGGCTTAGCAATGGGGAGGCCAATCTAATACCACTCCCCAGAGGCCGCTAGACCTGCTACTCCTCGGTGTTTCACCCTCTTTGGGTGGAATGAGTTGAGCTGGAAGAAGATTTTTTGGCTGTTTGGTGCCCCAAGCTACAGCTGGGCTAATTTTCAGTAATCTTGGAGCGGAAGAGATAAATACACTTGGCATATTTTTAAAGCCACAGCTCTTGCTTTGTGCCCAAAATAACTCTGCCATTTCTAGGTTAAGAGTATAAAGACATCATGTGCTGCGAACCCAGATTCAAACATTGGAATGGCTGGTCTCCATAGTTAGCTAAAAAAAGCCTCACATTTCTTCTTTCCATGAGTCCCCCGCAACCCAGCAGGGCTCAGGCTGCACAGTTTTCTCTACCTTGTTTCCTGGTTGCTAACATCCCCTGGGATGTAGGGAAGGCAATTTCCCTTTAGAGTCTCTTCTCAAAATACCCCCTCTTCAGTTGGCTGTCATATCCAGGGGGTAACACAATGCTTAAAATGTAGGTTCTTGGGTAACAAAGACTTGAGTTGGAATCTGCTTCACCACTTATTTGTGAACTTTGAGTGAGGCACTTGGCCTCTTAGCTCCCATTCTCTCATATGCAAAACAAAGATAACAATAACCATCTAATGGGATTGTGAACATTAAAAAGAGACAAGGCTTATAAATCACACAGATCAATGTCTGTCATGCAGAAACTCTGAAATAAAGAATGGGTATTATTACTATGTAGTATTCCTTTACAAATCCAACTCCCACTTTAACCACCTATTCCCAAATGTAGTACTTCCAGAAATTCTCTTTTCCAATGACTCTCTCCCCATCAGGCTCTGCTCCTCCTAGGGGATTGAAGACTTCGGGCTGTGACATTTTCCAGCTTAGAAATGGTTGCTAGGTTACTCTCCATAGCCCTCTGAAGGAGGAAGTGAAGGAGGCTGCTTAGACATGGTGGAAAGCACACTGGACGAGGTATCAAAGTCTTGGGTTCAAATCTCAGCTCTGGCATTCTGCTTTCTACTATTTTCTAGGATACTCTTTGATTAACATTGACTTACAGTTTCTTCATTTGTAAAATGGATATAATAGCTACCTCCCAGAGGCACTGTTATTTATTCAACTAAACTTATTATTTACAAGCCCAGGCACGTGGCTCACGCCAGTAATCCAGCACTTTGGGAGGCCAAGGCAGGTAGATCACCTGAGGTCAGGGGTTCAAGACCAACCTAACCAACATGGTGAAACCCTGTCTCTACTAAAAATACAAAATTAGCCTAGTGTGGTGGCGCAAGTTTGTAATCCCAGCTACTTGGGAGGCTGAGGCAAGAGAATCACTTGAACCCAGGAGGCAGAGGTTGCAGTGAGCTGAGATTGTGCCATTGCACTCCAGCCTGGGCAACAAGAGCAAAACTCCATCTCAAAAAAAAAAAAAAAACTTATTTACAATAAATCAGACATTCCCATCTCAAAAAAAAAAAAACTTATTTACAATAAATCAGACATTAAATTAGGAATTAGGGATATAAATATGAATAATATTAGGACAAGTACTCTGTTCTCAAAGAATTACAGTACAGTGGGAGGAAAAGACAAGTAAATGAATAAATACAATAACAGTTTTAAAGGATAAACAAGGTAGATAAATTCTGGCATAAAGATGGCATTAAACTTTCTAGAGACGGTGTGTGCAGTGGTTAAGAGCACAGACTCAGAAGTCAGACAATTCTGCTTCAGATTCTGGTGCCCTTACTAGATGTGTGATCTTATTTAATCTTATGGGTCTCAGTTTTCTTAGCAGTAAAATGGGTATATTAATACACAAATTTCTGGGTGTGGTTATACAGATTAAAGGAGTTAATACTTGTAAAGTGCTTAGAATAATACTTGGCACATGGCTTAACTGTTCAATACAGGTTAGCTATTATGATTCACAAGCAAATTTTCTCCTCTGTTTGCTCTAGCATTTTTAACTGTGGAGGTTAAGTCTGTTGATGATGACGTCACCGAGTTAAGTGACATATAGCACTAGCTGGAGGTGGGGATGGAAGGCTCAGAGGGAAGTATGTAACAAGTACAGTTCAATCACAGGTAAGTGAATGCCAATTTGCCAATTTGATATTTTTATATCCTATGATTCTGTAATTCTACTTCCAGAAATTTATCCTATATAAATACTAGTAAGCATGCATAAGAAATATGTATAAGAATGTATATTGCATTGTTTAGAAAACATAGATACCAACAGGAAATTGGATAAATTATGATATACGTATACAACATAGTACTATACCCTTACTCAAGAAGATTGTGGCAAGTCTATATGTACTAATGGAGAAAGGTGTTTGTTAACATATGCACACACACAAGCTGTATAATATGTATAGCATTATCCCATTTTGCTTTTTGAAAATCTCTATATAGTCATGCGCCCTATAATCATGTTTCAGTCAACAGTGGACCACACATACGACAGTTGTCCTATAAGATTATAATAATATATTTTTATTGTACTTTTTCTGTGTTTAGGTATGTTGAGATACACAAATACTTATCATTGTGTAACAATTGCCTACGGTATTCAGTATAGTAATATGATGTACAGGTTTGTAGCCTTAGAGAAATAGGCCATATGATAAAGCCTAAGTGTGTAGTATGCTATATCATCTAGGTTTATGAAAGTACATTCTATGATATTTGTACAATGAAAAAACTGCCTAACGACACATTTCTCAGTGTATCCCCATTGTTAAGTGATGCTAGAAATATTTGGAAGAGTGAACCCTAAAGTAAACATGGAAGTTGGGTGGTAATGATAGTTTCAATAATGATGTCAATATAGTTTTATCATTGTAATGAATGTATCACTCTGGGCAGGATGTCATTGTGGCGGGGGTAGGGGGCGTTGTGCACGTGGGAGAGCAGGAGTGCATGAGACTCTACACTTTCTACTCAACTTCTCTGTGAACCTAAAACTGCTCTAAAAAGTAAAGTTGATTAATTTCAAAAAAATATTGGAGGATAAACACAAAATTGTTAACAGTGGTTGCTTCACCAAAGGGAAATAGGATTGAGGGAAATAAATATTTCTATGCAAATAATGCTGTATTGTTTAATACTTTCTTCAACAATGTAATTCTATTTTATTTTAAAATACATTAATTTAAAATGTAGACATATAAAGAATTCTGGAGCTACACGCTAAATTATTGGTAGTGGTTACTTTTGGAAAGCATGATTGGATGTAGGGAGTGAGGCACTACTCATTTTATTTTAGTCCTGCACAGATATAATTTGTTATGACTTTTGTTTCTTCTGTAATTAAATCAAAGAGAGAGAGGTTCAGAAGAACACTAGCCCGACATGGTTCAAAAACTAGCCTGGACCCACGATTAACTACATAATTTGCAGGAACCAGTGAAATTTGCCAAATGAAAATGGCGGGAGGGGGCCCTTGTTAACAAATAATTAAGAACTTCAAGACAGTGACAGTATATCAAAACACACAGGGCCTTTCTAAATGCTGGGTCCCAAGAAGCCAGTCTTGCCCAGGCCTGAGCACTACTGGGTTCCTCCCTTAGCACCACATCTTAACACTGACTATTCCCAAAGGTTTCACACTGCCTGCCCCACCTGAAAATCTATGAGGCATCATTTTACCTGACAACAAAATGGCTTCTGACTTTGGTTGGGTTTTCAAACTTTTCTTCTCTACCCTCCCCCCTTACTTTGTTACAATCTGTGCTTCTTAAAATTTGGCAGCAATCCCAGGCTCTGTGTTGCTGTGTCACTTCTCAGCCTTGAGCAACCATTTCTAGACAAGTAGTGATATCTGTGCATTGAGGATATAAAATGGAGGTGCTGTCAGCACACTGCAGTATAAGGAAGGCAAGATAATAGGAGAACCCTCTACCCCACCCTGCACACTTCCATACCATTCCATGTAATCTAGCAAAAACATTTTGAATCCTCTTTACTGTGTGCCAAGCACTGTGTTAAGTGCCAGGAGCATTAAATTGAGTAGTAATAGATCTGACGACATTTTTGAGTGGCTACCATGAACTAAGCATGGTTCTAAGCATTTTGCATGCATTATCTCATTTAATACTTACAACAGCCTATGGTCTCTCCTCTTTTACACATTGATAAATCTGAAGCACAGGTTGCACAATTATTAAGTGATACGATAGAAATGTGAGGCACTGTGCAATGCCATGCTATCTCCCTTCAGAAACCAACACGAGACAAATTTTAAACCTGCCCTTCACTCTTCACATTTTCTCAGACATGACATACCAAATCCACCAGGATTACCTAAGAACATTTCCAAGGCCCGCCCTTCTTTTTTTTACAATAAAAAAATGCTGCATTTACTTCCCGTTTTGATTCTCCTTTTCTAAACACTCCAGAGTTTCCAATATTTGGTTTGGGAGAAGAAAAACACTAAGTTGAAAGCTCATAGCTCATCTTGACATGTTATTCAGCACAGTGATCCCCCATTATTTGAAGTTTGATTTCTGAGGCTTCAGTTACCCACAGTCAACCTTAGTCTGAAAATATTAACTGAAAAATTTCAAAAATAAACAATTCATAAGTTTTAAATTGCAAGCTGTTTTGAGTAATGTGATGAAATCTCAAGCCATCCTGCTTCATCCTGCCCAGTATGTGAATCATCCCTCTGTCCGGCCTATCCATGCTGTCTATGCTACTCACCTGCTAGTTCACTTAGAAAGTGTCTTGTTACCGATTGGCTGTTTCGGTATCAAAGTGCTTGTATTCAAGTACCCTTATTTTACTTAATACTGGCCCCAAAGTACAAGTGCCTAATTTACAAATTAAACTTTATCATAGGTGCGCCTATGAAAGAACATAATATATATAAAGGTAAGTACTAAATGAGGTTTCAGGCATCCACTGAGGGTCTTGGAACGTATCTCCCGAGATA
Organism: Macaca nemestrina; assembly: GCF_043159975.1. Lineage (NCBI taxonomy): Eukaryota > Metazoa > Chordata > Mammalia > Primates > Cercopithecidae > Macaca > Macaca nemestrina. The sequence goes on from NC_092130.1 coordinate 39,458,557, forward strand.
AGTTGGGACTGCTGTAGGTTGATTTTTGAAAATTCAGTAGAGTAAAGGAAACTTACAAGAATCTTCTTTCCTAAATATAAACAAACCAACTAACCTTCTAGTAGCTCTCCATGGCCAACAAATGAAACTACAAATTATTTAGCAGGACGTTTAAGGTCCTACAAAATCTGATTCCAGTCTACGTTTCTGATCTCATTTCCTAACATCTCTTTATCCCACCACATCCATCAAATGCACTCATCCTATTAACCCAGGCTATACAATTCAGTTTATTTGTTTTTTGTTTTTGCATGCACACATTGTTTCCTTTGCCTCCTCTCCACATCCTACTTGCCATCCTGCAATACCCAGTATTTTAAATTTTTTTTCAAGACAGGGTCTCATTCTGTCACCCAGGCTGGAGTGAAGTAGTGTGATCTTGGCTCACTGCAACCTCCGCCTTCCAGGTTCAAGTGAATCTCATGCCTCAGCCTTCCAAGTAGCTGATACTATAAGTGCATGCCATCACACCCGGCTAATTCTTATATTTTTTGTAGAGATGGGGATTTGCCAAGTTGCCCAGGCTGGTCTCAAACTCCTGGGCTCACACAATCCACCCGTCTCAACCTCCCAAAGTGCTGGGATCACAGGTGTGAGCCACCGCGCCTGGCCTCAATATCCAGTATTAAATGTCAAATAATCTCTGACTTAGTCCCCTGAATTTCCAATTCCATCTTCTGGGGACCCACGACATCCATTGTTCATGGTTGCTGAGAGTGTTTGGGCCCTGTGAAAACAATCTGGGGACTGTCTCAAGAAAGGCAGAACAGCTTACCTCATTTACCTAGGGTTTGAACTGATTATGACATAGATAGACCCTGGGTCCCATTCTGGACCAACAGGCCCTGGTGGTTTGTCCCAGCTTCCTTCCCCTTCATTGACCCTGCCTATGTAGGGCATTATCATGGTCCTTATCACATGACAATATAATATTTCCATCATATTTCTTTACATTTCTGCCTTCACCGTTAGATTTATAAGTGCAGGACTGTGTTATATTTAATATTATATTTGCATCACCTAGAACAGAGCTTGACCTGACCTAAGTGCTTAGTAAATGTTTGATGATGACTACAATCACGTATCACTTAACAATGGGGATATGTTCTGAGAAATGCATCACTAGGCATTTTTGTTGTATGGACATCATAGAGTGTACTTACAGAAAGCTAGATGGCATAGCCTACTACGTACCTAGGCTATATGGTATAGCCTGTGGCTCCTAGGCTACAAACCTGCACAGCATGTTACTGTAGAAAATACTGTGCAACTGTAATATAATGGCAAGTATTTGTGTATCTAAACATAGAAAAGGTACAGTAAAAATATGGTATTACAATCTTATGGGACAACTGTCACATATGTGGTCCATTGTTGACCAAAGTGTCGTTATTTGGTACATGACTATATGTAGAGGGTCCCAACAAAATTCTACGTTGGAGCCAAGCCAAGAAAAGCATCCCTAGAAAGGATACTATATACTTCACTTCTTTATCTCTCTCTTTCTCTCTGTCTCTCTCTCCCGTGTGTGTGTGTGTGTGTGCGCGTGTGTGTGTGTGTATGTGTGTATGTGAGAAAGAAAGAAGGAGAAGAGGAATGAATAAGGATTTTAAAAGAGAAATGCTGATGACGGTGGTTAATGATGGAGTCCCAGGGACCTGGCTGGGAGGTGGTTTTTGTGAGGATCTTCGTGGTGCCCTTCAAATCACAAACATTTAGAAGGTATTATCCTGGAGGCAAGGTTGTGACCCTGGGCAAGAAAAGACCAAAGAAGCCAATTTATATCTCTAAGTCCCCAGATTCAGAGAAAACATACCAAAAAGCTAAAGAAATTAGCTTTAGTGAGTTTCCCTCTAAAGAAATTTCCCAAAGGCAAATATGTAGAATCGATTTATACTTGTTGCAACAGAAGGAAATTGATGTGACACTGACCGCTGAATAAACACAGCCCTGCTGACTGCAGACTGCAAGAACAGCAGTTGGATTGACATCTTGGTGACACAAGCAGCCCACAGGGGATGCTGGACTCTGGGGACACTCTTTCATGGGTCCCATGGCCTAATAATTGTCAGCAGTATAAGGGGTGATTTCATCTCCAGTCAGAGCTCCTGTAAGTATGGAGAGGGCCTAAGCTTTGGAGATATCCAGCTTGTTTAGAATCTCAAGGAGGGAGCTAGAGTGAAGGTTGTTATACAAAATGCTCCCCAAAACCAAACACATCCTTAGATACATATGCATCCATAAAATTGACCCCGAACCATCCTACCCTCCTATCCACAACAGAGGAAGCATCACAGGAAAAGCAGGTGGGATTTAGGAACATTGGCAGGAGCATCACCCACCCCTCAACCCCTAACACACACATATACACCAATCAGGCTCTTTCTTCTTTTTTTCAGGGAAGTTCTGGATATAATCTGCTTTCACTTAGACACAGACACTAGATGCACACAAGGCAGGCAATATGTGTTGCCCCATCTCCTGGCATCACTTGTGACAGTGACTTTTCCATTATCTACCATGCCCCAGGATTGAATCCTTACAGATCGGCCTCTGGGTGATCTAAAGAGTACTGTCCTCTCCTGCCTGCTCCCAACTCTTGGAACAATATTCTTAAACCTGGGGCAGAACAACATCTCTAAGTCCAGAACACAATAATGTATTGGGAACTATTTTTCTCCTCTCTCCACATTTCCACCTTTGCTCTTAGAAAAGGGAATGCCCACCAAACCAATATCCCCATTCTTTGCAGGGATGTGCTAGGAAAAAAACTTTTCATCTTTCATCTACTTCCTTCCTTACTCTTCCCAGGAAGGGAGAGTAGTTTATCTGATTGGGTAGATCACTGAAAGCATGATTTAAATGGATCATGCTTCTTGACTGAGCAAAGTTAGCATCATCAGTCACTGTTCTTCCATGACACATCTCATCTTAATTCTCTTTCTCTACGCTAGTTCATTCTCTACTGAAATTAACTTACACACACACACACACACACACACACACACACACACACACACAGAGCCACTTCTGCCTGAACATGAAAAACCATGTGGTAGGCAGAATAATGGCCCCACCAAAATGACTGCATCCTAATTTTAGAACTTGTGAATATATTATGTTACATGGCAAAAGGGACTTTGTGTTAATTTGTTATGGCAGCCCTAGGAAACTAATACAGATTTTGGTATCTAGAAGTGGGGTTCTGCTGTTATGAATGCCTAAAAATACGCAAGTGCCCTTGAAATTGGGAAATGGGCAGAGTCGAAGAATTTTGAAGAGCATGATAGAAATGGCCTAGATTACCTTGAACAGGCTGCTAGTAGAAATATGCATATTAATGGCTCTACTAGAGAGGACTCAGAAAAAAGTGAGGAGCAAATCTAAATTGTCATGAACAGATTGTTGTTACAAATATGGACATTAAAGGTGCTGCCGGTGAGGGCTCAGGTAGAAATAAGGAGCCTGTTATTGGAAACGAAAGGAAAGTGGATCCTTGTTATATAGTGGCAAGAACACACCTTGATTTTAGCCCAGTGAAACTCACTTTGGACTTCTGACTTCCAGAACTGGAAGATAATACTTTGTGTTGTTTTAAGCCATGAAGTTTATGATTAACTTGCTACAGCAGTAATGGGAAATAAATCCAGACCCCCTACGGTTGGCCTAGAATTCAGACAGTAAATAGTCTCTTCCAAGTTACCAAGCTATTCCCTTCATGTATCATGCAGGACAAGGTAATAGTAATGTGTTAAGTGTATAGGGTTCAACAGCAAGCAGACATGGGTTCAAATACTGCCTTTACCACTGCATTTATTTATGAATTCAACAAAATTTATTGAGCATCATTGTGTGCTAGGCATCCTGCTTGACACTGGGAATACAATGGTGAGCAAAAAACATTTTTACTAGCTGTGTGAATGTAAGAAAGCCACTTAATTCTTATGAGCTTTAATTTCTTTATCTGAAACATGGGAATAGTAATGTACTTCTCTCAAAGTTAAGTATGCAACACATGTAAAGCGCTTATCACAGTTCTCAATAAATGTCTTCCTTTCTCTTGTTCTAAGAGACTATTTCTACAATTCAGGAGGCAACAGTATGGGATTTAAAGACGCATAAAACTTGAACCAGGCCAGGCGCGGTGGCTCACGCCTGTAATCCCAGCACTTCAGGAGGCCAAGGCGGGCGGATCACGAGGTCAGGAGATGGAGACCATCCTGGCTAACATGGTGAAACCCCGTCTCTACTAAAAATAAAAAAAATTAGCCGGGCATGGTGGCGGGCACCTGTAGTCCCAGCTACTCGGGGAGGCTGAGGCAGGAGAATAGCATGGACCCAGGAGGCAGAGGTTGCAGGGAGCCGAGATCGCACCACTGCACTCTACCAGTCTGGGCGGCAGAGCGAGACTCCATCTCAAAAAAAAACAAAAAACAAAACAAAACAAAACAAAAAAAACTTGACCCAGCAAAGACCCACTCACTGGAACATATACTTAAGTCCTCCGGGCTCTATTTCATGGTTCATCGTCCAACACAGAGCCAAACTCACAGGCTCAAAGGTATCCACCCTAGGGCTGTTTATATACCTAGTGATGCTCTTATCCCCACAAATCTGGACTCTCTGAAAGCAGCGTGATATGCATCTAATGTAAATCATTAATACTGGCTGAGGCTTCGTCTTACCACAGACCTTTACGGTACTCATCTGACTCCAGGTGATTATGGGAAAAGAGATCCAACAGGTGTGTTCTTGGGTAAGACAGTATTTATGACGCACAGTTGAAAAAGACGAGAGAAGACTTGGGGAATGTCACCTCACTCTTCAGCTTCACACGATACCAACTACAGCAACAGCTCTGGACACAAGATTGGGACAATGTTGGTAGAAAGCCCAAGCTGGTGAACCTTCTTGGAACATCACCAACAAACTTGCTTGTTTAGACTTTCTGTACAGGGCAGACTTTACTTATTTTTAAAGTTTGTTTGGTTGGTTTTTTACAGGTAATGGCATCTATAATTTCAAGACCGAGGGTACATTGTTTGGGATCCAGCAGACAAGGAACACAACGCTAGTTATAATAAACTTCTCTGTGTTCTTAGGTCCACATTTGGTTCTTAAAAGTTACCTTTTCATACCCTAATTTTCTATTATTATGCCTCTTAAGTCTGACTTCTACAAAGCTCTCAATTTCCTGTTTCAAAAGTAGCACGAGCATCCTTCTTCCCCCTTACTTCCTTTAGTATTACCATCTTCAGGACTGACTTTTCCCATCCTTTGCCTAGCCCATGCCCTTGGAGATAGACCATTTCAGACAGCGCTGTTGCTGAGGAAGCTCTTGGTCTCACTGAGATAAATGTGGAATGCCATCTATTTCTGCTCTCCCTCTTTTTCTGATTGTGAGTAATGGAGACTCCAAGTGCTGAGGCAGAGTAAGATTCCTCTCCAGTCCACATACTCATTGCCAGGCTTCCTGGCAGTGACTAATCTTATGGCCCTTTCCTGGGGGGCCCCTAGTCTCTAGCCAGTGCTTGAACTGAATATGTTTCTCCAGATTAGGCAATGACCTTTTCAACTGCAAAGCTGACTGCCTCTGAAGATAAAATTTTCACGTTCCTTTGAAATCTGGGCAGAATTTATTTTAAAATATTGCCATGAAAGACCCTTGCTGTCACTAGGGCAGACTTTCATTTTTAGTTTACTTGTATCAGTGAGGCTGAGGACAGGGCTTGCCGGAGCCGTAAAACTTAAAGGAATTACAAACTATCTTCCTCCTCTGCCCTCAACCCAGGTTATAAGCAGGTCTTTCTTGTTGAAGCACCTCCCAGGAGGAGTTCCAAGCCTACCAATTCTAAACAATCTCAGCAATTTTTCCCACAGAGTGAAGTGCACACTCTCCACCCTCCGTATCCTCTTTCCCACAAAGCTCTCAGTCACACAGGTGGCCCATCACCTTTGAGCTGAGGCAGGTGGCAAAGTTGGTGAGCCCCCACTTCCTTGGCCCTTTGTGACACTGACATCTCCCCAGCAGAAACTTGAATCTCCCTTTTGACAAGGGGCTTAAAACTTCAGCTACAAAGAATGGTATATAAAGAAAGCTAGAAGGGAGTGTAATTCAGAAACTTTCCTGTTTTATGCAAACCTCTTAAACAAAAGAAGGGATAAAGTGTTTTATTTTTTAAGATATATTCAAAAGTTGTTTCTCCTGACAAGGTTTTCAGGGGCCAGACTGTATTGCTTCAATGTAGCTGGCATATTAAAGGAATCAATGATAACTGAAGAAACTATAGTAAGTCTCTATTCCCTTACCCTGCATTAGCCTGCTTCTCTCCATCATGGGGCTTGAAGGAAACTGCAGCCTAAGAGAACAGTGTTGCTCTATTCTCCTCACTACACTCTCTAAAATGTTGTATCCAGGAGCATACATCTGAGTGCATATGAGACTGGATAGGTTTCAGGAGACACGTGATCTCTATTTGGGGCTACTGTTATGGAAGAAACTCTTTTATTATGTATTATGGTCTTAATCATGACTGTATTCTGCCCAGGCCACCAATCCTAGAATAATTACCATGGGACAAATGAGAGGTCCAAGGAAATACAGAGCGTCTAGGGAAAGAACTATCTTAGAATCTTTTCATAAACAAAAATGTTTAATTTCAGAAAACCAGGAAATCTCCATTCTAGTCTTTTATTTACATGACCATTAAAAGTGGAAGGTACAGAGTGTTTTCCCAAGAACAAGATGAAGAAAGTCATGAATGGATGGAGCCAGCAAAGACTTAAGTAAGCTTCATGGCTTCTCCTAGGTAGAGGATGCTAATTCCCGTTCCCACACCCTTGCTTCCTCCCTTCAGGTCAATCCAAAACAAACAAATTCTTTATCATAAGCTGCAAAGAGAATTCCAGCAAACACAACGAATTTCACACCCCCAGAAAGTAAAAGTGCATCTTACGAGGACTTACTTTCCTCAGGTAGAGAAAGCTAAGCCAAGCTGGCACTCCTGGGCTGTCAGATGGCAGGTGAGAGCGAAGGATACTCACAGGCGGGAGCTGCCCCACTCACACAGATCCCTGACCTCATTTGTTTTTTTCCTAATAAGGATATGCACACACCTCCCAGGACTGTCATTGCTATGACAACGGCAGAAGTTGAGGTTGAACAGGTTAGTGGAACAGCATGCTTTCTAAATTCTCCAACAAGGCCTGAGGCTGCACTCACTCATGAAATGGAAAAATTCATGTTGACAGTGCTCCTAAATAGATTCCGAAAAACTTAAGGATCATGCTTTCTTTCTGGGGAAGGACCAGAGATGGAGTCTCCATGGAGTCTTTCTATGGGGAGTTGGTTTTGTCAGAGAGGTAAGAATCCTTGAGACAATTAAGATTATAAATCCCCATATAAAACTAGGGCACATAAACTGTGTCCATTTTCCACAGAGTAAAGAGATGTGGCAAATCAGGGCAAAAGCAATCCCCTAAGGAAACAAAGAGACAGGCACTTAAAAAAATCTTCTCTATAGCAGATTCTTCCCACAGAGAATACTCAGAACAACCTGGGTCTAAATTTTGAAGCTGAAGGATAGACTCATACCTTGAAAAATCATTTAAAAATAGCTACTGTTTACTAAACCCTTATTGTTCTTCAGATTCTGCAATGTATGTGCATTATCTCATCTCATTTTTGCAAGAACCCTATAAGGTACACACCACTATTATCCCCATTTTAAAGAGAAAGAAACTGAGAATCAGGAAAGTTAAGTAATGTTCCCAGGAACATACAATTACTGAGTGGCAGAGGTAGAATTCAGAAAGGGTCACTGACTCCCAAGCTTGAGCTCTTAACAATTATCTCTCGGGCATGGGAAAAGGCCCCCTTCTTCTCACAAGAACCATAAACAGATGGCTTCTGTGCACGGATTCTCAGCCTGTAATGATATAAGACAACCTCAGGAATATTGATCTTAGAGCAGTTCTTAAACTTTAGAGTAGATTGGTATCACATGGAAGGCTTTTTAAAACATAGACTGCTGGGTCCTATTCCTGAAAATGCCTTTCTTTCTTTTTTTCTTTTTCTTTTTTTTTTTTTTTGAGATAGAGTCTCACTCTGTCACCCAGGCTGGAATACAGTGGTGCGATCTCAGCTCACTGCAACCTCCACCTCCAGGTTTCAAGCAATTCTCCTGCCTCAGCCTCCCGAGTAGCTGGGATTACAAGCGCCCGCCACCATGCCCAGCTGATTTTTGTAATTTTAGTAGAGATGGGGTTTCGCCATGTTGGCCAGGCTGGTCTTGAACTCCTGACCTCAAGTGATCTGCCCGCCTTAGCCTCCCAAAGTGCTGGGATTACAGGCACCAGCCACCACACCCAGCCTCCATCCTGAGAATTTCTGATTCATTAGTCTAGGATAGAGCCTAAGAATCTGCATTTCTAACAAGTTTCCGGGTATTGTTGGTGTTGCTGCTCCTTTGAGAACCATTGTCTAAACCAAGGTTCTCCAACTAAGCCTCATTGCCTTAGTGGTTTCCCCTACCTAACTAATCTTTCGCTGTTTAGTCCCAGATCCCCTGGGGTCTTGAGAAACTATAATGTTATCTTCTGCAGTGCTGTGTGTTTTGAAATTTTCTGAACTTTTCTGAAGATAGTTCAGAAAATTTCAAAACTTTTCAAAATTTTGAAAATTTCAAAATTTCCCACTCTAAAACTAATGTACTGTTGCCTTAGGTAAGGCCTGAGATCCCCTGAAATGTAGAAAGAGGAGCTGGAAGAACCAATGACAGATAACAAAGCAGCCTGGCCTACTGAAGCCAGACCAGTTCCCTCACAGAGAGAGGCAGTCCTTTTATAACCTCTGGGATTGCCTCTAGGAACTGATCACAAGAGGGCATTCATTAAAACCACTTCAGGGCATTCGTATTCCTGAAGTTAAAAAGAGCTGTAACATGAGCGACTGGCCCTTTAATGTCCCTCCCAACCCCCAAACACATTCTTCCATCTGAAGAAGAGGCTGCAACCGTATTCCCTGCATTCCCAATTTAGCTAATTTTCTCTCTCTGCTCAGTCTCAAGGGAAGCTGAAAGGAAATAAGAAAGCCTGTCGTCCGGGTCTGCTCACACAAAGGGGAGGCTAGAGAAAGGGGCCAGTAATCAGGATTAACCAATTTAATGCCTGATTTGTTTATCCCGCAGAAAACATCACTTGGTGATGCCTTTGTTGATCCCTTCAGAGTGTGGCATCTTTATCTTAGGCTTTTGCAGACTGTGAAAATAAATGAACAGTTTCTCAACAAAGCAAAAGAATTCATCAGTGAGGCCGGGCACAGGGGCTCACGCCTGTAATCCCAGCACTTTGGGAGGCCAAGGTGAGTGGATCACGAGGTCGGGAGATTGAGACTATCCTGGCTAACACGGTGAAACCCATCTCTACTAAAAACACAAAAAATTAGCCAGGTTTGGTGGCACACGCCTGTAGTCCCAGCTACTCAGGAGGCTGAGGCAGGAGAATCCCTCAAAACCAGGAGGCGGTGGTTGCTGTGAGCCAGTATCGTGCCACTGCACTCCAGCCTGGGGGACAGAGTGAGACTGTCTCAAAAAAAAAAAAAAAAAAATTAGACATTTATTAACTATATGTCAAGCACTATGCTCAGTTCTTTTTTCTCCTTTAGTCATAGTAACTCAATAAAACAGGTGTTATTACTATTGCTACACCCAATTTACAGAAAGGGTAATTAAGAAAATATGAATTCAGGCAGTTTGTCTATGCTCACTCAGCAAGTAAGCTTGGGATTAGAATTCAACTCAAATCTGACTCGAAATCATAATCTTAATCTTTATGCCATATTCCCTCCAAGCAGTGCAGAACATGTATTGAGTCTTAAAAGCCTAAAAGTACCAGAAAGACGGGGAGAAAGTAGAGAATCCCTTTAACTTTACATCATTGATGCAGAGGTATGTATTGAAAAGTATGATTAGGTTGCCACGGAGTAGCTGGAAGATGTAAGCCCTATCCAGCATAGTCCATGAAGACTGTGACTCATGTGTCAGCAGCCAGGCACAGTTCTGGATAAAATGGGTTATACAAGAGGGGCTGGGACAGTAAAAAAGGGAACAAGGAGATCCCCTCCTCTATCTCTGTAAAAAAGATAGGTTCTTAACATTTTTTGAATCTGAAAGAGGGACCTGGCCAGATGTATGAAATATCAATACATGGTTCCTGATCCACATTTACCTAGGAATACACATCAACCAGCATCACCACTGGGAGGGAGAATGTATTCAAAGTTAGTTTTTGGCTCACCAGGTCAACCTACAATGCCTCCATAAAAGCAAGAAAAACTGAAACAAAGGCAGGGTAGAAAGTCATGATTTCACGTGGCTTCTTTGGGAAATTCTCACCTTCCCAGATGCTTCCACATCCTGCAACACTTGGCAATCTAAAACCACTTCCTCCTCCATCATGTCTTCACTCCGTCATTGGCATTGAGGGTACAGATTTGTCAATGAACTATTTTGTGTTCTTTCCCTTGCAATCTGGCAATATTAGCTCTCTAATGAATTGCTTCAACTTGTATATTTTTTGGACAAATGTGACTTTTAGTTGAATTGTGCAACATCCATAAATAGCAAATCCTGGCTGATTAGAATCAATGAACGCCCTTAGAGTTGCCAGCAAAAAATGGGCCCTTAGCTGCATGTTACTTAATAATTTGAAAGGCATCTGATTATTTTTGGGAAAAAACCTTTTACACACACATTCTATGTCATCTGTTATGTATGTAGATATGTATTTGAATTTGAATGGATTCTTGCAAGCCAGCCATGTTACGAATATAAGTGCCAGATATACTTGGATTTGCAACTAAACACATTTGGGTTTGAATCCTACCCTCTGCCACTTACAAGCTATGTGAACTTGGGTACATTGTTTAATCTCTCTGTCTCTGCAGTTTCTCGTATGTAGAATAGATATAATAAATCCCTTGCAAGCTTGACTTAAAGAAAAAATGAGACCACACATACAATGTACTTGGCACAGTATCAAGGCATATTATGGCTTAATAATTAGTAACTACTATTATCATCATGATGTTCTATTAATAGAGGATTAGAGTAGACATATTTTGTGTCTCTACCAACACTTAATCTTCCCTTTCTGAAAACTGCCACAGCTATGGGCCTCCAAAGCCATATTTCTATTACATGACCCTGCTTTAGTGATAGGGCAAGAATAAGGATACCAAGGAAATGTGAGTTTAAGCAATTTTCCTATACTCACCCAGTCATTAGGTTTTTTACACAATTTGGCAGGTTCTCTTTCCTGAAAGTTTGGATTAGGAAAGGGTCCCTATTATTCCTCTAAACTAAGAAATTGTGAGGCGATCATGTTTGGCAACATGCATGCCAAGGCACTAAAAGTCAGTCTGCAGAATGTTGTTGATGTGCAGAGAGAAGCAGATTAACTTTGACTTGAACTCAAAACAATGCCTTGGTTCTGATAACTTTCCACTTCCATGAGAAACCATCTTCCTTCCTTCCTCTTCTTTCCTTCCTTCCTTCCTTCCTTCCTTCCTTCCTTCCTTCCTTCCTTCCTTCTCTTTCTTTCCTACTTTTTCTCTTTCTTTCCTTACTACTTTGGGTGGGTTTCCATAGTCTTCAACCAAAAGATCTTTGTTAACAGTGTCATCTCTGTGCATAAGGCCACCAGATCTTCTCAGCATGTCTTGGATGGCATTTGAAAGGTACCTGATTTAAACAAACAAACAAATCCCAAAAACTTCATACACACACACACACGTGCACACTTTTCTTATGTTATCCTTTTTCAACTCCTGAAAAGCATTAGGTATAAAATCAAAATAATCATATATGTAAGGAAATCATGTATGTATGGAAAAAAGGGAAGAACAAAAAGATAAAAGAAAAAGAGCCATCAACATTCCTGATTTTACAAAAATAGGTCATCTGATCACTTTCTAGAACCCAAGAAAGAATGGAGAGACCCCCAGCTCTTTACCTGGTGTTGCACTGGATACTGTTGGCCACTGCTGATCAGGCCCTCCTGGACCAGCCCGTAGAATGCCAGCCTCCTCTAGGTGCACAGAGCTGAATAAACACACAGACCCAGATAACAGTTAGATCATAAATGCTTTCCCAGCTCTTCTTCCACCCTCAGAAATTGCTTACATCTATGAAGACAGGGCTGCAGCTAACACATTCTGCTCATGCTTGAACTGAAGCAATTATTGCTGAGCAGTCACCCTGCATAAACTGCAGAAGCATTGCTGACTTACTTACTGCCTGCTATACTATTCCAGGAATACACATGTTCTATCTTTATGGCAATTTTGTTTCTTATTAACACCATGTAGTGCTCACTAAATCTAACAGGAAGCCCATCAGAGGACTAAGCCATTTTAACATCTCGATGCTGAAGCAGATGAGGAGGGCTTGTTCTCAAAAGCTCCAAGACTCTCCTGTAGGTTCTCTTGTTCTTGGGTTCTCTATTCTAAAGAAGAAAACACACTAAAATTATTTTCTGATAATTGGAGTATTGTTCCAATTTGGCTATCCAATTAATTCTTAACCTTATTTTCTATTTTACTCTTTCTATATCTTTTAGGCATAGATGACCCACCCTGTATTTCCTGAGACTAGAGAAACCTGATCACCACCACTCACAGATCTCAGTTCAGAAGAGACTAATTCAGCATAAAACATTGCTGGGAGTGAGACACAAAACGGGAGACCTTTAGAGGCAAGCAGAGATAGAACATAAACTGTTCAAGAGAAAAGAGAACAAGGTGCAGTATTCATTTATGTATGTCTAATACTAACACATATTAATCTCTCAAATATTTGTTGGATGGATGAATGAATGAATGAATGATGGAAGGAAGAAATAAGTGGGATCCTAAGAGAAAATGTCCAAGAAAATCCTCATCAAAATTAGAGGACCCTTTAATTTAATTTAATTTAATTTAACTTAATTTAATTTAATTTTGAGACAAAGCCTCACTCTGTCACTTAGGCTGGAGTACAGTGGCGGGATCTCAGCTCACTGTAACCTTGGCCTCCCAGGTTCAAGCAATTCTCCTGCCTCAGCCCTCCAAGTAGCTGGGACTACAGGCACCCGCCACCATGCCTGGCTCATCTTTGTATTTTTAGTAGAGATGGGGTTTCACTATATTGACCAGTGATCATTTGTTTCTTCGTCCTTCCCATTTGGTTTCCAAAGACATTTGCAAATAATGAATCTTTTATTTGGCCCCATGGCATGGATACTAGATCACCTCCAGAAATAATGGTAGTTAATCAATTACTGTCAGAGAGACAAAGTAGAGAGAGCAAAATTATATTTAATCTGAGTCTTAGACTAATGCTGTTACTCTAGGTTAATTTAAAGTAAGCTAGGTTTGGTCTCCAGACACCCAATAAAAGCCCTTTACATGGCTCATCCTCTGAAGAACCCATGTCATTGATGACAATAAGATAGCAACAGATGGGAAAGATGAGGACACTCTAATAGGCATGAACATGAACAACAACAGTAATCAGTTATTGAGGGTAATAGGATGTAACAGTCAATGTGAGATTAAAAAAAAAAAACAAGGTAGACAACATGTATGTAAATACATTGTACAATGTACCCAATTCTCAAAGCATGAGTATTAATTATTGTTTTTAAAGGAGGAAAAGAAAGCATAGGTAGAGAGGGATGAAGGAGGTTGAAATTACTTCCCTGTAGAAATTTTGATGGGAGAAAATACACAGCGGCCTGTTTCTGTGATTTTACAGAGGACTCTATATTCCAGCACTTGATAAGCATTTGGCACTGACCATTTGCAATCTTTCAAGGAATAGACACAGGGACAAAAAAATTGCATTTTCCTGGCAAAGTACCTGAAGCTTTTTAGTTTTCACAGCTGCTTCTGGTCTATGGAGACACAGTTTATCTGAGCCATACCAAGTTAAGGTTACTTCTGAGTGAACGAGGAGGGAAATACATACCTGTGCATGCCTGCTCTCAGGGAAGCAGAGTAACGCCAGTCAGGGTTGGGCTGTCGTGGCTGCAAAATCACAAAGAGAGTTTTCTGTTAAAATGACAAGACAATGTTCTCCCGGGGATGCTGTTAAAATTAAATATTTCCGGGCATCTAAAAAAAGTACTGAATGAGCCATTTCACGTGTAACTCTATGATAATATCTATATACATAGCACTTTAGAAGAAAATTAGTTCATCAGAGTCCTTACACAGATTAGATACCCTGGAAGACCAGATTTAATAATCTTGTAAAGGCCAGCTTTGGCTTTGCCTTGCCCAATACACATCTGTGTTCTTAAAACACTACGGGAAGAACAGTCTGGTTTGAGAAAGGAAAAGCTTTCATTGCTTTTGCCCTCAAGTGCCCCATTCCCAATTCAGTATCACAGCTATAACAGGGCACATGGCTACACAAGTTCTGCTGGCCTGGCTGGACTGCAGAGGACTGCAATCTGCTGCTGGCTTTGCAGACTGCAGCATATTTGACCCAGGGCGGATGTGCCCAGTCATAACCCCAGCAACTGATAACAGCCTCTTTGCTGATTGAAGAGGGATAGCAGGGAGAGGAAAACAAACTACTGCAGAGTTTGACCTTGTTTTGCTACCTAATCCTTTTCATAAACTTGTACTTGTTCCTGCTCCTTCCTGAGTGCTTTCCCTCCTCACTGAATCACTGTTCACTAAGCTCTGATTGTTTAACAGGGAGTAGCTGAAATCCAAGAAAAACCTGCTATATTTTGCAACAGTTGTGTATTGGAAAGATCTATTGCCCTCTCTCTACAAACTGTCAGTCTGAAGGGGGAGAACAAAGAGGAAAATATGGGCACCCAAAGACTTAAAGACTGTTGGGGGAGTTACGCGCTGGTTAGAAGCTACTCAGAAATCACTGAGACATCATCAGTCATCATCACTGTCTTGTATCAGTAAGCAAAAATGTCACTGTGAAAAACTTGTGACACTCCTCTAGATGTGTTTTCATGGGTGGAGATTAAGGTAGCCCTGTCACTGAATATTGAGGTATAGCTGAATGAAAAAATGCGGGATAAAAGTTGTATTTTGTATTTTCCTCTACATTATACTTACCATATTTGGTAGAAACAAAGCCATAGTAACATCAATAGACCATTCCAACCTACCAATAATTCTTATTCCTATCATTCATATAGTTCCTTCAAGGGATGCAAAGTATTTAATAAACACATTTCTTCATAACACCCAGGAGAGAAATGATCACCATCTCAATTTTCAGACAGATTTGTGAATGGCTACATGATATTTGGTATTCAGAGAATTAGCCAAAGTCAAGGCCCAGAAAAAGTTACAACTCTGGGACAATTTACCTCAATGGTCCTCACACACTTACTGCTCTCTCTATTCTACCAATCTGCTAGCAAGATATGCATATGCAAGCTGCTTCCTCCTTTGTTTTTGAGTTCACAAAATGCTATGGATATTCCATATAACATAGCATAAAATTATCTACAGACCAAAGGAGTTTCCATTATCTACTAGCAGTGTTAGAGGGAACAAGAGAAAATGTTTGCAAATCATCTTATAAACCTGGAAATATGACTGAAATACTTTTTATCAATCAATCATCATCACCATCTCTCCCCTCGCCATCAGGAGCACTATCGTTAGCTTGTCAGCTGAGAGAACCTTTCTTCAAGAAAGACTGTAACATCTGCTGAGAAATGTTGCCAATTTTTCCATGATTGGGTAACATTCATGATGAAAATTGCTGCAACTTGATCTTTGGAATGAAATCATCAAACTCATTTTGCTGAAAGGCACAGTTCTAGCAGGACTGACCAGGAAACTCAGTTCATTATACAATCTCACTTCCCCAATGACACATTTAATTTGTCATGCTGCTATTTTCTATACTAGTCCATCAGCAACAATATCCTTCTCAGATTCATTTGCCAAAATCACAGTAAGATTTCTTATGGCAATAAGATCAGGCAGGGAAAAGGAAAGGAAGAAAGCATATAATATGTTTTAAGTAGCTACACAGTACTAGATTTTGCACTTTATTACATACTGTTGCATGTATCCTAATTCTTTCTTTGTCAGTAAACTCTATGAAAGGGATTATGTCTGTTTTACTCATTAGACACATGTATATCTTCAGATATTCAAAAAAGCATAGCTATATAGTCAGAGTCTAGCAGGCTTCTGGCATTTGGGAGGTTTTTAAAATGTGTTTAAATAAATGAACTATAATGCATAAGTCAACATTATTATACTTAAATTGCAAAAATGAGACATCGAACTTTAGAGAGATTAAATTACTTGCCTGATTGCTGAGTTCAGCTGACAGTCATGTTTAGGTCCCCTTAACACAAAAGTCTGTGTTTTACTTCATTTATTTATTTGTTCATTTATTTATTTATTTTTGAGACAGGGTCCTACTCTGCCATTTAGGCTGGTGTGCAGTGGTGCGATCTCGGCTGCCTGCAACCTCTGCCTCCAGGGTTCAAGCAATTCTTCTTCCTCAGTCTCCCTAGAAGCTGGGATTACAGGCACCTGCACCTACCACTGTACCTGGCTAAATTTTGAATTTTTAGTAGAGATGGGGTTTCACCATGTTGGCCAGGCTGGTCTTGAACACCTGACCTCAGGCAATCCACCCTCCTTGGCCTCCCAAAGTTCTGGGATTACAGGCTTGAGCCACTGTGCCCAGCCAAAAGTCTGTGTTTTAAATAAATTTACATGAAATTACATATATTTTTCTTCTTTCTCTTTTTTACTTCTGAGTTTTCAGGATATTGATTTAAAACAACACAAAACTAAAAGTAAAAAAAATGTACATGAGTTTCATCCAGAACTTGATTAAACTTGGAAAAATTCAAGTTGAAAGGTTGACTACTGATATATCTGACACAGTAAGACATATATTACTATCACAATTTCAATCATAGTTGAAATAACTGTGATTGTTTAGTTCTTTAATACTTAGATGGTACCTCCCAGGACTATGCTTACTTTCTATTGGTAAAGAATTCCAATATGTCCTATTGCTTCAAAGGTTAGTCTTTTGGTAGAATAATGGTCACAAAACTCCATATGTAGAAAAATTCAATTAGGTAGTCCATATGGGTGATGTAGTATTACTGAAGAATAAGAATACACTTCAGTTCCTATTAAAATTATAAAAAAAGATTTAATTTATCTTGTAATGATATTATTTGTGATTTATAACATAGGATATTTGAGCTACGGAAGGATGAATCACTTCTTCTAAGATTTAAATTAAAATAAGTTTAAATACCCTATTTTATTAATAAACTCACACAACTACTCCATGAAATAATATGCTATCTTCGTACCATGGAAATCCATGCGGAAGACATCAATAAATTGCCCTCTGGGACATAAGACTGCATATAATATCTCCTTTTCCTTCCTAACAGAACTCTACTAAGAATATATCCACTGCAGATTTTTCATAGTGCTATTTTGTGAACATTGATATAAACTGATAGGCAGAATTCCAAGATGGCCCCAAGATCCCTATATTCTGGTGTGCACACCCTGAATAATCTCCAAGACTGTGATTGTGATGGATCTTATTCCCATGATTACATTATGTTATGTAGCACAGTTGGCTTTAAGAAAGGCAGATCATCTGGATGGGACTGACATAATCACATGAGCTCTTTAAATCTGGGTCTAGAGGTCAGAGACAGAAATCAGAGAGATCTGAAGCATAAGAGGGATCCATGTGAGGGAAGATTCTCCAGTGCCAGCCCTAAAGATGGGGCAGACCACGGGACAGGAGTCCTGAGTCCTCAGTTCTCTAGGAACTGAGAGTGATCCCAGGCCAATAGTAAGTAGGAAAACAGAGATCTCAGTCCCCAAGCAACTGGATTCTGCAATCTGAATGAGCTCAATAGTGGATTCTTACTAAGAGCCTGCAAAAGAGAACACAGCCCAGCTGTGTTCATTTCGGCCTTGACAATACCTGAGCAGACAACTCAGCCACATGGTACAGGACTGTGACATAACAAATAGATGGTGTTTTAAAACAATTACTTGTGGTAATTTGTTACAAAGCACCAGAAAAGGGATACATAGACTGTTGCTCATTAAGGCAAAAGGGAATATAACATTCAAAATAATCATTATGTTGCATATTGGTCTTCTAGTATATAAAAATGAGGGCTGGGTACAGTGGCTCACACCTGTTATCCCAGCACTTTGGGAAGCCAAGGCGGAGAGATCACTTGAGGTCAGGAGTTCGAGACCAGCCTGACCAACATGGTGAAACCCAAAAATACAAAATTAGCCAGGCATGATGGCGCATGCCTGTAATCTCAGCTACTTGGGAGGTTGAGGCAGGAGAATCGCTTGAACCCTGGAGGCAGAGGTTGCAGTGAGCCAAGATCATGCCATTGCACTCCAGCCTGGGCAACAAGAGCAAAACTCCATCTCAAGGAACTAAAATAAAATAAAACAAAAAGGTAATACATTTGAGAATTCTGGGTGGAATACTTTCCTCTGAATGTAGCCATTTAAAATCCTAATTTACAGGAGCAGGAAAGTAAAATAAACATAACTTTAGAACATACCTAATGGGTTCCAGTACAACAGAAAGTGTTAGGTCTGTTTAGTTCTGGATGCATAGCCTGCCAGCACAGCAGCTACTCTCTCACTCACAGTTGTATCTCCTCGGAGCCCAGAGTTCTGACACTGGAAGGCCAGAAAGGAACTGGTGGTGCTTATAAGACAAGGAACTAAGATTTCTCTTTACCTTTGCAGTGCTGGATATTCCTTTGCATTTGTCAAGTTAAAATTCTTGAAAGAAAAACCCTTGTAAAATTTTCAGGTTAGCAGATTTAAAACAAAAGAATCCTTTTGACCTTTAATTTTTGAAGTCATGGGTATAGATTATACTGCTCCAAATATTATATGAATAAGCTAAATTTATAGTCATATTATCATATGCACAAAACATTGATCCAGGTGAAGTTCTGTAAAAACCACATTTAAAGAAACCTGTGAAACGCCATCATATTCAGCTAAACCTCTGGGTTTGGTGACAGGAATCGTTCCTCAAACATTTGCAAATTGACATTATTCTGACCTCTCATTGAGAGCAAAAATTGGTAGGCAACCAAGGTAAGTATCTAGAACTGACTTTGCTATTCTGTCAAGTAGACAGCATGCCAATAGGCCACGTATAATATGCCAGGCTGTGTCCCTGCAGAGCGTTCTGAGTTAGACCAGATGCCCATGTGATGGCTCACTCCTGGGTCAGAAGGAAACAGTAGGCCAATGACATTCAAGCTACAATGAATAGATTTCTTCTTCAGTCAGAATGTGTACCAGATAAAGAGACAGAGAAGAGCTCAGCCATAATTCCATCTGGCTCAGCAGTCTGTAGAAAAACTGAGGAAGGAGGTAATTGAAATAAATTATTGTATCTTCAGAACAAAGAAAATAAACTTTTTCTCAGAAGAACAGTCCTATGACCGATAATGAAGTTTGCAAACTAAAACAGCCCCAGTCATTATGAAGTGACTACCAGAGGATGAAAAACTGGAGTGGAAGTTCATAGATATGATTTCTTTGTCTATTCTGACCATTGTACAATTTTTATAAATTCACTACCATGTCACTTTACACTGAGTGTAAACTCTGTTCCAGGATAGAGTCATCAGTTAGAAAAGTCAGTGCTGGGGGAAATAAACTGAAAGAAAAATTAACTCTTTCAGGTCACTATATCTGGAATTAGGGTGAATACGCACACATAGTGGCAGAAATAACTGAAGGTTTGGTGACTACACATTGCTTTAAAATAAGTGAAAGTGAACGCAAACTTAACTCATCTCTGCTACTCTTTTGTAATTTGTACATGTTGTGCCAACTGGGCCCACTGATACGCTATTGGACAAATCTACTAGAGCACTCAAAGTGACTCATTAGCAATCACAACACCACGACCACAAAAGCACAGAATCTACCTTAAGATTTGGTTTCCTTTGCCGGGCATGGTGGCTCACACCTGTAATCCCAGCACTTTGGGAGGCCAAGGCAGGTAGATCACAAGGTCAAGAGATTGAGACCATCCTGGCCAACATGGTGAAACCCCATCTCTACTAAAAATACAAAAATTAGCAGGGCATAGTGGCGCGTGCCTGTAATCTCAGCTACTCAGGAGGCTGAGGCAGGAGAATCGCTTTAACCCAGGAGGCGGAGGTTGCAGTGAGCCAGGATTACGCCACTGCACTCCAGCCTGGCAACAGAGTGAGAGACTCCATTTCAAAAAAAAAAAAAAAAATTTTGGTTTCTTTTTATGGAGACTCTGAAGGGAGTGCCAACCAAATTCAGTATCAATTTCAGAAATTTCCAAAGAGAAATTCTGCCCTACTGCCAAATAGTTACTTCAGAATCCTCACTGCATAAGTGATTCATGAAATGAGCTCACTGGGGGTAAAATCTACCAGCAGATTAGAGTCTGGGGTTAAATGCTGATGTTTAATAAGCAACAAGAGAAAAATCAGTGAAATAATAGAAACAAAAGATCTTAACAGGCTTTGCCAATAGTGAAGCAAATAAATAAATACAAATATATTAACGGCATGTACAACATAGTGAGACCCCATCTCTTCCAAAAAACAAAAAAAAAAAACCACTAAAAACTAGTCAGACACGGTGGCGCACATCTATGGTCCAAGCTACTCAGGAGGCTGAGGTGTGAGGAATGCTTGAGACCAGGAGGTCAAGGCTGCAGTGAGCCATATTCACGCCACTATACTCCAGCCTGGGTGACAGGCCAAAACTTTGTCTCAAAAAAAAAAAAACAGTAGTAACTCACTGATATGCCCATTTGTTACCTGCTTCTATGTAAGAAATTACTCTTTCTCCAAAAGCAGTTAATACATATGACTAGGTGAATTAGTGATAGCTTAAATGCCTGAATATCCCATATCAAAGGGAATATAAACACTGGAACTTCTGTCTACTCATAGCATTGAAAAAAAGTTTTTGGAGTCAGATGGATACAACTTAAAATAACACTAGCAATGTGACTGTGTATATTACCTAACCTCCCTGAGCTTATTTCCTCATATGCTAGATTTTAACAAATATTTAATGCATCACTTGCAGGTAATGAAATCATATATATATTCAATATTATAATATTCAATATATTGAATAATCTTGAATATTCAAGATTCAATAATATGAGATATATGTGTGTATATATGTATGATATACATATATCTATATAGCAGGGTGGTTAGTGAGTACAAATTCCCTTACTCTTCCTCTCTAATTCCCATCTACTTTTAATGTAGGCACATGGTACTAATTGTACCCCAGGACTCTCCTGCCATCTGTAGTAACCAGGTAGGAAAAAAAGAAAGCCCAACATGGGAATTTAACAGGTTGATCCAGCAATGACGACTTTCAGAACTGAGTGACTTTTGTTCCCATCTTGCCACACTATAACAGTGTGACTCACTCTCTCCCTATAATTGCAAACATTTCTGGAGCTGTAGATCTTGGGGCTCTTCACTGGATTTCCAAAAGTGCCTGGCAGAAATTTGCCTTTATTAAAAATCATGCATTTTCCTGGCAAAATCTCCCCAAAGCAAGCAATTTCTGAAATAATTTTCACCCTAGATTAAATGTTTGTGTACGAAAGTACATATTAACATACAGGTCAGTGTAAGACAGAAATAGTTTATATATCAAATTGCCCCAAGCTTTAAGTCAGGAGAGGGAGGGTAACAGTGTCTTTCCTCTGAGCTTCCAGCTCACAGCTGGTGGCAAAGCTGAGCCTGGCCTGACTTATTCACGCCTCTTTACCACCTGCAGCCCACCCCAATCCCAAAGGGCTTCACGGGAATTTGTTAAGCAAATGTCTACAGCAACCTTATTTAAAGCTAAACCCTTTTAATGCTACGATCTAAAAAATTCTGGAAACTCTTTGATTTTTTCCCCCGTTTTTCTTAATCTGCAATCTGCCTCCTGTGGTTACTCAGCATTGACTAACACCAGGCACTTCTGATAAATGAATAAATCTATCAGAAATGTCAATGAGAAAAATCTACTCTTAATCAGGAATGGGAACTTTTGTGCCTGTGCATTAAATTCCTCAAGATTACCATGAACTTCAAATGCAACAATATGGACATTACTAAAAATACAGCAATATGTCAATGAAAATATATTGCAAAAAATAGGGGAGAGACAAATATTGTTCTAGCTCTAAAAGCCCTTTCTACAAAGTAGATATTTGGAAAGGTAACAATTCATCACTATTAATGGGACAAAATTTTGGCTTTTGAAATCCAAGTTTTAAGTATCACAAAGCATATCTCTGTTATTTCAAGCATACATGCGGAGACAAACACACCACACAAACACACACATAATCATGTACTTTCTAATAATTTATGTACATTCTTCGTAATAATAAACAAGCTGGCCTTATATCTACCTAAAACTCAAAACTAGTGCATATACTAACACCTGACTGTACACTTTACTGTAGGGTAAGCCATCCACTTTCCAAGCCAGCCTTTTGAAGCTATAGCAAATCAAATTTTAGATCCAGAAAATGAATGTATGCTTTGGAAGTACTGTCATTTAACTTAAAGACATGAAGGACTTGAAAAGGCTACTTTACATCTCATCAAAACCATAGAAACTGTCAACAGAAAATCAGAAGATTACAGGCTGCATTTAAGCTAAATTCAGGGAAATCCTCTTACAATGAATTCAGAGTATGCCAAGAAAGGTGGCTATAGGGAGAATTCTTTTTCCCTTCTCTTCCTCCTAATCCCAGCTTGTCTTGGTCTTCACCATCCCCCCACACCCCTAATCCACTCATTCTAATACCTCCCTGGCCCAACCAGACAAATTGGTACTTAATCTCTCTGCCTTACCATCATCCACTCCCTCTGACAGCTCCCTACAGAAGAGTTGCCACATCATACAGCCAAAGCAAACTTTAGCTTCAGTATGATGTCTAAATATTACAGCTTTATCACCTGTGACATGCATTTCCAGAGGATCTTATCACATAGGTTCAGTGAAAGTACCAGAAATATTAATTTCCACTGTAGATAGTCCAGAGTATAAACAGAGACAGCATACAGTGGTGACTATGACAGCCCCTAGAGGCCTCAGAGCTTTTTAAGAAACATCACTCCTATAGGATTTCAAAAGAAAAATTTCCCTGTAGATGATACAGCAGAGGACATTTCTCCTTGGGTCTCATAATGTTACTCCCTAAAACATAATCCCTATTCCAAGGCCTGTTCTGTTTCTCTATAAATCTGTCCTTAGCATTAAATGTTAAGACTAATCCTCACTTCTCAAACAATTTTATGGACAAGTCTTCATGCCTCTGAAAATGGAAAATAAAACAATTCTTTAGTGCTGTTTTTCTAGAGAGGAAATAGTAGATGATGATCAAAGTGTGGATACTATATATACTCAGTTTACCAGATAACTCTTGCCACTGTTAATGACTCAATAAAGCCAACCACAGGTTATTGGGGGATATGCGACAAATGCATGAGTTTGTAGAAGAGTCCCTTACCACTATCTCACCTCATTTTGAGAAATAGCTTCGTTTTTGAGAATAATCAGGTTCCCAGCACTCTGACCACTTTGGCCTGTGAGGTTCCTGCTGTCAGTCACTGCTGCTTGGGCTCCCGAAGGCCCTGGTCCTGTTTGGGCCCCTGTATTGTAAAACATGAAAGTGTCACTCCCTGAGCCTGCTGTCAGACAGGCCTTGTAGCAGTAGGTCTTGGTGAGGGAGCCATTCCCTCGAACTTCAATGAAGTGAGGCTGCACTTTGAGGCCATGCGGTATCCTGGCATCAATATTGTTGTTGGCCTGTTTGTAAAGTTCTGCAGGGCACCTCTCCCTTACTCCACAGAAGCCTCCACAGCATGCAGTGCCATACGCAGTGTAGCGGTAGCACTTGATGATGCTCAAAATGATGATTGTCAAAAGAAATATAAAAGACACTGTGCTTAATGCTATTATTAGATAAAGGGTAATTTCAGAATATGTCCGAGGGCTCTTAACATGTCTCTGAGTGTCAGGGAGGATTTTGGAAACCCTATCCACCACAGCTACTGTAATGGCCACAGAGGCTGATAGTGATGGCTCTCCATTATCTCGGACCACCACGGTCAGGTTGAAAGTGCTACCACTCTCATCTCCCATCTTCCTGGTAGTCCTAATTTCTCCTGTGTGCAGTTCTACTTTAAAGAGGTCCAGGTCAGAAGTCTGGGCTAGATGGTAAAAAAGCCAAGCATTTTGCCCAGAGTCTGAGTCCATGGCTATGACTTTGGTGACCAGGTAGCCAGCAGGGGCAGTTCGAGGCACCATCTCAAAGGCTGCTGACGAGTTCGTTGAGGTAGGGTACAGAATGTGAGGGGCATGGTCATTCATGTCCACCACATACACGTTGGCAGTCACAGTGCTGCTCAGTGGTGGACTCCCCTTGTCCTGAGCCTCCACAGTCACAAAGAACTCCCGAAACTTCTCATAGTCAAAGGAGTTGACAGCATAAAGGCTGCCACTGGCACTGTTAATGGAGACATAGGAGGTGACTGGCAGCCCTTGAATCTCCCTCTCCAGAAGGGAGTAGGTCACCTCTGCATTCTCCTTTTCATCTGGGTCTGTGGCTTGCACAGTACAGAGCAACACACCTGGCAAATTGTTCTCCTGTATGTAGATGGAATAGGAGTCCTCCAGGAAGCTTGGTGGATTGTCATTGATGTCAGAGATCTCAACCTTCAGTGTCCGCTGGGATGTGAGCTGTGGTATTCCCCCATCAGTGGCTGTCACCGTGATGTTGTAGACAGCCACCCGCTCTCGGTCCAGCGGGCCACTCACCACCAGTGTATAGGAGTTTCCAAAGCCATTCAGTCGGAAAGGGAGTGTGGCCTCCAGACCCAGGCTCACTTTCCGGTTGGGGCCTGAGTCTTGGTCATTGACACTGAGAACGGCTACAATGGTGTTGGGTGTAGCATTCTCAGGCACTGGGCTATACAGGTCCGTGAGCACCACCTCTGGGGCATTGTCATTCACGTCCACGATGTCCACCAGCACCTTGCAGTGACCTGCCATGGGCACTGGACCCCGGTCAGTCGCCTGCACATAGATCTGGTAGGAGGAGGCTTCCTCATAATCCAGCCCCCCAATTACTCGCACTTCCCCAGTACTGGCATCTATGCTGAAGAGCTGCCTCTCCCGGTCCGAAGTGTAGCTGCTCAAGGAGTACCTGAGCTCACCATTGGAGCCCTCATCCGGGTCTGAGGCATTCAGCTTCACCACCAGTGTGCCTGGGGGCGAGTCCTCCCGTAGCTGGACGCGATAAGTGGACTGGTCAAAGGCAGGAGAGTTGTCGTTAGTGTCCAGGACACGCACAGAGATCTGTGCCGTACCCGAGCGCGCTGGGATGCCCCCATCCACGGCTGTGAGAACCAGGTGGTGCAAGGCTGCCTGTTCTCGGTCTAGGCCCTTGCGCAGCACCAGCTCAAGCACTTTACTGTTCTCCTGCAGGGGCTTAAGGTCCAGCTCGAAGTGCTCGCTGGGGCTGAGCTCGTAGGTCTGTACTGAGTTGGCGCCCACGTCTGGGTCCTGAGCACTCTCTATGTGAAAGCGCGCTCCAGGAGCCACCGATTCGCTTACCTGAAGCTGGTAATTGGGCCGCGGGAAACGCGGTGAGTTGTCGTTGATGTCCAATATTTCCACCTCAACGGCGCTCACCGCCACCGGGTTGTGCGCCAGCACTTCCAAGCTGAGCAGGCAGCGAGGCCGCTGCTCACAGAGCGCCTCCCGATCAATGCGCTCGTTGACGAAGAGCGCTCCACTAGTCAGGTCCAGTTCCAGGTATCGCGGACTGGGCGCACCCAGATGGTTGATGCGCAAGCAACCCGGCCCCAAGCGCCGCAGCTCGAGCCCCAGCGCGCGAGCCACGTTGCCCACGAGCGCGCCGGGTGTCTGCTCCTCTGGCACGGAGTATCGCAGCTGGGAGGCCGCTGGGCCCGGAAGCAGCAGCAGCAACAGCAGCCGGAGAGGCAGTAGCAGCAGCCAGGGCATGGGCCGCCGGAGCCGTGAATGCTCTGTCGCCGCAGGTCTGGTGCCCGCCTGCTCCATAGCCACTGGCCGCGGCGGAGGCAGCCGGGCAGGGCCGGAGGCGGCAGCTTCCCCAGCCGTGCTCCACGCCCGGGCCCCGCCTCCGCTCGTGCCACCCTGAGCCCGCTCCCCCACCGCTCACGCGCTAGCAAACGCCTGGGGCCGCTCCCTCCGTAGGCCCTCCCAAGGGCTCCTGGCCCCACCGCCCTCGCTGATTCCCCATATTCCAGCTCCTCCGCTCGCCTCCGAGTCGCTCAACCCGGCTCGGCTTCCTGCTGCTGCTGCCGCTACCGCTCCAGGGGGAGGGAAAAGGAAGCAGAAGGGGAGACGGAGGGGGAGAGGGAAGGGGAGGAGGGCTCAGCAAGTCCTGCTCTGATTCCGCGCCCAAGTGGCGGACAGCGAACCCGGACTGCTCAGCCTCTCCAATCCCATCTCCTTCACCCTGGACCTGCCGGATCTCAGCGGACCGCAGGAACACGGCCACTCCCTTTCTCCCTACCCCCACTGTCCAGTTCATCCAGTCTCCACCGTCTCTCCCCTGCTTAACGGGTCTTTAAGGAGATTAGTCTGGGAAAAGCGGTCAAGCCCCTAGAAGTCTGGCTATCAGCTCCCCAGGAAAAGATTTCCAAGCGCAATTCAGGAAAATAAACTAAGGGGCCTTAGCTAAGTGTGGGCACCCAGGTGGCGGATCTAACATTAAAAGGAAACAACGCAGGGGGAGGCGCTCTGGGGTTACTGGCGATGGGAACTATTCACCTGACTCCCACATCTTCCCTGGACACTCTTAAGTACTGCAGAAAGTGCTCAACTCCTAGGGCAAAAGGAGGGGGATGGCAAATGCTGCCCTCTTTCCGGGAGCAAGCCTAAAACCAGCATCCTGGGATCCAAGACTCAATTCTGCTGTCGGCCAAGTGGCCCTTACTTTCAGTGTGTGCCTTGGCAAATAACCAATATTTTAAAAAATAGTCTCCATGAAGCTGTAGGCAAATCTGTTATTTGACCCATTTTGGCGATAGTGGGGAAAATCTGGTAAAATTTTTAAAGAGATTCTTCTCTCAAGCTTTTTCTAATCTTGCTTCAAATCTTATTTATCATCCAAGACATTTTCTTTCAAGAGTGATTTAAAATTTTTTCTTTAATGGATGACAATGCCTTCAAGAGTCTGCAAAACCATTAAATCAAGAGAGTTACTGTTGATCTCCTAAGCCAGGCTGGAATTTGGATTCCATTAATGCTTTGCAGTTAAAAAAACAAAAAACAAACAAAAAAATCTGCTGTCATTAAGCAAAATGTGGGAATCTGGGATTTATCTTACAATAACCAGCAATTTCAATGACTGCAACTTATCTTCCTTAAATATAAGACTCCTTAGACTTCTGTTCTTCTGTGTCCTTAAGATTCCTTTTGTACTGCTATAGAGGCAACGCAGAGACAACAAATTCACTTCAGTAAAAGAGAAGGCAGAAGGATCAGAGGAAATCTTTCCATGCTGTGTCATTGCCTCTGCTGCTTGGTTCTGAATATTCACTCTTCCCAGGTTCTCACGTTTCTTCCACAGAAATTTGAAATCTATTGCCTCATGTGCAAAAAAAAGCATTCACTAAAACGTCCTTTCTCTTCATCTCCCAGTATTTCTCTCATCCATAGATCTTCCTCTATGGGTCATTTTCTAGCTATGGACTGGAACAGTCAGTGTGAGACCTGACATTTGGCATGCTTCCCTCCTAGAGGGGACGATTAAAGGAGCCAAGGTTGTGATCCTGACACCAGGAGTTCAAAGGCCTGAACTAGCACATCCCTTCGTTCCACCGACCAAGCACACTCACTGTCAATGCTCCACTACCTAGCCAGTTTTATTCCAGAGAAACGCCCAGCTTCCTCCTATCACTGTTGCTTCTTATTTGTCCTCTTTGTTTCCTCAAGGGTACAGAGTAGGAAGCAATTTTCATCAAAATCTATTCCTGTCTCCTTTCTTGGGTCTCTGGCTTCTTCCTCTTCTTTCTGCCTCCTCCCCAAACATCCCTACAATAATTCTGTCTCAGTTTGCTGTGGTAATTTGATCTCAGAGGCCTTAATCTCTCAAGTGCACAAATTGTGGACCTGGCCTATGTCCTCACCCATTACTTACTTCTGAAAATAAATGGCTTATAAGTGGAATCAAGTTGTAAGTTGTCAGGAAAAGTGATCTTTCCTCCCCTCATCTCCTCCCAGCCCTCCGAGTCGCTGCCATCTCTGCCCATAGCTCAGAGACCTGGCCACTGGGTATTGACCAGGCATAGACCTGTGACTGTGGAAAGATCATAGGCACTTAAGGAAGAGATTACAGTGGCAGAGGCTTGGTGATTTTTTAATGGAAGCCCCCAAATGTCATGTCTCAGGAGAAAAACCAGGACTCTCCTTTCAGCACTCTTGTCGTCTTCCAGCAAGGACACCTGCCAGGTTGTCCATTTTGCTGTTTTAGGCCCTATGGGTATTTAGCTCCAACTAGAATTTACTGCCTTAATTATCGAGGAGGCAAACATAAAGCCAACACAATCAGCCTTCTTTTGAAAGACATTGGGCTAAAGAGATGGTATACTCTATTTGGCACTATAATGATTTCGTTCCTCACACCATTATACTGAGGCTCCTGCCAACCTTACTAGTTGTTAGAATGTGATTGCTCAGACTGTGGTTAATTACCCTTTCTACAAATATTAACGCTAATGCCTTGACCACACCATTATGCATTCCTCTCCTTAGACCTTCAAGAACTCCCTATTAAAAAGTAGAACACAGTAATTAGGAACATAGACTTTGGAGTCAGTCACACTCCTGCCAGTGACTAACTGTGTGGCTATGGACATGTTACTTAACCTAAGCTTCACTTCACTCAATTTAATTAAGGAAAACAATAGTAAGCAAAACTCATAGGGTTATTTTTATGATTACATGAGAAAATGTATGTAAAGCAATTTGCACAGTAGTTTAGTACATTATTGTTGTTGCTGTTGTCATGAAATGCAACAATTCATTACCATCAGATAAAACCTTAGTTGGCAGTCTGTATGTAGCATGGCCCTTTGGATATCAAACACAGATAAGCACATTTAACTATGCCATATAGGAAATCAACCATGATGACCATGATGGGGAAGATGCGTATTCAACAAAGTTAAACTTTCCCAATTACTTCTAGAATTATATCGTACATTTTGAGAACAAAACCAAAAAACAGCCCCTTTTTATATCACTAAGTAAATGGGACTTCTGTTATGAGAACTCCTTCAAGAGATTTGTTTCCTCACAAGAGATTTACCTTTTTAGAAAACATAGAAATACTTTGTATGTATGCAACAGAGTATGAAGTTAGTTCCTAAACATGCCGTAATCTACAGCACCCAGTATGGAGCTTGGCACAGAGGTGCTCAATTAATGTTCTTTGAAAATAACTAAATTTACAAATTTATCTGTGTAATTCTAATACAAACAGCTTCTTATTTTCTCTCCTGCTTTTAAAATCTTACATACATTTCAAGATCCCGATGAAAACCTACCTAATCCATGAAACAGTGTCTACTCTAAACACAAGATTTTTTTCATTTTCACAGTCTACAGCATATCTCTGTAAGATGGCATGTGTCATTTTTAAATTCATCCAAATAATTTAATATTATCTCTTTAATTATAAGCAACCTAAAAGCAGGAGCCATGTCTTACATTTCTGTCTCCTTTGCAATGTAGAAACCCTTATAGACTCTCAATAAATGTTAATTGCTTCATTTTCTTCAGATCTTATTTTTAGTGAACTCAAGAAAAGCTGCTACAGAAAAATTTCCTATATAGGGATAGAGCATATCTTATGGAGAGGAGGTTGAGAATCTGAAATGATTTCACTATGGATTTCTTCCTTTAAAATTGTCAAATGAAGATATGAAACAAAGTATTTCAAACCTGGAGAACTGAATCCCACTGATAAAGTTTCTGGACCCTAAGAAAAGCTCTGTCAAAAAGTAGTACTTTTTCTACTTTACATTAAAATTATAAATTATAAAATAAAAGTGTTCCTTCTAATAACTAACAAGAAAAGTGACATGATTAGATAGGACATTGTGTTCATTTATCCCCATGCTAGACAAGAACTTTGAAATCGTATTCCTCAGTTGTCTCTTTTAATTATGTTTGTTAAATACATCTATCATGAGATCACAGGGCACAGGAGCAAAACCAGTTATAACACAACAGAATTAAACCTACAGGAAAAATGCTGGCACTCAGTAAACTCTCCTAATTCACATAAATTATTCTTTATTATTAACACCATTACAGATCATTTTACTTTTGGAAACCAAATGATCTGGAGTCTTTTGGCCACAGGACAAAAAACATGTTCATTAGTTTGATCAGGTTTGGGGCTGATCATTATAAGAGTATCTGTCAAATTGGGAAGGATCTAGTTTTCATTTTTTAATGTATGTATTTATGTTGCTCTACAAACTGAGCACAAGTAACATAATAAAAGAGAGACAAATGGTCATCTCTAATGTTTAGAGTTGTCCAAAGTAGTTTTAAAAATTCCATCTTGTTAAAAACGAATAGGATTCCTAATCTTCATGCATCCCCAGAAGGAAAATACTTTCCAATATGAGTATAGCGATATTTACAGATAAAACATCCAGTGGATGGGAAAATGAAAAAGTTTTCACATAACTTGATGGCTAAATTTTTCACATCTCCCTTCCTCCAGAAGAAATACATCAGTCAAATATTTGGCATTAACAACTGGCTTTTAGGGGGAGATCCTCTACGTTTTTAGTTCTAAAAAACTAACATATTATTGATAGTTGACTGAGGTGTCTGAAAATTGCTTAGAATAGACAAAGAGATTCAAGCCATAAGAGATTCAAGCCATCTTTGGATAAGTAACAACAAAAAGGGAGAGACAGATTTGGGGCAGATTGTGTAACATTAACAGATAAAATCAAACTAGCCAGTATTGGGGGGAGTCTTACTTCTTTATCAGTATTCTCAATTGAGATGGCCTAACAAGAATCATAGAATATTAAAGGTTGAGGTTTTTCTAAATTATAAAATTCTTTGTCATTGAAGAAAATGGTTAAGTAAAACTTGAACCTCAAGATCAATAAGGAGATAGGAAGCATAAACATGATATAAGCGGCCGGGCGTGGTGGCTCACGCCTGTAATCCCTTTGGGAGGCCGAGGCCGAGGTCAGGAGATTGAGACCATCCTGGCTAATACAATGAAACCCCGTCTCTACCAAAAAATACCAAAAAATTAGCTGGGTGTGGTGGTGGGTGCCTGTAGTCCCAGCTACTCAGGAGGCTGAGAATGGCGTGAACCCAAGAGGCAGAGCTTGCAGTGAGCCGAGATCATGCCACTGCACTCCAGCCTGGGCAACAGAGTGAGACTCCATCTCAGGAAAAAAAAAAAAAAAGATATAAGTAAGTCAAGTATCTGTGGCCAGATAAATGATCTTCCAAGGCACTGAAAGAACTTACAGATGTGACTAGAGAACCCAATTTCCTATCTTTTAAAAAGTGCCATTAAGCTTGATATAAATTCCTTTGAAACTCTAATAGTACTAAAGTGATTGTTTATGAGCACTTAGAAATGAAGGCATTCATACTAAGGACTACTTTGGCTTAATTAAAAACTCGTAACTTCAAACTAACCACATAGACTTGAGATTGTTTTTCATATGGACATTTTAGATTTTCATTTACTAGAATCATTGCCAAAATAAATGCTTATCAAAACAAAATTTAAAAAAAGGAATGCTGCAGGAACAGTCAATCTAGAATTCGTGGAGACATTAAACAAAGTCTCCCAATATACTCTTGTGGAGAAGATAAAGAAAGAAAGGCAGCTGCAAGACAGTGTAGTTAGGTGATTTTGTAATTGTTTAAATAACATGCCAAAAAGTGTTTATTAATGGAATACTTCAACCTAGAAGAAGAATTCTAATGGGGGCTACAGGGATCCACTCTTGGTCTCTCAAGAAACAGAGTCTAGTAAATCTTGTTCTTGAACCTCAAGAAACAGAGCCATGGTAAAAAGAGGCTTCCTGGAGCTTCTGATAAATTCCATCACCATTTTGGGACCCAGTTTCTTCATCAATACCAACCTCATTAGGGTCCTGAGAGGAGTACATGAGGTTAGATATGTACTGAAATAATATGCCAACTCTTAAGTGCCAAGGCATTAGGATGCAAGGGGGTTGGGTGACCAAAAAGTCAACAATTACTTGATACTCTAGATACCCCAATCGACATTTTATTAATGACTCAAAACAAGGAGGTAGCAAGTGTCCGTGCCAGTCTAGTAGCAAGTTGAGCATTTTTGGAACAAGAATTGCAACTGCCTAGGTTAAGCTATGTTTCTAATTCACTAAACTTAGTACCAATTTTCTACCTGAAACTCAAGATATGCCCCAAATTCATTAGTGTGTATTTCAGCTAATTTCTGGCTTATAGTTGCCATTAAACCTGTTCCAAGTTTCCATTCATCACTTGGGACCTCTTATTTTAATAGAAAACCTTGTTTGGCCCTATTTCTCCTCTGTAACTCTTGGGATTTTAGCCACAGACTAAAATAAGATGATGAGTATTTGGCACTAAAGAACATCCTCATTCCCAAGTAGGTTTTAGCCAAAGCACTCATTGATTTGGATAGGGGTTTTAAAAATATATTTCAAAAACACATTAGATATTGTTGAAGTACCTTGAATTTGAACTATTTTCCAACTGTTTTCCTAAGCTTAGTCTATGTGAAGGCTACAGTTTCTCTTTCCTATACCCATTATGTTTGCTGCTTGGAACAAACAAACCTACACCTCTGTGTAAGAAGGATTACTTCTCAAAATTATCCATACATGTATCTAGAGTATCAAGTAATTGTTGACTTTTTGGTCACCCCACCCCCCACCCCGGTGCATCCTAATATCTTGGCACTTAAGAATTGGCATATTATCACAAGGTCAGGAGATCGAGACCACGGTGAAACCCCGTCTCTACTAAAAATACAAAAAAAAAAAATTAGCCGGGCGCGGTGGCGGGCGCCTGTAGTCCCAGCTACTCAGGAGGCTGAGGCAGGAGAATGGCGTGAACCCGGGAGGGGGAGCTTGCAGTGAGCCGAGATCGCGCCACTGCACTCCAGCCCGGGCGGCAGAGCGAGACTCCGTCTCAAAAAAAAAAAAAAAAAAAGAATTGGCATATTATTTCAGTACATATCTAACCTCATGTACTCCTCACAGGACCCTAATGAGGTTGGTATTGATGAAGAAACTGGGCCCCAGAAAGGTGACGGAGTTTATCAGAAGCTCCAGGAAGCTTCTTTTTACTATGGCTCTGTTTCTTGAGATTCTGAAATAACATCTGACCACTACACATGCAACCCCTAACTTAAGAACTGTATTATCAGTCTCAAGCTATTAATGTCTAAGCATTTCATAATGAATACTATTATTCCCACAACTACAAGTTTCTTTCTCTTTTAGAAACTTCAACTAAATCTTCTGTACATGTTTTTAATAATAAACAGCCGGTACTTAACAAAATCGTGATGCAAAATAGATTTGTACTTCATATCCGAACTTCTTTCAGTACCATCTTCCTCCTACCTACGATATTCTGCCTAAGTAATGGGGCTTTACAAATGGCTTTGATTTTTCTGATATAAATCCTACTCGTGTATTCCTTGATAGATTTTGCTACAAAATTCCAAGCAGTTACAGGCATAATACATTATAATGTGGGTAAAATATAAATCCTCTAAATTAGCCATGTTAATATACACTGTTCTTATTGAACATTAAAATATACTTTAAGGCATTTTGATGAGATAATGTTACCTAAAAATTTTCCCTTTCAGAGCTCATTTTATTGAAATTATTTAGAAATGATTTACAAATTCTTCAATTTTGCTTCTGTGTTTTTTCTCTTTTTTCTATCACAAGCAAAAAAAAGCACATTATACTTGGCTGATAGAATTGAAACAAAAAATCTGGTACTGATTCTATTTATACAGCATCTCTGAATTAATGGTCTTAAAGATCTTAAAATTTTTTAGTTTGATCCATATATAACAATATGCCTTGATTGATGCCAACTTCAACTTTTCAGCACAAAATAGAAAAAAATACACAAATTCTCAGATCAATCAACACTTTATCTTAATTTGTGACTTTTTTTTTGAGACAGGGTCTCACTCGGTTGTCCCATTGGAGTACAGTAGCATAATCACAACTTATAGCAGCCTCAACCACCGGGCTCAGTGATGCTCCCACCTCAGCCTCCTGGGTAGCTGGGACTACAGTCATGCACTACCATGCCCAGATAATTTTTGTATTTTTTGTAAAGACAGCATTTCACCATGTTGCCCAGGCTGGTCCTGAACTCCTGGGGTCAAGCAATCTGTCCACTTTGGCCTCCCAAAGTGGGCTCAGCTCGCCCACCTTCACACCCCTGCTGAACGTCCAAAACCAAGGATAATATTGAATTCTATATATACTACATTTTTTCCCATACATACATACCCATGATAAAGCTTAATTTATAAATTAGGTACAGTAAAAGATTAACAACAATAACTAATAATAAAATAGAACAATTATAATAATATACTATAATATTATTACAGGTGTGAGCCACCACACCCAGGCTGACTTTTCTATATCTATTATACATCTATTGGTCAATTCTTTTATAAACCCATTAAATCATTCTAGTGACTGATAACTTTAAGATATAAAAATTAAAACAGAATGGTTTGGTAATTTACTAGAAATAGAAAGTTGATTTCAAACAGAAATGGGTAAAAATCTCACTTTCTCTCTTTCCAATTCAGTGTTACATCTATTATAACAGAGTTGTCACTCTAGGATATTCAATATCCTTTACAATTAAAATTTCATCATAGATTTCTGTGATTGGTTTTCTGCAGTACCCTCAAGCTGGACTAGTATTCCTTTGATCCAATTATCATAAGCTCATTTAAAATCTCAACTGTGTATAAAATATTTATTGGTTCGTAAGTCAATGTACACATAGGATATATTGGACAGCAATGCTTCCTAGGATATGTGGATTTAGTGCTCTTTAAGCCAGCAGGAGTTGAAGAATAAAAAAGATTTTCAAATTATAAAAAGTCATTCTTTCCAAGGATCAGTGATAATGTTTGATGACATGTTAAGAAAATAGCAACAATCGGCCGGGTGCGGTGGCTCACACCTGTAATCCCAGCACTTTGGGAGGCTGAGGCGGGCGGATCATGAGGTCAGAAGATCAAGACCATTCTGGCTAACACGGTGAAACCCCGTCTCTACTAAAAATAAAAATAAATAAAAATAAATAAAAATTAGCTGGGCGTGGCGGCGGGCGCCTGTAGTCCCAGCTGCTGGGGAGGCTGAGGCAGCAGAATGGCGTGAACCCAGGAAGTGGAGTTTGCAGTGAGCTGAGATTGTGCCACTGCACTCAGCCTGGGTGACATAGCAAGACTCCGTCTCAAAAAAAAAAAAAAAAAAGAAAATAGCAACAATCCTGATAAAGTCAGACTGTGAACTTCCTGTGATTTATTTATTTTTTGATCTCTAGTTTATTTTAATTAGGTTCAATAATATTTAAAATATATACTTCTTGTACCAAATTAAATTTGTTCAGAATTTTTAAAAGCAATGAAAGTGAAAGTCCTTTAAAATCTAATTCCCTTGTAGACTAGACCAGTAACAGATAATTGTATATCACTCCAGGCTTTTGACTATGCTATATAAATACACACACTGATACATTTTACCAAAAGGGAACCACACTCTACATACTAGTGTACAACTTTACTTTTTGCTTCTGTTTTTTTTTTTTTTTCTCTCTCTCTCTCTTTTCTAACACAAGCAAAGAAAGCATAGTATACTTGGCTGATAGAATTGAAACAAAAAATCTGGCACTGATTCTATTTATACAGCATCTCCCAATTAATAGTCTTAAAGATCTTAAAATTATTTAGCTTGATACATAGATAACAGTATGTCTTAGTTGATGCCAACTTCAGCTTTTCAGCACAAAACAGGAAAAAAAATACACAAACTCTCAAATAAATTAACACTCTCTTAATTTGTGACTTTTTTTACTTAACATATATAATGAACTTAGTTTTTACTTAACATATATTATGAACATCCTTTCTTTTTTTTTTTTTTTTTTTTTTTGAGACGGAGTCTCACTCTGTTGCCCAGGCTGGAGTGCAGTGGCCGGATCTCAGCTCACTGCAAGCTCCGCCTCCCGGGTTCACTCCATTCTCCTGCCTCAGTTCCCGAGTAGCTGGGACTACAGGCGCCCGCCACCTCGCCCGGCTAGTTTTTTGTATTTTTTAGTAGAGATGGGGTTTCACCGTGTTAGCCAGGATGGTCTCGATCTCCTGACCTCGTGATCCGCCCGTCTCGGCCTCCCAAAGTGCTGGGATCACAGGCTTGAGCCACCGCGCCCGGCCATGAACATCCTTTCATGTCAGTATATATAATTCTGATCTTTCTTAATAAAAACTACACAATGTTCATTGTCTATATATTTCATAATTTTTACTCCATGATTGAATATTTAAGTGCATTTCTGAAAGTGTGTGCGTGTATATGTCTGTGTGTTTATTCTGGGAAGTGCCTTGTTAAAAGTATAGTAGTCCCTCCTTTTCCACAGGGGATACTTTCTAAGATCCCCACTGAATGTCTGAAACCAAGGATAATACTGAGTTCTATATATACTATGTTTTTTCCTATACATACATACCTATGATAAAGTGTAATTTATAAATTAGGCACAGTAAAATATTAACAACAATAACTAAGAATAAATTAGGACAATCATAACAATACACTATAATAAAAGTTATATGAATGTGGTCTCTCTCTCAAAATATCTTACTATACTGTGCTCACCTATTTTCTGAAACTGCTCAAAGTGAAACTGCAGGTAAGGGGCGACTAGTGCTTACATGTTTAAATTTTAGGTAGACATGCCAAAATGCTTCCCCAAATGTTTGTGCCTATTTATATTCCCAATCAGTGATCAATAAACCAATTTATATATTTATGATTTGTCTCCAAAATTCTTAGTTCATAGTGTGTAGTAAAGAAACACACAGAATCATGTCCATAGCAATATTTCATTTTCCTTAATAAAAAGCCCTTAGTCACATTTATAATTTATTTTATATAACTCCCATAAATATCTAAATGCACACTGAGAAATTCAGACCACTTCCTTGAATTTATTTTACTTAAATTGACTGATTTTAGTGTTTTAATGTAAATTTTATCCTATATCCAGCAGGGTTAAAGTTTATACCTTTAAGAATATGCATTCATTGATATCTAACTCTCCACACATTCAACCATTTAACCCAAGATTTAAAAATATTAAATTCAAAATTGAAGCAGTAATAAATAGCCCACCAACCAAAGTCCAGAACCAGACAGATTTACAGCTGAATTCTATCAGAAGTACAAAGAGGAGTTGGTACCAATTCTTCTGAAGCTATTCCAAACAATGGGAAAGGAGGTACTCCTCCCTAACTCATTTAAGGCCAGCATCATCCTGATACCAAAACCTGGCAGAGATACAACAAAAAGGAAAACTTCAGGCTGATATCCCTGATGAGCATCAATGCAAAAATCCTGAATAAGATACTGGCAAACCGAGTCCAGCAACACTTCAAAAAGCTTATCCACCATGATCAAGTAGGCTTCATCCCTGGGATGCAAGACTGGTTCAACATATGCAAATTGATAAATGTAATTCATCACATAAACAGAACTAAAGACAAAACCCACATGATTATCTCAATGGATTCAGAAAAGGCCTTCGATAAAATTCAACATCCCTTCATGTTAAAAATGCTCAATAAAGTAGGTCTTGAAGGAACATACCTCAAAATAATAAGAGCCATATATACGACAAACCCACAGCCACTACCACGCTGAATGGGCAAAACCTGGACGTATTCCCCTTGAAAACCAGCACAAGACAAGGATGCCCTCTTTCACCACTCCTATTCAGCATAGTATTGGAAGATCTGGCTAGGGCAATTAGGAAAGAGAAATAAATAAAGGGTATTCAAATAGGAAGAGAGGAAATCAAATTATCTTTGCTTGCAGATGACATGATCCTATATCTGGAAAACCCCATTGTCTCAGTCCAAAAGCTTCTTAAGCTGATAAGTGACTTCAGCAAAGTCTCAGGATACAAAATCAATGTGCAAAAACTGCTAGCATTCCTAAACACAAACAACAGGCAAGTAGAGAGCCAAATTTTGAATGAACTCCCATTCACAATTGCTACAAAGAGAATAAAATATGTAGGAATACAGCTAAAAAGGGAAGTGGAAGACCTCTTCAAGGACAATGACAAACCACGGCTCAAGGAAATCACAGTGGACACAAACAAATAGGAAAACATTCCATGCTCATGGATAGAAAGACTCAGTATTATGGCCATACTGCTCAAAGTAATTTATAGATTCAATGGTATTCCTATTAAACTTCCATTGACATTCATCACAGATTTTGAAAAAACTATGTTAAAATTCATATGTGTATTAGTCTGTTCTCATACTGCTATAAAGAACTGCCTGAGACTGGGTAATTCATAAAAGAAAGAGGTTTAATTGACTCACAGTTCAGCATGGCTGAGGAGGCCTCAGGAAACTTACAATCATGGTGGAAGGGAAAGCAAACATATCTTTCTTCACATGGTGGCAGGAAGGAGAAGTGCCAAGCAAAAAGGGAAAAGCCCTTATCAAACCATCAGATCTAATGAGAACTCACTCACTATCATGAGAACTGCATGGGATAACCGCCCCCATGATTCAATTACCTCCCACTGGGTCTCTCCCACAACATGTGGGGATTATGGGAACTACAATTCAAGGTGAGATTTGGGTGGGGACCCAGCCAAACCATATCAATATGGAACCAAAAAAGAGCCTTTATAGCCAAGACAATACTAAGCAAAAGAATAAAGCTGGAGGCATCATGCTACTTGACTCCATATATAGCAGAAAACTACAGTAACCAAAACAACACGGTACTGGTACAAAAGCAGATGCATAGACCAGTGGAACAAAATAGAGAACTCAGAAATAACACCACACACCTACAACCATCTGATCTTCAACAAACCTGACAAAAACAAGCAATGGGGAAAAGATTCCCTATGTAATAAATGATACTGGGAGAACTGGCTAGCCATATGCAGAAAATTGAAACTGGACCCTTTCCTTACATCTTATACAAAAATTAACTCAAGATTAATTAAAGACTTAATTCATAAAAGTATAAAACTATAAAAACCCTAGAAGAAAATCTAGGTAATACCATTCAGGACATAGGCACAGGCAAAAATTTCATGACAAAAGTGCCTAAAGCAATTTCAACAAAAGCAAAAATTGACAAAAGGGATCTAATTAAATTAAAGAGTTTCTGCACAGCAAAAGAAACTATCATCAGAGTGAACAGACAACCTACAGAATGGGAGAAAAATTTTGTAGTCTATCCATCTGACAAAAGTCTAATATCCAGAGTCTACAAGGAACTTAAACAAATTTATAGGAAAAAACCAAACAAGCCCATTAAAAAGTGGGCAAAGAACATGAACAGACACTTCTCAAAAGAAGACATTCATGCAGCCAACAAACATGTGAAAAAAACCTCAACATCACTGATCATTAGAGAAATGCATATCAAAACCACAATGAAATATCTTCTCATACCAGTCAGAATAGCAATTATTAACAAGTTCAGAAACAACAGATGGAGAAAAAGGAACACTTTACACTGTTGGTAGGGGTGTAAATTAGTTCAACCATTGTGGAAGACTGTGTGGCGATTCCTCAAAGATCTAGAAGCATAAATACCATTTGATCCAGCAATCCCATTACTGGGTATATACCCAAAGGAACATAAATCATTCTATTATAAAGATACATGCATGTGTATGTTCATTGCAGCACTATTCACAATAGCAAAGACATGGGATCAACCCAAATGCCTATCAATGATAGACTGGATAAAGAAAATGTGGTACATATATACCATGGAATACTATGCATCCATAAAAAGGAACAAGATCTTGTCCTTTGCAAGGACATGGATGGAGCTGGAAGTCATTATCCTCAGCACAATAATGCAGGAACAGAAAACCAAACACCACACGTTCCCACTATGTGTGGGAGCTGAATGATGAGTACACATGAAAGTATGGAGGGGAACAACTCGCACTGGGGTCTGTCTGCGGAGCAATGGGAGGGAGAGCATCAGGAAGAATACCTAATGGATGCTGGGCTCAATACCTAGGTGATGAGTTGATCTGTGCAGCAAACCACCATGGCACATGTTTACCTGTGTAACAAACCTGCACAACTGGCACATGTACCTCAGAACTTAAAAGTTGAACAAAAAAATAAATATTAGATTTAATTCTTGGATAAATGTAATGTTTAAGCAAAAATTTCAAAACACAATGTCTGAAGCTCAGTCTAGTACATCAAA
Organism: Macaca nemestrina; assembly: GCF_043159975.1. NCBI lineage: Eukaryota > Metazoa > Chordata > Mammalia > Primates > Cercopithecidae > Macaca > Macaca nemestrina. The sequence goes on from NC_092130.1 coordinate 39,499,285, forward strand.
GTAAGCTCATAATAAACAGACCCTTCTAGAGATAACAACTGTAGCCTCTGGCCAAAATACATAAAGCAAATATCTAAGGACTCTGGAGAATAAACAAAAGCAGGCAGTTTTGGGGGAGGAGGGCACTAAAACGGAGAAAGGAATCAGCATGAAGTGAGTTTCCTGTTATTGTTGCTTTGGCCTAATAGCTGATCAAGGTTGTGACATAGCATGAGGAAGCTAAAACTCTGACAGATAATCCCTAGTTTCTCCATCTTAAGGGACAAAGGGAAGGAGCCAGGAGCAACAGCACTGTAATCCACAACTGAGAGGGGTAGGGAATCCTTGAGTGCACAGAACAAAAGAAGGTGAGCCCTAAATTCAATGATTAAATTCTTCCCACATCTCTGCTGTCCCTGAATCACATATAAAGAGCAAAGGCTAAAGCTAAAAGAACTAAATTGAAGTTTGAACTGCTACCCAGCATAAGAAAGAAAGATTTTGCATTTTTAGTCTAATCAAGTTTATTTGCTACTAAAACAAAAATGTTAACACCCTTCATAGAAATATAACAGTGATATGGTTTAGATCTGTGTCCCCGCCCAAATCTCATGTCAAATTGTAATCCCCAATGTTGGAGGTGGGGCCTGGTGAGAGGTGATTGGATCATGGGGGTGGATTTCCCCCTTAATGTGTTGTTCTCATAATAGTGAGAGAGTTCTCATGAAATCTTGTTGTTTAAAAGTTTGTACCACCTCCCTCTCTCTTGCTCCTGCTCCTGCCATGTAAGATGAGCCCGCTTTCCCTTTACCTTCCACCGTGATTTTAAGTTTCCTGAGGCCTCCCCAGAAGCCAAGCAGATGGCCAGCAACATGCTTCCTACAGCCTGCGGAACTGTGAGCCAATTAAACCTCTTTTCTTTATAAATTACCCAGTCTTCGATGTTTCTTTATAGTAGTGCAATAATGGACCAATACAAACAGAATGATGAATCTCAAAAATAACACATTAATAATATCAGGATAAAATCCAAAATTACCGAACATGAAATACCAGAAAAATGTGATGCATTCTTAAAGGTAAAGACCATCAAGAATCCAAACCTGAGATGACACAGATATAGGAATTAGCAGACAACGACTTTAAAGTAGCTACTATAACTATATTCAATAAGATAAAGGAAAACATGTTGGTAAGGAATGAAAATAAAGGAAATATTATCAGAAAAAAAGGAAAATACAAAAGAGCCAATGAAAATTTTAGCAATAAAAATATAATATTTGAAATTAAAACTCACTGCCTGATCTTAGGAAGAATGGAGATAAAAGAGGCAAAAGTCAGTGAATCTGAAAATAGATCCATAGAAATGATCCAATCTGAAGAAAAGTAAAAGGACTGAAATAAAATAAAAATAAAATAAATCTTACAGACCTATGGAACAATATAGAATATATAAGAATATAAAAAAAGTGTATAGTCTTAAAGGACCAAACTTTAACCCTACTATGGTAAAACCAGACAATATTTTAAAAGTACCATATGTATGTAATTGGAGTCCAGAAAGGATAGAGAGAAATTAGGATTAAAAAATTTAAGGATATAAGGAACAAAAATTTGTCAAATTCGGTTAACAATATACATTTACATGTTTGATAAACTCAGCCAACCCTAAACAGGATAAAAATAAAGAAAAGCATAAATAAGCACATCATAGTCAAACTTCTAAACCAAAGGTAAGTAGAAAACCTTAAAATAAGTGTCCCCACAGCCATGGAAGAGCAACAAAACAATCATGTAGCACACAGGAAATAATGACTTAAATGACTATACGCTTCTCGTCAGAAACTATGAGCATTAGAAGACAGTAGAATAACATTTTTTTATGTGGAAGAAAATAAAATCTGTCAATCCCCCAGAATTCTGTATCATTCAAATGCAAGATAAATAGATCTTCAGATAAAGGAAAACTAAGATAAATCACTGCAGCATATATGCATTACAAAAAGTGCTAAATAAAGTTTTTCAGGTTGAAGCAAAAAGACATTATGGAGAAACTCAGCTCTTTAGGAACAAATTAATGGCACTAGAAATGGTAAATGACTACGTAAACAGAAATGACTATTTTTTTTCCTTCTTAATTCTCTAAAGTACATAATAACTGCTTAAACAAAAATTATAACTGTGTCTTGTGGGTTTTGTATTGTATGAGATTTAGTACAAATGAAAACTACAGCATAAGCAATGGAATAGGAAGAGCTAAATAGTCTTATATGGTTGTAACTTTTCTATATTTTAAAAGGTGGTACACTATTAACTCTAAGTAGACTGAGAAAAGTTAAGTATGTATTCTGTAATACTTATAGCAACCACTAAAAAATGCAAGTAAAAAAATCTAAAAGTAGGTATATCTAAAAATTAAAAGAGATTCTGAGGAACATCCAAATAATTCAAAAGACAATAGATAAGGGGAAAGAGAAGAACAAAATCAGAGGGGACAAATAGAAAGCAAATCATGTATTGAAGGACACGAATCTAAACATATCAATTATTACACTAATGTGAATGGGCTAAACACTTCAATTAAAAAGCAGATGTTATCAAAATGGGTAAAACAGCAAGATCCAACAATACACTTCTACAAGGGCATGCTTTAAAGAAACAAAAGTAAAATGAATAAAAAGTAATATGCTATGAAAACAGAAAAAATAAGACTAGAATGGCCACATTAATATCAGACAAAAGCTACTTCCAGAAAGAATGACCAGCAACAAATAGATATTTTATAAAGATAAAAGGATCAATAAATCAGGAAATTATAATAATCATAAATGTGTGTGCCTAATAACAGGGCTTCAAATTACATGAAGCAAAAATGGACACAAAAAGATAAACACAATGATGATAGGTGACTTTTTTTTTTTTTTTGAGACGGAGTCTCGCTGTGTCGCCCAGGCTGGAGTGCAGTGGCGGGATCTCAGCTCACTGCAAGCTCCGCCTCCCGGGTTTACGCCATTCTCCTGCCTCAGCCTCCCGAGTAGCTGGGACTACAGGCGCCCGCCACCTCGCCCGGCTAGTTTTTTGTATTTTTTAGTAGAGACGGGGTTTCACCGTGTTAGCCAGGATGGTTTTGATCTCGTGACCTCGTAATCCGCCCGTCTCGGCCTCCCAAAGTGCTGGGATCACAGGCTTGAGCCACCGCGCCCGGCCAATAGGTGACTTTTAACACTGCTCTCTGGGCAATTGATAGAACAACTAGACAAAAAAATAAAGACACAGAAAATCTGGATAACAATAATTTATACTTTTAAATGATTACACCCAACAATTACAGAATATACATTCTTTTCAAGTGCACTTGATATGTTCATCAAGATAGACTGTTGCTGGGCCATAGAACAAGTCTAAACAGATTTTTAAAAGACTGAAATCATGCAGAGAATGTTCTCTGACCAAAAGAGAATTAGATTAGAAATCAAAAGCAACAAGATAGCTAGGAAAACCAAAAATATTTGTAAATTTGATCACACTCCTAAATAATGAATGGGTGAAAGGATTAAATCATAGTGGAAATTAGAGCATACTTTTAAATGAAAAAAAAAGAAAAACATCACATATAAAAATTTGTCAAATGCAAATAAAGCAGTTCATACTAATAAATTCGTGGCTTTAATTTTTTTATATTAGAAGAAATGTCAGTTACCTAATCAGTTACCTAAGAATCCATTTAAGATCTAAAAGAGAGCAAAGTAAACCCAAAGTAATATAAGAAGGCAAATAATACAGACAAAAGCAGAAATTAATGAAATAGAAACCAAACAATAGAAAATATATCAACAAAGTCAAAAGCTGGCTATTTGAAAAAAATCAACAATATTGATAAATTCTTAACTAGACTTATCAATTAAAAAAAGAGGATAGAACACAAATCACCATATAAAATATGAAAAAGATGTTATCACTACAGATTATACAGACATTAAAAGATGAGAGGATATTATTAACAACTTTGTGGAAACAAATAAGAAAAATTGAATGAAATTGACAAATCCTTTAAAAAATACAACTTAACAAAACTGACAGAGCATGAAGTAAAATATAAATAGTATTTTCATTTTTAATAGAAAGCCTATGAAATAAATTGAATTTCTTATCAGAAACTTTCCCTAAAAGAAAACCCCTGGCACAGAATGTTTCACTCAAGGAAGAAATAACACCAATATTATACAACCTTTCAGAAAACAGAGGAAGGAATACTTCCTAAGTCATTAGGTTAGAAATACTAAAACCTAATGAAAACATTAGCCCCCAAGAAGAAAAGATATTCTTTACAAAATTATTTACAGATATTCTACATGAACACAGGTGTAAAAATATTTACTAAAATGCAAGTTAAATCTAACAATGTTTGAAAAGATAATATATCATGACTAAGTGGGATTTATCCTAGGAATGGAAGGTTTTTTCCAACATTCAAAACTCAATTGGTGTAATCCAACATATTAGTAAAATAAGGGAAAATCATATGCTCATATAAATAGATTTTAAAAAATTGATGAAATTCAGCAATGAATCATGATAAAACTCTGAGCAAACTAGAAAGAAAAGGGTACTTCCTCAATTTAATAAAGCATTTGGGAAATACCTATGAGTAGCATACACTTAATAGTAAAATATTGAACACTTTTCTCATAAGATCAGGGGTAAGGCAAGAATATCTGCTCTCATCACTTCTCTTTATAGGGTACTGGAAGTCCTGGCCATTATAAAGGCAAAATAAATAAATAAATATAAATATTGGAAAGGAAGAAATAGTCTCTGTTTGCAAATTAAAAATCTGTTTAAAATCCATCTACAATAGAATTTTTTAAACCATAAAATACATAAGAATAGGTATTACAAAAAACTTTCAAAACCTCAATACTTAAAACTACAGAACATACTGAGAGAATTTTTTAAACACATTCCCAATAAAAATCCCAGTGTAATTCTTTGTAGAAATTGAAAAGTTGATTCTAAAATTTATATGAAACTTTAAATGACCTATAATAGCCAAAACAATTTTGACAAGTAGAACTAGGTTGGAGGATTTCACAGGTGATTTTCAAACTTATAAAGCTACAATACCAAGACAATCTACTTTTAGTGAAAGGATAAACGTACAGATCAAAGGAATGAAATAGAGTCCAGAATGAAGCCCATACATTTATGGTCAACTGACTTTTTACAAAGATGTCAAGATAATGCAATAAAAAGAACAAGTCTTTTCAACACATGGTACATTGGATTATCTTACTTGTTTTTCCTGTCATAAATGACAGGATTTTCTTTTTTTTAAGGCTGTGTAGTATACCATGAATATATACCACATTTTCTACCCCCTGGAAGTAACTATACATTTTATTACTTTTATTATTTTAATTGACACATACATATTTATGTGTCAACTGATGTTTCAATACATATATACACTGCGTAATGATCCAATCAGGGTAATTTGCATATCCATTACCTCAAACATTTATCATTTCTTTGAAGTTAGAACACTAAAAATCCTCTTCTTCTATAATAGTTATTTTGAAATATACATTATTCTTAACTACACTCTACTGTTCAATAAAACACCAGAACTTATTATTCCTAATTGTAACTTTGTACCCATTGACCAACCTCTCTCCAACCTCTCCTCCTTACTACTGCCCTACTCATCTCTGGTAATCACTGTTATTTATACTCTCTGCTTCTATGAGATCAGCTTTTTTACATTCCACATTAATAAGATCATGCGGTATTTGTCTTTCTGTGTCTGGCTTATTTCACTAAACATAATGCCCTCCAGATTCATCCATGTTGTCACAAATGACAGGATTTTATTCTTTCTAATGGTTGAAGAGTATTCCATTGTGTGTGTGTGTGTGTGTGTGTGTGTGTGTGTATATATATATATATATATATATACACATATATATATATATATATACATATATATATATATATATATACATATATATATATATATATATATCACAATTTCTTTATTCATCCACTATGAACACTTAGGTTGATTCTATATCTGAACTATCATGAATAATGCTGCAATGAACATGGGAATGCAGATAGATCTTTGACATACTGATTTCATTTCCTTTGGATATATACCCAGTAGTGGGATTGCTGGATAGTTGTCTCATTCTTAATTTTTTGAGTAACCTCCATATTGTTTTCCATGATTGTACTAATTTACATTCCTACCAACAGTGTGCAAGAGTTCCCTTTTCTCCACATCCTCTACAACACTTGTTATCTTTCCTCTTTCAATAATAGCCATTCTACCAGGTGTGAAGTGATATCTCATTGGGGTTTTAATTTGCATTTTTCTGATGATTCATGATGTTGAGCATTTTTTAGTATACCTGTTAGTCATTTGTGTGTCTTCTTTTGAGAAATGTCTATTCACATCCTTTGCCCATCTTTTAAATCATATTATTTGTTTTCTTACTATTGAGTTGTTTGAGCTCCTTATATATTTGGTATGTTAACTCCTCATCAGATTTATGATTTGCAAATATTTTCTCCCATTCTGTGGATTGTCTCTTCACTCTTGTTTCCTTTGCTGTGCAGGAGCTTTTTAGTTTGATGCAATCCATTTGTCTATTTTTGCTTTCATTGCCTGTGCTTTCAGGGTCATATAAAAAACATCACTGCTCAAATCAGTGTTATGGCTCTTTCGCCCTGTATTTTCTTTTGTTAGTTTTACAATTTCAGGTCTATGTTTAAGTCTTTAATCCATTTTGAGTTGACTTTTGTATACAGTGTGGGATAAGGGTCTAGTTTCATTCTTCCTCATCTGGATATCCAATTGCCCCAACACCATTTATTGAAGAGACTGTCCTTTTTCCATTGTATATTCTTGATACTTTTGTTGCCAATCAGTGGATGGTAACTGTGTGGATTTATTTCTGGGTGCTCTATTCTGCTCCATTGGTCTACATGTCTGTTTTTTATGCCAGTACCATGCTGTTTTGATTATTATAGCTTTGAAGTATATTTTGAAGCCAGTTAGTATGATGTCTTCAGCTTTATTTTTTGTTTGTATGTTTTTATTTATTTATTTACTTTGCTCAATATTGCTTTGGGTATTTGGAATACTTTGTGGTTCTATGTAAATTTTAGGAAAGATTTTTATATTTCTATTAAAAAAATTCATTGAAATTTTGATAGGAATTGTATTGAATTTGTATACTGTTTTGAGTAATATGGACATTTTAAACAGTATTAATTTTTCCAAGCTATGAACATAAAATATATTTCCATTTATTTGTGTCTTCTTCAATTTCTTTCATCAATGTTTTAAAGTTTTCAACGTCAAGTCTTTCATCCTCTTGGTTAAATTTATTCCTAAGTATTTTTATTTTCTCATAGCTATTGTAAATAGCATGGTTTTCTTGATTTATTTTTCAGATAGTTCAAAAGTGTACAGAAATGCTATTGATTTTTGTATGTTGATTTTTTATCTTTCAACTTTATTTCGTTTATTAGTTCCAAGAGTGTTTTTGTGGAGTATCTAGGGTTTTCTTTGTGTAAGACCAAAGATAACTATGTCTGAGTAAAAAATAATTCATGACCCACAACTATTAAAGTAGACCCACCAGAGAGGTTAAGATGATACTCTTAATTACAATAATCTAAAGAAGGCATAAGCCAATATAAAGATATGTTTCTGGATTTATAGGTATTATAGGAACTGTACAGTGGAGTAGGTGGTTAAGAGAAATAAGGATGATTCTAATATCTCATTTTACAATTATGGGGCAAAGATCACTGTGGACCCTCGACAGACTTGTAAAATACAGTAACAGGAGGAATAAACCCAGCATTTTTTCCATGTAAATGCTCAGACTTACTAAGCTGTTCAAAGACAAAATAACCTGATAATTACTGTTATTAATAGGATACACAGAATAGATAAATAAGGGGTATGGACTCCCAACCCACACTTGCTTACAACACTGTACTTCTACAGCACACAACTCTACCCAGGAAAATTCTGAAGTGATCTCTACAGTAAGTTGCCAGGAAAACTGTGATCTTTAAATACTTAAATCATTTAAAATATGAAATATGTTCCTTGCCACCATTTAAGAAGCCTCAGTCCAGTGCCTCACACCTGTAATCGCAGCACTATGGGAGGCCAAGGCAGGTGGACCGCTTCAGATCAAGAGTTCGAGACCAGCCTGGCTGACACAGTGAGACTCCATCTCTATAAAAAAGTAAAAATTAGCCAGGTGTGGTGGCACATGCTTGTATTCCCAGCTACTCAGGAGGCTGAGGTAGGAGGATCGCTTGAGCCCGGGGTGTCAAGGCTGCAGTGAGCAGTGATCACACCACTGCACTCCAGCCTGAGCGACAGAGTAAAACCCTGTTAAAAAACAAAACAAAACAAACAAAAAACCAGCCTCGGCCCTTTAATTTTCAACTCTTCTAATCTTCAACCTCTTCTTCTCTAGTACCCTTTTCCCATGACTTACTCAGGCTTCCTTTATCTTTAACAAGAAGCTTTTCTGTATCCCAATCTGGTTTTCCATATTTTGAAGATAATTGCTTTTGGGGGATACTCAACAGTTCTGTCTCTGTTTTCTTAACTCCTTTAACTCTTGAATTCACCGCTTCTCCTATAACCACACTTCTGAAACTGCTCATGCTAAAGTACTCATGACATCATAATGACCAGTCCAATGAACACTTTAGAGACCTCTTCTTACTTGACTTCTGTGAGATCTTACAACTTCAATCAACTCATTTTCTTCAAACTTTCCTCTTTTGCTTTGCATAAACACTTCCTAGTTTTTTTCCTACATCTCCTACCGCTTCTTAGACTGGACTTTCATTCTCTCAGACCTTTTAATGTGTTCCACAATATTTTGACCTTGTCCCTTTTTTTCACACTTTATATATTGTTCATAGATAGTTTTATCCATACTCCAGCTGCAACGATTTTCCTTATGCAGATGAATCAAAATCTATATTTAGAATTCAGCCCCACTCAGATCAACAAATTCAACTATTGTCTATGTCTATTTACATGACATTTTGCATACTGAACTCAACATTTCCATGAACCTTGATAGCATCTATTTATTATTTTACTGTATCTCCCACATTTAGCCTTATCAATTCTATTTTTTATATCATATTAAAGCCCTTGCCTCTAGTCTGAATTTAAATATCCATAATTTCTTACCTATATATTTTAATAATCTCCTTTCCTCTACTCTCATCCTGTCCAATGGATACTACACAATATTGCTAATAATGTCTTCCCAAAATTTAATTCTTTCTTTTTTTTTTTTTTGTGAGACAGAGTCTCACTCTGTCTCCCATGCTGGAGTGCAGTGGCGTGATCTTGGCTCACTGCAGCCTCCACCTCCAGGGTTCAAGTGATTCTCCTGCCTCAGCCTCCAGAGTAGCTGGGACTACAGGCACCCACCACCATGCCTGGCTAATTTTTGTATTTTTTAGTAGAGGTGGGGTTTCACCATGTTGGCCAGGCTGTTCTTGAACTCCTGACCTCAAATGATCCACCCACCTCGGCCTCCCAAAGTGCTGGGATTACGTGAGCCACCACACTCAGCCCCAAAATTTAATTCTGATAACAGAATGTTTACATTTTAAAGTCTTTAAATCTTTTTCAATTTTTTTTTCTTCATGCGTAGTCTTAGAGATAACTTTTAGGAAAAAAGTTACCATGCTAAAGTAAAGTAATCATCTTACTGGAATTTTTATTGACACAGGGCCAAATCCAACTAGTTTGCGGAAAACATGCCTCTGTAATATTCTACATAAAAATACATTATGTCATCTCATTTACACAAGATTTTAAAATATTTTTCAACAAAATTTCATACTTTTACTTCATATTTCTCATTAAAGTTATTCCTAAAAATGTTGTGCTTATTGATTTTCTGAATGAGATCTCTTTTGCCATTTTTTTTTTTTACAATTGGCAAATATAAACACTATAATTATACATGACATCCTATATAGGAAGATTTTTCTGCCTCAACCCCTCCCCCCAACTATACTGAGTTAGTTGCTTCCCTCTGAGTTTCCTAGATAGCATGTATTTATTTCAGTTGTAGCTTGAATTTGATTGTATTATAATTGATAGTTTACTTGTTTATTGTTAGATATCTCTTTTTTTTTTTGGAAACAGAGTCTCATCTGTCACCCAGGCTGGAGTGCAGTGATGCAATCTCCATCAACTGCAACCTCCACCTCCCCCTGGTTCAAGTGATTCTTGTGCCTCCACCTCCCAAGTAGCTAGGATTTCAGGCATGAGCCACCATGCCCAGCCTTAGATATCTTTTAATGAAATGGATATCTTATTTGCCTACACATTTTAAATATCTTATGCTCAAAAATGTATTTTAAATAAAATATCTGGAATAGAGAAATAAGGAAACTGTTTTAGGTCAAGTAAAGTCACAAATATCCCCTTTAATAAAGTTTGATTATGTGAATGTTTTAGGTAAATGCATGTGCTCTCTTGGCTCAATTAGTAAATATTTCATAATAGACCAGGTTTATGAATTATTTTTTCCCAAAATTAATAATAAGAGATATAAATCCCTTATCAAGGTTTAAGGAAAGTAAAGATACTATTGATTTCAAAACAAAAGTAATTCAAATATTTTAAGATATACATAAAAGCATTTCAATATTATTTAGATGCTAGTCACTGGTGATAGAACTCTATGATAGGGAATATCAGGCAATGGCAGCCTAAATTATTTACAGCAGTCATCCTACTGAAATCGACTAAATATTCTTGGATAAAATATTAAAACAAATATCTTAAAAGCACTGAAAATCTGACAAGATAATGGGGAACTGCTAGGACAAATTGTGGAGGAAACCTAAGCCCAAAGACGTAAACAGAATATTGAACTTGACATAAACTTGGACATAAATTGTAGGAAGACAGAAATTAAGAATCAGGATGGGCTGGGAACCATGGCTCATGACTGTAATTCCAGCACTTCGGGAGGCCGAGGCGAGTGGATCACGAGGTCAGGAGTTCAAGACCAGCCTGGCCAAGATGGTGAAACCCCGTCTCTACTAAAAATACAAAAAATTAGCCAGGCGTGGTGGTGGGCGCCGGTAATCCCAGCTACTCTGGAGGCTGAGGCAGAGAATTGCTTGAACCCGGGAGGCGGAGGTTGCAGTGAGCCAAGATCGTGCCACTGCACTCCAGCCTAGGTGACAGAGCGAGACTTCATCTGAAAAGAAAAGAAAAGAAATAAAGAAAAGAAAAGAAAAGAAGGAAGGAAGGAAGAAAAAGAAGCAGGATATTCAAGATGGGGAGTCTTATGGGATCTCCAAACTACATTAAGCTGGAACTCCAAAGGACTAATCTTTCCAGGTAATGGTATGTGAAAACTAAACCCACCTACTCTCCAGCCCAGGAAACTGCTGGGGAATTTGACGTGGCACCAAAAAGGCCAGAAGGAAAATAGGAAAGGAAAATTTAATCCTATAAACTTGTAGCTAGATACTAGATATCCTGCATATTTTTAGCTGAGAATATGTAGTCTAAGTAGCCAAGGAGCTTCAAGTCTTAAACTTGATTTAAAGTGGTTTACAAGCAGTAGTATTTACTCACTGGAAAATGTATAAAAATCTATCATGAAGAAAGGCACTTCCATCCAAGATCTCAAGATACCCTGACAAATATCATTTTCAGGATATGGACCATCACAAGTCAAATAAAAGTTGGCACACAAAACATGGAGCTATCCAGCTGAAACAGCACACAGCAGATATACACTTGCAGACTTCAGACACTGGAATTATCAGATGAAGATTTAATATATTTAAATAAATAAATGACAAGCTTAAGAATATTTGCAGGAGCCAGGCGCAGCGGCTCATGCCTAAAATCTCAACACTATGGGAGCCAAGGCAGGAGAATCACTTGAGCCCAGGAATTTGAGATTGCAGTGAGCTATGATCATTCCTGAGCGACGGAGCAAGACTTGTTTTGAAAAAAAAAAAATTGCAGGGAACAGAAACCTATAAAAGATATCATGGCAGACTTGATCAGTAATAATTATAATTTTTAAAATGAAAAACACAATAACCAAAATTAACAACTCAAGGAATACTTTTAATAGCATGTTGGACACACAAAAAGACAAAACTAGTAAAATTGGAAGAAAGACAGTAAGTTACTGATAAAGCAGCATAATGAGACAACAGTGGAATCCAGAAGATAATGAGGTGGTAACTTTAATGTACCAAAATGAAATAAATACCAATCTTGAATTTTATACCCAGGGAAAAATATCTATCAAGAATGACATTTCAGGCAAACAAAAACTGTAATAGTTTATCACTAGCAGAAATAGAGGTAAATAATACATAATGCTAAAAGTTTCAGTTTAGCAGAACGATATCACATATTTACATTTGGTTAAGAATCTAATAAAATAAAATAGCCTTAAAACATATGACACAAAAAATTGACAAAATCCAAGGAAAAAAATTCACTATTCATAATGGAACACTTTAACATAATTTTCTCAGTAACTGATAAAATAAGCAAACGAAAAGAATAAAAAAGAATGCAGAATATTTGAACAACACAACTAGCAAAGCTGACCTAATGGACATATACAGAACACCACAACAAGCAATGTCGGAATACTGCTTTTTCTTGAATATGCAGAACATTTATAGAAATTGACCATTCACACCCTGAAGTACTATATAATGACAATGAATGATATACAGCTACATACAACAATATAAATGTATCTCACAGATGATAATGTTCAGCAACACACACACATACATACAAGTTGGTTATTCCTATTATTCAAGTTTTCAGTACCCTGAATGATTTTCTTTTGTTTCCTTGTTCTATCTGTTTCTGAGCAAGGTATGTTAAAATTTTCCATTTTGATTAACCAAACTAATACAATGAGAAATAGAGGCTCTTTATAATTCTATAACTATTAATATTATAGACATTGAATTTATAATTTAAAAGATTTTCATGAAGAGAATTCTAGGCCTATAAATTTCACTCTTAATTTTTTAAATGCTTATGGAAGGAAAAATACTGATTGACACAAACTTGCTGTGATCTGAATGTTTGTGTGTCCCCTCTTCCTCTGCAATCATAAGTTGAAATGCTAACCCCTAAGTTTATGATATTAGGAGGTAGGGCTTTTGTGGAGATGATTAGACCATGAGGGCACAGCTCTCATAAAAGAGGTTCCTGAGAGCTACCTTGCTCCTTCCAGAAGGGGAAGACACAGCAAGAAGATGATATTCTGTTTTATGAACCAGGGAGTAGGCCATCACTAGACACAAATGTGCCAGGGCCTTGATCATCAACTTCCCAGCTTCCAGAATTGTGAAAAATAAATTTCTATTGTTTTTAAGCCACCCAGTTTATGGTATTTTGACATAGCAGCCCAAATGGACTAAGACAAACTCTTCCTAATAAGTGAAAGAAAAGTAACACTTCTCAACTTACTATATAAAGCCAGGATAGCCTTGATGCCAAACTCCGACAAGAGCATTGTGAGAATGGAAAGTCAAAAGCCGATTTATTGTGCATGCGAGTGTGTGTGTGTGTTGCTTTTTAACGTTTATTTTAGGTTCAGGGGTACATGTGCAGGTTTGTTACAACGAAAACTCATGTCACAGGGGTTTGTGGTACAGATTATTTCATCATCCGGGTACTAAGTCTAGTACCCAGTAACTATGTTTTTAAAAATAATTATTTTTTCTGTAGAAACAAATTTCTATCATAAACATATATTTTAAAAATTGTAAACAAAATGTTAGGAAACTAAGTCCAATGATATAAAGAAGGATTATACATCACAAGCAACCTGAGTTTATTCCAAGAATGCAAGATTGGTTTATCATTAACAAATCAACCAATGTAATGCATGGTATCAATAAAATAAAAGGATAAAAATCCATATTATCCATTCAATAACAGAAAATATGTGATAAATTCAATGCCTATTCATGATTTTTAAAAAACATAGTAAATTAAAAAACAAAGGGAACTTAATAAATCTGATAAAGGATTTATGCAAATAAACCCAATCAAACAATGTATTTAATATTAAATATTTAAAAACTTCCTCTCTGAGACCAGGAATAAGACAAGATTATCCATTAACATTACTTCTATTCACTATTATACTGAATTTCATAGGCAATGCCAGAAAGCAAGAAAACTATATGATTAGAAAGTTTTTAAAAGACCCGGCATGGTGGCCTACGACTGTAATCCCAGCACTTTGGGAGGCTGATGTGGGAGGATTGCTTGAGTCCAGGAGTTCGAGACTAGTCTGGGCAATGTAGTGAGACCCTACCTCTATTTTTTAAAAAACAGAGAGAAAGAAAAAAATACAATAATAAAACTAACAATATTTGGGGATAGCATGACAGTATATGTAGAAAACCTAAAATATAGAAATAGGAGATTTTACAATTTAGCAAGGACATTGTATACAAAGTTAACATAAAATCAGTATTATTTCAATATACTTACAACAAAAACCAATTATCAAATTAAACTTCTTTTTTTTTTTAGATGGAGTATCATTCTGTTGTCCAGGCTGAAGTGCAGTGGCGTGATCCCAGCTCACTGCAACCTCTGCCTCTCAGTTTCAAGCAATTCTCCTGCCTCAGCATCCTGAGTAGCTGGGATTACAGGCTTGTGCCAACATGTCCAGCTAATTTTTGAATTATAAAATTAAAGTTTTAAAATAGCATTAAAATATCAGCTATCTAATAATAGTTGTGCAATACCTCTACATACACATACACACACATAAACATTAAGATAAAATAATAAAATAAATGGAAGAATATACCTTGTTAATGGGTTGTCTGTCTCAATATTGTCAATATGTTAACAAGCCTCATATTTTTATAGATTCAATAAAGATCAAAATAAAATATTTTCAATATACCCCATATTTTCTACAGATTCAATATAGTGCCAATTAAAATCAGAGCAGGGTTTTTTTTTAATAGAAACTGAGAAGCTGAATCTACAATTTATACAGAAATGCAAAGAGCCAAAAATAGCTGAGTTAATCTTGAAGCAGAAGAACAAAGTGAGAGAACTTACACAGTTATATATCAGTACAAGTGAAAAGCTACTACATTTAACACAGAATGGTATTGGCACAAGAATAGACAAGTTGCCCAGTGACAGAATCGAGAGTCCAGAAACAGAACAAATATATAAAGTCACGTGGCTTATGACAAAGGTAGCACTGCAGAGTAGAAGTGAGAAAAGGATGGTCTTTTTATTCAATAGTGCTGTGTATATAGACAATCTAACTGGATTTACACATGGAAAATATAAATCTTGACTTCTACATTGCACTGTATTCAAAAACAATTTCAGGTAATTTAATATCTAGATGTGCAAGTTAAAACAAGAAAGCTTCTGGAACTACAGCGACCACTAAACAGATGTGGTTATTTAAGCTTAAATTAAATAAAATTAGTAACATTAAAAATTGAGTAGCCCAGTTTCACTAGCCACATTTCAAGTACTTGGTAGCTACACATTCCATATATGCAGACAGAGAAAATTTATAACATGTCAAAAAGTTCTATTGGTTAGCAATGTTATAGAAGAAAACACAGGAATGTATCTTCACGACTTTTTTTTTTTTTTTTTTGAGATGGAGTCTAGCCTTGTCACCCTGGCTGGAGTGCAGTGGCACGATCCCGGCTCACTGCAAGCTCCGCCTCCCAGGTTCAAGCAATTCTCCTGCCTCAGCCTCCTGAGTAGCTGGGACTACAGAGGCCCGCCATTACACCTGGCTAATTTTTTTTTTGTATTTTTAGTAGAGACGGGGTTTCACCTTGTTAGCCAGGATGGTCTTGATCTCCTGACCTCGTGATCTGCCTGCCTCGGCCTCCCAAAGTGCTGGGACTACAGCCATCAGCCACCTTGCCCAGCCATCTTCATGACTCCAGAGAAGGAGTCAAGGCAGTGGCTCCACACTGTACTAGCGGTTATTACATTCATGATTGGACATTTGCAGTAAGAAAAATACCAGTAAGAATGCCCTTGGTGAAGCACTGACTATCATTAATTTTGATAAATCTCCACAATTAAGTACAAATCTTTTAAATATTTTGTGTGAGGAAATAGAAATGAAAAGTATGTTTAAAGTTCTTCTGTTGTACACTGAAGTATAAACATATAAGGAAGGAAATTAATAAAATATGAAAATTAATAAAATAGAAAGCAAATATACAAGAAAGAGAACCCAAACACCAAAGTTAGCCTTGGAAAGACTAACATCATTAATAAACTACTTCCAAGTCTAGTCAAGAAAAATGAGAGGTGACACACCCGGATTGAAAAGGGAAACATCACTACAGATCCTGCAGATGTGAAAAAAAGCCACAACAGGACATTATAAACAACTTTATGCCAAAATATTCAAAAGTACAGATAAAACTAACATACATCTGAAAAAATGAAATGTACAGGAATGAAATAAGAGCAATAAAAATACAAAGAAATTTGATCTCAATTAAAATTTTAGGTACAGAGAGCTTCACTAGTGAATTCTACCAAATATTTAAGAATGCTATATCACCAATCTCAGCAAACGTGTCCAAGGAATAGAAAAAAAAATGTAAGAGAGATAGAGCAACAGAGATAGAGACAAGATTTCCAACTTGATTAACAGGGCCAGCCTAACCTTGATACCAAACACTAATAAGAAAAGAAAAAGACAAATCAACCTAAAAATCCACTATTAAGACCTCTTAATTGGTTGTTTTTATTTTATATGAACATTATTTTGAGTTTAAACAAAACAGCTGTAATCTTTGCTTAACAATTCCAAAGAATAACCATCATGTGTTTGAATTCAGAGTACATTTTGAAGGTATATCATTAGAGTGCCCCTACGAACACAGAATATCTGTAGATGATAACCAGATGGCTCTAGGAACAGCCAAGGAATTTGGGATGGGTTAGAAATAAAGTGTTTATCTTTCTCTACAGCACAGGAGAATATGAGATTGCATATTTATTTCTAGATTCCAAAACAAGTTCCAAATGAATATATAATGACCTTTGTGTTTATAGTCCTTTCTTTTTCATAAATGCAGTATAAGAGACATGTAATTTATTTATATCCTGAACCATTATCTTACTCCAACATTAAAATTGGGAACAAAATGAGTGGCTAGCTACCTTTATTATTTAGCTTTGCTTCTTAAGAACAACCCTTACCAATAAATTCCTTACTTCCCATAATACTTTAGTCAGGATCCTAGACTGTAATCCATATTCACTTGAAGTTCTGCCAAATGTTAATATTTCTAATATTCGTATGACACGCATTTGAGCATTGTAAAAACCTTTCAGCAATTTAGTCCACCTTCATTCCAACCTAGCTAAGTGAATTTAGTTGTTGAAATATTGTTGTTTCCCTCAACTGAAAATATTGAAGACAACAAAAGTCAATAGGTCACTAACATTATGAGACACATTGTCAATACTTTCCCACTTATATGTTTCCAAGGTATTGTTTTTCTCTTATGTCCACTCAAATTATGTTCTTTTTCTTTCCTTTTTCCTGGTTTGAGGGCCTGCATTATACAAAATTATTGTGTTGTCTACATGAGTTTTTAAATTTGAATATATTTCATATGTCATGCAAACATGCAAACTTCCTTAGTTTCATCATTCTAAAGTTTCGGTGCTTTTTTTTTTTTTTTTGGAGACGGAGTCTGGCTCTGCCGCCCAGGCTGGAGGTGCAGTGGCGTGATCTCGGCTCATTGCAAGCTCCACCTCCCGGGTTCACGCCATTCTCCTGGCTCAGCCTCCCGAGTAGCTGGGACTTTTGTTTGTTTTAGTAGAGACGGGGTTTCACCTTGTTAGCCAGGATGGTCTCTATCTCCTGACCTCGTGATCCGCCTGCCTCGGCCTCCCAAAGTGCTGAGATTACAGGCGTGAGCCACGGCGCTCGGCCTCATCATTCTAAAGTTTTTAAAAGTATGGTTATCAGCTTCAAAGTCAAAATAGATACACAAAACATCTAATTACCCTATGGGAGAGTCTACTTGTGGAATGTATGTTAAATAAAGCACCTTGAATGCCATAAACATTCTACTACTGTTAACAAATGACATTGCAAAGAGGAGATACCCTATTTCCTATATACCCTGGCAAAAAAGATGCTTTAATTCCAGGTGAACAATACACCAATATAACATTGGTATGTTCAAACTATGCATAACTTTCATGTGGAAATTTAATAAGGCCAGTTGTACTGTAAGTATTTCATGCATTTTTGCTACATTAATATATTTATACCTTTAAAAATTATCAATGCAGTTTTTAATAAGTAGAAATTTATATCTCAGAGGTACCATCTTACATACCATTCTAAAAAATTTAAATTGCCCATCAAGAATGTTAACAGAAAAAGATGGACATGAGGTACACAATGTCTAGTTGTTATACAGTCAGTGGATCAATTTTGTTTATATCTTAAATATTATCAATTGGAAATATAGAGATAAAAACCATGTTTTCCTGAATTTCTTAAACTGATCATTTTACATAGTATTACAAGCTATGTTAATATATACTGTAAACTTACTGTAAACTAAAATGAAAGAACTTAGAATTTGAACAAAATATAAACACATATGCATCAACATGATTCTATAAGACTCAGACACACATTATAATCATTGTTAAATGTCATGCTTTTCAAATGATTTGAAATAAAATGAAAGCAATAAATATTTTATTTCTAGAATTCTGTTGTTATTAAGGCATTCAGGATACTATGACAAGAATTCTTTTCTAAAGAATTAAGATCAGATCAATAGGTAATTGAACAGGAAGAAGTAAATAACAAATGCCTTTGTGAATTACAAATACCCCATATTTATAGAAGTTATTTTATTCCTGTTTTTATGAATCATACTTCATTTATTTAGAAGGAAATATCCAGCCCACAACAATTATTAGCAGACCAATGAGCTACCTAAAAAGCAAAATATCAACAATGATGGAAAAAGATTGTTCAACTGAATGAATGGGATGGTACAATATTCCGGCACATATGAACAGTATATCTCTATTATTTTGTTAATCATATAAGTTTAAAAATTTGGTTTGAAAGTTTTTTTTCCTCTGTTATTTCCTATACTTTTCCTTTTAAATCGCTAATTTTCCTTCTAACTTCTAGATTAATCGGCCTTCCTATAGCTTACTTATATTTCCTTTCTAGTCTAGTGAAAATGTGTTTCTAAAAAAAATTCCTCACTCCCAAACTTTATAGCCATTACTGGTATTCTCATCTCTTTTTGTTACAGAAAGCAATGAAATAAAAGAAATAAATAGTGAAATTTCTTGGTAGAAAAAATGTTCACATATTAAGTGCTCTGATACCTGAAATATTAGCATTGTAGCGCACCAATTTTCTTCCCTAAAATTAACTGAGATTCTATTAAATAGTATCCACTGCAAATTTCACCATGTAATGATGTGCACACCTATTAATTCCTTTGTCATCTATAGAACTGGACTCATACTTAGTCCTAGACACGGCATTGAAGTTTTTCATGCTAGCTCTAGAACCGGAAAATTCCTCTGTTATGTTATTAGTGTATGTCATGAGGAAGAAAATAATCATTGAAACAGTACATTTGAAAGTGACCTTTAAACTATTAACCACATATACACATCTAAAGTAGAAAAGTAAGTTAAAGTTTTTCCCTCTGTGTTGAACAGTGTTACCATCCAATTCATATACGCACATATTTATTCAGTCAGTCAGCATTTACTAAGCATATTTTATATGCTGGATTCTATTATATCGTGAAAATATTAAGTATGGAAAATTTTAACATATGTAAATTTATTTTATTTGCAGCTGCCATCATTACTTGAGGAAAAATAACTTACAAGCCACTTTTCCCCTTATTTTGCCTAGAGTAGTAAATTTTTGCCTAGAGTAGTAAAACAAGGAATGCTTCATTTTCCTCCCTTAATTTCTACACACCTCCTTCTTTTGCATCTAGGATTTCTATGAGAAGTCAAAAAGTAATAATGTAGAATTTCTTCAAAATGTTATCCTAACAGCACTCAAGAAGTTTGAGGGCCAGCTGCAGTGGCTCATGCCTATAACCCCAGCACTTTGGGAGGCCTAGGTGGGAGGATCACTTGAGGCTAGGAGTTTGAGACCAGCCTAGGCAGCATAGTGAGACCCCTGTCTCAAAAAAAAAAAAAAAAGTTTTGAAATGCCAAGGGCCACTAACAGATAAATTGAAGTATTTGAATCACTTAACTTTTATTAGCTACATTACTCTCAAATATGATATTTACTTATTTGTTAAATGTATTTGTCCTCTAAAATAAAAGAAATTAAATTCAAGTTGAATGGACTTTGGATGGTAAGTGCACCTTTGAACACATAAATATTTCTGACATAAAAATTACTCATCTTTCCTCTTTGTAAAATATTATCAATAGAAACACAAAACAAAAGGTTGTCAAGTTCTATATCCAACAATATGATCTCCTATCAGTATAAATAGATGTTATGAGACAGGCTTACAATTTCTGTGTACTTACCAAACACTGCTATGGAGCTATTAGCTATGTTTTAGGGTGCATTCCCAAAGAAGACACCTTCACCAAAATGGTATTCATGAAAAGTATAGGCTAGAGAATACACTGTTTTTGATTAAATGGTGTATCATATTAAAGATCCAACTAAATCTGTGATCTCTATCACAAAGCCTTCTCTGACTTCTTCCTCCCCACTCAGATGTTCTCTTATGTTCCCTTTCTCCCTTCTTTTAACCCCCATTATAATTTATTTTTACATCTTTTGTGGTTATTGTCATCTTTTAATAATGCATTGCAATAGTTTAAGTAAATGTCTCACCTTTCATATTATATTCATATTAAGCAGACTCTTACATATTTCTTATTCTTCAGTTTAAATATTAGAGTGCCTTACATATCTGTTGCTTATAAAATATTTTGGTACTTTATTTTTAATTTTAGACCTTCATGCCATATTACTTTTATTGTTCTTAAATAGGTTTTCATTTTTACCCTTGTTTCTCAAAAATAAACTATAAGTCCCTTGAGGCCTAGGGCAATCTTCTAATACTTCTATACTTTCAGATTTCTTGGCACAGGAAGTGCTAAGAAGGAGTGTTTAATTCAATTGATGAAATGTTGTGAAAGGCTTGTCTAACAAATATTTCAGAACACAGCTAGCAGCCATCTCCTGGTCAAAGGAATCAAATTCCATAAAATTTGCTTACCATGGCATTGACATTAGCGTGATCCCCTTTCCTATTCCGAATCTGAATACAGGATATTGGCAAATTCAGTCCTACCCCAGTGGCAAGATTTCGCAGGTCGGCAGCATTGTACTCCCCACGCAACAGCAAACTGTTATTATCAGAACCAAGTCCCAGAGAGGCCCGATACAGATAAGTCTGAGAAAGTCTCTCAACTGTAGTGACATCTACGGTGGCTGATGTCATGTAAGGATTTGAAACCATCTTCCTTCCATACCTCAGATCCTCTGTAGAGCGACAGCAGCTCTGAGGGCAACAACCTGGGCTCTGGTGCAACTTGGTACACACGAAGAAAAGTAAGCACCCCAGAAATAAAAAGGAAATACAAGCCAAGGCAATTACTAAATACAAGTTCTGGGCAGAAAGCTGCCCTCCTGGTTCCCAGACATCTTCAAAGTCTGGAAGTAACTGAGGAACAGAGTTACTCAACAGCACACCCAGAGTGACAGAGGAGGAAAGTGGTGGGTCTCCATGGTCCCGAACCACTACCACCACGCTCTGCTTAACTGCATCAGTGGGAAGAACTAAACGAGCAGTACGGAGTTCACCTATATTGGCTGAAATTCTAAAAAGACTAGAGTCAGACGCCCGGGAGATGTGGTAGGAAAGCCAGGCATTAGAACCACTGTCTGCATCCTCTGCTACTACTTTTGTGACCAAGTGTCCAGTCCTGGCAGAGCGGGGCACAATTTCCACAGGGACAGAACCATTTCTGGGCAAGGGAAACAAGATAACTGGATAATTATCATTCCTATCTACCACAAACAAGTTTATAGTCACTGTTGCACTTCTGGGAGGAATGCCACTGTCCCGGCCTTCTACTTGGAAGTGAAACCCCCTGAGCTGCTCAAAGTCAAAGGAAGTTTTGGCAGTGATAGCCCCACTGGATGATTCCACTGCCACCAAGCTAGAGGCTGGTGGCCCTTCAGAGATAACATCCAACAGCTCATAAGAGACAAGGCCATTCTTCCCCAGGTCAGGGTCCTGGGCAAACACTTGGCCTAGAGAGGCCCCAGGGCCATTGTTTTCAGCAATGAAAAGTTCCTGCTGCTGTTGAGGAAAGCTTGGTGTATTGTCATTCACATCAGCAACTGACACAGTGATTGTCCTTCGGGTGCTAAGTGGGGGTGAGCCACTATCTGAGGCCGTGATCAGGACTTGGTATTCACTGATCTGTTCCCGGTCCAGGGGCCCATCAATCAGCAGGCTGTAGTAGTTGTCAAAGGAAGCCGTCAGCTGAAAAGGGCCTCCACTAGACATGCCACAAATGACCCTACCATTAGAACCGAGGTCTTCATCCTTTACATTAAAGAGAGCAATCACTGTGCCAGGAGCAGCGTCCTCCGGTACTGGGTTCCAAAGAGTCATGAAGTCTAGTTCGGGGGCATGATCGTTCACGTCAGTCACCTCCACCAGCAGTTTAGCGGTGCTAGCTAAACCAAAGACACCTTCGTCCCTCGCCTCAATGTATGCCTCCAAGAGCGTTTCCGGCGGACCTAATGAAGCAGCTACTTGCACCTCTCCACTTTTAGGGTGCACATGAAAGCGGTGTCGCAACTCTGCTTGCGTGCTATTGCTTAGGGAGTATCGGACTTCCCCATTGGACCCTTCATCTGGATCCAAGGCTTGAACTCGGAATAACACAGTCCCATTGGGTGCAGTCTCTGGAACCTTGGTGCGGTATACGGAGCGCTCAAATACAGGCGCGTTGTCATTTGTGTCCACCACTATGATGGTGACTTGTGCGTCTCCTGAGCGGGCAGGTAGCCCGCCGTCCCGAGCTGTAAGCACCAGCAGGTGGGTGGCGCGCTGTTCGCGATCCAGTGCTTTCTCCAACACCAACTCCGGGTATTCGCTGCCGTCAACCCGCGATCCCATGTCCAGGCGAAAGTGCTGACTGGGGCTTAGGCTGTAGCTTAGTATCCCATTGCTTCCCTCGTCGTCATCTTGGGCATTCGGGAGAGTAAAGCGGGCTCCGGGCGTCAGGAACTCGGGGATGTGCAGCTGCACGTCGCCGGCAGGAAAGAGAGGTGAGTTGTCATTGGTGTCCAGGACGTGAACCCGAATCTTGTGCAGCTCCAGAGGGTCCTCGAGCACCACGTCGTAGGTCAAGACGCAGGCAGCTTTGCCCCTGCACAGCCGCTCGCGGTCCGCGGGTTCTCTGACCACCAAGTTGCCGCTGGCTAGGTCCACCCTGAAGTAGAGCTCGCGGTGGCTGGAAAGGAAGCGAAAGTTCCGCGAGGACAGAGCGGCCGCTGGCAGCCTCAAGTCCGCGGCGACATTGCCTACAGCTACGCCCCGCTCCGTCTCCTCCGGCACTGAGTACTCGAGCTGTCCCGCGGCAGCGCCGCAGGAAACCCACAAACATAGAACTGCCACCCCCCAGCCCACCATCCTCCCTCTGGGCGTCCACGTTCCACCAACACGCTATACCAACAGTGACCCAGGACCATGCTCCGGACTCCTGGAGAGCACGAGCCGCGGGGAAGAGCACGCTCCTGCCGGCCGTCACTGCTGCGGGCTAGATACTCAGCGACCGCCGACGTTGCCGTTCCCGAACGCCGGCATTGCCGGGGCTGGCCAGCTGGGAGCAGGGCTTGCTAGGCTGGAGGCTGGGTAGCCGTCTGGGAAAGCGGAACCGGCCGAGTGTTGAGGAGCGCAGCGCCGCCTAGGGGTGCAGAGACGAGGCTGCCCGCCCAGGCGCGAGAGGTGCCCACGTCTCCAGTAGCAGCCGGCTGGGGTCTCGCCCACAGCGCTGGCCGCGGGCGCAGGGCGGAGCCTGGGAGACGCCCCGAGACACTAACTCGTCTCTGCTTAAACGGTGTTTTCTAGGACAACGCCCTGAGGCTGCCTGGATCTTAACCTCCACAACCTCTGCCTGCAGACTGCTGGTAACTGAGGCTGAGCCCCGCTGGGCTCCTCCTGCCACCCTTTGGGAGCCGCGCGTCGGAGCTGGACGCTCTGATCCCTGCGCACCTCTCCCGCGGAGAGGGCGGGACTCCGCGTGGAGCTGCCGGGCGAGAGGCGGGACCGTGAACGTGAGCGACCACACCTTCTAGGCTTAAGGAAACAGGAGCCCCCCAAAACAAGTGCTGCGGGGCTTTCTGCGTTGGATCCTGCTGCGGAGCTTTCCGCGCTGGGTCCTGCTGCGGGTTGAAGTCTGTCCTGCACCCTCTTGTATCCCAGGAGCCGCCAAGAGTGCAATAGAGACGACAAGGAGGGGAAGAAGGTTGGGGAATAGTGTCTGCATCAAACTGCCTCCGGACTCTGGTTTTTCGAGGCAGCGGAGTCAGCGAGCTCAAGGCTGTTTTGCGTGATAGCAGTTTCTCCTTCTCCAAGAGGCTCTATTTGGGAGTGCTTTGCAAACGGCCCTTGACGATCTGGGTGAAAGAGGAGGTTATAAACCAGTCAATACCAATAACTAGAAACTCAAAGACTTGACGACCCGTCCCCAAAGAGGACGTGAGAAGAAGGGGAGGGAAAAGTACTAAGATACTCATCAGAGTTTGACCAGGAAACTACTCTGTACACTTTCTTTCTGTAAATATTTAGAAAACACCATGAGGCGGGATAGGAATAGGCTAGATACCCATCCTTTCTCCAGCCTCGCTTTTTTTTTTCTTATTATTATACTTTAAGTTCTAGGGTACATGTGCACAACGTGCAGGTTTGTTATATACGTATACGTGTGCCATGTTGGTGTGCTGCACCCATTAACTCGTCACTTACATTAGGTATTTCTCCTCGCTTTTAATTTGGTCTTCTGCATGGATATTGGGACAGTGATCAGTTCTGTGAGAAACATCTCCGAGCCACAACTGATACACCCAAATTCTGCCTAACATCCTACAGCCAGTTCCTTTCCCTAAGAAGGATACAATTGCAATATGTTCAAAGCCCCAATAATGAAAAATTTGGAAGGCAAAACCTGAACACAGATCAAGAATTAAAGTTTCCAGGACATATTTTCTGGTAGAAACCTGCCTAAAAGTATCGATAATTATTGAAGCTGGGTGATGGTACATTGGGGTCAATTACACAATTCTCTCAACTTTTGTGTATGTTTCAAATTTTTTTCCCTCCCTCCCTCCCTCTTTCTTGCCTGCCTGCCTGCCTTCCTTCCTTCCTTCCTTCCTTCCTTCCTTCCTTCCTTCCTTCCTTCCTTCCTTCCTTCCTTCCGAGATGGGAGTATTGCTTTGTTGTCCAGTCTGGTCTCAAACTCCTGTGTTCAAGCGATCCTTCCATCTCAGCTCAGCCTCCTAAAGTGCTAGGATTACAGACATGAGCCAATGCACTCACTCTGCATTTATTTTTAACTTTTTTTTTTTTTTTTTTTTTTTTTTTTTTGGAGACAGGGTCTCGCTCTGTCACCCAGGCTGGAGTGCAGTGGCGCGATCTCGGCTCCCTGCAACGTCCCCCTCCCAGGTTCAAGCGATTCTCTTGCCTCAGCCTCCCAAGTAGCTAGGACTATAGGCGCGCACCACCACGCTTGGCTAATTTTTGTATTTTTATTATAGACGGGGTTTCACCATGTTGCTCAAGCTGGTGTCCAACTCCTGACCCCAAGTGATCCGCCGGCCTCGGCCTCCTAAAGTGTTGGGATTACTGGCGCGAGCCCCGCACCACCTCGCTTGGCATCAGCCTGCATATTTCTACGGGCGCGGTGGCTCAAGCCTGTAATCCCAGCACTTTGGGAGGCCGAGACGGGCGGATCACGAGGTCAGGAGATCGAGACCATCCTGGCTAACACGGTGAAACCCCGTCTCTACTAAAAAATACAAAAAACTAGCCGGGGGAAGTGGCGGGTGCCTGTAGTCCCAGCTACTCGGGAAGCTGAGGCAGGAGAATGGCGTGAACCCGAGAGGAGCAGCTTGCAGTGAGCTGAGATCCGGCCACTGCACTCCAGCCTTGGTGACAGAGCAAGACTCCGTCTCAAAAAAAAATATATATATATATATTAAAAAATTGCTGATTAAAATGGTGGGGAGAGGGGTAGCTCTGGTATTCTCTTTTTAACATTAAGAGTGGGATTGATAACTCCAGTGTTCCACTAAAAACCAGTTACCTCCCTGAACACACAAACCCATTCCTTATCTCTTCCAGGGAACTAGAAAGGGCACACTGTGATATAAGGCAATGTAAGTAGTAAATACCCCCTGGCTAGTTTACCTTTTTGAATTAAGAAATCAAAAAAATCATTGACACCAAGTCTCAGATAAAATTAAAGAAGGAAAGATGTCAGCCTATTAGGTAGAGTCAAAAGTACAGACCTCATTAGATCTCACCAAGATGCAAAACAGCCCATAAAAATTGAACTTATTCTTCACCAAATTTCAAAACCAAAACTAATTTTCTGCTTCAGCGCCAGAGATTAGGATTTACATTTCTTCATTTTAAATTAATGCTGCTAAGCAAGCTAACTGCTTTGGAATGAAAGTTTATTCTTTCTGCCTTAAACAAATGAAATACAACTGTAAAGATGTACCCAAGTTTTAGGCCCCTTACTTTTAGGTCTGCAGCCAAGCCTCCAATTATACCAGGTTTAGAAATTCTGAGCAGCATCTAGAGGGATAGTATGTGTGGATATACATTAGGGCATGAGGAAAAAGGAAAAATGCATACAGAGAACAGCATGGGAAATCTTCACAGAAACTCCTCCTTCACACGCTTCTCAGATTTTTGGCTTCCCTTTTTCCATTTCTCTATTTAAACTGCCACTGATGTCTATTTTCAGAAGATTTCATTTGTGGAAAGAATGAAGAAAGCATCCACCCAGTAGGATTTGTCCCACCATATGCCTCCTTAACTTTTGGCATAACATTACATTCTTATTCAAGTAAACTGGGATTTGTGAGAAAGCAACATTTAAGAGAGAAGGATATCCCAAAGATAAGGGAGGCTAAAGATTTTTGCCTTTTGGATAAAATGACCAGATAAACATTAAAATTATGAATTAACAAAACTTCTCTTTAGCAGGACTTTTCATTGCTGATATTTCATTTTGTCCTTTTTTTGAGGCAGAATCTCACTTCATCGTCCAGGCTGGAGTGCAGTGGTGTGAAGATGGCTCACTGCAGCCCCTACTTCTCTGGGCTCAGGTGATCCTCCCACCACAGCTTCCCAAGTAGCCAGGATTACAGGCACACACTGCTACATCCAACTAATTTTTAAAAATATTTTGTAAAGACAGAGTCCCACTATGTTGCCCAGGCTGATCTTGAACACCTAGGACAAGCACCCCCATGCCCAGCTAATTTTTTTTTTTTACTTTTTGTAGAGATAAGGTCTCACTATGTTGCCCAGCTGGTTTCAAACTCCTGGGCTCAAATGATCCTTTCACCTTAGCCTCCCAAATTGCTGTAGTAGATGTGAGATACTGCATCTGATCAAAAATTTATCTTTCTATAATTTTTTTTTTTATATTTCACCTTCAAAATGTGACCCTACAAACTTAAAATCATACTCCCATTGGTCAAATAAGTGCTGACATGAGAAGACCTAGCTCTTTTATCCTAAATACTACACATGTAGTAATAGAGTCCAAAACTGCAGTCCAACAACTGTTCTTATGGCCCACCTGTTATCCTTGATATGCCATTGGCTAAAGACAAACTAGACTTCCACTACTGGAAGTAAAAGTCTGAAGTTTATCTGTATCTCAAAATTTTTTCTTGAATGATGTCTTTGGATTTTTTCCCCCTTATCCATGTATTTGGTCTCTTTGAAGACATCTATTAGTAGCATGTTGTATCTCCTTTTTCTGTATTCCAAAGCTATAGCTTTCCCTCCAATTCTTTTAAATTCTTTATTCTTTTCCACTTTTTTTTCTCAACCTTGTCACGTGTTTCTTTTTGTTCTTGACTGTATGGAAGCAGAGGCTGTTCACTTTTTTACTGCTTGCAGTATAGCCATATTTACTGTTTGATGGAATGGCTTATGTGTGCCATAGTTTTAATATATCTTCAACTGATGAAAACTGGCGGCTGCAGGGCAACTTGTTATCCCGACTTTTCCCCTTACCTTGCCACATCCTTAGGTTCAATCTTGAAATAATGGTGCATCTGCTCACTATCAGATTTAGTCCTGCCTTCTCTCCTATTTTGTGTTGACAAATTAGATTATGAGAGAGTCCTGCCTTTAGCCTCTGTACCTAGATCTTTTTGTTCCAAAACTAGGAGTCATTGGTTTTGCATCTCAGTGAGAATCACTACTCTAGAAAACACCAATCTACCAGCCCTTTCCAAGATCTCCAGTGAAAGGCATCCTCTCCTAGCATTTTCATATCTTCGTCCAATCTTCATGGCACTTAGTAGCTTATCTTCATGTACATCATGGTTGAGGTTCAAATGTTTTACAGAGTTTCATTAAAGATGTGACTTTATTTTTTTGTCTGCTGTACTTTTTGTTGTTTTTGATGAGTTTCATGGAGGATAAGAGACATTTAAATATGCATTTTCTTTTATCTATATTTGGTAGAAATACCACTTTTTGCTTAGTGGGATTTCTACACTTTGAAGGTATGTGGGAAAGTTACAATCTTTATACTTATTTTTTAAACTAATCATTTTATTGAACTCTTTTTTAGGTCTATATTGGTTCTCTGGGATTTTACAAGTGTAAAATTATATTGACTGTAAGTTTTATCATGTAACATATATTTATCCTCCTTTCTAAAATCATATATATACTGTATATATACACAGATATCTATAAATATATATGTATAGATATTCACATATATATCGTATCTTGTGTTATCTAGAACATCCAAGTCAGTATTGAATAGTAGCCAAAAAGTGTCCTGTTATGCTTATAATTTTTATGGGAGTAATTCTTGTGCTTACTGTTTAAAATTGAGGTGGCCAGTGTTTCATGATAACTGTCAAATTTTTATTAAAGTCCCTTAAATAGCTACCATAGTGATGATCTGATGCTACGTTTCTTACTACCTTTGAAACCATAATATAGTATGAGCTCTCTTATAACATAGTAGAGCTTTTTTTACAGAATGTTGTATCAGCATATTTTTATTTCGGGTTAGGCACTATCTAATAATCTAATCTCAGGTAGAGTGGTTTGGTAGTGGTGGCAGGCCTCCCTTTTCAGACACTGTTGAGGAAAATTTTTATCTGCAGCACAGAGGAAAATCTAGTGTGAAGGTTTATCAAAACGTAGAAATACGAAACTTGAATGTAGGCAAATATATTATGTGATTGGACCAGACAGATTAGCTCTTAATACAATGACGTTCAGCAAATTTGAGGTTTTTTCAAGTAAGTATAAAAGTCTAGGACTTTTTGATCTGTGGCTTAACATCATTTAGCAAAATTATATTTTTGCTTTATAGTTGTCCATCTATTGTGAAAAAACTGTGCTTTATGTCTGTCAAAAAAAAATGCATTAGCTGGGTGTAGTGGTGTGCATCTATTGTCCTAGCCACTTAGGAAACTGAGGCAGGAAAAGTCCCTTGAGCCCAGGAGTTCAAGGTTAGAGTGAGCTATGATTGCCCCACTGCACCCCAGCCTAGACAACATAGCAAGACCCTAATTCTGAAAAAATAAACAAATACAATATTGTACTCTAGTACTACACGTGTAGTGTTTAGAATGAAAGGGCTAGATCACCTACTCTTGGAACTGATTTGATGAACCAAAGTATGACTTTAAGTTCTAAGCGCCACACTTTTTTTTTTTTTTTTTTTTTTTTGAAACACAGTCTCACTCTGTCACCAGGCTGGAGTGCAGTGGCGTGATCTCGGCTCCCTGCAACTTCCACCTCCCAGGTTTAAGCAATTCTCCTGCCTCAGCCTCCTGAGTAGCTGGGACTACAGGCGCACACCACCACGCCCAGCTAATTTTTGCATTTTTAGTAGAGACGGGGTTTCACCGTGTTGACCAGGATGGTCTCGATCTCTTGACCTTGTGATCCGTCCGTCTCGGCCTCCCAAAGTGCTGGGATTACAGGCATGAGTCACCGCACCTGGCCTAAGGGCCACACTTTGAAGGTGAAATAGAAAACTGAGTCTAACTAATTGCATAAAACAATATGTAAAACGATTGTTGGACCAAAAACATATAGAAATGTAACACATTTGTCAATTACAGTATAAAAGAGGTGCATGGGAGAACAGCTGTATCTGATA
This sequence comes from Macaca nemestrina, assembly GCF_043159975.1. Classification (NCBI taxonomy): domain Eukaryota; kingdom Metazoa; phylum Chordata; class Mammalia; order Primates; family Cercopithecidae; genus Macaca; species Macaca nemestrina. Next base: position 39,529,808 of record NC_092130.1, read on the forward strand.
AAAAAATGATACCAGGTGGTAGTATGAATCCACAAGAATAAATGAATAGAACTAGAAATAATAAATAAGAAATGCTATTAATATTTAATTTCTCCTTTTTTCTCTTAGTGCCTCTAAAAAATATAAGATTACATAAAGTAATAATTATAGTGATGTATTGTTGGGTATATAATACCTATAAATGTGCATTGGTTTTCTGTGGCTGCTGTGACAAATTACTATACACTGGGCTGCTTAAGACAGTTTCTCTCCTAGATTTGGACAGGAGAAATCAAAACTCAAGATGTTGGCAGGGTTGCACTCCCTTTAGAGGCTCTACAGAGAATCTGCTTCTTGCCTTTTCCACGTTTTGATGGCTGTTGACATCACTCCAATCTCTGCCTCCATCTTCACATGGCCTTTTCCTCTGTGTCTGTTTTCTCATCTTCTATCTCTTATTTAAAAAATAAAACAAACTTTTCATTGGAATTAGCACCCACCTGAAAATTTTAGGGTAATTTCATCCCCAAATCTTTAATATAATTATGTCTTCAAAGACTCATTTCCAAATGAGGTCACAGGTTTCAAAGGTTAGTATGCGGACATGTATTTTTGAGGCCCACAGTCCAATCCACCACAAGATGTAATATGTGTAACAATAATACAAAAGGCAGAAGAGGAATAAAGCTATCTAGAAGTAACATATTTATATCTCACTAGAATTAAGTTAATATAAATCTGAAGGCAGATACCAATAAGCTAAAATATATATGGTAAACTCTGGAGAAACTACTATGAAAATAACTCAAAAGATACAGTTTAAAATTTAGTTTAAAAATTACCATGTTACATTCTAAAATATTCACTTAATAAAAAGCAATCTGTAAATGAAAAGTATAGGAAAAAAGAGAATTAAAACATATAGAAAAAGGAGTAAAATAACAAACATAAATCCAAATATATCAATAGTAACATCATGTGACTAGATTAAAGAACCCAATCAAAAGGCGGAATTGTCAGACTAGAGTTTTTAAGAAAACAAGATCCAACTACGCATTGTCTGCAGGAAACACTTTTAGATTCAAAGATACAAACAGATTGAAAGTAAAAGAATAGGAAAACATACATTGTGCAAACAGCAACCACAAGATTGCTGGAGCGACTACACTAATATCAGACAAAACAGACTACAAGACAAAAAATTTTACTAGAAATCAAGAAGGACATTTTCTAATGACAAAAGGGCCAATTAGGAAGATATAGCAACTAAAAACATATTTACACCTAGTAATAGAGTCCCAAAACACATGAAGCAAAAACTGGCAGAAATGAAGGGAGAAATAGACAATTCAATAGTCATAATTGAAGACTTTAATATCCCACTTCCAAAAATGGATTACAGCTAGGCAGAAGATCGCCAGGAAATGAAAGATGTGAGCAACACTAAAAACCAACTAACCTAAAGGATATCTGTCTTAGTCTGTTCAGGATATTATACCAAAATACCAAAATACCATATGCTGTGTAGTTAATAAACAAGAGAGATTTATTTTTCACAGTTCTAGAGGCTTGGAAGTTCATGATTCAGGTATCAGCAGATTTAGTGTCTGGGGAGGGGCCACTTTCTGGTTCATGGATGTCACATTCCTGCTGTGTCCTCACATGGTGAAAGAGGCAAGGCACCTCTCTGGGGCCTCTTTTATAAGGATGTCAATCCCATTCATCGGGGTTCTGCTCTCATGACTTCATTATGTTTGAAAGGTCTCACCTCCTCATACCATCACCATGAGAATTAGGTTTCAATATATGAATTTGGGGAACATGAACATTCATATCATAGCAACATCTATAGAACATTCAACCAACAACAGCATAATATACATTCTTCTCAATTACACATGGAACATTATCTAAAACAATCATCAATAAGTTTAAAAGGATTGATACCATCCAAAGCACTCCCCTTGAGACTTGGAATAAGACAAGGATGCCCACTCTCATCACTCCTATTCAATATACTACTGGAAGTCCTAGCCAGAGAAATCAGGCAAGAGAAAGAAATAAAAGGCATCCAAATAGGAAGAGAGGAAGTCAACCTATCTGTCTTAGCAGACAATATAATTTTATACCTAGAAAACCCTATATTCTCTGCCAAAAAGCTCCTAGATCTGATAAAACCTCCAGCAAAGTTTCAGGATACAAAATCAATGTACAAAAGTCAACATTTCTATACACCAACAACATCCAAGCTGAGGGCCAAATCAAGAACACAATCCCATTTTAAAAAGACATACACAAAACTAAAATATCTAGGAATATGGCAGATCAAGGATGTGAAAGATCTCTACAAAAAGAATTATAAAACACTGCTGAAAGAAATCAGAGATGATACAAACAAATGGAAAAACCTTCCATGCTCATGGGTAGGAAACAGCATTGTTAAGATAACTATACTGTCCAAAGCAATTCACAGATTCAGTGATGTTCCTATCAAACTACCAACATTATTTTTCATAGAATTAGAAAAACAAACTATCCTAACATTCATATGGAATCAAAAAAAGAGCCCAAATAGTCAAAGCAATCCTAAGCAAAAAGAACAAAAAGGACATCACCCTACCCAACTTCAACTATACTACAAGCCTACAGTAATCAAAACAACATGGTACTAATACAAAAACAGACACATAGACCAATGGGACAGGTTAGAGAACCGAGAAATAAAGCTGCACACCTAGAATTATCTGATCTTCAATAAAAACAAGCAATGGAGAAAGGACTTCCTGCTCAATAAATATTGCTGGGATAACTAGCTATCCATATGCAGAAGATCGAAACTGGACCCCTTCCTTTCAGCATGAACAAAAGTCAGCTGGAGATGGATTAAAGAGTTAAATGTAAAACCTAAAACTATAAAAACCATAGAATAAAACCTAGAAAATATCATTCTGGGCATAGGCCCTGGCAAAGATTTCATGACAAAGATTCCAAAAGCACTTGCAGCAAAAACAAAAATTGGCAAATGGGGCCTAATTAAACTAAAGAGCTTCTGACATCAGACTATCAAGGTAGAGCAAGATAGTGGAATAGACGCCTACACCATCTCCCCCACAACACATGAACACCAAATTGTAACAACTATCTGCACACAGAAAAATGTCATTACAAGAACCAAACATCAGGTGAGCAATGGTAATGCCTGGATTTAACAACGTATCACTAAAAGAGGCATTGAAGAGGGTTGGAGAGACACTGTGGAATCACCACCATCACCCCTCGCATATCCCCCAGCAGCAGCTGAGCAATGTGGAGAGTCTGTGCACTTGGAGGCGGTAAAGCACAGCAACTGGAGAACTTCACATTAAACTCAGTGCTGTCATAGCAGGGAGCAACACCATGCTGGACTCAGCCAGCAGCTGCACATGAAGGGAGCTTTTGGAATAGACCTAGCCAGAGGCAAATCACTTATCCCAATAGTGAGAACTTGAGTTTCTCAGGAAGCCTCAACACTATGGGCTTAAGTGTTCTGGGGTTCTAGGTAAACTTGAAAGACAATCTAGGACACAAGAATTGCAATTCCTGGGTAACTCCTAGTGCTGGACTGCGCTCAGAACCAGAGGGATAGGGTGGCATACGACCTAGGAAGTCATCGGCTGGGGCAGCTAAGGGAGTGCTTGTGCCACCTCTCCCCTAATCCCAGGCAGTGAAGCTTGCAGCAACAAAAGTGACTCCTTCCTTCTGCTTAAGGAGAGGAGAGCAAAGAGTAAAGAGGACTTTGTCTTGCATCTTGGATACCAGCTCAGCCACAGTAGGACAGGGCAATGAGCAGAGTCATGAGGCCCCCATTCCAGGCCTTAGCTCATGGATGATATTTCTAGACACACACTGGACAAATAGAAAACCCATTGCCTTGGCGAGAAGGACCCAGTCTTGGCAAGATTAATCACCTGCTGACTAAAGAGCCCTTGGGCACCAAATAACCAGCAGTGATATCCAGGTAGTATGCTGTGGGCCTTAGGTTCTGAGATGTGTTGACTTCAGGTGTGATCCAGCACATTCCTAGTTGTGGTGGCTACAGTGGAAGACTCCTTCCATTTGACAGAAACAGAGGAAAAAGTAAAGGGGACTTTGTCTTGCACCTTTGGTACCAGTTTGGCCACAGTGGAGTAGAGCAACAAGCATGCTCTTGGGGTCCCCAAGTCCAGGCTTTGGCTCCTGGACAGCATATTTGGATCTTCCCCAGGACAGAGGGGTGCCCACTTCCTTGAAGAGTCCCAGGCCTGGCAGCATGCACCACAACATAACTGAACAGCTGTTAAGCTTTAAGTGAACATCAGCAGTGGCCAGGCAGAATCCCTGTGGACCAGTGGTAGTATTGGCCACAGGGAGAGGCATCTCTGTCTGTGGAAAAGGGAAGGAAGAATGGGAAGGACTTTGTCTTGTTTTGAGTGCTGGCTTAGCCATAGTCAAATAAAACATCAGGCAAATTTCTAAGTATGTTGACTCCAATCCTGGCTCCCGGGTAGCATCTCTGGGCCTGTCCAGGGCCTGGGGGAAATTGCTACCCTAAAGGGAAGGATGCAAACTTGGCTGGCATCACCCCCTGCTGATCTTAAAGCCCTAGGGCCTTGAGTGAACATAGGTGGTAGTCAGGTAGTGGTTACAGTGGGCCTTGGACAAGACCTAGTGCTGTGCTGGCTACAGGTCTGACCCAGGACAATCCAAGGTGGGGGCCACAGGAGTGCTTGCATCACCATACCCCTAGTTCAAGGTGGCCCAGCACCTTAAGAGAGAGAGAGAGAAAGAAACTGTTTGACAGAAGGCAAAAGAACAAGTGTTTTTGCCTGGCAATCCAGATAATCATTCTGGATCTTATTCAACACCTCCAAGATGGTACCTCTACGAGCCTGCAAAAACCACAGCATTATTGGGATTAAGGCCCAAGCTCCTTCAAATAAAAACCTTCTGGAAAACCTTCTCAAGGACAGGGACAAACAAGCCCAGACTGCAAAGACTACAAGAAATACCTAGCTCTTCAATGCCCAGACATTTACAGGTAAGAATAAGATACAGAAAAACACAGAATATTATAACAGTGTAATTGTAGTATGTAAACTTATCTTAAGTAGAAAGAAAAAATGATGAACTGGTCAGAAATAATGACAATCTGGCCAGGCATGGTGGCTCACACCCATAATTCCAGCACTTTGGGAGGCCAAGATGAGTGGATCACTAGGTCAAGAGATAGAGACCATCATGGCCAACATGGTGAAACCCTGTCTCTACTAAAAATATAAAAATTAGCTGGGTGTGGTGGTACGTGCCTGTAGTCCCAGCTACTCAGTAGGCTAAGGCAGGAGAATCGCTTGAACCTGGGAGGTGGAGGTTGCAGTGAGCCAAGATCAGGCTACTGCACTCCAGCCTGGAAGCAGAGCAAGACTCTGTCTCAAAGAAAAAAAAAAAAGACAACTTTTCACAACATAGTTAAAAAGCAGGAGGATAAAGTTAAAGTGTAGAACTTTTATTAGTTTTCCTTTTGTGTGTTTGTTTTTGTTTATGCTATCTGTTAAGTTGCCATCAATTTAAAATAATGGGTCATAAGATAAGTCATAAACCTCATGTAACCTCAAATCAAAAAACATACAATGGATACACAAAAAATAAAAAGCACGAAATTAAATCATACCACCAGAGAAAATTATTTTCATGAAAAAGAAGATGAGAAGAAAAAAAGAAGGGAGAGATGACCATGAAACCATGAGAAAACAAGTTACAAAATGGCAGGAGTAAGTTCCTACTTAAATGAAAATACTGAATGTAAATGGACTAAACCCTCCAATAAAAAGACATAAAGTGACTGAATGGATGAAAAGACATGACCCAATGATCTGTTGCCCACAAGAAATACGTCACCTATGAAGATACACGTAGACTGGAAAATAAAGGGTTGGGAAAAGATATTCCTTGCTAATGGAAACAAAACAGGAGCAGGAGTAACTACACTTATAACAGATAAAATAGATTTCAAGACAAAAACTGTAAGAAGAGACAAAGAAGGTCTTTGTATAATGATAATGGGGTCAACTCAGCAAGAGAATACAATGATTATAAATATATATGCACCCACCATTGGAGCACCCAGATACAAAAAGGAAATAGTATTAGAGCTAAAAGAGATAGAGAGATCACAATACAATAATAGGTGGAGACTTCAACACCCCACTTTCAATATTGGACAGAACTCAGCAAAGAAACTTCAGACTTGATCTGCACTATAGAACAAATTGACCTAATAGATATTTATGGAACATTTCATCCAACAGCTGCAGAATACACATTCTTCTCCTCAGCACATGAATCATTCTCAAGGATAGACCATACGCTATCCACAATACAAGTCCTAAAACATTTTTTTAATGATATCATATCAAGAATCTTCTCTGACCACAATGAAGTAAAATTAGAAATAAAAAATAGGAATTTTGGAAACTATACAAACACATGGAAATTAAACAATATGCTCCTGAATGACCAGTGGGTCAATAAAGAAATTTAAAAGGAAATTGAAAATTTGATTCAAACAAATGATAATGGAAACACAACATACCAAAACCTATGAGATACAGCGAAAGCAGTACTATTAGAGGGAAATTTATAGCTGTAATTGCCTACATTGGAAAAGAATGAAAACCTCAATTAAATAACCTAACTGTATATCCTAGAGAACTAGAAAAGCAAGAGCAAACTGAATCCAAAATTAGTAGAGAAAATAATAAAGATCGAAGCAGAAATATATTTGAAATGATGAAAATACAAGAGATCAACAAAACAAAGTCAATCTTTTGAAGAGATAAATAAAATTGACAAACTTTTAAACAGACTAATGAAGAAAAAAAGAGAGAAGACCCAAATAAATAAAATCAGAGCTGAAAAAATGAGCCATTACAGTGGATTCTGCAGAAATTCAAAGGATCATTAGTGGCTATGATGAGCCACTATATGCCAATATATTTAAAAATCTAGAGGAAATGGATAAATTCTTAGACACATACAACTTACCAAGGTTGAACTATGAAGAAATTAAAACCTAACCAGACCAATAACAAGTAATTAGATCAAAATTGTAACAAAAATCTCCCAGCAAAGTAAAGCCTGGGACCCATTGGCTTCACTGCCAAATTCTACCAAACATTTAAAGAAGAACTAGTACCATCCTACTCAAACTATTCCAAAAAGTAGAGGAGGGGTTAACTTCCAGACTAATTCTATGAGGCCAGTATTATCCTGATGCCAAACAACGACACATCAAAATAAAATAAAACTGCAGTCCAATATATCTGGCATATTGATGCAAAAGTCCTCAACAAAATACTAGCAAACTGAATTCAACAATACAGTTAAAAGATCACTTATTATGACCAAGTGGGATTTATCCCAGGGATATGAGGATGATTCGGCATACACAAATCAATTAATATGATACATAATATCAATAGAATGAAGACCGAAAACCATATATCATTTCAATTGATGCTGAAAAAGCATTTGATAAAATTCAAAATCCTATTATGATAAAAACCCTCAAGAAAATTGGCATAGAAGGGACATGCCTCAAAGTAATAAAAACCATCTATGACAAACCCACAGCCAACATCATACTGAAAGGGGAAAAGTTGAAAGCATTCCCCCTGAGACCTGGAATAAGTCAAGGATGTCCATTTTCACCACTTCTATTCAACATAGACACTGAAAGTCCCAGTCAGAGAAATCAGACAAGAGGAAGACATAAAGGGCATCCAAATTGGAAAAGAGGAAGTTAAACTGTTGCTGTTCACTGACAATATGATCATGTACTCTGAAAACCCTAAAGACTCATCCAAAAAGCTCCTAGAGCTGATAAATGAATTCAGTAAAGTTCCAGGATACAAAATCAATGCACACAAATCAGTAACACTGCTATACATCAACAATAACCAAGCTTAGAATCAAATTAAGAACTCAATCTCTTTTACAACAGCTGCAAAAAAAACCGCAAAATACTTAGTGTGATGGTAATACTGACTGTCAACTTGATTGGGTTACAGGATGCAAAGTATTGTTCCTGGGTGTATCTGTGAGGGTGTTATCAAAGGAGATTAACATTTGAGTCAGTGGACTGGGAAGGGCAGATCCACCCTCAATCTGGGTGGGCACAATCTAATCAGCTGCCAGCGCAGCCAGAATAAAAACAGGCAGAAGAACGTGGAGAGATTGGACTGACTTAGCCTCCCAGCCTACATCTTTCTCCTGTGCTGAATGCTTCCTGCCTTGAACATTGAACTCCAAGTTCTTCAGCTTTGGGACTTGGATTGGCTTGCTTTCTCCTCAGCTTGCAGATGGCCTATTGTGGGACCTTGTGATCATGTGAGTTAACATTCCTTAATAAACTCCCCTTTATATATACATCTATCCTATTAGTTCTGTCCCTCTAGAGAGCCCTGACTAATACAGATTTTGGTCCCAGCAGTGGTTCTAGAGGAACAGAATATTAAGGATGGAGTTCTTTCATTGGTTTTGGGGTTTCTGGAGTTGGCTGCTTAATATGATTAGACCCAAAAATGCTAAGGACTGTACTTCTAATAGTATGGAGAATACTGATAGTCCTTGGCATGAACTGTTTACAGAGTTATGTAAAATAAATTCATCTGATGCTCCTGATTCACCGCTCATGAGAGGCAAGTTTAGTAACTCTATATATAATACTTTTGACCATATGTGGGGAACCAAGGAACATAATGAAGTTGGTTGGTTGCTCCTAAGTTCACTGGACAAAGTGAGGTAAGAAAATGATGTACTTAGGGATTCTAATTCCTGGCTTCAGAAGCAGATACTGAGCCTCAAATCTGCTAAGATTTCCCTGAGTGAGAGTCTTATCTCCCGTAGAGAAAGAGCTAAAATTGCGGGAAGTCAGACACAAGTTCTTATACCAGTGGCTGACCTGAAATGAACGGTGCATGCACAGCCTTGCCAGGTGTCCACTGTTGAAGCGGGGGCATTGATTGGAAAAGAATGGGACCCTGAAATTTGGAATGGGGACATGTGAAAGGACCCTGATGAAGCTGGGGACACTGAGATTGTAAATTCTGATGAACCTTTTTTTTTGTCAGAAGAAACTGTTTTCTCATCCCCAGTAGTGGCAACATGCCCTCCCCAACTCACACTGCTATCACCCTTTTCACTTATGTCTGAGGAGATAAATCCTGCACTGCCTGAGGCAACAGTGATGGCCTCCCCTGAGGCGGCTGCCAGGCAAGATAATGTTGATTCTTCTCAGGACCCACCCCCTACCACCACTGTTTGCTTCTAGACCTATAACTAGACTAAAGTCCCAGGAGGGCCCTAGGGGTGAGGCTCAGAGTGTGACCCACGAGGAGGTGTGCTACACTCAAAAAGAACTGCTTGAGCTTTCTAATTTATATAAGCAAAAATCTGGAGGACAGGCATAGGAATGGATATTAAGGGTGTGGGATAATGGTGGAAGGAATATAGATCTAAGGCATTGGATCAGGCTGAATTTATTGATTTGGGCAGATTAAGCAGGGATTTTGCATTTAATGTTGCAGCTTGGGGAGTTAAAAAAGGTTCTAATAATTTATGTGCTTGGTTAGCTGAAATATGGATTAAAAGATGGCCCACTGTGAGCAAGCTGGAAATGCCCGATCTCCCTTGGTTTAATGTAGAGGAAGGGATCCAAAGGTTTAGGGAGATTGGGATGGTGGAGTGGATTAGTCACTTTAGACCTACTCATCCCAGCTGGGAGGGTCCAGAAGATATACCCTTAACTAATACTTTCCAAAATAGATTTGTGAGGTGAGCACCTGCATCCTTGAAGAGCTTTGTGATTGCTCTTCTCTGTATACCAAATTTTACAGTAGGAACCACAGTTACTCAACTACAAAATTTAAATGCAATGGGAATAATTGGATCTCGGGGTGGCAGGGGCCACTCAACTGTCAAAGGCAAGGTGAACATAACTATCATAATGGACAGCAGAGGCAAAAGAGCAATCAGAATAGTCTGACTCATGTAGATCTCTGGCATCAGTTATTAATCATGTGTTCCTAGAAGTGAAAATGATAGGAAGCCTACTGCGTTCTTATTTAATTTATATAAGCAGAAAACTTCCAGGTCAAGTGGACAAAAGACTAATTTGAATTATAAAAACAGAGAATCACAGCCCCTCAATCAATTTCCAGACTTAAACCAGTTTACAGACCTAGAATCCCTTGAATGAAGGGGAGGCTGGGTCCCCTTGAGGAAGGACCCCACTACACTGACAACAATTTATGCTGTTAATCTTTCTCCCATCCTTCCCCATGGAGACCTATGGCTTTTTACCAGAGTAACTGTGTATTGGGAAAAGGGAAATTATTGACATGTCAGGGATTACTGAACACTGTCTCTGAGCTGACGCTGACTCCAGGGGACCCAAAACGTCATTGTGGTCCTCCAGTTAAAGTAAAGGCTTATGGAATTTTAGCTCAAGTTTGACTTACAGTGGGTCCAGTGGGTCCCTGGACTCGTCCTGTGGTCATTTCCCCAGTGCCAAAATGCATAATTGGCATAGGCATACTTAGCAGCTAGCAGAACCCCCACATTGGCCCCCTGACTGGTAGGATGAGGGCTATTATGATGGGAAAGGCCAAATAGGAAGGCCAATTATGGCTGCCTCTACCTAGAAAAATAGTATATCAAAAACAATGTCACATCCCTGGAGGGGTTGCAGAGATTAGTGTCACCATTAAGGACTCAAAAGCTGCAGGGGTTGTGATTCCCACCACATCCCCATTCAGCTCTCCTATTTGGCCTGTGAAGAAGACAGGTGGATCTTGGAGAATGACAGTGGATTATCATAAGCTTAATCAAGTGGTAACTCCAGTCGCAGTTACTGTACCAGATGTGGTTTCATTGCTTTAACAAATTAACACATCTCCTGGTACCTGGTATGCAGCCATTGATTTGGAAAATGCCTTTTTCTCCATTCCTGTCCATAAGGCCCACCAGAAGCAATTTTACTTTGGCTGGCAAGGTCAGCAAAATACCTTTACCATCCTACCTCAGGGGTATATCAACTCTCTGGCTTTGTGTCATAATCTTGTTTGGAGAGACCTTGATTGATTTTCCCTCCCATAGTATATCACACTGGTTCATTACATTGATGACATTTTGCTGATTGGATCCAGTGAGTGAGAAGTAGCAAACACACTGGGCTTATTGGTGAGACAGTTGCATGCCAGAGGATGGAAAATAAATGACTAAAATTCAGGAACCTTCTACCTCAGTAAAATTTCTAGGGGTCCAGTGGAGTGGGGCCTCTCAAGATATTCCTTCTAAGGTGAAGGATAATTTCCTGCATTTGGCCCCTCCTACAACCACAAAAGAGGCTTATTTGGGCCTATTTGGATTTTGGAGGCAACACACTCCTCATTTGGGTATATTACTCCTGCCCATTTATCGAGTGACCCAAAAGGCTCTCACTTTTGAATGGAGTCCAGAACAGGAGAAGGCTCTACAACACGTCCAGGCTGCTGTGCAAGTTGCTTTGTCGTTTGGGCCATATGACCCAGCAGATCCAATGGTGCTTGAGGTGTCAGTGGCAGATAGGGATGCTGTTTGGAGCCTTTGGCAGGCCCCCATAAGTGAATCACAGTGGAGACCTCTAGGATTTTGGAGCAAGGCCCTTCCATCTTCTGCAGCTAACTAATGTCCTTTTGAGAGACAGCTCTTGGCCTGTTACTGGGCTTTGGTGGAAACTGAACATTTGACTATGGGTCATCAAGTCACCAAGCAACCTGAACTGCCTATCACGAACTGGGTGCTTTCTGACCCATCTAGCCATAAAGTGGGGCATGCACAGCAGCATTCCATCATCAAATGGAAGTGGTATATATGTGATCGGGCTCAAGCAGTTCCTGAAGGCACGAGTAAGTTACATGAGGAAGTGGCTCAAATGCCCATGGTCTCCACTCCTGCCACCCTGCCTTTTCTTCCCCAGCTTGCATCAATGGCCCCATGGGGAGTTCCCTATGATCAGTTGACAGAGGAAGCAAAGACTAAGGCCTGGTTCACAGATGGTTCTGCATGATATGCAGGCACCACCTGAAAGTGGACAGCTGCAGCACTACAGTCCCTTCCAAGGACATACCTGAAGGACAGCAATGAAGGGAAATCTTCCCAGTGGGCAGAACTTCAATCGGTACACCTGGTTGTGCACTTTTCATGGAAGGAGAAATGGCCAAATGTGCAATTATATACTGATTTATGGGCTGCAGCCAGTAGTTTGGCTGGATGGTCAGGAACTTGGAAGAAGCATGATTGGAATTTTGGTGACAAAGAAATTTGGGGAAAAGGTATGTGAATGGACCTCTCTGAGTGGTCAAAAACTGTGAAGATATTTGTATCCCATATGAGTGCTCACCAACGGGTGGCCTCAGCAGAGGAGGATTTTAATAATCAAGTGGATAGGATGGCTCATTCTGTGGACACCACTCAGCCTCTTTCCCCAGCCACCCCGTCATCACCCAATGGGCCCATGAACAAAGTGGCCATGGTGGCAGGGATGGAGGTTACACATGGGCTCAGCAACATGGGCTTCCACTCACCAAGGCTCACCTGGCTATGGCCACTGCTGAGTGCCCAATTTGCCATTAGCAGAGACCAACACTGAGCCTTTGATATGGCACCATTCCTCAGGGTGATCAGTCAGCTACCTAGTGGCAGGTTGATTATATTGGACCTCTTCCATCATGGAAAGGGCAGCGGTTTGTCCTCACTGGAATAGACACTTACTCTGGATATGGGTTTGACTATCCTGAACACACTGCTTCTGCCAAGACTACCATCTGTGGACTCATGGAATGCCTTATACACCATCATGGTATTCCACATAGCATTGCCTCTAACCAAGGCACTCACTTTACAACTAAAGAAGTGCAGCAGTGGGCTCATGCTTATGGAATTTACTGGTCTTACCATGTTCCCCATCATCCTGAAGCAGCTGGGTTGATAGACTGATGGAGTGGCCTTTTGAAGTCACAATTACAATGTCAACTAGGTGACAATACTTTGCAGGGCTATGGCAAAATTCTCCAGAAGGTTGTGTATGCTCTGAATCAGCGTCCAATATATGGTACTGTTTCTCCCATAACCAGAATTCATGGGTACAGGAATCAAAGGGTGGAAGTGGAAGTGGCACCACTTACCATCACCCCTAGTAACCCACTAGCAAAATTTTTACTTCCTGTCCCTGTGACATTATGTTCTGCTGGCCTAGAGGTCTTAGTTCCAGAGGGAGGAATGCTACCACCAGAAGACACAACAACGATTCCGTTAAACTGGAAATTAAGATTGCCACCTGGACACTTTGGGCTCCTCCTACCTTTAAACCAACAGCCTAAGAAGGAAGTTACAGTGTTGACTGGGGTGACTGTCCCAGACTCTCAAGATGAAATCAGTCTACTACTCCACAATGGAGGTAAGGAAGAGTATGCATGGAATACTCGAGATCCCTTAGGTATCTCTTAGTATTACCATGCCCTGTGATTAAGGTTAACGGGAAACTACAACAGCACAATCCAGGCAGGACTACAAATGGCCCAGATCCTTTGGGAATGAAGGTTTGGGCCACTACACCAGGAAAAAAACCACTACCTGCTGAGGTGCTTGCTGAAGGCAAAGGGAATACAGAATGAGTAGTAGAAGAAAGTAGTCATCAACACCAGCTACAAACTACACGACCAGTTGCAGAAATGAGGACTATAATTGTCATGAGTATTTCCTCCTTCTTTGTTAAAAACATGTTTGTGCATTTATATACTTCTACTAAGAAAATATCTGCATTTTATCTCCTTTTTCATTTATCATGTGACATAAGATTTACTGACTTCATATCAACATTTAAATGTTAACTTTATGTAATAGCATTTGGGTTAGGAATTAGTGCACTCTTGGTTGTATGAAAGATAGTTGTATTATGTTGGGAATAATTATGACTTTGTTGTCTTAATTTGAAGATTATCTGTAATTTCAGGAGGTGTGTATGGGTTCACGTTGACAAGGGGTGGACTTGTGATGGTTAATACTGAGTGTCAACTTGATTGGATTGAAGGATGCAAAGTATTGTTCCTGGGTGTGTCTGTGAGGGTATTATCAAAGGAGATTAACATTTGTGTCAGTGGACTGGGAAAGACACACTTACCCTCAATCTGGGTGGATGTGATCTAATCAGATGGTAGTGCAGCCAGAATAAAAGCAGACAGAAGAACATGGAGAGATTAGACAGGCTTAGCCTCCCAGCCTACATCTCCCGTGCTGGATGCTTCCTCCCTTTGAACATCGGATTCCAAGTTCTTCAGCTTTGGAACTCAGATCGGATTCCTTGCTCCTCAGCTTGCAGATGGCCTGTTGTTGGGCCTTGTGATTGTGTGAGTTAATACTCCTTAATAAACTCCCCTTTATATACACATCTAGCGTATTAGTTCTGTCCCTCTAGAGAACCCTGACTAATACACTTAGGAACACACTTAACCAAGGAGGTGAAAGATCTCTACAAGGAAAACTACAAAACACTGCTGAAAGAAATCACAGATGACACAAACAAATGGAATATATTCCATGTTCATGGATGGGAAGAATCAATACTGTGAAACTGACCATAGTGTCAAAAGCAATCTATAGATTCAATGCAATTCCCAGCAAAATGTCATTATCATTCTTCGCAGGACTAGAAAAACACAGTCCTAACGTTCATATGGAACCAAGAAAGAGCCCACATTCCCAAGGCAATACAAAATAAAAAGAAGAAATCTGAAAGCATCACATTACCTGACTTTAAATTATACTAAAGGGCTATAGTTATCAAACCAGCATGGTACTGGTATAAAAATAGGCAGACAGACCTATGAAACAGAACAGAGAACCAAGAAATAAAGTCAAATACTTACAGCCAACTTACGTTTACAAAGCATACAAAAACAAAGTGTGGAACAGATGCCTTATTTAAGAAATGGTGCTGGGATAACTGGCAAGCCTCACGGAGAAGAATGAAACTGGATCCTCATCTCTCACTTTATACAAAAATCAACTCAAGATGAATCAAATACTTAAATCTAAACCCTGAAGCCATAAAAATTCTAAAATATAACAGCAGACAAACTCTTCTAGACATTGGCTTAGGCAAAAAATTCATGACTGAGAACCCAAAAGAAAGTGTAACTACAACAAAAATAAATAAATGGGACCTAATTAAACTAAAAAGCTTCTGCACAGAAAAGAATTAGCAAAGTAAACAGACAACCCACAGAGTGGGAGAAAACATTCACAATCTCTGCATCAGACAAAGGACTAATATCCAGAACCTACAAGGAACTCAAACAAATCAGTAAGAAAAAAAATCCCATCAAAAAGTGGGCTAAGGACATAAATAGACAATTCTCAAAAGAAGATATTGCAAACAGCCAACAAACATATGAAAAAAATGCTCAACATCACTAATTATCAGGAAAATGTAAATTAAAACAATAATGTGATACCACCTTACTCTTGCAAAAATGGCCATAATAAAAAAATAATAGATGTTGGCCAGAATGTGGTGAAAATGGAACAGTTTTACACTGCTGGTGGGAATGTAAACTAGTACAACCACTATGGAAAACAGTGTGGTGATTCCTTAAAGAACTAAAAGTAAAACTACCATTTGATCCAGCATTCCCACTACTGGGTATCTACCCAGAAGAAAATAAGTCATTATATGAAAAAGACACTTGAATACACATGCTTATAGCAGCACAATTCGCAATTGTAAAAATACGGAATCAGCCCAAATGGCCATTAATCAACAAGTGTATAAAGAAATTGTGGTATATATAAATATATATAATACACCATGAAATACTAGTCAGCCATAAAAAGGAATGAAATAATGGCATTCTCAGCAACCTGGATGGAACCAGAGACCATTATTCTAAGTGAAGTAACTCAGGAATGGAAAACCAAACACCACATGTTCTCATTCATAAATGGGAGCTAAGCTATGAGGATGCAAGGCATAAGAATAATACAATGGACTTTGGGGACTCGGGGGAAAGGGTGGGAAGGGGGTGAGGAATAAAAGACTACAAACTGGGTACAATGCATACTGCTCGGGTGATGGATGCACCAAAATCTCAGAAATCACCACTAAAGAAAGAACTTATTCATGTAACCAAATACTGTTCCCCAAAAACCTATTGAAATAAAAAAAGTTAAAGTATACTATAATTTTTTAAAAGTGTATCATATTTGTAGCTGTTACATTGTGAATAGGACAAAAATAATCAAATAATTTTCCATTATTTAAGAGATATTATCCAATGCAGCAAGGAAGTCACATCATTGACAAACAGGTCAAGATTCAATGTCTTTGTCATTTTACTCTATATTATTTGTTAAGATAAATGAAAATACCAACAGACATTCATGTGAGAACTACACTTGTCAATTACAACCATAGATAGGTCATGGATAGAAAAGTTCAGCAAAAATCGAGGAAAACATTCTATGATAATTGATAATAGGGAGAATTATATGTTTTATTACTATTTTTAAACTATTTACCAAACATCCTTTATATCAGTGAAATTTATAATATATGTATATGCATACATATATATGCACATATATGTGTATTAAGCATTTACCAGGCCAACATCAGCTACACAGCATCCTAATTCCACTTATTAGAAAAGTTTCTTGCTCTAGTTTAAAGTGAACAACACAGTAGAACTATTATCTATGGTACCTGCTCAGAACTATAATGCAAGGAATAATATTTTAAGTTTGATCAGATGAATTCCACTAATACGTATTGTGCTGAATTTTTCCGACTGTACTACTGTTTCTATAAGTAACCACAATCCTTCCTATATTTTTGAAAATACTTGTTTTTTAAAATGCATCCTTTCTTCAATAAAAATGCTGTCTTTATTGTATACTAAATTTCCTAATGCATAATGAGACACTACCTTACTCCTGCAAGAATGACCATAATTTAAAAATCAAAAAGTAATAGTTGTTGGCATGAATGTGGTGAAAAGAACACTCTTTTATACTGTTGGTGGGAATGTAAACCAGCACAACCACTATGGAAAACAGTTTGGAGATTTCTTAAAGTTATAGAAGTAGAGCTATTATTTAATCCAGCAATCCCACTATCAGGTATCTACCCGAAGGAAAAGAAGTCATTATATGAAAAAGACACATGCACAAGCCATGTTGATAGCAGCACAATTCACAATTGCAAAAATATGGAACCAACCTAAATGCCCATCAGCCAACAAGTGGATAAAGAAAATGTGGCATATATACACTATGCAATACTACTCAGCCATAAACTAAATAAAATAATAGCTTTTGCAGCAGCTTGGGTGGACCTGGATGCCACTATTCTAAGTGAAGTAACTCAGAAATAGAAAATCAAATATTGTATATTCTCACATACAAGTGGGAGCTAAGTATGAGAATGCAAAGACTTAAGAATGATATAATGGATTTGGGGGACTTGGAGGGAAGGGTGGGAGGGGAGTTAGAGATAAAAGACTACACATATTAAGTATGGTGTACACTGCTTGGGTGACAGTTGCACCAAAATCTCAGAAATCACCACTAAAGAATTTGTCCATACGACTGAAAACAACCTGTTCCCCAAAACTGTTGAAATTTTATAAACCCTAAAAAATCTGGGTATAAAAGGAACATACCTCAACATAGTAAAAGCCATATATGACAGACTCACAGCTAGTATCATACTGAGTAGGCAAAACTCAAAGCCTTTTCTCTAGGATCTAGAATATGACAAGGATGCCCACTTTCACCACTGTTACTCAACATAGTACTCTTAGCTAGAGCAATTAGACAACAGAAAGAAATAAAGGGTTTCCTAGGCCAGGCGAAGTGAGTTACACCTGTAATCCCAGCACTTTGGGAGGCTGAGGAGGGAGGATTGCTTGAGCCCAGGAGTTCGAGACCAGCCTGGGCAACAAAGCAAGGCCTCATCTCAAAAACAGAGAGAGAGAGAGAGAGAAGACATAAAGGACATCCAGATTAGAAAGGAAGAAATCAAATTATCCTTGTTTGTAGATGATATAATCTCATTTTTGAAAAATCTAAAGACCCCAAAAAACTATTATAACAATAAATTCAGTAAAGTTGCCAGATACAAAATCAACATAAAAAAATTAGTAGTATTTCTATATGTCAACAGTGACAATCTGAAAATGAAATTAAAAAGTAATCCCATTTAAAATAGCCATGAATAAAATTAAATACCTAGGAATTAATCAAAGAAGTAAAAGATCTCTACAATGAAAAATGTAAAACGCTGATGAAAGAAATTGAAGAGGACACCAAAAAAGATATTCCATGTTTACGGATTGGAAGAATCAACATTGTTAAAATGTTCATACTACCCAAAGTAATCTACAACTTCAATGCAATCCCTGTCAAAATACTGTGGACATTCTTCACAGAAATAGAAAAGACAATCTGAAAATTTATATGGAACTACTAAATAGCCATAATACCTAAAGATATCTTGAGCAAAAAGAATAAAACTGGAAGAATCACATTACCTGACTTCAAATTATATCATAGAGATATAGTAACCAAAACAGTACAGTACTGGCATAAAAACAGACACATAGACTAATGGAACAGAATAGAGAACCAAAAAATAAATCCACATACCTATAGTGAACTCATTTTTGACAAAGGTGCCAAGAACATACACTCGAGAAAAAGCAGTCTGTGCTGGGAAACTAGATAGCCATATGCAGAGGAATGAAACTAGACCTCTATCTCTCACCATATACAAAAATTGAATTAAAATAGATTAAAGACTTAAATCTAAGACATTAAACTATAAAACAACTACAAGAAAACATTGGGGAAACTCTCCAGGACATTGGTCTGGGCAAAAATTTCTTGAGTAATACCCCGTAAGCACAGGGAACCAAAAGAAAAAATAAATATATGGGATCACATCAACTTAAAAACCTTCTGCACAGCAAAGCAAGCAATCGACAAAGTGAAGAGACAACACACAGATTGAGAGAAAATATTTACAAACTACCTATCTAACAAGTGATGAATAACCAGAATATAGAAGGAGCTCAAACAACTCTATAGAAAAAAAAAAAATCTAATAATCAATTTTAAAATGGGCAAAAGAGTTGAATAGATATTTCTCAAAAGAAGACATACAAATAGCAAACGGGTATATGAAAAGACACTCAACATCACTGATAATCAGAGAAATGCAAATCAAAACTACAGTGAGATATCATCTTACCACAGTTAAAATGGCTTTTATCCAAAAAACAGGCAATCAAAAATGCTGGAAAGATATGAAAAAGAGGGAACCTTTGTACACTGTTCGTGGGATAGTACAAGCACTATGGAGAACAGTTTGGAGTTTCCTCAAAAAGCCAAAAATAGAGCTACTAAGTGATCCAGAAACCCCACTGCTAGGTATATAACCAAAAGAACGGAAATCAGTATATTGAAGAGATAACTGCACTCCCATGCTCCTTGCAGCAATGTTCACAATAGCCAAGATTTGGAAGCAGCCTACATGTCCATCATCAGATGAATGGATAAAGAAAATGGGCTGGGCGCGGTGGCTCACGCCTGTAATCCCAGCACTTTCAGAAGCTGAGGTGGGCAGATCACCTGAGGCCAGGAGTTCGAGACCAGCCTCACCAACATGGAGAAACCCTGTGTCTACTAAAAATACAAAATTAGCCAGGTGTGGTGGCACAAGCTTGTAATCCCAGCTACCTGGGAGGCTGAGGCAGGAGCATCGCTTGAACCCACGAGGCAGAGGTTGCAGTGAGCCAAGATTGCACCATTGTACTCCAGCCTGGGTGACAAAAGTGAGACTCCGTCTAAAAAAATAGAAAAGAAAATGTGGTACATATACACAATGGAGTACTATTCAGCCATAAAAAAGAAGAAGATCCAGGCATTTGCAACAACCTGGATGAAACTGGATGTCATTATGTTATAAGTGAAATAAGCCAGGCACAGAAAGACAAACATCATATGTTCTTTCTTATTTGTGGCACCTAAAAATCAAAACGAGGCCAGGTATGGTGGCGCATGCCTGTAACCCCAGCACTTTTGGAGGCTGAGGTGAAAGGATCACTTGAGCGCAGGAATTCAAGATCAAACTGGGTAACAAAGTGAGACCTCATCTCTACAAAAAAAAAAATCAAAAAAGTAGCTGGGCATGGCAATACATGCCTGTGGTCCCAGCTATTCAGGAGGCTGAGGCAGGAGGATTGCTTGAGCCCAGGAGGTCAAGGCTGCAGTGAGTTCTGTTCATACCACTGCACTCTAGCCTGGGTGACACAGCAAGACCTGTCTCAAAAAGGAAAAAAACAAAAACAAAAACATTTGAACTCATGGAGATAAACAGTAGAAGAATGGTTAACAAAGGCTAGAAAGTTTAGTGGGGTGTGGATAGAAGGTGGAGATTTTTAATGAGGACAAAAAATAGAAAAAAATGAATAAGACATAGTATTTGATAGCAGAATAAAGTGACTATGGTCTAAATAATCTAGTTGTATATTTTAAAATAACTAAAAGAGCATAATTGGATTGTTTGTACAAAGAATAAATGTTTAAGGGAATGGCCATCCCATTTTCCATGATGTGATTATTGTGCATTGCATGCTTGTATCAAAATGTCTCATATACCCCATAAATATATACACCTATTGTATACCCATAAAATTAAAAAAATTAAAACAACTATGAACAGAGTAAACAGACAACCTACAGGACGGAAGAAAATATCAGCAAACTATGCATCCAACAAAGGTCTAATATCCAGAATCTATAAGGAACTTAAACAAATTAACAAGCAAAAACCAAACAACCTCATCAAAACATGGGCAAAGGGCTGGGCGCAGAGGCTCATGCCTGTAATCCTACCACTTTGGGAGGCAAAGGCAGGTGCATCACTTAAGATCAGGAGTTCGAGACCAGCCTGGCCAACATGTCAAAACCCCATCTCTACTTAAAATACCAAAAAAAAAAAAAAAAAAAAAAAAAAACTGGGCTTTGTGGCATGTGCCTGCAGTCCCAGCTACTCAGGGGGCTGAGGCAGGAGAATCGCTTGAAACCAGGAGGCGGAGGTTTCGTGACAGAACAAGACTCTGTCTCAAAAAAAAAAAAAAAAGGCAAAGGACATAAACAGCCACTTCTCAAAAGAAGACATACACATGGACAATAAGCATATGATAAAAATGCTCAGCATCACTAATCATTAGATAAATGCAAATCAAAACCACAATGAGATACCATCTCACACCAGTCAGAACGGCTATTACTAAAAAGTCAAAAATAACAGATACTGGTGAGGTTGCAGAGAAAAGGGAATGCTTATACACTGCTGGTGGGAATGTAAATTAGTTCAGCCACTGTGGAAAGCAGTTTGAAGATTTCTCAAAGAACTTACCATTCAAGCCAGCAAATCCCATAACTGTGTACATAACCAAAGGAATATAAGTCATTTTACTATAAAGACACATGCATGTGTATGTTCATCATGGCACTATTCACAATAGCAAAGACAGAGAATAATCCTAAATACCCATCAATGATGCACTGGATAAATAAAATGCAGTACGTTGGCCAGGTGCAGTGGCTCATGCCTGTAATCCCAGCACTTTGGGAGGCCGAGGTGGGCAGATCACCTGAGGTCAGGAGTTCAAGACCAGCCTGGCCAACATGGAGAAACCCCATCTCTACTTAAAATGCAAAACTTAGCCAGGCAGGCGCCTGTAATCTCAGCTGCTCAGGAGGCAGGAAAATTGCTTGAACCCACGAGGTGGAGGTTGCAGTGAGCCGAGATCGCACCATTGCACTCCAGCCTGGGGGACGAGAGTGAGACTTCGTCTGAAGAAAATAAAATAA
The DNA here is from genome assembly GCF_043159975.1 of Macaca nemestrina. Classification (NCBI taxonomy): domain Eukaryota; kingdom Metazoa; phylum Chordata; class Mammalia; order Primates; family Cercopithecidae; genus Macaca; species Macaca nemestrina. Next base: position 39,551,780 of record NC_092130.1, read on the forward strand.
AACAGAATAAAATAAAATGCAGTACGTATACATCATTGAATACTATGCAGCCATAAAGAAAGAAAAAGATCATGCCCTTTGGAGCCCATTGGATGGAGGTGCAGGCCATGATCCCAAGTGAATTAATATAGAAACAGAAAACCAAATGCTGTATGTTCTCACTTATAAGTGGGAGCTAAAAGAGAATGTGAAAAGACAACACCCTCAATGAGAAAATCTTTGCAAATCATATATCTAATAAAGTAATTGCATCTAGAATACATAAAGAACTCTTAAAACTCAACAATCGAAAAATGAATAAACCAATTAAAATTTGGGCAAAAGATCTGAATAGGTATTTCTCCAAAGATGATATAGAAATGACCAATAAGCACATGAAAAGAGGCTCAGGAGGAGGCAAAAGAAGGTTATGGGGCTTTTGATGGTGTTGAGAATTGAAGAACTCCAAAAAGTGCCAATAAGTACTCACTGGAAAGCATAGTAAAACAATTTGAGAACAATAGTCATCAGTGGAAGGGGGGAAATTGAAGGTCCTAATTCAATTATCCCTCAGTAAGAGAAAAAAATGCTTTGAAACGAGAGATGAGAAAACACAGTAAAATATTAGAAATACAAGCAAATTCAAAACTTAGTGGAAGGGACTACAAATAGATTGGATTGTGCTAAACCTGTCTTAGCCCTATGAACTTCTCAACTAACGAAAGTCTTCTTGCAGCAAAAACCCCTATACTGAGGAGGAACTGATAGGAATGGAGTCCATATGAAGCAAAATGGTGGGGGTGGGGGACAATTAAACAAAGGAAAAAGGTCCAAGTAAAAAGGGTAAATGGTGTCACAAAGTAAGATATTAAAAAATTATATTTTTATCATTTCAGGACAATAGCTGAATAGAAATCTATAGAGCAACAAAGATAGGAAAATTATCCTGGTCTGTTTCTTCTAAAATTATGGGGAAATGATTTTCATACAAACATGAACATAAGAAAAGGATTATGGGCAAATCTGACACAAAATTATTTTTAAAGGTGGGGAAAAATAATTATGCTAAAGGAAATAAATACACACAAGAAAGAAAATTCCACAAATTGCTATATAATATTTGAAAACAACTTAAACATTTTTAGAAAATAATGAAAAGCTATGCAAGGACACATAAATCAGAATTAGAGATACTCAGTAATGATATGATTGGAGGAAAAAAAAGCTTAGCAAAGAGAGATGAGAAAACTCAGTAAAATATTAGAAATAAAAGCAAAATAATTTTTTCAGAAATAAACACCAAACCAGAAGGCACATAACAGCAAATAAACACTATGGATAATGCCTAAAGAAAGCTATAAAATGGAAAAAAGAATAAAAAGTAAAATTGTTTTTAAAAAGAGCTAGGTAGGATTTAGAAGTGTCAGCTACAAAAGAAAGGCAAAGAATATCTCATACAAATATAAATGGAGTCATTGAAGAAGAAATCTGAAGTAATAAAACAGAAGAAATACTAAAATCTATAATTTAAGAAAACTTTCCAGGAAAATAAACCTCAAAAATACTTGTATATAAACTAAAATAAAATTACATTGTCATTCAACATCTTTAAAATGAGAATATAATAGCATAGAAAAAATGTATAACTATGGAAAGAAAGTCAGAATCAGGGATAATTATATAGAGGGGAATTATTTCAAGTTATTTGAAACTTCTCATCTGTAACACCAGGAGCCATAAGATACTGGAATAAAATAAGTGTATTTAAAAATCAATTCAACAGAGGACTTACATTACCAGTATGCAGAACTGGTAATTCGAACCAACCATACCACTGGAGATATTTTTAAATGATAAAAGTATCTAACAACTAATAAAGTCACAGCGAATTAACAGGTAGAGATTCTGAAAAAGACCACAAATTCAGAAGGTAAAGTAACTTTCTGGCCACTTTGGATCTGGGTTGTTTCTATATAAGAGGTAGGGCATCAGGATGGCTGAGTAGTCTAAGGTACCAGACTCAAGACAAGGAGTGAATTCTAAAAACAGTAAAAGAAAAGTGACAAGTCACATATAAGAAAATTCCCATTAGACTAACAACAGATTTCTCAGCAGAAACTTTACAGGCTAGGATAGAATGAGATGATATATGCAAAGTGCTGAAATTTTTTAAACTATCAGCCAAAAATACTATACCCAGCAGAGCTATACTTCAGAAATGAAGGAGAAATAAAGTATTTCCCAAACAAGCAAAAACTGAGGAAGTGCATTACCACTAGACAAGTCCTACAAGAAATACTTAAAGGAATCCTACAACTGTTTGGGTTTGTTTTTTTTTTTTCCCTTTTGTGAAGAACAGGGTCTTGCTATGTTGCCCAGGCTGGTCTTGAACTCCTGGACTCAAGCGATCTTCCTGCCTCTGCCTCCCTAAGTGCTGGGATAACAGGCATGAGCCACTGTGCCCAGCCAAGAGTCCTATAAGAATCATCTGAAAGCTTAATGAATGATGTCTACCACCATGGAAATGCATGAAAGTATAAAACTCACTAGTAGAGCAAATACACAAAAGAGAAAGAGAAAGGAATTAAAATTTATCATGACAATATACCACCAAATTGTAAAGGTAAACAATAAAAGAAGAACAAAGGGTATACAACACAATCAGAAAACAATTAACAAAATAACATGAGTAAGTCCTCACCTATCAATAACAACCTTGAATGTAAACAGGCTATACTCCCCAATTAAAATAAATATGCTGAATGGATACAAAAAACAAGACTCAAGTATATGCTGGCTACAAGAAACTCATGTTAGCTGTTGAGACGTATAGACTGGACTTGAAGGGACAGAAAAAAATATTCCACACAAATAGAAACAAAAAGCATGTGGAAACTTCTATACTTATATCAGACAAAATAGACTTTATCTTAAAAAACATAAAAAGAGACAAAGAAGGTCATTATATAATCATAAAGGGATCAATTTAGCAAGAGAATATATGACTGTAAATATGTATGTATTCAAGACTGGAGCACCCAGATATATAAAGCAAATTTTATCAGTGCTAAAGAGAAAGATTGATTCCAATACAATACTTGTTAGGTACTTCAACATCCCACTTCTGGCACTGGACAGATAGTGTAGACAGGAAATCAACAAAGGAACATTGGACTTAATCTGCACTATAGACCAAATGTAGCTACCATTTACAGAACATTTCATCCAACAGCTGCAGAATACACATTCTTCTCATTATCAAATGAAACATTCTATAAGATAGACCATATTTTAGGCCACAAAACAAGCCTCAACAGCTTTAAAGAATCAAAATTATATCAAATATTTTCTCAGATCACAGTGGAGTAAAGCTAGAAATCAATAACAAGTAGAACTTTGGAAACTGTACAAATACATGGAAATTAAACAACATGCTCCTGAATGACTATTGGGTCAATGAAGAAATTAAGAAGAAAATAAAAAAAATTTCTTGAAACAAATGAAAATGTAAGCAAAACATGCCAAAACCTACGGGATACAGCAAAAGCAGTACTAATAGGGAATTTTATGGCAATAAATGCCTACATCAAAAAAGTAAAAAGGTTTCAAATAAACAACCTAATGATGCACCTCAAGGAACCAGAAAATCAAGAACACACCAAACTAAAAATTAATAAAAGGAATGAAATAATAAAGGTCACAGCAGAACTAAATTAAGTAGAGACTAAAAACAAAATTAAAAGGATCAATGAAACAAAAAGTTGGTTTTTGAAAAGATAAACAAAATGAATAAACTGCTAGGTAGACTAACCAAGAGAAAAAAGAGAGAGACTATTCAAATGAAACCAGAAACAAAGGAGACATTACACTGATACCACAAAAATCCAAAAGATCATTACAGACTATTACAACTACACAGTAACAATTGAAAAGCACAGAGGAAATGTATAAATTACTGGACATGAAGAAGTCACCAAGATTGAACCAGGAAGAAATAGAAAACCTTGCACAGACCAATGAGTATTAAGATTGAATTAGTAATAAAAAGTCTCCCACAAAGAAAAGCCTAGAACTGGATGGCTTTACTGCTGAATTCCACCAAGCAATTAAAGAACTAACACCCATTCTTCTCAAACTATTCCAAAAAACTGAAGAGGAAGGAATTCACCCTAACTCACTCTATGAGGCCAGCATTACCTTGATACCAAAACTAGACAAGGACACAACAGAAAAAGAAAACTATAGGCCAATATCCCTGATGAACATAAATGCAAAAATCCTCAACAAAATGTTAGCAAACCAAAATGAACAACACATCAAAAAGATAATATACTAAGGTAAAGTGGGACTTATCCCAGGATGCAAGGATGGTTCAACACACACAAATCACAAGTACATCACAGCAACGTAATGAAGGAAACAAACAATATGATCATCTCAATAGATGCAGAAAAAGCATTTTATAAAATTCAACTATTCTATTACCAGAAATGAAAGCAAAATAATATTTCTATTTTCCCTTCATGATAAAACTGTCAACAAATTAGGCATAGAAGAAACATACCTCAACATAATAAAGGCCATATATGACAAATCCACAACTAACATTATACTGAATGGGAAGAAGCTGAACACCTTTCTTCTGAAAACTGAAACTACACAACGATGCCCACTTTCACCAATTTTATTCAACATAGTTCCAGAAGTCCTAGGCAGAGCAATTAAGCAAGAGAAAAAATAAAAGGAATTCAAATTGGAAAAAAAAGAATTCAAATTGTCCCTCTTTATAGACATGATCTTGTATATAGAAAAACCTATAGACTCCACCAAAAAACTTTTAGAACTGATAAGTGAATTCAGTAAAGTCTCAGGGCGGGGCATGATGGCTCACACCTGTAATCTCAGCACTTTGAGAGGCCAAGGTGGGTGGATCACTTGTGCCCAGGAGTTCCAGACCAGCCTGGGCAACATGGCAAAACTCTGTCTCTACTAAAAATGCAAAAAATTAGCCAGTCATCATGTTGCACACCTGTAGTCCTAGCTACTCCTGAGGCTGAGGTGGGAGAATCAGTTGAACCTGGGAAGTTGGGGCTACAGTGAACCATGATCATGCCACTGCACTCAAGCCTAGGTGACAGGAGTGAAACTCTGCTTCAAGAAAAGAAAACAAGTTTCAGAATACAAAATCAACATACAAAAATGAGTAGTGTTTCTATACACCAATAATGAACTAGTGAAAAGGATATTAAGAAAACAATCCTATTTACAATAGCTACTAAAAATAAAATATTTAGGAATTAATTTAACCAAGGAGGTGGAAGTCCTCTACAATGAAGACTACAAAACACCGATGAAAGAAATTGAAGGAAACAGAATCAAATAAAAAACATCTCATGCTCATGAATTGGAACACTTAATGTTGTTAAAATGACCATACTATCCAAAGCAAGTTGCATATTCAATACAATCCTCCTGGTATAAAAATACCAGTAGCATTATTCACAGAAGTAGAGAAAACCATTCTAAAATTCATATAAAACCACAAAAGATCCTGAATAGCTGAAGCAATACTCAGCAAAAAGAACAAAGCTGGAGGCATTACACTACCTGACTTCAATATATACTATAAAGTTTTAGTAACCAAAACAGCATGATATTGGTATAAAAACAGACACATAGACCAATGAAACAGAATAGAAAATCAAAAAGTAAATCCATGTATTTATAGCCAACTGATTTTCAACAAAGGTGAAAGAACACCTTCAACACACAATGGGGAAAGAACAGTCTCTTCAATAAATAGGGCTAGGAAAACTGAATATTCATATGCAGAAAAATGAAACTAGACTCCTAACTCTCATCATATACAAAAATCAACTCAAAATAAAGACTTAAATGTAAGACAAAACTATAAAACTACTAGAAGAAAACAAAGGGGAAACACTTCAGGACATTACTAGGCACAGATTTTATGGCTAAGACTTCAAAAGCACGGGCAACTAAAACAAAAACAGACAAATGAGATCATATCAAACTAAAAAGCTTCTGCACAGCAGGAAACAACAGAGTGATGGAAAAACTTGTAGAATGGGAGAAAATATTTCCAAACTATTCATACAACAGGGAACTAACACAGAATACACAAGGAATCCAACTCAACAGCAAAACTATAATAATAATAATAATAATGTGATTAAAAGCCAGGCAAAGGAACTAAACAGACATTTCTCAAAAGAAGACATAAAGATGATCAAGAGGTATATAAAAAAATGTTCAACATCACCAGTCATCAGGGAAATGCAAATCAAACCACAAAGAGATATCATCTTACTGCAGTTAGAATGGCTATCAGTAAAAAGCAAAAAATAACAAATGCTGGTAACGATACAGAGAAAAGGAAACTCATAAATGCTGTTGGTGGGAATGTAAATTAGCAGTGCCACTAGGAAAATAGTATGAGAGTCCCTCAAAAAACTACAAATAGAACTACCATATCATCCAGCAATTCCAATATTGGGCATTTATCCAAAGAAAAGGAAATCAATATGTCAAAATGATACCTGCACCTCCCATGTTTACTGCAGCACTATTCACAGTAGCTACCATGTGGAATCAACCTCAATGTCAATCAACAAATGAGTGGATAAAGAAAATGTGGTGTATATGCACAACAGACTGGTTAGTAATTTTTCTATCCATTTGGCTTCTCACAAGTCCAGCTTGAGCTTCTTTACAGTATGACAATCTCAAGGTAGTCAGAATTCTTGCATGGTGACAGGTTTCCCCCAAAACAAATATTCTCAGAGACCAAAGCATACTGTAAGACTTCTTGTGACCTGACTTCATAAATCCCAGAATGTAATTCCAACATTAAGACCGGTCAAAGTTCAAGGAGAGAAAAATTAGACTCTGCTTCTCAGTGAGACAGTAGCAAAGAATTTGTGGAATATGCCCATAATACTAAAAGGTTTAAAATAAAAGGCTGGGAAGAGGACATCTCCTGCAAACACAAATAAAAAGAAGAGAAATGAATCAGTATAATTAATATAAAAATACTTCAAAGCAAAAACAAAAATCGGAAAGCAGAATTCTGAAGAAAGTAAATTCATAACAGTAAAATGTTTAATTTACTAAAAAGATATACTAATTCTAAATTTGTATGCACCTAATAATATAGCTTTAAAATAAATAAAGCAAAAACCGAATTCTAATATCTAAACAAATATACATTTATGGTGGAAGATTTTAACACTCCTCTGTCAATAATTGATACAGTAGGCAGCTTTTTAAATGGTTACAGTATAAATTTTAATAACATTACTAACCAAGTTAACCCTGCACCTAATAATTGCATCATACACAATTATATTCAAGCATACATAGGATGTCCACAAAACGTACATATTATGCCACTAAGCAAGTTCCCACAAATTAGAAAGGTTGAAATTGTATATTCTCCATCCATACTGAATTTTAATTAAAAAAATAAAAAGGTAATTGGAACATTGTTATATAGTTAAAAGTTGGCCGGGCGCGGTGACTCATGCCTGTAATCCCAGCACTTTGGGAGGCCGAGGTGGGCGGATCACGAGGTCAGGAGATGGAGACCTTCCTGGCTAACACGGTGAAACCCCGCCTCTACTAAAAATCCAAAAAAAAAAAAAAAAAAAAATTAGCCAGGCGTCGTGGCAGGCGCCTGTAGTCCCAGCTACTCGGGAGGCTGAGGCAGGAGAATGGCGTGAACCTGGGGGACGGAGCTTGCAGCGAGCCGAGATTGCGCCACTGCACTCCAGCCTGGGCGACAAAGCGAGACTCTCTGTCTCAAAAAAAAAAAAAAAAATTTAAATATGACATAAACTGTAAAATACTTGGAACTGAAGGATAGTGGAAATGCTGCATGTAAATACTGGTGGGATGCAGCTAAAACATTAATTACATAGAAATTGATTACTTTAATACATATAGTAGAAAAGAAGAGCTAAAGAGTAATGACCTAAGCATTCATTTTGAGAGGTTATAAAAGTAAGCTAAAACAAACAAAAGAAAATTGGCCAGGAACGATGGCTCACACCTGTAATTCCAACACTTTGGGAGGCCAAGGCGGGCCATCACTTGAAGCCAAGAGTTTTAGACCAGCCTGGGCAATGCAAAAATCTTAAAATGTTAACTCGTTTCAATTCCTCTTGAGTCATATGCTATTTTGTCACATTTTAAATATCATAAGAGATGATTATTTTGTTTATACAATTAATATTCTTTTAAATAAACATACAAAACAGATTCAACAAAGCTAAAAAGTGGGCTCCTTTTTGAAATAACTGATAATATGACAACCTGTTGTGCCATTTATCCAGAAAAAAGAGACAGGAAGCAAAAATAATATCAAGAATGGAAAGGGAAGGCCGGGCGCGGTGGCTCAAGCCTGTAATCCCAGCACTTTGGGAGGCCGAGGCGGGTGGATCACGAGGTCAGGAGATCGAGACTATCCTGGCTAACATGGTGAAACCCCGTCTCTACTAAAAATACAAAAAACTAGCCGGGCGTGGTGGCGGGCGCCTGTAGTCTCAGCTACTTGGGAGGCTGAGGCGGGAGAATGGCGTGAACCCGGGAGGCGGAGCTTGCAGTGAGCCGAGATCACGCCACTGCACTCCAGCCTGGGAGACACAGCAAGACTCCGTCTCAAAAAAAAAAAAAAAAAGAATGGAAAGGGAAATATCACTATAGTTTCTGTAGAAAGTATGAGCATATAACTGAGAATTTAGATTAAACAGGAAAATACCTGAAAAAATATTGTCTACATAACTGATTCAAGAGTAAATTAAACTCTGAATGGTCCTTATACTATTAAAATTGAGTCAGTAATCAGAAATATTCCCACCAATCAAAATCTTGATACAGATAACTTCAACAGTGAGTTCTCCAATCAAATAAGAAGTAATTCAAAGATTATACAAACTTTTACAGGAAACAGAAACATTTTCTGGAAGTTTTCAAAGATTATTCTTCTCTGTTAAGTATTCAACTTATGCTAGATTCTTATTTATAACTTGAATACTTAACAGAGAAGAAATTAGGAAGAAAAACAAGGACATATCAGTATCACCTGGAATAAAGATGCAAAAATATTTTGGAAATTTAACAAAATAAGTAGTATATAAAAAGGATTATAAATTATAATCAAAGTATGTTTATCCAAGGAAGTAGAGGTTGATTTGCCATAAGAAAACCACAAATCATAAATTCAACACATGAACATTGCCAAATAAAAAATTTATACCTCCCTCAAAAGATGCAGATAAGATATTTGATAACATTCAACCTCAATTATAATGTTTTAATTTTTATGTTGAGACATGGTATCACTCCGTCACCCAGGCTGCAGTGCAGTGATGTGATCACAGATCATAGATCACTGATCAACCTCCCCAGATCAGGCTATCCTTTTAAAATAAAAAAAAAATTGGATAGAATAATTCCTAGAGCTCACAAAGGGCTGGAAATATTTCACATTCCTACCAGTCAGAGAAGAGAGACCTGTTAATGCACAGGGCATTAGGTGGTGTCCTCAGGAAAGTATTGCTGTAATAGAAGGCCAAATTAGTGCTGCACTAAAAGCTGCTCTGAATGTGTGCTAACAAATCTTAAAATGAAGCCTTGAAAGGAATAAATTGGTACCAAGCAACTTCAAGTCAGAACTAAGTCCAAGACTCTTTAAAGCAGAGTTTCTCAACAGTTTTGGAACTACTGACATTTTGAGCTGACTAATTCTTTATTGTTGGGGGACTGTCTGTGCACTGTAGGATGTTTGGCAGCAATTGGATGGTGTTTAGCAGCATCTCAGAGCTCCATTATTAGATGCCAGTAGCAATTCCCTAGTTGTAACAACCAAAAATGTATCCCAGCATTGCCAAATTATCTCCTGGGTGGGAGTAGAGGGGGCAAAACTTTCTTATCGAAAACCACTGCTTTAAAGGAACACACACACACACACACACACACACACACACACACACTCCAGCATCTGACAATGTAAAATTAACAATGTCTAGCATCTTATCAGAGATTACCAGTCATGCAAAACAGCAAGAAAATATATCCATATAAGAAGATAGATCAAAAAAGCAAACTAAGGACAAAAATGTTGAAATTAGCAGACAACAAAGTTAAAACATCTATTATACAGTCACCAATACCTTTTGGAAATCCCTGCAAACTTCGGAAAAGAAATAATAACAAAAAACCTACCAGCTCTCTCTATATATGTATTATACATGTGTTAGTAATTATCTGAATGCAAATAAAAAATTGAAAGAAGAATCACAAGATATTTTGCATGGGATACATGAGAGGGGAACACTGATGTGCCTAGAGAATAAAAAAGTAGAGACCAATCAAAACAGGCTTAAAAAAGAAAAAAGAAAGAAAAGTGCACTTAAAAAAAGTATTTATGTGAAAAGTTATGGAGCTCTTTAAAATAATATCTGTGTGGGTAAATGTATAAATTAAATTTTAAAAAATTTAAATTTAAGATTATGATTAGCCTCATTAAAACAAACATTTTCTAAATGTTTAACTTCTCACAACGTGCAGAATTTTTTGTAAATGCTCAATTGCACAGTAAGTACTTAGAACTATTAAGAATACAACAGAAACAAAATATTCTTGTTTTGCACATTTCATTATGGTTTCTGAGTTAAGATTTCACTCTGAAGAATAATCCAACACATAATGTCCAGAGCAGAGTTGTTAAATTCGATAACAACTAACAAAATTAAAATAAAAGGGAAGAATAATTTGAAATTGGCAGGAAAGATGTCTTAAACAACTGCAAAGAAGGCTAAAGTGTTTACTAAGATAATATCTAAAAAGATAAGCTTACCTCTTTCAAGCATTCTGAGTCCTCCCTCTGGCCTGTTCCCTCTGCAGAACCCAGACAAGGAGGAAGGCTGGGACTGAAGGCCATGAGGTCCGTCTTAGGTGGGCCCTCCCCAGAGCACACCCTCTGCTGCCTCTGCTGCGAGTACGACCAACTCCCTACCGCGCTAGAGCACACCAGAGTGGGCTTGCCCAGGGCGCACGCGCCCTCGGTGCGCGGCGACGAGCACCGCAGCGCAGTATACAGTAGCAGCGTGAGCACCAACAGGCTGGACACTGCGCAGATGGCAATGATCAGGTACACGTTGACATCCACCAGCGCCGCTTCCTGACCCACAGCGCCTGCGGACGCCCTCGACGACGCCTTTGGCTGTTGGCCGCTCTCCACCAACGACAATAGTACCGTTGCCGTGGCCGTCAGCGCGGGCTCACCGTGGTCCTTCACCAGCACCAGAAGGCGGTGGCGCCGGGCGTCCACCTCGTCCAGAGTGCGTGTTGTGCTGATCTCGCCAGTGTACAGCCCCACACGGAACGGGATGCGCGAGCCGACCGCCGCCGGCTGCAATTCATACGAAAGCCAAGCATTGTAGCCGGAATCGGCGTCCACTGCGCGCACCTTCGCCACCACGTGGCCTGCACCCACCGACCTAGGCACCAGCTCGCTCACTGTGCCTCCAGCGCTGCCAGCTCCGGGCGTCAGTAGAGCCGGCGCGTTGTCGTTCTCATCCAGCACGAACACCTGCAGCGTCACGTTGCTGCCCAGAGGCGGCACGCCCGCATCGAGCGCGCTCACCTGGAACTGCAGCAGCTCCAGTTCCTCGTGGTCCAGCGGCTGCAGCACGTACACCTTGCCGCTCTGCGCGTGCACCGACACGTAGCTCGACAGCGCGCGCTCGCCCACCCGCCGCTCCACCAGCGAATAGGATACCAGCGCGTTCTCCTGCGCGTCCGCGTCCCGCGCAGACACCGTGAAGATGTGGCAGCCCGGCGGGTTGTTCTCTTTCACGAACACCGTGTACTCGGACTGCGCGAACGCCGGCGCGTTGTCGTTCACGTCGGCCACTCCCACGGACACGCTGGCCGTGGCCCACAGCGAAGGCGAGCCCCCATCCCGCGCGGTCACCACCAGTTCATAGGCTGACACGCTCTCTCGGTCCAGGGCGCTGTCCAACACCAATGAGTAGTAATTCTTGTAGGTGGACACCAGCTTGAAGGGGACGTGCGGCGTCAGGGTGCAGGTGACCTGTCCGTTTGAGCCAGAGTCACGATCGGACACACTGATGAGGGCAATGATGGCGCTAGGCTGAGTGTCTTCTCTGATGGGGAGTGACAAAGAAGTGATGGTAACCTCTGGGGCGTTATCATTTACATCTAGTACTTCCACCAAAAGGGTACAATGACCCGCCATTGGAATATTTCCTTTGTCAACTGCCTCCACAGATATTTCATACAATTTCTTTTCTTCGAAATCTAGTTTGCCTTTTGTCCTAATTTCTCCGTTGTTGGGATTTATGGTAAATGCATATACCACTGCAGGCGATACAGGCCTTCTAAATGAGTAAACTATATCTCCATTTGTACCATCATCAGGATCTGTGGCATTTAGTTTGATCACTAATGTTCCATTGAATGCGTTCTCTAACATCGTCACTTTATAAACGGATTGGTAAAATTCCGGGGCGTTATCATTCACGTCCAGAATCGTGATGAGCAGTTGAACTGTGCCAGTCAGTTCGGGTTTACCTCCATCACTGGCTGTCAGTAATAAAGAATGTTCCTGAATTTCCTCTCTGTCCAGTGTTTTCCTCAGTATAAGTGATAATGAAGACATTTGCTGACGACTATTTTGTGTGTCCAAAGCGAAATAATCGTTGGGATACAGTCGGTAGGTCAATGCCGAGTTTACTCCAATATCTGCATCGGATGCGCCATCTAGTGGAAATCGAGTTTCTGGAGGTCTAGATTCTGCAATGGTTATTCGTTTCTTGCTTTCAGGAAATACGGGCGGGTTGTCGTTAATGTCCCTCACCTTCACCTCCACATGGAAAACCTGTAGCGGCCTGTCCACGATCACCTCCAGGTGGATGCTGCACTCCGTGCTCCGCCCGCACAGCTCCTCGCGGTCGATCCGAGAATTCACAAACAAAATGCCATTCTGCAGATTTACCTCCAGAAGGTCCCCGTGTGTTTTGGACGCCACCCGGAACAGGCGCGGCACCAGCTCTGCCAGCTCCAGCCCCAGGTCCTGAGCGATGCGCCCCACGAAGGTGCCGTGTTTTGCTTCCTCGGGGACGGAGTAGTGGAGCTGGCCACTACCCGTCTCCCAGGCTGCGAGGATCAGAAGCCAGAGCAGTAGTTGCCGCTGTCTTGGGCCTCCTTGCCAGGAAAACACCATGATACACTCCAAAACCCTCAGAGATATCTGCAATATATACAATGCCTTACCTCAAACTGCCTCTCAACGCCCAAGTTTTATGGCTTCCTAGTGCGGGAGGATTTGCAAGAGGTATTCCGCTTTCTGCTATGTTTTCTGCAGGAAGAAACAAACGGCGGCTCTTTCTTCGCGGAAACGTTCTCAGTGAAGAGCGACACCATGCGCATGAACGTGTAAGTGTAAGTATGACTCAGTCTTCATATTTTCCATTGATGCAGGATTTTTTGCCTGCATTTCTGACATTTTCACTGCAAATACGTAATTGAAGATTAAATGTTTACCTTCCCAGAAACAGCAAATCACTGCATTCTGCTCAGTATTTGATATTAGTTGACAATTGGTTGATGAGTTTCATCTTGCCACAAATTTATTTTTCCATGTGTAAGACTTCCATGCAGAACTTGAAAAGACAAATATTCGACGTTCATTGTGGGACAATTGATCTGTAGTTCTGCATAGTCACGTAGGTTTTTGTGGGATTGTCCTTTTCCTGTAATATTTTTCAAGACCTCCTCACACAACAGCCATTGACTCCAAAAGGAAACAACAATCACATAAGAATAAAATGGGTGACGGTGAAAAATATTGATAAGCGATATATCAGACTTTGAATAAATACACCATATTTATAAATTTCCCTCAATGTTACTTGAGATGTGGATACAATATTTATATTCAAAAGAAAGTGTTCAGTCAATATGTGTGTGATTTTGTATGTGAGTGTGTGTATGTGCATAAACACAATAATTTAGATACAACAATGATTTAAGGTTTTGGATTCTGTTTTTATAAAATATTCCTGGAACTAGTATTCTATTTATTTAATAGAATTTAACTTACCGCCCCCGGCTGCAATTCATACAAAAGCCATGCATTGTAGCCCGAATTGGCTTCCTAGTTAAATAGAATTTAACCAGTAGGTTAAATTTTCCATTTTCTCTCTCCATCTTACTTCATCATCACTGAGTAAAACCTTGCCATCATTTAAATTGACTCTAATTTTCCAAGAAACAATAGCTAGACAAAGATGTTAACATATCTTTAGCAAGGAAGAGAGGAAGAGGATCTCACTTTTATCTATTGTTATAACTCAAGCCACAAAATCCCAGGCCAAATAGTGTAACGAAAAATATATCATCGCTCCAATAATTTTCTGGCCTATTCTGTGCACAACTCTACAGGAAATGACTGTTGGATTTATTTCCATAACTCTGCTCTCCTCTAAAAATTTAGGCCGAGAATTTGGTATTCTCTTACCCTCATCATCCTCTCCTGCTCCATTACTTTTACCAACATAGTATTCCTCTTATAATGGAAATTGTTCATCGACTCTCTAATTCTTCCTATCTGGCTCTACATTTCTTTATTTACCTCTTCACATAATTAGACTACATAGTCAACCATTTAAAATATGCCCTTCCAGACACCCTAGAGTCATTCACCTATTTGTATTACTTATCTAACATTTTTTTTAGCCTCCAACACACAGTTACCCTGACAATCCATTTTCTCTATTCTTCCTATTAAGCTGCTCAATACTGTCACTTAACCATGACTATTCTCTTCAAGTTTACTCTCACCTTTACCTCAGTTGGGCTCTCAAGTAAATTAACTCCTCCCTCTAGCTTACAGATCCTTCTGTATTCTCTTCCCTTTCTTCTCAAATTCTCAACCTCATTTCCATCAGTTCACTTTCAGATGATGCACACATTGAGAGATGTCACCAAACAGAAATTCAATAGCTCTCTTCTCAAGTCATTTTCCTTATATTATCTGTTTTCATTGTCTACTAATTGTAAGGAAAAACTGTTCCCACTTTCAAGGTCAACCATACGCTCTTAAGAATCATTTTCTATTCTCTCATAGTTTTCATCTAAATTCTCCTGCTGCCTGTCTTATTTTTAGTATCTTATTTTTTACTTGTTTCTTTCACTCACACTATGAAGATATTCAAACATCTTTAACTAAAATATGTATACACACACTCACACATACATTTAAACGTTCTACTTATGGGGGAAAACCTATTCTGTTTATCTTTTTCCCTTCATGTTTAACTTCTAACATATACTTGATATATTGCACTTTGAGCTTTATTTCAGCTTCCTGTTGTCTATCCTCCTATGATTTTAAGCCTACTATAATAGGTTGAATTGTGGTCCCCAGAAAGTTATGCCCACATCTCAATCCCTGGAACCTGTGGATTTTACTTTATTTGGTGAATGATATGATTAAGTTAAGGATCTTGAAAGGACTTTATCCTGGATTATCCAGATGGGCGCTAAATACAATCACATGTAACTTTGTAAAACCAACACAAAGAGAGAGACATGGAGAGGAGGAGGCAATGTGACCGTGAAGACTGAGAAGGCTGAGATTGGAGTGGTTCAGCCACAAGCCAAGGAACACCAACAGCCATCAGAAACTGGAAGAAATAAAAACCAGATTCTTCCCTGGGGCCTCCAAAGAGAGTATAGCCCTGACAACACCTTGATTTTGGACTTCTGGTCTCCAATACTGAGACATAATAAACTTTTGTTGTTTTACAGCACCCAGTTTGTGGTCATTTGTTATAGCAGCCACAGGAAGTGACACACTTACCCACCTAAGTACCTGGACACATTGTTTTTCACTTTTCAAATGTCTATCTTGACAATTTTATTCTTTCATAGATTTATTTTTTCCCTAAAGGAGTTGTTCCCAAAATCTATATCAATAATCTCTTCTGAGATCCAGACCCATATTTCCAGTCACAATGGTATTCTCTTAGGACCTCAAAGTAACATTTTCTTAAATGTTCATCTCCATTCCCTACCTGCTCAAATATGCATAAACTGTTTCTCCAACACTGTTCTGCAAGTTGGTTAACGGCAATCTCATCTTCTCAGTTGAACAAACTAAAAAAGTGAGAGTCACCTTCTACTTTTGTTTTTCTCTTATCATTTGTATTGAGTCTGTCATTATTTGGCTGCTTTTACTTTGTCAATGCCTCTTGTCTTTTTCAATTCATTCCTACTGCCATAATTTAAGTCTCCATTACTTGATACCTAATTTATTAAAAAAGAAATAGCTTTCCTGCTTTCACAATCTCCCCTGCTCTAATCCTTCAAGTACACATTTATCACCATATACTCTGCAGTTGTTCATACTTATCTCCCCATATGTAATACTTTCTTGGTAAAATGTTATCTATCTTTCAAGACACTCTTCAATAAAAGATCTGATTTCTAGGGCTTACTCCCATTTCTAAGATAGAGAGGAATGCCCAGGTAATAAATTTCAATACCATATATTTATTTAAAATAATTGATTGAAGCTGGGAGTGGTGGAGCCTGCCTGTAGTCCCAGCTACTTGGAAGGCTGAAATGGAGGATCACTTGAACCTAGAAGTTCTAGTCCAGCCTGCACAACATAGCAAGATCCCCATATGTTTTTAAAAAGTGATTGAACGTATACTATATTCCAGATCCTAAACTAAAGATATGTAAGAAAGTAGATATAAGGCTGGAAATTTTAATACCTTTACTACCAGGCTGGGGTATGTAAGATTTTATTCCCTGGTTAAAGAGAAGCCTCTGGATACTTTGTAGAAACAGAAAGTTAAAACATGTAAAATGCACATTAGAAGATTCACTTGGTAATAGGCACAGTGCAGTGGTATACTATGATAAGTTTGGGATCATCCAAAACCGGGTTTGAGCCACAGTTGGTTGCCAACTGTACTGTATGGTACAGATGGTTAAATATTTTTAAATTGAGAAATGATTTTACTATATTTCATGTAAATAAGAATAGTACAATAGCTATTCCTACTTGAAATAAAGAAGGTATTGTGTGAACAATGAAGAAAATCATTCATCATATATCAGACATATATTCATATTATTGTGATAATACCTGGAATATAATGTGAAAATATCTAGATTGTACTGAAATTAGAATAGTGATCAAGAAGGCTGTTTTAAAAGCCTAAGCACATGAGGAAGAGTAAAAGAATCCATTAATGGCATCTAGTAACTTTTTGTACTATTCTTGCAACTCACCTGTAATCTTGAATAATGAACAAATTAAAATAAAGTTTTAAGTTATCAAACATCTGGCCAGTTTTTAATCTAATATATTATTATTTTTCAAAGTTAATCAGTCATATAAAATATTATAGAAAAAGAAAAATATTAAGTGTGGTGATCCATGGCCTCCATTGTATCTACATATTTCCTTCATGAATGTTAGACAAATACACAAAAGTTCAAAATGAGTAAGAATGACGAAGAAAGATGAGACATTCGATAGTTTAAAGGATAAAATCACAAAGAAAACCGAGACAATGTAGTTATAACCTAAACGGAAGTTCTTCAAGGAAACAAATATATCTAAATAATATTAATAACTTACTTCACTGGGAGGATTTAAACAATCTTCTCGAGACAGCTGAAGGCTTGGACTGAAAGCCATGAGGTCCGTCTTGGGCGGGCCCTCTCCAGAGCACACCCTCTGCCTCCTCTGCTGCGAGTAAGACCAACTCCCCATGGCGCTGGAGTACACCAGCGTGGGCTTGCCCGGCGAGCACCGGCTCATGGTGGGAGGCGCTGAGCACCGCAGCGCAGTGTACAGCAGCAGTGTGAGCACCAGCAGGCTGGACACTGCACAGATGGCGATGATCAGGTACACGTTGATGTCCACCAGAGCCGCTTCGGCACCCACAGCGCCCACTGAGGCCCGCGACGACACCTTTGGTGCCTGACCGTTCTCCACCAGCGACACCAGCACCGTGGCCGTGGCCGTCAGCGCGGGCTCACCGTGGTCCTTCACCAGCACCAGAAGGCGGTGGCGCGGAGCGTCTGCCTGGTCCAGGATGCGTGTCGTGCTGATCTCGCCAGTGTACAGCCCCACGCGAAACGGGATGCGCGCGCCACCCGCCGCCGGTTGCAACTCGTAGGACAGCCAAGCGTTATAGCCGGAGTCAGCGTCCACTGCGCGCACTTTCGCCACCACGTGGCCCGCACCCACCGACCGCGGTACCAGCTCGCTAACTGCACCGCCCGCGCTGCCAGCCCGAGTCGCCAGCAGCGCCGGCGCATTGTCGTTCTCATCCAGCACGAACACCTGCAGCGTCATGTTGCTGCCCAGAGGCGGCACGCCTGCGTCTCGCGCGCTCACCTGGAACTGCAGAAACTCCAGCTCCTCATGGTCCAGCGGCTGTAGCGCGTACACCTTGCCGCTCTCGGCGTGCACCGACACGTAGCTCGACAGCGCGCGCTCGCCCACCCGCCGCTCCACCAGCGAATAGGACACCAGCGCGTTCTCCTGCGCGTCCGCGTCCCGCGCAGACGCCGTGAAGATGTGGCAGCCCGGCGGGTTGTTCTCCTTCACGAACACTGTGTACTCGGGCTGCGCGAACGCCGGCGCGTTGTCGTTCACGTCGGCCACACCCACAGACACGCTGGCCGTGGCCCACAGCGAAGGCGAGCCCCCATCCCGCGCGGTCACCACCAGCTCATAGGCCGACACGCTCTCGCGGTCCAGGGCGCTGTCCAGCACCAATGAGTAGTAATTCTTGTAGGTGGACACCAACTTGAAGGGAACATGAGGTGTCAGTGAGCAGATAACCTGTCCATTGGCTCCAGAGTCACGATCCGACACGCTAATCAGGGCAATGACGGTACCCACCTGAGCATCCTCTTGCACAGGGAGTGACAGTGAAGTAATCATTACTTCAGGGACATTGTCATTCACGTCCAGAACTTCCACCAGGACCATACTGTGACCTGCCATGGAAGGAATCCCTTTATCAATGGCGTTAACCTGAATTTCATAGGCATTATTCTCTTCAAAATCCAATTCACCATAAATTCTAATTTCACCTGTGTCTGGATTTATTGAAAACATACATTTCTCACTCACTGGCAAAATCATTTTCATCCCATAGGAAATTTCTCCATTAAGTCCTTCGTCTGGATCGGAAGCGTTTAGTTGGATCACTCTTGTGTCGTTTTGGACATTTTCAGACAACACCACTCTATAGCTGGGCTTATCAAACGCCGGACCATTGTCATTCACATCCAGGACGGTTATTTGAATCTGAACAGACCCTGTTAGTTCTGGTTTACCGCCATCGATTACCATCAGCAAGAAATTGAGTTTTGGCGTTTGTTCTCTGTCCAATAACTTCCGAAGAACTAATTCAGGCAATACACTTTTATCTTTTTTTGTTTTTATTTTAAGCTCAAAATGCTCATTTAGACTTAACGCATAGGTCAAAAGAGAGTTTACGCCGATATCCGCATCAGAAGCGCCCTCTAGAGGAAAATGAGAGTCCAGAGGCGCAGATTCAGAAACAGGTACCTTTTGTTCCCTTTCTCTGAACACTGGCGGGTTGTCGTTAATGTCCTTTACCTCCACGTCCACATGGAAAACCTGCAGCGGCCTGTCCACTATCACCTCCAGGTGGATGCTGCACTCCGCGCTCCTCCCGCACAGCTCCTCGCGGTCGATCCGAGAATTCACAAACAAAATGCCATTCTGCAGATTTACCTCCAGAAGGTCCCCGTGTGTTTTGGACGCCACCCGGAACAGGCGCGGCACCAGCTCCGCCAGCTCCAGCCCCAGGTCCTGAGCAATGCGGCCAACAAAGGTGCCGTGTTTGGACTCCTCGTAGACGGAGTAGTGGAGCTGGCTGCTCCCCACCTCCCAGGCTGCGAAGAGCAGAAGCGAGAGCAGCAGACGCTGAGATCCCGGGCCTCTTGGCCCAATAATCACCATTGCAGAAAATGAGGGCCTCTGAGTTGGGACAGTCAGTTTTAAGGGTTCGCTTGCCTGAGGTATTTCATGAGCAGTCACCCTTTTCTGTAAGTACATATTTAGTACATTTTTTCCAGCATCACAGTCAATATGGAGTCGATCCTATTCCGTGAATGGTTGGAATGTGGGTGCGGAGAAAAAATTTTCCTGTTTCACCTTTTGAGTGTAGAGCGACATCATGTGACCGATTATGTAAGTGCAAGGAAGATCCTGAGGTTCTTTTCGGTTTAGCCACTTTCTGGGTCACTCTAAATTCTGTTGTTTCCACTTTCGGATATTTTTCACGGATAATTTATAAATGAGGGTTTAGTTAATACACGTGATAGTAACAAAACATCAACAATTTTATTACACTGTAGTTTAAAAATGTTTTCTGCTTAAAAGTAGAAATCTTTCAAATACGGTAGGTTAGAAGCTACACTTTATCATGGAAAATGATATACAGAATAATATACATCACCCCTGCCCTTATATAGCTTGGAATTCACACTGTTTCAGTAACTTTTAACCTTTACAAGCACTCCATCATAAGATTTTAGAGAAAGTTAGGAATTTTGTATTTAACAAAGGATAAGAAACTAAAATGTCTAATACCAAACAATATTTCATTTATATAAATTGTCTTATTCATAAATCTGATGAAAGTTAGAATTCATCATAAATATGGAGAGTGTTATTGTTTTTGGTTCCTTGATGCTTGAATGTAATAACTTTTCACATAACTGCTCTCATTTCCATAACATGCTAAAACAAATCTCAGGAATAGATTCTGGAAAGTTTTACTCTAGCAAAAGTAAAGCACTTTCATGTTAAATGTTTTATTGAAACCTCCAAATTTCATGCTATCCCAAAGTAACAATGGAGCACTAATATGAGAAAGATCTCTTAAAAGGTTTTGAAGCCTAATCTCATTGACTAAAGTCAAGAGAATGTGAACTTGATATCAACCTTTTGCTTTTTCTCTAAAACTTCCCCTATAGGTCATTTAGTAGTTAGGACATGCTTCTCTTCAGAAAATCAGAATAGTGACTGTGATGCAAGGGGGAATCAAAAGACCTTTAGTGAGTTTATTCATTAATTCAAAATCAGCTTTAAGAGAAAACAAAACACAGATAAGATCCTACAACTCATTGTGAACAACTACACATAGATTTTGTAAGTCTATTAATACTCAAGGTCAAAATCTTTAAACCAATAATTTGATGCAATTCGTTGCTATTACATATAATAATAAAGGCAACTCAAATACGACACCTTTACAAAACTAGGAAAGAATAACCAAGAATGGCTCTACAAGTATAAGATAACTTAAATCGACTATAAAATGTTAAGTAATTAAAAATATATTTGAATTTTGATGCCATCAGGCTAATTATTTAAATTGTCTAATATTACCACCAAATTTCTTTCCTATTTTTCATTTTCAAAAGTAGTCAAGGTACCATATGAGCTAAGGAACTTTAATTTTAAAAAATAGTCTGGGTGCAGTGACTTACACCTGTAATCCCAGCACTTTGGGAGGCTGAGGCAGGCAGATCACCTGAGGTCAGGAGTTCAAGACCAGCCTGGCCAACATGGTGAAAACCTGTCTCTACTAAAAATACAAAAATTAGCCAGGAGTGGTGGTGCATGCCTGTAGTCCCAGCTACTCGGAAAGCTGAGGCAGGAGAATCACTTGAACACGGGAGGTGGAGATTGCAGTGAGCCAAGATCACATCACTGCACTCCAACCTGGGTGATAGACCAAGACTCTATCTCAAAAAGAAACAAATAATAATAGTGTATTATGTAGTTCTCACACACTCTTTGCCCTAAACAATTTGTTAAGCCAATAGGAACATCTAAGTTCAGCTTAATACTTAAACAACCAAACTAGAAAATAAATTGAAATTATAATTTTATACCATAGAATGCAATCTTGGCATTAAGAATAAGTATAAAAGACACAACTTTTCAGAAATCAGTCCAAGTAATCTAAATTATCTAAAATGCAAATTTGTTATTTATGTGATATAAAATAATAATTTACAAAATTTTAACCTGCACTGAAAACGTTACCAAGTCTTTAAAAGTTCTTGAGTTATTCCAAAAACTTTATCTGGAGATGGGTAATGTATTCCCTATCTAATATTCACATTTATTATATTTGTAAAGTTTCGTAAGTGGTATGATGGTTTAATCCCTTTTGAGTCTGAAATATTTTATATTTTTATCTTGTTGCCTTCTCTTTAATACTTAAAGAATGTTTTTAGCCAATGAATACTAAGGTACAAAAGTTCTTGATCTAAAGTCTATGACTAGGCTTCAGCATAGACTCTTTGAATATTGTGCCAAATGGTATGTTATGCATCTATAAGGGGGGAAATAACTAGATATGATTCTCAAGAAAGTCTGTAATTCCACCACTCTACGTGTGGTAAGAATAACTAAATATGAAGAATGACTCAGAAGTAAATGATCTTTGCTCAGATCTTCAGATGGAGTGATACCACGTGGAAAGAAAATTTCAAAAACATTAGAGATAAGGCACTACAAGATAGAGCAGTTAAAATGTGAGATGAATGAAAAATTGTCAGTAGGTACTCACATTAATATATTTAATTTTTTCTCTGCTACATGAATCTGAAAAACCTATGGAAGAATGCCAGCTAGCATATATTGTAGATAATATAGCCCTATATGCAAGTCTTTAGCATGTTTGGATAATTTGAATAATTTTATTTACCTAGTTTCCTTTGGAATCATAAATCTTGCCATTTTGTTTGAGTATCCAAAAGTTGACAAATCTCTTGCCTTTGTATGGCACAAAATCAAGAACAGGCAAAAAAAAAAAATTATTTTTTTCAGATAGGGGTCTCACGATGATAGCTCACTGCTGCCTGCAGCCCTGAACCTCTGGGTTCAGGGGACCCTCTCATGTCAACCTCCCAAGAAACTGGGACTACAAGCATGCACCACCAGGTCTGGCTAATTTTTAAATTTTTTATAGAGACAGGATCTCGCTATGCTGTCTAGGCAGGCCTCAAATTCTTGGGCTCAAGCAGTTCTCCTGCCTCAGCCTCCCAAATACCTGGGATTACAGGCCTGAGCCACTTTGCCTGGCAAGAACATGTAGAATTTTAGTTATATTATTTCCATAAAGCAGCATATAAGAATGCAAGGTTTAACTTTTTTTTTCAAACAATATGACAACAAGTATTATCACAAGAATAAAGACAAAAGTAAAGATTGTTTCATATATAATGAATTTATGATGAATGTTTAACACTGTAAAAATAAAAAAAGTAAAGTAAATCATGTCATACTAATGGAGTATTCCAGTTTTGATACAAGCCTGAAGTTAGAAAAGCCAATGGACTAAGTGTAGTGGCACTGCATTCCCAGCTACTCTGGAGGCTGAAGTGGGAGAATCCTTTGAGCGGTCACCTGTGAATAGCCAGTGCAGTCCAACCTGGACATCATGGGAAGACCTCCTCCCTTTAGAAAAACAAAGCCAATTGATTTAACAATGTGGAAATATCAAGGCAAAACTCTACTAAAAGACAAAGAGGAGCAAATTTAAATAATCCTTAGTTATTATGGCCATAACTGAAGTTTAGAGATGAAGGAGCATGGGTACTTTAGTGAAAATAGTAATTATTTCTACTCAAGTGACTACAGAAGAATCATTCTTGCATCTCATTTCTTTTAATATTTGCTAAACAAATATTAAGAGAAATAGTACATTTATTGGTTAAAGAAGCCGAATTATTCATATGACTAAAAGACTGAAGATGTGTATCATTTGGCATTTCATGAACAGACGTTGTTATCTAAAACATTATTCAAAATACTGATCATAAAACTTTCCCTTAAAAAATCCGTGAAAAACACTGGATTTTAAATAATTTCACATACACTTTCTGATAGGTGGAATCTGTAGAAAACTCACCTGTCCGGGGTGATTTGACCCTGGTTCCTGTCTTTCCCCTTCCTCCTCTTTATTCAGACCTAGAGGAAGACTGGGGCTGAAGGCCATGAGGTCCGTCTTAGGTGGGCCCTCCCCAGAGCACACCCTCTGCTGCCTCTGCTGCGAGTGCGACCAGCTCCCCATCGCG
Source organism: Macaca nemestrina (assembly GCF_043159975.1). Classification (NCBI taxonomy): domain Eukaryota; kingdom Metazoa; phylum Chordata; class Mammalia; order Primates; family Cercopithecidae; genus Macaca; species Macaca nemestrina. The sequence continues at coordinate 39,575,966 of NC_092130.1, forward strand.
CGGGAGCACACCAGAGTGGGCTTGCCCGGCCCGCACGTGCCCTCAGTGGGCGTCACCGAGCACCGCATCGCAGTATACAGCAGCAGCGTAAGCACCAGCAGGCTGGACACCGCGCAAATGGCGATGATCAGGTACACGTTGACATCCAACAGCGCAGCCTCTGGGCTCGCGGCGCCCACCAGAGCCCGCGAAGAGACCTTTGGCGCCTGTCCGGTCTCCACCAACGACACCAGCACGGTGGCAGTGGCCGTCAGCGCCGGCTCACCGTGGTCCTTCACCAGCACCAGAAGTTGGTGGCGCGGTGAGTCCACCTCGTCCAGGGCCCGCGTTGTGCTGATCTCGCCCGTGTACAGCCCCACGCGGAACGGGATGCGCGAGCCGACCGCCGCCGGCTGCAATTCATATGAAAGCCACGCATTGTAGCCTGAGTCCGCGTCTACTGCGCGCACCTTCGTCACCACGTGGCCCGCACCCACTGACCGCGGTACTAGCTCATTAACTGCGCCTCCCGCGCTGCCAGCCCGAGTCGCCAGCAGTGTCGGTGCGTTGTCGTTCTCATCCAGCACAAACACCTGCAGCGTCACGTTGCTGCCCAGAGACGGCACGCCAGCGTCACGCGCGCTCACCTGGAACTGCAGAAACTCCAGCTCCTCGTGGTCCAGCGGTTGCAGAGCGTACACTTTGCCGCTCTCCGCGTGCACCGACACGTAGCTCGACAGCGCGCGCTCGCCCATCCGCCGCTCCACCAGCGAGTAGGACACCAGCGCGTTCTCCTGCGCGTCCGCGTCCCGCGCAGACACAGTGAAGATGTGGCAGCCCGGCGGGTTGTTCTCCTTCACGAACACTGTATACTCGGGCTGTGCGAACGCAGGTGCGTTGTCGTTCACGTCGGCCACCTCCACGGATACCCTGGCCGTGGCCCACAGCGAAGGCGAGCCCCCATCCCGCGCGGTCACCACCAGCTCATAGGCCGACACGCTCTCACGGTCCAGGGCGCTGTCCAGCACCAACGAGTAATAATTCTTGAAGGTGGACACCAGCTTGAAGGGAACGTGGAGAGTCAGAGAGCAGGTCACCTGCCCGTTGACACCTGAGTCACGGTCAGACACGCTGATCAGGGCAATGACCGTGCTGGGATGAGTGTCCTCTCGTATTGCGAGGGACGCAGAAGTCACGGTGACTTCAGGAGAGTTATCGTTGGTGTCCAAGATTTCCACCCAGACTGTACAGTGACCTGCCATTGGGGGAGTCCCCTTATCTGTAGCCTGTACTTCAATGTTATAAAACTTGTTTTCTTCATAATCTAAAATTCCATTGACCCTCACTTCTCCATTATTTTGATCTAGTGTAAATAAGGGTCTTCCATTGGGCTTAATTGACATTAAGGAGTATGTTAACTCTCCGTTGACTCCCTCATCTCGGTCTGTGGCGTTTAGTTTTATCACAAGAGTTTCTTTAGCAGCGTTTTCCATAAGGCTCACCTTGTATTCTGATTTATCAAACTCTGGATCATTGTCGTTGACATCCAAGACTTGGACTAACAGCTGAACAGTGCCAGTAAGCTCCGGTTTTCCCCCGTCTGTAGCCGTTAGTAGCAAATTAAGTTCCGGAGTTTTCTCTCTATCCAGAGACTTCTTTAAAATAAGTGACAGTCTTTTAATCTGCTTACTATTCGTTGGTGAATCTAAAGAAAAATACTCATTTTGACTTAGCCTGTAGGTCAATAGAGCATTCTCTTCAATATCAGCATCAGAAGCTCCCTCTAGTGGAAAACGCGAGTCCAATTGCTTAGATTCCGCAATCAGCAGCTTTTGTTCTCTGAGCGAGAACACCGGCGGGTTATCGTTAACGTCCTTCACCTCCACGTTCACGTGGAAAACCTGCAGCGGCCTGTCCACTATCACTTCCAGGTGGATGCTGCACTCCGCGCTTTGCCCGCACAACTCCTCGCGGTCGATCCGAGAATTCACAAACAAAATGCCATTCTGCAGATTTACCTCCAGAAGGTCCCCATGTGTTTTGGACGCCACCCGGAACAGGCGCGGCACCAGCTCCGCCAGCTCCAGCCCCAGGTCCTGTGCGATGCGGCCCACGAAAGTGCCGTGTTTGGACTCCTCGTAGACGGAGTAGTGGAGCTGGCCGCTTCCCATCTCCCAGAATTCGAGGAAGAGAAGCCAGAGCAGTAGTCGTGGGGGGCCCAGTCCCCATCTCTGAAAACCAAACATCGCATACGAAATTGGATTCCAAAATAAGCTTCTTTAGACTTACAGTACCAGATTCTTCAGTTTCAGGTTAAAAATCTCGCTGAATTCTTGAGAAGTTTCAAAGGCTCCTTAAACGGTGGCATCCGGTATGATGGAGTCCCTTTGTATGCGAGTGCCTGACTATTCAGATCAACCTTTGAAAGAACTTTCCACCAAGTAAAGAGCGACACCTTGCGCCTAAAGCTGTGAGTACTGTGCACTACATTTACCACCGTAGAATTTCACGTGTTTTGGGTTTCTTCCCCTAAATATTTCCAACGTGCTTATTTATGGAATATTCAGATTATAAGTCATAATGAAACTAAATATATATGGAAATGGCATTTTATTTCTTGATTAACGTCAAATTTAATTATTGTGTCTATGTATGACAGCATTATAAAATTGTTCTTTTACTTATCTAAAATACATATACACTGAGAGAGTGAGAGAGAACGAGAATTCAGTTGTTAACGTGGCCTCATGAAAAACTAGGGCTAAACATTTCCTGAAAGTGTTGTTCCTCATATAAAAATATTATCAAATTTGAATTGTTTTACTTTCAGTCTCCCATGTTACTTTGGCTGCTACGGAACTCAAAGAAAAAAATTGAAGTTTTATAAAAGCAGCTCTTTAGTCTTTATGTTCCACATGACCTATTCTCATCTCTGTGGGCTTGCCTTTTCATACCTGTTTTCTATAGTTCTGATTCTTTACTGTTATTTACATTTAATTGCTTTCTGATTATAAGTGACTTTATATCCATTGCAGAACAATATGAAAAACAAGTATATTCATATTCTCAAACTTGGTAGTTTTAAAAAAGGATTCACAAAGGAAAAATCTATTGATCTAGACGAATTTTTATTTGACATTTATTATTTCTAACGTAAGCCATAGTAGCATAATACAAGATATCAAAATTGATCACTTTATGTAATAGAGTCAATGATATGACAGAAATAGGCTTTTCAACTATAAAATAAATTTTAGTATCATTCGATAAAATAAATAAAATCACCCTGAACATCTTTGTGCATTGGTATTTCCAAGTCACCAACTTTGGTTTCCTTAACCTAATTCAGTTATATTCATGAAAATAGTTTGTTTCTTGTTTAAAGAATTTTGGGTTTGAGAGCGTAAGTTCATGGAAAACAAGAGATGTGATTTTTAATTATATCTTCTCTAAGTACCTGATATTGTGCTTAAAACATAGAAAATTAATCAAACAATTCAACTAAATGGTAAATTACCTTAGTGTTTGTGGAAATGGAATTTCATAGAAAATACTGAGTAAAATACAGGAATTGCTTATGAGAGTTTTCATTGCCTGAAGTTGTAATTTGTTTGAACTTTCTTTGTCTTTTCATATACTCTTAGGATTTAGGAGGAAAAAAAGAAGATGCAACAAAATTTTAGAGTAGAAAGTGATTTCGAATAAATACCAGTCTAGCTTAAATATTTTGTTGTATAGTTTTGATGGTTTATCTCCAATCTAAAAATACTGCAATGACATATGAAAAAGTTATCATATGTGTATGCTAATATTTTATATATATTCAACTATTAATTTGAGATTTTGTTCTACTTTTTTCATATTTACTATTTTCCCAATGTTGTCATAACACTAGAACTCTAATTAAGATGAATGTAAAATTCTGTATTAAAAAATTAAAGGAGACATATCAACTTTTATGACAGTTAGTTCCATCATGCATCTGTAAAATAATCAATCATAGTAGCTTCTAATCAAAATAGAACATTAGACCAGATGACAGTATATTCAACATGATATTTGAAGCACATCAGGTTTATTTTGAACAAAAGGAAACAACAGATCCTCAATCACCTTATTATGGGAATTGGGGATGAAGATGTTACATGGAATGTAGAGTCTTTCAAGGTAGGAAAATGAACCTGAGAAGGTTTACCCTGGAAAGATGATAATATCACATATTTGAATTAAAACAAGATGTTAATTTAGGTATTAATTTCCAATGATATAGCATTTTGTGAATATATAAAGTAGTACTGAACAAACGCCAAGTCATAATAGAGTTTGATAGAGTTTATGAATCAATGACCCATCTTTTGCATTCTGGCTGTGATATTTCAGGTGTCACCATCTCAACCAGCCCCTAGTGAAGAGATTATGCTCCCTTTGAACTCATCTTTGAGGATCAGCCTAATATCAGGGTATAGGCTAATGCCAAGAAGTCATTTCAATACAGTTATTGTTAACTGATTTTGTAAAATCAATTGAAGATTAAGGAACTATGTGCCTGACTTTTACTATATCAATCAGGATGTACAATCTGCCTGTATGTCCTGTTAGTCATATATGTATTAGAGTGTATATTTTAATGTCTTACTAGTGCACATCATCCACTGATATTCTATAACAGACCTGGCGCTATTATTTCTTGAAAATACCTAAATAAATTTTGACACAGTTGTCAGAACCCCAGGAGGTTCTCCAAAATCAACAGATTAGAATTACATTATCCAACCACTGTATTAACAAAATTATAGGATTTACTCAGTAATGCTAATTCTGCTCTTTCATGGCTTATTCAAGTAAAAACAGTTATTTGGTCACAAATCGTTTGTCAGTGGTACTAGCTTCCTAGACAACAGTAAGACTGAAGAAGACTGAAAGACCTACACACATTTGAAGATTTTGATGGGAATCTATGTCTCTAAAATTGTTATTGAAGTATGCAATATTGTAAACATTTCTTGAATCCTTTGGCCATGTTCAGGGTCCCTGAAATAATAATATCAACACCTATGCTTGTCCCAAACACTGTCTTTATTCACAGTAACGAAAGAAGGGTGTCATTTTTGGTATAAGTGTTTAGTTTGGGTGTTCCACAAGGATATTGGAAACCAAGGTTTTCTGACTTTTCTTGCATGTTAAATGATTCTTACTTATATCACTTCCAAACAACAGAAACGTAGTTCTTATAGAGCAACTCTTAATTATTTAACAATTACATAACCAAAATACCTATCTCAATGTGGCATTGATTAAAACAAATGATAATGATGATCATGAACTCTTATAAGAAAAAAATCACTTAACATAAAAAAACTTAGTGCCATCTCAATCACGCATTGTACAAAATTAATGATGAAGACAATAGTGAAGTTTTCTAAGTACAACAGAAAGAAAGATTTGCCTGTACACAGCTTGTGCTTGATTTTCCTAGCCAAGACTAGGTTTGAGTAGAGAAAAGACTTACTGAAGAAAGCTCTACATTATAGTGAACAAAGAATGAATCTGAAGTCTGAAAGATATGCATTTGAATAATATCTCCACCATGTACTGGCACTGGATAAAATAGATAAACATCTCAGCTTCTCTTATTTTATCTTTCAGATTGGAGTGGTCATATGTACTTTAGAAATTGTTATAAGGATTAAATGAAATAATGTATTTAAGCCCCTTACTTGATGTCTAACAAATATATTAATAAACTGCTCAAACAGTGGTGATTTATTATCACGAAGTTACTGATCAGTGTTGGCTCTTGTTCTATAGTTATGGATGAAGAGAATTCCAGCACCATAAAGTAGGACAGGGTTTTCCCTTTTCTGAAATTTCCTTAATGTTTATCTTCATAGAAATCATCCTCTCAGAAGTTATTTTTCTAGGTAGACACCACTAACTCCTTTTCAGCATTTATATTAACTTTACCCTATCTATAACATGATTATCCTCCCATATGTAAATATACTATTTCTTTACACAGAATTAAAGGCCATCTCATTTGTAATTAGAGCCAAAAAGAGCAAAGTAATTTTACATATAATTTGATACACATCCTTACAGCTATAAATACATGTTCTCTGGGATCCCTTTAAAGAAAGCAATTCACATGAATATGGTGTGAAGGCAAAAAATATTTTGCATCAAATATATCAAGAGTATACAATGTTAAATTCTAAGGTATAATTAACACCACAATTGTCAAGTGAAAGTGCCTTTATTAATATCCCATGATTCTTATACTTAAGTTATTAAAAGCAATGACATTTTTTGGTAGAGATGGGGGTCTCACTATGTTGCCCAGGCTGGTCTCAAACTTCTGGCCTCAAGCAATCCTCCTGCCTTGGCTTCCCAAAATGCTGGGATTACAGGCCTGAGACACCGTGCCAAGCTCAGCAATGCCATTCTGAAAACCATGCAGTTTAATGAACACAGACAATGGTATCACTCTTCATCATTTATGGGAAGACTCTCTTATACTTAAAACCCAAATAAGTGTGAATTTTCCTACCCTAAAATATTTTCATGCAGCCAGGTACCAAAAATGAAAGAAAAATGAGTATAATAAGTGCTCAAAGAAATCTTTCCAAAATAGTAGAAGAGCTCAACAACTTAAACTGGAGGACAGCAGCAATTAGTTCAACAGGTTATTAAGCAGAGCTGACTTAAAAAAAAAAAAAAAAAAAGAACAAAATTGTTGGCTATCTGAAGTAGCTGAAGATTGTGAAGACAATGACCTAAAATGAAATTATAAGAAGATTGAAGACAAAAATTAAGAAGTAAAATCACCTTTAAAGGCAAAGCTAAAACTCCACCCACTGCAATCACCATCTCAAAAAAGATTGCTATTGATCGTGAAGAAACAAAATTGTTTGTGAACGAAGCTGCCTCAACCCTGCTGATCACCGTTTGTGAAAGATAAATTTACAGATTATAGAAAGATAAAAATTTAAACATGTTTTAAACTCAAATAATTATTATATTAAATATTGTCATGGTATTTTTGAATACATAAAAATAATAAGGAATGGAGGACACAAATCAGAATAAGAAAATGAATAGGAATAAAGAACTTGCTTCAAAATTGAGAAGATTTGACCTTCTCATAAGGATCATTATTCATCATTATCCTTCCTGTAAGATTTAACTTTCTCATTTACAGGAAACAGCCAGTCAGTCTAATTCATTAGTAGTATTATCATTATACTTACCAACTGAAGAATATTCCTAAAGAATATTCATGGCGACTGCAGTAAAATGTGATGAAGATGGCTAGACTTCCCATGTACTTTTTTTTTTGAGACACAGTTTCACCCTGTCTCCCAGGCTGTAGTGCAGTGGCCTCATCTTGGCTCACTGCAACCTCCACCTTCTGGGTTCAAGCAATTCCCGTGCCTTAGCCTCCTGAGTAGCTGGGATTACAGGTGTGCACCACGACACCCAGCTAATTTTTTTGTATCTTTAGTAGAGATAGGGTTTCACCATTTTGGCCAGGCTGGTCTCAAACTCCTGACCTCGAGTGATCCTCCTGCCTTGGCCTCCCAAAGTGCCGGGATTACAAATAGGCATGAGCCACTGCGCCCGGCCCCAATGTACTTTAAATAAACCATCTCAAAAGAAAAACAAAAGCAAAATAAATAAAGCAATAGAATTAAACAATAACTTGGTAAACATTATCAATGTAACCATGAGGGACATTAATAGGAATGAAATACTTTCCAGGATTACAGTACTTACATTCTCAAAAATTTTCTATTGAAGTCTGTCTCCAAAACCTGAACCACGGGGAACAGTAGGACTGAAAACCATAAGGTTGACCTTGGGCGGCCACTCTCCGAAGTAAGATCTCCTTTGCTGCAAGTAAGACCAGATCCCACTACGCTGAGGCACACCAGCCTGGGCTTGCCTGGCGTGCATGAGCCCTCGGTGAGCGGCACCAAGCACCGCAGCGTCGTGTACAGCAGCAACGTTAGCACCAACAGGCTGGACACCACTCAGATGGCAATGATCAGGTACACGTTGACATCCACCAGCGCTGCCTCCTGGACCTCGACGCCCGCCAACGCATGCGATGAGGCTTTCCTCGCCTGTCTGCTCTCCACCAGCGACACAACCACGGTGACTGTGGCAGTCAGCGCCAGCTCGCGGTGGTCCTTCACCAGCACCAGCAGGCGGTGGCGCGTAACTTTCACTTCGTTCAGGGTACTCGTGCTGATCTCGCCCAAGCACAGCCCCACGTGGAACGGGTGCTGCCAGTTGACAGATGCAGCTCTTGTGACAACCAGACGTCGTAGCTGGAGTCCACCCCGCGCACCTTCACCACCACGTGGCCTGCACCCACTGAATGAGGGACCAGCCCACTCACAGCGCCGCCAGCCCACCCAAGGCGCCAGCAGCGCCGACAAAGTTGTCGTTCCAGCACTAATACCTGCAGCGTCACGCTGCTGCCCAGAGGCGGCATGCCAGCTTCGCGCGCTCTCATCTGGAACTGCAGCAGCTCCAGCTCCTCGTGGTCCAGTCGCTGGAGCGCGTACAACTTGCCGCTCTCCGCGTGCACCGACACATGGCTAGACAGCGCGCGCTCACTCACCCGCTGTTCCATCAACAGCACATTCTCCTGAGCGTACCGGTCCCGCGCGGACACTGTGAAGCCGTGGCAGCCCCGCGGGTTGATATTTTTACGAACACCATGTACTCGGGCTGCCCGAACGCCGGTGCGTTGTGGTTCACTGTTCGGTCACTTCCACGGACCTGATGGCTGTGGCTCACAATGAAAGCGAGTCCCCATTCCGCACGATTACCACCAATTGATAGATTTGCTCTCTTCGTCCAGGGCGCTGTGGAGCACCAACGAATAGGTTCTCGGCAGGGCCTATTGAAGGTGGACACCAGCTTGAAGAGACGTGAGGCATCAGGGTGCGGGTCACCTGTCCCTTGGCACTGAAGTTGGGGTCAGTTACACTGATTAGGGCTATGACGGTACCCAGCGGAGCGTCCTCCTGTACAGGGAATGATAGCGACTTACTGCTAACTCTGGAACACTATCATTGATGTCCAAGACTTCTATCAAGTCTGTGCAGTGACCAAACAATGGGGAATTACCTTTGTCAACTGCCTGTATTTGAATCTTTCATTATTTAGTTTCCTCAAAACCTATCTTTACATTTACTTTTATTTCTTCACTGTCTGAATCTATGCGAAAAAGGGCTTCTATGTTAGGGAAGACATCAGTTGCAAAGAAACAATGTGGCTGTTTGAACCCTCGTTCAAATCCAAGGGGTTAAGTCTAATAACCAGTGTACTTTCTCCTGCATTTTCCAGTAATTTCATATGATAGGCTGCTTTGTCAAACACTGGGCATCATTATTTACATCCAGCGCTGTGATATGTAAGGCTTTGGTGCCTGTCAGCTCAGCTTTGCCCCCATCAGTTGCTTTGAGCACCAAGAGTAGCTCTGAAGTAACTTATCTATCTGAAAGAATTTTTAAAATACACCTTCGAGTGGTTTTACCTGCTCTTGGTTGGTATTTCCAGGGAAAAATAATCATTGGGGTACAGTATGTAAGTCATCAGAGCATTGGCCTCGATGTCGGCATCCCAGACATCCTCTAGTGAAACACGAGAATCAAGAGTCCTAGTTTCAGAAACAGATTCTTTTGTGTTGCTGAGAACACTGGCAGGTTGTCTTCAATGTTCTTCACTTTCACCTCCACATGGAAAACCTGTAGCAACTTGTCTACGATCACCTCCAGGTGGATGCTGCACTCCGAGATCCTCCCACACAGCTCCTCGAGGTTGATCAGAGAACTCACAAAAATACCATTCTGCAGATTTACCTCCAGAAGGTCCCTGCAGCCTTTGGAATCCAACTGAAACAGGTGAAGTATCAGCTCCACCAGCTCCAGACCCAGGTCCGGCGCCATACAGCCCACGAAGATGCCATGTGCCGTCCTTGGCCTCTTCCAGGATGGTATAGTGGAGTTGGTCCTTCCCTGCTTCACAAAATTCAGGGAGCAGAAGCCAATGCTGTAGGCTCCGGGATTCCTGGCCACTTAGTCTGGCAGCTGTTATCATGCCTCTCTTTTGGTTAGTAAAACAATATTTCATGACTAGAAAGACTTAGTTCCTCTGAGACCTTTCGATTCCTTGTTCCTGAGGTTCCACATGATCTTAATGGGTGTTTGTAGTTTTTAAAGCACGGGAACAATGGAGCTTCTTTCTGATCTTAGAATAATCTGATTTTCTTCTGTTAAAAAATACTTTTCTTGGAGAGCAACAATATCCTGTGGCTCAAAACATAAGTGCATTTGGTTTCATATTATTTCACTTACCTTCTTCCTTCCTGATTCCTGCATATGTTTATGTTTACGATTTCTTTCTTTCTCTCCTTTTTTTTTTTTTTTTTTTTTTTTTTTTTGAGACGGAGTCTCATTCTGTTGCCCAGGCTGGAGTGCAGTGGCGCCATTTCGGCTCACTGCAAGCTCTGCCTCCCCGGTTCACGACATTCTCCTGCCTCAGCTTCCCGAGTAGCTGGGACTACAGGCACCCACCACCACACCCGGCCAATTTTTTGTATTTTTCAGTAGAGACGAGGTTTCACCATTTTAGCCAGGATGGTCTCCATCTCCTGACCTCGTGATCCACCGGCCTCGGCCTCCCAAAGTGCTGGAATTACAGGTGTGAGCCGCCGCACCAGGCCTGTTTACGTTTTTCTTTGTGAGCTTTCAACTCCTTTCCTATACTTTCTTGTGTGTGATCAGTACCTCTTCAAAGGTGAGTTTGTCTTACAAATCAGAATTCCAGGAAGAGTTTTATCTTGTATGTAGACATCTTAAATAAAGTACTACTGCACCAACTGTATTATCATGTGAATTAATATGAAAAAAGATCATATTTGCAGGATACTGATGTTACTATTGCTTTTGCTTTTTTCAGTTTTTGAAATAGGGTCTCACTTTGTCATCCAGGCTAGAGTGCAGTGGCATAATCATGGGTCACTGCAGCCTTGACCTCCTGGGCTCAAGCCATCCTCCCTCCTCACCCACCCAAGTAGCACTACAGTAGGGACTAAAGGCATATACCACCATGCCTGGCTTATATACACATAAGTACATATATATATGTATGGAGAGCCCATCATATATATATATATATATATGTATACACACACACAGTACAAGGTATCCCTACGTTGCCCAGGTTGGTCTTGAACTCCTGGCCTCAAGCAATCCTCCCACCTTGCCTCCCAAAATGCTGTGATTACAGGTGTGAGCCACCATGCCTGGCCTTAAATGAGTATTGATGGAGAGATTAATACACCTGTATACCTGAGACTTTTACAATTGATATGAGTTTTTACTAAGTTTTTTATATTATAAGACATCCGGGAGGATTTTTTTTTTCAAATATCAGAGGGGGAAGTATATATTTTATAAACCTATTTGATATAATAACAAATACACGTCTAAACTCTGCATTAACTTAGCAGCTATAATTTCTAACAGCTGGAGGCAGGGCATGGAGAGTATTAACACTGAAAGAATGCCATGCTTAAATTCTTGCCACAGTTTTTGTTTTGTTTTGTTTTGGTTTTTTTGGTGTTCCTAAACTTGAACAATAATTTTAACTTTTATTTGAAGCTATTTGTGAAGTACATACTGAGTAACAAATTCAATCTCCATACTCAAAGACAAAGGGAAAGAAAAAAATAATTGCTAAGAGCCATAGGCAAGATGATAAATTCATGGCATTGGTGTTTGGTAACACTAGAATTAATAAATTTTTTTAAAAAATGAAATCATGGGTATCAGGTAACAACCAATTTCAGGAAAACACAATTGATATTGTAGTTTTGTCACTATGCAACTAAATTAGCTTTCATTTCTGAGTATATATCATCCAACCCTACCCTGTTTAAGATGACTAGAGAAGCTATTAAACTGCAATATATCAGATCAGTAGAAAACATTAATTTAATTTTCTCCTCAAACTTTTAATATTCATCTGTACTAAAGTATTTTCAATCTCAAAATTAAAAGTGTTCAAATTCTCTTCATTTTTAAGCATAAGCATGGCTCCTTCCTCAAAGTGAAAGAGCTAATACGTGAATATCATAAGCAATGCCTAATACTGATAAAGGAGCAGATAATGAAGAACTACTGGATAAAATTATGTAAATAACTGAAACATACATTTTCTTCTGCTAAATGAATAATACACACTGACACAGGTAACACTACAACTAAAACAAAGATGAAAAACATTTTTAAAATTCAAAGCATTTAACTTAATTGCTAAGATAAAGACATTTTTACCAATGAACTGCCCACCTACTTACTGCACTATTAAGGAAAAGCTGTAATCACTGAACATAGAAATCTGCTGTGGCAGTATAAGCTATGGTACACTACACATATTCTACGCATGGGGGAAAACACATTTTCACTTAAGAGATACAGATCAGTGAAATTTTTTGTTAATGCAAATACAATCAAATCAAAATTTAGATTGGAAATGAAATAACATGAAGTACTAACCTTACAAATACTTGTAATAAAAAGTGATTATGAAAGTAAATCATCAGAACTGCAACCTATATCACATATCTGTATTGGAAAATATTAGTGTATTCAGAATAAATTATTATTTTAAAAAATTTAAGTACCAAACAACGGCTGACCCACTGTATAGGATAAAAATATTCAAAAACTCCTGGAATAAATTATATTAGAAAGGTATCACTAGAAATATTCCAGCATAAATGGAATGTAAACAAAAATGAAATATTCTGATATATATTTGAGAAAATGCGGTAAGAGAAAGTATTATTCATAAAGCACAAAAAGAAAATGAAAACGTAATAACCCACCTTCCTAGAGTGGTCTCCTCCAATAGACTGATCTTCCTCGTCCACATCTACCACTGGGCACGGTGGAAGGCTGGGGCTGAAGGCCATGAGGTCAGTCTTGGGCGGGGGCGGGGGCGGGGGCGGGGGCGGGGGCGGGCCCTCCCCAGAACACACCCTCTGCCGCCTCTGCTGCGAGTAAGGCCAGCTCCCCATCGCGCTAGAGCACATCAGTGTGGGCTTCACCTGCCCACGTGCGCTCTCGGTGGGCTCCGCCGAGCACCGCAGTGCAGTGTACAGCAGCAGCGTGAGCACCAGCAAGCTGGACACCGCGCAGATGGCAATGATCAGGTACACGTTGACGTCCACCAGAGCCACCTCGGGCGCTACGCCCACTGAAGCCCGCGACGAGGCCTTGGGTGCCTGGCTACCCTCCACAAGCGACACAAGCACAGTGGCCGTGGCCGTCAGCGCCGGTTCGCCGTGGTCCTTTACCAGCACCAATAGGCGCTGGTGTGGCAAGTCATCCTCATCTAGAGTGCGCGTCGTACTGATCTCGCCCGTGTACAGCCCCACGCGGAACGGGATGCGTGTGCCAACCGCCGCCAACTGCAATTCATAAGACAGCCACGCGTTGTATCCCGAGTCAGCGTCCACTGCGCGCACTTTCGCCACTACGTGACCTGCACCCACCGACCTTAGCACCAGCTCACTGACTGCACCTCCCGCGCTGCCAGCGGGAGACGCCAGCAGCGCGGGAGCGTTGTCGTTCTCGTCCAGCACGAACACTTGCAGCGTCACATTGCTGCTCAGAGACGGCACGCCAGCGTCACGCGCGCTCACCTGGAACTGCAGCAGCTCCAGTTCCTCGTGGTCCAGCGGTTGCAGCGCGTACACTTTGCCGCTCTCCGAGTGCACCGATACGTAGCTCGACAGCGCGCGCTCGCCCACCCGCCGCTCCACCAGCGAGTAGGACACCAGCGCGTTCTCCTGCGCGTCCGCGTCCCGCGCAGACACCGTGAAGATGTGGCAGCCCGGCGGGTTGTTCTCCTTCACGAACACCGTGTACTCGGACTGCGCAAACGCCGGCGCGTTGTCGTTCACGTCGGCCACCTCCACGGACACGCTGGCCGTGGCCCACAGCGAAGGCGAGCCTCCGTCCCGCGCGGTCACCACCAGCTCATAGGCCGACACTCTCTCGCGGTCCAGGGCGCTGTCCAGCACCAACGAGTAGTAATTCTTGTAGGTGGACACCAGCTTGAAGGGGACGTGGGGCGTCAGAGAGCAGGTGACCTGTCCGTTGGCTCCTGAATCATGGTCAGAAACGCTGATCAGGGCAATGACGGCGCCCACTTGAGCATCTTCTTTCACTGGGAGAGACAGAGAAGTGACAATCACCTCAGGTGAATTATCATTTTCATCCAGTAGTTCCACTAGGACTGTGCAGTGACCAACCATAGGTGGGTTTCCCTTATCTGTAACATCTACATGAATTTCATAAGTGTTACTGTCCTCAAAGTCAATAGCATCATTTACTTTTATTTCTCCCGTCCTTTCGTTTATCCAAAACTTCCTTCTTATCGTGAGTGGGACCAAAGGGCTAAATGAATACATCATTTCCTTGTTTATTCCTTCATCCGAATCAGAAGCGTTGAGCCATATAACTAATGTTTGGTTCACTTGATTTTCATACATCTTAACTTCATAAACCGGTCTGTCAAAGATAGGAGCGTTATCATTGGCATCTAACACCAGGATCAGCAAAGAAACAGATCCGGTAAATTCAGGTTTGCCTCCATCAGTTGCTGTCAATAACAACTTTAGCTGAGGATTTTCTTCACGATCCAGCAGCTTCCGCAGAACAAGCACTGGGAATTTGTCTTTGTCTTTTTTGTTTATAGTATCAAGAACAAAATACTCATTTGGACTGAGTTCGTAAGTAAGCAATGCGTTCTCTCCAACATCCGCATCAGATGCGCCTTCTAGTGGAAATCGAGAGTCAAGCAGTCTGGATTCAGGTATTGAGAGCTTTTGTTCTGTTACGGAGAACCTGGGCGGGTTGTCGTTAATGTCCTTCACTTCCACGTCCACATGGAAAACCTGCAGCGGCCTGTCCACGATCACCTCCAGGTGGATGCTGCACTCCGCGCTCCTCCCGCACAGCTCCTCGCGGTCGATCCGAGAATTCACAAACAAAATGCCATTCTGCAGATTTACCTCCAGAAGGTCCCCGTGTGTTTTGGACGCCACCCGGAACAGGCGCGGCACCAGCTCCGCCAGCTCCAGCCCCAGGTCCTGCGTGATACGGCCCACGAAGGAGCCGTGTTTGGCCTCCTCGTAGACGGAGTAGTGGAGCTGGCCGCTCCCCACTTCCCAGGCTGTGAGGAGAAGAAACGAAAGCAGCGCACACTGGACCCCCAGGCAGCTACATCTGGAAACCATCTTATGCTTCTCTTGTTTTACAAATCGACGAATCAGCGGTCTAGAATGCACATACGATCTGACATTTTCTGTCCTATTTCTTACATCTATTTTTTATCAAAATGGCTGAGATCTCAGAATGAAGCTACTTCCTAGTCCTTGAGAAACTGGCAGATGCCTTTGTTCTAAAAAGCTATTTTGTGGACCACAGCGACATCCGGTGGCTTTACGTGTAAGTACAAGTCCATGAGTTCACAACTTTTCTTTCATTCGTATGTTAATTCTTTTTTTTCTATGTATTTTTATGTCTATGAACTTTCAAAGCCTCACATTATGTCTCTTTATAGTTAATAATAATAAATGTTGATCCCACGTGCAATGTTTTCTTAAATGTAGAATCTCAGAGTAGTGATTTCTTCCCTAACCACATGATTATAAATACCTGAATTTCAAAATGCCCTTAGTATTTGCATACTAGTGAGTATACTAATAGTTTATTAAATGACAAGTTTAGTTCCCTTTAAGTTCTGACACTTAACTTACTTCTCTTTCTCATTATTTTGAGATTTAATAAAGTTTGTTTAGACACTAATGTCAAGCATCAACTATCTGTGAGGTGTTTATAACTCCGAAGATCTAGTCATCACTAGAATTTAGAGATCATTAGCTTCAACATCAGACATTTCTCATTTAGATTCCTATTATCCTGCTCGCTAGCCACATGACGGGAAAATCATTTAACCTCTTCCTGCTCCATGTTCCAGTTTTATAACTTTGGCCTAATACTAATATGGTGGTTGTGTGAATTATAATATATTAAGTGCTTGCAATAGTACCTTAAGGAGAGCGAGTGATTCATAAATGGAAACTATTCTCAGGCCTCAATTTGGCCACATTTGTTTTGATGAGGCTCAATACTAAATTTGGCTCATCAGGCAAAATTATTACCTATAGAATGCCTTAATTATTGCTACTGCACAGGCTGAGAGTGGTGGTTTCCGTATTTAAGAAAAGAGAAAAGTGCTGTTACAGAAAAATCCTTTATACAAGGAGAAGTTTCATTTTGTAATATCTTACATGGGCAAAAAGAATCTTAATTATAATTCTAAATAAAGTAATTAACAAATCTATTATATCTGCTTTCAGAGACAAATGCTTTCAACCCTGTTATATTTACACTTTTCAAATGCTCAAAAGACACAGTTCTGAAATGTATTTAATAATTTTATCAGTGTCAATGAAGTTTTTCATTACCACTTGCGGTAAAAATATTTTTTCTCTCTCAAAGTTCTTGAAATCAAATATTCAGGAATGAAAATGTAATATATCTGTGCTGCTGAAAAAACTTGGGTTTTCTATATTTCCAAGAAAGGAAAACTTAATAACAGAAATTTTGGTCCTATACAAGTGTTAATTTATTTTATTTAATGATGTTTTGGCTTTTCTAAAGAATATTTTTAAATGTGTCAATAACTTTAAACTTTTTTATTAAAATCTGAATGACAGAGCAACAATATTTATGAATAAGAAAACTGACAGAAATGGGTGTCACTTAATCCATCAGTTTATGTGTCCTACTAAATTCTGTTTCTATACTTCTCTACTCCTTTGGCATGCCTCTTGCATCAAAATTCATTCGAATTCTGATTTTAGAGATTACTTTTTTATAAACCCTGAATTAAAATGTAATGAGCTACGTACCAAAATATCAACATTTGTTTTAGCTATCTGGAGTGTAAAATAAGTTTGCCATTGATCAATCATCTCCACACACAAAATAATAAAAACTAAACTCAATTTCTACTAATGTACATTTTATACCAAGTAATAACATAAATATCCCAATGTAGATGTCTAACATGGAATAAAAAGTAAGGAGTAGTTAAATTACTCTTTTTTTTTTTTTTTTTTTTGAGACAGAATCTTGCTGTCACCCAGGCTGAAGTGCAGTGGTGTCATCACAGTTCACTGCAGCCTCAATGCCCCAGGCTCAAGTGATTCTCCAACCTCAGCCTCCTGAGTAGTTGGGACTACAGATGTGTGCCACCATGCCCGGCTAATTTTTTTTTTTTTTTTTTTTTTTTATTTTTTTTTTTGGTGAAGACGAGTCTCACTACATTGGTCTCAAACTGCTGGGCTCAAGGGACCCTCCCACCTTGGCCTCCCAAAATGTTGGGATTACGGGTGTCAGGCCACTACATCTTTTTAGATTGCAGAAACTTGCACATCAAGTATTAAATAGGGCTACGGATCTAAAATTTCAGTTGTATGAGAATCATCTCAGGTGTGCTTTAAAATGAAAATTTGCTCATACTACCCATTTCAGAATTTCTGAGGTGGTCTTAAACCAGAACATTCAATGAGGACTTAGGTGCTGCTAATGCAGTAGCATTAGTAGGTCTAAGGATAGGTTGACCATAGGCCCCAATTTGTCTGGGACAGGCTCAGTTTAGGTCTGTGATCTTGTATACTTATTTACAGCACCCCCTTTGCTCTCAAAGTGTCTAAGATATTGGGTGATAACTTAGTTTTCCCTATATAGTAACTACAACTTGAAAAGAGCTGGCATAGGAGGAGCTTCATTATTGTTTCATGATTCTGACTTGAATTGAGGAATGTTAACTACAGATGCATATAAGGAGAGCTATTACGCAAAATAGGAAAGTGTCTGTTCTACTCTCACCTCTCTGTTTTGAATTTGACAGCCTGTTTTGAATTTTACCTTCTCTGGATCCCAGTGTGTTCATGTTTGCTAATGACCTCAAAAGATAAATTTATTACTAAGGTATTCACAGCCCTTCTGAGAATTTGCGTATGATGAGAGCTTATATTCTGAGAGAGAATAGAGATTAATATGAAGGACTAAATTACCAATTCCATCAACACAGCCATCAATAATAAAGAATACATTTTATGATTATTGATGACATAGTAAATGCTTAGTAAGTACTAGCTCTAAGGAGACTAGAGGACTTAGGGTGGGGGACAAATGACATCTGTAGCATCCCTCTATTCACATCAAATAATCCAATACCTGGGCCCAAGTTTAAATGACACATGAAACTTGAAAATGTGCAAAGACAAAGATACTTGAAAGTATAAGCCTATATTCAAGGTGAGTTGTGCTGCTAGACAGATGTAGATAGGCTTAATGACAGGAGCTCAGAGACCAAGTTTTGAAAGAAAATGACAAAAAAAACTAGGCACGGTGACTCACACCTTTAATCCCAGCACTTTGGGAGGCTGAGGTTGGAAGATCACAAGGTCAGGAGTTCAAGACCAGCCTGGCCAACATGATGAAACCCCATCTCTACTAAAAATACAAAAATTAGCCGGGCGTGGTGGCACATGCCTGTAATCCCAGCTATTCAGGAGGCTGAGGCAGGAGAATGGCTTGAACCCAGGAGGCAGAGGTTGCAGTGAGCCGAGATCATGCCACTGCCCACCAGCCTGGGTGGTAGAAAAAGACTCCATCTCAGAAAAAAAAAAAAAAAAGAAAGACAAAAAACATGTAATATTGTAGCATATTCCAAATGTGTGTTTTAAGAGAAAATTTTAAATTTAAAATATTTTTATTTAAATAAATGTTACTTGCATTTTCATAGTTATTATTGTGGCTCTATTCTCAAGGCCATTCTGATCTTTCTCCACTAAGTTTTTAATTAAGTAATACCTTGTAAAATATCTGACACAATATTAAGTAAAATAGCTGAAAGAGAAAGAAAAATATAAACTACATAACAAAAACTCAACAGGCGAAATTTTTAAAACCGTAAATTAGAAAACAAACAAATAGCTTGCACTAAAGATAGAGTGTGGAAAACCACCATTTTGAAAGTCACATACTACAATTCAGGAAATATAACAGGTAGTGACATTAAAGAGGCAAATCTCATATCCAGATTTCTGCCTTGTGTTATGTATGAGCTGAGAGGAGAGAAAGAGTTTTTTAAAAACCGGATTTCTGTCTTATAGATTACTGACAGAAAAAGTTAATTCTCATCTAAACTGGTAAGGGTAATGTTTTAAGTTACAGACTATAAATTTCAAAAGAACTCAAAGTTTGGAATCTTTACATGGCTGATCATTTTACCACTAACTGGAGAAAATTTCAATTAAAAGGAGAATGTCTTCTTGAAGAAAGAAAACATTTGTTAAAAAAGTATTTTCTCCAATTTCTGTAAACAGAATTTCAAAAAATTTTCTAAATGTAGACAAAATTTCAGTCAACATTTCCCGAATTATCT
Organism: Macaca nemestrina; assembly: GCF_043159975.1. Taxonomy (NCBI): domain Eukaryota; kingdom Metazoa; phylum Chordata; class Mammalia; order Primates; family Cercopithecidae; genus Macaca; species Macaca nemestrina. The sequence continues at coordinate 39,595,493 of NC_092130.1, forward strand.
ACATTGTCAGGCATTTAAAAACATGTTTTATGCAAGTTGAAATGAAGGCTGTGTTTATAACATTTATTGACATAATTTGATTCCTAAAGTGAAGCAACTGTTCTCTAAAGTTTAGGGGAAGTTTCTTATCAAAATGATAGATACTGAGGGATGCTGAACAATCAGATGTTAACAACGTCTCCATCCAGAGAAATGTAGAGAACTACAAACTTAACAAGGTAACAATTGCTATATATTTTTGCTTGGGTTTCTTATAAACAATACAAGTAGACTAAAATACTATGCATCATTTAGAAATAAATAAATGATAGTGATGTTAATGTTTAATGAATGACTAACAACTAAATTGGTTTTCAAGTGTTATGGCAGCATAGCATCAGAAATTCAATGTCACTTTAATCACAAATTTAAATAAAATTGATTCAGCACCCAATAAATACCTATTTAATATACGATTTATAATTCTCACTAGAAGTCAAGATAAAGTCGGCTCCAATATTAAGGGGTTTACTTTATAAGAAAAAAATCTGCTGGATTTCTAGAAAAATGAATAAAACTATTAGAATGGCCCCTGGGAGTAATTGAAAACATCTTTCAAGAAAAAATAAATAATTATATAAATAAATAAAATACTAGAACAACCCACCTTCCCAGATAAATCTGAAGAAGCAGAGGGTTCTCCCGTTCGCTCTGTAGATCCAGCACAAGGAGAAAGGCCCGGGCTGAAAGCCATGAGGTCAGTCTTCGGTGGACCCTCCCCAGAGCACACCCTCTGCCTCCTCTGCTGCGAGTATGACCAACTCCCCACCTCGCTGGAACACACCAGCGTAGGCTTGCCCAGCGCGCACTCTCCCTCGGTGGGCAGCGCAGAGCACCGCAGCGCAGTGTACAGCAGCAGCGTGAGGACCAACAGGCTGGACACGGCACAGATGGCGATGATCAGGTACACGTTGACATCCACCAGCGTTACCTCGGCGCCCGTAGCGCCCACTGACGCCCGCGAAGATGCCTTTGGCGCCTGGCCGCTGTCCACCAGCGACACCAGCACAGTGGCCGTGGCTGTCAGCGCTGGCTCCCCGTGGTCTTTCACCAGCACCAGTAGGCGGTGGCGCGGTGCGTCCGTCTCATCTAGGGCTCGTGTCGTGCTGATCTCACCAGTGTACAGCCCCACGCGGAACGGGATGCGCGCGCTGACCGTTTCTGGCTGCACCTCGTATGAAAGCCACGCGTTGTAGCCTGAGTCGGCGTCCACTGCGCGCACCTTCCCCACCACCACGCCGGCGCCCACCGACCGCAGCACCAGCTCGCTGACTGCGCCGTCAGTGCCCCTCGTCCGAGGTGCCAGCAGCACCGGCGCATTGTCATTCTCGTCCAGCACGAATACCTGCAACGTCACGTTGCTGCCCAGAGGCGGCACGCCCGCGTCGCGCGCGCTCACCTGGAACTGCAGCAGCTCCAGCTCCTCGTGGTCCAGCGGCTGCAGCGCGTACACCTTGCCGCTCTCCGCGTGCACCGACACGTAGCTCGACAGCGCGCGCTCGCCCACCCGCCGCTCCACCAGCGAGTAGGACACCAGCGCGTTCTCCTGCGCATCCGCGTCCCCCGCCGACACTGTGAAGATGTGGCAGCCCGGTGGGTTGTTCTCCTTCACGAACACCGTGTACTCGGGCTGCGCGAACGCTGGTGCGTTGTCGTTCACGTCGGCCACCTCCACAGACACGCTGGCCGTGGCCCACAGAGAAGGCGAGCCCCCGTCCCGCGCGGTCACCACCAGCTCATAGGCCGACATACTCTCGCGGTCCAGGGCGCTGTCCAGCACCAACGAGTAGTAATTCTTGTAGGTGGACACCAGCTTGAAGGGGACGTGGGGCGTCAGGGAGCAGGTCACTTGCCCGTTGGCATCTGCGTCTAGGTCAGTCACACTAATCAGGGCAATAACTGTCCCCAGTCGTGCGTCCTCTTTTACAGGAAGCGAGAGCGTTTTGATAATCAACCGTGGAGCATTGTCATTTACATCCACAACTTCCACAAGAACTGTACAATGACCAGCCAGTGGTGGGAAGCCTTTATCGACAGCCTCTACTGGGATCTTGTGTGCTCTACTTTCTTCAAAATCCATGTGTCCTATCACCGTGATTGCCCCACTTACGGGGTCCACGTGGAACTTGGATTTTATATCTGGAGAAACGTCACTGGAGAAGGAGTAAATAATATCCCCATTCAAGCCTTCGTCTAAATCTGAGGCATTGGGGTGAATCACCAGCGTTCCGATAGAAGCGTTTTCTGGTAATTTCACCGTATAGAGGGTTCTGTCGAACACTGGGGCATTGTCATTGACGTCCAGTACTGTGATGAGTAACTGAACAGTGCCAGTCAGTTCAGGTTTGCCTCCATCGGTGGCCGTGAGCAATAAATGAAGCTCCGGAGTTTTTTCTCTGTCTAAAAGTTTCCGTAATACAAGCCCAAGAGGTTTTACCTGCTGGTTGCTGGTTGGCACATCCAGGGAGAAATACTCATTGGGGCTCAGTCTGTAAGTGAGCAAGGCGTTCTCCCCGATATCTGCATCGGACGCGCCCTCTAGTGGAAACCGAGAGTCAAGCGGCCTGGATTCCGCGATGAACAGGTTCTTTTGTGTCGCTGGGAACACGGGAGGGTTGTCGTTAATGTCCTTCACCTCCACGTCCACATGGAAAACCTGCAGCGGCCTGTCCACGATCACCTCCAGGTGGATGCTGCACTCCGCACTCCGCCCACACAGCTCCTCGCGGTCGATCCGAGAATTCACAAACAAAATGCCATTCTGCAGATTTACCTCCAGAAGGTCCCCGCGGCCTTTGGAATCCAACTGGAACAGGCGCGGCACCAGCTCCCCCAGCTCCAGCCCCAGGTCCTGCGCAATGCGGCCGACGAAGGTGCCGTGTTTGGCTTCCTCCGGGACGGAGTAGTGGAGCTGGCCGCTCCCTACCACCCACATCGCCAGGATCAGAAGCGAGAGCAGTAGAGGCTGACCCTCTGGATCTCCTCGACTTGAGTACAACATTTCAAATACTAAGTCTTCTTCTAATTAGTGAAAACTGCCTTCAAATTAGGAGAAATCATCTGATTTCGTCAGTCCCCTTCTGCTGTGTTCGCCATTGTTCAGCATAGAGAGAGTGAAAAAGAATTGAGCCTCTTTCCCGTGGGAAAAGGGCTGTATTTGTCTAGATTCAGAGAGAACATCGCGGCAAAGAGTGACATCACGTGGCCCAAAGTGTAAGTACATATTTTATGAATAAAATTTTCACAACTATTCTGCAAAACTTATTTCATTTTCTTAATTTTTTCTTAAGTAATCATTGTTGAAACAGAAGATCCCGTTTCTCTTGCTGGAGCCTTCTTAGCAGACTGACCGCCTCTAAAAGTTTTGTATGACCTTGATTGTGGTTTTCTCACCCCTGAGAAAACTCTCCACTTAAGTTTTTAAATAACGACAGAAATGAAGTAAAAATTAAAATGATTCCATTGAGCAATCATGAATTTTAAATTACAAAATTCCTTTGTTCTGGAATTCAGAATCTCCCGTATGGCTCGAAATGGGATTCTGGTGTAAGAGAAATCCAGGAGTTGCAATCTCTAGTGAATATAGGAGCCCAGAAATCTACTGATGAAAAAGAAACTTGGTCATTTCTGGGGAAAGGAATCAAGAAAAAGGAGCAACCAACTGAGGTAGTTTTCTTGAGTAATTCTATGAATTGAAAAGGTAGAAAATATTGCAAGAAAAGCGAGAATTGACTTTAAGGTCTTACGTTGCGTGGGGAGAAAATATATTTTTCTCTTTTGTAGCATTTATACAATCTGTTTCCAGAAATGTGTTTGTTTGATTCTTTCCAAGTGTTATCATTTATGAATAATCTCTTCTTTGTAATCTCCAATATAGTTTGTATTATATGTTATTACAATATGTTTTGATTTCATTATTACTCATCCTTGGTACTCAGGGCAATTTCTGTTTTTAAAGTTATGCTTGAGATTATTTACCTGCCTAAGTTCTACAAAGTTCTCTTGTGAGTTTTACTATCTTATTCCAACGTGCAAGTCGATTAATTAAATCTAGATTTTAGTGTATCTCAAGCCTAAAGGCAAAATCGTGACAGTTTATTGTGCCATTAATGTTTTTGCATGTTTATCTTTTATTTCATATTTCTACTGATAACAGCCTAAGAGGTGCTTTTAACAATTGCTTCTGGCCTTGATTATTGCAGTAGCTTCTGAGTTTGTCTTCCCGTTCAACCTTCTTTTAAAAGTCGTGATTTATTTTGCTCCAAGTAGTTTAATAGTTCCCAAATACTTCTAAAGAATGGCCAAATTCCTTAATCACTCGCGGCCATTTAGTTTATTGCTCAAAAATCAAGAGATCTTCTTACATTGGTTTTCCTGCCTTCATTCTCTGCAGACTGTGTGTTTTAAAAAGGGGACCTTTCTATGTGTCATATTGATGCTTTTCTGTGTCTTCCATTTTCCTTATGTTTTCTCCTCCCAAGAAATGTCTATTATTCTCGATATTCTCCCAGGGGGAAACTTACTTATTTAAAAACCACTGAAACACATCATGCTCCTTCAAGTATTTCCTCAAAAATTCAAATAGGAAATGATTGTCTTTCAACTTCAACCTCACTGATTTACCTCTTTTGTACCTGTTACATTATCTTGCCTTGCATTGTTGTGACTCTTATTCTTTATTTGACCTCAAATTTTAAAGCCAGAAGCTGGGTCTCAATAATAATTCCGGACATGGAGATATGCTGTTAGAAATCTATAAGGGTCCTATTTAATGTTTAATGAAGACTGGTTATTACAATCTTCTCTACTTGCTAAGAAAGCATTTTAGGCTGGACGCAGTGGCTCTTGCCTGTAATTCCGGCATTTTGGGAGGCCGAGGTTGGTGGATCACGAGGTCAGGAGATGGCGACCATCCTGGCTAACACGGTGAAACCCCATCTCTACTAAAAATACAAAAAATTAGCCTGGTATGGTGGCCTGCGCCTGTAATCCCAGCTACTCCGGAGGCTGGGAAAGGAGAATCACTTGAACCCAGGAGGCAGAGGTTGCAATGAGCCGAGATCGCGCCGCTGCACTCCAGCCTGGGCGATAGAGCGAGACTCCGTCTCAAAAAAAGAAAAGAAGGGAGGGAGGGAGGGAGGGAGGGAGGGAGGAAGGAAGGAAGAAAGAAAGAAAGAAGGAAGGAAGGAAGGAAGGAAGGAAGGAAGGAAGGAAGGAAGGAAGGAAAGAAAGAAAGAAAGAAAGAAAGAAAGAAAGAAAGAAAGAAAGAAAGAAAGAAAGAAAGAAAGAAAGAAAGAAAGAAAGAGAAAGAAAGAATTTTAAAAGGCTATTCTACAACACTCTGCATAAATGGTCTACTTAATTCATAGAACTACAACATAAATTGACTTCAAATCATCATCAAAATATTATCGTATACTTCTTTTTAAGAAAAATACTATTAATGGAAAGAAACATACAAAGATCTCAAACACCTACTCAGCCCTCTGCAAGGTCTCAGGCAACTTTTAAATATGGGAAACATACAGCTACCAATGTAAGATAGTCTACACATTCCTTGGAAGGACTTTAACCATTCCAGAAAATTTTTTTCCACATAGGTGGTATTAACTTGACTTTCCTAAACCCATAATAACCTTTAGATTTTTTTCATTCCACCACACAACACTCAAAGTATTGAAACATCCTAGGTTAATCTAAAAATGACTTTATAAAAGATAATTTTACATAAAAATAAGATTAGTATGGACGGTCATAATGACTTCCTGACATTTTAGGTTTCCTTCTTGCAATCACTAACTTCTTTTCTTTTAAGAATGATAACTAAATTTTATTATGTACCTATCACTTGCCAGACTTTATTCTTGATAATTTATAACTATTAACTTACTTGATACAAAAAGTATATGCAGTAGAATTCACATTTATCATGCATACATATAAAGCCAAGGAACTGAATAACAAATCCTTTACCAAAGACTACATATACAAAAATTGGTAAAGGGAGGACTTGATTTAGAGAGCTTCAGAATCCACAATACTTAATAACTAACTTCTGGCACATTTCAATCCCAGAAATACTTAATAGCTAAAAGCATCACCATAATTAGAATAGTGAAAAGTATTAATGTACAAGAAACAGGTTTAGACTTTCTCATTGTGAAAGCACAACCCCAAATTCAAGTATCAATTAGAGAGATATTTGAAGAAACACAGAACTAAAATGACTTAAATGATAAGTTGCCAAATACAATGCTAGGTGGCGGAAAGAATCCTTTTATTTATGATATTTTGTAAAAGTCAATTAAATGTTTAGGAGAATTCAGTAATTAAAGTAATACCTGAGAACCAGGTAGACATAGACAGGATGGGAAATATTACTTACACAAAGGAAAAACTCCACATACTATTCAAACAGGATAATAAAGATAAGCATATTTTTTAAAGTCCTTAAAGGACTAAAATGAAAACAATTTGCTTTTATGTAATGTGTTCTAATAGTCAAATAAAATGTTAAACATGGACAGGCATTAAGAGAACATTAAAATCAACTACAAAATAATTCTGCTTTGAGGTTACCTTCAGGTGGACAAAGGGGATAAAACATGCCCATAAATGATTACATTATTGGTTCTTAAGGGATTAAAAGATTTAAAATAATGCTAATAACAAACTGTAAGAATTCAGAGTCCCAGAAATCCTTCATTCCCTTCCATCAAGTTCCACCATTTCCTCCAAAGCAACATGCTCAAAGTCTAATGGGTATTTAATATCAAGGCAGGTGGAACAGTCACAAGAAGCAAAGGTAAAAAGACAAGAGGAAAGAAAAGAAAGAAAACATTGAAAGACATCAAAATAAAGTATCTTGGATTTTTCAAAGATTTATCCCATAAAGCTAAATATTTTTACACAAACTAATGGGCCATGATAATCCCAAATATTCTGTATAATAAAGATTTATAAATTATGTTTGGTTTGCAAGAATGAAATTACCATGTATAGTTTTTCTGATGAAAACATTTTTCTAAGTCATATTAAATATCACTTTAATGTGGAATATTATTGAGAAGATTCCAACTCATGAACAAAGGATTGAATGATAAGAGTTTAGAAGATACTTGCAAGAGTAAAGTAATCATTTTCTAAACATAGAGGCTCAAAAAATGTTAAGTTGTCGACACCCCAACTGTAAAAATCATGTAGAATAAAAAACACGTCTCCAAATAGTAAAATGGTCTAAATAATGACTTAAAAGAAGCATTACAAATCTCTTCCCTCTTGATTTTACTTTTTTACTAGTTTATAAAAAAATTAGGAAGTATATGAAAACTATCAAATTTTGAAAAACACTATTATTCTGTATTTTATCACTACATTGCTTAAAACGGCAATAGTGAAACACCAAAGATATTTGTGACTACTAGACACCAGAAAGTCAGATAATAAGATGAATAAACTGAGATGTTAAAGTGAATAAGAGTAAACATAACGACAACATATTTAAAACATGCATTTCAAAGTACAGCATATGGAGTAAGATTAAGAGTTCAGTGCCTAAGGACAAAAGAATAAATGTTTTGGGGGAATACATTCACCAAAGATCAAAATACCCTGGACGTTGTTAGAGCATTGTTCAGAGAAGACGGCTGTTAAGGCAGGCCAAAATAAATGGTCAGTAAAAAAAGGATATCATCCAACCATAACTTGAGTTTCCAGATAGACCCAACTTGTGGAGAATGATTAATACTGTATTATGCCACTGAGAAAATTCAATTAATTATAAAAGGTTTCTAAAAACTAAAACAATGTTTAAATTTTCACTATATAATACGGTGAAAAATACATATGAAACACTTTTAAAGTAATTACAATTTCCACAAATAGAATTTATGAGTTCTAAATTTAAATGGACTTACTTTGAGGCCATGATCAACATTTAAACCTTGCTGTTCGCCTACATCAACTGATCCCAGATCAGGAGGAAGGCTGGGGCTGAAGGCCATGAGGTCCGTCTTCAGTGGCCCCTCACCAGAGCACACCCTCTGCCGCTGTTGCTGCGAGTATGACCAGCTCCCCACCGCACTGGAGCACACCAGAGTGGGCTTGCCCGCCGGGCACCCACCCTCAGTGGGCGGAGCTGAGCACCGCAGCGCAGTATACAGTAGCAGCGTGAGCACCAGAAGGCTAGATACCGCGCAGATGGCGATGATCAGGTACACGTTGACATCCACCAGCGCCGCTTCGGGACCCAGAGCGCCAGTCGACGGCCTCGAAGACGCCTTTGGAGCCTGGCCGCTCTCCACCAGCGACACCAGCACGGTGGCCGTGGCCATCAGCGCCGGCTCACCATGATCCTTCACTATCACCAGCAGGCGGTGGCGCGGAGAGTCCGCTTCATCCAGGACACGAGTCGTGCTAATCTCTCCCGTGTACAGCCCCACACGGAACGGGAACCGAGCGCTGCTTGCCGCTGGCTGCAGCTCATACGAAAGCCACGCATTGTAGCCCGAGTCGGGGTCCACCGCGCGCACCTTTGCTACCACGTGGCCCGCACCCACCAACCGCGGCACCAGCTCGCTCACTGCACCACCAGTGCCACCCACCCGAGGCGCCAGCAGCACCGGCGCGTTGTCATTCTCGTCCAGCACGAATACCTGCAGCGTCACGTTACTGCCCAGAGGCGGCACGCCTGCGTCTCGCGCGCTCACCTGGAACTGCAGCAGCTCCAGCTCCTCGTGGTCCAGTGGCTGCAGAGCGTACACCTTGCCGCTCTGCGCGTGCACTGACACGTAACTCGACAGCGCGCGCTCGCCCACCCGCCGCTCCACCAGCGAGTAGGACACCAGCGCGTTCTCCTGCGCATCCACGTCCCCCGCCGACACTGTGAAGATGTGGCAGCCCGGTGGGTTGTTCTCCTTCACGAACACCGTGTACTCGGACTGCGTGAACGCCGGCGCGTTGTCGTTCACGTCGGCCACCTCCACAGACACGCTGGCCGTGGCCCACAGCGAAGGCGAGCCCCCGTCCCGTGCGGTCACCACCAGCTCATAGGCTGACACGTTCTCGCGGTCCAGGGCGCTGTCCAGCACCAACGAGTAGTAATTCTTGAAGGTGGACACCAGCTTGAAGGGGACATGGGGCGTCAAGGAGCAGGTCACCTGCCCGTTGACACCTGAGTCAAGGTCGTTCACGCTAATTAGGGCGATGACAGTACCGAATTGAGCGTCTTCACGTACAGGCAAGGATAAGGAAGTCAATGTTATCTCAGGGACGTTATCATTTTTATCCAAAATTCTCACTAAAACGGTGCAATGACCCGCCATGGGAGGATGACCTTTGTCCGTTGCGTCAACGCGGATTTTATATAAATTTACTTGTTCAAAATCCAAATTACCCCGAATCACTATTTCTCCTGTATTTCGATCTATGCTAAAGTGGTCAATAACCATGGCTGCAACAAGGCTATTAAAAGAGTATGAAATTGCCCCATTCGCTCCTTCATCCCGATCAGAAGCATTCAGTCTGATAACTGTTGTTCCGTTGTCTGCGTTTTCGAATATTCTTACTTCGTATTCAGGCTGCTCGAAAGTGGGAGCATTATCATTCACATCCAGCACTGTGACCAGCAGGTGAACAGTGCCTGTGAGCTCAGGTTTGCCGCCATCTGTGGCTGTCAGGAATAAGTTGTGTGCAGGAGCGTCCTCTCTGTCCAAGGATTTTCTTAATACGAGCTCAACCAGTTTATTCTCATTGTTCTTTGAATTCACATCTAGCATGAAGTAATCATGAGAGCTAAGCCTGTAAGTTAACACGGAGTTAGCTCCAACATCTGCATCAGACGCGCTCTCTAGCGGAAACCGAGAGTCTGGCATTCTGGATTCTGAAACAAATAGCTTTTGCTCTTTTACCGGGAACACTGGCGGGTTGTCGTTAATGTCCTTCACTTCCACGTCCACATGGAAAACCTGCAGCGGCCTGTCCACTATCACCTCCAGGTGGATGCTGCACTCCGCGCTCCTCCCGCACAGCTCCTCGCGGTCGATCCGAGAATTCACAAACAAAATGCCATTCTGCAGATTTACCTCCAGAAGGTCCCCATGTGTTTTGGACGCCACCCGGAACAGGCGCGGCACCAGCTCCGCCAACTCCAGTCCCAGGTCCTGCGCGATGCGGCCCACGAAGGTGCCGTGTTTGGCCTCCTCGGAGACAAAGTAGTGGAGCTGGCCGCTCCCCGCCTTCCAGGCTGCGAGGAGCAGAAGCGAGAGTAGTAGTCGCCGGGATCCCAGGTCTCCTCGCCAGTGACAAACCATGTTAAATAGTCGTTTCCTATCAGAAAATCTTATCTTAATATGAAGATGAACGACTGTACTTTCCGGCGTCTTTTAATTCAATTCCGCTGCATCTCCCATTGTTCAGCCTTTAGAGACAGATGCTGTCAGAGGAACGACTTTGAACCTTGGCTAACCAGAACTTCTTAGTAGACAGCGACATCATGTGGCTTCAAAAGGTAATGATTACAAGAATTACTTCCGCAATATCTGGGTTCTTTCATGCACCTTCTATTTCTTTATCATACTTTAATAGTAAATCCTTAACTTCATCAATTGCAGAGGTATTCATACCGTCTGGCTCCTTACATTAGTTTCATCTAGGGATTTCTTCTTCATAAGGAAAGGAATTTCTTCCCAATATTTTACATATCGTATCAATTAATAATAAAGTATGACCTGTATGTCATGGATATCAGAAACGTAAACTGTCCTCCATAGTTTCGTGTGGAAGAAATGCATTAATATTTATTTGGTCACCAGAAACACTGGCATATATTATTCTGAGGTGAGCATATAATTCTAACTTTTCTACATTTTATCTTCTTGTGTTCTTATTGTTAAATTTCTGCTTTTCTTTATTCAATAAATGTCAAATTGCCTGAACAGTTTTACTTACTAAAGTAATAAAAATGTATGTGCATATTCTTTACACTATTTCCCGATATCTCTATAGCTTGTTAAATTCAGCCTCTCACTTAAAACATTTTCCTCTATGATTTCTCTGACATGTCAAACTCCAGTAGTATTTCCACCATTGGCTTGTTTGTTAGTTCTTCATCTTTCTTCTGCTCCAAAAAGTGAGTATTTTCCAGAATTATGCCTTTAACCTTTTTTCCCCAATCTTTTTATTTAACATTTCTATTTCCAGGGCTTTAAACTAGCCTATTATTTGAAGTATTCTTAACTCCATATCTGCCACCCCCTATTTTCATTTTCTACCTGACATTTTAACCTGTATACCCTAACATTGCCTAGAAAATGAGTCAACCAAAGTTAGAAGAATATCTAATCAATAATCACCCAAAACCCAAATCATTAAAAAATCACAATTTTTATAGCATGGCAATTCTCCACACTTACTCATATGTATTTTTATGATTTCTTTTCCCTTGCCTACCATATTTAAAGTTTGTATACATCCCATCTCTCCTTTCATGTGAGATAATTTCTGTCTTTATTAGTACAGCTTTCACTCGATTGCACTAAAATCTTCAGCAAGTTTATCTTTTTATTTACCAATTGTCAAGACATTAGACTTCCATCTGGGAGATAGGCTACATGACCATGAGCCAATCTTCTCGGTGCTAAGGCTAACCACTTTCCAATATGAGTCATATTTTACAGAAAATATGTTGTCTCTTTCTTGGTACACTCTTTGTTCAAGGTTTTTCTTCTATTACTTCATCTTGATGTGTCAAAATTCTATTCATCTTTCAAAGTCCACCTCAAAAGTAAATTCTCCATGAATGCCTTCATTGTAGATGATTAAGAGCTCCTCTGAATTTCTACAAAATTCTTACCAAAAACGTAGGTAAAATAGGAAAGGTGAATAAGGGCATTTTCTGTGAAGTGATTTAAATTTCTCATCACATTATTTACACAAAAAAAATATTTCTGTAGTTGACTCTAAATAGTAGCAAACAATTTGTAAAGAAAATAGTATTTCTGGATATTTCAGGAGTTTGAGACCAGCCTGGGCAACATGGTAAGACCCCATCTCTACAAAAAATACAAAAATTAGCTGAGTATGGTGGTGTGCGCCTGTAGTCCCAGCAACTTCGGAGGCTGAGGTAGGAAGATCACTTGAGCCCAGGAGGCAGAGGTTGCAGTGAGCCCAGATTGTGCCAGTGCACTGCATCCTGGGCTACAGATTGAGACCCTGTCTCAAAAATAATAATAATAATAATAATAATAATAATAATAATAATAATAATTGATGAATACAGTTTGGGTGGCTAAGGAGGATAAATCAACTTCAAGTATTTCCCAATTTAGGGAATTCCTATTTAGGGTATTTAAAACTTTCTTAATAATACACTAGGAAGGTTTTAAATATACATGCATGTAACCATAAAAACAAAGCAATGAAAACAGAATTACAATTACCATCTTTGAAGGTCAAAGATATTTATAGATTTTTCCACAAAACAATATTCTTTCAACAAGAGCAGCAAACTTGGTCTGCTTGTGGTGAATGACATATTAATGCTCAATGGTAAATAATTATATTGATTACCAAACAGATTTTTGACTTTGTATACTCTACCCTTATTCACGTTGAAAAGAAAACAGTAACATATCCTAAAATGATTTCCTAAAGTATATTAGAATATTAGGAACAGTGAAAATTGATCATCAGTTCTGGGTTTTATTTTATTTTATTTTATTATTTCATTTTATTTTATTTTTGAGGCAAGGTATTGCTCTGTCACCTAGGCTGGAGTTCAGTGGCATAACTGCAGCTTGGAGCTCCTAGGCTCAAGTGATCCTCCCACCTCAGCCTCTTGAGTAGCTGACACTACAGACACACATCACCATGCACAGCTAATTTTACAAAGTCTCTACAAAAGATGCACAAGCTGCTCTCAAACTCCTAGACTGAAGGAATCCTCCTGACTCGGCCTCCTGAAATGCTGGGATTAGAGGTGTATGCCACCACACCCAGTTAACTATCTTTTTTTAACTAACCAAATTATTTGTAAAAATTTTTTAAAAGTCTGGACAATTAGGTTATTGTTTCATTAATGTCCCTAATACAGTACTGGATTAATAAATCATGATATATCCATAAAACAAAATAAGATGCAAATACTTTTTAAAATAAGAAAGCAAATAATCAAAAAGAAGGAATAAGCGCTAATGAAATAATATGCCACAAAACCCAATATATAATTTAGGCTGGATGCGGTGGGTCATGCCTGTAATCCCAGCACTTTGGGAGGCTGAGGCAGGCAGATCACTTGAGCCCAAGATTTCAAGACCTGCCAGGGTAACATGGTGAAACTCTGTTTCTACTAAAATATATATATATAGAGAGAGAGAGAGAGAGAGCCCAGCATGGTTGCCAGCGTCTTTAATCTCAGCTACTTGGGTGACTGAAGCATGAGAATCGCTTGAACCAGAGAGGCGGATTTTGCAGTGAGCCAAGATCGCACCACTGCACTCCAGCGAGGGCGACAGAGTAAAACTCTGTCAAAAAAAAAAAAAACAAAAAAAAACATAATTTAAAGTGGAAAAACAAACAAAAAGTGCAGAAGGGTAGGTTTCTACTGTAATCACTTCTTTTTTTAAAAAAAGGAAGATGAAAGGCAGGCTGGGTGTGGTTGCTCATGTCTGTAATCCCAACACCTTGGGAGGCCAAGGTAGGAGGATCACTTGAAGCCAGGAGTTCAAGACCAGCCTGGGAAACAAGACGCCACTCTGTCTCTACAAAAATAAAACAAAATTAGCAGGGTGCAATGACATTCAGACTGTATTTCCAGCTACTCCAGAGGCTGAGACGGGAGGATCCTGTGAGCCCAGGACTGCAGTGAGCTATAATCCTGCCACTGCATTTCAGCAGCCTAGGTGATGGAGTGAGATCGTTGTCTCAAAAGAAGAAAAAAGAAAAGAAAAGGAAAAGAAAGAAAAGGAAAGAAAGAAGGATGGAAGGGAGGGAGGGAAGGAAAGAAGGAAGGGGCAAATTCTAAAATACATATATAGGTGATTTACAATTTGGTGATTGTAAATACACACACATATATATATAATTTGGCAATAATAATCTTGGAATATACAAAAAAAAACTAAAACCGCTTCAGAAATTCGAAAAGGTAAAGTGAATGGTTTGGAGTTGGAGGAGACAACGAGATTTTTTACTATGTACTAGATTTCCCTCTTTGAAATTTTCAATGTGAATATATTTCTTATACAAACAAGGAACAAAATAAAAAATACTATTGAACTGCTATTTAAACTATTTTTAAATTGTTCATATTGATTCATCAAGAACATGGCAAATACATTTCAACAAAGTAAGTGAAAAAGAAGTCAGTACTACACAAATATGATAAAAAGAAGATAAATCGATATAAAAGAAATGTTTAAAATTCAGGTTCTAAATATAAAAAGGCAAAATTGAACAGATGATTTTGACACATATATTTTATAAAATAAGGACAATACATAGAATAAAATATTAGGTAAAATATATATATTGAAATTTGTTTATTATAGCATTTATAAGTATTATCAAAATATGGAAATGTAAATACTTGATTTTGTAAATACACTATAGGAGAAAGGTGAATCCATTGATCCAGTTAGCAAAGTCCTTCTTCAAAAATAGAAAGTAGCCAACATAAACCATAGATTTTGATCTACAGTATTACGTATCCCAAAAGTGTATATTAAAAGTACTTCCAAATAATTAGTGCAAATACAGCATAACACTAAAAAGTAATAATTATGTACAAAGTTATCAACTAAAAAAGAAATTATGAAAGAAAATTTAAGGAGACAAATTGAACTAATTATTTTTAAAGTGTTGAAAGCAAGATTATTTACGACTCACATTGTCTGAAGAGGAGGGACCCTGAGGAAGGCTGGGACTGAAGGCCATGAGGTCTGTCTTGGGTGGGCCCTCCCCAGAGCACACCCTCTGCCGCCTCTGCTGGGAGAATGACCAGCTCCCCACCGCGCTGGAGCACACCAGAGTGGGCTTTACCAGACCACATGCACCCTCGGAGGACGGCGCTGAGCACCGCAACGCCGTGTACAGCAGCAGGGTAAGCACCAACAGACTGGACACGGAGCAGATGGCGATGATCAGGTACACGTTGACATCCATCAGTGCCACCTCTGGGCCTGCAATGCCCACCGACGCCCGCGACGATGCCTTTGGCGCCTGGGCGCTTTCCACCAGCGACACCAGCACGGTGGCTGTGGCTGTCAGCGAGGGCTCTCCATGGTCCTTCACCAGCACCAGAAGGCGGTGGCGCGGTGCGTCCGTCTCACCTAGGGCTCGGATAGTGCTGATCTCGCCAGTGTACAGCCCCACGCGGAACGGGATGCGCGCACTGGCGGCGACAGGTTGAAATTCGTACGAAAGCCACGCGTTGTAGCCTGAGTCAGCGTCAACTGCACGTACCTTCGCCACAACATGGCCCGCGCCCACAGACCGCGGCACAAGCTCGCTCACAGCGCCACCAATGCCACCCACCCGAGGCGCCAGCAGCACCGGCGCGTTGTCGTTCTCGTCCAGCACGAACACCTGCAGCGTCGCGTTGCTGCTCAGAGACGGCACGCCCGCGTCGCGCGCGCTCACCTGGAACTGCAGCAGCTCCAGCTCCTCGTGGTCTAGCGGCTGCAGCGCGTACACCTTGCCGCTCTCCGCGTGCACCGACACGTAGCTCGACAGCGCGCGCTCGCCCACCCGCCGCTCCACCAGCGAGTAGGACACCAGCGCGTTCTCCTGCGCGTCCGCGTCCTGCGCAGACACCGTGAAGATGTGGCAGCCCGGCGGGTTGTTCTCCTTCACGAACACCGTGTACTCGGACTGCGTGAACGCCGGCGCGTTGTCGTTCACGTCGGCCACCTCCACGGACACGCTGGCCGTGGCCCACAGTGAAGGCGAGCCCCCGTCCCGCGCGGTCACCACCAGCTCATAGGCCGACACGCTCTCGCGGTCCAGGACGCTGTCCAGAACCAATGAATAGTAATTCTTGAAGGTGGACACCAACTTGAAGGGGACGTGGGGCGTCAGGGAGCAGGTAACCTGTCCATTGACTCCAAAATCTCGGTCAAACACGCTAATCAAAGTGATGACTGTACCTGGCTGGGCATCCTCTGAAATAGGGAGAGACAGGGAAGTGAGAGTCAACTGTGGAGCATTGTCATTTACATCCACAACTTCCACAAGAACTGTACAATGACCAGCCAGTGGTAGGAAGCCTTTATCGACAGCCTCTACTGGGATCTTGTGTGCTCTACTTTCTTCAAAATCCATATGTCCTATCACTGTGATTGCCCCACTTACGGGGTCCATGTGGAACTTGGATTTTATATCTGGAGAAACATCACTGGAGAAGGAGTAAATAATATCCCCATTCAAGCCTTCGTCTAAATCTGAGGCATTGGGGTGAATCACCAGCGTTCCGATAGAAACGTTTTCTGGTAATTTCACCGTATAGAGGGTTCTGTCGAACACTGGGGCATTGTCATTGACGTCCAGTACTGTGATGAGTAACTGAACAGTGCCAGTCAGTTCAGGTTTGCCTCCATCGGTGGCCGTGAGCAATAAATGAAGCTCCGGAGTTTCTTCTCTGTCTAAAAGTTTCCGTAATACAAGCCCAAGAGGTTTTACCTGCTGGTTGCTGGTTGGCACATCCAGGGAGAAATACTCATTGGGGCTCAGTCTGTAAGTGAGCAAGGCGTTCTCCCCGATATCTGCATCGGACGCGCCCTCTAGTGGAAACCGAGAGTCAAGCGGCCTGGATTCCGCGATGAACAGGTTCTTTTGTGTCGCTGGGAACACGGGAGGGTTGTCGTTAATGTCCTTCACCTCCACGTCCACATGGAAAACCTGCAGCGGCCTGTCCACGATCACCTCCAGGTGGATGCTGCACTCTGCGCTCCGCCCACACAGCTCCTCGCGGTCGATCCGAGAATTCACAAACAAAATGCCATTCTGCAGATTTACCTCCAGAAGGTCCCCACGGAATTTGCACACCGCCCGGAACAGGCGCGGCACCAACTCCGCCAGCTCCAGCCCCAGGTCCTGCGCGATGCGGCCCACGAAGGTGCCGTGTTTAGCCTCCTCGGGGACCGAGTAGTGGAGCTGGCCTCTCCCCGCCTCCCAAGCAGCTAGAATTGTAATAAACAGCAGTAGATGTCGGCACCCTGGGTCGTATCCACTCCGGCACACCATTTCAGATTATTGGCGTTTTATTTTTCTAGTCAGCAAAACCTGCCTCCGAATTTATAGGAATGTTTTTATCACTTCATTTCAATCTCGATGTGTGGCCATTGTTGTGCATCTGAAGAGTGAAAGAGAGTGGAGCGTCTTTCCAGTGCGAACAGGAATGACTTCCTTTTGTTGATTATGAAAGAATTTGCGGTAAAGAGCGACATCATGTGGCCCAAATGGTAAGTAAGAATTACAAACTATTAATCGGTTGAAAAGTTTTATTTCAAACTCTGAATTTTTTTCTTCATTGTTGTTAAAGGTTAAAATAGCATTTCTCATGCTTGTTAGAAGCATTCTTAGGCAACTGATGGCTTTTGAATACTTAGTGTGAACATAATTGTAGCTTCCTCATGCCTTAGAAAAACTTTTTTTCACACAGTTTTAAATAAAGACAGAAACCTAAGTGACAACATGAATCTAAACAACTGCAAGTTTAAATTCCTTTGATCTGGATCCCAGGAAACTTCATATTCTTGATTCAGTACCCCTTGTTAAGAAAAATCCTGTACTCTTTTAGGGGGACCCAGGATCTCAAGAATCTACTGATGGATGAAAGAGAAACTTAGAAAGGGGTGTGTGTGTGTGTGTGTGTGTGTGTGTGTGTGTGTGTGTGTGTGTTTTCTTTTTAGGAGGCAAGAAACATTAGCACCTATCTAGACACTTTTCTTGGGAAAACAAAATAAGAGAAGGTTTGGGGAATCTTTGAAGGGGAAGAATTTGTATCATGTGAACTTTCTGAGGAGGAAGTATTCTGAATTTTTTGCTTTAGCAGAATCTAAATATACTGTTTCAGGAGTTCATGATTTTATATTTGTTTCCTCATTCTATCCTTTCAAACACTTGTGTGTTATGATATTTGCCTATTTATACAATCTCAAATATTATTTGTATTATTTCTTTTATAATATAAGTTTATTTTATTAGATAAATTTCAGTGCTCAGCCATCTCACATAAAGCAGCCCCTTGATCAAGTCTTGAGTTATTTCATCCTTTTTGGATCTACCTTACTGTGTTAGTTTTCTTGAATGTTTCACTCCAATGTTCCCAACGGCAATGTAAAATAATTATGTCTGTATCCAGATGTTTTCCTAAATAAGTTTTCATAATTGCTGCTTTCCTGGAGTATTGCAGTGGCTTCTTATTGTGTAACCTGTCCATTCCTATTTCATTCTCCTTCATTTAATCCTTGCAGTCATTTTCCTTAAACACTTTTGATTCCCATTGCTTCACACTTTTTGACAGCTTTCAAGTCACACTTTGACTTTTGAAGAGTGTCAAAATTACTTGTCTAGTACTCAAAGTTACCCAAAAGGTTTTTCTCATATTACTTTTCTTGCTTTATATCACAGTCTCTCTTATAGGAACCATGTGCTTTACCCAAAGTTGACTATTCCTTATTTCTAGGTACATTTGGAATTTTCCGTGTACTCACTTAAGTTACTCTCTTCTCAAGAATACCTATTAGTCTCCATATTCTCCCAGGAAAAACTCTTTCCATTTTATAACCAGTAAAACATCATGACTCTTCAAGGACTCCTTCAACAAGGGAAAAAGGCAAATACTTTTTTCTATTCCAATAACACTGTGAAGTACCTTTCTAGCACCTCTTACAATATTCTTCCTTTTACTATCATCGTATTTATGTAGGATATTTATCTTTATTTATCTAAAAATTTGAAGCCAGGGACTGGGTGTTGTTAATTCGATGATTCTCAGCAGGCACAGTGTGATACTCTTAAAGACCCCCCTAGAAACTCTTAAAAAAACATTTACTCACTAGCAACGCTGCAGTTCTCTACTTCCTAAGAAAGTATGCTGTTTTGAGATTGTTAGATATCATTATCTACACAAATGGTGATCTTTGGTATAATCAGAGACAATTCCATAACTCTTAAGTATGTAGAGGTAGTTTTTTAAATTTTGGTGCAATATTAATTATATGCTTAAAAATTATCATGTACTTCTTTTAGAAAACAGAAAATACTACTAATGGTTTCTGCCATTTCAAGAATGGAAAATGCTCACATTAGGGAACACAAACCTCAACTCAGTCCTCTAATGGCCCTTAAGCAACTTTTAAATGTGGGCAAATACACCATTCAGGCTTAACATAGTCTAATATTTCCTGGGAAGGTGGACAACACAAAAAGTCAAAACCACCTTCAGGAAATCACTGAGGACTCAGCAGTTTAAATGTCTTTTGAATTCATAAAACTTTTCCACTGTCCAAGTCTTAATTCAATTTTCAACTTTGAAACACACATTTTAAATTACTTTTGATGTGGAACATGGCATTTAAAATGTTAGAGACATCTCGGATTAATTTGGTAATTATGGCCTCACTATGAATAACAAAAACTGAATCTTTACATAAAATGAAAACAATATGGAATCCGTAATGAGAGCTTCCTAACATACAATGACATAAAGTTTTTATTTTCCTCTTTGGAAAACTAGTAGCAAATTTTATTAAGCACTTACTATTTGGCAAACACAGCTATAAGCACCTTACAGTATCAACTTACTAAAGCTTTATGAAAATTCTATCATTGAAACTAGTGTTTATCACTCCAACTTTACAGAAGAAACTGAAATGGAGGTGAAACAATCCATCCACAAAACAAAATTGGTAGCAATGAAGTTTAGGCAAGGTAGGATAGCAACAAAAGTCACACCTAATCACTACTTTTTGCTGCTTTTCATTTAAAGAAATAATGAATAGCCAAGCATAGTGACTCACACCTATAATCTTAGTACTCTGGGAGGCCAAGGTGGGCAGATCACTTGCAACCAGTAGTTTGAGACCAGGCTGGGCAACATGGAGAAACCCCGTCTCTACAAAAAAAAAAAAAAAAAGTCGGTGGGCATGGTGGTGCTCGCGTGTAGTCCCCGCTACTCCAGTGGCTGAGGTGAGAGAATCACTTGAGCCCAGGAACTCTAGGGTGCAGTGAGCCATTATTGCACCACTGTACTCCAGCCTGGGTGACAGAGCAAGACCCTGTCACACACACACACACAGAAAATAGTGAATAGTTTAAATTACTGTGTAGAAACAGTGAAAACATTAAAACAAAAAATAGATTTAGACTCCATGAAGAGAAGACCATCAAATGAAATTCAAACAGAAATAAGAGAGCTGCAATGCCAGAGGAATGCAGTTTTCATATAAATTTACTTGATCACAAGGTCCAAAATCTCTTGAATCACTATTTTTCCAGTATTTAGATCAGTAGTAAATAAATCAACCATAACAACCAGAAGTATTCAGGCTGATAATTATTGTTTTTGTCCTTTATTCCTCAATGGTTTAAAAGGGGGACAATAAATAAACACTATTGTCTCCTGGAAACACAAGTCTGAAAGGGAACCACAGATAAAAAGTATGATGATCAGAGTTCTTACACAAAATGGATGAAATCAAAGTGTTAACTTAATAAAAGTCTCAGCAGAAAAACATTGAAATGGAAAGTGTAAAAGCATAAGTGATACAGTGGTGCTCAAATATCAATATATGATCAAAACAGAGTATATGTAAAAAAAATTTCCTACAGCTCAAAGGCAAACAAATGAAAATCCGATATAATTAATCAGAAAAACATGCTACTAAGAATCTGAATTACAATGCAACAGAAAACGACATGTCCCAGAATATTTTGGTTTGAAGACAAAAATTCTGAGGTGCAGATTGTGGACAATTATTTCTAATTCCACTTAAATTACAAATATTAGAGAAGCAAAGAGATTATAATAAGAAACAGAATAAAATGAAAATACGTAAATTTTGTAAAATTAATTAAAATTAAAAACAAATATAGAAAACAAATCTGCGGAAAAAATTATGAATTTAAAATAAAAATTAACTATTATGAAAATTCACTTACTTTGGCATCATGATCTTCATTTAAAGCCTGATTCTCCGCCCTACCCATAACAGGACAAGGTGAAAGGCTGGGGCTGAAGGCCATGAGATCCATCTTGGGTGGGCCCTCCCCAGAGCACACCCTCTGCCGCCTCTGCTGCGAGTATGACCAGCTCCCCACCGCGCTGGAGCACACCAGCGTGGACTTGCCCGCCGTGCACGCGCCCTCGGCGGGCGGCGCCGAGCACCGCAGCGCGGTGTACAGCAGTAGCGTGAGGACCAGCAGGCTGGATACCGAACAGATGGCGATGATCAGGTACACGTTGACATTCACCAGCGCCGCCTCTGGGCCCGCGGCGCCCACCGACATCCGCGATGACGCTTTTGGAGCCTGGCCATTCTCCACCAGCGACACCAGCACCGTGGCCGTGGCCGTCAGCGTCGGCTCACCGTGGTCTTTCACCAGCACCAGCAGCCGGTGGCGCGGAGAGTCTGCTTCGTCCAGGACACGAGTCGTGCTGATCTCGCCCGTGTACAGCCCCACGCGAAACGGGAAGCGAGCGCTGCTTGCCACTGGCTGCAGCTCATACGAAAGCCACGCGTTGTAGCCGGAGTCGGCGTCCACTGCGCGCACTTTCGCCACCACTTGGCCCACACCCACCGACCGCGGCAACAGCTCGCTCACTGCACCACCAGTGCCACCCACCCGAGGCGCCAGCAGCACTGGCGCGTTGTCGTTCTCGTCCAACACGAATACCTGCAGCGTCACGTTGCTGCCCAGAGGCGGCACGCCCGCGTCGCGCGCGCTCACCTGGAACTGCAGCAACTCTACCTCCTCATGGTCCAGCGGCTGCAGCGCGTACACCTTGCCGCTCTCCGCGTGCACCGACACGTAGCTCGACAGCGCGCGCTCGCCCACCCGCCGCTCCACCAGCGAGTAGGACACCAGCGCGTTCTCCTGCGCGTCCGCGTCCCGCGCAGACACAGTGAAGATGTGGCAGCCCGGCGGGTTGTTCTCCCTCACGAACACTGTGTACTCGGACTGCGCGAACGCTGGTGCGTTGTCGTTCACGTCGGCCACCTCCACGGACACGCTGGCCGTGGCCCACAGCGAAGGCGAGCCCCTGTCCCGTGCGGTCACCACCAGCTCATAGGCTGACACGTTCTCGCGGTCCAGGGCGCTGTCCAGCACCAACGAGTAGTAATTCTTGAAGGTGGACACCAGCTTGAAGGGGACATGGGGCGTCAAGGAGCAGGTCACCTGCCCGTTGACACCTGAGTCAAGGTCGTTCACGCTAATTAGGGCGATGACAGTACCGAATTGAGCGTCTTCACGTACAGGCAAGGATAAGGAAGTCAATGTTATCTCAGGGACGTTATCATTTTTATCCAAAATTCTCACTAAAACGGTGCAATGACCCGCCATGGGAGGATGACCTTTGTCCGTTGCGTCAACGCGGATTTTGTATAAATTTACTTGTTCAAAATCCAAATTACCCCGAATCACTATTTCTCCTGTATTTCGATCTATGCTAAAGTGGTCAATAACCATGGCTGCAACAAGGCTATTAAAAGAGTATGAAATTGCCCCATTCGCTCCTTCATCCCGATCAGAAGCATTCAGTCTGATAACTGTTGTTCCGTTGTCTGCGTTTTCGAATATTCTTACTTCGTATTCAGACTGTTCGAAAGTGGGAGCATTATCATTCACATCCAGCACTGTGACCAGCAGGTGAACAGTGCCTGTGAGCTCAGGTTTGCCGCCATCTGTGGCTGTCAGGAATAAGTTGTGTGCAGGAGCGTCCTCTCTGTCCAAGGATTTCCTTAATATGAGCCCAATTTGTTTATTGTCATCACTGTTTATTTTCACATCTAGCCCGAAGTATTCGCTAGAACTGAGTTTATAGGTTAAGACGGAATTTGAGCCCACATCTGCATCTGACGCGCCCTCTAGTGGAAACACAGAATCTGGCAGCCTAGATTCGTAAATCAGCACTCTTTGTTCCTCTACCGGGAACAAGGGCGGGTTGTCGTTAATGTCCCTCACCTCTACGTCCACATGGAAAACCTGCAGCGGCCTGTCCACGATCACCTCCAGGTGGATGCTGCACTCCGCGCTCCTCCCGCACAGCTCCTCGCGGTCTATCCGAGAATTCACAAACAAAATGCCATTCTGCAGATTTACCTCCAGAAGGTCCTCGTGGTTTTTGGAGGCCATCCTGAACAGGCGCGGCACCAGCTCCGCCAGCTCCAGCCCCAGATCCTGCGCGATGCGGCCCACGAAGGTGCCGTGTTTGGCCTCCTCCGGGACGGAGTAGTGGAGCTGGCCGCTCCCCACCTTCCAGGCTGCGAGGAGCAGAAACGGGAGGAGCAGACATTGCTTTCCCAATCTGTCTTCCAGGGTAAACACCATGTCAAATACCTCTTGTTTTATTTCCATTAGAAGATCTTCCGCATAAAGATAAAATACTGTAAGTTCCGGAATTTATTAATCCAATTCTTCTGCGTCCGCCATCATTCAACAGTCAGGGAATGATGCAGTAATAGAAGAAATTTGAATGGTGGCTAGCTATAACTTCATGGTAGACAGCGACATCATGCGGCTCCAAAAGGTAAGAAATTAATTCACATAACAGTGCTATACTATATATTTTTTAAATGTTATCTTCTTTTCTCTACTTTTATAGTAAATCCTCCTCACGTTTGTAATTTGCACAGGCAGTGTTATCTTAGTACCCTTAGAGTAAGGGATCTAATTATTCACAGCTAAACAATTTTTCTACCAGTATTTGCAACATTAGTATTAGCCAGTTTAGCAAATTTAAGTGTTTACGAAACTACTCTTTAAATCAGAAAATAAACTATTCTACACACTTTTAGAAAAGAAACTTACCCACATATGTCTGTCATAGGACGTGCTATTATATAGTGCTCTAGGGAAAAATGTAACTTAAAATCATCAAATTTTGGTTGAATTTTTAAAGCTTTATGGATTGTTGAAGTCCATGCTTTCTTTGTTCAACAAATACCAGACGCTCTTAAGGTTCTTTTGTGTAATGATGGAAGATAAAATTCTAGAGCATATTCTTTATTGCATTTAATTTATCTGCAGCTTATATTAGGATTCTCGCTTAAAATATTCTTTTCATATACTTTACCACTTCAATTCTAGTGGAATTTCTACCCATTGTGCTTTGCTGTTTTTGATTCTACAGCTGTTCTTAAATGATCTCATTCTTTTCTCTCAACTTCAACCCTGTCCTATATCCTTTCCTTTAATTGTTCTCACTCACTTCCAAGTTTTGAATAAGACTTTTATTGAGGTACTTACAAATCCATATCTTCATCCCTTCTTTCTATGTTTCTAATTGTCATTTTCACCTATACATGCTGACTCCTAGAAAACAGCTTGTTAAATATCAAAGCATGACCAATTATTAATAATCCCCAAATTCAAATTTTCAAATTCATATTTTTAATAACATGAGTGTTTCCCATGTCACTTATATTACTTTTTAAATTACTCCTTTTCCCTGGCTTGCCTTCTTCCACATCCACCTAAGTCCATCTGTCTTTCACGTTATCATATTTATCTTTATGAGTACAGCTTTCATTGAATTTTACTAAACCTAGAAATTCCAAGACATTTTAGAAACTTCTAGTAACCTAATATGTAATCACATATTAGGTGATCAACTTTTTGAAGGTTATTTTCAATTACTCTCCAACATGAATCTTATTTTTCTGACAATACAGACCACTTGCTCTTCCTCTTTCCCAATACCATGTTTGTTTTAGCTGGATTTTTAAATTACATCTACATTTACCTGCAAAAATGTTACCCTCACATAAAAGTCAAGGCCAAATATCAACTTCACCCTTAATTTAACCTTAATGTTATCCATTGGAAGTGATTGAACCCCTCCTTGAAAGAAAATTACAGCCACCAATAAGACTTTTCATATTACATGATCATCTTCACCTTACTCCAAAATTCTGATATACAGTAAAATGCCTCACAGATTATTGTAACACAAAAGCCTTTTCTTCCGTGTGAAATTCTATCTTAAAATAATTAACCTGGATCTATTAAGTAGTTCTTATCACTGACTTTCTATTGCAGTTATTTTGGGCAAACAAAGGGTTCAATTTCCTAACCAAAAACAATCCCCAAAACAAGAGGTTCCTATAAAAAAGATAAACTGCGCAAAATATATATAAAGACTTGATATGTAAAGAGATATATAGTTTATATCACAGAATAAGATAACTTGATTTTTTAAAATTTGACCATGGTTAAGTGTAGATTTACAGAGTGATAAAAACTATTTCTCAATTTCTAGGACTTCCTCAGAGTAGCTCAGGATATTAGGAATATATAAATAGCATCATAGAAGGGTATTTATAAAATTAAATGCATATGAGAATAAAAGAAACAGACAAAGCAACTGAAAGAGGGAATTCACATTTTATCATGTAAAGTGTAGACTAGTTATTACCTATAAACCCACACTTTTCCCCTCAAAAGAGTAGAAAAACGGTTCTCATTATTTCAGATGGAGAGGACACTTGTCTAGAGTAGTCTCAAACATACAGCTTTAACAAACAACTCTTTGTAAACAACTCAAGAGGGCAGTTTGTATCATGGTATATTTATTTTTTTAATCTAAAAATGAAAAGTAACAACAAGCAGTAAAATTTCCCAACCAAAATATAGCAGAATTTGCACAACTGAGAGGGTTCACAATTACTCCTCATCAATATAATAATTTAGGCTGGGCATGATGGCTCATGCCTGCAATCCCAGCACTTTGGGAGGCCGAGGCGGGTGAATCACCTGAGATTAGGAGTTCAAGACCACCCTGACCAACGTGGTGAAAACCCATCTCTAGTAAATACAAAAAATTAGCCGGGTGTGGTGGCACATGCCTGCAATCCCAGCTACTTGGGAAGATAAGGCAGGAGAATTGCTTGAATCTGGGAGGCTGAGATTGCACCATTGCACTCGTTTGGGCAACAAGAGGAAAATCCGGTCTCAAAATATCTATTAGATATATAATTTATAAATTGAAAAATATGCAAGTTTCCAGAAAATTAAATCATTGTTCTACTAAATGTTAAGATAAGGGAAAAATAACCGATCGTATTTCTACACAATGGAACACCATAGATCCAAATAAAAGAAAAACAAATCTACTTCAGTAATGATAATTCATGATCATCAAGATATATTAGTAAATGAAAAAAGCAAGATTAAAATCAATACTCATATGTTTTTTAAGGGGGTAGGGAAGTTTATTAGCATATGATAAAAATCTCTAGAAGGATACCCAAGAATGTTTTGATTTCATGAAGGAGGTGAAAGGGAAAATTTCACTGTCTTCTTTTGCACCTTTAGAACAGTAAACTATGTATGACCCAGCCATCCCATTACTGGGTATATACCCAAAGGATTATAAATTATGCTGCTATAAAGACACATGCACACGTATGTTTATTGCGGCACTATTCACAATAGCAAAGACTTGGAATCAACCCAAATGTCCATCAGTGACAGATTGGATTAAGAAAATGTGGCACATATACACCATGGACTACTATGCAGCCATCAAAAAGGATGAGTTTGTGTCCTTTGTAGGGACATGGATGCAGCTGGAAACCATCATTCTTAGCAAACTATCACAAGAACAGAAAACCAAACACCGCATGTTCTCACTCATAGGTGGGAACTGAACAATGAGATCACTTGGACTCAGGAAGGGGAACATCACACACCGGGGCCTATCATGGGGAGGGGGGAGGGGGGAGGGATTGCATTGGGAGTTATACCTGATGTAAATGACGAGTTGATGGGTGCTGACGAGTTGATGGGTGCAGCACACCAACATGGCACAAGTATACATATGTAACAAACCTGCACGTTATGCACATGTACCCTAGAACTTAAAGTATAATAATAATAAATAAATTAAAAAAAAAGAACAGTAAACTATGTATATGTGTTTCCTATTCAAAAGATCAATAAAATGAAAAATGTAATTTTTAAATTACAGTTATCAAATTCATCATGGGTATACAGGTGAACTGCTTAGACAAAGTTGAAATAAACCATATACTGCAAAAATATAATTGAAAACAGAAACTAAATTAGTGTAATAAAATAATAATTCAAATTCAACAGAAACAAAAAGGTAAAATTGGAAGGGTGGTGCTAAAACATTTTTATAGGCCAGGCACTCTTGCTCAATCCTGTAATCTTAGTACTTCGGGAGGCTGAGATGGGAGCATGGCTTCTAACTAGGAGTTCAAGAACAGCCTGGGCAAAGTAGCAAGACCCCTATCTCTAGAAAAAAAAAAAAACTTTAATTAGCATGTGCATGTAGTCCAGCTACTTGGGCGGCTGAGATGGGAGGATCACTTGAGCCCACGAGTTTCAGGCTTCAGTGAGCTATGATCAGGCCACTGCAGACTGAGCAATAAAGGGTCTTTAAAAAATAATAATAAAATAAAATAAATTTTCATGGAGTCATAAACTGAGACTTTGAGAATGACTCCAAACTATGTCTTACAATTATTATCCTACATTTTTAGAGATGCGAAATTCAAATGCTAATATAAAATATAATTTTAAAAATAATATCACAGAAAGTTGATGAATCTATTACCCTAACAGAAAAACATCATAAAAAGCACATAGTACATGAATTAGTGCAATAATTGTGTACTACAATATTTATGTACTAGGGCGTAATTTTTTAAAAAAACTGGGTGAATGTGACACTTAATATTTAAAAATTGGGAGGGAAAGTTGGATGTTAATATCAGAAAACTCACGTTGTCTGCAGAGGCGGGACCCTGAGGAAGGCTTGGACTGAAAGCCATGAGGTCCATCTTGGGTGGGGCTTCTCCAGAGCACACCCTCTCCCTCCTCTGCTGTGAGCAGGACCAGCTCCCCACCGCGCTGGAGCACACCAGAGTGGGATTGCCCCGCGTGCACACGACCTCGGTGGGCGGCGCCGAGCACCGCAGCGCGGTGTACAGCAGCAGCGTGAGCACCAACAGGCTGGACACCGCACAGATGGCGATTATCAGGTACACGTTGACATCCACCAGGGCAGCCTCGGGACCCACAGCGCCCGCCGACGCCCGCGATGAGGCCTTCGGCGCCTGGCCACTTTCCACCAGCGACACCAGCACTGTGGCTGTGGCTGTCAGCGCGGGCTCTCCATGGTCCTTCACCAGCACCAGAAGGCGGTGGCGCGGTGCTTCGGTCTCATCCAGAGAGCGTGTTGTGCTGATCTCGCCTGTGTACAGCCCCACGCGGAACGGGATGCGCGCACTGCCAGGCTCTGGCTGCAGCTCATACGAAAGCCACGCGTTGTAGCCCGAGTCGGGGTCCACTGCGCGCACCTTCGCCACCACTTGGCCCGCACCCACCGACCATGGCACCAGCTCGCTCACTGCGCCGCCGGTGCCACCCACTCGAGGCGCCAGCAGGGCCGGCGCGTTGTCGTTCTCGTCCAGCACGAACACCTGCAGCGTCACGTTGCTGCCCAGAGGCGGCACGCCCGCGTCGCGCGCGCTCACCTGGAACTGCAGCAGCTCCAGCTCCTCGTGGTCCAGCGGCTGCAGCACGTACACCTTGCCGCTCTGCGCGTGCACCGACACGTAGCTCGACAGCGCGCGCTCGCCCACCCGCCGCTCCACCAGCGAGTAGGACACCAGCGCGTTCTCCTGCGCGTCCGCGTCCCACGCAGACACCGTGAAGATGTGGCAGCCCGGCGGGTTGTTCTCCTTCACGAACACGGTATACTCGGACTGCGCGAACGCTGGCGCGTTGTCGTTCACGTCGGCCACCTCCACAGACACGCTGGCCGTGGCCCACAGTGAAGGCGAGCCCCCGTCCCGCGCGGTCACCACCAGCTCATAGGCCGACACGCTCTCGCGGTCCAGGGCGCTGTCCAGCACCAACGAGTAGTAATTCTTGAAGGTGGACACCAGCTTGAAGGGGACGTGGGGCATTAGGGAGCAGGTCACCTGCCCGTTAGCACCTGAGTCATGGTCAGACACGGTGATCAGAGCAATGACCGTGCTGACTGGAGCGTCCTCTTTCACAGGCAGGAAAAGGGAGGTTATGGCCATCTCTGGGGTATTATCATTCACATCCAGGAGTTTCACTACTACTTTACAGTGTCCTGTTAATGGGAATGCACTTTTATCCATGGCATCAATATTAATTTCATATGAGTTACAGACTTCATAATCCAGTTCCCCCTTAACTTTTATTTCACCAGTATTAGAATTAATTATAAATTTGGACTTTACATCGTCAAGAACAAGATTACTAAAGAAATACCCTATGTCTTTATTGATGCCCTCATCTGCATCTGAGGCGTTCAGTTTAATAACTAATGTCCCACTCGGTGCATTTTCCAACAATCTGACATTATAAATGGATTTATCAAATTCTGGGGCGTTATCATTAGCATCCAATACATTGATCAACAACTGAACTGTACCTGTTAGTTCGGGTTGTCCTCCATCAGTTGCAATCACTAATAAACGATGTTCTTGTGTTTCTTCTCTATCTAAGGATTTCCTCAAAACTAGCTCTAAAAAGTGCGTTTCTTCTTCATTTGTTTTAACATCTAAGTCAAAATATTCGTTAGGATTTAACCTGTATCTCAATTGTGCGTTTGCTCCGATATCCAAATCCGACGCGCCCTCTACCGGAAACCGCGAATCTGGCATTCTTGACTCTAAAATGAACAATCTTTGTTCTTGCCTGGAGAACCTGGGCGGATTGTCATTAATGTCCTTCACTGCCACCTCCACATGGAAAACCTGCAGCGGCCTGTCCACGATCACCTCCAGGTGGATGCTGCACTCCGCGCTCCGCCGGCACAGTTCCTCCCGGTCGATCCGAGAATTCACAAACAAAATGCCATTCTGCAGATTTACCTCCAGAAGGTCCCTGCGGCCCTTGGACGCCACCCGGAACAGGCGCGGCACCAGCTCTGCCAGCTCCAGCCCCAGGTCCTGCGCGATGCGGCCAACGAAGGTTCCGTGTTTGGCTTCCTCCGGGATCGAGTAGTGGAGCTGGCCGCTCCCTGCCTTCCAGTAGACGAGGAGAAGCCACAGCAGCAGGAGCCGGGATCCCGGACTTCCTCTCCGGGAATATACCATCTCAATCTCCTTCCGATTATCAGCTCTCTATTGCATCACCACACAATGTATTTTGTAAATTCAATTCCCAATTACCTATATATTTTTATATTATCACCTTTTTGAGCTTCTTGGCAGAGCCAAAAATGGAAGGTTCTTTTCCTTTCTGTCTAAGGAAAATGTACTCACTGTACTCCTTTGAGATTGGGAAGGGAGAAAAACCTTGCGGCGTCCAGCGACATCATGCGGATGAAAGGGTAAGTGTTTTACTTTGTTTTGCTTTCTTTAGCTTATATTCGTCAATATTTCTCAAGTATTCTCACTTTCAATGACATGATTCTTATCATTTTTTAAATCACTTATCTCTAGTCAAAATATATCATTAAACTGTGTCTTCAAATGCGTCAATATAAGTGCATCATTAAAATATTTACAGAAACCTGCATCTAAAGTCATGTAAACCCAATCCTTACTAGAGAAGTTTGTATTGGTGTATTTTATATAAGCAGGAGTTTATGTATTTCCAAACTGATAAAAATAACTTTTAAGAGTTAAAGTTTTGACTTTTCTCATCTCTATTTAAACATATCTAATTAAAATTTTTAAGTTTTTCTGTATTAATCAATGGAATGTTTGTATGCTATCTCCGTGTTACTCATAAACCAAATTTTTATTCCAATTTCAGTGTTTAATAGTGACATTCTGTTTATGTTATTTTCAAAAACAACTAAAACTATTTTAATGGCATTCTCACCTGAGTTTCTTCTTGGAGGTCTAATTTTCAAATCGATGAAAACCTATTTCTTTATCTATAACACCTATCTACCTTTTATATTATCCCAAAACTGTAATGGGGATATTTCAACTTTCTAGAAATCAAAAGCATAATAGAACAACTTTGGTAAACGTCTTTGCACTATTTTCAAATTAGTAGCATCTAGATAGCATTTCTTCAAGTTGCTATTACTGATAAAGCAATTATTAAAAATTGTAAAATACATAGCTTTGCACTTACATAACAAGTCAAAATCCTAACATTTTCTATACGACATACTATTTCACAAAATGTTTAGGTTCCAGTAAATATAATCATGTTGAAAAGAATATCATTTTATTAACCAGGCTACCTTTATGTTAGTTTAATGACTTTTTAATCTCCCAAATGTTTACTGAATGGTATCATTTGAACACGACCTAGAAAATATAGTAAACACAATAAATACGGGCAAAAGAAAATGTCGCCAAGTTTTCTATTGAAGAAATAGCTAACATTCTGCTTGTACATGTACTCCTTAAAATCCCTTAAATATTACAAAATATCCCTTACCTGTGAAGACAGGAGGGACCACGAGATCAGCAATTCTATTGTTGGATACTTTTACATTTAAAATATAGCTTGATAAGAAAAACGAAATTACCAGAAAATGCAAAGTCAGTGGAAATTCACTTGATTTCTGGAATTCAAACTTGTAAAGAAATAAGATATTGTCACAGAACTGTTTCTGATACAATCTTTAAAGATGTATTTACCATTTCCCTTATAAGATTCTTACTATCTCTATTATCATGACTTTGCAGTAATACTAGGATCATTGAAACACAAATCAATTTCCAAGACTATTTGCCTAATAGTTGTCATACTGATAATTTTAAAATATTTTAATATGCAATGGTTAAAAACATAAGAAAATGATAATAAATGTTTAGAAAATAGCATTAGCTGACGTTAGCCACTTTCTATTATATAACAGCAAATAATGTAAAACTACAAGGCTATGGAATAAATTACAGTAGAATTTTATACAGAATACACAAATATAACCTTTGAAAAAAGTAAATATTAAGTATTTAAAAGGCAAATTAACAGTGTAGTATTAACAATGTGTACATTGTAATCTGCAGAGTATTATGGTAAATACTGAGTATTTTAAAAGATACACTCAATGGAGAAAAAGTAATCAACAATATCAGTTCACATGCTCTTCTCAGTCTGGAAAAAAATATCTCATGTACTTATATAGATATTTCAGGAGAAAACAAGACTCTTGACTTTGGATTCATTTTCATATCTGTTAAACTATATTTAATTATATTTACTTTTCGAATTATCACTCGCATATGTGCTACAGTGATCAACTCTTATCTTGAATATTCCTTTCTCAATAACTATAAATTATCTAATCTCAATTTCATAGGAGACTCCATAGAAAATACTTTTTTTTCTATGGAAAAAAAAGTAGCTGGGACTACAGGCGCCCGCCCCCACACCCGGCTCCGTAGCCCAGGCTGGAGTGCAGCGGCGCGATATCTGCTCACTGCAAGCTCCGCCTCCCGGGTTCACGCCATTCTCCTGCCTCAGCCTCCGGGGTAGCTGGGACTACAGGCGCCCGCCCCCACACCCGGCTAATTTTTGTAGTTTTAGTAGAGGCGGGGTTTCACCGTGTTAACCAGGATGGTCTCAATCTCCTGACCTTGTGATCCGCCCGCCTCGGTCTCCCAAAGTGCTGGGAATACAGACAGGCCTGAGCCACTGCGCCCAGCCAGGAAAAGAACATTTTTAAAAATCTTCTTCTAAGCCATTTTTTTCAATCAAATATTACAGATTATTTTCTTGACTGATCCAGTTAAAGGAGAGGTTTCTCCTTTAGATATTTCAGTCATGTTTAAGCACCATTGTGTAAACAGAACTTCTTCCTTGAGAAAAAAATTTAGATTTAAAACTGTGTAGTATTTAAAGTGTCTCCAATTAATTCACTAAAAGCCTTTAGAAATACACTAACACAAGAAAATTTAATCTTCATAAGGGTACAAATGTCCTTTATTCCTTACAAAACCCAGAATAAAATTTTAATAAGCTGTTATTTTTCTTCTGTTATCTGTAGAAATTATATAGATATACCAGATTGCAAAAAGAGGAAATGTTGAAGCAATTGTATAAAAATGTATAAATAATTTATGCACATATGTCATTTGATCCTTCAAAAATTCTGTATAAAAATTAATTTATTCTATTATAAGGATAGTAAGAAAGGATACCATGTGCATATAATACACATCTTAGCACTGCCTGTATAATGATTCACAGAGGAAGGTACAACTGCCCTATAAGGGAGTGTGCTAAAATACCCATATTATATATCCTCTTTGGATAGAAAATATGAGAATAGTTCTAGCATATCCCTGAGATAGTAAAAAATTAAATTAATCATTTTTATGCAACTATATTGCATTCATTAATGTCAGATTATCTCACTTAGTGGAAAGGGACAATGAAGCTAAATTTAGGAGCTGTAATCTCAGGCATCCTTTTTATGGCTCTACCTATAGTTGTTTCTATACAACTGGGTGACAAAGAGTCTCACTCTGACCCAGGCTGGAGTGCAGTGGTACAGTCAAGATTCACTGTAGCCTCAGGTTCAAGCCTCCAACCTCAGCCTCCCAAGTAGGTGGGACCACAGGTGTGCACCACCACATCTAGCTAATTTTTTTTTTTTTTTTGTAAAGATAGAGTCTCCCTATATTGTTCAGGCTTATCTTGAACTCCTGGGCTCAAGCAATCCTCCTGTCATGGCCCACAAAAGTGTTGAGATTACAGGCAGGAGCCACAATGCCTGGCCTGATTCATTATCAAATGGAGAAAAATGATAATCTCTCAGGTTATATCTAATTTTAAAATCCAAGATCAAGTGAGGGAAAACTTGGTGGGAGGAAAGTTTCTTTTAACATTAGCCAGTACCCAAGTTAGAAATCTATTTTTTAAAAGGAAAATTAAATTCTAAAACTGAAAAATGCCATGATTGAAATTAAGGATTCAATCGTTGATTTTGACAGTGGCCTAGAATAACAAGATAAAATTCCTGAAGTAAAAGATGGGTAAGAATAAAATATAGATTATGAAACAAAGAGAAAAAGTGATTTAAAAATAGAAATGGCATATAAAAGACAAGGGATATGATGAAAAGATTTAACATACATATACTTATAGTCACAGAAGAATATAAGAGAAAATATGAAGTAGAAGCAGTATTTGAAGGCATACTGCTATATCTTCTCTTAAACTGATAAAATATTATCAACCCACAGATATAAGAAGCTTTCAAAACTGCAAGCGAGATTAAAAACAAAGCAAATTAATACTGGGCACATGATAGTAAAGCTGCTAACAGTGAAAAACAGAGTAAGTATACAAAGTAGCTAGAGAGAAAAAAAGACACACTAATTGAACAATAAACTTGACAGCCATCACTTCAAAAGAAGACCATGGAATGTCATCTTAAAAGTGCTGGCAAAAAATAACTTTCATTCAATACCCAAAACTGTTTCTCAAGTGATAGTAAAATTAAGACATTTCCAGATATATAAAAACTTAAAGGTTGCTTTACTAGCAGGCCACACTAAAGGAAATGTTAACGTCTTCAGAAGGAAAACGATCCCAGAAAGAAACACAAATAGGTGCTAACAAAACAATGATAATAATGTACTGTCTGTCTAGAATACATAATTAATTGAAAGGCATATCAGTAACAAAAATTAGGGTACAAGTAAATGGCATAATGATTCAAGGTCTTAGCATTGCCTGGAAGTAGTAAAAGTATTGATTTAATTGAGGTAATAAGTCAAGGATGTGTGTTAATAAAAGAGGAAGTAAAAGAGGAAGTCAATAAAATAATTTGTAAAAGCGTATATAACTTAAAAAGATAACAGAGGTAGTGACATCAGCAAGATGCTGTTATAGGAATCCCCAGACCCTCCACAGATATAACTCAACAACAATACAAGGACCAACTCAACAACAATTAACTCAACAACAATTAACTCAACAACTCAACAACTAACTCAACAACAATACAAGGACCAATTCCCATGGTGATAAGTGCAGAAACCAGTTAAGAGGATCCTGGGTTCCAAGCAAGTGTAAAACTAGCTGGGCACTTTTCTGGGGCACTTTTCCTATAGTTCCATCCAGCAGCACCATCCCATTCAAACAGGGGGAAACTTCCAGCTCCTGGCTTCTCCCTGAGAAGGGAAAGAGAAAGTAAAGCGCGCATTCAATGTTCTGACTTTTCAGGGGGGCTGTCTTGCATATCTCAGAGCACTGATGGAGCCTGGCATATTCTAAATTCCTGAGGGCAGCTGAGAATAATAAAGAGCTGGGTGGTGGGCTGATGTTCCTCAGGACCTATGACACAGCACACAGAGCACAACTCAGCTCAGCACTCTCTCCCTCATGAAGGAAAGAGAAGAGTAAAATGCATCCAAATTTCCTGAATTTTAGTGGGCAGTCCAAGTTTCTGTCTCACTTGACTCCAGGCACTGATAGGATTCAGCAGAATCTGTAACTGAGGGCTTCTCAGAACCTAAAAGAGCTGAGTGAATACTGCTGCTCCAGAGGGCCCACAGTACAGCACACAGACACCACAGAGAGAAAAAGATTAGAGCTTTAAAAAAAAAAAAAAAAGCTGGCAGATCCCTCTAATTAGGAATTATACACACAAGTCCGTAGAAGATGTATCCACAGAAAAGGTTTGAGAGGTCCCTAGAATCTCTAGCCAGCCTGATTAGTAAAAGATCTTTCCATGTACAAATCCAGGCCATAAAGACTGGGAGAGGTAGCTGGGGTGTTTTTTTGTTTTGTTTTGGTTTGGTTTGGTTTGGTTTTGGTTTTTTGAAATGTATAGATAACAAAACAAGGTAATAAGGAATATGAGAAAATAGGAAACATGGCCCAAATAGTGCATGCACACACACACACACATACACACACACACACACTCCAGAAACCAAACCTAAAGAAATAGAGCTATATGAATTACTTGATAAAGTATTCAAAATAATTGTCATAAAGATGTTCAATGAGCTCAGGAAAATAATGCATAAGCAGAATCAGAATTTCAGCAGATAGAAAATATTTAAAAGAACTAAAAAGAAATTTTGGAACTGAAGAATACAATAATTGAACTGAAAATTTTACAGACATGTTCAACAGCAGACTCAATCAAGTAGAAGAATGAATCAGTGAACTCAAGGACACATCATTTGAAATTATCCAGACGAAGTAGCAAAAAGAACAAGAAATGAAAGCGTAAAGAAAGCCTAAGAAATTGATAGGACATCCTCGAACAGGCTGCTCTACACATTATGACAGTTTTAAAAGAAGAAGCAGTGAGATAAAAGGACAGCTTATTTTTTAAAATTATGTCTGAAAACTTCCCAAATATGAGGAAAGAAATGGACATCAAGATTCAAGAAATAGGCCGGGCGCGGTGGCTCAAGCCTGTAATCCCAGCACTTTGGGAGGCCGAGACGGGCGGATCACGAGGTCAGGGATCGAGACCATCCTGGCTAACATGGTGAAACCCCGTCTCTACTAAAATATACAAAAAACTAGCCGGGCGAGGTGGCGGGCGCCTGTAGTCCCAGCTACTCGGGAGGCTGAGGCAGGAGAATGGCGTGAACCCGGGAGGCGGAGCTTGCAGTGAGCTGAGATCCGGCCACTGCACTCCAGCCTGGGCGACAGAGCGAGACTCCGTCTCAAAAAAAAAAAAAAAAAAAAAAAAAAGATTCAAGAAATATTAAGAATTTAGAAAGCAGCAAAAGAAAAATGACTCATTACATACAAGAGAACACCCCAACTCTACCAGTAGATTTCTCAGTAGAAACCTTGCTATCCAGAAAGGGGTGAGATGTTATACTGAATGTGCTGAAAAGAAAAAGAACTGCCAACCAAGAATACCAAATCCACCGAAGTTTTTCTTCAAAAATGAAAAAGCGATAAAGACCTTCCCAGTTAAACAAAAGCTGAAGGTGATCACAATTAGACCTGCCTTACAAGAAATGTTAAGAGGGAGTCTTTCTAGTTAAAATTAGGGGATGCTAAACAGAAATACAAAGCTCACTAGTAAAGATAAATATATAGACAAAAACAGAATACTATAATACTGTAATGGTGGTACATAAGTCACTTTAAAATCTGATATTTTAAAATCTGGTTAAAACATGAAAGTACAGAAAAACTAACTATAAAAGAATGTTAATGTATACACAATATAAAAAGATGTATTTATGACATCAATAATATAAAATTTGTGTGGGGAGAAGTAAAAGTAATGAGTTTTGTTTTGTGATTGAAGTAAAGATGCTATCATTTTAAAATAGATTTTTATAAGAGTTTTAAAATGTAAGCCCCATGGTAACCACAAAGAAAATACTTATGGAAGATATACAAATGAAAACAGGAAAGGAACAAAAACATAGCATTACAAATCTCAATAAAACACAAAGGGAGACAGTAACAGAAGGAAAGAGGAGCAAAAAGTCTACAAGCTGCAAACAACAATTAACAAAGTGGCAACAGTAAGTCATGCCCTATCAATAATTGCTTTAAATAAAAATAGAATAAACTCCCTCAATCAAAAGATACAAAGTGGCTGAACTGATTTTTTTAAAGACCCAATCACATGCTAACTACAAGAGATTTACTTTAGATTTAAAGACCTAGATAGGCTGAAAGTTAAAAGGATATTTTAAAAATTTCATGCAAATTACAACCAAAAGAGTGCAAATGTGAAAAGAGCTACTACATCAGACAAAATAGTCTTTAAGTCAAAAAGTGTCATAAGAGACAAAGAAGAACATTATATAGTGATAAAAGGTCAATTCACCAGAAAGACATAGCAATTATAAATATATATGCACCCAACATTAAAACACCTAAATATATGAGGCAAACATTCACAGAAATGGAGAAATAGATTGCAATACAATACAGTCAAGTGTTGTATAACAACGTTTCAACCAATAACAGACTACATGTACAAGAGTAGTCCCATAAGATTATAATGAAGCTGAAAAATTCCTATCACCTAGTGATGATGTAGCAGTCATAATGTTGTAGCACATTACTCACATGTTTGTGATGACATTGGTGTAAACAAACCTATTGCACTGCCAGTCATATAAAAGTGCAAGATAGCACATACAATTATGTACTGTTATATACAGTACATAATACTTGATATAGATAATAAATGTTGCTGCTTTATGTATTTACTATACTTTTTAGTAGTATTTTACAATGTACTCTTTCTACTTATTAAAAAAATACATTAACTAAAAAAAAAAAATTCACCATAAAACAGCCTGAGGCAAGTCTTTAGAGAGGTATTCCAGAAGAAGACATTGTTATCATAGGAGATGAGAGCATCACATGTGTAATTATCCCAGAACACCTTCCAGTGGACAAGATATGGAGGTGAAAACGATATTGATGATTCTGACCCAATACAGTACTAGGCTAGTATGGGTGTTTATATCTTCATTTTTAACAACAACAACAACAAAAAACTAAGTAAAAGTGAAAAAAATAAAAAAAAATTCAAAATCAAAAAAAGCTTGTAAAATAAGGATATAAAGAGAAAATATTTTTGTACAGCTGTACAATGTGTTTGTGTTTTAAGCTAAGTGTTATTGCAAAAGAGTCAAAAGGTTTAAAAATTTTAAGTTTATAAAGTTAAAAAGTTGCAGTAAGCTAAGGTTAATTTATTACTGAAGAAAGAAAAAAAATTGAGACAGAGTCTCACACTGTTGCTCAGGCTGGAGTACAGTGGCATGACCATGGCTCACTGTAGCCTTGACCTGCTCAACTCAAGGATCCTCCCACCTCAGCCTCCTGAGTAGTTGGAACTACAGGTGTGTGTCACCACAGCTAGCTAATTTTTAAAAATTATTTTCTAGAGACAGGGTCTCACTATATTGCCCAGGTTGGTCTTGAACTCCTGGGCTTAAGTGAGCCTCCTTCCTCAGCTTCCCAAAGTGCTGAGATTACAGGCATGAGCCACCATGACCAGCCTATAAAAAGAAAATTTTTGATAAATTGAGTGTAGCCTAAATGTATAGTGTTTTAAAGTCTACATTAGTGCACAGTAATGTCCTGGGCCTTCACATTCACTCACCATTCACTCTTTGACTCACCCAGAGAAATTTCCAGCTCTGCAACTTCCATTCATAGGGTAAGTACCCTATTCAGGTGTACCATTTTAAAAATCTATACAATGGTTTTACTGTACCTTTTAGATGTTTAGATATGTTTAGGTATACAAATACTTACCATTGTATTACAATTCCCTATAGTATTCAGTACAGTTAACATATGTACGGGTTTGTAGCCTAGAAGCAATAGATCATGTAGCCTAGGCTATATGATCCAGATTTGTGTAAATATTTAAGTACACTCTCATGTTTGCACAGTGATGAATTCCTAGAATGATACAATTCTCAGAATGTATTTCCATCAATAAGTGATATGACTGTAGTAGGAGATTTTGGTACCCTACTTTCAATAAGGAATAGAACATTCAGACAGAAAATCAGTAAGGAAGCAGAGGACTTGAACACTATAGCTGAAATGGAACTGACAGACATATACAGAAAATTCCACCCAACAGAAGCAAATACACAGTCTTCTCAAACATACTCAGAGCATTTTCCAGGATAAATCACACGTCAGGTCACAAAACAAGTCTTAACAAATTCAAGAAGGTTGAAATCTTACTGAATATCTTTTCTGACCACAGTGGAATAAAACTGGAAATCAATAGTGGAATTAAAACTGGAAAATCTGCAAATACGTAGAAATTAAACAACAGAATTTTGAATGACTAGTAGGTCAAAGGGGAAATCAAAAGATAAATTAGAAAATATGTTAAGATAAACAAAAATGAAAACACAACACATCAGAACTTACAGGATACAATAAAAGCAGTACTAAGAAGGAAGATTAAGCTGGGCAAGCTCAGTGGCTCACGCCTGTAATTCCAGTGCTTAGGGAAGCCAAGGCACAAGGATCACTTACACGGAGCTATGATCGTGCCTCTGTATTTCAGCCTGGGCAACACAGCAAGACCTTGTCTCTTAAAAATGAAAACAAAACAAAGAAGGGAGTTGTAAATGCCTACACTAAAAATGAAGAAAGAAGAAAGATCTCAAATAAAAAACAACTCAAGCAACTAGAAAAAAAAGGACAAATGAGGAAGCCCAAAGCAAAGGGAGGAAATACTATAATAAAGATTAGAGCAAAAATAAATGGAAAAAAAGTTTAAATTAAGTTTTTAAACTTAGTTGAATTTTTGAAAAAACAACAAATTTGACAAGCCCTTAGCTAAACTAAGAAAAAAACAAAGAGACTGGAAGTCAGAAACAAAGAAGGTGGCATTACAACTGATGCCACAATTATAAGAGGCTATTAAAATTATATACCAACAAATTAAATAACCTAGAAGAAACTGATTAATTCCTAGAAATATACAAACTACCAAGACATAATCATGAAGCAATAAAAATTCTAAACAAAATGATAACTAGTAAGGAGATTGAATCAGTAATGCAAACCTCCTAACAAAAAATAAAAATAAAAAAAGACCAGATGTCTTTCCTGGCTAATTCTACCAAACTTTTAAAGAAGAATCAATGTTATTTTTTCTCAAACTCTTCAAAA
Organism: Macaca nemestrina; assembly: GCF_043159975.1. NCBI lineage: Eukaryota > Metazoa > Chordata > Mammalia > Primates > Cercopithecidae > Macaca > Macaca nemestrina. Next base: position 39,636,326 of record NC_092130.1, read on the forward strand.
AAAAAAAATTGAAGGAGAGGGAACACTTTCAAACTCATTTTAAAAGTCCAACAAAAAATGGTAGTAAAAAATAAATCTTCAAAAGAAACTACAATCAGAGTGAACAGACAACCTACAGAATGGGAGAAAAGTTTTGCAATCTACCCATCTGACAAAGGGCTAATATCCAGAATCTACAAAGAACTTAAACACATTTACAAGAAAAAACCAAACAACCCCATCAAAAAGTGGGCAAAGGATATGAACAGACACTTCTCAAAAGAAGACATTTATGCAACCAACAGACACATGAAGAAATGCTCATCATCACTGGTCATCAGAGAAATGCAAATCAAAACCACAATGAGATACTATCTCATGCCAGTTAGAATGGCGATCATTAAAAAGTCAGGAAACAACAGGTGCTGGAGACGATGTGGAGAAATAGTAATGCTTTTACACTGTTGGTGGGAATGTAAACTAGTTCAACCATTGTGGAAGACAGTGTGGTGATTCCTCAAGGATCTAGAACTAGAAATACCATTTGACCCAGAGATCCCATTACTGGGTATATATCCAAAGGATTATAAATCATGCTACTATAAAGACACATGCACACATATGTTTATTGCAGCACTATTCACAATAGCAAAGACTTGGAATCAACCCAAATGTCCATCAGTGATAGACTGGATTAAGAAAATGTGGCATATATACACCATGGACTACTATGCAGCCATCAAAAAGGATGAGTTTGTGTCCTTTGTAGGGACATGGATGCAGCTGGAAACCATCATTCTTAGCAAACTATCACAAGGACAGAAAACCAAACACCGCATGTTCTCACTCATAGGTGGGAAATGAACAATGAGAACACTTGGACACAGGGTGGGGAACATCATACACCAGGGCCTGTTGAGGTGTGGGGGATTGGGGGAGGGATAGCATTAGGAGAAATACCTAATGTAAATGATGAGTTGATGGGTGCAGCAAACCAACATGGCACACATGTATACCTATGTAACAAACCTGCACATTGTGCACATGTACCCTAAAACTTAAAGTATAATAAAAATAAGAAGAAATAAAAATAAATATTTATCCCTACCTCACAACAATGATAAAAATATGTGTATTCCAAATGGATTATAGATGCAATGTAAACAATGAAATAAAATATACCACAGAGAATTATCTTTATGAAATAGGATCAGAAGCAAAAACTGATAAATTGATTTTAACCAAAATTACAACTTTCTATTCACCAAAAGACAACTAGAATTAAAAACAAGCCATGAGGTTGAAAACTACTTAAAAAAAGGAGTTATGTTCAGAATATAAGATTTGTTTAAGTAATAAGAAAAACACAAGATAAAGAAAGAAAGAAAGTTTTATGGAAGCAAAAAAGAAGAGAAAAAAGAAAAGTAAAACAACAGACTAGAGAAATAGGAGATTTGAACAGCTATTGCACAAAATAAGGTATAAAAATTGCCAAAATAAAATAGAAAGGTACTCAACTTCATTTAAACATAAAATAATTTCAAAATGAGATTACAAAACTTGCCCAGTAAAATGGCTAACATGAAAATAACCTGACAAATGTAGAGATGATGTGGAGTAGCAGAAAGCCTTATACACTACTAGGAATGTAAATAGGTAAAAACATCTTGGAAAATTGGTTGGTGTTAGCTACAAAAGACAAAGATACACACATATTCTGTGACCCACAAACACAACTCTTGGGAAAAACCTAAGAGAAATCTGTGTACATGGGCATCAAAGAAATGTGCAATATATTTATGATGGCATTATTTGAAATAGACATTGAGGCACAATGCAAATTCCTGAACAGTAGAATAAATAATATATAGTATATTTATGAAATAGTACTAGAAATAGAATTAAATGAACTACAACTACATGTAACAACATGGATAATTTCACAAACAATGAGTGATAAATATAAATAACACACAAATGCACAGACAATACACGTTGTGCAATTCCAATTAGAATACGTTCCCAAAACAGGCCCAGAATAAACACAGATATAAAAGGCAAATGTGCAGTTACACTGGAGGAAAAACAAGGGAAGTGATTTGGCAAGTGCATGTGAGGGGCTTCAGCGATGGAGGCAATAGATGTTTTCACTTTCATACAATTTATGGAGCTTTATTATTTCAGCCTCTGCACATTTGTTTATGTGTTATAGGTTAAATAATAGTAAAATGTTTTCTAAATGTTCGTATTACCAAAAATAAAGAAGGTGAATACAGTGAAAATTTACTAGAAATTACAGTCCTGTTAATATGCATTGAATAATGCAGCATACAATGAAGGAAGGCAATATATATTGCTTTGATGTCCTGTAATTCCAAAAGACTTTAGTTAAAATGGATATGTAAAAAGAGGTAAAATTTTAACCCAGGGAAATTTGATTCTTAGAAATAAATTTACGAAGAAGTTGATAGAGAAAAACAATACGAAAATTAAACAAAAGGATGTTATACACTAACCTTTGCAAAGGATTCCTCAGTTGTCTGCAGTTGATCTTCTCTGTCCCTAGAGTTAGGTAAACTGGGGCTGAAGGCCATGAGGTCGGTCTTGGGTGGGCCCTCACCAGAGCACACCCTCGGCCTCCTCTGCTGCGAGTATGACCAGCTCCCCACCGCGCTGGAGCACACCAGTGTGGGCTTGCCCGGAGCGCATGCGCCCTCGGTGGGCGGTGCCGAGCAACGCAGCGCGGTGTACAGCAGCAGCGTGAGCACCAAAAGGCTGGACACCGCGCAGATGGCGATTATCAGGTACACGTTGACATCCACCAGCGCAGCCTCGGGACCCACAGCGCCCGACAACGCCCGTGAGGAGGCCTTTGGCGCCTGTCCACTCTCCACAAGTGACACCAGCACGGTGGCCGTGGCCGTCAGTGCGGGCTTGCCGTGATCCTTCACCAGTACCAGTAGGCGGTGGCGCGGAGCGTCCGCTTCGTCCAGGACACGCGTCGTGCTGATCTCGCCCGTGTACAGCCCCACGCGGAACGGGATGCGCATGCCACCAGTCCCCGGCTGCAGCTCGTACGAAAGCCACGCGTTGTAGCCTGAGTCAGCATCCACCGCGCGCACCTTTGCCACCACGTGGCCCGCACCCACCGACCATGGCACCAGCTCGTTCACTGAGCCACCGATGCCACCCGCCCGAGGCGCTAGCAGTGCTGGCGCGTTGTCGTTCTCGTCCAGCACGAACACCTGCAGCGTCACGTTGCTGCCCAGAGATGGCACGCCCGCGTCGCGCGCGCTCACCTGGAACTGCAGCAGCCCCAGCTCCTCGTGGTCCAGCGGTTGCAGCGCGTACACCTTGCCGCTCTCCGCGTGCACCGACACGTAGCTCGACAGCGCGCGCTCGCCCACCCGCTGCTCCACCAGCGAGTAGGACACCAGCGCGTTCTCCTGCGCGTCCGCGTCCCGCGCAGACACAGTGAAGATGTGGCAGCCCGGCGGGTTGTTCTCTTTCACGAACACTGTGTACTCGGGCTGCGCGAACGCTGGCGCGTTGTCGTTCACGTCGGCCACCTCCACAGAAACACTGGCTGTGGCCCACAGCGAAGGCGAGCCCCCGTCCCGCGCGGTCACCACCAGCTCATAGGCCGACACGCTCTCGCGGTCCAGGGCACTGTCCAGCACCAACGAGTAGTAATTCTTGAAGGTGGACACCAGCTTGAAAGGGACGTGGGACGTCAAGGAGCAGGTGACCAGCCCATTGACACCCATGTCTTTGTCGGACACGCTGATCAGGGCGATGACTGTGCCCAGTGGAGCGTCCTCTCTAATTGGAAGTGATAAAGACTTGAATTCCAAATCTGGGACATGATCGTTGTTGTCTTCTACTTCCACAATAACTCTACAATGGCCAGAAAGTGGGAGCTGTCCCATATCAATGCCCTCTACAATAATTTCATAGGATTTGCTTTCTTCAAAATCAATATATCCCTTTACAATAATTTGTCCAGTAATTGGATCTATGTGAAACTTGGATTTCACATTTGGCGAAACATCATTTGAGAATGAATAAACAATGTCCCCATTCAATCCTTCGTCTAAATCTGAGGCGTTAAGTTTAATTACCAGTGTTCCATTAGGAACATTTTCTGGTAATCTCACCTTATAAAGGGTTCTGTCAAAAGCTGGGGCATTGTCATTGGCATCCAGTACTGTGATGAGTAACTGAATAGTGCCAGTCAACTCGGGTTTGCCTCCATCAGTGGCTGTGAGCACTAAAAATATCTCCGGAGCTTCTTCTCTGTCTAAAGATTTCCATAGTATAAGCCCAAGACCTTTTACCAGCTCATCATCAGATGGTTTTTCCAGAGAAAAGTATTCATTTGGGCTCAGTCTGTAAGTGAGCAGGGCGTTCTCCCCGATATCGGCATCCGAGGCGCCCTCTAGTGGAAACCGAGAGTCAAGCGGCCTGGATTCCGCTATGGACAGGTTCTTTTGTGTTGCTGGGAACACCGGCGGGTTATCGTTAATGTCCCTCACCTCCACGTCCACATGGAAAACCTGCAGCGGCCCGTCCACGATCACCTCCAGGTGGATGCTACACTCCGAGTTCCACCCACACAGCTCCTCGCGGTCGATCCGAGAATTCACAAACAAAATGCCATTCTGCAGATTTACCTCCAGAAGATCTCCGCGGCTCTTGGACGCCACCCGGAACAGGCGCGGCACTAGCTCCGCCAGCTCCAGCCCCAGGTCCTGTGCGATGCGGCCCACGAAGGTGCCGTGTTTGGCCTCCTCGGAGACCGAGTAGTGTAGCTGACCGTTCCCTGCCTCCCAGGTTGCGAGGAGAAGAAGCAAGAGCAGCAGACGCCGGGATTCCTGGCCGCTTCCCCAGGAAAACTCCATCTTTAGTGCACAGTGTTTTGTTCTGATTAAATATCGTTTCTCAAAGTCAAGAGAAATCTTTTGATCGGTCGGTCAAGTGCAGCTGCATCCTCCATATTTCAGACTCCAAAGAATGCATATAGTTCCTTCCCTGAAGAATAGAAGGAATTTTCCCCTCTTCTTTCTTCTCTCATGTATTTTGTGGTAAAGAGCGACATCATGTGGCTCCAAACCGTAAGTAGCAATTGTGGAAATCCACACACACTCTACTATAAACTACTTGGTTTTATTTATTCTTTCAGCCGTTTTGGAAAATAGGAATACATTTTGTACTATTGTGGTACACATTGTACCACTGATTGATTGAGTGTGGTCCTTAGTTTCACCATAGGGGCACCTTTTACTTCAGTAGAAATAATTTTTTCAACACAGGCTTTAAGTATTACAGAGACCTAACTACACACTTTGTAAACATGTAACCGTAAAGTGTTGATTACAAAAATTCATTAAAGATTCCTGTATTCCCAAGAATTCCAGGGTTGATAACACCCTCTTCGCCCTAGTATTTTTGGTGTTGTAGACTTAAGGGGACTGGTCTCTAGGGAACTTCTAGTCCCAAGAACAAGCTATTGAAAGGGAAATTTTCAGATGTTTTATAAAAGAATCAAAGACCATCAGCATTTAATTAAATGTCTTCCTTGAGTCATGTCAGGGCTGAAAGTGCAAGGAAGCAGGAAGTTACAGCAAATAGCTTGCATGGAAAAGCATTCCAAATAATTTTATTCATTGGAACTCATTTGCTCCCATGAGCGAGGCTGGTATTCTCATTTTGACTCTTACAGTTTATAAGTACTTGCTTGTTCTTCAGTAGGTAATGTGCCTAAGCTTCTATTTTCTCCTATAGTGCTTATATATTTTAGCCAAACTGAATATTTCCTGCTTCCAATAACATTTTTCAATAAACAAACATGTTCATTTTGTTCTGTCTACAAGTAATCCACATCATTTCTAAACTCTTCTAAAGCCAATTTTTATAACCACTTAAAAGTTCCCTGACCCATGAAGAATGTCATGATTAAACCAATTAAACAGGTATTTTTTCTTCTTTTACAAACTGCAGCACCACGGTGGAATCGTGTGGGCCATTTATTACATTAATTTATCTCATAAGCATTTGAGTATGTGTGTCCTTTTTTGGAATATATATTTTAAAGGGAATAGTTGTATCTTAATTGTTTAATAGCTCAAAGGGACTTACTTAATATTTGCTAAATATTTACCCTGTGGAAAAGATTTGGTTTCCTTCCATTTCCTAATAAAATGCATTAATTTAAGGTGATCGCATAGCTAGTTGGGAAAATGTGGTGTTTCGGCAGCCTGTATAATTTTCTAAAGACACAAAAAAAGTCTCTAGACATTTCCCCAATTAAGATGTATTTCAAGTTCCATGTTGAAAACTTGGGTTTTAGCTTAATTTTTATTCTAATTCTTGGTAATCACGATCTTTGAATCATCCTGGGTATTAATGGGGAATGAAGACTTCCCAATAAATAAACCACAATACATTTATTCTTACATAAAGAAATTTAATATATAAAGACATAATGGTAGCTATTTAAAAACTTTCTTTGCCTCCTGTATTCATAAAGTTCTTCTCATCCTGTTTGTCTAAACAAAAAATCAATCTAGTGAAAATAGCTTTATGCTCCCTCTCTATCGAAGAGCTACATTCACACAAACACACACACACAAATCAAAACAACAACAACAAAAAAACCCACCAACTTTCTGAATCAAACAGAAACCAGAGTACTTTCACTATTTGGGGACCCAAACTAGATTTTTACAAAATTATCATTGACATCAAGCACATTGGAAAAAAAGAGGAAGAATTCCATTTTCACACATTTCATTTGTAATATTTTCATTTGCCAGGTATTTTAATGTACAGATGGGGAATGCAGCAGAATAGAAAAGGATGTTTATTTGGTAGCTATTCAATATTTATTTGGCATAGCATCAATATATCTGCGAAACAAAAATTCCAAAGTCTTCAAAATGTCTTTGCCAAGAGTCTTGTTAGACAAGAATTTCAAGAGGCAAGCTGGATTTGAAGATTGAAGTTCCATATCTGGGAGGACAAGTACTTTGGCTGACTCTATTATATTCAAGAAGCTGATAACATAACTAAATTTTTTAAATATTGACCTGAGTTGGACACACTATGGCTACTACTTCATGGACAAGGGAGCAACAAAGGATAGTGGCAAAAAAGGAAATAAAGAAAATGAAAGTCGGGAGAAGGAGAGGAGTCAAGAAAAGTATCTATTTTACATGTTAGACCTCTCACACTGTCAATGAGTATTGACCAGGTTTCAGCTGGTTACTATTTCTCTCCAGTGGTAGGGAAACTTAAATGGGAGTCCAACTAATTGCTAGAGGAGATAACCAAATGTGTGGGGGGAGTGATTAGAAAAAAGTCTAACTTCAATTTTATTTGGTTCTGGTTATTTGGAGTTTTCTACTTACTGCATGGCACACATTAATAGGTAGGATGCTATTCAGAGAAGGTAACCAGTAATAACATTAAAACATTGGCTTATCAAACTTATTTCATATTGACATCCTTAGTATGGTATGTAAAAGACACTAATGAATAAAAAGTTTTGCTAGTAGGGATAGTTTTAAAATTAGATACCATAATTATTTTCAAGATATTGTTCAGATTGAAAATTATTTTTAACAAGGTTTAAAACATTCTTTTAAAATGAATATATAAATATACTACAGAGCTATTAAATTTTCACTTCATATTGATATTTGAGTTATTAGTAATAAATAAATTTGAACACATAATACAGTAGTATTATTAAAGTAGTATTAAATAAAGTAGTGATAAACTAAAGATGAACAAAAATACAATTCTAAATGCAATTGTTATTCTCGATTTTTCTCCCAACTGGGAAATCAACAAACAATAAACAGTATTGCCAAATAAGAGCACAAGGCCTAAAATGAATCACATTCAAGTGAAAAAGAAGGATTGACACTCCAAACAAATGAATAAGAGAATAAAAGAGGTTCCGTAAAAGACAATAGGTGTAATGATCTAATTTTTGAAACTGAAGGTGGAAAAGCATAATCAATAGGGAATTATAAGCATTTAGATGAACTCATAAAATGAGCAAGTAACATTCGTACTAACAGGTAGTAGGAAGTCCAAATGAAAAGTGGCAAAAGATATTGAGGAAGCATTGTGTAGGGAGGGATAAGTATAAAACGAGTCGAAATCAAATTCTCTAAATAATGAAACTCATCTAGAAAAAATATTTGTCTTATACCCAGGCATTTAGCAATAAAATAATCCTACTACTGCACCTGCTAACAAACAAAATTACAAGTGTGGATCTCATGACTTACTGCTGATTTGGTTCAAAAATTAGCAACAAAAATCTTAGCATTTTAACCACAAAACCAAAAAACTGGAAAAGTCTAATTATGAATCACATAATTCATACTTAACTATTAACGTATTTCCAAAATAGTGGAAACATTGAGGAATGAAAAAGACATTTTGGAAAGAATAAATAAAAATTACTCACTTTGACTGAGTGATCAACGTCCACATCCTGTTTCTCCTCTCTATCCCGGCTAATTGGACAAGGAGAAAGGCTAGGGCTAAAAGCCATGAGGTCGGTCTTGGGCAACTCCTCTCCAGAGCACACCCTCTGCTGCCTCTGCTGCGAGTATGACCAGCTCCCCACCGCGCTGGAGCACACCAGCGTGGGCTTGCCCGGCCCACACGCGCCTTCGGTTGGCGGCGCAGAGCACCTCAGAGCAGTATATAGCAGCAGTGTGAGCACCAACAGACTAGACACTGCGCAGACGGCGATGATCAAGTACACGTTGACATCCACCAGTGCAGCCTCAGGGCCGGTGGTGCCAGCGGACGCCCGGGACGAGGCCTTGGGTGCCTGGCCACTCTCCACCAGCGACACCAGCACAGTAGCTGTGGCGGTCAATGAGGGTTCACCGTGGTCCTTCACCAGCACCAGTAGGCGGTGGCGCGCGGCATCCACCTCGTCCAGGGCACGCGTCGTGCTGATCTCGCCCGTGTACAGCCCCACGCGGAACGGCATGCGCGCGCCACCAGTCCCCGGCTGCAGCTCGTACGAAAGCCACGCGTTGTAGCCTGAGTCAGCATCCACTGCACGCACCTTCGCTACCACGTGGCCCGCACCCACTGACCGCGGCACTAGCTCACTCACTGCACCACCGATGCCACCCACCCGAGGCGTCAGCAGTGCTGGCGCGTTGTCGTTCTCGTCCAGCACGAACACCTGCAGCGTCACGTTGCTGCCCAGAGATGGCACGCCCGCGTCGCGCGCGCTCACCTGGAACTGCAGCAGCTCCAGTTCCTCGCGGTCCAGCGGTTGCAGTGCGTACACCTTGCCGCTCTCCGCGTGCACCGACACGTAGCTCGACAGCGCGCGCTCGCCCACCCGCCGCTCCACCAGCGAGTAGGACACCAGCGCGTTCTCCTGCGCGTCCGCGTCCCACGCAGACACCGTGAAGATGTGGCAGCCCGGCGGGTTGTTCTCCCTCACGAACACTGTGTACTCGGACTGCGCGAACGCTGGCGCGTTGTCGTTCACGTCGGCCACCTCCACAGACACGCTGGCCGTGGCCCACAGTGAAGGCGAGCCCCCGTCCCGCGCGGTCACCACCAGCTCATAGGCCGACACGCTCTCGCGGTCCAGGGCGCTGTCCAGCACCAAAGAGTAGTAATTCTTGTAGGTGGACACCAGCTTGAAGGGGACGTGGGGCGTCAGGGAGCAGGTGACCTGTCCATTGACACCTGAGTCACGGTCAGACACACTGATCAGGGCGATGACTGTGCTAACTGGCGAGTCTTCTAATACAGGTAAAGATAGTGATTTAATAACTAACTCAGGTAAATTATCATTGATGTCCACAATTTCGAGTAGAACCGTGCAGTGATCTGACATTGGAGGATTTCCTTTATCCGTGGCTTCTACCTGGATTTCATATGACTTACTTTCCTCGAAATCTATGTTACCCTTTACACTGATTTGTCCATTGACTGGATCTAAATGGAATTTTGACAGAATATCTGTTGACATGTCCGTATTGAAAGAATATACGATATCCTTATTTACTCCTTCATCCAAATCTGTGGCGTTAACAGTCACCACTAGGGTACCATTTGGTGCATTTTCGAATAATCTGACTTTATAGATCGTCCTCTCAAACGCTGGGGCGTTGTCGTTTACATCTAAAACAGTGATCTTTAGTTGAGTCGTGCCAGTGAGCTCAGGTTTCCCACCATCAATTGCTGTTATTAGTAAATAATGCTTAGGAGTGTCCTCTCGATTTAAATTTTTTTTCAACACGAGTCCAAGGGATTTAATTTCCTCATCATTTCTTTTAACGTTCAAGGTAAAATATTCAGTGGAATCAAGACTGTAAGTCAACAACGAATTTGTTCCGATATCTGCATCTGATGCGCCCTCTAGCGAAAACCGAGAGCCAGGCTGTCGGGATTCGGAAATAAACAGATTCTTTACAGCCATTGGAAAAACTGGCGCGTTGTCATTAATGTCCTTCACTTCCACGTCCACATGGAAAACCTGCAGCGGCCTGTCCACTATCACCTCCAGGTGGATGCTACACTCCGAGCTCCACCCGCACAGCTCCTCGCGGTCGATCCGAGAATTCACAAACAAAATGCCATTCTGCAGATTTACCTCCAGAAGGTCCCCGTGTGTTTTGGATGCCACCCGGAACAGGCGCGGCACCAGCTCCGCCAGCTCCAGCCCCAGGTCCTGCGCGATGCGGCCCACGAAGGTGCCGTGTTTGGCCTCCTCGGGGACGGAGTAGTGGAGCTGGCCACTCCCCACCTCCCAGGCTGCGAGGAGCAGAAGAGAAAGCAGCAGGCACTGGGCTCCAGGATCTTCTCGCCAGGAGAATATTGCAAGCATTTTCCAAATATTAGATTGCCTTTACATTGATCCAAACTTTAAAAATAATTCGAGTTCCCTATCTTCATTTCTTAAACTCCTCGGTGTTAAATTTTAGAGAGGATGAAGCAAAGCAGTATCTGAATACGTAATGCACGCTGTCTTTTATGGAGAAAGACTTTGTGGTGGACAGCGACATCATGTGGCTAAATGTGTAAGTATTAAATATGTAAATATATCTTCTTTTCCTTGTATGTCGTTTGAACGTTCCCAAAATTTGTAGTTTCAGTTGTAATATCCTTCGGTCACTCCTCAAAGTCCTTATATTTTACCTAAATATTTCCTTAGAACTTTTATACTAATTCACTATCAATTGTGCTAATTCACGACATACAGTAAAATACTGTGATTCCTGTTTTAACAGTGGACATCTATTGGAAATGTTTCCCACGTGACAGCCACTTTTCTACTTGTCTTAATGGAATTATCCCGTTAAACTCTCACAATCCTCTGAAATAAGTTTTAATATTATTCACTTTTTATAAACACATAGAGGTTAAGTAAAACAATATTAACTGTTGGTACGATGGGATTTCAATCTGATTCAAGACAACTTACCATTAACCTCTTTACCTCCCAAGCTACATTTTACAGAAAAATCAGATCCTTTCAGATTTATGATCATCAAAACATTGAGACATTTAAGTATTTAAAAGTGTGTGTGTGCTGTGTATATTAAAACATACATGTATCTATTTTATATTATTACAGCAACTGTTAATTTTTTAAAATATGTACATTTATGGTTTTTTTATTTGTAGAATGTCTATAATTCCCTCCCATGCCCCTTTTTCAAGAACTACGGCCTCATCAACTATCTTGACTGTTACTACATAAAGATTTCAGAAGTCAGTCCTTTACAGAGAAATTCAAACAGGAAATTTGTTTCCTATTGTGGGAATGTGATTTGTATATTTGCTACATTCATATCACATCAATTAAGAATATATTAGGTTTAATTTTCTCCACACTCTTTATGTATTTGAATTTACCTGTATATACTAAAATGTTAACAATATAAAATAATTATGTTTTTGATGATCTCCACTCCTGATGAATTTCTAGATTCCAGCTTCTTTAAAAGTTGTTACTTGAAAGAATTGATGATTTAACCATCAGTGAAGGGAGAAAAGTAACCTAGGAACATAAGCCAGTATTTATTCAACATATTTAACACTAAGTAATAAAACATTCTAAAGATCTCTGTGAATTCAGTGAGAAGCATGAATTCTCTCAGCATTTGGAAGTGGGGCAAAGAAAATTCATGGAAAGAGGTCAAATTTAGAGAAATAAAAGAATGTACAAATTTTTGCTTATAGCCAGACCATTTCAAAATAAAATCAAACATGTGATTTAAATATTTGGGGGAAAAGTTTTCATTTCAGCTTTTGTTTCCTGTGTACTCATTAAATGGAAGCCAGGACTGCAACTTACTCAGATTTTATTATTCATATTTAGAATAGGATAAATTATCAATTGTTGTTTTTGTGAATAAATAAATTAATATTTTGAATTAATTTTTTCAAGCAAGATCAATAAAAATGTAAGTTAAATTAATGATATTTGTTAATATCAAACTTACATAATTTCTAACTGATTCTATTGTGCTATATTATGAAGTAAGTAAACATTTAAGAATTATTTCTGAAAAGCATGGAACTAAGAAATAATTATAGCTATTAATATTCCAGTTACCACTTTGCTGAATTTTGAAAGATGGTAGCTAGTTTGAAAATGAGAGATAAACTTAAAATTTTTTAATTTCATGGACTTTATATTAATGAGATGTCTTTGACAACTTATTGTAATACTATGCTTTTCAGTACCTTTAAGAGTTATATTCATTGCGAAATGGGATGTCACATGGGAATTTATAACAGAGTAGACTCCATACTGATTATTAAGAGATAAAGGTAATATTAAAGGAAATACGATTTTAAAAGATTGAGCCATTTTGTAGATAAAGTATCAGTGAATAGTTTCTACTACTACCTAGACATCTCTTAGACAACCAAGAAAAAAATGTAAATAAGAATTAAAAAAAAAAAACTTATAGAGCAACAGATTGTGATTCCTGGAGATCTGGACATATGTGAATATAATTTTAAAAGCGTATCATTTACGCTTTTAACATAGTGGTCAAGTAACTTGGAAATGGATATTCTGACCTAACTATGGAATGGCTAAAGGTAAGATCACTAATGGAAGTTATTTCTATGATTTATCAATATACACGTATATTTAGAATAAACAGCAAATAACTAAGAACCAAGCAGTAGAGGACTGTTTAAGACAGTTATTTTATTGCAATACATCTTCCTTTGGTTGGAAAAGCTAAAAAAATTCTTTCCAAGGGTAGCATTTACTTGTAGAGTTCAGTGTTTTAATTACCCAAAATAAATGTTTCAAATGAAAATGTAGTCATCCAAGACCAGGCCTCACCTTTTGGAAAAATTCCAATTCCATTAGGAATATGGATGCTTCCAGGTAAAATTGAGTGAGCTCACATTAACAGAAAATGTATTCCCACGCATAGAATTAGACGCCAGAAAAAGGTAGTCATTCTCTGCAGTGGGAGGCCTGCACACATTGGCCTAATGATAATGATACTGAAAGGATGATTTATCAACCGTTAACATAAAGACTGGGTAGTCTCCACTTAAATGAAGAAAAAGTCCCACCACCTGAACAACCCCAGTGTGATTTTTAAATGTTAAGATTTTCAAATTAAACAAAATAGAGAGGGTCTCTTTTCTCAATACTCTCTATTTTTGCCTGATAACTCAAAAATTTTATCAGTGTGAAATCTTTATACCAAATAATGGGTTATTTTACTTATAAAAAACATACTTAAGATTAGCAATTATTCCTAAGTGCTGTCATTTTGTTGTAACAACCTGTGCTACATACTTTTGGAAATTCTGGCATTAAAATATCCACTCAGTCTACTTTCAAATACAAATAAAAAGGTCAGGTGCGGTGGCTCACTCCTGTAATCCCAGTACTTTGGGAAGCCTAGGAGGGTGGATCACTTGAGGCCAGGAGTTTGAGATCAGCCTGGCCAACATGGTGAAACCCCGTCTCTACTAAAAAGAAAAAAAAAAAGCCGGGTGTGGTGGTGGGCTCCTGTAATCCCAGTTACTCAGGAGGCTGTGAGGCAGGAGAATCACTTGAACCCAGGAGGCAGAGGTTGCAGTGAGCTGAGATCACACCACTGCACTCCAGCCTGGGTGACAAAGCAAGACTCTGTCTCAACAACAACAACAACAACAACTAAAGAAAAAAGAAAAATATAGAAAAAAATATAACTTATTAACTATTACATAGACAAGGGCATTGTTGATCCAAAGCTAGTTTGAAAATCTAAGAAATGTCCAGGATATAGGTTATTCCAAACACTATCTGACAGATTGGATAGACAGTGTCAATTGAAAATATGTATTATATAATCAAATTCTTTAATATCTTCCGATTGTGATTTTCAGTTTTTAAAAGAGAGCAATGTTTAATTTACAAATTTTGCTGAGGTGTTTTTCAGGCTTTCATGGTCTATTACTCATGACTTAATGACGGAAATGCCAAAATGTAAAAATAAGAAAACAGTTATGTAGATTGTTTAAGTAAATTGTTCAGTAAATGCAAGATATTGATCTCTAATTCATATTCAATATTGCACAGTAGGATGATATAAAATAAATGAAGAACTATGAATCTAAATAACTAGTAGAAATCATATAGAATTTTTAAAAAGAATAGTTTTAGAATTGGCAAGAAAAATTAAAAGACTCACCTTTCCTACGTATTCTGATTCTGAGAGCTGTCTCTCTTCTGTGGAGTCTGGACCTTGAGATAAGCTAGGGCTGAAGGCCATGAGGTCCGTCTTGGGCGGGTCCTCCCCAGAGCACACCCTCTGCCGCCTCTGCTGCGAGTAAGACCAGCTCCCCACGGCACTGGAGCACACCAGCGTGGGCTTTCCTGGCACACGAGCACCCTCAGTTGGCGGCACCGAGCACCGCAGCGCCGTGTACAGCAGCACCGTGAGCACCAACAGGCTGGATACTGCGCAGATGGCGATGATCAAGTACACGTTGACATCCACCAGCGTAGCCTCTGAGCCCGCGGCGCCCACCCACGCCCGCGACGAGGCTTTGGGTGCCTGGCCACTTTCCACCAACGACACCAGCACGGTGGCCGTGGCCGTCAACGTCGGCTCTCCGTGGTCCTTCACCATCACGAGTAGGCGGTGGCGAGGCGAGTCCGTCTCGTCTAGGGCACGTGTCGTGCTGATCTCGCCCGTGTACAGCCCCACGCGGAACGGGATGCGAGCGCTGCCAGTACCCAGCTGTAGCTCGTACGAAAGCCAGGCGTTGTAGCCTGAGTCCGCGTCCACGGCACGCACCTTCGCCACCACGTACCCTGCACCCACCGACCACGGCACCAGCTCACTCACCGCGCCGGCAGCGGTGCCAGCCCTAGGCGGCAACAGTGCCGGCGCGTTATCGTTCTCGTCGAGCACGAACACCTGTAGAGTCACGTTGCTGCTCAGAGACGGCACGCCCGCATCCCGCGCGCTCACCTGGAACTGCAGCAGCTCCAGTTCCTCGCGGTCCAGCGGCTGCAGCGCGTACACCTTGCCGCTCTCCGCGTGCACCGACACGTAGCTCGACAGCGCGCGCTCGCCCACCCGCCGCTCCACCAGCGAGTAGGACACCAGCGCGTTCTCCTGCGCGTCCACATCCCACGCTGACACCGTGAAGATGTGGCAGCCCGGAGGGTTGTTCTCCTTCACGAACACTGTGTACTCAGGCTGTGCGAACGTCGGCGCGTTGTCGTTCACGTCGGCCACCTGGACAGATAAGCTGGCGGTGGCCCACAGTGAAGGCGAGCCCCCGTCCCGTGCGGTCACCACCAGTTCATAGGCTGACACGCTCTCGCGGTCCAGGGAGTTGTCCAGCACCAACGAGTAGTAATTCTTGAAGGTGGGCACCAGCTTGAAGGGGACGTGGGGCGTCAGGGAGCAGGTCACATGTCCATTAGTACCAGAGTCGCGATCCGACACCGTGATGAGAGCAATGACCGTGCCCAGGGAAGCGTTCTCTGAGATGGGAAGTGAGAGAGACGTTATTGAGACTTCTGGTGTGTTATCATTGATGTCCACAAGTTTTAATGAAATTTTACAATGTCCTGACATTGAAGGGGTTCCTTTGTCAGTTGCAGTGACCTGAATCTCGTAGGATTTTGCTTCTTCATAATCTAATTTTCCCATAGTTCTGATTTCCCCTGAGCTGGGATCTATGGTAAACTTAGTCTGTATAGTGGAGAACACATCACTACCAAGTGAATACACAATCTCGCTGTTTGATCCTTCATCTGCATCAGAAGCGTTCAATTTAACCACTAAGGTCCCATTTGCAGTATTCTCTAACAATTTTACTTTGTAAACTGATTGGGCAAAAGTTGGTTCATTGTCATTTACATCTAATACCTTAATAAGTATTTGAACGGTGCCGGTGAGCTCAGGTTTGCCCCCATCAGTAGCCACCAGTAACAAATTAACCTCAGCAGTTTCCTCTCTGTCCAGCGATTTCCCCAGCACGAGAGACAAAGATTCGCTTAGTTCATCATTTGTCTGTATATCTAGGAAGAAAAACTCACTGGAGCTGAGCTTGTAGGAGAGAAGAGCATTTACTCCTATATCTGCATCAGATGCTCCCTCTAGAGGAAACCGAGAATTAAGCAGCCTCGATTCGGGAAACCGGATAGTCTTTACTGTCATTGGAAATACTGGCGGGTTGTCGTTAATGTCCTTCACTTCCACGTCCACATGGAAAACCTGCAGCGGCCTGTCCACGATTACCTCTAGGTGGATGCTACATTCCGCGCTCCGCCCACACAGCTCCTCGCGGTCGATCCGAGAATTCACAAACAAAATGCCATTCTGCAGATTTACCTCCAGAAGGTCCCCATGTGTTTTGGACGCCACCCGGAACAGGCGCGGCACCAGCTCCGCGAGCTCCAGCCCCAGGTCCTGCGCGATGCGGCCCACGAAGGTGCCGTGTTTGGCCTCCTCAGAGACGGAGTAGCGGAGCTGGCGGCTCCCCACCTCCCAGGCTGCGAGGAGCAGAAGCGAGAGCAGCCATGTCCAGGCCTCTCGGCCCCGTCTGATAGAAGACGCCATTATCAATCCTCAACAATTGGATCAAATTAGAGGAGCATGTTTTGCAAAAAAATTTAAATATTCTAGTCTCTGTTAAAGTCCTGCTGCTTCTCTTATTCTTCCGCTTCTCTGAAGTAACAAAGGGGCTCTGGGTATTTTTCTTCCTAGAGAACACTCTATGGTGGACAGCGACATCATGTGGCTAAAACAAAAGCTCTACTGTTTATTCTGTAGATTTAAAACTAGTCAATTTTCTGGTTTAAGTTTACTCATAGCTTTCATCTTGGAAAAAATACCTGTTTTAAGCCCTAAAATATATTACCTTTTTACCCTTTTTTACTCTGGTAAAAAAAACACACAACATAAAAATTAAAAACTACCATATTAACTATGATTAAGTGTACATTTCAGTAATGTTAAGTATATTCACGTTGTTACGAAATTTTCATCTTGGAAAACAGAAACTCTATACCCATCAGACAACAACTCCCCTTTTCACCCTCACTCCAGTCTCTGGTAACCACAGTTCTATTTTCTATTTCTATGAATTTCACTACTTTAGATATTTCATGTAAGTGGACTCATACAGTATTTGTCTTTTTGTGACTGGCCTATTTCACTTAGCACAATGTCCTCAAGGTTCATCCATGTTGTAGCATGTGACAAGATTTATTTCCTTTTTAAGGCTGAATACTAGTCCATCGTATGTATACACCACATTTTGTTTATTCATTCAAACATCCGTGGACGGTTCCTCAAGGTTCATCCATGTTGTAGCATGTGACAGGATTTCTTTCCTTTTTAAGGCTGAATAATAGTCCAACATATGTTTACACGTTTTGTTTATTCATTCAAGTATCCGTGGACATTTGAGTTGCTTCCATCTCTTGACTGCTGTGAACAGTGCTGTCATGGACATGGGTGTGCAAATATTTCCTTGAGACCCTGCTTTCAATTCTTTTGGATATTTAGCATTTTTCAGTTTCTTCAAATGAAGAACATAGTAACCAAAGGTATTTTAGTCCATTGAAAATATATGTGTATATATACTGTTGTTTTGTGATTTAATTTTGATTTTTGAATTGTTTGCAGATGTTTTGAAATTAATAATTTATTTGTTTCTCATTTGGATAATGTATTATTAATTTAGAATATTTCCTTTTCCATTACATTTAGACTTTTATGCAAGAACAATACAAGTTATCTTTTTTTAGTGTTAATTACTTGAGAATATCTTGTTAATTTTTAGCTGATCCCTTCACAGTAAAAAACAATGAAAATAGAATAAAGATAAGATGAGGATGAAATAAAATGAATCAAGGAGTGGGATATCATACAAAATGCATAATAAAGGGTCACTTTCAGTTACTCTAACCATGTCGCAAATTTTGTTTTCAGCTTCCTAGAGCAAAGAGAAAAGTAAGATTAATTGCAAAATTTGCAATGTCCATAAGAGAAAAGCAAAGCTCTTGTTAAGAAAAGCTGGCTTTTTTTCCAATAACAATTTTTCCCCTCATGTACAGTATCTTAAGATACTCATTTGTACCATCTATGGAAGTGTGTATTTATATTAATCATACTCTAACAATGAATCCCAAGCTAACTGATTTAAGCAAAAATAAACCAGAGAATCCTTTACTGACTTGTACATGGAAGTGGGTGATTAATTACTGGTTTCAGGCATAACTGGGTCTACACCCTTCCATAATTCCATAAGGAAAATAATCTCCACATTTATAATTCCTTTTCCCCTGCTGACCGTCTTCTCAGGCAGACTTTTCCCAATGTGCTGGCAAAATGGCCAAAGTAGCTTTCTAGACTAAAAATTACCAGTTTATTGACTCTTACCAGAAAGTGCCCTTTTCTAACAGTCCAGCAAAAATCCTGGATATTACTTCCCACAGCCCAGTTTGTATGATATAAATTTCCTTTAGTCAATAATTGTGATTTTTCTCACATTGGCTAGACATAGGTCCATTTGTTCATTCTTGAAGCCAGGAAATGAAATCAGCTCCACCTAAATTATGTGAAATGAAAAGTGGGAGGTTGGTTCTTATGTGAACTGAAAAGTGGAGGTCATGGCATGTACCCAAATTCTCCTGGAGCTTAAACAGATGGCAGATAGCTATAGAACTGGTCATTACAGCATTATGTAGTTGCAAAGCAACTGCATACGTGTGACACCCAGTAATTATTGTTTAATCTATGGCCAACATTGACCACTGTTGACACATAGAAGGAATTATACCTAGAATCCAGATGCCAGCTTCAGAAAACATGACTTGCTTGAGATAATTTCTGCAATCATATAAGGTAATTATACTGGATTTTCAGAATGACATATGTGGGGGTGTAAGAGGCATTTTGTGCTGTTATTTAGGATTTCTGAGAATATAGAATATTTCCCCTTTCCCTCGGAGATAGAATACTGTTGCCAGATATGCAAGTATATTTCCCCCACAATGAAGAAAAGAGACTAAGAAGCCATGCTCAGCAAATCATCCTTCCTCTCACTGCACTTGATATCTCTTGGTACCTGTTTTGGGTCAAAGATAACCCAAAAGACATCACTTTTCTGAGGTTCAAATAAGTGACTTTATTTGGAATAAAGGTCTTTGCAGTTGTAACAAAGATGAGGATCTTTATATGAGATCATCCTAGATTAAAGAAGGCCATAAATCCAATGATGGTTGCCCCTTATAAAAGACAGAAAAAGAGAAGGCATATAGTAACACAGGAAAGAAGGAAATGTGAAGACAGAGGCAGGAACTGGAGTTATGCTGCCACAAGCCAAGCAATGCCAAGAGCCACCAGAAGCTGGAAGATGCAAGAAAAAGTTTTCCCCTAAAGTCTTCAGAAGAAATGTGGCCCAGGCAACACCTTGATTTTGGACTTCTGGCCTCTGTAAGAAAGAAGAAATTTATTCTTATAGAGACTCTGTGAGAGAATAAATTTCTGCTGTTTCAAGCCACCAAGTCTGTGGTAATTTGTTGCATCAGCCCAAGGAAACTAATATAGTACCCATTGCTAAAATTATACCCTTTGCACCTATCTACGCAACTGTATGTCCCTTAACGTTTACATGTCCAAGCACTCATTCTTGCAAAACCTTCAACCTAGTCTTTCACAAAACTACTAGAAGACCCTAGAAGAAAAAAACAACAAAGGGAATGGATCCTAAGCAAGAAAAAAGAAGGAATATCTATGACATTTTAAATTTCAGTTTATTATTTTTCTTCTGCTACCTTTTATATTTAAGAAAAAGTAATCAAAACACAGTAGATTTTTTCCATGGAATTCAAGTTATCTAATCTGCTTAATGGTCAGATGTCTTAGTAGAAAGTGTCAACAATAATGTTCTCCTACAGTTGTATTTCCTGTTGTAAAAAAAAAATGCCCTCCTCTTAAAATTTGTTCTGTTCATATTAGCTTAATGGCAGCGGAACCCCAATACATATGCTGTTGTGAGTTAACATTCACTTTTTCCTCTAAAGTAAACCTAATTTTATTTATTGCCCCTACAGAGTCCTTTGTAGTTTTGGGGGACTTCCTATGACAGCTTTTCTCCACATGTTGGCTCAGCATCCTGGATTGCTTTGACTTTATGGCATCTCAGTATCAATGTAATTGATGTACAATTACTCAGTGCTTATGTAATTGCTGTAACAGGAAAAGATAGCAGAAGAGTCTTTCACTGGCAGTTACATAATTCTGCTTGGAAGTGACACACCATTCACATTTCATTGGCCAAAGGAAATCACGCAATCGTGCTACTTCAAAACAACAAAAAAATGAAATCCTCCAGCATTCTCAGAGGAATATTGGTAGTGGCTACCAACACAAACCATTTCTCATTTTCATCTATTTGCATCCTTCACTGACCACAAGTCTCTAAGGTCCCTCAAATGATACCTTACTAGTTTGTGGAAGAAATCTCATGAAGAAAGATAAGCCTGTTGAAAGTTGTGTTAACTATATGAAGATTTGGAATGGAGGAAGAACTTTAACTACCAATGGGAAATCCATTCATATTTACATTAAAATAAATACGAAGTGACAATACCACTCCACAATCATCTTTTCTTCCATTCTAGAATTACCTTTTCATAAAATTACTTTTCAAATTTTGCACTCCTACACCCATTTATTTTGGTTTAATAGTAATTCACTATTATTTGTGATTCACTTTCAAGTTAATAACCTCAACTAACCTAGAAAACTAAATAAGGAAATATTGAATGTATCTAAAGGCAATCCTAAGCCTGGACATTAATATTGTTAGCAAATGAAGCTCTGGGGACATAGTAATGTGAATTGGAAAGAGAAATTATTTTGTGATTTTCTGATCTATTTTTTCCAATTTTATAATCCTACAAAGTTTGTCTCATATTTTGAGGAACTGGGACATTTTCTTGGCAACATGATCCTAAGATTTTTTTTTTCTGATTCTTGCCAAAAGGCTGAGTATGATAATATATTAAAAGTTACAGAACATGCTTACAGCCTATTTTTTTTACAATACTCTAAGCAACAACTCTGTATCAACTCAAATCTCTGGAAACTTAACTAGCAAATTATATTAATTTCTCATAGAATGTCTTCACAATGGGACATTCACATATGTTTGAATGTTTGACAAATAAAAATATATTCATTTAATATTTAAGTAACTTCAGAAATAAACATAGGAAATAAAATTTAACATTATGCCCATGACTGAATGACTAGCAAACACAATGATGTCTACATCAAGGATATTTCCGTGGGTTTTGCAAAACTGCTATAAAACATGCTGCCCAGTATATTGCTCAACCTTTACACAATCATCAGTAATCAAACCTTCCTTGATTTTGTAGCAGAAAGAGGCTATTTTTTCTCTCTTGAAGAAATAGTATAGAGAATTTCCTTTTATTGTTATTTTTCACACTCCTATATTGACTTACAGGACGGTAAGCATTGGGATTTGCACTCAGCCTAGGCTTGATTTTTGAAATAATGACTCCCATCTTTCTCTTGATCTTTTACTTTGGCCATAAGCAGATTTTTTAATAATTTGCTTTTGCAGATTTCTTCCACTGTAAGCTACCTTAAACATTTTAGGAAAGGTAAAGAACTGTATGACAGCAAGCAAGTTTTGGATATCCTCAGGAAATTTGAAGAAAACTTAGTAATAATACTGAACTTAGTTTTTCCGAGCCTCAGCACCTTTATCCACAAAATGTGACTAAAGTCTTCATAAAATCGTAGGAAGGATTGAATAAGCTAAAAAGTAAAGGGTTTTAGAACATTTGTGAGTGAATGGGAGGAATGGGAGGTGCTTAATAAGTGTTTCCTAACTGGATCCCCGAAATAGCAAATACATGCAACATTAAGCCTTCTAGACCCAGGGGAACTCAAGGTTAATGGCATCAGGAAATTGTTCACAATGACAATGAAGTCGTGGTTGTGTGTTGTCATAAAGAAATTAAACAAATCGCCCAATATATGGTGTTTTTGTTTGGTTGGTTGGTCGGTTTTGGTTTGTTTTTGTTTGTTTTGACAGAGTCTCACTCTGTCGCCCAGGTTAGAGTGCAGTGGGGCGATCTCGGTTCACTACAACCTCCACCTCCCAGGTTCAAGCGATTCTCCTGCCTCAGCCTCCCCAGAAGCTGGGATTACAGGCGCCCCCACCATGCCTGGCCAATTTTTTTGTATTTTTAGTTGAGACGGCGTGTCACCATGTTGTTCAGGCTGGTCTCAAACTCCTGACCTCAGGTCATCTGCCCACCTCGGCCTCCCAAAGTTTTGGGATTACAGGCGTGAGCCACCGCCCCTGGCCAATTAATGTATTTTAAATTACATTTGCTTAAAACTATTCAGTTTATTGTTCACTTTGAAACTTACCCACATAAAGGAAAGGCAGATGATTTCTGTAACTTTGTCTAGAATTGTTTGTCCAGGGCTTGACATTTTACAAGAAAAGATAACATAATAAGTTACCCTGAATATATCACTGTTATTTTACTACATTGAGATCCTGTGTTAAATATGATCAACGTTATCTTATATTGTACCTTGTATTGTAGCTTTTTTTAACCTGCCGGAAATAACCGGAGCTGCAGGGTACAGTTGAGCTGCTGATCACCGTCCTCGACGTTAGTGATAACGCCCCACTGTTTGACCAGGCCGTATTTCTTGATTTAAATAATCAAGAAATATGACAATTTGTCCCTACTTTTTTTTTTTTTTTTTTTTTTTTTTTTTTTTTTTTTTTGCTTTCTAGTTCCATTCGAGACAAAACTGGCATTAATAGGATATCTACATTCAACGGTACGATTTATTTCAACGTTAGTGAACACCTTGAAGACATTGTTTTAAAGTGATATTTGAAAAGATGATTAGACAAGTTAAATGTGAAAACTATTTAAAGCCAAAACTCGAAAGTTGGACTTACATTACCAGAAAGATCCCAATTTGCTTCTGGTTGTTCATTTCTTTCTGACGTGTTAAGACTTGGAGGTAGGCCTGGGCTGAAGGCCATGAGGTCGGTTTTGGGTGGGCCCTCGCTAGAGCACACCCTCTGCTGCCTCTGCTGTGAGTTCGACCAGCTCCCCACCGCGCTGGAGCACACCAGAGTGGGCTTGCCCGGCGCACACGCACCCTCGGTGGGCGGCGCTGAGCACCGCAGCGCCGTGTACAGCAGCAGTGTGAGCACCAGCAGGCTGGACACCGCGCAGATGGCGATGATCAGGTACACGTTGACATCCACCAGCGCCGCCTCTGGCCCTGCGACACCCACCGACGCCCGCGAAGAGGCCTTTGGCGTCTGGCCGCTCTCTACCAGAGTCACAAGCACAGTGGCCGTGGCTGTCAGCGCCGGCTCACCGTGGTCCTTCACCAGCACCAGAAGACGGTAGCGGGACAAGTCAGCCTCGTCCAGAACACGAGTAGTGCTGATCTCGCCCGTGTACAGCCCCACGCGGAACGGGATGCGCGCGCCGCCTGCCGCCGGCTGTAGTTCATAGGACAGCCACGCATTGTAGCCTGAGTCGGCGTCCACTGCGCGCACCTTCGCCACCACATGACCCGCGCCCACCAATCGCGGCACCAGCTCACTGAATGCACCGCTAGTGCCACCCACTCGAGGCGCCAGCAGCGCCGGCGCGTTGTCATTCTCGTCTAGCACGAACACCTGCAGCGTCACGTTGCTGCCCAGAGGCGGCATGCCCGCGTCGCGCGCGCTCACCTGGAACTGCAGCAGCTCCAGCTCCTCGTGGTCCAGCGGCTGCAGCACGTACACCTTGCCGCTCTCCGCGTGCACTGACACGTAGCTCGACAGCGCGCGCTCGCCCACCCGCCGCTCCACCAGCGAGTAGGACACCAGCGCGTTCTCCTGCGCGTCCGCGTCCCGCGCAGACACAGTGAAGATGTGGCAGCCCGGCGGGTTGTTCTCCTTCACGAACACTGTGTACTCGGGCTGCGCGAACGCTGGTGCGTTGTCGTTCACGTCGGCCACCTCCACGGACACGCTGGCTGTGGCCCACAGCGAAGGCGAGCCCCCGTCCCGCGCGGTCACCACCAGCTCAAAGACCGACAGGCTCTCGCGATCCAAGGCGCTGTCCAGCACTAACGAGTAGTAATTCTTGAAGGTGGACACCAGCTTGAAGGGTACATGGGGCATTAGGGAGCAAGTCACCTGCCCGTTGGCACCTGAGTCACGGTCAGACACGGTGATGAGGGCGATGACGGTGCTGAGTGGAGCGTCCTCTCTGATAGGCAAATACAATGAAGTGACCGCCAGTTCTGGAGCATTATCATTTACATCCAGCACTTTCACCAAAACCTTGCAGTGGTTTGACATCGGAGGACTTCCTTTATCAACTGCCTTTACTTGAATTTCGTAGGATTTTGTTTCTTCATAATCCAGTTTATCAATTAACCTGATTTCTCCTGAGCTGGAATCAACTTTGAATTTTTCTTGAATGTCATGAGAAATACCACTGTCAAAGGAAAAGACAACTTCACCATTTACACCTTCGTCAGCGTCGGAGGCATTTAATGTGGTCACTAATGTTCCATTTGCTGTAGTCTCTAATAAGTGGACTCTGTATACGGCCTGGTCAAACAGTGGGGCGTTATCATTAACGTCGAGGACGGTGATCAGCAGCTCAACTGTACCTTGCAGCTCCGGTTTACCCCCGTCAGTGGCTGTCAGTAATAAGCGAAGTTCTGGTGTTTCTTCTCTATCCAAAGATTTTCTCAATTCAAGCCAAAGAGATTTACTCAGTTCATCACTTGACTGTACATCCAAAGAGAAATAATCACTCGGGCTGAGGGTGTACGCTAGAAGAGCGTTAACACCAATGTCTGCATCAGCAGCTCCTTCTATTGGAAAACGCGAATCCAGGAGTCTAGATTCAGGAATAAATATTATTTGTTCTCTGCCTCTGAAGACGGGTGGATTATCGTTAATATCTTTCACCTTCACCTCCACATGGAAAACCTGCAGCGGCCTGTCCACAATCACCTCCAGGTGGATGCTGCACTCCGCGCTCCTCCCGCACAGCTCCTCGCGATCAATTCGAGAATTCACAAACAAAATGCCATTCTGCAGATTTACCTCCAGAAGGTCCCCGTGTGTTTTGGACGCCATCCGGAACAGGCGCGGCACCAGCTCCGCCAGCTCCAGCCCCAGGTCCTGAGCAATGCGGCCAACAAAGGTGCCGTGTTTGGCTTCCTCCGGGATCGAGTAGTGGAGCTGGCCGCTCCCCATCTCCCAGGCTGCGAGGAGCAGAAGTGAAAGAAGCAGATCCTGGGCTCCCAGGCCTCCTCTCCTAGAAAACACCATTGCAAAAGGACTACACCTTTTTTTATGCTCTCCCCTTACTTCAAAATCATGCTATTTTTATCTAATATTTCCAATCATTTATCTCTTTACCGTTTCTGTCTTCTTTCAGGCAGTGACAAAATGGAGCTTCCTCCTTTACTTTTAGTGATCAGTAGCTCCTTTTGACAAGACTTTGTGGTGTACAGCGACATCATGTGGCCAATGTAAAGTTTAGATCCATTCATTGATTTTCAAAATGCAATCTCTATATCCGTCTGCAATTTATTCAATGCAATCATTTTCAATTTTATGTCCTTTGAAGACCCACGACATTTCAAATCTCATTGGAGAGTGTGTTATCCAGTATTTTCCTTTGGTAATGATTACAAACATATTACAATTGAATCAGAAACTTTAAGATATACTTAACCTCTCCTTACATCATTTTATTTAAAACAGTTTATCAGCTCATATATATTTATCATTAAATATTTGCAGCTGAATGTCAAAGTTTTAAAATAAGATACTTTGACTGATATGATTTACCTTATTCTAGGATAGCTTGGGTGTTTATTTTTTAAATGATATTATACACACACACATACATATGCACATGTATATATAGTTATCAGGTACTTACAGATGACATTTTGGAAAATTTCTGAACACATGTAAAATTCATTTAATGTGGTATGAACAACTTCATCATTTTCTGATACTTTAACTGTTAGAATAAAGATATTTGTGACATTTTCCTTTGTTGCTTGTTATATAACATAATGACCTACGTATTGAACTTATAACTCTAACTTCCAGAAATCAGTACTCCTAATTGAATCAGTGTCCACTAGATCGTTTATTCCTATGTTAAATTTTCAGCCATGCTTTTTTCTTATCAAGACTAAACATTGTCATAGTATAACAAAAATCATATGGATATTGAATCGCAATATCAAAGACACATACTGAGAGTATTAATATAGTCCATAGTCAAAAGAAAAATGTAAATCTAATGCAAAGATAGATTTAAAAATAATTTGAGAATAACCTACTTATTAATAAACCTCTCTTTCATTTTCAGTCCGATTCATAATCAGAATCCCATAGCTACATCTTAGTTTGACTAAGAAATGTGATCTGAATAAGCTATCACTAGTTATTTTTTAAAGGAATAGCCATAATGTTTATATTTTAAGCACTAAGAATAGTTAAGGATATTAATGTGAATAAGGATTATTTAATCCAGTATGTCTTCATAATCAGAAAGCCTAAATCCTTGTTTACTTGATAATTAAGATATAGATAAAACATGGAGCTATTTTATTTTTAACAAGTAGTTTATATTTTTTAACAGTTCAATGTAGTAATTACTTTATTACAAAAGATGGAGCAATATAAAATACATGAATATTCTCTTAGTCCAAAAGTGAAGCAAACTTTGAACTTGGAAACATTCTAAAGGTTAGTAGATTTAGAGAACATTGTCAACATTTGGAAGTGCAAAATACTTTAATGTGTTATACATTTTGAAGAATGACATAGTGGTGAAATCTCTGGGTTTTTGCCTTATCTATTCCAGACTTGGACCTGAAGAAGCCAACAGCCAGAAACATTATTAGGTACTGATGCAAAAAGCTCAAAAAAAAAGCATGCTCTTTCTAGACAAAGGACCAGGAAATAGGCAGCCTAGCAAGACAAAAAGCTCCTAGATAATCATTTACTCCAGATAATCACCACAAAAAAACTCTGTGGCCCCACACCAGCAAAAGTTGACTGGGGAATCTAGATTTACACTCTTGCAAAGCTGTTAATGAGGAAACCCAATACTTCTGGTGGTGTCAGAATGAAACTGAGACTTTCATTCCCCCAACTGCTAACATGCTCCACAGCTGTGGTATCAGAGGAGACCATGTGGGCAGCCTGGACTCGTACCCCTATGCAGAAAATAACACGCTGCCACCTCCCACTCTCTGCTGGGGTGGTGCATTAGTCCATTTTGCATTGCTATAAAGGAATACCTGAGGCTGGGTAATCTATAAAGAAAAGAGGTTTATTTGGCTCATGGTTCTCCAGGCTATGTAAGAAGCATAGTGCCAGCATCTGCTTTTGGTGAGAGCCTCAGGAAGCTTCCAATCACAACTGAAAGCAAAGAAGGAGCCAGCATATCACATGGTAAGAGAGAGAGAAAGCAAGAGAGAGAGGGAGGAGGTGCCACACTCTTAAAAGAAAATCTCATGTGAACTCATAAAGTGGTAACTCACTCATTACCAAGCACCAAACCATTCATAAGGAATCTGCCCCCATGACACAAACACCCACAACTAGGTCCACCTCCAACATTGGGGATCATATTTCTACAAGAGATTCAGAGGAGCCAAATATCCAAACCATATCATTCCACCTCAGCCCTCCAAATCTCATGTCCTTCTCACGTTGCATAATCCAATCATTCCTTACCAATAGTTCTCCCAAAATCTTAACTTGTTCCAGCATCAACTCAATCAAAAGTCCCAAGTCCCATCTGAGACTCAAAGCAAGTTTCTTCTACCTATGAGCCTGTAAGATTAAAAAAAAGAGATACAATGGTGGTACAGGCATTGCATTGGGTAAACATTCCCATTCTAAAAGGGAGAAAACAGACAAAAGAAAGGAACAGGTCCCACACAAGTCTGAAACCACACAGGGCAGACATTAAATCTTAAAGCTCCAAAATAATTATTGACTCCATGTCCTGCACCCAAGGCACACTGGTGCACAGAGCAGACTCCTAAGGCCTTGAGCAGCCCCACCTCCATGGCTTTGTAGGGTGCAACTCCCATGGCTGATATCATGGCTTGGAATTGAATGCCTGAAGCTCCTCCAGGCTCAGGGTGCAAGCTGCTGCTGGCATTCTTAGATTATTCTCGGATCTAGAGGATGGTGACCCCCTTCCCACAGCTCCACTAGAAAATACGCTGGTGAAAACTCAGTGGGAGAGCTCCAGCTCCACATTTCTCCTGAGAATTGCTCTAGTAGTTCTTTATGGGAGCTCCATCCTAGGGCAGGCTTCTGCCTAGGCATCCAGGCTTTCTGATACATCCTCTGAAATCTAGGTGGAAGCTGCCAAGCCTCCTTCACACTTGCATTCTGTGCACCTACAGGCTTAACACCATGTGGAAGCCAACAAGGTTTATGGTGGCCTGAACTCTCCAACGCAGTGGCCAGAGCTGTACCTGTGGCCCTTTGGGCTCCAGCTGGAGCCAAAGCAGTCAGGATCCTGGGAGCAGTATCCCAAGGCTCACATGCCAGCAGGGCCTTGGGCCTGGTCCTCAAAATCATTCTTTCCTCTACTCAGCAGAGTGAGGTGGGAGGACAACTTGAGCCTGAGAGATCAAGGCTGCAGTGAGCCGACACCATACCACTGCACTGTAGCCTGAGTGACAGAACAAAGCCCTGTCTCAAAACAAAAACAAAAACAAAAACAAAAACAAAAAAAAGAAAAGAAAAGGAAAGAAAAAGAAAGAGAAAGAGAAAGAAAACTGACAAAGTGAATTAAAAAAAGACCCAATTACATGCTGCCTACAAGTATCTCACTTGAAATATAAAAATACAGGGAGATTCAAATAAAAAATGTAAAAGCTATATCAACAAGCAAAATGCCTTGAGCATCCCCAAAACCTGTTGCCATGACCTTTGCTTTTTGTGTATGTTGGGACCTTTGCTTTTGACCAGTCTGCTTTTACTTTGGCTAGATCATTTACACCTCCTGGTAGCATTGCTTTGATTGTGCTTTGTCTTCAAGATCATACTGCTAAAGCCATGTTTCATCTCCTGTTACAATTCTCCAAAGAAAGTATTCAGAATCTTGATCCCATTGTTTAAAATTTCCATGGAAACTCAGCTCTTATCTGCAGCTGATCTGGGTGCAATGGTTTTGGCACCCATTGAGAAGAAATTTGCTCAACTTTAATTTTTTAGTCAGAAGTGATTAAAGGAAAGAAGAAGTATTTATCAAATAGAGTTCAGGACAAAGAAAACTACCGGGATATAGAGGAAAATTAGGCTGGGAGCAGTGACTCATGTATGTAATCCCAGCAACTTGGGAGGCCAACACGGGTGGATCATTTGAGGTCAGGAGTTCAAGACTAGCCCAGCCAACATGATGAAATCCCGTCTCTACTAAAAATACAAAAATGAGCCAGGCGGTAGTGGTGCGTGCCTGTAATCCCAGCTACTTGGGAGGCTGAGGCAGGAGAATCACTTGATCCTGAGCGGCGGAGGTTGCAGTGAGCCCATATCGCACCACTGCACTCCAGTCTGATGACAGAGTGAGACCCTGTTTCAAGAGAGGCTGGGCGCGGTGGCTCACACCTGTAATCCCAGCACTTTGGGAGGCCAAGGCAGGTGGATCATGAGGTCAGGAGATCAAGACCATCCTGGCTAACACAGTGAAACCCCCGTCTCTACTAAAAATATAAAAAATTAGCTGGGCGTGCTGGTGGGCGCCTGTAGTCCCAGCTACTCAGGAGGCTGAGGCAGGAGAATGGCGTGACCCTGGGAGGTGGAGCTTGCAGTGAGCCAAGATCACGCAAAAAAACAAAAAACAAAAAACAACAAAAAAAGAGAGAGAGAGGAAAATTATAAATGATAAGGAGTCAATCCACCAAAAAGACATGGCAACCCTAAATGTGTATGCACCAAACAACAGAGCTGTGAAACAAAATCTCATAGAACTAAAAAGGGAAACAGATAAATCCACAATTATAATTGGAGACGTCAACACTTCTCTCTCAACAAATAACAGAACAACTAAAGAGAAAATCAGCAAGAATACAGAAGAACTCAGCAACATCACTAACCAATGGAAACTAATTGACATTTATAGAACACACTATTCAACAATCACAGGCTGAGCACAGTGGCTCACACCTGTAATTCCAGCACTTTGAGACACTGAGGCAAGCGAATCCCTTGAGGTCAGGAGTTCGAGATCAGCCTGGCCAACACGGTGAAACTCTGTCTCTACTAAAAATACAAGAATTAGCCAGGTGTGGTGGTGCATGCCTGTAATCCCAGGTGCTTGGGAGGCTGAGGCAAGAGAATCACTTGAGCCTGGGAGGTGGAGGTTGCAGTGAGCCAAGATCATGCCACTGCACTCCAGCCTGGGCAACGGAGTGAGACTCTGTCAAAAAAAAAAAAAAAAAAAAAAGAGACAGAGACTCCATCATCTCAAAAGAAAAAAAAAAAAAATTACAAAATACACTCTTCCAAGCGCCAGTGGAACATATTTCAAAACATATCTTGCCCTGAGTCATAAAACAAGTCTCAGTAAATGTAAAAGACATGAAATCATACAGAGTGTGTTCTGGGACCACGATGGAATCAAAGGAGAAATCAATAACATAGAGATAAAAAAAAAATATTTGGGCCGGGCGTGGTGGCTCATGCCTGTAATCCCAGCACTCTGGGAGGCCGAGGCGGGTGGATCACAAGGTCAGGAGATTGAGACCATCCTGGCTAACACAGTGAAACCCCGTCTCTACTAAAAATACAAAAAAAAAAACTTAGCCGGGCATGGTGGCAGGCGCCTGTAGTCCCAGCTACTTGGGAGGCTGAGGCAGGAGAATGGAGTGAACCTGGGAGGCGGAGCTTACAGTGAGCCAAGATCGTGCCACTGTGCTCTAGCCAGGGCAACAGAGCGAGACTCTGTCTCAAAAAAAAAAAAGAAAAGAAAAATATTCTAACACTTGGATGCTAACATATCTCTAAATAATCCATGAGTCAAAAATGATGTCTCAAAGGAATAAAAAAAAATACATTGTATTAGGTAAAAAAATGTTTTAATTTAAAAAATAACACCAATACAAATCTCTCCCAGAAAATACAAGAGGTCTTCAAAAAGTTCATGAAAAATGCATACTATGAAAAAAGATGCATGAATTTTAAAAAGTTTGCATTAAAATAAACTTGTATTAACTTGTTGTAATATGTCTGAGCAATATCTAGTTTAAGCCACAAAGAAGGATAGGACATCCATTTGAAAAGACTCCCTATTAGAGCAACATAAATTCTACTAAAATTGAAGCAAGCCAAACATCAGATTTATGGTGAAGCTTGGGTGGAAAAACAGTGAAATCATTGACACTTTATGAAAAGTTTATGAGGACAATGTCTCACAGAAATAAGTAGTGTACAAATGGATAACTCATTTTAAGAAGGGATAAGATGATGTTGGAGACAAAGCCTGCAGTGGCAGGCTATCCATATCATTTTATAAGAAAAAAATTAGTCCTGTTCATAACATAATTGAAGAGGGCCAATGATTAACAGCAGATACAATAGGAAATACCATAGACATCCAAAATGGTTCAGCTTACATACTTCTGACTAAAAAATTAAAGTTGAGCAAACTTCTGCTCAATGGGTGCCAAAACCATTGCACCCAGATCAGTTGCAGATAAGAGCTGAGTTTCCATGGAAATTTTAAACAATGGGATCAAGATTCTGAATATTTTCTTTGGAGAATTGTAACAGGAGATGAAACATGGCTTTAGCAGTATGATCTTGAAGACAAAGCACAATCAAAGCAATGCTACCAAGAGGCATAAATGATCTAGTCAAAGTAAAAGCAGGCTGGTCAAAAGCAAAGGTCCCTACACACACAAAAAACCAAAGGTCATGACAACAGGTTTTGGGGATCTTCAAGGCATTTTGCTTGTTGACTTTCTGGAGGGCCAAAGAATGTTTTAAGAAAGTGAAGCGTTAGCAGAAAAATAACCAGGAAAGCTTCACTATAGAGTTCTTCTCCACCACAACAATGCTCATGTTCATTTCTCTCATCAAACAAGGGCAATTTCGCAAGAATTCTGACATGGAAAATCACTGGGCATCCACCGTACGGTCCCAATTTGGTTATTTCTTTTTTTTCTTTTTCTTTTTTTTCCAGACAGGGTCTCACTCTGTTGCCCAGGCTGGAGTGCAGTGGCACGATCTCAGCTCACCGCAATCTCCACCTCCTGGGTTCATGTGATTCTCCTGCTTCCGCCTCCTGAGTAGCTGGGATTACAGGTGTGTGCCATCTTGCCCAGGTAATTTTTATATTTTAATAGAGATGGGTTTTCACCATGTTGGCCAGGCTGGTCTCGAACTCCTGACCTCAAATGATCCGCCTGCCTCAGTTTCCCAAAGTTCTGGGATTACAAGTGTGGGCCACCATGCCCTTGCCCCAATGTGATTATTTCTGACTTTTCTTTATTTCCCAATCTTAAAAAGTCTTTAAAGAGCATCCATTTCCCTTCAGTTAATAATGTAAACAATTCTTCATTGACATGGTTAAATTCTTAGGACCGTCAGTTCTTTAGAGATGGACTAAATGACTGGTATCATCCCTTATAAAAGTGTTTTGAGCTTGGCGGGACCAAGATGGCCAACTAGAAGCAGCAGCAGTTAGAGGCTCCCACTGAGAAGAAACAAAACAGCATGTGAATCCTGCACTGGCAATCCAGGTATCCAGGTTCTAGCATCAGGACTGACTAGGCAGTTGGTGTGACCCACAAAGAGCAAGAAAAGGCAGGGTGGTGCGTCGGCCCACACAGAGCAAGGGCAAACCCCACCCACAACCAAGAAGGTGGTGAATGAGCATGCTACCTTGCCTGAGAAACCATGCTTTTTCCACAGATCTGCGCAACCCACAGATCAGAAGATTCTACTTATGAGCCCACATCACCAGGGCCTTGGGTCCCAACCACAGAGCTGCACAGACTCTCAACAGCCACTCTGCTGGAATCTGCCTAAGACTAACAAGTTCCCGGAGGAGAAGCTGCCATCATCACTGCAGTTGCCTGCTGTCTAAGCCATCTGAGCTCCCAGGGCGAAAGATGGCAGCCATCACTGCGGCTGTCAGCTGCCTAAGAAAACTGAGCTCCCTGCAGGAGGGATGGCAAACATTACTCAGGCTGCTAGCCACCTAAGACACTGAACTGGGGGTAGCGGGGAGGGTGGCAGCCATCACTACAGCTCTAGACCACATTTTTCCCCTCCTGGAACGGGAGAGACATGACAGCTTGATTCCAAGAGGTAATCCCCAGGGTGCAGTACACAGTTTGTGGCGGAAAAATGCTGAAAACTCAAAAGGCCAGAGTGCCTCTTCTCCAAATGATCACAACACCTCTCCAGCAAGTGCACAGAACTGGACAGAGGTACCATCCTGATACCAAAACCTGGCAGAGATACAACAAAAAGGGAAAACTTCAGGCAAGTATCCCTATGAACACTGATACAAAAATCCTCAATACAATACTGGCAAACTGAATCCAGCAGCACATCAAAAAGTTTATCCACCATGATCAAGTCTGCTTCATCCCTGGGATGCAAGGCTGGTTCAACATATGCAAATCAATAAACATAATTCATCACATAAATGGAACTAATGACAAAAACCACATGATTATCTCAAAAGATGCCAAAAAAGCCTTTGATAAAATTTAACATCCCTTCATGTTAAAAACACTCAATAAAGTAGGTATTGATGGAACATATCTCAAAATAGTAAGAGCCATTTATGACAAACTCACAGCCAATATCATACAGAATGGGCAAAACCCAAAAGCATTCCCCTTGAAAAGCAGCACAAGAAAAAGATGTCCTCTCTCACCACTCCTATTCAACATAGTGTTGGAAGTTCTGGCCAGGGCAATCAGACAAGAGAAAGAAATAATGGGTATTCAAATAGGAAAAGAGGAAGTCAAACTGTCTCTGTTTGCAGACAACATGATCTAGAAAACCCCATTGTCTCAGCCCAAAAGCTCCTTAAGCCGAAAAGCAACTTCAGCAAAGTCTCAGGACACAAAATCAATGTGCAAAAATCACAAGCATTCCTGTACATCAACAATAGACAAGCAGAGAGCCAAATCATGAATGAACTCCCGTTCACAACTGCTACAAAGAGAATAAAATACCTAGGAATACAGCTAACAAAGGATGTAAAGGACCTCTTCAAGGAGAACTACAAACCACTGCTCAAGTAAATAAGAAAGGACACAAACAAATGGAAAAACATTCCATCTTCATGAATAGGAAGAATCAATATCATGAAAATGGCCATACTGCCCAAAGTAATTTATAGATTCAATGTTATTCCCATCAAACTACCATTGACATTTTTCATGGAATTAGAGAACATGATGTTAAAATTCATATGGAACAAAAAAGAGCCCATACAGCCAAGACAATTCTAAGCAAAAGAACAAAGCTGGAGGCATCACACTACCTGACTTCAGACTATACTACAAGGCTACAGTAACAAAAACAGCATGGTACTGGTACCAAAACAGACACATAGACCAATGGAACAGAATAGAGATCTCAGAAATAAGACCACACATTTACAACCATCTGATCTTTAACAAACTTGACAAAAACAAGCAATTGGAAAAGAATTCCCTATTTAATTAATAGTGCTGGGAAAACTGGCTAGTCATGTGCAGAAAACTGAAACTGGACCCCTTCCTTACACCTTTTACAAAAATTAACTCAATATGGATTAAAGACTTAAAAATAAAACCCAAAATCATAAAAACCCTGGAAGAAAATCTAAGCAACACCATTCAGGACATAGGTATGAGTGAAGATTTTATAATGAAATCATCAAAAGCAATTGCAACAGAAGCAAAAATTGACAAACTGGATCTAGTTAAACTAAAGACCTGCTGCACAGCAAAAGAAACTATCATCAGAGTGAACGGGCAACCTATAAAATGGGAGAAAATTTTTGCAATCTACCCATCTGACAAAAGTCTAATATCCAGAATTTACAGGGAACTTAAACAAATTTACAAGGAAAAAAATACAAACAACTCCATCAAAAAGTGAGCAAAGGACATGAACAGACACTTCTCAAAAGAAGACATTTATGCAGCCAACAAATGTGTGAAAAAAAGCTCAACATCACTGATCACTAGAGAAATGCAAATCAAAACCACAATGGATATCGTCTCACACCAGTCAGAATGGCATTATTAAAAAGTCAAGAAACAACAGATGCTGGTGAGGCTGTGGGGAAATAGGGATGTTTTTACATTGTTGGTGGGAATGTAAATTAGTTCAACATTGTGGAAGACAGTGTGGCGATTCCTCAAAGATCAAGAACTAGAAATACCATTTGACCCGGCAATCCCATTACTGAGTATATACTCAAAGGAATGTAAATCATTCTCTTATAAGGATACACACACACGTCTGTTTATTGCAGCACTATTCACAATAGCAAAGACATGGAATCAACCCAAACGCCCATCAATGATAGATTGGATAAAGGAAATGTAGTACATATACACCATGGAATACTACGCAGCCATAAAAAAGATTGAGATCATGTTCTTTGCAGGGATATGGATGAAGGTGGAGGCCATCATCCTCAGCAAACTAACACAGGAACAGAAAACCAAACACCACATATTCTCACTCATAAGTGAGAGCTGAACAATGAGAATACATGGATGCAGGGAGGGGACCAACACATACCTGGGCCTGTCATGGGAGTGGGGACAGGGAGAGCATCACAAAAAACAGCTAATGCATGTGGGGCTTAATACCTAGGTGATAGGTGCAGCAAGCCACCATGGCACACATTTACCTGTATAACAAACCTGCACATTCTGCACATGCATCATGGAACTTAAAATAAAACAAAATAAAATAAATTTTAAAAGTGTCTTGAACTTGATGGAGCTTATGTTGAGAAATAAAATTGATAATTTTTATTTTGATCTTTTAATTCCATTTTCCATGAACTTTTGGAAGTCCCCTCATAGGAAGGTAATCCATCTAAGTAGAAGGAACATTTCTCAACGTATGCTATGAAGATAGTATCACCCTGATGCCAAAACCAAAGACAATACAAAAATAAAAAGAAAACACAGAGTGATAACTTTCATAAATTTAGATTTCAACATTTTTTTCAAAATACTAGCAAATAAAATTTTACAATGAATAGAAAGAATTATACACCACGATCAAGGAGGCTTTTTTCATATATTCAATATTTGAAAATCAGTCATTATAATCTACCATATTAATGGGATAAAGAAGAAAAGACATATGTTCATAACAATCATGTCAATAAATGCAGAAAGACATTCAACCAAACTTCAATATCAATTGATGGTTTTAAAAAATCTCAGAAAAATAGAAATACAGGAGAACCTCCTCAACACAGTAAGAAGCATCTATGAAAAACCTATAGACAGATTTATATTTAATTGTGAAGGACTGAATGCTTTTATCCCAAGATCAAGAAAAAAGCAAAAATATCTGTTCTCACCACTCTTATTCAACATAGCACTGGAAGTTCTACATGATGCAATAAGGCAAGAAAAGTAAATAAGTGGAATACAAATGAGAAAGAAATAAAATTGTTTTTATTCATGTTTGACACAACTGTGTACTTTAAAATCCCAAGGAATAGACAAAAAATAAATCACTTCTAGAATAAATGAATTCAGCAAGGTCTCTAAAAAAAAGATGAACATAGAAAAGTAAATTGTATACCCATATACTAACAATGAACAAATGGATACCAAAATTTAAAATATAATACCATTTCCATTAACTCAAAAAGAATACTTAGGTGTAACTGTAAAAAAAAAAAAAAAAAATGTACCGGACTTGTGTTCTAAAAACTATAATAACTACACAACACTGATGAAAGATTTTCAAAATCTAAATAAATGGAGAGACATACGCTGTGCTCATCAGTTGGAAGACTCAAAAAGTCATGGAGAGATATCAATTTTTCCTGAATTGATATATAATTTTACACAATTTCTACCAAAATACCAGCAAGATTTTCTGTGGCTATAGATGAGATTACTGTAAAATTTATGTGGAATACCAAAGGAACTAGAATAATTAAAGCAATTTTGAGAAACAAGAAAAAGGTAGGAAAAATCAATGTACTCTAAGATTTTTACTAAATAGCTACAGTAATCAAGACTGTAAATAAGAAGTAGATGAATAGACATGTAAATCAATGG
Source organism: Macaca nemestrina (assembly GCF_043159975.1). Classification (NCBI taxonomy): domain Eukaryota; kingdom Metazoa; phylum Chordata; class Mammalia; order Primates; family Cercopithecidae; genus Macaca; species Macaca nemestrina. The sequence goes on from NC_092130.1 coordinate 39,674,200, forward strand.
AACAAGATAAAATAAATAATCCAAAAGTAGACCCATGCAAATATGCCCACCTGAATTTTGACAAAGGTGCAAATGCAACTAACTGAAAGAAAGATAGCCTTCCAAATAACGGCATTGGAGCAATTGGACTTCCATGGGCAAAAAAATGAACTTCAACTTAAGTCTCGCATCTTATACTAAAATTAATGCAAAGTTTATCATAAACTTCAAAGTAACATAACATTCTAAGACTTTTAGAAAACAACATAAAGGAAAATATTCAGGATCTAAGGCTAGGCAAAAAGCTCTTAGACTTGACATCAAAAGCATAATCTGTAAAATGAAAAACTAGTAAGTTGAATTTCTTAAACATTTTTAAACCTCTTTGCTGTGAAAAAACATATTAAAAGCATAAAAGATAAAGCTGAAATTTTGGAGAAAATGTTTGCAAGCACATATCTGACAAAGCACTTATATCTAGTATATATAAAAAACAGTCAAAACTCAACAGTAAAAAACCAAACAGCCCAATTAGAACCTGGATATGAAAAGACATTTTACCAATGAAAATATCCAAGATGGCAAAGAAACACATGAAAATATTTTCAATGTCAGTAGCTATTAGGGATGAACAATAAAGCTACAATTAGGTATTATTAGATACCTATCAGAATGACTAAGATAAAATGTTGAAAACACCAAATGTGAGAAAAAATTCAGAGAAACTAGATTTCTCACACATTCTGGTGATAATGCAAAATGCTACAGCCACTCTGATAAAGAGTATGGTAGTTTCTTTAAAAACAAGACAAAACAATCAACTACCCATGGACCTCTCATATAAAACTATAATTGCATTCTTTGGCATTTATTTAATAGAAGTAAAATCTTGTGTTCACACAAAAACTTTTACACAAATGGTCAAACAAGTTTCATTAATAATATTCCTGAACTTAAAACATCCCAGCTGTCCTTCAATGGATGAATAATAAACAGGGGAACATCTATATAATGGAATTCTATTCCATTATATTAACACATTCAATAACCTAGATGAATTTCCAGAGAATTATGCTGAGTGAAAATGACTAATCCCAAAATGTTTTATACTGTATGATTTTATTTATATGTCATTCTGGAAATAACAACATTTTAAAAGTGGAAAACAGATTAGTGGTTGCAAGGGTTAAGAAAGAGGTGGGCCAGGGGAAAAAGTGAGTATGGGCATAAAAGGGCAATATGAGGAATCCCTGTAGTGATGGAAATGTTCTGGATCTTAACTGCATCAATATCAGTATTTTGGATGTAATGTTATACTATAGTTTTGGAAGATGTTATCATTGTGGAAAAGTGGGTAAACAGTACAGAGGATTATTATTTCTTATAATTCCATGTGAGCCTACAATTATCTTAAATAATAAGTGTGTTCATCTGATTTGCATTGCTATAAAGGAATACCTGAGGTCAGTACTATATAAAGAAAATACGTTTATTTGGCTAATGGTTTGGCAGACTGTACAAGAAGCAGGGTGGCAACATCTATTTCTGATGGCCTCTTATTCCTGAGGCCTCAGGAGCTTTTACTCATAACAGAAGGTGAAGGGGGAGGCTGGGCCCAGTGGCTCACACCTGTAACCCCAACACTTTGGGAGGCCAAGGTGGGCAGGTCATGAGGTCAGGAGTTCGAGACCAGCCTAGCCAACATAGTGAAACCCCATCTCTACTAAAAGAAATACAAAAATTACCCAGTGTGATGGCATGCGCCTGTAGTCCTAGCTACTCTGGAGGCTGAGGCAGGAGAATCACTTGAACCAGGGAGGTCGAGGTTGCAGTGAGCTGACATCACACCACTGCACTCCAGCCCGGGTGACAGAGTGAGACTGTCTCAAAAAAAAAAAAAAAAAAGAGAGACAGAGAGAGAGGTGCAGGGGGAGCAGGCATATCACATGGCAAGACAGATGTCAGGCTCCTGTAAACAAGTAGCTATCATGTGAACTAATAAAGTGAGAATTCATTTATTACCACAGGGAGGGTACCAAGCCATTCATGAGTGATCTACCTCCATGACCAAAATACCTCCCACTAGGCTCACCTCTGATCACATTTTAACATCAGATTTGGAGGATACAAATATCCAAACCATATCAACAAGTTTAATTATAAAATCAGAAGTGAAGACAGCAAAATCATGAACAAGGAAGCTCCAGACTTTTGTCCCCCAACAGAAACATCAACAAAACAAAAAACAAGCCAGAAGCAGTCCGAATAAACTCTGTGGGAGCTGTGGAAAACAGTCAAAGGTCTACAACAACCAAGTAAATGCCCAATCAAGAAAAAAAAAATCTATGAACATAGACTGTAAGAAAAAAAAAATCTAGCCAGGAGCTGTGGCTCACGCCTGTAATCCCAGCAATTTGGGAGGCCAAGGTAGGAGGTTTGCTTGGGCCAGGAGTTTGAGACTAGCCTGGGTAGCATAGTCAGACTTCACCTCTACAAAAATAAAAAATAAAAATGAAAAATTAGCTGGATGCAGTGGTGCACACCTATAGTCCCAACTACTCAGGAGGCTGAGGTGGGAGGATCACATGAGCTTGGGAGGTCGAGACTGCAGTGAACTTTGTTCATGCCATGGCACTCCAGCCTGGGAAGCAGAGAAAGACCCTGTCTCAGAAAGAAACATTTGGTGATGTTTTTACTCTTCTTTGCCTCACCTTCTTCCTGGCACAATATCAAACATGGTCTTGAATTGGTGACAGCACAGTTCCCAGTTCCCTCCCTAGAACCAATGAGTGAAGAGCAGACTTCATTTACAACTTTTTTTGTTTGTCTCTTCTAACCTATCTAGGGAAACCACTGAAGGACTGAAGCAAGGTGTTTGATTGTTTGAAGGTTAAAGATTTTGCTGGTGGCTATAATTTTAATGTTTGTCCCCTCCAGGTTTCATGTTGACAGTTGATTCCCAGTGTGGCAATGTTAGGAGGTAGGACCTGGTAGGAAGCATTTGGTTCATGAGGGTGGATACCTCATGAATAGATTAATACCTTCCCTGCTGGGTTAGTGAGTTAATGCTCTAAATAGTTCCTACAAGAGCTGGTAGTTAAAAAGAACCTGGCATGCACACATAAACACCTGCTTCCTCTCTGACCATTTGATCTCTTTGCACACTGGCTAACCTTCCACATTCCACCATGATACGTGGCAACCTGAGACCCTCACCAGATGGAAATACGCAATCTTGAACTTTCCAGTCACCAGAACCATGAGACTAATCATTTCTTTATAAACTATGTGGTACCACTAGACTGTTATAGCATTACTAAACAGACTAAGACACAGACACTGTTCCTAAAAGCTACAAGGTGACTACAAACCCACAGACATCTGGAGGAAGATATTATGCTTGGGGACATACAATATACCATCTACGACCTGGAAGATAAGCTGGGGTGACACTCTGTGGGAAATTAGGATATTCAAATTCAGCCACATGTATAGGGAAATTTAAAAAGCCATGTGCATGTCCAGGCAAGACACATACTTAGAAAAATTCCACCCTGAGATAATCCCTAAGCTTAGAACAAGCCTATGTATGGTGAAGAAGTGCTCCAGTACACAGGTAATCTGAAAAGACTGGGAGAAATGGCTTCTCTCTTTCTCTGATTTTGATCTGTTTGTTTAAGTTCATGACATTCAAAGGAATCCATCAAATAACTAGATGAACACAAGCTAGAGGATCAGAAACTTCAGTGATCACATTTGACAAGGAATAGTCTTTGCAAAACATGCTTGGAAAAGTCTCAGAAAAAAAGAACTACTACAACCTTCAACAATTTAAAACATTAAACTCTGGGAAAGTGAGATAATCTCATTTTCAAAGTTTTCACAAAATATCAAAATGTCTAATTTTCAAGAAAAAAAATCACATCATACAAAGAAACAGGAAAACATGTGTTATTCAGAGAAACGTAATACATGGACAGTAATCATCCCTAAGGTTTCCCTGACCTTGGACTTAATGGACAAATAATTTAAAATAATTGTCTTAAATATGCTCAGATAGCTAAGAAAAAATATGAACAAAGAAGTAAAAAAAATCAAGAGATAATATATGAACAAAATCAGAACATTGACAAAGATATAAAAATTATGAAAAGAAACCAAACAAATTCTGAAGCTGAAAAATACAATCACTAAATGAAAAGTTCACTAGAGGGGTTCAAATACAGATTTAAGTAGACAGAAGAAGCTGAGTGTAATGGCTCATGCCTGTAATCCTAGTACTTTGGGATGCCAAAGTGGGAGGATTGCTTGAGCCCAGAAGTTCCAGACCAGTCTAGTCAACACAGTGAGATGAGACCTCATCTCTGAAAAAGGTGAATTAACTAGACAGAATAAATAATCAGCCAATTTGAAAATAAGATAATTGACATTACCATTGGAAGAGCAGGAAGGAAAAATGAATAAAGAAAAGTGCAGACAGCCTAAAGGACTTGTGGGATATCATCAAGTATACAAATCTATGCATATAAGAGTCCCATAAGGAGAAGAGAGAAAGAGAGACAGAGTGAGATAAAAATGGTTGGAATGAATATTTTTAAACAATAGTGTTTGAAAATTTTCCAAATTTAATGAAAGACATCAATCTACAAATCCAAGAAGCTCAACAAAGTCCAAGTGGGAAACCACAAAGAAACCCACACTAAGACACATTGTAATCAAACTATCAAAATCCAAAGAAAAAGACAGAATCTTGAAAGCAAGAGAAAAGCAACTCAATATGTATAGGAGATGCTCAATAAAATTATCAACCAGCTTCTCATCAGAAACCTTGCAGGCCAAAAAGAAATTGAATTATATATTTAATGCATTGAAAGAACAAAACTGTATACCAATAATTTTATATCCACCAAAACATTCAAATATGAGGGAAAAATTAAGATATTCCCAGATAGGGCCGGGTGCAATGGTTCACGTCTGTAATCCCAGCACTTTGGGAAGCCCAGGTGTGCGGATCACAAGGTCAGGAGATTGAGACCATCCTGGCTGATACGGTGAAACCCTGTCTCTACAAAAAATACAAAAAAAAAAAAAAAAATTGGCCAGTCATGGTGGCAGGCAACTGTAGTTCCAGCTACTTGGGAGGCTGAGGCAGGAGAATGGCATGAACCCAGGAGTGGAGGTTGCAGTGAGCTGAGATTGTGCCACTGCACTCCAGCCTGGGGGACAGAGCAAGACTCCATCTCAAAAAAAAAAAAAAAAAAAAAAAAAAAAAAAAAGATATTCCCAGATAAACGAAAGATGAGTTCATCATCACTAAACTTCGCTACAAGAAATTCTAATGGGAATCCTTCAGTTTGAAATACAAAAATGCTAGACAGTAGCTCAAATCTGAATGGAGATATACAGATCACCAGTTAAGGTAAATATATGGGCATATGTAAAAGCCAATATTGTGGTAATTTTGGTTTCTAAGTGGTATAGTTTGGCTCCTTGTCCCCACCCAAATCTCATGACAAATTGTAATTCTCAAAGTTGGGGGAGGGATCTGGTGGGAGGTGATTAAATCATGAAGGCAGATTTCCCCCTTGCTGTTCTCATGATAGTGAGGGAGTTCTCATGAGATCTGGTTGTTTAAAAGTGTCCCCCTTTGCTCTTTCTTCTGTCACCATGTGAAGATGTACTTGCCTCTCCTTCACCCTTATGCCATGATTGTAAATTTCGTAAGGCCTCCCCAACCACACTTCCTGTACAGCCTGCAGAATTGTGAGTCAATTAAACCTCTTTTCTACATAAATTACCCAGTCTCAGCTAATTCTTTATGGCAGTGTGAGAATGAACTAATACAGTAACTCTACTTTTTGCTCTCTACAGAATTTAAAAGACAAACGCAAAAAAATAATTATAAAACTATGTTATTTGACATAGTGTATAAAGTGTATAAAGATGCAATGTGTAACAACTATTACCCAAAGTGAGAAATGGAGCAGTAGAGAAGCAGAGTTTTTATTTGTGATTGAAGTTAAGTTTGTATCAACCCCAATTAGATTTTTATAACTTTTTTTTAGACAGGGTCTTGCTATGTTGCCCAGGCTGCAGTGCAGTGGTGCAATCTCAACTCACTGCAACCTCAACCTCTCAGGCTTGAATGATTCTCATGCCTCAGCCTCCTTAGTAGCTGCCATTAAAGGTATGTGTCACCAGGCCCAGGTAATTTTTGTATTTTTAGTAGAGACAGGGTTTTGCCATATTGGCCAAGCTGGTCTTGAACTCCTGACCTCAAGTAATCTACCCACCTCAGCCTCCCAAAGTGCTGGGATTACAGGCATGTTCCACCATGCCTGGCCAGATTGTTATAACTTTAGGATGTCATGTGTAATTCCCATGGTGATCCCAAAGATAGTATCTATAGGATATAAACAAAAGGAAATGAGAAGATAATCAAAGTATATGACTTTAAAAAAATCAACTAAAAACAAATGAAGGTAGTATTGTAGTAAATGAAGACAAATATATGACATATGCAAAACAAATAATGAAATGATGAAAGTCCTTTCTCATCAATAATTACTCTAAATATAAATCAGTTAAACTCTCCATTCAAAAGGCAAAGTTTGGCAGAACAAATTTTAAAAAACACAAAGCAACTATATGCCATATACAGGAGACACATTTTAGACTCAAAGAGAGAAGTGGATTAAAAGTAAAGGGTTGGCAAAAGATAAATTATGAAAACTGCAACCATACAAAAGCAAGGGTGGCTATACTTAGACATAATGTAGTTGAAAATAAAAATGTCATTAGAATAAAGATGGATATTTTATATTGGTAAAATGGTCAGCTTATCTTGAAATTATGAAAATTATATAATTTTCTGAAACTGAAACATCAGAGCCCCAAAATACATGAACCAAAAGCTGAAAGAATTGAGGGGAGAAATAGATAACTGAGCAATAATAGTTGGAGACTTCAACATTCCATTGTCAATACTGAAAACAACAACTATGCAATGATCAGCAATGAAATCAAAGACTTCAACAACAGTATATGCAAGTTACACCTAACAGATATCTATAGAGAACTCCATCCAAAAACAGCAGAATACCCATTCTACTCAAGTACATATGGCACAGTTTCCATGTTTGATTATATGCTAGGCCATAAAGCAAGCCTCAACAAATGTAAAAGCATTGAACTCATAAAAGAATAAACAATCAGAATGAAAATTGGAAATTAATAACATAAAGAAATTTGGGAAATGCATTCAGAACATATATCCAGAACATATCTATATATACATATATTCTGATAAATATCTGATATATATGTGTTAAGCTTTTATTGTACTTCTTATATTCATAAAGATTCTTACCAGTATGAATTCTCTAATATGTAGTAAGGCAGAATTAACTCTATATATTTTCCTACATTTCTTACATTCATCAAGTTTCTCATCAGTTTGAATTATCTGATATTGAGCAATGTGTCTAGACACAATAAAGGCTTTACCACATTCTTTACATTCATAAAGTTTGTCACCAGTATGAATTATCTGGTTTTCAGAAGAACTCAAATCAGATTAAAGACCTTATGTTCCTTACATTCATGAAATTTGGCACTTATATGAATACTCTGATGTTGAGTACATTGTCTGAATACAAGGAAGGCTTTATTGCATCTCTTACATTTATAGTTTCTCACCATATGAATTCTCTGATACATAATAAGGATTAGAATTTAAATGTCCTTCCACAGTTCTTACACGTTTTCAGGTTTTTTTCAACAGTATGAATTCTCTTATAGTGAGTGACTTGCCGGCACACAAGAAAGAATTTCCAACATTCCTAATACTTATAAAGTGTAGAATCAGTATGAATTCTAATTTGCAGAATAAACTCAATTCATTCTAAAGACCTTCCCACATTCCTTATATTCATAGAACCTCTTACTAGTATGAATTCTCTGGTGTTTGCTATATAGTCCATACAAATAATAGCTTTCACTTATTCTTAACATTCATAAAGTTTTTCATCAGTATGAATTCACTATGTCTGTGATAAGGACTAAATTGAATTGTAATGTCTTCTCACATTTTTTTACATCTATTTTGTTTTTCACAGTATGAGTTCTCGGTTGTTGAGTAAATTGATACCCACTACTGGCCATCTCAAATTGTTTATGATCATGCCATTTCTAAACAGAACAAATTTTCTTTCAATGTGTAAGTAATATAATATTACTTCTGTTTATAATACAATAATAGTTTCTGGCTTTTATAAATTATGTGATATAAAATTTGAAATTTCTATAAGTTACTATTGTAGATAATAATTTAAGTAAAATCCTCCTTCTTAAGCATGCTCTCACAATTTCAGTTATTTCTAAAAACAGAGGCTTCAAGGTCAATTGTATTACTTCTTAGCCTGATTCCTTAATTCCTGGATTACATATTTAGTGTCTACTCTCCAGAATTCTGGGTCCAAAGGCTATTGCACTGATAGAATATTATCCAGAAATAGACTGGCATATCTCTAATGACAGCCTCATTTTTAAAAATTTTGCTAGTAAGTTAGGTTTTGTTTTGTTTGTTTTGTTTTGTTTTGTTTTGAGATGGAGTCTCACTCTGTCACCCAGGCTGGAGTGCAGTGGCATGATCACAGCTCACTGCAGCCTTGAACTCTTGGGCTCAAGCAATCTTCTCACCTCAGCTTTCTGAGTAGCTAGGACTACAGGCACATGCCGTAGGCAGCCAGCTAATTTTTTTATTTGTAGAGATGGGGTCTTGCTATATTTTGCAGGCTGGTATTAAACTCCTGGACTCAAGCAGTCCTCCTGCCTTGGCCTCCAAAAGTGCTGGGATTACAGGCGTGAGCTGCTACACCCAGCTGGTAAACCAGTTTTGTTCAGCTTACTACTTAAGCCCTTCCAATAATTTTGTTAGCACAAAATCAAATAATAAAGAAAAGCATTTGTATTAATTTCACAGGGCTGCTGTAACAAATTACCGCAATAAGGTGGCTTAAAACAAATTTATTCTCTCACAGTTGTAGAGGCCATATGTCTGAGATCAGGGTGTTAGCAGAGTTATCCTTCTGCCAAAAGGCTCTAGGGGAGAATGATCCTTCTTTGTTCCAGCTTCTGGTGGGTGTTGACATTCCTTCTAGGTGTATCAGCCCAATATGTTCCTCTATATTAATTTGCTTCTCTTTTCTTTGTCTTTTTCTGTGTCTTATATGGACACTTATTGCTGAATTTAGTGTCAACCTTGACAACCCAGAATGATCTCATTTTAAGATGATTAACTTAATTACATCTGCAAAGACCCCTTTTCCAAATAAGGTCACATTTCCAATAAGGTCCATATATTAGGACACGGACATATCTTCTTGGGGGCCAACATTCAAACAACTAGAGCATTTAATAAGGTTCAATACATAATTCTAATTAAAAATAACTTTTAGGAAAATTTCTCTACTTGGTAAAACTACACATTAAAAACCTATAGTAGACATTAAATTTATATAGAAAACTTAAATGCATTACCTTTAAAACTGAAAATAAGGCCAGGCGTGGTGGCTCACGCCTGTAATCCCAGCACTTTGGAAGGCCGAGAAGGGTGGATCACCTGAGGTCGGGAGTTCAAGACCAGCCTGACCAACATGGAGAAACCCTGTCTCTACTAAAAATATTAGCCAGGCATGGTGGCACATGCCTGTAATCCCAGCTACTTGGGAGGCTGAAGCAGGAGAATCACTTGAACCCGGGAGGCGGAGGTTGTAGTGAGCTGAGATCACGCCATTGCACTCCAGCCTGGGCAAAAAGAGTGAAACTCTGTCTAAAAAAAAAAAAACTGAAAATAAAATATGGATGTTTGCCATTATCTCTATTGTTTAATATGGTACTATAGGTCCTGGTCCCAATACTAAAAGTCAAGAAAAATAATAGGCCAAGTGTGGTGGCTGAAGCCTGTAATCTAAGCACTACAGGAGGCCAAGGCAGGAGGACTGCTTGAGCCCAGGACTTTGAGACCAGCCTGAGCAATATAGGGAAACCACATCTCCACACACACAAAAAAATCTTAAGTTAGTCAGGTGTGTATGCACACACCTGTGGTCCCAGCTATTTGGGAGGCTGAGGTGGGAGAACTGCTTAAGCCCAAAAAGTCAAGGCTGCAGTGAACCGTGATTGTACTACTGCACTCCAGCCTGGCTGACAGAGTAAGTCCCTGTCTCAAAAAAAAAAAAAAAAAAAAAAAGGGAAGAAAAGAAAAGAAAAAAGTTGAAAAAGGAAGAGATAAAACTCATTCATTATTTATTATTGATGCAATAATCCATCTAGAAAAACAAAAATAAGTCATAAACTCAGAACTGATCAGAAATATCAGCAAAGATGCTAGAATCAAAAGAAATTAACTTATTAATAATATTTCACTATATTATCAATAATCTAACAGAAAATATAAATAAAAACTAACATACCATGCACAACATTAAGAAAGCTATAAAGATGGCTGAGCATGGCGGCTAATGTCTGTAATGTCAGCACTTTGGGAAACCCATAATGGAGGACTGTTTTAGCCCAAGAGTTTAAGACCAGCCTGGGTGGGGCACGGTGGCTCACACCTGTAAGCCCAGAACTTTGGGGGCTGAAGCAGACAGATCACGAGTCAGGAGATTGAGATCATTCTGACTAACACAGTGAAACCCCATCTCTACTGAAAATACAAGAAATTGGATGGGCATGGTGGCACATGCCTTTGGTCCCAGCTACTCAGGAGGCTGAGGCAGGAGAATCGCTTGAACCCAGGAGGCAGAGGTTGCAGTGAGCCGAGATTGGGCCACTGCACTCCAGCCTGGGCGACAGAGCAAGACTCCATCTCAAAAAAAAATAAAAAGAGACCAGCCTGGACAACATAGTGAGACCCCATCTCTACTAAAAATTTAAAAACTTAGCCAGGCATGGTGGCACATGCCTGTTGTCCTAGCTACTTGAGAGGCTGAGGCAGGAGGATCACTTAAGCCCAGAAGTTCAAGGTTACAGTAAGCTATGATTATCCCACCTCACTCCAACCTGAACAACAGAGCAAGACCCCAACTCCAAACAAAAGCTATAGAGAATCTGGGAATTAACTAAGAGTACACAAGATTGCAATGAAGAAAGATACAATATGATTTTACAGTATAGAGAAGATTCTAAATAAATAGAGACACATTCTATGTGCCATTCTAATAGCATCAATTGGATGCCATTAATTAATATGAAATACAATCACCTCAAATTAGTCCATAAATTAAAAAGCATTGACATCAAAATTCTAGTAGTATTGTTTTTGGGTTTTGGTTTTCTTTTTTTTTGAGACAGAGTTTCGTTCTTGTTGCCCAGGCTGGAGTGCAATGGCACAATCTTGGCTCACTGCAATCTCCAACTCCTGGTTTCAAGCAATTCTTCTGCCTCAGCCACCCCAGTAGCTGGGATTACATGCATCCACCACCACACCTGGATAATTTTTGTATTTTTAGTGGAGATGGGGTTTCACCATGTTGGCCAGGCTGGTCTCAAACTCCTGACCTCAAGTGATCCACCCACGTCAGCCTCACAAAGCGCTGGGATTCAGGCATGAGCCACTGCCCCCAGCCTCCAATGGTATTTTTAAGGTGATAGATAATCTTAATCTAAAACTTTAAAAGAAGTATAAAGATCATAGGTATTTTATTCTCTTTGAAGCAATTGTGAATGGGAGTTCACTCATGATTTGGCTCTCTGTTTGTCTGTTATTGATGTATAGGAATGCTTGTGATTTTTGCACATTGATTTTGTATCCTGAGACTGCTGAAGTTGCTTATTGGCTTAAGGAGATTTTGGGCTGAGACAATAGAGTTTTCTAAATACATAATCATGTCATCTGCAAACAGGGACAATTTGACTTCCTCTTACTAATTCAATACCCTTTATTTCTTTCTTCTGCCTGATTGCCCTGGCCAGAACTTCCAACACCATGTTAAATAGGAGTAGTGAGAGAGGGCATCCCTGTCTTGTGCCAGTTTTCAGAGGGAATGCTTCCAGTTTTTGCCCATTCAGTATGATATTGGTTGTGGGTTTGTCATAAATAGCTCTTATTATTTGAGATACGTCCCACCAATACCTAGTTTATTGAGAGTTTTTAACTTGCAAGGGATGTGAAGGATCTCTTCAAGGAGAACTACCAACCACTGCTCAATGAAATAAAAGAGGACACAAACAAATGGAAGAACATTCCATGCTCATAGATAGGAAGAATCAATATCGTGAAAATGGCCACACTGCCCATGGTAATTTATAGATTCAATGCCATCCCCATCAAGCTACCAATGACTTTCTTCACAGAATTGGAAAAAACTACTTTAAAGTTCATATGGAACCAAAAAAGAGCTCGCATTGCCAAGACAATCCTAAGACAAAAGAACAAAGCTGGAGGCATCATGCTGTCTGACTTCAAACTATACTACAAGACTACAGTAACCAAAACAGCATGGTAATGGTACCAAAACAGAGATATAGACCAATAAAACAGAAGAGAGCCCTCAGAAATAATACCACACATCTACAACCATCTGATCTTTGACAAACCTGACAAAAACAAGAAAAGGGGAAAGGATTCCCTATTTAATAAATGGTGCTGGGAAAACTGGCTAGTCCTATGTAGAAGGCTGAAACTGGATCCCTTCCTTATACCTTATACAAAAATTAATTCAAGATGAATTAAAGACTTAAATGTTAGACCTAAAACGATAAAAAAGACCTAGAAGAAAACCTAGGCAATACCATTCAGGACATAGGCATGGGCAAGGACTTCATAACTAAAACACCAAAAGCAGTGGCAACAAAAGCCAAAATTGACAAATGGGATCTAATTAAACTAAAGAGCTTCTGCACAGCAGAAGAAACTATCATCAATGTGAACAGGCAACCTACAGAATGGGAGAAAATTTTTACAATCTACCCATCTGACAAAGGGCTAATATCCAGAGTCTACAAAGAACTTAAACACATTTACAAGAAAAAATCAAACAACCCCATCAAAAAGTGGGCAAAGGATATGAACAGACACTTCTCAAAAGAAGACATTTACGCAGCCAACAGACACATGAAAAAATGCTCATCATCACTGGCCATCAGAGAAATGCAAATCAAAACCACAATGAGATACCATCTCACACCAGTTAGAATGGTGATCATTAAAAAGTCAGGAAACAACAGGTGGTAGAGAGGATGTGGAGAAATAGGAACACTTTTACACTGTTGGTGGGACTGTAAACTAGTTCAACCATTGTGGAAGACAGTGTGGCGATTCCTCAAGGATCTAGAACTAGAAATACCATTTGACCCAGCCATCCCATTATTAGGTATATACTCAAAGGATTATAAATCATGCTGCTATAAAGACACATGCACACGTATGTTTATTGTGGCATTATTCACAATAGCAAAGACTTGAAACCAACCCAAATGTCCATCAACGATAGACTCGATTAAGAAAATGTGGCATATATACACCATGGAAGACTATGCAGCCATAAAAAAAGGATGAGTTCATGTCCTTTGTAGGGACGTGGATGAAGCTGGAAACCATCATTCTGAGCAAACTGTCACAAGGACAGAAAACCAAACACTGCATGTTCTCACTCGTAGGTGGGAATTGAACAATGAGAACACTTGGACACAGGGTGCGGAACATCACACACCCGGGCCTGTCGTGGGGTAGGGGGAGGGGGGAGAGATAGCCTTAGGAGATATACCTAATGTAAATAACAAGTTCACGGGTGCAGCATACCAACATGGCACATGTATACATATGTAACAAACCTGCATGTTGTGCACATGTACCCTAGAACTTAAAGTATAATTTAAAAAAAAGAAGCATAAATATCAATAAATTTTATGTAAGCATTACAAATGAAGTGGAAAGATGGAAGATTCTGCCAATTAGGTATTACCATAAAATATATATATGATGTGTGTGTGTGTGTGCAGCATGTGTGTGTATACACCATAATAATCAAAGGTGGACTCCAAGTAGATTAAACACAATGTGGAGGTAAAGCAGTAATGTTGATAGAAGGAAATATAGGGTGATACCTTTTAAACATAGGATAGAAGGAAATATAGGGTGATACCTTAAAAACATAGGACTTTTAAAATGAAACTTCAAACATAAGGCAAAAACAAATACATAAATCTCATTATAATTGTATATTCAAGAGTATGTATTAAGCACTTCTTATGTGCTAGGCACTAAGGCTGTATATTAATAGTACATATAGATTATAAATAACACTCCTCACTAAAAGGAAACAGGGATTTTGGGAGAAATTACTCACCTTAAGATACTGGTGACAAAAGTGCAAGATGAAATTAATATCTTTTTTTTCTTCAGAAAGTAAGAAACTGCTCAAAAATTATGGGAATACCTGTAAAAACACCACAGGAAACATGAGAAGGGTCTCCCACTGGGAAAATATGATACCATTTGAATGCCACAATGAATACTGAGATTAATACATTATAACAAAATGTATAAAACAGAATCCATGATATTAATGACTAATAATGGATACTAATGAATACATTAATATGAAGAGATATAAATATGGCTTAAACAGGGGTAGGGAAAATGGGAACTTTTTTACAGAAGAATGCCAATTAATACATGTAGAATAAATGACCATTTGAAAGTTACTATTTTTTAATAATCATACGAATAATTGATTCAGACAAGAATCATCAACAAATACTAAAACATTGGGGTAAAACTTTGTTGGTGATTAGTTTCAGCGTATCTCCCCACAAATCAGTTATTAATTACAAGGAAATAATGGTACCTTTGCAGTTGAGAAACTTGGTGAACACAACACTAACCAAGTTACATCACCAATAATGAGACAAACTGACATGAATGAGACAAACTGATATTATGTACCTTCCAATGTGATATACTGAGAAGTCATAATATTAGTTTCTGCTGCAATTATAAGGAAATAATCAGACAAGCTAAAACTCAGGATCATTCTATAAAACCATTGGGTTTTGTACCCTTTAAAAATTGTTAATATCATCAAAAGTAAAGAAAACCTAAGAACCACTTCAGATTAAATATGACTAAACAGATATAGGAACTAAGTGCAATGTGTGATTCTAAGTCAGAGAAAAAAAATTCATAAAATATATTATTTGGAAAATTTGTGAAACTTTAATATGGGCAGTATAATAGATAGTCAAATTATAGTAAGATTAAATATTCTAATTTAATAATCATGCTGCCATTTTGAGGAGTATATTCTTGTTCTTGAGAGTTACATGCTGAAGTATTTCAATATGAGGATTTAATAGTTGTAAAATTATTTTAACATTGTAAAAACCATTTAACAATTAACATTTTGCCACACACACAGTCTTTCTCTGTGTGTGTGAGTGTGTGTGTATCTATAGATAGGTATAAATAGATACAGATCTATTCCATATATCTCTAAATGAATATACATAGAGAGAAAGAATGTGGCAAATGGTAGCTTAGGTTCACCAACTATATAAACGTTCATTGTCCTGTTTTTGTAAGTTTTCCATGGGTTTGACATTTTTCAACATTTGAAAAACTATTCATAATCTGATAATTTTATTTTCCCCACTGCTGCCACCCTGGTCAAAATTATCATAACCTTTCATTGAGGTTATTGAAATAGCCTCTTATTGTATCCTCCTGCTTTTACCCTTTCCTCCTACATCATATTTCTAATATGGCAGCCAGAGTAATCCTTTAGCCACATCACTCCTGTGCCAAAAAGAGTAACTCTAGCTTCCTATTTCCCTCAGGAAAGCAAAGACTTACAGTGACAAACAAAACCCAAATTATCTGTTTCTTTTATTACCACCTTGGCCTCATTTCCTCCTAATAATTATTATCTCTCTGATCCAACCACACAGACGTCTCTGCTACTCCTTGAACACACCAAGCATTCTTCTTCCTTAGGGCATTTGCTCTAGTTTTTCCCTCTGCCTTAAATGTTTCACCCCAAGAAAACAGCTTGGCTAACTCCCTCACATCCTTCAAGTTAGATATAATTTCTTCATGAAGTCTATCCTGCTTATTCTATATAGCTCTTTAATATTGTGACATATTTGTCCCATCTCTCACAGATTTCTGATTCTCTTAATCTGTTCTACTCTTTCATTATGCCAAAGCACATTTTATCTTCACCTTAATAAATAAAATTTTCTCATTATTTTCTTGCTTATTGTCTGCATCTCTTCATAATATAAGTTCTTCAAGAGTTAGGCTTTTTGTCCATTTTGTTCAGTGATATATACCTTTGCTATAAGAGTTCCTAGTATGCAAAATGTGTTCAATACATATATGTTGACTAGACAACTTATAACAAAATTTAAATACTAGTTTTGGCCTGAGATTTGCAAGGTGAGCCAAGAATAACTCAGTGGTTTACTGCTTCAGCAACTAATATAAAAGAATTGTCATCAGTATAAATGAAGAAGATTGTAAGAGAAGCAAGTTTGTGGGAGAAAAATCAAGAGTGCAATCCACATATACTAAGTTATAGATGTGTATCAGTCATTCCAAGTGGAAATGTCTAATATGCAGTCGGACGTACAAGTCTGGAGTTCAGGAGTAATATATAGGCTAGAGTTAAAAATTTAAGAATTGTCAGCATACCAATACCATTTAAAATAATAAGACTAGGCTGGGCATGATGTCTCACGCCTGTAGTCCCAGCATTTTGGGAGGCCAAGGTGGGCGGCTCACTTGAGGTCAGAGGTTCAAGACTAGCCTGGCCAACATAGTGAAACCCCACCTCTACCAAAAATACAAAAATTATCTGGGCATGGTGGCGGGCACCTGTAGTCCCAGCTACTCGGGAGGCTGAGACAGGAGAATCGCTTGAACCCGGGAGGCAGAGGTTGCAGTGAGCCAAGATTGCACCATTGAACTCCAGTCTAGATGACAGAGTGAGACTCTGTGTCAAAAAAAAAAGAAAAGAAAAGATAAAGAAATGGAAAGCCAAAAGGAAAGGTGCTCATACTCCTTAATAATCACAGAAATAAAAATTAAAATTAATGGAGATAACACTTTACACCTATCAGAATGTCAAAATACAAAAGCTAGTAATTTCAAATGTGGGAAAGAATGTTGACAGAAAGGACCCTCATGCTTCATTCTTGGGAGTGTAGTCTGATGCAGCCATTCTAAAGACCAATTGAAGACCATCTGGAGCTATTTTATCAAATTAAGTACAATACTCTAGGAACCATCAGTTTTATTCCAGAGTTATATCCAAAAATAAATTATCATTCAGTACAAGGGATATAAATATAAAGATGTTAATTGGCAACATTCTGTCAAAGTGTGATTCTCAAAATGTTAAAATATAATTCTCATAAATGTATAATAATATAATAAGCTGGCCTAAGTGTTACTTCATTTATTAATAAGGGAATCAGCAAAATGATCAAGCTAGTTCTGACTGATGTTCACTAGGACAACAAAACTTTGGTGGTTAATTGCTCTGTTTGACTGATAAAAAAATAATCATGCAACTACCACTTTTGCAGAACTGAAAAAAGTCTGAGCCCTAATCAATTGTGCAAAATAATTTATATTCCTGTTCAGAATCAAATGATTACTAGAGAAGATTCTAGGAAATACTCTAAAATTATTTTTAAAGGTCATGTAGTTATCTTTTTTGCTTTGTTTCCATGTTTTGGATATTTTTTCTTATTATCCTTCCATGTGATTATAAACAATTCCAAAATATTATTTTTCATCATTAAAAAGCCACCTTGTTGCAGGATTTTTTGTTGGTTTTCTTGTGGTGGTGGTTTGACTGGATTCATAGGTAAAGCAAAGATTACCCACTAACACACATAAGCCTTCTTATTGTATGGTAAATAAATCCAGAACCATACAGTTCTGAGCAACTACTATGTCCACAGAATCAACTGCTGTCTGGAGATTATGTAAGGAGTCTAAGATTGCATGTTCAGCAGCCGCTATCTGTCAGAGATGTTGTTATTACTCACACTTACTCATTTAATCCAATTCTAGAAAACCAAAACAAATATGTTAATCTCAGTTGGATTATTTTAAGGACCAGCAATTTTTTAGTAAATTCATCTTTCCTCTAGGTCTCTAAAATTTGCTAAAATTCATAGCCTTCTAACAAGTAACCTTTTTATTCCCTGTAAGGCTAGAATTTACAAGATTAAAACAACATAAACCAGATTAGATTCTTAGATGGGCTTCCTAGGCATTGGCTCCACATGTAAAATACAACTCATATTTCTTAACGATGATAATTTCATACTAAATGAAATTAAATCTATTCTCAAATATGACACTTCCAGTGTGGTTGCACAAATGATTTGTCCAATTCTATAGTGGTTTTGTTTAAAGAGACAGATTCTTATGAAACCTATTGACATAAAAACTAAGGGAAGTTCTGATTTCAGAGAGAATGGAGGATTCTACCCTGTTTCTTCCACTGCTGGACAGAATACATGAAGCAGCTATCTGAAGTGCCTGAAAAGTTAATAGTAGCAGGAAGATTTGAGAAGGAGTCCAAAAATTGAAGTTTCTTTAAACCAGTAAGAAATGTATCATTTTCTCCCCAAAATTGCCTAGTTTGAACTCAAAGGCATCCTGAATCCCAGAAGTCCACACCAGCTGCAGACAAAAAGAGTTCCAATAGAACCTTTTCCGCCAGGCACGGTGGCTCATGCCTGTAATCCCAGCACTTTGGGAGACCAAGGCGGGCGGATCACGAGGTCAGGAGATGGAGACCATCCTGGCTAACACAGTGAAACTCTGTCTCTACTAAAAATACAAAAAACATTAGCTGGGCGTGGTGGTGGGCGCCTGTAGTCCCAGCTACTCGGGAGGCTAAGGCAGGAGAATGGCGTGAACCCGGGAGGCGGAGCTTCCAGTGAGCCGAGATCGCGCCACTGCGCTCCAGCCTGGGGGACAAATCAAGACTCCGTCTCAAAAAAAAAAAAAAAAAAAAAAAAAAAAAAAAAAAAAAAAAAAAAAAGAACCTTTTCATTTCTGGTCTGGTAATCTGAAAGGAAAGTATTAGAACTCAGAGATAGTGGAGAAATCCTCTTTTTTCCTTCTTTTTCTTCTTTTTACCCTTCTTTCCTGACCTATTCTCCAGGTACCACGAAGATGCCTAAATCTCTAAGGATGTGAAACTCTTCTTTCTGAGCAGAGAATCTGTGTTCCCAAGAGCATGAAGCAGATCCCTGCTACTTTTTAAATTTTTTTCTGTCTTCTTTCTACTTGATCCTGAATTCAGACACAGTCATAAGAAGTTTGAGGCAGAGACGGAAAGCTGAAACCTCTGTTTTCAGACTGAATGACCAGAAGTAGAAGCCCCAAGGAGCCATGGAGACATAAACGGATCAGAGGAGTAACCTCATAAAGTTGTGTATAAACTCTTGAGATCATTGTCAAAGGTATGTGAATCTTACTGTAAACACCATACCACAGGCTTTAAGAGTTGAGCTACCAAGAAGAGTGACCGCAGCAAGAAGGAAGATTAGGAGTTCTCCAGCTTGACTCTTTCCACTCCCACAGAAATCCGACTAGCAACTAACTACAGACAAAAATACCATCCTAAACATCTCAGAACTCAGGAGTGAGGCTGATACAATCCCTTGGACTCAGGAACCAAGAAAAGCCACAATCAGACAGTAAGATTAATACTTCTTTTTGACTGGAACATCCCTCCCCCAAGCCTGCACAGCACCACACACAGGGAATTCCACTGGACCCATGGTTTCTACAGTGGGAAAAGTTAATTCAAGGCAGATATTCAGCTTCTCCGCCATTTGGAACCTCTCACAGGAGACTCACACCTGTCTTGTCCCACACGAAATAGTGGGAGTATTGGCAGGACTGGACCACCTGGAGTTAGTTAGAAACACAGAATATGGGTGGGCCTCACAGTGATTAGCGTTCAGATCTTGGTGGCTGCTCCGCATTCCACCCAACAGAGGCACTACACCAAAGAAACTAGCCAACAGCAATTCCAGCTAGGGCTACACCAGACAGGGTTATCCTGGCCCTAGAGCACCCACTAATACTGTATGCGTGGTGTGTAAATCATTCATACTCTTAGTCTGAAGGTTAAAAGACAATAATGAAAACTACAATAACTTGTAATATTATTGTAAAATACAATAACTTGTACCTTGTAATTGTAATATGCAAAATAAAATGACGTAAATTAGGGCATTGAAAATTCAAAATGTGAGTGGAAAGTGAGTTAAACAGAAGTCTTTTTGCTATCAAAATAAGATGTTGGCCAGGCGCAGTGGCTCACGCCTGTTATCCCAGCACTTTGGGAGGCCGAGGCAGGTGATTCACTTGAGGTCAGGAGTTTGAGACCGCCTGGCCAACATGGTGAAACCCCACCTCTACTAAAAATACACAAATTAGTCGGGCGTGGTGGTGGGTGCCTGTAATCCCAGCTACTCAGGAGGCTGAGGCACAAGAATTGCTTGAGCCTGGGAGGTGGAGGTTGCAGTGAGCCGAGGTCATGCCACTGTACTCCAGCCTGGGCGACAGAGTCAGACTCTGTCTCAAGAAAAAAAGAAAAAAAAAAGTAAGTTGTTATCAGCTTAAAATAACAAGCTATAACTATAAGGTTTTTTTGTTTGTTTGTTTTGTTTTATTTTTGTAAGCTTCATGGTAAGCACAAAGAAAAAACCTATAATAGATATACTAAAAATAAAAATCAAGGAATCAAAACATACTACTAGAGAGAATCACTTAACCATGAGGAAAGACAGTAAGAGAGGAAGAAAAGAAAAAAATCCACAGCACAACTAGAAAATAATCAACAAAATGGTGGTAGTAAGTCCTTACCTATCAATAAGTACTTTGAATGTAAATGGATTAAATTAAACCATCCAGTTAAAAGTGATAGAGTGGCTAAATTGATAAAATAAAATACCCAACCATATGCTATTTACAAGAAACTTACTTCACCTGTAAGGACAAACACAGGCTGAAAGAGATGGAAAAAGAACTTCCATGCAGCCAGGCACAGTGGCTCACACCTGTAATCCCAGCACTTTGTGGGGCCAAAGCAGGTGGATCACTTGAGGCCAGGAGTTTGAGCCCAGCCTGGTCAACACGGCAAAACCCCGTCTCTACCAAAAATACAAAAATTAGCTGAGCGTGGTGGGGCATGCCTGTAATCTCAGCTACGTGAGAGGCTGAGGCAGGAGAATTGATTGAACCCAGGAGATGGAGGTTGCAGTGAGCCGAGATCATGCCACTGCACTTCAGCCTGGGTGACAGAGCAAGACTCTGTCTCAGAAAAAAAAAGGAATTTCCATGCAAATGGAAACTGTAAGAGAGCAAGAATAGCTGTACTTATATCAGATAAAATAGACTTTAAGTTAAATACTCTAAAAAGAGACAATGAAAGTCATTATATAATAATAAAGGGTCAATTCAGCAAGAGGATATAACAATTGTAAATACAAAAGCATCCAATATTGGAACACCTAAATACATAAAGCAAATATTAATAGATCTAAAGGGAGAACAAGACTGCAATACAATGATATTAGGGGAATTTGCTATCCATTTTCAGCAATGGACAGGTCATCCAGACAGAAAATCAACAGAGAAACTTCAGATTTAAACTGCGCTGTAGACCAAATGGACCTAGCAGACACTTACAGAACATTCCATCCAACAGCTGCAGAATACACATTCTTCTCAACTGCACATAAAATGTTTAACAGAATAGATAATATGTTAGTCCACAAAACAAGCCTTGACAAATTTAAGATTGAAATCATATCAAGTGTCTCTTCTGACCATAATGATAGAAAACTAAAAATCAATAACAGAAGGAACTTCAGAAACTTTATACATTCATAGAAATTAAATATGCTCCTGAAAAACCAAAGAGTCAATGAAGAAATTGAAAGACAAATTTAAATATCCCTTTTGGACAAATATAAATGGAAACACAATGCACCAAAACTTATGGGATACAGCAAAAACAGTTCTTAGAGAAAAGTTTATAGCTATAAACACCTACATCCAAAAAGAAGAAATGTTTCAAATAAAGAATCCAACATTATACCTCAAGGAACTGGAAATACAAGAACAAACTAAATCTAAAATTAGGAGAAGGAAGTAATAAAGGTCATAATTTAGGTGAGATGCGGTGGCTCACGCCTGTAATCCCAGCACTTTGGGAGGCTGAGGTGTATGGATGACTTGAGCACAGGAGTTCAAGACCAGCCTGGGCAACATGGTGAAACACCATCTCTTCCAAAAACGAAAAAAAAAAAAAAAAAAATAGCCAGGCGTGGTGGCAGGTGCCTGTGGTTTCAGCTACTCAGGAGGCTGAGGTGGGAGGATCTCTTGAGCTCGGGGGGTGGACGTTGCAGTGAGCCAACATCACACCACTGCATTCTAGCCTGGGTGACAGAGTGAGACCTCATCTCAAAAATATCAGAAAACAAATAAATGAAATAGAGGCTTGAAAAAAAAAATACAAAAGAGCAACAAAATTAAGAGTTGGTGTTTTGAGAAAAAATAAAATCAACCAACAGTTAGCTAAACTACCTAAGGAAAATAGAGAGAAGACAAACAAAATCAGTAATGAAAAAGGAGACATTATAACTGATACCACATAAATAAAAAGGACCGTAAGAAATTCTTATAAACACTTTTACACTAACAAATGGAATAACCTAGAAGAAACAGATAAAATTCCTGGACACATACAACCTACTAAGATTGAATTATGAAGATATAAAAAATTTGAAGAGACCAATAATGCGTAAGGATATTGAATCAGTAATAAAAAGTCTCCCATCAAAGAAAAGCCCAAGACCTGGTAGTTTCACTACTGAATTCTACCAACATTTAAAAAAGAATAATACCAATTATTCTCAAAATATTTTAAAATACTAAAGAGGAGAGAATACATTCAAACTCATTCTACGAGGCCAGCATTATTCTGATATCAAAACTGAAAAAAGGCCCCCACTTACTCCAGGGGAAGGAGTGAGGTGAACTGGAAGGAAGTAACCTGCCCTCACCACATGCCTCTGGAATCCTGGCAGGAGGAGGCCCCTCAACCACCATGGACACTTGAGTTGGTGGGGAGAGCTGCTTAGAGAAGTGGTAGGGGAAGCACTCCAGCTGGTGCGGAGTCCAGAGGGTTTGATGTGATAATGTCTGTAGTGAAGCACAATCAGGGATGCCCATCCCCCTACGCTTGATTTGCTCCCACAAGAGACTTTAGCCCTAGGGGAACTGTTGGACATGAACTCTGCAGGGCAGTCTTGCCCACCAAATGAGGCCAGTCTGATGTGAGCATCCCTTTGTCTGCTGACCTCTCGCAGGGCCCCAGCCTGGCTGCAACTGCTTGCAGTGCAGCCTCGAGTGCCCTCAGGGGTCTGCATCATAGTTCCTGTGCCGGCAGACTGCACCAGCCCAGCTGCTACCTCCCCTCATTGCAGCTTCCTCCAGGCCCACAACCACCCCTACACTGCTGGTGCATATGTGCATGGGTGGATTTTACCTTCCCTGTCCTACCAGCATGTGTGTGCACATGAACCTTCTGCTGCCACTGCTGCCAGGGTAAGTGCAGTCTACTCCACCCCCTCCCCCATCATACTTCCATTGTAGTTGGAGTGCAGCCCAGCCCCCACCAGCACCCTGCCCCAGCACCAACATTGTCACCAGAGTGAAACTAGGCACAGAGAAGAGTGGACCCTCCACTGCCCTAAGTGGCCACCTCCACCTACATGAAAACACACAGAAGATGCACATAGTCCTGCACCTGCCAGCATCTTGCCCCCATGCTAACACCACCACCAGCAAACAACACACACAGTCAGTCGCCAGCAGGGACCCCAACCCCTGGGCCATGCTGTCTCTGCCACTGCTATGAATGCCTGAACACTCATGAGCACCTGGCTACAGCCAATAAGCATGTACCCTGCCATGCTGCTTCTGGCACATGCAAATGAGGATGGACCCCCCTGCCACCGCCCTATGAAATGCTTTGGCTGTCACCACCCATAGGAATGCTGAAACCAAAGATGTGGGAGCACCTCAGTCTACCCAGTGCAGTGGGTTCCTAACCTCAAGGAGCCAGAAAACAAAGTTGGGGCCCAATATTGGTCCCCTAGAGTTAGAGCACATAGTCCAGGAGTTGTGAGCTGAGCCTTGGCGCCCTGAAATCTTCCAGAAACAAAGCCAGTCAACTGAGCCCACCTTATACCACAATCAAACCCTTGAGGTCATCAAACGGGATAAAAGAAAAAAAAAAAAGCCCATCCAAAGGACAGCAACTTCAAAGATTGAAGAAACATCAGCTCACAAAGATGAGAAAGAACCAGCACAAGATCTGATAACTCAAAAAGTGAGAATGCTTTTATTCCTCCAAACGACTGCACTAGCTCTCCAGCAAGAGTTCTGAAAGAGGCTGAGATGACTGAAATGATGGAAACAGAATCCAGAACATAGATAGGCATGAAGATAATCAAGATGCAGAACTACATTGAAACACAATCCAAAGAAGCTAAGAATCACAATAAAACAATGCAGAAGCTGCCAGACAAAATAGCCAGTATAGAAAAGAACATAACCAACATGACAGA
Organism: Macaca nemestrina; assembly: GCF_043159975.1. Lineage (NCBI taxonomy): Eukaryota > Metazoa > Chordata > Mammalia > Primates > Cercopithecidae > Macaca > Macaca nemestrina. The sequence goes on from NC_092130.1 coordinate 39,698,860, forward strand.
GTTAAAAAAACACACTATAAGAATTTCAAAAAAAGAATTTCATAGTGCAATTGCAAGTATTGATAGCAGAATAGGCCAAGCTGAGGAAAGAATCTCAGAGCTTAAAGACTAGCTTTCTGAAATAAGACAGTTAGACAACAATCAATTAAAAAAAAAACAAAAAGGAATGAATAAGAACTCTAAGAAATATGGGATTATGTAAAGAAACCAAACCTATGATGTATTGGTGTCCCTGAAAGAGATGGGGAGAACAGAACCAACTTGGAAAACATATTTCAGGATATCATCCATGAGAACTTTCCCAACCTAGCTAGAGAGGCCAACATTCAAATTCAGGAAATGAGAGAACCCCAATAAAATACTTCATAAGAAGATAATCCCCAAAACACATAATCATCATATTCCCCAAGGTTGAAGTGAAAGAAAAAAATGTTAAAAGCAGTTAGAGAAAAAGGTCAGGTCACCTACAAAGGGAAGCCCATAAGACTAACAGTGGACCTCTTAGCAGAAACCCTGCAAGCCAAAAGAGATTGGGAGCCAATATTCAACATTCTTAAAGAAAAGAAATTCCAACCAAGAATATCATATCCACCCAAACTAAGCTTCATAAGCGAAAGATAAATAAGATCCTTTATGTACAAGCAAATGCTGAGGGAATTCGTTACCACCAGACCTGCCTTACAAGAGCTCCTGAAGGAAGCACTAAATATGGAAAAGAAAGACCATTACCAACCACTACAAAAACACACTCATGTACACAGGCCAGTAATACTGTAAAGCAACCATGCAAACAAGCATCTATAATAACCAGCTAACATGATGACAGGATCAAATCCACATATATCAATACTAATCTTGAATATAAATGGACTAAATGCCCCAATTAAAAGAAACAGAGTGGCAAGCTGGATAAAAAAGCAATACCTAATGGTATGCTGTCTTCATCTGACCATCTCACACACAATAACACCCGCAGGCTCAAAATAAAGAGATGGAGGAAAATCTACCAAGCAAATGGAAATCAGATAAAAGCAGGGGTTACAATCCTAATTTCATACAAAACAGACTTTAAACCAACAAAGATCAAAAAAGACGAAGAAGGACATTATATTTTGGTAAAAGATTCAATGAGAAAATCTACCCAAATATGTATGCACCCAACACAGGAGCACCCAGATTCATAAAGCAAGTTCTTAGGGACCTTCAAAGAGACTCAGACTCCCACACGATAATAGTGAGAGACTTCAACACCCCACTGACAGCATTAGACTAAGCATCAAGTCAGAAAATTAACAAAGCTATTCAGGACCTGAACTCAGCACTGGATCAAATGGACCTGATAGACATCTACGGAACTCTTCACCCAAAAACAACAGAATATACATTCTTCTCATTGTCACATGGCACATACTCTAAAATTAACCATACAATTAGACATAAACCAATCCTCAGCAAATGCAAAAGAACTGACATTATAGCAACTACTCTCTTATACCCACCATAGTGCAATAAAATTAGAAATGAAGACTAAGAAACTAGCTCAAAACCATACAATTTCATGAAAATTAAACAAACTGCTCATAAATGACTTTCGGTTAAATAATGAAATTAAGGCAGAAATCAAGAAGTTCTTTGAAACCAAAGAGAACAAAGTTACAACATACCAGAATCTCTGGGATACAGCTAGGCAGTGTTAAGAGGAAAATTTATAGCACTAAATGCCCACATCAAAAAGTTAGACAGGTCTTGGCTGGGCACAGTGGCTCACGCCTGTAATTCCAGCACTTTGGGAGGCTGAGGTGGGTGGATTACTTGAAGTCAGGTATTTGAGATCAGCCTGGCCAATATAACAAAACGCCATCCCTACTAAAACTACAAAAATTAGCCAGGCATGGTGGTGTGTGCCTGTAATCCCAGCTACTTGGGAAGCTGAGGCACAAGCATTGCATGAACCTGGGAGGTGGAGGTTGCAGTGAGTCAAGACTGTGCCATTGCACTCCAGCCTGGGTGACAGAATGAGACTCCAACTCAGAAAAAAAAGTTAGAGAGGTCTCAATTTAATAACCTAACAACACAACTAAACGAACTACAGTACCAGGAGCAAACAACCCCAAAACTAGCAGAAAACAAGAAGTAACCAAAATCAGAGTTGAACTGAAGGGTACTGAGACATGAAAAACTATTCAAAAGATCATTGAATAAACAACAAAAAAAGAACATTGAATTCAGAAGTTGGTTTTTTTGAAAAAAGTAATAAGATAGGCCACTAGCTTGACTAATAAAGAAGAAAAGAGAGAAGATCCAAATAAACACAATTAGAAATGACAACACGGATATTACCACTGACCCCCCAGAAATATAAATAACCATCAGAGAATATTATGAATGCCTCTGTGCACACAAACTAGAAAATCTAGAAGAAATGGATATATTCCTGGATATACACACCCTTCCAAGAATGAACCAGGAAGAAACTGAATCCCTGAACAGACTAATAATGAACTCTGAAATTGAATCAGCAATAAGTACCCTATCCAAAAAAAATCCCAAGACCAGATGAATTCACAGCTGAACTCTACCAGAAGTGCAAAAAAGAGCTGGTACTCTTCCTAATGAAACTATTCCAAAAATTGAGGAGGAATTTTTCCCTAATGCATTCTATGAGGCCAGCATCATTCTGATACCAAAACCTGGCAGAGACCCAACAACAACAAGAAAGAAAACTTCAGCACAATATCAGTGATGAGCATCAATGCAGAACTCCTCAACAAAATACTGGCAAACTGAATCCAGCAGCGTATCAGAAAGTTTATCCACCATGATCAAATAGGCTCCTAGGATGCAAGGTTGGTTCAACATATGCAAATCAATAAATGTGATTCATCACATAAACAGAACTAAAGACAAAAACCATGCGATTATTTCAACAGATGCAGAAAAGGTGATAAATTTCAACCCAACTTTATGCTAAAAGTTCTCAATAAACTAGGTAGTGAAGAAACATATTTCAAATAATAAGAGCCATCTCTGACAAACCCACAACCAACATCATATGGAATGGGCAAAATCTGGAAGCATCCCCCTTGAAAACTGGCACAAGACAAGGTTGTCCTCTCTCCCCACTTCTTTTCAACGTAGTTTTGGAAGTCCTGGCCAGGGCAATCAGGCAAGAGAAAGAAATAAAGGGCATCCAAATAGGAAGAGAAGAAGTCAAAACTATCCCTGCTGCAGATGACATGATTCAGTATCATGAAAACCCCGTAGTGTGGGCCTGAAAGCTCCTTCAGCTGATAACTTCAGCAAAGTTTCAGGATACAAAATCAATGTACAAAAATCACTAGCATTCCTATACACCAACAACAGCCAAGCAAAGAGCCAAATCAGAAATGCAGTCCCATTCACAATTGCCACTAAAAGCATAAAATACCTAGAAATGCAGCTAACCAGTGACGTGAAAGATCTCTACAAGGAGAACTATAAAACACTGCTCAAAGAAATCAGGGATGACACAAACAAATGGAAAAACATTCCATGGCCATGCTCATGGATAGGAAGAATCAATATCATTAAAATGGCCACACTGCCCAAAGCAATTTATAGACTGAATGCTATTTCTATCAACTACCAATTACATTGTTCACAGAAATAGAAAAAAACTATTTTAAAATTTATATGGGGCCAGGCGCAGTGGCTCACGCCTGTAATCCCAGCACTTTGGGAGGCCGAGACGGGCAGATCACGAGGTCAGGAGATCAAGACCATCCTGGCTAACATGGTGAAACCCTGTCTCTACTAAAAATACAAAAATTAGCCAGGCGTGGTGGCGGGCGCCTGTAGTCCCAGCTATTCGGGAGGCTGAGGCAGGAGAATGGCATGAACCCGGGAGGCAGAGCTTGCAGTGAGTGGAGATTGTGCCACTGCACTCCAGCCTGGGCGACAGAGTGAGACTCCGTCTCCAAAAAAAAAAAAACTTTTATATGGAACCAAAAAGGAGGCTGAATAGCCAAGGCAATCCCAAGCAAAAAGAACAAAGCAGGAAGCATCACACTTCTTGACTTCAGACTATACTACAGGGCTATAGTAACCAAAACAGCATGGTACACATAGACCAATGGAAAATAACAGAGAGCACAGAAATAAGGCCACACACTTACAACCATCTGATCTTTGACAAAGCTGACAAAAACAAGCAATGGGAAAAGCTGACAAAAACAAGCAATTCAACAAATGATGCTGGGATAACTGGCTAGCCATATGCAGAAGATTGAAACTGGACCCCTTCCTTACACCATATATAAAAATCAACTCAAGATGGATTAAAGACTTAAATGTAAAACCCAAAGCTATAAACTAGAAGACAACCTAGGCAGAATTTTCTGGATGGAGGAACTGGCAAAGATTTCATGACAAAGATGCCAAAAACAGTCACAACAAAAGTAAAACTTGGCCAATGGGATCTAATTAAAGAAACTCTGCACAGCAAAAGAAACTATCAACAGAGTAAACAGACAACCTACAGGATGGCATAAAATTTTTGAAAACTATACATCTGATAAAGGTCTAATACCCAGCATCTATAAGGAACTTAAATTTATAAGAGAAAAAAAACACCACCATTAAAAAGTGGACAAAGGACATGAATGGACACTTTTTAAAGGATGTTATACATGTGGTCGGCAAGCATATGAAAAAAAGCTCAGCATCACTGATCATTAGAGAAATGCAAATTAAAGCCACAATGAGATACCATCTCACACAAGTCAGAATGGTTATTACTAAAAAGTCAAACAATAGGCCAGGCACAGTGGCTCATGCCTGTAATCCCAGCACTTTGGGAGGCCCCAAGGAGGGAGGATCACTTGAGCCCAGGAGTTTGAGACCAGCCTGGACAACATGGCAAGACCCCATCTCTACAAAAAATACAAAAATTAGCCAGTGTGGTGGTACCTGCCTGCAGTCCCAGCTACTCAGAAGGCTGAGGCAGGAGGATCACTTGAGCCTGGGAGGTCAAGGCTGCAGTGAGCTGTGATCATGCCACTGCACTCCAGCCTAGGAAACAGAGTGAGACCCTGTCTCAAAAAAAAAAAAAAAAAAAGTCAAAAAATAACAGATGCGGGTGAGATTGCAGAGAAGATAGAACACTTACACACTGTTGGTAGAAGTGTAAATTAGTTCAACCATTGTGGAAAACAGTGTAGTAATTCCTCAAAGAGCTAAAAATAAGACTACCATTTGACCCAGCAATCCCATTACTGGGTGTATACCCAAAGGAATAAAAATTGTTCTATCACAAAGATACATTCATATTTACTGCAGAACTACTCACAATAGCAAAGACATGGAATCAACCCAAATGCTCATCAGTGGTAGACTGGATAAAGAAAATGTAGTACATATATATCACGGAATACTATGCAGTCATAAAAATAATGAAATCATATTTTGCAGGAACGTGGATGGAGCTGGAGCCCGTTTTCCTTAGCAAACTTATGCAGGAATGGAGAATCAAATACTGCATGTTCCTACTTTTAAGTGGGAACTAAATAATGAGAACATATGGGCACACAGAGGGGAACAAAAGACACTGGGATTTACAGGAGGAGGGAGAGGATTGGGAAAATTAACTAATGAGTACTAGGCTTAATACCTGGGTAATGAAATAATCTGTACAATAAACCCCTGTGACACAAGTTTACCTATATAACAAACCTGCACTGTACCCCTGGACTTAAAATATAAGCTAAAAAAATCATGTAAATTTATGGTATTGATAAATGCAGTACAGTACTGTAAAGGTAGAAAACAAAAACAAAAAAGGGCTTTAAACATATTATAACTTGCTTAATTTCATCCATAATAAGAATACAAATTAAAACCACATTGAGATATGATTTTTCATCAATCAGATGAAAAACATTCAAAAATATTGACAATAGGCTCTATTAATAAGGCTGTGGAAAAACAGGCATTCTCATATATTGTTTGTAGGAGTGAAAAACATAGTAGAACCAAAATGGAGGGAATTTGGCAATCTTCAAAGAATGATGAATGCATTTGTCTTTTGAACTAGCAATTCCATCTTTAAAAATTTAAATACACACGTTCACAAATATTAAACATTATATACACCAAGTTATTTATTGTGACATCATTTATAATAAAATAACTAGAAAACAACCCAATGGTAATCAGCTGAGACTGAATGAAATACGATGAATCTACTGAACAGTGTCAATGGTGTACAATATAATTGTTAAAAGAAATGAGAAAGGTCTCTGTAAACAATATAAAGAAATGTCCAGAGTATATTAATATTCAGGAATAAAAACAAGGTAATAAACAGTATATGTAGTATGCTACTTTTGTGTAAGATGAAAAGAGAAAATAAACTTACGTGTGTCACAGAGAGAGAGAGAGAGTGATTTGCTTAGTTTTGCAAAAATAAACAGGAGGCATAAATGTCTTTCCAATGAAAGTGGTGACAATAGGGAGGTGTAATGGAATGAAGGAACAGGAATGGTAACAAGACTGCTCTGTGTTTAATTGTTTAAGTATAGGCTTGACTTTGAACCATATGGAATCAAGAATTTTTAAAAACAAATTTTAAAAATGCCCTAAAGTGAGGCAAGATGTGGTGGTTCACATCTGTAATACCAGCACTTTGGGAGGCCGAGGTGGGTGGATCACCTGAGCCCAGGAATTTGAGACCAGTTTGAGATCAGACTGGGCAACATAGTGAAACTGCATGTCTACCATAAATACAAAAAATTAGCTGGGCATGGTGGCACATGCCTGTGGTCTCCGCTGCTCAGGAGACTAAAGTTGAAGGATCATTTAAGCCTGGGAGGCAGAGGTCGCAGTGAGCCAAGATCGTGCCACTGCACTCCAGCCTGTGTAACAAAGTGGGACCCCATCTCAAAAAAAAAAAAAAAAAAAAATTACCCTAAAGTGAATATGAAAAGAAATACATGAACCTAACAGTATAATGAACTGATAATATAACCAAGGAGTGGTGGAGAATTAGTTCAAGCAGCTTTTGAACAAGCAAAGTGACTCTACATCTTAAGAATGACATATTCTAAGGACAAAAAGAGCTTCAAAGAAATCTTGTAGCTTTACATACTAGGTTTATTGTTGGTATTGTTATTGATAGTAATTTTGACATTATTTTGTGTGTATTATAAGATAGGGCAAATAAGTAAATACATTGATATTTGGAGGACAAAGGATCTCTCTATGAAAGAAGGGAGATACAAATACAATCAGTGTCTGGAGGAGCCCACTTCTTGGTTCATAAACAGCCATCTTTTCACTCTGTCTTCACATGCCTGAAGGGGCAAGGGAGCTCACTGGAGTCTCTTTTATAAGGTCGCTAGTCTCATTTATATGAACTCCCCTTCATAATCACCTCCCAAAGACCCCCACCTTCAAATGCTATCATATTGGGGATTCAGTTTCAACATATAGATTTTGTGGGGAAACAAACATTCATTCTATAGCACTCCCCAATCAAAAGATGTAGACTGGCTGAATGGATAAAAAATAAATAAACAGGATCCAACTATCTGCTGTCTGCAGAAGACTCACATCAGATCTAAGGGAACACATAGGCTATAAGTAAAATGATGGAAAAATCTATTTCATGCAAATTGTAACAAAAAGAGAGCAGAGTTCACTACACTAATATTAGACAAAACAGAGTTTAACTCAAAAACTACTATGAGATGAAGAAAGACATTATATAATCTTAAGAGTCAATTTAAAAAGAGAGTCATCCAGGAAGATATAACAATTATAAACATATAGGTACCAAACATCAGAGCTCCTAAAGGTATAAGCCAAACATTGACAGAATTGAAGGAAGAAATGAAAATAAACACAATAATAGTAGGAGATGCCACTACCTTTATTTTCTTTATTTTTATTTTTTAATTGCCTTATCTTTGTCAATCATCAATACTCTTATTTTCAATAATGTATAGAAAAACCAGACAGAAGATCAATAAGGAGATAAAGGACCTGAGCAATACTATAGAGAAACTGGACATAACAAACTTATATAAAACACTCTACTCAAGAATGATAAAATACCATTATTCTCAAGTGCACATAGATTTTTCTCCAGGACATACCATATGTTAGGCCACAAAACAAGTCTAAGCAAATTTTGAAACATTGAATTCATACAAAATATGGTTTCTGATCACAATGAAACTAGAAATCAATAGCAGAAGGAAAACAAGAAAAGCTAGAAATATGTGGAAATTAAACAATACATTCTTAAATAACCAATGGATCAAAGAAGAAATCAAAAGTGAAATTAGAAAATATCTGGAGAAAAATTAAAATGAGCTGGGCGCGGTGGCTCATACCTGTAACCCCAGCACTTTGGGAAGCCAAGGCGGGCAGATCACAAGGTCAGGAGATCGAGACCATCCTGGCTAACATGGCGAAATCCCGTCTCTACTAAAAATATGAAAAATTAGCCAGGCATGGTGGCGGGCACCTGTAGTCCCAGCTATTCGGGAGGCTGAGGCAGGAGAATCGCTTGAACCCGGGAGGCAGAGGTTGCAGTGAGCTGAGATCACGCCATTGTACTCCAGCCTGGACTACACAGCGAGACTCTGTTTCAAAAAAAAGAAAAAAAAGAGAAAATGAAACCAGCTAAACATGGTGGTTCATGCTTGTAATCCCAGCACTTTCAGAGGCCAAGGTGGAGGATCACTTGAGGCCAGGAGTTCAAGACCAGCCTGGGCAACATCATCTCAACAGAAAAATTTAAAATTTAGCCCAGCATGATGGCATGTGCTTATAGTCCTAGCCATGTGGGAGGCTGAGGTGGGAGGATCAAGGAACAAAAAATAATAATAATAAACCCTAGGCTACCAGAAGAAAGACAATAATAAAGATTAGAGCAAAGATAAATAAAATAAAGAATGTAAGTTCGTTTTCTATACAGGTCAAAAAAAATGGACAGACCGGGCATGGTGGCTCACGCCTGTAATCCCAGCACTTTGGGAGGCCAAGGCAGGTGGATCATGAGGTCAAGAGATTGAGACCATCCTGGTCAACATGGTGAAACTCCATCTCTACTAAAAATACAAAAATTAGCCAGGCGTGGTGGCGCACATCTGTAGTCCCAGCTACTTGGGAGGCTGAGGCAGGAGAATGGCTTGAACCTGGGAGGTGGAGGTTGCAGTCTCAAAAGAAAAAAAAAAAAGGATAAACCATTCAGACACGGTGGCTCATTCCAGCACTTTGGGAGGCTGAGGCAGCCAGATCGCCTGAGGTCAGGAGTTCATGACCAACCTTGTCAACATAGTGAAACCCCGTCTCTACTAAAAATACAAAAATTAGCCAGGCATGGTGGTGGGCACCTGTAATCCCAGCTACTCGGGAAGCTGAGGCAGGAGAATCACTTGAACCTGGGAGGTGGGGGTTGCAGTGAGCTGAGATCATGCCACTGCACTCCAGCCTGAGCAACAGAGCAGGACTCCATCTCAAAAAAAAAGAAAAAGAAAAAGACAAACCTTAGCTAGACTAAGAAATAAAAAGAGACAACTTAAGTAAGATCAGATACAAATACAAATTCAGTCTCTGGGGGGAGCCCACTTCTTGGTTCATAAATAGCCATCTTTTCACTCTATCTTCACATGCCTGAGGGGCAAGGGAGCTCCAATATCACAGAAATTAAAATGATTATAAGAGAATTCTATGAACAGTTGTACACCAACAAATTGGATAACTAGAGGAAAAAAAATAAATTTCTAGAAACACACACATACAAAGACTGAATCACGAAGAAATGGAAAATCTGAACAGATCTATAGCTAGTAAGGAGATTGCGTCAGTAAGAGAAAACTTCCCAATAAAGACAAGCCCAGGACCAGATGCCTTCACTAGATAATTCTGCCAAGCATTTAAAAAAGAATTAACAGCTGGGATTAACAGCTGGGATAGGCAGCTCATGCCTGTAATCCCAGCACTTTGGGAGGCTGAGGCAGGCAGATCACTTGAGGTCGGGAGTTTGAGACCAGCACCTGGTCAACATAGTGAAACTCTGTCTCTATTAAAAATACAAGAATTAGCCAGGTATGGTGGCACACGCCTATAATCCCAGTTACTCGGGAGGCTGAAGCAGGAGAACTGCTTGAACCCAGGAAGTGGATGTTGTAGTGAGCCAAGATTGAGCCACTGTCCTCCAGCCTAGGCAACAGAGCAAGGCTCTATCTCAAAAACAAAAACAAACAAACAAAACAGAGAGAGAGAGAAAGAGAGAGCAACAATACTGCTGAAATGCTTACAAAGAATTATAAAGGATGAAACACTTCCAAACTCATTTTATGAAGCCTGCATTACTCTGACACTAAAGCCAGACAAAGACATTACAAGAAAATAAAACATACAAACCAATAACCCTTATATAAATATTGATGTAAAATTCCTCAGCAAAATAGTACCAAACTGTATGCAATAGCATATTAAAAGGATTACACACCATGACCAAGTTTGGTTAATTCTGGGATGCAAGGATGTTTCAATGTATGAAAATAAATCAATGTAACATACCACATTAACAGAATGACGGAAAAAAACCACATGATCAGCTCAGTTAAGCATAAAAGGCATGTGACAAATTTTAACCTGCTTTCATAATAAAAATACTCAACAAACTTGGAATAGAAGGAAACTACCTCAATATAATAAAAGCCGTATATGAAGAATTTGTAGCAAATATCACACTCAGTGATGAAAGATGAAAATTTTTTCCTCTAATATCAGGAATAAGACAAGAATGCTCACTTTTGCCACATCTGTGTTAAATATTTATTTATTTATATAATATTTAACATATAGTATTTAACATAGATCTGGAAATTCTTCCCAGACTATTTAGGCAAAAGGAAGCAAGAAAGAAAAGAGAGAGAGAGAGAGAGAGAGAAAGAAAGAAAGAGAAAGAAAGAAAGAGAAAGAAAGAAAGAAAAGAAAGAAAGAAAGAAAGAAAAAGAAAGAAAGAAAGAAAGAAAGAAAGAAAGAAAGAAAGAAAGAAAGAAAGAAAGAAAGAAAGAGAAAGAAAGAAAGAAAGAAAGAAAGGAGGGAGGGAGGGAGGGAGGGAGGAAGGGAGAGAGAGAAAAGGCATCCAAATTGGAAAGGAAAAAGTAAAATCATCTCTGTTCTTAGATGACATGAACTTATAAGTAGGAAACTAAAGACTCTATAAAAAAAAGAAATTCAGTAAAGTTGCAGGATATGAAATTAACACATAAAAATCAGCTGCATTTCTATACACTAACAATGAGAAATCCAAAAAGGAAATTTTTTAAATTCCATTTACAATATAATCAAAAAAGAATAAAATACTTAGGAATAAACTTAACCAAGCAGACAAGACTTGAACACTGAAAACTACAAAACATTGCTATAATAAGTTTTAAAAGATACAATATATGGAAAGACATCTTGCATTCATGAACTGGAAGAACTAATATGTATAGTTAAGATGTCAATACTACCCAAAGTGATCTACAGATTCAATGCAATCCCTATCAAAATCTAACTGCAACTTTTGCAGTAACAAAAAATACATTCTAAATTTCACATGAAATCTCAAGGGACTCATTATAGCCAAAACAATCTTGAAAAAGAAGAACAAAATTGGAGGTCTCACACTTCCTGATTTCAAAACATATTACAAAGCTATAGTAAGCAAAATTGTGTGGTACTGGGAAGACAGACATAAAGATCAATAGAATAAAATAGGGAGTCTGAGTGAGGTGACTCACACCTGCAATCTCAGCACTTTAGGAGGCTGAGGTGGGCAGATTGCTTGAGTCCAAGAGTTTGAGACCAGCCTGGGGAACATGGTGAAACCTCATCTCTACTAAAACTACAAAAATTATCTGGGCATGTTGGCATGTGCCTGTAGTCCCAACTCAGGAGGCTGAGACAGGAGAATCAATCACTTGAATGTGGGAGGCAGCGGTTGCAGTGAGCTAAGATTGTGCCACTGCACTCCAGCCTGGATGACAGAGTGAGACTCTGTCTAAAAAACAAAACAAAACAAAAAAAGAATAAAATAGAGAACCATAAGAATATGTTCAAATGATCTTTGACAAAGATGCCAAGACCACATGATAGGAAAAGGACAATCTCTTTAACAAATGGTGCTAGGAAAACTGGATAGACACATGCAAAAGAATGAAGTTGGATCCTTACACCACATACAAAAGTTAATTCAAAATGGATTAAAGACTTAAATATAAGACCTAAATCTCTAAGACTGCTAAAAGAAAACACAGTGGGAAGCCTTTATGACACTGAATTTGCCAATGATTTCTTGGATATGACACCAAAAGCACAGGCAACAAAATCAGAAACAGGCAATGCAACTACATCAAACTTAAAAACTCCTTGCATCAAAGGACACAATCAACAGAGTAAAAGCACTACCTGTGGAATGGGAGAAAATAATTGTAAATCATATATCTGATAAGGGGTTAATATCCAGAAAATATAAAGAACTCCTACAATTGGACACTAATATAAATAAATAAATAAATACCCCAACTATAATATGAACATTTCTCTAAATATGATATACAAATGGCTAACAAACATATAAAAAGATATTCAACATCAGGCTGCTCTGCCTATGGAGTAGCTATTGTTTATTCCTTTACTTTCTTAATAAACTTGCTTTCACTTTATGGATTCACTTTGAATTCTTTCTTGCGTGAAGTCCAAGAACCCTCTCTTGGGGGTCTGGATCAGGACCCCTTTCTGGTAACATCTTCCTGGCAAACAATGAAGGGATGATACTGAGAAGACGCCCAACCCAAAGGAAATGGACTGCAGCACCAATTGGCTGACTTTGAAGTCAAGAAAATTTTTCTTTTAAGCTGTTTATAGTTTTTAACAATTAAGTATACTTCTGTGAACAAAATTTGGAGCATATTTGTTTCTCTCTACCTGATTTCTCCAGAATTTGGAAACTATTTGTGGTGAGTATTCTTAACTTATGGCAAGATAGTTATTTGCATAAGAGCAATAAGAATCTGTTTTCTTTTGCAACAGGACACAATTAGAGAAACTGGCTATTTTACCAAAGCTTTTTTTTTTTTTTTTTTTTTTTTTGAGATGGAGTGTCACTCTGTTGCCCAGGTTGGAGTGTGGTGGTGTGATCTCACCTCACTGCAACCCAACCTCCAACTTCTGGGTTCAAGCAATTCTCCTGCCTCAGCTTCCTGAGTAGCTGGGATTATAAGCGTCCACCACCATACCCAGCTAATTTTTGAATTTTTAGTAGAGATGGGGTTTCACCACATTGGTCAGGCTGGTCTCGAACTCCTGACCTCAAGTGATCTGCCCACCTTGGCCTCCCAAAGTGCTGGGATTAAAAGCATGAGCCACTGTGCCCAGCCTACCAAAGCTTTGACTGGAATGGTGTGCTTTCCTTTAAGGAATAAAACATGACTTGTAAAACCAAAAAAAAAAGCTCTGTGGGAAAGCCAGCCTCATACCTTGTCTTCACAGTTCCTGTACAGGGTTTCTGACCTGTGGGAAGTAAAGAATGTCACTTTCTGACAGGCCCAGGAGCCCCAAGTTATCTTGGGACCTCAAGAAGAAAGAAATTACAAACCAATGGCTGGGCTCAGATTTTAAAACGTCTTGGCCAGGCATAGTGGCTCATGCCTGTAATCTCAGCACTTTGGGAGGCTGAGATGGGTAATCACGAGGTCAGGAGTTCAAGACCAGACCAGCCTGACCAAGATGGTGAAACCCCATCTCTACTAAAAATGCAAAAATTAGCTGGGCATGTGGTGCACGCCTGTAGTCCCAGCTACTCAGGAGGCTGAGACAGACGGATCGCTTGAACCCAGGAGGCAGAGGTTTCAGTGAGTCGAGATCACGCCATTGCACTCCAGCCAGGGTGACAGAGGGAAACTCAGTCTCAAAACAAACAAACAAAAATGTCTTAGCCAGGCACGGTGTGTCACGCCTGTAATCCCAGCACTTTGGGAGGCCGAGGCGGGCGGATCACGACGTCAGGAGCTTGAGACCAGCCTGACCAACATGGTGAAACCCCATTTCTACTAAAAATACAAAAATTAGCCAGGCGTGGTGGGCACCTGTAATCCCAGTTACTCAGGAGGCTGAGGCAGGAGAATTGCTTGAACCCGGGAGGCAGAGGTTGCAGTCAGCCGAGATTGCACCACTGCAGTCCAGCCCGAGTGACAAAGTGAGACTCCATCTAAAAAAAAATAAAAATACTTAGGCCAGGCATGGTGGCTCATACCTATAATGCCAGCACTTTGGGAGGCTGAGGCAGGCAGATCACAAGGTCAGGAGTTCAAGACCAGCCTGGCCAACATGGTGAAACTCTGTCTCTACTAAAGATACAAAAATTTAGCCAGGCATGGGGGCATGCACCTGTAATCCTAGCTACTCAGGAGGCTGAGGCAGGAGAGTTGCTTGATCCCAGGAAGCAGAGGTTGCAACGAGCCAAGATAGCACCATTCCATTCCAGCCTGGGCAACAGGGCAAGATTCCTTCTCAAAAAAATATATATATATATTATCTGAGATTCCTTACGGAACAGAGTTCCATCAAAAACAATTAAAAGAAGACTGTGGCAAATAATTATTCTTGCTGCACTTTATACAAATAATCAGGCCAAGTATATTAAAGCAAATTGGTCTTACCATGATTTGTCTTTAGTAAAAATGGGAGACTGGAGAGAGAAAAAATGTGTTTCAGGAACTATGGTACACCTTTTATCAGATTTTAGTCTCACCAGTTGTTTTTGAGTTTTTGTCTGCAATTTAGTCTGCTTATTCCTGTAAAACAACCAGTGGTGTCTGGCTGATACTCAGAAGAAACAAGAAGGATGGGTAATATAAAAATCTGGATCAATATTCTAATTCTGAGCATGTATTAAAATCAGCCAGTGACTCCATATTAGCTCGGTTCCAACAGTTGCCTAGCTCATGGAAAGCCTTCTTATTTAGTTTACTTGAGATAACTTTACTTATTCTGTTTTACTTTTGTGGAATATATTGGTGGTGTACTCTTTGTTTAGCAATGCAGAATAAGCTTACTCAATGTGTTCTCAAATTAAACACTTATTAATCTTCCAGATGTCACCTTTTGTCAGGACGCAGAGTTATGAATGGTGCTTGACATACTGATGCCTTCTAATAGAGCTACTCTCTACCCTGAATACAAGAGACCCAAATAATTAGGCAGGAATATCATTGCCCCTATTCAACCAGAAGAAGTTACAAAACATGGACCTTCATCCTGCTACAACCCTTAGGATTAAGAGTTTTCTTATAAAAGGGAGGGAGGGGCCAGGCGTAGTGGCTCACACCTATAACCCAACACTTTGGGAGTCCGAGGCCAGTGGATCACTTGAGGTCAGGAGTTTGAGACCAGCCTGACCAACATGGTGAAACCCCGTCTCTACTAAAAATACAAAATTAGCTGGATGTGGTGGCACACACCCGTAATCTCAGCTACTTGGGAGGCTGAGGCAGAAGAATCACTTGAACCTGGGAGGCAGAGGTTTCAGTGAGCCGAGATCACACCATTGCACCCCAGCCTGGGCAAAAAGAGCAAAACTTTGTCTCAAAATTAAATAAATAAATAAATAAATGGGAGGGAGGAAATCTGTCAGAGGCCTTTGAATCAGA
Source organism: Macaca nemestrina (assembly GCF_043159975.1). Taxonomy (NCBI): domain Eukaryota; kingdom Metazoa; phylum Chordata; class Mammalia; order Primates; family Cercopithecidae; genus Macaca; species Macaca nemestrina. The sequence goes on from NC_092130.1 coordinate 39,714,552, forward strand.
GCAACTCCATCTTGAATGGAGGCTGGGTAAAATAGGGCTGAGACCTACTGGGCTGCTTTCCCAGTCACATTCTAAGTCACAGGATGACATAGGAGGTCGGCACAAGATACAGGTGACAAAGACCTTGTTAATAAAACAGCATGTGGTAAAGAAGCCAGCCAAATCCCACCCAAACCAAGATGGCAAGGAAAGTGACCTTTGGTCATCCTCACTGCTCATTATATGCTAATTATAACACATTAGCATGCTAAAAGACACTCCCACCAGTGCCATGACAGTTTACAAATGCCATGGCAACATCAGGAAGTTACCCTATATGGTCTAAAACTGGGAGAAACCCTCAGTTCTGGGAATTGCCCACCCCTTTTCCAGAAAACTCATGAATATTCCACACTTTGTTTAGCATATAATCAAGAAATAGCCATAAAAATAGGCAACCAGCAGCCCTCGGGGCTGCTCTGCCTATGAAATAGCCATTCTTTATTCCTTTACTTTCTTAGTAAATTTGCTTTCACTTAAAAAAAAATACCCAACATCATTTATCATTAGAGAAATGCAAATCAAAACCACATGAATATCATCTCACACCAGAAAGAGAGAGAAAATAAGTGTTGGAAGGGGTGTGGAGAAATTGGAACCTTTGTGCACTGTTAATGGGATCGTAAAATGGTGCAGCCTCTTTAGGAAACAGTAAGGCGGTTTCTCAGAAAATTAAAAATAGAATTACCAGTAGGGCACGGTGGCTCACGCCTGTAATCCCAGCACTTTGGGAGGCCGAGGTGGGTGGATCACGAGGTCAGGAGTTCAAGACCAGCTTGACTAACATGGTGAAATGCCAGCTCTACTAAAAATACAAAAATTAGCTGGGCATGGTGGTGCACACTTGTAATCCCAGCTACTAGGGAGGCTGAGGCAGGAGAATCTCTTGAACCTGGGAGGCAGAGGTTGCAGTGAGCAACGATCATGCCATCACACTCCAGCCTAGGTGACGGAGGGAGACTCCGTCTCAAAAAAAACAAACAAACAAAAACAAAAATAGAATTACCATATGATCTAGTATTTCCACTTCTGGGTATACGCCCAAAAGAATTGAAAGTAGGCTCAGAGAAGTATTTGTATGTAACTTCTTCATAGCAGCATTATTAGCACCCATCTTCATAGCAGCATTATTCACAATAGCTGAAGGGGTGGCCTGCCCCTCCACACCTGTGGGAGTTTCTTGTTAGGTGGAATGAGAGATTTGAGAAAAGAAATGAGACAAAGTATAGAGAAAGAAAAAGTGGGCCCAGGGGACCGGCGCTCAGCATACAGAGGACCCACGCCAGCACCGGTCTCTGAGTTCCCTTAGTATTTATTGATAATTATCTTTACCATCTTAGAAAAAGGGAAGTGGCAGGATAATAGGATCATCTTAGGGAGAAGGTCAGCAGTAAGACATATGAATAAAGATCTCTGTGACATAAGTTTAAGGAAAAGTGCTGTGCCTTGATATGCATATGTAAACATCTCCATAAACCCTGTTAGTGCATAAAGAGCAGCACTGCCCTAGCAAGTCCCACCTTTCGCCCTAAGGCGGTTTTCTCCTTTCTCAGTAAACAGAACATACAATCGGGTTTCACACCAAGATGTTCCATTGCCCAGGGACAGGCAGGAGACAGATGCTTTTCTCTATCTCAACTGCCAAGAGGCCTTCTTTCCCTCTTGTACTCGTCCTCCTCAGCACAGACCATTCACAGGTGTCAGGTTGGGGGACGATCAGGTCTTTCCCTTCCCACGAGGCCATATTTCAGACTATCACATGGGGAGAAACCTTGGACAATACCTAGCTTTCCTAGGCAGAGGTCCCTGCAACCTTTGGCAGTGTAGTGTCCCTGGGTACTTGAGATTAAGAGAATGGTGATGACTTTTAACCAGTATACTGCCTCCAGGCACTTGTTTAACAAAGCACATCCAGCACAGCCCAAAATCCATTAAACCTTGAGTCTCCACAGCACATGTCTCTTGCAAGGACAAGGTTGGGGGTAGGGTCACAGATTAACAGCATCTCAAATACAGAACAAAATGGAGTCTCTTATGTCTACTTCTTTCTATATAGACACAGTAACAGGCCGATCTCTCTTTTTTTTCCCCACAATAGCCAAGAGTAAAAGCAATCCAAAGTCCATTGATGGATTCATGGATAGACAAAATGTAGTATATACATACAATGGAATATTACTCAGCCTTAAAAAGAAGGAAATTCTGACACATGCTACAACATGGATAAACCTTGAGAACCTTATGCTAAGTCAAATAAACCAACTACAAAATGACAAATACTGTGTGATTCCACTGATACGAGGCCCCTAGAGTACTCAGATTCATAGAGACAGAAAATAGAATGGTGGTTGTCAGGAGCTGGGGGAGGAGAAAATGGGAAGTTGTTGTTTAATGGGCATAGAGTTTCAGTTTTGCAAGATGAAGACAGCCCTGAAGATTGACTGCCCAACAATGTGAATGTGACTAACATTACTGAACTGCACGCTTCAAAATTGTTAAGATGGTAAATTTTATATTATGGATTTTACCACAACTTTTAAAAATTATTTTAAAACTGGCTGTCAATAAAGGAAAAGAATATCAGGTGAGATTGGTCTAGATTAAAGAGACTAGGGAGATATTACAACTAAAAGCAATGCATGATCTACAATTGGTTCCTGACTTTAAAAAATATTTATATATATATATATATATTTATATATGTATATATATATATGAGTCCAATTGTCCAACCAAGTACCAAATGTCATTCTTCATTTCTTGCAGGCACTCACATTCTCCACAGAGGCCTACTGGATTGTCTCTCATCACATGGCTCCCTAGATGAAAGGAAAGGTCTCACACTGTGACAACCTTCCCCCAACCCACTATCAAAGATTCTGACAACTCTCCCTTTCCCTAGTACCAACTGGGGGTTGGGGGAAGGTAAGGGGTGATATTGTGATTGGTTATCAGAAAGCTGGCTTGGCCACTAACTCTTGGCAGTCAGGTGGAAGCTACTTTTAGAATTACTGCTGTTTTCAGCATAGCTCAAATTCCTGGGTAAAAGAAAAACTCTTAACCAGACGGGGCAGTTCATGCCTGCAATTCCAACATTATGGAAGGCCAAGGTGAGAGGATTGCTTGAGCTCAGGAGTTTGAGACTAACCTGGGCAACATAGTGATATCCCCTCTGTACAAAAACTTTTTAAAAATTAGCCAGGTATGGTGGCATGTGCCTGTAGTCCCAGCTACTCAGGAGGCTGAGGTGGGAGGATGGCTTGAGCCTGGGAAGTTGAGGCTGCAGTGAGCTGTGATTGTGCCATTGCACTCTGATCTGGGCAACAGAGTAAGATGCTGTCTCAGAAAAAGAGGGGAAATCCCTTGCGTATCACCCTTTTACTTATTACGGCAGTTATTATTCTCTTTTGTTTTGCTTTTTCAGGCTGGTCAACTATGTGTTCATTTGCTCTCTTCTGTATATGGGTGTAGGGGCATGGCTCTGCCATGTTGACCTGTCAACCTTATATGTATTCACATAGGCCACACAGGCAAGACCTAACCATAATTAATCAAAGTCTTGGCAGGACATTCTATGATCCTTGGGGAACTACCACAAGGCCATTTTCAACTCACCTCTTTATCTTCTTGTGAAAGGACACAAAGATAGATGTGTACCCGCCCCCCACCCGCTACACCCTTGTTCTGCTCTCTAATCTTTGCACATACCAGAGATTTCGTAAGTTCTGTGAGTACCTGGTTTTCTGCACATACCAGAGATTTTGTTTTGCACATACCAGAGATTTTGTAAGTTCTGAGGCAAGGTCACAAGACGTGTTTAAGTAAGATAAACTCTTGCTGCCATAAACCTGCTCTCCCGCCTCAAAGTTTGAACCAAAATATCAGAAATGGCGGGAACCAATCATAGTTAGCCAAATCGCCTTGTTCAAACACTAGCCAATCATATATCTGATTTGCATAATAACTCTATGCCCACTTTTCTCAGACTATATAACACTGCTTGGAGCTCAGTGGGGGAGCTCTCCTGCCCATCTCGTTTCACGAGCGAGGGAGAGTTCCAGGTTCGAACCTGTAATAAAGATCCTTGCTGCTTAGCTTTGACTCTGGACTCTGGTGGTCTTCTTCGGGGAATAAACGGTCTGGGCATAACACTTGGGAGGCTGTCATGAGGCAGTTCTTATCACTTCCCAGGTTCTGATAAGGTATGAGGCGTTCTGCCTCATCTTTCTTAGGGCAGAACTGCAAACCATAAACTTCTTAGTTGCAGATGGACTCAGCTCCTCAGCAACAGGGTGTCTCATTACTCAGGTTGCCATGCCCTTTAGTATTGGTGCTGTCCTGTGGGAGAGCTGGAAATTCTGCTCATTTCCTTTTGTGTCTATGTAAGTAACAAACTGTCTGAATCAAACAAGGACTGCTATTTCTTTACTAATCAAAGCTGCCACGATTTGCCTGAGAATGGGTTCTTATTTTTCCTTGAAGTTCTGTTTCAAAATAGTTTCTTTTTCAAACCTTGTCAACTTGTTTTGGCAACTAGGGATTTGGTTCACACCTGGGAGAGATGACAGTAGTGAGAAGCTGCTTAGAGGAACTGTGGGGATCTGGAAACCTGGTAAAGAGCAGATTTACTCATGGAGTAGGTCTCAAAAGACTCTCACCAAGGCTAGCCTCCAGAGTTTCTGTCCCAACCTTAAACCTCTTCAGCTCCTGACCCAGCCTAGTTTTCTCAGGAATCCATGCCTTTTTAGACCCCTCCTTGAAAAAGGGCTCTCCTGCATCTCCAAGGAAATGATAAGCTTGGTGGGGACATACAAAGAGGACTAAAGAGGGACCATCGACATCAAACCTGCCCCCAAAACACAGACAGGAAGAAGCATGCAAATATATCACTGAGATAATGCAGAAAGTAGATTGAATTTGGAGTTCCTTGACAGATAAGTGTGATGAGTTGGTATTCTCTGGGCAGTGTGGTCAGCCTAGGCGTGAATGGTTCAGGAATGATGGTGAGTTTGAAGTTTCCTTCTACCCACCACAACCAGGACACACAAACCTGGGAAGCCTCCATTTGAGGATGCACACCACTGAGAGAAACCCATGTCTTTCCTTCCCTAAAGAACTGTTCCCCAGTTGTGTCTAGGCTCACTCTCCCTCCTCCCACTCAGTGGCTACCTGCCACAAGTCTTGGCCCAGCCTCAGTGCTTCCCAGATGACCAAACTGGGGTCATTTTAGCTCAAATCAACTTTCACAGCCAGTACATGAGTCAGACCCATGAAATCCTCACAAACTGCCAAATGCCAGCCTTGGGTCTTTAAAGCTACCAGAGCTTCATTGTTACCTGGTTCCTACGTAATAACCCACAACAATTACCCCTCTCTGGATCTAGGTCTAACCACTCTGGTATCTTATAGCTCTTTTGTATTAATACTTTCTCTGATTACCTGAAATGATATACCACATAGAAAACTGTACTAAGAATTATTAAAGAATGTGCAAAGAATTAACAAGAGGTCCAAAGAAAACTAAGCACATGAAGAAAAGTCAATCATTAACTTCAGGAAAAGTAGAAAGAAGAAAAGGAGACAATCATGGTATACTACCATGTTCTGCTGGGAATTATGTTTGCAAACACATAACAATGTTAACATGAATAGTCATCTAACAAAGAATTGTTAGGGCCAGGCACAGTGGCTCACGCCTGTAATCCCAACACTTTGGGAGGCCAAGGTAGGAGGATGGCTTGAGCCCAGGAGCTCGAGATCATCCCATGCAACACAGTGAGACCTCATCTCGACTAAAAATAAAAAAGTAGCCGGGCTTGTGGTATGTGCCTGTGGTCCCAGATACTCGAGAGGTTGAGGCAGGAGGATCGCTTGAGCCCAGGAGGTTGAAGTTGCAGTGAGCCATGATCACACCACTGCATTCCAGCCTGGGTGACAGGGCAAGATCTTGTCGCAAAAAAAGAAAAAGAAAGAAAGAAAAGAAAAAGTAAATCATTTCAATCATATACAAACTATCCTAATTAATAAGAAGGAACACTTCCTAAATGATCTTCTAATGCTAAAATAACCTTGATAGTGAATCCTATTTTTAAAAAATATACCCAAAAAGGAAAAGCCCAGTCTAATGTCCATTAATGTAAATAAATGCAAAAAAAACCCCATGCTAATTATTAGCAAATGAAATCCAGTAGTACATAAAAAAGAATAATACAGCATAAGTAGTATTTCCCCAAGATATGAGATTGACTTAACATTATAAAAGTAATTTCTATATATGCAACATTAATGAAGTAAAGGGAAAATCATGATTACCTATGTACATGCAGAAAACTTATTTAATAAAATTCAACATCCTTTCATGATTTTCAAATAATCTTAATTAATCTTAAGATTTTTAGTAGATCCTAGTTGTATGCCTAAGCATATAAGAGAACATTTTTAACTTGGTAAGGGTATCCAGGAAAAAAAAAAGAAAGCTAAAGCAAACATCATACTTAATGGTGGTAAAATGATGAAAGCTTTCCCTGTGAAATCCAGAACAAGACAGGGATGTCTGCTATCATCACTTTTAATCATCACTGTCATCATTGTTCCAAAAGGCCTAACCAGTGTATACAACAAGAGAAAAATATAAAGGTCTGAGGTGTTTACATGGCATTCTCCATGGTTAGAAAAAGAAGGGGAAAAGGCATAAGGAGGTGATTCCATAGGATTTTGGGGAACAGGTGGTATTTGGTTACATAAGTTCTTTAGTGGTGATTTGTGAGATATTGGTGCACTCATCACCCGAGCAGTATACACTGAACTCAATTTGTAGTCTTTTATCCCTCACCCACTTCCCACCCTACACCCCTGAGTCCCCAAAGTCCACTGTATCATTCTTATGCCTTTGCATTCTCATAGCTTAGTTCCCACTTATGAGTGAGAACATACACCTTCTTATATAAAACTTTCTTTAGAGTTAAAACTCTCTTTACAGTTAATATGATTATAAAACTCTCTTTATTTAGAGTTAATATGATTATAAATGTTATAATGTCCAGAAAATTTACAGAAAAACTAGTAGGTAATAAGAATAGCAAATTTTCTGAACACAGAAGTAAATATTCATGAAAGATCATTTATAAGAAAAGCAAACCTGAAGCTTCATTATAAAAACAAATATTAATTACATCTCATGGGTCAGAAGTAAAATTTTTAAAAATAAAATATACTTAAAAATTTAAAAATATTAAATTGGCAGTGAGAGAGCAATTCACAAACTGTTTTATAATGACAAACATGATCATAAAGGCCCATAACTTTCTGACAATCAGGCTGAAAGTTGCTTGCTCTGGGCCAGGGGTGGTGGCTCATGCCTGTAATCCTAGCACTTTGGGAGGCCTAGGTGGGTGGATCATTTGAGGTCAGGAGTTCCAGACCAGCCTGGCCAACAGTGGTGAAACCCATTTCTACTAAAAATATAAAAATTAGCCAGGCATGGTGGCCCACACCTGTAATCCCAGCTACTAGGGAGGCTGAGGCAGGAGAATCGCTTGAAACCTCCAGGCAGAGGTTTCAGTGAACCAAGATCGCATTACTGTACTCCAGCCTGGGAAACAGAGCAAGACTTTGTCTCAAAAAAGAAAAAAAAAAAAGTCAATTATTCTGCAGAACTTGGAGGTGATCCCAATGGTATCTCTGAGAAGCCACCCTGTCAGTCTGAAAAGGATGAATACAATTAAGAAACATGTTCACCAGCCTGGACAACATGGTGAAACCTTGTCTCTACTGCTACAAAAATTAGCTGGGAGTGGTGGTGCGCACCTGTAATCCCAAGAAACTAAGGCGTGAGAATCGCTTCAACCTGGGAGACAGAGGTTGCAACAAGCCGAGATCGCGCCACTGCATTCCAGCCTGGGTAACAGAGTAACACTCTGTCTTAAAAAAAAAAAAACAAAAACAAAAACAAACAAAAAAAAAAAAACAAAGAAAGAAATATATTCAGAGAAATCCTATGAAGAAATAGAAAGTAAAACATCTAGTATTTCATCATTAGTAGGTAATCATAGAGAAGAATAAAAAGAAGAATGAGGAAGGATATGAGAATTGTTACTAAAGGAAATCTATGTTGTATTTTACTTACTGTTCATTTTGGGGTTTTTTTATTTTTATTTTTTTGTAGAGACAAGGTCTCACTATGTTGCCCAAGATGGTCTCAAACTTCTGGCCTCAAGTGATCCTCCTACATCGGCCTCCCAAAGTACTGGGATTATAGGTATGAGCCACTACACCTGGCCTCCTGTTCATTTGGATTTTCACTTCTCTGTTTTATTCTTTGTGCCTTCATTTTACTTTAATATTCTCTAAAATTCTATTTTGAGTTAATACTATGTTTTTGAGTGCATCTCTTTGTATAACATGTTAGTGGTTGCTCTGTACATAAGTTATCAAAGTCTGTTCATCTTTTTCGGTCTAATTTCTCTCTGTTGTTTAGGTTGGATAATTTTTATTATTCTCTTCTAGTTCACTTATTTTTTCTGTCCCCTCCATTATGCTGCTGAACCCATCCACTGAGGTTTTTATTTCAGTTATTATATTTTTCAGTTCTAAAATTTCCATTTAGTTCTTCTTTTATCATCTATTTCTTTGCTTATGCTTTCCACTTTTCATGCATTCCAAAAATGCTTATAATTGCTTGTTGAAGCATTTTTACAGTAGCTAACTTAAAATCTCTGTTAGAGAATTCTAATATCTCTGTCATCACCATGTTGGCATCTGTTGATTGTCATTTTTTCATTCTGTTTGAGATCTTCTGGTATGATGAGTAACTTTTCTTTTTTTTTTTTTTTTTTTTTTTTTTTGAGACGGAGTATCGCTCTGTCGCCCAGGTTGGAGTGCAGTGGCGCGATCTCGGCTCACTGCAAGCTCCGCCTCCCGGGTTCACGCCATTCTCCTGCCTCAGCCTCCTGAGTAGCTGGGACAACAGGCGCCCGCCACCGTGCCCGGCTAATTTTTTGTATTTTTAGTAGAGACGGGGTTTCACCGTGGTCTCGATCTCCTGACCTTGTGATCCGCCCGCCTCGGCCTCCCAAAGTGCTGGGATTACAGGCTTGAGCCACCGCGCCCGGCCATTATGAGTAACTTTTCATTAAAACCTGGATATGTTCATATTATATTCTGCTACTCTGGATCCTATTTAAACCTTCTGTTCTAGTTGGATTTCTCTGATACCATTCAGGCAGAAGTGGGAACAGAGAAAGAAGGAATTACTGCCAGGTGCAGGCAGAAGTCCAGGTTGCCTGCAGAGCCTCCATTGCCACCTGAAGAAGGGAGCTCATTGTTACTGCTGCGTAAGCAGGGAAGTTCTGGCTCCCCTGACACCACAGTGAGGATGGCCACATTACCACTGGGTAGAGGTCTAAGTCCAGTCTTCTCATATAATCTCCCCTGCTGGGAAGGGAAGTATTAACAAAAGATCATGAGATTTGAGGAAGAAGAAAAAAGAGTTTTATTTCCTATAAAAGGTTACAGTCTGCAGGTTGGGAAATGAAACATCCAGCCAAAATGAAAAGCAGCTCCTTCAGAGACAAAGGGGAGAAGCTGGGATTTATGCCCAACAAGATGAGCTATATGTACATATTCAGTAGCTTACAGGAGAATCTATGAATATTTGAGAGAACCCTAATGCATGCAAAGAGAATAAACATATATGTTATATATGTTCCATGTTCATTTTGGGGTGGAGATGTAATATTAAAGTGAAGTGGAACTTGGCTCTTTATATATAACAAGGTGAAACAGAACACAAAGGCATCTTGTGCACAGCCTGCGTAGACTAGGTGCAATCAGTCTGTGGTCAGAGGTCAGTATCACGATGGAATGTTTAGTAAGGCTGGTCAGTAGTCATGGTGAAACCACGATAAAAGGGGAGGTCAGCCACAACATCAAGAGGTCTCTTGAGGTTGAGGGAGAAATCTTCCAGTTTTTCAGGAATTTGTTTCTGTTTAATTGTAGGAAAGAAAGTTTTGAGGCATTTAACAGGGTAGGGGAGTGTTGAGGTGTGACTGACCTCTTGCCTTGCCAAAGCCATAGAATCCAGTTTTCAAAGTTTTCTGGGGTCTCTTTTGCAACAAGAAGTCCATTCCGTTTCACCTGGGGGCTTAGGGACTTTATTTTTATTTCACACTTTCCAGCTTTAGGCTGAAATCTGCCATAGGCAGCATTGATGGCTAAATGTTTTGCCTTGTTCCATGTCGTTCCCAGGATGGTGTCGATACCTGCCCCAGGTCTATCTAGTCTCTCAGTGGGACTCATATGGCTAGGAGACTTACAACCAGTTGAATATTTTAGGCCAGGCAAAGAAGGAGGCAGACAGCTATTAAGACCCTTTGAACCTTTGAGACTAGAAAAACAATAATAACAGAAAAGTTGGGAAGGTCAGTTTATGTTTATGTTGTCTGTCATTTCTATGCATTGTGCTACCATAACTTTGGTTTTAGCTACAGACTTGAAGTAGCTGGTTATGGATCTTATGAGTACTTTGATTATCAAAAATAGGAACAAGATAGTGATATGATAATGACAAGGATTTGTAAGATGGATTGGAAGTAATTTCTAATTCTGCAATGAGTCAACTGAAAATGTCATTAAGGGGATCTGTGGTTTGTACCTCCTGTAACCAGGCAGCCTGTTGGGTGATCTTACCTACACGGGTTGTTATATCTCCTGTAGTATTGATATAAGTGCAACAAGTGGTGTGGGCTATCATGCAAATTCCCCCTTGTTTAGCAATGAGAAAACCTAGTGCAATTTGATTGTCTAAAACCACTTGAGAGAGAGAATTTAAGGACTTTTGTTGTGTCACAATACTTATTGCAGTATTTTCAGCAATTTGTCCTATGATGGCGGTCATATTTTTTTTTATCATATCTCTGTTAGCATATACTCCATAGCTGAGAAAAATTATACCCCAAAGACTATGCTACCACATATCCTGATAGCCTCTTGGTAGCTCTCTTTTAGCTTATTGGAAAGCAAGATTTTCTTTATGATTGAGATGGATGGAAAAGACGGCTACATAATGACCTAGAAGGCAAAGCCCTTCAACTTGTCAGCTGTTTATGCATCTGTGTGCCTGTTCTTGAACTGGGGAATCTGACTCGATTCTATACAGGAAAGCGTATCCTCAAGGGGCACAAGTTATACCTCCAAGGGTATGCCCATTTGCATGTTCATTTATGAACAAGATATTTATTATGTGAGCGAACCACGAACTGGTTTTGTTGCAAGCCTTCTAGAAGCCTGCAGAGGCATTATACCTAACAAACAGGAGCTGCTGTCAGTGTTTGATATTTTTTTCTTTGGGCATTCAGTGGTTATGTACAGTAGCAAGGGTGAGAGTCCCAGAATCTAGGGAGAAAGCTACATAGACATAAAAATCTTAATCTTTTTAAAACTCAGTTTTCTGAGTTGGTGCAGTGGCTCATGCCTGCAATTCCAGCACTTTGGGAGGCCGAGATGGGAGAATTGCTTGAGCCCAAGAGTTTGAGACCAGCCTGGGCAATATACCAAGACCTCATCTCTACAAAAACCTTTAAAAAAAATTAGCCTAACATGGTGGCACACGCATGTAGTCCCAGGCGCTTAATTGTAGGAAAGAAAGTCTTGAGGCAGTTAATGAGGTAGGGGAGTTTTGAGGTGTGACCGACCTCTTACCTTGCCAAAGCCACAGAATCTAGCTTTTAAAGTTTTCTGGGGTCTCTTTTGCAGCAAGGAGTCCATTTCATCTTGCCTGGGGACCTATGGGCTTTATTTTTATTTCACAAGGGGAAAAGGGGAACCTCATTACTGGTCAGCATGGATAAAAATCTTGTCCCCTATTTGGCCTTCTTTAACACCACCTTGGTGGGGTCTTGAGGCAACTTCTTTTTTTTTTTTTTTTTTTTTTTTTTGAGATGGAGTCTCGCTCTGTGGTCCAGGCTGGAGTGCAGTGGCCGGATCTCAGCTCACTGCAAGCTCCGCCTCCCAGGTTTACGCCATTCTCCTGCCTCAGCCTCCCGAGTAGCTGGGACTACAGGCGCCTGCCACCTTGCCCGGCTAGTTTTTTGTATTTTTTAGTAGAGACGGGGTTTCACCGTGTTAGCCAGGATGGTCTCGATCTCCTGACCTTGTGATCCGCTCGTCTCGGCCTCCCAAAGTGCTGGGATTACAGGCTTGAGCCACCGCGCCCGGCCCGAGGCAACTTCTTATAGCTGCTCAATGGTGGAAGTCTAGGCTCCTACTCAGCCTTTGCTGAAGTGGGTGGGGCCATAGTTGTTGGAGAGTGTGTGTGTGTGTGTGTGTGTGTGTGTGTATGTGTTTGTGTGTGTGTGTGTGTGTGTTTGGTGTTTGAATGGGGTAGAACAGTTACTGTCTAAGAATTTTATGTCCTGCTAAGCTGTCCCCTTCCTGATCCTGGTCCTGTGAATAGAGAAACCAGACTTTTGCTGGGGTTTTTAAAATCTGCATCCATTGGCATTTCCAGATTGCCCGCTTCTTCAGTTCCAAGTCTGGGATACAAAAGGAAAAAAAAAAAAATCTTACGACTGTGTTGTACCTTGAGTCTTGAGATCCCTAGCTGGTCTGCCTTTGGTCTGCCTTTCATAGTATTATATTAGTTTTATATATAATGCTTTGGGGTTTTAGTTGTACTTTAGCAGGATGAATAGGGAATATTACATTTACTCCATCTTCCTGGAAGCAGAAGTGTGTGTAATATTTTGAATAAATACCATAAACTACTCCATGCATTAATAAAATATGCAATTTCTCATTCACCAGTGTAAATGGCTTGATTCACCATTATAGAACCGTACATAAGTACAACAAGGAAGTTTTATTTAGGGAAACTCAAGCAAAAATAAAAAGGCAATTTGTCAAATGTAAAAAGATATTTGCCTGCAAATGTAAGAAGTATAGGCCAAGCGCAGTGGCTCATGCCTGTAATCCCTACATTTTGGGAGGCCGAGACAGATGGATCATCTGAGGTCAAGGCTTGAGACCAGCCTGGCTAACATGATGAAACCCCGTCTCTACTAAAAATACAAAAAATTAGCTAAGCATGGTGGCACGCACCTATAATCCCAGCTACTCAGGAGGCTGAGGCAGAAGAATCACTTGAACCCAGGAGGCAGAGGTTGCAGTGAGCCGAGATCCTGCCACTGCACTCCAGCCTGAGCAACAACAGCAAAACTCCGTCTCAAAAAAAAGAAGTACAATAAACACTTTCTATGTTCCAAACCTCTTGCCAAGCACTGTAGTAGCTCTCATAACCTATAGTATTTTGAGGAGCCCAAATTGCTTTCCAAAGTATTTCTACTTTCAAAAGTATTAAGTCTTTTGACTTAATTTCCATACAGCAATGCAAATAAGCAACTGCTACACACAACAAAATAGACGAATCTAGAAACATGATGAGGGTCTATGGCCATACCACCTTGAACGTGCCGGGTCTCGTCTGATCTCGGAAGCTAAGTAGGGTCGGGCCTGGTTAGTACCTGGATGGGAACACAAGGAGGAATGAGAAAATCAGTCACTTATTATTCCATTAATATAAAGTTGAAAAAACAAAACAATCATAATATTAGAAGTCACCTTAAGGCTTTCCTCTGAGGCAAGTGTGAGAGAAGTGACTACAGGAGGCTCTAGAAGGGCTTTATGGAACAGTCCTACTTATAGACGTGTGGTGATTTCATGGTTTTGTTTACTTTGTATTAATTCATAGAGCTGTAAATTTATGATTTGGGTACTTTTTTGAAATACACTGTTTTATCTAAAGATGTATTTTTAAAAAAAGATGCACACTATTCAGCATTCAAGGTTAAATAAGAAAATACATTATGTGAATTTATTCTATACACTTAAAATGAATATTTTGTCTTTTTTCATGAAAACACAATGAGGTACCAAATTACAGCCATAAAATTGGCAAAAATTTTTAAAGTTGTACAATGCCAAATATCGGGGACATGATACACTGCTGGTAGATGTGTAAGTTGGTACAAATACTTTGGAAAACCACTGCACAAAACTAGTAAAACTGGAGACATGAATCCACTAAATACTTAGCAGTTTGACTCCTAGGTATGTCCCCTGGAGAAATACATGCTGAAGTGCCACAGTATATATATATAAGACGTGAATATCTGTTTTTTCTGGGTTTCAGTTAGTATGAACAATGAACCAAAACTAGAAACACTACAAATATCCATCAATATTAAAATGAATAAATAAATCATCCTATATTCATTAAATGGAATAGTAAGCCACAACAAAAACAAAATGGATAAATCTTACAAATGTATTATTGAACAAAAGAAGCAAAACAAAACAAACACTTCAATATAACTATATGAAACTAATCAAAATAGGAAAACTAAATTATAGCACCCAGGCGTTCATATATAAGTGATAAAGATATAAAGAAGAGTGAGAAAATTATTATTATAAAAATCAGGTAAATGGAGGGGGCATGCACAGTGGCTCACACCTGTAATTCCAGCACTTTGGGAAGCTGAGGTGGTTGGATCACCTGAGGTCAGGAGTTCAAGACGAGCCTGGCCAAAATAGTGAAACCCCGTCTCTACTAAAAACACAAAAATTAGCTGGGCGTGGTGGCACATGCCTGTAATCCCAGCTACTCGGGAGGCTGAGAGAGGAGAATCACTTGAACCCGGGAGGCGGAGTTGGCAGTGAGCTGAGATACCCCCACTGCACTCCTGCCTGGGTGAAAGAGCAAGACTGTGTCTCAAAAATAATAATAGTAATAGAAATATTAATAAATAAATAAAAATCAGGTAAACAGAGCTGGGCACAATGGTGCATGCCTACAGTCTCAGCACTTGAGAGGTTGAGGCAGAAGGATCACCTGAGCCCAGGAATTCAAGGCTGTTGCTGCTATGATTATACCTGTGAATGGCTACTGTACTGCAGCCTGGGCAATATAGCAAGACCCTCTTCTCTAAATAAAATAAAAATAAATAAAATAAAAAATCAGGTGAATGGTTAATTCCCAAAGAAAGTGACGGGGTTGTAAAAATCAAAAGAGAGAGAGGGTTTCTGGGATGTTGGCAATGTTTTCCTAACCTTAGTAGTGATTATATGGATTCATTTTATAAGTATTTATTTAAATCTATGTATATACCTCATAAATTTTCTGCATGTATGTTATATCTCAGTTTAAAAATGTTTAATTAGTGAACAGTAGAAAATTGATATAATCGGCCGGGCGCGGTGGCTCAAGCCTGTAATCCCAGCACTTTGGGAGGCCGAGACGGGCGGATCACAAGGTCAGGAGATCGAGACCATCCTGGCTAACATGGCGAAACCCCGTCTCTACTAAAAACACAAAAAATTAGCCGGGCGAGGTGGCAGCGCCTGTGGTCCCAGCTACTCGGGAGGCTGAGGCAGGAGAATGGCGGGAACCCGGGAGGCGGAGCTTGCAGTGAGCTGAGATCTGGCCACTGCACTCCAGCCTGGGCAACAGAGCGAGACTCTATCTCAAAAAAAAAAAAAAAAAAAAAAAATTGATATAATCATCACAAGCATACATGCATCCACAATACAATCTTGAACTACATCAAACAAATAGGAAAAAATACATAAATCAACAATTGTAGTTGGAAATGTTTTAGCATACATCTCTAAGATCACATAGACCTGAAAATTGCATGGATATGAATGAGCTAAAAAATTTTTTTTAATTTAAAAAATATAGCCGGGTGTGGTGGCTCACGCCTGTAATCCCAGCACTTTGGGAGGCCGAAGCAGGAGAATCACGAGGTCAGAAGATTGACACTATCCTGGCTAACACAGTGAAACCTAGTCTCTACTAAAACTACAAAAAATTAGCAGAACGTGGTGACACTAGGCTGAAGTCCCAGCTACTTGGGAGGCTCAGGCAGGAGAATCGCTTGAACCCAGGAGGTGGAGGGTGCAGTAAGCCAAGATTATGCCACCGCATTCCAGCTTGGGCGACTGAGCCAGACTCCGTCTCAAAAAAAAAAAAAAAAAGAACTTTGTACTAAGTGAAATAAACAAGTCACAAAAAGGCAGCTACTGTATGATTCCACTTCTATGAGATACCTAGAGTAGTCAAATTTATAGAGATGGAAAGCAGAATGGCGGTTGCCAGGGATTAGGGATAGAGGGAGGTGAAGAGTTATTAGTTAATGGGTATAGAGTTTCAGTTTTGAAAGATGAAGAGTTCTGGAGATGCAGAGTGGTGATGACTGCATAACAGTGTGAATGTACCTACCACCACTGAACTGAACACTTTAAAAAGGTTCATATGCCAAATTTTATATTCTGTATATTTTACCACAATTAAAGTTTTTTATAGAAAACAAAAACAAATGTTCTGGCTTCCAGATTCCTATAGATTCATGCCAGTTACCTAATTTTGAACCTCTCCACACATCCTATAAACAAAACTAAGGAGAACAAATAAAACCATCTATGGCTACAATATAATTTATAGGCAGAGAAAATTATAAGCTCCATTTTATACAAAAGCAAGTATATGCATCCAAAACCAGCAGATCCAGTTACAGAGCCATGCTCTAGAAGAGAAACCAAGATGGCACAGAAAGTCTAAACCACCACCAGAAAAAGAGAGTCCCATCTTGAGTGGAGAAATACTGACAATATGTCTGAGGTCTGGTAGATGAAAGAACTGAGACGTATTTTTAAAGGGGGTGAAATTGTTTGAGACTGGAAATGGCAATGTTGCAAAGGCAAGAGGAAAGGGAGGAGGAAAGAGGCGACTTGAAGGGGAGGTACCCCTTCAGGGCTTCATGGTGAAGAAAAAGGAAGCAAGCAGTGCATAGGAGTCCCAGGCTGGGCACAGTCGCTGATTCCTGTAAACCCAACACTATGGGATGCCGAGATGGGCGGATCTCTTGAGCTCAGGAACTCAAGACCAGCCTGGGCAATATGGCGAGACCCCCATCTCTACAAAAATAAAATAAAATACAAAATTTAGCCAGGCGAAGTAGTGCGCACCTGTGGTCCCAGCTACTCAGGAGGAGGCTGAGGCAGGAGGATCGCTTGAGCCCAGGAGACAGAGGTTGCAGTGTGCCGAGATGGCACCACTGCACTCCAGCCTGGGAGACAGAGTCAGACCATGTCTCAAAAAGAAAAAGAAAAAGGAAATTAAGAGTTCCACAGAAATGAAAGAGAATCAGAAAATCACAAGACATCAGCCGGTGCGCCACTCTAAAAAAGGGCTATTTCGGGGGGAAAATGCATTTTGTTCTACCAACAAAAGAGGGCACTCTTGAACTAAGAAAGCTGGTAAGGCACCCAACCTCCTGCCTCATTTGCAGTTGCTGAAACTGGAAAATAAAATATTACAAAATGCACAGAAAATTGCAGACGTATTATATAGAAAAAGTTTAAGTGAAAATCTATATTTTCTAAAAAACAAAAAACATGAAACCGGAAAACTGAAACACAATATTCCAGCCAAAATTAAATAACCTTAAACAATCATTTGGTAACATGAAAAAAACGTGATGAATCAGAAAAATAACTCAGAACAGAAGTGGACAAAGAAAAAAATAACTAAGAAAACAGTTTGTAAAAAAAAAAAAAAAAAAAAAAGGAGAAATAGAAGAATAAAAAAAAATTATAAGATGTCCAAAGAGGAAGAGCTTTTACTTAAAATATAATAACTAGTATTGAGGAAAGGTATCAACACAGCCAAAAAAATAAAAATAAAATCAAGAAAGCAAATCAGCCGAGTGCGGTGGCTCACGTCTGTAATCCCAGCACTTTGGGAGGCCAAGGCGGGTGGATCACAAGGTCAGGAGTTCAAGACCAGCCTGGCCATTATTATGAAACCTCATCTCTACTAAAAATACAAAAATTAGCCAGGCGTGGTGGCATGCTCCTGTAGTCCCAGCTACTTGGGAGGCTGAGGCAGGAGAATCGCCTGAACAAAGGAGGCTGAAATTGCAGTAAGTCGAGATCGCACCACTGCACTCCATCCTGGGCAACAGAATGAGACTCCATCAGAACAAAAAAAGAAAAAAAAGAAAGAAAGAAAGCCATTCAAAGAATCAGACAGAAAGTGGTGTGGAGGCAAAGATCCAACATACATTGCAGTCCCTGAAGAAGAATAAAATAATGGAACCGATGTAATCTTCAAAACTATAATAAAGGAAAACTTGGGTCTACATATCGAAAGGAAACCTAGGAAAATTTATATGAACGATCAAGTCTGAGGTATATCTTAGCGCATCCGTTCGATTTGAAAGAAAAACTCCTCTGGGCCTCAGGCAAAAAGGACAAGAAAATACAAATATACAGGTAACTGTTAGAACAAACACGTGAACATTACTGAACACTGAAAAAACTTTAAAAGTTAAGAGTTAGGTTGATTTTGGATTTTAAGCACTTCCTTGCTTTCTAGCACTACGAGGTGCTCTGCGTCCATTTCTATATTTCCTGCCCACTACTAAAATCAGCCATTTCTCCAAGAAACCCTGGATCCTTTTATTATGGAAAGGGAGCTGAACTTCAGCAGTAAAAAGGCTGGAGAGTGCCCGCGGGTCTCGAACAACCCAGAGAGGTGGTTTGCTGAACTGCGAAGTAACCGCTGAGCTAAAGCCAGCCCAGAGGCTGCTTCCGGATTATATTTTCTTGACTGGTGAGAAAGACCTACGTCACAAAGAGTGAGTCAAAACAACGGTGCTTTAGCATGACTCAGCGACCCAGACTGTCCAACCTGCCACCACCTCCAGACAATTGCAGAGTGTCCATCTGGGGACATACAAGAGTGACAAGTACTCAGCCTTCCTCTGACCCCTGGAGAGCTCTTCCGTGGTTGTGTTCCTGGCTTATTCTCTCCTTCTCAGCAGTCACCTGGTCCACAACTCTCGACAAGCCCCCACCTCCTTTGCCTCCAGTCTCTGAGCTCCCAAAACACCACGCAGGGTCACTTTGTGATCAAATCAACTTTTACAACTAGTGGTTGGGCCAGGGGAGTGGAGTCTTTACAAGGTGTAAATTGTATTTCAGACTTTATCTTAGAATTTCGCTGCTAAATAGATAAACTTTACAACTCCTGTCCAGGTGAAACTTCCTGTTACGCTTTTTAATTTTTTTTTGTTAGAGACAGACTCTCCCTCTGTCACCCAGGCTGCAGTGCAATGGCCCCATGTAGGCTCAACCCATACGCCCCTCTTAACCTCATGAGTAGCTAGGACTACAGGCACAGGCCACTATGCCCAACTTTTTTTTTTCTTTTTTCATTTTTTCTTTTTTGAGATGCAGTACCTACTCTGTCACCCAAGCTGGATTGCAGTGGCACCACCTCAGCTCACTGCAGCCTCCCTCCGGGGTTCAAGTGATTCTCGTGCCTCTCCCTCCCAAGTAGCTGAGACTACAGGCATGCGCTACCACACCCGGCCAATTTCTGTATTTTTTTAATAGAGACGAGGTTTCACCATGTTGGCCAGGCTGGTCTTGAACTCCTGACCTCAAGTGATCTGCTCCCCTCGGCCTTCCAAATGGCTGGGATAACAGGCTTCAGCTACTGTGCCCGGCCTTTTTTGTTGTTGTTGTCAGAGACAGAGTCTTGCTATGTTGCCAAGGTTGACCTGGAACTGGCCTCAAGAGATCCTTCTACTTCGGCCACCCAAAGTGCTAGGATTACCTGTGTGAGCCTCCATGCCTGGCCTAAAAATATTTCCATTTTTAATACCACAGGAACATCCATTCCTTTTATGTACGCTGTAAACAGCTAACCTTTCTTCCCCAAATTCCTACTTTTCTCCAATTAACCACTGTTTATATTTCAATGTGTATCCTTCCAGTCCTTTTCCTCAATCTGTATATTTAACTCTACACAGAACAAAATGTTTTTCTTGGCTTGCTGGGAATCCGGTTGTTGGATATTGTTTACTTAACAGCATGTCTTGGAGATCCTTCTGGTCACTGCATATAAATCTAATTCACTTGTATTGTAACACCTGTATTATATTCAAGTATAAATGTACTAGTTTTAAGTTTCATTATCATAAAGCTGCAGTAATACACATCTTGGTACATATATGTGCACATACACAAGTATGTTGTTAGAATATATGCTGGATTAAAGAATCTGCACACATATTTGGAGAAAGTTATGGGGGAAATACCAGAAGCCTTGAGGGTGCCTGAAGCCACAGGATCATCTTTAATAATAAGGATCATCTTTTGTTCCCCAGGTACTCTGAAGGGCAATTCCACCAGAATGTAAATTCCATGACATCTGGGACTTTGATGCATTGCCCCAGAAGATAATACCAGTACCTACAGCATGTTCACTTAAGCACTGGTCAAGCGGATTTTCCTCAACCAGAATGCAAACATTTCCATTGGTTTTAGAAAGACCTAAAAGAAGCTTCTCTTTGAGATTTCTGAGTTATCTGGGATTACTGTGGGCTCTTGAATTTCCATTCCATTTCCTTTCCCAAGACGCCAACTTGAGTACCTCCAAATACCCCATAACTTAGGTCCTTTTGAGACTCAAACCACTTATCAGTCCCAAGAGAGTTTAAAGATTCTGAAATTCAGAATTACCTTTCTGAAGTGACCAGAAGTAAGATCCCACTGTACCAAAAAGGGAAATACATCCTTTGAAGCTAAATTGAACTAGATGGTTTCCTGAAGAATGAGGCTGGGAGTGTCACTCTGTCGCCCAGGCTGGAGTGCAGTGGCATGATCTTGGCTCACTGCACCTCTGCCTCCCGGGTTCAAGCGATTCTCCTGCCTCAGCCTCCCAAGTAGCTGGGAGTACAGGCATGTGCCACCACCCCGGCTAATTTTGTATTTTTAGTAGAGACAGGGTTTCTCCATGTTGGTCAGGCTGGTCTTGAACTCCCGACCTCAGGTGATCTGCCCGCTTCAGCCTCCCAAAGTGCTGCGATTACAGGTGTGAGCCACAGCACCCAGTCAGCAACATTTTCTTTAGTGGTGATTATATGGATTATATAGTAGTGAATATATGGATTCATTTTATAAGCATTTATTTAAATCTACATATATATCTTATAAACTTTCTGCATGTATGTTATGCCTCACAGTTTTAAAATGTTTCATTAGAAAACAGTAGAAAATTGATATAATCATCATAAGCATACATGCATCCACATTACAATCACCAACTATATCAAATAAATAGGAAAAAATACATAAATCAACAAAATTTTTTGTATTTTTAGTAGAGACGGGGTTTCACTGTGTTAGCCAGGATGATCTCGATCTCCTGACCTCGTGATCTGCTCTCCTCGGCCTCCCAAAGTGCTGGGATTACAGGTGTGAGCCACTGCGTCCGGCCTGTTTTTGGTTTTCAAGCACTTCCTTACTATCTAGCACTATAAGATGCACCGTGTTTCTTGTAGTTGGAACTGTTTTAACATGTAGTTAAATCAACAATTGTAGTTGGAAATGTTTTAACATGCATCTCTAAGAACTGTAGATCACATAGACCTGAAAATAGTATGGATATGAATAAGCTAGAAAACAAATTTTAAAATATGTAGATCCAAAATAATCAGGCATCCTTTTTGAATATACATGTAACACTTACAACAATAGACCATGCCATAAAGGAATAGGCCATAAATAGGAATAGGCCATAAAGGAAGCGTCAATAAATTCCAAAGATCCAATCCCATTCAATGTCCTCTTACTACACAGTGCATCCTGGAATTAACATTTGTAAAAATGATAGCTAAAATAAAATCCCACTTGTTTGGAAACTAAATCACGTATTACTAGATCAGACTCTGCTTAAAAAATACTTAGAAGTGAATGAAACACTACATGACAGAATTTGTGTACTACAATTAAGCAATATGTAGAGGCAAACTTACAGTTTTAAATACACTAATGATTAAGAAAGATTAAAATCAAATAAGCTGCCACAGGAGATACAACCTCACACCCTTCAGGATAGCTACTATCACACACACACACACACACACACACACACACACAGAGAGAGAGAGAATAAATGTTAGTGAAGATGTGGAGAAATTGAAGCCCTTCTGAACTATTGGTGGGAATGTAAAATGATATAGCTGCTATGGGAGACCGTATGGCAGTTACTTAAATAGCTAAAAATAGAACTACCATAAAATCCAGCAATTCCACTTCTGGTATATATCCAAAAGAATTGAAAGCAGATACTAGACCAGGCGCGGTGGACCATGCCTGTAATCCCAGCACTTTGGGAGGCTGAGGTGGGCAGATCATGAGGTCAGAAGTTCGATACCAGCCTGGCTGACATGGTGAAACCCCATGTCTACTAAAAATACAAAAATTAGCTGGGTTTGGTGGTACGTGCCTGTAATCCCAGTTACTCAGGAGGCTGAGGCAGGAGAATCGCCTGAACCCGGAAGGTGGAGGTTGCAGTGAGCCAAGATGACGCCAATGTACTCCAGCCTGGACAAGAGAGCAAGATGCCATCTCAAAAAGAAAGCAGAAATTCAAACAGATATTTGTACATTTATGTTCTTAGCAGCATTGTTCATAATAGCCAAAAGGTCAAAAGAACCCAAATGTCCATTGATGGACTATGGCTAAACAAAATATTCCATTTTCATAATATTCCATTGTAGTATTCACATACAATAGAATATTATTTATCCTTTCTAAAAAGGAATAAAATTGTGGTACATGATACAATATGGATGAACCTTAATAACATTGTGCTGGCCAGGCGTGGTGGCTCATGCCTGTAATTCCAACAATTTGGGAGGCCGAGGCGAGAGGATCACCTGAGGTCAGGAGTTTGAGACCAGCCTGATCAGCATGGTGAACCCCATCTCTACTAAACATACAAAAATTAGCCAGACATGGTGGTGGATGCCTGTAATCCCAGCTACTTGGGAGGCTGAGGCAGGAGAATTGCTTGAACCTGGGAGGCGGAGGTTGCAGTGAGCTGAGATCATGCCACTGCACTCCAGCCTGGGCAACAGAGTGAGACTCCCTCTCAGAAAAAAAAAAAAAAAAAAAAAAACCTGTGCTAAGTGAAATAAACAAGTCACAAAAAGACAAATACTGCATGATTCCACTTCTATGAGATATGTAGTCAAATTTATAGACTGAGGGCAGAATGGCAGTTGCCAGGGATTAGGGATGGAGAGAGATGGAGAGTTATTAGTTAGTGGGTATAGAGTTTCAATTTTGAAATATGAAGAGTTCTGGAGATGGGCAGTGGTGACAGGTGCATAACAGTGCGAATGTACCTACCACCACTGAACTGAACACTTCCAAATGGTTCATATGGCCTGGGGACAGTGGCTCACACCTGTAATCCCAGCTCTTAGGGAGGCAGAGGTGGGAGGATAGCTTGAGCCCAGGAGTTCGAGATCTGCCTGGGCAATATAGACCCCATTCTCCACAAAAAGGAAAAAAAAAAGACCAAAAAAAAAAAAAAGGTGTAAAATGGTTAATATGCCAAATTTTATGTACTATGTATTTTACCACAATTAAAATTTTTTATGGAAAACAAAAACAAATGTTCTGGCTTCCAGATTCCTATAGAATAAAGCCAGTTACCTAAAGTTGAATCTCTTCACACATCCTATAAACAAACAAAACTAAGGAGAACAAATAAAACCATCTATGGCTACAACATAATTTACAGGCAGAGAAAATTATAAACCCCATTTTATATAAAAGCAGATATATACATCCAAAACCAGCACATCCAGTTACAGAGCCATGCTCTAGAAGAGAAGCCAAGATGGCACAGAAAGTCTAAATCACCACCAGAAAAAAAGGGTCCCGTCTTGAGTGGAGAAATACTGACAATATGTCTGAGATCTGGTAGATGAAAGAACTGAGATATATTTTAAAAGGTGGTGAAATTGTTGGAGACTGGAAATGGCAATGTTGCAAAGGCAGGAGGAAAGAGGCGACTTGAAGGGGAGGTACCCCTTCAGGGCTTCATGGTGAAGAGAAAGGAAGCAAGCAGTGAATAAGAGTACCAGGCTGGCCGCGGTGGCTCACTCCTGTAAACCCAACATTATGGGAGGCCGAGGTGGGCGGATCTTGAGCTCAGGAATTTGAGACCAGCCTGGGCAACATGGCGAGACCCCATCTCTAGTAAAATAAAATAAAATAATAAAATACAAAGCTGGGTGAGGTAGTGCACACCTGTGGTCCCAGCTACTCTGGAGGAGGCTGAGGCAGGAGGTATTGCTTGAGCTCAGGAGGCAGAGATTGCAAAGAAAAAAAAAATTAAGAGTCTCACAGATATAAAAGAAAATCACAAAATCACAAGATATCAGCCTGTGCTCCACTTTCCAAAAAAGGGCTATTTGGGGAAGAAATGCATTTTGTTCTACCAACAAAAGAGGGCACTACAGTCAGGCGCAGTGGCTCATGTCTGTAATCCCAGTACTTTGGGAGGCCGAGGTGGGTAGATCACCTGAGGTCAAGAGTTCGAAACCAGCCTGGCCAACATGGTGAAACCCTGCCTCTACTAAAAATACAAAATTAGCCAGGCATGGTAGTGCATGCCTGTAATCCCAGCTACTTGGGAGGCTTAGGCAGGAGAATCGCTTGAACCGGAGATGTGGAGGTTGCATTGAACCGAGATCACACCATTGCACTCCAGCCTGGGCAACAAGAGCGAAACTGTCTCAAAAACAAACAAACAAACAAAAACAGGGCACTCAAACTAAGAAAGCTGGTAAGGCACCCAAACTACTACTTCATTTGTAATTGCTGAAACTGGAAAATAAAACATTTCAAAATGCACAGAAAATTGCAGACACAGTATATAGCAAAATGTTAAGTGAAAATCAATATTTTTTAAAACACTAACCATGAAACTGGAAAACTGAAACACAGTACTCCAATCTAAATTAGATAACCTTAAGCAATCATTTGGTAACATGAAAAAAATGCCATGAATCAGAAAAATAACTCAGAACAGAAATGGACAAAGAACGAAATAAGAAAACAGTTTGTAAAAAAAGCAGGAGATATGGAAGAAAAAAAAATCTCTGAAAAGAACACTGAATCATAAGATGTCCAAAGAGGAAAAGCTTTTACTTAAAATATAATAACTGGTATTGAGGAAAGGTATTAAAACAGCCAATAAAATAAAAATAAAATCAAGAAAGCAATTCAAAGATCAGAGAGAAAGTGATATAGAGGCAAAGATCCAACATACATTGCAGTCCCTGAAGAAGAATAAAATAATGGAACCGATGTAATCTTCAAAACTATAATAAAAGAAAACTTGGGTCTACATATCGAAAGGAAACCTATGAAAATTTATATGGAATGATCAAGTTTGAGGTATATCTTAGAACATCCATTAGATTTGGAAGAAAAATTCCTGTGGGCCTCAGTAAAAAAAGGCAAGAAGATACAAACATACGGGTAACTGTTAGAACAAACACATGAGGCCGGGCGCGGTGGCTCAAGCCTGTAATCCCAGCACTTTGGGAGGCCGAGACGGGCGGATCACAAGGTCAGGAGATCGAGACCATCCTGGCTAACATGGTGAAACCCCGTCTCTACTAAAAATACAAAAAACTAGCCGGGCAAGGTGGCGGGCGCCTGTAGTCCCAGCTACTCGGGAGGCTGAGGCAGGAGAATGGTGTAAACCCGGGAGGCGGAGCTTGCAGTGAGCTGAGATCCGGCCACTGCACTCCAGCCTGGGCGACAGAGCGAGACTCCGTCTCAAAAAAAAAAAAAAAAAAAAAAAAAAAAAAAAAAACCCCTTGAACATACTGAACACGGAAAAAACTTTAAAAGTTGAGTTGGTTGGTTTTGGTTTTTAAGCACTTCCTTACTTTCTAGCACTACGAGATCTAGCACTGCTCCACGTCCGTTTCTATATTTCCTGCCCAGTACTAAATCAGCCATTTCTCCAAGGAGCCCTGGTTTCTTTTTCCATGGAAAGGGACCTGAACTTCAGCAGTGAAAAGGACTGCAGAGCGCCCACGGATCTCGAACCACCCAGAGAGGTAAAAGGACTGGAGAGCGCCCGCGGGTCTCGAACAACCCAGAGAGGTTGGTGTAATCCTAGGAGGTGTCGCCGAAGTAACCGCTGAGCTAAAGCCAGCCCAGAGGTTGTTTCCGGATTATATTTTCTTGACTGGTGAGAAAGACCTACGTCACAAAGCGTGAGTCAAAACAAGGGTGCTTTAGCATGACTCAGCGTCCAGGACTGTCCAACACGCCCCCCACCTCCAGACAATTCAGGAGTTGTCCGTCTGGGGACACACAGCAGTGACAAGGACGCAGCCTTTCCTTAAGCCCTGGAGAGCTCTTCCGCAGTTGTGTCTTCCCTCGGCTTATTGTCTCCTTCTCAGCAGTCACCTGCTCCACAACTCTCAAAATGCCCCCACGTCCTTCGCTTCCAGCCTTTGCGCTCCCAAAACAACCACGCAGTATCACTTTGTGATCAAATCAACTTTTACAACTAGTGCTTGGGCCAGGGCAGTGGAGTCTTCACAAGGTGTAAATTGTATTTCAGACCTTATCTTAGAACTTTGCTGCTAAACTAGTTAAACCTTACAACCCCTGCCCAGGTGAAACTTCCTGTTACGCTTTTTTTTTAAAGACACATAATCATCCTCTGTCACCCAGGCTGCAGTGCACTGGCTCCATCTAGGCTCAACCCCTACGCCCCTCTTAGCCTCGCGAGTAGCTAGGACTACAGGCACAGTTCACTATGCCCAACTAATTTTTTTTTTTTTTTTTTTTTGAGGCGGAGTCTCGATCTGTTGCCCAGGCTGGAGTGCAGTGGCACGATCTCGGTTCACTGCAACCTCCGCCTCCCGGGTTCCAGCGATTTCCGGCTAATTTTTGTGTTTTTAATAGAGACGGTTTCACCATGTTGGCCAGGCTGGTCTCAAGCTCCTGACCTCAAGTGACTCGCCCGCCTCGTCCTCCCAAAGTGCTAGGATTACAGGCGTGAGCCACGGCGTCCTGCTTTTTTTTTTTTTTTTTTTTTTCCTTCTTCTTTTGAGACAGAGTCTTGCTCTGTCGCCAGGCTGGAGAGCAGCGGCACGATCTCCGATTACTGCAACCTCCCCCTCCCGGGTTCAAGCGATTCTCCTGCCTCAGCCTCCCGAGTAGCTGGGACTATAGGCGCGCACCACCACGCCCAGCTAATTTTTGTATGTTTAGTAGAAACGGGGTTTCACCATGTTGGCCAGGATACTCTCGGTCTCTTGACCTCATGATCCACCCGCCTCGGTCTCCCAAAGTGCTGGGATAACAGACGTGAGCCACCGCACCTGGCCAATTTTTTTTTTCCTTTTTCTGTTTTGAGATGGAGTCTCCACTCTGTTGCTCAGGCTGTATTGCAGTGGCACTACCTCGGCTCGCTGCAGCCTCCGCCTCCCGGGTTCAGGCGATTGTGGTGTCTCAGCCTCCCAAGTAGCAGGGACTACAGGCATGCACACCACACCCTGCTAATTTTTGTATTTTTTAGTAGAGATGAGATTTCACCAAGTTCGCCAGACTGGTCTTGAACTCCTGACCTCAAGTGATCCGCTCCCCTCGGCCTCCCAAGGGGCTGGGATTACAGGTGTGAGCCACCGTGCCCGCCTTTTTTATTTTCTGTAGAGCCAGGATCTTGCTATGCTGCCCAAGTTGACCTGGAACTGGCCTCAAGAGATCCTTCTACCTCGGCCACCCAAAGAGCTAGGATTACCTGTGTGAGCCTCCATGCCTGGCCTAAAAATATTTCCATTTTTAATACCACAGGAACATCTATTCCTTTTATGTACTCTGTAAACAGCTAACCTTTCTTCCCCAAATTTCTACTTTTCTCCAATTAACCACTGTCTATATTTCAATGTGTATCCTTCCAGTCCTTTTCCTCAATCTGTATATTTAACTGTACACAAAACATAGTTTTTCTTGGCTTGCTGGGGAATCCAGTTGTTGGATATTGTTTACGTAACAGCATGTCTTGGAGATCCTTCCGGTCACTGCATATAAACCTAATTCCCTTGCATTGTAAACAGCTGCATTATATTCAAGTATAAATGTACTAGTTTTAAGTTTCATTATCATAAAGCTGCAGTAATACACATCTTGGTACATATATGTGCACATACACAAGTATGTTGTTAGAATATATGCTGGATTAAAGAATCTGCACACATATTTGGAGAAAGTTATGGGGGAAATACTAGAAGCCTTGAGGGTGCCTGAAGTCACAGGATCATCTTTAATAATAAGGATCATCTTTTGTTCCCCAGGTACTCTGAAGGGCAATTCCACCAGAATGTAAATTCCATGACATCTGGGACTTTGATGCATTGCCCCAGAAGATAATACCAGTACCTACAGCATGTTCACCTAAGCACTGGTCAAGCGGATTTTCCTCAACCAGAATGCAAACATTTCCATTGGTTTTAGAAAGACCTGAAAGAGGCCGGGCACGGTAGCTCATACCTGTAATCCCAGCACTTTGGGAGGCCGAGGCGGGCAGATCACGAGGTCAGGAAATCAAGACCATCCTGGCTAACATGGTGAAAACCCGTCTCTACTAAAAATACAAAAAAATTAGCCGAGGATACTGGCGGGCACCTGTAATCCCAGCTATTCGGGATGCTGAGTCAGGAGAATCACTTGAACCCAGGAGGTGGAGGTTACAGCGAGCTGAGATCATGCCACTGCACTCTAGCCTGAGTGACAGTGACACTCAAAAAAAAAAAAAAAACTGAACCATGGAAGGAACTCACTGAAACCTCCAGCCTGCCTTGAAAGGGGTAACAAAAGACCTAGTCAACAACAAGACTGTCACCCAAGGGACCTGAAGTGCACATAATCCTGCCAAGAAAAGCACCCACCAATCTGCCCCCATTGCCCAATACTTACTGTATCTAAAACTTTGAGCCAGGCCTTGAGCCCACAGGTGAAGATACATTCATGGTGTTCCCAGTGGTAAGATTCAGCATCACATGTTTACAGCAAGGGAATTTTGTACAAAAGTCCAAAGGGAGGTGTATGATGCTTTGTGGTTCAGATACTACAGAAAGGTGAAGAGCTTGATGGGGCAGAGAATGAATACCAGCTATATGGTGGCAGCCTTGTTAACCCAACGGATCCATTTTTTCAGGGTATAGAACCAGCAAGAGTTACAGGTTTCATCTGCTTGAAGTTAATGTGTTAAAGTTAATAATTCTCCATGTATGTATGACTATTTTTTTTCCTCTGCATCCCCTGGACTTGGTACAGTACTTGATCCAATGGATATCAAAGTTTTGTGAGTTTCTGTACTGAGTTTACCAGTCTGTGCCATCTAATTCTCAAATTAGACCAAGGTAGGGAAAACAGCTAGCTGCTTCTCAGTGGATTTCAATGTGGGTAGGGAGGGATTTTGCCTTTCTCAGGGGCATAGACATTTTTAGTTGTCACAATTGTGGAAGAGGGTGCTACTGGCATCTAGCAGGTAACGGCCAGGGATGAAGTTAATCCTAAATCAAAATCAAAATCATAAACACCCTACACTGCACAGCATTGGTTTCTACAACAAATGATAATCTGGCCCAAAATATCAACAGTGCCAAGATTAAGTAATCCTGTGTCTAGCAGACAGTAAGAAACACACTAAGGGCAGGGTGCAATGGCTCACGCCTATAATCCCAGCACTTTGGGAGGCTGAGGCAGGTGGATCACCTGAGCAAGGAGTTCTAGACCAGCCTAGCCAACATGGTGAAACCCCATCTCAACTAAAAATACAAAATTAGCTGCTTGAAGCCAAGAGGCGGAGGTTGCAGTGAGCCAAGACCGCGCCACTGCACTCCAGACTGGGCGATAGAGCAAGACTCTCTCAAAAAAAAAAAAAAGAAAGAAAAAGAAAAAGAAAAACACTAAGTTCAATCCTGAGCTCTACTGTTCCAAAAACAAAAGATCAAAGGAGTCTGAAATGATAGGAATAGTTTTGGTTCAGGCTCCTCTGGACACAGATCCCTTACCAGAGGAAAACATAACTCATGCTAAAAAAAAAAAAAAAAAATCCTAGGCAAAAATAAGATTTAAAATGGAAGAATAAAACACTCTATGGAAATCCTCAGCATGAGAAGGAAAAACAAATATTCACAGGCAAAATTATGGAATGTTCCCACCAAATGTAAAACAGGCCCAGTCAATGCCATTTATTATACATGTTGAACAGCTTCTAAGACCCAAGGGCTCCCATAATAAGGTTTTGGGGATTTTTTGTTTTGTTTTGTTTTTCATTTTCTTCTTTGCATCAAACAGGTTCTTCCAAAAGCCTGCTCACAAGGAAGACAAAAACAGAAATCCTCAGGAAAATGAAACAAGAGAACCTGAAACAATCTATACCTGAATGTTAAAAAACTCATCAGACACAAACCACACCAAACACTCATCCCATTTAATTTCCTGTTACATGCTCTGAGGAAGCCAAGAACATCAGGCCCCAGGGCAGCAATGCTCTAGGATTCCAGCTCAGGCCCCCTCTATGTGACAGATTCATGCACACACATCCACACACCATAGAACCAGGCAGAAATACACATGCATGCACAGGTAGCTAGAGAACCATAGGGCGGGATGGGAAAAAGGGCTGGTCAAGGATATGCAATCAACTGGAAACTGGGACCTAGAGAATTCTTCTGTTGCAGGCTGAACATGAGTTAAAATTAAAACAAAGGCATAACACAGGATAAAGGTGGGATGCTCAGACAAGAGGCTGGATAGATGGAGAGATAAAGATGCAGGGGGAGTTTTGGGAAAGCAGCCTCAGAAGGGGAGGTTTTTCTTTATTGGAAACTCAGGTGGGCAGGGGTCCTATGACTCCAGCGATATACTGAGGCTGAAGCAATATGCCACAGCATTACCTCTGCAATCTGTGCCCTCTCCCAAAGTAGAGGGAAACCATGAGCCCCACCCTCTATCCCTCCCCATTGACACTCTTAAGAACTTTCCCATCACCCAAAAAGAAATGACCCCCGACTACACACACACACACACAAAGTTAGGTCCAGCATAGGCCCAAGTTAGGCCAAGCATAGAAAGCCTCAGTAACTCTTCTTGGTGGAACCAAAGCCAGAGAAGCCCATCACAGCTGCCATCTCATCGTCCTCCTCAAATGTCAAGTCCTCCTCAGCCCTCCTTTTCTTCTCCTTCTGTTTCTCTTTCTTGTATGCTTTGGCCTTTTCTTCCTGGAGGGAAAAATCACTCAGAATCAGTTTAGACTCCTCAGCCAAATGTTACTGAAAAAGACATGAGTTTCAAGACTCCTTTCTATCTTTAGGAGAAAGTACTTAAGACAAGTAAAATCTCAAGGACAGAGTAAAAGCCAGAGTAAAAATTATAAAGGATAACAAAAAGAAATTTTAGCCTCTAGAGAGAAGTTCTCAAGCCTGCACTCTAGTTCATTTTTTTTTTTTTTTGAGAGAGTCTTGTTCTGTCGCCTAGGCTGGAGTGCAGTGGCACAATCTCGGCTCATCGCAACCTCCACCTCCTGGGTTCAAGCAATCCTCCCACCTCAGCCTCCCAAGTAGCTGGGACTATAGGCGTGTGCCACTGCACCCAGCTAATTTTTGTATTTGCAGAGACAGGGTCCCACCATGTTGCTGGGGCTGGTCTTGAACTCCTGGTCTCAAGTGATCCATCCACCTTGGCCTCCCAAAGTGTTGGGATTACACGCGTGAGCCACTGCGTCTGGCCCCATGTCATTTCTAGTTCCTGACAGGGTTATGACAGCAAAACCATATAATAGCAACTGACATTCTGGGGCATGCAGTACATGCCAGAAATTGCTCTGAGTACTTCATGCATATTATACTAAGATCTCTAATATGGGGATACTGAGGCACAAAGAGGTTATATAACTTGCCCAAGATTCACAGCCAGTAAGTGGAAGAAACAGAATTCTGACCCAGTCAGCCTGATTTCATGGGCCTCCTTAGGACTAGGTACATTTAGTTAATTCCTCTTGTAGTTAAAAAAAAAAAGTATGGAGGAAGCTATGCATGTTGTGGGGGACAGTGGGTATATGGGAAATCTTTATACCTCCCTCTCGATTTTGTTGCAAACCCAAACTGCTCTAAAAAAAGTTAAGTCTTTTTAAAAAATTAAATCAAAGAATACAGATGAGAGTCCTCAACTTACGATGCTCTGACAAGATTTTTCAGTTTTACAATGGTGCAAACTGACATGCATTTGAAACTGTACTTCAAGTATCCATATAACCATTGTTTTTCACATTCAGTACAGTATTCAATAAATTAATGAGATGAATACTTTATTATAGAATAGGTTTTGTGTTAGATAATCTGGGTCAATTGTAGGCTAATGTGTTCTGAGCACATTAAGGTAGGCTAGACTAAACTATGGTAGGTTAGGTGTATTACACATTTTTTTTTTTTTTTTTTGAGACGGAGTCTCGCTCTGTCGCCCAGGCTGGAGTGCAGTGGCGCTATCTCGGCTCACTGCAAGCTCCGCCTCCCGGGTTTATGCCATTCTCCTGCCTCAGCCTCCCGAGTAGCTGGGACTACAGGCGCCCGCCACCTCGCCCGGCTAATTTTTTTGTATTTTTAGTAGAGACGGGGTTTCATTGTGTTAGCCAGGATGGTCTCGATCTCCTGACCTCGTGATCCGCCCGTCTCGGCCTCCCAAAGTGCTGGGATTACAGGCTTGAGCCACCGCGCCCGGCCGTATTACACATTTTTGACTTAAGATATTTTTAACTTGATGATGGGTTTATCGGTAGGTAACCCTGTCAGAAGTTGAGAAATATCTGTATCGCTAAAATAAATAAATAATAAGGCCCACAGAGTCCAGGACAAAAAAGTCGTTTCAGAGCCATTTCCTTCAGATCATGAGAATCCTAAACAAAGGCAACAAATGTTTCCGCTAATATACAGAACTCAGGAGATACAACTCTGGGGCTGGGAGTAGGAGTGGGATGAGGACAGGGTCTCCCATGATTCATAACATAAAACTCAAATCTGGGGCAGAGGGGAAGACTAGGAGAGGCTTACCTCTTCTCTGAGCTCCTTCATCCTTTCCTCAAAATCATAATCCTTCTGCTTCTCTTCCATCTTCTTCTTGTTGACCTCAAAACGTTTCTTCACCTGATCCAGGGTGGAACGTTCCACACGCATAGACATGCCCAGGTTTCTCTGATCTGGATGGGGTCAACAGTGAAGAAGGCAAGCTCATTAAAACATCCTCAGCCCCTCAAAAAGTATTTTCCTGACTTCTCTGACATCTTCTCATATGACATCTCATAAAACACACAGCACAAATAATTACGGTTAAAAGAAATTCCCTTGGTCAGCTGGGCCCAGGAGCAGCACATGGTTTGGGTGCTGTTAAAAGTCTCATGGCCTCCAGAATAAGGCCTCTTACCCATTGCCTCCAGAAATATTACATAATGAAGTAAAAGATGGCCTGTGCTGAAACAACTGGAGAGTTCTAATAGGGGCATCAAAAAAGAGCCCAATAGAAACTACCTTTCTTACTCCAGCCTTCTTTTGATCAGTAAAAAGAAGAGGAAGAAAAAAAAAAAAACCTACCCTTCCATTCCACCCCACCTCCAAAACCCAATTCCAGCCCTAGTCACAAGCTACCTCCAAGCCTTACGTTTCTTTCCATTAATGTGATCCAGAAAGTTGATGGAGTCCTTCACCACACAGTCACAGACATTGCAGTAATATCTAACAGGAAGAAACAGCACTTGAGTCAAATATGGTTTTAAGGATCTTATCATTTTCAACCAAGAAACACAAATTTTTAGGTAAACTTCTTTTTAGAAGTGTTAAGCCTTCATTTCTATAAAGCCTTGGCTCTCGAGAGAATATAGCAGTCATCCTCAAAGACAGCCTCAGGATGAGCCCCACCCTCTTGGTATTCCTACTCTGTGTAGTCTCTTCCCAATTTGTACTAGAGTTGGTCTGTGTGGCCAACAGAATATGTCAAAAGTAATATCTTCCAAAATTAGGTTATTTTAAAAACCATGCCTTCTGTCTTTGTTTGGGTTACTTGCTCCGGGGAAGCCAGTTGCTCTATTGTGAGCAGTCTTATAGAAAGGTCTATGGGGCAAAGAACTTAGGCTTCCAAACAACAGGCATGTGAGAGAGCTTGGAAGCAGATCCTCCAGCCCCACTTAAGATTCAAATGAATGCAGACCTACCTTGCCAACTCCTTGATTGCAGCTTCATGAAGAGACCCTGAGCCAGAACCACCTAGGTAAGCCACTCCCACATTCCTTACCCAAAGAAACTGTGAGTGGTGTAGTTTATGCTGCTAAGCTGTGGGTTAATTTGTTAATTTACGTAACAATAGATAACTAATACAGACAGGAATGGACAACAGTGGGTTTACTAAGCAGCTCAGAGAAGTGTCACTCATTGCTGTCTGTGTTGCTCTCCTGCTAGAAAACCTAACTGGAGAGAGAAGCAGTGGGGGGCAAAAGGGTGACAAGCTGTTGTGGGACCCTTCTTCCTACAGGTTACAGTCTTGGAAGAAGGTGTACAATCAGGCATCCATAACAACTACAGCCTTTGCAGCTAGTCTGGAACCTCACACCCCGCTTCTTCACCATTAACAACTCCTAGGCTCTACCTAATTTCTCCCCTAGAAATCTCCTCAGTAGCACCTTCCTTCATTTCTTCCTCTGACAGATCAAATAATCCCTTTTAAAATATTAATAGTAAATCAGAATTGATAACAAGTATAATGGCAATAAAAAAATTTTTTTTTTTTTTTTTGAGAGAGTTTCGCTCTGTGGCTCAGGCTGGAGTGCAGTGGCGCGATCTCTGCTCACTGTAAGCTCCGCCTCCCGGGTTCACACCATTCTCCTGCCTCAGCCTCCAGAGTAGCTGGGACTACAGGCGCCCGCCACCAAGCCCAACTAATTTTTTGTATTTTTAGTAGAGACGGGGTTTCACTTGTTAGCCAGGATGGTCTCAATCTCCTGACCTCGTGATCCGCCCGCCTCGACCTCTCAAAGTGCTGGGATTACAGGCGTGGTGAGCCACCGCACCCAGCCAGCAAAAAAAAAAAATTTAAAATATGTATTAAGTAGTAGTTGTAGTGCTACTACTAGTAGTTGCAGTGCTAGTATGATTTTTGTCTTGTTTTGTTTTTTTAATTGAGACAGGGTCTCACTGTGTTGCCCAGGCTGGTCTTGAATTCCTGGGCTTAAGCAATCCTCCTGCTTTGGACTCCCAAAGTGCTGGGATTACAAGCATAAGCCACCGTGCCCAGCCAATGCTAATAATATGAAGCCCACTGAGTGACCACTCCTAGAGACACTATCATGTCAACTTGAGACCTTGGGAGACACAGAAAAACAAATATAAAGATGGAATTACAGGCAAGAAGAACATAATCCTGGGGCCAAGGACCTTCCTCAATAGTTCCTAAAACCAAAATCGGTGGCTTAATAGATGCATTCTTGGCTGCAGAGAAAAATGATAAGCAACTTACCCTCCCATCTCAGATTGAGGGGTTGTCTTGGTAATGACAATTGTCTTCCCAAGCTTGGATTCCAAGTCCACCTTGTAGTCCCTATGCCGTAAAAGCTCTCGCTTGACAGGCTGCACTGGTTTTCCTGAAACATAATGGGGAAGGAAGTCCCTTCAATATTATAGCTCCTCAACCAGAAAGAAAAAACATGCATGAAACCCAAAATTCAGGTCTACTCTCATTTCAAAATGATTCCTGAAAGAAAGGACGCAACAGACACTTAAAGTAGCAGCTGGGGAGAATCTCAACACAGGAAAAAATCATAAGCAATCCCCAATTCTCTACAGCTTTTCTCCACTTCAAAGCCAGCCAATCCAAAAGCAGTATGTTTTATATTCATTGATTAACTGAATTGTGGGGGAGAATTTCTAAAGTGTTACTAGAAGCAACTTTTTCAAAACAGAAGCAAGGATATTCAAGAATGCTTTCAGGCAGATACCCTAGGCATAACAGAAAGGAACCTTCTGAGAGCTGGGCAAATTTATAAAAGGTGACCAACATTTAGGAAATGCCTGTTACATGTCAAGCACTATTTATTTTACATGTTACATAAAAACTGAAATAGTTAGTGAATGCAAGGTGGCCTGGAGGTAAAGGGAAAGAAGAATGTACACGTTTGAAACAGATGACAAAACAAGACATTTCTTTATGCAATCTCTTAACCAGGAGAGAAGCACCAAGTCCCTGACGTCCAAGGCACAGAGAAACAGCACTGCTAAGCACTAGCTGAAACAATCACAGATCCTGGAAAGTACCCCGGTTTTTCTCAGACTATATGGGAGGGTCTTGATTGGGCCAGAATGTTCTCTCCCTTAAGAAATTTCAAGGGAAAGAGGGGAGTCACTGACAGCGGTAATGCACAGTAGCAAAATACTCCACACTTCTCTGTCACTACAAAGGATTCCGTTATCTTCTCTGTACTTCAGGAAAGCATTAAACGAGCCAAGCAAAGGGTGGGCAAGGAAGCGGAGTAAAATAGAGCTGAAGAGCATCTCAAAACTACTTACTTCAGCCCACCTCCTCGCTCTCATTTTGTAAATGTAGAAACCTAGGCCGAGGGAAGCAACACTCTGCCAGAGCTTAACCGCGTGGGAAGGCAGCGCACTTCAACTCCCACCCGCTCTCCATCATCGCATCGCCTCTGTGATACCCTTAGCCCTTGATGTAGTTGGCACCCACCATCTTTCTTTTCTCTCTCTTCCGTGAGCCTCTTCTCGGCGAGTTTCTCATATTCATCTTTGTCCCACTTTCGGCGAAAGTCCAAGTTTTTTGTCTGTGGAGGGGAAAAAGCGTCAAGATCCGTCGCCGTGTCCGGACCCCTAAAGAAGCAGGGAACCGCGCCCTCGCGGTCCAGGCAGCTACAGGACCTTTTGAAAGCGAAGCCTCTTTGGACTGCATGAGAAGGCTGGGGTAGCCTCAGGACCCCCAACCCGAGAAACCTCCATGATTCCACTGACCCTTTGCCAAGGCCTATACTGGGGAGTTCTTGAACCTGGACCCTGCGATCTCGAGGAGATATCGGAAAGCCGGTCGGGTGCAGGAGTCTGTCTCTATTCAGGTCTGAAAAACCATTCCCCACCCCGCAAAACCTCCTCTTCAGACACAACACCTACCCCGCTACCCGACGCCATCTTCACAGCGAAGTGAATGGCGAGCTGAAAAATGCCGTAAAAGGCGGCTTGGAGCCGTAAGGCAAGATGGCCCTCCAATAAGCTTGGAGTCTTGTGTTCCAAACGAGGTAAGGACTGGAGGGCTTCTAAAACAGGCTTGTTGGCCCCGCCTCTGCTCCAAGGAGACAGCGCAGGCGCAAGAGGAGTATGAAGCAACACGGAAGTAAGGGCGCCTGCAAGCGTTTTTTGCCTTGGGTTTCAAAACAAGCATTGAAGGGTCAAGATTTAGTTCAACTATTTTACAAACAAGGAAACTGAGGTTCGAAAAACTGTGGTCTCTGATCTAGTCTAACAACTTTGCGTCCACTGCCAAGAATTCGTAAACCTTTTTTAAGGCCGAAGCGCCATTAGGGGGTCTAGATGCCTCTCATTCACCTGCATGCAC
This sequence comes from Macaca nemestrina, assembly GCF_043159975.1. NCBI lineage: Eukaryota > Metazoa > Chordata > Mammalia > Primates > Cercopithecidae > Macaca > Macaca nemestrina. Next base: position 39,752,142 of record NC_092130.1, read on the forward strand.
TAGCGATATGACCCTAAACTACACTGAAGCGTTTGCAACAGAGGTACCCTTCCCGACGCACATATAAAAAGCATGTTTTGCACTTGTGCTCTTTTCCTTGAAGCAATGCTATCACACTTTACTTCACTCATTTTTCCATCACCTGGGGAACTTTATAGAACATAATTTAATCAGCATTAATTGGATTTGGAAAGGCCAGTCATCAACAACACTCTAATACCGGCTCACTATATGTTGATTTTTAGCAATAAAACTACCTCTTGGCCAGGTGCGGTGGCTCATGCTTGTAATCCCAGCACTTTGGGAGGCTGAGGTGTGGATTATGAGGTCAGGAGTTCAAGACCAGCCTGGCCAATATGGTGAAACCCTGTCTCTGCTAAAAATACAAAAATTAGCTGGCTACTTGGGAGGCTGAGGAAGGAGAATCTCTTGAACTTGGGTGGCGCAGGTTGCAGTGAGCCGAGATCACGCCACTGCACTCTAGCCTGGGTGACAGAGCAAGACTCCATCTAAAAAAAAAAAAAAAAAAAAAAAACTACCTCTTGAGCAGACGGGGAAAGAGGGAGAAACTGGCTGCTCATCACTGAATACAGAAGCATCATCCCAGGGAGGTTACTCCTACCTCACACAATTCTCCAGTATACACTCAAGCATTTTCTACAGTCTATGCAAACCCAGCCCTTGATAACAATAACAAATTACCCAAACTACTACACTTAATATTTTATTTAACATGTTATCCAACCACTTCTAGAACAGCCTCCATGGCATGGCATGGAATAGTTAGAGCAGTGATTCTGGCACAGGAAATGGTCTCCAAAATCTCAAAATATCAGATCTCCACCTTGTCAAGTCATCTATTAAGTTCAATGTTCAAGATTATTAAGCATACAGCCCCACTCTTCTATTGTTAGCAATGCATGGGCTAGAGAGATGTCAAATCAACATGGGTACTGCCATGCCCTTAGGATAGCATCTGTCCTCAAACAAAGCTGAAAGCAGCCATTGCCCCTCTTTGCTGTCTTCCAAAAACTCCCCAGACAGGCCAATGGCTGGTTGTGGACAAATTCACCAGAATCTGGTTCCGTAGCTACAGTAGAAGGCTAAGTATCTGGCTTCTGATCTCAACGGTTCAGAATCCTCAGCCTGAGGTGACTCTCCCAGAGCCTTGCTCACAGCAACAATCTCAGTACCTCTTGACAACATTCGGTGGCACTTCAAATTTGCCTCTGCAGCTACAGCATGTCTCTTTCACATACCAGCCATCTGCACCCATGCAGAATAGCTGCTCACACTACCCAAGGAGTCCTCAGGGTCTTCTACAGTTCTGTACCCAGGAAGGATGGAGGAGGCAGAAGGTACTTGTCACCCATCCTGGCCAGTTGCTGTGAAGTCCATCACTCAATTCCAGAGGAACTCAGTTCTAGAGGAAACCTTTTCTACAAAGAGCAGCAGATGGGAATCAGGCAAGGATCAAGACTCAGACAGTCGCTTCTGAATTTCAGCCACAAGATTTTCCCGTTTAATGGCCACCTGAAACATAAGAGAATCCTCATGTGATAAACTAGAAAGTGATACTAGCTCCTTAGCCACTGTTTTTCCAGATTTGTTTTACTCTGCATTTGCTCCATTACTTACACAACCAGAAGGGAGTAGTGTGGGTTGACCTGAAGAATGTATACCCTCAAGACGAAAGGGATTCAAACACCTGATTTATGTCTATCAGGTTGATTAGTTTCAAAATACCCATTCGGATTTCATTTGTCTTTCTTCTGGCCACACAGCCAATACTCACAGGCTGCAGTGGTCATCTGGAGTGGGTGCTTGTTCATCTCTACCACTATTAACCATGAAGAAAATTTCTCAGCCAGAAGATGCATATTTCTTACAAAATCTGGGAAAGGCAGAAACAATTCGTCCCTTCTATTTCTGCTGCTGCCACTCACCTCCTCTCTGCTGGCCACCGAACGGATCTTGATGATCCCTTCTTTCAGTTCTTGCTCACCAATAATGACCACCAGTGGAATGCCTGTGCTCTCACAATAGTGCAGCTGGGTTAATAGTTTGGGGTTGTTCTTGTATAGCATCTCTGCCTGAAAAGGATCAAGACAGAGTAAAGGACTTAGAAGCGAACACAGCAACAAACCTCAGGAACATGGATATCCAAGGAAGTCAGAGATAAATGGCTAGTCCTCCCACCCTAAAAAGCCACTCTAGTAGCTAGTAGACTAAAAAGGTCTTGAGTTCCACCCTAGACATAAGGAAGACATAGCCCTGGGTCCTAAATTCCACACATACCCAGATGGCTCAGATATCAGCTCCACCATACCTTGATTCCAGCATCCCAAAGCTCTGTAATAAGTTTCAACCGTTCTTGGAGAAAGTTCTTCTGTGGTGTGGCCACAAACACTTGAGTCTCTGTAGTCCGCACCTTCTCACCTTTGGTCTAATAAGAGTGAAGAAAGTGAAACTAATAAAAACCTCCTTTCCACCAGCAATTCCAAAAATCAAGACAAAAAGAATCATCAGAAAACCACTCCAACTACACCTCCAGAAACAGGAGGGATTTTAGGCCTCCAGCCCCGTCTCACACCTACTTAGGACCTACCTTCATCCTCTGCTCCACAATGTAGAAGATGCGTTCAACCCCAATGCTGAGTCCCACACATGGCACCTTGTGGCCCTTGGGGTCAAACATGCCCACCAGCCCGTCATAGCGCCCACCAGCAGCCACACTGCCCACATTCAGGGGCTCCTCCCCAGCCTGAGTTGGGGTCTGCAGCAGCACTGCTTCATAGATCACTCCTGTATAGTAGTCTAGGCCCCGAGCCAGGCTGAGGTCAAATGAGATCTGTGGAGACAAGGCTACAGTCAGTCCCAAACTAGACTCAGGACCCTGAGAGCCCTAGAGCTCAGCAGGAGGTCCATCTGCAATTCAGCTTACCTTCTCAGCAATTCCAAATAAATTCAGGTATTCAAATAGCAGCTTCAGGTCTTCCAGGCCCTCCAGGGCCTGCTTGTTCTGGGATAGTCTGGGATCCTGAAACATTTGCTCTACCAGGGATACCCCACCTGGAGAGAAATAAAGTATCTGCTGTTCATTCAGATGTGTTTCATTTAAAATTATCCCTGATGTGCTCTAGCTAGTCTTCCTCATTTTCTTAAAAAAAAAAAAAAAGATGATCCCAGTCTCACATGACAAGATCCTCCTCCTTTAGCTCTAGCTTTGCCATCTGAAGACATAAAGTCCTTACAATAAGTAAAAGAGAAATTAAATTCAGGACAGGCCCTGGAGCTTAGCATATCTACAGAAAAGGGTTGTTTCAGAGGTAGAATTTGAGCACATGTCACCTTCAGCCTGGTTCTATCACAGCTCTGAAAACCCTGGTTCTTACCATGACATTGGACATAATCCCCAATTCGATCAGCCACCTCAGGAGCCAGGCCTTTCTTCGCCACCATCTCATGTCTCACATCTTTCCAAGCCATCTGCATAAACACCCAAACATTAGCCCAGCCCCAAGATCTTTCTTTCTCAAACTGGAAAAGAACAACTCACTTCCATTCAGTATATACATCACAAGTAGCTAACTGTATTCTCCGCAGAGTCAGAGACAGCTTAAGAAATCCAGTCACGGCCGGGCGTGGTGGCTCAAGCCTGTAATCCCAGCACTTTGGGAGGCCAAGATAGGAGAATCAGGAGGTCAGGAGATTGAGACCATCCTGGCTAACACGGTGAAACCCCGTCTCTACTAAAAAAATACAAAAAAACTAGCCGGCCGAGGTGGCGGGCGCCTGTAGTCCCAGCTACTCGGGAGGCTGAGGCAGGAGAATGGCGTAAACCCAGGAGGCGGAACTTGCAGTGAGCCAAGATCCGGCCACTGCACTCCAGCCTGGGCGACAGAGCGAGACGCCGTCTCAAAAAAAAAAAAAAAAAAAAAAAGAAATCCAGTCACAATCCCACTGTATAGCATGACTCAGATCTTCCTTCATATGCCTCCTTACCTTCCTCCCCAAAATAGCCCACTTCCAGCCACAATATCCTTATTTTTCACTAGTGGTATGGATTTGAGGGCAGGGCAGAAACTAGATAGGGTCTACAGAAGCATGTCTTCTTTGTTACCTTGTCTAGTTTATCTATGGAGGAGCAGATGGCACGGAACTTGCTTTCAGGAACACCACAGGCAGCAAACATCCCATCCACAATCCGCCGGTCATTTACCTGAGAACTCAATGTCAGTGACCCAAGTGCTTGTCATTGCCCTTCCACGCAAAACAATGACAGTACCTACTTTCCTGACATATAAAAAGGATGGAAATTTCACAGGAAGAGTACAGACATACAGGAAATACAACAGCTTTACTAGGAAAGTCCTAGAGTTGCAGGCTTAAGGGTTGGAGTCACCCAAGTTTGGGACTTGCATAAACAGTATTAGGCCAAATCCAGACTTCTCCCACAGTTCTCAGCCCTGGCCTCACCTTAATGAGAAAGTCTCCCAACTGCAATCCACTTAGGATTTCACACATGATCTTCAAACACTCTGCATCAGGGATCATAGGGTCAAACTGACCAGCAATGTCAAAATCCTACAGCAAAGAAAAAGATGGGAAAAAACTTCCATTATCCAGCCAATTTCAAGGTTGTGGCCCCTAGAACTATCAAACTGTGCTGCTTCCATCAGGTCACTTACACACTGGCAGAACTCCCTGTAGCGGCCTTGGACTATGCTTGGGCTCTCTCGCCGCCACACCTTTCCAACATGGTAACGTTTCATCTTCTTCACCTTATTCATGGCCAAATAACGAGCAAAGGGAACCTCACATAAATCGGTTAAGGAAGAGGGATACTGCATCCAAAGCTTAGGCCCAGTATACAGACATTAGGGAGGACTGGGCCTTTATCAACTGGATCTCATCCACTAGGGTGAGAACAAGGACCTTCCCTTTTTTCCAGTATCCCCAAGGTCTAGCAGTGCTTGGAATTCAATATATATTGAAATCCCAAATGAAGGAATCTCACCTAGCATAACTGTAAGTTCAGCAGAAAGCAAGGGAAGTAGAGACAGAAGTGACCTAAGAACTAACTTCAGGTCTGGGCCATTTCTGCCCATTCAGATCAATTCCGAACCATCTAAAATAGTCAAGCTTCAGAACTTGGATTTGCCTAACAACTTCTAAGCTACTGTTTCTGAAAGTGCAGGGAAAGGACTACATGCATCTTAATTACCCACGATGCTTGTTTAAAATGCAGATTGTAGGCCAGATGCGGTGGCTCACACCTGTAACCCCAGCACTTTAGGAGGCCAAGGTGGGAGGATCACTTGAAACGAGGAGTTTACAATCAGCCTGGGCAACAAAGACACCCATCTCCACAAAATCTTTTTTTTTTTTTTTGAGACAGAGTTTTGCTTTTGTTACTCAGGCTGGAGTGCAATGGCACAATCTCAGTTCACTGCAACCTCTGCCTCCTGGGTTCAAGTGATTCTCCTGCCTCAGCCTCCCTAGTAGCTGGGATTACAGGCGCCCACCACCACGCCTGGCTAACTTTTTAGGTCAAAAGAGATCTGTGGGGACAAGGCTATAGTCAGTCCCAAACTAGACTCAGAACCTGAGAGCCCCAGAGCTCAGCAGGACCTCAGTAGAGATGGGGTTTCACTATGTTGGCCAGGCTGGTCTTGAACTCCTGACCTCTGGTGATCCACCTGCCTTGGCCTCCCCAACTGCTGGGATTACAGGTGTTCGCCACCATGCCTGGCCAAAAAAACAATTTTTAAATACAAATTATTGAGCCCCATTCCAGCTACAGAATTAGCTAAGAATCTCTGAGACTGGAGCCAAATGTCTGTGCTTCTGCAAGCTCCCCCAAAGGATTATGATACACATTAGAGTTAAATGATAGGGCTCCAGGCTAGGCTCCTGTAGCAGAACTGCCTTCTGGGAGAAACTAGAAGTATAGGCTGCTGCCAATGGACCTCTAAGATCCCAAAGTCACTCTCTCTACTTTCGTCAGAGAAAGCCCTCTGGATTTGGAAAGAGATAGGTGAGTCTCCAGTATTCAAAAGGATACAGTAAGGTCATAGCGGAGGGACAACAGCTCTCCACCTTGATCCTTCAGATCATACATGAGCCCAGAGTCCTCTCCATACTTCTCAGTCAGTGTTTCCTATAGGGGTCAAACAGAATGAGCCACAGTTCAAAGGATGACTTCAAAACACAAATGAGAAGCCCTTTGGGACACTTAAGGCCAGTGAAGAAGTGAATGAGGTTGCATGTACTCTTTCTTCTCCCCTTACCTTCAGCTCAAATGCTGGGGTATCCATCCCCTTTGCTCCATGACGTTTAAAGCAGCTGATAACCAAATCAAGAATTTTCTCCCTCACAACCATATGCTGAGGACTAAGATCCCTGGTACCCTGGAAACCGAAAGCAGCCCCAGTGAAAACAAAAACAAAAAATAAGTCCATTTCAGACAAGGAGTTAAAGGACACTTATTATGTAATCTCAGGTCTGGAGCTGAAATCTACTGAGTTCAAATGACTGTGAGCCCCACCTAGTATCTCAAGAATAGTACATATTTTTAAAATGTAAAGGACATTAAAAGGGGTCAGAGAGACATGCAAGGCAGAGGTCAGTCCTCCAAGGCACTCTAATGGGATAGGGTAGGCAAAAGGTATTACCTTTGGGATCTTGATAATAAAATTTGGTTTCTCTTGATGTGCTTTCAGTTGGGATGTTAACACTGCCTCTGCAACCTGGCAGAAGAATGAATGTGAGAAGTGGCTCCTTTGGACACTGGCCAGACCTGTGGCATTTCTGACCCCATTGACCATCAACCTGCAAAGACTCTTCACCCTGAGCAACAGGAAGCCAAAGCACCATTTCATCTATCCCAATCTCAGTCCCACCCCAAAGAACCCATGTTGTATCTACAATTACACGTGTAATATATATGAGGTCCGGTCTTCACCACACAAGATTCCTCATTGTATATGGATTTTTTTTTTTTTTTTTTTTTTTTTTTTTTTTGAGACAGAGTCTCAGTCTGTTGCCCAGGCTGGAATGCAGTGGCACGATCTCGGCTCACTGCAACCTCCACATCCCGGTTCAAGCAATTCTCCTGCCTTAGCCTCCCGAATAGCTGGGACTACAGGCGTGCCACCGCCATGCCCAGCTAACTCCTGTATTTTTAGTAGAGCTGGGGTTTCACCATGTTGGCCAGGCTGATCTTGAACTCCTGACCTCGTGATCCACCCACCTCGGCCTCCCAAAGTGCTGGGATTACAGACATGAGCCACTGCGCTCAGCCGGATTTTTAATATTCTCAAATACTTTAAGAATCTGAGAATAATGAAGGCACTGAACAACCCACTACTACCACCACCAACCATTCAGGGGTAGGGATTGTGATGATCTTCTCCAGGTCACGGTTCCTACTGAAACAGCAAAAATAATTTTTTTTTTTCCAGATGGAGTCTTGCTCTGTCGCTCAGGCTGGAGTGCAGTGGCACGATCTCAACTCCTGCAACCTCTGCCTCCCGCGTTCAAGCGATTCTGTCTCAGCCTCCCGAGTACCTCGGATTACAGGCGTATGCCACCATGCCCGGATAATTTTTGTATTTTTAGTAGAGATGGGGTTTCGCCCCTGGCCAGGCTGATCTTGAACTCCTGACCTCGTGATCCACCCACCTCGGCCTCCCGAAGTGATGGGATTACATGCATGAGCCACTGCACCCGGGCAAAAAAATAAGAATTTTTAATAAGGTAACACTAGTTATCAGGTTTAGAAATAGGAAAACTAACTTGAAGACAGGGGAACCAGCTCAAGGACACAGAACAAGCCTGTGGAATGAAAAGATACGGATTTCTTGAATGAACTAAAAAACTCAGACTGGTGGCCGGGCGCGGTGGCTCAAGCCTGTAATCCCAGCACTTTGGGAGGCCGAGGCGGGTGGATCACGAGGTCAGGAGATCGAGACTATCCTGGCTAACACGGTGAAACCCCGTCTCTACTAAAAATACAAAAAACTAGCCGGGCGTGGTGGCGGGCGCCTGTAGTCTCAGCTACTTGGGAGGCTGAGGCGGGAGAATGGCATGAACCCGGGAGGCGGAGCTTGCAGTGAGCCGAGATCACGCCACTGCACTCCAGCCTGGGAGACACAGCGAGACTCCGTCTCAAAAAAAAAAAAAAAAAAAAAAACTCAGACTGGTAAGATACTGTGATTGAATATTAATAAAAGACCTGAGCCGTATTGTTCACAATAGCGCAAAGCATCTGCTGAGAGGGCATCAGAATCTTTCCGAAGTAAGGCAAAACTTAATCAGTGGCATTACCAGCAAGCTGTATGCCCTTCCAAAAATAGAGGATGTGGTGGTTCCATACTATGGCGATTATCTGTCCCAAGGGAAGTCCAAGTTCAAGTCCACAATCCCTTATCTGCAATTGAGATTCATTTTGAGGTAAATTCTAAGGCGAACTCAGTCTACTTCTGATCTTTAGTCATCTCATTTATTAGGAATATTCATACATTTTGCTTAAAAATATTACTGTTTGAGTCCAAGAGTTTCAGGAAAAATGTGGATATGAATTAAAATACTCCCTTACTACATATCCATGTATAACTCATTCATTTAATCTTGCAGCCTCCGTTTCCTCAACTGCAGAATGGAAATAAAAACTCCAACCTCTCAAGATTGCTCCAAGGATTAAATGACCAGGCATCCAAATCGCTTAGTTCAGTGTCAGTACATAGTGGGCACTCGATAAAAACCGATTGTAACACTACTGGAATACACGCTGCGAGTCTATGCTTTCAGATCTGGAGGCCCTGCTGGGACAGACCAGAGATAATTACGTCTCGCTCACCTGGCTTTGGCAACGGACCGCCCCGGTGCAAGAAGCGCAGGGCGGTCGCAGGAGCTGGCTGAGCAGCGCAGCCCAGGCCCTCCTGGGAAGAAGTCCGAGCAGGGGCATCGCGCGGCAGGACGCCAGCTTTCAGGGACAGGAACAAAAGGCCTGGGAAGGAGGCGGGTCGGACTCCAGGAAGGGTGGAGGGCACGCGAAGGCTGAACCCGGGCACCACGCAAAACTCGGGCGTTTGCGCACCTCACCAGTCACGGAGGCTGAGGTGGGATCCTCCCAAACTCCCTTAGTAGCCAGCTTCGGCACTTCCGGCAGGAGCCGGAAATAATTTTTGTGCTCGGCGGAGGCTCTCTAGGCGTGCGACCCGGCGACTCGATAGCCGGAAGTCATCCTTGCGGAGGCTGGGGCCGCCGTCGCTGGTCTAGGCAGCAGTGGGTTCAAGTGGACAGCCGGGATGGCAGAGCGTGCGGCGCTGGAGGAGCTGGTGAAACTTCAGGGAGAGCGCGTGCGAGGCCTCAAGCAGCAGAAGGCCAGCGCCGAGCTGGTAAGACTTAGGCAGCAGGGGAGGGCCAAGGCAAAGCCTGGGAGGACGTAAAGCCAGGGTGTTCGGGACATAGGATAGGGATGTGAGGGAAACGACCAGGCTTGTAGGGAGGAGAGTGGACTGCGTGGGGAGGTATCCGGGGTGGGTCCCGAGAGAAACAAAGCTAGGCCTGAGCAGAGAGATCCTGATGAGGGAGGAATATTGAATGAATGGCGGGGGAGGCAGGAGACTGACAGATGGTTAGCTCAGCGCCTTCTTTCCCTCCACAGATCGAGGAGGAGGTGGGAAAACTCCTGAAACTGAAGGCACAGCTGGGTCCTGATGAAAGCAAACAGAAGTTTGTGCTCAAAACCCCCAAGGTAATATCATTCCTGTAGGGAGCCACTGAGAAAGTCTCTAACTCTACTCACGGGGCGCTTATGTCTGACTCCTTAAACCAGGTCATTGAGGAGGATCTGAAATACTGCAGAGGAGAGGACAGTCGCTCTGGGCGCTGGGCTGGACTGGACTCTACCTGAGTCATTCTGGGATGGCAAAGTGATGGCAGAAGCTAGGCCAGCTGGGTGATCGGGGAGTCAGCCTGCTGCTGCTACTCCTTCGTTCATTCAGTAAATGTGTATTTAGCACTGTGTCTCTAGCACTATACAAAGCACTGAATATATACCATGGTGGACAATATAGCCTCCCCTCATGGAGCTTACATTCTACTGAAGGAGAGAGACTTAGAACAAATAATCCCACACAGATTTTTTTTTTTTTTTTTTTTTTAAACGGAGTATCCTGTATTGCACAGGCTGGAGTGCAGTGGCACATCTTGGCTCACTGCAGCCGCTCTCTCCTGGGTTCAAGTGATTCTCCTGCTTCAGCCTCCTGAGTAGCTGGGACTACAGGTGCCCACCACCACGCCCAGCTAATTTTTATATTTTTAGTAGAGACAGGATTTCCCCATATTGGCCAGGATGGTCTTGAACTCCTGACTTCAAGTGATCCGCCCGTCTCAGTCTCCCAAAGTGCTGGGATTACAGACGTGTGCCACCGCACCTGGCCACCACACATGGTTATGTAATTACATATTGTGAAAAATGATATAAAGACTTTAAGGTTGCTCTGAGAAAAATAAGGGAGAACTGGGGAGTCTGAGAAAGGCTAACTGAGGAAGTGATATACTAACCGATCTAGTGAATGAGTAGGAGATAGCCAGAGGACAAGTGTGACAAAGATAAGTCCAGGTAGAGTATGGAAACCCTAAAGTGGGAAAGAACTTTGGTAGTTTTGAGGAACTAGAGGATGATCTACATGGCTAGAACTAAGTAAAGGAGAGTAGAGTGGAATGAGGTTGGAGATTCTGAGCTCATCCTCCAGTTCAGTTCCACTTTCTGTAAGTTCTATAAACAGAACTGTTTACCCTTTCATCTAGGTTCTCTTGGCACTTCATACATATTTCTGTTATTGCACCAACTTTAAGTAGTTATTTTTGTGGTTTATATACCCTGAGACAGACTAGGTGCCTAAAGAGATATAGTCAGCCCTCCATATCCCAAGGTCCCACATTCACAGATTCAACCACCTGTGGAGATCAAAACCATTCAGGGGAAAAGAAACAATTAAGAAAAAAAATCTGGCTGAATGTGGTGGCTTACACCTGTAATCCCAGCACTTTGAGAGGCCACAAGGGGAGGATCATTTGAGCCCAGGAGTTTGAGACCAGCCTGAGCAACATAGTGAGTCCCTATCTCTACAAAAAAAAAAAAAAAAAAAAAAAAAAAACCTTTTAAAATCTAACAATAAAAATTTCAAATAAAAAATATAGTATAACAACTATTTACACAGCCTTTACATTGTCTAAGGTATTATAAATACTCTAGAGACTATTTAAAGTGTATAGGAGGATGTGCATATATTTTTATATCAAGGGCTTGAGCATCCATGGATTTTTGGTATCCACACGGGGCCTAGAACAAATCTCCTGCGGATACTGAGGGATGACTCTATTTAATAAATGTATTTGAAATTGAATTCCAAAGGAGAGGGGAGATGTCTGTTTTCCTTGTGTTAAGGTTAATTCTTTGGGCTCCTAAATTCATTGAGCTGTTTCTTTCTACATATAACTCATATTCGGAGGTTAAAGAGACAGTGTAAAATCCCAAAGTGGTGATGATCAGTGATTATTCAAACTATTAGATGAAAAGCTTACTGTGGAATTTATGATGGATCAGTCTGTCCTCACCAGTGATGAGTTTTAACATCACTAAAGTAGGACAACTAGACATGTTCCTGCTGATGTGATGCAACAAGAAGTACACAGCACCACCTGTGAAGTACTCTTGCCAAGTAAATTGAATTTGAATCTTTGGACTAACTATCAGTTTACAGGAAATACTAGAGATGGAGGAACATGTTAAATGACACATTAAGCATATTGTTTACCAAATCTAGAATGTGAAAAAATTTTTTAGGACAAATGAACCAATTTTCCTAGTTAATAAATGACCTTTTTAAAATAAAAAAAAAAGTGGGGGAGGGAAGGAAACTATTGTAGATTAAATAGACATATCAGCTGATTACAACGCATAGACTTCATTTTGAAGTTGATTCAAATAAATCAACCATAAAAAGATATTATCGAGGCAACAGGGAAAAACTGACCATGGCTTAGCATTAGATAATATTAAGGAGTTGCTGTTAGTTTTGTTAGTTATAATAAAGATAGAGTCTTTGGGGTTTTTTAAATGTCCTTATGTGTTAGAGATTCATATTGAAGTATTTATGGATGAAATGATATGACGTCTGGGATTTATTTTAAAATATTTAAGAAAAACATGTAAGGGCTTAAATAAGAATAGCAGATATTAATGGTTGTTGGAGCTGGGTAATGGATAAATGGTGACCTGTAATACTATTCTCTATATTGTGTCTTTGAAATTTTTCATATTATAGCATTAAAATAAGGTTATGCTAGAGAGTTAATACCCATTTTAGTATTAACAATAGAAAACTCAGTATTGTAAGACAAGACTCTTTCAAGGGATCTTCATGGTCAAAACTATTTCTATAGTAATTCATTTGTTTGGTTTGAGACGGAGTCTTGCTGTGTTGCCCAGGCTGGAGTGCAGTGGCGTGATCCTAGCTCACTGCAACCTCTGCCTCCTGGGTTCAAGCGATTGTCCTGCCTCAGCCTTCCGAGTAGCTGGGACTACAGGCATGTGCCACTGCACCCAGCTAACTTTTGTATTTTTAGTAGAGACGGGGTTTCACCGTGTTGGCCATGCTGGTCTTGAACTCCTGGCCTCAAGTGATCCACCCACCTTGGCCTCCTAAAGTGCTGGGATTACAGGCATGAACCACTGTGCCTAGCCCTTCTATAATAATTCTAAGATGTTATCTGCCTTTTCTATTGTGTTAACATTTGCACCAAAGGCACAAAAGCACTGATGAGTAGAACTGCTGGTGCCTTAGCATAAATTAAGACAGTGACACTAAACTGTACTAATAGCCAGTATGTTCTTCACTGCCATGCACTCACAGCAAGTAAATAAATAAATAAAGTTTAGTTTGGGCCGGGCGCGGTGGCTCACGCCTGTAATCCCAGCACTTTGGGAGGCCGAGGCGGGCGGATCACGAGGTCAGGAGATCGAGACCATCCTGGCTAACACGGTGAAACCCCGTCTCTACTAAAAATACAAAAAATTAGCGGGGTGTGGTGGCGGGCGCCTGTAGTCCCAGCTACTGGGAGGCTGAGGCAGGAGAATAGCGTGAACCCGGGAGGCGGAGCTTGCAGTGAGCCGAGATCGCGCCACTGCGCTCCAGCCTGGGCGACAGAGCGAGACTCCGTCTCAAAAAAAATAAAATAAAATAAAAATAAAAAAAAAATAAAATAAAGTTTAGTTTTACTTAACAATGTCATTGATAAAATGGTAAAACTTTGTTCATTTGTTTGTTTTGGGGTTTTTTGTAGACAGAATCTCACTCTGTTGCCCAGGCTGGAGTTCAGTGTCACGATCTTGGCTCACTGCAGCCTCCACTTCCCGGGTTCAAGCAATTCTTGTGCCTCAGCCTCCTGAGTATCTGGGATTACAGGCGGGTACCACCACACCCAGCTAATTTCTTGTATTTTACAAAAAACACAAGAAATCTACAACATGTTTCACCATGTTGCCCAGGCTGGTTTTGAACTCTTGAACTCAGGCAATCTGTCCACCTTGGCCTCCCAAAGTGCTAGGCGTGAGCCACCATGCCTGGCCAAAAAACTTACTAATTTTATTGAATCTTGACCCTTGAGGACCCTATTTTTAAATATTTGCTATGACAAAATGGGAAGCACATATAAAGCACTTCTGCACCCCAAGGTAGGGAAAATGCTTATGCCATTGTTCAAGTTGCAAGCTGATCTAGCTACTTTTTTCATAGAACATCTTGTTTTATTTGAATTAACAACTGAAAGATAAATTATGGTTTTTCAAATTTAAATATTTGGCAGACATTTTTACAACAATGAACGAAGTGAGCCTTGTCACCTCAAGGAAGACATCTGACAGTGCCTGTAGGCAGTGATAAAATTCAAATATTCAGGTGAAAGTTAGAATTTTAGAAAACTTGGGCTGGTGGTGACTCATGCCTATAATCCCAATGCTCTGGGAGGCCAAGGCGGGCGGATCACCTGAGGTTGGGAGTTTGAGACCAGCCTGACCAACACAGAGAAACGCCATCTCTACTAAAAATTAGCCGGGCGTGGTGGCGCGTGCCTGTAATGCCAGCTACTAGGGAGGCTGAGGTACAAGAATCGCTTGAACCCGAGAAGTGGAGGTTGCCGTGAGCCGAGATCGTGCCATTGCACTCCAGCCTAGGCAACAAGAAACTCCATCTCAAAAAAAAAGAATTTTAGAAAACTTGTATCTTCCATCATAAGCTTGACAGCTTCCCAATAATTAAAGAGTTTTCTGCTGGGTGTGGTGGCTTACGCCTGTAATCCCAGCACTTTGGGAGACCAAGGTGGGCAGATCACTGAGGTCGGGAGTTTCAGACCAGCCTAGCCAACATGGTGAAACCCCGTCTCTACTAAAAATACAGAAATTAGCCAGGTATGGTAGCGCATGTCTGTAATCCCAGCTCCCTGGGAGGCTGAGGCAGAAGAATCGTTTGAACCTGGGAGGTGGAGGTTGCAGTGAGCCAAGAACATGCCACTGTACTCCAGTCTGGGTGACAGAGCGAGACTCTGTGTCAAAAACAAACAAAAAACCAGGCTGGGCAAGGTGGCTTACACCTATAATCCCAGCACTTTGGGAAGCTGAGGCAAGCGGATCATGAGGTCACGAGATCGAGACCATCCTGGCTAACATGGTGAAACTCCATCTGTACTAAATATACAAAAAATTAACCAGGCATGGTGGCACACACCTGTATGTAGTCCCAGCTACTCAGGAGGCTGAGGCTGAGGCAGGAGAATCATTTGAACCCGGGAGGCAGAGGTTGCAGTGAGCCAAGATCGCGCCACTGCACTCTAGCCTGGGTGACAGAGTGAGACTCCATCTCAAAAAAAAAAAAAAAAAAAAAAGACTTTCTTGATGAGATCTGAGGTGATGTAAATAAATAAGGCTTCCTGATATTGTATAATGAAATGTATCAACATTTGAAAGACCTGTTATAAAGTTTCACAGGGTTCGCCAGGATGGTCTTGATCTCCTGACCTTGTGATCTGCCCACCTCGGCCTCCCAAAGTGCTGGGATTACAGGCGTGAGCCACCATGCCCGACTGGTTGGTTTTTTTTTTTGTTTTTTGTTTTTTTGTTTTGAGATGGAGTCTTGCTCTGTCGCTCAGTCTGGAGTGCAGTGGCGCAATCTCAGCTCACTGTAACCTCCGCCTCCCGGGTTCAAGTAATTCTCCCTGCCTTCAGCCTCCCGAGTAGCTGGGATTACAGGCACCCGCCACCACTATTTGTTTGTTTTTTTTGAGACAGAGTCTCACTCTGTTGCCCAGGCTGGAGTGCAATGGCACGATCTCGGCTCACTGCAACCACCTCCACCTCCCAGGTTCAAGGATTCTCGTGCATCAGCTTCCCAAGTAGCTGGGACTACAAGGGGCGAGGCGTCACACCCGGCTAATTTCTGTATTGTTTAGTAGAGATGGGGTTTCACCATGTTGGCCAGGCTGGTCTCGAACCCCTGACCTCAGGCAATCCATCTGCCTCGGCCTCCCAAAGTGCTGGAATTACAGGCATGAGCCACTGTGCCCGGCCTCAGGTTGGTGTTTGTTATTAGGCCAGGAAATGTTCTGTTATCCCAGAAAGAGTTTTTAGGAAAATGACTTAAAGAAAAGAGTTCTAAGAATTTTAGAAAATAGACCCCAAGCTTAAAAGGGAATGGAGTTTGTAAGGCAGATAGCAAATGGTGTGGGAATTAATAGGGAATTATTTGTACTTGTTTTAAAACTCAGTGGCCTGTAGGAAAATCTGTTTAGAGCAGGATTTGCTTTTTCATTATTGAAGTCATCCTTTTATATTTTCAAAATGTATTGTTCTTGGTTTTCAAACCTCATTTCTGGTTCTCTGGCTGATTTCAACTCCAAGGGCACAAGAGACTATAGTCCCCGGCAGATGGCTGTTCGTGAGAAGGTGTTTGACGTAATCATCCGTTGCTTCAAGCGCCATGGTGCAGAAGTCATTGATACACCTGTATTTGAACTAAAGGTGAGGAAAGGGCAAGAAGAAACTACAATTGTAGATGAGTGGGCATTTGAATAACAAAGAAGATGACAACAAGAGAGTGAGGGTCCAAAGGGCCCACTCCTGTTGTGGACACAGACCAGTCTTCTCCAATAACAAGCGGGACAAGAATGGCTTGGAGGGAGAGGCCCTGTCTTTTATTATGTTGGTTGTGGCCAGCAGCTTCCAAAAGAGAGCCATTCTTTGGAGTGGTCTGGGTCCTGTCTACATTGTATTGCAGGGCGTTTGTACTTGGGATGTTTTCTAGATTCGTCCAAACCATACATACATAAATATGCAACCACTCTCCTATTGATGGACTCTGAGGTTGTTACTAGTTCTTTGCTATTAAAAACCAGATTGCAACTGGGCACACCTGTAGTTCCAGCTTTTCAGGAGGCTGAAGCAGAAAGATCACTGGATCCCAGGAGTTCAAGCCTGTAGTGTGCTATGGTGGTGCCTGTGAATAGCCACCATACTCCAGTCTGGGCAATGTAGCAAGACCCTGTCTCTAAAACCAACCAACCAACCAAGATTGCATTACTACCTGCTTCAAACCCAGTGATTCCCACTGCACTTATAGTACAACCCAAACTCTTTACTCAGGTTTACAGAGCCCTAGGTGATCTGGCCACTGCCTCTCCTACCTCATCTCATGCTAATGCTATTTTTCCTCTTGCCCACTATGCTACTCTGGTCTTCTTCCAACTGTTGGAACATAGTCAGTGTGTTTGTACCTCTGGACCTTTGTTCTTGCTCTTCCCTTTTCCTGAACTCCCTTTCCTTAGCTCTTTGCATGATTTATTTCAGATTATACTAGAGACTGCAGATTTTAATTCCTTTTTTCAAAAAACATAAATACAAATAGAGACAGAGGTCTTGCTATGTTGCCCGGGCTGCTTGCAAACCCCTGGCCTCAAGTGGTCCTCCTTCCTCAGCCTCCCAAAGTGCTGACATTACAGGCATGAGCCACCATGTCCAGCCAGCCAGATTTTAATTTCAGAGCTCAGCTAAAATGCCACTCCTCAAGTAGTCTTCTCCAACCACCTATTTAAAGTAGCTGTTCTCCCTCTATCACAATGAGCTGGTTTATTGCCTTTAGTCTATAAACCTGTCTGAAATTATCTGTTGTTTCCTTCATCAATGTAGTACCTGTCTCTTTTTATTGATATATAATTGTACATATTTATGAGACTGTTTTTACCTATTGTATTAGTTTGCTAGGGCTACCATAACAAAGTACCATAGACTGGGTAGCCTAAACAACAGAAATGTATTTTCTCACAGTTCCAGAGGTTGGACGTTGACATAACATGCTGGCAGGCCTAGTTCTTTCAGAGGCCCATAAAGGAAGGATCTGTTCCAGGCCTCTCTTCATGGCTTGTAGATGGCCATCGTCTCCCTTTGTCTTTTTCTTTTTTTTTTTTTAAATTGAGACACAGTCTCGCTCTGTTGCCTAGGCTGGAGTGCAGTGGCACGACCTTATCTCACTGCAACCTGCACCTCCCAGGTTCAAGCGATTCTCCTGCCTCAGTCTCCTAAGTAGCTGGGATTACACGCGTGCGCCACCACGCCTGGCTAATTTTTCTATTTTTAGTAGAGACGGGGTTTCACCATGTTGGCCAGGCTGGTCTTGAACTCCTGGCCTCAAGTGATTCACCCACCCCAGCCTCCCAAAGTGTTGGAATTACAGGCATAAGCCACCGCGCCCAGCCTCCCTTTGTCTTTACATCGTCTTTCCTCTGTCCCTGTCTAAATTTTATCTTCTTACAACAACATATTAGATTAGAGCCCAACTTGGAGACCTCGTGTTAGCTTAATCATCTCTTTAAAGATCCTATCACCAAATGTAGTCATGTTCAGAGGTTACTGGGATTTAGGACTTAAACAAATGAATTGGGGAGGGTCGGACAGGGGGATACAGTTCAGCCCATAACACTAGTGTGTGACTGTTTCTGATACTACGTACTGGGAAGTTTCAGGCTTTTTAATCTTTGCCAACCTGGTGAGCAAAATATGCTATTACCAATTATAGACATCACAGGGCAAGGACTGCTGTAATGCCCTTAAGACATTCCTCAGTTTTTACTTTTGACATTATTCGAATCTCAGGCATCATAAAAACATTTATGTTTGTTGGTCTGATAACCCATTCCTAGTAGTTTATCATCAAGAAAAACACTTTTTTTAAAAAAAGAGCTATATACCTAAATATTATATATTGAAATGTTATGGGGCTTTTTTTTTTTTTTTTTTTTTTGAGATGGAGTTTCATTCTTGTCACCCAGCCTGCAGTGCAATGGTGCAATCTCTGCTCACTGCATCCTCTGCCTCCCAGGTTCAAGTGATTCTCCTGCCTAAGCCTCCAAATAGCTGGGATTACAGATGCCCACCACCTCCCCCAGCTAATTGTTGTGTTTTTAGTAGAGACAGGGTTTCACCAGGTTGGCCAAGCTGGTCACGAACTCCTGACCTCAGGTGATCCATCCGCCTCCGCCTCCCAAAGTGCTGGGATTACAGGTGTGAGCCACCATGCCTGGCCTAAAACATTTTTTTCTAAAATTAGAATAACCTAAACATCTAACAGTATAACATTAGGGAGGAAGTAAGTACAGAGCTTCTTCTCACTGGAATTTGTGCATCTTTTAAAAATACTTCAGGCCGGGCGCTGTGGTTCACGCCTGTAATCCCAGCACTTTGGGATGCTGAGGCGGGCAGATCACGAGGTCAAGAGATCGAGACCATCCTGGCCAACATAGTGAAACCTTGTCTCTACTAAAAATACAAAACTTAGCTGGGCATGGTGGCACCTGCCCGTAGTCTCAGCCACTCGGGAGGCTGAGGCAGGAGAATCGCTTGAACCCGGGATGCAGAGGTTGCAGTGAGCCGAGATCACGCCACTGCACTCCAGCCTGGCGACAGAGTGAGACACCATCTCAAAAAAAAAAAAAAAAAAAAAAAAAAAAAAAAAAAAATTCATGCTGAGAAGTGGAGTCTGAAGAAAAAAAGATTTTTAAGAGAAAAATATGTAACAAAAATTCTACAGCTCTGTTACAAAATCAAAATACAAAAAACACAAAATTGATGTTTCCTTTCAATGATAACTACATCAGACACCTAAGAATTGGGATAAAGAGCAGAGGGAAATGTAGACAAGTTGGAATCAGTCATGTTTGTTTTTAAAATTTCCTTTTAAATTGTTATATTTATTACTATGACCACATTTATTTATGTTTTCTCTAGGAAACACTGACGGGAAAGTATGGGGAAGATTCCAAGCTTATCTATGACCTGAAGGACCAGGGCGGGGAGCTCCTGTCCCTTCGCTATGACCTCACTGTATCTTTCTAAACTTGGGCACTTGAGACTTTGGATGGATTGGCACTCACTTGGCTCAGGTTTAAGAATGGTAGGGTAGGTAGGATCAAATATGAGGCCTCTGGCGATTAGGGGAATTATTTCTCTAAACCAGGAGTGGGACTTTGGCTAAACAGAGCATACACACCCTTAGAAATCTTCTGAATCCTGAGTGAGACCTCAGCTTGATGTCAGGGCCCAGTTCCAACTCTACAGTCATCCCCTGGCTCCAGAATACCTCTCGCCTGCCCTGTCCAGTGGACAAAATTCGCCTTAATGGACCACCAACACATTTCCCTTGTCTCCAAGCTACACAGAGAATCATCTGCTTAGAAATCCCATATGGGGGCCTTTTTCTGGTCTGTGGCCAACCTGCCCAGCCCCTTGCCATGCTCAGAAAAGTCCAGTCGGCCGGGCGCGGTGGCTCAAGCCTGTAATCCCAGCACTTTGGGAGGCCGAGACGGGCGGATCACGAGGTCAGGAGATCGAGACCATCCTGGCTAACACGGTGAAACCCCGTCTCTACTAAAAATACAAAAAAAAACTAGCCGGGCGAGGTGGCGGGCGCCTGTAGTCCCAGCTACTCGGGAGGCTGAGGCAGGAGAATGGCGTGAACCCGGGAGGCGGAGCTTGCAGTGAGCTGAGATCGGGCCACTGCACTCCAGCCTGGGCGACAGAGCAAGACTCCGTCTCAAAAAAAAAAAAAAAAAAAAAAGAAAAGTCCAGTCAACACTACAAAAGAGAAAGGTGCCTTAATCTTTTTTGAGCCTTCAGCTGCCTCATGTGGTAGCACAGCTGGTGCTTTCTGATGTTTGTAAGTGCTATTAATCTTATGGGTGGCAGTTTTACCCACATAGGGAGGGGTTAGACCCCAACTTCTGTTGGTGATGATAATCAACTTGCAGACAGTGATAGGAGGGGCTTTCTCCTTAACTCTTTGTCATCAGGTTCCTTTTGCTCGGTATTTGGCAATGAATAAACTGACCAACATTAAACGCTACCACATAGCAAAGGTATATCGGCGGGATAACCCAGCCATGACCCGCGGCCGATACCGGGAATTCTACCAGTGTGTGAGTGTCGGGAAACTGTGGGGCAGGATGGGTTACTTGGGGCTTTCTCAAGCCAGCAGAATCTATTGAGTACTCAACAGTGTCCTGAGCAAATTGGATGACCCAGATAATGCTCTTAGGTTTCTATGGTGGTTTTTTTGTTTGTTTTTTGTTTTTTTGAGGAGTCTCGCTCTGTTGCCCAAGCTGGAGTGCAGTGGTGCAGTCTCGGCTCACTGTAACCTCTGCCTCCTGGGTTCAAATGATTCTCCTGCCTCAGCCTCCTGAGTAGCTGGGATTACAGGCACCTGCCACCACGCCCAGTTAATTTTTTGTATTTTGAGTAGAGACAGGGTTTCACCATGTTGGCCAGGCTGGTCTCAAACTCCTGATCTCGTGATCCGCCTGCCTCGGCCTCCCAAAGTGCAGGGATTACAGGTGTTAGCCGCCGCGCCCAGCCTCTTCTATGGTGTTTTCATGCAGATTTCACAATGTCCCTGTGGTGGAGAAGGAGAATAAAGTCTCTCCATTTTACATATGAGTCAACTTGATACCCGCAGATGAAGAGATCATAGGGGTAAGAAAGGCAAAGTCAGGACTAGAACTCTTGGTCCAGTGCTCTTTATTTTAAACCACAGTGATAGGATCACAGCAGAGAATAAGGAAATTAGCTTTGATACATCAAATCATCCAGACTGATGCCAGGGCTTCTGGATGAATAGGGAAAATGGCTAAGCACTAAAGCCATATAATCACCCCACCCAGTAGGAGGAGTTAAGATGATGAAGTAGAAAATGAAGGAATAGCCCAGTAGATAGAAAGGAAACCAAAACTGGTGAGAAGCCCAAGGATGCTGGGGTTTACCTCTGGGCTGATGATAAGAAAATGAAAGAGAAAGTCTATGCTTGAGTGCAACCAGGCCTTCCTAGAGGACAGAGCTCCCAGAGTCCCCCCTTCAGAAAGGTGAATCCCTGAAGACCTCTGGCTAACCCTCTCCCTGCAGGATTTTGACATTGCTGGGAACTTTGATCCCATGATCCCTGATGCAGAGTGCCTGAAGATCATGTGCGAGATCCTGAGTTCACTTCAGATAGGCGACTTCCTGGTCAAGGTCAGTGCTGACAAGGCTGGGAGGGCAAAGTTGGGCCTGGCCTCTCACAAGATCCTTGTGCAGAGGGACCAGTAGCCCAAGTGACCATGACTATCGCAGGTCATGTAAGAAAAGAGATTCCCTCCGCACTATGCATTGATTCCTTGCAGGTAAATGATCGACGTATTCTAGATGGGATGTTTGCCATCTGTGGTGTTTCTGACAGCAAGTTCCGTACCATCTGCTCCTCAGTAGACAAGCTGGACAAGGTAACAACCCAAGTACTTGACTTCTTTTCCCAGATCCCACCCTGCCTTGGGAAATGGAAATCAAGATTGAGAGAGAGAGGTGCATGCCTTTATACCCACCAGAGGAAGGTTAGCCCTAGGATGTAGGCTCATGGGCAGCTACTGCTCCAAGACTGTTCCCTGAGGACAGTACATACCTGCTCTGTGGTGCAGAAGCTGCCCAGAGGTCCCTGACTGGTGTCTGTCTGCCTAGGTGTCCTGGGAAGAGGTGAAGAATGAGATGGTGGGAGAGAAGGGCCTTGCACCCGAGGTGGCTGACCGCATTGGGGACTATGTCCAGCAGCATGGTGAGGAACAGAACCAAGCCTCCTCAGCAGCCATCCAACTGCCCTCAGTCCTAAAGTTGAAACTCTTCTGTGTATGTACGTAGGAGAGTGAGTGTGTGTATGTATATGTACACACACATGTATGGGCAACTAGAGTCCAGGCAAGAAGATCAACCCCCCTTACCTTTTTTGTTTGCTTGTCAGCCTCACTCACAAGTCTGTCTCCCCAGGTGGGGTATCCCTAGTGGAACAGCTGCTCCAGGATCCTAAACTATCCCAAAACAAGCAGGCCTTGGAGGGCCTGGGAGACCTGAAACTGCTCTTTGAGTATCTGACCCTATTTGGCATTGATGACAAAGTGAGTCAAGTTGGGGATGGGATCCCTTCTGAGCTCTGGGGCTTCAGATCCCTCATCTTAATCTGGCACTGACCATGTTCTTATCTCCACAGATCTCCTTTGACCTTAGCCTTGCTCGAGGGCTGGATTACTACACTGGGGTGATCTATGAGGCAGTGCTGCTACAGACCCCAGCCCAGGCAGGGGAAGAGCCCCTGGGTGTGGGCAGTGTGGCTGCTGGAGGGCGCTATGATGGGCTAGTGGGCATGTTCGACCCCAAAGGGCGCAAGGTGCCATGTGTGGGGCTCAGCATTGGGGTGGAGCGGATTTTCTCCATCGTGGAACAGAGACTAGAGGTAGGTCCTACGGGGTGGGTAGAAGACAGTCTGAGCAGGTGGTGGCACCTAAGCTATCTGATCTCCAAGGGAGTGAGTGGTGCTGCTTTGGGTAGGGAACATCTCACAGAAATGGAGAAAAGATTATTGCTCTTTTTCACAGATTTCTTTTTTTTTTTTTTTTTTTTTTGAGGCGGAGTCTCGCTCTGTTGCCCAGGCTGGAGTGCAGTGGCGCGATCTCGGCTCACTGCAAGCTCCGCCTCCCGGGTTCCCGCCATTCTCCTGCCTCAGCCTCCCGAGTAGCTGGGACTACAGGCGCCGCCACCACGCCCGGCTAATTTTTTTGTATTTTTAGTGGAGACGGGGTTTCATTGTGTTAGCCAGGATGGTCTCGATCTCCTGACCTCGTGATCCGCCCGTCTCGGCCTCCCAAAGTGCTGGGATTACAGGCTTGAGCCACCGCGCCCGGCCTTTTTCACAGATTTCTACCCCATTATAGGTCAGTTTTATGGATCTTTAATCCATCTTTCTCCACTAAATCCTCTGCTCTGGGTCTCTGCTTCCTTCAGGGCTGTCACAAACATGGGCTGCTGTATCCAAGACTTAGATCTTCCTCATGATACAGAATACTTAACATTTTAGTGCCTTGTGCCAGGCACTGTGCTTGGTGCTTTTCATGCATTATCAAAATATAATTCTTACCACAGCCCTGTGAGAGTAGCTAATTTTATTAATTGCATTTTCCAGATGAGAAAACTGAAGCATTATAGATCAAATAATTTGCTTAAGGCCATGAAACTTGTAAGTGGTAGAGTCAGAATTTGAATCCACGCGGTCTGACTCCAAAGTCTTGCCACTAACCACATTGCAATATTGTCTCTAAATGGGAAGCATGTGTCTGAGGCCCTGGGATCCCTCACATGGCTACCGTGACTCTCTAACACCTAGAGTAACACCAAGGGAGCCTCTCGTGGCCTCAAGCCCTCCTTTGTTGCTGCTGGTCTTAAGTGGCTGGTTGCATTTCATCCTCTGGGAAATGCTCTGGCAACCTCCCCACGGTCTATGCCTTTTCTCTAGGGTGGAAACCACCCGTTTCCCAGTTGAGATCATTCTTCCAGTAGGCATCTTACATTGTAAGAACTATGAAAATAGTTTTCCTGAAAAAGACAAGGGAAGCAGCAGCAGCATTCTCCTTTCCCCATACCCATATACACGCCTGTGCCCTGTAACTGAAGTGCGAGAGGCACAGTGTCATAAATGGGTAGATAGTAAGTGGGGACTAAAACTGCCAAGGGTGATCTAGTTGGGGTAGGCTCATAGTAGTACTTCTGTGTGAATGCTTTGATGGACCCTTAAGGTACTACATGGACCAGTCTGGGCAACATGGTGAGATCCTATCTCTACAGATTAAAAAAAAAAAAAAAAAAAAGCTGCAGTGATCATGCCACTGCACTTCAGCCTGGGTGACAGAGACCCTGTCTCAAAAAAAAAAAAAAAGTACTACATGGAGATAAGCTTGAAGTTACTGTAAAAAAGCTACCTTTACTCTTACCCTAAGTTAGTTATTCTGACACATCCTATGTACAAGTTAGTTCAGTCCTCATATCTACTAAAAGCTACCTTATGCCCAAGGTGCTAGATGAGAAGACAGGGCCCCTGCCCTGGTAGAGCTGAGTTGGGCCTGGTCTCAAAATCCTGACTAGAGCCTGCTTTGTTTGCTCCTTGAAGGTGTTAGCCCAGCTCTCTGACTCTTATCTGCCCCTTCCCCAGGCTTTGGAGGAGAAAGTACGGACCACGGAGACACAGGTACTTGTGGCATCTGCACAGAAGAAGCTGCTAGAAGAAAGACTAAAGCTTGTCTCAGAACTGTGGGATGCTGGGGTCAAGGTATGGGAGGCAAGCCCCAGGGTGGCAGCAAACTTGGGTGTGCTGGGCACAAACTGAATAAAAGCTCACCCATAATGGATCCTGCCATTACTTCTCAAAAGTGGAGCTAAGAACAAGGTGCCAGCTTGGACACCCTCTGTCCCTGAGGACAGCAGAAGCCAGCCTTCCTTTTCTGCTCTTGTCCCCTGCAGGCTGAGCTGCTGTACAAGAAGAACCCAAAGCTTTTGAACCAGTTGCAGTACTGTGAGGAGGCAGGCATCCCACTGGTGGCTATCATTGGCGAGCAGGAACTCAAGGATGGGGTCATCAAGCTCCGTTCAGTGACTAGCAGAGAAGAGGTAAGGGAAGCGGGCAGGAAGGCTAAGGGACAGAGAATGTATGCCATTTTGGCAGGCCCATGCCCATTCAAGACCTGAGAAAAAGCCTGGCATTGATATTAATACAACCATAAAAGACTTGAGAGCTTAACCTGTTACTGTAGTCTTAGTAGGGTGAGATCTCCGTCCCTGCATATACCCTATGTTTTGTTGGCTCCCCCAAGAGGCACACTCTAGCCTGAGGTGTTTAATTAGGTTCCTGCTCCCAGCTGAGACTGATGCCTAGAGGGCTAGAGGAAACTAGGCACTCGGGCAGCAGTGGAATGGAAGATGCTTATACCACCTTCTTCTCCCATCCTGGCCAGGTGAATGTCCGAAGAGAAGACCTTGTGGAGGAAATCAAAAGGAGAACAGGCCAGCCCCTCCGCATCTGCTGAACTGAGCAATCTATCAGAGGAAAGGAACTGGGACTGGTACTATTTGAGGTTAAGACAAACTGCATATGTACTTCAACTGCTTTGCACTTTTCCGTTTCAGCAGGAAGACCTGAAGACTGGTCAGAACAGAGACTTTAATTTTTATTATGGTTATTTTATTGATTATTACTGGCAAAAATGGCCAGATACTACACCTTTTTCATACAAGGCCCTGGGGGCTTAGTCCAGTCTGTGCTCCTGGGCTACAAGGACCCAGCCTGAGATGGTCTCATCTACAGGGCCTCGCACCAGTTGGAGCAGATGCCTCCCTACCAATTGCCAAAGGTCCAATAAAATGCCTCAACCTCAACCAGAGCCTGCGTGTCACTGATGCCTAGCCCCACCTTCCCCGGCAGACCAATGTAGGGATGGAAAAGGGAGAAAGACAGTAAACTTGTGACCCTGAGGTTCTTGTCTCCAGCGTCCACCCTGCGGCTTGGGAGCTCCTCCTCCTCGGGAGGCAGTCCCCGTAGGTACTCACCCACTAATTTGCAGCTTTCACCTGAGGGTCTGAGCGAAGCCCGGGCGGCGCACGTGCAGTGGATACCTCCACCCCCTTGGGAGGCGGGGTCGCGCTCAGAGCCAATGAGAGCTTGCGGGGTGGAGGGGTAGGGAAGCTTCCAGAGGCTGGTGGGGAGGAAGTTATAAAGAGGGTAGGAGGGGGCCAGCGGGAGGGCCATGCAGTCCAAGCGGGATTGTGAGGTAAGCGGCTGGCGACTTGGGGGCCGGCGCCGGAGCGGGGGTCGGCTTTAGTGACCCCAGTACCCACAGAAGAGGTGGGGGGCGGACTTGGCGATCCGCCATTCCAACCTTCCTTTCCCTCTCAGCTGTGGTGTGAGAGGGTGAATCCAGAGAACAAGGCGGCGCTGGAGGCGTGGGTCAGGGAGACAGGCATCCGCCTGGTGCAGGTGAACGGGCAGAGGAAGTATGGCGGGCCACCCCCAGGTACGGTAGTCCCAGCCCCTCTGCCTGTCCGGCTACACCAACCCCCTTTGGGGGAGGGGCTGCCCCAGCCTTCACTGTCAGGAACTGCAAACTACCCGGATTTATATCCCCCAGCAAAGGAGGAACTGTGGCTCCACGCCCACCCGCCCCGTCGAGGGAGGGGGCCAATCTCAAGGTGTACCTACTCTGCGCCAGCCCCTTCGTTAGCGCAGTCACCTAATTATGCCAACCACCCAGGGTACGGGTGTAAGCCCATTTCACAAACCTTGGTTCACATCGCTTCCCACCCTCGCGCGCTGGGTCCGTGGGCTCAGAATTCGAAAGCGTCGCCTGACGGTGGCCTTGCATACCCCCTTCCCACAGGCTGGGTGGGCAGCCCGCCGCCAGCTGGGTCAGAGGTATTCATCGGGCGGCTGCCTCAGGACGTGTACGAGCACCAGCTTATCCCGCTGTTCCAGCGCGTGGGCCGCCTCTACGAGTTCCGCCTGATGATGACCTTCAGCGGCCTGAACCGCGGCTTCGCCTATGCCCGCTATAGCTCGCGGCGCGGCGCGCAGGCCGCCATCGCCACGCTGCACAACCATCCGCTGCGGCCGTCCTGCCCGCTGCTCGTGTGCCGCAGCACCGAGAAGTGTGAGCTGAGCGTTGACGGCCTGCCGCTGAATCTGACCCGCAGCGCGCTGCTGCTCGCGCTGCAGCCGCTGGGTCCCGGCCTGCAGGAGGCGCGGCTGCTGCCCAGCCCCGGACCGGCGCCTGGGCAGATCGCTCTGCTCAAATTCAGCTCTCACCGGGCCGCTGCCATGGCCAAAAAGGCCCTGGTGGAAGGTAGGCTGTGGCCGGGGGCTGGTTGGGGCCAAACGCGTTCTGCCAGGCACTTTACACTGAGCATAGCTGTTAAAGTTACAAGATCTTAGAGTCAAACATGCCAGAATTTGCAACCCTTTACTATTTGATCTCAGAGTTTTAAAACTTCCAATGGTGCTACCACCACCACTTACCTAAATTGGTAACACTTCCCGAGCATTATCTCCTGACTTAATCCTCAACATTCCCCTACACCCACACCGCATAATAGGCACAGGACCCTCGAGCTGTGAGGAAACTGTTAGAGAAATTGATTTGCTCAAGGGAACCCAACTGAGCCATTTACTATAGTATTTGTTTCCTCAGACGGTTGTGAGAATTAAGTAACATAATGGGTGTATGGTATTTAGCATACTGACTGACTTACAGCAACTTTTGGCAGTAAAGATTAGCCATTATGATGGTTATGAGGCAGACAAAGCCTGCATTAACCAGTACTTCTCCAAGGAAACTTGTAAGGTAGCAGTTGTGTTATACTCCTTTTGCAAATAGTGGAGCCTGAAGGCTTGTCTTTTCTTACCCATGGTCACACTACCAGGAAATGCGAAGGCTACACATTACAGGACTGTGAGCTCCAAAGGGCTCACAACCTGGAGGCTTGGGCCCAGGGTTTGGACCTGCCCTTATCTTTACCTTTTTCCTGCAGGGCAGTCACACCTCTGTGGAGAGCAGGTGGCTGTGGAGTGGCTCAAGCCAGACCTGAAGCAGCGACTCCGCCAGCAGCTTGTGGGTCCCTCCTTGCGGCCCCCACAACCAGAGGGCAGCCAGTTGGCCTTGGCAAGGGACAAGTTAGGGTCCCAAGGGGCTCGGGCTACCCTGCAGTTGCTGTGCCAACGAATGAAGCTGGGCAGCCCTGTGTTCCTCACTAAGTGTTTGGGCATAGGACCTGCTGGCTGGCACCGCTTCTGGTATCAGGTGGTGATTCCTGGGCATCCGGTGCCTTTCAGTGGCCTCATCTGGGTTGTGCTGACCCTAGATGGCCAGGATGGGCATGAGGTGGCCAAGGATGCTGTGTCTGTTCGGCTGCTGCAGGCACTCAGTGAGTCTGGGGCCAGCCTCCTGTGGTCTGCTGGGGCTGAGGCAGGTACCATGGTTAAACAGTGACTCCATTCTCTCTCCACAGGCAGCCTGAATGGGCAGGCAGAGCCTGTGTCAGGCCCCAGCCCAGCAGGCCTGGGTGGCCACTATCTGACTCCCAAAGGTGGGGAGAGGCATGGGCCCAGGCCATCAGCCTCCCTGCTGGGACAGGGACCTACGGCACCTGGGGCAGCTTAGGTTTGGCTTAAGTTGTGGTGAGGGGCCTTGCTCTCCCCCTCCCAGCCCAGGGTCCAAGCTACCCTGTGGTCTTCCATGGCCATTCCTTGTCCCACACCCACCCGATCATACCTTCCCCCCTCTGCCACAGCTTAGCATGAATCTTCTTTATTGTCCTGATTTGTCTTCTTTGTTGGTTTTTATTTGCGGGGAGGGGCAGCTGAGCCACAGGGGTCAGAAATTCTGCCCTTTGGCTCCACCACATGGCATTCTGGTTTTGGTTTCTGTGTAGTTTTGGGTCTTTCTATGCTGGTTGTATTTATATTAAACCCCTGGTTAGTATATACTTGTGTCTGTGCTATCTTGCCCTAGCTTAGAGTTTGTCTTATACTGATAGAGTGAATAGCTGCTACGGGGCAAGTACTTCCTCATATCAGCGCTTTGAATGCATCTTCTTGTGCTACACTGTAGGGTATTATAAATATATATCCAGTCCAGGCATGTTGGCTTTTGCCTGTAGTCCTAGCACTTTGGGAGGCTGAGACGGGTGGATCACCTGAGGTCAGGAGTTCGAGACCAGCCTGGCCAGCATGGAGAAACCCTGTCTCTACTAAAAATACAAAAATTAGCCTGGCATGGTGACGGACACCTGTAATCCCAGCTACTTGGGAGGCTGAGGCAGGAGAATCACTTGAAACCCAGGAGGTGGAGGTTGCAGTGAGCCGAGATCATGCCATTGCACTCAAGCCTGGGCAACAGGAGCGAAACCCTGTCTCAAAAAAAAAAAAAAAAAATTCATATCCAGCCAGGCACGGTGGCTCATGCCTGTAATCCCAGCATTTTGGGAGGCCAAGGCAGGAGGATCACTTGAGTCCAGGAGTTCAAGACCAGCTTGGTCAACATAGTGAAACTCCTAGTCTCTACCAAAAAAAAAAAAAAAAATCACAAAAATTAGTCGAGCATGGTGGCACATGCCAAGTCTCAGCTACCAGGCAGGCTGAGGTGGATCACTTGAGCCGGGGAGGTCAAGGATGCAGTGAGCCATGATCAACCCACTGCACTCCAGCCTGGGTGACAGAGTGAGATCCTATCTCAAAAAAATGTTTTTTGGCAGGTGTGGTGGCTCGTGCCTGTAATCCCAGCACTTTGGGAAGCAGAGGCAGGTGGATCATTTGAGTCCAGGAGTTGTAGACCAGCCTGGACAACACAGACCCCTGTTTCTACCAAAAAAATTTAAAAATTAGCCTGGTGTGGTAGTGCACACCTGTAGTCCCAGCTATTCCAGAGGCTGAGGTGGAAGGACACCCTGAGCCTGGGCACATTGAGGCTGCAGTGAGCCATGATCAAGCCAGTGCACTCCAGCCTGGATGACAGCAAAACCCTGTCTTTTAAAAAAAAAAAGTATCTTCTCTGGGGATGCAGCTCAATAAGCAAGACTCTTGCCTGGTGAGGACCTGTCTTGAGATTCAATTCATTCCCTCAGTCACTGTCATCCCCAGTCTCCTCCTCTTCTTCCTGAGCCATGGAGTCTTCTCCCTCTTCCCTCAGTCCTGCGAAGAAGTCATCAGTGCTCCAAGTCTTGCTGCTCAGAGCCCGCAGTGGTCCTCCCTTTTTTTTGCGCCGACGGTAGTCATCTACCACCACAGCTCGCAGCTGGGCCATGTCCCAAAACTTGAGGCGCTGGTCATGGCCGCTACTGGCCAGGAAGCGGCCACAGTGGGAAAGGGCCAGCTCCTCCACAGGCTCCCCAGGGTGCTGGCCCACACTGCCCACCACTCGGTTCGGTAGGATGTTCACAGCCCTGGGCAGGGAAACAACAGTGTTGAGTACTGGCTAACTGGGTCTGCCCTTCCTGTGACCTAAGGGCTGTCCAGGCTTCCCTCACCTGATGACTCCATCGGTGGAGCCAGTACACAGCAGACTCTCAGTGACTGGAACCATGCAGTCGATAGATTCAGCTCTCACGGCAAAGCGGTCACTTGTGGCCCCAAAGCCATTCCAGTTGAAGAGGTAGATGGTACCTTCACTGGAGCCACAGGCCACCTTCTTCCCACACTGCAGGGAAATAGGGAAAATGATGTGGAAGCTGCCTTAGACTAAGCCCCCAGCATACACCCCTCCATCCCACCATACCCAGCTATACTTTCATAAGGGTGACAGAGGTCAGATCCCCAGACTGAGGCTCTGAGAGCAGCTCAAATCGACGCCTCTTAACATTGAAGATTCCAAGGCAGCCATCCCCACTGTAGAGAGTAGAGCAATAGGCTTAGACACAAGGTCCATGTGAGGAAGACATTTCACAGGGAGAGGAGGGGAGGCAAGGCAGATTTGAGGTTGTACCTGGCTGTCAGCAGCAGCTTCTTGGCTGGATCCAGAGCCATGTCTGCGATGTACTCTTCATGTTGCCTCATATCCATTAAGGGGCCTTCCTTCCGCTGGTCCCAGAGACGGATACCACCCGTGTCATCCCCAGTGGCCAGAACATTCTCATCCACCAGCAGAAGACTGTTGATGGGGGCACTAGAGACACAGATGTAGAACTTCTTGGAGCATCTCTGTCCCAGTGGGGACCTCCTGGTCCTTACCCTTCACCTCCATGCACATACACAGAATTGGCTGTTCTCCTTACCCATGAGCCTTGGAAACACGTCTTTCTAGTTGGCCCTGCTCCACATCTAGAACATGGATGGCTTTGTCCTTGGAGACAGTAACAAGCTCTGGGGAAAAGGTGCCCAGGTCATGGTGCTGCTCACTGCTCCCTTCCACCACATTGCTGGTTGTCTTCCCCAGTACTCACTCTGCCCATCTTCAGAGAAGGCCACAGCTCGGCAAGCCTTGAGATGGTGACCCGATGACCATAGCTCCTTGGTTTCTCCCTCTTGGCAAGAGTAGGAAAAGCTGGGGAGAGGGG
Organism: Macaca nemestrina; assembly: GCF_043159975.1. Taxonomy (NCBI): domain Eukaryota; kingdom Metazoa; phylum Chordata; class Mammalia; order Primates; family Cercopithecidae; genus Macaca; species Macaca nemestrina. Next base: position 39,783,640 of record NC_092130.1, read on the forward strand.
AAGGAGAGTAAATGACTCCAGACCCATCCTGGGTTGCACTGAGTGCAGAGACCAACTAGACAGAGCAGCCTTCCCACCTACCTAGGAGTTCCTGCTTCTACACCTCCAAGCCCAAAGTTTACCATCTCATTTCTCCATTTTCAGTGAGTTTGAAATGTTAGGTCTTGCTTTTTCCAATATATATTAATTCAAGGTATATTTGCTCAACATTTCTTTGTGATTCCACCCAACCCCTCTTTATCATCTTTGAAAGCCCCAGCCTGGACAACGATTGGGTCTGGACCACTGTGAAGGAAATATTTCTTACATCAATGACAAAAAACCAGCCCCAGAAGTTAGAAATGTAAAAATCAGTACGGTAGAGCAGGCTCTTGCACTTCAGGTCTGCAGGAGCTACAGAAAGCCACAATTACAGTACATTGAGAGTACATGCTAAAAAAGAGGCAGGATCAAAATGGAGGTGGGGAAGAGGCACCAGCCTGTAAACAACTTTGAGGTGAGTACTGTTTACAGAATACTCCCAGTGCCTGCCTCAGAGCAGATCCTCAAAAAGGGCAGAATGAATACATGCTTAATTGCCAGTGAGTTCCAGGTGGGCAGAACTGAGCCTGCTCATTTTCTCCGTCCCAGTGCCGAACATGAAAAAGTAGCTTAATAAACATTCACAGATTGAATGAATACTTGGGAAGGGAGAAGAGAGCCCTGGAAAGCTAAGGTGGTGACATGTGGGTTGGATCATACAAGAGTAGAGTTCACCTGGCCGAGAGCAAGGGCCAGATACTGGAGGCAGCAGAGATAAGGAATGAGGAGGGTTCCTTGTAGCAGGAGAGTAGCATGACTGAATCTGGAAAGATGGGCTGGGGTGGGCATGAGACCACGTGAGCCAAGTAGAAGTTTGAATTTAATCCTCTGAAAAGGAACCTCTTCACAATAGTCATGGCTGAGGGTGGGGAAGGGAAGAACCAAGAATTTTCCTCCAGAACCTTTTTTAAGACAAGGGAAGCAACAAAGTTGTGTGGAATGTGAAGAAAGGTGGATGTCTAGGGCAACTCCCAAGTGCCTGGCACCATAAATATGGATAGTAGTAGAAGGGAACTGTAAAATTGCACTGTACTGCAAATTTGTCCCCTCTGCAAGAGTAGGTATAATTCCCCTTCAAAGATGAAAATACAGAAGTTAACACGCTCAAGGCCATTACAGCTAACGGGGGGGTTGAGGTTTAAGTTCATTAAGTAAATCTGATAAGCACAGCATCTTCAAGTTTTCCACTGCCTCTAACTTGTATCTTTTGTTCAAAGTCAAACACGTATTGAGCACCTACCCTAAACTAGAGGCTGGAGATAAAATGGAGAACAAAACCGACGACAGATTACACTCCAGAACAGTGTTTTTTCACATTCTAGTCATATAACAGACTGGAAAGCTACAATCAGCATTTTGTGTACATGCACACAATAATAGAATAAAATCAGAAATTGTATCAGCATATATAATGTAAAAGGTATTTCTCTGAGAGGCAAGGTCAAAGACATTTGAAAAACATTAGTGAAGGAGACAGCATTCAAATAATTACACAAACGGATATATGGTTACCAACCATTCATTACTAAGGGAAAGGTACCATGTCACCTGGTGTCATGGCAGCATCTAATAGGTAACCAATTTTAGTCTGGGGATAGAGGAAGAGGGAAGAGATCCTGGGAACTCAGAGATAGTAGGTAAAAGTGAGGAGAAAGGAGTTTTCCGGACAGAATAGCATGTGCAAAGGGGCTGAGGTTTCGAGATTTTTTTATTTTTATTTTTCTGAGACGGAGTTCTGCTCTTGTTGCCCGCTGGAGTGCAATGGCACCATCTCGGCTCACTGCCTCGCAGGTTCAAGCGATTCTCCTGCCTCAGCCTCCCGAGAAACTGGGATTACATGCGCCCGCCACCACACCCAGCTAATTTTTGTATTTTTAGTAGAGACGGGATTTCACCATGTTGGCCAGGCTGTTCTCCAACTCCTGACCTCAGGTGATACCCCACCTGGTCTCCCAAAGTGCTGGGATTACAGGTGTGAGCCACCACGCCTGCCCCAAGATATATTTTTAAAAGGTATGGATGAATGAGCACAGATGGTCAGGGCGTTGAAAGCGGGATTGAGAAATTTGTACTAAATCCTAAAAGCAGACCATTGAAGGGTTTTAATCAAGGGAGTGTCTGCTCAGATTTATGTTGTTTTCTTTTTTGTTTTTTTTGTTTTTAAATGGAGTCTCTGTCGCCAGCCTGGACTGCAGTGGCGCGATCTCAGCTCACTGCAACCTCTGCCTCCTGCATTCAAGTGATTCTCCTGCCTCAGCCTCCCAAGTAGCTGGGACTACAGGCGTGTGCCACCACGCCCAGCTAATTTTTGTATTTTTAGTAGAGACGGGGTTTCACCATGTTGGCCAGGCTGGCCTCGATCTCTTGACCTCATGGTCAGCCCGCCTCAGCCTCCCAAAGTGCTGGGATTACAGGCGTGAGCCACCGCACCTGGCCTATGTTGTTTTCTTTTTGAGTCTCACTCTGTCGTCCAAGCTGGAGTGCAGTGGCGCGATCTTGGCTCACTGCAACCTTCACTGCCCGAGTTCTCCTGCCTCAGCCTCCCGCGTAGCTGGGATTACAGGCCCGCGCCATCACACCCGGCTAATTTTTGTATTTTTAGTAGAGACGGGGTTTCACCATGTTGGACAGGCTGGTCTCGAGCTCCAGCCTCTCAGGTGACCCGCCCACCTCGGCCTCCTAAAGTGCTGGGATTACAGGCGTGAGCCAAGATTTGTGGTTTGAAAAATCAATTAAAGGAGTCTGCTGAGCCTATTTCAGGCACAATATAATAATCCGGTAGGAGGCTGGGCGCAGTGGTTTACGCCTGTAATCCCAGCACTCTGGGTGGCCGAGGCAGGTGGATCACGAGGTCAGAAGTTCAAGACCAGTCTGGCCAATGGTTAAACCCCGTCTCTACTACAAATACAAAATAAATTAGCCGGGCATGGTGGCGGGCGCCTGTAATCCCAGCTACTCAGGAGGCTGAGGCAGAGATTTGCTTCAATCTGGGTTGCAGTGAGCCCAGATCGCGCCACTGCACTTCAGCCTGGGCAACAGAGCGAGACTCCGTCTCGAAAATAAATAGGTAAGTAAATAAATAATAATCCGCTGGGAAATAACAAGGCCTTAAAGGGCTTTTTGTCCTACTACGGTCTCTGGGCTCTGTCACGACATTCCAGTTCTTTCAACAGATTGGTGTGATATAAGAGCTGAATGTTACTGAATGAATCGGACCCAATCAATCACGCAAAATTTGTCTCCCTGCAACTTTCTCTCCTCTCTCCTGTTCCCAGCTCCATCCCCGGGGAGCTTCCAGATCCAGCGCCCCCGGCCCTGCCTCGCACTCACACGAACACGTCCCCGTCCACGTCCCCTGCAGCCAGTAGGTCACGGGCCGGATGGAACGCCAGCCCACTGGCCGGAGCTTCCAGCACGATGTCTTCCGGAGTGTCCCGGATCCGGGTAGGGGCTTCTATGGAGTCTGGGTCGTCCTCGTCGCTCCCATCCTCAGCGGGCCTCTCCTCACAAGTGCGGTCCATGCTGACGACTGCGAGCCACGCCGCCGCAGGGCAGTCAGCCTCGGAACCACCCTCGGAACCAGTCCCAGGCACCGGAGGAGCAGCCTGGGACTCTGCTTCCGCCTCAGGAGGCGGGGCCGGAAGTGTCGCCGGGACGTTCTCCCTCTTACAGGAGAGGTCGGTTGGCCGGTGCTGGTGTGGGTGGAGCGCAGCGAAGGAACCGCGCTTGAGAGATCTGCTACTTCCTTGTCCGGCTGTGGCCCAGTTTGGCCTAGGTAAACTGTGCGACCGTCAATTCCCTCCCTAGTCACAACACGTAAAGTTGGGAACTGCGTGTAAGTTTTTACTCTCCTACTTCAGACAGGCTTAATGCCCTTGGGATAGGAGAGAGGGACGCTAGTCCTTCGTGGCTTGGTGAAACTCAAGATCAAGTCAAGCGACAGCCAGGGCTGTCAGGAAGCCGCAAAATCCCACGCTGCGCGATGACATACAGGAGTCTCGGACTGCAGGCAGCTCAAGCAGCTGCTATCCACGCCCCTAACATCTCTGTGGCCAGTTTGCTGTGCCAGTTCCTACAATTTGTCTACAGAAACTCAATGAGCTGGACAAGCAGTGCTCAGTTCCCAATAATTTTTTTTTGTTTTGTTTTGCTTTGTTTTAAGACAGGGTCTTGCTCTGTCGCGCAGGCTGGAGTGCAGTGGCACGATCACCTCTGGGCTCAAGCGATCCTCTGGAGTAGCTGAAACTACAGGCATGTGGTACCACGCTTTTTTTTTTTTTTTTTTTTTTTTTTTTTTGAGACAGAGTCTCGCCCTAGCTGGAGTGCAAATGACTCGATCTCGGCTCAGTGCAACCTCCTTCTCCCAGGTTCAAGCGATTTTCCTGCCTCAGCCTACCAAGTAGATGGGACTACAGGTGCATGCCACCACGCCCAGCTAATTTTTTGTATCTTTAGTAGAGATAGGGTTTCACCATGTTGGCCAGGGTGGTCTCAAACTCCTAACCTTGTGATTCGCCCGCCTCGGCCTCCCAAAGTGCTGGGACTACAGGTGTGAGCCACCGCGCCTGGCCAATTTTTGTATATTTTATAGAAACTTAACTCTCACTGTGTTGCCCAGCCTGGCCTTGAAGTCTTGACCTGTCTTCCCGCCTCAGCCTCCCAAAGTGCTAGGATTATAGGCGTGAGCCACTGCACCCAGCCTCTTCTTTTTTTAAATCAAGGTTTTGCTGTCACCCAGGCTGGGAATGCAGTGGTGTGATCATAGCTCACCACAGCCTTGAACTCTTCGGTTCGATCCTCCTGCATAGCTATAGGCTCACGAACTCCTGGCCTCAAGCGACTCTCCTGCTTTGGCCTCCCAAAGCACTGAGACTGTGGACATGAGTCATCGAGCCTGGCCTCAGAAACTGAATTTTAAACCAACAGTCAACCCCCAGGTCTTGCTTTTAGTGACTCTCCAGATGTCGTCTTCTGTGCCATGTCTCTGTGACCATTTTTAATAATTGGGACTGCTGCCTACATCCATGGAACCATGGTGTCATTTGTCTGAAATTAGCCATTCTAGGTGCTAGTGCAGCAAGGCCCAATTTCAGCCTCTTATGTGCAATGCACAATGCTGGCTTCCTCAAAAATACCTGTCCTACCAAGGTGAATACAGTCAAAGACAAGGCAATGGCTAAGGTGACTTTCTAGCTTTCTTGGATGTGGTGAGGCCACAAATCTTGGGCTCAGGGTAGACAGTGGCAGCCTGGCATCCAGCCAGGAAGCAGTAGTGACACCTAATGATGCGCACCAGACCAAAGTGCTGGTAAGGAGCAGAAAGGAAGAACAGGGAAAGGAATGGTGTGATTCAAAGGCCAACAGACTATTCTGGGGCTTGGCAAATGTTTCAGGGTGATGAAGGGCACCAAACCCTTCTGGCCTAGGATAGGAATTCCTGTACCTGCAGGGCCACACTATATCAGCTCTAAACCCGAAGCACTTCCCTAAGGTTACACCTTTAGCCAAGGAGGCAGTGATTTGTACTCAACATTAATAAAGCTCATAGGAAGACATAAACTCATAAAAGGTTTTGGTTCTCACCCATAAGTGATTTTCATTGGATGCCTTCATCCAGAGCCCAGTCCTTCACAGCCTGGGGATCAGATTAGCAGCCCATTAGGCTGACTGCAGGATCCAGGAAATCTTTGTCCAGGGACTAGGCCTGAAGATGGGCCTGAATGAGTCTTACATTTGAAACCAATCATCCTTACATTCCTCTATCCACCTCTTGCCCATCAGTGAGGATCATTATTCCCTTCTCTACTGGGCACACTGGCTAGAAAGCATCCTTCATGTCTAGCAATCTAGAACCACAGCTCAGGAAAGGACTGATGGCTTTCTGCATGTGATTCTATGTAACCAGTGGAATTAGTGTTCTTGGTGTTTCAAGGGCACTGGAGGGGGCATGCTCAACAGAGAAGGTAGCAAGTTAACCAATTTTAATGGAACCAAGTAATTACACAATAAAATTTTATATTCATCCACCAAAAAACATCTTGCAACCTTTGGAAATTGTATAAAGAAAACAGTGGGAAGCATATCCTTGTGGAGGGTCTCCGGTTGTAACTGGTGATTAGTATTTTGGTCTTTTGACTTCAACCCTGCAATGGAAGGAGAAATGGGTCAGCATAAGATCAATACACTAAGCAATTCCCACCAGTCCCCCAGAGGAAGAATAATGCCGCTCACCCATCAGCTTCCATCTTCTTCCTCTTCTCAATGATCTGCAAAAGGAACAGGATAGTCTATCACCAAGCTGCCCATCTAAGCTCACCTGAGGCCCAAGGCTGACCTCTCATTTCCATGGCTCTCCAGCCCCTTGCCTGTTCCTGAATCTGTAGGCTAATGTCTTCTCCCAGCTGAAACCCTCCCACCCAAGGGACCATCCTACTTACTGCACTAATCTTCTTCCACTGGCGATCAAGCTCTGCTTTGTCATTGGTTTCCTTGAAGCGCCTGGTTTTCCGCCCTTCAGACATTTTGATACCATACTGGAATGCAGCCCTGAAAAAAAGCACAGTTGGCAAAGAATGCTTCAGAGACTGCATAGCAGTGGCGAGGTTTTCCCAGGGTCCTGTGGGCAAAGAACTTAATTGGGAATATCTCAGCCAGACCATACCCTCTAACCTTATGTGCACTATTCCACCAAATCCCCACACCCCTCCTCACACCTTGCCCATATTCAGTACCGACTCACTTGGGCAAAGCCTCTTTGTTGTTCATATACTCGCTGTATTCTTCCTGGGTATCAAAGTCCCAACGGCCTAAGGGCCCCTTCTTGTTACCCTGTTGCAGGACAGAATGGGGGGACGGGGAAGGAAGAGATGTCAGGGGAAATGGAATTTCAGCCCTTGATTGAAGCCAGACTCTCCCATAATCCCAGGTTCCACAATTCATAAATCATACCCTGATATGTAATAATAAATGCCTATTACATACTATGTGACAGGCATTATTCTGTACACTAAATGCATTATCTCATTTAATTCTCATTAAAAAATCTATGAAGAGGGAACTACACTTCTCTCCATTTCCTGATGAGGAAATTGAGGCATAAACAGTAAAAGAACTTGGCAAGTTCACAAAACTAATAAATGGTAGAGGCAGGATTAAACAAGGCTCCAAGATTAAACTATGCTATTTCAATACAAAGAACTCAGGGGACGAATAGAGATTTCTTCACTATTAGTGGCATTAGTGGTTTTTTCTTTTTAATTTTGCTTAAGACTTAGAGGAAAACTTCAATCCCGGCTAGAATAAAATTTAGTTATTTTCCAAAGACTGCAAGTTTTTCTGCCCTTTCTACTTATGCATTGATGCTTGCTTACTGCCTACCATGGGAATCAAAGCGTGGCACTTTGCTATAGGAAATAAAAAATAGATTTTTGACCCTATGTCATTTGATCTTGTGCAAAGACTCTGAAATAGTTAAGCTGCTCATGACCCTCAATGCTGCTGTTTCTACTGCTGCAACTGGAGGAGGGTGGAGCCCAGTAAATGAGACAGATTTTTTAGGAGTGGGGAAGGAGATATATGTAAAAAAATATAATAATAATAACTACCCAGGCCGGGCGCGGTGGCTCAAGCCTGTAATCCCAGCACTTTGGGAGGCCGAGATGGGCGGATCACGAGGTCAGGAGATCAAGACCATCCTGGCTAACACGGTGAAACCCCGTCTCTACTAAGAAATACAAAAAATAGCCGGGCGAGGTGGCAGCGCCTGTAGTCCCAGCTACTCGGGAGGCTGAGGCCGGAGAATGGCGTGAACCCGGGAGGTGGAGCTTGCAGTGAGCTGAGATCCGGCCACTGCAATCCAGCCTGGGCTACAGAGCGAGACTCCGTCTCAAAAAAAATAATAATAATAATAATAATAATAATAACAACTACCCAAAGGTGCCCACCATCCTTCTAACTACATACCTGGTCCATTTTGCTATAATCCACCTCCTCATCACTGTCCACAGCCATGTCATCCATCCTAAGGAGAAGCAAGAGTTAAACAGTTAAACACCCTGACCCTATGCTTCATCTGGAAACCTACCCAACTAAGAGGCTATCTGCATAGGAATGACCACCCCCTTGACCTCCCACTCAAAGCCTAATAAAATAGTTCATCCAAGTAAGAAGTAGCCTTGGGCCGGGCGCGGTGGCTCACGCCTGTAATCCCAGCACTTTGGGAGGCCAAGGCGGGCGGATCACGAGGTCAGGAGATCGAGACCATCCTGGCTAACACGGTGAAACCCCGTCTCTACTAAAAATGCAAAAAATTAGCCGGGCGAGGCGGCGGGCGCCTGTAGTCCCAGCTACTCGGGAGGCTGAGGCAGGAGAATGGCGTGAACCCGGGAGGCGGAGCTTGCAGTGAGCCGAGATCGCGCCATTGCACTCCAGCCTGGGCGACTAAGCGAGACTCTGTCTCAAAAAAAAAAAAAAAAAAAAAAGTAGCCTTGGGCCAGGTGCAGTGGCTCACTCCTGTAATCCCCACACTTTCAGAGGCTGAGGCAGGCAGATTACTTGAGGTCAGGAGTTCAAGACCAGCCTGGCCAACATGGTGAAACTGCATCTCTACTAAAAATACAAAAACTAGCCAGGTGTGGTGATGCATGCCTATAATCCCAGCTACTTGGGAGGATGCAGCAGGAGAACTGCTTGAACCCGGGAGGTGGTGGTTGCAGTGAGCCGAGATTACGCCATTGCATTCCAGCCTGGGCAACAGAGTGAGACTCTGTCTCAAAAAAAAAGAAAAAAAAAAAAAAGTAGCCCTGGAACTTAGCAAATCAAATTTCCATTTCACCCCCAACTTGTTCCCCAATCATCCAGCCTCCTTCCTTAACCAGGTTTCACATACGTGGCTGGGTAGCACTCTGCATAACTGTTGGACATGCCAAAGAAATCTCCCAGCTGCTTTTTGTCTTCTGGTTTCTTCAGCATATGCTATGTTAAAGAAAACACTAGACAGGATTCCACCTATTGCTGCAAAGCTTCAGCGAGGAGGGACCAAGGGCTAGAAGCCCCAACATGAAAATTCTGAGAGGGCTGTGAGCTGTTACGGGTGCTCTAGGAAGGAACAAGGGATGGTTTCATTCTGTCAAAATTCAGCATAAAAGGGAAGGAGTGGGGCGGGGTAGGAGGGAGCAGGCAGGCAGAGGGGGTTGGAGTAAACAGATCAGTTCTCTGGAACCCAGGAACACATTAAAATAAAGGATATGATTCTGTGCCTTCCCAGCCAGTAGACCCAGCAAACTTTTCATTGATGGACTTGATCAACTCCTTGGCAGACCCAGGTCCTAGGAGAAAAAGAGAACTCTGCCCAGACCTTGAACTGAGGCTCTCACAACCTCCTCCCCACAACACACTTAAGAAACTTTTTTTTTTTTTTTGAGACAGAGTCTCGCTCTGTCGCCCAGGCTGGAGTGCAGTGGTACGATCTTCACTGACTGCAAGCTCCGCCTCCTGGGTTTACGCCATTCTCCTGCCTCATCCTTCCGTGTAGCTGGGACTACAGGCGTCCGCCACCACGCCCGGCTAATTTTTGTATTTTTAGTAGAGACGGGGTTTCACCGTGTTAGCCAAGATGGTCTTGATCTCCTGACCTCGTGATCCGCCCGTCTCGGCCCCCCCGTGCTGGGATTACAGGCGTGAGCCACCGCGCCCGGCCTAAGAAACATTTTTTAAGGCATAGAACCCGTTTGTCTGACAAAGTCTTAAACAAACTCCAATAAATAATGAGTTACTCTGGTTGAGATTAGGGTAGGGTATCCAGAACATTCCATACTTGACCTCTACCTCACCTCCTCAGAACCCCAGGGCCACAGGAATTATATCTAAGACCAAATATGCCCTGCCATGGCCCAGGAAGGTGGAGGGAACTCCACCTATTCCATAAAGCAAGACACGGTTCTTAGGAGAACCCAGAACCAGTAAGTCCCCAAATCCTACCGTTGCCAGCTCTGAGCCCTAGGTCAGACTCTCAGCCCAGGGGAAAGCAGGACTGCTAGAGCAACTGTGAGATGCTGTGGATACAACTCACCTTTGTCAACATCCATGGGCTGGAAAGAACACAAAATGTAAGGTTAGTGTTACCATGAGAGATTCGTACTCATCCCTCCCTCAAGTTTGAATCAATTCCTTACCCAACCTTGCTCACATTTCCAGAGAGGGGCAACTCCATCATCTGGTACTAAGGGCCCACATCTCACCTCATCATCTACTTTTGGCTTCTCAAAGTAGCTGTGTCTCTTCTTTTCCTCTTCTCTCTCCCGGTCCCGCTCTCGCTCTCGTTCTCGATCTCGTTCTCTCTCTCGCTCTCGGTCACGGTCTCTGTCTCTCTCCCGATCACGCTCCCGTTCCCGATATCTCTCCCGCTCCTTGTCCCGAGGTGTCTTGGTTGTGGAGGGTACGTAATCCCCAATGTCTTCAAAAATACTGGGAAAATGGAGATCACTAGCTGGCCAAATTCACACACACAGCTTCGCTTCCCCTGACCATTTCTCCAGATTCTCATGTCAATGCCTCCCTAAAACGCCAGATGCAAGAAATGCAGAGACCCCCTCCCTCTGATCAGATGCCAGGGGCTAGGATACATACTTCATGTCAGCCTCAGGAGGTTTCTTCTCTTCTAGCTTCCCTGAAATTTAAAGAGGGCAGTCAGGAACATACTCCTCAGTTAATTTCCACTGAACTTCACCATCCTCTCCAGCTCTTAATGCCCTTTTAAACATCTTCTGTTTAAAATGTGGGTCAAGACTGAGTGCGCTGGCTCACGCCTGTAATCCCAGCACTTCGGGAGGCTGAGGCGAATCTTCAACTTGGGGTCAGGAGTTCAAGACCAGCCTGGCTAATATGGTGAAACCCCATCTCTAATAAAAGTACAAAAAAATTAGCCAGGTGTGATGGCAGGCACCTGTAATCCCAGCTACTCAAGAGGCTGAGGCAAGAGAATTGCTTAAACCCAGGAGGCAGAGGTTGCAGCAAGTCAAGATGGCATCACTGCACTCCAGCCTAGGCAACAGAACGAGACTCATCTCAAAATAAATAAATAAATATAATAAAAATAAGGCCAGGAGCAGTGGCTCATGCCTGTAATCCCAGGACTCTGGGAGGCCGATGTGGGCAGATCACGAGGTCAGGAGTTCGAGGCCAGCCAGGCCAATATGGTGAAACCCCATCTCTACTAAAAATAAAAAAATTAGCCAGGCATGGCGACGCGTGCTTATAGTCCCAGCTACTTGGGAGGCTGAGGCAGAAGAGTCACTTGAACCCAGGAGGCAGAGGTTGCAGTGAGCCGAGATTACACCACTGTACTCCAGCCTGGGTGACAGAGCGAGACTCTGTCTCAAAAATAAATAAATAAAATAAAATAAAATGTGGGTCAAGTGTTAGAGCCTTTTTAGAATTTGTCTAGGTTTTCTGGTTTTCACCAAAATATATCTTTAAAAAAATAAATAAATAAATGGGACATAAGCTACCCACTCTCCATCCCTCATGCTTCAGACCTGACCATTGCTTCTTAGGTAGATTAAGGAGACAGAATCTGGCTGTAACTGTCTCCTTGCCAATGCTCCAGTACTCCCATTTTTCTCTGCTTCCCAGGAGCCTCTCAATATTCTGGAGATAGAAAGCTCCAGGAGACCTTGGTTTTACCACCAAATGCCCTCTGTAGGTAAGGTTTCTCTCTCTAACCCTCCAGGTACCTTTATCCTTCTTCTTAAGCTTCTTGTTACGGGTTCCCTGCCTCAGGTATGAAAGGATCTGGGTAAGCTTGCTAATGACAATGTCATTTGTGGTCAGTGTGGTCTGGGCCTGAAAATAGCAAGAAACAAGAATGTTAAACCACTGAGCAGGAATCTCTTCATTTATTCATTCATTCACTTAACAAACTAAAGACTGAATTACAATACAGTAGGTGAAGGGACAGAAAGGAAGTGCTGTGAAAGGATATTTCAGAGAGATAAAACAGCCCTGCACAAAAGTCCTGCATCAAAAGTGAATCAAGAACATTCAAGAAAGGAGTCTAGAACATTCTAGAAAGGCCAGATGTTGCAGAGGCTCACAGGTACGGTAAAGATTTTGCTCTTTATCCTAAGAATGAGATACCACTAAAAGCTGCTAAACTGTAGTGAGACAAAAATTTACATTTTATTTATTTATTTGGAGACAGTCTTACTCTGTCACCCAGGCTAGAATGCAGTGGCACAATCTTGGCTCACTGCAACCTCTACCTTCTGGGTTCAAGCAATTCTCATGCCTCAGCCTTCCGAGTAACCGGGATGACAGGCACATGCCCCCAGGCCTGGCTAATTTGTAGTAGAGATGGGGTTTTAGAATGTTGGCCCGGCTGGTCTTGAACTCCTAACCTCAAATGATCCTCACGCCTCAGCCTCCCAAAGTGCTGGGATTACAGGCGTGAGCCACTGCACCCAGCCAAACTGTATATTTTAGAAGGGTAGGGGAGGTAGGGGTAGTTAATAGGTAACAAAAAAGAATGAATGAATAAGGCCTACTATATGATAGCACAACAGGGTGACTATAGGCAGGAATAATTACACATTATAAAACAACTGAAAGAGTATAAATGGACTGTTTGTAACAAAAAAGATAAAATGTTTAAGGGGATGGATACCCCATTTTCCATGATATGATTATTATGCATTATATGCCTGTATCAAAACATCTCGTGTACCTCATAAATAAATATACCTACAATATACCCACAAAAATGTTTTTAAAAAATTCTTTTTAAAAGATGAATTATATGGCATGTGAAGAACACCTCAATAAAAAGATAAAATAACAAATCAGAGTGGAAGTGCAGAAACCAATTAAAGTGGAAGTGAAGTGCGGAAACCAATTAGAAGCCTTCCTAATAGTTCCAGAGGCCTGGTGCAGTGGCTCATGCCTGTAATCCCAGCACTTTGGGAGGCCAAAACGGATGGATCACTTACGGTGAGGAACCGCCTACTCAACATGGTAAAACCCAGTCTCTACTAAAAATAAAATTAGCCAGGTGTGGTGATGAATGCCTGTAGTCTCAGCTACTTGGAAGGCTGCGGCAGAATTGCTTGAACCTGGGAAGCAGAGGTTGCAGTGAGCCGAGATAGCACCACTGCACTCCATCCTGGGTGACAGAGTGAGAACTGGTCTCAAAAAAAAAAAATAGTAATAGTTCTAGCAAATGATTATAGCTTAGACTGGAATGTTATTGGTGAAGAAGTAGAAAAGTGAATGGATTCAGCTGAGATTTAAGAGGTAAAAGTGAACAGGACTTGGTGACACGGTGGGTGAGGGACATGGGGCAGAGGCCAGGCTGATTCCCAGGCTTGAGGCTCACACGATAGGCTCTTAGGATTCCATTCACTCACCTCCATGGTGGGGCAATCAGCCTTGCTGCGGATAAGAGTGGTGGGGATATCTGTGTCAGCATATTCATCATCCAGGTCTACCACATAGGCCATGCGGCCTGGCAGGAACAACTCATTCCGCTCATATGCTTTGCTCTTAAAAAGCATTCGGTAAACATTGCGGCCTACAATAAGAAGAGCAGCAAGTAGCCAAGATCTACAAGAACAGCTGTCACTTATGTGCTTACTCTGTGCTAGCCACCATGCCAAGTGCTATGCAAGCTTTGTTTCACTTAATCTTTACAACAGCCCTGTGAAGCGGACATCATTATCCTTTTTACCAATAAGAATACTATGGCTGAGATTTAAGTAATTTACCTAAAGTCATGTATCTACTAAGTAATGGAGCAAAGAATGGAACCAGGCAGTGTAACTCCAAAGCCTGGGCTCTTGTCCATTCTTCTACATTGCCTCTTCAAGGGCACTATGCACCTATATTGTATTAAGTCTTGAGGAAGAAGGATGAAGTTTAAGGTAATATTGATGATGATGGAAAAAACAGCTATACTACCTGCTCAATATGATAGGCATGTTATAGATTTCATTTTTCTTCATCCCTACAATAGTCATGTGGTAAATAATAACCCGAGTTGATGAACAAACAGAAAGCAAAGTCAGTTGCCTAACATCATACACTTAATGCGGTTTCATCATCAAGGTTTAAACTCAGGTCTCTCCGATTCCAAATTTTGAACTTTTAATCACTAACCATGTTACTTCTTTTAATTCATAAGCCCCAAACTGAAAAATCTTTCAATGTACCTGAGGAGACATAAATGACATATGAAATAATTAAGTCTATGTCTGAGTCCTATTAGAGTATTTTATGGGAGTTAGTTGTTTTGGGGCCAAGAAAGACTCCTACAGCTCTTTGGAAGGTCAAGGCAGGAGGATCACTTGAGCCCAGGAGTTTGAGACCGGCCTGGGCAATATACAGAGAGCCCCATCTCTGCAAAAAATAAAAATTAGCTAGGTATGGTGGCACATGCCTGTGGTGCCAGCTACACAAGAGGCTGAGTCCAGGAGGTCAAGGCTGCAGAGAGCCATGATCACACCACTGCACTCCAGCCTGGGCAATTAAGTGAAACCCTGTCTCAAAAAGAAAGAGAAAAGGAGCTTGGGGGAAAGGAGAAGCATATCCTTCCCAGAGCATTAAATTCCCTACATTTCACCTACAATGCAGAGTCACTAGTATAGAAACTGTACTCACCCAAACGTGTTTTAAATTCAATTTTATTTTCAGGATCCTCATCTTTCCTGAAAAGACAAAAAAGTTTTATTTTTGCCAAATGTGCTCCAACTTTAAGTCCCACCTTTCTAAACTCTCAACCCTTCTGTAATATTTACTTACTTGGTTTCTTTCTGGGGCTTTTCCATCAGTTCCTCTTCCTCTTTCTCTTTACTGGCAATCTCAGCTCGTACCTAACAGGAAAGCAAGCAGCGTTAGGACATTCAATCACTTTATATATTTATTGAACATCCACTACACCACACTGTACCAGGAACTAAGAATATATTAAACATGACAGATATTGTTCTTACCCTAATGGAGCTTACCGCGGATGAGACAGACAAATTAAACAATTTCAACAAAGTGCAATAATTGCTGTGGTAAGTGAAACAGAAGGGCTATGCAAAGGTACAGGAAGTGGGAGGTGAAGGGAGGCACTTAACCACACCTGGGTGATCAGGGAAGGCTTCTCCAAGGAAATAAAATTTGGCCTGATACTTGAAGGATAAGTAGCAATCAGCTTTTCAGAGGGCCCACCTTTAGCCCTTCTTCTACTCAGTCTGAACTCTCAGGAATCTCCCTCCTCATCTTGCCAGACCCATACAAGAGCATTCAGCACGATAGTATGACTCCCCACCTGACCACCAGAACTCACCTTTTGAAGCAGAGCAAAATCCAAGCCTTTTACCAAATGGGTGTGTTCCATGTCACCACCCAAGAATTTGGACTCCTGGATCAACTGTCTTCTCTTCTCTGCAGCTGATTTGTCCCTGTATAATGAAAGAGGCCACATAAGAACAGTATTGGCCAGGCATGGTGGCTCACGCCTGTAATCCCAGCACTTTGGGAGGTCAAGGCGGGCAGATCACAAGGTCAGGAGTTTGAGACCAGCCTGGCCGAAATGGTGAAACCCTGTCTCTACTAAAAATACAAAACTTAGCCGGGCATGGTGGTGGGCGTCTGTAGTCCAGCCGGCTACTTGGGTGGCTGAGGCAAGAGAATCGCCTGAACGTGGGAGGTGGAAGCTGCAGTGAGTTGAGATCGCGCCACTGCACTCCAGCCTGGGCAACAAGAGCAAGACTCCATCTCCCAAAAATAAAAATAAAAAAGTGAGGGGGGGCAGGTGCAGAGGCTCACACCTGGAATCCCAGCACTTTGGGAGGCCGAAGCGGGGGGATCACAAGGTCAGGAGATCGAGACCAGCCTGGCTAATACGGTGAAACCTTGTCTCTACTAAAAATACAAAAAATTAGCCAGGCGTGGTGGCAGGCGCCTGTAGTCCCACCTACTCGGAAGACTGAGGCAGGAGAATGGCATGAACCTGGGAGGCGGAGCTTGCAGTGAGCCGAGATCGCATCACTGCACTCCAGCCTGGGTGACAAAGCAAGACTCCACCTCAAAAAAAAAAAAAAAAAAAAAGAACAGTCATTTGTGGGTAGCAAGTGCTTCCAAAATCGCTTATTGTAGGCTACAGGGCAGGAAAGTAAGAGGAAGAGTTCACATTGTATTTGCATACTCTGGCATGCTGAGGGAACCATGCCCTGGTCCCTCAGTACTCACGCCTCAGCAGTGGGGCCAACAGCCCTGTAGTTAGCTGTGGTGCTGATAAGCTCGGTTTCTTCATAATCTTTGTTCACTCCATCTCTACGTTCCTTGGCACGATCCCGGTACTTCTCTGCTAGCTCTCTCTCTCTCTCAATTTCTTGTTGGCGTAGCTTGGCATAATAACTGTGACCAGAGAAAGGCAAATGTGTAAGGTTCATCAGCTGCTACCTCAAGGTCAACAGAACTGTTCCTGCTTGCTTCCCTACATCTCCATCCTACTCTCTATGGAGAAAAGCTCATGTCTGTCCTGATAGAACTGCTGGCCACCTCTTCATAGTTACTCAAAAATCAGAACTATGCCTTCTTCCAGTTTATATACTTTTCCAGTGGCAACTTGGGACACCCCATCTGTCACTTCAGAACTTTTTAATACCACCCAACTCTACTAATTCTCTACAGATATAAGACTTTTCCACACAAAAATCGAAAATCTTCTGAATTTTTACCACCTTCTAATTTCAGCTGAAAAGAACGCATTATTTGCTGGTCCACCCTCAGAATAAAGGAAAAGCCAAGTACCAAGTCCAGAAACTTTTGTATCACGTAAATAACGATGATGATATAATAATGATGATGGCAGTCAAGATTTATTGGGTGGTTACCATATGCCAGGCATTGGTGCTAAATGCCTACATGTACTTTCACAGCTGATCCTCATGACATCCTGATAAAAGTTATTATTGCTACTATATCTCCATTCTATCCATGGATTAGAGAGGCTAAGCAAATGCCTAGGTTATCCACCAAGAAACTAGTGAAGATGAGATTAAAATATAGATAGGCCTATTCCAAAGCCCTCTATTGCCCTCTAAGTATCACTATGCTTCATTAAGAAAATAGAGAGCCTCAAGACAAAATCTTAGTTTCTGGCCTCACAATTAGCCCCTACTTCTTTCCCCTAAACACTGTCTATCCTAAAATCTAAAACCTTTCACCCTTCCTTCACCTTTTCTTTTTCCTCCTTCGTGCAGCTGGGTCTTCATCCTCATTGTACTCCCTTGGCATCCTAGAACAGACGAGAAATTCACTGATAGCAAAATATTGCCACAGCCCCAGAAACCCCAAGAAGTCTCCTTGAGGATTTTTAGAAAGACTTAGAATACTGACCAAAGTAACAGTTTCAATCAAGCAGAAATCCATATCAGTATTTGTAGGTGGGCAGTTCTCAAACTTTAGAGAGCAGCATAAATACCTGAGGGACTATTAAAAGTCATTCTACTTCAGTAGAAATAAATAGGAAGGAGCAAGAAAAAAGCTGGGAGACAGGCTGGATCACGGAAAGACTTACTCATGGTGACGTGACTTAGAAGGTGGTGCAGAGGTAGGTGCAGCCCTGGGGGTCATGAGAAGTTTCCTGAAGTCTTCATTGGTGAGTTTTGATCTAGAAGGAAAGGCAAAGATTTTAAATATTAGGACTCAGTAAGAAATGAAAAAGGAACACGTAAAAATCATGATTAAATTAACAGAAATCAGGGAAATACAAATCAAAACAAAGATAGGACACTTTTTTTTTTTTGAGATGGAGTCTCGCTCTGTCACCCATATTGGCCAGGCTGGTCTTGAACTCCTGACCTTATGATCCGCCCACCTTGGCCTCCCAAAGTGCTGGGATTATAGGGATGAGCCACAGCACCCAGCTTTTTTTTTTTTTTTTTTTTTTTTTTTAAAGACAGAGTCTCCCTCTGCTGCCCTGGCTGGAGTGCAGTGGCATGATCTCAGCCCACTACAACCTCTGCCTTCTGGTTCAAGTGATTCTCCTGCCTCAGCCTCACAAGTAGCTGGGATTACAGGTGCCTGCCAACACACCCAGCTAATTTTTGTATTTTTATTAGAGGTGGGGTTTCACCATGTTGGCCAGGCTGGTCTCAAACTCCTGACCTCAGGTGATCTGCCCACCTCGGCCTCCCAAAGTGCTGGGATTATAGGTGTGAGCCATCGCGCCTGACCAGATATGCCACTTTTAATGCATCAGAGTGTTAACTACTAAAAAGTTTGATAAATCAAGTGTGAGTGAGAATTTGGGAGGGGGATACTCTCATATAATGCTGATGAGAATGTAAACCAGTATAACCAATTTGGAGGGCAATTTCGCAGTATTTGTTAAAATTTAAGAATATATCTCCTACAAGTCAGCAACTCCATTTATTTATATTTAGCCAGGCCAATTACTGACATATGTATATAAGAAGGCCTGTAAAGGAAATTCAACTATAGCCTTGAAAATAATCAGTCTGGCCGGGTGCAGTGGCTCACGCCTATAATCCCCGCACTTTGGGAGGCTGAGGTGAGAGGATCACCTGAGGTCAGGAGTTCGAGACCAGCATGGCCAATATGGTGAAATCCCGTCTCTACTAAAAATACAAAAAAATTAGCTGGGCATGGTGGTGGGCGCCTGTAATCCTAGCTACAAGGAGAATCGCTTGAACCTGGGAGGCGGAGGTTGCAGTGAGCCAAGATCAAGGTATTACACTCCAGCCTGGGCAAAAACAGCAAGACTCTGTCTCAAAAAAATAAAAAAAAGAAAAGAATCAGTCTGAAACAGACTAAGTGTTTATTAGCTGGAGACTAACTAAACCATGATGGTGTTTCCCAAAGAGGGAAAGACAGCACTAATGGTACAAGAGATTATTTTAATTGGTACACTGACAAAGACTGACTCCTCTCTTGATCAAATTAAAGTCAGACTCCTTTGAAGCTCTCTTCTGACTAGGGCTCTTCCTTGGCCTGCTGACCTCGGTTTTAAAAAGGAATTCTAAGTCAGTTCACAGAAAGTTTTCCCACTTTTGATATCCAACTCAGCTCCTCTTCTCCCACCCTTGATATCTAAGCAAGTTCCTCTTCCCCTCAAGGAAGACTTTATTGAAGACTATTGTAACAGGAGTCAAGATCATTGTAATAGAGACTGAACTTAATTCCAAATACAACAGGGATAAGTGAGAATTTATAGAAAATTACTAAAAGCAACTTGGTTAGGTATGGGGGTGGAGCAGGGGTTTATTTCCTTGCTAAAACTGTGCTCAGCAGGCCAAGGATGAATCCCGCTGAAAAATAGGACTCTTTGGGGAACCTGACTAAAGTTTAGCCAAGACGGAATGCTTGTCACTGCTATGAAAGATAATCTCAGAAACACTGAGCAGGGTTTAAAAAGAAGCAAGTTGCAAAAATGATATATACAGCCTAGTATCATTTAACTCAAATATTTTAAGTCACAAAGCAATGTTGTGTTTTCCTCAGATATGCATGTATGCATATAAATGCATTTAAAAAAAGAGTAGGAGGGTCAGGCGCGGTGGCTCACGCCTGTAATCCCAGCACTTTGGGCGGCTGAGGCAGGCAGATCATTTGAGGTCAGGAGTTCGAGACCAGCCTGGCCAACATGGCGAAACCCTGTCTCTACTAATAAGACAAAAATTAGGCAAGCATGGTGGTGCACACCTGTAATCCCAGCTTCTGGGGAAACTGAGGCAGAACTGCTTGAGCCCGGGAGGCAAAGGTTGCAGTGAGCAGAAATAGTGCCATTGAACTCCAGTCTGGGCAACAGGAGGAAAAGATACACAAAAAAAGGTAACTGTGGTTACTTCTAAGAAAAGGACTGAGGCTGGGCATGGTGGCTCATGCCTGCAATCCCAGCACTTTGGGAGACCGAGGCGGGTGGATCACTTCAGGCCAGGAGTTCAAGACCAGCCTGACAAACATAGTGAAACCCTGTCTCTACTAAAAATACAAAAAAAAAAAAAGAAGAATCAGTGTGTGGTGGCATATGCCTGTAGTCCCAGCTACTTGGGAGGCTGAGGCAGGAGAATCACTTGAACTCAGAAGGCGGAGGTTGCAGTGAGCCGAGACTGCATCACTCCACTCCAGCCTGGGCAATAGAGTGAGACTCCGTCTCAAAAAAAAAAAAAAAAATGGACTGGAATGGGGGACATTATCAAAGATGATTTTACCAAACATGAATTGGGGATGTTATCAAAGATGGGCCGGGCACGGTGGCTCATGCCTGTAATCCCACCACTTTGGGAGGCAGAGGCAGATGGATCACCTGAGGTCGGGATTTCAAGACCAGCCTGATCAACATGGAGAAACCCCATCTCTACTAAAAATACAAAATTAGCCGGGCGTGGTGGAACATGCCTGTAATCCCAGCTACTCGGGAGGCTAAGGCAGGAGAATTGCTTGAACCCGGGAGGCGGAGGTTGTGGTGAGCTGAGATCGCGCCATTGCATTCCAGCCTGAGCAACAAGAGCGAAACTCAGTCTCAAAAAAAAAACAAAAAAAGATTTTACCCTTATTTCCTATGTTTTAATTTTCTATCGGAAGAAGTAATTCCTATATAATGTGTAATTACACAACACGTATTTTTTAAAAAAACAAAAAATTTAACACCTTTCCTGCAGGAATTTCCCTTCTAATACCCTTATGCACTTGGCCTGATCCAATTAAGGCTCACAGAGATAAAGGGCCAGCGGGTATAATTTTTGACCATCCTTGATGACAAGACATTCAGAATTCTTTGACCATCACCACCACCTCTCTATTCATCGCCCAACTCATTTCCATGGTCCTAGCACAAAATACTCACTGGTGGAAGGAGTGAGGATCATCCACATCGTGGCCATCGGGCGCCAAAGGGTTGGAGAACGGCTCACCTGACAAAAAGAATTGACGTTAATCTAATCAGGCTCTTATGTGTCAGTTCCTATGCAAAAATTTGAGATATAGTAGTGAACAATACAGAACAAAAGAAAGAACAGCGGCAGTGTCAACACAATGTAATAAGTGCTGAAATGGGAAACTACAAGAAGCTGTGGGAGAACAAAGCAAAGGACCCTAATCCTGTGCTGGAAGATCAGAGAAGACTTCCGGAAAATCACGTCTAAAATACTACATAAAAGATGAATACGCGCAACCCAGATTAAGTATGGGGACAATACTGGGGGAAAGCGATCCACAGACAAAAGCTGCCCATCATCACTTGGAGTAGGAATGAGGACTGGGGCCGGAGTTTGGAGCTGTCGGCTTCATCTACGACCCTACCGCTTCGCCGGGCTCAAGCGTCACACATACACACACACACCCGGCTTAAGTTCAGAAGCTACAATAATGCGCCAAATGCCCCAAGTGCCATGGGGAAGAAATAAAGGATGGCCTCAGCCTTACTATCTCGCTCTGGCATTTTGTTATCGTTGTTTCGCTGTCACCAAAAATCAAGTCTCCAACAGCAACACCACAGCGACAAGCCCTTTCCCACAGTGCACCTCAGAATCAACCCATACTGCTTTGCGTTCGTAGCCTTTCCGCTTCCTGTTTTTCCCTCTGACCAACCCCGAGCGCAAAGAAATTGACCTCGCAGCGGTCCTACAATACTTTTATATCATTGGCCAAGCTTTACCCCGCCCCTGCGTCATCTGGCCTAAGGCCTAGGCTGAAGGGTCCGCGATTGGTCAGACCGAAGAACTTAGCCCGAAGACCTGGAACTGGGGACTTCGGTATTAGCCAAGATGGCGGCGGCCGCAGCGAGTCGAGGAATCGGGGCAAAGCTGGGCCTGCGTGAGATTCGCATCCACTTATGTCAGCGCTCGCCCGGCAGCCAGGGCGTCAGGTGAGGCAAGGCGTGGTGAGGCAGGCGGGCTTCGGGACGCCGGGGTCACGACCTCGACCTCCCTGAAGTTGAGGGAAGCCGGCGCCCACAGCACGCGCGGCGCTCTCTCCGGCCCCGCAGGGACTTCATTGAGAAACGCTATGTGGAGCTAAAGAAGGCGAATCCCGACCTACCCATCCTAATCCGCGAATGCTCCGATGTGCAGCCCAAGCTCTGGGCCCGCTACGGTAAGTGCGGGACGCCAGGAGCCTGGGGCTCCGGTAGGGGAACAAGGGTTTGAGAAGGGACTGCCCAAGGTCATGCAGAAACCCGTGGAGAAACTGGAACTCGGACTTTAGCCTTGCTATTGATCTTGTTTCCATGAATAAATTTATATTCGCAGGGTTATATGATGCGTTGTAATTCGGGCAACGTAAGTATGGAGGCTGACCGAATTCTGCGTAGGGATCAGGAACTGACGTTTTTGTAGTTAAAAATGGGCTTCAGATAGGAGAGAAGCTAGTCAGTATAGTTTCTCCAAATAACGTGTAGCCAGTGTCAGTCCAGGTAGTATGTGAGGATCTCAGTAATTTGGAGCACGCAGAGCTGGGTCCTGTGCCGAGTGCTTCCCTGCCTAACTCATTTAACCTTCATTAGTTAGGAGGAAGCGTGTTCTTCTTTTCTCATTGTAGAGATTAGAAAATGGAATCAAAACTTTGTGGAACATATCTAAAGTGTTGCAACTAGGGTATAACAGGCTTGGGCCTTTACATTTGTTCCCCTTTCCTAGAATGCACTTACCCCTCTAAGACTGGCATGGCAGTGTATTGCAAAATGAAATTTTCCTATTATGTTGCCTAACACATTGTAGGTATACAATAAATATTTATACATACTGAATAACAGGATTTTAATCACAGCTTTTAACTATATGGTGCCCTGGGAATGTCAGGAGGAGGTGGAGGAGAGTGACCACCTTAAGCAGATTGGTTCTCACAGTAGACATCTGTGAGACACAGTAGACATTAGACATGCACTAATCATTGGAGGAGGAAAAAAGCTTCTCCTTCCAAAAGCCAGTAGACTACAGGAGGAGAGAGACACGAGTAACTTTGGTGTATTGTGCTGGGTATTATGTTAGATAGCCTATGGGAGCCTAGAGAATGGGTACCCAGCCGGGTGCGGTGGCTCATGCCTGTAATCCCAGCACTCTGGGAGGCTGAAGCAGGTGAATCACCTGAGGTCAGGAGTTCGAGACCAGCCTGGCCAATATGGTAAAACCCCGTCTCTATTAAAAATACAAAAATTAGCCGGGTGTGGTGGTGGGTGCCTGTAATCCCAGCTACTCAGGAGGCTGAGGCAGGAGAATTGCTTGAACCCAGGAGGTGGAGGTTGCAGTGAGTGGAGATCGCGCCCCTACACTCCTGCCTGAGTGACAGAGCGAGACTCCATCTCAAAAAAAAAAAAAAAAAAAAAAAGGGCACCTAGCCAAGGTATTGCATCAATACATTGCTCACAGTAGTTAGTAATAAATGCCTACAGTATCCCTGAAACAACCCATTGTGGCCATCCAGAATCAGCCAAAATTCTATTTGGACTTGGGCTTCCTAGATGTGTTTGAGACCTATTGTATTAATTCTAGGCATACCAAATATATTTTGATCATATCTCTTTAATACTCTTCCCATCTTAACAAAACTGTAAGATAAAGACAAGATCTTTTATTTTACTTCAGTGGCCTCCACAGTGTAGAATAAATAAAGACACCTCGCTCTTTCTCCTCAGCATTTGGCCAAGAGAAGAATGTCCCTTTGAACAACTTCAGTGCTGATCAGGTAACCAGAGCCCTGGAGAACGTGCTAAGTGGTAAAGCCTGAAGCCTCCACTGAGGATTAAGAGCAACAGCCCCAGAGCCTGGGCTCTGCTGGACTTAGTATAATGTGAAAAAAATGTGTTCCCTATTCCTCATAAAGCTTGTGCTGTAAAATACTTTCTCAGGGTGTTCTTGTCCTCATCTACCCTCTACCCCTTACTGTGTAACCACTGAGGCAAAGTAGCTTAATATAAAAATAAAACTTTATTCTGTCTCATCAAAAGCTACCAGCTGCTGAAGCAAAAATGAAGGGTGGGGGGCAGGGATTCTAGGGCCCCAGAATAAGTAGACCAAACTGAGTCCCTTTTGGTCCTTCTGCCTAGATAGTGCTGAGTGAAAGAGGAGGAGCTGGGACCCAAAGGTCTTGGCTTAGGTATGGGAGCAGAGAACATGAGACATCATTATGGTCCTAAATCTCCAAAGGCTCTGCTGTCTCCAAAGGCTCTACTGGACAAAGAAGCTTGATGTTAAGAGAGAGGGGAATGAGTGACATTGAGAAACGAGATCACCCTTGAAGAGCTGTCTGCCGGAGAGCATACACACGATCCTGGAGCTGGGCCTCTTCCTGATGCCTTTCCAGGGCCTGCAGCCCTGACTGCTGCAGGAAGACTTGAACAGCCTAGGGGCAGGGAAGAAAATTCAGCATACCTCATCTGTGTCCTAAGACTCAATTCCCACAGCCTCATGGGTCAGCCCACTTTAGAGGGTGCATTCCCCCACAAAAGGATGAAGGTTCTGACATGGAACCTATATAGGTTAGCCAGGCCCAGAGAACTATAGTTAGGACTGGACTGGAAGGGAGCTACTGTGTGGCTTCAGAACAGGGGTGACTGAGGATGTGGGCCAGAAACCTATACCTCTGGCTGATACAGGAACAGCAGATGCAGCAGCTCCAAACTCTGGCCTACTACTTCAGTGTCAGAAAAGGCTAGTGTGTGCAGTAAGGTGGGAAGCAGGGGCCCTGGCCACAGCCGCTGGCAGTAAGCAGGACCCTTCTCTGCAACATTGCACAAAACTGTGAGCACCTGCAGATAGATACATATATAGTCTACAAAGAATGAAACAAAGATCATAACAATAGCTAAAATATATGACATGGTGGCCACATGCCCAGGCACCATGCCAAGCTCTTCTACATGCATGTTCTCATACTCCTACAACTACCCTATGATGCAAGATTATCCCCAATTATAAGTGAGGAGGCTGAAGCTTAAGGTGGTTAGGTGATTTGTCCAAGGATAAATAATCCAGTTTAAGGGACACATACCTAGACTGGTTGGGCCCTGAGGCCACACACCACCACCTGCTGGCTCTCAACTAAGGGTACATCTGAGGGCTCAGAACTGCTGTCCCATACAATCCGACTACCATATCTTGGATTCAAGTGACCCCAATACATACCATTATGCTCACCACATTAGATACTGGCAACAGCTGCAAGAGGGGCTCAATCAGATCCAGGGAGAGCAAGGAGGTACAGAAACTAGGACTGTTTGCTGGAAGAGAAGTACCAGGGTGAAAAACTGCTTTCCCCCACCACCCCTGCCAATACTACCCACCTCAGCCTAGGCCATGGGGAAATATCCCCATTATCCAAATGTCCAGGCCTGGGCAGACTATGGTGCGTACCAGTGAGGTTGTTGAGGAGCCAGAGGCCCTCAGGGAGTAGACTGGGCTGTTTCTGGAAAAAGAACTGCAGAAGGATAAATAAGGCTGCCACAACACGCTCATCTCTGAGCTGCATTTGCCCTCCCACAGTCTCCACTGCTGCCTCAGTTAGCAGGTTGCTTAGACATCGAAGCACGGGGCATGCCAGCTGCAAAGACATATTGGGGGGTCAGGTGTAAGAAGGAAGAGGTTACCTGCATTCTGGAGTATCAGGAAACATCTCCCAGAATTTCACCTGACCTCTTCACCTACCAGCTCCAGTCCTGCATCCTCAGTTCTCTGGACAGCCCCAGCCAAGTCCAACAGCAGCAACCCCAGAGTAGACAGAGCCCCATGGCCAATGAGCAGAGGATTGCTGATCTGGCTGGGAAACAGGAAGCAAGCAGTCACTATGTATATAGTCAATTCCACCTTTAAGAAGTGAAGCGGTTCGGCGTTGTGGCTCATGCCTGTAAATCCCAGCACTTTGGGAGGCCGAGGCGGATCATCTGAGGTCAGGAGTTCGAGACCAGCCTGGCCAACATGGCGAAACCCTGTCTCTATTAGAAATACAAAAATTAGCCAGGCATGGTGGCACGCATCTATAGTCCCAGCTACTCAGGAGGCTGAGGCAGGAGAATCGCTTGAACCCGGGAGGCAGAGGTTGCGGTGAGCTGAGATTGCACCACTGCACTCCATCCAGCCTGGGTGACAGAGCAAGACTCTGTCTCAAAAAAAAAAAAAGAAACAGCTAAGGTCTGTGGGTCTCCTGGGCTCCAAAAAGAGAGGAGAGTGGAGGGAGGAAAACTCACTGTAGCAATTCCAGACCCAAGTTCAAAGAGTTGAATGTCATGAAAGGGAGCCCCAGGGAAGATCTGTGGTACTTTCCCAATTGCCCCATGTTACCTGCAGATGATGTAATGAAGGCACCAGGCAAACTCCACAGCGACCCCAGGGTTCAGCTTTGGGCCAGGTTGCAACATTTGTAGCATGTGCTGAGGGAGAGTGGAGGCCAAGATGGAGCTGCTGGCAGAAGCAGGGCTGTGAGTAGGAACCACGAAGATGCCAGTGGCTCTTACCAAACCCTGATAGCAGGTAGGAAAGTGTCCAGACCCAAAGCCCTGCCCATATGGGAAAGTGTCCAAACCCAAAGCCCTTCCTAGCCAGACATATGAAGTTAAAATATGCAACAGCTTTGGAAATCATTCAGGCATCCAGGAGCTATACTACTACTGAGTGGGTCACCTCTGGCTGCACATCTAAAGACAATTTTACTCACGGAATGATCTTCTCTGGAGCTTCCTTAGCCTGTAGAAGCTGGGACAAGGCATATCCAAGAGCTTCCAGCACAGCCACATGGGGGGACTGAAAGTAGACAGGGTAAGGATCTGACTGGAAGCTGGGTCATAAGGTCTTCAGAGACTTTCAGCCCCTTGGCACAGAGCAGAAGCTGCAGCTACCTAACCAAAGTAGATGGAGCATGTGGGAAGGAGCAAAGGAAGGGTTGCCCAGGGAGGAAGAAAGGAGTCACCTGAATGCAGGCAGCCAAGGCTGGAACAATGCCCTGTGGCAGGAGCTGCCTTCTCACAGCCTCACTCTCCACGATCAGGTTACCCAGTGTATACAGACACAGCTCCTGAGAACAGGCAACAAAAGCACTGGGCTTGGCCTGTTTCATGCCAGGCTGAGTGTGGGGAGATGGGGAGGGGAGGTGATGGGGACACTGGAGCAGCTATCCTTGATGCTCACAAGAGGGTGGGGAGATGATGGGTGTAGGCATGGCTGTAGGCATAAGGGCAAATATGTTTTCTTCCTCCTACTTGCCAGCTCAAACTGGTCCCCAAAGCACAATTTTAAAATCTAAACCAAGAACAAGATAGGAAGGGACAGGGCTTACTATGAAGTCTGAGCTGTGACCGGAGAGGTAGGTGAGGAGGTAGGAAGTAGCTGGCAGGCAGGCCTCAGCAATGGTGGACTGCTCAGAGTGAGAAAGCTCATGCAGGCACCGAGCCGCCTCAAGCTGCAGCAGAGCCTGGTTGCTGGTCAGGAGCCCGACCAGGGTCCGCATGCTGCCCTCCAGCCTACGTGAATGAGTACCAGAGCCCTGCTTAGCTTGTGGCCCATCCCTCAGAGCCCCAGCTCCCCCCTCCCCCACACCACCCACACTGACTGGATGAAGGTTTGCTGCGTTTCAGGGTGCTGCAAGCCTCGACGAAGGCTAACCAGAGCCCCCTCTCTCTCCTTTTCTTCTGTACCCCGCTGGGCTTGCCGCAGGAACTGCTGCACCTGGAGTTCAGGGCAGGGAAAGGAGAACACATAGTTCCCAGAAAGCAAGTTCTAAGTTTCTCTCTGCCCACTTCACCTGTGAGCCTTCCAATATCATACCACCTCCAGAACTTGTCATTCACACTAATGCAACTAATAAGCATCTACCTTGCAGTGGAGTGGACAGAGAATCAGAACTGAGTTCTAATACCATACCTGCCACTCACTCCACATGGGACCTGAACCTAAGTTTCCTCACCTGAAAATGAGAATAACAATATCTACCCTGCCTTCATACAAGGTTCTTTCAAGGATATTTAAACCTCTCAGCCTGGCAAAACCTACTCCTCCAGCCATTCTCCCCATGCAACCTACACTCTAACAACAACTAGCACAACATTAGCCTTTTTTTTTTTTTTTTTTTTTTTTAACACTTCCGAGCTTTTGCACATGCTATTCCTTCTGCCTGGATACCCTCTCCAGCTTCCCACTCTTTTCAGATTTCTGCTCCTCATTCCCTCTGGGAAGTTAGCTCTTTTTGAGAGACTTAGGAGTTTCTTTTGTTCCTCATGTTTCCTTCCCTTATGACATGTCTTCTTCACTGGGCTGTGAGCACCTCAAAGAAAGGGACTTCATCTTTATGTACCTCAGTGACCAGCACAGTGTCCTGGCATAAAGTAAGCACACAATGGAATAGTACAACCTAGAAATAAGTTGACAAAATATATGTCAACATAGTATGTACGATAAACTATGTATGTAAACATAATACAAATATAGGGGATACTCAATGCTTGCTGAATAAATCCTTTCATTCACTCATTCAATAAATACTAAGCACTTAACTATATGCCAGATAATGTGCAGGCAACCGGGTTTTCAATGATAACAAATAACACAGGATCTAGGTTTTCCTGCAATTAAAGTCTAGTTGGAGAAAGAACAATAAACAAGCCATTAGATAATGATTAATATTTTACAAGAAACAAGTAGGTGGCCGGGCACAGTGGCTCACGCCTGTAATCCCAGCACTTTGGGAGGCCGAAGCGGGTGGATCACGAGTTCAGGTGTTCGAGACCAGCCTGACAAACATGGTGAAACCCCGCCTCTACTAAAAATACAAAAATTAGCCGGGCATGGTGGCGCACGCCTGTAATCCCAGCTACTCAGGAGGCTGAGGCAGGAGAATCGCTTGGACCCGGGAGGCGGATGTTGCAGTGAGCCGAGATCATGCCACTGCACTCCAGCCTGGCGACACAGCGAGACTCTGTCTCAAAAAAACAAAACAAAACAAAAAAAAGGTTCTCAAGACAGAATACCAAAAGAAACCCACATCAGACGTAGCGAATGCCAAGGGCTTGAGACACAAGGGTCCGATATATCGTTGCAGGAACTGAAAAGGGGACAGTGGCTAGGATGAGAAAACTGATAAAATTAGAGTTAGGAAGAGGCTAGACCATGCTATGATTTGCAGGACACAGGAAAGATTTTGGTCTCCATGTGTTTTTAAAGGACGTATTGACGGCGACAAGCATAGATGCAGGGTGACCTTTTAGGAGACTGCAGTAGTATCCAGAGAGGTAGTGGTGGCAGCTTCGATGGTGAAGCATGTAAAGACTCCAAAGCTCTTCAGGAGGTAAACAACTAGGACTTGATGATGGACTGATATGGGGTTGAGGGTCAAAGAGTTGTGCAGGATGATTCCCCTGTTTCTGGCTTGACCCACTGGATGCATGGAAGTGTAGAGTGGATTGCGTTCAGGTTTGGGGCAGACCTCGAGTACTCCCGGGAGTCTGGCGCCAGTGGCGTGGACTCCAGCGCACCCTGCCTTGCCCCCTCACCTCGGCCTCCCCGAGGATCGCAGCCACACATCCCTCTCCAGCTTCCTCTGGGGCGTCTTCTCTCAGCAGCCTCTTGCTGACCAGCTGCTGCTCCCTCCGCGCCTTCCGCAGTGCTGGGGGCAGAGGAGCGGGCTGAGCGTGGGAAGGACGACCGGAACCCAGATCCCGCGGCTCCAAGCCTGAAGTCTCAACCTATCTCCGATCGCTATATGCCCCCGCGCTCCCTCGGCCGCCCACACCTGCCTCCTGCTCCCGCCGGCGGCGCCGTAGCTCCTCCACCCCGCAGACTGTGGGCCTAAGGTGGCCCCGCCGTCGGCTCCACATGGTAGAGCAGGAGGAGGAACGCCGCAGGAAACAGCCGCCACAACGCTCCCAGGGGCGTAGACGATAGCACCGACTGCGCAGACTCAGCACAGGGAAGGACCAGGCGGGGAAGGCGCCAGGAGCGGGGTGGGTGCTGGGTGAGGGCGGGGCTCGGCGAGCGGACGCTGCGCGGGGACGGTGGGCGGGGTGAGGGCTAGAGACGCTGCACCACCAGACCAGAGCCAGAGGCGGCGCTCCGCCTCTGATTGATTTGTCTTATCAATTTTAGGAAAAGAAGTCACTCATCCCTTACCTCAAGTGCCCCAAGCCAGCGGTGTCACAATCTACTCAGCAAACACAACTTCCCCACCCACAATGCGCTCTAGATGAACGTTCAAAACAACCCTGAACTCCGGGAAGCGCCACCATGCCATTTCACCATTAATGCGGATCCCACTGATAAGAGCTGCCAGAAACGCTTGAAGCGTCATTGAACTGTCAACGAAGAGTCAAACTCTGTAAAATATTTGAAGAGACTTATTCTGAGCCAAATATGAGTGACCATGGCCCGTGACACAGCCCTCGGGAGGTCCTGAGAACATGTGCCCAAGGTGGTCCAGTACAGCTTGGTTTTACATATTTTAGGGAGATATGAGACTTCAATCCAAATCATTCAAGAAATACACTGGTTGGGCCGCGCGTTGTGGCTCACGCCTGTAATCCTAGCACTTTGGGAGGCCGAGGCGGATGGATCAATTTAGGTCAGGAGTTTGAGACCGGCCTGGCCAGAATGGTGAAACCCCATCTCTACTAAAAATACAAAAATTAGCCGTAGTGGTGGGTACCTGTAATCCCAGCTACTCCGGAGCCTGAGACAGGAGAATGGTTTGAATCCGTGAGGCGGAGGTTGCAGTGGGCCGAGATCGCGCCATTGCACGCCAGCCTGGGCTACAAGAGCGAAACTCCGTCTCAAAAAAAAGAAAAAGAAAGAAAGAAATGTGGGATATGATGAGGTTTCTCTTCAAATAATTAGATCAGTCTTTTATTCTTTAATTCATAGTACCCCCCCCACACACCTTTTTTCCCCTTTTTCTCCTTTTTTTTTTCCTTTTTGCCTTCGTTAGATGCCCAGGCACGCCACAGTACCAGGCGTTATCTGTACCAGCTCACATTCCTTTCTTTATTTGGAAAGAGGACTAACTTTGTAGTTCATTACAGGCACCCCTTCCCCTTCCTCTCCACTTTCTTTTAAGTGTCCATCTTATCTAAAAAATTCAAGTGTTTAGCCAACCGGGATTAGTTTAGATTGTATGACCCGCAGGACTTGCGTCAGGAATAAAGGCTCTCGTGCCCCTTTGTTCAGGTGTGCTCTCATGGCGACTGGCCAAACAGACACCCCTCTGCACAGAAGTAAAATTGCTTTGCTAAGAATCCTTTGTTCGAGTGTTCAATTTCCCTTAGGATTTTGGGTGTTGTTCCTAACAGAAAGAAGGAAAGAAAGAAGGAAAAGAGGAAAGAAGGAAGGGAAGGGAGGGGATGGGAGGGAGAGAAAGAAAGAAAGACATTGGTTTGTGGGACAACACAAAGGCGGGACAACTCAAAGTGAGGCGGTGGGGGGGCTTCCAGCTTATAGGTAGGTTTTAAATTTTTCTGGTTGACAATTGGTTGAGTTTCTCTAAAGACCTGAGATCAATAGAAAGGAATGTCTGGGTTAAGATGAAGGATTGTGGAGACCCAAGTTCCTATTTGCAGAGGAAACCTTCAAATCCTAGGCTTCAGAGAGAGTGGGTTGTAAAATGTTTCTTATCAAATTTAAAGTCTGTGTTGATGTTAACGCTGGAGAGGTATAATGAGGCATGTTCAACTCCCACTTCCCGTCATGCCTTGAAACAGTCACTCTGTTAAATTTTAAAAGAGCCCTGGCTGAAGAGGAAGTCCATTCAGACGGTGGGGGTTGGAGGGGGGCTTAGAATTTTATTTTTGTTTTACAGAATGTTTACCACAATGACCGTTATTCTCATTTTATATATGATGAAAATGAGAAAAATATCATTATTTCACTTCTCTGCATAAAACTGAGTTCCCATAATTTTTAGGATAAAATCTTTCACCAAATGTTGAGCGCCACTAGTCTACTAGGCACTAAGGAAACACTAGTGAATAAAAAACCATGTTCCTCACACTCAAAATTGGAATTGTGGCCAACTTAGCTCTACATGGTCTAACCCCTGCATACCTCTCCAATCTGGACTCACCTCTTCTGGGACCTTCTCTTTGTTAACAAGCCCTGCTCTTTTTCTCCTCCACCCACTCCCACTCTTGGGGGAGGCTCTTGCACAAGTTGTTTTCTCTGCCTGCACCCTTACCTCTTCTCTCTACCAGCATCCTTCCCTTAACAACATTCTCAACATCTCAAGTCCAGTGTCACATACTCAGAACCATTGTACCAATGACCCAGCTTCTTCATAACCCTTTTCACAGCTATCATTAAGTTATAGTGTAATTATTTGATGTTGTCTCCTCCCAGACCCCCTTGGCAGCTCCAGATTAGGGTCCTGGTGGCACCTAAGAATTTTTACAGGAAACCTCTAATTTTTAAAAAGCTATATAACTTAGGCAAAGGTTCAATTAAGCACAAATCTAGGAAAAAAGTTATTCTTAAAACCAACTTCTTTCCCTTGACCTTAATTCTACCCCTTGGAATTAATCAATGAAGTCTGCAATCTCTTCCACAAAACAGCACGTTAAAATATCTACAGACCATCATTCTATCCTTAATATCTTCTCTCCCAGTATCCATCCATCCATCCCCTGGACAGCTATTTATTGAGCACCTGCTGTGCACCATGCTCTGGCCAGGGACAGGGCCTAGATCTTGACCCCTTCCTCATGCAACTGTCTGGCTTCTTTTTTTAATTTTTCAATTTTTAAAAAAATTTAATTAAAAAATTTTTATTTTCTTATTTCTCCAAGAAAAACTTTTTATTTATTTATTTATTTATTTATTTATTTATTTATTTATTATTTTGAGCCAGGGTCTTGCTCTGTTGCCCAGGCTGCAGTGCAGTGGTGCAATCATGGCTTATCACAACCTGGAGCTCAGCCTTAAATGATCCTTTCAGCTTGGCCTCCCAAAGTGCTAGAATTACAGGCATGAGCCACTGCACTTAACCCAGGCTGGCTTCTAAAACCCACACTTGGCCGGGCAAGGTGGCTCATGCCTATAATCCCAGCACTTTGGGAGACGGAGGCGGGTGGATCACCTGAGGTCAGGAGTTCGAGACCAACCTGACCAACATGGTGAAACCCCGTCTCTACTAAAAATGCAAAATTAACCAGGTGTGGTGGCACATGCTTGTAATCCCAGCTACTCGGGAGACTGAGGCAGGAGAATCGCTTGAACCAAGGAGGTGGAGGTTGCGGTGAGCTAAGATTGCGTCATTGCACTCCAGCCTGGGCAACAAGAGTGAAACTCCATCTCAAAAAAAAAAAAAAAGAAAAGAAAACAACAACAACAACTACAACTAAACCCACACTTACTCCAGGTGGGGAAGATGAAACAAGTTCCCAGCCAAAAGCTATATTCTGCCCAGTGTCTGCTCAGACAGCTACAGCTGCCCAAACTGCCTTTCTGTATCTACCTGTCTGGCAACACTGTTAACCCTGTAAGAACCAGCCCCAGGTCCTGTCTTGTACAGGACTGGCTGTTCCTTTCTCCAGACCATGTTCCTCCCCACCTCCGCCCTCCTCCCCCAACAACACAAGCCTTCTGTAAGAGCCCTCTCCACTATGGACTGAAGTTCTGGGTTCATGTTTGCTCTACCCACCTCCTGGAGCACTTCAGGGATTGTCTTTGTTATGTCTGCATCCCAGGGCTTTCTACCAACCCTAGTACTCGGTAGACAAATGGTAGATATTTGTAGAATCAAGCTGTGAGTTGGAGATCTTTGCAGAACCATCACTGCTCCTCTTAACTTGCACCTCCCCACCCCTAAGATGATGAGGTGTCAGACTTCAGGGGCCTGAGTTCTCTGAATGCAGACTCTGAGAAAGAAGACTAGTCATCAAGACTACACCGAAAAGATGTGGTTCTGTGCCAAAGACTTTACTCACAAACAGGTAATACTATCATCTCCGTTTCACAAAAGGGAGGCCCAAGTCTCACAACCTCAGTGGTAAAGCTGGGATTCCAAGACTGGCTGACTTCAAGTCAGATATACTCACATCTTGGTCTTCAGGGATATCACAGAGGCCTGGCATGGCACCAGGGCATGGCCCAGTGCATTGGGGTATGCCCAACAGGACCCACAGGGGGCAGTGATGAGCCTTCTTGTTTGGACTGGGGACAAATCTGCAGCTACTTCTCAATTAAAGAGGAAGTGGGAATTTAAAAAAGACTTTCGGTCAGGCACGGTGGCTCACACCTGTAATCCCAGCACTTTGAGAGGCTGAGGCGGGTGGATCACTTGAGGTCGGGAGTTCGAGACCAGCCTGACCAACATGGAGAAACCCCATCTCTATTAAAAATACAAAATTAGCCAGGGGTAGTGGCGCATCCCTGTAATTCCAGCTGCTCAGGAAGCTGAGGCAGGAGAATTGCTGGAACCCGGGAGGTGGAGATTGCAGTGAGCCGAGATTGTGCCATTGCACTCCAGCCTGGGCAACAAGAGCGAAACTCCGTCTCAAAAATTAAAAATAAATTAAAAATAAATAAATAATAAGAATACAAATACAAATAAAATAAAAATAAAAAAGACATTCAGGCCAAATGTAGTGGCTGTAATCCCAGCACTTTGAGAGGCCAAGGTGGGCAAATCACCTGAGGTCAGGAGTGCCTGGCCAACAGAGTGAAACCCTGTCTCTCCTAAAACTACAATAATTAGTTGGGCATGGTGGTGGGCTCCTGTAATCCCAGCTACTTGGGAATCTGAGGCAAGAGAATCGCTTGAACCTGGGAGGCAGAGGTTGCAGTGAAACAAGATCACACCACTGCACTCCAGCCTGGGCAACACAGCAAAACTCGGTCTGAAAAAAAAAAAAAAAGACTTTCATATAGTTCTTTCCCCAGAGGTCTAGGGGTGTGGACCTGTGAGGGCTGTTGTAACTGCATAGCTCCTTATCCTCTGGGACATTTGCTGTTTTTTCATTTTGTTTTGTTTTCTGTTTTTGTTTGTTTTTTGCAAAACTGGTGAGTTACTAATTAATCCTCATTCAACATAGTCCCATCCCTTCCTTCCTAGGGCACAGAGATTGTACTGAGAGGAGGGCAGGAGAGAGCAAGGTGCAAGTGGGAAAACTGGTTCAAAATACCTTGCTTCACAATTCAGGACAGAAAATGGATACTATAAGTGACCGAGCGACTTGGCCAATGTGTCTCTGTTAAACATCTCCACTTTTAAGAAAGTTATTACTTAATCAAAGGAGCAAGGAAAAAAAAAGGAAGGGGGAATTTGTCTTCAGTGCAACTTCCTTTTCTTGAACCTAATTCCATCCCTTGGTGCCAACAGATGAGGTTCACAATCTCTTCCACAAAACATCCAGTTAAATATCTGAGGATAATCAGGGACTTGGATTTGGGTGGCGGGAGATCAACATAAACCAAGACAAGGAAGAAGTCAAAGAAACGAATCAAGTAGAGTCTCTGGGATATAACGTGGTGGTTTGGGGGTTTGCATAGTGCAGAGTATGGTACTGGCCTAAGGCACTGAGGATCATCTTTTTCCCATACCCACCAGAGACGCCTTAGGCGCCTAAGTCATCAGGGCATTCACCGCCTGGGGCGCTTGAGTCATCAGGACACTGCCAGGAGACACAGAACCCTAGATGCCCTGCAGAATCCTTCCTGTTAGGGCTCCCCTCCCTGAAACATCCTTCACTGCTATATTTCCAAGAAAGGAAGGGGGCTGGCTGGGAGGAAGAGAGGTGGGGAGGTGATCAGGGTTCACAGAGGAGGGAACTGAATGACATCCCAGGATTACGTAAACTCTTAGAGACAGTTCACAAGTATTCACAAGTTCACAAGTGTGAAGCCTGGAAGCTGGCGGGTGCCGCTGTTTAGGAAAGAAGCTAGAGCCCTTCCAGAGCCTGTCCGGAGCTCAGAGGCTGGGAAGACTTATCGACCATGGTGAGTGTAGGGTCTTGGGGTCGAACGTGTGCCACTCGGGAGCCACAGGGGGCGGATGGGGCCTCCTAGACCTGTGCTCTCTCCCCAGGAGCGCGCATCCTGCTTGTTGCTGCTGCTCCTGCCGCTGGTGCACGTCTCTGCGACCACGCCAGAACCTTGTGAGCTGGACGATGAAGATTTCCGCTGCGTCTGCAACTTCTCCGAACCTCATCCCGACTGGTCCGAAGCCTTCCAGTGTGTTTCTGCAGTCGAGGTGGAGATCCGTGTCGGCGGTCTCAGCCTAGAGCCGTTTCTAACGCGCGTCAATCCCGACGCCGACCCGCGGCAGTATGCTGACACGGTCAAGGCTCTCCGCGTGCGGCGGCTCACAGTAGGAGCCGCACAGGTTCCTGCTCAGCTACTGGTAGGCGCCTTGCGTGTACTAGCGTACTCCCGCCTCCAGGAACTGACGCTCGAGGACCTAGAGATAACCGGCACCATGCCTCCCTTGCCTCTGGAAGCCACAGGGCTTGCACTCTCCAGCTTGCGCCTACGCAACGTGTCGTGGGCGACAGGGCGTTCCTGGCTCGCCGAGCTGCAGCAGTGGCTCAAGCCAGGCCTCAAGGTACTGAGCATTGCCCAAGCACACTCGCCTGCCTTTTCCTGCGAACAGGTTCGCGCTTTCCCGGCCCTCACCAGCCTAGACCTGTCTGACAATCCTGGACTGGGCGAACGCGGACTGATCGCGGCTCTCTGTCCCCACAAGTTCCCGGCCCTCCAGAATCTAGCGCTGCGCAACACAGGAATGGAGACGCCCACAGGCGTGTGCGCTGCACTGGCGGCGGCAGGTGTGCAGCCCCACAGCCTAGACCTCAGCCACAACTCGCTGCGCGCCACCGCAAACCCTAGCGCTCCGAGATGTATGTGGTCCAGCGCCCTAAACTCCCTCAATCTGTCGTTCGCTGGGCTGGAACAGGTGCCTAAAGGACTGCCGGCCAAGCTCAGAGTGCTCGATCTCAGCTGCAACAGACTGAACAGGAGGCCGCGGCCTGACGAGCTGCCCCAGGTGGATAACCTGGCACTGGACGGAAATCCCTTCCTGGTCCCTGGAACTGCCCTCCCCCAAGAGGGCTCAATGAACTCCGGCGTGGTCCCAGCCTGTGCACGTTCGACCCTGTCGGTGGGGGTGTCGGGAACCCTGGTGCTGCTCCAAGGGGCCCGGGGCTTTGCCTAAGATCCAGGAGAGAATAATGAATGGGCTCAAACTGCCTTGGCTTCAGGGGCGTCCCGTCAGGACGTTGAGGACTTTTCGACCAGCTCAACCCTTTGCCCCATCTTTATTAAAATCTTAAACAATGGGTCCTTGTCATTCATTTAACAGACCTTTATTGGATGTCTGCTATGTGCTGGGCACAGTGCTGGATGGGGAATTCATCACACTTAGGCTTTCTTCATCCTAACTCCCTAAGAAACCCTACCTGTCCTCCCCAAGAAAAGAACTGCGGGGATAGAAGGAGCCAGGAAAGGACTCCTGGCTAGGGCTACATGGGAGAAACAATGAGTGTGCAGTCAGGGCTTTCTGAGCAGATTATCGGCATCTGGATTAAAAGATATTTGAATGATATTTGGAAGATACAAAATATTTCCTCTCCTATGCACTTCCCAAGAGCCAACTGCTCCCTTTCAAAGGTAATAAAACCCACAACCATTTGCTTATTTCCTTGTTCTCTCTCTCTGTCTCTCTCTCTCTCTCTCTCTCACACACACACACACACACCCTCCCTCTCCCTCTCTGTTTGTCTCCCTTACCACTCAAGGAAGAGGGACAGCCTCCTATCCTGCACAAGCTCTGAGTTTCATAATATTAGGGTTCCTCTCTTGTAAACCTCTCTACACCCAGAGGCTTTCACTGTGTCACTCCCCGACATAATGGGGAATTTGGGCCTGGGGAACTGACGCAAGATGCAGTCGGTCTCTGAATTAGAGATCCTGTGTTCTGTTAGTACATATGTAGATAACCTTTTCAGGCTGACTCTGATTGGCAAGTAGGATAGCATCTCAGACTCTTCAAAACTTCAGAATAAACAGGATGTGTCCTCTAGTCCACATTAGCTCAGAGACCTAGGGTATCAGCCATCAAGAGGTGCTGTTTCTTCTGAGTCCCTTCTTCATTTCAATAAGGAGGCAGCCACATCCATTAGAAAGCTAGATGCCTGCCTCTCAGGTAACATGGGAGAGAGGTGGGAGGAGGTATATAGGCCCAGCACTTGCCTCTGGCCAATGTCCAGAGCTACACAGATCTGAATGGGGAATGGAAATTAACATTGATAAAAGAGTTACAGACATTACCAGAACCAGACTCAAACTGTGTCAGAAAACAGTTCAATTAGCTGGACACTCACTGGAATGTCCCCAAGGGGCCTTCAACCAGCCAGTTGGGAGATTTCAAGTATCAGATAATTAATCATCTCAAGGCAGTTTCTTTCCCCCCCTTGAATAGCTCTGATTACACTTCATCAAATGGTTACAGAACCCCATTTCACCTCAGGCCTTGTGCTAAAGCCTGGAATACAAAGATGAATCAGAAACATCCATGCCCTTAGGGAATTCCAATCCAGTGGCTGGGGGAGGGAGGTGAAAACACTAAAAGATAGTTTTTTATGTGTGAGAAATAACTGTGAGAATATATATAAATTTCTGTTGGTTAAGCCACCAGTCTATGATATTTTGTTATGGTAGCCTGAGCTGACTAAGGCAGTAGTGGAGATGTAAAATATCCCATTGCAAAAAAAAAAAAAAATTAAGAGTAATAACCATCCTGGCTAACACGGTAAAACCCCGTCTCTACTAAAAAAAAAATACAAAAAATGAGCCGGGTGTGGTGGCGGACGCCTGTAGTCCCAGCTAATCGGGAGGCTGAGGCAGGAGAATGGCGTGAACCCGGGGGGCGGAGCTTGCAGTGAGCCCAGATCGCGCGACTGCACTCCAGCCTGCCACAGAGCGAGACTCTGCCTCAAAAAAAAAGAAAAAAAAGGAAAAAAAGAGTAATATTATCTGGGCCAGGTGCGGTGGCTCACGCCTGTAATCCCAGCACTTTGGGAGGCTGAGGTGGGCGGATCATGAGGTCAAGAGATTGAGACCATCCTGGCCAACATGGTGAAACCTTGTCTCTACTAAAAATACAAAAATTAGCTGGGTGTGGTGGCATGTGCCTGTAATTCCAGCTACTCAGGACGCTGAGGCAGGAGAACCGCTCACTCAAACCTGGGAGGCAGAGGTTGCAGTAAGCCAAAATGGTGCCACTGCACTCCAGCCTGGGCTACAGAGCCAGACTCTGTCTCAGAAAAAAAAAAAAAAGGGAGCAGATATTGTTGAGGATTGATATGTTATACAGGTTGACTATCCTTTTTTTTTTTTTCTTAAGACAGAGTTTCACTCTTGTTGCCCAGGCTGGAGTGCAATGGCACAATCTCAGCTCATTGCAACCTCCGCCTCCCAGGTTTAAGCGATTCTCCTGCCTCAGCCTCCTGAGTAGCTGGGATTACAGGTGCCTGCCACAAGGCCCAGCTAATTTTGTGTATTTTTACTAGAGACAGGGTTTCGCCATGTTGGCCAGGCTGGTCTCAAACTCCTGACCTCGTGATCCACCTGCCTCAGCCTCCCAAAGTGCTGGTATTGCACACGTGAGCCACCGTGCCCGGCCTTATGTTTTCTTCTAAGAGTTTTATAATTTTTGCTCTTGTAGCAACTTGATCAATTTTTAATTTTTATATAAGGTATAAAGTAAAGATCCAACTTCATTCTTTTGCATGTGAATATCCATTTTCCCCAGTGCCATTGTATGAAAAGACCTCCTTTTATCTATTGAATAGCCTTGGCACCTTTGTCAAAATCATTTGACCATATACGTGAGGGCTTATTTCTGAGCTTTCTATTCTATTCCTTGGTCTATGTGTCTGTCTTTATGCTAGTACCACACTGTTTTGATTACTGCAACTTAGTAATAAGTTTTGAAATCAGGATGCATGAGATCTCCAACTTCGTTCTTTTTTTCCCCAAGATTATTTTGGTCATTCAGGATCCCTTGAGGGTCCATATTTTGAAGTGAATTTTTCCATTTCTGAAAAAAAAAAAAAGCCATTGCATTTTGCTAAGAAATGCATTATATCTGTAGATCACTTTAGAAAGTGTTGCTATCATAAAAATATTAAGACTACCAATGAGGCCGGGCGCGGTGGCTCAAGCCTGTAATCCCAGCACTTTGGGAGGCCGAGACGGGTGAATCACGAGGTCAGGAGATCGAGACCGGCCTGGCTAACACGGTGAAACCCCATCTCTACTAAAAATACAAAAAACTAGCCGGGCGAGGTGGCGGGCACCTGTAGTCCCAGCTACTCGGGAGGCTGAGGCAGGAGAATGGCGTAGACCCGGGAGGCGGAGTTTGCAGTGAGCTGTGATCCAGCCACTGCACTCCAGCCTGGGCGACAGAGCAAGATTCCATCTCAAAAAAAAAAAGACTACCAATGAACATGGATTAATTTTCTATTTATTTGTATCTTTAATTTCTCTGAGAATTTTGTAGTTTTCATTGTACAAGTCTTTTGCCTCCTTGGTGAAGTTTATTCCCAAGTATTTTATTATTCTTTTTCATGCTATTGTAAGTGAAACTGTTTTCTTAATATACTTTTCAGATTGTTCATGGTTAGTATATAGAAACAGTGATTTTTCTGTGTTGATTTTGTATCCTGCTACTTTACTAAATTTGTTTATTAGTTATAACAGGCTTTTTGGAATGTTTAGGGGTTTCTACATATAAGATCATGTCATTTACGACTGGAGATAATTTTACTTCTTCTTTTTCAATTTGGATGCCTTTTATTTCTTTTTCCTGCCCAATTGCTCTGGCTAGGACTTACAGTGCTATGCTAAATAGAAGTATTGAAAGTACTTCCCAGTGGGCGAGGTGGCTCACGCCTGTAATCCCAGCACTTTGGGAGGCTGAGGTGGGCAGGAGTTCAAGACCATCCTGGCTAACACGGTGAAACCCTGTCTCTACAAAAATACAAAACATTAGCCGGGAGTGGTGGCAGGTACCTGTAATCCCAGCTACTCGGGAGGCTGAGGCAGGAGAATGGTGTGAACCTAGGAGACTGAGCTGCAGTGAGCCAAGATCGTGCAACTGCACTCCAACCTGGGCGACAGAGTGAGACTCTGTTGAAAGAAAGAAAGAAAGAGAGAGAGAGAAAGGAAAGAGGGAAGAAAGGAAGGAAGGAAGGAAGGAAGGAAGGAAGGAAGGAAGGAAGGAAGGAAGGAAGGAAGGAAGGAAGGAAGGCAGGCTGACGGAAAGAAGGAAGGAAGGAAGACTGATGGAAAAAAGGAAGGAAGGAAGGAAGAAGGAAGGAAGGAAGGAAGGAACTTCCCTTGCTCATGATCTTAGAGGGAAAGCTTTCAGTTTCTCACCAGTGAGTATGCTGTTACGTTTGTTGTTGTTGTTGTTTTTTAAGACGGAGTTTCGCTCTTGTTGCCCACCCAGGCTGGAGTACAATGGTTTGATCTCGGCTCACTGCAACTTCTGCCTCCTGGGTTCAAGCAATTCTCCTGCCTCAGCCTCCCAAGTAGCTGGGATTACAGGCACCTACCACCACGCCCAGCTAATTTTGTATTTTTAGTAGAGATGGAGTTTCTCCATGTTGGTCAGGCTGGTCTCGAACTCCTGACCTCAGGTGATCTGCCCGCCTCAACCTCCCAAAGTGCTAGGATTACAGGCATGAGCTACTGTGCCTGACCGCATTTGTTGTTTTTTAAGATGAGAGATGGCCGGACGTGGTGGCTCACACCTGTAATCCCAGCACTTTGGGAGGCCAAGGCGGGCGGATCACAAGGTCAGGAGATCGAGACCATCCTGGCTAACATGGTGAAACCCTGTCACTACTAAAAATACAAAAAATTAGCTGGGCGTGGTGGTGGGCGCCTGTAGTCCCAGATACTCAGGAGGCTGAGGCCGGAGAATGGCATGAACCCAGGAGGTGGAGGTTGCAGTGAGCCGAGACCATGCCACTGCACTCCAGCCTGGTCAACAAAGCAAGATTCCATCTCAAAAAAAAAAAAAAAAGAGAGAGAGATGAGCCTGGTGCAGTGGCTCATGCCTGTAATCCCTGTGCTTTGGGAGGCTGAGATGGGAGGATTGCTTAAGGCCAGGAATTTGACGTTACAATGAGCAATGAACTATGACTGCACCACTGTGCTCCAGCTGGGCACATTTGTATTTAAAAATAATAATAATAAGAGAAATAGCATGATTGTGTGAAGATAGAAACAGTAGAGGGAAAATTTGATGAGACAGGAGAAAAGGGAGTCCTGCTGGAGCAATGTTCTTGAGTAGATAAAAGGCACTGGTACCTAGTTCACCAGTGGAGGGATTGGCTTTAGCGTAAAAACCGAAACAGTCAATTTGTAGTCTCACTCTGCTGGAAGACAAAGTTTCTGGGCAAAGATGCTGATGGGTAGGTGTGGCTCACTGTTTAGAATTTAACTCAGATGTCACCCCATCTGAAAGGAACTCCTCCTGCCATCATTTTTTTCTTTTCTTTTCTTTTTTTTTTTAGATGGAGTCTCACTCTGTCGCCAGGCTGGAGTACAGTGGCATGATCTCGGCTCACTGCAATCTCTGTCTCTCAGGTTCAAGCAATTTTCCTGCTTCAGCCTCCCAAGTAGCTGGGACTACAGGTGCGTGCCACCACACCCAGCTAATTTTTGTATTTTTAGTAGAGACAGGGTTTCACCCTGTTGGCCAGGATGGTCTCGATCTCTTGACTTCGTGAATGGCCTGCCTCCGCCTTCCAAAGTGCTGGGATTACAGGTGTGAACCACTGTGCCTGGCCCCCTCCTGCCATCATTTCTATCCTAACATCATGCATGATTTTCTTCACAGCAGTTATCTCTATCAGAAATTGTCTTCTTTATTTGTGTCTTTATTGGGTTGAAAGTTCCATGAGACCAGAGATTGTGTTGCTCTTGTTCAGTTTTGTATCTCCAGCCTCTAAAGCAGTGCCTGGCACATGGCAAGTGTTCCATAAATCTTCACCGATTTGACTGATTGAAGAGTGGGCTGAGGAGTGGACCGAAAGGAAAGTGAGGAAACAGTGAATAGTATTTTACTTCACTAAAGTCAAGTAAAAATATTTGCTCAACTGAGTTTGAAGACCACAAACTATGTGTCATGGTCCCAGTCTCAAGTTTGTTTCCAACTTTGTCCAGCAGTCTGGGAACAGAATTCATTCAACCAAGATCAGAGGTCGGGGTGCAGGGCATTCTCAGAGAGGCCCAAAGGTTGGGCAAGTTGTGTTAATAAAGCAAGGCTGAATAATGTGCCCTAAACAGGGAAGGAAGTGAGGCAAACAGGGGGAAATGGACTGAGA
This sequence comes from Macaca nemestrina, assembly GCF_043159975.1. Taxonomy (NCBI): domain Eukaryota; kingdom Metazoa; phylum Chordata; class Mammalia; order Primates; family Cercopithecidae; genus Macaca; species Macaca nemestrina. Next base: position 39,827,024 of record NC_092130.1, read on the forward strand.
GATGCAAGGGCTCCACTCCTACATGGCACTTTGTGGTTGGATATTTGGTGTGAGGTGACAGACTTTATGCTGAAACAGTGGAATGTTTTGGTTGCAGGACTTCCTTTTCTGATCCCAAATCAGTTTCCCTATAAACTTCCTCTTTTGCTCCTGCTTTGTCATCTGGAACCAAACAGACATTAGTGTGTTTTTTCGTTGTTGTTGTTCTACACTAAGTCAAGAGTTTTGCTCTCAAGAAAAAACTTGCTCTCTCCCATCCAGTCTTCTTTTCTTCAACACAAACCTCACTTCTTCTAATGCTCAGAGCCCCTCGTTTACCAGATCGTGGGAGGCTCATTATAAAACATTTAAAATCACATGTAGTGGAAGAAATTGAACACTGACTTGAATCTTTTAGGCTATCTAAAAATTGCTTATTCTTTTTTACATATGATATTGTGTATGATAGGTCTGATCTTTGGTTAAGTTTAATAAAGAGTGGTTGAAAAGACATCACAAGGAGAGAAAACTACAGACCAATATGTCTTATTAGTATGGATACAAGAATCATCAACAAAACACTAATAAACCAAATCCAGCAACATATAAAAATAATTATGCACCATGACCAATCAGGATTTATGCCAGGAGTGCAAGGATGGTTTTTACAGAGCAGGAGCACTGTCATCTTGGACAAACACTGCCACTTTAAGTTCCAACTCCTTTTCTAACCTCATGCACTTCAAGGAAATCATTTCTATTCTAACAACAACCAGCCACAAAGTGCAGACAGTAAAACACAGACAAGACAGCTCAGGCACAGAGGGAGGGGGAAAATCTCTTGGGTAACCACCAAACTTCACACTCATACAATAGGTCCCAGTAAAACAGTGGACCCTAATAAGCACACTCCTTTCCCTTTAGGTGCACTAAGGTAGGGAAACTAAAAGCAGACTGGGGGTGGTGGGAGCGAAGGGAAGCATGCCTGTAACTGCAGGAAGATGCATGGGAACAGACACAAAAGTCTCTCTCCCAGATAAGCAAGACAAAGAGACACAGAAACATTCCGAGCCTGTGATAAACTCTCCTGCCTCAAACCCTTAAAAGCTCTAAGTCTGTAAGAGAGAGTGACTCTGACCTAACTTGGTCAGAAGCCCCTCTCAGGTTTATTCTCTAAAATAAATCTGTCTTTGTTGAGCTGACTTTCGTGTTTCTTTCCTCTTTCTTTAATTCTTACAGGTTTAACATCTGAAAATTAATGTAATACATCAGAAAAATAGAATTAGAAATAAAAAAAACACGTGATTATTTAAAAAAATGCAGAAGAAGCATTTGACAAAATTCAACACCTCTCATGAAAAAACACTCAACAAAAGGAAGGAAGGGAACTTTCTTGCATGGTAAAGGACATCTGCAAAAAAAAAAAAAAAAAATCAGTTTATTTCATACTTAATAGTAAAAGACTGCTTTTGCCTTAAGATCAGCAACAAAACAAGGATGTATATTCTCACCACCTCTATTCAACATTGTACTAGAAGTTCTTGCCATGAAAATTAGCCAAGTAAAAGAAATAAATGGCATCCAGGTTGAAAAGCAGGAAGTAAAATTATGTCAATTCACAGATTATATAATCACATATATTAAAAACTCCTAGTGATTCACTAAAATACATGAAAACTAATCAGCAAGTTCAGCAAGATTGCAAAATACAAAATCCATATACAAAAATCTATTGTATGTCAATACACTCAGAATGCACATTCTGAAAATTAAATTAAGTAAACAATTCTGGGCAGGTGTGGTAGCTCATGCCTGTAATCCCACATTTTGGGTGGCTGAGGCAGGAGAAGTGCTTGAGCCTTGAAGTTCATGACCAGCCTAGGCAACATAAGGAGACCATTGTTCCTACTAAAACTTTTTGTTTGCTTGTTTGAGACAGAGTCTCACTCTATCACCAGGCTGGAGGGGAGTAGCGTGATCTCATCTCACTGCAACCTCCACCTCCTGGGTTCAAGCAATTCTCCTGCCTCAGCCTCCTGAGTAGCTAGGACTACAGGCACAAGCTGCCACACCTGGCTTTTTTTTTTTTTTTTTTTTTTTTTTTTGGATTTTAGTAGAAACGGGATTTCACCATGTTCCCCAGGTTGGTCTCAAACTCCTGAGCTCAGGCAATCCGCCCACCTCGGCCTCCCAAAGTGCTAGGATTACAGGTGTGAGCCACCACTCCCAGCCTGTTCCTACCAAAACTTGAAAAAAAAATTAGCCAGGCATGGTAGCTTACACCTGTAGTCCCAGTTACTTGGGAGGCTGAGGTGGGAGGCTCACTTGAGCCCTGGGGCTTGAGGTTGCAGTGAGCTATGATATTACTACTGCATTCCAGCCTGGGTGACAGTGAGACCCTGTCTCAAAAACAGAAAAAAGAAAAAAATTTCACTTGCAATAGCAGCAAAAATAATAAAATGTTTAGGAATAAACATAACAAAACAAGAGCAGAGCTGACTTACACTCTTAAAACTACAAAATGTTGAAAGGAATTGAAGATTTAAGTAAATGGAATAATATCCCATGCTCATAGATCTTATGATTGTCAAGATGACAATTCTCCCCTAATTCACTAATTACAGATTCAATGAAATTCTTTTTTTTTTTTTTTCTGGTGTGTATGAGATATTTGATTGTGATTAGAAATCATTTCCAGTACTTGCTTCTATGCCTGTTGCCCCATGCCCCAGGTAGGGGCTTGGATGCAGGACAGGGTGTGGTGCTGCCTGGGGGTGGGTCCCAAACAGATGGACAGACTGGACGTCCCCTCCCTCCCAATGCCAGGGAGGCTGCTGAGGAGGACCACAAGTTCCATAAAAAAAATAAAGCTGGCCGGGCGCGGTGGCTCAAGCCTGTAATCCCAGCACTTTGGGAGGCCGAGGTGGGCGGATCACAAGGTCAGGAGATCGAGACCACAGTGAAACCCCGTCTCTACTAAAAATACAAAAAATTAGCCGGGCGCGGTGGTGGGCGCCTGTAGTCCCAGCTACTCAGGAGGCTGAGGCAGGAGAATGGCGTGAACCCAGGAGGCGGAGCTTGCAGTGAGCCGAGATCGCGCCACTGCACTCCAGCCTGGGCAACAGCGTGAGACTCCGTCTCAAAAAAAAAAAAAAAAGAAAAAAAAGAAAGCTTTTATTATGCTCAAAGGGGAGGGTGGCTCATTCCTTGTGGGCGGGTGCTTTCCTCATGGCGGCCAGGATGTTGCTCAGCTTCTTTTGCTTCCTGTTGGCACAGATGTGTGTCCCTACCCTTTTCCTGATGAACTTGAGGGCCTATTTGTCCTTAGAAACCTCAAGCAACTCCATGGCATGCCACTTGTTTGGGGCAAAGCCATACCCCTCTCAGGCCAGGTCCACACAAATTCAGTGTGCTTGATGAGGTGCCCATTGTGGTGGCGACTGAGCCTGGGCTTTCTCCTTACCCTGTCATTACCTGGGCCCTTGCTGAGACCCTAGTCATGGGGTGGCACAGAACCGTGGCTGCTACTTTAAAATCTCGATGAAAGTCTTATAAGAATCCTAGCTGGTTTCTTTATAGAAATTGACAAGCTAATTGTAAAGTTTATATAGAAGTTCAGTGGGTGCAGAATAGACAAAACAACTTTGTAAAAGAAGGGCAAAGTTGGAGGATTCGCTTTTCCTGATTTCAAAACATTATTGCAAAGCAACAGTAACTAAGACAGTGTGGTAGTAGCATAAGGATAAGCAGAGAGATCAATGGAATAGAAGTGAGAGTTCAGAAATAAACTCATGTGTCTATGGGAAACTGATTTTGACAAGGGTGTCAAGAACATCCAACAAGGAAACACTAGTTTCAACTAATGGCAAAGGGACACCTGGATATCCATATGCAGATGCATGAAGTTGGACCCTTACCTCAAATCATATACAAAAATTAATTCCACATTAATTGATTACCTAAGTGTAAGAACCAAAACCATAAAGCTCTTAGAAGAAAACACAGGAATTAATCTTTGTGGCCTCTGATTTAGCAGTGGATTATTAGATATGACTCCAAAAGCCTGAGCAACAAAATAAATAATAAAATAATAATAAACTGGACTTCAACAAAATTAAAAGCTTTTGTGCATCAAAAAGCATTACCAAATAAAGTGAAAAGACAACCTACAAAATGGGAGAAAGTGTTGCAAAGTATATGCCTGGTAATGGTTTACTACCCAGAGTATATATAGGATTCTTACAACTCAGCAACAAAAAGGCAACCAAATCAAGTAAAAAAAAGGGAAAAGGTACACAAATACCTGAAAGTACACGAAAAGATGCTTAATATTATTATTCACTAGTAAAATGCCAAAAACAAACAGCCACATTAAAACCTGGGCAAAGAACTTGACTAAACATTGCCACAAAGAAATTATAGAAATGGCTAGCAAACATAAGAAAAGATGGTCAAAATCATTGGCCATTAAGGTAATGCAAACCAAAATACAACAAGAGCCTGGGGGCAGTGGCTCACGTATGTAATCCCAGCACTTTGGGAGGCTGAGGCGGGCAGATCATTTGAGGTCAGGAGTTCGAGACCAACCTGGCCAACATAGCGAAACCCTGTATTTACTAAAAATACAAAAATTAGTCGGGCCTGTTGGTGGGTGCCTGTAATCCCAGCTACTTGGGAGGATGAGGCAGGAGAATTGCTTGAACATGGGAAGCAGGGATTGCAGTGAACCAAGATTGAGAAATTGTGCCACTGTACTCCAGCCTGGGCAACAAAGCGAGACATTTTCAAACACTGTGGCAATGTTTGAAACATTTTCAAACATTGTGGCAATGTTTGAAACAGCTAGCTGTCTAAAAAAAAAAAGAAAGAAAGAAAGAAAAAAAGAAAAGCCACAATGAGATACCACTTACCACTTCACATTCACGAGTATAGTGCTAATCAACAACAACAATAACAACAAAATGTAAACAAGTGCTGGCAAGAAGATGGAGAAGGAGTATCCCTCATAAATTGTTGGTGGGGATGTGATATGGTACAGCCACTGTGGAAAACAGTTTGGCAGTTTGTCAAAAAGTTAAATATATAATTAATTTTATCATATAATCCAATAATTGTACTCCTCATTATATACCCAAAGTAATAGGAAAGGCATATCCAAACAAAATTTTGTACCAAAATGTTCATATCAACACTATACACTATAGCTAAAACATGGAAATGATTCAAGTGTCCACTAGTGGATAAATGAATACACAAAATGTGGTATACACATACAATGGAATATTATTTAGTCACAGAAAGTAATGACATCTGATACATGTTACAACATAGATAAACCTTGACAGCATTATGCTAAGTGAAATAAGCCAGACACAAAAGGACACATATTGTATGATTCCGCTTATGCTGAATATCTATAACAGGCAAATTCAGTGAGACAGTAAGTAGATTAAAGGTGAATAGGCTTTAGGGGGAGAGGAGATAGGGAGTTATTGCATAATGGGTACAGAGTTTCTGTTTAGGATGATGAACAACATTGTAAATAGTAACAATGGGGCTGGGCGCAGTGGCTCAAGCCTGTAATCCCAGCACTTTGGGAGGTCGAGGCGGGTGGATCACGAGGTCAGGAGATCGAGACCATCCTTGCTAACATGGTGAAACCCCGTCTCTACTAAAAATACCAAAATTAGCTGGGCACGGTGGCGGGCGCCTGTAGTCCCAGCTACACGGGAGGCTGAGGCAGGAGAATGGCGTGAACCTGGGAGGCGGAGCTTGCCGTGAGTGGAGCACTCCAGCCTGGGCGACAGAGCGAGCCTCCGTCTCAAAAAATAATAATAATAAAATAAAATAAAATAAAACAAAACAAAATTGGATTGTCTTTTTTGTTGTTGAGTTGTAAAATTTCTTTATATATGCTGTATACTAGACCTTTATTAGATATATAATTTTCATAATTTTCTCCTATTCAAAGGCTGTCTTTTCACTTTCTTGATAGTGTCCTTTCATGCACTGAAGTTTTTAATTTTTATGAAGTCCAATTTATCAATTTTGTTGCTCATGCTTTTCGTGTCACATCTAAGAATTCATTGCCAAATCAGAGGTCATGAAGATTAATCCCTTGGTTTTCTTCTAACAGTTTCATAGCTTTAGCTCTATTATTTAGGTTGTTAATCTATTCTGAGTTAATTTTTGTATATGGAGAGAGGTAAGGGTCCAATGTCATTTCTTTTTTTTTTGCACATTAGCTATCCAGTTGTCTCAGCATTATTTTTGAAGAGATTTCTTTTTTTCCATTGAATAATCTTGGCTTCCTTATCAAAAATCAATTGGTTATAGATGTTTGAGTTATTTCTGGGCTCTAATCCTTTACAGTTGTTCTGTGTCAATATTAAGTCTTCCAATGCATAAACATTGAAGGGATGTCTTTCCATTTATTTCAGTCTTCTTTAATTTATTTCAGCAATGTTTTCTAGTTTTCATTTTATAAGGCTTTAACCTCTTTGGTAATTGTATTCCAAGGGATTTTATTCTTTTTGAAAACATGTAAATGCAATTATTTTCTTAATTTCCTTTCTGGATTTTAAATTGCTATTGCATAGAAACAACTAATTTTTGTGTGTTGATCTTGTAGTCTGAAACTGCTTAATTTGCTTATTATCCCTAATAGTTTTTTTTTGTGAATTCTATGAGATTTTCTATTTATAGAATCATATCATATGCAAATACAGTTTTACTTCTTCCTTTCCAAATTGGATGCCTTTATTTATTTTTCTTGCTGAGTTTCTCTGGCTAAAACGTCTGGTACAGTAGTAAATAGAAGTGGTAAAAGTGGCATCCTTAGGCCAGGTGTGGTGGCTCATGCCTGTAATCCCAGCACTTTGGGAGGCCGAGGAGGATGGATCACCTGAGGTCAGGAGTTTGAGACCAGCCTGACCAACACAGTGAAACCCCATCTCTACTAAAAATACAAAAATTAGCTGGGCATGGTGCTGGGTGCCTGTAATCCCAGCTACTTGGGAGGCTGAGGCAGGAGAATCGCTTGAACCCAGGAGGCGGAGGTTGCAGTGAGCCGAGATCGTGCCATTGCACTCCAGCCTGTGTGACAGAGCAAGACTCTGTCTCAAAAAAAAAAAAAACAAAAAAACACACACATACACACACACAAACACAAAGAGTTTCCTCCTCTTCTATTTTTTGAAAGAGTTGAAGTAAGATTAGTGTTAAGTCTTTTTAATATTTGGTAGAATTCACCAGTGAAGCTATCTGGTCTTGAACTTTTTTTTGTTGTGAGATTTTTGATTATTGATTCAATCTCTTGTTATAAATATGTTGTTGAGGCAGTTTTGGCAATAAGTGTGTCCTAGGAATTTGTCTATTTCATCTAGATTATCTAATTTTTTGGCATACTGTGTTCAAAATAGTTTCTTTCAATCGTTTTAATTTCTGTAAGGTCAGTAGTAATGTTACACTTTAACCTTCCTTCTTCCCTCCTTCCCTCCTTCCCCCCTTCCCTCCTTCTCTCCTTCCCTTCCTCCCTCCCTCCCTCCTTCCCTTCCTTCCTTTCCTTCCCTTCCTTCCCTCCCTTCCTGCCTCCCTCCTTCCCTTCCTTCCGTTCCTTCCTTCCCTCCTTCCCTCCTTCCCTTCCTTCCTTTCCTTCCTTTCCTTCCCTTCCTTCTTCTCTCTCTCTCTCTCTTTCTTTCCTCTTTTTGTTGTTTTCCAGGGTCTCATTCTGTCACCCAGGCTGGAGTGCAGTGGTGTGCAGCCTTGAACTCCTGGGCTCAAGCATTCCTCCAGCCATAGCCTCCCAAGTAGTTAGGACCACAGATGTGTGCCACCAGGCCTGGCTAAATAAACAAAAAAAAGTTGTAGAGATGGGGTCTATGTTGCCCAGGCTGGTACTTTCATTTCTGATTTTAGTTATTTGTACTTTCTTTTTTTTCTCAGACTAAAAGTTTGTCAATTTTGTTGATCTTTTTAAAGAACCAACTCTTGGTTTTACGGATTTTCTATTTTTTCCATTGCTTATTTTATTTATCTATGCTCTAATTTTTATTTCCTAACTTCTGCTCACTTTGGTTTAGTTTGCTCTTCTTTCTCTAGTTCCTTAAGGTGTAGCAAAGTTATTGATTTGTGATCTTTTGCCTTAATTTTAATTCTGGCAATATATACACAGTTATGCATCACATAATAATGTTTTGGTTAAACTTAAGCAGTATAAACAAGGGTGGTTCTACTAGATTATAATGGAGCAGAAAAATCCCTATTGCCCAGCCAGGTGTGGTGGCTCATGCCTGTAGTCCTAGCACTTTGGGAGGCCGAGGCAGGCAGATTGCCCGAGCTCAGGAGTTTGAGACCAACCTGGGCAACATGGTGAAACTCTGTTTCTACTAAAATACAAAATAAATTAACTGGGCGTGGTGGCGTGCGCCTGTAGTCCCAGCTACTCGGGAGGCTGAGGCAGGAGAATTGCTTGAACCCGGAAGGTGGAGGTTACAGTGAGCCGAGATTTTGCCACTGCACTCCAGCCTGGGCAACAGAGTGAAACTCCATCTCAAAAAAACAAACAAAAAAAATTCCCTAATGCCCAGTGACATCGTAGCTGTTGTAACATCATAGTGCATGCATTACTCAGTGTTTGTGGTGATGCTGGTGTAAACAAACCTACTGCTCTGCAAGTTGTATAAAAGTACAGCACAGCACGTGCAGTTATGTACTGTACATAATACCCGACAATGGTAATACATGACTATGTTACCGGTTTATGCATTTACTCTATTTTTTTGAGACAGGGTCACACTCTGTTGCCCAGGCTAGAGTGCAGTGGCATAATCTCAGCTCACTGCAACCTCTGCCTCCCAGGCCCAATGATCCTCCCACCTCAGCCTCCCAAGTAGCTGAGACTACAGGTGCATGCCACCATGCCCAGCTAATTTTTGTATTTTTTTAGAGATGGGATTTCACCTTGTAACCCAGACTGGTCTTGGGCTCCTGGACTCAAGGGATCCACCCTCCTTGGCCTCCCAAACTGCTGGGATTATAGGTGTGAGCCACCCAGTCCAGCCTACTATACTTTTTATTGTTATTTTAGAGTGTATTCCTTTCATTTACACAGAAAAAAATGTTAACCATAAAACAGCCTCAGGTACGTCCTTCAGGGTATATTCCAGAAGATGGCATTGTTATCATGAAGATGACAGCTCCATGCTTGTTAATGGCCCCTGAAGACCTTCTAGTGGGACAAGATGTGGAGGTGGTACACAACGATGTTGATGAGCTTGACTCTGTGTAGGCCGAGGCTAATGTGTGTGTTTGTGTCTTCGTTTTTAACAAAAACGTTAAAAAAAAAAATTAATAGAAAAAACCTTATAGACTACTGTTTAAAATAGAAGTTGCTATTTTGGCCATTTTTAAGTGTATAATAAATACAGTGGTATTAATTGCATTCACAATATTGTGCAACCATTGTTACTTTTTTTTGAGACAGAGTCTTGCTGTGTCGCCCAGGCTGGGGTGCAGTGGCACGATCTCGGCTCACTGCAAGCTCCGCCTCCCAGGTTCACACCATTCTCCCGCCTCAGCCTCCGAGTAGCTGGGACTATAGGCGCCCGCCACCATGCCCGGCTAGTTTTTTGTATTTTTAGTAGAGATGGGGTTTCACCATGTTAGCCAGGATGGTCTCGATCTCCTGACCTCGTGATCCACCCGCCTCGACCTCCCAAAGTGCTGGGATTACAGGCTTGAGCCACTGCGCCCAGCCCCATTGTTACTATTTACAATGTTGTTCATCATCCTAAACAGAAACTCTGTACCCATTATGCAATAACTCCCTATCTCCTCTCCATGTAAAATGGTGCAACTACTTTGGAAACAGCTAGCAGTTCCTCAAAAAGTTAAACATATAATTACCATATGACCCATCAATTCTACTCCTTAGTATATACTCAAGAAAAATGAAAACATGTATCTACACACAAACTTGCACACAAATGTTTATGGCAGCAGTATTCATAATAACCAAAATGTGAAAATAACCCAAATGTTCATCAACAGACGATGGATAAATAAATTGTGAAATGTACATTTAATGGAATATTATTCAGCAAAGAAAAAAAAAACCCCGAATACTGATATATGCCACAACTTGGATGAACCTTAAACTAATGCTAAGTAAAAGAAGTCAGGGCCGGGCGCATTGGCTCAAGCCTGTAATCCCAGCACTTTGGGAGGCCGAGACAGGCGGATCACAAGGTCAGGAGATCAAGACTATCCTGGCTAACATGGTGAAACGCTGTCTCTACTAAAAAATACAAAAAACTAGCTGGGCGAGGTGGTGGGCGCCTGTAGTCCCAGCTACTCGGGAGGCTGAGGCAGGAGAATGGTGTAAACCCGGGAGGCGGAGCTTGTAGTGAGCTGAGATCTGGCCACTGCACTCCAGCCTGGGCGACAGAGTGAGACTCCGTCTCAAAAAAAAAAAAAAAAAAAAAAAAGAAGTCAGACACTGGCCGGGCACAGTGGCTCACACTTGCAATCCCAGCACTTTGGGAGGCCGAGGAGGGCAGATCACCTGAGGTCAAGAGTTTGAGACCAGACTGGCCAACATTGTATAATCCTGTCTCTACTAAAAATACAAAAATTAGCTGAGTGTGGTGATGGGCACCTGTAATCCCAACTACTTGGAAGGCTGAGGCAGGAAAATCGCTTGAACCCGTCAGGTGGAGGTTGCAGTGAGCCGAGATCACATCACTGCACTCCAGCCTGGGCGATAGAGTGAGGCTCTGTCTCAAAAAAAATAAAAATAAAATAGGCCGGGTGCAGTGGCTCAAGCCTGTAATCCCAGCACTTTGGGAGGCCGAGACGGGCGGATCACGAGGTCAGGAGATCGAGACCATCCTGGCTAACACGGTGAAACCCCGTCTCTACTAAAAAATACAAAAAACTAGCCGGGCGAGGTGGCGGGCGCCTGTAGTCCCAGCTACTCAGGAGGCTGAGACAGGAGAATGGCCCGAACCCGGGAGGCGGAGCTTGCAGTGAGCTGAGATCCGGCCACTGCACTCCAGCCTGGGCGACAGAGCGAGACTCCGTCTCAAAAAAAAAAATAATAATAAAATAAAATAAAATAAAATAAAATAAACCAAACGCTAAAAGTCACATGTTGTTATTGTTTGCTTTCTTTTATATAATATATCCAGAATAGGCAAATTCATAAAGACAGAAAGCTGCTTAGTGGTCACCTGGAGAGGGGAGAAGGAGGAATGGGAAGTGATTACTTAATGGGTACGGCATGTGTTTTGAGCATGATGGAAAAGTTTTGAAACTAGAAAGAAGTGATGGTTGCACAACAGTGCGAATACAGTAAATATCACTGAATCATACCTTTTTTTTTTTTTTGAAACAGAATTTCACTCCTGTTGCCCAGGCTGGAGTGCAATGGCAATATCTCAGCTCACTGCAACCTCTGCCTCCCGGGTTTAAGTGATTCTTCTGCCTCAGTCTCCCAAGTAACTGGATTATAGGCATGCACCACCACACCTGGCTAATTTTTGTATTATTAGTAGAGACGGAGTTTCACCATGGGGCCAAGTTAGTCTTGAATTCCTGACCTCAGGTGATCTGCCCTCCTTGGCCTCTCAAAGTGCTAGGATTACAGGCATGAGCCATCATGCATGGCCATTTTTCTTTTCTTTTTTCTTTTCTTTCTTTTTTTTTTTTTTCTGGGGGGGGTGCGGTGTGTGTGAGAGAGAGAGAGACAGTTTTGCTCTATCGCAGAGGCTGGAGTGCAGTGGTACGATGTTGGCTCGCTGTAACCTCCACCTCCCAGGTTCAAGCGATTCTCCTGCCTCAGCCTCCCAAGTAGCTGGTATTACAGGTGCGTGCCACCACGCCTGGCTAATTTTTTGTATTTTTGTAGAGACAGGGTTTGGCCATGTTGGTTAGACTGGTCTCAAACTCCTGACCTCAGGTGATCCACCTGCCTCAGCCTCTGAAAGTGCTGGGATTACAGGTGTGAGCCACCACTCCCGGCTACACTTTAAGATGACTAATTATATGTAACATGAATATCACCTCAATTAATAAATTCAAACAGAGGAAATGAAACTGTAAACAGTTATAAACTGCTCTAAGTACTATAAGTGGGATGTACAGGGAGGTGTTGAGGCCTAGCAAATGCCTGGCTCTACTGGACAGCAGTGAGGTCATCACAGAAGTGACACAGGAGCTGGGTTTTGAGGGATATGTAGGAATTCAGGAGATTGCAAGTGCAGGAAGTGAGAGAAAAGAGGTTCTTTATAAAAAGGAAGAAAAGGAATGAGTGACGTTTCCATGCAGAGGGAACAGAATAGGCAATGCCTTGGAGTCGTGCGTAAGCAATTCTCATATTGAGTACTAGAAAAGTTGGAGACCTAGTGTATTTGGATAATAGAAATAGTAGGAAAGGAAGGCAGAAGCCACATGATGATGTGTTTGGCAGTCCATGTTGATGCCTTTGGACAAGTAATTAAGCAGAATTTATTTATTGGGGGAATACATGGGCAACATCTTGTTGACTAAATTAAACTTTCTATATGTTGACCATATTTTACTGTATTCACTTAAAAATATTCATGAATATACTGCTTAGCATGTGCCAGGCACTGTCCTAATACTTATTATTAACTCACTTAATCTCATCAACAGCTATTCTCAAAGTCTAGACTCCATTGGAATCTCCTAGAAGTCTTAAAACACAGAAACCAGTTTCTGATTCAACAGGTATGGTGAGGCCTGGAATTTGCCTTTTAATTCAATTATCAGAAGATGCTGAGACTGTTGGCACAGGGAATACACTTTGAGAAACACTGCTTTATGTCATCCTTATATGGAAGGCAGCATTATTTTACCATAGATCCAAGATTGTGCCACTGCACTCCAGCCTGGGTGACAGAATGAGACTCTGTCTCAAAAAAAGAAATGGAATAAAGCTGACATGAATGGGGTCAAAACAATGGTCTTAGAGCAGTACTCTGAGAGGTTGAGGTGGACCAAAGGGAGCCTTGCTGTTGTACCAACACGAAGGGCCGTGGACAAATATGATTTATCTAACCTTGTTTGAAGGAATTCAAGAAACTTTACCTTGAATCACCTGGGGCAATAGTCCAAAACCAAATCAGTACAAGGATTGATGACAAATGGGTCAGGATCCTTTGGTTCACAACCACCACCTACTCACACCCCCACCGCCATTGCAGACGCAAGGCCTTATGCACATCAGTGAGAAAAACTGTCAGGGTGGAAAAGGGACATTTCTAGGACTCCTTAACATAGGAGCCACATACACTATAGTACCCTGCTAGTGAGTCCTCACTAAGACCACAATTAGAACAAAAGTGTATAGAAATCAAGGGTGGATGGGATTAAGGGATAATGTGAAGTGGCTGTAGCTCCTATGCATGGATGTTTTAAGAGAATGAACATTATGTCTTAATGGGGCACACTTTCTTTACCTAGTATTTATAAAATGAAAATCTGTTGGTGAAGTCCTAGTGGAAACTTCAGTCAGGGATGCCAGGCTGAAACTAAGTTGAAAAAAAGTTTGGATTAAAATTCGTATGTTGGAACAGTTTTTATGTGTATAGCATTTCTTTTCGTTGAATGTAGTATGGGGATATTGTGATATTGAATGTATATGGGGATATTGTATCTGACTGGGGAACATTTCCCCTCCCTAGTATTGTAAACAGAAGGCACATAAATTCGCCCTTTGGGGCTGGGCCCAGTGGTTCACGCCTGTAATCCCAGCACTTTGGGAGGCCGAGGCAGGTGGATCATGAGGTCAGGAGCTTGAGACCAGGCTGGCCAAAACTGTGAAACCCCGTCTCTACTAAAAATACAAAAATTAGCCAGGCACAGTGGCGGGCTCTACTCAGGAGTCTGAGGCAGGAGAATCACTTGAATCCGGGAGGCAGAGGTTGCAGTGAGCCAAGATCACGCCACTGCACTTCAGCCTGGGTGGCAGAGTGAGACTTCATCTTAAAAAAAAAAAAAAAAATTCACTCTATGGGCAATATTAATTGAATGTGCTAAAATGGGAACAAATAAGATGGCCCAAGTCACACAGATTGTTAATTTCAAACAGTATAAAATAGAAGCTGAAGTGCCAGTAGGGACAAATTCTCTGTACAATAGCCCTGTGTGAAATATAGGCTGGAGCATATGGCAAAAATCTGTGAGTGCCACCTAGCAATAACTGCTGGGACTTTGGACCAGAGAATTCCCATTTGCAGGGAAATTACTTATTTGCTATCAGACATTAAGTAAAACTTCCACTATAACTGAAAGATACAAAATAATCTTAAACATACAATACCCATAACATTTTGGATGATGTTGGAGAAACCATTCAATGGGGAGAGAAGTGCCCAGAAGAGCTCCACAACAAAATGGAAGTTGTTTGTGACAGAACATACTACTGGGGGAATGCCAGGAGATACTCACCATATGTCCAAGCAGATAGACTTTTCTCCCTAGAATTGACTTTTGAACCACCTGAGGAGCTGCCAGATTATTTTATTTTATTTTATTTTATTTTATTTGAGATGGAGCCTCGCTCTGTCACCCAGGCTGGAGTGCAGTGGGGCAATCTCAGCTCACTGTAACCTCCGCCTCCCAGGTTCCAGCGATTCTCCTGCCTCAGCCTCCCGAGTAGCTGGGATTACATGTGTGCACCACCATGCCCGGCTAATTTTTGTATTTTTAGTAGAGACGGGGTTTCCCCATGTTGACCAGGTTGGTCTCAAACTACTGACCTCAGGTGATCTGCCCTCTTCGGCCTCCCGAAGTGCTGGGATTACAGGTTTCAGCCACCGCGCCTGGCTGGAGCTGTCAGATTCTATTGCCACCTGGAGAGTGTCCTATAAACAGCAAAGAGCTTCTTGGTTCATAATCACAGTTCCAAGGTGAATGTATAGCATCTTGTTTAGAAGGCTAAGAAGGTAAAAACAACTTTGCTTATAGGCTAAATTGCATTCCGTTTGCCACTACATTTGGGTTTTTACTGACTCATGGGTGGTGGATACCGATGTGGTCATATGGTCAGGCTGAAGAGCAATAGAAAACTGGCTTCTTAAAGGGATCCCCTAGGAAAATCACTGTGGAAATTTGAGGGATAGATTAAAGTAGGACATACTGATGCCTAATAGAAGAACCACTTGCGTGGATTGGAAGGTGATTGGCACCAGTGAGTGAATTTCCTAGTGTGCTCACTTGAGGTGGCCACCTGGGTCCATGAAATGAGTGGACCTACGAATACTGTGGCAATGTAGAGATCTAGACATATTCCTCTTGCACCCTCTGAAGTACAAAATGCCAACAAGAACTGTTTTGTCTGCCAGCAAGAGAAACAGAGAATGCAGGTGGTCCTGGGGCACATTCCCCAGTTGGAAGGCCTCACAATAGCTGGTAGATAGATTACATTGAACCAATGCTGGCAGCCCTGGGGGGCTACAAATGGGTTCTGACAGGAATAGACACTTACTTTGGCTTTTTTGGGTTTTTTTTGTTTGTTTGTTTTTGAGATGGAGTCTTGGTCTGTCACCCAGGCTGGAGTGCAGTGGTGTGATCTCAGCTCACTGCTACCTCCTCCTCCTGGGTTCAAGCGATTCTCCTGTCTCAGCCTCCTGAGTAACTGGGGTTACAGTCACCCGCCACCACACCTGACTAATTCTTTTGTAGTTTTAATAGAGACTGGGTTTCACCATGTTGACCAGGCTGGTACCAAACTTTTGACCTCAGGTGATCCGTCTGCCTCGGCCTCCCAAAGTGCTGGGATTACGGGCGTGAGCCACTGCACCCGGCCAGGAATAGACACTTACTTTGGACTGGGTTTTGCACACCCAGTGGTAGATACAAATGCTGAAAATACTATTAAATTATTGGAACAAAAGATACTGTGCTAATTTGGGCCACCAAGTTACATTTCTTCAAACCAGGAGTCACACTTTACAGTCCATGGTGTCCAACAGTGGACAAAGAGATATCACATCAAACAGACATATCACATTGCATTGTCATCCTCAGAGTAGCAATTTAATAGAGAATTGGAGTGAGCAATTGAAACATTCATTGTCTAAAATGAGGTGGGTGAGGGTGCAGTGGTTTATGCCTATAATCCCAGCACTTTGGGAGGATGAGGCGGGAGGATCACTTTAGCACAAGAGTTCAAAGCTGCAGTGAGGTATCATGTCACTGCACTCCAGCCTGGGCAGCAAAACAAGACCCTGTCTCTAAAAAAACAAATAAATAAGAAAATAAGACTTAAAAATCAAATAAAATGGGGGAGGGGATAAATTTATGAAGCTCTTGTTTAAATGTTTTCATGAGGGTATGCCCACATGCACCATGAGGGGCCAAGGGAGAATCCCCAGTGGAGAGATTCCTCCATTTTTCTCAGCAATCTAGGGAAGAGGGGTTGAGGGAGAGTGCTGGTATGACTATATGATTCTTGCCCACATCACCTCAACTTTCTTTTTTGTCATCTGATGCAGAGGTTCCAGGGTTAGAGATACATCTGCAGGTGCCAGAAGCATAGTTAATTCCTAGGCAAGACATTGTAACTATACCTTTAAATCTTTATTTCAGTATTTCTAAGGACCCTATAGGTTAAGTTGTGCCCTCAACCCATCTGGAAAAATTTGAGTTGACAGTAAATGCTGCTGTATTGTCCAGTGGCTAAGATAGCCCATTAGTCCTGTATCTATATAGCCCTAACCTATATAAATTGGAGTGGGCTGAAGGGGAGGCACTTACTAAACTACTGTTGTTGCCAACAATGTGGACTAGCACAATGGCCTCTCCTAATTTCCCTTCCAAAGGTGGAAAAGTTTGGGTATAAATGAAAGAAGGAAGAATAATAGCGGAGGGTATGGAATGAATAACCCAATTAGGGAAATCCAATATTATGCTAACACTTTGAAAGAGGCCAAGAACAAGGGATGATATGGTTATACCAGATGTCTGAAAGGATGAAGCCATATTTTGCTGAGACCACACCTGCTTTTGGAACTTAACAAGATTGAATGGAAGCCTGCACACCTGGATGGCCTTTCTGTGGGAGACATTTTGGTCATAGAATATGATAACAAACTGATTACTCTTATATTTCATATTACCTCTACTCAACTTGATATAATACAGTAATTGTTGGTAATATTATAATACTGTACTGAAACTGATAGCCAAATGTATTGCAAAATTGGATTTAAGACCTTCTATCCCTACCCCACACTGACTTCTCCAAATATTAGGCATATTCATGTTGGTGCTATTGCTGTATCTGTTATATAAATGCTACACCAAATGTGGATGATCAGACAGGTATGATCCTTTTGCAGAAAAGGCTAGGGGTGGCCTGTGATATAATAAATAATATGTCTGGTCTTCATCCCCAGTTCCTGGCACAGAGCTTCAAAAATCTTTAGAATTATAGGAGCCTGTTATGCTAATGAGTTGTGCAAGGCAGGTTTATTATGCACTGGTTACCAACTTATCTGAGGCTGCTGAGACAGAACACCCCCACACAAATTACGTGAAGTAGATTTATTACTTACAGAAAGGCAGCAAAGAACAGCAGAAGCCTAAGATTCATGTTGAGCTGGTCTTCCAAGGCTCAGGAAAGTTACCAAGGTGGATGAAGCCTTGTCTGCACATACTTCACTTGCACCACAGCTGAGGGACCCTGGATAGCAGCCCACCCTAGGCTTTATACCCCAGGGGTAACATGACATGCTGGGCTAAAGTGTTGAAGGACATCCTGTTTCTAGGAGGGAATGGAACAGAGCCCAGGCTGTTCCAGTCAGTCACTCCTTATCATTGGATGTTGCATTCACAGAATATTCTAGTTATTTTTGAGAACTATAAGCAAAAAAGAGAGAACTGGGTCAGTTCAAGGCCACCAGAATAACTGTTCTGCAAGGTGATTCTTTGTAGGGCCTCTAGATGACTATGAGATGGAGAAGACCATCCATGTGACTAGAGGGTTGGAATTCTTAGTCTCTCTCCCTGACTTCAGGGAGGGGAATGGGGCTGGAGTTGAGTTCAATCATGTGGCCAGTGATTTACTCTATTATGCCTGCATAATGAAACCTTAATGAAAACTCTGGACAATGAATCTCAGGGAGTTTTCCGATTAGTGAAGACACTGATATACCAAGAGGGTGATGAACCCTGACTCCACAGGGACAGAAGCGCCTGCACCTAAGACCTTTCCAAACCTTTCCCTTTATTCTTCTTCATATGACTATTCATTTGTGTCCTTTATAATAAAAAGGTAATAGTAAGTAAGCACTTTTTTGAGTTCTGTGAGTCATTCAAGTGAATTACTGAATCTGGGGTGGCGTCATGGGAAACCCCTGAATTTGTAGCCAAGTCAGACAATCGTGTGAGTAGCCTGGCGATCCCACTTGCAGCTGGCATTTGAATTAAGGGCAGTCTTGTTGGGGACCTTGTATTTTAACTCATGGGACTTGACACTAACTCCAAGTAGTTAGTGTCAGAGTTGAATTGAATCATAGGACACTCCGCTGGTGTCAGAGAATTAGTGTCAGACACAGTAAGTGTAGCACTTACTTGAGTTCTGCGAGCTGTTCTAGTGAATTGTCAAGCCTGAAGGAGCAGTGGAACACCAAAACCTGTAGACGGCTGGAGTAAGGAAGTCCTGGGGACCCCTTAACTTGAGACTGATCTCAGAAGTGAGTGCAGTCTCATGGAGGACAATGCCCTTCATGGGGAAACTTGGCCGAATGCCAGGCGGTTGGTGACCGCACTCTATTATGAAACATTATCCACGGTAGAAAGGGAAGAAGTACTGAGACATTCTACAACATAGATGAACACTGAAAATATAATGCTAAATGGAAAAAAACAGACACAAAAGACCACACAGTATATAATTCTATTTCTATGAAATGTCCAGAATTGGCTAATCTGTAAAGGCAGAAAATAGATAAGTGGTTACTTAGGATTTAGGGGTGCAGTGGGTTTGGGTTAGGGAGGTAATAGCTAAAGGGAACCACATTTCCTTATGAAGTGATGGAAATGTTCTAAAATTAACTGTGGTATACTGAACTAGTTATGGATAAAATACCAGGATGTCTGAGATTTGCTTCCAAATAATCCGCTGGGGATGGGAGGAGAACAAAAGAAGTAAGACTGGCCAGAATTTTGTAATTTCTGAAGCTGGGTACCTGGGGGTTCATTA
The DNA here is from genome assembly GCF_043159975.1 of Macaca nemestrina. Taxonomy (NCBI): domain Eukaryota; kingdom Metazoa; phylum Chordata; class Mammalia; order Primates; family Cercopithecidae; genus Macaca; species Macaca nemestrina. The sequence continues at coordinate 39,846,234 of NC_092130.1, forward strand.
TACTATTCTCTCCAGTGTTTGAAAGTTTTCATAAAAGGAAAAAAGGAAAAAAATAAAATAATCTTAGGCAGTGTTCTCTCACAAGAGAAGGGAATGTCACTTCCCTTAGTAGTTTACAAGGTCCAGAGCCACCCCTCCCTAGCCCTCAGATGAGATTCATGAATTATTGAGGGAAAGCTGAGAGGCATAGAGGCCGTGGACTGTGGAGAGGTGGTGAGCGCAGGGGCTGGTTTGGCCCAGGCAACTCAGCCTCCTTGAGGGGCCCTCATGGTCTCTCCCAACCTACATGCCATGCTGACCGTGGTGGTAGAAGTGGAGTCGGGGAGGCGATCAGGTAAGAAGCCCTCCACATTTCAGAGGAAGTGTAGTCCAGGAGAGTCTCTTGGAAGAGGGGGAGGGTTAGGCCAGCTTAGGTTGGAAAACTGAGGCAAAACTTGAGGGCAGGACTCAGGAATCCCAGAGCCAGTTTTCCTCATGAAAGCTGATATGCAGTCTACCTTTCTCAGGCCCTGAGGACAGCAGTAGCCCCACACTCCTGGTGGGGCCCACAAACCTCCGTTTGCTTCAGCCTGGAACTCTAGAGACTCAGGTGGATGGGCGTTGTGTGTGTGGCGGCGGGAAGGGGACAGGTGAGGGGAAAGGGAGTGGGGCAGGGAGTGCAGGGGAAGATGGGAATATCACGATCGACCCCAGCCCTGCCCACAGGAACAAAGCTTCACCTTTGACAGAGTCCTGGGCCCTGATGCTGCTCAGGTAAGGAGGTCTGGGAGGGTGATGAGAGGAGGGTAGGAGCCCTCAGGCCCCTGGATCCTGGGGTGCCAGCTGCCTCTAGAGCTCCTTTGCTCAGGGCACCTGAGTCAGTGGATTGTGCCTGTGTCTCCCTGCAGGAGGCAGAGCAGGAGCTGCTGGCACGTGTCCAGTCCGCATTGGGCTCTGTGGGCCGAGGGTACAGTGTGGCCCTGTTGCTCCGGGGGAGGGAAACAGAGGCACCCCGACTTGTGCCTCAGGTGAGTCCCAGAGGAGCCACCAGGGCACAGGCCTCATGCGGCTCAGGGTTTGCCTCGCCCTGAGACTTCTGAGAATCTTCCCTGCCCACACGAGCCCTCACTGGGGCTCCTACAGCAAGCACCCTGTTGGTCCACGCAGGATGTTTTGCCAGGGTCAATTTATGCAGCTACTGGGAAGTCATGGAAGGTGGGAAGGGGCTGGGTGCGGTGGTTCACACCTGTAATCCCAACACTTCGGGAGGCTGAGGTGGGTGGGTCACCTGAGGTCAGGAGTTCGAGACCAGTCTGGCCAACATGGCAAAATCCTATCTCTACTAAAAATATAAAAATTAGCTGGGTGTGGTGGTGGGCACCTGTAATCCCAGCTTCTTGCGCAGCTGAGGCAGCAGAATCACTTGAATCTGTGAGGCAGAGGTTGCAGTGAGCCGAGATCATGCCACTGAACTACAGCCTGGGCGACAAGAACAAAACTCCATCAAAAAAAAAAAAAAAGACAAAAAAAACAAAAAAATTTTTAATAAAAATTAAAATAAAGGAAGATGGGAGGCTGGGGCTGATAGGGTGACGGTTAGAGAGGGGTGGCATGAAAAGATCAAATATCCAAGGAGATCTGATTTTCACAGTTCCTGGTGATACTAATTATAAACTTGGGAGCTTTATAGTGGGGGATTCATTAAAATGCCCCCAAACTAAAATAGCTGCCTCAGAACTTGTCGTGGATCCCTGTGCAGCAAACAGCAGGTCCCACTGAGAATGTCTGCTCACTTTCTGATTTGCTGTGAACATGAAGATTGGTGCTATTTCTGTCCTGGATACCATGTCCCCAGTAGTATGGGGCATTGACGCAGACTTCACTCTCAGGAAATGTTGAAGGACAGATTCATGCTTTCTTAATCCTTATTGAATGCTTCTCTACTTTAGCTGCTGCAGATAGTGTTTGAGGAAGCTCTGCCCCTCAGCTGCTCTGATCCTGTGCTTAGCACTCTTAGCCTGGTGCAGGTGAGACCCTTGTGGGAGGGGAGAGAGTGGGACTTGGGAACCAGGGCCAGGGCGATGATGCAGAAGGAGCCCGAGGTTTATGGGGAGCCAGAGAGCGTGGGTCCAGCCTCACTCTGCTGCTCATCGGCATGGGTGTGCCTCTCTGAGTTCTCCTCTCCTCTGACTGCAAAAAGGCTGAACTCATGGTGCCATGTTTAGACCCCAGGAGGGTCATATGAGCTGAAAGTAGGGAAAGGCTCAGTTTATAACAAGTGTGCTTGTGTGAACCCAGTTCAGCCCCAGTGGAAGGACCCAGGACCTGCTCTCTTCAGGGATGGAGAACCTGTCAGTGCTGGACGTGGCCCCTCTGGGCTTGTGAGTGTTCAGGGCCCAGTGGAGTCTGAGGGTGCTTATCTTAAGGGAGGGCTGCCTCACGGAAGTTGAGCTTTTGGGGTCTCCACCCACTGCCACCCCAGGGGAAGAAAGCTCTGAGCTTGGGATCATGCTTACAGGGTCAAGGGCTGCTCTCAGGATCCCCTCCTACCCTCTTCCTTCATCTCATGTGCTCATCCCTCTCACTCCCCTCACCCCACTTACACCTCTTCAGCTTACACCACCTCAACTCTATTCCCCAGCCCCATGTCCCGACTCAGTCATTGTCACACTGGGTGATTTTGAGCATCTCACTGAGCAGGACTTCAGTTTCTCCATCTGTAAAATGGCAGTGATCCCAACTACCCTGTTCACAGGAGGGAAAATAAAATCATGAGGATGAGAAACATTTAGGGAGGTTACAGGCTATGGGGACCTCCAAGGGCTCCCCACATAGAGGTTCTCGGGGGCTGGACAGAACCTGGTCCTTTGGAGCTGAGCTCAGCCTCTGCTTCCTCCAGGGTGGTAGAAGATGCCACTGAAGTGGAGGTGTCTGACTCAAAAGCTGCCTCAGAGCTGTACTTGCAGACCACCGTGGGTGAAGGCAGGTGAGGACAAGAGAGTATCTGTCACCCTATCCCTGCTAGGCATTGGGCCTGAGTCCACCCTTTTCTCCACAGGACCTGCTGTCTGCTCACTCTCATCGTGTTCTGCCCAGGGCCTGACCCTCCTGAGGGGCCCAGGACCCAAGGTGTGTGGCGAGGGGCTCTACGGATCCTGCAGCTCCCAGGAGCCCCGTAAGTCTGAAGGGGCTTCTGACTGCATTGAAGGGTGAGGTGGGGAGCTGAATTACAGAGGGAAAGGCCCAAGATAGCATCAAAGTCTCTCCTGTCCTCAACCCCATAATAAGAGCATCCCAGAACACAAGTTAAGCCCCATTGTTGGCAGATGACGTGGTCAAAAGCAACTGGATAGAGAATTAGTGAAACCAATAAATAAAAATAAATATTTTCCAGCCTGGGCAACCGGCCAAAACCCCATCTCTATAAAAAATACCCAAAAAAATCAGCCAGGCATGGTGGCGCAACATCTGTAGTCCCAGCTACTCAGGAGGCTGAGGTGGGAGGATGGCTTGAGCCCAGGAGGTTGAGGCTGCAATGAGCCATGATCACACCACAGCACTACAGCCTGGGTGAGAGAGTGAGTCTCAAAAAATAGAAATAAATACGTAAATAAATAAATATCTCTAGCCACTGGTTTTTTTTTTTTCCATATGTTGATAAATGCACCAGGGACAGCTTTTATTTTTTTTAATGCAAAAGTTAAATGTATTTTATCTTTGTTCTATTATTAGCAGATAACCTTAATAAAAATAGCTATTATTTACAACAAAATATCATGTAATTTTAAATTGATCACTTTTTATTTCTATGGAAAAGCAACACTGGCATGTATTGTTGCTGAAGGTGAAGCAGCTTTTTGATTCTGTTCTGTTCTACTCTGTGTTCTGAGATGTGTATCAGACACCGGCCACACACCCCAGATGTGCTCGGGGCACAGCCTGGCCCTACAGAGCATTCTGGTCTGCAGGTGAGCACCTAAGGCCCTGCCATTCCCACTTCTTATTGTCATATTTACTTAGTTCTCAGTACCTCTGTCCATCTTTAAATGACTTAAGTGAGAGTACGTTAAAGTAGCTTAGATGTTCCTAAGCTTCCGCAGAGCACGTCGCATCTGTGACAGCAATTCAGAAAAAGAGCAAACTTTCTTTTATTCTTAATGGTACACAGCATAAGAGAACAGCCTAGGCAGTTCACTGTAACTGATGGTCCTGATGTCCTTATTCATAAACTGAAAACTCCCCAGAGAAGCTTCTGTAAGTATAATGTTAAATAGGTCTATAAACACAACAGCAACAACAAGAATATAAACCAAATGCCCAGTTATGGGAAACTGGTGAAGAAATTTACTGATAAACCCACTGTGATGGTGTGTGTGTGTGTGGGGTGTGTGTGTGTGTGTGTGTGTGTCAACTTGGCTTCAGTGACAGTCCCTAGTTATTTAAGCTAGGTGCTGCTGTGAAGGTATTTTGCAGATGTGATGGATGTTAAGAGTATCCTGAAAGATCTGGGTGAGCCCGATTCAATCAGTTGAAAAGCTTTAAAAGCAGAAGCCTAAAAAGGCCTTAAAAGCTGAAGCTTCCCGGAAAAAGAAAAGAAATTCCATTCATGGGCAGTGGCATCTGCTATACTTGTGCCTGTGGAGTTCCATTCTGCTCACTCTTTTCCCTCCTGACTGCTCATAGACAACACTTGTGGTCTGTGCCCATGACCTCCCTGATTCTGGACTTACTTAGCCAGCATTCACAATCTTGTAAGCCATTTCCTTTAACAAATTTGTTTATATATGAAAAACACTGGTTCTTCCTCTCTAATTAAAGCCTGGACAACACACTCACAAATTAGAAGGAGATGCTGCTGTTAGAAGGAATAAGGTATACATTTTAGGCCCTTCAAGACTCCAATAAATGATAGTAAAATAATAGCAAAGAAAAACCTTACTTTGGGGTTAAGAAATCGCAGATTGATACACCAGGGACAGTTTTGCAAATAGCATCTTCAAGCATTTTTGTCTAATTTTTCAGACTTTTTTTTACCACTTTTTAAATTTTTACATTACTAATTCCTTTTCAGCTACTTATATCTCTTCTGATCTATCAGATTGAAAACTTGGAAAGAACCTAAATGTTCAAAGCCAAGACTGGGAAATTCCCAAAAAGTCTTATCTTCAGGTCCTACTTTACATCCTTTACTCAAGTGCTCTAAAGTTATGAAAATATGAAGTAATGACAGGAAGTAGTTATTTCAAACCAGCTTGCATATTTGTAATGTCACGGAAATGTTGCCAAGTTCAGAAGTGCCTGAAAACAAATTGCAGTAAAACAAAAAAGAAGAGGAAAATGTACCCTAAATTCCAAACTAAAGTATTTTCTTTCTTTTATCATGTATACTTATTAAAAAAAACCAGATTTATTAACATATAATTTACACACACTGAAGTTCACTCTTTTGAAATGTACAATTCAGTGGTTTTTTAGTACATTCACAACGTTGTGCATTGATCAGCACTATCTAATTTTAGAACATTAAGTCACCCCAGAAAGGAAACCCGTTTCCATCTGCAAGCATTCCTCATTCTGCCACCCACTCCCAGCCCAGGGCAATCACGAATCTATTTTCTGTCTCTGTAGATTTGCTACTCTGGGCTTTTCATGTGAATGGAACCATACAATATGTGGTCTTCCTGTCTGGCTTCTTTCACTTAGGATAATGTTTTCAAGGTTTATCCACTTGTGTGAATCAGAACTTTATTCTTTGTTCTTTTTTATTGACAAATAATATTCCATTGTATGGATATACCATATTTTGTTTATCCATTCATCCATTGATGGGCATTTGGATTGTTTCCACTTTTGGCTACTATATATATTTTTTTCTTTTCTTTCTTTCTTTTTTTTTTTGAGATGGAGTCTCGCTCTGTCCCCCAAGCTGGAGTGCAATGGCGTGATCTCGGCTCACTGCAAACTCTGCCTCCCGGGTTCAAGTGATTTTCCTGCCTCAGTCTCCTGAGTAGCTGGGATTACAGGCGCCCACCATCATACCCAGCTAATTTTTGTATTTTTAGTAGAGATGGGGTTTCATTGTTGGCCAGGCTGGTCTCAAACTCCTGACCTCAAATGATCCACCTGCCTCGGCCTCCCAAAGTGCTGGGATTACAGGCATGAGCCACCGCACCCAGACATCTTTTCTTTTCTTTCTCTCTCCTTTTGTTAGAGATGTAGTCTCACTTTGTTGCCCAGACTGGTCTCAAACTCGTGGCCTCAAGCAATCCTCCCGTCTCAGATTCCCCAGTCACTGGGATTACAGGCATGAGCCACTATGCCTAGCTACTCTTTTGGCTATTTTAAATAATGTTGCTGTGAACATTCACATATAAGTTTTTATTTGGACATGTGTTTTCAATTATCTCAGACATAAACCAAGAAGTGGTATTGCTGGGTCATATCGTAACTGTTTTAAAAGTTGTTTGTATGTTTGTCTTTATCGAGGTAAAGTTCACATAATATAAAATTAACTATTACCCATTTTATAATGTACAATTTAGTGACTCCTGGTACATTCGCAATGTTGTGGAACTATCTAGTTCCATCATTTGGCTATTGTGAATAGTGCTGCTGTGAACATTCATGTACAAGTATTTGTTTGAATACCTCTTTTCAATTATTTTGGGTATTTACCTAGGAGTGGAATAGCTGGGTCATATAGATATGGTAAGTCTATGTTTAACTTTTGAGGCACTACCACACTGCTTTCTACAGCACTGCACCATTTTGTATTTCCTCCAGCAATGTACGATGGTTCCAACTTCTCCACAATTACCAACATTTGTTATCTTCCGTGTTTTCGATTATGGCCAACCTAGTGGTTTTGAAGTGGTATCTCATTTTTATTTGATTTGCATTTCCCTAATGACTAATTATATTGAGCAGCTATTCATGTGCTTGTTGGCCATCTCTAGATCTTCTTTGTGGAAACGTCTATTCAAATCCTTCACCTATTTTTAAATTGGGTTATTTGTGTCTTTCTTGTTGTGTTAAGAGTTCTTTATATATTCTGTATACTAGACCCTTATCAGTTATGTGATTTGCAAACATTTTCTTCTGTTTCATAGGTCATCTTTTCACTTTCTTTCTTTTTTTCTTTCTTTCTTTTTTTTTTTTTTTTAAAGACAGAGTTTTGCTCTTGTTGCCCAGGCTGCAGTGCAATGGCGTGATTAACAACCTCTGCCTCTTGGGTTCAAGAAATTCTCCTGCCTCAGCCTCCCAAGTAGCTGGGATTACAGGTGCCTGCCACCACACCTGGCTATCTTTTTACTTTTTTTGATAGTGTCCTTCAATACACCAAACTTTAAAATTTTTATGAAGCCCAATTTATCTTTTGTTGCTCATGCTTTTGGTGTTATACCTAAGCAACCATTGCAAAATCCAAAGTCAGGAAGATTCACCCCTACGTTTTCTTCTAATAGTTTTATAGCTTTATCTCTTACACTTAGGTCATTGGTCCATTTTGCGTTAATTTTTTGTATTAGTATGGAGTAATCGTCCAACTTCATTCTATCCAGTTCTCCCAGCACCATTTGCTAAAGAGACTACTATTCCCAATTGACTGGTCCTGGCACCCTTGTCAAAAATCAGTTGGTCACATATATATGGATTTATGTCAAGACTCTCAATTATATTACATTGATTTATATAGCCTTTATCATATTGTGAAACTTTTATTTCTACGTTCTTGAAAGTTTTTTAATCATGAAAACGTGTCAGTTCTCGTCAAAGGCTATCCTCATGGCAATACCACACTGTTTTGATTTAATTTAACTTAATTTAATTTTGTTTTACATACAGGGTCTCCCTCTGTCACCCAGGCTGGAATGCAGTGATGCAGTCAAGGCTTACTGCAGCCTTGACCTCTCAGGCTCAAGTGACCCTCCTGCCTCAGCCTCCCAAGTAGCTGGGACTACAGGTGCACACCTCCACATCTAGCTAATTTAAAAAAAATTTTTTTTTTGTAGAAATAAGGGGATCATTATTTTGCCCAGGCTGGTCTTAAATTCCTGGGCTCAAGCTGTCCTCCCATCTTGGCCTTCCAAGGTGTTGGGATTACAGGGGTGAGCCACTGGGCCCAGCCTGACACTATATTATTTACTGTAGCTTCGTAGTAAGCTTTGAAACGGAAAAGTGTAAGTCCTTCAACTTTGTTCTTTTTTTTTTTGAGATGGAGTTTCGCTCTGCTGCCCAGGCTGGAGTGCAATGGCGTGATCTTGGCTCACTGCAACCTCTGCCTCCTGGGTTCAAGTGATTCTCCTGCCTCAGCCTCCTGAGTAGCTGGGATTACAAGTGCATGCTACCATGCCCAGCTAGTTTTTGTATTTTTAGTAGAGACAGGGTTTCACCATGTTGGTCAGGCTGGTCTTGAACTTCTGACCTCGTGATCTGCCCGCCTTGGCCTCCCAAAATGCTGGGATCACAGGCATGAGCCACCACACCCAGCCCTCAACTTCGTTCTTCTTTTCAACATTGTTTTGGCTATTCAGGGCTCCTTGCAATTCCATAGGAATTTTAGGATTTGGCTTTTCCATTTCTAAAAAAAAAAAAAAAAAAAAGCCATTGGGATTTTGATAGGCATTGTATTGAATCTCTAGATTTGTTGGGAATACTATCATCTTCATGATATTAAGTCTTCCAATTCATGAACAATGAGCACAAGGCTGTTTTTTCATATATTTAAGTTCTCTTTATTTCAGCAGCGTTTTGCAGTTTTCAGGGTATAAGGTTTACACCTCCTTGGTTAAATTTATTTCTTAGTATTTTTATTATTTTTGATGTTATCAGAAGTGGAATTTTAAAAATTACCGGGCCGGGCGCAGTGGCTCACACCTGTAATCCCAGCACTTTGGGAGGCCGAGGTGGGTGGATCACCTAGGGTCAGGAGTTCGAGACCAGCCTAGCCAACATGGTGAAACCCTGTCTCAAACTAAAAATAAAAAATTAGCTGGGTGTGGTGGTGGGTGCCTGTAGTCCCAGCTACTTGGGAGGCTGAGGCAAGAGAATCACTTGAACCCAGGAGGTGGAGGTTGCAGTGATCTGAGATCACACCACTGCACTCCAGCCTGGGCAACAGAGTGAGACTCCATCTCAAAAAAAAAATTCCTTTTTGGACTGTTCATTTCTAGTGTATGGAAAGTAAGTATTTTAGGCTGGGCACTGTGACTCATGCCTGCAATTCCAGCACTTTGGGAGGCCATGCCAGGAGGATTGCTTGAGCCCAGGAGTTTGAGACCAACCTGGGCAATATAGTGAGACCTCGTCTCTACAAAAAAATTAAAAAATTAGCTGGGCATGATGGTGCATGCCTGCACTCCCATCTACTCAATAGGCTGACATGGGAGGTCTAGACTGCAGTGAACCTTGACTGCATCACTGCATACAAGCCTGGGTGACATAGCTAGACCCTATCAAAAAACAGAAAAAAGAAACATAACTGATTCCTTTTTTTTTTTTTTTTTTTTTTTTTGAGGCGGAGTCTCGCTCTGTCGCCCAGGCTGGAGTGCAGTGGCACGATCTCGGCTCACTGCAAGCTCCGCCTCCCGGGTTCCCGCCATTCTCCTGCCTCAGCCTCCCGAGTAGCTGGGACTACAGGTGCCGCCACCACGCCCGGCTAATTTTTTTGTATTTTTTTAGTGGAGACGGGGTTTCTTTGTGTTAGCCAGGATGGTCTCCATCTCCTGACCTCGTGATCCGCCCGCCTCGGCCTCCCAAAGTGCTTTTTTTTTTTTTTAGACAGAGTCTTGCTCTGTCGCCCAGGCTGGAGTGCAGTGGCATGATCTCGGCTCACTGCAACCTCCGCCTTCTGAGTTCAAGCAATTCTCTGCCTCAGCCTCCTGAGTAGGTGGGATTACAGGCGCCTGCCACCATGCCCAGCTAATTTTTTTTTGTATTTTTAGTAGAGACGGGGTTTCACCATCTTGGCCAGGCTGGTATTGAACTCCAGACTTTGTGATCCACCTGCCTCGGCCTCCCAAAGTGCTGGGATTACAGGTGTGAGTCACCACACCTGGCTAGACAACTGATTTTTGTGCGTTGATTTTGTATTCTGCAACTTTACTGAATTTGATTATTAGTTCTAATAGTTCTTTTTGGATATGGATTTTTTAGGATGTTCTGTATATAAAATTATATCATTTGCAACTTGAGATAGTTTTATTTCTTCCTTTCCTATTTCAATAATTTTGTTTCTTTTTCTTGCCTGATTGTTTTGGCTAGAACTTCTAATACAAGGTTGAATGGCAGTGGTGATAGTAGTCATACTTACATTCTTGATCTGAGGGGAAAGATTTTAGTCTTTCACCATTGCTTGTGATATTGGCTGTCGGTTTTTCTATATATGCCCTTAATCATGTTATGAAATTTCCCTTTTATTACTATTTTGTTGAGTATTTTTCTCATGAAAGGATGTTGGATATTGTCAAAGGCTTTTCTGCATCAGTTGAAATGATCCTCAGATTTTTTCTACATTCTATTAATGTGGTATATTATATATTGATTTATTTTCATGTTGAACTACCCTTGCATTCCTGGGATAAATCTCAGTTGGTCATGATGTATAAGTCTTCTAATACTCAGTGGATTCCATTGGCTAGTATTTTATTGAGAGCTTTTGTGTCTACATTCAACAGGATATTAGTGTGTAATTTTATTTTCTTGTGTTGTCTTTGGTTTTGGTATTGGGGCAATGTTGGCCTCATAGGATGAGTTAGAAAGTCTTCCTTTTTATTCTATTTTTTGGAGCAGTGTAAGAAGAATTGGTGTTACTTATTCTTCAACTGTTTGCTAGAATTCACCAGTGAAGTCATTTGGTCCTGGGTTTTTCTTTGTTGGGAGGGTTTTGATTACTGATTCAATCTCGCCTTTTTTTTTTTTTTTTTTTTTTAATTTTGAGACGGAGTCTTGCTCTGTTGCCCAGGCTGGAATAAAGTGGCATGATCTCAGCTCACTGCAACCTCTGCCTCCCTTGTTCAAGTGATTCTCCTGCCTTAACCTCCTGAGGATCTCGGATTACAGGCACGCACCACCACGACCATCTAATTTTTGTATTTTTTTAGTAGAGTTGGGATTTCACCATATTGGTCAGGCTGGTCTCAAACTCCTGACCTCATGATCCACCTGCCTCGGTCTCCCAGAATGCTGTGATTACAGGTGTGAGCCACTGTGCCCTGCCTGATTCAGTGTCTTTACCTGGTATAGGTCTATTCAGAATTTCTATTTCTTCTGGAGTCAGTTTTGGTCATTTGTGTGTTTCTAGGAATTCGTTCATTTCATTTAAGTTCTCTAATTTGTTGGTGTATAATTGTGGCATTCTCTTGTAATCATTTTTATTTCTGTAAGGTTGGTAGCAATGTCCTCACTTTCACTTCTAATGTTAGTAATATGAGTCTTCTGTCTTTCTTAGTCAATCTAGCTAAAAGTTTGTCCATTTTTAAGTTTTTTTAAAAAGAGAAAAGCCTTTTTGGCCAGACAGTGTGGCTCGTGTCTGTAATCCCAGCACTTTGGGAGGCTGAGGTGTGTGGATAACAAGGTCAGGAAATCGAGACCAGCCTGGTCAACATGGTGAAACCCCATCTCTACTAAAAATACAAAAATTAGCTGGGCATGTTGGCATGGTGGAAATTCTAGCCACTAGGGAGGCTGAGGAAGGAGAATTGCTTGAACCAGGGATTCGGATGTTGCAGTGAGCCAAGATCACACCACTGCAGTCCAGCCTGGCGACACAGCGAGACTCTGACTCAAAAAGAAAAAAAAAAAAAGAGAGAGAAAAGCCTTTTTAATATGAAACCTATGTATTTGGGAACAAAAATGCAATACACAGTAAGAAACCATATTCTATTAATTATGACATTCTGTAATCTACGAACACAGAAAATTTCGTTATTAAGAAATGCCAACAGGAAAAAAAAACTCTATAAAGTCCTATTCATTTTATTTTGTTAGGGAAAAGGATGTTAATTTGGCTATTGTCACAGTTCCATCATGTCTACTCTCCTTGTAAGTTCAGCTTCATTGCTGTCTAATTCTTTGCTGTCTAATTCTAATGCTTTGCTTCTTCAATTTTCATTTGAGCAAGAGGGGAATTCAGCATTAAGTCTAAATAGGACTCAAACTTTTTCTTCAAAGATATAGTCTGTTGCTTTAATTTGGCCAGTTTCTCTGACAGTGCTACTAAGGACTGATGAGACAGAGAAGCATCCATGCCTCTGGCTGAAAGTTGCTCCTCTGTAGCCTTGATTCCAAATCTGAATTCCTCTGACTTTGCTTTTAGAAAGTTCATGTTCTGACTACGAGTATCAACTTTGGCCCTTTCTGTGGACAGATGCAACTCTGCTTTCTTGAGATCCTCTTGTAGACATTTTTCAAACATTAAGTTGCAGTTAGATTTTTTTCAAGTTTTTCCAGTTCAATCTTGATTTCTTCACCTTCGGATTTGGTGCGAAAGAGATCAGAGGTCAAATCATTCACTGCAAGGATAAAACTAGCTGGTAAGTCATCCTTTGTTTCAAGGGCCACTACACTGTCAACCAAAGCATTCAGATACCTGGAACCAGTGCTAGAGAAATTGGCAGGGGAAAAATTCACACTATCCATGAGAAGGTCTTGAAGATACTAGGCTTCTGACTTGTATTCACTTGCTTTCTGCTTCAAGTCCTCTATTACCAGGTAGTCATCCCTGTCCCGGACCCTGTTGGGTTCTGAAAGGTGATGTAAAATCTCTGTGGTCCGTGGGTTCACATCATACTGTGGAATGCGATGATCTCCAAATATTTATTTTAACCATGCAGCAACCTGCGTTTCTTTCTCCTCCAGGGGCTCCATAGCTACCACTCCTGCTCATTTAAAACTTTTTTTTCAAGGAGTCAACTTTGGTTTCATTGATTTTCTATTATTTTATATTCTCTTTTTCACTTATCTCTGTTTGGATCTCTATTCTTTTCTTTCTTCTGTTAGCTTTGGGTTTATTTTTCTCTTTTTCTAATTCCTTGAGGTGTCCAGTTAAATTACTGGTTTCAGAGCTTCCTTTTTCATGTAGGTGTTTATACTTACAAATTTCGCTCTGAGCACTACTTTTGCTTCATCACGTAAGTATTGATATGTTGTGTTTTTGTTTTCATTCTTCTGAAAGTATTTTCTAACTCTCTGTGTGATTTCTCTTCTGACCCATTGGTTGTTTAATTTCTACATAGTTGTGAATTTTCCAGTTTCTCTTCTGTTACTCATTTCTAGTTTATTCCACTATGGCTAGAGAAGATACTTTGTGTGATTTTAATTTTTAAATATGATTGACACTTGCTTTGTGGCCTAGCATATGGTCTGCTTTGGAGAATGTTCCACGCACTTCAGAAGAATGTGTATTCTGTTATTTTGGGATTGAGTGTTCTAAACATGTCTCTTAGGTCTGAATTGTTTAGTGTTACTTAAGTCCTCTACTTCCTTTTTGATCATTTGTCTACTTTTTCTACTTAGTACTGAAACTGGGGAAGCTGGGTGCAGTGGCATGCACCTGTAATCCCAGCTACTCAGGAGGCTGAGGCAGGAGGATCGCTTGAGCCTAGGAATTCAAGACCAGCCTGGGCAATAATAGTGAGACCTTTTCTCAAAAAAAGAAAAAGAAAAGAAAAGAAAGTAGAGTATTGAAGTCTCCAACTATTACTGTAGAACTATCTATTTCTCCCTTCATTTCTGTCCACTTTTGCTTTGCATATTTGGTCTTTTGTCAAGTGCATACATGTTTATATTTGTTTTATCTTTTTGATGAGTTGAACCTTTTATGAATATATAATGTACTTCTTTGTCTCTTGTAACAATTTTTGACTTACAGTCTATTTGGTGTGATATTTATATAGCCACTACAGACTCTTTTATATCTTTTTCCATCTTCTTACTTTTAACCTATTTGTGTCTTTGGATCTAAAGTGGGTCTTGGCTGGGCATGGCAGCTCATGCCTGTAATCCCAACACTTTTGGAGGCCAAGGTAGAAGAATCACTTGAGTTCAGAAGTTTGAAACCAGACTAGGCAACATAATAAGATCCCATATCTACAAAAAATAAAAATAACTAGGTATAGTGGCACATACCTGTAGCTCCAGCTACTTGGAGGCTGAGGCAGGAGGATCATTAGAGCCCGGGAGGTTGAGGCTGCAGTGAGCCTTGATCACATCACTGTACTCCAGCCTAGGCAACAGGGTGAGACCCTGTCTCTTAAAAAAATAAAGAAAATAAAGTGAGTCTCTTGTAGACAACACATAGATAAATTATGTTTTTTTTTTTTTTTCAATCTATTCTTCCAACCAAAAAAAAAAAGACCTATTCTTCCAAACTTTGTTATTTAATTGGGGAGTTTATTCCATTTACCTTTAAAGTGATCACTGATAACAAATACTTACCCCTGCCATCTTGCTATTTGGCTATATATTTTTGTTTCTTAATTCCTCTAATATTGCCTTTTGTATTTAATTGATTTTTTGCAATGTGCTGTGTTGATTTTTTTTCACGTTACCTTTTTGATATTTTTTCCTTTTTTTTTCTTTTTCAATTTCTTTCCTCTGACAGGATACAAGACAAACACTCAGTTTGCCTGAGTTTTAAAAGGATATTTCCTTTGCCCCAATTAATGAGCAATAAAGACATAAATCCATTTAAAAAAGTGAACAGGGGGTTTTTCCATATTTTTAAAGGTTATTTTTCTATTGGACAGGCATGGTGGTGCAGGCCTGTGGTCCTAGCTACTCAGGAAGCTGAAGTGGGAGGATCACTGGAGCCTGGAAAGTTGAGGCTGCAGTGAGCTATGATCGTGCCACTATACTCTAGCCTGGCTGACAGAGTGATACCCTGTCTAAAAAAACAAAACAAACAAACAAAAAAACCCCACTTATTTTCCTTGTGGCCATTTTGGAGATTACAATTAATATCTTAAATTTCATTTATTTATTTATTTATTTAGAGACAGAGTCTCGCTCTGTCTCCAGGCTGGAGTGCAGTGGCGTGATCTCAGCTCACTGCAACCTCTGCCTCCCGGGTTCAAGCGAGTCTCCTGCCTCAGCCTCCCGAGTAGCTGGGACTACAGGTGCAGCTAATTTTTGTATTTTTTAGTAGAGATGGGGTTTCACCATGTTGGCCAGGATGGTCCTGATCTCTTGACCTCGTGATCTGCCCACAGCCTCCCAAAGTGCTGGGATTACAGTCGTGAGCCACCATGTCCGGCTAATATCTTAAATTTAAAACAGTCTCACCAGGCACAATGGTATGCACCTGTAATCCCAGCTACTCGGGAGGCTGAGGCAGGAGGATCTTTTGAACCCAGAAGTTTGAAACCAGCTTGGGCAACATAGTGAGACCTCATCTAAAACAAACAAACAAACAAACAAACAAAAACCATATAGCAATCCAGCTTGAATTAATACCAACTTAGCTTCAATATCTATAAAGATTTTACCCCTATACATCTGCATCTTTTCCCATTATGTTGCTAATGTCACAAATTACATCTTTATACATTGTGTGCCCATTATCATAGGTTTACAATTATTGTTTTATGCATTTGTTTTTTAAATCCTATGGGCAAAAAAGAGGAGTTACAAACAAAAAATGCAATATTATGGGCTTTTATATTTACACATGTAGTTACCTTATTATTGTTCCTTATTTATTTATATGGCTTCAAGTTACTGTCTAGTGTCCTTTCATTTTGGGTTGATGGACTCTCTTCAGCATTTTTGTTAAGGCAAGTCTACTCTTGATGAATTACTTCAGCTTTGATTTATCTGGGAGTGTCATAATTTTGCCTTCATTTTTGAAGGATAGTTTTGCCAGATATATAATTCTTGATTGGCAGGATTTTTTTTAAGCACTTTAAATACCGTTGTCTCTTTGTATCTTTTTGGGGATTCGCTCCAGGATCCCCCCGCAGGTATCAACATTCACAGATGTTCAAGTGTCTTATATAAAATGGTGTGGGCTAGGCACAGTGGCTCATGCCTGTAATTCCAGCCTTTGGGATGCCAAAGCAGAAGGACTGCTTGAGCCCAGGAGTTTGAGACCAGGCTGGGCAACATAGTGAGATCTTGTCACTACAAAAAATAAAAATAAAAAAGACTGTAAAAAACAGTAATAATAGCTACTTGAGGGGCTGAAGCGATAGCTTGAGTCCAGGAGGTCAAGGCTTCAGTGAGCCATGATCACACCACTGCACTCCAGCCTGGGTGACAGAGCAAGACCCTATCTAAAAAAATACTGATAAAAATAACTGGGTGTGGCGCTCACACCTGTAATCCCAGCACTTTGGGAGGCCAATGTGGGTGGATCACTTGAGGTCAGGAATTTGAGACCAGTCTGGCCAACATGGTGAAACCCTGTCTCTACTAAAAACACAAAAATTAGGTGGGCACCATGGCTCCCGCCTATAATCCCAGCACCTTGGGAGGCCAAGGCAGGTGGATCACCTGAGGTCAGGAATTTGAGACCAGCCTGGCCATCATGGTGAAACCCCGTATCTACCAAAAATATAAAAATAAGCTGGGCGTGGTGGTGGGTGCCTGTAATCCCAGCTAGTGGGGAGGTCAAGGCAGGAAAATTGCTTGAACCTGGGAGGTGGAGGTTGCAGTGAGCTGAGATCACACCACTGCACTCCAGCCTGGGTGACAGAGCGAGACTCTATCTAAAAAGGAAAACAACAACAACACACACAAAAAAACTAATAAAAATAAAAAATAAAATGTGATAGTATTTGCACATAACCTACGTACATCCTCCCACATACTTTAAGTCATCTCTAGATTACTTATAATTCCTAATACAATGTAAATGTTATGTAAATTGTTATACTGTATTGTCTAGGGAATCATGACAAGAAAGAGTCTGTACATGCTCAGTACAGACAAAACCATTTTTCTCCCAAATATTTTTGATTCGTGCTTGCTTGAATCCACAGATGCAGAGCCTATGGATATAAAGGGCCAACTTTATGTTATCTCCATGGTTTCTGGGGATAAATCTGTTTTTAGTCTTATTGAAGATCCATTGCACATAATAAACTGCTTCTCTCTTGCTGTTTTCAAGATTCTCTCTTTATCTTTGTGGGTTTTTTTTTTTTTTTTTTTTTTTCCGAAGACTGTATTCTTTGTATTCACTGAAGCCTTCATTTTGTTATTTTAGTTGTTAGCCAGTGACCTAACATAGAATTCCTTAAATGCCTGCGACCAAAAAAAAAGTTTTGTTTTGTTTTTTAAAAAGGAAGAAGAAAGAAACAAATAAAAAAGAAACGAAAAGAATAAAGAAGAATATGAAAAAGAAAACAAAGGAAGGAAGGAAGGAAAAAAGAAAAAGAAAAACTTTTCCAGGTCTTTGCAGATTGGCTGTGTGGAGTCACTCCTAAGCTTAGCCAGGCAATTTACAGCTCTGTTTTAGCCTTCACTTCCTGCTTGTGCTGAGCCCAAAGACCAGACAGAGATGAAAGCTTATTGTCTTATTGGGCCTTTTCTGCACATGAGTCCTACCCTGGGTGTGCTTTCTACACTCTCTGGTTCATATGGGAACTTTTTGAAGCCCTTATTCTCCCAAAAATATCACTTCCAAACTTTTCCCAGTCTTTCAGGGTGTCAATTGTTTGCCTCAACTGTTATTTTTGCTTCAGGCAGCAGTGCCTTGTTCTTTTGTTCTTCAACAGTTTCCAGGGAACATCCTCTGTGTAGCTGCTCTGCCTTGAGAGAGTTCTGAGACAGGTGAAGCAAAGAGATTTCCCTTTCATCAGTTCTTGGGGGGAAACTCCAGAAAATCAAAAAAGATAAACACGATTCATTGGGAACAAGATCTTCTCTGCTCCCTTCCTAACCAGGAACCCCCACCAGAAATTTGGGCTACTGTCTTCAAGATTAGCCCTGTGCTGGGGAGGGGTTGAAGCGAGGGTAAGTTAAAACACCACAGAGATCTCCTACGATGTTTAAATTGCCTCTCCTGGTTAAGCATTTGTTGCTGTAAACCTCTATCTTTCAGAGTTAAAATAAGGTTGTTTCTGGCAATTTTTGCTAGGTATTTCTGGGGATGGATGGACTCCTGGAGTTCCCTACTCTGTGATTTTCACTGATGTCATCTTCTTTTGCCCATTTTAAAATTGGGTTATTTGTCTTTCTATTATTGAGTTGTAAGAGCTCTTTATATATTCTGGGTACAAGTCACTTGTCAGGTACACAATTTAAATTTTTTACCGTGAGAATCTATTACTTCTTTTTTAAAAATTTGTTTGTATTTTTGAGACAGACTCTCACTTTATTGCCCAGGCTGGAGGGCAGGCAGTGGTGTGATCTTGGCTCACTGAAACCTCTGCTCTCTGGGTTCAAGCAATTCTCCTGCCTCAGCCTCTCTAGTAGCTGGGATTACAGGTGTGTGCTACTACATCTGGCTAATTTTTGTATTTTTAGTAGAGACAAGGTTTCACTATGTCAGCCAGGCTGGTCTCGAACTCCTGACCTCAAGTGATCTGCCAGCCTCGGCCTCCCAAAGTGCTGGGATTATAGGTGTGAGCCACCATGCCCATGGAGAATGTATTACTTTTGTAACTCAAAAAGTAATACTAATAAAATAGAGATCTGTATGATGTTTCAAATCTGTCTGGTAATGCACAAAAGTTTCTGGAAATAGTTGCCCTTTCCATCAGAGTGTAACTCTGTCCAGTTTCTTTCCCCATCCACCAGTGGACATCGCCTTTCTTCCTCTCCCTCTTGCAGAGACTGCCCCCTGCTGCGGGTGTTGGCTGGTGAAGTTGTTGGTGAGGAGGCGGAGGGCTCTTTACCATGGATTGTCTCACAGCTTTTGGGAGGAAACAACTACAGTGGCCTGCTTCTTCGCCTGGACCCCCAAGGTGGCCAGGGGGAGAGTGTGGGGTTCTTTGGGAAGCTCTGAGATCTGTCCTTAGGCCTGCCTCACCCATCACCCAACCAACCTCAGCCCCAACTCCAGCCCAGAGAGAGAGCCTGACTCTCCAAGAGGGCCCCAGAATGCCTAGACTGACAGAGACTGGAGAGGCAAAGCAAGGTCAACAGTGAAAGTAACCCCTCACCCTTCAGAGGCCTTAAACCACTTACCAAGCATTTTTGCACAAATGCCTTTGATTCTTACCAAAACCCCATGAGGCAGATATAATTTACAAATAAGGAAAGAGAGGCAGGCCTAATTTATAGATGAAGAGAGAGAGATAAGAGAAGAGAAGGGAGTCTCTTATTTTCATACACCCGTTAAAAATCAAGCCTCAGCTGAGTGCGGCGGCTCATGCCTGCAATCCCAGTATTTTGGGAGGCTGACATGGGCAGATCACCTGAGGTCAGGAGTTCGTTGGCCAGGCCACTAGCCTGGCCAACATGGTGAAACTCCATCTCTACTAAATATACAAAAATTAGCTGGGCATGGTGGCGGGCGCCTGTAGTCCCAGCTACTTGGGAGGCTGAGGCAGAAGAGCTGCTTGAACCTGGGAGGCAGAGGTTGCAGTGAGCCAAGATCGTGCTACTGCACTCTAGCCTGGGCGATAGAGCGGGACTCCATCTCAAAAAAAAAAAAAAAAAAAAAAAAAAAAAACCCTCTGTGTCCTTAATGTAGATGCTGGCAGAAAAAAAGAAAAAAAATCAAGCCTCTGAAATGTTATGATGTCAGGGATTTGGGGGAGGTCGAGGTGGGGGTATTGATCAAACAGAAATGGCATGAGTTGATAACTGTCAAAGCTAGGTGACAGGTACACAGGATTTCCTATACTTTGTGTATGTTTGAAATTTTCCATAATAAAAGAGTAAAAAATGTCTGGCCCTCGTCTCCAAAATCAACAAACACACATTCATTTGGCTAGCAAGTTCCCAGACCTCCCCTGTGCAAGGTCCCTTGGAATGAGGAAGATAAGTTAGAGCAGTTCACACCCACAAGGATAAAGCAGTGAGGGCCAGACGTGTTTACCTTCAGGCCAGTTTGGTATCATGATGAAGGGCATGGGCTTGAGTTTTGGCTCTGCCACTTGCCAAGAAGTTGCTTGACCTCTTTGAGCTTCTATTGCCTCATCTGGAAAATGTCGGGGGAGGCAGGATAGATTAGAGCTTCTGCCTGATTGGAGTGTTGTGTGGATAAAAAGAGGCAATCCATGAACAGCCTTAGTGAAGTGTCATCAAGCACATGTAAAAGCCTAGAGGGGGTTAGATATTTTTATGAATACTACTACTAACAAAAAGTAAAAGTATTACAGGCCGCGTGCTTTGGAGTCCACAGGGAGTAATTCACTTGGAGTGTCCCTTTACTAGGTAGCTCCCTCAGTTTGCTCCAGGCTGCTCTGTTGGGGGCCTCAAGAAGGAGGATGCAGGTGAAACAGGTGAGGCCCACCCTGTGGGATGCAGTAGAAGAGGCTCGGGCCCGCCGGGCTGGCCTGAGGCCCCTGCGTTTAGGCCTCCTTGAGGACACCCTGACATACAGTGGGCTAAGCCAGCTGGGAAGAGCACTGCAGGAGTTAGAGGTGAGCAAGGTGAAGCCGGAGGGCATCTGGGCCAGCCATGGCCAGTACCCACCTTGAACCCTTTCTCCATAGGTGGTAAAAGCGTGGAGCCAGCACCCAAGAAGAAAGATGCTCCAAGGAGCCAGAACTGAGGCGATGAGGCTTCCAGAGCCACAGGTATGTCTTCGCATTCACCCTTTTGGGAGCCACATTTGTGTCTGCCTTCTTGTCTTCTTTCCAAAGCACTTTGAGGAAGACCTCCATTCACTCATTGACTTATTGATTCCCAAACACTTACTGACCACCCACTGTGTGCTGGGCCCAGTGCCACATAGGCCCTGGGAATTCCCTGCCCTCATGGAGTTTATAATCTCCTGGGAAGAAACAATTACACCACCATCATCGGTGCTCTGAAAGGCTTATAAACAGAGTTATGTGGGGCATCTAAATTAGCCTTGGCAAGAGAGGGATGGAAGACTTCATGGAGGAAGTGATTCCTGAAGGAGGTCAACAAAGATGAGTGAACAACCTGAAGGCAGAGAGAATGACAGGCAAAGACTCAGAGGCAAGAAAGTGCTTGGTCCCCTTGAGGTAGTGCAAGCAGCTCAATTTGTTGGAGAATAGAACTTGAGGGAGAGTCAGGAGAGAAGGACTGGAGAGGACAGCAGGGGCCAGGTCACACAGGGCTTTGTAAAACAGAGATGTTTGGATTTTGTCTTAAAGGTCACAGGTGAGCCACAGAAGTATTTTAAGCAGGAAGGAATACTGTGTCCTTTTCAGGTGAGCAAACTGAGGCTTAAAGAAAAGATGTGAGGCTGAGCATGGTGGCTCATGCCTATAATCCCAGCACTTTGGGAGGCCGAGGTGGGTGGATCACCTGAGGTCAGGAGTTCGAGACCAGCCTGGCCAACTTGGAGAAATCCTGTCTCTACTGAAAATACGAAAATTAGCCTGGTGTGGTGGTGCATGCCTGTAGTCCCAGCTACTTGGGAGTCTGAGGCAGGAGGATCACTTGAACCCAGGAAGCAGAGGTTGCAGTGAGCCGAGATCATGCCATTGGACTCCAACCTGGGCATCAAGAGTGAAACTCCATCTCAAAAAAAAAAAAAAAAAAGAAAGAAAGAAAGAAAAAAGAGAAAAGAAAAGAAAAGATGTGAGAGGGCTGGGAGCCCTCTCAAGGTGAAACCCCATCTCTACTCAAAAATACAAAAATTAGCCATGCATGGTGGCGCATGCTTGTAGTCCCAGTTACTCAGGAGGCTGAGGTGGGAGAGCCACCTGAACCCGGGAGGCGCAGGTTGAAGTGAGCTGAGATTGCACCACTGTACTCCACCCTGGGTGACACAGCGAGACTCTGTCATAAAAAAGAAAAAGAAAAGAAAAGATGTGAGACCTGTGAGCCTGGGGTCACAGGTGTAATCGGGAGCAGCAAAAGTATAATCACACTCAAGTCCTTAGACTCCTAATCTAGTGCTCTTTCATCTCCT
The DNA here is from genome assembly GCF_043159975.1 of Macaca nemestrina. Classification (NCBI taxonomy): domain Eukaryota; kingdom Metazoa; phylum Chordata; class Mammalia; order Primates; family Cercopithecidae; genus Macaca; species Macaca nemestrina. The sequence goes on from NC_092130.1 coordinate 39,868,207, forward strand.
TAGGTTGCATGGCCTTTCTGGTCTTCCATGATTTATCACAGGGTGGTTGAAACCCTGCCCCTGTCCAGCCTCTTCTGGCCTTTCTCGTCTTTTTTCATAATTGCTTACAACTTGTTTTTACAGCCTTGGGGCTTGGGAATCAGGCATGGTAGCTCCTATTTATTGAGCAAGAGCCTTACTGCTCAGTGCTTTCGGTGCAGTACTTCACTTCATTCTCTCTACAACTTTTATCAGCTCGATTTGATAGAGAAGCACATGGAGACTAGGCCAGTCACCTGCTCGAGGCCATTCAGCTAAGAAGAGGAGGGGCTGGGACCCTGATCTGTCTGATTTCCAAGCCCTGATCTTAACCTACACTGTCCTGGGAGAAAAGGTGTGGAATGGTCACTTCTAATATCTTCTCAGCAGGTGATAGAGTCACCAGTAAGCCAGAGCCCATGCCTCGAGGGAGAGCCCCAAGGTGGGTCTGGGACTTGGGGATGAGCTGGGAGTGGGAGGTATTCTCTGCCTTTGGTGTGATTCATTACATTTTCCTCTAGTGGCAGGAAGAACGGCAACTCTAAGGTGTGGGCTCCACCAAAAGAATCCTCTCAGGCACCCTAAGGAACAGGTAATACCTCATGTACCCCAGGAATGACTGGAAGCCATAGGGGGAGTGAAGAGCTGCAGAGCCCAGCTAATGTGCCTCTGCTTACCCTGCCCCACTATCAAGGAGAAATGTGAAGTTTTTGACAAATAAAGGACCTGAGGGTGACTAGACCCCTAAGGGAGGGCCATGGGGAGGGACTGTTTTCCTACTTATTGGATTAAGGGTATAGGATCCTTAGGGGCACTATGGCACCTCTTGGCAGAGCCACTACCTTCCTCTTCCCACCATGGCCTCCTGAGTCTCTGCCCATGCTACAAGCTCTTCCAGGCCAGTTAGGTCCTGGATGTTATTCTGGCAGCAGCCCTGGTGATGAGGTATTGGAAAAGTTGGGCTCTGGTCCTAAATCTGCGCACACACATGGACTTCTGACTGAGCCCAGCAGGTACCAGATGTGGCCCTGCAGTTCTTCTTGGCCCAGGCCCGGAGGCAGAGACTGAGGGAGCAGCACCAAATTTGGATTCGAGAGAAGCTGAAGCATTTGGAACAGAAGGAGGAGGTGGCAGATGACCAGATCAAAGACCTGGTGACTGAAGAGGAGGTAAGGAGGGTCAAATAGAGGACTTGAGGCTCTAATTGGTCCAGGTACTGTGCTAGGGCTGGGATCCATCATCAGTCACAACCGACTGGTTCATACTCTCTCTCATGGCCCTCACAGACTTGTCAGGGATAGATGAGGCAATTCTCAGTGCTAAGTGATGGGTCTGGGGAGTTAGGGGCATGTGGGACCAAAAAGGCATATCTGATCCAGGCTGGAGTGGATCAGAGGAGGTGGCATCTAAGTTGAGCCTTAAAGGGCAGGCAGAAATCAGCCAGGGGAATTCACTGGACACTGAGCTTCACAAGGGCAGTTACTGCTCATCACATCAAGGCACTCATAGATACAACTTATTTGAACAAATTAAGAAACATAACGTGTATGTGGTGGGGGTGGTTGGAGTGGTGACATGTTCTCAGAGAAGACAAGACAGATTAAAGGTTCAGAGGGAAGCAATGGCAAAGTGGGTCCTGTAAACTGCAAATTCTCCAATCTGGCTGGAGCTGAACACGTGCGTAGTCAGAAGCAAGGCTAAAGAGACAAGTGTGTGCCACAGCTCTGGCTTTGGATTTTACCCCAAGGAGAGTTGCAAACCATTGAAAGGCATGTGCCATGTCAGCTCTGACCTTCACTAGCCATGAGCATTTGGGCAAGTTAGGTCACTTCTCTGATTCACTGTTGTCAAATCTGTAAGATGACAATGCCACATATGGTTGTTATTGGATAAAATAATACACTTGAAGTATTTAGCACAGAGCCTGGCACACAGGTGGCGCTCAACAAAGAGTATGTGTTATCACTGAAGGCCTGCAAGGAGGCAGAGATGGCAGCAGGAACAGATGGTGCTGAGATTCCAGCTGGAGGCCCTTCAGGAAGAGCGGGACACGGCAGAGCAGGACCTGGCAGCCCTCTATGACCTGCATGAGCAGGCCACTCGAGCTCAGACACACCATGTGCTGCGGGTTAGTGGGGATGGAGGGCAGGCCTTGAGCTGGCTCCAAGGCTGGCTGAGTGACAGGTATCTCTGAATCTGGGTACAGGTATTCCGAGCCTGGCAGGGCCAGTGGGAGGAACGGGCCATGACCACAGAGCATCGTCACTGCAGCCTGCTGGCGGGCATCCTGGAAGAAGCCATCAACCTGGCCACACAGAATCAGGAGCTCCTAGCTCAGAACCAGCAACTTCGGCAGGGTGCAGACTAGGCTGGGGGCAGTCATGCTGGACCGTCCTGGGGAGAAACCTGATCAGGAACCCTTTAGAGGAAGTTTCCTGTCTCCTCATTCTGGAGGGTCCTAGAAGGGAGAGAAAGGTGAGATCAAACCAAGCTGATCCTCAACATGGATAATTAATAACACGAACCATGTCTCATTGTTCCAGTCCTTACTAAGTGCCTAATATTATTTTATTTAGCCTCTCCAGCTACCACATATAGTAGGTACCATTTGATCCTCATTTCAGGGGTAAGGCAACTAAAGCCAGAAGAGGTTCAATAACTGCCCAAGAACAGTCAGCTAAGTGGAAGAGCCAGAATTCAAATTCAAGTCTGTCCATAGTTCTACACTGCACAGTAGTGGCTTACAAGCTTCTGGGTGCATCAGAACCACCTAGGAAGCTTAAGAGAAAGAAGAAAAAGATTCCCAGACACTACTCCCTAAGATTCTGCTTTAATAGGTCTGAGATAAGCCTAGGTGCCCCCCATCCCCACCCACCTTTGCTTTTTTTATATATTCTATCATAGAATCAGGGCCTGACATTCCCCTGGCCATGATTTTAAGACAGATGACAGGCAGGAATTGTCTGTGAGGGAACCAGAGGAAATGAAAACCAAAACCACATCATATTTCTTAGAGTTTTTTGGCCTAGAGTCTAATTTGTCCTGCTGAGCCCCGAACCTGCTGTTCCCAAGACTCCTTCCGCATTCCCCTGGGCCCAAGTTTTGTGCTCCAGGGAAATTTCAAAAGCTCTGTGACAGGGAAATGTCTCAGCTCCATGGAGCTCTCACAGGAAATAATGCCACTGGCAACAGCTTGGAGAAAACAATTTTTTCTTAGTCTAAAAGTTACCCCAGGCCAAGCGCAGTGGCTCACGCCTGTAATCCCAGCACTTTGGGAGGCTGAGGCGGGCGGATCACAAGGTCAGGAGATCGAGACCATCCTGGCTAACACGGTGAAACCCCGTCTCTACTAAAAATATAAAAAAATTAGCCAGGTGCAGTGGTGGGCGCCTGTAGTCCCAGCCACTCAGGAGGCTGAGGCAGGAGAATAGCGTGAACCCGGGAGGTGGAGTTTGCAGTGAGCAGAGATCGCACCACTGCAGTCTGGCCTGTGAACGAGTGAGACTTCCGTCTCAAAAAATAAATAAAATAAAATAAAATAAAATAAAATAAAATAAAATAAAATAAAAGTTACCCCAGAATTAAAATACTCAGGACCCCAGAAGAACAAAATTGTTAGACAGAAGACACAAGACAATCGTGGCTGTGGTTGTAGGAACCACCCTACAGCCTAGAAAACTTTATTAAGACTTTATTGCTTATGCGGTTAAAGAGACACTGATTGAGCTACAGGTTTCCTGTACCTGGTCTCAGGTCACTCTGTGCAGAGCTTCCCCAGGCTGTTGGGAGCTGGGAGACTGCTAGGCAGGGGCAGGACCCAGAGTGGGAAGCATGGTACCTCCCAGGAGCCTCAGAGTGGGTAGCAGGCTTCAAGACAGCCCTCAGAGTGAACAGAGAGGTCAGGAGTGTTGGCTTAAGCCAGGGCCCAGGGGCTACATTCCCTGAGATGAGTCAAGCCCAGCCCTCTCTGGGGTTTCCAGAACAAAGGCTAGGTGTGGGGAGCAGCACTGTGGAAAGGGCAGGGAGCATGTCTCTAGGCATTGCTGGAACTGGGGGAAATTGTCAAAGTGGCTGGGGTAATGGTTGTATAATCTGTGGCAACAGGGCCTTCTTGCATGAAAGTAGGTATCTCTTATGGAAGAGTCATGCACCATGGCTGGGCTGGAGCGGCCAGCTCCAGTGGCTACTGTAGGCAGTAGCCACTGTTGGGTGACTAAAGTAGGCAAGGAAAGTCACTTGTTGCCCACACCCCACTTTCATCAACTCTGTTCATGCAGGACAAGGAAGGGAGTTGCCCATCAAGGATGGGGTCACTTCTCAGGCCTAGGTATTGATGTTACCTTAATTCTTTAGTCTGGAAGAACTTGGTTGGGGTGGGGGATGGTAAGCATTTCCTTAACCAAACTCACTCTTCACATCTCCTAGGGGTACCCCTTCATCCACTGATCTCCAGAGAATAACCTGGCTGCTCTCACTTCTCCAGCTTTTCTCACAAGGCACTTGTTACAGGGCTGCTGATGGGAGGGGGAGGAAGGCTGGGAGAGGGGTCTGGTGGAGGCGCCCAATCTACAGGGTCCGGAATCAGGGTGGAAGTTGTCAGGGACTAGCGGCTACCATAGTACAGGCGCACGGCCAGGCCAATGAGTAATGTGGCCAGGAAGAAGGCGGCTGTGAGCTGCAGCCGTAGCAGGACTGCTGAGAGCACGGCGTTGACCACCAGTGAGCAGGACACCACAAAGAGGCGTGTGATGCTGCTGCCGTGCTTCATGACAGCGGACATGAGCAGTCCATTTAGTGCCTGGCTCAGCACCACGAGTGCTGCCCATCCTGAGAAACCTTCCAGAAGGCCTGGGCCGGGGCCGCCGCCAGCATGCAGACCTAGATTCAGGAGCACACCAAAAGTGTAGAGGAAGAGGTTCTGAAGTGCCAGGGGCAACCGCTGTCGCTTCATGAGCAGCTCTGTGTACACTGAAGACAAGCCTGAGATGAGGCAGTACAGGATGAGGAGCAGGAGGCCCAGCGGAGTGATATGCAGGGGCATGGGGCTTGCAGCAGCTGCTGGAGAGGGACTGGGAACGGCGTTCCCAGGAACTTGAAGGCCGCCTGCTGCACAGCAGGCCCCCGCAGCCATCAGCAGCAGCAGCGCTAACACCTGACGCACAGAGAGGCGGTGCCGGAGGCAGAGGCAGTAGAGCACAGCCGTGCTTCCAATCTTGAGATTGCTCAGCACTTGGTAGGTGCTGGGGTCCATGTAACGCTGAAGATAGATCACTAGGTTGTTGTTAGCGCCATACAGCAAGGCTGATACTGCGAAGGGAGCAGCCTGGCGCCAGGGTGGGGCCCCCTGGGGCCATGCTTGCCAGCCTACCAGAAGGGAGAAGGCGCATAACAGTAGCTTGGTCAGCTCAGTCAGCAGCACGGCTGAGGAGGGTCGGAAGGGCACTCGGCCGTCCACATGGCACAGTGCCAGCAATGGGGCGTGGGCACCATACATGGCAGTGGATAGGAGTAGCATCAGGGTCCAGCGGGCCTGCCTGGGATGGCCCAGGCCCGGCATACCCCCATCCTCTACACTCATACCCACACCAGACCCTGGGTGACTAAGGGACAGCAGGGATTGCAACACGTTTGGGGAAAATCAAGTTACGGAGCCAGCTACCAGGAAGGAGGAGCTGTGGAACATTGCCAGAGAGAATACTGAGGATCGGAGGCATCTACCAACCCCACAGTCAGGGCTTGAAGAATAAGGGGCTGGTAGTCCTTGAAGTCACAATCTTGGGGCCAGTCCCATGGAGTTAGGAAGGGGAAGAAGGAATCCAGGGTGCAGGCTGGGGAACTACTGTTCACAATCTGCAGGAAGGGAGGCAAGGATGAAGGTGGCAGGAAAGTTGGAGATAGCAAATGGATGACAGCTGGGGAATTCAGATAAAGTGTCTCCACCTGAAGGCTGAGCTGCTCATCCTGCCTCTTCCATGGCACCTAGAGCTAGTCCGGCCCCTTGCGTAGCGACTGCAAATAGTCCCTTAATGTCTTCTCCACGTTGGGCACAGCATATGCCTGAGCTGCATAGATACCAGTGCAGGTGCCCACAGCAAAGCCCAATACTGCTGATGCCCTCAGTTTGGCCACCACATAGCCAGCCAGGAATCCCTTGAGGAACGGAGAAGACAACAGCGAGCCATCCTGCAGAGAAAAATGCAGAACGAAACTTAGCTAGGCTCTTCCCTGACTCTGTCCAGGGGCTACTCAAGCTGTGATTAGAGCATTCCACCACCAACTCCTCCTCACCCTGGACAACTGTGGTATTTTCTCCAGATTTTTCCCAAGGTTCTGGGGCCAGAAAAAGAACCTAGCAGTTCTGATCACACAATCTCAGAACCCTGGGGTCAGAAAGCTCCAACCATAGAACTCCACTGCCACACAAGGTCAGAGATGCTCCTAGCCCTGCAGGTTTCTCCAGCTTCATTTCCTAGCATGCTCCCCAACTACTGTAGCCAAATGGACCTCCTTTCACCCCTCATGTTTATAATGCTACTTCCTATCACAAGGCTTTTACATATGCTGTTCTATCTGCCTGGAATGTTCTTTCCTTCCCTCTTCACCTACTTAACCTCTACTTAAGGTATTAGTTCATGTGCCATTCAGAAAAATTGTCCTTAGGATGCCTGAGAACAGGCCCTCAATAATCATTTGCTGAATAAATCTCTACCATTCATTTAACACTCTCAAGAGCATGTTGGGCAATAAAGCCTAAGGCAGGGGTGGGGTGGGACAGTCCTTACCTGGCCCACTCCACTGCTGACTTCGTCTTCCACACGCCGCTGCAGGCGTTCCAGCTGGTTCTTGAGAAATGCCAGGTCCTTAAGCTTAGGCAGAGAATCCTAGGACAAGCGAGACTCCAGCAGTCTGACTCAGCCCCACCCCTTGCTCAATTCCATCAGAAGCTGGGAATTGGGAGGGGATGGGGTGAGCCAGAAAGACCTTTTCCTATAAAAGCTTCCTGAGATGGCAGTGGCAATGGAAGAAAAGCATTGAAAAGCACAGAATTCAAATGAGGGCCAGGAAGGGACTGACAGATGGAATCTGAACCAGTAACTTACATCAACCTCAACAAGAATTTTACATAGCAAGCAGTATGTAGGAAAGGCAGGAGGGACAGCTAGGGACCGGTCCATCAGGAAAGCACTACTGACTCCATTATGAGCTCGAAAGTCGTGACCAGTCTGTCTTGGCTACTACGTTCTAGTGCCTGACATTTAGTAAATGTGTGGGTAATGCTGAGCTTATAGACCAATGGTGAGTAATGGACGGAGGCAGTTTCCTGGACAATTTGATTGTCTTGGTTCCTGGATGGGCTTTACCTCTTTCTTCCCAAGGCCATCCCAAACTGAATATGAGTGACTGGATGTGAGTGAGAATGACAAAAAAGACTGTCGGCAAGTGCGTAAGTAAATGGACTGAGTGATTTTGATCTCATGTAAGTATGAAATTCAGAGTGTATGCAAGGGAGTGTTTGAATGAGGGTGGTGTGAGTGTCCGTGTAATTGGAAACATCGTGTCACTGGGAAGAAAATTTCGGGAAGTAGGGAATAGGGTAAAGTGAGGAGTGTTTAAGGGTGAATGTTTTTGAGTCTGTGCTAGTAAGTGGGGTTCGTGATGGTTCCCAGGAGGGTACATCTGGGGGATCCACGGCTCCTCCCACCTCGCCGAATGCTCTCCCCATACCACTCCACGCTGTTGAGGCAGCTGACAGCAGCCTCAGAAGAAACAAGGGACATCCTCACTCCTGAGCCGCTCCAGAGTCGCTTCTCCCAGGAACTAAAAAGGTCAAGGAGAAGACCACGCCCGGCTGCAGATCACCCCCACGGCCACTCACCTTGTCATCCGCCATCTTCCCAGCCGAACTTGTTGCGCAGGCGCATCCCCGCCTCCCTCATGCCGACTGCCCCGGCCATCTTTACTGAGGGCGAAGGCACTTCCGGAGCATTTTTGGAACGGGTGAGGCGCTTTCCTAGTGGCCGAGCCCGCCTCTCCCATATACTTCCACGTGACCCCCTCCGGTCGAGTCTCAGGCTGAGTGTGAGCGCACTCACTACCCGGGAGCGATGATCTCACTCGTGCGCGAGTGCGCGCGGCGCATGTCCGGTGTGTCGGTCTTCGGGCGCCTGATGAGTTCATAGTCGTGCGGTGGTGTCAGCGGTTTCGGTGGCGTTCTTGGGTCACCCCCAGACCCACACACGGAAATACGCACCCATTCGGGGATCCAGACGACCGTTTACACGCACCACACCTGGGCGGGCTGTGAGGCTCAGGCCCTCCTCCGGGACCGGCCAGTGTCCCGCCCCGTGTCCCGCCCCGTATTTGTGCGGCGCCAGCTGGCCCGGCAGCCTGCGGCGCAGAGAGGCTGGGCTTGCAGGCTCAGTAGCTCCGGAGGTCGCGCTGGACTGAGAGTGCGGGCCGGCAGAAGCTGGCGGGGAGCGGCCGGGGTTATGCTGGGCAAGGATTACATGCTGGCCATCATTCTGGTCAACTGCGATGGTGTGCACGGAGGGGCCCGGTGGGAAGACCAGGAGCTTAGGGGGGACGAGGGAATCCGAAAGACTAGTCTGGGGCTCAAAGACAGGGTGGGGGATACCTCTCTGTGTAGGGACCAGGGGGCGAATGAACCCGATCTTTACATGTGATGTCTTCAAGATTGAGGAGCTTGGATCTTCAGCCTAAGAACTGACCCATTTTGGGGATGGAGAGAGGATTATGACAGCATGTTATTCTGAACTCACAAATAATATGCTCCCTCCTCTCTAATCCGGTGTTCCTGTAGATGACTTGTGGGGGGACCAGAGTCTGGAGGGGGAGCCTGGCTTGCCTCCTGGCTGGAGGAAGATCCACGATGCTGCAGGTACTTACTATTGGCATGTACCCAGCGGTAGCACCCAGTGGCAGCGCCCAGCCTGGGAAATAGGAGATGCGGAGGACCCAGGCACGGTAGGTGGAGTGTGAGGAGGAGGTCTGAGCCCGTGTGTGGACCCAGGTCTGCTGTTACACTGACTAACCCCCACTCTACAGGGAACGGAGGGGATTTGGGGACTGCGGCCCCTCAAAGGGAGATCCTTCTCCAGCCTGGAGAGCTCACTGGACTGGAGGTAACGAGTGGCCCAGGCAAAATGAAAGGCTTGGGGTTCCATGGTGTTCAAAAACGCAGCTGGACCCATGGTCTGCTTTCCACCCCAGGTTTTGGATTCTGTCACATGTTTTGGGTTCTGTTGTGTTCTTGGCTCTGTCCCAAGTTCTTAACTGTCAGTATTTTGAGTTTTATCCCTTGTTCTAAACTCTTGTTTGTAGCTACATGTTTTTCATATTCTTGGTCCTAACTTACCATGTTCTAGACCCTGGCCATTAGGTCCTCTGTTCTAGGATCTCTTGTCCCACTTTGGGGTTCTGGTCCACATATTGAACCCTGCTCCATTTTGTGACTTTTATTTTTTATTTTTTGAGATGGAGTCTCACTCTGTCGCCCAGGTTGGAGTGCAGTGGTGCGATCTTGGCTCACTGCAAACTCCGCTTCCCAGGTTCAAGTGATTCTCCTCCCTTAGCCTCCTGAGTAGCTGAAACTACAGGCACATGCCACCATGCCCGGCTAATTTTTGTATTTTTAGTAGAGATGGGGTTTCACCATGTTGGCCAGGATGGTCTCGATATCCTGACCTCGTGATCCACCCATCTCAGCCTCCCAAAGTGCTGGGGTTACAGGCGTGAGCCACTGCACCCAGCCTTGTGACTTTTATTCTATGTCCTGTGTCTGGGTTGTGTCCTGAATTTTCCCTCAAATTCTAAGTCACACTTTATGTTATGTTAATATGTCCTGGGCTCTACCCTGCTCTGTTTTTATATTTCTGGTGCTATATTCTGGGTCTTGTTCCTCATCCTGTGCTTATCAATTAGTCTAGGCCTCACCAGTGTCCCTACTGTAGGAAATGTGGTCCTCTTAACACCTCTGCTCTGTTTCAGTAACTCTCTGTCCTGGTGTGGTGAGGAATCCTACATCCAGAACATGGAGCCAGGGGCTAAGGTAGTGACTTGGACCTGAGGGCATTGGGAGGTCCCAAGGGAAAGACAAGGGTGGGATTGGACTGAGCAGAGGTGATCAAGGGTGAAGATAAGGAGTTTGTATTGTGGCACCTGCCACCCTGCTCCATCCTTATTCATTCCTGTCCCTTTCCCCAACTTGTCAGTGCTTTGCAGTACGCTCTCTGGGCTGGGTAGAGGTACCTGAAGAGGACCTGGCACCGGGGAAGAGCAGTATTGCAGTCAATAACTGCATCCAGCAGCTGGCCCAGACCCGCAGCCGGAGCCAGCCTCTAGATGGTGCCTGGGGTGAGGTGAGTTGGCTCAGCCCCTCAATGGGTTGGGCCCAGGGCCCAGCAGAGGTAGCTATCCCTGAATTGCCTATTTCTCATGGCAGTGACCTTTATCTGAGCTCTGAGCTGACCTCTGTCCTTGGCAGGGCCAGAACATGCTGATGATCCTGAAGAAGGATGCCATGAGCCTAGTGAATCCCCTGGACCACAGTCTGATCCACTGCCAGCCTCTGGTGCACATCCGTGTGTGGGGCGTGGGGAGCTCCAAGGGCCGGTGAGGATGCCTACATCCCCCAAGCGAGAGCTCGTCTCCCTCCCTGCTGCAAGCTGTGATCCCCACTGATGCTGATCACCAGTACTTGAACCCTGGACACAGATCCTCTGATGTGGACCCAGGACTGCTTCCCCTGCCTGGTCCAGCCCTGGTTGGGGAGGGTGGGCCCAGCTCAGCAGGGACAAATGGGGGAGAGTCCAAGAGGCTGGGCTGATTCCCTTCTGTGCTCCCACATGCTTCCGGAACAGTGACAGGTGAGTGAAAACCAGGTATCCTGAGCCCCATTCCTGACCTTCCTACTCCATCCCTGCCATATCCCTAGCCTGACTTTCCAGCCTCCTGCAGGCTCCTGCCTCTAACCAGCCTCTACCCCAGCCCCATCTCTGCCCCTGCTAGGGACTTCGCTTTTGTGGCAAGTGACAAAGATAGCTGTATGCTCAAGTGCCATGTGTTTCGCTGTGATGTCCCTGCCAAGGTCATTGCCAGTGCCCTACATGGGCTTTGTGCCCAGGTAAGGGTCAGGGGTGGGGCAGGGAATGTGGGTAAGGGGTTGGGTCTGAAGCTTCCAAGGTAGTTGGGGTGGTATTGGCCCTTTTACCCTAATTCCCCTCTCTCCCTGTGGCTCATGCTGGCTTCATTGTGTTTTAGATCTTGTCAGAGCGAGTAGGGGTCAGTGTTGATGCCTCTTGCTGCTCTCCAGACCCCATCTCCCCTGAAGACCTGCCACGGCAAGGTATGGGAAGGGGAGTGCCGCATTGCTGCATTGGGCTGCTTTGGTGCCGCTTTGTGGGTGGGCAATTTCTGGTTATTTAGTACTTCTGTGGATAAATTTCTGAGGGTCTGGTCTCAGGGATCCCAAGCCACGAGTTGGAGGAGCATCTATGAGCCTTTTCTTCTATCAGCACCAGCTCTGACCTGAGTCCTGGCCATTCAGAAGGGTGGGGAAAATGGTAATTGAGAGAGCTGCCAGGCCGACTTGGTGTGTATATTTCAGTGGAGCTGCTGGATGCAGTAAGCCAAGCTGCTCAGAAGTATGAAGCACTGTACATGGGGACACTGCCAGTCACCAAAGCCATGGGTGAGGACTGAGGGGGCTGCATATGGTGGGCTGTGTGAGGCAAGGGGAAGGTGAGTGAGGTGGGGCCCACTACCATTTCTCAGAGTCCTCCCATGGCCTTGTTATGGCGCCTGGGATCTACCAGCCTTCCCAACTCAGAATTCTAAGCCTTGCCCCAACTATCCTATTCCCTATCTCTGAATCCCAAGTCAGTGAGAGGGGGCTAGACACTCCCTGCAGACTCTTTCTTTTACAACTGGGAGACACGCTGGGCATGTTCCCCCAGGCATGGATGTGCTGAACGAGGCCATTGGTACCCTCACCACCAGGGGGGACCGGAATGCCTGGGTCCCAACCATGCTCAGTGTGTCTGACTCTCTCATGACTGCACACCCCATTCAGGTATCAGAAGAGGGTGAAGTTGGGGGCTTTGGAGGGGTGAGCAGGGATGCTGAGGGGTCACTGCTTGCTGCCGGAAAAGTTCAGTGGGTCTGGCCAGTGCTTGGCCCCCTAGTGACTAGGCCTGGTGTGGGCAGGCAGAGGCCAGTACAGAGGAGGAGCCATTGTGGCAGTGCCCTGTGCGCCTTGTGACATTTATTGGTGTTGGCCGCGACCCACACACCTTTGGCCTCATCGCTGACCTGGGCCGTCAGAGCTTCCAGTGCGCAGCCTTCTGGTGCCAGCCCCATGCAGGGGGACTCTCCGAAGCTGTGCAGGCTGCCTGTATGGTGAGTCATGGGTGGGAATGGGTGGGTGGGATTGCCCTGCAGCTGCTCTCCGCTGTTTACTGGGGCTCAGGGTTGGCAGCCTCTTTAGAGATCACAAACCTGGGCTGATTCTGCATCATTAATGTTTTGGCCCTCATGTTGTTTTTAGTAAGTTTTAATTAGTTGCCAATACTTAAAGGCCAGGACATTTCACATAATAATCGCTATTCTTGTTTTTCTTAAAATATCAAGAGCTCTGGCACTCAGTTCACACGTGTAAATGTCAACATGCAGCCAGAGTTGTGCAGAAGCTGTGCCCTAAAGAGTTGGCATTGTTCCTGTTTGTCCCATTTAGGTTTATTTCCTGGCATCTGTGGGCATTTGACTGTGGGTTGCTTACACTTTGTTAGTTCAGTTTGCTCATTCATTCAACAAATATGAGTGCCTACAGGGTCCCAGGCACCATAGTTGACCCTGAGAATTTAGTGTTATAGAGGGCACAGCCCTTGCCTTCGCAAAACACTTAGGATAGTGCCAAGATAGACCAGAAATAAGTTGTACACCGCTGGTTAATGGAAGAGGTGGCCCCTTTAGGGGTCAGGAAGGCTACCTGTAAGAGGTGATAGAAAACTGACAGTCCAAGAGGGAAGTTAGCCAGGTGAAGGGGAGTGGGCAGGTGTACCAAGCACAGGGAACCTTAGCTGTGAAGGTGAGAGATATTAGTGGATGAGAGTATCTGAAAGAATCTAGTGTATCTGGCATGCAAGGGGGATGTAGTAAGAGATGAGATCAGAGAGAATGACAGAAGCCAGGTTATGGGGGACCTCATAGGTCAGGGTGATGAGTTTATCTGGAGGCACTAGGAATCACTGAAGCCCCACAGTGAAGTCAGGGTTATGTATTAGGATGATCACTTAAGCCATAGTATGGGTAAAGATTTGGAGGACATGATAGGAGGTAGGAAGGCCAATTAGGATGCCTTTGAGCCATTCAGATGAGATGACTGGGAGCAGTTGCATTGGGGCTGGAGTTTGAGTTGTACACCCTTACCCTCAACTAGGGAATCTGCTTTGCAGGGACTAGTCCCCACCAGTGAGAGATGGAAAAGAGCCAACATAGTGGTACATGTAATGAAGAGTTCAGGCTCTGCAATCAGAGAACTAGGTTTGAATGCCATTTCTGCCTTTCTCTGGCTCTGTGACCTTGGGCAAGTCATATACTCTCTGAATCTCAATTTCCTCATTTGCAAAACAGGGATAATAACCCCTCATAAATAACTGAATTATACAAAGCACTTAGCAGTGTCCAGCTCGCCCTCCTTAAGTGTCTGATACAGTTTTATGATTTTGTTATTGAGCTACCTGGGAATGCTCTAGAAACTCCACATGTGGCCGACTACCAACCTTGTTATCAGACAGAAGCTTTGGCCAGTTCCCTGTCCAGCAGAAGCTTTCAGGGAGTCTAGGGGCAGAAAGTAGCTGGATCCTCACATTCCCCTTCTCCCTAGGTTCAGTACCAGAAGTGTCTTGTGGCCTCTGCAGCTCGAGGCAAGGCCTGGGGTGCCCAGGCCCGTGCCCGCCTGCGGCTCAAGCGGACCAGCTCCATGGATTCCCCAGGAGGTCCCCTGCCCCTCCCCCTGCTCAAAGGAGGGGTTGGCGGTGCAGGGGCAACCCCTCGAAAGCGGGGTGTCTTCTCTTTTCTTGATGCCTTCCGGCTGAAACCCTCTCTGCTCCACATGCCCTAAACTTATCTGGGAAGGCTGGGGAAGGAGGCTCTGGGTTCATGCCTAACTCTGTACCCTTTTATTCCTCAAGGCCTATAGCCTGTCACCCCTTGAAGCCTTCTCTGCCTGTCCCTCTGATCCTTGTCCACTGTCTGTTTATTGCCCAATTTATTGTTTATATGGATGATTGGAAGGCACTGCACCACAATGTAGGACCCTGACTTCCCTTTCCTTGGGTCCTTGTGTTCCTTGCCCCTGTCCAACCCTGGACAGTTGGCTCTACCTCAGTAACACTTTATAGCAAAATCAGTGCAAATAAAAATCCCTCAGTGACCTCACTGGATGTGAGTATATTGGGCCTGGGACAGGGCTGGGGGCTAACAGCCTGTGTGAGATGAGCGTCTTTGTGTCTGTGCTTGATGTTGGTGGCTCTCTGTAGTCACATGACAGCATGGGTGTGATGGAGATCTGACTTCATTCATTCAACAAACATATTTTCTAAGGAGTTCCCTGTGCCACGCACTAAGCTGGGCACTGGGGATGTAATAAAATAGGCAAGGTCCCACCTTCTGAGACTGTCAGGGAAATGAACAAGAGTCAAATAAGACAGAAGATGTGATGTAATATAATTAGGAAATCTTAGAGGGTTGTAGGGTTGTGGGAGCTCAAGTAAGACACTTAACCTGGCCTGAGACATTCCAGAAGGCCTCCTGAAGAACTGACATCTGAGCTGAGAACTGAAGGAAGATGAGTACTAGTTAGTGAGGCTACCTGAGGTGAATGTGGAGATTGTGCAGGGCAATGCAAGAGGAGGCTGTAGAAGTCAACCTGGCTAGATCGCAGCGGGGCGTATGTGGGGCAGGAGCTTCTGGTTGTTCGAACTTGCTCCTGAGAGGATGAGGGCTCCTAGAGCGCTGGCTCCTGGACAACAACCTCCTTTGGTGCCTTGTGACCGGGCCCTGATGGTTCATTAGATGGAGCCTTCGAGTCTTAGGGAGTTGCCGCAGGGTCCCCACAGCAGCTCCCGACGGCTGTGAACGAGCATCCATCCTCCAGGGTTCCCGGCAACCCGCCTGGCCTGGGACGCGGCTCAACTGTGAGCGGCCGTCCCGGAAATGACGCGCTGCCCCGCTGGCCAAGCGGAAGTGGAGATGGCTGAGCTGTACGTGAAGCCGGGTGAGCGCGGCCGACTGGCTAGGGCACTAGGTCCTCGCCCCGGCCTAGGCTGGGGGCGGTTGCGGCGCGGAGTCTGGACCCTCTGTCTCCCCCAGCCCCAATATGAACTATCAGTGGAGTTCCGGGCTCGCTTCACACATCCCTCGCCTCCGCAGGCAACAAGGAGCGCGGCTGGAACGACCCGCCGCAGTTCTCATACGGGCTGCAGACCCAGGCCAGCGGACACAGGCGCTCGCTGCTCACCAAGAGGGTCGCCGCACCCCAGGATGGATCCCCCAGAGGTGCGTGGGGCCCCTGTGCTCGGAGACCGACGGGGAATGGGGAGGGGGGTGTAAGAGATAAGCCTGTCTGGAAGGCTTTTTTCTCTTCCCCGAGGGCTCCTTATGGAGAGAGGTTATGGGGCTCCAGTAAAGGTCTCAGGGCAGGTGCTTTTCCGAGCCCCTTCTCTGCTGCTCAGGTTAATAAATGGTGTATTGATTTAAAAAGACTCTATTTTTTCATCCTAGGTGATCTCATCCAGACCCGTGGCTTTTAATATAGTTTTAATCCTCAAGTTATTTATCTTTGTTAACCTATACCTCTTCCCAGAACCTCATAGTGGCATATTCATTTGTCCATTCTGTCCTCACTTAGGTATATGATAATCATCAGACTTCACAGTTTTTCATTCATTTAATCACTATTATTTACTGAGCACTTACTATAAGTCAGGCACTGTTTAAGGGCCAACTAGACAGCAGTGAGAAAAAAGATCTCTGCTTTCAGGGAGTCCATGTTGCAGCACTGGAGATGGGCTGAAAGATTAAATAGTGGTGAGGGTGCTACAGAAAAATAAGCGGTGATGTAATATGACTGGGTAACGAGGTGTCTGAGGGGCTGATATTTAAGCCACACAAAAAGCATTCCAAGCAAAAGAAACAGCTGCAAAAGGAATAAGTTTGGCCAATTCAGAGACTGATGAAATACAGAGTGACTGGCTACAGCCACTTTGTAAACCAGGATAGTGGACTTTGTAAACCAGGATAAGGAGTTTGTATTTTAGTCTACATAAAGTTGGAAGCCATTGAAAAGTTTAAAGTAGAGGAGAGCCAACTTTCCCCCTGAGAATTTTCCAGGCCGTTAAATGGGCTGTGCTGTGGCCTCCATAAAGGGGCTCAGGTTTGGTTCTTTCAGTGGCCCTCCATTCTCCACACCCTTTTTGCTGTAGAAGAAGAATGATACAAGGCTTGGTTTCTTAAACTCAGCAGTATTGATAGGTTGTGGCCAGATAATTCTTTGTGAGGGACTTTCCTGTGTGTTTATCAGCAACTCTGACTTCTATCCAATAGATGCCAGTAGCATCCACCCAGTTGTGATAGCCAAAAGTGTTTCCAGACATTTGCCCTGTGGGCACTATCTTCCTAGCTTGAGAACCAGGGACTGATTGACATTTTGAAAAGATCATGGTCTGCTGTGTGAAAACAAGATTTTAGGGGAGTGGAAAGACAAATTACAGCTATTATGGTAATATAGGCAAGATTTAATGATTTGCATAAGGGTACTAGGAGTTAGATGGATATGAGATGGAGAAGTTCAGTAGGAATGAGTAGATTAGGAGGAATCCATATAACTAAAATTTTTTGCTTGATATAGGAAGACTGGGGGATAGTGGTTTTGGGGAGGGGGAGTTTTTTTGGGGGGCCCATGTGAAATTTAGGCTGTTATTTTTCGGGAAAAGTCTAAGCCAGAATTAGAGAAATAAGTCACCATTACAAGGATGGTATTTGATGTTATGCACTTGAATGAGGCCAGGGACAGAGCCGTAGGGCACTCTAGCATTTCAAGGTTGAGAAGGAATCATCAAAGGAGATTGGGAAGTGGCCAAAGAAGAAAATAGAAGAGGCCAGGCGCAGTGAGTCACGCCTGTAATCCCAGCACTTTGGGAGGCCAAGGCGGGCGGGCAGATCACCTGAGATAAGAAGTTCAAGACCAGCCTGGCCAACATGGCAAAACCCTGTCTCTACTAAAAATATAAAAATTAGCGGGGCCTGTAATACCAGCTACTTGGGAGGGTAAGGCAGGAGAAACGCTTGAACCTGGGAGGTGGAGGTTGCGGTCAGCCGACATCATGCCACTGCACTCCAGCCTGGGCGACAGAGCGAGATTCTGTGACAAAACCAAAACCAAAATAAAAAAATAGGAGAGTGTAAAGACATGAATCAATAGTGATGAATGCTACTGAGACATCAAGATAGAGACAAGGGGCCAGGTGCAGTGGCTCACACCTGTAATCCCAGCACTTTGGAGGCTGAGGCAGGTGGATCACGAGGTCAGGAGTTCAAGACCAGCCTGGCCAACATGGTAAAACCCCCTCTCTACTAAAAATACAAAAAGTAGCCAGGTATAGTGGCGGGTACCTGTAATCCCAGCTACTCAGGAGGCTGAGGCAGGAGAATCATTTGAACCTGGGAGGTGGAGGCTGCAGTGAGCTGAGATCGCACCATTGCACTCCAGCCTGGGACTCCATCTCAAAAAAAAAAAAAAAAAGAAAGAAAGAAAAAAAGGAACCACTAGATTTGACAAGCATAGCAGTCACTAGTGATCATAACAAAAGCAGCCTGCATTAGTGA
Source organism: Macaca nemestrina (assembly GCF_043159975.1). Lineage (NCBI taxonomy): Eukaryota > Metazoa > Chordata > Mammalia > Primates > Cercopithecidae > Macaca > Macaca nemestrina. The sequence goes on from NC_092130.1 coordinate 39,886,129, forward strand.
GAACAGAAACTCAGCTGGAATGGGCTGAGGAGAGAATGTGAAAAGTAGGGAGAGTGACTATAAACAGTTCACTCAAATTCTGTGGAGATAAGAAATGAGACAGTATCTGAAAATGGAACGTGAAGGGAGTGTTTTGATAGTAATATACTAGAGCATGTTTGTACGCTAATGGGATGATTCAGTAGAGAGGGAGAACTGATGATGCAAGAGAAGATACTTACAGTAGGGAAGTCTAGAGAAGACAAGAGAGGCTAGGATGCAGAGTACAGCTGGAAAGATGGCTTTTGATAGGAGCAGGAACGTTTTCATCTATTACAAGAGGAAGAAAAGTGGCCACAGATGCAGGTGGGTTAGGAGGACTAGTGGTGGGAAGATGAGACAGTTCCCATTTAATGACTTCTACTTTTCGATGAAACATCAGGCAGTGTCAGAAGAAGATAGCAGGGAAAGAAAGAGAAGTTCTGAAGAGTGGAAAAAATGAGCCAAAATGTCCGGGCAGTGTTTGGTACCTTTTAAAATCTGTGGCCATGAATTTAAAGTGTCAGCATGGCTCTATTTTCCCTCCCAAGTGCAAGCAAGTTGGGTTTAACCAGGAAAGTGGGACAATGGGAGGAGATAAAGGAGGTAAAAATATTTATACGGGGGTGACCACGTTAATGTACATGGAAATCAAAGTAGCTGAGCTGGAAGGGGTAAGGGGGTGATCAGATTTTGGAGGTGACAGTGTTGTGAACAAGGCAGGGGGATGAGAGGCTGATGTAGGGTGGGAAAAAATGATCACTGGAGGTGAAGAGGTCAACTGTAACGCCAAATTATTAAATGAATCAATCATCGTTGTGGATGTTGGTACCTAAAAGTAAACTTTTGACTTTTCCAGTCTTTCTGTTAGTGGTTCCCATTACTAAAGTCAGAAACTAAGAGTCACCTTGACTTCTCTCTTCCTCACTCCCAATCCACTCCTGTTGCTACTTCCTCTTAAGTAAATCTCAGACTACTCCATTCCCCTCATCTACTCTTTTACCCTAGTCCATGCCAGCATTATCTCTTTCCTGAACTATTCAACCTCTCAACTGGTGTTCCTGCCACCATTGTTGACCTGTTTTCATCAGTTTTTCACAGAGCATACATGTTTAAGAATAAGTCTGATCACATCACCCCTTGCTTTTATAAACCTGCAGTGGCTTCCCAGTACCATTGACTCAAGACCAAACTCTTCCAAAACCCCACAGGGTCTGGACCCTCTGCTTACCTCTCTAATGATAGCTCATACTACTTTCTTCAGTGATAATAGTTTTTAGCCCTACAGGCCTCATTTTTGTCTCTTGAACAAGTCAAAAGTTTTCCTGCTTCTTGGGCACTGCTCTCACCTCTACCTAGTACTTGTTCTTTCAACTCTTCATAGCTGCATCTGTCTCATCCATTAGTTCTCAATTTAATAAAAACAGCTCAGTTTGTACTTTTTGCTACACACTAGCAACTGTATTTTTTGTTGTTGTTGTTGAGACGGAGTCTCGCTCTGTCGCCCAGGCTGGAGTGCAGTGGCCGGATCTCAGCTCACTGCAAGCTCCGCCTCCTGGGTCTACGTCATTCTCCTGCCTCAGCCTCCCGAGTAGCTGGGACTACAGGCGCCCACCACCTCGCCCGGCTAGTTTTTTGTATTTTTTTAGTAGAGACAGGGTTTCACTGTGTTAGCCAGGATGGTCTCGATCTCCTGACCTCGTGATCCACCCGTCTCGGCCTCCCAAAGTGCTGGGATTACAGGCTTGAGCCACCGCGCCGGGCCTTTTTTTTTTTTTTTTTCAAAGAGGGTCTTACTATGCTGCTTAGGCTGCTCTCAAACTCCTGGGCTCAAGTGATCTTCCTGTCTCAGCCTCCCAGTGTGCTGGGATTGGAGGCATGTGTCACCACACTCAGCCTGTACCTATATTCCTAATCTTCATTGCAACCTTGTGAAATAAGTGGCATTATATACATCCCCATTTTATAGAAGAGGAACCTAAGCTCTGGTTGAAAGTAACTTGCTGAAAGTTACATAGCGAGTGAGCTCAGATAAACTTAAATGTACCTCAGAAGGCCTTCCTGAACACTTAGTCTAGATAGGTTCTCCCATTTCTCTTTATTGCATAAACCATTTTATTTCTTGATAGCATGTAACATAATTTAGTAATTTTGTGTTTTTTTCCATCCCTCTAGAATTAAGCTTTCTGAGGTCAGGAACTTAATCTGTCTGGTTTACTTCCTCTTGAGTAGCCAGGACTATAGGTGTGTGCCACCACACTCGACTAATTAAAAAATTTTTTTTGTAGAGATGAGGTGTCACTATATTGCCCAGGCTGGTTTTGAACTCCTGAGCTCAGGTGGTCCTCCTACCTGGGCCTCTCAAAGTGTTAGTATTACAGGCGTGAGCCACTGTGCCCAGGCCTGGTTTACCTTTCTTCTCTTTTCTTTTTTTTTTTTGAGACAGTTTCGCTCTTATTGCCCAGGCTGGAGTGCAGTGGCACCATCTTGGCTTACCACAACCTCTGCCTCCTGGGTTCAAGCGATTCTCCTGCCTCAGCCTCCTGAGTAGCTGGGATTACAGGCATGCGCCACCATGCCCGGCTAATTTTTGTATTTTTAGTAGACTCGGGGTTTCGCCTTGTTGGCCAGGCTGGTCTTGAACTCCCGACCTCAGGTGATCTGCCCACCTCAGCCTCCCAAAGTGCTGGGATTACAGGCCTGTCCACCACACCCGGCCACCTAGTTTACTTTTCTAATCTTTAGTGCCTAGCATATTGCCTTGCATAGAGTGGGGACTTCATAAATGCATATTTTTGAATGAATAAGTTGTCTCAGAGAGTAGCCCTTCTTAGAAGGGGTGAATTTAGAGTTAAACTTCTTACCCATTTAAGCCATGTTGCTTGATCCTGCTATACCTTTTCAGTTCCCGCATCAGAGACTTCTCCTGGGCCTCCCCCAATGGGGCCTCCACCTCCTTCAAGTAAGGCTCCCAGGTCCCCACCTGTGGGGAGTGGTCCTGCCTCTGGTATGGAGCCCACAAGTTTCCCAGTCGAGTCTGAGGCTCTGATGGAGGATGTGCTGAGACCTTTGGAACAGGCATTGGAAGACTGCCGTGGCCACACAAGGGTAAGCCCTGGCACATCAGAGGTTAGAGAGGGCTTCCATCCACAGCCAAATGCAGGAATGGCTCCCAGAGATAGACCCTCTGACCCAATGGACAATGGCTCTTAGTCCTTTTAGAGTTATGGACTCCTTCAGAATCTGCTAAGGCCTTCCCAGAGAAATGAACACAGGATTTCAGGAGCATTAACAGACTTTTGAAGACCAATCAGTAGAAGATGCTGTGGGAACAAGAGTTGAATTCAGTTCCTATTAGTGAACAACCTGATTTTCTGTACCTCCATGCCATTCAGAGTAGACCCGGCTGATTTTATTCTCAGGAAATTTATATTGTGCCCAGTTAGGAAGAAAGAAACCTCTTCTAGCTATAGTGTTTTCTTAGTTCTTAGAAAAAGAGATCTGAAGAATGTCTTAAAGGGAAAGTAGCATGGGTAATTTCACCTCTTTGGCTCTTAGTTTTCTTTTTGTGAAGTAATGCTACAGGATGAGCTTCTGAGAGTCTGAGAAGCCCCTGAAATTTTAAAATTCTAGTCATAGGAGGAGGTGGGTTAGGAGGACTGGTGGTGGGAAGATGAGAGAGTTCCATTTAATGGCCTCTACTTTTCAATGAAACATCAGGCAGTGTCAGAAGACGACAGCAGGGGAAGGCAGGCTTCATCAGGTTCTCAGTGGGGCCTCTAATCTTTGGGTAAAGAACCAGAACTCTAAAGTGTGGGCTAGAGAAAGCAGGTGCTTCCTATGTGGTGCTGCCCTCCTCTCTCTTCCCCTCATTGGGCTGGCAGCACTGAATTGGAGGGGGGCTTCTATCTCTTAGAAGCAGGTATGTGATGACATCAGCCGACGCCTGGCACTGCTGCAGGAACAGTGGGCTGGAGGAAAGTTGTCAATACCTGTAAAGAAGAGAATGGCTGTACTGGTGCAAGGTATGGGTGGGTTCTTTGATATAGCCTAAATCCCTTGTCCTGCTGTGGTTGGCTGTGCTGGAGCAAGTGCTGAGATTTTGATTGACTGGGAGGGGAGGCATGGAAGCTCTTGTACCACAGGCTGCTTGCTCAATCCCCATCTCTCTTCAGAGCTTTCAAGCCATCGGTGGGACGCAGCAGATGACATCCACCGCTCACTCATGGTTGACTATGTGACTGAGGTCAGTCAGTGGATGGTAGGAGTTAAAAGATTAATTGCAGAAAAGAGGAGTCTGTTTTCAGAGGAGGCAGCCAATGAAGAGAAATCTGCAGCCACAGCTGAGAACCACACCATACCAGGCTTCCAGCAGGCTCCATAATCCTCGGTTCCGCAGACTCACCGGACACCATCTCCTATGCCTTGGAGGCCTTCTCTCACTTGGCTCCCTTCTTACCACCACCAAGACTGTCCCACTGGGCCTGACCCACCTATAAGGGAAGAGGTCCCACCTGGGCCAGAGGGAGTTCATGTGTTACTCGTAACATGCATTTCAATAAAAACATCTCTGTGGTGGGCCTTGGGTAGGAGAGATGAACCCTTCCTGTGCCAAGCTAGTCCCCTCTGGTGTCCTCGACTGCCGTGCCCCCTGTGCATCTGCAAACGTCTGTTCTGCCTTCTCCATTCATCAGGAAGGGATCTGCTGGGTACATTCAGACTACTGCCTACCTCTTTTTCCCAAATTAGACTGAAAGCACATCCTGTGCTGGGTGGAGCAGCTCTGTGTTTGGATGGTTTCATTTCAGCATGAGAACAGACTCAAATAGAACGGGGAGACTTTTCCCTCAACAAAAAGAAAGACAGTCCTATTTGCACTGTATCACCCTTGAGATACAGGTGTTACAGAGATTAGAACCACACTGAGTGGGGTTTTTGCTGTATAAATCAAAGGAGAAAAAGACCAGATTACTGAGATTTAGGATTTTAACTGACATGCCAAACAAGCTGCTGCCTCATTTTGGGTTTCAGTGTGAACTCTAAGGTCTCTTATAACCCTTTGAGAGAGGTACTTGGTGGATTATCATGCTGTGAGAAGGGAGGGTACAAGGTTTTTGGTGTTGGAATAGAGGAACTGGTACTTAGAGGTGGTAAGCAGAAAAGGCATGGGGGGAGACTGGGGATGGCTATAGGCTGGGACAGCCCCTGTTTTCCAAGAGTCCTGCTTTGGAATGGATAGGGGAGGGGTTGCTGGGCAGGGTCCTGGTTCCAGGAAGGCTGCTTCCTGGAAAGACAAGAACAGCCCTTGGCAGCGGCCAAGCTATTGCTGTTTATGGTTTGGAGGCTCATGTAACCTGCCACTGTAGTATGCCTCAGGTTCTAATTGCTGCTGGAAGTGGGCCTAGTGGGAACTGGGAATGGATCTGAGGCCTCTGAGCTTAACCAGGCCTGCCGGGGCCCTCAGCTGTGTGGCTGAGATGAGAAAATAAGCATTGAGGACACTGGAGCCAAGGCATTTCTTTGAATGTTTACTAAGCAGCCAGAAGGTGACTTACTCCATTCCCCAGTTCCAGCCCCTGAGCATAGAGGGTTTAGGGTTAGGAGGAGTACCACAGACCGAAGAGGAAGTAGAGTTAAGGGCTTGGCAAGTTGCCCACTCCTATCCCTGGTCTAGCTGCCTCAGAACTAAAGGAGGCCTGGAACTAACAAGTCACTCCCTTCCAGATTAGATGAGGCCAAGCTGGCCTTTGGATGCCCCAGGAAGAGGTGGTGGCAGCAGTGGCATGAAGGATCCCTCTGTAACTCCACATGCCGGGTCATCTGCAACTGGATGAGATGTCCATTTCAAATTGAGCGTCATCTGGAGAGAGAAAAGGCAGGAGGACAGGTTGCTGGTCTGAGGATCTGCAGGCAGTGCAGAAACCCCTCTTGGAATTGAACCCCCACACTGTGTCACAGTGGCATTTGAACTCAAAGGCTGGGACAATTCTTTTTTTTTTTTTTTGAGACGGAGTCTTGTGCTGTCACCCAGGCTGGAGTGCAGTGGCCGGATCTCAGCTCACTGCAAGCTCCGCCTCCCGGGTTCACGCCATTCTCCTGCCTCAGCCTCCCGAGTAGCTGGGACTACAGGCGCCCGCCACCTCACCCGGCTAATTTTTTGTATTTTTTAGTAGAGACGGGGTTTCACCGTGTTAACCAGCATGGTCTCGATCTCCTGACCTCGTGATCCGCCCGTCTCGGCCTCCCAAAGTGCTGGGATTACAGGCTTGAGCCACCGCGCCCGGCCACAACAATTCTTAATTTCTGCTTTCCTTACCGGGTATCTCTTCCTCTGTCTCCTGCTCCTTCAGCTCCTCCAGCTTGGAGAGTGGGGCTGTTGGAAGAGTTGTGACCCCGGGAATCTGAGGGAGGCAGCAGGGGGGTGTCCGGGCAATGGGTGAGTTCTTGCACTCCAGCAGGAACTTTCGGTCGTAGATGATCCTGGTGCCTGTCAAGGGGTTGGGACTGAGGTAAGAGTCAGGAGCTTGGGTACAGAGGTGACTGGAGTCCCAGACTCAGGCCTTTTGGGGCCTGGACGTGAGGGTGGTGTTGAATTTCCCTGTGTATCAAAGGACATCTGCTCTGAAGCCCAGCTAGGTTCTCAGCAGATAAGCTTTCATAGTGCTTAAAATCTTCCAGACCTAACCAAGATGTGGGTATAAAGCAAGTGGGGCATCCCAGCTGGTATAGGCAGGGGCTTTATGTTTGGGGGAGCTTCAGATCTTGGCTGTAAGAGGAACACCAAACTTGGAGTTCAGGTACTTCATGCTGCTCCTCTACCACTCTGAAACCTTGCTTTGGTCTCACCAGTGAAGGTGAGACCTAGACTAACAGCCTCAGGTGATTCAAGAAATGAAATAGTTGTGAAGGGTTCCACCCAGTGCTGTCACCTGGGCTATCTCCTGCCGGGAGGAGAAACAGTACTGTTCTAATCCTGACCCCTCCCAGGTCCTATAAGGTTCATACTAGCTCAGAGGAACTTGGCCACATAATGTCCTCAAAGGGCCCTGCCCTGTTCCTCCCCTCCACTTCCGCGTGGCAGGAATCCCTGGGTCGGGAGCCCAGCAGCTCGTGATCCCAGGCTGCTCGCCCAACCAAACAGACGCCAGCCAGCAACACATAAACGGAGCAACGGCCCCAACTGTTCTAGCCATTGCACTTCTCAAGACCCAGTGTTTCCGGCTGAGGTCACGCTCAGTAGGGGGCCCTGGCCCCTATTCCTAGGAAGCAAAGTCGTGAGGGGTAAGGAGCACGTGTAAGGCGCCAAGAACCCAGGCCACAATGAAGGATTACAGCCCAAACACACGGAAGTTAGGCTCATGGCCTCGTTGCATCACTTAGAAGTTTTTGGGAACTGAGCTTCCGCTCCAAACATTCTCCCCCAAAGCTACCTGTAGAGGGGCCTGCAGACAAGTCCTAGGCCTGTCCCTTCCCTACCCCCGACCCGCAACAACAAGCACACGCTAATATGCCCACAGCCTGTGGACCCCTGCCCGGCCCGCTGACCTCCCGGGGTAGTGGCGTATAGCGTGCCCCCCGGCGTGGTGCTGTAGCAGTCGGGCAGCTGGTCCCGGCCCCAGGGAATCGGCCAGCTAGTGGACGTTGACATAGCGAGCGGGAGGGGCAGCAAAGTAACCGCCTGGCATTGAGGTCGAGGGGCGCAGCTCTGAGTCTGAGGCAGACTCAACCGACCACGTGCAGCTGCTGGTAACACTAGAACAACATCATGCCCAGGGCGGGCCACCCGGGGTCACTCAACCTGACAGTCCCGCCCTATCCGATAGGAAACCTGCCCGGTTCAGAGAAAGCTGGAAATGCGTCCAAAGTCCCAGGCCCCGCACCGGCTTCCAGTTCCTGCTGGCCCAGAGCTGGCCAACCTGCCTCTGAGTGCTGCAGCAGCTCAGCTATTTACTGTTCATAGCTGGGAGCTGGGGGCAGGCGAAGTAGGGCAAGCATTTTTATCCTGTACTAGTTCACCCATTCCTCGCCAGCTTTTGGATAGTAAAGCACTATGATTAGCCAAAGTCACACATCTTGCAGGAAGGGAAGCTGGGATTCAAATCTGACTGCATCTGATTCCAGGACTGTGCCCTTAAACCCAGCAGTGTACTGCCTCCCATAAACAGTAACAGTACAAGGCCGGGTGCTCATGCCTGTAATCCCAGCACTTTGGGAGGCTAAGGCGGGTGGATTGCTTGAGCCCAGGAGTCTGAGACCAGCCTGGGCAACATGGTGAAACCTAGTCTCTACTAAAAATACAAACGTTAGCTGGGTGTGGCAGCATATGCCTGTGGACCCAGCTACTCAGGAAGCTGAGGTAGAAGGATGGGTTGAACCCAGGGGGTGGAGGTTGCAGTGAGCGGAGATCGCGTCACTGCACTCCAGCCTGGGTGACAGAGCGAGACCCTGTCTCAAAACAAAAACAGTACGGGGTGAAACATGCCTTGATGGCCTGGAGCACAGCAGGAAAGGGAAGGTCAGGAAGGGCTGGTCATCTTTCTGAAGAAGTGGTACCTGGACTAATAAAAGGATGAGTCAAGTTTGGGGGCTACAGCTGAGGCATCACCAGTCAGGAGGCCTGCCCTTTGATCTCTCTACCAGTTAACTAAGGAAGGGCAGGGGGCTAGTGAGGAGGGCTTGGTCTTTAGTTAGCAGGAAAGAAAGGTCAAAGAGTTTGACCTTGGAGGTAAGTTTTTTTTATGTAGATATAGTGATAAGACAGGCTGGAGCGAGTTGGTGGGATTGGTGAAGATGTATATACACTGGAAATTTTGAATTCATCCAGCTGTCCTCTGTTTGGCTTCCTCAAAATCAGTACTGCCTCCACTGTCCCTTCCCCTCACCAAAAATTAAGTATAGACCACCTGACTGTACCCATTTATCAATATTCCCTCAGCTCTGGTTTCATCAGATTTCTCCTTAGGTCTGATTTCTTCACTCATTTAAAAAAATATTGCTTCTCAAACTATTTATTTTCTGAGATAGGGTTTTGCTCTGCTGCCCAGGCTGGAATGCAGTGGTGTAATCTCAGCTCACTGCAAACTCTGCCTCCTGGGCTCAGGGCATCATCCCACCTCAGCCTCCTGAGTAGCTGGGACCACAGGCACCTGCCACCACAGTGGGCTAATTTTGGTATTTTTTGTAGAGACAAGGTTTCACCATGTTGCCCAGGCTGGTCTCAAACTCCTGAGCTCAAGTAACCTACCTGCCTTGGCCTCCCAAAGTGCTGGTATTATAAGTGTGAGCCACCACACCTGGCCAGCTTCTCAAACTTTAATGTGCATATAAATCATCTGGAGATACTGTTTTGTTTTGTTTTTTTTGGTTTTTTTTTTGAGACGGAGTCTCGCTCTGTTGCCCAGGCTGGAGTGCAGTGGCCAGATCTCAGCTCACTGCAAGCTCCGCCTTCCGGGTTTACACCATTCTCCTGCCTCAGCTTCCCGAGTAATGCCCACCACCTCGCCCGGCTAGTTTTTTGTATTTTTTAGTAGAGACGGGGTTTCACCGTGTTAGCCAGGATGGTCTCGATCTCCCGACCTCGTGATCCGCCCGTCTCGGCCTCCCAAAGTGCTGGGATTACAGGCTTGAGCCACCACGCCCGGCCGAGATACTGTTAAAATGAGAATTCTGACACAGTATTGGTTTGGGGTGAGATTTTGGATTTTTTTTTTTTGAAACAGGGTCTCACTGTCACCCAAGCTGGAGTGTAGTGGTACAATCATGGCTCACTGCAGTCTCAACCTCCTGGGCTCAGGTGACCCCCCCACTTCAGTGTCCTGAATATCTGGGACCACAGGTGCATGCCACTGTACCTGGCTAATTTTTAAATTTTTTGTAAAGGCGGGGTCGCACTATGTTGCCCAGGCTGGTCTCAAACTCGTGGGCTCAAGTGATCCTCCCACCTTGGCCTCCCAAAGTGTTGAGATTACAGGCATGAGCCACTGAGCCCAGCCAATTGTGGATTTTTTTTTTTTTTTTGAGATGGAGTTTCACTATTGTCGCTCAGGCTGGAGTGTAATGGCATGATCTTGGCTTACCACAACCTCCGCTTCCCAGGTTTAAGCGATTCTCCTGCCTCAGCCTCCAGAGTAGCTGGGATTATAGGTATGTACCACCACACCCAGCTAATTTTGTATTTTTAGTAGAGACAGGGTTTCTCCATGTTGGTCAGGCTGGTCTTGAACTCCCGACCTCAGGTGATCCACCTGCCTCGGCCTCCCAAAGTGCTAGGATTACAGGTGTGAGCCACCACACCTGGCTGATATTTTTCTTTTTAAGATGGAGTCTTGCTCTGTCACCCAAGCTAGAGTGCAGTGGCATGATCTCGGCTCACTGCAACCTCTGCCTCCTGGCTTCAAGCAATTCTCCTGCCTCAGCCTCCCGAGTAGCTGGAATTACAGGCACCCACCACCACACCTGGCTAATTTTTTGTATTTTTAGTAGAGACCAGGTTTCACTATGCTAGCCAAGCTGCTCTCGAACTCCTGATCTCCAGTGATCTGCCTGCTTTGGCCTCCCAAAGTGCTAGAGTTACAGGTATGAGCCACCAGGCCTGGCTGCAATTGTGAATTTTTAATACAGTAATGCAAATGCTTCAGGGCCTCAGAAACACACTTCAGGTAGCAAGGGTTTGCATATTTTATTGTCCCGAAAAGGATTTTGGGTGTCTTACAAAATGGTGCATGCCAAAATGAAGTGTCTTAGCAGTGCTGGAGGGTAAAGCTTGGGAACAGATTGCAGAGAATCATTTATGATAACTCACCTTTTATACAAGGTGAGAAAGTGTCTGACGGGGAATGTGAGAATAGCGTGGAGGATGGTGAGATTTGAGGGTGGAGAGTCTAGCCTAGTGAAACCAGGTGGGGAAATGGGTGGTGGCTGTGAGGATGGAGAGAAGTGGATGAGATTCAGATACACAGAGGAAGAATAAAGTGAGTGATTAAGAGTGGGGTGAGAGAAAGTGTAAACTAGGATAATTTTCAGTCTTTTGGCTTGAGAGTCTTGGTGGCTAGTAGCACCAACTAATATGATAGGGAAAACAAGAAGAGCAGCATATCTTATGTGAGAGAATGAATAATATGTGTCCAGATGGAGCACAGTAGGAAGCTAGATATACTGAAGCCATGGGGAGAACTCTGAGTTAGTGGCTCAAATTTGGGTGTTGTGAAATTCAAGAGTGTGGGGATGGGCTAGGATCGGTGGCTCACACCTGTTAATTCCAGCATTTTGGGAGGCTGAGGTGGGAGGACTGCTTGAGCCCAGGAGTTCAAGACCTGGGCAATACAGCAAGACCCTATCTCCATTTATAACTAAATAAATGTGGGATGAGATCATCTGGGGAGAAGATACAGTATAGAAACCTGGGCATATCAACATTTATTTATTTAAAAGGTAGTAGAGAAAAATAATTCACCAAAAGAGACTGAGAAAGATGAGTCGGAAATAGGAGAATCAGGAGAAAAGTATCAAAGATTTTCAAGAACGGTCATTGTGGAAGTGAGGTCTTCCTTCTATTAATCTCTACCACAAAATAACAGCCGCAGTTACTACTACTATAATGACTACTGCTTGCAGCTAACTCTTCTGGAGTCACTGTGTGCTGTAAGAGCTGGGGAATACGTAGCTGGCTTTAGAGAGAAAGCCAGATTCATCATCCATGCAATCTGGATGAAGAAACAAGAATTTAAATCAGAGGGTCAATACTAATTACTGGCTGGGCAAGGTGGTTCATGCCTGTAATCCCAGCACTCTGGGAGGCTGAGGCAGGCAAATCATTTGAGGTCAGGAGTTCAAGACCAGCCTGGCAAACATGGAGAAACCCCATCTCTACTAAAAATACAAAAATTAGCCAAGTGGTGGTGTGCGCCTGTAATCCCAGCTACTTGGGAGGCTGAGATAGGAGAATTGCTTGAACTCAGGAGGCAGAGGTTGCAGTGAGGCAAGATGGCACCACTGCACTCCAGCCTAAGCAACAGAGTGAGACTCCGTCTCATTAAAAAATAAAAACCAACTAATTACCTATTAGAATATGGAAGTGTTTAAAAATACCTATGCCCAGGGCCGGGCGCGGTGGCTCAAGCCTGTAATCCCAGCACTTTGGGAGGCCGAGACGGGTGGATCATGAGGTCAGGAGATCGAGACCATCCTGGCTAACACGGTGAAACCCCATCTCTACTAAAAATACAAAAAAAAAACTAGCCGGGCGAGGTGGCGGGCGCCTGTAGTCCCAGCTACTCGGGAGGCTGAGGCAGGAGAATGGCGTAAACCCGGGAGGCGGAGCTTGCAGTGAGCTGAGATCCGGCCACTGTACTCCAGCCTGGGCGCAAAGCGAGACTCCGTCTCAAAAAAAAAAAAAAAAAAAAAAACCTATGCCCAGGCCCCACCCCCAGATATCTGATTAAACCTATAAGGAAATACCAGGCCTCTGTTATGAGGCAAATTACTCTGGATTCACATTTAAGCGTTTGATTCATGATCTTCTTTTCCAAATTAGGGGTTGAAGCCCAGGGTCATGCCTTTTATTGGAGGTGGTCTTAACACACTTAAGTTTTTGATACTTAAAACCACCTTTCTCTCACCCATTGCCTAAAGGAGAGGATGGAGGCACATGAACCTGCCTGTTTGCAAATGACAAATCACTGAGGATAAATGGAAAATGCAGTATTACCAGAGCCCCTCACTATAGGGGGCAGGGTCCACTGGGAAGACATCATAACCAGTTGTATGTCTTGGTAGAAATGCTTCTTGTTAGAGAACAAGATGTTCATTCAGAAGCTGTTTTCCTACAGGCTTGCTTGCCTTTTCTTGGATTTACAATGTGGTCTAAGGCCTTTTTGTTTTTCATTAGATGAAGTCTCGCTCTTATCACCCAGGCTGGAGTGCGATGGCACGATCTTGGCTCACTGCAACCTCTGCCTCCTCGGTTCAAGTGATTCTCCTGCCTCAGCCTCCCAAGTAGCTGGGATTACAGGCGCATACCACCACACCCGGCCAATTTTTGTATTTTTAGTAGAGACAGGGTTTCACCATGTTGGCCAAGCTGGTCTTGAACTCCTGACCTCAGGTGATCCACCCGCCTCGGCCTCCCAAAGTGCTGGGATTACAGGCATGAGCCACCGCGCCCAGCCTCAAAGGTCTTAAACAGTGGGACAGAACCACATATACTAAGTACTTCTCTCTCTGGCTTGAAATTATAATGTAGCAAGCCTTTCCCCCTTTTTTTTTTTTTTTTTTGAGACAGAGTCTTGCTCTGTCGCCCAGGCTGGACTGCAGTAGTGTGATCTTGGCTCACTGCAGCTTCCACCTCCTGGGTTCTAGCGATTCTCCTGCGTCAGCTTTCTGAGTAGCTGAAATTACAGGCACGTGCCACCACACCTGGCTAACTTTTTTTTTGAGATGGAGTCTGGCTCTGTCGCCTAGGCTGGAGTGCAGTGGTGTGATCTCGGCTCACTGCAAGCTCTGCCTCCCGGGTTCACACCATTCTCCTGCCTCAGCTTCCCGAGTAGCTGGCACCTGCCACCACACCTGGCTAATTTTTTATATTGTTAGTAGAGATGGGGTTTCACTGTGTTAGCCAGGATTGTCTCGATCTCCTGACCTTGTGATCCGCCTGCCTCAGCCTCCCAGAGTGCTGGGATTATAGGCGTAAGCCACCATGCCCGGCCAACTTTTGTATTTTTAGTAGAGACAGGGTTTCACCATGTTGCCCAAGATGGTCTCAAACTGCTGACTTCAGGTGATCCACCCACCTCGGCCTCCCAAAGTGCTGGGATTACAAGCGTGAGCCACCATGCCCGGCCTCCCCTTCTATAAGTTAACTAAAACTGAGGATGGTTCTCTCTTGCACAGTTTTGGGATTGGGAGGAGGACTTGGCCAGAATCTATGTGAAGAGAGGGAAACCATAGTTCCAAGTCCTAAAATGTCTTACCTCTGATTAGGAGAGGCCACCATCGGCCGTCCAATTCTCTTCTTCGGTCTGGTTAGCTGAGGTGATGGGATTTCCCCTTTGAGAGCAGGGACTGAAGGAAGCAGACTGGCCTATAAAAGGGCAAGTCAGCACACTGTAGCCACAATAGGTTTAAAGGGTCTTAAAACATCAATAATTTTATTGGTAGCGGAATTTTATTACATTGAACACAAGCTGAAATAAGTGGGTCCAGAAACCTTGATGATATAGTTTCATTCCTATAGTTTCATTTCACTGGGTTTGATCTATACCTTAGCAGGATGTTTCTTCGTGACTTGAAGGCTCACTAAAGATGTGCAAGGTCTTCTACCTCCACTAAAATCTCAATACTGGCCCCCATAATAATGGCAGGATTTATTTCGATTCCTTATCAGAACCAATGCTAGGGGCTCTCTAACTTCAGCACTGTAAACAATCTAATGGCTTCTAATATTTCCATATCTTATATTCTTATTCACAAGAAGAAATCCTGTGTTAGAACTAGAAGACTCTTGAGTTCAATTTCAGATGAGAAAAGTGAAGCCCAGAAAGGTGAGATGATTTGCCTAAGGCCATAAAGCTTCAAGTGGCAGAAATGAAAATAGAATTTAGGCTCTGACTACTGTTCCACTGTACCCATGCTGTCTCCTCCCATATCCCTTATATATTTTGAAAGTAATTAAGTTCTTACCTGAGCTAGGTTTTATCCAAATGTTCAGGTTGGTAAAATAGCAGTAAAGTAGTGCCAGGAAGAGGCAGGCAGAGGAAGAAGAGATTTAGCAGGCGAAATGAGGTTGGGAGCAGGCTACTGGGATCCAAATAGTCAGAAAGAAAGGAAGGAAGTGCTGGTAAGAGGGAAGGGAGGAGCGTATCCTAAAGAACTACTCCCAACTGCACAACTGTTGTTTTCCTCCCAATTTTCCTAGGGATTCCTCATAATTATCTCCTTTCTCTTCATAAATTCTAGTTACTGACCTGAAATAAAATTTCTCATTTGGTTGTCCTCAAGGTGCGGAATATGGACTTAAGGGCTCCTCCAGACAATTCAAATGTATTGTAGACAGTTAAGATAGAATAAAACTCACCTTTTTGTCTCACTGAATAATTTATTTAGTATTATTTCTCACTAGTATATATTTCATCAAGAGTAGTTTCATTCATTTCACTAATTTTAGGTGATTTTTCTTGTTGCTGTTAATGTTAAGTGGAAACAGCAAGATATACAAGTGATCCAATGAGTCTTTTGTGCCCCACCCAACTGCCCCCACAAAGGTCAAGGGGCCCCTTAATGATACTTGATGTGGTTATCAATCACTACAGAGTAGTAGCTTCAACATAAACAAAACTTTCAAAATCCATTCAAAACACAAAATAAGACATAAGCTTAATTAAGGAAGGTTTTCTCATATGTAAGGTGATACAGAAGATAAAAGAAGCAGGTATATCTGACACAGATCAAACATAGTGTGCCTGATGTGGTCCTAGCTTTAGGACCTGGGCAGAGAAAATTAAGAATTCCTGTTGGCATGAGTGTAGAAAGGTGCTGCTAACATAGTTCTGTCCCTAGTTACTACTTTTTTTCTGTGTATCCGTCTTTGCCTTGATATGAGTTTTGGCTTCTCTATCAGCTCCAAACATTTTCTTGTTTTCTTTTCTGTATTGCCTATACTGAAAAATTCAGCTTTATTAAAACACAAGTAAGTTGATGACTATACTTTTCAGTGGGATAACTTTTCCTTCTCGGCATAGCCTATGGTTTGGCCAAAGCAGCCCATTCCAGGGTTCCTCTGTTTAGCTTGTTAAACATATTGATTCCATGCTTAGGGCCATGGAACTAAGTATTACTTAGTTACATGTAACTAAGTAAAATGTATGTAACTACATGTAAAACTTACAGAATTACTCACATATTTATAAACATTACTTTATATTATCTACATTAGATACATTATAATGTAGATAATATTATATATAATATATAATAATATATAATTATATAATATGTAATATATAATATATATAATAAAATGTAACATGTAACTTAGTTACATGTAACTACATGTAAAACTTACAGAATTACACATATTTATAAACATTATATTATATACATTATATACATTATAATGTATATAATATATATGTTATATAACATATTATATTATATATTATATATAATGTATATAGTATAATATGTATACATTATAAACATTACTCGTCTAATTCAATAATACAACAGAACGATGGGAGTCACCTCCCTCTTATGTCCCAACTCATATAAAGCTTAAAATATCTATAACCGGATAAATCTTTCACATAAAAAAGGTCAGGAAGCACAGAAGGAACCTGAAGTTGATAATTTGGGTGTCCCTACATTTGTTTAGTGTCATCTGATTTAAATCCAATTGTTCTTATTGACATTCTCAAGATCCACAGAGAAAAAACCTATCAGTGGCCTATCTGCTAGCTAAAGTCAGATAAGACACATTGCCAGAGCTTGAAACTTTCTCATATGTTAAAGGATACAGAAGACAACAAGGGAACAAGGAATGTTTAACACAGAATAAATAGGTAAATAGTCTTAAAAGTGCTTTTTCAAGGCAGTCTAAGAAGGGACTCAAGTGTTAAATGTGAGAAGCCTGTTACAAATATAGTATTAACCATCTGGTTCAATATAATGTGGATTGGGTGGTACCTGCATGACCACTGAAAGGATCACACCCCACTTCTAAAGACTGTTCATCTTTTTATTGAATATTCTGGTAAATATTTCACATTAATACAGGCTACATTACGTAGAGCCACTATATGACAAGAAATTTACTCAACTTTTTCCTTTTAAGTATGTAAACAATTATACATGTATTTATCACCCTAAAAGGTTGAAACATGTAATCAACTAATTCTCTTCTGCATACAAGTAGTATTCAGTATGTTTAGCCAAAAGCACTAAGGTCATATGATCTTAAGTTCAAAATGGCTAAACTAACCAGAGAACATAACCAGGTGGATAGGAAATCAATTTGTTCTTATACAATGGGCAATCAAATTTCCATTGCTAAAGCCTCAGAGAAAATTTCTTAGGCACATTAAAAAAAAATCCCCATGGTTCTTCCAAGGTCATAGGTTTCTTAAACAAGGCTAAAGAGTAAAGACCTTCTAACTTAGTTGACATATTTGAGATGCATGTTTCCAATATGAGGTGCCCACGTGCCAGGCCAAATCTGAAAAGGGGGAGGAAAAATTGGAATTTCTAATTAGGAATCTTTAGACAGTTACAAAATGAATATATAAATGCAATGGCAATTCACTGTTTCTGCCTAGGAAGAATACACATATATGAAATAAAGTGTTCAGTAGCATCATCTTGATATTGAAAAAGCAATCCAGATCGAAATGGTCAATTATGACTTTTGATATTCAATACTTATACTTCTCACAAAACAAAAAGAATGATGTGATAAATCTAAAAATAAAAGAGCATTAAGCCCATTTTACCTGCTGGGCATCAGTGCATTCAGTTGAATTTTGGATAACTTTTATCATAGGGTTCCAAGCAGGATCTGGGTTGTGAAGTCCATTAAACAGAGGGCCTCCTGGAACATCAGCAAGCTGAGGATGAGAGGGTATTATGGTGCCTCCATACATGGAAATTGGCAGACCCTAAAACAGCAGGAAAAAAGATTTAATCATAAAATTACTATAAATCCCATAATAGCAGCTTAGACTTCTCTAATTTCCTCATTTAAAGAACTCCAAAAGATCCTATAAGTACAGTATGGCAGTGTTGAGAAAACAAAATGTTTATCTGCATCTGCAAGGCTTTTCAACAAAAAAGAAGAGAGAAAAAAACTAAATCCAACATGAAATCATCAGGACATTTCTCATATTTGATAAAAATAACCTCAACTAACTTTCCCATATTTTAGTTTCATGAATAAGCTTAAGCTAAGAAGAAAATGGGAACTCCACATGATTGCTTGCCAACATAAAGCTGTCAGAGCAGACAAGAAAGCATTAGTGAACTCATGGCCAGCTTTTAAGATGGGTAGAGGCCTCTCCCAAAGCTGCAGCAGCAGAACACAAACTGGCAAAACCTAAATCCCTCAGGTGTTTTCGGGGGATGGGGATATCTTCAGGATGAACTACTGTGGACAATGCTATGCACTCTTGAAATTGAGCAAAAGATCTAGCAAAGCCACAGAAACAAAAGAGAGCATTATTTCAATACAAAGTATTCCTTAACGTGACTACACTGGCTGACAAAGTGTCAAACAAGTTACAGTGATGTTTGTCAACTCACTTTAGAAAAATCCACAAAACCGCTTGCCATAGGCTGATGAAAAATGTTAGAGGGGGCTACCATTCCAGAATCATCTCTCTCCATTGGTTGATGTTGGGAGAATGTGCTTGGGTCTGATAATTGCTGATGCATTGGATGGTTCCCCATCACAGATTGCGACCAACCTGATAAGCCTTCTGGAAAGGATAATTGAAAACAAAGTTTTATATTTATTTGGATAAAACAACAAAACATTACTACTGTTATTACCAAACGTTACCAAATGTTATTGAAATCTTTCCTCTGAAGAGCTCAAAGCATATTTATCACAGTCTTGCCAGCCAAAGAAGCCAGTTCCTGAAAAACTAGGTAAAGTCCTCTGAATACTCCACTTTACCCTGTCTTTCAAAAGATTAAGTGCTGTCTGAAAGAACTCAAATGATTACTTAAGAGAGAAAGGACACACACTTTGAATCTTTTGTTTCTGATCAACTCTATGTATTACCTCAACCAATATTCCAGACTCTGAAATTGAATTAACTCCTCAAAGACATAAACACCCTTCCCTAATTGAGTGTTAAACAAAGGAACTAAGGTTTTTTTTGTTTTTCTAAGGAACTAAGTTTTACTGGCAAACCTACAACTTACTTAAGATATCCCTCCAGAGAGAGAGCAAGGCAATTGTACCTGACACAGCATTGACACCAAATGACCAGATTCCACTGTGTCCAACGGGAGCGACAAAACTGGTCCCCACCGGGGCTTGTGCAACAGACCCTCCTTGCCGAATTCGGGCCAGTCTCTCTGTTCCAATTGGGGGAGGTATCTTTCGATCCTGACTGGCACTGACTCCTTTTGGTTGGCCCAATGTTGGTGGGGCAGAAGTGGCTGAAAGAGGTGAAGATGATTCCGAAGAAACAGATGGAATAGGAGAGTCACCTGGTGGCAAAATATTTCTCTATTGTTTTATTACATATAAAAACTATAAGAATATGAGAAACCTTGTCGGAAAGATCTATTCCACAACATAGGTTCTGTAAAGAAATTTTCATTTTAAAAGAACATTCAAATAAAATATAATTTTATAAACATTATCCTATGCTACTTCTGCCTATAATAAGTATACAATAGTCTAAAAAATGCTTTCCCAACTGAACTAAACAATGCTAGAAAGGAAGCAGGACACATTTGCTTTTATTCTAGCTCTAAATAATCTTCTCAAAACATTATTGTCACTTTTTTTTTTTTGAGACAGAGTTTCGCTCTTGTTGCCCAGGCTGGAGTGCAATGGTGTGATCTCGGCTCACCACAACCTCTGCCTCCTGGGTTCAAGCGATTCTCCTGCCTCAGCCTCCCGAGTAGCTAGGATTACAGGCATGCACCACCTCACCCAGCTAATTTTGTATTTTCAGTAGAGACGGGGTTTCTCCATGTTGGTCAGGCTGGTCTCGAACTCCTGACCTCAGGTAATCTGCCCGTCTCAGCCTCCCAAAGTGCTGGGATTACAGATGTGTGCCACTGCGCCCGGCCACATTTTAAAATTAACTTAAATGTGGCAATATTTGCACAGTACCTAGCATATTTTCTAGAAAACATCTGGTGACCCTTTATACCTGTTAGTCTTTCTTTGTTCCCTCTCTACAGCCCTTTTTTTTTTCTTTAAGGAAATAAGGTCAAATGTTAGCAAAGCATTATATGATTTTGATTCACAGCTTTGCTTCTTAATGGAACTCTTGGGTGATTTGGGTAATTTTCCTTGTCAAAAAAGTCAATACTGACTACCTCATGATGCTCATTAAAAAAAAAAAAAAAATCCAATTCTGTTCAATTCCACATACTTCATCTGTTCTAAACATTGAAATAAACAGAACGAAGGGGCCAGGCAGGTGGCTCACGCCTGTAATCTCAGCACTTTGGGAGGCTGAGGCAGGCGGATCACCCAAGGTTAGGAGTTTGAGACCAGCCTGGCCATATAGTGAAACCCTGTCTCTACTAAAAATATAAAAATTAGCCAGGCATAGTGGCAGGCACCTGTAATCCCAGCTGCTCGGGAGGCTGAAGCAGGAGAATCGCTTGAGCCTGGGAGGCAGAAGGTGGAGTGAGCCAAGATCACGCTACCGCACTCCACCCAGAGCAACAGAGCAAGACACTGTCTCAATCAATCAATCAATCAATAGAACAAAGGAATATTTTAACTTATTAAAGGCAATACAGTTTCATAAAATGTAAAAATACATGAGAAATCACACCAAACTGACCATATACATAAATTCAACTTCTTTCCAGATTTAAGAAATAATTTTATAACACTGCTTCCAAAGGGTCCTTTTGCAAAACTACTTGCAGTACCTGTTTTTTTTTTTTTTTTTTTAAATAGGGACAGGGTCTTGCTGTTGCCCAGGCTGGTCACCAACTGCTGGGCTCAAGCGATCCTCTTGCCTAGGCCTCCCAAAGTGCTGGGATTATAGGTGTCAGCCACTGCACCCAGTCTAGTACCTCTTTTCTTGATCCAAGTTCTAGGGTAAAACATTTTTGGCTTGAAAGAATAATTCTCAAGTTTTCTATGCTACAAATGACTGACAATTTTTTCACATGACCACAGAACAAACCTTGGGCATCTGTATACCATTTAGTTTACTAAAGTTACAACATGGTGTTATAGCTGAAATAAATGATTTAATAACTTATTCAAAACTCTTTGGGAAGAGTTCCGCCAGGATTCCTACATGAGTTTGAGGCGCTTGTCCAAGGATGGGGAGAAAAATGTTGTCTGTTGAAACTAGGAGTCCCAACAGGAGCTGGCCCTTGCAGGAAAACCCTTGTTCCTGGTATGCCGGAAAAACTTGTCAGAGGAGCAGAAGAGGAAGATGGGGAGCTGCCTGATGGGTCAATGGATGGTAACCCTGAAATAAAACAGGTCCAAGACATCCAATTAGCTAAAACTTTAAAATTGAAAGCTCAAGAAGACTTCCACCAAGGTGAGATAAGCTGTAAAAATAACCAAACAAATAAATAAAAGATAGCATGTGGCTCATTTTCATAGACCACAGCAAAAATAATCCATCTATGTGATACTGTATGGCCAAATCCATTTTTTTTCTTACAGTCCAGAAGAATATTGCCAAACAGCACTACATACAGAAAAATGGGCTCAATGTTTAAGAGTGTCAGTCACCTGGAGTAATGTTCTAGATGAATCTCAAAGCTTTTAAATGGAAGGGATATGAAATGAGACTATGCTGTAACTAAGTAGCGCCCAACAATAACTTCTGCATTCCCTTTTGTAGTCAATCTCAAAGTACAGCTTTTCATCTATATAACTATAGTCATTTCCTACAGAAGATAAGTAATAAAATCTACCAATGTTTCCTTCCTCACAAGGAGGAAAAGCATACTACTAAGGATAATTTCAGCATTCTATCTGATAGAAAATATCAACAGTTGCAAAATATATCAAAGTTTCTATCTAGCTTGTATAAATCTGAACTTAGCCATCTTCTTAAACTCCATTACTTTCTCTGAAGAATGTATTAGGAAAAGAGGATGAAGGTCTGGAAAAGGATTATGGTTTCTTATTTCAGGAAAAAGATAGTTAATATCAACATTGATTGTCAAAATTTCTTTTAAGCAGGTCTCATTTTCAGTTTGATTTCCCCATCATTAAAAAAAATGACTTTGAGATGTAATTCACATACTATATAATTCACCCATTTAAAGTATATAATTCATTGGATTTTAGTATATTCACAGGATTATGCAACCATCACCACAATCAATGTTAGAACATTTTTGTCTCCCTTAAAAGAAACTCCATACGCATTACCTGTCATTCACTGGGTCCTCACCCTCATATTTCCATTTCTTTCTTTTTTTTTTTTTTTTGAGACAGAGTCTCGCTCTGTCAACCAAGCTGGAGTGCAGTGGCGCGATCTCGGCTCACTGCAAGCTCCGCCTCCTGGGTTCATGCCATTCTCCTGCCTCAGCCTCCCGAGTAGCTGGGACTACAGGCATCCACCACCACACCCGGCTAATTTTTTGTATTTTTAGTAGAGACGGGGTTTCCCCATGTTGGCTAGGATGAGCTCGATCTCCTGACCTTATGATCCGCCCACCTTGACCTCCCAAAGTGCTGGGATTACAGGCATAAGCCACTGCGCCTGGCCTCATATTTCCATTTCTAAGCAATCACTAATCTTTTGTCTCTGTAGATTTGCCTACTCTGGACATGTGGGTAACTTAATGCATTTCCTACTTATTTCAGACTTTCATTATCGTGGTAGGCAACAGTAGGCAATTATTACTTTGTGCTTTCCTGGACAAAAAAAATTAAATTTTCTAGTGCTAACCAAAGTAGATGTTAGCAAAATCTAGAGGTAGTGAGAATACTGAATGTGGCTTTAAAAAGTCTGTAAGTAGGAAATGAATCATTTCTTTTGTTTTTTATTGAAATGAATAATTTTTATAATAACCTCGTTTTGTTTGTTTGTTTTTGTTTTGAGACAGGGTCTTGCTCTGTCACTCAGGCTAGAGTGCAGTGGTGTGATCACAGCTCACTGCAGCCTCAACTGCTGGGCTCAAGCAATCCTCTTGCCTAGCCCCACTGAGTAGCTGGGACTACAAACGTGTGCCACCACACTGAGCTAATTTTTTTTTTTTTTTAGATGGAGTCTTGCTCTGTCACCCAGGCTGGAGTCCAGTGGCGTGATCTTGGCTCACTGCAAGCTCTGCCTCCTGGGTTCACGCCATTCCCCTGCCTCAGCCTCCCGAGTAGCTGGGACTACAGGTGACCGCCACCACGCCCGGCTAATTTTTTTGTATTTTAAGTAGAGACAGGGTTTCACCGTGTTAGCCAGGATGGTCTCGATCTCCTGACCTCATGATCCGCCCGCCTCGGCCTCCCAAAGTGTTGGGATTACAGGCGTGAGCAACCGCACCTGGCCCCACTCTGAGCTAAGTTTTAAATTTATTTTTTATCGAGATAGGGTCCCACTATGCTGCCCAGGGTGGTCTCGAACTCCTGGGTTCAAGTGATCCTCCTGACTTGGCCTTCCAAAGTACTCAAATTACAGATGTGAGCCACTACACCTGGCCACTGTCAATATTTTTACAGTGAAATCTGTCAAGTCTTTTGTAAAGATCATGATAGCCTTTTTTTTTTTGGAGACAGAATCTCGCTCTGTTGCCCAGGCTGAGTACAGTGGCACAATCTCGGCTCACTGAAACCTCTGCCTCCCAGGTTCAAGCAATTCTCCTGCCTCAGCCTACCGAGTAGCTGGGATTACAGGCACCCACCACCATGCCTGGCTAAATTCAGTATGTTTGGTAGAGACGGGGGTTTCCCCATGTTGGCCAGGCTGGTCTTGACCTCCTGACTTCAAGTGATCCACCCCATTCAGCCTCCCAAAGTGCTGGGATTACAGGTGTGAGCCACCATACCCAGCTGATAATGACAGCTTTTAAAGATCATGATGTGCATTTTAGGGACATAAATGTAGATGCCACATAAATGTACTTTTTATTAGCTTTACTGAGATTTAATTCACAAACCATATAATTTACTCATTTGAAGTTATACTATTCAGTAGCTTTTTGTATATTCACAGAATTGTGCATTCATGACCACATCAATTTTAGAACATTTCTGTTATCCTAAAAAGAAACTCTGAAGCTGAGCATGGTGGCTCACACCCGCAATCATATCTCTTTGGCATGCCAAGGTAGAATAAGTGCTTGAAGCCCAGGAGGTTGAGGCTTCAATGAGCCATGATCACGCCACTGCACTCGAGCCTGGGCAACAGAGTGAGGCCCTGTCTTTAAAAAAAAAAAAGAAAAGAAAAGAAAAGAAAAGGAAATTCTGCACTCCTAAGCTATCACCTACCCTCCAATCATCCCTTCATTCTAGGTAACCACTAATCTACTTTCTGTCTCTATGGATTTGCTAATCTGGATGTTTCACATAAATAGAATCATAAAATAAACATCTGGTCTTTTGTGACTGGCTTCTTTCATTTAGTAAAATGTTTTCAAAGTTCATCCATATTATAGCATGAATCAGTACTTTTTTTTTTTTTTTTTTTTTTTGAGACTGAGTCTTGCTCCATCGCCAGGCTGGAGTGCAGTGGCGCAATCTCAGCTCACTGCAAACTCCACCTCCCATGTTCAAGTGATTCCCCTGCCTCAGCCTCCTGAGTAGCTGGGACTACAGGAGCGCACCACCACACCCAGCTAATGTTTTGTATTTTAGTAGAGACAGGGTTTTACCATGTTGGCCAGGCTGATCTCGAACTCCTGACCTCATGATCCGTCCACCTTGGCCTCCCAAAGTGCTGGGATTATAGGCGTGAGCCACCACGCCCGGCCCTTTATTTCTTTTTATACCAAATACAAAATATTACGTTCTATAGATATACCACATTTTGTTTATCTGCTTGTCAGTTAATGAACATTCGGTTGTTTCTACATTTTGGCTATTATGAATAATGTTGCTATGAACATTGGTTTTTCTATAGACATATATCTTCCCTAGGAGTAGAATAATGGGATCATATGATCATTCATGTCTAACTTTCTGAGGAACTGTGAAACTGTTTTTCCAAAGCAGATGTACCATTTTACATTCCTACCTACCGTGTGTGATGGTTTCAATTGTCTCTATATCTTTCCCCATCTTCTTAAGTATTACTATTTTTTTTTTCTGACAGTCTCTTTTGTTCCGGCTAGAGTGCTGTGGCATGATTTCAGCTTACTGCAACCTCCGTCTTCTGGGTTCAAGTGATTCTTGTGCCTCAGCCTTGCAAGTAGCTGGGACTACAGACCTGCACCATCATGCCCGGCTATTTTTTATATTTTTAGTAGAGACGGGGTTTCACCATATTGGCCAGGCTGTTCTCAAACTCCTGACCTCATGTAAACCCCTCGCCTCAGCTTCCCAAAGTGCTGGGATTGCAGGCATGAACCACCAAGCTCAGTCAGTATTACTACCTCTTACCTGAAAACTAGGAAAGTAAACTATATCCATGAAAAGAGCATCAACAAAAGATACCATACAAGCAGTTAAGAAATGGGGCCAAGCTTATTAATCCCAGGACCTAGAAGGAAGGTCAAGGATTAATGCTTTCTATCACATCCTGGGTACTGGCAATGAGCTCTTCTTTCACCCTGAGGCTTCTCAAATTCTATACTACTTTCCCCAAATGAAAAGTCATAATATATGCCTATTTACAGAGAGGAAGGGAAAAAAATTTAGAGAATATTTTGGACCACAGATAGCCATATGCAGCCTTCTATTTCTATTTGAAATACAATATAACAACTATATTTTCCTGAATAGACAAGTAAATGGAAACATATCTGAAATGAAAGCTAAGGCTATGCCATATTCATAACTCACAAATAATTTTAAACAACATTGATCAGTTTATAATTAGCAACAAGGTAGCATGGGATATGGGGCAGTTTTCCAACTGGAAGAGAAATGCTAAGAGGCAATAGTGCCACATTCTGGGTCAGTCATATTTTTAATTTGTTTTTCAGAACACTGCAGATTAGACTAAAATTTGGCTCTTAAACTACAGAAAATAGATTCTGGTTCTCCAAATATCTCCAAGCCAAAACTGACCTCAAATCTGTCTGTATATTTCTCACAATGCCTCAGCAGCTAATTTATAATTTCAAAGAAGCAATAGCTAAATCTATGTTGGTCTTTCAAAAGTAAGAGCCTATAAATGACTGGGTCTCTTCAAATAGCTGTATCTAGGCTGGGCGCAGTGGCTCATGCCTGTAATCCTAGCACTTTGGGAGGCCAAGGCAGGCGGATATTGCCTGACCTCAGGAGTTCGAGACCAGCCTGGGCAACATGGCGAAACCCTGTCTACTAAAAATACAAAAAATTAGCCGGGCATGGTGGCGCATGCCTGTAGTCCCAGCTACTTGAGAGGCTGAGGCACGAGAAATGCTTGAGCCTACGAGGTGGAGGTAGAAGTGAGCTGAGACTGGGCCACTGCACTCCAGCCTGGGTGACAGAGTGAGACCCTGTCTCAAAAAAATAAAACAAAATAATAAAAATAAAAAATAAAATACATAAAAAACGAATAGCTACACCTAAAATAAACAACACAGAGTACTAGTAAACAATGCAAATTATGAACTGGTGCCTAAACACCTTTGCAACTTCAATTTTTTAAATCTAAGAAATGCAAACAATCACTATGATTTTTTTAAAGTCTGTAAATTTGGAATCCTTGAAACATCCCTGGAATTTTTTTTTATTAACATGAATAGACACCAATTTTATTAATACGAATAGACACCAAGAAAATGGACTTACACCATGGTGTAACTCCCTTACTATGAGGGACAGAAAGATCATAGAGAGAATCTAAAGCAGCTCATTATATGTGAGTGATTTACCTCTTGCTACTTTTTTTGTCCACTTAAGGTGAGATTAGGCCGTAGGCACTCCAAACTGAACTGCAGCAATAGTTAATAACTTACCAACTGGACTAGTAGAAACTCGCTGGGAAGGTGGTCTGAAGCCAGGTGCCTTTGAGTTATCAGGATGCATGTTTTCCAAGTGTCCAAGCACTGAGTTACCCAGGAACGCTGACTGAACAGTGAAAGAGGCATCTGCAGCCACTCGTGAGGACAGTGGACCATCTCCCCAGCCCTGGTTAGATGGCACCTGACTACTATCAAAAAGACTGCTGAAGTGATTGAAAAGTGTGGCTGGGCCAAATGTAGGTGGCAAAGATTTATTTGCTGGGTTTATGTGCATCTGAGAACCATTCATAATGTTCACAGCTGAAGAAAGCTGCACTGTAGCTGGTGGGCCTTGAGGTGGTGTTAAAGTAACTGGATTTGTAACAAAAATAGACTGGGGATCCTGGTGAATAGTTGCATTTGGTACCATGGAGTAAAAAGAACCTCTGGGCTGCATTCGATGAGAAACTCGAGGTGCTGGTACAGCTAACTGAGGTAAATTACTGGTGTCCTGATTATCAGCAGCAACCATTCTGGGTGATGTCAAAGTCAATGGAGCAGGTTCTGAGTTAGATGCAAAAGGCATTGACATAGGACTTAAATCACACACACTGGATGGCTGTGCCTCCTCTTGTGTGTTACCGGAAGTAGGAGTGGGACTACTGGATGGGTGAGTTTCTGGAGCTCCCGGGGTGTTGCTGGCAGAGCTACTGCAACTGTTTGCAGCTGAAGATGGGGTACATAGGTTTGCCATGGGCTGGTCCTGTGTGGACACTTTCTCTTTGGTGGGTGGCACAGCAGAGAAAGACTCCATCTTTTGTGAAGAAAGCTGTGCTTGAGAAGTACTTGCAGGTAGAAATGTGGTAGGAGCTTGCCCGCTAGTGATAGGTGCAGAGGAGACAGAAGGCAGGGAACTACAAGTGCTTGTCACAGAAGAAATCACTGTTGCTGGAGGACTCGTCTTAGGCACACAGGCAAACAACTGCTTTCTGACTGATGAAGGAGTCCGGGTATTAGTCACACACAGTTGCTGATTGGCAGCAACTACAGAAGAGACAGTGATAGGACAACTGGCAGTAGCTAGTCCAGCAGACTCTGAGGGTAAAACAGTCCCGTTCTGGTTAGGTAGACGGCTTGTGTTATTATGCTTTGGAGAGCTATTTGTGTTGCCAGGATTCACAGGTCTCACTGGGAATGGTCCCCACGTGTTAGGAGAAGGTGAGAAGGTTCCTCCAAACTGGGCCATGGGTAAGCGAGGATGCCGAATCTGCTGCATAGTTTGAGCAGCCAGCAGGGCAAAATGAGGGTGAGGATAAGCTAAGGGTAGAGAAACTGGGAAAGAAGAACGTACATTTGTTGGAACATTCTTATTAAGTTTATTAGCGGGCTGGAACGTAGATAATGTTGTTGCCTGTGAAGTTACAAGAGTTGGAGCACCCAAAGGAAATGCATTTTTACTGGAAGCTGCTGTGGTACCTACTCCAGATGAGAAGTTAGCATGAATTGATTTGGTGCTGGCAGGTGTTCTGATATGATTTTTAGGAATCAAGTCTTCCAGTTCCTTAGCAGGATCTTGAATGAGTGCATTGATTAGTTGAACTGCATATCTTGTTGATTCTGTGCCACCCCTGGGGGAAAAAAAAACAGAAACAAGACCAAAAACATTAAAAAAAGAAAACAAACAGGTAATCTTAACCATCAAATAAAGTTCTTAATTATACCATACCTAACAAAGGTATGCTTCTTATAATTTCTACTCAGAACTAGCAGTATACATTTTGCACAATTACCTTATTGTGATCATTCTCTCGCCATTCTTATCTTTTTGTTTATCCACATCAATATGGGCACCAGTAACATCTTGTATTGCAGTGATGTTGCATCCTCCTCTTCCCATTATCCTGGACACCACTGAGGCTGGAACAGACAATTTCTTTGACCTATAAAATGAAGAATACACATGAACTTATGAAATTAAATGTCTCTTTATTAAAAAAGATGTCTCAGTAAGTATGTTCATGGACATTTTGTAGAATAACATTTCTCAAATGCTAAAGAGGAAATTATTAAAAGTTTTTATTTTAGAAACTGATCTCTTGTAATATTGAATTGAATTTAGTAAAGTTAAAAATTACATTGCCTCTGCAGTTTCAGAGAACCTAACTTTAAAAATTACACTGCCATTTAAAACAAAAATTATATTTAAATCACTCACAATATAAGCATTCAAATCTGCCCAAAATAATACACATCAACTAAACTACAATGACCCTGTTAAAATAGTGAATACCGTATTATTAAAATCCACACAGAATAACCATGCAAGCTTATTCATTTTAAACCAGTATCAACAGCTCATACTTAGCAACAAAAAATAAAGCCTCAGGTCAATGATGAGCTGACATGTATTCTGAATCTAAAGTTGATTATTAGTACTTTAGTTCTAGAATTACTGAGACATGAGAAAGAAAAAAAGAAAGAGAAAGGCTTGGCCGGGCGCGGTGGCTCAAGCCTGTAATCCCAGCACTTTGGGAGGCCGAGGCGGGCGGATCACAAGGTCAGGAGATCGAGACCACAGTGAAACCCCGTCTCTACTAAAAATACAAAAAATTAGCCGGGCGCGGTGGCGGGCGCCTGTAGTCCTAGCTACTCAGGAGGCTGAGGCAGGAGAATGGCGTGAACCCAGGAGGCGGAGCTTGCAGTGAGCCGAGATCGCGCCACTGCACTCCAGCCTGGGCAACAGTGTGAGACTCCATCTCAAAAAAAAAAAAAAAAAAAAAAAAAAAAAGAAAGAGAAAGGCTTTACATTTGAACTACATAAAAAGCAACTCAGGTTACCCAAAAAGCCAAAATTTCTTTTTTTGTTGTTTTTTTTTTTTTTTGAGATGGAGTCTCGCGCTGTGTCACCCAGGCTGGAGTGCAGTGGCGCGATCTCGGCTCACTGCAAGCTCCGCCTCCCAGGTTCACGCCATTCTCCTGCCTCAGCCTCCGAGTAGCTGGGACTACAGGCGCCCGCCACCACGCCCGGCTAGTTTTTTGTATTTTTAGTAGAGACGGGGTTTCACCATGTTAGCCAGGATGGTCTCGATCTCCTGACCTCGTGATCCACCCGCCTCGGCCTCCCAAAGTGCTGGGATTACAGGCTTGAGCCACCGCGCCCGGCCCAAAATTTCTTGTGTCATATAAAATATGCATGCAAAATTTATACACTGCTTCTAATTTTACTTTAGCATATTCTGGATTTAGTGTGGCAATGCAGTTTAAAATAATGACTACATTCAAATTATTCATTAATTAACTAGGTAGCCATCTCACATGAGAAAGGGAAAATACATGCAAGTTAAAAAGATGGCCGGGCGCGGTGGTTCAAGCCTGTAATCCCAGCACTTTGGGAGGCAAGACGGGTGGATCACGAGGTCAGGAGATCGAGACCATCCTGGCTAACACGATGAAACCCCGTCTCTACTAAAAAATACAAAAAACTAGCTGGGCGAGGTGGCGCGCGCCTGTAGTCCCGGCTACTCGGGAGGCTGAGGCAGGAGAATGGCGTGAACCTGGTAGGCGGAGCTTGCAGTGAGCGGAGATCCGGCCACTGCACTCCAGCCTGGGCGACAGAGCGAGACTCCGTCTCAAAAAAAAAAAAAAAAAAGTAAAAAGAAAGTTAAAAAGATGGAACTAATTCTATTTACCTTCGTACAACTTCTTTCCACCCTTCTTCTCTTTTCTGACCCCTTTTAGGGCTAGTGAGATTCAGCTTTATGTTTGGAGAGCTTAATGGCAATGACACTGTCTTATAGCTGGTTGACAAGGAATTAGGATTCACTTCACCTTCAAGTCTAAGAAGAGACAAATAGCAAGTACAATAAAAGATAAGTTTTAAGATAGAAACTCAAGGGAATATTCCTTTATAGCCAGAGTTATGCTGAAATATTTGTATTAAACTTTGGCACATCAAATAATCAATGAGTCAGAAAAACAGAAATAGAGCAAAGAGCCCATCATTTATTTTAGTATTAAAATGGATTCAGATGCCAAAAATTAGACCAAAATCAATAAAAATGACATAGTTAGATAAAATCAAAGCATACAAATACTTTCAACTTCAGACTATGAATCCTATAAATATTTCTAATAATCTCATTTCCCAACTAGCACATGATCAAGAGGACATGGGTGAATTTCAGTTTTGAATATTGAAGACAGATAATGTGGTAGAATTCAATTGTTTAACACAACTTGTACTTGGATAATATACTTCAAATTCTTGTGCCAGGCATGAAGAAGGAAAGGTGCAGGTAGAGTTAACAAATCAGAAACATTTACCGTGTCTGAGTTTTGGAAGTAGCAGTACTTGTCTTTTCTTCTTGGGAATGAAGGAGCAGTGAGGGGTATTTAGAGGAATTCACATCCATCACAAAATTTAACTCTTGGCTTTTACCACCACTGCTACTCTCACTGTTGCAGTCTGTGCTGTCCAAGTTATCTGAATCACTATTCCCACCTGCACCACCACCTCTAGGTTCTCCATTTATTTTATTTTTATCTGCCTTTTGTTGGGCTAAAGACATATGTTGTTCTGGTAAAATTAAATGTGCTGTAGGAGGGGTTTCTTTTGTTTTGTTCTTCTTATTTTTCCGATTGGCGCTGGGAGTTGTCACCACGTTGGCCCGTTTTTTCCCAAACACATTTGTGAATGTTGCAGATGTTGCAGAGATTCCAATTGTGGTGGTGGTGGTTGCACTAGGAGGTTCTATGGGAACTTCTTGCTCCACTGAAATAGTTAAAAAGAATAAAAATCATACTGAGAGTCACAGATCTCAAAACAAATTCTGACAGAATATATTTGATAATTCATAATAATTCAGACTTTTACATCATATTTTCCTTTCACCAGTATTCACTAAGAAATAAAAAAATCTTTATTTATTCATTTTTTTGAGATGGAGTCTTGCTGTGTCGCCCAGGCTAGAAGGGAGTGGTGCGATATCGGCTCACTGCAACCTCTGCCTCCCGGGTAGCTGGGACTACAGGCACACGCCACCATGCCCGGCTAATTTTTGTACTTTTAGTAGAGATGGGGTTTCACCATGTTGGCCAGGCCAGTCTCAAACTCCTGACCTTGTGATCCACCCGGCTTGGCCTCCCAAAGTGCTGGGATTACAGGCGTGAGCCACTGCACCCAGGTGAAATAAAGCAATCTTTTACTGTGGCCAGGCGCAGTGGCTCATGCCTGTAATTCCAGCACTTTGGGAGGCCAAGGCAGGTGGATTGATTACTTGAGCTCAGGAGTTCAAGACCAGCCTGGGCAACATAATGAAATCTTGTCTCTACAAAAAATACAAAAATTAGCTGGGGGTGGTAGTGCACACCTGTGGTCTCCGCTACTTGGGAGGCTGAGGTGGGAGGATCACCTGAACCTGGGGAGCAGAGGTTGCAGTGAGCCGAGATTGCGCCACTGCACTCCAGTCTGGGTGGCAGAGGGAGACCTCATCTCAAAAAAACACACAAAAAAAATCTTCACTGTTGTTAGCCTAATAAATAATTTACTATTATTTGTTGTTAGAACAAATATACAATATATTTTCTTGTCTAAGGTAGTATAGGACACACATATTAGCAATATTCTTAATATTCTTTTTTTTTTTTTTTTTTGGCTCCTGTCACCCAGGCTGGAGTGCAATGGTGTGAACTTGGCTTACCACTTCTGCCTCCCGGGTTCAAGCAATTCTCCTGCCTTAGCCTCCTGAGTAGCTGGGATTACAGGCATGTGCCACCATGCCTGCAATGCCAGGCTAATTTTGTATTTTTTTTTTTTTTTAGTAGAGACGGGGTTTCACAATATTGGTCAGGGTGGTCTCACACTCCTGACCTTGTGATCCGCTCTTGGCCTCCCAAAGTGCTGGGATTACAGGCATGAGCCACCACACCCAGCCCAATATTCTTAATATTCTTAATTCTAGTCTCATGAACCCAAACCACAATATAGTTTGAATTTAGGACACTTTTCAAATTGTATTTTAGAATTAGAATTCAAGTAGAACAAAATTATTTCCCTACTACAAGCACTGCCAGACAGTACAATAAATAACTCTTTGAGAGTACTAAACCCATCTCTACTGACATTTCAGGCCTCTATATCCTTGAGCCTGAATCTCAGCTAAAAATAAACTGAGAAACTGTACTTCTAATCAGTACAGGAAGAGTTACAGAAGAATCTCAAAAAATGGTTGCAAACCTCTTACTATATTGCTTTTAGTATATATGCTATGTTTTACAAGGTGACTTAAATTACAACTGAATTTCTTCAAATTATGTGCTTGCTTTCTCCTTGTTTCTCTGTATTAATTTGCAATGCAAAACACTTAGAAATACTTACTATAAAAGTCATTGTCCATTTCAGATTAATAAAGTAATCAAATGTTTAACTAGAGTTAACTAGAGCAAAGAGCACTCAAAATGAAGTTGATAAACAAAGGAGAATTTTCTCATTAATTCAGATGGTTTGTTTCTCACCATCTTCATCATTCTCCTCTTCATCTTCATCCTCTGGTAGTTCTGAATTCTCCTTAGGTTTGTTTTCTTCATCTTCCTCCTGTTTCCTTTTCTGTTCCTCTTTTTTCTTTTTTCTCTTTTCTTTTCTTTTTTCTCTTTTAGCAGCAAGAGCCTGCTTTCTGCTCTCTTCTCTTGACTGCAAATAAAGCAGGTATATAATTTTACCAATAAGGCAGTAATGTAAAATAAAGAATGAAATGATATTTTTGTTTATGATACACAGGGATCTTCATGGATGTTATTCTCAAAACACATTTATAAATGCCATCAAGAAAAAATAAACTGGACGCTATCAAAATTAAAAACTTTTGTACTTCAGAGGAATCATCAAGAAAGTAAAAAATCAGCTGGGTGTGGTGGCTCACACCTGTAATCCCAGCACTTTGAGAGGCCAAGGTTGGTGGATCATCTGAGGTCAGGAGTTCGAGACTAATGTAGCCAACATGGTGAAACCCCATCTCTACTAAAAATACAAAAATTAGCTGGGTGTGCTAGCACGGACTTGTAGTCTCAGCTACTCGAGAGGCTGAGGCAGGACAATCACTTGAACCTGGGAGGCAGAGGTTGCAATGAGCCAAGATCATGCCACCACCGCACTCTAACCTGGGCGACAGAGTGAGACTGTCTCAAAAAAAAAAAAAGGTAAAAAGTCAACCTATAAAATGGGACAAATATTTTTGCAAATCATACAACTGGTAAGGGACTTGTATCTATAATATATAAAAAAAATCTTACAACTCATGAATGAAGACAGTCCATTTAAAAAACAGATTATGAAAACATCAAGTTATATGCAGGCTGGGCGTGGTAGTTCATGCCTGTAATATAAGCACCTTGGGAGACTGAGGAGGAAAGACTGCTTGAGCCCAGGAGTTTGAGACCAGACTGGGCAATATAGCAAGATCCCATCTCTGTAAAAAAATAAGAAAATTAGCCAGGCATGGTGACCTATGCCTGTAGTTCCAGCTACTTGGGAGGCAGAAGGATTGCATGTGCCCAGGAGTTTGAGGCTCTAGTGAGCTATAATCATGCCACTGCACTCAGCCTTGGCAACAGAGTAAGACCCTGTCTCTAAAAAAAAAAAAAAGAAAAAAATTAATTTAAAAAAATTCCAAATTATACATTTTAAATATACACAAATTTTTATTTGTCAAATATACCTCAATAAAACTATTTTTTAAAAATAGAAAAAGGAGGGCCGGGCGCAGTGGCTCACGCCTGTAATCCCAGCACTTTGGGAGGCCGAGGTGGGTGGATCACGAGGTCAGGAGATCGAGACCATCCTGGCTAACACGGTGAAACCCTGTCTCTACCAAAAATACAAAAAATTAGCCGGGCGTGGTGGAGGGCGCCTGTAGTCCCAGCTACTCTACCCAGGAGGCTGAGGCAGGAGAATGCCGTGAACCTGGGAGGCGGAGCTTGCAGTGAGCGGAGATCCGGCCACTGCACTCCAGCCTGGGCAACAGAGCCAGACTCTGTCTCAAAAAAAAAAAAATAGAAAAAGGATCTGAATAGACATTTCTCCAAAGAAAATATACAAATGACCAATAAGCACAGAGAAAGATACATGTTCAATATCATTAGCCATCAGGGAAAACCAAATCCAAGTCACAAGATATCCACTTCATACCCACTAGGATGGCTACAATCAAAAGACAGATAATAATATTGGTGAGGATGTGGAGAAATTGAAACCTTCATACACTGCAGGTAGGAATGTAAAATGGTACAGCCACTTTGGAAAATAATCTGGCACTCCTTCAAATAGTTAAACAGAGAACTAGTGTATGATTCAGTAATTCTATTCATAAGGACATGCTCCAGAGAAATAAAAACATTTTCATACAAAAACCTGTATACTTATTTATAATTGCATTATTAAAAGAAAAAGTATCATGATCAAGTAGAGTTATTCTAGGAATGCAAGAGATAGCTTAATATTTTGTTAATAAAGGAAAAGAAAAAGTATGATTATTGAAAGATGCTAAAATTTTGATAAAAAATTTTAGTTTAAAAAAACTTAGTAAGCTGAAGAGAGAAGAAAATTGCTTACAATCATTGAGCATTATTTATAATTGCCAAAAAATGGAAGCAACCCAATGTCCATTAACTGATAAGCAGATAAACAAAATGTGGTCTATCTAAGGATAGAATTATTTTTGTATTTGGCAATAAAAAGAAATAAAGTACTGATTTCATCTATAACATGGAAGAATTTTGAAAACATTTCACTAAGTGAAAAAGCCAGTCACAAAAGACCAAATATGGTATGATTCCATTTATGTGAAAAGTCCAGAATTGACAAATCTATAGAGACAGAAAGTAGATTAGCAGTTACCTAGGACACAGGGATTGCAGTGGGGGAATGGGAATATGATAGCTATAGAGTGCAGGGTTTCTTTTTATGATAGTCATAATGTTCCAAAATTGACTGCTGATAAACGTACAATTCTGTGAATATACTAAACAACACTGAATTACATAACTTTATTTATTTTATTTTGAGACAGAGTCTTGCTCTGTCACCCAGGCTGGAGTGCAGTGGCAAGATGTTGGCTTACTGCAGCCTCCGCCTGTCGGGTTCCTGCAATTCTCCTGCCTCAGCCTCCCAGGCAGCTGGGATTACAGGCATGTGCCACCATGCCTGACTAATTTCTGTATTTTTAGTAGAGACGGGGTTTCACCATGTTAGCCAGGCTGGTCTCGAACTCCTGAGCTCAGGTGATCTGCCCACCTCAGCCTCCGAAAGTGCTAGGATTACAGGTGTGAGCCATTGTGCCCAGCTGCGAATTACGTAACTTTACATAGGTAAATTGTACGGTTTGTGGAGTGAATTTCACTAATGCTATTAAAAAAAATATTTATGTGGCATCTATTTATGTGCCTAAAATGCAGCTATCATGATCTTTACAAATGACTGATAAATTTCACTGTAAAAATCCTGACAAGAAGCTATTACAAAAATGATTCTTTGCTACTTTATAGAATTTATTTTAATTTTTTTTTTTAAGTAGAGACAGGGTCCTACTTTGTTGCCCAGGCTGGTCTTAAACTGCTAGTCTCAAGTGATCCTCCTGCCTCAGCCTCCCAAAGTGCTGGGATTACAGGCGTGAGCCACCACACATGCCCAGCCTGTATTTCTTTTTCTGTGAATTGCCTATTCACATGATCATTTTTTATTATCTTTTTTTCTCCTAATGATTGTAAGCAAACTTTTCTTTTCTCTTTAGCTTACTTTTTTTTAATCAAAATTTGCTATCAAAATTTTAGCATCTCTCAATAATCATACTTTGTTTCTTCCTTTAATTAGCAACAAAATATTTTCATGTTAAGCTATCTCTTGCATTCCTAGAATAACTCTACTTAATCATGATGTTTTTTCTTTTAATATAATTTCTGAACTCAGTATCAACACTCTCATTTTCCAGGTAAGCAGACTGAGCCTCAGAAAGGCAACGTTTTAGTTTGTTTGTTTTAATTTTTCCATTATAGCACACATCCTAGGATACTAGATAGTCTTTAATTGGGAATCTAATAAACCACTTGTAACCCAGATTTTATGATAAACAAATGATTTCCAATGCTTTACTAAATTTCTTCACACACCAATGTTAAAACCACTTAGGCAGTAATGATGTCATTTGGTAAAATGGGATTTTTTTTTTCTTTTTGAGACAGAATCTAGCTCTGTCACCCAGGCTAGAGTGTAATGCTGTGATCTCGGCTCACTGCAACCTCTGCCTACCGGGTTCAAACAATTTTCCTGCCTCAGGCTCCTAAGTAGCTGGGACTACAGGCATGCGCCACCACGCCCGGCTAATATTTGTATTTTCAGCAGAGATGGGGTTTCTCCATTGTTGGCCAGGCTTGTCTCAAACTCCTAACCTCAGGTGATCCACCCGCCTTGGCCTCCCAAAGTGCTGGGATTACAGGCATGAGCTACTATGCCCAGACAGGATTTTTTTTTTTTTTTTTGAGACAGGGTCTTGCTCTGTCACCCATGCTGGAGTACAGTGGCACAATCATAGCTCATTGCAGCCTCAACCTCCCAGGCCCAAGTGATCCTCTCGCCTCAGCCGCCCGAGTAGCTGGGACTATAGGTGTGCACCACCAAGCCAGGTGAATTTTTTAAACTTTTAGTAGAGGCAAGGTCTCACTATGTTGCCCGGCCTGGTCTCGAACTCCTGAGCTCAAGCCATCCTCTCGCCTAGGCCTCCCAAAATGCTGGGATTACAGGTATGAGCTACCGCACCCAGCCGTAAATTGGGATCTTGCTCAAAATCTAGTCCTTCCCTTATATTTGGGCTCAAAATATATTATTTTGAATGACAGGTCAGAATCAAAAAATTGATTGTGGTTCAAGAATCTATTACCTATTTCCTTTGAATCATATATTGTTAAGAATATTGGTCATACAGGTGACAAGTTTATTCTAGCAGATTTTCTTTTTGTCTGAGATGGGGTCTCACTCTGTCACCCAGGCTAGAGTGCAGTGGCACAGTCACAGGTCACTGCAACCTCTGCCTCCTGGGCTCAGGCTATCCTCCCACCTCACCCTCCCAAGTTGCTGGGACTACAGGCACCTGCCACCATGCCTGGCTAATTTTTTGGGTTTTTTTTTGTAGAGATGGGGTTTTGCCATGTTGCCTAGGCTGGTCTCAAACTCTGGGGCTCAAGCAGTCCACTCTCCTTAGCCTCCCAAAGTGCTGGGATTACAGGCATGAGCCATGACATCTGGCAATTTCTTTTTTTTTCTTTTTTTTAGAGACAGAGTCTTGATCTGTTGCCTAGGCTGGACTGCAGTGTGTAATCATGGCTCACTCGACCTCCTGGACTCAAGTGATCCTTCCATTTCAGCCTCCTGAATAGCTAGGACTGCAGGCATGCACCACCATGCCCAGCTGTTTTTTTAATATTTTTGTAGCGATGGGGTCTCACTCTGTCACCCAGGCTAGAGTGCAGTGGCACAATCACAGCTCACTGCAACCTCTGCCTCCTGGGCTCAGGCCATCCTCTCTATGTTGACCAAACTGATCTCGAACTCCTGGGCTCAGCCCCCCAAAGTGTTGGGATTACATGTGTGAGCCACCACGCCCAGCCTCAATAATTTCTAAAAAGGAAAATTATTTTTCCCACTCACCTTTTCCAGATCAAGTTCCTTTAAAAGAATACTTGCATTCTTATTTGCTTCTGCAGCTTGCTGGTCTTTAGCCTTCACAATGGTTTCAACACATTGATGACATTTTTTCAACAGTTCCTACAGCAGGAAATAGAATTATGTAAATATATAATGAAACATAATATAAAGAGGCCAAATAAAACTTAAGCTGAAGAGCACATTAAAGTCCAGAGGTTAAAGCTCAAACTGAAAAGTCACTAAACCAAATGAAGTTATCCTTTGAGTCCAGTCATGTATCAATCTTCCACAAAAATAAGACACCATTTCCCTAAAAACCTGCATGTCCTTAGGAAGCCTTCTCATTAGGCTAATGGTTTAGTACCTTAGTGTAGTCACTGTGACTATGGTCCACAGTAGAAATCTCAAAATAGTTTATCAAAACTATTATACCCCTCTATTTTACAAATGGAGAAACAAAAGCATAAAGAGATCAGGTAACCAACCTTTCAGAATATAAAAAGAACAAGTTCCTAACTGCATACTTTGGCATATCATTCCACAAAGAACAAAAATGTGCTTCAGTAGCATATTAAACTTACCTTATCTGTAATTGTTGCTATGTATCTCATGCATTCTATATCAGAAGGGAACTGATTCACTTCCTTTACCAAATATTGAACAACTTTTACATGACCCTATAAGAAGTAGAACAATCTTAGACAAGATAGCATGAAAAGAAAAAGTATTATTCTTAAGAATAAAAATAAAGTAAAACAAAAAAAATTACAAAGGAATCCCTTGATTTTGCATATATGCTTACCAATTTAAGAATAAAAAGGCAAATACTTTCAAATAGAATATTAAGTTTAAAATGAAAATTATGAAAATAAAATAAGCATTCAGCTTATAAACAGAAAAGCATAAAAACAAGAATGTATGCTCAGGAGTGGACGGTGGACTAGACAACATTTCTCCCGAAGTTAATCCCACTGAAAAGTAGAAAAGGCTTTTGTAGAAAAACAGTTATCTCCTAGAATAAATCTATTAGACAAACATTGGTGATATAAAATGAACCTCAATGTAAAAGAGAAATGAATCCTAAAACAAATAATTTTTTAAAATTTCAAAGTCTTACTTTGCTTCTACTTCACTAACTAAACAAGGTGTACTATCACAACTTTCTGAGCCTTAGGACTTGAATCTAAATAAAACACTTTCTAAATGCCATTATCAAGGGTTGGAAGATCTATAATCAATTCTAAGCATATCTTTTTTTTTTTTTTTTTTGGAGACGGAGTCTCGCTGTTGTCGCCCAGGCTGGAGTGCCATGGCGCGCTCTCATCTCACTGCAACCTCCACCTCCCAGGTTCTAGCAATTCTCCTGCCTCAACCTCCGGAGTAGCTGAGATTACAGGCGCCCACCACCATAACTGGCTAATTTTTGTATTTTTACTAGAGACAGGGATTTACCATGTTGGCCAGGATGGTCTTGAACTCCTGACCTCAGGCAATCCACCTGCCTCGGCCTCACAAAGTGCTGGGATTACAGGGGTGAGCCACCGCGCCCCGCAAGCACGTCTATTTTAATCTAACCAAGCTTGCATAGTTTCCCTTCCTACTAAGGTTCTAAAACATCCTCAAGAATTAGTGTGATGGAGATAAAAATCAGAGAAATGCTTGCCTCTGGGGCAGGGAAGTGATTAAAAGTGGGCAAGAGGGAACCTTCTAGGGTTACGGAAATAATTTATATGTTTATGGGGTATGGGTTACATGTATGTATACAAGTATCAAAACTAAACCACGTACCTTAAGATTCATGTATTTCACTATATGTAAATTGCACTGTGCTAAACAACTGGGTATATAAACAGTGCTGAAAAAGATGGTCATGACTCTTGTCCTCATGGACCTACCAGTCTAGTTGGCGAGACAGGCATTAAAATGGTAAGTACATGTTTGAAGATATATTTACAAATTGGGATAAGGAAAATCAAAACTCATCTATAAAAGAGAACCAGAGGAACCTTTTTCAGATTAGGTGTTAGTGACATACTCTTTGAGAAGCGACATGTAAAATTGGAGCTAACAGATACGTAGAGAAGTGAGTTAGGTGAACAGCAAGGGAAAACATTTCAGGAAAAGAAAACCAGTGAGCAAAGGCCCTGAGGCCATTGAAAATTTAGTGCATTTGGCCGGGCGTGGTGGCTCACGCCTGTAATCTCAGCACTTTGGGGGGCCGAGGCGGGCAGATCACAAGGTCAGGAGATTGAGGCCATCCTGGCTAACATGGTGAAACCCCGTCTCTACTGAAAATACAAAAAATTAGCCGAGCGTGGTGGCGGGCGCCTGTAGTCCCAGCTACCTGGCAGGCTGAGGCAGGAGAATGGCGTGAACCCGGGAGATGGAGCTTGCAGTGAGCCGAGATTGCACCACTGCACTCCAGCCTGGGCAACAGAGCGAGACTGTCTCAAAAAAAAAAAAAAAAAAAAAAAATTAAGTGCATTCTATGCCAGTAACTAGAAAACATAGTGGGCAAAAGGGGATACTAGCATAAATGATTTGTCTGGGGAGGTTGACATGAAGCTTATTATGCAGGTCTTTACAGGCCCTAATAAGTAGTTTATAGTTTGGGAAGCTATAGCAATGGAAAGGCTTTGAAAATACAGCAGATAAGTGAACTTTAATATATATGAGAGGCTGGGCATGAACTTTAATATATATGAGAGGCATAGCTCATGCCCATATCTTAGCACTTTGGGAGGCAGAGGTGGTAGTATTGCTTGAGCCCAGGAGTTTGAGACCAGCCTGGGCAATATAGCAAGACCTCGTCTCTACAAAAAATAAAAATAAAAAAAAATCTGAGCATGGTAGTGCACACCTGTGGTCCCTCCCAGCTACTCAGGAGGCTGAGGTGGGAGGATCACTCAAACCTGGGAGGATGAGGCTATAGTGAGCTATGATCATGCCACTGCACTCCAGCCTGGTTGATAGATTGAGACCCTGTTTCATACACAAACATACACACACACGCATGCACACAGAAGATACAGTAAGTTTTTATGAAAGTCTACTCCTTTTTGTTCCTCTTTAGGTAGGAAAAAATCCATCTGCATATAAAAGTTTTTCTTAAATCTTCTATTTTATGAACAATATATCACAAATAGAATAGTCAAGACACCAAGTGATTTAACAACCAAGTTGCTTATAGCGAACTACCACATAGCTCTTAGATTTGGCCACAAAAGAATGGAAAGATAAGGTCGGGAGCCTGTAATCCCAGCACTTTGGGAGGCCGAGGCGGGCAGATCACAAAGTCAGTAGTTCGAGACCAGCCTGACCAATGTGGTGACACCCCGTCTCTACTAAAAATACAAAAATTAGCCGGGCATGGTGGCGCACGCCTGTAATCCCAGCTACTCAGGAGGCTGAGGCAGGAGAATCGC
This sequence comes from Macaca nemestrina, assembly GCF_043159975.1. Classification (NCBI taxonomy): domain Eukaryota; kingdom Metazoa; phylum Chordata; class Mammalia; order Primates; family Cercopithecidae; genus Macaca; species Macaca nemestrina. Next base: position 39,928,003 of record NC_092130.1, read on the forward strand.
TTGAACCTGGGAGGCAGAGTTTGCAGTGAGCTGCAATCGTGCCATTGTACTCTAGCCTAAGTAACAGAGTGAAACTCTGTCTCAAAAAAAAAGAAATGAACAGAATGACAGCAGTGATTTTTCTATGGAAATATACTCAATTCTCCAAGATAAACTTACCTTTCTCACACATTTTTTAACTTGGAATTGGCTTAAAATTATTACATTTGACCTTTCTTCCCCCATATCAAATTACCTTGCGAAATGCTGACATAAGGGGTGTGATTTTCCGGTTATCTGCTGCATCCACATCAGCACCTGCTTGCACTAGCAACTGCACAACATCAAAATGACCTCCATTGGATGCCAGCCAAAGTGGTGTATTTCCCTTTTTGTTACGAACGTCAATGTGGGCTCCTCTATAAACAAAAGCATATTAATACAGTTTGTTTCCTATAAGAAGAGGCTGGCTTTTTCTAGTTTATCATCTTCTTTTACAAAATAACTTACAAATAATCTTTTCTTAACAATGTCAATAAAGTAAAACAATGTTATTAACTTTAAAAGCTCTGAAAAAGTTCTACATATAATAGAAAAGTACTCACCTATGAATCAGGAGTTCACAAAATTTGTAGTGACCTTTGTCTGCTGCTATTGTTAAAGCAGTATCTCTTGAGGAAGGCACAGGGGGAGCATTAACATCCGCTCCTTTATCAAGAAGAACTCTTCCAACCTCTGCATACCCTCCAGAAGCTGCTTCCATCAAGGGGGTAAGACCAGTCTGTTTAAACCAATAAATTATGCAATTAAGTCACATAATTTCTTTTTTAAACTATTCCATGGACCAAAACTAAGCTACATAATTTCTTTAAAAAACTGAAGCAATTAACTTTTAAAACAATTCTAGTTCTGATTAACTCTCATAAAAGAGCTAAGCAATATTCTGCCTTGAATTTTACTAAACAGCAGTAAAAATTGTTACTCAGTTAGACATGCTAGAATGAACTTAAAACATGTTATGTCACGCTAAAAAAAATTCCGTAACTTCTATACTTTTATGAATTTACTCAGATAATTTCTCTGCACAATGAATAGAGATATTAAAAATAAGTAGATTAAAATCACTTTATAAATTTTTTGCATATGTGCCTTTGGTATATTAGTCTCCAACATTTTTTCAAAGGACATTTCCTACTGGTACTATCCAAAATAACACAGATTTCTCTAAGACTTTTAATGGATAAGTGACACACAATGAATACTTGTAATAGAAAAAGACAAACTGAATGACAGGAAAGACTCATTTCTCTTTGTGTAGTAAAAAGCTATGGAAAAACTACACTTCCTCATTACTTAGATTAAAAGAATGTAAATGTTGCACTAAACTTTAAGAAGTGAGAGGAATTTCAGGGAAAAAATACAAGATTTCCAGTCAAATCTTTCCAATTTGAAATGAGCACTAGATTCGCTGTTGACTATTAAAAATTCCACCCAACCTATGTCTTTCCAGAGTTCTAAGAACCTTGCAGTTCTAAGCAAAGAAATTAAAGCCAATGACATACTAACTCCTATTTTCTTTTCTCTGTGTGTGTTTCCTGCATCTATGGAGATTATTTGATGACTCTTCTCCTTTATTCTTTTGTTGGGGGGCCAGGGGGGACAGAGTTTCTCTCTTGTTGCCTAGGCTGGAGTGCAATGGCGTGATCTCTGCTCAGTGCAACCTCCACCTCCCAAGTTCAGGTGATTGTCCTGCCTCAGCCTCCTTAGTAGCTGGGATTAAAGGCACCCGCCACCACATCCAGCTCATTTTTTGTATTTTTAGTAGAGACGGGGTTTCACCATGTTGGCCAGGCTGGTCTTGAACTCCTGACCTCATGTGATTCACCTGCCTCGGCCTCCTGAAGTGCTGGAATTACAGGCGTGAGCCATCGCGCCCAGCCTCCACTAACTCCTATTTTCTTAATACCAAATAGTCATGAAACTGTCAAAATCTGCCATGGTCAAATTAGATGTTAGTTGCCCTAAATTTTTAACTTATGAACTAAATTTTTGCTTGGGATTTTTACAATGATAAGCACATGCCTCATTAAAAGAGTTCTTTAAAAGTCTACAGTGTAAGAATTAATACAAAATAATCTTACTACATTCAAAAGTTGTAAGCTGCAGTATTAATAGAAAGCTACTCAAGGCTGAGGTTGGGAAAAGTACTAATTCTGTTTTCTTCATTGTCCTTAATAAAAGTCATGATGGTGACAGTATGTCACTCACTACTATACAGCATAATCCCTCAATTCTGCATTGGGGTATCAGTTTTAATTTATGATAATTTAAAATATTACATTCAATTTGTGTTAAAATACCATGTTCTTTCTACAGAAATGTATCTGAAACAGTTGACAAGTAAAAAATGCTTACCTTTGCCCTATGTTCAACATTGGCTTTTCGGTCCAGAAGCAAACTCACTACTTCTGCTCGGCCCTGGAAACAGGCCAGGGTGAGAGCCGTGTTCCGATTGGTCTCTATCTGGGCATTAATGTCTGAACCCATATCAAGCAGCAATTTTACTGCAGGAACATGTCCATTCATTGCAGCCAACATCAGGGGAGAAATACCTAGTTTACTCCCAGTCCTAAGGGGGGAAACGTGCTTAGAAAATTAAAATAATATATTGCCTATTATTTTAGAAAAGTATTAAAAATGAAAAGGTTTCACTAAAAAGAGAGGTTTCTAACATCAATGAATAGATTTTACTTGTTTCGACCAATAATAAAGAATAAGAAAATGTCACAATTTAAAACATAATTTCTGGCTGGGCGTGGTGGCTCATGCCTGTAATCCCAGCACTTTGGGAGGCCAAGGCGGGCAGATCACCTGAGGTCGGGAGTTTGAGATCAGCCTGACCAACATGGAGAAACACCATCTCTACTAAAACTACAAAATTAGCTGGGCGTGGTGGTGCATGCCTGTAATCCCAGCTACCTGGGAGGCTGAGGCAGAAGAATCGCTTGAACCCAGGAGGCAGAGGTTGCGGTAAGCCGAGATCGCGCCATTGCACTCCAGCCTGGGCAACAAGAGCAAGACTCTGTCTCAAAAAATAAGCAACTTAAAAAAATAAAACGTAATTCCTATTTAGGGATTATAAATTTCCAACTATATATAATAAAATACTATTTCTGAGATCAGATGAGATTGGGCATGTTTAGGGTGGTAGGCCATAGAACAAAATACTTTTTGAAATGAGACCTCTTTATAAGCAGCCACATTACCGAAATAAGCTGAGATTATTTATAAACACATTATAGCTGTAATAATTGGCTTTGCAACTTTAGTACTATCTTAATTTAAAATGGTATCTGTCAAAATGTTTAGAGGTAGACATTTAACTCCAAAGTAGTAACTACTAAACATGAACAATAAAATGAACAGGTAATACCTTGAGTTAATTTCTGCCCCAGCATTAAGCAGAATCTTAATGATATTAACATATCCTCCAGACGCAGCTAGACTCAGTGGTGTATAATCAGATACGTTCCTATGTTCTTTATTTGCACCTCGAGCCAGCAGCAAGTCTACCACCTACAAAGTAAAATATGGAGAAGAGAGTTTACACCAACGGCTCAACTTACAACGAAGGAAACACAAAGAAACAGGACTTATAAGATATATAAATATCTGATATTTTAATTACATTTCATTAGACCTTAAATATTGAAATATCAGCACTAGAGAAATGGATTCAATTTCAGGAATTTAGAGCTTTGAAATCCCAAGTATACTGCAATAACAAGATGTTACCCTTTCTATTTGTCATTTATTGGGCAATAAATTTGCATTTCATATGTGTTATAATTGTGATTCATTTAATTTGAATAAATGTAAGGATTAAGATAATTTTTATTTGGCTTTAACGGCAAGAAACAGATTTTTTAAAAGGGGATTTATGGCCAGGCATGGTGACTCATGCCTATAATCCCAGAACTTTGGGAGGCCGAGGCAGGAGGATCCCTTGAGGCCAGGAGTTCAAGGCCAGCTTGGGCAACATAATGAGACCTCATTTCCACCCTCCTGTTCCCTCCACAACCCCCCACCAAAAAAAGGGCATTTACATTCCCATAAAACTTAAGAGAAGTACCCATTCTTCAGAAAGTATATGGAGCATGTCAAAATACGTGCAGGGCCAGACATTCTGGCCCATAACTATAATCCCTGTACTTTGGGAGGCCGAGGAGAGAGGATTGCTTGAGTCCAGGAGTTTGAAACTGGCCTGGGCAACAACACATGACCCCATCTCTATAAAACAGCCCTAGCTACTTGGGTGGCTGAGGATTGCTTGAGCCCCAGATTTCAACGTTATAGTAAGCTATAATTGTGCCACCACTCTAGCCTGGGAGACAGACCAAGACCCTGCCTCAGAAAAACACACAAAATACATGCAAATTTTATTCATGTAACTAAAATACGAATCATATGCATATTTTAAAATACAAGCAAACTATTTACAAAATGAAAATTAACATTAACATACCTCCTGACGTCCACCAGAACATGCCAATGAGAGTGGAGTATCCTTAGTTCGTTCGGACTGTGCTTCTATATCTCCACCTTTATCCAAAAGGATTTCAACAACTCCAACATGCCCTGCTGTTGCTGCCAGGATTAGTGGTGTAAAACCTAAATCAGAAAATGAAAATCTTAAAACAAATTTATGTTTTTAAATTTTTTTAAAGCCACTGTTTATAATTCTCTAGCATTTTAGCAAAATAAACCCTTCAGGGCAGACACTGATAACAATTTAACATAAAACTGCTCTAAACCCTTATTTGTTAGTGACAAAAAAACCCATAAACACCTAATTAAAAAACTAAGTAAAAATTATTAAAGTTTACACTCATAATGAACTCTGATGCCTCTGTATGAACTACCTTTGGATTAAGAAGGGCAACCACAACTTGCTCTATTTCACTAACGATCTACAGTCTAGTTTTTGAATTTTTGGAGAATTATTTGGCTCTGCAGAAAAATGAATCTGGATATTTCTAACTGAAATAGGCTTATCCATCTTATCACTGAGATAGTCTAGGAACTATTTATCAATAATAAAAAAGTTAAAAATTATTTTCTGATGTAACTACACTTGGATTTTATTTCTGACTGATATTTACCTTTTTTGTCTCTATGTTCAATTTTGGCATCCCGTGCAATGAGCACAGATACAAGTTCTTCATGACCACCTGCACAAGCTAGTGTTAATGCTGTGTCATGATTGCTCTCAGTCTAGGAGAAGAAAAAAAAATAAGTTAAAAATTTTTTAACAGAAGTTACCAATTTAAGAGCAAATAATACTTCTTTTCACAATAAGTGTAGAATGATAATTTTCCTTTCCAAAGAAAATCAGAATGTGCAGTATAAGTTTAAATAAAGCAATCTACTCACATGTGCATCAATGTCAACTGAAGGATACACAGGAGGCATTGATTGGGAAGCCACATTGCTTGTAGTCTGTGAACAGGATTCAGGTGTAAGACACTCTGTGGTCTGAGAAGAACTGTTGGAACCAGTGGGCAGTCTGGTACTCACAGCTGAAAAACAATATTCATATTGCTAAATTCCACTTAAAAGAGTAAGGTTATTTACACACAGAAAAACACAAAAACAGAAATTTCCATAGCAGTAATATATAGTAATAGTAAAATCACAAGCTTTGGAATCAAACAGACCTACATTTAAATATTAGTTCCAACACTGACTTTCTGATCTTGGGCAAGTAATTTAACTTCTCTGAGCTTCAATTTTCCCTATATGTAGAATGGGGATAATAATGGTACCTGCCTTGGAAGGTTATTGGAAAGACCACGTGAGACAATGCAGATAAAATACTTAACACAGCACCTGATATTTAGTGCATATACATTAAATAGTAGTTTTTTACATTGCCAATAGGGAGGAAAAAAAATTTCCAAAAATAAAAGTAAATAAAAGGAATTCTAGATTTTAGTTTGTAAAAGTCAATTAGATAAAAATATCCTGTGTACAATTCAAAAAAAGGGGCCTGGGGTGTGTCTGTAATGGCCCACACCTGTAATCCCAGCACTTCGGGAGGCTAAGGTGGGCATCACCTGAGGTCAGGAGTTTGAGACCAGCCTGGCCAACATGGTGAAACCCCATCTCTACTAAAAAAACAAAAAGCTAGCCGGGTGTGGTGGTTTACATGCCCCTAATCCCAGCTACTTGGGAGGCTGAGGCAGAAGAACTGCTTGAACCCAGGAGGTGGAGGCTGCAGTGAGCTGAGATCATGCCACTGCACTCCAGCCTGGGTGACAGAGCTAGACTCCATCTAAAAAAAAGGGGGGGGAGGGGAAGGGAGACAAGTTCAAGTATTTCTCACATAAATAGCAGGGAGTATGTGTTTTCAAAATTTAATATTTATTTTGAAAATTTGTTAAAAAATCAATATCTGAAAGTCCAACTATTTTTAAAAAGAACATTGAAGTTCTATTTGAGATCTCAAAATGTGGTTTGAAAACTGAGTTAAGGCTGGGCGTGATGGCTCACACCTATAATCCTGGCACTTTGGGAGGCTGAGGTGGGCACATCACCTCAGGTCAGGAGGGTTGGGAGTTCAGGACCAGCCTGGCTAACATGGCAAAACCCCATCTCTACTAAAAATACAAAATTAGCTGGGCATGGTGGAACGCGCCTGTAACGCCAGCTACTCAGGAGGCTGAGCCAGGAGAATCGCTTTAACTAGGGAGGTGGAGGTTGCAGTGAGCCAGGATCGCGCCACTGCACTCCAGCCTGGGCAACAGAGACTCCATCTCAAAAAAAAAAAAAAAAGAAAAGAAAACTGAGTTAAAAGAAATTATGTATTTTATATCTCTGAATATTTCTTATGTTTCATAAGAGATGGAGTTTGACCACAGAGGGAAACAGGACCTATCTCAGGGATGTTGTGAGTAGTCTAAGAGATACTGTATATAAAGCATTTAACACAGTGTTTTTGGCAAATGGTGTGTGATCAATAGATGTAACTATCAGATATTTTATAGAATTGTCAATACTATTATTCATTGTATTGAAAAATAAAAACATTACTATTCACTCAAGAAAGGAAAAACTCAGAAAAAAACATATAATCAGTAATAATATACAAAAAAATCAACAAAGCATCAGTGATGGCAATAACCTTACATTTGCACCCAGATTAAAAGTCAAAAACACACAAGACTTAAAGAAAAATGTAAGCATTTTAAGTGCTGGAAAATATTTTCTGTCTAGAATTTTTGATATGACTAGATCACATTCAAAGATACTATTCACAGGTGTGAATGACTCAGTTTAGCAGATTACTAGTTTAAATAAGTGAGCAAAGTTTAAGATGCCCAGATATGTTTCTACATGAGCTACCCAGCTCATCCCCACCAACATATATAACGATCTTGGCAATACAAATTTCTCCAGCTTCTGTCATCACATAGATAACTATTTAGTTACAAATAGGAAGAATTATTACATATGTTTGTTTCACTTATAAGAATATGCAAAATGGAAACAAAGCCTTAAAATTTTTTGTCATTTTTTTCCTGGAAGAAGTGGTCAAGAAAAAATAATAGTAATAATGGAAAATTGTTGTCATTCAATGAGTTAAAAACAGATACTATTTTGTTACACCTCCTGGAAATAGCTGATATGTTTGGAAAACTGCTTGAAAAAACAAGACACTGAAGATTAATATATTACAGAACCATTCTAACAGTAAGACTTCAACAGTGGTCCCACAATTATTAACATGTACTTTAGTAAAGAACTACTTTTCTATCAGTATTTTATTTATGTTATCTCATCTCTCTTTTTTATTATGAAAAACAGGTATATAAAAATTTTCTTGAATAGTTGATTAGAGTGCCATGCCAGAATGTGATGTTATAAGAAACTTCTTCACAGAGTTGACTTTTAAAAAGTACTTTTGTGCATTTAACAGCTTTGTTAACAAAAATGTGTTGTTACAATAATTACTATACATTTTTGTACTACATTATCCTAGAAGCATTTTTTCACTCCATGTAATAATGACAGTCAGAAACATTCCATAGCAAGTGCCTTTAATAGGACTAATCACAAATGAAAAGTTATAAAACTAGAAAATAGCAAGAGATTTAAAAAGTGCATGTGGAATAAAGGTTGTATTAAGAGAAAATTACACCAAGAATATGACATTTTCATAAATTCTAAAATATTTCCTACCTCTGAATGAAGTATCTCTGAAAGTGACCACGACAGACTGCTACCACAAACGTCTATATATATAATTCAAATTAAACTTATACGGCATGCTTTTTTTTTTTTTTTTTTAAAGAGATAGGGTCTCTATGTGTTGCTCAGGCTGGTCTTGAACTCTTGGCCTCATGCAATCCTCCCACCTTAGCCTCCCAAGTAGCAAGGATTACAGGTGCAGAGTCACTGTGTCTGACTATTTATCCACTATTTTAAAATGAGGTGAGAGAAGAAGTAAATACAATATTCTACCGGACTTTTTATGAAGTTGAAGAAAGTTTTGTAGGCAATATGGAAGACAATAAATATTATTTAAAAATCTCACTGATACTAGGTGTACATAAAATATGTTGTGAGTTTTTTTTTGAGATGAAGTCTCGCTCTGTCGCCCAGGCTGGAGTGCAGTGGCACGATCTCAGCTCACTGCAACCTCTGCCTCCAAAGGAACGTGCCACCATGCCCGGCTAATTTTTTTGTATTTTTAGTAGAGATGAGGTTCCACTGTGTTAGCCAGGATGGTCTCGATCTCCTAACCTCATGATCTGCTTGCCTTGGCCTCCCAAAGTGCTGGTTAGATTAAAGGTGTGAGCCACAGTGCCCGGCTGTTGTTAGTTTTTAAGAAATTTAATTGCTATAATCTGTTTTATGTATTGGTAACTTTATTAAATAGTTCTATGTAAAGAAAAACCTATGGCCGGGTGTGGTGGCTCACGCCTGTAATCCCAGCATTTTGGGAGGCCAAGGCAGGCAGATCACAAGATCAGGAGTTCGAGATCAGCCTGGCTAACATAGTGAAACCCCGTCTCTACTAAAAATACAAAAAAATTAGCTGGGCGTGGTGGTGGGCGCCTGTAATCCCAGCTACTTGGGAGGCTGAGGCAAGGAGAATCGCTTGAACCTGGGAGGCAGAGGTTGCAGCGAGCCGAGATGCGTGACAGTGTGAGACTCAGTCTCAAACAAACAAACAAACAAACAAACAAAAAACTCTATAAAATATTAAGGTTAATCAGACAAAAATATTTAAAGATTTTATTTTATTTATTTTTATTTTTATTTTTGAGACAGAGTCTCGCTCTGTCCCCCAGGCTGGAGTACACTGGCGTGATCTTGGCTCACTGCAAGCTCCGCCTCCCGAGTTCACGCCATTCTCCTGTCTCAGCCTCCGGAGTAGCTGGGACTACAGGCGCCCGCCACCTCGCCCGGCTAATTTTTTGTATTTTTAGTAGAGATGGGGTTTCATCGTGGTCTCGATCTCCTGACCTTGTGATCTGCCCGCCTTGGCCTCCCAAAGTGCTGGGATTACAGGCGTGAGCCACCGCACCCGGCCTATTTAAAGATTTTATTGCAAATCCCCTTAAGAGGATTTCTTAATTACTTTTTAATTCTTAAACCTATATTCACTACTACAGTTATTTAAAGATACTTTAACAATTTAAGAGCCTATTAAGATGCCAATGATAGTAACAACATAGTAAAAAACCAAAAACTGTATTAAAACTTACATGTACATCAAATCTTAATATAAAGATAAGGGAAATGATTAATAGAATTTCAAAGTCTAAGGAAATAACAATACTTAAAGATAAATCAGAACTTCAAGTTGACACATATGCATGCATATTACATCTAAGGTTCTTAAACTTGGCTGAACTGAGTTTGAATCTTGGTACTTACTAGCAACTTAATTTCCCTAAGCTTCAGTTTTTCTTTTTTTTTTTTTTTTTTTTGAGACACAGTCTCACTCTGTTGCCTATGCTGGAGTGCAGTGGTGTGATCTTGGCTGACTGCAAACTCCGCCTGCTGGGTTCAAGCGATTCTCTTGCCTCAGCCTCCCGAGTAGCTGGGATTACAGGCATGCACCACCATGCCCGGCTAATTTTTGTACTTTAGTAGAGATGGGTTTGACCATGTTGGCCAGGCTGGTCTCGAACTCTGATTTCAAGTGATCCGCCGCCCGCCTCTGCCTGCCAAAGTGCTGGGATTACAGGCGTGAGCCACAGCTCCCGGACAGTTTGTTTTTCAACAGAAAAATAGAGGTGGGAAAAGGACTTATTTAAAGTATAATTATAATTAGCCCATGAGATAAAGTATATTTACCATTTATTATAGAAGTTGGTGCATGGTAAAAGCTCAATAAATGTAAATAAATTGATATTAGTTGATTTCTCACCAATCTTCGTTCTACATTAGAATTGAAAATTTTGGTCAGGCATAGTGGCTCACGCCTGTAAAACCAACACTTTGAGAGGCCGATGCAGGTGGATCACTTGAGGTCAGGAGTTCAAGAGCAGCCTGGTCAACATGGTGAAACCCCATCTCTACTAAAAATACAAAAATTAGCTGGGTGTGGTGGCAGGTGCCTGTAATCCCAGTTACTCAGAAGGCTGAGGCAGGAGAATCGCTTGAACCTGGGAGGTGGAAGTTGCAGTGAGCCGAGATCAAGCCACTGCACTCCAGCCTGGACGACTGAGTGAGATTATCTCTCTCAAAAAAAAAAGAAAATTTGACTAAATATTTCTAGAGCTGCTCAATGGTAAAAGCTATTTTGAATTTCTTTAAATTACTTTATATTCCTAGACATTTGAACTTTGAGAATGACTTGCTGTTATGGTAACTGCTAAAAACCCAATGCTCACTTTCAGAAGGACTTGAGGAACCATGTTCCTAATCAAGAGTTTATATAGTCTGTTTGGAACTATATCATGTATGACACATATCAAACAACACACTAAAGGGCTAAGTTAATCAGCTAATCAAGTTGCAACATTAATAAATTATATAAACAACTTATCACAACAAATACTTTGAAAGAATAGCAATAAGGAAATAATACTATATTTAAAAAGTAAAATGTTTTGTTATCATACATCTAAAATTCTTCTAAAGTAAAATTTACTTCTAAAGTAAAATTCTAAAGTAGAATTTTAAGATGTACAGTATTCTCTCCTTTACTAATATGAGGGGTAAGAACTAGAGTTAAGTAAAATTAATTATATCTTTGTCCTACTCTATAATCTTACCAATGTTAATATATTTTACATTGCAGAATTAAGTATTAACCTAATTCACCCTTGCCTTATTTATTTTACCTTCAACATAAGAAAATTAAGACAAACTTTGACTTAGGAAAATATAATATTTAAATTTAAGATGGGTACATCATCTTGAATAAAGAAAATATAATTACTGCCATATAGTTCAAAACACATAACCTTCATAAAAATGGAAATTTTTACATGAAGATAATTTTTGTACTTGTTGGCTGATTTAAAAGTTAAAACTTATTAATAAAAGAATATTGTACAATGTGGTAGGTATTAATGACTAATACAAATTAAATTTTATTTGTTTACATTCATATTATATATTAAAAGATAATTTCTAAGCCAATTTTCTAAGTTTCATGCAAACTTTGTAAAAGACTAATTTAACAAATACTTCAGTGAAATAAAATTTGATGTCCCTTAACACCTACAAGTTCCTTTTAGAGCTGTTTCTACATTCTTTAAAAAAAAAAAAAAGTTCTAACATAACTGAACTGATCAGTAACACAGATTTCATAACTGCAAACTATGCACTTAATTAGGAACATTATAATGCTAGTTACAGAACCCTACATCTTAAAAATGTTATTCCCAGTTCACCAGTTTCATCATTATTATTCATAATCATACTTCACATTCTAAAATCTGTTTTTACCCAGATTATAAATTAGAATTCCAAATGAACTACAAGAATTTATTCATAATTTATAACAACTTTCAATGCTAATAATACAAAATTAATTTGTGCCTACCAACTGAAGACATAAAAACCCAAATTAAAGAACAAAGAGCCTAACTCCTTAAAATATTTCCCAGAATTTTAATTTTCTTTAAGAAAACTAAGGCATTCCTCCTCTGCACAATGATACCTATATACATATCAGAGGAGCCTCGAAGGCAATATGACAATTCTATAACCATTCGAAGTCATACACATGCCCAATAAAATTCCTGATTTCAGTAATCTTATTCCACATTTAAAAAGATTCAGTAAAGATCAGGAAGACTAAAGGCTCACAAAAGAAGAAAGGAAACTGAGATAGCATAATTGGGATGGGAGAAGGGGAGGAGAATATGACAAGAGGCAACAGACAACAGTAAGGAAAAAAATGTTGCAATCAAGAGACAGAGGACTGGCCTGCCTTTGAATATCACTCCAGCTACATCTTAGTTCTTGGTCTTCATCCACTGTCAACAGCCATTCTGGCTGCATTTCTGAACTGGGCTCTCATGGAGGTGATACATTCACCAGCCATCTTTAGGAAGGTAAATGATTAATTGCACTGTTTTCCCACTGCTGCAAGGACAATGAAAGGGAAAGTAAACTTGTGCACCTCATTTCATATCTAGTTGTAATTTTCCACACAACAATAAACAGAAACATATACTTCAAGGTTATCAGGCCTTTTTTTCTCTGTGTGTGTGTGTGTGTGTGTGTGTGTGTGTGGGTGGGTGGTGTGGCTGTGTGCTTTCATTAAGAAAGTTAATGCAAAAATTCCAATCTTCAAATCATCAAGTCACAATAATTTTAATGCACCTTAATCTTCTTACCACAAATATTATAATATGGAATACTTAGTTTTCTCTGAAAATCCCATTTAATTGGAAATACTTAAGTTGATCTCATAAAATTATAAATTAAAAAAGCAGTGTGATTTAAAATTTCCAGACATGAAAATCACCAGCAGGAAAATTTTAAGTACAATCTTATATGAATAATTCTAAAGCCTACAAAGAAATTCCACTTTGAGATCCCCTACCCAAGTCACAACACACGGTGGTTTTGATACCAAAGGTTTAAAATAAAGGATTGTGGCAACTTTATTTCTTTGCCTTTGCAATATGACAAAAAAAGAAGAGGGGGAAACACACTTTTGTGTGTTAGTGCTATTGGGCTTAGTTAATTCACTTCCAAAAGACCTCAAGAAATGGGTAATTTTACAAAGATAGTTCTAAAATGGAAAAGTACAAAGTCTATGTTTTTGGAGGGGTATATAAAGAAGTTGAGCACACAGATTAAAGAGAAATTATTACAGATATATTTCTTAACCCACCTGCTATCAGGTCATCAAGAGTGTCGGTAAGCGTCTGAGCTGGAGTTGCAACCATTAGTCCATCTGGTTCTTGAACTAACAGCCCCTGATCATGTCCAGTAATAGCAATCTGAGGCTGTCCTACTATCTGCTGATTACCTGATACTTTCTGAAGTTCAAGAGAATTTGTCCCATTAGAACCTAAGTCACTGGAAAAGTTACACTGTGGAGATGGTAAAGGCTGGACTGGGACAAAATCAATCTGTTCTGCCGATGGTGGAGACTGTTGCTCATCATCAACATCATTATCTTTAAATAAGATTGTGTCAACCTGAGGTAACTCTGAAAAGTGATCCTCTGGGAGACTACCATCTCCTTCCCCTTCCGGGAAGACTCCTCTATGAGAGCACTGCTGGTGTAGAGACACTGTGTCTTTCTGACCTTTGGTTTCCAAGTATTCTTTGGTAAATTGCTGCTGTGTTTTCATCTGCAACTGCCTTTCCACTTTCTGCAGTTCTTTCAATATTTTCTTCTTCTTCTGGACTTGCTCTTCTCTGTTCTTTTTAAGTTCTTCTATCTTATCTTTGTTCAGAGGTTCACCTTGAATTAACTCCAGTGACTTAAGCTGTGCTTTTTCAATAGCACTAATTCTTTGTCCCAGTTCATTCAGCTTGCCTTCAGTCTCCTCAACTATGCACTCCAAAGGCTGGTATGGGTGAAAAGATGGCAGTAGGTCCTGATCTGCTACCTGGAGGGAACTGGACTTCTGCTTGGATGTACCTAAGCACATGAAAAATGTTTGAAAAAGTGCCATGCTAAAAAAAAAAAAAAAAAAAAAAAAAGAAAAAAAAAAAGAAAAAAAAAGAAAAGAAAAGAAAAGAAAACCAGCCTCCCCTCCCACACACACGGACCTCCCTCCCAAAACCCTTATAACTAATGTTATAGAATGAATGTTCAGAGTCACACCAGAGTCACACCAGTGTTAGGCAGGTTAAAGCCTATACTCATCTACTTCACGCAGCACAAACTAGGATGTTATTAATTCAAAAACTGTGAAGTTTTAAAAATCTACTCTTTAGGACAGGAGGATTTTGGAAATTAAGTCAGGGGCAGGGAAAAGGAAAACAAAGAGGCGAGAATCTCAAAATTCTGCTGATTAGATTGGACTTTTTAAAGAACACCAAATCTAAAGCAGTATCAAAATAGCGCTGAAAATACCAGAAATGTTAACTGCCCATTTAGAACAATCATTCTTTTAGCAATATTAACTCTGCGAGCAATGCAGAGTTAACGCAAAAGACCAAAACTTACAGATCAAAGTAGGGGAAAGTGTTTTTCAGTCAAAATATTTTTCTTCTTATATTGAAATATGTGAATCAGTTTTTTCAAGACATGTCTTTCTAAAATTCTCCATTAAATATACCTTTAACACATCTGTATGGGAACACTGTTAAACTTACTACACAATGGACAACTTGCATTTAAATGAACCTTCAAGTAAATTCTGTCTATGAGAGAAACAATAAGTGATCCTAGGAGAAAATCACACTTTCCATTTAGGGTTACTCATACTGACAGTATATGTTAACAAACAATGGCAATGTATATTATTTTAAGGTTTCAAATTACACTTAAGTTACTTCCTTTATAACAAATCAGCTGAAAAATAATTATCAATATTAATCCTAACATCTGGACATGAAATGAAGGACATAAATTTTTTGACATACAATACCTACTCTGAGGCAAATCTAAGTCTTAATCTTATTTAGAAGAAGTAGGACTAGGCTGGGCACAGTGGCTCATGCCTGTAATCCTAGCACTTTGGGAGGCAAAGGCAGGCGGATCACGAGGTCAGGAGATCGAGACCATCCTGGCTAACATGGTGAAACCCCGTCTCTACTAAAAATACAAAAAATTAGCCAGGCATGGTGGCGGGTGCCTGTACTCCCAGCTACTCAGGAGGCTGAGGCAGGGAAATGGTGTGAACCCGGGAGGCGGAGCTTGCAGTGAGCCAAGATCACACCTGGGCAACAGAGCGAGACCATCTCAAACAAAAAAAAAAAAAAAAAAAAAGAAGTAGGACTATTCAGCAACAAAAAGGAACAAACTACTGATTCATGCTACAACATGAGTGAACCTCAAAAACATTATACTAAGTGAAAGAAGCTAGACACAAAAGACCACACATGGTGTAATTCCACTCATATCAAAAGACCACACGTGGTGTAATTCTACTCATATCAAATCTACAGAGACAAGGCAAATCTATAGAGACAGGGACAGTAGTGGCTGCCTGAGGTTATAGCAGTGAATATGAGGATCAGTTGAAAACAGGTATAAGAGATCTTTTTGGGGAGATGGAAATGGTCTAAAACTAGATAGTGATGATGGTTACACAGCTCAGTAAATTTACTAAAATTCATTGTATTGCACATTTAAAACAAGGGAACTTTATGGTATGTAAATTAAACAATAAAGCTGTTTGAAAAAAAAGCCGGGTAAAAAAGTTATCTATTATTTTGAATTGCAGTCAACATATATGAATAACATAGGTAATTTGGGAATTTTTAAAATAAAATCATCCATTGTATTAAAAATGATTCTCAAGTCCAAAGGAAAAAAGGTCAGAGACAAAAAGTGTTCTGAATTTCAAAGGGGTGACAAAACTACTAAAGAAAAAAAAATTAGAGATTCATCTACTTTTTTGCTAGAATAGAGATCTCAAAACTGCAGGTAGCTCAAACATATGCAACATGTGTCATCACTAAAAAAGTCTAAGTTTTTCCCCTACATACTGTCTTTAATAAGGTAAGATGACCACAATTTCAATATCACTGCAATCACTTCCAGAGGCTTAGTTATTCCTTAAATTGCAAAGTACATTGTCTATATTCAATTTATATATATATATATAGTTTTAAGAGATGGGGTCTTGCTATGTTGCTCAGCCTGGTCTTTAACTCCTGATCTCAAGTAATTCTCCAGCCTCAGCCTTCCTCAATTTATATTTCTATCTGAGCAAAATGATGGAAAGACTTTGTTCTTTCAGAGTAAAAGCCATTAGATTTGTGAGTTAATTTTATTATTACTTTCCTAAGACCACATAGGAGTCCCTGTTTTGATTTATGGCATTTGTTTAAAGTGCCTAATGACAATCAACAAGAAAAGGAAGGTAAATGGTCACAAATAGCAATGTACAAATCCACAACGATAACAAGGAAATATTCAGTCATGTGATAAATTCAATGACATCACTCGAGTACATTTAGAAGTTCTACAAAGACTGAATGGTCCTTTAAACATCCATTAGTTTCAAAACACCCTTGTATAGTTACTAATTTGTATTTAAGATTTAGGAAAACTAGCTAAGAGTTCAACACTAACCAGACTGGTTAGTAATTATGTTATGACCCCACTGGACATTCACATATTTAAAATCTTTATAAATAGTATAATCCAAAATAAGAGTAGAATTTTGAGGAAGTAACAGATAGGAATGGCCCTGTCTATCTTGTTAACAAATAATATGCAAGAAGCGTGGAACACAAGATTACTAAGAGTAACTTATTTAACTTAATATACAAACTATAAGCCCAGAACATATGTAGCATTAAAAATGGAAGATGGCAAAAGTGATGCATAAAAAGTGGTTCATCTCAAAATAGCCATGGAGTTAGTGGAATTGCCTAGATACACGTCAAAGCACTAACACAAGCTCTAACATCAAGAATAAAACAGATTGGTGAAAAACAGATGATTAGTCCTAGAAGCTAAAGCAACATCTACACTTTCTGGGTAGAGATTATGACAAGTATTCTTTTAGCAACAAAATTTTCAATAGGTAATAATTAGTATTATAAGATACCAGAAAATAAAAGGGTTCTATCTCCTTCAAACAGCTTACAGCGTCAGATACAAAGAAATCTATTCACTGGTATCAGTGAATGATATCATAAAGTACTATTTAGAAATATAGGTGGCCGGGTGCGGTGGCTCACGCCTATAATCCCAGCACTTTGGGAGGCCGAGATGGGTGGATCACATGACATCAGGAGTTGTAGACCAGCCTGACCAACATGAAAGAACCTCGTCTTTTCTAAAAAATGTAAAATTAGTTAGCCTGGTGTGGTGGTGCATGCTTGTAATCCCAGTTACTCAGGAGGCTGAAGCAAGAGAACTGCTTGAACCCGGGAGGCAGAAGTTGCAGTGAGCTGAGATTGTGCCAATGCACTCCAGCCTGGGCAACAAGAGCGAAACTCCGTCTCAAAAAAAAAAAAAAAAAAAAAAAGAAAGAAAGAAATATAGGTAAAGTCGCCATTTCATCTTTTTGGTTTGGTTTCTATCCTATTCCTTTGCCTCTCACTTTCCCTCCATTAACAAAACTAGAAAAAGTCTGTAGTAGAAGCCATGATCTAGTGACAGCTTAAACATGGCCTTTATTTTTTTATTGGCCTGAAGGAATGAGATGGACATATATTAGCCAAATATTTTGTTTTTTATTGGATTGAGCTTAATCCTATCAATCATTTTTGTATCTAAAATAATTAGTGCATTGTACAATGGAAAAATAATGGTCAATGGGAAAAAAACATGATACACAGAAGGATCTAGACTAGATTTCATATTTCCTTACTTGGTTTTGTCTATAAAATTTAAACCTTGTTCTGCAATTCCCTTGCTTACATTATCACACAGTACCCTACTAGAATGATTTTTAAACAGCATTCCCAACTGGGTCTCAAATAGAAAATCAGGTTGAGAAAGTATAACTAAAAATAACACAGTGCATTAAATGTAGTAGAGTGTTTATTATCCACTGGAATTTCTGTTTTGATAAACAGATGTATGATGTGTCCTGGGCTTCAATATAAAATGTTTCTTATTGTGGTCATAGTCAAAAATGAAAGCCACTAACCTAGAACTGACTTATTTTTCCTTTATGTCTAAATATTCATCTGAAAATTTCCCACACTAACAGGACACATTATACATCTTTAACATAGCAATCACTTAACTGTGTCCAAATAAACATTTGTGTTACATGTTAACAGATTAATTCAGTCTTCTTCCTATTACTACAAGTAGTTATATGTTAAAAGATATTATCAAATTTGGGCATGTGTAAATCCACATAAGAATGATTACATAATGGAAAGTGACTAAAGAATATTAGCAGTCAAGTTTCCAGAGGAATACTCAATACCATTCACTGTATATACAATTTTTCTATATAATTTTAATGATTTGATATAAAAATGTGAGAACTTTTCATGTCACTTACTCCAAAAAGCAACTCTAACATATAAAAGCAGCATGCTAATTTCTTACTTTACATTTACACTTCTGTTTTCAATCTCTTTCCCACCATTCTAGAATGCTACTTCTTGATTACTTTTTAAAAACATCTCTTTAATCATAATGTCTTTCTTAAAAATGCTTAAGAATTTTCTTCTGCCTTCAAAATAATCTATATTCTTAGCCTAGCACTCATTAATTTATTCAATAAGTACTTAAACATCTAATACAAGCAAGGCATGGTAGATCATATAAAGATAAGCAACATAAACCCTGCCCTTAAGGAGCTTACAGTCTAAGTGGGGAGATGATGCTCCAAAGAAATTCTTATGTAGATCCATAAAGGGACTGTACAAATATTTTCATCAAAGCATTGTTAGTGGGGGTGAGAAAATAGAGGCAATCGGGATATTTGTCACTGGGAGAAAGGACAAGTAAAAGCATGGAGGATATACAGGGTGTGAAGCACTATGCTACAGGTAGACACAATCTAGAGACAGGTGGATAAATCTTAAAAACAGTATTGAGTAAACAAAGGGAAAAAACAAAATGGAATCTGTAGCACAATACAATTTATGTAAATTAAAAATACAAGGTAATCACCAGGTGTGGTGACTCACACCTGTAATCCTAGCACTTTGGGAGGCCGAGGCAGGCAGATCGCTTGAGCTCAGGACTTCAAGACCAGCCTGGGCAACATGGCAAAACCCCATCTCTACCAAAAACACAAAAAATTAGCCAAGTGTAGTGGCAGGGCGCCTGTAGTCCCAGCTACTTGCAGGGCTGAGGCAGGAGGATTGCTTGAACCTCGGAGGTTGGGGCTGCAGTGAGCTGAGACTGCGCCACTGTACTCCAGCCTGGGTGACAAAGTGAGACACTGTCTCAAAAAAAAAAAAAAAAAAAATATATATATATACACACACACACACACACACACACATATATAATAAATATTTTATAAGATTTTATAAGAACAAAAGAATATACACATCAAATACTGAAATGATTATCTATGGGGGAAGCAGGGGAATGGAAAGAGAAATAAAAGGGAATAAATGAAACGTAGAAGTTATGGTGATAAAGCACCAGAAATTGAGTATGATTAACTCAACCCTCTACACTTGAGGTCCCAAGTGGAGGGGAGGAAGCAAAAGTGACAAGAACTGGAAGAAAGATCCAATGAAGTACTCTAGAAGTTCAGAGAAGAGGAAATTACTCCTCAGGAGGGCTTGAGGTATACACAAAAGATGTGTTTTGTTTATCCTGACATAACTTTAAATGCTCTGCAGCAGATTAACTCTTAAGTTACACAACTTGCAAAAGATCAAAATGAATCTTCTCTTAAAACCTCTGTAGAACCAGTTATAACAACACAACGGATTTACATTACTTATGTATCCTTTCCCATCTGAATGTTTGTAACTGCAGGTAATAAATAATGCTAGAAAACTGAGCACATTACTCTGAGTTTCATATTTTGTTTATGGACGTGATTCTGAGGCCTCTGTTAGATGCCACCTAGAATCTTGAATCCTTGAAAACCAACAACAGACAAGTGAGATCAAGTTGCCTAAATCGGGAGGATATGAATCAAGATGGACAGAGCCTGTACAACTGGTACACATGGGGCATAAAAGAAAAGAATATCTGAGTAGAACATATATCAAACACCTGGGTAAGATTTATGGGCATTAATACATTTTTAAAAGGATGAGGATATTAATAATAAAAAGATTTATTGAAAACAGACAGGAGTAAAATGTTATAAGAATCTGAAAAGATGATTGCTGGAAGAGGAGAAGAAGAGAGTCCTAGAGAATAAGAACCCTTTGTCCATCCCTAATCACATACACGACACAGAAGTAATATATGGACTTAGAGGAAACAAAAACAAAAGGGTCAAACAGCAATTTCACCACTCAAGGGAGCTCTTCCAGAGACATTAAAGAGAAGCTTGAAGAAGAAAAAGGAGCTTTAAGTATTAAAAAAAAAAAGTTATGTCTTTAATTATTTAAGATAGGTTTTCCTATCCCGGTAATTCAGTGTGTTCTTTTCCATAACTAAATGGAATTTAATTTTAATTCTTCCTAATTCATAGCAACATAATATTCTATGATATGTGTGATTTATACTAACATGACATTTTAACACAATGCATTATCGCAGTTTGATCCCGCATAAATAACTGTCAGATTGCCAATGCCATTTGGTTGATAGCAATAGCAAGTGCCCAAGTGTCTAAATACAAACGTTAATTAGGGATAACCCTAATAATTTAGTAAAATGAAAGATTCCTTAGAAAGGTAGCTCATGTTTATCCTATTTAGTAAGAAAACATCAAAATGCAGAAAATAAATAAATAGTCCAAGATATTTCAGTAAGCAAAAATATGGTTACTCACTAGAGTATAAACTTAAAACATCGGCCGGGCGTGGTGGCTCAAGCCTGTAATCCCAGCACTTTGGGAGGCCGAGACGGGCGGATCACGAGGTCAGGAGATCGAGACCATCCTGGCTAACACGGTGAAACCCCGTCTCTACTAAAAAATACAAAAAACTAGCCGGGTGAGGTGGTGGGTGCCTGTAGTCCCAGCTACCCGGGAGGCTGAGGCAGGAGAATGGCGTAAACCCAGGAGGCGGAGCTTGCAGTGAGCTGAGATCCGGCCACTGCACTCCAGCCTGGGCGACAGAGCGAGACTCCGTCTCAAAAAAAAAAAAAAAAAAAAAAGAAACTTAAAAAATCACTACCTAAACATCTCAGATTATTTACATATTAAATCTAAATTTAAAATGTTTTTATTTCCTCTTGGCATACGTTGTATCTAGCTTATTTCTTGATTGTTTTGTGGATCTGCGTTATTTATTTATTTTTATTTATTTATTTTTCTGGACTGTCGCCCAGGCTGGGGTGCAGTGGTACAATCATAGCTCACTGCTGCCTGGATCTCCTGGGTGCAAGTGAGCTTTCTGCCTCAGTTTCCTGAGTAGCTGGGACTACAGGCACAGGCAACCATGCCTGGTTAATTTTTAAATTTTTTTAATAGAGACAGGTTCTCCTATGCTGGGCAGGCTGGTCGATCATTCTGCCTCGGCTTCCCAAAGCATTGGGATTACAGGTATGAGCCATGACACATAGCCTACTTTTATTCTTTTTCCAGTTTTTTTTTTTTTTTTTGGAGACAGGGTCTTGCTCGGTGGCCCAGACTGGGGTGCAATGGCACACTCATGACTCACTGCAGCCTCGGTCTCCCAGGCTCAAGTGATCCTCTCACTACAGACTCCCTAGTAGCAAGGACTACAGGCTTGTGCCACCACTCCTGGCTAACTTCTGTATTTTTTTGTAGAGACAGGGTTTCGTCATGTTGCCCAGGCTGATCTCAAACTCCTGGGCTCAAGCAATCCACCCACCTGTCCTGCCAAAGTGCGGAGATTATAGGTGTTGAGCCCCTGCGCCTGGCCCTAATTTTTTTCTGAGAGTCTCACTCCATCACCCTGGCTGGAGTGCAGTGGCAAGATCTTGGCTCATTGCAACCTCTGCCTCCTGGGTTCAAGTGATTCTCATGCCTCAGCCTCCCTAGTAGCTGGAATTACAGGCGCGCACTACCATGCCCAGCTAATTTTTGTATTTTTAGTAGAGATGGGGTTTCACCATGTTGGCCAGGCTGGTCTCAAACTCAAGTGACTGGCTTGCTTCAGCCTCCCAAAGTGTTGGGATTACAAGCGTGAGCCAACACACGTGGCCTATATTTTTTTAAATGATTTTTTTTTTTTAGACGGAGTTTTGCTCTTGTTGCCCAGGCTGGAATGCAATAGCCTGAACTCAGCTCACTGCAACCTCCACCTCCTGGCTTCAAGCGATTCTCCTTCCTCAGCCTCCCGACTAGCTGGGATTACAGGCACCTGCCACCACACCTGGCTAAGTTTTTGTATTTTTAGTAGAGATGGGGTTTCACCATATTGGCCAGGCTGGTCTTGAACTCCTGACCTCAGGTGATCCATCCGCCTCAGCCTCTCAAAGTGCTGGGATTACAGGTGGGAGACACCATGCCCGGCCAGTGATTCTTATTTAGTACTGAATTTCCAAAGCCAAAGTTACTACACTCCTCTGTAAGGTTTAGACAAATAAAAACCAGAAAAAAAAAAAAGAAAAAAAAAAAAAAAAAAAAAACAGAGGCATTTAGCCTTAAATATTTTACTAAAGGTTAAATATCAGCTGATTATGATACTTATGGATGCATATTTAATTTGCTTTTTAATTGTTAAGATTAAAAACAGCAGGAAAATTTTGAATAGTTAGGTGTTCCATGAAAAACTGTTAGAATTAGCTTAAGTCAGAGAGACTACAGATATTTCATCTCTGAAATTAATAGTTTAGCCCTGGAGAAGGCCCCAATATTTTAAATTACTAAAATTGGCATAATTTGAAAGAAGTTTCTGTTGCTGTAACAGTCAACCCAAACCAACTTTTCTTAAATCAGTGTTACAGATATTAATATACACTTATATACCTCATTGTGATTTCAATATCTAGGTCTTGATTATCAAACACTAAATGAACTATGTTCGTAAGTTTGTTTTTATATAGTTTTAAACATCCTACATATTAACTATTTTCTTTATTTCAGGGAACTCAGATATTACAGCTATACATAATTATCAAGTGAAGGTACATTTATACATGAAGGTACTTTTCATTTACAAATATAAAGACAGCAGAAACATATCAGAGCTCATAAACTTGAGTTTTTTAAGTAGTTTACCCTCCTTCTTAATAGTCATTTGAATATTACTTGTATACATTTTATTTTGATAGTTTTTTTGTCCAGGTTCACATAGTGACAGATAATCTACTATATTCAGCATTGCATAAATGCAACTGAATGTAATTCTTAAACTTCTCACTCATTAACTGAATCAATGTTACAAAAACTTAACTAGATAGCAAATATGCATTTTCATTCTTCATATACTATTGGTTAGCTAAAGAATTATCAAATGAAAAATGAATGTCTGATAAACTATGGTTACTTTAATATAATTAAGAACTTGGCTTGTTTCTTAAGTATTTTCATCTGTGCCAGATGAAAGCCACATCTTCAGTATGTTAACAGGAAAATAATAAGAAGTCATTTTTCCTAACACTTATGTCTTTTCGGTTTTAGATAGTAAGACTATTTGCATTTGTCAGAATTATCTACCTCAATTAGCCATGGGTACACAGTAACTCTGTACCATTAAGGTACATTTCTGCATTTATTGATTAGGTGAAAAAATCCCCTTTTTAAGAAAAATAATTCAATAACTAACCTTTTTGCCCTCCTAAAAGGGCAGGAGAGTTCTCCTGTGAAGTTCTGTCAGGTTCCTGGGGAGGTACAACCATGGCAAGTGTATGCATTGGCACACGTGGAACCTAAAAAGTCAACTCAGAAAAAAATCATCTCAGACCAAAGAATAAAAGAAAGTCCCATAAATAAAACAGACATCCTGTTTTAGGTTATCTTCATATACCACCAAATGCACTTTTGTTTCCTAAAGCTTTTTTTAAAAAAGCTTTCACCAAACTATAATTTTTGAGACTACTGATTAGACAGTCAGGTAATCTACAAGTAGTCAATGATTTTAAGCTAAATGGAAATAACATTACTCCCTTGCTGAATAGAACACCTTGCTGGTTCCAATTATAGCTAGGGGTACAAGTCACATATTCACTACCCACTAGCCAATTTACCCTTGCTTGAATTCTACATGGATCAAAAGAAAACAAAAATCTAATATATTTCTTGAATTGGGGTATGCTAGCAGTTTTCAGGATGACTTTGTGGAAAAGAATTTAGGATCTCAGCAACTTAATATACTAGTAAAATATCTATATTTTCTCCATAATTTAAAGTAGGTTTAAAAGTTACTCTAATGAACTTTTAGCACTTATGTTACCTATACTTTCATGGTTGACAAAAGTCACTATCTCTAGGATAATTAATACTACCTTGGGTGGTATTAAGAAAACGCTTTTTCGGCCGGGCATGTGGCTCATGCCTGTAATTCCAACACTTTGGAAGGCTGAGGCAGGTGGATCGCCTGAGCTCAGGAGTTTGAGACCACTCTGGGCAACATGGTGAAACTCTATCTCCACTAAAACACAAAAAATTAGCCAGGCATGGTGACGCACGCCTATAGTCCCAGCTACTTGGGAGACTGAGGCAAGAGAATCGCTTGAGCCTGGGAGGCGGAGGTTGCAGTGAGCCGAGATCGTGCCACTGCACTCCAGCCTGGGCAACAGAGCAAGACTCCATCTCAAAAAAAAAAAAAAAAAAAGAAAAAAGAAAAAAAAAGAAAAAGCTTTCTCTTGATTCTCTTCTTAAAAAACAAATAAAAAACCCTGAAAAACCTAGTTGTAATAAGATAACAACTTAGAATACTTACGTTTATATTTGATATTAAGTGGTTTTTAAAAACCACTATTTTCAATAAATAAGGCAGTAACAAATTTCAGTGTACCTTTAAAGAAAATAAATCCTAAAGAATTTAGAATCATGATTTTTTTCAATATGTAACAGAAAATAAAAACAAGTCCATTTTGCTTAAAACTGACTTTAAACAAAAACTTCTAATCACATTGAAGAATATTTATGTTAACAAATAAGCTCCATTTTACTTTACCTGAGACTGATCTTGAGAAGGTGGGGTGAGCTGAGATACATCTGTGGTGGGAAGTGACAGAACATTATTTGGATAATCCAACAGATAAGAAACTACATTAGTATGGCCACCCTTTGCAGCCTCAATGAGCATTGTTGAACCATCCTGAAAAAGAATTGCCACGGTAATTAATTCTTTATAGTTTCTTAGCAGCTCATATAAAATCAAAACTCATTTAAACAGTATTAAATATTAAGCACTAAGATCAAACATATTTTATAACTATACATGTATTTATTATATACATATATGTAAATAATACATGTATAGTTATAAAACACACATATATAATACATGTATATATATAAAAAATATATATACATGTATATATAATATATGTATAGTTATAAAACACACACACATACATATATATACACATATGTGTGTGTGTGTGTGTTTTTAATAGACATGGGGTCTTCTTATGTTGCCCAGACTAGTCTCAAACTCCTGGGCTCAAGTGATCCACCCGCCACAGTCTTCCAAAGTGCTGGGACTATAGGCATAAGCCATCACATACGGCCTGTTTACTTATTTTAAAGTAGACTACCTTGAGTCGATGAGTAGGGTCAGCCCCATGAGCCAAGAGTAGCTCAACAACTGCCAAGTGGCCTCCTGCACATGCCAGTGACACTACTGTATGATCATTATTGGCTGTAGCCCTGTTAACATTGGCACCTTTGAAGAAAAATAAATAGCAATCTTAGCAAAGGTTGAAATCAAGCGAGTTCACAGTTAATATCATTTAAAAATTTTTTGTGAAGTATAATGTAGATACAAAAAAGTATACAAATTATAAGTATATAGTTTGAATTTTTTTCACAAAATGAATACACGCCTGTGCAACCAGCACCCAGAGCAAGAAACAGAACATTATCCACATACCAAAAGCCCCACCTTGTGTTCCCTTTCAGTCACTACCCAGCCTCCCAACGGTAACCACTACCCTGACTTCCAAACTGGTTTTAGTTTTTGAACTTTATATGAACGGAATCATACAATGTACTCTTTTGCGTCTGGCTTCTTTCACTCAATATTATATTTGTGAGATTCATCCACAATGTTGCATGAAGCTGTAGTTCGTTCATTCAATATCACTTTTAAAATGGAAAATCTAGAAGACTAAGATTAATAAATATATACAGGTTAATGTAAGCATCAAATAACACCACTGTATATAACTCAAAATGTTTCAAAGACATTTTTGATCTACTAGAAAGTGGCAATATAGCCAGGTCTCAAAGTAGAGAAAACAGATTTTTTTAAGCAATGTTTAAGAGATATATAATTCTTCATATTGTGTATTTTAAGAGTCGGGGGACCTGGATATGGAGAGAAGACAGAATATATCCAGATATGTTATTTGAAAGGCAGGTTGTTCAATAGCTGTGTATAACATGACCTGAAAAATGTCTAAATGAAAAGTCTTTTCTTAGCTTCTTTTTTGATAAGTTATTTTTGACCCCTGGAAAAAATAACTTTAGTTCAGTTACCTTTAACAATTCCAAAAGATCTCAACTAGAAAGTTAAGACTATAGAAATATTCATTCTTCCTTCTTAATTCTACCTATCTTATTTAAGAGAAAAATAAGTCGGTGGGTAAAACTACTACTAACAGTTTGTCTAATTTTCAGAAAATATTCAGCTGAATCTAATCCTAACTTGCATAGAAGTACCTTTTGGGAAAGGTAAAATACAGCAATAAACATCCTGAGATTAGCAACATGAAATTATTTTAGATGACAGGATTATTTTAGCTGAAACGATATAATCAATGTGTTCCTATTCCTGACAAGCCTGATTATATTCTTAGCAGGTTGTTGTTGGGTATGATTAGGTATCCTCTTTAGTAAAGAAGCATAACAGAACTCCAGAGGTTATCTGTCTATTTATTTCTGTGTGGTTGAGGTAAGCAGCTTTTACAGACTATATTACGTAAAGATACGCGTTACTTGGCAGCAAAAATGCAATATGAAGAAAATAAACCTAGTTTTATCCAATTCAGAAGAAAACAAGTACATTTAAAATGATAAAATCTGGCCAGGTGCGGTGGCTCATGCCTACAATCCCAGCACTTTGGGAGGCCGAGGCTGGCGGATCACCTGAGGTCAGGAGTTTGAGACCACCCTGGCCAACCATGGTAAAACGCTGTCTCTACTAAAAATACAAAATTACATGCATGCCTGTAATCCCAGCTAGTCGGGAGGCTGAGGCAAGAGAATCACTTGAACCCGGGAGGTGGAGGTTGCAGTGAGCTATGTTTGCGCCATTGCACTCCAGCCTGGGCAAAAACAGTGAAACTCCTTCTCAAAAAAAATAAAACAAAATGATAAAATCTTACCCTGCATTTTTAATGTTACTACATGTCAGAAATCTATTAAAATATAAATATAATTTTTATCTTAACAACATAACACCACCTGAGTGAATCTTCCCTGTATTTTTATCATCCTATCCTAGGATGTTTCATTAGATGCCACAGTATTTCTGACTCTATACAAAGAGTTAGGCTGAACCAAATCAAACTGCTGACGTTACCATTTTTGATTCATAACATGACAATTATATACGGTTGAACCTAACATTGGTTCCACAGCATTTTATTTTTCTGCAGTAAACAGTCTTAAGCTAATTCTTCATCCATCAGTTGTATTTTTTGCCTAAATATAATTCTAATAATAGAATTTCTAAAGAAATATAAAAATTATAATAAATAAGACCCTTACAAACTCAGTTAGTTCAACTGAACCACAAACAAGTACCACAGTAGCAGACTTCCTCTCTGTCCCCCACCCACATCTCCAGCAGAACAGACTTATCATTAGCTGTTGAATATCCACCTAATCATAGTGGGACATTTTACATTTGGCTTTTCTAAGTTGGGAGCAACCACATGTTGTTTGGTTAATGAAAACTTAAAATTCAAAACTAATAAAGAAAATTCCCGGTAAATAACTCACAAACTCTATGCTTACTAAATAAAATACAACAACAAAAGGCAAGAATACAATACTTTACTGTAGGTAAAGTAGCCATAACATAAATTGCAACAGTTTAGGATTTTTTTTCCCATAAACTGTAGCCTCTTGGAAATGATCACTTGCCCTTTCTTTACCTTTGCTAATAAGAAACTGCACAGTGCACAAATGACCAGCTCTTGCAGCTTTCATCAAAGGTGTTCTTCCACCTTCAGATTCATGTTCCTGTTAAAGAAATGGAAAAAATAATCCATCAATGCCAACGGTCTAACCATCTATTTTAAAAACAGTACTGATGAAATGAGAAACAATGAGGATTTAATATACTTACTCAATGTAGATACTTATACCACCTACTTCAATTCCCCCAATATACCGGATTTTTCAGTCCACACTAGATAATGTAACTTTCTAAGGGCAAGTTCAGTTTTGCATACCAAGTAATAACCACTAAAGATAATATTAATGTTTTATTTGGTTCCCAAAGAGAAATCACTGCATTTTTCTAAGTTTTAAAAAATGTTTCCTAACTATTTATCTGGACTGTGAAAAACGAACCTCAGTCCTGTGAAACGATTAGAAGAATCTTGATCTTATAGCAAAGCCAATAAAAGCTCTATCAAAGGATGCAAATGATTCCCTGAAGAAAAACACTATGGTATTTTAGGAGTAACGGAAAAATGAAGAAGAAAAATATACCAATGGGTAGATTTTTTAAGTAGATATTAAATACTTGAATAGTCAAAGGCAAAAGATACAACTCCTAATAGCAGAAAGATTGTTCTTTCTAGGAAGTTCACCAGCAAGAGGAATGAATGATAAACAGTTTTTAACTATGCATGCCTCACATCAAATGCCACTAAAAGGAGCTTGCTTATATGGTAATACTGTCTGTTGGGAGAATTATGAACTCATTAAATTCATGTAAGTATTAAAATGTAGTGTATATACTGCTTCTTTGAAAAGTTCTCTTACCTATCCCCTCTTTCACTATGTATGCAAACATGATTTTCTGTTGTTCTGGTTCTCTTTTGTTACTATGAAAAAACTGATAAAGAATGGTGATTAAAGCTTTATTTCAGCTATATTCTTCTAATTAACTCTGAAAATCCTATAATTACCACATGATCAATTTAAAATATGTGCTCTCCCAACAGAATACAATTTAGTCTATTTACATTTTAACTATCCTGATCTACAACTCAGACAAAATAACAATAAGAAATGAGTAGACTGTCAACCCAATGGAGACCTCACAGAAAATGATAGGAATTCCTCCCTTAAATAGGTTTAAAAAAAATCTTGATAGTGTAGTATCACTCAACCTACTAAAAAAATTACTTTATGTTTTGGCTTTTTAATTGTTATACATGTTAATTAAATAAGAATCTTTTAATTCTAGTTTATGGAAAAATGAATAACTACAGATAATGCCAAAATAATTTGGCTTTAGAATAGATCTTGAACTCACATTCAAACTTAGGTAAATCTAACATTCTGGCAATTTACTTCAAATAAAACTGAATACATATCACAAAGACCTTACTCGGAAAGGCCTAGAAAGTTGTTTGTCCAGGTTTTCTATCCAACTTATTTCTGAAATATCATTACAATCAACCACATCCTGGAAATAAATTGCCCATTTAGCAACTTATTTTTTCCCTTCCTGCCTCACAACTTTTTCGCACATACTGGTCTTTCTCTTTAATGCTTTCCCTCCACTAACTCATTTTCATCCTTTACATCTTAAGTAAAGTGTTATTTCCTCAAGGAAGACTTCCCTGAACTTCCTGACTAAATCACTCTTCCTATTATGGACATACATCTCTATGAACCTCTCCTTCATAAATTACAATCATATTTTAGTCTGTGTAAGTATTTTATTTAGCTAACCTGTCTCCTCCACTAAACGGTAAGCTCCATGAGAGCAAAGATCTTGTCTTTTTTCGCTAGCCACTGTACACATAATGCTTAAACGATTGAGTGATTAAAAATTGTTTAATCATGCAGGAAACTAAGCATAACTGAACTCTCAAATCTTCCCTCTCATAGCATTGAGGTTTGAAGTTTTTATTGTTTTCTACTAGGTAAATAAGAGAAAGGAAAGTCAACTAAACAAGAAATTAAGAGTAGTAGTTAAACCTGAGAGTAAGACACTGATTATCTGCAACTGATATGTTATTACTAGAACAGAGTCGGGTAATATTAATGTCTCTTATCCTTTCTTTATCCTTTTCTCTTTCTTATTTCTTAAGCCTGGCGGTGATCAACATAATTAGGTCACATCAACATAATTAGGTCCCCTGAGTAATGGCAAAGACAAATGATTTCAAAGCTTTCAGCCCTGATTTAGAGTAAACTTTAAAAAATAACTGTTTGGCCGGGCGCGGTGGCTCAAGCCTGTAATCCCAGCACTTTGGGAGGCCGAGACGGGCAGATCACGAGGTCACGAGATTGAGACCATCCTGGCTAACACGGTGAAACCCCGTCTCTATTAAAAAATACAAAAAACTAGCCAGGCGAGGTGGCGGGCGCCTGTAGTCCCAGCTACTTGGGAGGCTGAGGCAGGAGAATGGCGTAAAGCTGGGAGGCGGAGCTTGCAGTGAGCCAAGATCGAGCCACTGCACTCTAACCTGGGTGACAGAGCGAGACTCCTTCTCAAAAATAAATACATAAATACATAAATAAAAAATAACTGTTAATTTTGTATATTTAAAATATTACCATAGTTGTTAAAAGACATGAAATCAGAAAGTACAGTCCCAATATCCTCACACCAAGTCAAGTTTCAAAATTCAACATATTAATATAATTCCTGAAATAAAAGGGGTGAAAAGCTACCTATTTTATTTTCCTCTCTATAAATATACATTCATTCTTTTAGTTTTGAATAACATAATCACATTTGAAAAAAGTTGATAAAACAATGCCACTACTCTATATTTACAACATTTTGTGTCTTAAAATGAATAATGTATATCCCACAACACACAATATTTGCCCCAAAATATCTGACTACTAAATCCTTCTTTTAAAATGGGAATCAGGTTACTCTGGGCACACTCCCTATGGGTTAGCCCTGCTCTGCAAGAAGCAGAAAAAAGAAAAAAATAATAATATATCTATATATGTATATATGGAATATCCCCATTATATATATGTATATGTATAGGAATACATTGATTCCCGTTATATACATACATTATACATACATATTCCCATTGGTCCCCATTATACACATACATATATATAATATATATTCCCATTGATTCCCATTATATACATACACATATGCACATACATACAAGTATATATATATATATACACACATATGTATGTATATAAGGGGAATATACATGTATAATAGGAATGCAGATATATAATGGGAACACATATATGTATATAATGGGAATCAATAATGGGAATATATATGTACAATGTATGTATATACATATATGTGTGTATATCATGGGAAACAATGTATACATGTATATAATGGGAATCAAATTTGTATACATCGTACTATTTATGAACATTGGATTTAGTCATTCATATAGCCACTATTTGTTCAATACTAATAAAATTTCAGGATACAAATTGTTTCTGATTTTTTTCCCTTTATAAACACAGAAAATTATTTTCCAAGGCTACAAACTTAAATATCGTGCAATTTAACGTTTCTTTTTCTGTTCTTGAGAACAGCTAGAATAATATAGAAAGTATCTATTTCAGCTGGGCACGGTGGCTCATGCCTGTAATCCCAGCACTTTGGGAGGCCGAGGCAGGCGGATCATGAGGTCAGGAGATCGAGACCATCCTGGCTAACATGGTGAAACCCCATCTCTATTAAAAATACAAAACAAAAACAAAAACAAAAACAAAATTAGTCAGGTGTGGTGGCAGGTGCCTCTAGTCCCAACTAATCGGGAGGCTGAGGCGGGAGAATGGCGTGAACCCAGGAGGCAGAGCTTGCAGTGAGCCAAGATCTCACCACTGCACTCTGGCCTGGGCGACAGAGGGAGACTCCCTCAAAAAGAAAGAAAACAAAGGGGGAGGGGTAGGGGGAGGGGGAGGGGGAGGGGGAGGGGGAGGGGGAGAGGAAGAAGGAGAGGAGAGGGAGAGGTGTCCAGCCTAGCATGGTGGCTCATGCCTTTAATCCCAGCACTTTAGGAGGCCGAGGCAGGTGGATCACCTGAGGTCGGGAGTTCGAGACCAGCCTGACCAACGTGGAGAAACCCCATCTCTACTAAAAATACAAAATTAGCTGGGCAAGGTGGTGCATGCCTGTAATCCCAGCTACTCGGGAGGCTGAGGCAGGAGAATCGTTTGAACCTCGGAGGTGAATGTTGCGGTGAGCAAAAATTGCGCCATTACACTCCAGCCTGGGCAACAAGAGTGGAACTCTGTCTCAAAAACAAAACAAACAAACAAAAAACAAAAACCCTGAACATTTGGTAAAATTCACCCATAAATCCATCTGAACCTCTTACCTTCTATAGATGAGTAATTTTAAACTACTGATTCAATTTGTAATACATGGTTTCCTATTCTAGAGTCAATTTTGATAATTTATATATTTCTAGCAAAAATTAGTATTCATTTCATCTGAGCATTCACATTTATTGACTGAATTTTAAAGATCTCTTATAATTATAATTCACTTTTAAGTTTGTTATCTGTGCCTTTTCCCCTAAAAAAATTAAATAAATATAAATAAATAAATAAATAAATAAATAAATAAATAAATAAATAAAAAGCCTGGCTTGTTTTATCTGTTTTGGTAATCTTTTTTTAAAAACCAGCTTTTAATTTCACTCTTCATCCCTATATTTTCTTTTGTATCTCTTTCTAAAATTATTTTCTATTGTGTTAACTTTTGCTTTTATATTTTTTTCCCTAGATTTGGGCAACACCTCATTCTATACCATAGAATATCATGTACCATAGAATACCATATATGATAGAATGAGGTGTTCTCCTGCTTTTATTATTTTCTTCTTCCTTTGTGCTGTTGTTTTAAAATTTATTTTCATCTTTAATATACTGATACACAGAACTACAATTTTCCTTCTAAGGACAACTTCAGGTATGTTCTCCCTTCTCAAGTTTTGGTGTGCACTGGTAACTCAGTTTCTACCGTGTAATTTTTACTGGTATTGCCTCTTAACCCCATGAATTTTGTAAAAGTATTTTCCTGGCTGGGCATGGTGGCTCACGCCTGTAATCCCAGCACTTTGGGAGGCCGAGGTGGGTGGATCACAAGGTCAGGAGTTCAAGACCAGCCTGGCCAACGTGGTGAAACCCCATCTCTACTAAAAATACAAAAATTACCCAGGCGTGGTGACAGGCACCTGTAGTCCCAGCTACTTGGGAGGCTGAGGCAGAATTGCTTGAACCCGGCGGGTGGAGGTTGCAGTGAGCTAAGATCACGCCACTGCACTCCAGCCTGGGTGACAGAGCGAGACTCTGTCTCAAAAAAAAAAAAAAAAAAAAAAAAATTTCAATTTCTAAATGTATGGAATTAAATAAGACTTTATTGTTGATGTGTAATTTCCAGGCAAGAGGGATCAGAGAATATAGTCCACATGATGAAGATTCAGGAGTTTCTTCGGACTTCTCTGTGGCCTAAAACATGGACAATTTCTAGAAATATTCCATGTATTACAAGAGAATACAAAGTATATTTACTGGAAACAGAATGCTAGCTTTCTGTAAGATAAAAAATTATTTGATTTTTAACAATCATTTTATCTGTTTGATTCATCAGTTTCATTGAGAAGTGTGTGAAAAAAAATCCTACCACTACAAATGCAGATCTGACCATTTCTCTTGCAATTTTGCAGTTTTATATTTTATTTGGATGGTAGATTGTTAGTTACTGATTGGTAATTATTTTCTCAGTTGGAGGAGTATTCATTTCTAAAAATGCTTTTGGCTTAAAATTCCATTTTGTCTGATATTAATATTGCTTTACATAATTTTTTCCCATCACTGTCAAGCTTTCCTCATTACTTTGCTTTAAGGTTTGTCTCCTGCAAACAGCATTTGCTACATTTTGATTCTGACTCTAATTCAGAAGTCTCTGCCCTTTAACAGTCGAGTTTAATAGCTTTATATTTGTTCTGATTACTATTCTATTTTTATTTAAAAAAAAGCTTCATTCAGTACGTTCTCCTCCTGAGCAACAACAAAAGACTCTAGCGTGGCTTTTAAACTCTCTAACACATCCTTCTGAATTTCCTGCTATTGTTTTCTAGAATTTTAGTACTACTTTGGTTTTAAACATTAAAATTTAGGTTTTTAAACTCAAACATTTGTATTTATAATATGTTTTATCAATTTCTTTGCTTACCATAGTTTCTTGTATTCCACGCCTTCCTCCAAGACTCACTTGTTTCTTCTCATTGATGTATGTATCTTTAATAGTTCTTTTGACAAGGGTCTAATGATGGTAAACTCGTTTATTCTTTGTAGATTTGAAAATATGTTTGTTTTCCTTCTCTAGAATGGCACGTAAGTACAGAATTCTGTATTGTATTATTTTATCTTGGCATTTTGAGGATATTACTTCCCATCATCTTCTGTAATTTATTATTGCTGATGAGAATGTCAAAACTTTGATGGTTGTTCTTTTGTAGGTAATGTGTTTTTTTCCTCTGATAGCTTTTAAGACATTTTTCATTATCCTTAAAGTTCCACAGTTTCACTGTTCTGCTTAGTGATGGATATGATTCTTCAGTCAAAGATTCATGTCTAGCTACAATGCTAGAAAATTCTCCACCACTCTCTTCAAACATTTCCTCTCCCCTCCATTTCTATCCTCTCCTTCAGGAACTTCCAGTAGATACATGGTGGAGCTTCTAATCTATTCTCTTGCTCTCAATTTCTTTTTCATATTTTCTATCTTTATTATATTTTATTATATATTTTATTGTATTATTTCTTGTTTTATCCTTCATTTATTCACTAATGTATTCAACTGTGTCTAATATGCTGTCTTACCCTATATATTGAGGTTACCCTCCAAAACTTTTACTTTGTTTTATTTTATATACAGCTGTTCTTAATATGTAATTATCAGCTTTTGCTTTATTACCTCACATTGTTTTATGGTTACTGGTCATAGTTTAAAATAAACATGTTTAAAATTCTCAAGATTAAAGTTTATTTCAATTTCCTTGAGTGTATTATAATTTGCTTTTTGTTTGTTTACATTTTGACTATCTTTCTTGATAAAGATTTGCTCTCCAGCTTTATAATTTTTTTATTTGAGGAAACTCATTTTGATGGGAGGTGTTTTGTTTTAGTTTCTTTTCCATCCACAGATGTACTCCTTCTTATCAGATGTTTTGGAAGTTGCCTCAGTCTGGCTCTTGGAGTTCGTTTCAGAAGTAGATATTTTGCTGGACACCTAAGGTTCTTGTCTCATAGAGGTATTTCACTTCTGTTCCCTAAATCAAGAATGTTGTCCTCCAAGTTTTTAGTCACACGGTTGTCTCTGCTTCTTCCCTCTCCTAATGACAATTTGCTAATTTCTTCCCCCTGGCCTTTTTTTTGTAGTTTTTTTTGCGTTTTTTTTTTACATATAACCTGGATGTGACAATTTGCTAATTTCTAACCATAACCCTAGATAGTTGCTCCAAGTTTTTTTTAATCCATTTTGGTTCACAGGTAGGGCAATAAGATCCCAGTTCCTTGCTTTATTCAAGTAGACTAGATCTACTGATGTACTACATGTGAAATGCATTCACTCCCTATTCCTCTGTACATGCTGAAATCTCAGCCCCTATTGTGTATTTTTTTAGCCCTTAATTCTCCTTGGGAACTATAGCTTAAACTGTGGATCCATGCTTCATTTCTAGTCCATGGAGATCTTTAAACTTGTTGTTTTGGGGCACAACTACATATTTTTAGATTCATTTTTCTATATACTAATAATGACTACCTTCTTGACTGTAAGTCATTTGTACTTATATTTAAACAAGCTGGAGAGAGCTGAAAAGAACTCATTCAATACACAGTAACATAGAAAGAGAGAACTTGGCTTTAAAAGAAATGTATTAGGAGTTTTGTGTATTCCATAGGTAGTTTTAGATTTTTAAGAAATTGACAAAAGTTTCCTAGTTTTAAGTAGTAAAGTTAAAAATATGTATATATGGCCGGGTTCGGTGGCTCACGCCTGTAATCCCAGCACTGTGGTGGGCCGAGGCAGGCGGATCACAAGGTCAGGAGATGGAGAACATCCTGGCTAAAATGGTGAAACCCCGTCTCTACTAAAAATACAAAAAATTAGCCGGGCGTGGTGGCGGGTGCCTGTAGTCCCAGCTACTCAGGAGGCTGAGGCAGGAGAATGGTGTGAACCCGGGAGGCAGAGCTTGCAGTGAGCTGAGATTGTGCCACTGCACTCCAGCCTGGGCGACAGTGAGAGACTCCGTCTCAAAAAAAAAAAAAAATGTTTATCTGCTATTCCTTAACAAAAAAGTTAAAAAGTGGAAGGTAAGGTCACATTTAAAGTTTATTAAGGTAAGGTCATTACTAACAGTTGAAATGCATTGATAAGTGGATTACTAGAGCTCATAAGCTCCCTAAAAATATATCCATAAAAAATACACTACAAGTCTGGGCAAGATAGCAAGACTTTGTCTCTGAAAAAAATTTAAAAATTAGCCAGGCATTGTGGTGCATACCTGGAGTCCTAGCTACTCAGGAGGCTGAGGCAGGGGGATGCCATGAGCCCAGGAGTTCAGAGCTGCAGTGAGCTAAAATCACACTATTGTACTCTATATTGAGCGACAAAGTAAGACCATCTCCACAAAAAAAAAAAAATTGGTTCTGATGAATGAGCACTATAAGAAAAAATGTGGAATTTTTTTTCTATTTGGCTTTAGATAACAAAATTTTATTTTAAATTAAGTTTATTTTATTTAAAATAAGTTAATTTCCCTTAAAAAAAAAAAAATCACAGCTACAGGGCACCCAAGACATATTTAAGGATTGTAACTATACCACAGAGGCAATGTCTTTTGGAGTTGGAGGGAGGACATTCTCTAAGGAGAAAGACCAAAATCACAGAGAAAGGGAGGGAGACTGTTTGATACTGTATGTACTAGAGGATTCCAACATTCTTCCATGGGGAGTATGTTCTTTCAACCCACCACTGTATATTAATCATTACTAGTGATCTACTATTACTGATTGGATTCATATCCCTCAGGAGAACTGATATGGCAAAAAGAGGCACTGGTCCTAAGGCTTGTGTTTAGCACACATTTTCTAAAACTCACAAGTAACAGAGAGAAAAACCAAGTTTATTCAATTTGGATGGAAGAAAAATGATCGCTTATAAAGCAAAGATGGAAAAAGTAAAGAACTCAACAATGATGCAGAATAATCTGTATGGCCTCTACCAATGTCTCAAAGTGTAAGATATGGAGAACTTGTCATCAGAATCTCCTGAGATATTAGTACAAATGCAGACCCCACCATTTCAGATCTATGGAATCTGAACCTGTAAATGTGGGGCTGCAAAACTCATTTTTAAAAAAAATCCTAAGTTTTGAGACTTGCAACTAGAGAGAAAGGTTTACAATTACATTTCCTCTAACAAATCCAGGGAAAAAGAATTACTTTGATCTGAAATAACACTCAGCTTTACATTCTTGATAGGAGCCTGCAATATCATACAAACTGAGTAGAAGCTCACATGTTCACACCACATTTTGTGAAATAAACTTACTTACTTCAAAACAGAATAAATATACCCAGCCTGGACAGTACAGTGAGACCTCATCTCTATAAAAATAAAAAAAATTAGTTGGGCATGGTGGCGCACGCCTCTAGTCCCAGCTACTCGGGAGGGTGAGGCAGGAAGATCACTTGAGCCTGGGATGGGAAGGTTGCAGTGAGCCGAGAGCATGCCACTGCATTCCAACACAGTGAGACCCTGTCTCAAAAAAAAAAAAAAAAAAAGAAATTAAAAAAAATCTAAACAGAATAAATAAAACAGCTTCTCATTTAACAAGCCAATGATGAAGACACCTAATAAGCATCATAATTAAGAGAGGTTTAGAATTAAGAAACTTAGGCCGGGCACAGTGACTCATGCCTATAACCCCAGCACTTTAGGGGGCCGAGGCAGGTAGATCACGAGGTCAAGAGTTCGAGACCAGCCTGGCCAACATGGTGAAACCCTGTCTCTACTAAAGATACAAAAAAATTAGGTGGTCGTGGTGGTGCGCACCTGTAACCCCAGCTACTCGGGAGGCTGGGGCAGGATAATCACTTGAACCTGGGAGGAAGAGGCTGCAGTGAGCCAAGATCGTGGTGCTATTGCACTCCAGCCCGGGCAACAGGGCAAGACTGTCTCAAAAAAAAAAAAAAAAGAAAGTTAGATGGCCTAAGTTATTTGTGATCTAATCACAATTCATTCCTAATTTTAAAATTAAAACCTACTCCTGATTTTAAATAAATTTCTTTGGATTATAATGGATATTAAATTTATTTGACTTTTAAAACCACTGGGCACAAATTCACACATTTTTTCAAAAGAAATATTTCTTATGAAAAAATATTCACCTTAAAAACCAATTTCAGAATAGTAAGACAATTTTAAGAAGAAAATTTTAAACTTCTAGTTTACAGAAATTAGGGCATAAACTATATAGTAAATGTTTTGCTAAACTAATTGTTTATTTGAGGATTATTTTTAAAACAATCCAATGTATTAATATCACTCTGAGTTTCAGATTTTTGATAAACAAAGTTGAATGCAAAGGACTTTATTACTGAGACTTTCTCTCTGTAGTATACTAACTCTCCTAATAAAGGAGAATGTACAAGAACTATCTGAATAAGAAAATCTATTTTCGCCTAAGAGATTTTTTTAGGAATATCACTGAGAAAGAAGACTAAGGAAACAAACTACCAGTAATGCAAATCTCTTTTTATTGGGACTTCATAATCTTTTTCAATTGAAGAGGATTTCCTTTGTCACCCAGCAGGGTCCTGGAACTTCTTGGCTGGAATTCAGATATCCAGAGTTCTGGTTACCTACAACATCTATTCTTTACGTAGTAGCTTACAAGCATCAAAGGCCACCCTCACCTGATGCTTGGCCGGATCTATGCCCTCCAAAATAGTCTTCATGTCCTCCTGCTTGTCCTGCGAAAGGAAAAAGAAGAACTCACGGATCTTATTCCAAAAACGAAAATCACATTTGGCCATGAAGACCTTGTGACCGATACTTCAGATGCTGGGCTTTGTTAACTCAGGATCTTCAACTAAAAAGATTCTCATCTGTAGAGACTGTAATGTGAGGAGCAGAGTATAAATTTTTAAGGGGGTGTTATTACGGTTTTTTAACCAATAAAACTTCAATATAAACCTTAATATATGTAGAAACATTTCTGCAAAATTATTTAAATTCATGCCTCTGTCTCAAAATACAACTAAAGCCACAAAAACAGAGCAACATTTAAAAACATCTAACCAAAGAAAATAATGAAATCAAGAGATTTGGGCATATCAGAAGTTGAGAGGATGGAGGAAAATACTGTAAGATAAATAGTTACATAGTTTTTCCCCTCATTATAAAAGTACTTAGGGCTTACACTTTTCAACTAAAACAAGAACCTTCAAAGAACTCGAGAAATGGAATATTTGTATTTTCTCTACATATAGACTCTTAACTGAGATAAACTATCTAAAGGTGAGACAGGGATACAACTTAGGAAACCACAATAAGCTTTTCAGTCATTGACCGGAGTCAACTAAATCTCCAAATAAAAGAAATGTGGCCTAGAGAAGACTTCACTCTGTCACTCCAATTTCCTACCTACGTGATGTGCTTACCCTAAGAAAGTGCGTGCTCTTATGGTATAGATTCAGCACGACAGTATCCTGAGACAACTATATGATTTTAAGAAGCTAACTGTTAAGGCTCACTTCCTCTTCCCTGCTACCCTACCCCATATTTCAATAAATAGCAAGTCCCATTAAAATACGAGTAATAAGCA
Source organism: Macaca nemestrina (assembly GCF_043159975.1). Taxonomy (NCBI): domain Eukaryota; kingdom Metazoa; phylum Chordata; class Mammalia; order Primates; family Cercopithecidae; genus Macaca; species Macaca nemestrina. The sequence goes on from NC_092130.1 coordinate 39,968,315, forward strand.
CAGAGTATCCAACATGGAACCTATCAAGAAGTTCCTACAAAACAAACAATAAAATTTTAGTCAAATATTCCCCATTACCTTCAAATAAATTAAAGAGAACAGGGAATATTTACTTAAATAGTTGAACAAAGTTATATAACAAAAGATTGGAAAGTGAGTTGGAAGAATAGAAGAAACTAAATACAGACTGAGCATCACTAATCTAAAAACCTGAAATCTGAAATGCTCCAAAATCTGAAACTTCTTGAGTACTGACATGACACTCAAAAGAAATGCTCATGGAGCATTTCAGATTTTGGATTTCCAGATTAGGGATGCTCAATGGATATATATTCTGCAAATATTCCAAAATAAAAAAAATATATATCCAAAACACTTTTGGTCCCAAGCTTTGCAGATAAGGGAGCAGTAACAGTGAAGCCATGAAAACCACATTTAGAAGTAGAAACAGGTCAGTCACGGTGGCTCACACCTGTAATCCCAGTAACTTGGGAAGCCAAGGTGGGTAGATCGCCTGAGCCCAGGGGTTCGGGACTAGCCTGGGCAACATGGCGAAACCCCGTCTCTACAAAAAATAAAAATAAAAAATTAGCTGGTGTGGCAGTGTGCGCCTGTAGTTCCAACTACTCAGGAGGCTGAAGTGGGAGGATTGCTTGAGACTAAGAGGTTAAGGCTGTAGTGAGCTGTGATCATGCTACTGTACTCCAGCCTCGGGGATAAAGCAAGACCCTGTCCCTTTTAAGAAAAGAAAAAGCAGAAACAAGTATACAGAAAAAAATAGTGACCTGGATGACAGGCTTAAGACACAATGCAGAAGAAAAGGACAAAGAAATGTATTAGACATAAAGATAATACAAATAAGGGAGATCAGGGAGACCATACATATGGATGGTAAATATCTTAAAGGATGTTAACAGAATAGAAAAATAAATAGTCAAAAACACAGCAGAAAGAAATCTTCCTTTTAAAAAAAGAAAATATCACCCCACAGTCACCACTAAAAAAAAATAAAAATTTAAAAAATAAAACACTATGACAACTTATTAAAGACTATGACTTACGAAAATCTTCAGGCAGAAAACATTCACTGTTTCCCAGGAAAAATTAATATAGACTAATTAACACTAGATACATCCTGATGAAATCACAGATGTTTAAGTATAATGAAAGAATTTTATGATAATAATCCAGACAGAAAAAGGAGTCACTTACATATAATGGAGAATAGTCTAGCAGGCTTTGGCAATATTCAGTACCAGAAGACACTAATATAGTGGGTTAAAAATTTTGAGGGGAAAGAACAAGTGATTCAATAATTTCATACATGGCTACATTCATTTATAAATACAACATATGGTATTCTAAAGTATGCAAGTACCTATTACCTCCTTTTTGAGCGGGGAGAATAAATTCAAATCAAAATACCAATACTAGCCAGCCAACAGATAAGTCAAGTTGACGAATTCAGGAATCATGAAGCTATATAATAAGACAGACTAGTAATGTACAAACTGAATCCACTTAAATAACTCATGAAAATTCTATGGTGGAAGATATATTACTCTCCTTGTCTTTCAGAATGAAGTCAATAGATACTGACTAAATATTTGATCTTTAAAAATCTATTTGTAAAAGGTGTCTTCACATACTGTCAGAAAGTAATTTTATTCTTGTGTTTTCTATAGTTCACCAAAGCTTTGGGAGCAATTAATAGGGCCAGTTGTAGCACAGTAAGTTTTTTTTGTTTGTTTGTTTGTTTTTTGAGATAGGGTCTCCCTCTATTGCCCCGGCTGGAGTGCAGTGATGCAATCTCGGCTTACTACAACCTCCGCTTCCTGGGCTCAAGCAATCCACCTCAGCCACCTGAATAGCTGGGACTACAGGCACGCACAACCACACCCTGCTAATTTTTGTTTTTTTGTTTTTTGGTAGAGATGGGTTTTCACCATGCTGCCCAGGCTGGTTTTAACTCCTGGGCTCAAGCAATCTGCCCACCTTGGCCTCCCAAAGAGCTGGGATTACAGACTTGAGCTACTGTGCTAGGCAAGAAGATTTTTGTAGATAATGCACACATAGGGGCTGTGATCAGAAATTAGGAAATTAAACTGTTTAAAAAAGGAAGAAGAAGGAAGAAGGGTGGGAGGGGAGAAGGGAGGGAAGAAAGGAGGGGAAAAAGAAGAAATCTGTTTATGTTTGTCAGAATGTGGGAGAGTCAGGAGGGCTCAACTGTTAACAGAGATGTACACTGGTTCAGCGTTTTTGAACAGTTTGACAATAGTTATCAAAATTTCAGATGTGGACCTCCCAAAACAATAAAATTTTAGTCAAACATTTCCCTATAACCAGCAATTTCACTTCTAGGAATGTATCCCTATTATATATATTCACAAAAGTAGCAAAGATACATAAATATGCCTAGCAATATTTACTGCAGCACCATTTATAATATTTAAAAACTGTTAATTCAGGTGTTTATGAGTAGATAAATGGTTAATAAATTATACAGAACACTGAGTACCTGTGAAAAAGAACGGGAAATCTACTGGAACACGGAAAGATGTTATATCACATATATTATATATATGTATTTTGGATACACAGAAATGTCTAGATACACAATATATTGTTTAAATTTTTTAAAGAAAACCTTATAAAAGAGGACTTGGTCTATGTTTTCTATTTATAAGATTTAATATAGATAATAAACTGATCCTTAAGATATTTTTCTTTCTATTAAGGGAGGTCTATATCAAATCTCATTTAAAAGGAAATAAATTCCAGGAAGAAGAACTACAGAGTACTAATGTATCCATGTCTAAATTACCTAGTTTCCAATTGCTCAACTATTTTCGGAAAATGCCCAATATAGTTCACTCAGTCAGCAGAATACAGTCCAAAAAAAGCAACAAAGGTCAGAGACCTTACTTTATGGTTAGGGAGTAAAGTCAGTGATAAACTACATTTTTTTTTTTTGTTTTTGCTTTTGTTTTTGAGACGGAGTCTTGCCCTGTCGCCTAGGTTGAATTTTGGCGCACACCTGTTAATTCTAGCTACTCGGGAGGCTAAGGCAGCAGAATCATTTGAACCCAGGAGGAGAAGGTTGCAGTGAGCTGAGATAGTGCCACTGCACTCCAGCCTGGCCAACACAGCCAGACTCCGCATCAGAAAAAAAAAAAAAAAAAGAATTAGTACACTTAAACTGAGAACATTATCTATGAGATGCCAGGAATGAAATACATCTCCACTGCATGCAATGGGGGATGGATAGTCCTCTATCTGCCAACTGCTGGAGGAAATTATTATAGCCCAAAACACATGTTAGAAGACAGCAGCAAAGAATGAAGGATAAGTAAGATGGTACTGCCTTGTAAGATAAAGTTAATAAGAATTACCAGTCACTTTTTCCCAGGACTCAGGGACTAATCTGCCTGCTTTACTCTCTGAGGTTTCCCTATTTTTGACTAGAACTTTTCTTTCCTCTGGCCTACAATAAAGCCTGAAATAAAATTTATTCATAGGTTTTATATTTTTTTCACTGTCACAAATTTTACTCACAAATACTCACAGGTGTTAAATATAAAAATTATTATACTTTCCCATACTTTCCACATTTTCTTTTCTCCTAAAAAATTTTTTTAAGAGAAGGGGCTCACTATGTTGCCCAGGCTGGCATACAATGGCTATTCACAGGCAAGATCATTGTGCACTGCAGCCTTTAACTCCTGGGCTCATGCAATCCTCCCACCTCTGCCTCCTTGGTAGCTAGGACTACATGCCCAGCATTTCCACATTTTATATGAAGAACAGTATTGCTTTTTATAATGAGGAAAATAAATAATATTAAAATTAAGATATCAGTCCATAGATAGCAAAAGCATGGAAGAGCCTATATATTTTTAAAACTTACAATCAATATATAAAAAATTCAAAATAAGAAAAGATAAAAAGTTACACATACAAAGTTATTAAATCTAACAGTATTTGTAATAGTGAAAAATGAAAAGCAAAAGTTCCATAATTAATGAACGAGTATGGTTCATCAACTTGATGGAATATGATGCAAGAGTTATAAATATAGAGACTATATAGCAGTATGGTAAAGATTATGACAGAACACAAGAACACGCAGTGAAAAAATAGAAAACAACTGTATTATATATTGTGTCTATAATTTCATGTAAATATGAATGTAAAAACAGATTGCAAGATAAAAAATGAATAATTATGTCAGAACAATGGCATTACTTCTGTATTGAATAATTAAGATATGTATTTATCTGAGCCTTTTTTTTTTTTTTCCAGATCGAGTTTCACTCTTGTTGCCCCGGCTGGAGTGCAATGGCACAATCTCAGCTCACTGCAACCTAAGCCTCCTGAGTCCAAGTGATTCTCCTGCCTCAGTTTCCCAAGTATCTGGGATTACAGGGGCCCACCACCATGCCCGGCTAAATTTTGTATTGTTAGTAGAAACAGGGTGCCACCATGCTGGCCAGGCTGGTCTCAAATTCCTAACCTCAGGTGATCTGCCCGCCTCGGCCTCCCAAAGTGCTGGGATTACATGCGTGAGCCACTGCGCCCGGCCTATCTGAGCCATTTTTAATCTTACATTTTGAATGTAAGTAAATATGGTAAGTTCAAATAGTTCTATCTGTTCAATTAAAGTAGTTCTTCTAAGGAACTAAATAATAAACACTCTAATTCCAGAAGATGGTAAAAATAAAATATTTAAAAATGTAAGAGATTTTTAACTTGGTCACAATCAGTATGGTTTTGTTATACATTAGAGTATATTTTTACCAGATAGTTCCTCTTTTATCCTATTTATTTATTTATTTATTTATTTTTTTATTTATTTTTTTGAGATGGCATTTTTGCTCTTGTTGCCCAGGCTAGAGTGCAATGGCACAATCTAGGCTCACTGCAACCTCCACCTCCTGGGTCAAGTGATTCTTCTGCCTCAGCCTCCCAAGTAGCTGGGATTACAGGCACGTGCCACCACACCCAGCTGACTTTTTGTATTTAGTAGAGATAGGGTTTCACTATGTTAGTCAGGCTGGTCTTGAACGCCTGACCTCAGGTGATCCACCCGCCTTGGCGTCCCAAAGTGCTGAGATTACAGGTATGAGCCACTGCACCTAGCCCTATTTAATTTTTTAGAACTCCCAACAGGTTAAGAGAGTGACTTCGTCGTAGAAAATACAAGGAAGAGAGAATCCAGGTAAGAATTTAGAGGATAAGAGTATTAAATTTTGTTTATATTATATAAGTTTTTAAGTTCTACTCTATTTCTTTATTTTGAATGAAGAACTTCAATTCCTAATTTTTACAGATGACCCAAAGTAACTCTATTAAAGGAAAAAGATATAGAAAGAAGTCAAAAGACTAAGATGTACTTAACATATATTGCTGTCACAATTCTCAGACAAAAAAGCATACCTCCCGGAAATTATAACTGATAGGGAAAGTCCTAATTAATAAGAATGAATGATAGCATTTTCATTACAATATTTAGTATTAGTAGAAATGATAATAAATAACAATCATAGCATACATTTATTTTGGTTAATAATTATTTTCCAACAATGTTCTCAGGTATCTACTTGGATGATTTAAGGCAATACTTTCATAGTTTTTTCTAAGTAAGAAAAACTAAGAAATCTAATTCTCTATAACATTTACAGCTATGTACGTCACACATAGGTTTTGAAGAAATATATCAGAGAATTCTGGGAAAAACTCTAGAAGGTGGTTTAAAGCACTCTCACAAAATAAAAGGCAAAGCACACATTTCAGCAAGAGGCATGAACACTTAAATGGAATATTATTTTTATATAGATTATTACACATATGAACCTGCCAACTAATTTGAAATTTTGGAAAGCCAAAACAGAAAACACAAAAAGAACAGAATTTGTAGGAATGTACTAGGAGCATGATTAACAACAGTAACTTTGTTTTTAAATGTCTAATCAGAGAAACAACAGAAATCATTCAAAAGGATGATGGATGTACTAATTACTCTGATTTGATCATTACACATTATATACATGTATTGAAATATCGCTCTGTACCCCATTAATATGTTCAATTATCATGTGTCAATTAAAATAATAATAAGAAATCACTCAAAGTGACTTGACTTGTTACTCTATTCTGTGAACACATCATCGAATTTATGATATATCTAACAGAGGGCAGTTTAAAAAGCACAGAAATGTCAAATGCGGGTGAAGTGAAAGGAAGAAACAAACTAGCAGTTTTACTAGGAAAAGAAACAGTATGCCCTGTTTAACATTAAGTATTTTCAAATACATGTAATACATACAACAACTAGAGCAGGTAGCCAAGCTTTTTTTTTTAAGTTACTGTATACAAAGTATGCAAACCACTGATCTTAGTGTTTTCTAAATGTTAAGTATAAATGGATATTAACATTCATGCAAAAATATTTGAAATTAAAAATATCTTACTAAATCAGCCCCTGCTTGAAGTAAAACATCTGCAACATCCGTATGTCCATTTTCACAAGCATAGGTTAAGGCTGTGTCTCCTGTTGCTGTTGTAGCATGCACATTAGCGCCTAGCAAACAAAAAAGCATACATTTACTTTGTGAACTGTAAAATTATATTAGATAGCCCAATTTTGCAATCTGGTGAAACTGAAGAATTCAAAATGTGAAAATATCAAAATGCATTTTAAGTATACTAGTTTTCCTTTAAATATGCTTTATAAAAATAATTTGAGTCATACCAAAAAGAACTAAACCAAATGATTTTAAAACACAGTAATTTGCCCTTACATCACTAGTAAGATACACCCAAAAGAATAAAAGAGCTGCCAAACCAAAAAATATTAAGCATTTTTCAGAAATCATATTGGTGGTACTTTTGGTTTGTGTTCAGAGACAGTTCTATGGATATTGTGGTATAAATCAAATGAGCAATTATTTCGTGAGAACAGAAATTTTGGGCATGGTTAAGGGAAAACACAGATATAAGTTTTTTTTTTTTTTGAGAGATAGTCTCACTCTGTCACTCAGGCTGGAGTGCAATGGCATAACGCAGCTGCAACCTCTGCCTTCTGGGTTCAGGCAAGTCTCATGGCTGAGCCTCTCAAGTAGGTGGGATCACAGGCACATGCCACCACGCTTGGCTAATTTTTGTATTTTTAGTAGAGATGGGGTTTCACCATATTGGCCAGGCTGGTCTTGAACTCCCAATCTTAGGTGAGATATAAGATTGTTGAACTTGAGTAAAAATCTTGTGGTTCTGGCCAGATATGGTGGCTCAAACCTGCAACCCTTGCACTTTGGGAGGCTGAGGCTGAGGCTGAGGCGGGCAGATCACTTGAGCCCAAGAGTATGAGACCAGCCTGGGCAATATGGTGAAACCCTGTCTCTACCAAAACAAACAAACAAACAAACAAACAAAAAATTAGCCAGGCATGATGGCACATGCCTGTAGTCCCAGCTACTTGGAAGGCTGAGATGGGAGAATTGCTTGAGCCAGGTAGGCGGAGGTTACAGTGAGCTCAGATCATGCCACTGCACTCCAGCCTGGGCAACAGAGCAAGACTCTGTCTCAAAAACGAAACAAAACAAAAAAAAAAAACGCTTGTGGTTCTGAATTGGAAGTACTGAGGTGGTCCCTTAGCATCCTTCGAAGGTGACCAATGAATTCCTGATATATTTAATCTATAAGAAAAATATATATTTCCCAGCCCTGATCAACTAAAGCCTAGAGACAATGGTTGTAGACTAAGCATAAATAGCATCTCTAGCTTAGATCGTGGTCTCTACCATTTACTACTAAATGAAATTAGGGCTTCTTAGAAAAATGACTGATCCCAAGGCTGGAGCAGGAACTGTATAAGACGAACCCAGAACACCTTGCCATATGAGAAAGCAAGGAAACTATCAGAGACTGCAATGTGGTCATGTCAAAACGATTTAGGAGCTAACCTTATTGATCAAAGATACTCAAACTGTCGCATCTTCCGACAATTTTTACATCAAAAAGAATAATGACCACGATGAAGTAAAGGCCATCTTATATATTCAAATCCAAAAGTTCAAAATGATGTTCAAATAAAAAACAAAAAAACAGGGCCAGGCACAGTGGCTTATGCCTGTAATCCCAGTGCTTTGGGAGGCCAAAGTGAGAGGACTGCTTGAGGCCAAGACTTCAAGATCAGCCTAGGCAACAAGCAAGACACCATCTCTACAAAAAATAAAAAAATAAATTAGCAGGGCATAGTGGTGCATGCCTGTAGTCCCAGCTACTTGGAAGGCTATGGCAAGAGGATCCCTTGAGCCCAGGAGTTCGAAGTTGCAGTGAGCCACAATCACACCACTACATTCCAGCCTGGGTAACAGAGCGTGACTCTGTCTCAAAACAAAACCAAACAAAAAAACACTTCACTGATCACCTTTGAAGGATGCTAAGGGACTACTTCATCACTTTGGAAACTGGCAGATAAAGGGGGAAAAAAAGACAAACATTTTCTTGCCATTCTTTTTTTTTGAGACGGAGTCTTGCTCTATCACCCAGACTGGAGTGCAGTGGCACAATCTCGGCTCACTGGAAGCTCTGCCTCCCAGGTTCATGCCATTCTCCTGCCTCAACCTCCTGAGTAGCTAGGACTACAGGTGCCCACCACCACGCCTGGCTAATTTTTTGTATGTTTTAGTAGACATGGGGTTTCACGGTGTTAGCCAGGATGGTCTCCATCTCCTGACGTCATGATCCGCCCGCGCTGGCCTCCCAAAGTGCTGGGATTACAGGCGTGAGCCACCACGCCCAGGCTTTCTTGCCATGCTTATATTGATTTCTACTTAATTTACAGGCAAATAGTTGAGGGGAAGTTTCTCTTTATAGATATTCAAGGAAGGAATAAACGAAGGAATAAAAGAACTTAAGAGTATCACCTCTTTGTAATCCCTAATGAATTAATGGATCTAAGCAATGCTCACCAATGGCTAATAATGTCTCAGAGAGACAACTATATACTTATTACCTCCTGAAGAAAGTATACACATACCACCTATGAAGTAGTCCCATTAAAAAACAACAACAACAAAAAAGAATCAAACCTGAATACAATCAAGTCTCTAGATCTAACTACTAATTTACAGAAGAGTTAAAGGATAGAAAAACAAGTTAAACAAAATAATAGCGATATCATCAGGAACATTCACACTCTGGGAAGCCTAATGGAAAAACATTCTATTTCTTCAACCAAAAATTGCAAGAAGAAAGATAAGAAAAATGAAATGTAGCCCATAGATTAAAAAAGGCTTAAGAGACATACTGATTAATAGTGATTGTATAAATCTTATTTGAATCCTAATTCAAACAAGTCACTAAACACATACATACAGATTTATAAAACTATCAGAGAAATATGAAAATGACTTGGATATTTGCTAAGAAACTCTTATTAAAATTTTTTAGGTAGGAAAATTATATTGTGGTTATTTTTTAAATTATCTTTTAAATACTGAATATTAACACTTTTATAAAAGTAACATTTTAAATAATTAATTTTCATATTTTAAAAATAAAAAGTTAAAAATGTTTCTTTTTTTTTTTTTTTTTTTTTTGAGACGCAGTCTCGCTCTGTCACCCAGGCTGGAGTGCAGTGGCCGGATCTCAGCTCACTGCAAGCTCCGCCTCCCGGGTTCACGCCATTCTCCTGCCTCAGCCTCCCGAGTAGCTGGGACTACAGGCGCCCGCCACCTCGCCCGGCTAGTTTTTTGTATTTTTTAGTAGAGACGGGGTTTCACCGTGTTAACCAGGATGGTCTCGATCTCCTGACCTCGTGATCCGCCCGTCTCGGCCTCCCAAAGTGCTGGGATTACAGGCTTGAGCCACCGCGCCCTGCCAAAAATGTTTCTTTTAAATAAAAATAATTTATAAGAATGGGGATATGGAGGAAGTACAGATGAAATAAGATTGGCCGTGAATTAGACATTCATGTTAAAACACTAACTAGGTGATGAATTCTTAGGATCTCAAATACTACAATCTCTATGTTTGAAAAAATGCCGTAACAAAAAAGTTGTTAAATTTGTTTTAATTGTGTAGGCCTTATTTGAGTTTTCTTTAGTGCCACACTGTAAGAAGCACTTCATGTAAATAAATTACACTTAAAACTGGGGGGGGAAAAAAACGCTTTTAGGTAGTGATCACATAAAAGTGATTCTCAAACCCTAAGATAGTTTCTATGAGCTACATACTTCAAATAAGCAAAAGGAGCTAGCTAAATCAATGGTAATGCAGTAGAAAAAACAATGTCAAGAGTTCTAAGTTTGAATGAACATTGGCTCTGTCCCTGTTAGCTTGGTTACCTTAAAGGGAGTTATATAACATCATTGTGCATCAGTTCCCTCATCTACAAGAATGTGTTTAACATTTCTCATTACACAGGAACCAGTGGCAAATAACAGAGATAACACAAAAGCTGAGCAAAATGTCTGATATTCAATAATTTCTTAATAAACATTTATTCCTTCTTTTAAAAACATGTTACAATAGCATGACTTTAGCTTAAGAGAGGGATGCGGGAAGAATGCACAAAGATAACCACTAGCAGAGAAAGATTCTTGAATAGGACACAGTTACTAAAAATGACAGGGGAAAAATGACTGAATACATACAATAACTAGAGTCATTAGCAGTATTTGATTCAGGAAAAAAGTCAGCTTTTATGGTTGGTTTGTCCAAACCATAAATCATCCAAACCATTCATAATCTGGTTAAAGGCCAGGTGTGGTAGTACACATCTGTAATCCCAGCACTTTGAGAGGCTGGGGCAGAAGGATTGCTTGAACCCAGGAGTTTGAGACCAGCCTCAGGAACATGGCAAAATAAAAAATACAAAAACTAGCCAGGCATAGTGGTATACACCTATAGTCCCAGCTACTTGGGAGGCTGAGGCTGAAGGATCACTTAAGCCCAGAAGGTTGAGGTTGCAGTGGAACATACTCACACCACTACACTCCAGCCTGGGTGACAAAGCACGACTCTGTCTCAAAAAAAAAAAAAAAAAAAAAATTCTGGTTTAATAAATTATTTCAATAATAATTCAAAAGAAAACTTGAGGTTCAGCTATATTAAAATTAATGTTAACAATGAAAGCAGGCCGGGCGCGGTGGCTCAAGCCTGTAATCCCAGCACTTTGGGAGGCCGAGACGGGCGGATCACGAGGTCAGGAGATCGAGACCATCCTGGCTAACACGGTGAAACCCCGTCTCTACTAAAAATACAAAAAACTAGCCGGGCGAGGTGGCGGGCGCCTGTAGTCCCAGCTACTCAGGAGGCTGAGGCAGGAGAATGGCGTAAACCTGGGAGGTGGAGCTTGCAGTGAGCTGAGATCCGGCCACTGCACTCCAACCTGGGCGACAGAGCGAGACTCCGTCTCAAAAAAAAAAAAAAAAAAAAAAAAAAAAAAAAAAAAAATGAAAGCCCAAAAGGATGAATAAAATTTTGCTAAATATTTTCTTTTACATATTAACTTTTCTATATATCAAATTTGTATCAAATAATGTATCAGACCTGGAAAAAAAGAAAAATCTGATATTATTTTCAAATAATATATTTACATCTGTTGGGACTAATTTTTTTTAGTATGTTATATAAAACTACAAATATTCTATGTAAAAGTACTTATTGCTTACCACAGCTTAACAATAAAGCACAAATATTTTTAAAATTAGTACTCTGCAAAAACAAATTAATTCCCACTTTTTTCAGATGACTTAGAAATGTCAAGAAATGAACAGACTTAAAGGTACCAAATTACACCCTCAATATGTCATCATCCTCACCTCTTCTTAACAGAGACTAGGAGAAACTAACATCTCCCTTCAACAAGCCACAAACAATTAGAGGGAGAAAGAAGGTGAATGAGATACCTTATGGTCACTACACAAACATTAATAACAGTATGAAATCTTTTTAAAAATGAGTTTTAGAGATTTAGGAGTCTAAGATCAATTAAATTATGGAGCTGTCTTTCAACTTTTATAGAAATGAAAAAGTTAACAGTTAATTGTTAAAGTTAACAAAGCAATATAAGTCTTTCTAAATGGTATTTTTAATTATTTAATTTTATTTTATTTTTAATTGACAAATAATAATTGTATATATTTATGGGGTACAATGTGATGTTATATGTATATGTTGTGGAATGATTAGCTCAAGCATGATTAACATATTCATCACCTCACATACTTGTGGTGAGAACATTTAAATCTCTTAGCAATTTTGAGATATACATTATTGTTAACTATAGTCACCTTGCTATGCAATATATCATTAAAACTTATTCCACCTATCTAAGTGAAACTTTGCACCCTTTGATCAACATTTCCCCTCTCCTTGTGTACCCTCCTCCCACCTTCATCCCCACACTCTGGTAACCACCATTCTGTTATCTACTATGAGCTCAATGTTTTTAGATTCCACATATAAATAAACTATTATTTGTATTTGTCTTTCTGTGCAATAAGGCATTTTAAAGCCACATACCAGAAGCCAGCAAATATTTAACCAATTCCAGGTGTCCCTCCTGAGATGCCTCCATCAGAGGTGTGGAGCAGCCAAGCTCTATATCAGCCCCTGCCTTAATAAGAAAGTCTGCAACTTCAGAAAATCCTCCACAGCAAGCCAAAGTAAGAGCAGTTTCTTGAGTTTCTTCTGTCTGGGCATTTATATTTGCTCCTAAGAAAGTATAAAAACAGATAAAACTAGTTGTAAGAGACTTACAATAAAGATATTATTTTTCTGAATTGTGATAATCATCTGTTTTCTCTGCTGTGGTTTCCTCCAGGGTGTTCAGAATTTATCATCAATGCAATATATATATATATATATGCATGCTAGTTGTAGTAAACTTCACCAGTACTAACACAAAACATCCAAAGAAAACTGATTTTTCTAAAAGAAGTAAAACTGCGGCCAGGCGAGGTGGCTCAAGCCTGTAGTCCCAGCACTTTGGGAGGCTGAGACGGGCGGATCACGAGGTCAGGAGATCCAGACCATCCTGGCTAACACGGTGAAACCCCGTCTCTACTAAAAAATACAAAAAACTAGCCCAGCGAGGTGGCGGGCGCCTGTAGTCCCAGCTACTCGGGAGGCTGAGGTAGGAGAATGGCGTAAACCCGGGAGGCGGAGCTTGCAGTGAGCTGAGATCCCGCCACTGCACTCCAGCCCTGCACTCCAGCCCGGGCGACCGAGGGAGATTCCATCTCAAAAAAAAAAAAAACAAAAACAAAAAAGTAAAATTGCTTTACCTTGTGCTAAAAGTAGTGCCACCATTTCTTCATGTCCTTCCCGGGCAGCTTCCATCAAGGGAGTGTATCCTTCATCATTAACTTCTTCAAGATTTGCTCCCCTTTCAATAAGTAGAGCTGCCAATTCAACATGTCCTCCACAGGCGGCTAGCGTCAATGGAGATTCAAATGAATCTGCAGGCATGTTCACTTGAGCACCACTATCCAAAAGCAAACGTGCCACCTCTACATGTCCATCCTACAGATTTTCAGATGTAAAGAAAGAAGATAAATTTTTTGTTTTGAGATTTTTTTAAGTGGGAGAGAAGAAAGCAAGAGATTGGGAAAAGATAGGAAGAAAAAAGACAAGATTAGAAGATTCAGCATAGACAGCCTATATAATATCATGCTCATCTGAGCCTTATCAAAAGTTCATCAATATTGTTTTTAAGTAATTTTCAAATTATTTTAACCAACTTTTGAGCAAGCCCAAAATTCTCCAAAAGAATGAGATTTGGTGACATAACAGTCACAAATCCAAATAATTGTAAATTTCCATTTTTTGAAGTTCAAAAAACTGTGAAATCTATAGTCAATGCTACCTCAAAATAACTAGGTTATACCACTGCCAGATCAAATATAGTCATACCCTCAAACTCAGGTGTCATATTCAAATGTAGAAACTGTATTACATCTATTTCAGAAACAAAAGTATGCCAAAAAATAACACAACAAATTATGTGAAGTCATTACCACTTGGGATTATGTCACCAACATAAATGTCTCTGGATTGATACTATCCTATATTTTTCCTAATCACAACACCTTGTTGCAATGAGGCAAAGATTTTGCAATGATGTAAAAATAAAGATACTCATTTGTAAAAATTTTTACCATGGCCTATCTGCATAGATAGTAAGGCAATTAACAATAAAATACTCTTATGGTGGGTATCAATTCTACCTATCACCATAAATAGCCTTCTTTAATTTCAAAATTTTAATGGCAAAATTTATGTAGGTCTTAAAGCTTGTTGTGACACATAAAGTCAGAGACTATATTGTACTATATTTCAAAAATGACCATAATGTTGCTAATGAAAAATAAATACTGAGTAGAAAAATAAGGTTTAGGCTGGGCATGGTGGCTCACGCCTGTAATCCCAGCACTTTGGGAGGCCGAGGCGGGTGGATCACCTGAGGTCGGGAATGTGAGACCAGTCTGACTAACATGGAGAAACCCTGTCTCTATTAAAAATAAAAAATTAGCCGGGTGTGGTGGTACATGCCTGTAATCCCAGCTACTCGGGAGGCCAAAACAGAGAATCACTTGAACTCAGGAGGCGGAGGTTGTGGTGAGTCCAGATAGCACCACTGCACTCCAGCCTGGGCAACAAGAGCAAAACTCCGTCTCAAAAAAAAAAAAAAAAGAAAAAAAGAAAAAGAAAGAAAAAGAAAAATAAGGTTTAGTAGTTCTTTTATTAAAGAAATAAGGCTGGGTATGGTGGCTCACACCTAGCTTGAGCCCAGATGTGCGAGACCACCCTGGGCAACAGGGTGAAACCATGTTCCTACAAAAAATACAAAAATCAGCCAAGCATAGTGGTATGCGCCGGTAGTCCCTGCTACTTGGGAGGCTGAGGCAGGAGGACTACTCGAGCATAGGAGGCAGAGGTTGCAGTGAGCCAAGATCACGCCACCGCACTCTAGCCTGAATGACAGAGACCCTGTCTCAAAAACAAAAAAGAATTAAATAAAGAAACCTTAGGCCGGGCGCGGTGGCTCAAGCCTGTAATCCCAGCACTTTGGGAGGCCGAGACCATCCTGGCTAACACGGTGAAACCCCGTCTCTACTAAAAAAAATACAAAAAACTAGCCGGGCGAGGTGGTGGGCGCCTGTAGTCCCAGCTACTCCGGAGGCTGAGGCAGGAGAATGGCGTAAACCCGGGAGGCGGAGCTTGCAGTGAGCTGAGATCCGGCCACTGCACTCCAGCCTGGGCGACAAAGCGAGACTCCGTCTCAGAAAGAAAGAAATAAATAAATAAATAAATAAATAAATAAATAAACCTTGATTGTTAAATTCAATATCCATCAAGACTTTTATTATACTTAACTAAATGACTAGCCCAGCCTTAACCACTTTTGATATAATGCCAAAAACAGATGACTTCACATTAAAATTTTAGTTTTACTAATACTTCAAATACATGTAAAATAAAATATTTTAACCAAATTACTATACTGAGTTATCTGGTAGTTGAAATGCATTTCTAATTGAAAAGAAAATAAGGATTTATAAATGTCTACAGATCAAGGAACTGCTATTGTGCCTATCTCCTCTAAGCTCTCAATAAATTATTTTACTTGAATTTACTTGATTTTTTTTTTTTTTTTTTTGAGACAGAGTCTCACTCTGTCACCCAGGTTGGAGTGCAGTGGTGTGATCTCAGCTCACTGCAACCTCCACCTCTCAGGTTCAAGTGATTCTTGTGTCTCAGCCTCCTAAATAGCTGGAATTACAGGTGCACACTACCACGCCTGGCTAATTTTTGTATTTTTAGTAGAGATGGGGTTTCACCATGTTGGCCAGGCTGGTCTTGAAGTCCTGGCTTCAAGTGATCCATCCGCCTCACCCTCTCAAAGTGCTAGGAATACAGGCATGAGCCACCACATCCAGCCAAATTTTTGAATATTTTTTTGATAGATTCTGCTAACATATATTGTGTACATATATTAAGAGGGGAATTGTAAAAAATAAATAAATAAATAAAACTTTTTTCTTAAAGTCTAGGCAACATAGTGAGACGCTATCTCTACAAAAAATGTAAAAGTTAGCTGGGCATGGTGACGTGCCCCTCTAGTCTCAGGTACTTGGGAAGCTGAGGCGAGAGGACTGCTTGAGTACAGGAGGTACAGGCTGTAATGAGCCATGACGGTGCCACTGCACTCTAGCCTGGGCAACAGAGTGAAAGACTGGCTTCAAAAAAAAGAGAGACAGAGGGAGAGACCAACAGAAAAACCACCCAATCAACCCATAGAATCATATGATACATGAAATAGTGTAAGATACAGGTGGGAGGCTTGGAAAGCTGAGGCATGAGAATCACTTGAACCTACTTGGAAGGCTGAGGCACGAGAATCACTTGAACCTGGGAGGCAGGTTGCAGTGAGCTAAGATTACACCATTGCACTCCAACCTGAGCAACAGAGCAAGACTCTGTCTCAAAAAAAAAAAAAAAAAAAGATAGAGGTAATATGTGGCTGCTGCATTAAGCCATTGTGTTTTAAGTGATTTGTTAAACAGCAATAGTCAACAAAATAGAAATTAACATGTGTAATGATGAGCTTATTTAATCACATCTGAAAAACGCATTTGTACTTCCAGGTAATTTTCTTGCCATTAAATCTGTCTTAAATACTTATCAGAATGCTTTGAGTTTCTTTGTATTTGCATTCTCTTTTAGATATGCATATATGCATGATATATGTATGTGCTTACAGAAGTAGAAAAAGGATTTCTAGATTGACAGCATTAAAGGTGATTATTCTCTGTGACACAGAGAATTGTGTATTAAAAATATGATTCTCGATTATCCTTTAAAAAACAGAGTTAAATGTTTTATAGGCTATCCATACAGTTTGAGTCAATATATTTTGAGGTCAATTTGCTATTTAAGATTTTAATATGAAACTGTAAAAACACTAGAACTATGTCTACTATCTCCAGAATTAGAGTTTTATCAATAATATCCCTAAGGTCAAATACTTTGTTATATTCCAAAAGCATTCCAAAAGCAGAGCCATTCAAGCATTAAGTGTGTTTAATTTAGCATCAAGAAATTATATAAACCCAACACCAATTAATAACTTTTTTTTTTTTTTTTTTGAGACGGAGTCTCGCTCTGCCGCCCAGGCTGGAGTGCAGCAGCACAATCTCTGCTCACTACAACCTTCATCTCTCGGGTTCAAGCAATACTCCTGCCTCAGCCTCCCGAGTAGTCAGGACTACAGGCGCCTGCCCCATGCCTGGCTAATTTTTGTAGTTTTAGTAGAGATGGGGTTTCACCATATTGGCCAGACTGGTCTCGAACTCCTGACCATGTGATCTGCCTGACTCGGCCTCCCAAAGTGCTGCGATTACAGGCGTGAGCCACCGCACTCGGCAATTAGTAACTCTTCTTTTTTTTTTTTTTTTTTTTGAGACGGAGTCTCGCTCTGTCGCCCAGGCTGGTGTGCAGTGGCCGGATCTCAGCTCACTGCAAGCTCCGCCTCCCGGGTTCACGCCATTCTCCTACCTCGGCCTCCCGAGTAGCTGGGACTACAGGCGCCCACCACCTCGGCCGGCTAGTTTTTGTATTTTTTAGTAGAGACGGGGTTTCACCGTGTTAGCCAGGATGGTCTCCTGACCTTGTGATCCGCCCGTCTCGGCCTCCCAAAGTGCTGGGATTACAGGCTTGAGCCACCGCGCCCGGCCCAATTAATAACTCTTAAAGGCTTAAACACGACCTTTTCTTCCCATAAAATCTCAAGTGACTATAATTTAAAATTACCATGCAGGCCTCCATCAAGGCAGTGTGCATCTCATCTGTTTTGTGCTCTTGATCTGCACCAGCTTCAAGCAGAAAGCGAACCATATCCAAATGGCCTTGAAAAACGGAACAAAAATTTTAAAAGAACTATCAGTTTAATATTTAAATATTAATGTATGGAATCTTTTTCTTCAGATGTCTATACAGGAATTTGAGAACTTATTTTGCATTCAATAAATAAATCAGTAACAGTTTTACAAAGCCCATTCAAAGCAATATATAGGCTTTTTTCATGGTCTTATTATCTAGGCTTTAAAGACTGAATTAGTCCAAGGCACATAATTCAAGTTAAGTAAAGCAATAATGCTTTTACCTTGGTTGAATATACATAAATTATTTATCTAATCAAAATATTGAGATCAAATAGAAAGCCAAGTAAAGTATCTTTGGATCATATATTCCAGAAAAACAGCTTTAAAATAACCATAAACCCACTGTAGCAATAAGCAGGCACAGAAAACTCCATTTAAAATAATTCCAATCCTCTTGATACAGTGAATATATAAAAAGCCTTGATAGTCAATAAGAAAATGACAAACACTCCAGAAGAATGGGTGACGGATATGAAATGATAATTCAGCAAAGAAATGCAGGTGAATATTAAACCGATGAAAATAATATTAAACCTTCCTATTAAAGAAATGCAAATTAAAACAAGACACCATTTTTTTACTATCAAAATGGCAAATATTAAAAAGAATGATAATACCCAGTGTTGGTGAGGGTGTAGGGTGGGGCAAAGGGCACTCTCTTTTTTTTTTTTTTGAGACGGAGTCTCACTCTGTCGCCCAGGCTGGAGTGCAGTGGCGCAATCTCGGCTCACTGCAAGCTCCGCCTCCCGGGTTCACGCCATTCTCCTGCCTCAGCCTCCTGAGTAGCTGGGACTACAGGCGCCTGCCACTGCGCCCTGCTAATTTTTTCTATTTTTAGTAGAGACGGGGTTTCACCATGGTCTCGATCTCCTGACCTTGTGATCCGCCCACCTCAGCCTCCCAAAGTGCTGGGATTACAGGCGTGAGCCACTGCGCCCGACCAGGGCACACTCAAACATTGTCGGAGGGAGTATAAATTGCTTGAACCTTTCTAGAAGGCAATTTGGCAATATGTAGCAAAACCCTTAAAAATATCCATACCCTTTGACCCAGAAATTCCACTTCCAGGAATTTATCCTAAGGAAATAATCAGAGATTACACAAAAATGTCTGCACAAGGATGTTATCAGTATTTTTAATAATAGTGAAAACCTGGGAACAATTTAAGTGTCCAAAAATAGGCAATTATGGTACATCTATTTGATGTATTTGGCAGACTGCTAGTTCCCTATCTAATCTCCATTCTCTTATTCTTTCTCACTTTTAGAAACGAGGTCTCTGTTGCCCAGGCTATAGTGCAGTGGTATGATCATAGCTCACTGCAGCCTTGAACTCCAAAGCTTAAGGGATCCGTCCACCTCAGCTGCCCGAGTAGCTAGGACTGATCTAGGCCTCAAGAGATCCTCCTGCCTCAGTCTCCCAAAGTGCTGGGATTATAGGTGTGAGCTACTGCACCCAGCGTTCTCTTATTCTTTTTTAGTAACAGAACTCCAATTTCATCTGGGGAGCAACATACCTGACTAGAAGACTATATTTCTCTGCCCCTCTTGCAGCTATGTGTAGCCAATGAGATGTAAGTGGTAGTTATAAGGCTGCACACCTAGGAATACTCTTTAAAGGGAGTTACTAAATTGAGAGGCACTCCTTATTTTGCCCTTAACGTCTTTCCTAGAATGTGAACTGCTGGGGTCCGGTCCTAGCTATCATCTTGGTTTATAGGTTTATTGTAACCATGAGGATACAAACCACATACTAGGATAGTAGAGCAGAAAAATAGAATTATGAGCTCTTGATGACAATAGAACTGCCATACTAGCCCTAAATGGCTTACCCTTGGATTTCTCTTTCGCTCAAATCATTAATTTAGATTTTGTGACATATGCAACCAATTTTAATCCTGAATGAAATAGTGAAATAGTATATAACCATCAAAAGTTACATTGTAAGAATATCTATTGAGCCCAGGCATGGTGGCTTACACCTGTAATCCTAACATTTTGGGAGTCTGAGGTAGGAAGATCACTTGAGGCCTGGAGGTTGAGACCAGCCTGGGCAACATAGTGAGACTTCCATCTCTACAAAAAAATAAAAATAAAATTAGCTGGGTATGGTGGTGTGAGTCTGTAATCCTAGCTATTCAGGAGGCTGAGGCAGGAGGATAGCTAGAACCCAGGAGTTTGAGGCTGCAGTGAGTTATGACAGTGACACTGCACTCCATCCTGTGTGATAGAGGAAAACTCTGTCTCTATAAATAATAAAAAATAAGCCAGGCATGGTGGTTCACGCCTATAACCCTGGCACTTTAGGAGGCCAAGGCAGGTGGATCATTTGAGGCCAGGAGACCAGACTGACCAATATGATGAAACCCTGTCTCTACTAAAAATACAAAAATTAGCCAGACATGGTGGCATGCACCTGTAATACCAGCTACTCGGGAGGCTGAGATAGAAGAATCACTTGAACCCAGGAGGTGGAAGTTGCAGTGAGCCAAGATCGCGCCATTGCACTCCAGCCTGGGCAACAAGAGTCAAACTCCGTCTCAAAAAAATAATAATAATAAATGAAAAATAAAAAATAAAGAATATTTATTGAGATGAAAAATGTCCATGATATAGTGCTAAATAAAATAAGTAGATTATAAAACTGTTAGCGTATAACTGTTTTGTTTAAAATATATATATATGTTTGTTTATAAACATACTTAAAAACAAATTGGAAATGTATACACTAAAGTATTGTTTACATGCTTTTTTATCTTTAGATGGTAGCATCACATGTCATTTTAAAATTTATTTTCTTTAGCTGGGTGTGGTGGCTCACGGCTGTAATCCCAGCACTTTGGGAGGCTAAGGCAGGAAGATTACTGTTCAAGACCAGCCTGGCCAACATAGTGAAACTCTGTCTCTACTAAAAATACAAAAATTAGCCAGGTATGGTGGTGCATGCCTGTAGTCCCAGCTACTTGGGAGGCCGAGGCACAAGAATCACTTGAGTCCGGGAGGCAGAGGCTGCAGTGGGCTGAGATCGCGCCACTGCACTCCAGCTTGGGTAACAGAGCGACATTCTGTCTCAAAAAAAAAAAAATTTCTTTTCTTTGTGTTACTCTGTGTTTTCCAGGTTTTCAGTATTGTGTGTATTATTACTTTGGCATGTACTTTTTTTTTTTTTTTTTTTTTTTTGAGACGGAGTCTCGCTCTGTCGCCCAGGCTGGAGTGCAGTGGCCAGATCTCAGCTCACTGCAAGCTCCGCCTCCCAGGTTTACACCATTCTCCTGCCTCAGCCTCCTGAGTAGCCAGGACTACAGGCACCCACCACCGCGCCCGGCTAGTTTTTCGTATTTTTTAGTAGAGACAGGGTTTCACCATGTTAGCCAGGAGAGTCTCGATCTCCTGACCTCGTGATCTGCCCATCTTGGCCTCCCAAAGTGCAGGGATTACAGGCTTGAGCCACCGCGCCCGGCCGGCATGTACTATTTTTTAAATAAACATGGAAAAATCATATAAAATAAAACTTAGCAAATAATGGAAACCCTCTAAGCTAAGTAGTAATATGAATTAAAATAATAAACATACACTAGAAAACTATATTATAGGCGATACAGACTAAAATAGATCTTCTATATAATTTCTTATAAACTAGATAATTTTATAGCACAGGGAAAACAAGCAACATAAAGTAACTCAAATACTCAATACTCAAATAATCAAAGTGGTTATGAAAAACATTATAAATATTCATACATATATTAAGTACCTTTGTAGCATGCAAGTGTAAGAGCACTTTCTTTGAATTCATTAGAATGAGTGTTGATGCCTGCACCATGATCTAAAAGAACTCTTGCAACTTCCACATGACCTGCACTGGCTGCTTCCATTAAGGGAGTATGTCCATTTTCATTATGATCTTCTATATTTGCACCTTCATTAAGGAGCACTTTAACAATGTCAACAAATCCTCCAGCACAGGCATAAGTTAGTGCGGTGTTTCCTAAAAAGAAGAAAAAGAAATATAATACATGAGCAGAATACATATTTAAAAAATAAAAATAAATAAAAGATTTTAAAAGACATAATAAAAAGAAATATAAAATTATGACAGAACAGATACAATTATGATTATGCTAATACTCTACGTATACCTCTTCAATTCCCTTACACAAATCACTACAACTACTATCTCAACTTTTTTTCATTATCATTGGTTAGAAGCATCACTTTAATTTTTTTTTTTTTTTTTTGAGATAGTGTCTCGTTCTGTTGCCCAGGCTGGAGTGCAATGGCATGATCTTGGCTCTCTGCAACCTCCGCTTCCCAGCTTCAAGTGATTCTCCTGCCTCAGCCTCCCAAGTAGCTGGGATTACAGGTGCCCACCACCATGCCCCACTAATTTTTATATTTTTAGTAGAGATAGGGTTTCACCATGTTGGCAGGCTGGTCTCAAATTCCTGACATCAGGCAATCCACCTGCCTCAGCCTCCCAAAGTGCTGGGATTACAGGCATAATCTGCCAATTATGCCAATTACACTGTGCCCGGCCAATTTTCTTACTAATTAAATGATTTTCTGGCCAGGTACGATGGCTCACACCTGTAATCCCAGCACTTTGGGAGGCCAAGGTGGAAGGATTGCTTGAACCCAGGGAGTCTGAGACCAGCCTGAGCAACACAGTATCTATACTAAAAAAAACTGAGCCAGGCATGGTGGCATACCCCTGTAGTCCCTGCTACTCTAGAGGCAGGTGGTGGGAGGATCACTTGAGCCCAATACAAAGACTTTCCGGAAAGCCCAGTACAAACGACTATATATTATAAAGATCTGGACAATATAAAATATCCAGAAAAGTAAATCTGTAGAGACAGAAAGTAGATTAATAGTTGTCTGAATAATTGAGGTGACTCCAAATGGGCATAGAGATCTTTCTGTGGTGATGGGAATATTCTACAATTAGATTGTACTGATGATTGTACAACTATAAATTTACTAAAAATCATTATTGTATACTTAAATCAAGTGAATTTTATGCTATATGAATTATATCTCAAAAAACTGGAATTTTTTGTTTTTTAAAAAAGCATCAGCAGCTACATTTGGACTGGGCCTCAAAAGTTAAGTAGGATTCCTAAAGGCAGAAAGGACATCTGGCATCAAACAAAATGCATTAAGTAAAAGCAGGTGACTAGAATAGTGACCACATCCCCTCAGAGAGCTGCAATACAGAGCTATGGTTTATCACCCCTGGTCTCTCCTGAGACTGACTGCTTTGCAGTACAGAAGGAAGACTCCTGAGAACCTGTATTTTTAACCAGCTCTCTTAAGCGATTCTGACATGCAGGCAGTAGGTGCAACCTACTGAACAAAATGAATGAACTAATTAAAATATGTTCATTGACTAGAAATTATTGGTGAGAAGATGATGCAATTTCCTTCCAGAAATTTCTATTTTCCCAATGAAGTATGAAGTATGAGTTAAGGCAATCAGTGGAAGTGAGGAGGGGTATGTGTGGGATTTGAGAAGAACGTCTTAAATGGCCACATGGAGAGTGTACGGAGCAGCCCATCAAAGAACATGTGCTTACTGCATTGTATATAATAATCCCTTCCTTCTACATAGTGTATCTATTTCACCTAAGGAAAAAAAAAAAAAAGACAGGGGGACTTCATCTCAGTCAAGCCCTTTTCTCTCTCAAAATGTTCACCTACTTTTTAAAAATAAAGGTACTGATAACAATATGGTGGTTTTCAAAATGTCTTCCAAAGAACTTTAGAATCCCCCGCTTCCAAAAAGTTCCTCAGCACAGAAGATGGGGAGACCTAGGTTCCAGAAATTAAAGCCCCCAACTATCTCTACTTTAGATCAACTTCTCTTTTATCTGTGTAATATTATATCTGTGCTTCCATAAACTGTTTGGCTTGAAGTTAGCGTTATTTGACAGAAAACAACCTTAAAAACAACTGAATTTGATGATCACCAAGAATCCTCAAGGAGAAATTTAAAACTTCCTTGATGGCGGCATCCTCTTTTTAGAGTATTTTTCAAAGGAGTGTGTATATAGCATAATACTGTTAACCAGAACAAAGCAATTTATTTTATCATCTTAATTTAACATATTTTGCTGTTGTTCACAACCAGTTAATGCCCTCTGCCCCTAAAATTGGTGGTATATCAATTTAAGGAAATATTATGTAACCTTTAAAAAAGTTTGTTAAAAAGTTAATAAAATAGGCTTGGCACAGTGGCTCATGCCTGTAATTCCAGCACTTTGGGAGGCCGAGGTAGGCGGATCACGAGATCAGGAGATCAAGACCATCCTGGCTAACATGGTGAAACCCCGTCTCTACTAAAAATACAAAAAAATTAGCCAGGTGTAGTGGCGGGCGCCTGTAGTCCCAGCTACTAGGGAGGCCGAGGCAGGAGAATGGCATGAACCCGGGAGGCGGAGCTTGCAGTGAGCCAAGATTGCGCCACTGCACTCCAGCCTGGGCAACAGTGCAAGACTCCAAAAAAAAAAAAAAAGTTAATAAAATAGAAAATAAGTGAAGTCAAACAAAATTGCACATAGGGTATAATTTCAACTACATAATTTTATACATCAAAAATACTGGAAGGAACTAAACTAATATAGTAATAGCAGTGACTTCTGTGCCACAGAGTTTATGGGAGCGTTATCTTTTATTCTTCCTACTTCTCTGCATTTCTCAAATGTTCTTATAGTTAGCAT
The DNA here is from genome assembly GCF_043159975.1 of Macaca nemestrina. Taxonomy (NCBI): domain Eukaryota; kingdom Metazoa; phylum Chordata; class Mammalia; order Primates; family Cercopithecidae; genus Macaca; species Macaca nemestrina. The sequence continues at coordinate 39,992,987 of NC_092130.1, forward strand.
ATATTATTTTCATAATCAGATAAAAAATTAAGTAAATCAATCTGGTGGTTCACCAACATGCTCTAAAATTAACTGTTTTCTTTTATGTAAATGTAAGAGATATTTTCTGTATTTAATTAATACAGGGAGCCACTTTCAAAGGTTCCAACTATAGTATGCACAAAGCTGCTCAGTTCAAATGAATGATGGGCGAGGGATTTAGGTGGCACACTCCTATGAGACAATTGACTATCTAAGGTGAAACAGTTTCATCCCGAAAACATCCCCCTCTCCTTCCCCCATGCGTGGAAAAATTGTCTTCCAATTGTCTCTGGTGTCAAAAAGGTTGGGGACTCTTGCTATACAAGAATATCTCAGCCAGGCTTGGTGGCTCACGTCTGTAATCCCAGCACTTTGGGAGGCCGAGGTGGGCAGATCACATGAGATCAGGAATTTAAGACCAGCCTGGCCAACATGGTGAAACCCCGTCTCTACTAAAAAAGTACAAAAAATTAGCCAGGAGTAGAGGTACGTGCCTGCAATCCCAGCTACCTGAGAAGCTAAGGTGGGAGAATCTCTTGAACCCGGGAGGCGGAGGTTGCAGTTAGCCGAGATCGTGCTACTGCACTCCAGCCTGGGTGACAGAGTGAGACTCAAAAATAAATAAATAAATAAATAAATAAATAAATAAATAAATTTAAAAATCTTATTAGTAAATGTATTCCACAAACTCAACATGTAAAACCCTATAGGGTAAACACTCAGGTTTATCTATAATCTAAAGGGTTTTGTATTGAAGATAAAGAATTATAAGAAATACAGTTTATAAATTTTGCCTCCATATATATTACATACATAAGGTACGTGACATGTTGTTGTAAGACACATACATAATAAAATGGTTACTATAGAACAAATTGGCCAGGCGCAGTGGCTCAAGCCTGTAATCCCAGCACTTTGGGAGGCCAAGACGGGTGGATCACGAGGTCAGGAGATCGAGACCATCCTGGTTAACACGGTGAAACCCTGTCTCTACTAAAAAAAATACAAAAAACTAGCCGGGTGAGTTGGCGGGCGCCTGTAGTCCCAGCTACTCGGGAGGCTGAGGCAGGAGAATGGCCTAAACCCAGGAGGCGGAGCTTGCAGTGAGCTGAGATCCGGCTACTGCACTCCAGCCTGGGCGACAGAGCGAGACACCGTCTCAAAAAAAAAAAAAAAAAAAAAGAACAAATTAACATTTTTCTCACATAGTTACCCAATTTTACCCCCTGTGGCAAGAGCAACATAATCTACTCATTTAGCAAAAAATCCTGAATATAATACACTATTATTAATTATAGTCCTCATGTTGTACAGACTTTTTGACTTGTTCATTCCACATATTTGCTACTTTGTATCCTTTTACCTACTTCTCCCATTTCTTCTCCCCTTTCTTCTCCCCACCCCTGACTTGGTAAACAATGTCTTATCTCTATATATTTAACTCTTTTCGTAAATTTTCAATATTCCACATGTAAATGAGATCATGCATACATATGTTCATAAGAATGTGGGGGAAAAAAAGTGAGATCATGCAATACTTTTCTTTCTGTGTCTGGCTTATTTCACTTAGCATAATGTCCTTCAAGTCCATCCATGCTGTGGCAAATGGCAGGATCTCCTCCTTTTTTTAAGTCTGAATAATATTCCATTATGTTCATACCACAAAAACCCAATCTTGACTAAAGGGGAATCTAAGTGTGTTTTTAAAGACTTTTGAGGATATCAAATTACTTTGTGTTTTACTCAAAGATTCTACATAAGGGCTAAGATTTTTCTGTAGGTTTATACTGGTTTTCCTCAGAAATCTAATTTTTCTCTCTCTCAGGTAACAATTATGTCGATTTTTTCTCCCAATTAAGACATCATTTTCTACATACCTGTTGCAGACTGGGAGTTGACATCAGCATCATGAAGAAGTAATAATTTCACAATATCTAAGTAACCTCCACTGGAAGCTGCCATCAGGGGAGTTATGTCTCCTTTATTCCCTCGATCTTCAACATTAGCATGCATAGCAAGCAATACCTTTAAAACACATATACACACAGAGAAATTGTTAATTCTTACTATTCAATAGTATTTCTAGAGAATATACTGAATCTCTGAAGATATTCTAGAATAGGGGTGAGGAAAAATCAATATGACCTTTTGAAAAAATTATGCCAATTTTCACTGCTCAACATGCCAGGTTACATGCTGTATTTTACAATATCATTACATATTAATATTTAAATAAAGTACACAATCATATTAGCCATCCTATTATAAAATGTGATGGTTCTTGTCAAAGAATGTTATGCTTGAGGTTATCTAGCTAAAGAACACTATACTCAACTATACTCACAAGACAGAAACTGGTAAAAACATGGTTAATTCCCAGTACTGTTCTAACATAGAAGGAAAAAAAATTAAAAGAATTGGGGTAACCTGAATGTGATGAAAATAATGACTACTTTCCATTATAGTTGTATAGTTGTATATTATTTCTTTTTTTTTTTTTTTTGAGACGGAGTCTCACGCTGTTGCCCAGGCTGGAGTGCAGTGGCGCGATCTTGGCTCACTGCAAGCTCCGCCTCCCGGGTTCCTGCCATTCTCCTGCCTCAGCCTCCTGAGTAGCTGGGACTACAGGCGCCCGCCACCGCGCCCGGCTAATTTTTTTGTATTTTTTAGTAGAGACGGGGTTTCACTGTGGTCTCGATCTCCTGACCTTGTGATCCGCCCGCCTCGGCCTCCCAAAGTGCTGGGATTACAGGCTTGAGCCACCGCGCCCGGCCAGTTGTATATTATTTCAAAGGACAAATTTAAAATTATTATTATATCTATTTGTTTCTTAATCATTAGGATTAGCTTTGAGTAAGTGGCAGAAAAACGGACCATTCTCAGTTGCATGTACAGGCAACAAAATAAACTGTGTATCTGTTTCTACTTTACCTATTACCAAAAAGGGAAGAGGGATGGGGGAAGAGAAGACTCTGGCCTCTAATTATAATCTATCTTATAAGTGACAAAAATAAATAAAACATCAAAACCCTTCCACAATTTTAATCACTAAATATTATTTCTGCTTACTTGTGCTAATTCATAATACCCTGCTGAACAAGCCAAACACAGCAGGCTTTCTCCTTCTTCTGTATGTTCATTTACACTTCTGCCTTCATCTAGCAATTTACGAACAGCATTAACATCCCCATCTGAACAAGCTTCTGCTAGACTGCGACTGGAAACAAAACCATTCAACAATTAACTGAAACAAAAAGACTCAGGGGTCCTATGATAAATTATATTAAATATAAACAATCACACAAAGAAAAATGTTAATATAGTAAGAGAAAAAAATTATATGAACATATTACTTGCTGAGCATCTTGTTTGGAACTTCAATTATTCATGTTTATCAACCAAGCCAGAAAGCCAGTGAGTGAATTTGAAATCAGCTGTCATTTTTATCTTTTAAAATCTCCTAACATATTATAACAAATTTTAAATAAAGTTTTTTAAAGCATTAGACCAAGCATGTCCAACCCATGGCCCAGGACAGCTTTGAAAGCAACCCAACACAAATTTGTAAACTTTCTTTAAACATTATGAAAATTTTTTGCAATTTTTTTTTTCTTTTCGCTCATCAGCTATCATTAGTGTTTGTATTTTGTTTTGTTTTGTTTTTGAGACAGAGTCTCACTCTGTTGACCAGGATAGAATGCAGTGGCACAATCTTGGCTCACTGCAACCTCCACCTCCCAGGTTCAAGTGATTCTTGTGTCTTAGCCTCTCAAGTAGCTGGGATTACAGATGTGTGCCACCATACCTGGCTAATTTTTGTATTTTTAGGAGAGATGAGTTTTCACCATGTCCAGGCTGGTTTTGAACTCCTGGCTTCAAGTGATCCACCCACCTTAGCCTCCCAAAGTGCCTGGTTACAGACATGAGCCACCAAGCCCAGCCTCTAGTAGTTGTATTTTATGTGTGGCCCAAGACAATTCTTCTTCTTCCAATGTAGCCCAGGGAACCCAAAATTTGGACACCCCTGTATTAGATGCACAAGTTTTTAAACTCTACTTATATAACGATTCCCAAAGATATTTTGGGATATAATCCTATGGCTGAAATTTTTACTTAGTAACAGTGAAGGCGAACACCTAAGAAAACTATTTTACCACAGAATGACTAACTAGACCACTGAGTCTCAAACTTTAATGTGTACGAGTTACTCCTATTTCTTGTTAAAATGCAGATTCTGATTCAGTAGACATGGAGTAGGGTCTGGGATTCTGCATTTCTCACAAGCTCTGAGGTGATGCTGATACTGCTAGCCCATGGACCATATTTGAGTAGCAAGCAACTAGACTACTGCATTAGTAACTCATTTCATGTATTAGTACTCAAGCAATCAGTTTAGAGTTTACTATAATAACTTTTAGAATAAGTAACTTCCTTATAACTGGAAAACAGATCTTATTCAGTTTGGATTTCTCATAGATTCTAGTGTAATACATTCCACAAGAATGCTCAATGAATAAGAGCTCAATGAAGAAACAAAAATATCCATTTTTATAGCTACATAATACATATACATTTATATATCCACGTAAAATGTAATATCCATCCAGCTAAATAAAGTTTATAAGTTCCACCAAAAGATATATTCAACCAAAATTCGCTACTTTCCCAAAATCTACTCAAGAAAATGTCTAATTCCCAAAAGTCATTAAACACATACGTGTCCACTTGTCCTGCATTGTGGCTGTTTTCTGCTTTCATCCGTGTCAGTGCAGCAGCAGCTTCATCCAGTGCACAACTAACTGAGGATGTCAGTCTCCGGAGTACTTCAGGATCTGCAAAAGCTTTACCATCAGCAGTTGACAATTTTCCAATTCCTTCAGTGTGCATCAATCAATCAGGTAGTGCAGGAAAAAAAAAAAAAGTATAAAAGTGCAAATTGTAATTACATTTCTAAACACTATTATCTAGGAAAAAGAAATGGTATAGAATCCATAGGTTAGGGTGACAGAAGATAAGGTTCATCATTTCAATTCTGCCACTAATGTCAAAAGGCCATGGCATAACCACCTATGTTTTAGTCTTTCTACCTTTACAATGCACATATTAATTTGTCCTCTACCTAATCCATATGTAACTTCACATGATGCTAACTGTATCAAATAAATGAGATTTCTCTCAAAATACATAGTCACACCATAAGATCTCTAGTACAGAATATCTGATTGTACTATTTTCAGTAGTATCTTCAGAGGGGGGATAGTCTCTAATATTATAACAAACAATTCAATTGTTTCTTCGTTTGGTCACAACCATCTTCCGGGGCCACATTTTAAATTAAATTCATTCTTACAAATAAAATTAAAATTAAAAAATTATATACACAACACTCAATGAATTTATATCACCATTTATAAAGAGCTACCACACAATTTACTAATAATATAAAATGAATGCAAACTAAAATGGTGATGTATTTTTCATTTATGAAACTGACAAAACAATGTCTGAGGTGTGAGGCCCTCTCAAAAACTGTTGATTTTTCAGTGAATAAAGAAATAAATACAGGCACAAACCTGAGGGACTAATTTAATAATGGTTGTCAAATTTTCATTTTACTTATTTATTTTTTGAGACGGAGTCTTGCTCTGTCACCCAGACTGAAGTGCAGTGACACGATCCCGGCTCACTGCAACCTCCGCCTCCTGGGTTCAAGCGATTCTCCTGCCTCGGTCTCTCGAGTAGCTGGGATTACAGGTGTGTGCCCCCACAGCCAGTTAATTTTTGTGTTTTTTAAGTAAAGACGAGGTTTTACCATGTTGGCCAGGCTGGTCTCAAACTCCTGACCTCAAGTGACCCGCCTGCCTCAGCCTCCCAAAGTGCTGGGATTACAGGCATGAGCCATGGCGCCCAGTCAGCTGCCAAAATTTTAAATGTAAATATATTCTTACCCATTGATAACACTTTCTAAAATTCTGTCCTAAAGAGATACTTGCACAAATAAGAAACGTTACCGATATATAAGGCTATAAACTATAGCATTATTTGTGATATTAAAAAACTGGATATAAGCTAAAATTGGTAAAATTAATTATGATTCATCCAAGCAACAGAATATTATGGTACCCTTCAATAAAAAGAGAAAGATCAATATAAACTGTCATGGAAGGATGCCCACAATAAATCATATGGGGAAAAAAAGTTGTATTTTGTGTATTATGATCCTACTTCGTTTTTAACAATCATATATATTCAAACATATACATGTATTTATATCACCACAAGGAGAAAAGTCTAGAAGTAGATGTAAACCTTGACAGAAAATGGGAAGGTTTTTTTATCTACTTAATATATTTCATATCACTTTAGCTGTTTTATAATGTGTATTACATATAAAAAATTAGCTATTTAAAATCAAGTTAAACATAAAGCGAATACACAAGTAATCAATATGCAGCTCCCTAAATCAGTACAGATAAAGAAGTCATAAATGATTAACTAAATTTATCTCCCACATTTTTATTTTATAATGGCTAATAGGTAAGTTTTCTTTGATAACTAGTCGATTATCTTTTTTTTCTTTTTTTTTTTCCAAACAGAGTCTCGCTCTGTTGCCCAGGATGGAGTGCAATGGAGTGATCTCAGCTCACTGCAACCTCCACCTCCAGGGTTCAAGCAATTCTCCTGCTTCAGTCGCCCGAGTAGCTGGGACTACAGGCGCACACCAACACACTCGGCTAATTTTTTTCTATTTTAGTAGAGACAGGGTTTCACCACGTTCCCCAGGTTGGTCTCAAACTCCTGAGGCTCAGGCAATCCGCCTGCCTCGGCCTCCCAAAGTGCTGGGATTACAGGCATGAGCCACTGCGCCAGGATGCTGATTATCTTAATACCTTAAAAATATAAGAGTTGAGCCCAGAAATACAAAATGTGAACATTTTCTTCGGGAGATAAAAAGAAAAATAAATTTTAGAGATTTTAAATTTTGTATAATGTCATAGAATTTTGGGGTAATCTCACGTAACTCTGTAAAGAGATCTAGACTTTTAAAGAGATGAAAAAGATAAAACAAAAAATAAAGTACCTGCTGCCTCTAGCAATGCTTCTAGTCGTGCCTGTGTCTCTGGATCCACAGTGCGTAAGTCTGCTCCTTCTGCAGTACTTGATAAGAATATCTCTGATGTTGTTTTAAGCACTGGGTTATCCAGATCTTCTTGGTCCAAAATAAATGATTCAACCTATTAATGAAATAAAGATGCAATATCCATGAAACTGATATCAATATGATTAGAATAACTACAATTTAAGGTAATATGACTTCTTAATTAGAACTTAAATATAAGCAGAAAAATTATTATAGAAACAAGGGAGTATGGGAATGGACTTCAAAGGACATTGTGACTGTTTACCTTCAGACATGACTACAGGTATAACACACATACACTAAAGTTTCCTCAAGAGCATTGTATCTTCTGTGACTAATACAGAGCATGAAAAGCAATATTAAGGCCAGTCACAGTGGCCCACGCCTGTGATCCTAGCACTTTGGGAGGGCCAGATGGGCAGATCGCTTGAGCTCATGAGTTTGAGACCAGCCTGGGCAACAAGGTGAAACCCCGTATCTATTAAAAAATAACAATAATAATAATAATACCAAAAAACAGCAGGGGCTGGGCACAGTGGCTCACACCTGTAATGAGGTCAAGAGTTTGAGACCATCCTGGCCAACATGGTGAAACCTCATCTCTACTAAAAATACAAAAATTAGCCGGGCGTGGTGGGGGATGCCTGTAATCCCAGCTACTCAGGAGGCTGAGGCAGAAGAATTGCTTGAACCCAGGAGAAGATGCAGGTTGCTGTGAGCCGAGATCATGCCATTGCACTCCAGACTGGGCAATAGAGCAAAAACTTCATCTCAAAAAATAAAAATAAAAGCATTTACTTTTTATTGAAACAAGTACACGAACGTAATCCTGAGAAAATCTATATAGACTAGATAGAATATAAACAACAACAACAAAAAACAACAACAACAAAAAAAAACTTGATAGCATAGATAGGTCATTAAGAGAAAAGTTTTCCTCTTTTCTAAATAATTTATTCAATTCTGACTCTGAAATACAGGAAAACAAAAACTAACCCACTGATACCTGGAGTCCTTTAGACAGGAACACTCCATGAGATTAAAAACTGTACTTTGTTTACAGTGCTATACTTTGGGCCTATGAATACCTGGCACATAGTATGAATTTAATACATATTTGTCAAAATGAATGAATGTATGAGCAAAAATCAACTTACAAAAATAAACATGTAACGCTCCAATTTCAAATAAAATTAATTCAAAATGAATTTTCTTAAATAAAATTAATATACAATCCTTCTGGGAAGCAATTTGGAAATGTGTATCAAATACCTTTAAAAACTCACTAAAAAATTATCTGAAAGCCAGACAAAAATTAATGTGCAAGGATGTTCACTGCAGCATTAACTGAAATTCCAAAAATGAGGAAAAACTATAATATAGAATTTGGTAAATACATGTTATACATTTACATGATGGACTACTATGCAGTCATTAAAAACAATGTTTTTGTGACCACTGGTTCAGCTGTGAAAAGAAATAAAAAATTAAAAAAAAATGTTTTTGAAGCATATTTAATGGCATATGAGAGTATTAATAAAATTAAGTAAAATGCACAAGATTCAAAATAGTATGATTCTTATTTTGCTAAATGTATATATGTGTATATATGTAAATATGAACATGAGTACTCATGAATAATATGTAATATGTATATTATTTACATATTATATGTAATATATATAATATACATATATACATATAACATGTATGGCATATATAATTTGTATAATATATACACTACATATATATTACTATAATATGTAAATATGTATAGCCAGGGAAAGTTAACATATTTGTAGATAGAGAAAAACATCAGGAACAGAAAGATTAAGTACTTCTTCAAAGTCACACAGCTAACAAATAAAAAAAGTAAGGTTTCAAACTCAGGCCACATACCTACAGAGTCCATGCTTTTAACCACTAGGATATCACACATTTATAAACAAAGGATCACAGTATCTGGACTACATTATTTGGCATATCTGGCTAGTTGGTCATCAATTTTCACAATGGACACCAAATAAATATAGCCTAATAAAGACAGTAAAGTTAAAATAATTTAGATTTATTATCTAATGATGTACTATAATTTTACAAAATGAATCTTTAACTTCAGACCTAAAAACATTGAGCTGTACTGTAACACAGCTTCTTTAACATGTAACTACAGACAAAGATGCCAGATCCAATAGATAAATGCAGGCAACCAGTTGTCAAATGACCTTGAAAGGCAACTGCTCATACAACAGTTTAATGCAAGGCCAAGAAATTAGGAGATATTTGTAGATATACATACCTGCCAGTTGGGAGGACAGGTAAAAACATCATTCCAGTGGAAAAATTATAAAATTATTTTAAATGGTATTCAGATATTAATATTCCAATTTTATAAATATTATATGTCTCCTGTAACATTTTAAAAAGCCAAGTTAAGGATTTCCAGTAGTCTCTCATTCATTTATCCAATATTTACTAAAGGCCCATTTTAGATATGTGTATCTCTCTCACTATGATAATACAAAAATGTGGTAGAAGAAATAAGAAAGACTCTAACAACTATTACAAAAGGCCTCAAAGAGAAAGAAATGATACAACTATATGCATTAATGAGGGAGAAATCACTTCCAGCCCTAGTAACCTGTGAAGGCTTTGCACAAGAAGCAGCATTTGAATTAGGCTTTGAAGGATGCACAGAATTTCAATAGGTAGTTATTAGGGGTAGAGGTGGGCAGAAGAGGAAGTATATTATCAGATAGAGGCAGAAAATGAAATAAAAAATAGGCTTGGAGGCCGGGTGTGGTGGCTCACACCTGTAATTCCACACTTTGGAAAGCCAAGGCGGACAGATCACTTGAGGCCAGGAGTTTGAGACTAGCCTGGCCAACATGGCGAAACCCTGTCTGTACTAAAAGTACAAAATTAGCTGGGTGTGGTGGCACATGATTGTAATCAGCTATATGGGAGGCTAAGGCACAAGAATCGCTTGAACCCAGGAGGCAGAGGTTGCAGTGAGCTGAGATTGTGGCACTGCACTCATATTTTTGGGGGGAGGAGAGGGTGGGGCTTGGAGATGAATGGTCCACTAAAAAAATGTAAGGTACGAGCCCAGCAGTGGCTCATGTCTATAAACCCAGCACTTTGGGAAGCCAGGGTGGTGGGATCATTTGAGGCCAGGAGTTTAAGACCAGCTTGGGAACCTAGTGAGACCTTGTCTCTACAAAAAATTTTAAATTAACCTAGCATCATGGCAGAAAACTGTAGTCCCAGCTACTCATGAGGCTGAGGTGGATCACTTGAGCCCAGAAGTTCAAAGTTACACTGAGCTATGATTGTACCACTGCATTCCCCGTGGATGATAGAGCAAGACACTGTCTCTAAAAAAAAAAAAAAAAAAAAGAAATTAATATAAGGTCTTTCTGCATTGCTGGTGGAAACAGTGGTGCAGCCACTGTGGAAACAGTTTGATAGTTCTTCAAAAGTTAAACATAGAATTACCATATGACCCAATAATTCTACTTCTTAGGTATACACCTAGGAGAATTAAAAATACACATGTTCATACAAAAACTCAAACACAAATGTTCATAGTTGCGTTCTTTATAACAGCCAAAAAGTAGAAACAACCCAAATATCCATCAGTAGATGAACAAAATCTGATACATATCCATGCAATTGAATATTACGCAGCCATCAGAAAGTACAAGTACATGATATAGATGAACCTTGAAAACATTATGTTTAGTGAAAGAAAGGAGACACAAAAGGTCCCAGTATATGATCCCCTTTATATAAATGTCCAGCATAGGCAAATCCATAGAGAAAGACAATAATAGGTTGCCTGGGGAGAGGAGAAGGGAAGAATAGGAGCGACCGTAAATGAGTCTGAAGTTTCTTTTTGGATTGATGAAAATTGTTCTGGCATTAGATAGTAGTGATTGCTACACAACCTTGTAAATATACTAAAAAATCACTGAAATGTAGACTTTAAAATGCTGTAGCTTATGGCATATGAATTATATCTCAATTTTTAAAAGATATAAGGTACCTAGAATACAACTATGGCATTAGGCTAGAAAGAAAAACTGGGAATAGATTTGAGTAGACCATATAAAAGGTGACAGATTGTTCATTGCCTGCCTGATTACCACCATCAGAGAGAGAAAGAACCAGTAGCAATGACTTCTTGGGTGACAATAATGTTAGTATCACATAAATAAGATGGCACATTCCTAAGTGCTTGGGAAGAATCAATTTCAGAAGAAAAACACAAAATGGTGATGTGTCCCTTGCTTCAGAGGCTTATAACTTCTCTGAAAATATAATGCATAAGACCATTTACTAAGTTAATTCTATGTCTTACAGTGGATGTAAACTCAAGTTTCAATTAGGCAATAAGACAGAGAGAACATTACACTGGAGATCAAGAGAATTAGGTTCAAGTGCCAGTTCTATCAGGCATTGTGTGTAAATTCAGACATAATACTCAACCTTTCTGACATTCCATTTCTTCCTCAATAAACAAAGATGCTATCTGTCCCACCTACCTTACAGTGCTATTGAAATCCTGAAATGAGGTAATGAAGGTAAAAGCATTTTGAAACAATAAACCACCATACAAATATAATTTTTAGAACATGATTCTGTGTAATTACAATTCTTTTGTCCTGTCCCTCACCACAGTGTCTATTTTCTCTACCTTTTCAAAGTGGAAGAATCATACTGAGAATCTAATATGATGCATTTTATCAGCACCCTAACTTGAACTTCTGAGTGTGGTTTTAGGCATTTTACATCTAAGATCTGACCCATATGATAAAATTTTAAATAGCCACAATACTTGTGGGAAAAAACCCAGAATGAGTTATAGTTAATACAAAATCATATAGATAAATGATATGAATACATTTGTGTCAATCAGATTTCCCAAAAAGCACTACTGTTTCCTTTGTCCCACCCTCTTTATAACTTTAAAAATGTCTGTCTCAATATGGAATCAATAAAAGGACAAAATATCCCATTATGCTTATTATTTTGGAAATATCTGACAGATTACTTTTGGCAGTTCACAAATATCTTACCTAATAAATCTGCTGAAACATACTCTTACAATTCAGATTGTATTCGCATTACTTCAAAATATAGCTGGCTGGGTGCACGTGGCCCATGCCTGTAATCCCAACACTTTGGGAGACGGAGGGAGGAGGACTGCTTGAGCCCAGGAGTTCAAGACCAGCCTGGGCGACACAGTGAGCCTTTGTCTCTATGAAAAATAATTTTTAAAAATTAGCCAGGCATGGTGGCCGTGTGCCTGTGGTTCCAGCTACTCAGGAAACTGAGGTGGGAGGATCGCCTGAGCCCAGGAGGTTGAGGCTGCTATATGCCATGATCATGCCATTCCACTTCAACCTGGGCCCTGGGCGACAGAGTGAGACTCTGTCAAAAAAAAAAAAAAAAAGGAAACCATTTATAGCTACATGGAGATATATTAAATATGACAAATTCTGTATACATTCTGTATACTTAATACAAAAGGCTTGGTGATAGAGTACAGAAACCATGTCTATATATAACAGATAAGCCCAAAATAATAGTGTGTCTAATAAAATTAGTCTTCATCAAGCAAATGAATATAAAAGCCTTATAATTTCTTACATATAGCTAAAACATCACAGCAATGTTTTTATTGCCTAATGATACTGTTACATAGCTCATCTCTAATCAGTAGCTACATTCAGCAGCAAAGAAATACATCCACTTATAGCAGTATTATTTTTTGCCAAAGGCAAGTTCTAAACACCGAAGAATCTTTTTTCCTACCTCTGTGACTAGATACAAGAATAAAGGGTGGAGGAAAAAGAGTGGTAAAGGAATATGGTCCATCAAAAACTACCTGTTTTTCCCTTATATCTCCTGAAATACTAAAGGCAAAAACCTTTGTCTTCCTTCTCAAAAGGTTATTTTTCCTTCTTGCCTTAAAATAAAATAAAATAAAATATAACAAGGAGTGTGGGAGTGTGGTTTTTAGCTTCAACTAAAACAAACAAAAGGGAGCGGTAGGGAGAAGGGGAAGAAGCATTGTGTCCCATTTTTATTCCATTTTGACATTTCAGAAATGAACCCCCGGATGCAACAGTTACTAAGGGAGATTACCACAGACTCAGCTATTATCACCTAAAAGAACAGTCAGTCACTCCGGCCAAAGTCTAGTTTGAAAAATCATTTATTAATCCAGCTACGATTTAACCAAAACTCACTTCCACTTTAAAACAATTTCTATGTAGCACTATAATTAAAACTTCCAATAATAGTAATATGCTTTAAGTCTTATACTATAATAATAAAATAATAAAATCTCATATTACACTGGTCAATAACTGTTAACTTCTCTCAGACTGTATTTCTAGAAATAGTAATTGCTAGCTAACAGAGAAAATAAGTTATTAATAGTAAAAAATAATATTCTATCATAAAACATGTACATTACATATATTTGTTTATGTATTCTCCAGTCCTGTGGTCATACAATGCAGGGAACAAAAAAAGAACACCAGCCAAGCTCTTAAATATAAATGAAAAATACATTGTTTTCCACAGAGCCTTTGGAATTGGATTATGAAATTTTTACTTTTAACATGTTAAAAAAATTTATATTTTGAGTTAGAGAGTCAAATATTAGTAGCCACAATTTCATTTCTGGTATCCTTTAAGAATATTCTAGGCCAGGCCGGGCGCAGTGGCTCACGCCTGTAATCCCAGCCCTTTGGGAGGCCAAGGCGGGCAGATCACAAGGTCAGGAAATCGAGACCAGCCTGGCCAATGTAGTGAAACCCCGTCTCTACTAAAAATACAAAAATTAGCCGGGTGTGGTGGCGGACACCTGTAGTCCCCGCTACTCGCGAGGCTGAGGCAGGAGAATTGCTTGAACCCGGGAGGTGGAGGTTACAGCGAGCCGAGATCGTGCCACCGCACTTTAGCCTGGGCAACAGAGCAAGACTCTGTCTCAAAAAAAAAAAAAAAATTCTAGGCCGGGCATGGCAGCTCATGCCTGTAATCCCAGCACTTTGGGAGGCTGAGGCTAGTGGATCACCTGAGGTCAGGAGTTCGAGACCAGCCTGGCCAACATGGCGAAAGCATGTCTCTACTAAAAATACAAAAAAATTTGCCAGACGTCGTGGCGCATGCCAGTAGTAACAGCTACTCGGGAGGCTGACGTGCGAGAATCGCTTGAACCCAGGCAGTGGAGGTTGCCATGAGCCAAGATCGCGACACTGCACTCCAACCTGGGCAACAGAGCAAGACTCCGTCTCAATAAAAATAAAAATAAAAAGAATATTCTAGTCTGGTTAATTAAAAAAAAAAAAACGAAACAAAGAGTAGTCATCATCACTCTCATGAATTTCAACTGGAGCTATGAAAAAGTTCAAGGAAAGACTAAACCTTTATCTCTCCTCACCAACCTTCAAAAATGAAGCTCCCAGCTGGGCACAGTGGTTCATACCTTATAACTCCAGCTCTTTGGGAGGCTGAGGCGGGCAGATCACCTGAGGTTAGGAGTTCGAGAGCAGCCTGGACAACATGGCAAAATCCTGTCTCTACCAAAAATACAAAAATTAGCCAGGGGTGGTGGTGTGCGCCTGTAGTCCCAGCTACTTGGGGGCCTGAGGCAGGAGGATCGCTTGAGCCTAGGAGGCAGAAGTTGCAGTGAGCCAAGATCATGCCACCGCACTCCAGCCTGGGCGTCAGAGAGAGACTCTGTCTCAAAAAAAGAAGCCCCCTAAGAAATTCAGATTTGATCATTTAAAATGGGAAGGTATTTTAAACATCCAAAATATACATTTTTAAAACATGTACTCGCTAGTCCTCTTTTTCTCATGTATATCTGAATAGGCCAACATGTCTTATCCTTCCCCGACCCAATGTGAGCCCTCCACTTTAAGTCAGGATTAGCACCATTCTGGAATGCTATTGTTGATCTCTACTCAGAACAGCAAAAAGGATGGGCCATTGTTCCAACAGGTAATTTACTGAAGGACATAACAATTCCTTTTTGCAAAACACAGAGTACTCCAAAATTCCAGCAGTAGCAACCACCATAACCATCCCAAGATTCACTCAAAGGAAGAAAGTAATACTGTTGTAATTTAGCACCAAATAATGACAAACTTAGGAGTGAGATTTGTTGTTATAAAAAGGCCTAATATGCTCAGCAACAATATCTTGAAATACTGGAATAAAAAGGCTATATTCATTAACATAAAAGCTTCTCAAGATTCTTTCTACAATGAAAACTTTATTTCTACCCAATCTCAGACTCACAATCTCCCCTTCTCAAAAAACAAAAAGAGGCCTGGGGCGGTGGCTCATGCCTGTAACCCCAGCACTTAACGAGGCTAAGGTGGGCAAACTGCTTGAGCCCAGGAGTCAGAAACCAGCCTGGGCAACAGGGTGAAACGCTGTCTATACAAAAGAAACAAAAATTAGCTGGGCATGGTGGTGCATACCTACAATCCCAGCTACTTCGGAGGCTGAGGCGGCAAGATCATTTGAGCTGGAGAAGGTGGAGACTGCATGAACCATGATCACACCACTGCACTCCAGCCTGGACAAAAGTGCAAGACCCTGTCTTAATAAAAAATAATAAAAACCAGAAATCATATCTTGGGTTTTCCAAAATTGGTTAGCTTCACGTAGCACAGGAAAGAACCATCATGCTTTTCCTAAATATAAGTTAAAGCTGAAGAAAATTATCCCCACTTTGCTCAAACACAAAAACTTCATTTTTAAACTATAGCTTTAACACAGAATCTATTATCTTTTGAAATCTTTTTTTTTTTTTTTTTTGAGAGGGAGTCTCGCTCTGTCACCCAGGCTGGAGTGCAGTGGCCTGATCTCAGCTCACTGCAGGCTCCGCCTCCCGGGTTCATGCCATTCTCCTCCCTCAGCCTCCAGAGTAGCTGGGACTACAGGCGCCCGACATCATGCCCGGCTAATATTTTTTGTATTTTTAGTAGAGACAGGGTTTCACTATGTTAGCCAGGATGGTGTCGATCTCCTGAGCTTGTGATCCACCCGCCTCGGCCTCCCAAAGTGCTGGGATTACAGGCGTGAGCCACCGCGCACGGCATCTTTTGAAATCTGTAACTGAAAACAGGAGAAGGAAAACTCTTTTTTAAAATCTACTATTGGCCGGGCGACAGAGCGAGACTCCGTCTCAAAATAAATAAATAAATAAATAAAATCTACTATTAAGTGCCTTTAAAAACGTAATAGGCTACTATTAATAAAATGTCTCATATGTATAAGCCTTTTCCATATATTATTTTATTCAACCAATTTAACTACTTAATGTTAAGTGACTTGCCCAAGATCACATAACCATGTGAGGATCTGAAGCTATGTGTTTCAGACAACAAAGCTTCCACCCTTTTCACTACACCAAAGTGGATGAAGTGAATCTTCTAAACAACAGAGTATAACTAAAACAAATACTAACCAGTGTAGTGAACAGAAAATCTACAGCTGTCCTAACAATCATATTGTCAGAAAATAACTTTGGAATTGGAATTTAAATTAAATGTAACAGATTATCAAGCCCACTAACTCTAATGCCAGTTCAATCATGTCACTCCTTTGGCCAAAATCCTTCCCATTTCTAAGGTAAAGGATCCAAATTTCTTTGTATGGCATATATAGTTATTTAGGATTTGGCTTTGACTATCTTTCCAACTATATCTTTGTTGTATACTATTTGCTTTTTATATTTTAGTCATACCAAATTGCTGTAGTTCTTTGAACATATAATCTCTACAAAAAATAAAATTAAAAATAGCTAGACATACTAGCATGCACCAGTGGTAGTCAGAGCTATTTGGGGGGCTGGGGCGGGAAGATGACTTGAACCCAGGAGTTCAAGGCTACAGTGAACCACAATCAAGACTCTGCATTCCAGCCTGGATGACAGAACAAGATCTTGTCTTGTCTAGATGAGTGTGTGTGTATATATAGAGGTGTGTGTGATACATCTCTCTCTATATATATTACATATATATATAAATATAGTAGCTATTATTATTATTCTTGATGCCAAAGCAGTGGAAGTATGTATACCAGGGTATATAAGAGCTTGATATGTTCAAAGAATTACAGCAATTTGGTATGGCTAAAATAGAAAAAGCAAATAGAGTATAAGGATATAGTTGGAAAGATAGACAATGCCAAATCCTAAATAACTATGTCTGCCATACCAAGGAATTTGGATCCTTTATCTAAAAAATGGGAAGGTTTTTGGCCAAAAGAGTGACAGAATGACAAGACAGCAAGGGAGAGAGAGCTAATGAAAGAGGCGGCCAAATGTGTTTTATAATAAAGCCACTCAGGATAGTTAACCAGTTAACCAGTTCCCGTGAGAAACCCTGATGACTCAGTCACCTCTTATTAGGCCCAACCTCCTAACACTGTTGCACTAGGAACCAAGTTTCTAACACATGAACTTTGGGGGACACATTCATCATAGTGGACTGCAAGGGGAAATTATGAGTTCAGAGTTCAGTTTTAGAATTAATGAGCCTGAGATGTTTATGCAATATACATACAGTAGGTATTAATAGTTGGAAGGTCTCTTAAATGAAACATAATAGAAGTGAAAGGGAAGCCACATGGATATCTAAGAGGAGAATGCACCTGACAGAGAGAACATGGATATCTAAGAGGAGAATGCACCTGACAGAGAGAACTAGAAGTGCCAAAGGCCCTGAAGCATGACAGGCTTGGTGAGTTTACAGAACATAGTAAGGAGCAGTTGTGGTTTTGCTCAAAAAATTGCACAAGACAATCTTATGCTGATGGACTATGCATCCTTCCATTTTAAATTACTGCCCCTTTAAACCTGCCACTTAGAGCCTATCAATCTCCTGAAGCAAGACACTCAAATATCAGTCTTTAGAGTGATCATCCAACTAACACAGGGCAATGATCCACACATTGAATTTGGTATCTTGGACTGTCACAGAACCATGAGAAAATTAAATGAGGTGATGCAATTAAAGTGCACAATGCCTAGAACACTCAAATACAATTTATTAATATCTAAAAGGAGTTTAGAAGGACAAATATAATTTGAATAAATAGGCTAGGCATGGTGGCTCATGCCTCTAATCCCAGCAGTTTGGAAGGCCAAGGTAGGAGAACCACTTAAGGCCAGGAGTTCCAAACCATCCTAGATATCAAGACCTCACCTCTACAAAAAAAAATATTTTAAAATTAGCTGAGTGTGGCAGCGGATGCCTGTAGTCCCAGCTGCAGGGATAGGGTATGGAAGGGGAGGTTTGAGCTGGGAGAATTGCTTGAACCCAGGAGGTAGAGTTTGCAGTGAGCCATGATCGCACCACTGCACTCCAGCCTGGGTGAAAGAGTGAGACCCTGTCTCAAAAAATAAACAATAATTTATCTTCTTTTTTCATTATCAGGAATATTAATATTTCTGAAAAGACTAATGTCTTTTTTTTCCCCCTCAAGACGGAGTCTCGCTCCATCACTCAGGCTGGAGTGCAATGGCGCAGTCTTGGCTCACTGCAACCTCTACCTCCCAGGTTCAAGTGATTCTCCTG
Source organism: Macaca nemestrina (assembly GCF_043159975.1). Classification (NCBI taxonomy): domain Eukaryota; kingdom Metazoa; phylum Chordata; class Mammalia; order Primates; family Cercopithecidae; genus Macaca; species Macaca nemestrina. The sequence continues at coordinate 40,011,758 of NC_092130.1, forward strand.
CCTCAGCCTCCTGAGTAGCTGGGATTACAGGTGCGCACCACCATGCCTGGCTAATTTTTTTTAGTAGAGACAGGGTTTCACCATGTTGGTCAGGCTGGTCTCAAACTCCTGACCTCATGATCCGCCCAGAACATAAAGTGCCTCGGCCCCCCAAAGTGCTAGAAGACTGATGTCTTCAAGGGCTGGGAACACATTTTTTCATCTTTATAGTCCAAAGCCTAGCACAAAGCTTAACAAATAGTAGGCTCTAAATAAATAATCGAGAATAAATAAATCCACTCTAGGCAGGGAGCAGTGACTGACGCCTGTAATCCCAGCACCTTGGGAGGCAGAGGCGGCAGATCACCTCAGGTCAGGAGTTCGAGACCAGCCTGCCCAACATGGTGAAACCCCATCTCTGCTAAAAAAAATACAAAAAATTAGCCAGGCATGGTGGTGGGCACCTGTAATCCCAGCTACTCAAGAGGGTGAGGTAGGAGAATTACTCGAACCCAGGAGGCGGAGGTTGCAATGAGCCAAGATCGTGCCACTGCACTCCAGCCTGGGCGACAAGAGTGAAACTCCATCTCAATCAATCAATCGATCCACTCTAAAATACCAACCAGAATTCTTAAACTACTAAGGACTCTAACCTTTAAAGGACATAATTCTGTTATGCAAAATGTGAGTTCATGAAGAAGTCCTACCTCAAATTAACCAAGATTTTCTTCTGTAGAGAATGAGTGAATAATTTCAACAGATCAGCAACAAGGAGATAATATAAAATAGTACTTATGATACTATATCATCATATAATTCTAAATTCTGTTGAGGGGTTGGTAATAGGTCAAATCCATGATTTTAAGTATAGCCTCAAATAATGGTCTCTTCAAACTAAAAGAAAATAAACTTTTCATTGTTAACCTGTCAGTCAAGTGCCAAGTAAAATAGGTACCAAAATATAGTACAGACTCTTATTGTTCATTGAGTTGAAATAATTAGTAACCTAACAAAACTAGAAGCATTAGAGAAAGCGATAAGACTGTGACAATACTGGCTTGGGAGTCAAATTGTATGTTACTTAAACATTGAATGTATACCTCCTTAAGAAGGTGTTACAAGATGCAAAAACTCGGCCGGGAACGATGGCTCACGCCTGTAATTCCAACACTTTGGGAGGCCAAGGTGGGTGGATCACTTGAGGTCAGGAGCTTGAGACCAGTCTAGCTAACATGGTGAAACCTCATCTCTACTAAAAATACAAAAATTAGCTGGGCATGGTGGCCGGCCCCTATAATCCCAGCTACGCAGGAGGCTAAGGCAGGATAATCGCTTGAACCCAGGAGGCAGAGGTTGCAGTGAGCCAAGACCACGCCACTGCACTCCAGCCTGGGCAAAAAGAGCGATACTCTGTCTCAAAAAAAAAAAAAAAAAAAAAAAGTAAAAACTCTAATTACCATGTTTTATAGTTTATTCCAATTATCCATTTGTTTATTGCCCTAGAAAAAGAAATTCTGTCCATATTCTTCTTGGAGACTAGTCTACTCAGAAGACAACTACCCAAACCAACCATCTCCTTCCTCTTTGGTCTTATTTCTTCTCAAACGTATACTCAGGCTTTGTGAAAGAGGGGATGCACGGGGTAAAAAAAGAAAAACAAACACTATAACTTGCTCTCCTAGCAGTCTGGCAAAACACAGGTTTAAATTACATTAATTTCTCCCCACCTATAGCATATAGAGAGGTACAGAAATTTCAAGAGATAGAATGTTATGGAAGCGGGGAGGAGGGGGTTGAATCATTTGTTTATTACCACAAATTCTGCATCATATTAAACACCTCCTACTACCTCTCCTAAAGACCACATCAAGAGAAAAAGAATATAACCAGTAACCCAGAATAAACAAAACAACCATAAAAAATAACAAAGTCGGCCGGGCGCAGTGGCTCAGGCCTGTAATCCCAGCACTTTTGGAGGCCGAGACGGGTGGATCACGAGGTCAGGAGATCAAGACCATCCTGGCTAACACGGTGAAACCCCGTCTCTACTAAAAAATACAAAAAACTAGCCGGGCGAGGTAGCGGGCGCCTGTAGTCCCAGCTAGTCGGGAAGCTGAGGCAGGAGAATGGCGTGAACCCAGGAGGCGGAGCTTGCAGTGAGCTGAGATCTGGCCACTGCACTCCAGCCTGGGTGACAGAGCAAGACTCCGTCTCAAAAAAAAAAAAAAAAAAAAAGAAAAGAAAAGAAAAATAACAAAGTCAGAAGACTTACGACTTACACTTTCTCATTTCAAATCGTACTGCAAAAAGCTATAGTAATCAAGACAGTGTGGAACTGGCATAGGGAGACATATAGATCAATGAATAGAATAGACAGTCCAGAAATAAACCCTCACATGTAGTCAACGGATTTTTGAAAAGGGTGCCAAGACAATTCAAGGGGGATAAAAATAGTCTTTTCAAAAAATTATGCTGAAAAAACTGGGTATGCACATTCAAAAGAATCAAGTTAGACCTCTACCTCACACCTTATATATAAAAATTAACTCAAATTGGATCAAAGACCTAAATGTAAGAGCTAAAACTATACAAATCTCAGAAGAAAACAGGCATAAATCATAAATCTTTGTCATCTTGGATTACATAATGGTTTTCTTAGACATGACAACAAGAGCACAAGCAAAAAGACAAATATATAAATTGGGTGTCATCAAAAATTTTAAACTTCACGTGACACAATCAAGAAAGTGAAGACAAGACTGGGTTTGGTGGCTCATGCCTGTAATCCCAGCACTTTGAGAGGCCAAGGCGGAAGGACTGCCTGAGGCCAGGAGTTTGAGACCAGCCTGGGCAAAATGGTGAGATTGTCTGTACAAACAGTAAAAAATCAGCTGGGCATGGTGGTGTGCACCTGTAATCCAGCTACTTGGGAGGCTGAGGGGAGAACTGTTTGAGGCTGAGAGGCTGAGGCTGCAGTGAGCCATGATGGAGCAACTACATTCCAGCCTGGGCAACAGAGGTAGATGCTGTCAAAAAAAAAAAAGACAAGAGAGGAGAGAGAGAGAGAAAGAAAAAGAGAGAGAGACAGAGAGAGAAAGAGAAAGAAAGAAAGAAAGAAAGAAAGAAAGAAAGAAAGAAAGAAAGAAAGAAAGAAAGAAAGAAAGAAAGAAAGAGAAAGAAAAAGAGAGAGAGAGAGAAAAAGAAAAGAGAATCACTTGAAATTAGGAGTTCAAGACCTCAAGACCAGTCTGGGCAATACACTGATACTCCATCTCTACAAAAAATTAAAAATCAGCCAGGCACAGTGGCACATGCTGATAGTCCCAACTATTCCAGAAGCTGAGGTCAGAGGATCACTTGAGCCCAGGAGTTTGAGGCTTCAGTGAGCTATGAATGGGCAACTACATTCCAGCCTGGGTGACAGAGTGAGACTGTTTCAAAAAGAAAACAAAAAAGAAACAAAGAAAATGAAGACAACTCACAGAATGAGAAAGAATATTTCCAAATCATAGGTCTGTTAAGGAACTAGCATCCAGAATTTTTTTCCCTAAAACAAAACAAAACAACAACAACAACAAAAAAAAAAAAGAAAAGAAAAGAAAAGAAAAAAGAAAAAACAAACACACAGCTATGGGGAAAAAAAAAAATCCCCAATCTATAGGAAAAATATTTGAATAGATATTTCTTCAAAGATATACACATGACCAACAAGCACATGAAAAGATGCTCAACATCATTAATCATTAGGGAAATGCAAATCAAAACCACAATTAGATATCACCTCACACTCACTAGAATAGCTATAATAAAAAAAAGAAAAAAGAAAAATAACAAACGTTAGTGAAGATGAGAAGAATGGAACTCTTGTACATTGATGGTAGGAATGTTAAATAGTATCCAGAGAATTGGCAGTAGGACGGGTATGATGGCTCATGCCTATAACTCCAGCACTTTGGGAGGCCAAGGCAGGTGGATCACTAGAGGCTAGGAGTTTGAGACCAGCCTGGGCAACATGGTGAAACTCTGCCTCTACTAAAAATACAAAAATTAGCCAGGAGTATTAGCACACTCCTGTAATACCAGCTATTTGCGAGGCTGAGGCACAAGAATCACTTGAGCCCAGGAACTGGAGGCTGCAGTGAGATATGATTGCCCCACTGCACTGCAGCCTGAGTGACAGAGCAAGACTCGGTCTCAAAAACAAAACGAAAGTATTGATAAATGCTACAATATTGTAGAAATCTTGAAAACAATACATTAAGTGAAAGAAATCAGGCACAAATAACCACATATCATATGATTCTGTTTATACGAAATGCCCACATTAGGCAAATACAGACAGAAAGTGGATTAGTGATTATGAGGAGCTAGGAGAAGGTGAGAAGGGGAAAAGACTGCTAAGAAGTACAGGACTTCTTTTGGGAGTGATTAAAGTGTTTTAGAATAGTTAGTTGATGGTCGCACAACTTTGTGAATATATTAAAAATCAATGGGCCAGGCGTAGTGGCTCACACCAGTAATCCCAACACTTTGGGAGGCCAAGACAAGAGGATTGCTTGAGCTCAGGAATTTGAGACCAGCCTGGGCAACATGGCAAAACCCTGACTCTACAAAAAATACAAAAAACAAATTAGCCAGTGTAGTGGTGCATATCTGTAGTCCCAGCTACTGAGGAGGCTGAAGTGGATCACCTGAGCCTGGGGAGCTTGAGGCTACAGTGAACCGTGATTGTGCCACTTAACTCCAGGTTAGGTGACAGTGAGATCCTATCTCAAAAAAAAAATAAAATAAAGTAAGGCCGGACCTGGTGGCTCACACCTGTAATCCCAGCACTTTGGGAGGCTGAGGAGGGCAGATCGCCTGAGGTTGCGAGTTTGAGACCGGCCTGGCCAACATGGTGAAACTCCATCTCTACTAAAAATACAAAAAACTAACCAGGCATGGTGGCAGGCGCCTGTAATCCCAGCTGCTCGCGGGGCTAAGGCAGGAGAATTGCTTGAACCCAGAAGGCAGAGGTTGCAGTGAGCCAAGATTGCGCCACTCCACTCCAGCCTGAACGACAGAGCGAGACTCCGTCCCCCCCAAAAAAAACAATATATGGGAAAAGTTCCTTGTACTGTTCTTGCAACTTTCCAGTAAGTTTGAAATTATATCAAAATAAAAAGTAACTGGATTGGGTGCAGTGGTGCATGCCTGTAATCCCAGCACTTTGGGAGGCTGATGCAGGCAGATTGCTTGAGCTCAGGAGGTTCAGGACCAGCCTGGGCAACACAGCAAAGCCTATCTCTACAAAAAATACAAAAACTAGCCAGACATGGTGGCATGCACCTATAGTCCCAGCTATACTTAAAAATTAAATTTTTGATTAAAAAGTGTTTTTAATTAAAAAAATTTTAATTAAAAAAAAAGAGGGAAAATGGTTCATGGAAGAGAACAACAACAACAAAAAGAAATAGAGGGTATGGAGGACTATTTTAAATAACAACACAGGGGCACGCCATCAGCAAAATCCTGATGGGACAAATGACATGGTTTCCTCAACATACACATTGCAAGGGAAGGAGAGAGAGGAAGGAAGGCAAGAAGCTACAAGTTAAAAGAAACTTGAGGGACACAGAAATCAACTGCAATATATTGACCTTATTTGGGTGTTGATTCAAACAAAATAAACAAACATGCAAACCTAAAAAAAAAAAATTAAATTTTTAATTAAAAAAAATTTAATGTAAAAATTTAAAAATTAGTAATTAAAAAAATTTTAAATTAAATAATAATTTTAAAAAAGAGAATGTATCCACTACTGTCCCTTTTGGGATTTGCTCCTTTATAACTATGATAACTACAGGTTCATTTATCTAAATTTAATACCATACTGAGATAATTTTTCCAAGACTGAGCCCATATCTAATCATATAAAGGATAAAGAATATTCTTTCTAGCATTTAATCAGTATACGACATATCCTGAATACTCACAAATTAGTCAATATGAGGACAAATCAGGAAAAAATAAGGATTATATTTCAAAAACATATACTCAAAGTAAACATCCCATGTTATTTTGGGTTCAATGGCTTCAGGGAGAACATCAGTTGACTGCTCTGGCAGGCTCTCCATCATAGATGCTTTTTAATATTTTGTCAAGATCAAGTCCTTTGATTTGCTAATAATTATTATAATAAAACAATAACATAAAATTTTTACTAAAAGTTTTTCTCATCCAAAGCAATCTACAGATTCAATGCAATCCCTATTGAATCTCAATGGCACTTTTTGCAGAAATTAAAAAAAAACCATCCTAAAATTAATATGGGATCTCAAGAGACCCAGAATAGTCAAAATAATCTTAAAAAAGAAGAGCAGGTTAGGCATGGTGCCTCACACTTGTAATCCCAGCATTTCAGGAGGCCAAGATGGGAGGATCACTTGAGGCCAGGAGTTTGAGATCCGCCTGGACAACATAGTAAGACCTCATCTCAACAAAAAGTAAAAATTAAAAGAACAAACGAATTTGAAAGACTAATGCTTCCTAATTCCAACTTATTACAAAGCTACAGTAATCAAAAGAGGATAGTGGCAAAGAGACAGACATATAGACCAATGGAATAGATCAGAGAGTCAAGAAAGTAAACCCACCTATATATGGTCAACTGATTTTTGACGAGGATGCCAAGACCATTCAATGGGAAAATAATGGTCTTTAACAAATGGTGCTAAAAAACTTGGATATCTACAAGCAAAAGCATGAAACTGGACCTCTACTTTATACCATAAAAAAAATTAACTTGGCGATTCCTCAAGGTTCTAGAACTAGAAAAACCATTTGACCCAGCCATCCCATTACTGGGTATATACCCAAAGGATTATAAATTATGCTGCTATGAAGACACATGCACCTGTATGTTTACTGTGACACTACTCACAATAGCAAAGACTTGGAACCAACCCAAATGTCCATCAACGATAGACTGGATTAAGAAAATGTATCACATGTACGCCATGGAATACTACGCAGCCATAAGAAAGGATGAGTTCATGTCCTTTGTAGGGACATGGATGAAGCTGGAAACCATCATTCTGAGCAAACTATTGCAAGAACAGAAAACGAAACACCACATGTTCTCACTCACAGGTGGGAACTGAACAATGAGAACACTTGGACACAGGGTGGGGAACATCACACACCGGAGCCTGTCGTGGGGTGGGGGGAGGGGCGAGGGATAGCATTAGGAGATATACCTAAATGACAAGTTAATGGGTGCAGCACACCAACATGGCACATGTATACATATGTAACAAACCTGCATGTTGTGCACATGTACCCTAGAACTTAAAGTATAATAAAATAAATAAAAATAAATTTTAAAAAATTAAAATGTATCAAAGGCAGCTGGGCACAGTGGCAGGCAGATCACTTGAGGTCAGGAGTTCGAGACCAGCCTGGCCAACATGGTAAACCCCCATCTACTAAAAATACAAAAATTAGCTGGGCGTGGTGGCGCGCACCTGTAATCCTAGTTACTTGGGAGGTTGAGGCAGGAGAATCGCTTGAACTCGGGAGGTGGAAGTTACAGTGAGCCGAGATTGTGCCACTGCACTCTAGCCTAGGCGACAGAGCAAGACTCCATCTCAAAACAAACAAACAAACAAACAAAAAAGGTATCAAAGGCGTACATGTAAAAGCTTAGACTATAAAACTCTTATTTTCTCTTGAGACGAAGTCTTGCTCTGTCACCCAGGCTGGAGTGCAGTGGTGAGATCTCAGTTCACTGCAATCTGTGCCTCCCAGGTTCAAGCAATTCTCCTGCCTCAGCCTCCTGAGTAGCTGGGATTACAGGTAGGCGTCACCATGCCCGGCTAATTTTTGTTATTTTTTAGTAGAGACGGGGTTTTACCATGTTGGTCAGGTTGGTCTCAAACTCCTGACCTTGTGATCCACCTGCCTCAGCCTCCCAAAGTGCTGGAATTACAGGCATTAGCCACCACACCTTAAAATCTTCATGACATTGATATGGCAATAATTTCATGACACCATAAGCATACAACAAAACTAAAAATAGATAAATTAGGTTCATCAAAATTAGAAACTTTTGTTCATGAAAGGACACTACAGCAACAGAATGAAATGACAAGCCACAGAATGATGGCAAATATTTGTTAATTACGTATCTGATAAGGGATTAATATCCAGAATATATAAAGAATTCCTACAACTAAACAATAAAAAACAAGCAATATAATTTTTTTTTTTTTGAGACAGGGTCTCACTCTTGTCACCCAGGCTGGAGTGCAATGGCAGTGGCAGTCACAGCTCATTGCAGCCTCAACCACCCAGGCCCAAGCAATCCTCCCACCTCAGCTTATTGAGCAGCTAGGACTACAGGCATGTGCCACCCCGCCTGGCTATTTTTTTTTACTTTTTGTAGAGACGGGGTTCCCTATATTGCCCAGGCTGGTTTTGAACTCCTGGGCTCAGGTGATCCTCCTGCCTCAGCCTCCCAAAGTGCTGGGATTACAGGTGTGAGCCACTGTGCCTAATCAGCAATACAATTTTTTTTTAAATGTATAACGGATTTGAATAGACATTTCACCAAAGATACACAAATGGCCAATAAGCATACGAAAAGATGCTTAACATTACTAATTAGGGAAATACAAATCAAAACCACAATGAAATACCACTTCATACCCATTAGAATGGCTATTATCAGAAAACAAACATAAATAACTGTTGGCTAGAATATGGAGAAATTAAAACCCTTCCTTGTGCTTTGCTGCTAGGAATGTCAAATGATATAGCTGCTATAGAACACAGTATGGCAGTTCCTCAAAAAATTAAAAATAGAATTACCATATGATCCAGTATTCCATTTCTGGGTATATACCTAAAAGAATTGAATGTAGGCTTCAAAGAGATATTTGCATATCTATGTTCATAACAGTGTTATTCATAATAGCCCAATGGTGGAAGCAATCCAAGTGTCCATCAACAGATGAACAGAGAGACCGTGCACAGTGGCTCACATCTGTAATCCCAGCACTTTGGGAGGTCAAGGCAGGTGGATCACATGAGGTCAGGAGTTTGAGACAAGCCTGGCCTACATAGCAAAACCCCATCTCTACTAAAAATACAAAAATTAGCCAGGCATGGTGGCGCACTCCTATAGTCTCAGCTACTCGGGAGGCTGAGGCAGGAGAATCACTTGAACCTGGGAGGTGGAGGTTGCAGTAAGCCGAGATCATGCCACTGCACTCCAGCCTGGGTGACAGAGCAAGACTCCATCTCCAAAAAAAAACAAAACAAACAAAAAAACCCAAATGAACAGATAAATAAAATATGGGGAGTGTGTGTGTGTACATATATACACACCCACATATACATATACACACACAATTGAATTTATTTAACTTTAAAATAATAAAATTTTGACACAAGCAACAACTGGATTAACCCTGAAGACATTATGCTAAGTGAACAAAGCCAGTCACAGAAGGACAAATACTGCATGATTCCAATTATATGAGTAGTAAAATTCATAGAGAGAAAACAGAATGGTAGTTGCTAGGGGTTGGGGGAAGGGAGAATGGGAGAATTATTGTTTAACATGTACAGAATTTCAGTTTGGAAGATGAAAAAGTTCTGGAGATGGTTGATGGTGAAGGTTGCACAACAATGTAAATACACTTAATGCCACTAAACTGTACATTTAATACACATGTACAGTGGTTAAAGTATAAATGATTAAAATGGTAAATCATTTATATATTTATGTTATATATACATATTCTACCACAATTTTAAAACAAAAACAAAAAAATGGTTAAAATGATAGATTTTATGTTATGAATATTTTACCAAAGCCTAAAAAACAAACTCGTTCTCAGTCTAATTGTCCTCATTGCAAACTTTTAAACACATCAAACTTACCTTGGCAACTTAATAAACTGTTCTCTTGTTTAACTCTTTGGTTCTTAGTTGGTTCTTAGCGGTGATTTCTAGGGGTATACTTGACTTTCTCTTTTCAAAATTGCATACTAATACAGGTGAATCAATCACTAGGATACAGTGGGATATCTACATTTTAAAAAAATCCTTTCTACTACTGAAAACAGTATCTATTCAGTAAGGGGAAAACTTTGTGAGAACAGAAATCTATGCAGCAGAGGAAGAGCAAAATGTGCTCTTTCACAAATAGTTGCTAAATTTCAGTCCAACAGATTTTTTTATACACAACCTTACTTTCTTCCTGGTTTAGGTAAACTTGGCAGGAAGAAAGGTAAACTAGTCAATCATCATAAGTCAACTGACCTTTACTCACAGGAACCATGCACTGTCTGTAACTATCAATAGAAAAGTAGATTACAATTTTTACAAAATAATTAGAATATAACAATATTGTAAAACAAATGTTTCCCATATTGGCAAAGGTGCAAAGTTAGGCATATGCCTTTCTATTTCAGTGTTTTAATTATTTCTTAATCCTTTTTAAATGAATAATGAAAGACCTGAACTTTCCAATTAAGTTCATTACAAAATTTCTTTAGAATCGTGCTCCTCCTATACTCTCTTATGCTGATCTACATGACAGTAATTTCATTAAAAAATATAAAACTTTTCTGGCCGGGTGTGGTAGTTCATGCCTGTTATCTTGGCCCTTTGGGAGGCCACTGCAGGAGGATCCCTTGAGTCCAGGAGTTTAAGACCAGCCTGGACAACATAATGAGATCTCGTAACTACAAAAAAAATAGCCGGGCACCACAAAAAAAATAGCCGGGCACCACAGCTCACACCTGTAATCACAGCACTTTGGGAGGTAGGCACAGTGGCTCACGGCTATAATTGTAGCACTTTGGGAGGTGGGCAGATCACAAGGTCAGGAGTTTGAGACCAGCCGTGTCAACATGGTGAAACACCATCTCTACCAAAAATACAAAAAATTAGTGGGGCATGGTGGCACACACCTGTAATCCCAGCTACTTGGGAGGCTAAGGCAGGAGAATTGCCTGAACCTGGGAGGCGGAGGTTGCAGTGAGCCGAGATCTGCCACTTCACTCCAGCCTGGGCGACTAAGGCTGTGTGTCGGGAAAAAATTAATTAACTTAATTTAATTTAAAAATTAGCAGGGTACAGTGGTGTATGCCTGTGGTCTCAGACACTTGGGAGGCCGAAGGGGAAGGATCGTTTGAGCCCAGAAGGTCAAGGCTGCCTGAGCTGTGATTGTACCATGTGATCGTGTGCCACTGCACTCCTGCGCCACTGCACTCCACTTTGGGTGACAGAAGGAGACCCTGTCTCAAAAAAATAAAAATTAAAAAAAAGGGGCACGGTGGCTCAAGCCTATAATGCCAGCACTTTGGGAGGCCAAGGTGGGCAGATAGTCTGAGGTCAGTTCGAGACCAGCCTGGCCAACATGGTGAAACCCCGTCTCTACTAAAAATACAAAAAAAAATTAGCCTGGTATGGTGGCGGGCGCCTATAATCCCAGCTACTCAGGAGGCTAAGGCAGAAGAATTGTTTGAACCTGGGAGGCGGAGGTTGCAGTGAGCAGAGATTACACCATTGCACTCCAGCCTGGGCAACAGAGCGAGACTCCATCTCAAACAAACCAAAAAGAACAGCCAAAAAAAAAAAAAAAAAAAACTTTTCCAACATGATCAACTATGGATTATAAACCATACTAGTTTGAAAGAGGCATTTCTAAGCAACTAATTAAACTCATTGATATAACGCATCAGAAGAAAGGAGAATCTAGAAGATAAGAAAACTAGAATGGGAATCAGATGGCCTATTTTTTAGTCTTGACTGCTACACATTAACTGTGTGATCCTGGGCAAGTCATTTAGCTCAGCAGTTCCTAGACTTCTGAGGCTTTTATCCAGGGTCCCGACTGAACTTTCCAGTTGATATTGTGTCAAGTACAGATATTTTTAAAACTTCATTTTGTAAAAGTAGGAAGAGTATTTGTCAAAGTAGGAAAAAGTGGAAAAAAATAGCTTCATTAGAAATTCACTACATCCTGCTTATTTTCTCCATTTTACTTTACATCTGTGAAAATTTCAATAGGAACTAAACAATGATTTATTTAAAAAACAGCATTTAGTAACCAAAAACTGCATATTTCCTAATTTGAAGCAAAATAACACAGTATGGGCTCTGAACTCAGTATCACATTCAAATCCCACCTTTACCAGTCACTAGCCATATAAAATTTTAACCATTTTTTTTGTTTTTTAGATTCATTACTCTAAAAACTCTCTGAACCTACACTTATTCATCTATAAAAATGTAGATAATACCTACCTCAAAGGGGTGATGAAACGATTAAATAAAATAACGAAAGTATCTAGTACGGTACTGGCATATAATAAGCATTCAATAAATGGTAGCAGTTACCTAAAAATGAGATGAGATAGGATTATCACCAAGATTCTATGACTCTACAGACAAGCAATAGGAGAGGGAAATGTGATCAATAAGGTCTGTGAAGACAGATACATTGAAACAGTTCCTTTATAGTGGGTTTAAAAAAAGAATTGATTTTATTTATTACGACTTTGGTTCTGAGAAAGTATATTTAGCCAAAAAAAATTTTGGTAAACTTGTCATTTATTTTGCTTACTTGCCAATTCAAGGCTAAAACTGTTTAAAACTGATTTGCTTTTCTTTAAAGTAACATATTTTATTTGTATTAGTGATCACCGAATCAGAAGGCCAGAAATGATTTTGAGTTCATCTAGTCAATCAGCACTCTACTAACAAATAGACTCAGAAAGGAATGTGCTTAAACTCACCTCCATCCTTCACTCATAACGTAATTTATCACTTTAATTTTTTTAAAAATTCTAAATCCCTCTCAAATTTACCATTTAAAAATTTCACAGGAGTAGCATCTTACCATCTGTGTAAAAATAGGGAAAATACACATACTTGTATTTTCATAAAGAAATTCTGAAAGGCTATATAATACTTTTATTAAAAGTATAAAGAGCAAGATATGTGGGAGCAGGGGTGAGATGGAGACTTCACTGTATCTGCCCTTATATCACTTTGACTTATGAACTATATGAATGTCATTATCTATTGAAAATATACTAAATAATAACAACATAAACCTCTCATACTTAAAAGTTTTCCAAAAAGTTTTCCTCCACCCATACTATTCAACTCTGTATCAACTCCACCATTCACATAAATACACTTATCAATGTATCATTTTATATGTAAAGTCTTAAGACTTTACATAATGAAGCTTGTGAAAGCTTGATATTTGTGCAATATACAAAAAAATTGTGGCCGGGCACGGTGGCTCACGCCTGTAATCCCAGCACTTTGGGAGGCCGAGGCGGGCAGATGACAAGGCCAGGAGATCAAGACGATCCTGGCTAACACAGTGAAATACCGTCTCTACTAAAAATACAAAAAATTAGCCAAGCGTGGTGGCATGCGCCTGTAGTCCCAGCTGCTCAGGAGGCTGAGGCAGGAAAATTGCTTGAACCTGGGAGGTGGAGGTTGCAGTGAGCTGAGATCATGCCACACTGCACTCCAGCCTAGGTGACAGAGCAAGGCTCCTCCGACTCAAAAAAAAAAAAAAAAAAAGTTACAGTAATAACATATAACTTTTTATTCAATAAACATTTCCAAAGTCTCCAAAATTAGCCCACTAGAATACAAAGTTATATTTCCTATGTTATCACTACAAATGATAATTTATGGAATAAAGCATTTCTACCTTGAACAAACTGGAAGTCCCCATAAAAGTTTTTTAAAAATTCATTTTCATGGACAACTGAACTTTTTGAAAAATAATATATTTTAAGTGAAAGTTCCCCAAAATGATACATTTACCATAGAAAATTACAGCAGTGCACACTAGTTTTATATTAAACCTTTCAGTACCTTCTATTTCTCCTTGTTCAGGTTATAAGTGTAAGCCCTGAGATGCTATTAAAAGCAGTGACTCACCTTGTTTACCTTAAGTTTGAATACAGAGTATTTATAACAAAACTACCATTCCTGACAAGAGTGGCCTCTAGACCAGTGGCTCTCAACCAGCAGTGATTTTGTCCCCAGGAGACATCTGGCAACATCGGAACTATTTTTGGCTATCATAATCGGTTATAATCGGGTTCTACTACTGGCATCTAGTGGGTAGAGGCCAGGGATGCTTCTAATGCACAGGAGAGCCCCTCACAACAAAGAATTCTCTGTCCCAGAATATCTATATGTTGCTCTTGAGAAACCCTGCTCTAGATTATAGATCATATTAGCCAAGTATGGTGGTGCACACCTATAGTCCCCTGTAGTCCTGTAGTCCTGACTACTTGGGAGGCTGAAGCAGAAGGATTGCTTGAGCCCAGGGGTTGGAGACCACAGAGAGTTATGACCATGCCACTGCACTGTGTAGCCAGGGCAACAGCCAGCCTGGGCAAAAAAGTGAGACTCCCATCTCTCAAAAAACATAATAGTAAAAAAAAAAAAAAAAAATTAATTAAAAATTTAAAATAGGTTATATATAGATCATAAGCAATCTTAAAGGATATGACCCAACTCCTTACCTACTGGAGAAAATCAGGATGGGATTTCTGTATGGTTTTTGCTTTTGACGTTAAAAGAAATTTTAGGCCGGGCGCAGTGGCTCACGCCTGTAATCCCAGCAATTTGGGAGGCCGGGGCGCGTGGATCCCAAGGTCAGGAGATCGAGACCATCCTGGCCAACATGGTGAAACCCCGTCTCTACTAAAAATGTAGCCGGGCGTAATGGCGGGCACCTGTAGTCCCAGCTACTCGGGAGGTTGAGGCAGGAGAATGGCGTGAACCCAGGAGCGGAGCTTGCAGTGAGCCAGGATCGTGCCACTGAACTCCAGCCTGGGTGACAGAGCGAGACTCCGTTTCAAAAAAAAAAAAAAAGTAATTTTCGGCCGGGCGCGGTGGCTCAAGCCTGTAATCCCAGCACTTCGGGAGGCCGAGACGGGCGGATCACGAGGTCAGGAAATCGAGACCATCCTGGCTAACACGGTGAAATCCCGTCTCTACTAAAAAATACAAAAAACTAGCCGGGCGAGGTGGCGGGTGCCTGTAGTCCCAGCTACCCGGGAGGCTGAGGCAGGAGAATGGCGTAAACCCGGGAGGCGGAGCTTGCAGTGAGCTGAGATCCGGCCACTGCACTCCAGCCTGGGCGATAGAGCGAGACTCCGTCTCAAAAAAAAAAAAAAAAAAAAAAAGTAATTTTCAGGGAAAAAGGAATCCCTACAATGCTTGTGCTGTATTTTCAGAGCTAAATACAATCTGTGTGCTTTTATATAATTGTAAAATTATATACGCCTTCCTCAAGAAAAAAACCTCAGTGTGATATAAAGCTACACTTTTAAATTTGATATGCCTTTAAAGTATGTGTGTATGAACATATATACACACATTCATAGAAATATAAGCCTAGAAAATTTACTGAACGAAAAATTTTAATATTGGTTACCTTTAAGGGTAGAATTTGAAGAATTAATGGGGGTGGGAAGAAGCACTTTTACTTTTTACCTTATATCTACTATCCATATTGTTGAGTTTTTCAACAAGTGACTATCTTGTAATAATTTTATTATTTTCTAATTTTTTGAGATGGAGTCTTGCTCTGTCCCCCAGACTGGAATGCAGTGGTGTGATCTTGGCTGACTGCAGCCTCCGTCTCCCGGGTTCAAGCGATTCTCCTGCCTCAGCCTCCCGAGTGGCTGGTATTACAGGCGCCTGCCACCACGCCTGGCTAATTTTTGTATTTTTAGTAGAGACAGGCTTTCACCATGTTGGCCAAGCTGTTCTCAAACTCCTGACATCGGATGATCCATCTGCCTTGGCCTCCCAAAGTGGTGGGATTATAGGCATGAGCCACCGCGCCCGGCCACTTTTGTAAATAAATTTTAAAGGAGGCTGTCACAAACACACATGCATACACACACATTCATTCTTATGACAAAAATTAAAAACCATGTCTCACACAATCTTTTCTTTAGAAATTGTATTTTTCTTTCGATTTGCTAAAAAAATTAAAAGACCACAATTCTAAAATTAACATTTAAAAATTGGTTTTTTGGTCAGGCACCGTGACTTACAAAGTAATCTCTGCATTTTTGGAGGCCAAGGCAGAAGGATCCCTTGAGGCCAGTAGTTCAAGACTAGCCTGGGCAACACTTTTTTTTTTTTAAGTAGCTGGAGTGGTGGAGTACACCTCTAGTTAGACCTAGCTTTGTGGGAGGCTGAGGCAGCAGGATTGCTTGAGCCCAGTAATTCGAGGTTGCAGTCAGCTATGATCGTGCCACTGCATTCCAGCCTGGGTGACAGAGCAAAAGCCCATCTCTAAAAATAAATAAATAAATAAAAATAGGCTGGGTGTAGTGGCTCACACCTGTAGTCCTAATCTCAAAAAAAAAGTAAATAAATAAATATTTAAAATAAAAGCCATTTTTTAAAGTGGTTTTTTTTTTTTTTTTTTTTGAGATGGAGTCTCACTCTGTCGTCCCGGCTGGAGTGCAGTGGCACGATCTCAGCTCACTGCAACTTCTGCCTCCCAGGTTCAAGCAATTCTCCTGCCTCAGCCTCCTGAGTAGGCTGAGATTGCAGGAGTGCGCCACCATACCCACCTAATTTTTGTTTTTTAGTAGAAATGGTGTTTCACCATGTTGGTCAGGCTGGTCTCGACCTCAGCCTCCCAAAGTGCTGGGATTACAGGTGTTAGGCACTGCACCAGGTCTAAAGTGATTTTTAAGAAATTTTTAACCTGATCTCTATTCTGAACATGGGTACATTTCTCAATAGGATTCAATGCAGTGCTAAATCTTCTAATCAAGGCCTTAGAGAGCTAAGAAACATGCTAAGAATGCCTGAAGAAATACAAAACAGGTATTTACCCCAATGTTTAAAATAACAAAAGGGCCCGGCAGGTGGCTCACGCCTGTAGTCCCAGCACTTTGGGAGAGCTAGGGGAGCAGATCACCTGAGGTCAGGAGTTCAAGACCAGCCTGGCCAATATGGTGAAACCTCCGTCTCTACTAAAAATAGAAAAATTGGCCAGGCATAGTGGCACACACCCGTAATCTCACTACTCCAGAGGCTGAGGCAGGAGAATCGCTTGAACCTAGGAAGCAGAGGTTGCAGTGAGCTGAGATGGTGCCAGCCTGGGCCACAAGACTCCATCTCAAAAAAAAGAAAAAAAAAAAGAACTGAAAGATGTGAGTCCATTCCTTTAACCAAAAGGTCTTCTGCTTGTGCAGCAAGAAAGAGCAGCTTGTTTTTTCTCAGCTCTTGGCTCTGATATTAAATATAAAGAGGTCCTTAGAGTGTCTACTCCTCTGCACACAAAATGTAGAAGACCAACTAATTCTAGAGCAAAAATACTACGTCTCCACATTTCTTATTTCTCACCTAATCCTGCCCCATTTGAGGAACCAGACAAACTCCACTCCCAAACTACACACCAATTCATCATCTTTCTGGATGTCTAGGTACTTGGTTCTAAAATATTTATTTATTTAATTTTTTTTTTTTTTTTTTTTTTTGAGACAGAGTCTCTGTCACCCTGGCTGGAGTGCAGTGGCATGATCTCGGCTCACTGCAACCTCTGTCTCCTGGGTTCAAGCGATTCTCCTCCTTCAGCCTCTCGAGTAACTCAGATTACAGGTGCCCTCCACCAAGCCCGGTTAATTTTTTGTTTTAATAGAGACAGAATTTTGCCATGTTGGCCAGGCTGGTCTCCAACTCCTGACCTCAGGTGATCCACCCGCTTCGGCCTCCCAAAGTGCTGTGAATACAGGCGTGAGCCACCATGCCTGGTGGTTTTAAAATATCTAGGAAAAATGAAGGCCGGGCACGGTGGCTCACGCCTGTAATCCCAATACTTTGGGAGCCCAAGGTGGGAGAATCACTTGAGGCCAGGAATTTGAAACCAGCCTGGCCAACGTGACAAAACGCCATCTCTACCAAAAATATAAAAATTACCTGGGTGTGGTGGTGGATGCCTGTAATCCCAGCTACTCAGGAGGGTGAGGCAGAAGAATCGCTTGAACCCAGGAGGCGGAGGTTGCAGTAAGCCAAGATCGTGCCACTGCACTCCAGCCTGGGTGACAGAGTGAGACCCTGTCTCAAAAAATAAAAATAATAAAATAAACAAAATATTTAGGAAAGATGAGACTGAGGATTTTAGTATTATTCATCAAATGCCAATTACATGAGTATTTTTGGAAGAACATTGTTACCTTTTCACACTGAAAATTCAAAGGCAATAATAATAAAAGAAGACAGCTCATCTTGTTAAGACAGAAAAAGAAAAGGGAAAATTTTTGCTTGGCCAAAACAGGTCATTTTGTTCACAAAGGCATATACTATACTCTACCACACATACTACAGAGACTAGATACTCCAAGAATTTCCTCTTTGTGATGTGGGAGAAACAGGACTCCAAAAAATTTCCTGTCTACACAGATTAAGAAAACATCTATACATTCACGAAGCATCATCTTAGATTAGGCTAAAGTGGGTTTCCTAGAAACTTCCATTCCAAAAATGAGGTCTATATGTACTCTTAACCCCAAAACCTTTTAGGCACAGAAAACATAAGTAAACAGGAGAATATGGGGTTCTTCTAACATTAGCCACCACTGAATGGGTGTAGGAATCACCAACACATGACTTGTACAATCAGATTCAAAAACACAAAAGGCATGGATTCTGCCAATAGCTTTAATCACATGGTATGGGGACTCCAAAGACAATTATACACACACACACAGAAAGAGAGAGACAGAGAAACTTATGACTTTGGGGGCACACTAGTGCTCTACCTGTTTAGAAATTTAAGACTATTACTTATAAAAAAGCAAATGGTTGCCAGGCACAGTGGCGTGTGCCTATAGTCCCAGCTACTTCGAAGGCTGAGGCAGGAAGACCACTTGAGCCCAGGAGTTTGAGGCTAGCCTGGACAATATAGCAAACTCTGTCTCAAAAAAAAAAAAAAAATTAAGGCCAGGCGTGGTGGCTCCTGCTTGTAATCCCAGCACTCTGGGAGGGCGATCACCTGAGGTCAGGAGTTTGAGACCAACCTGGCCAACATGGTAAAACCTCGTCTCTACTAAAAATAAAAAAAAATTAGCCGGTCGTAGTAGCAGGTTCCTGGAATCCCAGTTACTAGGGAGGCTGAGGCAGGAGAATCACTTGAACCAGGGAGGCGGAGGCTGCAGTGAGCCGAGATCAAGCCACTGCAGTCCAGCCTGGGCGACAAGAGCAAGACATAGTCTCAAAAAAAAAAAAAAAATTAAAATTAAAAAAGGCAAATGAGTGACCTTTCATCTCACTCAGGACAATTACATACAAATGGTCAAGAAAATCAAGGGCTAAATGTGATAACATTTAGACCAAAGCGATCTCTTTCAGATTCTCAAGTTTCAAAGAAATAAAAGCTCTAACTTTAGTCTAAGGATATCCCCCACACTTCATTTCCTAGCTAAAAAGTTCTGTGTGCTAGCTTAATCTCTCAATTCACTGAAAGGATAAAATAAAGCCTTCCACAAGACCAAGAGTAGGGATGCTCCAGAGTCTCTCCCCATAACTGCCTACTCAAATAAAACATTTCTCTCACCTTGGCTTAGAAGTTTTACCCTTACAGTGAAATTCAAAGATATGGACATTCAAGGGACTACCCGCCTTATAACCCATATACACTTTTTTTTCCAAAGCAAAATGTTAGGGTCAGAATGTATTAAGGTTTTAAATATTAAATAAAATCCTGTTCAGACCTAGAATAAGACAGTATACTAACTGCAGTCTGTAACCCACAAATAATTTCTCCTTATTCCTCTCAAATCCAAGAGCCAGGATTGTTAGTACACGCACAGAAATTTCTGTACTTTAACACCAAGACCAGAGGTTAAAAATACCTGGTCACAGGTGACAAATCAGGCACCTCAGAACCAAAATAGAAGAAATACTCTGAGCACTTAAAACAATCACGGTACAGTACTCTACGCAAGCCACAGTCAACAGAAAAAAGTATACACATAAAATACCGCCCCTTGGGATCACAAGGTCAGGAAATCGAGACCATCCTGGACAACATGGTGAAACCCCGTCTCTACTAAAAAAAATATTGGCCGGGAGTGGTGGCACGCGCCTGTAGTCCCAGCTACTAGGGAGGCTAAGGCAGGGGAATCGCTTGAACCCGGGAGGCGGAGGTTGCAGTGAGCCCAGATCGCGCCACTGCACTCCAGCCTGGCGACAGAGCGAAACTCCATCTCAAAACAAAACAAAATAAAACAACAACAACAACAACAAAAACCGTCCCTTTTTCCCCAGAGCCCAAAAGAAGTTAATGCCTATCACCCCAGGTTGCTCAAACCTAAAAATGTGTACACATAAGAGTACACACAGAAGAGCTAAAGAAATGAAGGACTTCACTGCAAAGGCAGAGGTGTCCAGCCGGGCACGGTGGCTCATGCCTGTAATCTCAGCACTTTGGGAGGCCGAGGCGGGCGGATCACCTGAGGTCAGGAGTTCCAGACCAGCCTGACCAACATGGTGAAATCCTGTCTCTACTAAAAATACAAAATTAAATGGGCATGGTGGCGCACGCCTGTAATCCCAGCTACTCGAGAGGCTGAGGCAGGAGAATCGCTTGAACCCGGGAGGCGGAGGATGCAGTGAGCTGAGATCGCGCCATTGTACTCCAGCGTGGACAACAAGAGCGAAACTCCATCTCAAAAAAAAAGAAGAGGTTTCCATAGGTTGCCTCACCTTCTCCAAGCCTAAAACCTCCGAGTTCAGCTACCCAGCTATTCCGAAGCTCAGGGATGCCTTGGAACTTCCTTTTCCTGTCTAACTTCACAAAAGGTCCCAGAAGGAGGAGTCACGTGATTTTTCAGGGTAAAAGCCGAGAGATCCCTAACACTCAAACCTGTCTCAAACTGAAGAGGGAAAGTAAGAACCCTCTTTAAGCACACAGGTAAGACACACACAAGGCAGAAGGCAAATAAACGTATCCCTCAACTGAGGAGAGGCAAAGAAGAGAAACGATCTTTGCACCAGCTCTGTCTCTGTCTCTGTTTGTCTCTCTCAGTACCAAGGGCAGGGACTCTGGCAAGACCCCGCCCCCCCCCCCCAACTCCAAAGCAGGGTGGGCGGGAGGCAGCCTGAGGAGTCCCTCTTCCCGCGCGAAGCTCAGAGACCAAAGGACTCCCTATTGTGGGTCTACGGATGGTGACGGGAACCTGTCCCGCTCGAGCTGAAGAGTAAACTGAGGGCTCACTAGGCCCTCACCGCAGCCACCGCCGCCATGGAGCTGACCGCTGTCACAGGACTCCGTCAGGGAAGCGGGAGGATGGCGCCGGCCCAGAGCCGACCCAAAGAGAATTCACGCCTCACACTGTGTGGGAGGCGAGGGTCCCGGAGCCTTACCTCGGACACTTCGTCCTCGTCACTGCCAGAGGCACCACCTCCACCCCCGGTCCTCAGCACGGCAGCCGCCAATTTGAAATCCAGCGCAGCGTCCCCTCCGCCGGCACCGCTGGCGCCGCCGCCGCCGACTCCCGGCGCTGGCCCGGCCTCCCCAAAGAGCCTCACGGTGCGGATCCCCAGACCGACCCCTCCCGGCGGAGGCGGCTCCGAGGCCCCAGCTGGGGCGGATCGCGGAGCCACAGAGTCCAGGTCCTCCTCAAAGGAGGTGCCGCCGCCTCCGCCATCAGTCAGCATTGTTCGCACGCGGAGCCGGAGACGGTGCCGACCCACTTGCGGCCACCGCCGCCGCTGATCCCGGGAACGAGAGGAGCAGCAAGAGGAAGAAGCGTCTCCTTTCCCCCGTCCCAGCAGCGCCACTAACTTCTCACTGCCTAACCTGCTGCCTCCCGCCCCCGAGACTCGCCACTGGCTGCAATACCCTGGCGGCTGCAGATCATTGGCCAAAGTGACCCGTCGCTCAGGCTCTTCGTCACGCGCCGCTTGCTGGCTCGCAGCCGCCAAGCTGCGTTGACCCGCGCAGGCCTGGGCGGTTGCGAACACCCGCCTCCCACCCTACACGAGCTGACTTCCGGTCTCTTTCTATGTCTATTGGCCAACCCGTCTGACTATCGCATCACGACCTTAAAGTGGATTAGTTGGCCTTGTGGTCAGTCATAGTGACCCCAAACAATGGGAGAACTCATTGGCGCCATAAAGTGTCGGTCACTTTGTCGCGGGACGTCGCGTGGTACAATTGGCCTGTGAGAGTACCATTCATCCCGCCCTCATCTGAGGTGACGGGAAAGGGCCGGGAAATTTCCACTTCTGAATAAAATGACTGCTGAAGTGATGACCCGCAAGAATTGATCAAATCTGGAGTAGACTTCACCCTGCACTTGGTGAAACTTGTACGTCAAGGACGCAAGAGGCGCCGAAGTAACGCAGCTCCCACCTGTCGCTCTCTGCTGGGCGCCGAGACTACGGCCGGAGAACAGCTGCATTGGGATTGGAGAAAGGAAGCCATCAGTCTTAGGGAGGCTCCACCTTCTTGCCATTGCCTGGTTGGAGGAGCGCAGCGTCAGTCACTAAGAGCGGTCACCACCTCTGGGACAGGTGAAGATGCGTAACCTATTTGCCGCGGGCTATTTGGGAGGGAATAGGGGACAGGGAACGGTGAGGGGACAGTCGAGGGGCAAGGCCGATCCTGCTTCGCGCCTCCCGCCTTTCTGAGTTAAGCCCAGCGCGCGGGTCTGAGGGACACCCGGGTAGCTCCTTGGGATGGCCGCCTAGAGGAGACTCGACCCGCCCGCGTGCCAGGACCTGGCCGCGCGCCGCAGTTCTACAGCCTTCGGGCGGGATCGCCCAGCGGGGCCGCGTTCTCCTGTTTGCTGACGGCGGCGGGCCTGAGGGCTGGACAGCGCCATGCCTCAGTACCGGGAACTGTCCCACGTAGGAAGGTGGGAATGCCGCGACCCGCGCGCGGAATCCGACCTCACGGTGGAACGGGGTGGTGAAGAGTGCGTGCTCCGGGGCAGTTTCGAGTTCTGGTGCTGCCACTTACTTGCTGCCTGACTTCGGCGCTTTTGCTGTTTCATTTTTGTGACTTTCAACTCGCTCCTCTGTGAAATGGGAGTAATATTAGTACCTTCCTCATTGGGTGGTTGTTACGAATAAATTAGGTGATAACGTAGCGCTTAGCAAAGTCCCAAACTTACAGGAAATACTCATTTTTGCTAGTTATTATCTCCTCTTCCTTCAGGAACTCTCTGCTCGCCCCTGGGTCCTACCAGCGCAACTAATTCCAGTTATAATCAGATCTGTGTGGTGCAAAACAAGGCTAGCTGTGGTGGTCTTCCCTCCTCTAAGGATGTCTCTTCCTCCCTGTATCCATCTCTCTATCTCTGTCTTTATCTTGTCAATAAAGAGGGGGTTTAAAAATGCTCAGATTCTATAGCGGGCGCCGTGGCTTACGCCTGTAATCCCAACACTATGGGATGCTGAGGCGGGCAGATCATTTGAGCCCAGGAGTTCGAGACCTGCCTAGGCAACATGGTGAAACCCCGTCTCTACAAAAAATACAAAAATTAGGCTGGGCGCGGTGACTCACGCCTGTAATCCCAGCACTTTGGGGGGCCTAGGTGGGCGGATCATTTGAGGTCAGGAGTTTGAGACCAGCCTGACCAACATGGTGAAACCTCGTCTATACTAAAAATACAAAAATTAGCCGGATGTGGTGGTGTGTGCCTGCAATCCCAGCTACCGGGGAGGCTGAGGCAGGAGAATCGCTTGAACCCAGGAGGCGAAGGTTGCAGTGAGCCAAGATCGTGCCACTGCACTCCAGGTTGGGCGACAGAGCAAGACATCGTCTAAAAAAAAAAAAAAATAAATAATAATAATAATTAGACCAATAATAATAATAATAATTAGACCAGCATGGTGGTGCACGCCTGTAATCCTAACTACTCAGGAGGCTGAGGCGGGAGGGAATCCCCTGAGCCTGGAAGATGGAGGTTGCAGTGAGCCGAGATCCTGCCACTGAACTCCAGCCTGAGCGATAGAGTGGTGCCCTGTCTCCAAAAAAAAAAAAAAAAAAAAAAAAAAAAATCTGTTTCTATCTAATCCTTTAATCAGAGATCACCAAAAAAGGAGTCTGGTGGTTTGTATGGAAAATATCCTTTGATCCCGAGAATGTCCATAGGATAACAGAATTTGGCTGAAAAAAAAAAATGGCAGGGCGCATTGGCTCACGCCTGTAATCCTAGCACTTTGGGAGGCAGAGGTGAGCGGATCACGAGGTCAGGAGATGGAGATCATCCTGGCCAACATGGTGAAACCCCGTCTCTACTAAAAATACAAAAATTAGCTAAGTGTGGTGGCGCCTGCCTGTAATCCCAGCTACTCCGGTGTCTGAGGCACGACAATCGCTTGAACCCGGGAAGCGGAGGTTGCAGTGAGCCGAGATCGCACCACTGCACTCCAGCCTGGCCACAGAGCAAGACTCAGTCTCCAAAAAAAAAAAAAGTCATTTTCTCCTCTCTTACAACTTTAACAAAGGCCTTTATATATCTCAACTGTGCAAGATTTAATGTTTCATCATCCTTAAACTGGGATCTGAAATTTTTATAAGAATATAATGATTTTTTTATGACTTTAAAAGTTGATTCTGCCAAACATTTATTTAAAAAACATTTTGAAGATTATAAACATTTCTTTGGCTTGGTAATTGCTCATTTTGACATTTCACATGTAAAGGATAGTGTTTTCTATGAGCAGAACATGTTAGTTAAATGTTCTTTCTAGATAATAAATAAGTTGTAGAAAATAAATAAAAAGTCTTGTACCTATTCTACAGAACTATTTTAATGTAAATGCTATGTACACTGGCTTTAGTTAGCATTTGTGGAATTTAATTAGCCTATACCCTCAGTGCTGTTAAGTTTTCAAGGCATGTGTGACTAAGTCACAACCCAAACTAATAACACCAACAAAAGAAACCTAGCACTGCCCAACCCACTTCAAAGCTGGATTATCCAGAATTGGTATGGATACATCCTTAGGCAAAAACAGGTATTGACTGGTACAGCATTACAAAGGAACTACTTGTCATGCTTACTACTGATACAAAAATAATTTCTGAGGCAACTCCCTGAACAAACTCATTAAATTCTTTAAACAAATGCAGTGACTCTCAAGGACACAGGGAGAGGAAATATGGATATATATACATTTTTCTCAATTTATCTGAGAGAGAAGAAAACACTCTCTTTACTCAGTGCCTACCGACTAACCCCGAGTATAGCTAAAGAAATGTGATTCAGCAATAATCTTTGTTTCACCAGGACCTTAACTTGAGATACCTGTCAGTAGTTTGACAGTCAGTATGGGAATTAGGAACTCCCAGTCTCCTATATTTTGGTGACTGCTCTATAGAGTCTCTATTAAATGTGATTTAACGGCTGGGCATGGTGGCTCATGCCTATAATCCCAGCACTTTGGGAGGCCAAGGCGGGTGGATCACCTGAGGTCAGGAGTTCAAGAGCAGCCTGGCCAACATGATGAAACCCTGTCTCTACTAAAAATACAAAAAATTAGCCAGGCGTGGTGGTGGGCACCTATAATCCCAGCTACTCAGGAGGCTGAGGCAGGACAATTGCTTGCACCTGGGAGGCAGAGGTTGCAGTTAGCCAAGATCACACCACGGCACTTCAGCCTGAGCAACAAGGGTGAAACTTTGTCTCAAAAAGAAAATGTGATTCAATAGTTCCATATATACTACATTCCTATGGATTTAAAATTTGAAAACTCATTGATAAATCATCACAATATCAAGTGATACATTTGATAAATAAATAAAATCACACTCAGGCCAGGTATGGTGGCTCATGCCTGTAATCCCAGCACTTTGGGAGGCTGAGGTGGGTGGATCACCTGAGGTCAGGAGTTCAAGACCAGCCTGGCCAACATGGTGAAACCCTGTCTCTACTAAAAATACAAAAATTAGGCCGGGTGCGATATAGCTCACACCTGTAATTCCAGCACTTGGGAGGCCAAGGCGGGTGGATCATAAGGTCAGGAGTTCAAGACCAGCCTGACCAACACGGTGAAACCCCATTTCTACTAAAACTACAAAAATTAGCTGGGCGTGGTGGTGCGCACCCATAATCCCAGCTACTCAGAAGGCTGAAGCAGGAGAATCACTTGAATCCGGGAGGTGGAGGTTGCAGTGAGCTGAGATCACGCCATTACACTCCAGCATGGGTGACAGAGCGAGACTCTGTCTCAGGAAAAAAAAATGGAGTGGAGATTTGCTTAGTGGTAGTATCATAGCCAAAGGAATGATTATTGCTAATTGAAAACTTTTCCCAATACCCTGCCATGATGACTTGAAATATAGTCAGCACTGGCAATTTTGAGTCTCTATGGAATAAAGAAGAAAAGAAAAAAAAAGACAGTGGGAATATTTAGAGTCTACTTATAATGTGTTTCAAAGCACTCTGTTTTGACCATCTTCCAGATCAAGAAGGATAAAAAACACATGGCCGGGCGCGGTGGCTCACGCCTGTAATCCCAGCACTTTGGGAGGCCGAGGTGGGCAGATCGTGAGGTCAGGAGATCGAGGCCATCCTGGCTAACATGGTGAAACCCCATCTCTACTAAAAATACAAAAAAAATTAGCCGGGCGTGGTGGCAGGCGCCTGTAGTCCCAGCTATTCGGGAGGCTGAGGCAGGAGAATGGCGTGAACCTGGGAGGTGGAGCTTGCAGTGAGCCAAGATTGTGACACTGCACTCCAGCCTGGACAACAGAGCAAGACTCTATCACAAAAAAAAAAAAAAAAAAACCCTTATAAAAACTGTATAGCCAAAGGAGTTTTATTTTGTTATTTTGTTTTTTGAGACAGGGTCTCACCCTGTCACTGGGGCTGAAGTGCAGTGGTACAATCACCTGCTCACTGCAGCCTCGACCTCTCAGGCTCAAGCGATTCTCCCACCTTAGCTTCCCAAATAGCTGGGACCACAGGATTGGACCACCATGCCTGGCTTTTTTTTTTTTTTTTTTAATTATTTGTGGAGACGGGGGTCTCCCTATGTTACTCAGGCTGCTGGCCTCTAACCTCTGGGCTCAAGCAGTCCTCCCGCCTCAGCTTCCCAAAGTGCTGAGATTATAGGTATGAGCCACTGTGCCCAGCTAGCCCAAGGGTTTCTAAAACTTCTGAGACAATAAGAGGTTTCAAATCCCATAATATGAGATTGACAAACTAAATTATAGATACAGGGACTTTAGCTACATGAAGTTCTTTCACATGCATCCTGCATTTTCTCCAGACATTTAATTCCTATATGCCAATCCATCTCAGTTCAGCCCATCTGTATAAGAAGTAAACCAACATATTTGTTGCACTTGGAGGTCATTTAACCTTTATAATGATCCTATTCAGATTTTACCCATTTTGTAGATGAGGAAGTTGAAACTTCAAAATTGTTAAATAACTTGCCCAAGGTTATAAGGCCAGTGTATAGAAAAGCCGGGATTTGAATTTATTTCTGCTTGGTCCCAAAACCCATGCTCTTCCCACTATATCACATCAATTCCATGGCAACCTCAAAAGCAGAGGAAATTCATCAGTCAGGTAAACATGCTTCAACCATTTTATCCTTCTTATAAATCTGCTAATCAGCACCCTAGGTGAAGTTATCCCTGACTACCATCAAATATATCTTCCTCCCTTATAACAGAAACATTTAAAACTTGTCTTCTGGTTTCTCCAACTATATTGTTAGTTTCTTAGACCATGTAATTTCACACTAAAAAAATCTAATAGTTTACACAAATTAGCCAGGTGTGGTGGTGGGCCCCTGTAATCCCAGCTACTCAGGAGGCTGAGGCAGGAGAATTGCTTGAGCCCAGGAGGTGGAGATTGCAGTTAGCCAAGATCATGCCACTGCACTCCAGCCTGGGCAACAGAGTGAGACTCTGTCTCAAAAAAAAAAAAAAAAAAAAAAATCTAATAGTTAATACATTCACATGGTTCAAATTTCAAAAAGAACAAAACAATTTGACACAACAGGCATGTGGAAAAAAGAATAAAATGAATATAAAATGAGGAAAAGAGTCTTTTTACTTTCCCCACTAAATACCTAGACCTCCTCTCGTACACAAACCATGTTATTAGGTTTTTAGATATCCTTCTCAGGCCAGGAGCAGTGGCTCACACTTGTAATCCCAGCATATTGGGAGGCCAACATAGGAGGATTGCTTGAGCCCAGGAGTTTGAGACCAGCCTGGGCAAAATAACAAGACCCCCATCTCTATAAAACTAAAAATAAATACATAACTTTGGTTCAATAAGCCACCCACCATAGTTTTCGATAAACAATAAAAATTGTTAAAGGAAGAGTACAAAATTTTTTCGTTTTAGCTGAATTGAGTAAATTGGGTTAGAACAAGGAGATACTAGAGTGTAGGAAACAAGCAATCTGGCTGCAGCTTTTTGCCCAGGTATGACATAATGAACACCTGGATTAGGGAAGTGGCTATCAGAATGGAGAAAAACTGTCAATAAGTGTAATCAGCATGAAGGTCAGGCACAGTTGCTCATGCCTGTAATCCCAGCACTTTGGGAGGCCAAGGCAAGAAGATCACTTGAGCCCAGGAGTTTGAGATCAGCCTGGGCAACAAAGCAAGACTCCCTATCGCTACAAAATAATAATAATAATAATAATAATAATAATAAAAGGTAGCCAAGTGTGGAGATATGTACCTGTAGTCCCAACTACTTGGGAGACTGAGGTGGGAGGATTGCTTGAGCCCAGGAGATCAAGGCTACAGTGAGCTATGATCACACCACTATTCACCAGCCTGGGTGACAGAGTGAGACCTTGTCTCAACAACAACAACAACAAAATCAGTATAACCTTTGCACCTGATGAAATGTGGGAAACAAAAGAGTATAGAAACAAAAGTTACTCCAGATCTATACAAACTTTCTGAAAATAAATGTGGCATTATGCATCATGATCCTTTCTTTAAATTTTTATTTCCACCTATTAGAATGGCTAAAGTTCAAATAAGTGGCAATACCAATTACTGGCAAGAAGGCAGAGCAGCAAGAATTCTCATTCTGGTGAGAATGCAAAACAGTACAGCCACTTTGGGAGAGAGTTTGAAAGTTTCTTCCAAGCTAAACGTGTCTTAGGCCAGGCGCAGTGGCTCACACCTGTAATCCCAGCACTTTGCGAGGCTGAGGCAGGTGGATCACTTGAGGTCAGAAGTTCAAAACCAGCCTGGCCAACATGGTGAAACCCTGCCTCTACTGCTACTACTACTAATAATAATAATACAAAATTTAGCCAGGCATGGTGGTGGGTGCTATAATCCCAGCTACTTGGGAGGCTAAGGCAGGAGAATCGCTTGAACCTGGGAGGCAAGAGATTGCAGTGAGCTGAGACCCGAGATCACACCACTGCACTGCAGCCTGGGTGACAGAGCGAGACTCCATCTCAAAAAAAAAAAAAAAATCCAAACAACAACAAAGTTAAACATGATGGATTTACCTTATGTGTTTGGTTTCAGAGAGCAATGAGAAGAACTTAGCCAAGGTAGAACATTAATTGCTGAGTCAGCCAGAAACCCCCAAACTTTCAACTGGACAGAAACACAGATTTACTGTAACTCTGTAACTGAAAACTTTTTTTTTTTTTGACAGGGTCTTGCTCTGTTAGTGAGTAGTGCAGTGGTGCAGTCTCACTACAGCCTCAACCTCCCAGGCTCAAGCCATCCTCCCACCTCAACCTCCCAAGTAGCTGGAACTACGGGCGCACACCACCATGCCAAGCTAGTTTTGTTTTGTTGTGTTGTGTTTTTTTTGTTTTTTTTTTTTTTGTATTTTTTGTAGAGACAGGGTTTTTGCCATGTTACCCAGGCTGCTCTCAAAATCCTGGGCTCAAGCGATCCACCTGCCTCAGTCTCCCAAAGTGCTGGGATTATAGGTGTGAGCCACCACACCTGGCCCACATTTTTAAAAGACATCAAGTTGTAGCTTTGCTTTTTGCAAAAGTTAAACATCTCTCTGCAGAAAGGTCATATTGGATGACAATGAAGATTAATCCACTCTTCCCCCAGGTGAGTCCTTGGTGAGTATTTTTGTGTATTGCTTCCATTGGAAGGATTGTACTGAAAATATGAGTGCTAGCAGTAATTCTATGAGCTTTCTCACTTCAGTACTAATTAAAAGGAAAAGCCCCCCAGCACAGTGGCTTACACCTATAATCCCAGCACTTTGGGAGGCCGAGGCGGGCGTATCACAAGGTCAGGAGTTCTAGACCACCCTGGCCAATATGGTGAAGACCCGTCTCTACTAAAAATACAAAAATTAGCCAGGCATGGTGATGGGTGCCCATAGTTCCAGCTACTTGGGAGGCTGAGGCAGGAGAATCGCTTGAACCTGGGAGGCAGGAGACTCGCTTGAACCCGGGAGGCAGAGGTTGCAGTGAGCCGAGATTGCGCCAGTGCATTCCAGCCTGGGTGATGGAGTGAGACTCCATCTAAAAAAAAAGGGAAAAACCAAGAGTCACTTTGAGAAATAAATACCATTAAGTGTGTAGTTCAGCCCAGATGTTCTGGTCTACAGTTGTACAAGCTCTTTGACAAGAATAGCGTTCTAAGAACTGACAATCAAGGCCGGGCGCGGTGGCTCAAGCCTGTAATCCCAGCACTTTGGGAGGCCGAGGTGGGCGGATCACGAGGTCAGGAGATTGAGACCATCCTGGCGAACACGGTGAAACCCCATCTCTACTAAAAAATACAAAAAACTAGCCGGGCAAGGTGGCGGGTGCCTGTAGTCCCAGCTACTCGGGAGGCTGAGGCAGGAGAATGGCATGAACCCGGGAGGCAAAGCTTGCAGTGAGCTGAGATCCGGCCACTGCACTCCAGCCTGGGCGACAGAGCGAGACTCCGTCTCAAAAAAAAAAAAAAAAAAAAAAAAAAAGAACTGACAATCAATAGGTTACTTGGAGAAATCCAGAACCCTACCTTATGCATTACAGTAAACCCCCTGCTTCTTCTATCCCACACTTGGTAAACCTGAAGCTAGTGACCCCAAATATCCTTTTTCACATGTCCTCTTACCACTGCAACTTAGGCAGCCACACCTACCTTTTGTAGAAGCTCTCCTTGGCTGGTACCATGTCCTTCTGCCACAGACTTTAGAAGATCCCAGAATTGGTGAAAATTTTGAATCTTATGGTCTGAGCACTTTTTCTGATGAGAGAACAGCTAGATAGCAGCCCCAGCAGCAAGAATCCTCTTATTTTACAAGTTATGGTGGCCTGGCATTTAGTGAATCAGCACTTTCGAGTCAGAAGAACCCTTGAGGGTTGTTTTAGTTTTTCACAATCCCCCCCACCATTTTTTTTTTTTTTTTAGACGGAGTTTCACTCTTCTTGCCCAGGCTGGAGTCCAATGGCATGATCTCGACTCACTGCAACCTCCACCTCCCAAGTTCAAGCGATTCTCCTGCCTCAGCCTCCCAAGTAGCTGGGATTATAGGCGTGTGTCACCATGCCCAGCTAATTTTGTATTTTTAGTAGAGATGGGGTTTCACCATGTTGGCCAGGCTGGTCTCGAACTCCTGACCCAGGGTGATCCACCCACCTCGGCCTCCCAAAGTGCTGGGATTACAGGTGTGAGCCACCACACCTGGCCTTACAATTTTTTTAAAATAGAGGAGTAACTTGAGGAGTGAATATTAGAATCAGTATCTCCCAATAAAATCTCTGAAGTGATTTTACATGACCCAATCATTACCCTCTGATTTTTCCTGTGAGAACCTGAAGTACATCCTTGCTTACCACAATGAGAAA
The DNA here is from genome assembly GCF_043159975.1 of Macaca nemestrina. Classification (NCBI taxonomy): domain Eukaryota; kingdom Metazoa; phylum Chordata; class Mammalia; order Primates; family Cercopithecidae; genus Macaca; species Macaca nemestrina. Next base: position 40,043,564 of record NC_092130.1, read on the forward strand.
GGAGCAGATCCAGGACTCCAACTCAAAGAGCAATTTGGGCTTATAAGTGAGGACTGGGTCACTCTGAAGTGACCCAGTCAGTTCAGTCTTGGAGACTCTTGTGGAGTGTTTGAACTCAACTCAGTTTGCCACACCCTAAATCAGGAGATACAGCATGGTGTTCACCTGCAGGGCAGGTAACAGTGCCACCTACCAGGTGTTCTTTCCCAAGGAAGTGGCTATGGCCCCAAAAGGACACTTGTAGAAAGTCTAGGCCAGACATGAGTCTGATATAAGCTCACAGAAGCTATTAAGATATATACTGGTCAGGACTCTACTCTTAAACTTTTCACCTAGAAGCCCTTCTTAGACCCTGGCATTTACACCTCTGGTGTCAAGGGAAAAAAAAGAAAAGAAAAACAGCCAAAATTGGACTTCTCCAGCAGAGATTTAGTCAACACAAAAGGTTCATCAGTTGAAAAGAATTGCATCACTGTTACAGAGTTATGTAGGACATACGGGCAGGCCTGTCTGTGGCCTCTGGAGTTTGGTTAAAGCCCTAAACTGTCCCAATGGCTCCACCCATAAGCTGGCAACATTTTAAATCAAGATTGAGCCATACTAGAGAGTCCAAAGAAAACAGCAATACTTTTCTGTATACCAGGGATTTCAAATGAATATTAGAATTCCTGGAGAGTGACTGAAGGGCTCAGAAATACTTAAAAACCCTTCAAAGCACTGGTTGACCACTATTCAGAGCCTGGTAATCCTTATGCCCAACAGTTACTCTCACAAGTTCCCTGTTGCACTCCCTGTATACCATTAGCAGTAGTGTAATTGATACAATCTTTAGGGAAATAAGTTTGGAGGTGCCTTCATTTTATTTTTTTGAAACAGAGTCTCTGTCGCCCAGGCTGGAGTACAGTGGCGTGATCTCAACTCACTGCAACCTCCATCTCCTGGGTTCAAGCAGTTCTCCTGCCTCGGCCTCCCAAGTAGCTGGGATTACAGAAATATGCCACCACACTTGGCTAATTTTTGTATTTTTAGTAGAGACCGGTTTTCACCATGTTTGCCAGTCTGGCCTGGAACTTCTGACCTCAAGTGATCCATCCACCTTGGCCTCCCAAAGTGCTGGGATTATAGGCATGAACCACTGTGCCCAGTCCTTCTTCTTCTTCTTCTTTTTTTTTTTTTTTTTAGTGCACCTACCCTTTGATTTAGCAAATCCATTTCCAACTCTGGGGAAAATGTGGCACAGAAACCCTCACACATTAACTCAAAAAAAAAAAAAAACAATTGTGTACAAGGACATTCATTAAAACCTTACTTGTCAGGGCCAGGCACGGTGGCTCACTCCTATAATCCCAGCACTTTGGGAGACTGAGGTGGATGGATCACTTGAGGTCAGGAGTTCAAGACCAGCCTGGCCAACATGGTGAAACCCCATCTCTAAAAAAAAAAAAAAAGGACAGGGTGGCTCATACCTGTAATCCTAGCACTTTGGGAGGCCAAGGCGGGTGGATCACTTGAGGTCAGGAGTTTGAGACCAGCCTGACCAACGTGGCAAAACTTCATCTATACTAAAACATACAAAAATTAGCCAGGCATGGTGGCAGATGCCTGTAATCCCAGCTACTCGGGAGGCTGAGGCAGGAGAATCACTTGAACCTTGGAGCAAAGGTTGCAGTGAGCCGAGATCGCACCACTGCACTCTAACCTCGGTGACAAAGCGAGACTCTGTCTCAAAAAAAAAAAAAAAAATTAGCCAGGGGTGGTGGTGCACACCTGTAGTCCCAGCTACTAGGGAGACTGAGGCATGAGAATCACTTGAAGGTGGGAAATGGAGGTTGCAGTGCGCAAGATCATGCCACTGCACTCCAGCATGGACGAAAGAGTGGGACTCCGTCTCAATACAAACAAGCAAGCAAACCTTACTTGTCCATCAATAAGTAAGTGGTTAAGTTAGCTGTGATACAGTTATAACATGACCTACAATATACTTGTTAAAAAGAATGAAGAGGCCAGGCAGAGTGGCTCATGCCTGTAATCCCAGCACTTTGAGAGGCTGAGGCAGGCAGATCATGAGGTCAGGAGATTGAGACCATCCCGACCAACATGGTGAAACCTCGTCTCTACTAAAATACAAAAAATTAGTTGGCTGTGGTGGCTCACGCCTGTAGTCCCAACTACTCGGGAGGCTGAGGCAGGGGGGAATAGCTTGAACCCAGGAGGCGGAGGATGCAGTGAGCCAAAATCATGCCACTGTACTCCAGCCTGGCGATAGAGCAAGACTCCATCTCAAAAACTAAATAAATAAATACATAAGTAAGTAAATAAATAAAAGAACGAAGAAAATCAGAAGGCTGATTGTGCATGGTATACTGCCAAGTGGGGGAAAAATGAAATTATTTCAGTTTTTTACTAGAAATATATCATTTTATTTCTGCATATATTGTTTGAATTTGTTTACAATGAGTATGTAATGCCTTTGTAACAAACAACTATTTTCCAAAACCACCCCAGTTATTACCTTAAAACCAAACTTTAGATAGTTGGTAGATTTTTTGTTTTTAAAAATCTTTATTGTTATTATTAATGTGTTTAACAAATTAAGAAGAAAAATAAAATTTTAAAAATTTAGAATGTACTTTTTTGTGCAAAATCTAGGGAGCTGCATTTAACTCAGAGAAATGTGAAGTTAGGGAAGAAATATTTCACTTATACTTTGATATACACACACATACACGGGTATATTACCACAATTTTGTTGTTGTTTTTGAGACAAAGTCTTGCTGTAACACCCAGGCTGGAATGCAATGGAGCAATCTCGGCTGCCTGCAACCTCCAATTCCTGGGTTCAAGCAATTCTCCTGCCTCAGCCTCAAGAGTAGCTGGGATTACAGGCATGCACCACCACGCCTGGCCTTTTTTTTTTTTTTTTTAAATATATATTTTTAGTAGAGATGGTGTTTTGCCATATTGGCCAGGCTGGTCTCAAACTCCCAACCTCAAGTAATCCACCTGCCTTGGTTTCCCAAAGTGCTAGGATTACAGGTGTGAGCCACCACACCCAGCCAATTCTTAGCCCCACCCAGCTAGACGGAGTCTCACTTTATCACCCAGGCTGGAGTACAGTGGAGCGGTCTCAGCTCACTGCAACCTCCGCCTCCCAGGTTCAAGTGATTCTTGTGCCTCAGCTTCTCAAGTAGCTGGGATTATAGGCATGCACTACCACACCCAGCTAATATTTTATTTTATTTTACTTTACTTTTACTTTACTCTATTCTATTCTATTCTATTCTATTCTATTCTATTCTATTCTATTCTACTCTACTCTATTCTATTCTATTCTATTCTACTCTATTCTATTCTACTCTACTGTATTCTACTCTACTCTATTCTATTCTACTCTATTCTACCCTACTCTATGCTATTCTACCCTATTCTACTCTGTTCTACTCTACTCTATTCTCTTCTACTCTCCTCCACTCTATTCTACTCTACTCTACTCTACTCCGTTCTACTCTACTCTACTCTATTCTATTCTATCTTATTTTATTTTATGACGGAGTCTCGCTCTCTCACCCAGCCTGGAGTGCAGTGGCTTGATCTCGGCTTACTGCAACATTCACCTCCCAGGTTCAAGCAATTCTTCTGCCTCAACCTCCCAAGTAGCTGGGACTACAGGCGCCCGCCACCACGCACGACTCATTTTGTATTTTTAGTAGAGATGGGGTTTCACCATGTTGGCCAGATTGGTCTTGAGCTCCTGACCTCAGATGATCCACCCGCCTTTGCCTCCCAAAGTGCTGAGATTACAGACAGGAGCCACTGCGCCCGGCCATATTCCCACAATTCTCAGAGTATGGTCTATAGATTCCTGCAGCCCTCAAGACCTTTTCAGGAGAATCCATGAAGTCAAAACTATTTTCATTATAATTCTAATGTATTATTTTTCACTATATTGACTTTCGTAGTGATGGTACAAAAGCAATGGGGGGTAAAAATTTGCTGGTACTGCTGGGTATGATGATGCATGCCTGTAGTCCCTGCTACTCAAGAGGCCGAGGCAGGAGGATTGCTTGAGCCCAGGAGTTTAAGGCTACAGTGAGCTATGATCTCACCACTACAATCCAGCCTGGGCAACAGAGTGAGCTCCTGTTTCTAAAAAACAAAGATCGCTGGTACTTCAGCACAGTATTAGGCAATGGTATCAAACTGTACTAGCAGTAAATATATTCTTCCCCATTGGGCACTCAAAGCAGGAAAAGGCCAATTTTATTAAGAATCCTTGATGAAGCAGTAAAAATTAATTTTATTAAAACTTGACTCTTGAGTACAAGTGTTTTTAATATTCTATGTTAGGAAATGAGAAGGATACACAGAGCACTTCTGCTATTTATCAAAGTACATTGGTTATCTCAAGGAGCATAGCTATTTGGTTGCAAGCTGCATTGGCCTTTTTTTTTTTCATAGAACACCATTTTTACTTGAAAATAGCACTGACAGGCAAATGTTGGTAATTCAGATGTGGATATTTGGCAGACATTCTCTGGAGCCTGTCACTTGAAGGAAAACACCTGACAATATTTATTTCCAATGATAAAATTCAAATCTTTGAGCAAAAATGAGAATTTTGGAAAATTGTACATATTACTGGTTGATAGTTTTCTAAAAGTTTTAAAGACTTTTTTGATGAGATAAATCATGGTATTAATAAATATTTTTTATATTATATAATAAAAATGTGTCAATGTTTGAAAGATCTGCACAGTTCAGTGAACCAATGTTTTCCAAATGACCAATCATGATGTTACAAAATCATACATGTGTAAAAGATCCATTGAAAGTATATTAGGCCAGGCGTGGTGGCTCACACCTGTAATCCCAACACTTTGGGAGGCCAAGGCAAGTGGATCACTTGAGGTCAGGAGTTCAAGACCAGACTGGCCAACATGGTGAAACCCCATCTCTATTAACAATACAAAAATTAGCTGGGCATGGTGGTGAGCACCTGTAGTCCCAGCTACTCAGGAGGCTGAGGCATGAGAATTGTTTGAACCCGGGAGGCAGAGGTTGCAGTGAGCCGAGATGGCACCACTACACTCCAGCCTGGGCAACAGAGCGAGAGTCCATCTGGAAAAAAAAAAAAAAAAAGTAAGTAATAATAGGCCGGGTGTGGTAGCCCACACCTGTAATCCCAGCACTTTGGGAGGCTGAGGCAGGAGGATCGCTTGAGCCCATGAGTTCCAGACCAGCCTGGGCAACATAGGGAGACCCTGTCTCTACACATAATTTTTTTAAATTAGGGCTGGGCACTGTGGCTCATGCCTATAATCCCAGCACTTTGGGAGGCCAAAGCTGGAGGATCACTTGAGTCCAGAAGCTCAAGATCAGCCTAGGCAACATGGCAAAACCCTGTCTCTACTAAAAATGCAAAAAAATTAGCTGGGTGTGGTGGCGCATGCCTATAGTCTGAGGGGGGAGGATCACCTGAGCCTGGGAAGTCAAGGCTGAAATGAGCAGTGATTGCAGACACTGCACTCCACCCCGGGTAACTGAGTAAGACCCTGTCTCAAAACAACACCACAAAATGAAAGTGTGTGATAGACCAATGGATTTTAATATAACAGAGTATGGACATTTTGTAGTTATGGTCTCAACCTTTAAGAAACTAACAGTTGTTGGATTTTGGTGTATTGAAGGGAATATCCAGTTATCTGAAAAATCTATTGAAGTATTTCTTCCTTTTCCAACTACATAGCTGTGTTGAGCCAGATTTTCTTCATATTCTTCAACCAAAACACTCTTGCATTTGACTGAATACAGAAGCAGATATGAGAATCCAGCTTTTATAAAGCCAGACATTGAAGATGCCACTTTTCTCATTAAATATTTTTGTTTTGAAAAATATTTATTTAGCCAGGAGTGGTGGCTCATGCCTGTAATCCCAGCACTTTAGGAGGACAAGGCAGGCAGATTCACCTGAGGTCAGGAGTTCAAGACCAGCCTGGTCAACATGGTGAAACCCCGTCTCTACTAAAAAAACAAAAATTAGCCTGGCGTGGTGGCATGCACCTGTAATCCCAACTACTTGGAAGGCTGAGGCAGAAGAATTGCTTGAACCCCAGCAGCCGAAGTTGCAGTGAGCCAAGATGGCATCAGTGTACTCCAGCCTGGGTGACAGAACAAGACTCTGTCTAAAAAAAAAAAAAGCCGGGCGCAGTGGCTCACGCCTGTAATCCCAGCACTTTGGGAGACTGAGGTGGGCGGATCACGAGGTCAGGAGATCGAGACCATCCTGGCTAACACGGTGAAACCCCGTCTCTACTAAAAATGCAAAAAATTAGCCAGGCATGGCAGCGGGCGCCTGTAGTCCCAGCTACTTGGGAGGCTGAGGCAGGAGAATGGCGTGAACCCGGGAGGCGGAGCTTGCAGTGAGCCGAGATCGCGCCACTGCACTCTAGGCTGGGTGACTGAGCGAGACTCCATCTCAAAAAAAAAAAATTTTTTTTATGTGTGCATATATATATATATATACACACACACACACGTATACATATTTATAAAAAAGTTATGTTCACATTTATTAAATGAATATATATATTTTTTAAATCCTTCATTGGAAGATTTTTTTTCATGTGCCTACTGTGTCAAAGTAAGATTTTCTTTTCTTTTTTATTTTTATTTTTATTTTTTGGTGACACAGTGTCACTTCGTCACCTAGGCTGGAGTGCAGTGGTGCAGTCTTGGCTCACTACAACCTCCACCTTACAGGTTGAATCGATTCTCGTGCCTTAGCCTCCTCCAATAGCTGGGACTACAGGTGTGCACCATCACACCTGGCTTATTTTTATATTTTTAGTAGAGACAGGGTTTCACCATGTTGGCTAGGCTGTTCTTGAACTCCTGAGCTCAGGTGATCTGCCCACCCTAGCCTCCCAAAGTGCTGGGATTACAGGCATGAGCCACCTCAGCGGGCAGAAGATATTTTTTAATTCCCAGTTTTAACTTCTGACACAGTAAATACTGATACACATAACCCACATACATAAACAAGAGCTCTTTGGGTGTTTAATAATTTTTAAGGGTATAAAGGAGTTCTGAGACAAAAAGGCTTCAGAGCTGCTGCAGCACTATATAGCAGTTGCATTGGAGGCAGAAGAATGGAGGAGGTGAGGTATGGAGACTCTGCTGGGTTTGCTGTCTTTTTCCACTTAGTCAACTCTCATCTTTTAGCCCAGCAGTCAAAGCTTAGGAGCTAGAGCTTTGTACTGTGCTCTGGATGTTTCTGATGTGAATCTATGAAAGGGAAAATTTACTTCTTTTCCTCTTCCTCCCTCTCTATATCTCCAGGTAGGATTTGGGGATGCACAGGGCAAAGAGAGAGAAACTAGGATAGGGCAAGTGGGAGTGAAGGACCTTCCCAGCCATAAGGATTTTATTCAGAAACTGAAGTTAGATGGTTAGGACAAGCTATTAGAAGCAAAGCCTGTCCACTCTGGCTCAGGAACTGGGGTGGGCCAGGGAAATGACCAAAACCCTTCAGTGACCTTAAAAAAACCAACCAATTCTTCTAGGCCGCAGTGCAACATGGTTCATTAGAATAAGCCAACATGGAAAGAAATCAAGCTTAAAGAAAAAAAAAAATGTAAACACATAGTAACAGCCTCTACTTTACCATTTACCTCTTCTTCCACCTCCACATCCACCTATTCCTTTCCCTCTTACCATCCATCCCTTCTCCGTGGCCTGAGCCCTATCTTTCCATAGGCTATTACTGATTGATTGAGAATGTTGTCATTTGGATAGAGAATTTAGGAGTAAGGCATTTCACCACGATTTGCGTCCCCTCTATGCCATTTTTCACCATGATTTGAGTCTCCTCTATGCCATCATACCCTCTGGCTATGATGATCTGGTATGATCTTTAGCAAGCAACTCCCCTCTCTCCTCTAGACCCTCAGTTTATGTTTTTTGTTGTTGTTGTTGTTTTGTTTTGTTTTGTTTTTGAGAAGGAGTTTCGCCCTTGTTGCCCAGGCAGGAGTGCAGTGGTATGACCTCAGCTCACCACAACGTCCGCCTCCTGGGTACAAGTGATTCTCCTGCCTCAGCCTCCCAATTAGTTGCATGCTACCACGCCCGGCTAATTCTGTATTTTTTTAGTAGAGATGGGGTTTCTCCATGTTGATCAGGCTGGTCTCAAACTCCAAACCTTAGGTGATCCTCCCACCTCGGCATCCCAAAGTGCTGGGTTACAGGCATGAGTCACCACGCCTGGGCACAGTTTTTGTATTTAAAAAAATTTTTTTTTCAGTTTCTGTATTTTTAAAATGAGATTACCTTTCAGCTCTGTGATCCTATGGTTATCAATAAACAGGAGATAAGTCTAGGTTGGAACTAAGGTCTCAGAAATAAATGTAGTGTCATTGAAAATACCAGAGGAGGCCGGGCGCGGTGGCTCACACCTGTAATCCCAGCACTTTGGGAGGCCAAGGCAGGCAGATCACGAGGTCAGGAGATCGAGACCATCCTGGCTAACACGGTGAAACCCCATCTCTATTAAAAATACAAAAACTTAGCCAGGCGTGGTGGCGGGCACCTGTAGTCCCAGCTACTTGGGAGGCTAAGGCTGGAGAATGGCGTGAACCCAGGAGGTGGAGCTTGCAGTGAGCCAAGTACGCCACTGTACTCCAGTCTGGGCGACAGAGCGAGACTCCATCTCAATTAAAAAAAAGAGAAAGAAAAGAAAATACCAGAGGAGGCGGGGCGTGGTGGCTCACGTCTGTAATCCAAGCACTTTGGGAGGCCGAGACAGGCTGATCACCTGAGGTCAAGAGTTCGAGACCAGCCTGACCAACACAGAGAAACCCCATCTCTGCTAAAAATACAAAAATTAGCCGGGCGTGGTGGCACATTCCTATAATACCAGCTACTCGGCAGGCTGAGGCTGGAGAATCGCTTGAATCTGGGAGGTGGAGGTTGCGGTGAGCTGAGATCATGTCATTGCAGTCCAGCCTAGGCAACAAGAGCAGAACCCTGTCTCAAAAGAAAAGAAAAGAAAAGAAAATAGCAGAGGAAGCCAGGCACAGTGGCTCACACCTGTAACCCCAGCACTTTGGGAGGCTGAGGCAAGCAGATTACTTGAGCTCAAGAGTTTGAGACCAGCTTGGCCAACATGGTGAAACTCCATCTCTACAAAAGATACAAAAATTGAACAAGCATGGTGGCAGGCGCCTGTAGTCCCAGCTACTTGGGAGGCTAAAGTGGGAGGATCGCTTGAACCCAGGAAGCAGAGGTTGCAGTGAGCTGAGATCCCACCACTGCACTCCAGACTGGGTGACACAGCAAGACTGTCTCAAAAATAAATAGAGAAAATAGCAGAGGATCTAGTGAAGGAACATGGTCTAGTTTGCATCACTGCACATTATAATCCCCTTTGTAAGTGGATATATTAATGGAAGGTGAACAAACATGTCTGAAAACAACCTGGAGAAACCTCCCAAGGCCATGATTCTTCCCTTGGGTTCACTTAGCTAGTAGGTTCCTGGAATTGGTACTGGAAAATTCCACAGTTCTTGTCCAGAAGTGCTAATTCCTTTGGTCTTAGAGGCCCTAGAGGTTTTCAACCTCCCCATTTTGACCTTCCTGTTAGGTTCTGGCCCCTACCATTCTTTTTATTTTTTAACAGCTTTATTTTTTATTATCTATTTTTTTAGAGACAGAGTCTTGCTCTGTTGCCCAGGATGGAGTACAGTGGTGCAACCATAGCTCACTGCAGCCTGAAACTCCTGGACTCAAGCAATCCTCTTACCTTGGCCTCCCAAAGTGCTGGGATCACAGGCATGAGCTACTGCACCCCCACCTTAACAGCTTTCTTAAAATATCATTCACATATCACACAATTCACTCAAAATGTTCAAGTCAATAACTTTTATTATATGCAGAGCTGTGGAACCATCACATCTGTTTTTTTGTTTTTTGTTTTTTTTAACTTTTAGAGATGGCATCTTGCTATGTTGCCCAGGCTGGAGTACAGTGGCTATTCACATACAAGATCATAGCACACTGTGGCCTCTAACTCCTAGCCTTAGCCTCCTGAGTAGCTGGAACTACAGGTGTGTGCCACCATGCTGTGCTTATCACATCCATTTTAGAACATTTTCATCACTCCTAAAAAGAATTCCTGCACCCCATAGCCATTATCCCTAGGCCCCCAGCCCTAGGCAACTACTAGTTTACCTTATGACTTTATAGATTTGCCTATTACGGATATTTCATATAAATGGAATAATATAATATGTGATCCCTTGTAACTGGCTTCATTCACTTAGAATGATGTTTTCAAGGTTTATTCTTGCTGTAGCATGTATGGGTGCTTCATTCCATTTTATGGCCAAATAATATTTCACTGTATGGATATAACACATTTTACTTATCCATTCATCATTTTGGGTTGGTGACTCATTTGGGTTATTTCTACTTTTTGGCTATCATAAATAATGCTGCTATGAACATTCGTGTATATCTTTATGTGGATATAAGTTTTAAATTCTCTTGGGTCCCTTATCAGTTTTATATTTGCAAATATTTTATCCCATTCTGTGGGTTGTCTTTTCACTTTCTAGGCAGTGTCATTTGGTGCACAGAAGTTTTTTATTTTGATGATGTCCAATTTTTTTTTCTTTTGTTCCTTGTGCTTTTGGTATCATATCTAAGAAACCATTGCCAAATCCAAGGTCATAAAGATTTATACCTATGTTTTCTTCTAAGAAGTATTTTAGCTCTCACGTTTAGGTTATTGATCCATTTTGAGTTAATTTTTACATATGATGTGAAGTAGGTGTTCATCTTCATTCTTTTGCGTGTGGATATCTAATTTTCTCAGCACCATGTATCAAAAAGATGATCCTTTCAGTCAGGCACAGTGGCTCATGCCTGTAATCCCAGCACTTTGGGAGGCTGAGGCAGGTGGATCACCTGAGGTGAGGAGTTTGAGACTAGCCTGGCCAACATGGTGAAACCTGACTCTACTAAAAATATAAAAATTAGCTGGTGTGGTGGTGCACGCCTGTAGTCCCAGCTACTTGGGAGGCTGAGATGGGAGGATTGCTTGAACCTGGGAGGCTGCAGTGAGCCAAGATCATGCCACTGCACTCCAGCCTGGGCAACAGAGTGAGACTACATCTCAAAAAAAAAAAAGAAAGAAAGAAAGAAAAAGAAAAAAAAGAAAAAGAAAAAAGACTATTGTTTCACCATTGAATTGTCTTGGCAACCTTATCAAAAATTAATTGACCATAAATGTGAGGGGTTTTTCCTGGACTATCAATTCTACTTATCTGTATGTCTATCCTTATGACAGTACCACACACTGTCTTGATTATTATAGCTTTGTAGTAAGTTCTGAAATCAGAAAATGTGAGTCCTCCAACTTGGTTCTTCATTTTCAAGATTGTTTTGGTTATTCTAGGTTGGCCCCTACTATTCTTACCCCAAGTGGCAAGACTCCCTTGCCCACACTACTTTTTCCAAGGCATTAATTATGGTGACCTATAAACCCTAATCCTCATCCTCTCCAACCTCATCCTGCAATATTCTCTCTCTCACTCCACTCTAGCGAGATAGTCCTTCTTTCAGTTTCTCAAACATTCCAAAGTCTTTCCTGCCTAATGGCCTTTGAACCCCTGTTCCCTTTGCTAAGAATGTTTCCCTCCACCCTCCACTTCCTCCTTCCTTTTATCAAGACTGACTTTCTGTTGCCCAGGCTGGAGGAAGGTACAGCAGTCTAATCATGGCTCTATGCAGCCTCAAATTCCTGGGCTTGAGCAATGCTTCCATCTCACCCTCCCTCATAGCTGGGACTACAGGCATGTACCACTACACCCAGCTTATATGTATTTTTCTACTAGAATGTCTCCGTTCTAGTAGGGGAGACAGAAAAATACAGGAGAGGAAAGATCATGTCTTAATTAACACTGAATTCCTACTGCCTGGCATATAATAGTTATGTAATATGCATTTGTTTAATGGATGAATGAATGAAAGACCAGTCAATCCCTGGACAGCCCTTTAGTAGGATTCAGCATCAGGAAAAGAGGAAGGAGGCAATGAACTTGGCCCTCAAACCAGGGTTGCTTTCCTTGTACTCACCTCTCATTTTGTGCCAGTCAGCAATTCCTCCCTCCTTTCATTCAAATAATTACCCCAAACTCTCCTCCTAATGAATATCTATGTACCTTTGAGAAGTAGATACAGACACATTCCTGCCTTCCCCAATCTCTGCTCTGGATTGCCTTCAGGGAAAAAAAAGCCAAAGATGTCTCTGACAATAGTGTATATGGACAAGTACACCCTCAGATTCATTTGCAGAGATAAAAATCTAGAGTATTGGGAAGCATGAGACACCAGACAAGGGTATAGAAGAATACAGAACTAAGAAGGTAAGAATTCAGAACCTCAGGGAGAATCAGAATCTCAGGCAGAGAGCTTGGGAATTCACATCACAACCTTTGATTCTAATGCCTGCAGAAGTTTGAGAACCATTGTCCCTTAGCTACAGACTGGAGAGGAAAGGCCTGGGTTACTGATATGAAGGGATTTTCCCTGGAGCTTGGAAGGGAAGAGTTTCCAATCCCTTGGTAATCCTATATACAGCCCCAAGTCTTTCACTAAAGATCTTAAAGAATGTTATAGGCATCAATTAACCTTTCCAGCACCCTAGACTGAAAATCCAGGCTCTTGACCCTATTTTACTGAAAAAAACTCAAACCTACGGTTTAGAGCCAAGAAAGGAATATCTTGGCTCACGTGACCTGAACTGAACAAGCTAAAGAGACGACAGGTATGCATCACCACGCCTAGCTTATTTTTTATTATTTTTGTAGAGATAGAGTCTCACCATCTTATGCAGGCTGGTCTCAAACTCTTGGGTTCAAGCAGTCCTCCCACCTTAGCTTCCCAAGGTGCTGAGACTGCAGGCATGAGTCACTGCTCCTGGCTGACAGTGGTTCTTAATCTGGGGACTGTAGTGCACTTAAATTTATGTGTATATGTGTCACTCCTTGACTTTAGGCAGATGATACTTTCACTTACTCCTTGTCGCTCAAATCTCAGCTTAAAGGCAATCCCCTCAGAGAGGTCTTCCCTGAACACCCATCTTAAGTAATGTTTTCTATCATATCCTATTTTAATTTCTTCAGAGTACTTGATATTATCTGAGATTATCTTACCCTTTCTTTGCCCCTCCTTCACTATAAGGTAAACTCCATGAAATGAGAAACCTATCTGACAGCACATTGTTGATATTCAACAAGTGTTTGTTGAATGCTTAAATAAGCAAGTCTAAATGAAGATGTTTTCTTTTTTTTTTTTTTTTTTTTTTTTTTTTGGGACGGAGTCTCGCTCTGTCGCCCAGGCTGGAGTGCAGTGGCCGGATCTCAGCTCACTGCAAGCTCCGCCTCCCAGGTTTATGCCATTCTCCTGCCTCAGCCTCCCGAGTAGCTGGGACTACAGGCTCCCACCACCTCGCCCGGCTAGTTTTTTGTATTTTTTAGTAGAGATGGGGTTTCACCGTGCTAGCCAGGATGGTCTCCATCTCCTGACCTCGTGATCCGCCCGTCTCGGCCTCCCAAAGTGCTGGGATTACAGGCGTGAGCCACCGCGCCCGGCCAATGAAGATGTTTTCAACAATATGTAGATGCTGTTGAAATGAGTAAAATATACATTTATTTTTAAAGTCTAAATTTAGGCTGGGCGCAATGGCTCATGCCTGTAATCCCAGCAGTTTGAAAGGCCAACGCGGGAGGATTGCTTGAGTTCAGGAGTTCGAGACCAGCCTGGGCAATATAGCGAGACCCCATCTCTACAAATAATTTAAAAAATTAACCAGGTATGGTGGTATGCACTTGTAGTTCAGCTGCACTGTAGCCCCTCAGTCCCTGTAGTCCTGTAGCCTCTCAGCCTTGGCAGCCTGAAGCAAGAGGATTGCTAGAGCCTATGAGATCAAGGCTGTAGTGAGCTATGATTGCACCACTGCACTCCAGTCTGGGCAACAGAGCAAGACCCTGTCTCAAAAATAAATTAAATAAATAAATAAAAAGAAAAACCCTGATGTGATAGTCTAAGTATCTATTGATTGAGAGAAATACATGCCTAAAGTATCACTTGGCTGGGTGCAGTAGCTCATGCCATAATCCCAGCACTTTAGGAGGCCGAGGCAGGGGGATTGCTTGAGCCCAGGAGCTTGAGACCAGTCTGGGCAACATAGCAAGAAGTTCTCTCTTAAAAAAAAAGTCTTGGCTGGGCATGGTGGCTCACGCCTGTAATCCCAGCACTTTGGGAAGCCGAGGCGGGTGGATCACCTGAGGTCAGGAGTTGGAGACCAGCCTGGCTAACATGGTGAAACCCTGTCTCTACTAAAACTACAAAACAAATTAGATGGGCATGATGATGGGTGCCTATAGTCCCAGCTACTCGGGAGGCTGAGGCAGGATAATCACTTGAACCCCAGAGGTGGAGGCTGCAGTTAGCCGAGATCATGCCACTGCACTCCAGCCTGGGCAGCAAGAGTGAAACTCCAGTAATTTTTTTTAAAAGTATAATTTAAATTTAGACTATTTTGAGACAGGATCTATGTCACTCAGGCTGGAGTGCAGTGGTGCAATCATAGCTCACTATAGCTTCAAACTCCTGGGCTCAAGTGATCCTCCCACCTTAGAGCACCCCTTCCCCCATCCCCACCCCCGCCCCAAGTAGCTGGGACTACAGTATGTGCCACCACATCCAGCTAATTTTTTTTAGAGACAGGGTCTCACTATATTGCTCAGGCTGGTCTTGAACTCCTGAGGGCTCAAGTGATCCTCCCCACTCGGCTACCCAAAATGCTGGGATTATACACATGAGGCACTGTGTCCAGCCAGGGTTTTTCTTTATAATATTGAAAAAAGGGTTGGCACAATTTCCATTTCTGACATCGTATGGATTATAATTTCTGAACAATCTTCCCCAAAAAAACAACTAAAATGATAGGTTAAATATAATTTTTAACTTTATTTATTTATTTATTTATTTTTTTGAGACGGAGTCTCGCTCTGTCGCCCAGGCTGGAGCGCAGTGGCCGGATCTCAGCTCACTGCAAGCTCCGCCTCCCGGGTTCACGCCATTCTTCTGCCTCAGCCTCCCGAGTAGCTGGGACTACAGGCGCCCGCCACCTCGCCCGGCTAGTTTTTTGTATTTTTTTAGTAGAGACGGGGTTTCACCGTGTTAGCCAGGATGGTCTCGATCTCCCGACCTCGTGATCCGCCCGTCTCGGCCTCCCAAAGTGCTGGGATTACAGGCTTGAGCCACCACGCCCGGCCAATTTTAACTTTAAAATTCATAATGAGATGACACAGAAAGTTAGAATGACCCCAAGACAAACTAACCAAAAACAATTCTCCTTGAAACATTTTCTTAAGTCCTGGTTTTGATTCCATATCACTGGTCACTCCTCAGTCTTCTCCTTTCCTGGTTGCTCCTCTACCTCTTAACCTTTTAACAGTGAAGAGTTCTAAGGCTTGGTCCTTGGATCTCTTCTCTGATTGTACTTCCTTGGCAATCTTATATAGTCTGTGTTTTCAATATAATTTGTACTCTAATAAAATTATAAATTTTATCTCTGACTCAGATTTCCTTGTGTACTTCAGATTTGCATGTCCAGCTGCCTATTTGACATCTTTACTTGATTGTCTAAAAGGCATCATACGGCCAGGCACAGTGGCTCATGCCTGTAATCCCAACACTTTGGGAGGCTGAGACGAGTGGATCTCTTTGAGGTCAGGAGTTCGAGACCAGCCTGGCCAACATGGTGAAGCCCTGTCTCTACTAAATAAATAAATAAATAAATGGCATCATAATGCCCAAATATAAACTCAAGTCAATGGCAATTCCATTCTTCCTGTTGCTGAGACCCAAAACACTGGAGTCATCTTTAACCTCCCTTTTTCTTATATCCCAATCAAGTAAAGGGAGGAAAGTGGAAAAGAAAAAGGACAAAAATAGCTCGATCCATCTAAAATAAGGTAAGAAAAGGAGAAAAGAGGAACAGAAAAATAGGAAATAAAAAAGCAAATAAAACAAAATCAAATATATTAGTAATTACTCTAAATGTAAATTTACTAAATTTTCTAGCTAAAAGATGGATTGTCAAATTGGATTTAAAAACAAAAAACCTGGCCAGGCATGGTGGCTGGTGCCTGTAATCCCAGCACTTTTATAGGCCAAGGCAGGAGGATTGCTTGAGCCCAGGAGTTTGTGACCAACCTGGGCAACATAGTGAGACCCCATCTCTACAAAAATTTTTAAAAAGTAGTCAAGCATGGTGGCATGCACCTGTGCTCCCAGTTACTCAGGAGGCTGAGGTGGGAGGATCACTTGAGCTGAGGAGTTTGAGGCTGCAGTGAGCCATATTTGTGCTACTGCACTTCAGGCTGTGTGACAGGTGAGATCCTATCTCAAAAAAAAAAAAAAAAAAAAGACAAATTAGCTTGGCATGGTGGTGCATGCCTGTAATACCAGCTACTTGGGAGGCTGAAGCAGGAGAATCACTTGAGAATCACTTGAACCCAGGAGGCGGAGGTTACAGTGAGCTGAGATTGCGCCATTGCACTCCAGCCTGGACAACAAGAGCAAAACTTTGTCTCAAATTAATTGATTGATTAAAAAAAATCATGGGCCATTGCAGTGGTTCACACCTATAATCTCAGCACTTTGGGAGGCCAAGGCAGGAGGATCACTTGAGGTCAGGAGTTTGAGACCAGACTCAAACTGGTCTCAACATAGTGAGACCCTGTCTCTACAAAAATTAAGAAAAAATAAATAAGCAGAGTGGCCAGGCACGATAGCTTACGCCTGTAATCTCAGCACTATGGGAGGCCGAGGCGGCCGGATTACCTGAGCTCAGGAGTTTGAAACCACCCTGGGCAACATGGTGAAACCCCATCTCTACTAAAATGCAAAAAAATTAGATGGGCATGGTGGTGCGCACCTGTAATCCCAGCTACTCAGGAGGCTGAGGCGGGAGAATCGCTGGAACCCAGGAGTTGGAGATTGCAGTGAGCCAAGAATGCACCACTGCACTCCACGCCAGCTTGGGTGACAGAGTGAGACTCTGTCTCAAATAAATAAATAAATAAATAAGCAGGGCATGGAGGTGTGTGCTTGTAGTCCAAGCTACTCAGGAGGCTGAGGCAGGGGGATCTCCTCAGCTCAGGAGGTTGAGGCTGCAGTGAGCCCAAGATTGTGCCACTGTGCTCCAGCCTGGGTGACAGAGTGAGACCTTGCCTCTAAAGAAATTTTTATATAAAATAAAAATAAATACAAAAAAAAACTCAATCTGACCACATCATGATTACAAAAGATACAAGTAAAATATAAGAACACAGAAAGACTAAAATTCAAAGAATGTGAATACATAATATAGGAAAATTCTAATCACAGGAAAGCTAATTTAACTATATTTCTAGCAGACAAAATAATTTTTAAGCAGAAAGAATTACTAATCACTACAAAATAAAATCTTTACAAAATAATAAAAGGATCAATTAACCAGGAAGATATAACAATTCTAAACTAGAAAGCACTCAAAACACAGCATTTAAAAATACATAAAAACAAAAATTGACAATTCTTCAAAGAGATAGTGACAAATTCATTATCATAATAGGTTTATTAAAATACCTTCCCCAGTACTTACTAGTTCAAACAGGCCAAAGAAAGCCATGCCATATATAGAACATCTTGAACAGCACAATTGGTAGGCTGGCCTAATAGAAATAGAAAATTGGAGGGCCGGGCACGGTGGCTCACACCTATAATTCCAGCACTTTGGGAGGCCAAGGCAGGCAGATTACCTGAGGTCAGGAGTTCAAGAGCAGCCTGGCCAACACGGTGAAATCCTGTCTCTAGTAAAAATACAAAAATTAGCCAGGCATGATGGCAGGCACCTGTAATCTCAGCTACTCCAGAGGCTGAGGCAGGAGAATCGCTTGAACCCAGGAGGTGGAGGTTGCAGTGAGCCGAGATCGCTCCATTGCACTCCAGCCTGGGGGACAAGAGTGAGACTTCATCTCAAAAGAAAAGAGAAAATTGGAGAATAAGCATTATTTTCAAGTATACATGGAACATTTACAAAAATGAATAACATTCCAGGCCATAAAGTTAGCCTCATAAGTATCTAACCGATAGTTTTTTTGTTTTTGTTTTTGTTTTTTTGTTTTTTTTTTTTGTTTTTGAGACGGACTCTTGCTCTGTCCCGCAGGCTGGAGTGCAGTGGCGTGATCTCTGCTCACTGCAAGCTCTGCCTCCCGGGTTCACACCATTCTCCTGCCTCAGCCTTCCGAGTAGCTAGGACTACAGGCGCCCATCACCACGCCCAGCTAATTTTTTGTATTTTTAGTAGCCAGGATAGTCTTGATCTCCTGACCTTGTGATCTGCCTGCCTTGGCCTCTCAAAGTGCTGGGATTACAGGCGTGAGCCACCGTGCCCGGCCTCCTCATATCTAAATGAAATTAAGTTAGAAATCAGTTACAAAAAGATAAAGGAAAAAAAAGTTGGAAAATTTTTAAATGCACTTTTCAACAACTTGTGAATCAGAGGAGAAATCAGTAGAAATTAGAAAATTCTTAGAATAAATAAATGGTAATGAGAATATTATATATCAAAACCTGTAAGATACAAGTAGTACTTAGGAGGAAATTCGTAACAGTAGTGTTTACATTAGGAAACAAATAAGGCTGAAAATAAGGAAATAAGAAATTAGAAAAACAGGCCGGGCGCGGTGGCTCACGCCTGTAATCCCAGCACTTTGGGAGGCCGAGATGGGCGGAGCACGAGGTCAGGAGATCAAGACCATTCTGGCTAACAAGGTGAAACCCCGTCTCTACTAAAAATACAAAAAAAAAAAAAAAAACATAGCCGGGCGTAGTGGCGGGCGCCTGTAGTCCCAGCTACTTGGGAGGCTGAGGGAGGAGAATGGCGTGAACCCGGGAGGCGAAGCTTGCAGTGAGCCGAGATCGTGCCACTGCACTCCAGCCTGGGCGACTGAGCAAGACTCCATCTCAAAAAAAAAAAAAAAAGAGAGATTAGAAAAACAGCAATAAACATAAAGAAAACAGAAAGAAGAAAATAAAGAGCAGAAATTAATGAAGTAGAGAAACATTCAGTAGAGAATATCAACAAAGCCAAAAGTTAGTTATTTAAAAAGACTAATAAAATAGCCTTGCCGGGCGCAGTGGCTCACGCCTGTAATCCCAGCACTTTGGGAGGCCGAGGCGGGTGGATCATGAGGTCAGGAGTTCAAGACCAGCCTGGCCAACATAGTGAAACCCTGTCTCTACTAAAAAATACAAAAATTAGCCAAGCGTGTTGGTGGGCGCCTGTAGTCCCAGCTACTTGGGAGGCTGAGGGAGGAGAATGGTGTGAACCCGGGAGACAGAGCTTGCAGTGAGCCGTGATAGCATCACTGCACTCCAGCCTGAGCGACAGAGTGAGACTCCGTCTCAAAAATAAATAAATAAATAAATAAATAAATAAATAATAAATAATAAAAATTTTAAAAATAAAATAGCCTAACTTGCAAGAGTAACCAAGAATCAAAAACAGAGAGAAATAAGAAAACCATAACTAAATATGCTACAGATATTTTTTTTTTTTTTTTTTTTTTTTGAGACGGAGTCTCGCTCTGTCACCCAGGCTGGAGTGCAGTGGCGCGATCTCGGCTCACTGCAAGCTCCGCCTCCCGGGTTCACGCCATTCTCCTGCCTCAGCCTCCCGAGTAGCTGGGACTACAGGCGCCCACAACCGCGCCCGGCTAATTTTTTGTATTTTTAGTAGAGACGGGGTTTCACCGTGGTCTCGATCTCCTGACCTTGTGATCCGCCCGCCTCGGCCTCCCAAAGTGCTGGGATTACAGGCGTGAGCCACCGCGCCCGGCAATATGCTACAGATATTAAGCAGGTAAGAGTTATAATAACTTTATGTCAATAAATATGAAAAATTAGATAAAATCAATAGATTCCCAGAAAAATACAATTCACCAAAGATGGCTGAAGAAGAAATAAAGAGCCTGAAAATTTAAAAATTTGAATCAACTTAAACTTTCCACAAAGCAACCTCTAGGCCCCAATGGCTTCACCAGTGAATTCTTTGAGTCAATAGAAAACTGGATAATTGAATTGTGGTAGAGTTATACACTGGAGTGCTACCTAGCAATGAAAACAAACTACAGCTACATGCATCAACATGATTTTTGTTTGTTTGTTTGTTTGTTTTTGAGACAGTCTTGTTCTGTTGCCCAGGCTAGAGTGTGCAGTGGCGTGATCTTGGCTCACTGCAACCTCTGTCTCCCGGTTCAAGCTATTCTCCTGCCTCAGCCTCCCAAGTAGCTGGGATCACAGACATGTGCCACCATGCCAGGCTAATTTTTATATTTTTAGTAGAGACGAGGTTTTGCCATGTTGGCCAGGCTGGTCTGAAACTCCTGACCTCAAGTGATCCACCCACCTCGGCCTCCCAAAGTGCTGGGATTACAGGTGTGAGCCACCATGCCCAGCCCAAGATTTTTTTTTTTCTTGCTTTTTTTTTTGAGATAGAGTCTCACTATGTTGCCCAGGCTGGAATGCAGTGGTGCAATCTTGGCTCACTGCAACCTATGCCTCCCCGGTTCAAGTGACTCTTCTGCCTCAGCTTCCTCAGTAGCTGAGATTACAGGTGCGCGCCACCACACCTAGTTAATTTTTGTATTTTTAGTAGAGATGGGGTGTTACTGTGTTGGTCAGGCTGGTCTTGAACTCCTGATCTCGTGATCCAGGAGTGAGCCACTGCGCCCGGCTTTTCTTGTTTCTTTTTTTTTTCTTTTTTTTTTTTTTTAATTTGAGACAGGTTCTTGCTCTGTTCCCAAGTCTGGAGTGCAGTGGCATGATCATGGCTCACTGCAGCCTCGACCTCCTGGGCTCAAGTGATCCTCCAGGCTCAAGTGATCGATCCTCCTGCCTCAACCTCCTGAGTAGCTGGGACCACAGGCATGCACCACCACACCTAGCTAATTTTTTTTGTTTTGTGTGTGTGTGGAAACAAGGTTTCACTCTGTTGTTCAAGCTGCTCTGGAACTCCTGGGCTCAAGCAATCCTCCCACCTCAGCCTCCCAAAGTGCTAGGACTACAGGCATGTGCCACCACACCCAGCCAAAAATTATTTTTATATGTGTAAAAAGCTATTTCAAACTGACAAATATTTATTCTGGAAAGACTGGTTTTTTTCTTTTTGCAAGCTGAAAAGAGTTCCCTGATGGCCCTTAGATTCTGTAAAAGAGAATCTGGGAGGACAGAAAGTTCAAAATGTGAAGCACTTCGTGGCTCAGGACCTTTTAATGAGTAGAGAGTGAATGGGGCCTGATCCGTCCCTCTGGCTCACCAGCCTTTCCTAAATGCACAGCAAACATGCTTGCTTCCTGCCACTCTCCACCCTCAGGTCAGGAGGTAACTGAGGTATTGGCAGCTGCCCTTCAGTCCTTCCCCAAGCCGACTGTGCATCTGGAAGTTAAGCCAAAGGCCAAAAGTGTCCTGACTTCCTGAATAAGCACCTGTGAACTAAGAGAAGACATGGTGAGGCCAAAGCAAGTGCTCAGGGGACATACTACTGCAAAGAACAGAGCAAAAAGAATGATAAGAGATAAGGAGCGCCCAGGAGATCTTGTTCAGGGCCAGCCAGTGAATTCCCCTTTCTCTCTCCAGTCCCCCAAATTTCCCATTGCAAGTGTCAGAGGCTCTTAGGTGCTTCTTTTTGTTTGAGATGGAGTTTCGCTCATGTTGCCCAGGCCTGAGTGCAATGGTGCAATCTCGGCTCACTGCAACCTCCGCCTCCCGGGTTCAGGCAATCCTCGTCTCCAGTAGCTGAGATTACAGGTGTCCGCCACCACGCCCGCCTAATTTTTGTATTTTTAGTAGAGACAGGGTTTCACCATGTTGGCCAGGCTGATCTCGAACTCCTGACCTCAACTGATTCATCTGCCTCGGCCTCCCAAAGTGCCAGAATTACAGGCGTGAGCCACCGCACCCAGCCTGGCTCTTAGGCTCTTGGGCTTGGAGAAGCATGAAGATGAGGGTGTTCTATGGCCCAAAAGAGAGATTTTTGATTTTTTTTTTTTTTTTTTTTTTTTTTTTTTTTTTTTTTTTTTTTTTGAGACGGAGTCTCACTCTGTCGCCCAGGCTGGAGTGCAGTGGCACAATCTTGGCTCACTGCAACCTCTGAAACTCCACCTCCCGGGTTCAAGTGATTCTCCTGCCTCAGCCTCTTACAGGCATGCACCACCACACCCAGCTAATTTTAGTATTTTTAGTAAAGACGGAGTTTCACTATGTTGGCCAGGCTGGTCTCAAACTCCTGAACTCAGGTGATCTACCCACCTCTGCCTCCCAAAGTGCTGGGATTACAGGCGTGAACCACTGTACCCGGCCCCAAAAGAGAGTTCAGCTTTTTAAGGGCAACCAGTTCCAGGCTTTTGTACATGCTGTGGCCTTGCTTAGAATATTTTCCTTCCATCTAGTCCTGGCTTGCTCCTTTAAAACGTTTTTTTTTAGAGACAGGATCTCACTATGTTGCCCAGGCTGGAGTACAGTGGCTATTCACAGTCGTGATTATTGCACACTACAGCTTAAAGTCCTGGACTCTTGACTCAGCCTCCCTAGTAGCTGGGACTACAATTGTGTGCTGCTGTGCCCAGCTGCCTGGCTATCTTCTATTCATTATTTGGATTTCAAATTATGGACCATTTCCTCGTAGAAATGGAACACCCACCACCCAACCACCACCACCCCACCTTCACCAACTCTCACCAACTCTCACCACTCCACCTTACTGTTCTCTAAGAAGAGGTTAGAAGCCCTGCTCCCATGCCATGCCCTGTTCTTCCCTTATCAGCACTATCCCACTCTAACAGTTGTCTGTTTATTTGTCTACTTTCCCACTGGGATTTAAGTTTCCTGAGGTCAGGGACCATGACTGTCTTACTATCTCTACCACCAAGATACTACATGACAGGTACTCAGAAAATGCTTGATATATGGATGAATAAAATAAAGGAATGGCAGAGAGGACAAGTGATAGAGATTTCCTCCACAAGTCTAGAGTGTGGTTCTCAGCAGCCTAAGAGAGGAGCCTTCCAAGCAAGGGAAAGGAACACTAGGCTTTCTCCTCCCTTCCTCTCCTTCCCACTCCTTCCCATTCTTTTGCCAGGGCACCGCCTCTCACAACATCCATCTCCACTTCTCATTTGGTGTGAGTTTGAGCTCTCTCTACTGACCAAACTTCAGAACCACAGGGAGCCAAGCCTAGGCACCCTTGCCAGTTATTCTTCGCTAGGAAGAGACCCTTCTATACCCCAGCACCCCCAGTCTAGATTCCTAAGGGACTGGAGTAAGGAGAAAACAGGGCTGGTCAACACACTGGAGAGTTCCAAGTTCTAAGCCCACACCTCCCATCCTCAACATCAGGAGCACTTCCCTCACATCCTCACCTCATGCTGTTTCCTGGGGTCTCCACTCCCAGACTCCTACTCCAGCTAATTCACAGAAATGTTGATTTCTGGAGCCTTTGGCTGATACATCAGCTCTGACTGTGGAAGACAGATCCCAAGATGGATTGAGAATAGATAGAAAGACAGATAGTGAGAGACAACATAGAGGAAGGGACCCACTGACCGGATATAAACCCACAGTGAGACAAAACAAAGATCAGAGTTGAGAAAGACAGCCCACTTGAGCTGAAGCCTCAGCCCTTTCCACCCACATCAAGGGCCCCTGTCCTGTGAAGAAAGATTTCCTTCACCCCTTCGGTCTGCCTATGTGTCCATACACAGCTAAGGGAAGTGACTGTTGATCAGATCTGCAGGCTTAATGGAGATATTATTTAGGGACAGCTCCTGGACAAGAACGCTCTCCCAAACCCCGACACATTCTCCTGAGAGGACCCAGCCTGGAGCTCACATCTTCACTGTCACTTCCACTGAACGAGTGTTCTGGCTCCAGCCCCTTCTCAGGGATGCTTCTCTCCTCCTCTGGCATCAGCTCATCCAGCCAGAGGAGTTCCTGTGGTGAGAAGACCCTCTCCAGGGCCTTTCGGACCCCCACAAGGCCCAACAACTGCAGGAACAGAAACATGGCCCAGGCCTGTCAGCAACATCAGTAGGAACATTAATAATAACACTTCTTGAGCACTTCCTATGTGCTAGGCATTGTATATCAGTTTCACTGAATGCTAGCACATTCCTATGAGGTAGAATAATTATTCCCATCGTACAGAGAAGGAAACTGAGACCCCGAGTGATTAGTTACTTCCCAGAGGTCACACATCTGGGATATAGTAAGCAGATTGGTTCTACTGCGAAGCCTATGACTCTTAACTTCCTCAATAAGAACAAGGCCAGAAGCCACCTATGTTATCACCTCACTGAGTAATAAAAGTGTCACCATTTCCTCTACCAAGACCTTAGATTTCTTCTGGGTTTTATGTTCTTACCTGTGGCTGATCACTCCAAAGAGGTTGGGAAAAGAGGTGAATCAGGTATCCCAGGACTAGCCCATACATAGGTATCACTCTGCCATCTTTTTCTTTGTCTTAGGATTCCCAACCAGGGAGAACCACAGCGAGTGAGAGGGGAGATTCTTCCTCTCGTGGAGGCCTTGGCCACCCTTCCAGGCTCAGAGTCTCCCAAGACCCTCCAGGACACAGCCCAACCCTGCCTCAGGTTACCATGAGGGGGAAGATGATGGCTGCAGGGGTAGACTTGATTATCCAAAGTAGCCCCAGACAGACAAGCTGGATGGCTGTGAAGAGATGGACCCTGGTCAGAGGCACATGCCTCAAGAGTAGCAGGTCTGGCTGGTGTTTTGCTGGCATCAACAACAGCTTCACTCTCTTAGTGAACTAGGGGAACGAGAGGAAGAGAAAAGCAGGGCACTCAGGTAGCCTGACAGGAGGGTGTTACTGATAGCTATCGTAGCCCAGCACTGGGAGCAGGCGGGAAGCATGGCAGCTGAGTCCCTGAGCCCAGGAGAGACAGAAAAAAGAGAGTAAGAGGGGAATTCTCAAGTGTAGACAGGAGATGCCAGCAGAAAAGAAAAAAGGAATGGGGTTGCTAGGTAATTTTGTTCTTTTTTGTTTCTCTTTTTATTCTTTTTTTTTCTTTTGTTAGGTGACTTTAATGGGCTCACCTGAATGCTGCTAAGTGCTGCCACCCCCATATACAGGAAGATGCCATAGAGCACAGGCATTGGGATGAACTGGTAGAAAGAAGCAGAGAGTTAGCAAAGCTTACCTCTGCCGACCTCCCAGATGCCCCAGGATGCCTAGATGTCCTAGATCCCTCTAGCATCTAGCATCTAGGTCTGCCCAGGCCTTGCCTTTCCTTTCACACTTTTCTTTTTTTTTTTTTTTTTGAGACGGAGTCTCCCTCTGTCGCCCAGGCTGGAGTGCAGTGGCCGGATCTCAGCTCACTGCAAGCTCCGCCTCCTGGGTTTACGCCATTCTCCTGCCTCAGCCTCCCGAGTGGCTGGGACTATAGGCGCCCACCACCTCGCCCAGCTAGTTTTTTGTATTTTTTAGTAGAGACGGGGTTTCACCGTATTAGCCAGGATGGTCTCGATCTCCTGACCTTGTGATCCACCCATCTCGGCCTCCCAAAGTGCTGGGATTACAGGCTTGAGCCACCGCGCCCGGCCCCTTTCACACTTTTCATGCCTGATCTGATTGAATCCTCAAATCAATCAGATGAAGTAAATGTTATTATTGCCTCATTTTACAGATTGGGAAATTGAATTTCAGAGGAACTAAGTAACTTTGTCCATTACTTGACCTACCACTCCAATCTTATCTATCACATTTCCCTCTGTTCTTTATGCACCCACTATACTAACTGCTTTTCCTTCCCTCAACATGCCCAAGTTTGTGCCTACCCCTTGCAAAGCCTTTTACTTTGCTGTTCCCTCCACCTAAAATGCTCTTCCTCCAGACTTTCTCATGACCAGTTTATTCTTATTACTCATGCCTCATCTCATGACACCCTGAAAGGTCTTCATTGACTTTTTAACTTCAGGCCCAATCTAAAGTAGCCCCTGGCACTCTTAATCATCTTATCTTCTTCTATTTTTCATAGAAGTTATCACTATCTAAAGTTATCCTATTTTCTTGTTTTAATTTTTTTTCTTTCTTTTTTTTTTTTTTTTTTTTTTTTGAGATGGAGTTTTGCTCTTTCACCCAGACTGAAGTGAAGTGGCTTGATCTCAGCTCACTGCAACCTCTACCCACCAGGCTCAAGTGAATCTCATACCTCAGCCTCCCATGTAGCTGGGATTATAGGCACCTGCCACCACGCCCGGTTAACTTTTATATTTTTAGTAGAGACAGGGTTTTGCCATGTTGGCCAGGCTAGTCTCGAACTCCTGACCTCAGGTGATCCACCCGCCTCGGCCTCCCAAAGTGCTGGGATTATAGGCGTGAGCCACCATGCCTGGCCTCCTGTTTTAACTTTTAAAAATCTTTCTCTGGCCGGGTGCGGTGGC
The DNA here is from genome assembly GCF_043159975.1 of Macaca nemestrina. Taxonomy (NCBI): domain Eukaryota; kingdom Metazoa; phylum Chordata; class Mammalia; order Primates; family Cercopithecidae; genus Macaca; species Macaca nemestrina. The sequence goes on from NC_092130.1 coordinate 40,070,138, forward strand.
TCACGCCTGTAATCCCAGTACCTTGGGAGGCCGAGGTGGGCGGATCACGAGGTCAGGAGATCAAAACCATCCTGGCGAACACGGTGAAACCCCATCTCTACTAAAAATACAAAAAAATTAGCCGGGTGTGGTGGTGGGCGCCTGTAGTCCCAGCTTCTAGGGAGGCTGAGGCAGGAGAATGGCATGAACCTGGGAGGCGGCGGAGCTTGCAGTGAGCCGAGATCGTGCCACTGCACTCCAGCCTGGGCGATAGAGCGAGACTCCGTCTCAAAAAAAAAAAAAAAAAAAAAAAAAAACCTTTCTCCTTTCACCAGATTGCAAGGTTGGAAAAATGATTTCTTTTGACTACCATTATATCCCCAGTACCTAGAACAGTGCTTGGTATATGGGTTTTTGTTTGTTTTTTGTTTCGGGTTTTCTGTTTTTTGGGTTTTTTTGTTTGTTTGTTTTCTTTTGTTTTTTGAGACAAGATCTCACTCTGCCCAGGCTGGAGTACAGTGTCACAAACCTGGCTCATTGCAGTCTAGACCTCCTGGGCTCAGTGATGCTCCCACCTTAGCCTCCCAAGTAGCTGGGACTACAGGTGCACACCACCACGCCCAGCTAACTTTTGTGTTTTTTGTAGAGATGGGATTTCGCCATGTTGCACAGGCTGGTCTCAAACTCCTGAGCTCAAGCAATCCGCCCACCTCGGCCTCCCAAAGTACTGGGATTACAGGTGTGAGCCACCACACCCAGCCTAGCATATGGTTTATGCTCTGTAAATGTCTGTGAATGAGAGTCACCCAGTTAGTAAGTGGCTGATCCAGTCCATCTGGCTCTTTCCGTACTCTACTCTCACCCAGCTTCCATGACCTTTCCCTTCCCTAACCTCTTGTCATCCTGCCAGTGACTCTTGTCTGACATTCTCCACACCCTCCTTGACTGCTTTGCTGTCTTGGCTTGTTAAGCCTTTCTGCTATTACTTGTTACTTAATTTTTGCTCGTGTGTGTGTTGCTGGTAGGGGCTTAGTTCCATATTTCTTTTAAATATTCCCCCGACCCCTACTTCTCCCACGTGCCTAGCAGTCTCGCATATGGCAAATATTCTATATACCTCTGGTGAAGGAGAAGTGAAGGCTTTTTGCCTCAGAGTTTTTCTGGGGTCCCTTTTTTTTTTTTTTTTTTTTTTGAGACAGTCTTGCTCTTGTCATCCAGTGATCACCACTCACTGCACTCTCAAATGCCTGGGCTCAAGTGATCCTTCCACCTCAGGCACACACCACCATGCCCAGCTACCTTTTTTATTTTTTGTAGAGACAGGGTCTCCTTATGTTGCCCAAGTAGGTGTCAAACTTCTGCACTCAAGTGATCCTCCCACCTCAGCCTCCCAAAGTGCTGGAATTACAGGCATGAGCCACCACACCTGGCCTGATCATACTCTTAGTCTGATCTTACTCTTAGTCTTACCTGATCATACTCTTAGTCTCAGGTTTGTTGATCTTTGTATGATCTTACCTGATCATACTCTTAGTCTCAGGTTTGTTGGGAGGCTACAGCAAGGGTAGCACTTAGACCCTAGGGGATGGTGGTGGCACACCCACACCTTGCTCCACTGGGTAAAAAGCCCATTGGATAAGAGTTTGGGTTCTCAGACAGATCTGAAAAACTGGCTCTTTTGATGGGCTCTTGCAAGTTACTTTGCCTCTTTAACCTTCGGCTGCCTCATTTGTAAGGTACATATTCCTTTCAGGGTTAATGTGAGGATTAAATGAGACCATGTATGGAGAATACTTAACAGAGCACCTGGCACACTGTAAGTGTTCAACTAGTGTCAGTTCTTGCTGTGCTCCTATTATTACTGCACTGACCCTGATCCTGGCTTGTATAACAAAGGTACCTTGAGCACAGGTGCCAGGAAGATGGAGGCTCCTGTGAGGATGAACACCACCAGGCCTGTCAGCCTCTGCTCCCTGTGGGGAGAGGGAAGAGTTAGGTGAGGTCTGGGAGAGTCCCTGGGGTACCCAGACTGGAGATCCTGGCTGAACACCAGTACAGACCCTAGCAGCAAGAGGAAACTAGAGGAATACCCCAGTAGGTCACCTGGAGGGATGAGCCCTTAGCTTGATGTGAAAAATTGGTGGAGAGGAAGGGGCAGAGCACTTCAAGGTAAGAGTCCCAGACCTCTCCATCAATTCAAGTTCACAGTTGCTCTTCATTTTTATTTTGATGGAAAATTAGCAATGTTTACACTGCCATAAAGACTTACATTTCAGGCCGGGCACGGTGGCTCAAGCCTGTAATCCCAGCACTTTGGGAGGCTGAGACGGGCGGATCACGAGTTCAGGAGATCAAGACCATCCTGGCTAACACGGTGAAACCCCGTCTCTACTAAAATACAAAAAAAATTAGCCGGGCGAGGTGGCGGGCGCCTGTAGTCCCAGCTACTCGGGAGGCTGAGGCAGGAGAATGGCGTGAACCCGGGAGGCGGGGCTTGCAGTGAGCTGAGATCCGGCCACTGCACACCAGCCTGGGCAACAGAGCCAGACTCCGTCTCAAAAAAAAAAAAAAGACTTACATTTCCCAATTTATAAAGTTGATTTCATATACTTTAGATACTTAGACTGTGTTTCCAACGGTTCCAAAATTGTTTTTATGATGGATTCCTTTGTAACTTCTACATTGAGTGAGGATTATTAGGTGGCACCTGACCCTCCACTTCAGCCCTGGCTGCCTCTACCTTTGCATTGATGATGCTCCTCTTGAGGGCCCTCCCAGTCCCCATGGCTGAGAGAAGAGAGGGGAAGATCTGACTTACCCATCTCAGAGCCCAGAACTCACTCATTGTGCCACTGCAGTGCTTGTAGGACACCAGTTTAGAATTAAAGCTGCCCAAATAACTCTGCCATGTTCCCCATTGCCCTACCTTGCAGCCCACCTCTTACTCCGCTTCCTAAATACTGCCCTTACCTGATACCCAGGAAGTTGGGGAGCTCCCCAGGGGCACAGGCTCTGCTCTCTCTCCGAAGACTGTCCATGTGAGCCAGGGAGATGACAGTGGCTGAGACATACCAAGGCAGTCCAAGCACTGATGTGAGTAGCATCAGCACAGCCACACAGAAGAGGTCCAGGTGGAAGCCAGCTCCCTTCTGCAGGTAGTGGTGGGGGTAATGAGGATGAAGCTAGCCCAGGCCCTGGCCTTCTGTCCTCTGAGGTAGGATGGGGGAGCGTAGACTACCCTGGAGCTTCTGTCCCTTGGTCTAGGGCCTTGCCCAGCAGTCCTTACCTGCAGTCTGTATTCCACGCGGTTGAGGATGACCGCTGTGATCTGTTGGTCCATGAAGATGAGGATAGACAGCAGCAGGGCAGGCAGGGCAGCTGCCACACTCCACCACCACGGGTTGGTTCCAAAAGGTGACACCAGCCAGCCACGCCCAGGGAGTGTGGGCTGGGGGAGGGCATTTCATGGACAGGTTGGAGAGGGTCTCCCAAGAGCATCTCACCTGCACACCTCAACCTTGGCATTCTTCCACAACCTGCTCCCACCCCAAGACACTAGATGCTAGTGGGGTGTGTGTGCACAGCTGGTTCAAAGCATCCCAGTGCCTTAAAAGACAGCAGATGGAAGGAGACCAGCCCTGAGGTCAGGCTGGAACCAGGGGCTCTGGACTTTGGTTCAGGGTCCCTCCCTCCCTGGAAGAGAAGGAGGTGGCAGATGTGGCCTGCACACACTTCTTGATGTACAGAGCCCTGCTCCCTAGAGATCCCTCTTCCCCTATCCTGGGTGGGGCAACTCAGGCTCAGACCTGCCTTGATCTGAGGCAGGGACAGAGCTGGGTGTGTCTGCGTCAGCTCTGATTACAAGCATATGTGTAGGGGAGGGGGCCCCAGTTGCTGCCCCAGTTGGAGTCCTCCCTGCTCTCCTGTCTTGGAGGAATTCGGAGAGGAGGTCTCCAAATGCACAGGCAAAGTCTAGAAATCAGTGCTAAGCCTTGTCTACACACTGTCATGCCCTGGAAAGGGAGTTCCAGCTTTCCTGGATCAGAGTAGGCAATAAGGGGTGCAAAGAAGAGAGTGAGGAGTAGTGGGGTGGGCAGGGCCATGCCAAGGGTGGGGCAATCCCATAACAATAATAGCTAACATTTATTGAGGACTTGGTATGTGCCAGGCATGTGGTAAGTGCTTTCCATTGTGATCTTCTGTAAACTCAAAACAATCTACGGAATAGGAACTATTGTCATTTTATTATTTCCATTTTATAGATGAAGAAATTGAGGCTTAGAAATGTGCATTAACTTGCCTGATGCATAGCTGGGAAGTGGAAGAACTGGAACTCAAACCCAGGGCTGGCTGATCAGAACCCATTCTCTTAACCCATACCCTATAATAATAGCTACCGTGTATTCTCTGTACTCACGTGTCTGCTGCAGTACTTCACTGAATCCTCACGACAACCCTGTGAGGCCGTTATTATTACTATCTCTAGTTTATGAGTGAAGAAAGAAGCTTAGAGAAGAGAAGTGTGGGAATTATGCATTTTCCTTTCCCATGGTCTGCTGGCCCTGCTTTCCCCTATGGCCCCCCAACCCTATTCCCTGGCTCTCACCTTGAACTCTCTGGGCACCATGAGCTTTGGTGTGGCTAGGCCCAGGAAAGCATCAAGGCCACAGCCCAGCAGGATGGCCAGGACTGAGGAGAAGTCGCTGAGCCCTTTGCGCACCTGGCACACAGTGGACACTCAGTCAGGTCCAGACCTGCCATCCCTCTTTTTCCATACCACTTCCCACTTACAGATAGGACCCAAAGCTTAGAGTCAGGCCTCTCCCACAAAAAGAAAGGTGACACTCACCACAGAGGGGAAGAAGCGGCTGGTCTTTACACACTTGAGGGCCATAGCAAAGAAGAAAGAAGTAAGGAAGAGGAGAAGGGAGAAGAAGGCAATGTCTGGGACTGTATGACAGCCAGGGCCACGAGGCTGGCCTCCCTGCTGGGTACACTCAGGTGGCGGCAGCAAGGATGCATTGATCAGGCCTAGGTCCTGTACACAGGAGGGTCGAGGTGGGGTTACAGGCAATGGAGTAAATGTACTGCTCTCCCAGACCCACTTCAAAGGAGGAGGGACCCACAGAGATACCAAAGGCCCAGGATGGGAAGTTCCCAGCTGTAGGAAATGGCTAAGCCACACTCACCTATGAAGGTTTCCTTAACCTATGGGTAGGAAGAGCTAGGAACCACCGACTGCCTTGGTCTCCACCCTTTCCTTCCTAGAACCTCCCAGGAGCAGTCCCTCACCATGCTTACGATGTCATCTCTGTCTTTTGGCCTTGTCCTTATCCATTGAGAGTCATTTCCTGGGAAGCAGAGAATAATTCAGATGTATGTTCCCTCCCCTGGGAGCCTTCTCCAGCCCCATAAAATTCTAATCTGATGGGTCCAGCTGAACCAGAGTTCTTAATTGTGACTCATCTGTCTGCTGACTCTATCACTACCAAGTGTGTACTGCTCAGGACATTGTCTCATGCCCTCATCCTCTCAAATTCTCTACCCATCTGCATCCCATGTACCAAGCACTGGACCTGGCCACAGCAAATGCTCGGCAAATGTTGACAGAATAAAGAAGTATACAAATCTGTGTGTTTCCACCAGGGCTACAACTGGTCTTGTTCATGCCTAGCACTGATAGAAGAACATGTAGAGAGGCCATTTCTTTCCAGTCCTGGTGTTGCCTTCCATGTGGAGGGATATATGCAAGTGTAATACTCTAAGCCTCTCTCCACCTGGCCGGCCACTCTCACCCAGAAGAGCAGTGATATATTTGATTGGTGATTTCAGGAAATGAAGCTGGGCATACCTGGCCCTGCCCCCTTCTCTCCCCTCACTCGAGTATAAGCTGCCTGTTTGATGTATGTGTTTAGCTCTGCTTCCCTGGGGCAAGATAGTCTCAAACCAGTGCTTCCATGACTGGTGGGTAAGTCTATTCAATTTTGGCTTCATTATTAGGAAGCCCATTCACCCATAGATATAACCCATGTTCCTCTATCAGTGTTGTTAGAAAGGAAGACGATATTGGGCCTTCTGTTGTCTTACTTCTCAATTGATTCAGAACCAGAGTGGAAATAGTACTGCCAGTTATTGGGTAAGTATGCAGCATTTTGCTGAACTTAACCAGGGGGGATAGTAAGGGTGCAACCCCTCCCCTTCCCTACATCCTTCTTCACCTGACCAAGGTCTCTGTTTCCCTTACCCACCTCCTGGGCCTGGGTATTGGCAGAGGCACCCGTAGGTAGAGGACCCAGGCTTCTGGATAGGATAGGTATGGGTCAAGTTCAGCATTTTGCCCACAGCATCGTAGATGAAGATGAGGCTGATGAGGGCACAGAAACCTTCCTCAGTGAAGCGGGTGAAGTAGCGCACCAGAACACTGGCCTCTGTGGCCACCAGCACCAGGCAAAAGGTAGCCACCCAGATGCCCACCCATAGGCGGAAGGGCAGGTAGTCCAGGCTGTAATCTCTGTGGGGATGAGAGACAGGAAGGCTTAGCAGGGCTGTCTGCTTCCCACTAAACCCAGGTCAGGTATCCCTCAACCCAAACAGATAGCTCCCACCCTCTCCTATTCACCCAGCCAGGAGCAGACTGACCATGGCACTAGTGAGGATCTGGTGATGGGGGTAGCTCTCCTACCTGCTGAAAGAGAAGAGCAGGCGCTCAAAGACCAGCACCGGCCCAGTGCTGCTCAGGATGGTGAGGGGCTGGCCTGCCATCAGGCAGAAGGCAGCTCCTGCCACTGCTGTGCCCAGGAAACTTTCCAGCACTCCCTGAAAGCCAACAGGGGCTCAGCAGAGGACCCTGAAGTCCTCAGGACAGGAGCCCAAGCTTTGGGAGAGCCTCCTTAACTTACCCATAGTCCCAGGGGAAGGGAAGGACTAGGAGACACCAAGGCTTGTGCCTGCCCCCTGGGCCCTACCCACCTGGGCACCATCAGTGGCATCTCCCAGCAGACCCCCGAAAGTGATGGCGTTAGTGACAGTGGCCAGGTAAATGTAGAGTACCGCCGAGAAGCATTGGAGATGCAGCGCGTCCAAGAAATCGCTGGGGTACCATGGGGCCTTCCTGCGCACGTCCTGGATAAGGCCCCCAAACAGCCTCCCGCCCGAGGGTCGTCAGTGATCCAGGTTTTCACACTCCACACCCACATCCCCGCTACTTTCCCTGTGGCCGGGTGAGCCCCTCCCACAGTGAGCACACACCTCAGTTTCCCTGTGACTCCTCCACTCCCCAGGTCACCTACCCTTGCTTCCTCCCAGCTCGCCTCACCTGCCAGTCCGCTGCAACTCCTGGCTGGGTGCGTGCAGCCCATGGCGGTGCCTGTCCTCAGCCGAGGTCAGGCGCGGGCCGGAGGGACCTCTGATCTCCCGCTGTTGCGAGGGAAGCCTGAGGAGGAGGGGAACCCGAGGTTGGCTAAGGATCTCCAACCGGTCCGGACTCGGCCCAGAGCTGGTGGCGCCCTGCCCCCTGGCGGCTGCTCTTGTCTCTGCTGGCGAGGGGACCATGGCGACACAGGGGCCTCAAGAAGGTCCAGGTCATATTGCGACCTGTAGAAAGCCAGGCTGGGGCAGGGAAGGTTTTGTTCAGGTCTCTTAGCGAGAGAAGTCCAGCAGAACTCCGAGTTAGGTCTGCCTGACTCCAAATCCAAAGATAGGTCCCTATCTCTTTCCTGGGACCTCACCCCCCGTCAACAATGGAATCAGACCCAGGGCCTATGGGCAGGAATCTGTATGGGATGATAGCTCCCAGGTACCTTTTGTGCTGAGATGGCAGACATTTGGGCGGGGGAATCCGGGCTGTTGGGTCCCACCGACCCGGGGGAAGCACTGTCACCTCCTCTAGGAACGCATCCAGGGCTGCCAGAAGGTCATGAAGGTTGCTGGCCCGACGAACTGACCACTGGAATTGCTGAGGATGGGGACACAGAATGGGTGGTAAGTGCAAATCTGGTCTCTTACATGCATTTTCATAGTGTCAAAACTAGACACAAGTCACAGAGGCAGACAAGTCATTCACACATTCCTTTATGCATGCATTAATTCATTCATTCAGTGGGTATCTATTGAATGCCTATAGTGTGCCAGCACTCAGCCAGTAATGGGGCTGCACTAGGAGACAAGGAAACTTCAGTCTCATTGCTCACTCTGCCTCATTGCTGTACTTAGGCACACATACCGAGTCCACATACTCACACAAACCCATGCATGCATGCATGTGTGCACATACACACAGGCATGTGCGCGTGAGTGCGTGCGCGCGTGCGCACACACACACACCTGCTTAGCTTACCGGGTCACTGAGGAGGACAGCTGCTGCCCGTCCCATCTCATGGTAGCCCTTTCCCAGCATAGGGGGGCCCAGGAGAAGGCAGAAAAACCTGAGGAAGGAACCAGGCCCCAGAGATTCACAGGCTGCTTTCCCACAGGGCAGCCCTGGCCTCTGATGCTCAGCTCTGACCTATCAGCTCCCATAAACACACTCATTTGCACACCTACCATGCAGTTCTGACCCCTACTCTCTCCCCAGACCCCTGAGCACCATCCTCCCCACAGCCTTAGAGAATCAGACTGAGACCCTCCTTCCCCTCCCCAGTAAAGACCCTTCTGGGCTCTGGGATCCCAGACTCCCACTCACTCCCAAGTAGCCTTACCTGCTTGGGAGGGACACCTCAGTAAGGGACCCCAGTACCACAGGATCCCGCAGTCGAACAAAGGCTCCCAGTGGCTGTGCCAGGAAGCCCAGCTCCCCTGCCAGCACAGTCCCTGCCTCGGCTCCTGGAGGCAGCTTCTGTCTCAGGGGGTTCTGATACTGAATGGGGGTTCAAGGAGACACAGAGTATGAAAGGTTATTTGGGGAGGATAAGATCTCAACTGATGAGAAATCCAGTGGAGAGTAGACTTTTGTTAATTTCTAACCCCTCTCCCAGCCACTGGAAAGGGACCCCAAGGAAGGGCCACAAACCTGTTCCCTCAGGGAGGCTTCCTCCTTGTCAGAAGCCTTTCTTGGATGAGTAGAGCCTACAAAACAGGATTATGCAGTGATTAAGACCACAGGCTTTGGGGTGGATCCACCAGGATTCCCTAATTACTTTTGCCACTGACAAGCTGTAAGAATTAGAGTACACCCTTCTCCACTCTGAGCCTCAGTTTTTTCATCACTAAAATGGGGATAATTGTGGTACTATTTACAGGGTGGTTGTGAAGATCAAATGAAATACTGCGTGTAAAGCTCTTGGCATAGTGCCTGCCAAGTACATCTCTTCACAGAGCTCTCTTACGATTCTAGCCCCCTGAATCTTCTCCCCACAACATTACCACAAGTTTCCTCTTGATCATGAGTCCTGGCTTGGAGCCTGAACTAAGCCTGGGCTACTTCTAGCCCTGGAAGGTGCAGGGGAGATCTGAGACCCTGCCACACCAGGGTCTTGGTCCTGGGCCCAGGGAGGGGCTCTCACCCCAGCAGGGCCTGGTGCCTGTGGTCTGGTTGTAATGCTGGGGTCTCTGCAGCAGCAAGGCCTGCAGCTGCCCTCTCAGCTCTGGGCTCAGCGACTCCACCCTGGTCACCTGCTCTGGAGAACGGATTGGGGGTTATCTCCTTCCTGAGAGTTCCCTGCCCCACACTCTTCCCCTTCTCCCTCTGCCCAGACCCCTTTCCCTTCTGGGAGTCTCAGAATGCCAGGGCCAATGAACTTGCTCCTCCACCCTGCTTTTCCATGTCCACCTGTGACAAGGGTAGGCAATCCTAGGAGGGGTAGAGGTGGGCTCTGGAAGATTCCAAGACTTTGGAGGGGAAATCCTGGGGAAAAGGCATGGCTACCCAGGCCCTTCCTGCAAAGGCTCCCAGCCTACCCACAAGCTCCAGGAGGCTCTGAGCTGGGCAGTCCAGCAGTACAAGGCCCTCGGCCAGCAGGCTGCGGAGCTTCTGGAGGCTGGGCAGTGCCAGGGTGGGCACATGAGGGGCACTCCACCGGCCTGCAGCCACCTCCAACTTCTCCTCAAACAGTACCCACCTGTGATGAAGGTGGGTAGAGGTAGACAGTGTTATTGGGGGCATTTCTCCCATGTCCAGGAGCAGAGATGCAGAGGAGCTAGGGAAGGCAAGGCAATGAGGGTGTCCTGGGCCCAGTGGTGTGAAGTGTTCCCCCCACCCCTGGCAGTCACCCTTCATCTTGGGTCTTGGGGATCTCAAAACTAGACTGCAGAAGAGGCTGGGCATCATGGAAGGTAAGACCCTGAAATAAGGGAACACAGCTGGGAAAATCCTAATTTGGGGCAGCCCCACAAGAAGCACTGGGGGGCATATAGGAGGCTCCAGCTGGGGAAGGGGAAGGATCCCACAGAACTGGCCTGCATCCAACTTACCTGCCTGTCTCTCTCCACTCCAGTGCCTGGGGCCAGCCCAGCAGCTCATTCAGCTGAATGAAGAGCAGAGGGTCTTTGCGTACTCCCAGTTCCTTGCTCTCTGTGTCTGAGGGGCCATCAGGGCTGGGGCCGGTGCCAGGGCCAGGGTTGCTGTCCAGCTCCCCTGAAGGAATATTTCTAGGAGCACTGGAGGCTTCAAACTCCTCCTGGCCTGGCAGCTTCATTTCCATGAGGCTTGCACAGAATCTCGGAACCAGTACCGTCTGAGGTTCTGAAGCCAGGGGCCCTCTGACTGGCTGCATTTATAATGCATCCCCCACTGCAGCACAACACAAACAGAACAAGGCCTGCTGACTCTAGAGCCTACCGGTCATCTACTCTCCTACTTGCTTCCCCCACCCCCTGCTGGCATAAGAGTATTTGTAAGACCAGCCTGGCCTTTCCCAGACTCTCCAGAAATGCCCAACCTGGGGCCAAAATGTGTATGTGCATTTCCTGTGTTATCAGGTCTGATCCCACTGTGTTTTATGTAAAGAAACAGGAGTAAATGATTGGCCTGGGCCTGAGGACTTGGTACCTCCAGATTTTGCTGCCCCCTCACTTGTATCAAATATAAACACCAAACACCCAGGACTGTTTTGGATGTCACCAACACACCCCTGGGGCCACAGATACACCCATTTGGACAAACAGGGACCTAATAAATAATTGAGTCTATGGAAGCCAGACAGGGTAAGGGAGATAGCAGGCAGAGGCCCTGCCCATTAAATGGGATAATAATGGAAGACCTAGTGCCTGAGTCTTAAATTCTTTTCTTTTTCTTTTTCCTTTTCTTTTTTTTTTTTTTTTTTTTTTTTTTTTTTTTTTTTGAGACAGGGTCTCTCTCTTTCACCCAGTCTGGAGTGTAGTGGCACAATCACAGCTCACTGCACCTTTGACCTCCTAGGCTCAAGTGATCCTCCCACCTCAGCCTCCAAGGTAGTTGGGGCTACAGGTGCACGCCACCACACCCAGCTAATAAGTCTTTTATTTTATTTTTGAGATGGCATCTCCCTATGTCGCCTGGCCTGGAGTGCAGTGGTGTGATCTCAGCTCACTGCAACCTTCACTTCTCGGGTTCAAGTGATTCTCCTGCCTCAGCTTCCCAAGTAGCTGGGATTACAGACATGTGCAACCACACCTGGCTGATTTTTATATTTTTAGTAGAGACAGGATTTCACCATGTTGGCCAGGCTGGTCTCAAAAACTCCTGACCTCAGGTGATGCACCCGCCTTGGCCTCCCAAAGTGCTGGGATTACAAGTGTAAGCCACTGTGCCTGGCTGCCCAGCTAATGAGTTTTAAATTCTTTTGTCCAACAACACCTTGAAATTCCCCAATTTAGCTGTGTCCCTGGGATCTGCCCTTGTAACTCAGCCTTCCAGTGAGGATGGAGAGAAGCCCACTAGGGGGTGTGAGTGAAGGAGTTCCCAGAGCTAAATGAGCAAAGGAAAATGTGGTCTATTATTAGCAAATCCTGTTGACTCTATCTTCAAAATATACCCATAATCCAACCACATCTCCCCACCTCCAGCACTGCTACCCTGATCCAAACAACCATCATTTCTCACCTGAATTATTTCAGTAGCTTTCTAATCTCTTGCAATAACCCCCCTGCTTCCACTCTTCCTCCCTTGCCCAAAGTCCATCCTCCACACCATACATGTCCTTTCAAAAGGCAGTTGAGCCACATTACTCTTCAGTTCAGTACTCACCCAACACATTCCCATTACTCCAAGAAGAAGAAGAAGAGGAAGAGGAGGGGGGGAAAGGGGAAGGGGAAGGGGAAGAAGAAGGTGAAGAAGAAGATGAAGAAGAAGAAGAAGGTGAAGAAGAAGAAGAAGAGGAAGAGGAGGAGGAAGAAGAAGAAGGAAGAAGAAGAAGAAAGAAGAAGAAGAAGGAGAAGGAGGAGGAGGAGAAGGAGGAGGAGGAGAAGGAGGAGGAGGAGGATAAAGAGGAGGAGGAGGAGAAGAGGAGAAAAGAAGAGGAAGAGGAGGAAGAGGATGAGGAGGAAGAGGAAGAGGAAGAAAGAAGGAAGAAGAAGAGGAAGGAGAGGGAGAGGGAGAAGACAAAGACGAAGACGACGACGACGAAGAAGACGACGAAGAAGAAGACGAAGAAGAAGAAGACGACGATGACGACGAAGAAGACGAAGACGACGACGAAGAAGAAGAAGAAGAAGAAGAAGAAGAAGAAGAAGAAGAAGAAGAAGAAGAAGAAGAAGGAGAAGGAGAAGGAGAAGGAGAAGGAGAAGGAGAAGGAGAAGGAGAAGGAGAAGGAGAAGAAGAAGAAGAAGAAGAAGAAGAAGAAGAAGAAGAAGAAGAAGAAGAAGAAGAAGAAGAAGCTCCTTGTCATGGCCTGCAAGATTCACACCCTGGCCCCAGCCCACCTCTCTGACGGCATCTCACACCAGCCTCCCCTCGCTCACTCCTTTCTAACCACACTGGCCTTAGTCTGTTCTGCAAAACCTGTTCCTGCCTGAGGGTCTTTGCAGGATCTATTTTCTCTGTAAGGAAAGCCTTTCCCCCATATCCTCACATGACAGTCTGTGACCTAGGTCTCATCTCAGACGTTAGCTACTCGCGGAAACCTTCCTTTTCCATCCTATCCTAAGTTTCTCTCTTGGGTCACTCTCCATCACATTTCTCTGTTTTATTTTGCTCCTAGCAGTTACCACTACTAGTAACTGCCTCATTTATGTATTTGTTTATCATTTATTGCCTGACTGTCCACGCACACGCACGCTGAAATGCACAGTCCGTGGAGCAGGTATCTGTCTTGGCTGCGGAGCCTAGAGCGGCGCCTGGCACGTAGTGGCTCTCAATAAATATTTATTCAATCAGAGAGCGTACAAAGGGCGGAGCTGAGAAAAGAGCCGCGCTTCTCCTGGAGGCCACACGAGGGCGCTGCTCCCCACAGACCAGATTGCTAGGGCCGCTTCCTTAGGCTCAGTGGCTGCGGACCTGCCGGGGCGCTGAGATAGAGATGCCGAGATGGCAGGGAGGGATCCTATATCCTCATCCTTGCCCTGGCCCACCGCGGAATGGCCCGGAGGGATGAGGGCTTGGGGAAGCACAACAGGATGGGGAAGGGAGGGCCAATCAGGCTCATCTGAATGTAGGTCAGCCACACCCCACATATTGAATATCAAGAATCCATCCCCTGAGAAAGGGGACCCAGGCCAGCCCTCCCCAGAGCCTCACGTCTGGTCCAAGGAGGTCCCAGGGCAGGAATTAGAAGAATGTGTCACTATATTTCCAGTTGGGGAGGGGTGCTGAGTCTGAATGAGAAGGTGGTTTCACTGCCAAGAGGAATAGAAACTGGCCTAGGGCCTGAATGGGCCTTGAACCCCTGTGACCACTCCCTTCAAGAATGTGCCCGACATTAAGGACAAGTGACTCAAAGGAGCCTGAGGAGGATGGGAGCAAGGATTTGGCGTACCTCCCCCACATGCACATACACACATGTTCCCTTCCCACCCAACTCCTGCCAAAGTTCAGAGTGTCTATCCTTGCCCTTTCTGTGGCCCCAACTACCCTGGCTCCCAGTGCTGCCTGGAGTAGTGGGCCACCATGCCTCCACCCTCTCCAGGTCTCACTTCCACCTGTGGACCTGAGTGCCCTGAGCTGGGTAGGCCGGTGAGGGTTGGCCCGTGGGCACCAGTGGTCTCCCAGACAGGGCCCAGGGAAGGTGTGCTGTGTGGGTGAGCAGTGCTATGTGGGTGAGCAGCCCTGTGTGTGGCCGCTGTAAAAAACCCTGGCCTAGGAGTTCAAAGACTGGTTCTCACCCTGGCTTAGTCACAGACTTATTGGATATCTTTGAGTAAGACCCTTCCCTTCTCCAAGGCTCCATTTTCTTACATGTAAGTGGAGACAGTTGGGGTAGATTATTTCCAAGGTTCAAAGCATACTTTCATGCAGTACACTGTATCTTAAGGGAGAGGAAGTGGTCTCGGGAATAGGATGCTTGGCTTGCTCACTTTCGGCAAGCGGAGAAGAGGTTTATCTTTGCTGAACCTAAATTTTCTTTCTTCCTTTCTTTTTTTGACACAGGGTCTTACTCTGCCATCCAGACTGGCATTCAGTAGCAATGATAGCTCACTGCAACCTCAAACTCCTGGGCTCAAGTGACACTCCTGCCTCAGCCTCCTAAGTAGCTGGGACTACAGGCACGTGCCACCAAGTCTGGCTAACTTAAATATTTTGTAGAGGGAGGGGCTCATATGTTCCCAGCTAGTCTCCAACTCCTGGGTTTAAGCAATGGCTTCCCATAGTGCTAGGATTACAGGCATGAGCCTCCTTGTCCAGCCCCTTACAAGGTTTTCAACACTTTAAAAAAACAAAACAAAGAAATGTTATTGGCTGGCCACGGTGGCTCACACCTGTAATCCCAGCACTTCGGGAGGCTGATGTAGGCCAATCACCTGAGCTCAGGAGGTCGAAACCACCCTGAGCAACATGGCAAAACTCCATCTCTACAAAAAATACAGAAAACTAGCTGGGCATGGTTGCACACGCATGTGCTAATAGCTACTCGGGAGGTTGTGGTGGGAGGATCGCTTAAGCCCAAGAGAGGCTGCGGCTGCAGTGAGCCCAGATGGTGCCACTGTACTCCAGCCTGGGCAACAGAGTGAGACCCTGTCTCAAAACAAAGCAAGACAAAAACAAACTTATTGTTTAACTCATTTAAAAATAATATATAAATTAATATAAATTAAAATATTTATTAATGTGAGTCTAATTATAGATTCACAAGAAATTGCAAATCTCCAGCTTTCATCCAGCTTCCTCTGGTGGTAACTTCTTTCATGACAGTAGTACAATATCAAAACCAGAAAAATGACATAGGTACTATATTATTAAATAGACTATAAGCCTTAATCAGATTGCATCAATTTCTGTATGCACTCATTTGTGTATGTGTGTAGTTTAATGAAATTTTATCACATTTATAGGTTTACTTACAACAAGCTGGGCAAATTGTACAATTTCCTTAAGCCCAATTTATAAAACTAGGGTGTTAATACTAACTTCCTCAGAGGAGTGTTATGAGAATTAAGAGATAATGTGTATAAAGTGCGTAGAAGCTGGGCACGGTGGTTCATGCCTGTAATCCCAGCACTCTGGGAGGCTGAGGTGGTGGATCACGTGAGGTCAGGAGTTTGAGACCAGCCTGGCCAACATGGTGAAACCCCGTCGCTACTAAAAATACAAAAATTGGCTGGGCGCAGTGGTGGGTGTCTGTAATCCCAGCTACTCGGGAGACTGAGGCAGGAAAATCGCTTGAACCCAGGAGTCGGAGTCTGCAGTGAGCCGAGATTGTGCCATTGCACTCCACCCAGGGCAATGGAGCGAGACTCCGTCTGTCTAAAAAAAAAAAAAAAAGAGAGAGACATAAATAACAAGTAAATATTTAAAGAATGGGCTGGGTAAGGTGGCTCATGCCTATAATTCTAGCACTTTGTGGAGAATTATTTGTGGCCAGGAGTTTGAGACCAGCCTGAGCAACATAGCCGGACCCCATCTCTTAAAAAAAAAAAAAAAATTTTTTTTTTAAGTTAGGCATGGTGGCATGTGCCTGTAGTCCCAACTACTCAGGAGGCTGAGGTAAGAGAGTTGCTTGAGCCCAGGAGTTCGAGGCTGCAACGAGCTGTCATCACACACCCTATACTCCAGCCTAGGCAATGGAGTAAAACCCCAACTCTGAAACAAAATGAAAATGAAGAATGACTAGAGAGCCCCATAATTAAATCAAATTGGGAGGGAAAGAAATTGTCTGCTGGGTGTGGTGGCTCACACCTGTAATCCCAGCACTTTGGGAGGCCGAGGAAGGAGGATCACTTGAGTTCAGGAGTTGGAGACCAGCCCAGACAATATAGTGATATGTCATCTCTACTAAAAATCAAAAAAATTAACTGGGCATGATAGTGCACCTGTAGTCCCAGCTACTTGGGAAGCTAAGGTGGGACAATCACTTGAGCGTGGGAGGTCAAGGCTGCAGTAGGCTGTGGTCACGCCACTGCACCCCAGCCTGGGTGACAGAGCAAGATCCTGTCTAAAAAAAAAAAAAAAAAAAAAAAATCCTCAAAATGCTAGGCTAAGGATAACAACTGCAACTGAGTCTCAAAACTTAACTGTGAGCTTCCTGGCAGTTGAAACAAAAAAAGAACATAGAGTTCCACAACTGTTATTATCTAATAATAAAAGGAAGTACCTATACCAGATAGCCATGACAGTCAAGACTGCATTACCAGAGGAATTTGTTACATGGGACCTTATATGGAATAGTATCTGGAAGAGCACTTTTACAAGGGATATATAGAAAAGCTTTTTGTTGTTGTTGTTGTTGTTCTTTTAGACACAGTCTTGCTCTGTAGCCCAGGTGGAAGTACAGTGACACGATCATGGCTCACAGCAGCCTCAACTTCCACCTCCTGAGCTTAAGCAATCCTCCTACCTCAGCGGAGTTGGGACTTTTGTCTTTTTTGTAGAGGCAGGGTCCCACTATGTTGCCTAGGCTGGTCTTGAACTCCTGGGTTCAAGTGATCCTCCCACTTCGGCCTCCCAAAGTATTGAGATTATAGACATGAGCCACCACACCCAGCCATAGAAAGACTTTTCATGTGAGTATCTCTTGTGTCAGTGGTTCTCAATTCTTTCAGAATCAATATTTCCTTTTTTTATGACAAATAATATTGTTAATATCCCTTTGCTATCATGAAATGAAGTTTAAAGATAATATTCTGTCTGCACATTTACTCTAAAGAAATTAATAATGGCTGGGTATGATGGTTCACACCTTTAATCCCAACAAGTTGGGAGGCCAAGGTGGGAGGATTGCTTGAGCCCAGGAATTTCAGACCAGCCTAGGCAAAATAGTGAGACCCCATCTCTACAAAAAATTAAAAATTAGCTGAGTGTCGTGATGCATGCCTGTAGTCCTAGCTACTTAGGAGGCTGAGGCAGGAGGATCGCTTGAACCCAGGAGGCTGAGGCTGCAGTGAGCCATGATGGTGCTACTGCATCCCAGCCTGAGCAACAGAGCAAGACCCTCTCTCTACAAAATAATAAAAATACTCTAATTAATATAAAAGAGAAAATGATTTTAAAAATAACATTACTTCAATTGGCAAATGCCTGCTCACAACTACTCAGAAATCTGAATGAAGTAGCCCATTGATTACAATCACACAGACTTCCCTTGAATGTCACAGCTATAAATACTGACTGATAACAGGTGCGTTGTATTGGTAGCTCAGATATCACCAAAATGAACAATTCACACTAATTTCATTCCTGGAAGTCATTGCAAAAACTCTTGTTATATTTTTGTGTAAATTAGAGATGATTCTAGGCTCAAGTTATTATAACCAAGATTTGTACCGATAGGTGTCTGGTAGGACACTCAAAAGCAGGTAATTTCCTGACCCCTTTTTCTCCCAAATGCCTGAGGACTCCTCAATCAGTAACAACTAAATTCCTGAAATGTCCCCTAGGGGGCAGTACCTCCTTCTTTGCAAACCATTGTCTTAGACCAACCCTTAGTTACAAAAAACGAGCAAATGGATAATGTGAAATTGTTAAACTGCAGACCTGCAACTGCCTTTCTAAGAGTAACCGAACTTGTACATTCCTGGTACAGAATGTGATGTGACCGCATTCCAAGGTTAAGCACCGGAAAAGTTAACAAGTTAACAGGAGCTCTGACCTATTTATATAGGGCTTTTCATTTTGCCAAGCACTTCAGAGATGCTATCTCCTTCAGTTGTCACAAGAACCTCCTAAGTAGATTGTTATTCTCCCCACTTATAGACAAAGAAGCTGAGACACAGAGAGAAAGGTTATCATGCCCTGTAAATCAGGCACTGTCGATTGTTATAGAATTGTCTCCCCGAGTTTTTTTTTTTTTTTTTTTTTTGAGACGAAGTCTCGCTTTGTCGCCCAGGCTGGAGTACAGTGGTGCCATCACAGCTCCTCCACCTGCCGGGTTCAAGTGATTCTCCTGCCTCAGCCTCCTGAGTAGCTGGGATAACAGGCGCCCGCCACCACGCTTGATTAATTTTTTTTTTTTTTTGAGACGGAGTCTCACTCTGTCACCCAGGCTGGGGTGCAGTGGTCGGATCTCAGCTCACTGCAAGCTCCGCCTCCTGGGTTTATGCCATTCTCCTGCCTCAGCCTCCCGAGTAGCTGGGACTGCAGGTGCCTGCCACCTCGCCCGGCTAGTTTTTTGTATTTTTTAGTAGAGACAGGGTTTCACCATGTTAGCCAGGATGGTCTCGATCTCCTGACCTCGTGATCCACCCATCTTGGCCTCCCAAAGTGCTTGGCTAATTTTTGTACTAAAAAATAGAGCCCAGGTTTCGCCATGTTGACCAGGCTGGTCTTGAACTCCTGACCTCAGGTGATGTGCCCACCTCGGCCTCCCAAAGTGCTGGGATTACAGGCATGAGCCACTGTGCCCAGCCTCCTCAAGTCTTTTGACAGCAACATGACAGCAAACATTCATGATGAACATTACTGGCTGGCACCTGAATGCATGGTAATTGTTTCAAGTTCTCATTTTTCACTTGAGGAATCTGAGGCTTGAAGAGAGAGATGAGTTGTGTAATGAGGGAGGAATCACTTCCTCTCTGTGCTGGCCAACACAGAGGGGATGGCTGTAGGGGCAAAGTCCTTGGTCTGGAGATGTTAATCATTTGAAGTCACAAAAATGGGCCCAGAAATAGAGAAGGATGGTTTGGGATCCAGCACATTATAAATATTCCTTCCTCAGCATCTTCTGGAGATGATAGGGATTCCTGAAGTCCCCTCACCTCCAAAAGCCTCTCCCTATCTCATCCATTCCTATCCTTCATCCTATTCAAATGGATCCTAGCCCCAAACAATCAGACAGCAGAGCTTGTTCATCCCTGAATAGGCATGAAGCACGCTACTTCCAGGTGCCCAGCCAGCATGAGGAGGTACACGGGGACTCCAAAGGGCAGGTCTGAGTTCTAATCGAATCCAGCTGTATGCCCAAACTGCTTGATTCACTGTCTCAGATGGGGTGAGAGAAGCCAGCCTGGGCCAAGGAGCAATGACCCCTCATCCTGACTTTCCAAGTTTGGGTAACTCTGGGCTCATGGTCAGACCCACCCTCAATGGCAGTGCCCTTCTTTACCCCTCTCCCCAACCCAGCAGAGCTCAAGGGCTGTGCAGGACTCACTTCTTGTCAGAGGGGAATGAGAAGGCAGCTGAATCCTCTCCTACAGCGGGCACAGCTTCCCTCTGACCTCTGAGCCTGAGTTGCTTTTTTGGGTTGAGGTTTCCAAAACTCTGGGTGGCCTTGCAGATCTAGCATCTCTTTGATAAGTATGGCCAGCTCCGAGAAAGGAACACTTAATCTCTGAGGATGGCTAGCTCATGATAAACCAACATTTTATTCAAATTCCCACTTAAAAAGAAAAAGGAAAGAAAGCAAGAAAAAATTTGGTCATAATAACAGCTGTCATTGAGTAAGTACCTACTATGTGCAAGGCATATTCCGCTTTATACACATGATATGACTGAATCATCACAAAAGCCCTATAATAATAACTACTATTATTGTCCCCACTTTTCAGATGAGCAAACTGTAGGTAAGAGAAATTGAATAACATGTTCAAAGAAAAAAAAAGAACCAAAATTTGAATCCCCAAGTATCTTACTCCCAAGACTGTATCCATTTCATTAGCTGCCCTGCTGTCCTTACCTAATCCTCCTTCCAGCCTAGTGAGCCAGAGATCCTTATCATTATCCCTCAAGACAGATGAAGGACCGAACCTCAGTAAAACCATCCACAGAAGCATAGAGACAGCGGCTGTCGTTTCATCCATTTGAGTGTTGAGCTCAGGAGAGCACAAGCCCAAGTGAATGAGGGGGTTTCAAACTGAGGCTGAGATACTCACTAGCTGGGTGACCTTGGGATGTTACCTTTTTAAGCTTCAATTCTTTAAAATGCAGATGATGATAACAGTGTCTAGTTTGGGGGATGTTGTGAGGATCAAGCAAGATAATGCATGTGCAGTGTTGAGTACAGGGAAATTGTCATTACTGAAAGCTTCTCTGCCTCAGAGGTTCAGATTTTTTTTCAGATGTTTGGCATGTTATCCTGATGAATCATGTAGACCAGTGCTTCTGAACAGGGCTGATGTCAGAATTACCGGCCTAAAGTACACATGTTCGGGCCCCACCCAGGAGATTTTTATTTAAGCAGACTGGGGTAGAGGGGTAGAGCCTATGGCTCTTTATCTTTAATAAACTCCCACAGCTGGGCACTATGACACATGCCTATAGTCCCAGCACTTTGGGAGGCTGAAGTGGGAGGATCATTTGAGCCCAGAAGTTCAAGGCTGCAGTGATTTAAGATCGAACCACTGCTCTCTGGCCTTTGCAACAGAGTGAGATCCTGTCTCAAAAAAAGTAGTAGTAGTAGTAGTAATAGGCCGGGCGCGGTGGCTCACGCCTGTAATCCCAGCACTTTGGGAGGCCGAGGCGGGCGGATCACAAGGTCAGGAGATCGAGACCACGGTGAAACCCCGCCTCTACTAAAAATACAAAAAATTAGCCGGGCGCGGTTGTGGGCGTCTGTAGTCCCAGCTACTCGGGAGGCTGAGGCAGGAGAATGGCGTGAACCCGGGAGGCGGAGCTTGCAGTGAGCCGAGATCGCGCCACTGCACTCCAGCCTGGGCGACAGAGCGAGACTCCGTCTCAAAAAAAAAAAAAAAAAAAAGTAGTAGTAATAATAATAATAATAATAATAATAATAATTCCCGGCCGGGCGCGGTGGCTCAAGCCTGTAATCCCAGCACTTTGGGAGGCCGAGACGGGCGGATCACGACGTCAGGAGTTCGAGACCATCCTGGCTAACACGGTGAAACCCCGTCTCTACTAAAAAATACAAAAAACTAGCCGGGCGAGGTGGTGGGCGCCTGTAGTCCCAGCTACTCGGGAGGCTGAGGCAGGAGAATGGCGTAAAAACCCGGCAGGCGGAGCTTGCAAGGAGCTGAGATCTGGCCACTGCACTCCAGCCTGGGCGACACAGCAAGACTCCGTCTCAAAAAATAATAATAATAATAATAATAATAATTTAATAATAATTCCCAGGTAATTCCGATGCACAGCCAGGTTTTTGTATAGAAATCTCGACCACAGTGGAGAAGGAACTCTGGTTTCTCTTCAAGTCTCCTTCTCTCCTTTCTTGTCACCACTAGCACCCCTGTCTTTTTTTTTTTTTTTTGAGACGGAGTCTCGCTTTGTCGCCCAGGCTGGAGTGCAGTGGCCGGATCTCAGCTCACTGCAAGCTCCGCCTCCCGGGTTTATGCCATTCTCCTGCCTCAGCCCCCCAAGTAGCTGGGACTACAGGCGCCCACCACCTCGCCCGGCTAGTTTTTTGTATTTTTTAGTAGAGACGGGGTTTCACTGTATTAGCAAGGATGGTCTCGATCTCCTGACCTCGTGATCTGCCCGTCTTGGCCTCCCAAAGTGCTGGGATTACAGGCTTGAGCCACCGCGCCCAGCCAGCACCCCTTTCTTCAAAGCCCTTCCTACTGGTAAGCAAGTGCTCTCTCCAAATCAAGAACTCTGGCCTAGCAGTGAGTCAGCAGCACTCAGAGTCCCATGGAGCCTGCCTTTCTGGAGGCCGAGGAATCCCGCATGGGCTGGGAAGCAGGATGCTAGGGTTTCTGCTCTGCACTTGCCCCCTTCTGACTCACTGGTGGCCCAGGGCTAATCAGTCTCCAAGCCTCAGTTTGCTCATGGTCAATAGACAGTCAATAAAAGCAGGCTTGTCCGTCTGAACTCTGCTTCCTTAGGACTGTGTTCCTGGCATTTGACAACCTGACATCCAGAGAGCAGATGGGGGAGACCTGAGCAAGAAGAGGGGACGATATGGAGGAATCCTGCATGACAGTGCTGTCTCATTTACATCTCATATGATTCTCACAATAATGGTTATTAAAATCCAGTGTCTACCTTGGCTTATAATGTCCTCTTTTATGTGTTGCTAGCCTTTGTTCCAGTATCATCCCATATCTCTCCTTTTTTGGCCCTCTTGCTTTTCCTTGAATGTTCCAAGCTTTTTTCTACTTCAGAGTCTTTGCACTATTTGCACATCTTGGAATACTTTTGTCATGGATGATCCCAAGTCTGATTTCTTCTTCTCATTCAGGCTTCAGCTTACATGTCACCTGCTCAGAGAAGGCTTTGCTAATCAGTCTAAAGTGTTATCCTGGGCACTGGAACATATTATCCTACAGCACATCATTGTATTTTAACTTTCCTCTTAGCAGATATCACTATAGGATATGTTTTTCCTTGTTTATTTCCTTAATGTGCTGCCTCTTTACTATAGAATATAAGCTCTGTGAAAGCAGGTACTGGGCTGTCTTATTTATTTCTATGTCCCCATTGCCTCCCAAAAATGTTCAGTTAATGTTTATGGAATAATTGAGTTAATGAGGTTGCCTCAGCATGAATTGTGATTTCTTTTCTTTGCTCAGAGACATCCAAGGTTCTGAGAGGGGAAGTGACTGTCCCAAATACAATTCAAGCTTTTTATCTTCTTTTTTCAGGCCCTTCCTGTAAAACCTGGCTGACACACAAACCTAGCTGGGGTGAGGCTCCAGGTGTGATGAAAGTTTGGAGTTGCCCCATGAATGGGACTGAGGCTGATGTGGGGGTGAGAAGGCGGAAGGACAGAGCATGTGAAGGGAGAAAGGCAGGCTAGGACAGGAGGGCAGGGTGTGAATCTGGCAAGGGTGGGGGAAAGGGGGTGATTTGACCATGTGTCAGGAAGTGTTTCTCTCCACCCTCCCCTGGGGAGAGCCTTGACCCCAAGGTGGCTTTGTTTTGGGGAAGCAGGTGGCCAGGCAGCTGCTGACGGAGGGTAAAGGCATGGCTTGGGCGGTGACCATGCACTGAGGTCCTAGGCCCGATACTGATCACCCAAAAGGATAATCTAACAGTGGCTCTTAGCCAAATAGGTGACAGGTGAGCTTCCGTCTGAAACCAGCCCAACTATACCATAAAGCCTCAGATCTGGCCTGGGGAAGGCAAGGGATCTAGGGAAGGGAGAGAAAAGAGGCCTCTAAGGAAATAGAGTGGTCAAGTGATTAGTGATTATTATTAACAGCAACAATAATAATGAGTCACATTTATTGAAAGCTTATAGTGTGCCTGGCACTATACTACTTTTGTGTGTTCCCGCATTCATTTCTCAAAAAGCTCCCTACAAAGTAGTCATTATTATTATTGTTATTATTTTTTCCATTTGAGAGATGTCAAAACTGAGGCTCAGTGAAATTAAGTTTCTTGTCCAAGGTCACACAGTAAGTAGCAAAGGCAGGATTCAAACTCAGGTCTGTAGTGATTCCAGTGCACTATGGAAACCTAGGCCTGGGTTACTGGAGCAAGTTAAGAGGGCAGCGCCAGACTGACCCCTGCAAAGGTGGGGATAGGGAAGGACAGTGGGATAGACTGTGTATAAATAGCAGGCCTGTTTTTATCCCTACACACAGGCAGAATCAGGCAAGTGCTCTATCTGGCACAATTTCAGGGCTCTGAAAGCCAACCCAGCCCTATGTCAAACAACTCTCGCCCCAGCCACGTCCCTGGAAACTGAAATACCTACTGACAGACTCATCTCTTTGGTCAGGACAGTGACTCCAGAAGACCCCTGTAAAAGCACATGGGTTGGAAGAGAAACACCTGGTGCCTGTGAACCAGCAATCTAGGTTAGCCAGCTGGGTCCTATGGGAGGGAGGCTCATTTTTTATGTTGAGGAAAAAGATGGCAGTCAAAGGCAAGGAAAAGAATAAGGCTTGTTTCACAACCTGTGTCTCTCCAATTTCAGAAGCCTGGGAATTACAACCCATAGTTCAAAAATCTTAATGTCCCCTGAGGGAAGATGGGAGGAAGCCACTCCAGCGACTGGTAGAGTACTAACTTCCTTTGCTTTTGCTAAGTGCCTGCAGCTTCAACTCTGGTTATCTCGCGTTTATGAGAACGGCTGGCATTCATGTGTCTAATTTTTACATGATAAATGAATTAATTATTATCTGATACTTGCCGTGTTGGTAGGCCAAAAGGTGGGCTTCTGAAACTTAGAGGGTGACAGGGATGGAGACCCCTGGTATGGAGCTGAGACGAAGCAAGAGGCCAGGCCCGGAACAGAACTCAGCTCAGCAGTCAGTCACAAGGCTGCAGAGCGACAGGCGTTTGGGGAAAGGTAGGAACCTCTCCCCGCCACCTGCCGGTCAGCAGCCCTACCCACAATTAGGCCGCGGCTGCCTCGGCCTGGTCCCAAAAAATGTGAGCGCCGCCCCCTCCTCCCGCCCAGTCCCCCGCCGCGCCCGCGGGGTCGGGGGCTGAGCTGCCGGCGCCGCTAGCCGGGCGAGCTTCCCAGCACGGGAGGAGGGAGGGGGCGGCGCCGGGAGGGGCGGAGCTTCGGCGCCTCCCGGAGCCTTATTCCCGGCCGCGCGCCGGGCAGCGCTCATTCGGCCGAAGGAGCTACGCGGGCCACGCTGCTGGCTGGCCTGACCTAGGCGCGCGGGGTCGGGCGGCCGCGCGGGCGGGCGGAGTGACCAAGACAGACACTCAACAAGAGCGAGCTGCGCCGGGGTCCCGGCCAGGCTTGCACGCAGAAGCCGGCGGCAGACGGTGCCCAGCGGAATCTCCTGAGTCCCACCGCCCAGCTCCGGTGCCAGCGCCCAGTGGCCGCCGCTTCGAAAGTGATTGGTGCCTCGCCGCCTCCTCTCGGTGCGGGACCATGAAGCTGCTGCCGTCGGTGGTGCTGAAGCTCCTTCTGGCTGCAGGTAGGAGGGCTGCGACGCCCCTGGAGATCGGGGGGATGGGGGCGCTGTGCTGGGGGCATGGGGGAAGGTCGCCGCAGCGCACCCGGCACGGGCCACTTGGTGGGGCCCTTGCGCTCTGGCGGACCGGCGTCGGCATCGGTGCGTGTTGGTCGGGGGTCTGGGCGGGTGTCTGATGCGGCCTGGCCCCTCGCCCACAGTTCTTTCGGCACTGGTGACTGGCGAGAGCCTGCAGCAGCTTCGGAGAGGGCTAGCTGCTGGAACCAGCAACCCGGACCCTTCCACTGGATCCACGGACCAGCTGCTACGCCTAGGAGGCGGCCGGGATCGGAAAGTCCGTGACTTGCAAGAGGCAGATCTGGACCTTTTGAGAGGTGGGTGTGGAGGCCGCCCATCCTCGGACCCGGGTGGGCTGTTGAAGAATAAGCAGATCCAAGATTCTTGCTGTTTGGGCAATACTGCGGGTTGAGAGTATTCATGGAGAACCTCGGGGAAAAGCTGATCGGCCTGAAGGGCACTGGGGGATCCTGGAATATAGGTCCCACTCTCTCTGTTGTCATTGCCTCCCCTGCTGGGTTGCCGCCCTTCTGGGTACTTTGGGGCAAACTGAAACAGGCAAGTTGTCTGGGGTCCTTACGTGCTTCTTGGGTAAGCTGAGTGATAGGAACAAGGAATGGTTGAGATGCTTTCCCTAGAGCTACTATGTAAAAATGGGCGCCAGTTCTAATTCCCTCATCAAATGACTATTGTATATAAAATAGAGGTAACAGATGCGGAGATGCCCAGGCACTTCTATAGAAAGTGTGCAGTGTTAGCCTCCTCCATCCACCTGTCTCCAGATTGGGGAAACAGAGAGGAATGAGGAGCTCTTGGCTGCCCTAGGTGAGGCTGTGAATGGTGAACGCTGGGCCTCTAGGGGGCTGTATTAAAATGCTGGGTATCTCTGAATGCTACCGGAAACCTGCAGGCTTACTGAGCACCTTGCTTTCCTGAGGCGACTCCAAATGGGGAGGGCTGTGTAGAATCCTCCAACCAGCCTCTTTGGCTGTAGCCAAGCACAGGCACAGGGCAGAGTCCAGAGCCTGCCAGCTCTCCTGCCTCCAGACCTGAGGAGATTATCCAGGGTAGAGCAAGGACTCAGCACTGTACCACGGAATGACTATATTTGGTTGGACAGATGCCCACCTGTTCTAGCTCAACCTGCTCCTCAGCTGCCCTTCTCCCTCCTTCCCAGGAGCTTCCCTTGGGTATTCTCTCTGCTTTGTATAAATCAAACACATGCTCCAAAACTGAGCCTAGGCTCCCATACTTCATCCTCTCCCAGCAGCCCTCTGGGGTTGCCCATGGCCTGAACAGCCTGGATTCTCCTGGCCCTCTCCTCCTAGGCTGGGCAGGGCTGGGCTGTGACTCACCCCACCCCCACCCCCCACCCACATGGCTGCTCCTCATACCTCTGCAGACCTGACTCACTGCTCCCTGTCCATGGCTGGAGCCTGGCTGTCACCCTGCACCTTCTCCCTCCCCTTTCTGATTGGCTTGGCCCCCCTGCCTTACTCTCCCCGAAGCTCTGGTCACTGGGTTCCTCTGACCACCTATATCGTCTTCTGAGCTCTGAAGGGGCCTGGGACTGGATGAGAGGAAATGAGGGACTGTGGGGCTGCTGGCACCTACTTCTTTTTCTTTCCTTCTCTTGGCTTTACTGGGCAAAGACTACTTTTCAGGTCTGGGGATCCTACCACCTAAAATAAATGACTGCTACCATTTATTAAATTCCTACTGTGTTCTACGCACTTGATATGTTATCCTGGCTAATGTCACACTTATAGCAACCTTTTGAGATAGTTACTCTTGCTATCCACATTTTACTGAGAACCTGAGGTTCAGAGAGGTTAAGTGACTTGCCCACGGTCATATAGCTGAAATTGGAGCACAGATCTATGGACTTCAGAGCCCATTCATGCCTGGATCAGCATCTCAGGTGCTCCAGACTTGTGAGAGGGAGGAGATGGGGGTGTGTGAAGCAGCTTGGTGTGGTGAGGAAGGACATTGGAGGAAGTCCGGAGACCACAGTTCTAATCCCAATCCTGCATAACATTGAGTAAGTCACTCTGCCTGCCATGATTTTTTTTTTTTTTTGGAAACATAGTCTCACTCTGTCACCCAGGCTGGAATTCTATGGCATGATCTCAGCTCACTGCAATCTCTGCCTCCCGGGTTCAAGTGATTCTCCTGCCTCAGCCTCCCGAGTAGCTGCGATTACAGGCACACACTGCCACGCCCGGCTAATTTTTATATTTTTAGTAGAGATGAGATTTTGCCATGTTGGCAAGGCTGGTCTCGAACTCCTGACCTCAGGTGATCCACCACCTCAGCCTCCCAAAGTGTTGGGATTACAGGCGTGAGCCACCGTTCCTGGCCACATGGTATTCTTTGAAGGCCCTCTAGCTTGAAACTCTAAGTCTCTAGTCTAATGTGTCATGCTCACCCTTCTGCTAGACACATGGCTGTAGCCATGGATATGGGCACCTTTTTCCTGATAAGGGATAAGAGGGTGGGACTGGGCTGATGGGCATAGTCCATGGTCAATCCCAGCTGGATGTCTGGGTGAGGTTGTTTTTCCCCCGGTCTCTCTGAAGCATGGAAAGAAGGGGGGAGTCATCATTGTTCCAGTTCCTTCTGGACAGTTCCTTACTTTCCACTTTTCTATCCCTTGTACACCCTGTACCCCCCAACCCAGAGAGCCATAAATAGGACATTGGGGGTTAAATATGAATGAATCTTTGAGAAAGTGGGTGAGCTATAAAGGGCGTGCAGGTTAAATATTTTGCTTGAAGTTGAAAAAGCAAGGCTGTGACCAGGACTGGCCTGCTTGCTGTTCCTAAGCCAGGCTCTGCCCTGGGCTCATGGTACTAAGGGGTGCCCCGGAGGAGACCACCTGAACACATGGACACTGTTCTTGTTTTAGGAGCCCTCCAACCCCAAAACCTCCAAGTACTTTCTCTGGAAGCAATTTTTGTGTGTGACACTGTCTTTTTGCAAGTGGGTCACTGAGTACAGCATCAGGAAATGAGGCTGATTGAAGGCCAAAATAGAACGAAGCCGGTGTGGGGGAGTAGGAGATGGAGGTGTAAGGTGGACAGTGGGGTGGAGGTGGAGTTGGTAGAATTGCCCAGTGAGCTGCAGTTACTCAACAAAAGCATTCTGAGAATGAGGCTCTTACACTGAGACTGTGAAATGCCTTCCTTGGGACCCACCCTAGCTTCTACTTCCTACTGAGGTTCCCTCTTTCTGGTGGTTCTGCCCAATCTTTCTGCTCTTCCTTCTGCCTCTTGGGAGGCACTGAGCTAAGGGGCCTTCCCAGATCTTTGACTTCAGGTGGGATCAAAGAATATATACTCCTTTCAAGCACTATGCTCTTCTGATTTTCTTCCCAAAGAGTCAGACTTTAACAGGGTGCTTTTCTCCTACAGTCACTTTATCCTCCAAGCCACAAGCACTGGCCACACCAAGCAAGGAGGAGCACGGGAAAAGAAAGAAGAAAGGCAAGGGACTAGGGAAGAAGAGGGACCCATGTCTTCGGAAATACAAGGACTTCTGCATCCACGGAGAATGCAAATATGTGAAGGAGCTCCGGGCTCCCTCCTGCATGTAAGTGCCCCTTCCCCAGGGCTGAATCTCACCAGCACACTTTGTCAGCCACGTGGCTGTTCCTCGTTGTCACTGTTCCTTGAATTCATAATTTCACCCAGTTTCTTCTCAACCTCTGGGCGGAAGTTGGGAGGAGGGGAAATATATTTTTAGTCAGCGGAAGCCCCCTCCCCCCTATAGGATGCAATTTCCTGTGGTATGGTTTTGTGACGTGCTTTAATCCTTAGGGACATTTCCTGCTTGCCCAGAAATGAGCATGTGGCTAGGACAGCTGGCACCCGAAGGCAGGCCCTTCATTCTTGCCTGATGCCCTACTCTGGGAGGGAGAAGCCAGTAGGAAACATGGCAGAGTGGGCTTCCTGGGCAGAGTAGAGCTCCTGAGGGAAGGTAGGAGGTGCATTTGGATGCATGTTGTATAGGTATGTGTATATTTGGGTTTATGTGCATGTGAGTGTGCAAATGTGGGTTGACTGTAAGGCATGGCAGGACTGTACAGAGAGGGATCATCATGGTGGCAGGTTGAGGCCTCTCTTTCTTCTTCCTTACCCCAGCAAGGGCCAGGAGGTGGGGGACATGGAGAGTACTGGCCTTTGGCCATGGTGTGGGAGAACAATTCCTTTGTGCAGGGTTCACAGGAAATGGAACCTGACCCAGCAGGCATCAGCCCCCGGTCAGGCAACATCACCCCTTCCCTGGGTAGGTGTGTGGGCGGAGGGGCTGTGGGTTCCTTAGCCTCTCTCCTAAGCCAAACCCAGCAAACGGCTGCCTTGGCAACCCCTCAGGGATGACAGCACTGCCATGCTCTCTGGCAGGCATAATGTTGCCACTGTGCCTGAGGCCAATACCCTGCGTCAGGCTGCAAACATCCGTTCCCTTCCCTGTGGGGAGGCAGGCTCTGGGGGACTTAGGGGGAGACTCTGGACAGGGCCAAGAGACTATTGTGTGTACACTGCCTGTCAAGAAGGCGACGTGCCTGCAATCCCTTCTACTGGTGATTGGTGCAGATCCCTTGGCTTTTTAAAGCTTCCTTGTTTTGTCTGATCACACATAGCAGAGCTGCCCTGTATTTGGCAGTTGGCAGACAGACCCATCACTCCCCACCATGTCCACAGTCACTTGTGCATCCTTTCCTATAACATCCTTGTCAGGAGCTTGGTATTAGAAGGCATTCTTTAAGAGTGGCATAGAAAGCCCCCATATATCCTTCCCAAGGTCTTCGGACAGGGCAGGAAATGTTCGTCTTAAATTCGTAAAATGGCATCGTTAGTACAGGGTGAAGAAGGTGACTCAAGTAGTCAAGGTGGATTGAGGCCAGGAATCTATCCATACCAGATTGGTCCTGGGCATTTTGGTGGGTGGATGTGGGGCTTGCACTGTGTGGTTGAGAGGCTGTATAAGGCTGCCTTCCTGGAGAGCTGGACTCGGCTGACCACCTAAACCCAGAGAACCTGATATGGGTGCCCGGCCACCTTCCCAGTGGTCCCTAGGGATAGTGATAACTATAATGATGTCATCTCTCCTTTGTCCCAGAGTTTCAGTGTTTATATATAATATGAGTTGAGCCCAGGTATGTTAAGCTCCTATTTAGTGGCAGACACTACTTTAGGAGCTGGAGAGATATAGTTTCCTGGGATTTTTCAAAAGCCCCCTGCTGAGTAGGCAGGACTTGGTACCTCTACTTGAAAGATGATGAAACTGGAGCCAGAAAATAGGAAGTAATTTGCCTGAGGTCAATAGCTAAATAAGTAGATGGAAACAAGACAGTGTCTCAGGTACCTGACTCCTAGTCCAGCATGCTTTTCATGCCCTCAGGCTGCACTGGGTGTTGGCTTTCATCTTTCTTTCTTGTATCTGTCCTTATCGAATTGGAGCAGCATTTTATAAAGGGCAGAGGGCAGCTGTTGTCCTAGAGGTCTCTTATTCTTTGACTAGCCTAAGAGCACAGCAATCTGATTTGAAAACTTTACATTAGCTTCCTGGGCAGAATTTTCTTTTTCTTTTTTCTTTTCCTTTTTTTTTTTTTTTTTTTTTTTTGAGATAGAGTCTCACTCTGTCTCCCATGCTGGGGTGCAGTGGTGCGATCTCGGCTCACTGCAACCTCTGCCTCCTGGGTTCAAGCAATTCTCCTGCTTCAGCCTCCTAAGTGACTGGGACTACAGGCACCTGTCACCATGCCCAATTAATAATTTTTATATTTTTAGTAGAGACGTGGTTTTGCCATGTTGGCCAGGCTGGTCTTGAACTCCTGACCTCAGGTGATCCACCTGCCTCAACCTCCCAAAGTGTGGGATTATAGGCATGAGCCACCATACCTGGCCCTTTTTTTTTTTGAGATGAAGTCTCACTCTGTCACCCAGGCTGGAGTGCAGTGGCGCAATCTCGGCTCACTGCAACCTCTGCCTCCCAGATTAAAGTGATTCTCCTGCCTCAGCCTCCTGAGCAGCTGGTATTACAGGCACACGCCCCCACATCTGGCTAATTTTTAAATTTTTGTGGAGATAGGGTTTCACTATGTTGGCCAGGCTGGTCTTGAACTCCTGGCCTCAAGTAATCCACCTGCCTTGGCCCCCAAAGTTCTGGGATTACAGGTGTGAGCCACCACTTCCTAGGCAGATTTTCAGGGGGTTGATTGCATGTCTGGGAGGGCCCCCTACTGCCTCCTGCCCTTGCTACTCAGGGCAAAAAGCAGCAAGAAGACAGAAATCCTGGTTTGGGGGAATGTGACGTCTGTGCACCTTCATCTGGGGATTTTTGTGGCTCTTCTTTGACTCCAGACCCAGGAACCACTAGCTCAGGTGTGTCCAGGCTGCTGTGGTGAGACTGAGGCTAGCTGGCTTCCTAAACTAGCCCTCTGCAGCCACCATAAACAGGAAAACCCTTTTTGTGTCACGAGCCAAAAGTTGCCCTCAAAGAGTAGTTTCTCCTGGGCATGGTGGCTCACACCTGTAATCCCAGCACTTTGGGAGGCCGAGGCAGGTGAATCACCTGAGGTCAGGAGTTCGAGACCAGCCTGGCCAACATAGCGAAACCCCATCTCTACTAAAAATACAAAAATTAGCTGGGCGTGGTGGCGGGTGCCTGTAATCTCAGCTACTAGGGAGGCTGAGGCAGGAGAATCTCTCGAACCCAGGAGGCGGAGGAGGTTGCAGTGAGCCGAGATCACGCCATTGCACTACAGCCTGGGCAACAAGAACAAAACTCCGTCTCAAAAAAAAAAAAAAAGAAAAGAATAGTTTCCTGGGATTCCTGACTGGTTGCTGACCCAGAAATTGGCTGCAGAGTTTCCTGTGGCTGGAGGAATCCTGGGGACACTTGGGCTGAGGAGGACTCAGAGCTGGAGGAGAGACAGGCTATGGGGCTCTGCTTGGCCTCACTGCCCAGGTGCTAAGAAGGACTGGCGATCCCGCTTCTCTTGGCTCCATCTGACTTGGGTACCCCATTCCTCAGGCCATGGGCAGTAACCTCTGGAGTCTGATTATGTAAAAACTCACCCAATATGGGACTTGGCCTTTATTAACCCCTTTCATTTGTATTACCTCATTTTATGTTTTCACAATACTCTAGTGAAGTAGGTATTTCTTATCTCTGTATTTTACATGAGGAAACCAATGTTTAGAAAGGTAACGTGACTTGCCCAAAATGACCTGGCTAGAAATAGCAGCAGAACCAGTCTGGAACTCATGTACTCTGAGTCTCCTCCATCCAGACGTGTCCCCTCCACCTCCTGGGGTAAAGGTGGAGAACTCCAGATTGGAAGATGTCTCTAGACCCTAGAGGGTTCTTGCATCTGTTGTAATACAAGTTCTGGAATGGGTCACAGACATGGGTGGGAAGAATGTGTCCTAGTCTGATGGGTGGCTGGCTCTGGACAAGACACAAAATTTTGCCCCTACCCTGGGATGCTTGGAATGTACTCATTCCCCCTCCCTCTCTGGGGAAGCCAGGAGTTGTCTGCAAAGGGAGGGGGAGGTAGGTAATATTAGGATGTTTGCATTATTATCCTTTTGACTCAGGGTGGGGGTGGAGGGATTATGTAACTGAATTGCCGGACTCTGAGGCCAAACTTTATTTCCATCTTCTGAGTAACTACCTGTGGAGTTTGAGTGATGGACTGGAAGTGAAAAACAGATTCAACTTCAGCTTCCCTCCTCCCAGGAAAGCGAAGTCTCTGAAGTTATCCAGACTGCTGGGTTGAATCCTGCCTCTACCAGTCACTAGCTTTGTAACCCTGGGCGAGGTATTTAACAAAAGCTAAGCCTCAGTCCATCTTTAAAATGGGGCTAGTAACTCCTCCTTCACAGAGATGGCTTTAAATGAAATAATCCTTGTAAAGCAGTTAGCACAAAGTACTTGGCTCATGGTAAGCCTTCAATGATTGCTAGTTATTATTCTTTATTATTCAAGTTGTGAGTAATAATAATAACATAGTCAGAGAGAAGGGTCAGACTGCCCCCCAGGAGCCTATCGGATATGCTTTCTTGGAGTTACCTGCACTGTTCTGCATTGGTCAGAGTGGAAGGAATGATGAATTTGGAATCTGCCAAGACTTGTTCCTAGTCTTAGCCCTGCTGCTTCCTAGCTGTGCAACTTTTGGTGAATCACTTAATTTCTCTGACCCTTAATCTTAGCTTTTCCATCTGTAAAATGGGGTTGTACCTGCATACCAGAATGTTAGGAGGCTCAGTTGAGCTGGTAGATAAGGCTAGTGGCTTGTGAATGATAAACTGCTGTGCACAAGTCATTTTCCAGGGGTGCCTCTGCAAGTGTCCTCCATGTCCTGGCAGGATAGGGGTTGCTTTTATGCCTACATGGGCTGATGGGACAGATACATGGAGAGGCTGGGCAAGGAACTCTGGACTGTGCTGTGTGTATAGTGGGCCTGACTTACATTAATCCTGCAATGAGGTGGTTTCTCAAAGTACCCAGGAGGAACTAGGGCAGGGAAAGGCACAGGGCAGGAAGGCAAGAATGCAGTGCCACCCAGCCTGGCCCCTCTGCAACTGCTGGTTGTGGACAAATCTGTCTCTTGGAGCTTCCCTGGTGCTCTGTCCGCAGGAAGAAGGGATTCCTTGTTCTGAGGCACCAGAGAAAACACCTCCTTCCCAGAGAAGGCACAGCTCAGAAAAGAGGGCCACCAGGTTCTTGGTGCTTCCTTCAGCAGCTGGTGATCCAAAGTCCCCAGACATACAGTGCCACTGTGCCCCCTGCCTGGAGGGTAGGCACTTGTCAGGTGTGAGTGGGCAGCACACTGAGCTCAGAGTCAGTCTACAGCTACATCTTAGTTTCTGCCTTGCTGTGTGACTGTGGGAAAACTACTCCACCCTTCTGTAAAATGGGGCTCCTACCTACATCAAATGATCTCTGGGATGCTCAGATAAAGGAAAGGATGTGAATGTTCTTCTTCAACTGTAAGCACATCTGGGTCTTTCTAAGAGCTTCAAGGAAATGCTTTGTGTTAGAAAAGGCAGTTGCCAGCTGAGTACGGTGGCTCACGCCTGTAATCCCTGCACATTGGGAGGCCGAGGCGGGTGGATCACCTGAGGTCAGAAATTTGAGACCACCCTAGTTAGCATGGTGAAACTCCATCTCTACTAAAAAATTACAAAAATTAGCTGGGCGTGGTAGTGGGCACCTGTTATCCCAGCTACTCGGGAGGCTGAGTCAAGAGAATCACTTGAATCCAGGAGGTGGAGGTTGCAGCGAGCCAAGATTGCACCATTGCCCTCCAGCCTGGATGACAGAGCAAGGCTCTGTCTTAAAAAAAGAAAAAGAAAAAGAAAAGGCAGTTGCCATGTGATTTATTTCTTGAGTGAGAAGAGCCAAGGGATTGTTTCTGACATTCTTCCATGCTCTGGCAGGGCAGCTGGGCAGAAAGATGTTACTTGATTTGTTTGGTTTGTCCTGTGATGAAAGAGGCCTGGTAGCTCAGCGTTCAGAGGCCAAAGGCCAGAGTTGAGCTCCCAAGTTGGGCCCTGCACCAAGGGGGAGCTGGAGTTAAATGAAGGAAACTTGAGAAAAACGACTCCTGGCAGAGGCACAGGGCCTATTAATAGGCTGGGCAGCGGTGGAGAGGGACTGGATGCTGGAAGCACAATGGGCAAGGCTGGGTTTATTTCTGGGTCAGAATGTTGAGGGGCCTCACTGGAGGGAGTGATACAAACCCCTGAATTCAGCCTACCAGCTCTTGTGCCCAAGCCCTCATAAGTGGTTTAACGCCTGAACACACATGTCATAAATCAGCCACACGTGGAACGTATCTAACTGAGGCCTTCAAGTCCTCCCTTGCTTTTTCCGTGCCTGGAACAGGATTCTCAGCCCAGAGAACCAGAGGAAATGGAAAAGCAGAGGGTGTCAAGTGAGGGAGGAATGCTATAGAGCCTTCAGAGGCACTTTAAAGGGTTTTATACTAGAGGAGAAGGATGGAGGATGGGCAGGGATCATGGTCAGGGATTGGCAGGCTGAGGGTATGAGGAATGGGGTTTGGCTTATGCAGGTGGGCCATTGCCGAGAGAGAGGCCAAAGCACTAACTCTATCTCCTTCTTGTTTTTTCTTGAACTAGCTGCCACCCGGGTTACCATGGAGAGAGGTGTCATGGGCTGAGCCTCCCAGTGGAAAATCGCTTATATACCTATGACCATACAACTATCCTGGCCGTGGTGGCCGTGGTGCTGTCATCTGTCTGTCTGCTGGTCATCGTGGGGCTTCTCATGTTTAGGTAAGTGTTGGAGTCCCCTGCAGACTGCTTCTGCAAATCACTCCCATTCTTCCTCCTCCTGGGCCCTCTCCTTCATGATCACATGCACTTCCTTCAATCTCTCCAAATTGTGGGCTAGCTCCGGGGTGTAGATTCTCCAAAACCCTGGTATTTCTGGCATGACATGAGTCCCGTGTCTAGAGCCCAGGGTCAAATTTGCGAGGCCATAGCAGGTTCTGCTCCTCACAGGAGTTCTTTTCCTGCCTCTGTGACCCAACTACCCACTCATGGAGTCACTTTGTCACACATTTCTTTCTCCTAGCTGTTCTTTGATGGCATTAGTATGTGGTTTGGTAGTCAAGGTGTGGGTGGTGCTAGTGGTATATCCTTCCACTCCCGAGGCATCTGGACTTCAGACCCTGCTTCTAATCCAGGTATGCTCTAGCTCAGGGGAGACCCACCAAGCATTCTATGCCTGTTTTCAAGCAGTGTAACTCATCTGTCTTGAGACCTGGAACAAATTACTGTCTTTCTGAGGATTGTAACCTTATAGTGATCGTAATCTTTGTCCACCTACCTCATAATGATGTTGTGAGGATCACATAAATGAGGTGAAAGCTCTTCGTAAATTGCATCCTGCTGTTAGAGACAGGAGTTCCTCAGGGCAGTTGGGCCTTTGACCAGAGGTTGGGCTGCCCTACTGTGTGTGGGCTTTTCCAAGTAGTGGAGGAAACCACCATGGCAGAGTTCTTTGGAAGGACCTGCTCTGGACCTATACTTTGTCATAGCAGGCAGAGATTATTCACAAAACTTATCTTCCTCAGGTACCATAGGAGAGGTGGTTATGATGTGGAAAACGAAGAGAAAGTGAAGTTGGGCATGACTAATTCCCACTGAGAGAGACTTGTGCTCAAGGTAATGCTCCATCCTTTGCCCCATGACATGATTATCCTTTGTCCCCTTTCCTGGCTCTGCTTCAGTGGGCGCTGAATTTTTCATCGAGGGGTTGGGGGCCAGGCCACTGTGACATTAATAACCCATTGCAGAACTATTTTCAAAAAGACTCTAGTGCTTCACTTAAGGTAAAAGTTGCTAGAGAGACACCTAAGAGAGATGCCTGAGAAGACAGCTTCTCCCACCCTCATTCCCTCCCTTCCCTTCTCCTCCCCTCCCCTGGGAGACAGAGCGAAACCCTGTCTCAAAAAGTTTAAAAATAAAAAAGACTGGACCAGGAAAATCTTAAGACCTCTTTAGACTGGACCTGGCTTTAAATGCCTTCCTTTTGTGCTTTAGGAATCGGCTGGGGACTGCTACCTCTGAGAAGACACAAGGTGATTTCAGACTGCAGAGGGGAAAGACGTCACATCTAGCCACAAAGACTCCTTCATCCCCAGTCGCCATCTAGGATTGGGCCTCCCATAATTGCTTTGCCAAAATACCAGAGCCTTCAAGTGCCAAACCGAGTATGTCTGATGGTATCTGGGTGAGAAGAAAGCAAAAGCAAGGGACCTTCATGCCCTTCTGATTCCCCTCCACCAAGCCCCACTTCCCCTTATAAGTTTGTTTAAGCACTTACTTCTGGATTAGAATGCCGGTTAAATTCCATATGCTCCAGGATCTTTGACTGAAAAAAAAAAAAAAAAAAGAAGAAGAAGAGGAAGAAGAAGGAGAGCAAGAAGGAAAGATTTGTGAACTGGAAGAAAGCAACAAAGATTGAGAAGCCATGTACTCAAGTATCACCAAGGGATCTGCCATTGGGACCCTCCAGCGCTGGATTTGATGAGTTAACTGTGAAATACCACAAGCCTGAGAACTGAATTTTGGGACTTCTACCCAGATGGAAAAATAACAACTATTTTTGTTGTTGTTTGTAAATGCCTCTTAAATTATATATTTATTTTATTCTATGTATGTTAATTTATTTAGTTTTTAACAATCTAACAATAATATTTCAAGTGCCTAGACTGTTACTTTGGCAATTTCCTGGCCCTCCACTCCTCATCCCCACAATCTGGCTCAGTGCCACCCACCCTTGCCACAAAGCTGGGTTGGTTCTGTGACTCATCTGTAGTGATTTATTGTCTGTCTACATTTCTGCAGATCTTCCGTGGTCAGAGTGCCACCTGGGGAGTTCTGTATGGTCAGGATGTAGGGGTTAACTTGGTCAGAGCCACTCTATGAGTTGGACTGCAGTCTTGCCTAGGCGATTTTGTCTACCATTTGTGTTTTGAAAGCCCAAGGTGCTGATATCAAAGTGTAACAGATATCAGTGTCTCCCCGTGTCCTCTCCCTGTCAAGTCTCAGAAGAGGTTGGGCTTCCATGCCTGTAGCTTTCCTGGTTCCTCACCCCCACAGCCCCAGGCCCACAGCGTGGGAACTCACTTTCCCTTGTGTCAAGACATTTCTCTAACTCCTGCCATTCTTCTGGTGCTACTCCATGCAGGGGTCAGTGCAGCAGAGGACAGTCTGGAGAAGGTATTAGCAAAGCAAAAGGCTGAGAAGGAACAGGGAACATTGGAGCTCACTGTTCTTGGTAACTGATTACCTGCCAGTTGCTACCGAGAAGGTTGGAGGTGGGGAAGGCTTTGTATAATCCCACCCACCTCACCAAAATGACAAAGGTATGCTGTCATGGTCCTTTCTGGAAGTTTCTGGTGCCATTTCTGAACTGTTACAACTTGTATTTCCAAACCTGGTTCATATTTATACTTTGCAATCCAAATAAAGATAACCCTTGTTCCGTATCCTTTCGTCTGTTTGTTTTCACTGGGAACTGGTTTAACTTAGTTATTTCCTAAGCCCTGACTTGGTGGTAGGCTCTATACCAGGCCTGTTTATGTATACTGCCACAACAATTCTGTACTGCAGGTACTATTACTGTCCCATTTTTCCAGAAGGGGAAACTGAGGCTCAAAGTGGTTGTATAACTTGCCTGAGGATACACAGCTAGTAAATGACAGAGCTGGGACTAGTAGTCTGGCTCCAATTATTTTGTCTTGGTACTTATACCATGCTATCTCTGAGATAAGAAAGAACAGATCTTTCACACATGTTTAGCTGGCTGTAATCAGCGAAGACATCCACCCATTCAATCAACAGGTCCTGGACTCAGGACCTACTCCTATGCTGTACATATGAGCAGGCATTGCTTCTGGCAAGAACAAGATGTCTTTGTTTTTTTTTTTTTTTTTTTTTTTGTTGAGACAGAGTCTCGCTTTGTCGCCCAGACTGGAGTGCAGTGGCCAGATCTCAGCTCACTGCAAGCTCCGCCTCCCGGGTTCATGCCATTCTCCTGCCTCAGCCTCCCAAGTCGCTGGGACTACAGGCGCCCGCCACCTCGCCCAGCTAGGTTTTTGTATTTTTTAGTAGAGACGGGGTTTCACCATGTTAGCCAGGATGGTCTCGATCTCCTGACCTCATGATCCGCCCATCTCGGCCTCCCAAAGTGCTGGGATTACAGGCTTGAGCCACCGTGCCCGGCCTAACAAGTTGTCTTTGACTCCCCTCTCTTGCTCCACAGCCAATCCATCAGCAAATTTGTCAGCCCTACCTTTAGAATATATGCTGTATGCAACCACTTCTCATCACTGCCACTACCATCACCCAGTCCAATTTAGCATCATCTCATGCCTGCACTTTTGTGATGGCCTCTGCCTTTCTAGTTCCATCTTGCTTCCATATAACATATTTCCAGTGTAATAGCCAGAGTGATCATGTCTTTCAGATCTTGTCTGCTCTGTAGGCCTTCCCTGACCACCCTATTAAACAATAGCACATTCCTTTCCCCATCCTCCTCTTACTCTTCTTATATTGCTTTATATTTCTCCGTAGCCCTTGTCACCACTAACATATTCCTGTTTGTTTATAGTCCATCTTCTATGAAAATGTTGGCTCCACGAGGGTAGGGGTGTGTATATTGCTCCTCTCCTAGATTCTAAAACAATGCAATTGAGTGGTAGGCACTCAATATTTGTTACCTGGATGAATGAATGTAGGAAATACAATTCAGTCCAAGGCCAACAAGTGGACAGACATGCAATCCAATGCTGCCCTGAAAGTGTGATTGGATTTAGAGAGGGGTCTTTGTTGGGGAATGTGGATGGTGGTGACAAGATGAAAGTGGAATTTGGGGCATGTCATGTGTCCTGGTGGATTGGACAGTCCACCAGGTGGATTGGGGCAGTGCAGTGGCATTGGACAAGTGCCACTGGGCTGCCCCTTCTCATCCTCTTCCCTTGCAGAGTTGTGACATTCTGAAGTTTCTTCAGGAGCCCGCACAGAGATCTTGTATATACTTGGAACATCCTTTTAAGACTTTAGGCACTAGTAACTATGGAAGCTGAACATATGCATATGCCAGGAGTAATTCCACTCCTGGAGATTCAAGAGAAATGAGTACATGGTTCACCAGAAGAGAGCCACCAGAGGCTGGGCGCGGTGGCTCACGCCTGTAATCCCAGCACTTTAGGTGGCTGAGGCAGGTGGATCATGAGGTCAGGAGTTCGAGACCAACCTGGCCAACATGATGAAACCCCATCTCTATTAAAAATACAAAAAATTAGCCGGGCATGGTGGCATGCGCCTGTAGTCCTAGCTACTTCAGAGGCTGAGGCAGGTGAATTGCTTGAACCTGGCAGGCAGAGGTTGTAGTGAGCAGAGATCGCGCCATTGCACTCCAGCCTGGGAGACAGAGTGAGACTCTGTCTCAAAAAAAAAAAAAAAAAAAAAGATATGCACAAGAGTAATCCTAGCATTATTTACAACAACTAAAAACTGGAAACCATCCAAATACCCATCAGTATCTGATGATAAAAATGAATAAATTGGGGATATATCTATACAGTGAAGTACTAAATAGCAATAGGAATGAGTTGCAAAACATATGGCTCAGTGAAAGAAGGCTGACTCACAAAAAAAGTATACACTGTGTGATTCCATTTACTTAAAATTTAAAAACAGGCCAAACTATGGTGAGA
Organism: Macaca nemestrina; assembly: GCF_043159975.1. Taxonomy (NCBI): domain Eukaryota; kingdom Metazoa; phylum Chordata; class Mammalia; order Primates; family Cercopithecidae; genus Macaca; species Macaca nemestrina. Next base: position 40,110,708 of record NC_092130.1, read on the forward strand.
AAAATCAGGAAAAAGACTCGCATTGTGGCCGGGTGCGGTGGCTCAAGCCTGTAATCCCAGCACTTTGGGAGGCCAAGGCGGGCGGATCACAAGGTCAGGAGATCGAGAGCATCCTGGCTAACACGGTGAAACCCTGTCTCTACTAAAAAATACAAAAACTAGCCTGGCGAGGTGGCGGGCGCCTGTAGTCCCAGCTACTCGGGAGGCTGAGGCAGGAGAATGGCGTGAACCCGGGAGGCGGAGCTTGCAGTGAGCTGAGATCTGGCCACTGCACTTCAGCCTGGGTGACAGAGCGAGACTCCGTCTCAAAAAAAAAAAAAAAAAAAAAGACTCCCATTGTGATCAGTGATGACTGATGACTGGAAGAGAGGGACTTCTGGTGTTCTGATAAGTTGTGCCATGGTTGGGATGTGGGCTACGTGAGTGTATTCACTTTGAGAAATTCACCAAATACGAATTTTTAGGGCCAGGTGTGGTGGGTCACATCTGTGATCTCAGCTCTTTGGAAGGCAGAGGCAGTAGGATCGCTTGAGCCCAGGAGTTCAAGGCCAGCCTGGGCAACATGGTGAAACCCTGTCTCTACAAAAAATAAAAAAATTAGCCAGGCCGGGCGCAGTGACTCACGCCTGTAATCCCAGCACTTTGGGAGGCCGAGGGAGGCTAAGGCAGGAGAATCACTTGAATCCGGGAGACAGAAGTTTATAGTGATCCGAGATTGCACCATTGCATGCCAGCCTAGGCAACAGAGTAAGATTCCATCTCAAAAAAAAAAAATAATTAGCCGGGCATGATGGTGTGTGCTTGTAATGCCAGCTACTTGGGAGGCTGAGGCAGGAGGATCACTTGAGCCTAGGAGGTTGAGGCTGCAGTGAGTTGTGATTGTACTACTGCACTCCAGTCTGGGTGACAGAGTGAGGCCCTGTCTCAAAAAAAAAAGATTTAAAAAACTTGAATAGGAACTCTTTTGCTATTTGCATTGCATAAAGTTCTGTGAAGTACCAATGTATTATCTGTGGTAATCAGAGAGAATAATAAAGATATCAGAAATAACTGGAGTAGTGAGTTACTTTGAACTCTCCTGAGGCTCCCTTTCCTGCTTCCAAGCTTTCAGTCTCAAGCTCTTGTCCTGAGATAGGCTTTTCTAAGCACACTTTGTTTCTCCAGCTAATGTTTCCTGCAGGCTCAGGGCTTCCTGCCTTTCAACTGCTCTCTCCTCTGCCCCTGTTTCTCATGGGAGTTCCCTTCAGCAGAGGTCCTCTGGAGCTCCTCTGGGCATCTTCTTGGTTGATACAGTGGCCCTAGGAGCCTCTGAACCTGCAGCCATTTCTCAAGACGGGCTGTCAGAAGAAATCTGGCCCTCCCTGAGCACTAAAAAGCATCTACCTCTTCTCTCTGGGCTCCGCTTTCAGCCTCCTTTGAGAAACTTTCTTTTATAGTGTTCATAATAATCACTATTAGCTTAATAAACATTTAACATTTCATGGAATGCTCACTATGTATCAGACACTGGGCTGCACACTTTACAGGCACTACCTTATTTACATCTCAACACAACTTACTGTACTCAAGTTATAGATGAGGAAAATTGAGAAGCAATTGAGAAATGTTAAATGCATGCCTAAGGAAAGTGGTAAAAGTAGGATGTAGACTTGAGAAGCCTAATTCCCAAGCCTGCACTGTAACGACTAAGTTACACTCCTAAATGAGTTCTCTGTGCCAGGGTTGTTTTCTCTTTTCCCATATCCAGAAATAGTATGAGGGAGAAATAATATTAACAGGAACTTAATGGCTGGACACAGTGGCTCACACCTGGATTCCTAGCACTTTGGGAGGCTGAGGCAGAATAATCACTTGAGGCCAGAAGTTTGAGTCCAACCTGGCAACATAGTGAGACCCTCATCTCTACCAAAAAAATGTAAACATTAGCCTGATATGGTGGCATGTACCTGCAGTCCTAGCTACTTAGGAGGCTGAGGTGGGAGGATCCTTTGAGCGCAGGAGTTTGAGGTTGCAGTGAGCTATAATCACACCACTGCACTCCAGCCTAGGCAACAAAGCAAGACCCTATCTCTTTAAAAAAAAAAAAAAAGAAAGAAAGAAAGAAAAAAGATCTTAGAGAGCAAGTCCTTAGAGCTCAAGGGTTTCTGGGACCAGACACGGTGGGTCATGCCTATAATCCCAGCACTTTGGGAGGCTGAGGTGGGCAGATCATTTGAGGTCAGGAGTTTGAGACCAGGTTGGTCAACATGGTAAAACCCCGACTCTACTAAAAATACAAAAATTAGCCGTGTATGGTGCTGCACTCCTGTAATCCCAGGTACCAGAGAGGCTGAGGCAGGAGAATCACTTGAATTCGGGAGGCAGAGATTGCAGAGAGCCAAGATCACACCACTGCAATCCAGCCTGGGTGACACAGCGAGACTCCATCTCAAAAAAAAAAAAAGTGTCTTCTGTTGCCCCCAGTTAACAGATTCCTGAAAGGTGACCCAAGGGGCCTTGTCACGGGGAAGTGGAAGAAAACAGGAAGGCAGGCTGACCTAAACGTGTGGCTGAATCCAGTTCCCTCTGTTATTAGGGAAGTGCCCTTACACATGACACCTAACCTCTCTGAACCTGTCTTCCTGTCTATAAAATCGAGACACTAAAATTATTTATGTTAAAGAGTTGCAAAAATTATATGTCCAGGCTGGGCGCAGTGGCTCAAGCCTGTAATCCCAGCACTTTGGGAGGCCGAGACGGGCGGATCACAAGGTCAGGAGATCGAGACCATCCTGGCTAACACGGTGAAACCCCGTCTCTACTAAAAAATACAAAAACCTAGCCGGGCGAGGTGGCGGGCGTCTGTAGTCCCAGCTACTCGGGAGGCTGAGGCAGGAGAATGGCGTGAACCCGGGAGGCGGAGCTTGCAGTGAGCTGAGATCCGGCCACTGCACTCCAGTCTGGGCAACAAAGCGAGACTCTGTCTCAACAAAAAAAAAAAAAAAAAAATTATATGTCTGTCTGGGCACAGTAGCTCATGCCTGTAATCCCAGCACTTTGGAAGGCCAAGGCAGGTGGATGGCTTGAGCTCAGGAGTTTGAGACCAGCTTGGGCAACGTGGAGAAACCCCGTCTCTACAAAAAACACAAACGCTAGACAGGCTTGGTGGCAAGCACTTGTAAGTCCCAACTACTTGGGAGGCTGAGGTGGAAGGATGGCTTGAGCCTGGGAGGTCAAGGCTGCAGGGAACTGTGATCGTGACTCTGCACTCCAGCCTGGACAAGGGAGTGAAATCCTGTCTCAGACAAATAAAAATTATATGTGTGAGTAAAGTGCCTAGCTCAGGGCCAGGCATGAGCTAGATACTCAGTTAATGTTGGCTATCTTAAACGACCTGTCCAAGGAGCTAATTATTTACTGTAGTCTCACATCTAGGATTGAAACCCTGGCTTCTGATTCCAAGTCCACAATTCTTTCCTTAGAAGCAAACAATCCTTTTCAATCACTGTTTCATATTTTAATGTCAACTTCAGTTTCAAAGAAGCCCTAAAGGGTCTTAATAAGTATCTGTGGATTTGAGAAGCCATGGAACAGCAACTCTGTCCAAAAATATCACTTCAACTCGGCTGCCCTGAAATTCTTCCCTTTGTCAACAGTGCCTGAAATTCAAGCTTCCTGTTTGAGAATGCTAATCCTCCTGGGAATAGCTATGCATTAAGAGGCTGGCATTCTTTGATGGTGTAATTCATTTCAGCTTCATTCATTCTGCAAACGTTTTGGAGGTCTCCCTATCACCTTCCAAATGGGATCCATGCTCTGAAGGAGAGGGCATTTTGGCAGAGAAAAGAAAGAGAAGTGATTTGGGAGCAAGGACATTAATTTATTCACCCAAAAAATTCACTGGGTACTTATAATGTGCCAAGAACTATTCTTGTTTTGTTTTGTTTCGTTTTTCTGAGACAGGATCTCACTCTGTCACCCTGGCTGCAGTGCAGTGCAGTGGTGTGATCACAACTCATTGTGGCCTCAACCTCCTGGACTCAAGCAATCCTCCTGAATAGCTGGGACTACAGGCACACACCATTACACCTGACTAATTTTTGTATTTTTTTGTAGAGACAGGGTCTCGCTATGTTGCCCAGACTGGTCCCGAACTCCTGGGCTCAAGCAATCTTCCCACCTCAGCCTCTCAAAGTGCTGGAATTATAGGCATGAGCCACTGCGCCTGGTCCCAAGTACTATTCTTGTCACTGGAGAAGAACCATGGACAACACTTGGCATGGACCAATAATACAAGCATAGATAAAGAAACAGGACAGTTTCAGAAATAAGTAACATGCACATACACACACACCAGTGGTGTGTTCAAGAGTAGGTGCGGACAGAATTCATTTACAGAGGTGCCTCAAGGAAGCTTTCTCTGAGGAGGTACTATCTGAACTGAGACAGGACGGGATCATGCAGGTGAAGGCCCTGAGACAAAAATAAGCACAGCATGTGTGAGGGACAGAAGGGAGCCCCTGCAGCTGCAGCACAGTCATCAGAGGTTGAAGATGCAAGGCAAGGACCACATGGGGCTTTGTAGGCCATGACAAACAATTTGGAAGCCCATGCAGTGTTTTGAGTAGGAGAGTGATGTAATTTAATTTGTGTTTCAGAAATATGACTCTTCTATGCAGAGAATAGGTTCTAAGGGGCAAAAGTAAAAGAAGCAAGACCAGCAGCTGGGCATGATGGCATGCCTGTAATCTCAGCAATTTGGGAGGCTGAGGCCAGAGGATTGCTTGAGCCCAGGAGTTTCAGACCAGCTTGGGCCCCATAGCAAGACCTCATTTCTAAAAACTAAATAAATAGCAAGACCAGTTAGGAGAACTTTGTAGTCATCTAGGCAAGAGGTGATGGTGGCCAGAATTAGGGTGGAAGCAGAGGGTAGGAAATGGTCAGATTCAGGATATGTTTTGGAGGAGTCACCCGTAAGACAGGCTGATGGGTCAAATGTACGTGTTGTGGGGAAGAAGGTAACCGAGGGTGATTTCTTAGATTCTAGCCTGAGAAACTGGGTATACGATGGCGCTATTAAAATGGGAAGGAATGGGGGAAGAAGCAAGTTCACAGGGGCCATGAAAGTCAAGAATTATTTAAGTCCATATGGGGTGGAGGGGACTACTGAGAAGGCAGTGAGAGAAAGGGGGATAAAAGAGGAGAAAAAAGAGGTAGAAGAGGCTGAGCACAGTGGCCAATGCCTGTAATCCCAGCACTTGGCAAGGTCAAGGCAGGAGGGGAGACCTCATCTCTTCATCTCTACAAATAATTTTTAAAAAGAAAAAAATTTAGCCAGGTGTGGTGGCACATGCCTGTGGTCCCAGCTATGTGGGAGGCTGAGGTGGGAAGATTGCTTGAGCTCAGGAGTTCAAGGCTGTAGTGAGCTGTGATTGTGCCATTGCATTCCAGCCTGGGTGACAGAGCGACACCCTGTTTCAGGAAAAAAAAAAAAAAAATGGCAGAAGAGGTAAATAAAAAGAACCTGAACACAGGAATAAATAAGGGCATCAGGAAGGTGGGTAGTATTATTTTCCCAGTTTAATGGACAAGGGCCCTGAGGCTCAGGGACGTGAAGTAACTTGCACAAAGATACTATTCTATTAGCTACTGCAATTTTGCTTGATGCCAACCTTGTGCAGGAGGGCCCAGGCTTCTCATTGCCCATGAACTTCTATCCTGGCCACCATTATCCAGAGAGGCGAGAACAAAGTTCTGTGTTTTCCTCCTTGCTGTGGTGTGGAGCCCAGGCCAGACTGTTGCTCCATGGAGACTAACCCCAGAAAAAGTAAAGGGGCTAACGTCATCCAAGAGCAGGAGGAAGTGAGGGTTGCCCCTTCCCATGATTGGTTTCCAGAGTGTCAGGCCATCACCAAATTAATATAATTTGGAAGTTGTTGTGGTCTGATTTTTCTTTTTGAACTTTTTAAACTGCACATTTTTTCTTGATTGCCCCCTTGATTGATGGAGAAGAGAACAGGGACCTCTTAGCTCACTGCCACCCACACAGCTGTGAAAGAAGCCAGTTGCCCTCTTGCTCTTCAGAGAATATCCCTTCCTCCCTCCCTCTCTCTCTCCCTTCTTCCCACCCAGCATCTTGGCTATTACTAACCAACAGGGCATGTATGGAAAAGGGCTCCTTTCAGGGCTGGAGTGCTATAGTTGGTGGATCACAGCCTGTGTGGGAGGCTTCCCCAAAGACGTATGATGTGGGTGTAGGAACCAGACAGACGGGAGGAATTAAGTCACCCTTTTCCCCAACCCTAATTTTTTTGCCCAACCTAGAAGTCACTGGGTTGGTTTCCTTATAATAAGGCAGTAGATTATTTCTACTGTCCCCTAGCTTTTGATAGTGGGCAGTCTTCAATGGGAGTGTGAAAGGAGGGAGAAGCTAGCTCATTCTTTCTTCATGCCACTAGAGTCTGGGTTAAGGACAGCTGTGTAAACCATGTACTCACCCAGGGTTCTCTAGGAAAGCCTGACTTCTTTCTATTTTGTTGGTGGTACTTGGTCAGTTGGGCGTCCCTGGGAGGCACTGTGCTTGGTAAGGGGGGCCTGATCGGGTCCATTTGAGAGTGAGTGTTCTCTCCTGCCCATGGATGTAAATCCAACCCCTGGAACTCCAGGCCTGAGAAGTGTGACCCAATTTCAACCCCTTTTCCAGGCGTGTGTTTGGACACCTTCTGGAGAAAGTCTGCTGCCCAGCCCAGTGCCAGCTGGGTTAGTCTCTCCTCCCCTGTGCTCTCACGCCTCTGAGCCTTGGGCAATGCAAGGAAAATGAGTCCTCTTCCCACAGCAGCTTTGCTGCTCCTCTCCCATGGCTTTCATCACACCGTGTATTGTCATTGTTTACTCATGTGTTTCTCCTACTGTGAACTCTTGGAGGCTGTGGAGTGTGTCCTTTTGCACACTGTTTCCCTGCACCCAGTCCAGTCTGCAGCACACCAGAGGCTCTCCCTAATGTTTGATGCATGCATGGATGGATGGACAATTGAATAAATGAATGTGTGCATGAATAAATGGATGAATGAAATAGAGTAGAGATGAAAGTTTCAGGCTCTAGATCAGACAAGTCTGGGTTTGAATCCTCGTCATGCCATTTTCTGGTTATATAATAATCTCAGATAAGTTATTTAACCTCTCAAAGCCTCAATTTTTTTATTAGGGTTTTTTGTGGAGATTACAGTGCATGTAAAGCATTTATCACAGTGCCTGGCAGCATGGAGTAAGTACTCAATACACGAAAGCTTTTATAATTCTTAACAAGATCTGCCAGTTTTTACCTTCATGGGTCTTGTTTGCACCTCCTTTTCTAGATTTTTAGCACAGTGGGTCCTTGCCAGACTCGAAGGTTGGCCTGCAGGGCTGCCCAAGTGGGTACACGTTGGGGTCAGGCAATGTAAGTGGAAACAGCACTGGGTTTTGCTGAGAAGGGGAAACTGTGACAGGGGCCTGTCTAAAACCAGGCAAACAGGTCAACTGCCGCCCCCATTGTCTCAGGCCTTCTCTGCTGGCAGTGTGCTCAAGAAAACAGGAACAGTGTGGCATTTAAGGTGCCCGGATGACAGCCACATCAAATATGTGACCTTTTCCTAGGAAGCCTGGTTTCCATGGTGAGCTCGTTCTCAAGCCATGCTCTGTGGCTCTCAGCCCCCTCTGGAATGTGACGGCAGTGGCCCCAGCAGCTGGGTGGGGATATCTGCCTAGAGGCTGTCCCCCCAACATCGCCAGGGTGGAGGAGGAGCTGAGATAGCCCCCTGGGCTGTCTGATGCCCACACCAGCCTCCCAACCTGGAAGGATTTGCACTAAGGCCCTGACACTGCCTCCCTCTGTTCCCCTTCTCCCACACATGGCTCAAGGCCAACTGGCTGCCAGCCTGAGCAGAAAGAAGGGGTCTCTTTCTGTGAACCCCCATCTTAGACAGAGGCCCTGACCCCCTCCACCTCATCTTGGCAGCCTGAGCTTGGACAGAGTGTCTGCCTCCCTGGCTTTGGCAGAGCGTGTGCTCAGCCCAGCCCCTGCAGCTGCCAGAACAGGAGCTGAATGCCCAGTGTGTCTGCCAGAGCTTGCTAACTTCTTTCTTCTTCCTCTGAGCTATGCAAACAGAGGCTGCTGAGGAATGTGGCCGCTAACCTCCCCACCACCCGTCTCCCTCCTCCTGGGGCTTGTGTTCCCCCAGCCCCCTAGACTGGAGTCACATCAGAAAAATGTAGAGGAAGAAAGAAATCCCCCAATGTGTCATGACATTACATTTCCGCCTGGTCCTCAGAAACAAGAAAAGTTGGAAGCGGAGGGAGAAGGGGGGTGGTGTGGTCATAGCCAGAGCCCTGTGACTGCTTCACCTCCTGCCTCCCTGGGGCAGATCACCTGATCCCTTGGGGATCTGTCTCCTCATTAATAAATGGGTGCAGGTTGAGCCCAGTGGCTCACACCTGTAATCCCAGCACTTTGGGAGGCCGAGGTGGGCGGATCACGAGGTCAGGAGTTCAAGACCAGCCTGGCCAACACGTTGAAATCCCATCTCTACTAAAGATACATAAAAAATTAGTCGGGAGTGGTGGCACGCACCTGTAATTCCAGCTACTCAGGAGGCTGAGGCAGGAGAATGGCTTGAACTCGGGGGACGGAGGGTTCAGTGAGCCAATATCATGCCATTGCACTCCAGCCAGGACAACAGGGAGAGACTCCATCTCAAAAAAAAAAAAAAAAAAAAAAAAAAATGAGGGCAATTGCTTTGACTCAGATGGCAGACAAACTCAAAATCACTTGTTTGCTATCATTGAATAGCACCGATATCACTAAATTGGTAATTATTGAGTGAGTGTACTGCTCACACACACTCATTTAACAGACATACAGGGATTCCTACTTTTTTCTAGAGGCTAAGAACACAAGGGTGAACAGGACCGAGGCCCTGCCCTCCGGGAACTTGTACTTGAACAGGAAAGACAGACAATTAAGTCACAACAATGAAATGTCAAGAGAGTTGTGTTGGGCAATAGAAGGTGCCAAGTTGGCTGACCTGGTCCAAGGGTCAGGGAGGTCACTTCTCTGAGGAAGTGAAAATCAAGCTGAGGCCTGAAGGATGAGCAGTTGTGATGCAAGTGAAGAACGGGGGTTGAAGTATTCTAGGCCAGGGGAACAGCCAGAGTGCAGAGGAAGGATGATGTGAATGAGGAACCTAATTGGTGTGACAGGAATGTACACAGCTGGCTTGGGGTCAGCGGAAGAGGCTGCAGAGAGAGGCCAGGCCAGATCATGCAAGGTCTTTAAGACTGTGCCAAGGAGCTTGAACTTTATCCTCAGGGTGGTAGGGAGCCAGCCCTGAGTGTTAAAATGAGTGTGGGAGGGGTGGTATGCTTGGGTCTGTTTTGGGGTGGATGACTCAGGCTGGAGAATGGACTTGAGGGGCAGCTATAATCAAGCAGAGAGATGGGTTAGCTGGAGACTGTTGTGGTATTTAGGCACTGATGGTAGCAGCAGTGGAGAAGAGAAGATATGAATTCAAGATCTATGGAGGAGAAATGTGGAGGCTGAGAGAAAGGGAAAAGGGTCCAAGGTGGCTCTGAGTTTTAGGCTTGCATGCCTGGGTGGGAAGTGGTGCCATCTTACTGAGATGGGCCACACTGAAGGAGAAGCTGGTGCGGGTGAAAGTAGCAAGCCCAGTTTTGGCCACACTAAGTCTGAAGGCATGACTCAGAGTGAGTCCCTGAATTAATTAATTTATTTATTTTGAGACAGAGTCTTGCTGTGTCGCCCAGGCTGGAGTGCAGTGGCACGATCTCGGCTTACTGTAACCTCTGCATCCCAGGTTCCAGCAATTCTCCTGCCTCAGCCTCCCAAGTAGCTGGGATTACAGGTGCACACCACCATGCCTGGCTAATTTTTGCATTTTTTAGGCTGGTCTCAAACTTCTGACCTCAGGTGATCTGTCCACCTTGACTTCCCAAAGTGTTAGGATTACAGGTATGAGCCACTGCCCCTGGCCAAGAGACCCTGTCTTAAAAAAAAAAAAAAATGGGGGCCGGGCGCGGTGGCTCAAGCCTGTAATCCCAGCACTTTGGGAGGCCGAGACGGGCGGATCACGAGGTCAGGAGATCGAGACCTTCCTGGCTAACACGGTGAAACCCCGTCTCTACTAAAAAATACAAAAAACTAGCCTGGCGAGGTGGCGGGCGCCTGTAGTCCCAGCTACTCGGGAGGCTGAGGCAGGAGAATGGTCTAAACCTGGGAGGCGGAGCTTGCAGTGAGCTGAGATCCGGCCGCTGCACCCCAACCTGGGCGACAGAGCAAGACTCTGTCTCAAAAAAAAAAAAAAAAAAAAAATGATGCTTGCTGCTTTAACAGAAAAACTCCCAGCATTGATGGCCTAGCACAGTAGTTTATTTCTCACTCAGGAAAATCCCAAACTGGTGTTCCTAATAAGTGAGAGACTCTTCTCCAAGTAGGGTTCAGGAACAAGGTCCTTCCATCTTTTGTCTCTGCCTTTTTTTTTTTTTTTTTTTTTTTTTGAGATAGGGTGTAGCTCTGTTGCCCAAACTGGACTGCAGAGGTATGATCATAGCTCACTGAAACCTCTGCCTCCCGGGTTCAAGTGATTCTCGTGCCTCAGCCTCCTGAGTAGCTGGGATCACAGGTGTGTGCCACCATACTTGGCTAATTTTTATATTTTTAGTAGAGGTGGGGTTTCACCATGTTGGCCAGGCTGCTCTCAAACTCCTGGCCTCCAGTGATCTGTCCACCTTGGCCTCCCAATGTGCTGGGATTACAAGCGTGAGCCACTGCACCCAACGTCCGCCATCTATATTACACACTTCCAGGGTCATTGTGATGGGGAAAGGGCATGGAGGACCACACATGGGAAAGTCTATCACTTCCATCCATATTCCACCAATAAAATCTCATCATGGGATAACATCTAACTATAAGAGAAGTGGGGAAGTGTAGCCTAGCTGGGCACCCATGAGAAAGAGGAAATATGTTTTGCAACCAACTTCCCAGTCTCTAACACTGGAAGGCACAGGAGTGGATGAGATCATTTGATTAGTCTAGGGCTTGCACCCATTCATTTGTCCCTATTTGTAGGTGCTTACACAGATATAGAATAGACAGAAGTGAAGGTAAGCCACTTCCTCCCCTTCCTTATTGAAGACCAAAAGGACCGGATAGGCCTCAATCTATTTTAGTCCCTCCTGCAAGTTGAGCAAACCGCTAGGGTGAAATGATTCCACGGTAGTTAGTTTGTTGGCTCTGACACTGGCCACTCCTGCCTCTTCCTTCAGATTGGCTGCCATTCACCCTCACTTTCCTTTCCTTCTCCTCAACAAGCATTTGTTGAGTATCTGCTATGTGTTGGGGCCCACTCTGGAAATGCAGCAGTGAATGAACCAGAGGTTCCTGTATTAGTTTATTTGTGTATTGTCTCCTTTCCCACTAGAGTGTAAGTTTCATAGGTAGAATCTGTGTCTTATCTTGTCTACCACTGTACTCCTAGCACCCAGAATAATGCCTAGCACATAGTAGGAGCTCTGGAAAGAATTGTCGGATAAATGAATGGTTGAATGGAGGCCCTTTGGAAGTTCACATCTGTAATGAGTGAAAGGGGAAGAACATAAGTGACCTAGGTTCACCTGTGGCATAGTGACCTAATCTGGGTCAGGAAGTCAAGGGACGTCTTCCTCGGGAAGAGACTTTTAGATTTTTATGTATTTATTTTTTTGTAGGGACAGAGTCTTGCTATGTTGTTCAGGCTGGTCTTGAACTGTTGGCCTCAAGCAGTCTTCCCGCCTGGGCCTCCCAAAGCATCAGAATTACAGGCATGAGCCACTGCACTCATCCTGGGAAGAGATATTTAAGCCTAGAGTTATGGATGAGTAGGTGACAGGCAGATGGAAGAGCATATGCAAAGGCCTGGCATCAAAAGAGTGCGTGGAGTAACAAAGAAAGTTCAGTGTGGCTGGGGCCTAGAGGGAGTGGAGGGAGCACTGCAAGATGAAACAGATGGGCAGGCAGGGACAGATGCATATGGCCTGTGTAGAAGCCTCTATTTGTCCTGAGGGTGTGTCACTCAGCAGCTTCTTTGATATGTAGCCATTGTATTTCAGGTCATTGTTCAAACAGGGCAATTTTTGACTTTTTTATTGATTCTCACCTTATTGTCTCAATAATGTTTGAACTGGGGTCAGAATTAAAAGCTATCTGCCTGGCCGGGTGTGGTGGCTCATGCCTATAATCCTAGCACTTTAGGAGGCCAAGGTGGGCAGATCACCTGAGATCAGGAATTTGAGACCATCCTGGCCAACATGGTGAAACCCTGTCTCTACTAAAAATACAAAAATTAGCCAGGCACAGTGCCACGTGCCTCTAATCCCAGCTACTCAGGAAACTGAGGCACAAGAATCGCCTGAACCCAGGAGGCAGGGGTTGCAGCAAGTGAGCTGAGATTATGCTGCTGCACTCCAGCCTGGGCGACAGGGCCAGACTCCGTCTCAAAAATAAATAAATAAATAAATGAAAATAAAAAATGTATCTGTCTGACCCTACACCCCATGCAGAGACCTCTTTCCTTTTTTAGCAAAACAGACACTGATATTCTCTTTGCTGAAGTGGGTGGGGAAACAAACAACTGTCTCCATTTATGGAAGATCTCATTTAATTATCACAACAGCCCTGGAAGCTTGGCTAGGCATTATTGTTCCCATTTTTTAGATGAGTGCTGAAAGAAATGAGAATCTGCAATAAGGCTCAAGTGAAGTGCATCTCTCCAGACTAGAGGTTTTGAAGAAAATGCTAGTCTTTACTGGAAGAGTAACACCTTGAAATGGCACTGGCAGGCTTCAGACTGGTAGAGTTTGAGAACAGAATTGCAAGGGAGCCAACAGCCATGTGAGTCAGGTTAGTCGAGCATCAGAAAGTGCTCATCGAGGACTTCTCGGATGCTCAGCTGTGGTCACAATACAGTATAACAGAACCACGGCCTTCTGAATTCTATTGTTTTCTTTATGGCTTGCTGGGTTTCAGTGCCCTCTCTTTACCAGGAATTCTAATTTTATCTTTACCTGAGGTGTTTACATCAGAATGGCTTTAAAGTGCCAAGTGCTGAGGTAATTTTTTCTTCTCCTTTCTAGGGAAAATAATAATGAAAATTAATTAATATTAACTTCATTAATATTTTCATCTAGAGCTGCAGTTTCTAAGCTTGGTGAGCTTCTAAAAAGTGCATTCTCTGGCCCCAACACAGATCCACTGAATCCACCTCTCCAGGAGGAGGGGCCCAGGTATCAGTGCTTTTAAAGCTCTTCTGGTAATTTTAGTAATAAGCCAAGTGTGGAAGCATCACTTTAGATTAGTGTTTCTTTGGGTTTTTTCGGTTTTGTTTTTGTTTTTCGTGGGGGGTGAGGACAGGGTCTTATTCTGTTACCCAGGCTAGAATGCAGTGGCATAATCATGGCTCACTGCAACTTCAACCTCCGGGGCTCAGGTGATTCTCCCACCTCAGTATCCTGAATAGCTGGGACTACAGGCTCCGCACCACCACGTCTGGCTAATTAAAAAAAATTTTTTTAGAGACAGGGTTTTGCCATGTTTGCCCAGGCTGGTCTTGAACTCTTGGACTCAAGTGATCCTCCCACCTCAGCCTCTGTGCCCAGCCTAGAGTAGTGGTTCTTAATGTATTGAGAGTTTGGGGCCCCTTTGAGATGCTGAGGAGATTATGTTCATCCTGATCCAGAAAAATACTTGGCAGACACAACATTTAGCATACACTGCCAAGGACATCGTAGACATCCTAGGATATCTACGAAGTACCTAGAATTCCCAATGGATAGGCCAAGTCTGAAGGAACACCAAGTTTGTCTCGTCCCTGGGGAGCAGAGTCCTGGGGCTTTTTCTACCTCATTTTCTCTTTGTGCTCAGGGATTGAGGCCCTTTTCTTTTCTTTTCTTTTTTTTCTTTTCTTTTCTTTTTTTTCTTTTTCTTTTTTTTTTTGAGACGGGGTTTTGCTCTTGTTGCTCAGGCTGGAGTGTAATGGCGCGATCTTCTCGGCTCACTGCAACTTCCACCTTCTGGGTTCAAGCGATTCTCCTGCCTCAGCCTTCCCAGCAGCTGGGATTACAGGCATGAGCCACCATGCCCGGCTAATTTTGTATTTTTAGTAGAGACAGGGTTTCTCCATGTTGGTCAAGCTGGTCTCAAACTCCCGCCTCAGGTGATCCGCCCGCCTCGGCCTCCCAAAGTGCTGAGATTACAGGCGTGAGCCACCACGCCGGGCCTATTTGGATTTTGTTTTTTGTTTTTTGTTTTTTGTTTTTTTGAGACGGAGTCTCTGTCCTCCGGGCTGGAGTGCAGTGGGGCGATCTTGGCTCACTGCAAGTTCCGCCTCCTGGGTTCACGCCATTCTCCTGCCTCAGCGTCCGTGAGCCGCCGTGCCCGGCCATCTTCTAGAATTTTTATACAGGACCGCATACTTCAGATGGCAGAACACAGTGATGTGTGGCAAATATATGGACTAATAGGGTTCCTGGCCTTCTGCCCTCAGATTCTGATGTTCCAGAGCTAGCGACCTCTTATGTTTTCTGCTAATCACTGTGGTTAGAAACTCAAAGACTTGGCTGGGCTCAGTGGCTCACGCCTGTAATCCCAGCACTTTGGGAGGCTGAGGTGGGCGGATCACTTGAGGTCAGGAGTTCGAGACCAGCTTGGCCAAAACGGCGAAACCCGAGTGCCTGTAGTACTAACTACTCGGGAGGCTGAGGCAGGAGAATTGTTTGAACCCAGGCGGCGGAGGTTGCAGTGAGCCAACATCATGACACCGCACTCCAGTCTGGACGACAGAGTGAGACTGTCTCAAAACAAACAAACAAAAGGCACCACAAAGACTTATGAGGCCATGGAGACTACTCACCCGCAGCCAGCCAAGCTACGCCATCTTCTCAAACCCATGCAGAGGTATTTGACCTTAGCCAAGGGGACAAAAAGAAGTGGTAACTTTCCAACCTTGGCAACATGGTGCAACCGTATCTCTACAAAAAAAAAAAAAAAATACAAAAATTAGCCAGGTACAGTGGTGCATGCCTATAGTGCATGCCTACAGTCCCAGCAACCTGGGGGACTGAGACGGGAGGATTACTTGGGGCCGAGGAGGTCAAGGCTTTAGTGAGCTGTGTTCACACCACTGCACTCCAGCCTGGATGACAAAGTGAGACCCTATCTCCAGGAAAAAGAAAAAAAAAAAAGATAACTTCAACCTCTTCTCAACAGTGACAGCTACAATTTGTCTTGAATGAAACAGAAAATCCTTAGTGTTTCTGATCTAGAAAAGGCATAAACATTAAGTCTTGGGTTCAGCCCCTTTGGATCGGACATGCCACATCCAGTGATCCAAGCACTCCATTGCAAAGCAAGGTTGCCTTCTTGAGGTCCCTGACCACTGTTATATGGGGAAGACTAGTGGGTCACCATCATGAAGTTCATGTACTCAATGAAATGGAATCGGCCTATTCATTAGAAGAGAAATTCAAAAAAGTTGAAATTTTGGTAGCTAATGTATAAAATGAACATCTGTTTTTTTTTTTCTCTTTGTGACTGACATCTAGTACCTCTTCCTTTGATAGTTATACTGTACTCTTTTGGAAAGAGGATACCTTTTGCTTACTCTCAGTCTATGTCCTTTGAGGATGATACCCCCTAACCTTCCTGGAATGGCCATATGACCTGCACCTGCCGAACCCAGAGCATTCCAGGCCTCCGGGCCTTGTGATTATTTTGGAGACAGGCTTGTGACCCAAGCTATGCCAGGGAAATCCAATCCTGGGACTCTTTCTGAAACCCTAAAGGAAAAAGACATTGTCTCTTTCCACTGTGGAGGTTGAACTGGTCAAATGTAGGCCTGGAGTTGCTTGTGGCTACATGTGAGATTTAGCAATAAGATGGACAATCTGGGGCTTTCTATTTTAAGTAACTTTTTTGCCTACGAGGTTCTACATTTACTCATATTCTTCTGATTTCTAGAAAGAACAATATTAACTTTTTTAGTTTCTCACAATTTTGAAAACCTTTATTTAAAAACATCTGGGGCTGCTAAGGTGGGTGCCCTGGGGAAAAGCCTTAATCACCTTGTCCTAGGTATGGCTCTAAAGATGGAAAAACATTCCTCTGCACCAGTGTTTTTTGGTGCCTATTTATAAGTGTATGTGGAGTTTGTCCAGATTTCAACCCAACCCCATTGTATTCTTCTTCCTGTTCTAAAGGACCATGAACTTTCTCAGCTTAGTGAGCTGGAGTGACAGAGGCATGGATTCTCCCCTAGGCTTTTGGTTTCCTAATTTTATTCTTTTCATATTTTTGGGAGAGTCTCCACTCTTGGCTGTCACCTCTGGCATGCCCCACTTTCTCTGATGAGCAACAGGATAAATAATCCAGCCTTTGTTATGCTCTGTTACCCAGCTTCGTCTCTTATGCAGGTTTAAATCATCAGGGTTGATCAAAAATATTCACTTTCTTTGGACTTTGCATAAACAGATTGAATCAGACATGGCAAGGTGCCTGGGAAAAGCCACCATCAGTTCCTGCTAACGACTCACTTCCTCTCCCTGCAGTGTTTCCTATGACTGCTTCATTTGGTAGGCACAGTGAAAGCTCCTTTTCTGCCTAGTAAGGTCCCAGCCCTGAACTTACTTGGTCAGCAGGAAGGGGTAGCTGAGAGTTTCTTGGCAAGTGTGTCACCTGCAAAGGTTCCTCTGCCACTGGCCCTAACCTGCCACTCTGCCCCTCCTCTTAGTTAACATGCTCCCCTGCTCCAGCAATGCCAGACAACTTGTGTTTCGCTGAAGGCACTAGGCTTTCACTTGCTGTGGTGTCTTGGCTTCTTTAAGGAATATCCTTTCTTTCTTCTTTACCATATATGCCTATTTTTCTTATAAGATTTCTGGGTTGGAGGCCCCTCCCCTGTGCTTGTCTGGCTCCTGGTATTGCCTTCCTTGTGGCAGAATTGTCTATTATTTTGTAACTTTCTGTTCATTTGCCTGTGACCCCCCTACCCCTGCCACTATACTGTGAATTGCTCTTTTATTTATCTGTAGGTCCCAAATACTTGATGCATAATAACAGATAATGTAGGCATAGGTGCAACTGTATGCCTGGAACTGTGCGTTCATTATCACATTTATTCCTCATAAAAACCTATGAAATGGGTACTGTTATTACCTCCATTTTACAACTGAAGAGACTGAAGCTCTGAGAAGTTAAGCAGTTTTCCTTGGATGTCACAGCTAGCAAATGGTGGAGATGGGATTTGAAACTCTAAAGCCCATACTCTTAACCACTCTGCTAAACTTCCCCTCAAACTGAATGAACTCTTAAGATGTATCCATGTCACAAAATTGTGAAGATGAAATGACATGAATGAGAAATAGCTTTGTCAGCTGAAAACTTATGTCAGAAACTACTAATTTCCCTTGAATATCTGTCCTCTACTCCCCTTTTATGATATTTGTTGGTATTTAAATGGGCACATAGTTGCCTGTAATAATAAATGTCCTGGTCTCTCTCACAACCAAGAGTGGCCATGATTCTGTTTGGGTCAATAGGGTGTGAATAGAATCATGCCTACAACTTCTGAGATATGCCTTTAAAGGGAAAGTGTGAGCCTCCCCCTTCCTTTTTTGTCTTTTCAGCTAGACTATGAACATGGTAGTGATGAGTCATCTTGGATCTTATGGATAAGATAGAAGGAGCCTGGGAACTTTGGCACTGTGGGACTCACATACTTGCCCTAGACTGCTTATACCTGGTTGAGTGTAGTAGAGAGAACAGGCTTCTATCTTATTTTAGCCACTGTTATTTTGGATCTCTGCTATAGCAGCTGAACCTACATTCTCACTTATATAGTCTATTCACAAGTGGAAGGATTATTCTTATTATTCCTATTGAGCAGCTTTGAGACTGCTTACAGGCTATATTATAGAAATTAATTTTCCTGTCTGAGTAAAAGACATTAACATTCAACTAGTTTGTTCAGGTCAAAAAGCTGGGAGTCTTTTTGAAAAAACAGTTTTATTAAGGTATACTTGACATACAGTAAACTGAATGTATTAAAGTGTACAATTTAATAATTTCCCACCCAGGAAACCATCTCTGCCATCAAGATAATAAATGCATTCATCACCATAAAAGTTACCTCATTCTCTTCTATAATTGCTTCCTTCTTTCTGCTTCCCAGTCCCTGATCCCATTGCTTGCTGCTATCAGGCAACCACTAATCTTTTCTTTTCTTTTTTTTTCTTTTTTTTTGAGACAGGGTCTCGCTCTGTCTCTCAGGCTGGAGTGTAGTGGCATGATCACGGCTCACGGCAGCCTCAACCTCCTAGGCTCAGGTGATCCTGCTGCCTTGGCCTCTGAAGTAGCTGGCCCCACAGGTGTGCACCACTACACTTGACTAATTTTTGTATTTCCACTGATCTTTTATCCATTTGGATTTGTTTGCATTTCCTATAACCTGTAGTATGTTACTATAGTATATTACTCTATTTTGTCTGGCCTATTTTACTCAGCATACAGTTTTGGAAATTGGAAGTCATATTTGATGCCTTTCTTTCTTTCATTTCTCCTCTCCTCAACACACACCCATCCCTTCATTAAGTTCAGTAATCTTGACCTGAATCCGTCTACTTCTCCCTGTCTCCACTGCTATCATCCTCATCCAGACCACCACTGTCCCTCTCTTTGACTACTGCAGTAGTCTCCTAACTGGTCCTCCTCCTTCCACTCTTGCTCTTCCCAATCCATTCTCACCTGGAACCCACAATGTTCCCTTTCAAATGGGATCATTTCAATCTCCTGCTTGATATCACTCTGGTGGCTTCCAATCACACTCAGAATAACATTCCAATGCTGACTGTAGCTTACAAGACCTTTCATGGTTTGGCCCCTGGTTCACCTCTTCGATGTCATCTTCTACTATTCTTCCTACTAATTCATGCTCGCTTCTTTGTTTTCGTTCTTCAGATATGCGAAATCTGTGACCCTCTTAAACCCTTTGCTCTTGCTATTTATTCCCTTTGTCTGGAATGTTCTTTCCCCAGTTCTTTGCATGTTTGGTTCATTTTCATTCATTTTTTAGGTCTCATCTCAAATGTTATGTCCTCCCATAGAACTTCGCACACCTAAATAGTCTCCACTCAGTCAATCTCTAACCATGTTGCTGTTTTCTTCCTTAATAATTCTTATTGATATCTGCTCTTATTTTGTATCCTTATTGTTCACCTTGCCCTCCATGGAATGGATGCTCCATGAGGTCAGGGAGTTTGTCTCTCATTATTGCTATATCTCATGGGCCTAGAACGGTGCCTAGCAGATATTTGATAAATCTTTGTTGACTGAATACAAAAATGTATTGAGCATTATTAAGTAGATCTGAGGGATAATGGGAGATCATTATTTTAGAGTCCACAACTGTGGACTGCTTGAGCTTCAGGAGTACATCCTTGTACTAGTGAAGACTTGAGTGTGAAGTTTGTTTTTTCTATCACAGTAATAAAGCAAGCACATCATGTTTATTTTTGGGGCAAGTATCCAAGGGCTGCAACCCCTTCAGAGCTTTCAAATACAGTCTCTTCCTGTCATTTTATTTTTATTTATTATTTTTTTAAATTTTGGAGACAGAGTCTTGCTCTGTTGCCCAGGTTAGAGTATAGTGGTGCAATCATAGCTCAATGTAACCTTGAACTCCTGGGCTCAAGCGATTTTCACATCTCAGCTTCTTGAGTAGCTAGGTGCATACCACCATGCCTGGTTAATGTTTTGTTTTATTTTATTTTATTTTATTTTATTTTATTTTATTTTATTTTATTTTATTTTATTTTTGAGATGGAGTCTCACTCTGTCACCCAGACTAGAGTGCAGTGGTGCGATCTCGACTCACTGTAACCTCTACCTCCTGGGTTCAAGTGATTCTCCTGCCTCAGTCTCCTGAGTAGCTGGGATTACAGGCGTGCACCACTACGCCCAGCTAATTTTTGTATTTTTAGTGCAGACGGGATTTCACCATGTTGGTCAGGCTGGTGCCGAATTCCTGACCTCATGATCCACCTGCCTCGGCCTCCCAAAGTGCTGGGATTACAGGCGTGAGCCACCGCGCCTGGCCAATTTTTTATTTTTATTTTTTTAGCGATGTGGTCTCACTACGTAGTGAGCTATGATTAATCACAACTCTGCATTCCAACCTGGACAATAGAGCAAGACCCTGTGTCTTTAAAAATAAGATTATGGTTATTGAAATAAAATGCTAATGGATGCTTTAAAAAGTAAACTAGACATAGTTGAAAAGAAAATTAGTAAATTAGTGGAGAGAGTTGTAGAAACCTAGGGTTTAGCACAGGGAAATAGTAAGTATAAAATAGAGGTTGAGAGACGTGGATACTTCCACGTACTTCTAGTGAGAGTTCTACAAGGAGAAATGAGAGCCAATGTTGCATGAGATACTGGTTGAATATTCTCTAGAACTGACATGAATCCTCAGATTAAAGAAGCATACTCTGGGCCAGGCATGGTGGCTCATGCCTATACTCCTAGCACTTTGGGAAGCTGAGGCAGGAGGATTGCTTGAAGCCAGGAGTTCGAGACCAGCTGGGCAACAGAGTGAGACACCCCACTCCATCTCTGTTATAAAAATTAAAAAGAAAAAAAGAAAAAAGAAGAAGCATACTATGTACCAAGTAAGAAAGATTTTTAGAATATACATTTTAAGATAAAGGTTTAGGTGAATTTTTAGGTATACATTTTTAAATCTACAAACACACACACAAACACAAACACACACATCAAAGTAGAAGGGCAAAACCCAAAGACAAAGTGAATCTTAAAATATATCAGAGAAAAGACAGATTTCTGACAAAGACATGAAAAGCAGCCTGACAGAGGACTTTTTATCAGTATATAAAAGCAGAAAACTATGGAAAAATGCCTTCAATAATAATTGTCAACCTGCCAGGTGTGGTGGCTCACACCTGTAATCCCAGCACTTTGGGAGGCCAAAGTGGGTAGATCACCTGAGGTCAGAAGATCGAGTCCGTCCTGGCTAACATGGTGAAACCCCGTCTCTACTAAAAAAAATACAAAAAATTAGCTGGGCATGGTGGCAGGCACCTGTAGTCCCAGCTACTCGGGAGGCTGAGGCAGGGGAATGGCGTGAAGCCGGGAGGCGGAGCTTGCAGTGAGCAGAGATTGTGCCACTGCACTCCAGCCTGGGCAACAGAGTGAGACTCCATCTCAAAAAAAACAAAAAAACTGGCCGGGCGCGGTGGCTCAAGCCTGTAATCCCAGCACTTTGGGAGGCCGAGACGGGCGGATCACGAGGTCAGGAGATCGAGACCATCCTGGCGAACACGGTGAAACCCCGTCTCTACTAAAAAAATACAAAAAACTAGCCGGGCGAGGTGGCGCGCGCCTGTAGTCCCAGCTACACAGGAGGCTGAGGCAGGAGAATGGCGTAAACCCGGGAGGCGGAGCTTGCAGTGAGCTGAGATCCGGCCACTGCGCTCCAGCCCCGGCGACAGAGTGAGACTCCGTCTCAAAAAAAAAAAAAAAAAAAAAAAAATTGGCAACCTATAGTTCTATATATAGCTAATCTGTCATTCAAAAATAAGGGTGAACCTTTTAGATATACATTTATTTATTAAACATATATTTTTTTTGAGACAGGGTCTTGGTCTGTCACCCAGGCTGGAGTGCAGTGGCAGATCATAGCCCACTGCAACCTCGAACTCCTGGGCTCAAGCTATTCTCTGCCTCAGCCTCCCAAGTAGCTGGGACTACAGAGGTGTGCTACCACACCTGGATAATTTTTAAACATTTTTGTAGCAATGGGGTCTTACTATGTTGTCCAGGCTGGTCTTGTTCAACTCCTGGCCTCAAGCAATCCTTCTGCCTTGGCCTCCCAAAGTGCTGGGATTCCAGGCATAAGCCACCACACCTGGCCTGATGTGCATTTTTAGATATACACAGAGTATTTTCTAGGGCTGCCACAACAAAGTACCACAAACTGGGTGACTTAAAACACCACAAATTTATTGTCTCAGTCCTGGAGGCTAGAAGTCCAAAATCAAGGTGTTGGCAAAGTCATGTTTTATCTGAAACCCGAAGGAGAAGAATCCTTCTTGCCTTTTCCAGTTTCTGATAGCCCCAGATGGTTTTTTTGAGATGGAGTTATGCTCTTGTTGCCCAGGCTGCAGTGCAATGGCGTGATCTCGGCTCACCACAACCTCCACCTCCCAGGTTCAAGCACCTCCCTGCCTCAGCCTCCTGAGTAGCTGGGATTACAGGCATATGCCACTACACTCAGCTAATTTTGTATTTTTAGTACAGAAGGGGTTTCTCCATGTTGGTCAGGCTGGTCTTGAACTCCCAATCTCAGGTGATCCACCTGTCTCGGCCTCCCAAAATGCTGGGGATTACAGGCGTGAGCCACCATGCCCAGCCTGATAGCCCCAGGTTTGACATAGCTTTCTCTTTATGTCTCTTCTCATAGTCCTCCCTGTGTGTGTGTGTGTCTGTATGTGTCCAAAGTTCCCCTTTTTATAAAGACATCAGTCATATTGCATTAGGGCCCACTCTAATAACCTCATTTAACTTGATTACCTCTGTAAAAACTCCATTTCCTTCCTTTCCTTTCCTTTCCTTTCCTTTCCTTTCCTTTCTTTTCCTTTCCTTTCCTTTCCTTTTCTTTCCCTTTCTTTCCTTCCTTCCTTCTTTCCTTCCTTCCTTCCTTCCTTCCTTCCTTCCTTCCTTCCTTCCTTCCTTTCTTTTTATTATTTTTTTATTTTTTTTATTTTTTGAGACGGAGTCTCGCTCTGTCGCCCAGGCTAGAGTGCAGTGGCCGGATCTCAGCTCACTGCAAGCTCCGCCTCCTGGGTTCACGCCATTCTCCTGCCTCAGCCTCCCGAGCAGCTGGGACTACAGGCGCCCGCCACCTCGCCCAGCTAGTTTTTTTTTTTTTTGTATTTTTTAGTAGAGACGGGGTTTCACCGTATTAGCCAGGATGGTCTCGATCTCCTGACCTCGTGATCCGCCCATCTCAGCCTCCCAAAGTGCTGGGATTACAGGCTTGAGCCACTGCGCCCGGCCTCTTTTTATTTTTTGAGACAGGGCTTCGCTCTGTCACCCAGGCTGGAGTCCAGTGGTAGATCATAGCTCACTGCAGCCTCAACTTCCTGGGCTCAAGTGATGCACCTACTGCAGCCTCCCAAGTAACTGGGAATATAGATAACTGCCACCACGCTCTGCTAATTTTTTTTTTATTTTTTGTATAGGTGAGGTCTTGCCCTATTGTCCAGGCTAGTCTCAAACTCATGGGCTCAAAGAATCCTCCTGCCTCAGTCTCCCGAACTGCTAGGATTACAGGTATGAGCCACCATGCCTGGCCCAAAACCCTACTTTCAAATAGGGTCACATTCTGAGATATTGGGAGTTAGGACTTTAACATATCTTTTGTGGGGGGCACAATTCAACCTACAAAACAAAGATGAAGAGAATTTACTTATCAGAGACTCTTACTAAAAGAACCTACTGAAGGATTTCCTTTATCAGAAGGAAATTAGGCCAGGTGCAGTGGCTCACACCTGTAATCCCAGCACTTTGGGAGGCTGAGGCAGGTGGGTGACCTGGGGTCAGGAGTTCGAGACCAGCGTGACCAGCATGGTGAAACCCCAACTTTACTAAAAAATACAAAAAGTAGCCAGGCGTGGTGACACGCACCTGTAATCCCAGCTACTCGGGAGGCTGAGGCAGGAAAATTGCTGGAACCCGGGAGGTGGAGGCTGCAGTGAGCTGAGATTGAACCACTGCACTCTAGCCTGGGTGACAGAATGAGACTATGTCTCAAAAAAAAAAAAAAAAAAAAAAAAAAGGCCGGGCGCGGTGGCTCAAGCCTGTAATCCCAGCACTTTGGGAGGCCGAGGCGGGCGGATCACAAGGTCAGGAGATCGAGACCACAGTGAAACCCCGTCTCTACTAAAAATACAAAAAATTAGCCGGGCGCGGTGGCGGGCGCCTGTAGTCCCAGCTACTCAGGAGGCTGAGGCAGGAGAATGGCGGGAACCCGGGAGGCGGAGCTTGCAGTGAGCCGAGATCACGCCACTGCACTCCAGCCTGGGCAACAGCGTGAGACTCCGTCTCAAAAAAAAAAAAAAAAAAAAAAGAAAAAGAAGGAAATTAAACTCGTGAGGAAGAAGTAGTATACAAATGTGCAAAGAGAAACAATGACCAAACAAACAGTGCAGAGAAGACTCTTGCCTAAGATCATACTACGCTTAAGTAGTATAATCAGTATTTGTACTCAGGTTGTCTGACAGCTTAGCCCACGCTCTTAACTTTTATAGTCCATACATCTCTATGAGGACTGTTTCAAAAGTCTCATGAGGTAACGTACAGGACAGTATTTCAGACATTTTTTGAATTTCAATATTCAGTCACTATTTTATTTTATAATTTTTTTTTGAGACAAGGTCTCATTCTGTCTTTCAGGCTGGAATGAAATGGCACAATTGATCTCCACTCACTGCAGCCTTGGCCTCCAGGCTTCACACAATTCTCCTGCCTCAGCCTCCTGAGTAGCTGGGACTACAGGGGCATGCCACCATGCCTGGCTAATCAGTCAGCATTTATTGATCATCTATAATGAGAATCTAAGAAGGTCCCAGAGAATCAAAAGACCAGATCCTTTTTACTCTTTCTCAAATTAGGGAGGAAAGAGGTTTGTTTGTTTGTTTGTTTTCTTCCTAGAATAATTTATTCACATCCAGTATCCATTTTGTATTTTTTTTTTTCCCTGTGGGGCACTGTGATAGATGTTATAGGTACAAGTAGTGGAAGAACCATTATTCCATAGTTCTTGATTTCAAGGAGCTTACAGTCTAATAAAAATGTTTTCTAAAAAAAGGTAGAAAGTGTTATATGCCTTGAGAGAGAAACAGATGTTGTGAGGGGAGTTCAGAGGAGAGATATCTTTGCTCTGTGTGATGGGGGATGTAGTGCCCATTTGCTGAACTTTGAAAGACAAACAGGGCCGGGCGCGGTGGCTCAAGCCTGTAATCCCAGCACTTTGGGAGGCCGAGAAGGGCGGATCAGGAGGTCAAGAGATCGAGACCATCCTGGCTAACACGGTGAAACCCCGTCTCTACTAAAAAAATACAAAAAACTAGCCGGGTGAGGTGGCGGGCACCTGTAGTCCCAGCTGCTCGGGAGGCTGAGGCAGGAGAATGGCGTAAACCCGGGAGGCGGAGCTTGCAGTGAGCTGAGATCCGGCCACTGCGCTCCAGCCTGGGCGACAGAGCAAGACTCCGTCTCAAGAAAAGAAAAAAGAAAAAAAAAAAGAAAAAAAAAGACAGACAGACAGGACGACAATTAACTACACCAATGATTTATTGAGTATCTACTTGTGTGCATGGAGCTATGTTTGGAGCTTTTTATCCTGATCTCATTTATTTCTCACAATAACCCTGCTAGGTCAATATTGTCATTTTCAAATTAAATACGAGAAGATTGAAGCTCATTAAAAATAGGTGGCAGATCCTGGACGCGATGGCTTGCCTGTAATCCCAGCTCTTTGGGAGGCCGAGGCAGGCGGATCACTTGAGGCCAGGAGTTGGAGATCAGCCTGGGCAACACGGCGAAACCCCGTCTCTACCAAAACTACAAAAATTAGCCGGACACGGTGGCAGGCGCCTGTAATCCCAGCTACTCGGGAGGCTGACGCAGGAGAATCACTTGATCCCGGGAGGCAGAGGTTGCAGTGAGCCGAGATCGTGCCACTGCATTCCAGCCTGGGTGACAGAGCGAGACCCTGGCTAGAAAAAAAAAAAAAAAAAAAAAAAAAAAAAAAAAAAAGGCCGGGCGCGGTGGCTCAAGCCTGTAATCACAGCACTACAGCACTTTGGGCGACCAAGGCGAGCGAATTGTTTGAGCTCAGGAGTTTGAGACTAGCTTCGGCAACAAGGTGAAAACCTGTCTCTACGAAAAATCCAAAAATTAGCTGGGTGTGGGTGGCGCATGCCTGCAGTCCCAGCTACTCAGGAGGCTGAGGTGGGAGGATTGCTTGAGCACGGGAGGTAGAGGCTGGAGTGAGCGGCGATTGCACCACTGCACTCTAGCCTGGGTGACAAAGCAAGATCCTGTCTCAAAAAACAAACAAACAAGCAAACGTACCAAAAAACAAAACAAAAAACCAAAACCACAAAATATCCAAGTGACTTGCTCAAAGTCACACAATTAGTAAATGGAACCAGACATAAGCTAAAGGTAGACCAAGCCTTGAATCTGGATCAGGCTGGTTCCAAATTCCCTGCCCTTTCATCTCCCTAACAGTTTGTTTTGTTTCTCTCTCTTTCTCTTTCTTTTTCTTTCTTTCTTTCACTCTCTTTTTTTAAAAAAATAAAATAAATTTCCTAATTGTTTATGTAGCACTTTCTCTTAGCATAACAGTTTTTAGAGTAGGTAAACATTTCTTTTTTTCCATTTCCAAAAGTCAATTATTATCTATTCTTCTGGTTCAAATGCCAGGTCCTTTTATGGCAGAGATTCTCAAAAAAGTGATCCGCAGAGGAGTTGCACCATTAGCTCACTGGGATAGTTTGCAAAAGTGCAAATTTCCAGACCCCATTCTCAAAGATTCTGAGTAAGTTTGAGATGAGACCCAGAGAACCTGCATTTTTTTTTTTTTTTTAAACAAACGTATTCAGCCTCTCTTGAGAACCACTGTGCCTAGAAAGTCTTTGGGAAGCTTTTGGAAGTAGTAAGTTCGTCTTGGAAAAAACACTCCAGACAAGCTTTCCGGTAGTCTTTCCCAAACTGTCATGCCTGAGGTTCTGGACTTATTCTTACTGATCCCTGACAGCACAGCGACTAGCTGAAGGACTCTGATCGACTGATGAGGGTTTGACCTCATCTACATACATCCCAGTTTAGCAGCATATACTAAGCTAGCTGGCAAACTGCTTAAAGCCACATGGGAAATCTGCGCGTTGGGCTATGTCTGGAAGATGTGGAGGAGCAAGCCAGACCTGACTGGTCAGATAGTGGAGACACTGAATCCGAAACCCAAATATTTCAGGGGTTAATCAATTCTCATAGAAAGGTAGGAAGCCCGGTTAGTCCAACTCATGCGCAGGCGCAGAAGAAGGACGGATGCACAAAGTAAGGCGCGCCCTTCCCCCACCCTCTTTCAGGCCAACTCCCACTGCGCAGGCGCATACAGTGCACCAACATGGCTGCCCCCGTGGATCTTGAGTTGAAGAAGGTAAAAGAGGGTCTTGGGCAGGCGGAGGCCTTCTCTTTGGAGGCTGAGGGGACTATAGGCAAGAATATCGAGTGAGGCACGAGCCTTGCATAAGGAAGGAGGGTCCAGTGGACTAGGGAATGGTTTCCCAGAGTCCTAAGGCCGCACTGCGTCTCCGTAAACTGGGGTGGGGGGCGAGCGGCTCTTGCTGGGTAGGAGCCGGTTTGGGTGAGGTAAGTCTGCGGGCCTATCTCGGGCCTGTGCAGTCTTTCTGAGCTCTAGAGAGCTTTCGTTGCGTTTGGAGGCTTCAGGGACTCACTTTCATAGTAAGAACCAAAGAGAGCATTTCAAATGGGGGTGCCTTCGGACCCCTTGCCTGAGTTGTGGCATCCGTAATTCTGCCTCATTTGCTTTGAAAAACTCCAAGTCCAACCTTTGTTTTTAGGCCGTTTATTCGGTTCTATACCTTGAAAGGTTGCGGTATCTACAGTTCGGAAAACCAGGCATTGTAACAGCAATGTTCATTTCAAGATTTGGGCCCCCCCCTTCTTTTTAAGGACTTGTCAAAAAAAAAAAAAAAAACCAAAAAAAAAAACCAAAACAAAACCTTCTTTTGAAGGACTTGTCAAAAAAACAACAAAACCAGTAAAGTTTTCCAAATAAAACCGGTATCAGAAGGAATTGGGTTTCCTGCTTTCCTCAGTTGCTTATAATGTGTTGTTACTCATATTTTTGCTGTCTAAGAATGATCAGCATTCTAACACCACTAATGACCCCAAACCAGTATGCTTTGTGCGGTGGGGTGGATTGGAAAGGACTCTAGAATTTATCTATTTTAAATCTACTTTTCTAGAAAAGGAACGAGTGCTAGAAGAGTCTGTCAGAGGTTGGGACTAGAATCCAGTATTCTCTGTCTTACCTCACACCTTTTTTTTTTTTTTTTTTTTTTTGTTTGTTTGTTTGTTTTTTGAGACAGAGTCTCGCTAGTGGCGCAGGCTGGAGTGCAGTGGCGCGATCTCGGCTCACTGCAAGCTCCGCCTCCCGGGTTCATGCCATTCTCCTGCTTCAGCCTCCAGAGTAGCTGGGACTACAGGCGCCCGCCACCTCGCCCGGCTAATTTTTTGTATTTTTGGTAGAGACGGGGTTTCACCGTGTTAGCCAGGATGGTCTCGATATCCTGACCTCGTGATCTGCCCGCCTCGGCTTCCCAAAGTGTTGGGATTACAGGCGTAAGCCACCGCGCCCGGCTACGTCACACTTTTTTGACCACTATTTTGGATTCTTCAGATGAGCAACATCTTAGTTAAGACTGTCTCTCTGGTCAACTTGTGCAAAAGAAATAGGACAGCCGAAATAGCTGTTGCTTCTAACAAATGAAGCTTTTGTTATGGTTCTGAGGATATTATGTGTTTGTGTCTTGCTTTTGTTCTTGTCTTGAATCTTGTAAATTTAGCTCTTAGGTGGAATTCTCTCATCTTTAACGGTGTACTAGCTCATCTTTAACGGTATACTAGCTTCCTTAGCAAGCTGTACAGAGCAGTCAGATAATACCTGAAATTTTACATTTCAAAACAAAATTGTGCATTCTAAAAATTTACCTTTTTTTAAATTAAAAGTACCGATTTAAATCAGGGTTTAGTGAATGGATTTTCCTTCTGGTACTTTTGAATTTGTTGCTACATTTGAAAAATGTGGACAGTGAATGCAAACTAAGAAAATGATTACAAACTTAAACTGAATAATTTTGACAAATGATTAATTTAAAAACTTGTTTAAAGGTTTTATCTTCTAATGTTGTTACAGGGTCCGTTTTTTGGGTGGAGACAAATAGGACATTTCAGGCCCCTCCCCTTCTCCAAAGTAAATCTTTCAAAATCTTACTAGTAGGTGAAAACAAGGTCACAATAAAAATTATGTAGTAACCTTTGCTGTACATTGCAGTCACAAATGTTATTATTAAGGCACCAATTTGACAGCATATGAAAGTCATTCCAGGCACTTCAACAAGAGTATCCAGGCCGGGCGTGGTGGCTCAAGCCTGTAATCCCAGCACTTTGGGAGGCCGAGACGGGCGGATCACAAGGTCAGGAGATAGAGACCATCCTGGCTAACATGGTGAAACCCCGTCTCTACTAAAAATACAAAAAACTAGCCGGGCGAGGTGGCGGGCGCCTGTAGTCCCAGCTACTTGGGAGGCTGAGGCAGGAGAATGGCGTAAACCCGGGAGGCGGAGCTTGCAGTGAGCTGAGATCCGGCCACTGCACTCCAGCCTGGGCGACAGAGCGAGACTCTGTCTCAAAAAAAAAAAAAAAAAAAAGAGTATCCAAGAACTGTTTATTTTCCAGTTAACTAAGTGTACGCAAGGGTCAAATTTGGCCTGATGCAATTATTTTGCCAGTGCTTTGCATTTTTTCTATCTTTTTGGTCTTCCTCTTAAAAATGTTCATATTATGAATATTACTATAGACAGTGGAATGGAAAGATTGCTGAACTAAGGGGTTAGAAGAAATGTCTTTAAATACACCTCCCTTTCCCTCTAATAGTTGTTCAAACTTGTGCAAGCCACTTTTATCTCTTAACTCATTTAGTTACTTAATTTGTAAATTGTGGATGATGAAACTGCCAATGCTAACTCAAGGCATTATTGAGAGGCATAAATTAGATATTATATTTCCTCATTAATATTCTTATATTAATATTCCCATATTAATATTTCAAACTAATGTGAGAAAGTGCTTTGAAACCTAATTGTACAATACAAATGTAGTGAGTTATTACTTTTATGGTTCTTGTTTTGAATCTCTGGGTTTCATCCTTGACTATTGCGTTTATTTCTTTTACTACTCCTTGAATACTTCTTAATATGGTTATTATTTAATGTGCATTTGTTTTGCTTCACACTGTTTGTATCTTCTGATGATTGTAAATTCAGTATTTAGTATAGTGACTTGATCGTTTACAATTATGTTGACTTATTGATATTTGGTAAATTTCACAACTTTGTCTCTGGCTAGCATGTTTTGTTTTAATATATTTGGATTTGACATAAATGTTTCCTGTAAAATGTTTAACCTACTAAATCATGGACTTGTTTTTATTAGGCCTTCACAGAGCTTCAAGCCAAAGTTATTGACACTCAACAGAAGGTGAAGCTCGCAGACATACAGATTGAACAGCTAAACAGAACGAAAAAGCATGCACATCTTACAGATACAGAGATCATGACTTTGGTAGATGAGACTAACATGTATGAAGGTGTAGGAAGAATGTAAGTAAAATGTGTCTTTGATGGAGTTATTTTGGGAGTGCTTTTGTCCAAATTAAATAGAATGTGTTCGTCTTAAAACTTGGGTTAGGCCAGGCGTGGTAGTTCATGCCTGTAATCCCGGCACTTTGGGAGGCCATGGTGAGTGGATCACTTGAGGGCAGCTTGGCCAATATGGTGAAACCCTGTGTCTACCACAAATACAAAGATTAGCTGAGCGTGGTAGTACTTACCTATAGTCTCAGCTACTTGGGAGACTGAAGCAGGAGAGTCACTTGAACCCTGGAGGTGTGCCCACTGCACACCAGCCTGGGCAACAGAGCTAGACTCTGTCTCAAACAAAACAAAAAAAACCCTTGGTTTAAAGTATCTTTTTTTTTTTTTTTTGAGACAGAGTCTTGCTATGTCACCCAGGCTGGAGTGCAATGGCCCGATCTTGGCTCACTGCAACCTCTGTCTCCCAGGTTCAAGTGATTCGCTTGCTTCAACCTCCTGAGTAGCTGGGATTACAGGCGTGCCCCACCACATCCAGCTAATTTTTGTATTTTTAGTAGACAGGATTTTACCATATTGGCCAGGATGGTCTCCAACTCCTGACCTCGTGATCCGCCCACCTCAGCCTCCCAAAGTGCTGGATTACAGGTGTGAGCCACCACCCCCGGCGGGTTAAAGTATCTTAGAATTAACTTTAAAGATTGTCCAATTAAATGCTTGCTTTTTTTAAAATGAGGAGCTGAACTTCAGATACATTAATTAAAGTGTTTAATTTTAGACTTCAAAGTCTTTTTTTTTTTTTTTTTTTAAGATAGAGTCTCGCTCTGTTGCCAGGCTGGAGTGCAGTGGTGTGATCCCGGCTCACTGCAACCTCCACCTCCTGGGTTCAAGCAATTCTGCCTCAGCCTCCTGAGTAGCTTGGACTACAGGCGCGTGCTACCACACCCAGCTAACTTTTGTATTTTTAGTAGAAATGGGATTTTACCGTGTTGGCCAGGATGGTCTCAATCTCTTGACCTCTTGATCCGCCCGCCTTGGCCTCCCAAAGTGCTGGGATTACAGGCGTGAGCCACCGTCCCTGGCCTTGAAGTACGTTTCTTAAGTGCTTACTTTCCTGTTCTGTCTATAATTACGTACTTAAGTGTGTAAGTTCAGTAATAAAAATGATTTATCATGGAAAATGTTTATAGCAATATTATATTGTATGTGAAGAAGATTTATTTAAGTAGGTGCAGTTTTAACCTCCTCTTCCCTACTTAATTAGGAGTGATACAAATCGTGAATCTTTCTGATATCTGATCAGTGTTATAAAATAAAAATAAAGATTCAATTGTCATTTAAATACACTCATTCTGGCCAGGCGTGGTGGCTCATGCCTGTAATCTCAGCACTTTGGGAGGCTGAGGTGGGTGGATCCCCTGAGGTTAGGTGTTTGAGACCAGCCTGGCCAACATGGGGAAACCCCATCTCTACTAAAAATATAAAAATTAGCGAGGCGTGGTGGCGCACACCTGTAATCACAGTTACTCATGAGGCTGAGGCAGGAGAACTGCTCAAAACTGGGAGGTGGAAGTTGCAGTGAGCCGAGATTGCGCCATTGCACTCCAGCCTGGGCAACAAGAGTGAAACTCTGCCTCAAAAAAAAAAAAAAAATACACTCACTCTAAGTGTCATGCGTTGTTCTAGTAGGAGGACAACTCACATGTGAGAAATCTAGTAAATTATTTTACTTTTGTTTGTTCTAATTAATACACAATTAACTTCATACATTTCACTTTTTTTCCTTTTAAAAGCATATTACCCTTGTGAGAGAGAACAGGTCTGCTTCCTATTCTTTAAGCAGAAAAGAAGGAATGGAAAAGCCCTTAAGTACAGGTCACATTCCACTACAGTGAGCTAAAAGGAGAAGACAGATTTTTTTTTTTTTAAGTTGGGGGGAGGTACAGGAGGAGGGTTTTTCTGGAATTTGGTCTTTGAGTATTACTTAGTAAGTAGACCATTACTTCAGGTTTGGAGATCTTTTAGTTAGAATGGAATTTGACCTCAGTCATGGGATGACTTGTTTTGTGATTGATTTGAAGAAAGAATAACGTGTAAAATTTAATAATGGCTTTGGAATGACATCATGAGAAGTAGACCCTGCTCATCACTGACTAATCCATATCTTTTTGGTTCAGAATTAGATTATGTTAAATTGTTCATCTGATTTGCTTTCTCAGAATGAATAACATAGCACAAGTAAATTTTATGTCCAAGCTTATTTCATTTTAGCTTAAGAGGATAAGGATCCCAATTTGAGAGTTTGTTACTGGGACACAAAAGAATTGGGATGAGAACAAAGTAGAACCCTTGAATATGTGTCTGTGTAGTATGAAATGCATTGTTGGCATTCACTACAGGATAATTTTATCCTTAATGTGAATATCCTTAGGTCTTAAAACAGTAATGCCAGCTTTATTAACATGTTGTACTTGGATTTCACATCACTGCACTAGCCTTTGTTTGCAATAGCTAAAGAATTCCTTTTTCAAAATAGAAAAACGGTTTCACTCCCTTTGGGCCTTTGAGCTACAGTGAAGTTTTAATTTTTAATTAGAATAGTTTCATTTATTAAACGTTCTGCAGAAGTGTTAGGAGAGTTGTTTTTTGTACGTATTGTCCAAAGTGCTACAGATAGGTTGTTTTCCATACAAAGAATTTTAGAGTTTAAAGGCTAGGATATGAATTAATTAATGGTAGAATGGTATTATTTCCAGAAGGTTTATTTCATATAAATTATGTTTCTTAAAAGAAGTGTGGAGTTTTAAATGTTTGAATAAAGTTGAGCTTCTACGTGATTTCAGACTTCTGTTTTAAATTTGACTTTTGTGCTGTCTGCATCTCATCAGGAGTATGAGTTTGACCCTGCATTGTCGGGGCATGTAAGGTGAATAGCGTTTGTTGTTTGGCTAGCGTATTAGTGCCCTGAGAGGAAGAAAAGACTTGCTGAGTATTAGTCTGGTCATGAGGATGTTCTCTTTCTTGATGCTAAACCTGAAATATCTATTTCTGAATTTATAGTCTTGAGTAATTTTGGGTATCATTGTGATTCACTTCTTTAATTCTAGTCTTTACCTTAATTTGTTTTTTTCTTTTCCTTTTTGAGTGTTATTTGGGAATTCTGATTAGAATATTACTTTTTCCTGAAGTTTCATTTTAAAACCACAGATAATAAAATCCAAAACTTCATTTTTCTTTTAGAACCTGCGGTGGATTTTCCCATTGCTGAAATTCGGGTCTCATTGCTTCTTGCCTGGACTTTTATGATAGCATCTTAACTGTTCTTTCTTCCTGCCTTCATTCTGTCTGTCCAAATCCATTCTTCACTTATCTGCCAGAATTAATCATGTTAATATTCTTCATAAAATCCTTTGTTCATCCTCTCTTGTTCACAGGATAAAATCCAAACTTGTTGACCTTGCATTCATGGTTATTCATAATCTGTTCTTAATTTGCCCTTTGCCTCAGGTCCCACCACTTTCTTTTTTCAGGGTTAGGATAGCATGTATATTTCATCTCATGGACCTACCTTCTACTAGTTTGTGTTATGTGTTGAGAAGAATTTTGAGGTGTCAAATGGGTTTTAAACATACTTTAATTGATTGGTGATGTCAGTTACACAGTGAGGGTAGAAGAGTAGTAGCACATGTACCAGAAATTGTTATCCTACCCTTGCCACATAGATTTCCTCACACATGTTATGTTTTTGTGCTTTTTTGCTTTTGCTCAGTCTTTGGAGAATAACATTGTGCTTGGCTGGCAATATTCCTTTTTTACTTGTGAAATTCTCATCCTTCAAAACATAGCTCCGCTCTTACTTTGCCTCTGAAGATTTTTCCAGCCCCTGGGGCAGACTCATTCACTCTTTCCTTGGTGATAGCAGGGCTTTTGTTCCTACAGCTAGTAAAGCACATTGAGTGTGTAGGTGTGTTTAAATGGGTCAGTTTTCCCAACCAGATTGTCAGCTCTGGGAGACCATATATATATATTATCTTTGTTTTCTCATTCTCAGTATAATGTCTGGCACAAAATAGCTGTTAAATGTGTATTGATTTGAATTGAATCTGATTCTTTTTTCTTGCCTAAAATAACTTTTTTCTTTTGGTTTCTTAGAAAAAAAGTATTTTAGAAAGTGTCAGACACTTAAGAATGAGTTTATTATCCTATTTTAATATATGATCCACGTAAGATGAAATTATAAAAGTAACATATTTTGACTAAGGTCAAAAAAATTATATCTGCCCAAAATCACGTCCTCTGATCTGACAGGATTAATTCTTTATTAAATATATTTAGAAGGTTGTCTAATTCTAAATACCAGCCAGTTGAAGAGATACTCAGAACTGAAAATACAGAAAACTGAAAGCTTCAAGATTATGCTTGAGGGTAGTATAATCCTTAGAGAATAAAGGCTATTTTATGCATAATAATATCAATATATTTTTATCCGTTTTACCTTCCTCATCTTCGCATAGAATGTAAGTCAGAGGTTTTTTTTTAGGGTATGTATTTAGTTAAACAAATCATTGCAGGCCCAGATATCTTTCATTTCATAAGTATGGACACATTTTGTAGTGTTAAATACCTCTTATATGTGGCTATTTTTGGTTTAAAACAAGGAAAGTCAAGCTACAGGATAAGAGATGATGAATTGCTATATACTGTAAGCTCTGAGTGTTTGTTGCTTAAAGCTATATTCCATCCAGTCTTTTGGCATGTTGCCAGCACATTTTAGTTCTCTTACTTCATATTCTTTAGAGAGGCTGTTATGTAGCCTGATACTACTACCACCAATTTCTGGTTTTGCTACTTAAGCTGTTTGTGAGCTGACCTCACCATACTGCTTTGAGAACTATGATGAAAGTTACAACTGGGGAATGATCTGTCTGAATATTTGGAAGTGTTTGTCTTTGCATCTTTCTAGCATGCAAGGAGGGAATAGACAAATCTCAAATGTTATGTGAATATTTCTTGTATGTATTTTTCATGGATAAAAATGTTTATAATTGCTTGTGTGGGGGTTTTCTTCCTTTTCTGCCTTGCATGGTAGAGGATAGGAGTATTTTTAAAATAAGAATTACATTTAAAAGTACACATAAATGACATTTGACCATACTAGTGTTTGAAAGGACCATCATTAGAATAAATGTCAAACTTATTTTTATGAACAATAAGTATGATCCTAACCCTGATTTGATGTCAGATCTATTATTTGAACATCCTTTTTGCTTGAGCATTACATAAATAACATTTCTTTTTTCCAAAAGAGACAAATTAACTTTTTTTTGATATAAGAGGAACTTGAGTAGATTAGCCTTTAAAAAGAACAATTAGTACCTTTTTAAAACTTGAACCTAACTAAAAATAACTTTGTACCATATTTAAACTGATTTAGAGGTATGCTACCATTCTGTGGGTATTTTTTACATTTAAGGAACTAAGAATGAACAATGGTATAAATCTGCCAACTAGATAAGTGTCTAGCAATGCAAAAATTTCTGTTTGGGAGCGGTGTTACTATTTCTACTTGTTGAAGTAATTTAATGGTTGATCTCTAATGGTAGAAAGATACAGAAATGTAGAACTTAAGATAAATGTGGCATGAGTAGAAAGTGAAACAGTAGGTGTATTCCTGACAGGTAACAAATTAAAAAAAAAATCTAAATAAGCAGTTTTTCAACTGTTAAGGTTGTAGAAATCTAAACTCTTTATGACAGCTTGGCTGAACTGCCCTTTGTTTAAAATGTTATATTAGTTTTGTTGTGATTGTACTTGTTAGTTTGGGTGTTGACCTATAATTTGAATCGTGGCATTTAGTAAAGGTGGGATGAAATATTTGCAGCTTCCCTTAGTTATGTTAAATATTAGTAGAAAGGGGTATGCTCGTGCTGCTTCAAGTTTTGCAACCCTTTTACAATTTCATGTAGCTGTAGAGTTGGTCTTCCAGTCAATCTGAGGTAATTTTAAAACTGAAGAAATGGTCATACTATATTTTATTGCTAAGAGATTAGGAAATGAAATTTTACAAATCTTAGTATAGTAAATATTATTGATATTGTTGATAAATACTGTTGATACTATAGTAAAAATAGTTTATATTGTTGCTCTCAGCAGAATCAAGTTTGGATATTTTATTTAGTGCACACTACGGGGAAAAAAATAATGTGTGAGATGACTTTTGGTGTGAGAGTCACATTGCAAATGCAAATTTATAAATTCCTTTTATACCCTCTTTAAAGGTATTAATCTGTATTTTAGAGAAAGTGAAGCGAAGATAGTTGTCAAAAGTAAGATAAGATTATTTTTTAGATTAAAAAAATTTTTTTTAGATTTTACTTAAAGGAAGAGAAGTTCTTGGTGTTCAGCTGCTTTTACTAATAGAACATGACCCACCCTTCTTGTGTTTTTATACAGAGCCATTTAAAGTCATGGCTTTCATTGCCCAGAGTTCTAAGGGAAAACAACAACAACTTTTCCTGTTGTGCAGGGAAAAATGACTTCAGTTTTGTTGATGTTGAATATGTATATAAACCCAGATGGGCACACTCTCCTCTTACACAGATTTAGTACTCTGGGGAGAGGAGATTTTTAAGTAATATTCTTAATTTCCTTAAGTTGTCAGTGATTTAAAAGCTTGATGTTCATTTTTAAGTAATATTCTTAATTTCCTTAAGTTGTCAGTGATTTAAAAACTTGATGTTCATTATAACTCTGCTCTACTGCTGTCTAGAATAACGTCACTGTTTTTGTGCCAGAGGGAGTTAACAAACATTTGCGTAAGAATTACATAGTCCTGTTTGTTCTGCAGATGAGTACTTTTTAATAATTCTTTCCCTGCTTTCCCTCCCATATGCCCCAGAGTCTAAAGATTCTCACCAAAACACAGGAAATTAATTTTGAAAATATTATGTTAATTAGATGTCTATTGTTAAAGGGAAAAGAAGTCTGTTATCTTGGAGAGTACAAACATACTAAAATAAACTGGTTGTGGGGTTACTTATTTTAGGCTTTGGACCTGTTTTAAAAACATAAATGTAATTGATTCATTTAGCTACTTGGTGGACTTTGCTTGCTTCTGCATTTCCTGACATCAGAAGACCTGGCCTTTTTTTTTTTTTTTTTAACTGACAAAGGATTAAACAAAATCAACCTTTGTTGTATGAAAAGTGGCAGTCATTTTCAGGATACTACAGTGTTTTCCAGTCGATGATAAGCAACTGAGCGAAAGATAGGCCGGGCGCGGTGGCTCAAGCCTGTAATCCCAGCACTTTGGGAGGCCGAGACGGGCGGATCACAAGGTCAGGAGATGGAGACCATCCTGGCTAACCCGGTGAAACCCCGTCTCTACTAAAAAATACAAAAAACTAGCCGGGCGAGGTGGCAGGCGCCTGTAGTCCCAGCTACTCCGGAGGCTGAGGCAGGAAAATGGCGTGAACCCGGGAGGCGGAGCTTGCAGTGAGCTGAAATCTGGTCACTGCACTCCAGCCTGGGCGACAGAGCGAGACTCCGTCTCAAAAAAAAAAAAAAAAAAAAGAAAAGAAAAGTACCATTTGCTTCCTGTTCCTATGTAAAAAAAATTAAGGTAGCAGCAGTCTTGAACTGTTACTTTGTCACTGACGAATTGTGTTCTGTAACTGACTTAATTAGCTGAATTTCTCCGAAAACAGTCAATTTTAAGCCATAACAAGAATCTTCTGATTTTAGCTGCCACTTATCTCATAGTGCAAAGTTAGGAATAACTTACTGTCTGATCTGAGAGAGAGAACTGAAATGTTGATGTCAAGGAACATAATCTGCTTAATGAAATGTCCAAGAAGGAGCTCAGAAAAATACTGACTTAGAAGGTGAGTCAGTTCATATATATGAACACATACTTGGTAATGCCTTTTGTCATTCTTTTTTATTTCTAATATCAGGAATTGCTGTTAACGGCAAATATCCTTTACTCTCATGAAATAATTAGGATTACTAGTGTGTTACATGTACCATTAGTGCCCATGCTTCTGTGAAGAGTGTATGCTTATTTTATTTATATAATTTAAGTTCAAATGGACCTGTCTGGGAGAATGTTATTTCATTGTCCTGGCCAGGAACTCTTATTACCAACTCTTGTTTTGCAGTAGATCAGTTGTCTTGAAATGAACTAGATTACTTGGAGGCCACTATCCTTTTTGCTTTGAAGAGGACTTGAAATATTCTGAAACCAAAATTTGTACAGCAACAGAAGCCTAGTATAAAAAACGTATCTTTAAATAGATAAGAGCATGACTGCCCTAAGCCCAACCTTTACACTGGCTCAGAGTAAAAAGATTTGGATCACAGTATGCATCCTGTATGTGTGTGTCTGACTGAGGCTCTGGCATTTGTGCCCAAGTATATTTATATTTCCCTATGACATTCTGCTTTTGTACCAGGAGTACTCTGCTCTCTATCTGTCCTCTAATACTCATTGGATAGTAATTTTAAAACATTTTATCTATTGCTATATTTTAACTTACTAGTAAAATAAAGATCATATCTTGGAAAAAGTTGTGGAATAACTCACTGCCTATAAGTGGAAATGTTTGGGGTTTGATGAAGCCAGAGTAAAAGTGGTAAGCATCAGAGGTGCTTGCTTACCGGAATACTTAGAATACCAAATAGTAACCCGAAATAAACATCATGTTTAAAATAGATAAACATACTACTGCTTCAATAGTTTTGATTTAAAAATAGGCAGTAATTTTTAATTAGTAAAAATTGCACATAGCAGTGTGTGTTACTCTACTGGAACAAGGAATGCTTATGTGGGATTGGGTTCTGGAAGGGACAGTGATTCTCCAATAATTCCAGTGAGTTCTCAGTCCTCATCTTATTCGACCTATCAGTAGCATTTGGTCCTGTTGATCTTTCTTCCTTGAAGCACTTTCTTACCTTGGCTTGCAGGATACCACTTCTTGGTATTCCTGCTACCTCACTGTCCATTCCTTCTCAGCCTCCTTTACTATCTTCATTTCTTTTGCATCTGTAAGTATTAAATTGACTTTGGACTTATCCCTTGGATTTTTTTTCTTTTTTTTTGTCTATATGTACTCAGTCTCTTAATAATCTCATCCAGGAGTGTCTCTAAATGCATTTTTTTTTTTTTTTGAGACGGAGTCTCGCTCTGTCTCCCAGGCTGGAGTGCAGTGGCCAGATCTCAGCTCACTGCAAGCTCTGCCTCCCGGGTTTACACCATTCTCCTGCCTCAACCTCCCGAGTAGCTGGGACTACAGGCGCCCGCCACCTCGCCCAGCTAGTTTTTTCTATTTTTTTAGTAGGGACGGGGTTTCACCGTGTTAGCCAGGATGGTCTTGATCTCCTGACCTCATGATCCACCCGTCTCGGCCTCCCAAAGTGCTGAGATTACAGGCTTGAGCCACCGTGCCCGGCCTCTAAATGCATTTTTATGTACTGACAACTCCCAGATTTTTAATCTTTAACTTAGACCCCTTCTCTGAACTCCAGACTTGTATATTCAGCTGCCTACCTTACATCTTCATGTGATGGTCTAATAGGCATCTCAGAATTAACTTGGCCAAAATAAAATTTTTGCTGTTTACAAACAAACCATCTTCTTTCTCAGTATTACTAAGTGGGTTTTCCACCCTTCAAGTTTTTCCAAATCTTGGAGTCACCCTTGGCCCCTCTCTTTCAATCTTATATTTAGCTCATTATCAAATACTGTTGACTATCTTTAAATTTTGTTCAGAATCTGAAGACTTCTGCTTACCACCACCCTGGTCTAATTTACCATTGGTTGATGGCAATTGCTTCCTAACTAGGCAAGCTCCTTGCTTCTGTCCTTAACCCTTGGCTGTTTTCAACTGATCAGCCAGAGTAATCATTTTAAAATGTAAGTGAAGATCACTGTAGTCAAATGGCCTCCCGTTTCATCAGTGAAAAAGACAAAGTCTTTTGCACTTGCCAGTTTCTCTGCCTGAAGCCTTCTTCCAGGTATCTCAGTGGCTTACCTTTTCTCTTCCTTCAGGTCGTTTCTAAAAAGGGAATGAGGCCTTTCATGACCATCCTATTTAAAAGTACACACCTAACCAGCACCCACACTTATTTGCCCCTTGTTGGCTTTATTTTTCTCCATCGTACGTCACCATCTGGCGACAATGATACTATTTGCCTTTCTTTTTTTCTCCTTCTTCTACCCTCCATGGTGTCCAATGTCTTTCTTAAAGAATCAGTATTATTGAGTTATAACTTGTATAGAATGAAATGCGTTCGTTTTAGGAGTACAGTTGGGTGAATTTTGACAAATGTAACCACCGCAATCACGATAAAGAACATTTTCATCACTCTAAAAACTTTCTTGCTTCTTTCAACTCAATCGTCTCCTTCCTTAATCCTGGCTCCAAGCTGCTGCTAATCTGATTTCTATGACTGTAGATTAATTTTTTCTGTTTTAGAACTTTATGTAGATGCAATATATAAATGGAGTCATGTACTTTTACTGAGTGTAATGCTTCTGAGATTTACTCATGACATGTAGGTCAGGCCTCCTCAGGGGCCGTATGCTGGGCTTCAGTTCCATTTATTTTGGTACGCTGGACCTGCCGTTCTCCCTGTGCTTGCTAGCTTCATCTTCAGCTTGGCTACAGGAATTCCAGGGATTTTATTGAGGCATGACAACATCCAGAGTGAGAAAGTGCCATGTTTTCTGGTGTCACCTTCATGGGAGCACCTTTCAAGAAGTCTTCTAATGGTCTCCCACTTATATTTCATGACAGAAACTGAGTCACATGCTAAGGCTTAAATCTTGGGGGATGTAACTGCAATGATTGGGTAAGGCCAATCAAGATTCAGCCTAGAACTTACTTCCCTGATTTACTTGGGGAAATAGAGAATACCCAAACAAAATTGGGGCTCAATCAACAAAAGGAAATGGACATGGGGTAGTTAAACAATAGTGTCTGCCAAAGTCATCAACAATCATAATAGTGATCAATAACTGAGGGCTAGCTATATGAAAACTATTGATATATTTGGGATGAATTAGGCAGAGTTTAGTCTGGGAGCATAGGCAGGCAGGAAGCTATTCAGGAGGTTAGTAATAAGAGCATAAATTAAGGTGGTGGAAGTGGAATAGTGAGGTGAAGGGTCAGTATGAAAGAAAGTGATAAATTGGAAATATAGGGAGGATATCTGCCGTTTTGGGACTTGCACATGGTGATGTTGATGGAAGCTGAAGTTGAGATGGTGAAACTGCTTGTAGGGAATGTTGGTGTGAGTTGATAAAATGAGTTTAATTTGGGCCATATTGAATTTGAGGTGATATGGAACATACAAGTGGAAGTGACCATAGATGCTGGACATAGTGCAGGTGATAGTGGTTGATATTGTTTTGAGGGTTATTAGCTAAGTTGAGGCCTTGAAAATAAGTGAGTTCTCCTAGGGACTTTGGGTAGAGATTGTTTAGCAGAGAGCCTTGCATAGTGCTTGTAGTATGGGCACTGGAGAAGAAAGAAGAAGGAGGGATTTATGGATACAGCAGTTAATGAGGGAAACATGGATAGCATAATGCAGAGATGCAGCAGCAGCATCCCTCAGAGTTAAATTTGAGCATACAGTGATCTGTAGATTGCTTTTGTCTAGGCATGGCAGGATCCA
Source organism: Macaca nemestrina (assembly GCF_043159975.1). Classification (NCBI taxonomy): domain Eukaryota; kingdom Metazoa; phylum Chordata; class Mammalia; order Primates; family Cercopithecidae; genus Macaca; species Macaca nemestrina. The sequence continues at coordinate 40,152,927 of NC_092130.1, forward strand.
GGTGCTGTATGTCTGTGTTATAACCTAGTACTACATTATTTATTTTGTTGCTCAAATAATTCTGCTTTGACCATTGGGAGCTCTTTGAGATTTTCTCCTTTTCTTTTTCTCCCAGTCTTGAAATGCAGTGGTGTGACTGTGGCTTACTGGACCCTTGACCTCCTGGGCTCAAGCAGTTCTCTACCTCAGCCTCCCAAATAGTTGGGATTACAGGCATGTGCCACCAAACCCAGCTAATTTAGAATTTTTTTTGTAGAGATGGGATTTTGTCATGTTGCCCATGCTGGTCTTGAACTCCTGGACTCAAGTGATCCCCTCACCTCAGCCTCTCAAAGTGCTAGGATTAGAGGCGTGAGCCACTGCGCCTGGCAACTTTATTATTATTATTATTTTCTGAGACAGAGTCTCCCTCTGTCGCCTAGGCTGAAGTGCAGTGGCTTGATCTCAGCTCACTGCAAACTCCGCCTTCCGGGTTCAAGCAGTTCTCTGCCTCAGCCTCGCATGTACCTGGAACTACAGGTACCCGCCACCATGTCTGGCTAATTTTTTTTTGTTTTTAGTAGAGACAGGGTTTTGCCATGTTGTCCCTGCTGGTCTCAAACTACTGACCTCAAGTGATCTGCCCACCTTGGCCTCCCCAAGTGCTGGGATTACAGGTGTGAGCCACCATGCACGGCCAGCAACTTTGTTTTTTCAGAGTAGTTTTAGATTACAGAAAAATTGAGCAGAAAGAACAGCGAGCTCTCACCCCCTTTCCACTCTCTCCCACACTGTTTCTTCTCTTATTAACATCTGGCATTAGTGTGGCACATTCGTTACAATTGATGAAAAAATATTGATAAATTATTGTTAACTAAGATCCATAGTTTACATTAGGGGTCACTCTTTGTGTTATTATACAGTATAGTTTCACTGTCCTCCAAATCCCTTGTGCTCTACCTGTTCTTCCTTCTTCCCCTTCCTTCCGCACTCTCTTCCCTGGTGACCACTGACCTTTTTACTGTTTCTATATATAGTTTTGCCTTTTCCAAAATCTCGTATCGTTGGAATGATGCAGTATATAGCCTTTCATACTATACTGGTTTCTTTGACTTAGCAATATGCATTTAAGGCTCCTCTGTGTCTTTGTGGCTTGATACCTCATTTCATTTTGTTGTTAAATAATATTCTATTGTATGGATGTACTGACAGTTTATCCATTCACTTATTGAAGAATATTTTGGTTGGTTCCAAGTTTTGGCAGTTACAAATGAAGCAGCTGTAAACATTTGCACATGTGCATAGAAGTTTTCAACTCATTTGGATAATGGAGTGCATTTAATTGATCATTTGTTAAGCTTTGTAAGAAGCTGCCAAACTGTCTTCCAAAGTGGGGTGTACCATTTTTGCATTCCCACCATCAGCGAATGAGAGTTTCTGTTGCTTCACAGCTTCACCAGCATACGGTGTTCTCAGTGTTTTGGATTTTATCCATTATACTAGGTGTGTGACAGTATCTCATAATTTTAGTTTATAGTTCCCTAATAACATATGATGTTGAATATCTTTTCACATGCTTATTTGCCATCTGTGTTATCTTTGGTGAGATGTCTGTCAGATCTTTTGCCTGTTTTAAATATGGTCATTTGTTTTCTTATTGTTGAATTTTAAGAGTTCTTTGCATAATTTAGATGCAAGTCCTTTATCAGATATGTGTTTTGCAAATATTTTCTTCCATCTGTGGCTTGTCTTGTCTTTAGCTTTTTGTTTTTACAGTACTTCCTGACCACCTCATACTGCAGTGTGCTCCAGGTTCATCTTGTATTTTCCCTGCTGAGCCTTATAGTTAGTCATTTCTCCAACGAGCTGTGGTTCCTGATTCCTTTTAATGCGTAATGATTATTTAGAAACCTATATCTGGTCATTGGGTTTATTTGTTACTACTGAGGTGTTACTGTTTCTAGGTCCTCTGGTGACTAGCAATAGATAATATGTGTATATATGCTACTGATTCATGTGTATGCACATATCTACATTTGTTTCTGTGTCTATTCATCACTGTACACATACTAAGCTGAATATGAGTTTATACGGATATCTCCGACTCTTCGATACCACAGTGTTCATTTTAGCCTTCCTTTCTTGCTTATTTGTAACTTCTCTCTAACATGAGAAACCTGGCTCCTGTGGTCCATTGTCCATTTACTTATTTATTTATCCCAGTACACATATAAAGCAATTTCAGAATTGTTTGCCTGTATCTCCTGTGAGAAACAAATTTAACCAACTAGTTAATCCAAGGTTGATTGGATTATTTGTATACATGTATTCACATATACACATATTTGTAATAACTTACATTAGAGCCATTATAGTATGGTACAAGAAAGACCAAATATTCTAATCTAATACATACAAGCTGGGCAAGGTATTTAACCTGATTAGGTCTTATTTTTGTACTTGGTAATTTTTTACATACTTAGAAAACATTGGCCGGGCATGGTGGCTCACTCCTATAATCCCAACTCTTTGGGAAGCCGAGGTGGTTGGATCACCTGAGGTCAGCAGTTCGAAACTAGCCTGGACAACGTGGTAAAATCCTATCACTGCTGAAATAACAAAAATTAACTGGGTGTGGTGGCAGGCACCCGTAATCCTAGCTACTCCAGAGGTTGAGGCACGAGAATTACTTGAACCCTGGAGGCGGAGTTTGCAGTGAGCTGAGGTGGCATCACTGCACTCCAGCCTGGGCAACAGAGCAAGACTGTCTCCCCCCACAAAAAAAAAAAAAAAAAAAATTGAGGATTCAAGAGGAAACATTTTTCAAGCGATGAATTTTAAAAAGCTCTCTCTTTCTTTTCCAGTCCCATTTCATCTTTGTGTAAATCCTTTTTTATTTTACTTATTTTTTCATCTTGCAAATGGAATGACATGTTGTTGTTTTTTTTTTGAGACAAGAGTCTCATTCTGTCTCCCAGGCTGGAGTGCAATGGTACGTTCTTGGCACACCGCAACCTCCGCCTCCTGGGTTCAAGTGATTCTCCTGCCTCAGCCTCCCGAGTAGCTGGGATTACAGGCACCTGCCACCACGCCAGCTAATTTTTTTGTATTTTTAGTAGAGATGGGGTTTCACCATGTAGGCCAAGCTGGTCTCGAACTCCTGACCTCAAGTGACCCACCTACCTCAGCCTCCTAAAGTGCAGGGATTACAGCTGTGAGCCACCACACCTGGCCAACATGCTAATTTTTTAAATGTGAGTTTTTACTTACTGTATTGACATCTTTACATGTCAATAAAAATACTGTTTTGTTTTGTTTTTTAATTTTCAGTTTGGTTTTTTATTTAATTAGTCATTCTTTTTAAAAAAATTTATTTATTTTTTAGGGATGGGCCATTGCTATGTTGCCCAGGTCCTGGACTTGAACTCTTGGACTTAAGCCATCCTCACACTTCACCTTTCTGAGTAGCTAGGACTACAGGTGCATGCCATTATGCCTGGCTGCCCCCTTGGTTTTATCTCCTGTTTTGTATCCTATTTCTGTGCCAGTGTGGATGCTTAAGGTCTCCAGGATTCAGCATAAACTCTCAGGGTAAAAGCCAATTTACTGCTGTCTTACATTCCTCAATTCCCAGTTTCACTTCACTTTGGGCCTTTGTGGAATCCTTCCTTTTGTGTTAGTTCAACAAAATGTTAAAAAAAAAATTTTTTTTTTGCTTTGTTTTTAATCAGGAGTGTTCAGGGTATCTACTCTTTATGCCAATAACAGAAGTCTCTAACTCACTGAGCAGTCCACAATGTGGATATGCCATAAAGTTTCCTTACTAAGGAAGTGATTAAGAAATATATTCAATTAAAAAAAATTAAAGTAGAAAAGATTCAATTTATTTCTACTTCCTTCCATGCTAAAAATTACAACATAAAAATTCATTAACTTTCCTCACCCGTGGAGTTAGGCAAAGAAGCAAGATAGGCTCATTCTTATGTCTCTTCTATGCCGCTTAATTTGTGGATACCCTGAAACCTAAATGCTATTAGGACACATTTTTAGACACCCTCTAAAAATTTCCCACCCAAAGTGAACTTGTCATAAGCATTTCGTTGTTTCTGAATAGCATATGTCTAGGTGACCATACTTTGGAAAGTGTGTCCAAAATGCAGCAGTGCAACTGATCTGAGATTGTGTTTTGGGCAGGTGAACAACGGTTTTGATTCATACTGAGTTATAAGAAAGTGGAAGTTGTACCAAACTGCAGGACGATTTAGAAAATGGAGTCTGGTGTTTCTCAAATAATCAAAACCAAAAGCCATCAGAATTATGTTTTCAAATGGCATAATTACAAATAAATGAATAAGTGAAATAGCAGGTTACAAGTCCTTGAGAGTGGACATTGCAGAGGCACATGAATTTCCAGGTCAAAGAAGAGGCCTTTTGCAAAGCATCAACTCGAATTCAGGTTATATAATCCTGAGTATTTGAAGCATGTTATCTGCATATTATCTGTCATGAGAGAATACTTTCCCTCTTCATGGTTTATTTTTCCTTATTGGTACATTTTGAACTCCAGAATTCTTTATTTACTATTTGGCTTTCCATAAACAGTCAGGCAGAATGACTATGAGATTCTCTACATTGAGAAACTGTGTACATAATATTTGCTTATGAAAAGACTCATATTATCATGATAAATCCTTTCTCTTCACATAGTATCTGATAATCCAATGCCCTTTTAAACAATAGGAAAGATGTTTTCGAAAGACTTTTTTTCAGAAATCAGATGTTTCTTGCAGCCCTTTCCAATCTTCATACAATGTATCTTTGCCATTTTTTAAATTGAGGACGAAACCAAACTTTGCATAAGTTTTTGTGTTTGAATTTTTACTGTGTAACTACTCTTTGAGGTAGACATTTGCATTTACCCAACACTCATCCTTGTTTAAAACTTGCGTGGCTGAGATGTCCTTAGGCTTATAGTAGTAAGTTGGCCAGCTTCGGTGGAATCTCTCTGGCCTTTGAAGTTGGCACAGTCAAATATAGCTACCTCAAAGGATATGTGGTCATGGAAAAACATGTTTTTGTTGTTGAGTGTTCTTGCTTTCTAGTAATTTTATTTTCTGCTCAAGAGATTTAGTATCTGTTCAGAAACTTTATTTTTAAAGGCCACATAAGTAATGACTTGACCTCTAATCTTAGCTTTGAAATTTTCCCAGACACTAACAAAGATGATGTCTGATGACCTTTTGAGAATAGTACTCATTGGCCAGCTATCAGTGCTACTTAAAAATGTATATTTTACTCAAAAAATTATTGCCATGGCTAAAAGACTTTCTCAGTAAAATCACATGTTATAACATAATTTGGTGACTCTTGCACCTTGTTTTAGAATAGTTTTTACATGGCATTACTGAGACTTAATACTGTTCAAAACAACTCTTCTCTTCAAATACAAATATGAGTGAGTTCTGAGAAAAATATTCTGTAAACCATAATCTTATCTGAAATAGCACCTGTCTCTTGGATCCAGTAAGAATATTTTAGACATGAAGGGTTCTATAGTAAAAGACATAGAATTAATCCTTGTTTTGCATGAATGTGGGCTATCTTTCCTGTAAATATACAGTAAGGTTTTTACAAATAATCAAGTTACTACTGAAGACTAAGATCATCAGTTAGATTATCTGGGCTGGGCTGGGCGCAGTGGCTCACGCTTGTAATCCCAGCACTTTGGGAGACCAAGGCAGGCAGATCACGAGGTCAGGAGATCGAGACCATCCTGGCTAACATGGTGAAACCCTGTCTCTACTAAAAAATAGAAAAAATTAGCCAGGCATGGTGGTGGGTGCTTGTAGTCCCAGCTATTCGGGAGGCTGAAGCAAGAGAGTGGCATGAACCTGGGAGGCGGAGCTTGCAGTAAGCCAAGATTGTGCCACTGCACTCCAGCCTGGGCGACAGAGTGAGAGTCCGTCTCAAAAAAAAAAAAAAAATTATCCGAGCTGGCCACATTAGCATATAAGCTTAATAATTAGTGGAGTAAAAGAAGTTCATCAGATTGTATTAATATATGTGGTAAGGCTTAGTTATGAAGAAGAGGGGAAAAGGCAGTTTTCTTTCAGGGGTTGGGGCATAGCTAATTGCCCTTTTTGGTCTGTTTTTTTTTTTTTTTTTTTTTTTTTTTGAGACGGAGTCTCGCTGTGTCTCCCAGGCTGGAGTGCAGTGGCGTGATCTCGGCTCACTGCAAACTCCGCCTCCTGGGGTTCACGCCATTCTCCCGCCTCAGCCTCCCAGTAGCTGAGACTACAGGCGCCTGCAACCACGCCCGGCTAGTTTTTTGTATTTTTAGTAGAGACGGGGTTTCACCATGTTAGCCAGGATAGTCTCGATCTCCTGACCTCGTGATCCACCCGCCTCGGCCTCCCAAAGTGCTGGGATTACAGGCTTGAGCCACCGCGCCCGGCCTGGTCTGTTTTTACTTGTCTTATATCTATAATAACAGACTCTCTTGATAAGAACCCACCTAGGCACAATGATGTTTTTGTGGGGTTGGCAGAGGAAACTGCATGTTGCTACCTTTTTATGTTTTCTCGTTTGGCTTTTTGTTAAGAGATGATGTTTAGTTCTTTGTTGCTGAACTCTGTTAGTGCAAAGAGAAGAAAAGTCTTGCTTAATTAATTGCAATATTAAATTGAAATCTATTTTAGCTTCCTTAGACAGTCCTGAAAGAGATTTGCGTAACTGGGGTCTTCCCTTGGTTCCAGTGGAGGGGAAATATTTCAGTTCACTTTCTTGAGGCTGTAAAAGTTTGTTCTTCCTTTTCCTGCAGCAAGAATTGTGAACATAAAGTCATAAAACAGATTCAGTGTTAATTTTTAAAACGTCTCCATATTTCCACCCTCATCAGTGGCAAATAATGTGCCTGACAGTAAAATGGAAAAAGTTGAAAATTTCCACTTGTACGTTTTGAGCTTTTCAGAGGTACTATACACTCTGGAAATAATAATAAAAGATCCTAAGGCTTATACAGTGCTTTTTGTTTGAGGAACTCATATAAACACTAATGCATTGATCTTAACAACAGTACTTGATTGTGACTTTAAAAGGTCATGAGTTACTGCTGCTTTTTTTTTTTTGGTAAAAAAAAAAAGATGGAGGGGCACTCCACTTTACAAATATTGTTTAAAAAATATCTAGATAAAAATTGAAACAGATAACTGAAAAAACAAAACTTATAGGGTTTTTTTTGTTTGTATGTTGACTTTTCTTTGGCCTATGATATATTTTTATTCCTTTATTTTTTCTTTTACATATGAATCTACTTGAAGCCTGATTTTCTTTTCTTTTCTTTTCTTTTTTTTTTTTTATGTTTTTAAGACAGGATCTTGCTCTGTTACCCAAGCTGGAGTGCAGTAGCACAATCATGGCTCACTGTGGCCTTGACATCCCAGTCTCAACTGATCCTCCCACCTCAGCCTCCCGAGTAGCTGGGACTACAGGCGTGTGCCACTGTGCCCGGCTAATATTTTAAATTTATTTTTTGTAGAGATGGGGTCTCATCATGTTGCCTGGGCTGGTCTTGAATTCCCAGGCTCCTGCCTCGGCCTCTCAAAGTGCTGGGATTACAGGTGTGAGCTACTGTGCCCAACTCCCGCCACCCCCCCTCTTTTTTTTTTAATGAGACAGGGTCTTGCTATGTTGCCCAGACTAGACTCAGACACCTGGGCTCAAACAATCCTTCTACCTCAGCCTCCTGAGTATGGGAACTGTAGGCCCGCACCGCTGTTCCCTGCCTGATTCCTATATTAAATAAGAAAGCAGAATCTACTTTTAAGCCTTTATTCCTACTCAGCCAGGAAGGTTTAAACCTGTGGTGGTTTCCTGAGCTTGACATATTATGTTAATATGCATTTGTCCTTTTAGTTTGCTCAGTTCAATATTTGTGGTATGTAGCTATTGATTTCGATGAATACAATAGTCATGTGGCTTAATTTTCAACTTTCTTGTGTTTCATAGGTTTATTCTTCAGTCCAAGGAAGCAATTCACAATCAGCTGTTAGAGAAGCAGAAAATAGCAGAAGAAAAAATTAAAGAACTAGAAGTAAGTTTTTATTGGCAATAGGAGTTAACTTTTGGGAGAAAGTAGTAGTCTTATTGTGTCATATTACATGAAAATGTATGCCTGCCTGCCAAAGTAATGTCATATTATTTTTATTTTTTATAATTACGTTGGAGCCGTGAAGCTGTCATATTCATATTCATAGTGTGTATAAGACCAAAACAAAAAAAGAATAGTGTCTTCTTTGGAACTGTAGAGAATTTTGATGAGATGGTTTTAACCTGAATGTATTTTGTTCATTGCCCTTGAATGTGTTTATTCTTTAAAAAAGAAAAACAAAACCATAAACAAAATGTGATGTATATTTAAACAACACATGTGTATTGGATTGTGGTGGATAGGCAGGAGAGTGGGTAATAATGATAAATTTTAGAGGATCTTGGTATAGGGTCTTTTTTACACGTTGTAATTCCTTTAACCTAAATTAGGTTCTATATAAGGACAAAGTAGCAAGCTGTAACCAATTAGCTATCTGAAGGATGGTGCTCCAATGAGAACAATTTTTTGTTTTTAGCTAGGGAAAAAGATGATAGGTAACAGTAAGCAAATCTTTGGAAATACTACTTTATTATTATTATTATTATTATAGTTTATTTATACATTAAGACCTTTAGTGACATATTCTTCTTGGGCTTTGGTGAAAGGCCCATCCTGTGTATAGTAAAAGTTAGACTGGACAAAAAGCTGGTTATTATTTCTTACGGACCAAGATTTCCCCACATGTGGGTAGATACATTGACTTCGTAGGTCATTTCATCTAATTTCTGTGAGTACTGTTTGAGGCAGAGGATCAGAATCTAACTCATCTCTCTGCTGAATTTGGGAGCTACAACCTACAACAAGGATTTCTTAGGTTCACTGAATAGGCCTGGCCTGGGAGTGTATAGTATCTTAGGTTACTTAGGCTTATTTTTGACTACTGATAGTTGAAACAAACTTGATACTAGATTTGCAGCTTAGAAAAGTATATTGTAAAAACAAGACAAAAAAGCAAAAAAACCAAGTAAAGAAAAAACAGCCTGTGATAACCAGGTTATTGTTGTGTCCTATTTTAACATTTTAATCAGCTTAACTGTTTTAAGAGGTTCAATTTGATATCTTGTGTTTTTACTCATAAGAAACAATTAAAAACCCAAACAAAATCATTTCATGTAGATAAAACAAAATGCATTTTTGCAACTGTTGGTAAATATATTTAAAATTGTCCTAATGAATAATAAGTAGTGAGGTAATGTGTATACAGTTCTCTTTATGAAAACAAACATTTGTGTATGAATATTGAAGATGATATGTAAGGATATATATTAAATTGTTAATACTGTTTACCCTAAAGAAATTAGATGGGACGTAGGGGTAAATGATTTTTTTCTTTTTCTTTCTTTCTTTCTTTCTTTTTTTGAGATGGAGTTTTGCTCTTGTTGCCCAGGCTGAAGTGCAGTGGTGTGATCTCGGCTCACCGCAACCTCCACCTCCCGGCTTCAAGCGATTCTCCTGTCTCAGCCTCCCGAGTAGCTGGGATTACAGGCATGCGCTACCACGCCCTGCTAATTTTGTATTTTTAGTAGAGATAGGGTTTCTCCTTGTTGGTCAGGCTGGTCTCAAACTCCCAGCCTCAGGTGATCTGCCTGCCTCGGCCTCCCAAAGTGCTGGGATTATAGGCATGAGCCACCGCGCCCAGCCTTGATTTTTTTCTTATAATTTCTGTGATAATAAATTGTAACAAATATACATTAACTTTTTTGTTGTTAACTTTTATGATTAAAAAATCAGCAGAGCGGGCACAGTGGCAAATGCTTGTAGTCCCAGCTGTGGGAGGCTGAAGCAGGAGGATTGCCTGAGGCACTCCAGCCTGGGCAACATAACAAGACCTTGTCTCTTTAGGGGGAAAAAAAAACCCAAAAAAACAACCAAAAAAAAAAAAAAAACAAACCCCCAATTATCAAGGTGAATTTGCCACAGGTGATGATTTTATCAATACTGTACTGCTCAGTTCTGGTGAGTATTAAGAAGTTTATTTTCTAAAAGTTTCCTTTTGTTGAGTGTCTCAAATACTGCTAGAATATTTTATCTTTTAGAAAGTTCTTTTTTCTTTTTTAATTTTTCATTTTACGTGTTATTTACATTATAAAAGCAATAGAAGTACACCATAAATAAAGAAAATAAAATCTAAAACAAATGATTAAACAATGAAAATATTACTTTGTTTTTCCACTCTCAGTGCATCCAAATGTCACCTCTACAGTTTCTGTATCATTCCAAACTTCCATATTTATATAAAGACATTCATACATGCATATACACAACATTTTTTTAAAAGAGGAATTATGCTATATATACTGTTTTCCATCATTTGATAATTTATCTTTCTACTTTAGTAATATAAATCCAGTTTATACACAATTTCTTTTTTCTGATTCCCATCATCATAGGCTCCTTACCATGAGCCTTATTTCGGCATTTAGTGTATTCTCCAGTACTTTTCTAACATGTAACAGTATCACCCAGTGTATACTCCCCTCTCTTCCCTGAAACAATCCTATACTTTTCCACTGCCACAACTTTGTAGTTTTATTACTTCAGCACACCCCCACATGTGCACTCATGTGCATATACACTGTTAATTGTGGTGTTCAAATTTTCTGTGTATCTTACTGAATTATCATCTGCTTATTCATATCATCTGCTTACTGAGGGACGTGATGAATCTTCTTCTATGACAGTGTTTATCAGTTTCTCCTCAGTCTGTCAGTTTAGTGGGCAGTGATATTTAGAGACTACAGTGTTGGGGGGCAAGTGCTTGTTATTACCGTATACAAAGTTTGGAGCTTATTTTTGTTGTTGTTGTTGTTGTTTTTGCTTTTTTTGAGACGGAGTCTCATTCTTTCACCTAGGCTGGAGTCCAGTGGTGCTTCTTGGCTCACCACAACCTCTGCCTCCCAGGTTCAAGCGATTCTTCTGCCTCAGCCTCCTGAGTACCTGGGACTACAGGCCCACCACACCTGGCTAATTTTTGTATTTTTAGTAGAGACGGGGTTTCACCATGTTGGCCAGGCTGATCTCGAACTCCTGACCTCGTGATCCACCCACCTTGGCCTCCCAAGGTGCTGGGATTACAGGTGTGAGCTATCACGGCCGACTGGAGCATGTGTTTTATTCTGTTTTATATTAGGAATTTCTCAGCTCTTCTGTTTATATTCATTTATTTTTTGTTTTGAGATGGCGTCTTGCTCTGTTGTCCAGGCTGGAGTGCAGTGGCATGATCTTGGCTCACTGCAGCCTCTGCCTTCTGAGTTCAAGCGATTCTCCTGCATCAGCCTCCCGAGTAGCTGGGATTACAGCCACCATGCCTGGCTACTTTTTGCATTTTTAGTAGAGACAGGGTTTCACCATGTTGGCCGGGCTGGTCTTGAACTCCTGACCTCGTGATCCACCCACCTCAGCCTCCCAAAGTGCTGGGATTACAGATGTGAGCCACAGCACCTGACCTCTCAGCTCTTTTAAAGATAACCATTCTACTGACTTGTGGCTTCCACTGTTGCTAAGAAGTCATCTGTTAGTCTAATTGTTGTTAATTTGTCTTTTCTGTCTACCTGTTTTTACTTGTCTATGTCTTTCATGCTTTGTAGTTTCTCTGGGATGTGTTTAGGTGTCAATTTATTCCTTTTTATTTTTATGTATTTTTTTTTTAATTTGAGATGGGGTCTCACTCTGTCACTCAGGTTGGCTTGCAGTTGGGTGATCTCAGTTCACTGCAGCCTCCACCTCCCAGGCTTAAGCAATCCTCCCACCTCAGCCTTCCAAGTAGCTGAGACCACAGGCACGCCACCACGCGTGGCTAATATTTTTTTCTTTATCTTACTCAGAATTTGTTGGGTTTCCTGAGTCTGAGGATTAGTGTTTTTTTAAAAATAAATTCTGGAAAATTGGTATTTCTGAAGATTTCTTCTTTCTTATTTTGTTTATTAATGGTATTTCCTTTTGGTATTTTTTCCCACCTTTAAACTGGCTGCTACCACCATCTACAGTAGGATATTAACTGATTTTAGCATGTCCAGTTTTCTCTCATTCAGTTCTTTAGCATATTTAAGTTAGAATGACCTTTCTAAAATGTTAAATCTGGTCATATTACTCCCTCATGTAAAACCAATTGTTGTCCTTAGGGTTAAGTTCAAACTATTTTTTTGAGATGGAGTTTTGCTCTTGTTGCTCAGGCTGGAATGCAATGGCACAATCTTGGCTCACTGCAACCTCCATCCTGGGTACAAGTGATTCTCCTGCCTCAGCCTCCTGAGTAGCTGGGACTACAGGCATGTGCCACCATAACCAGCTAATTTTTTTGTATTTTTAGTAGAGACGGGGTTTCAACATTTTGGCCAGTCTGGTCTCAAACTCCTGACCTTGGGTGATCCACCCACCTCGGCCTCCCAAAGTGCTAGGATTATAGGTGTGAGTGAGCCATTCCACCCAACCAGTTCAAACTTTTTGACATACCTTGAAGGCCTTTAAAGATATGATTTCTGTTTATTTCTCTCATCCCTCTCATTTCTTCTGCCTTCTCTTATATTGTATGATTTAGCCATGCAAAACTACTCTCAGTCTTTCTTTCTTTTTTTTGAGACAGTGTCTCACTCTGTCGCCCAGGTGGGAGTGCAGTGGTGCTATGTTGCCTCACAGCAATCTCTGCCTCCTGGGTTGGAACAGTTCTCCTGCCTCAGGCTCCCGAGTAGCTGGGATTACAGGTGTGTGCTACCACGCCCAGCTAATTTTTGTATTTTTAGTAGAGACAGGGTTTTGCATGTTGGCCAGACTGGTCTTGAACTCCTGACCTCAGGTGATCCACCCACCTCTGCCTTGCAGAGTGCTGGGATTACAGGCATGAGCCACAGCGCTCGCCCAATACTCTCAGTCTTTGGAGCTTGCCCTTTTTTCATTCTACTAGATCTTTGAAAAGTAGTTATCTTTACTTTGGAACTTCCTCCTTCTGCTTTTATCAACTCCATCTACTAATCCTTCAGATCTTAGTATAGAGTTACTTCTCCTGAGAAGCATTTTCTGATTCCTCAATCTTAAGGTAGGTGCTTCTTTCTTGTGTTCTCTGATTACTCTGTTAGTTTCTTAGCACATTGTGGAGATTTGGAAATATGAGTAAATCATATTTAGTTGAGTAAATATGAGTGAAAAAAAGTTGAGTAAATCATAAATATGGTTTCCTATTACTTTGGAAGCTTGATACAGATTTAGAGCTCTAAATGATTTTCCCCAAGTCCTTGGTGTTCTCCTCGTTCAAAATCTGCAGTCTCTTCTTCTAGACCTAGTGTTTCTTGCCAGTCTAATCTACTTCATTTTAATCCTCTATAATTATCATCATCATCATCATCATCATCATCAATTTCTCTCCTGAGATACCCTGTATTAAGTTGGGGAGGCACATTTTATACCCAACTCTGTAGACAAAGGCCAGGCCATTTCTATTTACCATGTTTTCTTCTCTGAAAGAGTAAGGTTCATATTGGTTGGGGTCAGAGTTCCAGTTTTTGATCAAAGCTGTTAACTTGTTTCACTGATTTGGCCCACTGAGTATGCTTCCCCACCCTCTACCCACAGTTTGTGTAGATGGCAGGAGGGCCAAACGTTTTCCATGACATAGGTGCTGGTCTGATTCAGGTTCTCTAATCTGATAGCCCATTTTCATTAGTATTTGCTAGGTTCCCTTTTACCCAGCTTTGTTCTTTCTGTTTCTTTATACTTGCGCTCTCCTGATTTCATTTTTCTGGTCTTTATGAGTGCAAAGCTTACCTAGAATTTGTTTAGCTTTTTATAGCTTTGTCATGCTGTGCCCTATGTCATCAGCCAGCCAAGTGGCCTCATCTGCTGGCCCTTGTCTCTTATAGGCAGGGGTGGGGGTCCTACTTGCCCTCATGTTAATCTTGATAGGGAGGCATATTTCTTATTAGCAGAGTAATCACAAGCACTGTCTTAATGGTGGGAAGATAGTGTTACTGTCTTTTTTTCCTTAGAACTTCTTTGTTGAACCTATGGATTGTACAAAGAATAAAGAAAAAAAAGAACTTCCTTTTACTTTTTTTTTTTTTTTTTTGAGACGAAGTCTTGCTCTGTTACCCAGGCTGGAGTGTGGTATCGCGATCTCGGCTCACTGCAATCTCTGTGTCCCAGGTTTAAGTGATTCCCCTGCCTTAGCCTCCCAAGTAGCTGGGATTACAGGTGCCTGGGCTAATTTTTGTATTTTTAGTAGAGACTGGGTTTCACCATGATGGCCAGGCTGATCTTGAACTCCTGGGTGATCCAGCTGCTTCAGCCTCCTTAAGTGCTAAGATTACAAGGATGAGCCACTGCTCCCTGCCTCTTTTTACATTTTAATACCCCTATATTAGACTGTTCTTCAGGCCATCATCACTTTAATGGGATTAATTGGGAAGTATTTTCATAACAGGCGCACGATATATGTAGATTTAATCTTTCGTTATAAAGGTGGTATATCAAATTCTGGAAGAGAATACATCCTAACCGTGATTAGTAGACCAATGAAGCTGATCCTATTCACGAGAAAATACAAAATGGTGGCTTTAATATGATAGAGTAACCATGTTATTTTTGTCATTTTTTGAGGAAATTTTCTATTTTAAAAAAATACTGATAATAACTTTCTAAAGAAGGTACTGAGTGCATAATACCTAATACAGTACTTGTTTGAAAAGTACCCAAGCGTAATTTTAGAAAATAGCATGACTACAACTGTGATTTGGAATTATGACATGAGTCTTATCTGTCTTTGTAAAATAATTTTCTTTTTATAATGTTTAACATTGATTGGTACAAAGAGAAAGTAGAAGTCTTTTTTGACAAAATCAGTTTTAAAGTTGAGTTAAAACTATTGATATAGATTGAGGAGATCTGTATCTTCTAAAGAGTGGGAAATCCATCCTCTGTTTTTGCTAACCTTTTTGGAGGTAAGCAGGAAAAAATTAATGGGCCTCTTTTGCAGTTAGGAAAATTTAAATCATCATTCAGATGATCTAGAGATCAGCTCCTGATCTTCTGAATCTCAACTATTGGGAATTCTTGAGGTAAATGTAAACTTTCTTTTTTTTTTTTTTTTTTTTGAGACGGAGTCTGGCTCTGTGGCCCAGGCTGGAGTGCAGTGGCCGGATCTCAGCTCACTGCAAGCTCCACCTCCCGGGTTCACGCCATTCTCCTGCCTCAGCCTCCCGAGTAGCTGGGACTACAGGCGCCCGCCACCTCGCCCGGCTAGTTTTTTGTATTTTTTTAGTAGGGACGGGGTTTCACCGTGTTAGCCAGGATGGTCTCGATCTCCTGACCTCGTGATCCGCCCATCTCGGCCTCCCAAAGTGCTGGGATTACAGGCGTGAGCCACCGCGCCCGGCCCGTAAACTTTCAATGATACATTTGAACACATTTTTTGCCACCATTGCCTTATGTTTTTTTTTTTGTTGTTGTTCCAGGTGGGGGCCAAACAGTTACTGCTTCAACCTAAGTCTGTTATATTTTAGGAACATGTGTATACAGGTTAACCAGCTTCCTTCTCCTCTGTCTGCAACATGGTTACCACTCCTTCTACCACCCTTGTTAGCTCAGCAACAACAGAATAAGAATAAGGAAACCCAGGACATTCTGGCCTGCTTAGTACCACTTCTGATGTAGAATGTTGCAATACCAGGGTTGTTGAAATAACTTCCCAGCCCATATCATATGTAAAATCTAAAAACTGTGTAAAAGTCTTGAAGTGTAAAGTCCCAGCTCTTCCACAGAAATGACAATTTTAGTCAGACAGTGGTTCCTGAAATAAATAGGAAGAATGGCGGTGAGAGAACAGGATAGGAGGTGCCTGTGACACTCTGCAGTTGGCTTAGGTTTGATACTGTGATGAGAACATGCTTTGGAGGGTTTCCCATGATTGAGGAAATTTTACTCTGCCTGTTGAGGATCATTTTTTCCATCGCATGGGTGGTGACTGGTAGGCATTTGGATGGATGTCCAGTTTTGCCCTAAGTATGGCATTTTTGAGCTGGTACTGTTGGTGTATATAATAGGAGCCCCCATTTGGAGGTGATGTCAGGTGGACTCTGCTATATGATAGGCACTGATTCTTACTTCTGTTTCCCTCCCTCCCTCCCTCCCTCCCTCCCTCCCTCCCTCCCTCCCTCCCTCCCTCCCTCCCTCCCTCCCTCCCTTCCTTCCTTCCTTCCTTCCTTCCTTCCTTCCTTCCTTCCTTCCTTCCTGACTCTACTATATGATAGGCACTGATTCTTACCTCTATTTTTCTCCCTCCCTCCCTCCCTCCTTCCCTCTCTCCCTCCGTTCCTCCCTCCCTTCCTTCCTTCCTTCCTTCCTTCCTTCCTTCCTTCCTTCCTTCCTTCCTTCTTTCCTTTTTTTTGAGATGGAGTCTCGCTCTGTCACCTAGGCTGGAGTGCAATGGCACGATCTCGGCTCACTGCAACCTCCACCTCCCGGGTTCAAGCGATTCTTCTACCTCAACCTCCCGAGTAGCTGGGACTACAGGTGCATGGCACCATGCCCAGCTAATTTTTGTATTATTAGTAGAGATGGGGTTTCACCTTATTGGCCAGGCTGGGTGTTACCTCTGTTTTTCAATGAAGAAAGGAGGGCAGGGGATAGCAGAGCCAATGACAGAATTTTTTTTTTTTTTTTTTTTTTTTTTTTTGAGATGGAGTCTCCTCTGTCGCCCGGGCTGGAGTGCAGTGGCCGGATCTCAGCTCACTGCAAGCTCCGCCTCCCGGGTTTACGCCATACTCCTGCCTCAGCCTCCTAAGTGACTGGGACTACAGGCGCCTGCCACCACGCCCGGCTGATTTTTTGTATTTTTTAGTAGAGACGGGGTTTCACCATGTTAGTCAGGATAGTCTCGATCTCCTGACCTCGTGATCCGCCCGTCTCGGCCTCCCAAAGTGCTGGGATTACAGGCTTGAGCCACTGTGCCCGGCCGACAGAATGTTTTTAAAACATTAAACAAGAAATATGCCCGGCAGTTCATCTGCTTGCTTATCTCTAAGTTTATAATCCATTAAAAATTTAGTCATTAATTTTTTTATTGAAATGTAGCATTTAAGAAATATGTGTTAAATAACATATATAGCTTAATAATTATAAAACAAACACGTCAGTTATCCAGGCCAATAAATCAAATGTTGTCAGGAAACCAGAACCCTCCTTGTTATCACCGCCTAATCATGTGCTATCCCTGCCTGCCTCTCCCACCAAGTAACTACTACCCTAACTTTTGTGATAATTATTTCCTTTTTAAAAAATACGGTTTTACGGCAAGGCACCGTGGCTCACACCTGTAATCTCAGCACTTTGAGAGGCTGAGGTGGGTGGATCACGAGGTCAGGAGTTCAAGACCAGCCTGGCCAAGATGATGAAACCCTGTCTCTACTAAAACTACAAAAATTAGCCGGGCGTGGTGGTGGGCGCCTGTAATCCCAGCTACTCGGGAGGCTGAGGTAGAGAACTGCTTGAACCCGGGAGGTAGAGGTTGCAGTGAGCCGAGATCACCCCACTGCACTCTAGCCTGGTGACAGAGCGAGGCTCTGTCTCAAAGAAAAAAAAGATGGTTTTGCTACCTATGGATGTATCTATAAAATAATATAATTTAGGCTGGGCACGGTGGCTCATGCCTGTAATCCCAGCACTTTGGGAGGCCGAGGCAGGCAGATCACCTGAGGTCAGGAGTTCGAGGCCATCCTGGCCAATATGGTGAAATCCTGTCTCTACTAAAAATACAAAAATTAGCTGGGCCTGGTGGCGCGTGCCTGTAGCCCCAGCTGCTCGGGAGGCTGGAGCAGGAGAATCGCTTGAACCCTAGCGGTGGAGGTTGTAGTGAGCCAAGATCGCGCTATTACACTCCAGCCTGGGTGTCACAGCGAGACTCCATCTCAAAAAACAACAACAACAACAACAAAAAACCAAAATATATATGTATTTTATGTACATAAATATATATTTTATGTATATATTTTATGTATATAAATACATGTACATAAATATGTACATAACATATACATATATGTACATAAATATGTACATAATATATAAATATATGTACACAAATATGTACATAATATATAAATGTATGTACATAAATATGTACATAATATATAAATATATGTACATAAATATGTACATAAATATATATTTTATGTATATACATATAATGTATATATGTATTTTATGTATATGTGTGTGTACATATATATAATTTAGCTTGTTGCTGAACTTTACGTGAACAAAATCACGATTTTTTTGCCTCACTTCTTTCGCTCCACATTGTGTTTGTGAAGTACATCGTGTTATCTCTTGAGATTGTGAGTTGTTCATTTCATTGCTGCAAAGTGTTCCGTCATATAGAAGTACCACAATTTATGTATCTAGACAGTCCATTTTTGTTCTTAACAAGTGAAGGTATTCTCATAGAGTATTTTTACAGTTTATCTTAGCATCTTGCTAAGATAATTTTCAGAAACCACCTTCCACCCACACTCCAGGAGAGCTTGCATCCTGGAAGGAAGTATAAAACGTCTACACTCCTGATGATTAAAATTAGCTTGTTGATTTCCTACCTTCCGTAGTAGCTAGATAGCTAGACACTTATGGATGTCTTTTTAAAATTTTTATCTTAGAAATCAATGCAAGATGTAAAATTAATCTCTTTTCTATGTTGTTTTGACTTGGAGAGTCTTGGGTGAAGTGATTTCTCTTATTGTGCATACATTGGGATTTCAAACATGAGTACTTATCTCTTTATAGAGCTCATTTGCATTCTTAACATTTATAAAAATGGATGTTTGTTTTAAAATAGTTTTCAGTTATTTAGGACTTCAGTCTAAGAGAGCCTGCTGGTTGGAAACCCCAGCGTTTATCATGAGCTTTATATAGTCTCTATGTCCTGATGTCTTAGGGCTTAATGTAGCTGCAGAATCCTCCTTTGTGGCTTTCAGAGAAGAGCTGGTATGGGTCTGAAAAAGCCCGCCATATATGCTCTTTTTCTGTGTGAGCATTTTTTCTTATTAATATTGCCAATGCCTTGTTCAGTGTGTATGTTATGATCCAAATGCTAAAATTTGCCCAAATATAAAGCGTCTGTGATGCATTTTATTTCCTTCATAGAAGTATTTTAGATCTGATGAGAACTCAGATGTAAGCAGTTCAAATAGATTGGTTCTTTTTTTTTTTTTTTTTTTTTTTTTTGAGACAGAGTCTTGCTCCTCGCTCTGTCACCCAGGCTGAAGTGCAGTGGCTCAATCTTGGCTCACTGCAAGTTCCACCCCCCGGGTTCATGCCATTCTCCTGCCTCAGCCTCCCAAGTAGCTGGGACTATAGGTGCCCGCCACCATGCCTGGCTAATTTTTTTGTATTTTTAGTAGAGACGGGGTTTCACTGTGTTAACCAGGATGGTCTTGATCTCCTGACCCCGTGATCCGCCCGCCTCAGCCTCCCAAAGTGCTGGGATTACAGGCACAAACCATCGTGCCTGACCCATAGATTGGTTCCTTTAACTAGATAGCCTTTCTTATTTATCTTGAAATATGTATTACAGATATTTAGCACACACATTCATACACCCTTGATTTGATCTGTTCCCTGATGGTGCATCTTCATTTTATGATTAAGGTAAGAGACTTAAGATAATTGGATTTGCATTCCAATTAGCCCAGAGTTCAGCTTTTTGCATCTTGTTTCAGTTATTCTTTTCTTCTTGGATACATTGAGTGCCTTGTTGCTCTCCTTGGAATACTTATCTGTCCCCACACCCAACTATTCCTTTGAATGCTTTAGGGAGTTGTTGACCTCAGCCTTCATTGTTACACGCTTTATATGGTCTATAATCTTCCCTGTCTAACCATATGTCCTTAGCCTCCTCCCTCCCATCCCTGGATTCCTTAAATCATTTTCAGGCTGCCTAGAGAATGATTTGTTTTAATGAGTTAGACTTTGGATTTTCTTTCATGTCATTACATACTTCCTTGCCAAGTGAATCAGGGCACTTTTCCTTATCCTAGATTCTTACTCTGATCAGTCTCTGTTCTCACATCACAGGTGTCCTCCAACCTGAAGTAATAGATACTGGTCATAAAAAGCAAGTTCAATACTCCATGTGGGGAAGGCCACACCTTTATTAATAAGCATGCTACACGTCAGCTCAGAAAAAGATCCAAGGAAAGGTTGACATTTCAGCCATAAATAGAATTTCCAAGTCTACTAGATTTACAACAGAGCGTTCATTACCCTAAATTCCTAATTTTAAAAGCCTTATGTTAATTTAGGAGTTCTTGGCCGGGCGTGGTGGCTCAGGCCTGTAATCCCAGCACTTTGAGAGGCCGAGACGGGTGGATCACGAGGTCAGGAGATGGAGACCATCCTGGCTAACACGGTGAAACCCCGTCTCTACTAAAAAAAATACAAAAAACTAGCCGGGCGAGGTGGCGGGCACCTGTAGTCCCAGCTACTTGGGAGGCTGAGGCAGGAGAATGGCGTAAACCCGGGAGGCAGAGCTTGCAGTGAGCCGAGATCTGGCCACTGCACTCCAGCCTGGGCGACAGAGCGAGACTCCATCTCAAAAAAAAAAAAAAATTTAGGAGTTTTTCATTCTAACTCTTACTGTTCTCTAAGCCTCAGTTTCCTCATCTATAAAATAAGAATATTGGATTAGAAGATCTCTAGGGTCACTCCAGTCACTTCTATTAAGTTTATTGTTATAACCTTGGTCTTTTTCTGAGTTGTCGTTTTAGGAGCAAAAATGTCTCCTTAAGGCCCGGCACGGTGGCTCACGCCTGTAATCCCAGCACTTTGGGAGGCCGAGACGGGCGGATCACGAGGTCAGGAGATCGAGACCATCCTGGCTAACACGGTGAAACCCTGTCTCTACTAAAAAATACAAAAAAAACTAGCTGGGCGAGGTGGCAGGTGCCTGTAGTCCCAGCTGCTCGGGAGGCTGAGGCAGGAGAATGGTGTGAACCCAGGAGGCGGAGCTTGCAGTGAGCCAAGATCCGGCCACTGCACTCCAGCCTGGGTGACAGAGCGAGACTCTGTCTCAAAAAAAAAAAAAAAAAAAAAAAAAAAATGCCTCCTTAAAATGAAAAGATGGAAGAAAGCAAAACAAAACAAAAACAATTTCCTTTGTCCAGATCGTTGTCTTAATTTAAAAAGTTAAAGGCGGGTCACGGTGGCTCACACCTATAATCCCAGCATTTTGGGAGGCCGAGGGGGGTGCAGATCGCCTGAGGTCAGGAGTTCGAGACCAGCCTGACCAACATGGAGAAATGCCATCTCTACTAAAAATACAAAATTAGCCAGGCGTGGTGGTGCATGCCTGTAATCCCTGCTACTCGGGAGGCTGAGGCAGGAGAATCGCTTGAACCCGGGAGGTAGAGGTTGCGGTGAGCCGAGATCATGCCATTGCACTCCAGCCTGGGCAATAAGAGTGAAACTCCATCTCAAAAAAAAAAAAAAATTATAAGGCTGGGTGCCATGGCTCATACCTATAATCCCAGCACTTTGGGAGGCTGAGGCAGACAGATCTTTTGAGCCCTGAAGTTTGAGACCAGCCCGGGCAACAAAGTGAGACCTCATCTCTACAAATAGTTAAAAAAATATCTGGGCATGGTGGTGCATGCCTGTGGTCCCAGCTACTGCAGAGACTAAGGTGGGAGGATTGCTTGAGCCCAGGTGATCAAGGCTGCAGTGAGGCTTGATAGCACCACTGTACTCCAGCCTGGGTGACAGAGTGAGACCCCCATCTCAAAAAGTATATAAAAAATAAAAAGTTAATTGGAATCCTATTTTTGAAGCTAAAATGAAACTAGTTGTCTACCTATATCTAAAATGTAATTCAAGGTGATGGTATCTCTTTTGATATCTTTGCAGTCATTTAAATTACAGAGATATCCATGTAATGGCTTAAAGGTCAACTACATTAGGCATCACCTTGTTTTGGAAATATATTTTCAGATAGAGCTGAATAGCTTAACTCCACATACGTAATAGACATGCCCAGGAAGACATCATTTTATTCATTTATAGTGCTTTAATCCTGTCTTATAAAATATATGATACTTAGAATAGTAGCATATATGTTCCTGTGTTTAGATTCCTTGAGTGTTTATGAACTTTTTTTGTTTTTGTTGTTGTTGAGATGGAGTCTTACTCTGTCACCCGGGCTGGAGTGCAGTGGCGCAATCTTGGCTCACTGCAGCCTCTGCCCCCCAGATTCAAAGGATTCTCCTGCCTCAGCCTCGTGAGTAGCTGGGATTACAGGGTGCGCCACCATAACTACCTAATTTATATATTTTGATAGAGATGGGGTTTCACCACCTTGGCCAGGCTGGTCTTGAACTCCTGGCCTCAAGCGGTCTGTCCACCTTGGCCTCCCAAAGTGCTGGGATTGTAGGTGTGAGCCACTGTGCCCATCCTGTTCATGAACTTTTTAATGAATTGTATCTTATTTATTTTTATAACATATTTTTTGTGAATTTTAGTTTATCTGCTGATGCAAACAGTTACACCATTTTCATAGAGCTTTTACCTTTTTATCTTACCATTTTATTCATTTTTCAAATGATTTTTGCTATATTATTTCATTTATAAATAGAATGACTAGGGACGATGCTATGTTGCTAATTATGACTAATTTGAAGTTTGTCCCAGCTCACTTTGTTTTGCTTCCAGTCTCTTACCTGCTGCCAGCATAATCGAAATATTTGAATTCCATCACTATTCACAAAGCTATTCTTTTGGTTACATAGTCATCTTGTGAGGAAGTTTTTCCAGAATGGACACAGATGCATTGTACTCCTAACCTTTGTGTAAAACAATTTAGTTCGTTTGATTCTGCTTTTGTTTTTAAGAAAACCCATGTGGGGGTGGAACAATACTTCCAGGTCAGGAAACATTATCGGTTTCCACTGATGTTTTATACGTAGTCTGTTTTTATATGAAACTCTAAAGGCTCAAACTCTGTGATGCTATAAAGACATGGAAAATGATGCTTTCTTAGGGTTGGAGGAAGTGATGACTAGTGTTTTTTTTGCTGGTAGTATCTGATAATCCCCCCTCCCTTTAGCTATTCTAGGCCTGTTTAGTTCGGGCGTTGTCGGACTGAATTGCTAAAAATAACAAATAAGGGGGAGGTGGTTCTAAGGCCAGCCCTGGCTACTGTCTGTAATCTGTTTAATTTAGTTCCTGGGGAGAAAGGGCAAAAAGAACATGGTGCCATTCTCGTTGAATGGATTTTTTGTTTAAAGTGCTCATGAGAACATTGTTTGAGCTCTCCCTTTTCTCAAACCCCACAGGGCTCATGCACCCACATTCACTTAGTGTGGAGCCAGAGCCTGGGGGCTCAAAGAGCATGCTGGGATTCAGCGGTTGTGCTAGAGATTAACCAGACAATTGTGGTCTTCTGATCTTTTAATGTGGCTTTTGAGAATGGAAATGTGCATTTAGCTTGTAAGAGAGTGAGAGTGAGTGTGGTGGTTAGAAATGGGGGGAGTTAGTGTATGAATAAGAATATTTCTATTAACTACTCTTCCCTAACTCAGTGTTCAGAGAGTCAGGTGGTTTGATAAAATAACTGCATGTGTGACTCCAGTACACCTGCATTTAACTTTAACCCACACCGCCAGCATAAAGCTCTGCTTTGATTTGACTCTTGACCTCTCTGTGCCTTAACTTCTTCATAATAATAGAAACAGCTCTCTATAGAGATAGCAGTCTAGTACTTGCTTGTAAAGCTGTTGATGATCACTGAAGGAATGATTTAAATGCCTTTCCTATCCCCTGCTGTGTACAATTTTCTAGTGGTGGAATGTGTGAAAACTAGGAGCAAATTTTTAGGGGTGTGTGTGTGTGTGCGCGCGCGCGTGCGTGCGCGCTCCACATTCTGTGTTGACTCACCTGAGGGCTTATTGATTTTTGTATTCTGAAGTTTATTGATTTTCGTATTCTGAAATCTCATCCAAAACCCTTTCCTTTGCAGTTCTTATTTTGGGGAAGGAGGGGTGTCTAAACCTGATTACTTTAACACCAAAGGTATAAAAGGATTGTTTTTATTAGAGATCCTGGGGGTTTGTTGGGGCGAGATGCCATGCAAATGTCTTGGGAAAGCATATATCAGTGAAGATCGAGGTATTTACCCATAGCTTTGGGATCTGAGCAGTTAGACATTGCAGACTTTGAAATGCCTGCTTTTAGATATTTCTCAAGTCACAAACCTGTGTTACTCCCTAGTTTAATGATAGGCTGCTGCATTATCCAGGTGAGAGATGATGGTGGGTTGGACTAGGATGGTGACAGTGGAGGTGATCAGACTCTGGATGTATTTTAAGGTAGAACCAAGGTGACTGGGTATAGGAGTAAAAGAAGAGAGTTGAAAAAACTGAAGTTTTGGGCCTGTGATTAAGCCCCAAATGCTCCCCCTCTTCTTCCTCTTCCTTCCCCATATGTCACTCATTCTCCACGAGAGATCTGGAATGGGTTCATGGGAGAGCGGGCATTTCACCTGGGCTTTGAAGGTCAGCTAGAAGTTTGCTAGGTGGGGCTAGGGCAGAGGGGAGGGCATTTCAAATCAAGGAATAGTGTGGACAAAAGTCTGGAAGTGGAGTGGTGGTTGCAGTGGAGTAACCGTCCATGGGGAAATGAGTGAGTGGGAAGTGAGGCTGGAAAGAGCTAAGGGAAAGGAATTAAAGTGAATGAAATTAGCATTGCTTCTACTCACTTTTTCTAAGTACTGCTTGTTCTATGCAAGTAGCTGTTCTAAGTCCCAATGCTATTCATTCAGTGTGGTTTCCACTCAGCATTCCATGTGTCCTGGGCTCCACAGAGGGAACGTCCTGCTGCAGACATTCCCCAGGTTTATAGGAACAAATGTGCTACTGCTCATTCGTAGATCAATGTTTCCTAGTCAGTTCTCAAGTTTTGAAACTAAAATTTTTTTTTTCCCGAAACTAATTTTTAAAGCAAGCTGAAAGTTTGGTTTGGGCCTTTACCTTTGAGATTACTGTTAGACACCCAAGTAAAGATGTGGAACAGACAGTTGGATGTATGAATCTGGAACTCTGGACTAGTGAAATAAAATAGAGAATTGTCTACAAATTACCAGTTTATAGATGGCATTTCAAGTCATAGAACTAGCTTGGGTCAACTAAGGGAAAAATATAGCTGGAGAAGGGACAGGGTTTGTGGACTGAGCCCTGGGTCACTGCAGCAGGACCACAGAGGTGTGGACAGCATCCATTTTGAGTCCAAATAACCGAGTGAATACCCACATGGGCAACCCTCTGCTGATACGGGGCCAGGCTGAAGGGTTGCTGTCAACTCCCTTGGTGGTAAGGGGACTGCTTTTTCATGGGCTGTCCAAGCAGAGGCTGGCAGCAGAAGTGGTCAGTTCTGTTAGACCTCAGTTGCAAGTGCTTTGTGGTCTTCCTTACTAGCACTCCCCCTGGAGTTAGGCCTGACTGGCAGAGGGAAGCTGGTTTGTTTTCCCTGGGAGGGACTGCAGGAGGTAGAGACTGAGATCAAGTTAGGCTCAGAGCTGAGTGCTTTGCATATGGACAACACTGCAGGGAGGGGGTGCCTGAACATAGTCCTTTTAAAGTATAGCAGATAAAAAGTCTGCCATGGATCTGTGGAATCTTGAGTAAAATTTGAGGAAGGTGAGTACTAAGATGGGCAGAAGCAAAGATGCCTACGAGTTTTGAACTAGTTTTGAAGGTTAAAAGATCCCTAAGAGGATTTTATGTTAATACCTTTACTGTTCCCTATATATACTCAACATAGTGTGTACACACACATTGCTACCCTCTATAAAATGAATTTTAAATTTTATTTTATTTTTTTGGAGATGAGGTTTTGCTTTGTCATCCAGGCTGGAGTGCAGTGGCGTGGCGTGATCATAGCTCAGTGCAGCCTGGAACTCCTGGGCTCAGGTGTTCCTCCTACTTTAGTCTCCTCAGTAGCTGAGACTATAGGCGCAGGCTACCATGCTCAGATAATTAATTTTTTTTCTTTTTTTTGTAAAGACAGAGTCTCCCTATGTTGCCCAGGCTGGTCGCGAACTTGGCCTTGAGCAGTCCTCCCACTTCAGCCTCCGAAAGTGTTGGGATTACAGGCATGACCCACCACGCCTAGTCCCCTCTGTGAGATCCAAATATGTACTAAGAAAAGCTTCAACCTTTAGAATATTTTTTAAGTTCATCTTTAAGATTCTTAGCAAGTAAAAGATACAGCTTGTCTTTGCTCTGATATGCACAGCATAATGCCTTGGCATAGTAATTAAGAATACGAACTCTGGAATTAGATGAGTATGAATTTGAACTCTGACTGCTACTTAATATCATCTTGGATAAATGACATACTTAGTGTTTGGTATGGTTTGGATGTTTGTCTCCTCCAAATCTCATGTTGAAATGTGATCCCCAGTGTTGGAGGTGGGGCCTGGTGGGAGGTGATTGGATCATGAGGGCAGATCCCTCATGAATGGCATAGCACAATCCCCTTGGTGATGAGTGAGTTCTCAGTTCACTCAAAATCTGGTTGTTTAAATATCTAGGACCTCGCACTCCCTCTCTTTTGCCTCACTTTCACCATGTGACGTACTGGCTTGCCATCACCTTCTACCATGATTGTAAGCCTCCTGAGGCCCTCACCAGACACTGAGCAGATGTTGGTGCCATACCTGTACAGTCTGTGGAACCATGAGCCAATTAAACTTCTTTTCTTTATAAATTACCCAGTGTCAGGTATTCCTTTACAGTAATGCAAAAATGGACTGATACAGTGTTTTTAAGCCTAAATACGCTCGTCTGTAAAATGGCAAAAGCAAGTGTTAGGATGGAGGGAGACAATAAGTAACAAGACAATAAGTAATAAGTTATTTCTTGCCCAAGAGTGGAACCAATTGAAAGACAGACGGATATAAAAATTCCATCTTTTTATATATTTTACCTTTACTATTAATAAAGATTAGGTTGAAGAATGTGGCTTAGGTATGCAGCAGTCATGAGTTTTTAATATTGATCCAGATTTAGGCATACAGATAGATGAACTTACCCTACAAATCTCTGTAAGTGTAGGACAACCACACGTCTTTCTCTGCAGAGGCAGGCAGAGCCTGTCTGTTAAACTTAGAAGAGGCTTCTGCAAACAAGCAGCTTCTGGCAGAGCAGAAGGGGCCGAGCCCCTTTGTTTCTTCTTCCAAACAAGCCAGTCAGAAAAGCTACCAGTCTTCCCTGGACTAGATGGAGGAGGCTAGGACTAGAACTAATGAAAGCTGGAGGTGAGGATAAACACTTATCCCTTATGAAAGGTACCTGCCTTGTAACATAATACAGATCACTTAGTACTGTGCCTGACACAGTAAATACTTAATGCTGGATTTTATTATTTGCATCTGGTGGATGCTCAGCAGCTGTTTACTGATTGAGCATATTGCCACCAAGTGCTTATAAGATAAAAGGTGTTTTTTTCTTTTAATTTGGAAAATAATGTATGAAAGCGAATTTAACAAACACCTGTGCATTTATCGTTTAGCATTAACAAATGGTAGCATTTTGTAATATTTACCTTTTTGGCTTTTTTTTTACACAAATAATGCTAATGAAATTGAGGTCGTCTGTGTTCCCTCCCATACCGTCCCCAGTCTCATTACCACTCACCAGAAGCAACAGCTATCAAGAATTTGGTCTGTATCTTTTCATTCCATGTTAGATATGCATCCTGTATTCAATAAGTAACACCGTGTTGTTTATATCTTTCAGCAACTTGCTTTTTTCATTCCATATGAAGCACAAACATTGCCATTGGTAGGGCTGGTCGGTGGACTCACTGTCGAGTGCCAGCAGGTCAGTTCGATCTGCTGCTCTTATTTTCTAATAGCCATGGTTTCTGTGTGAAGCCATCTCATGAACTTTGTGGCCTCTGCCCGTGATTTAGAAATGGAGATCACATGTTCTTCATGGAGTCAGAACCAGAATCAGTCAGGGAAAGAGAGGGACATCAGAGTGGTAACCTGGGATTCCAGGTTCTAGACTCCAAACCCTCTAACATTCACTTTTACTCTGAAAGAAATGGGGATTCCTTATGCCATAGTTGGATACTCTGAGTAGCTAAGCATTCCAAAATTTGTGGTCCTTTTCTTATAATATGATAACCCCCTGAATACCAGCTCTGAGTGAAGAGATAAGTGGCTTCTAAGTGGCCTGGCATCTGGAAATTGAAGAAAGGGCAAAAGGAAAACCACCCTTTGAGTCATGTTTGCAAAGAGAAGTATGCCAAGGGCTCTTTTATTACTCCAGTGTCATTAAAAGTGTAATTGGTGTTATGTCAGCTATTAGATCAGAGCTATTAGCATATTAAATTCTCTCTGTTTACCCCAGTTCTATGGTAACTTAGTGGGTGTGGAGTTGGGGACAAGTGGCAGCTGGGCGCCTGTGACGTTTGGTCTGTAGAGTGATTTCATCATGATCTGAGCCCTGTATCACCCTGGATGGAGAAGTGTCACTGGGTGATGTGGACCTGACCTCTCAATACCCCTCAGAACACCCAGAGCTATGAGCAAAGATCCTGGGTTGCTTGTCTTACCTAGAAGTTTAACTTTGAAGGACAGCATTTTCTTAGGTGATATTGACAGGTGTAACTGTGAATTTCCTTTTCTCTTTCTTAGTGAAAAGACAGCCGAGGGTTTTGGAAAGCTTTACAAGTAGTCCTTTGATATTGGAGTGTATTTGCAGTTCTCCAATTCTGCCCTCTGCTGACCCAGACAGATCAGCCTAGGAGGTGCCTATGAGTCATGCAGCTGTGCTTGCCGTGGCTTTGAGCTCTTGCTTGTTTTCACTGTCTCCAGGTCCTTTTATGGGTTTCCGGTTGCCATATCTCTATTTTTTTAGTTGTATAAATATGTTACTCGATTGGAAAGTAGTGATGTGATCACATAAAAGTTTACTCTTGTTTATCTATTGGCTCTACCACAGTACCTTATTAACTCATTAAATGCTTAGTGCTTTTGCTTACAGCATTAAAGTTAATTTTTAACAATTATTATGGCAGTTTATTTTACCCCAACCAATTTGTGTGTGTAAATTTTTGGTGGAATACAGACTGATTTGCTGGTAAAAGCCATTACTTGCCATGCCTATTTTCAGACACAGAGATTTAATGTCCTGTCTTTTTTTTTTTAATGTCCTTTCTTTCTTTCTTTTTTTTTTTTTTTTTTTTTTTGAGATTCAGTCTTACTCTGTCATCCAGTCTGGAGTGCAGTGGTGTGATCTCGGCTCATTGCAACCTCCGCCTCCTGGGTTCAAGCGATTCACCTGCCTTAGCCTCCTGAGTAGCTGGGATTACATTCGTGCACCACCAGGCCCAGCTAATTTTTGTATTTTTAGTGGAGGTGGGATTTCACCATGTTGGCCAGGCTGGTCTCCAACTCCTGACCTCAAGTGATCTGCCTGCCTCGGCCTCCCAAAGTGCTGGAATTATAGGCATGAGCCACTGTTCCCGGCCAGTGTCCTGTCTTTTCCCCTTGTGGTGCAGCATTTTGAGAAGAAAAGGAGATATATATATATATATATATATGGTAAAATTCACATAACATAAAATTCACAATGTTATATAATCATCACCACTGTCTAACTCTAGAACATTTTTATTGCCCCCAAAAGAAACTTACCTAATTAAGCAGTGAGACTGCCCATTCCCTCAGTACCTGGCAACCATGAATCTGTTTTCTATCTGTCTCTGCAGATTTGCCTGTTTTGGATGTTTATAAATGGATCATCTAGTGTGTGGCTTTCTGTGTCTGGCTTCTTTCACCCTTAGCTTAATGTCTCAAGGTTCATTCATGTTATAGCATGTATCAGTACTTCTCTCGTTTTTATGTCTGAATACTATTCCATTATATGGATATACCACATTTTGTTTATCCATTTATCAGTTGATGGACATTTAGGTTGTTTCCACTTTTTGGCTGTTGTAAATAATGCTGCTATGAACATTTACAAGTTTTTGTTTGTATGTCAGAGTGGATTAGCTGGCTCATATGGTAATTTTATGTTTTAACTGAAGTAACTGCCAAGCTTTTCTGTAGCAGCTGCCCCATTTTACACCACCAGCAATATATGAGGGTTCTAGTTTCTCCACATCTTTGCCAACACTTGTTGTTTTCTCTCTTTTTTTTTAATTTTATTTTTTGTTTTTACATTTTTAGTAGAGACATAGGTCTCGCTGTGCTGCCCAGGCTGGTTTCAAACTCCTGAGCTCAAGTGATCCTCCCATGTTGGCCTTCCAAAGTGCTGGGATTACAGGTGTGCAACACTGCATCTGGCCGGTTTTTTTATTATAGCCATCCTAGTTGGTATAGTCTATCATTGTGATTTTTAAAATTTGCATTTTTGTAATGATAATAATGTTGAACAGCTTTTCATGTGCTTTTTGGCCAATGATATGTCTTCTTTGAGGAAATATCTGCACAAATCCTTTGCTCATTTTAAAATTGGGTTGTCTTTGTTGTTGTTGAGTTGAAAGAAAATAGGAATTCTGGAGTTGAAAGAAAATAGGAATTGCTTGGAGCAGAGAGCAGGATCAGGATTGACTTTAGGCTCTAGCCACACATACCTGCATGTTAATCTTAACGTCAATTACAACTCCACTTCCAAGAATGCAAGGTGTCACCCTTACTTCCTCTCTTAGCAGGCACACCCTTATTCACCTGCTCCTTTACCATGCCTACAGCCCAAACTCTACTGTAAACACTGATGATTTGATCCTCTTGCTCCTGTAAGACTGGGACAAACTAAAGACAAACTGAAATATTGGGACTTACCATTTTTTGTTGTTGTTTTTGCTCATTTGGAAGACTTGTAGAATTTTAACAGTTCCTCTAGTCCGTCTTATTGAAGAGCACTTGACTTTTTGATGTTGGTAAAACAGAAGAAAAGTAATGTATATTGGGAAACTGTAATCGTTTCCTTGGGCATAATTATATTGATGCTTTTACAACCCTTGTGTTGGACCTACACAAAACCCAATGTCTCATTGAAGATAGGAGTTAATATTTGTCCTGACACCGCATTACATGTTCTTGAGGCTCACCCGTAACAGTTAAAATGTCTACTAGTTTTCCTTCATGGAGTTAGGGTCAGGTCTCAACTTTTTAAAGTTTCAAGATATCCTACAGGCCACTTGATGTAGCGCTCCCCTTTCTAGCCCCCAACCATTTCTGACGTGTTGTCACTCTTCCTGTTTGAACATATCCAATGATTTTTAGTGACCTCATTCTTTTTCCTGAACTACTCTCCTTTTGGTTTCTATGATACACATTTCCCTCCTTTTTAGTATTATTTACTGGTTCCTCCTCTTCGTTCCAGTCTTAAAATGTTGAATTTCTTCAAGGCTGAGTCCTCTTATTGTATGTTCTTTACCTAGGAATTTCATCCGTTCTCACGACTTCAAGTACCACCTCTATGCAAAATTATATCCCTAGCCTAGATTTCTTCCATGAACTCCAGAGCCAATCTAGTTTTTCACATCTCATTTGGATGTCTCACAGGTACCTTAAACCCACTATGTCCAAAACAAAGCTCAGAATCTTCCTTTCCAAACCAGGTCCTCCTCCTGCATTTCTTCTCTCAGTGAAAGGCAGCACCCTTGAGCCAGTGTGCAAGCCCCAACTGGGCATCCTGGGAGTCATTCCTGACATCCTTCTCCCCAGCTTCTGACGTCTAATGAAGGTTATGATGAAGGGCATGGTGGAGTCCTCTTGTTGATTTTCCTCCTGAATATTTCAAAAATCTTCTGCTCTTCATCTCCATTGTCACCACTAAGATACTGTCATCTCTTTCCAAGACGATTGCAGTGGCCTCCTAACAGGTTTCCAACATTCACATGTGTATTCTCTAATCCAGTGCCTCCCAGGCTTTTTTTTACAGTACAGCTCTCAGAAAATTGTATTTGCACAATTCACTGGGGTAACCGGACAAAGGTGCTCAAAGCTGGAGGCAACTGCCCCAAAGGGGGTTTTGGCTGCCCTGGACGCACCCAGCCACTCCAGGGACTGAGAGATCAATATCTTGGGCACATCTGTTACCCATTCATGACTCATAGGACATTTTGTGGGAAGCTCTGTTCTCATTCATTCTCTGTGCTTCAGCTGAGATTGTTTTCAATAGAAATTTGACTTTTGCTAACCCAGTGGTGTTCCATTGCCTTCAAGATAAATTCCAAAACTTGAATATGGTTTAAGACCCCACATGATCCGACTCAGCCTCACCAGCCTCATCTCTGTATTCTCATCCTTTCTCTCTCTGTGCTTCAGTCTCCGTGGTTGACATTCAATTCTCCCAACTTGCCATGCTCCATTTATCTGGAATTATTCTCTCCCCACTCTCACCTCTCCTCTTGTTAATTCTTGCTCATCCTTCAGAGCTGAGTTCTCGAGTCCCTCTGTGAGTTCCTTGATTCCATCAGATGTTTCCTCCATCGAAGACCGTGCTTTCCCTCAGATCCCTTGTTACAGTGGTAGCTCAATGTCTGTGTGGCCTGCAACAGTATAATCTCCAGGGATCAGTGTGTACTTTGTTCGCTGCTCTACTGTTGGTGCTCTTTGGAGTGCTGAGTGCCCAATACGTGTTTGTTAGATGAATTATGTGCCAGTTCTTGGTGCTAGGGTTATAGCATTTATCAAATCAGACATGATGCCTACTCTGGAGCTTATGGTGAGATACAGACAATAAAGAAATAAACAAGAAACCATCATGTAGTAAGGGTGATGTTTTAGAGAGTTACTGGAGACCTCCTTTAGTGAATAATTGGGGAAGGGCTTTCTGAAAAAGTGAAATTTCAGCTAAGATGTGAATGAAAAGAAGCAGACAGCCACATAAAAGTACCTCAAGGAAAAACATTCCAGTTGGAGGTCACAGAGAAATATTACACAGAGAGATATTCCTGTCTTAAGACAGAAATAAGTCTGCTGGAGCTGTTTAAGCAAGTGAAAGGGGGGACAGAGTAGTAACGAAGTGGAGGGGTTGGCAGGAGGGATGCCATGTGGAGCCTGATTGCCTCAGTTAAAGAGTCTGGCTTGTTTTCTAAGTGTGAGGTGAAACCATTAGAGGCTTTTTTTTTTTTTTTTTTTTTTTTGAGATGGAGTTTTGCTCTTGTTGCCCAGGTTGGAGTGCAGTGGTGTGATCTCGGCTCACTGCAACCTCCACCTCCCAGGCTCAAGTGATTCTCCTGCCTCAGCCTCCTGAGTAGCTGGGATTACAGGCATGTGCCACCATGCCCAGCTAGTTTTTTTTATTTTTAGTAGACATGGAGTTTCATCACGTTGGCCAGGCTGGTCTCAAACTCCTGATCTCAGGTGATCCACCTGTCTCAACCTTCTAAAGTGCAGAGATTACAGGCGTGAGCCACCATGCCTGGCCCATTAGAGGCTTTTTGAGCAGAGGCTAACTTGATTCGGTATGAGAGTGTCCACGAGACACCTCCGGGTGACACTAGGAGAGTGTCCACGACACACCTCCTAGTCCAAGATGATGGAGGCTTGGACTAGGATAGGGGCAGTGGCTCTAGATAGAAGGAAGAGTAGAGATTGGGAATGTATTTGGAAGTAAGCTAATAAGATTTGCTGATGGATTGGATGGAAGGTGTGGGGTTTGAGGAAAAGAAAAAAATCAGGGATGTGCCGTGTAGGGTCATTCTTGAAAAACAGCTCTCTTTTTTTTTTTTTTGTGGCCTTTTTGTTTTTTACGTTGAGCAGTTGGGTCGAGTGCCATTCACTGAGATGGGGAAGTCAGGGAGGGGTGGGGGTGACTGTAAATCACTTGTGTTTGTTTTAAACAGGTTAAAGTCTGAGTTTGACATCCAAGAGGATATGTTTTATAAATAATTGGATATGTTAAATCTGGTATTAAGGGGAGATAGCATTGGAGATACAGATTTGGAGTCATATAATGTTTAAAGCTATGAGATGAGAGTATTGGGTTTTTTTTGTTGTTGTTGTTTTTTGAGATGGAGTCTTGCTGTGTCACCCACGCTGGAATACAGTGGCTTGATCTCAGCTCACTGCAACATCAGCCTCCTGGGTTCAAGCAATTCTCATGCCTCTGCCTCCCGAGTAGCTGGGACTACAGGCATGTGCCACCACACCTGGCTAATTTTTGTATTTTTAGTAGAGACGGGGTTTCTCCATGTTGGCCATGCTGGTCTCGAACTCCTGACCTCAGGTGATTCACCCGCCTCAGCCTCCCACAGTGTTGGGATTACAGGCGTGAGCCACCGCACCTGGCTGAAATGAGAGTTTCTAAGAGGTAGTGCAGATGGGTAGAAGAGGAGGAGTTCCAGGACAGCTTCCTGTGAAATGCAGCGTTCGGAAGCTGAGCAGAGGAGGGGTAGTCAGCAAAGGAGAACTTAGAAAGAGTAGCCAGTTATGTCGGAGGAGAATAGAAGTGTGGTGTCATGAAAGCTAGAGGGAGAAAGTGTTCCAAGAAGTGTGTTGAACACTGTTGAGAGGTTGAGTAAGATGACAGAGAAGCACCCATAGAGATCACTGGACTTGAATCATAGCCAGTTCATTAGAGGAGGCAGAAGTGTGCTTGGAGAGGTCTGAGGAGCAGATAGGAGGGAAGGCAGGGGAGGCAGCTGCCTCAAAAAACTGATTCAAGAAGTTTTGTAGAAAAGAGGCAGTACCTACAGAGGACTGAGAGGTAAAGAAAGGGTTTTTAATGATTTGCCTCACCAAGAAGGATCTTGCAGAGAAAGAAATAGAAGATTAAGAAGAAAGGAAGGTTAACAGTAAGAGTGAAGTTTCTGAGAAGGTATGTGGGGATGAAATCATTGTCTAAGTGGAAGGGTTGTGTGTTTTTGTTTTGTTTTGAGACAGGGCCTTGCTCTGTCATCTAGGCTCGAGTGCAGTGGCGTGATCACGGCTCACTGCAGTCTCATCCTCCTGGACTCAGGTGATCCTCCTGCCTTAGCCTTCTGAGTAGCTAGGGCTACAGACATGCACCACCATGCCCAGCTGATTTTTTTTTATTTTTGTAGAGATGGGTCTTGCTATATAGATAGGGTCTTGCCAATAGGTGGGTGATATTCTTGGCCAGGGTTCCGTAAATTACAGCCCAAGGGCCAGCTGGTCTCAAACTCCTTCCCTCAAGTGATCCTCCCACCTCAGCCTTACAAAGTGCAGGGTTGTATTTTGATTCCTTTAAAAACGCAGTACAGGCATGCTATCAATTTTAACAGAGAAAGAAGAGACTATACATACAGGTGTAGGTCGATTAGTAGATTTGGTAGCAGGAAGATAGAGTTCTCCTCAGATTTATTTTCTCAGCTGAGGAGAGGAGGGAGCATAGGAGATTTGAGGAGCCAAGACAAAGCATGAAATAGTTATTTTGGAGAGCAGACAATGAACATATAAAGGAAGTTTAATAGAATTTTCATAGTGCCCATTTGGGATTCATGGCCCTGAATTTAAAGTGAGACCATTTAGCACAATTTACCATTTTCCTCCAGGAACATTCAGCCACTCAGGTGAGGCATGGAGTGGGTAGATGGTTGAATTTAATCTGGGTTGGCATTTTCCCAGGTAAGTGCAAGAGAGGGAGAGAGGGACATAGGTGAAAGGGTATTTATAAGGAGAATAAATATAAATGATGGACTATGTAAGCAAAGCTGGGTAGGAAGGGAAAAGCCCATGGAAGCATAATGGATAACGAACAACTTGTTGCATGACAAGGTTGAAGAAATGCTGGAGCGAGAGTATCAGAAGTGATCTGGAAGAATATGAGGTAGTGGTGGTGAAATGGACACTTCAGAGGTTGACAAGACCTAGGGCATGACCATGGACTGGGTGACTGAGGTGGGGTAACCATAAATTTGTAAAGAGAGGAGCCTGTGCTATTGGGTGAGTCATCTACATTCTTTTGAAGTCACCTTGAATGGTACTGCAGTGGTGGAGAGGGAGACAGGGAGCCACTGATGATGAGGGATAGTGCCCAGGATACTGGAAGATTGCAGCAACAAGGAGGGGGCAGTCCGGTGGTTAAGCATGATGCCGTGAGCTTCAAGGACCAGGGTTTGTGAAGGATGAAGGAGGGGAAATGATTTGGCAGTGAGCTGAATGAATGGATGGAAGGATGGACAGATGGAAATGCAGGCTTTTATTAGGCAGCTTTCAGTGAAAGTTAAAAATCTCTAATTGCTGGACTCAGTCCTACCCTTTAAAGCTCCATCTTTTTAAGGAACAGACACTGGCAAACCACCGCCTGCCCCGTCCAGTTCACTGCCTGTTTCTGTGCTTTCGAAACATAGCTGTGCCCATTCATCTGCACCACACCCATTTGTTTACACATTGTCTGACTGCTTTTGTGCTACAATGGCAGAGCTGAGTAGTTGTAACAGAGATAACCCCACAGTGAAAGCCTAAAATATTTATTATCTGGCCCTTTATAGAAAAAGTTTGCTGACTCCTGATTTAGAACAAAAAGTTTGAGTCTCAAACTTCAGTGTGCGTCACAGCTGCCTGGGAGGGCTTGTGAAAACACAGATTGCCAGACTCCATCCCCAGGGTTTCTGGTTCAGTGGGTCTGGGTTGGGGCATAAGAATATGCACCTCTAATAAGTTCGCAGGTGATCCCGACGCTGCTGGGAGAGGACTGCACTTGGAGAGCCATTGCTTTCGATAGTTAAGGTAGTGATAGATTCCTTCTTCCCTTAATCTTCTCTGAACCACCTACTTCAACTGCCCATCGCTTGACCCCATTGCTTGACCCCATCGCTTGACATGATTTGCTGGCTTGTCGTCATCCCTTTTACACCTGGTGCCTGCAGATGGTAGTGATTCTTTGGCTGAGGCTTGATCAGCACCATATGCACTGGGACAGTTGCTGCTCCTGGCTCTGTGCTTCACTCTGAGCTTTGTATCTGGTCTTTCCCAGGTTATCCGGTAGGCTGGGCTTTCTCTGGGACTCACATGAAGCTGATGTGTTAGGGAGGGCAGCAGTAGGTAGAACTCACCTAAACCTCAGGGGGACCGAGCGGCTAAACACTGTTGTTTGAAGAAGAATTTTTTCCCCTCGTGTGTATCTGCTGTAAAGTGCTTGAGTGGGTAGGGGTTCGTCTTGGCAGACTGAATTGGGGGTGCTAGCCAGCATGTGATCATAGGTGGGGTTTGGGAGTCTGACCCCATATGGTAGCAGTGTCAGTCTGTCGGCAGGTAAAAGCACACCTGGGAGGAAAACACGTCAGCGCTTAGCTGAAGTACGTCTTTTTTCCCTGTCCTTCAGCAGAAAGATCTCTGAAGGGGTTTTTCTTTTCTTTTTTCTTTTCTTTTCATTCCCTCTTTCTGTCTCTCAGCTTTCTTTCTTTTCTTCCTTTCCTTTCCTTTCATTTCCTTTCCTTTCCCTTTTTCTTTTCTTTTCTTTTCTTTCTTTGTTTTTCTGAAGGATATTTCTAAAGTAGTGTCTAGAAGATGCAGGGACAGTAACTCTTTCCGAGATTTCTCTTTGTTCTCCTGCTCCATGCCTAAGATTGCTTTATCTTTCTTTGATTTGTCTCCCAGCGGTGTAGCTCAGTGGTTACCATATCACCTAGCTGTGTCCTCTGGTGAAATGGATGCACCCAGATGAGTTTACAAGTGGGCGTGTCCATGGACTGCTTAGACCTGTCTCTCAGGTGTCGGATTTTGCCTGCCTCTGTTGGCGCTCCTCACCCATCCAGGCTGGTGGCTCAGGGCACATGTGCCCTCAGGGCTCTGCCCCGCCCCTACCTGCTCCAGCTGTGCCCAAGCTGTCCCTTTTTCCATCCTGACTTCTCTGATTGTGTCCTCTCATTGCCTTTTTTCTGTTTTTGTCTTGT
Source organism: Macaca nemestrina (assembly GCF_043159975.1). Lineage (NCBI taxonomy): Eukaryota > Metazoa > Chordata > Mammalia > Primates > Cercopithecidae > Macaca > Macaca nemestrina. Next base: position 40,190,908 of record NC_092130.1, read on the forward strand.
TTCCCTGCCTTCCCTTGTCCCCCATCAAGACATTCCTCTTCAGCCCTCAGTGAGTTCTTGGCCTCTTGCCAAACATACCATATTGTGGGCAGCTGGTACCCTCTGACCATTTTACAGATCTGCTAATGAGCGAACACGTGAATTAGTGAGGCTTTGGGTTTTTAATTTGGAAGTCATGGTAGAGACAGCAAAAAGATGGCCATTGCCTTCCGTTTTTTTGATTAATAGTAGAGCTTGAAGTCGGCGGTGGTCTCCAGGAGCTGGAAGCTGCGAATTTTACTTAAGGAAGAAGTATGTGACCAAGGCAGGTCACACTCAGGGTCAGAAACCGTGACTCCCAGCAGAGGGTCTCTGAGGACTCAGCTCTCACGGAAGATCAGGAGCAGAAGGGAACCTAAGTCAGCCTTGTCTATTGCCTCCAAAGCCTGGATTGGAGGGCAGGAGATAAGCCAGCAGGGCTATTTTTATTGAGACAAAAGTACATATCCATACACATCCATGGTATATCTCCCCTCTCTCTGAGCTCCATTTTTTTTTTTTTTTTTTTTTTTTTGAGACGGAGTCTCGCTCTGTCGCCCAGGCTGGAGTGCAGTGGCGCAATCTTGGCTCACTGCAAGCTCCACCTCCCGGGTTCACGCCATTCTCCTGCCTCAGCCTCCTGAGTAGCTGGGACTACAGGCGCCCGCCCCTGCGCCCGGCTAATTTTTTCTATTTTTAGTAGAGACGGGGTTTCACCGTGGTCTCGATCTCCTGACCTTGTGATCCGCCCACCTCGGCCTCCCAAAGTGCTGGGATTACAGGTGTGAGCCACCACGCCCGGCCTCTGAGCTCCATTTTAACCTGTTTTGTTTGTTTAGTCTTTAAGGCAAGAGTTCATTTGAAGAAAGTGTCGTGTGGCTAAAGTAAAAATGGGAGTGGGGTGGGGGTGGAGGATCGCCCTGGTATTGCCCAAATCCTCATCTTACAAATGGGAAAATAGAGGAACAGAGAGGAGAAAACCCTTTTCTATACCCCAAGGCAGGACAAACAGGAAAGAAAGAAAAAAATAATAATAATAATTTAGAGAAGGAGAGCTGGAGACAAAGTTCCTAAGAAAAGAAAAAAGTCTATAGTGATAGCGTCACAAGATGCATTACCTCAGGAGTCTATTTGAGAGATTGTGTCATGTCAGAAAAGTTCTAGGGACTGGAGCCTCTTTCCTTGGTAAGAGGATGAGAATGAAACACCAGCCCCTCAGTCTGACTCCTGGAAAAAAGAACCTCAGGCCGATGAGCAATAACTCCAACAATGTCATTTCCCTGGCCGTGCTGAGCCCCACAGGAAATCTCAGAGTTTGTCATCACGACAAGGGCCCACAAGAATGTCGCTGCACCCAGAGCTTTGTGGTTTGATGCCACTAGAGACTTTACTGGTGAAAGCATTCTGAGGGAAGTTGCTCGGCAAGACAGAAGGATGCTGCAGTGAGGACAGCAGATGCCCTCCCAGGACTGCTGGTAGTAAGTGTGGTTTTCAAATGTCGCTCCTAGCAGCCCTGAGGCTGACATCAGATAGAGCAGTTCCTCAAGGATTTCAGAGTCCAGGACATGGGAAATTGGGGTGGTTTGTTTTTTAGTTTTGCAAGTTGACCTGATAAAGCATAAAGGCCTGTTAGGGCCTGTTCTGTTTGTGGAAGCAAGGCCAGATCCAAAGCCCTCATTGGGATCTGTGACATTTGAATTTTATTATTTATTTATTTTATTATAAATTAATAATTTGTAATTGTATAAATTTATGGGGTAAAAGTATTATGATTTATAAATATAATGTGGGCTGGGTGCAGTATTTCACACCTGTAATCCCAGCACTTTGGGAGGCTGAGGCAGACGAATCATTTGAGGCCAGGAGTTCAAGACCAGCCTGGCCAACGTGGTGAAACCCCGTCTCTACTAAAGATACAAAAATTAGCTGGGCGTGTGGTGCTCACCTGTAATCCTAAGCTACTTGGGAGGCTTAGATGGGAGAATTGCTTAAACCCAGGAGGTGGAGTTTGCAGTGAGCCTAGACTGTGCCATTGCACTCTACTTTGGGCAACAGAGCAAGACCCTGTTTCAGAAAAATAAATAAAAATAAATATAATGTAGAATAATTAAATCAAGCTAGTTAACATATTCATTACCTCAAATACTTGACATTGTTTGTAGTGATAGGTTGGAGTTTTAAATCTGTGTATATCCAGGGGCAGGGGTGATAGGGCAATGCCGAAAGCCAAAAACCACCTTGAAGGAAAATGGTCAGTTTCTGCCTTTGCTTCCTCTGGTGGGTGTTTCTTGATTATTCAGGTTGGAAGGGAAAACCGAAAAGTGTGTGTACATCAGTAAGGCTTCATTTCCCACACTAAAGCACTTTATTCAACAAGCATCGAGTTCCTTTTATGTACCAGCCATTCTTCTAGACAGCAGGACTGTATCAGGTGACAGAACGAAGTCCTGCCCTTGTGGACTTTTCCTTCTCATAGGGAAGCCAGACAGTTTCTGCTTCCTGTGGTGGAAAGAGATCTGGAGAAGAGTCAAAGTGAGGAGAATAGGGAGTATTGGGCAGCATGTACTCAAGAAGGCCTCGCATATAAGGTGACATTTGAGAAAGGCCTGAAGGAAGTGAGGGGATGAGTAATGTGAATATCTGGTGAAGAGAACTTCTACATGGAGAGCATAGCAAAGGGCAAAGGCCAGGCAGGAACATACCTGGTGGATTGGAGGAGCAGCACGGGAAGCCCGTGTGGCTGGAGCTGAAAGAGTGACGGGGAAGAGTTGTTGGAGATGAGGTCGGAGACTTAGCACGGCTTCTTGGAAGCTGAAAAGTACTATGGTGTGAGGAGTTGTTTCTCCCTAAAGTCTTTGTTGAAATCCTAACTCCTGAGGTGATGGTGTTAGGAGGTGTGGCCATTTGGGAGGTGAGGAGGTCATGAGGGCACAGCCCTTTAAATGGGGTTTGTACCCGTACCCAAGGGCACAGCACCACACTGGAAATGAAGGATGCCCCTGCTGTGTTGTGCATAGGGTTTGTTTGTGCCCTGGCAGGTCTCTTATTGAAATTTGGTACCCCCAGACCTCCCTGCAAAAAATTTGATCCCCAGTGTTGAAGGTGGGGCCTGGTGGGAGATGTTTGGATTGTGGGGGCGGGTTTCTTGTGTATGGCTTGGTGCCATTCTCATGGGAGTGAGTGAGTTCTTATGCTTAGTTTCTTCAGTGACTGGCTGTTGAAAAGAGCCTGGCACCTCCTCTCTCTCGTTTCCTCTCTGGCCACATGATTTCTGCACAGGCGGCTCCCCTTCGCCTTCCACCACGAGTGCAAGCAGCCAGAAACCCTCCCCAGAAGCAGATGCTGCACCATGCTTGTATAGCCCGCAGAACTGTGGGCCAAATAAACCTCTTTTCTTCATAAATTACCCAGCCTCAGGTATTCTTTTAGAGCAACACAAACAGACTAAGACACCCCTGGAGACAGAGGCCTCCCAAGGTTCTTCTGTACTCACAGGACCAATCCTGCCATGCCTCTGACCACACTGAATTGCAGAGGCCTGGGTAACTGCCCTTAAAACTTTATAAGCTAGGGTCATACTTATCCCCAAATAATTATGGTAGAACTGACGTGTGGGGGCATCCCTCATTTCAGGTATTGTGTTGGTTTTCTACTTGCCACGAATTGGTGGCTTCAAACAACAGAAATGTATTCGCTCACAGTCCTGAAGGCCAGGAGCCCAACAAATGCGAGGGGCTGCAGGGCACGCTTCCTCTGAAGGGTCGAGGGGAGAGTCCGCCCTCACGTCTTCCAGCTTCTGGTGGCTGCCCACAGTGCCTGGCATTCCTTTGCTGGTAGTTGCGTTACCCCGTCCCCACCTCGGTCAGCACAGGGTTCTCCCTCTGCGTGTGTCCCTGTCTTCATAGCGCCTTGTTTGGACGCTAATGACTGGATTCAGGGCCCACCCTAATGTAATATGATCTCATCTTAATTTAGTTACATCTGCAAAGATCGTCTTTCCAAATTACCAGAGATTAGAACTTCAGCATCTCTTTTTGTCAAATTCAGTTCAACCCACAACAGGTGCCTTGTTCTGGGTTTGACTATAATGAGAGTCTTTCTGGGCTTAAATATGCTTGGGGACTGAGACAGGAATTATTGAAATACAGTTAGAAAGGTCCACTATGTTAGGGATATATATTTTTTTAAAGACATGTCTATTACATTTATTTAAACTAATTAAAAATTTAAAGATGAAGGCAGCACCGCGGCACATGCCTCTAAGGCAAGAGGATTGCTTGAGCCCAGGAGTTTGAGGCCAGCCTGGGCAACATGACCCCATCTCTAGAAACAAAGCAAAAATATAGATAGATACGTTAATTTGCATCATTGTTTGGAAACTTGAAGACTTTAGGATATGCAGTGGTAAAATTCATGAAAGTGTTAGAAGACAGAAATTTTACAGAAGAAGGAATTTTTAAAGCTGAGAGGTACAGCCTGAGTTTGGCTGGGGAGCCTGGGTGGGAGGGCAGAAGAGCTCTTGCTTATGTTCCAAGTGTATGGTTTTCAGCAAGTTGGCAGAGACTGAATGCAACAGACCAGAGTCCCTGGGCCCTGGCTGACTTTTGTAGGGGGAGAAGCAGGCTTATTCCACTTACCTTTCCCCGCATTCACATAGGGTCCACAGGGTGCCCAGGTGGTGTATGGCACTGAGCTGTTGCTCCCCTCTGTGTGACACCCAGTGAACATACATTCTTTAGTGTGTGTCAGGGCTTACTAGTATTTGCCTTTTTTTCAGCCATAGTTAAAGTCTAAGAGTTGTTTATTGGCGTGGCACGGTGGCTCACGCCTGTAATCCCAACACTTTGGGAGGCCGAGGCAGGCAGATCACGAGGTCAGGAGTTTGAGACCAGGTTGGCTAACATAGTGAAACCCCATCTCTACTAAAAATACAAAAAATTAGCTGCCGTGGTGGTGTGTGCCTGTAATCCCAGCTACTTGGGAGGCTGAGGCAGGAGAATCGTGTGAACCTGGGAGGCGGAGGTTGCAGTGAGCCGAGATGGCGCCATTGCACTCCAGCCTGGGCAACAGTGTGAGATTCTGTCTCAAAAAGAGTTGTTTATCAAAGGAAGTTTAAGTTCCCACTCTGATATCACAGTGATAGGACTGTATTTGGCTTAGCAGTGTAATTAAAATTCCTTAGCAACCGTATACATTTGCAGGCATTGAATTGAATTGTTATCACGGTCACCATGAGTTGGAGTTTTGTTCTTGTTGCCCAGGCTGGAGTGCGATGGTACGGTCTTGGCTCACTGCAGTCTCTGCCTCCTGGGTTCAAGTGATTTTCCTGCCTCAGCCCCCGAGTAACTGGGATTACGGGTGCCCACCACCACACCTGTCTAATGTTTTGTAGAGACAGGGTTTTGCCATGTTGGCCAAACTGGTCTCAAACTCCTGGCCTCAGGTGATCTGCCTGCCTTGGCCTCCCAAAGTGCTGAGATTATAGGCGTGAGCCACTGTGTCTGGTCACCATGAGTTTTTATGGAGCTCCTGTTGTGTCGCAAGGAATTGTGTGCAACTTAGACAGATGGGAGATAAGTAAAGAGGGTTCTTTCTAGCCTTAAGGAAATTTGAAGCAAGGAGAGGACAGACAGGAATCAGAGGTTCACGGAAGAACTGATAAAGATTTGTGTATGCCACATTTGGCTTCTGTAGGAAGAAGCCTCTGTATGTATCATTTAGTAAATAGCTAGGCGCGGTGACTCACGCCTGTAATGCCAGCACTTTGGGAGACTGAGGAGGGAGGATCGCTTGGGTCCAGGAGTTTGAGATCAGCCTGGGCAATACAAAAATAAAAAATTTAAGTTTCTCATTTCTACCCAAAAAAAAAAAAAAAAAAAAGCCAGGCGTGGTGGTGCACACCTACAGTCCCAGTGTACCTAGAGTCCCAGCTACTTGGGCTGAGGTGGGAGGTAGAGGCTACAGTGAGTCGTGATCACACCATTGCACTCTGAGCTGAGACCTTGTCTCAAAAATAAATAAAACATACAAACAAACAACTAACTAATTGGACGGAGAGCTCACCTGTCCTCTGCCATAACCTATCCATGCTTCCCTGAGTCCTGTGGGCACTTTAGTGGGTGGAACAGAATCAACAGGTGCTTGGGTGAAGGGGGTTGAGGTGAGAGAAGGGCCTGGGCTGCCCGGTGACTGCATTACTGGTTCCAGTGTGGCTCAGTCACATGTGCCCTGGGAGGTGATAATTTTGAGTATTCCTTTAGGACATGAATAATACTCCTCAAAAAGGGAGGCTTCATTTCATGTCTGTTAACTGGGAATACAGCCACAACTATGTCCTCAGGGCAAGGACCAGTGGTAAAACCACCATACTTCTGGGGTGAGCACAGGGCAAATAATGTACAGACATCATTTCCTTTGACTAATCTTTGTAATCCTGGCTCCTGAAAATAGTGAAAGTTCTTTGTCTAAGCCATGATTTTTAATTTAGGACCCAGATGGGGTAGAAGGTAAGCCTCCAAAAGGTCTGCTTACCTCAGTGTGTCAGTGTCCTGGATTCCTGGCAGGCAGCAGTCTCATTAGAAAAGCAGATTGCCTCCTGACTCACCCCCGCAGTGCAATGCGAGACAGCCCCACAGCCCTCACAGCAGCCCATATTCCTGCTGGACAGGGCAGAGCATGCACCGTCCATTTTATAGCTGCAGTGGCTACAGACGCCTGGCCCAGGCCATGGAAAACCTTGAGAGGAGATAGTCTGTTACGGACAGGAGCTTTGTCCTGGAATTTCCTGGTCTTTGTCTGTCTGGGATAACTTCGTGTACCGAGATGCCTGTTTTTAGAGTCTGCTTCCTTCTAGGGGAAGAGTGCTACTGCCTATCTTCCACAGAGCGCTTTTGCTTCCTGTACCAAAGCCATCTTCTCCCTGTTGCCTGCCCATGATCACCCATGGTTCGGAGGTGGGGAGAGCACTGTGGGCAGGTGTGTGTACCTGGCTCACAGTATGCTCCTGGAAGTCACCCGTCACAAAGGAAAAGCCATAACCATTGGACATCAAAGCTGCGTCTTCCAGCCCGGCCCATTCAGTCTGGTCCTAACCTTTGTCTCTCATATTGCAGCAGAAAAAGTCCTACCTGGAGCGGAGCGTTAAGGAAGCTGAGGACAACATCCGGGAGATGCTGATGGCACGAAGGGCCCAGTAGGGAGCCTCTCTGGGAAGCTCTTCCTCCTGCCCCTCCCATTCCTGGTGGGGGCAGAGGAGTCTCTGCAGGGAAACTTCAGCTTCTCTTCTGCCCCGATGGACACTTTATCTGGATGACCTAGCAACGTCACATTTTCTGCGTCACCCTGAGCCCCATTTGCTTCCAAGCCCTGGAGTTTTTACCCTGGCTTTGCCTGCCACCTCTGCCCAGGACACTCTTCCCTCTCGGGGTGTGTGATGAACTCCCAGGAGAGGGAAGATGGGAGCCAGGGCAAGATAGGAAGCTCTGCCTGGGCTTTCCACTAGGCATGCCAGCCAGACCAATAAAAAGCGTCCGTCCCACTCTGCTAAGCCTGCTTTTCTTCAGCAGAGGGATGGAACAGAGGGTGAGAGAGGCAGTGGCCATCTCCACCTTAGCTCCTGCTCCCTCTGCATCGGAGCCCTTCCTTTCTTGGGGGATGGGCTCTTGCCCTCTTCTCTTTTCCCTTCCTGTACCTTTGACTAACCCCTCAGCTTCCAGGCCTGCATGTAGTAGTCAGAAGAGGAAGAAAGAACAGACGTTCACAACTGAATCTCAGTAAACAGAATAGCAGTCCCTGGATGGCAGTCTGCCTAAAGATTCCTTTCCCTGCCTTCTCCCATACATTCCAAAAGGAAGTTCAACAGTCAGCAGCACCTCCAAGACTGTCTCCTTTTGGCCAATATCATAAGATGGACGCCGTAATCCTGAGGCCTCCTAGAGGCTGAGGGGCAATGGTGTGCTCTAGCTGGCTCATCCCAGCCCAGATGGGCCAGTTATTCAATTTTGAAGAATTTTGTTGCAAGCCAGTTGTTAAACACAGCCATTATAATTATGTAAATTGCAAATTATGTTAAAAACAAGGACAATAAATATTCAAAATGCATCCCTAATTATATTACTACATTTGACCACGACCTGTGCTCTATCTGTGCACTGGCTGTGATCTGTGAGGTTGGCTCTGTTGGCCCAGCTCCAATGAGTGTGATCTGTGAGGTTGGCCCAGCTCCAGTCAGTGACATCACATTGGTAACTTGAAATCAGCCATGGCATGGTGGGAACATGTACACCACAGAAATAAGACATAGGACATGCTACAAAACATGGCTGGGTTTTTTTTCTTTTTTCTTAAAGAGAGCACTGGTAAACATCAGCACATCCACTGCTTCGGAGGGAAGGCAGAGTCAACAGGGAGCTGTCAGCTGCAGCTGGCTGGGCCAGGGCGGGCCAGCTGATGGAGGAAAATCGGACTTGCTGCTGTGGCAGCCCGGCGCCACCCTGTGGCCAAAGATGAGATGAGTGGCACGGCTGACTAATTGGGGAGAGGGGTGGGAGGGGACAGCCAGAAGGGAAAAACCTTGGCCGGCTGGGTGCGGTGGCTCACGCCTGTAATCCCAGCACTTTGGTAGGCCGAGGCGGGCAGATCAACTGAGGTTGGGAGTTCCCAACCAGTTTGACCAACATGGAGAAACCCTGTCTCTACTAAAAATACAAAATTAGCTGGGCCTGGTGGTGCATGCCTGTAATCCTAGCTACTCAGGAGACTGAGGCAGGAGAATCGCTTGAACCCAGGAGGGGAGGTTGTGGGGAGCCGAGATCACGCCATTGCACACCAGCCTGGGCAACAAGAGCAAAACTCCACCTTAAAAAAAAAATAGGAAAACCTCAAACCTCTTGTCTGGCCCCATGTAACTGTAGGTTCCTGGGTTTCCAGAGAACAGGCCTGGAAGCTACTCCAGGGGCAGCCGCTGGTTACCAAAAGGCCCTTTCCTAGGGTCTGGGTAAAGGTAGGTGCAAGTTGTGGTTGCAAACATTTCCTCTCTCAGCCTATCTCTGAGTGGGACTAGGGGGAGAGTAGCTTGGCTAAGAGCCTATGACCCAGCTGGAGGACACCTGGCCTCAGAACTGGCCTTCCTTGTAGCACCCACACTGTTTGCATCACCACCAGAATAAAAAGGTAGATTGGCTGCTGGTCATATATTGGATGGTGGCCACCAGCTGAGATAACCACATTTTATAAGCCTTAGCGAGCAGATGAGTAGTTAGATATGGTAACAGAGTCCAGGTAGCTTAGCTTAGACCTGGAATCATTTAGAAAGACAGTTGAGCTTTGGACAAATTTATTGAAACATACAGGCTGTTAGCAGAGAAATCATTCCATGGTGTGTTACATTTGGCCACTACCTTGAATGTATAATTTAAAAATTATAAATATTTTTCACAACTAAGCCTTTGGCCAAAAAAATCATTTAGCACATCTTTAAAGATCAATAAGAAATGGATTTTGGACATTAAAAAGATCAAGTCACTGAATTAAACAGTAGCAACCCCCACTAATCTAGAATCCCATAGTGCTGAAGGTAGAGGTGTCTGTGCAAAGCTAGTCACTTGTTACGGCAATCAGAAGAGACGGGGGCAGGCACACCTATCAGAGGTGGCGGCAGAGCTGGCATGACAGGACGGCTGGGCTGGTCAGGTGAGCATGTCCCAGAGACAGCAGCAACAGAGAGCAGTCCAGCAGGCTGTGAGGCAGGTGGATGGTCCCAGCTCATCTCTTCTTTGGTCTTCTACCACATACACTGGAGGGAGACAAGGGAAGGGGGTGAGAATGGACCGGTGCAAACCCCAGGCCCTGCAAAGTTAGCCTCCCAGGACCACAGGAAGGCTACAGCAGGGGGAAGCTATTGAGCAGACTGGCGAAACCGTGCTCCTGCCATTGCTGCTGATGAATGGAAGGAGGGTGGCTCAGCTCAGCTGCTTTCTCCCTCCTGCCATTCCAGACCCAGGACGCCCTCACCCTCACAGGGACAAGTACTAGAGAACTTGCAGAATGGCCGCATGCCAAGGCAACCCGAGTTGGCCAACCCTACTTTGTAAACCAGGTAGCATGTCGTCCCCCCGCAGGGGAACTGGGGGTCATTTCTTGAGATACAGCTGACCCATCACCCAAGAGTAACAGAGGAAAGGGAATTAAAATCTTTTAAAAGGGGGCTTTAAACACTCGAAGAATTATAAAGGGAATTAAAATCTCCTTTTAAAAGGGCTTTAAACACTCAAAGAATTACCAAGAGCCCTGGTTTTTCATTCCTGGGCAATATACAATTTCAGAATGTGCCCCCAACCTCTATACCTTGACATAAACGATGAAAGAAGGCAGGGGTGAAAACCTGGCTGAGTGGGTGGGTGGCTGGAGCCTGTGTGGTGTTCCTGAGCCTAACATGCTCACTTTTCCTCCAAGTGAAGTTGGAAACTTGAGCCCTGTCTTGGCTAAGTGGTCTATCAAGAGATCTGAGTGCTAAACAAATCCATAGGTCAAGAAGGACCCCAACTACCCACTACTTGTCAGCTGATTTGCGGCATTAGCTTCTCTTCCCGTAAGAACATATTTTAAATGGCTGCTAGTCCATCTCTGGCCACTTAAAATCTCAAAACCACCACTGTCATCAAATTCATAAGCAGTAAGCATTTCACTTTTCCAAAGTTCAGGAATGCATGAATCTTATCAATTAAACCAGTTATTTGGGGGTTTTCTTTCAGTTTTGTTGTTTTGTATCTGTTTTCAGACCCCTCTCTTGGCAGCACCTCTCCCTGGAGCCTGGTGTCATCGCTGTTACAGAGCACGCTGAGTGGGTTGGTAGGGAGATTTTCCAGGTCCTCCCATTGTATCAGCTGCCCTCTGCACGGACATGTTCCTTTTCCTTCTTCTGTGGCACAGGTTTAATCCCAGTCTACTTTCATTTGGCCCCACTCAGCAGCACAGGTCTGGGTCTAGCTGCTCTTCACCAGGAAAGCTGCTCAGAGGGAGAGGATGAATGGCTCATTTATTCCGAGTCCTCCTAAGGTCAAGTACCTGATTTCGTCTTCACAGCAACTTTGAGGTAGATACTACCATCACTCGCACTTCACAGGCAAGGAATTCGAGGCTTAGAGAGGTTAGGTCTCTCGTTCAAGCACACGCAATGAGGCAGAGGCAAGGGCAGGATCTGAACCCAGGCCTTTATGGCTCTAAAGCCTCTGGCAAGCCAGGCTTGCTCAGGCCCAACTGGGATAGAAAAGGGATCAGAAAGAGAACAGAGGTGACTGGGCTACAACAAAGTCCTCTCTCACATCCAGTCAGAGCCTACCCCACCCACTAAAGCCTGGTCACCCCAGGCCCTGGGGTCACTGCAGCAGGAAAGCCCCAGGTAGAGTGCCCCTTCCATCTGCCTGGATGGCCTGCCCACCCCAGGATCCTGCATGGGCAGCTCTGGACAGGGAAACTGGAATACAATGGTGCAAATCCACTTGAATAACCCCTTCCCTGTGCTCTCCCTGTCACAGGATTGGCTCGCCTGCCCCTGGGACAGAAAGCCCCCTGCCAGCTCTAGAAATAGCCTGCTTGATTCATGTGCAGGCCGTCCCTGTGCTTCAGGCCAGAAACTCAGCTGGAGGCTGGCTGCAGTGGGAGGGGCCCCACAGGCTCTCTTAAGTTACCATTTATTGAGGTATTCACAAGTGCCAGGCCCTGTGCTGAGGGCTTTCTGGACATGGGGCCATTCAGTCTTCATGACCGCCGTATGGGGCGTGGGCATCAGGACATCAGTCAGTCTCCTCACTGCTTCCCCTTCTCCCCAGCCTCCAGGGACAGGGCTGAGGTGGTGGTCATGCCTTTCTCACCTGTCCGAGTCCCTGAACCTCAGGCAGCTTAGCTGGGGAAACAAAAATGTCCTAGTCTTGCTTGCTCCACCTTTTTCCTCCAGTTTAATCAGGTTCGTCCTTGCCAGGGCTTTCACATAACATACTTGGAAACATGGGGAACTAGGGACTTTGAACTCGTTACTCCCAGGCAGTGCTGACAGAGGTTAGAAACAGCAGCAACAAAACGGAGGACTTCAAACCAGACGGCTGTGACAGCCACGACAGGGGCGTTGAGTGCCCACACATACCTTAGAAATCCGAGACACTTATTTCCTGGAGCACCAAGTTTCCCAAAAGCCTTAGGACCTTTTCACCTTTAGCTGAGGACAGAATCTCTGCTCCTGGGCTGTTGGGAGGATGGGCAATGGGAAGTAGTGCGGGTCTGGACGTGGGAGTGACCTGCGTTTTCCTTGCTTCAGTCGCCCAAAGCGGGGATGACTAGCGCAGGAGAAACCCCTAAGGCCTCACAGTTCTTCAGAGCACCTGCGGTGGGGTCCAGAAATTTTACAACTGCATCTTCTAGATGCAGGGTCCAGGGTACTGCATCTCCAGAGGGTGCACTGAGCTGCACAGCCTAGTCTCTGCCCCAGGATCCCCACCCACCCGACAGCCTCACTGTTCCTGGCCTTCTGCTCTGCTACCACCCCTGTCACTCCCCACTTCCCAGTGGGGGACTCTGCCTGAGAACTTGTGCACTATCCTGGTTGGCACCCCATGCTGCCTGGATCCTGGGCCACTCAGTACTTGAAGCTCAGGGCCCCCTGTGCACTAAGGCTTAGCTGGCAGTGCAAGTCACCCAGCAGGAGCTGTGGCAGAGGTGGCCCCAACCCAGGTGTTCCACACCCAGAGATGGGCCATCCTGGCAACTGCCTCCTCTACAGCCAAGCAGAAGACAAAAAGCGGGCAGAACTATGGTTACATAAGATGTTAAACCGTTTACAGAAACTATCATCTTGGCAACTCTTCTCTCAACTTCTGTAAATGGAATGCTACTTAAAAACATAAACCTTTTTAAAAAGAAGGATAAAAGGGAGAGGGGTCAAAAGAGCAATGTCGGGGCTGGGATGGTAACAGGCACCACATTTCCAGGCGCGTTGGTAGCAGTCAGTGCTCAACCTGGGAAGAGGTTCTGGTGCCCGCTGTGGCTGCTCAGATTGAGCTGCTTCTTGGAGATCGAGTGCCCCCCTGTGGCCAGTCTAGGGACCGGGGCTGGGTTCCAGCTCCTAACAGGGGCAGGGTCTTAAGGATTGTTTTCCTTCCATCAGCATCAGCGCCAAAAGGCTCATTCCCCATTCGCTATCTAGGGTCTCAGACCACCCTATTCAACCGGCCCCAGGGAAGAAGGGACTATTCCCAGGGGACTACAGGTGGCGTGGGGGTCAGATCCAGGGGACCCTACACTGGCTTGCCTCTCTTGCCTGCAGTCAGCCCTTTGAACCAACCCTCAGTATTCTAAGCCCCAGTCTGATGTGGGGCCTGCAGAGGGGCAGGCACCCAAAGCTTTGCCACATGGATGCAAACACAGTGTGGGGCGGGGAACGTGCAGGGAGAGGTGCGTGAGCACACAGATGTGGCCTGGGAGCCCAGGCTAGGTCAGAAAGGCCCAGGAAGCCCTGGGTCTCAGGTGCACAGCAGCTTTGGGAAGAGTTGAGCAGCTTCTGGCAGGGGCACCTCCCACCTTCTTGCCTTCAAGCTGGAAGCAGAAAAGACAGATGACCGATGCCAGGCCTGTCCACCAAGCTCTGGGGTCTTCTCCTGGGCCACCAGTGCCCACTGCAACCTTGGCCACCAGACACACCAACCAGTAGTTCCCTTGGTCCCAGGATCTAGGACTACTGTATTGTACAGCCCCAGAGGTGACATTCACATGGGCTACTCAGAAACCTGGTCCTGGATAGGCAATGGGCAAATGGGGCTCCAGTTCCCACAGAGATCAGGGCAGGGATGACCTGCAGGAAATGTGAGTACAGACCTTCTCAGGTGAAGGCTCCAATTCTCAGTCAGCCCCATTCTGGCACCTGAAACCTTCACCTGCACGGCTTGGACTTTGCAAATGATTAATCGAGTGCCTTAACATGGTAATTGAGCCTTATTAGGTCCTTCTTGTTTTTGCAAGTGTCTGTACCAGTCCCAACCAAAGAGAGCTAGGCAGGAAAGGCAAACAGAAAGACCGGAGCCTCCCAGAGGGTTCTGATGCCCGCAGCCTTCTTGCTCCAGGAGTGAGGAAGCAGCACCATGGCCCCTTACGGTCCAGACCAGTGATGGGCACACAGGGCTGGCCCTCAACTGCTAAGACAACTACAGACACCGCACCTTCCAAGAAGTGCCACCAGGGGATATGATGGCTTTGCCAGTGGCAGGAGGACCTGTAGTCTGCTCAACTACCCTTGCCCCACATTGGGCATCTAGACTGACAGAAGGAGGCCAATCAGCCTTCCGGGAGGTTCCAGAGGATCCACAATAGCCCTTTTACTACTCAGATGCAGAGGTAGGAAGGGAGGGGGAAATCTTTAAGCATTTTCCAAATAAGTAAAAACCTCAAGACAGCCATGAGATGGCTCCTGCAGGGGGGAGAAGAGAGAGAGAGAGAGAGGATTCAACTTGCTATGGCTTCAGTTCAGCTTTCCTTGGATGTGCAAGTACAGTGGCATCGTTTACTACCCAGCGCAAAGAGGCTACACTGATAAGAACAAAATGTCCTAAAGGCAATGCCACTGTGCCTCTGTTCAAGGCCAGTGAGCACCAGGTCCATGTGCTGAGTGGGAGAGTGATAGGGTGAAGGATGAGCAGGAACAGCAGAGGGACCAGCCCAGCTTCTGTCCTTCCAGGGAATATCTGGGTAGAGGCAATCAAGGGTCTGTAGTTTTCATCGGATTCTTTGAAGGGTAAGATAGGATTAGGAACTTCTTCCACTTTCCCCTTCTTCTTTTTTTTTTTTTTTTTTTTTTTTTTTGAGACGGAGTCTCGCTCTGTCGCCCAGGCTGGAGTGCAGTGGCCAGATCTCAGCTCACTGCAAGCTCCGCCTCCCGGGTTCACGCCATTCTCCTGCCTCAGCCTCCCGAGTAGTTGGGACTACAGGCGCCCGCCACCGCGCCCAGCTAGTTTTTCTGTATTTTTTAGTAGAGACGGGGTTTCACCGTGTTAGCCAGGATGGTCTCGATCTCCTGACCTCGTGATCCGCCCGTCTCGGCCTCCCAAAGTGCTGGGATTACAGGCTTGAGCCACCGCGCCCGGCCTCCCCTTCTTCTAAAGGGAGGTGGATATGGAGCTGACAGAATCAGCACAGCATTGGCCCAGGCTCCACAACAGCAGCTGCCTTTGCCTCCTAAGCTCAGAGCCTTCCCTGGGCCTCCCAAGCCTCTCTTCCTACCCTACTCCTCCTGCCTCCTTTTCCTGAAGCTTCAGCTCTGGCCTGGCTTTTCTGTGAAGCTGAGTCCCAAGATACCCACTCCAAGGTGAAGCAGACTGGGAGCTGGCCAACCAACTCACCCACCAACCTGTGCCTCAGCTTACTGCAGCCCAACCCAACAAGCATTCAGGCTGCCATTGCTCTCTGGACAGGTGTGGGTGTTTACATGGATTGGTCTGGAAAGGGTGAGGGTTCACCGAGCTGTGGATGAGTCCTTTCTTGTAGGTCTTCAGAAGTACATTTGCCACTATCCTGAAGTGGCATCCTGGGAGGGAGGCTGCCCCTGGACAAAACCAAGCAGCTATCCCAGGGCCAAGACCAAGCCCTCCCAGAAGCTGATGAAGCCTAAGGGACCCCAGGTGAATGAGTCATCTCATTTACTCCCAGTCAGTCCTGTGAACAGTAGACCTAATAACACAATTTTTGGATAAACAACAAAAACCATCTAGTAGATCTGGACAAGCTGGGCCAGCCTGACAAGGCTGCACTGCCAGCACCCCCTGTGGTCTCATCCTTGGGCAACAGCTGCTAGTGCCACTAGGACAGGGTTGACCGTAGATACTGAAACAATGGAGAACTACTCAGATGCCAGGACTACAGTCAGAACTACCTTGGGGACCACCTTGGCCAGTCATTTTTTGGTAAGAAGAGGATGCTGGGCTCAAAGAAGGGAAATAACTTGACTGAGGTCACACAGTGAATTAGAGGCAGGTCCTGGCCTGTCACTGCACACTCTTGCCTTCTGGCCCAGTGCTCACTGCACAAGATCAGGCTCATTTCAAATCAGACAGCATCTTGGCTGCATGTGACCTGAAATGTGGCTATGCATCAAGGGAATGAAAGGCCTCCCTATTCTCTGTGCCCCAGTTCTCCTTCTCAATCCAAGATCTGTGTGTTAGGTTCAGATCTAGATCTCTCCTTGTTCAGAGTGTCCCAAGGAGAGTCAGGGCCCATCACCTCAGGACGACCTGGTCCAACAGTCAAATGAGATACGGAGTGAAGTCTGTCCACAGTCACAATATCAGAGTGAAAGGTCCCTCAGTCTCCATCCGCCACACCTCCACCTTCCACATGAGGGTGTGGGAGGAGTAGCTGCTGAGGAGCCTGACCAAGGTGTGTGTGAGGGAACACCCGGGTGCATGTCAGCCTCCCTCATGTGTGACTCAATTCCAGTGCTGGACGCTGACAATTCCCGGGCAAGTGGCTGGAGATCCAGAAGTGCTTGGTATTTTCCAGTAAAGACCATGTTACTCTACAAGAAGGTTATCACCCCATTTAAATAAAACAGAGAAAATAAGAGCTTTTAAGAAACTATGAGCAACAAAAGAAGAGGTTAAAACCAGGGCCCATTTTCCCCATGTCCCTGCCACCAACTTGGGAGTTGGGCAGATCTGAGCCGAGATCCTGGCTCTGTTCTTCCAGAGCTGGATGATTTCAAGTAAGACACTTGATCTCTCTGAGCCTCTGCTTCCTCTTCTACAGGACGGGAAGGAAGACAGAGTTGTACAGCTACTGCCTTAGATAACAGAGGAAAATGATGTAATGAGAACATAGTTAATATCATTAAGACAGGTCAAAAATACAAGCTCTCAATTTACAGAGAGGAAAGTTTCATCATGGGGTTTCTTAAATAGTGAGATCATATAGTACATTTCAATGCTATTCTTCGTAATTTTCTAGGCCATTGTCTATGTTTACAGCACTGCTAAAGAACCGAGGTGCCTGCCGTACTGGTGCAGCACCGTCCTGTTTGCTGGTCCAGGTGCATGTACAAAGCTTGGTCTTGCAAAACATCATGCAGTGAGCAATCCAAGCCACAAGACTGCAGGGACGCGCACATCCACAGAAATGCCACAAGGTGACTGTGGGGCTCGACAGCTTGTTGTGGACAGGATGGGTTCTATCCAGGTGAGTTTATAAAAGATGAAAGACGTACAGATAATAATTTAAGTCAGACTTAAGTAATTCACTTTATTTCTGTAAACCTGAGGAGAAAACCAAGAACTTCTTATACTGGTGAGAGAAGGAAATAAAAAAGGGAATCTCAAATAGTTTACGGGGGCAATGTCCTCTTTTCTGTTACACAAGACTTTAGTAAGCCATCTTCCACACTCTGAGGGGAAGACAAGCCTTAGAAACAAACTGTTTTGTATTTGGCTTAGAGGAGAGCAGTTTTACTTTGATCTTGACACCAGCCAGGAGATTTGGTGGGGGACTGAAGGGCAGTAATGGGGAAGAATACTTGGGACAGGATGAGTACATAAGCAGTTCTTCAGCACCCGCTCTTCTGCTAGAGTCTTGTAATGCCACTGCCTCAGATAGACCAAAGGACCACAGTGTGAGCTGGGGAAGATGTCACTGTCAAGATCCAAGGGGAGGAAGGGGTTGACAAGTATGAGAAGCCCCAAAATACACTTAAGAAGAGGACAAAATGTTTTTCTGGGCCAGGTGCGGTGGCTCACGCCTGTAATCCCAGCACTTTGGGAGGCTGAGGCGGGCAGATCACCTGAGGTCAGGAGTTCAAGACTAGCCTGGCCAACATGGCGAAACCCCATCTTACTGAAAAGTACAAAAATTAGCCAGGCGTGGCGGCAGGCGGCTGTAATCCCAGCTACTTAGGAGGCTGAGGCAGGAGAATCACTTGAACCTAGGAGGTGGAGGTTGCAGTGAGCCAAGATCACGCCACTGCACTCCTGCCTGAACAAGAGCTAGACTCCATCTCAAAAAAAAAAAAAAGAAGAAAATTATGAATGAGGCTGTTATACCAGGCAGAAGAAATTAAGGAAAATCTAGAGAGAAAAACCTAATCACGCCTAGTACATGATGGTTCTATGACCTTGTGATGACGGTGTAAAGACCTCGAGGGAGGGAGGATTTTCCAATTGTGGCAAACAGTGTGTGATCTTGCTCATGACCTGCTTGGAAGTGAGGCACAGGAAGACCACGATTGTGAATGATGGTGGCTGACCTGACTCAGAGCATAACCCGGCCCACAAGTCCCTCAACGTACTGGCCATCTTGTAATGGCTGTTCCTTTACCCAATTTAATGAATAGTATACCTCATTTACTGCCAACTTCCAAAGACACCAATGTAATCATACACTAGGGGCTTTAACTGTAGAATAATTACAACCCAGCAAATGAATGGGCAGGCTGCCTGCCATCATTAAAGGTTATGGCATGTAAAGGTGAGCAACCAATCCCACTTAAATACCCATTAGGCCCCAAATTGATCTATAGATTTGATGCGATTTCAATAAAAATCCCAACAGGAGTTTTTAATAGATAAACAAATTCTAAAATTTATGGAAAGGAAAGAGAACTAAAATGACTAAAACAAGATTTAACATAAAGCTATAGTAGTCAATATAACCGGTTAATGGTATTGGCAAACAGACACATAGATCAAAGGAACTGAATGAAGAAGACAATAATGGACCCACATGAGCATGGCTAACTGGTTTGACACATAAGCAAAGGCAATTCATTGGAGAAAGCATTTTGAAAAATATTGGTATGGTATGCAAAACATCTCACAAAAACCCTCAGCCATTTTAAACCTCACATTTTATACAAAAACTAACCCCAAATGGATTATAGATCTCAATGAAAAACATAACTATAAAATATTTTGAAGAAAACATAGAAAAGCATCTTCATGACCTGGGGTTAGGCAAAGAGTCCTTAGACTGACACCAAAAGCAATCCAAGCCACAAGACTGCAGGGACGCGCACATCCACAGAAATGCCACAAGGTGACTGTGGGGCTCGACAGCTTGTTGTGGACAGGATGGGTTCTATCCAGGTGAGTTTATACAAGATGAAAGACGTACAGATAATAATTTAAGTCAGACTTAAGTAATTCACTTTATTTTTGTAAACCTGAGGAGAAAACCAAGAACTTCTTATACTGGTGAGAGAAGGAAATAAAAAAGGGAATCTCAAATAGTTTACGGGGGCAATGTCGTAATGTTGATAAACTGAACTTCATCACAATGAAAATTTTTGCTCCATGGAAGACACTGTTAAGGGGATGAAAAGACAGGCTACAGACGTAGAGAAAATATGTACAAATCACAGCCAACAGAGGACTTATATCTAAAATATATAACAACTCTCAAAAGTCCACAGTAAGAAAACCACTCAATTTGAAAGTGGATAAAAGACTTGAAAAAACACTTCACCAAAGAGGATATATGGAGAGCAAATATGCACATGACTTCATCACTAACTATTAGGAAAACACAAATTAAACCCACAATGAGATGCCACTACATACAATCAGAATGGCTAAAATAAAAATTGCTGACAATGTCAAGTGCTGGCAAAAATGCAGAGCCACCAGAACTCTCATTCATTACTAATAGGAACGCACGATGCCAAAGTCACTTTGGAAAAGAGTAGCAGTTTCTTAAGCCTATCATATGATCCAGAAATTCCACTCCTGGGTATTCAGCTTAGAGAAATGAAAACCTATGTTCACACAAAAACCTGAACATCAATGTTTATAGCAGATGGATTCATAATCACCTAGAAGTAGAAACAACCCAAATGGTCCTTCAACAGGTGAATGAATAACTGTGGTACCTCTAATACAATGGAATGCTTTTCAGCAATAAAGTATCCAAGGATCCTCACAGAATACACCAGCAGTTAACACACCAATGATTTTGCTCGCAAGGCAGTATCCCAGAATGACATTCCAGGGCAAAACCTAACCATCCCAAATCTCCCGTGGCCAAATGCACTGCAAAATCCCAAAGACCGGGGGTTTTCAAATGTATTCCTCAGGGCCCTGAGCTTTCATAAAAAGCAGGGGGTGGTTCCTCCTTGCCTCAACCACAGCAATTCTATAGTATCTATTTTCCAGACTGGAGTTGCATGTAGAGTTTCCTTTCAAAAGATGTATATTAGCAAAATCTGTGATGGTGGTCATGAAAGATCTAGACTGTTGCTACTGTTCAGAAGGACCTCCCCAGGGCATGGATGGTCATCTGTTTGGTTATCTATGTGCTGGACCCTCTAGCAGCTACTGCAGAGGACATAGTCTAGCAGCTACTGCAGAGGACATAGTCTAGCAGCTACTACAGAGGACATAGTCTTTTTGAGGAACAATGTCTCCTCTGTTCAGGCTCAAAGCTGAGTGACATTAACCTGACTCCCTTACTTGGTGTCTAACCTTTTTGGAATTCAATGTTTTGTTAGCATGCTTCTGTCCAGTTTAGCGGGGGCTCCTGGCCTTCCTGCCTCCACTAGTTCTTTGCACCTGTGAGCTCACCTGTTCCATGCTTACACAAATGTCTGCTTTTCTCCAGGCCTGAGGAGCCCTGTCTTCTAGTTCCAAGCAGTCTTGTCTTTCCTTCTGTTGATTTCCTTCACAGAACAAGAACTGGAGAAAAGTCCATGCCCTCAGTGAAAAGAGTGTGGATACTTTTGCATTCTCACCTTACCTAATCTCTCAGCAACATTTGATGTTACTGATCACTCCTCTCTTCCCAATACATCTTCACTCAGCTCTCAGGACATCCCATTCTCCTAGCTTTCTCTCCCTGACTCCTTTGCAGATCCATCCAGAATTCCTTAAAGCTCAGCCCTACACTGCCATCTTTCCTTTTCCCTCCATATCTCCATCCAAGTTGATCTTACTCACGGCCACAGTTTCAATGATCAACATGCCAAGGCTCTCCACATTGACATCTCTAGCCCAACCTCTCCTCCAAGCTTCAGGTTTATATACAGTTGCTTACCTGACATCTCCACTTGAATGTCTCATAGATACTTTGAAACCTCAAACTAACCCAGTATGTTCCCCTTCTCAACCAAACATGATTCCTTCCTCTTGTTCCCAACGCCGTAAACATCACCACCAGGCATTCAGTTCCAGTCAGAAATCCAGAATCATCCCTGACTCTTACCTTCTTCCTCAATGTCCATATCCAATCCATCACCAAGTCCTGTTGATTTTACTTCTAAATATCTCAGATGCATTCATTTCTCTCCATAATTACCATGTGTACCTGTGCCCGACTCCAAACCACTCTCCACACAGAAGCCAAAGGAATCTCTTAAAAACGCAAATGTGATATCATCCCTTTGCTTAATATCCTTCAACAGCTTCCCATTACTCACAAGACAAACACAAAAATCCTTAACTTGGGCTATGAGCTCCCATCTTGCTCCTGTCTGTTTCTCATCTCCTCTTAATGTCCCCTTGCTGTCTATGACACCAATTTCCTTCTCCACTTTATCAAATGAGTCACCATCTTTCCTGCCATTGGGCCTTGGCACCTGCTGTTCCTACACTTTTGCCTACTGACATCTATATATCTTTCAGATCTTAGCTCACTTCACTGCCTTGGGGAAGCCTTCTTGGACTGTGCCAGGTTGTTCCCCTTTTATATGTTTTGATGGCATTAC
This sequence comes from Macaca nemestrina, assembly GCF_043159975.1. Classification (NCBI taxonomy): domain Eukaryota; kingdom Metazoa; phylum Chordata; class Mammalia; order Primates; family Cercopithecidae; genus Macaca; species Macaca nemestrina. Next base: position 40,212,644 of record NC_092130.1, read on the forward strand.
ATCTCTTCTCTTCACAGGGAAGTATGATGTCAGTTATTATCTGTGGGTTTATTTAATGTCTGGTTCCCTCCCTGGAGTATAAGCCCTGCAAAAGCAGGGACTGGGGGTTTGTTCTGTGTGGTCTGTCACCTGGCACTCTGGAGCTACGTTTACAGAATGCATGATTGTCTCTGTAGAACCCGGGTGGTTTCCCTGGAGCATACACAGGACAGACTGAAGAACTGCTCCCCTCACAGCTGAACTGACCCCAAGGTAATGGTGTGACAAAGATGGGCTAAAATTTTCTAATATGTGATCCCAATGGAATGAATAAATTATTTCCACCAAGTAATAAATGTAACATTTTAAAGAAGTAATCTATTCACAGTAACATTAAAATTGTAATATACCTAGGGAAAAAAATCTAATTTTAAAAACCAATAAGGTTATGTGAGAGCTATACGAAGAAAATTATAAGACTTAAAGGACATAAAAAGAAGACAAAAATAAATTGAGAGATTCCTTGTTCACGGTGGGAAGACAATATTATAAATATGTCAACTCTTTCACCAATTACTTGATAAATTACATGCTGTTCCAATCAAAGCTAAATGTAGTTTTCTGTAGAAACTAACACACATTCTAAAATGTAGATGAAAGAGTAAAAGGCCAAGAAAGCCAAGAAAATTACGAAAAAGAGTAAGAGGTATGTGTTTATGCATGTGCTGGTGGAAGGAGGGTACACATCACACCAGATTCCTGATTCTGGCTAATATTCTAATTCGTATATGGGAACTTGGTATATGACAAATCTCATCTCAAATTAATAAGGAAAGGATTGAAACTGTGCCCCAAAGATTAAAGACACCAATCCCTAACAGAGGTTACAAGATGGCAGACAAGAAACAACATGCTGAAACACTAAAACGCCTCTGCTTATGAGGCAAAAGAACTGGCTGAAATCTGTTAGAACCAATATGGCCAGCTGGAGTTTGGATAGAATGAGCCTGCTGATGTCACAGCCTGAATTTCCCTGCATGTTTCATACTAACCCCTCCCCTGAATTTGCCCATAGGATCCATGAGGTAGCATGAAGAGATTATTATACATGCCCCAGGACTTTCCAAACCTCTTCTTTCCTTCCACCAATCACCTCTCATCCTGGAATCCACCCCTCTAACCTTTTCTAATAAAATTACTGCCTTAAAGCCAGGACAGGGAGACAGATTTGAGCTGGAATCCTGTCTCCTTGTTAATCAACTTATAATAAAAGCATTTCTTTTCTCAAAAACCCAGTGTCATGGAATTGGCTTCTAGCACATCAGGCAGTGAGCCCCTTTTGCTTGGTAACAGTATGATCTAATTAATACATGGAGCTGGAACTACCAAGATGGAAAAACAAAACTAGAATCTTATCCTATACCATGATAAAAAAAATAAATTCAGGGCCGGGCGTGGTGGCTCATGCCTGAGGTCAGGAGTTCAAGACCATCCTGGCCAACATGCCAAAACCCCCGTCTCTACTAAAAATACAAAAATTAACTGGGCTTGGTGGTGCATGCCTGTAGTTCCAGCTACTTGGGAGGCTGAGGCAACAGAATCGCTTGAACCCAGAAGGCAGAGGCTGCAGTGAGCCGAGATCATGCCACTGCACTCCAGCTTGGGTGACAGAGCAAGACCTCATTTCAAAAAATAAAATAAAAATACAAAATTAGCCAGATGTGGTGGTACATGCCTGTAATCCCAGCTATTTGGGAGGCTGAGGCAGGAGAATCACTTGAACCAGGGAGGCAGAGGCTGCAGTGAGCCGAGATCATGCCACTGCACTCCAGCTTGGGTGACAGAGCAAGACCTCATTTCAAAAAATAAAATAAAAATACAAAATTAGCCAGGTGTGGTGGTACATGCCTGTAATCCCAGCTATTTGGGAGGCTGAGGCAGGAGAATCACTTGAACCAGGGAGGCAGAGGTTGTAGTGAGCCAAGATCATGCCATTGCACTCCTGCCTGGGCAACAAGAGCGAAACTCCGTCTCAAAAAAAAAAAAAAGAAAAAGTCAGGTGGACTAATGACTACATCTGAAACATTTTTAGAAGAAAATATAGACTCATCTTTATGAGCTTGGAATAGAAAATGAGTTTTCAAAGACTAAACCATACAAAGCACGAGGGAAGGATGATAAACATGACATCCAAAATTTCTCATACTAGAAAATAGACTATAAAAAGATTAAGAGAGGCCGGGTATGGTGGCTCACACCTGCAATCCCAGCACTTTGGGAGGCCGAGGCAGGTGGATCGAGGCAGGTGGATCATAGCTCAAGACCAGCCTGGAAAACATGGCAAAACCCCGTCTCTATTTAAAAAAATACAAAAATCAAAAGGGTAAGGTGGCACGCACCTGCAATCCCAGCCACTTGGAAGGCTGAGGCACAAGAATTGCTTGAACCCAGGAGGTAAAGGTTGCAGTGAGCTGAGATCACACCACTGCACTCCAGCCTGGGTAACAGAGCAAAACTCCATTCAAAAAAAAAAAAAGAAAGTCAGATAGGAAGAAGATATTTGCAAGCCTATAAAAGATATATTCTATCCACTAAAAATATTAGTGGATAGAATATATAGAAATTCCCTACAAATCAGTAAGACAAACCAACAGAAAAGACAGGCTAAGAATATATATAAGCAATTCACAATTCACAAGATATGTACAAACTGCTCAAAACTTACATGTTTATGTTCAAGGTCACTAGTAATCAGGGTAGGCGAATTAGTGAGATACCATTTCACACCTACGAAAGGTGCTAAAATTTAAAAATCTGCGAGTTATTTTCAAAGAAAGAAGAAAATGGAAATTGTGCAACAGTAGTTGTTTATTCCAGTAACAGGAGGTAGCAGGGCTGTAGAGAAATACTTGGATTTTAGCTGCTCAGTCCAAGTTGTCCAGGAGGCAGCAGCAGCAGAGAGCAGCCCAGCAAGCAGCCAGGACTGCCTGACACCCGCTGTCCATCTTCTTTTCCCGTTCTATCACGTACACTGTTGAAGGGGATGCAGGGCAGGCAGGGGAGAGAGAGACCCAGTCAGAGGGGACTTGGAGTGGCAGCACCCTGGTAGAACTTACCACACTCTGCAGAGACTGGTTCTGTCTAGATTGTTAGCTCCACGAGGGCAGGGCAGGGGCCAAACTGATCTGATTCACTGCCCTTTCCCTGCTTTAGTGTCTGGCACACATCAGGTACTCAGCAGCTATCAGACCATTTTCCTGCCACCTCTCCTTCTCCAAGCTGACCAGGAAACCCAACCCAGTACTTTATTTACTGCTTGTCCAAAGTGATCCAATTCTCAATGCAACCCTTGCCCTGAGCCTGACTCCTGCAGCCTGATACGGCAGGCACCGGAGGAAATCTTTACACATGATTTTATTTAATCCTCCAACAGTGCTGTATTACTATCATCATTTTATAACTCGCATATACTATTAGCAGGAGTGGCAATGGACAGAATCTCTTTGAAGGATAATTTAGGGGGAAGGGGAGAGACGACAACTGCAACCCAGAAAATTTGTATCTGGAATTTATCCTACAGAAATAATTGTCCCAGTGTTCAGAGATCTATGTAAAGTATGGTTGTTGCTGTATCAAAATAACCCCAAACTAGCTTTAATGTCTATCAACTGGAGTCCAGTTGGGTAAATTAAAGCACACCACATAATAGAATACTACACAGCCACTAAAAGAACCAGGTGGTTCTTCCACGTGGCCAATAATTTAAGGGATGAAAGCAAGGTCTAGAGCAGTGCATCTGTTTTATTTGTACAATAAGAAGGATATACACACAAACACACACACGTTTCTGAAAGTATACAAGAACTTAAAAAGTTCAGGGTGTGGAGAGAGGTGGAGATTTTCACTTTGCTTTTACATATTTCTCAAATCCAGGCTTGTCTGATTCCAAAGCCACACTCAAAGCTGCTCCTGGGGGTCCTCATGGCAGGAGGGTGGGGCCTGGCTAGTTTTAGAATGCCTTGGATCTCTTCAAACATCTATTTCAACTGCTATAAGATAGTTCCAGGGGCTTTAGGGGCAGTGGGCACTCACCAATCTGGGCTCCTAGCCCCAGTGGCCCCATCCTCAGTTCTGGGCTGCCTCCCTAAGTCACTGTTACCCAGACACTTCACATGGTCCAACTCCCCACAACCATGCTCCTCTTATAGCCTGACCTGGTACCTCCTAACCCATAGTTCCACCTATCAAATATGCCTTAAGTCCAATTCTGTCTCCTCTCAGGCACTGTGGCCTCTGTGAGCTCTAGGCTAGCACTAGGACTTCTGCTGGGCAAACCTGGCAAGTAGGGGATGCTATCAAATCACAACTCCCCCTCCAAGGAGCTCAAACCAGAGAGAACCCCTACACTGCTGCAATTCCTGGGGCTGAGTCCCTATTAACCCTCTCCCCCCGGCCCATGCCAGGTCCCAAACAGCTCATTAAGGCTCCTTTTGCAACCCCTGGCCCTCCACACCAGGTGGCAGTACTTCAGAATTTACCAAATCAACCCCAGCCTCTTCTCTTAGGGTTCTGGAAGGTAGTCAGGAGCCCACCTGAGCCAGGTTCTGGAGGAAGAGGGCATCAAGGGAGCAGGCACCATCAGTCTCTGCCTATGCACAGCCTTGAGGATTCCATGATGCTCCAGGGGCCACCTCCAGGTCCCTAACCAGCCCCCTGGCTCCCCTTACCCCAGTGAGTGTGAACATCCATCATACTCTGTTTTCTCCTCTCACTTCCTCAGCAGAGCCCCTCCATTCTTGACTCCCACACTGCTGCTCTCCACCTCTGCCAGTCAGTGACCTCAGCAGCACCAGGACTCTTGTCAGGAAATTCAGTGTCTACTCAGCTGACCTTTGGTAGTGCCCACCCCACCCCTTGGCCTTCTCTCAGCATCAGCAATACTGTCACTGGGCTCATCCTTTCCTGTGTCCTGGAAATATCCCCTCCATTTTTTTTTTTTTTTTTTTTTTTTTTTTTTTTTTTTTTTGAGATGGAGTTTCACTCTTGTTGCCCAGGCTGGAGTACAGTGGTGCAATCTCGGCTCACTGCAACCTCCGTCTCCTAGGTTCAAGCAATTCTCCTGTCTCAGCCTCCCGAGTCGCTGGGATTACTGGTGCATGCCACCACACCCAGCTAATTTTTGTATTTTTAGTAGAGACAGGGTTTCACCTTATTGGTCAGGTTGGTCTTGAACTTCTGACCTCAGGTGATCTGCCCACCTTGGCCTCCCAAAGTGCTGGGATTACAGGTGTGAGCCACTGCACCCGGCCTCCCTCCACATTTTTATTCTGCCTACTCTTCCTCTGGGGCCTCCAATACCACCCTCGGTCGCTGGGATATGGAAGAAAGCCTCTTAGCCAAGGCAGCTGCCTACTCCTCCCAGATTCAGGCTTTATCATTCTTTTCCTCCTCCTCCTCAGACTGATATCTGTAGAACTCTGCACATTTACAGGTTTGTTCAAAATCAAAGCATTCACACGTCAGTCTACTGCCTCCTCCGGCAGCACACTCCCACTGTCCTATACTTAACGACCCATCATGTCCTTTGCTCAAAAACAGCCAAGCCTCCTACTGCCTCAGCACTCTCCCTCTGGCCACCTAGACTGTTCACAGTGATTCCATGGATCCCATGGGTCCGAATCTGGCCACGTCCAGCAACCCTAATACTGAGCTCTACCCCCAGGGCCTCAGATACCTCAGAGCCAAATCTGTGCCTAGCACAGACCAGCCCCATGCCTGTGTAGGACACACACAAAAAGACAACCCTAGCTGTGTTCTCAGAAAACCTCTATCCCTATCTCCCCAAGTCCGTCTCCTTACCAAAGCTGTGCCCCAGCTGTTCTAAGCATTTCTTCCCAGGAATCTGAGGTTCAGCCAGAAGTTAGTCAGGTGAGGGGGTTGTGGGTGAGAGAGGTACTAGGTTTTCATCACATTCTGGTGATGGGAGGTTCAGAGAGAAGCAGAGAACCTGGGAGCTCTAGGTGGTTCCTCCAAGACGCCTTCCTGACCTACCCCATTAAGGGTCTTTCTGATTCTGAATTCCTGCCAGCACACTGTAACTGCAATCATTCAAAAACACCCTTAGAAATGTCAAGCAGTCCTTAAGAAGAATATAGCGCCGAGGCAGAGATGGGCTCAAGTTGAGTATTTAGATGAAAAAGCCAGACTACAGGCCAGGACATTTACAGTGTCCAGAAGAACAGAGTTTTGCAGGTAAGAATAGGAGACTTTTATTCTGTATGCCTGTGATGTTTCCCTTTTTCCTTCTGTTATTAGAATAGAACAAAGAAAATAGGACTGTCTCAGAAGTGGCTGGCTTATTGTCAGTGTTTCCATATTCCCTAACTAGACTCTAAGTCCCTAAAGTGCAGGGTACAGGCTTTCTCCACATGCTGCCCCTATAGGGCCTGAGACACAGGGAGGGAAGGCTGGCTGGGAACTATGAGCAGCACCAACATCCTTCTAGGCAGGGGCAGAAGGCTACGGTGGGCAGTCCCTGCCTCACTCACAAGAGCCACATGGCCCACAGTCTAGGTCCTCACCACGTCATGAGTTCAAAGTCTGCCAGTACACTGGGACTGATCTCAGTATCTTTAGTTATGCAGTAGTTTGAGTTGGCTCATTTGTGAATCTACAGAATTGCTAGTAAGAAATTAACACATAGAATAATCACATGCCCATTAAGACAAGAGTTCCACAACCAGCCATCTCTACTCCCTAAATGGCCTGGCAAATACAGACGGACACTGGCTCAAGGAAGCCCATTATCACCCAAGTGTGTCCTTAGCAGGTATGGGGAAAACTGGTCCTGTGCCAAGGCATTTCAGAAATATACTTTCCTAGGAAAGTATATGTAATTCTAATAATTCTAAATGTTGTATAAGAATTGGATGAAACAAAAGCAGAGTACAAAAACTGGAAGACATGGGGGATAATACCATGCTTGCACAAAGCTGCCATGAGGGGAAGACAAGTGGCTTCAACAGCCTTAGTCATCAGCAGGCTCATGGTTTCAAGTCTTAAGAGCCAGGTCTGGGGACAAGGCCAAAAGACCAGCTCAACTAGGGTCAGGAAAGAGACGGGTCAAAGTCATTAAGAGCCCACATCACTAGAGCAAGCTGGCTGTAGTAAGGTGCACTGCCTAGCCCAGTGCCCACCAAGTGACAAGGATTCCCCCACAATCATAAGGAAGTGGCCGGCTGAAATGGGGTCAGTGAAAGGGGATTTATCAAACTAGAATTATAAAATGTTGTGAAAGCCTATCAAATATCAAAATGAAGTCTGATATTATGAGTGTCCAGTGGTAGTTATGCTGGAGTCTAAAATTAGATGATGAGTAAAGCTGACTTTTGCTCAGCAGTGAACAGTGATTCATCAGAAACTGATCTTCAAAGACATCTTGCTCCTTGTGCTTTAAACCTTTACCCAAATGAATTGAAAGTAGGGACTTGAACAGATATTTGTACACTCACGTTCGCAGCAGTATTATTTAGAAACATAGTCAAAAGGTGGAAGCAACCCAAGTGTCAATAGATAAACGAAATGTGGTATAAATATACAATGAATATTATTCAGCCTAAAAAAGGAAGGAAATCCTGACACACGCTACAGCATGGATGAATCTTGAGGACATTGTGCTAAGTGAAATAAGCCAGTCCAGAAGGACAAATACTGTATGATTCCACTTATATGAGGTACTCAGTGTAGTCAAATTCATAGACACAGAAAGTAGAATGGTGGTTACCAGAGGCTTGAGGTAGGAAAAAATGGTGAGTTGTTATTCAATAGGGACACAGTTTCAGTTTGGGAAGATGAAAAGAGTTTTGGAGATGAGTGCTGGTGAAGGTTGCACAACAATGTGAATGTAATTAATGCCAATGAACTGTACATTAAAAAAATGGTTAAAATGGCAAATTTTATGTTATGAGAATTGTATCACACACATAAAAACCTGCATTATTTTTTTCTTTTTTTAAGAGACAGGGTCTTGCTATGTCACCCAGGCTGGAGTGCAGTGGTGCTATCATAGCTCACGGTAACCTTGAACTCCTAGACTGAAGTGATCCTTCTGCTTCGGCCTCCTAAATAGCTAAGAAACTTGCATTATTTAATTCTCTGTTTATACATGAGAATTCCAGGACACTTCAGCACTTGGGGAAAAAGACAACAGAGCTGAGCTTTGCAGCAGGCAAAACTCTGTACGTTGGTGGCTCAGGACGTTCTGTTCCAGCAGCAGCTTGAGTTCTCTTTGGTTTGGTGGCATGAATCAATCCTGCAGGCCCCCGGGGCCAGCCTGGACTCCAGCCAGCCAGAGACACCTCATGGTCACAAAACAGTAAGTCCACTCTGCCTGCCTGTGTGCCAGCCTGCCCTCCTGCTTGAATACTCTTCTAGACTGCTCCAACTATATCTCACATCCAGCAAATGTGCTGAAGGAGAAAGAAGCTGCTGTTGCTGACGCTTAGCTCAGTCTCCTTCCCACCTCACATGCTCACTCTGCATTTTCCTGACATAGCCAACCCTGCAGAGGAGTCCAGAAATAAAAGACATCATCCCTGACTCAGGCAGCTCACAGACCACTTGAAAAGAAGAGACAAAGACTCATCTCAGGAAGCTCACAGCCACATGCCAAACGGGGCAGGACCAATAATAAACACAATTGGTACAAAATCAGGACAGATCCTTTCAATGAGTTAAGGTGAGAGGAATGTTAATCTTATTACCACCCTCTCCTCATTTCTCTCTTCTTGCACTGCTACAAGAAAATTAAGTAAATGATGGCTAGTGAGTGGCTCACCAAGAAATGGGCATCATCTTAGATGGGCCCTGGCTGCCACAGCCAGACCTAATAGCCCTGGCTTCTGACTGATAGGGCCATCATGGCCTGACAGTCCCTTGCCCCCAGGATGGAACCGTGGGTTAGGGTGATTAATGCATGAACTATTATTTCATACCCTGCTGAGCAGCAAGAATGATGCTTGAAACCAGGGAAGCACAGAAACAAAGCAAGGAGAGAAAAGGTAAGAGTGAAACAGAAATAGAAAACGACTCAGAAACCAAAAACCCCCAATGTCAGTGGCCCTTGAATATAAGACAACTACTGCCATGATTTTAGAAGGCTAAATAGAAATCAGGGAAATGATTTCCTCCTGGTTTTCAGGCACTGGATTACAGAAAAAAAATAGAGAGGTTACTTTGAGTGGAGCTGGCTCTTTGGAACTTGCCCAAATGGGCAGAGATGACCAAGGAGGTAGCTGTTGGGTTTTTCCAATTAGTGCCCAGGCACAGGCAGGCACAGACTACTCTGTTATCATAAATGTTAGCCTGATTCACATTGAGTGCTAGCCCATGAGTTTCATTCAAATAGTACTTGCTGCATTTTCTAAGAAGGTAAACACTGCCATATCATTTTTACTGAACATAAAACGTGTTTTATCTTAGGTATACAGACCATAACTGGCTTCTAAAGGTACCAGATTCCTGTGTTACTGATTAACAGCTCCAGCAGATATATTTATGCAAAGCACCCCAGGTTGTTTTCTTTTTCTACTGTCAGGCTTAATTTTATGACAGTAAAAATAGTAGTGTTTTCTCCTGAATGCACCTCAGTTTAGAGCCTGGTACACAGTGAGTTCCAAGGTCAGGGATGGGACAGGATGACCATTCTCAATGAATGTGGTGAGAAGGTGATTCAGGGGCAACCCTCATTTGTAAGGACTGTCCCCTACCCCTCCCCTCTACTACCTGCAGCACACTGCCCACTATTTCAGAGAAACAAAGGCCATTCCTTGTAGATTTGCAAAGAACTGTGTGGGGTGCCTGGGCTATGCCAAATTATCCACCGCAATTCCTGCTGTTTTGTAACACTGTTTTCTAACACAAGCTGACATCAACCCAGAATCAAGGGCAAATGGTCCTGAAAATCCCCACTTTACCCACTGAGATGTGATTATTTGGCAAATGTTGAGGCCAGAGACTTCACCAGCGGAGAAAAGGAGACAGAAGTGGTGCCCTGGCTTGTACAACTGTGACTAGGACTCTGGCCCTGGAAGACAGGGCCAGAGTTTAGGGAAACAACTCCCTTTCATAGTGAACTCTATCAGGGCTGGCCAGCTTGTCACTGAAGCCAGTTTAAAAAGTCTCCACAATCATGACCAGCCTCTTGCCATGAAAACCCTGGTGGAAAACTAAGTAAGGTTGGCCTTGTAGATGGAGCAGGTATGTAGGGACCCTCCAAAAATATGCCAGGAAGGCCAGAAGGCATCTGATTTCTCCCTATCTGGTAGAGTTCAGCTGCCAAAGCGGTGGTTTTATTTACAGCACTACCAATTTGGAGAACTAAGAGATAGAGCAGAAGGACTCTCAGCAAACTCCAAAAGCCCAGTATACAGCATACTTGACCTAGGGTACACTCCTGGATAGTGTGTTTGCAATGCTGCTGTCATCATCTGTCCATATCACAGCACAAGCAGACCAAATCCCTTGGGCCTGGCAGCCCACCAAGGAACACAGGGCAAAAGCAAAGAGAGGCAGTGCTAGAGTTGGGACACCCTAGGGTCCAACCTCAGTGCCACCTTGAGGGTGTGACAGCCGCTTCCAGCTTTAGTTTCCTTGCCTGTAAAATAGGGATGAGATTAGCACCTATTCCTTTATTGGGTTCTTCAAGAACTTGATGAGTTAATCCACACAGGCCAGTGCCTAGTATACAGCGGGTAATTCTGTATATGCTAGCTGCTACTATTGCTCCCAAAACAGAGATCTGAAGGATGGAAGGCAGGGCTTCCCAATCGCTAAGAAACCTGGAAGCAACATCGGCATTACATAGAACTGATACACCCTACATATAGTTGCATTTTACACAATGAATTGGAGTCTTTTTGAAAAATGAACGAGAGACATGGAAATGGGAAAAAAAGAGGTATCTATTGATCTAAGGTACTGCCTTAGTGCAACTCCTTGTGTACATAGAACTGATACACCCTACAGATAGTTGCATTTTACACAATGAATTGGAGTCTTTTTGAAAAATGAACAAGAGACATGGAAATGGGAAAAAAAGAGGTGTCTGTTGATCTAAGGTACTGCCTTAGTCCAACTCCTTGTGGATGCTAGGCTCTAAAGTGATAATCCAGGAGGGCCAGGGGCACTGCCTCCTAATGATATTCACAACCACAGCCATCCTTATTATACCGACCATATCAGCTAGCTGGAGCGGGTTATCACCAAGAACCCTTCTACCAACTCCCACCATCACCACTCTTCTCCCATGATTGAACAGGGAAATGGAAATGATCCTATTTAGCAATTCCTTTTTACCTCCAAGATAAACCCTGGGGACCCTCAGCTCCTAATTTTATCTGGATAAAAATGTTGAGGACTGCAATATCACTTATCACTCTATGCTCACAGTTTACCACAGGGCACTCAGTAGGCCTGGCACACAGGAGACACTAAATGAATGAGTGAATGGACAAATAACCTGCCCTGCACTCCTTACCTCAGTTGGAAAAGTCTGTCTTATAAAGAAACTGCAGATATGGGCTTAGCTGGCTACACTATGAAGCAACTGCAAAGCACTGATAAGGAAAAATATGAGACCCAGTCACTCTCAAGTTCTTAAGAAAGTGAGTCACTCCACTTCTGTCAGGTCAACCCTTCAAAAGAGATCTTGGCATATTCTGAATTTTCTAGAAAGGGGCTGAGGGCAGTCCTTGATATCAGGGTCATCACTTTATTCCAAAGGGAATAATCTGCCTGAGAGAAGATCTTGGAAGAGAATCAAGCGAGCAAAGGGAGCTTAGGGTCCTGAGTCCAGCTAGGCCAGGAAGAGTGCGCCCAGTAGCCACAGGATACACCTTTTTCACAGAGGCTTCAAATCTGCAGCCCCAGGACATCTTGCCCACAGCCCTGGGGAGTTCATGGTCACCCACTAGCTGCCTGAGGGTACTAGGAAAGGGCTTTTTTTGGAGGCTCAGGAGGAGGAGAGAGGAATATTGATCCTTCATAAACAAACTACCCATGATATACATTCTCCCCAAAAGCAAAAATTCATTTTTACCCATTAAGAACAACTCACAATATAATCTTGCACTCTCTATCTCTCTAAAATTCTCCAGGCTGAAAAGGTATCCCAGGCTAGCAAATGGACTCATTTCAAAGGTAAATAAATGGAAAAGCTCAGAGGAAACCAAGGCACTACTTAAAAAAGAAAGAAAAAAGCCTAATGGAGGTTTTTTTTTCCTAAGGAAAATGCAACTGAAAATCATCAAAATGTTTTCTAAGCTGTTCCCAAGTTATAGTCTTTAAGCAAGTGTGTTCCTGGGGAAAGGGCCTGATGACTAGAACCTCAAGAGAAAGCTCAGGTACAACCCCCAGAACAAGAATGCGTGTGCTCTTTGTGTGTGTGTGTGTGTGTGTGTGTGTGTGTGTGTGTGTTGTAGGGGGAGAGGGCTCTACTCCCTCCCCTTGCTTCAGAAAGCCCTGAGTCTAGAAGCCTGAGGATGGGTCAGGGCAACCTTAGGAGTATGCTACCTTTTCCAGTCAGGATCCCAGCCTGGCTATACAAGGCACCCTTGATCAAATGAGGAAAAGGCCACTAAGCCTAGCAGGGAGAGAAAAGGAAGGGAGCAGTGTTAGCCTCTCGAGACCAAAAGCATTGCAGCTCTGATAGTATAAAAGCAGCAAGCTTCCTGGTACAGGCTGATAAGATTTTCGACAGGAGTTGATAGGAAAGTAAATATCTCCTGGAGAAGGAACCCACTCCCTGAGAGAGCCAGGGTAAGCCTGGTACAGCAGAAGACCAGGGCAGGCTACTCAAACACTGCAATGATCTGCTCAATGGGTCTGTCTCTATGGACCCCCATCCCCTTCCAAACTGCCAGTTCAGCTCACAGGGGAAGAGCTGGGTCCTCTTCAGATCTGTATCCCCAAAGGTCTAGCTCTTACAGATACAGGTTCACTGGATTCAGAGATTATGCGTAACATACCTGGCTTAATCAATTTAAGTAAAATGTTCCCTTAACCTCTCTGTGGGTAAAAAACTCAGCATGACGTCAACCGTGTGATACTAACATCTGAAATGGAGACCTCGGTGAAAGCTGATAATCACTCCTTAAGACTTGCATATTCTTAAAGACCGAGATACAGCCGAGGATATACAGACTATACAAAGTTATACAAACTTTTTTTTTTTGAGACAGGGTCTCATTTTGTCACCCAAGCTGGAGTGCAGTGGAGTGATCTCAGCTCACTGCAGCCTTGACCTCCTGGGCTCAAGCGATTCTCTGGCCTCAGCCTCCCAAATAGCTGGGACTACAGGTGCGTGCCCCCATGCCCAGATAATTTTTTGTATTTTTTGTAGGGACAGGGTTTTGCTACGTGGCCCAGGCTCACGTGATCCACCCACCTTGACCTCCCAAAGTGTTGGGATTACAGGTGTGAGTCATTGTGCCCCACCTATACAGACTTTTTAAAGTTAAAAACACACACACAAAAAACACCACACTCAACAACACTACTTTTTTCATTTCCCATCCTACACCAACATACTAACAACACTTTTATGTAGCATTATATTAGCTGCAAATACATCCTCTGGACAGAGACTAACATACCAGATGAATTTCAAAAAGGGCTATATCACAACATTTATAACAAAATGTTAACTGCTATCTCTGGGTATCAGTTATGCATTAATAATGCAAAGTAAATAATGTGCAAATAAATTATGCACATTATTTACTTTGTCAAAGGAAAAGCATTTCTGTAATTTAAAAAGTGATTTTCTAAAAAGTGGCCAGGTTTCTCTGTGTGAGAGCCAGGGTATAACCCAGGAACAGGAACTCTGGCCTATTATCAAGGCTGAACTAAGTAGGGGTTTGGAAGAAACCAGCTCTTCCGGACCACTGATTGCTCTGGACTTGGTCCTCACACTTGTGTTACTGTCTGCTGTGCTAAGTTCCCACCCAGTGATAAAGTCACCAATCCTTGCTATCTTCATTTTCAGCATTTTAATTATAATCATTCTATGTCATGTCCTGATTTTTAGAGCATCTCAACTCTGTGGCTCTGAGGAGCCACACTATAAGCAGAATATAATTGATTTTTTAAAAGGCACCAAATTCTACTAGTATAGACAGTTCTCCTGAGAGTGACTTCCATGAAAATCTATAGGAATCTTTAGACAATGAAGAAGCCGTCAGTTTTCAAGACATTCCTTCTCAAGTTTCCCCTGTGGCTAACCACACCGTCCACTGGGAAGATTGCACTAGGTGCCTACGGGCACTGTGCCACACAGGCAGCTGGTGTGGTAAGAGACATGCCACCCTATGCACAGGCCCTGGAGCCTGGGCCTTTTGTGTACAGCTAATGACTCATTACTATTGGGAAGAGTATATCCTAGGGGAAGATCCTTGTCACCCCAGATGTTCCCCACACCAATGACCTGCAGCACTGGACTTGCTCTGCAGAGTGCAGCTGACATAGGGAGGTCCCGACAATGCCTGGTTAGCTCCAACCCTTCTAAGACTGCCCTACTCTATCCCACCTGTACCTTCCAATTTCCCTTAGCAGCATTTCACCCAAAGTAGTCTTCTTTTCCTTGCCCACCAAACCAATGTCCTCATGGTTTATAACAACCTAACTGAAGAAAGCTATGCAAGAGGTAATGGGAATATGTGTGTCATGTTTTTAAGACTGGGTAAAAGTAGTATCAAAGCAGAAAACCCAGGCTGCACCTGGGTGAAAGGGGGCTGAGAACAATGAAGCAAGGCCATCTGGTCTGGAAGCAACAGACTTCAAAATACCTTGTTTCCCCAGGCCAGCCAGGTCTAGCTAACCTAGCCTGCTCTCAGCCCTCAAGCACAGAGCACATCCCATCAGCCAGCTGAATAAATTGGATCTGCAAAGAGCAGTTTTCTTTCTGCACTCCATTACCTCTGAGTGCAAACCAAGGCTTTTTAAAAGGCAAAATAGGATGTTCTACATAAAGTACTTGACCAAAACAGATTGTCTCTATCCCCAAGAAGATGGAAAAATCCAAGGGCATCTTTAGGAGTCTACAGTCCTCTAGTGTCATGACCACACTGTCATCACATGACACACAGATCCACGAGACCTGGTGCTGGTGCAGTCATTAGGGAGACCATCATTGAAGTGCTGGGCCTGACTGAGCAGATCCGTCAAGTTAAGGCCCTAAGTCAGAAGGAATGAGAGCCTAAGATGGTGCTAAGTCCCAGTACACTCACTAAAAACCATTCTCATCTGCTTTTGTGAAGAGAGTTGCAACTGAATACAGAGAAAACCCATCTTACCCACAGACTCCTCCTCCTTTACCACTGCTAACAATGTGTGCTATAGTTAAGTTTGAAGTATTTTAAGGATATTCCCTGACAAAATACAAAACAGTACAATACACTCATGTATCTCTCAATGATGGAGACATGTTCTGAGAAATGCATTGTTAGGCAATTTTGTCATTATGTGAACATCATAGTGTACTTACACAAACCTAGGTGGTATAGCCTACTGTACACCTAGGATATATAGTATCACCTGTTGCTCCTAGGCTACAAATGTGTACAGCATGTTGCCATACTGAATACTGTAGGCAATTTTAAACAATGGTAAGCATCTATGTGTCTAAACATAGAAAAGGTGCAGTAAAAATGTCGTATAAAAGATAAAAACTGGTATACATATATAGAGCACTTACCATGAATGGAGCCTACAGGCCTGGAAGTTGCGCTAGATGAGTCAGTGAGTGAGTGAATGTGAAAGCCTAGGACATTACTATATCCTACTGCAGACTTCATATATACTGAACACTTATACTATATGCCATACACTTAGGCGATACTAAATTTATAAAACAGATTTCTTTCTTCAATAACTAACCTTAGCTTACTGTAAATTTGAAAAACATTTTAAACTTTTTGACTCTTTACCAACACTTTGCTTAAAACATAAATATATTATACAGCTATACAAAACTGTTTTTCCTTTATACCCTTATTCTATAAGCTTTTTCTATTTTTAAAATTTATTTATTTTTTACTTTTTCAACTTTTTTGTTCAAAACTGAGACACAAACCCACACATTAGCCTATGTCCACAGAAGGTCAGGATCATTAACATTACTGTCTTCCACTTCCACATCTTGGCCCACTGGAGGTCTTCAGGGGTAATAACATACATGGAGCTCACATCTCTATGATAACAATGACTTCTTCTGGAATGTTTTCTGAAGGACCTGCCTGAGGCTGTTTTATGGTTAACTTAAAAAAATAAATAAATAGGAGTTCTCTCTCTCTCTCTCATATATATATATATTTATATATGTGTATACTTTTCTTTTGTTTTTGAGGCACAGTCTCACTCTTGTCCAGGCTGGAGTGCAGTAGCACAATCATGGCTCACTGCAGCCTTGCCCTCCCTGGGCTCAAGTGATTCTCTTACCTCAGCCTCTCTAGTAGCTGGGATTACAGGTGTGTACCACCATGCCTGGCTGTTTTTCTATTTTTTTGTAGAGATGGAGTTTCGCCATATTGCCCAGGCTGGTCTCAAACTCCTGGGCTAAAGCAATCCACCCACCTTTGCCTCCCAAAGTGCTGGGATTACAGGTGTGAGCCACTGTGCCTAGCCTTAGTTTATATATTTACTATACTTTTAATTGTTATTTTAGAGTGTACTCCTGACTGGGCACGGTGGCTCATACAAAAATTAGCTGAGTGTGGTGGCATGCACCTGTAGCCCTAGCTACTTGGGAGGCTGAGGCGGGAGGATCACCTGAGCCCAGGGAAGTCAGGGCTGCAGTAAGCTGTGATCATGCCACTGCACATCAAACCACATAAGCCAGTAACACAGTCATTTATTATCAAGTATTATGTACTGTACATAATCATATGTGCCATGCTTTTATACAGCTGGCAGCACAGTAGGTTCGTTTACACCAGCATCACCACGAACATGTGAGTAACACATCACTTTGTGATGATATGATGGCCAAAATATCAGTAGGGATAGAAATTTTCCAGCTCCATTATAATCTTATGGGACCACCATCATTTATGTGGTCTGTTCTTGACAAAGGCATCCTTATGCGGCGGCGCATGACTGCAGTTAAGAATACAAATTTGAAACTAGACAGACCTGGGTTCAATTCATAGCTCAGCTAGTTACTATTTAAACAGAGCTTAGTTATGTCATCCCTCTGAATCTCAGTCTCCTCATCTCTAAAATGGGGTACCACTAGGACTGCTATATGGATTCAATATAATGTATACAAAGCACCTGAATAAAATCTAATTAGAAATGGTAATATTTATTTAGTGACTGGCACTAAATTACTGAAGGGATTTATTTTTGCGTGTGTGTGTGTGTGTGTGTGTGTGTGTGTGTGTGTGTGGCAGGGTATCACTCTCTCACACAGACTGGAGTGCAGTGGCGACATCTTGGCTCATTGCAACCTCCGCCTCCCAGGTCCAAGCGATTCTCCTGCCTCAGCCTTCCCAGTAGCTGGGATTACAGGTGTGTGCCACCATGCCTGGCTAATTTTTGTATTTTTGGTAGAGACAGGGTTTCACTATGTTGGCCAGGCTGGTCTTGAATTCCTGACCTCAAGTGATCCACCTACCTTGGCCTCCCAAAGTGCCGGGATTACAGGCATGAGCCATTGCACCTGGCCACTGAAGGGATTTAACAGGTATTTGTTGTACGAGGTTCCAGGGGAAAAGGGAAGAGTAGGTTATAAAACAATTTTTACTCATGCATGGGAGGCCACATGATACATGGAAGTATGTCAGGCTCTGGGTCAGAGATCTGGGGGATCATAGACAAGATGTTATTACAGCTTCTCTAAGACCCTGGTTCCACAGCTGTAAAATTTAAGATACCACTACCCTGAAGAGCTGTCGTAAAACTTGGATGCTCTCAGCCCAGTATCAGGGATTTCAGCAGGTGCTCAGAAAATGGTGGTAGTTGCTGAGGAACATAGCCTCTGGAATCAGATTGTTAGGTTTGAATCTCAGCTCCATCACTTCTTAGCTCTGTGACCATGAACAAGTTAGCCTTTCCATGCTTCAGTTTCTTCATCTATATGATGGAGACAAAAAGACCTACCTTGCAGGGTTGTTCTTAGGACTAGATGAGCTAATATACAAAAGTGCTTGACACATAGTAACTACTAGACAAATACTGGTTCTATTATTTGGCTAGTATTTATTATTTAATAATTAATACTTAAAAACTTAAACCACTGGCCCCAAACTCTTCTGGTTCTGATGGTTTTCATCTAGAAATTGTTACCAAACATCCAGATTCTCTAGCCCCAGACTGCAGAGAGGCTCTCTCCAGTCAGGAGAGAGTTCTTTATAGTTCCAAATTCCCAAAACCTTCTCCCTCAGCAGGCCACCAGAAAAAAGTCGTGTATTTTTCAGCTGCTCATGAAGCTTATTAGGAAGACTTTTTCCTTCATTGGGTTCAAAAGCAATGGCTCACTTAAAATTTTAATTAAAGCCAGGCACAGTGGCTCATGCCTGTAATCCCAGCACTTTGGGAGGCCAAGGTGGGCAGATGGTTTGAGCCCAGGAACTCAAGACCAGCCTGTGTAACACAGCAAGACCCTGTCTCTACAAAAAATACGAAAATTAGCTGGGCATGGTGGTGCATACCTGTGGTCCCAGCTACTTAGGGGGCTGAGGCGGGATTATCTGAACCTTGGGAGGCAGAGGTTGGAGTGAGCTGAGACTGCACCACTGCACTCCAGGCTGGGTGACAGAGCAAGACCCTACCTCAGAAAAACAAAAAATAAAAATAAAGAAAAATAAGTTTTCTTAAATTAAGACTCTATGGCAGTGGTTCTCAAAGGAGGGCTGATGTTGGCCCCTAGGGGACATTTGGTAATGTCTAGAGACATTTTCAGTTGTGATAACTGAGATGATTGCTACTACTGTTATTTAGTGGGTAGAGGCCAGGGATACTGCTGAGCATCCTACAATACACAGGACAGCCCCCACAACAAAAAATCATCTGGCCCAAGTGTCAATAGCATGAGGTTGAGAAACTTCAGCTTATAGAAAAGCTGCTTATGACAAAGTTTAAGTGGGTGGGGTGGGGGACTAAAATATACAATGATATCTACATTACAGTGGTAGCCAGGTACAAATGACATGTGTGTATAAACAGGGACTGACTAGGAAATAAGACCATGAAAATTATTTGAGAAAGTAGGGTGTGTGAATTATAATTTAAAAATTCTGTGAGCATTATTACTATGTTTAAGGACCAGAAAAAGAGTGAAGGCCAGAACTCAGTGGAGGCAAGAATGCCCCAAAACTACATCTCTCCATTCCGATTATTCAGACACCTGTGACTGCCTATATTATAACAGTGCTCCAACCCCCTGCTACATAATGAATATTCTGCTCAGGTCCCAACAAACAAGTAAGGTGAGAAAGGAAAACAAAAGTGCAAACAGCTGGGCACAGTGGCTCATGCCTGTAATCCCAGCACTTTGGGAGGCTGAGGTGGGCAGATCACCTGAGGTCAGGAGTTTGAGACCAGCCTGGCCAACATGGTGAAACCCTGTCTCTACTAAAAATACAAAAAATTACTGGGCATGGTGGCTCACGCCTGTAATCCCAGCACTTTGGGAGGCCAAGGCGGGTGGATTACAAGGTCAGGAGTTTGAGACCAGTCTGGTCAATATGGTGAAACCCCGCCTTTACTACAAATACGAAAATTAGCTGGGCATGGTGGTAGGCACCTGTAGTCCCAGCTATTCGGGAGGCTGAGGCAGGAGAATCACTTGAACCCGGGAGGCGGAGGTTGCAGTAAGCCGAGATCATACCACTGCATTCTAGCCTGGGTGACAGAGCAAGACTCCAACTCAAAAAAAAAAAAAAAAAAAAAAAAAAAATTAGCCAGGTGTGGTGGTGGGTGCCTGTAATCCCAGCCACTCAGAAGGTTCAGGCAGGATAATCGCTAGAACCCAGGAGGCGGAGGTTGCAGTGAGCTGAGATCACGCCATTGCACTCCAGCCTTGGTGACAGAACAAGATTCCGTCTCAAAAAAAAAAAAAAAGTACGTATGAGCAGTCTTTTCTGCAAAATCAAGCCCAGAGTTTAACCACTCAAAAAAGCTTATTCCAGTGCCCCTCTGTCCTCTCTCCTGCATATCTTTAAACTCTTCTTCATCTTGAATCACGTGACAAGTAGTTACTGGCAAATGGTTAAATTAGACAAGGTTTCCTATCATGGACCTTTCAGACAGTAGAGAAGACCATAATTCTTTTTCTTTTTTTTTGAGATAGAGTCTCGCTCTGTCATCCAGGCTGGAGTGCAGTGGCATGATCTCGGCTCACTGCACCCTCCACCTCCTGGGTTCACATCATTCTCCTCCCAAGTAGCTGGGACTACAGGTGCCCGCCACCACGCCTGGCTAATTTTTTGTATTTTTAGTAGAGACAGGGTTTCACCGTGTTAGCCAGGATAGTCTCGATCTCCTGACCTTGTGATCCACCCACCTCGGCCTCCCAAAGTGCTGGGATTACAGGCGTGAGCCACCACACCCGGCCATGAAGACCTTAATTCTTTAAAAATATTTATTTTAATTTTTGTGGGTACATAGTAGGTGTATATATTCATGGAGTACATGAGATGTTTTGATACAGGCATGTAATGGATAATAATCACATCATAGAGAATGGGGTATCCTTTCCCGCAAATATGTATCCTTTGTCTTACAAGCAAATTACACTCTTTTAGTTATTTTTAAATGTACAATAAAATTATTATTGACTATAGTCATTCTGTTGTGCTAGCAAATACCAGACTCATTCATTCTTTCTATTCTTTTGTGTCCATTAACCATTCCCTCCTCCTGCTTCTACCCTTGCCAGCCTCTGGTTACCATCCTACTCTCTATCTCCATGAGTTCAATTGTTCTGATTTTTAGATCCCACAAATAAGTGAGAACATGCAATGTTTGTCTTTGTGCCTGGCTTATTTCACTTAGCATAATGACTTCCAGTTTCATCCATGTTGTTGCAAATGATCTCATTCTTTTTTATGACTAATAGTACTCCACTGTGAATAAGTACCACATTTTTTTAAAATCCAGTCATCTGCTAATGGGGATGTAGGCTGTTTCCAGATTTTAGCTATTGTGAACAAAGCTGCAACAAACATGGGAGTGCAGATACCTCTTTGATATAGTGATTTCCTTCCTTTTGGGTAAATACTCAGCAGTGGGATTGCTGGATCATAGAATACCTCTATTTTTAGTTTTTTGAGGAACCTCTAAACTGTTTCCTATAGTAGTTTACTAATTTGCATTCCCACCAACAGTGTACAAGGGTTTCCTTTTCTCTACATCCTCTCCAGCATTTATTATTGCCTGGAGAAGACCTTAATTCTTTAACTAGAGTCAAAACTATAAAATTACAAATCAAGATAGTACTATGAAGGACAGAAATCTGATCCAGACTGGCAGGTGAGGAGTACCACTCAGATGTGAATGATTAATAGGGGTTACCTATATTAAGCCAAGAGAGGAGCAAAGAATTTCCCAAGCCATACAGAGGAAGTGGCATTTGCAAAAGCCATGTGGGAGGAGGGAGCCTGATGATGCTGAGAAACTGGCCAGACCATGAAAGGCCCCTAAGTTTTTTGGAATGCTGGTCTTTAAGAAAAACAGAAAATCATTAAGTGGGGAGAAAAAAATACTTAAATCTTTGAGTTGTACATTAAGTTCCTACTTTGGCACATCCAAGGGTCAGGTGAGGCAATTACTCCCACTGGGACCTCTTTACCCTCAGGTAATCTGAAACCTTTGGCCTATCACAGGAAAGCCTAGTACAGTGGCAAATCGTCCATGCCAAATGTAGGCCAACAGAACACTGCAATAAGTAAGGAGGGGTAGTTTCCCTCCAAACTGAGGATCAGCAAGTTGTAAGTCCAGTGCCCTCTCTAGGGTAGGGGAAAGGGAAGTCCTCGAGATAGCTGATGTCTGAGCTCTTTTCAAGAGCCAGCAATTTCAGGAGGACCCCATAAGCAGCCTGTCTTCTAGTCGAGGGGCCAGAGAAGACGGTTCTGTGGCCACCAGAGTTCTCTCTCTCTCTTCTTATAGCAAAAGGTATATATGTGCCCAGACCCAGTTGCTGGGTCAGAAACCACAAGCTTCTCAAGCCTCTGACAGACCCAGCTAAAGTCTTAAAAGATGCTGGCCCCGTCTATGTGAAACTTTTCCAAGGCATTCCATGAAAACACCATTTGGGCATTGGAAGATTCAAATGAATGTCCCAGGATATGGGCTCAGAGATGTGAAAGAAAGGGGGAAAGTTAGAAGGATTATCCTCAGTTTAGAAGATAAACTGAGACAGGCGTGGTGGCACACGCCTGTAATTCCAGCACTTGGGGAGTCTGAGACAGGCAGATCACTTGAGTCCAGGAGCTCAAGACCAACCAGAGCAGTGTCTGGTGAGACCCCGTCTCTAAAAAAAAATTGTTTTTAATTAGCTAGGTACAATGGCACATGCCTGTGGTCCCAGCTACTTGGGAGGCTGAGATGGGAGAATTGCTTGAGCCCAGAAAGTCAAGGCTGCAGTGAACCTTGTTTATGCCACTATACTCCAGCCCGGGTGACGGAGCAAGATCCTGTCTCAAAAAACAAACAAACAAACAAACAAACAAACAAACAACACTGCTCAGCACAAGGCATGACACATGTCAGCAACTCAGGAAGCAGCAGCTCAATGGGGCTACTCCCAGGATTCCGTACAGATGAGAGGAGGAGGAAAAGGAACCCAAGGTAAGGCCAGGAGAAATGCCTCACAGGATACCCTGTGTAGCCCGAGGAGATTGGGAGAGGGGGACATTCAACTATTCAAGAAATATTTAAAATTCAGTAGTGAATATAACATTCAAAAATCCCTGCCTTCAAGGAGCTTATACTCCAGTGGGAAGAGAAAGGCAGTCAATGAACAAGTACACACACTATGTCAGGCAAGGAAAACAGGCAGAAGAACAGGGACAGAGAGTGCCAGAGGGGGGGCTACAGTTATATGGGGTGGGGTAGGGGGAGGTGACTGGAAGGCCTTTCTGACTAGGTGGCAGCTGAACAAGACTCAAACGAAAGTGAGACTGTAAGCTGTGGATGTCTGAGGGAAGGGCATGGCAAGGGCAAAGGCACTAGAGTTGGAATGTGTCTGGTGAGGAAGGGAGGGAAGGTGGAGCAGAGGGCACAGGGGCAAAGTGGCAGGGGTCACAGAGGTGGCAGCAGCCCGCTCACAAAGGGACTTGCTAGTTGCTGCGAGGATTCTAGCTTTCACTCCAGTGAAATGGAAAGCTATTGGGGGTCTGAGAATAAGACAGCAGAGGGCATGAGCAGGAGGAGGGGACCAATTATATGGCCATGATTGCAGATAAGAAATAACTTTGGAGCTGTCCCAGTCTCCTCAGGCCAGTGGGGATAGATCAGGAGTGACCCTCAGCAACTGGCTTTCCCTGCTTTCGAGAGAGCTTTGTCTTCCCCATCCCTATCTATCCCTAAGCAAAAATTCAGAAAATTTGTGTGGGCCAGGGGAGGGTACTAACTTCCTCACTGCTCATCAAGGTGCCATAAACTGTAGAGATGCATTACTTTATTTATTCTTTATCACAATCCTGTAATCCCAGCTCCACAGACAAGAAAGCAGAAGCTCAGGGAACTGGAAAAACTCTACCAAGATTCCTAAGCCAATGTGCTTTTGGTGGCACTAAGCTGTGTCCTTGTTGGGACATTCTGTCATCTTATACCTGGCAAAGAAAGAAGGCACTGGACTGGTTTATGCTGGAAACGCTTTCCAGGGCAACGAAAATGCTTGATTGGAGTTTCTGATGAAAGAAAGTATAAAAGGCTCAAACAAGCCAGGCAGTAATTCCATACTTAGAGCCAATTAGCCAGAGATGCCAGACAGTTAAATTTCCTTCTTCTTTTCTCACACTGACTAATGAAAGCAGCATGAGACACCAAGAAGAGTGTGCAGGAGAAATATGCCATTATATCACCTCCCCCACAATCTCTGACTGTGGAATATGAGGCCTCTCAACATTCTGCTGACTGGCCAATGGCCCGGTGGGCCCAAAAGGGTACCCCTGAAGATGCACTCCCTTTTCATGTCTTCAAATCACAAAGAACCAGGGTCACTGGGTAGTTCCCAACATACAGGCTTAGAAATCTGCTTCAAAGGCCCATGAGGCTTTTGAGCTCCATGGGGGCAACCCAATGGACTGTGCTGAAGTAGAACTTATTTCATTTTAAATAAGTATGTTGCCAGATATCACAGTCCTACCCGAGAAGAACATATATAAAACCCCGGCCGGGCGCGGTGGCTCAAGCCTGTAATCCCAGCACTTTGGGAGGCCGAGACGGGCGGATCACGAGGTCAGGAGATCGAGACCATCCTGGCTGACACAGTGAAACCCCGTCTCTACTAAAAATACAAAAACTTAGCCGGGCGAGGTGGCGGGCGCCTGTAGTCCCAGCTACTCGGGAGGCTGAGGCAGGAGAATGGCGTGAACCCGGGAGGCGGAGCTTGCAGTGAGCCGAGATCGCGCCACTGCACTCCAGCCTGGGCGACAGCGTGAGACTCCGTCTCAAAAAAAAAAAAAAAAAAAAATTAAAACCCCATCTGGACTCATAGGAATTAAATAGCAAGGGAAGGGTCTCCAAGGGAAAGTGACAAGGGGACCAGACACTGAACATGAACTCACAATCACCCTTTGAAATGGTAATATTTGCATTCATCTAACACATATTTACTGAGCGCACACACACACACACACACATACTCGCACACACACACGTGCTCAGCACTGTTGAAGATGCAGTGGAAGCAGAGGTGAAAGAAGAAAAAAACTCTTGTCTTTGAGAAGCATACAAGGGGAGGCAGGGCACACTCAAAGATCAGGGAGGTAAAATAATTTGCTCAGGTCCTAGTGTTAATGAGATTTGAATCCAGCTTTATTGCACTCCACTTTACCTCTGTCTACCAGGACACTGGTGTTCTACTATAACTTTCAGGTGGTTTTTTGTTTTGTTTTTGTATGTTTTAGGGGTGGGGGGTGCAGATAAGGAAGGGAAAAGGCTGAAAATATTTTCCTTTGGTGGTGTTTGAGCATTTCTGCGGAATCTGTGCTGGATCACAGCAGCAGGGCATAATGAAGAAATGCACTTAGCCTGGGATCAGGAGACATTTTGTTGTTGTTGAGAGACAGGGTCTTGCTCTGTCACCCAAGCTGGTGTGCAGTGGCTCAATCCTAGTTCACTGTAGCCTCAAACTCCTGAACTCAGGTGATCCTCCTGCCTCAGCCTCCTGAGTAGCTAGGACTACAGGCAGACACTACCACATCTGGATAATTTTATTTTATTTTTTGTAGAGATGTGCTAAGTACAGTGGCTAGGCTGGTGTCAAACTCCTGGCCTCAAGCGATCCTCCTATCTCAGCCTCCAAAAGTGCTGGGACTACAGGCATGAGCCACCGCGCCTGGCAGGAAACTTATATTCTAGTTAAAACTCACTGACTCTGGAAAGTCACTCTCTGGGCTTCAGTTTAAATGTCTCTAAAAAGAGGGGGTTAACCTAGCAAGGAATGGTAAATGGGTTCTTCTTACACCTAACAATTCAAATCTATTCATGGTTCCTGTCTAGAATGCTGGGGTATGCTGAAGCCATATGCACGCTTAGTGAAAGGAGCTGTAACTGCCTAATGATGTTTGCTATAAGGTCAGAGGGTAATAATTAATCCAGATGATCATGTGAGGACTCTGCCACTTCTGATGATTCGAGGTAGAAGTCATTTTAATTTCGTGATGAAATTTAAAAAAACCCTTCTTCCACGACTTTCTAACCAATTCACAGGAGTATCCTTAAAATGACAGATCACCTATATTCCGATATAAGACTAGTGATAGTGTTTAATGTTTCATTTTAAACAGTTATGATACTATGGCATATTTATTAGAATCTAGAAATAGTTCTGTCATTTAGAATGTTTCAGTGAACAGGAATTCACCTGTCACCACTGAAACTTGTGGTAATGTTTCCAAAGATCTCTCATTCCATACGCCTTTTTGCAATGTGACTTACCACTCTCCCAACAAGGAATGAAGTCTATTTTCCTCCTCTTGAATCTAGGCTAGATAGACTTCATGTTGCTTTGACCAAAAGTGTGACGGATGTGACATTGTGTGACTTCTGAGCCAAGGGGGTGAAAAAGCCTGATGGATCATTGTATTGTGGCTATGTAAGATTTGGGGAAATTGGGATGAAAGGTATACAGAACCATTTGTATTATCTTTGCAATGTTTTTCTAAGTCTGAAATTGTTTCAAAATTAGAAGCTAAATTAAAAGTTTTTTGTTTCATTTCTTTTTTAAGGCTTTTATTTTATGTTCAGAGGTACATGTGCAGGAAGGCCTGGCAGATTCCATTCTTACATTGTAACATGGAAAAAACCCACCTACTCTGAAACTCTCATGCTGTGATAGCAGCACTGACAGACCATGCAGAGGGACAGAGACAACCAACCCCAAGCTGTTTCAGTCACGTCAGCTGAAATACCAGACATGATTTTTTTTTTTCTTTTTGGATTTGAGATAATTTCTTGTTAAAATGAACCAGAAGTACAAGGTTCCATTGGAACTAAAACAGTTGACAGAATAGGGTTGAAGTTAATCAAATCTTCAAGGACAATCAGATCAAACAAAGCCAGTAAAAGTGGAGAAACCCAACACTAGTTTGGAACGCACACAGAAATACTAGCATGTCAGGTACCTCCTGACCCTTCCCAGCAGTTGGCCATCATGCTCCCACCCCTCTCTCCCATCTGAAGCACTGGCCAAACCAAATGGCTTCTTTCTCTGTATTGCAAGTGTAAGTAAACCCAAGAGTACCCTTTTGGACATAATACAAAGCCAAGAAGAAAGTTTATGGATCATATGGGATGGTAGAAAGTGTACAAACCCAACCCAGCAAACTGCTTATCGTTATCTATGTTCCAGCCTCAGTAGATGCCAACAAGGAGCAGAGATGAATCAATCTTTCCTCTCAAGCCCTGTCCAAATTACGGAACCTCTAAGATTGGGGGTGGTTTGTGATGTAACAATAGATAACCAAAACATACATCAACCTTCCACCTATGGCAAATGCCTTAAATTCTGCTCTGGCAAGATCTGGCTGCCAAATGGACCTTTTGGATCTAATCCTTAGGGTGAGATCAGTTTCACATTCTTCTTGGCTAAGTGCTTTTGTTTCCAGAGTTCATTTTATACAGCACCACTGCTTTTATTTCAATAAGATTTATCTTCAGTATATCTTAAGAATATTAGCGAGCCAGGCACGGTGGCTCATGCTTGTAATCCCAGCAATTTAGGAGGCTGAGGCAGGTGAATCACCTGAGGACAGGAGTTTGAGACCAGTCTGGCCAATACAGTGAAATCTCATCTCTACTAAATATACAAAAATTAGCTGGGCATTGTGGCACACATCTGTAATGCCAGCTACTCGGGAGGCTGAGGCAGGAGAATCACTTGAACCTGGGAGGCGGAGATTGTAGGGACCCGAGATTGCGCCACTGCACTCCAGCCTGGGTAACAGAGCAAGACTCCATCCCCCGACAAAAAAAAAAGATTATTAAAGGATTCCCCCACTTTCTGGTAGGAGGGTTTTCTTCTCCCTGCAATGTTTGTTCCCTTAGAATCCCTTTTTTTCTGTTTGGATCACCATCTTTCATCTTGGAGCCTTTCTTTACTCAGATGTCTGGTGAACCTCTGTTGCTGGTTAATATCAAAGGCTAAGATTCTATCACTTGTAGCCTTAAGAGTGTTGACCAAAACAAATGGTGAAAGCCTAAACACTAAGGTTGATTGAATTCAGACATAAAAAAGCTAAAATGGACTGTACATAAGGTAGACACTATTTAATCTGGAGCAAGAAGAAGGGCTCTGAAAGAAGTCTGTATAGGGTGCAGTTGAAGCAAATAGGAGTGGTAAATTCTACTGGAGGTATAGTATAGGTAAGGAAAAGCTTCAAGGAAGAAAAGATATTTTCTTTTGATCTCCAGAGATGTGTAGGGTAGGTTGTGGCATAGTGGGGATCAGAGGTGGGAAGTAAAGGAAGCAGCATGAACAAAGTTAGGGTATATGGACCAGCATGGCAGTTTAGAGGCCTTACCTACATATAGACTACTTAGATGATAATATCCTGGATTTTAAGCTGATGTAATTATTGGATGAGACATCTAGTGGTGGTGGAAATATTTTGCTTATGAGGGAGATATGAATTGTTGGGAGTAAAGGGCAGAATGTGGTGGACTGTTTGCACAGATGGTCACCAATTCCTCTCACCCTGTATTCACATGCCATTCCTCCAAGATGGAGTCTATTTTACACAAATGTTTATAACAGCCATTATTCTTTATTCCTAATAGCCAAAAAGTAGAAACAACCTAAATGCCCATCAACCAATGACAGGGTAACTAAAATGTGGTATATCCACAATGGAATATTATTTGGCAATAGGAAGGAATGAAGTATTGATACATGCTACAACATAGATGAACCCTGGAAATATCAAGCTAACTGAAAGAAGCCAGTAACAAAAGACCAAATATTGTATGGTTGCATTTATATAAAATGTCCAGAGCAGACAAATCTATGAAGACAGAGCAGATTAATGGTGGGGAAGAGGCCGGGCATGGTGGCTTACACCTGTAATCCCAGCACTCTGAGAGGCTGAGGTGGGCGGATCACAAGGTCAGGAGATCGAGACCATCCTGGCTAACACGGCGAAACCCCGTCTCCACTAAAAATACAAAAAATTAGCTGAGCATGATGGCGGGCGTCTGTAGTCCCAGCTACTCGGGAAGCTGAGGCAGGAGAATGGCGTGAACCCAGGAGGCGGAGCTTGCAGTGAGCCGAGATCACACCACTGCACTCCGGCCTGGGCAATAGAGCGAGACTCCGTCTCAAAAAAAAAAACAAAAAAAAAAAACACATGGGGAAGAGTGGAAGGAAATGGGAAGAGATTGCTAAACGGTTTCTTTTTGGGGTGATGAAAATGTTCTGTATATAGACCAATGGAACAGAACAGAGGCCTCAGAAATAACACCACACATCTATAACCATCTGATCTTTGACAAACCTGACAAAAACAAGCAATGGGGAAAGGATTCTCTATTTAAAAACTGGGAAAACTAGCTAGCCATGTGCAGAAAACTAAAACTGGACCCCTTCCTTATACCTTATACAAAAATTAACTCAAGATGGATTAAAGACTTAAATGCAAGACCTAAAACCATAAAAACCCTAGAAGAAAACCTAGGCAATACCATTCAAGACATAGGCATAGGCAAAGACTTCATGGCTAAAACACCAAAAGCAATGGCAACAAAAGCCAGCATTGACAAATGGGATCTAATTAAACTAAAGAGCTCCTGCATAGCAAAAGAAACGATCATCAGAGTGAACAGGCAAACTACAGAATGGGAGAAAATTTTTGCAATCTATCCATCTGACAAAGGGCTAATATCCAGAATCTACAAGGAACTTAGACAAATTTACGAGGAAAAAACAACCCCATCAAAAAGTGGGTAAAGAATATGAATAGACACTTCTCAAAAGAAGACATTTATGTGGCCACCAAACATATGAAAAAGAGCTCATCATCATTGGTCATTAGAGAAATGCAGATCAAAACCACAATGAGATACCATCTCACGCCAGTTAGAACGGTGATCATTAAAAAGTCAGGAAACGGCTGGGCACTGTGGCTCACGCATGAAATCTTAGCACTTTGGGAGGCATGGTGGCACATACCTGTAATCCCAGCTACTCAGGGGGCTGAAGCAGGAGAATCGCTTGAACCCAGGAGGTGGAGGTTGCAGTGAGTCAAGATCGTGCCACTGAACTCCAGCCTGGGCGACAGAGCGAGACTCTGTCTCAAAAAACACAAAACAAAACAAAAACAATAAAAAGTCAGGAAAAAACAGATGCTGGAGAGGATGTGGAGAAATAGGAACGCTTTTACACTGCTGGTGGGAGTGTAAATTTAACCATTGTGGAAGACAGCGTGGCGATTCCTCAAGGATCTGGAACCAGAAATACCATTTGACCCAGCAATCCATTACTGGGTATATACCCAAAGGATTATAAATCATTCTACTATAAAGACACATGCACAGGTATGTTTACTGCAGCACTATTAACAATAGCAAAAACTTGGAACCAACTCAAATGCCCATCAATGATAGACTGGATAAAGAAAATGTGGCACATATACACAATGGAATACTATGCAGCCATAAAAAAGGATGAGTTCCTGTCCTTTGTAGGGGCATGGATGAAGCTGGAAACTATCATTCTCAACAAACTAACATAGGAACAGAAAACCAAACACCACATGTTCTTACTCATAAGTGGGAGGTGAACAATGAGAACACATGGACACAGGGAGGGGAACATCACACACTGGGGCCTGTCGGGGGATGGAGGGCTAGGGGAGGGATAGCATTAGGAGAAATACCTAATGTAGATGACAGGTGCAGCAAACCACCATGGCACATGTATACCTATGTAACAAAACTGCACGTTCTGCACATGTATCCTAGAACTTAAAGTATAATAATAATAATAAAAGAAAATGTTCTGGAATTATGATAGTGATGATGGTTGAAAAATTCTGTTGATATACCAAAAACCATTGGATTGTACAACTTTAAATGGGTAAATTGTATGGTACATGAATTATATCTCAAATATACCAAAAAAAGAGGGGGAGGAGGGAGGTGATATCTGTTCCCCCTCCTGTTGAAAGTAGCTGGCCTTGAGACTCATTTTGAACACTAGAATAAGGGATAAGTGATGCTATGCCAGTTCTGGGCCTAGCCCAAAATCCTGGCAGCTTCCACTTTCACTCTGTTGGAAGCTAGCTGTCATGTAAAGCAGCTTAAGCTAGACCACCCAATGATGACAGACTATGTGCAGAGACAGGCCTCGTGGAGGCAAACCAAGACCCTAGTCACGTGAGTGAGGTCATCTTGGATAGCTTACACCCAGCCAGGCTGACAGCTGAATTAAGTAACATGAGTGACCCCACGAAAGATCACACAAAGCAAGAAGAGCCTCCCAGCCAACTCAGAGAATCATGAGAAATAATAAATCGTTGTTTTAAGCCAGTGAGTTGGGGGTGATATGTTATGCAACAGATAACTGAAACACAACCTTTCTGAGTCTCAGATTCCACTTCTATAACATGAGACTGATACTATGGGGTTGCTGTGAAGATTACATAAAGCTAACACCAGCATGGTGCTCAACAAATACTAGTTGTTATTCTTAAAAACCACCCAGGAGATCCTTGACATAATCGCAGGTATGCTCTTCTGGGAGGCCTTATTCCCACAAGCACTTGCTGCTTCCAAAAGGTTGGCTCCTTAAAAAAACAAAAGGTGGGTTTTCTTGCTACAATCTCTGACACATGAATTCTGAATCATAAACAGATGACCAAGGAAGGTTCTGCTTAGGTTAGCCATTTACCCGACCCTGCTCATCCATTCATCACACCTTTATTAAGCCCTAACCAATTATCAGACACCAATTAAGGATAAAGGAGATCCTCCTTCCTTTGAAAAATAAACCATTTCTACCTATGTATCTATTAACATAATACGCTACACACTTGAACTTGAGTGGACAGAGAAAGTATCTACAGTAGTAAATCTAAAATCATTCAACTGGAAAGAAAAAGCTTAAATTTCCATATAGAGCTCATATACACAGCATGAGAACACATAATTCTGACTGGGAATCCCACAAGCAATACCAGAGCAAGGAATGAAATGGGTCCCTAAAGGGTTCATCTCTCAGTGAGGCTACATCCTTCCAAGAGTCCCATTCACAGAACATGGACCCCAGGTGACAAAATTTGACCATTTAGCACTACCTGCTATGTTTTGGTGCAGAAAGGATCTGGGCAGTTAACAATTCACAAGCTAATGACAGAGAAATAAATTCCTGGGTATATCCGTAGGGAAGGATATTAAACAGCTTTCAACTGCATTTGTGAAACCAATCATGATTGGTAACACTGAACTAAAGAGGCTTTTAACCCTAAAAAGAATTAAGAAATTATTTTTCATCAAAAAAGCTGACATCAATACTTAAATTATATGAAAGGTAAGAAAGATAACCAAATCTGTATTTTCTGCATGAACAGTGGACAAAGTCCACTGAACCTAAGAAGCACTTATTCTAAACAAACTCAATAAAGTTCTAAACTCATCAAATGCTAGTTAGAGAGTCAGTATAAACAATATTGGCCTAGAAATGGACAAGAAGACCATGAGGGCTATAGGTGAAAGAACTAACACCAGGCAGGCATTGGGCTGAGTCTACCAGATAACTCAAATGCTGGGCTATATTTCTCTGCTGACATATAATGTATAGCAAAGTACACAAGTCATAACTATCTATCTTGAAGAATGTTTACATCAAGATTAAGATACAGAGTATTCCTAACACCCCAGAAAGTTCCTTTGTTCCCATCCCAATGAATAACCAGTCCCACCCTAGTTTCCCAACTCCACAGCCAGGAGTAACCATTATTTTGATCTCTGGCGTCATACATACTTTTTGTCTGTTTTTGAATTTCACATAAATGAAATCATACCCTATGTTGTCTTTTATGCTTTCTTTTATTCATCACAGGGTTACCTTATTTTGAAGCAGAAAACCCAGAAGCTGAGGTTTATTTTCCGAAAATGTTTCTCTGATGTCACAGGCCTGAATACCAACTACTCTGATTACACTGGTTATACTTCCTGCCCTCTTCCGAGCATGCATTATAAAAACTGTTATAA
Organism: Macaca nemestrina; assembly: GCF_043159975.1. Classification (NCBI taxonomy): domain Eukaryota; kingdom Metazoa; phylum Chordata; class Mammalia; order Primates; family Cercopithecidae; genus Macaca; species Macaca nemestrina. Next base: position 40,245,554 of record NC_092130.1, read on the forward strand.
CAGAACACAATTTTGGATTGCAAAAGTTTCCTTCCAGATAAATTAAATTATTTAAAGGTATTCAAATATTCTATTCAATCTTAACAGAGTATAAGCTTTGCCACTATAAAAGCATAATCTTTTCCATGAATGTAAAATTCTTATTCTAGAGAATCATCAAGTCCTAGAATAAAACTAACCAGCAATTCTGTTATTACTTTTGATTAGTAAAGAATTAAATGACAGGAAAATCTCTCAGAGGAGGCATAAGGCACTAAATTCAGATGAATGTGAGTCAGCTCAGAAAAGGCAGGAGAGGAACAACAGTACAACAATAAATTATAAGTACAGATTTTGAGGCCAAGCTATCAGTATTCTAATCTGGAAAGTGCCCCTTCTAGCTAGGTGACCTTGGGCAAGTCATTACTCTAACTTTGTACCTCTATTACATCACTATAAAATGGGAATAACTTCATAGGGTTGTTGCAAGGATTAAATGTTAATGTATATAAAGCACTTAGGAGACCATGTGACACACAATAAGCACTTTTTTTTTTTTGAGATGGAGTCTCACTCTGTCACCAGGCTAGAGTGGATGGTGTAACCTCGGCTCACAGCAACCTCTGCCTCCCAGGTTCAAGCCATTCTCCTGCCTCAGCCTCCTGAGTAGCTGGGACTACAGATGCGTACCACCATGCCTGGCTAGTTTTTGTATTTTTAGTAGAGACAAGGTTTCACCATGTTGGCCAGGCTGGTCTTGAACTGACCTCAGGTGATCTGCCCGCCTTGGCCTCCCAAAGTACTGGGATTACAGGCATGAGCCACCATTCCTGGCCATAATAAGCACTTTTTAAGAATCAGCTATCTTGATCAGGCACGGTGGCTCATGCCTGTAATCCCAGCACTTTGGGAGGCCAAGAGGGGTGGATGATGAGGTCAAGAGATCGAGACCATCCTGGCCAACATAGTGAAACCCCATCTCTACTAAAAATACAAAATTAGCTGGGCGTGGTGGTGAATGCCTGTAGTCCCAGCTACTTGGGAGGCTGAGGTAGGAGAATCACTTGAACCCAGGAGGCGGAGGTTGCAGTGAGCGGAGATCGCGCCACTGCACTCCAGCCTGGTGACAGAGCAAGACTCCGTCTCAAAAAAAAAAAAAAAAAAAAAATCAGTTATCTTAAAAAGCTGAAAGGGGCTGGGCACAGTGGCTCACGCCTGTAATCCCAACACTTTGGGAGGCCGAAGCAGGCGGATCATGATGTCAGGAGATTGAGACCATCCTGGCTAACACAGAGAAACCCCGTCTCTACTAAAAATACAAAAAATTAGCCGGGCGTGGTGGCAGGTGCCTGTAGTCCCAGTTACTCGGAAGGCTGAGGCAGGAGAATGGTGTGAACTCGCAAGGTGGAGCTTGCAGTGAGCCAAGATCGCACCACTGCACTCTAGCCTGGGCAACAGAGCAAGAGTCCATCTCAAAAAAAAAAAGCTGAGAGGGCTATTAAGAGAGCAGCTATTCTGACAACCAAAGGGCTATAGAATAGTGACCAAGACATCTAGCACAGTGCTCCTCAAGATGTTTTATTTTCAATCCTTCATAGACTGATACTTTCTGTAAAATGCAAGATTACATGCTTGGATGTCACAGCAACACCAAATTGCTCTAAAAGTTTCTGAATGTTTACTCTCACTTTCTGTACATACGATACAGTCCATAACTGTTCACTGTTCATTGACTGGCATTTGTCTACAGACTGAACTTTGAGTAACACTGTTTTATAGCACACAAGAAGGACTCAAGAGCCTCCTGAAAACTCAACTGGAAGGTTAAATAGAATTATGAAAACATTTAGTAAGAAAAAAAAAAAAAACCTAGTAGCAGGGGCAAGAGGATGACTTGAGGGTCAACAAGCTGACAGATAAAATAAACTCAAGAGGCTAATTACTAAACTTAAAATATAAAGCTTGCTGCAGAGCAAAGACCCAACTGCTAATTCCCTCCCTACCCCCAAGTGCTCTAAAGGTGGCCCTCAGAAAACACGTTGGCCAGGAAGTCATCGGCCCCAGAGGGGACAAGAAGTGTGAATGTAGTAGGCAGAGCTGACTTGGGCCTCTTTTCAGGAGTGAGAATCCACCCTAAGCCATCATCAAGCTTTGGGGACATCAAGCACAAGTTGCAAAGGCTGGAAAGAGTTTCTTCTCTGCCAAAGAAAACATGCAAACATTTCCTTTGGTGACACAGGACTATATACCCACATATTGAGAGACACACACCTGTGGTTTTAGGAGGCTCCTGAGGTCCACCCTGCCAGCCATACTGTGGGTATCCTTGGTAGGGGTACCCTTGAGGAGGTGGGTAGGGTCCCCCCATAGGTCCTGGACCCATTGGTTGTGGTGGATAAGGTGGGTATGGGGCCGTTGGACCAGGGCCCGGATATGGTGGAGGGTTCCCTTGGTTCATCGGGGACCTGTAAAGTGCACCTAAGAGACAAAAAGAATGAAAATTATTTGCATTTAACTGTGGAAATCATCAGGAATAAAATTCTAACCCATAAGATCATTTACAAAATACCTTCAAGCTATATCAAGCCTTGTGCAAATCTCTAGCTCTGCTCATTTTGTTTCCTTCTCACCATCACTACAATTGGCAATTATTTTATATATTTATTTGCTTTTTGTCTATTTCCTCCACTAGACTGTAGGCTGTGACAGTAGACATCAAGTAAGTTTTAGATTACCACCATGTCCCTAGAGCACTGCACAGTACCTGGTACAAGGCAGTCCCTAAATAAATGTGTTAAATGAATAACAAGATATTTTGTTTTTTAAATCCTCTGAAATGTCCATAAATGTGATTGGAGAGCTTTAAGAAAGTGTTCTAACAGCACTAACTATGAGTCACATCAGTGGATGCTGATCCACTACTAGAAGCCCTCCAATCAACAGGGTTGGGCCACAGTGGGGACTTCTAACAAGCAGCACCGGCAGCAATGACCAACCAAAGTTTGTAACCATCACCATTGCTCTGGGGATTGGGGTGATCTGGTTGTTCTCCCCAGACCTGCTGCTCTAAGCAGTTGGACAGCGCTGTCTATAGAGAATGCCAAGCGTCTCCTCTGCCCGTCCAGGCCCCTGAGACTCTGGGGGGCTCACCAGGAGCGCTTATTTGTGTTTACAGGACCCTGTCCTCCGTGGTTTGCTTCTGTGAGGGAAGCCATGCTTCCCAGCCCCCAAGCCTGTTAATCATTCTCTTGATTGGGCTTGAAGTTCTCAGGGCCAGCATCTTGTTTCTGTTATCTCTTCAAGCTCCACAGTGGTGGTGACTTTCAGATTAAAAACAAACAAATGGCCAGGTGTGGTGGCTCATGCCTGTAATCCCAGCACTTTGGGAGGCTGAGGCGGGTGGATCATGTTGAGATTGAAACCATCCTGGCTAACATGGTGAAACCCCATCTCTACTAAAAATACAAAAAATTAGCCGGGCATGGTGGCACATGCCTGTAGTCCTAGCTACTCAGGAGGCTGAGGCAGGAGAATCGCTTGAACTTGGGAGGTAGAGGTTGCAATGAGCTGAGATTGCGCCACTGCACTCCAGCCTGGGCAACAAAGCGAGACTCTGTCTCAAAAACAAACAAACAAACAATTACTGGGGAATGCAAAGTATAAACTCTAAGAATGTCTCACTTAAACAACATGATATCATCTGTCATACTGCTGCTTTGTGCTGTTACCCATATCTTACATCAATAGTTAACTTTTTACCTATTTGGGCGTCTTCTATCCCCAACCAAATAGTAGGGAAGAGTCTCAGATTCAAAATGTAATAATTTCACTATTATTTTCCATAACAGGCAATCAATAAATTCCTAAGTGACTTTATTATATAAAGGACAGAATAGTCATAAATAGTCTAAGTTCCCTAAAATATCTGGATTACAGTAGCAGTGGACTTTGCTGGTTGCCCACACAACATCCATATTCTCCCCTCCTAACAGTAGTCAGGTTTCCAGGTAGATCTCTGCCCATTCTTCCTGTAGTTCATGTGCTTCAGGGAAAGCTCATCCCATCCAGCTCCAGGGTGAACCCAGTCTATCTAAACCAATCAGGGTCACTCTCTCCACTTTTTCATCATGATTGATTCAAGGAATTCAGGACTTAACCCAGATGCAAATGGCACTCCCTGGCCACTGGGACTGGTTTTGAAGTGGTTCAATCAGTAAAAAGCTCGGACTCTTAACACACTCCCACCAAACCTTGCCTTCCCCTGTACAAAGGTATACACAAAGTCTAGGAAAGATAAGGCCTACAAAATTACTGACAGCAAATCTGCAGCCCTGAGAAGGAGCCAGCTTTAAGTGGGCCACTCAGAAAGGCAGAGCAGAAAAAAGGAAAGAAATGGCATTCCGGATGACTTTATAACAACTCATAAATCAAAGACTAAAGCCTGGCCTAACCTAAACTACCTCTACAGAACTTCCAGTCCTGGAAACCGATGGTAAGGTAAGGTAATGAACCCTTCTGGGTGACATTCACAAATATACATTTATTAAGTGCTTTCTTGACACTGGACTAAGTAGTGAGGTATAGAGCTCAATATGCCTCAAACCCTACCCTTGGGCAACTGGTTGAAACAAACATAAGGACAATGATTTTTAGAAAACGTGGTAAACAGACTGCTGGGTAGGAGTAGGGGCTTAAACCTAGTAGAAGGAGGTGCTGATGGAGAGAGTGTCATTTGAAGGAGTGTGATTATAAATTGAAACTCTATGTTATGGGATCAAATGGCTTGAGGGTCTCTATTTCAACCATATCTGTATTATCTCCCATTTTTGACACCACCTTATTTTTCCAGGGCCTGAAAGGGACTCAGAAAAAAAGGAGAATTCTTTTCCTTTTCTGCTCTCTGGTCTGCAACTGGCAACACACCCTGACCTAGGAACCCGAATGCAAAGGCTCATGGTGATTAACACTACAATTATCATACAAATTTGGATAAAAGCAAATGCATTTTTTTTCCTCTCTCCTACCAGGAAGGCTGTAGAAAGCCTAGTGAGCCCTGGTTAACACAGAAATCAGTCTCATCAATCACCATATGGCCATTCCATTATTTATTTTTAAATCACACAAGTACAATACAGTTATCCTAACTACTTCTGTCCTGAAATTCAGTGTATGTAACCTAACTTCATTAAAACTGCAGTTTAACGTAATCAGTTCAACAAGATCATGTAGATCATTCTTACTCTAGCAAAGTCTGGACCTATATTTCTTTGAAGATATTGTTCATCTAAAAACAATGGGCAATGAGGAGAAAAAAGAACAGAGTATAGAACTACTACAACTTCAGACCTCAATGTCTCATGACTTATCTTGATCTATCTGTTTGCATTATCCTGTGCAGTTCTCTCCCTGAGAACCTCAAAGCTCTCTTCCAAGTGTATGTGTCCTCCTCACTTACCCCCTCATCATGTTTCTCTCTCATTTTTGGTATGTATCTTTCTCCATCTGCTTGAGGAAAAAAAAATGTAAGGTCTAGAAGGGAAAAATCCCATGAGTTATTCACAGAGGCATTTATACAAAGGATAAACCACAAAGGTGCTCCAGCTACCATGACCTCCTTCCACACATATACTTTTTCCCTTTGTTCCCAATATAGACAGTCACCTTGGAAGAATAAAAATCTGGATCTATTTTCAGTTTCCTCTAAACAAGAAAAAAATCCCAGTGAGAGAACAGCAAAAGTCACAGAAAGAGCATCTGTGCTGGATGACAGATCCTAGAGCTGGCATTTGAAAAACAGAACTTCATCCAGTGGGAATCCATTGTTCCCAAGCTGGTAAAGAAGCAAAGCAAAGCAAAAAAGATTACCTAACACTGACACAGTATAGTACAAACCACTTTACATAAGCAAAACACAAAAGAGCTTTAAATTTAAGGTATGATACTGAACTTTGTAACATGACTGCTTTCCCTTATAAATTTGGTCAGGTAAAATATAAACCCTACTCTAGTGAAGTGTTTCACTACAGATCAAATGCAAACAGTGTAAACTGTAGCATTAAAGACAAATCAGAGCTCTAAAAGGGACAGCTCAAAGAGTGCTGCAGTCAAGATCCATTAATAGACTGCACTGAACACTGCTATCCCACGATCTCATTCAAGACATACTCAGAGTCACGGGATTAGCAGTCATTCAACCACACAATGAGAAGGGCAGAAACTATTCTTTGGGAAAGTGGTCAATGGAAATAAGACCTCATCAAAGTAGAGATGGAGGAAAAAAACACAATATTTTTCAATGTTGTTATTTTTTTAATTACAAGACACCTGCTAGACGGACTGGCACTAACTCTGCAGACAGTAAAGTGGAAAATTCTCCTCTGGAAAACTTAACAGTCCCAATGGAAAAAAAAAAAGATAGATACTAATAATTGGGGGGACACCAAAGAAATGACTCGCCAATTACTCCACAGTAAAGCCTATGCACACTGAACTTCTAATGGACTATTTACTGCCTCATACATAAATGAATGGACAAAGATTATCAGACATTGGAGGAAGGCCTCCAACATAAAAAATAGATCAAAACAAAACAGAGGAAGGAAAAAAACAACCTAAATGTCCCAGGAAAGAAAATGTCCAAGAAAAAACCAAGGTTTTTTTTTTTTTTGCAGTTGTTTTAAATTTATGCTTTTGAAGTATGATGTAATACTGTGTAAGAAAAATTTAAAAGCTATATATTCAGCATGTCTCAACTTTCTTTAAAATAAATATGAAAAACAGATCAATAGAGCAGAATAAAGAGTCCTAAAACACATCCATACAGTACAGTCTTCTAATTTAACAGACAGGCACCACTGTAATTCAGAAAAGAAAAGGTAGTCTTTCCAATAAATAGTGCTGGATTAATTGGATATCCTTGTGTTGGGAGAAATGACCCTTGATCTCCATGCTCATACATAAAAAAATCCACAATATATCACAGAAAAAAAATCACAGCATATCACAGACATATACAAAAGCTAACCTAATCAAGCTTTTGGAAGAAAGTATACCAAATATTCATGACTTTTGCAGTATTTATGTTATGACCCAGAAGCTCTATTCTTAGATATATATATATAGAAGTGAAACAAGTGTGTAAGTCCACCAAAAGACTTACACAAGAATGTTCAAAGCAGCTTTATTTATAATAGTCCCAAACAGAAAGCTATCCAAATGTTAATCAACAGCAGAACAGATAAATTATTACATATTTATGCAGTAGAAAGTGACCCCAAAACAATAAATAAAAGAACTATTATTACATGAAACAACATGGATGAATCCCAGACACAATGGGTGAGCAAAAGAAGACAGACTCAACAGACTTCAACAATACTCTACTTAGTCTGTTTTGTGTTGCTATAAAGGACTGAGGCTGGGTAATTTATAAATAAAGAGGTTTATTTTGGCTCATGGTTCTGCTGACTGTACAAGAAGCATAGTGCTGGCATCTGTATCTGGTGAGGCTCTCAGGTAGCTTACAGTCATGGTGGAAGACAAAGGGTGAAGCAGGCACATCACATGATGAGAGTGGGGGGAGGTCCCAGACTCTTTTAAACAACCAGATCTCACTTGACTAATAGAGTGAGAACTCACTCATTAGCATAAAGAGGACACCAAGCCATTCATGAAGGATACACCCCCATGACCCAAACACCTCCCACCAACCCACCTCCAAAATTGGGGATCACATCCCAACATGAGATCTGGAGAGGACAAATATCCAAACCATATTATTCTGTTTCATTTATATGAGGTACAAGAAGAGCCAAAACAAATCTGTGGATACTGAAAAGAAAGATACCAAAATAAATCTATGAATACTGAGGAGAAGATACAAGAGAACCTTCAGGAATGATGGAAACGTTCTGTATCTGGAACTGAGTCATGTTTACATGAATACATATGAACGTATTGAGTTGTACATTAACATTTTCAAACTTTATTGTAAGTTGTACAGTAACAGCAGACAGATATTTTGCTAGAAAAAAATATTTATTGTGGTTTTCCTTGGGTGCTGGAATTGTGGGCAATTTTTGTTACTTATACTCATCTGTATTTCTGAAAATTTCAAGAGAACCTATAGAGTCAGAAAAAAGATTAAGTTTTCTTAGTGCTTTCAGATATATATCCATTCTGCCTGCCATTTTTTAATAGCTAGAATGCCACTTTAGCTGGGCTCAGTGGCTCATGGTTATAATGCCAGTGACTTGAGAGGCTGAGGCACTTGAGACCAAGAGTTCAAGACTAGCCTGGGTAGGGTAACATAGTGAAACCCTCTCCCTCCGCAAAAAAATTAGCAAGCTGTGGTGGTATACATAGTCCTAGCTGCTCGTGAGGCTGAGGTGGGAGGATCACTTCAGCCCAGGAGTCTGAGCAGCAGTGAGCTATGATCATGACACTACACTCTAGTCTGGGCAACAGAACAAGACCCTGTCTCTAAAAAAAAAAGTTAAAATTAACAAATATTTTTTTAAATGCTGCTTTAAACCTCCTATTCACTTCTGATACACTAATTTGCCTTCTCATTACTTACCTTCTTCTTGTTAACAATCTACTCAAAATCTGCTCTTCACTGCTTTTTAAGGTGATTTTTGTAGTTGCAATTTTTTTTTTTTTTCCCCCACAAGACACTTTGGTTCTCTAAGGTCTTCAAATGTTTTCTTTCTGCTTCAAACCAAAAAGTCACTTGGTTGGGTACCAGACTTGGGGTAAAAATAACAAATTATTTTGGTTACATACAGACTTCTCTATCTTGGAACCCTTCTTATTATCAAAGCCTAAAGCCATGCTTATCCTTATGTCCTTCAATTTATCTTTCTTGGTAACTCATAAAATTAAAGTTTAAAAACATGAGAGCAGGGCCAGGCACCATGGTTCACACTGGTAATCCTGGCACTTTGGGAGATCAAGGCAGGTGGATTGCTTGAGCCTAGGAGTTTGAGACCAGTGTGGGCAACATAGTGAGAACCTGTCTCTACAAAAAATAGGAAAATTAGCTGGGTGTGGTGGTGTACATCTGTAGTCCCAGCTACTTGGGGGAGGATGAAGTGGGGGAATCACTTGAGCCTGGGAGATTGAGGCTGAGGTGAGCCGTGATCATACCACGACACTTAAGCCTGGGAGACGGTGCAAGACCTTATCTCAAAAACAAAACAAAACAAACAAACAAAAACTATGAGAGCAGATCTTACCCTAGAGACCTCAGTGTCTTTTTTTTTTTTTTTTTAACTCCCCATTAGCTGTTTTTTTAACAAGACCTTTGTAAATAGATCACTTTACATTCTAAATCCCTCAATAGGTCTTGACTCTCACATCTATAATTTTGGGTGCGGTTTGTTCAGGTAAAACAAACAAACAAAAAAAAGTTTTAGAATTACTGAGCTGTCTGTTTGTTTATTTTTTGAGACAGAGTTTCACTTTGTCACCCAGGCTGGAGTGCAGTGGCGCGATCTCGGCTCACTACAACCTCCGCCTTCCGGGTTCAAGCGATTCTCCTTCTTCAGCCTCCAGAGCAGCTGGGATTACAGGTGTGCACCACCATGCCTGGCTAATTTTTGTAGTTTTAGTACAGACGGGGTTTCACCATGTTGGCCAGGCTGGTCTTGAACTCCTGACCTCAGGTGATCCGCCTACCTCAGCCTCCCAAAGTGCTGGGATTACAGGTGTGAGCCACCACGCCTGGCCTAGAATTACTGAGTTTTATGCTGCCGTATCATCTCTGGTTTAGAGTTTTCATCAAATTTTGGCGTTGACGTGTTAGTTTATTCCATTCACACAGCCATTTGTTCATCCATAAATACTTATGGGAGCATCAACTATTACCCAGTATTACTGGGTTTCAGGCGCTGTTGAGATAATGGTAAGCAAGAGACAGTTCCTATTCAGGGTATGACAGAGACAGACAATAACACCAGCAATTACAAAACCAAGCTAAGATAGAGGAAGCAGAGTGTACTGTAAGCTCAAAGTGGAGACAACTAATTACTCAGGGAAGTCAGAGAACGATTTTAGGAGAAGTGATGATCACATGACTAAGCATAAACAGAAATTCGTATTACTCCAAATTTCATACTCTGCAGAGGCAACAATCTGTGCGATGTTTCAGAGAAAAAGCAGAGCACATTTGAGGAACTGACTAGGTTTTTATGCCTGAAGCACACTTCATAGGATGAGGCCAGTGGGTCAGCTCATAAACAGCCTTGCTAAGAGCAGACTTCTAGGATTGCTGCATCTTCCTTTTCTATCGTTATTCTTTATTTCTTTTAAAAGGATTCATGTAACTTTATGTTTGTTTGTTGAATACTATTGACAAACTTAATAATTCACTTATTTCATGATGTTTATTAAGTACCTACAACATATCAGGTCTAGAGCTGGGGATAAGAGGTAAAGAACTATAGCTGGCTTGCTCCTCTCCTTCAGTACTGCTATTAATAAAAATAAAATTATCATTTCAATTTGTCTGCTATTGCATCAGATGGAATATGCTGGAAGTTTTCCAAATTTTAAGGATATGGTGAAGGTAGTTTGACAGAATAGACAAAACTTACTTTGGGAGGTCCAGAAGGCATTTACCTCAAAGTGCTATACAATTTACTAAAACTGAAGTACAAGTAGAAGCCCAAATGACTCCCCAATTGGGAGAGTCATACTACACATACTTGTGAATGTACAGTAAGGAGAGGTAAGAAATGATGGTCTCAAATCTTAAACCCAAGGCCAAAGTCACAAGAATAAGCATTCCAGAACTGTAGGCCTTCTCCTAGGAAGAACTTGCTCCTGATATGGACACTTTAACACAGGAGCCCCAGGGGGATAGCAATAGCAGGGATTTGTATTTTTAAAGATGGTAGCAGTGTTCCCAGTAACAGTGCAACACCAGGAGACCACTGATAGTTAGCATAACATAGACAAGATATTTCTTTTTATGACTTGCTCAGCATTTTAAACACATTTGCTAGGTATTGTCATTTCCTAAACTGCTCTTCTTTTAGGGACAGACTAGAGGAAGACAACCTGCAGTATTACTCCATTATTGTCCAAATACTGATTCTGGCCTCAACCTCCCAAATATTATTGGCCATCCCCTACCTCATTCACTCTCTCTTGTTTGTCACAGAGTTTTACCAGGCCCTGAGCTATTCTCATATAGTCAATGAATGAATAAGTATTAGAACGTATCTTTTATATCAACATTTTGGCTGTGGCTTCAGAATAGCCCCTCTATGGAGTACAAAATGACACACAGCTCAGATATGGGACCTTTCGCCAAACAAGGGCATCAAAGTGCACATGGAAGGCAAAAACTAACAATGGATCATCTATCTCTGATAGATAGATGGCCTAGTGTGATGAAAAGGTTCAGAGACTATCTTATTTTCCTCTCTCACAAAAAATATCTGATATAAAAACCACACACTGCTTTTATAACTGAGTTCATATAAAGCTAAAAATCTACAAACTATTTAGTAACATGGTTTGCTAATGCCATTCAGATAATTGCTTTAAGCCACTATCCCCAACATTAAGATAACACAAAGATGTAAGTATTCTCAACTTGTCCTGATAGATTAGGAACAGCAAATTCTGAAAAGTCATGCCATACCTACATTAATTATCCATAGTTCAGAATTATTAGAAAATATGACTACAGTCAATCTTGTCTCCCTCCAATATTAAAGTTGGTAGGTACATTTTAGCATTCTTCCAGACTTAGAGACTTTCTGAGGGAATCCAGAGAAGTTCACTTCAACAGAGGATAACATATCATCTGCTAAAACCTTTTTTCATAAAGCTTTCTGTAAAGAACCTCTGGTTGGATTCAGGGCTTGGTGCTCTGTAAAATATAACATTTATAAACAGCCCTGGGAAAAAATACATTACTACCTAAAAATATCAACAACTAAAATGACCTACCCTTAGCCACCAGGTATTGGTGTCCCATTCCTCCCTAATGTTTAGAGGGGACAGCCTTTCTTTTTATAGAGGGTCTATCCTTTTTTCTTATAAACTTTTTAATAAAGACATATTTTTAAGTAAAACCCCAAATAAATAAATAAATAAAAACACCCTATCCTTTGAACGAGCAATTCTACCTTTAGGAATTTATCTTACAGATATATACTAGTGCCAGCCAGTATGCAAAAAAAAAAAAAAAAAAAAAAAAAAACCCAACTTTATACACATGCATATATATTAAATATAATGTTCATCAATATGGGAATGGTTAAATAAACCATGGTATTTCCAATCCATGGAACTGCTGCTATACGACCCTTCAGAAGAATAAGTTAGAACTACCTGTGCTGATATGAAAAAGTACCAACATGGTGGGAAAAAAGCAAATTGAAACACAGTGCATTCTATTACCCCATTTGGATTTAAAAATAAACTTCTATTTCTAAACCTGAATAGATCACACAGTTACACTAATGAATACAATTATTGATTAAACTGTACATTTATATTATACATACTTTTTTATACATATGTTATATTTAACAATGAAAGTTAAAACCCTTGCTAATTATCTTTAGGTAAAGTCATCATGTATGGTCCTCCGCAAAAGCCAGAGGACTGCCTAGATGCAGTACTCCCCTCTGCATTCAGCTTATGGAAGGGTCCCCACAGGTGAGCCTCAGTCCCTTGTCTAATGGATCCTGGCATTGTCAGCAAACCCTGATTATAATACCTTCCCCACATTGCTGGGACCTCCATATGGGAGAGGAGTACATCTAGCCTCACCCAACCACTCAGTTCAGGGACTCTGGTCAGTACCCCACCAACACTGCTATCTGAAAGCCAGTGGAGAAATGAAGGTTGGCTTCTCCTCAGAAAAATAGGGTAGGGATCTCTGAATTACATCTAGTCACTGGGACATATATGATAGCACTATAATTGGAACTTCAAATAGTCAACCCTCAAAGTGAGAATGGAGAGAAAATGGGGCCCAGCAAGAGAGAGGCTCAAAAGAGAGGGCAGCATTGAACAGAAGGGAAAGGAAAAGGAAAGAAAGCCGTTAACACAGAAAGTGACTTGGGGAATTGAAAGGAGAGGTTAGGGCATGGAGAGAGAAAAAAGGGAAAAACTCCGCCCCCTACCAAGTTGAGAGGACACACTAGAAAGGGACAGGTCCATCCCTCCCAACAAGCCTGATAAGGCCACTTCCCAGGCCAGGTCCCCTGCCAGCCCGGCCCCTGAAAGACAGGCTCTGCCCGCCTCCTCCCAGAGCATTAGATTAGGCTTTGTGGGAAAGTTGGAATCTTGATGGTTTAGAAAGAGGCCCCTACAGCTTAATGTGCTGGCAATTTAACTAAGCGCTCCTGGTTCCTGATGAAATACCAAGCCAGCCCGGCTTTTCTCCATCATGAAAGCGCGCTCTCCTGACCCTCTGAGGGAGCAGCAGCTCAGTCAGCACTGCGGGGTGGCTCTTAATGGACAACAGTGAATTTCACATCAAACCAGGAAGTATCAACTGTACCTATCATGTGCTGCACCCTAAGAGACCATACAACCCAGGGCAGCTCACCCTCCCCCTTTCTTCTGTTTTCATAGGATTCTTAAAGGAATAGGCTTTACAGACAACGAAGATAGGAGAAAAAAAAATTCTAGATGATAGCTTCAGTTTCTATCATTAGCAACATCCACAAACAGTTCTCTACATGTGAAAAGAACTCAAAGTAGTTTGGGTTATTGATTAGTTTAAAAAAAAAATAGCATCCCTCCTGCCCCCCAAGAAACATTTGAGTTTCCCAGGAGCATCTGAGTTTTCTAAGAGCACACTGGCACAGAAAGAACAATGTAACACAGCATCAATGAAGCCACACCCCTGGCAGAGGGCCTAGAATTTAACATAGTATCCAGCCTCACCACCACTCAGACCTTTTTTTGGCAAACTTCAGATCAAAACATCAGTGGTTTCATATTGCATTTACCTCTTGTTACCTCCTAGATTCTTCATTCTGTGGCCTTCCTAGTATCATAGAGCTACACAAGTTTTAGGAGAAAGACAGGATTGAAGGGGCCCTCTCTGAGGGCCTGCCTATTCCAAACCATCCTACCACCCATCTACTGCTGCCTGAAAAACTCACTATTAGTGAGTCATATCTTTGGGTAAAGGCCGTATTGCCCCAAGTGGGATATGTGCAACTTGGGGAACATGGACAAACAACTTCAATAGTTTATACCTTCTATTTGTGACAGGTGATATAGTAGTTATCAGTTTAAGGCAATGATATTGTTTCCCTTTTAAACAAATTTTAAGGTTTTAAAAAATGGGTCAACTTTAAGAAAAATGTTAAACAACAGTACAGATGACATAAAGATAAGGCAAAAATCATGTAGAGGAACACAAATGAAGTGTGAAAAACACTAGGGTTTCCACTTTCAAGACCCTCCCTTTAAATACAACTACCTGGCCGAAGGTGATGTCACACACTTTGGGAAGCTGAGGCAGGAGGATCCCTTCAGGCTAGGACTTTGAGAACAGCCTAGTCAACATAGCAAGACCTAGTCAGCATAGCAAAAAAGACAGACGGGGTCCTGCTATGTTGCAGTGGCAGTGGCCCCCGTGGCTCTTGCAGGTGCAGCAGCTCATGCAGCAGTATTGCTTGAGCTCAGGAGTTCGAGACCAGCCTGGGCAACATAGTGAGACTCCCATCTCTATAAAATAAAAATAAAAAATTAACCAGGCACAGTGGCACGTGCCTGTAGTCCTAGCTATTCAGGAGACTGAGGTGGGAAGATCGTTTGAGCCCAGGAGTTTGAGCCTGCACTGAGCTATGATCATGCCACGCACTCTAGTTTGGCAGACTGTCTCTAAATCAAAATAATAATCAGTAAATAAATACAATTATTCCTCATTAGTTTCTCACATAGCCACCACCAGACATTAAAGGTCACCAAAAATTCAACAAAGTTAGCAGAGCCAGAAGGGTGCAGAAACTGTAATCAAAGATTAGACTGGCTTTAGAGAGGGTGGTGTTGGGGAGGGAAGGCTGTTAGTGGGGAAGAGGCGGAAGGGCAAAATCTGGAGTGTCCAGGAAGTTAGTGGCAGCAGGAAAGCACTAAGTATTTGACTTAACAATAAGGGCTCACGGAACAGGCACATTCTTACAAATGTCCCTCTCTTCACACACTTTCTCCCCAACTGATTCTGCCCAAGATTCTGAAACTGAAACTGACCGGTAAAGTACTGCATGCAGCATTAAACGTTTAATGTGGCAGAAGTCTAGCACCATTTCCCAGGTCTTCCTCTCCCCAGATGTCTTTGTAGTTCAACTGTTTCCCATCCCTACTTTTCTCTGAATAAGCAGCATGCCTAGATAGTTTTCAGTTATGATGTTTTCTGAGCCAATGCTCTTGAGACTGGCTAATAATTCTTTAGCACAAATAATCAGGAAACTAGTGACAGGCACCTCTGAATAAGGCATTTACTCTTCAGTGAGTAAATCAGGTAGATCAAACCCTCCTCCCACCATGACCATCAATATTCTCCCTTAAACCATTTAATGAAAAGAGTTCAGAAAAATATAAATCATCTGTTGTTTTTGGCAAAGTCATACCAGCTTGCTGCCCACAGAGAACGGATTCAAATCATTTGTCTCCTTTGCTTTAGATGTGAGGACCTACCCAGTTTCCAAGATCTGGCTTTGAGGCCTAAATCAATAATAATATTCTGCATACATCTCCTAAAAGCTACAAAGGAATCATTCCAAGCTCACTTCCTTTTGAAGATTCCTTTGTGTAGTGCCCAAAGTGATGTGAACCTTTTTGGTTGTAAAGTGGGAGGGTCAGCTTGTGTTCAATTCCCTTGCTTTATACTGCTGCTGTTTAATTGCTGACTCCCATTTTATAGCCAAGCCAATTAGTAGCCTTGGCCAAGCCTGAGGAGCTTGGAAGCCTGAAACATGGCACTCAGCTAAGCCTACAGAAAACAGAAAGCCTTTTCTGTCAGAATTTCCCTCATGAGAGAGAGCTTGACCTGGCCAACAAATGTCAGAAGTCTAAAAGATGGATGTTGTAGTTCAGTACGTAGTGTCCCTGGGCACATCAGCAAACACTTGAATCCTACTACATTGAGTGACAGGACCGGCGGCCTGACACAGGTGAGGCAAATTTTAAAAGATGACTATTTCACTCCTCATCCAATTTAGTGAGCAATATTACTCCCTTTCATCTCTGACCGGCTTAATAACTAACTCCTCTGAGGGCTGTGACACTTTCTGATAATACTCTTGCTGTTAAAAAGGATGCTGGGTCAAACGCTGACAGTCCCACAGCCTTCTGTGTTACTGATTTACTCCAGGCACTCCAAAAAAAAAAAAAAAAAAAAAAAAACAAGACCAGTTTAACAGAGAATAAAAGGAAAAAGAATGAGGCTGGGCGCAGTGACTCACATCTGTAATCCCAGCACTTTGGGAGGCTGAGGTGGATGGATCACCTGAGGTCAGGAGTTCAAGACCAGCCTGGCCAACATGGTGAAACCCTGTCTCTACTAAAAATACAAAAAATTAGCCGGGTGTGGTAGTGCACGCCTGTAGTCCCAGCTACTCGGGAGGCTGAGGCACGAGAATCGTTTGAACCTGTGAGGCAGAGGTTGCAGTGAGCTGAGATCGTGCCATTGCACTCCGGCCTGGGAGACAGAGCAAGACTCTGTCTCAAAAGAAAAAGAAAAGAAAGAAAAAAAAGAGAGTGAACAATCTGAGCTTTACTATTTATATATGAAATACAAACAGGAATTTAGTTAGCCTCAGGCTTCCAGATTTTTATTTTTATTTTTGAGACAGAGTCTCCCTCTGTCTCCCAGGTTGGAGTGCAGTGGCACGATCTTGGCTCATTGCAACCTCTGCTTCCTGGGTTCAAGCAATTCTTGTGCCTCAGCCTCCCGACTTAGCTGGGATTATAGGCGTACGCTACCACGCCCAGCTAGTTTTTGTAATTTTAGTAGAAACAGGGTTTCACCATGTTGGCCAGGCTGGTCTCGAACTCCTGGCCTCAAGCAATCCACCCACCTCGGCCTCTCAAAGTGCTGAGATTACAGGTGTGGGCCACTGTGCCCGGCTATTTTTTTTTTTTAAGTGACAAGGTCTCATTCTGTCTTCCAGGCTAGAGTGTGGTGGCGTGACCATAGTTCATTGCAGCCTCAAACTCCTGGGCTCCAGCGATCCTCCTGCCTCAGCCTCCTGAGTAGCTAGGATTACAGGCACATACCACATGCCCAGCTAATTTTTAAAAATTTTTTTGTAGCAATGGGGGTCTCCTTGTGTTGTTCAGGCTGGTCTTGAACTCCTGGGCTCAAGTGATCCTCTTGCCTCAGCGTCCCAAAGTGCTAGGATTACCACGCCGGGCCTCAGATCTTGATTATAGGCTGATTAGTAGCCAAGCCCATAAAGCCCCAGGAAAAACAAAACAAAACAAAAAAACGAAAAAACAAAACCAGCAAAAAGGCCAGGCATGGTGGCTCATGCCTATAATCCCAGCGCTTTGGGAGGCTGAGGCAGGCAGATTGCTTGAGCCCAGGAGTTGGAGGTAAGCCTGGGCAATATGGCAAAGCTCCAACTCTACAAAAAAACACAAAAAATTAGCTAGGTATGGTGGTGCAGGCCTGTAGTCCCAGCTACTCAGGAGACTGAGGCAGGAGGATGGCTTGAGCCCAGGAGGCAGAGGTTGCAGTGAGCTGAGATCACACCACTGCACTCCAGCCCAGGCAACAGAGCCAGACTCTGTCTCAAAAAAATTTAAAAAACCAAACACGCAAAAAGGCCTTAGATAGCCAGGCATGGTCGCCTGTAGTCCCAGCTACTCACAGGGTTGAGGTGGGAGGATCACTTGAACCCAGGAGTTATAGACCAACCTGGGCAACACAGCAAGCCCTGTTTCTGGAAAAAAAAAAAAAAAAAAAAAAAAGGAAGGCCTTGAATAAGGCTTTCCCAAAAATTTAGAACTTCAAACTCTTTTAAAAAACTTTTGGCCAGGCGCGGTGGCTCAAGCCTGTAATCCCAGCACTTTGGGAGGCCGAGACGGGCGGATCACGAGGTCAGGAGATCGAGACCATCCTGGCTAACCCGGTGAAACCCCGTCTCTACTAAAAAATACAAAAAACTAGCCGGGCGTAGTCCCAGCTACTTGGGAGGCTGAGGCAGGAGAATGGCGTAAACCCGGGAGGCGGAGCTTGCAGTGAGCTGAGATCCGGCCACTGCACTCCAGCCTGGGCGACAGAGCGAGACTCCGTCTCAAAAAAAAAAAAAAAAAAAAACTTTTATCACATTTCAAAATATACCATTCATCCAAGAAGTAAAATATTCTGCCTTGGAGGAGCTCAAATTTCATATAAGCCTCTCATTAATTCTCCTCGGTACCTCTGTGAGGAGGTACTGACCCGCATTCAAGGTCAAAGAAAGTTTCTGTGCCAAGAAAGGAGTGCCCTGATCAAGGCCTTAGTTGACTAAAGGTGAGCTCAAAATGCTCCAGCCCATATCCCAGCCCTGCCTTTCACCTCAGCCCAGTTCCCCTTAAGAAAGAGCGTTTCTGTTAAAGCCCAGCCCTGTTGTTTATTATAGCTTGTATTTAGGGAAACACACTAACATTTGTTTCCTGACAGTAAAGTCTTAAGTTCTCTACCAATGGGAAAACTTACGGGGGTGGCAGGGGTGAATGAAAGCGGAAAATTTCCAAAAACTTTTGGCCTACTTAACTGCCCTGACAGCACATAGTTATTTTGTTTGGGAAAGGAGGGGGTGGACCGTTTCTTTCCAAAGGAACCACAATTAGTTGGTCACCTCAAATATTATCAAAGAGATCTGGAAAATAGTTACTTTTCTAAATTTTTAAATGTGGTCAAGACATCTGATTTCCAGCGATTCTTAATATTACAGCCTCCTGCAAAGCCCCTTAAAAATCACTATCATAATCTCTACCACTCAGCAGGAACACAGGGAGAGAAAACTACTCTGGCCTTTTACACACTTCGGGGCTTCTTTTACAGAGAATGACTTCACTGATCTGATTGGAAGTCCCGTTTCCCCAGGTCTCACCCTGGATTTGTCCTCCTTTGAGTGCTGCACTGGTTTCTATATTTACGCACAAACCAGCTGCGGCCATCTTCCTTCACAATTTCCAAACCTGCCTTTTACTGTACAGGATCCCTGGAGGTCCAATTCTGTTTTCTGGAGTCAAAGAAATACAAAATAAATTTCACTACCTCCTAGAAAACAGACGCTGGTAAGTTTCAATATAAAATAGACAGTGCTTGAACCCAGGAGGCAAAGTTTGCAGTGAGCCGAGATCTCAACACTGCACTCCAGCCTGGGCGACAGAGCAAGACTCTGTCTCAAAAATAAACAAATAAATAAAATAAAATAGACAGCTGTGTATTTTTTTGGTCATAGCACCAATAAATTTCAGGGCTGGGAAAAATCATAAATTACCAAAGCATTCTTTTTCATATAACCAAAATATATTTTTCCTGTTGCTCATGAAATTAAGACAAAATGGCTAACAGGCAGCCTTACACTGAGAAACTCAAAGCTGGTAGGAAAGGACTAGAGATTTTTTTTTTTTTTTTTTTTTTGAGACAGAGTCTCGCTCTGTCGCCCAGGCTGGAGTGCAGTGGCGCAGTCTCGGCTCACTGCCCGCTCTGCCTCCCGGGTTCACGCCATTCTCCTGCCTCAGCCTCCTGTGTAGCTGGGACTACAGGCGCCCGCCACCACGCCCGGCTTATTTTTTGTATTTTTAGTAGAGACGGGGTTTCACCGTGTTAGTCAGGATGGTCTCGATCTCCTGACCTCGTGATCCGCCCGCTTTGGCCTCCCAAGGTGCTGGGATTACAGGCGTGAGCCACCGCGCCCGGCCAGGACTAGAGATCTTTGATCTACAATTAATAAATAGTATGGGACTCCTTTCAGCTCACCCAGTGCCCCCATATGAATGTTTTCAATGCTGGTTCTCCTTTAATAACTTCCACCTATTAAATCTCTTACCAGTCATTTGGGGTTTGGATTTCACCGTAGGTATAAGAGGTGTTTGTAAGACACTCTGAAACCTCTGAAGGGCAAAGTGTTGTGGACGCTATAACCTCCCTGCATACTGAGGGGGGCATAGCTCTCAACCAGTCATTAAATCCAGTCAAATGAGATACTCGAAAATGAGCTGCCCTTGGGTGGGTCCTTTCATAAGAAGGAATTCAGAAAAAAAAAAAAAAAATCTGCTAACATGATTACCCCACAAAGTTTACATGTATCATATTGTATAAATCTATAAATATGTACAATTATTTTTTGTTAAATTTTCAAAGATCTGCCAACAACGGCTGGAGAAGGCACCTGGCTGCCTGAGCCCCTACCCTTGTCGGTTACAAGTATTTCATAAGCAGGGTTCGAGGCATCCCATCAGAGAAGAGTGTTGTCACCTTTCTGCCGGAATGTCACACCAACTTCCTCAGTGTTCCCCCTACCCCAATCTAGCCAACGTTTCAATGGCTCCCCACAGCACACAGTGCCTCTCAGCTGGGCACTCAAGGGTGCTTTCCTAACCCTCCCTAACCTAATTCTCCAAAGTTTTTCTCCCCCCAAAACAGCCCAGCACACGGTCCAGTTAGTCCCCAAATCGTTTTTCCTCATGGTCTCCTTCCCCAGGGGTCCTCCCCTCCTTCTCTCCCCCCTGCAACCTCCACTGCTACCGGGAGATTAGTTCCCACCCGTCAGGACCCCGCTCAGATTTCACTTCCTCCAACAGGTCGGCTCAGATCCCAATCCACGGCTCTCAACAGCAGCCGGGATTCCTTTCCCCCGCAACGCCTTCTCTGAACACCCCGGCCTCCGAGGGCCGGCTTCGCGTCCCCTAGTTACTTCCAGTCACTAGTTACTTCCGCTCCGCTCCCACCCTCGGGACTCGCGACCGGCCCCCTGCCCCCGGCTGGCCCAGCTCGGAACACGCAGAGCAGCGCTTCAGAAATCGCAGCCCAAGGCAAGGAAATCCAGAAGCCTCCCGCGGACGTCCCCCGGGACGGGGTGTGGCAAGCCCCGCTCCGAGCCCGCCGACTCCTCGTGAGACTAGAACCGCAGCTACGCGGAGCCCCTGTGAGTCCACCGCCGGGACGCGCGGCGCAGCGACCAGGAGCCTCAGAGTAGCCGCGGGGCGCCAGGAGGGATCCAGCTGGCGGCAGCCGTTTCCCTGCCTCCCTGCCCCTCCCCAGGGGCTGCGCGAACCCCTGCCTGAAACCGGCCCGCCTGGGTGCCAGCCAGTTCTCAGGGCGCTCTCCCGGGAGCCCGGGTACGCGCACATCCCGGGACGCGCCCTGTCCGCGCCTGATCCCCGCCCTGGTCCCAGCTGGGTCGGGCCAGGTTCGCCACACCTCACCTCTCCTCTCCACAAACCGACTGGATAACGGTCGGGTCTGGACCTGAAGAGCCCGGACCAGCCCGCAGTAGACTCGCCGCACCTGTCTCGGAGCGAGTGAGGAGCAGCCCGGCGCCTGACGTCACGGCCGCCCCCAGTGCCGCGAACCGGGAGTCACCTGATCACCCTGGCAACGCGCGCGGGGCGGGGCGAGGCGAGGCGGGCGTCACAGCACGAGCCCCGCCTCCAACTGCTCAGCCTCCAAGTGCCGCCGGAAGCGCTGTGCTGCAGTCGGCGCCACCGGGACGTGAGGTCGCTCCGTGGCTTCCCAAGCGGGCCTCCCAGCTGAGATGGATACTTGGAACTCCCCCAGGCGTCCCCCTCAGGTTGGATAGGTTCTCCGAGACTCCACCCGATACCCCAACTCCGCTAGTTCAGGCGTCTGGGAGGCAAGACCAGCGTCCATGTGGGACCCTGCTCAGTGCGTGGCATGAGGGGTTGGCTGTGGGCTGCTGCCTCCTCGTGTCTTGTTGGTCCAGACCCGTCTTGGTTTGGAGGCTTACTTCCCGAGCTGTACCTCAGAGGAATGGGGCTGAGGCTGATAACTGGATTGCTCTCTGGCTACTTTTCCCCATAATCCTTGCAACAAGTAGTCCCGCCAGTACTTTAGAGTGTAATGAGACTTCATTCACAATAGGAGGGGGAAGGGGGACAGAACCTTCTGTCCTGAAGGTTTCCTTCTTCTATTCCAACAGGAAGAGAAGTTACCGAAAAGCTCCCAGAGCAAGGCCTAGAACGAGCTTGCAAGTCCTACTTGCAAACAAATTTTTATTTCTTATTTTAGAAATTGATTTTCTCTCCAGATTCCTCCCCTTGCTTGCTATTAGGTTGGTGCAAAAGTAATTGTGGTTTTTGCAATTTTTTTTTAATGGCAAAAACAGCAATTACTTTTGCACCACTCTAATATAATGATATGCCTACAACCTTTGTTACTCTCTAGGCTTCCCAGATAGACCATCAGCTTCAAAATGAAAATTTAACATCCCCAGGAGGTCTCAGTGTGAGAGTCACTGCCTATTTCACACCTTCACTACTTGCTGACTTTCATCTCAGTTTTACTCTCCTCATCCCTGCACTGCCAAGAAGGTTTCATATATATTGAAACCTTCCCTTTCAGAGTGTAGGATCTTAGACCAAGAAATTAGTTTATAATCAACTTCTTGTAAATATCTTTTAGTGTCAGGCAATGGGCCATGGGCAGATTGATTGCGATGTGGTCCTCGAAGATCAAACGTGTATGGGTGGTATGTCTCACATTCAAGTACAACTTGTACTGTTTATTATGACTTAATCATTGTATTTAAGTGGCACTTTTTTATTTCCATACTTAAAAAAATAAATGTATATAAGTGGGAAAGAAGACAGCTGTGAAAGGTAGAGAAGAATCATGGCTCTAGACAGAACTGTACTAATAGGAGAGAAGAGATTGAAAATGTGAGCCCAGGTCCCAAGGAGCACAGAAGCATGGTCAGGAGGTTTGGTGGAAACAGGACAGAGGCAGCCAGGCCTGAGGTGTTTGGCAGATCTGAGAAGGGCAGGGATAGAGGGTGAGGGGAGGAGTTGGGCCAGAATGAGGCTTGAGGGATTCAATGGAAGGTGAGAGTGCTGGGAAGGGAGGAGGGATTGGAAAGAAAGGAGAAGTCGGCAGTGGTTTGGGAAGGGGTTGCTGAAAGGGAAGGCAGGGTAAATAGAGACCCAGGAAAAGGTGCAAAGAGCATTAAGAGAAAGGAGGCTGAGAGTCTACAAAAGGGAGGACTGAGAGGGAGGAAGAAGCAGGTGGGAGACTCTGGGGCAGCAAACATCTCAGAAACAGGCAGTAGTTGGTGTCCTTCAGAGGCTGTTGGAGAAGAGCAGTATTGTCTGTTCACCTCTAAAGAGTGAAGGTCATCCATGCACACCCCAAACTATCTTTGTACCATCCGAGGGCAAGAGCCACCCTTTGCAGAGAACTAATGCAGAGGGAAGAGCAGAAATAGGCATGTCCATAACTACACCCTGATAGGACTCATCAAGACAGTCAGGCTTTTTGGCTGGATGGTTTTTCAGGCCTGTGGTACATGCCTCTGTGCCTCTAATCTGGGCAGGGCAAGGTGAGGATGAAGTGGAAGGTAGGGGTAATTCCCTTAGAAAGGAGGCGAGCTTCTCATGGCAGCTGGGTCATATGGAGGCTGTGCTGGGGGAGAAAAGATGCTAGGACACATTCTCAGTAAGGTCCCTGACCACTACTCCCCTTTTACTGAGTTGGTAGGGTGAGGGCATAACCATCGAAGGAAAAATAGAACATTCCTCACCCCCGCCTCCATATCCACGCTGAGGAAAGTGTTAACATGTGGGTAAAAACTCAGAGTGTTGCTGACAGCATTCAAGAACAGAGATGAGGCCAAGGAATGCATCTCCCATGGCTCTTTTCTATGATTTTGACCTCAGGTCCCAGGACTAAGCAGCAGGCCAGATGTAGAAGTTGCTGGAGTTTCATCAGGTTTCTTCACAACAGCAGTGTGGGTTTCCATTCCTGGAAATAAAAGAAAAATGTCAGGGTACAAGGTCCTGGCCAAGCATATTTGCTGTGAAAGTCCATTAGTCACAGAAGTTACAATGAATTTTCAGTATTTGTTCATTCGGGAGAACTGTCCAAGGACTGTGGAGGCAATGTGGAGGCAACGTGGTGCAGTGATTGGGAGCCTGTGTTCTGAGATTTATCCATTTTGTGAACTTAGCCAAGTTACTCACCTTTTTTGAGTCTCTGCCTAATCTGTAAAATAGAGATGATAATATCTACCTCACAAGACTATCATAAACTTTAGGTGAATTCCAGGGCAAAGAAAGAGAACCCAGATTCATAATGTTTTGTAAAGGGCCATTTTTTAAACCATTGTATTTAAACCAGAGAACAAGAACACTTGTTCTCTGAACAATTGGATGAAAGAATGTTTCTTGGATGCCTAATGTACTCTCAAGACTGATGGATACAGAAGGAGTATGTGCCCTGGCTTGGTCAGGCATCCGATTTCCGATGGGAAGATAAGACAGTGTGAGACCTTGCCAGGCTGCTGTGAAATTGAATAAACTATGTCATGTCCTTCCGTGCCCGCAGCGTTCATGGAAAGAGGGGCCATGCTAGCTGCATTGGCTAAGGTGGGATACATGAAAGGAAGGGTTTGGAGCAGAGCCTTGAAAGATAGGCAGGATTGGCCAGGCACGGTGGCTCACGCCTGTAATCCCAGCACTTTGGAAGGCCGAGGCGGGTGGATCACTTGAGGTCAGGAGTTTGAGACCAGCCTAGCCAACATGGTGAAACCCCATCTCTACTAAAAGTACAAAAATTAGTTGGGCATTATGGCGCATGCCTGTAATCCCAGCTGCTCAGGAGGCTGAGGCAGAAGAATCGCTGGAACCCAGGAGGCAGAGGTTGCAGTGAGCCAAGATTGTGCCACTGCACTCCAGCCTGGGCAACAGAGCGAGACTCCATCACAGAAAAACAAAACAAAACAAAACAAAAAAACAAAAACAAAAACAAAAAAGATAGGATTTGGAGAGGTGGTAGGTGAAGAAAACATTCTGGGTCAGGGCAGTGATCTGAGCACCTGGGGCAGGGGCTCAGTAAATGTTTACTGGCTAGATGAATGAATGAATGAATGAGCAAAGATAATAATGAAATTATCAGCATAGTGTAAGATCAGCCATGCTTTGTTGAATGAATGGATGCATGATTAAACAAAAAAAGCAAAGACAATGAAATTAGATAATAGTGGGCATAGCTGTAAGACCAGCCTAACTGAACTGTGGAAATTGGGGAGTTGTGGGAAATAAGATAGAGATGGAGCCGACTGTGGGAGAGCTTTTGAGACAGTAGAATCTTCTGGGAGGAGCATGGAGTCTGGATCCAGAGGGACAGGATTGCATTTGGACTCCATCACCACATATTGACCATGTGACTTTGAGTGAGTTACTTAATCTCTCTATGCATTGGTTTCCTCGTCCAAAAAATATAGGAATAAGATTGCTATCTGCTTTATAGTGTCATTTTGAAGATGAACTAAGAAACCTATGGAATGTAAGCATGGTGCCCGGCCCATTGTAAATGCCTTAAACTTAGTTTTTATTATTAGTATTAGTTTACTATTAGTATTAGTATTAAAGACTGAGCAGATGAGAATAGATTCAATATGAAAACTTAGGGAACCACTGAAGTTCCTTGAAGTGGGAAATGAGAATGGAATGCAGTGTTTGGGAAGAATCACTTGGCAGCTGTATTCAGGCTGGGTCAGAAGGCAACGGTGTAGCCCCAAAGGGTGAAGAAGGGCTGACCAGGGACTAGAAGCAGCCCCTCCTGAAAATGAGAAAGCCTGTCCACTTGCTGGTACATGGCATGCACAGGCCCTCAGAAACCCTATCGAATGAAAGTCTACTGCACCAATTGAACAATATAATTGTGGAGCTCCCAGGTTCGATCGCAAATACTATCAGAATTCTTCCTCAGTCAAGTACAGAGAGATTTAAAGCATTGGAGAAGTTCACTAAGACTTGGCCTCTGGTTCATTTCAATTTCTCCTCCCCCAAGTAGCTGGGACTACAAGTGCACACCACCATGCCCAGCTAATTTGTGTGTGTGTGTGGTTTTTTTTTGTTTTTTTTTTTTTTTTTTTTTTTTTGTAGAGACAGGTTTCACCATGTTGCCCAGGCTTGTCTTGAACTCCTGGGCTCAAGTGATTTACCCACCTCAGCCTCTCAAAGTGCTGGGATTACAGGCATGAACCACTGCACCTGGCCCTTTTGGCTCTTCTTTGTCTGATCTATGTTTTCAAATTCCAATTTGCTAGTCAGGAATTTCTCCACTGCAAGTTCTGAAGCACTATTCAAATCAGCTTAAAGAAAGAGGGAGAGATAATGTATTGGCTCATGAAGCCAAAAATTCAGGGATGAATCTGATTTTCAGGTATAGCTGGATCCAGGCATTCAAACACTGTCACCGGGATTCTCCCCTCTTTCTCTCTTTCTCAGCTCTTTTCTTTGCATGTCTTCATTCTCAGATAATCCCTCTGATGGTGTCAGAATTTCATTCTCACCATGAAAAGTCTCAGCAGACAAAAGGCTTTCTCTTTCCTAATAATACTAAGAAAAGCTCTAGAATGGAGCTTAGTTTTTATTTTTTAAATTTTTATTTATTTATTTATTTATTTGAGACAGAATCACGTTCTGTAACCCAGGCTGGAGTGCAGTGGCATGATATTGGTTCGCTGCAACCTCTGCCTCCCGGGTTCAAGCAATTCTCCTGCCTCAGTCTCCCAAGTAGCTGGGATTACAGGTGTACGCCAGCACGCCCAGCTAATTTTTTTGTATTTTTAGTAAAGACAGGGTTTCACCATGTTAGCCAGGCTAGACTTGAACTCCTGACCTCAAGTGATCCACCTGCCTTGGCCTCCCAAAGTGGTGGGATTACAGGTGTGAGTCACCTCTTGAATGTGTGGCGTTTCTCTTGAATGTGTGGCCGTGGCCAGGGGATATAACACTTTGGCTGGTTCCATGTTCTCTTCTGGAGCTGGGGGTGAACTCAGCCTCCTCCAAATCCCACAGTTGAAAGTGTGGAAGAACGGCTTCCCAAGGAAAATTCAAGCTTAGTTACCAGAAGTAGGAGGAATGGATGCTGAGCAAACAAAAAACACAACTGACCCCTACAGGCCACCAATACTGAAACCACAAGCCTCCTGAAAGCTCCTGAAAGCTCCTATTGAAAAGTTCTGTAATATAATACCCCAATAGGCTTGAATTCACTTGGAAATCAACTTACCTTCTCTTGTATTTCCAGAAAAGTTGTATCTAATGAGAAGCAAATTCTGGCACTCAGAGGTTGAGCCATGTTGACATCATCGTATAGAAGCTGCCATTGGTTTTACCTAAATGCACTCTCCTTTCTGGAAGTACTACTTCTGAGGAAAGGGCGTCAGGGAGCACTTAATGCTTTAAATGTGTTTGTACAGCAACTTGCGTTCTCAAGAGGTATCACATAAATGCATGTGTTTTTAATTTTGATTTGAAGCACTGATTCCTGAAGTAGCCTGGCCTTCTGATAGTGATCTTAGAAAATCAACCTAGAAGAAGAATACGTTTTTCTCCCAGGCTGCGACTCAAATGACTATGGCAATGAAGTTCTGTCAACTATGAAGCATCCTCCTGCTTTTTAATTTTTTCAGTTATTAGGAAAATAAATTCAACACATATAAATTAGAAATAATCAGTTTATAAGTCTATTTGCATTTATATTTTTAAAATGGACCGATGACTTAGCACATGACATAAGAAGAGTAAGTAGTCAGGGAAATATTAAATCCACATATTCATTCAACACATTTACTGAGGGCCTATGGCCTACCATGTGCCAGGGACTGCACTAGGCCCTGGGGATGTAGAAATAAGCAAAACAGATTTTTAAAAATCCTTTTGTATATGAAGCTTACATTCTAGTAGGTGTGTCCATTTGTATACAGTCTTCAAGTCTCTGTGTCATTGACAAGAACTAGTACTACATACCAGGAAGCATGCATGGCGAATCCTCAGATTCTTCTATGCTAGGCATTCTGCCAGTGCTCTGCATCCATCATCTCATTATTCTCTTCTTCCTAAGAGATGTAGACACCTGCTCAAGCAGCCACAGGAAATGAGTGGTAGGGTCAAGACTGGAGCACCTATATCTATATCTGCTTTTTAGTTCATATCTTCTCTTGGGGTGTGGATGCGGGGGATGGTGGAAAGTGGTAGGGACTGTGGCATATCAGATAACACGCTCTGTGCAAAGGGAGCACTACTCATTCAGATCCAGCCACTTGACACTCAGGAATGTAACTCAATGTGGCCAAGTTTTCTGATTTTTCAAGAGAAGCCAGCAAACAGGATTTTGACATGAAAACCAATTTCAAAATACTGTGAAAGCCAAACCAAATTTGTCTGGGCACAACTCAGGCCACAGATCTGCCCCTCTGTTAGAGATCATGCTGTGACCAGGAGGTTGCCTGGGGAGGTAGGATTCCAGATAGCAACCTTGAAACTAGCTGGCCAGCCGGGCACAGTGGGTCATGCCTGTAATCCTAGCACTTTGGGAGGCCAAAGCAGTGGATCATTTGAGGTCAGGAGTTCAAGACCAGCCTGGGCAACATGGTGAAACCCCGTCTCTACTGAAAATACAAAAAATTAGCTGGACATGGTGCACAACTGTAATGCCAGCTATTCAGGAGGCTGAGGCAGGAGAATCACTTGAACCTGGGAGGTGGAGGCTGCGGTGAGCCAAGATCATGCCGCTGCACTCCAGCCTGGGCAACTCTCTCAAAAAACAAGCAAACAACAACAAAAAACAACAAAAAAACCCCAGAAACTAAATGTGGGTAGAAAACTGCAAATACATCTGTGGTACTTACACAAAGTGTTTCTCAGGTTGATTTTCAAAGACTAAGGTAGAAAAATGGGGCCCTTATTTACCAAAAAAGCAAAGTCCTTTAATGAAAGCTACCAGGGAGGCAGCAGCTGGGGCACTCCAACCCCCAGCCATGGAGGAGGTCGGCATGGAACCATCTGATGCTGGACTGACAGGCCATGCTTCTCTGAAAAGGAAAATTTAACTTCAGGGCAGGCTTCATGTTACATCTGAGGCCCTAATAATGATCATTATGCTGTCAGCACACAAGACATGGTTCAAAATAATTCTCCTCCTTAAAGTCACATCCTATGTGCTTTCTGGTCCTTCCTGGCCGCCTCCACCCTGTGGCCTCCCACACTCACCAAAACTTTCCTTTTCCCCACTCATTTGCCGAGGAACTGTGGCCACCAGACAACATATGGAGGTCTCATCACCGGGGTGGTCTGTAACTGGAAAGGAGTTGGTCATCTGGTGTTGGCAGCTTCTCTTCCTGTCGTGGCCTTTGCAAGGAAAGAGGGAGGAACACAGAATAGCATCCATGTTTAAAAAACATTTGCGCCATCAACAGACTGAAACTCTACAAGACAATAGTCTTACTTTAAAAGTGTAAAGGAATTCCCACCCTCTTGGTCTTAGCAAGATCAGAAAACCTCTGTTTACTACAAGAATTGTTTCAGAAAGGGAAGTGAAATCTGGCACATGAAAAATCCCATTTCTATCCACTCTCAAGATAGTAACTTTGTAGCCATATGCCATGTGTATTTCATCATAGCAAAACAGTACTGTAGTGCACTGGGGACAGATTTGCTGCCACTGCTGCTGCTGCTGCTGCTGCCACCACCTCCACCACCTCCTTCTGTTGCTTGGATAAAGCTGAGGCATGTAGCACTGTTGTGAGATTCTTAGAGATCCAAGCAAGTACTCCTGGCTAGGACCCTACAATTCAGTTTGCACCATGAGGCTCTAAATCTCAGCCTCTCTAGGTCCTGATACTGTATCTTTGGAAGACACACACAGGAAGGAGTAAGATACCTTCTGAAAAAGATAGGACAAAGAAAGCTTATACTCCTCCTCTCCCCTCCTGTTGCTTGGAAGATCATTTAAGATTAAGAGATGAAGTGACTTTTCCCACCGAAGGGGACACAGGGCAATGCTATGATTCGGAGTGTCCGGAGGCCTATGTTCCAGCCATGGTTCCCCTATGTCCTCACCTTGGGACCTAGCACTACATACTCAACCTTTTTGAGTCTCAGTTTCCCCATCTATAAAATGGGAATAATAATAGGACCCACCACATAGAGCTGTTGTGAGGGTTAATTAGGTGAGATGCTGAATGGTAAGAGAGGCTTCCTTTGCACAGAGCTTGTTCTCTAGTTTACTGCAGCCCCCAGTAATCCCCTTCCTGCCTCCCTGTCTGCACCCTAGGAGAAGGTACAGTTATGTTCTTCTGTGGCAATCTATGTTCCGGTCGTGGCCCCATCTCTTATTTCTGTGGCTCCTTGGACTGGTGATCAGGAGTCATTTTTCTGCATGATGACCAGGGCCACTCTATCGCAATTCTTTAGCTGCAGCAATGGAGACACACACTACCTTTGCTCCCATTGCATCCAGGTCCTAATTTTAGATGCTGCCTTTGATCTGAGCTGCTTCAGTTCAGATGAGTGTGTGCTTGTCCTGCCCCCTCCCCTCCCCAGCCACACTGGCAGCCTGGTAGGTATGGGGTCCACCTGCATCAGAGTGGAGAGTGTCACTTTTTATTATGCAGATTCCTGGGCTTCATCCTAGACCCACTGCTTTTGAATCCTTGGGAGCCAGGGCCTAGGAGCCTTCAGGTGTGACAAGCCCTCCAAGGGAGCAGATGCACATGAAAGTTAGTATTTATGGCCCTCTGGGGCCTCAAGCTCAGAGAACTTTGCCTCAACTGGGAGAGTCCCAGTCACCGCTTGGCAGAGTTTGGCTCTACTCCCTGCCCCGTCTGCCCCTGCTCAGTCCCAGGCCCAGTCCCCCATTGTCTCACACTAGAACCAGTGGCCTTGCTCTCTGCCTGCCAATCTGGAGGTCTTGATCTGAAGTGTCAACCTGGCCCTGATACTTCCTGACTATAAATTCTGCAGGGGTTTCCCATTCCCTACAGGATCAAGTCTGACAAAGCATTCAAAGCCTCTCTCTTCAGCCTCAGATCTGCCACTCACTCTCCTAGTTGAGAAAACTCCAACTAGGCTTATATTATGCTGAGGTCTCTGTTCCCTGAGGCTACATGTCTCTGGGCTTCTGTAGGCACAGTACCCTCCACCAGGATGACCTTTCTCCTCTTCTACTACTCTTCCAGTTTCAGCCGAAATGTCACCTCCTCTGGGAAGCCTTCTCAGATGTCCCTAGGTAAAACCGCCTACTACTTCTCTTTCCCTGTACACTCCCCAAATGTATCACCCATGACCCTGAATTGCTTTATTTGCTTATGTGTTTCTGCCCCATGAAACTATGAGGGATTTGCATTTTATTCATATCAAATTCCAAAACTTTATCAGGGCTGATAAGGCTCGGCATGATCTGGCTCCCATCCACCTCTCCACCCTGTCCCCCACCATTCTCTCCCCACCCACTTCACCCAGTCACTGTGGCCTGCTGACTGTTCCCAAGTTCACCAAGCTCTTTCCTGATCCTGGTCCTTTGTTCCTGTAGTGCTGTTTGCCTGTATTGCTCCCCGTCAATCTTGCCATAGCTGGCTCCCTCTTGACATCCAGATCTTGCTCAAATGTCACCTTTTCAAGGCCAGCCAATCAAAATAGTTTTGTTTGTTCTAGAACTTCATTTAAATGTAATAATATGCTATGTATGCTTCCATCTGGCATCTTTAACTCAGTATAAAGTTTTCAAGTTTTATTCACGTTGTAGCACTTATCACTACTTTGTTCCTTTTTATTACTGAGTAGTAAGCCATTGTATGAATATACCACAATTTACCTGTTCATCTGTTGATGGATACTTGGGCTATTTCCAGTTTTTGGCTATTATGAATAAAGCTGCTCTGACATTTTCATGTACTAATCTTTGTGCAGACATACATTTTTATTTCCTTTGGATAAATACTTGTCTTAGTCCATTTGGTGTTGTAACAGAATACGTGAGATGGATAATTTATAAAGAGGTGCAGCTTACAGTTCTGCAGACAGGGAAGTTCAGGTGGCAGCAGCATTTGCTTGGCTTCTGGCGAGGGTTTTTGTGCTGGGCAGAACATGGCAGAAAAGGTTAAAGGGGAAGCAGACGTATGCAAAGAGAGATCAAACAGGAGGAGAAACCTTGCTTTATTAAAACCCCTTGCTTAGGAACTAATACATTCCTTGATACATTTCTTGAGAATTGATCCAGTCTCTTGAGAACAACAACAACAAAAACAACACTCTACTAGGACAACAGTACCAACCTATTCATAAAGGATTCACCCCTATGATCCAAGTACCTCCCACTAGGCCCTACCTCCCCAGTGGACAGAACTGGCAAGCAAACTTCAGCATGAGTTTTGACACAGACAAATCACATCCAAACCATACCTACAATGCAGATTGCTGGGCATTGGTAAGTGTATGTTTAACTGTATAAGACACCATCAAACTTTTTTCCAAGTGATTGTTCCAGTTCACACTCCTGCCAGCAATATATGAGAGTTCCAGTTGTTTCACTTCGTCATCAACACTTGTTATTACCAATCTCTTAAAGTTTAGCCATTCTAATGAGTGTATGATGTTATCTCATTGTGATTTTAATTTACATTTCCCTAATGGCTAATGATGTTGAGCAACTTTTCATGTGTGTTTATTGGATGTTTGTATATCTTCTTTTTGAGGTATTTGTTAAATTTTTTTGCCCATATTTTATTTTGGTTGGGGTCTTATTATTGAGTTGTAAGATTTCTTTATATGTTCCAAATAGAAATCTTTTGTCAAAAATATGTATTACAAAACCTTCTCCTAGTGTATGACTTACCTATTTATCTTTTTAATGCTGTCTTTTTCCCCCTTTTATAGTAAGTTCTTTCTATGATCTCTGCCTACCCCACGGTCATGAATAATTTCTTCTTTCTTTCTTTCTTTTTTTTTTTTGAGACGGAGTTTTGCTCTTATTGCCCAGGCTAGAGTGCAGTGGCGCAATCTCAGCTCATGGCAACCTCTGCCTTCCAGTTTCAAATGATTCTCCTGCCTCAGCCTCCCAAGTCGCTGGGATTACAGGTGCCTGCCACCATGCCCAGCTAATTATTTTTGTATATTTAGTAGAGACGGGGTTTCACCATGTTGGTCAGGCTGGTCTCGAACTGCTGACCTCGTGATCCACCCACCTTGGCCTCCCAAAGTGCTGGGATTACAGGTGCCACCGTGCCCGGCAGAATTTCTTCTTTCTTCCAGAAGTGTTATAGTTTTTGTTTTTTTAAAATAGTACTTTATTTTGAGTATGGTATGAAGGATTGAGATGCATTGCATTCCATATGGATATTCAATTATTCCAACACCATTTGTTGAAAAGTCCATCTCTTTACCTGTAGTTATTTAAATTTTGTTTTATTTGTATTGGTCCCTCCTACTAGTCTATAAGTTTCATATATTGTTCTAATGTAACCTGGGCTCTTCTGTATCCCTGCTACCTCCTTATAGGTAGAGAAAGTAGAGAAAGAGCATGCTTGCAAGTTAGTTCAGGACATGATCCCAGGGAGCAGGAATAGGGAACTGGGGAGAATGAAGTAGGAACAAGGGAAAGCCATGGTGTGTTACAGAGCTGGTCACCACTGTGGGCAGCTGGGGCTTGACCCAGCTGGGATGTGATGAGGAGCAGCGTAGAGTGCACTTCCTAGTTATCCACTGAGTGTCAGAGAAGAAATCACATAGCCACCAACCCCAGCCGCCAAAGGCCCAGGGTTACCCCCAAGGGGTTAACGTCCTCAGACATCCAGTTTGCAGTACTGGAGTCCAGAGAGAAGCCCTGGCAGAAGGCAAGAGCAGAGCTGTGTGGAGCAGCTGAGCCTCAGTGCTTTCACCTGCTCCAAGCTGGTTGCCACAGTGATAGCCGAATAAAAGGTGGGCCAAAAGGACGACAGGAGGGTCACAAGAGGTTTCCCATACACATTCATTCCACAAATATTTATTATTGCCTCCTGTATGCCAAGCACTGTGTTAAGCACTGGAGATAGTCATCAAAAAGCCAAGCCCTATCCTTATAGGGAGACAGGCAGGACGCAAGTCAACAATTGATACAATATCATATCAAGGAGAGATAAGTGCTGTGAAGAAAATAAAACAGGATAAGGGGACTGAGGGTGAGCGCAGGGATGGGGGCTCATTTTGACCACCAGGGAAGACCTCTGAGGAGTTGACATTAGACAGAATGAAATGAGGAACTGAGCCATGTGGATACCCAGGGCAAGAATATTCCAGGTGGAGGGAACCGCAGGAGAAAGGCTTGAGGGAGGAACAAGCTTAGGGCATTAGAGAAACAAGGAAGTCACTGTGGCTGGAGCGGAGTGAGGGGCAGAGGCATAAGAGATCAGGAGAGGCAGCCTGGCAGGCCCTCTGAGTTTGAATTTTATTCTGAGTGTAATGGGAAGCCACTCAAAGTATCTAAGAAAGGTTATAGGCCGGGCACAGTGGCTCATGCCTGTAGTCCCAGCACTTTGGAAGGCTGAGGTGGGCAAATTGCTTGAGCTCAGGAGGTTGAGACACACCTGGGCAGCATGGTGAAACCCCATCTCTAAAAAAATACAACAACCCCAAAACCCCAAAATTAGCTGGGTGTGGCAGTGTGCACCTGTAGTCCCAGCTACTTGTGAGGCTGAGAGGCTGAGGCGGGAGGATTCCTTGAGCCCAGGAGGTTGAGGCTGCAGTGAGCTGTGATCACACCACTGCACTCCGGCCTGGGCAACAAAGCAAAACCCTGTGTAAAAAAAAAAAAAAAAAAAAAAAAGGGTTATGACTTGGTCTTATTTATGTTTTAAAAGTCATGTGGGTGAGACCGGCCTGGCCAACATGGTAAACCCAGTCTACTTAAAATGTAAAAATTAGCCAGGCATGGTGGTGCACACCTGTAGTCCCAGCTATTTAAGAGGCTGAGGCAGGAGAATCGCTTGAACCCAGGAGGTGGAGGTTGCAGTGAGCCAAGATTGCGCCACTGCACTCCAGCCTGTGCGACAGAGTGAATCTCTGCCAAAAAAAAAAAAAATTACGTGGGGGTACCATTACACACTTATGGGGGGCAAGGGAAAATCCTAAACACAAAAACAAAAGAAGTGGCAATATCCAGTGCTGGCAGGGATGCAGAGAAACTGCAGCTCTCACACTGCTAGTGGCAATGCAAAATTTGTACAGTCAGTTTGCAAGAGTTTGGCTGTTTCACATAAATATGCCCTCACCACATAACCCAGCAATCCCACTTGTAGGTATTTTCCCACAGCGAAATGATACTTCTGTTCACACAAAAACCTGTACACAAATGTTTATAGTGACTTTTTAATTGTCCAACAACTGGAAACAATTCCAATGTCTTTCAACTGGTAAATGTATACACGTATAAACTGTGGTACAGCCATATAAAAAGGAATGAACTATTGGTAATGTGTGCAACAACTTCAAGGAATCTTGAGGGTGTTATGCTTGGTGGAAAAATTCAATATAAAAATGTTAGATACAGACCGAGGCGGGCGGATCACAAGGTCAGGAGATTGAGACCATCCTGGCCAACATGGTGAAACCCCGTCTCTACTACAAATACAAAAAATAGCTGGGCATGGTGGTGCGCACCTGTAATCCCAGCTACTCGAGAGGCTGAGGCAGGAGAATCGCTTGAACCCGGGAGGTGGAGGTTGCAGTGAGCCAAGATCGTGCCACTGCACTCCAGCCTGGTGACAGAGCAAGACTCCGTCTCAAAAAAAAGAAAAGAAGAAGCAAAAAAAGAAAAAATGTTAGATAACTATGTGACTTCCTGTATATAACGATCTCAAAATGACAAAACGACAGAGATGGAGAACACCTTCATGGTTGCCAGGGCATAGAAAGAGGGACAAGGAGGAATGAAGTGGGAGTGGATATGAATGCAAAGAAAGTGTCACTAGTGAGTTCTGTGGCGATGTAACAGCTATCTTGGTTGTGGGTGGTAGTTACATGAATCTGCACATGGGATTAAAGAGCACAGATATATACACACACGTATAAATGAATGCAGGTGAAAACGAAATAATGTCTGTAGTCTAGTTGATAGTAATGTACCAACAATGTCAATTTCCTGGTTTTGATATTGTACTGAAGCTATATATTAGGTTGGTGCAAAAGTAATTGCGGTTTTTACCATTACCTTCAATGGCAAAAACTAAAATTACTTTTAAGTAATAAGATGTCACCACTGGGGGACACTGGAAGAAGGGTATAGCGACTATTATTTTTGTAACTTCCTATGAATCTATAATTATTTCAAAATCAAAAGTTTAGAAATACAACTAACGGATAAAAAACTATTAAAGGGGTTTTTTTTTAAACTGTGATAGTTTGCAAATGGATGAGCATTAGATGACATTTGGGAATTATTGTCAATTTTCTTAGGTGTGATAATATATGCTTATAACATGTCCATACATTATTAGGTGGTATATGTTAAAGTTTTAGAGGTAAAGTATCAAAGTGTCTACAACTTACCTGCAAATTGTTCAGCAAATATATGCCTATGTATATACATAATTTTAAAATTTGGTAAAACACAGACAATACAGAGGGACCAGCAACAGCTCCAGGAAGTGGCATCTGGATGCTTCCACAGAGGCCCAGGTAAAGTCATCTACCTTTCTTCTGAGACTTATAAATCAAAACCAAACTTTCTTCCCCATAGTGGAAAGACTAGCTCCTTTTGTTTCTTTTTGAAAAAAGAAAGATGTTGGTAATTTCCTTTGCAAACTTAAAATGCTAAATAAACATGATGCTTTGTTTTACAATATAATAATAACTACTATTTATTAGGGGCTTTCTCAACGCCAGGTCCCTTTTCAGGCTCTATGCCATCCTTATAGCAATTGAATGCAGTAGCTGTTTTTAGTAGCCCCATTGTACAGGTGAGGAAGCTGAGGCTCAGAAAGATGGGATGACTTGCCCTTGGCTGCACCCTAGGGTGCTCTGATGCTTACCTGCTCCACTGGAGGCCTCTTTCAGAGTCCTCCTCCTCCCCTTCAGCCACTAGCTCTACCCCTACCTAGGGACAGCCTTTATGTAGAGTCATTGTGGGTCCAGCAGCACCATTCAGGCCACGGACATCTTTCTCTGGCTGAGAATGGGAAGGTTCTCTCTCTCTGCAGTGGGGTGAGTGGTTGCATCTAGGTCAAATATGGGAGGGAAAGGAAGGGGATGGAGTGAGGGACCTGGAAGGAAGGGGGAGAACATGTAGGAAACACCAGATGCTCTTTATAGCTTCTTCAAAAAACAAAGGCATTAGGGAACACAGGTTTTTAACAGTCTGTTAGGAGGAAGGAGGGAGAAGGGGCAGTAGAGGTTGTGAAGGACGTCTATTCAGACCTCAGAATTAGGTCTGGGGCCCAGTGATAATGACAATAAAGATGGTGATGATGACAACAATAATAGCAGACACTGAGTGCCAAGTGCAGTGCTAAACACAGCACACTAATTATCTCAGGCAACCTTCTCAGGAACTCTACAGTTTACTATCTCTGTCATCCCAATTTTCAGATTTGAAAACTGAGACCCACAAAGTAACACCAAATTATACATTTTCTTTTCTTTTTTTTTTTTTTTTTTTTTGTTTTTGAGACAGAGTTGCGCTCTCCTTGCCCAGATTGGAGTGCAATGGTGCAATCTCGGCTCACTGTAACCTCCACCTCCTGGGTTCAAGTGATTCTCTTGCTTCAGCCTCCCAAGTAGCTGGGATTACGGGCATGCACCACCATACTCAGCTAATATTGTATTTTTAGTAGAGATGGGGTTTCTCCGTGTTGGTCAGGCTAGTCTTGAACTCCCGACCTCAGGTGATCCGCCCGCCTCAGCCTCCCAAAGTGCTGGGGTTATAGGTGTGAGCTTATACATTTCCATATGTACACACTCGAATATAAATACATTGAGGTCAGTGTACACATTGACACTAACTATACAGCAACACAAACTAACAACAGTAGGTACCTGAGGAAGGGTGAGTGTAGTCAAGGCGGGGAGCTTCAGCTTTTCATTGTATTGTGCAATTTTTTTTACAGTGGGAATGTGTAACCATGCCTGTGACATTTCTTTTAAAAAGTGGGTGATGCTGAAGACTGTGTCCAAGGATCCCAGAACTAATTTGGGGCCACACCTCACACACTGCAGATCCCAGGCCTTGACTACCAGGCTGCACAGCCTTTCAAAGGGAGACCCGTGCCTGCCGCACTTTTTTTTTTTTTTTTTTTTTTTTTTTTTTTTTTTTGAGACGGAGTCTTGCACTGTTGCCCAGGCTGGAGTGCAGTGGCGCGATCTCAGCTCACTGCACGCTCCACCTCCTGGGTTCATGCCATTCTCCTGCCTCAGCCTCCCGAGTAGCTGGGACCACAGGCGCCCACCACCGCGCCCGGCTAATTTTTTGTACTTTTAGTCCAGACGGGGTTTCCCCGTGTTAGCCAGGATGGCCTCGATCTCCTGACCTCGTGATCCGCCTGCTTCGGCCTTCCAAAGTGCTGGGATTACAGGCGTGAGTCACCGCGCCGGGCCTTTTTTTTTTTTTTTTTTGAGACGGAGTCTCGCCTGCCGCCCAAGCTGGAGTGCAGCGGCGCGATCTCAGCTCACTGCAGCTTCCGCCTCCCGGGTTCAAGCTATTCTCTTGCCTCAGCCTCCCGAGTAGCTGGGATTACAGGCATGCGCCACCACACCCGGGTTGTTTTGTTTTGTTTTGAGACGGAGTCTCGCTCTGTCGCCCAGGCTGGAGTGGAGCGATGTCGGCTCACTGCAACCTCTGCCTCCAGGGTTCAAGCGATTCTCTTGCCTCAGCCTCCCAAGTAGCTGGGATTACAGGCACGCGCCACCATGCCCGACTAATTTTTTTTTTCTTTTTTTTTAGTAGAGACGGGGTTTCACCATGTTGGCCAGTCCTGTCTCCAACTCCTGGCCTCGTGATTCGCCCGCCTCGGCCTCCCAAAGTGCTGGGATTACAGGCGTGAGCCCCCGCGCCCGGCCTGCCCCCACACTTGGATTGTAGAGAGAAAGGAGGAAACGACTTCTGAGAAGCATCGGCCCCTTGTCCCATCCCCGTTCCCCGGGTCTCCTGGGGGACTGGGACAGTCGGGCGTCCCGGCCTTGGGGAGCCCAAGGCCGAGTGTCCAGCCCCGGGGCCCGCCCACTGTCACGGAGCGGACTCCAGTCCAATCAGACCTGGGGGATGCTACTCCGGAGATGAGAGTGGCAGGAAATCAAGGTCAAGGTCCCGGACACAATGGGGCCATTGTCGTTCTCCAGTCAGTTGACTTTCAAGCAGCAGTTCCCCATCCACCCTTCACTCCTTCTCCCACTCCCGCTCCCTGCCAGGAAGTCACCCAAACCTCCTTATTAGACTCTGCCTGAAGGAAGCCGCTTTCTGGATCCTACGCGGGAGGCTGGGCCGCTGCGGCATCGTCTATTATATCCACCAGGTGGCGACAGAACACCACATTTCTGAGTGCGGAGGGAGGCCCGGGGCTGGCGGCTCAATCACTAATCAGGGCGTGGGGAACCCTGCCCTTCCTGTTTTATCCAAGAGAAACAAAAAAACCAAGTCAGATTATACTTTCCCTCACCCTTTACTCTGAGGTCACAGGAATCTGGAATCTTAGGGACTCTTCCCTTAGCAAACGGCAAAATGGCTGTGGACTGTAACCCTATTTATTTTTCTTGAATTGCGGGGGGAAACCAAGGGGAAACCTATTTACTCCGGAAGTCACAGCAGGTGGAACCCTTACTGCCTCTCAAGCCTGGATTAATCAATTGGCTGATTGATCGGTTGTGTTAGTGTATAAACTTCACGTCTGAAAGGACTTCCCTGGTCCCCCAGTCTAAATTATGCCTTCCCTGTTCTTCCTCAGAGCCGGCTTTAGTTTTCCTTCTTTGCATGTATCTGTCTGTAACTGGACACATTTATTTGATTATTTTCCACTAGCATATACCCTGCGAGAGCAGGGACTGAGTCTAGTTTTGTTGCATTAACTTGTCCTTAGTGCCTAGCAGAGTATCTGGCACATAGTAGGTATTCAGTAAGTATCTGTCAACATAATAAATGAATGAGTGCCCTATTGAGCAATGGAGGTGGAGGTGGGCTTCTGGTCCCTGAGAATTCAGCATGTGTGAATTCAGGTAGGACCACTTAGCAGGCTGCACCTGGCCCAGACTATCACATTAGAGAGGCAAGCTCCAGAGGCAGAAAAGCTTTGGGGTTAAGACATCTGGTCTGGGCTCTGGCCACCTGGCTTCACGATCTTATTGTCCCCTCATGTGCTGGGCAACTTTGCACACATCAACCTTTCCGAACTTGTCTCCTCATCTGCAAAATGGGGATAAACATGGCATTTATCTTCTAAGGCCACTGTGAGGGTTCTGAGAGAGAATTCATGGAAGATGCTTAGCCCAGGGCTGGGGACCCAGTAAGCACTCTGGGAATATTCGTCATTATTATTATTACTATTATTGCTGCTGCTACTACTACTGCTGCTGCTGCTGTTGGAGAAAGAACCTTCACTGAGGCTGTAGCCCAACTGCTCCAGGCAGGTGCCAGTTGAGGCGAGGGGTCTGGGGCTGAGAGGATATTTCATTGGTACCTGCCCCTTGGCAGTTCTCCGGGTTTGATTTCTCTTATGAACTGGTCCAGGAAGCTGAGGCTGGTAGGGCCTGTTCCTCTCTACTGGTGGCAGAGGTCAGATCTGTCTCTGCTGCAATCACTGCTGGGGGGACATCCTCTCAGCCTTCCTGGGACACTGTGGGTCCAGGCAAGCCCATTAGTTCATTCCTTTGTTTAACACACATGGTGCTTTACCAGGTCCTGGGGATGGTGGTGAACAGAGTCATCTTGTCCCTGTTCACAAGAAGCACATGGGGTTGGGGCACAGGGGGAGATGTTGATCAAAGCAACCATGGGGGAAAAGTGTATTTTTTTTAACTGTGATAGGGGACAGGGCCTGGTCTAGGACATTCCCTGAGGAAGTGACTTCTGGACTGGGAGCTGAAGGAGGAAGAAGAGGAGCTATCCAAGAAAATCTCTCCCTTAAAGCAACCACCCTCTGGGGAATGCTGTGATGACCCAATGGGTCCTCAGGCTCTTCCTGGCCCAAGCAAGTGGTCAGATGGGAGAAGATTAAAAACAAACACACCCCAAGTACACAGGCTCCTCCTGGGGTCTACTGCCCCTACTCGAGTTACCTGGACACATATCCATAGAATGTCAAGTCCCAGCTCCAACCCTGGCCCCAGCCCTGGGGGAAGAGGAAGTCTTAGGGAGGTGGCCAGGAGAAGTTGCCATGGGTTCAAAAAGACCTGGGATGAAGGGATCCTGGGATGACTCCCTGGGGTCAGCATTCTGGGTGGGATAGGGTGCAAACCCGTGGTTCTGGGTGACCAGACGCACCAGCCACCAGCACATCAGGGGAGCTGAGAGCATAAGCTATGCTATCTGGGTCCTGGGCACTTATCCCAGCTCTAAGGCTTGACAGCTTTGGCAAAATACTTCACCTAAGCCTCAGTTTTCTTGCCTATAAAATGGGAGCAATAATCATAACACGAACCTCATCGAGTGTTTGGGGGGACTTAGTGAGATAATACATGAAACATCCTGGCACGTAATGGGCACTTGACAAACATTAGTTTTATTGTATATTCTTTCTTTCTTTCTTTGAGATGGAGTTTTGCTCTTGTTGCCCAGGCTGGAGTGCAATGGCATGATCTTGGCTCACCGCAACCACCGCCTCCTGGGTTCAAGCAATTCTCCTGCCTCAGCCTCCTGAGTAGCTGGGATTACAGGCATGTGCCCCCATGCCCAGCTAATTTTGTATTTTTAGTAGAGATGGGGTTTCTCCATGTTGCTGGTCTCGAACTTCTGACCTCAGGTGATCTGCCCGCCTCAGCCTCCCAAAGTGCTGGGATTACAGGCGTGAGCTACCGCGCCTGGCGCGGTATATATTCTTTTATATAGGCCTTTATCTTTTATAGCTCTTTTATCACAGGATTCTGTCAGTTTGGAGATAAGGAACCTGAGACCCAGAGAAGCGAACTAACTTGCTTAGGGTCCCACAGTTAAAAAGCAGAGGAGTTGGGATTTGAAGCCAAGTTTCTTTGACTCCA
The DNA here is from genome assembly GCF_043159975.1 of Macaca nemestrina. NCBI lineage: Eukaryota > Metazoa > Chordata > Mammalia > Primates > Cercopithecidae > Macaca > Macaca nemestrina. Next base: position 40,287,683 of record NC_092130.1, read on the forward strand.
AAGCCTGTGTTCCTAGGAGGTAAGAGAGGGAACAGATCAGTGGCTGCCTGGGAAGAAGCTCGGGTCCTGTTCAGTCATATTGTCATGGATTCAACAGATAGGTGTAAATCTTTCTGGGGCTGAGGGTGGAGTACACATCCTCTTTTTCTAAATGTGGGAGTCAGGCAGGGCTCCTGCTGGTCCCAGTTGCCCCAGCCATGATGGAGTCAGAGCAAGCAGGAGTGGGGAGGAAGAGAAAGCCACTGGGGGCAGGAAGTAACTGAGTCCCAGGGGCATGGAGTTGGGCTGAGGCCACTCATGGAGCCCTGGCAAGTCTTTCTTGCCAGCCTGAGCCACAAATCTCTGCTCACTCTCACCCCTAGGAGTTTGTGGTGCCCCCTCCCTTTCCCACCTCAGCCTGGGACCCCTCCTTTCTCTCCTCCTCCCTCCTGAATGCAGTAATCCCAGCTAACAAAAGCGACCATGGCTACTCTGATGTGTGGGACGACGATGCTAGCCAGGCCATGCCCGGTCAGTGTGCCAAGTTGGGCTCAGGCCCCTTCCCACGTGCCAGGGTGCGCTTGCCCTGCTGTCTGCTCCCTCCCCATGAAAACCCAAGCAGCCCTCATTTTTGAGACAATGGAATTAAACAGCTATGGGGCAGGTGGAAGTAGGAGGGTGTGAGGGTAGGGAAAAAGTAGAACCTTCCTGAGCCTGTCCTGCCTCCTCTCCAGCTCTGGAAGATGGGCTGCAGATCAGGGCTTGAGAAGGAAGAGGTCAGATGGGCTGCAGAGTGCAAAAAGGACTGCCCTAATTAGAGGTCTTGGGTTTGAGGGTGAGCTGGCATGGTCGGGGAGGGGCAATGCTAGCCCTGCTTTCGCCACCCTCTGCAAGCTCTGGAGTTGGTCAGACCAAGTTTGAATCCCGACTCTGCCCATGTAAACTGTGTAAACTTGGGAGGTCACTTAAATTCTGAGCCTCAGTTGCCTCATTTGTTAAATAGAATTAACAAACTCTCCTGAGGTTTGTTTGGATTAAAAAAGATAATGAATGAAAAATACTTAAGCACAGGGCCGGACACATAGCAAGCACTGGATAAATGATCTCCCTTGCCGCCGCAGGGGCTGCTGGTGCTGTTACTGATGCAAATTCTGAGCCGTGGCCACACACACTTTGGCTGGCCTCCAGGGGACGGTCAGCCAGGTCCGCTGGGGAGCCTTCCTCTCTGCCTGGTCCCGCTGATAATGACACCAGGTCCTTGGGCCTGATACAAGAAGAGCAGATGTCTTGCAAGGGAGAGTCACCATCTCCTACCTCATCCCCAGCACCCTACCCCCACCTTACCAGAATGCAAGGTGTCCTGGCTAGCCTGCAAGGTGGGATGGGGACCCTTTAGCTACAGGCTGCCTGATTTCTCCTCCTTTCCTCTCACTGCTTCTCTGCCTTTAACTTTTCTCTTTGCCAATGCCAGAGACCTGCTTTCTTATGCCAAGGAGAGAGAGAGGAGGAGGGAGGGGGCTGGGGGAGGGGTGAGGAGATGGAGGAAGCGCTCCAGTGTGTAAAGAGGAAGGGGCTTCCGCTCTCTGTCTTTTCATTGTCAAGTTCAAACTGATGACATTGGGTAGTGTATTTAAGACATCTGTCCCCACGCCCTGCCACTCCCTTAGGAAAAGAGCTGCTTTGTGTAATATAAGAATAGAAGCTTTAATAAATAAAAGTTTTATTAAATAAAAGAAGCTTAATAAATAAAAACTATTACACGACAACAGAGTCTGTGGTCCCATTGGCCACCTGACCACTCATTTCTGGGCTGGGGGCTGTTGCACCCATATCCTGGCCTGTGTCCTTCCGCTCTGTGGGGCACAGGCCAGGGCTGGACCTGGTAGAGGCAACAGTGCAGGCTTGGGCCCGGGCTGGGGCTGAAATCTGACCCTCGGTCCTTTTGGATAATAGCAGCCTGAGCACCGGGCCCTTGAGAACTGGGATCACCAAAATCCTGGTCCTGAGGCAGGATTTTTCAGTCCCTCCCACAGGTGGGGCCACCCCTCTGCCCCACCTAGTTGCCCCAGAAACTGGAGAGGAAAAATCTCTGGGTCTCCAGACAAGGGTCTGGAGAATCCTTGAGGACCTGGAAGCCCCCACTGCTGCCTGGCCTGGTGAGAGAGCAGGCTGGGGGCCCCTGTCACTCGTGGCAGGCACCCTGGGTGAAGGTCGGCCCCAATGTGTGGAGCCTCCAGAGCTCGCTGATCTGAGCTGCGATTAGGTTGGAATGTTCCCGTCCAGTTCGCAGTGATGTGGCTGTGCTGGCCTGGGGAGATTGTCCGAGGGTCTGGCTGTGCCAGGTTCCTCCTGCCTTGAGGGCCTGTGATTTCTGGCCTGCCCACCCACAGGACTCCCCTCTTGCCTCTGCCTACAGCGCCCACCTTTCTCAGCAGCCCTCATACGCCTTAGGCTCCCTTGTCCCCTCTGCCTGAAAGCCCTCCCCTACACCCGTCATCCTTTTAGCCTCACTTATTTCTATTCTGTCTTTCAGACCCCTCCAGGGAGCCTTGCTGACCCCTCCACAACTCAAGCTGCATTGGCTGCCCCTCCGCTGCACTCTCCAAGTTCCCTGTGCTCCTGAATCTGGTGCACATTATGCTGTCTCCAGAGTACTTGTGTTGCAAAGTGTCTGTCCCCTCTCATCACCGCAGCTGCCTATGGATAGGGACGGTGTCATCTCTGAGCCTTGATTCCTAAGACCTGCATGGGGCAGATGCTCAAATGGAATGGACCAATGAGTGGTGGTTACACGGTTTACCTGCGGATGGAGTGGGGAGATTTCCTGTTTGCAAGTGCTTTTCCCACACCTGAGACTGCCTCTCTCCTAAGTCCTGGATTTTAGGCCTCCTTCCCCTTCTACCCAAGCTCACCCCCCTTGTCATAACGTGATAAGGGCTGAGGGAGGTGGTACAGGAGATGAATTAAGTGTGGGGCCACCTGCCAGCTAAGAACCCTTGACCCAAGTTTCCTTTTCTGGAAAATGGATAATAACAGCACCTTCTTATAGTGACTTTAAGGACATAACAAGCCCCTTCCCTTCCCCTGTCCACACTCAACAAGGGGCTACATTCTTTCCTGAAGGTCTGTGATTGCCTCCGGAGGCTGGGGGCAGCTCTGGAGTCTGGCTTGGCATTATATTTGCAGCCATTCCATATCCCTTGTCCCCACTCCACTCCCTCCCTAGGGCCACCCCTCTCCACAATGCAGAAGCCACGGGTACTCTGGGATTTATGGCTGTGGTGTGTAGGGGAAGCTCCTGGAACAAATGAGCGGCTGTGCACGTGGTTGTGTTTGGTTTTGGACTGAGAGGGCACCTCTGGCTTTGTGGGTCTGTCCTTGGTCTTATGCTGGCTGCCTGCCAGGTTCCAGGGTCCACATCCCTGGAATCACTACCTAGGCCCAAGGTGGGGAGCAGAGACTGATAACCCAGGTGTCTGGGGTTATTAGCCATCAGAAACATGGAACCTGACAGCAGGTGAGTGGCCACCTCCTTGCCCTGACATCTGGAGGCCTTACTGCCCCACCCTCAGGTCATCATCTCCAAGGCCTGGCAGATATTTGTGTGAAGACAGAAGGAACTTGGGTGAGGGCAGAGACCAGCATGGTACCCACCCTTTTCCTCCAATGCCCCTCCCTCTCCCAGCTCAGGGGCTTAGAACTGTAGTATGCAGCGGGGATGGAGGGTATGAACCCTAGAAGCAGACAGGCCTCAATTTTAATCCTAACTAGCTGTATCATGTGACCTGGGGCAAGTGACTTCATTTTTCTGAGCCTCATTTCATTAGCTATAAAATGGGGATAACAACGGCACATATATTTTAGAGAGTTGTAAGGATTAAACAATTAAATGGGATTAAATAACTAATTAATTTTAAAGGATTATATAATAAAATTCATGCCTGTACACAGTGAACAGTAAATGGTAGTATTACTCTTATTATCTGTCCCTTGCTGTGTTTCAAGCATCTATCCAGGATGTTTTAATGTTGTCCAACCTAACAGAGTCTGAATTTGTTTAACACTTATAGTACCTTAGAGAGGAGCTCAGTGAGCTCAAATGAGATGAGAAAGGTAGCCACCGGGTTCTGAGAAGGGTCTGCCACCCCTTTCTGGACCCCACCCCCTGCCCGGAGTGTCAGATGGTCCTACTACTGTCCTTGCCTCTTCCAAAAGCTTGGGGAGGTCTTGCTGCATCTTCCCATGTGGGAAACTCAGGCAGGCAGGCAGCCCTGCCAGCTGGCCTGGAGGCCATAGGGTGTTCCAGTAACTAGAGAACAGGGATGGAGTGGGATGAATGCAGGGCCAGGAAGTTGAGAACAAGGATCATACCTTTGCTTGGTGCCACACTTCAGGTTTTCCAAAGAGGATTCTCAAACTTTTCTCTCCATAGAAATGGCTCATGGCAATGACACTGGGAGTAGAGGAGGCCCCTTTTCCTGTGCTGGGATCTCAGCGGCAACCAGACCAGTGTTGTGGCCACCCTGAATATGAAGTGTCTGGCAGAAGGGAAGGGGGGCGGCTGAGAGACCCACATCTGCAAAGGCCAGGGCCACAGGAAGAAAGCAGTGATATAAAGCACTTCCCAAAGCCCTAGGCTTGGGACCAACTATGTACAGCAACTCAAGGGTTAATCCCCACCCCACCCCCATCAGTCTCTTCCTCATCTGTAAAGAGAAAAGGAAGCAAAACAGAGACCAGGGCTGCCTGAGATGGAAGGCTGCCTCATCTGTTGTGGCTGCTGCTGGATAACCTGTGGCACTGGCATGGGTACTTGTGTGCCAGCTGAGGGACAGTGGCATTCCCAGGCAGGCCACCCTGGAGATCCCCCCCTGCTGAGATCAAGAGACATGAGACAGAGGCTATGCCCAAGGACTTAGGCCAGGTGGTGGCCCTGGCTACATTTGCTCCTTAAGGCTGAGGCCTGGGTCAAGCTCCCAGCATTGCACAGCACCCTCCCCCCAGCCCCCAACCATGGGTAATGTTGGCACCCTGGTGAGGAACTGGCCCTGCTGAGGGGCCCTGTACCCCTGTTCAGGGAGAACAGAGGAATCCTCAGTCTTCTTTGAGCCAGCCTATGGTGGGTGGGCCTTGCCAGGGCTATCTCTTGCCCAGGTACTGGTATTCCCAGGGGTGATCTTTGGCTGCGTGGGTGGTATAGTCCTTACCTGGAAGCAGGGCAGCCTGCCCCACCCAGATCCAGGTCAGAGTGTGGAGTGGATGAGAAGTCAAAGCCAGGCAGGACCAGGCGCCTGGAATAGCCGTTTCGTTGGATGGGTCCCAGGCCCAGGGCTCTGCTGCCCAGGCCCTGCCACCCTTCTGAGGGACAGGGATGGGGAACTTATCCTAGCCAGGCCTTAAAAATGAGAAGGCCAGCCTGTAATTCCAGCACTTTGGGAGGCTGAGGCGGGCAGATCATGAGGTCAGGAGATTGAGACTATCCTGGCTAATGTGGTGAAACCCCGTCTCTACTAAAAATACAAAAAATTAGCCAGGTGTGGTGGCGGGTGCCTATAGTCCCAGCTACTCGGGAGGCTGAGGCAGGAGAATGGCTTGAACCCAGGAGGCGGAGCTTGCAGTGAGCCGAGATCGCACCACTGCACTCCAGCCTGGGCGACAGAGCGAGACTCTGTCTTCAAAAAGAAAAAGAGAACCAGTGGAGTGGAGCCTGGGGGTGGGCGGGGTGTGTGAATGTCAATGTGCCAAACCTCATCACTCCTCTCCTAGGAGTTCTTTTATTAAATGCCCCAATCCCAGCTCCTCCTCCTATGGTCCATGGAACACAGAAGGCTGGGACTCAGTGGCCCCACAACCCTGAAGCCCCGCCCCTTAGCTGACCTGAAAACTTCAGTCAGTGACCATGTGGGGCACTAGAACCTCCTGCCACCAATCAACAGGCAGCAAGGAGAGATGCCGGGGTATCCTCAGAGAGGGAGGGGCCATGCAGAGGGTTTGGCAGATTTCCCTGTTGTGGGGAATGAGGGATAGGGCACAGGAAGGGACCTTCTCAAGGGTCTAGGGTCATGTTTCAGGAGGAAGATAAGCACCAAGCCAAGTTCTGCCAGATATATGCCTGGCTCCTGCACCTCCCATGGTCCTTCCCACTCAGCCGGGCTTCCCGTCTCCTGGCGTTTCTGTAGATGCTCAAAGCATCCTGTGATTCTCTTTATCATGGCTTATAATTCTCTGCTTGCCAAGTGGTTTGATTAATGTCTGTGTCCCCTATAGATCATGAATCTACACAGTGGCATTCTGAGGATGGCAGAATCCTCAGAATCCTATACTTGTCTTCATTGCTGTCTGCCTAGGCACTTAGCACTCCCCAGGGCTTAGCACACAGTAGGTGCTCAATGTACATTTTAGTGAATGAATGAATGAATGAATGAATAAATTTCCCCATCAAACACCATGAGCTATAGGAGGGCAGGAATTGCTTCTTGTTTTTGCATCCACAACCTGTGGCCTGGTGCCTGGCACAAAGTAGGTTCCCATTAAATTGTGTGGGATACTCACAATTTGGGTATCTCTCCTGGGAAGAAAGGGGTCCCTGGCAGGGATAAGGAGAAAAGGCAGTGCTAACTGGAAGAGGGTGACAGGTGAGGTTTGGGTGGCTGAACTGGGGTGCTCTTCCAGGCAGGTTTGGGTGAATGGGGAAGCTCTGTGGGAGCCACTCTTGGTAAGCACTCACCTATGAGAAAATTTGAGGAAGACACAATATGGCAGCAAGGTAGTAGTCTAAGCCAGAGTCAGAGCCAGAGGCCATGGCCACACAGGCTGTTCCCCCACCCCATTCCCAGAGCCTCCTAAGGGTGGGGACGGGAGCAGGGCTCCAACAAGTGCCACTCTTTAGGCCTGAGGGTCTTGTGGTCATGTGAGGGTCTGGACTTCAGGTCACTCCTTGCCTTTGCAGGACCAGGGAGTCTGAGACACATACGGAAACTGAAGGACAGAAGGAGTGGGAGTGGGGTCTTGCCCTGGGCTTGGAGTAGATCCCCTGTACTGTCTGCAGAGTGTCAGTGCTGTGTCCTGGGAGATGAGGCTCCCCTTGGGGATACAGAGTCACTGAGGGCCTTTAAACATGGGATCAATTGCTGGGTCTACTTTTGATGTCTGGATGAATTAAGGAGGAGATAGTCTCCTAGGACCCAGGTTCCAGATGCTAAACAGACTTAATGTCTGGAGTTTGCAACCCAGCCCCACACCTCAGAGTCTGAAAGACACTTAGGTTATAAGGTGTCTCATGGACACCCCGATGGGCAGTGCAGCGCCCTCATCTAGGACTTCCCTCCCTCAATGATTTGAACATCTATCTAACAACCCTGAATCAAAATAAGGACTGACACAGATGTCAGACCTGGCACTCCCCCTGTGGAAACCTGTGCTGAATGTTAGGATTTGAAGCCAAAGCATTTGTGAAGCTTCAGAATTAACTTTTAATTCTTGCTTTAAGTTGCAAAAAACAAAAACAAAAACAAAAAAAAACCCAAACCAAATCAAACCAAAACAAAATGTGTGTGATTAACTAGCAGACAAGTAGAGAGGTGCTGTTTCAAAAACTTCCTAAACATAGCTTCCTTTTACTCAATGGTAGAAACTTTTATCTGGAGTGGATACTGGCTAGTATGTGAACACACAGGGGATTTTTTTTTTTTTTTTTTTTTTAAACACAGGTTTATCACCAACTCTGGCAGTTTTGAGAAAGGCTCACTTGAATTCTAAGGAACGGAATTTTTCTGTGAAAACTGCATCTCATCAAGTTGAAAGATCTCCAGCAATGCCAAGGCCCGGGAGCAGGTCTCTGTCTTCAGCTGCCAGTTTGCTGGTTGCAGCCTCAAGAAACATACCGATATTTGGTCCTCATCAAGAGCTGACCCAGAGAGTCCACGCATGCAACTGTAAACCCACTTCCCCCCCACCCCATTTTGTTTTCCTTTCAAACCTAAAGTCAGGTGTGGCCATTTCGCCGCCCAAGGGGACTGTGTCGTGGAGGCCCGGCTCAGGTCGGAGCAGGCAAAGGCCCGCTCCAACAGGTGCGGAGCGTGTGCACGCGGCCGGCTTGGGGCCACACAGCCCCCAGCAGCAAGCCCCGGGTCTCTCCCGCTGCACTCAGCCCGACCCAGAGCCGGAGGACGCAGAGAACGGCCTGCGCACCGCCCGCGGCTGCTTCCGAGGGGTGACGGGGTACAGCGAGAAACAGCTGCGTCTCCCTCGTCCCCTCCTTAAATTCCAGCGTCCTCCATTGGCAGTGTCCCGGGTGCGGCCTACTCAATCACCCGCCCCAAAACCGGGGAAGCCGCGAGAGCAGAGCCAGAGCTGCCAGGAGGGCAGCGGAGGGGCGGGAAGGGAGCTGGGTGACCTGCTGGGCAATGCTCTGTGCGCGCCGAGCCGGGCGCGCTGACGGCCCGACCGCCTGTGTGGGCGCGCTGCGCCTGCGGCCCCCACCCCTAGGCCTGGGCGCACAGAGCCACCGAGAGGGCCTGAGGGCGGGGCTGGAAGTCCCTGCCCGGCTGGGCTGCGGCGGCAGAGGGAAGCTGCTTCTTCCCTGGCCTGGCCTCTCCGGAGCGCAGTGCCGGGTCGCCCGGAGACCGAGGAGCCGGCGGGCACCCCATTCGCCCCCTGGCGGCGCCGGGGACACTCCGGGAGCCGTCGTAGCCGCCGCCGCGGCGGAATGAGCTGTCCACAGCAGCACTGGGTGCCTCCCGATCTGGCGGGAGGCTGGGAACTGGGAAGGCAGGCCGCCTTTGAAGGCATGGAGAGAGACGATAGAACAAAGTAACTATGAGATTTGGGGGCTTCCCCTGGATCCACATCCTCCAAGTCCCGCATGGGCTTCTCCACTAGTGTGGTGACTAACACCCAGGGATCTCATCCCTGAGTGGTCATCCCTCCCTCACCCAATCTCCCTCTTGTTCTTACCCTTTCTAGAAAATGTCCCCATATCTCTCTTCCTTCTGCAGTAACCTGACAATGACAGCCTTGGCAGACCCAGTCATACCCCGGCCCTGCCACACCCCAAAGACCTCTAAGGTGGGGCCAGGAGGTCATTAGGAGAGGAGCAGCATTCCAAATGGTCCTTTGAGTGCACATTGGGAGCCTGGCATTGCCCTCGGCCTTATGGGAGGTGAAAGATGTTGACCTCTTGGTGCTTCCAATCTCAGAAGACAAACACACTCAGGAGACAACGGCACAGCAGTGGCCTGGCAGCAGGAGCCTCAGGGGAGGGCATGGCAGGGATGGCTGGAGTGTGAACACTGGAGTTATCAGAACATACTAAGTGGACAGGATTTGGAAAGAGAAAGAGAGAGTATTCCTGGCCCAATCTGGAGCATAGTGGAGGGCTGTCATGAGAAAGCTAGTGGGGCCAACCCCAGAGGCCCTATAAAAGATCTGTTTCTGCAGCGCTAGAGACAGAGGGGAGGAGCAAGAGCTGGAGAATGCAAGCCCCTCTGGGAGGCAGCAGCAGTAGCCTGCTCTGAAGCGATGGCTGCGGCAGGGAGAGGAAAGCTGCCACTTTCACAGTCCTAAAGGGCATGTCTGTAGGTGGGAAGCAGGGTTCCCAGGCTCCTTCAAGAGATTGGCTCATATACTACCAAAAAAATATATATATATAAATAAAAAGAAAAAGAAAAAAAAAGAGAGAGAGAAAGAAGAGAGAGAGAGAGATTTGGTCAGACTCAGGTTTTTGTTAGAAAGGAAGAAGCTGAGGCGAGGTGCGGTGGCTCACGCCTGTAATCCTAACACTCTGGGAGGCCAAGGCGGACGGATCACCTGAGGTCAGGAGTTCGAGACCAGCCTGCCCAACATAGTAAAACCCCGTCTCTACTAAAAATACAAAAATTAGCCACGGCCCGGCGCGGTGGCTCAAGCCTGTAATCCCAGCACTTTGGGAGGCCAAGACGGGCGGATCACGAGGTCAGAAGATCGAGACCATCCTGGCTAACACGGTGAAATCCCGTCTCTACTAAAAAATACAAAAAACTAGCCGGGCGAGGTGGCGGGCGCCTGTAGTCCCAGCTACTCGGGAGGCGGAGGCAGGAGAATGGCGTAAACCCGGGAGGTGGAGCTTGCATAGAGCTGAGATCTGGCCACTGCACTCCAGCCTGGGCGACAGAGCAAGACTCTGTCTCACACACACACACACACACACAAAAAAAAAAAAAAAAAAAAAAAATTAGCCAGGCATGGTGGTGTGCACCTCTCAGCTACTTCGGAGGCTGAGGCAGGATAATTGCTTGAACCCCGGAGGCGGAGGTTGCAGTGAGCCCAGATCGTACCACTGCACTCCAGCCTGGGTGACAGAGTGAGACACCATCTCAAAAAAAGAAAAAAAAAAGGAAGAAGCCGGGTCATGGCAGGGTAGAGGGAGCAGCTCCAGGCTAAGTCCGAAACTGATAAGATTAAAAAGAGTGAGGGGGGATAGGGAGAGGTGAAGCAGTCATTCCAGATACTGAGGCAAGCAGAAAGGACCAGAAAGCCCCGAGAAGGAAGCCAAAAGGTAGGAGCCTGTCTGAGGGACCAGCAGGGGGCGCAGGGGCCTCCGAACTTCAGGCTCACCAGAGCTGGCTTTAGCTGACAGTCTGGCTATTTCGGCCCCATTTCCCATTTTACTTTCCCTACCAAAGTCCTCTCGAGTAATTGGGGAGATTCCCTTCCCACCCACCTTCTGGCTTTTTATAGAACCCGTGGCAAACCCAGAATGAAACTGTCAGGCCTCATTGTGCCCTCCAGCCCAAATCTGTCCAGGGAGGTCTTAGGGCTGCTGGTTATCTTGCCCTAGTGTTTGATGTAGGAGAGCCATCTTTCTGGCAGCTGGAGACAGACAGACCATTGGGTCCTGTCTCAGTAGCATGTCTCTCCACTTGGTCTTGGCTTCCAGAAAGGCTTGTCCATTACTGAGGCTGGGCTGCTTCAAGGTAACCTCTCAACCTGACTCTGAGGCAACCTTTGACTGGGTCAGGCCTGGCACACAGACTGAAAAGCCCACTCAAGCACTGGCTATGCTGGCACTTCCATAGGGAGGACTGAGGCTGCTGAGATGATGAGCCAAGAAAGTTAGGGGCTGGCTGTTTAGAGCCAGCAACCACAAAGAGGGCTTTGAGCAATGGGACTCCCCTGCAACCAAACCAGCAGGACAAGCTGTGAGGTGCTTATCAGGTGTGGTGGCCCTGGAGGAGGGAGAGGATAGAGGGAAAGCACTGTCACCAAATCCCACCACAAAGTGATGGCTTTGGGCACTTCACAGGAGAGGGCTAGCACTGCCTTGGGGCCCAAGGAAGCACCATGTGGAAGAAGGATCAGGGCCAAAACTCTTCTGGGGTAAGTCTGAGGTGGGGTTCTGGTATGCACAGGAACAGGGGCGAGGGAAGGAGGGGAAGAGGGTCCTGGCCTAGCAGGGGACCCTATAGGCCCATAACTCCTTTGCCCAGGCCAGGTTTCCTTTTCTTTGCAGTTAAATTACAGCTAAAGGGAAGACTACATTTACTTGTGCTTTGCTTGAATTCCTCCAGAGTCAGCCACTCCCGCCTTCTCCCTCTTCTACAAGGGGCCTAGGTTAACATAGGGAGGAGCATGCCTCACTTACTCAAGTATGATGCTCATGTGTGGGCGCCTGAGGTCTGTGTCCCGTGGCCTCTGCTACCATCACTCCTCTCTCCCTTGGAAAAGGCCCCAAAGGGAAACATGGTCTCCCAGATACCTTTCTCTGCCATTCCTTTTTAAAATTTATAAACACAGCTATCAATTTCTAAGTCCCGGCTATGTGTCAGACACGGTGGTAAACATGACCACTGTGTTCATGCATGTCAGATGCATGACCTCATTCACTCCTCACAGTAACTCAGAGGCCCATCAGCCCGACTCCTTGGCTGGCTTTGGTTCCCAACCCCAGCCAGGCGCAAGGGGTTGAAGTCTGTTCCCCAAGCTGATACAGAGGACACAGTTCAGTCTTGGCGTTACTCACTGTGTGGTGGCTCAGTTAATATTAATTAACTCTGAGGACAAGCTGCACTTTGACTCACCTCTGGCTAATTAAATAAACCTGCCATGTAAATCAGCAGAGGGAATAGAGAGACATTAGGCTGTGCTGAATGGAAATTGGGCTCTTGAGGGTAAGACTGTTGACCTCCAAATAGAAAATCTACCTTGGCCTGCTCTGGCTCTCTTTAAGTTCTCCGAAGCTAGGGCCAGAGTAGTATCAATGAGGAATAATGCTGCCTCTCAGAGAAAGCCTTGCTCCTGAAGCCCTGAAGAACTGACAGGAGGGATGCCCCTTGGGTACCATGGGCCCATGATGACATAAGGGTTCTCTAAGGAACCAAGACAGAACTGCCTGGCCTTCCCTCTCTCCCCTCACACCATCCCCATCCCTGAGGCATCATGTCCTGATGGGTCTGAGTCAGCTGGGGGAGGCCTGGGGCCCAAAGAAAAGACATGTTATGAATGCCCCTTCCAGTCATGCCTGGCAGTTTTGAACTGCTGGGGTTGGCAGGTGCTTCATCGTGCTCTGCCTCCCTTCTGCTCCTCCCTGAAGAAAATGAACCATGGCAATGTCCCAGGTCTTCTGAAGGTCAGGCTGTCTCTCTGACCAACGGGGAGACCAGGGGCAGGCCACTTAATCTGATCAGGCCTTGTCCCTTCTTGATAAAACAAAGAAATTGCAATGTTAGCCTCACAAGAGGGCAGAGAAGAGTCACAAAATATGTAAACTGCTGCCCACTGCTTTGCACAAAGTAAGGGCTCAGTCAGTGGTGGCTATTCTATGGTGACAATGATGATGAAGATTTTATGTGGTTCATAACAACCAATTGTACCTCCCAGTAATGCTGGGCTATCTTGAGACATACCTGGAGTAGCTACTGTGATTAAGCCCTAAGCTGTCACTTTGAAAGTAGCCTTTTTCTGTATGTAAAAAGAGAGAACACCATCTTAAAATAATGTCTATGAAGGTAACATGTAAAAATAAAATGAGATAAGTAAGGTAAGGGTGAAGGCAAGGGGAGAGTGAGAATGTTTGAGTTGCTGAGAAAGGACACAGGGTACAGCAGGATGTCCGTGTCCCTTCCCTTCCCATCCATGTCCCTCCCTGCAGCCACCTGGGATCCCATACCTCTCAGAGTCCCCATCCCTCCTCCTCCCCTGGGCTAATGTTTGGAGCATAGCTTAGGGTAAGGGCCAATTCTAGGGGCCTGTAGCTCATGGTAGGCAGTTCCCCACTATGTCCTCTCCTATGGGAAGATGCACCTGTCACCACTGTGGGCCAGTAGGAGTCCTGCAGAGTTCCCAGGAGCTGGCACACAGGCACAAGATAAACATTTACATTCAACACATTGGAACAGATCAAATGTGGTTCTCAAAAAGCTCAGACTTGCAAGCTTTGGAGAAGGCCCAGGTTTGGCTCCCTTTAACTCCCAAACAAATTCTTGTGGGATGTTGCAATTACTTGTGACAATCCCTCTCCCTGCCTGGGACTTTGATTTCAGATTTAGACATGTAAAACTGGGTGGCTGGCTGGGTCTTAAGCAACTTGGGGGGTGGGTTGGGGACTGGGGAAAATTCTTTGCAGCACGTTGTGTTTAGAAGAGAGATCTTGAGGAATCAGATGCTGCAGCTCTGTGTTACTAGAACTTTTCAGCCACTGTGGCAGATTTTCTGTCTCTGGAAATTGGTCGCTCTGCTGGGGAGTGGCTCATTTGTCTTTTGAAACACAAATGTCTATAAATTATTTTCTGTGATAGTCTTATGTTAGAGTAACTTTTCAATCATTGTATCAAATTCCACAGTCTTTACCCTGATATCTTATCCCCTGGATAAGCAGCAGATGAAGAAGAGTCAAGGCTAGGCAGAATATTTTAATGGTAAATTGTGCTGACCTGGCCTCAGAGGAGCCTGGAAGCGGGAGGAGGTGATGCACAGAGCGCCAAGTAGATGCAGAAATGAGAGAGGAACATGGCTGAGCAAAGCGTGTCTGGGTGTAGGGACTCTGTGGCCTTTCTGGGTACTGAGGTGTATATGCAAAAGGCTTTGGGCAAACTTCCTGTGTCTTTGCTTTGCTATTGTACCTGGCCTTAAAGCACATTCAGCCCTTTGGGAGAACTTCAACCCCGTGTTGGGCTCCTGTTTCCTACTTTCTGGCTGCTGCTACACCTGGTCTGAGAGCCACACAACTTTAGTTCTGACCCTTTTCACACTGGCAATAACACAATGGATACTGCTGTCCCTGAAAGGGATTTGAGTGAAGAGGCTAGGGCCTTCTTGCTTCACCCCTAGGCTTTTGGCAGTCAGCCTAACCTAGAAGCCTGCCTTTTGAGGCAGGTATACATGACAGAAATCAGGGAACAAAAATGGCTAGAAATTCCTAGATGCTCTGTGGAGTTCAGCCTGTTGGCAAATCTGGGGTGATAAGCGCTTGCCTTTAGGGTGGGCAGATGGCACAGAATCACCAACACTGCCATTCCTCTTCCTCCCAAATACCCTGTGAACTCTCAACTTTTCTCCCAGGGTATCATTGTGTCTGGACAAAGCTTAGAAATTACATAAAACAATGTGAGGGAGACAGAAGGTCAGCATGAGGGCTTTTGTTTTAGGTCAACCAGGTTATCAGGGGAGTCTAGATAAAAGGAAACATTAGGCTCTCCAGTTCTAGAATAGAAATATTAGAATTCCTGGGGGAACAAGAGGAGAAAGGAGATCCTAAGAATGGGATGTGAAGGCAGGGGAGAAAAGAGATGGGACAATCCCCCAGGAGTTCTTTTAGGTCTTGGAAAGATAAAGCTCAAAATTCCTGAGCAAAAGCAAATGCTCAGCTGTTTAATCCATTTCTAAATGGGAGGAGAGAATGAGTAAGCTAGGATCATAGGACATTACAATACAAGGGTCTGGTGGCTCAGGGAACCAGCCAAAGGAAACTGAGGGACTGTAGGAGTCAGGAAAAGAGAGAATATCTTCCCTGGGGGCCTTTAAGAACATAGCCGAGACATTCTCTTTCCGGATGAGAAGACTCAATATTGTGAAGATATCAACTCTCCCCCAACTTTCCTATGTAATTAATAAAATCTCAACTGCAGTCCTAATAGGACTTGTTAAATGAAACTTAACAAGCTGATTGGAAAGTATATCTGGAAGGAAAAAACATGTGAGAATAGCAAAATGATTTTGGGAGGAAAAAAACAAAGGAGAAAAATATACTGTATCAAACTATACCTAAAAGCTACATCAATTAAAATAGCATGGTTGGTAGAAGAATGTATAGAAGTTCAATGCAACAGAAAATCCAGAAACAGCCTCATGTACATATAGGAGTTTTGATTATGAGAAGAGTAGTATTTCAAGACACAGGGGAAAAGGATGGCCTAAAGGATGGCCTATAGAATCTGGGCAGCATGCGACTCTCTGGAAAAAAAAAAAAAAAATCCCTAACTCACACCATTTATGAAAATAAATTCCAGATGGGTTAAAAGACTAACACAGAAACACAACTATAAAATAAGTATAAGAAAATATAGGAGAATATGTTTATTATCTGGAGATAGGGGAGCCTTCTTTACGAACCATAAAATACAAAGCCATAAAGTAAAGGAGTAATACATTTGGTTACACCAAAATAAAAAGCCTCTGTATAACCCAAGGCACCATTAATAAGGTTAAAAGAATGAGCTGGCCTAGAGTGAGGGGTGGCCCATTCTGCTAGGGAGCAGACTGTGAGAAAACATGGCCTTGGAGGCCTATCTGCTCCCTCACAATTCCCTCAAAAGAAGTCATGGTTTGAGAGGAAGCAAATGAATGCCAGAGGGTGGCCATTCCCCATTGTCCATCATCCACAGAGTCCTACAATCTAGAGATAAGTCATAGTTATCAAGAGCCAGCTCAAAATGAGTGGATAAGTGGAGCAGGGTGCAGGAGACAGTAAGCGAGATGGAAGGAGTAGAAACAACTTTGCTGGCCTCGGGGTAGAAGAAGGAGGAAGGGCTGCCTCTGTCAGAAATCATAGTCTCCAGTCCTTGGGCCCATCTTTCTGAGTGGATGTGGTATAGGCAACTGCTCCTAAGACTTCCTTTTCCCTGAGTAGGGAGCTTTTGGGGAGAGCATATGGGGAAAATGCCACCCTGTGTGGGCTTTAATAATCTCCATGAGACCCCCTGAGCTCTGTGGGGATCAGGGCTGTCTTGGAATAATGGCCTCTGCCGAGACCCCCAGGGGCAGTGACGATAGATATGCTCATGTTCTTGGGTGGGCTTGCATGGTCTGATAGCCCCAAGTCAGAGGCTTATGTCTTGGAGACATGACTCTGTTTCTTTTTTTTCTTTTTAGATGGAGTTTTGCTCTGTCACCCAGGCTAGAGCACAGTGGTGCAATCTCGGCTCACTGAAACCTCTACCTCCCAGGTTCAAGCAATTCTCTGCCTCAGCCTCCTGAGTAACCGGGACTACAGGCACCCACCACCAATCCTGGCTAATTTTTTTGTATTTTTAGTAGAGATGGAGTTTCACTATATTGGCCAGGCTGGTCTTGAACTCCTGACCTCGTAATCCACCCACCTCAGCCTCCCAAAGTGCTGGAATTACAGGTGTGAGCCACTGCGCCCAGACTGACATGACTGTTTCATGTCTGGAGAACACTCTGATACAAGGCCCCCGAAGCAAAGTGAAACTGTTGTCCCATGGAGGCTTTACCAGCCAGCTTACCCTATGGGGATCAGGCTGTTTCCTAGAGAAGCCAGGGAATTACTGCACTCAGCTACTCTCAGCTCATACTTCCCACTTGTGAGCTGAATGATCTCAGAGGGTGTTTGCCTGATTCAGGTAGGTTGGCAGCCACATTCAATTCTTATGAAACCTCTGTGGCATTCTGATACCATTTGGTAAACTGCACTGAGCACATGGACCTGTGGTTGAGAGAAAGGGAAAAATTTGCAGCAAGGGATGTCAATGCCATTTTCTAATATGAGCAAGGGTATGTAACAAAGAATGATGGATATTGAGAGAAGCAGGAGACAGTATCAGGACTGGCCAGAATTGAAGTATAGTCTCAGTGATGGAATCACATTCCAAGAAGCATCAAACAATCTCACAGGCCCCAATTTGACTTTCAGAGATATGGTTCAGGATTTGGAGAGTGAGGATTAAGGAATAAATAAGCACAGCTGAGGATAAGATCAAGGTACCTTACCCCTCAGGAAAGGATGCCACAGGGGTAAAGAGAAACCACTGACCCCTGAGAAATTTTTTTAAAAATGGACTGTGGAGCTTAGATTCAATGTCTCTAAAAGGAAACAATTCCTTTATATAAATGCACAAACAATGGCTGAGTACCAAACTACGTACCAAGCATTCAAGTGAGGGCAACATAAAACAACCTCTGTGCCTCCTATCATTACGACCAGCAACACACACCTGTGAAGTTGTGTGTGTTGTAGTGAAGTCAACCAGCCTTGCCCTCATCGCTGAGATGAGACCAGACCAGTCCACTCATTTGGCACAAAATATGTCAGTTTAAATACCTTCTAACATGCAACCAAATTTCAGGGAAAACAGGGGATATTTAGTGAGCTCAAAAACCCCAACTACCCAAATGGATATGGGAGGCTCCAATCAGCCAACACAGGTCCGATAAGGAGAGTAGCTGTCTTCTCTCTCAATGCCTAAGCA
The DNA here is from genome assembly GCF_043159975.1 of Macaca nemestrina. NCBI lineage: Eukaryota > Metazoa > Chordata > Mammalia > Primates > Cercopithecidae > Macaca > Macaca nemestrina. Next base: position 40,305,343 of record NC_092130.1, read on the forward strand.
ACACCGCTTCCAGGCCCTTTTTCACTAACAGTCCTGATGATCAGCCAGGTTGAAGGGTGCAGTCTTTTAGAGACCCCATGGAGGAAGGTGCTGTCTCTACTCTCAGATCAGGACCAGTGATTCTGAAGCTATTTGGGCTGTGGCTCCCCTTGGGAGTTTTGATAAAAACTATGGATCCCCTTCTCAGAAAAATGTACATTGCACATACAGATATAATCTGTAAAATTTCAGGAGCTTTAGACCCCCAAAAGCCCCAGCTTAAGAATTCCTGCTGAAGACAAATCACTCCTTTTCTTACTCAAGAGCTGTTTCCCAGGGCTGATTAACTGACATCTTAGATGTCCAACAGGTGAGTGAATATTCAGCATTGAACTCTAGTCATCCCATGCCACTGGCAGATGGCTCGGTCCCTGCTGTTGCCTGAAGCCAGAAGGAAGCAAAGCCCCTAGACCAAGACCACATTTTGTTTTTCAAAGGAGAACTCTCTACCCCCACCAGAAAATCTCAGACATCCATGGCCTGGAACACAGACACAAAGTGACAAGCCAAAAATAAATCTGGTGCAATATACAACTACAATCTGTGAAGAGAGCCATAGACTGGGCTCTTCTTGGGTTGGTGGGCCAAAGCTGAAATGGAGAGTCAGATGGGTCCTCCGTTAGCTAAATGCAGACTAGCTGATCATTCTAGAGAGGCACCTGCTTTTTTTTTTTTTTTGAGATGGAGTCTCACTCTGTTGCCCAGGCTGCAATGCGGTAGCGTCATCTGGGCTCACTGGAATCTCCTCCTCCCAGGTTCAAGCAATTCTCCTGTCTCAGCCTCCCAAGTAGTTGGCATTACAGGCACCTGCCACCACAACCAACTAATTTTTGTATTTTTAGTAGAGACAGGGTATCACCATATTGGCCAGGCTGGTCTCGAACTCCTGACCTCCACCTGCTCTTTTTCACTGCCCCTCTACCTGGAATGTAGAGGTTGCTAGAGGCTATGCCCTTATGAACTATTTAAGTTCCATATTTGTTTCCCTTTTTTCCAAAAATAATAATGATAGCAGCATCACTGATTAAACATCAGTATTGAACAGTACTCTGTGCCAAGCACTATGCTAGAAGCTCTTGGCACAGATTATTTCATCTTCCCCAAAATCAAATGAAGTAAGCACTCTTGTTATCTCATTTACAAGATCAAGAAATAAGACTAGGAGAGGCTTAGTAGAGTTGCTTAAGGCCATAGAACTAGTGAGACAGCGAGCCTGAATTTGCATTTAGGCCTGATTTCAAACCAATACTTTTAACCTCCACTCTCACGCTCGTTCCCAAAAGACCAATACTCAGACAAAGGCCTAGGAAATAGTCCAGAGTGATAATCTCCAGAGTGAGAGCTCTAGTTCTTGCTTCCGCCTCCCCATCCGCTACCCACCATGTGGCAGCCTGGTTCTCAAAAGGGGCTCACTTTATGGAGAGTTGGTTGGAAATCCTCAAACTCTATCTCCTATCTCTGTCTGACTTTGCTATTTGAGTCCATACTCTATAGCCCTAAATTTATCTAGAAGCCTAAATTTATTTTAAACTCAGCTCAGCCCAGGAACCTTATTTCCCTTCAGGTTTAGAGTCAAGGAGAAAGATTCATTTCTGTTTTACCACTGGAACGTTGTTGGTGGGGGATTAGTTGTCATCACTCCCATTTTAAATATTTGGGGTGTGTGTGTGGAGTGCTGAGAAACAGAGTAGAGTAGCCCAAATTTGGTAAAGTGTCACCAGTGGTGCTGGTGCCCTATGGGGGCCAGGATTCTCTAGATACCTCCTACCCCTCAGCATTTGGAAACAGGGCACATCACGTCTCAAATAGCTAGTCTTCTCATTCTCCTCAGTTAGCGGATTCCAGGGAGAGTGAGTGCCCAGCTCACCAAGTGAAAGGCACAGAAGGATGTTGCCCATTGTATGCCCAGTGGCCAAGGGGGCCCCAAGTACATGCTGAATGGCTAGAGCCTCAACCATGTTTTGGGAGGCAGTTGGGGGCAGAGTGGGCATTAAGCTATCTGCTGAGTCCAGGGTTGCTTGTCCTTGTCCCAGAGCCTCATCTGAGTTGAAAAAGGGAGAGGAGATGCTGGGCCTACACAGAGGTGGGAGATGCAGGAAGCTAATGAGGTTGACTGCAGGTGAGAAGATCATCTCATCTTCAGGATCTCTGTTCTATACCACCTGTAGGACAGAAGAGAGATAAAGCAGTAATGACAGTACCCATCTTCAAAATGGATGAGGAAGTCAGACCCAGAGGCACAGGTGACTCCCAAAAATGGTCTGGACTCACTGGAGTCCAATCAATTTGTCATCAGATAGTTGCAGAATGTCTGCTATGTGCCAGATTCATCTGGGCATTGGGGATGCCATGGTGAATCCTGCCCTCAGTGTTAGACCATCAACAGAAAAAAAAATACATGAGGAAGACCATCTGGACAGTGATAAACACTAGGAAGAAAACTGAAACAGAGTGGTAAGGGAGAGTGATTGGAAGGGACCATTTCAGTTTGGTTGTCAGGGGAAGCCTCTTTGAAGAGAGAACATGAGACCTGAAGCTTGATTATGAAAAAGGGCAAGTCATCTGAAGATCTGGGGGAAGTGCATTCAAGGAAGAAAGAAAAGCAACACCAAAGGCTCTTAGGTGGCAGTGGGCTCTGTGCATTTAAAAAACAGAAAGGCAACCACTATTGCTTGAGAGAAATGAACAAGTAGGTGAGAGGAAGGAGCGAAAGCTGGAGGGTTAAGTAAGGTCAGATCATAGAGGCCTTGTAACCACAGTAGAGAGTTAGACTTTTATTCTAAGTGTAATGGGAAGCAGGGAGTGACATCCCTCAATTAGCACTTTTTTTTTTTTTTTTGACGGAGTCTCGCTCTGTCGCCCAGGCTGGAGTGCAGCGGCGCAATCTTGGCTCACTGCAAGCTCCACCTCCCGGGTTCACACCATTCTCCTGCCTCAGCCTCCCGAGTAGCTGGGACCACAGGAGCCTGCCACCACGCCCACCTAATTTTTTTGTATTTTTAGTAAAGACGGGGTTTCACCGTTTTAGCCAGGATGGTCTCGATCTCCTGACCTTGTGATCCGCCCGCCTCTGCCTCCCAAAGTGCTGGGATTACAGGCGTGAGCCACCGCGCCTGGCCCCAATTAGCACTTTTAAGATCACTCAAGCTGCTGTGTGAATGGATTACATAGGGCGATCATGGCAGTAGGGGGACCAGTGAGAAGGCTGTTAGGTGAGAAAATCGGTGTCCACATCATTTGTCATCCAGACCAAGATACTTGTGCAGGTAAACAGGGGTGCTACAAATAATTAAGCGGGGACAACAGGCATAACCAGATGGTCTCTGGCAAAGTGGGACATATGGACACTCTGGATATGATAGACTAGGGCAGCAGTTTCCAAGGTGTTGTTCCTAGATCAATAGCATCAGCATCGCCTGATTAAAATTAAAAATGCAAATTCTCAGGCTCCTACCCCAGCCCTTTGAATCAGCAACTTGGGATGGGCCCAGTGGTATGTCTTTTAATGATCCCTTTAGGTGATGCAGGTTAAAGTTTGAGAATCACTTGAGCTAGTGACAGTGGTATAGGTGATGAGGTGTGGCCAGACACAGGACATAGTTTGAATATGAGGGGTGAAAGAAACTAGAATGTGGAAACAGCTCTTTGTTTTTTGTTTGAGTGATGTGTATATGGTGGTGCCCTTTACTGCAACGGGAAGGACTAAGATGGGGAGAGGATGGGTTTTGTGAGGGGATTAAGCTTTCGTTTCAGATGTATAAGTGAGAGTGCAGACACAGGCCTTTCTTCCCTGGGCTACCTCTCAGAACAAGGAAGCATTCTAACAGCCAGAGGACAGCCAAGCTCTGCAGCTTTAGGCACTCTTTTCAGAGTCAACCTCCTTATGAGTCCCTGAATTGAGAGAAGGGACTTTTCCCAATGAAGTTGCTCTGAGTACCACTTCAAGTCATGGCCCAAGAATGACTGTGGAGAAAAAGCGGAGCACTGCCCTCAGAGCCAAATAACTGGCTACTCGGGCGAAAACAGCTAAAGAAAGTACAAGTTGAGATGCTTTTATCTAGAAAATAAAAATCTGGGCCTTGTCTTGGGAGTTCTCTTGGAGACCAAAACTTGCCGATGACAAAGCTCTGGCTGTCATGAACATACCCGAGCCAGGACTGTCACAGGAAGTTCAGCAGTTTTAGCAGTTGTGCTCCAACACACAGCTCCTAGCTACAGGAGGAATCACTTTTCTATTTGGTCCTGGACTCCTAACCTGGCACCCCATGCCTGAACATTTGGTTTTTGTTTGGAGTACATGGGCTACATTTGCAGCAAATATAGGGAGTAGCAAGCCCTTATCCCTGTGCTGTCTGGTGCAGGAAATGCACACCATCAGTGACATCCAACAGTGCACAGATGAAAAGAGAAACAAGGAGTATGTGGCCACCCCTCCTTGTAGTGGTGCTAGAGCAGGTGGAAGCCAGAGACAGATAGACAAGCTCTAAGTTCCAGAGCAAGGATTCTTAACTTGGATCTTTGGGGTTCTGTGGTGCAGCTGAGAGAGTCTCAAGCTTTCATCAGATTCTCAAGCCTAAGACTCCAAAAGAAATAAAGAACATTTGCTTTAGACAGCAATGGTGCTCACACTTTAGTGTGCTTCAGAATCACCTAGAGGGCTTGTTACAATATGGATGCTGGGGCCCAGCCCTAGAGGTTCTAAGTCAGTAGGTTTGGAGTGGGACCCAAGAATGTAAGGGGATGCTTGGCCCAGGGGCTACGCTTTGAGAACCACTGCTTTAGAGGATACCAAAAACCATGAAGAGTTCAAGTTCAAATTACGATCTTTCCTTTTCAGACAGGAGTTCCAACAGATGCCATAGTCCTTGAAACCACCCCTAAGTCCCAAGGAACTTGAGATTTTATTTTTGGAAGAAGCCCCTGGAGAATTACAGACTCTGGACCTCTCCTTGAGGTCAGGAAACATCTGGGAAACAGCATTTTATAGGGTGCAGGAAAATGCCTCCAGAAACTTAAAAGCCTAAGCAAATCTGAGCTGAAAACTACATGGCTTTCTCTGGCTGATCCAATTGCTGCACCAATTGTTGGTGAACAGTGAGGTTTTGAGAATCTGGGCAGACCCAGATCCTCTCCTAGAGACTATCTCCTGATACTTGTGGAACTTGTGTCTGAAGCCACATGGGCTCAGATAGGAGGTCTGCTCTAAGGAAGAAACGGTGTCTGCTGCGGGATAGAATCTGGGTATAGGAAGGAAATCAACAACTCAACTAGACAGAATTCAAGAGCCTCATTCACAGAACTCTTTGATCAGGTCATTGTGGTAAGGGCGGGAAGAGGCAGGAATAGTACTCAGGGCTGTGCTTACTTAAAGCAAGAGCAGTGGAGAGAGGCCTGGTAGGGCCATCTGCCAGCTTCCTTCAGACCTGCTCTGAGTAAGTCATTCCCCCATGAAAGGGGAGGGGGAAATGAAAATGTGGATTCATTCATGAATCAACCTCTGAAACAGGAAGTGTGGCTTTTGAGCTATGCAGAAGAATCCTCCTTTGCTCCCGGTAATATTGGCTTTGACATTCAGCTACATACATCCTTAGGGGAGGCAAAGTCAAAGTCAGGGAGACCCTACAAATTAAGGGATGAGGAGGCAACTTCATAGAGAAGGCAACATATTAGAGTGATTGAGACTGTGGCTGTGCTTTGCCATCATCCTACCTGGACTTGAATCCTGACCGTGGAGTTCTAGGCATGTCATTTAATCGTTCTGTGCCTTAGTATCCTCATCTATAAATTGAGGGTAATAACAGTGCCTATTTCATAGAGTTATAGTAAGAATGAAGTAAAATAACACAGGTAAAATGCTTAGCTTGGTGCCTTGAATATTTTAAGCACTCAATGTTTAAAAAATAAAGTGTGGTGAACAAGAAGAAATTTGGGATGGTGGCAATACAGACCCACCCTAAGTGACACTGCCAGAAACAGAAAGTGGAGCTATGTTACACCTACTGCTAGTCTCCACAGAAGGCTGACAGAGGTCTGAGGTGTGAGATGAGCACAGGGAGAGCCAGGATGCCTTTGATGGTGGGGTTAACTAGACAACCCTACTGGCTGTAAGGCAGTGATATCCTATTCTTTTAAGCCTTGCAACATTCAATGAGTCTGTTTTGTGACATTTTCTCACTGCCAATCTAACTGCCAAATAGCCTGATGTGAGGAAATCGAAGTGAATGAAAATCAATATTGGTAGGAAAATTGTACTGATGTCATTGGAAACACTCTGAAGATGTGCAATATTTAGGTAGAATCCCCAATTTCAGGGGAAAAACTGTGGCTCCTCCTCCTGAAGTTCTAGAAGGTGGGGTGGGGGTGGGGTGGGGGTGCTGAAGTGAGAACAGTGGAGGTGTGTGCTGGCCCTCAGGTGACCTAGCAGGCAAACACTGAAAAAGAGAACTCTCTTTTCTCTGGTCCTGAAAGAACAGGACCTCTTCCAAAACTCAGTACCCAAGATAAAACAGTCCTGACTGCTTAGAAATAAATTGTTCCTGAGACTAGGAACAAAGAGATTTCTAAAAGCCATGCAAAATACCGAAATAAATGATATACCACATGGTTAAATGAAAGTTAACATCCATTGGAGGTGGAGGTAGGAAGAGACCACCAATTACATCTTAGAAAAGAAAGACTGAAGAAAAATGACAAATAGTTCTGTTTAAGCATGCTGGGTTCCTTTCTTGAGGGGCTCCCCATGGTCCTACCAGCATTGCCTTATAGTTCCGACCTGGCTGTCTGGGATGCTCCTTCTGTAGCCCTTCAGTAGGACCTCACCTCGGGTCCTCTTGCTGTCCAACTGACCACTGGGCATATTTAATCATGGTCCTATCTGGAGTCTTTAAAAGATGAAGGGCCTGACTCCTGACTTTTCACTCCCTTATACTTGCTGGGAGTAAATCATGGCTGGAATTGCCACCACCTCCTGTGCTTGAGTCCTTCTCTTGGACAGGAACCCAAAGATTTATCTGATCGCTGCAGAGAAGAGAGCAGAATCTGGTCTCTTCTTCAGGAAGTAGCCACCTGTCTTCTGTGTGCACCCCCCAAATCAGAGGCACCATAGAACTTAGGGAAACTGAAGTTTCTTAGGCATCCCACCTACCTCTCTAAAACAGTGGCACCCTCAGCTTTCAGTTTTCATAAAGCAAAGTTTCTCCATTGTTTTTATTGAAGTTGGTGGTTGTCAGATGTGGAAGCTAGTCCATCCTTCTGTTCACTCCAAAGTAGGGACCTTTTATTTACTTTTTTCTTTTTTGAGACGGAGTCTCGCTCTGCCACCCAGGCTGGAGTGCAGTGGCACAATCTTGGCTCACTGCAATGTCTAACTCCCAGGTTCAAGCAATTCTCATGCCTCAGTCTCCCAAGTAGCCGGGACTACAGGTGTGCACTACCATCCAGCTAATTTTTGTATTTTTCAGTAGAGACGGGGTTTCACCATGTTGGCCAAGCTGGTCTTGAACTCCTGACCTCCAGTGATCCACCCACCTAGGCCTCGCAAAGTGCTGATATTACAGGTGTCAGCCACCATGCCCAGCCAAGCAGGGCCTTTTTAGCAAGAAAACAACAAAACAATACTCATAATAAACTCTCTTGGGATTCCCCATGAGAAGCCTGGAACTGTAATAATGTGAACTTGAGATAGCCTACGGACAAGCATCAAGTGTTAGAATATAACTGCTGTCGTATATACTTAAGTAACATTGAGAGATTTTTCATAGTGTGATTTTTGCCAGGTTATCCTGGAGAACTACTTGCTCCAAGCATTCCTCATATCCAGCTTGAAGGTAAGTGAAAACATAAAAAAAGATAAAATAAAAGGAGAAAGCTACAAATAAAACTTCAAACTCTACTTAAAAAGGTTGAGGAAAATATATACCTGAGGCTTCTGAGGCCTTTGTTGGATTTTAAGTTAGAGGTCAAAATGGGTGGTTCTTGTGGTCAGATAATCTACTCTTCTGGAAGGCCCCACTGAAACTATCCTGAGGGATGGCTCCTGTGTCTTGTTTTTATTGGTAGCTTCATTCACTGTCTGCCATTCCACTCACTAGAAAAACAGTTTTGAAAGAGATTTTAAACCGCAACCTCTATTTTCTAAGTGTTCAACAGCATAATACGGCAACTATTAAAAATAATTTATTAGATATTTCAAATAACTAAGAGTGGAATTAGAATGTTCCTAACACAAAGAAATGATACATACTTCAGATGATGGATACCCCAATCATCCTGATTTAATCATTACATTGTACGCTTGTTTCAAAATGTTACATGTACCCAATAAGTACGTATAAGTAGTAGGTATCCATGATAATTAAACTGACAGGAAACAAAAAACCTTCCATGAGAATGGAGCATGATCTATGGGAAAAGGTTTTCCTTCTCTTCAACATGATGGCTAGGTTAACTGTCATACCACCAGAGAATTTTTTAAATGACCCAATATGCCAGGATAGGGAAGCCATTCACATAAAATTTTTTAAAATAAGCAAACCTATCTTAAAATAAAATGGAAGATAGAGTTCTCTAGTATGAGAGCACTTTTAATGCTTGCAGTCGATTAATGATCATAAGTAACAGGCAAGTATACCTGCTACTGAGTCCTAAAAACGGTTTCCACCTATCAAAAAAAAAAAAAAAATCCAAGATCGCAACCAGACCCCTTCCCCCAAAAAGCACTGAAACAAAAGACTGATCTGATTATACAGTCACATGAAAAATAAACATCTTTATTTTTTGCCTACTTTATTTCATTTTTTCAAATAAAATTTAAATCTGTACAAAGTATACTGTTACAGTATATATTTTGTAAGAATCAATGCCTAAAATAATCACAATACTTCAATAAGCAGTACAGCAGACCTCGCTAGTTTTCAGCTTTGATATTGAACAAACTCAAGCCGGCTGATGCACAACACGTTTGCTTGGTTTCCACATGGTGAATTCCCAGCACTTAGATGGGAGAACATGACAGCAAATATGGTAATATTACAGCCCGACACACTGCGTTTCTTCATGTGATAATAACTGCACATATTTAATACAGAATGCTCAAATTTACTTTTTAAATTGCATTTGCTTACTTCTTAGTTGGCAAAATTCAGCATTCTTAAATGGGGTCCCCAAACAGTGCAAATTAATGATATTCTAACTGTATATTGGCACATCTCCAATAAGGATTAACTTGTAAACTCAAAGAATATCAACAACTTAGTCCTAAATTTTAACTAATATACATCTGGTCCATTTAACCAAAGTCATTTTGGAAAGATATTAAAGAACAATTCTATTTCTGAAAGGATATTGTTTTGACCATTCTTTAGAGAAGATAAATTTTTAAATTGTCATTAAAATGTTTCACTATAAAAATTTTACAAACTTGATTAGAAATTTCAAGATTATGATTCACAGCAGACAAATACAAACTGTATATTCCAACAATACCTATTCTTAGACTTTCAAACAGAGCACAACCATGTCAGCTGTGTTAACTAAAATTCTGAACAGTGTACTAAATTTATAAGTGGTGCTGGGTCTAGCAAGTGTAAATACACAGTATATTTCAATGAAAAGAATTGTCTTCTTTATACTTTATTTGTTTTCCCATAAGGAAACATTAATGTTTACATTCTTTAATAAAGTTAATCTTACATCAGAATATAACTTAATACTGTCAGCAACAGGGACCACACACAGTAAATAAGAAGCACATTTAAAATAAGTCTGATTTCACATAGATTAACATTTGTTGGTTAATAAAATATTGACAGTATTACAATCTTACAATATTTACAGTAAGAAAAATCTAGAGTAATATATACCTTTCACAGCAGGATTCCTTTTTGTAAAATTTCTTCCAGTTTGGGATTGTGTATACACGAAAAGCTCAAAATAAAGCAACTCTGCAATATAATCTTAAAATAATGGCTACTAGGGGGAAATTCTATCACAACCATTGAAAATAATGGTGACTTCTCACGGAGTCTGTGGCATCTGAGAACCCAGTTAATTAACCAAAGTCTTGCTCACATTAGCCTCAGTTACCCAGATTAAAGCAGAACTCCGGCCTTCCCTGACTGCTGAAAACCCAACAGATTTTCTCAACATGCTATAAGGAAAGAGGAAAAATTGGTTTCAGCTCACACCTCATGGCTGGAAGCCTCCGGAAGCCTCCAGCCAGTGCACACTCCCCGACTTATGCTAAAAGAGGGCCAATTTCATCCCCAAAGCATCACAAGAGTCCACCCTCCAACCACAAGGCACTCTGACACCAAACTCACCCATTCCTCAACTCTTGTGCCCTAGGATAATGCATGAACTTAGCCCATATAATACACACCAGCATCTCAGAGACTTGGGACCAGGGCAAAGAAAGAGACTAGTGTAGTTTGCACTGAGATCAATAAGAAAAATGGGAAGTGATGCACATTTCCAATTAGAATGACAAGAAGAAGACCCACATCCCTAAACTGGAATTTGGCCAGGGCATCAGAGTTAGCACCCCCTCTCTGAGTACCACTAGCGATTAGGATGTGTGCTCTGGGCCTCCTCTAAAAGAGAGCATCTACAGTAAGTAACACAGTATGGGACATTAGTTCTGTGACGACTGCCAAGAAAGCAGATACAATTCTTGAATCTGGGGCTGTCTACGGCACCTGAGGTCAATCATCCAAGCTGTGACCTGTCCCAACCCTGCTTACTTTAAGATATCTGATGGGCACAGAGCACTCAGGGATATGGCTGCTGGCTACTTTGGACTCTAGATCTCACAGGTAATCAACAGGTATCTGGGATTGAATTAGCAAACTGTACCATAGCTCCTTAAACAGACACTGTCAAGTATGAAATCATGTCAGGCATGAATCTTCACTGTCAGGTCACAAATTGAAGTGGGAGTCTTCCCACATCAGCCAAGGTTATTTTGTCAGAACCTTAGAGGAGTTGGACAGTTTTTCATGTTGCAAGTGATTAGTTTACTTATTTCAGTCAAGCTGGATTGGCAAACCAGACTGATTTATTTAGTTAGCTTTGTTTTTTTGATTCTTATGTGTGTGCTAACCCAAAGCTGTTGTATTTGGGCTAAATACACTGACAGAGAAAATTCAAACGACAAAAGTTTTCAGAAAACTTCTGTGGCATTTTTTCTTTTTGGAAGTAAATGCAAGATCTAAAGGTATTTCTACCCAACAAAGTCTGTTTAAGTGTTTAATGTTATTTCCTTTTTGGTCCTATACAGAATGCTATGACTTCTATATAGGTCTGAATGCTGCTCCATGTAGATTCCTTCTGTATATCTAAAAATATATACTTTTCAGTAGTTCAATACATGGTTAATCTTCCCACAGAGGAAGATTTTTGTAATCACATGTTGCAAAGTAGAAAACATCTCCTTTCTAAGAAAGGAAATATACTTTCCTATTGTACACTTTTGAATAAGCCCAAAGGCATGCACCAAAAATCATTATTAAAACTAATACATGCAATAAAATGGTGTAGAGTTAGACTTAAAGTGCTGCTTCTCAATTTTTTTAATTTGGAGAAGACATTTTGTCAGTTGTAGACTCAAAGATCTTTCCCCCACCCACCCTCCCCACCCCCTGGCATTAAGAGAGAAAAGTAAAAAGTATGCATAAATCTTTTAACTATTCTTTACATGGGGGAAAGAACAGATATATCAACTATCCTATGTATCAACTGGATTCCCAGTTTTAAATAAAACCAATATTTACTGGTAAAAATTGTCAAAGCGAATACACCCAAACAAATGTTACTAGTAAATAAATGTTCTACATAGAGAATAATTTACTTTGGTTTTATGCGCCTTCTCAAAAATAACACTAGTGTCCCAACGTCACCAAACTGATGTGTTCCAGCAAAGTTGTAAGGCAAATCTTTTTTTCCCTAGTGACATCTTGTTTCCCAACAGACAAAACTAAAATCTTTTGGTGAGGAAGGGGTTAAGATAATGGCTAACCCCTTGGCATCCTGAGCATTGTGGTTTATCAAACTCTACCCTGCTAGAAATTGTCAGGCACCCTGACCCCTGCCTTGAACCAGGAATGGCTCCCATGTCTAGAGATGCCCTGACTCCTTATAAATAGCTTTCAGAACTTTGCTTCTTTTTCCCTTCTCTCTGGATGTTATAATGTCTAACAAAGCTGGTTGCAATGTCACATTTTGCTAGTAGGGGCCACCATCTAACAATAATTCCAATATGAAAGGTTTTAAGCCAATAGTTGGTTCCTAATTTTATCAACGATTTGTACTAAAATTCTCTATAATTTACTTAGAGCAGAGATCTTTAACTTGGGTTTCAGAAGATGTGTGATGCCCCTGAGGTTGTATGCAAAAGTATTCAGGCATGTGCATTTTTTTTTTTTCCTGGGTAGAGGATCCATCACACTTTCATCAGATTATCAAAGGTATCTGTGACCCCCAAAAAGGGTTATAGGGACTTAGAGGGATACCCGTAATTCATTTTATACCAGGACTGGGAAATGGGGGCAGAAAACTAAAAATGGCCTCGAAAAAGGCCAGGGACAAATTGCTGATCTTTTCCCTTTATTCACATTGGGAAAATAAGTGCTTCAAACTGGGAAAAATCATTAATTAAGGTGGTTAAACTCCATTAAAAAACAATCAAATCACTTTCTAAATTTTTTTCATTTTTGATATGTGGTAAATTTCGTCTCCAAGAAAAGGTTCGGAGACTGAATTTTTCTCTTTTCCTAAAGGAAATTCATATATAGAATGCTGAATATCATCCACATTTAAAGATTTGACAACATAAAAGTTAGATAACTCTTAATGATGTGAATCTTTAACTTATGATTTTGAGTAAAGGATTATCTAGAATCAAATATACACTTACTAACCTTCATTTCCCAAAATTGGTCCATATTTAGACAACTACCTGGCACAATTTCACTAGATAAACCTAAAATCTGAATAACGGAAGTTAAACTTCTATCCAAAGTAAAAACAAAGCCATAAGGTTCCACAATTGAATTGGCCACGAACATTCACACTATGTTATAGAGGACTTTCTCATTTCAAATACATCACTGAATGTTCAACAGAATTTGCAAACATAAGATCCAGAATGACTAGCAAAACATGCTAAGAGCATGTCAAAAAGTAAAACACCACCACTACCCCCCATCCGGAAACACACTCAGGCATTCCAAAAATAAACCAGATCTGAAAAGAGGCCTCTCACTTGGTTTTAAGTATGAGGTGTGTACAAAGCTATGAGAAAGGGAATATAAAATGAAATAACCAAATAACTTACAAAAAATAATTTTAGCCAAAAACACATATCTCTGTTCCATTGATAAAACTATCAATTAAAAATTTTTTTTTGCAATTCTGAACACCGTGTTGCATAATATCACCAAGACAAAAAATATGTTCACAGGTACACTTTTTGTTATTTTCTTTCTAGAGCACATCTTTGAGATCATAAGACCGCATCTGGTTAAAATAAAGTCTCTTGTCCTTGCTTCCCTTCCCCCTCAAAGTGATTCAACCCCGAATTCCAAAAAGGAATATTCAATATAACCACTTCAAAACCAGTTATAACACTTAGACCACGAGGAAACTATATGAACATTATGGAAAACTACATGAAAGAGGGAGCTGCCACTTGCCACCCACTTCACTTCCAGCTTTTTAAGCATGTACCCAGCTAGACTTCAGTGAAACAAACTAACACACCAAATCCAGGCCATCTCAGGCTAGAAGTTAAAACTCAAAGACATCATTTCATATACACACATATATATTTCCTATCCTAAGTTTTAACCTTGTCTGTTTAAACAGTTTAATAAAGCTCACATTTACAAAGGATTTTATTGGCAAATAAAGGCCCATATTAAAAATTTTATCAAAACAAATTTTTGTTTTATACAGCTAACACTAAGAAATATTTTCTCGGCCTTATAAAGTATATTTAATTGCATACAATTTTTGCTTTGGGTGGGATATTGAAAACATAATTCTGCAAGAAATTAGAAAAGACTAGAAACAAAAGTGAAAGTGACTAGCCTTAACTTTCAAAAAATCAAGTGCAAAGTTAAATAGTGCAAATAATGAAAACTAGAAATTTTACAGGCAACTTTAGTCTTTCCTGCTTTTGCACTTTTATACATTGACAACTTTATAAACCCTAACAACTATATGCAGCATGGAAATGGGCTATCATTTATCTCCACTGACTAGACTTAAGGAAGCCTTTCAAAGACTTGTCTCACAGTCATTTAAATCACTAGTTCTTAACACAGGTTTGGGAATTCTCTTCTTTTTAAACAAATTTCTAAGGGAGGGGCTATTTAAGAAGGCTCTGCATTGACTTAATGAGTTATAGTATATAACTATTATAATTTAAAATCTGACACAATAAAATGTGAAAATTATACTAAAGTGCCAACTCTACAAAATAAGCTATAGTAAAAATAATCTTGCTATTGTTAATGAACTTGACATTCGTAAAAAAGAAAAATTACCTTCAAAGTACAAAATCAGAACCACTTTTTTGCTATTTTTAAAAGAGATTTTTATCACTAACATACAGAGATGTGAGTAAAATGAAACTTCAAAGTAATCTGTCCAAATCACCAGGAATAAATCCGTACTAAATTCGACAACAAAGAGTTAATCCAAACGTACCTGAATTATGTAACTTAAAAACAAACATTATAGTAATTCTTTATCTTAAATAATTTAAAACACTACTGGAATAATGGGAAAAGAAATCTAAACACTATCAGCTTCCCTACAAAGGACATAAGAACCTCCAAAATGTACTAACTTATTTAATTAACATTTGCCACCACTGAACTCTTGGGAAAATACAATTTTAAAGTAAGAGAGAAAATGGGGAAACAGAAACATGAGTTTGGGGGGTATGTTGTCTAATTTTAGAAATACAGTATTATTGAGGGCCTCATAAGGTCCACAAGGTTAAATGGTTGCTATGGTTGCAAATGTGAAAGAAATAAAAAAGATACCTAAAATTGTAAGTTAGTGTTTTTACCTGGTTGTCTTCTTCTAAGAAATTTGTGTGGGCCAAAGTCCCAAAGTTCTATAAAAGCAAGGAATAATATGTGTCTTTGTGGAGTACAAAATCAAATAATTTGATCTAAGGACCATTTGAAAAGTAAAGGTAAACTACACTGTAACAAGAGCCCAAGAAAACAGATAGTATGTGTGATAAATATTTCTGATAGTTTAAAAAGAGTAACTGTGAAAAGCGTGAAATGTTCTTTTCTTTTCCTCAAAATAATAACTCCCCAGCACCCACTTGCCTTGACCAGAAAAGCTGTCATTCCACAATTGTGCTACTTAATTTGTCCCAGAAAAGCAGACATCCTATACATGAAAACAGACTTGTATAATGCATCATCATCATAACTCTAGCTACAGTAACTAACAATTTTCTCATGATCAATGAGGGATCCATTTTCTCTGGCTTTACTGAAACTTCCTTAGTGAAGATCAACTTCATTTCCTTAGCAAATAACTCTCAATCAGATTCCATCATAGTACCTTTTCCTACCTCTAGCAAAAACTTCTCCCACTTTACTTCCAAACCATTCCCTATATACCTCTCAAACCCCCATCCACAAACACATTAAACAGCTCTCCTCATCCTAACTCTCCAATTTCCAAACCAGTAAGTCTCAGTTCCCAGTAACTTACCTAAAATACACATACTTCTTACTCTCTTCAGTTCACAAGTTTCTTAATATTAATTTAGATACCTTCAAACTACCAGCTTAAGACCATGGGGAAAATAGCAATCGGAAAAAAACTGCCCAGTTACCTCATAATACTTAAATTGTTCTGGATCATCAGTTAGCTAAGTTCTAAGGCAGGAGTCAGAAATTTCTTTACTTCTCTCTGAAGAAGTAAGCTTGAGTGCCACTAGCAGGCCTACAGCAAGAATAAAAAAGGAGAGAGAAACAAAGAAAAAGGATAGGAGAGAGAAGATGCCAGATGTACATGGTAAGGAGGTAGGTCAAGTGCCACCAACTACCTGCATTGAAAATTGCCAATCCGCTCCAGCTGAATGGGAGTTTGACCCAAACTCAACATGTGTCTGATAAGTCATTAGCTGATGGCCACCATTGTTTGAGCTAGTCAAGATGAATAGGTAATTCACCTGTCCCATAACTTTAACTGCCACTTCACGATAAGGACATATTTTCTTAACTCCTCCTAGGATCCTTCTGTGTTAATCTACCTTAGACCAAAACACACACTAATGAGAATATTTCCATGTTTTTCACAATTCTAGAATACAAGGACTTGGTCCTTGAACTTGGAGGCCTCTTGAATTATTAAAGTGGAACCAAAATCAAGAAAATTAAACTCTTTAGCCAAAAAATTTTTTCCATCTAATGTTACAAAATAAGCTAATTGCTTATTTTGTCAAAACAATCTGTGTATTTATGAAAACGTGAAAATCCTGTGATTCCAAAATGAGTGAAATACTTCTGATGTGTAAGAAGCAACTTTATTTTACATAGAGGATCACCACCATGTTTCTACCTATCAACAGGACAATTTTCCACAAAAGCAAAGGACATCAGAAGGAAAAATACAAAACAAAACAAATACCAAACATGGGGACAAAATAAAAATGAATGAGTAGTTATGACATTCTTGTTAAGAAAAACGTTAACAAGTGACCTTTGCCACACTCAGCTTTCCTAAAGACATAAATTGCCTGGACCATTCAACACCAAAACTTGGTAGTTAGCTTAGCAGATTCACTGGCTTGGAACCAATCATTATTTCTTTTTTCATCTGGTTGTTCTTGTATCATGAAATTCTACCTGACTCATGCTAATTCTGGCTTATTTTCACTTAGCCTGTAATAATCAAATTTCTGTTCAAAAAGAACGTGTCAAATGGCCTATGCCTTAAATTTAGGTTTTGTTTTAGGATCAATTAAATTCTTAAATATTAAAATCAGCTTTTCTTAAAAAATGTATCACTAATTCTGCAAAGACTTTAAAATAATTAATTTGTGAATAGCAGTGATCACTTTAGTTTTATAGCATACTTATGAATGGCCAAAACTTGGTTAACATGCAATGAAGAAAACAGAAATACTGTGATTTAAAAATTGATACCCTTTAACAAATCTACACAAATAACTTTGGTGAATTTATTTACATAAGCAATTCCAATAAATTCTCTCCTACTTATTTCACTCTCAAGGAGATGTGTGTATCTATATACATATGCACACACGCAATGCATATATACATATATATGTGTGTGTATATGTATCTCTCCAAATTATGAAGATATTCAAATTTAGGGATAATAAACTATAAACGTTATACTCAGAGTTATCACCAACTATTCCAAACTTAAGTTGCTATAGATACTCTTGTTTTAGCATCCTTTTACGTAGACGGCAAGATCTCATTCTGATACTCAAAAGATTTTAAAAAGGGGAAAAAGTCATCAGACTTGGTATCTCACTTTTTATGGTGAAGAAAATCTTAAAATTATGTTCACATGTAAAATAAAATGAATTGTGGAGCTATGAAAGCTACTAGAGCATCAATTTCAGATAGCCCCATTCTAAAATTATTTGGAAATGTGTGTGTATATATAACCTGAAAAAATGAACGGGAATATTGTAGACAAGAAGGTGAACCATGTGTGGAAGATAAAAATAATCATGCCCGTACAGTAGGGTCACAGGGATAGCAGATAACCCAAAATGTCATAAAACAAAAATGTGTTTAGAAAGTTTCAACAGGGCCAAAACACAAAATGTTAAAAGCACACAAACAAAAATGAATGAGATAATCCCCCCAAACATCAAGTTACATAAGAAAATAGGAAGAAAAAAGTTGACACAGTATCTTTTAAAATACATCAAATCTTAACTGACTTAAAAAATGATATAAAGTGCTTGGGCCATGATACCCACCCAGATTCTCATTATCAACGGATTTATCTTTTCCCCTCCCTTCCACCCAAATTTAATTCAGTTTTCCTGAAGAAAAAGTACAGCATCCCTATATTAATAAGAAATGAAAACAGTGAGTACAACTGATATAGATCCATTGACTTTTATTACAAATGTACTTGATCACTTGGCTTCAAAAAGTTTAAAATCAATACCCTATTTTCTGTATGCCAGTACAAAGCAAACTGTTTTACAAATTAAATACCTAAAAATTTGACAAAAATATTAAAATTTGATGAAAAACAATTATAAAAATCCTTAATCTCTCTTCAAAAAAGGAGGCAGTCTTCCCAGTTCTATTATACAATATTAATAATATTCACCATTTTTAGAATAGGTAGCTAAATTATATCTTTCTGTTAGCATACAAAACTTAGACTTATAGATTTTATTTGTATATGCTCCAGTTAAGTTTGTGAATGCCATCTGATTGCAATATAACCAACTATCTTTAATTGAATCCTAATTTACACTTATTTAATAATTTGCATAGTTTGAAAGGGATAAAGGTTATTCTACAACTAATTATCATAGGCTATTACAGTGCTACTTTTCAAGGCAATAAGTATTTGCTCCCAAATGAAATTATCTGTCTCCTTTAGGCAGGGGTTAAAATTACTAGCAGCTTTCTCTATTACCTGAAAAATCATATTGGAAGTTATCCATCTCTAGATGTGAAGGCCTAAAAAAACATAATATACTTTCCGCTTTGAATCAAATTTCAACCCCTGCATGGGACAACTAGAAAGTGAGACTTTCAAGGTTTTTTATTTCCCTGTTGGTTTTGGTTTCTACTCTCCATGGCTTTTTAAGAAGCTGGAAAACAGTTTGTCTTTCCTGACTAGCATTGTCTTTTTTTCCATTTGGCAAATATTCATCTACCTCCAATCTGTATCTACTGGAGGAAAAGCCGACATGCCTTTTCTTATGAACTTCCTTTGTTGTCAAAGGCATGTATAATGATTTCTACAGTTCTGGTTAGTTAACTTTAGCTCCCTCTGTGGCTGGATGACTGCTGCTTCTAACATCAGCATGATAAATAGGAGGCACAAATAAAAAGTAGCTTAAAAAAATTGGTGATTTAAAAGAAAAAAAACAACTTCAAACACACACACATACATGAGCATTTCAAATCTGGTGGCTGATCTCTGGATTAAATTACTTGACAGTGTCTCTCATTTTAAAGAACGTCAATATTGCAATGCAGTTCAAGTTTTCTTTTATACTTAGGCAAATAATACAGTTTAACCAAGCTCTTGGACCTTAATTGTAAGACAAAGCAGATCAATAAAAATAAGGCATACTTCTCAGGAATTAAGTTTTGTTTGCTTGTTTTTGGCACATTTGATCATACTGTCTTCTATGAATAACACATATGGTCAAATATACCATTTCCTTATTTGTTTCAGCACAAACAGGGTTTACCAACTAGTAAAATAAAAACAAGGAAAAATTCTAACATAAAACACTGATATATAGAACCTTGGTAAAGTACCGAGCACCTGGGAGGGAAGGGTAGGGAAAAGATGAAACAGGAGAGGGAAGACAAGGTTTGGGAGGGTGCTTGGGGAGGTAAAGTGAGATGCTTAAAAAAAGAGCATCTTTACAGTCACTTAGTCTTTTCTACGATCACTTTTTAAGTCTTAAAAGATCTGCATGTGGATTTCTTTTTAAACCCACTGACCATAAATCAGACACTGGTTTTAAAATCGTAGTAAGATTGTATTCAACTGTTTTAGTGTAAAGACAACTGCACAATACATGTGCTTCTTGAGCCGGTGGGATTCCAAGCAGAATCTGAAGTCTATAGGTAAGAAAGGCTTCACTTTAGGTAACTCTGGCCCTAAAGAAAACCTCATGAAAGAACTCGCATCTCAAAGAAAGGACACTTTGCCTAAGTTTGCTGTGTTTTTGTTGACTTGCACTACTTATTGCTGGCTACTATGAAACAGTGATCTAGGAGTACTCCAACAACCTGTAGTACAAGGCTTAACTTTAAGAAGCTATAGTAAACAAGAGACAAAATCAAAGCAATTCTCTTTCCTAATTAGTAACAGCACAGAGAATGCAGTCTTTTCCATATCACAGTTAAAGTACAGTGAACAAAACAGCTCAACAAACCTTAAGACAAAAAAGTGCAGGTTATTAATGTTTACATGCAGTTGATAAGCATTCCAAATGTCACATTATGCACTGTAAAAGCTCAACTTTACTATATGGAAATAAGAAAAATGCACCTCTAGGGAGGGGGAAAAGCAATTTAATCATTTCCAGTGATTTTGTAAGTAAAGAAACTCCTAACTACTGTACGGTCACCTCATATTTAACATTGTATGAATATTAAAAGCAAACAATTTAATGGGAAAATGCACAGTACAATGAAAATAGCTTGTTATTCAACACATACAGTAGATCTCAATAACGAAGACAACACACTCAACCAGGGAGCATAAAAATATCAAATCAAAACCCAAAGAACCAGCAGAAAAAAAATCCTTCAAAAAGACAACTGTTTGCCTTCCTAGGCCAATGCTTTACAATATGAGAAGCACTGATACCTTCCCGCTCCTACAGGTGGTGTCTTATACATACAGCAGTTAGATCTATATGGCTGGATTTGCCAAGAAACAATTCCATCCCCAGAACTCTCTGTCAGACAAGACCCTTTTTTTTTTTTTTTTTTTTTTACCAAAATACTTTCTACAGAATTCCAAACCAAAATGTACTGTTTAAGGCATCTTTTTTATAACATTTTCTCTTCACTCAAAGATGATAGTCATGCAGCAGTTTAATGATAAAAATATATTAATATTTTACTATACAGCAGCAAGAAGTTAGTTGTCAATTAAAAGCACACAAACATCTTTAAATGAAAACCTGTAAAAGACTATCGTTACAAACAATTTCAGTTTGGAGGACACCAGCTTGGTAAAGTGCTCTCCTAAACTTTGCATTTTCATACCCTACACCTTGAATATATGAGTTATAGAACATACTTTTGATAGAAGGCTTGTACACTTGGGGAACACAAATACACTTAGCATATAATGTAGCCAGTAATAACTAGCACCACAGCTACATGGAAATCCTTTACATACACCAACTTGGCTTTCACTTTTAAAACAAAACTCAGAATCCATGGCTCAGTAGGATAACTATAATTGTGTTGCTCTGCTTTTTAACAGGTCTACATAAGTTAACAGCACTAGCAAAAATCAAAGAATAGCTTCAGACCTCTTACAAGTTTAGGAGACAGTGCTAGTGACCACGAATAGACTCACTACCTGATGTCCAAGTACAGGTTCACTGGAAATTGCTGCACGTTAGTTAAGTTTTTAAAATCTTTCTACACATAATAAAAAAAATATATTATGAACGATACAAGTACATCTCATATACACAATAATGACAAAACGCCTACTCAAAGCAAACAGATGCAGAAAAATATTATGGGAGATCTCCTTTTTCTTTCTTTTTCCTTTTACTATTTGAATAACTTTGGTTCCAACCATAAAAATCACAACTTAGCAAATTTCATTTAAATGCCTTTTTTAATAATTTCTTCATGTTCACAGAAGTTTCACTGACCATTTTATATGTTTAAGGTCCAGATGCAATGCATATTGTATAAAAGAGAGCACTTATTGTTTACCTTGCATGAATTAAACCTACGTACCTTTAACTCTACAAACTTCTGCATAACATTTAGACAAAGCTCAGACACACAGCATGCCTAGCCCTCATATATATACACATCTCTAATCACAGGTATATAGGGTGTCAAATATACTATAATAACCTCCATGTAAGGTTTGAAATTTGGTAACAAAATGAGAAAAACTAAAAATATTATTTTACGTGTTCTAAAATATCTCTTTTTTGTGCTAAAGTCAAATGTTAGCTCAACATGAAAAGGACTTTTATATAATTCAGCAATATTATAATCTTGACCATTTTGCAAACACTTTTTAATAATAATAGCTTAAACGTGTACAAAAGTTCTTGGTTAATTAGGGAAATAAACACTCAGTTCTTTATATTTTTTAATCAAGTAGGAAACACAGTTCATATAATGTTATTACTTTTTGTATTTTTTTTGTTTTTAGCAGCTGCTTACTGTTTTATATGGTGGATAAAGTGGACAACATCCAGCGATGGGTGGCAAGTCAAGAAGAGAAACTGTCAGTTGGTGGAGGTTCTGTGGGTGGTGCTCCCTTGGAGTTAACAGGTTTTTTTTTTTTTTTTTAACTTTTTAACTTTTTATTTTCTCTCTTTCTTTACAGTATATTTTCTCTGTGTGTGGCTGTGTGTGTGTGTATGCATGTGTGTGTGTGTGTGTGTGGGTTTCATTCAGTTTGATCAATCTTCTTCCCCTTCTTCCTCACCCTGCAGTAGCAGGGTGGCAGCGGCGGTCTCCTCCTGCTGCTGCTGTTGCTGCTGGTGGAGCTGCTCACAGGCAGCCCGCTTCTCCCTCTGCTTCTCTTGAATCTTCTTCATCTCCTCCGAGTACTTGCAGAAGGTGTGTCCGAACTTGGCCCACACCTTGTAGGGCACGGTGATGGAGTTGCGGTAGGTGGGCTTCACCTCGCTCACTCGCATAAACACGCCGTACTTGTTGGAGCCCACATCGAAGAAGAAGCGCTTGTTGTCCACAGTCAAGGAGGTGCCCTCGGGCAGCTCGGCCGGCTCCTCCTCCACTCCGTAGTCGTCGATGAGCTTGGCCAGAGCGTCACGGAACTCGATGAGCCCCTGCGCGGGCAGCGCAATGGTCTGGCCCTGCGTGGAGCCCAGGCCAGGCCCCCGGTTGACCGTCTGGCGGATGCGCAGGAAGCGGCCGCGCTGGTTCTCCTTGAGATCCATGTAGTACTTGCGGTTCTCGCGCACCAGGAACTCGCTCTTGAGCGCCCGGCGCGGCTCGTCCTGTGCCTGGGCCAGGTCCGGCGGCTGGCTGGGGCCCAGCTGCGCGTAGTGCTCGATGAAGTCGCCCAGGTAGTCGCGGAACTCCACGGCCACTGACATGGAGAGAGTGAGGCGGCTCTTGTTGCCGCCCGCGCCCACCTCGGCGATCTTCAGGAAGCGGCCCTTGGCGTTCTGCTTCACGTCCAGGTAGAAGCGCTTGTTCTGGATGTCCACCCGCTTGGAGGCCAGCTCCTGCGTCTCGTGCTGCAGCCCCCCTGGGGCCCCGCCGCCGCCGCCGCCACTGCCGCCGCCGCCCCCGCCGCCACCACCGCCCCCGCCGGAGCCTGAGCCCGAGCCGGGGTGCCCCAGGGAGCCGCCCGAGCCCAGCGCCGCACCACCCTGCTCGCTGCCGCTGTCTCGGTCCGCCATGATGCTGCGCTCCGCTGCCGCGCCGCCGCCGCCTGCCGCTCCGCCCGCCGCCTCAGTCGCCTCAGCCGCCGCTGCTTTCCCTCCCCGGCTCCGCCTGCTGCCGCCGCAACCCCCACAGCCAGTCAGCCACTCTCGCGAGATCTGCGGGAGAGACGAGACAGACGAGACCCGGTAACAGGGCACTGACTCCCCAGTACAGTAGCAGGGCGCCCTACTGTACGCGCCCACCCGCCCGCCGGCACGTGACCTGCGCCCCCTCCCCGCTGCCAGCCCCCCGTCCGCCCGCCCGCCAGGCGGCGCCCACCCACCGGCCCTCACCCTACAACCCTGGCTGGGTGGGGGAGAGGGAGCAGGACGCGCCGCGTCGCAGCTGCTGCTACCGCCACCACTGCTACCACCACCACCACCGTGGCTGTCGCTGTTGGCCAGACCCTAGGCGGCCTCGGCCTGGGGAGTTAGGGGACTAGGGGTGAGAAGGAGTCTGCCATACTAAGCACAGGGAGTGGGCCTAAGCTCTGCTTTCCAGTGACCCCCTAAAGAGGATGTGGGGGGAGGGGCCTGCGCAGCGCAGCAGAGCCCGCTGCAGAGAGGGGACACCGAGTCACGGCCACCCCCTCTCATGCGGGCCTGAGTCAGATCCAAACCCAAACCTAGACAGGCCCGCCCGCCACCCGGCTGGGTTGTCTCCTACCGCACAGCCCTGGCCGCTGAGGCAGGCGAGGAAGAGAGGTGGTGCGGTGGTAACCCTTAGCTGCAGAGGGGGCTACTGGGGATGAGGACGGGGCGCCGGCAGCAGTGGCGGGGAGCAGCAGACACCTAGCCTGTCCCTCCCCTCTCCCTCCTCTCGCTCCCGCCGCTCCCCCTCCCCGCGCACACGGCAGTGGCTCTGGCCTCAGATGATCCCGCTCCCCCCTCCCCCCAACCGCAGCCCCGCACGGTCGGGCGGGCGGGCGCACTCACCGATGGGGGGAGCCCAGCAGAGGACAGTAGACGCACCAGGGCTAGGGTGCCCGCAGTGCCTGTTCCCGTCGACTCTGCCCTTCCCCACATGCAACAATCAAAAAGAAACCCCACACTCACCCAAAAACCTGAAGCCAGTCCCCCCTGGGATCAAGACTGCCTGCCTGCCCGCCCGCCTCCCCCTCCTCCTTCTGAGATTTGGGGAAGGGGGCACCCTGCTCAGGGTTGAGCCCAGCCTGGGTTGCTGGCCAGCTCTGCGGATGAACCAGGCCCTGTGAGCATTCAGACCCTAGCCCACTCTTCTTCCTTTCTGGAAGGACCCAGAATGGAGGAGAAAACCAAGCAGGCTTTCGGAAATTCATGAGCTAAAAATGTCAGGAATTTCCTGGGAAACGCAGTTCCTTACGGGATTCATTAAAGCAGGTTCGCTTGCCCCTTTTACTCTTCCTCCCAGAAACTTCTGTCAAGGAGAGACCCACTCCCAAAAGTAAAACATTAAATGGTCGCTGGTTTTTATGCAGACAGCTAGGTTGCTGACCATTAATTAACCAGTGAGTCTTCGGACGGTGATAGCTAAAAGGGATCTTCTCTGGTGTTAGAAAGGGGCTCAGGAGTAGAGGAGGGGCTCAGAGATTAACTGACTTCTCTTTTACTAGACCTGATGTATAACCTAGGGCCTATTTCCAGATAGTATTGAGTGCTCATACTCTCTCACTGCAGTCTACAGCGCTGGCACTGTGGGAAAGCTAAGGCCTATCTCCAGGGGACCCCCGCCAATGCTTCCACACTCTCCCCCATCACCTTCTACAGGCAGCTGAGAGGATATAGATCACACAGCTCTGCCCCTGGCTTTCTCAAGCACAGATCGTTACCTCTATCCTGAGAAAAGTATACCTATTCCATTTGCGGGTTCTATTCCCATTGAGCATCTCCTTCTTCCCCCAAAAGTAAGAAGACTTGCCTCCCTCACTCTTAGCCAGAGGGACAACTGGGAATATGGTTGCCCAGCTTCCTAGAAAAGAGTGGACTAACGATCAAGAAACCAAGAGCAGCCTAGAGAATAAGCCTTGATTCCTGAACCCTCAAAGCCCCCTTACCATATCCCTTCACCTCCTGAACAAACTTGCC
The DNA here is from genome assembly GCF_043159975.1 of Macaca nemestrina. Taxonomy (NCBI): domain Eukaryota; kingdom Metazoa; phylum Chordata; class Mammalia; order Primates; family Cercopithecidae; genus Macaca; species Macaca nemestrina. The sequence goes on from NC_092130.1 coordinate 40,330,829, forward strand.
TGCTAAGTATTCATTCACAGCTTCCTTTTTCTCTTAGCAAGAGCCCCATTCTACTCAGCATTAGCTGCTTCAGCCCTGGGCTGAAGTTTGTGACTTCCCACTGAAAAGAAACAAGAAGCACCTGGCCACGAAGGAGCAAACAGGCACAGTCCTGTGCACCCGTCTCAGAACCCACCTATGCCAGTGGTCCCTGAAATGGCTCTCTGAAGGGAAGGCCCCACACTAAGAGATAAAAAACCTAGTCTTTGGGCCCCATAAAGAATTTCCCCTTATTTGGGGGGCAACCTCTAGTACCCTGTAGTACTCTTTCCGTGCTGATTTTTTTCTGCACTCCCTCCCCTGTCCCAAAGTCTATTGGGAAAGGGACACAGGAACTTTTGAAGCACTTTCAACTGCACAGAAATACATGTGTGAAGAAGCAGTAGCTCCTCCAGACTCAAACAGAAGTAATCAGGACCCTGGATAGACCCCAGCCTCTCCAGGGACAAAAAGGCTGAGTAGCAGGCTCTCCACAGAGAATGGTGTGGGGCATTACGCTTCACTTGTAAACTGAGGCTAAGATCTGGTATAATCCGATCTAGAAGGGCTGCTGCTCTTCCTCAAGAGTTTACCTCGAGTCAAACCAAGCCCCTGCTCCCTAATGAGAACTCAAGGCAGCAAAAAGGCCAACAAGAATACGATGAGGGCCCCACCTACCCCCGCCAGTCCCTGCCTTTCCTCTGTGCTGACTGCTGCCCCCAGGACGGAAGACTAAGACTCGAAACTGCCCGCTTTCCTATCCCAACTTCCAGTCTAAATTTTCTTGCCCTCCGTCCTAGACGTCTATATACAGGGATTCCGAAGTGATTTGAGTTTGGAAGTGCCCTGTTTTTCTGAAAAAATGACTGCCACCAAGAACTGACTTCTTAGTTCCCCAGCGCAGAGGCAACTGATGAAGTTTCTAGACAGAACACAAGTTGAATATCATTTGTACACTTAAACTGGGAATTTTAAGCTCAAATCAGCAAATGACTGGGACCTAGATCTCTCCACATAAATACGTATTTATTTTATTCTATTCATTATATATGTATAAAACTTTTGCCCTTATATGCCAGCTTCTCTCCCACTTTATAAGAGTATCTAAAAAGCAAACAAGATAAACAATGCCATTTCCAAAATCATTCAGTGATAAATAGGATTTTTAGCATATTTTCACTACTGAAACGAGAGTTAATTTCAGAATAAGCCTGGAAGTGTGGGCTTTTTCTCAGACTAAGGAGGTGAAAGGCAGCTTTCCTTGGGCTATAGTGTACAGTAGCCTTAAAAGGCAATCTGGGAGAAATGAACATAAACTTCCCCAAAAGTCTTAAAACAAAAAGTTTAAATAAAACTTCACAGTTATATTTGCATTTTAACACTGAAAAGTCATTAGAAAATAAGTGGATTTTAAGACTTCTAACCATTCGTTAATTATCTAAACAATATACTAACTTCGTGAATGAAAAGTCTGTTCTAGTATCCAGATGTTTGAATTTGTTACTGTAAAACAAATAGTTGTAAAACTAAATGTATAATTTCATTACAATGTAGGAAAGACAAAAGGAAAACGAAATATACAGCAAATTAATATGCAGCAAAAATCCATGTTAATGAAAAACTTGTGAAAAAGTAAACATTTCCTTTCTCCTCAAAATATGCTTACATTTTAAAGACAATGTCTCTAGATTTCTTGAGCCCTTTTATTATTAATACAACAGACACATTTTAAAGAGAATAGAGACTGCTTTATTTTTAATCCCCGTCTCTATGTATTTAACAAACTCTTACCAACAAAAAATTGTGCGCAAAGAAATAGACATTAGGCAGAACAAAAAGGAAAAAAAGCTTTAATTTTCTTCAGCCTGAACTACAAGTGATTCTGAAATAATCTAATTCAGCTTTGGTTTTATAAAGTAAAAATCAACACACATTTGTAAAATAGACTTGGAAAGAGGTTGTCTACCTCTGGGTAGTAAACCCTTTTGATTATAGAGCTCCTAATAGAAACAATATGTTGATTAATATTTTACAAAATCACAAATTTCCAAAATAATGAACATTAGAGCTTGTGTTTTCAAGTGATACTTAGGTTAAATACCAATCTTAAACCAGACAACTATCTTCAATACCCAAATCATTAAAACTAACTGGGATGTTATACTGTAAATGTTCAAAGTGGAGGAATTAGCCATTTCTTCTCATGACTATCTACCAAAAAAATTGAGAAACTCTCAAATAAATCTTAACATTTAACAACAACGACTAATAGTAACAGCATTTCCCAGATCGTTCTTTAAAAGCGTATCCCTTTTCTATAGTTCACTTAATCTTGAAAATCATGCCTCTTCAATGCTATTTTAATGTTTAGGAATAAAGATATGAAGTAAACATTTAAAATATGAAGAGAACAATCCACTTGATAAAAATCCTCGCATTTCCAAAATGTTTTCATTTTAAGCATTTGCAGAAGAGTTAAATAAACGTAGCAGACATTCTAAATTCGATAAAAGATTCAGAGAACCCGACATTTTATGTACTCCAAAGGTCCAAACAGAACCGATGTAAATGTCAATAGCTGTCTCCCTTCCGGCTGATACTTAAATGGTTTTACTAGTACTCAAAGCAATGAAATCAGCAACTCTCTCTCCACACTCTAGTCAACACTTCAATTTCCAAAGCCGCAATTCGCAAACGTCAGTTGGGCGGGGGCGGTGGGAGATCTTGAAGTAATCCAAAAATTTCCTTTCCCCTTTGACAGTCCACCAAAAGATGTCAAACCAAATCCAGCCTATTGTAAAGCTCTGGGACCTCCCTTCCAAGGACACCGAACACAAACATAGACACCGCTGCGAAAAGCTGTCCAAAAGCGCCTGGCCGGCCAGAAATGTAAGGAGCCCAGACCAAAACGAATTAGAACCTTCAACAGAGGGTCCCGCCGACACCGCGGAAAGGAAGGTGGCATTTATTCCGGGGTAGACAGCTACGAACCAGAGTTACCCCAGCCAGTCTCTTGGGCCTCTCCAACCCAAGTTCAGGTTTATGGCAGATATATTGGTTGGGTGCCTTCCCCTACAAACATCACAGCCCGCCTCCGGGTCCCACCGCCGCTCACAGAGAAGACCCCTCAGCTTCACATCCGTTCCTTTTGCCTTCGGACAAAGGCAGAGGAGCTGTGGAGCTGACCCAGCGCTGTGGGGCAGTAAAAATGCCTTGTTCGGGCCACCCATCTTTGGGCCTGGCTTCATCTGCGATGTCAGCACCAAAGGGTTTTTTTGTTGTTGTTGTTTTGTTTTGTTTTCTGGTTTTGTTTTGTTTTTACAACGCATCCTGGGCGGGTGTATGCATTTGGTGGTGGTGGGGTGGGGGCAGCCGAACAGAGGAGGGGTTGGCAGTGAAGCCTGGGTTACAGAACTCTCCTTCCTCTCCCTCCTTCCACTGTTGCCGTGCAGGGAGTGTCAGCCACGTCTAGCGCACAGTCCCAGGCCCCAGGGCGAAGGCGGCCAGGGGAAATGGGGCTCAGGGATTGCTAAGGAAACGCATCACTGGTGGTCTCCAGCGCCTGCGGAGGTAGGATCGTCTCTTTTCTTAAGGGGCGTGTTATTTTGTTCTCTTTTGCAAGTAGGAGGGGGTTCATTCGTTTCTCGCTGCGGGGGGTGGGGGAGAACGTTGCTGCACCGCCTGGGTCTCCAAGAGGGAGGGTGCGGGGATGTCTGCAATGGTACTATAATTATTCCTGTGCTGAGAGGGCAAGTAGAGGGGACGGGGCGGGCGGCACCTCGAGTTGTGGCAGTGGCAGCAGGGAAGGTCGCGAGGGGCTTACCCGGGCGGGCGGGCGCTGTCCTGCCGCAGGTGAGGGAGGGCGCAGGCTGGCGGGAGGGAGGGCGCGCGCGAGGCAGGCGCGAGGAAGGGGGAGGGGAGGAGGGCGCGCGCGCGCACACCTGTCCTGGACAGCGGCGCTAGCCGAGCTGCGCCTCACTTGGGCTGTGCGGGCTAAGAAGGAAGGAGGGCGGGCTGGCAGGCGGGGGCGGGACGCCGAGGGGAGGAGGAGGAGGCGGCTTGGATGGCTGGCTCGGCTCTCGCTCGCTCTCCCTCCCGCGGGCAAGTCCGGCTCACACCCTGCTTCTCCCGCTCACTCACAGCCCCCTTGGCTCTCCCTCCTCCTCCTTCCCCTGCGGGATCCGCTCGCCGCCGCCGCCGCCGCCGCCGCCGACGGCAAGTCGTGGCAGCCAGACGTCGGCGCGTAACCCGGCGCTCCGTGCGTGACTCCAGGCGACGTCAGCGCGCGCTCCGCGTTCCCCACCCCTCCTCCCAACTCCGTGGCTCGCGCCCTTCGCTCTCGCGTCCCTCGGTTTTAGCTGCCGCCGCGGCGGCCGCCGAGCGCGCTCTTTCCGCCCCCCTCGCGCGTGAGCGCGCCCTCTCGGCTGCGGGCGCGTCAACATTCCGCCGCCCAGGCCTTGAGGCGCGTCTGAGGAGGGGGCTGTCTGTGGCCTCTCCGCCCACACTTCCTCCACCCACCGCCCGCAGCGCCCCAGAAGGACCTATTACTCTTTGAGCTTCTGAAGGCCGAAGCCAGGCTCAGGCGGGGATAGAACCCTGAAGGGCCTGCGCCAGCTCCAACTTAGGGCCCTGTGCATCGCTGCGGCTGCCGCTACCGCCCGATCACGCCGCACCCCCGCCCCAACTCCGCCCGTGTCTCTGAGGAGGCAATAGGCCTTTCATCTCCCGGGAAGGTCTCACCTTGGCCCTCAGACACCCGCCGAGAGGGGTTGTAAGGAGAGAATTAACATAGAGAAGAGGGGCTAGACCACTTTTCAGGCACTGGCCCCGGGAATCCTTGACAGGAGGCGTGGGGTTGATGCCCAGCCTCCCACGCAGTGTAATATATTGAAGCCGGGCCCCTTGGAGGGAATGCGACTTCCTTGGGCCGAGGGGGAAAGGGTAAAAGTTAATTTTCATAAGTTTCTATGCAAGGGCTAAATGTGAAATTATAAAATGTCCTTTAAGACAGTCTTCTTGAAATCGTATCAAGTTAGACAAGATTTTTGGTGCACGGTAACGCTTTCCCTCGCTTTCTATGCTGTCACGTTTCCATCCTGCAACAGTGAGTACGTAGATGGAACGTGGATCAGCTAATAACTGCAGCAAAATAAAAACTGCCTTTATCATCTTTATCAGTATTTAAATAGACCTCCGAGAAGTCCAACTGTGATTTAGGAAAACTTAATCATTGCCTCAACCTATTTAACTGTGTTTTGTTTTGAAGTTACTTTGCAGATACACCCTTTATTAGGCAATGGTAGACTTTTAAACTCACTTGTTAGAGGACCTTTTCTAAAAGCATATCTAGTTGAGCCTGCGAGGCAAGTAGGACTAAGGTATAATTAATCCCATTTTACAGATGAAAACTGAGTCATCAAAATGTAAGTCAGTTGTTCAGCGTTGTGAGGAGTCTATCACTGATAGAGGGAAAACTCTAAGGTATATTATTGCCTGCTTTATTCAGTAAACCAGAAATCTCTCCATTGTTTTCTTCCAAGTATCTTTTGCTGCCCCCTTTTAGTATTGTAGGCAGTGCCTGATGGCTGAGAAGAATCGCAGAGGACTAGAAAAGGTTTGAGTGTGAAATTTTCTGCCACAGAGAATTAGAGCTCAGAAATAAGTTATTGCGAAACAATTCAACTTCCCTGTTAACGACGACAACAACAACATCATGCTTATTAATTCCTAGCTGGAGGTGAGAAAATGAGACTGGCTTAAGGGTGATGGGTCATTTCCTTTGAATTGCTTCTTTATATTCACCTCATCTTTAGGTGGCAGCACTACTATATAAATATCCTTGGAAGTACAGTCTTCTGCAACTTAATATCCTACAGGATATTCTGTCCTAAATGTTTCCAACTGTATTGTGGAGATTAAAAGCTGGTGATTTTATGATATAAAATCATAGCTGAGAATTAGAAAACTTGGAGGTTCTAGAGGAAAAACAGAAAGGCTATCAGAGACATTAATAAAATACATAGAGCTACGGAGGGAAAACGTTAGAAAGTTTCAAGAAAAAAGTTTTTTAGGTGTTTGAGGAGCAAGTAGCATCTCTTTAAACCTTGTCTTTTATTGAAACATAGGACAAGATAATCTTCCAAAGCAAACCATCCCTTCTCAGTACTGCATATTTATCAAGCATTTACAGGTTTGAAGTTACTGTATAGTTGCCTGTACTCAACTGTAATTTTAAAATTCAGATGCAGTTTTTCCTAATTAACAGCATCAAGCTTATGAAAATTCCAAGTAAGACTTTATTGTTGACCCTTGTTGAAGAGAACTCTACTTGGCTTCTTTCCTGGCTTTCCTAAATTGTTCACATCCAAGATAAACTGCCATCATTCAGGCTTACAGAAGGGAGAAGACAAGCTGAACCAAATGTAAAACGGTAGCAATTTACAGGTAATTCTATATCTTAATTTCTCCCACATTTTTAGGTTAAGAAATTGTGATATACGGGGGTTATTTGGATCAAGTGTTTTCTAAGTAGAACTTTGTCATAATTAATTTTGTGTATTTATAGTAGTTCTCACTGTGTCCCTTTATCCAAGCAACCCAATACAATTGAATTTATATGCATTTCAAAATAGTCTCCATTTGATTTACCATGTAAGTACAACCACCAAAGAATATAGAGGTATGACAATCAGGAGTGAGAAATAAAAGTATTTCTGGATAGAGGATGAAGTGTTAATAGTCTTTCTTGATGGCAGCTTCCATGGTTCTCAAGTCAAACTTGGAGGAGGAGTCTCAAGCAAATTGGTAGTACTCAAACTCTGCAGTATTATGTTAAGATTTTTAAGCTCTCTGGTGCCAACAAATCATGCAGCCTGGGGGCCTTTGCTCCAAACTTCTGCCAACTCCATTTTGGCAGTAAAATGTTCTGTTGAACAAAGTTTGCACGTGTTTAGGGTGCGAAGTGGTTCGTCAGGCATTTATCTGGTTTTATTCCAGTTTAGGGACTTGAAGACAAGGGTCAGAAGTGTGAGACTTGTAGAGTTGATATGTGCACTGAAACAGACTATAGTAGCAATCTTGAATTTTTGCTTTAAGCAAGGACAGCTTTTTCTTTGTTGATGTTGGAGTAGTTAAAGTGAATTCTTTAGTTTACTCCTTAAATGCTAACATGATATTGAATTGGTTTTCATAATCAGGTAAGCAGAACCTTCTCTGTTGAGGGGATAAAGCTGGGGAACATCATTTCTCATCCTCCTAACTATACCACCACCAAAATGTGTTTATCCAGATGAAACTCACTAAACAATAACTTGAGAGCAAAGGGACCAGTAATTATTTAAACTTGATCTCATTTGTCAAATTTTATGTAACTATGAGTCTCTGATCTTTTTTAGTATCAGTTGTCTGGCTTCATCTTTTTGACCCATCTCCTCCCATTCTGGAATCATTGGTTAACAGCACCTGAGCCAGATGTGTGTGCTAATTTGTTTTATTCCAAGGGGTCCTCTTCCTATAGAAAATGTATACAATCTCAATTTCCTTTATTTTTTTCAAGTAATTCTCACAGAAAATCCTTATAGAATCTGGGATAACAGTTTGAAAGTCATTAAGTACTGTTGAAGCATATTTTTCTTTATCATTTAAGAGCAATGGCAAGAATAAAATACCAAAATAAAAGTAACAGATGTTGAAATGATACTGTTGTCTTACATTTACCATAATCAGCAAAATGTAAATTTGTAGGCTACAAGTATGACAATTTGAAAATGGTAGTTATTATTGATACTTTTGCAGAGTGTGACCTAAATTCTTATTTGCACCTTTATTTTATTTCCTTGTTTTTAAATGTAATTCAGATGTCAGAACTAACATGTGGATGAACTTAGAGATGGAGAAGAAAGCTGAGTTTTTCCAAAGAGTGGATGTATCTGAACTGGATAGCACTATTGAAATTTGTTGCATATTTTATGGTAGCTCTAAAACTCCTTTGCTTGCTTACTTTTAAATGCAACGTGTTGCTGTACATATATACAACCAGACACCAGTGCCTTCTGAGGCTAATCCAGGCCATTTTTATAACCTAATGCAGTAGCACTTTGCAATTAGATGAAGAAGGTCAGTGGGATTTCTTTCTGTGGTGATTAAAATGTGTCAGGGGAAGAAATCAAGACAATACTCCAAGTGAAAAATGTAAAGTCAGTTATTTCTTTAATATTTTGTGTTATAGTAATCATTTTTATCTTTTGAGCATACTTTTTTTGTCTACTTAAATACTCAAACAAAATACTCAAAATTAATTTTTAAATGTAAATGTAACCACAGTGAGATATCATCTCATCCAAGTTAAAATGGCTTTTATCAAAAAGGAAATAATGAATACTGGTGGAAGGATGTGGAGAATGGGGAACCCTCATACACTGTCGGTGGGAATGTAAATTAGTACAGCCACTATGGAAAGCTGTATGGAAGTGCCTCTGAAAACAAAGTAGAACTACCATATGATCCAGCAATTACATTAGCGGGTATATATTCAAAAGAAAGGAAATCAACATGTCAAAGAGATAGCTGTACTCCCATGTTTAATGAAGTCCTATTGAAATAGTCAAAATATGGAATCAACCTAAGTGCCCATCAGTGGATGAATGGTTAAAGAAAATTGATTCATATGCAATGGAATATTATTCAGCCATAAAAAAATGAAATCCTGGCTGGGTGCAGTGGCTCATGCATGTAATCCCAGCACCTACCTCATGAAGACAGGGAGTAGATTGGTGGTTACCAGAGGTTGAGAAGGGGAGAGGAGAAGAGGGATGAAGAGAGGTTGATTAATGTAAATATACAGTTTGATAGTGATAAATCAGTAGGGTGGCTATAGTTTATAACAATCTATTGTATGTTTCAAAATAGCTAAAAGAGAATAATTCAAATAACAAGACAAAAATTTAAGATGATAGATATCCCAATTACACTGATTTGATCTTTACAAATTGTATGAATGTATTATTAAATGTAGCCCCAAACTATGTACAAGTATTTTGTATCAATAAAAAATAAAATTTAAGATAAAGTAAATGTAATGATTAGTTTATATTTCCTAGATAGGAAATATTTACTTAATAAGTATGTATATGATGAGTTTTTTTATATTACTATAAAAATAGACATCTTACATAAACATGTTACATCTGGTATTTAGATGGCTCTTTTTTTTTCTGGCCTTGAACTTCTGGAAAATAGGTATGGCCTGCTATGTTAGGACTAGTTCTTGGAATCCTTTGTTGTTTTTCAGTCAGCCTTATTTTCTTGGGTCATGTTTTGAAAATATTTATCAAATGGCTATTTACCACATATTGTTCTAGATGCTTGAACAAAATGAAATTTCTGCTGTCATAGAGTTTCTAGTCTATGTACAACAGATAATAAACAAATGTATAATACAATGTTAGATAGTAATACGTGCTAAGAAGAAAATAGGAAAGGGGAAAGAGAGTTTCTGTGTGATTGTATGTGAAAGTATCTATACATGCTGCTCACCGAGTATTTTAAATAGAGTGATCAAGGAAGCCTCTCTGAAGAAGTAACATTTGAACAGAGATCTGAAATAGTCAGTCATGGGAACATACAGGGAGATGTTCCAGGGAGACATTGTGGACAATTTATGTCACAAAAAGTCACACAAGTGTAAGCCAAGTAACATCCTGTATGACAACTATATATACATTTTTTTGTTTTTTCTTAAGTGAAAAAGAAACTTACTAGGTTTTCTGAGTATTCATTAGGTTTTCAGAAAAGTTTTTCATTTAATATCATTATTGCTGTATATTTCCCTTAATGATTATTCTATTATTTAATAAATAAGATTTATGGCGCTACAGATACAGCTTCACAATCCCTTATCTGTAATTCCAAAATACAAAAAAATTTCTTAATTCATTTAGTGGCAAAATCTGAACTGACATGAATCTATTTAAAATTATCCTTTATGGGGTAGGTGCGGTGGCTCATGCCTGTAATCCCAGCACTTTGGGAGGCCAAGGCAGGAGGATCTCTTGAGGCCAGGAGTTTGAGACCAGCCTGGCCAACATGGTGAAACCCCATCTCTCCTAAAAATACAAAAATTAGCTGGGTGTGGTGGTCCCAGCTACTTGGGAGGCTGAGGCACGAGAATCACTTGAATCTGGGAGGCGGAGGTTGCAGCAAGCTGGGATCATGCCATTGCACTCCAGTCTGGGTGACAGAGCAAGACTGTCTCAAAAAAAAAAAAGTATTCCATTTAGTGTGACTACTGATACATTTCATTGTAGAAACGTTAGTGTGTTTGATGAAGGGTTGCTACACATTAAGTAAAATACAGATAATACAATGTATTGTGCCCTAAAATATAAGAAAATTCAATCCAGAAACACATGTGTTCCCAAGGATTTTGGATAAGGGATTGTAGATCTGTGTCAGATTTCTTCTTGATTTTCTGATTAAATGTTATCATTGTTAATCTTTAGATATATTGTTTTTAGAAGTATAATGCTATATAGTGCTCTTATTATATACTGACACTGCATAAGCACTCTTTATATATTAGCTAATAAAATGCTAACAACCTTATGAGTAAATTCTATTATTCCCATTTTATAAATGAGAACACTGAGATGCAGAGATTAAGACACCTGCTCAAATCACAGTTACTAAATAGCAGAGCTAGAACCCAGACAGTCTTCCTCCACAACTTGCACAATCTAAACTAACTCTGCCATTTCCTTCTCCTCCCCTTTCCCCCACCGCATGCCTGTAGTATTTATATTTAACTTTCTTTGAAGAAGTTTTGAGTATCAGCCCTTTCCAAGAGCATGATTTTTACATCTACTTTGAAATACCAGACATCAGCATTTTACATTTTATTTACAAATTGGTATCTTTCAATATTTTTTAAAATTTTATTTGTTCCTGCTCTAATTTCAGCCATTTCTGTTTCCAGTTGAAGTTGGAGATTTACTTATCCTCATTCTTGGTCTGATAAGTTTTCATGCTAACGTTAGCTTTCATCATCTTTTTCCTTTCCTCTGAATATCTTTGGATAATTATGAGGCACTTGCTTTACTGTTGTGGCTTTGTCAGATGTCAGATCACATCAGAAATTTGGATCTACCAGGATGTACAAGGAACTCAAACATCTCAACAGCAAACAAACAATCCAGTTTAAAAATGGGCAAATTATCTGAACAGACATTTCTCAAAAGAAGACATATAAATGGCCAAGGAATATATGAAAAAATGGTCAACATCACTAAGCATCAGGGAAATGCAAATCAAAACCACAATGAGGTATCATTTCACCCCAGTTAGGATGAAGAGACAAAAAAGATGACACATGCTGATGAGGATGCAGAGAAAAGGGAACTCTTCTATCCTGGCAGGAATGTAAACTAGTAGAGCTACCATGGAGAACAGTATGGAGGTTTCTCAAAAAACTAGAAATAGAACTACCATATGATCCAGCAATCCCACTACTGGGCATTTATCCAAAAGAAAGTATATCGAAGAGACAGCTGCACCCCCATATTTATTGCAGCACTATTCACAATAGCCAAAATATGGAATCAACCCATAAGTCCAACAACAGGTGAATGAATAAAGAAAATGTAGTGTTTATACACACAATGAAATACTATTCAGCCATAAAAAAGAATGATATCCTGTCATTTGCAGCAACATGGATGGAAATAGAGGGCATTATGTTAAGTGAAATAAGCCAGGAACAGAAAGTTAGACACTGCATGTTCTCACTCATATGTAGAAGCTAAAAAAAGTTCATCTCACAGAAGTAAAAAGTAGAACAGAGGATACTAGAGGCTGGGAAGGGTAGGGGGAAGGGAGAATAGGGAAAGATTTGTTAAAGGATGCAAAATTACAGCTAGATAGGAGGAATAAGTTCTAGTGTCCTACAGCACTGTAGGGTGACTATAGTTAACAGTAACACTTAGTTTCAAATAGCTAGAAGGAGGATATTGAATGTTGCCAACAGAAAGACAATTGTTTGAAATGACAAATATGTTAATTACCCTAATCTGATCATTATACTTTGTATGTATAGAAACATCACTATATATCCATAAATATATGTAATTATGTGTCAATTAAAATATAAAATTTTAAAAATGTAGATCTAGTTTGCTGAGCAGAAGCACCTGTTAAGTGAAACCCTGTAGGTTTCTCTCACTTAATGAGTCACACTATTTCAGATCACTTTGTTTTAGGCATATTAAATCTGTGTTTTTGAGTTGGAATTGATTTTATTTTCATTGGTTTGCCCTTAGGTAAGGGTTCTTCCATAAGCAATCAGAAACTGAGGTAAGTTGGACATGGTGGCTCACGCCTATAATCCCAACACTTTGGGAGGCCGTGGTGGGAGGATATTTGGAGCCCAGGAATTTGAGACCAACTTGAGCAACCTGGTGAGATGTTATCCCCTAAAAAAAGTTTTTTGTTTTGTTTGTTTGTTTGTTTGTTTTGAGACGGAGTCTTGCTCTGTCACCCAAGTTAGAGTGCAGTGGCACAATCTCCACTCACTGCAAGATCCACCTCCTGGGTTCACGCCATTCTCCTGCCTCAGCCTCCCGAGTAGCTGGGACTACAGGTGCCCACCACAACGCCTGGCTAATTTTTTGTATTTTCAGTAGAGACGGGGTTTCACTATGTTAGCCAGGATTGTCTCGATCTCCTGACCTCGTGATCCTCCTGCCTTGGCCTCCCAAAGTGCTGGGATTACAGGCGTGAGCCACCACGGCCAGCAAAAGAAGTTTTTGTTTTGTTTTGTTTTGTTTTGTTTTTTTAAATAGCTGGATGTGGTAGTGCACGCCTGTTGTCCTAGCTACTTGGGAGGCTAGGTGGGAGGATTGCTTGAGCCCAGGAGTTCAAGGTTAGGGTTAGCTGTGATAGTACCACTGCATTCCAGCCCGGGTGACAGAGCAGGACCCTGTCTCTAAACAAATAAATTTTAAAAACGAAAGATAGATTCTATTATTTTTATTTATTTATTTGTTTGTTTGTTTGTGTTTTTGTTTGTTTATTTTGAGACGGAGTCTCGCTCTGTTGCCCAGGCTGGAGTATAGTGGCACAGTCTCGGCTCACTGCAACCTCTGCCTGCAGGGTTCAAGTGATTGTCCTCACTTGAACTCAGCCTCCTGAGTAGCTGGGACTACAGGTGCACACCACCACGCCTGGCTAATTTTTGTATTTTTAGTAGAGATGGGGTTTCACCATGTTGGCCAGGATGGTCTTGATCTCCTGACCTCATGATCACCTGCCTCAGCTTCCCAAAGTGCTGGGATTACAGGTGTGAGCCACTGCAGCCAGCCTATTTTTATTTTTATTTATTTACTTATGTATGTATGTATTTTTGAGATGGAGTTTTGCTCTTATTGCCCAGGCTGGAGTGCAATGGTGTGATCTCGGCTAACCGCAACCTCTACCTCCCAGGTTCAAGTGATTCTCCTGCCTCAGCCTCCCAAGTAGCTGAGATTACAGGTATGTGCCACCATGCCTGACTAATTTTTGTATTTTTAGTAGAAATAGGGTTTCTCCATGTTGGTCAGGCTGATCTCAAACTCCCGACTTCAGGTGATCCACCCGCCTCGGCCTCCCAAAGTGCTGGGATTACAGGCGTAAGCCACTGATCCCAGCCCATTTTTATTTTTAATTTAGCTATTTCTGGCTATCTAAAAGCAAGATGAATTGAGTATGTACAGGATCATGAGGTTTGTCAAAGACTAATATGCCTGTGTAATATAAGTAGTAGGGTCAATTTGAATGAGTATAGGATATTGAACTTTCCAAGTATCTATTCCTGATTGTCTCAGAGATCTATTGTAGACATTAAACAAATCACGTGTGTTGTTCTCTGTGAAAATTAATGCGTTGTCCCTGAATACAAAGATGAAAGTTCTGACACACTTTATGTAAAGCATTATATTTTGTATAACGTTGATCAACTTGTTCTGAGCCAAACACAGTTTCTCTGAGGTCACTCAACAGCTCATGTTTGCTAAGGTTAGGGGTGCAATACATGACCACCAGAGCTAAAAGGGAATTAAACCCAACCCATCAATGTTACTTTATTAGCACAATGCTGGACCAAATTAGCCAACAAGCCTGTTATTAAATTGCTGAGAAGGCAAAAAAAGAAACTGAATAAATATGTACATGTATTAAGATTGGCTATAAAGTGTATCAGTTTATTATATGACAAATTGGAGGCTTTGCTAAGACTTATCTTGGGTAACTTTCTGCCTCTATCTCATGAGGAATCAAAAAAAACCTGAGATTTTCTCATAGGACTAGAGACACAGCTGTTCTCCACTAGTTCCTCTGCAACATTTTACCTTCCTATAGGATCCAGTACTAAACTTTTGAGACACACCCAGTGATATTCACAAGGTGTAACAATGTTTTGGGTGTGCAAATTTAATAGTTACAATATACCTCGATTGTATAAGAGCACACATTAATGAATTTGTATGATGAACAACTTTTGAAAATCTTCTGTTTTTCCTAATTTTTATTTAGAACATCCCTCCTCTATTCAGTGTGGTGGTCAAGAACAGGGGTCTGTGTAATCTAATCACCTGGATTCAAAACTCTGCTTTCAGATTCCTATGAAACTTTGGGCAAATTAAATTACTTAACCTCTGTGGGCCCCAATTTCCTCACTTATCAAATGAGGATGATAATAGTAACTAGCACATAGGTATATTATGAGGATTAAATTAGTTAATTCATAAGATGCATTTAGAAGAGTATCTGACATATAGTAAGAACTCAATAAATGTGGACTCCCACTGCCTGCAGCATGGCTTTTTTCTGTCCTTCTCTCCAGGTCCAAGCCAAGCACAAGTGTTCTCTCTCCCTCCTCGCCCCCTCTTGTATTGCAGGCTCACAGAGGATAAAACACTAAGACACTGTGGTGTCCAGGCTCCCATATATTACTATCTTCTGGCCTAAGATTAAAACTGTCCTCTTCCTCACCAACTGCATTGTTCTTGAAAACCTCCAAGTATTCTTCCCTTTTCTCAGTTTTGGGCCTCCTGATTACTACAGTGTGAGTTCCTTGAGTGTAGGTACTGTGACTTAATTATCTTGATGACTCCAGTCCCTTTCCCTCTCCCTGGCGCAGAGTCTATGCTAAAAAACAGATTTGTTGAATAAATGAATTAATCCATTTAGCCTTTGTGTGTTTTCCCTCATTTTCTCCTAGATATTCTATTTGGACTCCAGTTTTTCTAAAAAATTTCCTGCTTCTTTAAAAAAATTTGTATTATTATATTTTTTAATTTGAGACGGAGTTTTGCTCTTGTTGCCCAGGCTGGAGTGCAGTGGCTCAATTTCGGCTCACTGCAACCTCCGCCTCCCGGGTTCAAGCAATTCTCCTGCCTCAGCCTCCCGAGTAGCTGGGATTACAAGTGCCCACTGCCACGCCTGGCAATTTTTTGTATTTTTTATAGAGACAGGATTTCACATGTTGGCCAGGCTGGTCTTGAACTCCTGACCTCAGGTGATCCACCCGCCTCGGCCCCCTAAAGTGCTGGGATTACAGGTATGAGCCACTGTGCCCAGCTCTCCTGCTCCTTTTATCTCTGGAAATCTTAACTTCACCTAGTGATGCCGAGATTCCATTCTGCATCATCCCAATTTATTTCCTTACTGGCAGGTAAAAGGTTCAGTTTACTGCACTTTCCGTTAGCATGTTAGGGAGGAAAAAAATCCCATTTACTTCACGTGGATTTAATTTCACTTACATTCTCTTGGCTCCAGCTGAATGATTAGTCCCTTAAAAATACTCTTTATTTTGGGAGGCCGAGACGGGCAGATCACGAGGTCAGGAGATCCAAACCATCCTGGCTAACACAGTGAAACCCCGTCTCTACTAAAAAATACAAAAAACTAGCCGGTCGAGGTGACAGGCTTCTGTATTCCCAGCTACTCGGGAGGCTAAGGCAGGAGAATGGCGTAAACCCAGAAGGCGGAGCTTGCAGTGAGCTGAGATCCGGCCACTGCACTCCAGCCTGGGCAACAGAGCGAGACTCCATCTCAAAAAAAAAAAAAAAAACAACAAACAAACAAAACACTTTATTCCTACATATGTAACAAGCCTGCACGTTGTGCACATGTACCCTAGAACTTAAAGTATAATTAAAAAAAAAATACTCTCTATTTCATTCCTATTTGAGGATAGGGCCATGCCACCCTTAATTTCTTTACATGCGGAGTAAAAATCAGCTTTCTTATTTTTCACCTAGAGGAGGTGAGGATGAATTTGACCAATATCTTAAAATTTTGCTTTTTTTTTTTTTTTTTTGAGTCTCACCACAACACCCAGGCTGGAGTGCAATGGTGCGATCTCGACTCACTGCAACCTCCGCCTCCTGGGTTCAAGTGATTCTCCTGCCTCAGCCTCCTGAGTAGCTGGGACTACAGGAACTCACCATCATGCCCACTAATTTTTTGTATTTTTAGTAGAGACAGGGTTTTACCATGTTGGCCAGGCTGGTCTTGAACTCCTGACCTCAGGTGATCCACCTGTCTCGGCCTCCCAAAGTGCTGGGATTACAGGCATGAGCCACCATGCCCAGCCCAAAATTTACTTTTTAATATATACAAAAGATATACGCAACACACATATTAAATATAACACTTAATAACATAATGAATACTCATGAACCTCTACCCACTCCAAGAATTAGGACATTTCCTAGTAATGTGTATCTTCTTTGTGTTTCTCCTGTACTCTTCCCCTCTGCCATCATGGAAAACTAGTATCCTAAATTTTATGTTTATTATTCCTTTGCAGTTTTCTTTTTAAAATTTAGTTTCATCACAAAAATGCTAAAACAACATGTTGTTTAATTTGCATGCTATTGAGCTTTATAAAAATGCTATCATCCAATGTATAGTTTCCTGGAATTCATTTCAAAGATTCATCCACATTATTCTATACAATGATAGTTCTTTCATTTTCAACACTATTTAACATTCTATTGTGTGAATATACTGCAATTTATACTTCTGTTGATACATACTTGGGGAGGGATTGTTTCCAGGCTTTTGAAAATTATTATTCTAAACACTGCTGCTCTAAATAGTATACAGGCCTCATGGTAACATATGCAAGTGTTTCCACCTAGGAGTAGGGTTGCTGCATTGTAGAGTATGCAAATATTCAACCTTGTAAGATAATTAATGCCAAATCGTTTTTTCTCTCTCATAGTGTATAAGAATTCTATGTACTCTTTAATGCTTGGTATTATTATACTTCTTAATTTTTGCTAATCTAGTGGGGGTAAAATGGTATTGTCTGTTTTTTATATAGTGGAAGAAAGAGTCATCCTTACTTAAAGTAAATTTCCTCTTCCTTTATACATTAAGAGCTTACAGCTTGATTTGACATTACTGTTCCTGGGAATTCCCTTGAGTGAAAACCATTTATTTGTGTGATAGTTTCTTCCTGGGATGTAAAAACTGAGATGGGTTGGAAGCTGCTAACTGGATTGTTTGAATGCTGCTTTTAAGTTGATCTTGCAAATAGATGCCAAATTGTACACACTGTAAAATTTATTAATAGTCTACAAAATGGAAATATGTAAAATTAGATTCTTTACTATTCTATACTATCACAAATTAATCTGGTCTTGAGCTTATATACCTATCTGCAAAACTTTTTAAAATAAAGCTTCCTTCAATCTGATGATCTAGAATGTTTCCACTAAACCAAGTTTAGTAAAGATATCTTTGCGTATTTTGATATATATATAGAGAGAGACAGAAAGTAGATTGGTAGTTTCCTAGGGCTGCTAGGCTGAAGTGCAATGGCCCAATCATGGCTCACTTCAGCCTCCCCCTCCCAGGTTCATGCAATTCTCGTGCTTCAGCCTCCCAAGTAGCTGGGATTACAGGCATGTGCCGCCATGCCCAGCTAAATTTTTTATTTTTAGTAGAGATGGATTTTCGCCATATTGGCCAGGCTGGTCTTGAATTCCTGGCCTCAAGTGATCTGCCTACCTCACCTCCCAGAGTGCTAGAATTACAGGCGTGAACCACTGTGCCTGGGCCTGCATTCCTCTATATTTTAACCATATATTCCAAAGAGATTCAACTTACCCTCTTTTGACATGGTTACATGATGCAACACAAATTAATCTGTCAGTGAAATTTCAAAACCCCAAATACTCATCACTGTTATCTGCTGAATTGACCCACACACATTAATAGGAAAAATAAGCCCAAACAGATGGTGCTGCTACATTGTACCCTAACGTATGTTTTTTACTTGAAAAGGCCATTTTGTATATAAACAATTTCATCAATAAAAATACATGGAGATGGAAAAAGAGATTCAAGACAAATAGCAGTATGTTTATTTTTAAGATGAACTTTTATCACTACTGGTGTTTATTTTCCTTAAAAACAAATACCGTTTTGTAATTTGTCTATTTTTTCCTGATTTTGAATGAAAGATTTTTGAAGGAAGCGACTGTGTGTTGGTTTTATGTTTCTGTTTTTTTATTGTATTGTTTTGTATTATGTTTCTGTTTTTTTATTGTATTGTTTTGTATTATGTTTCTGCTTTTGTATTGTATTGTATTGTATTGTATTGTATTGTATTGTATTGTATTGTTAAGTATAGTGTCATACCCCAAAGGGGCACTGGAGAATATTAATTGAGTCCAGAAGTCCCTTCTGGACTATTAATATTTGTTGACTGACAAAAATACTGAGTGAATATCCATGAACAAACCATAAGTAAGCTGTAGTTACTTTCTCCTGTATGGTACTATAGCTATTCTTGGAAGTAATCATTCACCAGGTGAATACATTTATGCCAGGTATTTTTCAACTTTATTTATACAACTAACTCTGTAATTAGTCAAGTTGCTATCAGCCATTCGTTTCTTTCAATGTTCTCTTTTACAGGCAGGTTGTTAAACCCCATTTCCTCCTTCCTATAAAGGTGGATATTCACTTGTATATTCATTAAGAGACATCAGGTGCTGCTGAAGCAAAACTGACTCCTGCCAAAGCTCCCTCTAAGTGAGGACTCTTCTTTTATATCATGCAGTGTGTGTTTGTGAGTTTTTGTTTGTTTTTGTTATTCTGTAAGTGGTGATCTATAAGACGGGTCAAAGCCAGAGCTTAAGCCTTTACTTCTAACATGGATTGCAAATGACCACATCCTCATTACAGTAGCAGCTTCCATCATGGCCCCCAACGATTCCTATGCACCCTCGTGTAGTTGTCTCCCACCTCTATCACCAACAGAACATGGCAGTAGTAGTGGTATGTCACTTGCAAGATCAGGTTGTAAAAGACTGCAAGGACCCAGGAATCACAGACCAACCTAGAACCTCAGCTAGTTCTAAAGGGAACTGTTTCTGAAGCTAGGGAGTATTAACCTAGAGCCTGAGCCAAGAGGGTCCAGGACTTTCTTGGATCTAGAAAAGTGAGAGAAAGAAATATCTGGGCCGGGCATGGTGGCTCACACCTGTAATCCCAGCACTTTGGGAGGCCAAGGTGGGTGGATTACCTGAGGTCATGAGTTTGAGACCAGCTTGCCCAACATGGCAAAACCCCATCTCTACTAAAAATACAAAAAATTAGCTAGGCGTGGTGGCGGGCACCTGTAATCCCAGCTACCTGGGAGGCTGAGGCAGGAGAATCACTTGAATCCGGGAGGCGAAGGTTGCAGTGAGCCGAGATTGTGCCACTGCACTCTAGCGTGGGTGACAAGAGCAAAACTCCATCTCAAAAAAAAAAAAAAAAAAAAAAAAATCTGAATATATAAGTAGAAATAAAAACAAATTTCACTAGAAGACTGAAAAAAAGAGAGCACCTAATAAAAATAAATGAAATACACATGCTACAAAATGGTTAGACCTTAAAAACATACTATATAAAATAAGTCAGTCACAAAAGACCAGATATTGTATGATTCCATTTACATGTGATGTCCAGAATAGACAAATACAGAGAGACAGAAAGTAGATTGGTAGTTCCCTAGGGCTCTAGGGTTGAGGTACAGTTTGGGGTGATGGCTGGGTATGGGGTTTCTTTTGGAAGTAATGAAAATATTCTAACATTGTGGTGGTGGATGCAAAACTAAATATACTAAAGCCATTGGATTGTACACTGAAAATAAATGAATTTTATGGTGTATGAATTATATCTTTAAAAAGCTGTTTTAAGAAACACTACAACTTTTGTCTTGAGCTCTCTCTTCTCTTGTTCTGAGGGAAGTCAGCCTCCTAGTCTTGGGGATACTCAGGCAACTTGCCTATGGAAAGGTTTTCATGGCAGACGACTGAGTTTTCCAGCCAACAGCCAGCAAGCAACTGAAGCTTGCCAATAACCTTGTAAATGATGTTTGCTAATCTGTTGGTGGAAAGTAGCATCTTATTAAAATTGTAGCATGCTGTTTTCTAATTTGAGTGATAATTAGGCATATTTTAACATGTTTAAAGGTATTTGTATGAGGAAGACAAGAAATAAAAACACAAACTCCATGTTCAATGACATTAGGAAATATCTTTAACCCCAAGGCATAGTACATATGAAGGCTAAAAGTGGATGGAGAAATGAAAAATGACTTAGCAAGGCAGAGAAGTTCAAACCTAGGTACTGCAGAGGAAGAGAACACCAGCAAGAAGCACATTAATTTGTCTTATGGAACCTCAGAAAGCCACAGCAGATGATGTATATGTGCAAGGAGGGAAGGGGCTGGATTATTTAAAGGTCTATGTAAGGATCAGATAGAACCCAGATCCTTACTCCTACTCCCACCCCAAATAGACACTTTCCTCTCTTTCCCCATACAGGAGACAGAAGGTGTCTTCTCTGGAGAAATTGAAGTAGAAAGGATCTGGACTTGGGTATATCAGGCTCTAAGGAATGGGTATGAAAACAAGGATATGATATAAAAACATAAATGTCTGAACTCTAAGCAGAATGTTATGCATGTTTCCTGACCCAGCTTCAGAAAGCTAGCAGCCAGACTGTTGCTATCTCTAGAGAGGAGATAAGAGGATCTTTCTCTGGAGAAACTGAATTGATACAGATTAAATATTTTCATGTTTATCAGCAGCTTCATAGTATAATATAATTCATTACATATTTAGAATGTAACCACCTCTCACCACGTTCACTACTCCATCCTGATGCCAGCCACCATCATTTCTTACATGTACTGCTGCAGTATTCTCCTATCTTGTCACTTGCTTCTACCTTTGCCCCTGGAGTCTATTCTCAACCTAGCAGTCAGAACAGTCTTTTTATTACAGAGCCCAGATCATGTCATGCTTCTATTCAAAACCTAGTGATAATAGGTCTCAATCAGAATAAAAGCCAATGTCCTTTCTATGGCCTCCAGGTCATACATGATTTGTTTGCTCTGCCCTCCACCTCTCTGATCTTGTGTTCTTCTGGTCTCCAATTTGCTTACTCTACTCCAGCCATTTCAGTGACCTTAGGAGAATGCTAAGCACTCTCCCACTTCTGGGTCTTTGCATTTGCTTTTCTCTCTACTTGGAATGATTTTACCCAGATATTCCCTTGGCTAACCTTCTTACCTCCTTTAGATCTTGCTCAAGTATAATCTTAACAGAGAGGTCTTCCCTAGTTACCTATATTAAATAGCATCCTTCCCATTATTCTCTTTTAGCCTGCTTTATTTTCTTCATAGCACTTATACTACCAGATGTTATTATTTGTGTAATCATTTGTTGTATAGCTCTCTTGATGAAAATGTAAGCTTTTGAGGGCAGAGACTTTTTCAATTTTGACTCACTGCCATATCCCAAGCATCTAGTATAGCACCTGGCACATAGTAGATCCTTAATAAATAATTGTTGGGATGAATGAATCAATAAATCACTCAAAAGAGATGGTAATATACTTTTTCTCTTTTGATTGTTAATGTGATTATCACAATAAGTTTCCTAATGTTGAACTATCCTTGCATTCCTGATATGATCTCACATGGTCTGGTGTTTAATTCTCTTAAGATGTCACTGAATTTTGTTTGCTAGTATTTTAGTTACTATTTCGCATCATTATTCTTAAGTAAGATTTCTCAGTAGCTTTTATTTAGTTACGATACCTTTATCAGATTTTGTTCTTACATCTATGTTGGATTAAAACAAAGAAGCATCTTTTTCCTCTCAAGGCAGCCAATATTATCTTCCTAGCAGAAGAGAGAAGTTTTCTCTAACTTAAAGAACCAGTATTGACTGGGCACGGTGGCTTATACCTGCAATCCCAGCATTTTGAGGGGATGGCTTGAGCCCAGGAGTTTGAGACAAGCCTGGACAACATAGCAAGACCCCATCTCTAAAAAAAAAAAAAGGACCAGGATTATTTCAGTCCTTATTTTTCTACAATGTGTGAGGCTGGGTTCCTCTTAACTCATGTCCTCTTAATTGATCTTGTCCAACAAGACAGTAAAAAATTATCTGAGAAGATGTTTATCTCCCTTGGGAGTTCTGAACTTCCCATTTGCTGGGTTAGAATCCTTTCTAGGATCTTTCTAGGATCCTCAGGTTTATTTAATTGGAATCTTTCTCTGGGAGAGGGACCTGACCCTCTGGACCTTGACCCTCTCTTAAACAGAGTGTTGACTTTTAAAATACATCATTTACTTCTAATAGATGACTTCAGGGTAGTTATTGGGAGTGGCAGTTATTTATGCTGTACCACAGTGATATCCTCATTGGCTATTGTAGTAGGTAAGTGTGTTTGCATTATCTTAAAGAGGCCCATACTTACTGTGTGTTTTGGTATTTTTGTCAGTGTTTTCAATTTGCTGTCCCTTCCTTCTTAAGTTTTCTCTTCGAAATCAGCATTTTTATTTGTCCTTATCATCTCCCATGGATTTGAAAACCATTGACACACTTGTTAAAATTGTGCCTAAAATAAAAAGTCAATAGTTCTTTAGCCCAAGAGAATCCCTTATGGCAAAATGAAAAACATTTTAAAACTTTTGACATCTCTTTTGACTCCTCAGAGTTTTTTCTTCATGTTTATTATTTTACTCTAGATTATTTACCATACGATTAGCTAAGTGCAGAGACATTATAGATGCCTGGGTTCAAATCATGGCTAGCTCTGGCTTTTGGGCAATAATCACAAATTTTCTGAGCCTCAGTAATGTGGGGATGATAATTAGATTTATTTCATAGGGTTGTTGTAAGGCATACATGATTAAATACACATAAAACATTTAGAATAGTACCCAGAATATAGTAGGTAGTCAATAAATTTTACCTTTGATTATTATTATTCTATTCCTAGAATAGCTTTCCCTGATGTTCTTCAAGTGCCTGATAAATATAGATGAAGATGGTCAAAGCCATGTTTAAATCTCCTTGTATCAGGAGTATGAGTGCAGTATTATTATTTTCCTTTATTTTATTTTATTTTATTTTATTTTATTGTTATTTTTTATTTTGAGACCAAGTCTCGCTGTGTCACCCAGGCTGGAGTGCAGTGGCGCAATCTTGGCTTACTGCAACCTCCGCCTCCCAGGTTCAAGTGATTCTCCTCCCTCAGCCTCCTGAGTAGCTGGGACTACAGGCACGTACCACCACATTCGGCTCATTTTTGTATTTTTAGTAGAGACAGGGTTCACCATGTTGTCCAGGATGGTCTCGATCTCCTGACCCCATGATCCACCCGCCTCGGCCTCCCAAAGTGCTGGGATTACAGGCATAAGCCACCATGCCCGGCCTATTTTCCCATTTTTTAAGTAGGGAAATTGAGTTAGAAAAGGAAAGTGATTTATTCAATCATACAATTTTTTTTTTTTTTTTTTTGAGATTGAGTTTCGCTCTTGTTGCCCAGGCTGGAGTGCAATGGCATGATCTCAGCTTACTGCAACCTCCGCCTCCCAGGTTCAAGCGATTCTCCTGCCTCAGCCTCCTGAGTAGCTGTGAATATAGGCGTGCACCACTATGCCTGGCTAATTTTGTATTTTTAGTAGAGATGGGATTTCACCATGTTGGCCAGGCTGGTCTCGAACTCTTGACCTCAGGTGATCCTCCTCGGCCTCTCAGAGTGCTAGGATTACAGGCGTGAGCCACGACGCCCATCCTCAATCATACAAAACTATTAAAGAACCATGAGTAATATCCAACTTTCTTAATTTTTCCTTTAAAACTTTTTTCGCAAATCAGTAATTATTGCTATCACACAATTGTTACTATACATTGAAAATATGAGTTTCACACCTAGTGGCTATATATGCACCATTCATATGGCATTATATTTTCTGTTACATTTAATTGACTGTTACATTTAATTGACTGTTAAAATTGACTGTTAAAAATTATCACTACCATATTCATTGAAAACCCATATTATCTTGAAAATATGAAGATAAACCATACTCTAAGATGTTCAATTGCTCCCAGGCCAGGCACAGTGGCTCACACCTGTAATCACAACACTTTGGGAAGCCAAGATGGGTGGAATATCTGAGGTCAGGAGTCTCAGACTAGCCTGGCCAGCATGGTGAAACCGTATCTCTACTAAAAATACAAAATTAGCCAGGTGTGGTGGCGGGCACCTATAATCGCAGCCACTTGGGAGGCTGAGGCAGGAGAATCACTTGAACCCAGGAGGCAGAGGTTACAGTGAACTGAGATTGCGCCATTGCACTCCAGCCTGGGTGACAAGAGTGAAACTCTGTCGCAAAAAAATAAAAAATACAAAATAAATTCAATTGCTCAAAGCCTAATAATTTCTCTGTCAAATGTGGGCTAAGTAAAAGATAGGACTGAACATTTGAGAAGCACTAAGATCTAGTTACAATAGAATGACATGGAGGGCAAGTATTCTAGTTCCAGAGCCCAGCAAGTTTGGGACTTAATCTTATTTCTACTCTTGTTATGCTATCCTGTCCAAACAAATTACTCTTGGTGGTAATTTGCTTGCTTGATAATAAAAAGTATGATATTCACCAAATAACTTTTATTATACCTTATATCTGCTTTAAAACGTTGCTTTTTTGTTAACTTTTAAACAAGTGGCATCTCATAGGATAAAGCCCTAATTTCTAACCTTGTCACATGGAATCCTTAATAACTGACCCAAATCATTTAGGATTCTTTTGTTGCATGTGACAGAAAATCTAACTTACAATAGCTTAAGCACCAATGGAAACTTATTAACTAACGTGGTGGAAAAATTTAGGGGTAATTTGTCTTAGTTTTGCCTTGAGCAAGGGGCTGGATAGTGTCACTGGAACTTATTCCCCCTCTTCATCTCACAGTCTGTCTTCTGCATATTTTCTTTCACATACATTAGTGCTCTTTTCTTTTTAAATAGAGATGGAGTCTTGCTATGTTGCCCAGGCTGGTCTTGAACTCCTGGCCTCAAGCAATTCTCCCATCTCAGCCTCCCAAAGCGCTGGGATTACAGGAATGAGCCATCACACCTGGCCCAATTAGTGCTTACTCTTGCACTCACTTTGTGTGTGTATGTGTATATGTATACATATCAACTAGTAAATTCATATAAATAATAGTGTATTAATTACGTCAGTTACTATATGTTACTACAAGTTAATACTCATTATAAAAGGAACCACGTGGCCATTGTAAACATTTAAAGTGTTACAGAAGTACTTTATAAAGTACAAGTCCCCTTTCCCCCAGTACTTTTTCAATCCCACTCTAAATAGGCAACTACTAATATTGATACTGCTATTGTTCCACAAAATGTAGATCATAAACAAATGTCATACTCACATGAATATATATTTAGTTTTACCTAAGTTGAATCATACTATTTGTTCTGATGTACATTATTTATTTAATAATGTATCTTAGAAATTATTTTCTATATTATCAAATACTAATCTATATTATTATTTTTAATAGTGTTAGAGTTTTACATGGTATAAGTTTCCCATAATATATTTACCTCATCTCCTACTAATGGACATTTAGATAACTTCCAAGACTTCTTTCTTTTTTGACTATTACAACAATGATTAAGCAGCCTACCTGTTCATATATCTCTGCATGCTTGTCATAATATTTCTCTAGATGCATATAGCATTTTGAAGGAAGAGATGATAAGGCTCAGTAACAGGCTTAGGGGCTTGATTTTTGTCAATTCAATCAAGAGTTGAATTGGGCGTTGGTTTATACTAATCAAATTTATAAAACTTTTCATCAGAAACCAGGATGCCACTTCATTAAATCACAGTAGCAGGTATAAGCTTATTTGAAAATGGAAATCCACTGTCCAGTGCACTGCTTTCTTGGTTACCAATTACCCAGTAACAAGAAAGTTGTCTAAGGCTGGGCGCAGTGGCTCACGCCTGTAATCCCAGCACTTTGGGAGGCTGAGGCGGGTGGATCACGAGGTCAGGAGATCGAGACCATCTTGGCTAACACGGTGAAACCCCATCTCTACTAAAAATGCAAAAAAATTAGCTGGGCGTGGTGGTGGGCGCCTGTAGTCCCAGCTACTCGGGAGGCTGAGGCAGGAGAATGACGAGAACCCTGGAGGCGGAGCTTGCAGTGAGCAGAGATCACACCACTGGACGCCAGCCTGGGCAACAGAGGGAGACTCCGTGTCAGAAAAAAAAAAAAAAAAAGTAAGTAAGTTATCTAATAACCAGGTATTTTTAAATAAGGAGGTTAAATGCACTGAAAGGACTTTTTTCAAGGTGTGAAGGATTGAGTCATCCTTCTTCTTTTTTCTTTTTCTTTTGAGACGGAGTCTCTGTCACCCAGGCTGGAGTACAGTGGCGCCATCTAGGCTCACTGCAACCTCCGCCTCCCAGGCTCAAGTCATTCTCCTGCCTCAGCCTCCTGAGTAGCTGGGATTACAGGCGCCCGCCACCGCGCCCGGCTAATTTTTGTATTTTTAGTAGAGACAGGGTTTCACTATGTTGGCCAGGCTAGTCTTGAACTCCTGACCTCAGGTGATCCGCCCACCTCGGCCTCCTAAAGTGCTGTGATTACAGGCGTTAGCCACGGCACCCGGCTGAGTAATCCTTCTTCACTGTACTATCTCCCTGTCACACAGATTGCAATGTTCATATCCTCTGGTCAGGTACCATTTTGCTTGAACAGGGCTGGAGACATACTGACATAGTCTTACCTATCAGTTCTATTTTTTAAAAACAACTCTATAATGAACTTGCCCTTGTTATTTACAATATCAGTTTTTGTCATATCCTTTTGAGACTGGTAGTCCACTGTCCACTGGCTGGTTTCTTTAGAGGAAATTCTGTGCAGAGTTCATACCAGCCTACTCTTTTCTTTTCCTTAGTTCTTTCAGCTCCCAAAGGGGCTCAGGGGGCATGAGGAGCAATACTCCTTCTTCTTTTCATACTTTTAAATCTGTTTCTCAGCCACTTTGTCTCAAATGGAGGAATCAGTCATCAGGAACCCTTAGGCTTTCCACACTTTAAGTGGCAACCTGGAGGAGGAAAAGAGGACAGCTTCAGCTTTTAAGGGCTCTTGGCTCAAATTTCTACAAGAATGGTAAGGAAAGGGGTGGCTGTTTCAGTCATGAGTGATTATGTTCTCCAAGGCTAAACCTATAAATATTAAACGCCAATTTCATGGTGGTAAATGCCACCAAATTGGATTGCTTTTAAAACTACACATAACCCTGGCAAATATAATTTCGGTTCTTTTCTCACACTGCAGTATCCTTTTACTTACTCTATACTTTGACAGAGAAAGAATGGAACTAGCTTCATTTTGATTCATGAATGTTGTTTTTATTCTAAATGCCCCATGTGAGGGGAATGCAAATGGACACAAGATATATGCAAATTCTCTTGCATATCCAGAGAAGGCAAATGAGGCTTAGTTCTTAGATTCCTTGATCAGGCTCCCTGGGTGAGGCTAAGGAAAGAGGTGTCTGTAACTGAATTACAGAGAACGTCATGTTTGAGAAGGGAGAGGAGAGATGTTGGCTGCCATACAGCTCCCAGCATTCCAGAACCTGCATATAAAAGTGAGTGCAGCTGCCAAGGCAAGTGAAGGAGCTCAATGAAAGCACCGCCTTCACTGGCATGAGGGCGCCCAGGGCACAGAATGCAATACAGCAAGATAAAATGGAATCTCCAACTTTCCTACTTCAGGTTTTGACTCCAAGTCTCTGCATAAATCTTTAAATCGCCAATTGCCTTTCTACCTCCCCACTCTCTCTTTTACAATCCAGGCCGGACTACGGAGACATGAGCGAAGCTGAAAATTATGGGGAGCCAAAAACTCCCTCTAATTTCTACCATCAGTAACTTTTAAATTTCTACTATCAGTAGTTGAGATAAATAATGTTTTGGTGCCTTAATTTTAAAATAATCAAAATTAGGGTGGGCTCAGTGGCTCATACCTGTATTCCAGGCACTTTGGGAGGCTGAGGCAGGAGGATGGCTTAAGGTCAGGAATTTGAGACCAGCCTGGGCAACACAGTGAGACCCCCATCTCCACCAAAAAAAACAAAAAATTAGCCAGGCATGGTGGCCCCATGCCTAAGATCCCACCTACTTGGGAGGCTGAGGTAGGAGGATCTCCTGAGCCCAGGAATTTGAGGTTGCAGTGAACTATGATCTTGCCACTGCACTCCAGCCTGGGCAACAGAGTGAGACCCTGTCTCAAAACAAAAACAAGCAAACAAACAAAATATCAAAATTAGTGCAAAAAATCCATGATGAACAAAATATCAACATTTTAAATAAAGACAGAATTCTATCCTGCACTTGTAAGAGCCTCTCTCCAGTTGCCTCTCCTTAAACCTGATCCTGGTTCCAATAAAACTTTATTTGTAAAGCAGGTATCTAGCTGTAGTTTGCCTATTTGATTTTATAAGCTGTTGCATTAAAATGTTATTCATATTGATTACTGAGTGTTTTGGAGCCCTCTTCAATTTAGTGCCCCAGGTGAGTGCTCACTTGCCTGACTCTAGTCCTGGCCTTGTTTCAACCCCTCCTTTTTTTCTTTTTTAACCTTATGATGATTCTGTTTATGAACAAGCACTTGAACTTGACTTAATACAATGAGGGAATATGTAGGACATATGGTTTTTGCAGAGAGGTTTTTCTCATTTTCCACTTTTCTTTGCCTTCTTCCTCTGAAACCAGTTCCCTGGCAGAGCCTCCTTAATTGTCCTTTTGTGCCCTCTTGTTGCTTCACTTCTCTTTTTCCAAACGATGTCTTCTAAACTTCTTAGTCCCAGCTATTTGAGTTCAGAACCCGACAGCTTTATCTGTCATTTCAAAAAGCCCTATCAACTGCTGTACTGATTGTAGACAATGAGTAGGAAAGAGAACTTTACTCTGCTTGTGACACAGGTTCTGTTGCCTGGATAAGGTTCATGCACAGGGTAGGCTAAGATGGTCTGCTTAGAAGAATGGACTTTGTGGATATTGCCATGACAAAGACGTGTCAAAATAACCCTGAAGTACTTATTCCTGTGCTGCATTTGATAATAGAGGATTTATTAATATTCTTTATTTTGGGGTACCTTAGCATTTATGAGGATTTATTAATATTCTTTACTTTGGGGTGCCTTATCATTTATGTTCTGTTCTAGATTTGTATTACAGCAGAGTAACGTCATAAGTACTATTTGAAAATTATTTACATTCAACTATATATATAGTCAATGAGAAAGAGAGAGGAAAAGAGAGGAGGGAGAATTTAAATTTTGAAGATAAATCTTCATCCATCCCCCTAAATGAGGATATATCTTAGAGTGAGCATAAGAAGGGAGATGTGAATCTGTTGTTTCCTTACAAATCTGAGTCTACAGAAGTGCACTTTATGAGCAATTTAAGGAATTTTGGGGATAATTAGCCTATATTTAGTTTTTTTCCCTTTCATGTTGATTTAGGAACCAACCCTCTGTTAGATACTGTACTCCACTGTACGGTAATGTATGATTGTTGCTACTGTGTTTTAAGAGTGTTTTTCAATTGTTTAGTGGATTTGAATTATCTTCACCCAACTAAATTGATCTTGTGTGAAAGAAAATGTGAGGTCACAGCTATCATACAGTGTTACACTTAACCTTGTCTTCTCAGGGCTTGCAGAGGGCACCAGTTAAGACCATGAGCTTCAGGAGTAGACCGCTTGGGTTCAAATTCTAACTCTGCCACTTATTAGTTGAGTGGCCTTAGACAAATTTCTTACTGAGCCCCAGTTTTTCTCATCTGTAAAAGGGGGATAATAATAACACCGACCTTATAGGATTATTGGGAAGATTAAGTGAAATAATACATGTAATGTACTTAGCCAGTGCCTGATGTTGAGTAAATATTCAATAAATATTCGCTGTTATTATATTAGGTCTGGGGTTGCCTGCTGCATAGCAAATCTGCAGTTTGAGAAGTTGCCACTACAAATAGTGACCCTGGGCTATGATGGTAAGGTCCAAACAGTTAGGCTTCTTTCTAACAGATATCTAGTCAGCATGTAATTCCAATTTGTTATGAGTTTTTTCCATAATAATGTGTATGGTAAATTTACAGATTGAACACAAAGACGATGTGATACACTTAGACAATAATGTTAAGAAATAGACTTAAGTAAAGTTTGGGTCACTTTTTAATTTCTTCTAACAGTTATCAACTGCTTTTTAGTTCCTGGTTGTATTTTCAGGTGTTAATAGGAAATAATCTTCTTCCCGCCCTTAACCAAATTGCTTTCCTTGTTTAAAACACAGCTTTGGCAATGGTGCTGAAAGATTTTAGCAGCTTGGCAAAAAAAAAGACCATACAAGCAGTTTGCTCATTCTCTTATCTGGTTGGTGCTCAATCCTCATTTCATCAGATTTCTTAAGGAGAATTATTTTATTTCTCTTCTCTTGGTAAAAACTTACAGAAAAAGATAAAAAGAGAATTGTGACTATGTTGTGCACATACCCCCGACTTTTTTTTTTTTTTTTTTTTTTTTTTTGAGACAGAGTCTTGCTCTGTTGCCCAGGCTGGAATGTAGTGGTGTGATCTCAGCTCACGGCAACCTCCACCTCCCAGGTTCAAGCAATTCTCCTGCCTCAGCTTCCCGAGCAGCTGGGATCATAGGCGTGTGCCACCATGTCTGGCTAATTTTTGTATTTTTAGTAGAGATGAGGTTTCGCCATGTTGGCCAGGCTGGTCTCGACTTCCTGACCTCAGGTGATCCTCCCACCCCGGCCTCCCAAAGTGTTAGTATTACAGGTGTGAGTTACCACATCCAACTGGACATACCCTTTCCTAATCAAGGGCTTCCTTTGCAGCCTTAAGCTGAGAAATCCCATAGCTTCCTTTATTCCATTCTAATAATTGCTTAATATTATTATGATTAGTTTCTCTAGAGCAGGGATTGGCAAACAACAATTCACATGCCTGCCGCCTGTTTTTGCAAATGAAGTTTTATTGGAACACAGCCATGCCAATTTGCTTACCTATTGTCTATGGCTGCTTTCCTGCTACAATGACAGAGTTGAGTACTTCCAACAGAGACCATATAGCCCACAAGCTTAAAATATTTACTATCTGGTTTTTCAAAAAAAAGTTTATGGACCCATTGTTCTAGAGTGTGTCTTTCAGCTTTGTATTAACTATCTATTGCTGAATAAAAAAAATTACCCCCAAATAATAATGTGAGATAATAAATATTTGTATGGGTCAAGAATTCAGTAGTTTAGCTGGGCGGTTCTGGCTCACAGTCTCTCATAAAGTTGCAGTCAAGATGTTGGCCAGGACTCCAGTTATGTGAAGGCTTGACTGGAGTTGAAGGATCCACTTCCAAGAAGGCTTACTCACATGGCTGTTAGTAGAAGGCCTTAGTTCATTGCTGGCAGTGGGCAAGAGGTCTCAGATCCTTGCCATGTGGACCTCTCTTTAGGGCTATGTGAATGTTCTTACCACATAGCATTGTTTTTCCCCAGCACAGGTGATTTGACAGAGAACAAGGAGAAGACTTTCTCACTTTTTATGATCTAGTCGCAGAAGTCATCCTTGTTTACGTTGTACTTTGTTAGAAGAAAATTGCCAAGTACTGCACACATTCAAAGAAAGGAAAATTAAGCTCCACCCTTTTTTTTTCTTTCTTTTTTTTTTTTAATGAGACAGGATCTCACTCTATTGCGCACGTTGCCCATGCTGGAGTGCAGTGATGTGATCACAGCTCACTACAGTCTCCACCTCCTGCGCTCCGGTAATTCTCTTATCTCAGCCTCCCAAGTAGCTGGGACTATAGGCATGCACCACCATGCCTGACTAAATTTTTATTTATTTATTTATTATTTTTTTTTTGAGGTAGAGTCTCACTCTGTCACCCAGCCTGGAATGTAGTGGCACGATCTTGGCTCACTGCAACCTCCATCTCCTGGGTTCACGCCATTCTCCTGCCTCAGCCTACTGAGTGGCTGGGACTTCAGGTGCCCGCCACCACACCCGGCTAATTTTTTTTTTGTATTTTTAGTAGCGATGGGGTTTCACCATGTTAGCCAGGATGGTCTCGATCTCCTGAACTCGTGATCTGCCCTCTTTGGCCTCCCAAAGTGCTGGGATTACAGGCATGAGCCACCACACCCGGCCATGACCGACTAATTTTTTGTATTTTTTGTAGAGACAGGATTTTGCCATGTTACCCAGGCTGGTTTTGAACTCCTGGGCTCAAGCAATCCTCCTGCCTGGGCCTCCCAAAGTGCTGGGATTACAGGTGTGAACCATGGTGCTTGGCCAATCTCCACCTTTTAAAGGAAGGAGCATCAAATAATTTATGGACATTCAAAGCAAATCACTATTTGTTACTAGTTGTGAGATTTTTATCAAGTCACTTATCTTACATAAGACTCAGTTTCCCCAACTGTAAATTGGGGATATGAATGTGTACCTTATAGAGTTGTTAATGGTATTTAATGAGCTTATTTATACAAAATGTCTGTCTTAGAGTAAGGGCTGAATAATTACAGTGATATTACTATTATTGCCATTGTCATTATTATTATTTTTGTAGTGTAGCTTATACAGCATAGGACCTTGCAAGGTGTTTGAGTGGACCTTATGGCTATTATTAATCCTATAGCCAAGATATGTCTCTCATAGTACACTACATATTTTTTCACCTCTGCTTCTCCAGTGTGTATAATAGTGCCTGGTTCATATTAGGTTCTCAATCAATGTTTGCTAAAAGAGCAAATTAATCTTTATCTGGAAATCTACAGATACATCAAACCCAACATATGAGGAAGCCCAAACCATTAGCTTCCCCCAAAGCATGTAATATCAAGAAATGTGCCTGGTACATAACAATTGTCAAAATAGCAAGTTAATATGGACATATTTTTAAACTACTGTGCTTAATTCCAAATGAGTCTTAAGTGTTTGTTTGTTGTTTGTTTGCTTGTTTCTTAGGTTTGGCAAACTCTCTTTTATTTTATTTTATTTTTTTTGAGACAGGGTTTCACTCTGTTGCCCAGGCTGGAGTGTAATGACACAATCATGGCTCACTGCAGCCTCGACTTCCCAGGCTCAGGTGATTCTCCCATCTCAGTCTCCCGAATAGCTGGGACTAGTTGTGCACCACCATACCTGGGTAGTTTTTTGTATTTTTAGTAGAGATGGAGTTTCACTATGTTGCCGAGGCTGGTCTTGAACTCTTGAGCTGATGCGATCCACCTGCTCAGCCTCCTGAAATGCTGGGGCTACAGGGTTGAGCCACCTCACCCAGTCAAAATTTTTCTATAAAGGGCCAGTTAGTAAGTATTTTTGGCTTTGTAGGCCATGTGGTGTGTGTTGCAAGTACTCAACTCTGTATCAGGAAAGTAGCTATAGACAATAGGTAAATGAATGGGCGTGGCTGTATTCTAATAAAAATTTATTTACAAAATAGACAGGGAGTTAGATTTGGCCCACAGGCTGTAGTTTGCTGATCCCAGGTACAGGAGATCTTTTTACAAGAACACCAATCAGCAAGTTGACTCACATAGAAGACATCAAAGCTAGATATATTCTGTGTATCTTTGACTCTTATCTAACCAGGGTGTAAACTCCTTCAGGACAAGAACCATGGCTTATACTTATTTTTATTCTTATTCAGCACTTAAGAAGGTTCTGGGCATATAATTGCTATTTATTTAAAAATTATTTATTATTTAATTGGTTTATAGTATTTTGTTATATGGGATGGATATTCTATGATATTTAACCAATTATTTCTGGTCTTCTGTTAGTACAAACAGGCTGTAATAAGTATGCTTTTACATAGATAGATAGATAAATAGATATAGATAGATAGACATTTGTATGCACATGTGAGTATATTCTAGGAGAGATTCCCAGAACTATACTTGCTGGGTTGAGGTTATGTATATGCCAGGTTTGGTGGTGTGCACCTGTAGTCTCAGCTACTCGGGACAATGGCTTGAGCCCTGGGCAACGGTGGAGACCCCGTCTCAAAAAAAAAAAAAAAAATTAAAAAATTCAAAGCAAAACAAATCAAGATTATGCATATTCTTAATTTGACAAAATAGTTTCAGATTAATATTAATGTTCCACTTATTTCATATAACATATGTATAATAGTTAAGGACAAAAGAAAATAATTAACAAGGTGCCTTGAACTTTGTTTATAGACTTACACTTGCTGTATGATCTTCATAGGAACCTGTATGCTCTTTCTACAAAAAGTGGTACAATTAATTGGTGATGACCAATATATCTATTGTCAGAGTGGGGTCTGGAAGTCACAGAGCAGGCAGAAATGAAATATGTTTTCCATTACTATATGCTTTCGGAAACTTCTTGAGATGCTTCATAGAATTTTTAGAGTCTCCGTAACACAATGTAGAAACCACGACTAGCACTGTCCTTGCCACATCAAAAATTCTTACCCCAAAAGTTTTAAAAAAAACACAAATATATTCAAGGGACAGTATATCTCCTTATCTCACTATCATGTCAGTGTATCCTGTGGGAAGTGCTAAGGGATTAGCTTTGCATCAGTACACCAAGAAGGGATGACTTTTTTTTTTTTTTTTTTTTTTTTTTTGGAGATGAAGTCTCATTCTGTCACCCAGGGTGAAGTGTAGTGTCCCAATCTTGGCTCACTGAAACCTCCACTGCCTGGGTTCATGTAATTCTCGGGCCTCAGCCTCCTGTGTAGCTGGGACTACAGGCGTGTGCCGCCCTGCTCAGCTAATTTTTTATTTTTAGTAGAGTTGGAGTTTCGCCATGTTGGCCAGGCTGGTCTTGAACTCCTGGCCTCAAAGGATCCACCTGCCTTGGCCTCCCGAAGTGCTGGGATTACAGGCATGAGCAACCACGCCCAGCCAGGGATGACATTTTAAAGAGCCATTCTCAACTAAAGGAAGTATTGTGGGAGAGTAGAGGAAGAGACTAAACTGTACTCAGTATGTACTAAGTGTCAGATTCCTTACTCATGTTTCCTGTTAAAATAGACATTTTCATCTATCTCTCTTTCACAGATGAGGAGACATGCTCGAAGAATTTATTGCCTTTCTGGTCATGTGCCTATTAAGTGGTAGTCAGGATTGATGTGAACTCAGGTCTTTTTAGCTCCAAAGCTCTTTCTCCTATATTCTGTTGCCTCTCAATGTGCTCAGATGCGCTGATATCCCCACAATGGAGACATGGAGGATTCCAGAGCACAGATTTTCCTAGCCTGACCTTGTGGCACTAATGAATCAGGAAATCTCAGCCATTGCTCTCTTTTGCTCTGCCCAAGAAGAAGAAAGCAGGAGCTGTCCATCTGAAAACAGACTTTTCAGCAGATAAAGGGAAGCCAGCAGAAGAACTAGCTGGAATAACAAGAAGTAATTACTTTGACCTAGAATTGGGAGAAACGCAGTGCCTTAATTTAGTCATATTTTCTGGTCATTTTACTAATTAGAGGAAATAAAAAGGGAAAAAAGAAAGAGAAGGTGAATGAGAAGGAAAGGATGGTAGATGTGGGAATACCTGAGAAGGATGAAACCAATTGCTAATTATGGTTCCAATGAGGCAAAATCAAAACTGAAATGTCTTTTTTATAATTTTGCTTTAGGTAGGGGAAAAATCTATTTTACTATATTTCAGTTTCTCTACCTAATAAATATTAGAAAAAACCCTTTGTAATCCTAATAACTACACCCCCTCTCCTAGGAAATTGTTCTTGGATTGTATTGCTTCCCAATATGTAATACATATGTTATAATTAATGAAAAAATGAGAGTAAATTTTATTCATTTGGACTCCAGTAATTTAAAGTTTATAATAAAAATCAGTTATATGTTCTGCTGAAATTTCTCTCATTGGGAATTCAGGTTTTAAAAAAGACAATGATGTCATTTAAAAAATAAATGGTGATAGTCAACTCATTTAAGGGCACTAATTTCCTGTAAGCAATTTAACACCTATTTCGTATTTGCTACTTCAGTCTGACTTCAGAACAACACGAAACCTTAAATTTATTCACCAAAAAAACCCTTAAGCCTGGCTTGGTGGTGCACACCTGAAGACCCAGTTACTGGGGAGGTTGAGGTAGGAGGATCACGAGCTACCCCAAGAGTTCAAGACCAACCTGGACAACACAATGAGACCCTAATCTCTAAAATAAAGCAAAGATCAAAACCTCTTATTTACATGATATTAAATAATATTTGAATTAATTCCCAAGGAAATAACATAGGGGTTACATCAGCTTTTGAGGAATGTCAAAAATGAGAGGTTAAAAAATAATTTTTAGCGCTGGGCATGGTGGCTCACGCCTGTAATCCCAGGACTTTGGGAGGCCAAAGCAGGCAGATCACTTGAGGGCAGGAGTTCAAGACCAGCTTGGCCAACCTGGCAAAACCCCGTCTGTAGTAAAAATACAAAAATTAGCCAGGTGTGGTGGTATGTGCCTGTAGTCCCAGTTACTTGGGAGGCTGAGGCACGAGAATCACTTGAACCCGGGCAGTGGAGGTTGCAGTGAGCTGAGATGGTGCCACTGCACTCCAGCCTGGGCATGACTCTGTCTAAAAAAATAAATTAATTAAAAAAAAAATTTAGAAGAAAGGATTCATCAGCTATTTCAATGCCGAAAAGAAGTAGAGGATAATTAGGGTTGGAAAATATTATTAGAATGGACACGTAAGAGGCTTTTTGGTGACGTCAAGAGGTTAGTTTTGGTAGTGTGGTATAAATGAAAGCAAAAATTTTAGGACTTTAAGGAATGACTAAATAGTAAAGAATTGGAAGCTTTTATAGACATTCATTCCAAATATTTGGCAGGGAAATAAAGGGGAAAAGACCAGTGACAATGAGGAAAGGTGAAGATTTTTGCACAAAATGGGAGAATTACGCATGACTGAAGACAGAGAAAGAAGACTGATAGAATAGGATGGGAAGAAATGGGATTAAAAGGCTGGGTAGAAAAGGAAAAATTAATAAACTGGATTTTATGAAGCAAAAAAGTTCTGCTCTTTGGAAGATAGAGAAAATGAGAAGACAAGCCACATACTGGAAAGAAACATTTGCAAAACATGTCTAATAAAATATTTGTAACCTGAATATATAAAATACTCTCTAACCTCAATAATAAGAAAGCTAACAACCCAGTAAAGAAAAGGGCAAAAGATTTGAACAGACACTTTATAAAAAAAGATATACAGAGGGCAAATAAGTACATGAAGAGATGTTCAACTTCATTAGTCGTTTACAAATTAAAATGACAATGAGACACCACCTCATGCCTATTCAAATAGTTTAAATTAAATGAAAAGACAATGTCAGGTGCTGGTGAGGTTGCAGAATAACTGGAGCTTTCTTTTTTTTTTCTTTTTTTTTTTTGAGACGGAGTCTCGCTTTGTCGCCTAGGCTGGAGTGCAGTGGCACGATCTGGGCTCACTGCAAGCTCTGCTTCCCAGGTTCACACCACTCTCCTGTCTCTGCCTCCCAGGTAGCTGGGACTACAGGCACCCACCACCACGCCCAGCTAATTTTTTTTTTTTTTTGTATTTTTAGTAGGGACGGGACTTCACCGTGTTAGCCAGGATGGTCTCGATCTCCTGACCTCATGATCCGCCCACCTTGGCCTCCCAGAGTGCTGAGATTACAGGCGTGAGCCACTGTGCCCAGTCATAGCTGGAACTTTCATACATTCTGATGGGAATGCAAAATCATATAACCATTTCAGGGAACAGTTTGGTAATTTCCTATAAAGTTAAACATAAGTATTTAAGTTTATGAGAGGAAATTGGAGAAGCAGGCATGGGCCAGGTCATTCTAAGTGTTGTGGTAAAATGTTTGGATATTATTCTTTCTCATATGAAGTCACTGAAGGATTTTTGTTTGTTTCTCTGTTTTTGAGACAAGGTCTTGTCTTGTTGCCCAGGCTGGAGTGCAGTGGCCCAATCTTGGCTCACTGCAGCTCGACCTCCTGGGCTTCAGTGATTCTTTCATCTAAGCTTCCTGAGTAGCCGAGACTACAGGCATGCACCACCATGCCCAGCTATTTTTTTTTTTTTTAATTTAATAGAGACGGGGTCTCCCTATGTTGGCCAGGCTGGTCTCAAACTCCTGGGCTCAAGCTATCCTCCAGCCTTGGCCTCCCAAAGTTTTGGGATTATAGGCATAAGCCACAGTGCCTCACCCACTGGAGGATTTAAATCAACATAATGTAAGGGGAAATGGTAAGTGAGAAAATTGCTAACCATGTGAGCATACCTAAATAAGTACTGATTGTAAACAATATTAACAATGATATTAATGTCTAAATTGAGAAGATGGTAAAACTAAATACTAGGTAACAGTAATGAACAAGACAGGAGGGAGGGTTATGGGAGGTAAAACTTTCTAAGGCCTTTGATCATTCAGGAATGGAGCAGATACATTGATTCACTTTAGACGTCTGATGTACACATTAAAAATGTAAGGGCAATTATAAAAAAAGATATAAATATAAAGGCTCTGCACTTTTACAAATACCTCAATAACAGTAAAGAAAGAGGAAAAAATAAAACTAGACCAATCCAATAAAAGGTATACAAGGAGGAAAAAATTTTTTAAACGCTATTATAAATCATTATAAAAATCATACAATTTTAGAAATAAGTTCAAATAAGTCAGTAATTTCAATATATAAATAGATTAAACTTGTCAGTTAAAATCAGAACTGCTCAGATTAGAAACAAATCTGGCTATATTATATTAACCATAGACATAGCTAAATCATAAATGCATAGAAAGGCTGAAAGTACATGAGTAAAAAAATATATGGGGGCAAATATTATCCAAAAGAATGCTAGTGTAGCAATAGAAATGCCAGACAAAATAGACTTAAAGGTGAAAAACGTTGTTAGGAATAAAGTTTTTTTTTTTTTTTTTGAGATGGAGTTTCACTCTTGTTGTCCAGGCTGGAGTGCAGTGGCACAATCTCAGCTCACTGTGACTTTCTCCTCCCAGGTTCAAGCGATTCTCCTGCCTCAGCCTCTCAAGCATCTGGGATTACAGGCATGTACCACCACACCCAGCTAATTTTGTATTTTTAGTAGAGATTGATTTTCACCACATTGGTCAGGCTGGTTTCAAACTCCTGACCTCAGGTGATCCACCCACCTTGGCTGGGATCCACTGCGCCTGGCCTACACTTTTTTTTTTTTTTTTTGAGACGGAGTCTCGCTTTATCATCCAGGCTGGAGTGCAATGGCATGATCTCAGCTCACTGCAACCTCCGCCTCCCAGGTTCAAGCAGTTCTTCTGTCTCAGCCTCCTGAGTATCTGGGATTACAGGCATGCGCCACCACGCCCATCTAATTTTGTATTTTTAGTAAAGATGGGGTTTCTCTGTGTTGATCAGGCTGGTCTCGAACTCCTGCCCTCAGGTGATCACCCGCCTCGGCCTCCCAAAGTGCTTGGATTGCAGGCGTGAGCCACTGAGCCCGGCCGGCCTAAGATTTTTTTAAGTAAACGATAAAGGAATTTTTTTTTCTTTTTTTTTTTTTAGACAGAGTTTTGCTCTTGTTGCCCAGGCTGGAGTGCAATGGTGCATTCTCGGCTCACAGCAACTTCCACCTCCCAGGTTCAAGTGATTCTCCTGCTTCAGCCTCCCACATAGCTGGGATTACAGGCATGTGCCACCGTGCCTGGCTAACTTTGTATTTTTAGTAGAGATGGGATTTCTCCACCTTGGTACCAAAAAGATGTAGCAATGCTGACTCTATATGTAATTTACAATACCTCTTCAGTACACGTAAAGCAAAAATGTCATTGATAGAATTGCAAGAAATTAACAAATCCACAATTACAGTGGCAAATTTTTCTTTACCATATTTCCTACAGAAACAGAAAAAGCTGACACAATAAGGATATAGAAGATCTGAAAAACACAGTTCACAAGCTTGATTTAATGGATATAACCAGAATCCTTCACGTAGTGGAGAGTACATGTTCTCTAAGTACATGTTCTCTAAGTAAATGTGAAAAACTTGAAAATTTGGTTACGAAGCCAGTGAGATAATACTGAGAAGTGGATATCATACAGACCACATTTCTTTTTACCATAATATAACACAACTATGAATCAACAATAAAAAGCCCTGCACCCCACAATAGAGTGACTTTTGGCTTCCAGCTTAAGCAGTTAGGTAGATGGTACTTATGTCATTTATTGAGATGGAAAAGACTGAAGGAAAACCTTTTTAAGGGAAAGTGGAAATGGGGTCACAGAAAATATAAATCAGTTTAGAGATGTCTGGCCCACCAACACCTAGCAAGGTATTGGGATAGATGTACCTCAGATAATTCATCAGCCATAGATTTAATGTGTCTGCTATAACCACACTTCTTTTCTAGGAACCCTTTTTCTATTTTGAGATTTTTGTAAATTTGAGTTTGAAAATCATGAGTTAAAGTAATATTGCCAATTAATTGGTTATGCTGCCACCGAGTGGTAGATTTTAGAATAGCAGATATATCCTTTTTTAGATGAATTCCAATTTTTTTAAAGAAACCAAAGATTATAAAATCATCTATTTCATTGTTCAAAATATTACCTTTCTCCTCCCTAACTCATTTTATGAGGCCAACATCATCCTGATACGAAAGCCTGGCAGAGACACAACAAAAAAAGAGAATTTTAGACCAATATCCCTGATGAACATCGATGCAAAAATCCTCAATAAAATACTGGCAAACCGGATTCAGCAACACATCAAAAAGCTTATCCACCATGATCAAGTGGGCTTCATCCCTGGGATGCAAGGCTGGTTCAACATTCACAAATCAATAAACATAATCCAGCATATAAACAGAACCAAAGACAAGAACCACATGATTATCTCAATAGATGCAGAAAAGGCTTTTGACAAAATTCAACAGCCCTTCATGCTAAAAACGCTCAATAAATTCGGTATTGATGGAACGTACCTCAAAATAATAAGAGCTATTTATGACAAACCCCCAGCCAATATCATACTGAATGGGCAAAAACTGGAAAAATTCCCTTTGAAAACTGGCACAAGACAGGGATGCCCTCTCTCACCACTCCTATTCAACATAGTGTTGGAAGTTCTGGCTAGAGCAATCAGGCAAGAGAAAGAAATCAAGGGTATTCAGTTAGGAAAAGAAGAAGTCAAATTGTCCCTCTTTGCAGATGACATGATTGTATATTTAGAAAACCCCATTGTATCAGCCCAAAATCTCCTTAAGCTGATAAGAAACTTCAGCAAAGTCTCAGGATACAAAATTAATGTGCAAAAATCACAAGCATTCTTGTACACCAGTAACAGACAAACAGAGAGCCAAATCATGAATGAACTTCCATTCACAATTGCTTCAAAGAGAATAAAATACCTAGGAATCCAACTTACAAGGGATGTAAAGGACCTCTTCAAGGAGAACTACAAACCACTGCTCAGCGAAATAAAAGAGGACACAAACAAATGGAAGAACATACCATGCTCATGGATAGGAAGAATCAATATCGTGAAAATGGCCATACTGCCCAAGGTTATTTATAGATTCAATGCCATCCCCATCAAGCTACCAATGAGTTTCTTCACAGAATTGGAAAAAACTGCTTTAAAGTTCATATGGAACCAAAAAAGAGCCTGCATCTCCAAGACAATCCTAAGTCAAAAGAACAAAGCTGGAGGCATCACGCTACCTGACTTCAAACTATACTACAAGGCTACAGTAACCAAAACAGCATGGTACTGGTACCAAAACAGAGATATAGACCAATGGAACAGAACAGAGTCCTCAGAAATAATACCACACATCTGCAGCCATCTGATCTTTGACAAACCTGAGAGAAACAAGAAATGGGGAAAGGATTCCCTATTTAATAAATGGTGCTGGGAAAATTGGCTAGCCATAAGTAGAAAGCTGAAACTGGATCCTTTCCTTACTCCTTATATGAAAATTAATTCAAGATGGATTAGAGACTTAAATGTTAGACCTAATACCATAAAAACCCTAGAGGAAAACCTAGGTAGTACCATTCAGGACATGGCATGGGCAAAGACTTCATGTCTAAAACACCAAAAGCAACAGCAGCAAAAGCCAAAATTGACAAATGGGATCTAATTAAACTAAAAAGCTTCTGCACAGCAAAAGAAACTACCATCAGAGTGAACAGGCAACCTACAGAATGGGAGAAAATTTTTGCAATCTACTTATCTGACAAAGGGCTAATATCCAGAACCTACAAAGAACTCAAACAAATTTACAAGAAAAAAACAAACAACCCCATCAAAAAGTGGGCAAAGGATATGAACAGACATTTCTCAAAAGAAGACATTCATACAGCCAACAGACACATGAAAAAATGCTCATCATCACTGGCCATCAGAGAAATGCAAATCAAAACCACAATGAGATACCATCTCACACCAGTTAGAATGGCGATCATTAAAAACAGGAAACAACAGGTGCTGGAGAGGATGTGGAGAAATAGGAACACTTTTACACTGTTGGTGGGATT
Organism: Macaca nemestrina; assembly: GCF_043159975.1. NCBI lineage: Eukaryota > Metazoa > Chordata > Mammalia > Primates > Cercopithecidae > Macaca > Macaca nemestrina. The sequence goes on from NC_092130.1 coordinate 40,373,800, forward strand.
GTAAACTAGTTCAACCATTATGGAAAACAGTATGGCGATTCCTCAAGGATCTAGAACTAGATGTACCATATGACCCAGCCATCCCATTACTGGGGATATACCCAAAGGATTATAAATCATGCTGCTATAAAGACACATGCACACGTATGTTCATTGCGGCACTATTCACAATAGCAAAGACTTGGAATCAACCCAAATGTCCATCAGTGACAGACTGGATTAAGAAAATGTGGCATATATACACCATGGAATACTATGCAGCCATAAAAAAGGATGAGTTTGTGTCCTTTGTAGGGACATGGATGCAGCTGGAAACCATCATTCTTAGCAAACTCTCACAAGAACAGAAAACCAAACACCGCATGTTCTCACTCATAGGTGGGAACTGAACAATGAGATCACTTGGACTCGGGAAGGGGGACATCACACACTGGGGCCTATCATGGGGAGGGGGGAGGGAGGAGGGATTGCATTGGGAGTTATACCTGATGTAAATGATGAGTTGTTGGGTGCTGACGAGTTGATGGGTGCAGCACAGCAACATGGCACAAGTATACATATGTAACAAACCTGCACGTTATGCACATGTACCCTAGAACTTAAAGTATTATAATAATAATAAAAAAGAAAGAAAAAAGAATCTGGGGTGAAAAGTTCAATACTGAAAATACCTTATTTGTCACTGTGCTTAGCATGCTTACAGGCTGATTTTCTTTAACCTGACAAATAATTAACTTTATTAAAAAAGCGAATTATATTTATATTTTTCTCACCTAAGTAAATATTTGCTTGTGAAAAAAACAAAACAAAACCAAATATTACCATTCTTATCTCTACATTATACATTCTTTTATGTATCCCAAAATATCAGCATTGCCTTTATAGTCAACTATTAATATTGCAAAAGTTTATATCCCCCCAATGGAAAAAGCTTAATGTACAAAAGTTATTCAAATAGCTAATATTTGTTGAATGCTTAGTATATTCCAGGCACTACTGTAAGTTCTTCTTGTTCTTTTTTTTTTTCTTTAAGGCAGTGTCTCCTTCTGTCGTCCAGGCTGAAGTGCGGTGGCGCAATCTTGGCTCACTGCAACCTCCCCTGCCCCAGCTCAAGCAATTCTCCTGCCTCAGTCGCTGGAGTAGGTGGGACTACAAGGCACGGGCCACCACACCCAGTGAATTTTTGTACTTTTTGTAGAGATGAAGTTTCGTCATGTTGTCTAGGCTAGCGTGAGCTAAAATGGCACAATCTTTCATTTCGGGAAGCTAACTTGGTAATATATGTCAAAAGCCTCATTCACTCAAGCCTGTAATCCTAGCACTTGGGGATAATCCCAGCACTCGGGAGGCCGAGACGGGCGGATCACGAGGTCAGGAGATTGAGACCTTCCTGGCTAACATGGTGAAACCCCGTCTCTACAAAAAAATACAAAAAATTAGCCAGGCGAGGTGGCGGGGGCCTGTAGTCCCAGCTACTCGGGAGGCTGAGGCAGGAGAATGGCGTAAACCCGGGAGGAGGAGCTTGCAGTGAGCTGAAATCCGGCCACTGCACTCCAGCCTGGGCAACAGAGCGAGACTCCGTCTCCAAAAAAAAAAAAAAAACGAAAAACAAAAAACAAAACAACAACAACAAAAAAAGCCGTATTCAATGCACATATCCTTTGGTATAACCATTTCTGCAGGTTGGTTTTAAGAAATTAATTCAAGATACATATCTATTAGAATGGCCAAAATCCAGAACATGACAACACTAAATGCTGGTGAGGATGTGGAGCAACAGGAACCCTCGTTCATTGCTGGTGGGAATGCAAAAGGGCACAGCTACTTTGGAAGATAGTTTGACAGTTTCTTACAAAACTAAACATACATCTTCCATATAATCCAGCATTTGAGTTCTCTGGTATTTACCAAAAGGAGCTGAAAACTTATGTCCATACAAAAACATGCACACAGATGTTTATAGTATCTTTTATAATTGCCAAAACTTGAAAGCAACCGAGTTGACTTTCATTAGAGGAATGAATAAACTGTGATACACCCAGTAAATGAAATATTCAGTGCTAAAAAGAAAAAAGCTATCAAGCCATGAAAAGACATGGAGAAACCTTAAATCTATATTGCTAAGTGAAAGAAGCCAATTGAAAAGGCTACATATTATATGATTCCAATTGTATCACATTCTGGAAAAGGCAAAACTGTGGAGAGAGTAAAAGGATCAGTAGTTGCCAGAGGTTGGGGCAAGGGAAGGATGAAAAGGTGGAGCACAGAGGATTTTCAGGGCAGTGAAAATACTATATGATGCTATAATGAATATATGTCCTTATACACATGTTCAAACCCATAGAAAGTACACCACCAAGAGTGAACCCTAATGTAAGGTATAGACTTTGGGTGATAATGGTGTGTCAGTGTAGGTTTATCAGTTATAACATATGTACCACTCTGGTGGGGGATGTTGTAATTGGGAGGCTGAACATGTATGAGGGCAGAGGCCGTATGGGAAATCTCTGTACCTTCCTTTCAATTTGACTGTGAGCCTGACACTGCTCTAAAAAAATTACAATCTTAAATATAATAAAATTGGACCCTATCTCACACCATAAAAAAGAAAGACATTAATTGAATTTGTGTGAAGATTAAGGTACAAGGATGTTCATTTTAGACCTTTTATTGGAGCAAAAAATATTGTAAGCAACTTAGATGTACCATAAGAGCAGACTGTTAAATTATGGAAGCTTTGTAAAATAGAATATTCCTTGCCTCCCACATCTAAGTCATCAGAGCAAGTTCTCCATTACCTCCAAAATAGATTCTGATTCTGTTCATTACTCTCCATCTCAATGGCCACCATTCGAGAACATTGCCTCACCCTCCTTCATCTGGATACTAAACATCCTCCTAACTGCTCATCCTGCTCCAGCTTCTACTCCTTTGATCCATTCTTCACATAGCAGCCAGAGCTGTCTGCTTTGCTGACTGGCTGGCTAGCTAACCGGCTGGCTAGCTAACCATTTGTTTAAAGTATTAAAGCACCTATAAACCAGCCACATTTGGCCCCTACCCATGCCATATCCTAACGCCTCCCATGCCAAGCAGCCATCAACCTGAATCCTCACTCCCTTGCTTTCCTTTTTATATAGTGTTATTGTATTTATAAGCATTCCTAAATATGCATATATAAATGTTTTTAATTTAATAAAAACAATCATGTGGCACACAGTAGTTTTTGCACTTAGTGGTATTTGTTAAGATTCATGCATGTTGTTGCATGTCATCACAGTTTGTTCATTTAAACAGCTGTGTAATATTCCACTCTGGTTATGGACTTAGTTTATTCAGTCTCTTGTTGATGGGCATTGAAGATTTTTTCCTAGGTTTTTATTATTGTGAATGATGCTGTCATGAGCACATCTCTTATTGTATATGTGCAAGAATTTCTTTTGGATATATATCTAGGAGTGGAATTTTTGCATTTTAGGGTACATAAATGTTAAACTTTAACTGTTTGCCAAACCGTTCATCAACTTACATTACAACTAGCAAGTTTTTTTTATTTCATTTTATTTTGTTTTGAGACAGGGTCTAACTCTGATACCCAGACTGGAATGCAGTGGCATCATCTTGGCTCACTACAACAACCTTCGTATCCTGGGCTCAGGTGATTCTCCCATCTCAGCCTCCCAAGTAGCTGGGACTACAGGTGCACATCACTACACCAAGCTAGTTTTTCTATTTTTAGTAGAGAAGGTTTTGCCATGTTGCCCAGGCTGGTCTCCAACTGCTGGGCTCAAGCGATTCTACTGCCTTGGCCTCCCAAAGTGCTCTGATTACAGGTGTGAGCTACTGCTCCCGGCCAGTTCTTTACAGGAATATCTCATTTAATATTCACAACAACCCTATAAGTACTGTTTATGCCTAACTTGAAATTGAGGCATAGAAGGATAAATAATTTACTCAAAGCCATACAGCTAATAAGTAACAGAGCTGGGATTTTGAATATAGGTAATGTTCTAGAATGCCGAAGCTTAACAACTGTCAACATTGTTTAAAACAGAAAAAAATTGAAAGTAATTTAAAATTTTAGCAATAAAGCAATAGCCCAGTAAATTCTAGCATATCAATTTGATAGAATGCTATGTAGACATTTAAAATAATAGACTCAAAGATTATATAATAAGATGAGAAACTGTTTATAACATGAAAACTCCAGCCAATGTCATGCATAGAGTATATGTGACACTCTAATATATTTTTTATTTCTTAAGTTTTCGAAATTTATTTAAAAATAATATCAAACTTACAAGGAGTTGCAAAAGTAAAAGTAATACAAGGAACATTTGAGTATCCTTTACAAAGATTCAGCCATTGCTAACATTTTACCTATTTCCTTTTTTATTTATTCTCTTTCTGTTTACACACACACACACACACACACACTTTTTCCTTAAACCATTTGATGTAGGTTACAAATTTATATATATATATATATATATATATATATTTTTTTTTTTTTTTTTTTTTTTTTAGGGCAAAGTCTCACTTTGTCACCTAGGCTGGAGTTCAGTGGCATGATCTTGGCTCAACCTCCTGGGTTCAAGTCATCCTCATGCTTCAGCGCCCCCCAAGTAGTGGGGACCACAGGTATGTGCCACCATGCCAGGCTGTATATATCATGGCTTATGGCTTTTTATCCTCAAATACTCCAGCATTGATTGATTGATTGATTGATTGATTGATTGAGATACAGAGTCTCAATATGTTACCCAGGCTGGTATCGAACTCCTGGCCTGAAGCTATCCTCCTACCTCAACCTTGAGTAGCTGGGACCACAGAGCTTGTCACTGGGCCCAGCTCAGTATGTATTTCTGAAGGAAAGGGCTTTGCTCTACAGTTACTGACTTCATAAATTTACCTTGATAGAATGCTATAATCTAATTTACTGTTCAAATTCCAAAATTTTTAGCTGATCTAATCATGTCCTTCACAGGTTTTTTCCCCTTCCAGTACAGGTTCAATTTTAGGGTCAAATATTGCATTTAATTGCCATGTCTTTTTAGCCGCCTTAAATCTGGAACATTTCCACAGTCTTTCTTTGTCTTTTTTGACATTGACATTTTTGAAGAATACAACTCTCCCACATTTCTTTTTTTTAATAGAACACTTCGTTTTCTGTTTGTCTGATGTTTCCTCATGATTAGATTTCGTTTATATACTCTCAGCATGAATATTGCATAGGTGATGTTGTGACCTTCTCAGGATATTACATCTGGAGGCACATGATGTCCATCTGTCTCTCAAAGGTAATATTAATTTTGATCATCCAATCAAAGTGATACCTTAGTTTTCCACTGTATAATCACCTTTTTTTCTTTCTTTCCTGCGACTAATAAGTCTGTGGATGAGACATTTTAAGATGGTGTCAATATCCTATTCCTTATCAAACAATTCCTTTAGATTTAACTTCTTTTTTTTTTTTTTTTTGAGACGGAGTCTCACGCTGTTGCCCAGGCTGGAGTGCAGTGGCGCGATCTCGGCTCACTGCAAGCTCCACCTCCCGGGTTCCCGCCATTCTCCTGCCTCAGCCTCCTGAGTAGCTGGGACTACAGGCGCCCGCCACCGCGCCCGGCTAATTTTTTGTATTTTTAGTAGAGACGGGGTTTCACTGTGGTCTCGATCTGCTGACCTTGTGATCCGCCCGCCTCGGCCTCCCAAAGTGCTGGGATTACAGGCTTGAGCCACCGCGCCCGGCCTAGATTTAACTTCTATTGATGATTCTTGCTTGAATTAATCTTTACTATGAAAGTTGCAAAATGATGATTTTCCAGTTTAGCACATGGTCCCCATTGCTAAGGGCAGCCTTACGACTTTCATGGGCCCTCAGCACTTTTGTCTTCATGGTTGCTCCATATAATTTTTTAAAAATTATATTTAATGACTTTGTTGCTATAAAGATAAATATAATCCAGGATGTTATTGCTAGTGCATTTATTTTTCTTCTGATTTCTTTTAAAATAAGTTAAAATTAAAACATTTTCATGGGCCTTTGAAAGTATCATGAGTCTCAGTCACTGTGCCTAATGGATCAGTTGGCTCTGGACCCTCACTGTTCTACCAATGGTTTATAATTCATTACTATATGTACTTAGTTTGGTGCTTAAATTGTCTCAGATTTGGCCAGTGGGGCCCCTTCAAGATAGTCCTCATGTGCTTGCAATATACTGACACTTTTTTTTTTTTTTTTAGCACTTCCTTAACAGGATGGCGTAACAGGATGTCCTAGGCTCCAATGTATCTATGCTGCCCCAGCCCTGGAATCAGCCATTTCTTGAAGGAGGACAGATTCCTTTTAGGGGGGAATGGCACTAGAAACCAAGATCTGGGCACGAGGCATATTCATTGCTACCAGGTTGTATTTACTTCTTGGACTTTTGAACAAACAGAGATTTAGTTTGTAAAGCCATGTATACGCACATATGCATACACACACACACACACATATATATACATGTGCACATACATAAACATGTATATACATATTCACATTTTAGAAATCATGGTTCATACCAGTTTCTCCAATTCCAGTCCATCTCCATAAGATTCTTTTTTTGCCTTTCCCCATTTCATTCTTACATATTCCTTAGATATTCCTTTTTCCACAGTGAGAACCCTGGCTCCCAATAACACCAACACATTTACTCATTTGCTTAATCCTAATTACATATAAAATAGTTTTGAAATTGCTTTGTCCATACCATTAACAACCCTACAAAAAAGAGTTCATGACTTGTTCGCACTTTTCTTTCCTCATCCCCTCCAAAACTGAGGCTATACTGTTTTCATATATTTCTCTGATTAGTTATTTTAAACTTGTTTCCATTCATTGTGGTCATGTTATTCATTTGAAATACATTACACTTATTTATTTCAATTGACATTTGCTTTTAAGTTTCCCCCTCCTCATTCTTATTGATTTATTTTTTGAATATGTGAGTTATTAGCATGCTTTCAAAAGTCAAAACTATACAAAGAGTTATACTCAGAGAACAACCATTCCCTCCTGTGTCCCTTCCATTCATCCCCTCACCCCTACTCCTTGCAGAAAACATATTTCATTGTTTTCTTGTTTATCCTGCCTGTGTTTCTTTTTGTAATGATAATGTATATTTTCTTATTTTCCCTCTTTCTTCCACAAAATATAACATATTATATGGTCTTTTGCACTTTGCTTTTTAAAATTTGATATCTCCTAGAAATCATTCCATATAATTCCTAGAGATCTTCCTAGTTCTTCTTTACTGCTGCACAGTACTCCATTGTATGGCTGTATTATAGTTTATTCAGTCAACCTGTCCACTTAGATATTAGATAGTTTCTAATATTTTGATATTACAAATAATGCAATATATTATTGCATTATTAAAGTAATAAAGTGCTGTGATTACAGGCATGAACCACCACAGTCGGCCAAATTTACTTCTTAAAAAAGTATTTATAATATAACAAAAATGATCAAAAGTTTTAGAGAAAAATAGGCAAAATACATAAACAGGCAATCCACTAAGAGCTATATAAAGATAGTTTTGGCCAGGCGCGGTGGCTCACGCCTGTAATCCCAGCACTTTGGGAGGCCGAGGCAGGAGGATCACGAGGTTAGGAGATGGAGACCATCCTGGCTAACATGGTCTCGACTAAAAATGCAAAAAAATTAGCCGGGCGTGGTGGTGGGCGCCTGTAGTCCCAGCTACTCAGGAGGCTGAGGGAGGAGAATGGCGTGAACCTGAGAGGCAGAGCTTTCAGTGAGCTGAGATTGCGCCACCGCACTCCAGCCTGGGTGACCGAGCAAGACTCCATCAAAAAAAAAAAAAAAAAAAAAGTCTTAACCGTATATAAAAAGTTGTTCAACTTTATTCATAGTAAGAGAAATGCAAATTATTAAAATGATGTCAAGATATCATTTCTCACTCATCAGATTGGCCAAAAAAAGTCAAAAGCTTGATACAGTGGATATATTACTTTGTACATGTGTGTTTTTGAATTATTGGAGGTATAACTTAAGGATACATTTCTACAAGTGGGATTGCTGTGTTGAAGAGTAAATCTGCGTGTAGTTTTGTTACATATTGCCATATTCCCATCAGCAACGTATGAGAATACCTCTCAATGTACTCTCATATACTGCATCTTATATTGAAGATGAGATGTTTTCTTGCATCCTCCCCAACAGAGTGTATTGTCAAGGGTCCTGAGTCCTTTTGGACTGCTATAACAAAATACAGTCATGTGCTGCATAATGACATTTCAGTCAACAATGGACCACATATATGATGGTGGTCCCATAATATTTTAATAGAACTGAAAAATTGCTATGGCTTAAGTGAGATTGTAGCCATCATAACATAGTAGCGCAACACCTTACCTTTTCCATGTTTAGATACAGAAATAATTACCACTGTGTTACAATTGCCTATGGTATTTGGTATAGCAATGGGTCCTAAAGGTGTGTAGCCTAGGAGAAATAGGCTATACCATATGGTCTAGCTGTGTAGTAGAATGTACCATTTAGGTTTGTGTAAGTACATTCTATTATGTTCACACAACAGGAAATTGCCTAATGACATGTTTCTCATAACATTGTTGTAAAATGATGCATGACTGGCTTATAAACAACAGAAATGTATTTCTAGCAGTTCTGGAGGCCTGGAAGTTCAAGATCAAGACACTGGCAGGTGTGGTGTCTAACGAGGGCCCACTTCCCCTTAGAGGGTCTTTTCAGTGTGTCCTCACATGGCAGAAGGAGAGGAGGATTTCTCTCTAATCCCATTTACAGGGTTCTGTCCTCATAACCTAGTCACCTCCCAAAGGCCCCACCTCCTAATACCATCACCTTTGGGGTTAGGATATTAATTTGGTGGTGGGGGGGATATAAACACTCAGTCCACTGTATCAAGCTTTTTTTATTTTATTTTATTTTATTTTTTGAGGCTGGAGTGCAGTGGCACGATCTTGGCTCACTGCAACCTCCGCCTCCCGGGTTCAAGTGATTCTCCTGCCTCAGCCTCCCGAGTAGCTGGGACTATAGGCATGTACCACCATGCCCTGCTAATGTTCTTTTATTTTTAGTAGAGATGGGGTTTCATTGTGTTAGCCAGGATGGTCGCCTTTGACTTTTTTTTTTGCCAATCTGATGAGTGAGAAATGATATCTTAACATCATTTTAATAATTTGCATTTATCTTACTATGAATAAAGTTGAATATCTTTTATATATGTTTAAGACTATCTTTAGCTCTTAGTGGATTGTCTGTTTATGTATTTTTCCCTATTTTTCTCTACAATTTTTGGTCATTTTTGTTATATTTTAAATAGTTTTTAAGAAGTAAATTTAGCTGGGTGTGGTGGCTCATGCCTGTAATCCTAGCACTTTGGGAGGCCAAGGCAGGAGGATGACTTGAGGCAAGGAGTTCAAGACCAGCCCTGGCAACATAGTGAGACCCTGTCTCTACAAGAAAATTAAAAAATAAAAAATAAATCAGGCAAAGTGGTGCACACTTGTAGTCCCAGCTACTCAGGAGGCTGAGGCAGGAGGATCATTTTATTCCAGGAGCTCAAAGTTACAGTGAGCTATGATTGTGCCACTGCACTCCAGCCTAGGGTGACAGAGTGAGACCCTGTCTCAGAAAAAAAAAAAAAAAAAAAGAAGAAGAAGGAGAAGGAGAAAGAGGAGAAGAAGAAGAGGAAGAAGAAGAAGAAGAAGGAAAAGGAGAAGGAGAAGGAGAGAGGGAGCGAGAGAGAGAAAGAAAGAAAGAGAAATTTAAGATATCAGCTCTTTATCTGTGATACATATTGTGAATATTGTATCCCAGTTTGTCATTTCCTTTTCTTATGTTTTGTCATGTAACACATTATTATTTTTATATAGTTAGATTTATCAATCTTTTATTTGTTTTGCCTCTGCATTTGAAATTATAGTTACAAAACCTTTCCCTACACCTAAGTTAAAAAGGAATCCACCCAAATTTTCTTCTAGAACTTGTATAGTGGTTTGTTTTTTTTTTTCCAATAAAGCTCTTGATCCATTTCGAGTTTATGCTTGTGTGTGGTATGAAGGGTGAATCTAACTTTTTTCGCCAAATAGCTCTAATATGTTTTTTAAATAAGGTAATTCTCTGAATTGCTAATAATTGGTTTTAGATTCTTGAACTATGTTGACTTAGTTTTTCCTCTTTTTCACTCTTGCCCAGGCTGGAGCACAGTGGTGCAATTAGGGCTCACTGCAACCTCAACCTCCCAGGCTCAAGGATCCTCCTGCCTTAGCCCCCTGATTAGCTGGTACTCTAGGCACAGGCCAACATGCCTGGCTAATTTTTTGTAGAGACAGGTTTCACCATATTGCCTAGCCTGGTCTCAAACTCCTGGACTCAAGCGATCCTCCCGCCTCTGCCTCTCAAAGTGTAGGGATTACAGACGTGAGCCACCACACCTGGCCCCAATCTTTCTTTAGTGAACTTTCTTTACTGTGTAGCTTAGGACTTCATTTACACTTGCCCATATTATTTCTGTTTCATAAATGTATGTTCTTCTCAATTAGATTGTGATTTTACATCCCGTAAGTGCACATAGACATCATAGGCAACTTTTTCCTGATTGTTACTTGAGTACATATTGTAACTACTTTTACATACCCTTGAATAGTTCATCGTGTATCTAACAGTAATTGAAAAATACCGCTATTAGTTAACCTAAGTATTCCAGGCTGGGTCAGAGAAAATGGTAGTAGATTTAATTCTATTTCTTTATCTCCTTTGTCTAGGCTCCAAACACTATATCCCAGTCTTAACAGGGAGATTAGGCCGGGCGCGGTGGCTCAAGCCTGTAATCCCAGCACTTTGGGAGGCCGAGACGGGCGGATCACGAGGTCAGGAGATCGAGACCATCCTGGCTAACACGGTGAAACCCCGTCTCTACTAAAAAATACAAAAAACTAGCCGGGCGAAGTGGCGGGCGCCTGGAGTCCCAGCTACTTGGGAGGCTGAGGCAGGAGAATGGCGTGAACCCGGGAGGCGGAGCTTGCAGTGAGCTGAGATCCGGCCACTGCACTCCAGCCTGGGCGACAGAGCATGACTCCGTCTCAAAAAAAAACAAAAACAAAAACAAAAACAAAAAAAAACAGGGAGATTATATATTATTAAACATATCTTTACAGATTAAAACATAGAGACTTAGAAAGTGAAGGAAATAGTTTTAATGTTTTTTAAAATTTTTGAGCCCTATCTCATTTTAAAAGAAATTAAAAATTTTATTTATTACACTTTGCTTTATGTGAGAGTGAATCCTAGAAAAGTTTGTGTAGGTAATTTTTAGTTAATTGTATCATTATTTCAATGCTGGCTAAATGATGATGAATAAAATAAAAATATGCATGCATGTATTCCTATATAAAACCTCAAACACGTACACACAATCTATCATCAAGATTAGATGGACTGTCTCTTGTTCTTCTGCAGACTAACCTAAAGTTTAGGTTTTGTTTCTACTTTTTCTCCAAGGCTTTTGTTGCTATTTCTACAAAGTTGATATTACCCATAAAATACTTTGGGGAGATGGACACATTGTGTGATTTATCCAGGGATCTGTACCCCTTTAGGAATGTCCCTTTATGGTTTACATCTTTGCCTTATATACTTTTCTCCTCCTTTTCCTCCTGGTGAATTCCAACTTACATTTTAGAAACCTGACTTCATCATCACCTCCTTGGTGATACGTTTCTTGACAGAATTAAGCAGTTCTTGTTAGTGCATCTGTGCCTTGTACATACTCCTTTTGCTGTATTTATCATACTGCAGGGCATTTCTATGTTTACAGGTGTTTCCCCTACCAGTGTGTTAACTTCTTGGGGGTAGAGCCATGTGCTCAGTATTTGATTACTTAACTGACTGGGTAGTGATAAAGGAGTAACATGAATGGCTGTCCAGGGGCATCAGCCTGGTGGAAAATGTTGAGAGTGGATGGTGCACAACATTATTGTGGTTCTCTGGGAAAAGGAATATCTTAAATCTTCTTTCTACTCTGTGAAGGTTCTAATGGGAGAAAGCACTGATATTTGTAGGATCTGGAATTCTTCTTACAAGTTTTACTTTTATTTATTTATTTTTTTTGAGACGGAGTCTTACTCTGTCGCCCAGGCTGGAGTGCAGTGGCACAATTTCGGCTCACTGCAACCTCCGCCTCCTGGGTTCAAGCAATTATCTGCCTCAGCCTCCTGAGTAGCTGGGATTATAGGTGCACGCCACCATGCCCAGCTGATTTTTTGAACTTTTAGTAGAGATGGGGTTTCACCATCTTGGCCAGTCTGGTCTCGAACTCCTGACCTCAGGATCCGCCCACTTCAGGCTCCCAAAGTGTTGGGATTACAGGCGTGAGCCACCGCACCAGGTCACGAGTTGTACTTTTTACATAAATAACAATTAAGATAATTTAAATGAGAAAATATACCCACAGTGTCACTATCAAATCATTAGTTATTTTCATTTTTCCTTATTCCTGGAGGTATTTATTCTTAAAATGTTGGATTGCTTCTATAAAGTGTTTTACTGTTTCCTGTGTTTTAATTTTACACAATAACCCCTCCTGATTTTAGGTTTTAAATGCCTTGTAGAGAGATCACTGTCATAATGCATTTTTATATCGACTTTACCACTTAAGCTCAAAGCAAGTATTCAGATGCTTGACTGACATTATTCAAGCCACCAAAGTATTTTTAGAGCCTATAATAGTTCAGATACTATATAGGTTCTCAGTATACAAAACTGAGTAAGGTGTAATCCCTACCTTTACAAAAGTTGTAATTGAGGAGTCATAAGTAAAGTACCATGTATACATAGTATACAGAAACCATTCATAGAGACTATTGTGAGTTGCATAGGAAACATTTATATTACTACCCATATAAAGTTATTAAACTGAACCAACGTTAAAGAATGACATAATAATAATTATTATTATTTATTATTTATTATTATTATTATTATTATTTGAGATGGAGTCTCATTCTGTCATCCAGGCTGGAGTGCAGTGGTGCCATCTGGGCTCACTGCAGCCTCCGCCTCCTCAGTTCAAGCTATTCTCCTGCCTCAGCCTCCCAAGTAACTGGGATTACAGGTGTGTGCCACCATGCCTGGCTAATTTTTTTGTATTTTTAGTAGAGATGGAGTTTCACCATGTTTGCCAGGCTGGAGGAATGACATAATTATAATCATTATCCTGATTTGGCATTTGTTCATTTAACATACACTTTTGAGTGCCTACTGGGTGCTAAGTAGTAGCCCCCAATTAGTCTCCAGAACTTGTCATTTTCATTATAGCAATTCTAACTCGCTGATAATAGTTTGCTTATTTGTTTTTTGTAGGTTTGTTTGTTGTCTATTTTTCCCCACTAGAATGTAAGCTCCATGTGAAAAGCACCTAGTAAGCACTTTTGAATGCCAGGCACTCTTCTGGGAATACAGTATTGAACAAAACCAATATGGGCTCTTTTCACATGGAGCTTATATTCTAGTGGGGAAAAACAGACCACAAACAAACACACAACAACCAAATAAATGAGCGAACTATTATCAGCAAGTAAGAATTGCTATAATGAAAATGACATGTTCTACAGACTGACCGGGGTCTACTCTTTAGGTGGCAATCGTTTAAGATCCCTCTGAGGAAGCGACTGATACCTGAATGACAAGAGGGAGCCAGCCTTGCAAAGGTCTGAAAAGATCTTCAGGTGTAGAAAATAGCAAATGCAAAGGCCCTGGGGCTGGTACACAGTTGGTGTGTTTAAGGAACAGCAGGTGGGTGTGTGTGGCTGGAACTGGACTGAACTAACAAGAAAGTGACAGGACATAGGGTTGGAAAAGTAGGCAGAGGCCAGGTAATGTAAGACCTTCTAGGTTCGGGTAAAGAATTTTAATTTTATTCTAAATACAGTGGCAAATTTTGGAGAATTTTGAGCAGGGCAGTGATATCCAATTTGCATTTTAAAAAGCTCTTTTGTAGGAAATTCATAGTTAGGAGGTGATTATGGTAGTCCAGGGTGGAAATGATTGTGACTTGTCTAAGTGATGGTAGTAGCTGGTAGCAGTAGAGATAGGAATAAATGAAAGGATTTGTGATGTATTTTGGAGGTAGAGTTGACAAGATTGGGATTAAATGTGGGTGGTTAAGGAAATAGTGGATTCAATGTCTTGTAGGATTTTTGACTTAAGCATCTATCTATGTAGAGGGCAATGCAATTTACCAAAATAGGAAGGAGTGAGTTTGAAGATGGGATTGGAAATTCATGTTCTTTTTTGAGAATGTTAAATTTCAGTTGCCTGTTAGACTTTTAAGTAGAGATGGCAAGAGGATATGTAGTTCTGGGCTTCATGAAAAAGTATTTGTATAGAAATACAAATGTAGTGGCCGAGAGCGGTGGCTCATGCCTGTAATCTCAGCACTTTGGGAGGCCGAGGCAGGCTGATCACCTGAGGTCAGGAGTTTGAGACCAGCTTGACAAAATTGGAGAAACTCCGTCTCTACCAAAAATACAAAATTAATTGGGGGTGATGGCACATGCCTATAATCCCAACTACTTGGGAGACTGAGGCAGGAAAATTGCTTGAACCTGGGAGGCGGAGGTTGCAGTGAGCCAAGATCACACCATTACACTCCAGTCTGGGCAACAAGAGTGAAACTCCATCTCAAAAAAAAAAAAAAATTAGAAGAAAATAAATACAAATGTGGGAGTCATCAGCTCTTAGATGTATTTAAAGCCATAAGAGCAGATGAAATTATACCTATGGAATGAGGGTAGATGGAGAAAAGAAGGAGGTCCCTGTACTGATGCTGGGGGAATACTAACAATTTGAGGCTGATCAGAGGAGGAATATCCAGAAACAACTTTAAGAGAGTAGCCAGAGATAGAGTAAAAACCAGAACTGTGAGATGTAACAGAAACCAAAAGAAGAAAGTGTTTGAAGAAAGGAATGATGAATGTGTCAAACATTACTGAGAGATGGAGGAAGATAGGGAAAGGAGATGATTGTTGAACTTGGTGACAAGTTGCGATGTGTTGAGAAACAGTAGGTGGGAAAGTGGAGACAGAGACCATGGACACCTGATTCAGGATTTTTTGCTATAAATGGAAGGAGAAAAATGGGACAATGGGTGGAGGTGATATGAAATTAATGTTTTATTTTAATGAATGATATTAAGGCAGGTTTATTTGCTGATGGGAATGAGTCAACAGACAGATAAAAACTTACAATGTAGCAGAAGGAAGAGAGAATTGAGTGGAGTCCTTGAAAAGGCAAGAAAAGATGGTATCTGGAAAACAACTGCAAGTGCTGGTTTTTGACAGGAACAGGGACAGTTCTTTCAATGTAACAGAAGAAAGGTAGGCAGTGTGAGTACAGGCATGGAAAGATTAGCATATTTGGTAGTAAGAAGAAGGGAAAATGTCTGTCTGATTTTTTCCTCCTTCCATGACATAGTTGAGTTTATCAAAACAAAATAATATGCCTACCATTATGTACAAAGGAAGTACGCTAGATAGTCTCTAGATAGTCTTATCTAAGGTACTGTTTCAGCATCTATTTCTCTCTAACAAACTACAGTTGATCCTTGAGCAATATGGGGTTAGGGACACGGACATCCTCTCTGCCTGTGCAGTTGGAAATCCACATATAACTTTTGATTTCCCCAAAAATTAATAAGTTAATAGCCTATTGTTGACTGGGAAGACTCGCCGATAACATAAACAGTCAATTAACACATATGTATATTATACACTGTATTCTTACAATAAAGTAAGCTAGAGAAAAGGAATGTCATTAAGAAACTAAAAGGAAGAAAAAATATATTTACTATTCACCGAATGGAAGTGGTCTTCCATTGTCATGGTCTTCACATTGGGTAGGTTGAGGAGGAGGAGGAGGAGGTAGAGGAAGGGTGGGTCTTGCTATCTCAGGGTTGGCAGAGGTGGCAGAGGTGGCGGAGGTGGAGGAGGTGGAGGAGGTGGAAGGGGAGGCAGGAGAGGCAAGCGCATTCAGTGAGAGTTTCACTGGAAAAAATCTGTGTATATGTGGCCCCATGCAGTTCAAACCTGTGTTGTTCAAGGGTCAGCCAAACTTCCGAACTTAGTGGCTTAAAACAGCAATTTATTATTTCTCACTTTTTGGTAGATTGACTTCTGCTTCACAAGGGTTGGCCAGGGTCCTGAGAATGGTGAAATGTCCAGAATGGCCTCACTCTCATGGCTGGCAGTTTGTGTTGGCTGCCAGCTGGAAGCTCTGCTGGGGCTGCCAGCCAGAGGCCTTGGTTTTCCTCCATGTGAGCCTTTTCACACAGATGGTTGGGTTTCCTCACCCCATGGCAGTCTCAGGGGTGAAGGACTTCCTACATGTTGGTCAGCTGGATTGTTTGGGAGGGATTCAGTATTAGGTTAGTTTCAGCTTTGGGGCCATATTTTATAATTTATCTCTTCATACAATCTATAACTGAGAAACCATATCCATATTTTGACTTGCTAATTAAGACTGTCCGATAAGACTTCTTAACAACAACAGCTGTGATTTTTCTCAGACCTAGAAAATAAGTAAAGCTTCATTTCCCCTTTGGTGACTTGAATTTCTTTTCCCAGGTAGAAAACTGCCACCTGTCACCAGGACTCCTCTTATTTTTCTGTGCACATGGCAGATTTATCCTGGGTGCAAATTTTAAAAGTCCCATTTCCCTCGCTACACACGCACTAGTTACAGCATTTTTCTGAGGCACTGTCAAGTACCAGTGAAAAGGGAGCACTGACTCCGTGATCACACACAGGAAAATGAAGAGCCCTTGCTTCTGACCCCATGGATGTAAACACAGTCAATGTGAAACTATACTTAAAGCTTTGTGTTCCCAAGATAATGAGAAAAAGGAAATCTGAAAAAGTGGCATGTTCATGAGTGAGAAATGGTGGAGTCCAAAATATGGAAGAGAGCTAACTGACAAATCCCAAAATCATGCGGCTTCTGGGAAAAGCCACTTGGCCCATACAGATATCCCTATAGCTTTTCATTGCAAAAAAGTTGGAATGTAAACATGATAATTCATTATAAAGTGAATTCTGTTTTCCCCTGAAGTTACATCACAAAACATGCAAACAAAAAATACCTGAAATTGAACATGAAGTTCCATTAGAAAAATGTATTTTTGGTGAGGAAGTGATAGGGAGGGGAACTAGTCCATGCAATATTTTAGACTTGTATCACCCTTGCACCCTTATGTCTACTAGAAATTGAAATTACGGTTAAGCTGAAATACCTTATCTTTGCCATGTTTCCTGTATCTCACAGCATTTTCCCTACTTTTGCCAGCACGTCCCCTTTCCAGACCATGGAAATTTCTTTTATATCTGAGGTTCTTTCACGACTGAAGGGTTCTTTCATATCTGAGGGCTGTCCAATAAACTTTCTACAATGATAGAACTGTTCTGTATTTTCACTGTTCAATACAGTAGCCATTAGTTACATATGATGACTGAATGCTTGAAAAGTGGCTAGTGCAAATGAGAAACATTTAAAACTTTATAGTTAGCTTTAGTTACTTACAACTAAAATATAAATAGACACATGTGGTTAGTGACTACCACATTGGACAGCGAAGCCTGGTGTCTCACTTGTAGCTCATGGAATTCTGCTCCTCCTTTTCTCTAGATGATGAAAAACCTGAGCTGATGGACAATGCCCATAAGCGTATTGTGATATTGCAACTCAGGTTTTTCATTAATGTAATTACTACAAATAAATACTATATGATAGTGCTTAGTGTATATTATATGATAGTAAATACCATATAGTATTTATTTGGAGTAATTTGATTAATGTTGTATCCCTCACTGGATCACAGGCTTCTTAGGAGTAAGGGCTTTGTCTGTTTTTTCTCACTTTTATATTATGCCCAGCACCTAGTACAGTATCTGGAACATAGTAGGTGCTCAATAAAGATATGAGTAAATGAATGAATTAAAGAATATCCAAACACCTTTGATATAAATGAGAAATGAGGACTCCACTATCTACTGTGTGTATGTGTGTGTGTGTGTGTGTGTGTGTGTGTGAGAGAGAGAGAGAGAGAGAGAGAGAGAATGGGAGAGAGATTGATTCTAGAGAATAATCTAAACATATGGAGAGGAGACAAAGACCAGGTTATTAAAGAGAAATAGAATTGATTGCATAATACTTCAGAATCAGAAAGTTAGCTTTATTAATAATAAGACTCTTCTTAAGCATTTACTATATGCCAGACAGTACCCTAAGTACTTTACATGAAGTATCTCATGTAATCCGCGTAAGCTAACACTGTAGAATACGTACTGTTATTATCCCCATTTTACAGATGATATGGAGGATGACAGGAGTAATTTACTGGAGGTCACACAGCAAGTAAGTAGTAGAACATGCATTTAAACCCAGGTAGTCTGGATTCAGAGCCTACCTTCTTAACCACAATGCTGTATTGCCTTCTGTTTGATTATGTCCATATGGTGACAGAAGCTTAGTGACCTCAAATGTCTGCATCAGGTCTTTTGTCTAAATTTAAGCTTCAGTAAACCAGTATCTCCTGGAGGTTTAGGCCTCTTTCCAGCAGTGCACATGGAGGGGAGGTGGGAATAGTAGCATAAGGATAATAGGATATGAAAATCTGTAAAGGATTCTTTTTTCTCAAAGACTCAAACAAATATTTTTATATCTAGGATTTTTTGCCTTCTAATAATAAGGGGAAAATAAAAGTCTTCTCTTGAATAAAATGAAATGCAAAATAATATCTCCCCCTTCTCCAAATCTCTGGTCTGGTAAAAGAGATGAATGAAAGCTAAGAGTTACTGTTATCTTTGTGTGAATGAGAGTTTTACTTCGCTTTCCCTCTCCCTTCCCTCCTCTCTATCATAAATTTAGTGCTCCATAAATAGTCCAAGGTTGGCATTCCTATTTAGGTGCTTCTTTGTTTCATGTAAGAATAGCTTATCTTCCCAAGCTAGTTATACTGTTTGCCCCCCAACTCCCACCCATCAGATTCACTCTTTGCCCTCCCTTGTCCTGCCTGGAACCCTGTACATTGACTTCTGTGGGTTCCCTCATCCTTTGGCTTCTGACTGTGGTTCATTCAGCAGAAACTTGGCATGGGGGTAGGAGGAAAAGCAGAAAGGAGAGACTGGATTGTTTCTTCCCCCTTCTTTCTCCCTACTTTACTGCCACATTCTTGCAGGAGCTGCCTGATGGCCCCTTCGATGTGACTCCAGTACTTACTGGGATCTTCTTCTTTACCTCACCCCTGTATGTCGAGGGAAGGGAATGTTTTACCGCTCATGCAGGCCCCTGGGTATCTCTACTGAGTCTTGTTTCCCTTAGCTTGGCCCACATCTTTGTAGATAGTCCCTTTAATAAGTTATTTTCAGCAAACTGTTTTGAATAGAATAGTATTTCCTGCTTGGGACCCAGCCTGATATATTTTGCCTCTAGTGGTTTTCAATTTTCTTAACGGCTGGAAGAGGCCTCAGGTAGATTGTTCCATAAACTGGATTATGAGATTGTGTTGCTTTGTTTCCAACATTGCTCAGGGGAGAGATACTCTGAATGTAGCAAGCATGTGTACCCTGTTACATGTATCAGAAATAGCTCATCAGGCTTTTTTTTTTTTTTTTAACCCTTGAATGAAATGAACTCAAGATTATTTATTCCCTTTGCCCAGAGACTGATCATCAAGCAACCTTGTGATTACTAAATTGGTTTCCTAGGTATCCTGATGCAGAGAAAGGGGTATCTTGGAGGGTGGACACCAACAGTTCAGATCCTTGAAAAGTTTAATCCTCTCTTATATTGATCAAATGGATTGTTTTTAAAGAAAAGAAAAGAAGAATACAGTGTCCCTTCTTCCCCTTCCACATGCATACCACCTTTTTCCTTTCCAGCTTGCATTCCTCTTTTCTCTCTCTCTCTCTCTCTGATTTTTTTCTTTTTGGTTTTTGCTTGCTTTTGCTTATGGCTTCAGCCCTGTGTTAAAATGAAGATTCCATTCCTCAGCTCTATAAACTAATCTGTATCCATTCTTCTATACTGTGTCCATAGTCTGTCTGCCTTCCTGTTTTGATAAAAGAATAATTTTTCTTGTCAAAGACCAGCTCCTCTCTTTGTGCTCTTACACTCATCTCTCTTGTTCTCTCAAGGATTTCCATTCCTCACTTACTATCCACTTTCTCCCACAACAGTTTCTTCCTTCTTCTTGGAACATTCCCATTGCCATTTGAGCATGCTCTGACATCTCCTATTTTAATAAAAACCCTTCCTTGACTCCATATCCCCCTCCAACTAGTGCTCATTTCTCTGTTCCTCTGCACAGCAAAACTTTTTGAAACAGTTGTTTATACTGGCTGGCACCACTTCCTTACCTTTCATTGACTCCATTCTGGCTTCCTTCCAGGAAGCCATCACTCCACTGAAGCAGCTTTAGTCAAGGTCATTAGTGACCTCCATGTTGCTGAATTCTATTGCCACTTCTAATCTTACTCAGCCTCTTATAAACATTGGACACAGCTGACCAGTCCCTTTTTAAAATACTTCTCTTGGCTTCTGTGGCACCATTCTTACAGTTTTCTTTCCTGACTCCTCCTCCTCTATTCAACATCTAAACGTTGGTTTGCTGAGCACTTGACATGTGACTAGTGAGAAATGAGATATGCCGTAAAACATAACATTCACTCTGGATTTCAAAGACTTAGTATTTAAAAAATGAATGTAAAATATCTCATGAATAATTTTTTACATGGGTACATGTTGAAATAATAACATTTTAGATATATTGTTATTAAAATTATTCTATTTCTTTTTACTTTTTAATATGGCTACTAGAAAATGTAAAATTACACATGTAGCTCATATGTGTGGCTCACACATTTCTACTGGACAGTGCTGTTCTAGAACCTCTTCCCTATTACCCTTCTCATTTCATCTTATCTAGTTCTATAGCTTTAAATACCAACTATATGTTGACTCCCAAATGTAGACCTTTAATTCTAACCTCATATTTTAAGCCAAGACTTACCTACCCACTTGTGCTTGAATTTCCATTTGCATGTCTAACAGGCATCTTGGTATTAATACGTCAAAAATGGAATTTTCTATTTCTTTCAACTACTGAATTTCTCATCTCAACCAATGGTGCTGTCCTCTGTCCAAGCCAAAACTTTAGTCATCTGTGATTACTCTATTTTCCTTGCCTACTTCATCCACTCTAGCAAGTCTTGTTGGTTCCATCTTCAAATTATATCTAATTCCATCAATTTTTCTTTATCTCCATGGCTACTACACAAGTTGAAACCACTGTCATCTCTCCTAGACTACTGCAAAAAAAACAAACAAACAAACAAAAAAAGCAAAAAAAGACCAGGACAGGACACTGCCAGCTTCCTAACTGGTCTTGTTGATTCCACTCTTCTACCATGACAGTCTCTGCCCCATACCTCAGAGTGATCTCTTTTAATTTTAAATCGCATGGTGTCTACTTCAACTCTCCAGTGACTTCCCATTGTACTTAGAAAATAATCCATACTTACTTTGGATACAAACAAACAAACAAACTTACTTTAGTTTGCAAGGCCCAGCAAGAGTCTCGTCACTACTTGTCTCCCTGACCTCATCCCATACCACTCTTCTTCCTTGTTATAACAATCTCTAACCCCACTGGCCTTCCTTCCTTACTTTGATCATGTCAAGCTCATTATTTCCTCAGGCCTTTTGTGTGGGATTCTTCCCTCTGCTTCAAATGCTCTGCTCCCAGTGTTTTGTGTGGCTGACTCCTCTTCATTCTTCACGTCTCAGCTCAAATTCCGTCTTCTTAGAGAAACCATGCCTGTAAGCACTGTCCTGTCCTGGTCATTTTTTTTTTTCTTGGAATCTCTCTTTGTCGCCCAGGCTGGAGTGCAGAGGCGCTATCTTGGCTCACTGCAACCTCCGCCTCCTGGATTCAAGCAATTCTGCTGCCTCAGCCTCCCAAGTAGCTGGGACGGCAGACGCCGACCACCATACCCAGATTTTTTTTTTTGGTAGAGATGGGATGTCACCATGTTGGCCAGGCTTTTCTCAAACTCTTGACCTTAGGTGATCTGCCCACATCAGCCTCCCAGAGTGCTGGGATTACAGGCGTGAGTCACTGTACCTATCCTGTCCTGGTCATTTTCAATCCAATCATACTCACACACCTCTCTCTTTATTTCCCCCTCTTTTCTTTCTATCACTGAATTTATTTTTGTTTATTTCTTCCTTTTAGTGTCTGTCTCCCTTTACGAGTGTAAACTGTTCAAGGGCAGAGGCCTTATGTGTCTTATTTGCCTCTACGTTCTTAGCATCTGATAGAAAGCTTGAAACAGAGTAGGCGCTAAAGACACTTTTGAATGATAAGTTCTAAAATAAGTATTAATCAAATGGATGTTCTAAAAGAAATAATGAAATAAAAATACTATTGGAATGAATAAGTTCATTTTGAAATGAATAATATAGGATGCCTTAGAAATGAAGGCATAACATAAGGAGTTATGCATTACACTTTAACAGATGTTAATCCTTTATTGTGACTGAGTTTGTCATATCAGCAAATATTGAGGGCCTAGCATTTGCAAAACACACTGTCTCTGCCCTTAGAATTGTGAGAGCCGAGAGAGCAGTGGGACACTGAGCCTCTGAAATACAAAGGGGAAGGATGACATTAAAGGAGAAGTGGGGTGTGTGTGTGTGTGTGTGTGTGTGTGTGTGTGTGTGTGTGTGTGTATAAGAATCAAGAACGGGTGCCCGCTCAACAGATAACAGCTCACCTGACTCCAATTTTGCCTAGATTTTAGCTCTAGCAGGAACCATGGCTATTATTTCTTTAGCATCTGGGGCAGTGCTATGCATAGCAGATTTTTCAATAAATGTTTCTGGAAGAATGAATAAATAAATTTAGGAATTGTAACAAAAACTCACGGAAAGTAAAGTCTTAAAATTACTGACTTCGGATGATATTGAAGTGCCTAGAAACCACATGAAAAAGAATGCACATGAACTAAAAACTATAAAGTAGAAACAGATGAATTGGACACTTGAAGGTACCCTAGCATGAGGATTTGGGACTAAGAGAATAATTCCTTTTTCTTGTCCTGCTTCACGCCCCCAGAGTTGAATCAACCTCAGAGTTCCTGTTGACCTCAGGAGAGGATTCCAAAAACACAAATCAGGAAAACAGAGTGGGGGAAATCTTTGAAAGTTAAACAGCAAAAACATCCATCTTGAGGACATCTCATTTTTTCCCAATCCAAGTTAGATCTGCTATGACATGTAAAAGAAAATGAATGATGATGTTGATCATGAATGTATTATCTGGTTGTGATAATAATGGACAGATGTATCTGTGTCCAGACCGTACTTCTGCTATGGTCTATTTTAGGGAGCTTCTGGATTTTAATCTAAAAGTCATATCTGGAAAAGAGATAATAATTTGTGTTCACATAGCACTCTTCATCCAAAGGTCTCAAAGCACTTTGCAAAGGAATAATTATTATTATCCCAGATGGAACAATTCAGACAGAGGGGCTGCTGCCCTTTTCAGCAAATTGGGGAGTGGAAGCCCCTTGACTCCAAACATAGCCATAGGCTATAAATTATTGAATCCTGGCCTCTCTTGATTGGGAACTGGAACTACCAATGAGAGGCTTTTTTTTTTTTTTTTTAAATAAAGCAGAAAATCAGGCTCCAATCTTAAGAATTTCAGCATGTGTTCAAAACATATGAAAGTGAATGCTTTTAAAACTGATGAATTTTGGGCAAAGTATGGCTACTTAAAATAAGAAAAGTGGTTATTACAGTCAAACTAATAATGGTTAACATGTGCTGAACACTATTCTAAGTGGGTTATACATATTATTTTATTTAAGACTCATAACAATTTTAATGATGTAGGAATATATATCATTTTACTCACTTTACAGTTGAGGAAACTGAGACAGAGAACGTAAGTAGCTAGGCCAAAATGTCAGTCAAGCAAACTGGCAGAGCTGGAATTCAGACGCAGGCAGTTTGACTCCAGAGACTTCACACTTAGCAAGTTTCTCTGTGTCCAGCTACTGTGTGAAACATTTCACATGAATTAACTCACTTAATCCTTACACAACTCCTAAGAAGTAGATATTTTACTGGGGGCCCCTCCCAAAAAAGGAAATCAGAGAAATTAGAGACCTCTTAGATGATAATGAAAGTGACACCAAGAGACCGCCTCTTACCCAGGGAGTTCTGACGGTGCTATGCATGAGGACGTGCTTTGGCAATGGACAAGCTTGGATTAGAGTCCCAACTGTGTCTGTCATTTGGAAAGTTATTAAACCACTATAAATTTTCCAGTTGTGAAATGCAAAGTAGTTAAGGCTCAGAAATGAAAAGACTTAAAAAGGTGAAGTGGCCGGGCATGGTGGCTCAGCCTGTAATCCCAGCACGTTGGGAGGCTGAGGCGGGAGGATCACGAGGTCAGGAGTTCAAAACCAGCCCAACCAAAATGGTGAAACCCTGTCTCTACTAAAAATACAAAAATTATCTGGGTGTGATGGCGCGTGCCTGTAATTCCAGCTACTCAGGAGGCTGAGGCAGGAGAATCGCTTGTACCCGGGAGGCAGAGGTTGCAGTGAGCCGAGATCACGCCACTGCACTCCAGCCTGGGTGACAGAGCGAGACTCCATCTCAAAAAACAAACAAACCAAAAAGGTGAAGTGACTTGTCCAAGCTCACGTTCCAGTAGAGGTGGAGTCAGGATTTTGAAAAGTAGACAAAAGAGCACTGGGCCAGGGGTCAGGGAATGAGGGCTATTCCTGCTGCCAACAAGGCTGTGTGACCTTGAGCAAATCAAATAATCTCCATAGTCTCTGTGCCTTCCTCTGTAAAAGAAGGACATCAGGCTACATTGATACTAAAGTCTTCCCCAGTGCTAACATTCTGACTCTCAATATCTGTTTTCTGTTTAGTCCCTTGTTTGAAAATCCTTGGAGGAAAAGAAATTAACCACACAGAACCTGAAAGTGACTCTGGAAGCCAAATTTAGAAAACAGATTTCAAAAGGAGAAAAAATAAGTTTACAAAATTTCTTTATTTAGAAAGCGAGACTGCCCTGCAAAGTGTTCGGCTTGATTTGTGAGACTCAGTGACCAGATAAAGGCCATACAGATCTCCTTGATTAGCCAGTTCTCCTAGCTGCAGTAAGCCATGAACCTGGTTCAGTGGCCCTTTCTGGCCTGCTATCCTGGCTAAAGCTGGAAGAAGCCCATCCTGTGTGGGAGGGATCCGAGAAAAGAAGCCAAGCTTTTCATGTGGGTGTTCTATCTTGAATTCAGAATGTCTATACCATTCTGTCTACTTCTGTTTTTGTTCTTAGTGATTATTATATAGTGACACAGCCCACTGCTACCATGAACCAGTTTTTTTCACAACCTTGTGCTAAGCCATGGTATAGTGAACAGGTCTGGCTTCCATTTCTTTATGTGGTCCTATTCAAAAGTGTGAGATTGAGTTTGTTATAAATCTTGGCAAAAAAAGATATCCATAGCTTTGTGATCTTGGGAAAGTCACTTAAATTCTCCGTGTGTCGATTTTCCTCATGTTTTTGTAAAATAATGCTTATCCCATGTGCTCTTCAGTGTTATGAATTTCGAATAGTGTATATGTGGAAGTAGTTTGAGGAAATTAAAGACCTCTTAGACGACAATGAAAGCGATGCTGGCCAGGCAAGGTGGCCCACGCCTGTAATTCCAGCACTTTGGGAGGACGAGGCGGGTGGATCACTTGAGGTCGGGAGTTCGAGACCAGCCTGGCCAATATGGTAGAACCCCGTTTCTTCTAAAAATACAAAATTAGCTGGGAGTGGTGGCGGGACCCTGTAGTCCCAGCTACTTGGGAGGCTGAGGCAGAATTGCTTGAACCTGGGAAGCAGAGGCTGCAGTGAGCCAAGATTGCACCATTGCACTCCAGCATGGGCAACAAGACTAAAACTCTGTCTCAATAAATAAATAAATAAATAAATAAATAAATAAGAGAGAGAGAGAGAGGAAAATAATATATTTATTCTTCATGACATATGCTATTGAAAAATTGTATTGCTTTTTTTTTTTTTTTTTTTTTTTTTTGAGATAGGGCTCTGTTGCCCAGGCTGGAGTGCAGTGTTATGAGCCTTACTGCAACCTCTGCCTCCTGGGTTCTAGCATTTCCCTGCCTCAGCCTCCCAAGCAGCTGGGATTACAGGTGAGCGCCACCACGCCCAGCTTTTTTTTTTTTTTTTTTTTTGGTAGTAAAGATGGGGTTTCACCATGTTGGCCAGGCTAGTCTTGAACTCCTGACCTCAAGTGATCTACCCCACTTAGCCTACCACAGTAGGCTAATACCACTTAGAAATTCGCAGCTTTTAGATTGGGAACCACCAGTGTAAGTAAAATATTAATAATTCTCAACTTTAAGTTTGGCCCTTACTGTGCACCAGACATTGTTCTAAGCACTTTACATATTATCTCACATAATCCACATCCTCCTCATCCTTCTAGTCTCAGCTTAAATGTTATCTCCTCAGACAAGCCTTCTGTTATCCAAGTAGACCTATCCTCTCCCCTTTCCATTATTCTCTATCATTTCATCCTGTTTATTTCCTTCAGGATACTCAGCAATACAAGTAATTAGTTACCCATTTGTGTACTTGTTTACTGTTGTCTTCCCAGTCAGAGTATGAGCTTTGAGAGCACAGACATGTACTGTTGAACAGTTTGGTTTACCACAGTGTACCCAGTAACATATAGTGCCTCAGTGACTGGCACAGAGGAGCCATTTGATTGAATATTTATTGAAAGCACATAATAAGCAAAAAATGGCTTTATGAAGTAGACCCTATTATTTTCTCCTTCATACTGATAAGGAAACTAAGGCCTAGAGAGTAAAATAGACTCATCCCAAAGTTGGTAAGTCACAGAGTTGCTTTAAAACCCAGCTCTTCTGGTTTCCAGAAAACAAATTCTTCACTACGACCCTCGTCTCAGAAACAGAAGACTGAGTTCAGTCCTGGCTGTGTGAGATCTTGAGTAAGTCCCCTATCCCCTCTGGGACTTTTTCTTTCATTGAAAAATGAAAGAGCGGATGTCGCTATCTTCCTTATAGTGATGTTTTGTGATTTATGAGATCTGTGATCTATGAAAATGAAATGGGGGACACTGAAGGAGCCAACAAGGTTGGCTTGATGCCTTTAAAAGTGCCAATTTTCAGTTATTTTCTTCCTTCTCTCCTTCTTTCACTGGAGATTTGCTAATCCTTATTTTATGCCAGGCATTATGTTGGAGGTAATAGGAATCCAAAGGCGAATAGGATATATACATAGTCCCTTACATTAACATGCCTGGCCTGATGGGAGATGCAGACCCATTAAATGGCTGCTTGAAATACAGTATGGGCCATATCCCAACAGTAATACTATGCCATGAGTAAGGCTCATGGCAATACAGAGGAGGAAGGGATTAATTCCATCATCTATGTGTATGTTGGTGGAAGTAGAGGTGGATATGTAGGAAGGGAGATGCAGTATAATGCTGAGCTGGGCCTTGGGAAAAGAATAGTTATCCATGTGGACAAGGTGGAGGTGAGGCTTTCTGGACACAAGAGACATTGTGTGCAGAAGCACACCAAGAAACAGCATGAAGTGCTGAGGATTGCTAGGGTGGGGGGTTGGCTCTTAGGATATGAAGTTGGCTAGACAAAGAGAGCCCATGACGAGCCTTGCTGAGGAGTTTGGACTTGACTTCTGAGAGCGGTAGCATGGCCAAATTGTGCTTACATTTTATTTTTAGAAGGATCACTCTGGCATTGGTAGGACTGGAGATAGGTGATGAGGTGAAAGGAGTGGAGACCAGTTAATAGGCTTTGAAGTTGTCCAAGTGAGAGATGATGAGGACTTGGACTTCAGGTGTTTGCAGCAGAGTTGGAGTGGAAGTAGATAAATTGGAGATTATTTTAAAAGGGAGACCCAAAGGCCTTGGTGATTAATTGGATGAGGAAGAATAAAAGATGAGATGAAGGGACTCATTGTAATGGATTGATATAGTCTAAAAGAATAGAACAGTGGCATTAATAATTATAGGTGATTTGGAGTGAAGTGGAAGAAATAATGATGTTGGTTTTGGATGTATTGAGTTTAAGATGTCTCTTAGCTGGGAGGAAAGGTGTAGCTCTCTCTACTTCCTTTCCAGAATAGCAGTCCTAGCCTAAGTCAGTCATCCTTGGACCAGTTTCCTGTGGAGCCAAGTTCGGTATAAAATTCCCCAAGATCTCACTGGCATTCCTGAGCTCCACATCTTTCAAGGTTAAAAGCTGAGTGTTGAAAACTCCCTGGACCCTCACTGATAGGCAAATGGATTATGGAGCTGGGTGTGTGTGTGTGTGTGTGTGTGTGTGTGTGTGTGTGTGTGTGTGTTTTAAATCAGATGCTGGCTCCAGTGCAGCAAACTCTTCTGCCTCTTGCAAGCATCAGCCTTGGAAAAACAAAACAAAACAAAACAAACCTTTTTTATGGAGCAACCTCTGGCCCTGACAGGCTCTGGCTCTCTATTGGCTCCCAAGAAGCCCCCCCACCTCTCTTAGCAGATTTTTAAAAGATTAGGTTGTACAGTGCTCAGCCAGATCCTCACGTGGCTGCTGAAGAAAGGCCAGAGTGTTGGGGACTGGACCCTTTCTCAGCCACCACTTCGGTGTCCTCAACGCTGAGACAAGACACCTTGTAGCTCAACTCTTTCCATAATGACGGGGCTGGGATCCTCCCCCACCTCAAGTCGAATATCCAGCTCTCACCAGGCGGTGGCAGGACCGAGCACGTGGTATCATTTAGGGGCTGGGCTCCAGGGTCCTCCTAGGAAAGAGGACAGCCCAAGAGGCGAGAGGCTGGCCGGCCACCCTGGCCATGGCAACCTCTCTGGCTCCTACAGCTGCCGGCCAAAGGCAGGGGGCACGCCCTGCGTCCCATTCCCACGTTCATAGGATGGTGTCAGGAGCCCGTTATCTCTTCTCCGCCTTCTCCTCACGCACCACCCCTACTGTCATACCGATAAATTCCGAGAGCAAAGGGTGGCACGATTCCTCCCTCGCCCCTGCGGGCTGAAGGCGGGCACTAAAGCAGTGCAGTCCCAAGCTTCCCCTGCAGAAACCGCGCTCCCCACTCAGTCCGGGGGCAGAGGGGGCGCGAGAGAGCAAGTGGGCGGGCGTCCCATCCTCCGCATCCTCCTCCAGGTCCTGGCGCACAGGGTGGGAGCGCTGCGCTGCGCCGCGCTGCGCATCGCGGCCCGCTTGCCGCCTGCCCCCTGCCCTAGCTGGGCCACCTCCCCGGGCTGCCGGTGGAGGGCTAAGAGGCGCTAACGTTACGCTGTTTCCGGTTTTCCAGCGGGCTCTGTTTCCCCTCCCAAGGCGGCGGCGGCTGAGCGGCGGAGCCCCCCAAATGGCCTGGCCAGATGCGGCAGGTTTGCTGCTCAGCGCTGCCGCCGCCGCCACTGGAGAAGGGTCGGTGCAGCAGCTACAGCGACAGCAGCAGCAGCAGCAGCAGCGAGAGGAGCAGCAGCAGCAGCAGCGAGAGCGGCGGCAGCAGCAGGAGCAGCAGCAACAACAGCAGCATCTCTCGTCCCGCTGCGCCCCCAGAGCCGCGGCCGCAGCGACAGCCGCAGCCCCGCAGCTCCGCAGCCCGGAGAGCCGCCGCCCGTTCGCGAGCCGCAGCCGCCGGCGGCATGAGGCGCGACCCGGCCCCCGGCTTCTCCATGCTGCTCTTCGGTGTGTCGCTCGCCTGCTACTCGCCCAGCCTCAAGTCGGTGCAGGACCAGGCGTACAAGGCACCCGTGGTGGTGGAGGGCAAGGTACAGGGGCTGGCCCCAGCCGGCGGCTCCAGCTCCAACAGCACCCGAGAGCCGCCCGCCTCGGGTCGGGTAGCGCTGGTAAAGGTGCTGGACAAGTGGCCGCTCCGGAGCGGGGGGCTGCAGCGCGAGCAGGTGATCAGCGTGGGCTCCTGTGCGCCGCTCGAAAGGAACCAGCGCTACATCTTTTTCCTGGAGCCCACGGAACAGCCCTTAGTCTTTAAGACGGCCTTTGCCCCCCTCGACACCAACGGCAAAAATCTCAAGAAAGAGGTGGGCAAGATCCTGTGCACTGACTGCGGTGAGTCGCCCCCTCCCTTTGCTGGAGAAAGGGGGGAGGGGCGAGGTGGTGGAGAATGGGGGTGGGGCAGGGAGGTGCTGCAGGTGCCCGGGCCTGGCAAAGTCCGGGCGCTGGGGGGTGGGGCCGCCCCTGGGCAGGGCGCCTGGCACGGGTGGGTGAGGGGGTTGGGGTTGAAGAGAAGGAGGATCAGGCTCAAAGTGTGCCAGGGGCGGGGGGCGGAGGGAGGCGCTGGCCTGTGCCAGCGGGGATCTGCGGCTGATGTATGGCATGTGGGGCTGGAAAGCTGCCATCATAGCCCAGTAGCGGAAGGAAAAACGGAGAGGTCCTGGCGGCGCTGGCCTGAGGCTCAGTGTCAGGAGTGACCCTCGGAGGCCTTGCCCGCTCTGTTCCCGCGGGCCTGCCGTGCCCAGGCTGGCAGGGTCTGCAGAAGCAGCTGGGCAGACTCCCAGGCTGTGAAGGCCTCCGCTTACAAGTTCTCCTAGGGAATGATCGCCCCCGCCCCCTCCTTCCTCTCCTGGGCTGGTTGCTCTGCTCATCCACACCGCTGGCGCAGGCAGAGTTGGACTTTTTCTGCTACTGTTTTCCGTCCTCCATGTGGCTCCAGTTTTTTTCTCCATCGTGATTGTCTGTTTTTGCTAAGCAGGTAGCCCATCTTTTTCTTAAGACTAGCAAGCAGTCACCTCTTTTTTTTTTTTTTTTTTGTAATAGCTGTTTCTGGGGGATATTACAAGGTCTGTTGATTGCGATGATGATGAAAGAGAGTAACTTACTTCTGTTGAATGCTTTAAGTTCAGCTCTAACGTCTTACTCGCCAGATGTATTTGACTGCATCTTTCATCTTCATGATGTTGGATGCTGCACAGGAATGCAGGTGATTAGAAACAAAACACTGAAATCTGTAGATCTCTGCAGCTGGGAATGGAAGTCTCCCATGTCAAAAGTCAAAGAAATGTCAGTCTAAGAGCTTTTTCTTCTTGTCCCTGAATCCAGTACTTACTTCTTAGTAAGATATTTCAGATCAAATTGACCCACACTGGAGCATTTGGTGTAAGCCCGTCTCGTGCTTATTCACGTTGGGGTTTCTTTTTGTCCCAACTAAAGCTGAATTTGTTGGCATGTGGTATGACTTGCTGGACTGTGTAATCGCTGAATTATGATAGATGTCCTGTACTCTCATAGAAATTGGTATGTTTACCAGTTTACCAACTGATTCTAGGTAGTGTAGACAGGCTTTGTTTGAGTAGCAAAATATGTGTAACAGCTTATAGTAAGTTTTGCTGCCCTCATCTTTCTAGATCAATACCTATGACTTTTGGAAGCTTTCCTCCCCCACTCCCTTCAGGAGGCAAATTTTAGGAGTTTACTTATGGGAGTATATCTAGGCACTAACTGTGTTAAACTGTGATCACTTTAATGAGAAGAATCTTGGCAATGTCTTAATAAGAAGTGGAAAACTTTGGGGGATAACAGCCGTTTATCACCCTGACATTATCCTTAGGAATATCGTCGACTGCTTTTTAATATTAGTTTTATGTTCTGAAATGTTTTATGATGACAAGCAGAGACCAGCTAAGAATTTCTAGTTTTTTATTCTATTGAGTATTTTATCTGAGATCCCTTGGGGAGCTGTGAAACAGTATTATACAGTGGAAAATAGATAGTAAAAATATTTATTGAACCTTGTTCAAGGACAGCTTCTGTTTGGTTGTTGGTGAGTTGCTCCTGCATTTGCACAGTGTATATCTCCACATAATCCCTAGTCTGGGCTGCTGAGGACTTGATGGTCTTTGTCAGACAACCCCATAGAGTAACTGGCTTCTCTGCTCCCTTGTCTCCCTCCTTCTACTTTCTCCTTCCCCCAACACAATATGCCTCATCAATTACACATTGTTTGTTCTAGTGAGCATTTAATAGCTTAACAGTTGAATGCGGAAATCATGAAAGATTTGAGGGTCAGAAACATGGTCTGTTTCGAGATTATGATCATCTCATATTATCAAAATAGCATGTGTAGTACAGTTCTTAAAAAGATACATTTAGAACTGCAATCACTGGTAAAGGAAGGGCCCTCACATATCACAAATTATCAAGGATCAGGAATGTGTATGGCAGTAAACATTTTAGAATGCAAAAAATTGCTTTGAATTGATATTCAAAGGAAAGTGTATAAATAGGTACTATTTTGGGGAGCCTTATATAAGGGGATTAGAAATTAAAGTACCTATTTGTGAGACTTGTGGAATTGGTGATAATATAACAGGAGAGCATAAACTGCATTTTCTTATTTTCTGCTGTGTGGTTAAAGAAAACATGTACTGGTAATGGTATATTAAATAAGGAAACAAAATCATCCTAACTAACCACAACACTGTCCTTGTGCTTAGCAGGAAATAACTAACAAATTCATTTTCTGTTTTCTATTCTAAAGAAAGCCCTCTGGGCCACAGGGTCATTGGGAACATTTTCTCCTTGGAGCAGATTTGCCCATTGCAAAATAGGGAAACTGGCACTTGGAAACTGTCGTCGTGGCCGTTATATTAAGCAACTGAGGTTGCATTGTTGCTTTGTTTAGCTAGTTTCGGGTCTGAGTGTGTGTAGGTTCTGAGAGGTGTGGTTCCCTGGGAGGTCATCTACAAAGCTTGTGGGGTTTTTTTTTGGGGGGGGGCACCATATGGAGGGATAATATTGTGTTTAAAAATTGGCCTCAGGAGCATCAATGCGGGAGGTCACACTGAACCTCTTCTTATCAGTCCTTGTAAATGGCTCGTTTCCAACCTGAAATGTTGACCTGAAGTCTGTAATATAAGGTGGGGAAAGGTAGACAGGGGTCTTGCTGGAATAGCAAGACCTGCCAGAGTGGTATTTTTACATATCTAATGGGTATCATTTATCCAGAAAGAGTACATCTGGTGATAGAGTTGAGTAAAATCTTTGCATTTCTTAGAAGATTGCATGTATGGAGGAAGGTGTTTTCTGTACCTTCTGTGGAAAGGCAAGGAAAAAGAGTTAGAAAGACCTTGCAGGGATCAGCAACTCTGTACAATCTTATAAAAGCATCCTGTTCTGCAAATAGTCCTGCATTTTAAAAGATGGTTGCATATATTTTGGTATAATTACACCCTATCTTGTTGTTTTCTTATATTCATGTTTTTAAGCAGTTTCCTTATTGAATAGATGCAGTAAATAGCATAAAAAATAAAGATCATTTCTTTCTTTGGGATTTCCTGATTAGCGGTTTTCCAGTGTATAGTGTACTTTGTTGTTAAACAAGGAAAGGTGTATTCCTGGAGAATTTTACATTCTTTAGGATAGTTTTAAATTAATGTGGCACCCAGATTCACATATTAGAGAAAGGTGGTTCACAAAATTCAGTATAGCAAAAGCGACTACATATTTTTAAAATGCTGTTTATTTAAAGAATCTTTTCTTCCCTAGCCAGCTGGAAACCCAGCTGTGCTGCAGCTTGAAGATGGGAAAGTGAAACTAGATTAGAAACTGACCAGTCCTAGTGATGAGGACTAGAGGCATGGTTGCAGATTTAAGGATTGAATTACCACCCTAAAGTCATTATTTCTTGTAGTGGCTGCTTTCCTTGGCAGACTGCAATTCTTGGGGGCAGGAACAATAGCTTATCTCTGAGGTCTTCTTTCTCTGAGCTCTCCTGCCCCCCAGTGTTTCGTACTTTGCCTGGTTTATAGAAGGACTCTCCATCAGTGTCATTTGAATGGGTAAAGTCAAGTGAAGTTAAAGAAAGCCTCCAGATTAATACTAAAACAATCTTAACTCTCTGACCTGTGACATCAAGTCCTGTGCTGAAAAGCTGAGTTTGATGATAGCCTTTACCTGTCGCTATGGGAACCTTTCTTCCAAAAGAATCATTATCAACTAGAGTACTTAACCACAATGTGCTTAATCATTGTGCTGATTAGTGTTAATGGGATTTGAGCGGTGGAGAATAAAGATCTTGCTGGAAAAGACCCTCTTATTTTTTTTCTTTTGGAAAGTAGATTACTACTTGCCCACCCCCAAATTTAAACAAAAATAAAACAACCATGGTTTGAATTAACAAACAGTTTGGGAGCTAGGGATGGTGGTGTATTAACAATCAGGTGACTAACTTCCTCTCAGCCCCTAATCAAAGCAAACGTGTTTCCCCTTTACCATCCTCTTTTATCTAGGGGATTTTAATTTTATTTTCTAATATCAATTAGTTTTTTCTTTACAAAATTATATTTATATTTTTGGAGCTGTAACACACTTATATGGCTCAAAATTCAGAAAATACATAAAAATATATGAAGAAAAGTTTCCTTCTTAACCCCCGTTCTCAGCTACCCAGGTTTAAGGCTCTGTGGTAAAATATTCAAGAATAATTTATTCTTGAAGTGTGTGTTTCTCTAAAAACACAATGTTTTTCAAAGTAGTCCTTTTTTTTTTTGATGGAGTCTTGCTCTGTCACCCAGGCTAGAGTGCAGTGGTACATTCTTGGCTCACTGCAACCTCTGCCTCCCTGGTTCAAGCGATTCTCCTGCCTCAGCCTCCTGAGTAGCTGGGATTACAGGCACCTGCCACTGCGCCTGGTTAATTTTTGTATTTTTAGTAGAGACAGGATTTCACCATCTTGGCCTGGTTGGCCTCCAACTCCTGACATCGTGATCTACTCACCTCGGCCTCCCAAAGTGCTGGGATTACAGGCGTGAGCCACCGCTCCCGGCCCAAAGTAGTCTTATATTTTCTTTCGACAGAGGAAGAATGTTAATTTTGCCATTAAGTCAATTTTGTGGTAAATTCTTCCCAGGTAGTACATATTTTCTTAACCTGGCCCAAGATCTTATCTACCTAGTTCTAATGATCTCTGAGTCCTCTATCTCAAGTGTCTAGTTAAAGGATCCTTTCTTGTCAATACCTTACCTCACAGATATAATTCAAGACTCAGGAATGAAAATACCAACTTATTTTTCAGATACTTTGCCATTAAGTTTTCCATGACAATACATTTTATAAGTCTTAATTGGGATGCTCAAAGGAGAGATCCAAAGTTTTATCACTGGGATTCAGGGCTGCATCTCAACCCATACAGCAATTCTTACTGTTTCACCCACTTGGTGATCTCACAGTAGCGTCCATGTGGGAGATCACATGATTTCACAGATAAAAAGAGAAAACTCGGCCGGGCGCGGTGGCTCAAGCCTGTAATCCCAGCACTTTGGGAGGCCGAGACGGGCGGATCACGAGGTCAGGAGTTCGAGACCATCCTGGCTAACACGGTGAAACCCCGTCTCTACTAAAAAATACAAAAAAAAAAACTAGCCGGGCGAGGTGGCGGGCGCCTGTAGTCCCGGCTACTCGGGAGGCTGAGGCAGGAGAATGGCATAAAAACCCGGGAGGCAGAGCTTGCAGTGAGCTGTGATCCGGCCACTGCACTCCAGCCTGGGCGACACAGCGAGACTCCGTCTCAAAAAAAAAAAAAAAAAAAAAAAAAAAGAGAAAACTCCACAGTGCATGATTGCTTTGATTTTCATTCAGAAGCCAGAGTCCCCAGTTGTCAATGAAGAGTTTGATTTGGACCATATTCATGCACAGCTGGTACAATTCCAGGGAATTTAGTTACCTGAATACTGTTCTGAAGTACATTTAAGGTAACTAATTTGAACATAGCATTAAAATTTCAGAGGAACAGGGAATTGCCATTTGGATACATAGGAAAAAAGTAAATATGCAAATATCAAAACAGCAGAAGTCTTAACCCTCTAAACGCTGTTTGCTTAGTGGCATTTGGCAATTTTGAAAATTTGGGAAAGGAATGGTGGTATCAGTATCATTGAAGTTTCCCCAATGCAGTTTTCAACAACTTGTTCTTAGATCTTTCTTTGCAAGGTCTGAAGTGTTGTTAGTATAATTTGCACTAAAAGTAAAAGAAATCTCCCCCCAAATTTTGTGTTTGGATGGATGGGTGTATATGGTGTGGGGATTTTTGTCTTACTTGTTTCTAGCAAGTTAACCCTCTCCTCCCACTTACTTTTTGGAATTTGTACATAGAAATAAGTCCAGTTTATGAATTTCAAGAGATGATACAGGGAATTCTTTAGGAAACTAGGGAAAGTAGATGAATTAATCGGTAGAAGTGCTAAATTATGACAAGTTCGAACAATGACTTTTATATTTAATTAAAGCAGACTTCTTTAAAAACAGTAATACATGCAGATGAATCTTGCTGAGCTAGAGCTCCATGTCAGATTGTAAGACCTGAAGCACACATAGAGGATGATTAAAAGGTATTAGGATGACATGAAAGGACATCCTGTACCCAGGCAAAGAGCTAGGGAGCTTTTGCCAGTCTGGGGACAAAAGACAAATTCACACTTATGGAGTGTGATTAATTGCTGCTAATCAGCTATAATGTTTTTGATAATTATGAAATTACGTTAAGAAGCCTTCCTTCTCTGGCTAGTTGGGAGAATGTGGCATATGAGCTCCATTCTACAGTAACATTCCCTTCCCAGTTTGTATATGCAGTAAGATCCAAATAGCCATCTCCAGGGACCTTCTCTGGGACAGAGGCCTGACACTTCCGGAGCCTGTCAGCTCTGCTCTATGCCTCTGTTCAGGACCAGATTGTGCTGCTAGCCTCCTGAGTGTGGGACAGGACTGGTGGTTAACATTTCATTTACCCTTGCAGATGTTTCTAGAGCAGCAGAGGCCCAGGTACTGTAGAAAGTTTCTGTGTTCTGCAAGCAATGCAGACCTCCAAGATGTGATGATCAGATTACTTTTTTTTTTCTCTCCCCAGAAACTGAATCCACAGTTCTGTTTATCATTCACAGTTTCTTGCCCTGTGCTGAGGACACTGGCTCCCTTACACCTTCTTTCCCTGATCTGTTATATAAAGACTGAGGATCTGTCTTTGTCCTTTATGCTGGGATGTTTTACTTGGTCTTGATCTTGATATTGATCCAACTAACAGAAGCCAGGCTGAATTAACATTCCTCAGAATTGAATGAGAGAAAGGTCACAAAATGGCTAAACACCTGGTCCAGCCCATGCAAAAGTCAGGACATCATGAATTCTATTGTGACAGTGATGCAATTTGATATCCCAAAAGTTTTATTACAAAAAGAACTTTCTTTTAATCCAGTCTTTTAAATGTTTGCTTCAACAAGTATGTAAATATATATTCTGTGTAAAGAACAAGTTACTTTAGAGGAACTGCATCAGATACAGTCGCCATCACCAATGAGCTTACAATCATATAACAGTAATTTAACTTAGAATATGATAAACACTATAAGATATGCCAACATAGTGCTTTTGGGAGGAGGAGAAGAGTCAAAAAGGGAAGAAAGATAATATCTGGTTAGAAGATTAAAGAACGTTTCTTGGAGAAGTAGTTTGAGAAGGGTTTCCAATAATCAGAGATAGTTGAGGTGAGAGTAGTTTGGGAATAGAGATGAATCAATTGATTAAATGTATTTCATGCAGCAAGAGCAGCATTCTCAGTATTAGAGGGGGGATGTTTGTGGAATAAAAAAAAAAAAAAAACAGAATGAAAGGGGAATGAAAATGAGTAGCCTGGAGTGGTAGATTAGGGTGATATTGTCTTTCTTTCTTTGCAGAGATGGGGTTTCGTCATGTTGCTCAGGCTGGTCTTGAACTCCTGAGCTCAAGTGATCCTCCCCCTTTGACCTCCCAAAGTCCTGGGATTACAGGTGTGAGCCACTGCGCCCAGCCTAGGGTGATATTTTAATCAGTCTTGAATGCTAGGCTGACGAATTATTCTTAATTATATAAGTAGTATTTGAAGGCTTAGGTTAACAGTAACTCGGTAACATTTTGTAGTTCAGTGAATGGGTCTTGCACATATTTCGTTAAACTTAGCTGGAAGTTTCGTGTTTTTTTCCTATGGCATTGTATTCATGTTATTATAAATGGTATTATTAATTTAATTTCATTTTTCAGTTACTCATTGTAGTATGTAGAAATATCATTGTTTTGTTTTGTTTCATATATTGACTTTGTATGTTGTGACCTGAATACATTCACTTATTTGTTCTATCAACTTTCTTTTTGTGTATTTCTTGGGATTTTCTATGTACATAATTGTGTTGTCAATGAAAAAAAGATATTTATTTTTTCCTTTCTAATCTGTTTCTCATTTGTTTCTTTTTCTTGTCTTATTACACTGCCTAGGACTGCCAAAGTACAATGTTGAATAGAAGTGGTAAGAGCAGACATTTTTTTTCTATTCATGCAGGAAAACATTCAGATGTTCACGATTAAGTATGATTTCAGCTAAAAGTTTTTAATAGCTGCCCTTCCTTCAAAAAAAAAAAAAAAAGTCTACTCCAAACAGTGTAATGACTAAGAGTTTGAGCTCTGCAGTCAGATGGACCTGGGTTTAGAAGCCATCTTTTGCGGCCGGGTGCGGTGGCTCACGCCTGTAATCCCAGCACTTTGGGAGGCCGAGGCAGGTGGATCATGAGGTCAGAAGATCGAGACCATCCTGGCTAACATGGTGAAATCCCATCTGTATTAAAAATAGAGAAAATTAGCTGGATGTGGTGCCACACGCCTGCAGTCCCAGCTACTCAGGAGGCTGAGGTAGGAGAATCACTTGAACTTGGGAGGCAGAGGTTGCAGTGAGCTGAGATTTCGCCACTGCACTCCAGCCTGGGTGACAGTGAGGCTCTGTCTCAAAAAAAAAAAAAAAAGGAAACCACCATCTTTTGCATATTCCAGCTGGGTGATATTGGGCAAGTTACTTTCTGCATCTTAGTTTCCTGTAAAATGAAGATAGTGATAGCACTTAATAGAATTGCTATAAGTATAATGTAATAATGCATGTAAAATAATTAACATATAATTTGCTCAAAAAATGTTAATTATTAACCAGAGTGAGCAGGAAGACTAGGTAAATGAAAATATTAAGTTCCAGAAGAAGACCGGGGGCAGGCAAGTGGAAACATTTTTATGAACAACTATGCTTTTCACCCAGATATCCCCATTTGTTTCAACTTGAGAGTTATTGGGCTAGATCTGGTGGAGGTGGTGGTGAGAAGAGAATGGGTTATGTGTGTGGTCTCATTGTGGAGACACCCATGTGAGTCCCAGGATATGAATGCTCTTTCTGTGGAGATCTCAAGTAGCCTACAGATCTTGATGTGCTCATAGGTATGTGTTGGTCAATTTTTTGAGAAGGCTGCAGAGAGATACTGTTTTTCTCTGTTTCACAAATGGGAGGACTAAGACACATAATCCACAGTGTCTCTTTCAAACTCCCATCATACTAGTGGGGTGAACCAAGTTCTGGAGTCCTGCCAGCTTTGCTCTTTGACTTCAGTAGGTCTTATCTTACATTTTTGCTGTTGTCAGGAGAAGTTGCTGAAAGTCCCTGGAAGATGGCCGAAAGCTTCCTTATTTTCAGATAGGGTCCCTGACTCATCCTGCTTTGATTTGGGGTTTCCAGGGTTGGGGATGGGTTCACACTCATCTTTTCTCTTTTCCTGTTTCTGTAGTGAGTTGTAATATATCTGGTGGCTTCCCAAGGTCAGAGGTATAGAGATGTGATCATGTAACAGGTGACATTTTTTGAGTTTGTGTGATTTTATTTTTATTTTAAATAATTAATTGATATGTGAAACCTGATGAAAGTATGAAACTTTACTCTTTAAGTGTTTGTAGGACAAAGACTGCCAATTATTTTACATGCGTTATCTCATTTAATACCCATAACAATTCTATTAAGTGCTATCATTATGTTTATAGAAAATGAAAACACAGAAAGTAATGCATTTGGGGGTTCTTCCTCTAAATATTTGTTCGTTATTATTACCCCACAGGTCCTTGGCTGGCCATGAATCCCCTGACCTCAAGAAGTAGTCTTTATTTTTTCTTATTCTGAAAGTCTTAGTATTTGTGGCCTATATTATTTATATAACACTTATCATTTAATGCCATACATTGCTAGTTATCCTTTGATGGGCCAGTATCTTATCTCGTTTACCTGGTGGTAAGATCTTTAGGGGCAGTAACTTAAAATATGGTGAAGTTTTAATATTTGATTGCTGGTATTGCCAAGTAAAAGGGGAGCAGTGGGAGCATTTGCTTTCTCTACTGCCCACTTTTTTCCTAGACACATTTCAAGATTCATCAAATGACAGCCCAGGCTAAGGGACAACCATGGAAAGTGCCTTCAGACATTTCAGTGAGGGTGGAATTTTGCTTCCTGATCATGTTTCAGTTCTGTTTTGTTTTTTTTTTTTTTCTCAGTAGTCCATAGTTTCTTTATTTTCTTGCAAGTAATTATCCTCTTTTGTTGAGTTTTAGAATTATCTGTAGGTAGTTTTTCTCATGTATGTCAACATTTTGGCTTGTGTTCTTTTTCTGTGTTTTGGTTAGTTGGCATTCTGCAAAATTTACCAGTTTCACTTGCCACCTGAGCTTTTTGGATATTCCTTATTCTGGTCTCTCACTGGAATGCCCAGATGCACTCTTGATCTGGCCTCTTCATGCTTCAGGCTGAATACCTTCAGAGGTAAGAGGTATGACCGGGTGCCTTTTTTGTAGTAAGCTGAGATCACGAATTAGGAGTAGCACCTTTTTGCCTAGTAGACAATTTAGGGGCTTTTGGAGGCCAGTACTGGTTCTTTGATCGCTGGTTTTCATTTCGAAAGGGCGGTGGTGGGAGCCCAATGCTTTCTCCCAATGTTTCTCCTTTGGCATGTTCATTCTTTCACCATTCCCTTGAAATGAGGCATTTTCTGCCATGTCTGCTTGGCTGAAGTATTGGGTAGGGTGTGGCTTCTCCTCCAGCTCCAAGTTGGACACCACCTTGCAGAAGGCTGTGGCACTCAGCGTCCTTGAGTATCTGAGTCCCTTCCACTGGTGCCTTTGGCCATAGGTATGATCTCAATACAGCACCTTGCCACACTTGCTTAGACCAGCAATAGATTTCTTAAGCACTGCCCCATTGATGCCTCTTTTCTGGAGTAACTTTGTATGGCTTTAGAGAGGAGGGTTTATTTACCAGTCAGGATGGAACAGGTAGTGATTAAGCAGATGATCTGTCATGTCTGAATCTTTGTCTCTGGATGAGAGAAAACAGCAGGGCTGCATCCAGGGCAACTTTTCTAGCATTGTTATTGGTTGATTTGATTTTAGGGGAAAAATAGTGAAAACAAAAATGTTTTCTAAAAAAGAAAGGAGTCTCACACCATGGCAGGATCCAGTTGTCACAGGATGAATCCAAGGCCTGTAAGTGAAGAGTTGCTTTTAAAGGACTCTGAGACTTCCAAAGACAGCCTGTCTGACTGCTTACTGTTGGTTGGTTTCTTTCTCACAGTCTGTTTGTATGGGTTTTACTTCTGACCCTCTCTTACCTGAGGCTTCACC
Source organism: Macaca nemestrina (assembly GCF_043159975.1). Classification (NCBI taxonomy): domain Eukaryota; kingdom Metazoa; phylum Chordata; class Mammalia; order Primates; family Cercopithecidae; genus Macaca; species Macaca nemestrina. Next base: position 40,415,432 of record NC_092130.1, read on the forward strand.
TCTCTCACCTCATCCCACCTGGCTTCCTTCCTTTCTACTTAGGCCTGCTGATAGAATTGCTCTTCTCTGAATGTAACATCCATTCTTCAGCCCCCATTGTCAAGAATCAGGAAAATTTCCAGAAATTTCTAGTATAAAATTCTCAACCCTTTCTTAGACCTTAGGTCTGACAGACCTAGTGGGGAGGTAGGCACAAGCTTGGGATAGGATGAGGGTGGAACCAAATCCAGTAAATCTGGCTAAGTTTCCCTTAGGTTGGATTCTTTTGGACATAACATGGAGTTTTGTTGTTTTTTTTTTTTCCCAGAAGTCATCTTCCATAATTCCAGGTCTCATTTTCAAAAGGAATGCTTTCTCCAAAAAGGCTAGTAACATTCACTGGTGTCTTAGTAACATATACATTAAGTTGTCTTGGGCAAGTACTGACAGAGATTCCTTTCAGATGGCACCTCCAGAGCTCAGCCCAGGTGATTCAGGCCAATGCTAAGAAAATCCCACCATGTAGAGCCACGTAGCATTACCATCTGGGCAGGGCCAGACACTACCACCTCTGAGAGAAAGGAGAAAGGTCTTTCTGCTGGAAAGAATCTAATTCATAAGTTGAAGGGAGGCACATGGGTGGCTCCCAGATTGGAAGGGAGCCTTCCGTATTTGTTTCTTACTGTGTAAATTATCTAAGTAGGTTTCCACTGTGTATGGTTTACCCTCAGTCAACTGAGAGGGCAAACGGGAGCTGGAGCTGAGACTGGTTCCCTTGGAAGTGCTGTTTTCACCTCTGCCAGGCTTTCCCCTGCTTCACCTATGCCCACGTACAATGTGGGCTCTGCACTTCTCCTGTGTGGTGTTACAGCCTCAGGACCTCTGGTGAATGGTCTGCCTTACGTCCAGAACTTGTTTTACAGAAGTAAAAAAAGTTAAAAGCATTGATTTTAGATTAGTTCTGTAAAGGGAACACCTAAAACTAGTGCATCCTAGGGAGCTCTGTCTAAAAGAAAACATTGAGTTGGTAAAGAGTCCCAGTGGGTTTGATGGGCTTCATTGGGTCAAGGTCATGAACCATATATATATTTTTTAAGTACAACAGTTTACTTTCCTCATGTCTGAAGTTAAATAACAGCCTAATCATTCCAGAGTAGGAGTGAGTGTTCTTATTGTAAGAGGGAGAAAAGGGCAATCGATAGTGCTGCTCTGTCCACATGACTCAGGGAGTAATCCAATGACATAACTCTTCATTCTAGGGTTCAAAGATTACTTTCTGTGGAGGAGTTTGCTACTAACAATGTGGCTTTGGGAGAGGAACCTTATGGTTGGCTTGCAGTTGACCCAGTCAGCCTTAAAAAATGAAGCTGGTTTGTGGATCCTGCCATGGGTTCCTCCAGGAATGCTGTCATAGTGTTTGGTTTTCTGACACACCTCTTTCCCCTCTCCCTTCCTTCTCAGGTCATTCCATCACCATGTCTTCTTTCGACCACTTTGTAGAGGGTACAGTCCCTTAGGGGTTGTCCTTGGTTCTTCTCTCAATTTATGAAATCTGATTTTAAGATTTCATCTGTTCATAGCAGAATGGTTATGACTGCACGCTGGAGCATTTTTTTTAGACAGAGCATTGCTCTGTCACCCAGGCTGGAGTGCAGTGGCAGGATCTCAGCTCACTGCAACCTCCGCCTTCCAGATTCAAGCAATTCTCCTGCCTCAGCCTGGAGCTGACTTTTAAAGGCGAGTCTTTACTCTGTGACTTACTAGCTGGATAACCTGGGGAAAATTAATGAACCTCTTTGTGCCTCAGGTTTCCCGGCTACATTATGGGGCTCACAGTAATACCTACCTCATAGCATTGTGATAAAGCTTTGGTGAGTTACTCCACATTAAGTGCTTAGAGAACAGTGCCTTCTTATAGAAAACATTCAATGCAGACTAGCTGCAATTACTGTCATGTCTGTCATTAGTGGAAAGAGAATGACTTTTGATTCAGATGGGTATGTGACTCTGTTCCTGACTGTGTTCCTTACGCACTGTGCAAACTTGGGGAAAGTCACTTAATTTTTTTGAGTCCCAGTTTCTACCTGCCTATGACAGTTATCAGTTGTGGTATGGCAAAACACCCAAAATGGAGTTGCTTAACACAGCAACAGTTATTTGTTATAATCTCTCACAGTCCTGGGAATTGAGGGACTCAGCTAGGAGGTTTAGTATCTTTCATGTATTTTAGTCAGATGGTGGCTGAACAGTCAGACAGTTGTTGCGACAAGGTCATTTCAAAGTTTCTTCTCTGACATGTCAGGCAAATAATTCTGGCTGGTTTTCATCTGGGAGTGTAGCCAGGTCTGAGGACCAAGGACCTTGCCTGGGTTTCCTCACAGTACCAAGGCTAGGCCCAGGAATAAGCATCCCAAGGGAGGGCCAGGTAAAAGCTCTATTGTCTCTTAGGGTCTAGCCTCAGAAGTCACATAGCATCACATCCACCACATTCTACTTATTAGAAGAGAGTTACTAAGTAAGACCTGACCAGATTCAAGGGGAGGAGAATTACACACCACCTTTTGGTGGAAGGAGGGTCAAAGCATTTGTGGACATTACAGTTTGACCTCTGGCACGAATTATTTATATTCCTCACCCATGAAAAATATACTCATCCCTACCCAAAACCTCCCCCCGGCCCCCTGGTCAATGTCTCATCTATTATGGCATTAGGCTCAGGTTCAGGAGCCAGGGTCTCATCGTCTCAGTCAGGTCTGTGTAAACTTGAGATTCCTCAATGCGGTTCCATGAGTACAGCAACTCGAGTACTGCTCCTCTTGATCTGAAGACTGAACTCAAGAGACAAGTTATCTATCCTCTACACCAAATACAACATTGGGATAGATTTGGGATAACTACTACAGATGCTGTTTTAAAAAATTGGTAACACTTACATTTAGAAATGACTCTTTTTATTTTTTTCTTTAGATTTTGAAATAATTTCAGACTTATTATAATACAAGAAAGTTGCAAAAATAGTACAGAGTTCCCAAATACTCTTTGCCTAGCTTCCTCAAATGACACAACATGTAAAATGATCAAAACCAGGACATTAATAGTATGGATGCAATACTATAAGCTAATCTATAGGCCTTATTCAAATTTTGCCAATTGTCTTACTAATGGCCTTTCCCTGGTCCAGGATCCAATCTAGAATCCTACGTCGCATTTAGTTGTCATGTCTCTTTAATTTTCTATCTACAGCAGATGATTCCATTTAGAAAGGAGGGAAACATGAGTCTCTAGTCCCTAGCAGTTTTGAAATCCAGCCTGGAATGTGAGTAGGTCTCAGTCCTATTGCCTGGGAATGGTTCTTCACTGTTTGTTGTTCTACACTATGGTTCCTGGTTCTGTCCTCTGAATTACTCTTTTTCCATAAGATGTAGCCCGAGTTTGCAGCTAAGCAGTTTTCTCAGCCTGCTTCCTACTTATAGATATCCCTTTTCATCCAAGCTGGTGATGTTCCCGCTGGTGTAATAGCCCCCTCCATCCATGCAGGATATGTTCCACCCCCAGGGGATGTGTGAAACCGCAGCTAGTACTAGGCCTTATCCGTACTATGTTTTTCCTACACATACATGCATATGATAAAGTTTAATTTATAAATTAGACACAGTAAGAGATTAACAACAACACATAATAATAAAATAGAACAATTATAACAATATATACTGTAATAAAAGTTATGTGAATGTGGTCTCTCTCTCAAAATATCCTATTGTATAAAACCATGGAAAGTGAAACCATAGATAAGGGGGGACTACTATATACTTCTTTTAAAAAGTGTATGGTTTTTCCAGTGAATCTTATTGGGGTTTACTACCTTAGACAAAAGCCACACCCACAAATCTTCTTAACATAAGGTCTTCTGTACTTTGAGTTCCCTCTGAGGCTGCAGTGGGATAATACTCTTTAAGATTTGTAGAATTCCTATTATTTAATAGAAAGGATCTGTGAGGCACATTCTTAAGATCTATGGGGAGGCCTGGTGCAGTGGCTCATGCCTGTTGTCCCAGTACCTTGGGAGGCCAAGGCAGGTGAATTGCTTGAACCCAGGAGTTTGAGACCAGCTTGGGCAACATATGGAGACCTCATCTCTACAATTTTTTTTTTTTTTAAATATTAGCCAGGCATAGTGGAGCATGCCTGTTGTCTCAGCTACTTTGGAGGCTGAGGCAGGAGAATCACTTGAGTCTGGGAGGTTGAGGCTGCAGTGAGCTGTGATTGCACCACTGCACTCTAGGCTGGGGGACAGAGTGAAACCCTGTCTGAAAAACAAAAACAAAAAAGACCCACGAAAGGACTTTTGTTTGTCTCAAACATTCTTTGAGACATTGCCTTTGATCTTTCCGAGGTCTTAACAAAAGATATAATTCAAAAAGTCTCAAACTGAGCTTAGTATCTTCTTGCCATACCCTGTTATGTTTAGGACACTCCTATCTTAAATAACAGCATTTATCTAGTCTTCCAAGCTGTTAGAAATGTCAAAATCATCTTTGAGTCTTTTCTCACTCTCATCCCCTGCATAGAGGACATTGACAAGTCATGACAGTTTTTACTACTGCAAAGTCTCCCCAATCCAATTCTTTTCATTCATGATACTCTAGTTGGAACTTTTATTTTCTTTCTTTTCTTTTTTTTTTTTTTAAAGATGAGATCTTACTGTGTTGCCCAGGCTGGAGTACAGTGGCTGTTCACAGGTGTGATAATAGCATACTACAGCTTGGAACTCCTGGGCTCGAGCAATCCTCCCACCTCAACCTCCCAAGTATCTGGGACTACAGCCATGTGCCACTGTGCCTGGCTTCTAGTGGGATACTTATATCTCACCTAGCCTGCCTTAGTAGCTGTAAATGGAATTCTCTAGTTTCAGAGTCTCTGTTCTCTTCTATTATCTATTGCTAGGATTCACTTTCTAAAACAGAGTAATTATCTCTTCCCAACCCAAAAATCTTCAATAGCTTCCTATTTCCTGTGGCATAAAGAGAAACTTCTTCACAGGGCGTGCAAGACCTTCCACAATTTGGCTCCCACCTATCTGTGATCCTTAGTCCACTCTTCCACATTCACTCTTTGCCATAGCTAAAATTATCTACTTGACAATTTCAAACAAATTTTACATTTGTATCCTTTAGTGCTTTTGCTTATTCTGTTTCCTTGGCTTAGTATGCCTTTCCATTTCCTCTTCTCAGTCAGTTTCTTGCCTCCTCTTCCTTCTGGGCTTAGCTCAGATTCCACTTCTCCTCAAAGCTTTTTGTGATCCCCTCAGTCAGAATGAATCATGGCCTCCTGTGTTTCTGTAGTAGCTCATTGCTCTTCTGTAAATATAAAGGCCTAGTCTATCACTTGGCATAGTCAGCTGGGGGAGGAGGGCAAGTGTGTGTGCGGTCCTCCAAACTGTGAGCTTCCTGAGTGCAAGATGGAGCTGCAGCAAAAGACGTATCTTCTTTATCTTTTTGTGCCTTATTTAAGTTAACTAACAACTGCTGGGTGACTTGAAGAGCGTGACCTCAGGATTTTATCTTGGGATTAAAACTGGCCATTGGGAATAAGCGCCTGGCTCATGGAAGGAAATTGACCTTAGGTATGTATATATTGGTAGAAATATGAAGGCAGTAAATTGAGACAGTCACTTTAGAAAAAAAGCCAAATCTCTGATATGTGAATTTGAGGCTGTGTTTTATTAGCTTCTATGGGAAGCACCTTGAAAAGGTTATTCAGGATTGGAGAATATGGCTGTTTTTTATACCACTGTATCCCGATCAACTTCATGGTACTTGGTGCATAATAGGAGTTCAATAAACATTAACTGAGGGAAAAATTAGTGAAAAAACAATTTCTTCTGTGTGACTCTGCAGTGTACCTGCATGTGCCATACACAAGGAACATAGCCAGGAAAGCTGGTTCAAAATCAAGGCTTATGTATCATAAGTGATTTATCCAGGGCCTTCTTGATACTTAGAGCCTTCTGCTGTGCTACAGAGATGGCAGATATGTGCACAGGAAGACTGTTGAAAATGAATGGCAGAATTGCAGTCTGAATCCGGCAAGCAGAAGTGACAGCAGCTGCTTTTAGGTGGCCCAGAGGAGTGTTGGGCTATGTGTGTTTAGTTGAGGAAGAGGAGACTAATCAGGCCTTGTCAGGGGTTTGTTTTGTTTTGAAATAATGAAAGTCCTTCCTGGAAATCAGCTTCCCTGGGTTCAGTCTCAGTCCACTGCTTTCTGTATGGCCTTGAGCAGGTTGTACTTACATTCTGGGCTTTTGTTTTCAGCAAACTGTAGTTTCTTCTTCAGCTGTGAGAGCTTGTGAAGAGAGTGTTTGAGCCTATTAGGTAAGTGGCATAAAAATAGCCTCGAAATATAGAGACTGCATGGGTTTAGAGTTTTTCTTTGAAAAGTTTAGCAAAATCCTGGGTTGAGAGACAATCTAGATGTCTCAAATGTTGAATTTCTTTCTTGAAGCTGGACTTCCCCTGCATTTCCTTCTGAGTCTCAAAGCCGAGCAGCTTCCATAAGTCTGTGATTGTGATAATTGGATGGGAGGGGTTAGGGCAATTTAGGAAGATAATGGGGCCCTGACCTCCTCCTGCCTTTGAAATCCACAAAAGAGGGAACATGGGGGAAATGATGAAGAGTTGATCAAAAAATGAGGATCGTCCCTCCCAAATTAGGACAACTGGCTTGGTGATAAAATTGTTTTACTCTGGCTGGGCGCGGTGGCTCATGCCTGTAATCCCAGCACTCTGGGAGGCCGAGGCGGGCGGATCACGAGGTCAGGAGATCGAGACCATCCTGGCTAACACAGTAGAAACCCCGTCTCTATTAAAAAATACAAACAATTAGCCGGGCGTGGTGGCGGGCACCTGTAGTCCCAGCTACTCAGAAGGCTGAGGCAGGAGAGTGGTGTGAACCTGGGAGGCGGAGCTTGCAGTGAACCAAGATTGCACCACTGTACTCCAGCCTGGGCTACAGAGCGAGACTCCGTCTCAAAAAAAAAAAAAAAAAAAGAAAAAAGAAAAAATTGTTTTACTCTGTTACTAACCCTCAGGACCAGGTACTATGAAAACAAAAATAAAACTATGACTTTGGGCATCTCTCTCCATGCAGTGAGGATAGTGTAACCTCTTCCCTCTGCCCTGCCCAGCTGGGTTCCTCTAGGGTAGTCTCAGGAGTCTTGGGGGAGAGAGCCTGTTGCTGGATTCCAGAGAAGGGGTGGATTCAGTTGACAGGTCTCTCAGGGGATGTCAGTTTTACATCTGTTTGACCTTTGGCTTGTCCTTGGAGGTCCTGTGCCTTCCTGTTTTTGGGAGGGTCAGCTCAAGGTGACCTCTCTGCACTCCATAGATAGGAGACTTGGCCTGCTTGGTCTCTTTAATATTCCTGAGAAACCAATTTTGCTACAGGGCTGGGCGAACCATATGGCAACCTAAATTACAGAGATTGTTGGCGTTTGTCAACAGTAAGAACAGGCTTTTTGGCTATAGCAAATCCCCCAGGTAGGGTTTCCACACCATCTGTGATCACAGCATACAGGATCAGCTAGGTGGGTGTGCAGTCCCATTCTCTCCACTTCCTGACTCCAAAAGGAAGTAAGAGGCAAGTTCAAAATCAAATATTGGTTAAGGGATTTTTTTAAGCTCCTTGATTGGTATTTTCTTTGAAGGATGCAAAGGAGGTCTAGTAATCATGTATCTTGATCTTGAGAGGTTTACAGTCCATTTGGGGATATCAAACTCACATGAATCAGTAGCAAGTGACATAAAGCGAAATATAATAATTGCAAAAAGGTAAAATAGACTATAGGATTCAGAGAATGAGAAGATAAATTAAGACTGGAAATTTTCTAGTACAGAGTTAGGACTGGAGGTTAGCCTTGAATAAATAGATTTGGGGGATTTAGGCAGATAGCGGATAGGGTGCTAGGCCAAAAGGACAATGTCAGCAGAGGTAGAAACAAGCAGTTGTCTTTACAGGACCACAGGGAGATTAGCATGTTTGGGGTAGAGATATAGGGGAGATAAGATTAGGAAAGGAGGGCAGGACCAGATTAAAGAGGATCTGTAGAGACAGACAAAGCAATTTGGACTTGGTTCTGGAGGTGATAGGTTGCCATTGTAGGTATTAGAGCAGAGATATGATAGAAAAAGAGGAATGTTTTCAAATACTTTGTTTACACAATTCATATTGGACTGGAGTTGGGTAGAGATGCATGTTCTGGAGATCAAGGAGGGGGTTATAAAGTCCTAGAAGCCATGAAAACTGGGGGAAGAGGCAGGTAAACTAGGCAGTATCTTTCATGAATCTGTGAGACTTGGTGATAAGCTGAGTAGCAGGCATTGAGGAGAAAAAAGAGTCAAGGTTTTGATCTTGGAAAGCTGGGAAGAATAGTAGCACCATTAACAAAAATGGATAAATTATGAGGAAAAGCAATTTTAAGAAGGAAAATGATGCATTTGGCAGCTATTTTATTTACTTAACAAATACTTATGTGACACAATGTGTACTTGGCACTGTTCTAAACACTTTATAAATGTTAACTCATTTTAGTTCCCATAATAATCATATAAAATAAATAGTGTTAGTATCATCTTTATTACAAAGGGGAAAACTCAAGTATAAAGAGGTTAATAATTTTCCCAAGATCACAAAGCTATAATAGCAGAGCCAGGATTCTGAACCCAGGCAATTTGTGCTAGACTCCCTCTTGTTGATAGGAGACTAAGCAGAAATATGGTAGATAGTAGATCACATGTTTGTTGGATGCTTTCTTTGTGCAGAGCCCTTTGCATGAAAGGTAAAGATGAGTACAACGTGGACATAGCATTAAAAAGCTTGTAAAGGGCTAATGAGGAAATGGCAAATGGTGAAATCATAAGGGTACTGAATCATGTGCTGTAAGAGACAGTAGCACATAAGGAAGGAGAGAGGGAGGACAAATATGTATTTAGGAATGTCAGAAAAGACTTCCAGGAAGAGATGGAATTATTGCTAGACCCTGAAAGATGGGTCAAGTTGGATTTTGGTAGTGGGTAGTAGGGGAAGGTCATTCTTGGTAGACATAAAAGCTTGAAGAAAGTTAAAACATGTTTTGGGACCAGCACACTATACAATGCCTAGCTCAGTACCTAGTTCTGCAAACCTGCACTAGGATGGCAGGTGGTTCTAGTTAGGCTGCAGCATAAAGTATGAGTTGGAGAAACAGTAAGAGAGAGGGCTGGGACTGCCTTGAGAGAAAGCGGGAGCCTAAGTGAGAGGATTGGACTGGAGATGTAGAATTAGAAGTCCAGGCAAACAGATAAGGAAGGGATTGTTGATTCTGTAAGGGCAGAGGACTCCTGGAGGTCTGACTGCAGGAAGGAAGTTGCTGAGGGCTGGGGATGGAGCCTTCTTTTATGCATGCAGATATGTAAGCTCTTCTTCAGGATAAACTTAATGTTCCCTACCAGAAAGGCTTGTTAGCTTGTGTCATGCGTTGTGTTCCTCTCTGAGGCTGGGAGACCACTTCTGGCTCTCTACCTTTGCTCTTCAGAGGTCTCCCTGCCACCAGAGGTGAATCAAGTTCTCATTGTCCTTCTTGCCTGTGTATTCAGGAATCCCATGGCCCTTCTGTCTGAACTCAAGAAGGCATTAATAAAATACTAGGCCATGCTCATGTTGTTGTTGCAGAGGTGATATTTTATTGAATCCTGAGTTCTTTGTGTAGTATGACATGAATGTGCTGAGATTGCTGTCTCTTAGGTCATGGACAGTGACATCCGGGGCATAGGAAAATTATGGTCCATTCCAGTATCCCATACCCACCTTAGGCCTTAAAGGACCATTCCTAGCAAAACAGTGGTGAGTAGAAGCAGAACTTCAAAATTCAGAGGTCAGGCATTACTTACGGAATTTTTCACTGGACATGCTGAAATAGTCCTAACCTCAGACTTTGTTTCATAAAACAGAAAGTACAGATCTAGCATAGGGAGAGAGAAAGATGTCAGTTTAAACTCCATTTGTCACTTACTGGCTCTGTGACCTTGGGACAACTGACCTTTTTGAGCCTGTTTTGTTAACTGTAAAATAGGGCTAATGATATTTGCTTTTCTTACCTACCAGGGATATTGTGAGGGTCAGCAGATGATGTCTGTGGAAGTGCTTTAAGATTGCCAAGTGCTGTATGAAAGTATGCTGTTGTTATTATCACAACTGCGAACCAGTTTGCTCGCTCAAAAATTAATGCTCTGAGAGTGCCTTTTGCATAACCTACTCACAGTCCTTCTGCCAAGGACTTAAAGGGCAAGGCCACAGAATAGGAGTTTGAGACACGGGATAGAGTATTTCTTCTGGCAGGCATGTCCTACTTCATTGGCTCCGAGAAGTACTCACTCTACCCTCCCCCCCGTGCATGAACATCTCTGAAATTTGTCTGTGCTTTATAAATGATGGCATAGAGGATGTGATGACATAAACTAACTCTTTTCTGAGGCAGTTGGGCTACGTATGCAAACTTTCTTTTTTTCTTTTTTCTACATGAAAAGCTATTTTTTTCTCAACTTTTGCTTGGAGAAGATCTTGCTGAAATGCAGTGGTGCATTTGCTGCTTCAGTAAGTGTAAGACTCAGTCTGTCTTTGAGCATCATTCAGTGTGTCCTGGTCATTTTGCACAGATCTCTGGAAGGAGAAGGTTAGCTTGAACATATATGTCTGGATCTTGGGACATATCTTGCTATTGATTAGAAAATCCCTAATGACATTTTGGCATCATTCCTTTTCCTTTTAAAAGTGGAAGGTGAGATGCATTTTGGTTAACAGTTTATGTTATGTTGGGTTTGACTGTATTGGGCTCTGAAGTGTTAGAAGTTGAGGAGCTGGGTCTCATACCTCTGTCCTGGAAATCCATAACATAAACCCTCCAAAGTGGCAGGACAAGAAATCAGCTATTCACAAAGCTTTTCTTTAGGATGAATTAACCAAAGAAGTGTGTACTTGTTTCTTTTTACTTTTTGAAAGTGCTTCTGATTTGACTACTACAAATCCAGAGCTGCTTACTTAGTACCAATTCTTATTGTTTCAGTCTCTTACTGATTCTTTGGGTGTGGACTTTCCACCTTTTGAGCTGAATAGCAAGGAGACTTCTGAACCACTAACCCTCTGTCCTCTTGCCGTACATTCAAAGTATACAGATGGAAATTTTTAAATTAAGAATATAAATCCCAGCTGGGCATGGTGGCTTATGCCTGTAATTGCAGCACTTTGGGAGGCTGAGGCAGATGGACATCTGAGGTCAGGAGTTCGAGACCAGCCTGGCAGACATGGTGAAACCCTGTCTATATTAAAAATGCCAAAAATTAGCTGGGCGTGGAGGCAGGTGCCTGTAATCCCGGTTGCTTGGGAGGTGAGGCAGTTGAATTGTTTTAACCCAGGAGGCAGAGGTTGCAGTGAGCCAAAATTGTGCCCCTTAGAGGGGTAAGAAAGAGACGCTCACATTTATTGAGCATGTACTTCTATAGACATTACTTATTTGAGTCTCACAACAACCTAGGGAAGTGGGCCCTCCCTTTCCAATTTTACATCTAAGAACCTGAGGCTCAAAACAATTAGGAGAGTTCCAGGCTTGTCATAGGAGTTATAATTGAGCTAATTTGAACTTATACTTTCTTAAAAAATCATTTTTAAGGCTAGCCAAGGGAAGCAGTGGCATGGAGAAGGGATAAAGAACTCTGTAACTGGTTGTGATCCATTCGTTGTAAACACCACTGCACTCAGACCGTCCTGAACCCATACTTTCTAGGAAGAGCCAGTCTGAAAACAAAGAGGACTGATAAGGGGATTATTTGCTCTTATGAATTACCCAGTTGTTCCCTCCTGTCTAATGTGGAGGCTCAAGAGATGATTGGACTTGGTTCTTTGAAGGGTTCTGTGGTTTCTTTCCTTGTCCCCAACCCTGGGGTTATGGAGTGACAAAGGCCCCCCGGTTGGAAGTGGGCTGTGTTTTTCAGCCTCTGATTGGCCGTTTTGTGGCCCCTGCTTCCAGTGGCTCCTGATTCAGGTCAATGCTGCTTGGTGCCCTAGAAATAACCGGGTTTCTAGCCCAGCATGACTCCCTTGAGCCCTTGGGCCTGCTAGGGCAGCACTGGCAGCACCTCTCCCCAGAGCTGTGTTTATTTGTCTTATGTCATTTGCTTATTTTAGGCAGCATGCTAAGTGTTAGTTATCACCTCCCCATGATTCCCTGCCTTTTCTTCTCCTTCTGTCTTCCCCTGTGCTTTGGGAACTTTGGATAATAGGGACCTAGGAGGCAGCATTCTAAGTAGGGTCCCTCTACATTTCTTCTGCATTCAAAATTCAGCTTTTCTGCTGATTTTCCCTTGAGGATGAGCTTTTGTTAGAAACACTGGCACTGTAAATGAGTATCTCCTCTGTGGTCCAAGAAACGAGTGCCTCAAAGGTTTGAAAAGAGAGCACGCTTCAGGAGCAGGACCTGGATTGGGGATGGTGGTGGTGGTCTGGATCTGCAGGAGTCAAGCGCTGACCTATGATTTGGCAGCATCTGTTTTGGTCGCCTGCTTCCTTGTCACCTTGGCATGCACTTGTTGTCCTCTTAAATCTCTATGTATTAATGCTGTTTTTGCAGTTGGGCTAAGAGATGCTGATGAATTCTCATCCTAGAGTCAAGTGCCACAGCTATGAGACAGTAAATTGGAGAAACTGCCCTTGATTCCAGGCTTTGGGAGCTATCAGTTAGGTGGCTGGGCAATGACGTGGGTGGCATTTCACTATGGACTACAGCATTAAATCAGATCCTGTTCTGTCAGGCGGCAAGGCTGTTCCTCCCTTCTCCTCTTCTAAAGTTACCATACGAAGGAATGGTGAGGCAGCTTTTCCCTACTAACACACCCATCCCTCATCTGCAGGCTGGCACATTGAGACCTCTCTTCTACTTCATTGCCGTTTTCAATCACTTCCCCACATTTGACCTGGTTATGCCGGGCCATCTCCCAGAGATCCTATCACATGACCTGTGGATAGCTCAGCTTGCAGCAGCTCCCATTTTACCTTGTTCTGACTCAGGAGTTTTGCAGAGAACGGACTGTAGTTTTCTACTGGGGTCAAGATAGGGCCTGTAGAGGTTGTTTGCTTCCTGTGATCTCCATTGCCCACCAAGAACACATGGACTTGTAGATTTTGAGGTTTTTCGTGGGAAAATTGGCAGAGCTAACTTTATGACTTTGCATGTTTGGAGGGATGAATGTAAACTGACCTTTATACTTATCAGTCTTCTATTCCTCCCCTCTGATGCAACAGATGTCCATAGTCTGAGGCCAGTCCTCTCACTATGTCCTGTGGTCCATCCCTTCTCACCTTCTCAGGAGCCTAACACCACTGACTTTTCCTTCTCTCTACTGCACATTCACTCTCTTCATCTCTACTGAGTCCTTTCTATTCATCCTTCATCATACTCACGTCTCTCCCATCTTAAATTACCACCTATCTTTCTCTTCCCTTTCACAACCAATCTTCTTGAAAGAACAGTCCGTACCTCTTGTCTCTATAACATGACCTCTTCTCTTCTCACATGCATTTGTCTGCTCTCCAATCTCTGACTCCATCGAAACTGCTCTAAGTGAACTTCTAGTTCCTGACCCTAATGTAAAATGTTTCATTCCGCATATTATTTCACCTGTCAGCACTTTGATGCTGTTGGCTAATCCTGACTTTTTGAAATGTACTGTTCCCTTGGCTTCCATTATGTCACCTCCTTAGTTGTCCTCCTTTCTCTCTGAGGGTTCCTTCCATTCTCTGTTTTTTAGCTCTTTCCTGTCTACCCAATTTTAAAATATGGTGTCCAACTGCAGAGTTGTTGGAGAGTTCTGTAGTTGGAGACCTTTTCACTTCAGATTCATATATTCATCTTCTAACTCATCTTCTGTACCTGATATCTCATAGATATCACAAACTGGACATGTCCCAGTGAAGCTCTCACCCCCTTTCTAAACTTGGCCCTCTAACAGGGTTCCCTCATCTAACCACTTAGGTTGCACTTTGTGCTCCCTTCTTTCTTACCCACTCCCCACATCTTATCACTTTTACCTCCTAAATCTTTCTGGAGTCTATCTGCTTTTTACTAACATCACCCATGTCAATACTGATCATCTTTCATCTGTTTTACTGTAGTTGTTTTATAACTGGTCTTTTTGTATTGACTTGTGCTCTTGGAGTTCATTCTCCACATAGTGAGCTTTTAAAAACCCAAGACCAATCACATTTAAGTCTGCCACTCCTACTCTGCTCCAGTCCCTTTAGCATATATTACAACCAAACCCTCACGTGGCCTCCAAGGTCCTGTGTGATCTCACCTGTGCTGACTTCATCAGCAACATGTCTGCCCCCTGCTCCACACTCCGCCCTTGGCCACGCCAGTTTTACCGTGAGATGTCTGCGCTGCAGGCCAGTTGTACGTGTTCTTCCCTCTCTCTGATATGCTCTTCCTCCTCCTCACCTAGTTCACTGGTCTCTGTCCTTCCAAGCTCAGCTCAGATGTTACTTCCTTAAGGAGGTTTTTCTAGAATCCCAGACAAGGCCATAGATATGCTACATCTGTTCACATAGTGCCACTATCACTTCCACGTCTTTCTAACTCTTATTCATGGTAGTAACTGAAAAATCATTTGATGTCTCCCTATAAAACTCCTGAGGACAGAGACTGTTCTGTCATACTCATTGCTGTATACTAGCCCTAGCACAATGCCTGGCACATAGTTGACAATAGGATATGTTTAATTTTATGAATGAATGACAGCTGAACTGAGGAGGAGAGAGTCAAGATGGATGTTCAGGCAAGTGTATTGCAGACAATGCTGTGTTCCCAAACTATTGATTTAGAGAGGTCAATAATAGTTCAGTTTTATTAGAATCATATAGTTAGATTATCTGGTCCAAAATTTTAGTTTCAAATATGAGAAAACTAAGGCCCTGAGAGTGAAATCATTTGCCCCAAGGTTATAGAATTAGACAGTAGCAGAGTTATAACTCCTCTCCCCGACTTCCAGATTCACACAAGCTCTCCTGCACCACCACCCCTTCTGCCTCTCCTACAGGTGACAATCTCTATGTTCTCCAGTTGAAAGCAGGGCTCTGGAGTCAGGAAGGCCTGTTGCTTCCTCCCTAACTTGAGGGTGTGGCAAGTAGGAGCCAGCCTATCCCATAACCTCGGCATAAGGAGCCATTTTACTCCCTTCCTCCCCAGTGTCGAATGAATGATGGGCTACAAAGGTGTCTGAGCCAATGCCAGACATACCTATTGAGATGTGGCGCCTTGAAAGAAAAACACAAGGGATGTGTTTGTTGAAGTAACTTGATTTTCCAGTCTCTGGGTTACTAGAATTTGGGGCCTGGAAACCTGACTAACAGCTAAAGCGTCTGGGAGCCTGTTTTGCATCTGTTACTTTTTGAGATCAACATGTGCCCACCTGGACACCCTACCTGTGCAGTCAGATGGTGAAGCCTTGGTTAAAGCCTGCAGGGAAGCCCTCCCTGAGTGAGGCATCCCTTCCTCCATTGTGTTTACTGGACCACTTCATTCTAGTACTTGAGAATTATATCCTGAAAGATCCAGAAATGGAAAGCTCCAGGCTGGGAGTGGCCATGGAGGAAACAGGATACTTACATGTGAACCCTAGAATGCTGGCACCGCACAAATCCAGTCTACCTCATTCATTTTCAGGTTTTTTTCTTTTAATTAACCAACATTTATGGAATCTCCATTAATGTCTTGGGTACTGGGGACACAAAGATGAATAAGTCACATCCCTGCCCCTGGGACACTCACAGTCTAGTGATAAATAGACCATTTATTTCTCCATTTACTCATGTATAAGATATTTTGTAGGCATCTATTATGTGCTAGGCATTACATTGGGCTTATCCATTCATTGAATAATATTTGAGTTCCTCCTATATATTGGGACTTCTTCCAGGTGCTTGGAATATTGAGAAGACAGAAATCTCTGCCCTCATGGAATTTGCTTTCTGGTAGTGAGAGACCAATAATATACATAATAAGTAAGCAAATTAAATAATATTTAGAAAGTTATAAATATTATAAGAAAAGAGAATGGAGGGAGGTAATGGGAGTGCAGAGGGGTGGATTGCAATTTTAAATAGAGTGGTTATGGTAGACCTAAATTACAATGTGACATTAGAGCAGAGAATGGAAGGAGGTAAGGGAGCTAGGCAGGTAGATATCATGGTGAAAGGAATTTTAGGCAGAGGGAGTTCTCCCTAAGGTGGAAGCATGCCTGGCATGTTTGGGGAATAGCAAAAAGGCCCATATGGCTACAGTAGAATGCGCTGAGTTTAGAGCAGCAATGGTGCCAGATCATATAGGACCTTGTGGGCCTTTGTGAAGACTTGGCCTTTTATTTCAGTGTAAAAAGGATCCACTGGAGGTTTGAGCAGAGAAGTAATATAATTTGACTTATTTGAAAGGGATCACAAAGTGTGCTATGTTGAGAATAGACATTTAGGAGCAAGGGTGAAAGCAGGGAAACCAGTTAGGTAGCCACTGAAGAAATCTGGTGAGAGATGGTGGTGACTTGGTGTATTGTGGTTGCGAAAGAGGGGATGAGAAGAGGCTGGATTGTAGATATTTTTAAAAGATAAAGCCCAAAAGACTTCCTGATAGATAAAATGTAGAGTGAGACTGAAAAGAAGGAGTAAAAAAATGAATCCAAGCCGGGCGCTGTGGCTCGTACCTGTAATCCTGGCACTTTGGGAGGCTGAGACGGGCAAATCGCTTGAGCTCAGGAGTTCGAGATCAGCTTGGGCAACATGGCAAAACCCCATCTCTACAAAACATACAAAAATTAGCTGGGCATGGTGGTGCATGCCTGTAATTATAGCTACTTGAGAGACTGAGGCACGAGAAATTCTTGAACCTAGGAGGCAGAAGTTGCTGTGAACCGAGATTACACCACTATACTCTAGCCTGGGCAACAGAGCAAGACTCTGTCTCAGGAAGAAAAAAAAAAAAAATACAAACTTTTTGACCTGAGTGACTGGAAACATGATATTGCCATTGAGATTGGAAGAGTGTGAGTGGATCAAATTTTGGAGGCAATTAAGGGGTTTGGTTTTGGATAGTGTGGGTGTGTTAAGTGGAGAGTAAGATAGGGGCTGGAGATATAAATATGGAAATCAACAGCATATAGGTGGTATTAAAAGCTATAAAAGTAGTTGAGATCACCAAAGGAATGAACATAGGTAGAGCAGAAAAGAAGAGCAAGGACTTGAGCCCTAGACACTACAATATTAAAGGGTTAGGGGGAAGAGGAGAAGCTAGAAAAGACGATTGAGAAAAAGTGACTAGTGGGGTAGGAAGAAAACCAAGAGAATGTGGTGACCTGGAAGACGAGTGAAGAATGTTCACCAAGTAGAAGAGAGAGGTTGACTGGTTCCAGTGCTGCTGATGGGTCAGGTTAGATCAGTACTCACCTCATTAATCAATGGATTTGGCAATGTGGATGCCATTGGGGATCTTGACAAGAACAGTTTTGGTGCAGTGATGGGGCTTAAAGCTTCATGTAAGTAGATTTACCAGAGAATGGAAGGGAAGAGAAGGAATTTATTGCAAGTTTGCTACAAAGGGGAACAAAGGAGTAGGGTGATAGCTGTTAGGGGAAATTGAATCTGGAAGAGTTTTAATTTTATTATTTTTTACTGTGGTAAAATACACATAACATAAAGTTTACCATTTTAACCATTTTAAGTGTGCAGTTCAGTGGCATTAAGTGCATTCACATTATTGTGCAACCATCACCACCATTCATCTCCAGAACTTTTTTGTCTTTCTAAACTGAAACTCTGTTATTATTTTTTAATATAGAAGTAACATATGCTTATATGCTGGTAGGGATGAGCCAGTTGAGAGAAGGCAATTAATGGTGTGGGAAGGTGAAGGGAGATTGTTGAAATGCTTTCTTAGAGTAGGTGAAGAGTGGGATCTGGCACACAAGTAGAGGGATTGGCTCTGGGATCATGGATAATTCATCTACAGTAGCAGGAGAGAAGGCAGAATTCTGTATATGGCTGCGGACAGATGCATATATGTTGTGGTGGGAGTAAGTGGAAATTCTCTTCGGATTGTTTCAATTTTCTCAGTAAAGTAGGAAACAAGGTCAACAGCTGAGAGTATGAGGGAGGAGTTGTTCGAAGTTTGAGGAGAAAGAGGGTGTGAAGTAGTCATCTAGGAGAGTAGGTGGGTGAATAGAATAAACTAGGGAGGTACAGTATGATTGTCAGGCACATTAAGGGCTCATCTTTGGCTCATGGATATGAATTTAAAGTGAGACCAGTCTAGGTGATTATGTGCATTTCTTCAGCTACATTCAGTTGCGTGGGCGCAGGTACTGGGTTGGATTTAACTAGAATTGTGGTTTTGCCAAGTGAAGAAATAAAATTATTATAAAAATTGATCATGAACGAATGGAAGAAAGAAAGAAAGAGAAGGGAAGAAAGAACATCATATTTACTGTGAAAATCAGTAAAAAGGTGGTAGTATCAATGAATTTAAATCCTGTTAAGATAAAAGAATTGCTGGAGTCCAAACAGTAGAGGGTGTAAGCTGGAAGGTAGGAGTTGGTGGGTGGAGAATAGGATGCATGCATTTGATATCATGGAAGCATTACATTCCTTGGTAATAACAAGGTGATGGGTAGAGATGACTCTCAAGTATGAATGAGCATGAGAGTCAGTGGGTAGAATGAGGTGGAGCACAAGATGATTAGAGAAGAAGAGTTCAAGGAACTGAGAAGACAGGGTATTGGAATGACCACTTGGGAGTACAATGAAATTTCTGAAAGTTAAGACAGAATTACTTTGTGTACATAGTGAATGACAGATGTGTGCCCTGCCCTCAAAGAGCTTACAATCCTGCCCAGAAGATAAGCAAGTCAGAAGCATTTGGCATGATGGCATAAGTGCTGTGATTGGAAAAGTACAAGGTAAGGGGGAGCACAAATGAAGGATACCTAAACCCCGCCTTGGGCGTTGAATAGTCTTTCTGAAGGAAAAAGATTTGAGTTGGGATTTTGAAGAACAAGTCAAAGTTAATGAGGTAAAAAGAGAAGGAAAAGTACTTCAGAAAGGGGGAACAGTATGTGCAAAGGGATAAAGATGAGACTGGGACACACTGAAGTAACTGAAAGGAGATTAATTGCCCCAGGTGCCATGGGCAGTGGTGGAAGATAAGTTTGGGAAAGTGAGCTGAATTGGATCATCATATAGGGCCTTGGGGGCTATATTAAGGAGTATGAATTCATCCCATGTGCAGTGGGAGAGGTATAGATGGACTAAGGGAGAAGAGAGTATTAAGAAATGCTTAATAGATGAATGATTTTTGAGTTGGGTCCTCTTATTAGTTATTTGTGGCAGCACAACAAATTACCCCAAAATGTAGTGGGTTAAAACAACAAACATTTATTTTCTCATAGTTTCTATCAGTCAGAAATCCAGATGTGAGTCCTCCAGTCTAGGGACTTTCACAAGGCTACAAATAAGGTGTCAGCCAGGGAAGCAGTCATCTCAGGTCCAACAGAGGTCTTTCAGACTCATTCATGTGGCCATTGGCAGGCTTCGGGTCCTCGATGGCTGTTGGCCAGAGATATCAGTTCCCTGCCACATGGATCTCACTGTAGAGCAGTTCATGATATGGCAGCTGACTTCCCTAAGAGCAAGTGAGGGAGAGAGAGAGAGAAAAGGTGGGAGGAGGGAGGTCACAGTCTCTTTGTAGTAACCCAATCACAGAACTGACCTCCCATCACTTTTGTTGTATTCTGTTAATTCTGAGTGAGTCAGTAGGTTCAGCCCATACTCAGGGAAAGTATTGCACAGGGGCAGGAGTACTAGGCGATAAGATCATTGGAGTCCATCTCAGAGGCTGCCTACCATAATCCCGAAGGAATATTAAGGAGTTATCAGGCAGGGATGAAGAACCACTTAGAGAAAGGTGGCACAGAGTTTTAAGGAAGAGGCTATGACATGGGAAGTAACCTGAGGGCACCAAATGTACTATGTGTCCAATGTGGCAAAAGATGCTATTGCTAAGATATAAGATAGGCTGTGGCCAGATTGTTAAAAGTCTTATAGGCTATGCTGAGAAGTTTAGTCTTTACTCTTTATAACAAGATAAGATCATCTGAAGGTTTATATAAGAAAGCGACCTGTTTAGTTTTTGGCCTCTGATAGCTGTATGCGGGACAAACAGGAGTGGGAGGGAGCCAGGAGAACCCTCTACGGTAGGATCTAAAAACTGCCAGTGGAGAGATGACCAGGGCCTGCACCAAGGCAAGGCAGTAGGCATTATGAAGGGGGGCCAGATTCAAAGAATGTTTGAACAATTGTTAACAAGTCTTAGAGAGCCTGTGGGGTGCACGGATGTGTCCGATGCTTTCCAAGTTCTTCACCTGGATCACTGAGGGTTCTGGCTATAAGTAAAGGTACCTAATACAGCATGAGGAAGACACTGTCCCTTGTGGATGGGAGGGGGACTCAGTCCTAACATATGTCATCTTCACCTGTGACCTTAAGGAGTATTTAGTTCAAAGCATAGTTTCTGTCCTGGTTTTTTTTAAGACTTTATTTTTCTAAGAGTAATTTTAGATTCACAGCAAAATTGAGAGGAAGCACAGAGATATCCCATATACCCCCTGCCCCCCACCACATATACAGCCTCCCAATTATCAATTGTTGTTGTTACAATTGATAAACCTACAATTGGTAAGTTACAATTACTGTTGTTAAAATTGATAAGCCTACAATGACACACCATTATCACCCAAAGTCTATGCTTTACATTAGGGTTCACTCTCAGTGTTGTGCATTCTATGCGCTTGTACAGGTGTATAAGAACCTGTATTCATTATACTATCATACAGAATTTTTTTTTTTTTGAGACTGAGTCTCACTGTATCACCCAGGCTGGAGTGCAGTGATGCAATGTTGGCTCACTGCA
The DNA here is from genome assembly GCF_043159975.1 of Macaca nemestrina. Classification (NCBI taxonomy): domain Eukaryota; kingdom Metazoa; phylum Chordata; class Mammalia; order Primates; family Cercopithecidae; genus Macaca; species Macaca nemestrina. The sequence continues at coordinate 40,436,442 of NC_092130.1, forward strand.
ACCTCCACCTCCTGGGTTCAAGCGATTCTCATGTCTCAGTCTCCCAAGTAGCTGGGATTATAGGCACCTGCCACCATGCCCATCTAATTTTTGTATTTTTAGTAGAGATGGGGTTTCACCATGTTGGCCAGACTAGTCTTGAACTGCTGACCTGAAATGATCTGCCCGCCTTGGCCTCTCAGAGTGTTGGGATTACAGGTGTGAGCCACTGTGCCCAGCCTCATGCAGAAATTTTTGACTGCTGTAAAAATCCTCTATGCTCCACCCATTCAGTCCTCTCTCCCCTCAACCCCTGGCAACCACTGATCTTTTTATTGTCTTCATAGTTTGGCCTTTTCCAGAATGTCATATAGTTGGAATGATGTAATATGTAACCTTTTCTGATTGGCTTCCTTCATTTAGTAACATGCATTTAAGTTTCCTCTATGTCTTTTCATGGGTTGATAGTTCATTTATTTTTAGTGCTGAATAATATTCCATTGTCTGGATGTACCACAATTTATTTATTCATTTACCTACTGAAGGACATCTTGGTTACTTCCAAATTTTGGCAGGTATGAATAAACACTGACAACACCAAAAGCTGACAAGGATGTGGAACATCCTCTCTTTCATTGTTGGTGGGAATGCAAAATGGTACACTCACTTTGGAAGACAGTTTGGCAGTTTCTCACAAAATTAAACTTACTCTTACCATAAGATCAAGCAATTTCATTCTTTGGTATTTTCCCAAAGGAGTTGAAAACTTATGTTTACATAAAAACCTGCAGAAGGATGTTTATAGAAGCTTTATTCATAATTGTCAAAGCATTTTTAAAAGTGCCTCCTGTACGTAGAATCCCATTTAGAATATTATGGGTAACATAGAGTATAAAGGCCCACTCTTGAAAGGCTGTCCGCTTAGCTCTAGGTAAGAAGAGATCTGGTTCTTAGATTTAGGACACTGACTCTGAGGCCACTTTCAATTGGACGCAAGGCAGTGAGAGACTCCGTGTGTTCCAGCTCTGCAGCAGCAGCAGAGGCAACCACAATCTGAGATGCTGCTGATTTCTTCTGTGGGGCTTTGAAAAGCAAATGAATCTTCACAGTATGCTGAGCTTCTACTTTATTGATGATGCAGCTAAGGGGAGTTTGTGGTGCCATTTTGCCAGGATCTTTTGGGGAAAGCATGGGATCAGATTGTGGGATGAGTGCTAAATGACTCCTAAGTGCCAGAAATAATGGTTACTGAATATGCACTAGTGCTATGTCATTGTTTTGCTGTGTAATTGTTTTGCTATCTTGCTCAGTCCTTGCAACAACCCTGGGAGGTTGGTTCTATTGCTATAATCCCATTTTTCATATGGGGAACTAAGACTCAGAGAGGTTAAGTAACTTGCTCAAGGCCACACAGTAAGTAGCAGAGATATGCCTGTCTGATTTCTGAGCCTATATCCTAACCACAGTACTATACCTCCTTGTTTCATGCGTTTATTTTTTTGAACTCACCAGTTGAGTCTCTGGTCATATCATTTGTTGCTTATTTCTCCCCAACTGCTAGGGATAAATAAGCATTCTCTTATATTCTGGGTTTTTAAGTTGGCATTTAATGCTGACCCATCTGGAATTCATTGCAGTGTATATACATTTCATTTGGTTTTAGTTTTTCTCTTTTGGTCACAAGCCAAAGTTAGAATCTCCCAGCTAGCTCAGGTAAAGATGAGCTCACTGTAGGGAAATTTGGTTTGGTAAGGAGTAAGAGATCGCTAAGCAATCCCAGAAGTGGGCCTATAATAATAGGACTAGACCTTAGAGAGAGTAGATCAGACCCAAATGACCATTGCCTAGTTCTGTTTCTGGCACATAATAGGTGCTCAATAAATATTTGTTGAATAAATGCAGCAAGCAGTTGTGTGGTCAGCTATCCAATAAAAGGGGCCAGCAACAGCCCCAGTGGAACCAGAGCCCTTTTGTTTGGCTGGATTAAGGTTTACTAGGCTACTTGAAGGATGCGGCAGTAGCTATACTAGAGCTTCACATCTGTTGTGGAATAGATCTTTGATTTCCCCATGCATCTTCCGCATAGACTCTGAACTTATCCTCAGTGGCTGCAGTAAAATGGGACATATGGATGTCAGGCTGCCCATGGGAACACATTACTGTGTGGTGCTCACCACATCTGTTCTCATGTGAAATGACACTAGAGAGTGACAGCTTCCTACTACAGGACTGGCAGCTGTGGGTCTCACAGTATTAGACTTCCTGGTGACAGAGATGCTATAAGGAATAGAGAGCATGGAAGATCTGGATTCAGGTATTGGCTTCGCCATAGCTGTGTGAATTGGGCCTGATCCTTGGCTTCCCTAGGACTTGGTTTCCTGATCTGTTAAGGGACAAGGTTTGGGCCAAGGTTCTTTCCAGCACTTGAGTCCTATGAGTTGCTAAGTTGGGCCCAAGGTCACAGGGAAAACGAAATGCTGGCATCATACCTGTCTTCCCTTGAAACCCCTGGATAAGTCCAAGCAAGTGGCCCCCTTTGATGGAAGAGAGTTTCCAAAAGCAGAAAGAATCTCAGGGGTTGGGTGGAGCTCTTCCTTTTTCTCCTACCCTAAAGATACTTGGAAGTGAAGTCTAAAATGGTCACCCAGGACTAGTAGGGTGCTGGAGGTAAAGATGCAGAGGGAGAATGTGCAGACAGGCCTGCGGCTCCTGAGTCCAGCTGGTGTTGCCTGTCGGTACACACTCCCCACCTGCCACCTCCAGCTCCTGGCTCATCTGCTCTTTCTGAGCTCTTGATCCTAAGCTGTGTTCTGTTTGTGTCTGTTATGGCTCTGGAGTGAAATGAGCAATTTCTTTTTCTCCAGTTGGAAGCTGAAGGCTGCTTAATATAAGTAATAAAGTCCTCAGTGCTTTGTCCCCTGGGGTCTGTTAACTGCCTGTTTGAAGCAGAAGGCACTACAGCTTGCACAGGATGTGAAGCAGGTTGGAGGTTCCTGTATCTTTGAGCCACCTGAGCTTAAGTCCAGTTTCTTTCTGCTAGAGCAGAGTTACTCAACAGTGGCACTATTAGCATTTTGAGCCAAATGATTCTTTGTTACGGGGTACTATCTTGGGCACTGTAGGATGTTTAGTAGCATCCTTGGCCTCTCCACTAGATGCCAGTAGCATCCTCCTTCCCCCGTTACCACAAACAAAAATGTCTAAACATGGCAATTGTCCCTGTGGGACAAAATCATCCCGGTTAAGGACTACTGTTCTAGAGTTACCACTGCACACATTTAGGCAGCTTGTGTGATGAGCTAGGCTTTTGAGAATGGTGGTCTTTATTTTTGATTTCACTTCTGACTCACGGAAGACCCTAGGGCAGGTTAATGAGCCTCTCTATAATGGGGACTATGGATTTTCCTTGTTTGAAAAGTAACGTTTGTTGGAGAAAATATAGAAGCAACAGAGAAGTATAAAGAAGAAAAATTTAAAGGATCTGTTGGCATCTCAACCACCAAGAGATAATCAGTATTAAGGTGTATTTTCTTCTTGCATCTTTTCCTGGCGTGTCTCTCTTCTCTCCCACCATACTCATACTCCAAATCAGGATCATATTTTAATATTCGGCAAACTGTTCTTACAAAATATGATTTTTAATGGATGCATATTAGACAATCTTATGAATGCCCCATATTTATTTAATCAACTTTCAGTTGTAGAACATTATTATAACCGATTTTCGGACTACTAGAGATAATACTGAATGACAACTTTGTACATTAATCTTTGTGTGCATCTCTGATTTCCTTAGGTTAATAATTTTGGGGTGAAAGGATAAGAACGTTTTTAAGGCTTTTGATACATGTTATCAAGTTGCCCTCCAGAATGGTTATGCCATTTGACATTAGCAGTGTAGGAGAGAGCCAAATCGGGGCAATCTGTCCTTAAAAGCTCTCTTTGATAGCTCAGGCTTCTACCGAAACTGAACAATCACCATTTTGTTTATAATACTGCACAAGAGCCCTACAAAGCACAGTGGTGGTCTGCTTTCATGTTACAGCTGGGCAGAACATGTACTGATCACAGTGAGTGACAGATAGCACATTTTAGTATTATTGACAGAAATGAGACCGAACACTGGAAGACCCTCAGCAGGTCAAGCCATGAGTTAATGCTTTCTTTTGCCCCAGGAATGGGGCAACATGTGCTAATGGCCCCTTCCTAACTGGTCTTCTGACGGGAGCACTGATTTTTCAGAGCCTTTGACCTAGACGTCTTTGGTGTCTAGTTTTCTAGAGTAGGAATCCAGTGGCCTTTGTAGAAGGCATAGAGGATCACATCTAAGGTGAAGTTAGCTGGAAGGAGCTATTTCTAGTGTCAGTGCATCCCTCCCTGCACCCTTCCCTGAACCCTACCCCCTCCTATGCATTTCCCCAAGCTCCAAGATGCATTCTAGGCACTCTTGGCAAATGACATGAGCTTAGACATGAGCTTGAGATGCCTGAGGAGCTGGGGCTAGACTGGGCAACAAAGTGGACACGTGGTAGCTGAGATATTGGCTCCATGCAGTCCTGGACATGACTTTGATGGCCCTGCAGAGAATTTGATGACCACAAGCACTCTTGCCATGGCTATCTCTGTCCATGAGTATATTCATTGTGGGGATTGGAAAGTATACAGAGGCTGGCAGTGATGCAGCTAGAGAGACAGGTTGTGAGACCAAAAGTTTGCTTCCTTCTTGTGGAGGCAGACACTGTCAGACAGAAGCATAGTGCTGTGAGTAGAAGCATGACCAGTCTACGTTCATAATGCTGGGGAGGAGGATCAGTGTTGGTTTTGCCACGCTGCTGAGGCGTGAGAGTATGGGGAAGCACCAGCTTCTAGTCCCTGACCACCTTTCTCTGGCAGTGGAACTGAGAGTAGAGGTCTCTGGTAAACTGACAGATGTCATTAATGGCAATGTCAGACCTATTATCAGGTCCTTTGATGTTCACAGGAGGAGCTCTTATATATGGGAAGACAGATACTTAAAGTTTTGGGGCTTTCCCTTTCAAATCCTCACTTTTGACCCCAGGGAGCTCAAGACCTAATAGACATTTTTTAGGGGAGGTGGGGAAATCCACCCAATTCTACATCCCCTAAGAAGATGTCAGGTTCATTCTGTTTTACAGGTGAAGCCAAGGGAAAGATGTTAAGTTACAGAATGGTGTTTAATCAATGGTAGATGTAATATAATCTTTCTTTTTAAACATTTTTTAGAATTAATTTTAGATTCACAGAAAAGCTGCAAAAAATAGCACAGAGAGTTTCTGTACAAACCTTACCCAATTTCCCTAATGTTATCACCTTACATAACCATAGTACAATGATCAAAACTAGGAATTAATATTAGTACAATTCTATTAACTAGGCTATAAGCCTTATTTGAATTTCACAAGTTTTCTATTTGTGTCCTTTCTGTTCCATGAGCCTACCTAGGATCCCATGTTGCATTTAGTCATTATTCCTCCTTTGTCTCTTCTAATTTGTAATAATTTTTCAGTTTTTCCCTGCCTTCCATGATCTTGACACTTTTGACGAGTGTTGATTAGTTATTTTGGAGAATATACTGTACCTCAGTTTGAGTTTGTCTAATGTTTTCTCATTATTGAAGTGAACTTATGCCTTTTTGGTGAGATTAATTCAGAAATGATGCTGTGTCTTTCCCAGGGCATCTTACTGGTGACAATAATCTTGAACACGTGGTTAGGTGGTATCTGCTGAATTTCTCCACTGTAACTATCTTACCCTTTAAAAAAGATCTTGGAGGACATACTTTAAGACTGTGCAGATCCTTTTTCTCTTCCAACTTTGGCCACTAATTTTAGCACCCATTGGTAGGTCCTGTCTGCAAAAGTTGTTTGTGGTGTTTGCCTAATGGTGGTTTTCTACTGCCCAAGTACCTTCTACATTGATTAATTGTAGAATACTGTATTGATAGAGCTAGAGAATGATCTTAATAAGACATATCATTCCTTGATGAAGTCTTTACTCAAGAGCAATAGCTGTTTCTAAAATATGATCTGTTTATTTCATACCTGTGTGTATTAGTTTCCTACTAGCACTCACAGAAAATTTGCAAAAATAATACAAAAGGTTCCTGTATACTCACTCACCCAACTTTCCCTAATATTAACATATTACAGAACCACGGTATAATTATCAAAAATAGAAAATTACTTAGTTTATTTAAAGGCCATTAAAATAACTAGGCAAGAGATAATGGTGGCTTGGGCAAGTAGCTAATTTGGGAGGTGATGTGAAGTTGATTCTGGATGTATGTTGAAGGTAGGACTTACAGGATTTGTGAAAGAATTGAATGTGGAGTAAGAGAAGAAAGGAGGAATCCAGGATGGTTTCAAGATTTTTGACTTGAGCAACTGATCTTGCTGTTTTTTGAATTAGGAGAAGACTACAGATGGCATCCAGGGAATTTTTTACTCTAGTGACGAACTCCCCTTTTTAACCACAGTGCTGAAAAAATTACAACAAATTGCTACAATTTAGTGGCTTAAAGCAACCCAGATTCATCATCTTACAATTCTGGAGGTCAGAAATCCAAAATCAGTCTTAGTGGGCTCAAATCAAGGTGCTGGCAAGACTGTGTTCCTTCTGGAGGCTCTATGGGAGAATTTGTTTTCTTGCCTTTTCCAGCTCTTAGAGGTCACCTGCATTCCTTGGCTCCATTTTTCATCTTCAAAACCAGCAGTGTAGTGTCTTCCAACCCCTGTCTCTCTGACTCTAATCCTCCTACCTCCCTCCTACAAGGAAACTTGTGATTACAGTGGGCCCACTCAGATAATCCAGTATCCTTAATTTAATCACATCTGCAATGTCCTTTTTGCCCTGTAAGGTAAAATACTTACAGGTTCCAGGAATTATGAGATGAACATATTGGGGAGGGGAGCATTGTTCTGACTACCACGCTCTGCATCTCTTTCTATCTCTGTATGATTACATCTTGTTTTATTTGCATTTCTTTAGTCAGGACTCCCACTGATGAAGTAGCAGCTTGTCTTGAGCATGGTTTTTCTGATCAGTGATCTATATTGGTCAAGTTATGAAGAAGCACGTTTAGTACCTCTTGTGTTGCCAGGCACTGTAGCTAAAAAGGAGAATTTGTCAGTTGATGGGGAAAAAAATTGCCTGAATATCTCTTGTAATCTTCCCCAGTTCAAAAAATGTTAAGACCAGTTATTCAGGTCAAAAATCTTGGAGCCATCTGGGATTCTCCTCTTCTTTCACTCTGCATCCAATCCTTTTACAAATCCTGTACATTCTACCTTCAACATACATCCAGAATCCAACTAGTTCTCATCACCTCCCCAATTATCCACTCGGTCCAAGACACCATTATCTCTTGCCTAGTTGTTTTAATAGCCTTCAAATTGGTCTCTCTGCTTCCACCCTTGCCCCTCTTCAGTCTATTCTGAACACAGCAATCTGACCGACAAATAAAAAAAGCTCATGTGATTCTCCTGCTGTAAACCTCAGAGAGCTTTCTTTCTCACCCAGAATTGATGACTGAAGGGTCACTTGCATGTTTTGGTCTGTGACCTCTCTGACTCCGGCTCCTACCTTCTCCCTTCAGTTCTGCTTTCTCCGACTTGGCCCTTATTGTTATTTTCTGAAACTGTCAGACATGTTCCTGTCTCCAGCTTTTGACATTTATTGTTCACTCTACTTGGAATATGCTTAACCTAAAAATCTGTGTGGCTCGTTTCCTCACTTCTTTCACCCATTCAAATTCTGCCTTTTCAAGGAGGATTTCCCAGCTATCCTATCTAAAATTGCAACCCTATAACCCTCCCAACCCTACTCTGTTTTATTTTTCACCTCAGCTCTTATCATTATCTGGCATCGTATTTACCAACTTTTCTTATGAATGATGTTTACCTCTTTCCACTAGAATTGTAGACTCCAAGAGGACAAAAATTTTTGTCTTTTTTCCCCTGTCACAGCTCTAATATTTATTTATTTACTTTATTATTATTATTTTTTGATACAGGGTCTTTCTCTGCCACCCTGGCTGGAGTACAGTGGCGTGATCATGGTTCACTGTAGCCTTGACCTCCCAGGCTCAAGTGACCCTCCTACCACAGCCTCCTGAGTAGTTGGGACCACAGGCTCATGCCACCATGCCTGGCTAATATTTTTATTTTTTGTAGAGACAGGGGTCTCCCTATGTTGCCCAGGCTGGTCTCACACTCGTGGGCTCAAGGAACCCTCCCACTTTGGTCTTCCAAAGTGCTGGGATTACAGGCCTGAGCCACTATGTCTGGCCTCCTTAATTATTTTAATTTTAATTTAAAAAATTTACTATTTTAGAGACAGGATCTCACTCTGACACCAAGGTTGGAGTGCAGGGATCATAGCTAATTGCAGCCTCAAAGTCCTGGGCTTAAGCGATCCTACAGCCTCAGCCTCTCAAGTAGCCAAGACTCCAGGTACACGGCACTATGTCTGGCCTTTTTTTTTTTTTTTTTTTTTGGTAGAGATAAGGTCTTGCTATTTTGCCCAGGCTGGTCTTGAACTCCTGGCCTCAAGGGATCCTCCCGCCTTGCCCTGCCAAAGTGCTGGGATTATACACATGAGCCATCAAGCCCAGCTCACATCTCTACTATTTAGAATAGTGCTTGGCAAATAGCAAGTACTCAATAATTATTTGTGGAATGAATTATATCTGCTTTTATAATTGGGCTATATATTTATCAGTTGCTTCCTGAGGCATATAAGGTACAATGCTATATGTTTTGGAGGATAAAAGATAAGTTAAGACATGACCTGTATTTTCAAATTGCTTATAATTTGGTTAGGGTATGAGATACCCATGTGTGAAAAGAAAACGAATGTTATCACCATCATAAGCTGTAGGTGTGTATTAAATACTCTCAAGTATAGGGCACCGTGGTAGGTAGTAAGGACAAACAAATATGCCAGAAACTATTTCTTCTTTCAAGCTTTTTTAGGCTAGTTATGAGGACACAAAGGAAAACAAGCTCTACCCGACTGCATGAGCCAAGTGCCAAATAAATGGTATGGATACCGATGGGAGATCAGAGGGAGAGGAGTCCAGCAGCAGGCTTCGTGTCACAGGTCTTTTCTGAACTAGGTCTGGAAAATCCAGGGAACTCTGAGAGGTCTGATGTAGCTAGAATATGGGGCGTGAGGGTGGAGAAAAGGCAGAAGACAAGGCTATCAAAGTAGGTCACAGAGAGATCGAGAAGGACCTTGAGTCCTATGTTACAGTTTTATGTCATTCTGTAGGTGGTAAGGAGCCACTGAAGTTTTTGAAGAGGGGGGATTGAAACCATCACATCTGATGTTGACAGAGATGGATTAGAATGGATTAAAGCTAGGGAGAGCAGTTAGGAAGTTCCTATAGGAATGCAGGGAAAAGATGATAAAGGCCTGAAGTACATCAGAAGCTGTAAAAAAGGAAAGAAGTAAAAAATAAATGGATTGGAGAGAGAATTTGAAGGGAGAGTCAGTACATCTAGGTGAGTAATGACAAGTGGGGTAAGAGAACGATTAATTGAAGATGATGCTGAGGTTTCTGCCTTGGGTGATGGGTGGAACAGAGAAAGAAGAGTAGGGCTGGGTGTTGGGGTAAGCAGGAGCAGGGAAGGAGGAGGTGATGTTAGTAGAGATGAGGAGGTCCATGTTAATCATGGGGTAGAGTCTGCCTTTCACTTCCTCCAGTCCCCTGGTGCCTGGCTTATATAATTTGTATGGCTGCTGGGCCAGGAGGGACTGAGTCTGTCCCCAGGGCTGACTCCTGATGCTCCAGGTGAGAGCTGCTCCTCCCACTGCTTTCAGCTTCCAGAGTAATAGTGCAGACAAAGACAATCCTGGCTGCAGCGGGAGGAGGTGTGGTGCCTGGGGAACATTTTCGAGGGCTCCGAAGAGAGCCAGCCGACAGAGAGCAGGAAGGAGGCATGCAATGCCTGAGAGCCAAGTTCAGCTCAGCTCTATTTTGGGTGACAACATTTACAATGTTCCTTCACCCAGAATCATTCCGCCTGCCTGCCCGCCTTCGGTGTTTCCAGCTGATGGATTCTCACTCCTACTTAACAACTGGCTTGGTTCAGGGGCCCCCTGGCTCACTGACTGCTGCCCTTCAGTCCTCTCCCTGTTTGGCAGGATGCCTAAGTCCCTGGGGTGGCCAGAGTGCTAAGCCTGGTCCTCCATGCCTCTGCGGCAGGGAAAGCTGGAAGGGTAGTGCAGAAGCTTGAGGAAGGGAGGGGTGGTACTGCTAAATGCCAGAGTTCAAGCACAGAGGTGTGTAGGCAATAGACTCGCAGTTCTGTGCTTCACTTCCTCTGAAAGACCAGGTTTTAAGGGAGACGATGCCTGATAATGATAATATTTTGTGTTTCCACATATCTTGTCTGAGAACCTCCAGACACAAGATCTAGATTCTGCTGTTGTCTCAGATTACCCCATTAATTGAATCCGTGGGCATTTATAGGTCATTTTTAGGGCTCTGTGGATATCATAGTGTAGAAGAGACCAATGTTGTTTTTTATAATTAAAAACCTAAGAGTATTACACATTCATTGTAGAAAATGCACTTTGGGAGGCCGAGGAGGGTGGATCACGAGGTCAGGAGATCGAGACCATCCTGGCTAACACAGTGAAACCCTATCTCTACTAAAAATACAAAAAATTAGCCGGGTGTGGTTGTGGGCGCCTGTAGTCCTAGCTACTCGGGAGGCTGAGGCAGGAGAATGGCGTGAACCCGGGAAGCGGAGTTTGCAGTGAGCCGAGATCGCGCCACTGCACTCCAGCCTGGGCGACAGAGCGAGACTCCATCTCAATAAATAAATAAATAAATAAATAAATAAATAAATAAATAAAAGAAAATGCATAAAAGTATACAGAAAAGAATAAAAATAACCCATAATCCCATCACTTAGTGAGAGCTCTGACTAATAGTTTGATGTTTCTTCCTGCTTGTTTTCCCCTGAGCATGTCATGTGTGTGTTTGTGTGTGGCACACATGCATGTCAGATTTCCCCAGGCTCCCTCTGGGTGGGTATAGATTGGGGCACCCACCCTCAGCACTGAAATGTTCTCACCCAGAGTGCATTTCCCATATAGTCTGGATAATTTCCCTCCTGTGATTCTCCTTGGATAATTTCTCTCCTGTGATTCTCCTCTTTCAAAAGTGAAAAGATGCTCCTTGAAAAGACTGTTCTTCCAGGAGGGACCGATGTTTGGTGGAGCTCAGCATGGAACACTGCACAGTGGGGAAAATGAGACTGAAGCTGTACTATAATCGTTCTTCTTGAGCAATGATTCCAAAGTGCTACCAAGTACGAACAGAGAATGTCTGGTCCCTTCTCTCATTCCATGAGGGTTGCTGGATAGGGTAATGCAGGCCAGGTTTGCCATTGAGTGAATAACTGGACCTGGTGGATTAATGAGGAGCCTGGTGCATTATGGAGAAAACTTTTCAGAGCAACTTGGCATCCCTTGAGAAAAGATGCCAGGTCACCATAGAACTTCCAACCAGTTTGTAAGCACCAGATTCTCTACTGATATTTTGGGTTGGATTCACCAGAAAGCAGAATCTAATGCAAGAATCGGGTGCAGATAGTTTTTAGAGGTAATTGCAGGAAGCGGGAATGAGGAAACAGCATAAGGGGAATGAGGCAGGGATAGAGGATAAGCTGACATTAGGGTGTATTATTAAGGTTCCTACTGTGTGCAGTGGGGACTCAGTTGCACCAGAACTTCATGAGAATGACACAGAATGCCTCATGGAGTTGTCTGCTTGAAGGATGAGGTACTCCAGCTAGCTTCTGTCCCCCACTGGCTAAGCCTTGTCCTTAGGACAGTGAAGTCCCTAGAGGGTTGTGTGTTTGAGGTGCGACTTTCGAGCAGGAAGTGGATCTGACCACGCATAGGACAGCTGTGCTGAAAGAGGAGGTGGGCCAAGGGGCTTGTGATACAGGGATCAGAGTCTTCTGCTATAATCTAGAAAATTTAGAAGGCTTCTTGGTTTCACTGATTCGAGCAAGTTTTTTCCCTTGTCTTAACTCTTCTTCCTATCTTCCCCTATTCCTATAATTCTCTAGTCTTACCCATATTTCAAGTAACAGTATGGTTCTTTGCCTTGGATGGTAGATAGTGTTTGTTTGTTTATTTGTTTTCAGCCAATTGCAACATTCTGACTCATAATTCTAAGCTCATAATGTTTTCAGACTCGTCAGGAGCAAGCATTGGGCATCTTGAGCACTGAGATTCTCTACTTTGGGTGACTAGAGTTCTGTACTTCTTTCCACATCACTAGTAGAGACCAAACTTGGAGAATTCGAGGGAATGAGAAGAGCAGAAGGCGTGAGGCAGGCCATCTTCAGCTGTAGCCCCATGGCTAGATTGGGTCCCAGTTTGGAAGTGGAGCAGATCTTGTGTGGCTTTGGTCTGGGGTTGATCTGCCAGTAGATGCGAACACAGGCTTCCTGAGTACACTTGAGATGGTCACATGGCCGGCCCTCCAGGGCTTTCTTGGCCTTGGGTGGGTCTGGATATACAAATGTTGACCATAACAGAGGCATTTTTGCAGCCTTCTGGGGTTTTGTTCAGAACAGTGTTCTGACCTCCTCTTTTGTGGGGAGTATTGGGATTGGTCTTTCATCTTTCCAGGGTAGAAACTAGAGGCCCAAAGAAGTTAAGTGATTTACCCAAGATGGTGTCATTTTTCACTGGTAACAGAGAGAATTAGAACCAAGGCCTCCTGACTTCTAATCTAGAGTCTTTGACTTTTGACTCTACACCTCCACTCCCACCCCTTCCCACCAACGTAGAAACAGGGTATTTTTGTTCTTTGTTCTATCTCTCACTTTGGACTCCTAGCCAGATTATAACTCTGTGAAGGGAGGACCCAGGTCCCACATACCCCACTCCTCTGAGCCCAGGTCTAGCCAGAGCAAGTGTTTAACAAAAGCTTCCTAATTTACCTAGAGGGGCAATCCTCAGGGCAACTGGCTCCTCCCCTGCTGGAATCCTGACCCATGACCCTCCCTTAGTTCCAAGCTCCGTGGAGAGGGGAACCATGTCCATCTGTGATAGACCTCAGCCTATAGGCAGCAGGCTGGGAAGTTTTACCTTCTTGATAAGCAGGATTCGCATACTGGCTGTTCCCAGGAATTTGCTTCATTCTAGGGCCCATTGAGGGCTAAGTGAGGGTGTCCTCACTGACTCCTGAGCCCTTGACCCTGGGAGCTGGTTTCTATCTATTTCTGCTATTTGCCAGATGATGCCCCATACAGCAGAGTCAGCTCTGCCATGTCTGTCCTTAGTCTAGGATTGGGCAGTGGTTTCTTCCCTTAACCTTTGGGGGCAGACCTGTATTGCTGACGTTTGCTCTTCCCTCTTTCACTAAAGAGCATATAAAGTACTGTTTGAAGATAAAGGCAGCTTACTACTTAACCCCTTAGAGCCAGCGCTCGCAGACCATGTATCAGATGGTCTTCATAAGATTATTCCAGTTATTCCTGCTGCTCTTTGAGTTATAGTCAGAATTTTGATTGTTTAGGGCCAAAGAGATGAGGCTGGGTCAAAGGCAGAGTGCTGAGCTTTAGTAGTGCCTCTGGGTGGGTAAAGGAAGGGTGGGTTTTTTTCTGGTTCCTCTTTCCCAGTGACTACCCATTAGTCTTAATTAAAATTGCAGGATTTCTCCTCCATGTTCCCCTCAAGCTTTTATTTTTATTTCTATTTTTATTTATTTATTTTGTGTGTGAGACAGGATCTCAGTCTGGTTGCCCAGGCTGGTGTGCAATGGTGCGATCTTGGCTCACTGCAGCCTCGACCTCCCAAGCTCAGGTGATCCCTCCACCTCAGCTTCCTGAGTAGCTGGGACTACAGGCATGGGTGCCACCATGCCCAGCTAACTTTTTGTATTTTTAGTAGAGACAGGGTTTCACTATGTTACCCAGGCTGGTCTTGAACTCCTGGACTCAAGCAATCTGCTCCCTCACCCCTGTCGGCTTCCCAGAATGCTGGGATTATAGGCTTGAGCCACCACATCCGGCCACCCCCTCAGTCTTTTAAATGAAATGATTTAACAAACATTTGAGAGCTAATTACATGTGCCATCATTTTGGGACTAAAAGAGGTAATTGATGTGATCTCTGCCTTCAAGGGTCTTATGGTATACTTGGAGAGACAAGGGGCATATGTGGCAAAGACCACACTAGACAGGTGTGAAGGGCAGGCCTGTTAAGCAAGGCATCAGAGTACTTGGGAGAGAGAAAGCACTTTGGATGGATCTGGTTAAGAGAAGCTTTCTTGGAAGAAATGAGATTTCAGGTCCCTGAAGGTACGTGTTTTCTTTACAACAAGTTTACGGGTATCTCTCTTTGTGGTAAGACTTTATTGCACATTCAACAATGACAACAATGTAAGGATCCTGGAGACAAGGTTATTTTGTTCCTAGATGTTCATTATAATATTGTTCATAATAGCCAAAGATTAGGAACAACTTAAGTATCCAGTGATGAGGCATTGGTTAACTAGACTATGGTCTCCCGTATTCCCCGTATTGCGGAATATTTTGTAGCCATCACGCATCATTTTTGCAGAAGTTTTTTTATCGACATCAAAGAATTTTCACAATAGGTTGTTCACTGAAAAAAATCAGGTTCCAAAGTAGTATGTACAGTATGAGTCCATTTATATTTGTTAACATAGTAACAAACTAAAACATAGCTTCTTAAAATCTTCTTTTTGCTTACTCATTTTCTGATTTTTGCTATGTGTGCATTAACTTGTAAATAAAATAACTTTCTGTGCATATTCATTCGAGGATGAAATAAATAAATAACTTTCTGATGTTTTCCCTTCTTTTCTTTCTTTTTTCTTTTTTTAGAGACAAGGTCTTGCTCTGTCACCCAGGCTGGAGTACAGTTGTGTGATCATAGCTCATGGTAGCCTGAAATTCCTTGACTCAAGCCATTCTCCTATTTCAGCCTCCTGAGTAGCTAGGACTACAAGCACATGCCACCATGCATGGCTAATTTTTATTTTTTGTGTGTAGAAATAGAGTCTTGCTCTATTGCCCAGGTTGGTCTTGAACTCTTGGCCTCCATAGATCCTCCCTCCTCAACCTCCCAAAGCACTGGGCTTACAGGTGTAAGTCACCATGCCCAGCCCTCCTTTTTTTCAATAAGAGAGTTGGAATGCCCCATAATACCTGTAGGTGGACAAGTCCAGTGGAGTCACATGTCCCTTATTTTGTGGGAAATATTGCCCACAGCTCACTCTGGTCCTCACTTTCTGAAGACAAGTTGGCTTGCTTGAGATAGGATGTAATGGGGAGCCTGCCCACTCCTGGTCTAAAGAGCAATGCCTGGGAGGAAGCCTCTAAGTGCTTCTTCCTTCTAGTTGTGGGAACCTGCATATTTCCCCGGAATGCAGCATCTGGGGCTAAACTGCCCGTCTGCATCTGTGGCAGCTCTATTTTTTTTAAAATCCACTTTCTTCGTACTTTGCATTTTAGTCAGGAAATCGCTGCTGCCCACTGTCTACCTAATTAGAGTACCAGGAAGAAAAAGGTGCTTTTGCCATTCTGAGCCTCTCTGGGAAAAGGTTATGAGACAAGAGTGATAGAATTCATCTTCTTGCGTTAGTGGTGGGGGGCAGGGTCTCTGTTCCCTGAAAAGCTTATTCAGATGACCTATTTGGTCTAGACTCTGTCTGTCTCAGCAATAGCTGTCATCTGAATGTCACTTTAGAAGGTTTGGGTGCTTCCTTTTCCTTCTCTTTCAGCAGGTTTGAGGTTAATGTGTACTATATTACAATTTGAATGCTAATTAGCATGTTTTAAAAGTACCCCTTTTATCACACATTTCCCAAATCTACAACCTTTTATCTCTCCTCATTGCCTCTAGGCTGAAGTTCAGACTCCTCAGGCTGGCCTCCAAGGCCTTTCACATTCTGACCCAACCCCCCTTCACAACCTCCCTCCATCTCCTCATCTTCTTAAAGCCCCTGTAGTTCATCAGAGCCAATCCATCCTTTCACTGGCCCCAAATACATTTGCAGGCTGGCTTCTGCATACCCCTCTCTGAATCACCCTCCTTCCTTTTGTGGAACCCAGTTCTACTCTCCTTTCCTAGGCCAACTCAGTCCTTCCTCTTGAAGTCTTACCCAGACCTCTTGAGTGCACAGTGATTTCTCTTGAGCTCAGCTCTTTTAGCACTATCTTCTATACCAGTCTATACCACTTCATTTGGGATTTAAAAAAGTGATAGTGAAGAACACAACACAAAATTTGCCATCTTAACTATTTCTAAGTATACAATTCAGTAGGGTCATGTGTTTATATTGTTGTGCAACAGATCTTCAGAACTCTTTTATCTTGCAAAACTGAAACTCTATACCCATTAAACAACAACTCCCTATTTCACTTTAGTTGGCATTTTATCCAGAACCACGCTGTGATATCACATATGCTGAACCATTTAATTCCACTAGCTTTCAGTAAGCACCAGTGTTCCAGGTAAGCCACTGATAGATTCTAGGGGAATATGAAGCTGAATAAGACACAGCTACCAAATATGAAGAGTTTGCGATTGTTTTCAAATAAGAGTTTGCCCTTGTATTCATGTGTCTCATGTCTCTAAATAGATGAAATGAGAACAACCTTCTTATGAACCACAACAATTTCTTTTTTTGGAACAAAGCAGAATAAAGTGACTAAATAAATGCAGGTATCATTCTTATGGCACCCAGGATAGAAATGGGCATATACTTACTATGTGTTGTTTGATAATTACATATGCTAATGTAAATGAGTTCCTGGGCTATTTAGGGAATCTGTGTTCTCTCAAATAAATCATACATTTTTAAAAAAGAAAGCAATTGTTCTTTCATTATAATAAGGTTAGTTTTTTATATAGTAAACACAATATGTGCCTGTCAAAGAAGTAAAAAGACAGAAAAGACAGAGAAGCAAAATAACATAAATACCAGTAATAGTGATGACTGCTGTTTACCTTTGGCTTGCATCCTTTCATGTATTTGACCATATGGATTCAGAGACACACACACGTGTATTTTTTAACAAAAATAAAATCATATCACTGATACATACTCCTTTTATCAGCTTAACATGGTTTGAATATCTTTACCTGGTCATAGATAATTTCCTGTAATATAATTTTGATACAAGAAACATTTATTGAGGACCTATACTGTCCCAAGAACTAATTTAGGGATACCAAATAAAGCAGTGAACAAGACTTGCATAAAGCTTATACTATGGGCTGGGGCAAGATAAAAATCAAATAAATAAATGGACAGGATAATTCCAGATACTGATAAGGGTTATTAAAACAATGATGTGAGACTGAGTATTTTAGATTGGATGGTCCAGAAAGGTCTTTTGAGGAAGGGGATTTTGAGCTGAGGCTTTAACAATACTAGGGAGCTCCCATGTAAAGATTAGGGAAAAGCATTCCAGGAAGAGAGAATAGCTAATGGCCAAAGCTTGAGAATGAACTTGGCATGTTAGAGAAATCATAAGAAAGCCACTGTGGCTCAAACACAGTGAGGAAGAGGGAAACTGTGTATTAAATCAGAGAGGTAGATGTAGATGAGACTTTTTGTGGGGCTCTTGTGGGCCTCATAGCCCATGGTCAAAATTTTGGATTTTATCCTAATGTCAATGAGAAGCCATTAGAGGGAAATGATATGATCTGATTTGTTTTAGGAAGATTGTTCTCCATAAAGGTAATTTACCTTATTAACAAAAGAGAGAACCTCCCCCTCCCCAGCACACACACACCACACACAAATACAATCATCGCATTGTATTCAAAGAAACCTTGGATAAAAATAACACACAACAGAGGAAAACACCACACAACAAATAATCTGGTGTCTTTACCAAATGGATTGCAACAAGAAAAAAAAAGATGGAGGAACAACCTATAAATCGAAGGAGACCCAAAAGACATACTAAAAATTAGGCAAAACCAAACGGTGTTTAGAGATTCATGGTTGGGCAAGAGAACTATGAGAAAACAGTAAGGAGGTGATTACCAAAAAGTCAACAGAGCAGATATTCTTGGGCAGAAGGAAGGAGGGGCTTACAGCTGGGAAGGGACACGTGAGGCTTTTGGCATGGTTGATTTGTCTCCTTTCATGGGTAGTGGTACAAAGGTGTTTGGCTTAGAATAATTAAGTTCTATTTTTAGGCTGTTTTCTATATCCTTGTTATTTTAGCTATGAAAAAGGGTTTTTTAAATCAACAATTATTCATGATAAATGAAATGAAGGGGAACTTCTAACCAACAAGAGCAACTATGAAAACACTAGAGCAAACATCTTTCTCAATCAGGACGTGTTGGAAGCAGTCACTTTAAAACCAGGAATGAAACAAAGGTCCCCCTATCGTCAGTGCAAAAAGATAAGAGAAAGAAATGAGAGACAAAAGAATGAGAAGGGAGGAAATTAAATGGTCATATTGGCATTATTCGTCATTATTTGCATAAAAAACTCAAAACAATACATAGATAAATTATTAGCAGTAATAGGATAATTTAGTCAGTTAGCTTGATATAAGATGAATATGTAAAAGTAATTTACATTATATGTACCAACAGCAAACTAAAATACATAATTAAAGAGAAGACACATTTAAAATACTACCAGAGAAAATAAAATACTTAAAAATAAATCTAACAAACGTTGCACGTCTTCTACTTAAAAAATGTGCAATTTCATTAAGAGATATTAAGGGGGCCAGGCGCGGTGGCTCAAGCCTGTAATCCCAGCACTTTGGGAGGCCGAGACGGGCGGATCACTAGGTCAGGAAATCGAGACCATCCTGGCTAACACGGTGAAACCCCGTCTCTACTAAAAAAAACTACAAAAAAAAACTAGCCGGGCGAGGTGGTGGGCGCCTGTAGTCCCAGCTACTCGGGAGGCTGAGACAGGAGAATGGCCTAAACCCGGGAGGCGGAGCTTGCAGTGAGCTGAGATCCGGCCACTGCACTCCAGCCTGGGCTACAGAGCGAGACTCCGTCTCAAAAAAAATAAATAAATAAAAATAAAAAAGAGATATTAAGGGAGTACTAAATAAATCAAGGGAGATAACACATTCATAGATAGGAGAATTTAATATCATAAAGACAGCAATTATCCAATTCTCCCCTATTTGACCTATAGCATTTTTTATGTTACCTGGTAAGGATTTTAAAATACTGAAAAAAGAAAAGTAGGGAGAGAAGATTTGCCTTACCAAATATCAGGACTTATTATTAACTTATAGTAATTGAGGCAATGTGGTTTTGGCACAAGGAAAAACAAATTGACCAGTAAAATATATTAGAAAGCTTAGAAACAGCCTCACATAGATATGGAACTTCTGTAAATGATAGAAGTAGAATGTCAAATCAGTAGGGAAATAAAGAATGATATAGTACATGGAACTGGAAAAAAAATCACATGCAAAAAAATGAAACTGGATCCCTGCTCACATCCTATACAAAAAGTCAACTCCAGATGGTTTAAGAATGGAAATGTAGGTCAGCCTAGTGGCTCATGCCTGTAATCTCAGCACTTTGGGAGGCTGAGGTGGGCAGATCACCAGAGGTCAGGAGTTTGAGATCAGCCTGGCCAAAATGGTGAAACCTCTTCTCTACTAAAAAGTACAAAAATTAGCCAGGCTTGGTGGCACACACTCAGTGAGCTGAGATGGTGCCACTGCACTCCAGCCTGGGCGACAGAGTGAAACTCTGTCTCAAATAATAGTTATATTAATAATAATGATAATAATATAAAATGTAAAAAAAACCCCATAACTTAAACATTTTTAGTAGAAAATATAGGTGATTATCTTTCATAAATTGAGTAGGGAAATATTTTTAAGCAAGACCCAAAAATATTGACTGCAAAAGAAAAACGGATACATTTGACCATATTAATATTGAGCTTTTTTTTTTTTTTTTTTTTTTTTTTTTTTGAGAGGGAGTCTCGTTCTGTCACCCAGGCTGGAGTGCAGTGGTGTGATCTTGGCTCACTGAAACCTCTGCCTCCCGGATTCTCTGCCTCAGCCTCCTGAGTAGCTGGGATTGCAGGTGCCCCCCGACCACACCAGCCTAATTTTTGTATTTCTAGTACAGATGGGGTTTCACCATCTTGGCCAGGTTGGTCTTGAACTCCTGACCTCGTGATCCACCCGCCTTGGCCTCCCAAAGTGCTCGGATTACAGGCATGAGCCACCACGCCCTGCTGAGAATTATTATATACCAAAAGACCCCTTAAAGAAAGTGAAAAGACAATTTACAGACTGGTAAAAGGTCTTTGCAACACACACAACCAGCAAAAGATTAAGAATACACACAAAACAACTCTTACAAATTAATAAGAAAAGCACAAACAACCTAATTTTTAAAAAATGGGCAAATAAGCATTTCACAGAACAGGAGACACTTAAGATCAATAAAAACATGGAGAGATGTTTAACATCATTAGTGATCAGGGAGATGCAAATTAAGAATACAATTAGATAACCTTTAGCACCCATTTGCTTGGCAAACTTTAACAGTTTGATAATACCAGTGTTGGAAAGAAGTTAGATCCATAGGATCTCTTCAAAATTGCTAGTGGGTGCTGGGTACCGTGGCTCACACCTATAATCCCAGCACTTTGGGAGACCAAGTCGGGTGGATCACTTGAGCCCAGGAGTTTGAGACCAGCCTGGGCAACATGGCGAAACCCAGTCTCTACAAAAATACAAAAATTAGGTTGGTGTAGTGGTGTGCACCTATAGTCCCAGCTACTTGGGAGGCTGAGGTGGGAGAATCAACTGAGCCCAGGAGGCGTAGGTTGTTGTACTGAGCCGAGACCGTGCCACTGCACTCCAGCTTGGGTGGTAAGAGCGAGACTCTGTCTCAAAATAAAATAAAATAAAATAAAATATTGCTAGTGGGAATGTAAATTGGTGAACAATTTGGCAAACAAAGTTTGATATTTACATACCCTAAAATGCAGAAATTCCATGCCTAGATATATATCCAACAGAAATTCTTGCACATATACAATAAGAGACATGGATCACAATGTTCATAACAGCATCGTTCATAATAATAAAAACCTAGGAAAAACTCTTCAATGCCCATCAACAAAAGACTGAATGAACTAAGTCCGTAACTACAGTGAAATATTACACAGCTGTTTGAATGAACGAACTGTGGTGACATGCAACAATATGCGTGAATCTTAACAAATACCACTAAGTGCAAAACTTGCATGCTACATATTATTTTTATTAATTTTTTTAAACTTTAAAAATATGTATATTTAGGAATTGTTATAGATGCAATAACACTATATAAAAAGGAAAGCAAAGGAGTGAGGATTCAGGTTGATGGCTGCCTGGCATGGGAGGCGTTAGGACATGGCATGGATAGGGGCCAAATATGGTAGGTTTATGGGTGCTTTCAATACTTTAAACAAATGGTTAGCTAGCTAGCCAGTCAGCAAAGCAGACAGCTCTGACTGCTATGTGAAGAATGGATCAAAGGAGTAGAAGCTGGAGCAGGATGAGCAGTTAGGAGGATGTTTAGTATCCAGATGAAGGAGGGTGAGGCATTGTTCTTGAATGGTGGCCATTGAGATGGAGAGTAATGAACGGAATCAGAATCTATTTTGGAGGTAATGGAGAACTTGCTCTGATGACTTAGATGTAGGAGGCAAGGAATATTCTATTTTACAAAGCTTCCATAATTTAACAGTCTGCTCTTATGGTACATCTAGATTGTTTACAATATTTTTTGCTCCAATAAAAGGTCTAAAATGAACATCCTTGTACCTTAATCTTCATACAAATTCAATTAATGTCTTTCTTTTTTATGGTGTGAGATAGAGTCCAATTTCATTATATTTAAGACTATTTGTTTTAGAGTAGTGTTAAGCTCACAGCCAAATTGAAAGGAAGGTACAGAGATTTCCCATATGGCCTCTGCCCTCATACATGTTCAGCCTCCCAATTACAACATCCCCCACCAGAGTGGTACACACGTTACAACAGATAAACCTACACTGACACACCATTATCACCCAAAATCTGTACCTTACATTAGGGTTCACTCTTGGTGGTGTACTTCCTATGGGTTTGAACATGTGTATAAGGACATATATTCATTACAGTATCATATAGTATTTTCACTGCCCTGAAAATCCTCTGTGCTCCACCTTTTCATCCTTCCCTCGCCCCAACCTCTGGCAACTACTGATCCTTTTACTCTCTCCATAGTTTTGCCTTTTCCAGAATGTGATACAATTGGAATCATATAATATGTAGCCTTTTCAATTGGCTTCCTTCACTTAGCAATATGGATTTAAGGTTCCTCCACGTCTTTTCATGGCTTGATAGCTTTTTTCTTTTTAGCACTGAATATTTCATTTCCTGATTTACCACGGTTTATTCATTCCTCTAATGAAGGCCAACTCGGTTGCTTTCAAGTTTTGGCAATTATAGAAGATGATAGAAACATCCGTGTGCTTGTTTTTGTATGGATGTAAGTTTTCAACTCTTTGGGTAAATACCAGAGAGCTCAGTTGCTGGATTATATGGTAAGAGTATGTTTAGTTTTGTAAGAAACTGTCAAACTATCTCCCGAAGTGGCTGTGCCCAGCAATGAATGAGAGTTCCTGTTTCTCCACATCCTCACCAGCATTTAGTGTTGTCATGTTCTGGATTTTGGCCATTCTAATAGATATGTATCTTGAATTAATTTCTTAAAACCAACCTGCAGAAATGAAATTGTTATACCAAAGGATATGTGCATTGAATAAGGCTTTTGATATATATTACCAAGTTAGCTTCCTGAAATGAAAGATGGTACCACTTTAACTCACACTGGTATAAGGCAACATCCACCAAGGAGTGTTGACCTGTCCTTTTCTCCATTCAGAGCTCTGTATTCAGGGACAGTTGCATTGGCAGTGGAAGATAGGTAGATCTCTCTAGTGAATTTCTCCTGGACTGATGTATGTGTGGTTGCTCAGCACTCTCTGGCTGGGATCGTCCCAGTTAGAGAGAACATTTACTTCCCTGCTTCCTGCAGTGGGCATCCTTAACACACTGGACCCCTGCCTTGGGTCCTTTCCTGGAGCATGAGTCAGGATGTGAGGTGGCATAATATCCTTTTTCTCTTTCTTTCTTTCTTTTTTTTTTTTTTTTTTTTTGTTGAGACAGAGTGCAGTGGCGCAATCTCAGCTCACTGCAACTTCCGCCTCCCAGGTTCAAGAGATTCTCCTGCCTCAGCCTCCCAAATAACCTGGACTACAGGCGCCTACCACGTTTTTTTTTTATATTTAAGTAGAGACGGAGTTTCACTGTGTTGCCCAGATTGGCCTTGAACTCCTGAGCTCAGGCAATCCACCCACCTTGGTCTGTCTCCCAAAGTGCTAGGATTACAGACTTGAGCCACCGTGCCCAGCCCATAATATCCTTTTTCTTAGGAAAGGCTCCTTAGCATATGGATCAAAGAGATCTCTTCCCTTTTTTCCTTACCAGAGTCTTCCACTCAGACTCTGGCCACCTCCAACCCCTAAAGAGCCTTTGGGGATTTCTAACAAACCTGGGATTTTTTTCTGAGTCAATTTGGAAAGGTTAAGCAGGCATATAAAATAATTAATTAATTACTGAATGTCCCCTCAGAGCCTCTAAAGCTGTGCTGTCCAATACAGTAGCCACTAGCCACAGGAAGCAATTTAAATTGGAATTTAAATTAATCAAAATAAATAAGATGGAAAAATTCCGTTCTCCAGTTCCACTAATCACATTTCAAGTGCTCAAGAGCCGCATGTGCTAGTGGCTACCATATTGGACAACCCAGATATGGAACATTTCCATCACACAGAATGTTTTACAGAACATCACTGCAGAGGCTGGTTTACTCCAGAAATATTCCCAGGGGCCCTTTTAGGTATGCGGTTGAGATGGTCAGTGAGGGTGGGTAGGAGTTATTGTTATCAATCAATATGACTTGCCAGATTTCTCCCTGCTGATCTAGAAAATAGTTCTCATTTATGTCTAGGTTCTTTTTGCTTATTTCTCTCTGGTCTTGAGTAAGGGTCTCCAGTTGTGTCACAGTTATATCTTAAAGACTGTGTGTGTGTGTCTGTGTGTGTGCGCTTTATAAGAGAAGTCAGATCACCGATTTATATCATTGACTGACCTACGCCAAAGCCCCTTTCCTCTAGTGCAAGGTCCTGGGGTGTGGGAGGATATCCCAGGGGCCACGCCTGACACATAGACAGGCTGAAGTTTTGCCTATGTTTGCAGTGGACCTAAGGACAAATGTTAGGCTAATGCCAGAAATTCGGAATTTTTCATTCCTTCCTATTACCTCAGTTTCTTCTTGTGCAGTATGAAGATGGAGTTTCTCCTGAGCATTTTGGAGATGCAAGAAGGGAGTGCTTGGGGTGATTAAGCTCCAGATTCTGTGTTCTTTCTGCTAATCCTGGAGCTGGGGTAAACATGTGACTATGTTTATACCCTGCCTTTGTCCAGACCCTGCTGTGAGAAGCAGCTCTTCCCAGTGGCCTAAATATAGCCCTGGGAGCCCCACATGCCACATTCTATCTAGTCTTGGCTTGCACACTGATTCATTGTATGACTCTGTGAAAGTCACTTCCCCTCTCCTCCCAATGGGTCACTGGGAGTTGAGGGGAGTGTGGATAATTGCCCTGAGTCACCTCTCAGAAAGGAGCTGATTAGGGCTCAATGAAGCAGAAAGGTGTAAGCTGAAAGGGCAAGGGAAGAAGCAGCTCTGGATAGAGCTCTGAGGAGAGGGGATTTGGCTTTCCCACTGCCTGGGCAAGCTGTCCCCTGAGATTGGGAAGCCTGGGACCCATGGTTAACTTCAGAAGGTCTGTAAACCTCTTTGAATCATGAACAGATATGTGGATGTAAGCCTGCATGCATTTTTATGAGGAAGGTCTATAGCTTTCATCGGATTCTCAGAAGTTAAATAACCCCAAACGGTTCTGAATCACTGCCTTAGGAAGTTTGACTTGTTGGGTTGTGAGGAGAGGAGGTGCTGTTTCAGTTTGGGGAGGGGCAGCAAAGGTTGGGCTTCCCCAGGAAGTCAGAAGCCAGCTGTGCTAGGTACAGTGCTTAGAACAGCCCATGGAGAAAGACCAGAAACTATTTAATAAGTTCCTACCAACTGCCTGGCACTCTTTTGGGCCCTTTAGGTAGAAATGAAATACCTTTTTTTTTTTTTGAGACTGAGTCTTGCTCTGTCACCCAGGCTAGAATGCAGTGGTGCAGTCTCAGCCCACTGCAACCTCTACCTCCAGGATTCAAGTGATTCTCCTGCCTCAGCCTCTCAAGTAGCTGGGATTACAAGTGTGTGCCACTACGCCTGGCTAATTTTTGTATATATAGTAGAGATGGGGTTTCACCATATTGGCCAGGCTGGTCTCGAACTCCTGGTTTCAAGTGATCCACCTGCCTCAGCCTCCCAAAGTGCTGGGATTACAGGAAATGAAATACTTTTTGACTCATCTACATCTCCCATCCCCTACTCTGAAGTCTGCTCTTCCCAGGGGTTTGGCCCTAAGTGAGGTCAGTATCTGCGTGGGCACACCCTGGAAGACAAGGTTGAAGAACATGTGCATGAGTATGGTATACTATGCAAGTATCCGGGCTGAAAGTAAACCATGAACAAGGAATAGAAAAGCAGTCATCTGTGGAGGCCATATCACAAAGCAAAAGGGGTGTTAGAATGGGACTGAGGACACGTGGGCCCTGATTCTTATGTTGATCCTAAATCACTTTGTGACCTTAGCGGTCACTTAGCTTCTCTGTGATTATTGTGCCATCTATAAAATGGGCTAACTTCCCCTGACCTAAATACTGACAGTGGCTATTGTGAGAAACAAAAAGGAATTTAACAAAAATTAGCATTTGTTATATTTTCTTATTTTAAAAGTTAATAAATGCTCATTGTAGGAATATGAAAAACCCAGAAATATATGAAAAAAAGGAAGAATTATTTACAACCTCTCCATTCTGAAGTACATCTTTTTATAAAGTCTTGGAAATTGTGCTCGCTTTGGCAGCACATATACTAAAATTGGAATGATAAAGTCTTGGAAATTTTCCTTACAAATCATTTTCCATGCATACATTTTTTCTCCTTATTTGATCTTAATGTTCATGTAATTTTACATACTGCTTTTCTCACCTAATATTGTATAGTGACAATTTATCTATATCATTAGTCGTTCTTCAGAAACCTCATTTTTAATGGCTGATGTTCCATCATTGGAAGGCACCAAAATTTATTTAACAAATTCCCAGTGTAGGCCGTTTATGAGTTGCTTCCAAATATTTCATATGTTACAAATAATGCTATGTTAAACTGCCTCATGTATAAATCTTTGTGCTTATCTCTCTTGCCTTAAAAGAAATTCTTAGAACTGAGATTACTGTGCCAGAATGTAAAGCTGATATAATTAAATATTTTAATATATATAAAATACAAGGCATTGATGAGACTGATGGCAAATACCTGTTCATTCATTATTAATGTAAATTCTTGCTTGCCCAGTGCAGTTGAGACATTTCTGTGAATGGGAGGTGAATGTTTCCATGATCCTGGCACAGGGTAGAGCAGTTGAATTAGTGTCTATTTCTCTCTTTTGGAATTGTGTTATACCAGGAAAACAAATCATTTATGGTAAGAAAGCTTTCAGTATGAGAGAGCAGGGAGTTTCAGCAAGGTATCCTTTTAAAAGGATCAACAAACAAGCTCTTGCCAAAGTGTTTGAAACTCTCAGTTACAGTCAATACCCTATATATCTTAATAACATGAGCAAGTCCCATTATTTCTTCTTCTAAGACTACTTCTGTAGTCTTTCTAAGGTAGTCCCACCTATTAAAATAGGGAGACTAATCCTTAACCTGTCTGACATAAAGGAATATTGTGAAAATCTAATGAAATTGTGTATCTGTGAAAGTATAACAGCATAAGCAAAGGTTGTTATTTTGCCTTCTCTTTATCATGAGGTTGAGGGCTGCTGGAAGTGGAAGGAAGCAATGAAGAACCAGGGGCAATGGAGGAAAGCGTCTAAGGGACTGAAAGAGAAATAAGGCCAAGAAATAGCACAGGGAGTTTGTTACAGATCTGGCCTGGAAAAGTCCTGGAAGAGGAGCAGATCCAGATGGGCCCGCCTTCCCTTTAGGCTAGGCCTTGCCTTGGGCCAGCTCTGTCCTGGGGACAACTCTCAGATGCAGGGCACTGAAACCTCCCCAGAAACAGAGACCTTTCTCATTTGACACTGGGTGCCTTGGGACTCAGCTCTCTTGGAGGCAGTTTTTAGTGGCTAATCAAACTCACAGCCACGTTCTCCTCCAAATCTTCAGATAGGCTGGATCCTGCTCTGTGGAAATGAGGAAGGGAAGGGGGGGTCCCTTCCCTCTGAGCCATCTGCTCACCTCCAGGGGAGTGACTGTGAGAATCAAGAAGGAGAATCTTATGAATGGCTCCTCCCTGTCCACAGGAATGTGCAACACTTCCCAGGCTCCCATAGCCAAAGACCTAGTGTTATAAACAGAAGCTGTGGTCCTGAGCTGTCAGAGTGGTTAATCCCCCAGACATCAGGGCCTGGCCTGGTGGAGTTGGAAGCTGGGCTGATAAAGCCTGATAAAGGGAAGCAGCAAGGGGAGAGGAACTGCAGGGGTGTGGGATGGACCTCCATGAAGGCAGTTTCTGATGGAGGCAAGTTATAAAAATTTCCCCATTCATTCCGCTGCCCCTGGGCAAGACTACTCCTCAGTGAGTTAAGAGTACTACACAAAAGATCTGTCCCCTGCTCACTGGACCAGGGGAAAGCAAGGCGCCTTGCAAGGGAATGGGAGGAGGATAACACCCGAAAGTTGTAAAGAAATAACTCCTGGCATTTTCTGAGCTGCCCTGAGGCAGAGGAGACAGAAGAACAATTCCAACATGGTTCCAACTCTCAAAGAACTGGAAACTCACTGTCTAGGACTGATGCGCTCTGCTGGCTTTCTTATAGCTCTTCCCTTCTAATTGACTAAGACTTGAAGAAAAGCAACTAACTAATGAACAATGTGAGCTGCTGGAAATGTGCCAGGTCACATGGTACAGGCCAGGAGTGCTGTAGGAGTTTAGAAAAGGCAGAGATTGGTGTGGGCTGAAGTGATTAGAACAGGTTTCCCAGAGAACGGGGGCCAGGACATAGTCCTGGAGGTTTGGATCCACTGTAAAGAGGGCAGGGAGGTGGAAAGGAGCAGCTTTAGGAGGGAGGGGAATGTACCTGGACAGCGCTGAGGCTCAGGAGTGCCCTAGGATCATGCCGGGCAGCTGTAGGATGAGTGGCTGGGAGCGCAGGAGCAGAGCGGGGGAGGAAGCCAGATTGTAGATTGCTTTGAATTCTAGGCAGAGGAGTTTAGGCTTCACTTTACAGAAAATAGGGAGTAGAAAGAACCCCTAGAGTGAGGAGGTGTGGGAAGCCATGCCTTGCTGTTTACTCCCACCAAATTAATTCCTTTCTGCCTTCAGTGAGGCCACCTCAACCCCTGAGCCATGTAAGGTGTCTTCTAAGAGCTAAATGGTACTGGTCGAAGCATGCTCTATGCTGGCACAACCTTGGAGATTGCTGTCAAGCTCTTCTTTCTCCAGCGCCACCCCTAGAGACCACTGTCATTCTTCATTCTTCTTCGCATGCCTCCTCTCCAGCGTCCCCTCTAGGTTAGCAGGCTCAAGGGAGGAGGGCAGATACTGGGAGCTTGCTCTGTGCTAGGGCACAGCCTTAAACAGGATCAGGCCTCTGTCTACAAAGCCCACAGCCCAGTAGAGCCAGACTAAATGGACATGCAAAGCATGACAAGAGTCTTTTTTTGCTGGCAGCCTGGAGCCTCTAATGCTAAACTGGGTCTTCCTCATGGTGCTCCTGGAACCATGGAGCCCTAGATGGAGTTCTAGGAGTTCTGGTACCTGTCCTCTGACCACTCCTTTGTTCTTGAGGAAATCCCTGGGCTTTGGTGCCTGGGATAGAACCAAAGCCTCAGCCTGGCTCTGCACAGCCACCTGGACTCTCTCTGGATTAACTTCCCTGTGTTAAGAGAAGGGAAACAGCCACAGGGAATGCTTTCTAGAGGCAGGACTTGAACACTGCCAGCCTGGAGGTTTAAGACTCCGTAAGAGTCCCACACGAGGGAGACCCAGGCCAGGGCCATGGCTGCTGGGGAGGCCGGCCCTTCCCATCGTGGCCATGTCGGGTGAGTGGGCTACATTTTCCTGCCTGTGAACTCCAACCCTAGGAGTGGGAAGAGTGCTCCAAGCCACCTCTGGAAGAAGTGGATGTTGGAGGGGCACAGGTGGTAAGGGAGCAGCACCCAGTCCCAAATGAGCAGCTTGCTCAGGCGAGTGCTGGGTGTGAGCAATTGCTTTGCACTCAACAACAGCTCTCATCTGCCTGGCCTCAGAGCGTGTATAGCGAGCCCAGCCTAGATGCTGCTGACTCTATTCTGGGCCCTCATCTCTGCATCAGTCACACCACAGGGAGCCCTTCTTAGGAAGCTGCTGCCACTGTTGATGCTTTTCCCAACTCCTCAAAGCCACGCTGTGCCCTGGGAGCTAAGGCTTAGTGTCTCCATCCTTCTGCCTGCCCCCCTGAGACGCATTTACAGAAACCACTTCTCTGCACAACCAAGCTCCTAGTAGGGGGTAATCAAGTCAAGAGATGCATAGACTTCGCCATTTGGGACAGGAAAGTAGGAGGGAGATTCCCCAGGGAAAGGGAGCTGCCTGACAAGCTCAGAAAAATTTGTGGGGAGAATTTGTAGTGGTAGGAGGAAAAGACAGGGAAGGAAACTGGGTGGAAAATTCTGTATTGAAGCCAGCTGATTGTAGAGACTAGTGCTGGTGTTCAGGTGGGGCCCATCCTGTCTGAACAGACAATTCTCTCCATCCTTTCCCCACAGAGCTCACTGGGGTTGGAAGTGTTGAATGGCAGTCAATGACTTTTAGACTCTTCCTGGAAGGTATTTTCCTGCCCCCAACCTTCAAGGATATCTGCCTGGGGAATGGTGGGCATGAGGATGGAGTGTCTGTCTTGGAGGGTACACACTAAAAGCAGACTTGGGCTAAGAGCAGAGCTTATTTATCTGCACATCCCTGTGGATCTAAGGCTTGGACTCTGACTTCGAGAAGTTCTCTATGTCCTGAGGACAGCCTTGGAAGGAACAAAACCAGGTACCGTGAAGATATGCTTTTTTTTTTTTTTTTTTTTTTTTTGATGATGCTGTGAATTAGAAAGACAAATCTCCCAAAGAGCTGGGGCTGGAATATGTATTGAAATAACTGTTTGGCTTGACCTGAAGCAGGGTCCCTGCATTTTCAAGAGTGCAGAGAGAGCTGGGCTGCCTCACTTATGTGTCCCTGGCCCCCAGGACTGCTAAGAGAGAATTTCATGGGCTGTCATCACCAAAGCCATCTGCCTCTGGAGGTCCAGGGAGTAAGAGGAAGGAAGAGGCAGTGATAAGCAGAAATGGCATGGGATGTGACAAAGTGGAGGGGCCTTCCATGGGATCTCATGGGCCTGAGGGTTTTGCTTTGTTTTGTTTCTGGCGTTACCAAAGTTCTTAGTTTCCAACACAGTATTTTCACACGTGGCCTCTTAGTTATGTATTACTGCATACAAAATCATCTCAAAATGTATACTTAAAGCAACAAGCATTTATTATCTCACAGTCTCTGTGTATCAGGAATGCAAGTGTAACTTAGCTGGGTCCTTCCGGATCAGAGTCTCTCGTGCTATTGCAGTCAAGCTGTCCTCCAGGACTGCAGTCATCTTAAGGCTCAGCCGGGGCTGCAGCATCAGCTTCGAAGCTCATGCGTGTGTTGTTGGCAGGCTTTGGAAGATCTGTTTCCAAGCACACTCACATGAGGCTCTCCACAGGGCTCCCTTATAACATGACAGCTAACTTCCCAGGGACAAGCAGTCCAAAATGGAAGCCAGTCTTTTTATGTCCTAATCTGCAACATGACATCCCATCACTCACCATATTCTATGTGTTAAAAGCACATCAATAAGTCCAACCCACACTCAAGGGAGAAGATTACACAAGAACGAGAATTCCGGGAGATGGAGATTTTTGGGGGGGGCTGACCTAGAGGCTACCGACCACATCTCTCATTTTGGCCTCACAGCAACTCTGTGCTCTAGCCAGGGAGAAATAGTCTACAGGTAAGGAGGAAAAGGAGCTCTAGGGAGGTGAGGGACTCTGCTCGTGGTCAAAGAGTTGTGAAGTGGTAGATTTAGAATTTGAACGTAGGCGTCCATCTGACTTCCAACTTAGTAGACTTTCTCTTGATACCTTGACAGCTGCCAATCCCATTGTCTGCTGATACCTCTGGTTAGAATTTGGAGCAGACTCGAGCTGATTGAACATTAAGAGCTTGATGGGCTGGCTGACTTGCCACTTGATTATTTCTGGCTGTTTCTGGATTGTTAGGGACATGGTTCATAATTGCTCCCCTCTATAACAAGGACAGTTTCTACCTACGATACTCCTTTTTATATTTTTTAATAAACTTTTTATTTTAGAACTTTTAGGTTTACAGAAAAATTGTGAAGATAGGCCAGAGAGTTCCATATATCCCAACCTAGTGTTCTGTAGTATTAACATCTTACCATTAGTGTGGTACATTTGCTATAATTAATGAACCAATATTAATATAGTATTATGAACTAAAATTTATACTTTATTCAGATTTCCTCACTATTTCTTTGTAATTGAGGCAGGCACTGGGCGATCCATTCATCTGATTAATTCTTAGACTAGTCCTTCAAGTTGGCACCATTATTATCTATATTTTACTGAAGAGGAAAGTGAGACACAAAGAAATTAAGTAACTTGGCAGATCACAAAGCTGTGCAGAAGCAATGTGAGCACTTTAACTATGGGCTCTCTCACTCCCATGCAGTGCTCTTAACCATTTATGCTTTTCTTCCTCTCTCTCATCCTCTGACTCCTGCTCAGAAGGAGGGAATTATGCACATAAGTAACAACCTAACAGCTGGTCCTACCGCTAGGGTCTAAGCTTCTGGAAAAGATAAGCACCTGTCAGGAGACTGGTGGTGTTTTAGTACCTCCTCCTTCAGCCTCAGCTTTCTCATCTGTGGACTGATAGGATTATATTAATGACCCTGGGGTCTCTTCTGGCTCTGACTTTCTGCAACCCAGTGAGTCTGTCCCAGAGGATTTAGGGGCTACCAGTGGGAAAACTGGGGAGGAGGTGGGTTCTGCTTCCCCCAGTGAGTCATTGGCACCTCAGGGAATGAGCCCACCTGTTTGGCCTCACTAGCTTCTTTTGCAAATCACTACAATAGATCACTCATTATATGGGATTGAATCATGTGGCTGCCCCATCAAGTTAAGACCTACGACTGTTGGCTCTGCATTTGAGGTTATTACCTTTAACTGGTTCAAAGACTTCAGGAATAAAGCCTCTGGGAAAGGCATTGTGAGCAATATTTTTTTCTGTAACACAAATGAAACCTATTCTTTGAGGAGCACAAGCCTTATACAAAAAATCTGTCTCCTCATTTAAAGTGGTGGAAAGGCTCTGACAACCCTGACTTGTCAGGAATTCCAAAGTAGGATTGTCCAGAGTGTCCCAGAGTACTGAAGGGCATGGACTTGAGAGTCACATAGACCCGGCCTGCCTCTCACGAGTTGGTGACCTTGGACAAGTCTCTCAGCCTCTCTGTGTCTCCATTTCGACATCTATAACAT
This sequence comes from Macaca nemestrina, assembly GCF_043159975.1. Taxonomy (NCBI): domain Eukaryota; kingdom Metazoa; phylum Chordata; class Mammalia; order Primates; family Cercopithecidae; genus Macaca; species Macaca nemestrina. The sequence continues at coordinate 40,469,242 of NC_092130.1, forward strand.
AAGAAAAGTGTAAGGATAGCTACCTCATGGAGTTGTTCTTAGATTAAATGTAATAATTTAGGTAAAATGCTTAGTTGAGCCCACAATAAATGCTTAATAAATGGTAGCATTTTTAGGACTTGTTGGAATAATGTATTATTTTTCATTTTAATTCCAGCTCTAAAAGTTATTTTCTTTTATTCTATTATCCTATTGGAGTCCCAAGTTTCTAGAAAGCACCAATTCCTGAAAAGCACATTCAGCCCCAGGATACAGAAGGTTTTCTTCTGGTGGGCTGAGACGGAGGTAGGGGTGGTGATCTGTTGAGCTTCACCAACTATTTCCTTCACTACCATCTGCAAAGGAAGACTGTGGCTTTGGTAGGACAGTCCCAGCCCAGCCCAACTGCCCCAGCCAGCCTGCCTTGTTGCTATCTGATATTCCCCAGATGGCCCTTGGGCTCTGGAGGGCCACCTGTCTTGTCTAAGGAAGTGAGCAGGACTGCCCACAGGGTTACTCCTGCAGGGCTCATCCCAGACCTGGCACCTGGCTTTGTGTCTGCCCTCTCTGGCTCTCCACATACCAGTCAGGCTGGGATCCTGGACACCAAGCTCAGGGAGGGTACTGAGGCTACTCCCTCCATGAAAGTAGGACTGGGGTAAGGGTGGCAGACTAGGTCAGGCTGGCCACACTGCGTGGCTGGTTCCTGTAGCAGGAGGCTCCCGTCTGTGCCTCAGAGGCCCTGGGGCATGCAGAATAGGCAAAAGGGTCTGACCATGAAGTGCTGGGAAAGGTGTTTAGACCCAGTCTTTTTTTTCCCTTTTCACCAGAAAGCACTGCACCAGAGAAGCTGGACTTGATTTTGATTCTAAGTCCTTTGCTGACTGCAGTTAGAATTGGCTGAATGATTCCAAGAGATGTAAGAATGGAGAGGTACAGGGACATTGTGATATTATCGGGGGTGGCCTGCACATTCGTACACATGTAGTACACATGACAAGTAGACATGTACAACACACACACAAGGCACTTGTGTATCAGCATTCAAGAAACCTCTTTTCCAGAGGCAGATTGGCTGCCAGCCCACACAGGGGGCCCGACCAGGAAATGGGTTTTCCACATCCAGGGAACATTTACTGCATCTAAGCAGCCATTCCGTGGGCCTATCCCCTTCTGGGTTTAGAAAGGAAGTAGCCCAAAGCTGTGGACTGGAAACAGAGGCCCCCTAAAGGTAGGAGCACCCCACAGGCATGTGCCAGGTTGCAGAGTTGCTGTCCTCAACCTTGGTGCTGAGAACAGTTGGTCCTGAGGCTGGGGTGGAGGACCAGGCCATTTCTGAGGCCTCTGATCTATGCAGAGAAGAGAAGTAGGGGCTGGTAACAGCCAAGGAAGAAGAGGAGGCTGGAATCTTACATTTTTAATGATGTAGGCTCTCACTGGTAGAAAAAAACTATTGGTAAATTATATTTTTTTAAAAATTATGACTCTAGTTGAGTGTGTGGTTGCCTCATATCTTACCTGACACCTTGCTGTTTGATGGTCTAGGTGGCAGCTCATCATCCTCACACTCACTCACATGTTGTTAACTTAGCCCAAGTTCCCCTGTTTGCCAGACCACAGCCTTCTCCCCTTCCCCTGGCTCAAAGTGACCAGTATGGCTTGTGCCTTTTGGGATACACTGCTGCCTCCAAGGCATAGCCCTTCCCCATTTTGCCAGAGACAGAGGAACTCCCCTTGGGAATGGAGGGAGGGGAAGAGGAAAAGGGGGAAAGCTTGGATCCTTGTCACATCATAGCCTTTTGTGGTAGTTTTTCATTTTCTTGGTGAGGAGGAAAACACTAGTGAGGAATTGGCATGAAACTATTTGGGGTTGGGGAGTATATATTTCTAAGCTATGGGGTTATTTTTCCTGAATGAAACATTTTTATCTCCAGAGGAAAAAGGGCCAGGGAGGACTGGGTATGCAGGAATTGTAAGTATCTCCTAGTTTTGCTTTTAAAAAACATTTTTAAATTACACAAGAACTATTGAATTTTGAAAAGTTAGACGATATGGGTAATCAAAAAGAAGAAAATAAGAACAGTCATAATCTCACTACCCAGCAACAAAACTAAAGATTATGGAGTAAGTTCTTCCAGAACTGTTGCCGTGTAGAAAAACTGTTTTAAAAATGGGATCATACTATACCTACTCTTTCATAACCTGCCCCTGTTTCATTTAAAAGTATGTGAGGCCGCCTTGTGAGGGCAATCACGACAGCTGTCTATGAACCAGGAAATGGGCCCTCATCAGACACTGAATCTGTCAGAATCTTTATCTTGAACTTTTGGTTTCTAGAATTGTGATAAATAAATACTTGCTGCTTAAGCCAAAGTAAAATAAAATAAAAGTATATGAGGAACATTAGCAGGACGTGGTGGCTCACACCTGTAATCCTAGCACTTTGGGAGGCAGAGGCAGGAGGATTGTTTGAGCTCAGGAGTTTGAGACCCGTGTGGGCAACATGGAGAAACCCCATCTCTACAAAAAACACAAAAATTAGCCAGGGGTATAGGCAAATGCCTGTAGTCCTAGCTACTTGGGAGGCTGAAGTGGGAGGATCACCTGAGCCCAGGAGGTGCAGCTGAGCTGCAGTGAGCTGTGATCGTGCCACTGCACTCCAGCCCAGGCAATGGAGTGAGACCTCGTCTCAAAAAAAAAAAGTATATGAGGATATGAGGAAGGAACATCTTTCTGTGACAACAGCTGTGTTTTTATGCCATCATTTTAAAAGGTCACATGGTATTTCATTATATGAATACAACCATAATTTATTTTATCAATTATTTATTATTAGAAATTTAGTTCATTTTAATTTTTTATTATAACAGTTGCACTTCCAGATAAAGGGTTTTTTGTTTGTTTGTTTGTTTGTTTTTGCATATTCTTACTTCTTTAGGATGCATTCCCAGATGGAACTGAAGAGACTAAAGATATGTACGTTGTAAGGCTTTTGATACTTATTGCCAAATTACAGTTCAGAAAGATTGTGTCAATTTATGCTTCACCACCAGTATGTGACTGCTAATTTCTGCACACACTCACCAATGTTCTTTTCACTTTTACAAATCTGATATGTAAAATATTATTTCATTGTAATTTACTTTGATTATGATTTAGGTTAACATTTTAATAAGCTTATTAGCATCTTGTGTTCCTTTTATGTCTTTGCCCATTTTTCTATTGAGGTATTTATCTTTTTCTTATTATGTTACAAGGTTCCTTATATATCTAGGGTATTAATCTTTATTTTGATAAATGCTATATAGAGTTTTTCAGCTTATTGTTTGCCTTTATTAGTTTTGTGCCATTCTTTTTTGGAGACAGAGTCTCCCTCTGTCATCCAAGTTGGAGTGCAGTGGCATGATCTCGGCTCACTGCAACCTCTGCCTCCTGGACTCGAGTGATTCTTTTGCCTCAGCCTCCCGAGTAGCTGGGGTTACAGGCGCACACCACCACACCCAGCTAATTTTTGTATTTTTAGTAGAGACTGGGTTTCACTATGTTGGCCAGGCTGGTCTCAGACTCCTGGCCTCAAGTGATCTGCCCACCTCAGCCTCCCAAAGTGCTGAGATTACAGGTATGAGCCACCGTGACCGGTTTTTGACATTCTTTAACACAGAGGAGTTATATTTTTTAATGTGGTCAACATTATCAGTATTTCTTTTTGGTCTACTTTTTGATTTAGTCTTAGAAAGACTCTTCTATTCCTCCTGTGTGACATAAACATCTATCTAAATGTCCTAGTGTTTTATTTAACATTTAGGTCTCTTAACCATCTACAATTTATTTTTGTATATTATAGGCCTGGTGTTTTAAAATTTTAGTTAACTTGTTATTCCAGTATCATTATTGGACAGTCCATTCTTTTCATATTAATACAAAATGTCACTTAACATTCTACATGTATCTATAATATTACATTTTATATAAGCACTGGTCCGTCCTGTTAACAAAGCCCTTGTTCAACACCTGCAGTTGTTTCTCGGCTTTATATTATGTTCCACTGATTGATCTATTCTGGTACCTGAACATCACTTTTTACATTATTGTAGCTTTATAATACATTTTCATATTTGGCAGTGCACGTTCTCTTTTTTTGTTCTTCTTTATCAGTATTTTTCTTGGCCATTCTACATTTATTCTCCTAGATAAATTTGAGAATCAATCATGCCCTTGGGCTTTTTCATTTGGAATGCTGTTAAATGTAGAGGTTACCCTGGGGAGATCTATGTTGTAAAGCACTACATTTTTACGTTCATTTATTCCTTTTTGTTTATTTCCTTTAATAGAGCTAGAGCATAGTTTTCTATTGATAGATCCTGCACGTTTCTTACTAACTTTAGTCCTATCATTTTGTTTTACTGATATTATTAATGGGATGGTATTTGCATTATGTTTTCTAATTGCATATTGCTCATGCACTTAAGAATGCTTGATTTTTTTGTACATTTGTTTTGTAACTGTAAGGCAAGCATGCTGTCTTCTGGTTTTTCCTTTTGTGGGTTTGGGCCAAAGGCATGTTTGACCTATTTTGAGGCCATTTAATTTCCTTCTGGGTCTGGGCCACAGCTCCTCCCCGCAATTCCCTGCCATTGTGAAAGGGGTTTGGGTGAAGAATGGCGGGCACAATCAGCTCCTTGTTGGCTGCCCCCGAAGGACAGATGTGTTGCAAAGCAAATGCCTACCTAGTTCTTTCCCTACTCCAACCCCAGCTGTTTGGATGCCAGGAAGATGATTTACCATCTGGTGGAAAATAGGCCCATGAATCAAAACTGACACAGGCAGAGTGATCGTGGAGGAGTTAGGGTGTTAAAATGAAATTTGGTGCCAACCCTGGGGGCTCTCAGGGAACCTTTAAGGGCCTACAGATGTCATTAGCTTGGTCTCTGGGCTGGCTGAATGCATCTGACTGAGGTAGTCCTTTACTGTGGCCCTGAGGCAGAGCTAGATCTGCTTCTTTTCTCCCTGTGTTGGGGAAATTGAGGTTGAGCAAACAGGATAGTCTCCGGGATGGTGGTGTTGTAGCTGTGTGTCCCTTCTAAGAAGGGTGGAGATTCATTAACTTTCAAAACTCAAAGGAAAAAAATTAAAAAAAAGAAAAACTAGTTAGGGAGACTGGCCTCATTTTCAAGTCTGAAGCAAACACATGTTTGGAAAGGTTTCATGGATAGTGCTAACTAAGGATTCCCAGCAGGTTTTACACATTCTACTTTGGTGGAATGTAAAGATTAGCACTGCCATTTCTGTCTGATTTTTAGCACTTGGGGTTATATCCCAGTCATGAGCACTCTGTCAGCTCTCCTGCCTTCCCACTGCTTTCTACCACAGGCTGCTTCTTCTCTTCTTTGCTCTCCGGTCTTTCATGCACAGGTTGCATGCTAGAGGAGAAGATGGTCCCAGAAGTACCCTGAAAAAGGAGACAAGCCCATCAGGGGATCGCAGGGCTGGAATAGTTAGAGAGAAACATGGAGGGATAAAGGAAGTTGGTGGGGGTGGTGGACACAGAGGGTCAGAGTGCAGGGTAGAACTTAGAAGCCAACTGGTCAGCCCAAATTAGCCTCGCCTGCATCTTCTAGTGGCTCACTCTGAGTGCCCCTCCAGTGGAGGTAGGGATGTTGCTCTAGTCTTGGTGGTCCTATGAAGCCTACCTCCTTATCATGTGAGGTTTTATCAACCTGGCTTGAAAGCTCTGATCCTGTACCCCAGACCAGTTCATTTTCTCTACTGCTTTCTTTTTATCCTTAGAACCAAATGAATATCCAGGTTGTTGTTCAAGTGTTCCAAAGAAGGAAACACCACCGTCTTGGTTGATGTTTTACTCCAGTGTTTTGGACCATCTTGTTCCCAGAATGTTCTCTTTTATAGCTATCCTAGGTCTTCTTGTAATATAAAACCATTATCCTGTGGCATGAATTGGAGAATGTGGAGAATAGTCAGGCATCTTTTTTTTTCTTTTTTTTTTTTTTGTAGAGCCATTTAGGAACTTCTAAAGGTTATTCAGTTTGTCTTTGAATGTTTGCCAGCACAATGAAGTAAAAATAATACTTGTAAAGTAAGGGGCACAATGCCTGGCACATAGTAAAATGACGTTCATTGTTTTTATTGCTTTATTTATATTATTCTTAGGCGATGATAGCACACTCCGTTTGCAGTATTATTTAAGTTCACATGTCAGTAGGAGGTATGGACTTGTTCCAGTAAGGACAGGAAAGGCACAGAGTGTTTCCCTTGCCTTTCCTGTTTGAGAGGTGAATGTAGTGTAAGCCAAAGGTCATCATCTATTATTTGGGGTGGAACTAGAGGCTAGAGGGCTCACTACTCCACTAAACTATAAAATATTTGAAGGCAAGAGTTGTGTCTTATTTGTCTCTGTAATCTCTGGTGCTGAGCACAGAGTTGATTCAATAAACATTTGTAAAGGAAGGTAAAGAGACAGGGATAAGCTGGTGTGGCATCTCAGCATTGCAGGAGACACTAAGATCCTTGTACAAAAACTGTCCCTCTAACATGTCTGCCAAACTAGAGATCCTGCCTTGCCTGAATGCACCCGTTGCCTGATAACTCACTCCTTTTGAAGGCTGCCAATGAGGTCAACTCTAATGAGTAGAAACGCTCCTTCCATCGAGTCAGAATCTGCTTTGCCTTGACTTTTACCTGTTGTTAGCCTTATGTCTGTTCCTTTGAGCTACACAAAATAAATTTAGTCTTTCTTCCAGATAAGAGCCCTATAGATATTTCAAGATAGCTATCATTTCTTATTTCCTTTTACCAAATCTAGAACTTGCTTCAGAAAAGCTGCAGGAAACAGTTAGAGTCATAACAAGTTATTAAAAACCAGGTATGTTGGCCCTAATCTTGGAGGGTTAAGTTAGAATGGCCCTTTCCTAGCACTGGCTCAGGGCCAGAGTCTACTCCTTGGGTCAGAAGAATATGGCAAGGCCTCTGAGCCCTAGAACACTATATCCTTCATGTTCTAGGCTAGGACTGTGGGCTGCCACGCGGCTGGGCTGATTGCAAGCGCCAGAACCCTCTGCCGGCAGCTTCCCACCAGGTGGCGGGGCATTACCTGCCTGAACGCGGACCCGCGCGTCTTCCTCATCTCTCCACCAGGTGGCAGGGCAGGCTGTGTCTCAGCTCCCGCACCGGCATTCGAGTGCCCTCTCCTCCTGGGCTGAGAGGCTGGGAGGAAAGCTCTAGGGGCTTTGGAAAGGTCTGTTGCCTTCCCCAGTGAGGACCAGTGGATGCCTCTGCTGACCTGTGCGGGTAATGGAGCTGGGTTCTTCCTGGTCTTGCTGAGTCCTGGGCAGCCTGTCCAATAATATGCCGTTGCTTGTTGGAGTGGTGTCCAGAGCACAGCCTGTTCAGAGCCGGTCCTCAGTGAAAGGCCCCTGAACAGAGAGCTCCTAGTGTGGACAGCTGGCGCTGCCGCTCAGAAGCTACCCCTCTGCCCTTCCCAGCCCTCCTTCCTCCCACCAATCCCCTGCAGGCATGGAGGAAGGTGCTGCTGTCTCTCTGGCCCATCTCCTTTGGCGAGGATCGACCAGGTTCCTCCCCTCACACAACCAAGATGAAGTCCAGGCTTGCAGAGTCAGACAAAATTCTGGTCTACAGGCCTCTTCTCTGTAGGGAGGATGTTTCAATCCTGCACTGCTCCTAAACTAGGCCCCCTTGAGGCTCCGGGTTCTGGCCTTCTGCGCCCTACCCTCCCGCAGGCCTTCTCAGCTCCGGGCCCACCACGGAGGCCCGTTCTTTCTGTGGTCGGCCTCATCGGCTACCTCCGGCTTCTCACTTCTACATCTTCCCCTCTCACCCCTTCTCAGCAGGTGGGGCAGGCATGGTGCTCCTGGGCCCAGCCTTGGTATTTCATTGGGATGGGACTATCGGAGAGTGGGAAGACCTGACTTGAGGCTGCCAGTGCCTGCTAGGAAAGCAGAAGCTGTTTCCGTCAGAGGCCTTGGGGCTCAGCATGGCCTCCTCCCCTTGGAACGAAGCTCAGGAACGGGCTTGAGTGAGCATGCAGTCCTGTTCTCCTTTTATTTATTTATTTATTTATTTTTTATTTTTTATTTTTTATTTTATTTTTTTGAGACAGAGTCTAGCTCTGTTGCCCAGGCTGGAGTGCAGTGATGTGATCTCGGCTCACTGCAACCTCTGCCTCCCAGGTTCAAGTGATTCTCATGCCTCAGCCTCCTGAGTAGCTGGGAGTACAGGTGCCCGCCACCACACCTGGCTAATTTTTGTATTTTCATTAGAGGTGGGGTTTCACCGTGTTGGCCAGAAGGGTCTCAATCTCCCACCCGCCTCAGCCTTTCAAAGTGCTAGGATTACAGGCATGAGCCACTGTGCCTGGCCCTGTTCTCCTTTTATAGATAAGAAAAATCAAGACCCAAGGTTAAAAGAGTCTTCAGGGCTCTGACTAGAGCCCAGGCATTCTACATATCTAATGAGACCTTGCATCTGAGGGGTCTTCAGTTACCAGCCTCTCCTTAGAAGCGTCTCTGCTTTTCTTCCCACCTGGCCACCAGCTGCCCTTTCCTGGGCCCACCTTGTGCATGGCATCAGCGTCTTCATCAGCTTTTGTTGTCTGGCCTGGTTGGAGAGTACATTTGGCTACCTGTGGCCTTTGGTGGGCTGCAGGATGTGGAAAGAGGGAAGGGACACTTGTCCTTCAGTAGGGAGACTCTGTTGGGGAGGGGGTATATGTGTCCTGAGAATGTCTGAATGGATTTTCTATTCCTCTGCCCAAGAGGAGTACTTGTTGGACATCTACCTTGTACCCAGGGCTGAGCGGGCTACAAGGTAGTAGTCCCTGGAGTGGAGGTGTTTGTAATCTAGGCATGAGGCTGACTCTAAACAGCTTTCTTGAATCCCATGATCCCTGGCCACAGCACTGGCCATTGCCTCCTCTTCCTTTCCAGGCACTCCCGTTGACCCTACCCCCATAGCTATGCGGTGTGGAGACTCCTCACGTGTGATTCCCACATGACTGGAATCTCAGGTCTGCAGTCCCCTGGGTGTTATCTCTTGGAGCAAGGGGCAAATAAGTTCTATTGATGTGGAGCCACTGGGGAAGGCTGGGGGCCTGCATGACCCCTGTTTCCTCCCAGGCCTTTTTTTTTTTGAGCAGTTCCTATATTCTCCTTCCCATCCATTAGGGATGGGAGAAGCCTCCCTAGGCTTCTGGATGAGCAGGTATGCTCTGAGCTTACTTTTCTGTGCACTTAGGGAAGCTTCCAAATCACAAGCTTAGATTCTTTTACTTTTCTGTTTATAGCCCATCAGCAGTTCACCACACAGTTTCCCAGGCCCTCCAGGTCCTCCTGCTTGCATTTCCAACTCCCTCTCTCAGCCTCTCCTTATCACCCCTGACCATGCCGAACTTCCCTTTTCTCCTTTTTTAAGTCGCATACGCTCTCATTTCTAGACTCTTGCATAAACTAACCTCTTTTTATGAAATCTTCTTTTCTTCACTCTCTCCTTCTCCAGTCTTTGCTGGCTAATTCACACCACCCCTAAGAGCTCATCTTAGAATGTCTCTCCTCTGGGAAAGCTTCCCAGCTTCCAAGACTAGGGTGGGTCGTCTGATCTTACCTCTGATGGTGCTTGTCAGACTGAATCGTAGTCATTTGTTTCTTAATATCCCTTCCTTACCAAAGTCATATCTCCATAAGGGAAGGGGCCAGTGGTTTTGTTTGTTCGTTTCGTGGAGGGATCCTCACATTCCAGTGCAGTACCTGTCGTGTAAGTGCTCAGGTTAGACTTGTGGAATGTGGTATGAGTGTATGGGTGGGAGAGCCATTGGGCCTTCCTTGAAGAACTTTCTGCCATCTCTGATCTGGATTCTCTGGGTATTTAGGTGTGTCACTCGTGTGCTTCTGTGGCAATGGAGCATAGTGCACCAAGGTTCTATGGACAGAGGCCATTCATTCATTCAGTAAATATTACTGAGTCCCTACTGTGTGCCAGGTACCATACTGACACTGAGGATACCATAGTAAATAAGCCAGACATGGTCCCTAAACTCATGGGGCTTATAGCCTAGTGGAGGAAGCAAATAAGTAAGCAAATATAAAAAAACCATAACTAGAAATTGTGAAAAGTCCCAGGAAGAAAATGAATAGGCTGATATAGGGCAATATGAGAGACTGGTAGGAGGTATCTTGCCCACAATCCCCTCTCCCCCTGGCTAGCACACCTCTCCCTCTGCAAAGGCCATGAGCCCCACTTCCATACCTCTGCTGGCTTGACCTCAGAGTCACATCCTGACCTTGGCAAGAGTTGTACTAATGAGCATTCCTGACAGCTCTTCCTTTTAGCACTGTCTGCATCTGGGGTGATGGTCTCTACCAGACGGGGAAGGAGATATATCTTGGCAGAAAGTAAAGCTCTGTGCTTTGCTGCTGGTAGGAAGGCCTTCAGGAGGGCCAGGATTCATCCGCAGAAGTGTCAGAGTCTCTCTGTCCAGGGGCCTGATTTGGTGAATGTTCAGGCCCTGTTATCCACTGGGGCATCAGCAGCACTGCTGTGCGGTGGCATGAAAGCCATGGCCTCCTGCTGGCAGCTGGGGCTGCTGCTGCCATCCCTGTTCAGGAGGACTGCATCACTCTGCTGTTTGGCCTGGTCTGGGGCTGGGGAGTGCCTTGCCTCAAGCTCTGTTGGCAATTGTGCTGGTATGGGCTGCTTTCTCTGAGCAGCTGTTTGCCTTCTTGGAAAACCTGTGGCTTTGGTTTGGGAGGAGTTGAGGGAGTCGGGGTGGCCCTCTGGGGTACTGTCCCCTGACCCACTCTGGTACACAGTGAGCTGTCTGGCTCCACCCATCTCCCCCACCTAGTTGCCCTCTGGACCATTCACGCAGGCTCTTAGAAGTCTTAGCGCATGTGGCAACTGTGCCTAGGATGGGAGGAGGCTGCTGTTGTGGAGCCAGGTGGGGAGCTGGCGAGCTAGCCCGACCATGAGGGGTTAACAAGGTGGTGGCAGGGTTCCTGCCCTGGGGCAGTGCTGATGTGTCTACTGCCACCAACAATCCTAGTGCCCTTGCATCAAGACACCTTTGTTTCTCCTTAAGCTGGGAGAGTGAATGCCAGCCCCAGGTTAGAGGCTCTTAGTGGCCTGAGGCCAAAAACTCCACTCTCCCCTCCAGGGCGACACAGTGGCGTCTCCTGACAGTCAGACAAAAACCATCTCTCCTGGCATCACTTGGCCACTCTTGGCTCAGGGCTGGATAGGTATGCTTTGAGTCAGGGGTCATGGGGAAAGTTGGAAAGGGCCCTCCCTCTCCCTGGACTTGATAGGACCCAACCAATTCAGTAACTTCAAGGGCTGGGTGGAGCAGGAAGCCAAGAAGTAGCGGCCCTGTCAGCTTTGGGAACCGCTCTGACAGAGGAGTCTAACTCCAGCATCCTTTATTCCTTAAGCCTGTCTGCAAATGCCTGTGTCCAGAGACCTGGGATGCACTCCGCAAGCATGCATGTGGACAGTGTGTGTGCCTAGTGGAAAGGGAATGTTTATGGCAGTGTTTGGGAACATGTTATTGTGGGTGCGTGTGCTCACGATTAGCTTCTTAGCTTCAGGGAGTTTTGGGTCCCATGAAGTTTTGGGTACCTCTGAGATTAAGACTGGGGTGGGATGTGTGTTTATGACAGTCTGTGATTCTAGAATGGGCACCCGTGTGTGTGTGTGTGTGTGTGTGTGTGTATCTGTATTTCTCTGTGTGACTAACCATACATTCTCTCTGGAGCTAGTTCTTTAGGCCAGAAAGGAAATACATAAAGTCCCAAGAGAGTAGGGTAGACATGGGAGGGCCAGGTTGAATTATTACCATTTTCCAGCACCTTTCTTTGATCTGCTTTTCTTCCCATCTCTTCTTTGTTCTCTCACCCCAGCTTGGCTCTAAAGGAAGAGAAGACCCTAAAAAGATTTTGTGACCAATGGTCCTGCCAAATTTGGGGGCCAGGCATGGCTGAGCTTGTCCAAGAGTCAGGGAAGTGAGAAACTGGGCAGCACAGAGAGAGATGTTACAGTTCCTGGAACAGAGCCCCCTTTTTTTTCCCTTGTTCTTTTTTCCTGGCTTGGAAATAATAGGTCTTCAATCTGAGATTAGAAGAAAAGGAAACAACCAGAAAGGAACCAGTTTGAACAAAGACAAGTTGCTGGACATGAACAACCCCCGCTGTTGTGATCGAGTATTCTTACCTAGATGAGGTTCTGCATGCTGGGGTGGGGCTTGGGGTTAGGCAGGGAGCAGTGAGGACATTCAAGGCTACCAGACCTAGAAAGAGGAAAGACAGCAAGAGTAGGCAGGAAGGTGGGCTCTAGAGTCAGGCAGACCAGAGTCTAAGCCTGCCTCTTTCTTTACTGGCCAGACTTCACCACTCCAAGTCTCAGTTCCCTCTTCTATACCCTACAGGGTGCTTGTGAAGACCAAATAAGAAAATGTATATATAAAGTGTTTGGCACAGTGGCTGGCACATGGTAAGCGTAAATGGTACCTATATGTATAGGGCTCAGTTCTTTCATTATATGATGATCATGGGGGTGAAGATGAGGGAGGAATCTCAGGGAGATATGTCTTAGCTGTCTGCAGAAGAAGCCCTCTTTATCAAGAGACTCCAGCACAGATGCCAACCTGGTTGAGATGGGGACAGGTTTCCCCCCAGGGGCTGGCACCTATACTTTATTTGAACATGCAAATACATGTGTATGTGCGTGTGTGTCAGGACAGATAAGGAGGGGAGATACTCATCCTTTTAAAGAAAGAATATGGCCTAAGGATATCTCCAGACCACCCTGGATGGTGGTTATAAATATATCATGTCAGGTTGTTCAGTGAATTTAGGGATGTTGAGGACTTCTATTTGACATCTGCTTCATGGAAGTCAAAGTGTTGTGCTTGTCTGGAAACCATTTATCTGTTTGTTCATTTATTCACTATTCATTCCTTTAATTCACTAGTGTATGTGCCATGTCAATCATGGGAGGCTTAGGCCTATAGAGTAGAAATCTGTTGAGATTGAACCTGGAGAGGAGAAATCTAACCTGGAGAAGGTCAATCTTGAAAAATGACCTTCAGATCTAGAGAGGGCTTTTATATGACTCTATCTTGCCTATGAACCAGAGAAGTTATATGTTTAACTGCAACATGGTTAGGCATAGTCAGAGGCCTGATTTGTTGGGATCTGGTCTGCCTGGGGCAAGAGGCAGAGTAGGTGACCTCTTGAGGACCCCTCCAGGCCTGGGCATCTAGAATATTCTACCGGCTTGGTTGCTGACTTACTGCAGGACCTTGGGCAGATGAGTAATCACTAATGAGCCTCTGTTTAACAGAGAGGAAAACAGATGAGAATATTTTCTTTCAGTTCCTCCCTGCCTTCTGGGGCTTGGGAAGGATGAAGAAGCCCCCTGTGTAACTTCCCAGGGCTTCCTGTGAAGACGGTCTGAGCGAACGCCCTGGCTGCCCCTGCACTCCTACCCTGCGCTTCCTCCATTGCCCAGGATTCCCAAAGCACAGTCGGGGGCACTCCTCATTTACCCCAGCCTCGTATGCCTTGTCAGACCTGATTCTCCCAGAGATGCCAAACCGCTTCCCTCATACACTTCTACCTTGTACTGTTCCCTCTGCCTAGAATGCTCTCCCCAGTCTTCTCCAAGTGAACCTTGTTCTGTCCCGATAGTTTCGAGCCGATCTGGCTCGGATCACCTTCTCCCACTGGAAGTTTGGCTTTCTCTCTTCATACTCCATGGTTCGTCTCCAGCACAGCTTTCCTCTTTCTGTGCTCTCTTTAGCTATCCCCCATTCTGGCACTCGGTGTCTGCCATGTGATGTGCTCCAGGGGCTTACGAGCATTGGTAGAAGGAGGACTGTCAGGGCTGAACTTGATGAGTAGGGGGAGCTTGAGGGAAAGAGGAGAGGGGAAAATATGCTGGGGCAGTCAAGGGCTAGTTCCTGGGGCCAGGGAGAGAGATAGATTAGAAGAGGCAATCAGGTGACCACTGTGCGTGCCTCCTGCCACCTGGCCATCTAAATCCCAATGACCAGCTCTCTGTTCTGGTCAGGAAAGCAAGAGCCTCAGTGGAGAGGAGACACTTTGGGAGGCTGGGGGGCATTTGCATGGGGCTGCCTCAGCCCCCACATTATACTGGAATTGAGGCTGGATGAGTTTGCATGTCCCCAAGCTAATGCCAAGTCAGGACAGCGGCTATTGCAGAGGCTTCCTGAAACTGGATTGAGCTGCCAAGGAGAGACCTCTTCCTTTAGGAGCCTGAGAATTGCCTGATAGCAGCCACTTTTTGCTTTGCCAGCCCCGCTTTCACCTCCAGCTCTCGGCAGGGAACAGGGGGCCAACCACAATCTAGAGACTGAGCTGGTGACACATAACAGGAATGGCTCTGTTCTCTGGTCAACCTCCCATTGGAAGTTCCCCAGGGGGAGAGAGGGACCTGCAGCATCTGACCAGATGTGGAGGTCACAGAAGGAGTCCAGTCCCATGCTGATCGGCCCTTATGGGGTTGCTGTCCCTGGGATGGTGGGAGAGGGAGGGCCTGGCCTTGAGGAATGTTTTATTCTTCTGGCTGCAGCAGCCAAAGACCATGGCTCCCACATGTTTCTAAACAGGCTTGATTGTCCTCTGGAGTGATGTGTCACACGCAGGGCTGGAGCCTGAGTCCTGGCAGGAGGGGAGGAGGGGGGCAGGGATGGGAGTAAGGGGCACTGAAATTCTGAGAGAGACAGGACAGTAGAGGCTCAAGTCAGGGAGAGGAAGCCCTGCCAAAACCTAGATCATGGCAGATGCACTTACGTGCGGTAGCAGGGCAGGCGAGGGCACCGGCTGGGGCTCCCCCTTCTCCCCAGACCACAAACCCAATCAACCCTCCCCAAACCCCCACTACCAAGGCAAGAACCGTAAACAGCCTGAGTCAGAGCTGGGCGGCAGCGTACAAGCGTGTTGGTTCTGTCATTAGCTGTAATAGCAGCATCTCACCTGGCTGCCTATGCCTTTCATCTGAGCCTCTCAAACAACTAGACAGACAGCAAAGGGTTCTATTATCTTCATATTACTAGTGGAGAAATGAAGGCCCCAACGAGCCTGGCAGCTTCTTCAGAGTTCATGGAGGAGCTGGCAGGAGGCTGGGAATGGGCAGGTCTCCAGGTCTTGGGCTTTTGGCCTCTCCTCCTGCATCCCTGACTATGCTGACATGTGCTGGAAGGTGGTGGGGTTAACTTGTCCCCTTGAACTGATGTTGGGAGGTTCTGTCCAACATAGGAAGTAGGTTCTGAGTTCTTAGGCATCTACCTGTTTATTCTTTCTTCCCTAAGTTGTCAATATTGAGCAATTAACAACAGTAATAATTGCTACAACTTACATGGCATTTACTGTGAGCCAGAGGATGCAGGTGCTATATTACTTCCACTTATAGCTGAGGAAACTGAATCACAGACAAGTTAAGTAACTTTCAGATCATATATCCAGTAAATAATAGAGTTAGGATTCAGACCCAAAAGTCTAATTTTTGTTTGTTTGTTTTGAGACGGAGTCTCGCTGTTGCCCAGGCTGGAATGCAGTGATACAACCTGGGCTTGCTGCAGCCTCTGCCTCCCAGGTTTCAGCGATCCTCCTGCCTCAGCCTCCCAAGTAGCTGGAACTACAGGTGTGTGCCACTGTGCCCAGCTAATTTTTGTATTTTTAGTAGAAACTAGGTTTCACCATGTTGGCTGGGCTGGTCTCGAACCCCCAACCTCAGGTGATCTGCCTGCCTCGGCTTCCCAAACTGCTAGGATTACAGGCATGAGCCACTGGGCCCAGCCCGATGCTGTAATTTTAACCATAATATTATATTACCACACTGGACCATACCTACAGCCGACCCCTTGTGTTAAAGCAGAGCTCCAACCTCAGCTCTGAAGAGAGGAAGGCTCCAGTCTTCTCTTTGTTCCTCATTTAGGGGCAATTGATGTGTGGAATGAGTTCCCAGGCACCTTGCCCTGGATCTTGGTTATAGGGATGTTGTGGAGGAGATTCCTGATTTGACAAAGTTTCTGATGTATCAGAGCCCGGGACCCAGGGATAGAGGTGCAGCATCACCAACCCCTACCTTTTCGTCAGTGCCAGTTGTCTAAGAACTGGGGAAAGAAGCGTGTCCCAGGCTACCTGGTAGTGGCTGGCACAGTGAGTATACTCCTCCTCACAGGAGGCTGCCACACTCATCTTCCAAGACAGGGAAGTCTGCTGGGCATGGTGGCTCATGCCTGTAATCCCAGCACTTTGGGAGGCCGAGGTGGGTGGATCACCTGAGGTCAGGTGTTTGAGACCAGCCTGGCCAATGTGGCGAAATCCTGTCTCTACTAAAAATACAAAAAAAAAAAAAAAAAAAAGGCCGGGCACGGTGGCTCACACCTGTAATCCCAGCAATTTGGGAGGTGAGGTGGGCAGATCACCTGAGGTCAGGAGTTCAAGACCAGCCTGACCAACATGGAGAAACCCCGTCTCTACTAAAAATACAAAACTAGCCAGGCATGGTGGCGCATGCCTTTAATCCCAGCTACTCAGAAGGCTGAGGCAGGAGAATTGCTTGAACCCAGGAGGCAGAGGTTGCAGTGAGCCAAGATTGCGCCACTGCACTCCAGCCTGGGCGGGAAGAGCAAAACTCCGTCTCAAAAAACAAACAAACAAACAAAATTAGCCAGGTGTGGTGGCACATGTCTGTAGTCCCAGCTACTCGGGAGGCTGAGGCAGGAGAATCGCTCGTATCTGGGAGGCAGAGGTTGCAGTGAGCTGAGATCGCACCATTGCACTCCAGCCTGGGTGACAGAGCAAGACTCCGTATCAAAAAATAAAAATAAAAATAAAGACAAGGAAGTCTTATTCTCTGTCTCCAGGCCAACACCCTCTCCTGTACAATGCTCACCTTCTCAGTGGTGGTCACATCAAAGCACAGCCACAGATGGCTACTCATTCTGGCTTCTCAGAGAGGCCCACAGGCCCTGCCCCAGTCTGCCCTGCAGCATTTCTGGGGATGGAGGTTATAGCCTGGTAAAAGTCATGCTGGGAATCTGATTGTGCCAAAGCTTGCTGTGGGGCCTGGGGCAAGTCACTCATGGCATCCACGGCCCTCGGTTTCCTCATCTGTGGAATGAGGATGTTAATCCAGTGCTGAGGTCTCCCCCAACACTGTTCTGTACTTGGCTCCTGATTCTTGGATGCCTAGAAGGTAAAGTCTCTTGAGAGATGCCTGGGTGAATCACAGACATGAGAGGTGGGCAGGGGTGGCAGAAAATAGTGGGAAATTGTGCTAAGCAAGGTCACCGGCCATTTCTATTACATGCTTCTATTTCAACTATTTGTGACTTTCTGAAAAGTTTATGGTTTGGGGATTTTTTTTTATTTGGTCATTTTTTCCATATTTGGTCATGGCCTAGAGCAGTGATTTTTGGAAAGATAGAGTAAAAAACCCCTTCAGCTGTTTGTAAGCATTGCAAACACCCACAAAAAATATCCTTTTTCCATTTAGAAGAAATAACAACATAGTTATGTTTTCCTTTTCAGCTCAAATAACTCCCAAACAACTCCAAAGACTTCAGACTTGGCTAGTAATTAATCCTTAATGAAGGGGACTGGACAGTATGTGCTCTGCAGAGTTTGGAAAAGAGAGATTTCAAATTGAAAAGTGTTGATGCTTGAAAAGCTCGCCATTTGTTCCTGCTTACTGGCCCTAGCCCCTACACAGCAGCCCCTTCCCAGGAAACCCAGAGTCTCAAGCTATAGCGCATGTGAGAATGAACTGAGAGCAAGGTGAACACATCTTCTGCTTGAAGATACTGGTTGTTTTCTTTCCCACGCTAGTGGTCTTTGCCTATTTCACAGGCTGTAAGACTGAGGTTGGGCAAAGTTTTAGTTAGGCCTTGCATTGCTTTGTAAGATGAATTAAATGGGCTTGTGAAAGCTTATATTTGGGGTTCTTGTCCCAGAAAGCTTCCAGGAAGTGCCTTCCAGTCCTAGCCAATGTGTCTAGGGAAGTCACTGGTTCTGGAGTCTAGGACCCACCAGAGTGAGAATCCAAAAGTGCTGACCCTTGTGGAATGAAGCAACGATGGCTTCAGCGCCCATAGGAAGTGGAAAGGCTCTCCTTTGGGTGAGCAAGGAACCTTCCTCTTGTCAGATCACATCCTCAGAGACCAGTGCTTGGGGCTTCTCTTCTGCCATCTACCCACTCTCAAATCTGTCTTGGCTTCTTCTTTTGGAGACTTTTATCTTGCTTACTACAGGAGGAATGCTAGTGCTAACGTGGAAGAGATATTGCCATCTTTCAATTGCTCTTCCTCGATCTGACACGTGCACATCACCACCTGCAGCTCTTGACAGTGAGTGCCTCACCCCAGGAAAGAGGCTCCCCGCATTCTGCATATCAGGCAGAGATTGGACCTGGTGGATTGGCAGGTGGAAGAGAGTGGGGAAGAGGTGGCAGTGTGGAAAGAACACTGTATTCCTGGTGCCTGAGATCTAGTCTGCTAGACCCATGGCTGACTTCCTCCCAGCCCCTGCAGACCTCTCCTTCTCTCCTTCTCAGCTGCCTTACCTGTATAGCAAGTGGGTGGGGCTACATCCTCTCTGGGGCCCTTTTCAGGGCAAGGGACCTGACTTGGCCTCTTGCTCTCAGGATTCTTTGTGAATGTGCACGCACACACACACATAAACACACACAGATTTTTGAGTGAGGGATGGTGACCAGCTAGTTCCCATTTCTACTGAAGAAGAGAATGCATAGATTCTGGGGTGGACCAGAGCTGGGCATGAGAAGCTACTTGGCCAACCTTGAGAGTCCTGCAGCCCAGGGCTATGTAACCGTGGGAGGTGTGCAGACAGGAGCATGGGCAGAAGGACCTTGAGAGGGCCTGGCCAGCTGGGAGAGTTAAGGATGGACTCTGAACTTGCCTACCAGCCAATGCCAGCATGTCATTTTTCTCACATCTGGTTCCACATCTGGAAGCAGCCAGATGTTCCTTTCAAAGTGCTGATGAGCCCTGCCCTGATTGCCTCAGGGGGAAAGCCATTTGGTGACACTGTCCTTCAGGCCCTGTCATCTTCTCCAGATGGTAGCCCATTTTTCAGCTTTGTGTCCTTGGGCACACCCACTGTACCATGAAGCTGGGGAGGGGTTGAGGGCAGCTGCTTGGGGTGAGGCCTGGCCTCAGACCCTTTGTCGGGCACTAAAACCTACAGTGCCTTTCCATTTCTTTCTGAGCAGCAGCTGTTGGCTTCCTGGAATTTCCACATCCTGCCTGTTGGGATTGGGACACTAGCTGCCCTGCTGATTTAGCCTTTCCATCTAATAACCACGTGGCCACTGCTTCCAGCTTATGGCCTTTGCCTGGTGAATCTGTCTTCATCCCTGGGTCCCAGCTCTGACCCATTCAGACTGTCATGTCCTCTTCACATCTTTGGAAAGGACCAACCACACCAAGCCTTGGAGAAGCCTGCGCTGGGCACTCTGGAGGATGCTGGAGAGGCAATAACCTGATCCTTCCCTCAAGGACCTTAGTCTTGGGGCTAGGAAGGGTCATCTGAGTGCCCTTAGAGAGAAGTCAAAGTCATGTACTTCACGTAGGTAGGGCCTGGAATTGCAAAGTCAGAGAAGGGGGAGATTACTGTGAGTTGGGAGTCAGGGAAGGTTTCCTGGGGAGATGCTGACTGGTCAGGACAGGGACAGCCCGGAGCCTCCTGATCTGACTCTCCAGGTGCCCATATTGTGCAATGTGTTAGGAAAGGTGACTGCATGCCGCGGATTGTTGACAGTGATTTCTACAAGCTGGGGAGGGAGAAATGGACAGAGGGAGCACATGTGAATGGGGTGGGGGAGTTGCTGAAAGGCACACATTTGTTTATTTTCTTTCTTGGTTTGGGCTTCCTTCACCAGCCCCCAGAGCCTGCCCCACAGGGGGTCCCACCTTCCTCTCCCTGTCTCAGCATCTGCCTGCTCCTGTGGAAAGAGCTCGCCTTTGCAGGGCTTTCACCTGCACTCTCATGTGTGGTAGGCAGTTAGACAGATGGCCCGATGCTCACCTTACAGAGGAAGAAGCTGAGGGGGAGGATGTTTCAGTGGCTTATCTCAGGCTCCATGGGGTTGATTCTGGCCTGGGACTCCCCTCTGGAGGGCAGAACATGCTCCTATTACACTTCATGGCCCTCCCGCTTTGTCACGTTTCTCCTCCTCCTCCTTCAACTCACTGGACTTGCATGGAGGTCCTGCTCTGTGCAGTCCATGGTCTGCCCTCAAAAGAACATCCAATAGATATTTACTTACTGATATCCCACCTCACTGATAAAAGAGATGTGAGAAGGCGCTAGGTTCTAATTTCCTGAGGAGACAAGTCTGGCAGCCATGAGATAGTTAACAACAGTCCAAGGCACATGTTAAGGGTCAGAGTGAGCACCACAGCCCCTCCCATGATTCCCCACTGCCTACAGGACTGGGCCCCAGTGTCCTAGCCCAGCTTATGTAACCTTTCACCATCTGGCTGCTGCCAAACCTCTCTAGCCTCAGCTTTCACCATTCCTCCTCACAGTCCATTCTTAACCTTCCTGAGCTCATTGTAGTTTCCATGTCCATCACCCTCCCTCTCCCCTCTGGGCCTCTGCCCCTGCTGCTCCTCCTCTTTGCAACACCTCTCCCTCCCTCCACTCTGCTAATTCCTATTTGGCTTTCAGCTCCCCACTTGTCCATCACCTCCTCTGAGAAGCCCTCCTGTCCCTCAGTACTGACCCTCCCTCTGTTCCTCAATGGCATTGAAGTATATGTACCCTAAGCTCAGCACTTGCACACGCTGTAACTGACTTTTACTGTTTGACTTTCTCCAGACTGTAAGCTCTTCGAGGGCAGGGCATAACCCTCTCATTCTCCATTTTCTCCATGCTGTCTACCATGGTGCCTAGCATAGCAGAGGAAGCCTGACAAATATTGTTTAAACATACATGAATTGAGTTGGCAAATGCAAGAAGAAGGGTGATGACAATCGTGAGTGGGCAGGTCAGGGACAGAGTGCCCTACAGAGAAGGCAGAACTTGGACTCAGACTGGAAAGGTCATGAATAGAACAATAATAACAATACCAATAGCTAACGTTTACTGCGTGCCAGGCTCTGTTCCAAGAACTTTCTAATTTTATCCTTCCAAAAACTACGATGTAGGCATTATTATTCTCCCAATTTCACAGGTGAGTGGAATGTAAAAGGGGAATAACAATGAATTGATAGAGACAAAAAGGCATTTTAGGTTAAGAAAAGTGCATGAGCAAAGAGAGAGGAACTTGGCAGGATATGTGCAGGGGCCTCTGTGGAGAGTCGCTGGGGTGGAGGGCTTGGCCTGGAGAGCCATGGGAGTGAGGATCGATGACGTCCAGGGTTGTTAAATCACAGAGAACCTTTAAATTGGGGCCTAGAAATTTGTTTATCTTGACCAAGGCGTTGAGAAGCCATTGCCACTTCCTCAGCAGGAGACTGGGTGGTGGGATGAATTTGGCCATGGTGTGATGGATGAATTGGGAGGGAGAAAACAGGCAGGACAGCCAGGAGAATGCTGGCACAATTTCCCTCCCTTCCTGTCCCTCCAGCCATTTTCATTCTTCCTTTTCATCATTGTCCACTATAGGTGCTGACATGGGTGACCTTAGGACCTGGGGCTAGACAGCCGCTGCAGGTCTCCTGGGGCCCCAGGCTGCTCCTCTCTGGCTTGGCTGTTGCTGGTTGCTCAGGGCTGTGACCGTGACCTGGGTTGGGCTGGATTTCTCCTCCACGGTCACTTTTGCTAATGAGAAGCAGTTGTGCTTGCCACGATCGTGCAGGAGGCAAGGGGAGAGAACCGCCAGCCTGGCCTCATGCTTGCTCTGTGTCCCCCACCCCTCCCTGGGTCTCTTTTTTCAGCTTCCAGCCACCCCCGCACCCTGCCCCTTGCCTCCCAATGAGCAGGCTACCTGCCCTCAACTCTGGCCCACTGTTTCAGGTTGTCTTCGGGTTTCCAGTGCAGAGAAACTGCCAGGGATGGGAGTGGGGTTTCCTGAGGGCCTGTAAGTCCAGTATTGGGGGCCCTTCACTGCTTCCTCCTCCTGTATTCACCTCTTTCTGCATTTTCTCCCTATTGTCGGATGGGGGGCTTGGATCACCTGGGCTCTGAGGTGCTTCCGGTTCCCATGTGGTTTTTTGCTTTTAGTCTTGCTTTCTCTGTCTTTCCCTCTCCCTCTCAGCATCTCCAGGGCTGGGGCCCTCCTACGGTGAACAGAATATGTCCTTTCCTCTTCTCATCATCTGGTCAAATCCTTCTTATCTTTTGAGACCCCATAGCCTCCAGGAAGCCTGTTTGACCACCCTACCTTGTTGGTGTTCCAGAAAACACTGGCTGGGCCCTAGTGCAATGTCCCAGGTAGGCAGACCACCTAGCCCTGATAGCCTTGCGTTGAGTCTTTGTGGCTCATCTGGCTGGTTCTCTCAGGATGAGAGCCATGAGAATGGGTTGGGGGATGGAGTGCTGTGAGGATAGGAATGGGGACAATAGGTGTAGATAGATATTCTAGTGCCTTCCCTGCCAGAAGCATCCAGAATGCCTGGCTTCATGAAGGCAGAGGAGAGGGGCCCAGAGTGTTTCTCTGGCTGACCTGTTTCTTCCAGCTCTTCCTAGACTCAGGACCCCCTTCTCCAGGTCTGTTAACCCTTCAGCCTCAGTCACAAAGGCCCTTTTTGGCTGTGTCCATGACTTTGAGCTTTCAGTAGCTCTCTCTGCAGGGCAGGAGACCCACCTCCCAGCTCAACCCCCTCTCCTCACAAGCACAAGGGCAGCCACAGCCCAGGATTAAGTGCTAGTCTATACTCTCTCCCCATGTCACCCCCAATCCCAGAAAGTGTGTCAGAGGTCCACTGACAACTCTTGAGGCCTTGCTCTTTCTTCTTCTCTCTTTATTGAGGCCTCTTTTTATGGCAGTGTTGTTGATACTGCACATATTCCAGAGTAATATGTTCAGGATTAGGCCGCACAATGAGGTTATGACTTCCTCCTGTGCAACCCCCACCCAGGGGAGCTTGCCCTCCATCTGGCCGGCGCACATCTGGCTCAGGCTCACAGCTGGCCAGATGTTGCATCCCTCTGAACCCAGGCCTGCAGCCTCCTCTGCTCGGGACTGGAGCTGCACACATACACACACGTGCACACACATGCATGCACGCACACACACACACGCACTGCCCTACTCCATTTGGAGCATTGAAGCACTGAGGTCATCTGACTCTTCAAGGGGGAGGACTGGGGAGCTCGGTCTTGGTGCGATTATTCCTCCTCCACCGTGGTAGGGCGAGCAGGCTGTTGGGACACATCTGCGGAGGTATGTAAATATCAGGTTCCCTGCTTCCAGCCCAGACAGGCTAGTGGGAAAGACCCACTTGAAACCAGGCTGTGAATCTGGAGCCTTCTCCCACCCCAACCAGGGGCCAGCTGCTCTTAGCAAATTCCTTGTGCACTGATTTTGGGGTGCTCTGGGGGTCTAAGCCACAGAAGCTCTCCTGTCTCAGGCTGAGGCTGCTCTCTGCACCTTTTTTCTGCCCGCCCATCTGTTTTCCATCCTTGCCTCATTTTCCTCTTTTCCTCTTCCCACCTTCAGTAGTTTATGGATTGTGCAGTTTAAAGGACAAAAGGTACAGAGGCTGGGCCCTGGACCCTCTAATAATTGAGACGTGATCTGCCAAATTTGTTTTCCCATTGAGGTAGGAAAAGGAAACTGCATTTTTTGGGTGCCAACTATGTGTCAGGCACTGAGCAAGATGCTTTAAATATTTTATCTTGGTTAATCCCTGCAACCATTCAGCAAAGTAGATATTATTATCTTTATTTAACACACAAGGAAACTGTGTCTCAGAAAGGTTAAATCTCTTGCCCATGGTCACATGGCTAGGAAGAGGCAGAGCCAGAATTCCAAAACTTGACTGCAAACTAAACGCCTTTATGCCATGCTTTCTTCCTGGCAATGTAGTTGGTAAATGCCTCTACCCATCTGTAAGTCCTCCTGGCTGGCCACTGCATGCCCTGGATCTTCCAGGGCTAAGACCCTGAGGCTGCAAGCTTTGTCCTTCCTGCCAGGCCAGGCCGGGCTGCCTGGGTGAGCCAGCGGGAGGGCGTTCTATAGGAGGGTGCAGGGCTGAGGTTGCAGTGTTGTAACCAGTTGGGTTTTCTGCATGGTTGGTCAAGAGCCTGGGGATTGAGGTCTCAGAAACACAATTAGGAGTTGAGAAAGCTGGGTGGTGTAGGATGAAAGGCAGGCGGATGGGCCAAGGAGGCATCTCCGGGGAACTTGGGAGCTTTCCATGGCTGTGGGACAGAGAAACCTCATTAGAGAGAAAAAGGAGCCACGGAGCTCAGGCTTTATTGTTACCTCATCATTCCATCAGCCTTCTAAAGGGCCCCCAGCTGATGGAATATTCCAAGGGCTTTCCAGGGTCCCCTCTTCCTGACCACAGCATGTGGCACCCCAGAGAGGGAGCAGGTCGTGAGCAGGCACCCTCCAGCCTGGCTATGATCCACTATGTCCCATGACAGAACCAGCATTTGACTGCCCTGGGCTTGGAGAGTAGGAATAATGGAAGGCCTCACTTCTACCTCCCAAAATGTAGCAAAAGAGAGGCATAGACACCCAAGACACACACACAAACACTGCTCTGTATCTTTCTGCCTCAAACAAAACTGTCATTTTAGAGATGAAACTGAAGCACAGAAAGTGAGGGACTTGGCAAGGTCACATAGTCAGGAAATGTGTACCTTCTCAGTCTGCATCCAGAGCTTGGCCCACAGTAGGGAGGCAGCATGGGGCAGTGAAAACAGCACAGGCTTGGGGTCATCTAGGCCTAGGTTGAAAGCCCAGTTCTGCCTCTTCTCTGCAATGTGATGACAGGAAACTGAAGTTTTGTCTTCAGTAAACTTGCAGATTTGCATTGAGGATTAGAGACAACATAACAAATGCTCAATATATAGGAGCTGTTATTGGCAGCAGTGGCCAGGATATTGACTGGGCTGGTAGTCAAGATGCAGCTAGGATGGTGGCTGGGAGAGGGGCTGAGTGGTGGGTTGAAATGGCGGCAGTGATCACTGAAGTGATGGTAGCAGTTATGTGAACTGGATATTTGTTTGCAGGAAGAGTGGTCCATTCAGGTTAGGTCCCTCAGGAAGTTCAGACCCGAATTTCTTTCCCACCACTAGAAGGCTCGATATGTGGCAGCCTTGTGGTTGGATATGACCAGATGTCAGTTGCAATGGAATTAGTTTAATTCTGGCGTGTGGAGAGTATTTGCCCCAGGAAAGGCGGCAGCTGTGATTGCAAAAGCACCTGCAGGAGGCATGGTCAGCTTGGGGATGTCCAAAGCCACCTATATCCTCCCCCTACTCTGGTTCTCCAGGAAACCGCAAGTCACAGTACAGTTTTGGGACCAGAACCTTCCTAAAGAGGTGGGAATGGGAAGCTCTTTAGCTTTCAGTGAAAGGAGAGAACTTAGCTCTCTTAACATGAGGAAATTTTCTACTTTGAAAGAAGCTAAATGTTCTACAGAAGGCATATCATACTCCTGGGTGTGAGGGAAGTACTGGAATGCCCAGCACTGTATTCCAGCTCCCAAGGGACAGGCAACCCTCCAGCTCTCCCTGCAGTGGGTTGAAATGGTACTGCCAGTCATGGAGGGGCCAGCGTTAATTGTCTGTGTCCCTGGCATTGGGAGTTTGGTCTGTGGTATGTGGCTCACTCTAGCTGACCTTCTGAGGAATGAAGATGAAGTGTTGAAACAGAGCTTGGTTCAAAGGCTGCTCTATCCAAGGGAGCTTAAATTCTTTTTCTTCTAATGATCCTTTGAAATAATCCTTTTAATCAGGTTTCCCCTAGGAAGAGTCTGGGACACCACTCTTAACAAATTTTCCCTTGTGTCTTTGTCACACACATGCCATTCCCAGCAGCCTTTTGCTATTTAGACAGAGCAAGGAGCCATGCAAAGAATGTAGCAGTACTAGTTGCCCTTTGGGAGGCCTCCTCCCCTGACCAGCCCCCCTGCCAAACTGAGTGTCTATTACTTCCCTTTTCTCATGCTCCAAAGCCAGGGTGAGCAGGACTTGTCTAGGGACAGTGGGTGAATATGAACACCTAGCCATGGCCAGAAACCAAGCAAAGCCTTCTTTAGAAGCAACTGTTTATGTGTGAACCTTAGAAACGTGACTTTTGAAGACTAAAATTCTCTGCACCAAATAACAGTTATGCTGGGCTCGTTCCTTAGAGTAAGATGTTCTTCTTAAGTAAAATATAAGCTCCCTCGCTAAACTAGAATAGAAGCATAGAAGGAAAAAATATATGTATAGAAATCTGATAAGACATACATCAAAATGTTTCTAATTATTATCTTCAGGTAGTGGGTGTTCTAGTGACTTTTATGCCTTACTTGTACTTATTGAGAATGACTTTTGAAATAAGAAAAAGATGTATTAGTTAAAAATTCCCTTAAAGGAAGGTCACACTCCGTTACTCATCTGTTCTTCAGGAAAAATTAGTTCTAGGTCTTTTCCTAAGAGCAGGATTTGCTAGAGAGAGGGAGATCATCTCTGAATCCTTAACCCTAAAATAGTGATATCACAGTTTATACATAGCATGACCATTATATGTCTGTGGAGTAATGTATTGATTGATTTTTAAGGGCTGTTGGAGAGGTGGAAATGATGAAAATTTGAGAGAGGAAAGATGGGGGCTCCTGAAGCCTCCTTAATATGCAGCTTCTGTTTCCCTTAAAGGGAGAGAGGAAACAGGAGTTATTTTTATAGTGGTCAAATTAGTCTTATCAGTTTCATTCCTCGCTGAAGTGTCTACATTACAGATTTTTGGAGAAGCCTATTGATAGGAAATTAAAGCCTCAGGGTCACCGAGAATCCTAGAAGCCTCAGGGTCACCGAGACTCAGAGGCTTTAATTGTTAGTTGAACATGGCTGCCTGTGGCTGCAGAGCTTGCCTGTGCTGAGGGACTCTTGACTCTAGCCTCTGTCTTACCCTCATATCCAATCTGAAATCAAGTCCTATACATTCCACCTGCTAAACACTTCTCAGATTCTACCAGTTCTCTTCATCCTCACTGCCAACACCCTTGTCTCACCCAGAACTGCAACAACCTGCTAACTGGGCTAACTCCAGTCACACTTCTATTCTGTGTGCTGCAGTCAGAATAAATATTTTAATATGTGGATGTTATCTTATGATTATACTGCTTAAAACAATTCAACAACTTCCCAGAGCACTCAAGATAAAGTCCAGACCTCCTGGTATGCAGTTTTGCAATGAGGATTAGACACAACATAGCAGATGCTCAGTAAATGGGAGTTGTTATTGGCAGCAGTGGCCAGGATATTGACTGGGCTAGTATTTGAGATGCAGCTAGGATGGTGGTGAAGAGAAGGGCTGAGCTTTGGGCTGGAATGGTGGCAGTGATAATCGAAGTGATGGTAACGATTATATGTGAAGCAGACCTCTGTGTGGGGGAAAGAGTGGCTCAGGTTAGGTCTCTCGGGAAGTCCAGAGCTGAACTTCTTTCCCACCACTAGAAAGGTTGGTATGAGGGAGCCAGGAGGTTGGATATGACCAGATGTCAGGTGCAGTGAGACTGGTTCTGTTCTGACTACAAAGAGTATTCGTCTCAGGAAAGAAGCTTGCTGCCTCTTTTCGTATAGTTCATGGACATTGTGCTAAATGAAATTGTCTAGTCACAAAAAGACAAATACCACATTAATTCTATTGATATGAGGTGCCTAGAGTAGTCAGATTCATAGAGACAGAAAGTAGAATGGTGACTGCCAGGGGTTGGGTGAGGGAGGAGAAAATAGAGAGTAATTGTTTAATGCATACAGTTTCCATTTTAAAGATGAAAAGAGCTCTGGAGATGGAGAATGGGGATGGTTGCACAACAACGTGCATGTACTTGATTCCACTGATACACTCGAAAGTGGTTAGAATGGTAAATTTTACATTATGTACATTTTACCACAATAAAAAGAATTGGAAAGAACTGGTAAAGGATCTAAATAGGCACTTCTTCAGAGGAGCTATACAAATGGCCAATAAGCATGTGAAAAGATGTTCAGCATCATTAGTCATTAGGGAAATGCAAATCAAAACGGCAATGATATGCCATTTCACACCTACTAGGATAGCCAGACTAAAAAAGATGCATAATAATAAATGTTGGCAAGGATGTGGAGAAATGGGAACCCTCATACACTGCTAATGGGAATATAAAATGGTGCATGCAGTTGGTTTGGAAAAGTCTGGTGAACCAGCAGTGCACTCCCAGGTGTATATACACCCAAGAGAAAAGAAAATGTATGTCTTTACAAAAACTTGAACACAAATGTTCATAGAAGCATTATTCTTAATAAACAAAAAGTAGAAACCACCTAAATGGCCATCAACTGATGGGTGGATTAATAAAATGTGATACATCGACAATGGAATATTATTTGGCAACAGAAAGGAAAAAAGTACTGATACATGCTGCAATGTGGATGAACTTTGAAAACTTTATTGTAAGTGGAAGAAGCCAGTCACAAAAGACCAAACATTGTATAATTTGACTTATATGAAATGTCCAGAATAGGCAGTTCTTTAGAGACAGAAAGTCGATTAGCAGTTTCTTCAAACTGGAAATTTGTGGGAGGCCAGAGAGTATGGGGTTACTTCTCAGGTTGATAAAATGTCCTAAACTTGATTGTAGTGATGGTTGTACCACTCTTTGAATGTATTTAAAAATCATTGAATTACACATTTTAAGTGTGTGAATTGTATGGTATGAGAACATATCTCAATAAAACTGTTTTGCCAGCAATGTACAAGCATTCAAATTTCTCCACATCCTCACCAACACTCATTATTTTCTGGTTTTGTTTTTTAATAGTAGCCATCCTAATTGGTGTGAGGTGGTATCTCACTATAGTCTTGACTTGTATTTCCCTAATGCTTAGTAATGTTAAGCATCTTTTCATGTGCTTATTGACCATTTGCAAATATTCTTTGGAGAAATATGTATTCATACCCTTTGAATAGACATTTCTCCAAAGAATAAATTAAAGACATTTCTCCAAAGAAAAAAAATTAAACACATTTTTAACCAGATTGTTTTATTGTTGTTGAGTTGTAAGCATTCTTTATATATTATAGATATAAGTTCCTTATCAGATGTATGATTTGCAGATATTTCTTACAATTCAGTGAGTTATCATTTCACTTTCTTAATGATGTCCTTTGAAAGACAGAAGTTTCTAATTTTGAGGAAGCCCAGTTTATCTATTTTTTCTTTTCTTGTTCTTACTTTTAGTGTCATATCCAACAAATCATTGCCCAATCCAATGTCGCAAAGAAATACATCTATGTTTTTTGAGAATTGTATAGTTTGAGCTCTTCCATTTAGGTCTTTGATCCATTTTGAGTTAGTTTTTATATACAGTGTGAGGTAGGTATTCAACTTCATTATTTTGCATGTGGATATCTAGTTGTCTCAGAACAATTTGTTGAAAAGACTATTCTTTCCTGATTACATTACTTTCATACCCTTTTTGAAAACCAATTTACCATAAATGTGAGAGTTTATTTCTGGATTCTCAATTCTATTCTATTGATCTGTGTCTGTCCTTATTCTGATACCGCACTGTCCTAATTTATTGTGGCTTTATAGTAAGTTTTAAAGTGGGAAGTGTGAGTCATACAACTTTGTTCTTCTTTTTCAAAATTGCTTTGGCTATTTTGGGCACCTTGTCAGCTTGAATTTTAAGATCAGCTTGTCAATTTTTGCAAAAAAAGTCAGCAAGGACTTTGATTGGGATGGCATTGAATCTGTAGATCGATCTGGGGAATACTGCCATCTTAACAATATTGAATCTCCTGATTCATGAACATAGGGTGCCTTTATATTTATTGAGAGCTTCTTTAATTTCTTTCAACAGTGTATATTGTAGTTTTCAGAGTTTACATTTTGCACCTCATTTGTTAAATTTATTCCTAGTTACATTACTCTTTTTGATGCTATTATAAATGGAATTGTTTTCTTAATTTCATTTGCAAATTGTTCATTGCAAGTATATAAGAATATAATTTATTTTTTTATATCTTGTATCTTGCAACTTTGTTGAATTCATTTATTCATTCTAATGGCTTTTTTAGTGGACCCCTTAATACTAAGGAGTATTTCTATATATAAGATTATTTCATCTACCTATCGAAATGCCAATGACATTTTTCACAGAAACAGGAAAAAAATCCTAAAATTTGTATGGAACCACAAAAGACCCCAAATAGTCAAAACAATACCTCCAGTTTTGTTCTTTTTCCTCAAATCTGTAGTAACCAAAACAGCATGGTATTGGCATAAAAACAGACACATAGACCAATGGAACAGAACAGAGAACCAGAAATAAACCCACATATTTACAGCCAACTGATTTTTGACAAAAGTGCCAGGAACATTCATTGGAGAAAAGACATCTTTTCAATAAAGACCTAAATGTAAGACCAGAAATTACAAAACTACTAGAAGAAAATATAGGAGAAATGCTTCAGGACATTGGTCTGGGAAAATATTTTATGAATAAGACCTCAAAAGGACAGGCAACAAAAGCAAAAATAAACAAATGGAATTATATCAAACTAAAAAGAGCCTCTGCATATCAAAGGAAACAATCAACAGAGTGAAAAGAAAACCTACAGAATGGAAGAAAGTATTTGCAAACTACTGATCTAATAGGGAATTACTATCCAGAGTATATGAGAAACTCAAACACCTCAACACAGGAAAACATACAGTTCGATTAAAACATGGGCAAACGAGGCGGGCGGATCACAAGGTCAGGAGATCGAGACCACGGTGAAACCCCGTCTCTACTAAAAAAAAAAATACAAAAAATTAGCCGGGCGCGGTTGTGGGCGCCTGTAGTCCCAGCTACTCGGGAGGCTGAGCCAGGAGAATGGCGGGAACCCGGGAGGCGGAGCTTACAGTGAGCCGAGATCGCGCCACTGCACTCTAGCCTGGGCGACAGATCGAGACTCCGTCTCAAAAAAAAAAAAAAAAAATGGGCAAATGGTCTGAACAGATATTACTCAAAAGAAGGCATACGAAAGGCCACAAAATATATGAAAAATCCTCCACATCACTCTCATCAGGGAAATGCAAATCAAAACCACAATGAGGTATCATCTCACTCCACTTAGGATGGCTATTATCAAAAAGACAAAAAGTAACAAATGCTGGTAAGGACACAGAGAGAAGGGAACTCTTGTATGCTGTTGGTGGAAATGCAAACTAGTACAGCCACTGTGGAAAATAGTATGGGGGAGTCTCTCAAAGAAATACAAATAGAACTACCCTATCATTCAGCAGTATCACTACTGGGAGTTTATCCAAAGGAAGGGAAATTATTATATGTGAGAGACATTTGCATCCCTATGCTTATTGCAGCACTGTTCATAATAGTTAAGACATGGAATCAACCTAGGTATCCAGCAATAGATGAGTGAATAAAGAAAATGGGGTACATACCCACAATGGAATACTATTCAGCCATTAAAAAGAATGAAATCCTGTCATTCACGGCAACATGAATGGAACTGCAGGACATTGTGTTAAATAAGCCAGGAACAGAAAGTTAAACACTTCACATTCTCACTCATATGTGGAACCTTAAAAAAGGTTGACCTCAAATAAGTAAAAAAGTAGAACAGAGGATACTAGAGCCTGGGAAGACTATAGGGAAGGAAGGATAGAGAGAGATTTGTAAAAGGATACAAAATTACAGCTAGATAGGAGGAATAAGTTCTAGTATTCTACAGTCCAGTAGGATGACTAGAGTTAATAATAATATAAAGTTTCAAAAACCTAGAAGGAGAATATTCAATGTTCCTATAACAAAGAAATGATAAGTGTTTGAGATGATGGATATGCTAATTGCCCTGATCTAATCACCATACCTTGTTTGTGTTGAAACATTTTTTTTTAAAGATCATATCATCTGAGAATGAATTCAGATACTTTTGCTTCTTCCATTCCAATCTGGACACCTTTTATTTAATTTTTTTTGCCCACACATTTTTTAGTGATTGAAAAAAATCAAATAACCACAAATGAGAATAGTTGAGAAAACACTAATTCAGTACAAAGAATAACATTCGTGATGTGAAAATTGTATGAAATTCAAAATTGTGTCCATAAATAAAATTTTATTGGAATGCATAGCCATTCCATTTGTTTGCATATTGTTTATGGGTTTGTTTGTTTGCACTACCAGTGAAAAGTTGCCATAAAAATTGTATATGACACTCTCATCACTGCACTGCTGCAGTGACAAAGTTATAACCTAACAATGTTAATAAGTGACATGTGTATCACTATACTGTGGTATTTCATTACCAGTGCATCCTCATTATGTCAAAATAAGAAAAGTGGACTTTGAATGTCATGCTTTTGAAAACAATATACTGTAGATTATTTTGTTGTTAAATTAGATGACAAAGAACTAGGTTTATTACACAATGGCATTATAGCCATGCTAAAAGAGAACAATATATGTCAATATTACCAAACACTTAACATTCATCACAATATTCCCAACTCACAGACAAGCAACAGTCAGAAAAATTAGAAAATTTAAAATCAAATATCTCATTACAGCACAATTTCTTCACAAAAATAAAAAGTGGGGCCGGCCGTGGTGTCTCATGCCTATAATCCCAGCACTTTGGGAGGCCGAGGTGAGTGGATCATGAGGTCAGGAGATACAGACCAGCCTGGCTAATATGGTGAAATACCATCTCTACTAAAAATGCAGAAAAAATTAGCCAGGTGTGGTGGCACGCGCCTGTAATTCCAGCTACTCAGGAGGCTGAGGCAGGAGAATTGCTTGAACCTGGGAGGCAGAGGTTGCAGTGAGCTGAGATCATGCCATTGCACTCCAGCCTGGGTGACAGAGTGAGACTCCATCTCAAAAAAAAATAAAAATATAAATATAAAAAGTGAGGCCAGGCCGGGCGCGGTGGCTCAAGCCTGTAATCCCAGCACTTTGGGAGGCCGAGACGGGCGGATCACGAGGTCAGGAGATCGAGACCATCCTGGCTGACACGGTGAAACCCCGTCTCTACTAAAAAATACAAAAAAACTAGCCGGGCGAGGTGGCGGGCGCCTGTAGTCCCAGCTACTCGGGAGGCTGAGGCAGGAGAATGGCGTGAACCCGGGAGGCGGAGCTTGCAGTGAGCCAAGATCACGCCACTGCACTCTAGCCTGGGCGGCAGAGCGAGACTCTGTCTCAAAAAAAAAAAAAAAAAAAAAAAGTGAGGCCAGACACAGTGGCTCACATCTATAGTTGCAGCACTTTGGGAGGCTGAGACGGACGGATCATCTGAAGTCAGGAGCTCAAGACCAGCCTGGCCAACATGGTGAAACCCTATCTCTACTAAAAATACAAACACTAGCCAGGCATGGTGACATGCAACTGTAGTCTCAACTACTCAGTAGGCTGAGGTGGGAGAATTGCTTGAATCCAGAAGGTAAAGGTTGCAGTAAGCCGAGATGCCACCACTGCACTCTAGTCTGGGTGACACAGCGAGACTCTTTCTCAATATGTAAATAAATAGTGGAAATCAGGCTACGTCGAACTAATTTTCTAAGTGGCTAATTTGTTAGCAAAGCAAGGAAAGTTGTTTACAAATGGTGAGTTAATTAAACTGTATACAGAGAAAATAAACTCACTAAAGACTATTAGTCTTTCTGCAAAAATAGTTGTTCAAAGAGCTACAGACATTGGGAGAACATAAACAGTAAATTTAAAGACAAGGCAAATGATTTTAGTGGTTTTCCTAGGCTCTGGATGAGCTGACAGTTGTTAACAATACTGGTCATTTATTATTGTTTATTTGAGGAATGGATGCCAAGTTTGAGGTCACTGAAAAATTAGCCTCTACGAATAGTGTAGAATAACTACAGATGAGAATAGTTGAGAAAACACTAACTCAGTACAACCTGAAGTGGAATCTGCTAAGATGTGTTATAACTAATGATCACAAAAATATGAATACAGTATAAAAAAGGCTTAATTGGGGAAATTTACAAAACTTGTGAAAATATAAAATGTTTAAAGCTTGTGGTCATTGTATTATTTATCTGCAGGTACTTTGATGGAAATATTTTAATCTGTCATGTATTATTGAACCAGTGATGTCAACAGTGAACTCCATTCACTCTTAGGAACTTAACCATTGGCAGTTCTGTGCCTTTTTGACAGAAATAAGAGCTAAAGATATTAACTTGTCCTATCATACATTTTGATGATTTAACAGTAATAAAATTTTGTTGTGATTTTTCTTTTAGCTCAGAGCTGACATTGATATTTTTCTGGATGAAAAAACTACCCTTAACCAGTGTTATCAAATACTAAATGACTTTGGATAATAGCTTTTGCTCCAGATTTGGTATTTCTTAATGAATTTAACCTAAAATTACAAAGTAAAACAATGCTTATTTGTGAAATTGATATTGGGGTAAAATAATTTAGACTATAACTAATGTTGTTTGAATCACAAATCATGTCCAGCTGCTTTACACACTTCCCATACTATGGGAAGTTGAAACAAGAAGCAAGCTCTCCGTCCCACACAAGTTTGCAATAGACATATTTTCTGAGCTCAAACTATAGTTCCAGCAGTGTTTTATTCCAATGTTGATGCAAGTGCAAATGAAATTTCTATACTTCAAAATTCACTTAACTCTGCAATTGAGGGACTTCCACCTAACCTTCAATTGGAAGTAATTAACCTGCAATGTAATGACAAGCTAAAGGCCAATATCAAGAGAAGAATCTATCAGAAATCTATAAATGCCTTCCAAGTGATGAATGTGCTCAATTAAAATCATATGCTCATGGATTGATATCAATATTTGGCATTGATTTTCTGTATGAAAAAGACATTTTCAAAGATGAAATGTATCAGATCTCATTACAGATCAGCATTAACAGGTGAATATTTGCAATCAACTTTGATAGTAAGACACACTAGCTGTGCATCATAATTAAATGAAATGTTATCCCCCACCCCCAAAAAATTATATTATTCTCATTAATAGGCCCACATTACAAAAAAGTATTCAATGATTATATGCTGAATTTCGTCAATTCAAAATTATAAAATTTTTGTGTGTGTCTTGTGCAAATACCCATAAAAAATGTTTGATTTTTGCTTCTTGGCCCAAGAAGTCAAAAACCTTTAATATCTGACTCTTTTTTTGTTTGTTTGTTTAAATACCTGGCTCTTAACAGAAAAAGTCTGGTGAGCTTTATGAAAACCCAGCCCCCATCTATATCATCAGTCTCATATTTATCCTCCAATATTCTGGCTCCACAGAGTTAGCCTGCAGTTGCCTAATGTCACATTTTCTTTCTTTCCTTGTGATCTTTGTATATGCTATTCTCTCTGTCTAGAATGATCTTTTTTTTTTCCTTCCCCACTTCGATTGGCTAATTCCTTACTGTCCTTCAGGTCTTAGCTTAAATATACCTTCTTCAAAGAAGTATTTACTGACACTCTCCACCACTGTGAGACAGATACCCTTCCCTATGAACTTCCACAGCATCCTGTGCCTCCCTGTATCAGCATCTGTTTTTAAAATGTACATGGCAAAAAATCCAAGAATGCATGATGGAAAATAAAGTCTCTCACATATTTCAGACTCCAGACACTGAATTCTTAATCCTAGAGGCTACCACTGTTACATTTTCTTGGGTATCCTTCTAGAGATATTCTCTGGCTATATGGCACATACCTATGTGTTTTCTTTTTAACCCCTCACAAATGATAGTATACTGTATACATATTTCTGCACCTAGTTTTTTTCCACTTAACTATAAACTTTGGAGTCTATTCCATGTGTACCTTGCAGAGCTGCCTCATTTTAAAAAATTGAGACAGAATTAAGACAATAAATTTCACCAATTTTAAGGGTACAATTTGATGAGTTTTAGCAAATGTATGCAGTTAGGTAAACATCACTACAATCATGTTAGAGGATGTTTCCTTTATTCACAAAAACTTTTCTCATGCCCCAAGCAATAACTGATTTCCTTTCTGTCAGTACAGATAAAATGGAATCACATACTATGTATTCTTTTGTGTCTGGTTTCTTTTAGCAAGAATAATGTTTCTGAGGTTTATCTATGCTGTTGCATGTATCAGTAATTCCCTCCTCTTTATTGCTCAGTAGTATTCCGTTGTTTTTATATATCACAATGTGTCTATCCATTCCCATCTTGGATATTTGGATTGTTTCCAGTTTGGGGCAATTAAAACTGCTATGAACGTTTGTGGACAAATCTTTGTGTGGACATGTTCTTATTTCTCTTGGATGAATACCTAGCATGGCAGGGTTCTAGGAAGGTCTATGTTTAACATTTTCAGAAACTACCAAACTGTACCATTTGACCTTCCCAGCAGCAGTTACTAAGGAGTTCCAGTTGCTCCACGTCTTTCCCAACCTTTTGTATTATCATTTGTTCTAATGTTGGCCATACTAGTGGGTATATAGTAGTATCTCACTAGTTTGATTTGCATGTTGCTGATGACTCATGGTAAGCATCTTTCCGTGTACTTTTTTGCCATTGGTATATCTTTTTTTGGTCAAGTATCTGTTCAAATTTTTGCTCATTTTTTTGAATGGACTTTTTTGTCTTTATATTACTTAGTTGTAAGAGTTTTTAAAATGTATATTCTAGACATAATTCCTTTGTCAGATATGTTTTGCAGATTGTTTTCCAATTTCTCGTTTGCCTTTTCATTTTCATAACACTGTCACTTGAAGAGCAGAGGTTTTAAATTTTGAAGTCCTAGTTATATTTTTATTTTACGTTTCCTACATTTTGAGTCCTATTTAAGAAATCTGGCCAGGTGTAGTGACTCATACCTGTAATCCCAGCACTTTGGGAGGCCAAGGTGGGCAGATCACCTGAGGCCAGGAGTTCAAGACCAGCCTGGGCAACATGGTGAAACCTTGTCTCTACTAAAAACACAAAAATTAGCTGAGCGCTGTGGCTCATGACTGTAATCCCAGCTACCCAGGAGACTGAGGTATGAGAATCGCTTGAACCCAGGAGGCGGAGATTGCAGTGAGCTGAGATCATGCACTACCCTCCAGCCTAGGCGACAGAGCAAGACTCCATTTAAAAAAAAAGAAAGAAAGAAAGAAAGAAATCTTTGCCAAACCCAAGGTCACTAAGAATTTCTGGTATGTTTATTTCTCAGACTTTTTTAGCTTTTACATTTAGGTCTGCGATCCATTTTGAGTTAATTTTTGTATATGGTGTGATTTAGGGGTCAAGGTTCTCTCCCCTTCCTTCCTTCCTTCCTTCCTTCCTTCCTTCCTTCCTTCCTTCCTTCCTTCCTTCCTTCCTTCCTTCCTTCCTCTCTCTGTCTCTCTCTCTCACTTCCCTTTCTGTATATGGCTATCCAGTTGTTTCAGCACTATTTGTTAAAAAGATTATCCTTTTCCCCCCAAGAATCTCCTTGAATTGCCTTAAAACCTTTGTCAACAATCAATTTGTGTGGGTGTATTTCTGGATAGTCTATTGTGTTCTGTTGATGTACAATCTTGATTATTTTAACTTTATAATGTATCTTGAGGCTGTACATGGTGGCTTGAGCCTGTAATTCTAGGAGGCCAAGGTGGGAGAATCGCTTGGGCTCAGGAGTTCAAGACCAACCTGGGAACATAGCGAGACTTCATCTCTACCAAAAATTAAAAAAAAAAAAAAAAATTAGCAGGGCATGGTGTCCTGGGTCTGTAGTCCTGGCTACTCAGGAAGCTGAAGTGGGAGGACCATTGAGCCCAGGAGATAAAGGCTGCAGTGAGCTATGATCACGCCATTGCACTCCAGCATGGGAGACAGAACAAGACCCTGTCAAAAAAAAAAAAAAAAGTATTGAAATCAGTTAGTGTAAGGTCTCCAGCTTTTTCTTCTTTTACAAAATTGCTTTTGGCTATTCTGGGTCCACTGCATTTCCACATACATTTCATAATTAGCTTATCAATTTCTACTAAAAAGCCTGCTGGGATTTGATTAGATTTCATTGAACTCATAGATTAATTTAGAGAAAAGTTACAGCTTAATATTGAGTCTTCTCATCCATGAACACGTCTTTCCATTTATTTAGATCTTACTTTTTCTCAGCAATATTTCATAGTTTTCTTTATTATTATTATTTTTTCATAGACAAGGTCTCACTCTGTCCTCCTGGCTGGAGTGCAGAGGCACAATCATAGCTCACTGCAGCCTCAACTCCTAGGCTCAAGCAATCCTCCCACCTTATCCTCCCTGAGTAGGTGGGATTACAGGCACACACCACTTTGTCCGGGTTGTTTCGTAGTTTTTGGTGTGTAGTTTCACACTGAAAACAATGTATGTGTAAGAGTTTTTAAAAAATATATTCTGTGTGTTCACAGAATAGATATGTGTGTTCATAGTTTTCATTCTGTAGTTTCAGTGTGTAGTTTTACATATTTTTTATTAACTTTTTCTCTGGATTTTTTGTATTTTTGATGCTATTGCAAATGATATGGTTTACATTTCAGTTATGTCATAGAATATTTCCATTACCCCCAAAAGTTCCCCTATGCCCTGGGCAATGACTGTCAATATATAGAAATACATTTGATTTTTATATAATGACCATATATCCTACAACCTTGCTAAACTCACTTACTAGTTCTGGTAGCATTTTTGTAGATTCCTTAGGATTTTCTGCATAGACAACCATGTCATCTGTGAATCAAGACACTTTTACTTTACTTCTTTTCTAATCCATATGTCTTTTTTTTCCCCCTTACATTTTTGCACTGGCTAATACCTCCAGTACAATGTTGAGTAGAATTGATTCCTGGCCTTATTCCTTATATTAAGGGAAAAGCATTTAATTTTTCGCCATTAAGTATGATATAGCTGTAGGTCTTTTGTAGATGCCTTTTATCAGATCGAGGGAATCCCCTTTTGTTCTTGAGAGTTTTGTCATGAATAGATGTTAGATGTTATCAAGCACATTTCTACACCTATGAAGATCATCTCTTTTTGTTTGTTTGTGAATAGAGTGAATTACATTGATTTTTTTTTTTTTTTTTTTTTTTTTTTTTTTTGAGACGGAGTCTCGCTCTGTCGCCCAAGCTGGAGTGCAGTGGCCGGATTTTTGAATATTAAATTAATCTTGCAGTCTTGGTATAAACTCCATCTGATCATAATGTATTATCCTTCAAAATGTTGTTAAACTTTATTTCCTGGCCAGGCACGGTGGCTCACGCCTGCAATCCCAGCAGGTTAGGAGGCCAAGGCAGGCGGATCACCTGAGGTCAGGAGTTCAAGACCAGCCTGGCCAACATGGTGAAACCCTGTCTCTACTAAAAATACAAAAATTAGCCAGATGTGGTGGCGCACACCTGTAATCCCAGCTACTCAGGAGGCTGAGACAGGAGAATCACTTGAACCTAGAAGTCAGAGGTTGCAGTGAGCTGAGATCACATCACTGCATTCCAGCCTGGGCAACAGAGCAAGACACCATCTCAAAAACTAATAATAATAAAAATTTTAAAAAATTTAAATCTTTATTTCCTAAAATAAATTTACAAATTTTTTTCATGAGGAATTTATGTGGAATATTGGAATATAGTTTTCTTTTCTTATAATGTCTTTGTCTAGTTTTAGTATCAGAGCAATACTAGCCTCATAGAATGAGTTGGAAAGTGTTCCTTTGTCTTCTATTTTCTGCAGTAGTTTGCATAGAATTTGATATTCCTTC
Source organism: Macaca nemestrina (assembly GCF_043159975.1). Lineage (NCBI taxonomy): Eukaryota > Metazoa > Chordata > Mammalia > Primates > Cercopithecidae > Macaca > Macaca nemestrina. The sequence continues at coordinate 40,509,115 of NC_092130.1, forward strand.
TTTCTTAAATATATTTAGTAGAATTCACCATGAAGCCTTCCGGGCCTGGAGTTTTGACTGTGAGAAGAGTTCTAACTACAAACTCAATTAGTTTAATAGATATAGGGCTAATTAGATTATCTGCTGCTTTTTGAGTGAGTTTTGGTAGTTCCTACTTTTCAATGACTTTTAAAGAATGTAATGTAATTATTAGCATAACATTGCTCATGAGATGCCATTATCATCCTTTTAGTGTATGTGGAGTTGGTAGTGAGGACTGTTTTCTCATTGTTGATACTGCTAATTTATATCTTCTCTCATTTTTTCTTTTCTTCTCTCATTTTCCTTTAAAATTGGGATGTTTACACCATTTGCATTTAATGTGATTATCTTACTAGAAGTTGTGATTGATCTTACTAGAGGTTTAGCAATTTTATGAACCAGCTTTTAGCTTCATCGATCTTTTCTATTATTTTTGTGTCTCTATTTCGTTTACTTTCTTGCTTATTTCATTATTTCCTTTTTCTATTTACTTTGGGTTTAACTTGCTCTTCTTTTCTAGTTGCTTAAGGTGGGAGCTTATTTCACTGATTGAAACCTTTCTTCTTTTCTCGTATAAGAGTTTAATTCTATAAATTTCCCTCTAATACTGCTTAAGCTGCATGCCACAATTTTTGATTTGTCATGTTTTTCTTTTCCTTTTCTTTCTTTTTCCTTTGCTTTTTTTTTTAGACAGAGTCTTGCTCTGTCACCCAGGCTGAAGTGCAGTGGTACAGTCTTGGCTCACTGCAGTCTCCACCTCCCAGGTTCAAGCGATTCTTGTGCCTCAGCCTCCAGAGTAGCTGGGATTACACGTGTGCACCACCACACCGGTTAATTTTTGTATTTTTGCTAGAGATGCGGTTTTGCCATGTTGGCCAGGCTGGTCTCGAACTGCTGACCTCAAGTGATCCCCCTGCCTCAGCCTCCCAAAGTGCTGGGATTATAGGCGTGAAACACCACACCCAGCCTTTATTTTCATTTGACTCAAAATATATTCTAGTTTCCTTTGTGATTTCTTCTTTGACCCATATATTACTTAGAAATTTATTGTTTAATATGTAAGTATTTGGGTGCTTTTCCGTATATCTTTCTGTTACTGATTTCTAATTTAATTCTTTTATGATTAGAGAGCATGGTTTGTATGATTCGAATCTTTTAGAATTTATTGAGATTTGTAATATGGCCCAGAATGTGGTCTAATTTGGTAAATGTTCTATATGCACTTGAAATAAATATATTGTTTTTCAGTGGAGTATCCTGTGAATGTTAATTAGGTCAAGTTGGTTAATAGTACTGTTCAAATTTTCTATATCCTATTGATATTGTCCACTTATTGTATCAACTATTGAGAGAAGGTATTGAAATCTCCAATTATAGTAGTGAGTTTGTCTATTTCTCTATTTCTAAATTTCTCTATTTCTAAAACTCTATCATTAGGTGCCAAATCTAAGGATTATTTCTTTTTTCTTTTTTTTTTTTTTTTAAACTGAGACGAAGCCTCGCTCTGTTGCCCAGGCTGGAGTACAGTGGCGTGATCTCAGCTCACTGCCAACTTCTGCCTCCCGGGTTCAAGTAGTTCTCATGCCTCAGCCTCTCGAGTAGCTGGGACTACAGGCATGCACCACTACACCCAGCTAATTGTTTTGTATTTTAGTAGAGACGGGGTTTTGCCATGTTGGCCAGGCTGGTTTCGAACTCCTGACCTCAGGTGATCCGCCCGGCTCAGCCTCCCAAAGTGCTGGGATTACAGGCGTGAGCTACCACGCCCGGCCAGGATTGTTATTTCTTATGAATGAATTAATCCCTTTGTCATTATAAAATGACCCACCTTATCCCTGGTAACATTTGCTCTGCATATACCTTGTCTTGTATTAGTACAGTCACTTAAGCCTTCTTTTGGCTAGCGTTGACATCTTTTTCCATGCTTCTACTTTAACCTACATTGTTGGGTCTTTCTTTTTTATACAATTTGACAATCTCTTCCTTTAAAATTGGGATGTTTACACCATTTGCATTTAATGTGATTATTGATGTGGCTGGGCATAAATCTACCGTTTTACTATGTTTTCTATTTGTCCCATCTGTTATTTTTTTCTTCTTTTTCGTGATTTCATTTTATCTTTTTATTGGCTTGTTAGTTTTACATTTTTGCTTTGTTTTGATTTGTTTTGGTGGTTGCTTTAGGACCTATGGCATACATGTTCAACTTATCAGTCTATCTTCAAGTAACATGATTCCATTTTATGTATAGTATAAAAACTCTACAACCATATACTTCCATTTCCCGTTGCTTAGTCTTTTTGCTATTGTCATACATTTTACTTCTATATATGTTATAAACTCCACAATACATTGTTATTTTTGCCTTAAATCATTATCTTTTAAAGAGATTTTAAACACAAGAAAAATATATGTAAGGATTTTCTAAATGTTTTCTTTTAATTAATTGTTTTGTTTTATTTTATTTTATTTTATTTTATTTTATTTTATTTTATTTTATTTTATTGAGACAGGGTTTCACTTCCAGGTTGGAGTGCAGTGGCACAATCACAGCTCACTGCAGCCTCAACCTCCTGGACTCAAGCAATCCTCCCACCTCAGCCTCCCGAGTAGCTGGGACCACAGGCATGTGCCACCATGCCCAGCTAACTTTTGTACTTTTTGAAGAGACGAGGTTTCTCCATGTTGTCCAGGCTGACCTCAAACTCCTGAGCTCAAGCAATTGGCCTGCCTTGGCCTCACAAAGTGCTGGGATTACAGGCGTGAGCCACCACACCCAGTCTCTCTTAATTCATTTTTAACTTTAATTTTATCATGGTCAAAAAACATATCTCTTAAAATCTACTGAGATTTGTTTTTATGGCCTAGCATACTATTAATCTTGCTAAACATTCTATGTACACTTGAATATGCATTTTCATTTTGGGGGTAAAATTTGCTGTAAATGTAAATTAGGTAAAGTAGTTAATAGTTCACTCATTTCTTTCATATCCTTATTGAGATTTTGTCTAACTAATCTATCAATTACCCATAGAAATGTATTAAGATTTCCGGCTTTGATTGTGGGTTTTTCTATTTTTCCGTTAGTTCTGTCACTTTTTGCTTCATATAATTTGAAGATCTCTTTTTAGAGGCATATATATTTTTAAATGTTCTGTATCTCTTATGTATTGACCCTTTTATTATTAAATGTCTTTCTTTGATTCTAGTATATTCCTTTTCTTGAAGCCTATTTTGTCTTGTATTAAGAGAGTCATTCCAGTTTTCTTACCTTTAGGTGTGTGTAATTTCCAGCCTTCTGCTTTTAGTTTTTACTTTTGTTATTTGCATGGTTTCACAGTATTTTTACTTCTAGTCTATTTGTATCTTGGTATTTAAAGTGTCCCTTTTGAAGAAAGCACATAAATTGTTCTTGCTTTTTTTTTTTTTTTTTTTTTTTTTGAGACGGAGTCTCGCTCTGTCACCCAGGCCGGAGTGCAATGGTGCGATCTCGGCTCACTGCAACCTCCACCGCCCGGATTCAAGCCATTCTTCTGCCTCAGCCTCCCGAGTAGCTGGGATTACAGGCAGGCGCCACCATGCTCGGCTATTTTTTGTATTTTTAGTAGAGACAGGGTTTCACCATGTTGGCCAGGCTGGTCTCAAACTCCTGACCTCAAGTGATCCGCCCGCCTTGGCCTCCCAGAGTGCTGGGATTACAGATGTGAGCCACCACGTGCGGCCTGTTCTTGCTTTTTAATATAGTCTGTCAATCTCTGCCTTTTCATTGGAATCAGTCCACTTACATTTAATGTAATTATTAATATGATTTTTTTATTTTTAAATAAATACTATTTTATCTGAGACTTTTTCATTTATGGTTTAACCATCCAATATGTTTATTTACTTCAGTTCTTTCTCTTCTTGACACTTCTAGGAGATTTCTTTCTCTATTTTCTTTCTCTTTCCCTTTGCTGAATAAATTTTATTGTGTATACTTGAGGTTTTACAACATGTTATTATGGGATACATATAGATAGTAAAATACTTACTATAATAAAGTAGATTAACATATCTGTCATTTCACAGTTACTTTTTTGTGTAATAAGGACAGCTAAAATCTACTTAATGAACCAAAATCCCAAATACAGTACAATTCTATTAACTGTAGTTCTCATGTTATGCCTTAGACCTCTAGATCTGTTCATCCTACGGATCTGCTATTTTTATCCTTTGACCTCCATCTCCCAATTTCCTACCATGCCACTCTCATGGTAACTAATGCTTCATTGTCTATCTTGTGTATTTAAGCTTTTTTTAAAAAAAAAAATCCACTAATAAGTGAGATCATGCAATATTTTTCTTTCTATGTCTGGCTTACTTCCCTTAGCATAACATCCTCCTGTGCTCCTGGTTCATCCATGTTGTGGCAAATGGCAGGAGCTCCTTTTTAAAGCCTGAAAAATAAATACACACATACACACACACACATACACACACACGCACACACACATTACATTTTCTTTATCCATTCATACAACTATGGGCATTTAGGCTGTTTCCATATCTTGGCTAATGTGACTAATGCATCCGTGAACATGGGAGTGCAGATCTTTATGAAATGGTGATCTTTTTGAAGTGTAATATACCCAAAAGGGGCGTTTCTGGGTCATATGGTAGTTCTATTTTAAATTATTTTAGGAAACTCCATACTGTTTTCCATAGTGGCTGTACCAATCTGCGTTTCCACTAGCTTTGTACAATGGTTCCCTTCATTTCATACCCTTGTCAACATTTGTTATTTCTTGTCTTTTTGATAATAGTTGTCCATACAAGTGTGAGGTGATAGCTTGTTGTGGTTTTAATTTGCATTTCCCTGGTAGTTCATTAACTAAGGCAGTTTCTTTTCATTTGTCTTCAAGTTAACTGATTATTTCTTCTGCCATCTTAAATCCTCAGTTGAGCCCATCTAGTGATTTTTAAATTTTACATTTAAATTGTATACCTTAGCTCTGTAGTCCATTTTAAAATATGTTTCCATTTCCTTGTTGAGATTCCCTACTTGTGTGTTTCTTGATGGTATATTTTCCTATAATTATTTGAACATATTTATAATAAATCCTTTGAATTCTTTATCTTCTAAATCCAGTATCTGGATCCAGTTGGAGTTCCTTCCAAATTAACTTGGTTGTACTTGGCCTTTGGGCTTCACTCTTTAAACTTGGCCTCAGCATTTTCCCTGTGGCCTCGGACCAGGGGAAGGGCCTCCTTTCTGTTTCATCTCTTCCGACCCTACTCTCAGGAACCTACTCTCATCCCACCTGCTCTATGTTGACTTCCCTGATTATTGGGACTCTCAGAGATCTTGTTACTCTCTTAACTGCTATGTTTAAATGTATATCCCATAATCTAGTGCTGGAGCATGTCCTGTTGTTTGCTAATGTTTATGTAATTTGTATTCCTAACTAGAATATAAACTCTTTCTGGATTGGGAGTATGTCTTTTTCTCTAGAATATCAGTAAATTGAGTTCCTTCTGTATGACAGGTCTTGGCCTGAGCACTTTATACTATCTTTCATTTAGTCTTCAGAACACCCTTGTAAGATAGGTATCATTATCCTCATTTTCCATACGCGGAAGCTAAGACCCAGAAAGGTTAAATGATGAAGCCAAAGTTAGTAAGAGAGAATGACTAGGCGAGCATTCAAACTCAGATCTATCTGACTCAAAGCTCATGTGGCCATGGCTTTTTATTCTAGTTGGACTTGTAACCTCTTGTTCTTTCTGGCCACTAGTCTGACTGTTACCGTGTGGAACAGACTCAGATAAATCTGTGGATTCCTTGAATGGGGTCTGGTGACCCAATGTTCCCTGCACAGCCTCTTGTTACTTCAGACAGCATCGCATGGCCTGCTTGTCTGCTTTAGCCCCAGCTGTGCTCTTCATCAGGATCCACCCATGGGCTGCTGCACTCAGAACCCCTGCTTGGTAGCCCAAAATAGCCTTTGTTTTCTCCTGATGGCTGGTGGATTTTCCCCAGCCATTTTTGTCAAGTGGGGCCATGAGTTGGAATAGCAACAGATGGTAAGTATCTAGAAGCCAATGAGGCATGCACTTTATCATCAGAAGCAGAAGTGTGTTCTGCAGAGATGGAAAGCAGACCTCCTACCAGGAGAGGAAACACAAACCAAAGGGAACCTTCCCAGAAGTTTGAACTGAACTCTGTTCCTTTTCTGTCTCTGAGGCATTGAGGAGTGTGGTCCTCTTTGTTGAATCCTTTTCCAAACATACCTTACACATGGTTAAAACAGGTAAAACATAAACCATCCCTTTGCAGGGATTCTTTAGGGTACATCTTGTTTTCAGTGCGTTATAGACATGATCACCTCCTAGGTGCTTAGCCAAGTCCTTTGGTTTATTCTAGCATCTGCAGACTGGAAGAGAAGACTTCTCTTTTAACTCACTCACCTTCTTCCCCCAGGGAAAGTATGAAACAGCACATTTGTTGAAAGAGACAAGTTCTGCATTAGGCTGGTTGTTTACTTGGGTCTGAAAGACAATAAACCCAGTCCTGACTTGGAGTAGGAGAAACTTAGGAAAAATCAAGGTGCTGGGGAAAAACACTAATCCTTGTTTGTCCCACAAACAACCATGTTAAAATGTTGGTACAGAAGCCCCCTCTGAAGCTGAAGAGAATGCCTTGAGTTAAGAATCTTGTCACAATGGCTTACCCTATGTGACATCACAAATTCAGACAAATGAGGTGTGACTGTCCCACTTTGGGGGATGCTATCGTATTTGGTTATTTTCTTGCTTTTTCTCCAAGGTAAAGTCAGAATCTATTGAAATATCAGTCACTTTCTCACTGACAAAGTGACACAGCAGCTGATGGGAGGGTTGACCTGTGAGGAATTTGTGGAGCATCAAGCCCCAGCCAGATGAAGGAATCAGACTATTGGAGGGCCTGCTGAGAAGTCACGGCATCCAATCTTTTGACCAAGGAGGGAAGCAATCCTGTGGTTAAAAACATTTGAGAAAAGAGGCCTACAGATAGCCTCTTGAGGGTACTGTTTGCTTGGCACCCATGTGGAAGTGTGACTTCTCTGCTGGGCAGGCATTTCTGTACAACTGTGACCATTCTTCCTACCTGGCTTCTGAGGAATGCATAGCTCATACCTGATCTCTTCTATTCTCTTGCATTCCCTAGGAAGCAGGATTTATATTTTCATTCATCTGATAAGCCCTATGAACAGCCATTGTTATGTGCTGGGAGTACAATAAGGAATGAAAAAACATCCCATTCATCAAAGATTATGGTCTAGTCAGGGCAATGAGGCCACAGGATTCACTGTAGTAGAAGGTATAACATGCTTAATGTCATTGGAGGGAAGCAACATCATATTCTATTCTTTAGGGATGGGTAGGTTTAGAAATTGCAGATATGGCATGAGGTGCCTAGGAGCCAGAATAAGAGATGTTTGGAAGTAAGGTATGTTTGGGAACCATGTGGCCAGATGACAGACTGTGTGAGGCAGAACAATGACAAAGGACACAAGATGGAGTGCTTTGAGTGGCAGGCCATGGGGTTGGACACTCTTTGAGAGTTGGCCAAGAGCTCAGAAGGACTTTTGAGCAGAGAAGTGACAAGATAAAAGCTTTTGAAGGAAGATTAATAGAGCAACTATGTGTGGGATGTTTCATGGGGTACTAGAATAGAGAACCAAGATAAAGGGGGAAAGTTGGAAGATGCTGGAAGGCTTAATTTTGATGGCCATGATGAGAATGAGTAGAGGAGAAGAGGCAAATGTGTTAGACAAACATTGGGCAGGCAGAATTAGCCAGGCACAGCTAGTGACAGGATGTGATGCCACACTGTCAGTCAGAGACAACTCTGGATTTTCAGCTCAAGTGACTGAGGAAAAGCTGAGGCGGGTAATAGATGTCAGAAAGCCAAGAGCCAGAGGAGCAGGCTCAGGGAGAAGACAGTAAGTTCCATTTGGAGTGGCTGAGCTTCATCTTCCAGGGGCAAGTTTTCAGCTGGAGTTAAGAGCACAGAGTTGACCATCAGGAAAGACCAGCATCAGAGACACAATTGGGTTGTTCTAGGAGAAGTGGTAGCTGTTGCTCTGGGGATTGTAGAAATCCTTGAGTGGAGAGTAGGAAATAGATGGCCAATGCCTGCCCAACACTTGGTCAAGGTCAGGGTTCATATGTTTCTAGAAGAGAGGAATAAATTAGTGGAAGAATGAGACAAGGACAGAATCTCGAGAAGCACTTACGTGTAGAGTGGTCATCGGTGAAGAAGAAAGAGAAACGACCTTCAGAAAACTGGAAAAGCCAGGAGAGGAAACCTGGGAGAAGAGGACAAGTGGGGCAGCAATTTCAGGAAGTAGGTGACCCACCATATTCATTGCTGCAGAAAAAAACGGACCTCCTGAGAAGGCTATCAGGATGGCCGGGCTCGTTGCCCTTATGGGACAAGACACAGAGTTTGCCTCAGTGATGGGACCTAGGCCCTGGGCATTCATGTTCACTTGTTCTCTTTGTCACAATGGCTGCTCTGATTCTAAGAGTCCTGGTCAGAAAGGGCTGACTGATAGCAAGGGAGCTCCTTTTTGTCTCTTGCCTTTGGCTGTTGGTTGGGGACTGTAGGGTGTGCAGTGGGGTGATTGTGTGAGGATTGGGATGGCTTATGCTTTCTAAGACAAATCGGGCTTTTTCTAGAGTACGAGGCAGACTAAGGGCATAGCACACATCTCTGTAAAGACCACATCTTGACCTCCCAGAGGGGAGGTAGATAAAGTTGTGAACTGGTGGCCATCTCATCCAAGGTCAGTGAAATAATCCTGGGGATAGTTTCCTTTTGGAAATGAGATAAGGGGAGAGAGGACCAGAGAGTGCTCAAAACTTGTCCTGTAGACTTTACCAGATTACTTTTTTTTTTTTTTTTTTTTTTTTTGAGATGGAGTCTCGCTGTGTCTCCCAGGCTGGAGTGCAGTGGCATGATCTTGGCTCACTGCAAGCTCCGCCTCCCGGGTTCACGCCATTCTCCCGCCTCAGCCTCCCAAGTAGCTGAGACTACAGGCGCCCGCCACCACGCCCGGCTAGTTTTTTGTATTTTTAGTAGAGACGGGGTTTCACCATGTTAGCCAGGATAGTCTCGATCTCCTGACCTCGTGATCCACCCGCCTCGGCCTCCCAAAGTGCTGGGATTACAGGCTTGAGCCACCGCGCCCGGCCTTACTTTTTTTTTTTTGAGACAGGGTTTCACTGTTGTCGCCCAGGCTGGAGTGCAATGGTACGATCTTGGCTCACCACAACCTCTGCCTTCCGGGTTCAAGCGATTCTCCTGCCTCAGCCTCCCTAGTAGCTGGGATTATAGGCATGCGCCACCATGCCCAGCTAATTTTTTTATTTTTAGTAGAGACAGGGTTTCTCCATGTTGGTCAGGCTGGTCTCGAACTCCCAACCTCAAGTTATCCGCCCACCTCAGCAGATTACCTTTTTATAATTTTATTTCTCCAGTCTGATTCATTCTTTGAGGAGCCCCACAGTTTCTGAGCAGGGAACTAGAGGACTTTGGAACCAGGAGCAAGATTAAGTGCGGTGGGGGAAGGGAGGGGGAGAAGAGTTGCCTGGAGCTTACTGCAGTGAAGGTTTCAAATGGAACAGGGCAGTAGGGCAGGTATGAGGCATCTGAGCCCAGAGTGAGCCGAGAATAAGCACAGCAGGTGGGGGAGGAAGAAAGACTACTACTCCCACTTGCACACGCTCCCAGTATGGTCTCCCGGAGAGACAGCTGTGATCCTTGCCAGGTACCAAATCCTTTTATTAGGTTCTTCTTGGCCTCTTAGAGCAGAACTGTATGAGAATCTTGACTTTGCACAAGAAACTAAGGTTAGGTACAGTAGAGACAGCCTAATGTGGAGTCCTGGGGGTGGGTGGTTGGCACAAGGCCCTGGACTCCTTCCCTGCAGGAGGCAGGCAGCCTTTCTTCCTTCCATGGTCACAGAGGGGACTGTGTTCAACTGCCTGGCAGAAGGTCTGATTGGAATGTGCTTGGAAGGTGAGCTCAGGTGATACACTTCACAGATGGGGCCCATCACATCTGCTTTGGAATGGAAAGAAAGTTGTAAGTAGTAATATCTGACTTCCCAAAGGAGGGGGAATGGAGGTTCAATCCATGGAGGGAGTAGGGGTTCAATCGCTGGACAGATTTACTTGCACCCAACCAAGACAACAGGAAAGAAGAAAACCAGACAGTGGAAGTTATGGATGAACTGATAGATGAACATTCATGTATCACCTTTGGGCTAGAGGCAGCCTTGCCTGAGCCTGGAGGTTGGAAGCTGACCACTTCTAGCCTAAGGAGGTAAGGAAGCAGAAAAAGCAGAGGTAGACTGTTTTCCTGCCTGTTTTCCTGCACAGGGGCCCTGCTCATTCTTACTCAGCAGCACACTTGATGCAAGCCATACTGAGGCCATAAGCATAGCATCATCACTCATGGCAGCCAGCCTGAGGTCTGACAAGCAGGGAGAATCAGAAAGGGGTGGCTACCTCAGCAGACCATAGAGAGCCAGGCTTATATGACCAGATGCCACTGAGCACGACCATGTGTACTGTGTGTGCCCTGCTCCCTACAGAGGGCTCACACACCAGCACTTCCTCCTCTGCTGCCTCTGTGGGGCCGTCCTTCCCTAGTCAGCATCCACACTAGGCTCAGAGAGTATAGAGACAAATGTCAAGTGCAGGGAGTAAAGAGGCTCATGCCCATGCCATGCTGACCCTGGCAGAGCAGCCAGAGCATGTGTGGCATGACACATTACCTCTTGGGGACCAAAGAAACAAGTCTTCAGGTGTTCATCTTGCGGGTGTTAAAGGTACTTCTGCTGTCTTCCTGTGTCAGAGGAAGGCCCTAGGCTCTCTCCACACCCTGCTGCTGTGTTAGGGTCAATGGGGTGACTCAGAGGCTGCAACAGCCACATTGCCTGCACCTACTGAGTGCATGTGGCAGGGGGCTGAATTGGAAGGAAATAAGGTAAAGTTGCCTGGGCAGCCAGAGTGGAGCTGGCCAGCTCTCAGGAGTTGCCTCCGTGCATCCATGGATGGGCTGCTTGGAAGACCCTGTGGAGTGGGTAGAGAGGTGGGGCCTGGAGGTCTGTGCTGGCCAGGCAGGTGAGGTAGGATGGATCAGAAGAGTGCCAACATCTTCCCTCAAGCTCCCCATCCCTGCAGGGTCCTCTACCAGACCTCAGGAGCCTGTGCTGCAAGCTACTGCCCGTGGCCTCTGCCAGCACGGTTGTACGTCCCAGGGCTTGATTCGTCTGCAGGACCTCTACTTTTTGCCTCTCTCAGTTGGCTCAAGAGCCTGAACTGTTTTACTCCTGGGGGCTAGCTTATCTACAGATAGAAGGACCTCTGGAGGGAGCTTCTAGTCTAGATCGTAGTAGAAACCAAAGATTATATTTACCAGGACAGAACTGAACCCAGCCACTTAGCTGCAAGCTTCCCCTTCTGAGCCCTTCAGGGTACACAGTGGGCACCAGCCCTTGAGATTTGGTATTGTTAGCACTTTGGGGAGCACCATCTCAGTTTCCCACCAGTGTGCAAGCTCCTTGAGTGTGGAGGAAGGTCCCCCCAGCACCGTGTTTTCAGGCTTCATGAGTGTCCAGTAAACACTGACAAAGCTGAGGAGCAGTGGAAGACAACAGAGAGGTGAGTGCAGAATTTGTGGGATGCAGATGGCTGCATGGTGCAGCCTCAGTCAGAACACAGGACAATAGCTTCATAGGGAATTTTCCACCCTGGTAGTCAGGGTTTTGCTCCTGACCAAGAAAACAACAAAAAGAAAACCATACAGTAGAACTCATGAATGAACTGACACACTCCACCACCCCTACTTCATCTGAATACCTTTATTAGCCTCACATCTTCTTTGAGCCCTGGGCTATCCTCCTGTTCCTCCTCCCCATGCCTTCCCTGCAGGCTGCTCCCAGGCTTCATGTGTTCTACTGTCCTGAGACTCGGGCCAGCTCTAGGCAGCAATCCGCATCTCTTCTCGAGATCCCCACACCTGTGTCATTTTCACTCTTCTTACCTTGATCCCATTCCAAAAATGTATTAGCAACTTAATGCCTTTGCGTTCCTCAGATCCAGGCTCCAAGTGAGCAGTGGTCTTTGTCCCAGAAGTAGCAGCGAAGAGACCTCGGCGAGGCCCCGGAAAGGGAGATGGCTGAGGGAGCCTGTGCCAAGCCCCAACAGCCCAGGGAAGCCTTGCAGAAAGATTCTTTCTAGAGGAAAGACAAGATTAGCTGAGCCTCCCCAAAAAAGACAAGTAAAGAGGACACAGAAATATTTCCTTTAAAAGGGAGCAAGAGCAGATGGAAAGAGGGTTTATATTAATGAAATCTCCAGATATTAAGGATGAAATGAATGCCAGGGAAGGTTATTATCATTTCATTAGAACACAAAGGAAGAAACAAACACGTTATTATGTGAAATCAAGAAGTTATGAACAAGGGAATCCAGCAGGGAAGTTATTAGCTGGGTTAATTAAAACAGAACAAGCCGGTTGAGTAATTCCATCTGTAGAACCCAACAAGGAAGGCATAATTCATTGCCCTTAAAAAAAAATACTCAGGGTATTTTTCTTTTTCTCCTTTACCAGAAATTCTGTACTTTTGGTATTGTCTCACAAGCCAAAAAGATTTATTCTTAACAAAGCTGAATTGATTTAGCACTCTTGTGAGAGAGTTCAGTTCTGACCAAAAGAGATGGCAATCCCCCAGAGATTCTTGAGCCCAGACAGCCAGGGGCTCTCCCCCATCTAGGATCATGGGTCCCTCAAAGATTCCTCCATTGCCTGGCTTGCAGGATTGTGGGAGGTGGCAACAGAACATGGGACCAGATCTTACTCATCCATCCTAGTGATCCTGGGGAGGGCTGGACCAGGCCACGTTTGCTTGCCAACTTCTCCACTGCTTCCTCTTGCCATCCTGAAGCTGGAAACTCCTTGGCACAGTACTGCTCCCTACAGCTGTCAGAGCCAGTCTTTCCACCTAGCTTTGTTGGCATCTAGCACAAGGGAGATGACCAACAGGACTGCTGTTTGCAGCATCAACCCACCTGGTATTGTTTGGGTAGTGCTCATATAGCTGGCTGAGTTGCTGCTCCCTTCAGGAGGCCTGGAAGTCCCAAGTATGACAGTCCCGAGTAGGCCAAATGGGTCCCATCAGCCCTCAGGATTTTCTTTGTCTCTCATTTGTCAGGCCTTATGAATTAAAACTAGGACTCTGGGTTTGCGTGAGCCCTTGGAGGTTGATTTTAAGGGCTATTTCTCAAGTTAACATACCAAAGGGCCAGAGCTCCCAAGTTCTTTGGCCCTTGAGCACAGGTATAGGACATGAGAGCTGGAAGGGGCCTTGCTAAGGGTATAGTCCATCGAAGGCTTTTGTTGGAGAGGAGGAAACTAGGCTACAGAGTGAGAGAGGAAGTGTCTGAGACCCATCTGAGGCTACAGAGCTAACTCATGGCTGAGCTGGACAGGAAACAGTGTTTCTTAGCAAGTCCTGGTAACCTACTTCCGCCCTGTGCCCGTCATGCTCTATCCCTGCACTTCAGGGCTATCTCCCGCAGAGTGCCTAGGAGACTCCTGAAGAGCGCAAGATACATTTTAATAAGGGTTATAGCATGTGGCACAAACACTGCTTCATAATTGTCAATTGCTTTTTTTAATTGATGTACTTTTTTTAGAGCAGTTTTAGGTTCACAGCAAAATTGGGCAGAAGCACAGAAAGTTCCCATACCTCCCTGTCCCACACATGCACAATCACATCCACTATCGACATTCCCCACCACGGTGGTACATTTGTTACAACTGATGAACCTAGATTAACACATCATTATCACCCAAAATCCATAGTTTACACTAGAGTTCACTCTTGGTGTTGTACATTCTATGGGCTTGGACAAGTGTATGAGGACATGTATTCATTATAGTATCATACAGAGTATTTTTTGCTGCCCTAAAAATCCTCTGTGCTTCACCTCTTCATCCCTCCCTCCCCTCAACCTCTGGCAATCACTGGTCTTTTTACTGTTTCCATAGTTTTGCCTTTTCCAGAATATCATATAGTTGGAATCATACAGTATGTAGCCTTTTCCGATTGGCTTCCTTCACTTAGTAATATACATTTAAGTTTCCTCCATGTCTTTTCATGGCTTGATATCTCATTTCTTTTTTAATGCTGAATAACATTCTATTGTCAGGATGTACCACAGTTTATTTATTCATTCACCTACTGAAGGACATCTTGGTAGCTTCCAAGTTTGGGCAATGATGTATGAAGCTGCTATAAACATCCTTGTGCAGGTTTTTCTGTGGATATAAGTTTTCAGCTCATTTGGGTAAATACCAAGGAACACAATTGCTGGATCATATGGTAAGAGTATGTTTAGTTTTGTAAGAAACGGCTAAACTGTCTTACAAAGTAACTATACTGCTTACCATTACCACCAGCAACGAATGATAGATCCTGTTGTTCCACATCCTCACCAGAATTTGGTGCTATTAGTGTTTTGGATTTGGGGCATTCTAATAGGTGTATCATAGTATCTTGTTGCTGTTTTAATTTGCAATTTCCTGATGATATATGATGTGGAGCATCTTCTCATATGCTTATTTGCCATCTGTATATTTTCTTTGGTAAGGCACCTCTTTAGGTCTTTTTTTTTTTTTTTTAACCACTTAAACGTATTTTATTAAGTAGATCAAACTCATTACAAGTACTGTTTCTAAGACATTTAGGGTAGTATACATTTTTGCTAAATGGTGAAAAACAAATTAAGTAATCATTTAAATGGCCTCCAGATTCCATGTGTCCTTTTTTTCATACTTTCACTATTGTTTTCCCCAAATTATCTCCTTTCAGCATTCCCATAAATGCAGCTGGCATGTTTTCAAATCCTTCGATGATATATTCCTTGTCCTGGATTTTACCCTCTGAGACCCATTTCAGCAAGTCCTTCAGAGCTTTTTGGCGGACATCTCCTTGCCAGCGGTAGACAACAAAGCCTTGTATGTGAAGCTCCTGAAGGATAATAGTCTCTGGGTTTGGACCTGGGGGAAGTGGGCCGGTTCTGTTATATGTAGAGATGGCTCCACATATGGCAATCTTTCCAAATTTCTTCATCTGGCTGATAACAGTGTTTGAAAACTCTCCACCTACATTATCAAAATAACAATTGTAACCATCAGGAGAGGCTTTCTTCAAGGTTTCTTCCAAAGACTCTACTGTCTTGTAGTTAAAGACAACATCAAATCCAAGCTTTTGAAGATAGGCAACCTTTTTATCAGACCCTGCTGCTGCAACAACTTTGCAGCCCTTGAGCTTTGCAATCTGCCCCACAACAGAGCCCACAGCTCCAGCTGCTGCATTAACCATCACTGTTTCTCCACCCTTCACACCACAGATGTCAAGTAGGCCAAAGTAGGCAGTCAGGCCTGGCATGCCAATTGTCCCCAGAGCCAAAGACACTGGTATTGTGTCTGGCTACTCTGTCAGCAGCTTTTCCAGATCTTTCCCATCAGAAATGGAGTGTGTTGTCCAGCCTGGAGAAGTCAGTACAATAGTTCCTTTTGGTAGGGCTGCATTTTTACTTTCCACAACTCTGGCCACTTGCTGCCCCATCATTGTATCACCTTCTTTCAACGTTTTGGCTAAAAATCTCATGTAAGGATCCACGGTGAGGAACAAAGCTTCAAGCAGGACCTCTCCATTTTTTAAGGGTGGTAGCTCAGCTGTCTTCAACTCAAAGTCACTATTAGTAGGATGGCCAACAAAGTGCTTCTTCAGGGTCCATATCTTAGTACGAACCATCCTGAAGCTCAGGAGTCAGAGGGTTCCACTGCTGGGGAAGGCGGCTGGGACTCTTTAGGTCTTTTGATAATTTTTTAACTGGGTCTTTTGTTTCATTGTTGAGTTCTAAGAGTTCTTTGTGTGTTTTCGATAAAAATTCTTTATTAGATGTGTCCTTTGCAAATATTTTTTGTTTGTTGCTTATCTTCTTAGTGTCTTGACATTATCTTTTACAGAGGAGGAGTTTTTAATTGTTTTTGTTTTTGTTTTTGTTTTTTGAGACAGAATCTCACTCTATCACCCAGGCTGGAGTGCAGTGGCATGATCTTTGCTCACTGCAGCCTCAACCCTCTGGGCTCAAATGTTCCTCCCACCTCTGTCTCCTGAGTAGCTGGAACTACAGGCACACACCACCATGCCCGGCTAATTTTTTATTTTTATTTTTTGTAGAGTGTTTTGGTGTTTCAATATGTTGCCCAGGCTGGTCTCAAACTCCTGAGCTCAAGTGATCCACCGACCTTCACCTCCCAAAGTGCTGGAATTATAGGTGTGAGCCACCATGCCTGGCCAAGTTTTTAATTTCAATGAAGTCCAGCTTATCAATTATTTCTTTCATATATTATGCCATTGGTGTTGTATAGAAAGTCATTGCCAAACCCAAGGTCATCTAGATTTTCTCCTATGTTATCTTCTAGTAGTGTTATAGTTTTGGATTTTATATTTAGGTCTGTGATTCATTTTGAGTTGATATTTGTGAGTGGTGAAATGCCTGTGTCTAGATTCTTTTTATTTTTTTACAGGTAGCTAAGTTACCTGTAGTGTTCCAGCACCAGTGAGTGTAAAGATTACCTTTGCTCCATTGTATTGCCTTTGCTCCTTTGTCAAAGATCAGTTGACTATATTTATGTGGGTCTATTTCTAGGCTCTCCATTCTGTTCTACTGATCTATTGTTCTTTTGTTTCACCAATACCCCACTGTCCTGATTACTGTAGCTTTACAGAAAGTCTCAAAGTCAGGTAGTGTCAGTCTTCTTTGTTCTCCTCCAATATTGAGTTGGCTATTCTTGATCTTTTGCTTCTCCACATGAACTTTAGAATACATTTATTGATATCCACAAAATAGTAATAACTTGCTGGATTTCAATTGGAGTTGCATTGAATCTATAGATCATGTTGGGAAGAACTGACATCTTGACAACATTGAGTCTTCACATCTATGAACATGGAATATCTCTCCATTTATTTAGTTCTTTGATTTTGTTTATCAGAGTTTTGTAGTTTTCCTAATATAGATCTTGTATATCTTTTAGATTTATACTGAAATATTTCATTTTAGATGGTGCTAATGTAAATGATAATGTGTTTTACATTTCAAATTTCACTCACTTACTGCTAATATATAGGAAAGCAATTGACTTTTGTATTATTCACCTTGTATCCTACAGCCTTGCTGTAATCACTTTGTCGTTTGATTTTGAAACAGATACCTCCTCAGAAGATGGTAGTTAAGCTTTTGTTAGTTCCCACACTTTCTCTCCACTTTGGGCTTTCCTATATGCTGTGATTTGTTTTGTTTTGTTTTGTCTGGAGCATTCTGTCTTCCCTATCCTCAGTTTCCACTCCAGATGCCCCCTTCTTTAAACCTGATTAATCTTTGAGGTCTCAGAGAAGCATGGTTTATACTGGGAAGCCTTCTCTGACTCTATGAGTCCGGGTTACCTGATCCCCCCTACTTCCTTTCTTCTCTGGAAGATGTAATCCCTATTCTGAAGAAAATAATGGCTTATTTGGGAGACAACCCACAAAGGTGAAAGTAATAATAAACAAGGTTTATTATTTATACTGGGAAGCCTTCTCTGGCTTATACTGGGAAGCCTTCTCTGACCCTATGTGTCTGGGTTACCTGATTCCCACTACTTCCTTTCTTCTCTGGAAGATGTAGTCCCTACTCTCAAGAAACTAATGGCTTATTTGGGAGACAAACCGCAAAGTTGAAAGTAATAATAAACAAACACTTATCTCTGTTCTAAGAACTTTACTTTTACTTTTAACTCATTTAATTCTCACAGTTGCGAAGATTAATGAGAACTGCTCTCCAAAACCCTCAGAAACTCTCCTCAACCTATAAAATTGAATCCAGACAGTTTAGATTGGCCTATATGCCTTCACATCAGGATCTAAATCTACATTTCCAAACTAAGCTGGTTTACTCACTATGTCTTGATATAATCTATACATCTTTACCTCTGAACACTTGCACATGCTATTCTCCCTGTTTGAGATGTTCCCTGTGGTCTCATTCCTCCATGACCATTCCATCCTCCACATTTCTATTGCACTTATTTTCTGGACAATTCATTTCTGTTATGAACCTAAGCAAGTTTACAGGAACGAAACTTATGGGATGCCAAACAGGTCAACTCTTACTGCCCTCTACAGTCTTTTGGATTTTGGTTGCGAGCCTTGCATAGCTGTTTCTGGTGTGATCTCTGCCTAATCCAATTGCTGTGTTTTATTTACAATCTTTGTGCATTGACATAGCCAACATATTTGTCATTGAAGTGGTTACTTAGTATTGCATGGTGTACATTCATTGCTTCTCTTTTAGAGTCCTGTATTAATATTGTAATTCAATTTTGTTTTCCCAAGTATTTGCATGCCAAGTATATACAAGAAACCACATCTCTTGTCATTAGTCTGGCAATTGTGAGCTCCTCAAGACAGAGACTGTCTTCAACATTGCTGTATCCTCCACCATCTTTAGCTTGCATGTACTAGATGCTCAGAGAACCCTGTTCAATTGATTCAAACTATCATAATGCCAGGAATTTAGCCATGTAACTTAACACCCACCTCTACCCTGATAAAAATGAATCTCATGAGGGCTAAGATATGTAACCAGAGAGGATCCAGTAACTTTCTCCAAAT
Organism: Macaca nemestrina; assembly: GCF_043159975.1. Taxonomy (NCBI): domain Eukaryota; kingdom Metazoa; phylum Chordata; class Mammalia; order Primates; family Cercopithecidae; genus Macaca; species Macaca nemestrina. The sequence continues at coordinate 40,527,900 of NC_092130.1, forward strand.
GCTTGATCAGTCAAACATCACTTCTCTCATCTTGTCACCTCCTCTCTCCAGAGTATCATTTAGCTACAAGGATTCAGGAAACCTTAAAGATCATTTTCTCAAGCAGCTGATGCATACAAGCTAAACATAAGGACCAGTTTCCTGGCAAGTGCTTCTTGCTTCTAGTGATACAAGGCTGTATGGGGCCCCAGGGGTTGTGGGGTGGAGTGGGTTAGTGATCCCATACTTGCCATTTCCCTGACTTTGAGTGGAAGCTCAGAACTCCCAGCATTGCCTGCTTAATCTGTACTGAAATTGCAGAAACCTGGCCTGGCTTCTCTGCCTTTAGGAGGGTAATCATTTCAGAAGCATATTGTACTCACTTCTGCAGCCAGGCATGGCTAGATTTAAGCAAAACTTTTTTTACTTCTTTATTCAGTGTTTGCTACTTGTTGACCCACCCTATCCTTCCAAGAAAGTTCTCCTCTTACTTTTCCCCATCCACTGTTTTGCTCCCTCCTGGCCTCTCCACCAGTGATTTCTTCCTGGCTTCTACATGTGAGTATCTCCTCATGAATCTCTCTGCTTCTGCCTTCCTCTGTCTACACTTTCTCTCTAGCAGTCTTGCTTGCCATAACGACTAAATTGATACCCCTCAACAGTGACTCCTCAAACCCCATCTTCAACCCTGACCTCCTGATCCAACTCTAGGCCTACATTTCTGGATGTCTGCTAGTCATTTCCTGCTAGCAATCCAAATCCGACCTGTCTAAATAGCTCAAGCGGCTCTTTCCCATGTTTTCCAAACTTCTATCAGTGTTCTAGTGACTGATGTTAAGAACCTTGGGGCTTGTCTGGGCTGCTTACTAACCACATCTTGGACCCTCAGTTTCCTCATTTGTTATGTGAAGATAGTAATGCGCTCTCTATCTCACTAAAGAGCACGGATTGAGACAAGCTATCTAGAAGCATGTTTTAAGCTGTAAAAGGGTACACAGAGAAGAGGTGCGAGGTCAGGAGATCGAGACCATCCTGGCTAACACGGTGAAACCCCGTCTCTACTAAAAAAATACAAAAAAACTAGCCGGGCGTGGTGGCGGGCGCCTGTAGTCCCAACTACTCGGGAGGCTGAGGCAGGAGAATGGCGTGAACCCGGGAGGCGGAGATTGCAGTGAGCTGAGATCCGGCCACTGCACTCCAGCCTGGGCGGCAGAGCAAGACTCCGTCTCAAAAAAAAAAAAAAAAAAAAATTGTATTATCATCTTTGGTTTTTTTAAGCTAAAAAAGCTAAAAGCTACTCTCATCTTTAGCCACACATTCACCCCATCACCTTAAGTTACCATTTCCTCTATCCCTATACTTCTCATCCATCCTTTTATCTCAATTCTTGATATGACCACCAGAGTTTAAACTCTGTCACCCACTGCCTAGACTAGTTCTATCCTAGCCTAGTTGTATCCTCTAACTCAGTGGTCCCCAGACTGCAATCCACATAAGAATTACTAGGAGGAATTTATTTATTTATTTATTTTTTGGAGATGGAGTCTCACTCTGTCGCCCAGGCTGGAGTGCAATGGCCAGATCTCAACTCACTACAAGCTCCGCCTCCCGGGTTTACGCCATTCTCCTGCCTCAGCCTCCCGAGTAGCTGGGACTACAGGCGCCCGCCGCCTCGCCCGGCTAGTTTTTTGTATTTTTTAGTACAGGGTTTCACCGTGTTCGCCAGGATGGTCTCGATCTCCTGACCTCGTGATCCGCCCGTCTCGGCCTCCCAAAGTGCTGGGATTACAGGCTTGAGCCACCGCGCCCGGCCGGAATTTATTTAAAAAATGCAATTGTAGTGTCTTTCACAATTGTGCTGGGACAACTGAATATCTGCATGCAAAAGAATACCTCATACCATATACAAAAATTAACCCAACATGGGTCAAAGACTTAACAGTAAGAACTTAAAATAAAAAACTCTTAGAAGAAAAAATAGGCATAAATCTTTGTGACATTCAATTAGATAATAGTTTCTAAGATATGACACCATAAACATGAGCAACCACAACAAAATAGTTAAAGTAGAATTCATCAAAATTTTATAAAATGTTGCACTTCAAAGGATACCATCAAGAAAGTGAAAAGACAACCCACAGATTGGGAGAAAAATTTTGCAAAAATTTTATCAGATAAGAGAGTTGTATCAATGATATATAAAGAGCTCTTACAATTCAATTATAAAAAGATAAATGACCCAACCAAAAATGAACATATACAATTTATTTGTCAATTATACCTCAATAAAACTGGGGGAAAGTGAGTCAAGGATCTGAATAAACATTTCTCCAAAGAAGACATACAGATGGACAATATGTACAAAAAAAAGATGCTCAACATCATTAGTTATCAGGGAAATACAGATCAAAACCATAATAAGACTGGGGACAGTGGCTCACACCTGTAATCCCAGCACTTTGGGAGGCTGAGTCGGGCAGATTACTAGAGCCCAGGAGTTCTAGACCAGCCTGAGCAATGTGGCAAGACCCTGTCTCTACAAAAAAATTCGCAAATTAGCCGAACATGGCAGTGCTTGCCTGTAGTCCCAGCTACTCAAGAGGCTGAGGTGGAAGGATCGTTTGCGCCTACGAGGTCGAGGCTGCAGTGAACCGTCATCGCACCACTGTGCTCCAGCCTGGGTGACAGAGTGAGACCTTGTCCCCAAAAAACAAAAAATGAAACAAAATGACAACAAAATAATGTACTTTCCAAAAACCATTGAATTGTACACTTTAAATGAGTGAACTGTATGGTATGTGAATTATACCTCAATAAATCTGCTTTAAAAAACTCACAAGATACCATTTCACATCCACTGGGATAGCTAGAATCAAAAAGTAAGATAATAACAGGTGTTGATGAGAATGTGGAGAAATTGAAACCCTCATACACTGCTGGTGGGAATGCAAAACGGTGCAGCTGCTTTGGAAAACAGTCTGGCAATTCCTCAAATGATTAAACATAGAGTTACAATATGACTGAGCAATCTTACTTCCAAGTGGGATTTCAGGTAATACATATACCCTAGATAAACGAAAGCACATATGTCCACACAAAAACTTATACACAAATGTTCATAGAAGTATTGTTTGTAATAGCCAAAAAGTAGAAACAATCCAAATGTCCATCAATTGATGAACATATAAATAATAGCTGGTATATATACATATAATGGAATATTATTTGGCCACAAAAAAGGTATGAATACTGATCCATGCTACAATATGGATGAACCTGGAAAACATTATACCTAGTGAAAGAAGGCAGTCAAGAAAGGCCACACATTGTATGATTCCATTTATATGAAGTATCCAGAACAGGCAAATCTATAGTGACAGAAAGTCAATCAGTGGTTGCCAGGGGATAAAGGGGATGGCAGGGGGAGGGGGTGCTAAAGAGTATGAGGTTTCTTTGGGGGATGATGAAAAGGTTCTAAAACTTACTGCAGTGATGGTTGCACAGTTCTGTAAATAGACCACAAAAGTGAATTATATACTTAAAATGGGTCATTTGCATGGCATGTAAATTATTTCCCAATTAACCTTAAAAATGCAGTTATAAGGGGAAAATTGTTGATGGGGATATTTTACAGAAAGCTTTAAATGCCAAGCTGAGCATTGAGGACTGGATTCTCTAGGACCAGTTTTCTCAAAGTGTGCTTCATACACCGTCTGCCTCACAACAGTTACAAATACCAAGTCCTGGCTGCACCCCAGAGACTGTAATTCAGAATGTTTTTCGTGGGATCAGTACTTAGATTTGTAGCAAGCACCCCACGGAGGCTGCAGGCTACAGCCCATTGTTAAACATTTTGCTGCTCAGTCTTGCTGCCTCCAGATTCTGCTCCATTCTGCCCTGCATGTTGCTGCCAGATGAGCCTCCAAGAGTATAGTTTGGGTTGGGTCACCTTCCTGCTCAGAACCCTTCAATATCCTTTCATTCCCTTAGCATGAGCTCCAGGTGTTCTGGGCAGCCTGGTTCCCACCTAGTCTTTTTATTTAGCCTTATCTCCATGACTTCCTACATGTCAGTTAAAAGGTAGTATTCATCACTCTCTGAACCTGCTTTGTGGATTCCCAATCAGTGCCTGTGCCAGGCTGTCCCATATTCCAGGAAAGCATCTCCTGTACTCTCAGCTCATCTTTTGCGATACAAGTGTCACCATGATCCTTCCTTTCATTTTAACTAGCTGATCATCTAGAATTTACCACACAGCCTTTCATAATCTCTTAAGCTATGCAATTCTGCTACTTGTAAATTGAATGACAATATTCAGAGTTGTCTGAATATACAGACAATATACAGAGAAAACACCCGTAGATCAGGCAGTGCAGCCTGACACCCGGTCAGAGTGCAGTATCAGGAATAAAATCCTGGTAGCAATCTCCTCTGAGGAATTCAGCGTCCTCCCTGGTGATCCAGAGATCAGGGGCCTGCATCAGGCACCAGTGGAAGATAAGCAGGGCCTGGGGGGCCCTGGCCACCACCCAGCCTGTCAAGTCTCGGCAGCTTAGCTGGTGCCACCTCCTTACAGAGGCTGGAAACTGCTAAATTGAATCCTCATTTCAACTGGTGACCCCTAGCAGAAATGCTCTCCCAATCCCATTGTCCTCTGTCCTCTGTCCACGAAATCACCCCATCTCAGTAGGAGAAGCCATTTACAGCCTATTTGGTAATAAGCTCTTAAAAATAAAATGATCATTGTCACATAATTATTTTACAACACAACAAGAGCCCCCTTGCAACCATTTCCATAATTACATTAAGCCAGTTTATTTGAAAGAAGCTTAATGGGAGACAAACCATTAATTATAATTTGGTCTTTTCTCCCACTGCCCCTTCACCCTTGAATTACTGGAGCCACACCCTGGGGCCATGTATGGGAGTGCAGGGATCGTAACTTTGAGGATGGGAAAGACCAGGTGACAAGGCCAAGACTCACTGGGAGGGAAGAATAGAGAGCAATGGAAGGTATAAGGTTGTGGTGGCCCCTGTAACCAGCTGGGGGGCCTACAACGGCCCTACCTAAGTGGAGCCAGTGCTGCTGTGTGTCCGCTTCTTTAGACCTGGAGTGGAGGAACTGGGAGCTGTAGGGCAAGCTGAGCCCAACATGGGCATGTTCTCAGGGGCCTTCGAGCTAGTGGGTGGGGCGGGCACCTGGGCAAACAGAACTAAAAAACGGGCAGGAATGAATCAAAGACAGCTTAAATATGCAGAAATGCAGCTCATACCTCTGGGCAAAAATAATCCCAAACAGAGTTATGTAATGGGCAGGTGGTATATGATAGGAGGGATGAGGCTGTGAGGTATGTATACAGGCATGAGTGAATGAGAGAGGTTGAGAATGGAGTGGGAGTGTCCTGGGGAATTTGGCAGAGGAGCTCATGAAGCTGTTGCTTGGAGGTGGGTGTGCATGTGTGTATATACACATACTGGGAACCCTGGAAAGCAGTGAGAGGAAGGTAGCTCTGAATGAGGCTGAGTTCCGTGCCTGGAGTGGCCTTAAGGCCACTCCAGATGTGTGCAGTCCTTATTCTTGAGGTGGTAGGGACAGAGAAAGGCCTGAGGGCACAGGTGTAGGGTGTGGAGCACCACTGTTTCCTTTATAAGTTACTGTACCTCCCTCTGACCACCATACTTCCCCTCCTAGCTTGCTCGCATCCCACCTCCAGACCTTTCTACTAATTGGAATCTTCCCCTTCCTTTTACAGGAAATCCACCATGACAGACCACCCCAGGTCACTTTTATTATTTTTTTTTTTCTGAGACAGGGTCTGTCACCCAAGCTGGAGTGCAGTGGTAGCGATCTTGGTTGTTCACAGCAGCCTCAACCTCCTGGGCTCAAGCCATCCTCCCACCTCTTAGCCTCCCGTGTAGCTGGGACTACAGGTGTATGCCACCATGCCCAGCTGATTTTTGTGTTTTTTGTAGAGACAGAGTTTCACCATGCTGCCCAGGCTGATCTTGAACTCCTGGGCTTAAGTGATCCACCTTCCTCAGCCTCCCAAAGTGCTGGGATTACGGCCTTGAGCCACTGCACCTGACCCCAGGTTACATTTAACTATCTCTCCAAGGAAGTTCCAGGATAAGTTGGAACATAAGTTGCTGCTGCTCTCTTAAGCTGTGATTTCTGTCCATCTGTGTAAGTGTCCTCCCTCTAGATTGTAAGCTCCTTGAGGACAGGGTCTTTGTATACTGCAATGGCCAGCACTGTGCCTGTCATTAAGCAGGTGTGGAGCAAGCATTGTCTGGCACTGAGCCTGGTAGCTCAAGGAGCAGGGGAGGGTAAGGCAGGGGAGAGGACACAAAGGCTCTCACAGGGACACCTCAGGCCAGTCAGCTATGAATCCTCTGGCTGCTGGGGGAGCCCCTGGGCCTAGAGAATGGGTTAGTAGTGTTGAAGCTACATAATAATTTGGGGGAAGATTGTGGATAAAATCATGTAAAGGAAGTACTCCACTGGATATCAGTCAGAAACCCAAAACAACGCAAGCAATTAGACGAAGGATTGTGGTGGGCACCTCAGTGACCATAAGTTTCAGCACCCACTGCTTTAGAGTAGATGGAGAGACCACCAGACTCATCAGAAGCCTCAGTGACTGGGGCAGGGTATAGGAAACAGACATAGGGGTGAGTGCAGATTCACAAGGCCATTAAGGTCAACATGTTGCATGATGAGCGGACTGCTGATTAAATGCTGTTGCCTGCAGCCCTAAGAAGCCTGCAAGGAACTCTGAAGCATCCAATAACCAGGCGCAGGTGCTCAGAGCTCCCAAGGTCCTGTGTGTGCATGCCAGTTCCCCGGAGCAGCCCCACATACCTCCACAGACTGGGCTTGGAAGGGTAGAGGTTTCCAGAGAACCAGTAGTTGACCTTCAAAGGTGGGAGGGAGGCTGGCAGAGGGCCAGCTGTAGAGCAGCAGCCGATGGCAAGGAACAAAGGTCCTAGAGCTGGAAACATATGTGGAGACTCAGGGCTCCTCTTTGAAGATTTACTGCTAGAAAGGCCCCTGGAAAGCGTTTCAGTTTTCCCTTAGTTCACAGGTAAGTACACATTGAGGCCCAAAGGGAAAATATGACTTCCCCAGGAACCACCAGAAGAAAACCAATTGAGCTAAAAGGATAATTCAGGTTTCCTGACCCTATCTCCATATCATATCTGCTTGGAATTTGCATATCCTTCTCCTGGGTAAATTATGATATTTGCAGTTCCAGGGTACCCTAAGAGCCAGCAGTCTAGAAGGGCTAGTGGTTCTTGCTTTGTGGTTAGTGCTGGAACTTTCATAAGCTATAAATGGGCGCTCTGAGGAGAAAGAATGTGGTGATTTGGGGCAGTAGGAAGGAGGAGGGCAGGGCCAGAGCTGGGTCTCCAGGGTCTCTGAGACCTGCCATAACCACTGTGAAGTTAGTGTCTGTGACATCGTCCGTTGAGGAAATTCCCAGGAGAACTAAGTCTGGCTTGGGAACCAGTACCCAGACCAGGCCAGGGAAGTTGGGCTGTTGTCCCAGGAGCAGCCAAGCCTGGGGTAGGCAGGGCTGGGCTGGGTTGGGTTGGGCTAGGCTGGGCAGGGCTGAGAGAGAGAAGAGAATTTTTTGCCTCTGGGCTCATAAATGCCTATATTGGGCAAGGCCTCTTGTTTCCTTGGGCGGTGACCCAGGAGGCTCTCCAAATTTGCCAGCCTGGGTTGAATTGTCTCTCTGCCTGGAAAGAGATTGCATCCTTCGAGAGGATCCCCCTCAGTCCTCAAGGGAATGAGAATGGATGCTGACGCCTGCAGCCTGACCACCCAGAATGGATAGCGAGAAGTGAGCAAATACCATCCAAAAGGCTGGGCCACTCATTACCTCTGCTAGGCTAGGATGGCAGCCAGCGTGGGGGACAACTGTTTCTGGGAACCACAGCTCCCTTGGGTGCTGATCCAAGGAGTCACTTTGCCCCAGAGTGGTGTAGATAGTAGCTAAGGCCTTGCTCATGGTCCCCAGAGCCCCCAGGCCAGCAAACAAGTCATTATGTCATTATATAAATAAATTAGGTACTTACATAGGCCTTGGTGTGTAAGTGCCAGTTGTTATTATTGCTGTGTAATTATGCAGTTAGCTTGATGAGCGAGGCAGGCAGAAGGGTTGAATCACCCCCCATCCTAGGGAAGGTAGACAGGCTCCCACCTCTCACCTCAGTGGGAACTGTGGCTCTGGGTCACCCAAGATAAAGTGCAGGAGTCTCCCAAGTGTCTCCCTGCAGATGGGGCAATTTACCCCAAGGTATGCCCTGGAAGAGGCTGGTAGCAAGAATCCAGGCAGCTTACTCACCTGCAGCAGGGCCTGGTACCATGCCACAGGCTTTCTGCCAGCTCCTGACTGCCTCCCCCAGCCTAACAGAGGGGCTTGCTGACAACAACCATGGGCTTCATCCAGGACAAGAAGCCCCAGAAGGTGGGGTTGAGAGAGATCATGGGGCTGGGAGAAGAGCCAGTGGACACAGTAACATCTCTTCTTCCTCATGGGGCTGGGGGTCATCTGCTCCTCTACTCCCAGTCCTTCCCCTCTCTCTGGGAGGTTTAGAACCTTAGGTTCCTCAGGTAGGAGGATCTCTCAACATCATCTAGTCCAACCTCACATTTTCTAGATGGGGAGGCAGGCCAGAGAGAGAAAAGTACTTACCCAAGGGCACACAACAAGTTCCTGGGACACTGGAATTCGAGCCTGCTCTGCTGTCCTCCTTTGTCCTCTTGTTCACATGCTGTCCCCCCACCCGATTGTTGGGGCTGCTCCAGTTTCTCACTTCCTCTCCCCATCCTGCTCCCAGCCCTGTCCAGGCCTGCCTGTTGCTTCACCTCTCCCCTCGTTTGCTCTCCCATTGCTGCCTGGCTTTCTTCTCCCAGCCCCTGGAGCCAGGGGAGGCTCCCCACCTTCTCTTCGGCCAATGCTTTCTTCTCTCTTCTGGTCCCTCCCAGTTTGCTCCTGAGGCTCCTCCTGGGATGGGCCTGCCTCTTCCCTTCCACCTTCTGCTCTTTCCAAAGAGGGTCTGAAAATGAAGCAGGGAGCATGAATTCTCTTCTGGGTTTGGGATTGGGTGGGTTGAAGCAAGAAGAGCCTCCTAATGTGGGAGTGGGGACAGAGGTGCCCACCATGGCAGCTCCTACAACCAGAGTCCCAGCTCAGGCACTGCAAAATCTGACCTTGTGTCCCATAGGAGCAAAGGAAAAGGGGACAGGGTCAAAAGGGCATGGCAGGGTGGTGCAGCTAATCACTATTGGCACGGGCCTCTGGACATAAGGAGCTGCCTAAGACTGGGCCCTTTTCAAGTGTCCTAATTTCAGGGAGATGAGAGATGAATTTCCTCATCCACTCTGAAATCCCTGTGAGAAAGGCCTGTGGACCCATTTTTTGTTTGTTTTTGTTTTGAAGGGGAAACTAAGTCTTGCTCAGAACATCACAGTCTGTGGAGGACTGGGTTTGGAGTCTGGGTAGATGGATATCAATTTCTCAGCTGTTCCAGGGATCAGTGAAGTTCATTCACTTGCCGAGGAATGTGTGTGTGCCTGTGTTGAGCAGGCAGGCACAACTCTGAGGGGAACAGCCAGGGTTCACAGGGCTGTGTGTGTCTCTAGAAGCATTCTCACCTGGCAATCAAAAGCTTTTCTGCAGCGATCTGTAACCCTTACTCCTTCAGCCATCCAGATTCTTGGTAGACAGGCTTTCTGGATTGGCTGGCAGAGGAATCTGGAAGCGTATCTCCCTGTTTCACAGCCTGAGTGCCTGGTGTGGAAAATGACTTTTTCAGATTAACCTAATCTCAGGAGCAAAACTGGACCCAAACCCAAGTGTTCTAGTATCCAAGCTTGCCCTTTTTATCCAGTCAATACAGCCCCCTTCTTTCTGGCCACCTAGTTCTCTGCACTGACTGAGGGAGGCAGAGGCACGAATGAACTTTTTTAAGAGAAGAAACCTGTTGTGGCTTACAGGGATGCTGAAGCTACAGGCCATGATGCAGATTTGGCAAGAGGCCCTATCCCTCAGCTCTGATGCGGTAGGGGGCTCTCTAGGCCTAGGCAGCTGGGTCTGGCCCCCATGTACTCCTCAGGATCTGACTGGCTGCAGCCAGGTCCCCACCGCATCCTAGAGTCATGTGGGAAATGGGCTTCCAGGCTTTGCATAATCCTTCTGGATGACTGGGAATTTCTCTGGTCCCGCAGGAAGTGGCATTTTGATCTATTTCCTCCTCTGGCAGCCTCACTGAGTGAGGAGTGTGCCTCATGACTTTCAGGCACTAAAATGAGAATAGCTAAGGGTAACAGTAGCCTCATTTTCTCCAAGGACTTTTAACTCATGGGCAAACATACCATGGGCTCGGGGATGGCTCAGGATGTCTTCACCTGGGATGGAGAGAGTGGGTTCAAGGAGCTGCTTAAGGCTGTCCCTAATCTGAGGCCACTGAAGCTCTCCCCCAATAATTCCCATGAAATAGTGAGTCCAAGGGGAGTGGGAAAACTTCAGCATGGTTCCCAAGACCCCTTTGCAGGAGAATTTTATAGGTAAGACTCAGAGTCCCAAAGTCTCAGGTAGGGGAAGAGGTAGTGTGGAGTTTTTTCCCCTTTCACTCAAAGGCATTTTTGCACATGACTCAAACAAGTCTAAACTTTCCTAAACTTCAAAGTTTGCCATGGCACAGCCTCAAAGTGGAAGGGAAAATGTTAAAAAGGAAAAAAAAAGTTTGTAAACCAGTTAAACATTGTGTTTTTTCTTCTTAAAGGAATTGAATTAACTTGTTATGTTACTATTAGTGTCCCATTGTGAAACTAGGGTGGGTCTTTTCTGGGTAATGTGGTCTCTGGGCCCATCCCCAGGCCCTGCTCACGCTGCATGAGGTTGTACAGGGCATTGCACAACCTGTGGTAAGAGGAAAGAGTTCCCATGGCAACAGGCCTGGCTCACAGGGTCATTTTCAAGCTCCTGGCAAGAGCCCTGGTCCAGGCTAGAGGTGCTCCACATGCCTGGTTGTCCTCCCTCCCCTGAGAAGCCTTTGCTGTGGGAACTGGGAGGCTGGGGAAGTGGGAGCCCAGCTGTCATGCCCCAGGGTGCCTCGTGACTCTCTCCACCTGCCCATGACCCAGGCACTGAGCATCAGTCACAGGGCTCTGGGGACTGTGCAGGTCCTGAGGCCAGTGGTTAGGCTTGAGGGGTGAGGGCTTTCTCTATTCTCTCATGTTCTGTCTTCTTGAGCAACACCATAGGTTCTTGAGAGTGTGAGCTCTGGGTACCCAACTGCATGGGTTCCTAACCTTGCTCTGCCACTTACTAGGTATTGACTTAGACAAAAATTACCTCACTTCTCTCTCTGTGCTTCAGTTTCTTCAACTGCAAAATGGGGATAATAGCAGACCTACTCCATAGTGGTGTTGTGAAGAAGTAAGTGAGTTAATACTATCATATTAGTGACCCTTCCTACTACCATTTTCATTGCCTTCACTGCTGGTTCAGGTACTCCTTACCTGACCCTCAAAATGTTCAGAGCCTGACACATAAAGAGCTCTAAGGAAATATTTGATGGTTGACCTGTTTTGCTGATTCCCTTGTCTCCACTATCTTCTCCTTCCCATCCATCCTGCACATTCCAGTCAGATTAATTTTTCTAATACATAAGTCGCTCCCTTCCTCATAAAACCATCCTTAACTTCCCATCATTTACTAAATAAGGCCCAAAAGCCTCAGCTGGCAGTCCAAGCATATCTCTGACCTGCTCACAAGCAGTCTAGTCTCAGAGTAAAGAATATGGGTCCTAGAGAAAAATAGTGAAGGCTGGAGTCCTTGCTTTGCAGCTTCCTGGGTACATGACTGTGAATGAGAAGTCTCATTACTCCTAGTCTTTGTTTCCTCATCTGTAAAATGGGAATAAGAGTTGACCTCCCTCACAGGATTGTTGTGAGGATGACAAGAGACAAAATGTGTAAAGTGCTTAGCACTAGGCTGAGGCAGATAGTATGTGTCCTGTAAGTGTTTTCTGTATGTATTTGCAGCTTCCATAGTTTCCTAACAGAAACCTGGTCTGCTCATTGTCTCCTGGGCAGGTGCCCAGGGAATGCTCCCACTAGATCTTTGTCATATCCCACTCATCTGGAATCTCTCACCTGCCACCCCCCATCAAAATCCTACCCATCCTCCAAGCTCTTCTTCAAGCCCAACCTCCCTCAGCACTAGATCTGGATACCCCAGCCCAGGGAGAGTGCTTGTGCCCTCTTTGAATTTCCATGCCATTTCTGACTCGTATCATTCATTTGATACCAAGCCATGAGCTGCTCTGGACTGCTGGGAGAGCTACCCCCAGGAGAATTGTCTTCAGCTGGCTGCAATCTCCCACTTTGAGCCAGTTTTTCTTGCTGGTACTCTTGGTCATTCTTTACTAGTGAAAGGAGGGTCACTTATCTATCCCACAAGGAGGTACCTACTACCTACCTTGTACCAGATACTGGGGTCACAATCCTAAAGGGGCTGTTACTGTAGTAGAAGAGACAGAGGTGGAAAGAAAAAACAACACAGTCAAGTGTTCTTATAGGGATACATCAAAAGAATTCAGGAAGCAGAGGATCTCATCATTGCCCTCTCCCACCCCTCACGTACGTGCTAAAGAGCTTTCAATAGCAGACCATTGCTCTTAAGATTAAACTCCAATGTCTTCATTGGACCTACAACTGTCCCGCTTGATCTAACCACTGCCTGCCTCCTCTCCAGGCTCCTTTTACAACATTTATACCATCCCGACAGACTCCCCACAAACCCCATGTGTACACACACACACCTTAGACACAGGTATACACTCATATGGACACACACCTCATGCACATACACACCCATGTGCACACTCACACTCATATACACAATCCCATACTCACATGTGCGTGCACACACACACCCCTCAGCACACTCTTTTTCAAAGGTACAAAAGCTCCTTCTTGCTTCAGGGACATTGGATGTGCTGAAACTTCTGCCAGGAATACTCTTCCCCCAGTACCTCTTTAGTCTGGCCAACTCCTACTCATACTTCAAATCCCAGTGTAAGTGTTTCCTGGGGAACGCCTTCACTACAGTTTGTTTCCTCTATCAAGCTGTATGTCAACATATATAAAGGTTTGTTGAATGCATGTCTCCTTAATATTTCACACAAATTTTAAACAATCCATCATTTGTGTAATTAGCTATTTGTCCATCCCCACCAGCCTTTATGTGAGGAGGGCCCCTGTCTGTCTTGCTCGCTGCCATATCTCCAGCACCTGGCACTGTGCCTGAAACACAGTAAGCCTGACTACCTATTTGCCAAACGAATAAATACAGAGGTCAGCTAGGCCAAAAAGGGAGAGAGATCCTGGGCAGAGAGATTAGTATAGTATGTGCAAAGGTATGAGAGGAGACAGAGTAAGTATGTGTGACTTGTAGGTGAAGTGGCTGAGGTATAGGTTTTGGGGGCTAGAAGACTGTGAGGTAGGGCCAGGTAGAATAGGACTTTGGACACCCATGAGTTTAGGTTTAACCCATGGGTTACAATGAGTGAAGTGATCTAGTTTGTGTTTTAGAAAGCTCACTCTGGGCCCGGTGCGGTGGCTCACACCTGTAATCCCAACACTTTGGGAGGGTGAGGCAGCCAGATCAGGAGGTCAGGAGTTTGAGACCAGCCTGACCAACATGGTGAAACCCCGTCTCTACTAAAAATACAAAAAGTAGCCAGGCATGGTGGTGCAGGCCTGTAATCCCAGCTACTCAGGAGGCTGAGGCAGGAGAATCGCTTGAACCTAGGAGGCGGAGGTTGCGGTGAGTCGAGATGGTGTCACTGCACTCCAGCCTGGGTGACAGAGTGAGAAGAAAGAAAGAAAGAAAGAAAGAGAGAGAGAGAGAGAGAAAGGAAAGAAAGAAAGAAAGGGAGAGAGGGAGGGAGAGAAAGAAAGAAAGAAAGCTCACTCTGATGGCCTTGGAGAGGTCAGGACTGAGAGGCAAGACTTCAAGCAAGGAGAACATTGTCTATGGGATAGGAAGAGGGAATGAACCGAGGCAGTACCCCAGTGGCTGAGGAGGATGGATATGAATGCCCTTTTGGAAACTGAAGAGCAGGGGTTGAAGCAGAAGTGAGACCTGGCCCCTGGCTCTGGCTCCGCCCAGGGCCCCTTGCTGCCCACCTCACAGAGAGTGATACTGTGTGAAGTAGGGTGGGTGCTCACTCTCCCTCAGTCGGGGTGGGGTACAAGGGTTGTCTCTTACACTTGCCCCCGCCCCAGAGCTGGCCCCTGATGAGACAGACTTGCGCCCCAAGAGCACCAAAGATCAGCCCTTTGCTTGGCCATCACCTCCAGCTTCCCCCTTTCTGTGCTCCCACCCCACAAGTTTGGCCTCAAGTTCTGGCCGCATCCCCAGACAGTCCTGGAGCTTGAGTCCCTGGCCTTGACCCAGAGTCCTAAGCCTGCTTCAGGCTCTCCTAAGGAGAACACTGTCCAGAGAGGCCTTCGGACCCTTCCCGAGGAGACAGAGGACTGGGTGAGATGATCTTTGACTTGGATTTTGGTTGGGATGGCTGTAAGGGGACACCTCAGGCAGAGCTAGGCAGGCAAACCGCAGGCTCAGGCTTTCTGGGAGCCAGAAGAGGGAGAGCCTTTGCTATGTAACCCTTTCAGCACCACACCCAGGCAGGAGGGAGGACAGCTGTCCTCTCCAGCAGCCCCTACCCAGTGGTTTGTAGGACCGGGGCGGGGGTGGGGAGTCAGTGTCTGAGTTCACCTCCGCAGGCCTTGTAGAGAGGAGCCAGCTGGTGCCGGCAGCCTGGGCTGTCGGAGTTGCAGCCAGAGTGTGTGGGAGGGGGGCTACAAGCCACCTGGGGCACCCAGGTTCCCTGCAGAGTGCAGCCTGCCCTGGCTGGGAGGGGCTCTTGGGCCACAGACCCCCTGCTGCCAGGCACAAATGGTGGTTGCGTTAAAGGTGTTCCCCAGATGGCGGTATCCCACGGGGCTGAGGCCAGACCTGCAAGCATAAGAGGCACAGGCAACCCGCCTGTACGGCCGGGGGTGCCTCGAGGTTGTGGAGACCCACTGCAAGAGCCAAGGGTGCTCGCTACCCCGCTGGGCTGGCTAGCGGGCTTCATTTTGGTCCCTTCCTGGGCCCTTTTCTTGCTGTCTCCCAACCCCCATGCTGTCCTTAGCTTGGCCCTCGCTGGGGGATCTCTACTCCGCCCTCCCCAATCATGCTCAGGCCCCCAGCCCAGCTCGAGCCCCCTCTTCGGCGAGGAGGTCTGTGGCGCCCTGTTTAGGCGCCGGTCTTGCCTACCTCGGTGGGCCCGGGGAGGGGGCCTAGGGCCCAGACCGGCCGCCCACACGCCCCCGCGGCCCGAGCCGGTGGAGGGGGGGCGAGGGTGGAGGGCGCGGGAGGGGAAGAGTTAAGGCTCGCTGCTCCCCTCCCCCGGAGGGTGTGACCGCCTATAAGAAAGGCGCCGCGCTCGGGCACTGAGGCTGCAGGCGGCGGGGGCGCAGCGCGGCAGCCGAGAGCTGAGGCCGTCCCACCGCCTGAGACCCCGTGCAGAATGTCGGAGTCCAGGAGGAGGGGCCGCGGCCGCGGCAAGAAGCACCGAGAGGGGAGGAAGCGGGAGCGGGAGCCCGACCCCGGGGAGAAAGGTAGGGCACCTCCGCGCGCCCAGAAACCCCGTTTCCCTGGGAGAAACCTGCCGCCCGCTCACCCACCCCCAGTGCCGCGCGGGTGAGTCTGGGCTGCGCGAGCGGGCGCCGCGGTGACAGGCACCGAGGGCGCGCGTGCCTGCGTGCGAGCGGGTCGTCGCGGCCGGGTGGGCAAGGGGCTGCGTGCCAGGAGCCCGGCGGTGGCTGTGCGCGCCTCTCCCCGGGCGGCCGCGTCCCCATGCAGGGGCGGGCAAGAGGCGCTGCACGCCAGTACCGGCCTGCAGGCAGGCAGCCCTGAGCGAGCGGGGATGGAGCTGCGGGTACCGACAGAAAGACAGCGGCTGAGCGGACGCGGGGCCCGGCCTGGCCGCCGAGCGCTCCGGGAGCTGTCACTGCTTCCCTTCCTCGGAGGGATTGGAGCCCTCGGGCTTGCCCCTACCCATGTGCCACACCTCCCTCCGTTCTGCTCGGCCATTGGAGCGAGGGCAACAGCACTCACCAACTCCGGAGACTCGGAGGGGATGCCCTGCCCCGCTCGCGAACCCCAGAGAGCAGGGAAGCCGCTGCTTCTGTGACAGATAGTTCCCTCGGACCAGACACTGGGCAATTGTCCCTCTCTGGTCTGCGGGAGTGCCTCCCTTGGGCCCTTGGATTTTGTCCCCGCCTGGAGGAGCAAAGCCATGATATGCGACCCACTTTCATGCCCTCCCTGGGCAGCTGCAGAGTCAACGAGGAGTGCACTGGTCTCAGGCTTCTCAGAGGCGGCCCGGGACATGCACATCCTCTCCGTAGAACCAGGCTTGCACTGGGGCCCAACTGGGGAAATCCTGGATTCTCGATTCTTTTCTCTTCTTCAGGCAAGCGTTTTGTTAATTTTGTGCTAATTTTATGTGTTTTGTACGAGTCACAGGCAAGCCATGTTCAAATGCTTCATCTCCATTTAATCCTCATAACAATCCTGGGAGCAGGTGGTCCTATCTCCATTTTACAGAGGGAGTAACAGAGGCTTACTGAAGTTAAAGTAACAAAGTACGTTCCAGAGATAAGACTGGGCTTCAAAGTAGCGTTCTCAGGACAAAGGTGCTTATCTTGCTGGGTCTCTATCCCCTCACTGGAGTGCCCACCAGATCGGCAACATAAAAATGCCTTCAAAACAGCATTTGACTGGAAGCTGGGAGGCTTCGATTGCGCTTGAGAATTTGGCCAAATCCCTTTCCTTTCCTGAATTTCTGTGTAATGATGGAGAAGGGGTAGCAAGGCTCTGAGGTCTCTATTGGGAAGAGCCTAGGCATCAAACACTATTTTCAGCAGGGTAGAGAGAAGCAGCTAAGGAAACTTAAAGGCCAGAACTGTGTTCTCTTCTTTTTAAGAGAAAACCTCTTTGCCCATTTCTGCTGGACAACTGTGTCTTATAGCTCTTCCTAAGGACATTGGTGGTCTGCTATGAGGAGCCTGTGGGTCAGCTCAAGCTGGACTCCTGCAGTGTGGGATGAGCTCCCAAACTGAGATCCGAAAGAATGCAGGGTGCCTCTTTTTAGGATGGAAAATTTATAGATTTGGTTCAGTGAGCCACCTCCATTACCCACCCCACTCCCATTCGCCCTACATACACATTCTACCTTGGGCATTTTGGAAGGCTAGCTAGGTAAGAGCACCCTCTCAACGTCAATGATGCAGGAGCTGAGCTGGTAGCAAGCACTCAGTGGGCTTCAGCTGGTGGGAATCACTAGTGCCAGGGAAATGCACATGGAAAGTATGAGCAAGTAATTCACTAAAACCTTCAGCTTAGCTGTGGGGTGGGAATCTGGAAAGTGGGAGGGAGAAAGGAGGGGAGAGAGAAGGGGACACTAATTAATTGGCTCCCCCTGGTTCTTGACCACACACTCAGCACCCTCCAACAACTCCTTAGCAAATAGCAAGAAGAGGTACCTCTCTCCACACAAACCCAGGCCAGTGTGGGGAAATGGGCTTTTCCCCTGCCTCAGTGCAGGAGTGCTGGGTGGGGCTGAACTGCAGGTGTGAGCTCTGCTCCATGACTCACTGAGAGTTTGTGGGGCTGAGGCCTGGTATCCCTAAACAGGGACGGGTCCCCCCATCCCCCATTTCCCCTTCTCCCCAGCTTATAGCCTTGCCAGCCTTGGCAGCAGTGCTGGGGGTGTTGGGCAATAAGCCTACTCATGGTATAGTGGAATGGCACAGCTGGAAGCAAGGCACCTGGGGTTCATCCCTGTTGGGCCTCTGTGTGACCTCAGACACTGTCCTCCCTTTCTGTGGGTCTTTGGATATGCAGTCTACTCTCAGCACTCACCTTCTACGTGAGAAGGGCAGAGGGTAAGCCTTCATACCCAGCATCTCTGAGAACCCCTAGAGGAGAGCCGTGAGATTGGAGGAGTGGGGAAAATTGGCCTTAAAGAAAATCAGAATCCCTGTAGTTGCTGTGTTGTTTTAAAGAATGACTTTGGGCTGGGTGCAGTGGCTCACACCTGTAATCCCAGCATTTTGGGAGGCTGAGGCGGGCGGTTCACGAGGTCAGGAGATCGATACCTTCCTGGCTAACATGGTAAAACCCCGTCTCTACTAAAAATACAAAAAACTAGCCGGGCGAGGTGGCGGGCGCCTGTAGTCCCAGCTACTTGGGAGGCTGAGGCAGGAGAATGGCGTGAACCCGGGAGGCGGAGCTTGCAGTGAGCCAAGATCGCGCCACTGCACTCCGGCCTGGGCAACAGAGCAAGACTGTGTCTCAAAAAAAAAAAAAAAAAAAAAGAATGACTTTGGAAGGGGATTCTAAGTTACCAACCTTTTCTGTGTGCCCCAGTTGGTCAGGGGTTCATAAAAAAAAGTCTCCTCTGCTGGAGGTCCCCTGTGAACTGAGAGTCTGAAGCTGCCCACAGGCAGACATGGGGCAGGCTTTGGTCTTCACCAGAGTGTCCTGGAGTGTGAAGGTAGATTAGCATCACTAGCTGAGAGCTCTGGACACATCTCATTTCAATTCCCTGGACACAAATACATCTTTGCAAAGCGTTTCTTTCCCATCTTTGCTATCTCCTGCCTCTGATAAAGATGCTGCCCTGACTTCTAAAACAAACTCCCTTCTTTAGGCTGTCCAGGACCAGGTCAGAGGTGGGATGTGCTCATGTGCATGTGTCGGAGCCACATCTGGGTGTTGCTTCTGGCAGCCTCCTCCTCTGGTCTTGGCCCCTGGCTGACCCTCCTGAGCCAGGCACCTTGAGCTGTCCTCCTGCCACTCTGGAACTCAGCCTATGCCTCATGCTCTACTCTGGCTCCGTGGCACCTTGAGGTTCATTACAAACAATAACAACAAGCAGAGAGTGACTTTGTACTTCCCAACAGTCTTTCATCCTGAGAGCTCAAAGCAGTTTACAGACCAGGACTCATCAGTCTTCATTCCAGGTCCCAGGCATTCGGCAGGGGTGAAGAGGGGACAGAGAGCTCTAGTCTTTCCAGATCGGCACAGCGGTACAGCTGGGGTAAGGCAGTGAGTCACCTGGGATGGGGGAATCAGATGGCCAGTAGGTCTGGGATAGAAGTAAAATTGGACTACTGCCTTTAGGTTGCAAACAGAGGGGATAATCCCCCTTGAAAGAGTGTGAGCTGGACCATTCCTTCCCCTAGGTGGAGACCTAGGCCCTCTGGCCTGTGTGGGCTCCTTGAGTTGCTGGAGGAAGAAGCAGCAGCTTTTTGGAAGAAAAGTCCCTTGGAATCAGAGTTTTGCAGGAATATCAAAGTGATGCCTGTTGTTGCCTTCTTCCCCTTGGTGCTGGGAGCTTCAGGGCCAAGTCAGGGAAGCTCTGACATTAGGGCAGTTCCAAAGTGAAGATACATGGAGGAAAAGGTGCTGGCCCAGCCTGGGCAGGCCCTAGCCCTGGCCTTGGGGTTGGTTTCCCAGTTGCTACCCATGCCTGCTCAGCCCCACTTACTCCACTAGCCCTCCTCTGTTCTCTAGCCCACCAGGCTGGCCTGAAGGACTGTTACTATATGGAAGAGGGGCTTAGGAAAAAAAAAATAACCTCTGGCAAAGCATTGCCAAAGCATAAGACCTGGGCCCCATTGGAACCATGTTCTCATTGTGTTTTCCCACCATTTCTGAGCCAGTAGCACACCCTTTTAACTTGATGGGAAGCAAGTAGCAGCCCATTTTCCCAATCTTCCTCCAGCCTAGCCATCCCCTCGTCGAGACTTCCAGGCTCTGGCCACATGGTAACTACATAAACTACATGTATGTTCATTCACCTTTGTGTATTCAATTCTGTAAGCATTAACTGAGCTTCTATTAAGTGAATAAACAACAGGCCCTGCCTTCAGGAAGCTCAGAGAGACAAATCCTTATACAGCTACCTATGATCAGAGCTGAGGGTAAGGCCAGAGATAGATGTGCAACATCTGGTGAGGAGAGGAATGATTTGTTCTCCTAGGACGGTGTAGGGAGGACTTCACAGAGGAGATGACATTGGAGCTGAGCCTGAATGGTGACTAGGAACTTACCAGGGAAAAGAAAGGGACTTCTTAGAAGTAGAAACATGTCCATTACCAACTTTCATGGGAAACAAGGAGGCAGCTCTCATTTACTAAGCACTCACTACGTGCCAGTACTGATACTATAAAGTATACTATACTGATACAGTATAGTACTGATACTATAAAGTATAGTATTATTTTATCATCCTCACTTTACAGATGAGAAAACTGGAGCAGAGAAAGTCCCATGATTAAGCACGAATTAGTGCCAGGATGGGATCTTAAGTTCTGCCCCCTGCCCTGCCTCAGTCATGCACAGTCCACCTGGCTCTGGGTTCTTCCATGCCCTTCAACAAAAACCAGGGAGAGGCAGAGGATCCCTGTTGGTCCACTTGGAGCAGGCCCTCCCCATCAGATCAGCTGGTCAGATATCTACTTCCTGGGCTCTTGGGTGGGGTTTAGAGGATACAAAGATAAGTGGATTGAGTTCCTGCCCTCACAAGGAGTTGCAGTGTGACTGGCAGTAAGCTGTGAACAGGAACCATGGACACTGACACAGGAGGGTAGCGCTGAGGCCTAGAGGCTGCACAAATAGGCAGGAGCTCCTGAGAAGATAGTGGTTTATTATGGTCAAATGGCCTAGCCAGAAACCCAGCTAGAGGTCTAGAGTCCAGCTAGATCTAGCATCAGAATCATGGAGCCCCTTGTGCAAAAGGTGAACATTTAATGGGAACTTGATTTAAAGCACGAACTGGGGACTTGCTAGAAGTACAATTTCTTGGGACCTACCCCTGACCTACTGAATCAGTAACTATGGGGATGGGGGCCAGTATGTGCATTTTACCAAGCCCCACTCCCACCCACCATTTATTATGATGCACGCTCATGTTTAAGAACCACTGATTGAGCTGGGTGGCCCAGCCCCCAGAGCAGAGCCCTGTAGAGGGCCTGTCAGTTCCATAGGTGTTCACCCAGCTCCTCAGTGTCAGGCATGAGGCTTGGGGTCTGCAGTGCTGGCTGAGATCCTTTCACCTGGTAGGACAAGATAGACATGAACAGACCTAATTCCAATTGCAAGGCTGACCCTGGCAAGAGATGGCCCAGAACAGATAGAAGAGACTAACTCTACCAGAGGAATCTGGGAGGCTTCGTGGAGGAGGAGATGGGGTTGAGGCAGACTTTGGAGCATGAGAAGGACTTTCGCAAAGGGGCTAGGTGCCCAGATTGAGGAAGTCACTTAAGCAGGTGTGGAGGCTGGGAAACAGGATATTTGGGGAAATAAGGCACACTCCAGAAGGTATGCTGCCAAACAATGGATTTTCTGAGTGCCAGGCTAGTGAGTTTGGACTTACCTGAATCAGCAGAGAGTTAAGGGTTCTGAGCAGGAGAGTGACCTAGTCCAAGCTGCTCTATAGGCATCATAGCCACCCCCAGTTTGTGAAAGGATGGGAAAAGGGAGGGCACAGTCAGGAGCTCCTGCAGTAGCCCCAGCTGAACCGTCAGGATATGCGTGTGGTGATGGGTGAGTAGAGGAGGCCACAGGCTTTGCCCCAGGATAGCTTGCCAGCTGCAGACACTTTGGGAGGATCCTGGGAGTTTGGACCTGGCAAAGGAGCTGTGACTTCTCGTGCAGTCAGGTGAGGTCTGGATCTGAACTCATAGTTCACTCCCTTCACTGTAAAGATGGAGAAACTGAGGCCCAGAGAGGGAAGTCCACACACCAAGGCAAAGGACTTGGCCCTATAGGGCAAGAATGAGGGCAGCAGCCTGCTCCCCACAACCAGCCACTGCAGCCTGGGTCTCACCACTCATGCCTGCGGTGCAGATGGATTCCTCTCAGTTCCGTGAGTACATCGTGGTTCCTTCCGGCCTTATTCCTGTGAACCTGCCGTTCCCTTTGCCTGGCACGTGTTCTCTCTTAGCCAACTGCTGCTCATTCTGCAGGCCCAGCATAGGCTTTGTTTCCTCTGCAGGGCTCCCTGGTCCCCAAGGTGAGGAGCACATTGCTCAGCTAGAATCTCCCCCAGGGCCAAAGCCACGTCAACCTGACCCTTAGCAGTCAAAATGTGCTCAGTGCTCAATCCATTCTTGAATGAACACATGAATAAGGACATTCTCAAGTTATTTCACCCCTGTATGTGAAGACCTAACTGGCCACTCCTGTTTGAAGAGGGTCAGTCTCATGGAAGGAGGCTGCCCCAGTTGAGCTTCCTGCCCAGGCTGGAGCCCCTTAATGGTTGGGTAATGGTAGGCTGATCAAGAGTTGTCTTTCAGTCAGGGCCCCGACTTCATCATCGGCTCTGCCATTCTAGGGCAGATGCCTGTTTGGGCTGAGGGGGAGGGAGAGGGGTGAGTTGGGGAGGAGTGTTGGGTGGGAAAGGGCTCTGGGATTACCTGTCAATGGACTCCACCCTCCAGTAAGTGCTCGCAGCAGTCTTGATCTGGGCTGCTCTGAGGCACCCATCAGTCACAGTCCAGCCTTTACATCATTAATTCATTTTCTTGGCCTGTGATCAGTGAAGACCTACCCAGTGGCAGACACCAGGAAACACGGCGATTCTGCAGCACACACCCCTACCAGCTCCTCACAGTCTAGAAAGATAAGAACCTGATTTTCTCCAAGGTGAGAAGCCCCGTGAAGAGCGAGAAGAGCGTGTGACAGGCTCAGGGAGTCTGTGAGGCAGAGACTGCTTCTAGCTGGGTGGATTAGTGAAGGTGGTGGCATCTGAGATCTTGAGGGATTTAGATTAATAAGAGCTGCCGGTTATTAAGCTATCTCTGTTTCAGGCACTGTGCGAACTTCTTGACATACATTACCCTCATTTAATTCTCTCCACAATCCTAAAAGTGGATGAGATTGTCCCTGTTTCACAGACAAGGAAATGAAGACTCAGAGAGTTTAAGTAACTTGCCTAGTTATACAGGTGCTGGGCAGAACCAGAATGCACAGTGGCATCCGTCTGACCCCACAGCCTGCATGTCTGACCCTCTCAACTTGGCTTCCTGTGTGAGGGATGGCATTTAGGGGAAGCAGGAGCAGAGGGCATGGAGGCAGGGCAGAATAGGCATGGGCATGTTTGGGGAGCAACCAGTGATTTGGTTTGCCTGGAATATATGATTCCTGAAGGGAAGTGGTAGGGGAATGTAGAGAGGCAAGTTTGGGAAGGAGGCCCATTCACTGACCCAGCAAACATCCCCTGAGGGCCCTGGCTGCCAGGTAAGGAAGGTGGGCGGCCTTTCTCTGCAGACATCACAGAGCCAAGGAAGGTTTCTGGATGGCCGTGAGGCACACTGAGGTGGAACTGCCAAGTGTACACTGTTCTTGTCGTGGTACTGGGGGGTGGGGAGCAGTATGGCCTGAGCCAGGGCCTGGCAGATGATGGAGAGTTATGAGGATAAGAGGCATGGTAGAAGCCAAATTGACTCAGCCTTTGGGGAAAGTCAAGGGAGACACAGGATTGTCACAGATAACAAAGTGACTGAAAGAGGGAATCCAGGAGAAGGAGCAATCTTGGAAGAGAAGATGGAGAAACTGGTTTTCCGCATGTTATATTTAACCTAATGACTAAATACCCAGGGAGGAAGGTGTTCATTTTGGGGTGAGTTCTTTCCAGCCCCCTTGCCATCACTAGCCTGGACCACAAGGACCACATTTCAGCCTTCTCAAGCTCCCAGGGTGCCTAAGCTGGGACTTTCCTGCTTGCAGTTGAATTTGAAGAAGGAGACAGGGCCTCTGGCAGCCTGGGCACCCTGCATCCATGGTGAGCACATGAGCCTGTTCCTGCTCTGCATCAGGCCTGCTAAGACCTTTCTCCTGAAACCCAGCATTTCTTCAAAACCTTATACTTTTATGTTATCTTAAAAATCCACGTGAACTTAACGCTCTTCTCCACCATATGTCTGTTTGTTCTGATGCAAAGGTGCGCTTTTCCTTATTAATAAGCTTGGCAGAGCCTCAGAAAGAGCCCCTGAGATCATCCTGTGGCTTTTGCATGTATCCCAGTTTGAGAAGCCAGTCTTTTGTGCATGTACAAGGTGCCTCCCCCTTTCCCCAACCCCTGCTACACTTCCCCAAGACTCAGAGCTTCAGAAACAACTTTCTCCAGCCAGGCCAAGGAGGCAGGAAGTGCAGGCCCACCCCAAAGAGGATGGGGCTCTGGGATCCCCTTCTTGGCCCTTTCTGAATTCCCCGAGCAAAAGACGGCCTAGTCCACCTACAGCAGGCCCTTTCCACAGAGGGTTCTCCTGGGCCAGGGCCCAAGACTTTGGCCCAGAGCCCAGCTTTCCCCAGTAGAGAGATTAAACAGAGTTTGGGTAAATGGTAACAGTTTTCCAGAACTGTCATCTCTGCTTTGTCCCCGACCTCCGCCCTCAGCAGCTGAAAAGATGATAATGGTCAGAGGCCTTCCATCCCTCCATAGAGAGCTTTCTCTTGCTCCATTCCTCTAAAATAGACAGAGCTTGGTTTATAAATGAGTCAACTGAGGCCCAGAGAGGCTAAACTACTTACCTAAGGGCAGACAGCTGAGAAATTGGGAGACTAGGACAAAGACCTGGATTGCTGTGTCCTCAGCTGCCTCTCTTTCCCCTGTTCGGCGCTGCTTCCTCTGTGCCTCATCCGTGCCAGTTCTAGGTGTCTGTGGCCTGTGCCGCAAGCACTGCTAAGAACCCAGGGAGACTGAGGCGTCTGTGTTGAGTATCCCTATGCCTACCCGAGCAACTGCTGCCCTGCTCTGTGAACCTGTGCCATCTCTCCCAGACATAGATGACAACCCCCTCATCTCCCCTCTCTGCTATTCATGTGCCTGTATCCCAGTCCTGCGCTGGGTGGAGCACTGTGGCGTGGACCTGCATGACTCTGGGGTCAAGGCCTCTCTCCCTGGCCTTGCAGAGCCCTGAGGAGGCCAGTGTTTCTCTCAGGACGCTTGGCTCCTGGCAGAGGGGCCTGTGGGTGGGAGTAGTGTTGTCCCTGGTGGTCAGGCCTGGGCCTGTGCATACCTGCCCTCACACTGCAGGTTGGGTGTCAGTGGATGGGTGCTTCTGGATGGGCAGGTGAAGCTTTAAGGCAGGAATCATTTCTGTCGGTCTTGGTGTTGCCAAGTTTTGTCTCCTCCTCCTCCCTTCCCCTTCTTCTTTACCTGCCCTCCTGGTGCAGCGTCTGCCTCCCCTCTTTAGTTCTCATCCCAGCTGGCCTGGCCCCTCTTCTCCACCTTGCAGCTGAGGTGCCAGGCACCTGGACTGCTGAGTTGAAAGCCCATCAGGTCTAGGCCGGTTTTCACTGGTGCAGGGAAGGTGGTCCTCTTTGAGGATCAGCCTTTGTGGGAGCCCTAAACAGGAGGCAGAGACCAACCCGAGGCCAGGGCCATATCTCGTTTGGCACCAAATCCATGGTGACTAGTAAGTGCCTCGTACATCATAGGGACTGTTGCATGTGGGTATTTGTTGGATAGATGTAAAAAGAGGGCAAACCTAGCCCAGGCATTGGGCTGGGCCTAGGTGGCTGAGGAAAAGCCAAGCAGCCCAGCTGGGCATACACTCCCTTTGGGAGCCTGTCCTGTGAGTGTGAAATGGCTCTTCTGCAAGCCATGGGTAGGATGCCTGGCTGCCTGGGCCGTCTGTGCCCACTTAAACCAGCTGTGTTTTTAGTTTAGTGGGTTTTTTTTTTTTCTTTCTCATTTGAACTTGGAGTCTGTAATTAACCTCCAATAGGTTGCAGTCACTTTGTGGGTGGGAGAGGGGTGGGAAGGGGGCTGACCCACAGCTGGCCAGCAGCAGGACAGTGGGAAACTTTGATGCCAGGCAGGCTGGCCACATTGTCTCCAGGTGTTGCCCTGCAAAGGGAACTGCTCAGCCTTAGTCATGAGGTGAGGATCATTAACTCTTTTAAGAGCCTGCTGCCCCTGCCCGCTGGATGCCAGGAGGGAGGCAGAGCCAGGTCCTCCCTGGCTGGGTTGCCCAGCCATGTCCTGAGCGTCTGTCTTGCTCTCAGATCTCGGTAGGCTCCGCACCCACCGCCCACTGCCGAGAGGAATGAGGTTAAGCTGCTGGCAGCAGCGGCACCTCCTGGCCTCGGGGCTGGGATGTGGGAAGGGAGCAATCCTGGTTGTTGTTGCTGTTGTCGCTATCTTTAATGAGGTGCTTTCTGGGGATGGCCTGTCAAACAGATACAGGCCAGATACCCTGGCTTGGCACCAGGAGATAGGAAGCAGAAGCCACCGGATACCCTGTGGCCCAACTCATGGCAACCATGGGGAGGTGTCCTAAGGTTTTATGGAGCCCATCCTGGAGGAAAATCTTTATGTGGAGGCCTGGGCCATCCTTGAGAGAACTTCTTCTTGTTCTTATAAAGCTGCCAAGGGAGATCTCCCCACATTCCCACACCTCAACTCCAGTGAACCCTTGTCCCAAGGGGAAGAGGACTGGATGAAGTAGCCTCTGGGCTTCCCCCAAAACCCAGGGAGTATGGGAGCTCAGCAGAGGGGGCTTGGTCTGAGGAAGAAACCTTAGGGGAGGGAAAAGCTGCCCAGTACCCAAAGAGCCACCTAGGCCCTCAGCTTGCCACCTGCCCCTTTCATCGCTAGGGAGGGAGCTGCTGCGGGGATCAGGGTGTCAGTAATGGCCATGTGTGCAGAGTGGTGGGAACTTTCTCCCCCTTCTTATGCACACAGAACTTCCTCTTGCTTTTGCTGGATACCTCTCATCTGTCCACTCTCCTGTGTGCTGGACCTTTGAGGGTCCCCTTTCTGCATGAGAAAATATGCATGAACCCCCAGGACTGCTGCTCCTCCCTTCAGCCACAAAGCTGAATTTATGGAGAAATTCATTGCAATATCGTTATTATTAGCAGAACATTGGAGACAACCTGATATGCTCCTCTGAACAATGAAATATTATGCAGCTATTGAAATGATTCTAGACTTGGAAAAAATGTTTCAAATGTATATTGACTGAGAAAATGGGATATAAAGCATTTTGGAGAGAAAAGTCTTTTGGGAGACATTTGAAAATGCCTACAGTGGCTTTCTCTCTGTTGGTAATTGAATTGATTTAAATGTGTTTTTCTTTTTCCTTACTTGTATAATTTTTTCACAACAAAAATTTCTTATGTAACAAAACAACAACAGAAGGGGACAAGTTAAACTCTTTGGGGAGTAGGGGGTGGTTACTCCATATACAGCTGGATCATTTCTGTCTGGGGCCAAACACAGAACTTGGCTCATAGCAGGCATTTAAACAGGGGAAAGGAGAGGTGCTCAATACTCAAGGGCCCAAGTAGTCCATCGGCTTGCTGCCTACTCCTCCATCTGTGGAGAAGGAGCAGCAGTAGGGATCAGAGTGTCGACTGAATGCGGGATAAATACCTGCCCACTGCATTGCTTCAGTTCTTTCCTTGACAGATCCCATGCATCCCAGGAAGCCTGTTCCTCTGCTTGGTTCAGCTCTGGCCCCAAGATATTCTTGAGACATGGTGTGATGGTCTCTATACCCATACACTAGCATTGTATTCTGGGCCCTGGGCTGTAAAAGAGACACAGGCAATACCAGATCTAGCTCAGAGAGGGTGTCTAGGTGAGGGGCTGATCTAGCCCTGTCATGTCTGAGGTCCCATGAGAGCTGTCTCTGGATGCACAAATGTCTGCTATGCGAACAACCCCTCAGCCTTATCCCACATGACCCCAGGGGCTGGTACTAGAACTGATGGCTAGAGGATGCATAGAGAAAGGATGGTGGCTCAGGATAAGAAAGAGCTTAAAATGCAGAAAGTAAGGTCAGGTCATCCTCTAACTTATAAGCCTCTAATGCCTTCCCAGCACACCTACAAAACCAATCCAGGGCCATCTTGGGGAGGTCACCTCAATCTTTGCCACAGAAAACCTGGCAGGGCTCTAGGCCCAGGAGTGTGGGTGCGGAGGACATTGTTCCAAGGCCATCTGGTGTATATTCTTCTCTTTCCTGCCACCTGAGCTGCTGCCACTGCCCCCTGACCCCAAGGAACTTTCCTACAAGGTTTGCCCGACCCTGGCTTTCAACTTTCAAATCACTGCAAACTAGGATTTCTGTGAGCAAAGACCAGGACTCGCAGCTGCTAGAGCAGGAGGCATGGCTTTTAGCATCACAGATGATTCTGAGGAACCGTTAAGAGCTATAAAAGAAAACTCTTTGTAAAGAACATAGCATGATTCAAATGTATGGTTATTTTTATGTTGTCATCCTTTAAACCAGGGCTGTCCAATAGAAATATAATGCAATCCACATATGTAATTTTAAAATTTCTAGTAGGCACATAAAAAGTTGGTGTTTTTTTTTTTTTTAATATACAAAACAAATCTGGACTTCTCATCCTGGCTTGCACAGCCCCATGTCAACCTCGGCCCTGCCTACCTCTCCAAGCTCCCCTCACACCCTGCCCATCTTCTACTATCTTCCAGCCACATAGGCCTCTTTTGGCCCCATGAACTCATCAAGCTCATTCCCACCTTAGGGCCTTTATCCAGCTGCTTTTTTTTTTTTACTGTCTCATATTTCCTGTTGATGTTTTGCTTATTGTCCCCCTCGCTAAAATTCAGGCTCCCTAACAGTAGGATGCTTATCTCTTGGTATGGTTGAATGAATGAATGAATGAATGAATGAATTCATTTGGAATGAACTGAATAGATGAATAAGGAACAGGTGAACTAGATAAGGTTGTTCTGAAGTGAGTGGACTATCCAGAAATTGCTACTGAGTCACACAAGGTTCTCACTAGATGGAGTGGGCTCCCTGTGATCTGAAATGCGGTCCTGTGTTTTCCATCGGTGGCCGGCGATTACTTTGGAGTTCTCAGTTCCTCAGGCCCTCTGAATTAGGGCCTTGCCTACTGTTTCTGGGAACAGTCTCTCTGTAACACATCCCCCTAGCCCATCGCCATCACCACTAAGCAATGGCCACAGGCTAAGTGCATAATATAGCACTGGAACTCATGTCAGGAACCAAGGTGGTAGAGTAACCCCTGCTTCCTCCCACCAGCTGCCACCACCATCCTCCCTCCCCCACCGCCCCATCTTGTTGGGGGGAAAGTGGTTCATGGTGGTGGGGACAGGCGGTTCCCTTGTCTCTGAGTTGCAAGAAAAGTCAACACACTCCAAGTGTGGTAAGGGGACAGTTTAGCACCCGAGAAGAGCTCTCTGTGTTGTGTCCCCAGTTCACAAGAAAGGGGAAGGGACTAGTTGAAGGTCACCACTTAACCAAGAGGTTAGATCATCACCAGGTGTCAACCCAATCTTAGTGCAAAGTCACTTGTGCATATGTGTTCAGTCTGTAACCAGTCATTGAGCTATACACTTATGTGCACTTTCCTGAATGTATGTTACGTTTCCAAAAGTAAAGGAACACACCTGAAGAGCCCTTTAGAACCCACAACCCGAACCCACACTCACAGCTTCTGCTTCAGAATGCCTAGGATATGTCCCAGGTACCTGATTTGTAAAGCTTCTCATGTGATTCCGATTAGCCTCCAGGGTTAAGACCTAACGTAAGCAATGACTGGGGACTCCAGAACAGATGCAGGAGGGAGGGAAGTGGGTAAGGGAAGGAAGATAAGGCAGGATTTCAGTCACACTTAGAATAATGAAGTTCCAAAAAGTCCAACAGATTGATAGATTGATGCACATAGAATCTCTGGGTGCCACAAAAAAAAAAAAAAGAAAAGAAAGAAAAGAAACGAAAAAGAAGAAGAAAAACCAGCAATATAAAAAAGCAGGTAACTGAGGGGAAAAAACTTTGTAGCAAAAGGTTAATAGCCTTAATATTTATAAAAAGCTCTTACAAGTCACTAGGATGAGTACTCAATAGAAAAACAGACTGCATGCATGAACAGGCAATTCAAAAAGAAGAAATACAATGGGCCAATACACTTATGAAAAATGTTCAGCCTCATCAGTAATCAAATAAATGCAAATTAAAACAACAAACAGACGTTATCTTTTGCCTAGCTAATTGGCAAAGATTAAAGACATGATAATACCTCGTGTTGGTGAGGGTGTGGAAAAAACAGGCACTGTCATTCAGTGGGGGGAGCACAAATTGGTGCAACCTTTCCAAAGGGCAATTTGGCAATGTACAAAGCTGAGGAAGATTGCGTACCCTCTGACGCAGCAATTCCACTTTTAGGAAGATCGCCTTAGGAAATAATTGTGAATAATAATAATAATAGCTAACCTTTGTTAAATGCTCTCTATGTGCCAGGCTCTACATGCATTGTCTCATATAATCCTCACAGTCATCATCCCAAGAGGTAAGAGCTATTATTTATCTCCTGTATTTTACAGCTGAGGAAGTTGAGGCGCAAACGAATGAAGTTAATTCTTGAGGACATAAATCTAACAAGTAGCAAAGTCTGGATTGAAAGCCAGACAGCCTGAGTCTAGAGCCATCCTCCCCCATACAGCAGTATACATGGGGTGTGTGCAAAGATAAAGCTGCAAGGGTGTTCTTTTGGGGTTGTTTGTAATGGGAAGGTGGAGGGGGACATGCTAAATGTTCCACACAGGAATCAGTTACATGAGTTATGATACACCCATACAGGAACATTATGCAACCATGAAAAAATGATGCTGTAAGAAAAACTGAGTGTGTGAATACGGGCAGGATTTGTGTATGCATAAAAGATTTCTGAAAGGAGGTCAAAGGAACCGATAAGAATGATTATCTCCTTGAAAGACAACCGTGTGGTTGTGGCCAGAAGTTAGAGAGAGACTTGTTTTTTAAGCCATATACCCCTTTTCACTTCTTGAATTTTGAATCATGTTAATGTCTGTCAAAATATATGTGTGTGTGTATCTATATATATATATATATTCAATGGAATCATTGTCTATATATATATATATACACACACAAATAAATATACATATAAGTTATAGAATTTATTCCACATAACTTTTATTTCCTTGAAATGCTGCTAAGAGTTCCAAGAAAAATGGTTTCAAGGCCCTCACTTAGAGAACAATACTGAAGTTGATAGATACTTCTTTAACTATGCTTAACCCACATGCTCTCCAAACTCATTTTCCCATGGGACCCTCTTCTCAAGTAATATCTGTTTTCATCTCTCCAGATACTCCTGCTTATAGAATTCACTTTGGGAAATGCTATTATTACTATTTAACACCCAGGCGAAAGGGTTACAGTGTTTCATTAAAGGAAAGAATACATAGAGCCTGGCACAGAGAGAACAGTTAACAAAGGTTAGCTATTATTGTTATTATTGTCCACAAATGTCATTGATTCCATTTTGTTTAAAAATGGGGGGAGGTGTTATTTATGAGTATGGAGACACGGGATGGTTTTGTTTTCTTCTTTTTTCAACCTTCCGTATTTTTTAATTTTCTAAAATGAACAAAATTATTTTATGAGAATCATTGCATAAGCCTACGTCATACATTTTTAAAGGCTTCCTTTCTGTGCTTCCTCTGTGCCCTGCGCCCCTCTCATCTACTCCCTGCATATATGCAGCAGCTCAGGGTGAAGTTCAATGAGGGGACCCTGTTCTAGCCAGGCCCTCTTGCCTGCCTTTCTCCAGAGCCAGCTCTGGCCCATTGTCAGCACTCTGAGCTGCCAGGGAAAGGACCAATGGCTGAGACAGAGCCATTGTTCCCAGACAACTCCTTGGCTCCAACAGACCCTCCCTTCTGCTACTGGAAGGCTTTTAACCATCTCACAGAGAGAGATGAGACCACAAAATCAGACACCATCCTGCTACCAACCTAACACGTGGCAAATCTTGATACCTGAGCTTTGGTCCCAGCTCTGTGGCTGCCTGGCTATGTGGCTTCAGGCAAGTTTCTTCACCTCTCTGAGTCTCATCTGCACCATCAGTGTCAGTATGACACTGCCTTACAGAGCTCAGGGACCAAACGAGAACCTGCATGAAGGCTTTGTGTATCCTTTAAGGGACTATCCCACTGGAAATTGTTACACATCTCAGCATGAGCACTGGCTTGGCCTCACCTTCCTAAGAACAGGGTACTTTCTCTTTTGTGGTGTGTGTGTGTGTGTGTGTGTGTGTGTGTGTGTTTTGTTTTGTTTTTTTTGGTGGTGGGGAGAGGAGCAAGGAAGTGAAACATGGGAGACTGGGGCATGTGGAGATAGAATGGCATTTAAGAAAAATGGGGACAGCCTCTCAGCCTGGCATTTGCAGCTTTGCATCCGTGATTGGGCCTGAGCCCACCAGTACAGCCCCATGGCTTGTTACCCATGATTTTAGATCTTGAGCACCAATGTCAAGGAGATCTGGGTTTGAATCCCAGTTCCATCATCTGCCCTTAGGGAAGTGACTTCACCATTCTGAGCCTCCGTTTCCCCATCCGTAAGTGGGTTTAACCATTGCTGTGAACTCATGGGGTTATTATGAAGGTTTCATAAGCTAATGTCAAGCTTCACACCATTCAAGGCATGAAGGAAACTCTCCATTAGTTATAACTACATTGATGTCATGACAGACTCACTGTAAATGCTTATTGAATTGAACTAGGGAATGACACCAGGAGGGGTGGCTCTCAGGATCATCCCTCCCTTCCCCAGTTCCAGCCCAAAAACAGTGGCCCTTACTGTCCACTACTCATGCTTGGCACTGCCCCTGCCACCACCATGCTCACCTACCTGCCTTGTACCCCACAGCCACCCGGCCCAAGTTGAAGAAGATGAAGAGCCAGACGGGACAGGTGGGTGAGAAGCAATCGCTGAAGTGTGAGGCAGCAGCCGGTAATCCCCAACCTTCCTACCGTTGGTTCAAGGACGGCAAGGAGCTCAACCGCAGCCGAGACATTCGCATCAAATATGGCAACGGCAGGTAAGCAATATCCAGCCTGTCCTCCGTCCAACCGGCTGCCTTCCCTCCTCTCGAGAAGGAGGGGCCTGAACTGGACAGAGGCCAGGGCTGTGCCCCCAGATTCGCCCATGGAACCAGTCCCAGCCCCTCTCTTTACTCCCCTTCCTTGCCACTCCCAGCCTTCTTCCTGCAGCTCAGGGACCCTCTGGTCATGGTGGCCCAGGGTCTTGCAGACCACAGACAAGAATTAAGCCTTTAACTTCTCTGGATAGTTGAAGGCAATTTGACTGTCACGGTCAGCTTGATCAGTGGAAGACCCTGCTCCCCCCTAAAACTTCTTGAAAGACCTGCTGCAGCGTCTGAAAGCCCCATCATTGGTAATCTTTGGTGAAAGACCCTGACTCCAGAATGCCTCTGGGAGGTCACACATGATGGGCTGGTTTCTCAGCTTGCAAGCTGTCACTTGTCAGAGAGCTAGGTAGGGGAAAGGGGCAGCACTTTGATTGGTGCTGGAGAACTCTGTTCCTCAGAGGGTTTCCCTCTAAAACATGAGAATTGTGTTTGATCTTGAATCCGTGCTCCAAGGAAGTGAATCAGAGAAGTTCCCTGAGTCTCCAGGCTATGGAAGATGGCCTGTCTTTCATCTTGGGTGGGTCAGGCAGGGGGCTTCTGGCACCAGAGAAGCCGGTAGTCCAAGGCAGCCCACCACCTCTCTCCTGCCTCTCAAGGAGAAGCAAGGGGGAAAACCCGTGCCTGCCAGCTAAACAGGCGTTCTACTTGATGTCTGCTCTGTTGGCTCTGGGGACCTAGTGGCCTTCCCTCTCTGACTCAGGAGCTCCCAAACCTTTTCTGCCCTCTCTCCCAGGCAGCTTACAACCACTCCCTTCCTGGCTGTCATTTTCCTCCTCACCACCCCACCACACACACAAAATGCAAATTAGGATGGTTTTAGAGCACACCAGCCTGCCCACAACAAAAAGTGGTAGAGGGCCTGGGCTGGGCCGGCTGCTTGGGTTTGCCGTGTGGGGCTGGATGTCCACGCCCTGCCTCTGGCCCTCAGACTCTGGAACCTATAAAAGAGGATGAAGGAGTCAGGGGACTGAGAGTTACTTCCAATTCTCTGATTCTCCTTCCAAGAATGGGGAGCAGAAGTAGAACTGATCATTCTAGAAAATGATCCTGGCAGAAAACAGAATGTAATTAAGGAAGGGTTTGGCTTAGATCAAAGGTTTGTGGCTAAAAGAATGCCGCTTCCTAAGGAACTCACCATGGCCAGTGGTAAGTGGGGGGTTCTATGTGTCCCTAGTCTACAGCATTGTCAAGAAGCTCTGGCTGCCCACCCAGCCCACCCTCTGAGACCACCCTGCCCCTTCTCACTGCACTTCCAAGGCTGGCTCCAAGCTGAAGAGAATGGGCAGGCTTCTTGGAGCTGGGGCAGTTGGGTCCTGTCTCCTTCCTATCCTTTCTTTCTAGAAGATGGCTTTTCCCCTACTTCACTGCAGTGACAAAAGTCAAGAGAGCCCCCATTCCCTCCTCATGACTCCCAAACATGTCTACAACCTGCCTATCATCATTCCACCCTACCTGGTGCCACACGCATACTCACCCTCCCTCCCGCACATTCCCACACTCCACACACACACACACACACACACACACACACACACACACACACACACACACACCCGCAGAGCCCTGGTACCACCAACTCACTCCTTTCTCTGGTAACTTCAACTTTCTCTCCCTACCCGTGACTTTTTTTCTCAAATGCTGTCCCTCCATGCTGCTGCTCCCCTGGCCCTCCAGCAGTTGCCCCATCTCACTTCCGCCCTCCACCACCATATGAAGTCACTGAGGGAGCTAGCCTCATGCCCACTGACTGCACACTCTCATCCTCCACTCACTCTTTGCCCTGCTGGAATCTGCCTTTCACTTACATCCCAACCTCTCGATGGCTGTGGCCCTGGAGAAACCCCAGTTATCTCTGCACTCCCTGGCTCAGGCCTCCAGGCCTCTCAATGGCCTCGGCATAGGAACACCTGCTCCCCAGGCCCTGTGATGCTCCTCCTGGTCCTGCTGTGAGTCTGGACACTGTTTCTTAGTTGCCATCAATGCTGGAACTTTCCTGAACTTTGGGCCTCACTCTTTTCTTTTCTTTTTTTTTTTTTGAGACAGAGTCTTGCTCTGTTGCCCAGGCTGGAGTGCAGTGGCCAGATCTCAGCTCACTGCAAGCTCCGCCTCCCGGGTTTACACCATTCTCCTGCCTCAGCCTCCTGAGTAGCTGGGACTACAGGTGCCCGCCACCTCGCTCGGCTAGTTTTTTGTATTTTTTAGTAGAGATGGGGTTTCACCATGTTAGCCAGGATGGTCTCGATCTCCTGACCTCGTGATCCCCCCATCTCGGCCTCCCAAAGTGCTGGGATTACAGGCTTGAGCCACCACGCCTGGCCGGGCATCACTATTTTCTTTCTTCCCTTTCCAACTGTGGGTGATTTCACCTTCTCCTGTTGCTTTAAGAATCTGAGACCCCAAGTCTCCATCTCCAGACATGATGGCTTTTTCACCTGAGCTCCAGACCCATGCTGCCAGAGAGACACTAGATACCATGTCTGAGATGCCTCACAGATATTTCTGATTCTGAATGCCCAATCTGGCCTCTCCCCCACCTGCTGTAGTCCTTTCTGTCCCTCCCGTGTTCCCCTCTCACTTGTGGCTCAACCAGACTCCCAGCTCCTCAACCCCTGGCCTCTTGTCGTCTGCCCAGGGAGTCGTGCCTCTTTCCCTGCCTGCACATTTCCCATCTGGTCTCCCTCCTCTGTCCCACTCTTGGCCACTCCCCACCTTTTCTGGACCACAGGCCCTCTGAGAATTCATTTCTGAATCTAACATATCTGTATTGAGTATCAACTATGTGCCAGGCACTCTGCTAGAGGCTCAGAATATGTCAGTGAACAAAACAGACATGGTCCTTACCTTCATGAATCTCTAGTCTAGCTTCTACTATAGAATCTGGCAGAAGCCTCGTCCTTTTCTTCAGGGAAAAAAAAAATGTGACTTATGTACTCAGTTTGTTTGTAATTCTAGAAGTCCACAGAGTCACTGACCCCTGTGAGTGCCTGACGGGCAATGATCTTTCTAACAGGAACATCTATTCAATCATCCATTCAAGACAGAGCTTGAGAGCCTACTGCGTGCCAGGTACAGCCTTGGGGCTCTTCCGACTCCTCTTCCTGGCCTACAAGTCACTGCCCTGCAGTTTCCTGACACTGCTACACTCTCGGCCGCTGGTCTTTCCTTTCATGGCACTGGACTTGAGCCCAGGCTGTTCCCTATGCTGGCAGCTCTCCTCCCCTTGCTTGTCCCTGGCAAGGCTCTCCAAGGCCCAGCTTAACTGTCATCTCTCTGGGACACCTTCCTAAGCCCTCTAGGCAGCTCTCATTGTCTCCTCCCATGGTGCCTTAGACATGGCTTCATTGCTTTGTGGAGGGATCTGTCTCTCCTTCCAGCATGAGAGAGCCTCAAAGCCTGGATCCCTATACCCAGACACCGGCTTCTCCCCTACTGGGCCTGGCAGAGAGCTCTACACTGAGGACTAAACTGATGCGAATCTTGCAGGACTAGCCCTCCTCTCCTGGGTGTAGAGTCCCACTGGGACTGGGCAGGAGACCCTTTGGATGGTTCTAACCTTCTGAACCAGTTACTGTCCTGATTAAGCCTCCGTTTCCTCTGAAGAATCCAGAAACAGAGCCTGGTCTTCTCCTCTTGGGTATTATGGACCCATAAGAGTCTAAAGTGTGCCCCCTGCCCCCTACCTGTCAGGGCCCTGCCCCATTTGCTGCATCAGGAAACCTCCCTGTTCTCCCTGTCCTGCCTCTGGGCTCTCAGCAGTGACTTGTGAGTGGTGGAGGAGTGGGCCATGATAGAGAACTTCTGACTCCCTGCAACCAAGGTGCCCTCAGAGTGACTTAGAGAGAACGGCCACCTGCACACACCACCCATCCAACACTACACACCCCACCTAGTAGAGGGGCCAGGGGCAGCGGCAGGAGTCTGCTTTCTGGCAAAATGTTCTCTGTCCTGTCTGCCCAGACAACAGCTGACTCCCCTGCCTCCTGGCACTCTCCCTGCCCAGGCCGCACTCTGTCTGGGCATCTCTGTTGACCTGTAGAGACCCCTCCTCAGCGGGTGCTGTCTCTGTGCCCACTGCCCTGAAACATCTCACCCAAGCCTTCCTGTGCCAGGAGCAAACTGCCCCCCCAAGCCCTGGGCACAGGGCCTTCCCTGCAGAATCGCATGTTCCCTTGTTTATGAGGGGCAGGCTGGAACAGGCCCCTTGAGCAGGCAGGGGGCGGGGGTAGGCACTGTGGAGGACACAGCTGCCCAGATCCCGTCCCTGCCAGCAGAGAACCAGCTGGGGAGGTCGGGGGGGGCGTGGTCACCATCTCAGGGCAAACCTGGGTCAGCGCGTGATGGGGCACCAGGAGCAGAACACAGCACCTGGCCCGCCAGGGAGACAGGAGAGTCCTGAGTCCTCAGGCTTCCACCTGGAGCTGGGAGTGAGGAAGGAGAAGGTGGTGACTCCAGTTCCTGCAGGGGCTGAGAAACCCTCAGAGCCCTGCCCCTCAGCCTGGACCCAGAGCCCCATGTGCATCTCTGGGGCCGGCTTCTGTGAAACCATGAGACAGCTGCTAACCTAAGACACCTGCAGCAAGCCTCAGGGTCATTATCTTTGTCCCCTGCCTCTTTCTTGTTCCTCAGAGGGAAGGGGCACTCCCAGAGCCCTTTGCCTCCCTTCTCCAGGTCTCACATGCCTGCAAGTGGGGAATCCTTCCTTAGTGTCCTGCTACATATGATGCTGTAGAAGGCAAGCGCCTCTGAATTCCAGGGTGGGCGACAAGGAGAATCCCCTGTGCATCAACACCCCCACCCCCGTACCCTCAGGCGATCCCCCTTCCCTGCTAATCTGGTGGGTGCACAGGGAAGTGAGAGAAGCCATACCCTGGGGGAAGCTGGAGTCTGTGGCATCTAATTTGGCTGGATCAGGGAAAGAGATGCTGTCTTAGTCAGAGGGGCCTCCAGGGCTCTCTTTAATGAAGGGAACAAACTATAATTGACAGAAGAGGGTTGTGGCCCGGCACCAGGCCAAGGAGACAGAGACCAGCTTGAGGCAGGAAGAATATGAAATAGTTAAGCAGCTGTCACCACAGCATCAGCAAGGACGTCACCACAGCAATAGGGTCTATAGAAAAGACAACCTTGTAGCACCCTTGTTTGGAGGATCTGGGGGTAAGGATGCCTGGGAAGAAGCTCCCCATCAGAGGTGGAAACAGCCCAGGTAGGGACTGTGAGCCAGTTTGCATCTCCTTGACCCTGGCCCAGCCTCTCTGCTTGCCTCCCCTTGGCCTCCTTACCCCATCAGCTCCATAGCTCAGTTTTACATATCCTAGGCTCAGGGCAATGATGGCTCTACTGCCCTCCCTCGTGTTCCCCCACCTCTCCAACCCACTACACATAGGCTGGAAACCTGGCTTTTTAATTCAGCACTAAAAAGAGGAGGCAATCATACCATCTACAGAAATTACCATATTACTTCTTGCTTCCTCCTGGGGGCCAGGCTGGGGTCCCAGGCTTTATCCAGAGCTCGTGCTGGCCCTTGGAGGCAGAGGAAGGGGTGAGGGCTGTGAACAGACCCTTGCAGAGCCTAAGCACCCTGGGGTAGCTGCAGGGAAACTCTGAGAAGGAAGGAGAGGTTTGGCTGGGGCTTCAGAAAGAAGAGGGGGACCAGGGCCAGGTGCCCTGGAGTCACAGCACTGGGGGGATCCGCCCAGGCCTGGCCAAACAGTTCTCAGCATGCAGGGACTAGGTTCAAAGCTTCAGGGCTAGCCCCAGCTTTGGGTTCCCAGAGATAGCCCATGTCCTCATGAACTGCAGCTCCTGGCATACCTCCGCCTTTGCCTTGCCAAGTGCCCCCGGGCAAGTCAGGAAGTCCCTCTAGGACTCAGTTTTCCCTTCTGTAAGAAGAGAACACCCAGGTTGGCCCTGAGGATCAAGTCCAGGATCTTTTTGTTCCCCAAGGTGTACAAGCCCCTGGCACACAGAAAGTGCTCAGTAAACATTTGTTGAACGAATGAATGAATGAAACAAAAACCCCTTGGAGAAGCCACAGAGTGCCCCTTAGTGGCAGGGCTGATTTTGAGAACAAGGGAGAGCCCCAGGTTTGGACGAGGAGTCTGGGCACCATCGCCATGGGAATCTGTCAGGACAGCCGCCCTCCCAGGTATCTGGGAACAGGTCTTGCATACCCAGAATGACAGGTTGCCACTTCCCAGGAGAGGCGGAGGCAGCTGGGAATGAGGGAGGTGGCCATGTGACTTCCTATAGGGCCTGGCTTTACTCCCCTAGAAGAATGTTACAACAGTGGTCCGGCCCTAGAAAAGCGGATGTGAGGGATCATAGATTTAGGACCTGTGAGCAGCCACTAGTCCTGCCCTGTGTTGTCCTAAGGGCCCAGGGCTCCCTGCAGCTTCAGGGACTCCATGCCCCATCTGGACTCCAGAAATCGCTGGGCGGAGGGAATCTCCTTCCCATCTAAGCTGCAGGGCCACTGTGGCTCTGTGGAGAGAGACGACCGCTGGGTGACCGCTGGGGAGCCACAGCCGGCCCTGGCTCATGCCTCTCTCCCTCTTATCCCCTCCCTAACCAGAAAGAACTCACGACTACAGTTCAACAAGGTGAAGGTGGAGGACGCTGGGGAGTATGTCTGCGAGGCAGAGAACATCCTGGGGAAGGACACCGTCCGGGGCCGGCTTTACGTCAACAGCGGTAGGTGGGCCCCGACAGAGGGAAGGGTCCTAGAGGGGTTTGGCAGGGCAGGCCAGTGGCCCCCCGGCCCTTGGGGCCTGCATGTGATCCATCTCGCACTCAACTCCCCTCCCTCCTGCTGCTGCCATATCAAGCCCTAGATCTCAGCCGATTCAGAGAAATGCAGTCGAAGCATAAATGTTTAGCTTTGTTATCTGGGCCTGGAAGAGCCGCCAGCTCTCATTTTAAATACCCTGAAAACTAAATATTTTGAAATCAAGAGGTGGGGGTGGGGGAAGGATATTTTTAGAAGGCAATTACAGGAGGCTGGGCTGCCAGGAGCGGGGCTGCAGGGAGAGGCAGGCCCGGGGCATGTGCAGGCTGACTGCCTATTGCCTGTTGCTTTGCTGGGCACCTGAGTGCAGGCAGCCATCTCCAATGGGCCATGGGTGGGCAGCTTGGATTCCTGGGGCCCCTGGTGGCAGCCTCTGTTCAGGGACAGCAAACTCCTCCCTCACAGGCCATCCCCACTCCTTGAAGTCTTGCAAGGTCAGGACCTCACGGCACCTCTTACCTTCTCGTCTCTACAGTGGCAGACCCAGCCTCAGGGTAGAAGCTGCCTTCCTGTTGCACTGCCCTCTCAGGCCCTGGTTCTTTCCCTTGACTGGGGAAATTGCCTCTCCTCTCTGGCAAAACTGCCTGTCCTCAGGCAGTGCCCTCTCCACTCTAGCCTGAGTACCTTAAATCCCACAGATCACTCTCCTGCTCCCAACACACACAGACTGAGTGTGCCATGTGGTTACCTATTTATTGGGGTTCACTTTGACTCCTGCTCATCACAGAATCTAATCCTGTATCTGTCATTACCTGCCTCTATTTCCACCAGACAGTCTTCCAATATGTCCTAAATCCAGAATGGTCTAAAAGATGACTTGGAACATTCTCTGCCCTATGACCCCCAGACAAAAACCTAGTTCAGACCCTGTCTGTCCTGTCCTGGTGAGGGACACCCTATCCCCCAGGCCCTTGTGCTCCTTGGTCTCCCTCGCCACTGTGTCTAATAAGTCTGAGTCTCCATGGCCTTGCCATTCTTCTTTCTGGATCTTTCTCACACCTGCCTCTTCTGCTCTAACTATACCTCAAGGGTAACCCCGGCTTGGGTTTCATCCCTAGTCACCTGAACCAGAGCAGCAGCCTCCTAAGGTGCTTTTATCCTGTCATGTTCCCCACCCCAAAGAACCACAGAACAGGGACTTTGTTCTCACCACCCTGGCCTAAAAGATCTTTCCAACCTAACTTCCATCAGTCCCCTGTCCATTCCATTCTTACTCTTGCTCCTGTGCCATCCTGACTCATAGGATGGGTCAAGACAGTTTCTCTCACTGTGTGTTGGCCTCATTCTTTCCTACTGTAAAATGGGCCTCTCTCATGCTTGGGGAGTGGGGTGGGAAGAGGAGGCCATGGCCTTATCTCTTCCTCCTTGACCATCCCAACTCACTGCAGCGTCTCTCCCAGCTAGGGCTCCACTCCTGGGCCACTCCTTGGCCAACCATGCTCTGATGGCATCTCTTGAATTCTAGCCTTTGATTAGCCTTCAACTCTCATGCTATTGCTGAACTTTCTCTGTGGGCATGGCCACCCCAGTGAATCTGTGAGCCTCAGGAGTGGGGAAAACAGGGAGGATGCTGTCTCCTGTAAGTTGCAATCATAGCCAGTATTTATTGAGCAAAACTCCACGTTATCCCATGAACCCATACTCAAAGTCAGGATGTATTTTATAAATAATGAGAAGCTCAGAGAGATTAAATATTTCACCGGAAGTCAAACACCTAGTTAATGATAGAGCTGTACAATATAAAAGTAGTTGGCAAACACTTAGTCTCTGAGCTCTGTGGGGCTATGTCTAGTCTGTCTACCACCCTAGCCTCAGGGTCTAGCACAGCACCTGACTCACAGTGGATGCCTGGTAAATACTATATAAGAGAACTTATAACCTGCTCCAAGGTCTTTACTGCCTCCTCTATGGCCCAGCCTTGGCATGATAGCAGGGAGGGTGTCTGAGCTCCTACTTCTCTCATCCTATCCCAAGTTTGGGAAAGTGGGCTGTATGTGGGGTCTAGCACCTGCTACCTCTGCTATAGTGGTCAGACATTCTCAGATCCACTTTGGATCTGGGGCCTTCCTGTTTTATTAGTCAAGACTTTCTTGACTGGAACTAACAAACCTATCTTAAGGGATTTATTTATTGGCTTATAAAACTGGTAAGTTCGGAAGTGGAACTGGCCCCAGGCATGACAGAATCTAAGAACTCAGAGGAAGGGTCCAAGAACTCATAGGATGGCTGAAGACAGTTTCTCTCACTATGTGTTGGCCTCATTCTTTCCTTCTGTAAAATGGGCCTCTCTCATGTTTGGGGAGTGGGGTGGGAAGAGGAGGCCATGGCCTCAGCAGCTCCAGATCTACCCCATCCCAGCCCACCGCCTGGAGAAAAGAGATAGCTTTGTCTCTGTGTCCATAAGTACAGTCACAAGGATGGATTCTGATTGACCCTGCCAGGTCATGTGGCCCCCTTGACCAGTCACTGTGCTTGGAGGGTGGGGCCATCCTTGCCTGGCCTGTCTGTGTGTGCACAGGGGCTACTGAGAGACAGAGCACTGTGAGTGACGGCCTGGTCAGAACTCCATGGAAAAGCACTTCCCTAGAGGGGTGCTGTTAGCAGAGGAAGCAGGAGTGGCTGCCATGCAGAAAACCACAGGAGTGCCCTCTCTCTTGCACAGGGCTTGGGGCCTGTGGCCAGAGGTGGTGAGACCCCTCAGATAAGCCGAAGTCCCGTCCCACACATGGAGTCCTGTCAGCCCTCAGCAGGCTGTGCTCTGATCAGTTTAGGAACCAGACAGTGGAGCCTTTGGGCTGGGCACTGAGGGCATATCTGGAATCCTAGCTTCCCACAGCCTTCTTGCCTCTTGACTCTCCAGGGGAGCGGCAGGGCAGAGCAGAGGAAAGAGTTTGGAGATTTGGCCTTGTCCAAGCTCTATATCATGCAACCCTGAGTAAGTCACTTCACCCCACCGGTCTTCGGTTTTCCCATTATGGGGCTGAACTGGATGATCTTTAAGCCCCTTCCCTCCAAAATCCTGGGATTCTGTGTTTCATGCTAAGGCTGACATCCTGTGCACCTAACCAGTACACACACACACACACATACCACACCACTTCTGCTGCCATGTGCAGTCCATGGCAGGCAAGAGCCTACCCTTGATGTGGAGAGCTGAACAGGGCCACTGCTGGGGACCAGGAGGCCCCTGCTGGGGATGTTTTCCCAGGCAGAGATGCCCAGGCTCCTTGTTTATCCGTGGAGCCCATGAGACCTGCAGCAACCACACCCTGTGGTCTGCCCCCTCTGACTCATCCCAAGGTGGGTTGGTTTGGCCCGCCCAGGCCGAAGGGAAACCAGGGCTACAAGGATGGGGCAGCCAGAAGAGGGCACGGGGAGGCCATTGGGGAACAGCAGGCTGCTCGGTGGGCATCGCTTTGGCTCTTGGGTGGCTACTACTCTGTTCGGGTGGAGCCCAGGGCTGTTTCCACAAATCAGATTAGGCCTTCCTTATAGTCATAGCTCTGCCAGCTCACAAAGAGACTCCCGCCTTCCTGAACTGGCGGGCAGGAGGAGCCGGCAGGAAGTTTGTGGTGCTAACACAATAGCTTGGTCCAACCCACTTCTGAGTTAGAGAAACAGATGTCTCATCCCAAGTGAAAGGGAGCTTGGGAATGTCCTGAGGTAACTGTACCAGCCCCTGATGTCAAGCTTTGCCCCGGAGGACAGGCAGGTTTGACCTGGGGTGTCACAGGACCATGGAAGCCCTGGAGAGGTCTCTGGGCGTTTCTTACCTGGAGTCTTGAAAAGGCTGGCTGTTTAAACACACACACACACACAGATGCACACTCATGTCAGTCATGCATTCACCAAGTGCTTATTCAACAAGATCTTGCTCAGAGCTCTGGGGAGTCACAGTCTTGGCCCCCAAGAAAGTCCCTCAAATGGCAGGAAACTAAAACCTGAACTCTAAAAGGTCTGCCTTTTCTAACAAACTGAGAGGAAGGTAGGCAATTTATCAAAGGGAAAGGGGCCTCGATAGATAAAGAGGCACTCAACCAGAGTCCGGAAGGACAAGCAGAAGTTTTCTCCATGAGCAACGGTGACAAGCAGCTGTGGTTATGGGCAGCAGGGGACGCATCTCCACAGCAGTGGCTCCCACCCCACCGCTGTCACTCTTCAGGGGCCCTGATAAACTCACACCAAGACACTAACGGTTCATCAAAACTTCCTGCGCTTACCCCTCCAGGGTGCTTTTTTAAATTAATTTTTTGAGATATAATTTATATATCATAAAATTCACCTTTTAAAGTATACAATTCAGTGGTTTTTAGTATATTCACAAAGTTATATAACCGTCACCACTAATTTCGGGACATCTTTGTCACCCCAAAAAAAAACCCCGTGGCCTTTAGCAGCCACTCCCATTTCTCCCTCTCTCCAGCCCTGGCAACCACTAATGCTGGACATTTCATATAAATAGAATCATACAATACGTGGCCTTTTGTGACTTTCTTCTTATACTTAACATAATGTTTTCAAGGTTCACCATGTTGTAGCATGGATCAGTACTCCATTTCTTTTTATGGCTAAATACTATTTCACTGTATAGACATACCACATTTTATTTATCCAGTCATAAGCTTGGATTCTTGGGTCAT
Source organism: Macaca nemestrina (assembly GCF_043159975.1). NCBI lineage: Eukaryota > Metazoa > Chordata > Mammalia > Primates > Cercopithecidae > Macaca > Macaca nemestrina. Next base: position 40,572,407 of record NC_092130.1, read on the forward strand.
TTGGATTGTTTCCACACTTCGGCTGTTATGAATAATGCTGCTGTGGACATCTGGGCACAAGTTTTTGTGTGAGCATAGGTTGTCAATCTCTTGGGGAATACACCTAGGAGTGGAATTTCTGGAGCACATGATGAGCACATTTAATTTTTTAAGGAACTCCCAGACTGTTTTCCAAAGCAGCTACACTATTTTACATTCCTACCAGCGATGCATATGGGTTCCAATTTCTCCACCTCCTCACCACCACATGTTATTATCCGTCTTTTCGATTCTGGCCATCCTAGTGAAAGTGGTATCTCAGAGTGTGTGCGTGTGTGTATGTTTTATAGAGATGGGGTCTTGCTACATTGCCCAGGCTGGTCTTGAACTCCTGGTCTCAAGTGATCTTCCCGCCTTGGTCTCCCAAAAGTGCTAGGATTACAGGGGTGAGCCAGCCATGGGCTTTGATTTTCATTCCTCTAAGGACCTTTCTGGAATATTTGCATTTAATAGGAGACAGTCCTTTAATCTACCAAAAAGATATCATTATCAGTCAAGGATACCAGACTAATCCCTGCGATGGTAGCACAGGGCACTTTTTTCCCCCCAAAGAATAAGATGTTTATTTTCTCATTCATTCATTCAGTAAATATTTGTTAAGCACCTGTTATGTGCCAGGCACCGTGCTGGACATTGGGGTTCAGGGTAAACATGTCAGACATGGCTCCTGCGCTAATGGAGCTTACATTCTAGTGAAGGAACTAAGCATTAGACAGCAAACAGTTGGCCGGGCGTGGTGGCACAAGCCTGTAATCCCAGCATTTTGTGAGGCTGAGGCAGGCGGATCATGAGGTCAGGAGATCGAGACCATCCTGGCCAACATTGTGAAACCCCATCTCTACTAAAAAATACAAAAATTAGCTGGGCATAGTGGCATGTGCCTGTAATCCCAGCTACTTGGGAGGCTGGGGCAGGAGAATTGCTTGAACCCGGGAGGCAGAGGTTGCAGTGAGCTGAGATTGTACCATTGCACTCCAGCCTGGGTGACAGAGCAAGACTCTGTCTTGGGGGAGAGAAAAGCAAACAGTTGCACACCTAGTCATGTAATTATGTTAGAATAACTATAAACAGAAGTATATGAAGCTAAGAGAGGGAATAAGGGAGGAACCTGACCAGCTTAAGGAGTCAGGTGAGGCCTCCCTGAGACACTTGTTGTATTTTGAACATCCTGGGCAGGAGAGTAGTTGGCTTATTAGAATAGCAGAGCTATGTATGACTAGTGTAGTCTGAAACATACTGAAGGAGAAAGATGGGAGATGAAGTGGGAGAGGTGGTGAAGCCCAAATAAGACCTGGGAAGAAGTTGGGGGCTTTATTCTGAGTGCAAATGGAAGCCACGGGAGAGCTTTGATAATAGAAAAGATGGACACAATTTACATATTTTAAAGACCACTGTGGCTGTTGCAAAGTAAAGGAGATGAAGGCAAGAGTGAAGGCAGAAAGACCGGAGAGGAAGCTATTGTGGTCATCAAAGAAAGAGACAACGGTGGCCTGGACTGGGGGAGGAGGTAGCGAGACATGGATGGAGTCTCTTGAGGAAGTAGAAATGGCAACCCTTGGCGATAGATGGCTATAGGGGAATAAAGGAGGATGAAGTCAAAGATGCCCTCTAGCTCTTTGGTTTGTGCCATTTGGTCACTGAGATAGTGAAGACTGGGGAAGAAGGTGGGTAGGGCAGATGGACTTGTTGAGTTTGGGGTGCTGTGAGCCATCCCCGTGGAGGTGTAAAGGGAGAGTCCATGTCACTTTAACTTCTCCAAACACGGGCGACCATAGTGAGAGATACGGATACACTGACAAGGGGGGTGTAACCACATTGCCTCAGGAGCTCACGCGTGCTAGAACAGTGTAACTACGCCACAGTGTGAGCGCAGCTCTTCCATGTGGAAATCTCCATGGAGTGTGGCTTCGCCACTGGCAGAGTTGGGCTGCAGTGTCTTGGGAAGGCCCTGCCATTACAGAGGAGTGGCCTTTCTGAGGTGGAAACACCCATGGTCACTCTTTCCCCACACCCTCTGTGACTGGCTCCCCAACTGTCTTCCCTTTTTACCTTCCCGGGGCCCAGCCTCGTCCCCACGACAACATGATGCTGGCAGCCCAGGCTCAATGCACCCCGCTGGGGAGGCCCCATCTTTCCTCAGGAGTTGTCCTTGTCCTCCCAAGGCCCCGATGAGCACAGACATATATGTGTGAGAAGCCCAAGTGGGCAACTGTGGCCCCGGCCACCCCAGTATCCTTCCTGCTGTCCACTGCTCACTCGGCTGGGGTGAAACAATGGGCACAGCAATGGGCAGTCTGTGCCACCCACAACTGCAGAGGGCGCCAGGCAGGGCCTGGCAGATCCAGACTGAGATTTCTCTGGCTTAGCCAAGGCCCACAGGAGGGCCCAGGCCTGCAGTCCTCACAGTGCTTGCGTTCGTCTGCTTATGTCAAGCCTGGGTGCTGATGGGGAGGATGTACAGCCAGGGGCTAGGAGCCCTGAGGTTCTGTCGCAACACACACTGCACTCTGGCCAGACATTCGCTGCCTTCTCTCTTCACTCCTCCTGTGCCATGCAAATGAAGAGCAGGACAACCTCGAGGGTTCTCCCAGCAAGGGGATTTTACAACTGGCAGGTGTGGTCACCTCAGCTGTTTCTCTTCTCTGTCCCTTTCTTAGTTCCCTGGGTCTCACTGACCCAGAAGTGGGGCAAAGATCAGCAGGAGGTCTCCAGTTCCAGCCAGCACGTGGGTTCCAGCTGGGTGTGGGGTCGAGCCGAGGAGGGAGACCTCAGCAGGGGTGGGGCTCCGGGATGCCAGCTCAGAAGCAGGCATGATGTGGAGGGGACGGCGAAGCCGGCCCTGCCCGCTGGATTTTATCAGCATGCTCCTCAGACATATACAGAGGCAGAGCTGTGTATACACTCCTGGCCCCCCGCGCTCCATCCGTCTCCCCACATGTCTAAACACAGGGCTCCGAGTGCCTGCCCTCCTCCTCCTCCTCTCACTTTCACCCCCATTGCTGAGGGGAGTGAGAGAGACCCAGTACCCCTGAGGAGACAGGGCCAGCTGGGGTAGTTTGGGCCATCTCATTCAGGAGGCCACTGCTGGGCTGTGTGGGAGCGAGAGGCCCTCAGAGGCCCTGGGAGCTGAGGGGAGCAGGACCTGCTTCTGGCTGTCCAGTCTGGATTGGACGGGGCATTATCTAAAACTGATGTTTGGGGCAAGAATGTTCACTTGAAGCCAGCTTTCTGGATGCCATTCCCTGATGAGGAGCAGAGCTTCAGTGATGTTCATTTCTCAAATGAGTCCAGTCCATCGGACGTGCAGTCTGCGCTAGCAGCTTTAAGGCCCAGCCTTGCTCTCCCCCAGTTTCGCATCCCAGCTGCCCCCTTCCCTTTCCCCAGCCCTGTCTCCTCCCCAACAACTTGAAACCCATGATTTATGGCTGGGGCTGTCCGAGACCTGGAGGCTCCCTCTAGGGGCAACAGCTGATGAGGTCGGGGAGGAGGGGGCTGTCTGGGGTGGGGAGATATGGAGAAGACCCCAGATGCTTATGGAGATGGGGCATAGTAGCCTTTGAAGCATTTCTGGGAGGTTTGGAGCTAGCCCAGCCCTTGGAGAAGGGAAAGAGAGTAGAAGCTGGGGTTCCTCCTACCTCCAACATCTCTCCAGATCTTAGAAAATGACCGTGTCCTGAAGGTGCCATCCCCTGAAGGCCCAGCTCCCTTCCAGCCACTCCTTGGTCCACCATGAGAGCCCAAGCCATGCAGGCGGGTGTAGGTGTCTCTTCCCTGCGCTGCCTCCTACGTTTGTTCACCACGTGAGACATCAGCATCTCAACCACCTGCAGGGGAGCCCCCGGAAAGCCAGGCAGGGAAGGGGAGAGGTGGGCCCTTACTCAGCAGAGGAAGCAGTTCCTGCTCTCATCTCACCTTGCTCCCCCCACAAAAGAATGAAAATCTTCCTGGCCTTTGGAAGTTTGCCTAGAGCTTAGGTGCAAGGTTGCACTGGGCATACGGACAGAGCTCATGGTGGCCTCTCCTTTGCCTTATTGGTGACTAGAAGGGACCACCAGACCTCCCCTCCCCGGTCATTCCTGCAGCCTCTGGTCATCTTCCAGTTTTGAGATGGGGCATGAAGGAGATGATTCCTAGGACCTAGAGATGGTCTCAGTGGGTCACTGGCACATGTCTCTCATACCCTCAGTGAGCACCACCCTCTCATCCTGGTCGGGGCACGCCCGGAAGTGCAACGAGACAGCCAAGTCCTATTGCGTCAATGGAGGCGTCTGCTACTACATCGAGGGCATCAACCAGCTCTCCTGCAAGTAAGTGACCAGTAGGGGTGGGCTTGGGGGCAAGAGCAGGGTAGGAGATGCTGGGTCAGAAGTGGAGGGCTCTGGTAAAAGAGGGTTCCAAGCCACTGACAAGAGGTTCCCAAGGGGTGTAGACAGGAAGCTTTGCCCTACTTCCTAGCCCTTTCCTGGAATATAAGGAGATACAAGCTCTAAGGGGCACAAGGGCTTGGGGAGTCCCCATTTCCCAGGCCCCTATCCACCCCATCTCCTGATGTCTACCCTTTCACCAACACCCTTTAGGGAGATGGGGATGCTAGTCTATGCCCTAGGCACTGGGCACTGGGTTTTTCTCTCTCTCTCTCTCTGTCTCTCTCTCTCTGTCTCTCTCTCTCTCTCTCTGCCTCCCTCAGTCCCTCTTTCTCCCCATCTTTTCCTCCCCATCTCTCAGCAACTCTCCAAACTTTGTTCTTAATGAACGTTTCCCAGGCTGCATCTTCCCCAGTAGCGAGGAGCCTGGTGGGGCCAGGCAGAGCACAGGTTCCAGAGCCCTTTGCTCCTGTAGTCTTGAGGGGAGAAGAGGGGTCTGCCCAGAACCTAGTACTGACCTCAGGATCTGGCTGCCCTTCTGCCCTACAGGACCCCATTGTACAAAGATGCCCTGGGTGCTGCCTGTGCCCCTTCAGCCCCTAGCCCCCACTCCATGGGATGAGGGGATGCCAGCAAGGACACCACTCTAGGTATGACCCAATGGGGGAGGTCAGGGTGGAGGAGAGGCTCAGGCTGGGGCCTCTCAGCCTCCCCAGGGGCCAGAGCCTGCTCACCAACCAGGCAGGGTGGCCCCAGCAGGAACTCCAAGGAGCTCAGAACCACCCACTCCCCATAGAAAACGGGGCAGGTGGGAGAGAGGCTGTCGGGGGGGCTTGTTCACGCCCAGCCAAATCTTTTGGGCAGCTGGGCCTACAGCGCCCCCTGGACAGATTCTCTGGTGAGTGTGTGAGGAGGGAGGGGAGCTTGGTAAGGGCAGCACAGACTCTGGACAGATCTAGGGGAGGAGTAGGAGGGGGGCCTAGTTAATAACTTCAGTGTTTCAAAGCAGCCCAAGACTAGAGCCCTGGAAAGGTGCTAAAACTGCCCCATTCCCATGGCATCTGGGCAAAGGCCACCAAAACTTTGATGGGGATTCAAAGAGAGATGTTTGACCTTCCGCCAGGCAAGGTCAGACTCAGCACTTCTCAGCTCGCATGCCTCTGATCTCCCGCTCCAGATCCACAGCCCCCTTCCTGGACACACCCTTGCTCGGGAATGTGAGCCTGGTCTGAGGAGGCCAGGACTTTTCAAGACCCCTCCACCTAACAACATGGTAATGAGGGACCGCGCCTCCTTTATGCTCACCTCAGTGCTGGGTGACCCGGCCCGCACTGCCAGGCAGAACCATGGCTCTTGCCCCAGCTGGCCTCCTCAGCTGACTTCCTCCCTGGCCCCACCCTGCCCCTGCTGCCACCTCCTTCCCACCCTCCCCGAATCTTAGGGGGAGAGTCCCAATAGCAACAACAGGCCCTCTAGGGAAGTTCTCAATGCAGACTCAGCCCCTCATCCTTCCCTGCCTCCTGCCTCTAGGAGGCTGCCATGTTAGTATGACAGACCCTAGGGAACATTCTAGCTGTGAAAGTCGATCATAGTTCTTTGGAACAGATCTACTAGAAATTCATCAGGGTCCTGGAATACCTCACAGGGATGACCCAGCCCTGCATCCCCCTTTCCTTGTCTCCCGCATCCTCCTCCTCCTCCCTGTGACATATACACTAGGTAGGTCTCTTCTCTTCCCTAGCCCCTTGGACCCCGAACCTTGAAGGGATCCAGCACTGTCACTGAAGTCAGCCCTCATCCAGGCAGGGAAGGTTCTGGCCCCTCAGGACAGGTGCCAGGGCTGAGGAGGGCCATGGGGGCCAGGGCTCCAGTGCTAGAGTTCGGTGTGGGCAAGGGAATGGTGAGATATATGGGCTCCAGGAGGGCCCTGCCAGCAAGGTTGCACCCCTAGGACCTCTGAGTCCTGCCCAGCTAAATCTGAGAGGAGCAGAGGCAGGAGCCTGAGCCATTGTGAAGATGGTGCCCTGTTCCCCTCCCCACCAGGGAAGGGAAGCTGCACTGCTTAGAACTTGGTACCCAGAGCCACCACTTCCCCATCTCGGCCTCCCCTGGTTCCAGTCAAGGTTCCTGGAACCAACTTCCCTGACTCTCTTTGTCAGCCGTCGGGGGAGAGGGCATCCCTGGTGGAGATGCGGTCAGAATGGCCCCTCATAGCTGTGCTGGAGAAGGGCAGGGGGGTGGGGGGCAGGGCAGAGCCCAGAGGCCATTCTGGGGTGGACGAGCTACGGGGGAAGGGGGGCAGGCCTCTTGGGGTTCCTGATGACACCTGAATGGAATAAAAAGGAAAGAATTTAGGAAACGGAACTCACGTCTTACCATTTGTGCTGTTTGTTTACTTTTTATTTTGATTTTTTTGCATTTCCGCTTAGCTTGGATAATGAAACTACACTGGTCAGTTTCATTCCCGTTTCTATAAAAATCAGTTTTCCTTCCTGGTTTTCTTACACTTGTTGTTGTGTATTGGTTCAGAGCCCTGCAGGGAGTGTTGGAAAGCAGGCACACTCCGTCCCTCCTGTTTTTCTGGAATTCAGTGCCAAAAGAAACAGTGTCACTGATACTGAATTTTGTTTTAAAAAAAGACAACGTAGGGGGATTTGAAAATGGGAGTCCAAATCAAGGTGACTGTCCCCTGTCTGGGCCAGACAGGGGCCTCTGTAGTCCCTCTTGCTGCTTTCTCCTCTTCTCTCCGTGTGTTTGTAGAGCACGGTTGGTGCGTGACTCTTGGGGACTGGTTCAGGGGATGATGACAGAACAAGACTCTTTCCAGCCCTGTGCACATACCAGTGGCATGCCTCCCCTTCCCATCAGCTCATCCTCCTCATCCCTCTGCCCCTACCCCACCCATGTCCAGGTGATTCCCCATCCCACCCCCATCTGCCTGCTCATCCTCGCCACATCTTCACCCCTCTCATGAATTCACAGGCCCTTCACTCCCTCCAGTGCCCGGGGCACACTGCCATCCTTCATCCACCCCCTCCCCCGGGTGAGGGCAGCACACATGGCATTATCCCCAGGCTACCAAAAGGTGAAACTGAGGCCCGGGAGGTGGGGTGGGAAAAGGGGAAGGCAGAGGTCCTGACCTCTCTGTCACCCCAGATGCAGCCCATGGGCTCTCCTCTCTGCCCCTCTCTCACCCTGCTCTTCTCCAGCCCTGGGGACAGACCTTCCCAGAGTCATAGCCGATGACCTGGTGGGAAAGGCTGGGAAGGCTGTTACCCGCTGCTCCTTCTAATCTGTCCTCTGTGCCCCCTGAAAATCAGAGGGTCAATCCCAGTTTCAGTGGGAACCACCAACCACCACCCACCCCCAATGCTGAGTTCAGACTCCTATCCTGGTTCATAGGCTAATGTACCCCATACTCTCTTACCCTGGTATTAGGTGCAGGTTAGAGAGGCTGTAGGCCCAGCTCGCCCCCAAAGCCTTCTCTAGGGAAGCCCCAGCCTCCTGAATGTGACTCATCCCCAGCAAACAGGACTAAGGAGAAAAATAGGAGTGTCCTGACGGAGCTAGCACCCCAAAAAACAGCAGTAGCTGTCAGCCTTCCACCACCCCTCACTCTGCCCCTCCCCAGTGCCTTTTGCTTTGTTCAGCCAGTGGGGAGCATATTTTCTCAAGGAAGGAAGGTTAGGACTATAATGTTGTGCAACTTAGCGGCCATGAAAGATGTAAGGATGTAGTCAGCATAGTCCAGGCTGGGTGTGAGATAAGGGCCACAGGGATGTATGGAGTTATCGTTGGTCTCCAAAGGTCTTAGGACAGCAGCCCTGCTTGTCAGCAATGGAAATAAATTTCCCCTTGCCCCTCCTGCCCCTGTACTCCCCCACTCTCTCTCTATCTCTCTCTCACACACACACACACACACACACACACACACACACACACACACACAGGTTTCCCTGCCTCCGAGAGCCGGGCTGATCTCAGACACTGGACACAGACACATCTATCTCTTTCTTGTTCCTTTGTGGAACCCAAGAGTCATTTTGGCAACTCCCTGGGTCTTCATCCTCCACTCCCAAAGGCACTTACATTTGAAAATCACTTCTACCCCTCTAGTCCCCATCACAAGTGGACATCAGTTTCCAAGAGCTGAGCCTGGCTGGAGCTTGTTGGGAAGCCTTAGCCACTATCTCCATTTTCCTGATCTGGGATGAATAGGGACAAGGGCCAGGGATCAGAGAAGGATGTGTTGACAAGGGAGCTAATGGCAGTCTCCTCCTCCAAGCCACCCTGTTCAACAAGATGAGCATGCACCCTCTCCCCACCCATGCCACTTTCCTGACACACTTCCCGCCCTCCACCACCCCCTGATTAGCCAGGCATACCTGCTCACACAATCCTACCACTACAAGACAAACAGCCTGCCTCCCCTGGAGGAGACACCATCAAGGCCCAAAGAAACTCCAGCCCTCTGCTCACCCACCACTCCCATTCCCCACTCCTCCAGATTTGAGGTCACAGGATGTTCATGAGTATCTGTCACAACCAATAGCTACCACTTACTGTAAGCCTAAGTGGCTTCCTGACGGTTGCTATATACTGCAATGCTAAGAAGTAGAGTACACTTGCCTCTTGAGGAAGTTTACATTGATTAATTTTGAACGGTAGCCTATTATTGAGGGGGACACTGGTGATGAACTTAGCTACTTTCCTAAGGAAGAAGATGCAGAGGCAATATAGACCCATGTCTGAGTAGGGATGTGGGGAAGGGGTCTAGCCCTCCCTGTAAGCTTCTCCTTAGGTATCTAGCCTTGCTGGGGTTCAGAAGAGAGTACAGGGGTGGGAATGTCCTCCAGAAATCTGCAAGACTTCTGCAAGAAAGCAGAAGAACGTGTACCTTGGGGGTAGGGACAAGGTCAGGGAGATTGAGTGGGTGTTGCTCTAGAGCTGTAAGCAAGGCAAGATCGGAGAATGAGATCCAGGGCAGGGCCAGGTAGTGATGGAGAAACAGGTCATGGGGAAATGGAAGAGTTTCGCAGGCTGGCTGCCGCTAGGACCTTGAGGTGGACCAGGCTTCCAGGGTCCCCCAGTGAGCCTGCTCCAATCCCTTTTGTGGTCCTTGCCACCTGAGGCCAGATTCCCTGCACCTGGTATCAGGAAGGCCCACTTTGGGATGCTGATAATTCCAACTCCTCCCCAACTTCCCATTTCCCTACTAAGCTTTCCCCATGTACATTGCACTGGGGCAGCCTTCTCCAAACCATGTTCTACAAGGGTTCCTCAAAAAACAATATCCATGGTGAAATAAATTTGAAACACAAATAAATTTGAGAACTTACATGGAAAGTTCAGCTGTTTCCTCCTATGAAACTTTCATAGTCTTTCATAGGTGAAGGTACACTGCAACTCTACAGGGCACCCTGAATGTATTTCCTACATTGATTTGGCCACAGAACCCTCTTTGAAAGAACAGATAAAATATCCCCTAGGTCACTTTTGTCATAGACATACACAGTCTGGGAACAGCATTCCCGAGTTATTTGAGTTTTCTGGGGGCTGCTTCTTGGAGGAGACAACCTGCCCAGGGCCCAGGAGAGAATCCTTCAGTCGGTCCTGGGAGGAGTAGCTCCCAAGAACTTGGTATTCCTTAAGGCTCCCAGATCCCTGCCAGCTGACTGACTGCCTGGCACCAAGAGGCCACAGTTCTTGCTTCATGGGGCACCAGGCAGGTAAGAAGGAAAGTCTCAATGACCAGTAGGACAACTTCCCATCTTCCCTCACCCCACTTACCTAAATCATCCTCCCCCCGACCCACCCCACCTTCCCCACCACCCATGGAGCCACATCTATTAGACAGATTTTCGAGGAGATTTCAGAGCCCTCCACCCAGCCCTGACTCCAGTCCCTTCAGCTACAAGTATGACCCCAAGTGCCTGACTTGGTTTTTCTCATTCATCACTGTGCACTTTGATTTCTAACCTTAGCCTCGCGGATGATGCCAGTTTGTTCTGTGATTTTTCCCCTTTTCCTTCTCCAGATGTCCAAATGGATTCTTCGGACAGAGATGTTTGGAGAAACTGCCTTTGCGATTGTACATGCCAGATCCTAAGCAAAGTATGTTTGAAGATACAAACACAAGTCCCTGCTCCTTAGAAAGCTTCCGGGTGCAGTCCCCCCAATGTAGGGCATAGGGCCAGGGGTGTTGGTTGTTTTGATCTTTGGCTGTTTTGTTTTGTTTCTCTTTTCTTTTTTGTATTTTGGTTTGTTAGTTCTTTTTGTTTTGTTTTGTTTTGTTTTGCTTTGTTTTCATTTTTGGCCTAATCCTTGGGTTTAAAGTTCAGGGCTGCAGGTAAGGGGCAGAGTGGCAAGGCCAATACAAATGGTAACGGTGGCAAGGAACCCAGCTGGCATTGGCAGGAGCCCGTGCCGGGGTGTTGCAATGCCTGTGTCTTGCTATCCTGGCTCTCTCTTTCTGGTTTTCTTTCTTTTGGTAGGTGTCCTGTGGGATACACCGGGGACAGGTGTCAGCAGTTCGCAATGGTCAACTTCTCCAGTATGTCTCTTTCTTCTATTTCTTCTCTTCCCTGGTGACTGACAGTCTCCCCCGGGGAGGGATGGGGCCTTGCTTAGCAAGACTACGGGGAGATGCAGAGGGTGTCCTGCGCTCCTTAGAGGAGACAGAAACGCCCCCTGGCACCCCCACCTCCACATGTGGACTGTACCTCCTGGGCACAGTAATGCCAAGTTCTCTCTGAAGCAGCCAGGGCCACACCCAGGCCTCCTCCCGACTTCTGGGGTCAGGCAGCCTGGCCAGAACGGGAGGAAGCATTTGCGGAACCCTCCCCTGCCTCTGAAGGCTGCCTGAGGGTACCGATGGGGCTGGCAGTGAGTGTGTGCGTGTGTATGCCTACGTGTTTGAGACAGAAAAAAAGTTCTCAGAAAGCCCATTTTCCAGTCTGGCCAGAGTTTGTTTGTTTGTTTTGAGGGTTTGGAAATGGGGTAGAGGGAAGGAAGAGGAATTAAGGGAGAGCAGGACCCAGGGCAATGGTTTCCCTGAATACCAAAGATATTTATGTGGCTACAGGATGGTGGGAGAGGGGGCAGGGGTTGGTGCTGGAGATGCTAAAAAGTTGAGGAAATGAGGAATTGAGGGGTAACTGATGACTCCAGCACCTCTGTGGTCTGTATCTTCCCATCTAGGATTTTATTCCCTTCCTTTCTTCAACTTCTGAGGTTGGAGCTTTCTCTTTTGCACAGTTTGCCAAGAAAAAAAAAAAAAAAAAAAAGGAAGGAAGAAAGAAAAGTGAGCCCCGAGGCCCAAGGACCCAGCCATAATTATGGAGTGGTTTTTTTTTTTATTTGGGGCCTGAGAGCAGTTCCTTCCAGCACCGCCAGGTGGGGGTGGAGCAGAACGAAAAGCCTCTGGCCGGCCATTGATTCTGCTTGAGGACCAGGGGTCCACTGCCTTGCAAGGCCTGTCCCCAGTCACCCATCCCATCCTGCAGAGCAGGCTAGGCCCCTGCATGCCACCACCCCCCGCCCGCCACCTCCTCTTCTCCAGGGAGGACAGCTGGGCCCAAAGAGGAGTTTGGAGCCGAGTGTCCATATGGCACTGGATACTGGGAGGTAGAACTCTGGGAGGTGCTGAAGGTGGGATCCAGGGGACCATGTAGGTAGCCCTTGGAGAAAAGGGGTTTGGGGATTTAGGTCTCAGGGTGGAGAAATGATCCTTCCCAGTCCTCCTCAGACCACAGCACAAAAGGTCAGCAAGTTACTCCCCACCCCAACCCCACAGGGGCGTAGAGACCCCTGGGGGATGGGAGCTGCTTGGCCCAGATGGTCAACTATCTTAATAGAGTGTGGGAGGCCAAGGAGGAAGGGCAGAGCCTGTGGGCAGGATATGTGGCCCAACAGAATTCTCTAGAACGCAGGCTCTGCAATTATTTCAGAGTCATACCCAGCCCTGAGTGCAGGACTGTAGAGCAGGAGGGCCCCCAGGAGAAGGCAGAGCCCAGGCAAAGCTGGGGGCCAGGTGAGAGAGACAGTGGGGCAATATTCCTCTTGGCAGAGAGCCTCCCAGGCTTGTGGGACTGTTCTGGACGGGGAGTCCCAGCCTGTCCTGAATCAGAGCAGCCGAGCCTCCGGAACCCGGGCCGCTATCCAAGGCCTCTCTGCCAGCTGGGCTGCTTCAGCTTTCAGCCTAAATCTGCTAGGAAGGTCAGCAGGGTCCCAGGAGCCCAGAAAAGAGCCCGCAAAGGCAGTCCAGGCCCTTCTGCCTAGTGTGTTCAGTAGCTTGACTGTTACCTTTTCGTAAAGGATTTATGCTCTTCAAGCACTTTCCCAGAGAGCACTTCATGTACTGCTCTAGCAGATAATTACTGAAAAGGTAGTGTAAAGTGCTGGCTTAAGTGTTCAGGCTTCGGATTCAAAGAGACCTCAGTAAAAATGCCAGCTGCTGAGCTTACTAGCTCTGGGGCCTCTTTAACTTCTCAATTTGTTTTCTCATCTGTAAAATGGGGATGATGACATTTATGCCTGTGGGGTTACTGTGAGGATGAAATGAACTGCTGCATATGAAGGGCTTAGCAGAGAGCCTGCCATTGTGATTGGAGTGCAGTTTAGTACCTCTCCCAGCTACAGCTGGTATGGGGGTGGTGGGCAGCATCAGGCCCCTAGGGGCTGACTCCCAGCACATCCTGAGCAAAGTGTCCAACCTTCACACCCTGCCCAGATAGCATCTAGACCAGGTTATCTTTTGCAAAGAACAAGGAAAGAGCCTGTGACTGCAATAGCACATTGAAGCTTCTCTTTCTTCCACAAACAGCCCCTCCGCTCCCCATAGGTCAAAGCTTGTCCATCTTTATGTCCCCATGTAAAAGAGCACATATACTTGTACACATAAGCACAAACGTGTGAGCACGGGCTCATACATGCACACACAATCATGTTCTTACACACCTGCACACATGCGCAAACCCATGAGCATGTGCTCACACCTGCAAGCACATGTGCAAACACAGGAGCTCATGCTCACATCTGTACACACATCTGCCTCCTTGTCCAGGCACCCTATGACTGTATGTCATGGGACATGTCCAGGATGAAGAATTTGCATATTGTCTGGTAAGCACAGCCCTGTCAGGAGTCCAGCATCAGGTTGCCATGGTTACTGGTCAATATGCAAATTTCTGGTTAATAGGACCTTCCTGTGACTCAGTGGTGCCACTCCACCCTCACTGAGTGGCAGCCAATGAACATAATGAGTGGGAAGATCTTCTCTTTGCTGGGGCGGACACAGCCATAGGGCCCTCATGTTCCATCCCACGCTTCCCAGTGAGAAAGCTGCCTACCCAGTGACTGGCCAAGCCCTCAGTGACCCCACCAATCATGCCAGCCACCACTCTAAACAGTACTGGCCTTTGACTCAAACAGGAGGCCAGTTAGGAGCCCTAGAAGCTGCAGCTGCTACTATTCGGTTCCCAGAGGAGTGACACAGAAGAAAACACTTAAAGAGCTTTGGGAGCCCTGCTCACTTCTCCAGATGGTCATTGTCCTCAGCAATACCCAGCCAGGCCTGCCCAGAAACTCAGTGGGCAGGAAAGCCATGGCTTAGCACCAAGGGACCAAAGGATCTGGCCTCCAGTCTCCCTTCTGCCTCATAATTTGCTGTGTGACCTTGGGAAAGTGTCCTAGCATCACTGGGCCTCAGCTGCCTCATCTAATACAACAACCTCGTCGGAAAGTGGGGCCCAGACCAGCTCTATGAACCCAATCCTCTTTGCGTCCCAAGTGTTGTGGTCAACCTGGGCTGTTCTCTTAGGGCAGCAGGGCTAGATATCCAAATAATGTGAGCTCTCCAGCTGCCTGAAGGGTCCCTGGGCCACAGCATTAACTACTCAGTGAGAGGTGCGCCAGGGTTCTTTGAGAATTGTCAAGTTTGTGCTGTCTACTCAGCACGCCTGACCAGCCTTGGGACACCCTGGAGAGGAGTGGACAAACTATACTTAGGGCAACTTTTTCCTGCCTCCAAGCAGTCAGAGTGGGACTGCAAAGAAACCAAAACGTCCAGCTCACTCCCCAACCTGGGATTTAATAGCTGTACAAGAAGGGCTTGTGTCTGGAAGGGCTAGGAGTAATGAATGCTTCATTGGTATGGTCTCTGCATGGAACTGGGGGGTTGAAGCCCCAGGATCTTCCTCCAGGCTCTTTAGTCAGAGCCATCACAGTCCCTGGCTCAGAGCCACCCTGCTCTCCCGCCCTTTTCCAAATGCAGAACCCTCTGGAATCCCTATCAGGAAGTAGACGAGAGGTCCAGGGACGGATAATGCGTAGGACTTCCTGCAGATTGCCAGGTGCTCGCCTTCCTCCGAGGCAGATGACAATATCAGACACAGTGTCACACCCTCCGTGGATCTAATGGAGCTGACTATGCACCTGGGGAAGCCAGAGAGTCAGCAAATCCAGGCTAGGAGGAGTGGGGCCCTGCACGCGTGCTGAGCTCATGCCTTCCAGGCTTGTTCACATCTTCCTCTAGCTGTGTGCAAGCACTTTGGACAGACAAGGAAACAGGGATTATGGCTTACCCACATCCACATAGTGAATTAGGGATGAAACTGAGACTCCAGGCCTGTAGACCGATGCTGGCTGCTACATTAGAATGGTAGGTGAGCTTTTTAAAAACACTGTTGAGATTTCTGGGCTCCCACCTCAGAGCCAGACTTCCTCAGTCTGGACAATTCAGAAGCTCAGCCAGGTTTGCAAACCTCCTGGGATCCTATGCCCCAGCCTGATGCCCACGTAACAGATAAGAGACTGAGACTTAACTAGATTGGTGTCACTCAGGGTGGCACAGCAAGCAGTAGGTCAGTGCAGAGCTGACCCTTGAGTCAGGGTCCTTTTATTTAACCCTTCAATGATATGGGGGTCTCCATCACAGGGTCCTGAAATCACACATTCAAAACACGATCCCACTTCCAAGACTGTCATTTGTCCACCATTTGAGGAGCTCAGACATTCTACAAGTGAACCCACTTGTCTCTTCCTGTGAATTGCAGTTTGCTCTTCTTGGTAGTGAAATCAGGCTCAGGCACCATGACTCAGCCCTGTAGGCTTCTAGGGTGTTGGGGTGTCAAGTAGAGAAGTGACCTGCTATCTGGAGCCTCATCCTCTTCCTCTTCCTCTTCCTGCTCCCTCCCACAGACTCTGAGGCTCCCCACCCGGGCTCCCAGTAGGTGGACAGGCCAGCTTGGCCTGTGGGGCAGAGCAGGGACATGGGGCAAGTCTGGGGACCTCATGCCTGCACTCTGAACAAAAAAAAAAATAGGGCCCCCAACAAGGGAGCTGGGCAAGCTGTCTGCAGGAAGGCTTGAGAGTTGAGAGTGCTGAAGGCCTGGCACTGACCGCTGGGAGGAGCAGGGGAGCTCCTGAGACCCCACCCCCACTTACCTTTCCTCCCAGGGACATTTGCCAACTGACTCTTGTGCCTCTGCCTCCCCACCAGGTACTAACCCCACAGCTCATCTCTAAAGAGCCTGCCCTGCCTGCTGTTTCCAACATCTCCTCTCTCTACCCTCCTTGGGGCTCTTGGGGACTGGGTGTCAGGGAAGGAGCTCAGGAGGCTGGGAGGGGACACTACTAACCTGCTTTCACCTCGCAGGCTGGCTGCCCGGTGTCTGAGGAGTCCTGACCAACGTTTCTGTCTCTCTCTCTCCCCCTATCCCTGTCCACCTGTCTCTCTCCCTCCACCCCTCCCTTTCTGACCCTCCTCTCTTCTGCACTGCCAGAGCACCTTGGATTTGAATTAAAGGGTATGAAACCTCTGTGTGTCACTCAGCGCCATCTGCGTGGCCCCTCTTCACAGCCTCCGATGCCATGTGTGCTGAATGTTTGGTTTCCTTTCCAAAAAATGGACAAGGGATGATTCCAAAAATCTCTCCTGGCCCCATCAAGATGTCCTATCATAAACTATGTTGATTTAGAAGGAGATGAAAGAAGCTCACGAACAACAGGGCACTCAGGGGTTCGGACCGTGGCCCTCAGTGTACAGTAGCATCCCTCACATAGGGGAGATCTATTGCTAGGAAGGCTCAGAGGGGAGGGCCCTCTCCTGAGCTGAGTGCAGCCCCACAGGCTGGCTGGACAAGAGACAGGCCCCACGTGTGAACATGGCCCCTCGAAGGGCTGGTGTCCAGGAACCACAGAAGCCTGGTTTCGAGAGTTGTGCAGAGAGGCATCCCTTTCCATTTGACTTCAGTCTTCTTTCCTTTCCCCATTTCCATGTCCATTGCTTTTCATCCTGCACCAGGCCAGCAGCTGATAACTCTATTTGCCTCTGTCCCTTCCCTGTGTCTGTCTGCCCGGCTTTGCCATCTGCTCGAGGCTGTCATTCCCTCCATGATCTGACCCCACATTGGCAAGACCAGCCGGGGTCTGGGTTGGGCTGGCCTCTAGGACCTGCCCCTTGTCTCTCAGCTCAGAATCTTAAATGTGTCCTCTTGCCACCTGCTACTACCACCCTCTGGCCCCTGGAAGACTCCTTGGGCTAGAAGGGACTTTAAGGGGTTAGTGTTTCTGGCTCTCTGGCTTTGTGCCGGGAGGCTCATCCATAGTCTCAAGTGTCCAGGCATATGACAACAGGAGAGAGGCAGGGGCTCAGAAGGTGGGGGCTGCGGTGGGGTGGGATCTCAGACGTAGTACAGAGCCTACCATTATGGAAAGGCTGCTCTCGTGGCTGATTTGGGGAGGCCTCCTAGCACCACCACCTATCCTCTATCAGCTGTTCTCAGTAGAAGATAGATTGCAAAGTTTGTGTGTAAGAGTGCATCCGTCTATAGCAACTGGCTGTGATGGGGTGGTGGGAGAGGCATTGAGTCTATGTGGGGTCTGTGATGGTGGCAGGGTGCACAGGGGTGAATCTGCAGGTACGTGTGTGTTGTTGAGAGTATATACCTTGTGAGGTCTCTCAGGGCAGGATTGGCAGCAGGTGGGAGGGGCTGTGGAATGCCTTTGTATCAAGGGTTGAACATTGTGCAGGTGGAACTGTGAGTGCGTGGAGATGAGTATGAGTGTGCACATATGTCAGTGTCTATAAGGCTGGTCTGTATATTCACCCACTCACCAATGCAACAAACATCTATGGAACAGAATTTACCCGACACACAGTCCCTGCCCTCCTGGGCTCACATTCACAGGTGACAAGCAAACAGGAAAGACATCAGGTGGTGTTCAGTGCTGCACAGAAAATAAAATGAGGTAATGGGATAGTGCCTGGCTGGAGTGGGGTGCTAGTGTAGCTAAGTGGTCAGGGAAGGCTTATCTGAGGAGGTGACATCTGTTTTAAAACCTGATGAAAAGTGGCCAACCCTGTAAACAACCAGGGGGGAGTCCTGCAGAGGGCGGCACAGCAGGTATAGAGATCGTGTGGTTGGAGTGGGCTTGCCTTGTTCAGTGGATGGAGAGACTTCCTGCAGCTCTGAAGCACAGTGAACACAGGGAGAGGACCACAGATGAGATCCAAAAGGAAGGCTGGGACCAAGCAGCCGGGGGCCTCAGAGGCCATGGTAAGGCTTTGGGTTGCATTCGAGTCGCAGTGGGAAACCGTCTTGAGTTTCTAAACAGGGGAGTAAAATGATCTGCTTTATGGCTGTAAATAAATGTAGCTTTGGATGGACAATAGCCTGGGCTGGGGGCAGGGTGGGGAGGAGTGGAAGCAGAAAGACCCGTCAGAAGGTGACCATCTCCAGGTGAGAGGTGACACCATCCTGGACTAAGTTGGAAGCAATGGAAATGGTAAGGCTCAATCAGACCCAGGATCTACTTGGGAAGAGGAGCTGCGAGGACTTGCAGCTGGATCTGGCATCAGGGTAGGTGGGAAGAAAGGGAGTAATCAAGAATGAGCCCAAGGCGTGGGCCCTGAGCAACAGGAAAAGTGGTGCTGCACCCATGAGCTGGGAAGAGTTGAAGAAGAGTTTGGAAAGAGGGTAAGGAATCAGGGGTTCTGTTTGGTCATGACCCTTGGATGCATGAGTCTGGAACCCAAAACGGCCCAAGCAGGATGCAACTGATTAAATGCCTGCAGAGAAAAGGACATGAATAGCAAGCAGAAAGGGAACACAGATGACTCCAATAGGAAAAATGCTCAACCTCACTCATGAGTGAAATGGAAATAAAAACTACACTGAGACAGCACAGTTCACCCCCTGGAATGGCAAACTCAACAAGTCTGATAACAGCATGGAGTGAGGGGAACCAGTCCTGTCATCCATGTCTGATGGGACAGAGGCTGCCAATGGGTGCAGACTCGATGGAGGGCCATCTGGCACAATCAGACTTCAGGGAGCAGTCAGGGCAGGACATATAAATTTGAGAGTCTGCAAATAGATGGTATTTAAAATCTGAGTCTGAGTTAAATCACTAAGGGAGAGAGGGCAGGTGCAGGAAAGAAAGAAACCTGAGCCCAGGCCCTTCTACCTTCCCAGCCAGTAGAAGAGATGAAAGCATGGCTAAGACAGAGACAGGTCAGCCAGTGAAGTAGGAGGGAGAGAACCATTCCAAAGCCCAGGGGGAGTGGGCCCCAGAAGGAGGGGATCAGCTGGGAAGGAAGCAAGTGACCTCAGGACTTGGTGGCCTGGAGGTTGTTGGTGCCTGTGACCAGAGTGGTCTCAGAGGAGTGATGGAGACACATGCCTGACTGTGAGGCAGGTGAATGGGGCGTGAGAGCTAGAGCCAGGGCTGTGGGCACAGAGCCAAGAGATGGGGACCTAGGGTGGAGGTCTGGTTGTTTTACAACTCGATCCGACTGTGTGTCAGTGGGCATGGCCGTGTGTATGCACCTATGGCTGGAGTGTGTTAACTCTGTGTGTGTGCATATGTTTGTGCAGGTGTGTGTGTGTGAGTGAAGGGGTCTGTCTGTGAATCAGATAGGCATAGTTAGAAATATCTGTGTGTCTGGAGGGTTTGTAGCCCTGGGTGTTTCCTGGTGTGTACACCTTTGCCGCAGGATATGCTGCAAGCCCAAGAGGTTAGGGACATTTCCCAGGGCTCCGCCAAGGCATTGAGGTCCAGCCTCCACTTCCCCCTGAGCTGGGAGGAGGGCACAGTGTGGAGGGACAGCCAGCAGGTGTGGTGTGCAGGGGTGGGGTCTCTGGGTTGTAGCCTTGACTATAGCTAGCGCTGTCACCTTTTACTTTTCCTTCCTCCTGGCTTTCTCTGTTTTAGAAGGATGGGGGTTGCCCCAGCAGCAGCAGAGGGTAAAGAGGACAGTTGGCCTTTGGGAGGGCTTTGAGGCCCAGCCTAGCTCAGCTCCTCAGCAAGGGTGGGGTCTGTTCCTTGCACACCAGTACTTTCCTAGATGCCAGGGGTCCATGGTGCCACTGGCGGGCTTCTCACAAGCAGAGACAGCAGGCGTGGTGTGGGCCAGGGCCACACCCTGACCAGGCTGCAGGGATAGACAAAGGCATTCCCATGATCACTACCATGAAAAACAACTCCTCTTGGCCCACCAAGGTTCTTTGCAGCTACCAGACCACTGTGGAGCACAGCAGGGTTGCCTGCCAGACTGGGCTGTCCTCCCCTGCTCTACAGCCTCGGGAGCTTTGCCTCCACTCCATCCCTTCCCATTCCCCTGCATTTTCCACTCATGTGCTCTGGGCAGGCATGGGGCTTGGGGAGGGGAACTCAGGGGGAGTTGTGTGTGACCAGATCCATGGGTGGGCGGGAGCTGTGGGGGAGTGGAAGGCAAAAGAGAGCGTGCAGGAGGGAAGGAACTGGCTGGGGAGAGAAGGAATGGAAAGGAGCTGGGCAGGACCTGAGCTGGGGAGAGCCTATGGCTTTGGGGGCAAAGGGGTCTCTGCACCACTATCCCCACGGGGTCTGCCTCCTGCCCCACCCCTCACATCCCCCCTACCTCTGCAGAAGCCGAAGAGCTGTACCAGAAGAGGGTGCTGACTATCACGGGCATCTGCGTGGCTCTGCTGGTCGTGGGCATCGTCTGTGTGGTGGCCTACTGCAAGACCAAGTGAGTGTCAGGCACTCGGGCTGGGGACAGGCCAAGCCAAGGGATGGGCCTCCAAGAACGTTTGTGAAGGAGGCTCTCCTCCCCCACTCCACTGGAGGCCTCTACACCCTCCTAGGCCCCAAATACCCCTCAGGGGCCTCTGCAGCTGGGTAGGTGTGGGGCCAAAGAAGTAGAGGCAGAGGGTTGGGGAGACAGGCCCCAGGGCACTGACGAAGAATGGTCACGAGCACAGGGTTTGGAAGAAGACAAATCTGGGTTCAAATTCAGCTCTGCTATTTCCCATGTAACCTTGACCAAATTGATGGTTCCTCATGGGAATGATCCTGGTATGTACCTCAAAGCACACTGTGAGGACCTGAGCAGGAGCGTGCAGCTGACCCCACAGGCTCCTGGAGCAGGCGCCCTGTCAAGTGGGCAGGCACCAGGTAGTGTTGTGGAGGAGCGCAGAGAGGACAGCTGCATTCCCAAAGACAGACAGATGCCTCAAAGCACTGCCTGACCCCACCTTGGGAGCAATTGACACAAGAGGACAAAGAAGGCGGGGTTGGGCCCCCTCTGGGCCGAAGAGAGGTAGGGGCAGAACCTTGGGGCAAGGAGAATAAGGGAACAGAGAGGGAGCCGGGCAGTACAAGCTAAAAGACAGCACAGATGAGGGTCAGCTGTACTCCCGGAGCATGAGCAGCCCAGACTAGCTGGAGCAAAGGGCCAGGGATGGGAAAAAAGAGGGCATGAGTCTAAATGGATAGCTGGGACCCAGATGGCACCATAGGGCCTTGGATGCCGAGCTAGGGTGCCTGGGTTTATCCAACAAAGGCACATCTATAGCCTTTGTTGGGTAAACCCAAACTCCCTAGCTCGGCATCCAAGGCCCTGTGACCTTCTGATGTACTGAAAGATGACAGGTTTGTAACAACTGCTCATATCTGGAAAGCAAGGGTCTGGACTGGACAGAGCTAACATTCTGGGGACTGAGCCCCTGGTCTGGACTCATGCTGCCCCATCTGTAGCATCTGAAGTCCTGCTGGCCTTGTCTTGAATGAATCCAGGACCAGAAAGTCTGGAGGAAGGTGAGGAGGGAGTTGGGGCCCAGTGAGCCCAGAGGAGACTGGGCCCAAGAGGGAAAACTGAGTCCAAGAATTGGAGAAAAAGCAAGCTGCCTGTCCTGCCCCCAATGCATTTACTCACTTCTTCAACAAACATTCATTCAGTGCCTGCTGGACACCAGGCCCTGCCTCAGGCCTATGGCCGGTGCTCTGAGCAAGTGGTCCAGTGTCATGGGACACCTTTTAGAGGCACCTAACCTTGGCTGGGGAGCAGGAAGGGTTTCCCTGAGGAAGCAGCATTTAGGCCAGGGCCTGAGAGGTAAACAAGAGTTAGCATGTGAAGAGGAGAGATATTCCAGGTGAATGGCCTGGCATGCGCAAAGGCCAGGAGGCCAGAGAGGGCAGGGCATAGTGGGGGATCAGAAACAAGCTCACCACAGAGGCAGCTAGCTGGGGTGCTGGGTGGGCAGCGAGAGACAGGGCTGGGAGAGAATCAGGACACTAAGGCCCAATAAGGGGGTTTTATTTTCATTTTTGCAAGTACTTAGTAGGTGTATATGTTTATAGGGTACATTAGATATTTTGAAACAGGCATGCAATGCATAATAATCATATCATGTATTCTATTCATCCCCCCAAGAATTTATCCTTTGTGACCTTGAGCAAACTGATGGGTCCTCATGGACATTTGTGTTACAAGCAATCCGGTTATACTCTTTTAAATGTACAATTAAATTATTATTTACTATAGTCACCCCATATGCTATCGAATACTAGGTCTTTTTCCTTCTTTCTAACTAGTTTTTGTACCCATGAACCATCCCCACCTCCCTCCCAACCGCCCACTTCCCTTCCCAACCTCTGGTAACCATCCTTCTACTCTATCTCCATGAGTTCACAATGAAGGGTCTTAAACAGGGGAGGGACATGATTAGATTTAATATCAAATAAATTGAGCATTTAATATGTGCCAATCTGAAGTAGTCCCACAGGCCCTGACTCCCTAGCCACAGCACCCATTTTATTTTCTTCATGGCACTTCATTGAAAATATCTAGTTGATTTCTTTGTTTATGTGTTAACCATCTGCTTCCTCTACTGGCCTGCAAGTTTCAGGAGGATGGATTCTCTATCTACCTATCTATCTTCTCTGCTCCAAAACAGTGTCTGGCACATAGTGACAACTCAATAAATACCAAATGAATGAATGAGGGAGAGAGAGAGGGAGTCAGCACTGTGCTTGAATATTTCATATACTTTTAATCATCAATAGTCTTTGGAACAGATAAATGATCATCCTGTCTTATAGATGAGGAAAGTGAAACATGGAGAGCTTAAGTAACTTGCCCGGGGTTGCATAGCTAGAAAGGAGCGAAGTTCTACTCTCTGGGCAGAGCCAAAGCTCACTGCCACGACGCTCAGGTCCTGTTGGATTCAGGTGGTGGTGATGCTGCAGGGCAGCTTGAGTACAGGGAAGAGCAGTAGCCATGGCCGCCCTGGGCAGGGGGAAAAGCTGTTTCCCTAGGGAGATAGCTAGGGAAGTTCATCGTTGGCGAGTGGGGGGAATGCCAGTCTCACCTCCCCTTCCCTTGTGCAGAAAACAGCGGAAGCAGATGCACAACCACCTCCGGCAGAACATGTGCCCGGCCCACCAGAACCGGAGCTTGGCCAATGGGCCTAGCCACCCCCGGCTGGACCCAGAGGAGATCCAGATGGCAGATGTGAGTGGCTTTCCTGAGCCCCCTTCTGAGCCCTCAGTGGACAGCCAGCCTTCTCATGCCCCCTGCAAGGATGGGTCAGGGCAGCAGCCAGCCTGTCCCATGGCCAGCCTTGCCTGCTAGGCACTGCCTCATCAGGATGGCTGGCCTTGCTTTGCTCACTTCCATAAGGAAGGGGTGGGGGTTGATTTGCTGGAGCCATCGCTGCCCCAACATCAAGTCACTGTCACCCAGTGGGTCTCCCCAATCAGGAGCTCAGTCAGTGCTCATCACTTCCCTGTCCCCAACAAGAAAGAGTTGATTTGGTCCCCAGTCACTAACTCTAACCCAACTCTGTCTGTTCCAGTATATTTCCAAGAACGTGCCAGCCACAGACCATGTCATCAGGAGAGAAACTGAGACCACCTTCTCTGGGAGCCACTCCTGTTCTCCTTCTCACCACTGCTCCACAGCCACGCCCACCTCCAGCCACAGGTAGGCACCACCAAGGCCCATGGAAACTTGTAGACTCAAAAACTTCATCGGGCGCAAAGTGCCCACTTACTCCGACATCCAGAGCTATTCAATACCCTCCCCTGAGTTTGCCACAGGAATCACAGCACACCTTAGCCCCCTCTCCAGAACTGCAGAGGCCAGTCCACACAGCACAAAGGCTCAGACAGCTCAAAAATAAAATGGCTGGCTCCCTTCTTCCCTGGGAGCACCAGGAAATAGTCAGGGCCCTCACATACTGGCCCCTGGGGCTGGGCTTCTGAGCTAGGTAGCTAAGGACCACGGTGGTGGTAGGGTCCCAGACAGGAGGTCTAAGGTAAGGCTGGGGGGAGGCTGGTTGCAGGGAGGAAAGAAATGGGTCTCTGCACATTACAGCTCACCCATGCATGGGACCCCAGCTCTCCTTCTTCCAATACTGGGGTTGGGCATTTGCAACAATCCACATCACCCCAGAGTGGAGAAGGGCATTGAGCTAAGGGAGCTTGAGGTGGAAGAGGAGCCAGGGAGGTCCATGGAACCACACCTGCTGGGCAGCCCTGCCCCTTCCTGACCCCTTGTCTCACCCCATCTGGCTTTCCCAGACACGAGAGCCACACATGGAGCCTGGAACGTTCTGAGAGCCTGACTTCCGACTCTCAGTCGGGGATCATGCTATCATCAGTGGGTACCAGCAAATGCAACAGCCCAGCATGTGTGGAGGCCCGGGCAAGGCGGGCAGCAGCCTACAACCTGGAGGAGCGGCGCAGGGCCACCGTGCCACCTTACCATGACTCCGTGGACTCCCTTCGCGACTCCCCACACAGCGAGAGGTCAGTTCCTACCCCCTGGCCTATGCCCAGCCCACTTAGCCAGAGGGCTGGCACCACTGGCCCAAGGCTGACCCTTAGGGCCCCTCAGAAACACTCCGAAGAGTCTAATCTCCATTTTTCAGATGGGAAAACAAGGTCCTGGAAAAGGTGAAATGGCCTCCTCAGAGCCATCAGCATGTTAATGACAGACTGGGACTAGAGTTGGGCCAGTGGACCCAGGTGGACAGTGACCATCTAATTTAATTGTCCTCCCAGGACACTTTTCACACTAGAAAAAAGACATTATTAATAGTTACACTGGAACATCAAGAACAAACAGGGAGCTGGGTGTGGTGGCTCACACCTGTAATCCCAGCACTTTGGGAGGCCAAGGCGGATGGATCACTTGAGGTCAGGAGTTTGAGACTAGTCTGGCCAACATGGTGAAACCCCTATCTTTACTAAAAATACAAAAATTAGCCGGGCATGGTGGCACATGCCTGTAATCACAGCTACTTGGGAGGCTGAGGCAAGGGAATCTCTCGCACCTGGGAGGCAGAGGTTGCAGTGAGCTAAGATGGCACCACTGCACTCCAACCTCAGCAACAGAGCAAGACTCTATTTAAAAAAAAAAAAAAAAAAAAAAGAACAAACAGGGGCTATTCTGGACAAACCAGGATACATGCTAGAAGCTCCATGTCCCAGCAGGAACAGAAAGACACGAAGATGGAATAGAATGAAGAGTGGCAGGGGAGATTGTCTTTGAGGACACTGACCAGCACAAGATGGACATGAGCCAAGAATGATGGCAGGCCTTGGCAGTATCAGCAACAAGGTCCCACAGTTCAAGGCCTTGTTGGGTTCCTAAGCAGTGGATGCAGTAAGAACCACGAAACGCCCCTTCTTCCCTGACTCCAAGCCAGGAGTCACAAGGGCCAGCACCCCTGCCACCTTGCTCAGCCCTGAGTGGTCCTCAGTAAGTGGGGTCTGTAGGAGGCGAGCAGGGAAAGATGAGTAGTACTAAAAACTCCAGACCAGGGAGTGGGGAGAGGAGCAGATATTCCCCTGCTCTCAACTCAGCCTACTCCATGCCAGGCCCTGTGCTGGGCAGGCCTGCCTGGAAATCCAGAAATGGCCTGCCAGGTTCCTGCTCCTGAGGAGCTCCTAGTCACAGAAACAAACCAAGGAAGCTTACAGCAGCCTATGGAAAGTGCTAAACATGACACCACAGCAGGGCAGAGAGACCCAGTCTGACTGTAGGCTCTGGGAAGCAGCCAGGTTTTCCAAGCCCAGCTCCACCTGTGTGATTTGGGGCAGCCTGATCACCTCTGTACCTTGTTCCCTCAGCTGTAGAACAGGGAGAACAATAGCTACTATGCATGGTTCAAGTGAAGGCCACCTGAGATCATGTGCACAGAGCTCTTTGCCTCATCCCTGGGATAGAGCTCATGCTCACTAGGTGTAGCTATTTATCAATCATAACCACAGCAATGAGACTCCTTAATGGGTGGTAGGAAGGGGAGAGGCAGGAGAGCAGGAAGAAAGCACTCCAGGCACCGGGAACAACTTGAGCTGTTCCAACAGAGGCACTTAAGAATAGGGCTGATGAGTGAGGTGCCTGGAACAGGGTGGGCTGTAGGGAGCAGAGGAGCTGGGCCTGACACAGGCAAGCTGAGGCCAGAGAGACTGACCCTGGGTGGGTAAACAGGAAGACCTGCTTCAGCAGAGCTGTGACTTTACAAGATTGCTCTGGGAACTGCATAGAGTGAAGGAGGAGAGACCCTGGGGTGGACCCAGGTGACCACATGTGAACAGCTGGGCCCAGAATGGGGTGGAGACTGTGCTTCCAGAGAAGGAAATGGGTAGGGCTTGGTGGTTAATTAGATGTGCCAGTGGGAGCGGGAAGAGGGAAGAGTCAGGCAATGCAGAAAAAATCATAATGGGGACTCCAGGCTGGTTCCAGAGAGCAGTGAGGTGCCCAGCTGTGCAGTTTGGAAGGGAAGCATGGAGGTGGGTGGCCCCCGTCCTGAGGTGACAACGGTGGGGCAGAAGGCTGATGGGCTTACAAGGGGGATGTGAGCACAAAAAGGGACAGGTACCCGGGATCCAGCCTGGAAGATATTAGCAAGGCCAGACTTCTGAAGGAGCTGGTGGTGTGGGGATGGGTCTGTAGCCACAAGCAGAGACACCTCAGTGGGATTTTGGTACTCCCCGAAGCAGGTTTTGACTTCACTATAAGAAGGAGTATTTCCCTCACTGGAGCCATCAGGGCATGGAAGGAATTGCCCTTGTGGGGCAGTGAGTCCAGGTCACAGGGGTATCTGAATGGGGACTAGTGGCTTCTGGAATTGGGCAGTATGAGTCCTGGTTCCTGCCTAGCCTCAAGTCACATCCCACCTCTGCCACTTCTTGGCTGTGTAAATCCTGAATAAGTTACTTAAATGTTCTGAGTGTTAGTTTCCTGTGTGTAGAATGGGACTGGCGGAAGGGTCTTACAGAGCTGCCGTACTAAACCAGATGGAACATGTACTATACCCCAGTGTGAGCCTTACCCCCTTGACGGTGAGCATTCCCACAGCAAGTGACCATTCATGGAAGCTCACCCGGGTCAGGCACAAGGGCTAACACATCCCCCGATACATCATCCCAACAGAGCTATGGAATGAGCACCATGGTTACGCCCGCGTAACAGATAAGGAAACCGAGGCTCGGAGAGGTTTAGGAAATTGCATAAGGCCACTGACGGTTGCCGCCGTCATTCTTGCAGGCGGGGTCTCGGGCAAGGTTAAGGCAAGTCTATGTCCGCCCCTCCCACCCTACCCTACCCCCAACTCCCCCAAACCCTCCCCCGCCCGGCCTGGCCCTGGCCCATGCCTCTGCCTCTCCCCGCAGGTACGTGTCGGCCCTGACCACGCCCGCGCGCCTCTCGCCCGTGGACTTCCACTACTCGCTGGCCACGCAGGTGCCGACTTTCGAGATCACGTCCCCCAACTCGGCGCACGCCGTGTCGCTGCCGCCGGCCGCGCCCATCAGTTACCGCCTGGCGGAGCAGCAGCCGTTACTGCGGCACCCGGCGCCCCCCGGCCCGGGACCCGGGCCCGGGCCCGGAGCAGACATGCAGCGCAGCTACGACAGCTACTACTACCCCGCGGCGGGGCCCGGACCGCGGCGCGGGACCTGCGCGCTCGGCGGCAGCCTGGGCAGCCTGCCCGCCAGCCCCTTCCGCATCCCCGAGGACGACGAGTACGAGACCACGCAGGAGTGCGCGCCCCCGCCGCCGCGGCCGCGCGCGCGCGGCGCGTCCCGCAGGACGTCGGCGGGGCCCCGGCGCTGGCGCCGCTCACGCCTCAACGGGCTGGCGGCGCAGCGCGCAAGAGCGGCGCGGGACTCGCTGTCGCTGAGCAGCGGCTCGGGGGGAGGCTCGGCCTCGGCGTCGGACGACGACGCGGACGACGCGGACGGGGCGCTGGCAGCCGAGAGCACGCCTTTCCTGGGCCTGCGCGCGGCGCACGACGCGCTGCGCTCGGACTCTCCGCCACTGTGCCCGGCGGCCGACAGTAGGACTTACTACTCCCTGGACAGCCACAGCACGCGGGCCAGCAGCAGACACAGCCGCGGGCCGCCCCCGCGGGCCAAGCAGGACTCGGCGCCACTCTAGGGCCCCGCCGCGCGCACCTCCGCCTCGCCCGCCCCACTGTCTTTAAGGAGACCAGAGACCGCCTACTGGAGAGAAAGGAGGAAAAATAAATAAAAATATTTTTATTTTCTATAAAAGGAAAAAAGTATAACAAAATGTTTTATTTTCATTTTAGCAAAAATTGTCTTATAATACTAGCTAACGGCAAAGACGTTTTTATAGGGAAACTATTTATATGTAACATCCTGATTTACAGCTTCGGAAAAAAAAAACAACAACAAAAAAAAAGAAAGATGGGCCAATTTTTTGACTCTTTAATAGAAACCTATTTTGTGGTGCCTTTTGCTGTACGCTCATCTGGGGCTCCGGGGGAGAGGTCTTGGTTGCGGGGTGCTGGGAGTGACAGCAGGGAAAGAAGAGGCTGCGGGGTTCTGGTGGGGGCGAGGGTGGGGGGCCGTGAGGGGTTGGCCCTGAGGAAGAACTGAGGATAGAAGTAGCTTTGCTCCCAGGCAAGAGCTGGAGTTCCCGACCCCTGGGAGGAGAGGGCCAGGACCCTAGGCTTGGAGCTGGAGCTGGGGTAACTTCCAGGGGGAGATAAAGACACAGCTACCGGAATGGGGAAGCCCTGGCTACTCACAGCTGTTAGAGGAGGAGGGCAGAGAAAGGTCTCCCCAAGAGCCTGGGCCCAAGGAGGTGGCAGCTCTGCCAGGGGCC
Organism: Macaca nemestrina; assembly: GCF_043159975.1. Classification (NCBI taxonomy): domain Eukaryota; kingdom Metazoa; phylum Chordata; class Mammalia; order Primates; family Cercopithecidae; genus Macaca; species Macaca nemestrina. The sequence goes on from NC_092130.1 coordinate 40,601,216, forward strand.
CAATGGTGGCGGCTCCTGTCCCCCACAGCCTCCAGGACGCCCCTCCGTCCTCTGCAGCACCTTTGTTTACAGTTCGTCTTTTCTATTTTACACCTGCATGTCCTTTGCATTTCAGATTCTTTAGATTGGATGCATGGTCACGCTGGGACCGAGAAGAGCCACTCGACAGTGTATTCCCCTTTTAGCAATAAAGTAACACCATTTCCTTCTCACAGGCTGCCTCCCAGCCCCCAACCCACCTGTGACTTCCACTCGTCTCCAGTCCTACCCTCCCACCCCCAAAAACTGGATCCACTGCTAATTTGTCAAAAAGGTAATTGTTAAAAAAAAAAAAAAATCCCAAACAGAAACAAATGGGAATCCTGTCCTGAAATGTCTGAACACCTGACTGTCGACACTTGAACATTTTTATATTATAAATAAAATCAGAAATAACTCCTGTTTGACTGTGTGTGCCTAGCCCCAGATGAGGAGGGAAGTCAGAGCACGAAGTCCCATGGTGGATGTGGATGATGCTGGCCTGGAGGTTGGAGGGGGCCAGGGCAGTCCCTGGAAGGAAGTGACCCTCTCTCCAGTCTCTCTGGCCCCAGCTCCCAGGACAGACTCCAACCCTCCTCCCACTCCCAAGAATATTTACATGGTGTCCCCCCGGCTGCTGGGGAACCTGGCCAAGGGACTGACACAAATTGCTCTGCTTCAAACTCAGCATTGGAACTCTGGCCCAGTTCCTGCCCCGGATCTATGGGCCGGACTGACACAACAGTTGCCGGCCTAGGTGGGTGAGGAGGGATGGGTTGTGGGGTTGGTACTAGCACAGCCGAGGCAGGGTGACCCCTGGACCCTGAGGCATGTCACAGGCAAAGTCCGGACATGCAAAGTGGCTTGACAGGTACCCTCAGCTGCCAGGAGGACCACAGCTGCTGCAGCTCATAAGCCCACAGGGTGTTGCTCTTTCCCCAACTTTATACCCCCTCGGAGCCAGGCCTGTCTAAACCCGCAGCCCTGAGGGAAAGTACATGATTTCAGTATGGAGAAGGCAGATGGAGGCCCAGGGTTCAAAAGCCTTTCCCCTCATCAACTGATTTAGTAAACCAGTGTCCGGCACCGGAAACTATTCGCTTCTAGTCAGACACATGGACGTCTTCCACCCAAACAGCCGAGGTGGTTGGCATGCACACTTGCCTACGCCTGTGTGTTTGTGTGGGTGTGGGTGGGTGTGAATCCCCCTAGGATGTGTGTAGTCAGAGACCTACAGGTGGGAGGGACAGAGAGGCTGCGGGTTGAGAGGGCTTCGGCATCAACAGGGCGTAAGTTCAAATTCCAGCTCTGCGCCTCCTAGCCGTGTGACGTCTCTAGGCCAGTTTCCTTGCTGGGAAATGGGTGATGCAAATACCTATTCCAAAAGGTTGCTGTGGAGATTATAAAGTACAGTGCTGATGCTGGCACGTGATAGATGTCTATTACATGGCTGATTTGATGGTGGTGATGACAATCTCCTGTGCCTTGCATCCTTGTATCACACAGCCAGAGTGACAGAAACTAGATGAGAGGGAGGCGATGGAGAAAAATAAAGAACGAACTGAAGTTATTGTATTCATTATGGGGACGCTGGGAAAAAGTACCTGCTACAAAAAAATTTAAAAAGGAAAATAATGAACTCAATCCTGCATAAACCTGCAACTCACTGGCCCTTCCCGGCCCCCTTCTGTTGATCTCATCCAGGCCCCGCTGCTGTCTCTGGGTTTGTGGTTGGCTTTAAAATTCTCTGAGAGCCAGTTATTCTTCTATGTGACCTGTGGTTTCTGTAGGATCCCAAATTAACTCCATATGAACTCTTGGGGAACCCACTGACCTTTGTCTGATCCAGCTTATTGTCCTCATGTGACCTTTCCGAGGGCTCTAGGTTGCTGTTGCCTTCTAAATTTTAGAGTCAGAAGCTACCCAATGAGAACACCAATCTCTATATGGCCCTCAGTTAATTCTGAATGACCTCTTGGTGAACTCACCAACCTTTGCATGAGCATCAGGTACCTTCATTATATGCTCTGAATCCTACAGTACCTGCCATACGTGCCGAGAGTCCAAGGCCAGAACCTAACAGAGTTCTTTCCTCACCTGTCATCCACCCATTCATTTCACAGGTATGATTAGGACCCAGGAACACATGTGGCCAGAGAGGCCCCTTCTCCACTCTGCCTCTCAAACCTCTGCCTTGGGGAGCCTTCCCAGTGGCCTTTCAGGACGAGTCGCAGTCCTGTCAAGCTACTTCCCCACCACCGCACCGTCACTGGAACATATAGGACGACATTCAGGCAGCTTCCCAAGTCAGAGGCTTCGTCCCCACTTTCCCAGTTCTTTCTTTCTCTTCCAGGTCATTTTTTGGCTTCTCTTTCCAGCCCCTCCCAGAGACCCAAGTGGTAATGGTAACTGCCTGTTCTCCCCACGAAACTGTGAGCCCCATGACGACCGGCAGTCAAACTTCCTCCCACCACCATATTCCCATCACCCTGCCCAGCGTGCAGCACGCAGTTGGCCCTCGTTGAATGAGAGGATGAAGGCGCAAGAGACACTGTCCTCAAGGGACAGCCCCCAGAAGTCCCTAAGCCCGAGGCCACTTCCCAGGACCACCAGGTGGCGCAAACCACTTATTGTATGTCACCAGTCCTGGATTTGGACAGTCCTAGAAAATGGGCATGTTGGAGACAGCAGTTGTGCGGGGTGAGGATCCATTCGAATGCAGGAAGAAATATTAGAACTTTGACTTAGATTTATTTTCATCTCATCTTTTTAAAATTTCTATTTTTGTGTATGTTTTATAATGTACATGATATTTTAGTACAGTAGTACATGTATATAATTTACAAATAAATAATTATACAATTAAGGAAGTGAACTAAACATTTTTTTACTGATGGGAGGCACAACCCGTGCTCAGGAAGCACATCTGTCCACAGCTGCCAGAGCTCCCGGCTCTGCTATCCACTCACCCACCCTCGGGAAGTGAAGGGTGGGACACTGACCCCGAAAATCACAGGACTTCTGAGGCAGCGTGGAGAAGGTACAGAGAGCTCTTTTGTAGTGCCACATTGCGTTTTCAATTTCATTTAAGTGAACATTTACTTCCTCTGAGCAAAACGAAGGGGCCAGATGGTTTGGTTCTAAAACACACTTCAGCTGATCCAACTTAAATAATCAGAATTTAAATCACTACATCTCTCCACATAATCAAAAGTCCCTTGCCTCAAATGTGAGTGGGCCTGTAAAGTTAGATACTTAGTTGCAAGCCTGGCTTATTTTATTAACTAAGTATGTTACCACTGACGCCAAATTGCTGGCCAAACTACAGTAATCTATTTAAATAATAGAGAGGATTCGCTCTTCATAGCCTCACTGAATGTGCCATCACCCCCACCCACTTGTCAGTTGGAAAAATGCAGGGCTTAAAGGTGCTAGCTAATCCGTGATCGTCAAGTGGCAAATTTCTCCACTCTTCCCAGATGCGGCCTTGGCTGAGCCTTTCTGATTCACTAGACAAATGAAAGAAATAGCGACAGAAAAACAATCAGTAACTTGTCATTCCACCTTTTCCCACGACCAAGAATTAATGGCTTCCATAACCGTCCTCCGACAAGCATCTTTGGGCTTGTTGACAAGTGGCCATTTGTGAGGCAGAGTGTCTTTTATTCCTATAGCAGTAGATCTGTCCAAGAGGCCACCTCTGGAGCTCAGAGACCTGGCAGCACCAACATAAAGACCCAAATATAAACAGGGCTGTGGTCCCATCCCACTCACACCCCAGGATATCCATGGGACAAATGGGGCGGTGCATACACGTTCTATTTTTTCCAAAAGTATCAACTGTAAGAGCAGTGTAAGTCACAGGTCAGCTGGAAGAGGGAAAAACAGGGCAAGGGAGACCAGCACTGCCTCCCCCTTCCCTCCTAGGGCGTCAGGAATGCCAGGGGGCCAGGTGCAGCCATCCTTCCTAACAGGGGAAGCTCCAAAATAGGCTTTTCCTTTATCTGATTTCATCCTCTAACTGATTTCAGTTCCAAAACCATCTTTCAGGGTTTCCTTATGTATACATTATTCTTATAGATGTATATTTGTGTCTGTATAAAAAGGAGACAGTGTGATCTCAATGGATGAAAAGAGGTGGACATACATGTGAGTGGAGTCAACTTGACACTGAAAGGGCACAAGCCTGGGTCCCAGATTATTGTGATGTGAGGCAGGAGACCTGGGCATGGTTCTGGAGGCTGCTGGGAGGAGGGAGGAGAGGATGGTGCTGGTGGTCTGCAGACCTGCTGCTGGTCAACTCAGAGGAAGGAAGAGGAGAAAGGGTGGGGTTCCAGCTGAGACCTGGAGTCAAGACCTGTCCTCACACACAAGAAGATGAGAGGAGCTTGATGAGAAGAGAAAGACCTGGGAAGACAACAGCCCTTCCAGCTTCTCCAGCGAGGTGGTGTCTAGAGCATGCACACAACTGGCCTACAAAATGAGGCTCCATGGTAGAGAGGAAAACAAAGGCCGGGGAGAGGGTCTGATGCCCAGAGATGCCCAAGGACGCAAGGAGATCAACGCCACAAACGGCATCTCCATCTCCTGGGCCCACAGGTTTTCTGCACCCCTCTGGCTGCCCATCAACTGACTGGAGCTTGGTCCGAGTGGCCCCTGGCTGGAATTGTGCTCACCGACCCCACTGGGGACATCTGCCCATCCTGGGGTCTGCACATCCATGTCAGCTAAGTATCAGGCCCAGTGGCATCCTTTGTGGTTTTGCTGCCAGTCACATGGCCCTGGCTGAGGGCAGGACTTGAGTGTGTCTTCCGGAGAGAAGGGTCATCCCCTTCCAGAGTGGCCAGCCGGGCCTCAATCCGCTCCAGATCATCTGAGCCCACTTTGATTTTCACAGCCAGGAGGTGGATATAGGTCTCATAACGGCTTTTCTGGGGAAAGGCCAAACACAAGGTCAAAAGACAACAAAAGAGGAGAAAAGTATGTGCACCTTGTATGACAAAAGACTGATTTCCTCAATATGCAGAGAGCTTTCACAAATCGTTAAAAAGAAGATGAACAGTCCAATTAAAAAATAAACACGGGACATGCACATAAACTTCATTCATAATTTGAAAAATCCAAATAATTGGCAATGATTTCTTGGATATGACACCAAAAACCCAATCAACAAAAGTAAAAATACACAAATGGGACTACACCAAAATTTAAAACTTCTGTACATGAGAGGATACAGTCAACAGAATGAAAAGGCAACCTACAGAATGGGAGAAAAATATTTGCAAGTCATATATCTGATAAGGGTTTTGTATCCAGAATATATAAAGAACTCTCAGAATGCAACAACAGAAGACAACCCAAATTTTTTAAATGGGTTTGAATCTACATTTCTCCAAAGAAAGCATACAAATGGCCAGCAAGCACACGAAAAGGTGCTCAACATCATTAGTCATTAGAGAAATGCAAGTCAAAACCACAGTGAGATATCAATTCACACTCTTACTACTATCAAAAGAGCAGAAAATACATGTTGGTGAGGTTATGGAGAAATAGACAGAACCCTTGTGCTCTGCTGGTGAGAATGTAAATGGAGCAGCTATTATGGAAAGCTGGTGGTTTATCAAAAAGTTAAAAATAAAATTGCCACATGATCCAGCAAGACCATTTCTAACTATAAACCCAAATGAGTTGAAAGCAGGGTCTTGAAGGGATATTTGTATACCCATTTTCATAGCAGCATTTTTCACAATAGCCAAAAGATGGAAGTAAGCCAAGTGTTCACTGATGGATAAACGGGTAAACAAAATATGGTGTATACATACAATGGAATATTATTCAGCCTCATCCCTTTTATGCCTAGTGTTCCATTATTGGAACGTTGGAGTTACTGGAAATAACTCATGGGAGTTATTTATATCATACTGCTCAAGGTCATCTCCAAAGTCTGATTTTTCATCAAAAAAAAAATTTGACCTCCAACATAAATAGGTTAAAAAGAAAGGAAATTCTGACAAACACTACAACATGGATGAACCTTACGGACCTTATGCTAAGTAAAATAATTCAATCACAAAAAGACAAATTGTGTATGATTCCACTTAGAGTAATCAAAATCATAGAGGCAGAGAGTAGAATGGTGATTGCCAGGGACTGAAGGGAGGGGAGAGTAGAAAGTTATTATTTAATGTGTACAGAGTTTCAGTTTGGGAAGAGGAAAAAATTCTGGAGACTGGTTATACAACAATGTGAATAGACTTAACACGGCTAGCTATACACATGAAGATGGTAAATTTTATATTACATGTCTTACTGCAATTAAAATATTTTTAAATCCAAATTAAAATAGTAATGAGGCTGGGTGTGGTGGCTCACACCTGTAATCCCAGCAGTTTGGGAGGCCAAGGCGGGTGGATCACCTGAAGTCAGGAGTTCGAGACCAGCCTGGCCAACATGGTGAAACCCCATATCTACTAAAAATACAAAAATTAGCCAGGCATGGTGGCACGTGCCTGTAATCCCAACTGTTCAGGAGGCTGAGGCAGGAGAACTGCTTGAACCTGGGAGGCAGAGTTTGTAGTGAGTCAAGATCATGCCACCGTACTCCAGCCTGGACAACAGAGTGAGATTCTATCTCAAAAAAAAAAAAAAGTAATGAGATACTAATTGTTAAACCTATCAGGTTAGTAAAGATTAAAACGTTTTGCAATGCCCAGTGCTGGTGAGAGCATGGAGAAATAAGTACATTCACAAATTATTAAAGGGGTTAGAAATCAGGGCAAACATTTAAGAGGAAGGTTTGGCAGCATCTGAGGGCCTTCGTCTGAGCTTCAGCCCCTCACCCCTGTCAGGGAAGGCTGGCACCCTGGAAGGACTGGGGACTAAGGGTCGGGGACCCTGTTCCCTGCCAGCTGCCACGTGAGCAAGCCCCTTTATCAGTAGGCTTCACCTCCCCAGTCTCACATCAGGCCAGACAGGAAGAAGAAAGAGCAGGGTGCTGGGCTTTGCAATCCAGCCCCTCAAGGCTCACCTCGAAGGTGAGATAGTGCTCCTTCAACCGGTACTCCTCGGCCTCCTTGGACTTGATGCCCCTCTCGACTGGGTGACACCTGTGTTCGGCCAGCTCCGCAGTCAGCTGTCTCAACTTATTCTCATGAGACCGCAGTTGCTCCTCCTGGGAAGGCAAATCGTGGACTGTGAGGCCTTACTCTCAGGATGTCACGGAGTGGCTCAAATCCTGTTCTACCAGGAGCTGCTCCACCAGAGGCAAATGAAGGCCTAGCCAGGGTCACCAAACTGTGGTGATAGAGCCAGGCTCTGGACCCGAGGGCATGCTCCTTCTCCCACCTCCCTTCCTCCTCTCGCTGCTCCCATCAGCATCAGCTTTCCTTGATGCCCCCTAGCTCAGGAGACAAGAGATGCTCACGCTTATATGTGGACATAGACAGTCCCTGACACAGACACACAATGACCCACACACACAACCCAGCTCACATGCACTCCCATGCGCACACACAAACACCCCGGCCCAAGGCCAGCCTGGCCCAGCTATCCCCTGCTCCTTATGATACACGCGTTCTCTTACATTCATGCCCAGACACACGCAATGGTCACAGACCCAGGATCACACCTGGTGGAGTGACAGGCGGAGACACTGTCACTGATGGGCAAGCGCACACACATCCCACCCACTACAGGACAGCCAGGCCCCCTGGTGCTGTGTGCTCATGCGCACATGTGTATGAGTCACCACCTGTGTGTTTATACACGTGAATGTGTGTGGTGTGTGCATGTACATGGTGTACATGCATTGCACAGGGGTTCTGGGCACAAGCAGGAGCCCAGGAGCTCAGTGGGGAGACCCAGGACAAGGCCTAGTGGGAAAGACCACTGGCAAAGAGGAAGTGTGGGGCTTCCGCTGCCCTCTACCTCTCAAGCTCTGGGCCACCATTTCTCCTGTCCTCTCCAAAGAAGCCCTGAGAGCCCGCAGCATGGGTGAGCTGGGTTTTCTAGGATTACAAATAAAACATTTAAGGATAGGTGAGGGCAGCAAAAGAGCACTGAATGAAGAGTCAGCCAGGTATCACCTGTGTGAGCTCCCTGTGACACAGTCTCTTGCATTTGTGCCCAGGTGCACACAAGACCACCAACTCTCAGTCACATCCACAGGGATGCACTAGCAGAGAGGCAGCTCCATGCCAACCGCCACAGCCACGGCCCCTGTATGACGTTCCTTGGTCTCCCCATCTGGACGTGGGGGTGGGGTGCATGGGATGGAGAGAAGAAGTGTCCTTCTCTGGTGTCCTTCAGCCCAGGATCACCCAGCCTAGAGACAGAGCTGGGGTGGGGCTGCTGGATGGGGGCCTGGGCTGAGGATGGCAGCCTAGGGAGGCAAAATCTTGACCCAGGAGCATGTACCTGGCAGAGGCGGGTGGTGCAGGAGGGCAGCAGGGGCCGACAGAACTTCTTCATGGAGCTGACAGCGGCTGGGAAGGCCGGGGCAGAGAAGATGGCTGCCACCAGGTTGATCCTGAGGATCCAGGACAGCATTTCTTCCTTGCTCCTGGGGACAGGACGGGGAGAGAGTACTGGCCTCTCACACAGGACTCCCTGTCCCCTACTCAGCATCACATACCCAGCACTGGGCCTGTCACTAAGAAGGCACCAGTACCTCTAGATGAGTGGGTAAAGGGGAGAGGGAGGACGCATAGATGGGCCTGGCCAGAGCTATGCAGGGAGCTCCCTTTCTATCCCAGCTCCCAGGCACACCGGGATTCTCATGTGAAAATCAAACTTCCCAGGTTCACAGCTAGTGGCCCTGGAGTGAATGGGTGGGAATGACCGTGGACTGGGGATCATCAGAGGCAATGGCAACTGGGCGACCCTCACAGTCCTCCTGCCCTCCCCTGCTGCCTGCCCAGCACTGGCACTGTGATCCTGAGGCCTCATCCACCAGCCTGCCTCCTTGCAAGCTCATGTGCACTCCAGTCTCAAGTCATAGGAAGGCGAGAGGTGGTAGAAGGACAGCCTTACAGGTTACCTGGAGGGTGCATCTTTCCCACATTTAAAGCGAAGGATGATTCATAAAGATGCCACCTGCCCCATATTTCAGACTCCAGAGCACTCAGCAGCCCCTGCAGGGCTGTTAAACACAGTTGCTGGAGCCATCCCAGAGTTTCGGGTTCAGTGGGTCTAAGGCAGGGCCAGAGAGACTGCAAGTGATGCTGAGGGGAACCACACATTGAGAACCGCTGCTTTGGGAGGACCCAGCTGTCGGTCTGGGTCATGTGGATACACATGCTCTGTTGCTGACTCATGGGAAGAAGAGGGGTTGTGTGCTGCGTCACTGCGGCCCTAGGCCGCAGGTGGGAGTGAGGGGCTCCAGCTCCTACTCACGGTGCCTGGAAAAGGAATACCCTCCAGTCGGCAGTCTTAAGCTTGAGCACGTTGGACTTCTTGCTGTAGTCAGAGGCCCTGGTGGCCAGAGCGTGATGCACGCGAATGGCGTTCTTCAGGTCACCCTCCGATAGAGCTTTGTCAGGCCTGTACTCATCCTAGGTGGGGTGGGATGGGTGAGCTAGGGTCACTGACCCACACCTTCCACTCTCCCCTCCCCTCACTCCTCTCTGTCTAACCCTATAGCTCCCTTAATTTTCTGTTCCTGCTGCCTCACCCACCCCAACAAGAATCCAGGCATCCCTCCCCTTACCCCAGTTTGTCCCAGAGGTCTGAACAGGCCTCACACTGAGTGTCCACTGAGCCACTGGGCACCAAGTTCTCCCAAAAACCTCCAAAGCCCTGAGTGGGCCCAAGTCTGGGGAAGAACCCAGCATGTGCCTGAGTCCCAGGTCCTGCCTGGGGCCCTTGGGGTGCCACAAGGCTGGGGTGGGATGGGACTGAGCTGGCCCTTTCTGAGTAAGGTCTCTGGGGCAGTCTCTCACCTTCTGCAGGTACAGGATGGTCCCTTTGAGCACCGCATAGAATTTCTTCCAGCCACGCCTCCCACGGGGCGCTGGAGAGGAGGGCACTAGTAGTGTGGCTGCAGCCACTCTCTGCAATCTCTCCAACCCCACCTCCCACTACATGTCCACCTGTATGTTCATCCCCAAGGAGTGGTCTGGGGCACCCCCCTCTGTGCCAGCCTCCCTCCCATGCCCCTCTCCCAGCCTGACACCCACTCCTCTTGCCATCCATGTCAGCATGAGTCTTCCGGGTCAGGACACCGTGCTTGTAGGTGGTGGCACTGAGCGCCTGTGGGACATCCAGGAAGGGGTTGCCACCATCCAGGATTCGCGTCACCTTCTTCGTTCCTGTCCCGAACTTGTCATCCACCAGCTCAGACAGGGATTTCCTCAGCTCGTCCTCATCACTAGGGAAGTACTAGGCCTGAGTACCACCTCCAAGGAGGCCTCAGCCCCGAATCGTCATGGCCTTCCCCACCAGCCTCCCATCCAGGATCCAGGGTCAGGGAGGAAGAGCAGCCCCAGGAGGCAGAGATGAAGAGATTCCAATTCCAGACCACAGATCCAGATCTCTGACCCCTCCTCTCATCTCCACTTCCGACCTCTGACCTCTGATCTTTGATTTTTGTCCTCTAAGCCCCAAATGTCACCCTTGATCACAAATGTGGAGACTTTACTGTCTCCAGGTCTCCCTCCCAGTCTTCCTTTTCCTCTCTCCATCCCAGGGAGCACTAACCGTGGCCAGACTGAAGCTGCTGCACAAACCGCACCAACATGCTGGAAGAGGGAGGCCAGCAGGTAAGACCCTGAAGTCTGGGCCCCCACGAGAGCCCTGGCAGAAGAGTGCCAGCTCTTACCCTGTGGGGTTGGAGTTCCTGCCAATCCCTGCCTGAGGCCTCTACATGGACCTGGCTGCCCTGGGGAGCACAGCAGAGCCTTTCACGGTCTCCCCAAACAGCAAGGTCAACATCCCTCTTTCCTGATGAGACCTACAGGTCTCACTGCCTTTGCAGGGGAAGAAGTTAGAGGGCACTCTCCCCTTCCCACTGTCAGTAACAGTCACGACTTAAACGTGGACATATTCTACAGGTTATAGGGGCCTCATGCCTCCTGTCTGCCTACTTCCCAAAGGGAAAGGAGCGGTCATCAATGGGAATTGGAACACTATCCCCATATAGAAAACCAGCTGTGGACATCATAGAACTAAAGTCACAGTTCAACCTATTCCATAACAATGCAAACATTGCACTCTTTTGCTCAATACAGAAGATGAATCCAAAGAGGAATTCAACACCAGGTGTGAGCCAGCTAGACACAGGTGTTGGGCCCTGGATTGGGAGGGATCAGCACCATGGAGAGTGGTCAGAATGATGGACCTGCACCCCCACACTCCCCCTCCCAGGGATGCAAGCTCCCCATACCTGTGCCCGTAGGCACTACTCACATGGCCCATTCCAGCTTTTCATTCTTGATGGAGTTGTAAAGGGTCTGGGAGAGGGAAAAGAGAGAGGGGGGAATTCAGGTGAAGAGTCAAAGAAACCCCCATCTACCACCAATAACGTGGGTACGGTGAGAGATCACCTTTTCAGCCAATAGGGCAAAGTGGGTGTTTGATTCATACTTATTTGTTAGATGGGTAAGTGAGTGGGTGGGTGGATGTATGGATGGGTGGTATTTAATTATGTGATCACTTAATGTGAATCTCCCGTAGGAGACTGTAAGCTTCACAAGGTCAGAGGCTGTCCATTTGTTCACTACTGAATCTTCAGTGCATAATCCAGAACTTGACATACAGCAAGTGCTCAACAGGGTAGATGAATGGATGGGAGGATGAATGGGAGGATGGGTGAGGGAATGGATGGATGGGGAAGTGGACAGGTGGAAGATGGAAGGATGGGTGGGGAAACAGGCAGGTGGATGGGTGAATGAATAGAAGATGGGTGGGTGGATAGAGGGTACATGAGGAAGATTTAGGGGTGTATGCATGAGGATGTGGGTGGGCAAATGAATGTCAGGATGTTGGGTGGATGATTGAGTAAATGATTGGGTGGATAGATTTGAGGATGAATGGGTGGGTGGGTTGGTGAGTAAGTGAATGGGTGGGGAATAGGAGGTAGGGGGATGGGTGAGTAGATGCGGAGATGTTTGTCGAGGTGAGTAGACGAGGGAGTGTTTGAAGAGTACAGGGTGTCTGTGTGGGTGAAAGGTGAATGGGTGAGTGGCTGCTATGTGGGGAGTGGGAAGGGGAGGTTTGGGGATATATATATAGGTGATGGGTGAATGGGTGGGTATATGGGTAGGTGAATGATTGAGTGGCTGGGTGGGTGCATGGGAGGATGAGTGGATGGGTGCAGAAGTGGGTAGATAGGTGAATGAGTAGATGGGGAGAAATGGATAGGTGGATAGTGGGACTGGGATTGTTTGATTCACAAATATGTTCTTAACAAATGCTTCTCAATGGTGAAGAATATAATATAGTAAGAAGAGTGATGGAGACAGTGTTCTATGGAACATTGGGGTTTGGATAGAGACTTCCGAACTCATTATTCAACTACCCCTGTAGTATTATAAGATTCTTCAAACCCACTATTTAAAAATGAAGCTGGCTGAGTGCGGTGGCTTATGCCTATAATTTCAGCACTTTGCAAGGCTGAGGTGCGAGGATTGCTTGAGTCCAGGAGTTTGAGATCAGCCTGGGCAACATAGTGAGATCCCCAGGCTCTACAAAAATAAAATAAAATAAAATAAAAATAAAAATCGCCAGGCACAGTGGCATGCACCTATAGTCCCAGCTACTTGGGAGGCTGAGGCAGGAGAATCCTTCAAGGCCAAAAGTTCGAGGCTTCAGTGAGCCTTGATTGCATCACTGCACTCCAGTGTGGGTAACACAATGAGATCTTGTCTCAAAAATACATAAATAATAAAAATGAGCCCATCACCAACCCACCAAAAACCTGCTCCTTTTCCTCAGTTCAGAAACAACCAGACTAGAAAGGCTAGAGTTCCACCCTTCACTTCAGGTTCAAAAGAAAACTGGATTCTCTTAATTCCTGGTGATGTTGAAGGAAAGAGGGGGCTTTTCCTTGTGGTGACAATAATGATGTTTGTGGTGAAGGTGGTGGTGGCGGTTGTGGTGGGTGGCAGCTATGACAGTTGGTAGCAGTGTTGATTATTACTGTGACAGTAATGGTGATAATGGAGTACTAAAAACAAATCTCACAAAGCCTTCCCCTCTGCCTAACTCAGGGAACACAGAACAGCCAAATGTTGAGCTCGGTGGTTTCTAACTTTGTCATCATGGCCCTGCACCCTGTGTTAAGGGCCTGGAATGCCAGGATTTCATGGGGCAGAGACCTCTCTCCTCTCTATCCACACAGGGTGCAGCTAGTGGGATGGGGACTCTCAGCAGATAATACCTTCAGCAGGTCTTTGGCAAAGTCTTGGCCATCATTCAGCTGGTCCAAGTTGGCAATGAATTGCTGACAGGACATCTTCTTGCCAATGTTCTGTAATGGAGAAATGGTTCTGCCTAAGAGTAGGGAAGGAGGCTGGTGTGTTCCCCACACACCCTGCCCTGCCCAGCCAGAGGGATGAGGCAGTGTTAAGGGCAATAATGAAAATTAAATTGCATGAATTTTCTATTGTCTCCAAGAGTTTACAAAACTCTTTCTCACAGTCAGAACTGTGCTTGATTGTCAAGCATCTTGAGAGGTTGGGCTTCTTCTGCAGCCCAGGTGAAGGAGTCGGGCTGGATGAAGAGTTGTAAGAGCTGACATTTGCCAGGTGCCTACTGTGTTCCAGGTCTTGTGCTTGACATGCATTATCTTATTTCTTTCTCACCCCAAGGAGAAGGTGAGGTGCCTGTTTTTATTGTCCCCATTTGACAGGTAAGGAAACTGAAGTACAGGAAAGTGAAGTGACATGCCCATGATCACACGGCAAGGAAGTGAAAGGGCCAAGTGTGTCTGAAACCAAAGCCCGTGCTCTCAACGCTACTCCACGGTTAACTCTCCCAAGGTCACTCAGCACCAGGGCTTGAACCCCGGCCTCTTGGCTTCTGAAGAGAAGCTCTGCATATTCTGCCACAACTGTCTCACCCTCTCACCTGCACAGAGGGGCAGCAAGGCTTCCAAGACATAAGTGAAGTGAGGGAAAGTTTATGGGAGTCAAAAATCAATTGCCACGGACACACATGAGTGCCCCATGCTGAGCTGAGCTGAGCTGGAACAAAGAGAACCCAAGCAGATTGTTTCACACTCGGAGGTAGAAACAGGCAAAGAGCTGGAAATGACTAAATCCCCAAGTTCTGCCTTCCTGTTTTAACCAATGAGTAGCAGAGGGGCTCAAACCCTGCAAACCCAACACCTAATATTCATACTTCCAGACTCTCCTTGGAGTCCCCACATCTGAGAAAACACTGAACAGGACTTCATCTTTGTGAGGATGAAGACTCTTGAATAGCAGATACTTACCACTGTAGGATTTTGTGGATTGGGGTTTGCTCTAAAGCAGTGTTTTCCAAGGTTTACCTACAGAACTCTGGTATCCCAGGAAATGGAGATAGGTATTCTCTCAAAAAAAGATTTCATAATAGAACAAGTTTATGTACATGTTTCAGAGTCTTTACCACGCTCATATGTGCTGGTGTCTCCAAGGAGAGGATCCCATGTCATTTCCCAAGTTTACTGACCTTGGTACTATTTTAGCAAAGACACTCTATTAGCATCATATGGGGGACATTCACACACCATAGAAATCATTCAGAAAACAATGATGTAAGGCTTTATAAGTAGCTGACAAACAAGAACTTTCTATGCTTTTCCAAATCGTTCAGGAGAAAAGGTCCTATGTATGCCTTGATACAAGTGTGTTTTGTATGTTTCTGTGTATAGTTTTACATATATACGTGTGTGTGTACATAGATAAATATATAGCCATGTGTGTACATTTGTGATAGATTATGAGGGCAATGTTGATAAGACTGTCGTTGAGTTCCACACAAACTGAACATTCCCCAGCCATTGGTCAGGAGCGCAAAATCAAAAAATAACAAGGCAAGATTTCTAATCTGAGCAATATCAGACTATCTTCTTGTGGCTGAAACTTCCCAGCAGCATTGGAGGCTTTACAAAAGCAGTGAAGGCTTCAAGGGTGAGGATCCTGCAGGGGAGTGTGGAGAGGTGACCCCAGAAAGAGCAGCGTTCCTCCCTGAAGCAGCTGCTGCTTCCCAGCAGTGGCCAGGGGCTGAGCGGCTAAGTGGCCTCTTAGGATTGGAGAAATGAGATTGGAGTTCAGGGTCCACCAAGGACAAGGGTCTTGGGAAGCACCCAGTCACACTTCAATAAAAAAGTTGAAATTAAGAAAGAAAATACTAAAAGAAGAAAAATTATTCCAGATGGAAATGTGGAGAAGCAGAAATGAATGAAATAACAAAAAGAATTGGTAACTCTAAATGAAAATTGACTATGTAGAGCAACAATAAAGTTTTCCAGGGAATAAAATATAGAGAGATATAATAGTTAAAAGCATGACAACAGGAGTATATAAGTTAAGAGAGCAGTAAATGGAACTAAAGTGTTTCAAGGTATTTCATTGCCCAGGAAGTGGTACAAGTACTTTATAAGTCGAAAATGCAAATTGCCAACCATAAAAGGAATTCCGAAAGAATGCACAACTAACAAGCTAACAGAGCAGGGAAATGGAATTCTAAAAAATACTTAATCCAAAAGTAGGCAAAAGAAGAAAATAAAAGAAACAGAACAGAAGAGTCAAAGAGAAAACAAATAGTCACTTGATATACTTAAACTCAAATATATCATAATTCATTAAATGTTCAAATTAACATTATTACCGGATTTTATTTTTAAGTATATGATACATGAGACATGCTTTAAATATAAAAGAACAGAAATCTTTGAAAGAAAAAGTCAGAAAAGGATGTACCACATAAACACTAACAAAAGAACTCCAGTATAGCTACACTAACATCTGACAAAATAGATTTGAAGGCAAGAAGCATTACTAGACATAAAGAAGGACATGTTCATAGTGATAAAAAGGTCAATCTGCCAGAAGATATGATCATCCTAAATGTGTATACATCTAGTAGCATAGCTTCAAAATATACAAGACAAAAATTGACAGAACCAAAAGAAGACATATTCACAATCTTGGCTGGAGATTTTAACACTGCTCTCTTAGTAACAGGAAGAACAAGCCGACAAAAAATTGGCAAGAATTCTATGCCAAAAAAATTAGATAATCTAGATGAAATGGACAAATTCTTAGAAATACACAAGCTACTAAAACTGGCTCAAGAAGAAATAGAAAATCTGAATAGACCTATAACAAGTAAAGAAATTGAATCAATAACTTAAAAAAAAAAAAGCTAGGCCAGCTGTGGTGGCTCACACCTGTAATCCCAGCACTTTGGGAAGCCAAGGTGGGAGGATCACTTGAACCCAGGAGTTGGAGACCAACCTGGGCAACATAGGGAGACCTTGTCTCTAAAAAAACAATAAAAGAAAGAGAGAGAGAGGAAGGAAGGAAGGAAGGAAGGAAGGAAGGAAGGAAGGAAGGAAGGAAGGAAGGAAGGAAGGAAGGAAGGAAGGGAGAAAGAGAAAGAAAGGAAGAAAGGAAGAAAGAAAGAAGGAAGGAAGGAGGGAGGGAGGGAGGGAGGGAAGGAAGGAAGGAAGGAAGGAAGGAAGGAAGGAAGGAAGGAAGGAAGGAAGGAAGGAAGGAAGGAAGGGAGAAAGAGAAAGAAAGGAAGAAAGGAAGAAAGAAAGAAGGAAGGAAGGAGGGAGGGAGGGAGGGAGGGAGGGAGGGAAGGAAGGAAGGAAGGAAGGAAGGAAGGAAGGAAGGAAGGAAGGAAGGAAGGAAGGAAATAAATTAGCTGGGCATGGTGGCACATGCTTGTGGTCCCAGCTACTCAGGAAGCTGAGGTGCTTGAGCCCAGGAGGTTGAGGCTGCAGTGAGCCAGGATCACACCACTACACTTCAGCCTGGGTGACAGAGAGACCCTGTCTCAAAAGGAAAACAAAACAAAACAAAAACAAAAACAAAACAACAACAAAAAAAAAACAAACACTATCAAGAGATGAAAAACAACCCATGGAGTGAGAAAAAATATTTATAAATCAAGTATCTACCAAAGGTTTAATGTCTAGGACATATAAAGAACTCTAAGAATACAACAACAACAGACAAATAACCTAATTTTAAAATGAATGAAGGACGTGAATAGACATTTCTCCAAAGAAAATATACAAATGGCCAAAAAGTACATGAAAAAAATGCTCAACATAACTAATCATTAGGGAAACACAAATCCAAACCACAATGAGATACCACTTCACATCCACTAGGATGGCTATCCTAAGAAAGAAAAGGGTTGGTGAGGATGTAAAGAAATTAGAGGCCGGGCGCGGTGGCTCAAGCCTGTAATCCCAGCACTTTGGGAGGCCGAGACGGGCGGATCACGAGGTCAGGAGATCGAGACCATCCTGGCGAACACGGTGAAACCCCGTCTCTACTAAAAAAATACAAAAAACTAGCCGGGCGAGGTGGCGGGCACCTGTAGTCCCAGCTACACAGGAGGCTGAGGCAGGAGAATGGCGTAAACCCGGGAGGCGGAGCTTGCAGTGAGCTGAGATCCGGCCACTGCGCTCCAGCCCCGGCGACAGAGCGAGACTCCGTCTCAAAAAAAAAAAAAAAAAAAGAAATTAGAATACCCCTGCACATTGGTGGTAGAAATGTAAAATGGTTCAGCTACTATGGAAAACAGTTGGGCACTTCCTCAAAAACTTAAATGTAGAATTATCCTATGACCCAGCAAGTCTATCCTAGGTATATACCCCTAAAATATGAAAACAGATATTCAGACAAAAACTTGTACACGAATGTTCACAGCAGTACTATTCACAATCACCGAAAGATGGAAGCGACCCAAATATCCATCAAGAGATGAACAGATAAACAAAATGTGACATATCCATACAATGGAATATTATTAAGCCATGAAAAATGAACTACCAATACATGCTACGACATGAATGAACCTTGAAAACATGCTAAATGAAAGACGCCAGTCACAACAGGCCACATATTGTGTGATCCTACTCATATGAAATATCTACAATAGACAAATTCACAGAGACAGAAAGCAAATTAGCATTAGCCAGGGGCCAGGTGGAGGAGGAAATGGGGTATGACTGCTGATGGGTGTGGGGTTTCCTTCTGGTGTGATGTAGATGTTCAGAAACTAGACAGTAGTGACGATTGCACGCCATTATGAATGTACTTAGTGCCACTAAATTGTAAGCTTTAAAATAGTTAAAATGGTAAGTTTCATAACAAGAAAATAAATCAGTAAGAATATACATGATTTTTACAACACATATAGGCACCTTATTGGCACATATAGAACATTATAACCGACAACCACAGAATACATTCTTTTCAAGTCCACATGAAACATTCACTAGAATTGATCTTTCTCAGGACCAAAAAGCAAGACTCATGCAAAGAAGTGAAATTATACTGGGTAAGTTATCTGCTTTAAAATATAATACTTATAATGACAGCCAGGCAAAAAGACATGCACCCAGATCATCTGAAAGCCCAAGGGAGGTCCATGATTTGGAGCCTCTGAATTCTCAGTTCCTCCCCTCCCTCCCACCCCATTTGGATCTACAGGGCTTCCCAGTCTTTCCTGAGCCCTTGGACTTCTTCCCACAGCCTCTGTCTCCGAGCAGAGGAAAGTCACAGCGGGTACAACCACCGCCCCATCCCAAGGCCTGGACCCTGGCACTCTAGGGCCAGGGCGACTATCTCCTCAAACTCATCTCCTTGCCCAGAGTAGAGGCTGGATGGGTACAGGGTGATGCCCAGGCCATCGTCCAGGTAGTAAAACTGTGTCACTGCCTTTGCCCCACAGGAGCCAGGCCTTTTCCCACAAGTCTGACTTTCATGCACAGCCCTGAGGTCAGAACAATGCTAGCCTGTCTTTAAGGCTCATTCCAGAAGCAGGATGAAGTGGGCCAAGCAGACGTCATCCTTCAGGAGGAGGGGAGGGGCTGACCAAAGGTCCTATGGGCAGAAAAACCCTTGCCACTATTTGCAAATCTAGGCTAAACCTTAATTATACTTGGTATTCCCTTAAGGTTATTGTGTGAGGCTCTGTCACCATCTGAGAATGGGCAGACCCCTGCAGACCTCAGGATAGCATCCAAACCCTGGCCTGTCCCTCCAGCCCTCCACTATCCAGCCCCAGCGCACCTTGCCAGAAACTCCTACTGTTGCCACTCTTCAAGCAACACAAGGTTGGAGAGAAATTAAGCCATTCCTGAAAAACAACTAAACTTTGTTTCAGCTTGAGTTCTCCTAGAATGACTTCTCCCACCTACCCCTCCCTCTCTGTTTGCCTCAACCCTGGTGGTTCTCCCTCCCTTACCCCAGCCTTCAGTCCACTCACCAGTGCCATAGGCTGTGCAACAAAAATGCCTCTGGAATTTCTCTCCTGGTCTCCATCTCTGATTCTAACCCACACTGCCATCTTCTCATGGCTGGAGCTTGCAAATCACCATTCCCTGACATCCCCCACTCAGTGCATCCCAGACTCATTTGCTGATCCGTCATCACCCATCATCACCAGCATTGGCATCATCTCCAAAACCCCCATTTCAAATACAACTCCTGACCCCCATCTCCTGCTCTTCCACTTCCCCCATTCTTTAAAATCCTCACTCCAACAACCCTTTGATCCTCTGTTGAGATCTGATACAGTTTGGCCCTGTGTCCCCACCCAAATCTCATCTCGAATTGTAATCCCCATATGTCAAGGGAGGAAGGTGATTGGATCATGGGGGTGGTTTCCCCCATGCTGTTCTCGTGATAGTGAGTGAGTTCTCAGGAGATCTGATGGTTTTATAAGTGTTTGGAAGTTCCTCCTACATTCTTCTCTCTCCTGCCACCTCATGAAGAAGATGTCTGCTTCCCCTTCCGCCATGATTGTAAGTTTCCTGAGGCCTCCCCAGCCATGTGGAACTGTGAGTCAATGAAACCTCTTTCCTTTACAAGTTACCCAGTCTCAGGGATGTTCTTTATAGCAGTGTGAAAATGGACTAATACAAGATCCAAAGGTCCTCACTTTCTCTTTCATCCAGTTTAGATTCCAGACCCCATCGGTAACCACTTCCCTGCAAACATCTCTCTTGCCCCTTTCTGCTTCTGTCATATTTGCCTAGAAAAAGCCCAGCACTGACTAAACCCGACTGATTTCCTATACTGTACCTGTATCCAAGTCCAACCAAATACACTTGCAGGACACACAGCTATGCTGGTCCCATTTTACATCTATGACCACAGCCACATGGGCATGGAGACTCCTGACACTGCCATAGTTCCTGTGTTTGCTCTCCATCCTCCATGAACATGGCACGCTTTTCCTTTCCATTAAAAGCCTCAAAGTCCCTGTAGTAGACACTGTGGCTCTCTCTCTCCAAAACCCCTTTCCCATTATGTATCAGCAATGAGGTGTGGGTGGGGAAGAATGACCCCACCTCCTAGCCCAGGGCTAGGCCCTGGATCACTTCATTCCTCTTGCCACAGAGATTGATTCGGGTAACCTAGGCTGTTTCCAGTTGTCCCATGGTATTCCCTGGGCCAAAGAGACCATTTCAGAAAATGGCATATGCCCCATCTGGGGCCAATGGTATTTTACAGCTACTTTCTGGGAGCTTCTGTGGTAGAAGCCCTCCTGACTCCAGCTCCTAAGAAGACACTTCAGATACCAACTCTCTCCAGCAAGCAGAGAAGTGCGGCTGTGAGATCTGGAATTGCTGCATCTATCGGGCCTGCATAGGGGAAGCCAGGCTTGGGATGAGGCTGACATCACTGTCAGAAGAAAATGACAAGAAATTAGATCACCTCTTAACTGGAGGCAAGGCTGAATCTAATCCACCCTGGACCCTGCCTGACTCTACACTTTTCAAACAGTAAGTAGCTGCCATTTTTAAGGCTAGTGGGTGTTACATTTCTGTGACCTTAACTAAACCCATTCTGACTGGTCAGCCCCCGTCCCATCTTCACTCTCAGCTCAGGACCTCATCTGATGCTTCGTGGTAGAAGTAGAAGCTGTCAGAAGCCCCTCATCTTCTCATCGCCAGAGCTACCAAGCCCACTGCAGCACCTCCACTTTCTGCCTCGCTTTCTTACGAACATGGGAGATCGGTCAACATCCCCCACTCCCATTTAAGGCCACTCCCCACCTGTGCTCTGCTTCTCATCTCGAGGGAAGCTTCCACTGTCCCTTCTCTCTCCTGCAGTGGCAGCGTCTTGTCTGCTGAGTTGATCCTGGCGGCACACGCACAAGGTTGGGCCGCTTTAACATCAGACTTGACTGCTGACTCCTATCAGTCCCCCACGCAAGGCCAAACATCTTAAGAGCTGTCTATGGCCACCACACCCTCACCTCCTGAGCTCATCTCGCCCACTTCAACCTGGCATCTGTCCTCTCCACTCCACCTAAGGTGCTCTTATAAAGGCCTCTAATGACCTTGACCATCCCATCCATGACCACTCCAATCCCAATGGTCACTCTCGTGCCATCACCTTACTTGACCTCATGGCAGCCTTTTATATAGTTGGCCACTCACTCCCTTCTCCTCGAAATGCTGTCTTGTCTGGGCTTTAGAAATGCCACACACTCATGGATTTCCTCCGACCTCCCTGGATGCGTTGCAGTCTCTCCCACTCCTCTGCCTTGCCTCTACATAACGCTGAGCTCCAGGACTTGGCCATCAGTGTGTTCTCTCTGCAGGGACATGGCAATCAGCCAGTCCCATAGCTTTGAATTCTACCCCACCCCCATCTCTGTCTTCAGCCCACGTGTCTGCACCGGGCCCAGACTCATCCATGTCACCGCCTCCTTGGTCTCCCCTCACTGATGTCCAGAGGCATCTCAAACACAGTTCAAAAGCGGGACTCAAGTCCACCTCTCCCACTCACCACCACCCCCACACAGAAGTTTCTTCCCATCTCAGGAAATGGCACCCCCAGCTAGCCAGATGCCAAAGCCACCCTTGCTTCTCTCTTTCACTGACCAACCCCATCAGCAAGTCCTGTGAGACTCAGTCCTGAAAGGTCTCCCTTGTCAGTCCCTTCTACCCATGCTACCATCATCTCCCATCTGGACATAAACAAACACCTCTAAGGAAACAGTTCTGCAGCTCCTCAAAAAATTAAACACAGAACAACCAGATATATGAACCAGCAAGTCCACTCCGAGGTAGAAACCCCAAAGAACTGAAAACAGGTGTTCAAATGAAAGTTTGTGCACGAATGTTCACAGCAGCGCTATTCCCAACAGCCACAAGACGAAAACCAGCCCTGCTGGCCCCATTGCCTGAAATGCACAGTCCCAGATCTTTCCATAGCCAGCTTCCACTGATCCAGGTCTCTGCCCAAACCTTGCAGGCTTTCCCTAACCCCCAGTCCGGACCCCATCATGCCTTCCTGTGTATGCCCTTCACAGAGCCAGCACAACTTGTAATCGCTTGTTCACTTCTGTGTTGTCCACCTTCTGTAACAGGTGGGGCTCCCTTTCCCGTCTTGTTCATGGAATACAGAAGGTGCTCAGAAGACAGGGTTGTTGTTGAGCCTCCAACCTCAAGGGTCCCAGCGCCCCTCCTACACAAAGCCTCCCCAGTTCCTCGACCAGACTGCACCCATCTCAGGGGCATGCCTATAGCCCGATACCCCTTTACTGCCTCCCGCTCTGACCAGAACTTCTTCTGCGGGCACTAGCAGGGCCCCTGTTCCCGAGATCCCCGCAACCCACCAGGCCTCAGTCCCTGCTTGATGAGTAACAGGGGGAGGGGAGGAGGCAAGGGGAAAAGTGCAAAGCGTCAGGTGCCCTGAAGAGCTCCCAGTAACTGCAACCTCCAGGCCTTGCGCACAAGCTTTACTTCATATTCTTTACACATTGGCACGTTATCATGGGGAAACTGATGTGCAGTGAAGTAAATAACTTGCCTCAGACCACACAGCCTTCGTGTGGAGCAACAGAGAACACAGCCTCGGAGCCCACGCTCCTAATCTCTGAGCAGGACCACGCAAAGAGACGTCTCTACTAAAAACACAAAAACTTAACCAGGCGTGGTGGCAGGTGCCTGTAGTCCCAGCTACTCAGGAGGCTGAGGCAGGAGAATGTCATGAACCCGGGAGGCGGAGCTTGCAATGAGCTGAGATCGCGCCACCGCACTCCAGCCTGGGTGACAGAGCGAGACTCCGTCTCCAAAAAAAAAAAAGAGAGAGAAGAAAGCCTCAGTGTCCATCTGCCGCAAACATGAACAGTCTTCCCAGTCCACTTCTAATCTATGAAGTCCTGATATTTCTCCTCAGCTGTGGCATCGATGTGGGACCACGCCAGCTAAGGCCCACCAAGCTCCAGGGTGCTCTTGGCCCAGGGTTCACTACACAGTGGCTGCCACCCTCCTTAGCAGCTCTTAGCCATAGGGAGGGGCAACCAGGGCTTGGCCTAGCAGAGACAGCCCTGAGATTGACCACAGGCCCAGCCAGGGGTGGGGACAGGGAGTGAGGGGCCTGTTGAGTGCTCCTTTTAAAGCAGGCTAGCAACACCTGCTCTCTGTCAATAAACAAAGGGCACAGTCTGGGGGAACAGCAGCAGGCTCATGGGCTTTGGCGCTCAGTGACATTCATGTGGAATGCGTCTTCTCTCTTGTTCCACACTCAGGTTGCAGGCCCAGGTGGACTTGGCCAAAGCTGTCACATATTTGCTCTTCCTGACACAGGCACCGAGGTTCTAGCCCT
Source organism: Macaca nemestrina (assembly GCF_043159975.1). Taxonomy (NCBI): domain Eukaryota; kingdom Metazoa; phylum Chordata; class Mammalia; order Primates; family Cercopithecidae; genus Macaca; species Macaca nemestrina. The sequence continues at coordinate 40,625,023 of NC_092130.1, forward strand.
CCCAGGCCAGATGCCCCAGTGCACCCATGAGCCCAGGCTGCCAGCAGACTGGGCCTTCACAATCTCGCCCTCCAGGGGCCTGCAGGCTGGGTCTTCCAGCTTGCCCTTGGTTCAGTTTTCACAGTAATGAGGAATACTATTGTTCTTTTTATGTAACAAAATTCTACATAATAAAATCCCTACTAGGCGCCAGACCCTGCCCCTTGGTGCCATGTATATTACATCTCTCAGTCCTGCCCATGACACTGCAGGGAGATCATTATTCCCACCTCCTGGATGTGAAACCTGAGGCTCAGAGAGGGCCAGTGCTTGCCCAGGGTCACACAGCTACCACGTGGAGGCAAGAGTGGGATCTGAAGTTGGGTCTATCCCAGCTCTTTCTTTCACCCCCAAATCCCCTAGATTTCCTGGTTAACTCACTGACCTGTTGTCCCCATGAGTCACTGAGACATTCCCTACCCAGCAGGGGACTCTGACAACCCTGGGTGAAAAATGATGGGGCAGTGATTGGGTGGAGCCAGATGGTGATGGAGAACACAGAAGGGTGACATGGTGATGGGGGCCTGAGCACACAGGGCATGCACACCACTAGCTACACTTACCACCTGCGAGGGCAAGAGAGCCCAGAGAGGGGTTCCGGAGCAGACAGAGGAAAGAAGAAGGAGTTATTGAGTCATGAGAAGCGCTGAGACAGCCTGGGACCTGGACCAGACACAGTCTCACAGCCTGGGCGTTCATTGCTTGGCCTGGTCAGGGCTGGGGGGTTGGGAGGGGCTGCCCTGGGCATGGTATTTCAATGCAGCTGCATTCAGACTTGCGGGACAGGGGCAGAAAGGGCACATGATCTCTTAGCATGGACAAGGGGCACATATTTGTGGCTCATGTTAAACTCCCATGACCCAGCTGCTCTCACTGGCATACTTGGGGGTGGGGACTCAGGCAGATCGCAGGTGGATGAAACTAGGGTGGGGCCAAATCTGGAAGCCAAGCTGAACAACCCCCGGGCCTTCAAAAAGAAGCCTGGCCACTGAGTGAGAGGTCTCAGGAAGGGACCAGGATCAACACAAGGTGGGTCCCTGAGAGAACATGTGACACCCCCACCTCTACCTCCCCAACTCACGTGGCCGTGCAGGTCCGTGTTGAGCAGCATCAGGGCACAGGTGAGCGTGTGGATCCCATCTGAGTCAGAGACGTGGCACTCTCAGTGCGAGGATCCAACCTCTTCCCACCCCCCGTCTCCTGAAGGAACCCACCAGGAGGCCTTGGACACAGAGTGAGGCCAGCCACCTGCCAAACTCACCTCAGGGGCCAGGGCCTGCATGATGCTCCCGGTCTGTCCCCATTGCAGGGCCCAAGTCACTTGCCTGCCCCAGGAGTCTGACCACCCTGGACCCACTCTGGCCCGGACTCCTGCTTCCTGTGGCCAAATTCACCTTGAACCTCAGACCTAGGAATAGCTCTGAGCCCCCAGCCCTGCCCCTGCATTGACCTGTGTCTCTCCCAATGATGAGCCTCGTCCCCCAGTTCCTGAGATGTGGGCCCATCTATTGGGCAAGTCCTGTCCCTAAGAGGACCCCAACCTAGACCCCCACCACACCGGGACAGCCACCACACCAACAGTCAGCACCATGACAGGGACCACAGAGAAGGGAGAGCCACAGAGCTGAATCCCGAGGCTGGAGGGACTTCCAGGCAGTGGGGAGGAGAACAGGCAAGACTGCGCTTTGCTCAGCAGGCAGACCGTGTGCCATAGCTTATTCAATTAGCATTCATTGAGCACCTACTGCATGCCGGAGAGGACAAACCATCTGGGCCTGGCAACAGGACCAAAGTGCCAGGTGGACCAGGGTGGGAGGGGGCCAGGGCCTGGCTGAGTGGGTGGGGAGGGTTGGGCAGAGTGGGCGGGGGCCATACCTTCCGAAGTGCTGTCATCAGGGTTGCACTGGCAGTACCGGCGGGAGAAGTGTGTGAGGACTCGCTCACGCTCTTGTGTCTCCCCCATCAGTGGGAAGGCCTTCAAGAATGTTCTGGAAGGCAATTCAAAGCTGCTGAGGGCAGTCTGAGTCCTCATCCAAGGTAAGACCACCCCCCCACACACACCACACACCCACCCTAGGAGGCCAGGGCTCCAGTGCCCCATTCTCTGGGTCTGGACGCTCTCTCCAGCCCAGGAGGCCCTGGCCGCCAGGACGGCCACTTTGGAGTGCTGAGACCAGGGGGCCTGGTAAACTTTAGAGTTTCAGTCCTCATCACCCTCCAGGGAGCTTCTGGAAGTAGGCAGAGGACAGATGGTGAAGAACAAAGAAGAGCACCTCAGCACCTGCTCTTCTTCAGGGTGGATGCCCACTCCTTGCTCCTTCCCCTACAGCCAGGCCCTGTCCATGCCTGCCCTTCAGAATGCTCTCCTCAGTCATCCTCTCTCTTTCATGTGCCTCCAGCTGAGCCCAGGCCCAACCCTGATCCCCCCACTCCTCCCCCACCCCAAGACTAAGTTGCCACCAAGTCCTGATGGTTTGTTCTTATCATGTGCCCAGGACAACGGGGCCACTCCTGCACCCACTACCTTCTCCCCGCAGACACCAAGTTGTCTTTCTAAATACCCACGCAGGCAGGACTTACTGCTGCTTAAAATCCATCACTGGGCCAGGTGCGGTGGCTCGCACCTATAATCCCAGCATTTTGGGAGGCTGAGGTGGGTAGATCACCCAAGGTCAGGAGTTCAAGACCAGCCTGGCCAACATGGTGAAACCCTGTCTCTACTAAAAATACAAAAACTAGCCAGGTATGCTGGCACATGCCTGTAATCCAAGCTACTCAGGAGATTGAGGAAAGAGAATCACTTGAACCCAGGAGGGAGAGGTTGCGGTGAGCCAAGGTCACGCCATTGCACTCCAGCCTGGGCAACACAGTAAGATTCTATCTCAAAAAAAAAAAAAAACCTGTGACTCCTTGGCACCCTCAGAATAGCACCCAGGCTCCTCACGTCATGGCCACATTCGCTGCCTGGACTACTCTCCTGTGCCTCCAACCTCACACCCACCTGCTATCTTCACACCCTAGACAGAACAGGCATTTCACTCTTCAGTGCCTCAGAGCAGGCCAGGCCTCCAGGACACCCTTCCTTCCTCGGCTGGGCAGCTCTGAATCTCCCTCAAGGCCCAAATCAAAGGTCATTCCCTTGGGAAGGGAGATTGCAGGCTGAAGCCATTGGTGTCTCCATCAGTCTTGGGTTCAGGAGATGGTTTGTTCTTAACTTTGCTATAGTTGATTTCATTTTGGCCCAGAATGACTGCAATGCCCACTTTGTTTTACCCTCTCTCATGCCACCTCCTAAGGCACCCTGGGACCTGCAAGCCATGTCTTAGCCAGCCCTTACCCTCTGAGGCGCCTCAAGGCATCCAAAACGGCAGAGTACTCTCAAAATCCAATCCCAAGCAACCAACTGCTGCATAATAGCACTGCCCTGTCTGACAGCTCGCTGTCCTCCTCTCCCTATCTCTCTTGCTTCCTGTTCTCTTCTCCCATCTGTCCCCCAGCCTGGCCCCTCCCTCTTCTCACATTCCTCCAGGACTTTCTCAAAACCTCCCCCATTCCAACCTTAGCCTGTTTTACCTATGAGCCATCCATCCCAGCTCCTACTCCCCAGCCCAAACTCCCCTTCCCTAGACACTCTGCCTCAAGCCCCAACCCAGTGCCACGACCACCAAACTCTCAGGCTGTCCCTAGGGGCAGCCTCACCACTGCCCACCCTCCCCCACATCTTGGCACCACCAGCCCTTTTACTCTACCCTCTATGCAACCTCTCACACCGACCTTTCCCCTCCGCCCAACCTCATGCTTGTTCTCTCCCACCTGACCCTCTTCAGAAGCCTACGCGCTTGCAGTGCCTGCACAAATGAGCCTCAGTATTGGGCTGGCATACAAGGCACTCAGTCCAGCACCTACACCTCTGATCATAAGCTGACCCCACTGAACAACTTCCCCAACCAATCTTCCTCATTCTACTGCAATCTTTACAATTCAGCTCAGGATACAGTAGCCTGCTGAACACCAACACTTCCACTGAAAACAATAAAAACCATGGATTTTCTTAAGCTATTGGAAAAATTGCTGAGGCAGCAAAGACCAAAAGGGCCAAGATTCTGGAGAGGAGAGAACTGTGGAAAGGTAGTTTGAGCTTCTGTGGCTGCTTTTTCCCTGGGGGAATTGCTGATTATGGGCACAGGCAAGAGCCAGGGCACTGGGTGGCTTCAAGAGGCTGGAGACTTCAGGGGCTGTAAACACATGGCCACTTTTCCCTTTGAGATAGTTGCTGAATTTCAGAGATATAAAACATACAGGCCGGGCGTGGTGGCTCATGCCTGTAATCCCAGCACTTCGAGAGGCTGAGGCGGGAGGATCACGAAGTCAGGAGATCGAGACCATCCTGGCTAACATGGTGAAACCCCGTCTCTAATAAAAATACAAAAAATTAGCCGGGCGTGGTGGCAGGCGCCTGTAGTCCCAGATACCTGGCAGGCTGAGGCAGGAGAAAGGCATGAACCCAGGAGGCGGAGCTTGCAATGAGTGGAGATCATGCCACTGCACTCCAGCCTAGGCAACAGAGCAAGACTCTGTCTCAAAAATATATATATATAAAAGGCAGGAAGCAAAAAGGCTAAGCAGAAATCCTCTGAGAAGTACAGGGATTTTTTTTGTTGTTGAAGAGGAGGAAGTGTTGCTGCACTGAGAAGACAAAATTAGGCTTCTGAGCCAAGAAAGGGGTTTGCCCAACTGAACACACAAGGCTCCCAGTAGAAAACTCTGAGGACCTCTACCTTATGATCAGAGCACACCCTGAGCCATAGCAAACTTCAGTGCAACGATTAGGACTGCATCCCCACACGCCTTCTAACTGCCTAGCAAAGGGCAACGTAAACCCTCTCTGGAGGAATATAGAATAATCTAGAACCACTACAATTCTATATAAAGTATACAGCATCCAATTTTTTTTAAGTTACTAAGCAATCAAAGAGACAGGATATACGATGGAAAATAAAGAGAAAAAAGAGATAATAGAAATAAACACAGATGATTCAGGTGATAGATACTGGAGTTAGCAGCAAGGGTTTTACAACTAATATGTTCAAAAAAGAGAGGGAAAGGTGGAGAAAATAATGGAAAAGATGGATAATTCACCCAGATAATTAGAATCTATTTTTTAATTTTTTTAATAAAATAGAAATTCTAGAAATGGAAAATATAACATAAATTCAAAACTCAGTAAATGAGTTCAAAACCCATTTATGCCTATTGTGCCAGAACGCTAAGCGTGTGGGAGTTATTTATATCCTACTGCTTAAGGTCATCGCCAAGGTCTGATTTTGTAATTCAGAAAACTGCAACCTCAGGCATAAATGGGTTAATAACACATTAGAAACAGAAAAAGGGTAAGTGAAGTGAAGTAAAAACAGGTCAGCCAAAAATATCCCAACAGAAGCAAAGAAAAAAGAATGGAAATTACTTTTTTTGTATGTAGGTTTTTTTGTTTGTTTGTTTGTTTGTTTCTTTGAGATAGGGTTTCACTCTGTCACCCAGGCTGGAGTGCAGTGGTACAGTCATGGCTCACTACAGCCTCAACCTCCCCAGGCTCAGGTGATCCCACCTAAACCTTCTGAGGAGCCGGGACAACAGGCCTGCACCACCATGCCTGGTTAATTTTTCTACTTTTTGTAGAGACTTGGCCTCCCTATGTTGTCCAGGCTGGTCTGGAACTCCTGGCCTCAGGTAATCTTCTGGCCTCGGCCTCCCAAAGTGCTAGGATTACAGGTATGAGCCACCGTGCCCAGCCAGAAATTACATTTTTTTAAAGTGTAAGAGACACGTGGAACACAGTCAAAAGGTCTAACGTGCATGAATCACCCCACCCTTAGCTCCAAGATGCTTCCATCTCTCCTAGGGCCTGGTCAGTATCTGCCCAGTTGGCCCCTGCCACCAGAGCCTACTAGATACTACAGGGCTGCAACCATCCATTCTACCCTCTGGCTTCTAGGAACCTGCAATTGGCCCTCCTGAGGTCTACTCCCTAGGTCCTAAACCAATAGAGTTGAGATCAAATCCCATTTTACCATCTCCTCCCTCGATGACTGTGAGGAAGTCTCTTTACCCCTCTGGCCCATAGTTTCTTCATGTGAAAAACATGAATGATAGTGCCTACCTTACCAGGGTACGGAGGATGCAGTAAGCAAGGTGAGTAAAGACCTAGAGGATCTGGCGGGCAGGAAGTGCTCAATACAGGCAAGTCCTGAGCCTCCCTTCCTCTCCTAGAGTCACAACTACATTTCCACCCTCACATCCTAACAGCTACTATGAAGCGGGCACTCGCTGAACTACTGGGCCACTGCTGCTCCTGTGGCCGCTTCCCCACGTCTCACCAGGGGGTCAAAAGACTTGCCCAAGGTTGTACAGCAAGTTTATGGTAGAGCTGGCATAAGCATCCAGATGTGCAGCCTGAACCACTTGTGGGCACTGCCCGTCCCAGCCCCACTGACCTGAGTGCTCGGTCCAGAGTCAAGCCCGAGAAGTCGAAGAAACTGAGGTACTCCCCGGCCACCAGTCTGCTAAACTCGTTGCTGCCAGGAGAGTATGGGATGTCTGTTAGAAGCAGGGTCCAGCGCAAGGATGACAGAATCATAGGCATTACTTGGGGAGTAGGGCCCAGGGTACCCGGACCCACCCACCCCCAAGACCTGCTCAACCCCTAGGCTACTGGCCAGTTGGGCCATAACATTCAACCTTGGTCTGCAGGTGTTGGGAAGGCTTCCTGGGGGAGGTGATGTCTCAGTCAACACAAGGAATTACAAGCTAACCAGGCGAAGGGAGTAGGGGTGGGATGATGCAGTGTCCCCAGGGAGGAAACTGTATGGCATGTCCAAGAAGCTACTAGCAGGGCCATGTGGCCAGAACCTAAAGAACAGGAATGGGGGCCGGGCGCGGTGGCTCACGCCTGTAATCCCAGCACTTTGGGAGGCCGAGGCGGGCGGATCACAAGGTCAGGAGATCGAGACCACGGTGAAACCCCGTCTCTACTAAAAAAATACAAAAAAAATTAGCCGGGCGCGGTTGTGGGCGCCTGTAGTCCCAGCTACTCGGGAGGCTGAGGCAGGAGAATGGCGTGAACCCGGGAGGCGGAGCTTGCAGTGAGCCGAGATCGCGCCACTGCACTCCAGCCTGGGCGACAGAGCGAGACTCCGTCTCAAAAAAAAAAAAAAAAAAGAACAGGAATGGGGCAGCAAGTGATGAGGCCAGGACCAGGGGAAGGACCAGGACTTGATTCAGAAGGGTTAAAGCAGGGATGGGCAGTCTGTATTTTGGAATGCGCTACTTGCTAAGTGGAGACTGATATGAGGACTGCCGTAGATGTCCAGATAGAGATAGAAGGGATGGGGAGAAGAGAGATTTAGGGGGCAGAACCCACAAGACACGAAGATGGAATGGACATGGGGCATGACCAAGAAGGTAGTCCCCTGTGGGAGATGTCAGACTTCAGGACCAGGCATCCGTGTGAGAGTCATCAATCCACAGCTGGTCAGTAATAGCTCAGGGTGGGGCTGAGCCCATGCAACAGGAGAGGGCACAGACAGGCTGGCTGGCCCAGAGTCCCAAATCGGGTTGGGAACCCAGGAGCGAGCCAGCAAGAAGGCTGAGAAACAGCAGCCAGAGGTGGGGTGTGTTGTCCTGCAGGCCAACCAAGACAGTATTTCAAGAAGACTGGCATGAGGAATTCTTGTCAAAAACTAGAACAAATTTCCACCTCATTCTAATTAAGCCTAGAGCTTACTGCCCATTTGCAGGACCCATGGGAAATAGAGAAACATGTTAAATAACAGCATGAGGATACCACATCTGAACTGTGGAACATTCTTTAGGACAAGTGGCTTGGTTTCTTCAACAAATACACAGCATTTAAGAAGGGAGGAGCACTGCTGAACTGCTGAACTGTTGTTGATTCAAAGAGACTTAACAGACCAATTAGCCAAGTGCGATGTGTGGACCCTGTTTGAATCTTGATTTCAATAAACCAACATTTTTGAGACAATCAGAGAAAATTAAACACAGTCTGAATGTTGGAGAGATTAAGAATTTTTTGTTCATTTTGTTAGAAATTATAATAGAATCATGATTATGTAAAAAAAGATCCTTATCAGTTGGAGATACATACTAAAGTATTTATAAATCAAATGATAGAGTGTCTGAAATATGCATTACAATCTTCCAGCACATGAGAAAAAAGCTGTGGGTCATAGATGAAATGAGAATGAAGAAATAGTAACTTTAAAACCCAGTAATGGGTATATAGAGGTTTGATTTTTTTTTCTCTGCTTTCATGTTTGTTGAAATTTTCACAATAAAAAGTTTAATTAAAGAAAAAGAAAGAAATGACCAGTCTCATGGAGCTGCTGAAGGGGCTAAGGTGAGGCTTGGGGAGCAGCCACCAGATTCAGAAACACAAGGCCACCAGTGATGTTGGCACAAGAGGTTTCTGAAGTCGGTGTTGGGGGGAGGAAACCAGTGTGGAGGGGCTGAGTGTGGAGAAAGAAAGGGGATAGAGGCCATCCCGGGCAGAAAACCCAAGAATTTTGGCTAGAGGAGGAAGTGGGGATGAGAAACAATTTTTGTTTTTAAAATGGGAGAGACTTGAGCACAATTAGCTGCTGGAGGGAGTGGTTGAAAAGATGGGAGAGGGCAGGGGCAGGCCACCAAGAAGGCTCCTGAAAGGATGGCATTAGGTTTGGGGGTCCAGTCCAGCAGAAGAGGTGAGGGCATCTGAATTGTGATTTCTGGGCTGGCGCGATTGTCAGGGACCCGGTGCAGGAGCAGCGTGGAGGCTGCGGAGGGTGGAGAGAGAAGTGGAGGGAGAGAGAAGAGGAGGGAGAGGAGGATCGAGGACCTGAGCCGCCCTCAGGGTGTCCTGAGGCCTAAAGCCTGCATGTCACCTCCCACTCATGGGCAAGGGTCTGGACTGTCTCCCAGCCCTGTGAGCAGTGCTGCAGGGCTAGGCCTGCTCCTGCACAGCTCAGAGCCTTAATGCGGATGCTGGGAAGCACTCCGGGTAAAAGGGCCAGAGGCAGGTGGCAGGTGAACACACCAGTAGTCAGAGGTGCGCAGGATGTGCCGGCAGACTTCCTCTGTCCTGCAATGCCGCCTGTCCCCTGGTCCCCCTTGGGGCTCTCATCTAGCCAGTCCCCTTTGCACCCGGTCTGAAGGCCAGGGTGTGGGCTTTGGGGGCTTCAGCCCCTTCAGCTGGTCCCAATAGACAGTAGTGCTTAATGAAGGCCAGGAGCCCTTTCCTGAGCTCTGGGTCCCAGAGGTGTCCCCCAAGGCCCAGGTTCTCCTCTCTCCCTGGCCCCATTAACTGGGCCCAGATGCTGCCAGGTTCTCTGTCCTCATATTCATGGTGGCCCCATAACCACATCCCACATCCCTCACCCCCAGCCCTGAGGGGCCGCCCGCCACCACCCCTCCCCAAGAGCATCAGCCTCGCCCAAGCAGCCCAGAAAGGAAACAGATTTAGGGCGAGGCCAGGAATGAGGACAGTGGCGGGAGGAGGTGTCCTCGGGGAACTGTTGGGAGCCACCCCCCAGCACAAGGCACCCCTGAAGAAGGTCACCCACAAACCCTTGAGGCTGAGGAAGACACGAGGTTTGCCCAGGGTTGGGGGTGGGGGAGACCACACTCACTTCTTGCCCAGCTGCCGGGCCACATCGCAGCGCTGGAAGCCCTCAAGGTGGTAGAGGCGGCGTGCCAGCCGACGAGCAGCTTCACTGACCCCCTGGCACCCGTTGGCCAGTGGGTCTGCGCTACCAGGCTCCAACCCCTCCGAGCTGCTGAGCTCAGAGTCTGAGTCTGACAGGCCATCCTTCAGGCTGGGGTCACTGCAGATGGAAGGTGGGTGGAGGAGTAGGGTCAGAGGCCCAGGGTCAAAGGCCCTGGAGGAGGCTGGGAGGTTTCCCCAGGCCACTGCAAACCATGTAGGGGCCAGAAGAGGGAAAGAAGCTCCACCGCAGCAGGAGGGAATGAAATCAGACTTTCAGAAGAGCCTCTCAAGTGAACTCACAGCATAGTTCCCTGACTCCCCACTTCTACCGGGGCTGAGAAGGCCTGGAAGAGCAGAATGAAACCTCAGGACGCAGGGTGGGAAGTCTGGATACAGAGGATGGACCAGGTGACCTTGAAGAGGGCGTGCTGACTCTGGATACTGAGTCACTCTAATCTGCTTTGCCCACCCTGGGTCTCAGTCTCCCTATCTGCTCAGTGGTTCTCCCAGCTCCCAGCCTGGGCCCTGCCTCACCTGGTTGAGTTCAGCAACTTGTCTGTGTCCTCCTCATCATCATCCTCGTCCCCCCCTGGGCCCTGGGGGCCATCTTCATGGAATCCATTGGGCATGGCCATGAGAGACAGGCGGCTTAGGACGTTCTCAGAGCGGCTGCTGGAGATAGAGCGCCGCAGGGGGCTGCCCAGCTCCCCATCACCACCAGCTGCCCCCATGTCCCCCTCAAACCCCATGTCCCCAATGCCCAGCCCAGCCCCTGGCTCAGGGCTGTCACGAGCCCGCTGCTGGATGAGGGGTGTGAGGGGGGCCTCGAAGCTGACGCAGCTGTCACTCTCATCTGTGAGGCTCAGCCCATCTAGGGAGTCAAGGCTGCTGTACTGGGTGCCCCGCAGCAGCTCTGACTCCAGAATCTTCTCAAACGTGGCACTGAAGCCATCCCGCACATCTGGCTCCCCGGGACCATCCAACCTGTGGGATGCAAGGAGCCAGTCACCATCCTGCCAAGGTATCCCCAGTACAGGTGCTGGTAACTGCACTCATCTGTGCCTGGGAGCCCCCTAGGGACACACCACCCCCCATCCTATTCACTTATCCCTTCAGCCAATACTGACTGAGCACAGGTGCCAGACACCGGGCTGGGTACTGGGAATACTGCAGGGAAAAGAGCAGACCTGGGGCCGGGGCCATAGTGGGCTTCAGATATGTGTCTAAATGAATGAATGTAAGGCCTCATCCCCCAGCCCGGCATAGAGGGCTGCTTCCTCCAGGCTCCCAAAGCAATGTGAACATTTTCCTATCACAACCAGTGTCACACCGGGTCATAATTTTGCTCTTCCCACAACCTGGGAGGTTCTTAGCTCGACCAAACACATCCCAGCTGTCAGGTCTGGCCTCATTGCCACCTCCTCAGAGAGAGCAGGGGAGGCAGGCCCACAGCACACTGGCCTCCTGCTCCGGATCTGTTTATTTACTCCTCAGACCTTCCCGGCATGTAAGATTCTGTCTTTTCTCCTGTTTACTGTATGTTCCCCAGCTCCAGAACAAAAGCTTTGCAAAGCCACGGAGCATCCCCACACATAGTAGGTGCTCGGAACATCTAGCTGAACGATGTGCTGGGTGAATGAACATGTGCTTTTCAGCCCCATGGCCCCACCCACGCTTCCCAAGTCCTTGCAGGATCCTGTGCTGTCCCCCAAAAGAGGCCTTTGCACTAGCTGTTCCCTCTGCCCAAAGTGTTCTTCCCCAGCTAAAACCCTCCTTCTACATCCCTTTCTCAGTGAGGACTGCCCAGACCTCCCAATCTAAACCATAACCTGCCTCCAAACACCCCAGCCCCTTTTTTCCTACTTTTTCTTCCCCAAAGCACTTATCTCCTTTCAACATACTATATAAGTATTCATTGTTTTAATATTTATCTTCGGTCTCCCCACTAGACTACAAGCTCCATGAGAGCTTTTGTTTTGTTCATCTCCAGCACCTGGAAAGCAGCATCACACATACATGAACTGAGGAGGCTGGGAAGATTCTTATCTACCAGAGACACGAGCAGGTACACAGGGAAGGAAAGAGAGAGAGACTGAGAGAGTAAGACCATGAGAGGGGGACAAGAAAGAGACAGAGGAAAGGGATACGGGAGGACAACAGAGACAGAATGTGAGAGAGATAAAGAAAGAGCTAGACAGACAAGGATAGAGATGGAAGATACAGCCGGCAACGGGAAGAGACACAAGGAAAAAACACAGCAGGCTGAGCCCGGCCCATTTCAGATCAACCGAGGCCCATGATGGGCAAAGAAGCACGCCCCTCCCTCTGCATCAGCCTCCCCTGAGGCTCTGGTCATGCCCTACTTTCCCCTAGCCCCTGCTGCGTAGCAGAGACTGAGCTGTATTTGGAGGACTGGGAAGTGCCCCTGCCCCTCAAACATCTCCTTGGCCCCCCAGTGCCTAAGATTCTGTCCCAGTATGCTTCCTGGAGAAGACACTCCCACTCCAGCCCCAGCAGGAGCTGAGACTGCAGGCTCATTAGGCTCTCTCCTGCCAAGGAACAAAGTGGGGAGGGGGACAGAAATCTAAAAGACGCAGAATGCCTGGCAGGGGCTGGGGTAGAAGTTTCCTCTACTGACCTCTGGAAGGAAAGGAGGGGAAAGAAGGTCCATTGCCCTGGCCACCAGGGCAAATACCCAAAGTCAGCCCAGTAAAGACACCTCTGCCAGGCCTGTGCTGGGCACTAGAGACATCCAAACAAGACAGAGCCCTGCCTGCGGGGAGCTCTCAGCCCAGGGTCAGAACCACCAATGGACCCCCCATCTCCCACCTCCTCATGCAACTGAGCAAGCCTGAGGAGTGGCCCTGATGGGAGCTTGAAGACCATCAGTCCAATCTCCAAGCCTCCAACTGCCCCTAGCCTCACCATCCCAAGTAAAGATGCCACCTCAATACGGTGTGCTCTAAGAAGCCCCAGTCCCCTGCCCCCGCCCTGCTGCCAGCTATGGGGCTGCCCTAGACCCTGCCTGGATGGAAACACGCTTATGGCCATGGCACACCCAGTGACACAGACACCCAACCCCACATACTCACACTCCTGCCCACGAAGACCTAGAGACACTTATCCCTACATAACATGTACATGCGCCCAAATGTGCAGCCACAAATGTCCAGGCCAGGGGCACCAACACTCCCCGCCCACAGCCACCATCCACATGCATACCAACACGTTCACACATCCCTGTGCACACATGACATGCAGGGCAAGCACACAATCATGCCCCCACGCACACTCACACACTACCCATACACTGCCCGTTCAGGCCAGAGCCTGCAGCTATGCGCACTAAGACTTCTAAATGCCTTCTTTTCTCAGCCCACCCTGGTGCCTTCTAGACATTTCTCTGTCCCTTCCCTGCTCTGCGTGTCCAACACACCCCCAAAACTCCAGGTGTCTCCACCATCTGCTGAGGACAATAGAAATTGGGCTGTAACTCCAACAAGCAGGACTGAAGTGAGATCCCTGGTAGAACTTCCTGACAATTACTGCAGGGGAGAGTAGCTGAGAGGGATTAAAGCCCAAAGCCTGCTTTCCCAGAGTCAGCTGAAGGATTTTGGAGAGTCTCATTTCCAGGAAGCAGAGGGATGAACCAGATTAATTTTCACATTGGGCATTTTAAAAGGACTTGGAATTCAAATGCCCAGCCTGGGATGGAGGGAGGGCAGCACTCCCCGTCCCCCACAACCCACATAGAAGCAGCTCACGATGACATAACCTTCAGCCCCCCAATCTGCTGGCCTTTGAATTCTCCATCAAAGTCAGTCTGTGGTTCTGACAAACCACAGACTGACAGCAGCTCTGTCCTTTCAAAACACCCAGAATCTGGGCAAAAGAGGGATATGAAATCCCCATTTTATGTATGAGAAAAACAAGAACCAGGGAAACTAAGTGGCTAGGCCCAGGCCACACAAAAACAGAGCAGCCAAATGTGGTGAGCTCCCATAGCAAGACATCCACTCACTCCAGCTGAGGGTCCTCAGCATCTGGGCAGAGGCTCCTAGAAGCATCATCTCCCTCTGCCAGCACGCCAGCCCTCCAGGACCTGGACCCTGTTGAATCTTCCAGAATGTTCAAGTCTGGCCCCAGGGCTAGGCCATTGGTGAGAGAGAGGCCAAGGCTGAGGCCACGGAAGGCCATGTCTGGGTCCTTCGTGGGTTCCTCAGTGTCCGCTGGGGTGCCCCTTCGCTCGTGCCCTGGGCTGCAGAGGCTGCTGTTCAGGCCCTCACTGGCCATTCCATTCTGGACCCCCGGCTCCTCCTCAGGCTCCGGGCTGGGGTCATGAGTGGCATCGCCTTCCTCAGGCACTGCAGATAAGAGTTTGTCCTCCTCCATGGCAGCCACCACTTCCGCCTGTCCTGGCTGCTCCTGGGACTCCTCTAGACCTGGCAGTGGGTGGAGAGAGGAAGAACCAGTCAGACAGGGCTGGGGCTGGGGGGCGCCTGAAGTCCAACAGGACCAGTGGCAGAGCAGCCTGCCCGAAAGTGGGAGATGGCCGAGACGATCTCCTCGGGGCCCTTCTGGCTGGAGTGTGGGTTTGGGTCATGGTGCCCTCACTGCCTTGTCCAAGCAGCCACCTCACCTCACCCTTGACCCTGGCCAGCCCACTGTGCCCCAGTCCCTGCCCTTCCTATTACCTCTTGTGTCTCTGCTGTGCCCGCCAGAGTTCACCAAAGCCCTCTGAGGAAGATTCAAGTGGGGAGGAAGTGGAGAAGGGTCCAGCAGGGCCCCCCCCATTCCTGTTGGTGAGTGATGGTGACAAACCACAGACTGACAGCAGCCGGTCCCCTAGCTTCTTCCCACGTTCTTGCCCTGGCTCCAGGAGCCAGAGATAAGAGAACCTTACCTTTGTGGTTAATGGAGGGAACTGGGCTGGGAGGCTGTCTTCAAGGAGGAGTTCAGAGAAGAGACAAGGAAGTCAACAGACGCAGACTAATTGGAGCAGGGCCCACCCCAGAAGCCAAAGTGAAGCCTGGAGACAGCCAGGGATAGCCCAGCGCGGGGCGCTGTCCAGGGTGCTGGGCGGGTGGCGCCACCCAGGAGCCTCTCAGAGCCCAGGCTGCCTCCACCACACACATAGCCCAGAGCCCCAGTTGTCTGGGAGGAAGGAGGAGGCCTGGGGTTCCCCTCCACTCCCGGGCCCCCATCAGAGCTCACCCACCTGCGAGGAGGGACTCATGAGGAGGCCTCCAAGGGGCACTCTGGGGAGAGCACTAGAAGGAGAGTCAGGCCCTGCTCTGCCCAACTCCCTGCATGCACTCGTGTGAGTCCAGGTCAGGCCTCCTCACTGGCCTGTGCAGGCCAGCCCCACTCCCCTCTGGGTCTGTTTCTCGTCTGTAAAATAAGGAGACCCATTTACCCGTCATCTTCACCTCCACTGTTTCAAACGGGTTGGGACCAGCCCACATTTCCCAGAGGCTTCCTGCCCAACCTAATCCCAGATGGAGAGGGCAGATGTAATGTGTAACAGGCTGTGTTCTGGCTCTCTCCTCTTCCCCTCTCTGTCCCTGGGCCCACTTAGGCTAGGCTAAACCCCTCCCCAAGTGTCCTCTGCCAGTGGGGACACAGATCAGCCCCTCCAAATGCCCTGGAGAGAAGCAAGAATCTGGGCCATTTCTCCCAGTTCTGGTTGGGCCACTTCCTTCTTCCCCTTGTTGGGCCTTGGCTACCACTCTGCTCTGGAGAGGGATGCTGGGGGTTCAGGAGAGGCTGCAGGAGAGGGACTGGCCGGCCTTCTGGGCTGCAGCAGAATGAGCTGCAGGGGCAACAACAGGGATATAAGTGAGCTCAAACTTCCTATACTTGCCTGGTCATAAACACCACCTGAGGGACTTGGTACAATGCAGATTACCAGGCCCTACCCCAGACCTCCAGAACCAGAAGCTACAGGGGAGGGGTATGGTCCTCTGTGATTCTTATAACGAGGCAAGTGTGGGAACACTGAGGTAGGCTCCAAAAGAAAAGTCCCACTTAAAGAACAAGAACCTGGGGAGGGAGATGGGTCCACTTCTCAGGAATTCTGGGCCCTTGTGGGAAGCTCAGCCACCACAGTCCAGTTAAGATTATTTAACCTGGGTTTTCAAATATAGAGTGGAAAAGAGGAGGGCAGAACAGACAGACCTGGGACCCCCGCCCATTTACACTGACCCTCACCTCCTAGAATTTTGATGACTGCATAAGGGAGATTTTTACTTTAAAAAAAAAGAAAAAACAAAAACAAAAACCCACAGACTTTTAAACATCTGAAGAGCCAGGCTCTAAAATATCTGGGCCCTGATCCTAGGACATCGGGGACCTCTAGAGGTTGAGCACTGAGTAAGGAATTCTTTCTGGTCTGCCCTAAATCCCTGCTGCTGTAGTTGCTATTTCAATCTGTTCCCTCCGGTTGTATACTCAGAGGAGGAAAAACAAGAAGTCACCTTCTCAACTGAGACTCAACTGAGGGTGGGGGGAGGCGGGACATTTAGAAAGGAAAAAGAAGTGGGGGCTTTTGGCCTGCTGCCTGAGTTCCAGTCCTCTGACCTGCTTTCTAGCCCAGGGGCCTGGATGAGCATTGGCTATGGGGCACAGGGTTTCAACCCGACTTCACCAGGATGACTCAAGCTCCCCCACACATACCTAGAGGCTGAGCCCACCACCTTGAGTCAGGGCTCTGCCTAAGCCTCCATGAAACCTGAGGTTTAAGAGTATCAGCAGCTTCACTTGATGCTTAGCCTACACCAGCACCAAAGCTAGAATTGTGGACAGATTGAGGACCTCTTGGGAGACCTCCTCCACCCCACCCCCAACTTCCAGCAGCGCCTCAGGCTAGCTCCAGCCCTACCTGCCCTGCTATGTCCTCCTTTAGCAGGGAGCAGGATGGAGGTCCTGCCAACACCAGGCACTGGGCCATGTCCTTTGTTTCTGGAGGTGGGCAGACAAGGGGCAGCATTGAGTTCTACTCTGGGCGGGGGGCCCAGAGTCCCTGCCTGGACTGCAGACCAGCTGAGCCCAGAAGTAGCTGAGCCAGAACCCCCTCTCTTGCTGAGTCCAAGGGAGGGCAGCATAGAGGGGAGGTTTTAGAGCAGAGGTGTAAGACTATGCCCCATGTGCTCACTTTGAACCGCTGTGTGTCCTGGGATTCATCATTGCTCCCTCTTGCCTTTGTGAGCCAATCTACAGAGTGGGAGTATCACCTCTGTTCTCCCCCAGGGCCAGTGGGAAACTTCATGTCATGAACGCTGAGAGAGCTAAGGTCCAAGGAAGGGCAAACTCACTACAAGGTTAAGGATGAAAGGCAGCTGTGCTCCACTCTTTCTACCACCATATTTGACAAACGAGGAAGGCTGAGGCACAGAACCCAGAAAGGCTTTGCCTGAGGTCCCACAGCGTAGCTGTCTCTAGAACCCAGGAGTAGCCTCCCTCTGCAGCTAAATGGGCTGAAGACGCAGAATGAGCCCCCAGTTTCCCAGGACCCCCGCCAAACCCTCCCAGGAGATCAAGGGCCCAAACCCTCAACCAAGAGAGTTGGCCCAAAGCAGTGGCCCTTCCCACCTCCAGTCCTGCTGGCGAGAGCAGGGGAGCGGGCACAGCTGGGCCACTGGGCAAACATCCCAAGGAGACGCCTGCAAATGACAGGCTGACATTGGCCAAGATCTCCTGCAGCCTCTCTTGGCCTGATCCAAGTCCCTCTCCAGGCAGGGGCTCCCACTAGCCTCAGCCCTTGGAATGACCTTGGGCTCAGCAGCCTCTTTTTAGCACCAGCTGAGGTGGGTCCTGTAATGATAGTGGAACCCTGGCTCAGCCAACTGCCAGGGCTGAGTGCACTTCCTGGGTCTCAGCTCTCCTGAACAACTCTGTCCCCCTCCCCACTCTCCCTGTGGCAGCTGGAGGGAGCTGCAAAAACACACACCTCCCTCCCTCCCTCCTCATAGTCCTCTAACCATCCCTCTTAGATTAGAATCCAGTCTCCCCAGCATGGCCTGAAAAGGTCCTGCAGGAGCTGGTTCTGCTGCCCTCTATCCCATGCCCCCATGCTCTCCCACATCAGCCACAATGGCCTTCTTTCCGCTCCCTGAGTTCATTCCCACCTCAGGGCCTTTGCACCAGCTATACCCTTGGCTAGAATGCTCTTTCCCTAGATCTTTACAAGAGCCTCTTCTGCCACTCAGGGCTCAACTCCAACACTGCCTCCTGAGAGAGGCCCTCTCTGACCCCTGGCACTCCATCACACTCCTCCGTGGAGCACCATAGCACTCAGTAGAACTGAAGCTCCCTTTTCTATGTGCTTACTGATTCCCTGCCCATCTCTGTACTAGGATGTAAGTTCAGTGAGGGTGGGGACTATGTCATGTTCACGGCTGTCTCCTCAGAGTCCAATGCAATGCTTGGCACAGAGTAGGCACTTTAAAAATATTTGTTAGATGAATAACAAGGATTATCATCATGCCTATTTGTGGCAGAGGCTAAGAGAGGTTGAGGAACTGCTCAGAGTCACAAAGCTGGAAAGCAGCAAGGCTGAGATTCTGATGGAATGCTAGACTGTCAAAGAAATAATCTTACAGACCCTTTTTATGGTGGGATCCAAGCCAGGGACTGTGGGAAACCCAAGGACAGGGCTGGAGGTGGGGGCCCACCAGGGAGGGCTCCAGGGGCCAGCATGCTCTGTAAGACACAGTGGCAAGTGCATGGGTGCAGGACCTGAAAGCAGACATACAATGCAGGCATGGGGTTGGCACATGCACACATGCCCAGACACACACGCACGTGCACACACATGCACACACGTGCGTGCACACACATGCACACATACGCACATACATGCACACACTCACGTGCGCGCACACACACATGCACACACGCAGACACACATGCACACACACGTGTGCACACACATGCACACACACAGACACACGCACACACACACAGAGGGAACTGGGCAGCCGCTAATGAGGCAATCCCCCTGATTTGCCTGGAAAGGTGGACAAGGCACTGGCAGGCCTAGGGGCAAGGTTAAGGGCAGTAAGATCTACATCATCAGGCATCCAGGGTCAAAACCATCCTGAGTATGCAGAAGGGACTGGGATCAGAGAAAATTGTTCTGGAATGTCAGTGTGGTGGCAAGGCTGAGACCACAGCTGACCCAGGGAAGCAAATCTAGGAGCACCAGTACCCTCATTTTGCTTCCAGTGGGCTAGGAGAAGTTGGGCACAAAAAAAACCCTCTCTGGCCTCATGTCCCCACGTGCACCATCGATCCCCAACCAGTTCCAAGTCCTGGACCTCTTTGTACACTTGATGGAGGATCCTGCCCCAGAAATCTCACAAATGTGTGCAACATTTAGACTATATCTGGAAAGGCTCAAAGCCCCCTACCCATCCTTAATTCCATACCCTAAACTGGACGATCTCCAAGGACCTGCCATCTGACATTGGATACTTGGAGAGAGTTCCATGAGGGCTATTTGGCAAAGAAATCTTTCTTGGACCTATTCTCTGCCCCCTGGAAACCCACCCTGAACACCCCCATTGCTCACTACTCTTCCCCAAAATCCCTACCCAAAATTCCCTAGACCACCCAGATTTTAGCACATGAGCTAGCATCTTCAGACACACAAACACATGTGAACACACATGAACATACATGACACGCACAGACACTTAAAAGAGATGATCAGTGCAAACAGGTGGCATGTAGGGAGTGTTCATAACAGACCCTGAACAGCTATGCCCCTACTCCGCCGTGGGGCCTAGGATGGCCAGGCCTAGACTGCTCCAGGGCTCCACAGGACCTGCTAGGCCACTGGCAACATGGGCAGTAGGGTGCTGCCAGGAAGAGCCCTCAGCTGGGCCCCCCTCACCATGCTCTCTTGTAGCCTCTGCCAACCAAGAGGCCTGGAGTTAAGGATCTTCCCACCTCCAAGAGCTCCAGGCCCCCACCCTAAGCCCAGGCCGGCCTCCTCCACATCCCAACTGCCCAGGGAGATGCCCAGGATAATTTGGAATGGATGCTCACCCAGGAGCCTCAGGAACTTCCCAGATTCCACATCCCAAAATGACCCCAAACCCTCTTAACCCACTTGGTCTTCCCAGCTTGGACCGCCTTGTGCTGCAAGGGCCTCAGACTGGGACAGTCCAGGAGAGAGCGGGTCAGTGCCCCTACCTGTGTGCTCAGAAAGACCTGGCTCCAAATCCAAGCTCCGCTACCCACGAGCTGTGTGACTTCAGGAAAACTGCCCACCTCTCTGAGCTCGGTGTCCTCCTCCATAAATGGGAGATGCCGACAGCATTTGTCCTCTCAAGGCACCTGTGAGGACTAAAGGAGATGGCATGTGTTCAGTGCTCAAGGGAGGGCTGCTGCCTCCCAAAACCTTCTAGGGCCTGCAAGGAACCAAGCTGACTACCCCCAGAGGGGCCATGCCCGGGACAGCAGCACACAGCACAGGCCATTCAGCCGGGACCCAGTGGATATTCGTCCTTGGCAGCTGTCAGAGCAAGTTCTGAGGCAAGGGCTTCAGAAGCCCAGCCTGAGGGTAGAGGCAAATGAAAGACTCCCGTGGGGCCAGGAGGGGGACCACAGAGGGCACCCTCTCCCTTTCTCAAGGCAGCTGAGGTCCCTACTGTCCTACCCTCCTAACACCCTCACCCACGGCCAGGCTCACTCCTATCTTTCCATCTCAGGACACACAAATGTAGGGCAAGGGCCAGGAACCTATGCCCCCCTTAAAGATGCCCATCACCTTTCAGGTAATGCCAGTTTGGAGTGATGACCAACCCCCACCTGCTTTCCTTCTCTCAGTGTGACCACCAGGGAACCAGCCCTTGCCTTGGGTTCATGTTCTCATGGCCAGGCAAGCAGAAGTCCCCGGGCTGCATGCACAATGGCATCTTAACCTGCGTGTGCTCTGCTGGGATTCTCAGGGGCCCTTGGGGCTCGCTCCACAAAGGTCATTCCTGGACATCTCCCAGCTTGCTTCTCTCCCCAACCCCCCAGCCAACTGGTACCTTCATTTGCTTAGCATTTGCATACATCTGCATGCTGGTTGAAGAGCCCTTAACACTAATGAAATCCACGATGTCTGCTGTCAAATTTCAAATCATGTTTACAGCTGGTGACTCTATGCCCAACTGACTTCCCTACGGGTGAACCCTCAGTTATCAGGAACCACAAAGGACTAAGCTGTCTTGGTAAGAGAGTCCACAGCCAGAATGACCACTGGGCCACCTTCCTCCAACTTCAGAGGGCACTGGACTCACACTGCTTCAATCCACAGGCTCATGGAGCCCACAGGTTAACATAAGCCTGTGGGTTGAGAGTTGAATCCTGAGAGCTACAATGGACTGACCAAGTGCAAATCCTCTCAACCAGCCCGGCCTCGGATACAACACCTGGGCAAAGGCAGACCTGAGAGAGCTCCACCTCTGAGCAGCTCCCCACAGTCTGCTTCAACAGCCAAGAGACAGAAACCAAGAAGCTTCCTCCTCCTTTCTCTCTGCCCGGTTTTCACATATCCTACACCCTCTAGGTCCTCACATTCTCTGTCCATGCCCCCCAACTCCTCTCCTTCTCTGCCTCTCCCACTGTGACCTTCCTCCCCACCCCCTCCCCAATCTCTGTGTTATATAGCTTCTCTTCATCTCTCCCTAGCCGAGTCCTCCCTTCCTCTCCCTCCTCTTCCTGTCCAGTCTTGTCTCCTCTTTAGGACTTCAGCTCAGGGTCTGCAGGTTGTGGCCTCCTTGATGAAAATACAACAGCATATGGTATGAAGTAAGCGGATGTGAAAGGGGCTGTGCTGGGCCATTTCACTGTCACCTCCTCTCTCTTGCCCATGGCCCACTGAAGGGAAGTCAGGCACTCTAAAGCTTCACCCATCCATGGGCTGTACATGGGGCAGTAGAGAGACAGGGGACCCAAGAGTGACGCCAATATTTGTGCCCTGAACAACTAGAAGGATGGAGTTACCACTCAAGAAGGGAAACTGGGTGGAGCAGGTTTGGGGAGGAAGATAAGGGCAAGTTGAGGGGGGGCACCTGGCAGGCAGGAAAGTTGAGATGCTGTATAGGCTACTGGAGCTAGGGGGAGAGGTTGAGACTTGGGATTTAAATTTGGAGGCTGGCAGCACATAGGTGGTACTTAAAGCCACAAGACTGGATGGGATCTGTACGGAGGAGTGGAGATAGGGGAAAGAGCCTGTGCAGGGCAAGTGCTCGGGCACCCTGATATCAAGAGCTGGGAGGGGGAGAAGAGGAACCAGCAAAGGAGGCTGAGAAGGAACAATCCACAAGGTAGGAGGAAAACAGAAGAATGGGTGTTCTGGAATCCAAGGAAGATATTTCAAGGAAGAGGAAGACTGGACGTATCAAATGCTGCCAATAAGACTGAGAATTGACTACTGGGTGCAGCGACAGGAACGTTACTGATAATCTTGAGAGGAGAGTTCAGCGGAGTGGAGTCCAATAAGAGTGGAGTCAAGAGAAAGGGGAGGAGAGGATGTGGAGACAATGAGTCTAGACAACCCTTCTGGAAGTTTCTCTGCAAAGGGGAGGAGAGAGATGTAGCAGTAGCTGGCTGGAGAACACAAGAGACCTTTTTTTTTTTCTGAGATGGAGTCTCTCTCTGTCGTCCAGGCTGGAGTGCAGTGGCACAATCTCAGCTCACTGCAACCTCTGCCCCCTGGGTTCAAGCAATTCTCCTGCCTCAGTCTCCTAAGTAGCTGGGATTACAGGTGCCCACAACCATGCCCGGCTAATTTTTGTATTTTTAGTAGAGACAGAATTTCATCATGTGGCCAGGCTGGTCTTGAACTCCTGACTTCAGGTGATCCACCTACCTCAGCCTCCCAAAGTGATGGGATTACAGGTGTGAGCCACCATGCCCAGCCAGAACCATTTTTAAGATAAAAGAAATAACAGCAAGATATCTGCTGATGGGATGCTCTAGCAAAGAGGAGGACCCAATGATGCAGGCGGGGGGCCTGCTGGAGTCATGTTCTCAAGCAGACACAAAGGGCCAGGATCTCTGGACAAGTGGAGGGGTGGCCTTAACCAGGAGCAGGAACGCTTCACCCACAGAACCAGAAGAAAGCAGAGCAGTGAGTGCAGACACTGGCAGACAGTGAGTATGGCGCTGGGAGCCTCAGGACGCTCTGACTGCTTATATTTTCTCAAAGATTATCCGCTGAAAGGAAGGATGGGAGAGGCGGGCGGGTGAGGGTAGAAGAGCAAGTGATGACCGGGTGCAGTGGTTTATGCCCATAATCCCAGCACTTTGGGAAGCCAAGGAGGGCAGCCGAGGAGGGTGGATCACTTGAGATCAGGAGTTCAAGACCAGCTCTGGCAACATAGTGAGACCCCATCTCTACACACACACACACACACACACACACACACACACACACACAAAGAGCAAGTGTGAAAGAGTCATCTAGCATGGGGGAGAGGCAACAACCTCAGAACCTGTCCTGTGCCTGGTGGACTGCACTAAGGACCCACCTGAAGTTCAGAGTTCATGGGCTTGCACTGAAAGAACGGTCAGGACAGTGGTTTTCCTCAGCCCCATTCAGCTGCATGTGCAGGACTGGGGTAAGCCAGGCACTGGATTTAACCAGGGTTGGGGTTTTGCCAAGCAAGTGTGAAGAGGCAAAATGAAGTAAGGGAATTGGGGTCTGCAAGTTAGTGACAGGATTATCCTGGCTTCCACAGGGGCAACTGCCATCTGAGCTGGCCTAGCCCTGCTCAGGCCCCTCCCCTGCTGGTGCCTGAAGCCCACCATCCATTCCCTGCTGTGGGCTATGTGTGGCTCTTCTTTCTGCCCACATCTCAAAATGAGCTTCTGCAAGGGGGCCACAGTTGGGCCCACCAAATGAGCTTCCCACACACCACTCCTCTGGCCTGGAAAGTACCTCAGACCTCATATACTCAAAACCTCCATCTCCCTTCCCAAGCCACTACATGAGCTCATCCTTCCCAGTCTCCCCACCTCCAGTCAGACACAAGGGCCTATCCATTCTGATTCCTAAATCTCTCCCAGCTCCATCCCCTTCTCACATCCCCCACCAGCAACACCCTCCCAGCAGGGCCACCAAACCACACAACTCCACTCCCTCTATGTGCCACACGCAGCAGCCCCAATTCAGTCCCCCGTGTCTTGTGCTGGGCACTGCCACAGCCTCCTGGCTGGTCTCTTTCCCATGTGCTGGCCCAGTCAACCCCACTCCATCCTCCTCAGAGTGCCTTTCCAGCACTCCAAACTGCCTCATCATCCCCTCTTCAAAACCCTTCACTGGTTTTGAAGTGCCCTTGGGGAAAAGGCCAACCCCTCAGCCCACATTCCAGGCTAGCTGTAGCCTGGGCCTGCCTTCCTGTCTGGCCGCCCCATGCCCTCTCCCCTTGCTGTGCCTCTCACTACTTTCTCTGGGCCTCCCCTCTCCCGTACCAACAGTACCTGTCTGAGTTGTGGTTCCCCCACCCCCAACCCTGAGGTTTCGAGCTCCCTGAAAGTTTGTGTCTGCTTCTCTGTTCTCCAGCATCTGGTCTGATGTAGGGGTTCAGTCAGATTTGCTGACCTGGTATGTAGATTACCAGGTAGATGAAGCTTCTGGAGGTAGGGAAGGGGGAGGAACAGAATTGAAATACAGGGACCCCTGAGCCAAGTGACCTAACTTACTGCCACCTACTACAGGACAAGCTAATAACAGGTGCCTCCCGATATCATGCACTGATAAGGACATGACATCATCTATGGGATATTCTTGCCCAAAAATGGTTAACTTGACTCTAATCACGAGCAAGCAAGAAGACAAATCCAGAATGTGAGATATACCACAAGCCTTCAAAATTGACAATGTCATAAAAAATTTTTCAAAAAAGCCAGGAATTCATCCAGATTGGAACACTAAAGAGCCATAACAACTAAATGCTATGTATGTTCCATGATCAAATTTAAAAAAAAAAAAACAGCTATAAAGGACTTTACTGAGACAACTAGAGAAATTTAAATATGGACGACATGTTAGGTTAAATTGGATGATTACTAAACTTCTTGAGTATGATAACAATATATTCTCTTTGTAGAAAAATATCCCTGTCTCAGGAAATTCATGCTGAAGTATTTAGAAGTGAAGTGTTATAATGTTGACAACTTACTTTCAAAAGGTTGAGAGAGAGAGAGAAACAAATGTGGCAAAATGTTAACAATTGGCAAATCTAGGTCTCTAGGTGAAGGGTATGTAGGTGGGTATTCACCCTACTATCAGCTTTGACAAGATAAAAAGTAAGGTGGGAGAAGGAAGGGAGTGGAGGGAGACATTCCGAAGAGAGGAGCTCAGGGGTTGGGATTTTGGGGCAGGAGTCAGAGGAGAGGACGTTCCTTCCCCTGGGCAGCCCACAAACCTGAGCAAGAAGAGCTGTGGGCCAGCCCTGGGCTGGACGCTTGAGTTACCCCAGGCCAGGCAGGCACAGCGCTGTAGTGGCTTACCAGCTGAAAAGGGGGCCAGACCGTGAGGAAGCAGACTCACCTGTGGGTAAACCGGCTTAGAGGGACAAGGAAAACAAGCCGGCCCCAGGGAGACTAGGGCAGGAACATGGGCCCCTCCCCCTCCATTGAGCTGTGGCAAGGAGCCAGGTCTGGCCCCAAGCCCACCCAACTCCCCCAAACACCCCCCGAGGGGCGACAGCCTAAGTGTATCCTCCTGTTCAGAGAGCCAGTCTAAATACGGAGCCTCAGACATAAGATGCCGCTCAAAACAGATTTTCCTGGAAAAGACCATCTGGCAAAGGAGGTCTAGAGCATCGTCTGTCACGAGAGGCAGTGTTGATCTCCTGCAAGCCAATGTCCGGAATGGGAATGCCTTGATCCCACCTCCCTAGGAAACTCCAGCTTAGTGCTTGTTTTTCCCAAGATCATCCCCTTGCCCAGATGGACAGGCACTCTATCCCACCTCCCACCTCCCTTCTAAGTTGTATCTCCAGGGAAGAAGAGGAGAGGATGGGGACACAGGTCTGAGTATCAGACAGTTCTGGCAAAGTGCAAATCCTCACTCTGCCACTTACTAACCAGGTGACTTGGAACAAGCAGTTCTACCACAAAATGGGAATAAGGGTAGTGCCTCCCTCTAAAGACTGTTATGAGGGTACTTAGCACATATGCTCCATATATGGAAGTTGGGTGAGGTAATGCCCCCCAGCTACTCTCTCTCTCTCAGTCCTGTCTACAGCAGGAAGTCATTCTTTCCAGCTATCTTTGCTCTCTCCCTTTAGGGAAGACCCTGGGAGGTACTATTGGTCAGGTCTGCTTGTGGAACATGCACCCCATAGTTGTCAGGCCAGGACAAGCTGCAGGAGGGAGGCCTCTCAGGGCATCCCTGGGCTGCAGGGT
The DNA here is from genome assembly GCF_043159975.1 of Macaca nemestrina. Taxonomy (NCBI): domain Eukaryota; kingdom Metazoa; phylum Chordata; class Mammalia; order Primates; family Cercopithecidae; genus Macaca; species Macaca nemestrina. The sequence goes on from NC_092130.1 coordinate 40,651,229, forward strand.
GCAATTCACCCAAGCATTGAGACTTCAACCTCGCAAGAGGCACCAGTGAGGGAGGCCTTTCAAGGACAACCCAGTCATCCTCCTTTAGCTGAGCCACACCCACCTACTCACTCCACTGGGTGGGAATATTTTGGGGGCTCTGGCCAAACTCTAGGGACCTGCTATGTTTCCACCAGGACCAAACTTTGCAGTAGCCCCAATCAAAAGCCACTGCTTCCCAGCATATGTTGGGAAAAGGGGTTGCTGGGAGGACAGCAGGTACACTTTACTGATTCGGAGATCGCAGGCCCCAGAACTTGTAGCTTCCCTGGAAGACAGGTTCCTAACCTCCTGGGGAGAGGGTGGAAGAATGACAGAATGACTGCATCTGCCCTGGGCCACAGGTTGGGTTTGGAGGCAGTCCCAGCCCAGTGCCCCCCCCCCCACTCCCAACCACCATGAAGCGGCTCTTGTTTGTAGGATCTAGAAAAAGGAACTGGGGAACCCAGGAAAGTCCAAACCCAGGCTGCCCACCTGCCCTGGCCAAACCCTGAGCCCTCTCCCTGATCCCCATCAAGCTCAGCCCGGCCTATCCCCAGGCTGCCAGGAGTCTTAGGCCCTCTTCCATTGTGGCTGCTGCTTCTGCTCCCTGTTCTCTTCCTGGCCCCCCCAAGATGGCCCCAAGACAAAGGGGTGGGCTATGCAAAAACAATGCCCCCAATGATCATTCCAGGGAGTCCCTGCATCCTCTAGGAATATCTGAATACCTTCTCTGAGGAGGGGGCCCGCTGGGCAGGGTGGTCCCCAGTCTGGACTCCCTCTGCACCTAGCCCCAGCAGCCGCTCCTGGGACTCCTCCCTCCCGCTGCCGCCTCGGCCATTATGTGCCTCCTCAGCCCTGCCTGCCACGCCCCCGTGCAAGCCCCCGCTCTAGCTGCAGAACCGAGGAGGCCTGGCCGCCAAGCCGGGCTGTCAAAGTTGGGAAACTGGAAACAGAAATAAATTCTCAAAGCTGCAGCCTCGTGAAGGTGGCTGCTGGCAGGCCCCGGTACCCAACGCCCCATCCCCGGCCACCAAGCTGCCACTGGCACCCCCCACGCACACGCGTACCCCGAGATTATACAAAAGCGGGGAGAGGGTAGTGGGCCGCGGAACCGAGAGACAATCGGGCCGGCAGCCCCCACCCTCCCTCAGGCTGGGTTCGGGCTTTCCCGCGGCGCCCCCTCTCCCCGGCCCAGACCCGGCCAGCCCGGGCTTCCTCTCTCGGCCCCATCTCCATGACAACCGTATCCTTCTGATGCTCCAGACGCCGCGGAATTGATCTGGAAATGTAGCTTTGTTAGCGGACCCGGGCGGGCACCGAGGGCGAGGGCGGCGCCCCCCACCCCGCACGCGGCCCCCGCCCTGGCCGCTCCCGCCCCAGCCTGGCCGCCAGCGGGTAGGATTGGGTCCCGGAGCCCCGCGGCCCCACTCACCGCTGCTGGTCCCCGCCGCGGGTCCGGCCTCTCACGGCGGGGCCATCGGAGGCCGCCGAGCTGCCCGTCCCGCCCCGCCGCCGCCGGTCGGAGCTGCCCGCGCCGGCCCGCGTCCCTTCAGGTGCCGGAGCCGCGGTGTGGAGAGGCTGAGCGAGGGGGACGGACGGCAGGAGGGAGGGAGCTGAGCCGTGAGCTGGAGGAGGAGGAGGAGGGAGGAGCGGGAAGGGCGGGGAAGGGCGGGGGCACTGCGGGCGCGCGAGCGGCGGGCGCGGAGCCGGGATTGGAGCACGGCCCCCCAGCCCTGTCCGCCCGCCGTGCGGTGCTCGCCCCGGGACCCCGAGGGTGCCGCGGAGGGCGCGGCCCACCCTGTCCCGCCCTGCCCCGCGCAGGCCCTTTAAGAAAGGGGGGGAGGGGAGCGCCCGAGGTTCCGCCCCCTCCTAGCCCCGCCGGGCCCCTGCTGTCCTCGAACCCCCTGCCAGATACAACCACCTCCGCCCCCTAGGCAGGACCCTCTGGCCTAGAACCTGAGCCCTCGGGACCCGCCAGGCCCTGGAGGTGGAGGGGGCGGGTCCTTGTTCAGGGAGTGACCCCTGCCCCCCAACTCCCTGACACACACTCCAGCCCCCGGGAGACCCCACCAAGAGAGGAGCAGGGAGTGCGGGGGACCAAGGTGAAGGATCTCAGAGAGGGAGACGGAGCCCCTGACACCTAGAGACAGACGGCAGGGAAACCTGGGCTGTGGGGTGAGAAGGAGCCTCGGGACAGAGTGGGAGGGGAGGAGGCCGGACAGAGGAGAAAGAGACAAAGGAGAAAGACCCTGAGGGAGGCAGGAGGTGAGGGGTGGGTCCAACCAAGAATCCACATCCCAGTGCCAGGTCAAGGGGAAGCCTCCCTGGGCAGATATAAGGAGACAGAGAGAGACAGAGGGTGCCCTGGGTAGAGGAAACCATCTCCCAAGCCACCTGTCCCATGGTGTCTCCCCAAGGTCAAGTCAAGGCCCTGAAGCCCCCCTCTCAGCCCAGGACTCTAACTGAAGAAGAGGGTTGACTGGCTGTACCTGGGCTAGCCATTAAGAACTTCCTGGCTGTGAGGCACCTGCAGAGTAAGAGTCCGCCCCTCAGAGAGGTGTTAAAGGGCCCCCACCCACAGGGATCTAAGGAGGGGGTAGCAGGCCCAGTGCTGAGAGAAGGGAAATCAGGATAGAGTCAGGCCTGGCCACTGGAAGCCACTTTCTACTCCTCTCCCCTACTCCAGCCCCTGGGGGATCACCACACCCAGTTGCTTCCATCTCCAGACCTCAGCAGATGATCCACACTCTGCCCAGTGGGGCCTTGATCCTGCTGCGCTCGGTGAACTCCTATTGAACCCTCAAATTCCTCCTTAAATGCCCCTTCCTCCATGAAGGCTTCTCTGACCTTCTTTCCACCCGTGAACACACAGACATGGACTCTTCTTAGAGAGCAGGAAGAGGATTTGCTGACCTCTTAGGGTGGCAGTAATTGGAGGTATGGGGTCTGAGCTGTGTGTAGTCAACAGTAGGAGCTGGGACTTCATCAACCATGGTGACACCTCTGACAGCCAAGCATCTACCAAGTGCTGTTCATGTGTCATATTTAATTCTCAAAACATCTCAAAACCCATTTTACAGATGAGAAAACTGAGACTTGAAGAGCATAAGTCACTTGCTCACAGTCCCAGAAGGTCTAAATCTGTGAGCACAGCTGGTCAATTAAGAGGGCACTCAGACCACATCCTTCACTGCCCATCAAACCCTAGGACATTACCACAGAGCCCAGAAACAAGCAAGCCACTGTCTGTGCAGGTGCCCAGGATCTTAAAGGGCACAGAGGGAGCCTGGCTTCCCTGCTGTCCTGCATTCTGCCCCCCTGCCCTCTGCTACCTGTAGGTAGAGAAGGGTGGCGACCAGCAGGGGCTGTGGAGGGAAGTGCACGTGGCAGGGCTTAGATACCACACTTCTCACCCTTCGCACCCATGCCTTCAAGTCACAGCTGGATCACCTTTCTGGGCTCCTACTTCCTCATCTGCCCAATGAGGATGGTAACAGGCCCCCTCTTGTGGGGCTAGGATGGGACCGAAAGAGGTGATGTACTCAAGACCTGGCACACAGATGCACTCAATGGGCCATGGCTGTTTCAGCTGTAATGATGACTTACTCATGGAATGCATTATTTAATTGTTGTCCACCGGATGGACTCTGAGCCCCTTGAAAGGGTTCACAGTGTATCCTCAGCATCTAACTCTCAGCATGGCTTAATAAATTACATGGAAGGAAAGAACAGGGAAACAGGAAAGGTAGACACAGCTGTCTCTCCAGCTAACCTGCACTGGGCTGGCACACAGAACCTAGTTTCAGCCCCCTGGATCTGTCCCCTGCCCTTTGTAGCTCTGGGAGCCTGTGGCAGGGGCAAGGAGACCCGGGTTCTCGTCCAGTCCCCCCACCCCACACTTCCTAGCTGTGTGGCTATGGGCAGCTGTACCCTTTACTGAACCCTCCTTTCCCCTCCGTCAAGTGGGACTAGCTCCCAAGAGCTCAGAGGGCTGCCAGGAGGCCACAGGTGGGCTCTGTGTGAGTGTTCCGGGTGCCATGAACACTGGAGAGGGGAGTATTGTTACTGTTCCTTGTGGCTACCTTTGCCTTCTGAAAGACAGCAGGGTCAGGCTGGGAATGGTGGCTCACGCTGGTAATCCCAGCACTTTGGGAGGCCAAAGCGGGCTGGATCACTTGAGGTCAAGAGTTCGACACCAGCCTGACCAACATAGTGAAACCCCCCATCTCTACTAAAAATACAAAAATTAGCCGGGCGTGGTGATGCATACCTGTAATCCCAGCTACCCTGGAGGCTGAGGCAAGAGAATTGCTTGAACCCAGGAGGCAGAGGTTGCAGTGAACCAAGATCGTGCCACTACATTCCAGCCTGGGTGACAGAGCAAGACTCAGTCAAAAGAAGAGGAAAGAAAGAAAGAGAGAGAGAGAGAGAGAGGAAGGAAGGAAGGCAGGAAGGAAGGAAGGAAGGCAGGCAGGAAGGAAGGAAGGCAGGAAGGAAGGAAGGAAGGAAGGGAGGGAGGGAAGGAAAGGGAGGGAGGGAAGGAAAGGGAGGGAGGGAAGGAAAGGGAGGGAGGGAAGGAAAGGGAGGAAAGGAAGAAAAAAGGAAAGAAGAGAAAAGGAAAGAAAAGAAAAAGGAAGACAGCAGGGTCAGCATCCCCCTACCCAGGAGCCAAAATAGACTGTGTTTCCCCCATTCCTCAAGGGAAAGAAGAATGGGCAGCTTCTCCCTGTTCCTGCAAGTGACCTGCCTTTCCTCCCCCACTCTGCCTCCTCACCTGAGGGGGTCTCATAAGAAGCAGGTGCCAAGGCTGGACCAAAGACCCTTGCACACGGAGGGGCCTTTTCCCACAGTTTACCGCCTGGCCCTTGAATGGTCCCCAGGGAGGATGAAAGTTATGGGGGTGCCCGGCTGCACTGGGCATGGTCAGCACCTTGGGCAGGGACAGAGGGATCCACCAATTGAAGGGACTCATTTGGGTCCAACCCACAAGAGGCTTGACTCAGAGGCCCCTAAAACACCCAATTCTCCCATCTTGCAGCTGGAAGACTGAGGCGCAGGAGGGGCGACTGGGTAGGGATTCCCCAGGCCAATCCCAGAGAGTTCAATGAGCACCTACTGTGTTCACAGCTCTGTTGTAACCTGCCCCCGTCCCCAGCACCCCCACAACCCCAAGATGAAGACCCCAATTCACCGATTCTATGTCCCCTCTCCTGACACTTCCCACCTCAAATTTGATGTCCTAGGACCCCTCCCACATTCATACCCCCTCAACCATTTCTAGTGACCTCCCTTTGCTTAGGCAGGCTCTCTGCCTGGGATGCCTTCCCCTTCATGCACCCTCATTTGGCTAATTACTTTCCACTCCCCAGCTACCATCCCATTTCTCTTTACCTATTATGGCAAAGCTCCTTGAAAAAGTTGTCCATGCTGGCTGTCTCCCATTCCTCTCTCTCGAAGGAACTCCAGTCTGGCTCTTATCTCCCTATACAGTCCACTGACACCACTCATCAAAGTCACCAACACAGTTGCTGAGTACAGATGTGTAGGCTGGGCACTGCACAAGGGTGCTGGGGTACACGAAGGATGGAGAGGTATCTAAAACCCAACCTGCTCTCCTTTCACCATGCTGTGTGTCCTGATGCAAGGCTGTATCTGTCAGGGGAAGAGATGCCTTTTTCTTTCTCCCTTTTTTTTTTTTTTTTTTTTTTGAGACGGAGTTTCACTTTTGTTGCCCAGGCTGGAATGCAATGGCGCAATTTTGGTTCACTGCAACCCCCACCTCCTGGGTTCAAGTGATTTTCCTGCTTCAGTCTCCCGAGTAGCTGGGATTATAGGCACCCCCACCCCAACCCAACCACCCACACCCAGCTAAACCCTGCTAATTTTTGTATTTTTAGTAGAGACAGGGTTTCATCATGTTGGCCAGGCTTGTCTTGAACACCTGACCTCAGGACACCCATCTCAGCCTCCCAAAGTGCTGGGATTACAGGCATGAACCACAGCACCCAGCCATGGCCACCATTTTCTAAAGTTTGTACACGGTGCTAGACTGTGGCCTGGTCCTCAGTAACTGCCACAATGCTAAATCCAAAAGTCCATTCACAGGCCTGGTCTTAGCTTCCTGACAGCATCTGATACCGTACATCCCCCCTTCCTCCTTGACATGCTTTCCTCCCTTGACTTCCAGGACTCCTCACTGCCATGTTTTTCCTCCTGCCTCTCTGGCTGCACCTTTTCATCTTCCTTTGCTGGTTTCTCTGTCCCTCTCTGACCTCCAACGCCAGAGCTCCCAGGGCTCAGTCCTCAGTCTTCTCCATCTCACTCTTGCCCATGATGACCCCAGCCCAGCTTCAAAGCCCAGCTAAACCCTGAAACTTCTCGGTGTGTGATTCTCCAACCTGGACCTTTCCACCTGAGATCAGACTCTAATACCCAAGTGCTGATCTGAAGTTGCCACCAGGATATCCAAAAAGCAGTTCCGTCTTAACCCAACCCAAACTGACCTCCTCTTCCTCTTTGCAGTAAACATCACGACCACAAGGCTAGGCTGGTCTCAAATTCCTGGGCTCAAGTAATCCTCCTGCCATGGCCTCCCAAAGTGCTGGGATTACAGGCATGAGCCACTGCGCCCAGACTCAAACCAAGTCTTTATACAGGCCACAAAATCCCATAAGATCTGGCCCCCACCACTCCTCTGACCTCATTCTCCTGCAGACACACCGGCCCCCTCCCTGTTCCTCCAAAGCACCGGGCACACTCCCACCTCAGTGCCCGTGCTGCTCTCTGCCTAAAACACTCCTCCCCCTGGTATCCGCACCGCCCACCCCTCACTTCCTTCAGCTCTCTGTTCCAATGTCAGCTTTTCTGACCACTCTACTAAAATACTACCCCCTCCTTCATCCACATCTCCCATTTCCCCACCTTCTTTTCCTCCATAACACATATTTATATACCACATGCTTGTCCTTTCTGGGAATGGTCTGTGTCCCCACCGCTGCTGCCATCACTAGGCCCTAGGTTCCATGAAGGTAAGAATTTTCCTCTCTCCCTTGTAGATTCCCGGGGGGGCTGGAACAGCACCAGGCACCCAGTGGGCATTTAGTGAAGCACTCATATAATGAGTGCCCACTATTCCTAGTTTGTTGAGTGGGTTTCTTTTTGTTTTTGTCTTGTTTTGTTTTTTTGTTTTGCTTTTACAGACATGAATACCCAGGCTGGAATGCAGGGTACATGATCTCGGCTCACTACAGCCTTGACCTCCCAGGCTCTAGCGATCCTTCCTTAATAAAGGAAGAAGTCAGCTGTAAATACTAGAAGGGCTTTGAAACACACAAACAAACAAAACCTGGTGTGTGACTGCAGCTGGCTGGTGGGTAGGGCTACTTCAGCCAGGTGTTCAGTCAGGGAAGGCCTCTCTGAGGAGGTGCCCCCAGGCCGGGCAAGTCGGCCTCCATCACAGCACATGTCACACTGTGTCATGACTGTCTGGACTGGACACTCCATGAGGGCAAGGACCCTGCACACTCCCTCTCAGTCCCCAGCTCCTCCCTGAGCCCACGGCCTGCATGAAGTTGGTATCCAAAGTGATGAATCAAAGAATGAATGAATGAGTGAGTGGCCAGGGACAAACGCATGCCTGGGCGGCGACCCTGACGGGCCCACAGTAGGGAAACCGTGCAGTCGGGAGCTGGGGCAGGGAGCCACAGAGGCCCGGGGAGGATTCCTGGAGCCCCAGGTCTGGTCTGCAAATGAGGACAACATGACTCACCACTCCCATGTTAGCCAGGAGAGAGCGTGGGGAGGACTCACACTCCTTGCTCACTGGACAGCCCTGGCAGTGGGGGCCAGCAAAGTTGAGGTAAGGGGCCAGTCACCTGGAGAAGAGCAAGGCCGCGGGCTGGAGAAAGAGAGATTGCCCAAGCTCTGCGAGCTGCCTGTGCAATCCCTCCCCCAGCAGACGAGCCCTGGCCAGTATGGGGCCAGGGCTGGTGGACAAAGCCCCACAGGAGTGCCAGGGACTTGCAGTGCCGAGAGCCAGCCGGCCGTCGGCCCAAGGCACAGGCAGAGCCTGGCCCAGAACAGCATCTAAGGGCTTTTGTGGGCCTCCGGGAGCCTGTCCAGGAGAGTCCCGGGAACTGGCTGGGGTAGTATGGGGTGGGCAGCCCGCGCTTCCGGAGGTCCAGCTGGCCGTCCGGGCCTGGGTTGATGGGGGTGAGGGGGAGAAGCCCCTTGTGCCCCCCCAGTCTCTACCCTAGTGGAGGTCACCCCAACCTGTCCCAGGAATTCGCACTGCTAGAATTAGAGGGGCCAGCCCGTCCCATCACCCGCACTGAGGCCCAGGGAGCAGGGCACGCGGCGCCTTTAGGGTTGACTTCGGCTTGAAACTGACCCTCCCCTTAACCCACGCGTTCCTCCAAGAAGCTGGGCGGGAGAGAGGAGGGCAAACCTTTTTCCAAAATGAAGGGACACGGGACATGTCGAGTCCTGCCCAGGGAGGAGCGGCCAAGCCGGGAAGGTTCCCGCAGGGCGAGCTCGGGCTGGGGGAGGCGGGCCAGGCCTGGGGGCGGGTTGTCGAGGGGGCGTGGGGGTGCTCTCCGCCTCCCTCTGCTGGCCAGACGCAGAATTTCCAGAGCCCCTGTGTCTCAGCGCCCAGCACTGCCCGGAGTCCTCGGCGAAGCGCAGCCCCGCTCGCCCGCACTCCGAAAGGAAGGACAGGTCATATGAGTCATCCTCCTGCCGCAGCACCAGGCCCAGCGACACCCCGAGTCCAGCCGCAGGCACTCAAAAAATCATCCTCCGCGTCGGGATCCCGCCAGTGCTGGAAGTCTCCTATCCGCTCCAACCCGGGTATTTCCTCAACTTTGCCCAGGCTGTCTCCGAAGGCCGTGGCGTTACACAACACGGATGGAAAACAGGCTCCCCAACTATCCCATGGTGATCCAGACCCCCGCTTCCTGGTGCCAGAGACCATAGAGAATTGAGGGGAGTTCACGTACGGGTCCCCGGACGGCGGGAAAGGTCGGGGTCTAACTGGCCGAGATCCAAGAGGCCGCCCCGCCCAGCCCCTCCCGGCCCTAGGAAGGCAGCGACGGAGGCTCTTTTGGGGTCGGGGCGCCACCTGCTGGTGTTTCTGGAAACTGCACCCGCGCCACCAGGCGGACTGCCTGGCTGGGAGAGAACACCAATAAACCCTGGTCATGGCCGCTGACTGCTGCTGAGAGTGTTCTGTGAGCCAGGCTGGTGCTGGGCTCTTGGCACACATGACCTCATTTCACCCTTACAGCACTCCTATGAAGTGGACATGATTGCCGTTTTACCTATGAGCACACTAGCTCAGAAAGTTCAGAGCACCCCTAGTAAGTGGCAGAGCCCAGGCCCCTCTTCCTGGTATGTGCTGGAACTGGGCTTTCTGTTGCGCTGGGGCGTGGGGGTGGAGTGGGGGGAGGAACTCAGGAATGAGCTCTAGGAAGGAGGTCTCCCCGTTCCTACTCTCACCCCAAGCTTGGGCAGAATCCATCTCAGCTTAGCCTGCAACTCAGGCATGGTAGGAGTCCTCGGGCTTGTTTGCCCCATTCATGCCCATGTCCTTCTCCGCTGACAGCTTGAGAGCACTTCTAGGACAAGGCCAAGGCAATCTGTTTTCATGCCACCTCCATCCAGCACTGCTAAGTGAGTGCCCTCAGCCTCTCTCACTTGGGATGACCACTAGGGCCACACCCCCCACACACCCTGCAGGCCCCAGCCAGCCGCTCCTCACTCCCGGTTCGGGAGCTCGGGGAGGTGTACTGTAAGTGGTTGTGCGAGTGACAGAATCCCAACTCAAACTGACCAGTGAAATGGGGCCTCTCTCAGTGGAAAGTCAAGTTCAGGAGTAGGTCAGGCAGTACAGAAGAGGCTCTCAAATGTGGTCTTTCTATACATCTGTAGCCCAGTGTTCCTCTGCATTGCCTTCATTTCCAGGCAGGCTCTTCCAAAAACAAGTTAAGATGGCTAAGGCAGGTCTGAGCTTATCTCCAGCTTTGAGGGAAGAAGCCATCCCCATCCCAACAGTGCAGTACGAGCGGAAGTCTCAGGACTCAGTCTCATCGGCCCAGTCTGGGCAACACGGCGAAATGTGAAATGCTCCCAGCCCTGAACCAATGACTGAGTCACCAAGAGTCACTGCCCCTTTGAAGTAAAGCCTGGAGTCGGCCTCAGGTGATCCACCACATGGACTGACTGATGGTGGGTGGGGATTTGTCCCAAAGGAAAACGGGGGAACGTTTCAGGAGAACGGGGACAGCTGCTGCACAGCCAACAACTCTAATGTCCATGACACTTGGGCATACCAGAAAGCCACCTTTTCTTGACCCTAACCCATTTAAAACATTTATTTATTTTTAATAAAGCGAAGTGGGGTCTTGCTCTGTCCCCAGGCTGGAGTGCAGTAGCAGTGATCTTTGTTCGCTGCAGTCTCAACCTCCTGGGCTCAGGTGAGCCTCCCTCCTCTCCGCCTCCCGTGTAGCTGGGACTACAGGTGCTCGCCACGACACCTGGCTAATTTTTGTATTTTTTGTAGAGATGGGTTTTCGCCATGTTGCTGAAGCTGACCTCAAACTCCTGGGCTCAAGAGAACCTCCTGTCTCAGCCTCCAGAAGTGCTGGGACGACAGGTGTGAGCCACAGCGCCCAGGCTATTTATTTGAGACAGGGTCTCACTCTGTCACCCAGGCTACAGTGCAGTGGTGTGATCACAGCTCACTGTAACCTCAAACTCTTGGGTTCAAGGGATCCTCCTGCCTCAGCCTCTCAAGTAGCTGGGACCATGGGTGTATGCCACCACTCCTGGCTAATTTTTAAATTTCGTGTAGAGACAGGGTCTCCCTGTGTTGCCCAGGCTGGTCTCAAACTTCTGACCTCAAGCAATCTTCATACCTCAGCCTTCCAGAGTGCTGAGATTATAGGCATGAGCCACTGCACCCAGCATCTAACCCATTTTTAGATTGGAGACCCGTTCCCACATTATCATACTTCCTTCCTTCATTCATTCAACAAATATATATCGAGTCCCTACATGTACCAAGCACTATTCTAGGTGAGCTATATCAGTAAACAAAAAAACACAAAAATCCTTGCTCTTCTGAATCATGCTTCCAATGGGGGTGGGAGGAGAGAAGAAACAAACATAATAAATAAGTGAAGTATATAATATTATAGACAGTGACAAGCACCACAGGGAAAATAGGCCATGAGGAAGGCAATGAGGGCCGGGCACGGTGGCCCATACCTGTAATCCCAGCACTTTGGGACGCCAAGGCAGGCGGATCGCCTGAGGTCAGGAGTTCAAGAGCAGCCTGGCCAACATGGTGACACCCCGTCTCTATTAAAAATACAAAAATTAGCCAGGCATGGTGGTGCGTGCCTATAGTCCCAGCTACTAGGGAGGCTGAGGTGGGAAGATTGCTTAAACCCAGCAGGCAGAGGTTGCAGTGAGCCGAGATAGCACCACTGCACTCCAGCCTGGGCAACAGAGCAGACCCTGTCTCAAAAAAAAAAAAAAAAAAAGAAAGAAAGAAAGAAAGAAAGAAAAAAGAAAAGAAAAGGAAAAAGAAAGAAAGAAAAAAAGGAAGGAAGGGAAGGGAAGAGAAGGGAAGGGAAGGGGATGAGGAAGGTAGACAGGGTGAGAGGTGTTCCCACTTTAGAGTGTTATCAATAGGCACTTTGAAAGGATGAAGTTGAACAAAGACAAGAAAGAGGTAGGCTGAGCTAGGTGGCTCACGCCTGTGATCCCAGCACTTTGGGAGGCTGAAGCGGGAAGATCACCTGAGCTCAGGAGTTTGAGATCAGCCTGGCCAACATGGTAAAGCCCGTCTCTACTAAAAATATAAAAATAATTAGCCAGGCATGGTGGTACACGCCTGTAATCCCAGCTACTCAGGAGGCTGAAGCAGGAAAATCATTTGAACCCAGGAGGTGGAGGTTGCAGTGAGCCAGATCACGCCATTGCACTCCAGCCTGGGCGACAGAGCAAGACTCCATCTCAAAAAAAAGGGGGTGGGGGAATTTGTCATGTAGACATATGGCAGGGGAGATTTCCAGGAAGGAAGAAAAGCCAGTGCAAAGGCCTTGGGGTGGGAATTTGCGGGGCATGTTCATGGACCAGCAAGGAGCAAAGGGAACAGGGAAGGATGTGGGAGGTGAGAGCAGGAAGGGAGCAGGGGCCAGATGATGGAGGGCCTTGTAGGCCATGATGAGGACTTTGGCTTTGACTCTAAGTGACATCAGGAGCCACCGAAGGTTTGGGCCAGAGAACTGATTTGATCTGACTTATATTTTTAAAGTGTCCCTCTGGCTGCTGTGTTGGGGATAGACTGGAGAGATCAGGGCCAAACCCAGTTAGGAGGCCATCGAGATGTCAATTAGCAATCTAAGCAGAGATGTCAGAGTGGCAGACAGAAAATTCTAAGTGGAGATACACACTGGGGATGAGTGGGTGAGGTCACCACAGGAGTCGGGGAGGGGCGTGTCACAGGACCAAGAATGGACCCCTGAGGCCCTCCCACATTAACAGCTGGGGGAGGCCAGCGCAATGGCTTACACCTGTAATCCCACCACTTTGGGAGGCAGAGGCGGGTGGATCGCTTGAGGTCAGGAGTTCAAGACCAGCCTGGGCAACATGGCAAAAACCTGTCTCTGCAAAAAATACAAAAATTAGCCAGTGTGGTGGTGCATGCCTATAGTTCCAGCTACTTGGGAGGCTAGGGTGGTAGGATCACTTGAACCCAGGAGGTCGGGGCTGCAGTGAGCTGAGATCATGCTACTGCACTCCAGCGTGGGCGACAGAACAAGACCCTGTAAAAAAAAAAAAAAAAAAAAAAAAAAAAAAAAAGGCCAGGCGCGGTGGCTCACGCCTGTAATCCCAGCACTTTGGGAGGCCGAGATGGGCGGATCACGAGGTCAGGAGATCGAGACCATCCTGGCTAACTCAGTGAAACCCCGTCTCTACTAAAAATACAAAAAAATTAGCTGGCAGTAGTGGCGGGCGCCTGGGCGACTAAGCAAGACTCCGTCTCAAAAAAAAAAAAAAAGCTAGCGAAAGGGGAAAGGGGAGAAACAAGAAGAGGGACTGAGAAAAAGCATCCATGCAGAGAGGCAGAGGAAAAGCAAGAAATCCTGTAAGCCAAACAAAGAGACAATATCAAGGAGAAATGAGACTGAGCAAGTCAGATGCTGCCGATGAAATCAAGTGAAATGAGAGCTGAAAATCTCCCTTGACTTTAGCAGCATGGAGGTCACTGGGGACCTTGACAAGAGCCATTTTTGTGGAAAAGACTGAGGAGAACTCAACAGCAGGGTTATGAAATAACAGTTAACAAGTAGCCTGGGCAACACAGCAAGACCCTGTCTACAATTCACAAACTTCAGAGCAGCACTACTCATGACAGCCAAGAGGCGGAAACAACCCAGCGTCCATCGACAGATGAATGGGTTAACAATATGCGCTACATCCGTACAATGGAACATTGGCCTTAAAAAGAAAGGAAACCCTGACACCTGCTACAACATGGACGAATCTGTTTTGAGACAGGGTCTTGTTCTGTCGTCCGGGCTGGAGTCCAGTGGTGCAATCACAGCTCATTGTGGCCTTCAGCTCCTGGGCTCAAGCAATCCTTCTGCCTCAGCCTTATAAGTGGCTGAGACTGCAAGTACGCACCACCCTGCCCAGCTAGTTTTGTTTTTTGTTTTTTTGTTTTGTTTTGTTTTTTGTTTTTTGTTTTTTTATTTTTGTAGAGACAAGCGTCTTACTATGTTGACCAAGCTGATCTTGAACTCCTGGGCTCAAGTGATCCTCCCACCTCCACCTCCCAAAGTGCTGGGATTACAGGTGTGACTGTGCCCAGCCAGATTAATCTTGAAAATGTTAGGCTAAGTGAAATAACTCAGACATGAAAGAACAAATACTGTGTGATTTCATTTATATGAAATATCTAGACAAGGCAAATCATAGAGACAGAAAGTATGAGAGACATGACCAGAGGCAGTGGTGAGTTCTCATCTAACGGATGGAGTTTTTGTTTGTGATGATGAAAAAAGTTCTGTAAATATACTACATACTAGTGATGATTATATGACATTTTGAGGGTACCTAATGTCACTGAATTATACACTTAAAAATGATTGAAATGGGCCGGGCACGGTGGCTCACACCTGTAATCCCAGCACTTTGGGAGGCTGAGGCAGGCGGATCATGAGGTCAGGAGATCGAGATGATCCTGTCTAACACGGTGAAACCCCGTCTCTACTAAAAATACAAAAAAGTAGCCAGATGTGGTGGCGGGCACCTATAGTCCCAGCTACTTGGGAGGCTGAGGCAGGAGAATGGCGTGAACCCGGGAGGTGGAGGTTGTGGTGAGCCAAGATCGCGCCAGCTGCACTCCAGCCTGGGCGACAGAACAAGACTACGTCTCAAAAAAAAAAAAAAAAAAAGTTAAAATGGTAAATCTTGTGTGTGTGTGTGTGTGTATTTTTAGTAGAGACGAGGTTTTACCACGTTAGCCAGGATGGTCTCGATCTCCTGACCTCATGATCCACCCGCCTCGACCTCCCAAAGTGCTGGGATTGCAGGCGTGAGCCACCGCGCCCGGCTTAAAATGGTAAATCTTATGATATTCTACCACAATAAAAAAATAAATAAAACCAAGTGACCTTCAAAAACTAGTCGGGGCTGGGCGCAGTGGCTCATGCATGTAATCCCAGCACTTGGGGAGGCTGAGGTGGGAGGATTGCCTGAGCTCAGGAGTTCGAGACCAGCCTGGGCAACATGGTGAAACCCTGTCTATACTAAAATACAAAAAATTAGCCGGGTGTGGTGGCATGCGCCTGTAGTCCTAGCTACTTGGGAGGCTGAGGCAGAATTGCTTGAACCCGGGAGGCGGAGGTTACAGTGAGCCGAGATCACGCCACTGTACTCCAGCCTGGGCTACAGAGTAAGACTCTGTCTCAAACAAACAAACAAACAAAAAAAAAAAAACTAGTCAGGCCCAGCGCAGTGGCTCACACCTGTAATCCCAGCATTTTGGGAGGCCAAAATGGGCAGATCACCTGAGGTCAGGAGTTTGAGACCAGCCTGGCCAACATGGCAAAACATCATCTCTACTAAAAATATAAAAATTAGCTGGGTGTGGTGGTGGGCACCTGTAATTCCAGCTATTAGGGAGGCTGAGGCAGGAAAATCACTTGAACCCAGGAGGCGGAGGTTACAGTAAGCCGAGACTGCACCAGTGTACTCCAGCCTGGGCTTTGAAACTCCATCTCAAAGACAAACAAATAAACAAACAAATGAAAAAACTAGATAACAGGCATTTATTGAGCACCTAATACATGCTAGATACTGAACTGAAACCTAAGGCCTATGAAAGGTCCTGTGAAGGGCCACTGGGAGCCTGCGTGGGCTCAGTACTGCCCCAGCCCCACCTTCTGGCCCCCTTGTTTTCTTGGGCCCCTGGGCAGGTAAATCCAGGCAGGCAATTATTATGATATGAAATGCTGTGTGTGTGCGATTTCAGAGAGATATGTGATAAGGCCGAGCACAGTGGCTCACGCCTGTAATTCCAGCATTTTGGGAGGCCAAGACAGGCAGATCACGAGGTCAGGAGTTCAAGACCAGCCTGACCAACATGGTGAAACCCTGTCTCTGCTAAAAATAAAAAAAATTAGCCAGGCGTGGTGGCGGGCGCCTGTAGTCCCAGCTACTTGGGAGGCTGAGGCAGGAGAATGGCGTGAACCTGAGAGGCAGAGCTTGCAGTGAGCTGAGATCGTGCCACTGCACTCCAGCCTGGGTGACAGAGCGAGACTGCATCTCAAAAAAAAAAAAAAAGAGAGAGAGAGAGATGTGATGAATGCTGTCCTGAGACTATGGTGAAGAGCCATGGCTGGATCCCAGTCTTATAACCTTGCAGCTGGTCAAGTAATCACTGTCAAGAATTCTGGACAAATAGAATAAGGCACGTGCAAAAGGAGATCTCTAGAGGCTCCATCCTTGGCCCTGGACTTCTCTGGTCCATAGGGTTTTTGTTTTGTTTTGTTTTTTTAACCAATAATTTGAACAAAGAATTAGAGGCCTGCTTAATGTGTTTTTCAAGGACTGGAAGATGAAAGGGGATAGCATCAGAAGCTGAAAAGAGGCAACAGAGTGAATGGTTAAGACCACAATGTCTGAATCTGAACTACCTGGGTTCTAATCTCACCATTTATGACAGAGTCAACCTCTTCTTTGTGCCTCAATTTCCTCATCTCTAAAATGGGGATAATAGTAGCTCCCTCACAGGATTCTCCCAAAGTCTGAATGAGTTAACCAAGGGTCTGGACATAGTGCATATATGAAAGTTTGCTACTACTCTCATCATTAACAGGACTGGCTGGAGGCCGAATTCAAAACCAACAAGATGGAATTTAATGAGGACAGCCAGGCATGGTGGCTCACACCTGTAATCCCAGCACTTTGGGAGGCCAAGGCTGGTGGATCATTTGAGACCAGGAGTTCAATATCAGTCTAGCCAACATGGTGAAACCCTGTCTTTACTAAAGATACAAAAATTAGTTGGGCATGGTGGTGCGCACCTGTAATCCCAGCTACTTGGGAGGCTGAGGCAGGAGAATCGCTTGAACCCAGGAGGCAGAGGTTGCAGTGAGCCAAGATCACGCCACTGCACCCCAGCCTGGGCAATAGAGCAAGACCATGTCTCAAAAAAAAAACAAAAAAAGAAAAAAGAAATTTAATGAGGACAAATGAAAAAGACAACATTCAGGTTCTAACAAAGCAATTATACAAGTTCAGGGGCAAGGAGAGATGGCTGAGCATCCATCCATTCATCTGTCCATGAGAAACAGCCTGAGGTGTACAGTTGATTGCCAGGTCAACTGCAGCCAACCCTGTCATTGTGACCTTCACTGGTATCCGCCAAGGTGCAGCATCTGACAACCCCTTTGTGTTCTGAGCTGAGAACTCAGTGGTAGAGTGTAAAATGTTGGTGGGAGTGGGAGTGTAAAATGGTAGAACTGCTTTGTTAATAGGTCAAGCAGTTTCTTAGACAACTAAACATATGTCCACTCTATGACCCAGCATTTCCACTCAAGTCCCCAAGAAAAAATGAAAACATATACTTACACAAAGATTGTACAACAATTTCATAGCAGCTTTATTTACCATGGTTCCAAAACTAGAAACAGCCCAGGTGTCTGTCAAGAAGTAAATGGATTAACAAACTATTACACATCCATACAATGGAATCCTACTCAACGATAAAAAGGAACAAACTACTGATATATGCAACAACAGCATGAAGCTCCAGAACATTATGCTGAATGAAACCAGCCAGGTAAAAAGAGTAGATACTGCATGATTCCATGATTATGACGTTCTAGGATGAGCAAAACTAAGCGATGCTGGAAAGAAATCAGAAAAATGGGGGCAACCGGAAACTAGGAAACTTTTTGGGTGATGGAAATATTCCATATCTTGACAGAGATGGGCTTATACAAATATATGATATGCATTTGTTAAAACTCAATAAATGGTATACTTAAAATTTGTGCATTTCATTGTATAAAAATTTTGCCTTCATAGAACAAAGAACCATTCATAAGCATTGAACTCTAGTTCATGATAAACATGTTGAAGTGTTTGGGGGTCAAAGTGTACTGATAGCTGTAACTTGCTCTAATATACATTCAAAAAAGATGACTTGATGGATGGAGGAGGGATGCATAGATAATGACAAGACAAAGATGGCATTAACATAAATTAGAAAACCCGGGAGTGGGTGGCTACGTAGATGTTCACTATAAAATTTGTTCAACTTTTTTATATGTTTGAAATTTTAACAATAAAACGTGGAGAAAAAGACAGCCAAAAGACTACAAATTGGGTGCAGTGTACACTGCTTAGGTGATGGGTCCACCAAAATCTCACAATCACCACCAAAGAACTTACTCATGTAACTAAACACCACCTGTTCCCCAATAACCTATGGAAATAAAAAAAAAATTAATAAATAAATTAAAAGACAACTGATGGCTAAGGCCTGGGGAAATCAGCACAGGCCCACAGCTGTCAGCAGTTAGGAGGCAAATGCAGTGCCACCTTTTCGGAAGCAATTTGTCAAGATGCACCAAAAGCCTTAAAAATGTTTCTGGTCGGCTCACGCCTGTAATCCCAGCACTTTCGGAGGCCGAGGCGGGCGGATCACAAGGTCAGGAGATCGAGACCACGGTGAAACCCTGTCTCTACTAAAAATACAAAAAATTAGCCAGGCATGGTGATGGGCACCTGTAGTCCCAGCTACTCAGGAGGCTGAGGCAGGAGAATGGTGTGGACCTGGGAGGCGGAGCTTGCAATGAGCCAAGATCACGCCACTGCACTCCAGCCTGGGGGACACAGCTAGACTCCGTCTCAAAAATAAATAAATAAATAAATAAAAGTTTCTGTTCTGTAACCCAACTCTCTCTTTCTTTCTTTCTTTCTTTCTTTCTTTCTTTCTTTCTTTCTTTCTTTCTTTCTTTCTTTCTTTCTCTCTCTCTCTCTCTCTCTCTCTCTCTCTCTCTCTCTCTCTCTCTCTCTCTCTCTTTCTTTCTTTCTTTCTTTCTTTCTTTCTTTCTTTCTTTCTTTCTTTCTTTCTTTCTTTCTTTCTTTCGACATCAGCTCGCTTGGTCATCCAGGCTGGAGTGCAAGGGCGCTATCATGGCTCACTGCAGCCTCAACCTCCTCGGTTCAAGCGATCCACCCACCTCAGCCTCCCAAGTAGCTGGGACTACAGACACATGCCACCACACCCAGCTAATTATTTGCATTTTTTAGTAGAGAGGGGTTTTTGTCAAGTTGCCAGGCTCAAGATCTCAAACTCCTGGGCTCAAGTGATCCTTGGCCTCCCAAAGTGCTAGTATTACAGGCGTAAGTCACCACACCTGGCCCTCATTGCTAGGGATTTATCCGAAGAAAATGAAGATGGATGTGGGCAAAGATATAGCTACAAGGATGTTCATTACAATATCGATTATAATGGCAAAAAGTTGTAAACAACTTAAATGTCCTAAACCAGGGTATTGGTTAAAGAAACTGTGGTGTCTTTATGCACTGGAGTATTATGTCATTAAAATGATGCATCACAAATATTTGCTGAAATGGAAAGACATTCTCTATCTATACAGTTAAGAAGGAAGCAGAGCCTCTGGAGACACCGTTCTCTTGACTAGAGACCCCATCCCATGACATAGGCTACTGAATGTACCACCCCCTGTCCCAAGACTTAGAGTTCTTGGGGGGCCTTAATGTATCTTTATTGTGACTAGCTGTTTTCCTATTTTCATGACATTCTCCACTTCCCATATGCCTTGTACCTCTTGTGCACTGTCCCATTTCCCCCTGCACTGTCCCTTGTTATTCCTTCACACCTCGAGTGCCACTTATTCCTTCACACCTCGAGTGCCACTAATTGGGCATACAACTTTGACTGACATTTGTGGTGAAGGCATAACTGGACCTTATGTGGGACTTTCCTAGGGGGTCAGCACTGAAGTCCTCGCTTCTTCATTCTGAAAGAGGCCCCGCCCATGGGGGCCTGGGTTTGCCTTGCTCCCAGGCTCTAAGAGGAGGAAGGTGGTAGAGACTGAGAGGGAATGGTTCTTAGGAGCCTGTCGGGAGGGCAGTGCTTCAGCAAATGCTCCCACATTTCTTTTTTTTATTTGTTTGTTTTTGAAACAGGATCTCCCTCTGTCACCCAGGCTGGAGTACAGTGGGGCTATCATGGTTCACTGCAGCCTCAACCTCCTGAGCTCAAGCGATCCTCCTTCCTCAGCCTCCCGGGTAGCTGGGAACACAGGTGCATACCACCACACACAGTTAATTTTTGTATTTTTGTAGAGATGAGGTCTGGCCATGTTGCCCAGACTCATCTCGAACTCCTGAGCTCAAGCACTCCACCCACATCAGCCTCCCAAAGTGCTGGGATTAGGGGCATGAGCCACAGTGCCCAGGCTGCTCCCCACATTTCTAGCATGGCCTTTGGGAACCAAATTTTTCTTTATCATCAAAATTATTTTATTTTATTTTATTTTTAATTTTTTTTTTGAGACGGAGTCTCGCTCTGTCACCCAGGCTGGAGTGCAGTGGCCGGATCTCAGCTCACTGCAAGCTCCGCCTCCCGGGTTTACGCCATTCTCCTGCCTCAGCCTCCAGAGTAGCTGGGACTACAGGCGCTCGCCACCTTGCCCAGCTAGTTTTTTGTATTTTTTAGTAGAGACGGGGTTTCACCGTGTTAGCCAGGATGGTCTCGATCTCCTGACCTCGTGATCCTCCCGTCTCGGCCTCCCAAAGTGCTGGGATTACAGGCTTGAGCCACCGTGCCCGGCCTCAAAATTATCTTATTATTTTTGTCCCAATCCTTAGTCTTCCCGAGCAAACCTGTCTTACAACCAAATGGCCCTTCAAGCTACTAAGTTAGGCAGAAGTTGCCTTTCTCCCCTACAAGGGCTCCCTCCCACCAGCTTTGAAATAATCTTGCTTTTGCCTCTCACTTTAATGCACGCATTGGTATCTGTTTGCAACAAAAGACCCCAAGGAGCTAAAAGAGGTTATCTCTGGGTGGTGGGATTGGGGATATTTTTCCCTTGTGAATATTTTCTACTTTCCGTATAACAAACATATTTTCTTGTGTTTTGAGAAAAAGTCACTACAGAAGGGGCCATTGCCAATTAGGGTATGCCCAGTGGAGGGTTGCCCAGGAGATGAAGCGCTGAAAAGGTTTATAGGGAACTGGCACCACTTAAGCTCGAGAGAAGGCTGGAATGGGGTGGGAGGACACAGACCTCTCTGCAGCCATCTGGGGCCTGTGCGCAGCAGATGGAGTCACTTGTTCTGTGCTCCACAGAGTGAGCTAGTTCCAACAGCTGGACAGCACAAGAAGGCCAGCTTGGTCTCACTAGAAGAAACTGTCCTACAGTGGAAACTGCATGCCTTTTAAGGCAGTGATCTCCCCATCACATGAGGTGTGCAACAAGATGGGCAGCCCATTGTCAGGAGGGTTAGAGAGGGGATTTATAGGCTGGCCAGGAGAATGGACTGTGGTTCTTTGAGGTGCCTTAAAGAAGCTCACCAGCTACTCAGGAGGCTGAGGAAAGAGGATCACTTGAGCCCAGGAATTTGAGGCTGCAGTGAGCCTTGATCATGCCACTGCACTCCAGTCTGGGTGACAGAACAAGACCCTATCTTAAAAAAAAAAAAAAGCTCAGAGTGAGTTTTTCGCCTCCCTGAGCAAAGTGTCAAGGGAGCGCTGCGACCATGTCTAACATTGGTGAATAGAGGGGATGGTCAGGGAGGACTTCCTGGAGGAGTTCAGAGAACTGACCTCATGGCCCCTCAATCTCCAACCTCTGGGTACGTATCTTATTGACCCCTTTTTCTGGGGTCATCCAGCTGTTTCTGGACAAAACAAACAAAGCCTCAGCCCCTGCCTTGCTGCAGGATCCTAGATAATGCCCTGCTCCTCTCTGGGCATCAGGATGCCCTTCTGCTCAATGTTCTCAGCTGAAATTACCCATGCTTTTTCCTCCTGGGCAGGCCAAACTGCCAGTCATGCACTTGGGGGAGGGAGGCTGCTGGGTTTTTTAGGGGGACCCCGGTTGTATTCCAGTTTACAGCCCTTGGGACTTGGGCCCAATGCCCAGAGGAGATTCAGCAGAGGTGGCAGGGGTCCCGGAAGCAGGCCAGGGGCTCAGCCAGGCTCCCTGGATACCCCTCCCCAGCCCTCAGCGGCAGGAGGTCAGGAAGGAGACTAGATGTTATCCTGTCAGTGTCGTTACCATGGTGATGGGGTATATATCTGAGCTCTCCCCAGGGCCCCTGAACCCTTCCTCAGGGACTTTGGGGAGGGGTCTTGGAGGGGGGTATTCTCTGATGAGGCAGAGTGTGGTGGGGCAAAGTGAGGCCACAAGACAGGTGAAGAGGCTGGACGCAGTGGCTTATGCCTGTAATCCCAACATTTTGGGAGACCGAGGCAGGTGAATCACCTGAAGTCTGGAGTTTGAGACCAGCCTGACCAACATAGTGAAACCCCGTCTCTACTAAAAATACAAAAATTAGCAGGGCATGGTGGCGCATGCCTATAATTCCAGCGACTCAGGAGGCTGAGGCAGGAGAATCGCTTGAACCTGGGAGGCGAAGATTGCAGTGAGCTGAGATCGTGCCATTGCACTCCAACCTGGGCGACAAGAGTGAGGCTCCCTCTAAAAAAAAAAAAAAAAAAAAAAAAAAAAAAAGGAATTAGAAAGGAGAAGAAGAGAAGAAGACAGGAGAAGAAACTCCCTCCCCTACAGATGAGTTCATTTAGGGTGGGGCAGTGGGCAGCGCACAGGCCGGGGGTAAGGCGGGCCTGGTCTGAATTCCCGTGCTAAGTGATCTTGGGTAAGTGGCTCTACATCTCTGGGCCTGTGAGGATGTTGGTATGACGATTAAATGAGACGCCACTGGGATGGTGATGAGCTCATGACTGTATTTTCTCCTCACACGCACAGACATTTGTAGGCAGAAACTGAGGCAAACCGCAGAGCGCCGCAGATGGGCGCCCCCGACCTTCTCGCTGCTCCAAGCTCCGCACTCGGTCTGCCGCGCCCTCCCTCCTCTCATAGCTCGACGTCCTCGCCCGCCCCCGCGCGGCCCTCCCAGGTACTGCAGCAGCCCCCGCCACTCCCGGAGACAGTGCCCCCCACACTCCTGCGTCCCCCGCTGCCTTGCAAAGATCGGGTGTGGAGTAATCTCCTGACCTCAATCCGGCAAGCCCTTGTCTCCAAACCTTCGAAGTCTTGGCTGTCCTTCTCGGAATCTAGCCTCAACTCCTGGGTATGGGTTCCAGATCCATCTTGCTGATCCCAGGCTGGTGGTGGGCGCCGGAAGCAACCTTGGCTGGGGCGGCCAATGGCACTGCAGGCAGGAGGGGGCGGCACAGCACGGTCTCCACAGAGGTCAAATCATGATCTGGGCTGCTGGCGATGTCCAGGCGCACACTCCACGCCCCCAAGTGCACACATCCACAAGCACCGCACTCCCATGGTGGACACAGCAACATCACTACCTAATCAGGCCCTGTCCCTCCCCTGTGCCCTGCGGACCCCGAGGAAAGCGATGCTTACTCTAAATTGCAAATAGAAAGCCTTTCCAGGGGCCAGGCGCGGTGGCTCACGCCTGTAATCCTGGCACTTTGGGAGGCCGAGGTGGGCGGATCATGAGATCAGGAGTTCCAGACCAGCCTGACCAACATGGTGAAACCCCTGTCTCTATTAAAAATACAAAAATTAGCCGGGTGCGGTGGTTGGCGCCTGTAATCCCAGCTACTCAGGAGGCTGAAGCGGGAGAATCGCTTGAACCCGGGAGGCGAGGCGGAGGCTGCAGTGAGCCGAGATCGTGCCACTGCACTCCAGCCTGGGCGACAAAGTAAGACTCCATCTCAAGAAAAGAAAAGCCTTTCCAAGGCCCACCGCCCTGCATCCACCAGCCCTGCCCACCTCTTAAACCACCTCTTCCCCCATTCCCCCTGCCCATTATTTACTATTTTCCAGCAAAAATACACAGTGCTCACTCCACACTTCAGGTCCCGTGCACTTACTGTTCCCTCTCCCTGAATCTCCACTCCTTACCCCAGATCCACCACTGGCTGCTTCCTTCCCTTCTTTTAGGCCTCAGTTCAAATACCACCTCCCCAAAGAGTCCTTTGAGACCACTGAAGCTAAGAGGCTCCCCACCCTCCATTCCTGAAAAACATGTTTCCTGCCTAATGTGTAATCTAATCATTAGGACAATGCACATCCAAAACAAAAAATGAGACCGAGTGCTGTGGCTCCCGCCCAATCCCTCACTTTAGGAGGTTGAAGCGGGAGGATCACCTGAGTCCAGAAGTTCGAGGCTACAGTGAGCGGTGATACAAAGACATTGAAACCCTTGTCCCTTGTGCACTGTTGGTAGGAATATAAAAGGGTTCAGCCAGTCTAGAAAATAGTATGGTGGTTCCTCAAACAATTAAATATAGAATTATATGATCCACCAATTCCCCATCTGGATATATTCCCAAAAGAATTGAAACAGGAACTCAAAGACATTCTTATATCCCTACATTCATAACAGCATCATTCACAACAGCCAAGCAGTGGCAGAGACCCAAGAACCCATCAGCAGATCCATCGTGGCCTATCCACACAGTGGAGTACTACTCAGTCTTAAAAAGGAAAGAATTATGACATACACAATATGAGTGAGCCTCAAAGGCACTATGCTGATGAAATAAGCCAGTCACAGAAGGACAAATATGGTATGATTCCACTTGTATGATGTACCTAGGGTAGTCAAATTCATAGAGACAGAAAGTAAAATAGGAGGCCAAGACAGGATAATTGCTTGAGGTCAGGAGTTCAAGACCAGCCTGGGCAACACAGTAAGACTCTGTCTCTAGAAAAAGAAATGAAAAAAAGCAGGGTGTGGTGGTGTGTGCCTGTAGTCCCAGCTACCAAGAGGCTGAGGCAGGAGGATCCCTTGAGCCCAGGAATTCAAGGCTGCAGTGAGCTATGATTGTGCCACTGCACTCCAGCCTGGGTGACAAAAGCAAGACCCAATCTGAAAAAAGAAAGTAAGGAAGGAAGGTAGGAAGAAAGGAAGGTAGGTGCTTGCAGGGATGGAGGGTGCTGGGAAAGGAGGTGGGGGGAGTTACTGTTTTAATGAGTTCAGAGTTTCAGTTTTGTAAGATGAATGACTTCCAAAGATGGATGGTGGTGATGGTTGCACAATAGTGTGAATGTATTTAATGTCACTGAACTGTACACTTAAAAATGGTTAAGATGATAAATTTCGTTATATATACTTTACCGTAAATAAAAAGCATGTATCGAAACATTTCTTTGCTTTTTCAATCCTGCTTCATTCATTAAACTATGACCTCCATAAGAACAGGACCTGTATCTGCCTGGTGCACCTACTATGTGCTGCTAGTCACTGAAGACTTGGGGACCAAGACAGACAAGATGCCCACTCACCTGGAGCTCACAGCCTGGGGGGAGGGGAGAAAGATACTGAACAAACAAATAAACAAGAATATTATCACCTATTACCTGCTGTGCAGAAAATTAAAAAGTGAAATGTAACAGAGTGGCTGCATGAGGAGGGGTTTCAACTGGAGCAGTCAGGCATACCATCTCAGAGGAGGTGACATTTGTACAAAGACCCAAGGGACGATCAAGAGTCAGCCATCAAGCATCCAGGAGACCCAAGCTGCACACCAAAGAAACAGCCAGTGCAAAGGCCCTATGCCAGGCATGAGTGTGGCATGCTAGAGGAACAGCAGAGAGAAAACAAGGGGACACGGAGGAGAGATGAAATAAGGAGGCCTCGGAGAGGGAGAGGGGATGGAAGGTGTCCTGCTCACAGAGGAGGGAGGCCTCACTGAATCACCAACCTCCTCCTCACAGCAGGGGAGGAGGGCTCCATGAACTGAGACCTCTAGCACCCAGCTCTGCACTAAATGCTTTTTAAAGATCAGCTCAGAGAATGCTCGCAACAGTCCTTGGGGCAGGTGCAGTCATTAGCCACAATAAAAAGAAGGAAACAGGCTCAGAGAGCTTGGCTGAGCTGCTGGGTCTGAGACTACAGTCAAAGTCATAGAGTGGGCGGAGGGATCTAATGCCCCCTGTGCTACCTTCAAGGACCCACTCTGGGGACGCTGTTTCCTCCCACCCAGCTGCCCTTCCACTCCCACTCCCACTCCCTCTGCCTCAAGGGAGAGGGCCTCGCACAGGAGGCCTGGCTGCTAACTGATCCCTGCCAAGGGCTTTCTGTTCCTCCTCTCACCGTCCCCTAAGAGCAAGCCAAGGAGAGAACCCACCACCTCTCCCTCACCTGGCTGGAGATGGGTACTGGGAGCGAGGAGACAGAAGCCCATCTCCAGTTCCGCAACACCGTTTCTGAGGCCCCTCTGCATGCCCTGCCCTTGGAAGGGGATGGACCACGGTCCTTGGATGGCAGCCTAGTGATCAGTGAAGATGCCCACCAAGGGCAGGGGCAACAGCATCTTGAAGTCTGAGAGAACTGATTTCCTCAGATGTTTTACACTGCTCCGGACCCTAAATAGCCTGTGGTACACCAGGGAGAAAGCCAGACTCCAGGGTCAGCCAGACCTTCCACCATCTGGGAGGAATGTTATAGAGGCGTGGTGGCTCACGCCTGTAATCCCAGCACTTTGGGAGGCCGAGGCAGGCGGATCACGAGGTCAGGAGATCGAGACCATCCTGGCTAACACGATGAAACCCCGTCTAAAAAATTAGCCGGGCGTGGTGGTGGGCGCCTGTAGTCCTGGCTACTCGGGAGGCTGAGGCAGGAGAATGGCGTGAACCCGGGAGGCGGAGCTTGCAGTGAGCCGAGATCCCACCACTGCACTCCAGCCTGGGCGACAGAGCAAGACTCCGTCTCAAAAAAAAGGAAAGCAGGCCTGCTTCCTGCCTGCACTCCTTCGCTCAGGCCATTCAGGGCCTCACCCGCCACAGTGGCTCCACCCTAGCGGGAGTGCCCAGGGGTGGGGCAGCCCCAGGTCCCCAAGCTCGCAATTCCTCACCCTAAAATAGAGACTCTGCCACCCGGGCCAGTCACAACGTGGGACCCAGCACAAAATGAAAATGTGGAGCTTCTTGTCCAAAAAGCAGAAGGAAGATGCCTAACAATAAAGGCGCTAAAATATAAAACTGTGTCTATATATCTACACCTACAGATATATAAAGCTTTGCTTCTTTTCTGTTGGTCTGCCTCTTGATTTGTCATGAGTTTGTATTTGTTAAATATCATCTTAAGTAAAAAAAAATGAAAAATCTAAATGACTAGCATGAATTTTACTATTCATCTTTATATTGTGCAATGTCAGTTTTAAATGCAAATATAAGGATGTTTAACTCATATGCAGAATCATCGAAATTGTATAATTTGTATTCTGTACCTTGTGCACACATGTGTATTTCATTCTTACCTCAAATGGTGGGAAAGGGCACAAAACTTACTCAACTGTTTTCATTTCTTTTCTTTTCTTGACTTATGCACATTCTCTCAACATGCTCTGCTTTTAGCTTACGATGTGTGAGGAGGGGCTGAAAGGAAAGAACTATAGGTTGCCTGATCTGTCCCTGTCCTAGCTCATCATGATCAGTGTCAGCGGTTGGCTTATCCAGCGAAATAACACAAGGAAGAAGGCTATGGCAGGTTTCCTGCGCCGTTCTTGTTTCTTTTCTTTTTTTTTTTTTTTTTTTAAGACTGTAGTGGCGCAAACTCAGCTCACTGTAACCTCCAACTCCCCAGTTCAAGCAATTCTCCTGCCTCAGCCTCCTGAGCAGCTGGGATTATAGGCTGCCTGCCACCATGCCCAGCTAATTTTTGTATTTTAGTAGAGATGGAGTTTCACCATGTTGGCCAGCTGGTCTCGAACTCCTGACCTCAGGCGATCCGCCTGCCTCGGCTCCCCAAAGTGCTGGGATTACAGGTGTGAGGCACCATGCCAGGCCCTGCTCATGTTTCTTAGCACACCATTGCCTTCTTCTTGCATCTGGCAAGCTCTGGTTGAAATGGACGGCAAGGTCCCTAAGGGCTGTCAGAGTTTCCCCTTACTCAGCTGTAGACATAGCATGCTTACCTTACACTCACTTTGAGTCTTGCTGAGCCCCTACATGTGGTGGGGTCATCAGAATCCTGTGCTCACGGGCATCACAAGCACTGCGTGCACACGAGAGCCCCAGCCGGCCCTCATGACACCCAGGTTTTACCCTCTCCTCTGTGCACCGCATGCACCCCTGTCCCACTGGACCCCACCTACAAAACACAAGTTCAAAGATGAAATTATGAGACGTTTCAAGACAGCTACAGCAGAGCATTAAGCTAAGCAGGCCCTGGTGAGCATGGGGCCGTGTGTGACCCCACATCCATGAAGCTGCTCTGCCTCCATCCTCACCGCAAGCCAGATGGAAACTTCCAAGGAGGACTGTGGCTGGCTTAACTCAGGGCACTGCTTCCCCCAACCCCCATCAGTGTCTTGAGTCCGAAGTGCAGTGACTGACCCAGCCTGGGTCACAAAGCCACCCATGGCCAGGTAGGAGGTGGAGGTGGGGCATCTGTGACTCACTTCACCCTTAGGGAACAAAGGCATGTCCTGAAGGGCTGGGGAAGTGCTGGACAGATGAGGACTCAAGCCACCACAGTCCCCTGCCCATGGGTGAGGGTCAGTGCAGGAGGGCAGTTCAGGCAGGGGAGAAGCCTTTATAACGAAGGGAGATGGGAAGCCTGAGGAGCCATAAGTGCTACAGCCTGGCTGCCCCCCACAGAGGAGCTGGGAGAGATGAGGGCATAGAGGTAGCGGGTCACATGGAGGCCCTGAGTGCCTTCCACTGGGACTTATCACACTCTGACCATACCACCCCTGTCTAGAAGCTTCTCTGCCACCCCATTGCTCTCAGGAAAAAACCCACAGCCTTATTCCTGAGACCCGAGGCCTGGCCTCCTCTCCCCCTACCCCTGCCGCCACCTGCTCTGCTGCAGCCATAGCCCTGCTCGCCCTGGGTCATAGGCTCTTGGGCCTGTTCTTCCCTCTGCCTGTATCCCTCTTCCCACCATGCTGCTTCTTCGGACTATGCACACTCCCTCCGGGTCCTGGCGTGAGTATCACCTCCTTCAGGAAGCCTTCCCCAACCCGCCAGGCTGGGTCACAGGCCCTGTGCTTCTCCAACACCACTGCCTGGTGACTCATCTTCCCCTGCCCCCACCGATGACAGAATTCCATGAGGGCAGGGACTGGCTCCTGTTCAAGGTAATAGCCCCGGACCCCAACACATAGTAGGTGCTCAATAATGTTGACTGAACGCTTGAGTTCACAGGCTGTGGGAGCCTGGACTTTGCATGAGCTACTGTCTTGTCTTACAGATCAGGCAGTTAGTCCATGGTAGAGGGACTGAGTGGCATGATGCACCCACCATATTGCAGGCCTGATTGGCTCTTTGCATTCCTGATCTCACTTTTTTACTCCCATCCAGCCCAGGAGGGAGGTGTTTTTTGTTTGTTTGTTTGTTTGTTTGTTTTAGATGGAGTTTTGCTCTTGTTGCCCAGTGCAATGGCTTGATCTCGGCTCACCCCAACCTCCGCCTCCCAGGTTCAAGCAATTCTCCTGCCTCAGCCTCCCAAGTAGCTGGGATTACAGGCATGTTCCACCACACCTGGCTAATTTTGTATTTTTAGTAGAGAGGGGTTTTCTCCATGTTGGTCAGGCTGGTCTCGAACTCCTGACCTCAGGTGATCCACCAATCTCGGCCTCCCAAAGTGCTGGGATTACAAGCATGAGCCACCATGCGTGGCCAAGGGAGGTGTTCTTATACCTGTTACACAGATGAGGAAACAGAGAGCAGCGAGTGGGTCACACTCTCTTTTTTTGCCCTCCTCTCCCCTACCACACACATCTAAACCGCAGCCAGGGTGACCAGCCCACTGGCCTCTCGGCCTGGAGTCCAGAGGTCCTCTTTTATTGGCCGGTCCAGGAGAGAACTCTCTCACAGCTGGGACCTGTCCTATCCTTTCTCCCTCCTCTTCCTCCCCCTCCCCACTTCCTTCCTTCCTGCTCTAGGATATTCCCTTTGCAGGAAAGGTTCCAGGTTCCGGGGCAAGGCTCCCAGGTTCAGCTGCCCAGGCCGGGACACATGCTTCCTCCATCAACCAGCCCCCTTTGCCCTCCCCGGGGGGGCCGGATATCTGAGCCAGGCCCAGGGGACAGGGGAGCACTGCACAGGGGACAGCTCACGGTCTTCTTGTCCCTCTCTCTGCCTCCAGCCCTAGCTCAGACAGAGGACTCTGGAACTCATCCTGGTGCCCTGGGGTCAGGCACTAGACTTGGTAGGGGCTTTGTCACCCTGCCTATGAGATGGTCATCACTGACAGCCTCTGAGCAGGAGCCTTACCCCTATCAAACTGGTATATATCCTCTTGGATTGCATGTGCTGAATCACTTTGCACAGTACCTGGCACAAAGTGACTGCTCAGTTAACATTATTAACAGCTCCAATCATTGTTATTATTCTTTCCAATATCATCCTCATGTGACTCCATCTTCACAACTCTCCTGGGAAGTAGGTAGAGTTTTTATCTTCATTTTATAAATGAGAAAACTGAGGCTTACAAAGACAGAGGGGCCAGGCGCAGTGTCTCACATCTGTAATCCCAGCACTTTGGGAGGCCAGGGCAGGCAGATCACTTGAGGTCAGGAGTTCGAGACCAGCCTGGCCAACATGGGGAAACCACGTCTCTACTAAAAATACAAAAAGTAGCTGGGCATGATGGTGCATGCCTGTAATCCCAGCTACTTGGGAGACTGAGGCATAAGAATCCCTTGAATCCGGGAGGCAGAGGTTGCAGTGATCTGAGATCGTGACACTGCACTCCAGCCTGGGCAATAGAGTGGGACTCTGTCTTTAAAAAAAAGGAAGAAAGAAAGAAAGATGGAAGGGACTTGCTCAAACTCAAACCCAGGCCAGCCAGTGCTCTTTATCACCTTACTATCCTGACACCTTCCCTTCTATTTGCCCTAGAACAATTCTTAACCTGCTGGGTGTCTCAGTTTCCCCAGCCAGGCAATGGGGAGGATGGAGGAGGCATTTCTAAGGACCTTTAAGTCTGAGGGAACTTACTAATCCATCGAGGTGGGGCTTGCTGAATGGGCACAAAATCACAGATCTAACCCTGGAGGGTCCTACAGGCCAAGGTCATCTAAACTCAGGACAGACTGCAAGAGTCTAACCTGAGTCCCTTCTGCTCTAGCTCTATCCATTTCCCCCATACACAGAAGAGAGGAAGCCCCGTATTGTGGGAGGGGGAAAGGGTGCCTCCCACCCTTCCAGGACTGCTGAAGACTGAGAAACAGGCCCAGGCAGGTGCAAAGAAGGCTAGGCACTGGTAGACGGGCAGAGGCAGAAACAGTCATCCAAGGGTAGGTCCATCAACAAGAATCCCATGAAGGGCTTAGGGCCAGATAGAACTGCCAGGCCTGGAAGGGAGGCCTCACCCTACTGCCCCCAACCCTGTATCGCCCCCTTCTACAAACAGCACAACAAATCACAGCTCAGATTGTAGACTTCCTGAGTTCAGATCCATCTGTAAGTCCTTCATCTGGGGACTCAGTGATCCACCCCACCACCATTCTGCTCCACGGTCCCTCTCCCCAGGCCCTGGTTCCACACCTCCCTACCCAATGTTCTCCCTTCATCCAGACCCCAGGCTCTCTATCCAGACCCCACAGAGGGGCCTGGCTTGCCGTCACCCCATCGCCGCCAGCTTGAGGACAGGCCCAATAAAGGAGGACAGGGGAAGAGAGAGGGAACGAACGCACCACCCCGGGCCAGAGCGGCGTCCTCTCCCCATCAGCCTAGGAAGCTGCACTGCTCAGCAGCCACCAGAGGGCGCGCGCCCCTTCTCAGAGCCAAAGCCACGACGGCGGCGGTGGCGGACCCGGAGGGGTTTGCAGAAGATGCGGGGCAGGGGTGCGGTCACTCCGGGAGGAACGCCCCCGGAACGCAGCCACACCCTGGGCTCGGATTCAGTCCCTGTAAGAAGAGGGCCTTGGATGCCACCCTCGACCCTCTCCCCAGCCGCGCCCCGCGCTTCGGCCTCCTGCTGACTACTCGCGCTCTCCCCCTCCTGGCCGCTGTGAGCACTGCGGCCCGGCGGAGCTTGGACTTGGAGGGTGGAAGGTGGGCAAGGGGACGAACGAGGATTTACCTGGAAATAATGTGGCAAGGGGCTGCGTGGTGGGAATATACTGGGCAGAACGAGGTTGTAGTGGTTAGCACTAGGTGAACAGAAGTATGAAGAGGTACTGGGAACTACAGTGGATGTGCAGGGTACTGGGCCGATTAATAGGAGGGCACGGAGGGGCCAGTGGGCAGGTACTGGGGACAGTGGTGGTCCCTGGGGGCTATTTAAGTGGTACCAAGCCTAAACTGGAAAGAAGGCGCTGGGTGGTTTCCTGGTGGTAATGGGGGCCCTGAGTGCACATCGGAAGTACCACTGCATAGGCACTGGGGGTACTGCATAACAACTGGAGACATTGTGTGCTGGGAAGTACTGGAAGGCAGTGGGAAGATAGCGAGTGCAAGGAGCACTGAGTGGGAACCAGGGGTGGGAGGGTCACGGAACGCGCAGTGGGAAGTACTGAGTGGGTCTGGGGATATGGCACAACTGAGAGGGTGAGGGGGCATTGGAAGGGTTCGTGGAAGGTACTGGGCATTATCTATGAGAAGTGGGGACATGGGTGGACATCGGGTGGGTCATGGAAGTCACTGGGGTCACACTGAAACCCTGGAACAGTATGGCACTTCCCTGGCTGTGCCTCAGTGCCTCTCACAACAGCGCCATTTTCACAGCCAGGACTTAGATCAGAAATGTCCCTTCGCCAGTGAGGGTCTCCTGCCCTGACCAGAACCTATTCCTGCTTTCCTGGCCGGTGTGGAAGGTGCTGCTCATAGACAGAGAACAACCTCTATTATCTACCTCCCCGAGAAGAGGGGGGAAGTAAAGGCAGGTCAGCCCCTTATCCCTAGAAAAATAAGGAGCCCCCTGCTCAGCTCCTCCCATCAGGCTTCGGCCTCCTGGCCCAGCTTGCTGGCTGCTGGGCCGGGAGGGGCTGCCAGGCTCGGCCTCCTGCCCACTGCGGGGCGCCGGGGGAGGGCGGCGCGAGGCTCGAGATGCCGCGTTGCCATGGAGACGCTGCCGCATCCTGACTGCTCCTGGCAACGGGGTCCCGCAGCCAGGCAGGCGCTCGGCGGGGACCCCAGGGAGCGGGCGCGCCAGGCTGCCCACGGCGCCGCCAGACCCCTGGGACATGGATATGGCTCCCCCACCCACAGGCGCCCCTCACTCACACTCCCAGGGGCACACGATGTACATACGCGCCCCAGCTGCAGCAGCCCAGGCGGAACTGCAGCCCAAGCCCTGCCTGCAGCCCCCACTCATTAATTCAGCAAACATTTGCCGACGGTCTCAGTGCCAGGCGCGAGCTGGCCACTGCGGTTGTGGCAGCGACAAGTCACACGGGGACGCTGCATTGCCCCCCTTCCCCCCCATCTCACAGCCCGCAGGGGAGGCAGACACAGAAACAGTGTGATCAATACTGTGACCCCAACAACAGCCACCCGCTGACTGTGTGCTCAGCCCTCCTCATGCAGGGTCTTGCCTAAACTGTAAAACCCTTGGGAAGCACTGTGAGAACTCCTTTCCACAGATGGGGAAACTGAGGCACAGGAGAGCTCATCTATTCACCAGAGGCCATGTAGTTAGGGTGAGGCAGAGCTGGACTTCCCACTTGGATCTTGGTGACTTCCCCACATTACCCCTGCCGGAGAATTTCCCAAGCACAGATGAGGGAGGACCCGACTCAACTGGGGAGGCAGCAGAGAGAATTTTAGACTCAAGCTTGGGTCTTGGGAGAAAACGCAAGTCGGCCAGGCATAGCAAGAGGCAGGAACACTAGGCTGAAAGAACAGCTGGTGCAAAGACCTGGAGAATGTAGACTGGCAAGCTGGGTGTGACAGCAAGGGCAGAAAATGTGGTTAGGAAGCTGCTTGGAGGCCAATCCTGGAGGCTCGCTGTGCCAGGTCGAGGGGACTGGCCTCCATTCCGAGAGGAGTAGGGAAGGTGTGAGCAAGGGAGGGCATGCCTGACTGTTGCTCTGGCAACCCTGAGGGTGAGGGCTGGTCCAGGACGAGTGAAGCTGGAGCTGGGAGACTAGAGCACAGGTCATGGTCATCATCCCAGCAAGCGACAAGTGGGCCCACTCGGCTTCAGTCCAAAGTGGAAGCAGGACACGGCCTTCTTGTCTTCCCTGGCAAAGATCTTCTGCCTGATTGGGAATCCAGGGAATGACCCCAGAGCTAGATGCCTTACAAGGTGGGCACCCCAGGGGGAGCCAGGGCTTAAAGACAGTGAGCACAGTGAATGGAAACATGCTTCAGAGTGACGTGAGGAACAACTGAGCTAGACTCCTGGAAGGACTTCCCAGGAGGAATGAGTGTGAGGTTCTGAGGCAGGCCAGGAGATCCTTGAGAAGAAAAGAAAGAGCCCCACACACCTCACACATCTGGACACGGGAACAGACAAGATGTTTCTTCCAGACCCTCCCCAGGGTTATTCCTCCCTGGCCCCGCCCAGCAGAGCCTGTTCAGGTACCCCACTGAGGAGGCACAGCATCCGGCCCCTAACCTCCCCCCGCACCCAACAAGGTTAGCCTAATTTTTTCCCTTCCGTGGATTCAGGTCATTGCTCTCTGTCCTCTCTCTGAGGCGCTGCAGAATGTGACTAATTCCCTCCCTTCATTTATGGGTCCTGTTACCTGGAAGGTATTTATAGCGCAACAGCCTCCCTCTCTCCCCAGCGACTCCGCTGCTCTCCCCCCAGGCCATCTCTCCCCACTCGGCCAAACTTTGCCTCTCCTCTCTGCTGCCCACCTCCCCAGCCGGGCCTCCTGTCCTGCCATCCCCCTGGCAGGAAGGGGGGCTGGCTCTGCTGGGAGGGGTCTGACCAGTAGCCTTTCCGAGTGGAGTGCTATCTGCAGGGGAGATGCCCCTCTCCTCTTGGACACCCTAAAAAAGGCAATCTAGGGCCAAGCTAGAGGAGGATGACAATTGGTTGACCCCTCTGTGACCTCAACAAGCAGTCTGGTACTTCAACTAATAATAGGCAACAATTATTGAGTGCTCAGCAGGGGCAACATAGGGGATACCAGAGTCTATGCATAACATTTCTTTACTTAGGCATGGTGGTGCACACCTGTAGTCCTAGCTAGTCAAGAGGCTGAGGTGGGAGGATTGTTTGAGTCCAAGTTTGAGGCTACAGTGAGCTATGATTGTGCCACTGCACTCCAGCCTGGGCAACAGAGCAAGA
Source organism: Macaca nemestrina (assembly GCF_043159975.1). Taxonomy (NCBI): domain Eukaryota; kingdom Metazoa; phylum Chordata; class Mammalia; order Primates; family Cercopithecidae; genus Macaca; species Macaca nemestrina. The sequence continues at coordinate 40,686,209 of NC_092130.1, forward strand.
CCTTGTCTTAAGAAAAAACAAGCCGGGCGCGGTGGCTCAAGCCTGTAATCCCAGCACTTTGGGAGGCCGAGGCGGGCGGATCACAAGGTCAGGAGATCGAGACCACAGTGAAACCCCGTCTCTACTAAAAAAAATACAAAAATTAGCCGGGCGCGGTGGCGGGCGCCTGTAGTCCCAGCTACTCAGGAGGCTGAGGCAGGAGAATGGCGGGAACCCGGGAGGCGGAGCTTGCAGTGAGCCGAGATCGCGCCACTGCACTCCAGCCTGGGCAACAGCGTGAGACTCCGTCTCAAAAGAAAAAACAAATGAAGGACTGGGCGTGGTGGCTCATGCCTGTAATCCCAGCACTTTGGGAGGCCAAGGCGGGTGGATCACCTGAGGTCAGGAGTTCAAGACCAGCCCGACCAAACATGGTGAAACCCTGCCTCTACTAAAAATCCAAAAATTAGCTGGGCATGGTGGTGCACACCTATAGTCCTAGCTACTCGGGAGGGTGAGGCAGGAGACTCACTTGAACCCAGGAGGCGGAGGTTATGGTGAGCCGAGATTGTGCCACTGCACTCCAGCCTGGTGACAGAGCGAGACTCCATCTCAAAAAAAAAAAAAAAGAAAGAAAGAAAGAAAAATTATTGAATGCTTACTATGTGTCAAGCATTATTATTATCCTTCATTTGCAGATATGGAAACAGAGGCTCAGAAAGGCTAAATGACCCTCCTCAGGTCCTCATGGTTGGGATGAGGTACTCCTGGACAGCTGCCTTCCAGAGCTCTGCCTGGTATTGGAAACTCACCTTAAAAGGCAGGCAGGGTGAGGGCTGCAGACAGCCAGGGGTTCCTGACCAAAACATATCTCACAAAGTCAACAGTGTCCCCACTGGTCCTAAGCCATGGATGATCTCCCTGAGCACTGTCAGGAAACAGCACCAGATGGAGGCCACTAGGATACAGAACACTGCCTGTCGCACACACATCTCTTCCTCCAAGCAATGGTCATACAAGAGCAGAGGTTAGAGGGTGCTGATCTAGCCAAGTACAGGGAATAAGGGAATCAGGTGTCCATGGAGGAGTGAAGGGGAACTACAGCAGAAAGGACAGAAAGAAGACCCCGTGAGGGACTTACAGGCATATAAGGCTGAGGCAGGGACCGGCTGCTCTTTCACATCCCCGCTTCACAACTGTGCAAAGCCCCTTTTACAGCCAGAAGCATGGAAACCCTGACAGGTGAACAGACTGATTCAGCTTTGTCCAGATCCTCTGGCCAGAAATTCTACAACACTGATTAAACGATTTCTGGGAGACGGGAAAGAATAGAGGAGAAGGCTGAGTTCAAATCCCAACCTTGTGCTCACAAGCATAGTGACATTGAGCAAGTGACTTCGCCTCTCTGTGACTTGATTTTCCCATCTGTAAAATGGGCTGACATCACATCTTACTCACAAGTGGTCGTGAGGACTCAATGATGTGCATCAGGCAAAAAACTGAGCACCAGGCCTGGCACGCAGCAGGGACTCCAAAATGTTGACGGGCAATGCTGTGGTTTGTATTTGCCCCTGAGTCTTTCTTCTCTCACAGATCTTCCCTGAGACAAGGGCATCTTGAGGATAAGGGCTGTATTTCCCTTTTATTTATTTGCGTATTTATTTTTATTATCCTAACCACTAGACCACCAGGGAAGGGCTACATTTCCTCCATCAGCCTAACATTGACCTCGGGAGCAGGAGATCCCCGGGGCAGGCTGCTGTTGGGAATGAGCATTCATTGCTGTTTTCGTTATTTTCATTGTCATCAGTATATCATTCTCTATTGGCTGTAGCACCATCAGCACACACCCAACAGGCTTGTGGGTTGTTTGGGAGAGCCATTGCTCCTCATATTGCCGCAAAGGCAGACCACAAGCCCTATGCAGGGTGCACCCTGGATCTAGCAGCTCTCATTATACCCCATTTGCCACTACCCTCCTCCATAGGGTGCCAGGAGCCTGCCTGGAAGAAGAAAGCCACTGAGTCATTCTGATTCCTGCTCAGGGAGCCAGAATCAGCAGCAGAGCCAGCCAGCCCATCCAAGGGAGGATCAGGGGCAGAGCTAGAATCCTGGGACTCTCCTGGCAGCACAACCCAGGGGCTGAGCATAGTGGCACCAGGAGCCAGATTTGGGAGAGGAAGTGGAGGTAGGAAATGCAGGACTCCAGTGGCTGGACCCTGACAGAACAAGAAGGGGCAATGGCAGGCATCTGTGAGCACACCTGTGGGTCACCCCGGGAACACACCTGTGGATCTGGCACCAGGCAAAGTCTCCACCACCCTGGGAGACAGAGAGATCAACCCAATTGCAGGTAAAGGCTACAGACTCGGAGAGGTTCCATCAGCTACCAGAGGTCACACAGCACCTGGTAAGAAGGTTCAGGCAATGCCTGCTCAGATGCCTACAATGCCTGATCCTCATGTCCTGAGTGCATGGCCAGGCCCAGGGCTGGGGTAGGGGGAATAGAAGCAGTCAGCAACCCTGTCCATACTGGCAGATGGAGGGTGGGACCAGGCATCACAGGAGATTGAGGACCGAAGGTCAGGGAGTAGGGCAGGAGAAATGAGGCATTCTGGGCAGTGGGCTACAACCTGGGCCTAAACATCAAAGGCCTTTGTCCTCAGCCTGGCTCACCCCAAGCTTATCATGTGACCTTGGGCAAGCCCTGGCCTTTTTCTGAGCCTCAGTTTCCCCAGTTACCCTATGAAAACTCTGAGCTCCAACACTCTCCCTATCAGTTCCAAGTCAGGCCTCCCCAGGCATGCCAGCAGGGCTGACAGGCTTGAGGGGCCAGAGAGGGGCCTGTGCCCAGGCGGCCGTCCTCTCCCCACCCGTGGGCACACAGGGTCTTCACTGAAGAAGCACGGTGTATACAAATAATTAAACGGAAGAATTGGAGTGATTAGGGCAGATGATTATTGTCAAATTATGATTTATCTTGTAGTGGAATTAGTATTCCCCCAAAGGGCCCGGCGTGGCGCGGCGCCCGCCACGGCCCGTGATTAATCGCCGTCTCCAGAAGGTCACCTCCAGCCACTGCAGATTAACTCAGTGGGGAAACTTCTTTCCGTAATTCAAGCTGTTGTTCCCACAACCTGTCATCCGGCAGAAAAGGACGATTTCGTCAGGGACCCCAGGGCAGGGGCCGGCCAGCTCCTGGGCCCCTCCTGGCTGCAGACATGATATATGGTGCGTCCCGACACGGGTGACCACGAGGGGGGGCAGCATCCGCCCGTGTGGTGGGCAGCAGGAGGCAGGAGCAGGGAGAATGTGGGGGAAACGAGGCGCCGCCAAGCAGAAGTAGGCTGTGAGTGGAGAGAGAGCGCGCGGGCGGTGGCAATTAGGAAGAAAATTGGATTTTTCAGCGTCCAGAGGCAGCTGGGATCTGCGGTGTGCAGTGCAGCCAATCCTCCCTTTCCAACACACACAGGCACCCAGCTCCAGACAGGCAGGGACTCCCCAGGAGAGACGGAGAACGGGGGAGGCCATGGGCCTCCTTCAGGAAGATAGGAAATGTAGAATCAGACCAGGGCAGAGATTTCAGCCCCCAGCTCTGTGACCTGCACCACCCCTAGGTCTCCCCTTCAGTGCTACCTGGAGCATGGAATGCGAGCTGGAGGAGAATCCACTTACGAAGGCCCCTGCCAATCCAGCAAGAAGAACGTGGTGAGGACTGAGGCTGGGCCCGGCAGAACCTCCCGCCAGCGGCAAGAAGGGGGCCCTGGGCAAAGGCAGCTTTCCTGACCTTGGAGCCAGAACCAAGATCCCATTCCCCCAGTGGGAGACACTGCCCAAGCCACATGCCCAGGTCAACTGGAGCTGCTAATCATGGCCACCTCTGTCTGGCAGCCCAGGCCAGGTCTGGGAGGAAGCATGGAATCCCTGGCCTGTCTCCCTGCGCGTGGAGAACAGTGGATACAAAGTCCCCAAACCCTGCCTCCTCACTCTGGCCTCACTCCCCAACCTCTAGTTCCTGGATGCTGGGAGTAGGGTAGTAAAAGGCATAAGTGCCTCCTCTTCCAGTCTCTAATTTACCTTCCAGGCAACCCTGCAGGGAGGATGGTTTGTGCCCACACCACACAAGTGAGGAGGCTGAAGGAAGGTAACTTCCTGCCCTGAAGCTGCCCTGGCTCTCCAGCACCCTCAGGATTACTTTCAAGATCTTTCGAGGCCCTGCCCTTGCTGCCTGCATGGTCCACAGCACTTTACAGCCCAACCCCCTGCCCTTCTCCCCACCTCCAGAAACACCTCACTGTGCACTATTCTTTCAGGTCTCTGGGCTTCAAACATTCCTGAAATGTACTTCCCGTCCCCAGCTCTCAACTGGCAAACTTCCATTTATCTTGCTCTATCCAGCTCACTTGTCTCTTCAGAAAGAAAGGGTGCTCCCGGGCCCACTAGAAGCTTCGCCCTTGTGAGCACAGATCACCACCCCGTGCAGAAAGCACACTACACTGGCCTCTCCCAGCAGACAAGGCACTCCTACATCTATCTGTGGCCTACTACACCTGTCTCCCCAGTGCAGGGCAGACTAACCCAACCCAAGTTGGTACTCAAGAAACCATTTGGGTGTTTTGTTTCGTTTTGTTTTGTTTTTGAAACAGAGTCTCACTCAGTTGCCCTGGCTGGAGTGCAGTGGCACAATCCTAGCTCACTGCAGCCTCTATCTCCTAGGCTTAATCTATCCTCCCACCTTGGCCTCCTAAAGTGCTAAGACAACGGACATGAGTCACCATGCTCAGCCTCAAGAAAGCATTTGTAAGACACCAGGGGCTGGTGAGGGACCTGCACTCCTCCACTCTCCTCAGCCCACAACCCCGACTTGTCGACTTGTCAGGCCCCAGAACTAGGGTATGCTGGGGAGAGGACAGAGGTGAGAGTCCTTGCTGGCTGCTGTCCTCAAGGTCTGGAGGCCTCCTTTTAGTTAAGAACAGAAGCATATATTATGTATACGTTGGTTTGCTCAGAACATTCTAGGGTTGGAGATATTTAGAGTTGTGAAGACCCAGCACTGTTTGGAAGAGAAAATCTCTTTCTCTCCCTCTTAAGGGTGGGGACGGGGGAACAACTCTTTCCAAAATCATTGGGACTAACACCGGCATTTTATTTGGGGGAAGAAGGGGGCTTTCCATTCCCTTCAGGGACTGCCTGGCAGACACTACCCCCCTTGAGTCTTTGGTTGATGGTGATAAAAACACCCATCCACACTACATCTGATGCTCAAAACACGCTTTGCTGCGTTCTCACTGACTCTTAAGGGACAAGCTGAAGAAGCTTGTGAACCCCCTTTTACAGATGCAGGCGAAGACCAGGGTTGGGGTGGTGGTGGCAGGTGATTTGCCCAATTGCTGTAAGCAGTGGAGATGGCTGTGAGTGTGAGGAGGATGATTCTAGACCCACTGCCCACCCAGCCCACTCTGTGGCTCCACTAGCTTCTCACAGAGGCAGCTCTAAACCCTTTACCCCCATCCTAGAGCCCAGGAGGGGTGGGAGAAGGGCAGATGGCTTGGCTAGGGGGCCTCCCAGGAGATAACCCGCTTCATACAATCTATGGGCCTGATTCCAATCCCAGCCATGCCCCTCACTACCCTGGACCTTGAGCAGGTCACTTTCCCTCTCTGTGCCTCTGTTTCTTCGTCTGTAAAAACATGAATGGAGACTGGGGCCTGACCTGCAATTAGGAAGTGCTCAAGAAATTTGAGTTGTGCTTGTTTTGGGTGGTTTTATCACCTTCATCACCTCACTATCCCTTGTGGAAGAGTGGGGGAAGCTAATAGCTTCCCCATTTCCCAGCGGAGGAAACTGAGTCAGGGCATAGCCTCTAGCGGACAGAGGACATCACCAGATAAAGGATCCCGAAGGCCAGCCATGATTCTGCCCGCCCCCTCTCAAGTCCCTCCATTGCTCCTAACCCTTGGAAGACAACACAGTCTCCCAGCCAGAAGAATCCCACCAACTGGGTTCTTCCCTATTCCTAGGGCGCTTTGCTGAGTCCTGCCTCCCGGCCTGTACCCAAGCTGGTCCCTCCACCTAGAATCTCCACCTAAACGCCGCTCCCTCCACGAAACTACCCCCAAGGGACCCTGTGCCCGGCTGAACCGCGCAGCCCAGCCACTGACCACCTGATCACCCCAGGCAACCCTCTGAACCCCGCACGGGTTGGGCAAGGACTCCCCAGTCTGACCCTAAATGCTTGAGCGGGATCCCTGGTGGGTGCCCCAACCCCAGGGGAGCGCAGCCCGCTCCCCAACCCCACTCCCTCCAGAGCCGCGGCCCAGGCTTTGATCCGGCTGCCTCTGCGCCCCGAACCTGATTGGCATCGAATTACGCCGCGCGGCGGAGGCAGATAATGGCGGGAGGAGCGGCAGACATGAAAGTGGGGGCGCAGCGGCAGTCCGGGCCGTTGTTAATGACCCAATAAAAAGGAAGAGGGGGGAGAAATAACCCTCCCTTCCCTCCCCGCCCCCAGACCGCGACCGGTGCACACAAAGCCGCCGCCGACTCGGAAATTACGGAGGCTCAGCCCAGAGCAGCGTGACCGGGGGTTGGGGGCTGCGCTCACCTGGCGGAGCGCGGGAGGGCGGGCGGCAGCCACGGGGACACTCGCGGAGGCACAGACACAGCCACACTGACAGGCGCATACACTGAGCCTGTCTTTAATAGTCTATCTTCATCATTTTTTTGCGTTGTGTATTTTTTAAGTATACGAAAATATTTTATTTCCTAATTACTGAGATTTGTTGGAGTCCGCTTAAGTTCTGTGCCGACACTAGTCCAGATCCTGAAAAAGTCACACAGACAGCACCATTTAGTCATGCACACGGTGTGTCGCATACACACAGAACAGTTACAGTCTCACAGTCACACACGGATACAGAGACACAGTCACAGCATCACACACTGTGGCACCTAGAGTCTCTTTCGGAAACAGGCACGGAGCCTCATGCACACGCACACATACCCAACAGGGCCGCAGAGATGCTCACACAGAAACACACCCAGAAGCAGGACAGACACAGACATGTCAAAGACACACACAGAGAGAGACAAATAGAGAGGAAGCTCCCAGGAACATACACACATCACACAAGCTGTGCAGAGAGGGACACAGAATGATGCAGGCAGAGCTACAAACACAAACATGCAACAATATAGAGACCAGCACAAACCTATGACGTCCCAAAGATACCCATGCACACAAACACCCAGGCATGCTGGGACACACACACATCCAAGCACAAATCCCCTCCCCACTAGCATCTCTGGGACACACCCTATATACCCTCTCAGCCACCCATTTCACACCCACACTCACACATGTTCAAGTGTATTTGAGCTAGAGCCCACGACTGGGTTGACCCACAGCAGAGATGGGGTGGTGTGGCTGGAATACAGACCCCAGAGGATCCATCTACCTACCCAGGACATGACAGTGGGAAGGGGCGTGAGTGGTGCTGCCTCAAATCCATGAGGCTGGGGCAGATGGCTTAAATTGTCAGAATTTCAGTTTTATTCGTCTATAGAATGGGGTTCAGCTCCTCCCCTACGGGACTGTCTGCGACTCAAGCAAGCACTAAATGTTAGCTGCCATTATCATGTGGATTCCCTTGGGGGCAGCCCAGACCCTCTCCACTGCGCACACACACACACACACACACACACACACACACACACACACCCCTTGGCTCCCAATCAAACTCTGCTGCTAAGGAGGTCCCTCTTTTTTTTGTTTTTTTGAGACGGGGTCACCCAAGCTGGAGTGCAGTGATGCAATCACAGCTCACTGCAGCTTCAACTTTCCAGGTTCAAGTGATCCCCCAACCTCAGCCTCCCAAGTAGTTGGGATTACAGGTGGGTGCCACCATACTGGCTAATTTTTTTTAACTTATTTTATTATTATTTTTTTATTTGAAGCAGGGTCTCACTCTATCACCCACACTGGAGTGCAGTGGTATGATCTCAGCTCACTGCAGCCTCCGCCTCCTGGGATCAAGCAATCCTCCCACCTCAGCCTCCCAAGTAGCTAGGACCACAGACATGCACCACCACGCCCCGGTTATTTTTTTGTATTTTTAGTAGAGATAAGGTCTCACCATGTTGCGCAGGCTGGTCTCAAACTTCTGAGCTCAAGCGATCTGTCCAACCTCCCAAAGTGCTGAGATTACAGGTGTGAGCCACCACACTCTGCTAATTTTTTAATTTTAGAGATGGGGTTTCACCATGTTGCCCAGGCTGGTCTTGAACTCCTGGGCTCAAGTGATCCTACAACCTAAGCCTCCCAAGTAGCCAGGACTACAGATATGCAACACCCCACCCAGCTTATTTTTTAAATGTTTTTGTAGAGATGGGATTTCCCCATGTTGCCCAGGCTGGCCTCCCAAAGTACTGGGATTATAGGCATGAGCCATCATGCCCAACCCCTCTTAAATCTAATCTGAGTTCCTCATTCTGTAATCTAAACCCAACTCTGGGTCAGGTGCAGTGGCTCACGCCTGTAACCCCAGCACTTTGGGAGGCCAAGACAGGTGGATCACCATGGCCAACATGGTGAAACCCCATCTCTATTAAAAATACAAAATTAGCACGGTGTAGTAGCGCATGCCTGTCATCCCAGCTATTTGGGAGGCTGAGGCAGGAGAATCACTTGAACCTGGGAGGCAGAGGTTGCAGTGAGCCGAGATTGTACCATTGCACTCCAGCCTGGGCAACAAGAGTGAAACTCCATCTCAAAAACCAAACCAAACCAAACAAAACAAAACAAACAAAAAAACCAACTCTGGGAACAGGGACATCTAGCCTTTCCTGCTCCAAAAAGCAGCCCCATGTGCAGCAGGGGTCCTGAGGGCAGATGGGACTCCTGTGGGATCAGTCTCTAGGGCTTGGCCTCTCTGGGCCTTGGTTGTCTTCACCATCAAATGGGTTAACAGCATCAGCATCCAACACAAGATGCTTCTGGGAGGATGAAATAGCTCTTAGGCTGAGTTCATGGGCCATGGCTAGAGTTGATGGTCCATGTTACGGTCAGAAGTGAGGGGTCAGGATGCACACACCCCTCCCACTAGGACAAAAGTCCTCACTGTCACTCCTTCTTAGGTGGATAAGGGGACTTTATGAGCCAAACCTCAGAGCCTAATTAATGCAGTTAATCACAGGCCCAGCCACACTAGCCATGGGGACAGCTGGGATGGAGGGTCACAGCTCAGTTACCCAAAATGATGGAGGGGCAGGAAACAAGGTTATTGGTGGCCTTCTCCTCCCGCATGGCCCTGAATGGAGGCTTTCCTATGCCCTGCTAATCAGCGCCCATCCTGCAGCCCCAGCTTACTGGGCAAGTCGCTTCTCGTGTCCAAATCCAGCTTCTCCTGCTGCAGCTCAGGAAGCACGTGGGATCTGCAGTCAGGGTCCTGGCTGTCTCTAATCAGGCAGGTTAGTTAGATTGGTCTCCCAATGGCTGGGCTGAGTAACACTGAGTTTGATGGCGATGGTGGGGTGGGTGGGTTGAGGCATAACTTCTTGGAGTCCGGTGTCTAGCCCAGGAGAAAGGCAAGAATGAAGACAGGAGCTGGTGGCAAGGAAGAAAATGCCCCCTTCTCCCTCAAAGGGGCCTGTGCATGTGATGCTTTATGGGGGGTAGGGGGGCAGAGGGGGTGGTCGAAGACTAGCCAGGGCTGCAGCAGGAGGGGGCAGCCCACGCGGGCAGGGGAGCTGCCATGTTATAAATCACCCTCGACTCAATTAGAGCCTGTGAAAGGTTGTGCACACCCAGCAGAAAGCTCCGCTCTTGGCGGGCAGCCAGCTCTCTGAGGGGGGTGGGGGCGAGAGCTTGTGTGTGCCTACGTGTGTGTATGTGTGTGCTTGTGTCTTACTGTGCAGATGTGCTTGTGTGCCCTTGTGTTTCTGTGCCTGTGTGTACCTGTCTGTGCCTGACCCATGTGTGCCTGTGGTGGGGGGAGAGTATATATGCCTGTGGACTCTTGCATATACAATATGCCCCAACGTCCTTGTGTTTGTCACCAGGTGCATCTGTATGCACCTGTTCATGCCTATTTGTGCTGTGTGTGCACTTGTGTGTGTGTTGGATGGGTGGCTGTCCTCGTGCCCATGTGCACTCAAGTGTGAGTGTGTGTGTGATTGTGTCTCTCCATCACTTTGCCTCTGTATGCCTCCTTGCCTGTGTGCACCCAGGTGAGAGTGCATGCTGGTGATGAGTTGAGCTGGGCTGGATGTGTGGGTGGGAATGGAAGGGTGTTCTTATGGTAGGGGAGAGTTACGTGTATTTAGGGAGAGGCAGAAACAGAAAAAGAGACATGGATCGATGGAATTATGGGCAGGCAGAGAGAGAGTGAGAGCCAGAGGAACTTAGTAGAGAGAGACGTGACCGGTAAGGGAACTAAGCTTTGAGGAGCATGAGGGGCTTGGCAGTGTGGAAGACCTGCCAAGGCCAACCACCTCCACCACTGAGTCAAGAGGCTGGACTGGCTGGGTGCGGTGGCTCACACATGTAATCTCAGCAATTTTGGAGGCTAAGGTGAGAAGATTACCCGAGGTCAGGAGTTCCAGACCTGCCTGGGCAACATAGGGAGACCCAGTCTCTACAAAAAAATGTAAACATTAGCCAGGCATGGTGACATGTGCCTGTAGTCCCAGCTACTTGGGAGGCTGATGTGGGAGGATTGCTGAGCCTAGGAGGCTAAGGCTGCAGTGAGCAGAGATCACGCCACAGCATTCCAGCCTGGGTGACAGAACGAGACCCTGTCTCAAAAAAAAAAAAAAGCTGGACCCTAGCCATGCCATGGAAACATTGTCCTAGCGTGGCCAAGGAGCAACCTTAGAGGTCATCTCTCCTTCCCTGATCATGGGCAGTGATAAGCATCGACATCTCGATTATCTCACTGAACGCTCACAGGCACACTGTGAACCATGCACTGTTATAATGTCCACTTCGTAGATACCAAAACTGAGGCTCATTGACTTGCTCTCAACAAGTAAAGTAGAGCCAGGGTCTGAACCTGGGTTTGTCTAATTGCAAAGGTCTTGCCACATTCTTTACTGTTTCCTCAAGTTTCCCAGTGGGTCACACTTGAAGGGGGTGGGAGGAGAGTCCGTGTGAGTATGTGTAGGTGGGTGGGTATGCCTCCCCATCTGCCTGGGCACTCTTTGAACCCCAGGCTGCTGTGCCTCTAGGGCCAGCACACAGTAGATGCCAAAGAAATATCTAAGTAGGGAACCAAGAGTAGCTGCCAGAAGGGAGCTTGGGGTAGGGAGAGGAGTCTGTGAACCATCCCAAGGATACTGGCCACCTCCGTCCCCCTCCCAGGTAGGAGGTGCTGTCCTGAGTCCCAGAAAACTGTGGAATAGGAGCTGAGATTTTCCCAGAGCTAAGCTGGGCTCTGCCTCATCTTCATTCATACCCAGAGCTGAACCACCTGGATGTATCTCTAGACCAGCATCATGTCTCACCTATCCCTCCTCTACCCAAGCCACAGTGACATCCAGACCCTGTCATGCCCCCAGGAACACTTGGGGCCCTGAATCAGGATCCCCACGGGAGAGGCCTGCATAGGCACCATTAGCCAGGAGCCAATTTGGAGCCCTGGACTTAGTTTCCCCCATCTATAATGGCATTTTTTGAGGAGGACTAGGAGGGCTCTAAATCACTCAGTCCTGGGCCTCCTTGCTCCCTGGAGAAACCCACCCCAGAAATCGCCCCAGGTCTCAGATCCAGCAAGGTTGGATAGGGTGAGGAACGCAAACCCAGAATGGGCTTTGGTCTCCCTCTTGCCCCAGACACCCAGGCCCCACAAAGGTTCCTCTTCCCCAGGCTCTTGGGAGACTCTTTCCCTGAACCACCATCCCGTCAGTGGCCTCGTTCTGCTCTCATTTACTGACCAGGTGCCAGGGGTGGGAGGGGCATGGGCCTTCCCTAGGGCAACCTCCAGGAGGAAACCTAGCTTTGTGCTGAACCTTCACCCTGCCTTTTCTGCAGGCCCCACATCTGGAACCATTTCAGGAAGAAGCATAGGGCTGAGCTGCCCCTCCTTTGAAGATGTGGCTATGGGGAAGGGTCATGCCCTTTGGGAGGTTGGGGGTCACAATGCATGGATGGCACCCCTCTTGAGGCTAGGAAAAGCGAGGAGAGGGAGCAACAGGAATGGGCAGTGCTGGTGGAGGCTGGGCAGGTTGGAGTTGAGGTATTCATATTTTGGGTTTTTTTTTGTTTTTGTTTTTGTTTTTTTTGAGACGGAGTCTTGCTCTGTCACCCAGGCTGGAGTGCAGTGGTGCCATCTCAGCTCACTGCAAGCTCCACCTCCCAGGTTCATGCCATTCTCCTGCCTCAGCCTCCCGAGTAGCTGCGACTACAGCCGCCCACCACCACACCTGGCTAATTTTTTTGTATTTTTAGTAGAGACGGGGTTTCACCATGTTAGCCAGGATGGTCTCGATCTCCTGACCTCATATCCACCCTCCTCGGCCTCCCAAAGTGCTGGGATTACAGGCGTGAGCCACCATGTCCGGCCTGGTTTTTTGTTTGTTTGTTTGTTTGTTTTAAGACAGTCTCACTCTGTTGCCTGGGCTGGAGTATAGTGGCATAATCACAGCTCACTGCAACCTCAACCTCCTGGGCTCAAATCATCCTTCCTCTTCAGCCTCCCAAATTGCTGGAACTATAGGCTCACACCACCACACCCAGCTAATTTTTGGTGTTTTTCGTCTGTTTGTTTTGTAGAGATCGTGTTCTGTCATGTTGCCCAAGCTGGTCTCAAACTCCTAGGCTTAAGCAATCTGCCCACCTTGGCCTCCCAAAGTGTTGGGATTACAGGCATGAGCCACTGTGCCCAGCCAGTTGAGGTAATTGTGTTCTTAATGCTCAGCACTGGAAGAGGAGCAGCTCCTCCAATATGTGGGATCAGGTGACAAGTGCAGAAAGGATGCCGTAGATGACCAGCATCTTCATCCCGGAGGAAAGGAATCCAAGCTTCATTCTTGGTAAGCCTCAGTTTCCCCATTACTAAAATGGAGACATTACTTTCCACACAGGATTCTGGGGAGGATCCATGGTGAAAGCGTGTTTTGGCACAGGGCCAACACATCCTAAATGCTCAGAATGGGGTAGTGGCTGCTGCTGTTGCCACCATTACTGCTTTGCTTAAAACATAGCTGCTTCCACCAAAGCTGCCATCCGACTGAGAAGATCAGGAGAACACACCCAAATCAGTCAGGGAAAATGCAATCAGACACTGGAACTCTGGGAAAGGAGGATCCTGGAGGGCTGGGCAGTCAGGAAGTTCTCAGAGGAAGTAACGTGGGGCTGGACTTCAGAGATGGGAGAGTGAGGCCAGCCAGAGAATTGGGAAGAGGGCATGCTAGAGGGGAACCTGCTGAGCAAAGCCCTGGAACAGGAGGGTGTCCTACAAGTCGGGTGGGCCTGAGTGTGTGAGGAGCAGAGAGGCCAGCTGGAGTTGGTTGGGTGCTCCAGGGGGCCTGACTTACCCTGGGGAGAGGAAGGGGGGAGACTGGATGCTAACTGCCACCTCTAAGGAATGACTGTCTGCCCTGAGGCCCATCCTACCCCACCTGCACTGCATCCCAGCAGAAGTCCTGAGGATCTGCAGGGGGCCACTGACACCCACCCCTATGTATTCACACCCCTGACATACACCAGGGCTTCTAGAAATCAGGTGGCTGCTCCCTTCTCCCTTTATTTATTCCCTGTTTTTTCCCTTTTCAGGAGACGATAATTATTCAGATCATCGCGGTGATTTACTTGGTAATCAGAGCCGCTCGATGCGGTGGCCGCGGAGCCGAGACAGACGAGCATTGCCTAGGAGGACGGGCCGGGGGCTCAGCCCCCCTCCCTCCCACCTGCCCGGCCTTTGTTCTCTTCGAGGTCTGCACCCGCGCTGCCTGGCGGGCAGTGGAGGCGCCCACCCGCGCGGACATGGCAGCAAGCTCGGGGTCTTGGGAATGAGTGTGCACATGCGTGCGCCCGGGGGGAGGGGAGTTTGGGGTCTCGTGCGTTGCTGGGTGCTGGTTTGAGAATGATGGAGTACCTGTGTGCATGTTTGGGGCTAGTAGTGGTGGTGGTTGGGAGTGTACCAATGCATGAGCATTGCGGTCAGGTGTGTAATTGGAATGTGTGCACCTGTGTGATTACCGGGGGTCTAGGGTACATCTGTCTCTGCAGGCTTGTTCAGAAGTGCAATGGGCAGGTGCCCAAATATGTGTATTTTAGGCACATAGCGGGGAGGAGAAGAGAGTTGAAGCTCCTGCGCTGAAGCTGTCTGAGGTGATCATGGAATCATGGATGTGGCAAGGGTGGGTTCTAGCTCAGTCTCTCCGACCCTGTCTGGTTGGGGAGGTGGGCTGGGGGCGGCGGAGTGTGAATCAGCTCAGATCCAAATGCGGAGTTCTCCTGGGTCAGTGCTGGGGCCCCGGGGGTCACGTGAATACAGATGTGGCTCCGTTCACAGGCTGTGTTCACACGTGTCCGCAGACCTTCGCCCCCTCCCGCCCGCGGGCTGGCGCAGTGACGGTGACCTCATTACCGCCTCCGCAAAGGCCCCTTGAAATCCCTGCGCCGTCGCATTTGGCTGCTCAAAGTGATGGGAACGGCCTGCGCTTCCTGATCAATCGCTTAAAATTCAGGGTCGGCTCGCTCGCGGGAGAGGGCTGCCTGCCAGCCCCGCGCACCGCGCTCTGCCGCCTCCCCCTACACCCCCTCCTTGCTTTGGGGGGGGCAATGCTGTCGTATTGGAAAACATCCCCGCGCTGGCTGGGGGGCCCGGTGGGGCCAGCGCTGGAAGCCGTTCCACTCGAGCAGATGGCTGTGAAACTTTGGCGGCGAGATAAATTGGGTCTGACGGCGTGAGGCCGGCTCACAGATGGGCGGGATTCTCACGCCGGCCCCCACGTCCGGCCGGGCTGCGGGCAGGGCCGACACCGCTCAGAGCCCCCTTTGGGCACCCGCCTCGCCAGCACAAGCCTTCAGGAGGCCACCCATCCGGCAACAGCCTTCCTCAGCCGAAGGCAGCCTCCACCACATTCCTTCCGGCCCCAGATCTCCCCAGAGACGAGCCCAGAGGGAGGGACAGCCCCCAGCCCCCGCCCGGTCACCTCCGCCAAGCTGGCAGCTGGGCTTTCCCCCTCCTCTGCCATCCGCAGAGGCCTGAAGCGTGAAGGTTAACAGCTGGGGGGGAGGCTGCGTCTCCCTCTCTCACCCCCGCTCTGCTGCAGCCCCGCCCACCTGCCAGCCCAGGGGATGTCGTAAACAGGGCTGTGAGGTGTGTGTGTGTGCGGGGGGTTGGGGGGTGACTGAAGAGGGGGAGAGAAGAGAGAGTCAGTCAGACAAAGGGAGGAACGAAAATGAGCAAGAGGCGAGCGGAGACCTGAGCAGAGACTGAGGGACAGAGACAGCTAGAGGCAGAGACAAGCAGAGAAAGAAATGGAGATGGAGATGTGGAGATAGACACGGAGACACCCAGAGAGAGAAGGGAGGGAGGAGCAACCTCAGAGCCAGAGAGAAGACACACAATGAAAGTGGGAGGAGGGCGAAGGACCAGGCGAGGGGACACGATACTGGCAGAAATGCAGAGCTGCGGACGACCGTGGAGGGTGGGGACGAGCCGAGGTTGGGAGCAGGGTGCGACCCTGGGCTACCCTCACCCCCGCACCCCCGCCACCAGAGCTGGGAGCCAGAGCGAGGGAGCGTCGCTGCCCCTGGGTGCGCCCTCCATCGCTACGCCACTTGCCCGCCTCGGTTTCCCCGGGAGCGCTAGATGAAGGAAATGGCGGGGTGGGGGAGCTGTGGGGGTCGGTGGGTGCTGCGCGGCCATCACACGGCAGCAAAGCCAGCCTGTCTCGCAGCCTCCCTCGCGCATCAGTCCAGCGGGCAGATATCGATCCGGCCCAGCCAAGCTCTATACTCGCGGCCTGCAGCCCGTTCCCTGGCGGTCCTACAAAGAAAGGGTGGCTTACTTATCGGGCCTCCCCGCGGGGGATTCTGCACCAGAATAACGCCCGCGGGACCAGGGTCAGGGCGGCGAACTCGCCCCCGCCTGTCCCAGCGCGGTCCCATTCGGCAGGCCCAGGTACCCTGCGGCTGGGAGAAGGCTCGGGTGACCCCCAGCCCCGCCTCCTGCAGGGCGCGCAAGGCCAAAGGAAAAAATCTTCGCTGAGTTGATGAAGTTGAAGTTTCGTTCAGGGCGTGAAGGAGACAGCCAATCAGAGGGCCGTTATTTACATAGGCTCTCTGATTGGCTCTCACGTTGCCTCTTTAGAATGTTACTTTGAGACCTTCACAGAACGAAAAGTCCCCCGCTGCGGGTGGCGGAAGGCTCAGAACCTCCAGGGTTTCATGTAGGGCTCCCCAGGCCAAGCTTTGAGGGAAGATGGGGAGCTTAGATATAGTTTTGTCCAGCTCTCACGATACAAATGACCAACTTGAGTCTGGAGGGACAGAGAGGTGGAGCTTGGCCTGGATCCAGGAGATGAGTTCGGCCTAGCGCTCTGCAGTGGGCCCACCACCCCTGACACCTAGATGTGTGGTCACCTTGGCCGTGGGGAGGAGGGGCGTGGTCCTGGCAGCCCCCCTCATCCAATAGCGAGAGAGGGGCTGATTCAATGGTTTGAGGGAGCAGGAGCAGGGAAACCTGGCGGTGCCAGTCTTGTATGTGACCGGACAGTGTGGGTGGTATCGCCATAATGGTCTTGTTTGTGACCGGGCAGTGTGGGTGGTATCACAATGTTGGAAACCCCGCAAATAATGCAGCCCCAGAGGCAGGCCAGGCTGACCCTGAGGTCATGTCTCACTTGACAGCCTACGCAGGCACACGTGAACACAGGAGAGCCCAGCGACAGGACGGAGCCTCGGGGCCTCGAGGAGTGGGTTTGCTCTGCAGGGAGTGGCACTGGGCAACCTGAAGCAGCTTCGCACTGCTCCGCATCCGCACTCCCGGGTCCAGCAGACACTGAGTCACTCTTGGGGATGGGGGCGAAGCCAAGACATTGGCAGCTAGGAGCAGAGAAGTTCTCTCAGAAGGCCTCCACCCTGCCTTCCCCACTGAGTCGGCCCCGCCCACCCATGCTGGGAAAAGGGCCCCCTGGGGTTGCCATTCGAAAATCCTGCCTGGCTTCCTGGCCCACACTTCTCCCCAGGGGACTCAGCATAGATGACTCAGGACTTGGAGTGGGGCTGTTAAGGGGCAAATGTGGTGGTAGGGGGGCCTGAGTGTGTGGCTGAGGCTGGAAAGTCCCTCCACCATCTGCCTGTAGCAAATTGAGGGGCAGGTAGGAGAATTCACTCTAGTGGGGTTCTAACCCTGCCCCAATTCTTTCACAGTGACACAGTCTGGAGATCCAGCTCTGTCACTCAACTCTACATAGCCTTCACCCAGAGCCTGACAGTGTATATGAAGGAGAGGCTGCACCTGTGAGTCCTTGCGTGCCAGCAGCTGGCCTTGTGACATGCCCCTGTGGGACCCTGGGTTGCAGTATCAAGTGCTAGGGCAAACACACATTGTTTGCAGAAGACCCAAGGACCCCACAGCCAGTGCAGGACATCTAAGAGACTCCACCACCTGCCAATCCCCAGAACTTACCCTGCTAACGAACCAAACTTGCTGTGTGACTTGGAGTGCGGCTCGCACATCTCTGGGCCTCAAACTTCTCTGTAAAACCATGCCCTCCTGAATGTACCATTCCCAGTGGTGGCAGCTGCAGAGAAATCATAATAGCAGGGGCAGGGTCCAAGAAGGGCCTGAGAAGCTGGTTCAGCCTGTGGTCTGGGAGCCAAGTGGGGCAGGGACAAGATTGCCAAGTCCCACGGTTCTCACCAATTCTCATAATCTCATCTCTCCTCTTGTTTTCCTGCCTGCCTCATAAATAGCATGAGGCTGGGCTGGGTCTGGGGCAGGAACGGGGAGCTGCATGTGTGCATTTGTGTGTGTGTGTGTGTGTACACACACATGGGGAGGGTGTGAGAGCCTTCCCCCCACCCCCGCCGCTGCCGCCATCGTGCTCTGAGAAGCTGAGATAATCCCTCGCCATCTGTCTTGTGTTGCTAACCCACTCAGCCGGACAGCTGCCCGGGCCACAGCTCTATAGGCAAGCAGGCAGGGGAATGAGGGGTATGGGGGGAGCTAGCCAACTCTGAGGACCAGGCAGCAGGGACACTCAGTCCTCCCATACCAGAATACCCCTGCTCTAGAAAGGGAAAGTAAAGTCAGAGAGGGGACAGGCAGGACTTCCCCCACTCCGGCTTCTGAACCTGGGAAGGAGTGGAGGAGTGAAGACACTCCCTGGTGTGGGGGTTGGAGGCCAAGCTTCCCGGAATGCAGGAAGGTGAAGAGGATCACTGTCTAGCTTATGTTCTCATGAGCCCACACAGATCACTGTGATGGGAGGGGTACAATAGGACAAGTCAGGCCCTCTGGACCCAGGGAAAGGAAGAAGGGGTCATCTCATCCTTCCCCAGCCTCCAGACAGGCCAGTGTCCCAGGCCTCCCCAGTGGTCAACTTCCCAGAGCCAGGAGGAGAAGGCAGGCTTCTAGGATTTTGGGCGGGTAATGCTTAGTGTACAGGCCCATTGTTCTGATGAGGAAACTGAGGCTCAGAGAGCGAAATGACTTGCCCCAGCTCACCCCATGAGTGGAGGAGCTGGGACTTGGACCAGACATCAGGCTCCAGCAGCCCTAGCTCTGTAGCCAGTTCTATCTGCCTGCTCCCCATCATCAAGTCCCTCACCCTGCCTCACCTTCCCAACCTGTGGCTCTCCGGTCCTGGGGCTCTGATGTTCTGTCAGCTGAAGCCCAGCGACCAGACTCTCAGCAGTATGGTCCCAATGCAGTCCAGGGGATTTCAGCCATGACAAGCAGAGCCTGAGGAAGGATGAAACTGTGCACTCAGTGTGGGCTCCCACCCGCCACCCCCTCCCTGTCAATCATCTTTCACCTCTCCCACACAATTAGCATGCTTCCACACACATACACTCTCAAATACAGATCGTACACACTCATGTGATCACACAGGTCCTCACTCACAAAAAGACAGATAAACAGTCACACTTACAGGGCTTGAAAACATACAATCTTACAGATACAAAGGCAAACTCAGACAGCCTCTCACCTCCTCACACCAACACACAGACCCCAACACTCACACCAAACACACATTCCACCCCCACAACCTCCACACACTGTAGGCTCCCAGTTCCTAAATCTCACCAGCTCCCAACCTCCCAGGTACTCCATCTTACCCCACATGAAGCAGTAACCCTCCAGGGCCAGTACATTGGTAGGAGGGGGGACCAGAGAGAGGTCTGCTCTGTCCTTCCTGCCTATGGGTGAGGGCCCTCCACTAAGGTGCTGGTGAGCCCCCGTACCCTCCCCATCCCCCAAGACTTTGGAGAACTTCCACCTGGCCACAGATCCAAGAGAACAGTCCTCACCTCTTGCCCACAGGGGCTCACAGCTCTCCTAGGCCCAGGAGGAGGACAGGGACTGGGGGAGGCAACTGCCTCTCTTCTGAGGGTCTCAGCTTGCTGGGAAATGGCACATACCCAAATAATCTGACAGTGTTCTGAGCCCCCACAGGACCACAGACTCCAAGTCCTGTTCATGATCCAACCACTACATACCCTTCTTTCTAAACTGCTGCTTCTCTGCCTTTTCCCCACTCCAACCAGCCCTTAAGGGACCCTGGAAGCAAAGGTGAACTGACACCCTCCCACTCCAGGCTGGAATTTTGCTCTCAGATCACTGTGTTCTCTTGAGCCACAGGGAGCTCCTCCCTGAGCCCGGCTCTTCTGCAGCTAAGGAAAGCCCAGGCTCCAGATACACTCACACACTCATTCACACACAATGTGGCACACTCACACCTGCCCTCACACAGATGCTCACCTGCATACATCCTCACGCACCCTCACAGCCACCCTCACACACACACTCACACTGTCACACCCTCCTGCTCTCACACGCTCACTGTCACATGCTCAGCCACACCTCACCCTATCACACTCATGGCCCTACCTGAGCAGACCGAAGCTCAGGGGCCCTGAGGTCCATAGATCACTGGCAGAGGCTCAGAGGCTGGTGTTGACAGCCCGGTTGTGCAGGGAAAGGGGAAGGGCTGCCACTGAGGCCTGGAGGGTCTTGAATAATTCAGAGTGGTGGTGGCAGTGGTGACCGCAGCCTGTCAGCTGCAAGGAAAGGCTGGTGGCTAGATTGTTCCGGGAAGCTCGCTCCCAGTGGTTTGAGGAGAGTCAGCCCAGTTTGAGGGCTCACCAAACACACAGAGCACTTTTTCCACATGCTTTCAATGAACATCCTCACATGGGCCTGCACAGCAGGCATCATGGCCCCGTTTTCCAGGTGAAGAAACTGAGGCTTTCATGAGGGAGAACTCACAGCTATAAAGCAGGGGCCTCCAGACTCCCACCCACACTCCTCTCCCCCATACCCACATATACCCTAGAGAGAGCTTCCTCTGGTCATCGTGCCCAGATTACAATGAGAGATGCCAGCCATCTGAGGACACTCTGGAATGTGATGCTGTGGCCTGAATCCACGAAGCACCTGGCTCAGGGCCTGCACATAGTAGGCGCTCAGTTGCTGCCTGCCAAATGAGGGCATTGGGCAGAGGCAGCACAGAGTAGCCCGGGGCCATACTCCGCCTCTTACCCAAGTTGCTAAACCTCTCTGAGCCTCCGTTTCCTCATCTATAAGATGGGCACTAAGTGTATTGGCCTTATGGGATGTTGGTGAGGACTAACCGGGAAAACACACCTAAGCCAGTTAACCTGGGTCTGGTCTGAAAGAAGGGCTCCACATTGCACCTAAATTGTGATACGGATATCCTTGCCACAAAAAGAGACAGCCACAAAATGGTGGTCTGCACATACACGTACTCTCTGCCTGGGGTATACTCTTTACTGTCCTTTGCTGTTGTCTCCTTTTCAAGGATGAGTGCTTCTGCCACTTTCTCCAGGATGACAGCCATGAACTCCTGCCATATCCAACACCCCCTTGCTGCTCCCCACTGCCTTCCTTGGCACCCAGGTGGCTGATCTCCTATGGGTCTTGCTGGCTTCTCTACCTTGTATGCTGAGGGTGAGCCCAGTCTGTCCCAGCTCAGGGTCTGCACATAGCAGGTGCTCGCATGTTGCCTGCTAAACTGACAGCCCATGTCAGCACAAAGCAACCAGCATTTTAGGTGCATCCACAGTTAAACCACTGAGGTCATGGGTCTGTTCTCTGCAAAAACAAAAATACCCCACTAGTCATGTCTGATGAGAACCATAGCAAAAGATCAGAATGTGGTGGCTTCACCCAGAAGCAAAGCATCAGGCTCCAAGCCATGTCCCTGACCTGAAGGGGCACCTGCCCAGACCCAGGGGTGCCAACTCCTAGAGGCAGCTGGCATGTGACTACTGTGCCCAGTAGAGAAAGGCAGAGACACTCAGTCCCCAGAGCCCAGAGCCCCGAGAAAATTATGGAACATCCTCCATATTTGATTCAAAATAAATACCACAGTAAACCATAGACCCAAAACTTACACGTCGGCTGAAATTAAAATAGCTTCTTGCTACGTTTTCTGGTTTCAATATTCTGGATAAGCTCATGGAAGCTGAATCAGGCAATTTGTCTGTCTCTTGCTTTGTTTCTGCTGTTGCCCCTGCTTTGCAGGGATCTCAGCACACGCTTGGTCTCCCCTCTGAAGCAGACCCCAGCTGGGTCTGGGGGGGGTCTCCTGGTCCTGCACTCCCAGGGCTGATCCCCCCAGGAAGTATTCATGCCTATGCACATCCCCCCCATGGGTTCTTTTGGCTCCTCAGTAGGGGAGCAGGACCAGGGCCCAGCCTTGGCCAAGAGTTGCCCCCAGCAGACCTCTCTCTGCCACTGCTCCCCACAAGGTTTCCAGCACCCCCAGCCCCTCCCTCTTCTGGGGAACCTTGCGGCTGGGCCCGTGCCTGCGGCGAGTCTCACCCCAGTATTATTTTAGTCGCAGACAGACACGAGGCAGATGGTGACAACATCCCTTCCCCGCTCCCCACTGACGAGCCGTTGCCGCCCTGAAGCCTCAGGGTTCTTCTCCCTCAGGAATATTTCAGTCCCGACTCGGTGGCTAAATGCGGCTGCTCGTGTGAGACAAGCGCACATCTGCGCCTCCTCCTCCCTACCCCCTACCCATTTCCTGAGGCTGAGCAGAGAGCCCTGGGGAGGCCCTGCCCACTTGCAGCTCTGCCCCATCCTCCTAGCTGCCCTACTGTGTGCCAGGCATCATGCCATGAGCATGGTACCACTGGGAGAGGGCAGTTACTGTGCCCACTTTACAGATGAGGAAGTTAAGGCTCAGAGTGAAGCAGGGACCATTCCAGATCACACAGCAGGAGAGGAGGCATTCCCTTGGGTCCCAGTGCACCCCGGAGACAGACACAGGCTCCTTCTGCTCCTTCCCCACCCCTCAATCCTCTACCTTACCACCCCTATGCCTATTCCAGGCAACTTGTCTTCCTAGGAACTATTTCATTGTGCCCACTCTCCTGCATCAACTTGTAGCCTAGGGCACGGGGCTAGCCAGCTAGCTGGTCCTAGCTCAGTGGGCATTCGGCTGTAATTGTGACTACCGAAGGCAGGATGGACAAATGCAGGAGGAGGCCGCTTGCATGAGACAGGCCTGGTTTCAAATCCCAGCTTTGTTATGACTTTGGGCAAATCACTTCACCTCCCAGGACCTGTTTCTTCATCTGTAAATGCACAGCAGCAGTATCGCCTATCTTTACCCCTAATTCAATGAGTGACTGCTATATTCCCAGCACCTAAAGCAGGGCCTGGAACACAGTGTGTGCTCAATGCGTATCTGTTAAATGAATGACACAGGTAATGAGATGAGCATCAGCCCTGGCTCTGTGGAGCTGGTCCTCCCTGCAGCCCCACCCTCAACAAGGCCTGGGGCCAGCTCTGCCTCAGTGGCCCACTAGGAGCTGAAGTTGGTCACAAGAGCCAAACAGAGCCTTGTCTCTAGGCCCCTCCCCAAGCCCCACAATGCAAAGTGCTTGGAGCTTTAGGGGGCGGGCCATGGGCGCGGGGCGGGGAGGCCCATAATAGGCCTGGGTGCCAGCCAAGTGTGGGAGTTGGGCTGAGGTTGTTTTGGTTCCCTCATGCCCCCTTCTCCAGCCACCCACCCTGACTGGCCAGGGGCGGTGAAGCTGGACAAGGGCTCTTTGAGGGCTTGGGACGCTTTCTGGGCAGGTGAGGACATGTCTATTCCCAGTCAGGCTTCCTGGCTGTGGGCTCCCTATCCCAGCACCCCCTGCCACACCTCAGCTGGCCTTCTGGGGCTGGGCCAAGATACACACTGACAAACCAGCACACAAAAACACCACCCACCACAGTGACACTCACACCCTGTAAAGATATACAAAGCATATACACACAAACATACACCACCCAACTAACTAAAGGCACAGAAACAAACAGCGACTCTGTGCATGGCAAGGTACACAAGCTCTCAATGTCTGTGACACAGAGCAGCCATGTGCAGCCAGTGCAGGGTGTATCCACACCGTCACACAGCATGGCTGCGAACACATGTGTGGCACAACCCAGCCCAGGTACATAGCTCAGGAGCACAGATGTGCGCAGCAGGAGGTGTGAGGCCAGTCTTGCACCGAAGCAGAGGTCTGTCTCCCCATACCAGACCAGCAGCTCAGGGACAGGTTGGGGTAGGGACACAGGGCCATTGGAAGAGGAAGAGGAAGAGGAAGAGGGCAGGCCGGGCCCAGGGTGGGGGGGTGTGTCGGGGTCAGCTCTGCAACCCCCACTTTTACAGGACTCAGGCTGAGGCATCAGTGCCTGCAACAAGCAGGTTTTTTTGTGGTAAAAAAGTCAGAACTCTCACCCCTAATCACATTGACGTGTCACTACCAATGTCTCCTCTCAGCAGCCACCTCTGCCCAGGTCACCCTCACACTCATGCATGGCATAAGAAACTGGATGAGGCTACTCACTGTCAC
Source organism: Macaca nemestrina (assembly GCF_043159975.1). NCBI lineage: Eukaryota > Metazoa > Chordata > Mammalia > Primates > Cercopithecidae > Macaca > Macaca nemestrina. Next base: position 40,710,240 of record NC_092130.1, read on the forward strand.
CATAAAAGCCAATACAAAGGCAAAGAGAGGTTGAGTGTCAGTGCAGGTGTGGAGACACTTGTCAGCAGGGAATTCTGGGCATCATACCACCCTCTGCCAATCATGATCAGTCAGGAAGGGTAAGTTCATCTCAGTGGCCACACATCAACCCAGCCCTGAGAACACAGCCCTGAGGCCAGCCAGCATGGGAAGGCCTCCTCATGAAGGACAAAGGCCCTCCTCTCTGACTTTCCCTGTCCCTGGCACATCTCATCCATTGCTTCCCATCTCTGGGCACTGCTCTGTGGTGCCCACTGCCTTGGCACTGGCATTTGAGGGTCCTAGTTATCTGACCCCATCTAGAGCTCTTTTCTCCAGGCCTTCACCAATGCTGTTTCTTCCACCAAGGGTGCATTCCCAGCCCCCACTTTTGGTGGCCTCTCCATCCATCAAAATCAATGCCATCCCCCCAAGAAACCTCCCCAGTCACTGCCAGGAAAAAAATTCTCACTTCAGTGCTGGAATGAGAGATGAGGACCCATGTGGGGCTCTGCTGGACCCCAGTGTCCTAATCAGCAAAATATGAAAGACATGGCCCATCACCCCTGAGAGCCGAAGAGACAGAACAACAAGTACAGTGATTCCCAAAGTAGGGTTCACAGACCCCTGGGAGTCTCCCAGACCTTTTCAGGGGTAGGTGAGGTCAAAATTGTTTTACTAATAGTACTAAGACATTATTTGACTTCTTTATTATGTCTAAGCCACACTGGGTAAAACTGTTGGTGGCTTAGCACAAATCAAACTGTACTAGGAGTCATATTCGGCACATGTACACAGAATTCACATAAAACACTTCTATACCACACCAGAGTTCATCGAACGTGGTGACTCATGCCTGTAATCCCAGCACTTTGGGAGGCCGAAGTGGGCAGATCATAAGTCAGGAGTTCGAGACCAGCCTGGCCAACATAGTGAAACCCTGTCTCTAATAAAAATACAAAAATTAGCTGGGTGTGGTGGCATGCACCTGTAGTCCCAGCTACTTGGGAGGCTGAGGCAGGAGAATCGCTTGAACCCAGGAGGCAGAGGTTGTGGTGAGCCGAGATCCCGCTGCTGCATTCCAGACTGGGCAACAGAGCAGGACTCCGTCTCAAAAAAAAAAAAAAAAAAAAAAAAATATATATATATATATATACACACACACACACACACACACACACACACACCAAAGTATGTTGGTTGCCTCAAGAAAAGCACTTACGCTATTGTTTGAGTTGCGAGCTGAACTAGCTGATTTTTTTATGGCACGTCATTTTTACTTGACAGAAAGACTGACAGGCAGTCTTAGATATTTGGCAGTTATTCTCTCACAAATAATGAAGTCAGTCAGTCACTTCAAGGAAAACAACACACACTATTTGTTGCCAATGATAACAGTCTTTTTTTTGTTTTGTTGTTGTTCTTTTTGGGGACAGGTCTCATTATGTTACCCAGGCTGGATGCAAACTCCTGGGCTCAAAGGATCTTCTCGCCTCAGCTTCCTGAATAGCTGGGTCTACAGGTACACACCGCTATGCCCAGCTAAAATTCTATTTTTATTTTGCATATTCTGCTTATGTATAAAATTGTAGTTTTTAAGCGAAATTTAAATTTTGAAAGACAGGTATACAACACTATAACACCATAAGCTTCACAGTTTCCTGGTACCTTTCTGAAGAAATTTTGTCAATCACATCCACGGATGTGATTTTTTAATATGGCATAATGAAATGTGTTAATACTTGAGAGATCTTCATAACTCAGTGAACTAATATTTTTTATTTAAAAAATTATTTTGTTTGTTGTTCATGTTTTAGAGACAGAGTCTTGCTATGTTGTCCAGACTAGCTTCGAACTCCTAGACTCAAGCAATCCTCCTGCCTCAGCCTTCCAAGTAGCTGGGACTCCGGCATTTTCTTTTTTTTCCCCTGAGACGGAGTTTCACACTGTCGCCTGGGCTGGAGTGCAGTGGTGAGATCTGGGCTCACTGCAACCGCCACCTCCCAGATTCAAGCGATTCTCCTGTCTCAGCCTCCCGAGTACCTGGGATTACAGGCACCTGCCACCAATCCCAGCTAGTTTGGGTGTGTGTGTGTGTGTGTGTGTGTGTGTGTATTTTTAGTAGAGGTAGGGTTTCACTATGTTGGCCAGGCTGGTCTTGAACTCCTGACCTCATGATCTGCCTGCCTCGGCCACCCAAAGTGTTGGGATTACAGGCGTGAGCCACCGCGCCCAGCCTTCAGAAAAATTTTCTTTTTTTTTTTTTGACCAAGTTTCACTCTTGTTGCCCAGGCTGGAGTGAAATGGCATGATCTTGGCTCACTTCAACCTCCACCTCCCGGGTTCAAGCGATTCACCTGCCTCAGCCTCCTGAGTAGCTGAGATTACAGGCATGTGCCACCATGCCCGGCTAATTTTTTTGTATTTTTAGTGGAGATGGGGTTTCTCCATGTTCGTCAGGCTAGTCTTGAACTCCTGACCTTAGGTGATCCGCCCGCCTTGGCCTCCCAAAGTGCTGGGATTACAGGCGTGAGCCACCGCACCCAGCCCAGAAAAATTTTCTAAATGATATGCATGCTGTTATAAAATCATGTGTGGATAAAAGATCCACTCAAAATGTGAGTTAGACAAGTGGACTTTAATAGTGATAGAATATGAAAAGCTCACTGATATGGTTTCAGGCCCCAAATGATATTAACCTTTAGGAAACTGCCACTTGTCGAGTTTTGGTGTAGTATCAAATTATCTGAAAAGGTTAATAAAGCACTACTCACTCTTTCTTTTTTTTTTTTTTTTTTTTTTTTTTTTGTTGAGACAGAGTCTCACTTTGTCGCCCAGACTGGAGTGCAGTGGCCGGATCTCAGCTCACTGCAAGCTCCGCCTCCCGGGTTCACGCCATTCTCCTGCCTCAGCCTCCCTAGTAGCTGGGGCTACAGACGCCCGCCACCTCTCCCGGCTAGGTTTTTTTGTATTTTTTAGTAGAGACGGGGTTTCACCGTGTTAGCCAGGATGGTCTCGATCTCCTGACCTTGTGATCTGCCCGTCTCGGCCTCCCAAAGTGCTGGGATTACAGGCTTGAGCCACCGCGCCCGGCCCCACTCTTTCAACTATAAATCTGTGTGAGGCCAGGTTTTCCTCATATACTTTAACCACAACAAAAACAAAACTATGTGCCTATCTATAATCACCACCAATTCAAAGTAAAAGCAGATATGAGAATCCAGCCCAGTCCCATGAGGCCTGTTTGCTCTATTAAACCAAATTTTTTTTTTTTTTTTTTTTTTTTTTTTGAGATGGAGTCTCGCTCTGTCGCCCGGGCTGGACTGTGTAGCTGGGACTATTGGCGCCCGCCACCTCGCCCGGCTAGTTTTTTGTATTTTTTAGTGGAGACGGGGTTTCACCGTGTTAGCCAGGATGGTCTTGATCTCCTGACCTCGTGATCTGCCCGTCTCGGCCTCCCAAAGTGCTGGGATTACAGGCTTGAGCCACCACGCCCGGCCTATCAAACCAAATATTAACGAGATTTGCAAAAATGTAAAAACAGTGCCACTCTTCTTGCTCATTTTGTTTTGTTCTAGAAAACAAGGTTATTTTTCTTTCTTTCTTTCTTTTTTTTCTTAGTTGAGAAGGAGTCTCGCTCTGTCACCCAGGCTGGAATGCAGTGGTGCGATCTCGGCTCACTGCAACCTCTGCCTCCAAGGTTCAAGAGATTCTTGTGCCTCAGTCTCCTGAGTAGCTGGGACTACAGGTGTGTGCCACCACACCCGGCTAATTTTTGTATTTTTAGTGTAGACGGGGTTTCACCATGTTGGCCAGGCTGGTCTCGAACTCCTGACCTCAAGTGATCTGCCCGCCTCAGCCTCCCAAAGTGCTAGGATTACAGGCATGAGCCACTGAGCCAGTCAAGGTTGCTATTTTTCATAAAAATATATTATCTATGATAACTGGTAATGGTATTATTACTGTTATTTTAAAATGAATTATTATTGACCAGGCGTAGTGGCTCACATCTGTAATCTCAGCACTTTGGGAGGCCAAGGCAGGAGGATCACTTGAGGTCATGAGTTTGAGACCACCCTGGCCAACATGGTGAAACCTCGTCTCTACTAATACAAAAATTAGCCAGGCATGGTGGTGCATGCCTGTAATCCCAGGAGACCAAGGCATGAGAATCGCTTGAACCCAGGAGATGGAGGTTGCAGTGAGCCAAGATCACACCACGGCACTCAGCCTGGATGACAGAGTGAGACTCTGTCTTAAAAAAAAAAAAAATTAGCAGGGCATGGTGGTGTGAACCTGTAGTCCTAGCTACTCGGGAGGCTGAGGCAGGAGAATCACTTGAACCCGGGAAGAGGAGGTTGCAGTGAGCCAAGGTTATGCCACTGCACTCCAGCCTGGGCGACAGAGCAAAACTCCATCTCTAAATAAATAAATAAATAAATAAATAAATAAATAAATAAAATGAATAAATACCTGTTTTTAAATTTTCCCAGTCTGAATTTCTAATATGGCAAGTCTTGATAGATACAACTCATGTAAACAAAAGTTCTTTGGGGGTCCTTAGTAATTATTAAGCATGTAAAGGAGTCCTGGGAACAAAAAGGTTGACAGCCGCTGGCCTAGTGGTTTCAGGATAGGAAAGACAGGAATAGGCCTGCAGAAAGCCTGGATCAGCAGAGGCAGGCAGGGACCAAAAGGGGCTCCCAGAGAGAGAGAGTGCCTTTGAAGTCTGGGCGGGCAGGGTGGGGGAGGAGGGCTTGGAGCAGGGCGGGGACCACATGACTTCAGGGCAAGGGGTTCTGGCAGAGGCTTCTGGGAGTCCCTGACTTCTCTCTGCGGCCCCTGTAGGGGTTGTGAGTATGTAGGGGAAGGCCCCAAACATACAACAGACCACCACATACGTAGAGCTGAAACACAGCCCCCGAGCTCCCACCCTCCCCAGAAGGCTTCCACCCTGCCCTATCCCCAACCCAACCCTCACCCTCACCCACGAAAAGGATTTGGGCCTTAAAATTATCGTCACCACAGCGGTGCAGCAGACAATACAGAGGGGACATTATGCGCTGAGACAGAGAGGCCTCGTTGTTGGCGCAGCAGAGACAGCAGTGCTCTGTTCTGAGCAGGCTGGGGGCTGCTCGTGTGCTCAAGCAAGACCCCTCACACCCAGAATCACGTCCTCACCCAAATGCACACTCATGGACTCACCCCGGGATGCCCCTCGGGTGCATGCTGTGGCACACAGGAGCCTTTGGATGTCCCTCTCCAGCTTCTGTGCAAACCCCCACTCACCACTACCCGCTGTGGGCCCACACTACCAGCCCCACACATGCCCATGGACTCCGTGGCACAGGTTCCCACCTGGGGAACCCCGTGGGGGTGCAAGGGACATGAGACAGCCACAGGGCCCTGAGGAAGCACACCCTGCCTGCACTGCCCTGCACCGCCTGGCTGGGATCACAGGGCACTGAAACCAGCAGCCGCCTAGGCTGGGCTAGACGTGCCTGGACCCACAGGACACAAAGGCGGCGTTGTTGCTTTGCCAAACACTCCCAGCTCTGAAGTGGGAGGGAGGGACCTGGGCAACTGGCGCCCCTACCCCCAGCTCCTGGGCTGGCCCCGGAGCAAGACTGGACTTTAACCTCTTAGGCCACTACTAGTGCTTGGGCCAGAGGGCAAGCAGGAAGAAACTCAGGCCTCAGGATAAAACGTGCCAGAAGAAGGCTCCCAAGTTCAGAGCTTGAACTATACTGGGGTCTTATTTCTCCTGAGTCAGGATCTCTCTCCCTCCCAACATTTGTGCAGCTTGTTCCCTCTGCCTGGGAATTCCCTCCCCTCCTCTTCTCTGGAGAAGTTTTCATTTTCCTTTAGGACGTTGTTCAGAGAGCACCTCCCCCAAGAAGCCCTCCTGATCCCTGGGCTGAGCCAGTTACTCGTCTGTGCTGCCCCACCAAACAGGGAGCTCCAGATGCTCACGGGGGGGGGGGGGGTCCCCAGCACCATACCGCCCTGCCCAGCCTGGGGTGGGCTCACAGGGAGCTGCAGCACCATCAGAGGAAGGGGTAAGTGGGCAAAGCTGGGCCATGGACTCAGTCACATCTCAGGTTGAGGACTGAGCAACCCCAAGACCACACTGAGGCAGCAGAGGGAAGGGGGCAGTTATGAAGCCAGGTCTTAGACCGGGAGAGTCACTAGCCACCCCATCCAGGGACACGGAAGGACACAGGGGAATCCTCCGAAGAAGCCTGCTGTCGAACATGCAGGTCTTCGTCCTCCTTGCCTAGGACCTGCTTTCTCACCCATTGCCAAGTCCGACTCATCCAAGTCGTAGCTGTTTTTATTTATTTATGTATTTATTTATTTATTTATTTATTTATTGAGACAGAGTCTCGCTCTGTCACCCAGGCTGGAGTGCAGTTGCGTGATCTCAGCTCACTACAACCTCCATCTCCCAGGTTCAAGTGATTCTCCTGCCTCAATCTTCTGAGTAGCTGAGATTACATGCATGCGCCCCCATGGCCAGCTAATTTTTGTATTTTTAGTAGAGACGGGGTTTCACCATGTTGGCCAGGCTGGTCTCGAACTCCTGACCTCAAGTGATCCACCTGCCTCGGCCTCCCAAAGTGCTGGGATTACAAGTGTGAGCCACTGTGCCTGGCTGGTAGCTGTTTTTATATTTTATTTAACACTTACAGAGCATGTACTGTGTGCCAGGCACTGTTCTAGTGGATTTACATGTACATATTAACTCACTGAATCCTCACAACAACCTTTGAAATAGTACTATTATGATGCTCATTAAAAAAAATTTTTTTAGCCGGATGTGGTGGCTCATGCCTGTAATAAATAAATAAATAAATAAATAGTAAATAAATCATTAAAAATTTTATTTTATTTTAGAGAGGGAGGTCTCCCTGTGTTGCCCAGACTAGTCTCAAACTCCCGGCCTCAAGCAATCCTCCTGTCTCGCCTTGCCAAAATGCTGAGATTAGAGGTGTGAGCCACTGTATCTGGCCTTATTATGCCCATTTTAAAGATGAGGAAAGTCAAGCACAGTGAGGTTAAATAACTCTTCCAAGGTCACAGGGCTATCATCGGAACCCAGAAAGTCATTTCTTTCAGGCAGCCTTCCCCAGCCTCTCAAACCAGATCAGGAGCCTTTGTTGTGAGCATCCCCAGTCCTAAATCCATCAGGTGTCACTGGTTTGGCTCCCTTCTCCTGATGGTGACACGCTTGAGGGTTCCCATAGGAATACATTTTTTCTGGATCCCAGGAGTACAGCCTCCAGCACAACACCTGGCTCATGGGTTATTGACCAAATAACCAAAAGCGTAAGAAGGATGGCTGGACTCCCACTACTCAATGCGGGAGGGGGTAGGGGGTGCCCAGAAAGGCCTAAGGAGCTCTCTCCCCTCCCCACATCATCTGCTCTGCCACTTGCTGCAAGGCCTCTGCTGTCCCTGGGTACCTGGGGCTGTGGGAAACTGGGGAGGGAGAAAAGGAGGGACTACTAGGCCCACAGGGACACCTGAAGGCCTAGCTGCTCCCAGGTCTCCATGTCCCTCCAGGCAAAGGGTCTCTTGAAATTCTCAGGCACCATGAACCAAAAAGAGAGGGTCATTTTCGGGTCTGCAGCCCCATTGTTCTCTTCTTAGACCCAAATTTCCAGCCAACTGGTTAGTTTTTCTAGCTTCCATCTAAGGTTTCCAAACTGCTGCTCAGACCCCAGCCAGTAGAGAGATAAGGATGGAGAGGGGCAGCTGCACCCGGTAGACCAGCCAGACTGCTGGGCCCTCACACTTCAGTGTTGTCCTCTGGACAGAGCCCCTTCCTCTAGAAGCTCTATTTCCATTGTCTGTGGCCCCAACAGGAAACACAACCAAGTTCCAGCCTCTCATTGACTGTCTCTGCACTTTTAAAGCGATCAATATCCACACCCGGAAAAATAGCCCCAGGATAGGCCCCACTGGCACTTCAGTCCAGTCTTCCCAGCCCTGAAATTGGGCTCAGTGAGTACCCTACAAAATGGGCAGAAAAAGGTTGCAAATATTTTGTATTTGTCACTTTGTCACCTAGGCTGGAGTGCATGGTTCACTGCAGCCTCAACTTCCCAGGCTCAAGTGATCTGTCTCAGTCTCCGGAGTAGCTGGGACCACAGGCCCGCATCACCATGCCCAGCTAATTTTTTTAAATCTTTTTTATTTTATTATTTTTTATTTTTTTGGAGATGGAGTCTCTCTCTGTTGCCCAGGCTGGAGTGCAGTGGCGTGATCTCGGCTCATTAAAACCCGCCTCCGAGGTTCAAGCGATTCTCCTGCATCAGTCTCCCGAGTAGCTGGGATTACAGGCACACACCGCCTTGCCTGGCTAATTTTTTGTATTTTTAGTAGAGATGAGGTTTCACCATATTAGCCAGGATGGGTCTGTCTGACTTCGTGATCTGCCCCTCTTGGCCTCCCAAAGTGCTGGGATTACAGGCGACTGATTTTTTTTTTTTTTTTAATTTTGTAGAGACAGGGTTTCACCATGTTGTTCTTGAATTCCTGGGCTCAAGGGATCCACCTACCTCAGCCTCCCAAAGTGTTAGGATTACAGACATGAGCCACAGTGTCCGACCAGGTTGTAGATCTTTAGGGAGGAGTCCCTGTCCCCTCTCCCACCTCAAGGGTATATTTCCTGGCCTACCAAAGGGTTAGCTCATCTGTTAATGCTATTCAAACCTGGTGTCATCTGTGAAGGTGACTGAAGATAACACCTCCATGAAAGGAGCTGGGGTCTTCCCAACCCTCATGGAGGGTGTGTGTGTGTGTGTGTGTGTGTGTGTGTGTGCGCGCGCGCACGTGTGTGTGCATGCGCATGTGTGTGTGGCTGGACAGAGGCAGCTCCCAAACTCCTATTCAGCAAGGACTTCAGGTAGCAGTCTGTTTGAAAGGGAGCTGGGGGCCTTGCTTGAAGCTATATGTATAACCGCTATTTGTACTTAAATAATAAGTTATAGTAGATCAATAAAAACAGCAATGTTTTCTAAAAGTGCTTCATATAAAATGAAGAAAATGTCAGTTGCCCATATAAAACAATTAATTATTGAGCTGGGTGCAGTGGCATGGACTGTAGTCCCAGCTACTTGGGAGGTTGAGGTGGGGAGATCTCTTGAACTTAGCAGTTGAAGGTCAGCCTGGGCAACACAGTGAGACCCCATTTCAAAACAAAAAATTAATTATTGTTATTATGATGATAATAGATTTCATGAACACCAAGGACCTTCAAGTAATTTCCTTTTCCCCCACCTGGGTGGTGAGGGCTGCCTGGACTGAATGAGGCCACATCCTTGGAAATGTAAATCAACCTCAACTTCAACTAAAAAAATAATGCTCCAAGCCACAAAGCCCTGGACTGGCCCTGTGGGGAAGAGAGATGTGATGAACCCCTAGATCTGCCCTCTCAGGCTGAATACCCACTAACTATGTTGGACACCTTTCACTATCCTTTAGGACCACCCTACAAAGGAGCAGTGAACTGCTATACTTCTTGCTCATTTTTTTTTCTTTAAAGATTGGGTCGGCCGGGCGTGGTGGCTCATGCCTGTAATCCTAGCACTTTGGGAGGCTGAGGCAGGTGGATAACCTGAGGTCAGGAGTTCAAGACCAGCCTGACTAACATGGTGAAACCGTCTCTACTAAAAATACAAAAATTAGTGGGGCACAGTAGCAGGTGCCTGTAATCCCAGCTACTTGGGAGGCTGAGGCAGGAGAATCACTTGAACCCGGGAGGTGGAGGTTGCATTGAGCCGAGATCATGCCACTGCACTCCAGCCTGGGCAACAGAGTGAGATTCCGTCTAAAAAAAAAATGGGGTCTTGCGGCTGGGCGTGGTGGCTCACACCTGTAATCCCAGCACTTTGGGGGGCCGAGGTGAGTGGATCACCTGAGGTCAGGAGTTCAAGACCAGCCTGACCAACATGGTGAAACCCCATCTCTACTAAAAATACAAAAACTAGCTGGACGTGGTGGTGCATGCCTGTAATCCCAGCTACTCAGGAGGCTGAGGTAGGAGAATCGCTTGAACACGGGGGGCAGAGGTTGTAGAGAGCTGAGATCACACCATTGCACTCCAGCCTGGGCAACAGAAAGAGACTGTGTCTCAAAAGAAAAATAAAAAGATGGGGCCTTACTTTGTCACCTGTAGTGTAGTGCAGTGGCACAATCATGGCTCACTGCAGCCTTGACCTCCCTGGCTCAAGTTATCCTCCCACCTCAGCCTCCAGAGTAGCTGGGAATACAGACACATGCCACTATGCCTGGCTAATTTTTTAATTTTTTTAGAGTCAGGGTCTTGCTCTGCTGCCCAGGCTGGTCTCGAACTCCTGGGCTCCCAAATTGTTGGGATTACAGGCGTGAACCACCACACCCAGTCTAAAAGACTGGCTTTGTCACCCAGGCTGGAGGGCAGTGCACTGCAGCTTTGAAGTCCTAGGCTCAAGCCATCCTGCCATCTCAGCCTCCTGAGTTATGCTGAGCATTTATCATCTATTTGCTCCCCACTACAGTCCCATTTTATTAATAAAAAACAAACAAACAAACAAAAACTCTGAGGCTTATAAAGTTTGTTGCCCTCTCAAGATCACAGAGCCGATATGTAATACAAATAAGATTTAAACCCAGGCCCCAGGCCAGGCATGGTGGCTCATGCCTGTAATCCCAGGATTTTGGGAGGCGAAGGCGGAAGGATCACTTGATCCTGGGAGTTCGAGACCAGCCTGGGCAATATACGGAGGTTCTGTCTCTACAAAAATATAAAAATTAGCCGGGTGTGGTGGACCATGCCTATAATCTGAACACTTTGGGAGGCCAAGGCAGGTGGATCACGAGGTCACGAGATCGAGACTATCCTGGCCAACACAGTGAAACCCTTCTCTAATAAAAATACAAAAAATTAGCCAGCATGCTGGGGGCACCTGTAGTCCCAGCTACTCGGAGGCTGAGGCAGGAGAATGGCGTGAACCCGTGACGCGGAGCTTGCAGTGAGCTGTGATCACCTGTGCACTCCAGCCTGGGCGACAGAGCAAGACTCTATCACGAAAAAAAAAAAAAAAAAAAATATTAGGCCGGGCGCAGTGACTCACACCTGTAATCCCAGCACTTTGGGAGGCCGAGGCAGGCAAGTCACGAGGTCAGGAGTTCAAGACCATCCTGGCTAACACGGTGAAACCCCGTCTCTACTAAAAATACAAAAAATTAGCCAGGCGTGGCGGTGGGCGCCTGTAGTCCCAGCTATTTGGGAGGCTGAGGCAGGAGAATGGCGTGAACCCGGGAAGCGGAGCTTGCAGTGAGCTGAGATTGCGCCACTGCACTCCAGCCTGGGCTACAGAGCGAGACTCCGTCTCAAAAAAAAAAAAAAAATTAGCTGAGCATGGTGGCACACACTGGTAATCCCCGCTACTCAGAAGGCTGAGGTGGGAGGATCACTTGAGCGTGGGAGATTGAGGTTGCAGTGAGACGAGATCCTGCTACTGCACTCCACCCTGGGCAAGAGAGTGAGACCTTGTCTCTTAAAAAAAAAAAAAAAAAGGGGGCAGTAGCTCACACTATAATCCCAGCACATTAGGAGGCTGAAGTGAGTGGATCACCTGAAGTCAGGAGTTCGAGACCAGCCTGGCCAACATGGTGAAACCCTGTCTATACTAAAAATACAAAAAAAGTTATCCAGGTGTGGTGGTGCACACCTGTAATTCCAGCTACTCAGGAGGCTGAGACAGGAGAATTGCTTGAACCCAGGAGGCAGAGGTTGCAGTGAGCTGAGATGACACCACTGCACTCCATTCTGGGCAATAAGAGGGAAACTCTATCTAGGAAAAAAAGAAAAGGCTGGGCGCGGTGGCTCATGCCTTTAATCCCAGCACTTTGGGAGGCCCAGGCAGATGGATCACGAGTTCAGGAGTTTGAGACCAGCCTGACCAACATGATGAAACCCCATCTCTACCAAAAATTACCTGGGCATAGTAGTGTGCACCTGTAATCCCAGCTACTCGGGAGGCTGAGGCAGGAAAATCGTTTGAACCCATGAGGTGGAGGTTGCAGTGAGCCGAGATTATGCCACTGCACTCCAGCCTGGGCGACAAGAGCAAAATTCCATCTCAAAAAAAAAAAAAAAAAAGACTTAGATCTAAATACCAGTCTGTCACACCTCCAATCCCTGGGCACACAAAATGTGTGTGATAAGGGCCCAGAGAGCCTCACAAATAGAATTGTGGGGGCATAAGAGATAAAGGGCACCCCCTTGCTTATGTGGGGAGGCGAGGGGACTCTAGGTGGAGGGAACAGCACAGGCAAAGAAAGGTTCTTAGGTGGGAACCTGTGTAGCGTTAAGGGAGATGGAAGTGGCTATTTGTTCAGTCTGTGGAGCACAGGATGGTGGGAAAGTGGGTCCTGAGCAGGTAAGAGCAAGGCTGTGACTCCAGGGAGGGCAGTGGACTTCATTCCATCAGCATTGGCAACTAATGGCTCAGCGAATCTGAATCCTGGCTTTGTCACTAACCAGTTGAGGTACCTTGGAAAAAATCTCTTCTCCTCTCCAAGCCTCAGTTTCCTCATTTGTAAAATGGAAATAATAATGGTATCTGCCTAGCAGGGTTGTTGTAGGGATTCACAAAAAGGCTCTATGCCCAGACTAAGGTAATCACTCAAGAACTGAGAACTGTTGTTACTGAGCAATGGGGAGCCGCTGAGGGCTCCTGACAGACAGGGACACAAGTAAAGCTGGGCAGGGAAAGGGCTGACCCAGCTAGCTGCTCACCCTCACCACAAAGAAGCCTGGAGCTCAAGAAGTGTGGAAGCAGATCCTGGGTCTGGGCCAGCTGCCTCATTGAAGGTTTCTTTGACAACTCCTGTTTTGTCTTTTTTTTTTTGAGACAGGGCCTTGCTCTATCACCCAGGCTGGAGTGCACTGGCACAATCACGGCTCACTGCAGCCTCAACTTCCTGGGCTCAAGCGATCCTCCTATCTCAGCCTCCCAAATACGTGGGCCTACAAGTACGTCACCACACCCAGCTAATTTTTGCTTTTATTTTTATTATTTATTTTTTGAGACAGAGTTTTGTTCTGTCACCCAGGCTGGAGTGCAGTGGTGTGATCTCAGCTTACTGCAACTTCCACCTCCCAGGTTCAAGCGATTTTCCTGCCTCAGCCTCCTGAGTAGCTGGGACTACAAGCACCCACCACCATGCCCATCTGATTTTTGTATTTTTAGTAGAGACAAGGTTTCACCAGGCTGGTCTCGAACTTCTGACCTCAGGTGATCCACCCGCCTTGGCCTCCCAAAGTGCTGGGATTACAGGTGTGAGCCACTGTGCCTCGCCTCACATCACTCTACTTTAATGCTCACCTAGCACTCCTCCCCATCTGATACTTTCTTATTTAGCTATGACCAGTCTGTCTTACTCAACCAGACTGCATGCTCCATGAGAGCAGGACTTTGTCTGTCTTGTGCATCTCTGTGTCCTTACCACACAGGACAGTGCCTGGCACATAGCAGGTGCCAGTGTAAATACTTATGGAGATAGAGACGGAAAGAAGGAACAGGCGTGAGGGAGGACATAAATGAATAAAGACAGATTAATAAAGAACAAAATATGGGTTCTGGTCCCAAAGACTAGGAGGCTCCTTTGAAACCTCAGTCACCCGCTCTGTAGAATGCGCAGGCCCTCTAGCCCTGAGGCTCTTCGATCAGTGCCATCGTGGTCACACTGTGGGATCCAACCCCTCCCTGCAGTGCTGTCACAGGCCTACCTCTGGAGCCAAACTCCCTTCCCCACACCCCATCTCAGAGAGGCAAAAATTAATTTCCTTTGGTATAAACTGATTTTGATGAGCCCAGTCCCTGGCGAGTCTTCACAGACCCCTGGGGTAGCAATGCAGGGAACAGCAGGCAGCAGTATGACTTATGGGCGTCAAGGCCCCAGACACCCAGCTGCTTCTGATGGCTCTGGACATTTCCAGTCCCCCTAAATCAGCTGCCACACAGTGACCTGGAGTGCTGCCCAGCCTGTCCTCAGTCTCGGCTGGTGCCCCTGACAGGCGCCTCCCACGTCAGGGGGTGCAGTCTGCATGGAAGTAGGTGACTTCATCCAGGCTGACTCACCCCAGTCGGCCACTGGGGATGGACTGCAGGAGGGAGGTCGCAGTCCCCTCCAGCCTGGAGCTTTGGCAGGAATCCTCACCCTCCCTCTGCACCCTTAGGGGTTCCCCAAACCAGACTGTGCACTACCCTACTCCATACCATCCGTCCTCCAGAATCCACACTGATGGTCCTGCAAATAGTCCAGGACTTTGGCTCAGAACCTAGGCCCGCTGCCCCTCTTACCAGCCAGGCAAAGTGGACCAGCACTGTAATGTCTGAGATTCAGTTTCTTCATCTGTAAAATGGCCATGGTGACCCCTGCTCCATCTACTCCCAAGCAGTATTGGGTGAATCTGGCTGATGTGAGAAGGTCTTGGAGATAGGAAAGTACCATGTGAGGGGCGGATAGGAAGCTAGATCAGTGGACCCCCATGCCACAACATTAAACCCAGACCTCTTCTCCTGGTCTGCAGTGCCCTAAATGAATGCCCTCCCCTCTGCCCCCTTATACTCCACCTTCTGCCTCATTTAGCATCTTTTTTTTTTTTTGAGACGGAGTCTTGCTCAGTTGCCCAGGCTGGAGTGCAGTGGCGTGATCTCAGCTCACTGCAAGCTCTGCCTCCTGGGTTCATGCCATTCTCCTGCCTCAGCCTCCCAAGTAGCTAGGACTACAGGCGCCCACCGCCACGCCCGGCTAATTTTTTGTATTTTTAGTAGAGACGGGGTTTCACTGTGTTAGCCAGGATGGTCTCGATCTCCTGACCTCGTGATCCACTTGCCTCGGCCTCCCAAAGTGCTGGGATTATAGATGTGAGCCACCACGCCCGGCCCTCATTTAGCATCTTTAAGTTCCACAGATAGGCTGTGCTCCTTCCTATTTCAGGCCTCTGGGGTGCTATTCTCCCAGCCTAGAGCTGGGAACTCTTCCTTCCCACCCTATCTTCTTTGCCTGGCTCAATCCTATTGAACCCCTAACTCTCATCATCTTGGAGGATGGATGGTATGAGGTAGGATGGGGCATAGTCTGGTTTGGGGAACACCTAAGGGTGCAGAGGAGTTCAGCTGAAATATCACTTCCTCCAAGAAACCTTTCTTGTCAAACCCCTCAGTTTGACATCAGGGGCCCCATGTCTGTGTCCCCACAGTCTAGCTGTTCCCCTACATTATCGCCATTGTCTCACATCTGCCTCCTAGATGCTGGCCTTGTTCTCCCCAGTACTGGCCAGTTCTCTCCTCATGCCTGCTGCTCACTAACATGGGCTGATCTGAACTGCAGGCCTATGTCTTTTCCCGTTGGCTGACAGTTGCTGTCTGAAGCACTGTGTTGAGGAGGATTCTGAGGCTGCACACACATGCACACAGAAGCACCATGCCCGGCACAAAGTGAGCCATCAATACACGTCCGCTGCTAAATTAACACTGGTGTTGCTATTGGGAGTTGGTTTTTAAGATCTGCACCCTCCGCTAACCTGTCCTTAGTCTCACATTTGTGGCAACCCAGGGTTGGGGAAGGGAACCAAAAAGGACTTCTGTTCTCAAATTACCTAAAGACACCTGCCTCCAACAGAAAGAATATCAACATGGAGTCAGGAGTCCTGAGTTTGAGACTGGCACTGCCCTGCTGACTTGCTTAGGGGACTGATTCTGACTCTGGGTCTCAGTATTTTCACCTATAAAACAGGAATAGTTCTCACCTTACAGGGAGCTGTAAGGACCAACTTCAAAAATCCAGAGGCAGGTCAAGCGCAGTGGCTCACGCCTGTAATCCCAGCACTTTGGAAAGAGGTAAGTGGATCACCTGAGGCCATGAGTTCGAGACCAGCCTGGCCAACATGGTGAAACCCCATTTCCACTAAAAATACAAAAATTAGCCAGGCGTGATGGCGGGCGCCTGTAATCCCAGCTACTCGGGAGGCTGAGGCAGGAGAATCACTTGAACCTGGGAGGTAGATGTTGCAGTGAGCCGAGACCGCGCCGTCGCAGTCCAGCCCAGGTGACAAGAGTGAAACTCAGGCCAGGCGCGGTGGCTCAAGCCTGTAATCCCAGCACTTTGGGAGGCCGAGGCGGGCGGATCACGAGGTCAGGAGATCGAGACCATCCTGGCTAACACAATGAAACCCCGTCTCCACTAAAAATACAAAAAAATTAGCCGGGCGTGGTGGCGGCGCCTGTAGTCCCAGCTACTCGGGAGGCTGAGGCAGGAGAATGGCGGGAACCCGGGAGGCGGAGCTTGCAGTGAGCCGAGATCGCGCCACTGCACTCCAGCCTGGGCGACAGAGCGAGACTCCGCCTCAAAAAAAAAAAAAAAAAAAAAGAGTGAAACTCCGTCTCAAAAAAAAACAAAAACAAAAAACAATTGTACAGGCGCGGTGGCTCACACCTGTAATCCCAGCACTTTGGGAGGCTGGGGCAGGTGAATCACGAGGTCAGGAGTTCAAGACCAGCCTGGCCAAGATGGTGAAACCCTGTCTCTACTAAAAATACAAAAAATTAGCCAGAAGTGGTGACGAGCGCCTATAATCCCAGCTACTCGGGAGGCTGAGGCAGATAATTGCTTGAACCTGGGAGGGGGAGGTTGCAGTGAGCCGAGATCTCACTGCACTCCAGCCTGGGCAACAGAGCAAGACTCCATCTCAAAAAAAAAAAAAAATACATCCAGACACAGGGGCCTGGTTCACCCTGACAAAGAACACTCCTCAGCCTACACCTCTGAGGACTGGGTATAGGCTCAGAGGGTGGGGACCCCAGAACTAGGGCCATTACCAGCCATGGTAGAGTCCTTACTCCTAGGCCCCCACCCTGAGATCCCCTGTCTTCACACAATTGTAGGGCCTACTGTGAAACCTTTTTTTTCTTTAGAGACAAGGTCTCACTGTCACCCTGGCTGGAGGGCAGTAGCACAATCACAGCTCACTGCAGCCTAGACCTCCCAGACTCAAGAGCTCCTCCCACTTCAGCCTCCCAAGTAACTGGGACTACCATGCCCAGCTAATTTTTGTAATTTTTGTAAAGACAGGGTCTCCCAGGTTGGTCTTGAACTCCTAGGCTCAAACTACCCTTCTGCCTTGGCCTCCCAAAGTGCTGAGATTACAGGCGTGAGTCACTCACTGTGCCCAGCCAGTAAAATCTTCAGAGCAGGGTCAAACCTCCACTCTCGCTCTCCAGCTGTGTGACACTGGGCAAGTCCACCTCACTGGATCTGTTTCTTCATTTATTTATTTATTTATTTTTTTTTATTTTTTTTTTTTTTTTTTGAGACAGAGTCTTGCTCTGTCACCCAGGCTGGGGTGCAGTGGCCGGATCTCAGCTCACTGCAAGCTCCGCCTCCCGGGTTTAGACCATTCTCCTGCCTCAGCCTCCCGAGTAACTGGGACTACAGGCGCCCGCCACCTCGCCCGGCTAGTTTTTTGTATTTTTTAGTAGAGACGGGGTTTCACCGTGTTAGCCAGGATGGTCTCGATCTCCTGACCTCGTGATCCGCCCGTCTCGGCCTCCCAAAGTGCTGGGATTACAGGCTTGAGCCACCGCGCCCGGCCTTATTTATTTATTTTTGAGACAGGGCCTTATGCCGTCACCCAGCCTGGAGTGGTGGCACACTCACAGCTCACTGAAGCCTCGACCTCCTGAGCTCCAGCGATCCTTTCACCTCGGCCTCCCTAGTAGCTGGGACTACCGGCGTGTACCACCACGCCTGGCTAATTTTGGTATTTTTTGTAGAGACAAAGTTTCACCATTGTATTAGTCTGTTTTCACATGGCTGATAAAGATATACGCGAAACTGGCAGGGCACGGTAGCTCACACCTGTAATCCAAGCACTTTGGGAGGCCAAGGCAAGTGGATCACGAGGTCAGAAGATCAAGACCATCCTGGCTAACATGGTGAAACCCCGTCTCTACTAAAAATACAAAAAACTTAGCCAGGCATGGTGGTGGGCACCTGTAGTCCCAGCTACTCAGGAGGCTGAAGCAGGAGAATGGCGTGAACCCGGGAGGTGGAGCTTGCAGTGAGCCGAGATTGCGCGACTGCATGCCAGCCTGGGCGACAGAGCGAGACTCTGTCTCAAAAAAAAAAAAAAAAAAAAAAAAGACATACCTGAAACTGGGAACAAAAACAGGTTTAATTGGACTTACAGTTCCACATGGCTGGGGAGGCCTCAGAATCATGGCGGGAGGTGAAAAGCACTTCTTACATGAGGCTGGCAAGAGAAAAATGAGAATAAGCAAAAGTGGAGACCCCTGATAAACCCATCAGATCTTATGAGACTTATTCACTATCACAAGAATAGCACAGAAAGGCCAGGCGCGGTGGCTCACGCCTGTAATCCCAGCACTTTGGGAGGCCGAGGCAGGTGGATCACGAGGTCGGGAGATCGAGACCATCCTGGCTAACACGGTGAAATCCCGTCTCTACTAAAAATACAAAAAAAATTAGCCGGGCGAGGTGGCGGGCGCCTGTAGTCCCAGCTACTCGGAGGCTGAGGCAGGAGAATGGCGTGAATCCGGGAGGCGGAGCTTGCAGTGAGCCGAGATCGCGCCACTGCATTCCAGCCTGGGCGACAAAGCAAGACTCCGTCTCAAAAAAAAAAAAAAAAAAGAATAGCACAGAAAGACCAGACCCTACGATTCAATTACCTCCCACTGGGTCCCTCCCACAACAGGTGGAACTTATGGGAGACACAATTCAAGTTGAGATTTGGGTGGGGACACAGCCAAACCATATGATTCCGACCCTGGCTCCCCCAAATCTCATGTCCTCACATTTCAAAACCAATCATGCCTTCCCAACAGTCCCCCAAAGTCTTTTTTTTTCTTTCTTTTTTTTTTAGAGACAGTGTTTCACAGTGTTAGCCAGGATGGTCTCGATCTTCTGACCTCGTGATCCGCCCGTCTCGGCCTCCCAAAGTGCTGGGACCACAGGTGTGAGCCACCGCGCCCGGCCCCCCAAAGTCTTACTCATTTTACCATTAACCCAAAAGTCCACAGTCCAAAGTCTCATCTGAGACAAGGCAAGTCCCTTCCACCTATGAGCCTATAAAATCAAAAGCAAGCAGCCAGGTGCAGTGGCTCGCACCTGTAATCACAGCACTTTGGGAGGCCAGGGTGGGTGGGTCATTTGAAGTCAGGAATTTGAGACCAGCCTGGCCAACATGGTGAAACTCTGCCTCTACTAAAACTACAAAATTAGCTGGGCGTGGTGGCATGCGCCTGTAGTCCCAGCTACTTAGGAGGCTGAGGCAGGAGAATCACTTGATTTTTTTTTTTTTTTTTTTTTTTTTTGAGACGGAGTCTCGCTCTGTTGCCCAGGCTGGAGTGCAGTGGCCGGATCTCAGCTCACTGCAAGCTCTGCCTCCCAGGTTCACGCCATTCTCCTGCCTCAGCCTCCCGAGTAGCTGGGATTACAGGTGCCCACCACCTCGCCCGGCTAATTTTTTTTGTATTTTTAGTAGAGACAGGGTTTCACCGTGTTAGCCAGGATGGTCTTGATCTCCTGACCTCGTGATCCGCCCGTCTCGGCCTCCCAAAGTGCTGGGATTACAGGCTTAAGCCACCGCGCCTGGCCAGGAGAATCACTTGAACCTGGGAGGTGGAGGCTGCAGTGAGCTGAAATCGTGCCACTACACTCCAGCCTGGGCAACAGAGTGAGACTCTGTCTTAAAAAAAAAAAAAAAAAAAAAAAAAAAAAAAAGCCAGGTGTGGTGGCTCACACTTGTAATCCCAGCATTTGGGAGGCCAAGGCAGGTTAATCACCTGAGGTCAGGAGTTTCAGACCAGCCTGGCCAATATGGTGAAATTCCATCTCTAGTAAAAATAAAAAATCAGCCAAGTGTGGTGGCACATGCCTGCAGTCCCAGCTACTCGGGAGGTTGAGGCAGGAGAATCGCTTGAACCTGGGAGGCAGAGGTTGCAGTGAGCCAAGATCATGCCACTGCATTCCAGTCTGGGTGACAGAGTGAGACTCCATCTCAAAAAAAAAAAAAACAAAAACTAAAGCAAGCTAGTTACTTCCTACATACAATGGGGGTACAGGTATTGGGTAAATATAGCCATTCCGAATGGGAAAAATTGGCCAAAACAAAGGGGTTATAGGCCCCATGCAAGTTCAAAATCCAGCGGGGCAGTCAAATTTTAAAGCTTCAAAATGGTCTCCTTTGACTCCAGGTCTCACATCCAGGTCACACTGATGCAACAGGTAGGTTCCCATGGTCTTGGGCAGCTCCGCCCCTGTAGCTTTGCAGGGTACAGCCTCCCTCCTGGCTGCTTTCACGGGCTGGTGTTGAGTGTCTGCAGCTTTTCCAGGCGCATGGTGCAAGCTGTTGGTGGATCTACCATCCTGGGGTCTGGAGGGTGGTGGCCATCTTCTCACAACTCCACTAGGCAGCGCCCCAGCTGAGACTCTGTGTGGGGGCTCTGACCCCACATTTCCCTTTCACACTGCCCTAGCAGAGGTCCTCCATGACAGCCCTGTCCCTGTAGCAATTTTTGCCTGGGCATCCAGGACTTTCCATACATCTTCTGAAATCTAGGTGGAGGTTCCAAAACCTCAATTCTTGACTTCTGTGCATCTGCAAGTTCAACATAACATGGAAGCTGCCAAGGCTTGGGGTTTCCACCCTCTGAAGCCAAAGTCCATTATGTATATTGGCCCCTTTCAACCACGGCTGGAGCAGCTGGAACACAGGGCACCAAATCCCTAGGCTGCACACAGCATGGGGACCCTGGGTCCAGCCCATGAAACAACTTTTTTCTCCTGGGCCTCTGGGCCTGTGATGGGAGAGGCCGCCATGAAGGTCTCTGACATGGCCTGGAGACGTTTTCCCCATGGTCTTGGGGATTAACATTAGGCTCCTTACTACTTATGCAAATTTCTGCAGCCAGCTTGAATTTCTCCCCAGAAAAAGGGTTTTTCTTTTCTATCGCATAGTCAGGCTGCAAATTTTCCAAACTTTGCTCTGCTACCCTTATAAGACTGAATGCCTTTAACAGCACCCAAGTCACCTCCTGAATGCTTTACTGCTTAGAACAGTCTTCTACCAGATACCCTAAATCATCTTTCTCAAGTTCAAAGTTCCATAAATCTCTAGGACAGAGGCAAAATGCCACCAGTCTCTTTGCTAACACATAACAAGAGGCCAGGCACAGTGGCTCAAGCCTGTAATCCCAGTACTTTGGGAGGCCAAGGTGGGCAGATCACAAGGTCAGGGGATTGAGACCATCCTGGCCAACATGGTAAAACCTCGTCTCTACTAAAAATACAAAAATTAGCTAGGCGTAGTGGCGTGCGCCTATAGTCCTAGCTACTCAGAAGGCTGAGGCAGGGGAATCACTTGAACCCAGGAGGCAGAGAGAGGTTGCAGTGAGCCGAGATTGCGCCACTGCACTCTAGCCTGGTGACAGAGTGAGACTCTATCTAAAAAAAAAAAAAAAAAAAAAAAAAGGCCACATACGGTGGCTCACACCTGTAATCCCAGCACTTTGGGAGGCCGAGGCAGGAAGATCACGAGGTCAGGAGATTGAGACCATCCTGGCTAACACAATGAAATCTTGTCTCTACTAAAAATACAAAAAATTAACCGAGTGTGGTGGTGGGCGCCTGTAGGCCCAGCTACTCAGGAGGCTGAGGCAGAAGAATGGCAGGAACCCAGGAGGCAGAGCTTGCAGTGAGCAGAGATTGCACCACTACTCCAGCCTGGGCCACAGAGTGAGACTCCATCTCAAAAAAAAAAAAAAAAAAAAAAAACCCAGGTGTGGTGGCTCACACCTGTAATCCCAGCACTTTGGAAGGCCAAGGCGGGCAGATCACCTGAGATCAGGAGTTCAAGACCAGCCCGGCCAACATGGCAAAACTCCGTCTCTACTAAAAATACAAAAATTAGCCAGGCATGGTGGTGGGCACCTGTAATCCCAGCTACTTGGGAGGCTGAAGCAGGAGAATCACTTGAACCTGGAAGGCAGAGTTTGCAGTAAGCCCAGATCATGCCATTGCACTCCAGCCTGAGTGACAGAGCAAAAACTCTGTCTCAAAAAAAAAAATTAATTGGCTGGGCGCGGTGGCTCATGCCTGTAATCCCAGCACTTTGGGAGGCCGAGACGGGCGGATCATGAGGTCAGGAGATCGAAACCATCCTGGCTAACCCAGTGAAACCCCATCTCTACTAAAAAATACAAAAATTAGCCGGGCGAGATGGCGGTCGCCTGTAGTCCCAGCTACTCGGGAGGCTGAGGCAGGAGAATGGCGGGAACCCGGGAGGCAGAGCTTGCAGTGAGCTGAGATCCAGCCACTGCACTCCAGCCTGGGCGACAGAGCGAGACTCCATTTCAAAAAAAAAAAAAAAAAAGAAAAAAATTAATTAAATAAATAAATAATGAGAGTCACCTTTACTCCAGTTCCCAACAAGTTCCTCATGGCCATCTGAGACCACCTCAGCCTGGACCTTATTGTCCATATCGTTATCAGCATTTTGGGCAAAGCCATTTGACAAGTCTCTAGGAAGTTCCAAACATTCCCTCATTTTCCTGTCTTCTGAGCCCTCCAAACTGTTCCAACTTCTGCCTGTTACCCAGTTCCAAAGTTGCTTCCACTTTTTTCGGTATCTTTTCAGCAACACCCCACTCCTGGTACCAATTTACTGTATTCGTCCGTTTTCATACTGTTGATAAGGACATACCTGAAACTGGGAATAAAAAAAAATTTAATTGAAATTACAGTTCCACATGGCTGAGGAGGCCTCAGAATCATGGTGAGAGGTGAAAGGCACTTCTTACATGGTAGCAGCAAGAGAAAGATGAGGAAGAAGCAAAAACAGAAATCCCTGACAAATCCATCAGATCTCATGATACTTATTCACTATCTATCACAAAAATAGCACAGGAAAGACCAGCCCCCATGATTCAATTACCTCCCTCTGGGTCCCTCCCACAACACATGGGAATTACGGGAGATACAATTCAAGTTGAGATTTGGGTGGGGACACAGCCAAATCATATCAACCATGTTGTTCAGACTGGTCTTGAACTCCTGAGCTCAAGTTATCCACCCACCTCAGCCTCCCAAAGTGTTGCAATTACAGGGGTGAGCCAAATGGTTTGCAGTGAGCCAAGATTGCACCACTGCACTCCAGCCTGGGCGACAAACCGAGACAAAAAATAAATAAAAATAAAAATTAGCCAGGTGTGGTGGCGCATGTCTGTAGTTCCAGCTACTCTGGAGGTTGAGGGGGAAGAATTACTTGAACCACTTGAGAATCACTTGAGGAGGGAGGTCACAGGGAGTTGAGATCACACCACTGCACCCCAGCCTGGGCAACAGAGTGAGACTCAATCTCAGAAAAAAAAAAAAAAATGATTAACTGAGATAATTGGGTAAAGCATGCACTTAGCATTTGACTTGAGGTCTAGTAAGTGCCCAGTAAATATTACCAATAATAATAATCATCATCATCATCATCATCATACCTCTGAATGCTGTGGCTATGCACGGTTTAAGATATCCATGTTGATCCTGGTCCTTGGTCCTTCCACATTATAACTCCTGGAACCCTCACAGATGACTACACTGTCATCCCCACTTCCCAGATGAGCAAAGTGAGGCTTAGAGAGTCTGGGGCTTTTCAGACTGAAAAATTCCAGAAGACAGAGGCCTTCCCTCCCAAACCTGTGCTCCTCTTAGAACAGAGGCTGTGTCTCCCCATCAGACTAGGTGTTTTGCCTCCCTCCTTTGCCAGGGCTCTTTTTTAGGCCTCCAGCTAAGCTCAGAGGAGAAGAGGGGTGAGGTCCAGCCTCCCTGACTCCTGTGTGGCACAAGGAGAGGTTCAGGCTATGGACAAAGGTCAGCACAGGCCTGCCTGGTCTTAGCTGTCCCAGTTGATGCAGGGAGGCCTCATGACTGTCCCTATCCACCTCCAAAATGTCTCCAGCTTCCCACCTGAATAGGCTAAGCCTTTGAAATGAGGCTGCAGCATTGGAGATGATGGCTAGTGGTGGGGTAGGGGGGAGTCAGCAGCTCCCTGGCCCCCCATGTCCCCCTCTAGGCACTCCTATCAGTATTGGCTGGTCAGCATTGGCCACCACAGCCCTGGGGGATGGCTCTGGGTGCCCATGCCATGACAGAAGAAGTATAAAAGCTTCCAGCGCACCAGCAAGCCAGGGTGAATAGGGGCCAACTCCTTCATGCAAGCAGGCTCTAGATGCCCATCTGCTAGCAGGAAATAATAGCATCAGATAGCAACCACCAGGACACACACACACACACACACACCAAACTCTGCACCACTTAGTAGAGTGATACCATGGGCCCTGGCATTCCAGACTCAGGATCAAATCCTGTTTACACTACTTCCCAGTTGTGCAAACTTGGGTAGTATTATGGGTTGAATTGGGTACCTCCAAAAATTCATAAGTTAAAGTCTTTAATAAGCCTTCAGTATCTCAGAATGTGACCTTACTTGGGAATAGAGTCTTTACAGATAAATTCAATTTAAAATGAGGTCTTTGGCCAGGCGCAGTGGCTCACGCCAGTAATCCCAGCACTTTGGGAGGCTGAGGCGGGTGGATCACCTGAGGTCAGGAGTTTGAGACCAGCCTGACTAACATGGTGAAACCCTGTATCTACCAAAAATCCTGGGCAACAAGAGTGAAACTGCGTTTCCAAAAAAAAAAAAAAAAAGCTGGGAGCAGTGGCTCTCGCCTGTAATCCCAGGACTTTGGGAGGCCAAAGCAGGTGGATCAACTGAGGTCAGGAGTTCAACACCAGCCTGGCCAACATGGTAAAAGCCCATCTCTACTAAAAATACAAAAATTACCCTGGCGTGGTGGTAGGAGCCTGTAATCCCAGCTACTCAGGAGGCTGAGGCAGGAGAATTGCTTGAACCCAGGAGACGGAGGCTGCAGTGTGCCGAGATCGTACCATTGCACTCTAGCCTCGGCAACATAGAGAGACTCTGTCTCAAAAAAAAAAAAAAAAAAAGAGGTCTTTAGGGTGGGCCTTAATCAATATGACTGGTGTCCTCATAAGCAGGGGTAGTTTGGAAACAGATATGCACAGAGGTTAGACAAGGTGAAGAGACGAAGAGACGCAGGGAGAAGGTGGCCATCTACAAGCCAAGGAAAAAGGCCTGAACAGATCCTTCCTTCACAGCCCTCAGAAGGGTCCTCCCAAGACCTTGAATTTGGACATCTGGTTTCCAGAACTGTAAGCCACCCAGTCTGGGGTATTTTGTTATGCGAGCCCTAGCAAGCCGATACAGGCAATGACTGTTTCTTGCAGCCTCAGCTCCCAAACGCCTAAGCAGAAATTATAAGAGTACTTGCCTCGGTTGGGCATGGTGGCTCATGCCTGTAATTCCAGCACTTTGAGAGGTGGAGGTGGGTGGATCACAAGGTCAGGAGATTGAGACCATCTTGGCCAACATGGTGAAACCCCGTCTCTACTAAAATACAAAAAATTAGCTGGGCTCAGTGGCGCGTGCCTGTAATCCCAGCTACTTGGGAGGCTGAGGCAGGAGAATCTCTTAAACCTGGGAGGCGAAGGCTGCAGTGAGCTGAGATCGCCCCACTGCACTCCAGCCTGGTTACAGAGTAAGACTCTATCTCAAAAAAAAAAAAAAAAAAAAAAAAAAAGGCCGGGCGCGGTGTCTCACGCCTATAATCCCAGCACTTTGGGAGGCTGAGACGGGTGGATCACGAGGTCAGGAGATCGAGATCATCCCAACTAACACGGTGAAACCCCGTCTCTACTAAAAATACAAAAAATTGGCCAGGCATGGTGGCAGCGCTTGTAGTCCCAGCTACTCAGGAGGCTGACGCAGGAGAATGGCGTGAACCCAGGAGGAGGAGCTTGCAGTGAACTGAGATCGCGCCACTGCACTCCAGCCTAGGCGTTGACTCCGTCTCAAAAAGAAAAAAAGAAAGAAAAAAATTCCAAAAACAAGTACTTGCCTCATAAGTTGCTATGAGGCTGAGATGAGATGGTACTGGTAGCACAGGGTTAGGCACATAGCACCTACTCAATAAATGGGGGTGGCATTTACTGTTATGGTTATTATTTACCATAGATTACTCATTTCTATATACACTTATACAATTACTCATATATTCCAAACAATACTGTATTGTTTACCTCCCAAGTACCAAGCATGTGAGCCTTGAGGTTGAACAAACCTCTCTTATCTTGGGGGACTTGACAATGAACAAAGATAGTACTATTCTCATGGGAGATACAGTTTACATACACACGAATTGGCTGATGGAAGAACAAATGGCTGTAGGTTTGCCCATGCGTGTGCATTTGTTACTGTGTGTGTACATGGTGTTAATGTATGCATGGGTGCATCAGAGTGCCCGTGTGCAAGTTAGTATGTGTGCGTCTGGTTATCCAAGCGTGTACCTGTGTGTACTTGTGCATGCATAAGCATACATGTGTGTTGTACATGTGGTGGTATACCACGTGTGTACATGTACGTTAGCAAGTACATGAATGTACACGTGGGGGCATGAGAACATATGGGCCAGTATGAATCTGGGTCAGTGTGGCGAGCATGGGCAGATGTGCAAGCACGCGTGAGAAGAGTAGAGTCCAAAGCTGGTGCCCTTTGCTGCCTACAGCCCAAGAAGGAGCTCTATGAGGTCATCTCAGCCTCAGCCACCTGGCAGCCTCAAGTGGACAGACACCCCTTCCCCAAGTCAAGTTAGAATGCTTCCATGCCAGGCCGGGCGCCATGGCTCACGCCTGTAATCCTAGCACTTTGGGAGGCCGAGGTGGGTGGATTGCCTGAGCTCAGGAGTTCAAGACCAGTCTGGGAAACTCGGTGAAACTCCGTCTCTACTAAAATACAAAAAAATTAGCCAGGCGTGATGGTGTGTGCCTGTAATCCCAGCTACGCAGGAGGCTGAGACAGGACAATCTCTTGAACCTGGGAGGCGGAGGTTGCAGTGAGCTGAGATCGCAAGATTGCACTCCAGCCTGGGCGACAGAGTGAGACTCCGTCTCAAAAAACAAAAGAAAAAGAAAAAAGAATGCTCCCATGCCAAGGCATCTGCCCCAGGATCCTCCCCAGTGTGTAGCCTTGGTTTTCAGTTAGTCCTTCCTGTATTCTGAAATCAGCAGTCCCAAATATCCTGAATGAAACAGATATCAGCCCTAGATTCCAGGCACACATTCGTACTATGTCCTTACTCAGCTCCCCTCAATCTATCTTTCCAAAGAGGGAAGTGGGATTCCACTTTCCAAAGGCTGCTCCAATTTGGGTGTCCTATTCCTGCACCCTACATGCTCAACATTAACACTCCCAGTTCCCCTACCACCTAGGGTGCAGGGGCCTAATTTACCCGGGCGCTTGTACCATCACAGAATCTGATGCTTCATAGAGAAGGGAGGCTGGATATGGGTCTAGGAGGGGCAAGCCCTCAAGTACTAGCCAAGCCAATGCCCAGTGGGCATCTGTAGCTCCAAATGGGAGCTGTGAGGGGACACCCAAGGGTGAAAGAGACCTAAGGCACTAGGGCTTGGGGTAGGGAGTGGAGAACCACAGATGAGACCATACCCAGGGGACTGACCCCTACCCCACGCTCACTCTCCCCTGACCAGGACCTGGTGGACCCCTAAAGGATGAGACTAGGAGAACCAGAGACGTTTGGGCCAGACTGTCCTCTACCCCAAAACTAAAGTCTGAACTACAAATCTGAGTTCCAACAGTTTTAATAGTGATGACAATGACAGAAGCTCACATGTATCATGCAGTTACTAAGTACCTGGACCTACATTCAGCACTTTCCATGCACTGTCCCATAGAAACCACACATTGTTTTGGTGGGGTTAAGGACCATCAGTGTTACCACCATTTTAAAACTGAGACAACCAAGGCTCAGTTTGGGTCATCTGCCCTCCAGCATGCAGTCAATTAGTGGTAGAGCCAGGATTTAAGCTTGGTCCTCCTGAGTCCAGAGCCCACACTCTCAACCACCAAGTTCCTACCTTACTAAGTGATCCCTCTCTCAATCTCCCATTGTTCAGTGACTTGCTAAACCCCATCACCTCCGATTTCTGTGGGACTCCCAGCATGCCTCTCAGTGAGGGTGGGGGCCTTCCCTCAGGTCTCGTGAGGTGTGCAGATCACAGGACCACTTCAGACCCACTAAATCAGACTCTCCACATTGGCCTGCCCCCTCCTCCTCACATCTGTGTGCTCACAAGGACAAGTGGTCTGCTGTGCACCAGGATTGGAGAATTCCTGGGGTGGTGGGATCCCTTGGCCAGAAGGAAGCTACGAAAAGGTGAAATGCACCCTCTCCCCCAAGCCCTCCTGGAGAAACTTCAGGTCGGAAGACTGAGGATGCCCTGAGGCCTGGCTACCATTCCTTCCTCGTCAAATGGGCAACATTAGGGGGGAGATGATCCATGAATTCCAGAGGTGTTGCCAATTATGGGGGTGGGGAGAAGGAAATGAGTTCTGCCCAATCACCTCCCTGCTATCCCCGAGCCAGAGGGGCACAGATCCTCCCCTTTAATCCCCCCCCCCATCTCCCCCGCCCCGCCCCCGCCAAACTTGAGTGGGGTGGGAGCAACCAGCACGGTTTAGGGGAGTGGGCCATGTCGGGCTAGAGACAGGAAGGTAGGAGCCCCTCATAGACAAAGACTGACCCCAGCCAGGCCGGCTGGCCAGCCAGCCCATCCCCACCCCCCTGCGGCAGGCAGCTTGGCAGGGCTGAGCGCCAGCTCCTCGCTCCAAACCGAGTTCCCGCCGAGCGTGCTTAATGCAGCGGCAGTGACATTTCTGCCTTCAGAGGCAAAAACAGGAACCCGGCCATTTTGACGAACGGCGCCCAGAGCGCTGGCGGGAGACAAGGAGGGTCAGGTTCTGACTCCTGCACCCGGCTGCCCTAACGGGCTCACCCCTGCCCAGGCCCAGGGATCAAGCCAGAGAGAGGGTCACGAAACCAGGGTCACCAGACCGACAGGGAAGGTGCTATAGAATCCCCACCCTCTTGTATAGGTGGGGAAACTGAGGCCATAGCGCTGACACTAGCCAGATGCACAGAAGGCAAACGGAAGGATTAAGAAAGTCCCAGACGGATGCCTTGAGGAATGTCGGGTAGGCGCGCTGGTCTGAGGAGCTAAAAGGCTGACTCCAGCCCGCCACAACAGCCCACTCCAAAGGAGTCTGCACACCTGGAACCCCCCGCTCCGGCGCGCCCTCATGAGGGCGCTCCCAGAGCCTCTAACCCTCCAAGCAGCGAGAGGGTTAAACTTCCTCGCAGTACTTGCCGCAGTAAGTGGAAAGGAAAGAAGTGTCAACTCTGTTCTCACCACAGCGGGGCTGTCGGATGGCACCTCCCCCAGCCCCGCGCACCCCGCCCGGCCTGCTCCCCCGCCCTCCCCTCGGAGCGCGCGCACACACACCTCCCACCGCTTTGCCCAAATTATTTTCGATCCCGGGAGACTCCGGATGCCAGACGCGCTCGGCGGCGGCGGCGGCGGCGGCGGCGGCGGCGGCCGCGCCTGATTCATTGCGCCAAAGCTGCAGATGCGACCTCCCGCCTGCGCCCCGTGCCCCGGCCCGCGCTGGGCTGCGCGCGCGCCTGGAGAGATGGGGGCCAATTTGTAGGCGCTTCCCCCCACAAAAGAGGCGGGTCCTGGCCCCCCGGGGCTCGGTCCCCCTGTCTCCAGCTCCCTGGGCTGCGCTAATTAGCTTCCTCAGGGGGCGCCACGCGGCGTGAGGGGCGGCAATTTCCCGGCTGGGCTGCGGGGGAAGCGCTCCCGCCGCCTGGGAAGGTGAAATGGGAAACTCGATTCAAAGAGAGCTTTCCTCCCCCCTCCCGCCAAGCGCCGTAGAAAACGGGTTTGAAATTCCTCCTCCTTTTTTTTTTTTTTTTTATTTATAGTGCACGGTCTCCATGGCAACCGCGGAGGAGGTCACGGTAGCTGGGCCCCCGCGCGTCACCCCGCGCCTCGCCGGCTGCAGGCGCCGGGATTGCGGCCTCCCAGGCGCCGCGGCCCGCGTGGACTCAGCTCCGAGTTCTCCTCCCCCGCTCCGCCCTGCTCGCAGCTCAGGCCCCAGCCATATGACTGCCAGGTCCCAACGGCGAATGGCGCACCTGGGCACCAGTGCGCTAGGCTATACCTCTATCCCCGGGCTCTGACACGCGGGACTGCACCACGAAACACGTGCCCAACCCCAAGACGAGAACACGTGCGGCAAGACGCCGCCAAGGGGCTGTTTGCATTCGTGGATGCCCTGGGTAATCGACCTATATTGGCGCACAACTGCAGAGCTCTTGCTAAGACGTGACCACCCGAGGCTAACAACGCTGGCTTTTGAGTCACAGCCGAGCCCCGCCTCGATAACTTACTAGCTGTGTGACTTCGGCCAAGTCACCACCTCTCTGCGCCTCAGCTTGCTCATTAGCAAAATGGAATTGTGAGGCCTAATTGATACAAAATACGTTCAACGCTTATCATGGTGTTTGGCACGTGGTTCTGAAAATCTGTGGTTGGAATTATTTCTTCTTGGCTGTGAAAGCCAAGGCCCCAAAGACTTCGATTAGGGGCGCACGCTTAGCCCGGAGGCTAGGAGTTCCGCTTCGGGAGCTCCCCAGCACCTCAGCCTAGGCGCACAGGCAGCTAGCGGGAGGCCCGTGCGGGCTGCTTAGGGACTGGGACCGCCTGGGGCGCGGCGGGCGGGGTTGCAGTCTCCAGAGCTCGCCACGTCCGCACCCGGAACCCTGGAAACGGGGCTCCCAGAGGCTCCCCAGCTACCATCCCCCCGCCCCCCCGCCCACCGCCCGTCCCAGCACCATTAGCAACAGGCCTGCCCGCCCGCCCTCCCAGGCTGAGGCCGCACCTGACCCACCGGATGGCGGCTTCTGGGCCGAGCCGTGTCCCCCAGCGTGCACACTTCCTCCCGGACCCCCAGCGCCCCGTCGAGTGCACAGAGGGAGGGGATCGGGCCGCCCCCGCCCCGCCAGCTTCCCACAGCCTGAGCTGCCCGGAGCCGGGGAGGCAGGAAGTCTCAGAGCCGGGGCGTGGAGGCGGGGTGGGGGCAGGAAGCTGGGGGTGACTCTCCCAGAGACCCCAGACAGGGCCCCGGCGTGGGAGCGGGGTGGGCGGGCACGTAGGGATTAAGGGCGCCCCCCTCCTCTGTAGCCTTAGGCCATGTGACCCCGGCTGGAACACCCTGCAGGGTGAGGGCGAAGGCCGCTACCTCTGGCGACCCCCAGCAGCGCGCACAGGGAGGGAGGGGCCGCCTTTGTCTACTTTGCCGCAGAGGCAGCCCCCCACAACCCCTCCCCCCAGCGCCCCGCCGGGCCCTGCACAGCCCGGGTTTTCCATCCGGCCCGGCTCGGCTCGGCAGCTGTCAGGGGACCGAGCTGACCTTCGCGAGCAGGGAGTTTCAATTAGCCGCAGATCAGATAAGCGGGCGGGCCCGTCTCTCCGGGCACTGCGGGGGCTCAGCCCCGCCCCCGCCACGCCGCGCCAAACGCGCTCCAGATGGGAACAAAGATGAGGACGCAGCTCCACCTGCCTCCCCGGGGAAGGGAAGAGGAGGCCCCGCCGGGAGGAGCTTCCCACCAGGGGAAGGGGTCACACGCCCTGCCCTGCCCTGCCCGTCTGGGATTCCAGGGGCATGGGTCTGGCCAAGATGATCTTTGCGGTTCTGCTTGCCTCCTGCACTGAGGAGAGGTGCCTGCTGCACTGACCTCATCCCCAGGCGGGCGCCGTGCCCTCCCTCTCCCGGAGAGAGCGTTTTGCCATCTCTGATCTCATCCAGAGCCTCCCTGGGAGGCTGAGAGAAGGCAGAACCTAACAGAAAAAGGAAGCTGAGGCTGGGACTTCTTGATCCAGGTCACATCAAATACATATTGTTCAGATGTTTACTGAGTGCCTACTACGTGCTAGGCACTATTTAGACCATGGGAACACGAGAGCACAGTCTTGTCCCCAGCCTCTCAGAACTTGCGTTCTAGTGACGTTCAAGTAAACAAATAGTTGACCAAGATCACTTCAGAGAGCGTGAGGAGCCATGAGGACATTAAAATAGGTCATGTGAGACTGACTTCAGGGAGGGGTCCATATGAGCTATTGTCATCAGGGGAGGCCTCTGAGGAGAAGATATCTGAGCTGGGGCCTGAAAGACCAGGAAGAGCCAGCCAAGCAAAGGAGAGGGGGCAGAGCATGCCAGGCAGAGGGCACAGCCGGCACAGAGGCTCCAAAGCTGCAAAGGCTCCAAGTCTGCAAAGAATGTGCCTCTTGAAGGTGAGGGGAAGGCCTTTGTAAGCCCAAAGGGTATGCCTATACGGCTGGGCCTTGCAGGCCCCCTGAGGGGTCAGGGTTTATGCAAAGTGCCATGGCAGCCTTCGGTGGGTTTTAAGCTGGGAGGTCTGACTTAAACTTTTTAAAGATCCCCCTGGCCACCCTGTAGACCAATGGAAGGCAAAGGATCAAGTAAGGAGACCTGGGAGGAGGGGCTGGGGGTTGGGATAGCAAGGGAAAGATGGTGGTGGAGAGGTTGCTGGCTTAGAGATATTTTGGCAGATGAATTGGATGTGTGGGTGAGGTAGGGTAATAGACGTTTGCTGAAACAGGCAGGATTTGAACCTAGGTCGGTCTTTGGGAGCATGGAGGCCCAGCTTAAGAGGTTAAGGGTAAAGCTATGGAGCAAGAAGCCAGGGTTGAAATGCTGGTACTGATATTCACTAGCTGAGTGACCTTGGGTAAACATCAATTTCCTTGGGTAGATCAGTTTCCTCAAGCATTTGAAAAGAAAAGGATGGGATCATAATCCAGATTGTCATTGTGAGGTTTAAGTATGATGTAAGGTGGAAGTGTTTAGCATAGAGCCTGGGAGGGGTAGGTGCTCTATAAGTGTTGGCTGTTATTGTGGGGGTTGTTGCTGCTCCACCCACCCCCACACACCTGCCTCTTAGTACCAGAACAGTCCTCAACACACAGCCTGGCCTTTCCACCCGACCTCTGGCTTTGTTTTCATTTGCTGAGGGTAGAAGCTCCTCCTCCCATCAACCACTGCTCCCCCCACCACACACCTTTGTTTGGAAGGCTGTTTGAGGGGGTGGAGGTCACTGGGAAGAGACCCACCCAGTCCTTGTTCACTAAACTGTCTACTGGGATCCTCCTCATCTCAGGACCCTAACTCTCCATCCTCTGGTTACCGTAGGAGTTGCTCAAAGGTCTCAAGGTGAGCCCTCCCCAACTGCCTTCCTGAAGAGTTGAGACCATTCAGTTATCACTCATTCAATCAGTTGAGTGGCCCTCCAGGGCCCAGGGTGGTGGTGGGGACAGACAAAAGCAAACGCAGGCCCCGCCCTCAGGCAGAGGCCTGTACTCTTTCCTGAATTGCAGTTAGTTATGGCATTTTAGGCTCTAGGAGCTGAAAGAGCTGAGCAGAGCAAGTAGAGGGGTGGGGGTGCAGGCCTAAATTACAACTCCCATTTATGGAAACTTTACCCAGGGCCAGGCACTTTGCTCTGGTCCATGAATGTCACACATACATGTCATCGAGTCCTTATAACCACCCCATCCACACCATGACTGCTACAATTTTTTTTGTTTTTCTGAGTTGCAGTCTCACTCTGTCACCCAGGCTGGAGTGCAGTGGCACGATCTCGACTCACTGCAACCTCCACCTCCCAGGTTCAAGTGATTCTCCTGCCTCAGCCTCCCAAGTAGCTGGGACCACAGGCATGTACCACCATGCCCGGGCAATTTTTGTATTTTTAGTAGAGACGGGGTTTCACTATGTTGGCCAGGCTGGTCTTGAACTCCTGACCTCAGGTGATCCACCCGCCTCAGCCTCCCAAAGTGCTGGGATTACAGGCATGAGCCACTGCACCCAGCACAATCATTGTTCTTAATGTA
Source organism: Macaca nemestrina (assembly GCF_043159975.1). Lineage (NCBI taxonomy): Eukaryota > Metazoa > Chordata > Mammalia > Primates > Cercopithecidae > Macaca > Macaca nemestrina. The sequence goes on from NC_092130.1 coordinate 40,744,239, forward strand.
TGAGTAAATAAACAGAAACTTCCAGAGGTGATGTGCCTTGCCCAAGATCTACCATTAAGTGGTAGGGCTGGGAATCAAACCCAGGCCTGGCTGAAGCCAGAACAGGAGAATTGAGCCATTCTGCTATCTGGTCTCATATGTCATTTAATGGACAAATGCTTCTTAAAGGCCTTCAACCAATATCCTGTAGAGATGGATCTACCCCTTCTGCCCTTGATTTCCCTGTGTGCCTGAAGTTTCAAGGACGGAGGCTGAATCAAGTCCAGCCAGGTGCTAGGTACACAGTAGCTATACTTCAGTGTGGCAACCTCTTGACAAAGCAGTGATGATACCTGCCCTCACCTCCACACCTCCCCTTGAGTTGTGGGTCTCCCTTTCAGCCCATTTCAGAGCACCTCAGAGCTGTGGACTAGAAAAAGAAAGTTCTACTTTGCATAATATTTGCATCTGCTTTGAATGCTGTTCACCTAACATCAAAATGTACGGAGTCCTTGGCGCTGGCACCCTATTCCCCCTCTTGGGCTCCTAAGCCCACCCACCTGCTGACCCAGAGCAGGGGTTAGGGTTCTTGGGGGACCCATTTAGGCTTCACCTAAGCTTGTCTACTTCCAGTGTGCTGGTGAGGGAGATGGGAAGGCTCCTGCCCTCATCTCTGCCCCTCCCTCCCCTCCATCCCTTCCTGGGGGAAGTGTGGTGGGTCAGGGCAGGAAACCTAGGCAGTACACACACACAGAGCAGGGCAGCAGGAACTACCCCGCGTCTGGGAGCCTGCCTGGGAGCCTGAGGTTGAGGAGAAGGGAAAGGAGGCATTGCTGCTACAGCTACTGATGCTGAAGGCTGGCTTGACTGCGCCTAGCAGGATCCTCATGCCCTAGCCTCTCTTCACACAGGGCTAGGCTGCCATCTTAGGAGCTCACCACTACACACCCTTCTGATTGGGCTGCTTCGTCTGGAGGGAAGGAGAGGGGAGGGACAGGAAGAAATGGAGATGCCAGTAATGGGAGGGTAGCAAGGACTAGAAAAGAAACTGTGGCTCTGCGATCCTGGGGAGAGAATGGGGAGAGTCTGGAAACAGCCCAGCCTCAGCCTGGAGCTTTAACCAGGTCAGGGCCCCCTAAGAGACCCTGATATGAAAATACAGGAGGAGGGAGCTCCTGTGATTGGCTGATGAGGTGTGACCCATGTGAGTTAACAGGCCAATAACCTGTCTTGATTGAATCCAGCCATCATTGTTCCCATGAGTGTCTTGGGGTCTAATTGGCCATGAGGTGTCTGCAGTTGAAGACTGGGGTTAGCAGTAGCATCTTGCAGCCCACACATCCCCTGTCGCTATGTCAGGTGGAGATTTCAGGCTTGGAGGCACCCAGTGGGTACCTGGGTAAGAACCAGAGACTCAGGAACTCAGAATGCTGGGTTCACCTGGGGTCCATAGATAGGATACTTACTGAGTGGCTTTGGGCCAGCCATGTGATGGGTGCTGAGGGTGCTGACAGCCTGGCAGGGATCCTCAGATCTGAAGACAACCACTGCACAAACACTAACCTGAGAGCCCTTCCTGGAGGAGGCAGCACAGGGGCTGGGCTTCAATGGATGGGTTAGAGGGCCAGCACGGTGGCTCACACTTGCAATCCCAGCGCTTTAGGAGACCGAGGTGGGACAATCACCAGAGGCCAGGAGTTCAAGACCAGCTTGGGCAACACAGTGAGACCCAAGGCCTCAGACCTTGTTTCTGCAAATAATTTTTTAAAAACACATAGAGGTCAGGCGCAGCGGCTCACACCTGTAATCCCAGCACTTTGGGAAGTCGAGACAGGAGGATCACTGGAGCCCAGGAGTTCAAGACCAGCCTGGGCAACAAGGCAAAACCCCATCTCTACAAAAAATACAAAAATTGGCCAGGTGCACTGGCTCATGCCTGTAATCCCAGAACTTTGGGAGGCCGAGGTGGGAGGAACATGAGGTCAGGAGATAAAAGACCATCCTGGCTAACACGGTGAAACCCCGTCTCTACTAAAAATACAAAAAATTACTGGGCATGGTGGCGGGCGCCTATAGTCCCAGCCACTTGGGAGGCTGAGGCAGGAGAATGGCGTGAACCCGGGAGGCGGAGCTTGCAGTGAGCTGAGATCGCACCACTGCACTCCAGCCTGAACGACAGAGCAAGACTGTCTCAAAAAAAAAAAAAATTAGGTGGGTGTGGTGGCATGTACCTGTAGTCCCAGCTACTTGGGAGGCCCAGGTGAGAGGATGGATTGAGCACGAGAGATCGAGGTTGCAGTAAACCCTGATTATGCCACTGTACTCCAGCCTGGGTGACAGAGTGAGACCCTGTCTCACAAATAAATAAATAAATACACACAAAGTGACAACACATGACTGAAGGCACAGTGGGCAGGGACTTCTCCAGGGTGTCAGGGACCACGGCAGTAGAGGAGAAGAGAAAAGGCAGCAAGGCTGGGTTGTGCCAGGGCCAGGAGGCAGGAGTTTGACAGGCAGGAGGGGGCATGAAAGGTAGATGCAGACTGGAGAGGGAGGTGGAGATTCCCCCTACCTGCCCCTACACTTGCATCCTTACCTGTGCTCTGGCAGGCAAAATACCAGGCCTGCATGGAGGTCCCCAGTGCACCATCCGCTCCATCTACCACCTACACACAGCACACTGGGTCTTGTCCCCAGGCCCCGGAGCAGTTCCTTTGCTGCCCTCAGCTGAGTTCCCAGAGGAAGCTTCTACCCCGGAGTGGAGTCTCCTGGGCCCTGGGTCTTCTCCTTGTGCACGTCCCCCTCACCAGCCTGGGCTCAGCTTAGCAGCCGTGCTGGCAGACCCTCACAATCATTCCCACAGCCCTTATACCTCTATGGTCACACAGTCTCAGGCTTCATTCCAGTTACGATAACTTAAAGTCACATAATCTCCTCAAACCTCAGTTTCCTCACCTCAAAGTGGACATAATACCACGTTTCTTTCTTTTTTTTTTTTTTTTTTTTGAGACGGAGTCTTGCTCTGTCACCCAGGCTGGAGTGCAGTGGCGAGATCTCAGCTCACCTCAAGCTCCGCCTCCCGGGTTCACGCCATTCTCCTGCCTCAGCCTCCCGAGTAGCTGGGACTACAGACGCCCGCCACCTCGCCCGGCTAGTTTTTTTGTATTTTTTTTTAGTAGAGACGGGGTTTCACCGTGTTAGCCAGGATGGTCTCGATCTCCTGACCTCGTGATCCACCCGTCTCGGCCTCCCAAAGTGCTGGGATTACAGGCTTGAGCCACCGCGCCCGGCAATACCACGTTTCTTTTTTCCTTTCTTTTTTTTTTTTTAAGACGGAGTCTCGCTCTGTTGCCAGGCTGGAATACAGTGGTGTTATCTCGGCTCACTGCAACCTCTGATTCCCTGGTTCAAGCGATTCTCCTGCCTCAGCCTCCTGAGTAGCTGGGATTACAGGCACATGCCACCAAGCCCAGCTAATTTTGGTATTTTTAGTAGAGATGGAGTTTCACCATGTTGGCCAGGATGGTCTCGATCTCCTGACCTCGTGATCCCCGCCCGCCTTGGCCTCCCAAAGTGCTGAGATTACAGGTGTGAGCCACCGCGCCTGGCCTTTTTTTTTTTTTTTTTTTTTTTGAGACGGAGTCTCGCTCTGTCGCCCAGGCTGGAGTGCAGTGGCCGGATCTCAGCTCACTGCAAGCTCCACCTCCCGGGTTCACGCCATTCTCCTGCCTCAGCCTCCCGAGTAGCTGGGAATACAGGCGCTGCCACCACGCCCGGCTAATTTTTTGTATTTTTTAGTAGAGACGGGGTTTCACCGTGTTAGCCACGATGGTCTCGATCTCCTGACCTTGTGATCCGCCCGTCTCGGCCTCCCAAAGTGCTGGGATTACAGGCTTGAGCCACCACGCCTGGCATTTTTTTTTTTTTTTTTTGCTTTTGTTGCCCAGTCTGGAGTGTGCGGTGGCGCGATCTCGGTTCACTGCAACCTCCGTTTTCCAGTGTCAAGCAATTCTCCCACCTCAGCCTCCCAAGTAGCTGGGATTACAGGCGCCTGCCACCATACCCAGCTAGTTTTTGTATTTTTAGTAGAAACAGGGTTTCATCATGTTGGCCAGGCTGGTCTACAACTCCTGACCTTGTGATCTACCTGCCTCAGCCTCTCAAAGTGCTGGGATTACAAGCGTGAGCCACTGTGACTGGCCTGTGCCTGGCATTCTTTCAGGCACTGGGGCTTCAGCAGTAAATTGCACAGCCCCCTGTTCTTAAGGGTTTCCATTCTAGAGGGGGAAAATGAATGTAAAAATGAAGTCGTTTCACATTATGGCAAATGCTGTGAAATTATAAATAGGATAAGGTAACAGGGGGACATAACAGAGTAACTGGAGGTGGAAGAGTGATTTTGTTTTCTTTTGTTTTTTTGAGATAGAGTCTTGCTCTGTTGTCCGGGCTGGAGTATAATGGCGGGATCCCGGCTCACTACAACCTCTGCCTCCCAGGTTCAAGCGATTCTCCTGCCTCTGCCTCCTGCGTAGCTGGGATTACAGGCACCCGCCACAAAAGGACTGGCTAATTTTTGTATTTTACTAGAGACAGGGTTTTCCCATGTTGGCTAGGCTGGTCTCGAACTCCTGACCTCAAGTGATCCACCTGCCTTGGCCTCTGAAAGTGCTGGGATTACATGTGTGAGCCACCGCACCCAGCCAAGAGTGATTTTGGATAAAGTGGTCAGGGACCTTGTCTCTGAGGTGTCATTTGAGCTGAGACCTGAAGAATGCAGAGCCAGCCATGCTAAGAGGTAGGGAAAGGGTGTTCCACAGAGCAGAAACAGCAAGTGCAAAAGCCCTGAGGCAGGAAGAGCTTGCTCTGTGGTGAGGCTGGAGTGGCTGGAGCAGGAGGAGCAGGGAGGAAAGAGGCATGGATACTGGGGGTCCCCAAGGACCTTGGGAGAAGTCTGGCTTGAATTCCAAGGGCTATAGAAAACCATCAGAGGGGTCAGGCGCAGTGGCTTACGCCTGTAGTCCCAGCACTTTGGGAAGCTGAGGCGGGTGGATCACCTGAGGTCAGGAGTTCGAGAGGAGCCTGACCAACTTGGAGAAACCCTGTCTCTACTAAAAATACAAAATTAGCTGGGCGTGGTGGCACATGCCTGTAATCCCAGCTACTCGGGAGGCTGAGGCAGGAGAATCACTTGAACCCAGGAGGTAGAGGTTGCGAGAAGCTGGGATCGCGCCATTGCACTCCAGCCTGGGAAACAAGAGCAAAACTCCGTCTCCATAAAAAAAAAAAAAAAAAGAAAAAAATCAGAGGTTTTTCAACAGGTGTGCTTGATTTACACAGTAATTGCTCATTAAAGGCCTGCTGTTACCATTGTGAATGACAATATGAAGCCCAGAGAGGAACAGCAATGCCGAAGGTCACAAAGTTCCCATCCCACAGTCCCTTCCTCCTTTCCCCCTCCCCTAAGAAGCCATGTGGATCAGCCCCAAGCTCGTGGGTAGGAGGTGAGGGTGACTTCCCCTCACATTCCCTCTCCTTCCCTCCGGCCATTTCCCGTGCTCCTGGTGCCCGCGCCCCAATTAGCCGGCAAGGCTGACGGCCTCAGCTTCGAATGACAGACACCTCCTGTCACCCCCTGACGGGCAAGGAGATTAACTCAGAGCAGCGCCAGCTCGAAGGGACGACAGGAAGGGGCGGAAGGGGGAGGGGACGACCAGACCTCCCCCCAGCAAGGTCCCCTAGCGCCTTGGAAGGAAGTGTGTGAGGGTGGAAGGGATTCTTTCCCCAAGAGCCCAGTGCTGGCAGGCTGGGGAGGACCACCTCAGCCTCCTGATTGGCTGCTTCCGGTTGGGGCCATTGCCCCAACTTCCATCCTTAACTCCTCTGAGGGCAGAGAGTATGTTTGTGAGTGCTTCACGGTGGCACCCTCGGCACTGGGTGGGTAGACCTACAGGAAACTCAGAAAAGGAGAGACTGGTCCAAAGGTCACACCGATGGGCTAGAATTTGAGCTGAGACTACCTGACGCCAAAGCCAAGCTTCTAACCACTGTACTTTATCACCCCTCTCTGTAGGAGGGGACTCAGCTCATGCCACTCAAGAATTTACAGTCGGCCGGGCGCGGTGGCTCAAGCCTGTAATCCCAGCACTTTGGGAGGCCGAGACGGGCGGATCACGAGGTCAGGAGATCAAGACCATCCTGGCTAACACGGTGAAACCCCGTCTCTACTAAAAAATACAAAAAAACTAGCCGGGCGAGGTGGCAGGCGCCTGTAGTCCCAGCTACTCGGGAGGCTGAGGCAGGAGAACAGTGTAAACTCGGGCGGCGGAGCTTGCAGTGAGCTGAGATCCGGCCACTGCACTCCAGCTTGGGCGACAGAGCGAGACTCCGTCTCAAAAAAAAAAAAAAAAAAAAGAATTTACAGTCTACTTTGGGGCTGTGCGATACAAGCCCCCCAAAAGGGAAATTAACACAGCAGTTGTAGGCATAGACACTGAGCGCCAAGCTGGGGGTCAGAATTCCAGGTAACTCTCCAGGAGGGTGGGGCCAAAAGGGGAGGGTACCGCATGGAAGCCAGCCCCCTGGAGGAGAGTGGCTGGGCCTCAAAACACAGGCAAGGCTGGTCAGGAGAGGGCAAGAGGAAGGCTCTCCGATTCCAGGCAGAGGAGAAGTGCATGGACAAAGCCTTGAAGGCAGAAATGGGCAAGGCATGCACTACCTGGTCAGACCTTCAGGCTGCAAGTGACAAAAAGCCAACACACACTGGCTTAAGTAAAATTGGAACGTCCTGGCTAATTCTAAGGCTCAAGTAGAAGAGTGTTTGGCTTCAAGTTCAGTATCCCTTTGCTCGCTTCATTCATGGGTAGCTCTCCTCAAAAGGCGGGTGGCCCCAGATCCCCACAATACCAGATCAGAGAACCCCTACTTCTTCCCAGTAATTTTTTTTTTTTTTTGAGACGGAGTGGAGTCTTGCTCTGTCACCCAGGCTGGAGTGCAGTGGTGTGATCTCGGCTCACTGCAACCTCCACCCCTCCAGGTCTAAGCAATCCTCTGCCTCAGCCTCTGGAGTAGCTGGGATTACAGGCACGTGCCACCACGCCTGGCTAAGTTTTTGTATTTTTTGGAGAGACAGGGTTTCACCATCTTGGCCAGGCTGGTCTTGAACTCCTGACCTCGTGATCCACCTGCCTCGGCCTCCCAAGGTGCTGGGATTACAGGTGTGAGCCACCGAGCCCCGCCTCTTCCCAGTAATTCTAACGAAAGTCTTGGGATTCAGCCTGATTGGTCAGGCCCAAGTCACATGTCTATCTCTGAACCAATCACTGTGGCCAGGGAGGATGAGTTAGCTGCTTGGCCTGGTCCCTCAGCACCATGGGTAGGTGGAGTTCTTCTAGAGCCTTAAGGCTGGTGGTAGAGGTGAAAGGTTGTCCTTCCAGAGGAGAGTGGGCACTGGGGGCCTGTCAACACTAGGATGCCCTAGTCCCAGGGCTGGATTCTGGGCCCTGGATGACCCCTCTATGGGCAGCCTAAGGACCCCCACTTTCTCCCCAATGCTAAGAGTTCCACCTGTGTAGATGACAACCAGCAGTCCAGCTCTGGCTAGGTGACAGGGGCCTCCAGGAAGCTTCCTGATCTAGGACAGGAGAGGTCTTGGGAGTTTTTCCTGCCAGGCCTGCTCTGGTGCCTTGGAAGTCTCCATGGGCCCATCTCATCTCTCCACCCATCCTTCACTTCTTAGCTCAGCTGTGAACTTCCTCCTAGAGTTTCATTATCAAGAGTCTTTACTTGCCTTTTACAAAGTTACCCGCTCTGGCTAGAGCCCAGGAAGGGCAGTCTTGGAATAGGAAAGACTACGGCCAGGTGCCAGGAAGGACTGCCACAGGGAGAGCCTTGCACCCTATAGCCAGGAATGGGTATGGCTCTCAGTCTTATGAAGCAGTCAGCAGCCAGGCCAGCCTCCAGGTTAGGGTGAGCACTGCAGCAGCCCATCCTGGAACCAATGACCCTGGAAATAATGAGTTGGGTTCACTTGCCAGAAGCAGGAGACACCAGACTTCTGGCAGCCATGCTCATGTGTTTGGAGCATGAACTTGGAAGTCATACTGATAGAGACTTGAATTCTAGGTCAGCTGAGTGATATTGGACTTGCCCCTCTAGCCTTGGTCTTCTCATCAGGAAAACGAGGATAATGCAAGGAAGGCCAGACCTCAAGGAATGGCAAAGTTCCAAAGAGATATTGCACACCAGGTGTTGGCACCACTCTTGGCACAAGAGATTCTTCCATGAAAGGGCAACTGTTACTACTAGTATTCTTCTAGCTTTGACTGGCCCTTAGCCTGGAGCTCAAGGCAGCCCTTTCTGGACCTCAGTTTCTCCATTTGGACTTCCAGCCCTCTCACTCCCAGAGTGGGTGACTTGCACGATCTCAATGAGGGGAGGACGCCTCCCACATTGGTCAGTCTGTGGGGGCATGGGGGGTGGGTGGGAAGGCCGTCTTGCCCAACCAACATTTTCACCAGGCTGGGCGGGCAGCGCCAGGCAGGCGGGAGCTGGTCAGGTTTTTAATTGAACACGATGCAAATGAAATGTAAATACCATGCAAATAAGCTCTTGCCAGGAGGCGCAGAGCTGGGAGCAGAGGGAGCAGGGAGGGGACTGCTGAACAGGGCTCCTCCCCGGCCCCCACTTTTCTGTCTCCTGTGACTGCCCACGCCCACCCCCTGGTGCTGCCCACCCAGCTAAGCCATTCCATTTGGGGAACAGCAGGCGCTTCACCTCCCGAGTCTCCTCCCAGACGCCTGTGGCTCCTGGTAATGGTGGGGTGCTTGAGGAGGAGGCAGGGACCCCATAGAAGGGGCCAGGCTGACACAAACACAGTCACACAGAAAGACCCACACGTAGATATAGAAGGAATAAACAGATATAGATGCAGAAACGCACATTCCCTGTCAAGCCCCCTGCAACACTGAGACCCACTCAGAGACAGCCAGTCACACATAAATATACACAATTGTACATTCAGTCATAAATACACACAGCGGCACAAATAGACCCAGCCGCAGAGGCACATGTGTGTACACACACACACTCACACACACACATACACTCACTGCCTGCCCTGCCATGAGGACTTCAGACTGAGGTCCTTGTGCTGGCCGGAGGTCAGAGAGAGTGGGACTTTGGGGAGTGGGGGAACAGGCACCCTGTGTGGTCAGAGCCTGGTGGCCTGAGCAAAGCCAGGTAGGCAGTAGGGTGGGGGGAATCTTCATGGTGGCCTGGGCCCTTTGCCCACCCACATCCCAAGACCCATAACCACACCCCAGGGCTCACGGCCGCTAGAGACCCCAGGTGTTGGTCCATCCCCTAAGTCTTCAGGGTGCGCTGGGCCTATCCTGGGATTTAGAGTCTCCTGTGGTCCCACAGCACCCGCTCCTGAGGTAGCCAGCCATTTAAGTGAGGCTGGTCCAGGGTGACAGAGCCTGGTCAGCAAGGTCAGAACTCATGCCCCACTCTGCCAAGGGTAGGGGATGACACACAGCGGAGTAGGGAAAAGGCTGAGCATCTGGACCCACATCTGGGGGTGGTCCCAGCCCCCTCTCAGAGGTGACTCATGTCCTACATTTAACTCTCATTAGCGCCTCTGAGCCCAGCTGGGAGGGACAGCGGCCAACCTCTCCCAGCACAGGGAGCTCTGGGTGGGCCGCCCTCTCAGCAGCCTCAGTTTCCCCCCTCTCCGGGGCCTGGCCTGGGGACAGGGGCTGCGTGGGAGAGCGGCGCTCCTAGTTCCCTTCGCCTTACCAAGGGCTAGCCTCCACCTCACGGAGGGAGGGACTGGGTGTGGCCTCTTCCAGGAACCACCCCACTAGGCCCTCGCCGGATGCAGCGGCAGCGGCACAGTCCCCCCCTCCCCGTCCCCCGCCAGCCAGGCCCAGAGGTCGGGAAGGAGGAGAGGGCCAGAAGGCGTAGGATCGGAGGCGGCTGGAGTTGCTGCTGCTCTGCCGCTTGTCCCTATCCGGCCGCGGCCCTCCGACAGCCGCTGCGCGAGGGAAAGCCTGACCCAGGGCGGGGGTGGGTGAATGGGGGCCAGGGAAGCAGAGACGTGGCCAAGGACCCATGGCGGTTCCCGGCCTCCTTCCTTCCCCGCTTCACAAGAGCGGCCCTGCTCTCACTGTGACTGCAGCTGCCCTGTGAGTCGCTCATCGCGTGCCGACACCGTGGGCGCAGGCCCCAGGGAGGGCATGCCAGAGACCCCCACCCCGCCCCAGGAGGGGCCGGTTCCGCCAGCCTCCACCACACTCCCTCCCCCTTCCCTGCTCTGTGGGAAGGAGGCAGCTGGGGCGGGGGTGGCCGCGGGAGCGTCTTGCCCGTGTGATCGTGCCGAGCGGGGAATTCGGGGCCATGTGGGAAAGACATTAGTGCCGGCCGCCCTGCCAGCCAGGAATGCGCCCCCCGCTCTGCAGCCGCCGCCTGCCTGGCCCAGAAACGGTGACTCACCCGCTCCGTGTTCCCACCCCCTCATCATGCACCCTCCCCTGCCCACCACAGGCCTGGCCCCAGGCTTTCCAGCCTCCCTGTTCTGCTCCTGCGGGTCCTGCTACCTGCCTTGCCCATCCTCCATTCTCTGTTTCTTAGAACACTGAACCAGCTCGCACCTCGGCGCAGTCCAACAGTCACAGCCCCCTCCCCCAAGGAGGCCCGTCTATCCTTGACAAGTGGTTAGAACACTCCTTTGGGACTTAGTTCCCCGGGGCTGTCTTCTTCTCTCCAGAATGATCGCCCCCGTCCCGCTACAGGACCAGGCCAGGAGCACAGGGCAGGTGCAGAAAAAAGGAGTCAATGAAACCTCTTCAGCGTGAGAAGCAGAGCACCGTGTGGGAATGCTGTTCCTAGGGCTCTTCCTCTAGGAAACTGAAATACAGCAAGGCCACCTACCTCAACGGCTGTGTGACCCTGGACCCTTATTCCCCTGGCCTGAGTCTTGCTTTCTGCAGAATGGGACGACAGTATCTACTCCATGTGCTAATGGGGACAGATATCTCTAAAGCCCTCAGCTCAGGGCCGGCTGCTGGAAGGGACTCAGTCATGATGATGGTGTTGATGATATCCCTGGTAATCAAGGCTATTTAATGAACACCTACTATGTACCAGGCCCTAGGTTGGGTACTTTCTTGTTTTTTGTTGAGACTGAGTCTCACTCTGTTACCCAGGCTAGAGTGCAATGATGCGATCTCAGCTCACTGCAACCTCTGCCTCCCAGGTTCAAGCGATTCTCCTGTCTCAGCCTCCTGAGTAGCTGGGATTACAGGCATGTGCTACCATGCCCGGCTAATTTTTGTAGAGATGGGTTTCACCATGTTGGCCAGGCTGGTCTTGAACTCCTGACCTCAGATGATCTACTAGGCTGGGTACTTTCTACATATCATCTCATCTAGTCTCTGCCTCAGTCCTATGAGGTAGGTTCTGTTACTATCCTTCCTGTACAGATAAGGAAATGCTGAGGTTTGGCAAGGGGAAGGCACTGACCCAGGCACCCACAAGAGACAACAGGGCTGTGACCCCAGCACACCCAGAGCTCTCCAGAGCCCATACCAGAGTATCTTCTAGGTCTGTCTGCCTCTTTCAAAGATCACACTGGGCTCCAATAGCCAGCCCCTTGCTGCCCCCACCCTCACTGGAACCCTGCAACCAGCCTCCACCCAGGGCCACCTCTCATAACTTTTAGTAAGAGGTAATAGCACCAAGCAGCGGGCATCAGCTTCGTTTTTAATTATCTAATTTACATTTAATTTTCCTCAACAACGTGATGCAGTTTATTAATGTTTTACCTAAGAGCATCCATTCATGGACTGAAAACACATTCACAAAACTAATGGGCATTGCTTCTGTTTTGGAGGCTCCTAGTTCAGAGTGGCGGATCCCAGCTGGGGTTTTAGGCCCTGAGACCCAGCGACCAACACAACTCCCTGCACTGCACTAATTAATAAACAAATGCCCAGTCGTGGTGGCTCATGCTTATAATCCCAGCACTTATGGAGGCAGAAGCAGAAGAATCACTTGAGCCCAGGAATTCAAGACCAACTTGAGCATCATAGCAAGACTCCATATCTACAGAAATTTAAAAATTGGCTGGGCATGGTGGCACGTGCCTGTAGTCCCAGCTACTCAGGAAGCGGAGGTGGGAAGATTGCTTGAGCCTGAGAGGTCTAGGCTGCAGTGAGCATGCTAGCCTAAGCAAGACCCTGCCTCTGAAAAAAAAAAAAAAAAAACCAACCAACCACATGTCCCAGAATTCTTTTGGAGCATGTCCCTTCCCTGCTAGCCTCCAGAAATAATTATTACTCTGCCAGACACTTTATGGGACTATCTCATTTAATCCTTTTCCCAACCTTTACAAACAGGTAAGGTATAAACACCTGTTTTAGAGATGGAAACACTGAGAACCAGGAGAATGAAGTGTCTTGCCCAGGGTCACACATGACAGCTGAAGGGAAGAGCTGGCATTGCAAAACTAGGGTGTGGGACACAAAGTCCACTGTCTGCACTCCAGTATTGGTTGGCCCCCTCAGAAAATCCAGACTCTGGTCCTGCAGATACCGGCTTCAAACTGTGAGGCCTTGGGTCTGTGGGAAAAGTATGCCTTGCTGTTCTCAAGATGTCAGTGTTACTGGGTGACAGGGCTAGTGGGGAGACGTATAGGAACTCAGTGACTCAGATCAAACAGCAGTGGATCTCTCAGGCATCCCAGAGGCCAGGGTCTAGCTTTCCAGGCTTCTCAGTGCCCAGTGGCTGTGATTTCTATAATGGATTTTCCCTGGTTCCTCCTGGAGGGTCCCAGGAATGACAAGGGGCTCCCATCTTTCTCCCATTGGCCCCTAGATGAAACTAGGCCTCCTCTAAATCAGAAATAATAAGCAGAGAAGATGATTCTAAATTTCCAGGAAAGAAGAGAGAATATGACACCCAAAATGAAATCCTGAGCCCAGAACTGGTGGAAAGAAGACTTAGGCCCAGGGCAAATGGACAGTGCATTTAATCATCTTGACCTTAGCTCCAATAGAGCAGTGTAAACACTCAACCCGGCTCCAGCCAGGCTGAGCAGGCAGGTAGCATGGACACTCACCCCAGTCTTGGTCAAGCCCAGATAGATGAACAATATGGGTCTCACACAGAGCCAGGCCTTGGCCAAATGGACAGTGTGGATACTCCTCTGTATCTCAACCACACCCATCCTGGATGGGCAGTGTGGACCTTCACCCTGGCCTTGGCCAAGCACTTAGCAGACAGGTATTGTCAACACTCACCTCAACTTTCTTTTTCTTTTTTTTTTCTTTTGAGATGGAGTCTGGCTCTGTCGCCCAGGCTGGAGTGCAGTGGCCGGATCTCAACTCACTGCAAGCTCCGCCTCCCAGGTTTACGCCATTCTCCCGCCTCAGCCTCCCGAGTAGCTGGGACTACAGGCGCCTGCCACCTCGCCCGGCTAGTTTTTTTGTATGTTTTAGTAGAGACGGGGTTTCACCGTGTTCGCCAGGATGGTCTCGATCTCCTGACCTCGTGATCCGCCCGTCTCGGCCTCCCAAAGTGCTGGGATTACAGGCTTGGGCCACCGCGCCTGGCCTCACCTCAAGTTTCACCCAGACCCTGGGCAGAGGGCAGTATGGCCTCCCCACCCCATTCTCAGTCACGCTCACAGAACCGGGAACTTCTCTGAGATTTGATGCCACTAACCTGCTGCCCCACTGTGGGGCACAGATCTATTTTTCAACAAATGCCTGGAGGTCTCAGTAGCTCAGTTGGCCACCGCAAGGCAGGAGAGGGCCACCTGGAACTCAAAGGCCTGGAGTAGCATCCCTTGAGCCACCGTCTCTGGCCTCAGTGTACTCATCTAGAAAAAGCAGATTCTGACTCAATACATCCTTCAAGGAGTTGTCAGGACTGCTCCAGTAACTAAATGAGATGGGGCAGCTAAGGCCCTGACCCTCTACTCCATTCCTGAGCCTCCCGTCTTCCATGTAGCTCACAAAAGGGGAAACCAGGCCCGGAGAATCCAGAGGACTACCCCACAATCACATGGCAAATTGGGGTCAGAGGTGGAAGTCGACCCCACATCTGGGTCTCACATAGGGCCAGGACTTTGGGAACCTCCATGGACCACAGCACAGTATGGTTAAGCAGCACCTTGATGTGTGGTCCAGGCTGGGCTTGGGGTGTGTGTGTGTGTGTGTGAGTTGTGTGTGTCTATTACTGGGAGTGGGGCGGCAGTGGACAGTGTGCTGGGGGAGCTGCTGCTGCTGCCTCCCTGGTATTTTTAGCCTTGAGAATGAGCTGAGCTCAGGGCTCTGAGCTCCCATCGACAGTGAGGGAAATGGGAAGGTCCCCACCACCCCTCCCTCCCACCAGCAGCCTGGAGCCGGGTTGGGTGGGGGTGGGCCTGAAAAGGAGCAGGCACCCCAATGACAGGGGGCAGTCAGGCCCTGACCCCCTGCACCCCTGCCCACACCCATCCAGGCCGTCCTTCCAATGCCCCATTCCCTTGGGGGTGTGTCAGCACCCAGCTAAGCTGGCAGGGACAGGTGCCCCCATCTGCCCCCTGCTAACCTCAGCTTCCCTTGCTAGGAGCTCTGGGCCAGCTCTCGCCTGCATCAGGTCAGCGCTGCAAGGTTCCCATGACAACGGATGACAGCAGCAGAGGCTGCTGGCCGCAGGGTCAGGGGTGAGAGGAGTATGGGTGGAAGAGCAGGAGAAGGGAAGGGGCCCAGCATGGGGGTGGGGGAGGGGATAGAGTGAAGGACCCCCAAATTGCAGCTCCCTCCTGAGTCTTGAACCCCCAGAAAAGGTCTAGAACCATGCCTGATTGATACTGGAAGGTCCATTGCACTAATTGGGAAAGCTAGGTTCAGGAAGGGCTGGCTATACCTTTGGTCATGTGATCATGAATCCAGTTATGGGTAGGGCTTGGATGGAAATCCTATCCCCATGCCTCCCAGCCCGGGACTCTGCTGCTTCTAGGCTAGGCATGAGGTCAGATGTCCCCTTATCCCCACCTCCAGGAAAGGTGTGGGTCCTGAAGCTCTCTGACTGGCCTGGCCATTCTGTGACTTGGATTCCCCATCCTGTAATGAGTATTCAAGGTCCTCACACTAACAGATTACTTGTGATCAAGCCTAGCCCCTCACTTTATTTTTTGAGACAGAGTCTTGCTCTGTCACCCAGGCTGGAGTGCAGTGGCATGATCTCGGCTCACTGCAACCTCCACCTCTCGGGTTCAAGAGATTCTCTTGCTTCAGCCTCCTGAGTAGCTGGGATTACAGGCGTGCACTAGCACACCTAGCTAAGTTTTGTATTTTCAGTAGATATGGGGTTTCACCATGTTGGCCAGGCTGGTCAAGAACTCCTGACATCAGGTGATCTGCCCACCTTGGCCTCCCAAAGTGCTGGGATACACGCGTGAGCCACGGCGCCTGGCCCAGCCCTGCACTTTTTAACATGGGATATGTTTTCGTTCCTCTGGAAGGAGATATGTGAGAGATCAGCCTCTGGCTTACTTCCTACCTCAGTCTCAGGGCCCCAGAGTGGGGTTGGGAAGTTGCCCCACATACCCAGATTGACTAAAGGCTTCACTCCAGATACATGTTAGCCCCTCCAAAGCCTAAAGGCCAAAGGTTCCAGAACCATCATTGGCTCCCAGTGTCCCCAAGGCAATATATACCCATTTGTCTTGGATCTCGAGATAGGCCCATCGTCCCCTGGGCTCTCTCCAGTGTGGTCTCCTCACTGCCCCAGAAGTACCAGTCTCCAAGCCTCCTAGGTAGACAGCATGGTCCTTTGAGCCTCAGCTTCACTCACCTCCTCCAAGAAGCCTTCTTGGCTCTTCTCATGCATTCAAATCTCTTGCTTACCAAGGGGTACAAGGCTAGAGAGTTCACAGGGACCTCACACAGGATTTCTCATTCCACCTTCATAGGATATCTGAAAAGCAATGTTACTTGCTGATGAGTAAACTGAGGCCCAGAAAGGAGACTTTATAGGTCACATAGCCTGTGAACGTCCACTTGGTGCCTGGATCCAGACCCCCTTTTCTCTTGGAACTTCTTGGGGCCCCCTCTTAGCATTTGCCAGCCTGTGGCCCTGCAGCTGGGCTCCCCAAGCTCAGACCTAACAGTTCTTTCCCCAGCCCCTCATATACAACAGGCTGACCCATGTCCTCCTCCAATTCATCCATTGATTCAACATTATTGAGCATTTGGCATTTGCCAGGCAGACAAGCCCCTCCCTCCCGGAGTGCTCCTTCTAGTTCAGAAGATCAGCAAGTGAACAGGTGAGTTCATCCAGTGTGATGCCAGCAGGGTTGTGATGGGAGCACTTAGGGCAGTGGGTGCATAGAAGAGGATACTCCAGCTGTGACTTACAGAGTAAAGGCCAACTCTGACCTTAGGAGTCTTCTATGCAAAACAGCTCAACCTCTCTTAGGTCCCACCTGCCTGGGAACCTTATTCCATGTCTAAGCTCAATTCCACTTGCTGCAACCCCTCAAAGACTTTCTAAGTGAGTGACTAGCTGACAAAGGCCAGTACCCAGGTACTGACCCCAGTGCTTTATCACCCAGTAGCCTCACTCTGTACCTGCCCAGGATCTTCTCTCTCCACCACCTCCACAAGCCCCCCAGGACAGTTCAAGAGGGCTGGCTGGATAGCAGGCCCAGAGCCATCGGATCCCTCACACATCTCTTTGAGTCCCCCAAATAAATACGGCAGGTCCAGGGACCTCTTTCAGTGCCCCCCACCTCTAGCTCTATGTTAGGGGACTGGCAGGCTGGGAGAGCCATGGGAGCAGGGCCAGTAGGGCCAGCAAGAGGTAGGGCTACTGAGCCAGGCCAGAAACTGGGGGAGGGAACGAGACCACAGGATTGCTGCTCAGTCCTCAGGGTCCCTGAGGGCCACCAAAATGGGAAGAGAAGGAAACTCAGCTCCCAAAATCCTCCCACGAGTTGGACTGAGGGCCATGAGGGCTGCGGGAGGCGGAGCAGGCTCCTGACACGGGACCCAGCACCCCTCCTCGGGGTGGGGGCCCGGAGCTCTGGGCGCCCTCGTGATGAGGCCCGCTGCAGGGCGATTAATCTTGCGAGGTCTGTGCGTCAGACCCCCCACCCCCAAGCCTCCCATGGCCAACCCCGCCTGCGCTGCCCTGGGAGTTAATCTCCGCTCTGGGGGACTTCTCAGCCGCTGTCACTGCTGCATTAATTCTAGGCAGAGGGAGGCAGGAAGGAGGGGACGCAGCTGGGGGCTGGTGGGCAGCTTCCTTGGGAGGGTTTTGTGATTAAGTGGCTGGTGAGGAAGGGTCTCAAAGGATGGGGCCTGGGTCTCCTTCAAGGCCCAGCCCTGGATGAGGGGTGGGGGCATCCCTATTTTCCCCCCAGACCATCAGAGCTCTTGTACCCCTGGCCTCTAGCCCTCATCGTTCACCAGCTGAGCCCCAAATGCAGTTTGCAGTTTTGACAGCAGATGTCTCTGCTATTATGATTTATCAAAATGCTTAAGGTAAATAATGCACACATATTTATAGGAAAGGAGGAGGTGGTAGAAGGGGAGGGATTGATCAGGGTAAGGGGGCTTTGGGGCCTGAGAACTCAGAGCACTCCTGCCTCTGTCCTCAGCCCTCCCTACTTAGACCCAGGGTTGACCCCAGCCTGGCCCTGGGGAGATGGCTGGGTGACACCAAGCCAGCCCAGTCAGCAGCCCAGACCTGGCCCCCAAGAGGGCAGGGAGCGAGGCAGCCAGTGGCAGGACCTGTCTCGCAGGACCCTGCCAGGCCTGGGAGGCGGCCACCTGGGGGAAGCTGCTGAGCCAGCCTCACACCTCAGCCATGTTTCCATGGCTTCACTGCGTCCTTGCTCCTGAGGGTTCCGTCGCCTTATCAACGGCAGCGGCCACTGCTCACCCTCACTCCCAGCAGTTGCCTATGGACCCACTGCTGCAGAGCCAAACCTCAGCCACACGGGGTGCCCCTCCCAGGCAGGCCTCAAAGCTGGAAGAGGGACTAGGGACTGGGAGCCTGGTGGGAAGACACCAGGGAGAGCGGCAGGCAGGAGCCTTTGTGGATTCAGGCTGTACCCACTTCAGGCCTCCGAAATACGCACACCCTATCATTGCAGGGGAGGAAGCGGTGATCCTAGGTTACCCCCTAATCCCCTATCCTTGCTCCAGACTGTGACCTTTCTGGGCTTGAGAACATTTGGTTAAATAACTTAAATAAATTTATTAATAAATTAGGTATTCCAATTTGAATAGCAAAGGTATAAAAAAAAAAAAAAAAAGAAGTGCAGACAAGTTTAAGTAAGTAATACTCGACCCTAATCCCACATCTGGGCACAATCACAGGCAGCGTGTGGGATGATGGAGGAGGTCCTTCCAGCCAAAGCCTGCAGCATGGCCAGGTGCTTAAGGGCTAGCTTCCGAAAGCAGACAGACCTGGCTATGTGACCATGTATGTCTCGCTACCTATCTGAGCCTTAACTTTCTCATCTGTCAAATGGAGAGAACTGCCTAAAGCCCCCCTCATAGGTTGCTGTGAGCCTGTCAGTGCAATGGAATGGCCCAGTCCCTGGCACACAGGCCATAGGCTCTATACCTTGAGGCAGGAGGATCTTCTTTAAGGCCTCTAGCCAAAGGGTACGGAGGCTCCAGGGGCTGGAGAAAGGAGGCTCTTTGTAGTAAGCTTCCCTCACCTGTGGACAGACCCCCAATTAGGCTGGAAATGCGTGACAGAAAAATAATGTCCAGAAAGAGGAGAGAATGTGTTACTCAGCCCACAGATGTTTCCTACCCCTTCCATGCGTCGGGTGCCAGCGCTGCGCTTGCTGAGCTGCAGAACACAGCCCTGAGACCAGGCGATGTCACCAAGAATGACCAGTGTTGTGATGGGCTGGGGGTGGGGGGCAGGGGGCAAGGGACACTTGACCCCGTTTGCAAGGGACAAGAAAGCTCCGAAGGCGGGAGGAAGGCATCATACAGGTGGGAGATGGCAACAGGAAACGAAGCAGCATCTGACGAAGCATTGGGAGGCTGCAGTAGGCAGCCACCTGAACCCCTCAGCTGTGCCCTGAGAGTCCAGTCACTTTGCACCCAAGCCTGGAGCCCTGGAGGACCCGGCTCACCTCCTCTGGGACTGCCCTATCTTCACACCCTGCTGCTTGGAATCTGAGGCAGCCCTTGTTCTCTGGCAGGAGGGGAATTTAATGCCGCTGAGAGCTGGCACGTCGACAGGCAGAAAGAGATGAAAGTGTCTGCACTGGCAGCCTGGCCGGCAGCCTTGGGGGACCCTCTTGCACCTCCACCACCCTCCCCAGCCATTCTCTACTCCTGTGTGGCAGGAACAGCCCTCAAGGGAGATGTGGGCCTTTGGGGACAGAACTCCCTGCAGGGCTCTGTGACCCTAGGGGACAGCTGGGCCTCTCTGTGCCATGCCTGCAGGGTGTTAGGGCCAAGGTATGGGTTATTACCATGCTGGTGGCTGCCTATCCCTCCCCTAACCCTGGCTGGCTGTCTTCAGCAGTCCCTGGTTAGCCCAGGGCTGTGGGTGGGCAGTGGGGGGCTGGGGCCAGGCTGTGCAGTGACCTCCATCCATCCATCTCTGGCACCTGGGAGCGGGTGGGAGCCTGTGCTGCAATCAGGTCAGACCCAAGTGGCCTTGACTACAGCCGAGCCATGTAGCCATCACTGCCTCCTTTTTTGTGGCAGCACAGAGCTGGGCTGAGCCTGGGGCCCCGAGCCAGAATCTATCCCTGTTGGAGATGGTGTGGGTCTTGGCACTAACTGTGAGGTGACCTTGTTGCTCTGCAAAGCACCCTGTCAAGCTCACCACCCCACAACCCCTGGCTATGTTGTCCTTCTTTCTTGGAACACAGAGAGGTAAGGGCACTTGGCCAAGGTCATTCAGCAAGGACACACACATACACACACAAACACAAACATGGCTTTGACACATGGTGACCAAAAAATAAGTAGGGACCCATGTGTCCAGACTCCCAGGCCCCCTCTCCATTCTTTTGGAAGCACCTGGTCTTTCTCCCAAGGTAGCCAGGAACCTGGGTTCTAATCAGGTCCCTGCTACCATCTTGTTCTTGTTCTTGGGGAAGTCATATACCTTCTCTAGGCTTCAGTTTCTTACCAGTAAAATGGGTAATAGTCCTGTCCTGATGACCTCCGGGGGCTAAAGAAGTAAACTTACTGGACAAACTGAAACCACCCCTGGGCCTCCAACCAGCCTTGGGCCAAGGGGAAGTACCCATACAGACATCCCAGCTCCTGGCCCACAATCACCCAGTATAGCCGCAGGACCTATCCTGCTTCCTTCTTCCTGCACAGCACAACCACAGCAAGCTCAGAGCAGAGGGTCAAAGGCCCCGTCTGGAGTCCTGAGTCAAGTCCAGGGCATGGGACAGGGGCCTCAGTCTGGGTGGGGGATAAAGGCAGCTAGAGACTAGGTCAGGCTGACTGGCTGCTGTCGGGGGAGGGGGCGCCTGGCAGGCGCTGGGCAGGCTGGGGTAGGGGGAGGCCTTTGGCGGCCTCAGAGAACAAAGAGGCTGGGGTTGCCAGGATATTCTGTGGAGCTGAAGCCGGTGGTGATAGGGCTGGGAGAGGGGCCGCAGCAGCCGTGGGAACTGCGCCTGCTGCCCCCACGCCAGCTCCCCCATCCAGAGTGGGCCTCAGGGCCATGCGAGGGCGCAGGCTGCGGGTGAGAGGGGCTGTCAGATCCCCCACTCTCTCCCCAGAGATGCACGGCTTTCAGGGTGGAGACCCAGGAAATGCTGGAGGCAGACACACAAGGCAATAGTGTCAGCATCACTGAGAGGATCACAGGTGCACACTGACACAAAGCCATGACCACACACCCAGGGTGATGTAGGCAGTATCACAGGGTCACACCATAGTCACAGAGACATCACACACACACAATCCCTGGTCAGTCCCAGCCCACATCCATGATGGCCACACAGACACAAAGTCACACACTTATTGAATCACCCAGTTTTGCCACAGGGTCACACAATGCCATGTGTGTTGTAAACCCAAAGTTATACACTCACATAGAATCACCCAATGTCACACACTCATATAGAATCACCCAAAGTCACACATTCAGTTGTACAAGCCGGTATCACACCAGGTCTGTTACAGAACTGTACAATGTCACAAGATCACACATGCAATGTCACAGAACATTCCAAAGTGTGGCCACTGACATACACCAACCCATAGCCACAGGTCTCACATCTGAGTCTCCAATACACTGTCACAAACCCATCTGCATATCACACCCAATGTCACACATAGCCACATTACTGCACAAAGCCTCACGCAATTGTGAGGCCCTTAAAGCATCTCTCTCTCTCACACACACACACACACACACACTCTCCATGCAGGGCTACCTGGAGGCTGGACTTGTCTCCAGCCCAGTGTGTGCACGCAGCCTCTCAAACCCCCACCGTTCTGTGTCCAGAGCTGGCTCTGAATGCCAGATCACCCAGAGGAAAGGCTCCTGGGTCACCAGGAAGTCAGTTTCCCAACTGTAGCAGAGGAGAGGTGAGGGCACCTGAGGCGAGGGGAATTGGGTACACAACCCTGCCAGGGAGCCTGCCTCTAAGGATGTCTCCGTCAGCCAGGGAACAGCAGGGGTGAGCCTACAACAGACAGAGGACAAGATATAGAGATGGAGAGACAGGAGGGGCAGAGACACAGAGAGGCTTAGAGATCAGGAAAGATGGAGACCCAAAGACACAGGAGCGTCAGGGACTGAAAGAGACCTTCAGGACATGCAGAGAGTGAGCCAGAGACAGACAGAAAGCTGGTGCAGGCTGGGGTCGGCCTGCACCCAGATAGGGGAAGGGCCAGAGGCTTGGCCACTCTATGGAGGTGGGGGTGGCCAGGGCTTCAGGGAGGACACACAGCCGGGCAGAAGGTGAGGGGCATCTTGGTGAGATTTAGATGAATAATAGTTTAAAAATAGCAACACCAGCTGCCATTGACAGAGCTTACTACAAGCCAGGTCCTTCCCAAGTGTGATCGCATTTCATCCTCAGGCAACTTTATGGGGGAAACAATTATTGTCCCGTTTCCCAGATGAGGTAACTGAGTCCTCAGCATGTTTTCAGCCAGCCTCACAGCTGTCCCCACCCCTGGCCTCCAAACACAGAGGGGCTGGCTTACCATTTCCACAAAGCAGCGTGAAACTGGAACAGGTGAGGAGCTCTGAGCTTCGGCTGTGTGCTGGGGAGTGGGCTCAGGAGACGCGTTGGGCTGTGGGTTGGCACACTGAAAGGTACAGGCCGGCTGAGTCACAGCACCCCCTCGGGGCTGGCACCAGAGCCATCCACCCCACACCTGTAGGTGTGCCAACGAGGGCCGGCTGAGGCCATCTGCAGCCTGTGTGCTGCCAGCAGCGGGCGGGGGCAGGAAGGGGCCTCCTGCCCGGTGCCCCCTGCTGGCCAGGCTCCCCCCACTCCCCATGGGAGGACTCTCCCCACCCTCCTCAAGGTTCTGGAGGTGCCGCCGTTTGCCTTGTGCTGGGGGTGAGGGTGCCCCCCAGCTGCAACGCCTCCCCCTACTCCCTGCTGGACACCCCCCTTCGGCAGAGCTGCCTGGAGAGATCACAGGCGGCCACATGAAAGGGAATTTTTCCCAGGCAGAGCTGAAGTTGAAAGCTGCCTCCCACCGCCCCTGCCTGCCCCCGCTGTGCCAGGCCAGGCTGCTGAGGCCCTGGTGTTCGAAGGGAGCTTGTGACACCTAGGAAGGGGTTGGGGGTCAGCGCCACCCCCACCCAACATCGCTGCTTTCTCCTCTCAGGACAATGGCAGAGATAGCCCATCTCCCCCACCTCACTGCTCACTCAGCCTCAGAAATCGCTCCAGCTCTCACCCACCTGAAGCCAGGGCCCAACACTGTCAGGAAGTCCTTCCTCAAGTCTAGCCTCCATCTCAGCCAGGCTCAAAGCAGCTGGATGACAAGAACGCTCCCCCAGAGGATGGCTAAGCCTCCTCCTTCAGGTTGGCCTCTGTGATGTACAGGGAGGGGCATGCCACTGCCACCCCTTCCTGTTCAGGCTGCCCTGGCCCAGACCATGTGGCTGTGTGGTGACTTCCCCAGACATTTGACCTCTGAGGTCCCCGACAACCTTGTACCACAAACTCTCTGAGAGTGGGGACAGTCAAAGCCAAGGACACCCCTATAACCCAGTCTAGCAGCCCTCAGGCCTAAAGAGAAATGGGCGTGTATGCACAGCCAGGTCCCCACGAAGCTGAGCTGAAACTATTCCCTGGAGAATGACATTGGTGGCTTCGGGAACACCAGATCCCTGCCAGGTAAGAAGAAAGAAAGAAGACGCTGAACAGGCGGCTCAGCCTTACCCCCACCCACCTTATGCTGCTGGTTGCTTTACTCATCGGGCCCTGATGAACTTCGGTGAACAGAGGTGGCCCCAGGTGAGTGAAGGTCCCTGGAGGTCCAGGTTCTGGGGCATGGGGTGCAACCAGGCAGATGAGGTACTCTGGTACCAGCGACTTCCAGATTAAGAGCCTTTCCCTCCTGTCTGCTGGGCTGGTTGCTCCTGCTCTTGCCCATTCTGGATCCAGAGGCCTCTATTCCCCAAGAAATTCCCATTCTAAATGTCCCTGGGCCATCCTTCTTCCTCCTCCAGGTGGTCCCAGACAACCCCTGCTCAAGAACGGCCCCCAAGTCAGCCCCCCAAAACCGGAGAGCAAGAAGCCAGCGGTGCTTCGTGACACAAACATGCATTCGTTTTATTCACAAAACAGCCTGGTTTCCTAAAACAATACAAACAGCATGTTCATCAGCAGGAAGCTGGCCGTGGGCAGGGGGGCCCAGGCCGCAGGGGGCCCCCTGGGCACCCACCCCCACCGGCAGGGGACCACGCAAAGAAGCCCTTTCTTCTGTTGCCATTAGAGAGGCCAGAAAAAAAGGACTTATTTTCTCTAAGAAAAGTAGCCAGGATTGGAAATATCGAGACGGGGCTCCCCAGATCGCAAAGGATAAATGAACAGAACTTTCATTTTTTTTTTTTTTCAAAATCATCACTGTTGGGGTAGGGGATCCCAGTCTGGGGACTGTGGGTGCAGCTCAGCCGGCCTGGTGCTCCCTCCCCTTCTGTGAGCTCCCTGCTGGCAGCTCTGCACGCGTGGATGGATACAGAGGGGCTTCTACACGGCGCCATCAACATTCTCTTTATGAACGTGAGTGGATTCTCCAGGCAAACTATGCACTATTTCATGGTCGGAAAGAATCAAAGGAAGTTTAAATGAGGGTGGAGTTAAACTGTGCTAAATTACAGTAGTGCTTATTAGTAACTAGATTTCAAAAGGTTACAGAAAATTTACATTCTCTACACAAAAACTGCATCTCCTGCACAGACAACATCGACATCGACACAGGAAGGAAACTGATTGTCCATTCTTTGCCCAGGAAGTCTCGGTACTTTATAGATTCGTCTTTACCTCTTTTTTGTTGTTGTTCTTCCGAAAAAGCAGTTAAAATTTTTTTTCTTTTCTTTTTCTTTTTATACTAGGGACGTGGAGATGTTAAAACGACAACAAAAAATATATATATAAAAACAGGAATGAAATCTGTGAGAGAATATTTTTGGTTCTAAAGACGGGTGCATCCGTTTGTCTTCGCCCGAATCCCTTGCTGGAGACCACACGAGCAGTGACATTGCACGGAGAGGGCAGCTTTGGGTTCCGCCGCCGTCACTGAAACCACCGGAAGGCGGCTCCTGTCGGAAGCATCACCTTCTGGCGGGGGCAGGAGACAAAAACAAGGAGAGAGTTCAGTCAGGGTCCGGGTAGGCCTGGAGCAAAGACGTTCCCCCGTGGATGGCCTCATGGTGGAGGGACAGGCATGGAGGAAGAGCAGCCACCCCTCGGAGCTCCTGCCACCCCAGCCAGGCAAAAGGAGGAGCTCGACCTGCTGGGCTGCTGGAAGGTCCGGAGGACTCTGAGGCCTCCTGAGCCACTGTGCCCAGGAACCCTCCTTCCAGAGAGGAAGACCCTTCCCCTGGCCCAAAGGCAACAGCGCCAGGTGGCTGTGGCATGTTTCCGTAAATGAGCGTGCGAGCACGTGCAGCGGGTGTGCATATGGGTGTGTGCCTCGTGCTATGCTGAGCTGTGCGGTATGGAGCTGTGGGAGGTGGGTATTTGGGCTATTTCTCAAGCAGCCCTGTCTATGTGTGTGTGCATGTGTGTCTACACTGGACTAAAGTGGGTGCCTTTGTGTGTACATAGGAGAGCAGAAATGGAAGGGCTGGGGCTGGGGCTGGGGCTGGGGTTGGGGTTGGGGTTGGGGTTGGGTTGGGGAGGGTAACCAGGAGGCCATGGCTGGGATACACCACTGTTGTTTTCCAACCATTCTGGACATTTGCGTCAAGCCCACTCGTAGAGGGGCGGGGATAGGGGCAGGGACTGCAGGCTGAAAAGATGCTTTTGTACCCAGGCCTGGCACTCCAGCTAGGTTGCTGCATCCAGGGGCACAGGGACGGGCCCTGCCACAGGGATGCAGAGACAGCAGCATGGGAACCCCTTGCCTTCTCCAAGCGAATCCCACAGTGGCTAGGTCCTTGACCACTCTGGGCTCATGGTCACCTTCCCTTACCCCAGCCCCAAAAATCTGTCAAGTAGGTGCCCAGACCAAGGGTTCTTCCAGGCCTCAGAGCAGGGCACCCAGCACTGGAGCAGCTCTATCCTTGGGTGGCCTTGGGGGAAAAATGGCCCTGGAGGGGCAAATGAAGGGCTTAAGGGCACAGAGCCTGTGAAACAGAATCCCTTAAACAGGGCAGGGGAGAGACGCAGAGTTCTAAGTCATGGACTGGATGCTTTAGGCCATGTCTGAACATCGGAAACTTAGGACCTGGCCGGGCGCGGTGGCTCAAGCCTGTAATCCCAGCACTTTGGGAGGCCGAGACGGGCGGATCACGAGGTCAGGAGATCGAGACCATCCTGGCTAACACGGTGAAACCCCGTCTCTACTAAAAAATACAAAAAACTAGC
This sequence comes from Macaca nemestrina, assembly GCF_043159975.1. Classification (NCBI taxonomy): domain Eukaryota; kingdom Metazoa; phylum Chordata; class Mammalia; order Primates; family Cercopithecidae; genus Macaca; species Macaca nemestrina. Next base: position 40,770,268 of record NC_092130.1, read on the forward strand.
CGGGCGAGGTGGCGGGCGCCTGTAGTCCCAGCTACTCGGGAGGCTGAGGCAGGAGAATGGCGTAAACCTGGAAGGCGGAGCTTGCAGTGAGCTGAGATCCGGCCATTGCACTCCAGCCTGGGCAACACAGCGAGACTCCGTATCAAAAAAAAAAAAAAAAAAAGAAACTTAGGACCTGTATGGAAATATCAATACCTGACCCAGAACCCCAGGAGAGGAATCAGAATTCCAGGGCCTGGCTGAGAATGCTAGGTCCTTACCTGGAATTTCAAGCTTGCCTTGCAAATTATGGCCTGATGGAATTCTCAGAATGTGGTTCTGACTTTTGGGGCAGTAAACTGGTGTCTTGAAGCCAGACCCCCAGACCCCAAGGACTGGGGGGGCATCCCCCAGACACTTGCCCAGGTAGGAAAGGTGGGGTCAGGGGATGGGGGTGGGTTTGGACTGCCAGACAGATACAAGAGCCCACACACCTCCCTCTAAGGCGCTGTTACCTCCAGAGCAGCGGAAGGCTTCTTTTTGAGTTCCTCACATTTTCTGAATTTGCAAATCTGATGGCCAGTCTTTCGGTTCCTACAACTGCTGCACTGCTCGCAGTTGATGCGCCGCCGGCAGGGCGCGCACATGCCGCAGCGTTTCCGCTTCTTCTTGCCGGAGCTGATGGCAGAAGCCAGCTCTCCCTGCATGGGGTACTCGGCCAGGCCCGCCATGTGCAGCGCGCTCTCGGCCAGGAACACACCTGCCGGGGTCATAATGAAGAGGCCTGGGTTGATGGGGAAAGCGCCCAGGTAGGGGAAGTCGGACTGGCCATTGAGGGCTTCGGCACCTGCCACAGCCTCCATGTCAGGCAGGCCAGCACCCGCCTCGCTCATCAGCGGGAGGTGCTCCTGCACCACGCGCTTCAGCATCTCCGTGGACTGCGCAAACTGCTGCAGCGTCAGCTGTCCCTCGGCTGCCAGCTCCGTGGCCCGCTCTGCCTTGCTTAGCAGGCTGGCCACAGCACCACTTTTGTGCTTTGAGGTAGGGTTGCTTTTGTCCACTGCCATGGCCGCTGCCAGGTCATGCCCATTGGCCAACAGGGAGGCAGCGGCTGCAGCTGCAGTGGCCTTGTCAGCAGACTCCCCGCCCATCATGCTGCCACTGCCACTGCCACTGCCACCACTGCTGCCAAAAGAAGAGTAGTGGGAGAGTGGGCGGGAGCGGCGCAGGCTCTTGTTGAGGGGCTCGCTGATGATACCGCTCTTGTTTCGACGCTCGGGGGGTGGTGCATCATCTGCCACGGAGGCTGGTGCAGCGGCAGCCACTGCTGCACTCTTGTCTGCTGCTCCTGCCTTTGGGCCACTGCTGCCACTGCCACCGCTGGCATTGGTGTTGCTGCTGCTATTGCCGCCGGTGTCCTGGGAGCCACCGCCGAGGCTCGACATGGTGGGGCCGAGGCCCAGACCCTGCTGAAGAGGGAGCCTGCCAACTGCCAAGGGTCCACAGACCAGGACCTGGCCCTGCTGCCCACAACAGAGATGCCTGGTGGGCCTCGCTGCTCAGGGCAGGCACATGGTCAGGTGTCCAGGTGGAAATGTCTTCACTCTGTCACAACAAGAGGATATAGGGTCAGGGCAGCAGTGAACACCTACCTCTTCAACATCGCCACCACTGCCACTATCAACTGTCCTGTCATCCTGACCACCATGAGCTTGACCAGGCATTTTTTTTTTTTTTTTTTTTTTTTTTGAGACGGAGTCTCGCTCTGCCGCCCAGGCTGGAGTGCAGTGGCCGGATCTCAGCTCACTGCAAGCTCCGCCTCCCGGGTTCACGCCATTCTCCTGCCTCAGCCTCCCGTGTAGCTGGGACTACAGGCGCCGCCACCTCGCCCGGCTAGTTTTTTGTATTTTTTAAAGTAGAGACGGGGTTTCACCGTGTCAGCCAGGATGGTCTTGATCTCCTGACCTCGTGATCCGCCCGTCTCGGCCTCCCAAAGTGCTGGGATTACAGGCTTGAGCCACCGCGCCCGGCCGACCAGGCATTTATTAATCATCAGATCCACCCTGGTGAGAAATTTCTTATTTGTACTATCTCAGTTAAGATCCACAAGAACTCTAGAAGCAGTGGCTGGTAATTCTCTACTTTATAGATGATGGAAACAAGATTTAGGAGAACTACCACTCTATGAACGCACAGACACCAAGTGGCAGGGTGGAGGCCCTAGTCCAGGCCTCCGCAGCCCAAATCTGCCCTGCTAGGGTCTAGGAAAACCTGCCGGAAGCAGGCAGTCCTTCTCGTGCTGGGGTGGGAGAGTGTTGGAGATGCTTATTAGCTGGGTGCAGTGGCTCACGCCTGTAATCTCAGCACTTTGGGAGGCAGAGGCAGGCAGATCGCTTGAGCTCAGGAGTTTTGAGGCCACCCTGGACAACATGGTGAAACTCTTATCTCTGCAAAAAATACAAAAGTTAACCAGGTGTGGTGGTACATGCCTGTAGTCCCAGCTACTCAGGAGACTGAGATGGGATGACTGCTTGAGCCCAGGAGGTTGAGGATGCAATGAGTTATAATCATGCCACTGCATTCCAGCTTGGGTGACAGTGAAGCCCTGTCAAAAACAAAAAACAAAAAACAAAAAACAAAAAACTACCTCCACATCCTAATCTTCCTTCTCTGTCCGAGGGGAAGAGTGCTTAATGGTACAGATTATACACTCCGGAAGGTGGCCCCTGAATCCTCATCTGGGGATTCCTAATACACATCAGTTATTTCAAGGCTCTGACATGTCCTGCAGGCAAAGGAACCTGGTTGCCTTTGTGTAACCCAGAGTTTGCTAATGAGTGCAGAACACTTATTTCAGGGATCTTCTCCCCTCCTACAGGGCGAGCAGCACAGGGCCAGAGGACAAACCGTCCCCTGCCACAGTGAGAGGACATGCTTGTGCATACCCTGGCACACACTTCCTCCTCAACCCCCGAACCACAATCATTATCGTCTCAGACCCCATTCTTGTCTCTACTCAGGCCTCACTGTGGTGCTCTGGCCTCACTCCCAGATTGGGGGGGGCGGAGGCCTCACAAGGCCTGCAGAGTAGGGCCTGGGTGGAGGCCTCAGTGAGAACCCAGAGAGCTGGGGTGGGCTGTTGCCTCAGTGAGAACCCAGGGGCCTCTGGCTGGGGCAGGCTGGCACTGAGGAGTAGGCATGACCCTCAAGGGAGTGGAGCCCAGCAGGAACCTGTCCTCTGGCCACCTCCACGTTTCCGAGGCAGCCCTTCATGGGACAGGGCCTGCTCTACTCAGGTCTCAAGGCTAAGGCGTCTGAGCTGCCTCCTCAGCTAAAGGAACTGGGCCAGATGGAGCAGGGCGGCGGTTTCCTCATCAGTCCTGGCTCTCCAGCCTCCCTTCCGTCTGCCTGCTGTGGCCTAGCATCCCCCAGGAGAGGGGTGGGAGGACAGGGCCCAGCCCCAGAGCAGCTGGTGGCTCAAGGGGGAGGCGCACATCTGGCGGGCCCCATTGCGCCCTGGGCTTGAGGGCAGCACACATTGGATCTTTGTCCCCAGGCAACCCCACCACCCCCCTAGTCACAGGACTCAAGCCTGTCCCAAGAGAGCATCTAGTCCAACCCTCTGCATTTACAGAGGGGGAAACTGAGGCCCCCAAGTAGGGGAGAGGGAGGCTTCCCCAGGACTAAGGAGTGGCCAAAGAGGACTGCGTGTGGGGAAAGGAAAAGCTCTGTCTCTAGGGTAAGAAGAGTAGCTGGCATCAACAGCCAGGTACTCCCTCTCCCTCCCCAGTGGGCACCGAACCACCTAGGGCTCCTTCCTTGCAGAGGGAAATGGGTGGGGAGGAAGAGCTGGGCAAGCTGGCAGACTCCACCAGGACAGAGCCGGGGGGCCCTGGCAGAAAATCCATGCTGGGCTGGGGGGCATCAGAGGTCAGAGCTGAAGCAAGAAGACCATGTGTGTCCAAGGATAGCTGTGTTCCTTCCCACTTAATAAGGGCCAAGACCAGGATGGTCTTTTCAGCCCCTCTCCTCAGAGATTGGTGACCCCTACAGGAATCAGTGACTCTGGCTAGGTGTTGGGGACCAGGGTCAGTGAGATCAGAGACAGAAACCATCAAGTCAGCTCATCCAGCTCCTGCTCAACTAAGCACATCTGCCCTGCCCCGGATGACAATGCCGGCAGCCCAGATACTGGGTGAGGGGAGAAGGCAGAAGGCAGGTGTCTTGTGGGCTGGCGTGATGGGGAGGAGGGCAGGCTGTGCCCCAGACCCTGTGTGCATCCCCCGCCTCTGCGGCCTGCTGGCTGGTGGCAGAAATCGATAGCTGCATTAACGCTGCTCCTGCTCTGCTCGCTCGCCCCCTCCCTCCTCCCAGCTCCAGGATCTGGCTCTGCGTGCAGGGCGGGCAGGTCAATTAGAAGTCAGCTCCCTCCAACACAGCCAGCCTGCGCTCAGGGCTGGCGCTCTGGCTGAGTGTCTCGGCTTTTGTCTCTGTCCTGAGTCTCTCCTGGTGGGGACCAAACCTCATGTTCTGTTCCTCTCTTGGAATTTCTCTGATCTTCCACTATTCTGTCCTTCCTCAGGGCCCACCCACCCCCACCCTCTGAGGTCCTGGGACATGCTGAGCTTGGGACCAGAGGATGTGATATGTCACCAAACAGGTGCTGCAGGCAGAACACTATGGTTTTTCAGTCACAGAAGTAGGAGGGAGGTGGGTACACAGGGGGACTGGCTCACAGGGACAACTCTGTTTTCAAATCCAGAGTGGACAGACATGAACATCTGGTCCTCAAGCTTGTTCCAAATCGGCCCTGGTACCTGGCTCATCTTCTCCTTCAGACCTTAGGAAAAACTGATGCCCTGGTCCCAGTGGACCACTGACCAAAAATCCCATTTGCCCTACTCATAGAAGGGGAGGACATAGAGGGGACGTTCTCCCAGGTCCCAGCCTTCTACTCTAGGGCACACAGCCACCCCATTCCAGGCCAGGAAGGGCCTGGCAGTGCCCAGGCAGCAGGGGAGGAGTCAGGGCTGTGTTGAAGCAGAGCGGGAATGAGCGGGAGGGAAAGCTGGCGGGCAGGCGGGCGGCGGCGGGCGCATCCATCATCGGCCCTGCCAGGAACGCATCCAGCCCCCAAAAAGAAATACTGCGCCTGAGGAGGGACAACAAAGGGCTCCGTTTCATCAGCAATGCGGAGCCAGCGCCCCGCCGCCCCGCCAGCCGCGGTCAGCCCACAAAGGACCCCTTTGTCCATGCAGGAGCCGGCCAGCCGGGCGCTGGGACCAGGGGCTGACGGGCGGGGACAGAGCACCGGGGGCTGAGGGGGGGACAAGTTACGGAAAGCTGGGGGGCAGAGGGGCATGTGGGGGCAGAACAGAGACAGGTGGTGGGGGCAGAATCTTGAGACAGAGAACTAGAGGGGTGGGTCAGAGAAAAGGAGAGCTCGAGAGGAGGGGGCAGAGGGTCAAGGTTAGTGGAGACAGTGTCATGGGAAGCAGTGTCTGGGGCAACAGGGTTCAGAGACCCAGGGACCCACGACACCTTGCCTAGGCTCAGGGACTTAAGGGTCTAAAAGACAAGTAAACAGCCTTGAGGAGGGAGTCCCAGAAGGCAGCTGGGCATGCCCATAGGAGAGGGACGCAGAGGGAAGGGTAGAGGAGAAGTGCCGAGGACACCAGATCAGACCCACTGTGTAGCCCAAGGCCTGAGAAGAGGAGGTGGGGAGGAGGTGGGGAGGAGGTGGGGAGGAGATGGGGAGGAGGGTGGGGAGAAGGACTGGGGGGAGGTGGGGAGGAGGGCTTGGGGGAAGGTGGGGAGGAGGCTGGGGAGGAGGGCTGAGGAGGAGGTGGGGCAATGGGTTCTTGACCCCAGAGCATGGCTGCAGGGCCCAATGCCTCCTGTAGGCTCCAGCTCACTGGCTGAGCTGGAAAGAGAGGGAGAGTCATACCTGGGGCCACCCTCCTGGCAGTATAGGCCACCCCATGCCTCTACCCTAAGGCTCTGGCCAGCCCCAGAAGGCAGGGAGCCTGCCCCCTTCTAGCCAGCCCCCACCACCTGTGTTGCCACTCCGGTTTCCTTAACCAATGGATCCTATCAACTAGCATTTACTGAGTATCCACTGTGTCCCATGCCCTGTGTTTTTATGCTTTACAAGTCTTAGCTCCTGAATGCCTCCCTAGAACCTGGGGAGACAAAAACTAATTGCCAATTTCAGACATGAGGAAATTTAGGCTCAGAGAGGTTCAAGCTGTCAGTCTGAGGTCAAACAGCTGGTGCCTAGCAGGGGTAGAGCTTGAACCCAGAGCCCAAGTGTTAGTCACCCTGCTCTGTGGCCACCTTGGCAACTGACAAAGTGGCCCACGGCAGGTGACCTAGGTACCCCTAAGGCTGCTCTTAATCCCCAGGATTGTTACCGTGCCTGTCACCTCTCCGTGGTTGGGGGCAAGCTGTCACAGACCCCAGGAGAGTGCCCCCACCTGGGGGACTCGGAGATGCCCAGGGCCCGGAATGCTAAGCCAGTGACATCATAATGCCAGCTGGCAGTGAGGTCACTGGAGGTGGTGGCAGTGCCCTTATTCAACCCTCAGCCCTAGAAGAGCCTCACTTCACCCCCTGCAGGGTTCAATCTTGAACTTTTGGGCCAGAAAGCACTGGGAAGGAGGGGACATCCTGGGATGAGATGGTGCCATCTGCATACAGACACGTACACAGGTGGCCCACAGCTGGATGTTCTAGATATTCATTTGCACACATCTTCCCTGCACGTACCCGGAGAGCAGCCCTGTACCTTATGATACCGGAGAGACAGCAGAGCACAGACTCAGACTCCAGCACTGTCTTCCAGGAGCACACAGGAGCTGGGCCCATAGTCACATGAACCAGTGTGAAACAAGAGCCGGAAGGGGACACAGTGAACTATCTGGGGCCTTCCTGGAGGAAGGGACTGCTAGGCTGAGAGTTAAGGATAAGGAGAAGCAACGAGAGGGGACAAAGGCATGAAAGAGAGCCTAGGCAGGCGGGGAAGTGGGCGTGAGGTATGTCTGTGAGGCTGACAGGGTCCCAACTGTGCAGAGCCTTGAGGCCAAGGGCAGCATTTTTATTATTATTATTTTTTAAATTTTTTAGTAGGGATGAGGTCTTCCTATGAGGATCACGCAATCCTCTTACCTGGGCCTCCCAAACTGCTGGGATTATAGGCGTGAGCCACTGCGCCTGGCTGGCAGGATTCTTAAAAAATGGTTTTATCGAGGTATAGTTTACATACTATAAAATTCTACCACATTAAAGTATACATATAATTTAATGACTTTTAGTAAATCTACAGAGTTATGCAACCATCACCACTACCAAGGGCAGGGTTTGACCAAGGTACCATCCCCCCTCTATTCCTTGCTGGCTGACCAGCCTTGCAGCCATCCTGCCTACCCAGGGAGGCTTGTGGAAGAGGCTGTGTTTCAGGACCACGAACACCAGCCCAGCAGAGCTGCACATCCTGGCTCAATGCACCACTTTCTACGCTTCCATGCAGCACTTGACACCCCCGACTTGCCCCCTCCCCACCACCTTGGTGGGCTGGTCTCCTTGGCCTCCAAGTGAGGCAAAATAGGCAGACAGGCTGATGGTGTGCAAAGCAGACCACAGGCTATGGTGGTTGAACCAAGCCGGGCAGTGGGGTGGAAGGGAGGGTGTTCCGTCTCTGATTTCCATGATTCAGCCTGGGGAGTTTCCAGAGGGAAAAAAAGAAGCCCTGCTCAAGCCCAGGGAGACTGGTCTTGGAGGCAGGGAGAAATGCAGCCCCAGGCGGAGAGCACAGGGCACACATCCAGCTATGGATGGACACACACACCCCCACACACTGGCCACTGTGAGCACCCTGTGGGTGGACTGGGGTGAGACATGGCCTCAACCCCACTAGAGTCACCCCAAGACTGACTGCCAAAGACAGAACAAGGGACAGCATTTCTATGTCCCTGACTCCACACCCCTGACCCTCTTACACCGCTCCTCCCAGGGCAGGTACCAACCATGCCTTGGCCTGAGGACTAAAGGGTTTGTGCTGGGACACAAGGGTTTGAGCAAACCTGGAGTACGTAGAGCTCTGTTTTCTCCCTTTTTTTTTTTTTTTTTTTTTGGACGGAGTCTTGCTCTGTCACCCAGGCTGGAGTGCAAAGCCCCGATCTCGGCTCACTATAACCTCTACCTCTCGGGTTCAAGCAATTCTCCTGCCTCAGCCTCCAGAGTGGCTTGGATTACGGGCGCACACCACCACACCTGGCTAATTTTTGTATTTTTAGTAGAGATGGGGTTTCACCATGTTGGCCAGGCTGGTCTTGAACTCCTGACCTTAGGTGATCCACCTACCTCAGCCTCCCCAAGTACTGGGATTACAGTTGTGAGCCACCACACCCAGCCAGACTCTGTTCTGTTTTAAAGGGCTCCCCAACACAGCTGGAGGAGGGGATCAGCCCATTCATGAACAGCAACACTGAGGCCCCGGGCAGATGTATGTTCTTTTTTTTTTGAGACGGAGTCTCGCTCTGTCGCCCAGGCTGGAGTGCAGTGGTGCGATCTCGGCTCACTGCAAGCTCCGCCTCCAGGGTTCACACCATTCTCCTGCCTCAGCCTCCCAAGTAGCTGGGACTACAGGCGCCCGCCGCCTCGCCCGGCTAATTTTTTGCATTTTTGGTAGAGACGGGGTTTCACCGTGTTAGCCAGGATGGTCTTGATCTCCTGACCTTGTGATCCGCCCGCCTCAGCCTCCCAAAGTGCTGGGATTACAGGTGTGAGCCACCGCACCCGGCCAGGATGTATGTTCTGACCTGGGACTCTAGGGAGTGAGATGCCTGGTATGCCTCTGATAAAGACAGGCCCTTTCCTCAATAGGCACCTCTCTCAGGCCAGGTTCCTTTCCTGGAAGAGTCAAAGTTCAGGAAGACCCTTCCTCATTTTTTGACCGTGGGAAAAAACTGGCCTCCGAGACAGTTTTCCCATTTGTCACATAGGACCAACCATAGCTAACAGGTACGGGGCTCTTCCTACGTGCCACACTGTCCATGCTTTATCTCACGTTATCCTCATACCCCATCTCTAAAGGAAGTCCTATTATTGCCCCATTTAGAGCAGGCAATTTTACTAAGCAGGTGTGATGATGCCCTGCCTATCTGGGATCCCCTGAATCTTGTAGTAAACATTTTCCAATGTGGTGATCTCTGAGCTGACACCAATCAGAAATTAGGGCCCATGTACCCCCTCAGGACCTCCCTCCTGATGGGCCTCACCATGGGACAAGCCAGGGAAGGCTAGCCCGGAGATACATGAGCCAAGAAATCAGAGATGGGGCACTGTTCTTCTGGGGCTCCTATGTGAGGTGTGTTTGCGTGTCTGGGGTTTGGGGAGGCATATGTGCATAGGACTGGCTAGGGAACTGGAGTCCTGAGGTCTAGGTTTGTGGCTCCACCCTGTCCCTCCCTGACTAGTGACTTTTACCAAGCTCTTTCCCCTACTAAGCCTGTCTCCCATTTGTAAAATGGAAACAAATGGCTCTTGCTCCTCACCCCAAACTACTGGAGGAGTCACGATCCCAGGGCATACTATGGGGAAGGAGGTAGAGATACAGAGGGAATAAAAAAAGGATTCCAGACAGTGATCCCCTCCACCCTCCAGACCTCAGGAGGAAGGCCCCAGAGGCCCCGATCAGTCACTGATATGATCTGCAGGTAGGAAACTGATTTGAGAGAAGGGTTTTGAGCAGGACGCAGGGCTGAGACTGAACCCTAGAAGAGGTGAGACCCACTGGGGCAAGGAACATCCAGTCCCTTCTACTCTTAAGTTCCCCAGAGGACATTAAAATAAACAGCAGGTCCTGGCCAGGTGTGGTGGCTCACGCCTGTAATCCCAGCGCTTTGGGAAGCCGAGGCGGGTGGATCATCTGAGGTCGGGAGTTTGAGACCAGCCTGACCAACATAGAGAAACCCCATCTTTACTAATAACACAAAAATTAGTCGGGCACGGTGGCGCATGCCTGTAATCCCAGCTACTCGGGAGGCTGAGGCAGGAGAATTGCTGGAACCTGGGAGGCAGAGGTTGCAGTGAGCCAAGATCACACCACTGCACTCCAGCCTGGGCAGCAAGAGCAAAACTCCACCTTGAATAAATAAATAAATAAATAAATAAGTAAGTAAATAAAAATAAACAGCAGGTCCTAATAGCGCACACTCACTGTTTGCCAGGCACTTGCTAAGCATTTCACATGCATTTTCTCACCAGATTCTACTACCATTATTATAATCCTAATTTTACAGATGAGGCAACTGAGGTTCAGGGACATAAAGTCACCTGCCTAAGGTCACAATGTCAGTAAGTGGCAGAGCCAGGATTTAAATCCAGGTCTGTACGACTCCAGGGCCTGGTGCTCCAACCCTGGCTGAGGGCTCCACAGCATATGGAGGGAAGACTTCAGCTAAAGGGTGAGGTTCAGTTCAGCTCTCGGCTTGGGGAAATCCCCTAGGTTTCCCTTGGGTCCTGGAGGGTGGCTCTCAGGGCCCTGTTGCAGAGAAGTCTGCAGCTGTACCCCATGGCCCAGGAAAAGATGGGGAAGGGGCTGCGGGTGGGCCAGACGGGCCAGGCTGGGCCAGAGCCCCGGGCATTCCGGCAGCCTCCGCAGGAAGCAGAACGGGACGGAAACCAGCTCCTGCCTCCTCCCCCAGAATCCTGTGGGCAGCCCAGCCGGCCGCACAGAGGCCCTCTTTGTGCCTGCCCCAACCCGCCACCCGCGGCTGGCCCAGGGTTTTGAGTTTCCTGGGGGGTGGGGGCCCAGCCACTGCTAAGCCTCCATCTAGCTCCCCTCCTGGGGGCAGCCACAGCAGTCCACAGCTGGAGGAGGAAGAGAGGGGATGGCCAGGGCCACTCTAGAGACCCTGGGGGCCTGGAGTCTGCCCACACCCCATTCCTCCAACATTTACACACCCAAATCAGGGGCTGAAGGTGGGAAGAGGGACCCAGAGACAGAGTTGAGGTCACCCCCCCAGTCTGCCTCTGCCAGCAGCCACCAAGCCTGTCATGACACACCTGGAACCCCCCCCATCCCACGCCATCCTGGCGCTCTTGGGCCTAGAGTGGTGCACACAGTGAAGCTGGGCAGTGGGCCAGGCAGTCCATGTCAAACCATTTCCCACTCTCCGAGGCTCCCCGGACACACAAGGCTCAGCAAGCTGAGGCCTCAAGCTCACTTCCCAGTATTTTGGGGGACAAAAGCCCCTCGGGTGGCATAACTGCCCAAGGATGCTGGGCACGTGGGAGTGAGCTCAGGGGGCTGGAGTGTGTATGGTGACAAAAGCACTGCATACAGTGTGTTTTCACATGTCTACCCGGGAGGTGTGCTGCACAACTGTGTGTGAGTGCGTCCAGTGGACTCTGAATGTGCCCAGTTGAGTGTGTAGTCTCAGATGTCGCCCTCTACAGACCACAGCATTAAAGCATATACTGGGATCATGTACCAGTGCTGGGGGAGATCTTTGACTCTGTGACCTCTGAGGGTAAAGTGGAGGTATGTGTGTGCGACCCACGTCTGTGAATGTATATGGATGTCCAAGTGCACGCGTGTGCGAATAGGGTGGTTTATGTGGTGAGAGAATGTTTGTGGGTTCTTCTGCTCTGTACATGTCAACATTATCTTTGCCGCATGAATGTCAGTGTGTGTGTGTTCACATGCACTGTGAGTTGTGTCAGGAGCTCTGGGCTGTATGAGAGTCTGGGGCCCTAATGGAACGGGGATGGTGTAGACAGGAACTGGTGCCAGCTGCTAGGGCCCCTATGGAAACAGGAAGCTGCCCACAGGTGCACCTGGACTGTGGTGGGGGCTGGGTTCCATCCAGGTTCAGTTTGTGCCTCTATGAAACCAACCCAGGGTTCCACTAGCCGAGAATCTGTCCCAGCTGTAAGGGGGACACCTGCCTTGTCTGCTGTTCAAGGTCCAACAGCTCTGGCCAGTGTCTACCGCCCGCCTGGCCTGAGCGTGGAAAAAACTGGAAAACAAAAGCCCCCAGACCGCAGGCCCTCCCTGCAGAGGCGTAGGGGAGGCAGGCAAGAGGCGGGAGGCTGAGGAGGAGGGAGGGAGGTGTCGCCGCAGCCCCGGAACAGAAAAATAATGAGGCGAGAGGGGCCATGGGGCCAAGCCGGCTAGTTCCGGAGTCGCTATCTGACCTTGACAGATGCCACAGCTGGGCGCCTGGAGAGGAGCCGCGCCACAGTGCTGCAGAACCCCCCCAGCACCTCCCCCAGGCCAGGGTCGATGGAGGCTCAAGCTGGCCCCAGCCAAAGGCAGCCACCCCATGAGGTGGGAGCCAGAAGGACTCGGAGCACCTCCCAGTAGGGGGGATGGGGTAGGGGTGTCTGGAGGCAAGGGAGTGGGAGCAGGGCCACTGCAGGGCACAAAAGGCAGTAGTGGGGTCTTCTGAGGGTGCCCCTGCCCTCAGGTAAGGCTACATGTGTGAGAAGCACACAGAGCCTGCCATTGTGTGTGTGTAGCTTGGCTGTGGGGCTGTGTGTGTGGAGAAGGGAAGTAAAGCGTGAGTGTTGGTGTGACAAAAATTGTACTTGTGTGCATGTGTCCTTGGGGTCACACAAGGCTGGGAAGACAGGCTCATGTCCCTGAAATGGGTGTGGCCACATCACTCGGTGTTGGCACTGATCACTCCCCAAACTCATTTAGAGTCACAGCTGTCCTGGTGGGTGCGAGCTGTGCTGGGTCTAGGGGTAGGATGGGAGACAAAGAGAGCCACAAGTCCTGTCACTTGCAGATGAGGGAGAGGCGCCTCTCCGGCCCTTCCTGACCTACCCTCTCTCCTGCTATAGCAGTTGTCCTAGGCACTCAGTGATGGGCACGGGGCTGTGCACCGCCACTCTAGGGACATCAGCCAGGGGCTGGGGTGAGTTGCAGGAGGGGATGCTGGGCTGGAGGTGGATTAGCAATTCCGAGCACTGGCTGCATAATTAAAAAATCATTACGGCAGGCGGGCAGAGCTGAGTGTGAGCTCACGCTCAGAGCGGGCGGGGACACTGCCATGGCACTCCCCCTCCCACTGCTTCCCCGAGGAAAAATCCCACCTGCTAATATAATTATGGAAAAACACAAGCACGGAAATTTGGTTTCAGCAAACAACGTGCCTGAGTGCCCAGGGCCTGCCTGGCCCTCAGCACAGCGAGCAGGCTGGCCAGTGGCACCCAGGACTCACGGAAGTAAGGCAGGCCCTCCTGGGTCCAGACATTACCTCCACTCCCTCAGCAGCCCCCCAAGAGAGGAGACTGGCAGGGGGATACAAAGCCCAGCTCCCTAAATCCCAAATTCAGGAGAAAATGGGCTGGTGCTGATGGTTTACAAACGGGGAAACTGAGGCTAAGGAATCTACATAAGGTCACTGTGTTTGTGGCAAAGCCAAGAGGAACTAGATCCGTGCTCAGTGCAACACCTCAGGGCTCAACACCCCCTCGTGACTCCCCCTATCATCAGTCATCCCCCAGCCTTCTCCGCTCCGCCTGGGATAAGCGTATCTCTCCTAGAGACTGAAGAGAGCCTCCAACCCAGGTACCCCGGCATGGCCCAGAGCCTACTCAGACCTGCACGCCAAGATGGGGTTCAGGGACAGGGCGTCCTGGGCTCGTCTGGGTTAAGCCAGGCGAGCAGACCTGGCTCCCGCCCCAAGAAACGCGGCCAGCTCTGGGGCACAGGCCCCAGAACGGCAGGAACAGCCGCCATCACCTCGGGCCTGGAGCGGGCAGCGGGCCTGGAGCGGGCAGTGGGCGGCGCGGGAGGGAGCCGGGCCTAATTAGTCGGCCTGGGACCCGGGCGGGCGCCGGGGCGGCAGACGCGGCCGCCAGAGCCGCGCAGGCACGTCCGCGTCCGGCTGGGAGGCGGCAGGGAGCCGGGAGGCGCCCTGAGCCGCGGCGGGACGGGCAGCCTGGGAAGGCCTGGGCCAAGGAGATTCCGCACCGAGAAGGCCGGCCTCCCCTCATTCCTCGGTGCCACCAGGCGCAGCAATTAGAGGCTTTCAAAGTTTGTCCTTAATTGGTTTCATTTTTGCCTCATAAATGATTCATGGCCCCAGAGGTCTGGGAGGCGGAGGGAGTGGCAGGGGAAATTTGGGGAGGCTTTTGCCTGGGGCCAGGCTCCCTACCTGAGGTTGGGGAGGGTGCCGCAGCCCCAGCCCAGGAAGGGATGAGAGGGGCTGGGAAGCCTCGGGCAGGTGGGACCCTGCAGCAAAAATTAAAACCCAGGCCCTCTCCTTGGAGCGCCGACTAATTAGGAACTGCAACTTCTTTTCAGCACACCAGAGCTCTGCATCCAGGCCTGAAGCCACCGCAGCTGCTGGGGCCCTGGGAGCATGAATAATAATGTGATGATAACAAAATAACAGTGTCAGTAGTAATAATAAGGATGGCGAGAACAACATATACGTGATCTCTTTCAGCCACCCCTGCTCCCCCAAACACTAGTATCTGTTTTACAGATGAAGAAACTGAGGCTCAAAGGCCTGCCCTCTGACCCTCAGTCTGATGGCACAATCCCTTAGCCCCCAACCCCCCAAGCTCTCAAGAGCACGGGACTGACTATTCACCCTCCAGGAATAGTGCCTGCCAGGAGGGTCAGGAGCTGCAGGGCCTAAGGAAGCCTGGGAATGGTCCTGAGGCCTGAAAAAAGACCCCAGTCGGTACCAAGTGGCCCCACACCCACCTGAGCCAGGCTGGCTCTGCCCCTCAACAGGCTGTGCAACCTCGCAGGGCCTTAACTGACCCTTCTGTAAAATAGGAGCACATGAGCCCTATGCCCCCACATTGAGTGCTAACCCAGTGCCAGGCACTAGGATAGACAGGAGATACCATGGACCCCATGGTTTAACAAAGTCTGTGCAGAGAACCCTGAGCGCTCAGTCAATGGGTAAAGTGCCGGGGAGCAGTACCCGGAGGGCTTCTTGGAGGAGGTGAGGTGGGAGGAGGAAATGCCTCTCCTCTGACCCCATAACCAGTCCACACAGGATGCTCAGGAGTGGGTGTGGTCCACTTAAACCCAAGACTGGGGTTGGACCTTGAAGAAACCCAGAACTACAGACCACATCGGAGTGACAGGGATGCAAAGTGCCCAGCTCAGCCTGCCCATGATGCTCCCTTTGATCCTGAACAGCTATGGGAGGTGAGGCACACTAAACTGAGCAGGGCCCACCTGGCCCCTGGAAATCCTGAAGGTGAGGGAACACATGAAACAAGTCGGAAGGTAAATGCTGGGTGGCCTGACTCCCTTGGAGCAGGGCTCAGGGTCTCACAAATATCATCTCTTGTATCCTTCAGTTCCTCTGACACATGCACCAGGCTCCCCTCTCAAAACCTGGTCCTCAGGCCCCAGCCACAGCACAGTCCCAGTCAGCTCGCTGCTCTCCCACCCAGCCTGCCTCCAGTGGGCAGTGAAACAGCCCGTGCCAGGGCCAGCACCACTTCAAGTGGTTATGCATCCCTGCACCTCTCCGCAGCTCTCTGAATGGCATCTATGATCATCCCCATTTCCCGGATGAGCAAAATGAGGCTGAGAAGCTAAGGGACCTGCCCAACACCACATAGCTCAGGAGGGCCCACGTTCCTCATCTTGCTGGCCTCTTTGTGGCTCAGTATCCTTGACCTGTCCCAGGCCTGGCCATTCTTGCCCCAACCCTGACCCTTCTCCTGTCTAGACAAAGACCACACCAAAGCCCACACTCCTCCAGAAACTAGGACTTGATCCGGCCGAGGCTTGTGGTCAGAAGACCCACAGGAGGTCCAGGAGGTAGTGGGGATGTCTGTGTACCCTGAGACCCCTGGGGCATGGGGGTCTTCTGAGGCTTGGATGGGGTAGTAGGGGAAGCTCCCACAGGCACACACAGGGATGGGGGTGATGGGGGTGAGGGGGCTGGCCATATTCTGTGGCTTCCTTCCTGGGAAGAGTCAACTTCAAGGCCCCTATCACCCATACTTGGGAGGAGGCCGCCCATGGGATTCTGAAGCTGGGGCACACATCCTCTGGAAATGAGACCAAGTTCTACCTGCCCCTGCTCCACCCTGCTGGAGGACACTGCTGAGGAGCCGGGCAAGGCTCACCCTCTCCGAGCCTCAGTGGCTTCATCTGCACACTGGCCCGATAATGTCCTTTGAGCGCTTTGAAAAAGTTTTGAGAATAGGTTTAGAGGTTTTCCTTGAGAAAAGGGGTTTGGAAGAACTGGTCTATTTTCGGCTGGGGGCACTTTGGACACTGGGGTCAGTGTACCATAGCAGCTTGAAAATGGCTTGTTGAACACACAAACAAGTGGCCAAGTTCTTATCCTCAGCAGGTCTGGTCAACAAATCCTTCCCAGGTGCCGACTCTGGGCCAGGACACTGGTCTGCCCTTTGCTCCTCGCTGTCCATCTACCTGTCTCAGGGCTGCCCAGCCAGGTCACTGGGGTCCCTCTCCCCAGCCTGCCCGGAAGCTGTACATCTCCAGTGGGTCAGCACTGACGTCAGCAAGATTGGCCGGGCGTGGAGCCCGCCACCTCCGGAACCGCCAATTAATTAACTTTTTCAAATTAATTTCCCAAGCAAAATTCCGTAATTACATCTGTCTCCATCAGTCCAAGCTGGGCAGGCAAGAGGACCCTGCAATGAGATGGAATGTGGTGTAAGGGGGTGGCCATACTAGCCCTGGGGCCAGGTCAGAGAGGCCACTGGGGGTTAGGTTTCACTACAGTCGGGCACTGGCCTGGCATCCTTATGGATCCTATCTGGGAAGGGAGGAGGCTGAGAGATTAGAGCATTCCAGCAAGAAGGTGTGGGCTCAGGGAGACCCATGGTCAGCCCAGCTCATTGGGATGCCCCATCCCCCACCCCATTGCCCCTAAACCACAGCGGGTCTTGGCATGGCCCAGTAGCAGCACAGGCACCGCGAGGCTGAGAAGGCCGCGGCTGCGGCGTTCTAATTTCCCAAAGGGGCTGAGATTAATTAGCTCACACACAGGCGCAGAGAGGGAGAGGAGAGTGGGAGCAGGAGCGGGCAGCGTCAGGCGAGGAGCTGGCTGGCACTCCCCCCTGCCCGCCCGGCAGGCAGTCGGCGGCCTTGACAGCCTGGGTGCTCTGAAGGTCAGTGGCCAAGCTGGCTGAGCCAGCAGATTGGCACTGTCTCCTTCCCAGAATCCTCAAGACCAAGGCTGGGGTACAGTGACCAGGAGGATAGTCTGGGGGGGAGGCGCTCCGCTGTCACCACCCTCTGTCGGTTCTGTGCCAGGTGCTCTGTCCACATCATCTTGATTGATGCTCACAGCAACCCACAGAAGTAGGCAACATGATTCTCCCGTTTCGCAGATGAGGACACTGAGGCTCAGAGCTGAGTGGGGCACTGGTGTGGGTCAAGGTCAAGCAAGTGTGGACAGTGGAGGCGACGCTGAAATGCAGGCTGGCCCAACTCTACAGCCCACCCTTCTTCCCCTGGACCCCCGTGCAGGTGTGAGGGCTACAGGAGCTCTGGGCCTGGGGAACTGGAACACCAGTCACAAAGCTCCTAAGTGTGTGTCTGCAGGGAATGGACTTACCCCTGCTTCAGAGAATGTGCAGGGCAGACTTGCACAGTCATTTCACAGATGAAGAAACTGAGACCAGAAAGGGGAAATGACCTGAGGCTGGGACCAGCCCGTAGTAAAGTCAACCCGACGAAGTGAACTTTAGTGAGCCCTGACCCAGGGCCATGCAGCGCCTGGTGCTAAGTGACACACGGACCACGGGATAGGGGGTCATTGTGGCTATGTCCCTGTATACCAAAGAGGAAGTGCCAGCTCAAGGGCACTTGCTCAACTCCTCCCTGAAGGGTGCCCAGGAGAGGGAAATGGAGCCTCTGGGGAGGGGGTGGAGAAGGTAAGCAACCCTGACCAGGCCCCGAGGCAGCTTCCCCGGACCTAACCATGGAGTTTCCCAGAACCTGTCTACAGAAGAACCCAGAAACCCCAAGGGGCATCCATCTGCTCCCCAGGGGGTCCCCCGCCCACCCACCCACCCTCTCCCCTGGAGTTAAGGGGTTAGGTTAGCAGTTCCAAGGCTCTTAGGTTCAAACCTGGACAGTGCCTTGAGATACCAGAGGGTCCTAGGAGAGTTAAGGTGCTGGGCATGGGGGAGGGGGCTGGCTCAACTAGAACACTACGCATCTTGTGTGTAATGGGGCAAGGGGAGCCCCTCATCTCAGAGACACAGGCTCAGGCCATGCCAGGGTCCAAGTAGGCTTTGGAGTAGGGATTCCTGTCCTAGCTCTGCTGTCTCCAGCCTAGGTGACCTTAGACAGGTTGCTGACCCTCGCTGAGCCCAACCGCTAGCCACTGAAATGCAGCTGCTGACAGCCCCCACTCTCGTCAGGTCCTGGAGAGAACCTATGTGAAGGGGTCACTGTAGGGTCCCCATGCAGTAGGTGCTCAACTAAGGATAGCTGTGTTGTTGTTTTTACTGTCATCATCTGCCAGCATAAGCGTGAACGTCACGGACAAGTCAGGCCAGGCGTGTTGGGTAAGCCAGGTCATGGCCCCGGTTCTCTCACCGTTTGCTTTTGAGCTCTGAGGCAATCCTTCATGCCTCAGTTTCCCCAGCCCCAAATACAGAGCATTCCCCCTCTAGCCTGCAGGACCATGGGGAGATGGACATGTGGTAGAAGCCTGAAGGTTACAGTGAGGGTAGCACCCCACTGGTCAGGCTTGCATCTCCTCTTCTGCCCAAAGGAAGAAGGCCTACCTACACTTCTGGACAGCCTTTCCTCCTACCTCCCTGGCCCTCAGCCCTGCCTGCTCATGTTGGCTCTTCTTACATCTCCCACAGCCCTGTCAGCCCTCACAAAGGCACATCCCAAGCCTCTCGCTACCCTGCAAAGGCTCCATTTGCCACCTGGAAGTCCCTGCTCAAGTCTAACTTGTAGACTTGCTGTGTGAGTGTAGGGGGTGGGAGACAGAGAAATCCTTGAAACTACAGTCGGCTCTCTGTTCCCTCTGATATTAGGAAGCCTCCAGGATTTTCCACCCAAGGACCATGGGTTCCTCTGCCCTAGGTCCAACCCATTCCCATCCCTCCCCGCAACCCCTGGCCCCCAGCTCAGCCTCTTCACTCGGGTACCTCATCATCCCCATCTGAGAACAGCCCTAGAGAAGGCTAAAGCCAAGACCTAATTAAGGAGCCCTTGTTATGGGATGCCACCCCCAGAAAAATGCCAGCTCTAGTGGAGCAGGTGGAGGGGCACACTCGCTTGGAGATCCACGTGTGACATAATGAGAACTGATGACAACACACCCCACCCTCTACTTCAGGTCCTGCAGCTTTGAGACAGAGATGAGAGTCATACCGATCTCACAGGTGACAAACATGAGGTCAGAGAGGTGAGCAGACTTGCCCATGATTACACAGCAGGCAGTGACCAATCCAGGTGTAGAGCCCAGGCCTGTCCAACTCCAGAGTCCGTGGCACAGGGGCATCCAGTTTCCTGACTGGCCACTGCTATTTGTGTCCCTCAGGATGCTTGGGTCCCTCTCTCCTCCTCAACCACGGCCCAGTCCTTTATGGAGACCTGTGTGGCCAGGAGGAGGGAGCCCAACTGGGCCTGAGTCCTTATAGTCATATGCCCTTTGACCACTGCTAGGCTGTCTCAGTACTGTAGGCCCAGAATGACCTGTAGTCTGGGTGTTAGGAGACTGTGTCCAAAGCCCTTCATGACCATGAAGCCATTCCCATCAGACTCACTTCTGTCATCTGAAAAATCGCTTTTTTGGCAGCATATGGAAAATGGGTATACCCTTATTTCTGCCCAGTGCGAGGAAGGCAGGTCCCAACCCCAAAGTGGGGCAGAGGCTTAAAAAGCCTCCCTGAGGGCATATCCTCAGCTCTCAGCACCCCAGGACTCCCTTATACACAAGCCAGCTCTCTACCCATTTTGCAGGGCTGTAGACTTAAGAACCAGGGCCATGGCCAAAATCTAAGTGGGGACACTGGATAATGAGGGCCTTGGCAACTAAGGGAACAGAGAGAAGCAGGTGTGCGGTAAGCAGGGAAGGTGGGCAGAAAGACTCCTGGGTCCATTTGATCAGAGGTATCATTCTTCCCCCATCTCTGGCACACCCCTGCCACCTCCCAAGGACCCCATGCCCTGGGTCTGGGAACCAGCCGGCCACTTAGTGGTCCTGGGGAAATCGACTTTCCCTGGCACTCCCTCTCCAGCCTTTCCTTTTCCCAGCTCCCCTATATCCCTCCCCCATGTACCCAACCCACTCTGCCTGAGGGCAGGTGGGTTTAACACTCTCATGCCTGATACTTGGGCCTCCTCCCCAGAGGGCAGAGCCAGGTTTGCTATGGGAACAAACCATCTCCACCTCCCGACCCACACCTTGTAGAACCCGGTGGACACAACATGGCTGAAGGCCAGGCCTCTTCTGTGTAAGCCTAAACACAGGGCGTCTGGGGGAGCAGAGCCCTGACCACAGCAGGTGTGCCTGTGTGTGCCAGTGCCCTGGCCCACCCAATGGCATCATCTGGGGGTAAGCTATGGCCTGAGAATGATCAGACCCCAGCGTGTGGGGCCAATGGGGTGAGAGTGGCCTCCTCGCAGGGGGCACACCCGTGTGTGCCTGTGTATGTGCATTCGCCTAGGTATGTGCTGGTGTGTGTGTGCGCCAGAGGCTGGGCTGTGGCTGGAACCATGAGTGGGCTTCTGGAGCGCCACATGGGAGCTGTGTGTGCATGGTGCATGTGACCGAGTCTGTACCATGCGTGTCGGCTGGGTGTGCTGAGTCGTGTGGAACTACGTGTGCTGCAAGTGACTGTGTCTGTCCTAAGTGTGTGCCCGGCTGTGCCGCGTGTGGGGTGCGTGAGTGTGCACTCTCCCTGCCAGGCCGCAGGGCCTCTTGGGGCTGCTGGGGATGGGGTGACTCACGTCTCCTGAGCTAATCCTGCCGCCCGCCCGCCCAGCTCACCCTGCTCTGCTGGGCTGATGGCCGCCAGCACAAGAGGTGGGGGGGTGGCGCGGGCAGCCACGGCGGGGAGGCTGGCTTGATAAATAACCTGCTGCTTCCCCAGGCCTCTGAGAAGGGGAGGCTGCAGCATGGGGAGGAGCATGAGGGCGGAGGTGGGGGAGGCTGTCCTGGCCCCCTAGGCTCCGGATGCCCTGGCCCCCTCGGCCCAGGCTGAGGCTCCGGGGTTCCTGTTTCATCGAAACCTGAGCTGGGAAAAGCCTATCGGGTCATCTTGCCTGTCCCGCCGGCCACCAGGCCCAGGCAAGCTGCCCCTCAGGGGACAGGCCCGCAGCCTGGCCTCCCAGCCAGTGGGTGGTTGGGTGGGGGGAGGATATTTCTGTCCAGACTAAATGCAGCTCTAGGCCTCTGTCTGTGTACCCCCCCCACCCCAGCAGCTGCTCCCAGAGGCGCCCTGGCTCTGCAGGGCTGACTAAATATAGGCCCCCCACCCCAGCAAACCCCCCATGTTCACCAATTCCCAGCGGCCCCACCCACATGAGGCTCCACCCACATACCCCCCCCTACCCCAACCAGAGGGGAAGGCTGAGGAGCCCACTGTGTGAGCTTGGGGCAGCGGATCCCCCTCTCTGGGCTCTCAAGCTACAAAAAAACAAGCATTTCTCAGCTCTGGGCCCTGCCCTACCTAATGGGTGCTTTTGGAGTATAGACCACAAAGGTGACTGGGTTGGGGTCTTCGCATAGGAGATAAGGGCTGAGGTCCCCTCCCCAGAGCACCCCAAGCGCCTTTAGGCTTATAAACACGGCCCCTCCATCCTGCCCATTCTTTGCCCAGGCCGGGCAATACCAGGCTCCTCCAATCTGCCCTGGCCGGATCCTGGCCAGGAAACAAGTTGTGCCAGGCTTGGGGTGGAGGGGCGGGAGCATGACAGCTGCTATTTCCTGGAGGCCACGGTCGGGCACAACCCGGATTCCTGCCTGGCTCCACACTCCACCAGAGCCTCTTCCAGGCTGCAGGCCCTCCACAAGGCACCCCCTTCCCCGTGTCAGAGCTATTATCAGACCCCACAGGATCATCCCACTCCCCTCACTGCACTGGCACAGGCAGGAGGAAGGTGCGTGAATGCAGCTCGCCTCTAGGACTGGGGAGAGGTGGTCTCTGCAGGGTTCCACAGACTGAGAGGCAGCCCCAGCTTCCCTCCTCCTGCCTGCCTGCCCACCCGGCTGCTTCCCCCAGCCCCACACGCACCAAATTCCCCACATGCCTGTCTGTCTCTGACAGCTCGCGCAAATACTTGGCTGCGCGGGCACCCGCTGTTCTGAGCCTGCTGCGCCTCCTCCCTGCCTTCCCGGGGGGCTCTGCAGACGCAGCCAGAGATGGGAGGGGGCCAGAGTCAAGAAGCTCAGTGGGCAGTGGGAGAAAGCAAGGGCAGGAGGGACCAGCCTCAATGCAGCAGCACCACCCCCATCCCCCGGGGCCTGAGGGACCTGGGAGGCCACAGAGAGCCAGCCCAGGCGGGGCAGCAGCTGCCGACACCCCCGCTGCCCCCCGACACCCCTGTTGCCCCCCGGAACTTCCCAGGAGGACCTTCCGGAGGCCTCCCACTTGCCTCGGCTGATGAAACAGCATCTGCCACCCCCGCGGCGGCAGCTCAGGACAGGGCGGAGGGCACCACAAGGCCCCTAGGGAAGGCTTTGAAATCTGGACCAGGGCCCAGCCCCTCTTGGCAGTCCCAGCCCCCCAGCATAGGCCCAGCCTCAGAGCATGAGGGGTGCATTCCAGCCCTCCTGCAGTGTGCAGGGCACACCCGCCCAGCTGCCAAGCTTGGGATGTCTCCACTTGGACTGGCTGGGGGCCTTATTTGTCCCCACTGCCCTCCTTCCTGCTAGCCTCGTCTCCCTCCCAGGAAACCAGTGGAGGAAACACTTCCTGACAACAGCTGGGATTCTCTGCTGGACACTACGCCTCACTGGCTGGCTCCTTACCTCCCCCCACCTCAGTCCTTCCCTGGGAGTCACCAAATCACATCCCCACCCCACGTCTACAGCAGAGGAATCCTCCCCTCCCGGCCAATCTGCCACTAGCCCCAGCATCTAGGCACAGCACGGGCACTGAATGAATGACCTCATGGGTAACAACCTCCATTCTGCAGATGGGCAAACCAAGGTCAGGGGAGAGCCCAGAGAGCCAGGCCTCCCACACTGTGCTCTTCCTGAAAGGGGCTCACTGCAGGTCCCCTCACTATTCCTTTGCCTCCCAACACACTTTCTGCCTCGGGAGCCAATTGAGCCCTCCCAGGCTTCTGGAGGCATTAGGATGACTCCAAACAGAACCTCTCAGTGTTCTGGGTTCAGATGCCCAGTTAGGCTGCTCTAGATGACGATCCCAACTCTCCCACAGCTCAGCAGTGGTCCTGAAAACAATCCCAAGGTATTGTCATGGTGACGTTAGACCTTGAATAAAGCCTCCTCTCCCCATTGCACAGATGGGGCTGCTGAGGACCCCAAGGGAGGGGGAGCTGCAGGCGGCCATGAGTCAGAGGGGGAGCTGGGAAGCCGCCCGGCCCTGCCGGCTGTTGCTGGAAGCAACAGCCTGCATTTCCTCCTCACGCTGGTGCCTCGGGAAGCGTGGGCAGCGGGCGGCGGGCACCGCCGAGAGGACCCCTCCTGTGCCTGTGGGCCAGCCACATCCCCTCACTGCCTGACTGGGCCCACAGCCCACTCTCCACGCCGGCTAGAGTTCCAGAGAGGGGCTGGCTAGGGGCAGAACAGGCATTTCTGTCCCAGGTATGGGCTCATGTCACCTGAGGGCACCAGGCCCTGTGACCTCAGGGCAGCCTGACCCCTAGAGCTTTAATGTCCCCTGGCATCAAACAAGGAAACTGAAACATGACCATTTACACTTCCTTCTAGCAGCAAAATCCATGGTTCTGTGACTCCAGAATCCCAACAAGAATCCTGACTTGAAAAATGCCTCCATTCCAAGCATTCTATAATTCTAGACTCCCATGACTAAGAAATTCTAGGTCACCAAGATCTGACACCCCCAGGAAGAAAGGGGACCAGGTCCACTTCTGCCTACTGCTATGAGCCCAGTTAACTAATTTCCCATCTAGCTCTGGGGGAGGTGGGCCAGGCAGGAGAGGGGCTGGGTCTCTCTCATCAGAGCCAGCAGGAACTGGCATGAAGCTGTGTGGGGCCCCTGGCCCAGACAGAAACTGGTCTAGTCCTAGGGGACAGGCCACCTCCTCCTGGCACACACAGCCACTAATGCCACAGATGTCAGGAAGTCAGCCCGCACCAGCACCAGAGAGAGTGAGAGAGTGGGTGGCGGGGGGTTTGCATGCCTGCACCCCATCCTGCGGCTAGGAGGGAGGGAGGGCGGGCGTCAGGTCAGGGCTGGTCTCTCTGCTTCTCAGGTTCCAAGCCAAGCTCCACGCTTTATCTTCCTGTCTTCACCACCCACTGCTTCCTCCTTCCCGCCACAGTCCCCTCACCTCCCAGGCCAGTTCCAGCCCAGGCCAGCTGGCAGCCAGCCAGGGCAAAGGCTCCCAAGCCCATCTGACAGATGGAAAAATTGTGGTCCATGAAGAAGATAGGACCTGCCCCACTGGCTTGGCTCAGCAGCCTGTTGCTCTCTGGTCACATCTCTCCGCCTTGCCCCCACCTTGCTTCCCAGAATCCTCCACAGGGCCAGTGGGTCTCCACATGCCAGCCTGTCCACCAGCACACCCCCATCCCAGTGTCCCCTGACAGTACTCATCCTCACCACCAGTCATCCAGTCATTCATTCATCCACTTTTATCCACCCAACTAGCCTATCAGCCCATCTCCCCACCACATCTGGCCCATTGCCAAGGGTTATGGGGGCCTCAAAAAGGAAAGAGCAAGGCCTGTGCCCAGCAAGCATTTAAGGAGTCCCTTCTGTGTGCCAGGTAGTGTGGAAGGTTCAGGAAGCAGCATACAAAGGCCAACAGCCTGTCAAGGGCTCTGCCAGGACTCCATCCCACTAGGCAGTGGCAAGCCACAAACTCCCAAGGCCTCAGTTTCCTCATCTGTATATGGGGATGCTAACAACACACATCTGTCCCAGGTACCGGCTCATGTCACCCGAGGCTACTATGGGGATGAAAAAAGGTGAAAGTCAGAAAGCTGTTAACATGGTGCCTGCCACAGAGAGAACTTTTGTTGGGCTACCCATTATCACTGACTTTGTTACAATATATTCTAACAATAGCAGTTGGCCAGTGCAGTGGCTCACGCCTGTAATCCCAGCACTTCGGGAGGCCAAGGCAGGTAAATCACTTGAGGTCAGGAGTTCGAGACCAGCCTGGCCAACATGGAGAAATGCCGTGTCTACTAAAAATACAAAAATTAGGCGGGTGTGGTGGCGCGCGCCTGTAATCCCAGCTACTCCGGAAGCTGAGGCAGGAGAACTGCCTGAACCCAGGAGGCAGGGGTTGCAGTGAGCCGAGATGGTGCCATTGTACTCCAGCCTGGGTGACAGAGTGAGACTCCATGTCAAGAAAAAAAAAAAAAAAGACAAAAAAAATAGCAGTTAACAGTTGGGGGCCACAACTGATTACAGCAGCAGCTAAAGTTCTTCAAACACTTATTTGGTGCCAGGCACTGGGGGTACAAGAAGAATCACTGCCATATCCCATTGCAAGGCTGGCAAGGAGCAGGCTCAAAAAGCCCCAATAAGCATCTGATGAATGAGGGGATCAATGACAGGAGGCATAGCCCTGCCTCCAAGGAAGGTATAAGCCAGCATGTTTTCATGGGTGAGTGTGGCTTTCTGCACACACGTGTGTGTGTATAAGCAGGTGTGTTACACATACGTATGTATGCCTGTGTGAGAGACCTGGGGATCCAGTGATGCCAGGAGCACAGCCACTCAAGCCCACTCAGGCCCCCACCTGACATCACCCCTGCCAGTGATCACAGCAGAGCTGAAGGGACTGTGGCAAGAGCAGGGGCCAGGTCCATGGAGAGAGGCCTGGAAAGATGCTTTGCATAGTTCTGGCCATCGGATTACAGGCCCAGCCTAGGCCCCTACTTAGGGGTATAGGGGCCACTAGGTGTTGCCCCACAGGAACCCAGGCCCCCAGTGCCCGAACATTACGCCCGTACTGGCATGGCACACAAGTGTTCCTGCTGGCAGGCTGGGCACGTCTGAGGAGGTCAGAAAAGGTCACAGGCGAGGGAGGGAGTGGTGGGTCCAAGGGTGATGTGGGGTGTGCCAGACAGGGGAAGGTGGGTACAGGGCTCCCTGGGGGCCACCAGGCAGGCCTGGCTCTGCCCTGCTGGGGCCGGCAGCTGGAGGGGAGTAAATATAGCTGGGGCGTCCCGGCCACATTCCTGGGAGGCCAGTGAGGCCCGCCTGCCCGCTGCTCTAAGCAGAGCGCAGCAGCCAGGGCCCAGGGCCGCCACTGCCCTCTTCCCAAACAAACAGAAAAATAAATAAAACCAGCTCTCACGGCCGGCCGGCACAGCCGGTGGGGGAGGGGGCAGGAAGGGATGGACAGGGGTTGGCGGGGTGGACAGGCAGGCGGACCAGTTGCCGCGGTTTCTGTTCCACTGGGAAGGAGGAGGCCAACAAAAGAGGAAAATGGAGGAAAAGGGCAGGGAGATGGTCAGAGATGTCAGCGAAAGGGAGAGAATCCCGAAGAGATGAAGGGTGTCACAAGGAGAGGTGTGGGGGAGGTAGGTCAGGAGGGACAGGGAAAGTGTCAGGGGCGGGCACAGTGGGGGACAGTTAGGGCAGAGGCAGCCTCTGGGTCAGTAATTCAGCAGCAGGGATGCCCCAGGGGGCGGGTGGCAGGCAGAGACAAAGGGGGCTGTGTGGGCTGGGGCAGGGGGCCGGCTTGAAGGGCCATTAAATATTAAAGAGCTAGGCCAGTGAGTGACAGAGGTCATAGGAAGCAGGAGACTAGCCGAGGAGCGATGGGGGACCCTGAGGCGGAGGGCTGCCCCACCTCTGGCCTGTCTCTCCACCACCTCCATTATAGCCAGTCTCCTGCGATGGAGGGACAGGCTGAGGGTGGGAGGGGCTGTGGGGATTAGTGATGGCAGGGAGACCTCTGCGGTTCCCTCTTCCCTCAGGCTGATCTGGGCACAGCCGGCCTTCCAGAGCTGCCAGCCACCCTATCAAGAAAGCCAGGAGGCCTGTCAACACAGCCGCTGCCATGGCACCTCCTGGGGAAGGAGCGGGAGACATCCAGCTTCTCCTTCCCAGGAAAAATCAGCCAAGCCACCACTTTCCACAGAGACCTGCGGGGAGGGACGACTGGGCCTCACAGCTCAGCTGAGCCAGCAGGTCACCCCCCAGCCCTCCCACCCTACCCCAGCCTGGCGTCATTACTAGCTTCACGACCTTGGTCAGTCCCCTTGTCCCTGAGCCTGTGTCTTCACCAGCTCCACTCCACCCTAGGCTTGGTGTGAGGAAAGAAAGAAGGCAAATAACACCTTGAAAACATACTGAGGCCAAGAATCTGCACGCATCATCCCAGAGAAGGGTGCCATGTGCCCCATGGGGTCTGTCCTATTATCAGTCCCATTTTACAGATGGGGAAGAGAAAGTCAGACAAAGTGATGCACCCACAGTCACACACCTGGTAATCAGCAGAATGGAGACAGAAGTGCTAGGTGTGAGCCACATGTTATTTTCTTAGGATTCACGGGGGATGTGCATTCCTTGTCTCTATAAAAGCCGGTGTTTACTGAATACAGATTGTAGGTGAGCACCTCCCCCTGCCAGGCACTATGCAACCATCTGTGTCCATCTGAAAATGACCTTGTGAGGCAGGCATTCTCTTACTGTCCAATTTCAGAGATTAGGAAACTGAGGTTTGTAGAGATAACACAACTGGCCCAAATGTCATACATCCAGCTAGGCCGTGACATGGCCAGGATTTGGAGTCAGATCTGAAGGACTCTAGAGCCACTGCTCATACACACTTGTCTGGGTGGGGGTTAGGAGGACCTGGTAGGAGTGGAGCTCAGTGGTTCAATTGGCTCCGACAAGGGATAACCAGAAAAGGTCAAAAACAAGGTCACAACTGCTGTGGGGGTTGGGGAAATGGCAACTGTTTTGAGGATGGGAGAGGCACAGAGCCTGTAGGAGCTCCAGGTGAGGGTACAAGCTAGGGTCCTGGCTAGAGTAATCTGCTTGGTCTACCCAGAGCCCCTGAACCAGGTAACACCGGCCCTGCCCCAGTGTGAGGATACTGAGGCTGACCTAAAAAGGGCCAATGGAGCCCTGTGTTGTTGGTCCCCAGGGTTCTAACCTGTGCTCCGGGGCCAGAGTGCCTGGAACTAATCACCTCTTCAGAGCCCCCAGTGCTGTGGAAGACGGGGCAGGATCCCCCCCTCCCTCCCTCCTAGGCCCTGTGAGCCCAGAGGGAGGCCAGCATCAGAGGCAGGAAATGAAGAAGAATTTGCGATCTAATTGAGCTGGCGGGGGATTAGGCGGCAGAATGCAATTACAGGGGCTGGAGCGGGGCCAGGGGCACTGACACCCCAAGATGTGGCCTGGCCCAGGTGACTTGGCCCAGCCAGTCTCTGGCCAGAGACACGAGACTTGGAGTTGGGAGTATGGGTACAGGCAAAGGTTGGGACCAGACTGCTTCTCAACATATAGAGGACCGCAAGGTTCCAGCTCCACGTGATACCCAGAAGCAAGAAGTTTTCCTGGGAATCCTCCCCCAGGGAACAAGTCTATGGATTCTCATCTGGGGATTTGGCAGCCAGACTCACATGCTCTCACAGGCTCCATTCATACGTGTGCAAGCATGTGCTTACACTCCCAGGTAAGCCCCATATATCCACATTCACCTGCATAGGGGCAGGTCTCCCAGCCTGGAGACACACAGGCCAGCCCTTTGCTGCCACTGGCTCCACCAAATGGTGGGTTGTGGGGGCACAACCCCTCCCTCAAGAAAACCCACCCATGACCTTAAAATCCTTTTATTCCCGTAATCACATGCTACCACTGCCGTGGATATACGCTGTCACCCTGGCCCTGTCTCCCTCTGTGGCTTCCAAAACTCCCAGCAGGCAGGCAGACGGGGAGGCTGCCCAGTTACTGCTGGGGAGGGAAGGGTTGTAGGGGTTGCAGGGGAAAGGACTGGGTGTGAGAGGTTCAATTCTACACACACACATTCAGGGACTCAAACAACCAGAGGGGGAGATTCAGTAAGACAGAGATACAGAAAGAGAAAGGAAAACATAGCCAGCCGCCACCGCCACAGACAGAGAGAAACCACTGTCCATACAGCACAGACAGGCCCACTCCCACATTCACAATTCAGACACACTCTACTCAGTCAGATCCCCCAGATTTATAAGCATATACAAAGCACACAGATACACACAAATCACAAATCCAAACTCTCCAAAATTCCAAGCACACACAACTCACAGAATATATTCATTCCCAGATTCACAGGGACATAGCCAATCTTCAGAAATACAATCTCAGATTCACAAACACACATGTACACATACACTACAGATCCACATACTTCTAGATCAGGACAGACACACATGCCCTGATTCATAAATCCATGTATGTTCAGACTCTGAGAAGTCACCCTGAGAAAGACATTCAACACAGAGATTCACAAATACAGACACACGACTTAGAGACACACATGTCCTGAGTCATAAGCACACATCACCCAGATTCCCACATCCCAGAGCAACAGACTAGTGCCACACAGCCTCATCTCTGTCAGCTGACACTGCCTCTGGCTTTAGGGGGCAGGTGGAGGGTTGGAGATTCCTGGGTCTTTGAGGGGGCAGTCCTTTCTCATTGCTCGAATCCAGGAAGGGTGGGCTCAGTGTTGGGGGGAGGTGAGGGGGAGTAAGAGAAAGCAGGAAAAAACTTTAGTGGGATATTCTTGTTGGGCAGTAGCGCGTGAGTAACGGGGGAGGTTTTTTGTGGTCTGGTGAGTTCCAGCTATGAGTGAGAGTTTAACTATTAATACACTTAATCAAGGACACTTCACACACACATACACAGCCACACACACAGCGCCACACACACACACACACACACACACACGCACGCACGCACGCAGCTAGGATGGGACCAGGTGGTGGGGGTAAGAGAGGGAGAGCCCCAGAAAAAAGAAAAGAGGGAAAGCCCCAATCAGGGCCCCAGAGGGCGGGGAAAGGGGGCGGAGCTTCTATCCTGGGCCTGCCTCCAGAGCTGGAGCAGTGATTCATTTGTGCACCACCAGAAGGGTGGGGTTTGATACACAGTAGGTGCTCAATACAAACATATTGGGCCAACAAATGAATAACATATAAGAGTGAGCAATAATAACAGTAATAACAATGTGTGAACCCCCATCGTTGTTCAATTAGAGCATGCCCCAGAGCATCATGCTTGTTAATTCGGACTAAATCGTCAAGCCACCAGACAGGGGCTCTAGGAACCCAGGCTTGGGTCTGGCTCACCCGTATTCCCTCATTTCTCCACCCTATCCTGCAACCTGGAAAGTCAGCCCAGCCCACATCCCTCTCTCCCTCCTGGCAAGACCCCCTCCATTCCATCCTCCCATAAACAACAAGGTGCAGTCACTCCTAAAGAAGGCAGGGTAGGCCGGGCGCGGTGGCTCAAGCCTGTAAGTAATCCCAGCACTTTGGGAGGCCGAGACGGGCGAATCACGAGTTCAGGAGATGGAGACCATCCTGGCTAACACGGTGAAACCCCGTCTCTACTAAAATACAAAAAAAATTAGCCGGGCGAGGTGGCGGGC
The DNA here is from genome assembly GCF_043159975.1 of Macaca nemestrina. Lineage (NCBI taxonomy): Eukaryota > Metazoa > Chordata > Mammalia > Primates > Cercopithecidae > Macaca > Macaca nemestrina. Next base: position 40,800,995 of record NC_092130.1, read on the forward strand.
ACCTGTACTCCCAGCTACTCGGGAGGCTGAGGCAGGAGAATGGCGTGAACCCGGGAGGCGGGGCTTGCAGTGAGCTGAGATCCGGCCACTGCACTCCAGCCTGGGCAACAGAGCCAGACTCCGTCTCAAAAAAAAAAAAAAAAAAAAAAAAGAAGGCAGGGTATTTAATTCCCCTGGACTTGTTTCTTCACCCAGATACAAACCTGCCCCCACACTCCTATGGGTCTCAGTTTCACATGTGCCAAATGGGTAGGAGGCAGGCAGAGCTGGAAAGCGGCAGCAAGAGTTTAGGGTCACAGTGGGAACCCTTGGAACATGGGCCTTTGCTGGCCAGGGCCCTGGATGTAGAATCCTCCCCTCCCCTTCCCCCACCCACCCCAGCCCAGCCCAGCCCAGCCCAGCCCAGCCGGGTGGACATTCCAGGCCTCACGTGATAAAGACGAGGCCACTGGCCCTCGGGTAAGTCAACAGGCTCTGTCGCGGGAGAGATAGGAGGCCCTGGCCAGGGTCACCTGCTGAGCGGCGAAAACAGCCAGGACCAGATACACACATAAATAAGGCACCAACCCGACAGCCAGCCTGCCAAGGGTCTGTCTTCTGCAGAGGCTCACCTTGGAAAGGGAGGTGGCATGGAGAGGGAGGCCAAGGCTGACTAGGGACGTCCCTGGGAAAGACCCAGCTCCTGCGAGGATGAGGGGTAGGGGGGTTCTACCCAAGTTCCGGGGGCTGGCTGGGAACTCAGAGGCCAACCTCCCTCAGCTGTTCCCATCTCTTCCCAGGGCAAAAATCAACCCGTCACCCCCTCTCCCTCCTCCCCAAGGAGAGGACAATTTCCGTTCTGGGAGGGGGGTGACAGCTGCAGAGCGAGCCACTCCCCACCCCCCCAAGCTCCAGCCTGACTCTCATCTAGGGAAACTGCTAAATCAACAATACGCAGTTACGGGTAGGTAGCCCGCCGGCCTGAGTCTCCCCGCACGGCTCTCAGAAAGGGGTCTAGAGGGGGCTTCGGTCTCAGTTCCCGGTTTTCTAGTGGCGGTTGGAAACCAAGGCACGGGCGTCTTTCAGGAGGACGACCAGGTGACGCTTAGGCCAGAGGCCCCCCAAAACGTCCAATTTAAATACTCCCAACTGCAAAGGACAGACGCCCCCCACCCCACGGGCTGGGGCAGCTGAGGTGGCGCCGGGCGTTCAAATCGCGCTCCAAACAAGTCCGCAGCGACTGCGCTCGCAGCCCCCGCCAGGCGGCCCCAGCGGAAAACTTGAAAGGGACTCTGTTTGCCGGCGGCCCTGGGGCGGCTCCGGCGGGGGCGAGGGCCGAGCGATCGCACACTCGCCCCCTCCCCAACACTTCCAAAGAAAATGCGGGGGGCGGGGACAGGGCCCACCACAAATCCAAGGGCTCCAAATAGCGCCCGCCGCGCGGGGAAAGGCGGGGGTCAGGAGTCTGGTCCGCCGGCCACCCCCTTAGCTCCCCTCCCCCCAGCCCCGATCCGAAGACGCGACTCTCTCAGACCACCCAAGGTCCAGGGGGCAAAGTAGGGCGCGGTTGCCAAACCTTCAGACCCCTGTCGCGGGAGACTTCAGGGAGCGGGTCTTTCCGAATGAGGCACTACAGAACCCCCCAAATTTACTGGTGCTTCCTTGCAGCCGGAGGCACCAGTCCAACTCCGCACACCCCTTCCTATTCCCGGGGGGGAATAAAGAACAAAAAGAGATCTTGCTCCCACTTTGGGCACTTCAGCTCTTCTGACAGGTCCCGAAGGTGGCCCCTCATTTAAAAACCGGGGTCACTCACTTTCCGTCGATCCTACAAATAAACAAAGCCAGGCGCACCCCGCGCTCCCCGCCGGAAAGCAGCCCATTACGGGCGAGGACAACTTCCCCCAGCCAGAAAATTAACACATTCCTCTCGCGGCGGTTCAGCCCCTCACTCCGCTCCGGGGATGCGAAGGGGAGGGGGGCTCAGGCGGAACTTCATGGGTAAATTTGGGGCCGGAGCAGCGTGGCAGGCGCCTGGGACGTACGCCCCCCCCACAGTTCCGCAGCTAGAGGAACACCCCCATTCTCCCTCCCAGGCTCTGCACGCTGCTTGGCCCACGCGGGGCTCGGGAGACAGCCCCAAAAACTCCCCAAGGCAGGGAAGGGAGGGAGGGGCCGCGGGGCACCGTGGTGGTGGGGTACTTTGATGGAAAAAAAAGGTCAAACTTCATCAGCCTGCCGGGCACCCCGCGGGCAGCGGGGGCGAGGGGCCGGAGGAGAAATGCAGAAGTAGCCGCCGCCTCTTCCAAGTGGTGGGGGAGGCTCAGTCACGCGTGGTCGAGGGCGCCCAGAGCAATTAACGTCGCCCCTCAACACAGGGCTGCGAGTGGGGTCTGATGAGGGGAGTGCGCGCCAGAGATCTACAAGCAGCCTCCCCCGCAGGCTGAGCGCCCGCCCAAAGCCAAGAGGTGAGTACCCCGGGCGCCCGCCGCCCCAGCGCCGGAGAGCTGGAGTAGTGGCGGGGGGGGGGGCGGCACCACGCAGGGAGCGTCCCAGCCCCACTCCACGGCGCCCAAGCCGCTGTCCCAGACCCTAAAACCCCTCTTTTTGTCTGAACTCAGTGATCTGCGACCGAGCATACTGCGGCTTAGGGAGGCTTGGGTATAGCAGCGGCCACCGAGCGATCACCGGCGCTAGGTCTCCCAGGCTCCCAAGCACCGCGGCTCATGCTGCGGGCGCCCCCCCGCCCCTCCCAAACACGGACCCCTCCTTCCCCGTCCCCGGCTCTCCGCACCTGAACTTAGGGGGAACCCGCGCAGCCAAACTTTCCGCCGACTTGCAGCGAACTCCGGCCCCGGCCGCGCACCGAACCCCGGGGGAGGAGAGGGAGGTAGGCGGGGAAGGGGAGGGGGCCGGCCTCCGGGGGGGTCGAGGGAGGGCCGTGGCCCGACACCTACCGGCTCTCCGAGTCGTCCAAGCCGCCACCGCCGCCGTCGCCGCGAGGCCGAGGGGGAGGGGCGGGGCAGGGAGCCGCGCTCCGCTCTGGGCACCGCCGCCGCGGTGCGCTCCGCTCCAGCAGCCAGCAGTGCCCGGGTCCGGAGCCGGAGTCGCGCCGCCGCGGCTGGCCCGAGGCGGGGAGGGGGGGGAGCCTGCAGCACCTGCCCCTCCTCCCCCTCCCCGCAGCCCAAATTAAAAAACAACAAAAAGCAACTAATCACCCCCGAGCGGAGCGCGGCTCGGCGGGCGGAGGGCTCAGCGTCCGGCGCCCGGACTCAGCAGGCGGCGCGCATGGCTGGGCGCGGGCTGGGCAGGACTGGGACGCGGGGCCCGGCTTCAGGGGGTGAGGCTCTGCCGCTCTTCTCGCTCAGCTCGGGCGCCTGCTCTTGCCGCCAGTGCCGCCTCTGCTGCCGCCGCCTCTACATCCCCGCTCAGGCTCAGCCGCCTCTGCCGCCGCCGCCGCGCGCCCGCCCGAGCAGGAGCTATGAACGCTGCCCGGGGGCTGCCGGCAAAACCCGGACCGGACTCGCCGCTCCCTCCCCCCCGCCAACCCGCCTTCCACCTCGGCTCACTTCCCTCCTCCCGCCGCCTCCCTCCCAGCGCAGCTCGGGCCACTTGGACGCCGCGGGCTCTGAGGCCGGAGCTGCAGCCGCTGCGCCTCGAGCTCCCCGCGCCCTTACGCGGTCCACCCAGGCTCAGCTCCCTGGCGCGCCCTGTCTTCGCCTATTTCCCCCAACTTTACAAAAAAAAAAAAAAAAAAAAAAAAAAAAGGACGACCTCCCCGCTTTGGTGAGGCGGTCTGGGTTTAGAGACGCACCTCCGGGGAAATCTGCTATCTTTCTGTGCCCTCTTCAGCGGGGCCAGAAGCTTCGAGGACCGGGAGGGAGAATTTGGCCGCGACCCCCAGCTCAGGTGCGCGGCGGGCCAGAGATTCCTAGCCTAGGGCTCTTGGGAAGGAGTCGCGTGTTCCAAGACCCCACCCTTCCAAGAGCACCTTAATGGATTCAGTGGGCACTAGGGCCCCGGGAGAAAAGGGGCGGAGATTCCCGTTCCCGTTTCTCAGATGAGGAAACTGATGCGAGAAAGGATAGTTTGTCTCTTAGACAGGCACCAGCCTCAACTCTCGAGTCCCGGGGCTAAAATGACTACCTATATTTGGTACCTTGAGACCATGGCCTACGCACTCAAAACCCGAAACAATGCTTGGAACAGCAGCGCTCAATAGGTACTGGTTGAAAGACAGAAGGAAAACTCAGCCTTGCCAGAGTCGGCGCCCAGTGGGGACAGAGTTGGACCCACATATCCCGCTTTCACATCATTGACCCCCCTTCATCTGCTCATCTTGGGCTAATCCTGCTGCTGCAGATGTCTTCACCTCACGTACCCATGGTGCAAGCCCCGGGCTCATATAATCCCAACTGCATATAATCCCAAAGTGGAAGTTTTCTCCAATTCTTTGGGATTCGTGGGGGCGTGTTTGTGCAAGGCCGACTTTCATCTGTGAGGCGAAGAAAACGCGGTCCCCAGACCCGAGCAGGGGAGGGAGAGGGGGAGGACAAGTTGGGGAAGTCAGCCTAGGGTTAAACGTTACAGCCTGAGATCGATTGGGGCCCAGATAACAGGGAGTTAACTGAGGCGATCCGGGCGCCTGCAGCCACAGGCGCGGCCTCAGTGGGAGAAGCGAAACTGTCTCCCACCTCGCTGCTTCCTCTCCTCTGCTCTGCGCAGCCTGGCTGTCTCCGAGGCTGGCGCGAGGGCTGTGGAGCATGGATCTCCTGGCAGCAGCAGCTGGTGCCCACCTTCCACGCCTTCTATATGTGGCCTTGGGGCCTTGACCCAGCCAGAGTGGTGTGGAGGGGGTAGGTGTCAAAGGGCAGAGCTCATCTGGAATGTGTCGCCTCTCTCCCACTCCTGATATCCAAGACCACACGAAGTGACCCTTCCCCAGACATCGTGGACACCTCCTCCCAACCAGTTCCTTCCGAATGCTGAGAAGTGGTCTCCCTTAACTACTATGCCAAGAAATGGCTCCCTTGGGGAGGTGTTTAGTTTCTCTCCTCCTCACCGGCAGCCCTTTTAATGCCTCCCTCCAAACAAACATGCCATGTGAGTAAAAGTAAGGTGCCTGCTATGGAAACCGTTTTAAGATGCCCATCACCCCCATAAGATTACTTCTAAACTGCTTAAAGATGGGTATTCTGGGCCTGAGTGTGAGTATCAGGCACTGCGTTGGGCACTGACCGTGCAAGGAAAAAGGAAGCAAAATCCCAGGTGTAGGATCTCCAAGCATTTAACCCACCTCCATCTGCCTTTTCTGGGGAAGCTGAGGCACAGACTGTGAGGGAGGACCTGTTCCCTGGGAGTCAGCAGCAGGTCTCAGAGGGTTAGGATCCATGAAGTGAAACTCTATGCCACAGATCTCCTGAAGCCTAAGGTCAGTACAGGAGTCAGGTCATGCACACCCCCCAAAAAGCTTTATGCTGGGGTCCATGGGGGAGGGTGGGTAGTAATTCCACTTTAGAGAATTGCTATTACCCACTTTTTTTTGAGACTCATGCCCCCACCCCCACCCCCACCCCCAACTCAGGCGGGCAAAGGTCAAGGAGCCACAGGCTGCAATTGAGGAAGGCCAGGTGGTCCCAGTGGTGATGGCTTCCGCAGGGAAGGGGTGTTGACATGTCTGGCCCAGTTTAGACGGTGGATCTTGGAGTCGTCCCTTGCTGGAAATTAACACCTCAGGAGGGAGACCTAGACTCTCACCTATCCAACCCATGTGGGAGCCACAGAGGAAAAGGGCAGAATTGTCCACACAGAAAGTGTTACAGAAACAGAAAATGTCACGTGCAAGCCATCCACAAAGAACTCTCCACCACAGATGCCAATGAGACAAGTGGGGGACATTCAGGAAGGATGGGATGAGGGTCTCTGCCCTTGGGTGAGACTGTCCCCAACACAGCCCCCTTCTTCAAGAAGAAGGGAAGCCTGGTTCACTATTCTCCCACCTCTCCCTACCTCAAAAAGGAGTATTGAAGTCTCACCTTGCTATTAAACTTTTTGCTGAGTTTTTTGAAACAATCAGCCTTCAAGTCAGGAAGAAGTTCCTTCAGTCTCCAGCACCGCTGGGGAAGATGGCCCCTGCATCACCGGCCTTGTCTTCTAGGGAGGGGTGTGTCCGCCCGGGATCCTGGATTGTGCTCTCCTGGATCCTGCTGATAACACCCATGGCTGGTATTTGTGCAGCCCTTACCCTGAGCAGGGCATTGTGCTAAACAGTTAAGGTACATTATCTCATTTAGTCCTTATAGCAGCCCCTGCAATAATGTCATCCCCTTTATTCAGATGAGGAAACTGAAATGAAATTGGCATCAGAGCTGTTCTCGAACCCCTGAGGCCATGTGCTGTTCTAGGGAGGCTTTCCACAGCCTCCAGTGAGGCTCATCTGCTTCACATCCTGCAATGGTTCCTCACAGACTACCCTACTCAGCCTGGCTTCCCTAATTGGCCCTCTTCCCCACCAGGCCCTGCTGACCAATGCCATTGAACACTGGCAGTTCCCTGACACCCTAAGACTCCTCTCCAGGTTCCCAGAGCTTTGCATGTACCATTCCCTCTGCTAAGATAGGCCTCATCAAGCTCAGCTCATGAACTCCTCATGGAAGACCAGGAGCACATATCACCTGGGAAGCGTCTCAGACTGCCACTTCCAGCCTGAGTTCGGGCCATACCTACAGGGCCACCACTAGCCTTTGTGCAAATCAGAAAAAGGTACCCACTTTTGGCAGATACAGGAAACCCGAAGGAGGTCACAGACTGCCTTTCAGCTTCCTAGGTCCCTTTGCTAGGTGCCTTTTTGCAGTGCATGTACTGCACAGCTATACTCTGTGGCCTGGCTTTGGGTCCCTCATCTGGCTTTGGGACCTCTCCTATGGCCACAGTGACCACAGTGCACAGAAATAGCTTTTATTTGCTCATCTCACCACTCATCTCCTTGCCACCACCTCCCGCCATGAAAATCCTTTGAAGGTAAGGAGGAGTCCCCTACCTGCCTTGGGCCCGAAGCTTGGCCTCCAAAGAGATACCAGTAATAACAATTGTAGCCAGAATCTTTCTGAGCTCTTGCTTGTCAGGGACCATGCTAATTGCTTTTTGAACATAGGCTTATTAAATCCACAGGCTTGGACACCTGTGTGAGGTTACAAAGTAGCAAAACCAGGATTTCAATCCATGCCTTTTCTGAGGCATTTTCCATGACTGCCATTTATCTGCTAATATCTGTCATTGATTAAACATCCAGTGACTGGAAATGGCCACATGGAGAACAGTGTGGGAGTTAGGGTCTCCAATAAAGATGGCCAATCTGGAACTTGGTCTAAGGTTTACCCTTCTTTGGGTACCAGTTCTGTCACCTGTATCACAAAGGATGGGAGCAAGGGCATTTGTGGCTCAAGCCTGTAATCCCAGCACTTTGGGAGGCCGAGACGGGCGGATCACAAGGTCAGGAGATCGAGACCATCCTGGCTAACACGGTGAAACCCCGTCTCTACTAAAAAAATACAAAAAACTAGCCGGGCGAGGTGGCGGGCGCCTGTAGTCCCAGCTACTTGGGAGGCTGAGGCAGGAGAATGGCGTGAACCCAGGAGGCGGAGCTTGCAGTGAGCTGAGATCTGGCCACTGCACTCCAGCCTGGGTGACAGAGCAAGATTCCGTCTCAAAAAAAAAAAAAAAAAAAGAAACCCTGCCTGCTGGGGCAGGGCACAGGATAGTGTTCAGTGGGGTCATGCTGGACTGTGACCTCAGCCAAAATCCCAGGGCAGGCTTGGGGGTGCACACACGGGCAGAGGCAGGGAGGGGCCTAACCACACCAGACTGTGGCCCCTGGCCTTTGGGTCTGGGCCCTTATGCACTGACCGCTGGACTTTAGTTCCTCCCCACCCCACCCCCATGACCTCCGAAGGAGCAGAGAGCTGTAAAATGAAAATTCAAAAAGCCAGGTCTCTCAAGTAACCCAGGCTTGCCCACTCCTGAGAATACAGTTTGGTGGCTGATGCCTGGCCTTGACCTGTGTAAACAGAGTGGAAAGGATGAGGACAGAAGGGAGACTCCAGCCCCAGAACAAAATGACTCTGGGGACAGAGGCTGAGAGAGAGCAGGAAGCAAGTCATATTTCCCATTGCCCAGACACAGCTACACGTGTGCCACAGACAACCAAAAACAGCCCTGTTCTCAGGCAGGCACAGGGAACTCAGCCTGTATATGGGATATTGATGGGGAGAGGGACAGTTTGGGGGCTCTCGTGCCCCTGACAATAATCCTTGGCTTCTCTAGGCATAATCATGGTTCAACTCTGTCCTATGGGAGTGGGACTGAGTGCTCCCAGAGGCCAAAGCTGTGGCTCCAGCCTCCCTGCCCCATTTCAGGAAAAGGGAGGGAGAGCATGGCTGAGAGGTGGGGAGGTAACTGAATGGGGCTTTAGGGGAGGCAGAGGGCACAGTGTCCCAATCTGGAGCCCTACACCTGGAGGAGGGGTGCCCTGGGCAGGAGAAGCCAGCCTGCCCTGAAAGTGCCCTGCCCGACCCAAAGCCTTCAGGCTAGGGTGTGGTGGTGTGGAGGAGGCCTGCTGGAGGAGGCAGGGTGGGGCTCAGCCTCCTCTCTACAAATCTGGTCCTGGAGGGCAGTGCAGGGTCAGAAATGGCCTGCACTGAGACTTCCAAAAATGGCCCAGTCTCTTTCTCTTCAGACCTGGGGCCCCAAGGCCCCAGCTATCACCCCCTACTCTGCCCTCCCCTTCAGACTCCAAGGAATGGGGTGCTCAGACAGTGCTTGGGGGTGGGCCCGGGATGAACTGCTCTTTGAACTGGTGAGACTGGTTCTGGGTCTAGCCGCCTGGGCAGTCACGGGTTGCCCGCCAGGCCTGGGAGGAGGGAGGCCTCTAGAAAGGGCCCCTCGTAAATCGTTAACTCCCAGAGCCCAGCCGCCGCTGGATGCCCTGGGCCCCACCCCCAGTCGTGACTCTGGTCCTGAGAAGGCCCATCCCTGCCCAGAAGCCAAAGGTTAGAGGTCAGAGCCAGAGGTCCCAGCACCTGGGCAAGTCCTTCCCCCAGCTAGCAACAGGGAGGGGAGCAGGAGGGCTTTCTTTTGAGATCAACTTTTAATCAAGATTGCAGATTCAGAATCATCCTCGTCTGCCCCCCAGCCTTCCTGCATCCCTGACCTTTGCCTCTCAGGAGAGGCAGGCCTCTGGGTGGGCTTCCTGGGGCAACCCCTGGGCAAGTCCCAATCCCACCAGTCCCTTCTCCTCCTGGAGATAATTATGCCAGTCCCACTCACTCCACCTCAAAGGCGTCACCAGGACTAGAAGGTGAATGAGATGAGGAAAAAAACTACTGTTCGGAATTGGGACAGGACCCGTTGTAGAGGAACTGTGTTAAGTGAACCCTTCACCAGCATGCTAGGTCATCTGTTTAGAAATCTCATTCCCATTTTGCAAATAAGGAAACTGAGGCTTTGAGAGGGGAGTGACTGATTCACCCAGGATATGGCAGTTGTACAGGAAAGGGCCTGGATTTGGTCCAGTTTTTTGCTATCAAGCTGAGCCTTGAATGGGGTTCAGCCCTCTCCTCAAATTCCTAAGCTACAGGTGTGAGGACACACCCTAAAGGCAGAATGGGCTGGACAACCCCTCTCTCCAACGGAAACACTGTCAGAGGTCCCTGAGATGGGGGCCCATGGGGGAGTGTGTGTGGGCAGGAGACAGTCAATGCCCCCTCCCCCCGCAACCTCTCCAAGCCCCTCCCCGAAGGCAGCACTCCCCCGGGTCACACCCCCCTAGGTGCCACCACAGAGGAGACTTGGTTGCTGTCCCCTACTCCACCCTCAAGAAAAATTCTCCAGACAGACTAATGAGGAGGATTGATGGTGCTACCACCCTTTTCGCTAGGGAGGCATCTCAGAAGCCGAGGAGATGAGAAAAAACAACATCAACTTTTAATCGAGATTGCAGATTCAGAAAAGATTCATAAGTGAAATGATTCCCTAAGGAAATATAAAAAGTTACTTACGGCATTGCTAAATTGGGCATGCTTCAATCAGGGGCTGTTGAGAAATCATTAAGATATACAAGACGATGTTTTAGATACATGTGAGCTCCGTCAGGAGTGCTGGCTATTGCTTCAGCTAGAGAGAGGGGATCTGGCCCTGAGCTGGCTGGCCTCCTGTGTCACCCACTCAATCCAGGGGAAAGAGGAGAAAATGAAGAGAATCCCTACCTGCCAGGCCCCAGAGACCACTGCCCAGAGACTGCAACTGTGTCCAGGGGCCCAGAGACTATAGCAAGGGAGAGTGAAGCACTGGGGCTGTGGTTAGATGGAACTGTTTATTGTTGGAAGTAACTTTTTTCCTCTTTCAAATGGCATAATGGAGAATGGTAGGGCTATAACTATCTACTTCCCTTGAAACACTAAAGAGGGGACACCCCCTTCATATCCCCTGATCCCTTTCCCTGTTCCTTGAGTTGGCCTGAGGAAGTGGGCACCCTACTTGGAGACAGAATTACCAGAATGCACTCTCAGACCTATGCCTGAGATCTTTGTGGGAGGGGCGAGGGGTAGGGGAGATCACTCTGTTTGGTCACTCCCTCCAGGGAACACTAGGGGAGTGAACCATCCTAGGAAATGTTCTAGGATGATCACTAGCTTTTGAGGACATCTTCCCCTCCCACTGCAGCCATTTTCCCAGGTGGAAGGCTTACCGGAAGCTCCACCTTCCGCTCTTGCTGCAGCCTGGGAGGGTTTTTTTTTTTCCTCGGGCCTAGGGACTTTCAGAGTGAGTCTGGGACATCAGTGAAACATGGGAGCGACAGGGTCACAATGCATACTGATCTCTCTCTCCTTCTGTGCACTCCTGGGGCTCAGGAGAGGGATAAGGCCTTACCCATCTCCATGCTGTCCAGAGCCTGGTCCCAGTTGGTGCTAAATGTTTAGGGACGGCATTGGGATGCGGCTGGACCAAGTCTGTCCCATGTCGGGGGGGTAGGGCACAGGAAAAAGAGATGGACCAGGGCCTGCTGTGGGGGCTCTAGTGGCCACACCTGGACTCCTTTCCTTAGATCCATCTGCCTAGGTGAGCCCCCTCCTCCACCGCCAAATCATCCGGGAAGGCAAGAAACCTGAGCCGGATGGTGGTGGCCACGCTGCCTTGCGGGTGACCCGAACCCGATCCTGGCCAGGTCCTGGCCAGGTCCTAGCCAGGCCAAGGCGCTATTTTAAACCCCAGCCCCAAGCTGCCGCCTTAGCCCGCCAGGCCATCTCCGATTACAAAGCCACTGCCCACCTCCCAGTCACTTCTTCCTCCCTGCCCTGGGACCCCCTAGGCTGGTACAGGATTCAGTGTGTCTTGGGGCAGTCTGTCAACTGGCACCAATGCTCCTCTTCATCCCCCAGCCCTGTCCACTGAGGTACCCTCATTCCTCCCCACACACAGGAATCCATCGAGCTGTATTCTGACTGAGATTTCTCCCATGGATGAGTTATCTTCCCCAGCAATGAGGGTACACCCTGGCCAGAAAGCCTGCAATGCTGGGCCCAGTTTCTGTTGGGGTCAGAGCTTGCAGGCCATTATAGGGCTGATGGTATAGGAAGAAAGGAAGTAGGTTAGACAGATGCAGGAACTTCCCGGCAGTGAGACTGTGCACTAGAGTGCTTTCCCTCCTATCTTCCTGGGCAAGAAGAAGAAGAAAATGTCTCCAGAGGGAGCCCCCTCCCCAACCCCCTGGTTTAAAGGCTGTGAGTTAGGGGACTCTGTACCCTTTAGCCAACCCATAGTGCCTTCCTCCCTCCCACCTTCCAGGAGGGGGCAGTTGCTCAGTGCTCAGGTGGCCCAGCTGTCAGCTGGCTGGGCCGGCAGGACCTGTGTCCACAATCCTTTCTCTTGCTCGGCAGTAGCAGTAGCCCCCACTAGCTCTGCCAGCCCCAACACCAGCCCAAAACTGACCGAGAGGGAGGAAGCAGAGACACTGCCAGGGTGCCACGGGAAGGGAGAAGGCTGGTCATCTGTGCTGGCTACCCCTATCTCAAGCTGACTAGACAGAAGGACATCTAGGCAGCCCGAGTGCCCACTGACCATGCCTGCTTCCCTGCCCCCATGACTCGTAGCCTCAGCAGTGAGGTGTTGGCACCAGGCCTGGCGCAGCTGAGCAGTGACGCCAACAGCCCTGCCATCTCAGGCAAGCATGGTTTGCTCCAACCTGGCAGTTGGGACCATGGTGGTGGTGGGGGGGCCGCATCTCCCACCCTTCTGGGCCTGAGACAGCAGGGGACAAGGCTGTTTTGGAAGACCTCTCTCCCCCATTATGGCAGATCTTTGGCATCCTCATGGGGGTCCTCGCTACTCCCTCCAGGGGACTGGTCCTGAGGTTAGACTGGTGGTTCTAAACTAGAGAACCTCCCAGGGGATATTTGGCAATGTCTGGAGACATTTTTGGTTGTCACTACCATTACTGACATCCTATAATGCAAAAGATAAAGAATTAAATGGCCCAAAATGTCAATAGTGTGAGGTTGAGAAATCCCAGGTTAAACCCTGGAAGGAATTCCCTGACTGATCTGGGAATATGGAAGCCAGCAGGAGGCATTCTCCATCCCCCACCACACATGCAGGGGCCAGGGTTCATCTCCCACCTCCACAGGCAGAGAAGGCCCTTCTGCCATTCTGGCTTCCAAGGCCCTTTGTGGCCCTAGGAATGTGGTAAACTGCCTGCCTGCACCCCCTATCCCCCCTACCCACACACCAGCCTTTGGGCTTATTAGAAAAGGTGTCCACGATGGAGAGCCTGGCAAAGCTCTTCACCTGAGCATGGAGCGGGGCTCACAAGTCCCATCTCTAGGCAAACTCTACAGACCCCTGCCCATACGGGGATTTTAGGGCTATGGAAAAGGGTGGGGGGCCGTCCAGCCCCTCCAGGGGGCTGGTTGGAAGCTCTGGCCTCCTCCTCCTCATCTCCCCACCCCCTTTCATTTCTATTTAGGAGGCAGCCATGGTGGCTCGGCTCCTGTCTCCGGTTTCCTAGGGAGCTCTGCTGAAGCAGCCCAGCCTCCGTGGGTCCATCTGTCAGGGAGGCTGTTCCGCCCCATCGATTGCTGTTCCCAGGGGGCTGTGCTGCTCGAGGGACCCAATGTGGCCGCCAGATAGGAGGGAACCACATGGATTAGAGACGGAGGGGGGGTCAGCTTGGCAGTAAGCAAACCAAGAGGGGCTGACAGCGCAGCAAGAAGGCACAAAGCTAGACAGGCATGAGAAATGCAGAGGGCCACGGGCAGTGAGGCAGGAGGCTGGCTGGAATGACCTCTGAAGCTGGCTTGCACCCTCAGGATTCAGTTTTGCATTTAGACACACCAAGTTCTCACTTGCAGAGACAACAACAGTAATAGCAGCTGACATTTATTGAGCAGGAACAGTGTGCCCGGCACTGGGCTGGGCTTGCACATCTCTACTTTCACTAGGGGATCACACCCACTCAAAGCAGGTGCTGTTATTCTCTAGCAGGAGAGAAAGGGGCTCAGAAAGGCTCTAGCACTTGCAGGTAGCCACACTGAAGAGTTGGAGCTAGACTTGGAAGCAGGTCAGCCTGGCCCATGGCTGTGCCCCAGCCCCAGGCGGGCAGAGCCAGGCCCTAGGGGGAGGAGGCAGTCTCACCAGGCCTGAGGCCCAGCCTGTCCTCCCCGCGGAGCCGCCTCCTCCCCTGGGCTGCGTGACATCTGCCCCGCTTCCCGGCCCCAGACAGCTGCCCAGAGAGCCACGTCAGCACTTCCAACCGGGGAGTCTGGAAACTGGCTCAGGCCCCTGAGCAAGAAGGGGACGAGGGGGCTGCGGCCTCCGACGGGATGGCTCTCAGAGAGGGTGACCCACTCAGCTGAGCAGGGAATGGGTCGGCATGACCTTGGGCCGAGCTTCTGTGAACCTGTTTCCCGTGCTGGGGTGTGTGTGTGGCTTTGGGAAGTGCGCAGAAAGACAGCAGCATCCTGGGTGGAGGTGGCGCAAATAATCCCGCACAGCAAGTTCCAGGACACCCGGGGCAGCCTGTGCACTCCCCGCGACGCCCCTCCAGCCCATCTACTCGGGGCCAAGTGGTTATTAGGTGGGGCTCACGAGAGTGAGGGTGGGGGGCGAGGAGGTGTCTGTGCCGGGGGCCCAGTCCCAGCACACTGGCCGGCTGGGGCCAGAGATAACCGGCGCCTCCCGGAAAATCATTAGCATCTGTTTGGGCCGCGGCAAAGTTGGCCTGCCGGCGCCTCCGCCCGCCGGAAACAGCCCCGCGCCCCCACCAGGGCAGGCGCTGGGCTCACCCGACACAGCGTCCCTCCCCATACCCGGCCCAGCTTAAACTCCTGTGGCGACTACATCCACCCGCGCTGGGAAGGGGGGCCTGGGTGCAGAGGCCCAGGGCTGGCAGGCAGGCAGACGGGGGTCGGGCCACGCCATCGGGGGCTTCCTCGCGCGGTTTGGGCGGTCCGGCCCGAGCTCCGGGCGATCCAGGCCGGCTCTTCCAGGCGCCCGCGCTGGCGGCAGCCCAGGGAGTGTGTGGAAATGACACCGCCAGGGCGGCGGAGATCCCCCCTCCTGACATTGGCTGGAAAGTGGAGCAGCTCGTCAGGGACAATCAATGGCGATCGATCGCCGCGCGGCGCGGGCGGACGGCGCGGGGGAGGGGCGGCGGGGCCGGCAGGGGTAGGGGCACCCGCGGCCGAGGTCAAACAACACAGACCCGCAAAGGGGCACAGCGGCTGGGGGGGGGGTCACACGGACACACAATTTGTACAAGGAGGTACCAAGTACCACCATAGGCCACCCACACCACAAAGGAGGCACGCTCACCACACAGTTACACGACAACAGTCTCTGACACAAGTCAGAACAGGACACAACAGGGTCAGACACACCTAATGATATGACATACAGTCACACTATTCACAACCAGTTCACCATACCACAACAGATGTCCCTACATTAGACACCCACAATATCACCGGGACACAAAATGAGTCATACACTAGCTGGTCTCAACCACACAGCAGAAGGGAGTTACATACTTTGGGTGCACAACAGTCAAACAATAAAGCAAAAAAGTCATATATCATCCATCACCACCACCTCAAAGAACATTGTCAAATTGGGTCTCTACACTGTACAACACAATGGTGCCCATACTGGCAACAGGATAGGACCAGGAGCCCAAGTATAGTATGGCAAATGCTGCCATAAGTTGCACCCCAGTAAGAGAGGGATAAAGCTGTTTTGCCTTCCCCAACATGAATATAGTTATACCCACCCAACATGGCACAATAAACAAACACCAGGCAAACCAGCATAAACTTGCAGGGTTCTGACAGGACTAAATGAACCACTACAGGTGACGTGCTTAGCACAGCACCAGGCACATGGTAAGCACTTGACACACAGGTGGTCTTGGTCATTGCTAATGGTTCTATACTACTAAGTCATATCTATATAATAATGACTGCAACTACTTAGCATCATTCTCTCCATGTTAGTCTAGTCCCTCCAGGAACCTGATTCACCCCAGCAGCAGAACTAGTTCTGCCATCACATACACCTGGGAAACACAACTCAAGTATTACAAACACAATTCACAGCACTGCACTCACCCACAGAGAGGCCACATTCTCACTTCCCCCAATGTACAACCACACCTACCCCAGAATCCCCTCCACAGGGGCAGCAGGCTGTGCTCAAACAGCTGAAAGCTCTGGCTCAGAGACCTTGGTGGGGAAACCCCCCCTAATCTCTCACCAGGTGCAACCCAACTAGTGTGCACAGCTACCGGCCCCATTTCCTGCCACTCTCACAAAGCTGTAGAACACAAAGCACCTCCCTCCCAAAGGTCACTCACCTAGTTACAAAGGGTCCCAGAACCTCCCAAATAAGCTCCTTAAAGACTATCCCTTGTCAGTCCCCCTCTCCATTCCCCCATTTCCCCCTAGAGAAGCTGAAGCATCAGTTTCACAGTCCCCAGAAAGGCTCTCCCCATTCCAAATCCAAAGCAGGAAGCATGGCTGGCCCCAGAACTCAGCAATCTCCCCACTCCCATTCCCAGCGGTGCATGTGTGTGGGAGCAGGGCCAAGATTCGTCAGTCCTTCAGCACACCCTTAAAGGCCACTCCTGTGGTTCCAGTGTAAGGCCAGCTGGGCTGTAGCCCTCACTTCCTCAGTTCAGGCCTGGGCCCACCCAGGGGCTTCCAGGAAATCTCTTGTAGCCAGGGAGCTCCCCCTAAAGGTCCTGTCTAGAATGACTCCCCGCATTCCCTAGTTCTGCCTGGCTGTGTGACCTTTGTTAATTCCCCAACCTCTCTGTGCCCAGATCCCAAGTTCTGCCTACAGATCCGAGACACCCTTCAACCCCCTCACAGAGGCTCTCTTTGACTAGGGAGAGAGGTGTGGGCCTGTGACCTAGAATGTGAGAGCAAAGATGCTGGCTGTAGGAAGTGCCACGATCACTCCGTCATTTATCCCTCTCCCTTCCCCTTCAAACAGGGCTGGGAAACAGCTGAGGGAGATCTGGCCTCCTTCCACAGCATATCCCCTCCTCCATGGCGGAGGCAAATCCTCCCCCAACTCCAGGGTTTTATTCACCAGGCAGGACAACTGTACTCCCTTTTGTCCCCCAAGGTAAGCAGAAGGACAGACAGATACTGGGCAAGGACACACAGGCTGGCTAGGCATGTCCATCCATCTGCCTGTTCACCCTGTTTGTGGGCACACTGTTGCAAGCCTTAACAAGTGGGCATGTGAGCCACAGGCTGCAAAAGGGCCCAGCCAGTCTACCCCGGGTCCCTGGTTGTCCCAGGAGCTAGCCCATCTCAAAGAAGGGCGAACCTCTAGCTTGTACAGGAATCCAAGAAAGATGTCTCATTGTCCAGGCCTACCTCCCTGAACCATAAGCACCCACAGTCACAACCTTTTAATTTGATAAGGCCATTTTCCACCAAGCATTGCCTATGGGTCAGGCTGGGGACCAAGTGCCCATTTTCTAGATGAGAAAATCAAGGCAAAAGACAGATAAGTTTATTGCCCAACTGAAAACCCATGGTCTTGTGATTCAAACCCAGACCTGATCCTGCTTTTTCAAAGGCTACAGAGCCTTCGTGTTTATGCGTCACACCCTGATGCCTAAACACTGAGGAGTGTACATGCTCACAATTCTCACTCTCAAGCTCCTGAACACATGTGCAGTCCCCTTCTGCACAGACACATACAAGCTGGCCTAAGGTCTTCCATGCCTCGGGCCAGTCAGCCACATTCTCCGTGGCTCCCTCCTTCTAACAGGGACCGGCAGGCAGGGAATCTAAATTCCCAGGTTTCAGCCCTGACCCTGACCCGCCTCCTTTCCCACTCAGAGAACACATTCCTCCTGCTACAGAACGATAACCAGCCCCAGAGGGAGGCCTGGGGGAGAATAAGCAATTCTGGGGGCCCACTGCCTATGCTCCAGTTCTTTCCCCAGGTTTGACATAATAATAAGTCAGCAGCTTTCCCTGCAGGTAGTTCCCACCCTCTAGAGAGGCTAGACCCAAGGCTTCCTTCCTTATTCCAGGAACTTTCTTAGTTGAGATTCCTTTGGATCCAGCAAAATCCCTCACATGATCAGGCACTACAGCAGGACTCGTGGAGCGCTCAATACACCCTTCTCTTTAGTCTATCAGTGGGCAAAAGCTTGGGTTCTAGGTACCAACAGCACCCAGGCAGCTTTCCCCATCTAGGGGTAGTGATAGTTAATTCTCACAGCCCTGCCTGGGGTGCAGCCACTTGGTGGGCTCAGCAAATCTGGAGATATTTGCATACCCAGATGGCCAAGCCTTGAATTTCAAAGATTTCCCCATGAAGAGGCAGCTGGCTTCTAGGTGGTGGTCCTGGAGGCTCACAGCTGTTGGGCTGGAAGACTGGGGAGACCAGGGCCCCAAAATATTAGATAGATTGAAACAGATGAGAACATTTCCCAGGCCCTATCACTAGCCCCCAACTCTGTTCCTTCTGTCCCCAGGCCTCCATCTTCAAGGTCTAAGGAGCCATGTGCTGGTTGCCCAGGGTAGATGGGCAGGCAAGTGATACTGGACTAGCTGAATGGGAGCACAGGGACTGCTGCCTCTGTGAAATGGTAACAGGTGGGCACCAGAGAGCTGCTAGAAATGTGGGATCTCCTTGTTCACGTGAAACAATGGACAGGTCTTTGCCTCCATGTAACCTGGAGCCAGGTGGGCAGAGGTCCTAACCTGGAGCCTGGTTCACCTGTTCACACACAGAGATATGGCTAACGTAGCAGCAGGGAGGGCAGACGGGAGCTGGCAGCTTGACACTTCAGGTAGGCTTTGGGCTGAAATACAAGTCACTAGCCTTTTCCTTCACTGCAAGGTTGAGAACCTGACTGAACTTGGCACTGGCCCATCTGGTTCTGGATACACCACGAACAAAGCTTAAGTCCAAAAGAATCTCCCCACTCCAACAAAAGCCCCACTCGGGTTCTGCCCATGCAGATGCACTGACCACACACCTCATGGTTGTCACAGCTATGGGTAACCACTGCCCTCTGCTGGCCACCCAAGGCACTAGCATCCACTCAGACACCAAAGCCATCATCTCACTCCCCATGTAAGCAAACACACTTCAGTCATCACCGTCATCTGTGGGCACTGAAATGCAACTCCACTCAGCTGTCCTCTGAGCTAGGGGGCTGACAGGAGACAGGAAGAACAGGGACCACCTCAGGGACACAATGTATCAAGGGAGAAATCACAAAGGAATTCTGCTCCCTCTAATATACATCTGAAACTTCAAAAGGAAGTGACCCTTCCCCGTCCTTTTTTTTTTGAGTCGGAGTTTCACTCCTGTTGCCCAGGCTGGAGTGCAATGGCGTGATCTTGGCTCACTGCAACCTCCACATCCCTGGTTCAAGAGATTCTCCTGCCTCCGACTCCCAAGTAGCTGGGATTACAGTCATGCGCCACCACACCCAGTTAATTTTGTATTTTTAGTAGAGTTGGGGTTTGTCCATGTTGCTCAGGCTGGTCTTGAACTCCTGACCTCAGGTGATCCACCTGCCTCAGCCTTCTACAGTGCTGGGATTACAGGCATGAGCCACCACGCCCAGCTGGAAGTGCCCTTTTTTATGCAGCTTGGAGGTTGAATCCAGGAAATAGTACCTGCCCTATAACTTGTTATGCACCACAGCCTCCCCAACTTGCCTTACTTCCTCCAAAGGAGGACTAAGCTGAGGTCACCTGGAACCATCCTTCCAAAAAGCTCAACTTCTCTGGCAAGTTTGGGAAAACCTTGGTTTCCTTTGTTTCTCCTGTCACTCTGCAGCAGGTGACTGAAAGTATCGAGTGCCCTCTCAAACAAGGCCAGCTCCCCTCAACTCTTTGTTCAACAAAGGTAGGTAGCCACACCTTCCAAGATGGCAGTGATGCTGGCTAGAAGGAGAAACTGCCCACAACAACCAAATCAGTATTGCCCCTTAATCAGATGGGGAAAGCTCTAGACAACTGTCGCCACATAGGCAGCTTAGCATTTGCCACCTACCTCAAACATGGAACATTTCTCTTACCCAAGATAGTGCTGACTCTGCATCCCAAATGTCAGATTGTATTTGTGGGGTGTTTCTAGAAACCTCCAAGTCAGAGGGCCCAGGAGCTTTGGAGCTTGTAAAGCAATCTCATTTTCTATGGAGAACTTTAAACCCAAGAAAGCTGGCAATTTGAAGACTAGGTTTTAAGTCAAAAAACCAAACCCTCCCCACTTACATTTTCTAGAGGCTCTAAAGTTTACGGAAGGGAAACATCTTTTTAAGATTTAAGATTTTTAAGTACTAAAAAGGAAGTTTAAAAAGAATCAAGAACAAGTGGCTCAGGGCAGGGAGAGGTGTGCCTGGGAAAATGGCAGTTGTCACTCCTTGCATCCTTAGAAGTTGGGAAAGGAACATGGTACATTCACCAAGGCTGCTGCTGCTCTTTTTTTTTTTTTTTTTTTTTTTTTGAGATGGAGTCTCGCTCTGCCGCCCAGGCTGGAGTGCAGTGGCCGGATCTCAGCTCACTGCAAGCTCCGCCTCCCGGGTTCACGCCATTCTCCTGCCTCAGCCTCCTGAGTAGCTGGGATTACAGGCGCCCGCCACCTCGCCCGGCTAGTTTTTTGTATTTTTTTTTTTAGTAGAGACGGGGTTTCACCGTGTCAGCCAGGATGGTCTCGATCTCCTGACCTCATGATCTGCCCGTCTTGGCCTCCCAAAGTGCTGGGATTACAGGCTTGAGCCACCGCGCCCGGCCGGCTGCTGCTGCTCTTTCCTATACAGCAGTTCACAGGAGGCCCGGGCTGGACACTCAATGGCCTCTTCTTGGCTTTTCCAAATGGGATCAACCATTTGCTTTCAGAGTACAATGTTGGGCAATCAGGCTCCTCGGCTCTGGAAAAAACCCTTCTACCAATAACAACTTACAGAGGACGTTAAGAACAAACATACAAACAAACCACCACTCAATCAAAGAAAACTATTAAGCTGCTGTCTTGGCACTAAGGTATTCATATAGTTTTACATCTGCTACGAGGCAGATTACACTGTGTTTCTGATCAGATAAAGATCCATAAATAATTTAATTTAATGAAAAGTGACTGCTCATCACAAAAATGTCTGCCTCTGCCTTACCCAGACCAGGAGGAGACACAGAATGAGCAAAGCTGGTTGGTGACTGTATTATACATTCAGTCAGAGGACAAAGGCCTTAAAGGCTTACTTAGTCCTAATCATTGAGCTTTTCTCCTTACATTTACTAAGTCAAATATGGCAACAACGAAGGAATTGCTTCATGAATAGTAACCCTGACAATACGATCCCATCTCATTTCCCTATTTCTAAGCCCATCTGAGAAATTGGTCTGGAAATATTCAGAGGGGCCTGAATATCAACCACTTATACCAGTCTTGGCTAAAAAAGGTTCTAGTGCCAGGGAAACACTTAAAAAAGGCTTTTGTGGGGTGAAGAAAACTAAGAAAAAGCCAGTTTTCATCTAAGTGCATGCACAATGTAAAAGAAAATGGGCTGGGCAAGGTGGCCTGTAATCCCAGCACTTTGGGAGGTCCAGGTGGGTGGACTGCTTGAGTTCAGGAGTGTGAGGCTACAGTGAGCCATGTCTGCGCCACTGCACTGTAGCCTGGGCAACAAAGTGAGACCCTGTCTCAAAAAAAAAAAAAAAAAAAAAAAAAAAAAAAAGGAAAGAGAGAAAAAGAGAAAGTGAAGGAAGGAAAGTAAGGAAAGAAACAAAAGGGAAAGTGGGGAGGAGGGAGGCAGGCAGGCAGGCAGCCAAAGGGAGGGAAAGGAAGTGAAAGGAAAGGAAGAAAAGGAAAAATAAAGAAGGGACCAGCTGGGTGCGGTGGCTCACGCTTGTAATCCCAGCACTTTGGGAGGCCGAGGTGGGTGGATCACGAGGTCAGGAGATCGAGACCATCCTGGCTAACACGGCAAAACCCCATCTCTACTAAAAATATTTAAAAATTAGCTGGGTGTGGTGGCGGGTGCCTGTAGTCCCAGCTACCGGGGAGACTGAGGCAGGAGAATGGCGTCAACTTGGGAGGCGGAGCTCGCAGTGACCCGAGATTACGCCACTGCACTCCAGCCTGGGCGACAAGAGCGAAACTCAGTCTCAAAAAAAAAAAAAAAAAAAAAAAAAAGGGACCAGCTCCAGGAGTGCCCCAAAGGAAGTCTATTTCCTCTTGTTGGATGTATAGTGCAAACAGTTTGCTACCTTCAGTTATTTTCATATTAAAATTCTGCTTTCTTGGCCAGGCGCGGTGACTCATGCCTGTAATCCCAGCACTTCGGGAGGCCAAGGTGGGCAGATCACCTGAGGTCAGGAGTTCAAGACCAGCCTAGCCAACATAGTGAAACCCTGTCTCTACTAAAAACAAAAAATTAGCCAGGCGTGGTGGCATGCGCCTATAATCTCAGCTACTCAAGAAGCTGAGGCAGGAAAATCACTTGAACTTGGGAGGTGGAGGTTACAGTGAGCCAAGATCGCGCCACTACACTCCAACCTGGGTGACAGTGAGACTTTGTCTCCAAACAACAAAAAACAAACCTTTCTCCTGCCTAACATCAACCATCACTTGAAATAGTGTTTCATAAAGGGAAAATGAGGAAATCAAAAGGAGATGGGATTCCTAATGCTAGTGACAGTTTTCTGTAGGGGTAATAAAAATGCTTACTCCTGATTTGGAAGGAAGGAAAGATGTGTTTATAATCCTGACTCAGGAATGGGAAAAGAGGTGTTTTTATTTTTATTTGAGACTGAGTTTCGCTCTTGTTGTCCAGGCTGGAGTGCAATGGCGCAATCTTGGTTCACCACAACCTCCGCCTCCCGGATTCAAGCAATTCTCCTGCCTTGGCCTCCCGAGTAGCTGGGACTACAGACATGCGTCGCCATGCACCGCTAATTTTGTATTTTTAGTAGAGGCGGGGTTTCTCCATGTTGGTCAGGCTGGTCTTGAATTCCTGACCTCAGGTGATCCACCCACCTTGGCCTCCCAAAATGTTGGTATTAGAGGCGTGAGCCGCCAGGCCCAGCCGAGAGTTTTTCTCTTAAAAACTTACCCTGGGTAGTTAAGGGGTGCCACACAGCACACAGAGACAAAGTCAGAGTTTCACCTTAATTACAGACAAGGGACAGTTTATAGGCATTCCAGCCATTATTTAGAAATAATCCATTTCTCCTGACAAGCTACCCAGGTCTCAAAATAACCTGCTGAAGCAAAGAGGAATGATTCAGAAAGCAGAGTATCTTAGCAGTTGGAAGTGAAAAAAGAATGCCTCTATTGCTATGTTAGCGTAGAGAAAGGGTCTCTGACAACTACCTTTTCCTTCTCTCCAGGGACCTTCCCAACTTCTTCCTCCCCACCCCTACAGCCCTCCTTCCAAGTCTTTGTACTAGTCAAAAGTGCATAAATCTGCAGGACAATGCTACCTTTGACCACTGACTGGCCAATAGCAAAGCATGTAAGTATCTGAAGTGACTTTTTACCAAAAGACACTGCCCCAGCTTTAACCTGACAAAGTACTTTTGGCTATTAAGCAGCAAACAAAAGGAAATCATACACTTGATGTTCTCCTGTAACTTTTCCAAGATAATCAAGGTTTCTATAGACTGGCCTTTACATATGACAAAGCCATAGACACTTCTGTGATGAGCAATGTGGTCCCAGATGAAAACCACCCTGAGGGACTTTTTTTTTGGTGCGTGGGAAAAGTGGCTTCCCTCACTGGGCTTTCATTCTGGCCAGGTACATATACACAGACTGGACCAAAGAAGCTTCATACTCAAATTGGGCAAGACTAAAACGCATTCAAGGGCCTAATGTTGTTTGTGACCATCCAAACCCCTTCATTTGGCACCTGCACACCTGGAGGATGGCTTTTATTTGGCACTTAAAAATACTTAAGAACATTCTTGGGCCGGGCGCGGTGGCTCAAGCCTGTAATCCCAGCACTTTGGGAGGCCGAGACGGGCGGATCACAAGGTCAGGAGATCGAGACCATCCTGGCTAACACGGTGAAACCCCGTCTCTACTAAAAAAATACAAAAACCTAGCCGGGCGAGGTGGCGGGCGTCTGTAGTCCCAGCTACTCGGGAGGCTGAGGCAGGAGAATGGCGTGAACCCGGGAGGCGGAGCTTGCAGTGAGCTGAGATCCGGCCACTGCACTCCAGTCTGGGCGACAAAGCGAGACTCTGTCTCAACAAAAAAAAAAAAAAAAAAAAGAACATTCTTGTGAAAATATCCATATTATGATCTAATAAATGGTAATAAGATGGATGCTAAGATGACAGGCAAATATACAATGAGCTTTCAGGATCTGTGCAACTGACCCACGGTCAACAGTATATAGCTAATAGCAAGCCAATAATTGATGGAAGGCTGGGTATGGTGGCTCATGTCTGTAGTCCCAGCACTTTGGGAGGCTGAGACAAGAGGATCGCTTGAGCCCAGGAGTTCAGGACCAGCTTGGGCAACATAGTGAGACTCCTGTCTCTAGAAAATTAGCCAGGTGTGGTGGCATGTGCCATAAGTCCCAGCTACTTAGGAGGCTGAGGCAAGGGGATTGTTTGAGCCTGGAAGGTTGAGGCTACAGTGAGCTGTGTTGTCATGACTCTGACTGCACTCCAGCTCAGGCAAGAGAATGAGACCCTGTCTCTCTCTTAAAAAAAAAAAAAAAAAAAAGATGAATTCCCACTTGCCAATAATACTGAGAATACAGGGTGATTTTAGGCTTAAGCTAAATTCTAACTCCTTTCCCCACGACTGTTAACAGTTAAGCCTTTTCTGCAAAGTCAAGGATACTAATAAGCATCCTTGAAATGCTTATAAGAGAACTGTAAGAGGTTTTGGGTTTTATCACACAAGTTCCAAGGTGGAGGAGCAGTGACAGTGAGAGATAAGACAAGGTGAACAAGTTTAAAACCAAAAGCAGTGGACATTTATTCCTTAATTTTTGTGCAAGAGTGTAAAGATGCATTTGAAAGAACCTGATGGCTAGAGCATTAGCCATGGCTTTCAGGTTGGCCTAGTTTACAATCAGGAAAAGAAGGGGAAAAAAGTTAACTTGCCTAGTTCACATGAATGATGTTTCTGGCAAACACAGTCGTTTACAAGTTTCAAGCTATATTTTACTAGAGTCAAGGGAAGACTTCAAAAAGCCACATACAGTACAATTTAAAATTGGATGAACATCCTGCAAATGTTAGTGCAAAGTAATTATGTAGACTCTCCAAACAAGATTGTGCTCTTGTTTCCCAGGTTTGGTCAATGTTGCTCTTTTATGATTACAATCACAGAGGCTTAACTTACCAAATAGCAATGCCTCTGTGTTTTATGTCCTGTGTACCAAGGGAATGTCACAAGGTTTTGATGAAATGCAGCTTAGTTTCATTAATAAAGCAAATTTCTTATTGAATTTAACAATCAGGTTCCTGGAATGCTGCATGTGTTAAGTTTCATGGAAATGCTCTTAAGCTTATGCCTCTATCTTGTTCAACAAAATCACTCTTAAGATATCCTTTTTACTATGTAACTGGAATTGTTTCATGATCTTGAAATGCAACCAGTATAAATGAACATTTCAGAAGTGGGAGAAAATCCACCACTAATCTCAGCTAGACAAACTTCTTAAAAATCAAAAAGCCTATTCACACAAAATTATATGTAATGACTGTAGTAATCAGTTTATTACACAGATTAATCATTCTTGAACGTACAAGCTCCAGAGGAGCAACTGGGTCTTTAAATATACACAAGTATTTCCATCAAATGAATTTTCACCCTTACATCCAAATAGACCTAAGCGGTTAAAAACATAAGAAAAATAAGAGCTATTAGCTATGTATTAACTGAGAAACCACATACAAACCAAAGAATATGGAAGAAAGAAGGGATGAAAGGCCAAAGGTTGAAGGGGTAGGGAAATGTAAAAGAGTTGGGAACAAAGCCCATCACACTTGATGTACTAATAGCTCCAATCCATTTAAATGTTGACCAGTTAAACTTAGACCTTAAAATGCAGGATGTGGGTAGAGTTTAATCTGGTTGGTCATAACTTTCACCTAAGACGTAGCTCCTTCGGAATAAAATGAATACAGACACAGCTTCATGTTCTTCACCTTGCTTTTCATAACTGTTTTGAGTTTAAATGGATTCCACTTAAAAATAATCTCCTACAGGTGAGTGGAGCCTTTTCTTTCCCATCCAAGCTCACACCATACCCACCACCCCCCTCACACCTTGCTGTTATCCAAATTTAAGTCAGTAAGAAAAGCTTTTAGTCTCACACCTAAGTAATGCCTGTAGAACTGGCTTGTCACACACACACTTCTCTGCTAGGAGGCAATGTTGGTACAGAAGTACAGTATTTCTAGTTTGTTGTTCCAAGTATGTACAACACGCAGCACTGCTGTATCAGGTAAACATGTGCACAGGGGAAGATGAGGCGTGGGCTCATAGAAAGCAGTCAAATGGAAATCAAAAGGACTTTCTCTTTCAGAGTTCCCCTATCTTTATTTGTAGAGGTTATCCAATAATTTCTTTAATTACATCGCATACTTCTGAGTCCATTCCCGAGCTATTCTGTTGTACCTGTACACACAAAGAGAAGCTTGGCTTAACACAGGTGTGGAGTCAGTAAGCAACAGATTCCATTCATTATCCCATCAAGTAACTTGAAGAGAGTAACTCATAGGACATTCAAGGAAAGGCCCCTTTCTATCCCAAATTTCTGATAAGCATTAATTCAATGATAATGGGAAGGATGTGTAAAATGTGAAAGTCTCCTTTAATTGCGACTTATAGAGGGTTCTGATTAAATTTTAGTATTTGTTGGCATATACCTTATTCTATACTTGATTGGCCTATTTCTACAGAAGACATCAACTCAATTCATTTATTTAAAGTACTTGAAACTATATGATTCTACATTATATAGTTCTTGAACTCATATACTAATAATGATTAAACTGACATAAGGCTGGGTGCGGTGGCTCAGACCTGTAATCCCAGCACTTTGGGAGGCTGAGTCGGGTGGATCATTTGAGCCCAGGAGTTTGAGACCAGTCTGGGCAACATGATAAAACCTTGTCTCTACAAAAAATACAAAAATTAGCAGCGTGTGGTGGCGCATGCCTGTAGTCCAAGCTACTCAGGAGGCTGAGGTGGGAAGATCGCTTGAGCTCAGGAGGCAGAGGATGAAGTGAGCTGATATTGCAACACTGTACTACAGCCTGGGTGACAGAGTGAGGCTCTGTCTCAAAAAAAAAGGGGGGGAAAAAACCCAACTTTCCTTTCATATCAATAAAACTGGTTCTGGTAGAACTTAT
This sequence comes from Macaca nemestrina, assembly GCF_043159975.1. Taxonomy (NCBI): domain Eukaryota; kingdom Metazoa; phylum Chordata; class Mammalia; order Primates; family Cercopithecidae; genus Macaca; species Macaca nemestrina. The sequence goes on from NC_092130.1 coordinate 40,827,883, forward strand.
TTCAACAATTCGGTTGACAAAATGAATGGGTTTATTGCTTCAGAAGAATGTTTGAATAAAGTAAGCAGAGCAAATGGTTCTATAATTCTCCTATTAAAAAAGGGATGCTAGGCCGGGTACGGCGGCTCACGCCTGTTAATCCCAGCACTTTGGGAGGCTGAGGCAGGCGGATTACCTGAGGTCAAGAGTTTGAGACGGGCCTGGCCAACATGGTGAAATCCTGTCTCTACTAAAAATACAAAAAAAATTAGCTGGGCGTGGTGATGTTCACCTGTAATCCCAGCTACTTGGGAGGCTGAGGCAGCAGAATCATTTGAACCTGGGAGGTGGAGGCTGCAGTGAGCCAAGATCGTGACATTGCACTCCAGACTGGCTGACACAGCCAGACTTCAGCTCAAAAAAAAAAAAAAAAAAAAAGATGCTAGAAAAAAAAGAAAGAAAGATAAGGTCAGGTGTGGTAGCTCATGCCTGTAATCCTGGCACCTTGGGAGGCCAAGGCAGGAAGACTGCTTGAGGTCAGGAGTTCAAGACCAGCCTGGGCAACACATCAAGACCTAATCTCTATTAAATTTTAAAAAAGAAAAAAAGGGATGCTGAGCCTGGGCAACATAGGGATACTCCATTGATACAGAAAATTTAAAAATTAGCTGGTGACCGGGTGTCATGGCTCACACCTGTAATCCCAGCACTTTGGGAGGCTGGGGCGGCTGGATAACTTGAGGTCAGGAGTTCCAGACTAGCCTGGCCAACATGGCAAAATCCTGTCTCTACTGAAAACACAAAATTTAGCCAAGAATGGTAGTGTGTGCCTGTAATCCCAGCTACTCAGGAGGCTAAAGCATGAGAATCACTTGAGCCTGGGAGGCAAAGGTTGCAGTAAGCCAAGAATGCACCACTGCACTCCACCTGGGCAATGGAGAAAGACTCGGTCTCAAAAAAAAAATTAGCTGGATGTGATGGCATGTGCCTGTGGTCCCAGCTACTTGGGAAGCTCAGATTGGAGGACTACTTGAGCCTGGGAGGTTGAGGTTACAGTGAGCTGTGATTGTGCCACTGCATTCCAGTCTGGGCAACAGAGCAAGACCCTGACTCAAAAACAAAGCGGGGTGGGGATGGGTATGCTGGCCTCGCATGGTGGCTCATGCCTATAACAGCAGCACTTTGGGAGGCTGAGGTGGGAGGACTGCTTGAGGCCAGGAATTAGAGACCAGCCTGTGCAACACAGTGAGATCCTGTCTCTACAAACAAAACAAATTAGCCAGGTGTAGTGGCGTGTACTAGCAGTCCTAACTACTGGGTAGGCTGGGGTGGGAGGATCACTTGAGCCCATGAGTTTGACACTGCAGTGAGCCACGATTGTGCCACTGTACTCCAGTCTGGGCAGAAGAGCAAGACCCTGTCTCTGAAAAAAAAAAAAGTGGGGGGTTAGAGGGTGGAGGCAGTGCGGTTTAGGAAAGTTCTGTTCAACAGTGTTCAACATTACTCCATGCTGACTTGGGAAATGACTTCTGGTAAGCATTCAGGCCCACAATTCTAAATATTGGACAAAACAGTTCTCTAATCAAAAAAATTTGTGAATAAATTCACAAATAGGAAAAAGCAAGAACCAACTGTTAGAATACCCCATTCCCAGTGTTACCTCCAATAAAAACAAAAAAGTATCTATGCCTCTCTAATCCAGTAGAATTCAAGTAATTCTTAAATTCTTTCTATTTTAACTTTAATTTTTTTTTTTTTTTTTTGTAACAGGAATCTTGCTCTGTCGCCCAGGCAGGAGTGCACTGGCGCAATTTCAGCTCACTGCAATCTCCACGTCCTGAGTTTAAGCAATTCTCCTGCCTCAGCATCCCGAGTAGCTGGGATTACAGGTGCCCGCCATCACGCCTGGCTAATTTTTGTAGTTTTAGTAGAGATGGGGTTTCAGCCTGCTGGCCAGGCTGGTCTCAAACCCCTGACCTTGTGATCCGCCCACCCCGGCCTCCCAAAGTGCCAGGGTTACAGGCATGAGCCACCGCGCCCGGCCCTAAAAAAAAACTATTCACCCTCTCCTATCTACTTCCTCTTATAACTTCACTGAATAGTACATAAAACAACAGATGTTATTAGTGCTGGGCATGGTGGTATATGCTTATAATCCTAGCTACTCCAGAGGCTGAGGTAGGAGGACTACTTGAGCCCACAAGTTTGAGACCAACCTAGGCAACACAGCAAGACTCCATCTCAAAAGAAAAGAAGAAAAGAATAAATGCTACTAGAATACTTTTAGCTACTATCTCTTTTGATATCCTGACCACTGTTCAGTAATTCATAGTACAACTCTAAAACACCCAAATTCTACAATCAAGTTTTGTTTTTAAAAGAAATTTGGGGCTTTCATGCCTAATGGCATTTATTTACTTTCTTCCTTTAGATTATGTCAAATGGTAAAAAATCAATTCTCTTTTCCCATTAATTCACAAATACCTATAGCAGGCAAATGGGCACTTGATGAAAAATGCTTTATATATCAAAACCCAAGCATAAGACATTAAGCTGTTGAAAAATATACCATAGGAAAATTTTTGTATGGGCATGGTGGCTCACACCTGTAATTCCAGCACTTTGGGAGGCCTAGGCAGGAAGATCATTTGAGGTCAGGAGTTCGAAACCAGCCTGGCCAACATGGTGAAAGTCTCTATTAAAACTACAAAAAAAATGAGCCTGGTGTGGTGGCCTGCACCTGTAATCCCATCTACTCGGGAGGCTGAGGCATGAGAATCATTTGAACCCAGGAGGCGGAGGTTGCAGTGAGCCAAGACTGCACCACTGCACTCCAGCCTGGGTGACAGAGTGAGACCCTGTTTCAAAAAAAAAAGTTTTTGCAGACAAGAGGAGTCACATGAAACAATCAGGGATAAGACTGGCATCATCTACTTATAATACTCCTCAATGCATATATTCTTTTCTAGCCCCAGGAGAGTATATTAGGACTTCACTTTAAATATCTGGCCCATATTCAGCCCTTAAACAAGAAAGATTTGTGACAAACATCTCCATCCCACCACAGATAACTTTCCATCTTGAGGCCATACTTACTTTTCTCTATCTGTTTTGTAGATCCGAGCAATCTCAGGCACTAAAGGATCATCTGGATTGGGATCACACAACAGAGAACAGATGGATAAGAGTACTAGAATGAAAAAAATCGTATAAATTAGTAGAGGATAAAAACAAAGGGTTGAGAGAAACATGAGATGCCAAAACAGGAGAAAATTCTAAGAATTTATATTGTAATGCCTAGCAGCTTTGTAAGTTTTACTTAACTTTATATTAACAGTAACCAACAAGGATTTTTTTTTTCTTTCTTTTATAGCAGAGTTGGGGTTTTACCATGTTGGCCAGGCTGGTCTCGAACTCCTGACCTCAGGTGATCCACCCACCTCGGCCTCCCAAAGTCCTGGGATTACAGGCGTGAGCCACAGTACCTGGCCTAATTTTTGTATTTTTAGTAGAGTCAGGGTTTCGCCATGTTGGTCAGGCTGGTCTTGAACTCCTGACCTCGTGATTCACCCACGTAGACCTCCCAAAGTGCTGGGATTACAAGCATGAGCCACCACGCCTGGCAAATAGTTTTTTGAGACGGAGTCTCACTCTGTCGCCCAGACTGGAGTGTAGTGGCGCGATCTCGGCCCGTTGCAAGCCGCACCTCCCGGGTTCATGCCATTCTCCTGCCTCGGCCTCCCGAGTAGCTGGGACTACTGGCACCCACCACCATGCCCGGCTCATTTTTTTGTATTTTTAGTAGAGACAGGGTTTCACCATGTTAGCCAGGATGCTCTCGATCTCCTGACCTCATGATCCACTGCGCCCAGTCTACCAACAAGGATTTTAAGAAGCTTCAACAGACTTCAGGTTAGGTCATTAAAAAACAAAAATGAAGGCCGGGTGCAGTGGCTCATGCCTGTAATCCCAGCACTTTGGGAGGCGGAGGCGAGTGGATCACGAGGTCAAGAGATTTAAACCATTCTGGCCAACATGGTGAAACCCCATCTCTACTAAAAATACAAAAATTAGCTGGGCGTGGTGGCGCGTGCCTGTAGTCCCAGCTACTCGGGAGACTGAGGCCGGAGAATCGCTTGAACCTGGGAGGCGGAGGTTGCTGTGAGCTGAGATCATAGCATTGCACTCCAGCCTGGGCGACAGAGCAAAAATCCATCTCCAAAAAAATAGTAATAATAATAAATAAATAAATAAATAAAACAAATAGCAGAAAATTAATGTTAAATGGCATCCTGGTCTCCCAGATACAAATATAAGCCCCTTTGTGCAAAGTCTCACAATAATCCCATAATATAAGAGTTGATATGACTGTCTCTATGCCTGAACCCCTAAGAGAGCTGGCCCAGACAGGTGCAGTGACGTGTTCAATGTCCCTGGCTAGAAATTAGAATAGAATTAAAACTTGATCTAAATCCTAGACCAAGAACATTTTTCAGATCCCATAAAATTCAATTTTTTAGAAGCCCATATTCAAGGATAAATGGCTTTCAAAATTCCAAAGACAGGCCAAGTAAGAGGGCTCACTCCTGTAATCCTAGCACCTTTTAGGAGGCCACAGCAGAAGGATCGCTTCAGGCCAGGAGTCTGAGATCAGCCTAGGCAACACAGTGAGATTCTGTCTCTACAAAAAATTAAAAAATTAGCTAGATGTGGTGGCACACTCCTATGGTCCCAGCTACTCAGGAGGCTAAGGTGGGAGGATCACTTACACCCAGGAGGTTAAGGCTGTATTGACCTGTGTTCGCACCACTGCACTCTACCCTGGGTGACAGAGTGAGACCCTGTCTCAAAAAGGAAAAAAAAAAAGACAGCCACACTACTGAATATTCTTAGCAAAAATGACAACCATAAAATCCAACAATCACTGTTTTCCAGTGGCAGGCACCACATTCAGACAATTGTTTTGTTTAATTTTCAGTTGAAAACAATTTAGTCTACATCAAGAACATAAATGCAAACACTTGCCCCCAAAAGGAGATGGTCACACACTCATTACAGAGAATACAACATACTTCTATGAATGTCTCAAATTCTCTTCAGTGACGATTTAGAATCTCATCTAAGTCACTTCCTCGGTGACAATCTGGGATGTAGCAGACAAATCTCAATAGTGTAATTTCCTTTATTCAATCTGTCATTAACTTGTTTTAAAATATTTATTTATTTATTATTTATTTAGAGACAGGGTCTCACTCTTTCGCCCAGGCTGGAGTGCAGTGGCGTGATCTTGGATCATTTCAGCCTAAACCTCCCGGGCTCAAGTCATCCTCCCACCTCACTCTATAGGGGAGACTACAGGTGAGTGCCACCACGTCCAACTAATTTTCTTTGTATTTTTTGTAGAGGTTGGGTTTTGCCATGTTGGCCAGGCTAGTCTTGATCTCCTAGGCTCAAGTGATCCACCTGTCTTGGCCTCCGGAAGTGCTGGGATTACAGGTGTGAACCACCACACCCGGCCATATCTATCATTAACTTATGCATTCCTTACTGAATGCAAAGGGGGCATAAAGTCACTGATTACATTAAGTTCAGTAGCCTCTGACATAATGAAATAAATTTAAATCCTTCTATACTAATGCTAATAGAGAGCAGCCATCTTTCTTTTCTCTAAAGTTCTGTACCAAGAGATAATAACTCTCAGCCTACTTTACTCCCAGCACATAAATTCAGCAAGGAAAGGATTCGCTCATATTCCTATCAAATCTATCCTATATAGATCAAGGGCTTCTGAGAAGTAAAGAAAAAGTTGACATGCCCTATTCGGTTTGGTAACAAAAATGCTATTTCCTTGCCTTAAGAGTATATGAGAGATTTTTTTTAAAAAAATCAGGAAAGATGTTTTGTGACTCTTCATTCCTGTTGCCCACAGTTCTGGCAGTTGGCATTCCAAAACCATTTTCCCACTGTCAGGTGTCATCACCTGAAGCCCTCTTCAAGCATAGAACATTCTAACATCAATTAAGAAAGACTTCAGGTATTTCCTGGAAATGACAACAGGAAGTTAGAAATTTTTGAATGTTCCTTTAACTGATTCTTCTAAATATTCTAATAAGTCAACTTTTTTTTTTTTTTTTTTTTTTTTTTGAGACGGAGTCTCGCTCTGTCGCCCAGGCTGGAGTGCAGTGGCCAGATCTCAGCTCACTGCAAGCTCCGCCTCCCGGGTTCACGCCATTCTCCTGCCTCAGTCTCCCGAGTAGCTGGGACTACAGGTGCCCGCCACCTCGCCCAGCTAGATTTTTTTTGTATTTTTTAGTAGAGATGGGGTTTCACCGTGTTAGCCAGGATGGTCTCGATCTCCTGACCTCGTGATCCACCCGTCTCGGCCTCCCAAAGTGCTGGGATTACAGGCTTGAGCCACCGCGCCCGGCCTAATAAGTCAACTTTAAAGCACAGGTTTTAAAGAAAGGGCTTTTCCTTCTTTCCAGGAAAGGAAAGTAGGGCACTGGCTATCTGGACCTTGTGAAGATTCTTAGTACACTACTTAGCTTCTTGAATTCATGAAAAATTCATTTTGGTTTATAATATACTGATATGGTTTGGATCTGTGTCCCCACACAAATCTCATGTTCAACTGTAATCCCCAACGTTGGAAGTGGGGCCTGGTGGGAGGCGACTGGATCATGGGGGTGCATCCTTCATGAATGGTTTAGCACCACCCCTTTGATGCTGTTCTTGTGATAGAGTTCTCATGAGATCTGGCTAATAGTGTGTGGCACCTCCCCCCATCTCTCTCTCGGTCCTGCTACTGCCATGAGGCTCATGGCACAGGTGGCTCCCCCTCTGCCTTCTGCCACGAGTAAAAGCTCCCTCAAGGCTCCCCGGAAGCAGATGCTGCCATGCTTTCTGTATAGTCCACAGAACTGTGAGCCAATTAAACTTTCTTTTTTTTTTTTTGAGATGCAGTTTCACTCTTGTTGCCCAGGCTGGAGTGCAATGGCGCGATCCCAGCTTCCTGCAACCTCTGCCTCCCGGATTCAAGCGATTCTCCTGCCTCAGCCTCCCAAGTAGCTGGGATTACAGGCATGCACCACCATGCCCAGCTAATTTCTGTATTTTTGGTAGAGATGGGGTTTCTTCATGTTGGTCAGGCTGGTCTCAAACTCCCGACCTCAGGTGATCTGCCCACCCTGGCCTCCCAAAGTGCTGGGATTACAAGCGGAGCAACTGCGCCCAACAAACCTCTTTTCTTTATAAATTATGCAGTCTCAGGTATTTCTTTATAGCAGTGCAAGAATGGGCTGATATATATATACCTTTTTCTGTAAAGATAATAACTCTTATTTCTTTTTTTTTTTTTTTGAGACAGAGTCTTGCTCTGTAGCCCGGGCTGGAGTGCAGTGGCCGGATCTCAGCTCAGTGCAAGCTCCGCCTCCCGGGTTTACGCCATTCTCCTGCCTCAGCCTCCGGAGTAGCTGGGACTACAGGCGCCCGCCACCTCGCCCGGCTAGTTTTTTGTATTTTTAGTAGAGACGGGGTTTCACGGTGTTAGCCAGGATGGTCTCGATCTCCTGACCTCGTGATCCGCCCGTCTCGGCCTCCCAAAGTGCTGGGATTACAGGCTTGAGCCACCGCGCCCGGCCAATAACTCTTATTTCTATAACCTGTATAGTTTCTTCATTGAACTTTTACCTATACATATTCATCAGTATTACTTTTTTTTTTTTTTTGAGACAGAGTCTCGCTTTGTTGCCCAGGCTGGAGCACAGTGATGTGATGTTGGCTCACTGCAACCTCCGCCTCCCAGGTTCCCAGGTTCAAGCAATTCTTGTGCCTCAGCCTCCTGAGTAGTTGGGTCTATAGACACACACCACCCTGCCTGGCTAAGTTTTGTATTATTGGTAGAAATGGGGTTTCACTATGTTGGCCAGGCTGTTCTTAAACTCCTGACCTTAAGTGATCCACCTTCCTCGGCCTCTCAAAGTGGATTACAGTCATTACTGCACCTGGCCAGTATTTTCACTAGTGTTACAACGACAGTTACTTTCACTTCTAAAAACATATAATCAAATGGCTTTATGGCACACTTATCTGCTTCCTTTCGTTTTTTTTTCAGTTTTTTTTTTTTTTAAATATATATATATATTTAGGTCCCCATCATGGATCTTCAAAGTAGAGGAAATACTGGGTCAAAATTTCTATCCTTGAAGACAGACTATATGTTAAAAGAATAATATCATACAGGATTAAGGCGTTTCATAGAACTACTTGCCCATACATTCAATTTACAAAAAGGGAATCATTAAAACCTTAAACCTGAGACAGTTAATACAATCAAATTCAACAAAATGGCACTGCAATTTTTTTTTTTTTTTTTTTTTTTTTGAGACGGAGTCTCGCTCTGTCGCCCAGGCTGGAGTGCAGTGGCGCGATCTCGGCTCACTGCAAGCTCCGCCTCCCGGGTTCACGCCATTCTCCTGCCTCAGCCTCCCGAGTAGCTGGGACTACAGGCGCCCACAACCGCGCCCGGCTAATTTTTTGTATTTTTAGTAGAGACGGGGTTTCACCGTGGTCTCGATCTCCTGACCTTGTGATCCGCCCACCTCGGCCTCCCAAAGTGCTGGGATTACAGGCGTGAGCCACAGCGCCCGGCCGGCACTGCAATTATTTTAAAGGATAGCTATCCAGATAGAACCTAACAAATCAAACTTGTAACAGTCCTTATCATTTACAATAGCTGAAAAAAAATCAATGCTAGGCAAGAGAAGGGGAAGAACAAAAAGAGATATGGCAATAATTTCAGCTATCTTGCGCCTCCAACACCCCACCCCACCCCACCAAAACACACCTCTCACATAATTCCACTTATCTTGGTCCCACTACTAGATTTACATCTCTATTGCTATTTGGTGAAGGAAGTGTAACCAATGGGAACTTCACCAGGCCAGGCACAGGTCCATAAACACTTTCTCAAGTAGCTCTTGAATTGTAAGGGGGCCCACCAAAAGAAAAGGGGACACACTTCTCTAAAAAACTACTTCACTACAACTTTTTAAAAAATGTGGTTCTCTGGCATCCTGTTTTTATTTCTGCCTAGGACTCTAAAAATTTTAAATTAATGCCTCAGAGTTTTGTTTGCTTTAAAAATTAAATTTGTGGCCAGGAGTGGTGGCTCACACCTGTAATCCCAGCCCTTTGGGAGGCCAAGACAGGCGGATCACCTGAGGTTGGGAGTTCAAGACTAGCCTGACCAACATGGAGAAACCCCGTCTCTACTAAAAATACAAAATTAGCCAGGTGTGGTGGCGCATGCCCTGTAATCCCAGCTGCTCAGAAGGCTGAAGCAGGATAATGGCTTGAACCTGAGAGGTGGAGGCTGCAGTGAGCCGAGATTGTGCCACTGCACTCCAGCCTGGGCAACAAGAGTGAAACTCCTTCTCAAAAAAAAAAAAAAAAAAAAAAAAAATTTAAGATTGAGTCTTGACATCCAAGTTATAACATGACAAATACTCAACACTTTTGACAACCGTGCCTTTATCCCAGTTTTTGGAGTACTTACAAGGAACCAGTTAACTGTCCGTTTTTGCTTCTTTAATCTTCATAACAACAATGAAATATTTATTATTGTTCCTTTTCTACTGATGACAAAACTGAGGAATACAGGGGCCAATGTGTCTCAAGTCTCATTTATTAAGAGGTGGATCTGAGATCTGCACACAGGCAATTGGATCTAGAATCTATGTTCTTTACTGTGAAACTACGTTGCTTCCTGTCTAAACACATGCCGTTAAACAAATGCTAAATTATAAGCAGATAATTTCTACTAAAAATACAAAAATTAGTTGGGCGTGGTGGTGGGCGCCTGTAATCCCAGCTACTCGGGAGGCTGAAGCAGGAGAATTGCTTGAACCCCGGAGGCGGAGGTTGCAGTCAGTCAAGATCGTACCATTGCACTTCAGCCTGGGCAACAAGAGTGAAACTCTGTCTCAAAAAAAAACAAAAAACAAAAATTCATACACCACATTTCACCACACAAATACCAAAACTAACATTATTTGTCTATTTCTGGCCACTTAACATCCTTTTTTTTTGAGATGGAGTCTTGCTCTGTTGCCCAGGCTGGAGTGCAGTGGCGCGATCTCGGCTCACTGCAAGCTCCGCCTCCCGGGTTCATGCCATTCTCCTGCCTCAGCCTCCCAAGTAGCTGGGACTACAGGCGCCCACCACCATGCCCAGCTAATTCTTTTGTATTTTTAGTAAAGACAGGGTTTCACCGTGTTAGCCAGGATGGTCTCGATCTCCTAACCTCGTGATCCACCCGCCTCGGCCTCCCAAAGTGCTGGGATTACAGGCGTGAGCCACCGCGCCCGGCCTCACTTAACATACTTTTATATGTAACTCTTGTTACAGTGTATATGCCTTTTTTCTTTTTTCTGCTTTTCTCAAACACAGTATTTTCCTATTTTTGCAATATTTGTAAAGTTCAATACTTTTTTTTTTTTTGGCGATAGAGTCTCCCTCTGTCACCCAGGCTAGAGTGCAGTGGTACCATCTTGGCTCACTGCAACCTCTGTCTCCTGGGTTCGAGTGATTCTCCTGCCTCAGCCTCCTGAGTAGTTGGGCACACGCCATCACACCCAGGAGTGTACAGGCACGTGTCATCACACCTGGCTAATTTTTGTATTTTTAGTAAAGATGGGGTTTTGCCATGTTGGCCAAGCTGGTCTCGAACTCCTAGTCTCAAGTGATCTGCCCACCTCAGCCTCACAAATTGCTGGGATTATAGGCATGAACCACTGTGCCTGGCCAGGGTCAATACTCTCTTAAATGCAAGTGCTAGAACCCATTTATTTTTTCCTCTTCTGTAAGTAACCTCTAATTTTCAGAACTAAATCACACTGTCACAAATGTACTTGCATACAAAGTTTTTTCAGCATTTGGGATTGTTTTCTTAGTATAAATAAATGAAACTAGAATTATTGGGTAAATGGGCATGGATGATTAAGTATCTTAACACATACTGGCACACTGGGCTCTACAAACCTATACCTCTACTTGAAGTATAGAGTATTCATTTCAATATACCTCATTAGCATTTTGTCTCCTTTTAAAAATATCTTTGTTAATTAAAAAGGTAAAAAAAGGGAATGTAACATTCATTTATTTATTCTTTGGTTCCCCTGTGTCCACTCATCTATTAGGATCTGAATTTTTTTCTGATTTTTGTACTTCATATTTTAAACATATTAATTCATTACCATATTTGATTTTTCTCTTAAACAACTGATTTCATTTTCACAAAAGTACATCCAGTAAGCTCTTTTATCACCTCTCAGAGTAGAGCGGTGAGATCTGATAAAGATTCTTTTTTTTTTTTTTGAGACAGAGTCTTGCTGTGTCCCCCAGGCTGGCCAGGCTGGCCAGGCTGGAGTGCAGTGGCATGATCTCGGCTCACTGCAACCTCCGCCTCCCAGGTTCAAGCGATTCTCCTGCCTCAGCCTAAAATACAAAAATTAGCCAGGCATGGTGGCGGATGCCTGTAATCCCAGCTACTAGGGAGGCTGAGGCAGGAGAATCACTTGAACCCGGGAGGCGGAGGTTGCAATGAGCCAAGATTGCACCACTGCAGTCCAGCCTGGGCGACGAAGTGAGACTCCATCTCAAAAAAATATATATAGAGAGAGAGAGAGAGAAAATTTTAATCCAACTGTGATTTCATCTGGGAATAATGAGAGAGAGAGTATTTTAATCCAACTGTGATTTCATCTGGGAATAATGTTCAAGGGTTGTACAATTTCAAATCAACACATAAGACAACTACATCGCTCAGTTCATTGATATAGAAACCTAAAGACAAGAGCTGGTAAAATATTTACCAATATTTCGTTCTTCAAGAACCTAATGTCTATGTTCACAGTATAAGCATTTGCCTAAAGGGCTGATCTATTTCCTGTTCTGGAATAGTATCTATCTTTTCCATTCATGAATCTCAAGGTTGGAAGAGATGTTAATTGTGTTTATGCTCTAAAAAAACATTCATGCCAGTGTCCATCTTTTTTTTTTTTTGTGAGATAGCGTCTCACTCTGTTGCCCAGGCTGGAGTGCAGTGGCATGATCTCCGCTCACTGCAAGCTCCGCCTCCTGGGTTCACACCATTCTCCTGCCTCAGCCTCCCGAGTAGCTGGGACTACAGGCACCCACCACCATGCCCGGCTAATTCTTTTGTATTTTTAGTAAAGACAGGGTTTCACCGTGTTAGCCAGGATGGTCTCGATCTCCTGACCTTGTGATCCGCCCACCTCGGCCTCCCAAAGTGCTGGGATTACAGGCATGAGCCACCGCGCCCGGCCCAGTGTCCATCTTCTAACCTATGCTTGAGTAGCACAACTGACAAAGTAGTCACTATACCAACGAACACTTTTGCTTGAAAAATCCAACTCGTTTTCAGTTCTCAAGGTCCATTTCAGAATAAGAAGAATTACTATCTCTTCTTAAAAGAAAAATAATCTTTTCAAAAATAAGTAACTCTAAAAAGACAAAAGACACGGTTGCGTTATCTGATATCAAATACCCATTGTTACCTTTTGAAATAGTTAGTGCTGGAGACCACTGTGATCGTAGAATATCAAGACAAATGCTGCCATTACTGTTAATATTTGGATGATAAATTCTTGTCGTAAATGCAACCTACAGAAAGAAAGGAAATTTTCTATAAACTAGTTTATTAGTATTATAGAAAGCACATTAAAAACTGCCACATTCCAATTAATTACCTTAGGTGGTTTGAAGGGGTAATCTGTTGGGAAATGAATTGTCAAGAAAAATACTCCACCCTGATAGGGACTGTCATTCTGTTGATAAAAGAAAAGTGGGATTAAAATGAGTAAATTACATAAACTGTTTATTCTGAATTTAATCTGAATACTTACTGGCCCCATTATTGTAGCTTGCCAATGGAACACTGAAAAATAACAAGAAAAAAGTCACCATGTAACAATATCTACATTGTATCTGTGCCATAGTAACATATCATTCCCCTTCTAATCCAAATTCATTTATAAATAATATGAGTATGAGCAAGATGAGGAACATAAAATAACAGTCTAAAGAAACAAGAAAAATGACTAGAATGGCCTAGAACACTGATAAGGTGCTCAATGAAAAATATTTGGAGCCAGGTGTGGTGGCTCACTGTAATCCCCAACACTTTGAGAGGCTTTGAGAAGTGGAGGCTGCAATAAGCCATGACTGCGCCACTGCGAGACTCTCTCAAAAACAAAACAAAAAAAAGTATTTGGGCTAAAACTTCTTGAAACTTCATGTCAGAGAAACAAACTTATTGACAAGGCTCATAGTTCTACTTTTAAATAGCTATTTCTTTACCTCACGGGGTAAATCATTTCTTCAAAACAATTACATATAATATACTTTTTTTTTTTTTTGAGACAGAGTCTCACTCTATCGCCCAGGCTGGAATGCAGTGGCACCAATTTCGGCTCATGCAACCTCCGCCTCCCAGGTTCAAGCAATTCTTCTGCCTCAGCCTCCCAAGTAGCTGGGACTACAGACAAGTGCCACCACACCTGGCTAATTTTTGTAGTTTTAGTAGAAACAAGGTTTTGCCACATTTGGCCACGTCTCAAACTCCTGACCTCAGATGATCCACCCACCTCAGCCTCCCAAAGCTGGGATTACGGGCATGACTTCTTTTATAATGCTGGTATACGGGGGACAAAACAGTAAAGTCAAGGTAGATAATACTCAAATTAAGAAAGACTGGTTTTAACAATGAGAACAAATTTCTAAAAACTCTTGTGTAGGTCTGTACATTACTGGTCCTCATTAAAGAAACAAAAGCATCATCTCTTCTAACGTAGAGGATAAGTTAAAGAGGAAAAAAGAGAAAAAAAGGAGTGAAATTTAAAAAGAAAATATTAGCTAAAAGCCCAAGGTTGATTACAAGCTCTAGGGATACTTCCAATAAGTTATAAACTTGTTCAATAAATAAATATCTTCCAAATGCAGAAAATGGTGCTTGTTCCATGTTCTCATGTTACTAAGTGCAGTATGAGAGATCAAAAGCCAGAGTTTTTATTTATAAGCAAGCTACTACTTAGTATACTTAACATTCATACTATGATCTGAGCAACCTAAGGGAAGTTGTCACTGGGGTTATATTTGAACAACCCAAACCAGAAAACTCTTGTCACAAGGTAGAAGAAACATGAAGACTAAGAAGCCATATAAAAATCCACCAGAATGTCAGTCCAAATCCTAAAGTTCCTTCCAGCCTCCTTAATATGAAACTAATCCCTATGGTTGGTTTGTTGCTCACTGGGACTTGAACCTAAAAATAGCAGCAGCTCGTTGATTAGGAGTTAAAGGTAAAGGACAGGAATTGCTGAGGCTCCCTTCCTTAGATGAGCCCTCCCTAGTACTTAGAAACACTTATATTACTCTCTGCCGACCATTTAATGGACTGTGTAAGCCAAGGACAAAGCCATTCTGGGCCACTAAAACTAGACCTAGTATCTTCAAGGGAAGTCCTATAAAAAGCCCCTTATATGCTGTTTAAAGACACAAAAGCAGGCACCTGTAATCCCAGCTACTCAGGATGCTGAGTTGGGAGGATGATTTGAGCCCAGGAGTTCAAGTCCAGCCCAGGCAACATAGCAAGACCCCGTTTCCGAAAAAATAAAAATAAAAACAAGACTAAAACACACACACACACATGCTCACACGCATGCATGCACACACACACATGAATCTCACTCTATTTTTAATCACAAATATACTTACAATTTGAGTAAATAAAACATTGATAACTAGAATTAACCCCCAATAACAAGGCTAAAAACACTATTAGACAAAAGAATGACCAACTGGCCAAGGGACCTGTTCTTCTACTTAATTCTTTTATGTTATTTAAATTTGTGGTTATAATGGAAGAGTATTAATTGTACCTGCATTCCCACGCAAAGCTGTAAGAGTTGGGTAAGATAATAAGAAAGCACTGCTTTTAAGTGTTCTCAGGCACTGCCTGCCACAGTGGCGCCCTCATCTCTAATGTCTGCGCTACCTCTAGCTTGCTGAGAAGGGGGATAAACAAGGAGGTATCTAGATCATGACTAGTAGAAGGTACATTATCAGCAAATTGGCAAAGTAGTAAAGCACCCAGGAAGCAACTGGCTACAGAAGTTACTCACAAGAGTGTACCTTTTACCGGAAGGGTAAAGAAACCTAACTGTTACAGGTCTGGTACTGTGGTACTCTGTGAAAATAGATCTCATCAGAAGTCCACTGAACTTCTGATTAGCAAACTTCCTTTCCAGCATCTGATACAAGAAGTTGCTGGGGACTTCAAAACAAATCTACACTTCCAGCTTTTGGTACTTTGCAGGAGGCAAGTGAGGCCTATCTGATGGGCCTTTATGAAGACACCAACTTATGTGCTACTCATGCCAAATATGTAACAAGTATGCCAAAAGACATCCAGCTAGCATGCCAATTACATGGAGACTGTGCTTAAGATTGGGAAACATTTCATTCTCAAAAAAAAAAAAAAAAAAAAAACAATTATTTTTCTTCTTTCTGTTATTGGTAGTTCTCTGTTAGATGTATTTTTCCCCCATGGGGTCAAAAGGTAACTATGTATATGACTGCGAGTGGAAAAATAGGGGACAGAAATCAGGTATTGGCAGTTTTTCCATTTTAACTTGTGTGTGAATTTCTAATATAAAATTGAGGATGTAAAGCATTAATTCAACTCGAACTATTTCGGTGAACAAGTTTCAGCAGTTCACCTTTATAACAATTATAAACAGACCTGTAAATTTTTTCTGGACAATGCTAGCATTTGGATTTTATTTTTGTCACTAGTTATATCATTAGTTTAATATAAAAGAGAGACATGGAAATTATTTACATGATGAAAGATTTCAGAACTTAAGTGAAATGGGCAGTTTCACACTGATGTCATTTCAATAGTGATTTATTTCAGTCTACACTTTCCAAGAATGTGGCCATCTCTTAAAAAAATAAAACTTGTCTCTGGGTGCGGTGGCTCACGCCTGTAATCCTAGCACTTTGGGAGGCCAAGGCAGGTGGATCGCCTGAGGTCAGGAGTTCGAGATCAGCCTGACCAACATGGCGAAACCCCATCTCTACTGAAAATACAAAAAATTACCTGGGCATGGTGGCAGGTGCCTGTAATCCCAGCTACTCGGGAGGCTGAGGAAGGAGAATAGCTTGAACCCAGGAGGCGGAGGTTGCAGTGAGCCGAGATCGTGCCACTGCACTCCAGCCTGGGCAACAGTGCGAGACTCCATCTTAAAAAAAAAAAAAAAAAAAGAAAAGAAAAGAAAAGAAAGCACTTTTAAAAAAGAAAGCAAGCACTTAATAAAGTATTATTTTATTATTATTATTTTTTTAAATACAGATGGGCGGCTGGGTGCGATAGCTCATACCTATAATCCCAGCACTTTGGGAGGCCGAGGCAGGTGGATCTCCTGAGGTTAGGAATTCGAGACCAGCCTGACTAACATGGAGAAACCCCGTCTCTACTAAAAGTACAAAATTAGCCAAGCATGGTGGCGCATTGCCTATAATCCCAGCTACTTGGAAGGCTGAGGCAGAAGAATCGCTTGAACCTGGGAGACTGAGGTTGTGGTGAGCCAAGATTGCACCATTGCACTCCAGCCTGGGCAACAAGAGCGAAACTTCATCTCATTAAAAAAAAAAAAAAAAAGAGAGAGATGAGGTCTCGCTATGTTGTCCAGGATGGTCTTGAACTCCTGGGCTCAAGCAATTCACCCACCTCAGCCTCCCAAAGTGCTAGGATTATAGGTGTGGGTCACCATACCCAGTCAAAATATAAAAATATTGAGACAATTTTAAAAATTAAATTTTCCATTAACCATTTAAGTACTAATTCTTTCCTCCTAGTCTTTTCAAGATCAATCTTCTTCTTTTCTTGCTAATACTACTACCAGACTTAAGAAGTTATTAGAAAAATTTAAATCAGAATTTTTTTTTTTTGAGATGGAGTCTTGATCTGTCGCCTGGACTGGAGTGCAGTGGCTCGATCTCGGCTCACTGCAACCTCCACCTCCCAGGTTCAAGCAATTCTCCTGCCTTAGCCCCCTGAGTAGCTGGGATTACAGGTGCGTGCCACCACATCTGACTAATTTTGCTGTATTTTTAGTAGAGACGGGGTTTCACCACGTTGGTCAGGCTGGTCTCGAACTCCTGACCTCAGGTGATCCACCCGCCTTGGCCTCCCAAAGTGCTGGGATTATAGTCATGAGCCACCAGGACCGGCCTTAAATCAGAAATTTTTAGCTAAATATTTCCTTTTTTGTGATTCCCTATTCTTCCTACTAACACAAACAAAGCACAAATAGACTGTGGGATCAAAATCTACTAACAATTGGACAACGTAGAATCCCCAACAGGGTTGAAGCAGAAATGCCAACAAGCTGCTAATGTTTACAATTATGGAAAGAATACTCTTCTTCTTCTTTTTTTTTTTTAAATGGAGAAAGGGTCTTGCCATGTTGCCCAGGCTGGTCTCAAACTCCTGGGCTCGAGCGATCTGCCTGCCTTGGCCTCTCAAACTGTTGGGAATATAGGCATGAGCCACCAGCAGTGCCCAGCCAGAATACCCAGAATACCCTTCTTTTTTTGAGACAGAGTCTCGCTCTGTCAAGGCTGGAGTGCAATGGCAAGATCTGGGCTCACTGTAACCTCTGCCTCCCAGGTTCAAGTAATTCTCCTGCCTTAGCTTCCCAAATAGCTGGGATTACAGGTGTGCACCACCTCGCCCGGCTAATTTTTTGTATTTTTAGTAGAGATGGGGTTTCGTCATGTTGCCCAGACTGGTCTCAAACTCCTAAGCTCAGGCAATCCACCCACCTTGGCCTCCCAAAGTGCTAGGATTACAGGCATGAGCTACCACGCCCGGCCAGAATACCCTTCTTGATAGAAAATGACAGAAAAAAACACATATTTTCAACTAATATTGCAATCTTTCATACCCACACTACAAAAAGTTAAAGATACTCTAGCATACTGTATATTTTATATATATGTATATATATACATACATATATATGCATAGATATGTGTGTGTATATATATTTTTTTAAGAGACAGAGTCTCACTCTATTGCCCAGACTGGAGTGCAGTGGCACAAACTTGGCTCACAGCAGCCTCAAACTCCTGGGCTCAAGCAATCCTCCCACCTCAGCCAACTGAGCAGCTGGGACTACAGGCGAGTGTCACCATGTCCTGCTAATTTTTTTAATTTTTATTTTCATAAAGATCAGGTCTTGCTATGTTGCCCAAGCTGGTCTCAAACTCCTGGCCTCAAGCGATCCTTCTGCATTGGCCTACCAAAGTGCTGGGATTACAGGTATGAGCCATTGTACCAGGCAGAAGATTCTTACATTATTGTGAACTTTTAACTCAACATCATAGGTGATCTCATCTGTAATCCATATCTATTTAGTTTAGTAGATCATATCTGTTTAACATTCCAATAGGACTAAACATATGTAATCCATTGGCATTAAACTCTGAATAAAAACCTATTCACATTCTGATAACACTATGTTAATTTGTCTTCACTGTTATTAAGGTCAAATTCCATCATCAAAAAAATGAGCAAAAACACATGCACGGGACTAAGTCTTTAAAACAGGTGAAGGAGAAGGAAGAAAAAAATTACTCATGTAGCAACCAAGACAAATAATCTTTATGCCTCTCATAAAATGATCTAGAATCTACAGTACCAATAAAAAGGCAGAAAAAGAGAAACAAAAACCCATTCAGGGTTTATTTATTTAATGAAAGAATTTAATTAATGAAAGCATTTAAAGGCCTACCATTTAAATCTTGAGAATTTTGTCACATTGGCTGAATATAAAGATACCTGCTAAAACCACTGATTTAGGTTACTCTCTGGAAGCCTTTCTAGACTCCCTAGCTCTTACAGGTACAAGTATAAATCAGAGAAGGTAGTGAGAGAATACCAAACCTGCCTCACATTACAATGTTTTTAGAAATAGCTCAAGTAGCCAGGCGCGGTGGCTCAAGCCTGTAATCCCAGCACTTTGGGAGGCCGAGACGGGCGGATCACGAGGTCAGGAGATCGAGACCATCCTGGCTGACACGGTGAAACCCCGTCTCTACTAAAAAATACAAAAAACTAGCCGGGCGAGGTGGCGGGCGCCTGTAGTCCCAGCTACTTGGGAGGCTGAGGCAGGAGAATGGCGTGAACCCGGGAGGCGGAGCTTGCAGTGAGCTGAGATCCGGCCACTGCACTCCAGCCTGGGTGGCAGAGCCAGACTCCGTCTCAAAAAAAAAAAAAAAAAAAAAAAGAAATAGCTCAAGTAGGCTAGGCGCAGTGGCTCATGCCTGCTCCAGCACTTTGGGAGGCCACGGCAGGCGAATCACAAGGTCAGGAGTTCGAGATCAGCCTGGCCAACATGGTGAAACCCCATCTCTACTAAAAATACAAAAAATTAGCTAGGCGTGGTGGCAGGTGCCTGTAATCCCAGCTACTCGGGAGGCTGAGGCAGGAGAATTGCTTGAACCCAGGAGGCACAGGTTGCAGTGAGCCGAGACTATGCCACTATACTCCAAGTGGGTGACAATGTGAGACTCTGTCTCAAAAAAAAAAAAAAAGGAGAAATAGCTCAAGAATTACTAGAAGTTAAAGTAAAAAGGACCCCAAAAATAGTTACTGAATGAAATACTGGCCCACAAATATAAAATATTGCTACATTTTACATAAACATCTATTTCAAAAATCTTTCATTTAATGATCCATCTTAGGATTGATCAAAATTGACCAAAATAAAAAGTTTTGATAGTAAAAAACAAAAATAAGTTCCTAGCACTATGTTGGTTTAATACTATCAAACCAAATTATGCAAACTGAAAGTTACACAATCTGTTTTATGAGAGTTTAAATGTGAAGTTCACAGATGAATGATTACTCTTTAATATTCTGAATGAAGCCTTGAGGTTAAAAGGGACAGGCTGGGCACACTGGCTCATGCCTGTAATCCTAGCACTTTGGGAGACTGAGGTGGGTGGATCACCTGAGGTCAGGTGTTTGAGACCAGCCTGGCCAACATGGTGAAACCCCGTCTCTACTAAAAATACAAAAAATTAGTCAGGCGTGGTGGTGTATGCCTGTAATCCCAGCTACTTGGGAGATGGAGACAGGAGAATTGCTTGAACCCAGGACGTAGAGGTCGCAGTGAACCGAGATCACGCCACTGCACGATCTGTTGCACGCCTGGGCAACAGAGCAAGACTCTGTCTCAAACAAACAAACAAAAAAGCAGGGGACGGTGAGAATATCTGATAGTATGAGACTGAATCTCCAGACACCTACACTTGAATGCACAGATCTCAAGACAGTCACATTTACCAAGTGTTCAAAACAAAAGAAAGTTGGGTGCGGTGGCTCGCAGCTGTAATCACAGGGCTTTGGGAGGCAGAAGCAGGAGGATCACTTGAGCCCAGGATTTCAAGACCAGCATAGAAAACATGGTGAGACCCTATTGCTATATATATATATATATATATATATATATATTTTTTTTTTTTTTTTTTTTTAATTAGCCAGGGGTGTAAGGGCATGTACCCATAGTCCCAGTTACTCAGGAGGCTGAGGTGGGAGGATCCCTTGAGCCCAGGAGTTTGAGGCTTCAGTGAGCTGCAATTGCGCCACTACACTCTAGCCTGGGCAAGAGTCATCCCCTGCCTTGAAAGAAGACCAGAGGAGACTCTGTCTCAAAAAAAAAAAAAAAAAAAAAAAAAAAGGCTGGGTGTGGTGGCTCACGTCTGTATGCCTGTAATGCCAGCACAGGGGGAGGGGGAAAGGCGGGGAGGGAAGAGAAGATAGAAGGAAACAGATACATGGCCATTCAATCTTCAGCTTACTTTTTTTTTTTTTTTTTTTTTTTTTTGAGACGGAGTCTCGCTCTGTCGCCCAGGCTGGAGTGCAGTGGCCGGGTCTCAGCTCACTGCAAGCTCCGCCTCCCGGGTTCACGCCATTCTCCTGCCTCAGCCTCCGGAGTAGCTGGGACTACAGGCGCCCGCCACCTCGCCCGGCTAGTTTTTTGTATTTTTAGTAGAGACGGGGTTTCACCATGTTAGCCAGGATGGTCTCGATCTCCTGACCTTGTGATCTGCCCGTCTCGGCCTCCCAAAGTGCTGGGATTACAGGCTTGAGCCACCGCGCCCGGCCATTGTTTTTTTTTTTTTTTGAGATGGAGTCTTGCTCTGTCGCCCAGGCTGGAGTGCAGTGGCATGATCTCAGCTCACTGCAAGCTCCACCTCCTGGGTTCACGCCATTCTCCTGCCTCAGCCGCCTGAGTAGCTGAGACTACAGGCGCCCACCACCATGCCCGGCTAATTTTTTGTATTTTTAGTAGAGATGGGGTTTCACCATGTTAGCCAGGATGGTATTCATCTCCTGACCTCATGATCCGCCCGCCTCGGCCCCCCAAAGTGCTGGGATTACAGGCGTGAGCCATCGCACTCGGCTGTGGGAGTTTTATTTAACTCTCCAAAGGGAACAATTTTTCAATCTGAGAAATGTATAGTGCTAACTATGGCAGAAGCGAAGCAAAGCAAAGACAAATTACTTCAGCATGCTAAAGAAAACTTCAAAAATGAAATCAAGTCCCCTGACTCCAATCACTTTTAATTAAAGATTTTCAGCCATTCTTGAATTTACCTAAAACAAAAGCACTTTTCCAACTGAATAGAAAGAGTACACTGATGGATGTGGCTGATATGATACAGTGGAAGGACAAACTAGAATCAGAAAACCTGAGAACGAGTCCACACGGAGAATCTCCATGAGCTTCTCATGGGACTCTTTTCTAAAACAGTTTAAAATTTCTACTCCAGTCACCTAAATGAGTTGTTGTAAGGCTTAAATGAGACAATAGTGTGTAAGAGCACTTACTAAATCATTTTGTATGGTTTAGGTACTTAGTCTGCCTTGTTTGGTACCAAATACTACAGTTACTCACGCTAGGTAAGTCAGAATACAATAATTTAAATGAGTTTTTTCATGACATGTACTTGGACTCATAATTTATAATATTTATCTATTTTATTTGTAAAGTAATCCTTGTAAAAGGGCCTTGCTTTCATTCTTCACGATTTAGTAGACCAGACACATTCTTTTTTTCTTTTGTTGTTGTTTTTGTTTCGAGATAGTCTCGCTCCCGTTGCCCAGACTGGAGTACAGTGGTGCAATCTTGGCTTACTACAGCCTCAACTTCCTGGACTCAAGCGATCCTCCCACCTCAAACTCCTCCTGAGTAGCTGCGGCTACAGGCATGCACCACCAGGCCAGGCTAATTTTTGTATTTTTTTGTAGAGACAGGGTTTCACCATGCTGCCCAGGCTGGTCTCGCACTCTTGGGCTCAAGTGATCTGTCTGCCTCAGCCTCCCAAAGCACTGAGATTACAGGTGTGAGCCACTGTGCGGACCCAGACACAACATTAGTAAGAAAAATCAGGAAAAAACAATTAGAGGCCAGGTGCAGTACCTCATGCCTGTAATTCCAGAACTTTGGGGGGCCAAGGCAGGCGGATCACCTGAGGTCAGGAATTCAAGACCAGCCTGGTCAACATGGCAAAACCCCGTCTCTACTAAAAATACAAAAATTAGCCAGGTGTGGTGGCAGGTGCCTGTAATCCCAGCTACTTGGAAGGCTGAGGCACGAGAATTGCTTGAACACGGGAGGCAGAGGTTGCAGTGAGTCAAGGTCGCGCCACTGCACTCCAGCATGGGCAAGAGAGTGAGACTCCGTCTTAAAAAACAAAACAAACAAACAAAACTATTAAACATAAGCTAATTTAACCCTGTACTCATTTTGACCTTAATCTACATATTTACACAAGTGTTTGTAAGTATGCATACTTTAAAATACTTGTTAAATGTTACAATTTTTTTTTTGGAGAGTGAGTCTCACTCTGTCACCCAGGCTAGAGTGCAGTGGCACAATCTCAGCTCACTGCAACCTCCGCCTCCTGGGTTCAAGCAGTTCTCTGCCTCAGCCTCCCGAGTAGCTGGGATTACAGGCGCCTGTCACCACGCCCGGTTAATTTTTTTAGTATTTTTAGTAGAGACAGGGTTTCACCATCTCGTCCAGGATGGTCTTGAATGCCTGACCTCGTGATCCGCCCGCCTCGGCCTTTCAAAGTGCTGGGATTACAGGCATGAGTCACCAGGCCCAGTCCTGTTTTTATTTTTTGAGACAGCATCTCACTCTGTCGCCCAAGCTGGAGTATAGTGGCATGGTCCTGGCTCACTGCAAACTCTGCTTCCCAGGCTCAGGTTCAAGAGATCCTCCCACCTTAGCTTTCCAAGTAGCTTGGACTACCAGTATGCACCAACACACCTGGCTAATTTTTTCGTGTGTTTTTTGTAGAGACAGGGCTTCACCATGTTGACCAAGCTGGTCTTGAACTCCTGGGCTCAACTGATCCACCTGCCTCGGCCTCCCAAAGTGCTGGGATTAGAGACATGAGCCATCACACCCAACAAAATGTTACAGTTTTTTGTGAATTAGTTTTACATAGCACAGTCTCATTCAAATATCCCCTCTTTAAAAAAGTTCAAAGACACTATATGGGAAAAAATTATGTTGCAATGAAGTGGAACACAGAGGAAATTATCATCCAATGTATGCATTAAGACATCTCATAGATTATTTTAGACAAAATTAAGCAGATAAACTGGACTTCAAAAATAAAGATCTGCTTTTGGCCAGGCGTGGTAGTTCACGCCTGTAATCCCAGCACTTTGGGAGGCCGAAGCAGGCGGATCACCTGAGGCCAGGAGTTTGAGACCAGCCTGGCCAACATAGCGAAATCACGAATCTACTAAAAACATAAAACTTAGTCAGGCGTGGTAGCATGCACCTGTAATCCCAGATACTCAAGAGGCCAAGGCACGAGAATCACTTGAACCCAGGAGGCAGAGGCTGTAGTGAGCCGAGATCATGCCACTGCACTCCAGCCTGGGTGACAGAGCGAGACCCTGTCTCAAGAAAAAAATAAAGACCTGATTTCACAAGTATGAGCCAGTAGAAAGTCAGACACAGACACATATACTATCATCCTTAGTATTATCTTACTCAAGAATAATAGCTGGCTGTAGGTAAAAGCTCAAATCCTTCACTCCAGGAAAATACCCAGAAGGGATGAAGGTCAGGTAGGAGAGGACCAGAACAACTATACAGCCAATACCTGGCAGAAGATTCAAAATGTAATGAACAACACAGATGATAATGGGATGAACACAGAGTTGCTCCATTCATGGGCCACTAAAGGTTAAACACTGCCTCTTCCCTATAGCGTAATTGTTTCTTTTTTTTTTTTTTTGAGACGGAGTCTCGCTCTGCCGCCCAGGCTGGAGTGCAGTGGCCGGATCTCAGCTCACTGCAAGCTCCGCCTCCCGGGTTTACGCCATTCTCCTGCCTCAGCCTCCCGAGTAGCTGGGACTACAGGCGCCCGCCACCATGCCTGGCTAGTTTTTTGTATTTTTTAGTAGAGACGGGGTTTCACCATGTTAGCCAGGATGGTCTCGATCTCCCGACCTCGTGATCCGCCCGTCTCGGCCTCCCAAAGTGCTGGGATTACAGGCTTGAGCCACCGCGCCCGGCGTAATTGTTTCTTCACACAAAATAACCACTGTTATGCTATTACTCCATTATTCCTTTTAAATACTTACTATCATCTCCAACAGGACCTGCTGAACACTGTGCTGGAGGGTCCCGTGCCAGATCATTCAATTCCTACAGAAAAAAGAAAGAAAAGAAATACATTCAATGTAAATGTACCTTTTATCCATTATTAAAGTTTATATTGTTACCAATATTCTCTGTCATGCTGGTGAAACTCTTTTAAGAGCATTCCTTCAGAGTAAGAGATGAGTAGATTGGTGAATCTTTAAGGTATTTTGGATTCTCCAATGCAATGTGTATTTTTAAAGTGGGTCATTTTTGCTTTGTTCAGAGCTTAGTAAATAAATACAATGAGGAAGGTAAAACATGTATTATGGGCTGGGAGCAGTGGCTCACACCTGTAATTCCAGCACTTTGGGAGGCTGAGGCGGGCAGATCACTTGAGGTCAAGAGTTCGAGACCAGCCTGGCCAACAAGCCTGTCTCTAGCGAAGATAGAAAAAATTAGCCGGGCATGGTGGTACATGCCTGCAATACCAGCTACTCAGGAGGCTGAGGCAGGAGAATCTCTTGAACCAGGGAGGCGGAGGTTGCAATAAGCCAAGATTGCACTACTGCACTCCGGGCTGGGCGATAGCGTGAGACTCCATTTCCTTTTTTTTTTTTTTTGAGACGAAGTCTCGCTTTGTCGCCCAGGCTGGAGTGCAGTGGCCGGATCTCAGCTCACTGCAAGCTCCGCCTCCCAGGTTCACGCCATTCTCCTGCCTCAGCCTCCCGAGTAGCTGGGACTACAGGCGTCCGCCACATCGCCCGGCTAGTTTTTTGTATTTTTTAGTAGAGACGGGGTTTCACCGTGTTAGCCAGGATAGTCTCGATCTCCTGACCTCGTGATCCACCCGTCTCGGCCTCCCAAAGTGCTGGGATTACAGGCTTGAGCCACCGCGCCCGGCGAGACTCCATTTCAAACAAACAAACAAAAACAAAAAACATGTATTATGTATTAAAGAGCCATAAAAACCGTTTTTGTTTTATTTTTTTTTGAGGAGTCTCGCTCTGTTGCCCAGGCTGGAGTGCAGTGGCGCGATCTCAGCTCACTGCAAGCTCCGCCTCCCGGGTTCACGCCATTCTCCTGTCTTAGCCTCCCGAGTAGCTGGGACTACAGGCACCTGCCACCATGCCTGGCTAATGTTTTGTATTTTTAGTAGAGACGGGGTTTCACTGTATTAGCCAGGATGATCTGGATCTCCTGACCTCATGATCCACCCACCTCGGCCTCCCAAAGTGCTGGGATTACAGACATGAGCCACCACGCCCAGCCAAAACTGTTTTAATGTAAACATTTCATTTATTATTTTTCAAAAAAAAATTTAAGGCCAATTTTAGTATCTCAAAACTATTAGGTTACACTTGGGACAACCTTCTAAAGTCATAAATGTTCCAAAATTATACTGGACCATCTGACAAGTTGATACGTTTTCAGTGGAAGTCCACTACCAGGGTTCTAAAAGTAGAAAAAACTTTGAAAGAATATATTTTAGACTGGGCACAGTGGCTCATGCTTGTAATTCCAGCACTTTGTGGGGTCAAGGCGGGAGGATAACCTGACGTCAGGAGTTCGAGACCAGCCTAGCCTGGTGAACATCGTGAAACCCCATTTGTACTAAAAATACAAAAATTAGCCAAGCATAGTGAGTGCATGTCTATAGTCCCAGCTACTTGGGAGGCTACGGCAGGAGAATTGCTAGAACCTGGGAGGTGGAGGTTGCAGTGAGGCAAGATCATGCCACTACACTCCAGCCTGGGGCAACAGAAAGAGATTTTGTCTCCAAAAAAAAAAAAAAGTATTTTAAAAGGCTGACTGAAGTAATAAAAGCCACCATCCATAAAGCTTTGTAGCTCCCAGGAGCGATGGCTCACACCTATAATCCCAACACTTTGGGAAGCCAAGGCAGCGCCAATCACTTGAGGCCAGGAGCTTGAGACCAGCCTGGCCAACATAGCGAGACCCTGTCTGTACTAAAAAAATACAAAATTAGCTGGGAGTGGTGGCACACACCTGTAATCCCAGCTACTCGAGAGGCTGAGGCAGAAGAAATGCTTGAACCCAGGAAAGGCAGGTTGCAGTGAGCTGAGATCATGCCACTGCACTCCAGCCTGGGCGACAGAGCGAGACTCCATCTCAAAAAAGAAAAAAAAAAGCTTTTTAGTCAGAGACTCCTCTACCTGTAATAATGTTTTATAATCAGTTACCAGCTTCTCAGCTTTTTAAACATAAAAGTTCAGAAACTTGAGACTTGTTATTGGGTGGGGATGCCTGAAAAATTACAAGGCAGGAAATCATACTATATTCCATTTCCCCTCAGCTTGGTTTTTGAGACAAAAACAAAGTTCTCAAGAAGAACTAGTGTTCGATTATATTTTAAAACTACAACAGTGAAAAGAGAAAAGTCTAAGTTTTTTAAATCCAAAAACCATTTAGACTCTTACGTTGTTTCATCCTCTCTGTAACTTTGGAGTACAAAGCATAAAGTACAGAGATAAAGTTTGAAAAAGGGCCAGGCGCAGTGGCTCCTGCCTGTAATCCCAGCACTTTGGGAGGCCGAGGCAGGCGAATCATGAGGTCAGAAGATCGAGACCATCCTGGCTAAGACGGTGAAATCCCATATCTACCAAAAATATAAAAAATTAGCCGGGCGTGTTGGCGGGCACCTGTAGTCCCAGTTACTCAGGAGGCTGAGGCAGGAGAATGGCGTGAACCTGGGAGGCGGAGCTTGAGTGAGCCAAGATTGCACCACTGCCCTCCAGCCTGGGCAACAGAGCAAGACTCCATTTCAAAAAAAAAAAAAAAAAAGAAAGTTTGAAAAAAAGAAGGCTCTGGATTGAGATAATGATTAACTTACTCAAATATCTCAATTTTTGGATCTTGTGTCTCTAAAATAGAGATTTTCTGCCCATCTCAAGAAAAAAAGTAATAGTTCCCATTCTCAAATATTACTGACAGCACAGGTTGGTATAACTAAGAACATCTGGCTTTATTTAAGACACTGCTGTAGCAACAGGTTATTAAAATATAACTTGAATTTAACAATTGAACAATTCTGAGGTCCTGCCATGTTCACTAAGTGGAATTTTACTTTTGATTTCACTTTAATCTTTTGCTCCTTTCAAACTGAGTTACTTTTTTCCATGCTGAATGACATCAAGGTTTTTAACTCAAGCGCTACGATTTATCTAAGCAGAATACAAGATCCATCAGTCTGTTTCACAAGCCAGTATGATATAATTTTAAAACCCTAAGCCAAACTTAGACTAATAGACCTTTAAAGCGCTCATTCAACACTTCCTTGGCTGACGGCACTGATACAGCTGAATCTCAAAAGCATACTGCTAAGTGAAAGAAGCCAGATATAAGGCTACATGATGTATGATTCCATTTATATGACATTCTAGAACAGGCAAAACTATAGTGACAGAAAGCAGATCCATGGTTCCAGTGGCTGGAGGGAGTTAGAGGGGGGAATAACTATAAACAGACATGAAGAAAATCTGAGGAATGATAGAAGTGCTCAAAATCATTATTTTAGTAGAGATTGTACAACTATATGCCTATTTGTCAAAACTCAAATTGTACACTAAATTTTACGGTATGTAATACTGTATCTCAAAGTTGTTTATTATTGCTTTTTAAAGGGGAGGTAAGGTCTCACTATGTTGCCCAGGCTGGTCTCTAATGCCTGGACTCAAGTAATGCTTCCTCCTCAGCCTCCCAAAGTGCTGGAATTACAGGTGTGAGCCACAGTACCTCGCCAGTTTTTTATTCTTAAAAGTACATTTGGGCTGGGCACGGTGGCTCACATCTGTAATCCCAGCACTTTGGGAGGCCAAGGCAGGTGGATCACGAGGTCAGGAGCTCGAGACCAGCCTGACCAACCCCATCTCTAAAAAAAAAAAAAATACAAAAATCAGCCAGGTGTGGTGGCACACACCTGTAATCCCAGCTACTGGGGAGGCTGAAGCAGAAGAATCACTTGAACCCAGGAGGAGGAGGTTGCCGTGAGCTGAGATTGTGATACTGCACTCCAGCCTGGGCAACAGAGCGAGACTCCCACACACACACACACACACACACACACACACACACACACGACACAGCGAGACTCCAACACACACACACACACACACACACACACACACACATTTGGATTCAGAAACAGATCTTTTTAAAAAAAGAAAAAAAGCACATACCTATCCATCTTTACATGTGCATAAAATATCTCCAAAGAATACACAAGAAACGCCAGGCACGGTGGCTCACACCTGTAATCCCAGCACTTTGGGAGGCTGAGGCAGGTGGATCACCTGAGGTCAGGAGTTCGAGACCAGCCTGGCCAACATGCTGAAACCCCGTGTCTACTAAAAATACAAAAATTAGCCGGGCATGGCGGCACACACCTGTAGTCCCAGCTACTCGGGAGGCTGAGCCAGGAGAATTGCCTGAACCCGGGAGGCAGAGGATGCAGTGAGCTGAGATGTCATCGCTGTACTCCAGCCTGCGTGACAGAGTGAGACTCTGTCTCAAAACACACACACACACACACACACACACACACACACACACACACACACAAAGAAACTAGTTAATAATTGCCTTTAGGAAGGAAAGCTTAGGGGTTAGAATGGGAACTATATTCCTTTTATACATTTTGAATTTTATAAAAGTGTGTATATTGCCTATTTGAAAAATAAATTACCCTTTAAAATTTTCTTTTTCTCTTTTTTTAACCAAGTGGGTCTGTGCAAGAATTATCCTGACTACAAATGTGGATTAAAATAGCTTTAAAAATTGTCATCATGGCTGGGCACAGTGGCTCACCTGAGGTCAGGAGTTCGAGACCAGCCTGGCCAACATGGCAAAACCCCATCTTTACTAAAAGTACAAAAATTAGCCGGGCATGGTGGGGGCCTCTGTAATCCCAGCTACTCAGGAGGCTGAGGCAGGAGAATTGCTTGAACCTGGGAGGCAGAGGTTGCAGTGAGCCAATATCGCACCAGTCCACTCCAGTCTGCATGACAAGAGCGAGATACCGACTTAAGAAAAAAAAAAATAGGCCAGGCGCAGTGGCTCAAGCCTGTAATCCCAGCACTTTGGGAGGCCGAGACGGGCGGATCATGAGCTCAGGAGATCGAGACCATCCTGGCTAACACAGTGAAATCCCGTCTCTACTAAAAAATACAAAAAACTAGCCAGGCGAGGTGGCGGGCGCCTGTATTCCCAGCTACTCGGGAGGCTGAGGCAGGAGAATGGCGTGAACCCGGGAGGCGGAGCTTGCTGTGAGCCGAGATCTGGCCACTGCACACCAGCCTGGGTGACAAAGCGAGACTTCGTCTCAAAAAAAAAAAAAAATTGTCATCATTTGCAGTGTAATCTAAATAGTGAAAACCCAATTACAGCAAATAAACATACAATCTATAAAACTGATTATCTCTACATCATGATGAAAACTGAAGTTGAATCTAGTTGGAACATGTAGGCAGAAAAAAATAATATCCAAATATATCAGGCTGTGTTTTAACAGTTGGCTTTAAACCTATACATTAATTTTAACTTTCTATTTTATGAGAAAGAACAATAGGGAAAGCACAGCCAGCCCTCTGTGTCTACAGGTTCCACCAACTGTGGGTCAAATACACTGGGGAAAAAATGATGTCTGTACTGAACACGTGTAGACTTCTTTGGTCATTATTCCCTAAACACCACAGCATAACAACTATTTACAGAGCACTTACACTGTATTAGGTTTTGTAAGTAATCTAGAGATGACTTAAAGTATACAGGAAGATATGCATAGGTTATATGCAAATATTGTGCCATTTTATATCAGGGACTTGAGCATCTGTAGATTTTGGTATCCATGGAAGGACCTGGGACCAACCTTTTATGGATACTGAGGGAGGAATGTATATATAATTACGTTTAGAAAAAAGTGATAGGTAAGGAACTTTGACAGTTAAAGTAGAACATTCTCAATTTATAAAAAGATTCTCAACCCGGTGCAGTGGCTTACGCCTGTAATCCTAGCACTCTGAGAGGCTGAGGCGGGTGGATCACCTGAGGTCAGGAGTTCAAGACCAGCCTGGCCAACATGGTGAAACCCAGTCTCTACTAAAAATGCAAAAATTAGCCAGGTGTGGTGGTGCGTGCCTGTAATTCCAGCTACCCAGGAGGCTGAGGCAGGAGAATCACTGGAACCCGGGAAGCAGGGGCCGCAGTAAGCCGAGATCGTGCCGTTGCACTTCAGCCTGGGCAATAGAGACTGTGTCTCAAAAAAAAGAATTTTTGTAATCCCAGCACTTTGGGAGGCCGAGACGGGCGGATCACGAGGTCAGGAGATCGAGACCATGCTGGCTAACACGGTGAAACCCCGTCTCTACTAAAAATTACAAAAAAAAAATTAGCCGGGCGAGGTGGCGGGCGCCTGTGGTCCCAGCTACTCGGGAGGCTGAGGCGGGAGAATGGCGTGAACCCAGGAGGCGGAGCTTGCAGTGAGCTGAGATCCGGCCACTGCACTCCAGCCTGGGCGACAGAGCGAGACTCCGTCTCAAAAAAAAAAAAAAAGAAAAAAAAAGAAATTTTAAGAAAAAAAAAAAAAAAACCGATAAAGTAGAACACTAAAACTTTGAAAGCCAAATACATGTATGCATCATACCACTATAGCAAAAAGAAACCCTCTAAATTCCTTGAGGGGAAGGCATCCTTCAAGGGATGTGCAGATTTCCCTTTCACTATATCCTTGAGTAGGCAACTTAAGCTATTAGTCAGTAAAAATTAATGCTTCTTTACAAACCACCCTCCTTCCCCAATCATAACAATTATGAAACAAAATAAAAATAGCATGGGAAAGATGTGTTTACCCCTTTGGTCCTCACCCTATGGTGTAAGGTGAAAGGAACAAGATGGAAAACTGAGAGGGGTTATAATTAACTTTGTAGAAAAATGGCTCTGAAGTCAAGTTTTAGTAGTCTGAATATTGCTATACAAATCAAGGCTCTTTGGTGGTTAAAATCACACTCTGAAAATATTTAAACAAAGATTATGATTCATAGCATTGTAATTTCAGGTCTGCGCATGGTGGCTCACGTTTGTAATCCCCACACTTTGGGAGGCTAAGGGGGGAGGATGGCTTGAGGCCAGGAGCTCCAGACCAGCTTGGTCAACACAGTGAGACTCTATCTCCACAAAACAAAAATTTTTTAAATTAGCCCAGCATGGTGGAGGGAGCCTGTAGTCCTAGCTACCTGGGAGGCTGAAGTAGGAGGATTGCTTGAGCCCAGGAGTTCAAGGCTGCAGTGGATTGTGTCACTATACTCCAGACTAGGCAACAAAGTGAGAGCCCATGTATACATTGTTATATATTTTACATATTAAAAACATATA
Organism: Macaca nemestrina; assembly: GCF_043159975.1. Taxonomy (NCBI): domain Eukaryota; kingdom Metazoa; phylum Chordata; class Mammalia; order Primates; family Cercopithecidae; genus Macaca; species Macaca nemestrina. Next base: position 40,860,015 of record NC_092130.1, read on the forward strand.
TTAAAATACATATGTATATATAAAATTTCAGGGTCATAAGAGATCATTTAGAACTATTCCCAATTTTATAAGAAAACAAAATACAAAGTATCTAACCCAAGGGTAAGGACTTGAGTGTTCTGCTATACCATGGTTCTTTAAATCTGGATCTAAAATATTAGAAATGTCCAAGTTAGAAATGTCTGAGAATCGGCCGGGTGCAGTGGCTCATGCCTGTAATCCCAGCACTTTGGGAGGCCGAGGCGGACAAATCACAACGTCAAGAAATCGAGACCAGCCTGGCCAACGTGGTGAAACCCTGTCTCTACTAAAAATACAAAAATTAGCTGGGCGTGGTGGCACTTGCCTGTAGTCCCAGCTACTCAGGAGGCTGAGGCAGGAGAATCACTTGAACCCAGGAGACGGAGGTTGCAGTGAGCCGAGATCGCGTCACTGCACTCCAGCCTGGGTGACAGAGCGAGACTCTGTCTCAAAAAAAAAAGAAAAAAGAAATGTCTGAGAATCTACATGGTATTTGGGAAATTAAGCTGGACCTCTTTTAAGACTACTGAACTGCAGCCGGGCACGGCAGCTCATGTCTGTAATCCCAGCACTTTGGGAGGCCAAGGTGGGCAGATCACGAGGTCAGGATATCGAGACCCACTCTGGCTAACACGGTGAAACACCATCTCTACTAAAAACACAAAAAAATTAGCCGGGCGTGGTGGCACGCGCCTGTAGTCCCGGCTACTCGGGAGGCTGAGGCAGGAGAGTCGCTTGAACCCAGGAGGCAGAGGTTGCAGTGAGCCAAGGTCGTGCCACTGCACTCCAATCTGGGCAACAGAACAAGGCTCTGTCTCAAAATAAATAAATAAATAAATAAATAAAATTACTGAACTGCAAAGAAAGAACAGTTAAACCAGTGGTTCTCAAAACTGAGATACTGACACAGCAGGATCACCATCACAAGGAAGCTTATTAGAAATGCAAATTCACAGGCTCTACCCCACAACTATCAGGTCAGAAACTCTGAGGTGGAGTTGAACTGTTTTAACAAGGCTCAGGAAATTATAATGCACGCCAGAGCTTATTTTATGTCTGATGAGTTAAAAAGTATCAGAGACAAAAGGTGATACTAGAAAACTCACTACCAACAAGATTTGAGGGGAAAGCAAGGGAAGGCGAACGACAAAATGGCACAAACTGAAATCAAAGAGATGAGACTTAGAAGGCCAAGATGTGTTCCAGGTTTTCTTTTTTTCCCTTTTTGTTTTTTTTTTTAAAGACAGAATCTTGCTTTGTCGCCCAGGCTGGACTATAGTGGAGTAATCTTGGTTCACTGCAACCTCTATCTTTCCCAAGTTCAAGCAATTCTCCTGCCTCAGCTTCCCAAGTAGCTGAGATTACAGGCACCCACCACCACGCCTGGATAATTTTTGTATTTTTAGTAGAGACGGGGTTTCACTATGTTGTCCAGGCTGGTCTTGAGAACTCCTGACCTCAAGGGATCCGCCCGCCTTGGCCTCCCAAAGTGTGGAATTACAGGCATGAATCACCGCACCCGGCCCCAGGTTTTCAAGACTGATTGAAGGGGAGCAATCTGTCATCACCACAGTACATGCATTCTCCCTGCCTCACTCCTTTCTTAACTAGGGATGCAACAGAAACAATTTAATTTTTACTACTTGCTTATGTTCCCAGCACAACACTTAAGCTAGTATTTGAAAGTAACTGCTTGCATATTTTTAAATTATTAATTTTTAAAACTCAGGAAATATTAGTAACTCATAACCTAGATGACTTTGAAAGACATAATTTCTGACAAATCAGATTATCTGGTGCTGATAGACTTAATCCCTTAGCACTCTTATTTTCTTTTTTTTTTTTTTTTGAGACAGAGTCTTGCTCAGTCGCCCAGGCTGGAGTGCGGTGGCGCGATCTTGGCTCACTGCAAGCTCCGCCTCCCGGGTTCACGCCACTCTCCTGCCTCAGCCTCCAGAGTAGCTGGGACTATAGGCACCCGCCACTACGCCCAGCTAGTTTTTTTTTGTATTTTTAGTAGAGACGGGGTTTCACCGTGTCAGCCAGGATGGTCTCGATCTTCTGACCTCGTGATTCGCCCGTCTCGGCCTCCCAAAGTGCTGAGATTACAGGCGTGAGCCACCAGCACTCTTATTTTCTATTTCTCTTAATATTGTTGCCTTCTAGTATAAAGACAGACAAACCGGGGGAAACATGTATCAATATCAATCTCTCCCTGAACTAACTATAAGCAGACATGGTAAGCTTATCTGAGATTAAAGTCTGTATTCCCCCTAAAAAGATTCAAAGCAACTAAAAGTATAGAAAATACCCACCATGGGTCGGGTGCAGTGGCTCACACCTGTAATCCCAGCACTTTCAGAGGCCGAGGCGGGTGAATCACCTGAGGTCGGAAGTTCGAGACCAGCCTGACCAGCATGGAGAAACCCTGTCTCTACTGAAAATACAAAATTAGCGGGGCTTGGTGGCGCATGCCTGTAATTCCAGCTACTTGGGAAGCTGAGGCAGCAGAACTGCTTGAACCCAGGAAGTGGAGGTTATGGTGACCCAAGATCTCACCATTGCACTCCAGCCTGGGCAACAACAGCAAAACTCTGTCTTTAAAAAAAAGAAAGAAAAAGAAAATACCATAGATCAGGCGCAGGGGCTCACACCTGTAATCCCAGCACTTTGGGAGGCTGAGGCAGGTAGATCACCTGAAGTTGGGAGTTCAAGACTAGCCTGACCAGCATGGAGAAACCCCATCTCTACTAAAAAAGCATAATTAGCCAGGCATGGTGGCACATGCCTATAATCCCAGCTACTCAGGAGGCTGAGGCAGAAGAATCACTGGAACCCGGGAGGCAGACATTGCAATGAGCCAAGACTGTGCCACTGCACTCCAGCCTGGGCGACCGAGCAAGACTATGTCTCAAAAAAAAAAAAAAAAAGAAAGAAAAAGAAAAAGATAATACCCACCATGAACCTACAACCCAGCTTTGCCCAGTCTTAACATCGCCACACTAGCTTTGGATCTAGGTCCCCTGTGTACCCTCCCAGAACTGATTAATACCCTGAATATATAGTGTTTGTCATTCTCATGTATTCTTTCATACTTTTTTCTAAGAGTCCACAAACAAGACAGCACTGTTTACATGTTTTTAAATTTTTATTTAGATAGTGTTACATGGCATGTATTCTTCTATACTTTGCTTTCCCTCAAAATATTGAGATATTTTTCCATGAAGATACACAGGTAGATCTAGTCTGTTCCTTTTTCTTTCCTTTTTTTTTTTTTTTTTTTATTTTTTTGAGACAGAGTCTTGCTCTATCGCCCGCCCAGGCTGAAGTGCAGTGGTGTGATCTCAGTTCACTGCAACCTCTGCCTCCCGGGTTCAAGCGATTCTCCTGCAACTGCCTCCCAGGTAGTGGGGATTACAGGCGTCCACCACCACGCCCAGCCATTTTTAGTATTGTTAGTAGAGACGGGGTTTCACCACATTGGCCAGGGTGGTTTATTCCTTTTTCTACTGCTTTTTATTCTGCTACTCTATGTCTAAACCACAACAGATCCTTTATTTCCTATTTTTCACTATCACAATGATTTGGTAAATATTCTTGTACACGAGTACTAGGTTAACACTTCAATTTAACTAGAAAGTACCAACCCCCCCTTTTAAATTATAATTTCCTTGTCAACCCTATAGTTAATGTTTCACACAACAAATGACTTGCTATTAATTTTTGCTATTTATTAAGTTGAGATGTTTCAACTATTAGTCATTTTCTTCTAAATAAATCACTACTTTCTAAGTGTATTTTAAAAACTCTATAGACAGTCTGCATTTCAGTAATTGTTTCCATCAAAACAAACACTGTATGCAACTGTTGTTTTGGGGGCTTTTTTGAGACAGGGTCTCACTCTGTCACACAGGCTGGAGGATCTTGGCTCACTGCAACCTCCACCTCCCAGGTTTAAGCAATTCTCCCACCTCAGCCACCCAAGTAGCTAGGACTACAGGCACACATCAACATGCCTAGCTAATTTTTGTACTGTTTGGTAGAGACGGGGTTTCACCATGTTGGTCAGGCTGGTCTGCAACTCCTGACCTCAAGTGATCTGCCCAGCTTGGCCTCCCAAAGTGCTGGGAATACAGGCATGAGCCACCGTGCCTGGGTTATTTTTTTTCTTTAAGAGACAGAGTCTTGCTCTGTCACCCAGACAGGAGTGCAGTGGCCTGATCATAGCTCACTGTATCCTTGAATTTCTAGGCTCAAGCAACTCTTTCACTTCAGCCTCCCAAGTAGTTGGGATTACAGGTGCAAACCAAAGATGCTCTGCTAAGAAGATTATTTAAAGCAAGAGAGGCTGACCATAGTGGCTCATGCCTATAATGTCAGCACTTTGGGAGGCCAAGGGAGGAAGATAGCTTCAGCCCAGGAGGTTGAGACCAGCCTGGGCGACATAGGGAGACCTTATCTCTACAAAACATTTAAAAATCAGCTGGGCGTGATGGTGCGCACCTGCAGTCCCAGCTATTCGGGAGGCTAAGTAGCTGGAACTACAAGCAGGAGGGTCTACAACTGGGAGGACCACTTGAGCCCAGGAGGTCGAGGCTGCAATGAGTAGCCACTGCACTTCACCCTGGGTGACAGGGCAAGACCCTATCTCAAAAAAACAAAGAAAGCACGTCAGGTTCCAGGAAATCCTTTAAAAATACAATCTGTGTGACAATACTGACAGCTTCCAGTAGTGATCAAATATACAGCTAATACTTAATTTTTGGCTTACAATACTTTTTCTAGGTAAAAAAAGATTTTTCTCATGAAGCCCATCCCTTTTAATGATACGCTATATAAAGATATTAGCAAAATTTGTCATTTATGTAATCTAACTTGTTGTACTACTAAATTTAGATAAAAATTAAAAGCTTACACTATCCCTATCACAACCCAGAAAGTAAACAAGGCCCAGCCTGTCCAACATGGTGAAACCCCATCTCCACTAAAAATACAAAACTTAGCTGGACATGGTGGCACATGCCTATAGTCCCACCTACTTGGGAGGCTGAGGCAGGAGAATCGCTTGGACCTGGGAGGCAGAGGTTGCAGTGAGCTGAGATCGCGCCACTGCACTCCACTCCAGCCTGGGCGACAGAGCAAAACTCCCTGTCTCAAAAAAAAAAAAAGAAAGAAAAAAAAAAAAAAAAAAGGCTAAACAAGACAAGACAGGTGCAGTGGAGGCTGACACAGTTAGACTGCTTGAGGCCAGGAGTTCAAGACCAGCAGAGCAAGACTCCATCTCTACAAAATAGAAACATTTAGCCAGGCATGGTAGTACACATCTGTAATCCCAGCCACTTGGGAGGCTGAAGCCGGGATATCACTTGTGACCAGGAGTTGGAGACTGCAGTGAGCTATGATATGCCACTATACTTCAGCCTAGGCAACAGACTCTGTCTCTAAAAATATTTTTTATAAAAACTAAACAAGGCACTATATTGTATTTATGCTGATAAAGTAAATGGTCTAAAATTCTGTTTAACAAAAGAAGATGCTGATTACCCTAACGTAAAACAAATAATTCAAAAAACTATAGACATTTTAAAGAAATTTTTTTTTTTTTTTTTTTTTTCTTGAGACAGAGTCTCGCTCTGTCGCCCAGCCTGGAGTGCAGTGGCCGGATCTCAGCTCACTGCAAGCTCCGCCTCCCGGGTTCACGCCATTCTCCTGCCTCAGCCTCCGGAGTAGCTAGGACTACAGGCACCCGTCACAGCGCTCGGCTAGTTTTTTGTATTTTTTAGTAGAGACGGGGTTTCACCGGGTTAGCCAGGATGGTCTCGATCTCCTGACCTCGTGATCCACCCGTCTCGGCCTCCCAAAGTGCTGGGATTACAGTCTTGAGCCACCGCGCCCGGCCAGAAAATTATTATTATTATTATTTTTGAAACAGAGTCTCGCTGTGTTGCCCAGGCTGGAGTGCAGTGGCGAGATCTCTGCTCACCACAAGCTCCACCTCCTGGGTTCAGGCCATTCTCCTGCCTCAGTCTCCCGAGTAGCTGGGACAACAGGCGCCCGCCACCTCGCCTGGCTAATGTTTTTGTATTTTTAGTAGAGATGGGGTTTCACCATGTTAGCCAGGATGGTCTCGATCTCCTGACCTCGTGATCCACCCGCCTCGGCCTCCCAAAGTGTGGGGATTACAGGTGTGAGCTACTGCGCCCGGCCTAAGAAAATTCTTTTTTAGACTCATCATTGACCTTAAATGCAAAACCAGATCTACACTTGAAGAGGGGGTGCAGAGTGTTAGTTAGAATCAGGAAGTCAGAGAATAAGGTCTATCACTGTTCGTTAAGTAGAAAAAGTCAGCTATGGTAAAAGCAGTTTTAAAGTCAGTGAGTTCCGTCTAGTAAGTTATTTATATCCAATAAATTGCAGTTAAGACATTAACATTTACCTACCACGTTTAAAGTTTCACAAAGGATAAACCAATATGAAATTCTGAGATTAAAAAAAAAAAAATTCTAAGCTAGACCCCAGATAATCTTTATCTATCTTCACAACAGCAGTTATGGTTTTAAAACATCAACACTAAACATTTGCAATTAAAAAGATTAGACTTATCTTTCTTAGGATGAAAAAAATCTTAACTCTTTATTCTCTATAGGCCTCCTTTTCCTAGGAAGCTATTTTATTAACTGTACTATATAAATATAGTATCATATATGGCACTATATAGCTATATATATATATATATTTTTTTTTGAGACAGGATTTCGCGGTCGCCAGGCTGGAATGCAGTGGCGCAATCTCGGCTCACTGCAATCTCTGCCTCCCAGGTTCAAGTGATTCCCCTCCCTCAGCCTCCCTATATTTCATTTTTAAATTATCTACAACTACCAGAAGTTAACCTCTGCACAAACTCATCTCTATCCCTTTAATGTTTAATTACGACTCCTTGAATGAGAGACAAGGTGTATCATATTCTTCACCGCATTCTGTAGAGACTGGAACATGAGAGGCACTCAAATGTCTGAGTGGGTTAATGCTTAGTAGGCTACCAAGCAGAATTAGTGCTTAAATACTTACAAAGGCAAATAAAAAATTTCCAACCGGAAGTCTAGTCCATTCAGCCCGATAACCAATAGTATCAGGAAACAGAAAGTCTACAGGCCAGGCACAGGGACTCATGGCTATAATCCCAGCACTTTGAGAGGCTGAGGCTGGAGGACAGCTTGAGCCCAGGGGCTCGAGACCAGTTTGGTCAAAATAGTGAGACCCTGTCTCTACAAAAAATTAACAACAACAAAATTAGCCGGGATGTGGAAGCACATTCCTGTAGTCCTAGCTACTCAGGAGGCTGAGGCAGTAAGATTACTTGAGCCCAGAAGTTTGAGGCTGCAGTGAGCTATAATCTCACCACTGTACTTCAAGCATCTTGCGGGAAGGGGTAAAACTCTGTCTCAAAAAAAAAAAAAAAGAAAGAAAAGACCTGCATGCGGCCGGGCATGGTGGTTCATGCCTGTAATCCAGCACTTTGGGAGGCTGACGTGGGCGGATCACGTGAGGTCAGGAGTTCGAGACCAGCCTAACCAACATGGAGAAGCCCTGTCTCTACTAAAAATACAAAATTAGCTGGGCGTGGTGGTGCATACCTGTAATCTCAGCTACATGGCAAGCTGAGGCAAGATAATCGCTTGAACCCAAGAGATGGAGGTTGCAGTGAGCCAAGATCATGCCATTGCACTCCACCCTGGGGAACAACAGCGAAAATGCATCTTAAAAAAAAAAAAGTTAGTTTATAGTGACATACACAATATATTACGATGTAATTACTGAACTTGAATGAAAAAAGGTGTTTTGGGCCAGGTGCAGTGGCTCACGCTTGTAATCCCAACACTTTGGGAGGCCAAGGCACGTGGATCACCTGAGGTCAGGAGTTCGAGACCATCCTAACCAACATGCTGAAACCCTGTCTCTGCTAAAAATACAAAAATTAGCCAGGTGTGGTGGCGCATGCCTGTAATCCCAGCTAGCAGGGAGACTGAGGCAGGAGAATCGCTGGAACCCAGGAGGTGGAGGATGCAGACAGCCGAGATCGCGCCATTGCACTCCAGACTGGGCAACAAGAGCGAACCTCCGTCTCAAAAAAAAAAAAAAAAAGAAAAAAGAAAGAAAAAAGTGTTTTGGGGTAAATGTGGAAAACATGAGAGAATAAGGAGTTTCTTTCTTTGAGTACTTTAGCAACCACTGAGATGGAAATGTGTTTATGAAGAGAATATAGTCATGCTAAGCTTAACAAAAAGCATACATTCTGAGAAATCTGTAGCTGTAGAACATCAAAGTGTACTTACAAAAACCTAGATGGTATAGCCTAGGCCACATGGTATACAGCCTTACTGCTCCTAGGCTACAAATCTATACAGCATATTACTGTACTGAATACCATAGGCAACTATAACACAATGGTATCTGTGTATCCTAAACATATGTAAACAGAAAAGGTACAGTAAAAACATGGGGGAGAAAAGGTAAAAAATGGCACACCTCTATAGGGCACTCACCATGAACAGAGTCTGCAAGACTGGAAGTTGCTCTGGATGAGTCCATGATGAGTGAATGTGAGGGCCTAGGACATTACTGATTATTGTACACTACTGCAGACTTTATAAACACTGTGCACTCAGCCTATAATAAATTTACTTTTTAATTTACTTTTTAAAAAAAGGAATTGCACTACATTACAACAGCTACAACGTTACTAGGCAACAGGGATTTTTTGGCTCCACTGTCTTATGGGACCACTGTCATAATATCGTCTGTCATTGACCAAAATGTCATTATATGGCATATGACCGTATTCTCTGTTCATTATTGAATATCAAGAACCTTTCTCATTTTACCTTTAACTATCCTTTGCTCATTTCACAATTTTTTCTTTTCCTTTTTTTTTTTTTTGAGATGGAATCTCACTCCATCGCCCAGGCTGGAGTGCAGTGGCATGATCTCAGCTCACCGCAACCTCCACCTCCTGGGTTCAAGCGATTCTCCTGTCTCAGCCTCCCGAGTAGCTGAGACTACAGGCGCCTGCCACCACGCCCAGCTAATTTTTGTATTTTTAGTAGAGACAGGGTTTCACCTTGTTGGCCAGGTTGGTCTTGAACTCCTGTCCTCAGGTGATCCACCCACCTCAGCCTCCCAAAGTGCTAGGATTACAGGCGTGAGCCACCGGGCCTAGCCAACTTCTTTCTTCAAATTGACAAAATTGTATATATTTGTCACACACAACATGTTGTTCTGAAATATGAATACACTGTGGAATAGCTAAATTGAGCTAATTAACATATTATCTCACATACTTATTTACCTCACATACTTGTATCTTTTGGCAGTGAAAACACTTAAAAAATCTACTCTCAGCAATTTTTAAGAATATATGGTTATTGGTCAGGGGCAATGGTTCACGCCTGCAATTCCAACACTTTGGGAGGCTGAGGCAGGTGGATCACCTGAGGTCAGGAGTTCGAGACCAGTCTGACCAACCTGGTGAAACCGCGTCTCTACTAAAAATACAAAAATTAGCTGGGTATGGTGGCGCATGCCTGTAATCCTAGCTACTAGGGAGGCTGAAGCAGGAGAATCGCTGGAACCCAAGAGGCACAGGATGGAGTGAGCCGAGATCACACCATTGCACTCCAGCCTGGGCAACACAGTGAGACACTGTCTCAATAACAACAACAAAAAAAGGCCAGGCGCGGTGGTCATGCCTGTAATCCCAGCACTTTGGGAGGCCGAGGCGGGCGGATCATGAGGTCAGGAGATCAAGACCATCCTAGCTAACACGGTGAAACCCTGTCTCCACTAAAAATACAAAAAATTAGCTGGGCGTGGTGGCAGGCACCTGTAGTCCCAGCTACTCGGGAGGCTGAGGCTGGAGAATGGCGTGAACCCAGGAGGCAGAGCTTGCAGTGAGCCGAGATTGAGCCACTGCACTCCAGCCGGGGCGACAGAGCAAGACTCCGTCTCAAAAAAAAAAAAATTTGAATCTAAACCGCTCCAAAATCTGAAACTTTTTCTGAGTACTGACATAATGCCATAAGTAGAAAATTCCACACCTGGTTTCATGTGGTAGGCAGCAGTTAAAACACTGTCAAATTTTATTTCATGAACAAAATCATTTAAAATATTGTGTAAAGGCCAGGCACGGTGGCTCACGCCTGTAATCTCAGCACTCTGGGAGGATCACTTGAGGTCAGGAGTCCAAGACCAGACTGGCCAACAGGGCGAAACTCCGTCTCTACTAAAAATACAAAATTAGCTGGACGTTACTTGAACCCAGGAAGTGGAAGCTGCAGTGAGCTAAGATCACACCACTGCACTCCAGCCTAGGCAACAGAGCAAAACTCCATCTCAAAAAAAAAAAAAATAAAAAAAATAAAAAAAATAAAAAAATCGCGTAAGGCCTATAATTCCAACACTTTGGAGGCCAAGGCAGGAGGCTAACTTGAGTCCAGGAGTTCAACGCCAGCCTAGACAACATAGTGAGGCCTTGTCTCTACAAAATTAGCTAGGCGGCAGTGCCTATACACCTGTATACACAGTGCCTGCAGTCCTTGGGAGGATGGCTTGAGCACTAGAGTTTAAGACTGCAGTCAGCCATGATCACATCACTGCATTGCACTCCAGCCTGGGCAACAAAGTGAGACTCTATCTCGAAAAAATTAAAAAGGCTGGCACGGTGGCTCACGCCTGCAATCCCAGCACTTTGGGAGGCCAACCAGCCGGATCACAAGGTCAGGAGTTTGAAACCAGCCTGACCAACATGGTGAAACTCCATCTCTACTAAAAATACAAAAATTACCCAGGCGTGGTGGCGCACGCCTGTAGTCCCAGCTACTCGGGAGGCTGAAGCAGAATAGCTTGAACTCGGGAGGCGGAGGTTGCAGCGAGCTGAGACTGCACCACTGCCCTCCAGCCTGGGTGACAGTGCGAGACTCCATCTCAAAAAAAAGGAAAAAAACGGCCGGGCACGGTGGCTCAAGCCTGTAATCCCAGCACTTTGGGAGGCCGAGACGGGTGGATCACGAGGTCAGGAGATCGAGACCATCCTGGCTAACACGGTGAAACCCCGTCTCTACTAAAAAATACAAAAAACTAGCCGGGCAAGGTGGCGGGCGCCTGTAGTCCCAGCTACTCGGGAGGCTGAGGCAGGAGAATGGCTTGAACCCGGGAGGCGGAGCTTGCAGTGAGCAGAGATTCGGCCACTGCACTCCAGCCCGGTCAACAGAGCAAGACTCCGTCTCAAAAAAAAAAAAAAAAAAAAAGGAAAAAAAAAAAGAAAAAACTAAACTAATAAAATTATCTTCAGGCTTCAAAAAAATTGTACAAGGCCTATATGAAACATAATTGAATTCTGTGTTTAGACTTGGGTCCCACCCCCAAGATACCTAATTATATATATGCAAATATTCCAAAATCCAGAAAAATTCAAATCTGAAACACTTAGGGTCCTAAGCATTTTGGATAAGGAATGATCAACTCTACTTTTTTTTTTTTTTGAGACGGAGTCTTGCTCTGTCGCCCAGGCTGGAGTGCAGTGGCCGGATCTCGGCTCACTGCAAGCCCAGCCTCCCGGGTTTACGGCATTCTCCTGCCTCAACCTCCCGAGTAGCTGGGACTACAGGCACCCGCCACCTCGCCCAGCTAGTTTTTTGTATTTTTTTTTTAGTAGAGACGAGGTTTCACTGTGTTAGCCAGGATGGTCTCGATCTCCTGACCTCGTGATCCGCCCGTCTCGGCCTCCCAAAGTGTACTTTTTTTTTTTTTTTTTTGAGACGAAGTCTTGCTCTGTCACCCAGGCTAGAGTGCAGTGGTGTGATCTCAGCTCACTGCAACCTCCATCTCTTGGGTTCAAGCAATTCTCCTGCCTCCACCTCCTGAGTAGCTGGGATTACAGGTGCTCACCACCGCACCCAGCTAATTTTTTTTGTATTTTTAGTAGAGATGGGGTTTCACCATCTTGGCCAGGCTGGTTTCAAACTCCTGACCTCATGATCCACCCGCCTCAGCCTCCCAAAGTGCTGGGATTATAGGCGTGAGCGACCACGCCTGGCCTACTTTTTCTTAATTAACTTTTAAATTTCAACCACTCCGGGACTATAGGAACACTCTGCCTAGAATATTCTTCCCATCCTCTCCTCCCCCACATCCACCTTCAGGCTTCACTTAAATGTTGCCCTTAGAGACCTTCCCAGAAGCTTCTTTCCGCCACTTCCATTTATTTCTTATTAAGTACTACGGTAAAGCCCAGGTTGCTTTAACAACTTTATACAGTTCATATTTATCTGTGTGGTTATTATTATTTGAGACAGAGTCTCACTCTTGTCGCTCAGGCTGGAGTACAGTGGTGTGAATCACAGCTCACTATAACCTTGAACTAGGCTCATGGAATACTCCTGCCTTAGCATCCCAAGTGAGCTGGGACTACTGGCACATGCCACCACGCCTGGCTGTTGTTTATTTTTAAAAATTTTTTGTAGAGGTTGGGTGCGGTGGCTCACACCTGTAATCCCAGCACTTTGGGAGGCTGAGGCAGGTGGATCATGAGGTCAGGAGATCGAGACCATCTGGCTAACATGGCGAAACCCTGTCTCTACTAAAAATACAAGAAATGAGCTAGGTGTGGTGGCACACGCCTGTGGTCCCAGCTACTCGGGAGGCTGAAGCAGAAGAATCGCTTGAACCTGGGAGGCGGAGGTTGCAGTAAGCCGAGATCGTGCCACTACACTCCAGCCTGGGTCATGCAGTGAGACTCTATTTCAAAAAAGAAAAAAATCTGTAGAAACAGGGTCTCACTCTGTTACACTGTCCCAGCTGGTCTTGTGCTCCTGGACTCAAGCCATCCTCTCTCCTCAGCCATTCAAAATGATAGGACTGGCCAGGCAAGGTGACTCACGACTGTAACATCAGCAATTTGGAAGGCTGAGGTGGGCGTTATCACTTGAGCCCAGGAGTTCAAGACCAGCCTGGGCAACATGGTGTAACCCCACCTTTACTAAAAATACAAAAAATTAGCTGGGCATGATGGTACATGCCTGGAGAATCACCTGAGCCCAGGAAGTTGAGGCTATAGTAAGCCATGATTGCGCCACTGCACTCAATGCTGGGTGACAAGAGTGAGACTCTGTCTCAAAGAAAAGCACTAGGCATGAGCCTTATCTATGTGAACAATTTTTTTTTTTTTTGAGACAGAGTCTTGCCCTGTCGCCCAGGCAGGAGTGCAAAGGCATGGCGTGATCTCAATGGCATGATCTCAGCTCACTGCAACTCCACTTCCTGGGTTCAAGTGATTCTCCTGCCTCAGCCTCCTGAGTAGCTGGGATTACAGGCACACGCCACCACACCTGGCTAATTTTTTCTATCTTTAGTAGAGACAGGGTTTCACCATGTTGGCCAGGCTGTTCTCGAACTCCTCACCTTGTGATCTGCCCACCGCGGCCTTCCAAAGTGCTGGGATTACAGATGCGAGCCACCGCGCCTGGCATCTATGTGATTATTTAATGTCTCTTGACCCAGTAACAAATAGGGACCTGACTTCCAGCTTTTTGCACAGAGCCTGGTCCATCAAAACTGTCCAGTAAATATCTGTTGAAGAACCAGATAGTTACAATTACAGTGATTGTCACTGATTGTAAGACTTTAAAATAAAAAAAACATAGCAGAGGCTGGGCACGGTGGTTCATGCCTGTAATCCCAGCACTTTGGGAGGCCAAGGTGGGCGGATCATCTTGAGGTCAGGAGTTCCAGACCAGCCTAGCCTTGCTAACAAGGCAAAACCCCATCTCTACTAAAAATACAAAAATTAGGCCAGGCACGGTGGCTCACCCCTGCAATCCCAGCACTTTGGGAGGCCAAGACAGGTGGATCACCTGAGGTCAGGAGTTTGAGACCAGCCTGACCAACATGGAGAAACCCCATCTCTACTAAAAATACAAAATTAGCCAGGCGTGGTGGTGCTTGCCTGTAATCTCAGCTACTTGAGATGCTGAGGCAGGAGAATCCCTTGAACCCGGGAGGCAGAGGTTGCAGTGAGCCAAGATCACACCATTGCACTCCAGCCTAGGCAACAAAAGCTTAACTCCATCTCAAAAAAATTTAAAAAATTAAAATACAAAAATTAGCTGGGCGTGGCGGCACACACCTGTAATCCAAACTACTCAGGAGGCTAAGGCAGGGGAATCACTTGAACCTGGGAGGCAGAGGTTGCAGTGAGCTGAGATTGTGCCACTACACTCCAGCCTGGGCAACAGAGTGAGACTTTGTCTCAAAAATAAATAAATAACTAAAACTAAAACATAGCTGAAATCAGGCTGCATACCATAATCAATGGCATGTCAGCTTAACTGGCACTAAGTATACTTTCCTTTTTAGTAGAATAATGGTACATCTTTCAATTGACGGCATTTTAGAGTCACTGAAATAAGGTACATGGGAAGGCAATAACCTCCTTCTCTGATACTGCAGCCATGGGATCATATACCTAACAATACAGAAGTTTAGCAGAGTGCGGTGGCTCTTGTCTGTAATTCCAGCACTTTAGGAAGCTGGGACAGGAGGATCACTTGAATACAGGAGTTTGAGAGCAGCCTGGGCCACATAACAAGACTCTGTGTCTACAAAAAATAAAAAACATAGCCAGGTATGGTGGCACACACCTGCTGTCCCAGCTACTGGGAAGGCTGAGGTGGGAGGATCACTTAAGCCCAGAGGGTCAAGGCTGCAGTGAGCTGTGATTGTGCCACTGCAGTCTAGCCTGGGCAACAGAGCAAGACCCTGTCTCCAAAAAACAAACAAACACACACACACACACACACACACACACACACACACACACACACACAAAATATAAGTTTAGAATTTTGGCAACCAGAGCCAAGGTAGAAGATAACTAAGTAAATGAGAGAGACAGGACAGGAAAATCGTAGGGATGCCAGTAAAACTACTTCTACTTCTATAGCAAGTAGGGGAACAAAAGCATTAGAAAGTATACATAGTACCAAAAGCAGATCAGCTGTTCCTTGCTACCAACTCCAGGAGATGAGGAGCAGGGGTGGCAACTCCACAGAGAATCTCTGTCAGGATCTGAAATTCCATCTATTTTTACTTACTGAAGCAGTGGTCCCTGCTCTCTACCCCTCTATGTCCAAAACAAGGGTGGCACATAGCCAGGTAGACGGAAAGAGTCTATGTGAATAGACAGATGGTGGAGCACCTATGCCAAAAGACTTCACCACTCACTAAGCTTCAATGGAAACACTGAAATGCTAGGAAAAGGGCTTCTTTCCTGGCATTTGTGCCAGGCTCTCCTCCACCAGCTGAATCCCTCCTTAGTAACTACACAGCAAACCAGAAACCTGAAGAACTTATTTGTTGGGTTACTGACACCCTCTTCTGTAACACTAAATCACGCATGTACCATAGTACGAAGCTTGAGAAAATGTGGTAGCGGGGGAGATGAATGCTAATATAATTAACTTGGTGTGTTTCTGTGCTACTTAATATGGCAGGATAGTGGAGACCTTAAAGAGATGCCAACTGGCTGGCCAGGCACAGGTGTGGTGGCTCATGCCTGCAATCCGAGCACTTTGGGAGGTCAAGGCAGGTAGATCACCTGACGTCAGGAGTTCGAGACCAGTCTGACCAATATAATGAAACCCCGTCTCTACTAAAAGTACAGTAATTAGCCAGACGTGGTGGCATGCACCTGTAATCCCAGCTACTCGGGAGGATGTGACAGGAGAATCACTTGAACTCGGGAGGCGGGGGTTGCAAAGAGCCAAGATCACGCCATTGCACTCCAGCATGGACAACAAGAGTGAAACTCCATCTCAAAAAAAAAAAAAAAAGAGTTGCTACCTGGCATCCTGTTTTCTACTACACTCTGTAAAACTATGATCACTCAAAAGAACCTGCATGGGCCGGGCGTGTAATCCCAGCACTTTGGGAAGCCAAGACGGGCAGATCACGAGGTCAGGAGATCGAGACCATGCTGGCTAACACGGTGAAACCCCGTCTCTACTAAAAAATACAAAAAAAAAAAAAAAAAAAAAAACAAACAACTAGCCGGGCGAGGTGGCGGGCGCCTGTAGTCCCAGCTACTTGGGAGGCTGAGGCAGGAGAATAGTGTCAACCCGGGAGGCGGAGCTTGCAGTGAGCTGATATCTGGCCACTGCACTCCAGCCTGGGCCACAGAGCCAGACTCCGTCTCAAAAAAAAAAAAAAAAAAAAAAAAAAAAAGAACCTGCATGAACTATTTTTAGTAAGGAGCATATAGGTAAGTTTCAGTACTCTGATGTTTTGAAATACAGTATGTAAAAACTGTTTACCTAAAACTGTAAATCCTGGAAACTTAAAAGTAATACTTTTCATGGACTTTACTCTTTCAAAGCACAGTTGGTTAAGTTTCTGTTTTACAAATTCTCCAACACTAACCTAGAGTGTTCAAAATGATGAGTCTGACCACAGTTACCACAGTCTGCCTACAGACAGGCAATCTCTATAAGATGGGTAGATCAATAGTCACATAAACTGTTAAATTTTACTATGCTACAAAACTGGCTTTATCTGTAAAATTCATAAGAATAACTTAAGAGAAAAAAAAAAATTCAAGTTAAAAAAAAAAGCCAGATCCAAGTTTCAAGCCTAGGAGTATATTTCAGAATAATTATTCAAAACACCAACTGACAGAGATTTTTGTGGCTCCCTGGAACATTCCAGCCTCCAAAACTAGACATGAGACACTATTAACAAAAATGTCAACAGGTACATCTAAAGAAATGTCTTTTTAAAATTACATTTTATGTAAGCTTAGAGATGGGAGCCCCTTTGTCCACAATGAAAGCACCCAACATGGCATTTAATCAAGTATCATCTACTACGGTAATAAAAAGAATTTACTGGCCGGGCGCGGTGGCTCACACCTGTAATCCCAGCACTTTGGAAGGCTGAGGCAGGCAGACCATGAGGTCAGGAGATTGAGACCATCCTGGCTAACATGGTGAAACCCCATCTCTACTAAAGATACAAAAAATTAACTGGGCATGGTGGCACGTGTCTGTAGTCCGTCTCAAAAAAAAAAAATCAACTTTGGGTTCTGTGGATGGGCAAGTTTAACGACAAGTGGCCATATAAGACACAAAAGAGAAGACACACACAGAGAAGGTAATACAAAGATGGAGGCAGATGCTGGAGTGATGTAGCCACAAAACAAAGGAGCCAAGGAATGCTGACAGCCACCAAAGTTGGAAGAGGCAAGGAAGGATTCTGCCCTAGAACATCCAGGGGGAGTATGGACCTGAAGACACACTGACTTTAGACTGCTGGCCTCCAGAACTATGAGAGAATATAGCTGTTACTTTAAGCCACCCAGTTTGTGGTAATTTATTATGGCAACCCTAAGAAATTAATACAGATGGTATAAATATGTAAACAGTTAATCTAAAGAAAATCACTCGCTCCATTAGTGTGCCATTATTTTAAGAAATCTAACACTCCTACCACTGAGGCTTTTGTAAAAATCAACTTTGATTTCAAGGCTTGTTTTGAGTCAGGATCTCGCTCTGTCACCTAGGCTGGAGTGCAGTGCAGATTATAGCTCACTGCCACCTTGAACTCTGGGCCTCAAGAGATCCTCCTCTTCCACCTCAGTCTTCCCAGTAGCTATGACTACAGGCGTGTGCCACCAAACCTGGCTAAGTTTTGCAGTTTAAGCTGAATTGCTCAGGCTGGTCTCCAGCCAAGTGATTCTCCCACCTTGGCCTCCCAAAGCACTGGGATTATAGGCATGAGCCACTGTACCCAGCTAATTTCCAAGTTTTTCCCTGACATAAGCCCTTAAGAATTTGGCAAAGCAATTCTATCACTTACATTGGCATGATGCATTACAGGTGGTGGGGTTAGTGCTCAAAGATAACAGCAGACACTTCTACAGTAAGATAATGTTTAACAGAATTGATCTCACAAATCTAGACCTACAAAAATATCACATGTATTAAAAATGTATTTAAGGTGACAGTATTTTGAAGTTTGCTAAAGAATACTGGGATTCAGTCCCTTTTTTAGTTTAGAAATATTATAAGACTTCATTCTTTTCACATTCAGGTTTTTTTTTTTTTTTCTTTTTTTGCTTGGGGTGACAATGAAGTAAAATGTGAAACACATATCTAACACTGACACCTAAGATTTCGAGATTATACCAATTCTGTAGGTCAACATTATTGGCAAGTTAAGACACCATGATAATATTTAAAAACCTTAAAAAAAAAGTCCACCAAATCCAAGAAGCCCATTCCCTCTGTAATGTCCCTCCAGTGCCCTCTATTGACAAAGTCCAACATTTTGTTCACTGCAAAGGTGAAAGAGTCCAGCCCTTCACCAGCTCAAATACATACTTCAGAAGTTATTTAGTCAAAGCAGAGCAAGTACTGGAGGGTGAACTTGGAGCTGACTAATAAACTGCTAAGTGGCAGGGTTGTTTCACTATTTGTTCCTTTTTATTGCTGAGTAATGCTCCAGTATATGGATTTTCTACATTTTGTTTATATATTCAGCTAATGATGGATATTTGAGTTATTTCTAAATATTGGGTACTGTGAATAAAAATGCCAAGCACATTTGTAAAAAAAATAACAACAAAACT
Source organism: Macaca nemestrina (assembly GCF_043159975.1). Classification (NCBI taxonomy): domain Eukaryota; kingdom Metazoa; phylum Chordata; class Mammalia; order Primates; family Cercopithecidae; genus Macaca; species Macaca nemestrina. Next base: position 40,878,712 of record NC_092130.1, read on the forward strand.
ACCTTTTATGTAGTCCATAAGTGCTAAACCCTCTTCTGTCTAATCTTCCCCACAGGCTTGCAGGGTATAATTCCCAGGGAAGCTGAGCCTCAAGAAAATTCACGAAGTCACTTGCCTAACGCCACAAATGCTCCAAAATTCCACTTTTTCTTTCTTCTTCTTTTTTTTTTTGCTACACCACCTGATACTGGCATTCACTGAATATTGTTGGCAAACATGGAATACCATGCTTTAGCTACTAGGAATACAAAGAATAAGACAAGAACTTTGCCCAGGGGAGTTCAGTCTAAATGAGGGAATAATCAATCATGTCTACACACTAAGAAACAATTCTGCAGTTGAACTCTGATTGCCTGTATGCCTCATGCATGCTTCCTAGAGAAGCCATTTTTGCTGGGTCTCCAAGTATGAATAAAGAATTTAGGAGGTGGGAGAGGGGTGAGAAGAGATTCTCTGTATAAGCAAAGGTGCTGAACAAAGATCAAAGAGAACATGATTCTGGGAAGGACCAACTAGAGGTGTTACAACTACAGCAGCATTCCCCGGGAGATACTAATTACTAATATATATTATAGTAATAAAGACAGTAACATTTTTGTTCTAAATTTTACTTTTTTTTTTGAGATGGAGTTTCACTCTTGTTGCCCAGGCTGGAGTGCAGTGCGCAATCTCAGCTCACTGCAACCTCCGCCTCCCAGGTTCAAGCAATTCTCCTCCCTCAGCCTCCTGAGTGGCTGGGATTACAGGCACCCGCCACCACACCCGGCTAATTTTTTTTTTCCTTGTATTTTTAGTAGAGACAAGGTTTCACCATGTTAGCCAGGCTGGTCTTGAACTCCTGACCTCAGGTGATCCACCTGCCTCGGCCTCCCAAAGTGCTAGGATTACAGGCTTGAGCCACTGTGCCTGGCATGTTTTTTTTTTTCTTTTTTGAGACAGAGTCTCACTCTGTTGCCCAGGCTGGAGTGCAGTGGCTCAATCTGGGCTCACTGAAACCTCTGGCTCCCACGTTCAAGCGACTCTCCTGTCTCAGCCTCCTAAGTAGCTGGGTTTACAGGCACCCACCACTACGCTCGGCTAATTTTTGTATTTTTAGTAGAGTTGGGGTTTCACCATGTTGGCCAAGCTGGTCTCTAACTCCTGACCTCAGGTGATCCACCCGCCTTGGCCTCCCAAAGTGCTAGGATTAACAGGCAAGAGCCACGGCGCCTGGTCAATTTTATCACTTTTAACACGTTTTTAGGAAATACTACATATTTTTGTAGTTTTAAAGCAGTAATTTGCCTCAAGAAACTTGCACACAAGAAAGCAAATGATGTCTACATTTGATTTTCCATCTGTGTTCTGAGGTATAAACATCATTTCATCTCCAGCATTGTCTATTTGACCATCACAGATCTATCCTATGTTTCTTATCATAATTCAATATATATTTGAGAAGTTACTGCCAGGCACCGTGGCTCACGCCTGTAATCCCAGCACTTTGGGAGGCCGAGGCAGGTGGATCACCTGAGGTCAGAAGTTCAAGACCAGCCTGGTCAACATGGTGAAACCCCATCTCTACTGAATATACAAAAATTAGCTGGGCGTGGTGGCGGGCACCTGTAATTCCAGATACTTGGGAGGCTGAGGCAGGAGAATTGCTTGAACCTGGGAGGCACAGATTGCAGTGAGATGAGACCACGCAGTGGCACTCCAGCCTGGGCAACAAGAATGAACTTTGTCTCAAAAAAAAAAAAAAAAAGTTATTTAACTGAAGCTTATTATGTATTAAATATTTCAAGTGTACTAACCCATCCTCAATTGACTTATATCTAGGAGAAAGACATTATTTATTATTCATTATTATTTGTTTTTTGAGATGGAGTCTCGCTCTGACACCCAGGCTGGAGTACAGTGGCAAGATCTCGGCTCACTGCAAGCTCCACATCCCGAGTTCACGCCATTCTCCTGCCTCAGCCTCCCAAGTAGCTGGAACTACAGGCACCTGCCACCATGCCCAGCTAATTTTTTTGTATTTTTAGTAGAAACGGGGTTTCACCATGTTAGCCAGGATGGTCTCAATCTCCTGACCTCGTGATCTACCCGCCTAAGCCTCCCCAAGTGCTGGGATTACAGGCCTGAGCCACCGCGCCCGGCTGAGAAAGACATTTTAAACTGAAAGCAGAGTCCTTTGATTCTTAAACCCAAGGAGTCATATTATGTTAAAATAAACACGAGCAAAGAACAGGCATTTATTTTTCAGAAAAATTAGGGTGACCTATCCATGATGGGATAATTAATGTCAGCAGCAGTCTAACTGCAAAATATGCAGTCTGTATTCTTTCCTTTGCTACCAGGTATCTGTTTGAAACAAATTTTCATATACTGTAATAAAAACAACATACAGTAAGACATTTAAAGTGGTACCTGATGAGGATGACTTTTATTATGTAAGAAAAATACTATGCTTAAAACTGATAGCAAAATAAGAATGACAGATGTTTCATCTTGATAGTTCTTTTTTTTTTGGGATGGAGTTTCTCTCTGTCGTCCAGGCTGGAGTGCAGTGGCGTGATCTCGGCTCACTGCAAGTTCCGCCTCCCAGGTTCACGCCATTCTCCTGCCTCAGACTCCCAAGTAGCTGGGACTACAGGCGCCCACCACCATGTCCGGCTAATTTTTTTGTATTTTTAGTAGAGACGGGGTTTTATCATGTTAGCCAGGATGGTCTCGATCTCCTGACCTTGTGATGTGCCCATCTCGGCCTTCCAAAGAGCTGGGATTACAGGCGTGAGCCACCTCGCCCAGCCTCATCTTGATAGTTCTTAATAATTTTGTTTGTGACATAGTTTGATTATATATTCTAATTAATTTATCTGAGATTGGGTAAGGCATGACGGCTCACACCTGTAATCCCAACACTTTGAGAGGCTTAGGTGGGTGGATCACTTGAGGCCAGGAGTTCAAGACCAGCCTGGCTAACATGGTGAAACCTGCTAAAAATACACAAATCAGCCAGGCATGGTGGTGTATGCCTGTAATCCCAGCTTCTTTTCTTGGGAGGCTGAGGCAGGAGAATTGCTTGGACCCGAGAGGCAGAGGTTGCAGTGAGCTGAGATCACGCCACTGCACTCCAGCCTGGGCCCCACAGAGCAAGACTCTGTCTCAAAAAAAAAAAAAAATAAAAAAATAATTAATGTATCTGAGATACTTTGTGCTCTCAATTTTTTTTTTTTTTTTTTTAAAGAGACAGATCTCGCTCTGTGGTCCAGGCTGGAATGCATGGAATGCAGTGGCATGATCACAGCTCACTGCAGCCTTAAACTCCTGGGCTCAAGCAATCCTCCCACCTTGGCCTTTTGAATAGCAGGGATTACAGGCACATGACACTGTACCTGGCTAATTTAATTTTTTGTAGACACAGGGTCTTGCTATATTGCACAGGCTGGTCTTGAACTCCTGAGCTCAAGTGATCCTCCTGCCTTGGCTTCCCAAAGTCCTGGGATTGCAGGCATGAGTCACCATATCTGGCCAGTGCTCTCAATTTTAATACAAGTATGCATGATTTCATACATTTTGGCTTGTATTTCATCAATAATATTACTTTGATAAGCATTCTAATAAAGCTGGGAAACACCAGATATGAGGAAGAAGAAAGCAGTTTATCAGAAGCCAAAAGAACTGAATAAAAACGATGTCAACTATTACAAAAGTTAAACAAAAACTGAGGTATCCACTGAATGTGGCAATTAAGTAATCATTAGTGAACTTACTAAATAGTTCCAGAACAGTAAAAAGACTACTCTTTCAATAATTTTGGGACTGAAATGTCAGAGATGGGAAGGATAAAGATGAGGAAGGAAGTAGCTCTTCTTAGGGAGAGGAAGTTTAAAAAGTTATTTTACTGCTTTTTTTTTTTTTTTTTAAATGGGGGAAAATCTTCAATAAGTTTGGATGCTAAGAGGAATTAGTGGAGAAGAGATTGGAAGTATGAAAACAAGGACAATTACTGGAGAGCAAAAACAAGAAAAGGAAAAAGGTAGGAAGGAGGGAGGGAGGGAGGGAAGGAAGGAAAGAGGGAAAGAGAGAAAGAAAAGGATGGAAAGCAAAAGTTAACTTTGGCAAAGGGAAAAGTAACGCTTCTCTAGAGATTAGAGGGGAGAAGGGCAATGACTAAAACAAGTAAACCTGGTGAGACAATAACTCTACAGTCAAGATCGCCTGTATCTGAATCCTAGTTCTTCCTACTATAACCATATAGTCTTAGGCAAATTTATTTCTCCCACAGTTTCCTTATCTATTCTGGGGAGAACAGAATTATTAAAAGATTGTTGAAAAGATCAAGTAATTCCTGATGCACAGTGAGTACTCTAAAGAGGATAGCTGAAATGTTTTTTTTTTTTTTAGATGAAGTCTTGCTCTGTCACCCAGGCTAGAGTACAGTGGAGCGACCTCCGCCCACTGCAACCCCCACCTCTCAGGTTCAAGCACTTCTCCGGCCTCAGCCACCGCGCCTGGCTAATTTTTATATTTTTAGTAGAGACGGGGTTTCACCATGTTGGCCAGGCTGGTCTCGAACTGCTGACCACACAATCCACCCTCCTCGGTCTCCCAAAGTGCTGGGATTACAGGCATGAGCTACGGCACCCGGCCAATCTGTTGAACTCACACACAAGATTTCTTTTTTCTCTGCAGAACAGGTACTCTGTTCATCTGCTGAGATTAAAATAATGTTTATGGTAGAAAGACAGTGGTTTTCAATCTTTTTAGATATTAAGGCTGCTCTGCCTAGGGAGTAGACATTCTTTATTCCTTTACTTTCCTAATAAACTCGCTTTCACTTAAAAAAAAAATCCATTTGACTTTGATGAAAGATATATGCAGAAAGCCGGGGGCGGTGGCTCATGCCTGTAATCCCAACACTTTGGGAGGCTGAGGCAGGTGGATCACTTGAGGTCAGGAGTTTGAAACCAGCCAAGGCGGGCAGATCACGAGGTCAGGAGATGGAGACCATCCTGGCTAACATGGTGAGACCCTGTCTCTACTAAAAATACAAAAAACCTCAGCCAGGCATCGTGGCATGCGCCTGTAGTCCCAGCTACTCGGGAGGCTGAAGTTGGAGAATCACTTGAACCCAGGAGGTGGAGGTTGCAGAGAGCCGAGATCACACAACTGCATTCCAGCCTGGGCGACAGAGGGAGACTCTATCTCAAAAAAAACAAAAAACAAAAATTAGTCAGGTGTGGTGGCATGCACCTGTGGTCCCAGCTACTTGGGAGGCTGAGGCAGGAGAATCTCTTGAACCCGGGAAGTGGAGGTTGCAGTGAGCCGAGATTGCACAACTGCACTCCAACCTGGGCAACAGAGGTAAAGACTCCGTTTCAGAGGAAAAAAAAAAAAAAAAAAGGCGGGGGTGGTGGTGGCGAGAATAGAATACCAAATTTGCAATACTTGTTTTTGTTGTTGTTGTTGTTGTTGTTTTGACACAGAATCTGGCTCTGTTGCCCAGGCAGGAGTGCAGGGGTGTGATCACAGCTCACTGTAGCCTTGATCTTCCATCCAGGCTCAAGTGATCCTCCTGTCTCAGCTTCTTGAGTAGCCAGGACTACAGGCACACATCACCATGCCCAGCTAATTTTGTTTTGCTTTGTTTTGTTTTTGTAGAGACAGGGTCTCCCATTATGGACCAATCTGGCCTTGAACTCCCGGGTTCAAGCAATCCTCCCACGCTGGCCTCCCAAAGTGATGGGATTACAGGCACGAGCCACTGTGTCAAGCCTAAATAAATTTGCAGTTTTAAGAGGTCTTATGAGCAACCTCGCCAACCATAAAAAGGGAAGTTGAGGAAGATCTTCAGGTTCCAAGACATAGTTTAAATATCCAATTGTTTGAACAAAAGAAAAAAAGGCTGCATCCTCTGGATTTATATACCTAATAGCTATGTAACGATAACACATGGCTTGCCAGAAAATACACTGGACACAGTCAAGAAATCCAGGTTCGGCCAGGCCTGGTGGCTCAAGCCTGTAATCCCAGCACTTTGGGAGGCCGAGACGGGCGGATCACGAGGTCAGGAGATCGAGACCATCCTGGCGAACACGGTGAAACCCCGTCTCTACTAAAAAAATACAAAAAACTAGCCGGGCGAGGTGGTGGGCGCCTGTAGTCCCAGCTACACAGGAGGCTGAGGCAGGAGAATGGTGTAAACCCGGGAGGCGGAGCTTGCAGTGAGCTGAGATCCGGCCACTGCGCTCCAGCCCCAGCGACAGAGCGAGACTCCGTCTCAAAAAAAAAAAAAAAAAAAGAAATCCAGGTTCTCAATTCAGACCTAGTCTTACCTGGTAGGTCACACAGCCTTTCCAGACAGCAGCTTGAGATGTGCTACAGTGCTAACATTTTATGATTCTATTACCCAAAATCTCACTTGACTCTGCAGATAGAAATACTACTTTATTTCCCTATGTTATAGTTTAACATGATTTTGAAGGTTTGTCTGGAGATCTAACCATCAAAACTTTATTTCTACAGACAAAACAAGTGTGTTCCTGCATTTCTGGGATAAGGCTGCAAAAGTTTTTGCTAGCATGAGGAATGAGTCAGATATTCCTATCCTGGGAACTGCCTAGGATATTTTAGCAGAAATATACAGAATTGGACCTTGTCAAAACCTCTTCCTTGTCAGTCATCAGTACAGTAATATACACTGGGAGACTTCAGAGAAAACCTAGATTTATTAACAGTTATCCTCAATGATGGCTGTTCGAATTATATTTAAATAACAACCTAGTAGAGCCAAAGAAAGTGCTTCAATTCAATGATCTTTTGTAAAGGAAATAATACTTTTTTAGTGGGGGAAAAAAAAAACTACCTAGAAATTATGTGAAGAAGCTCACCTTTTGGATTAAGAAGGTATGTCTGCTATCCAAGATAAAACTAATTTAAATAGCCATATTCAGACAATCATTTATTAAAGTTCCCAATACTACTACCTGTTAATTCATTTCTTCATTTTGATAGGAATTCCATCAGTCCTTACCTCTAATATTCATCTAATATATGGTACCACACCTCTAGTACAGTATTTTTTCTTTTTTTTGAAACAGAGTTTCGCTCTTGTTGCCCAGTCTGGAGTGCAATGGCGTGATCTCGGCTCACCGCAACCTCTGCCTCCCACGTTCAAGCAATTCTCCTGCCTCAGCCTCCCGAGTAGCTGGGATTACAGGCATGCACCCCCACGCCCAGCTAATTTTGTATTTTTAGCAGAGATGGGGTTTCTCCACGTTGAGGCTGGTCTTGAACTCCTGACCTCAGGTGATCTGCCTGCCTCCGCCTCCCAAAGTGCTGGGATTACAGACATGAGCCACGGTGCCCGGCCTTTTTCCTCTTTTTTTTTGAGACGAAGTCTTGCTCTGTTGCCCAGGCTGGAGTGCAGTGGCGCGATCTCGGCTCACCACAACCTCCACCTCCTGGGTTCAAGCAATTGTCTGCCTCAGCCTTTCCAGTAACTGGGATCGCAGGCATTCACCACCATGCCCAGCTAATTTTTATATTTTTGGTAGAGACGGGGTTTCACTATCTTGACCAGGCTGGTCTTGAACTCCTAACCGTGTGATCCACCCGACTCAGCCTCCCAAAATGCTGGGATTACAGGCATGAGGCACCGCGCCCGGCCTACGGTATTTTTAAGCAATTTTCTTTCTTATTTTTTTCGAGATGGAGTCTCGCTCTGTTGCCCAGGCTGCAGTGCAGTGGCAAGATCTTGGCTCACTGCAACCTCTGCCTCCCAGGTTCAAGTGATTCTCCTGCCTCAGTCTCCCGAGTAGCTGGGATTACAGGTGAGTGCCACCACACCTGGCTAACTTTTGTATTTTTAGCAGAGACGGGGTTTCGCCATGTTGGGCAGGCTGGTCTCGAATTCCTGACCTCAGGTGGTCAGCCCTCCTTGGCCTCCCAAAGTACTGGGATTACAGGTGTGAGCCACCCCACCCAGCCTAAGCAATTTTTTAAAATACAGCACTGTTCAGCGTTACAACTACTTTCTTTAAGATCATGCTTTGGTGGCCGGGCGAGGTGGCTCAAGCCTGTAATCCCAGCACTTTGGGAGGCCGAGGTGGGTGGATCACGAGGTCAGGAGATGGAGACCATCCTGGCTAACACTGTGAAACCACGTCTCTACTAAAAATACAAAAAGAAATTAGCCAGGCGTGGTGGCGGGTGCCTGTAGTCCCAGCTACTCCGGAGGCTGAGGCAGGAGAATGGCGTGAATCCGGGAAGCCGAGCTTGCAGTGAACAGAGATCGTGCCACTGCACTCCAGCCTGGGCGACAGAGCCAGACTCCGTCTCAAAAAAAAAAAAAAAAAAAAAAAATCATGCTTTGGTAACTTCCCAATCTCAGACATTTTTAAAGTGTATTGTCAGTCTACAGAAAAACTCAAAACATGAAACAGATAATAATGGAAGATTAATACATAAACTTCTACGGGATCAATGTATTTACAAAACTGGTTTTCCCAAGACCTCACACAAAACTATACAAAAATTAGCAAACTGGCTGGGCGCAGTGGCTCACCCCTGTAATCCCAGCACTCTGTGAGGCCGAAGCGGGCGGATCACAAGGTCAGGAGATGGAGATTATCCTGGCTAACACAGTGAAACCCCGTCTCTACTAAAAATAGAAGAATTAGCCGGGCGTGAGGGCAGGCGCCTGTAGTCCCAGCTACTCCGGAGGCTGAGTCAGGAGAACTGCGAGAACCCAGGAGGCGGAGCTTGCAGTGAGCCAAGATCGCGCCACTGCACTCCAGCCTGGGCGACAGAGCCAGACTGCCTCTCATTTAAAAAAAAAAAAAAAAAAAAAAAAAGGCAAGTTAATTAGAATTGTATTCAAAAACTACGTAAGGCCGGGCGCAGTGTCTCATGCTTGTATTCCCAGCACTTTGGGAGGCCGAGGTGGGTGGATCACGAGGTCAAGAGTTCGAGACCAGCCTGGCCAATATGGGGAAACCCCCATCTCCACTAAAAATACAAAAATTAGTTGGGTATGGTGGCGCAAGCCTGTAGTCCCAGCTGCTCAGGAGGCTGAGGCAGAATTGCTTGAACCTGGAAAGCAGAGGTTGCAGTGAGCCGAGATCACACCACTGCACTCCAGCCTGGGTGACAAAGCAAAGACTGTCTAAAAAACAAACTTAATCTTACATAAAGCAATACTTTCAAACTTTTAAAAATACAGGAAGTATTGTTTAAATGACTTAATCTTTTTACACTCCTGATTACTTAATGAACCCCAATCCCTTGTTACTTTATTTATTTTTTTTTTTTTTTTTGAGACGGAGTCTTGCTCTGTCACCCAGGCTGGAGTGCAGTGGCCGGATCTCAGCTCACTGCAAGCTCCGCCTCCCGGGTTCATGCCATTCTCCTGCCTCAGTCTCCCGAGTAGCTGGGACTACAGGCGCCCGCCACCTCGCCCGGCTAGTTTTTTGTATTTTTTAGTAGAGACGGGGTTTCACCGTGTTAGCCAGGATAGTCTCGATCTCCTGACCTCGTGATCCACCTGTCTCGGCCTCCCAAAGTGCTGGGATTACAGGCTTGAGCCACCGCGCCCGGCCTATCCCTTGTTACTTTAATCCACATACTAAACTGATGTCGACCAAAACGTGTATTTTTTTTTTTTAATTTGAATTGGTTGCCAAAAAAATCTGGATTTGTGGCTTCTCTGTTTTTTTTGTTTGTTTGTTTTTGTTTTTTAGTGGACGATATGGCAACACTGGGTCCAAAGATTTTGGCAATGGCAACATTTGCAGGGAGCTGGTTAGCAGTTGCCCTCATCTGATAGCACATGCATTTTCTAGCTCCCTCAAATTATCTCTGCTGACTTTGGTACCTGCCTGGCTTTTATAGACATCAGCGTTTGAAATCTTTTTTTTTTTTTTTTGGACACAGGGTCTCACTCTGTTGCATAGGCTGCAGCGTAGCGGCTTGATCACGGTTCACTGCAGCCTCTACCTCCCAGGTTCCAGAGATCCTCCCACCTCAGCCTCCCACCTAGCTGGGACTACAGTCACCCACTACCATACCCAGCTAATTTTTTGTATTTTTTGTAAAGATCATGTTTTGTCATGTTGCTCAGACTGGTCTCGAACTCCTGAGCTCAAGCAATCTGCCCACTTGGGCCTCCCAAAGTGCTGGGATTACAGGCATGGCCCACCGTGCCTGACCTGATATCTTTATTTCATTGAGAACTTTGTCTTGAGATGCCTTAAAAGAAGCTAGCCATAGGCTGGGTGCAGCGGCTTACACCTGTAATCCCAACACTTTGGGAGGCCGAGATGGGCGGATCTCCTGAGGTCAGGAGTTTGACCAGCCTGGCCAACATAGTGAAACCCTGTCTCTACCAAAAATACAAAATTAACTGAGCATGGTGGCGGCTGCCTGTAATCTCAGCTACTTGGGAGGCTGAGGCAAGAGAATTGCTTGACCCTGGGAGCCAGAGTTCATAGTGAGCCGAGATCATGCCACTGCACTCCAGCCTGAGTGAGACTCTGTCTCAAAAAAAAAGAAAAAAAAAATCTCTATCACAGAAATAGATCAAGTGACAATCCTGGCATTACTTTGTTTGAAAGCTATGTATACTAAACGTTACCTGCTACTAGTAGGACACCATTAAAATGTACAATGCACTATTACTGTTAAGAAAAGCTTTTAGTATCCAACTCTGGTCAGTCTTCCAACTCCTCAAAGAATCAAGATATTTAGCCTTTTACCCTTCCCAAGAATAGAGAAACTAACCAAATACTTCAACATTACAGCACTCTAAGAGCACCAAAAAGCCTCCTACATCTGTATAGCAAAAGTAAAGAAGAAAAACAGGATGCAAGTCAAAAAGGTCTCTGATCAGCCAAGGAAACCACACAGTTCACGGAGCACATGAAGCCCTCTTCAGTCAAGAGCCTACTGGATCTTAATTTAGACACAATTTTAATAAGCTCTGTGATCTGGTTTCTTAGCCCACAACAGATGAGATGCAGCCAACTGGAAAAGGGCTGGGGGTGGTGCTGCTAGAGGCAGGCACTCAAAGCATCAAAATCAAAGCTGAAGACCTAAAAAGTCAGCAGAAAACCTCAAAACATAGCAGGGTGGGGCCATGTGGTGTAGATACCAACAATCCCAAAGGATCCCAATCCCTGCCCAGAACTACACACAATGTTCATAATGACCCTCTTTGCTATGCTCTTTTATAGCATAGGTCAGGGGACCTTAAGATGTATATCAAAATAAAGTCCATCAGAAGCTTTTTCCAAAAAAGACATGGCATTTCAAAGACTGCCAAATTCACAGACATGAATAGTGTCCCTCTGTCAAAGAAACAAGATACTGAATTCCTGAAGATGTCACATGTCAAATGTAGTTTTTCTTAGAAAAATTTCATTAGAACCCAGATGCAGCAACTCATGACATATAAGTCAAGAAGGTATTTAAGTAGAATTATTTTTTTTCAGGGAATAATTGGGAAGGTTCAAGATCAAGATCAATTATTGAAGCCAAGCAATGGGGATTCCACTGCAGACACATTACTAGGACTGAAGATAAGATAGAACTGATCTTGTCCATGCCTAGTAAGTCTGCTATTCAACTTAACATTGTGGTACAAAGAGTTTGGAAAAAAAAATTCATCTCCATTTTGTTTTCACAATCTTTTTGACTGGTATATCAAAATAAATTTCATTTTTCTTATCATCAGCAGTCTCAGAGAAGTCAAGCCATACTTTGTGAAGAGCTCTAGGGGTATAAACCAGGGGAAAATGGCTAACATTGAATTTTAAAAGTTCAGGCTGGGCCAGATGAGGTGGCTCACACCTGTAATCCCGGCACTTTGAAAGGCCAAAGTGGGCAGATCACTTGAGGTCAGGAGTAATCACTTGAGGTCAGGAGTTCAAGACCAGTCTGGCCAACATGGTGAAACCCCGTCTCTACTAAAAATACAAAAATTAGCTGGGCATGGCGGCAGGGTGCCTGTAATCCCAGCTACTCCGGAGGCTGAGGCAGGAGAATCTCTTGAACCCGGGAAGCGGAAGTTGCAGTGAGTCAGGATAGCACCACTGCACTCCAGCCTGGGCAACAGAGGGAGACTCTGTCTCAAAAAAAAAAAAAAAAGGTTTAGGCCAGGCAAGACAGCTCACGCCTGTAATCTCAACACTTTGGGAGGCCGAGGCAGGTGGATCACCGGAGGTCAGGAGCTGGAGACCAGCCTGGCCAACACGGTGAAACCCCGTTTCTACTAAAAATACAAAAATTAGATGGGTATGGTGGTGCGTGCCTGTAATCCCAGCTACTCAGGAGGCTGAGGCAGAAGTATCACTTGAACCCAGGAGGTGGAGGTTGCGGTGAGCCAAGATCATGCCATTGCACTCCAGCCTGGGCAACAAGAGTGAAACTCTGTCCCCCAAAAAAGTTCAAATTATTTCTAAACTTGATGTTATTAAAAAATCTTACAAAAGCATATTTTAGGGAAAATCTATTCTAGAAAATATGTAGCAACTCATAAGAAACCATATTACCAGGGCAAGTATTAATTAAAATGTATGTTTTATGTCAAAGAGATATTTCCCTCTCTGAATAAGTCCATTACACACATAAATCAATGTAGAGATTAAAGTCTACATTTCTTTATCTGTAAATTATCACACATTATACCCACTTGCTCTTCCTCAGGTTTTAAAATAAGAGCACAATCTTCTACAAGTATTTGATAACTTCCCAATTAGATTCTATAAGGACCTAGCAATTCCTAAATGCCTTAAAAATACATATGTATACATTTTATTTGGATGACTATTCCTGTGTGCTCCTGATCCTTAAATGGTTAAGACATCTTTGCTTAAGGTTCAAGCTTCTTTATGGTATTTAACAAATACCATTTCATTTTAGTACAAGATTTATTGTCTAAAATCTGCCCTTCTTCATTTGTTAGAAATCGAAGTCAAAAGAAGTTAAGGAGCTAATCTAATTATAGTAACCAATGGGACTGATTCCACGCTAAGTCTGAGCAAAAATGAAATTATGACCAACCGCTGAGCTGAGGTATTTAAATCATCAATCTGTATTCTTAGTTTAAGACAAGGTGAAAACTGGTTCTCTTCCTCTTGCACACCCATTCCATCACCCTGAATGGATAACCCCAGTACCTACTTCTCACTAAGTAGCTACAGGTATAGGCCGTGTGCAGTGGCTGATTGATGCCTGTAATCCCAACACTTAAAGGAGGCAGAGGTGGAAGGCTAGCTTGAGCCCAGGAGTTCGACACCAGCCTGGACAACATGGCAAGATCCCATTCTCCACAAAAAGGAAAAAGATGTACTGAAGAAAAAAGTAGCTACCGGTTTAATGTAGCCAATCTGAGTAGCCAGGTGAAACACCGAACAGAAATTAATAGTGGTGCCTCCCTACTTCTAAGGAAAAAAACATGAAAGTGGCACTAACAGGTTACAACGTCAGAAAGGGAAAAAAACTAAATTTTAAGCCAATCTTATACTCTAGATGTATTATTAGGAAAACCTCCTTATCGATAACTAAATAATCCTTCACTTTAAAGAGCAAAGAAATCCTTTTTAATACAAAACCTAGTAAAATCCCTTCCCAGTTAACAGTCTCCGTAAACGTATCACTTAATAGCGTCAAGCCCATTTTGCGAAGAGACTGTGAAAGGAACTTTTGTGTAATTTCTCTGGTGGTTTTTTCAATGTTCAGGTTTCTACCTCTACCTTTGCCAATGTACAGCTTTTCTATTAAATCCAATCCTGCAAAACGGAAGTGTTAGTTTCTAACTACATATAGCAACCTCAAAGAATAAAATGATTCTCCCTCTACTTCCCTCCTCCCTCATAAGTCACCTTTTTTTTTTCTTCTGAACTTCCAACTCTTAACAGTTTCTGAACAAGCAGGGTGGACCGATGTGTGCTGCCACCCAAGAGGTAAGTGAACTCAAGAGATACTTGTGGATCGGGCAAAACGACTTCCTCCGTCAGCCCGAGCTCAGGCGGTTTTGTGGAGGGAGCTAGGGCAGGTGTGGGAGGAGGGAACAGAAATGGGGCGAGCAGCCCTTTCGACCTCTGTCGAAGGGTCCGCCCAACGCCCCAGCGCCCCCCACGGCCCCAACCCCGCCATCCTGGCCGGACAATGGCCCTCAAGTGCAGCGGCAGTCCCAGACTGGAGAGAAGCCCTAAGAGCCCACACCATGCGGGCCTGAAAGGGCAGACAGGGAGGAACGCTAAGACCGCCAGAGCACCTCCGGCCTAAGCGCGGGCTGCGCGCCGGGGCCTCCGCGGGCGCCATCACTGGGAGTGGGGTATGGAGGCCGCCCAGCGGGGCCAGCACCGGCAGCGGGATCCAAGGAGGCCGCGAGGCCGACGGAGACTACGGCGGGAAGTGCAGGCCGCAGCCTGCTCAGCTGGTCAGCCCCGCAGCCAACCTCTGGCCGCTTACCTTGTGGATTCTCTTCAGAGCCATGGTGGGAGGCGGGTGGCGGCGGCCCCCGGGGCGGGGACGGGGGCGGGGAAGGGACGGGGAAGGGGCTAGGGAGCCTGAGGCCGCCTCGGCGATCGCGGTCTGCCGGAGAAGATGGAGAGTTGAGGAGAGCGGGTCTGGCGGCACGGGCTGAGGGCCGGGGCCCACACAGCTCCTGGGCCTGCCGCAGCGGTCACCGCATCACCCGGCGGCGGCCCCTTTATTCGCCGCCGCCCTAGCCGCCGCCGCCGCCGCCGCCGCCGCCGCCGCCGCCGCCGCCGCCGCCGCCGCCGTAGCTGCCTCTTCCTCCCAGGATCAGCGCCGCCTAGTCAGCCGCCGCGGATCCCTCCGCCAGAAAGCAAAAGCCCAAGCTCGGCCGGCGTCTCTCGGCCGGACAGTCGGAGGGACTGCCTGCCTTCCTGCCTGCTGCAGGTGGACCGAGGGACGCGCGGGCGGGCGGGCGGCGCCGCCGGGGTGGGGCCGTCGGAGCACGGGGTGGGCCCGACCGAGGGGCAGGTCGGGAGGCGCGGGGATTGGCGGGCTAGGGGAGGGAGGGCCGAGCCGCGCCGGCGGCGGAGGGATACGGGCCGCCCCTGTGAGTAAGCTACGCACCGCCGCCGCCGCCGCCGCCGCCGCCACGGCGGCGGAGCGGGTGATGCTGCGAGGCCCTGGGCAGAGATCCCGCGAGAGCCAGAGCGCGAGTTCTGCAGGCTCCCGCGCCGCTACCGTTGACTTCCTTGCTGATGGGAACCCACGCGCGTGTCACAAAAGATCAATAAACATTAAAAGGCAAATGTTGTCAAAATCGCACGACCGTCCCCGTACCAGTTCCGGGAGGAGGCACTTAGGCCCACTGCAACGTTCCTGAAGGAGGAAGGGACTTGACCAAAGTCACACAGCTCTTCTGAAGTCTTGGTACTTAGCAGATCTCTTTCCAGAGGCCGCGCAGCTGCAGCTCGGGCACCCGCCACGAGGGAGATGTCTCAAAGCCGTTCGACTTGCCATGAGATTGGCCTTCCAGACCAAGGCCCCAGATGGAGAGGATTTGAATGTTGTGTTCTCTTCAGCCACTGGCATGTCTGCCTTGGAGGTGCCCAGACCTTGCTCAGCTTAGTGAATTGCAAATTGTTACAGGCAAGCGCTGTACCAGCTGCGTCAGAAAAAAAATCACAGTATGTGCCCCAAATAGTTAAAACCAACCGGCTGGGCGTGGTGGCTCACGCTTGTAATCTCAGCATGCTAGGAGGCTAAGGCTGGCTCATCATTTAAGGTCAGGAGTTCAAGACCAGCCTGGCCAACATGGTGAAACCCCATCTCTACTAAAAATACAAAAATTAGGCCGGGCATAGTGGCTCACGCCTGTAATCCCAGCACTTTGGGAGGCCAAGGCAGGCGGATCACGAGGTCAGGAATTCGAGACCAGCCTGGCCAACATAGTGAAACCCCTTATTTACTAAAAATACAAAAATTAGCGGGGCATGGTGATAGGTTCCTGTAGTCCCAGCTACTGGGGAGGCTGAGGCAGGAGAATTGCTTGAACCCGGGAGGCGGAGGTTGCGGTGAGCCGAGTTCACGCCAGTTCACTCCAGCTTAGGCAACAGCAAGAATCCGTCTCAAAAAAAAATTAGCTGAGCGTGGTGGTGGGTGCCTGTAAACCCAGCTACTAGGGAGGCTGAGGCAGGAGAATCGGTTGAACCCAGGAGGCAGAGGTTACAGTGAGCCGAGAGCGTGCTATTACACTCCAGCCTGGGCGACAAGAGCAAAACTCCATCTCCAAAAAAAAAAAAAAAAACCAACCTCCTGCTCCAGATACCCATCAGGAGGGTCCACTGATAATCAAACCTAGAATATGTGGAATTGTTTTTTAGGAGATGGAGACAAAAAGCTAAATCAGTGAGCACCTACCCTGTGCCCAGTCCTACACCATGACTAGTGTAAGATACGGAGCAAGCCAGGGCTGGAGGGTGCTTATTACCTTGCTGGAGGCCTTACACAGGAAATAGTAAGGAATATTTTGCTGGGAGGTAATGCCCACATTCTGAAATCTACCCCTGGCGTTTTCTGATTCTAAATGTCTCCTTTCCGCTACGTCCAGAAAGGACCTTGCAGATCATTGATTCTAACTCCTGAATTTATAGAGAAGAAAAAACTGGAGCCCAACTAAGGGAAGGATCTTGCCAAAAGCCACACAGCAGGTGAGTGGCAAAGCTCAGACTGCCTCACCTACTGAGAAGGTTGGACCATTAGGACAGAACCACGGTGCACCCAGTGAGAGAAATTGTATCCAGTGGTTCAGGGTGGGTATGGTTGAGGTTGAGGGTAAAGTGGAACATCTCACAGCTCCAGATATTTTCTTCCTAAGAAATGTGATGGGAGGGGTACAGACATCTCCACTGGACAGATTTTTTTTTTTATTCTCAGCAATAACTTTTATATTAGAAAAGCTGCTGGACACACCTGTAATCTCAGTACTTTGGGAGGCTGAGGTGGGAAGATCACTTGAACTCAGGAGTTCCAGACCAGCCTGGGCAACCTAGTGGGACCTCATCTCTACAGAAGATTGTAAAAATTAGCCAGGCATGGCAGCATGCACCTGTGGTCCCAGCTACTTGGGAGGCTGAGGTGG
Source organism: Macaca nemestrina (assembly GCF_043159975.1). Classification (NCBI taxonomy): domain Eukaryota; kingdom Metazoa; phylum Chordata; class Mammalia; order Primates; family Cercopithecidae; genus Macaca; species Macaca nemestrina. The sequence goes on from NC_092130.1 coordinate 40,895,816, forward strand.
GGAGGATAGCTTGAGCCTGGGTGGTCAAAACTGCAGTGAGCTGTAATGGCACCACTGCACCTCAGCTGTGGTGACAGAGCAAGATCCTCTCTTTAAAAAAAAAAAAGCAGCCGGGTGCGGTGGCTCAAGCCTGTAATCCCAGCACTTTGGGAGGCCGAGACGGGCGGATCACGAGGTCAGGAGTTCGAGACCATCCTGGCTAACACGGTGAAACCCCGTCTCTACTAAAAAATACAAAAAAACTAGCCGGGCGAGGTGGTGGGCGCCTGTAGTCCTGGCTACTCGGGAGGCTGAGGCAGGAGAATGGCGTAAAAACCCGGGAGGCAGAGCTTGCAGTGAGCTGAGATCCGGCCACTGCACTCCAGCCTGGGCGACACAGCGAGACTCCGTCTCAAAAAAAAAAAAAAAAAGGCAATATACATTTGTTGCAAGACATACCTAGACATACCTATAAGTAAAGGACGGAAATAAAAGTCACCCACGCTCTCATCATCCAATAATTTACCACTTTTGACATTTGGTTAATGTCCTTCTAGTCTTTTTTTCCCTTACATATAAATATCAATACATATTTTTCTTTGAAAAATGTGGGGTCATTGCATAATACTGTTTGGTAATCTACCTTGAAAATAAACAATATATTGTTAATTTTCCTGTTTCAAATATTTCTACCTTATTTTAATAGCTGCATATTCTAGCATATAAATGTACTATATTTATTTAACTGGTTACATTTTGGGGAACATTTGTTTCCCATTTTTACTATTAAAATAATGCTGTGGTAAATATCCTAGATATCCTATAGTTCATCTTTTTTCTTTTTTCTTTTCTTGAGATGGGGTCCCTGTCTCTCCCTCAGGCTGGAGTGCAGTGGTACACATCAGCCTCCACCTCCTGGCTCAAGTGATCTTCCCACCTCAGCCTGCTGAGTAGCTGGAACTATAAGCTGGAGCCACCATGCCTGGCTAATTTTTATGTATTTTTTTGTAGAAACAGGATCCTTTTCTTTTTTTTTTTTTTTTTTGAGACGGAGTCTTGCTCTGTAGCCCGGGCTGGAGTACAGTGGCCGGATCTCAGCGCACCGCAAGCTCCGCCTCCCGGGTTTATGCCATTCTCCTGCCTCAGCCTCCGGAGTAGCTGGGACTACAGGCGCCCGCCACCTCGCCCGGCTAGTTTTTTGTTTTTTTAGTAGAGACGGGGTTTCACGGTGTTAGCCAGGATGGTCTCGATCTCCTGACCTCGTGATCCACCCGTCTCGGCCTCCCAAAGTGCTGGGATTACAGGCTTGAGCCACCGCGCCCGGCCAGGATCCTTTTCTTTAAAAATCCATATGACTCTTCTTGATAAACAGACTCTTCATCTTTAAACACCTCTAACAGTGCTTTAGGATAAACTCCTAGAAATGAAACTGCAGCCTCAACAGATATGCACATTTTTGCATCTGTGTTCATGAGGGATATTGGTTTATTTATTTATTTGTTTATTTATTAAGACAGACTTTCACTCTGTTGCCCAGCCTGGAGTACAGTGGTGCGATCTCCACCTCACTGCAGTGTCCACCTCCGAGTTCAAGCGATTCTCCTGCCTCAGCCTCCCAAGTAGCTGGGATACAGGTGTGCACCACAACACTTGGCTAATTTTTGTATTTTTTAGTAGAGACAGGGTTTCACCATGTAGGCCAGGCTGGTCTTGAACTCCAGACCGCAGGTGATCTGCCCGCCTCAGCCTCCCAAATTGCTGGGATTGCAGGTGTGAGCCACTGCACCCAGCTGGGATATTGATTTATAATTTTCTTTTTTTGTAATATCTTCACCAAATTTTCATATCAAGGTTCAGCACTTTGGGAAGCTGAAGCTGGTGAATCACCTGAGGTTAGGAGTCCAAGACCAGCCTGGCCAACATGGTGAAACCTGTGTCTACTAAAAAAAAATACAAAATTAGCCAGGCGTGGTGGTGCATGCCTTTAATTCCAGCTACTTGGGAGGCTGAGGCAGGAAAATCACTTGAACCTGGGAGACAGAGGTTGCAGTGAGCCAAGATTGCACCACGGCACTCCAGCCTGGCCAACAAAAGCGAAACTCAGTCTCAAAACAGAAATAAAAGTTGGCTGGGCACAGTGGCTCACACCTGTAATCCAGCACTTTGGGAGGCCGAGGTGGGTGGATCACTTGACCTCAGGAGTTCAAGACCAGCCTGGGCAGTGGAAACCCAGCCTCTACAAAAAATACAAAATTAGCCAGGTGTGGTAGCATGTGCCTGTAGTCCCAGCTACTTCAGGGGCTGAGGCAGGAGAATCGCTTGAACCCGGGAGGCAGGAGTTGCAGTTAGCCGAGATTGTGCCACTGCATTCCAGCCTGGGTGACAGAGTGAGACCCTGTCTCAAAAAAAAAAAATAGAAAAGAAAATGCAAGTTAAAGTCACAATGACAGGCTAGTATGAATGATGTGGTGTTTACAACTAATTGATCACAACCAGTTACAGATTTCTTTGTCCCTTCTCCATTCCCACTGATTCACCTGACTAGCCTTAAAAAAAAAAAAAAAAAAAAAAAAAAAAAGGCCGGGCGCGGTGGCTCAAGCCTGTAATCCCAGCACTTTGGGAGGCCGAGACGGGCGGATCACGAGGTCAGGAGATCGAGACCATCCTGGCTAACACGATGAAACCCCGTCTCTACTAAAAAATACAAAAAACTAGCCGGGCGTGGTGGCGGGCGCCTGTAGTCCCAGCTACTCGGGAGGCTGAGGCAGGAGAATGGCGTAAACCCAGGAGGCGGAGCTTGCAGTGAGCTGAGATCCGGCCACTGCACTCCAGCCTGGGCGACAGAGCGAGACTCCGTTTCAAAAAAAAAAAAAAAAAATCACGATGAGATACCATTTCATACCCACTAGAATGGTTAAAATTAAAAACATTGATGGAAGTAAGTGGTGACAAGGATGTACAGCAATTGGAACTCATACATTGCAAGTGGGGGTGTAAAATGGTATAATCAGTTAGGAAAACTGGTGATTTCTTATTAAGTTAAACATGCATCTACCATATGACGCAGCAGTTCTACTCTTTGGTAAGCAAGAAAAATGAAAATATATGTCCCCAAAAAGACTTGTACACAAATATTTATAGCAGCCTTTTTTGAATATAGTACAAAACTGGAGACAGCCCAAATATCCATCCACAGGAGGATGGAGTAACACATTATGACACATTCAAACAATGGAACACTACTCAACACCAACAACAACAGGTCAAACTATTGATGCACTCAACAACGTGGGTGAATCTCAAAATGATAAGGAAAAGAAAAACACAATATGGGCTGTATGATTCCATTTATATGAAGTTCAAAAACACAAAACTAATTTTTGGCCGGGCACGGTGGCTCACGCCTGTAATCCCAACACTTTAGGAGGCCGAGGCGGGCTGATCACAAGGACAGGAGATCGAGACCATCCTGGCTAACACGGTGAAACTCCGTCTCTACTAAAAATACAAAAAATTAGCCGGGCGTGGTGGCGGGCGCCTGTAGTCCCAGCCACTCAGGAGGCTGAGGTGGGAGGATCACCTGAGCCCAGGAGTTTGAAGCCAGCCTAAGCAACATAATGAGACCCCATTCTCAGTATTACTCAGCCTGCATGAGCCTTTAAAAAAAAAAAAAAAAAAAGGCAATCAAGGAAATTTTCTAGGGTAATGGAAATGTTCTGTCTATTGTTTTGGTTGGAAGTTACACAAGTTTATACAATTGTCAAAATTCACGGAACCTTGGCAGGGCGCGGTGACTCATGCCTATAATCCCAGCACTCTGGGAGGCTGAGGTGGGCAGATCACCTGAGGTCAGAAGTTCAAGACGAGCCTGGCCAACATGGTGAAACCCCATCTCTACTGAAAATACAAAAATTAGCCAGGCGTGGTGGCGGGCGCCTGTAATCCCAGCTACTCAGGAGGCTGAGGCACGAGAATCGCTTGAACCCAGGAGGCAGAGCTTGCAGTGAGCCGAGATCACACCACTGCACCCAGCCTGGATGACAGAGTAAGACTCCATATCAAAAAATTTAAATAAGTAGGCCGGGCGCGGTGGCTCAAGCCTGTAATCCCAGCACTTTGGGAGGCCGAGGCGGGCGGATCACAAGGTCAGGAGATCGAGACCACGGTGAAACCCCGTCTCTACTAAAAATACAAAAAATTAGCCGGGCGCGGTTGTGGGCGCCTGTAGTCCCAGCTACTCGGGAGGCTGAGGCAGGAGAATGGCGTGAACCCGGGAGGCGGAGCTTGCAGTGAGCCGAGATGGCGCCACTGGACTCCAGCCTGGGTGACAGAGCGAGACTCCGTCTCAAAAAAAAAAAAAAAAAATTTAAATAAGTAAAAAACTCATGGAACCAAACATTAAAGATTTATTATATGTAAATTGGATATATGTATAGAAACAATATCATAAATTTTTTTTTTTTTTTTTTTTTTTGAGACGGAGTCTCACTCTGTCACCCAGGCTGGAGTACAGTGGCCGGATCTCAGCTCACTGCAAGCTCTGTCTCCCAGGTTTATGTCATTCTCCTGCCTCAGCCTCCCGAGTAGCTGGGACTACAGGCGCCCGCCACCTCGCCCGGCTAGTTTTTTTGTATTTTGTAGTAGAGACGGGGTTTCACCGTGTTAGCCAGGATGGTCTCGATCTCCTGACCTCGTGATCCGCCCGTCTCGGCCTCCCAAAGTGCTGGGATTACAGGCTTGAGCCACCGCGCCCGGCCAATATCATAAATTTTTAAAGAGTGTGAAGAATTTTCAGATCTTACATAATTGATTTCGCCTTGGGGTCCTTTTTCTTCCCACTCACCCCACGTGGATCATACAGGCCCTGGTTTACCTTCTGTTATCTTACTGAAATTGCAAACACACTATGTTCCTGGAGTTTGATCTCCCCTCTTGGTTGTTAACCTAGTGCTGCAAACATTTTAGTATTTAGAGGCTTTCCCTTGGCAAAGGTGTTCCCACAGCTGACAGCTGTCATACAGCTGCAGATTAAATGATAAGGAAGACAGTCTCATTAATATAAATAGGCAGATGCCTGCTGTGGTGAAAAGTACTACTGAATAGAGAGTACAGCCCAAGCAGTTTGGGAACTCCCTGTTTCTGGATCTCAGCAACCCTATAGGAGAGCTCCTTGTGTTTTATGAGAATGGCTGATGAAGGAGTATTGAATAACCTGTTATTGATTTCCTAGCTGCATCAGTATGATCCCTTTTTCTGGTATTTCCTAAGGTACAGTTTTAAAATGTAAGATTGTCCCAAGACATTCTAGACTCTGTAAGATGATACCACTATTAGAAGTTAGCTATTAGAGGCCAGGAGCGGTGGCTCCTGCCTGTAATCCCAGTACTTTGGAAGGCCAAGGTGGGCGGATCACCTGAGGTCAGGAGTTCCAGACCAGCCTGACCAACATGGAGAAACCTGGTCTCTACTAAAAATACAAAATTAGAGGCCAGGTGTGGTGGCTCATGCCTGTAGTCCCAGCACTTTGGGAGGCCGAGGCAGGTGGATCACCTGAGGTCAGGAGTTCAAGACCAGCCTGACCAACATGGTGAAACCCTGTCTCTACTAAAAATACAAAATTAGCTGGGCATGGTGGCGCATGCCTGTAATCCCAGCTTCTCGGGAGGCTGAGGAAGGAGAATCACTTGAACCTGGGAGGCGGAGGTTGCAGTGAGCCAAGATCGTGCCTTGGGCAACAAGAGCGAAACTCCGTCTCAAAAAAAAAAAAAAAAAAAAAAAAATTAGCCGGGTGTGTTGGCATATGCCTGTAATCACAGCTACTTGGGAGGCTGAGGCAGGAGAATCGCTTGAACCCGGGAGGCAGAGGTTTGCGGTGAGCCAATATCTCACCATTGCACTCTAGCCTGGGCAACAAGAGCAAAACTCCATCTCAAAAAAAAGAAAGAAATACAAAAAAAGAAGTTAGCTATTAGAGGCTGGGCGCAGTGGTTCATGCCTGTAATCCCAGCACTTTGGGAGGCTGAGGCAGGCGGATCACCTGAGGAGTTCGAGACCAGCCTGGCCAACATGGCAAAACCCCATCTCTACTAAAAATACAAAAAAACAAAAAAACAAAAAAAACGAATTAGCCGGGTGTGGTGGCGAATGCCTGTAATCCCAGCTGCGCGGGAGGCTGAGGCAGGAGAATTGCTTGAACCCAGGAGGGGGAGGCTGCAGTGAGCCGAGATCATGCCACTGCACTCCAGCCTGGGCAACAGAGTGAGACTCCGTCTTAAAAAAAAAAAAAAAGAAGAAGTTAGCTATTAGAGGTTATCTATTAGAGGCTAATCTATTTATTTGGAAAGGTAAGCTTTGTGAGTTTGTAGTAACTCATTTTTTTCATGGCCAAAAGTGGGAACAGTGGTTTGTCCAAGGAATTATACTTGACTTTACATTCCTTTTGTACTGTTGTTCTCTCTCATTAATGTAATTAGATTTGGGATGTGTTCTGCTTACCAGCATTTATTCTATTGTTGGGATTTGGCGCCATATCCATGCCCCACTTCACTGAAGTTGCTAAGTAAAAAAATGACACTAGCTTTGCCACTTACTTCCTGTAACACTTTCTTATGTTTGTTAGCAGTCTGGTTTTATAGCCTAAAAGTCACCTCTTTTTGGAAGTTTTCCCTAACCAGTCACCCCAGATTAGGCAGATGCCTCTAGGTTAGAGTCCTGTCACCAGAGATTGGTCACACTCGATTGTAATTGTTGGACAACTATCTCATTCAATAGACTGTCAGTGTCTGGAGGGCAGAGATCTTGTCTCTATTGTTCCTCTTTTAATCCCCAGTGCCTGGCATCTCAGAGACACTTGTTGAATGAATTCATGAATGACTGGCTGAATAATGAGCAGTTCAGGAAAAAACACTTTATAGTCACAGGTTTTGGGTAAGACAGTAGCTCCCTTAAAACACACACACACATACACACACACACACACTCCATGGTATGCCACAGGACTACAGTCTACACTCAGTGCAAAGGGGTTCAAAATTCAGTAGGAAGGAGAAATATTGTCCCTCTTCTGTCCTTGGATAAGATATTGTGCAAGTGTGGAGTTCCCCTGGCGAAATATTCTTTTTTTTCTTTTTCTTTTTCTTTTTTTTGAGATGGAGTTTCGCTTTTGTTGCCCAGGCTGGAGTGCAATGGCACGATCTTGGCTCACTGCAACCTCTGCTTCCCGGGTTCAAGCAATTCTCCTGCCTTAGCCTCCCGAGTAGCTGGGATTACAGGCACCCACCACCACACCCAGCTAATTTTTTGTATTTCACTGTGTTAGCCAGGCTGGTCTCAAACTCCTGACCTCAGGCAATCCACCAGCCTCGGCCTCCCAAAGTGCTGGGATTACAGGTGTGAGCCACTACGCCCGCCGCCCCCGCCCTCCACCCAGTGAAATATTCTAAAAGGAGATGGTGTGCACACTTGTGCTTTTTCCCATACTGACTTCAGTGGTGCTGAGACCAGTGTAGTACAATGATATAGTGGTTTAGAACCAGGGCTTTTAAAGCCGGGCATGGTGGCTGATGCCTATAACCCAGCACTTTCGAAAGCAGAGGTGGGCGGATCATGATGTCGGGAGTTCGAGACCAGCCTGACCAACATGGCAAAACCCCGCCTCTACTAAAAATACAAAAAATTAGCCAGGCATGGTGGCGCACACCTGTAATCCCAGCTACTCGGGAGGCTGAGGCAGAAGAATCACTTGAACCTGGGAGACGGAGGTTGCAGTGAGCCAAATCGCACCACTGCACTCCAGCCTGGGTAACAGAGCGAGACGCCGTCTAAAGAAAAAAAGAACCAGGACTTTGAAGTCAGTGGGTCAAGCCCTACTCTGCTATTTATTAGGCCATACTGTGAAGTTTGGACAAGTTACTTGACTTCTTGAAACCTGATTTTTCTCATTAGTAAAATGGAGATAATGTTAGTATATTCATAGATTGTGAGGTTAAATAACAAGTGGTATGTATAAAGTTCGGGGTGTGAAGGAAATGCTCAATAAATATTGATTATGGCCATGATGATGATGATGATGATTTTTCTGAGAAAAGAGGGATCATAAAAGACTGGTCCTAGCCAACCTTTTGCCCATGAGGGAAATCTACAAGCTCAGTCCTTGTGAAGCTGGGGTTTCGGGTTCCCAGAGGCTTCAATCACTCCTTTTCCTGTGATCTTGTGGCTGGGATGACAGTACATCAGCAGAGGATGGATCGTTTCCTGCAGGCTCAGCCCACACTCCATGTGGCAATCTTGGGGGCTTTCTGTCTGAAAAACAAACAGTCTGGCGGTTCAATCCACAGACAGTCCCCCAACCTTCCTCTATATCTTGGAGAGGAGGTGGGAAAACGAGGAACACTTGAATGAGAGGCCGTGCATATATGAGTTATCTACAAAATCTGTCATTTTTGGGGGACGTTATTTGAAGGGGAGGGGAGGGGAGGGAAAAAACAGAAAACAAAGAAAGAAAAGTACTTGGAGTTTCAGAGGAGTGTGGGACTCTTAGAGATTACAAGGCCAGGAGGGTTGTCCTGGAGAAATAGAAGGAGAGTTTAAGGACAGTGAGGCAGAATGGGTGGCAGGGTAGTGTAGACAGCTGAATAACCTCCCTATTTTTGAGGACCTGGCAGTTCTCACAGCCTGTAACCTAAAAGGGACCAGCTTTTTCACACTAGGGAGACAAGGACACCGAATTCAAAATCTAATGGCTTCAGCAGCGAGTAAGACGAATAGTATAACCTGATATGTAGTGTTTCCAATAGTGTGTAGAGACTATATAATATAGATGATCTATGTGGCATATGCATAGAATAACATCTGTATTTGGTGGTAATCTGAGGGGAGATTATGAAGGACTTTTGCTTTCTAAGCCATACATTTCTGAAATGTCAAATGTTTTACAGTGAACATATGTTACTCCTATATGAAGAAAAAAATAAAATTTAGTTGGGCACGGTGGTTCACGTCAGTGAGCCAAGATCAAGCCAAGAAAGAGAGAGAGAGAGAGAGAGAGACAGAGAAGAAGGAAGGAAGGGAGGGAGGGAGGGAGGGAGGGATTGATTTAAGGCCGGGCACGGTGGCTCACGCCTGTAATCCCAGCACTTTGGGAGGCTAAGGCAGGTGGATCACTTGAGGTCAGGAGTTCCAGACCAGTCTGGCAGACATAGTGAAACCCCATCTCTACTTTAAAAAATACAAAAGTTAGCTGGGCGTGGAGGTGCATGCCTGTAATCTCAGCTACACAAGGGGCTGAGGGAGAATAATCACGTGAACCTGGGAGGTGGAGGTTACAGTGAGCTGAGATCTCACCACTGTACTCCAGCCTGGGTGACAGAGCAAGACTGTATTTCAAACAAAAGAAAATTTGGGCCGGGCTCGGTAGCTCACACCAGTAATCCCACCACTTTGGGAGGCCAAGGTGGGTGGTTCATGAGGTCAGGAGTTGGAGACCAGCCTGGCCAATTATGGTGAAACCCTGTCTCTACTAAAAATGCAAAAATTAGCCAGGCGGCCAGGCACAGTGGCTCATGCCTGTAATCCCAGCATTTGGGAGGCCGAGGCAGGTGATCACAAGGTTAGGAATTCAAGACCAGCCTGGCCAAGATGGTGAAATGCCGTCTCTACTAAAAATACAAAAATTAGTTGGGCGTGGTGGCACGTGCCTGTAATCCCAGCTACACGGGGGCTGAGGCAAAGGAATCACTTCAACCTGGTAGGTGGAGGTTACAGTGAGCCAAGATCGCACCACTGTACTCCAGCCTGGGCGACAGAGGAAGACTCTGTTTAAAAAACAAAAAAAAAGAAAATTTAGGCCGGACTCAGTGGCTCATGCCTGTAATCCCAGCACTTTGATGGGCCGAGGAGGGCGGATCACGAGGTCAGGAGATCGAGACCATCCAGGCTAACATGGTGAAACCCTGTCTCTACTAAAAATACAAAAAAAATTAGCTAAGCGTTGTGGCGGGCACCTGTAGTCCCAGCTACTCAGGAGGCTGAGGCAGGAGAATGGCATGAACCCGGGAGGCAGAGCTTGCAGTGAGCCGAGATCCTGCCACTGCACTCCAGCCTGGGTGACAGAGCGAGACTCTGTCTCAAAATAAATAAATAAATAAAATAAAAATAAAATGCAAAAATTAGACGGCCGTGGTGGCGGGCAGCTGTAATCCCAGCTACTTGGGAGGTTGAGGCAGGAGAATTGCTTGAAGCCATCTTCAAGCGATTGAAGGAGGTTGCAGTGAGCCAAGATCGCGCCATGGCACTCCGCCCTGGGTGACAAGAGCAAAACTGTCTCAAAAGAAAAAAAAAAAAAAACGGCCGGGCGCGGTGGCTCAAGCCTGTAATCCCAGCACTTTGGGAGGCCGAGACGGGTGGATCACGAGGTCAGGAGATCGAGACCATCCTGGATAACACGGTGAAACCCCGTCTCTACTAAGAAATACAAAAAACTAGCCGGGCGAGGTGGCGGGTGCCTGTAGTCCCAGCTACTTGGGAGGCTGAGGCCGGAGAATGGTGTGAACCCGGGAGGCGGAGCTTGCAGTGAGCTGAGATCCGGCCACTGCACTCCAGCCTGGGCTACAGAGCGAGACTCCGTCTCAAAAAAAAAAAAAAAAAAAAAGAAAAGAAAAAAAAAAAAAAAGAGAATTTAAGGCCAGGCACTGTGGCTCATGCCTGTAATCCCAGCACTTTGGGAGGCTGAGGCGGGTGGATCACTTGAGGTCAGGAGTTCAAGACCAGCCTGGACAACATGGTGAAACCCCATCTCTACTTAGAAAAATACAAAAATTAGCTGGGCATGGTGGTACATGCCTGTAATCCCAGCTACACAGGGGACTGAGGCAGAATAGTCTCTTGAATCTGGGAGATGGAGGTTACAGTGAGCCAAGATCGCACCACTGTACTCCAGCCTGGGTGACAGAGCAAGACTCTGTTTCCAAAGAAAAATTTAGGCTGGACTCGGTGGCTCATGCCACTAATCCCAGACTTTTGGGAGGCGGAGGTAAGTGGATCACGAGGTCAGGAGTTCAAGACCAGCCTGGCCAACATGGTGAAACCCCGTCTCTACTAAAAATACAAAAATTAGCTGGGCGTGGTGGCGGGTGCCTGTAATCCCAGCTACTTGGGAGGCTGAGGCAGAGAACTGCTTGAACCTGGGAGGCGGAGGTTGTAGTGAGCCTAGATCACGCCATTGCACTCCAGCCTGGGTGACAGAGCGAGACTCCGTCACCAAAAAAAAAAAAAAAAGAAAAGAAAAGAAAATTTAAAGTCTGTTAACACGCAATATTAAAAAAATAGAAGACTAGAAGACAAAGCTGAGAGCAATGGCACATGCTTATAGTCTCAGCTACTCTAGAGGCTGAGGCAGGAGGATACCTTGAGTCCAGGAATTCAAGTCCGGTCTGTGCAACATAGAGAACCCTATCATATCTAAAAATAAAAAAATAAAATTGAAGACAATCTGTCTATCAGTTGGAAAAGGTTAATTAGATTACCGTAATTAATACTATGGAATACTATGCCAGCATAAAAAGTGTTAGTTAGATCTATATATCCCTATGGAAGAACTACCACAGCAATTGTTGAGTTAAGAAAGCAGGCCAGGTGCGGTGGCTCACGCCTGAAATCCCAGCACTTTGGGAGGCTGAGGTGGGTGGATCACGAGGTCAAGAGATCGAGACCATCCTGGCCAACATGGTGAAACCTCATCTCTACTAAAAATACAAAAAAAAATTAGCTGGGCGTGGTGGTGCACACCTGTAGTCCCAGCTACTCAGGAGGCTGAGGCAGGAGAATCGCTTGAACCTGGGAGGCGGAGGTTGCTGCGAGCCGAGATCGCAACACTGCACTACAGCCTGGCAACAGAGCGAGACTACGTCTAAAAAAAAAAAAAAAAAAAAGCAAACTGCAGTAAAATGTATCTGATAGAATTATACCCTTCCTTATGTAGGTTAAAGAAAGTCTCAATGATATATTCATATGTAAAAAATTAATGGAGTTGCACACTTAACATGTGCACTATTTATTATAAGTTATACCTCAATAAAAGGTTTTTTTAATCTTCATAAAATTTTGGTATTTTGTGTGTGTGTGTGTGTGTGTATGTGTTAGAATGCAGTAGCTCGGCCGGGCGCAGTGGCTCACGCCTGTAATCCCAGCACTTGGGAGGCTGAGGCGGGTAGATCACCTGAGGTCAGGAGTTCAAGGCCAGCCTGGCCAACATGGTGAAACCCCGTCTCAACCAAAAATACAAAAAAATTAGCTGGGCATTGTGGCGGATGCCTGTAATCCTAGCTACTTTGGGAGGCTGAGGCAGAAGAATTGCTTGAACCCGGGAGGCAGAAGTTGCAGTGATCTGAGATCACGCCATTGCACTCCAACCTGTGTGACAAGAGCAAAACTCTTGTTTCAAACAAAAGAAAGAAAGAAAGAAAGAAAGAAAGAAAAATAGAAAAAAAATCCTTTGTCTTCTGTGGGGTTCCCTAAATCACTCCATTGATTTCAAGGGCATTCCTGTTGCCTTCAATGGCTCTCTGTGGGAAAAGAAAATGAGGTGAACGCCTACCGAAGGCTTCGTGCAAATTGTGCCTACTCCAGATAATGTGATTGCTGATTTCCCTCTAATTTACATTGAGGAAATTGAACTTTTGGTTGAGGTCGGTCTTTTTTGAAGAAGGAAGCAGACGACCTTTAATGCTATGGGCCTATTGTCACTTCAGCACTGCTGTCAGGAAAGAATTGGGATCTGGTGGCGAAGCTAGACATGAACCATATCACTTTTTTTTTTTTTTTTGAGACAGGGTCTGGCTCTGTCACCCAGGCTGGAGTGCAGTGGCGCGATCTCGGCTCACTGCAACCTCCGCCTCCCAGGTTCAAGCGACTCTCCTGTCTCAGCCTCCCCAGTAGCTGGAATTACAGGCATGCACCACCACGCCCGGCTAATTTTCGTAGAGACGGGGTTTCACCATGTTAGCCAGGCTGGTCTCGAACTCCTGACCTCAGGTGATCTGCCCGCCTAGGCCTCCCAAAGGGCTGGGATTACAGGCGTGAGCCACCGCGCCTGGCCCCCTGTATCACTTTTTAAATGCCTATTTTTACCGTGCCCTAGAAGCATTCCTTTGGAAAATCTCCTTTGCCAGTAAAAGCCAATGGGAAGCAGGCGCCGGGGGCCTGAGAGGCGGATGCTGGTTTTGAGAGGCCCGAATCGCTAGTGAGAAAGCTGCTTCTGCGGCCAGGCCCCTCCCTGGCCGCCCGCGGCTCTGTCCCTTCCCGGTGTCGTTGTCGGGGCAGCTGGCGCCCTCCGGCGGGGTAGGGCCGGCACCAACCGGAACAGCGCCCTTCCTCTGCAGCCCGCCCACTGACGTGCAATCTATGCGGACATGAGGGAAGCTAGGCCCACGGAAGGCAGAATGGCCAAAGAGATGGACATAAAGTGGAGCGGGGAAAGGAGGACACCCTCACAGTTTGGCAGCGCACTGTGCCAAGCATTCATCTTCCAGAATAATGTAACTAATGTAGGGTATATGTTCTCCATTAGTTCATAAAGGAGGAGTGTCACACAAAATTAACCTTCTTTTTCCCCCCGCCATGAAAATTTATTTAATATTTTTGTTTAATTTAAAAAGTAACATATGCCGGGTGCGTTGGCTCACACCTATAATCCCAGCACTTTGGGAGGCTGAGGCAGACGGATCACGAGGTCAGGAGTTCGAGACCAGCCTGACCAACACGGTGAAACCCCCGTCTCTACTAAAAAATACAAAAATTAGCCAGGCATGGTGGTGCGCGCCTGTAGTCCCGGCTTCTCAGCAGGCTGAGGCAGGAGAATCGCTTGAACCCGAGAGGCAGAGGTTGCAGTGAGCTGAGATTGTACCACAGCACTCCATCTTGGGTGACAGAGCCAGACTCCGTCTCAAAAAACAAACAAACAAAAAGTTACATATGTTTGTGTAAACTATTAAAACAATACAGAAACAAACCTGTAGAGCTGGCTTATTTTACTTAGCATGATGTCTTCTAGGTTCATCTATGTTGTAGCATGTGTGGAATTGCTTTCCTTTTTAAGTCTGAATTATATGGATATTTATTGTGTTTATCCATTCATCTGCTGATGGACACTTAGGTTACTTCTACCTTTTGGCTATTGTGAGTAATGCTGCTATGAACTTGGGTGTTCTATAAAGAAATTTTATTTGTCAAAACTATATCATGCCATGCCAGGTATGGTGGCTCACCCCTGTAATCCCAGCACTTTGGGAGGCCAAGGCAGCCTGATCATTTGAGGTCAGGAGTTTGAGACCAGCCTAGCCAGCATGGCAAAACCCCATCTCCACCAAAAATTCAAAAATTAGTTGGATGTGCTTGCTTGAACCCAGGAGGCAGGGTTGCAGTGGGCCAAGGTGGTGCCACTGCACTCCAGCCCAGGTGAAAGAGTGAGACTCTGTCTCAAAAAACACGCACACACACACAAACAAACAAAAACAACTATATCATGCCATGGGTTAACAAAATAGTAGGTTAGGGAAAGTTTCTCTTAATAGAATTCTTCCAGGCCGAGCGTGGTGGCTCATGCCTATAAGCCCATTTCTCTACTACTGTACTTTCCCAGGAATAACTACCGTTAACAAATGGTACTTATCAGTTCATACTTTTTGTTGTTGTTGTTGTTGAGACGGAGTCTTGCTCTGTCGCCCAGGGTGGAGTGCAGTGGCACGATCTCAGCTCACTGCAACCTCCGCCTCCCAGGTTTAAGCAATTCTCCTGCCTCAGCCTCCTGAGTAGCTGGGATTACAGGCACACGCCACCATGCCTGGCTACTTTTTGTACATTTAGTAGAGATGGGTTTTTGCCATGTTGGCCAGGCTGGTCTCGAATTCCTGACCTCAGGCGATCTGCCCACCTCAGCCTCCCAGAGTACTGGGATTACAGGCGTGTGTCACCATACCCGGCTAATTTTTGTATTTTTAGTAGAGACAGGGTTTCACCACCTGGTTTCACCAGGCTGGTCTCCAACTCCTGAACTTCAGTGATCCACCGGCCTTGACCTCCCAAAATGCTGGGATTACAGGTGTGAGCCACTGAGCCCAGCGACTTTTTCTTCTTCTTTTTTTTCAGTAGGGATGGGTCTAGGTATGTTGCTCAGGCTGAACTCCAACTCCTGGAGTCAAATGATCCTCCCGCCTCAACTACTGAGTAGCTCAGACTACAGGTGTCAGCATTGAGCCCTACGTGCACCTTTTTTTTTTTTTTGAAATGGAGTCTAGCTCTGTCACCCAGGCTGGAGTGCAGTGGCCCGATCTTGGCTCACTGCAACTGCTGCCTCTCGGATTCAAGCAATTCTCCTGCCTCAGCCTCCCGAGTAGCTGGGATTACAGGTGCCCACCACCACACCTGGCTAATTTTTGTATTCTTAGTAGAGACGAGATTTCGCCATGTTGGCCAGGCTGGTCTCGAACTCCTGACCTCGTGTTCTGCCCGCCTAGGCCTCCCAAAGTGCTGGAATTACAGGCGTGAGCCACCGCGCCTGGCCCAGGTTTATTACTCTTTTTTTTTTTTTTTTTTTTTTTTGAGACAGAGTCTCGCTCTGTCACCCAGCCTGGAGTGCAGTGGCCGGATCTCAGCTCACTGCAAGCTCCGCCTCCTGGGTTTACGCCATTCTCCTGCCTCAGCCTCCCAAGTAGCTGGGACTACAGGTGCCTGCGACCTCACCTGGCTAGTTTTTTGTATTTTTTAGTAGAGACGGGGTTTCACCGGGTTAGCCAGGATGGTCTTGATTTCCCGACCTCGTGATCCGCCCGTCTCGGCCTCCCAAAGTGCTGGGATTACAGGCTTGAGCCACCGCGCCCAGCCTAGGTTTATTACTTTTTTTTTTTTTTTTTTTTTTTTTTTTTTTTGAGACGGAGTCTTGCTTTGTCACCCAGGCTAGAGTGCAGTGGCCAGATCTCAGCTCACTGCAAGCTCCGCCTCCCAGGTTCACGCCATTCTCCTGGCTCAGCCTCCCGCGTAGCTGGGACTACAGGCGCCCGCCACCTCGCCCGGCTAGTTTTTTGTATGTTTTAGTAGAGACGGCGTTTCACCATGTTAGCCAGGATGGTCTCGATCTCCTGACCTCGTGATCCGCCCGTCTCGGCCTCCCAAAGTGCTGGGATTACAGGCTTGAGCCACCGCGCCCGGCCTGGTTTATTACTTTTTAAAGCCTGATAATGATACTGTGTATGGTTATGTTTACAGATGAAATGATATTATATCTGGGATTTACTTCAAAATAGTATAAAAGGTAAGCAAGTAGGCTGGATGCGGTGGCTCACGCCTGTAATCCCAGCACTTTGGGAAGCTAAGGTGGGTGGATCACATGAGCTCAGGAGCTGGAGACCAGCCTGGCCAACATGGTGAAACCTTGTCTCTACTAAGAATACAAAAATTAGCCAGTCTCTACTAAAAATACTAAAATTCTCAGGCAAGGTGGCTCACACCCGTAATCCTAGCACTTTGGGAAGCTGAGGGGGGTGAATTGCCTGAGCTCAGGAGTTCCAGACCACCCTGGACAACAGGGTGAAACCCCGTCTCTACTGAAATATAAAAAATTAGCCAGCTGTGGCGGCGTGTGCTTGTATTCCCAGCTACTCAGGAGGCTGAGGCAGGAGAATTGCTTGAACCTGGGAGGCGGAGGTTGCAGTGAGCTAAGATCATGCCACTGCACTCCAGCCTGGGCGACAGAGCGAGACTCTGTCTCTAAAAAATAAATAAATATGGCCGGGCACGGTGGCTCACGCCTATAATCCCAGTGCTTTGGGAGGCCGAGGCAGGTGGATCACGAGGTCAGGAGATCGAGACCCTCCTGGCTAACACTGTGAAACCCCGTCTCTACTAAAAATACAAAAAATTAGCCGGGCATGGTGGCGGGCACCCATAGTCCCAGCTACTCGGGAGGCTGAGGCAGGAGAATGGCATGAACCCGGGAGGTGGAAATTGTGGTGAGCCGAGATCACGCCACTGTACTCCAGCCTGGGCGACAGAGCGAGACTCTGTCTCAAAAAAATAAAATAAAAATATAAATAAATAAATACATACATACATACATACATACATACATTTTGGGAGGCCAAGGCAGGCGGATCACCTGAGGTCGGGAATTCGAGACCAGCCTGACCAACATGGAGAAACCCCATCTCTACTAAAAATGCAAAATTAGCCGGGCACAGTGGCACATGCCTGTCGTCCCAGCTACTCGGGAGGCTGAGGCAGGAGAATCGCTGGAACCTGGGAGATGGAGGTTGTGGTGAGCTGAGATCGTGCCATTGCACTCCAGCCTGGGCAACAAGAATGAAACTCAGTCTCAAAATAAATAAATAAATAAATAAGATAATAAATAAATAAATAAATAAAAATACAAAATAAAAATACAAAACTTAGCCGGGTGTGGTGGTGGGTGCCTGCAATTCCAACTACTTGGGAGCCTTTGGCAGGAGAATCACTGGAACCTGGAGGTGGAGGTTGCGGTGAGCCAAGATCGTGCCACTGCACTCCTGCCTGGGCAACAGAGCGAGACTCCATCTCAACAAAAAGAAAAAAAAGTAAGCAAGTGGAAGTATAACTGAAACAAGACTTCCCACTGTTAGTAATTGTTGAAGCTGGAGTAGGAATGCATGAGAGCTCACTGTAATACATTTCCTCTACCTTTGTATATATTGCAGATGTTCCATAATAATAAAAATCCATATCATAAATATCCTTTATGTAAATACATGGAAACCTGCCTTATGCTCTTTAATAGGGGCGTAGCCTTCCATATTTATTTAACTAATTCTCTATTAGAGAACTTTTTTTTTTTTTTGGGATAGTGTCACTCTGTCGCCCAGGCTGGAGTGCAGTGGTGTGATCTCGGCTCACTGCAACCTCTGCCTCCTGGGTTCAAGCGATTCTCCTGCCTCAGCCTCCAAAGTAGCTGGGATTACAGGCGCAGGCCACTGCATCCGGCCAATTTTTGTATTTTTAGTAGAGAGGGATTTCACCATCTTGGCCAGCCTGGTCTTGAACTCCTGACCTCGAGACCCACCTGCCTCAGCCTCCCAAAGTGCTGGAATTACAGGCGTGAGCCACCATGCCCTGTCTTCATTTTTTTTTTCCAAGATAAAGTCTCACTTTGTCACTCAGGCTGGAGTGCAGTGGCATTAGATCTTGGCTCACTGTAACCCCTGCCTCCCAGGTTCAAGTGATTCTCCTCACCTCAACCTCCTGAGTAACTGGGACTACAGGCATGTACCACCAAACCTGGCTAATTTTTCTATTTTTAGCAGAGACACAGTTTTCCCATGTTGCCCAGGCTGGTCTTGAACTCCTGAGCTCAAGCAATCCTCTAGCCTTGGCCTCACAAAGTGCTGGGATTACAGGTGTGAGCCACCACACCCAACCTTGAATTATTTTCAAATATTCAATATTCTAAACAATACTATAGGAAATATTCTTGTACAAATGTCTGTGCCCAATTAACTGTTTCCTTAGAACACATTTTTTTTTTTCTTATGCTTTTTTTTTTTTTTTTTTTTTTGAGACAGAGTTTCACTCTTGTTGCCCAGGCTGGAGTACAATGACATGATATCTGCTTACCACAACCTCAGCCTCCCGGGTTCAAGCGATTCTCCTGCCTCAGCCTCCCAAGTAGCTGGGATTATAGACATGTGCCACCATCCCTGGCTAATTTTGTACTTTTTATTTATTTATTTATTTGAGACAGAGTTTCACTCTTTCGCCCAGGCTAGAATGCAGTGGTGCGATCTCAGTTCACTGCAACCTCTGCCTCCTGGGTTCTAGCGATTATTTTGCCTCAGCCTCCCAAGTAGCCAGGACTACAGGCGCACACCACCCAGCTAATTTATGTTGTATATTTTCCGTAGAGATGGGGTTTCACCTCTTTGGCCAGGCTGGTCTTGAATTCCTGGCCTTGTGATCCGCCTGCCTTGGCCTCCCAAAGTGCTAGGATTATAGGCATGAGCCACTGCCCCTGGCTAATTTTGTATTTTTAGTAGAGACGGATTTTCTCCATGTTGGTCAGGCCGGTCTCGAACTCCTGACCTCAGGTGATCTGCCCACCTCGGCCTCCCAAAATGCTGGGATTACAGGCATGAGACACTGTGCCTGACCTGGAATAAATTTCCAGAAGTGAAGATGCCAGGTCAAAGACTGTGCAGGTTTAAAAAAAATGTTTTTCTTTGCTGGGTGCGGTGGCTCACGCCTGTAATCCCAGCACTTTGGGAGGCTGAGGTGGGTGGATCACAAGGTCAGGAGTTCAAGACCAGCCTGGCCAAAATGGTGAAACCCTGTCTCTACTAAATATACAAAAATTAGCCAGGCATGGTGGTGCGCGCCTGTAATCCCAGCTACTGGGGAGGCTGAGGCAGGAGAACTGCTTGAACCCAGGAGGTGAAGGTTGCAGTGAGCCAATATTGTGCCACTGCACTCCAGCCTGGGTGACAGAGTAAGACTCCATCTCAAAAAAAAAAAAAAAGTTTTTAAATTTATGGTGAGATTGTTCTGTAGTTAAATCCCTGGAATTACCTGTTTTCTGATGCTCCCAATAATACACTGCTCCTTATCAATCCTTTTCTTTTCTTTTTTTTTTTTTTTGAGACGGAGTTTCGCTCTTGTTGCCCAGGCTGGAGTGCAATGGCGCAATCTCAGCTCACTGCAACCTCCGCCTCCCTGGTTCAAGCAATTCTCCTGCCTCAGCCTCCTAAGTAGCTGGGATTACAGGCGCCTGCCACCAGGCCCAGCTAATTTTTGTATTTTTAGTAGACAGGGTCTCGCAATGTTGGCCAGGCTAGTCTTGAACTCCTGACCTCGGGTGATCCACCTGCCTCGGCCTCCCAAAGTGCTGGGGATTACAGGCGTGAGACACTGCGCCCGGCCCCTTTTCTTTTCCTTCCAACCTTTTTTTTGAGGTATAACTTACATGCCATCAATTTCATTCATTTTAGGTGTACGATTCAATTATTTTTATTTTTTTTTCTACACAGAGGTTGCAGTGAGCTGGGATTGCACCACCGCACTCAATCTGGGGGACACAGTGAGACTCCATCTCACACACACACAGAAAAGTGTGTATGTGTGTGTATATCCCCTATTGAAGGATATTTAAGTTGAGGAGTTGAGGTTCTTTTTTTTTTTTTTCTTTTTGAGATGGAGTCTTGCTCTGTCACCCAGGCTGGAATCCAGTGGCACAATCTCGGCTTACTGCAACCTCCACCTCCTGGGTTCAAGTGATTCTCCAGCCTCAGCCTCCCAAGTAGCTGGGATTACAGGCATGTGCCACCGCGCCCAGCTAATTTTTGTGATTTTTAGTAGAGACAGGGTTTCGCCATGTTGGCCAGGCTGGTCTCAAACTCCTGATCTCAGGTGATCCACCCACCTGGGCCTTCCAAAGTGCTAGGATTACTGGCGTGAGCCACTGGCCCTGGCTGAGGTTCATTTTTTAGCCCATTAAAAATAGTAGAACAGGGCGGGGTGTGGTGGTTCACACCTGTAATCCCAGCACTTTGGGAGGCCCAGGCAGGCCGATCCCTTGAGGTCAGGAGTTCGAGACCAGTGTGCCCAACATGGTGAAACCTTGCCTCCACTAAAAATACAAAAACTAGCTGGGCGTTCTTGCGGGCACCTGTAATCTCAGCTACTTGGGAGGCTGAGGCAGGAGAATCGCTTGAACCCGGAAGGTGGAGGTTGCAGTGAGCCAAGATCGTGCCACTGTACTTCAGCCTGGGCAACAGAGCAAGACTCTATCTCAAAACAAACAAACAAACAAACAAACAAACAAAAAAAAAAAACGCTGGGCGCGGTGGCTCACACCTGTTATCCCAGCACTTTGGGAGGCCGAGGCGGGTGGATCATGAGGTCAGGAGATCGAGAGCATCCTGGCTAACTCAGTGAAATCCCATCTCTACTAAAAATACAAAAAATTAGCCGGGCGTGGCAGCGGGCACCTGTAGTCCCAGCTACTCAGGAGGCTGAGGCAGGAGAATGGCGTGAACCCAGGAGGCGGAGCTTGCAGTGAGCCGAGATCGCGCCACTGCACTCCAGCCTGGGCGACTGAGTGAGACTCCATCTCAAAAAAAATAAAAGAAAAAAGTAGAATAAATTCCTAGATGTAATATTGCCATGTCAAAAGATATGCAAACTTAAATTTTCTATAGATATTAACAGATAGTTTACTAAGGAAGTTGTACTGATTTACATCCCCCACCAACAGTGTTTCCCCACACCCCCAAAACATCCTTCATCATAAATGAGGTCACGCATAATTAAAAAAACAACAACAGGCCGGGCGCGGTGGCTCAAGCCTGTAATCCCAGCACTTTGGGAGGCTGAGATGGGCGGATCACGAGGTCAGGAGATCGAGACCATCCTGGCTAACACGGTGAAACCCCGTCTCTACTAAAAAATACAAAAAATTAGCCGGGCGAGGTGGCGGGCGCCTGTGGTCCCAGCTACTCGGGAGGCTGAGGCGGGAGAATGGCGTGAACCCAGGAGGCGGAGCTTGCAGTGAGCTGAGATCTGGCCACTGCCCTCCAGCCTGGGCGACAGAGCGAGACTCCGTCTCAAAAAAAAAAAACAAAAAAAAAAAACACAACAACGACCCGGATCTTGCTCTGTTGCCCAGGCTGGAGTGCAGTGGCATGATCAAGGCTCATTGCAGCTTCAACCTCCTGGGCTCAAGCAAATCTCCCGAGTAGCTGGGATTACAGGTGCATTCCACTATACCCAGCTAGTTTTTGCTTTTGTATCTTTTTTGTAGAGACAAGGTCCCACACTCTTGCCCAGGCTGTTCTAAAACTCCTGAGCTCAAGTGATCCTCCCTCTTCGGCCTCCCAAAGTGCTGGGATTACAGGGATGCGCCACAGTGCCCGGCTAGGCATTCTTTTCTTTTCTTTTTTCCTTTTACTTTTTTTTTTTTTTTTTTTTGAGATGGAGTCTCACTCTGTCACCCAAGCTGGAGTGCAGTGGTGTGTGATGCAATCTCAGCTCACTGCAACCTCCACCTCTGGGTTCAAGCAATTCTCCTGCCTCAGCCTCCCAAGGAGCTGGGACTACTGGTGCATGCCACCACGTCTGGATAATTTTTTTGTGTGTTTTTAGTAGAGATGGGGTTTCATCATGTTGGCCAGGCTGGTCTTGAACTCCTGACCTCAGACAATCTGCCCACCTCGGCTTGCCAAACTGCTGGGATTACAGGCGTAAGCCAACCACACCTGGCCCCAGGCATAATTTTCATAAGTTTATTGGCCACTTGTATTTCTTGTTCAGAGACTTGCATGCCTGTATCTTTCTGAAGTTTGGTTTCTTCATTTGTAAAAATGGGGATGTAAACTCCTGGTAATCCTAAGCATGAGAGTTAGAAGGTCAAAATGAATTTCAAAGCTTGTGCAGTTCCTGCCTCCTTTTCTCCTACCCACTGTGAGTGATAGTCTCATGCATTTTGGCTTCCCTTTTGAAGAGGGCTTCTGACCCTGGAAGGGGGACACTAGGAGCTTCTGCTCTGAGTGGTCTTTGGGTCCTTTTGGTAACTCACTGGAAGCCCCCAGCCGATGGTAGCAGTGACAAACAGGATCCCCATTTGCCTGTACTCCTAGGTCACAGCTTTATAGGGGGGCCAGAGATTCTGCAAATTAAAAACAAGAATCATTGAGAGGTATTGTGGGAGGCTCTAAATTGGACCCTGAATATGTGTGTTTAAGAGGCAGGGTTGCCTACTGGCTGGAGGCCTCAGCACTGCCACTTATTTTGCTGAGTAATATTGGGCAAGTGGCTTCCCCATCTCTGATCCCAGTGTTTTTATCTGTAAAATGGAAATAATAATGGCACTTACCCAGTGGGATTGTTGTAGGCACTGATAAGCAAATGTATGAAGAGCACTAGGCACCTAACTAGGTAGCTATTATTCTTCTTTAACAAAAGGTTTTATAACTTCTCTGTAAGTAGCTCACTTAACATTGCTGTCAGTCAGTAAATTCCCTCTGGCAGTCTAATCGCAATCCCTCCTACTGCCATTTCAGGTCATTTACTTGAGTTCCATAGTGAGAGGAGGTCATTTTTAAGGCCCTCCTGTAGCTTTTTCTCTTTTCTCCCTGGTTCCAGGAATGGGCTGTCAAACTCCGTGGGGAGGGGAGGGCAGCACGAGGAGGGTGCTCTTGGGGGCACCTTCCACTCTTTCTTTGCCCTGAACCAATCGCTGGAGACTCAGATACTATCTGCCGATGGTGGGGGTTGGGGAGAGGGGCAACAGGCGGCAGGCGTGGGATGGGGTTGGGGGTCGGGTGGACGAAAGGCTCACCTGGCCCGGCTTTGGTATGTGGCTTTCCCTATTCCACTGGGGATTTTCACACGTCTCCTGCCAAAGCCCCAGGGGACCATTGAGCCTTTCTAGAGAAGGAATGATTTGGCCAAGCTTGGAAGTGGGCCCCTGTCTAGGGCCTAATAATCATCAGAAAGGCCTTCCTGGCTAGGCTCCCAGGATCCCTGGAGCCTCCTAAGGGGCTTTCACATTCAGGATCTTCTGGCCTCGTTTGATCACTCCATCCTGAGCTGGGGGTCTAGGCTGGGCCTCCACAGGCGGCCAAGCAATGCATAACAATGGCCCCCTGGGACTCAGCGCTCACCACACTCAGGGCCACATCTTAAGTACTTTGTAATAATAATAGCTTGCATTTACTGAGTGTTTATTAGGTACCAAACTCCTCACAACTATTCTGGGTGGAAGATACTGTTACAGACAAGGAAAAGAAAGTGGAAGGTCCTTAATTGCTCAGAATGATAACGCAACAAAATACCCGTGCTGGAGCTCCAAAACCAGTACTCCCCATCTCTTCCTCCTGTTGGCACTTTGTCCCCCCGTCCTTCTGTATCTGAAGAGTTTTCTTCGGGCTCCTCTCTCACCTCATCTCCGCCCTCCCCCGACACAACTGGGATTTTCAATACCCCCCACCATCAATCATTGTCCCTCCAATTATTGAAGACACCCCTGAGGTCACAAAGAGATTAGATCCCCAGTCCCTCCCAGTCCAGCCACCCTGCCATCCTTTCAGGTGCCATGCTAGACAACCCACCTAGATATCAAAGGTTACCAGTGCTGAGAAGGGGCTCTGTCCACACCTTCCTCATCCCAGGGTCAGCTGCTGGCCCTGGCCAGAATGTGGCTCTTTGAGAAGGTTGGGAAATGGCCTAGGCTGCAGCTTCAACCCCTTTTGTCAATTTCTCCCCAGGGTGGCCAGGTCTGGTTGACCCAGGCAACCCAACCAGCGGGGCTGAGGGTGAAACAAAAAGCTCTGTCTCAGCCACTTGCTAGCTGCATGGCCTTGGCCAAGTCACTTATCTATTTTGTGCTTCAGTTTCCTTATCCATAAATTAGGACTAAACATGACACCTTCTCCCTCAGGCTTTCGTGATGTAGGATACAATAGATTCCTCTTCAAAGGTTTTAGCCTGTTAACCTCCTTTAAAATTCAAGAGGTGGAAAATTGTTAAGTACAATGAATTCTGAGTTCCTCTTGAAAGAATCAGTATGTCCTTGTGTTCAGCTTCCCTGTTCTTTGTTCTCCCCCCGCCTTTTTTTTTTTTTTTTGAGACGGACTCTCACTCTTGTTGCCCAGGCTGGAGAGCAGTGGCACGATCTCGGCTCACTGCAACCTCCGCCTTCTGGTTTCAAGAGATTCTCCCGGCCGGGCGCGGTGGCTCAAGCCTGTAATCCCAGCACTTTGGGAGGCCGAGGCGGGCGGATCACAAGGTCAGGAGATCGAGACCACAGTGAAACCCCGTCTCTACTAAAAATACAAAAAATTAGCCGGGCGCGGTGGCGGGCGCCTGTAGTCCTAGCTACTCAGGAGACTGAGGCAGGAGAATGGCGTGAACCCGGGAGGCGGAGCTTGCAGTGAGCCGAGATCGCGCCACTGCACTCCAGCCTGGGCAACAGCGTGAGACTCCGTCTCAAAAAAAAAAAAAAAAAAAAAAAGAGAGATTCTCCCGCCTCAGCCTCCCAAGTAGCTGAGGTTACAAGCGCCCACCACTACGCCTGGCTAATTTTTGTATTTTAGTAGAGACGGAGTTTCACCATGTTGGTCAGGCTGGTCTCGAACTCCTGACCTCATGAACCACCCGCCTTGGCCTTCCAAAGTGTTGGGATTACAGGCCTGAGCCACTGCGCCCGGATGTTCTCCATTTTAAAGTTTAACTTCTTGGTTCTTTTTTTTTTTTTTTTTTTTTTTTTTGAGACGGAGTCTCGCTCTGTCGCCCAGGCTGGAGTGCAGTGGCCGGATCTCAGCTCACTGCAAGCTCCGCCTCCCGGGTTCACGCCATTCTCCGGCCTCAGCCTCCCGAGTAGCTGGGACTACAGGCGCTGCCACCTCGCCCGGCTATTTTTTGTATTTCTTAGTAGAGACGGGGTTTCACCGTGTTAGCCAGGATGGTCTCGATCTCCTGACCTCGTGATCCGCCCATCTCGGCCTCCCAAAGTGCTGGGATTACAGGCTTGAGCCACCGCGCCCGGCCAACTTCTTGGTTCTTTAGGTCTCCTTGCCCCTAGTTTCAGTAAACGACCCCCTCCTAGCCTCTATCACCTGCTCTGTCTTTAGTCATCCTTAGTCACTTGCTCTGTCCTTAGTCATCTGCTGCTCTGTCCTTAGCCATCCTTAGTCACCTGCTCTGTAACCATCCTTCCCGCCGAAACAGCTCACCCTGCCTCCCCGATCTCTTTAAAATAGCCAATCGGCATTATCTTAGACTGTGCGGTCCAACCCTAGCCAATAGGGGAAAGACACAGCTGTAGGGACTAGCTGCGTCAGGAATAAGAACCCCCTAACCTGTGCGCTCTCGCGTTTGCTCCATCCGCGAGACGTGCCCTTCTATAGAAGTAAATTACGTTGCTGAGAAAACTTTGCCTGAGTGCTGTTTTCACTTTGCAGCACCGAGCATTTACTTCCAACAGTGAGAATTAAATTAGATAATACACATCAATCATTAACACAATTCCTGAAACTAAATGTTGGGGAAGAGCAGAATGGAATGGTTTAGGTCATTAGTTTAGCACCATTGGTCCCAAATAAAGACAATTTTACTCCCCAGTCCCCAGGGATGAAAGTTTCCCTTCCCTGCTAAATGATCCCTTGGGGGGCCCTGGGTGGCGGGGGACTGGAACCACATGCAGGAAAACTAGAGTGGGGTGGCTATCTGATTGCATTATTATTTTCCTCCCCGCCCCGCCCAAGACGGAGTCTTGCTGTGTCACCCAGGCTGGAGTGCAGTGGCTCAATCTTGGCTCACTGCACCCTCTGCCTCCCAGGTTCAAGCAATTCTCCTGCCTCAGCCTCCAGAGTAGCTGGGATTACAGGTGTGTGCCACCACGCTCGGCTAATTTTTGTATTTGTAGTAGAGACAGGGTTTCATTATGTTGTCCAGGCTGGTCTCGAACTCCTGAACTATGTTGACCAGGCTGGTCTCGAACTCCTGACCTCAGGTGATCCGTCTGCCTCGGCCTCCCAAAGTGCTGGGATTATAGGTGTGAGCCACTGCTCCCGGCCACCTGGCTAATTTTTGTATCTTGAGTAGAGATGGGGTTTCGCTATGTTGGCCAGGCTGGTCTCGAATTCCTGGCCTCAGGTGATCTGCCCGCCTCGGCCTCTCACAAAGTGCTGGGATTACAGGCATGAGCCACTGCACCTGGTCCCGTGATTATTTTCTAGTTTTATCTCCCAGAGCTCCTTGGAATAGCTGCAAACCCAGGCTGACTTCTTTTCCTCATGCCTACCCCTCTCAACCTCCCATCAACTTTATCTCCTAACTTGACTCCTAAAATCTAACTCTAAATAGGCCCATCTGTATTTTGGCAATATAGTCAAAAGTCTGTTCCCTTTGACTCAGCAAGTCCACATCTAGAAATGTATCCTGAAATAACTAAAGCGCCTAGCAAGGATTTTGTTATAAGAATGGTCTTATTGATGTTATTTATAAACAGAAACAACCTCCATGTGTAATGATAGGAGACTGGAGATATATGTCTCCAACACAGCATTCTACAGCCATTACAAATTGGGCAGCAGAAAAAGGTTTTAATGACAGGAGCAAATCTTCAGAACATACTTTATTTAACTTGTCATATTTTTGAGGAAAATGATACAAACTTACCATATACTTCTTCTTGTTGTTTATCTATGTTTTCTAATTTATTTGCAAATGAGCATGTATTAATCCTGTAATGAAGAAGGAAAAGCCCATATTTGGCAAATATTGTGTACAATATTGTGTATTGTGTACAGATCGGGGTTGAAGGCCTTTGACTGGCTTTTTTTTTTTTTTTAATTTTTCTTTCTGAGACAGAGTCTCACTCTGTTGTCTGGGCTGGAGTGCAGTGGCATGATCTCGGCTCACCACAACCTCCACCTCCTGGGTTCAAGCAATTCTCCTGCCTCAGCCTCCCAAGTAGCTGGGACTACAGGCACGTGCCACCATGCCCCGCCAATTTTTAAATTTTTAGTAGAGACGAGATTTCACTATGTTGGCCAGGCTGGTTTCAAACTCCTGACCTCATGATCCGCCTACCTCGGCCTCCCAAAGTGCAGGGATTACAGACAGGTGTGATCCACCGTGCCTGCCCTGACTGGCTTTGTATTTAGCCCCTGGATGGATTCTTGTCTCTTGGTAGCCCAATGAACACCAGAGTAAGAAGCCCTAGCACATCTAGAAGTTAGAGTCAAAATAAAAGTAAGAAAGAGACATGAGCACTTCTGTGGTCCCTTTTTCGATACTCTTTGTCATCCTCATTTATGTGTTTGATGATCTGGAGAGTTGGGGACATGATTCTGACAGTGCCAAGGGGCCTGGGAGTTCCTTTCTCTTTTTCTGATACACAAAACGGATTATTTCTTATTCTTTTTATTTTTTTCTTTTGAAGCTGAGTCTTGCTCTATTGCTCACGCTGGAGTGCAGTAGTGCTGTCTCAGCTGACTACAACCTCCGCCTCCCGGGTTCAAGCGATCCTCCCGCCTCAGCCTCCCGGGTGGCTAGGATTATAGGAATGCGCCCCCCTGCCCGACTAATTTTGTATTTTTAGTAGAGATGGGGTTTCTCCATGTTGTTCAGGCTGGTCTCGAACTCCTAACCTCAGGTGATCACTACAACCTCTACCTCCCTGGTTCAAGCAATTATTGTGCCTCATCCTCCTGAGTAGCTGGGATTATAGGTGTGAACCACCACGCTTGGCTAATTTTTGTATTTTTAGTAGAGGTGGGGTTTTGCCATGTTGGCCAGGTTGGTCCTGAACTCCCGACCTCAAGTGACCCGCCCATCTCGGCCTCCCAAAGTGCTGGGATTACAGGTGTGAGCCACCACACCTGGTCAAGAACTTATAAATCAGTTCTATCTGGATGCCTGACCTGGTTCCTGGGGAGGTGGTCTCCTCAGGGCTTGGACACCTTAGGGAGGTGGGGGGAGTTCTCTTTTTTATTTTTATTATTTATTTATTTATTTATTTATTTATTTATTTATTTATTTGAGATGGAGTCTTGCTCTGTCACCCAGGCTGGAGTGTGGTGGCACAATCTCAGCTCGCTGCAAGCTCTGCCTCCTGGGTTCACGCCATTCTCCTGCCTCAGCCTCCCAAGTAGCTGGGACTACAGGCGCCTGCCACCACGCCCGGCTAATTTTTTTGTATTTTTAGTAGAGACGGGGTTTCACCATGTAAGCCAGGATGATCTAGATCTCCTGACCTCGTGATCTGCCCGCCTCGGCCTTCCAAAGTGCTGGGATTACAGGCGTGAGCCACCACGCCTGGACTATTTTATTTTATTTTATTTGTTTTTTATTTTATTATTTTATTATTATTATTTTTTGAGACGGAATTTGGCTCTTGTTGCCCAGGCTGGAGTGCAATGGTGCGATCTCGGCTCACTGCAACCTCTGCTTCCCAGGTTAAAGCAATTCTCCTGCCTCAGCCTCCTGAGTAGCTGGAATTACAGCGCCTACCACAACGCCCGGCTAATTTTTGTGTTTTTAGTAGAGATGGGGTATCACCATGTTGGCCAGGCTGGTCTCAAACTCCTGACCTTGTGATCCACCCACCTCGGCCTCCCAAAGTGCTGGGATTACAGGTGTGAGCCTGACTGTGCCCGGCCTGACTCTTTTATTTTTACTTAAAAATAAACAATGAGTCTCACTCTGTCACCCAGGCTGGAGTGCAGTAGTGCGATCATATCTCACTGCAGCCTCGACCTCCTGGGCTCAAGTGATTCTCCCACCTCAGACTCCCAAGTAGCTGAAACTACAGGCGCATACCACTACTATTTTTGTAGAGACAGCATCTCACTATGTTGCCCAGACTGGCCTCAAATTCTTGGGCTCAAGTGATCCTCCCACCTCAGCTCAAAGTGCTGGGATTACAGGTGTGAGCCACCACACCTTTCTGGGAGCTCCCTTCCTTTTCCCCTTCCTCATCCTCTTCCCATCCAATATCCCAGCTCACTCACCTCCTCAGCCATCCATCACCAACACACCCTACCCAGAAGTAGGACTATTATTGTCCTTAAAAGCAAGCATAGAGTGCTCAAGAATATCTATAATAATGACATAGTGTGCCTTAGTCTTTCCATTTTGTTACTGGTAAAAGCAGCAGCCAGGCGCGGTGGCTCACACATGTAATCCCAGCACTTTGGGAGGCCGAGGTGGGCAGATCATGAGGTCAGGAGATCGAGACCACCCTGGCCAACATGATGAAACCCCATCTCTACTAAAAATACAAAGATTAGCTGGGCATGGTGGCTCACACCTGTAGTCCCAGCTACTTTGGAGGCTGAGGGAGGAGAATCGCTTGAACCCGGGAGGCGGAGGTTACAGTGAGCTGAGATCGTGCCGTTGCACTCCAGCCTGGGCAACAGAGCGAGACTCCATCTCAAAAAAAAAAAGCAGCAGCAGCAGCAAAGATGTTCTGGGCATCTTAAAATTTTGGGATCATTATGGGGGAGGTGGTGCAGGTGGTGTGTGATAGGAATGCTTTTATGTTGGTTCTCAAAATGTAAGGAGTGTTTAGGCAGGTAGAAAATGTGGCAAAGGAGTGTTCAGGCCAAAGCCTGTGATAAAGCACACAAACGACGTGGGAGATGACAAGAAATGAGACTGAAAGGGCTGTGCATGCCAAGCTAAAGGTGTGGACTGATCCTGAGGGCAGTCAGAAGCCACTGAAGAATTTGGGGCCAGCAAGTACCTTCCAGCAACACAGAGATAAGTGTTAAAATAGCTGATGTTGGCCAGGCACAGTGGCTCACGCCTGTAATCCCAGTGCTTTGGGAGGCCAAGGTGGGAGGATCGCTTGAGTCCAGGAGTTCAAGACCACTTAGAGAGACCCCAACTCTACAAAAAAGTGAACAAAATTAGCCAGTCATGGTGGCATGCAACTGTGGTTCCAGCTACTCCAGAGGCTGAGGAGGGGGAATGGCTTGAGCCCAGGCAGTTGAGGCTCAAGTGGGCCACGATCATGCCACTGCACTCCAGCCTGGGCTCCAACCTGTTTCAAGAAAACAATCAAACAAACAAAAACGCTGATGCTCATTGAGCATCTGCTTCGTAATGAAAAAGATGATTTTGTTTAGTCCCTCCAACACTCTTCCAGGGTTGTTAGTATTATTTCCATTGCGTTGTAAAGGAAACTGGGGTATGAGATTGTTTTCTCAAGGTCACTGCTAGGAATTGGTCCTGGATCCTCTTCCTGTCATCATCTTGTTGGTCTGAGAGAGGGTAGGGGTCAGGGAAGGGCTCTGAGACGATGAGGAGACAGGACTGATAACCAGACGCCATGCCCGTCTGGCTGAGGGGGAGGATGGCAGCGCTCTCGAGGGTGAAGCACACGTTTCTGACTCGGGCGCCTGGGAGAAGCAGGCAAAGGCGCCGAGATGTGAGCCACAGGTCCCAGGTCCGAGGCAGGACCTGAGAAGCGTGGGAGCAGCACCGAGCAGCCCCCGCCTGCCTGCCCTGTGGTACCCTGGCGCGAGTACAGCCGGGCGGCGCCGCTGCTGAGAGCAGCGCCCTCTAGCGGAGGTCGGGCCTTGGCCCGGGTCGGATGAGGTCACCAGCCGGAGGCATGCCGGGAAGGGAGCAGCCGCGGCGGTCTCCACCCGCTGGGGGAGGTCTGGGCGCAGCTGCGGCCTGGTCTGTCGGGTCTCTGTCCAAACTGCGAGCCTGTGCACGCGCGAGTCTAGGCCCTCTCACCGAGAGTTCTGCGGTACCTTCCTCTGCCTCCCGCGGCCACGGTGGTCTCAGACCCCTCAGATTCCACATTGGATCCCTTCCTCCCTTTTGGCTCTTCGACACCCTCGTGCTCCCCGCCTCATGCCTCACATCTCCGGGCCAGTATTTCACCGGGTCCCCTCCACATCCCACTCGCTTCTCTCTGTCCCAACTGCCTGTTTCTTCATTCATGCCAATATCTACTCCAGGCTGGAAGGCCACACCAGCCACCACCAGTCCGGCTCTTCAACCCATTTTTTGCCCTGCAGCTGGAGGACGGAAAATTTGTTTGTTTGTTTTGAGACGGAGTCTCGCTCTGTCGCCCAGGCTGGGGTGCAGTGGCGCGATCTCGGCTCACTGCAACATCCGCCTCCTGGGTTCAAGCGATTCTGAGGAAGGATATTTGTAAAGATAATGTTGTTCCTAAGATTGATGATCTTCAGCAGCCTTCCTTTCGTATAAAGATCAAACTTCTGCATCTGACCCACCAGACTTTGAGGCCTGGACCCTGCACCCTCCAGCCCATCTTTCACAAAGCCTCCTTCAGGGTGGATCCACAGTCACCTGCATCAACATCACTGGTCGAACTTGTTTAATACACATATTCTGGGTCTCTGTGCCAGACCCATCAAATCAGAATCCCTGGGAGTGGCACGCATTTTCACAAGGTTTCCTTAGTTGAGACCCGCTTCTTGCAGCTCCTCAAAAATTACAGGGTTACTGTAATCCCAGCACTTTGGGAGGCAGAGGCGGGTGAATCACTTGAGGTCAGGAGTTCGAGACCAGCCTGGCCAACATGGTGAAACCCCGTCTGTACTAAAAATACAAAAAAATTAGCTGGGCGTGGTGGCGGGCGCCTGTAATCCCAGCTACTTTGGAGGCTGAGGCAGCAGAATCACTTGAACCCAGGAGCTGGAGGTTGCAGTGAGCTGAGATTGTGCCACTGCACTGCAGCCTGGGCGACAGAGTGAGTGAGACTCTCTCAAAAACAAACAAACAGACAAAAACAAAAACAAAAAAACCAAAAATCCCCAAAAGCCAAAAACAGGGTTCTCCTCCCTCCTAGCCGGTACACAGCACAGGAGGTGCAGTTTCCCCTTACTTAGACACTACACCTCCTCTGCTTCCTTCACATTGAGGTTATAGGTCATCCCTCTCCCGCTCTCCTGAAGCCCCAGGCTTACTCCTAAAACAGTGCTTAAGTGGAGTTTTGCCTGTCTGCTTCTTTGTCCCCCAATCAGAATGTAAACTCCTTATGGCAAGGGTTGTGTCTGTCTTGTTCACAGAGCAATGTGCCTGGCGTAGAGAAGGGGATCAATAAATATGTGTTAAGTATTGAATTAATGAATATCTGGGCATATTCCAAGCTTGAGACAATTATAGGACCTGGCATCTGGTGAGAGAGAAGAGGAACTAGAATAAGCCAGCCCTGGGGGTGGAGAAGAGGAACTGACTGGGGAGTATCAGGCCCTTCCAGTCCCCCTCTAGCTGTCACCCACAGGGGTCTAGTTTAAGGATGTATCTCCTTCCAAGGATGCCAAGGAGAACCTGTGTGCATATATCAGCTTTCTTCTCTGTGGTCTCTGTGGACATCTTGACCCATCTCTACCCCTCTACTGGGGGGTTGAGTCCTACCTGTACCATCCAGAGCAGCTGGCAGATGGCATCTTTCTTTTATTTTTCTTTCTTTTTTTTTTTTTTTTTTTGAGATGGAGTTTCACTCTTGTTGCCCAGACTGGAGTACAATGGCACGATCTCAGCTCACTGCAACCTCTGCCTCCCAGGTTCAAGCGATTCTCCTGCCTCAGCCACCCAAGTAGCTGGGATTACAGGTGTGCACCACCATGCCCGGGTAATTTTTTTTTATTTTTAGTACAGGCAAGGTTTCGTCATGTTGGCCAGGCTGGTCTCGAACTCCTGACTTCAGGTGATCCACCTGCCTCAGCCTCCCAAAGTGCTGGGATTACAGGCATGAGCCATTGCGCCCAGCTTCAGATGGCCTCTTTGTACTCCAGCAGTACCTTGTCTCTCTGATTTTTGACCCATCAGAGAAATCCCAAGCCCAGTCTAGATAAATAAGCCATTACAGCCTCAAGAAAGCTGGGTTCAGACAGCAGGGCCAGTCCCTGCCGAGCTCATGGGAAACCAGCCAGCTAATGCTGCCTGGAGCCAACATAGACCACCCTGTACCCTGTGTTCTGGTCCTTCTCTGGATACAGAGTCAAGGAACTCTGACCCTGACCTCAAGTACATTCTCACCATTTAGCTGGGAGTTGTGGGAAGGATTTAAATTGAGCCTTAATTAGAAGAACCATGGTCATCGCAGCTGTGGTTCTTTTTATTATTTATTTATTTTTTGAGACAGAGTTTCGCTCTTGTTGCCTAGGCTGGAATACAATGGTGTGATCTCAGCTTACTGCAACCTCCACCTCCCAGGTTCAAGTGATTCTCCTGCCTCAGCCTCCCGAGTAGCTGGGATTACAGGCATGCGCCACCATGCTTGGCTAATTTTGTATTTTTAGTAGAGACGGGGTTTCTCCATGTTGGTCAGGCTGGTCTTGAACTCCCAATCTCAGGTGATCCGCCTGCCTCAGCCTCCTAAAGTGCTGGGATTAAAGGCATGAGCCACAGCGCTTGGCTGGTTCTTTCTTTTCTTTTTTTTTTTTTTTGAGACAGTCTTGCTCTGTTGCCCAGACTGAAGTACAATGGCATGATCTCGGCTCACTGCAACCTCTGCCTCCTGGGTTCAAGGAATTCTCCTGACTCAGCCTTTTGAGTAGCTGGGATTACAAGCATGTGCCACCACACCAGACCAATTTTTTTGTATTTTCAGTAGAGACAGGGTTTCACCATATCAGCCAGGCTGGTCTTGAACTCCTGACCTCAAGTGATCCACCCACCTCGGCCTCCCAAAGTGCTGGAATTACAGGTGGGAGCCACCACGCCTGGCATTTTTTTTTTTTTTTTTTTTTTTTGAGATGGATTCTCACTCTGTTGCCCAGGCTGGAGTACAGTGGCGTGATCTTGGCTCACTGCAACCTCTGCCTCCTGGGTTCAAGCTATTCTCCTGTCTCAGCCTCCTGAGTAGCTGGGATTACAGGCATGTGCCATTATGCCCAGCTGATTTTTTTTTGTATTTTAGTAGAAATGGGGTTTCACCACGTTGTCCAGGCTGGTCTTGAACTCCTGACCTCAGTTGATTTGTCCCTCTCATCCTCCCAAAGTGCTGGAATTATAGGTTTGAACCACAGTGCCTGGCTGCAGCTGTAGTTCTTACTGGATGCTTACCATGTGTCAAATACTATTCTACGCACTTGGCACATAGTCTCTTCCACACTTCAAACAATCCCTCTGCAGATTAGGAAACTGAGACCCAGAGAGGTTAAGCCAGCCCATACACTTGAAGGGATGGGTGTAAAGCAGAGTAGTTGAGAGGAGGGAGCCTGGGTGAGTTGGGAGGGATGCACACTTGGTGCAGCCGACAGAGGCTCGCCTCTTTGGCTGGAAGGAAAGGTGCATGCTGGGCAGTCAGCAGTGATGTTGACGCTCCCTGCCTGCCAGGCTGGGGTGCTGGTGCTTGCTCCTCCAGGCTCCACACCAACTGTTTTCTTCTGTGTTTCTATCTTAGGTGGCCAGTGCTATGGCTTAATGAATTAGAGCTGGGAGTCCTGGCTCTGGAACCTTAGGCAGGTTCCTGCCCTCTCTTGGCCTCAGTGTCCTCTCACTGAAAGGAGTGTTGCTCAGGCACTTCCAACCCAGCCCACGGCTCTCTCTATTCATAGCTTCAGAGCACGATTAAGCTCAGATGCAGAAGCAGCTTTAATTAACATCAGCCTTTTCCCAAAATAGCCCCTCCCCTGCCTCACAGGTGCCCTAGAGCACAGGACAGGCACAGACGAGGGAGGTAAGAGAGAGCAGAGGCCCTTCTGTCTGCACATCCCTGAGTAGATGAATTTCTGGCCTCCTCCTACAGTCTTGGTTCGTTGCCCTGGTGGGTCTCCAGGCTAAAAGACAGTATCTATTCCTCCTTTTCCTCTTCCTAGTCTATTCATTTATTCATCCCTGAAAGGGGAGAGCCTTCTCTTTGCCAGGCATTGTTCTAGCGCCTGGGATACAGCCATGAACCAAATAGACAGCTGTCTCTGTCCTCGTCCAACTGGCCACCAGGTGTCACCAGTGCCAGTCACATGGCCTCTTGCAGGCCTGAGAAAATATGGGCTGGGATAGGGAAGTATGGATGAGTGAACCTGGCCAGCGGTGCTCAGCCAGCCTGATAAGTTCCAGTTGGGCATGGTGGCTCATGCCTTTAATCCCAGCACTCTGGGAGGCCAAGGCGGGCAGATCACTTGAGGCCAGGAGTTTGAGACCAGCCTGGCCAACATGGTGAAACCCTGTCTCTACTAAAAATATAAAAATTAGCCGGGCGTGGTGGCTCACGCCTGTAATCCCAGCACTTTGGGAGGCCGAGGCAGGCGGATCACAAGGTCAGGAGATCGAGACCATCCTGGCTAACATGGTGAAATCCCATCTCTACTGAAAATACAAAAAAATTAGCCGGGCGTGGTGGCGGGTGCCTGTAGTCCCAGCTACTCCGGAGGCTGAGGAAGGAGAATGGCGTGTCGACCTGGGAGGCAGAGCTTGCAGTGAGTGGAGACCGTGCCACTGCACTCCAGCCTGGCAAACAGAGCGAGACTCTGTTTAAAAAAAAAAAAAATTAGCCAGGCATGATGGCACATAGTGCATGTATGTAGTCCCAGCTACTCAGAAGGCTGAGGCATAATAATCACTTGAACCTGGTAGGTGGAGGTTGCAGTGAGCTGAGATCGGGCCACTGCACTCCAGCCTGGGCGACAGAGTGAGACTGTCTCAAAAAAGTGAAAAAAGCAAAAACAAACAAAAAAAGCAAGTTCCTCAAGTGGAAAAAAAATCTATCTCCTCAATCCTCCCTCGCCATAAAGATACATTCATGGCTTCCTCAACAGCCCAGCTGGCGTGGGACCTTGGGAATTCACAACCTCTGTCCAGTCTGGAATTCTTTCTGCAGCCTGTTCCTCATAGAGAGTCCACCAGCCTTCTTGTAAATCCCTTTGGTGACCACAGCTCACTACTTCGCAATGCAGTCCATGTTATTAGAAGGTTCTTCCTGATTTAGAACCAAAATTTGACATTCACTTTGACTTGTCCTACTTCTGCCATCTGTGTTCGTAAAGAGGAAGGCTCTTCTGCCAAACCTGGCCCTTCAGGCACTTTAAGAGATTGTTCCGGTGCCCTGAGTTTGTTCATTTATTTGTTTGTTCACTCATTCATGACTCTATACAGAGCATTTGCTGTGTGCCAGGCCTTGGGGCCATAGCAGATAATAAATAAGGTTGAGGCCTGTCCTCCTGTGGCTTATAGTCTGTGTAAGAAGCCAACAACCAAACCAACAGTAATAATAAGGCACGGTCACGGCCAAATAGGAAAGATGTGGGTGGACCTGGAACAGGAGGCAAGGCCCTCACCCACATGGGGACTGGGAAGACTTTCTGGGGCCATCTCCTGTGGTTAGGCAGAAGGTGAGCAACATCCATGAAGTTCAAAGTTTCAAAGAAAAACAGAGAGTTTTGCTGATGCTCCGAGCTTAGTCTGCTCACTGGAAAATGCAGCCTCATGGAAGAGGGGATGGGAAGAGCCACCTAAGCAGTGAGAGAGAGTACGGAGTGTCTGGAGGCAGATAAGCCCAGTCTTTCGGGAGCACACAAAGGAGGAAGGAACTATGAGGGAACAGGCCCAAGATGAAGGAAGAAGCACCTTTGGGCCCCTGAATGCCATCTCAATGACAGTGTTCAAGGCCCAGATCTAGCCTGATGTAGGTTACCTCTCTTGCAGGCACTGCATTTCCACTAACATGGCCCAAGAAAACATCTGCCATTGTTTTCTATTTTTTGAGATAGAGTCTCTCTCTATTGCCCAGGCTGGAGTGCAGTGGCACAATTTTGGCTCACTGAAACCTCTGCCTCCCTGGTTCAAGCGATTCTCCTGTCTCAGCCTCCCAAGTAGCTGGGATTATGGATGTGTGCCACCATGCCCGGCTAATTTTTGTATTTTTCGTAGAGATGGGGTTTCACCGTGTTGGTCAGGTTGGTCTTGAACTCCTAACCTCAAGTGACTCACCCGCCTCGGCCTCCCAAAGTGCTGAGATTACAGATGTGAGCCACCACATCCAGCCAGCATCAACCTTTTTTTTTTTTTTCAGATGGAATTTTGCTCTTGTTGCCAAGGCTAGAGTGCAATGGCACAATCTCGGCTCATCCCAACCTCTGCCTCCCAGGTTCAGGCGATTGTTCTGCCTCAGCCTCCCGAGTAGCTGGGACTACAGGCATGTATTACCATGCCCAGCTAATTTTGTGTTTTTAGTAGAGATGGGGTTTCTCCATGTTGGTCAGGCGGCTGGTCTTGAAGTCCCGACCTCAGGTGATCCACTTGCCTCAGCCTCCCAAAGTGCTGGGATTACAGGCATGAGCCACTGCGCCTGGCCCAGCATCAACTTTTTGATCATAACTCGAAGTATACCTGTGGCCCTTCAAAGCCCTCAAGGAGTCTTCACTCAAACTGCTGAAAGACCAAGATACCCCCATCTGGGGATCACACAGCTGTGTTAATGAACCTAAGACCGAGTTTTATTTCCATTTTTCTCTTATTTCCTTTTTTCTCTGTTTTGATTATACAAACAATACACGTCCATTTTAATTAAAAATTTAAAATATGTTTATTATCTTACAGTTTCTGAGATTCAGGAATTTGGGAGTGACTTACCTGGATAATTCTGGCTCAGGGGTTCTTATGAGATTGCCATCAGGATGTCAGCCAGGGATGCAATCATCTGGAGGCTTGACTAGGACTGAGGGTTCACTGCCAAGGTGGCCGGTTCATAGACCTGGCAAGATATTGCCTATTGTTGACAGCAGGCCTTGTAGCTCCACCACTTGGACTTCTTCATGGGGCTGCTTGAGTATCTTTATGGCGGGGCAGACGACTTTCACCAGAGCAAGTGATCCAAGAAAGAGATCGAAGAGGAAGCCACAGTGCTGTTTAGGACATAGTTAGTTCTATATTTGGGAGTGAAATTTGGCTTCCCTTTTTGAAGGGAGAAGTATCAGATAACTTGTGGACTTTTTTTTTTTTTTTTTTTTTTGTAGAGACAAAAATCTCACCATGTTGCCCAGGCTGGTCTCGAACTGCTGGGCTCAAATAATCCTGCCTCAGCTTTCCAAAGTGCTGGCATTACAGGGGTGAGCCACCTCACCAGGCCTATACACATCTTTTTTTTTTTTTTTTTTTTTTTCAGACAGAGTCTTGCTCTGTTATGCAGGCTGGAGTGCAGTGGGATGTTCCCAGGTTCAAGTGATTCTTCTGTCTCAGCCTCCCGAGTAGCTGGGGGGACTACAGGTGCCTGCCACCATGCCCAGGTAATTTTTTTTTTTTTTTTTTTGAGATGGAGTTTTGTTCTTGTTGCCCAGGCTGGAGTGCAATGGCATGATCTTGGCTCACTGCAACCTCCGCCTCCTGGGTTCAAGCAATTCTCCTGCCTCAGCCTCCAGAGTAGCTGGGATTACAGGTACACGCCACTACCCCTGGCTAATTTTTGTATTTTTAGTAGAGATGGCGTTTCTCCATGTTGGCCAGACTTGTCTCAAACTCCTGACCTCAGGTGATCTGCCTGCCTCTGCCTCCCAAAGTACTGGGATTACAGGCGTGAGCTACTGTGCCCAGCCGTAATTTTTGTATTTTTAGTAGTTATGGGGTTTCACTGTATTGGTCAGGCTGGTCTTGAATTCCTGACCTCAGGTGATCCAGCCGCCTCAGCCTCCCAAAGTGCTGGGATTATAGGTGTGAGCCACCGTGCCTGGCCTAGACACACCTGTAATCCCAGATACTCAGGAGGCTGAGGCAGGATAATCGCTTGAACCCGGGAGGCAGAGGTTGCAGTGAGCTGAGACCCTGCCACTGCACTCCAGCCTGAGCGACAGATTCTGTCTCAAAATAAATAAATAAATAAAACTAAAACTAAAAGTTTAAAGGTACAAAAGTGCAAAAGCATATGCAGTTAAAAGCAAGTCTTGGCCAGGCGCAGTGGCTCATGCCTATAATTCCAGTACTTTGGGAGGCTGAGGTGGGCAGATCACTTGAGGCTAGCAGTTCCAGACCAGCCTGGGCAACATGGTAAAACCCCTTCTCTACAAAAGATACAAAATTTAGCTGGGTGTAGTGGTTCACGTCTGTGGTCCCAGCTACTTAGAATGCTGAGGTAGAAGAAGTACCTGTGCCCAGGAATTCGAATTTGAGGTGACAGAGTGACCCTGTCTCAAAAAAAAGAAAAAGAAAAAAAGGCCAGGCATAGTGGCCCATTTCTGTAATCCCAGCACTTTGGGAGGCAGAGGTGGGCAGATCACATGAGGTCAGGAGTTCGAGACCAGCCTGAGCAGCATGGTGAAACCCCGTCTCTACCAAAAGCACAAAAATTAGCCTGGCGTGGTGGTGCCCA
This sequence comes from Macaca nemestrina, assembly GCF_043159975.1. Lineage (NCBI taxonomy): Eukaryota > Metazoa > Chordata > Mammalia > Primates > Cercopithecidae > Macaca > Macaca nemestrina. The sequence continues at coordinate 40,935,597 of NC_092130.1, forward strand.
TCTGTAATCCCAGCTATTTGGGAGGCTGAGGCAGGATAATTGCTTGAACCCAGGAGATAGAGGTTGCAGTGAGCTGACACAGTGCCCCTGCACTCCAGCCTGGGTGACAGAGATTCCGTCCAAAAAAAAAAAAAAAAAGATATCTATATTAGTGGAAAAGAATTGAGAATCCAGAATAAACTCTCACATTTACAGTCAGTTGATTTTTTTTTTTTTTTTTTTGAGCTGGAGTCTTGCTCTGTTGCCCAGGCTGGTGTGCAGCGATGCAATCTTGCCTCACTGCAGCCTCTGCCTCCCAGGTTCAAGTGATTCTCCTGCCTCAGTTTCCTGAGTAGCTGGGAATACAGACATGTGCCACCACATCAGGCTAATTTTTGTATTTTTAGTAGAGATGGGATTTCACCATGTTGGTCAGGCTGGTCTCGAACTCCTGACCTCAAGTGATCCGCCACCTCAGCTTCCCAAAGTGCTGGGATCACAGGCATAAGCCAATGTGCCCAGCCCTGTCAGTTGATTTTTATTTTCAACAAGGGTGTCAAAACAATTTAAGGTGAAAAAGAATAGTATTTCCAATAAATGGTGCTGGGACAACTGAATATGTACATGGAAAAGAATAAATGTGAATTACTATCTCACACCATATAAAAAAGAACTCAAAATGGATCAAATACCTAAATATAAGAGCTAGAACTATTTACACTCTTAGAAAAAGACATAGGCATAAGTATTTGTGACCTTGCTTAGGCAAGAGTTTCTTAGATATGGTACCAAAAGGAAAAGTAACAAAAGAAAAGGTAGGCCGGGCACAGTGGCTCATGCCTGTAATCCCAGCATTTGGGGAGGTAGAGGCAGGGGGATCACCTGATGTCGCGAGTTCAAGACCAGCCTGATTAACATGGAGAAACCCTGTCTCTACTAAAAATACAAAATTAGCCAGGCATGGTGGCACATGCCTGTAATCCCAGCTACTCGGGAGGCTGAGCCAGGAGAATACCCGGGAGGCGGAGCTTGCAGTGAGCTGAGATCGTGCCATTGCACTCCAGCCTGGGCAACAAGAGAGAAACTCCTTTTTTTTGAGTCTCGCTCTGTCGCCCAGGCTGGAGTGCAGTGGCGCGATCTCCGCTCACTGCAAGCTCCGCCTCCCGGGTTCACGCCATTCTCCTGCCTCAGCCTCCCGAGTAGCTGGGACTACAGGCGCCCACCACCTCGCCCGGCTAATTTTTTTGTATTTTTTTTTAGTAGAGACGGGGTTTCACCGTGTTAGCCAGGATGGTCTCGATCTCCTGACCTCGTGATCCACCCGTCTCGGACTCCCAAAGTGCTGGGATTACAGGCTTGAGCCACCGCGCCCAGCCGAGAGGGACAGCTACAATACTGGAGGCTGACTTCTGCTCTGGCATTGGGATATAGCTTCCCTTCTCCAGGAAGGGCCCAATATTTGAGGAACCAGCGTGAGCCATCAGGTGCTCAGGAGTTTGAATGATTTTTAGAGACCCAAATGTGGTGATGGTCTGGCGCAGAGCAGTTGTGTCAGCTTCAAAGAGCAGGACAGTTGAATCTTTAGGCTTAAGGGTCAAACTGCCCAGTCTCTTCAGTCATGCAGAGACTGAATTGGCTGGGTCTTTGTTTTGGGTACACTCCAGTTGATGAGTAAGACAATTGAACTGGCCCAATAAGCAGTAGAGCTGCTGAGCCTGCTGTTGAAGTGTCTCCTTTTTAAGCTAATAGATGAGGTCCACCTGTTCATATAGCCACACCTCACGACTTCTAAGACATTCCAGGCAACAGCTTATGCAACTGTGAATCCGAGCTTTGACCGCTCACAAGTTATCTTTAATTTGCTGTTCAGCCTGGAGAACTCCAATAGCAAGCTCCAAGTCCCTCCATGCATCACTACACCTCAAAACGGGTTCTTGATTACTGGAGCTGCCACTCTGGTCTTAGAAGGTATTCATTCTGCTCACTGCTCCAGGTCCGGGTGCCTCTCCAGATGATCCGAGGGGACCTTGGGTAGTCTGAGACACAGACCACACAAACCTAGGGCCCAAAGCAATTTTTTGTATTTTCAGTAGGGATGGGGTTTTGCCACATTGGCCGGGCTAGTCTCGAACTCCTGGCTTCAAGTGATCTGCTGGCCTTGGCCTCCCAAAGTGCTGGGATTACAGGCATGAGCCACTGCTCCCGGACTAAATTTTTTTTTGTTTGTTTGTAACCATTAGATTCATTTTTATATTTATTAAGCAATAAGGAAACAAACAGTAAGAGTTGGGGGAGATAACCTAAAATGGTTTTCTTTAGGAATAATTTTTTTAAAAAATCAAATAACTGTTATTATTTTAAGTTGCATGAGACTGAAGCTGCACCTGGAGAGGAATTTCATTTTCATGACCTGCAAAATTGATTAGGCAATGAGCTATTTTTCCCCCATCCCTGTGAACACATTTATAAACTTCAGTGGGGGCAAATTCCATCCAATACTTTGAAAACCATTTCTCATCTCATAATTTACCCAAATCATGTGCACGACTGCAAGAGGAAATAAACAGAAATCTTTAAGCATACATAAGCCACAATGTATTATTAATCCTGTACAGACAATCCAGCATTAAGACTAATTTGATCTTTTAAACATTTTATGGAAAACATTTGACATTTTCACTAGAAAAGCCCACAAGCTTTCATAACCCCAAAGGCATACAGCCTCAACAGGCAGGACTCCATCGGGGTCTTCTTGAACTGGGCACTCCTTCATGGGTAGAAAAGCAGTGAAGACATGTGCGTCTTTCTTCACTTCCTGTCTTCACTTCCTGCTTCTCTGCACACACATCACAATATCTGGCAGAAGGTGGTTTTTGCCTTCCTTAGAGACATTAAGCACCTTCACGTCATTTCTGTTTCTGATTTCTTCTACAAGGGCCAGTGGCTTTCCTTTAGGGACTAGGATTGTGCCAGCGATTATAGTCCCTGGGGTAGATAGCATCTCACAAACAGCTGGCATGAAAGTCTGACTAAACAGTTTCATTTTCCTGCTGTCATCAATGACGTACACTCTTTGCCCTGGGCCACTGCTGGAATCTGCATTCCTCAAGACGGGAGCACCAACTGCTCAAAATAAGTCAGGTTAACCACATAATGCCCAACTTAGCATCCACATTTTCCAGATGGAGGCTCTAACCCAACTCTGAATAAAGGCCCGTGGATGCCGGACAACATGATGACATCAAATCCTATTCTTCTCCTTCCCTGTCTGACTTCCTCTCTATAAAATGCACTGGGGTCGTGGTCAGGGTTGCAGTTGGGTTGGGGTTGCAATTCAGGTCAGGTCCGGGTTAGGGTCCTGATTCAGGCCCTGCTCACCCTGTACCATAGGCCCCCAGCAATTTATTTCATTTATTTATTTATTTATTCATGTATGTATGTTTGTATTTATTTATTTTGAGATGGAGTCTTACTCTGTCACCCAGGCTGGAGTGCAGTGGCATGACCTCGGCTCACTGCAACTTCCACCTCCCAGATTCAAGCGATTCTCCTGCCTCAGCCTCCTGGGTGGTTGGGATTACAGGCATGCATCACCACACCTGGCTAATTTTTAGTAGAGATAGGGTTTCGCCATGTTGGCCAGCCTGGTCTTGAACTCCTGACCTCAGGTGATCTGCCCACCTTGGCCTGCGAAAGTGCTGGGATTACAGGCGTGAACCACTGCACCCAGCCCCCAGTTTGTTTTTGTTTGTTTGTTTGTTTGTTTGTTTGTTTTTCTGAAATAGAGTCTTGCTCTGTCACCAGGTTGGAGTGCAGTGGCACCATCTCGGCTCACTGCAACCTCTGCCTCCTGGGTTCAAGCAATTCTTCTGCCTCAGTCTCTCAAGTAGCTGGGATTACAGGCACCCACCACCATGCCCAGCTAATTTTTGTATTTTTAGTAGAGACGGGGTTTCACCATGTTGGCCAGGATGGTCTCGATCTCCTGACTTCGTGATCCACCTGCGTTAGCCTCCCAAAGTTCTGGGATTATAGGCGAGAACCACCGAGCCTGGCCCAAAATTTTTTTAAATAAAAAAATAAGATATCACTTTATATACACTAGATGGCTAGAATTTAAAAGACAGAGAATAGCAAATATTCACTAGGATACAGAGAAACTGGAACCCTCACACATAACTAGTGGGAAAGCAAAATGGTGCAACCACTTGGAAAGCAGTCTGGCAGTTCTTCAAAAGTTCATTTATCTAGAGTTACCACAGGACCAAGCATCCCCTCTCCCAGGTACATACCCAAAAGAAATGAAAATGTATGTCCACACAAACACCTGGGCATCAATGATCATTGCAGCATTATTTATAATAGTCAAAAAGTGGAAATAACTCAAATGTCCTTAACTAATTAATGGTCAATAAAAGTGGTATATCAATGGAATATTATACACAATGGAATGTTTTTGGCAATAAAAAGGATAAAAAGAAATGAAGTACGATACATGCTACAACATAGGTAAACCTGTAAAACATGATGCTAAGGGCAGGGCGTAGTGGCTCAGGTCTGTAATCCCAGCACTTTGGGAGATCAAGAAGGGCAGATCACCTGAGGTCAGGAGTTCGAGATGAGCCTGGCCAACATTGTGAAACTCTGTCTCCACTAAAAATACAAAAAATTAGCTGGGCATGGTGACTCGTACCTGTAATCCCAGCTACTCAGGAGGCTGAGGGAGGAGAATCGCTTGAACCCTGGAGGTGGAGGTTGCAGTGAGCTGAGATTGCACCACTGCACTCCAGCCTGGGTGACGGAGTGAGACTCCATCTCAAAAACACACACATGAAAAACAGCCAAAAAACCGGAGATGCTAAGAAGTCGGACACAATCACATATTGCATGATTCCATTTATGTTGTGTCCAGTATAGGCAAATCTATAGATACAGAAAGCAGATTAGTGGTTGTCTGGGGATGAGGTAGGGGTATTGGTGGTTGGGGGTTGATGGCTATATTAGTCCATTCTCACACTACTATGAAGAAATACCCAAGACTGGGTAATTTGTAAAGGAAAGAGGTTTAACTGACTCACAGTTCTGCATGGCTTGGGTGGCCTCAGGAAACTTACAATCATGGCAGAAGGCAAAGGAGAAGCAGGCACCTTTTTCACAGGGCAGCAGTATGGAATGAGTGTAAGCAGGGAAAATGCCAGATGCTTATAAAGCCGTCAGATCTCATGAAACTCACTCATTATCATAAGAACAGCATAGTGGAAACCACCCCATCTTCCAATTACCTACACCTGGTCCCACCCTTGACATGTAGGGATTATGGGGATTACAATTCAAGATGAGATTCTGGGTGGGGATACAGTCAAACAATATCAATGGCTAAAGGTACAGGTTTCTTTTGGGCATGACAAAAATGTTCTAAAATTAACTGTGGTGATGGTTGCACAACTATGTGAATATACTTAAAACCATTGAATTGAATAGCATGCTTTAAGTTGGTGAGCTATATATGACATATCTCAATAAAGCTATTATCAAAACGAATAAATAAGTCTGGGCGCAGTGGCTCACGCCTGTAATCCCAGCACTTTGGGAGGCTGAGGGGCGTGGATCACCTGAGGTGGGGAGTTCAAGACCAGCCTGACCGACATGGAGAAACCCCATCTCTACTAAAAATACAAAATTAGCCGGGCATGGTGGTGCATGCCTGTAATCCCAGTTACTAGGGAGGCTGAGGCAGGAGAATTGCTTGAACTTGGGAGGTGGAGGTTGCAGTGAGCAGAGATCACACCATTGCACTCCAGCCTAGGCAACAAGAGCAAAACTCCATCTCAAAAATAAATAAATAAATAAATAAATAAATGGTAGATCTCTGCACCCGGCTAGATACCTCCTTCCAACAAAATGTGGGTTCATTGTTCACCTCCTGAAGATGCACCAGCTCAGCCAGCCAGCTGTGCTTCCCTGCCTCCAATCATGCCATCATCTGGCCCCTCTTTCCTTGTCATGTCTACTAGGATAGCACCCTGTTTAGGGAAGACCATGACACAATAGTTAATTCCATGATGGGACAATAGAATTATAACAGAAGGGCAGTTGGAGTCAGACCCAGAAGCCACCCCTGGATTAGACATCAAATCTCTGTGTCTGCTGGAGAGGTGATTTGAGCCCAAGGTAGAAACCAAGGTGAGAGGGGCTGGCAACTCCAAGAGTTTGATTGTCAGTGGTGATAATGATGGTGATGGTGCTGGTGGTGGGTGATAAGAGTTAGCAATTACTGGCAGGATGCAGTGGCTCACACCTGTAATCCCAGCACTTTTCGAGGCTGAGGTGTGTGGATTGCTTGAGCTTAGGAGTTCTAAGCCAGCCTGGACAACATGGTGAAACCCCATCTCTACAAAAAAAAAAAAAAAAAAAACCCACAAAAATTAGCTAGGTGTCGTGGTACAAATCTATAGTCCCTGCTACTTGGGAGGCTGAGGTGGGAGGATCGCCTGAGTCTGGGAGGTTAAAGCTGCAATGAGCTGTGATTGTCATTACACTCCAGCCTGGGAGACAGACCCTGTCTCAAAAACAAACAAACAAGCAAACAAAAACAAAAACAAAAAATGACTGGGCAAGGTGGCTCATACCTGTAATCCCAGCACTTTGGGAGGCCGAGATGGGTGTATCACTTGAGGTCAGGAGTTTGAGACCAGCCTGGCCAACATGGTGAAACCTCGTCTCTACTAAAAACATAAAACTTAGCCAGGTGAGGTGGCATGTGTCTGCAGTCCTAGCTACTCAGGAGGCTGAGGCAGGAGAATCATTTGATTCCGGGATGCGGAGGTTGCAGTGAGCTGAGATTGTACCACTACACTCTAGCCTGGGCAACAAAGTGAGACTCCATCTCAAAAAAAAAAAAAAAAAAAAAAACCTTAACAATTACTGAGCATTTACAAGTCAGGTCTGCACATGCATTTATGCATTTTTTCTTTCCATTCTCAAAATAATTCTGTCAGATAAAAGATGTTGCTATCCCCATTTTAGGTATAAGGAAATTTGGGTTTAAAGAGGTTGCATATCCGGGCCAAGGTCACACAGCCAGGAGAAGCAGAGACCAGATTGGAAACCAGGTCTACTGTGATCAACTGATATTAAAATCCCCCCAATGTCCCTGTTCTGGCAGGATTAAGGGGCACTGAGGTTGTGTGGGCAAAAGAGTGGCTCCGTAGAGGCCAGAGGCCTCCCTACCCCATTCACACTCTGTCCAAGGCCCAGGGTCCCCTGAATGAAAGCATGGGGGCTTATTTCTCACCAGAAGCACTGATGATGAGTTTCAGGGAAGACTTGTGAGAGCTGTAACTCAGCTGGAAATAGAAATGAGAGCCAGCACTTCCAAGGTGTCTGGAGGGAAGAAGCAACTACCAGAGGAAGAAGCAGGCGTGGAGAGGCGTGTGGGAACTCAGCACCACAGGCCTGAGAGCTGCAGCCAATGAGCCAGGCAGCCTGGAACTTGGGCCTAACTTCCCTCCGTGGCCCTCAGCTTCCTCTTCGGAGGACCAGATGGTCAGTCTGGAAGAGCTGTGATGTCCCTGCCTGTCAATACAGCTGATGTGTGTCTGACTGCTGAGAACAATCCCATGCATGCAGCTGTTGTGACGCTTCCTAGGTACTGAGGCCCTGGCCACAGGCCACAATGGTCCCACCCACCCTCCAGTCCCATTCTTATACCACTGACTCTGTTATGAATCAAGTTGTGTCTCCAAAAAGATAATGCTGAAATCCTAACCTGTGGTAGTTGTGAATGTGACCTTACTTGGAACTTGGAAATAGGGCTTTTGCAGATGCAACTGAGTAAGGAGAGGGCATTAGGGTGGGTCCTAATCCAACGAGTGGTGCTTTTTTTTTTTTTTTTTTGGAGATGAAGTCTCATTCTGTCCCCCAGGCTGGAGTGTAGTGGTGCAATCTCAGCTCACTGCAATCTCCACCTTCTGGGCTCAAGTGATTCTCCTGCCTCAGCCTCCTGAGAAGCTGGGATTACAGGCGTTAGCCACCATGCCCAGGTAATTTTTTTTTTTTTTTTGAGATGGAGTTTTGCTGTTGTTGCTCAAGCTAGAGTTGCTCAAGCTGGTGTGATTGCAGTTCGCTGCAACCTCCGCCTCCTGGGTTCAAGTGATTCTCCTACCTCAGCCTCCCAAGAAGCTGGGATTACAGGCGCCTGCCACCATACCCAGTTAATTTTTTGTATTTTTAGCAGAGATGGGGTTTCACCATGTCGGCCAGGCTGGTCTCGAACTCCTGACCTCAGGTGATCCATTTACCTCTGCCTCCCAAAGTGCCAGGATTACAGGCATGAGCCACTGTGCCTGGCCTTTTTTTTTTTCCTTTTTTTTCTTTCTTTCTTTCTTTTTTTTTTTTTTTAGAGATGGGGTCTCCCTATGTTGCCCAGGCAATCCTCCTGCCTCAGCCTCCCAAAGCACTAGGATTACAGGCATGGGCCACTGTACCTTGCCTGGTGTCTTCATAAGAAGAAAGGACATGTGAAGACAGAGACACACAGAAGGGAGAATGTCATGTGACGAAGTAGGCAGAGATTGGGTCCAGGCACACCTGGGAATACCAGAAGGTAGAAGTGGCAAGGAGAGATCCTTCTCTAGAACAGGGGTCCCCAGTCCCTGGGCCTTGGACCAATACTGGTCTGTGGCCTGTTAGGAACCGGGCTGCAGTGGGTGAGCGAGCATTACAGCCTGAGTTCTGCCTCCTGTCAGATCAGTGGTGGCATTAGATTCTCATAGGACCACAAACTATTGTGAATTGCACATGCAAATTGCACATGCGAGGGATCTAGGTTGCGTGCTCCTTAGGAAAATCTAACTAATGTTCAGATGTGAGGTGGAACAGTTTCATCCTGAAATCATCCCCCTACCCATCCATGGAAAAATTGTCTTCCAAGAAACCGGTCCCTGGTGCCAAAAAGATTAGGGACTGCTACTCTAGAGATTTCAGAGGAAGTGTGGCCCTACCAACACCTTAATTTTGGACTTCTAGCCTCTGGAACTATGAGAGAATAAACATCTGTTGTTTTTAGCCACGAAATTTGTGATACTTTGTTATGGCAGTTCTTGGAAACTAACATAAGCATGTTGAAGGCAACATGCTTACATGCCCCAGCCACACCAGCCATTGCTCTGTTCCTCCACCGGCCTGGCTCCTTCCTACTCCAGGGCCTTTGTGTGTGCTGCTCCCTTCAGAATGTTGCATACCCACCCACCCCCCATCACTCCCATCCTCCTCCCAAACTCAGCGTAAATGGCCGCCTTCAGGGAAATTTGACCCTGGGTATTCCAACTTCTGCACACAGCAGTAGGCTGAGTGCATTCCTCGTAGCCCTGCCACATCTGTAGTTAACTACTTACTCATACAGTTGTGTTCTGCCCATTCCCCTGTCCAACTGTAGATGCCATGACAATGAGTACTGACCTGGCACGTGCACCAGCAGTCCTATCCCATGCAGAGCACAGTACACACAGGGATAAACTGCATGGATAAAGGGTGTGCAGAAATCCTGGCCTGGCATTGGAAGGCTCAGGCGGCAGGGGGCCTCTGCTCCCTTTGCAGACTGCACTCCCTCCCCTACCTTATAGGACCTTTCTCTCCAGTCAGGCCAGGCTAGGCTGGCCTCCTGGCTTCCCTGGCCCCCATCATTCCCACTCTTTTTGGCCAAGCCACAGCTTACTTTGTCTGCATGACCTGGCCTCAATGCCTTCTGAGCCTGCAAGGCCTGCATTAGAGCAGATTCAGATTCAGGGAAATGAGCCCAGAGTAGCAGGTAGGGGAGGGAGAGGGGACAGAAGGAAGTGGAAAGAGGTGGTTTTTTTTTTTTTTTTGGTAGAGACAGGGTCTCCCTATGTTGCCCATGCTGGCCTCGGACTCCTGGGCTCAAGTGATCCTCCCACCTCAGCCTCCCAAAGTGCTGGGATTACAGGCGTGATCCATAACGCCTGACCGGAAGGAGGTCTTAAGACTGAGACAATGTTGGAATTCTCTCTCTCTCTCTCTTTCTCTCTGTCTCTCTCTCTCTTTTGAGACTAGGTTTTGCTCTGTTGCCCAGGCTGGAGTGCAGTGGTGTGATCATAGCTCACTGCAGCCTTTAACTCCTTGGGCTCAAGCGATCCTATTGCCTTGAGCTCCCAAAGCACTGGGATTACAGGCGTGAGCCACCGTGCCCAGCCGGATTTTCTTTCTTTACGGCATATTTTAAACATTAAACAGGCCAGGCGCAGTGGCTCATGCCTGTAATCCCAGCACTTTGGGAGGCCAAGGCAGGAGGATCACGAGGTCAGGAGATTAAGACCATCCTGGCCAACATGGTGAAACCCCGTCTCTACTGAAAATACAAAAATTAGCCGGGCATGGTGGCACATGCCTGTAATCCCAGCTACTCTGGAGGCTGAGGCAGGAGAATTGCTTGAACCAGGGAGTCAGAGGTTGCAGTGAGCCAGTTTCGCGCCACTGCACTCCAACCTGGCGACAGAGACAGACTCTGTCTCAAAAATAAACAAACAAACAAACAAACAAACATTAAACAAATGATACATGTTCAATGTAAGGAAAAGAAATCTTAGAAAACACAATGAGCAAAAAAGGGCAATAGAATAAAAATCACCCATATTCCAACTGCACAGAGGAACCTTTGTTAGCACTTTGTCATATATTCTCCTGGGTCTTTTTTTTTTTTTTCCTGAGGCAGAGTCTCGCTCTGTCACCCCAGCTGGAGTGCAGTGGCACAATCTTGGCTCACTGCAACCTCCGCTTCTCGGGTTCAAGTGATTCTCCTGACTCAGCCTCCCAAAGATGGCCTCGATCTCCTGACCTCATGATCTGCCTGCCTCGGCCTCCCAAAGTGCTGGGATTATAGGCGTGAGCCACTCCCTGGCCTTCTCCTAGGACTTTATGTGAGCCTATTGTAGGTTAGAGAAAGTGTCCTGCACTCTTAGGACATGATTTTGAAAAACCAGACTTTCCAGGAAGCCTCATTGCTCCTCTGAGGCCAGGGCATCTATGAATGTGTGTCTTCCCGTGCCTAGTCATGATGTGGGGAAGGGTCCAGGGCAAGGACCCTCTGACCTGTATAGGAATGAACTATTGCTGCTCTGCAGTTGCCATTCTAGCCTCATTCTCCAGGCCTGCCCCGTTTTTGAAGCAGCTTACTGTAGCCAGAGACAATTCCCACCCCAAGGGAACTAAAAGCTTGCATCAAGGCCAAGGAAAAATTCCCCCTCTGCCCTGTGAAGGCTTGCTGAAAATCACTGACAAGAGGCAGGTTAACGGGAGGAAAAATATACAAATTTATTTGATCAGAGTTTTATGTGTCACAGAGGCCTTCAGAATGAAGACCTAAAGACAGAGGGCAAATTGTCTATTTTTATGTTTAGGTTCATCAAAGTATGGACACCCTTGTTGAAATATAATTGGACAGAAAGGGTATGTGCTAATGCTAATAGAATGAGTGGGGAAACCCAGCCACACCCATCTGTCTAGATTCTTCTTGGCCTCTCTGAGCATGTGTTCCTTCTTTCTGAGTGTGGGGCAGGCCCCTCTCTGGAATGGGGGTTTTATAATTTATGCTCAAACAATGTAGTTCAGACTTTCCCTTCCCTTCCCTTCCCTTCCCTTCCCTTCCCTTCCCTTCCCTTCCCTTCCCTTCCCTTCCCTTCCCTTCCCTTCCCTTCCCTTCCTTCCTTTCTCTTGCTCTCTTTTTCTTTCTTTCTTCTTCTTCTTTTTTTTTTTTGAGATGGAGTTTCGCTCTTGTTGCCCAGGCTGGAATGCAGTGGCATGATCTCGGCTCACTGCAACCTCTGCTCCCGGGTTCAAGTGATTCTCCTGCCTCAGCCTCCCAAGTAGCTGGGATTACAGGCGTGCACCATCACGCCCAGCTAATTTTTTGTATTTTTAGTAGAGATGGGGTTTCTCCATGTTGGTCAGGCTGGTCTCGAACTGCTGACCTCAGGTGATCCACCTGCCTTGGCCTCCCAAATTGCTGGGATTATAAGAGTGAGCCACTGCACCTGGACTTTATTTATTTATTTTTTTTAAGATGGAGTTTTGCTCTTGTTGCCCAGGCTGGAGTGCAGTGGCACGATCTCGGCTCACCGCAAGCTCCGCCTCCCAGGTTCAAGCGATTCTCTTGCCTCAGCCTCCGGAGTAACTGGAATTATAGGTGCCCACCACCATGCCCAGCGAATTTTTTGTATTTTTAGTAGAGATGGGGTTTCACTATGTTGGCCAGGCTGGTCTCGAACTCCTGACCTCAAGTGATCCATTTGCTTCGGCCTCCCAAAGTGCTGGGATTACAAGGGTGAGCCATTGCCCCTGGTCTTTTTTTTTTTTTTTTTTGAGATAGGGTCTCACTCTGTCACTCAGGCTGGAGTGCAGTGGCGCCATCACAGCTCACTGCAACCTCTACTACCTCCAGGGGTCAAGTGATGCTCCCACCTCAGCCTCCCAAGTAGCTGGGACTATAGGCGTGTGCCACCACGCCTGGCTAATTTTTTTTTTTTTTTTTTTTTTTTTTTTAGAGATGGGATCTCCCTATGTTGCTTAGGCTGGCCTCAAGCTTCTGGGCTCAAGTGATCCTCCTGCCTTGGCCTCCACTCACCTGGAGTGGATGTGGCGCAGCTCCTCGGCCAGGCTGCAGACCCCATTTAACAGCTGTCCCAGTTGCAGGGAGGCTAGGTGGAGCACCAGGCACTGAAGAATGTGCTCTGGTGGCTCTTCTAGCCACCAGTGCTGGGATTACTGGCATGAAATCAAGGCCAGAGCAAGTTGGGCTTTGGAGCAAGCCACCAGGCTTCAAGTCCCCACTCTCAATTACTTAGGTCAGTTATTTCACCTCCCTGAGCCTTGGATTATCCATCTATAAAATGGGGCTAGAATTATACCTACCTGACAGGGTGGCTGGTGAAATGATATACAAGTGAAGTGATATATGCAACACTTGGCATAATGTCTGGAACAAGGTAAACACATTATTATTATTACTATTATTATTATTAATTATTATTATTAGGTTGATGCATGGGATTTTATAACCTACACTCAAACAATGTAGGTTAGATCATTTTTCTTTTCTCTTCTTTTGAGATAGTTTCACTCTTGTTGCCTAAGCTGGAGTGGTTTCACTCTTGTTGCCTAAGCTGGAGTGCAATGGCCTAATCTCCGCTCACTGCAACTTCTGCCTCTCAGGTTCCAGTGATTCTCCTGCCTCAGCCTCCCAAGTAGCTGAGATTACAAGCGCCCACCACCACGCCCAGCTAATTTTTGCTTTTAGTAGAGATGGGGTTTCACCATGTTGGTCAGGCTAGTCTCGAACTCCTGACCTCAAGTGATCCACACATCTCAGCCTCCCAAAGAGCTGGAATTACAGGCATGAGTCACTGTGCCAGGCCCGCAATTACTTTTGCACTTACCTAATATCATCCCCACAACCAGAACCAGCAGGCTCTCTTGGAGAAGTCACAGGCGTGGCCGTTTCCTGCAAAGAGCCAAACCCCCATTCCTCTGTGCCCCTCCTCTCCCACCAAGCGCTTTATAAAAAAAGCTCTTGTTACCGGAAATAACTGCTCATTTTTCCACTCCTCCCTCCTAGGTCACACTTTTGAGAAAAAGAATCTGCATTCTGGGAACCAGAAGAAAAATATGAGACGGGAAGCATTGTGTGATGTGTGTGCTGCCTTTGGTGAGCGTGTGGAGTCCTGCTCAGTGTTGGGCACAGTGTGTTTGATCGTGGTGGCTTGAGGGGAACCTGGTGTTCAGAGCTGTGACTGTGGTGAGTGTTTCTAAACATGCTTGGTTTGGGGGTAGCATAGGGCAATGGAACGGAGTCTTTCTCAAACCTCACCCCTGACCCCAGGACTCAGGTCCAGCTCATCAGGGCTTTGAGGGAAGGGTCCTACCTCTCCCCAGGAAGAGGAAATACCCTCCTTCCCAGCACCACTAAAGCTGTGGTTTGGAGAGACGCCAGGGCTAGAGTGTTGTGGAGAAATCAATCGTTGTTAACGTCTCATTTTCAGGCTGCACTCAGAGAAGCTGCCCTTGGCTGCTGGTAGCGCCGGGCCTTCTCTCTTCGTCATCATCCAGAGCAGCCTGTGTCTGGGAGGCAGACGGTAGGCTCAAGATCAGCCTGGCAGAATGCCAAGCCTAGGGCCCCTGGCACCCAGAGGCGAGGGGGTGCCTGCTGGTTGCCCTATCCCCACTCTCTGAGCTCTGTTTTCCACTTTATTGACTAAGGTCCTCCCTGGGGTGAGTTCCGGGGACAGGGGAACCCAGGTCCCCAAGGGTTCTTGGTTGGGTAGGGCTGCACAGGACAGCTTCAAGTCTGGGTCTGGGGTAGTTGCTGCCTTCTTTCTTCACCACACCTGTGGTCTCCCTGGGGCTTGGTGGGGCATGTGTGTGTAGGACCTGCTCTGTTTTCAGCAAACATCGCAGAGACAGGAGCTTTGGGGTGACTAAGTCCCAGCCTGTCTCCTAGAGGTGTCTCTAAGAGCAGCCTTTGGGAGTGGCTGGGCACCAGGGAAAGGGGAACTGGGAGGAAATGCCCAGCCAGAGCCTCAGTCCCAGAAGGGCAGGCGGGCAAGGGGAGAATGATCATGCATTTCTTGGTGCCCACAGATGACCCGCTCCAGTCTGCATCCATCCATCCCATGTCCCAGGGGTCACGGGGCCCAGAAGGCAGCCTTGGTTCTGCTGACTGCCTGCCTGGGGACCCTTTGGGGGCTAGGAGAGTCACCAGAGCACATTCTCCGGTGCCTGGTGCTCCACCTAGCCTCCCTGCAGCTGGGACAGCTGTTAAATGGGGTCTGCAGCCTGGCCGAGGAGCTGCGCCACATCCACTCCAGGTGACTCACTGCAGTACCCATGGTGACAGGGTTTCCAACATGTCACGCCCTTGATGCCTAGCCCTGCCCCTCCTTGAACCTCTCTGGCTGAGCTGGGCTGGGGGCTGGGGCCTGGCTGTCACCCATAGGTACCGGGACAGCTACTGGAGGACTGTGCGGGCCTGCCTGGGCTGCCCATTCCACCATGGGACCCTGTTGCTGCTGTCCGGCTATTTCTACTATTCCCTTCCAAATGCGGTCGGCCTGCCCTTCACTTGGATGCTTGCCCTCCTGGGCCTTTCGCAGGCACTGAACATCCTCTTGGGCCTCAAGGTATGACACAGGGGGAGGTAGAAGCTCTGGCCAAGTGGAGGCTGTGGCTGGTGTGACCTGCCCTGAGTTGAATACTGGAAGTGGAACTGGTTTAAAGGTTGGAGTCCATGGAGTAGAACGTATAATGTCCTGGAACAGTGGGTTTGACAATGGCAAAGGAGGGATCAAGTCAGGAGCAGGTTGGGAAGCCTTGGAGGAGGAGGAGGAGGAGTTCACTGGGTGTCCTTGATGGAGGCCCCCCATCCCCATCCCGCTGTCCACAGGGCCTGACCCCAGCTGAGATCTCTGCAGTCTGTGAAAAAGGGAATTTCAACGTGGCCCATGGGCTGGCATGGTCATATTACATTGGATATCTGCGGCTGATCCTGCCAGGTGGGCCATCCTCTCTGCCCCCATTTCTAGATCTAACAAAATAGACACTAAGACACACAGCCTCTTGTGTTTCTTAACACACAGAACTCACTATACTTTTCAAAGCGTTTTCATGTCTACGAAATCCTTTAATCCCAAGGCATGAAGGATGTCACTATGATGCCTGGTTTGCAGAAAGGAATATGGGGCTTAGAGCCATTAAGTGACTTACCCAAGGTCACTCGTGAATTCTTTTTTTTTTTGAGAAGGAATCTCGCTCTGTCACCCAGCCTAGAGTGCAGTGGTACCATCTCGGCTCACTGCAACCTCCTCCTCCCAGGTTCAAGTGATTCTCCTGGCTCAGGCTCCCAAGTAGCTGGGATTACAGGCACCTGCCACCAAGCCTGGCTAATTTTTGTATTTTTAGTAGATAGTAGAGACAGGGTTTCACCGTATTGGCCAGGCTGGTCTCGAACTCCTGACCTCAAGTGATCTGCCTGCCTCAGCCTCCCAAAGTGTAGGATTACAGGCATGAGCCACCACGCCCAGCCGTAAATTATTTCAATAAATATTTACTGCATGTTGTGTGCTCTCATGTACATTTTCTTTTATTTTTTTTTTTGAGACGGAGTCTCGCTCTGTCACCTAGGCTGGAGTGCAGTGGCTCGATCTCAGCTCACTGCAAGCTCCGCCTCCCGGGTTTACACCATTCTCCTGCCTCAGCCTCCCGAGTAGCTGGGACTACAGGCGCCCACCACCTCACCCGGCTACTTTTTTTGTATTTTTTAGTAGAGACGGGGTTTCACCGTGTTAGCCAGGATGGTCTCAATCTCCTGACCTCGTGATCCGCCCGTCTTGGCCTCCAAAAGCGCTGGGATCACAGGCTTGAGCCACCGCGCCCGGCCTCATGTGCATTTTCTAATTCACACCCTGTGAGGAAGGAATAATCATTCCTGTTTTGTTTATTTATTTTTTAAAATAAGAGGGTTTTGCTGTGTTACCCAGCCTGGTCTCAACTCCTGGGCTCAAGCAATCCTCTTGCCTTGGCCTGCCAAAGTGCGGAGGTAACAAGCAGGAGTCACCATGCCCATCACTATTTTAGATTTTTTTTTTTTTTTTTGAGACGAAGTCTCACTGTGTTGCCCAGGCTGAAGTGCAGTGGCACAATCTTGGCTCACTGCAACCTGTGCCTCCTGGGTTCAAGTCTTTCTCCTGCCTCAGCCTCCTACGTAGCTGGAATTACAGGTGCCCGCCACCACGCCTGGCTAATTTTTTTGTATTTTTAGTAGAGATGGGGTTTCACCATGTTGCCCAGCTGGTCTTGAATTCCTGACCTCAAGTAAACCACCCACGTCAGCTTCCCAGAGTGCTGAGATTACAGACATGAGCCACCGCACCGGCCTTAGATTTTTTTTTTTTAGATGGAGTTTCACTCTTTCGCCCAGACGGGAGTGAAGTGGCACAATCTGGGCTCACTGCAGCTTCTGCTTCCCAGGTTCCAGTGATTCTCCTGCCTCAGCCTCCCAAGTAGCTGGGATTTTAGGGGCCCACCACCATGCCCACCTAATTTTTGTATTTTCAGTACAGACGGGTTTCACCATGTTGGGTAGGCTAGTCTCAAACTCCTGACCTCAGGTAATCCACCCGCCTTGGCCTCCCAAAGTGCTAGAATTATAGGCGTGAGCCGCTGTGCCCAGCGTTTTTTTTTTTTTTAAGTGCAGTTCTGAGAGATCAAGTGATTTATCCGACATCACATAGCTTAGAGAGAGGAGGAGAAAGGATTTGAACCCAGGTTTGTCCAGAGCCTGGACCCTAGACCACTTCACTGTGGAGCCTCTTTTTTTTTTTTTTTTTTGAGATGAAGTCTCTTTCTGTTGCCCAGAGTGGAGTACAGTGGTGACAAGATCTTGGCTCACTGCAACCTCTGCCTCCCAGTTTCAAGTGATTCTCCTGCCTCAGCCTCCTGAATAGCTAAGATCACAGGCACGTGCCACCGTGCCTGGCTAATTTTTGTATTTTTAGTAGAGACATGGTTTCACCATGTTGCCCAGGCTGGTGTCGAACTCCTGACCTCAAATGATCCACCTGCCTCAGCCTCCCAAAGTGCTGGGATTACAGGTGTGAGCCACTGTGCCTGGCCTAAGCCTGTATGTTTTATTCCTCTGACTTGCAGGCTAAAGCTGCAGCTCTTCCATATCTCATTGCTATCTCCTAGGGCTTCTGCTAGGAGACTGATCTGGGTACAGGAGAATGCTGGAAATGTCACTTCCCAGGGCTGTGCCTGCCTCTCAGCCCTGAAAGCCATGGTGGAAAGGGGCGGGGCTGACATAGACATCTGAGGAAAGAAGTGAGGGAGGGCAAAGGGCAGTGCAGTAAAAGAAGGGGTGGGGAGGGCTTTCGGAGGCGCTGCCCCTCCTGGCCTCCTGTATAATGAGGGTGCACTGGACTCTCCATTCTCTGGCACCTACATACTGCAGGGGCCAATGACCTGGGTCTCACTCCTGAATTAGGTGGGAGATAGGGTTAGCAGGAATGACTTCTTGGGCTTCCCTGCCTCAGGACTCCAGGCCCGGATTCAAACTTACAATCAGCATTACAACAACCTGCTACGGGGTGCAGTGAGCCAGCGGCTGTATATCCTCCTCCCGTTGGACTGTGGGGTGCCTGATAACCTGAGTATGGCTGATCCCAACATTCGCTTCCTGGATAAACTGCCCCAGCAGACCGCTGACCGTGCTGGCATCAAAGATAGGGTTTACAGCAACAGCATCTATGAGCTTCTGGAGAACGGGCAGTGGGTGAGTGTGCAGGGGAGTGGGGGTCTCTGGGCAGAGGTCAGGACCCCAGAACCCTGGGCCCTAGCCAAGCGCTGATGAAAATTCACTGCCCTTCTCTGAGCTGTAGTGTTCCTAGCTGGTCCCAGGTCTGGGCAGGATTCAGCACTGAATGATAATGATAAGTAACATTTATTGAGCACTTACTACATGCTGGATGCTATTCTGGGTGTGTCATCTGATCACCTCATTGAAATCTCACCACCACCCTATGGGGTAGGGACTGTTAGCATCCCCACTTTACAGAGGAGGACACTGAGGCTCAGAGACACCATTGGAAAGTAGACGATTTCAACTTGACTATACCATGCTCTTGACCATAAAGCTGCCCCAGACGAAGCCTGTGAGAACATCTGAAGGATTTCATGTGGGTGCAGGGGAACCCAGATCAGAGTTGAATCCCAGAGCCCAGCCCCAGACCTGATTCCTAGCTGGAGCAGTTGACAGCCTTGCTCTGCAGGTCTTGCCCTAGGATCTTAGGAGAAGGATCTATGAAGGGTAAATTTAGCCCAGCCCTGTCCCTGATTTCAGAGTTGGGTATCAGAGGCAAAGGCAGGCCAGACAGCATAGACCCCATTAGGGTGGCCACCTCCCAGGACTCTATCGTTACAGGCTGAGGGAGTGGGGCCTCAGCCTGTGGTACTGGGGGCCACAGCCTAGACTGGATCCTCCATTCTCCATCCGCCTGGTCCCTGGCTTAGTCTGGTCTTCCTCTTACCTCCTCTAGGCAGGCACCTGTGTCCTGGAGTACGCCACCCCCTTGCAGACTTTGTTTGCCATGTCACAATATGGTCAAGCTGGATTTAGCCGGGAGGATCGGCTTGAGCAGGCCAAACTCTTCTGCCGGACACTGGAGGACATCCTGGCAGATAACCCTGAGTCTCAGAACAAGTGCCGCCTCATTGTCTACTTGGGTGAGGAGTTGATAGGGTGAGAGGTTGATAGGCTGGAGCGCAAGAGGAGTCAGGGGTCCCAGGGTCTCCCAAAGAGTCAGAAGGGGCTACAGCAGCACCATGCCCTGGGCCTGCCCTTCCTTCCCTGGGAGAAGCCCCCCTCTTCCCAGCACACCAGATTGCTTTTTTAGGTCTTTGACTGTAGTCCCTCAGTGGAGCCTGAAGAGATGGGTTCTAGGGGCCCCTCACTTCATCTAGGATTCCAGAGGAAACAGAAGAGTCCCAGGCCAGTATGTACTGGGCACAGGAGATTGGGGCTGCAGCCTTGGCTCCACTACTCCCTCACTGTATGACCTCGGGCATGTTTCTGCTCCTCTCTGAACATCAGCTTCAGCTTCAGAAGTGAGAGGGTGGGGCCGGGCGCAGTGGCTCACGCCTGTAATCCCAGCACTTTGGGAGGCCGAGGCGGGCGGATCACGAGATCAGGAGATCGAGACCATCCTGGCTAACCCGGTGAAACCCCGTCTCTACCAAAAACACAAAAAATTAGCCGGGTGTTGTGGCGGGTGCCTGTAGTCCCAGTTACTCGGCAGGAGAATGGAGTGAACCCGGGAGGCGGAGGTTGCAGTGAGTTGAGATCGCACCACTGCACTCCAGCCTGGGCGACAGATATAGGCTCTGTCTCAAATAAAAAAAAAAAAAAAAAGAAGTGAAAGGGTGGAATTTCATTCTCTCTGAAATCACTTCTTTTTTTTTTTTTTTTTTTTTTTTTTGAGACGGAGTCTCGCTCTGCTGTCTAGGCTGGAGTGAAGTGGCTCGATCTCGGGTCATGGCAACCTCCACCTCCCAGGTTGAAGCAATTCTCCTCCCTCAGCCTCCCAAGTAGCTGGGACTACAGGTGCCCGTCACCACGCCTGGCTAATTTTTGTATTTTTAGTAGAGACGGGATTTCACCATATTGGCCAGGCTGGTCTCGAACTCCTGACCTCGTGATCCACCTGCCTCAGCTTCCCAAAGTGCTGGGATTACAAGCATGAGCTGCTGCGCCCGGCCTGAAACCACTTCTAGCCTAGGATTGCATGAAACTCTAGTCCCAGTGGCTGGGGGGTGGGTAGGAAGAGGGGGTAGGGAGGGTTAGATGATCTTCCCAGCAAGTCCTCTAGGTGTGTTCGAGTGGGAATGTGTAAGATCCTCTCTCCACTCTCCCCCATTTCCCTGTTCCAGAACCTGCAGATGACAGCAGCTTCTCGCTGTCCCAAGAGGTTCTCCGGCACCTGCGGCAGGAGGAAAAGGAAGAGGTTACTGTGGGCAGCTTGAAGAACTCAGCGGTGCCCAGTACCTCCACAATGTCCCAAGAGCCTGAGCTCCTCATCAGTGGAATGGAAAAGCCCCTCCCTCTCCGCACGGATTTCTCCTGAGACCCAGGGTCACCCTGCCAGAGCCTCCAGTGGTCTCCAAGCCTCTGGACTGGGGGCTTTCTTCAGTGGCTGCATGTCCAGCAGAGCTATTTCCTTCCACAGGGGGCCTTGCAGGGAAGGGTCCAGGACTTGACATCTTAAGATGAGTCCTGTCCCCTTGGGCCAGTCGTTTCCCCTCTCTGAGCCTCGGTGTCTTCAACCTGTGAAATGGGATCATAATCACTGCCTTACCTCCCTCACGGTTGTTGTGAGGACTGAGTGTGTGGAAGTTTTTTGTAAACTCTGGATGCTAGGTACTTAGGGAATGTGCCAGGTGTCTTTCTTGGGGCCTTCCAGACCCACTCCCCAGGCTTCTGCCCTTCCTCTGCCTGGGGACGCCGAACTCTCTCGATGGTATCGACAGGCTCCCTTGCCCTTTGGCTCCTGGTCATGTTCCATTATTGGGGAGCCCCAGCAGGAGAATGGAGGAGAGGAGGAGACTGAGTTTGGGGTAATGAATCCCCCGGCTCCTGCCCTGCAGCATCAAGGTTGCTATGGACTCTCCTGCCGGGCAACTCTTGAGTAATCATGACTATCTCTAGGATTCTGGCATCACTTCCTTCCCTGGCCCCTTAAGCCTAGCTGTGTATCCACCCCACTCCGCCCCTGCCACCCCACTAGAGTACTCCCTCTCACTTGCGGTTTCCTTATACTCCACCCTTTTCCCTTTTTAAAGCACACCTCAGATTACCCAATGTGAGTGAGTCGTCTTTTTCCTGCTGGACTCTAACTGATATAACAGATGGGAATTACTGTCCCTGATGTCCAAACCTGCCTGCACATGCATGCCTCCCTGCACCCCTCCTTATCCTAGTACAGGGCAGCAGGGTGCTGGGTGTCATTTTCCATCTGGACAGAGCCTACTAGTCAGGCTGAGGGCACCTGTTCTTTCAGTGCCTTTCTCTTCAGTGAGAGGCTTGGGGAGCAGGGACCACAGGCTGGCCTGAGCCAGCACACAGATGATGCCACGAGGGTACACAGCTGTGTCCTGGGCAAGGGGCCACTCAAAGGAGCAGGTGACACTAACGATAGGTGCCAGATGAGAGAGCCTGCAAAGGGACAAGGGGAAAGAGTTTGTGTGATGAGATGGGACAGTCCCTGGAGGGCCTTGGACAGCACAGCCAACTGCCGTGCCGTACCTTCCGCCATCACGGTTACAACTGAGTCACCGATTCCACGCTGTGGTGGCGCAGTTACCCCCATCTGGGAGGGCAGGCAGCCTATCTCTGTTAGTTTCATTTGTCTCAGCAGGCTGGGCTCGTTCCCTCCCTCCCACTTTTTTTTTTTTTTCTTTTTTGAGATGGAGTTTCACTGTTGTCACTCAGGTTGGAGTGCAATGGCATGATCTTGGCTCACTACAACCTCTGCCTCCAGGGTTCAGGTGATTCTCCTGCCTCAGCCTCCCTAGTAGCTGGGTTTACAGACATGCACCACCATGCCCAGCTAATTTTGTATTTTTAGTAGAGACGGGGTTTCGCCAGGCTAGTCCTGAACTCCTGACCTTGGGTGATCCTCCCACTTTGGCCTCCCAAAGTGTTAGGATTACAGGCGTGAGCCACCGTGCCTGGCCTTTTTTTTTTTTTTTTTTTTTTTTGTCACAAATGCTCAATATACATTTCTGAGTACAGCATCACTGCGGAGAAATGCTCCACACAGACACACATGGGTCAGAAGGAACTGGCTGCCCCTAAGGACGGCAGAGCCAAGGGAGTCAAGAGGGAACAGTCCCCACTCTTCCTAAGTATCCCAGCCACCCTGTCCCCAAGGCCTGAAGATCCTCCATCATCACACCAGTGGCTTGTATACTAGAAACCAGCCCAGAATCAAAGGCCTTTCCAATCCATCCAGTCCCTATCATGGGGCTTAGGCTGTGGAGTCTGATGGCCCCAGGTTCAAATCCTGACTCTACCACTTAGTACCTGTGTCTACCTAAGTATCTTGATAACCCTCGGTTTGCCCAAGTGTAAAATGGGGATAGCAGTGGCCCCTCCCCTGGAGGTTGCTGTGAGGAGTGAATGGTATCATATCTGTAGGTCCACAGAGAAGCCTGGTGTCCAGCACATAGCTGACCCACAACACGGGGCAGCTATTAACACTTTAGCTGCCGCTCCCAGATCCCAAAGGAGGCAAGCCTGCCCTCTGCACACTCTGCAATCCCCACCTCTGTTCCTTTTTATCTCCTGTTATTTCCCAGCCTCCCTGGCTGTGCTGGGGTCTTGCTGATGCCACCAGGGCACTTCTTGTCCCCAGGAGTTCCCCAGGGTACAGCACCAGAAGTCCCGCCATGAATGTTTGTCTGCATGTTCTTAACTGCAGACGAGTGAGATTCAGAGGTGCTGGGGAAGGCAGTGCCACCAGCAGGCACTGAGTCACCAGAAGGCCCAGTTTTGTCTTTCTGGCTCCTGGATGCATCATCCTGACCCCCCTGCTGACTAGACCCAGGCCCTCCCACTGCTGGGAGTGGTCCCCACCCCGTTCCTTCCTTCCCAAAACAAGTTCCATGGAGCTCCTTTTCCTTTCCTGTTTTCTCATCAGCTGGAAAGATCTGGGAAATGTCCTATGGTACATTCTAGGCTTATTCCAACAGGCCCAGGCACACAGAAAGTGGGAGGCCATGAGAGCCTCCCAAATCCCCCCTATCCCTTCTGGGGAGGCAAGACAGAGTCAGTGGGGGCCTCTGAAAGCCAATGTTTGAACTACAAATTGTGCTTGGGCTTACAAGGACTTTGGAGCTTGTCAACAAGGTCTGGGCCCTAACAGCCGAAGGACTGCCCCTGACTGATCAAGGAGAACAGACGTTCGTCACTTCCTTGAGCCCAGTGAGTCTCAGGGAAGGCAGACACCAGCTTCTCCGCCTGGGCTCTCCCTGGCTGGCCTTTGTAGGATGAGGGCCGCTCCACGGGGCCTCTGACATTCCTGCTTGGGGGAGGTGGTAGAATCTCCTGAGTTGGATTCACATTACAAGGGAAGGAGATTAGAGGTGCAATGAAGGGGCAGAGACTCAGAAAAGGAGATTCAGGGGTCTGGTGGTCCCTGAAGAGGAGGGAGGGACTTTGTGAGGTGACCTTGGGAAGGCCACCAGCGCATGTTTCTGGGCAGGGCCCTCAAGCTTTGATTTCTCCTGCCCACCACAGGGCTTTCTCTATAAATGTTCTGAGAGAGCAGCTCCAGCTGAGTCCAGTGTGCCCTTCCGACGCTCTGATGCCCAGGCTCCAATTTGCTTTTGCCCTAGTTCTCTGCCTGGTTTCTTGTTCTGAGCTAGGTCAGGTTAACTTTCCAAAGTCTCCCTCCTACAGATAAGTGACTTCATCGATGCTGGGCCTGGGTCCATCTGGTGCAGAGCAGGAGCCAGGGACAAGAGGGCCCTGCAGTGCTTCTTCAGGACTGTCTTGGGGGCCCAGTGCCCGCCAGTGGATGAGGTAGATGCCACCATCTGGCTTTGGGATCAGTGGCTCTGTAGGGAGAGTGGCATGGCCCTGGTGCAGCCTTGGCCCAAAATGGACTGCCACTATGATGCAGACTGCTAGCAGAACAAAGACAGCAACGATGATGGTGACCATGGGCAGCCCGTCACCTCGAGGTTGTTCCCAGATGCCACCAAGCACCTCCGGAAGCTGCCTCTGGGACTCCTGCCCTGATGAACTGTTCACAGCTGGAGAAGGCCAGGAGTAGTGGCCAGCCTGGGAGGAGAGTGGCAGAGAAAGAGGGTGACATGGATGTATACATACAGAAAAAGACTAAAATAGAAAGAGACAAACACCCAAAGGAACCTGAGGCAGGAGAATGAGGGCGGGAGGGACCAAAGACAAAGACAGAAAGACAAAAAGTCAGAGTAAAGACCTGGGGAGAGGTAGAGAATAAAGAGATAAACCACATGGCAGCAGAGACAATAAAAGAAAAGTCAGAAAAGGCAGAGTGGGATACAGAGAGGGAGAAAGAAAGATGAAAGGGGAAAGAAAAAGGCACATAAAAACAGACAGAAATAAAGATAGAGACAGAGACAGAGAAAAAAGAAACAGACACAGGGAGACAAAGACATTCAGACAGGGACAAAGAGAGTGCTGGTTTCATCCCAGTTCAGCGTATACAGTTTGGGCCCCCAAGTTTCCTCCCACTGTCCCCTCTTCCCAGGTCTCCAGCAAAATTCTTAAATAGATCCTGTGCCCTGGGTCAGGAGTCTTGGCACACTATGGGCTGCTGTCCCCACATCCTAGGCAGTGGGAAGAGAGCACCTGCTTCTTCAAGTCCTGGGGAAAGGGGGTCCTTGTCCAGCATCTTAGGCTCCCCTTACTCCCCACTCACACGGAAGACAGACAGGCGGTGCCCTGGTGGTGGGAGAGGTAGAGGTAGAGGTAGAGGGGACATGAACTTAGAAGGCAGGGGGATGCCTCATCCCATAGCTGTGCCCCCGCCACCCTGCCAAGGCCTCAGCATCAGGTTCTGGGGTCTTGGAGGAGAGGGGGTACCCAGTGTGGACTCCTGGCTCTGCCCACTATGGATTGAGGAAACCCTGTGCCAGTCTTCCTCTGTCAAAGTCCCAGTGTTCTTCTACCAAAAGCTGGGGGTCATGATCCATACCCCTGTCTGACTCCACCCTGCTGGATATCAGATGGGGGTGGTGGCACTGTAGTGAAGGTAGCAAACTGCAAAACTGTAAACCCTAGAGCTGAGGTCCTCACAGGCCCAATAAACTTTTCCTCCCCAGCTTCCCCTTCCCAGATGGGCCATCCTGGAACAGATCTTAGCCGGTGGAGCCCCTCCCTCTAGCCCTGCACCCTCAGCGTGGCCCTCCCCATGGGAAGGCCAGGAAAGGCTGCCCAGGACAAGCCCATGTCCTTTAGCCCCTCAGTCCCCCTGTCCACACTATCCCATCTCCCACATGCATCCCTTTTCCTGTGGAAAGGCACCCCCCTCTCCCTACCTTGCAACTATCTCTGGGTCCCAGGCCACAGAGCTCCCAGGGCAGGGGGTGGGGAAGAAGCTCTAGATGTGCAGAGGAAAAGGAGAAGCTGAGGCTGGTGACAGACAGGGGGCCCCTGCAGGAAGTCAGCTCAGCCTGGCAGGAGGGGGCGAGCAGAGTCTACCTGGTGCATTGTCCGGGCTGGCACAGGGCTCCCTTGGGACTGGCAGCCAGCCGGGTAAAGGAGGGCTGGCCGCCCTAGCTCAGCCCCTACCCGGAGCTGCCACGTCTGCGGGGACCATGGGCACACACCCTGTGCACACACTCTCACCGCTCTCCTGTGCTTGCACTTCCGGGAACATCTGGGCTACCCTGGGCTCTGCCCTTAACTCTGATAGTACCTTAATCTTCCTCCTTGGCGCCTCCTTTCATGCCCCCTGCCAGCTTCGGGAGCCTGGATGTGCCTGCCCACCCACCCTCCACCAGATCCCAGAAGCCTGGCCAGAGCCCCGACCCAACCTGCCCCCACCAAGTCATGCTGGCTCCTCGCCTTAACCGATTTCCTGGAGTTACTGTCCTTTGATCTTTTCTTTCTAAATGCAATATTTCAAACACAATGGAAATTGCAGATACATTCTCTCTTTAATAAATACATAGTAAGGGCGGTAAGCGCGTCACTTCCTGCCGCTGCCAGGCGCGTCCTTCCGCGCGCTGTGACTGACAGTGCAGAGCCGCGGGGGCGGCGGCCCAGAGTTGGAATCGTGGTGACCAGCTGCAAGCATCCGCGTTGCGTCCTCCTGGGGAAGAGGAAACCCCCTTTTCGCTCGGTTGGAGCCGGCAGTTTCCAACTCCCTGGAGGTCATTTGGAGTTCGGTGAGACCTGGGAAGAATGTGCTCAAAGAGAAACCTGGGAAGAAGCAGCTCTTCACCTGAAAAATGTTCGCTTTGCCTCAGTTGTGAATTATTTTCACTGAGAAGGAGAATTACCATTATGTTATTATATTAATGAAAGGAGAAGTGGATGTGACTCATGATTCAGAACCAAAGAATGTAGAACCTGAACAAAATGAAAGTTGGGAGTGAGTTCCTTGAGAAGAATTTCCTCCTCTGGACCAGCTTATCTGGGGACTGCGTTGTTTAAAATAACAAGACTATGATCCATTTAAAGAAGATCTGAACCATCTCGTGGGATACAAAGGAAATCATCTCTAGGTGGCCAAGAAGATTTCTTGATTTTCTTTAAAAACACAAGAATAAGGTCTGGTTAGGGAATGAAAAATGTCTACATTTCAGAACAACTCCATTTTATCTAAAAAAGTTCTTATGATCGCCAATTTATTTGCAGTCTCTTAATGTATCCACCACCCTTTCAGCCAGTACTTGAGAAAATTTTTCTGAAATATGTCATTGAATTGTATTTCAGGCACAGAATATATGATAAATACTGATATTATGGGTAATCTGCTTTCCATATTTACTTGTGATATTTACTGTATAGTTTGTCATTACTAGCTTGCATGGAGTAGGATGCAGTCGAATTTGCCTTAGTGTTTCTGTTCAAATAGAGACCTGAATTCAAATATTGTAGTTTAGGTTCAAACACAGTATGCCTGTTGCAAAATTTACCAAATTTGTTGATTACCTCTTTTATTAAAGAAACGTTGGGGAGAGGGTAATAAATACATTGTGACAATCTTTGCAACTTACAGGGAATAGGACAGGTCATTAGGGTGTATTTCCCAGGTTTCCAATTGAGAACCTAAACCAAGAGAAGTGAGACAAACCGCCTAATGTCTGTATCCTCCTATTAACAGGCTGTATGCTGTTGAGTTTCTCACTTACTCTCTCTGAGGTCCAGGGTCCTTATATGTAAAATGAAGAGATTTGTCTAGAGCAGTGGTTCTCAAAGTGTGGTCGGGGGGGGCCTCGAGAGCCTTTTAAGGGTATTCTAGGTCAAAGCTGTTTTTATAACACTTAGACATCATTTCATCATTTATAGTTTTTCCTTATTTTTATTTGAGGAGTCTTGCTCTGTTGCAGTGGCACGATCTCAGCTCATTGCAGCCTCCGCCTCCTGGGTTCAAGCAATTCTCCTGCCTCAGCTTCCTGAGTAGCTGGGATTACAGGCACCCACTACCACACCTGGCTAATTTTTGTATTTTTGGTGGAGACGGGGTTTCACCATGTTGGCCAGGCTGGTCTGGAACTCTGGAGCTCAAGTGATCTGCCCACCTCAGCCTCCCAAAATGCTTACAGGTGTGAGCCACCACGCCCGGCCATCATTTATCTTTTTCACTCATTTTTTCATGAGTGTGCAGAGGAGTTTTTGAGAGGCTATCTGGTGTGATATTGTAATAGGCTGAATGCAAAAGCAGATATGAGAATCCATCTTTTGTCTGTCATCAGACATTGAAGAGATTTGGAGAAATGTAAAGCAGCAGTACTCTTCTCACTAATGATTTTTGTTGTTGTTGGTTAGAAAAATGGTTGTTTTTAGTGGGTTTTAATATGTGAAAAAAATAAAAATAACTATTTGTCAAAAATGTTATTTACGTTTATACATAATGGGTTTTTGTTACTTGTAAATGATTAATAAAAATTTTAAGAAATTAAAAAAAATACATAGTAAGTCTCTAAATCTCCAAGGCTCAACCACCAGCTCTGTCTTCTATCAACAGTTTGTCACATTTATTTTTAAAATATTAATATTACAATGAAAACAGAAGCCCTCGTTTCCTGACCTCTCCCCTCCTCACCACAGGGATAAACCTCTTATAGAATTTGATGTTTATTGGTCGGGTGTGGTCACCCATGCCTGTAATCCCAACACTTTGGGAGGCCAAGGCAGGAGGATCACTTGAGGCTAAGAGTTCAAGACCAGTCTTGGCAACATAGTAAGACCTTATCTCTACGAGAAATTTAAAAAATGAACTGGGTGTGGTGGTGTATACCCATAGTCCCAGCTACTTGGGAGGCTGAGGTGGGAGGATCACTGAGCACAGGAGGTCAAAGACCATGAGCCATGTTTGTGTCACTACACTCCAGCCTGTGCAACAGAGGGAGACCCCATCTCAAAAAAAAAATAGTAATAGAATTTGATGTTTATTATTCTCACACAAGGCATTGTTTTCCCTTTTTTTCTTTTGGTTTTTATAAATATGAATTCTAGGCCGGGCGCGGTGGCTCAAGCCTGTAATCCCAGCACTTTGGGAGGCCGAGACGGGCGGATCACAAGGTCAGGAGATCGAGACCATCCTGGCTAACATGGTGAAACCCCATCTCTACTAAAAAATACAAAAAACTAGCCGGGCGAAGTGGTGGGCGCCTGTAGTCCCAGCTACTCGGGAGGCTGAGGCAGGAGAATGGCGTAAACCCGGGAGGCGGAGCTTGCAGTGAGCTGAGATCCGGCCACTGCACTCCAGCCTGGGCGACAGAGTGAGACTCCATCTCAAAAAACAAAAATAAATAAATAAATAAATAAATAAATAAATAAATAAATAAATATGAACTCTATATTTCTTTGCATTTGCCTGAAGGCAACTTCATTTGAGAGTATGTATGTGTTTTAATGTGTCCAAGTCACAAAAACTGCCCACCAATGTCTCCTCTCTCTAGAGACAGGTTTTTTTAGCCCCAGCTGACTCTGTGGGACCAACCATCCCTCATTCTGTCTGTTGCTGTGCACTTACCATCCTCCCGTCCTGTCTGGAGAGCTGGAGACACCCTGGGAACTCCCCTCCGCTGGAGTCTTGATCCAGGATGAAGCAGAATGTAGCATCCTGGTTCCCTGTTTCTCAGCCAAGCTGTCCCACATCCTGACATCCAGGGACCCCACTCAGACCTCCAAATTCACTTGAGCCCAGATCCTTGGGCTGCTGACCTGATCTGCAAAGTAAGTGGGACCTATTGCTGGCTGGCCTTGAAGTCCCTGGCTGAGCCCCTCCCAACGGGATCAAAGACTCTGCTCATCCTCTGCTTCCCATCTTGGTCCATTTAGACTTCAGCCAGAGGGAATCTGGAGTCTGCCATGGGTCCTGAACTTCGGCCACTGCTTTTCACCTCCTGCCTCCTCAAGACACATATGCCATTGCTCTGGCAGATACCTCCACTGGAGCGCCTGTCCCTGTGTCCAAAAGCCCAGTTTTGGATCCTTCTGATAACTACTTCTTTCCTTTCCCTCCCTCATTAATCCTGGATCTATCTCCTAAAGGGCTTCTGAGAGGTGGAACTTCTGGGACCAGACTACAGCCCCAGCCTTCTGTGTCACTTCCCTACCACTGCTGTGAGCTGCCTGCCCATTCCTGCCATCTAAACCTAAACATCTGTTACAGCTTAGGTCAAGTGCAGCCTCCTCTAGGGATGAATTTTTCAGCCCTTTACTTGAGTAACTTGCTTTCTTTTCCTTAAGCCTTACAGCATAATGTTTCTTACACGCTCCTAACATTTGTCACACTTTGTCTTATGTTACAGGTGTGTGGGGGCTCATTTTTCCAGGAACCATGTCTCTTGTTTTTTTGAGACTGAGTCACGTTCTGTCACCCAGGCTGGAGTGAAGTGGCAAAATCTCAGCTCATTGCAACCTCCACCTCCTGGGTTCAAGTGATTCCAGGAACCATGTCTCATTCCTTGAGAACCATGGGAGTTTCTTTCTTTCTTTTTTTTTTTCTGAGATGGAGTCTTGCTCTGTGGCCCAGGCTGGAGTGCAGTGGTGCGATCTCAGCTCACTGCAAGCTCTGCCTCCCGGGTCCACGCCATTCTCCTGCCTCAACCTCCCAAGTAGCTGGGACTACTACTGGAGTCCCAGTGGGCACCCGCCACCACACCTGGCTAATTTTTTGTATTTTTTTTTTTAGTAGAGACAGGGTTTCACCATGTTAGCCAGGATGGTCTCGATCTCCTGACCTCATGATCCGCCCACTCAGCCTTCCAAAGTGCAGGGATTACAGGCGTGAGCCACCACGCCCGGCAGGGTTTCTAATAAAGAACAAAAGTTTGCTGATACAAGTGGAACCTGGAGGAATGTACCTTCTCACCCCACAATACATACATATCTGTTCTTAATCCTGGAAGCATAGAGCAAGCAGAGCGTCCTTCACTTGCGGGAGGGCACTTCTGAGCCATGACAGAATGCTCACTGCCTTGTTCCCACTGTGTCTTTCTGGATTTTGTTGTCACAGAGCCTCTTAGGTTGGCTGGAGGGGGCTGTAATGATCAAGAATCTGCTCTTACGTCATAGAGAACACATGCCCTGACTTTTGAGGCTCAAGCCCTGCAACCAAAAATAAAGACTCTGGGGTCCTCCCTACCATCACTGTGCTGGGCGGGAGGCGCCTGAGCCAGCTCCAGACACTAGGGTCACTTTTCCTTTCCACCTCTCCAGGGGAGGGTGAAAGTGGCTTTGCTGGCCAGAGGAAGGCAAAGAGCAACCCTTCTTTCACTCCATCGCCACCAAAGGCAGGCAGGCTGAGGAGTCTGCAGAGGGAGCTGAAGGACAGGGGCCTGTGGGAACATCCTGAGCAGGCCAGCGTAGGGTTGCCATGATAGACTCGGGGCAGGTCTGAGAGGTGGCTGACTTTTGAGGTCATTGGAAACTCTGGGCTAGAGTTGGGTAAGTAAGGAGCAAAGGCTGCTTTCCTCTACCACACCCCACTTCTAGCCTTGTAAAAAGCTATAGGTCTGTAAGGAGTGTGAGGTTTCTTTTTAGGGTAATGGAAATGTTATAAAATTGGTTTTATTTGGGATGGGTGAATAACTCTCTAAATATATACAAACCACTGAGGCAGCCGGGTGCGGTGGCTCACGCTTGTAATCCCAGCACTTTGGGAGGCTGAGGCAGGCGGATCACAAGGTCAGGAGATTGAGACCATCCTGGCTAATATGGTGAAACCCCGTCTCTACTAAAAATACAAAAAATTAGCCGGGTGTGGTGGCGGGTGCCTATAGTCCCAGCTACTTGGGAGGCTGAGACAGGAGAATGGTGTGAACCCGGGAGGTGGAGCTTGCAGTGAGCTGAGATCACACCACTGCACTCCAGTCTGGGCGACAGAGAGAGACTCCGTCTCAAAGACAAAAAACAAAAACAAAAACAAAAACCACTGAGGCTGGTGTGGTGACTCAGGCCTGTAATCCCAGCACGAGGTGGGTGGATCACCTGAGGTCAGGAGTTTGAGACTAGCCTGGCCAACATGGTGAAACCCTGTCTCTACTAAAAAATACGAAAATTAGCCAGGCTTGGTGACATGTCTGTAATCCCAGCTACTCAGGAAGCTGAGGCAGAATAGCTTGAACCCGGGAGGCAGAGGTTGCAGTGAGCTGAGATTGCGCTGCTGCACTCCAGCCTGGGCAATAGAGGGAGGAGACTGTCTCAAAAAAAAAAAAAAAAAAAAAAAAGCCACTGAATTGTGCACTTCAAATGAGGACGGGGGAGAGGGTGAGGAAGGCATCCACATGGTGGGGAAGGAATGGGAACAGAAATGGGAGCTTGGTTACTGCAAGGGGAGTGATCTAATAAGTAATATTTAAGAATCATGGCAGTCAGAGAAGGGCCTTAGAGACGCTACCCGCTAGCACCAACGAGCACACTGACAATTCAGACCTCGGTTTCTTTCCTTTGAAAAAATTTGTTTTTTTTTTCTGAGACAGGGTCTGTGGCCCAGGGTGGAGTGCAGTGGCATGATCTCAGCTCACTGCAGCCTCGACCTCCCAGGCTCAAGTGATCCTCCCACCTCAGCTTTCTGAGTAGCTGGGACTACAGGCTCACACCACCATGCCTGGGTAATTGAAAATTTTTTTTTGTACAGATGATATCTCACTATGTTGCCCAGGCTGATCTCAAAC
The DNA here is from genome assembly GCF_043159975.1 of Macaca nemestrina. NCBI lineage: Eukaryota > Metazoa > Chordata > Mammalia > Primates > Cercopithecidae > Macaca > Macaca nemestrina. Next base: position 40,968,036 of record NC_092130.1, read on the forward strand.
TCCTGAGCTAAATTGATCCTCATGCCTAGGTCTCCCAAATTGTTGGGATTGCAGGCGTGAGCCACTGTGCCCGGCCCTCAGTTTCTAAATACCATTTGCGCCAAAAGGAATGAAGGCCCCTTAAAGAAATCGCTGATTCCAGGGCTGGGGCAGGTGAAGCACAAGGTGTATCCGGAGGCCGGGCGCGGTGGCTCAAGCCTGTAATCCCAGCACTTCGGGAGGCTGAGATGGGTGGATCACTTGAGGCCAGGAGTTTGAGACCAGCCTGGACAACATGGTGAAACCCTGTCACTACTAAAAATAGAAAAATAAGCCAGGCTTGGTGGCATGTGTCTGTAATCCCAGCTACTCAGGAGGCTGAGGCGGGAGAATCACTTGAACCCAGGAGGCGGAGGTTGTAGTGAGCCGAGATCATGCCACTGTACTCCAGCAGCCTGGACAAGAGAACAAGACTCTGTCTGAAAAGAAAAAAAAAAAAAAACAAATCTTTGCAGATGTAATTAAGTTAAGAATCCCAGCACTCTGGGAGGCCGAGGGAGGTGGATCACTTGAGCCCAGGAGTTCAAGACCAGCCTGGGCAACATGGCAAAACCCCATCTCTACAAAACAAAACAAAACAAAGTACAAAAATTAGCCGAGTATAGTGATGTGTGCCTGTAGTTCCAGCTACTCGGGAGGCTGAGGTGGGATGATTGCTTGAGCCTGAGAGGCAGAGGTTGCAGTGAGCCGAGATCTCACCACTGCACTCCAGCCTGGGTGACAGAGCCAGACCCTGTCTCAAAAGAAAAAAAAGGGCCGGGTGTAGTGGCTCACGCCTGTAATCCCAGCATTTTGGGAGGCCAAGGCGGGCAGATCATGAGGTCAGGAGATCAAGACTGTCCTGGCTAACACAGTGAAACCCCGTCTCTACTAAAAATATAAACAATTAGCCAGGCATGGTGGTGGGCACCTGTAGTCCCAGCTACTTGGGTGGCTGAAGCAAGAGACTGCGGTGAACCCAGGAGGTGGAGCTTGCAGTGAGCCGAGATTGTGCCAGAGCGCCACTGCACTCCAGTCTAGGCGACAGAGCGAGACTCTGTCTCAAAAAAAAAAAAAAAAAAAAAAAAAGGAAAAAAGAAAAAAAAAATCTTGAGATCATCTTAGATTATCCAGACAGGCCTTAAATTCAATGACAAGTGTCCTTCTGAGAGACACCCAGAAGAGAAGACACAGAGGAAGTGATGTGAAGATGGAGGCGCAGGTGATAATGCTGCACTACAAGTCAAGGGACACCAAGGAATGCTCAACAATCCCCAGAGGCTGAAGGAGACAAAGTATGATTCTCTCCTAGGGCCTTGGGAGCGACTGTGGTGCAGCTGACACCTCAATTTTGACTTCTAACCCCTAGAACTGTGATAGAATAAAGGTCTGAATGTCTATTGTTTTAAGCCACCAGTTTGTGGTAATTCGTTACAGTAGCCACAGGAAACATACAGTGGCAGATACCACTTTATGATTAAAGCAAACCTCCTCAATAACGGAACAAATCCAAATCATGCACGCCAGGGGCGGTGTGTGCACCAGTAGTCCCAGCTACTCAGGAGGCTGAGGCAGGAGGAGTATGAGGAGTATGAGGAGTACGAGGGGTATGAGGCCAGCCTGTGTGACATAGTGAGACTCGTTCTTGAAAAAAATAATAATAATAAAAATAAAAATAGAGCCAGGGCCGGGGCCCGGCGCAGTGGCTCACACCTGTAATCCAAGCACTTTGGGAGGCTGAGGCGGGTAGATCACTAGGTCAAGAGTTCGAGACCAGCCTGGCCAACATGGTGAAACACCATCTCTACTAAAAACACAAAAATTAGCCAGGCATGATGGTGTACACCTGCAATCCTAGCTACTTAGGAGGCTGAGGCAGGAGAATTGCTTAAGCCTGAGAGGCGGAGGTTGCAGTGAGCTGAGATCATGCCACTGCACTCCAGCCTGGGTGACAGAATGAGACTCCATCGCAGAAAAAAAAAAAAAAAATTGAGCCAAGCATTGTGGCTCATGCCTGTAATCCCAACAATTCAGGAGGCTAAGGCAGGAGGGTCACTTGAGCCCAGGAGTTCAAGGCTTCAGTGAGGTGAGATTGCGCCATTGCACTCCAGTCTGGGTGACAGAGCCAGAACCTTCTCTCTTTTTTTTCTCTTTTGAGTCAGGGTCTGGCTCTGTCATCCAGACTGGAGTGCAGTGGCACAATCTTGGCTCACCGCAACCTCTGCCTCCCAGGTGCAAGCCATCCTCCCCATCCCAGCCTCCTGAGTAGCTGGGACTACAGGCAGGTATGGCCAAACCTAGCTAATTTTTCTATTTTTAGCAGAGACAGGGTTTTGCCATGTTGCCCAGGCTCGTCTCAAACTCCTGAGCTCAAGCAATCCTCCCTCCCTGGCCTCCTAAAGTGCTGGATTACAGGCGTGAGCCATCACACCCAGCCCTGAGACTCTGTCTCTTAAAAAAAAGGAAAAAAATCTTGCATTATTTGATAGGATGCAAAGAGAGGGGCTCAACATTGCTTCTTCGACGTCACTGCCAAGATAGATAACCTAAATCTTATCATGAGGAAACATCAGAGAAACCAAAATTAAGAGACCTTCTATAAAATAACTGGACTATAACCTTCAAAAATGTTTAGGTCATGAAAATCAAGGAAAGGCTGAGGTATTCCAGATTGAAGGAGACTGAAGAGACTTTCAATGAGTAATTCTGGACAGGATCCTTTTGCTATAAAGAACATTATTGAAACAACTGCCAAAATTTGAATAGGATCTGAAGATTAGATGATATTAATATATTTATGTTAATTTCCTAATTTTGATGGCTGTATTGTGATTATGTAGGAGACTGTCCCTTGTAGGAAATACACACTAAACTATTCGGGGTGATGGGGCATCCTGTTGACAATTTACTCTGAAACAGTTCAGGGAAAAAAGTTCTGTGTAATGTACTTCCAACTTTTCTTGTGACTGCTTCATAATAAAATATTTAAAAAATAAAGAAAAAAGGGCTAGGCGTGGTGGCTCATGCCTGTAATCCCAGCACTTTGGGAGACCAACGCAGGAGGATCATTTGAGGTCAGGAGTTCGAGGCCAGCCTGGCCAACATGGTGAAACTCTGTCTCTACTAAAAATACAAAAATTAGCCAGACTTGGTGGCATGAGCCTGCAGTCCCAGCTGCGCTGGAGGTTGAGGCATGAAAATGGCTTGAACCCGGGAGGCGGAGGCTGCAGTGAGCAGAGATCTTGCACTGCACTCCAATATGGGTAACAGTGAGAGACTCTGTCTCAAAAAAAAAAAAAAAAAGGAAAGAAAAAAGGATACCAATCATATAAATGATTGTATATGTATATGCATATTGTCAAAGACTGGAAGGCAAATAGACTGGAAGGAAATTAATAACAATAATGTAATAAATATTAAGGAGGTAGGATTGTTTGTAACATTCCTCTGCTTTCGAATCTTTTTTTTTTTTTTTATCTCAGTGATGGGGTCTCACTCTGATCATAGCTCACTGCAGCCTTGAACTCTTGGGCTCAGGAGGTCCTCTCACCTTAGCCTCATGAGTAGCTAGGACTACAGGCATGCACCACCATGCCTGGCTAATTAATTTTTTTTTTTTTTTGTAGAGACAGGGTCTTGCTGTGTTGCCTAGTCTGGTCTCAAACTCCTGGCCTCAAGAAATCCTCTGCCTCAACCTCTCAAAATGCTGGATTGTTGGCATGAGCCACTGTGCAGCCCTGACCTTAAATCTTTTGAGTTTAGTTCAGTAAATATGTGCTGAGGACCTACTATGTGGCAGGCATTGTGCCAGGTCCAAGGAATACTGAAAAAAGTCACAATGCTGGCTTGTAGTCTGTAAGAAAGAGAATCCTGGGATAAGGATGAGTGCTGCCAGATGCTGAGGACAGGGGACACCTCACCCCAGTGAGGGTGCAGAGGGAGGAGTGTTTCAAATAGGTACTCTTGCTTTTCTATTAATAACAACAATACCAGGCATGGTGGCACATGCCTGAAGTCCCAGCTACTTGTGAGGCTGAGGCAGGAGGATCACTTGAACCCAGGAGTTTGAGTACAGACTGGGCAATATAGCAAGACCCAATCTCTTTAAAAAAAGTAAAAAAGGAATAATAATCATGCATGTTGGGCCTCTCTGAAAGATGTAGGGAGTCCTATCTGCATTGGGATCCCTGAGGAGGGAGAGGAATGTGGAGAATTCAGAGTCCAGGGAGCATGGGCGGCTGGTGGGCTGGGCTTCCAGGCTGAATCATGGGAAAGAAGAACCTGGTCTGAAACAGTACTGGGCGGGATTGGTGTTAGATTCCAGAAAAAACCCCAGGCGGTCTGTGGTGGAACCTGATGGATCCCTCAGAAGGGAAGAGAATGGGGATGGGGCCAGGTTACCATGGTTGATCATTGTGCGTAGGCACTAGAGGCCACGCTGGGCAGGCACAGTTGCTGCTGCAGCCTCACATCCTCATCTGGACATGGCTGAGCAGGGCCCCTGGAGCTGGTCCCAATGTGTTTCCTTCTATTCTTTTGACAGGAAGCTCCTGGAGAGCCAGTCCCCACCCCCACCCCGCCCCAGCTCTCCCTCTCTCTTCTCCACTATGGACAGAGCCTCCACTGAGCTGCTGCCTGCCCGCCACATATCCAGCTGACATGGGCACCGCAGGAGCCATGCAGCTGTGCTGGGTGATCCTGGGCTTCCTCCTGTTCCGAGGTAAGAGGCGCCTGCCACTTTTCCACAGCAATTCCTCTCCGCAGCTGGCCATTCTAGGCGTCAGTCCCTTTCTCAGAATACACATGCTTTCCATCCAGGGACTGTGCCCAGGGGAAATTCCAGAGCCTTTTCATGAAGGGGATCAGTTGGATTGGGGGTCCTGATTACCAGGCAGGGGTAAATGGAGCTATGGTTAAACCCTCTTGTGGGAAATTGCCCTGGGGGAGCTGGGCTCCCCATAGAGGCTGGCCTCCTGAATCGTGGGAGGGAGCTGTGTTCGTGCGAGACCCAGGCCCAAAGCTTCTTCTAGGATGTGCTCAGGCTATTCATGACGCTCATCCTCTGATCTTCGGGAAGGGCTGACGACGGCCACTCTATCAACTGTTCTAAGACAAATCCTCTGCACCTTGGGCTTCACAGGGAATCTGTTCTCTCCTTTCACATGAGAAGTAGCAGCCTAGGAATTCCAAATGTTGATTTTAAACTTAAATCACAGCAAGAGGGACTCAGGTTAGACACAAAGAACTGTTCACCAAGGAGGATGTGCATAACATTCTCACATCCAGGGGCTAGAGGAGATGACCTCCAGAGGAGGCTACACGGAAACGGCACCTCTCCGACAGGCTCTGCCAGCCAATGAGTTGTGAAGCCACTCATAGGGGTCCTGGCATCAGGGAGCAGTTGCTGGGAATCATGATGAGTCCAGGACATTTTTTTTTTTTTTTTTTTTTTTGAGACGGAGTCTCGCTCTGCCGCCCAGGCTGGAGTGCAGTGGCCGGATCTCAGCTCACTGCAAGCTCCGCCTCCTGGGTTCACGCCATTCTCCTGCCTCAGCCTCCCAAGTAGCTGGGACTACAGGCGCCGCCACCTCGCCCGGCTAGTTTTTTGTATTTTTTAAAGTAGAGACGGGGTTTTACCGTGTCAGCCAGGATGGTCTCGATCTCCTGACCTCGTGATCCGCCCGTCTCGGCCTCCCAAAGTGCTGGGATTACAGGCTTGAGCCACCGCGCCCGGCCGAGTCCAGGACATTTTGACTCACAGGGCAGCAACTTCCCTTTGACCATCTCTGCCCTGCCCCCACCTCACCCTCTACAAGTCCTCTGTGCTCAAAGCAGCAGAAAGAGTGCGCAAGAGGGTTCGGATGGGGAGGGGTGGTGGCCCCCCATCGGTGGTGGGTAAGAGGCCTGAGTACCAGAACACTGCCTCCTGGAGAGGTCAGGCATTTCTCTAAAAGCCCATGGGCTGGAGGACAAAACTCTGATTGTCTCCATCCCCTTCTACCCCCTCCATGACAGAGTCACAGTTCTCGGGCTGGGGGTCTAGGCTGTTGTGGAAACTGCAGGTGAGGCTCATGAGGTGGCATTTCCACAGGCCTCGACTTTTCCCAGCCTCCCTACACACTGTTTTCTCCAGGCAAGTGCCAGGGCTCTCAAATGCCCTGTGTCAGCTCTACCTAAGCCGCTATCACTGCCCCCCTGAGTTTCCTAACCTCTCATCCTGAAGTGTGCAGAGCACTTCCTGGCTCCTTCATCTTGATGGACTGAGGAATCCTGAGCACATTCAGGCCCATAAAGGGACTTGACTATGGATACTCAGAGGCAGGGCAGACTTGAGACCTGGAGGATTTGAGAGAATGGGGCAAAAACAAAAGTGTCTGGTCTTCATTGAGCTTGTCAGGTACTGCGTTAAGTGCTTCATATGCATTTTCCTTCCCTCATAACAATTTGCGAGGTACTAATACCACTTGCATTTTACTTAGTTATTTTTGAGACAGGGTCGCTCCACTGCCCAGGCCAGAGTGCAGTGGCGTGATCATGGCTCACTGCAGCCTTGACCTCCTGGGCTCAAGCAATCCTCCTGCCTTAGCCTCCTGTGTAGCTGGGGGCTACAGGCACAAGCCACCACACCTGGCTAATTTTTGCATTTTTTTGAAGAGCAAGGTTTTACCATGTTGCCCAGGCTGGTCACTTGCACTTGAAAGAAAACTGAGTCCTAGGCCAGACAGCAACAATGCCAGGACTTGAACTCAGGCTTGCCGGGCTCCATTAACACCCACGATTTTAACTACTAAACTATGCTTCTGAGGAAAATGGGGAGGGGTGCGTGTGGAGATAGACTAGAAGGGGATAACGCAGACAGGATTAGAGAGGGGAAACCAGGGAAATCAGAAATTCCTGTGGCTAGAGCTCTTTGGGCGTCTGCAGGCCCCGTGGTCAGAGACACCCTCTGCTGTAGACACAGATGCTCGCTAAGTCCCTCCCCTACTCACAGAGGAATCTTTGTTGGTGATAAGAAGTTTGGGTAGTAGGAGGGGCAAGAGGCAAGGAAAGAGCAGGCTAGTGGGTCTTGAAGCTTGTGACTTTGGAACTCCTCCTAAGCCACTGAATAGTTTTCTTTCTAGATAAATGCAGAAGGGCAGTTCCTTGTGCCTTCCCACCAAAAATTAAGTTATAACCTTACAGCATTTAGATAGTACATTAGGCCGGGCATGGTGGCTCACGCCTGTAATCCCAGCACTTTGGGAGGCTGAGGCGGATGGATCACCTGAGGTCAGGAGTTTGAGACCAGCCTGGCCAACATGGTGAAACCCCATCTCTATTAAAAATATAAAAATTAGCCGGGCATGGTGGCAGGCGCCTGTAATCCCAGCTACTCAGGAGGCTGAGGCAGGAGAATCCCTTGAGCCCAGGAGGTGGAGGTTGCAGTGAGCTGAGATCGTGCCACTGCACTCCAGCCTGGGTGACCAAGAGAGAAACTGTCTCACAAAAAGAAAAAAAAAGTACATTAGATATGCTGGATTAGTAACTGATAGATGTTTTCAGGTCATGCCTTGGGTTAAAAAGATTCTCCCAGGGTCATCCCCAGCTAGAAAGGGTTTTCTCTAGCCTGGGCTTCCTGTAAATTTTAACTCCCCTCTTGACCATCCTGCTCCCCGCAACAAGGGAATGGGACTCTCAGAAATGGTGATCTAGAAAAACATGGCCCAGGGTTTGGTAATTTTACACTTGGAAACAATTAATTCTACACTATCCAAATGATAGCCCCATGGAGGAAGGCAGTGGCTTAAGGAAAATAAGCACAGCAGCAGGCTGCTACAGGCAGGGGTGGACCCCTGGCACCCAGCCGCCTCTGTCCACCCAGGCCTGGGCTGAATGCTCCCCTGATGCTGAGAGGCCAAGGGAGCAGCAGAGCCAGGCCAGGGGCTTCAGTCCCCACTCAAACAGAGGGACGGGAACCCAGTTGGGCGGCTCCACTTCCCCACGTTGTTTTCCTTTCACATTGTTCACAGGTTTCAAGAATGATTTCATTGTGGAAAATGAGCAAATACAACCTGACTTTTCAGGTTCCACATACACAGCAGGACACACACAGGGGCACATGAGCATGCACTCACTTTTGCACAGAGCCCCGCAGACACACTTGTACATACAAAAAAGCCACTGAGGGCTTCTGGGTGGGGACTCTTGGTGACTGACCCCTCTCTGGGTTTGGTCAATAACAACCATGTCCTATGTATCCTCTGCCTGTAAAAGTGAATGGGTTGCTCATGCTAGAGCTTCCCTGCCTCCTATATATACCTCAGAACTTACTTCCTGCACAGGCCCCTACCTCTAGCCAAGATACAAGCCCTAATCCCCATCCCCATCTCACTCACCTTCCCATCTCTCAGCCCCTTCCCTGGGGGCAGGACAAGGGTGACAGTAGCTTAGGGTAAACATTAGCCTACGGACCTGGAGTCCTGGGCCCTTCCTTGTCAAGGTGTGGCAGGTCCTCTGTCCTTCCTTAGAAATGTCACTAGTTTAAAATAACCTTCCCCTGACCCTGCATCACGTTGGTAAAATGCCCATGTTAGATTGAAGAGACAGGGAAGGACTTCGGGACCCTGAGCCATGAGGTGATGGTGATGTTGCTATTGAGTCACAGTCTCGGAGGAAGCCAGCACCGTGAGCCACAGCCCGCACCCTTTAGCCCTCTGCCTAGTGTGTCTGCCTTCTAGCATGGTAGGCTTAGAAAGCCAAAAGGGTTTTTTCTGTTTTCTTTTCTTTTTTTTTTTTTGAGGGATGGAGTCTCACTTTGTCGCCCAGGCTGGAGTGCAATGGCACGATCTCAGCTCACTGCAACCTCCACCTCCCGGGTTCAAGTGATTCTCATTTCTCAGCCCCCCAAGCAGTTGGTATTACAGGTGTGCACCATCAGGCCAGCTAATTTTTGTATTTTTAGTAGAGGCAGGGTTTCACCATGTTGGCCGGGCTAGTCTTGAACTCCTGACCTCACGTGATCCACCCACCTTGGCCTCCCTAAGTGCTGAGATTACAGGCCTGAACTGCCACACCTGGACAGTGTTTTCTTTTCTTTTCTTCTGTTGAGATAGGGTCTCTGTCTGTTGCCCAGGCTGGAGTGCAGTGGTGCAATCATAGCTTGCTGAAGCCAGCCTCACCCTTCTGGGCTCAAACAATCCTCCCACCTCAGCCTCCTGAGTAGATAGGACTCCAGGTTTGCACTACTATGCCTGAATAATTAAAACAACAACAACAAAAAAAAACCTTTTTAAAGAGACAGGGTCTTGCTATGTTGCCCAGGCTGGGCCAGAAGGCTTTCTGAGGGTTCCTCTCTAGGCTCTGTGCTAGGCAGGGGACTTACCAAGCTATGTGTTTTGCTTTCTCTTGCAGGCCACAGCTCCCAGCCCACAGCAACCCAGACCTCTAGCTCTCAGGGTAAGACCAAACATGGCTCTACTCCAGCGTGTAGGCCTAGGAACTTAGGAAGGGTGAGAGGAGCTCTATGCCAATTTAGCCTTAACCTCAGGGGGCTGGGACTGTGGCTGGAGCAGGAGCTCTCAGGACTCACCAAAGCTGAGCTCATCTAAGAATTTTTTTTTTCAGCCTGGCCGAGTCTAATGTGCCTTGAAAGAAAAAAGAGGTGAATGGTTGGGAGTGAGGGGTGGGGAATGGGGTAGGGAGAAAGACACACAGATCTAGGGAAGAAGAGAGGGAGATGGAACAGTAGGAGGCCGTGCACCCCTCAGCCTCAGATGATCTGTTTCAGGAGGCCTCGGCAGTCTAAGTCCGACCACAGAGCCAGTTTCTTCCAACCCAGGTGAGTGAGTGCGGTTACTGAGGTCCCGGCTCCTGCCCCACATCCATTCATTCAGACCTGCTTGGAGCCCAGGGGTTCTTGGATGGGCGAGGGAGTGTGGTGTCACTAAACTTGCCCTACCTCCCACTCACCAACTGCTTCTGTCCTTGCAGGATACATCCCTTCCTCAGAGGCTAACAGCCCAAGCCATCTGGCCAGCACCGGTACGCCAGGTACTGTGTCATTCAGACTGCAAACGCCATCCAGGGAGGGCCCAGTGAGGACCCCGACACAGTTTCTGCTCTAAAAGAGAATATAGACCGGGGCGAGGGGGAACAGACAAGGAAACAGAACCTCACATTGATGATGACATGCAGGGTGAGAAGGGCTGCGGTGGGCACAAGCAGAAGTGTGGGAGCCCAGGCACATGTCAGTCACTTCGGACTTGGGGGCCAGGGATGACTCCCAGAAGCGGCTTCTGAAGCCAAGCTGAGAAGGGGTCAGCTGAGCACGTGGAGGCTGTGGGATGGAGGGTAGCGGGGCTTATTCCAGGCAGAGGGAACTGCCCAGAGGTAAACAAGAGAATGGCCCCTTCTGGAACTGGAAGCAGGAAAGAAGAGGAAGATTTTGGACTGAAGAGCCCTCCCGGTGCACAGGCCGGCCAAGGCCCTGAGCAGGCCCACATGTGCTTCCTCATTCACAGCAGCTCCAAAGAAGGCTGCGCAGGCCCCCATGGAACCCAGTAAACCTGTGACGCCGAGGGCAGGCACTGCGGATGGGCTCTTCCTGACCTGGCTGGGCCTAACTTGGGCCAAGCCACAGATGCACACATCAGGACTTGTTGAGTGCCCAAGGCGAGGGGCAGCGGTGAAAAACACTGGGTTCCATCTGGATGGGTTCCTTCTGCCCTCTTCAGGAGGCCACAGGGGTCAGGACCGACATCAGTGGCACCCTGGCTCAGGAAAGAAAGAGGCTTGGTGGGGCATAGAGGCAGAAACTTGGGCCTGGTCACAATGAAGGTAAAAGGAGCTTAGACTTGAGACTGAGAAAGGCATAGCCAGAGAGGAGAGGGAGGGGAAGGATACCCCAAAATGAAGGAAAAGGAAGGCAGAAAAGGCCGGGAAAGGGCTAGAGTCCTCTCAGGCAGGGAAGCTTGGCCTTTGCTTAGCAGCGAGGGAGAAGAGCTGCTGGGGGATGCCCCCATCTTGGTCATGCTGTTTCATGGTGCAGGCGCAGGTGTCCCCAGCAGTGGAAGAGGCGGAGGCACAAGCAGAGGTATGTCCTGCTGCGCTCACCCTGAAGAGCAGTGGGCAGGAGATGTCTGTGACCCTTTCTCTCATCTTATCTCTTGGCTCTCAGATTTTTTATTCTCCCAGACTTATTTGGGAAGGGGGAGTGAGGAGGGATAAGGAAGTGGAACAGCAATTGGGCCTGAAGTATGATGCGTTGAGGAGGGAAGACACAGGTGACATAGCACCTTTTTTGTTGTTGAGAAGGAGTCTTGTTCTGTCATCCAGGCTGGACTGCAGTGGTGCGATCCCGGCTCTCTGCAACCTCTGCCTCCTGAGTAGCTGGGATTACAGGCATGTGCCATCAGGCCTAGCTAGTTTTTTTGTTTTGTTTTGTTTTGAGACAGAGTCTTGCTCTGTCACTCAGACTGGAGTGCAGTGGCACAATCTTGCCTCACTGCAATCCCTGCCTCCCGGGTTCAAGCAATTCTCCTGCCTCAGTCACCTGGCTAGCTGGGACTACAGGCATGCGTCACCATGCCTGGGTAATTGTGTATTTTTAGTAGAGATGGGATTTCACCATATTGCCAGGTTGGTCTCGAACTCCTGACCTCATGGTCTGCCCACCTTGGCCTCCCAAAGTGCTGGGATTACAGGCGTGAGCCACTGTGCCCGATTTTTTTTTTTTTTTTTAATTTTTAGGAGAGATGGGGTTTTACCATTTTGGCCAGGCTGGTCTCAAACTCCTGACTTCAAGTGATCCACCTGTCTCAGCTGCCCAAGGTACTGGGATTACAGGCATGAGCCACTGCACCAGGCCAGCATAGCACTTTTTAAGAGAGTCGGAAACCTTTGCCCTTAACAGGCAGCCTGGTTTGTTGGAGCCTTGCCTGAGCAGAAACGTTCCTCCCACCTCAACCCTGGCACAACACAGATGGCTCTATTTTGCCCAGTCTGACCTCATAGCTCTGCAGCATAACGTCCGGTCCTTCCCTAGGGGGAAGCGGGAGGGTAGCTAGCTCTCTCTGATAGGCTGTGTCAGTCCCCTTCACTGATGCCCCAACCCCACTCCATTTTAGACACATTTCAAAATGTTCCCCCCAATTCAACCACCATGAGCCTGAGCATGAGGGAAGATGCGACCATCCTGCCCAGCCCCACGTCAGAGACTGTGCTCACTGTGGCTGCATTTGGTGAGAGCGGGAGGAGAAGGTGGGACATAGAAGGGAACCCCACCCCTGGAACTGACCTGGACTCTAGGTCTGGAAACGCAAGTTCAAATTTCACCCATTTGTTCCAGGAGGTTCTGGCTTATGAGGAAGACCCTTGTGGGAGGGGGGCTCCTGCCCCTCCAGTCCACTCTTCTTAGTTGTGCTGGGTTCCATGTTCTCGGGGGGATGGAGAGAGGGCGGCAGGCTGAGAGCTCACCTGTTCAGCAGAGAAGTGGAACTCACTTTGCTCCTGGAGCCTGTCTACAAAGTACTCAGCTGGGAAGGGAACGCCAGACTCTTGTTGGCCCCTGTTTTGTCACCCCGACTGGCCCCCTTCACCCCATTCTTTTCTCTGTTCAGGTGTTATCAGCTTCATTGTCATCCTGGTGGTTGTTGTGATTGTCCTAGTCGGTGTGGTCAGCCTGAGGTTCAAGTGTCGGAAGAGCAAGGAGTCTGAAGGTGCGTACCCTGCCCTCAGGGACCCTTTTCCCCTCTGCTGGCAGACCCAGGGCTAGAGCCCCAGCTCACACCAGCCTGCATCTGGGGGAAGGAATGGCACATGAGTGCCTCTCCATGAGCGGGAGGGTCCCCTGGTGGGCTTTGAGAGGAAGGCTGGGCTTGTGAGTTACAGCATGTGAGCCCCAATCCGTGCCTTTGGCTTTTACAGATCCCCAGAAACCTGGGAGTTCAGGGCTGTCTGAAAGGTAAGAACGTCAGAAGCATCTTCTATCTGACACCCAGATCCCAACTCCCAGAGGGAACTCACACTTCCCGCCTTCCACACGCACACACCTACACCCCCACACATCACACACACACCCACACACCTGAAACCCACTACACACCCTACACCTCACTACACACACCCACACACCACACACCACACACCCCCACACATCACACACACACCCACACACCTCAAACCCACCACACACCCTACACCTCACTACACACACCCACACACCACACACCACACACCCCCACACATCACACACACACCCACACACCTGAAACCCAACAGACACCCTACACCTCACTACACACACCCACACACGACACACCACACACCCCCACACATCACACACACACTCACACACCTCAAACCCAACACACACCCTACACCTCACTACACACACCCACACACCACACACCACACACCCCCACACATCACACACACACCCACACACCTGAAACCCACCACACACCCTGCACCTCACTACACACACCCACACACCACACACCACACACCCCCACACATCACACACACACCCACACACCTCAAACCCACCACACACCCTACACCTCACTACACACACCCACACACCACACACCACACACCCCCACACATCACACACACACCCACACACCTGAAACCCACCACACACCCTACACCTCACTACACACACCCACACACGACACACCACACACCCCCACACATCACACACACACTCACACACCTCAAACCCAACACACACCCTACAACTCACTACACACACCCACACACCACACACCACACACATTATACACATCACACACACCCACACACCTCAAACCCACCACACACCCTACACCTCACTACACACACTCACACACCACACACCACACACCCCCACACATCACACACACACCCACACACCTCAAACCCACCACACACCCTACACCTCACTACACACACCCACACACCACACACCACACACCCCCACACATCACACACACACCCACACACCTCAAACCCACCACACACCCTACACCTCACTACACACACCCACACACCACACACCACACACCCCCACACATCACACACATACCCACACACCTCAAACCCACCACACACCCTACACCTCACTACACACACCCAAACACCACACACCACACACATTATACACATCACACACACACCCACACACCTCAAACCCACCACACACCCTACACCTCACTACACACACTCACACACCACACACCACACACCCCCACACATCACACACACACCCACACACCTCAAACCCACCACACACCCTACACCTCACTACACACACCCACACACCACACACCACACACCCCCACACATCACACACACACCCACACACCTCAAACCCACCACACACCCTACACCTCACTACACACACCCACACACCACACACCACACGCCCCCACACATCACACACACACACACACACCTCAAGCCCACCACACACCCTACACCTCACTACACACACCCACACACCACACACCACACACCCCCACACATCACACACACACCCACACACCTCAAGCCCACCACACACCCTACACCTCACTACACACACCCAAACACCACACACCACACACATACACATCACACACACACCCACACACCTCAAACCCACCACACACCCTACACCTCACTACACACACCCAAACACCACACACCACACGCATTATACACATCACACACACACCCACACACCTGAAACCCACCACACACCCTACACCTCACTACACACACCCAAACACCACACACCACACACATTATACACATCACACACACACCCACACACCTCAAACCCACCACACACCCTACACCTCACTACACACACCCAAACACCACACACCACACGCATTATACACATCACACACACACCCCATGTTTTTTTTTTTTTTTTTTTTTTTTTTTTTTTGAGACGGAGTCTCGCTCTGTCGCCCAGGCTGGAGTGCAGTGGCGCGATCTCGGCTCACTGCAAGCTCCGCCTCCCAGGTTCACGCCATTCTCCTGCCTCAGCCTCCTGAGTAGCTGGGACTACAGGCGCCCACAACCGCGCCCAGCTAATTTTTTGTATTTTTAGTAGAGACGGGGTTTCACCGTGGTCTCGATCTCCTGACCTTGTGATCCGCCCGCCTCGGCCTCCCAAAGTGCTGGGATTACAGGCGTGAGCCACCGCGCCCGGCCACACACACCCCATGTTATACACACCTCCCACACACCTCAAACACACCACATGCCCCATATCCCACTAGACACACATCTCACACACCACTCACACCACACACACACACCCCCCCACACACGTCAGACACACCACACACCCCACACCCCACTGCAGACACATACCCACACACCACACACACACACCCTACACATCACACACACCACACACACCCCATACATCACACACCACACACACTACACACACCCCATACATCACACACCACACACACACACCCCACACACACCTCAAACACACCACACACCCCACTACACACACACACTACACACCCCACACCACACACATATCCCATATTATACACACACCACACACACACATCACAAACACACCATATACCCCACACACCACACATACCCCATACTATACACACACACCCACACACCTCAAACATACCACATGCCCCACATTCCCACACTACACACACACCCACACATCTCACACGCACCTCACATACCACACACCACACACATCTCATACTGTACACACTACCCTCACACACACTTCAAACACACCACATACCACACCCCCCACCCCCCACACTACACACACACCCACACACCACACATCCCCTACACATCACATACCACACACACCCCATACTATACACACCCCCAACACATACCACAAACACACCACACACTCCACACCCCACACTCCACACACATACCCACCTACCACACACACCCCAAAAACCACACACACCCCATACTATACACCCCTCTACACACACACCTCCAATACACCACAGGCCTCATACCCCACACACCACACTCCACACACATACCACACACCACACACACCCCACACTATACACACACACACACACCACAAACCTACCACATACCCCACACCCCACACTATACACATATACCCACACACCCCACATATCATATACACACACTCCTACACACCACACACAACACATCCCACACCCCACACTACTCACACACACCCATACACTACACACACCCCCCACATACATTCACATACCACACACACTCCATACTATACACACACTCCCACATACACCACAAACACACAACACATCCCATACCCCACACTACACACACACCCACACACCACATACACCCCATGCACCACACACACACCCTATACTATACACACGCATCCCACACACACCATAAACGCACAACATGCCCCATACCCCACACATCCACACCACAAACACACACCCCCCACACCCTACACTATACATACACACCACATACATACATCCTATACTACACACACACCCCCACACCCTATACCCTACACACCCACCCACACCATACCCACCCTTATACCCATACTATACACACCCACCCTCCCCACACACATAACCCACACACCCACCCAAACCACACACACACCACACATCCCATACCCCACTACACATACCCACATCACACACCCCACACCCCATACCCAACATACACACCCAAACAACACACATACACCACACAGCCACACTTCACACACATCCCCCCATACCATACACACACACCACACCACACAACACACACACACACCATACCCTATACTACACACACACCACACACCTCATACTATACACACACACACCACACACCCACCCAAACCACACACACATCACACACACACACACCCTGTACCTCATACTACACACACACCACACACCCACCCAAACCACACACACACCACAAACCCACATGCCACACAAAACACACACGTACCCCATATTATACATACACACAACATATACATCTCACACCACACACACCACACATACACCTCACACCACACACACCACACATACACACTCCCCCACACATCACATACACTATACATAACACTCCCATACCATACACACACACCCCACACACCGCATACCACACACACACCCCATACCACACATGCATTACACCACACACACACACCCCCAACACCTCACACCACATATCCCATACCACACATATGCACCCCTCATTACCACATACACATCCCACACACATACAATCCTGACAGGCTCCCCTGAGGCCAGGGCTGTGGTGGGCAGGACAGGGGCAGACATGAAAAGGAATAATCAAATGACAGGAGATGGACTGAAACTCTTCAACCCAAGGGCTAAGCCTCTATAACCCCATCATGAAAAGTGTAGGAATTCAGATTCTAATACAAAAAGACATTCTCTCTAAGCTTAGGAACCACTTACTGAATACCTATTATGTGCCAAACACAATGGTATATATTTTATAATATTATCTCAAATCTGTATAGCAATCGTTCAAGGTATATATTACTTTTTTTTTTTTTTTTGAGATGGAGTCTTGCTCTGTTGCCCAGGCTGGAGTACAGTGGCACAATCTTAGCTCACTGCAACCTCCGCCTCCCAAGTTCAAGTGATTCTCCTACCTCAGCCTCCCAAGTAGCTGGGACTACAGGCATGCACCACCACACCCGGCTAATTTTTGTATTTTTAGTAGAGACACAGTTTCCCCATGTTGGCCAGGATGGTCTCAAACTCCTGACCTTGTGATCCACCCACCTCAACCTCCCAAAGTGCTGGGATTACAGGCATTAGCCACTACGCCCAGCCTCTTCTGTTTTCTTTCTTTTTTTTTTTTTTTGAAGGACAGGCTTGCTTTGTTGCCCAGGCTGGACTGCAATGATGCCAACAGGGATCAAATGATCCTCCCACCTCAGCCTGTCAAGTAGCTGGGACTACAGGCATGTGCCACCATGTCCAGCTAATTTTTAATTTTTAAAATAGATATGGGATATCACTATGTTGCCCAGGCTGGTCTCAAACTCCTGGTCTCAGGTGATCCTTCTGCCTCAGCCTCCCAAAGTGCTGGGATTATAGGTGTAAGCCAAGACACTACTTCATTATACATTTTTAAAACTGAGGCTTTAGGCCGGGCGCAGTGGCTTACGCCTGTAATCCCAGCACTTTGGGAGGCCAAGGTGGGCGGATCATGAGGTCAGGAGTTCAAGACCAGCCTGGTAAACATGGTGAAACCCAGTCTCTACTAAAAATACAAAAATTAACTGGGTGTGGTGGCAGGTCCCTGTAATCCCAGCTACTTGGGAGGCTGAGGCAGGAGAATTGCTTGAACCCAGAGGCGGAGGTTGCAATGAGCTGAGGTAGTGCCACTGCACTCCAGCCTGGGTGACAGAGCAAGACTCCATCTCGGGGGGGAAAAAAAGTTGAGGCTTTGGCAGATGTGATGGCTCATGCCTGTAATCTCAGTACTTTGGGAGGCTGAGGCAGGTAGATTGTGTAAGCTCAGGAGGTCAAGGCTGCAGTGAGCTGTGATTGTGTCACAGCACTCCAGTCTGGGTGACAGAGCAAGACCCTGTCTCAATAAAAACTAAAAAAATAAAATTGAGGCTTTAATAGAGACTGTAACTTGGTAAAGATCAAACAAGTAGTAGGTAGTAACACCAAAATTTAAATGCAAGTCTTGGCCAGGCACAGTGGCTCACACCTGTAATCCCAGCACTTTGGGAGGCCAAGATGGCCAGATCCTTTGAGGTCAGGAGTTCAAGACCAGCCTGGCCAACATGGTAAAATCTTGTCTCTACTAAAAAATACAAAAATTAGCTGAGTGTGATGGCACGTGCTCGTGATCCCAGCTACTCAGGAGGCTGAGGCAGGAAAATCGCTTGAACCGGGGAGGTGGAGGTTGCAGTGAGCTGAGATCGCGCCATTGCACTCCAGCCTGGGCGACAGGCGAGACTCCATCTCTAAATAAATAAATAAATGCAGTCTTCTGGTCTTCAAAGCACACTCTCATTTCATTATGATTCACCACCAACATATAGATTTTTTGAGACAAAGGTCTAAGGCTCAACAACCTCACAGTTCCTTGACTCTCCATTGCCCTGCCCTCCTCCTCTCTTTAACCCAGACACCCTTCCTCCCCCAGCTGCTCCACAGCCAATGGAGAGAAAGATCGCATCACCCTTATCTCCATGAAGAACATCAACATGAATAATGGCAAACAAAGTCTCTCAGCAGAGAAGGTACATTTTTTGTTTCCTGCCTTCCTTCCCCAAATTCACCTTTCCCCTCCTCCTCCTCCTTTCAGGCCAGAAAGGAGATACTTTCAAAGACCCTGGCTCTTCTCCCCTCTTCTCTACCCCGCCACTCCTAAGAAGTTCACTCTTCCCCATTATGCATTTATTTTGCAGGTTCTTTAAAAGCAAGTTTGGCTCCCCATGAGTCCAAGGATGATGCAGCTGCCCTGTGACTACAAGGAGGAAGAGATGGAATTAGTAGAGGCAATGAACCACATGTAAATTATTTTATTGTTTCATGTCTGCTCCCAGATCTAAAGGACGCTAGCATTGCCCCAGATCTGGGAGCAAGCTACCAATAGGGGAGACACTTTCCTATATGGACAACTGCTGTGGAAATACTGCCTGCTTCTCCCACCTTCTCAGAGCCACAGGAAAGAGGAGGTGACAGAGCAAGAGCAAGGAAAGTGACGAGGTGGATTGATCCTTTCTACTTTGCATTAAAATTATTTTCTAGCCTGCAGTCTAATTACTTTTAAGGTCTATGCTCCCATGCACATTTCCTAACATAATGTTCTAGCAGCTTTTGGGCCTTCTTTCCAAGGCCAGACATACATGCGGGTTTCTGCCTTATGGGCAGCTCTCTGAGAAACTTGGATGGTCGATAGAAGGGACTTTGCGTCAGGTTTTATCAGGTTCATCTGGGTGATGGTGGTGTCGCTTTTGGTTTTTTTCTTCAGATGGAGTCTCACTCTGTCTCCCAGGCTAGAGTGCGGTGTTGTGATCTTGGCTCACCACAACCTCTGCCTCCCAAGGGTTCAAGTGATTCTCCTGGTTCAGCCTCCCAAGTAGCTGGAGCTACAGGTGTGTGCCACCATGCCTGGCTAATTTTTGTACTTTTTTAGTAGTGACGGGGTTTTACCATGTTGGTTACGCTGGTCTCGAACTCCTGACCTCAAGTGATCCACCTGCCTCAGCCTCCTAAACTGCTGGGATTACAGGTGTGAGCCACCACACCCAGTCATTTTGTTTGTTTGTTTGTTTGTTTGTTTTCTTCTTCTTTATACTAGCCCTGCTAAAGGAAAGCCTCAAAAACGTAGTTAAAAACTCAAAGTTGCTCCTCTCCACAGGAATCTTTAGTAAAAGGTGAAAGATTTATATGATCTGAAGAGAAACCAGAGTATCACCTGGTTTATTTTTATTAGTAGGGCTGAGGCGACTGACTAACCACTCTAATAGAGGAGAGAAACGAGGGGCTGTAAACAGTGACCAGTCATCACCAAGAAAGTTTTGACTAGGAAATGCCAATGGGGAGAGGTGAATGAGATGAGGACAAATGTCCTCTGCCTGCCCCCAGGTAGACATGCATCACTTTGGTCTTAGCTATGGGATAAACACTGGGAAGGTTTGCGGTGAAGATAGGTCTGTGACTTCATCAACACAAACCCCACCCACTTTACCCCATACAACAGTTATCTTGTGTCCTAGATATAGAATAAAAGATTGTAGAAATACTGGAAAGTCATTTAAAGAGAAGGAGGAGAAGAAAGGAGGTGTCTGCTTTCTTAGTCATGTCTACCATGACATTAGTTTGGAAATGAATCTTGTGGAAAATTGAGGGACGAGTCATCCATGCGTGTCTTTCAGGAGTATTTAACTTTATAAGTACCGCTAATTGGCAGTTTGGAACATAGAGAGAACACTGCTTACTCATTCTGAAGCAACAATATGCTATTTTTTCCTGATTCGGGCTTCTCAAGGCGATGAGAGAGACAGCCTAGAACAAAAAGTTTCATCTTCTCTGTCTCATTAAAACTATTAAAATGAGACTGTGGAAACCTAGTGAGCAGGGCATAGTGGCGCATGCCTGTAATCCCAGCACTCTGGGAGGCCAAGGTGGGAGGATCGCTTGAGGCAGGAGTTCACGACAAGTGTATTAGACCATTTTCACACTGCTGTAAATAAATACTAGGTAATTTATAAGGAAAGAGGTTTAGTCGACTCACAGTTCCACATGGCTGGGGAGGCCTCACGAAACTTACAATCACAATGGAAGGGAAGCAGGCACCTTCTCCACAAGGCAGCAGGAGAAAGAGTGAGCAAGATCAGGGAAAACTGCCTTATAAAACTATAAGATCTCGTGAGAACTCACTACCATGAGAACAGCATGGAGGAAACCACTCCCATTATCCAATCACCACCCACCTGATCCCTCCCTCGACACGTGGGGATTATGGGGATTACAATTCAGGATGGGATTTGGATGTAGACACAGAATCAAACCATATCAACCAGCCTGGGCAACATGGCAAGCCCTTGTCTGTACAAAAAAATACAAAAATTAGCAAGGTGTAGTGGCACATACCTGTGGTCCCAGCTACTCAGGAGGCTGAGGTAGGAGGATCACTTGCTTCTGGGAGGTAGAGGCTGCAGTGAGCCATGGTTGATTGCACCACTCTCCTCCAGCCTGGGTGACAGGGTAAGGTGTGAAAGAAAAAAAAACAAAGGAAGAGGAAGAAGGAAGGAAGGAAGAGAGAAAGAAAGAAAAGAAAGAGAGAAAGAAAAGAAAGAAAGAGAGAGGGAGGGAGGGAGGGAGGGAAGGAAAGAAAGAAAGAAAGAAAGAAAGAAAGAAAGAAAGAAAGAAAGAAAGAAAGAAAGAAAGAAAGAAAGAAAGAAAGAAAGAAAGAAAGAAAGAAAGAAAGAAAGAAAGAAAGAAAAGAAAAAAAAAAAAAGAAAAGAAGAGAACTTACTGTATTCTAAAATCTCCCAGGACAGGGCCTGTAACCTGCTCATGCCTGTAGCTCCTGTGTGACACACTGTGCCCAGCACTTCCTAGGTAATATAAACTGGCTCTTGGGTGAAGGAAATCTCGTCCTAAGATTGGGTTCTGCCACAGACTTGCAGGTTGACTTTGGGTGAAACTGTCCCCCTCCTCCAAGCCTGTTCTCTTACATTTTTACTTTTTTTTTTTTTTTGAGACAGGGTCTCACTCCATCTCCCAGGCTGGAGTGCAGTGGTACAATCATGGCTCACTGCAGCCTTGAGTTCCTGAGCTCAACTAGTCCTCCTACCTCAGCCTCCTAAGTAGCTGGGACTCTTGGCATGAGCCACTGCACCTAGTTAATTTTTAAAAATTTTTTGTAGAGACAGGCTCTTGTCGTGTTGGCCAGGCTGATCTCAAACTCCTGAGCTCAAGTGATCCTCCTCCCTTGGCTTCCCAAAAGTGCTGGGATTACAGGCATGAGCTACTGTGCCTGGCGGGTTTTAAAGTGAGCTGGCTGGACAACTTGGCCTTCACTACCTTTTCTCATTCTTATATTCCACAGTTCTGTAGACTCTGGACATAAGAAAAAATGAATAATATGTGCTAAGTAGAGATCACTCTGGGTAGACAAGTCGCAGGCGACTCTGGACAAGCCTTTCACATTCTCAGGAGTTCCAATTCTCCTGTGTATTAACAGGGAAGAAGGTGTCCTACCTGGCCATTGCTACCTCACAGGCTAGTGACTAGGTAAAATGGGATAATAAATGTGGAGATACCTGGGAAGTGAGCAACTGTAACAGACAGCTTGGAGTAGGTCACCAGCACCCAGGTCCCACTTCAGGATCAAGGCACTTGTTCCCCAGCTGTGGGATTGTTGGCTGCTGAGGACTCACAGCTGGTTGATGATTGGCTGTGGGGGTTGGGAGTGGGGATGAAGACCTGGACCCCCTGCCTCAATTACCTGGCCCCCATTCCTGCTTCCCTTACTCCTCACAGCTGTTGTTCCAGGAGTGCTCACCAAGAAACCTTTAGTACGCAAATCTCAGTGTCTTGGAGTCTATTTTGTGGGGTACCTAACCTATGAAAGCAATACTGCAGTATTTTTGTGGGGGAGGGATGACAGGGCCTGGCTCTGCCTCCCAGGCTGGAGTGCAGTGGCATGGCACAATCACAGCTCACTGCAACCTCAAACTCCTGGGCTCAAATGATCCTCCTGCCTCAGCCTCCCAAGTAGCTGGGACTATAGACATGTGCCACCACGACCAGCCAATTTTAAAAAATTTTTTGTAGAAATGAGGTCCTGCTACGTTGCTCAGGCTGGTTACAAACTACTGGGCTCAAGAGATCCTCCCACCTCGGCCTCCCAAATTTCTGGGATTACAGGTGTGAGCCATCACACCTGGCTAGTTTTGTTTTGTTTTTTTTTTTTTGAGATGGAGTTTCACTCTTGTTGGCCAGACTGGAGTACAATGGTGCGATCTCCACTCACTGCAACCTCTGCCTCCCAGGTTCAAGCAAGTCTCCTTCCTCAGCCTCCTGAGTAGTGGGATTACAGGTGCCTGCCACCACGCCTGGCTAATTTTGTATTTTTAGTAGAGACGGGGTTTCACTATGTTGGGCAGGCTGGTCTCGAACTCCTGACCTCAGGTGATCCGGCCACCTCAGCCTTCCAAAGTGCTGGAATTACAGGCGTGAGCCACCGCGCCCAGACTTGGCTAGTATTTTTTAAATAATTCATATATATTTGATTTAAATCTCACAGCCAACAGCACATGACTTACTAGCCAGTTCTGGTCCAACATCCACCATTGGGATGGAACTCCTCAGATGACATAACAATGCCTAGGATTCTGTTTGTGCTGTTGTTATTCTGCCTGCCATGGGCACTCAGTTCAGCTGCTCATCATACTGGACTAATCAGGTCAAGGACATGGGGCTTCACTCTAGGTAACTCAGCTGACATCTTCATTATAAAACCACACATTTTCCTCTGACTCTGGGCAATGACCTGCATATATAAGCTGTTAGTCATAAGGTATTTATATGTGGGGGAAGAGGGAGAGAACTGGTATTAATAATCTATGAGATTGAAAGGATTTTACTCTGACACTGACACTGTACCCTGACACTACCACATGAGCCATGTGGATTTTCCTGTTGCTAAGTAACTCTTTCCTTTGGGAAAGGGTTGAGGATGAATTTAATGCTGAATTCTGCTCTGGAGCAAATTCTAGTAGAGAGGTTTCTCCTGGAGGAGCCTACTATTTATGCAAATTCGAGACCCCACCTCTGACAGGAAATCTGAGTGCAGCCTTCTGCAGCCCTTGCAGCTTCTCTGAAACCCTCTCTTCCTTCATTTCTAGACAACAGGATGATGATTGTTTACAAGATGATTTCCTCCCTTTTCTCACACAGGACTACATGGTCCTTAAACAGGAACAGATGGTGGGGATGGGGGGCTTGCTGCAGAATGTCCTTCTCTCATTTCTTCCCCCATCCTATGGGAGGGCAACCAATAAACCAGCTCAGACACACAGGCCCAGTGGGATCATTTACTCAGCTTCTTTCTTCTAGGGCTGGATGGGGCAGCATCTCAACCATATAGGGCACAGGACAAACCTCAGTATCACCAGCAAGAATCCACTACTGTTCAATACGTAAGTAAGTGGAGGCTGGGCATGGTGACTCATGCCTGTAATCCCAACACTTGGGAAGTCCCCGGGGGCAGGATCACTTGAACCCAGGAGTTCCAGACCAGCCTGGGTAACATAGTGAGATACCACATCTAAAAAAAAAAAAAAAAAAAAAGCTGGGCATAGTGGCATGTGCCTGTGGTCCCAGCTACTCGGGAGGCTGAGGTGGGAGGATCGCTTGAGCCCAAGAGACCAAAGCTGCAGTGAGTTGTGATAGAGCCACTGCACTCCAACCCACGCAACAGAATAAGACCCTGTCTCAAAAAAATAAAGTGGAGAAAACCGAGAGAAACCTGAGGCTGGCCCTAAGGTAAAATGGTTTAGCAGATGAAGGATAGTTGCAGGCCCCCTTGACCTAGTTCTGGCACACAATTTCCCCAAGCCCAGCTAGTACTACTCTATTCAATTTGAATGTGCTGGAAAACACCGTGTGATTATGTCCACCAGTCTTTTCCTGGGTTTGTGGATGTCCTCCTTTCTCTCCTCTTCAAACTTCTTTCCACATCTACCTCCTCTTTGAGAACTGCCTTGGAGACCCCAATTTCTCTTCCCTTATCTCCTTCCCAGTTACCCTCTCACTCTTCCCGCAGGTCTTTTTCGACTGGCATCCCCATCCTGTACTCTTTGGGCCCACAGTTTCCTCTTTTACAAAACACAGAAATTGAACTTTACAGTGAGGATTACTTTTGCTGACTAGTTGATGAGTTTGAGCAGAAACTGGCACAGAAGTATTCTCAATGTTGAGCTTTAGAGTTGCACATTAGTCCAAGTGATGCAATCATACAAAAATTCATCCGGAAGTGTTAGTTGAGGTGTAAACGAACTGAAGAATACATGTGCATACTTGGCAATATTTAAGAAGGTCATAATGATAAACCATTGTTGTTACTGTGCTAGAAGCAAATGAAAAGAAGTCTGGAAAAGAAGGGGATGTGAGGTTTCAGATGATGAGGAGAGAGGATGCTTAGCTACCAGAAAGCAGCTAAGATTTGGGAAGAGGCCCCACCTTCCCAAATCTTGTCCAATACTCCTGAGCCTAGACTCTGCTCCTAAATAGTCTTATAATTCATAGTTCCTCTTCTCAATCCAATTAACCCCTGCAGTGCTCTAACAGCCCACTCTCAGCCAAACGCCTCTGACTTCACGGTATTTTAACATCTCCAGGTAGTACCTCCAGACCTTTTCCCTGTGCCCCCGGACTCTGAGGTCCATCCCACCCTCAGTTGTCCATCTTCTAGAGCAGGCGGTCTAGCCTCCCCAAACCAGAAGAACTTCCTTTTTATATTCAACCACCTGGTGGATGTCCCTGATCAGGTCCCTCGGCTGCAGAGCACAAGTGGGACCTTCAGGATCCAGCCTTCTGTGAGCACATTGCTGCCTGGATTAGTTAGCTGGTCATAGGTTCAATGTCCCAGAACGGAGCTTTTGACTCATCTCATGGTTCCAGGGCCTCCTTCGCCTCTCAAGTTTAAGGACATCCATAATTCATTGGATTTAGGACGACCCAAAACCTTCTCATACTAGTTCACTTTTGCCATCTTCTCTTTTTGAAAGGGAGAAAATCACCAGTTTTAGTGGCCAGATTCAGGGTTTAGGGTGCATGGACAAGCAGCTTCCCAGCCCTTTTTGGCAGTGTTTTGCTTCTTGTCTTATTTGCAGGTAATCATTGCCAGATAGACAGGAATGGGGTCCAGTTAGTCATATCCAGGACCTTATGATATGCCCCATATACACCCCTTCACTCCTAATTTACAATGTCAAACAGTAAAAAATGTTTTCTCTTCCTCTGAGCCAGTCTATAAGTGGCCAGCATTTATTAAACACATACTACATGCCAGATGAGGTGCTAACAGCTTTACAAGCATTATCTTATTATATCCTACGGCAATCCTATGCAGATTTTTTAATCACTATGTTAAATTCCTCCTCCTAAATTAAGTGAAAATGACCAAATTTCTAGATAACTGTTACTTTCTCAGTGCTTATGGGGGTGGGGGTGAGGAAAGAACACTGTCTTCAAGTGCTCCAGGAGAAATTGATATTACAAATGACACAAGCTTTTAGTGGTCAACTAGTTTGGTAGTTTTCAAACATGTGGGTTTTCTTTCCTTTAGTAGACCACAAAATACAAAACAGAAAAAAGCAGAGCTGCTTTGATTGAAGAAGGGTGAGGTGCTAGTGCCTTCCCTGCTATGCCTTCCTCCCCACTCCCACTCCTCAATAGAAGATTCCAGAGACATCTGCACATTGAGCCTTAAGAATTCCCCAATTTAAAAACTACTAATTGAGGCTGGGCGCGGTGGCTCACGCTTGTAATCCCACTACTTTGGGAGGCCAACGCGGGCAGATCACAAGGTCAGGAGATCGAGACCATTATGGCCAACATGGTGAAACTCCGTCTCTACCAAAACCACAAAAATTAGCTGGGCATGGTGGCATGTGCCTGTAGTCCCAGCTACTTGGGAGGCTGAGGCAGGAGAATCGCTTGAACCAGGGAGTCAGAGGTTGCAGTGAGCCGAGATTATGCCACTGCGCTCCAGCCTGGTGACAAAGTGAGACTCCATCTCAAAAAACTAACAAGCAAAAATTACTAATTGAATCCAACCTTCTCATTTTATAGGTGAGGAGACTGAGGCCAAAGAAGAAGGAAAAAGGAGTTGTTTAGGATCATGCAATGATTTGTGGCAAAACCCCAACTATTAATATAACACCTATACAACTTCCAGGCCAGTGCTTTTTCCACTTGAAAGGCCTTGTTCTGAGTTTTTTTTGTTTTTGTTTTTTTGACACAGTCTCACTCCGTCGCCCAGGCTGGAGTGCAGTGGTGCGATCTTGGTTCACTACAACCTCTGCCTGCCAGGTTCAAGCGATTCTCCTGCCTCAGCCTCCCGAGTAGCTGGGACTACAGGCACATGCCGCCATGCCCAGCTAATGTGTGTCTTTTTAGTAGAGATGGGGTTTCACCATATTGGCCAGGATGGTCTCGATCTCCTGACCTCGTGATCCGCCCGCCTCGGCCACCCAAAGTGTTGGGATTACAGATGTAAGCCACTGCACCCAGCCATTCTCTGAGTTCTTAAGTGGGCAAGATGTCAGTGATGCCAGGGCTGTGACTGTAGGAAAGGGCTGGAACTGCATGCCCTCTGGTGCTTTTACCCTTCCAAGTTTATGTCCAGGAATATACATCTCTCCCCAACTGCCTAAGTAGGTGCTAGTTGATATCATGATTGATTTGGTCTTCTTGGGTAAGACCTCAGTGAATTCTGGGTAATTTTTTGTTCGGGGATGAACTGTAGCCATCCACCTATGAAGAAAGAGTTGCTTTTATTCTTTGCTAGGCTCCATCCATATCTGGATGGGAAACAGCAAGAATATTTATTTCCTCATTTGCTTTTTACTAATCTCAGTGTCTGGCCCTTCAGAAAAGAAAGGAATGGGCTAAAGAGACAACTGGGCTGGAAGAGAGGAGAAAAGTGTCAGAGGGGTGTTGGAGTAGGATGAGTTGGAGGAAGGACAGGAACAGCAAAGATGGAGGCTCTTAATGCCGGCCCCAATACCTTTCCATGTCTTCTTTCTCCACCCCGACACCCTCTGACGTCCAGTGCCTGAGGAGCTGGGGCAGTTAGGGGCATACCTAGATTGCCCTCCAACCCCATAAATCTACATCACTTTTCTATTTTCTTTTTTTTTTTTTTTTTTTTTTTTTTGAAACGGAGTCTCGCTCTGCCGCCCAGGCTGGAGTGCAGTGGCCAGATCTCGGCTCACTGCAAGCTCCGCCTCCCGGGTTCACGCCATTCTCCTGCCTCAGCCTCCTGAGTAGCTGGGACTACAGGCGCCCGCCACCTCGCCCGGCTAGTTTTTTGTATTTTTTAGTAGAGATGGGGTTTCACCGTGTCAGCCAGGATGGTCTCGATCTCCTGACCTAGTGATCCGCCCGTCTCGGCCTCCCAAAGTGCTGGGATTACAGGCTTGAGCCACCGCGCCCGGCCCACTTTTCTATTTTCTTGACTCTTAAGCTTCCAAAGGCTGGATTCGGCATCCCCCAGACCCATCTCTGAATCTCCAGGGCCTACCACTGACTACACAGAACAGGCCTTAGCGTATGCTTCAGAAAGACATCCCTGACGAGCACAATAGTCATACTGTCACCCTCTAGCCTATAGTTTGCGAAGCCCTTTACAGGCAGGACTTCAGTCGCCCCTCCTTGGATGTCCCTAGGGTTAGGCAGGGCCGAAGCCACTATCCCAACTCTACAAATGAGGAAAAGCCAAGAGCCGTGCTGCAGGCAGCTAGCAGCAACACTCTTCCACAGGTCTTCTGACAAAGGTCGAAGCACTTCTCTGCATCTCCCACGGACTCCGGCGCAGAGCCTGCCGGGAGTTGTAGTCCAGTGCCCTGGGAACTCCTACGGACTGGACTACAATGACCAGCGTGCCCCGCGCTCCGCGCCCCCTTCTCTTTCAGCCTCGGGCGCGGGGGAGGTTCGGCGGACCTGCAGATTGGGAACCGATATGGCGGCGACTCTGGGCAGCGGGGAGCGCTGGACGGAAGGTATTAGGTCCCCGCCTGAAGGAGGGATAGGGCGGCGTTCGGGGGAGATCAGGGATGAGGATCCTGAAGACGCACAAGGGCTGAGATCCTGGGTCTGAGGTGATGGATGGAGGCCTGTGAGAAGATGCTGAGCCTGAGTAGGGTTGCGGATGGGGTAGGGAAGCTGGGTCCGCAAACCCAGAGTCACCGGTGACGACTTGTTGCCTCCGGCCCCCCAGCCCCGCCCCCGCCCGTGCCCCGCCCAGGGCCCGCAGCGGTCAGGCCCCGCCCGTGCCAGGGTGACTGGAGGGCCCGTGGGGGTGCTGCCGTCTCTGAAGCTTGCTAACCTGGCCCATATATTCCGCCTAACTGGGCCACCTGACCTTCAGTCCCTGTTTGAACATGTCGCTCCAGCCGGCATCAGGACCAGCCTTTTCCACCCTACAGTCAGGCAAAAAGTATTGATCCAATACCTATTGCGTGCCCCGCATTATGCTGATTCTGCAGCGGGGATTTGACTGACAGGGGTCCCTTAGCTTACAAAACTAGCAGCCCTCTGAGAGTTTGACGACTGAACAGCCAATTACAAAACGGACTAGTAATACAAAACGGCCTGGGCTACACAGCAAGATCAGGGATTTGGAGAGCACACTGACAAGGCACCTAACGCAGACTGGCTGTCAAGGGAGGTTTCTTGCAGAGAGTGTTACAAATGGTGACAAGAAGGATGCATTGGAGTTAGCCAGGCCGACTTACAGGAAGAGTGTCCAGGAGCAGTGGGTGGAGGTAGCTGAGGGATGTTAAGCGGAAGAAAGATGTTGTTAAAGCCTTTCCCAGGTCCTCCGAGAAGACATGAGTGCTCTGCCCCTTTTGACTGGATTGCTTATGACCCTCTTTACATTCTGCAGGTGTTGTTATTGAATCTTCTCCCTTTAAACCAGGGGTATCCAATCTTTTGGCTTCCCTGGGCCACATTGGAAGAATTGTCTTGGGCTACACATAAAATACACTAACTGACGACTAAATAACTGATGACAGCTGATGAGCTTAAAAATAAAATTTGAAAAACACATCTCATAATGCTCGAAAAAAGTTTATGAATTTATGTTGAGCTCAAAGCCGTGCTTGGCCGCATGCCACCTGTGGGCCGCGGGTTGGACAAGCTTGCATTAAACTAACCTCTTTGTGGTCAGGAGCAGGTCTTACCCATCTGCCCCCTTGATCTAGCCAAGTTCCTTGGTATATATTAGTTCTATAATTGTTAGTGTGAAAGAATCGAACTCCTCTCTACTTTAAATCTTAGAGGTGGGAGGAACTGCAACAAAAAATACTATTTTACGAGCAGTGTCTCTTCTGACCATGGACCACAGAGAAACAGATGTTTATTCAGCTTTGTATGACAAAGTCAGCATGACATCCCTACCCCTGGCCATCACACTTACCTTCTCATGCTTAGGAGCAGCCTCCCAGAGAGCTAAGGCAGGTTGCAAAGTTGATTTTCAGGGTCAGATGGAGACCTAATGGAAGGGCTGTTGCTTTGCAGCTTACATTGATGCAGTTAGAAGAAACAAATACCCAGAAGACACACCTCCTGAGAGTCATGATCCCTGTGGCTGCTGTAACTGCGTGAAGGCACAAAAGGAAAAGAAGTCTGAGAATGAGTGGACTCAGACCCGGCAGGGTGAGGGGAGCTCCATGTATAGTGAGGAACAGCTGCTTGGGGTACAAAGGTGAGCATATGGTGGGATTGAATGAGTGATTTTATGGAAAGTGCTTAGAAGAGTGCCTGGATGTGCTATGTAAGTATTGACTGATGATGATGATGATGATGATGATGATAATGATAATTGAAGCATACTAGCTTCTTGACCTCAGAGGGAAGACTGAGTAGAAGTGGAATATTAGGGTATAACACGAACTAACTACCCTGCTTCCACTTTAAGAGAGGCAGTAGAAACCGACTAGACACAACACACATCTATAGGACATTCTGTCAACAACAACAGAATGATTTTTTTCTTAAGGATACATAGAATATTCTCCAGGATAGACCATATCTTAGGTCATAAAACAAGCCTCAGTAAATTTAAAAAGATTGAAATCATACAGTGTATGGTCTCTGAAATCAAAAACAAAGGGAAATTTGAGAAATTCACAAATATGTGGAAATTAAACTACAAGCTCCTAATAAGCAAACGAGTCACAGAATAAATCACTAGAAAAGCTAGAAATGCTTTGAGATGAGGGAAAAGGAAAACACGACATACTAAAACATATAGGATGCAGCTAAAACAGTGCTTAGAAGGAAATTTATAGCTCTAAATGCTTATTTTTTTGATAAAAGACTCCAAATCAGTAACCTAATCTACCTTAAGGAAGTAGACAGCCTGGACAATACAGTGAAACCCTCTCTCTACCAAAAAAAAAAAATATATATATATATATATACAAAAATTAGCTTGGTGTGGTGGCACGAGTATGTAGTCCCAGCTACTTGGGAGGCTGAGGCAGGAGGATTGCTTGAACCCAGTAGGTCGAAGCTGCAGTGAGTCATGATCACACCACTGTACTCCTGTCTGGACAGCAGAGCAAGACCCTATCTCTCAAAAAAAGAAAAAAGAAAGAGGGATATCCCTACCAATCTAAATACTATGAACAATTGTATGCCAACCTAGATAAAATCAACGAATGCCTAGAAAGACACAAATTACTGAAACTGACTTAAGAAAAAAATGGAGTCCAGGCATGGTGGGTCACACCTGTAATCCTAGTTCTTTGGGGGTGCTGAGGCAGGAGGATTGCTTGAGACCAGGAGTTTTAGACCAGCCTGGGCAACATAAGAAGACCTTATCTCTAAAAAAAAAAATACTTGGGCATGGTGGCACATGCCTGTGGCTACTTTGGAGACTGAAGCAGGAGGATCACTTGAGCCTAGGAATCTGAGGTTACAGTAAGCTATGATAGTGCCACTGCATTGCAACTTGGGTGACAGAGTGAGACTTTATTTCCAAAAAAAAAAAAAAAAGAAAGAAAGAAAAAATGGAAAACCCAGGTAGACCTACAACAAATAAGGTGATTTAATTAACAATCAAAAAACTTCTGGCTGGGCATGGTGGCTTATGCCCGTAATCCCATTACTTTGGGAGGCTGAGGCGGGAGGATCACTTGAGCCCAGGAGTTCAAGACCAGCCTGGCCAACATGGCGAAACTTCATCAATACAATAAAAAACAAACAAAAAGACCCCACAAAAATTAGCCAAGCATGGTGGTGCACATCTGCAGTCCCAGCTGCTCAGGAGGCTGAGATGGGAGGATTGATGGAGCCTAGAAGGGTGAGGCTACAGTGAGCAGTGATTGCACCATTGCACTCTAGTCTGGGTGACAGAGGGAGACCCTGTCTGAAAAAAAAAAAAAAAAAAACTTCCAATGAAGAGAAGTCCAGGCCCAGCTAGCTTCATTCTTTGAGGCCAGTAGAACTCTGTAACCAAAACCAGACAAAAATATCATAAGAAATCTAAACTATCAACCAATATCCCTTATTGAATTTTTTTAATATATATATGTATGTGTATATATATACATATATATATTAAAATCTTCAATAAAATGCTAGCAAAACAAATACAGCAACGTAAAAAGTATTACACATTTTGACCAAGTGGGATTTATCCCAGTATTGCAGGATTGTTTAACACACAAAAGTCAATCAATGTAACATACCATGTTAATAGAATAAAGTACAAAAATCACATGATCATTTCAATAGGTACAGAAAAAGCATTTAACAAAATTCAACACTCACTGCAACCTCTGCCTCCCAGGTTCAAGCAATTCTCCGGCCTCAGCCTCCCGAGAAGCTGGGACTACAGACACGCACCACCACACCCAGCTAATTTTTGTATTTTTAGTGGAGACGGGGTTTTACCATGTTGGCCAGGATGGTCTCGTGACCTTGTGATCCGCCCGCCTCGGCCTCCCAAAGTGCTGGGATTACAGGCGTGAGCCACCGTGCCCAGCCCCAACACTCTTTCATAATAAAAACACTCAACTAGGAATAGAAGGGAACTTTCTCAACCTGATAACGTCCATCTACACAAATCCACAGTTAACATCATACTTAAAGGTGAACAACTGGGTGTTTTCCCACCAAGATCAGGAACAAGACAAGTATGTTCACTCTTGCCATTCTGTTCAACATTGTACTAGAGGGTCAAGCTAGGGCATTTAAGCAAGAAAAAGAAATAAAAGCCAACCAGATTGGAAAGAAGAGTAAAACTACATCCACAGATGACGTGATCTTGTAAATGGAAAATCCTAATGAATACACATACACATACACACATATACACACACATACACAAATACTGTTAGAACTGATAAACAAGTTGGACAAAGTTACAGAATATAAGATCAATATACAAAAATTATCATTTTTCTATATACTAGCAATGAACAATCAAAAAATGAAATTAAGAAAATATAGTTGAGGCTGGGTGTGGTGGCTCATGCCTGTAATCCCAAAACTTTGGGAGGCCAAGATGGGAGGATCACTTGAAGCTAGAAGTTCAAGATGAGCCTGAACAACATAGCAAGGCCCTATCTCTACTAAAAATAAAACTTAGCCAGGTGTGGTGGCATGCATCCGAAATCCCAGCTACTCAGAAGGCTGAGGTAGGTGGATCCCTTCAGCCAGGAGTTCGAGGCTGCAGTGAGCTATGATCACCCCACTGCAATCCAGCCTGGGTGACAAAGCAAGACCGTGTCTCTATAAATAAATAAATAAATTGTTTAAAAAAAGAAGATACAGTTGGCCTTTGAACAACACAGGCTTGAGTGGCATGGATTTGAACCGTGGATTTTTATATGTAAATTTTTAAAGATAAATGCATTGGAAAAACTTTTTAGATTTGCAACAATTTGAAAAATTTTGGCCAGGTGCAGTGGCTCACACCTGCAATCCCAGCACTTTGGGAGGCTGAGGCAGGAAGATTACTTGGGCTCAGAAGTTCGAGACAAGCCTGGGCAACATGGCAAAACCCCGTCTCTACTAAAAATACAAAATTAGCCAGGTGTGGTGGCACACACCTGTAATCCCAGCTACTTGGGAGGCTAAGGCAGGAGAATTGCTTGAACCCAGGAGGCAGAGGTTGCAGTGAGCTGTGATTGCGCCATTGCACTCCAGCCTGGGCAACAAGAGTGAAACTCTGTCTTAATTAATAATAATAATAATAATAATAATAATAATTCACAAACCATAGAGAATGGACATATCAAAAAAATTAAGAAAATTATATGAATGCATAAAATATATCTAGATACTAGTCTATTTTATCATTTAGTATCATAAAATATACACAAATCTATTATAAAAAGTTAAAATCTATCAAAACATACGCTCACAAACACTTAAGAGACTTTACATGGTGCCATTCGCATTTAAGAAAAATATAAACATACAGGTGCAGTATTAATCACAACCGCATAAAGTTAACAGTAGTGCTGTACTACTGTAATAATTTTGTAGCTAGCTCCTGTTATTTTGATGAGCCTCAAGTATTGGGAGTATCTGCTTAAAATGCCACATGATGCGGTTCACGCCTGTAATCCCAGCACTTTGGGAGGCCAAGGCGGGCAGATCATGAGGTCAGGAGATCGAGACCATCCTGGCTAACACGGTGAAACTCCGTCTCTACTAAAAATACAAAAAATTAGCCGGGCGTGGTGGCGGGCACCTGTGGTCCCAGCTACTCGGGAGGCTGAGGCAGGAGAATGGCGTGAACCCAGGAGGCGGAGCTTGCAGTGAGCCGAGATCACGCCACTGCACTCCAACCTGGGTGAGAGTGAGACTCCGTCTCAAAAAAATAAAAAGAAAAAAAATGCCACATGATGCTAATCATCTCTTTGTGAGCAGTTTGTCTCTTGAGTAAATTATGTATAGCAGTAAAAAGTAATCTCTTGCAGTTCTCGAGGTTTTTGTTTTGTTTTGTTTTTGATACGAAGTTTTGTTGTTGTCACCCAAGCTGGAGTGCAGTGGCATGATCTTGGCTCACTGCAACCTCCTCCACCTCCCGGGTTCAAGCAATTGTCCTGCCTCAGCCTCCCAAGTAGCTGGGATTACAGGCACCCACCATCACGCCTGGCTAATTTTTGTATTTTTAGTAGAGACGGTTTCACCATATTGGCCAGGCTGGTCTTGAACTCCTGGCCTTGTGATCCGCCTGCACTTAATGCCAGCAGGTATGAAAACATTGCACTTTTTGCAAAATACCTTTTAATCTCATATTGAAAATGAAGCTTTTATGTGGGTACAGGACTGCTATAAGAAAGGCATACAGTCCATGATGTGATTATTACTTATCGCATGCCTGAGCTCAAGGCTTCCACTCGCCTCAGCCTCTCAAAGTGCTGGGATTACAGATGTGAACCCCACGCCCAACCCTACCTCATCAACTTTTTAATGCAGACAGAAGTGCCCTATTCTGGAAAAGAAATGTCACAAAGGATATTGTATTAGTAAGAACAAGAAGTGAGCACCAGGATATAAGGCAGGAAGAGACAGGCTAACTCTGCTGTTTTGTGCAAATACAGTTCAGTTTATGATAGGGGCTGCCATTATATATAAAGCTGCTAACCCCTGAGCCTTGAGTGGAAAAGATGAGTACCAGCTGCCAGCCTTTTGGTTGTACAGCAAGAAGGCCTGGGCAACAAGAGCCCTTTTTCTGGATTGCTCCATTGATATTTTCTTCCTGAAGTCAGGAAGTACTTTGCCAGTAAGGGACTGCCTTTTAAAAGTTCTTTTGGATTAACTTGGTGTTATGGTGCATACTTGTAGTCTCAGCTACTTGGAAGGCTGAGGCAGGAGAATCACTTGAGCCCAGGAGTTGGAGGCTACAGTGAGCTATGACCATGCCAGTGCACTCCAGCCTGGGTGACAGGGACCCTACCCTGTCTCTAAAAAAATAATAAAGTTCTGTGGCCAGGCGTGGTGTCTCACATCTGTAATCCTAGCACTTTGGGAGGCCGAGGCAGGCAGATCACAAGGTCAAGAGTTCGAGACCAGCCTGGCCAACATGGTGAAACCCCATATCTACTAAAAACACAGAAATTAGCCGGGCGTGGTGGCAGGCGCCTGTAATCCCAGCTACTCGGGAGTCTGAGGTGGGAGAATTGCTTGAACCCGGGAGGAGGAGGTTGCATGAGTTGAGACCATACAATTGCACTCCAGCCTAGGTGACAAGAGTGAAACTCTATCTCAAAAAAAAAGAAAAAAAAATAAAAAGAATGTGAAAAGTCAACCTACAGAATGGGAGAAAACATTTAAAAAGTGTATATCTGATAAGGGACTTTAATCTGGAACATACAAAGTTCTCTTAAAACTCAACAATATGGGCCGGGCGCGGTGGCTCAAGCCTGTAATCCCAGCACTTTGGGAGGCCGAGATGGGCGGATCACGAGGTCAGGAGATCGAGACCATCCTGGCTAACCCGGTGAAACCTCGTCTCTACTAAAAATACAAGAAAATTAGCCGGGTGAGGTGGCGGGCGCCTGTAGTCCCAGCTACTTGGGAGGCTGAGGCAGGAGAATGGCGTGAAACCGGCGGGGCGAAGCTTGCAGTGAGCCGAGATCGAGCGCCACTGCACTCCAGCCTGGGGCACAGCAAGACTCCGTCTCAAAAAAAAAAAAAAAACAAAAAAACAAAAAAAACTCAACAATATGAAGACAAATAACCCAATTGAAAAAATGGGCAAAGGGTCTGAATAGGCATTCCTCCTATATATTTCTCCATATATATATATAAAAAAGATATATATATCATTAGTAAGCATATGTAAACTTGTTCAACATCATTAGTCATTAGGGGAATGCAAATCAAAACCACAATGAGATACTGTACCACTTCACACCCACTGGAATAGCTATAGTCAAAAAGGTGGATAATAAGTGTTGATAAAGAAGCAGATAGCCAGGCGCGGTGGCTCGCGCCTGTAATCCCAGCACTTTGGGAGGCCGAGGCGGGCGGATCACGAGGTCAGGAGATCGAGACCAGCCTGGCTAACACGGTGAAACCCCGTCTCTACTAAAAATACAAAAAATGGCCGGGCGCGGTGGCTCACGCCTGTAATCCCAGCGCTTTGGGAGGCCGAGGCGGGCGGATCACAAGGTCAGGAGATCGAGACCACGGTGAAACCCCGTCTCTACTAAAAATACAAAAAATTAGCCGGGAGCGGTTGTGGGCGCCTGTAGTCCCAGCTACTCAGGAGGCTGAGGCAGGAGAATGGCGTGAACCCGGGAGGCGGAGCTTGCAGTGAGCCGAGATCGCGCCACTGCACTCCAGCCTGGGCGACAGAGCGAGACTCCGTCTCAAAAAAAAAAAAAAAAAAAAAAAATACAAAAAATTAGCCGGGCGTGGTGGTGCGTGCCTGTAGTCCCAGCTACTCCGAGGCTGAGGCAGGAGAATGGCCAGGAGGCAGAGCTTGCAGTGAGCCGAAATGGTGCCACTGCACTCCAGTCTGGGCGACAAAGCGAGACTCCGTCTCAAAAAAAAAAAAACCAAAAAAAAAAAAAAAAAGGCCGGGCGCAGTGGCTCAAGCCTGTAATCCCAGCACTTTGGGAGGCCGAGGCGGGCGGATCACAAGGTCAGGAGATCGAGACCACAGTGAAACCCCGTCTCTACTAAAAATACAAAAAATTAGCCGGGCGCGGTGGCGGGCGCCTGTAGTCCCAGCTACTCAGGAGGCTGAGGCAGGAGAATGGCGGGAACCCGGGAGGCGGAGCTTGCAGTGAGCCGAGATCGCGCCACTGCACTCCAGCCTGGGCAACAGCGTGAGACTCCGTCTCAAAAAAAAAAAAAAAAAAAAGAAGCAGATAAATTGGAACCTTTGTACATTGCTGGTAGGAATGCAGCCAGTTTGGAAAACAATATGGCAATTCCTCTTAAAGTTCAGAAGAAAGTTAAGATTATTGACCAACAATCTACTCCTAGTATATACCAAGAGAAATATAAATGTACTTCCACAAAAAAATTTGTACATGAATGTCCATAGCAATATTATTCACAACGACCCCAAAGGGGAAACAACCCAATGTCCATTAACTGATAATGGACAAACAACATGGGGTATATCCATACAATGAAATATTATTTTGTAACAAAAAGGAGTGAACAGATTCATGCTACAACATGAATGAACCTTGAAAAAATTACAGTAAGTGAAAGAAGCCAAACACAAAAGGCTACATGTTACATAACTCCTTTTATATAAAATATTCAGAATAAGCAAATCTATAGAGAGGGAAAGTAGATTAGTGGGTCCCAGGGGCTGGGGAGGAGAAGTGGGAATGACTCCTAATGAGTATAGAGTTTCTTTTTGGGGTGATAAAAATGTCCTGAAATGAGATAGTGGTGATAGATGCACACCTCTATAAATGTATTTAAAAACTAATGAATTGTACATTTTTAAAGGGTGAACTTTATGGTATGTGGATTATTTCTCAATAAAGCATTATTAAACAAATAGTAAATTTAGGAGAGGGAGTCCTGAGTGTCTGCCATGGAAGCAGAGATTGGAAACTGGGCTAGGGATTCAAAGACTCCCCATGGGCAGCTCATGTGGAAGGGACCTGCTGACAGCCCAGACCCTGCATTAGAGTCCAACCTGTGTTACTGACTTACGATGAATTTCCCAACAAAACTCTGAATCTCTGCCTGCCTTACTGAATCATATGGTAGCAAAAGACTGAAGCCCTTCTCAATACAAATTAGTAGGTGATGTATATATTATACATTGATACAATGCAATAATATTTAGATTTTAAAAAGAATGAGATAGGCCAGGCGTGGTAGCTCATGCCTGTAATCCCAGCACTTTGGGAGGCCAAGACAGGTAGATCACTTGAGGTCAAGAGTTCGAGACCAGCCTGGCCAATATAGTGAAACCCTGTCTCTACTAAAATTACAAAAACTAGCTGGGTGTGATGGTGCAAGCCTGTAGTCCCAGCTACTCAGGAGGCTGAGGCAGGAGAATCACTTGAACCCAGAAGGCAGAAGTTCAGTGAGCCGAGATTGCACCACTGCACTCCAGCCTGGGCTCTGTCTCAAAAAAAAAAAAAAAAAAAAGAGGTAGATATATAATACTAGGTAATATTTATTTAGTATTAGATGCTCTCAAGCACTTTCATGAAGACTTTATTTAATCATAATATCAACTCTGTGAAATATAATTATTAGCCCATTTCAGAAGATAACACCAAGCTATAGAGGTTAAGTACACAGCAAAATCAAAGCTCAACCAAGGGATTTTGACTCCAGAGTTCATCTCTAATCCAGCAGTTCTCAAAGGGTGGTTGGGGAACCCCAAGACCCTTTTAGGGGATAGGTCTGCAAGTTTAAAACTGTAGTCAGCCGGGCGCGGTGGCTCAAGCCTGTAATCCCAGCACTTTGGGAGGCCGAGGTGGGTGGATCACGAGGTCAGGAGATCGAGACTATCCTGGCTAACATGGTGAAACCCCGTCTCTACTAAAAATACAAAAAAACTAGCCGGGCGTGGTGGCGGGCGCCTGTAGTCTCAGCTACTTGGGAGGCTGAGGCGGGAGAATGGCGTGAACCCGGGAGGCGGAGCTTGCAGTGAGCCGAGATCACGCCACTGCACTCCAGCCTGGGAGACACAGCGAGATTCCGTCTAAAAAAAAAAAAAAAAAAAAAAACTGTAGTCATAATGATACAAACATGTTACTTGTCTTTTTCACTGATTTTCTCATGATTATACAGTGGAGTTTTTGAGAGGCTACATGACATGTAATTACATCATCACTGTTTAAAAATTTTTTGTTTTCATTTCTGGTATAGTAGATGTGGATTGATAGAAGTCACATAAATGAAAGCTCTTTTGAGGTCTTCAGTAATTTTTTTTCTCTTCCTGTACCATGCATTATAAAATGTTGCTGAGATCAAAAGTTCAGAACTGCCACTCTAAACTACTGTCTAGTCTAAACTATTATTCTATACTTCTTATCTTTATCTGTTAAGGATTAATCTCCAATCCTTTTTTGTTTGTTTGTTTGTTTTTTAGAGACAGGGTCATGCTCTGTTGCCCAGACTAGAGTGTAGTGGAACAATCATAGCTCACTGCAGCCTCAAACTCATGGGCTTAAGTGATCCACCTGCTTTGGCCTCCTGAATAGCTAGAATTCCAGATACAAGGCACCATGCCTGGCTAACTTTTTAAAATTTTTCATAGAGATAGGGTCTTACCATCCTGTCCAGGCTGGCCTTAAGCTCTTGGCCTCAAGCAGTCCTCCTGCCTCAGCCTCCCAAAGCACTGGGATTACAAGTGTTAGCCACCACGCCCAGCCCAAAATAATTTTTTTTTTAAGCAAGATGTAGAAAAGTGATTATAATATGTTTCCATTTAGGTAAGAACAAAAATGGAGAGGACTATACCTGTACTCTCTGTACATAGGATCCATACAAAACTTCTAATGATGGTTGTCCCTGTGGTGGGATACTGGGGGACAGGAAATAATGAAGCAGGAGAATTTTTACTGTATAAACTTTAGTTCTGTTGGCTCTTTTTCTTCTATCATGTGTATGTTAACTTTCTTAAAACACAGTTTAGCTGGGCACGGTGGCTAACACCTGTAATCCCAGCACTTTGGGAGGCCAAGGTGGGCAGATCACAAGGTCAGGAGTTTGAGACCAGCCTAACCAACATGGTGAAACCCCATCTCTACTAAAAATACAAAAATTAGCCAGGCCTGGTGGCGCATCCCTGTAATCTCAGCTACTTGGGAGGCAGAGGCAGGAGAATTGCTTGAACCCAGGAGGCAGAGGTTGCAGTGAGCCGAGATTGTGCCACTGCACTCCAGCCTAGGCAACAAGAGCAAGACTCCGTCTCAAAAACAAAACAAAACAAAAAACACAGTTTAAAAAATAGCCATAGGAAAAAGAGAGAAAAAATTATAAACAAACAGAGTGATTAACTGTTTCTTCCGGCTTTGCTGTCCTGTGGTTCATCTCTCAGGATCTTAGCCTGAACCTTGGTGTAAGGATTGGCATACTCGTTCTACTCCCTTGCAGGGATATAGGAAGAATAAATAGTAGATGTAAAAGTACTTTGAAAGGCATTAAGTTCTGGATGGGAGAAGGACATTGTTAATGAATTTGAATGTTTCATTAACGTGTGCACTAATTTTCTTCTAGGTTTGTTTTGGGTCCCACAGATTAGAGGGAGGATCAATGTATTATCTTGCAGTTAGTTGTACAAAAGGGGCCTTTGTAGACATACATGTTTCTGATTTTTTTAGGATCAAGAAATGCAGAAATTACTATGAAATTCTGGGAGTTTCTCGAGATGCCAGTGATGAAGAGCTTAAGAAAGCTTACAGAAAACTCGCCCTGAAATTTCACCCTGACAAGAACTGTGCTCCTGGAGCAACAGATGCTTTCAAAGGTCTGATCCTGAACCAATGCTCAATGGTGCCCTTGTCATGATTGGTCATAATAAGTTGCTTTTAGCCTTCCCCATAGTTGTTTCATAAGGCCATAAGGAGGGTTTTTCCCCCTGCCACACCTCTTAAATAGTGATCATCAGCATAGCTCCCTTGATTTTACCTAGGCTGGAGTGCAGTGGTGACATCTCAGCTCACTGCAACCTCCACCTCCCAGGCTCGAGTGATCCTCCCACCTCAGCCTCCCAAGGAGCTGGGACTACGGGTGAGCATCACCATGCCTGGCTAATTTTTGTATCTTTTGTGGAGACGAGGTTTTGCCATGTTGCTCTGGCTGATCTCAAACTCCTGAGCTCAAGTAGTCTGCCTGCCTAGGCCTTCCAAGGTGCTGAAATTACAGGCGTGAGCCACTGTGCCCGTCCTCCATGATATTTTAAGTAATATATTCTTTAGGCTGAGCGCAGTGGCTCACACCTGTAATCCTAGCATTTTGGGAGGCCGAGGTGGGTGGATCACCTGAGGTCAGGAGTTTGAGACCAGCCTGGTCAACATGGTGAAACCCCCTCTCTACTAAAAATACAAAAATTACCCAGGCCGGCCGGGCGCGGTGGCTCAAGCCTGTAATCCCAGCACTTTGGGAGGCCGAGACGGGTAGATCACGAGGTCAGGAGATCGAGACCATCCTGGCTAACACAGTGAAACCCCGTCTTTACTAAAAAATACAAAAAACTAGCCGGGCGCGGTGGCGGGTGCCTGTAGTCCCAGCTACTCGGGAGGCTGAGGCAGGAGAATGGCGTGAACCCGGGAGGCGGAGCTTGCAGTGAGCTGAGATCCGGCCACTGCACTCCAGCCTGGGCGACAGAGCGAGACTCCGTCTCAAAAAAAAAAAAAAAAAATTACCCAGGCCAGGCCTAGTGGTGCACGCCCGTAATCCCAGCTACTCGGGAAGCTGAGGAAGGAAAATTGCTTCAACCCGGGAGGTAGAGGTTGCAGTGAGCCAAGATCACGTCACTGTACTCCAGCCTGTGCGACAGGAGCGAGACTCCATCTCAAAAAAAAAAAAGAAATACATTCTTTAAAAATATTTTGGACCCAACACATGAATACAAATCTTAAGAGCTTCACCTGGCCAGGCATGGTGGCTCACACCTGTAAACCCCAGCACTTTGGGAGGCTGAGATAGGAGGATTGCTTGAGCTCAGGAGTTTGAGACCAGCCCACGCAACATAGTGAGACCTCATCTCTACTAAAAATAAAAATAAAAAAAATTAGCCGGGCATGGTAGCATGTGCCTGTAGTCCCAGCTTCTTGGGAGGCTGAGGTGGGAGGATTGCTTGAGCCAGAGGTCAAGGCTGCAGTGAGCCGTGATTACACCACTGCACTCCAAGTCACTGTTTCAGGCAGAGATCATCAGTGAATTCTAAAGCCATTGAGTGCTAGGTTGTTGTCACCTATGGGGTATTCTTGCCAAAATGTTTGACCTGAATCTAATAATGAGGAAACAATCAGAATATGAAATATTCTACAAGAATACTGACCTGTTCTTCCAAGAAATTTAACATAATGAAAAACAAAAAAGGTGGGGACAGTTTTAGATTAAAAGAAACTAAATGCAGTACTTGATCTTGCATGGATGCATTGGATGATAATGGACTGATGTTAATTTCCTTAGCTGTGATAATGGTGTTGTGATCACATAGGAGAATGTCTTTCTCCTTGGGAGATATATGTTGAGGTATTTAGGGGAAGGTGACATAATATCTGTGGCCTACTTTCAAATGGTTCAGCAAAATAAATGTATACTTATTACAATATATATGTACATATGTATATATAGAGTTGTGGGTAACAGAGTGGCAAGGCAAACATTTAACAATTTCCCAGGTAAAAGAATCATGAAGAAATACTCTTTCTGACTGTGTTTCTGACAGT
Source organism: Macaca nemestrina (assembly GCF_043159975.1). Classification (NCBI taxonomy): domain Eukaryota; kingdom Metazoa; phylum Chordata; class Mammalia; order Primates; family Cercopithecidae; genus Macaca; species Macaca nemestrina. The sequence goes on from NC_092130.1 coordinate 41,011,639, forward strand.
GTTGACTAAATTACAGGTAGAGAGTGGGGGATGCCTTAAAAGGTTTTTTTTCGAGGTTTGTATTGATTGGTGCTACTGATTGTATGTTTAAATGAAATTGGTCAAGGTTCACACATTTGCACATAGAAAGGAGACATGTTGGTAAACATACGTAATTATTCAGCCTTTGAAACCTCCTTGAGACATTGGAAATACATTTCTTAATTTCAGAAAATAATTATCTAAAGTTAACTGAAATAAGACTATGATGAAGACTGTTTTTAGTCAGGCAGGAAGGTTTTTATTAAGATTGTTTCAGAGTAGAATTCAGGAAATTTTTCTGACTACAAGTTAGAATGTCACTATGGATGTGTGAACTGTTTCCAACATAAACCATTGCACTCAAGTGAAATAAGTACACTGTTTTGGCTAGATGCAGTGGCTCACACCTATAATCCCAAACTTTTGGAGGCCAAGGTGGGAGGATCACTTGAGGCCAGGAATCTGAGACTAGTCTCAGCAATGTAACAAGATCCCATCTCTAAAAAAAATTTTTTTAAAGTAAAGAACACTCTTCGTGTGTGTGTGTGTGTGTGTGTGTGACGAAGTCTCACTCTGTTGCCCAGCCTGGAGTGCAGTGGCATGATCTTGGCTCACTGAAAGATCCCAAAGTGCTGGGATTACAAGCATGAGCCACTGTGCCTGGCCAGAACACATTTTTTATGAATGAGAGTGCTGACCAGTTGGAGAACATTTCCCCAACATTCCTGGGACTTGTGGTGACTGGGAACCCAAACTGAGGGGGGATTCCTAACTTCTAGGACAGCTGGGATGACTCCAGGACTGTTGATTGGGAGTTAACTCACTTCAGCAGTAGTTCTTAATTCCTGTGATTCCAATGTTGTTTCTGGCGATTAGGGAAAACCTGAAGGGCAAGCACTTTGAAGAACTTTCTAGGCCCAAGCACCTCTCCTTGGGCCCCTGAGAAGTTGTCCAGCACGAGTCACCTCTAGGCTCTTCATCACTGCTGCTGTGATCACTCTCAGCCGCAGCAAAGACTGTGTCCTCATGTGCTGTTTCTTGTTGATTGCAGCAATAGGAAATGCATTTGCAGTCCTGAGCAATCCTGATAAGAGACTTCGCTATGATGAATACGGAGATGAACAGGTGACTTTCACTGCCCCTCGAGCCAGACCTTATAATTATTACAGGGATTTTGAAGCTGACATCACTCCAGAAGAACTATTCAACGTCTTCTTTGGAGGACATTTTCCTACAGGTTAGTCTCCCCAAATTATCATTCTTAAACATATTTCTTTATTTATGGCTCTCAGCAAACTCCTGTTTGAAAATCTGAATAGAGGGACAATGGAATGATGGAAACAGCAAGGATTTGGAATCAGTTGAGCAGGAGTTTGAGGCAAGTCTCCAGCCTCCAGCTGTGCATAATTTTGACCAGATCATTTAGTTTCTCTGACCCTGTTTCCTCTCCTGAAAAATGGGGCTGTTAATAATACCTACTTCACAGGGTCACTGTGAGGATTAGATATTTTTAAGTGCCTTTTAAATAAGTAACAAAATGCCTATTATTATTATTATAAAATAGCACTTACAAAGATAAAAGATAGGAAAGTACCCCCAGCAAGTTGGAAGTTGGTATAATTCAATGCCCAGGAAGTAAATTGAATTTTATGAGTTGCTATTAAAAGATACCAGTGACACAATATGGTATTGGGCACGGAAGCAGACGTGAACATGCCAAATAGGATTCATGGCCCAAATGCTCTCTCTCTTCTAGCCTTTTGGGGGTTCTCTCTCACTAGTTGCAAAGGACTATTTAAATGAAGTCAGGAGAGCTCAGCACACTTTAGCTCCAGCTGGTTCACTTGGCTTGCCTACTGTCTTATTTTTCTACTGGGTAAAATAGGCCAATACTCTATCCTTAACAAACCTAGCTGGGAACAAGGACCTTGAAAAAGACAAGGAAGGATTGGGTGCGGTGGCTCACGCACTTTGGGAGGCCAAGGTGGGTGGATCACTTGAGTTCAGGAGTTCGAGACCAACCTGCAATGTGATGAAACCCCATCTCTACTAAAAATACAAAAGTTAGCCAGGCGTGGTGGCGGGTGCCTGTAACCCCAAATACTGAGGAGGCTGAGGTAGGAGAATCGCTTGAACCCAGGAAGCAGAGGTTGCAGTGAGCTGAGATCATGCCATTGCACTCCAGCCTGGGTAACAGAGCAAAACTCCGTCTCCAAAAAAAAAGAAAAAGGCAAGGAAGGAGTGTTCGCCATATCCCATACTAAGTATTTCTTTCTCTTTCTTTTCCAGGAAATATTCATATGTTTTCAAATGTGACAGATGACGCTCACTATTACCGCCGACGGCACCGACATGAGAGGACACAGACTCAGAAGGAGGAGGAAGAAGAGAAACCTCAGGTACCTAGGGAGGGAGGAGTGCTGCTGCCCATAAACAGTTGTACTGGACCAACCTTGATGGTACATGATCAAATTTTAGAAGTTGAACTTGAGATATGTTGCTAAGATGTGCTTTAGGAAAGCAAAAGCAATGGTGAGAAGAGCTGGAAAATTGGCCTAAATAGGCAGAATTGTATCCCCTCCTTCTGCCCATTCTTGGGGGCTCTCCCAGGATCTCAGCAATCCTGTGGGGCTGACTTCATCAAGGCTTTTTTTTTTTGAGAGAGGGTCTCACTGTCACTCACGCTGGAGTATAATAGTACAAACACAGCTCACTACAACCTCGAACTCCAGGGCTTAAGCAATACTCCCACCTCCGCCTCTCATGTAGCTGGGACTATAGGTGCATGCCATCATGCCCAGCTCATTTTTTGTAGAGATTAGTTCTCACCCTGTTTCCCAGGCTGGTCACGAACTCCTGAACTCAAGTGATCCTCCTGCCTTGGTCTCCCAAAGTGCTGGGATTACAGGCATGAGCCCCTCTCTGGCTTCAAAATTTTCTTGGCTGCAGAAAATAGGAACTCTCTTCAAAATATTTAGAACTAAAGGGGGTTTAAGGTAAGGGATCAAAGGAGTCTCATGAAGCTCAAGGATAAGAAGCACAGCTGGGCCTTATGACAGACAGGAACAAAGAACTGGGATATTGTCAGGCTCCCAAGCAGCTGTGCTCTGCAGGACTCTTTGGGCCCAGATTGTCTCTAGTTTTCCTGCCACTCTTTGCCTCTGTTTTGTTTTCACCAAGCAGCTTTGCTTGTTCTACTTCCCCTTGCAAATAGCTAGTCTACAGTGCCTGATGGTGTGTGTTCTTCCTTAAAGTGACAACACAGAAGTGAAGGGTGACGAGTCTCAATCCCAGATTCCTAGGAGAGAAAATGTGATTATCTCTGCCAGAGTTAGATGTCCTCCCAGTCCATCAGCTGTGGCCAAGCATAATGCTAACCTGGCTCCTAGAGCCCCACTCCTGTAAGAGGCACAGTCTGGGCAGGTTTACCTTGAGATGTTTGCTTCATTGGTCTTGTTAATGGGGCTGCAGGGGGATTACTGGCTGTCAATCCAGGTTGTTGTTGGGCCTCCTTCAGCCTGCTCAGCAGAGAGAATAAAGGTTATTTGGTATAGATTGAGTATCCCTTATCTGAAGTATATGAGACAAGTAGTATTTCAGATTTCAGATTTTTTTTTTTTTGGATTTTGGAATATTTGCATTATACAATTATACATTTGACAATTCCTCATCTGAAAATCTGAGGCTGGGTGCAGTGGCTCACACTTGTAATCCTAACACTTTGGGAGACTGAGGCAGGAGGATTGCTTGAGCCTAGGAGTTGGAGACTAGCTGGGCAACATGGCAAGATCTTGTCTCTACAAAAATTTTAAAATTAACTGCACACGGTAGTATACACCTGTGGTCCCAGCTTCTCAGGAGGCTGAGGTGAGAGAATCATCAGAACCCAGGAGGTCAAGGCTGCAGTGAGCCATGTTTGTGTCACTATACTCTAGCCTGGGTGACAGAGCAAGACCATGTCTCAAAAAAAAAAAAAAAAAAAAAAAAAAATTGAAATCCAAAATGCTCCAATGAGCATTTCCTTTTGAGTGTCATCCTGGTACGCAAAAAGTTTTAGATTTTGGAGCATTTTTGATTTTGAATTTTCTGATTAGGACTGCCCAACCTGTACTTCTCAGCTGAAAGTACAACCTTCCCAGAAAAGCCTGGGGCTTTGTGGATCCTCCTATGCAGTGCATTGGTAATTTGTTATTTTCTTTGGGACAACTGTCTTATTTTCAATAAGCTTTATATTGATAAAGAACACTTACAGGCCAGGCGCAGTAGCTCACACCTGTAATCCCAGCACTTTGGGAGGCCGAGGTGGGTGGATCACGAGGTCAGGAGATTGAGACTATCCTGGCTGCGGTGAAACCCCATCTCTACTAAAAATACAAAAAAAATTAGCCGGGCACGGTGGCGGGCGTCTGTAGTCCCAGCTACTCGGGAGGCTGAGGCAGGAGAATGGCGTGAACCTGAGAGGCAGAGCTTGCAGTGAGCCGAGATCGCACCACTGCACTCCAGCCTGGGCGACGGAGGAAAAAAAAAAAAAAAAAGCACTTACAGCAAGTTTTTTTTTTTCTTTTTCAGACTACATATTCTGCATTTATTCAGCTACTTCCAGTTCTTGTGATTGTGATTATATCTGTCATTACTCAGCTGCTGGCTACTAATCCCCCATATAGTCTGTTCTATAAATCGTAAGTCTGATATTTCTCAATCTTTTTCAGTAACAGTCTGGGGGTGAAAGACTTGAAGGTTTTGCTGATACATTACTAACATTTCATTTCACCTTTTGCTGTAGAAAACACCAATTTGATGTTTAAAGGAACAGCTGGGTAGTCATGGTGCTGAGACTCAAAAATACTGAAGCAGCCTCCTGTGTGCCTCAGGAAATAGATTGTTTTGTTCTATAGTGACATCATCTGGTCAGCTGCAGAACAGCAGCAACTGGTTTTTGAAGGATCAGTAGAATTTAAGGTTTAGATAGATGAACACATTATCACACCATGGTAGAGTTAGAAAGACTCTGTTGAACTGTTGATAGGATTGCTGGACCCTGTGGGTCTCGGAGCATAGTATTCATAATGGGGATCAAGTGATTATTTTCAATTTTTTTGTTTTTGTTGAAGATAGAGAAATTCCTTGTAATGCTTTTTGCATACAGATTATAAACTCTGATAGGATTTTAAAAAATTTCTTCAATTAATTATTTCAGTTGATTCAGTTTCCAAAGTTTGGTCCCCAGACCAGCCATCATCAGTATCAACAGGCAACATGTTAGAAAGGCAGATTCTAGGGCCCCTCCAAATCCATTGAATTAGAGGCTCTGGGGGTAGGACCAGAAGCCTGAGTTTTAGCAAACCCTCCAGATTATCCTGGTCCACACTGAGGTTTGAGAATCACTAGATTATCTTTTTTGTTAGTAATGAATAATAAATTATTATTCATGATTATAGTTTAGTGGGAAAAAATCTTTTAAAAGTAGAATTTATTAGACAATACATAACAGGAAGAGTCTTTGTCAGTGATCACTGAAGACCATCATTCCAGGTCAATCCAGGTCAGTATTTTCCTTTTTTGTTTGTTTTTGTTTTTTTGAGACAGAGTCTCGCTCTGTCACCTGGGCTGGAGTGCCATGGTGCAATCTGGGCTCGCTTCAACCTCCATCTCCCCGTCAAGCAATTCTTGTGCCTCAACCTCCTGAGTAGCTGGGATTACAGGTGGCACACACCACCACACCCGGCTAATTTTTATATTTTAGTAGAGACAGGGTTTCACTATGTTGGCCAGGCTAGTCTCGAACTCCTAACCTCAGGTGATCCACCCACCTCGGCCTCCCAAAGTGCTGGGATTACAGGCTTGAGCTGTTGGGCCCAGCTAGTATTTTCCTTTTACAGAGAGCGAAGCTGAGGCTGAAAGAGAGGTTTTTTGTTGTTGTTTTTATTTTTGAGGCAGTCTTGCTCTGTCGCCCAGGCTTCCGGGCTGAAGTGCAGTGGTGCAATCTTGGCTCACTGTAATCTCCTTCCTCCGGGTTCGAGTGATTCTCATGCTTCAGCCTCCTGAGTAACTGGGATTATAAGCATGTGCCACCACACCTGGCTAATTTTTATATTTTTTAGTAGAGACTGGGTTTCACCATGTTGGCTGGGCTGGTCTCAAACACCTGATGTCCACCTGTCTTGGCCTCCCAAAGTGCTGGGATTACAGTCATGAGCCACTGCGCCCAGCCTTCAGAGAGAGGTTTTTGCCATCAGGTCACACACCGATTTCCTCTGTTTCCCAGCTTCTCATGTTTTTCCATATGGCACTTCAGCTTTCTTTCTTGTGAGGCCCGCGGGGTAAGCACGGACCTGCTCTGTAAGATCCCCCAACCCCTTAGAGTGAGGGGAGAGCAGTCATGGCCTCGGCTCTTACTCTAATTAGAGAGGATCTAAGGAGAGGGCCGGGAAAAGGCCAAATAAAATGTAGCCCCTTTAAGTAGAATTTGTCCAGTTTGAAGAAAACCATCTTGGATTCTACACATTTCTGTCACATTGTTTTAACTTTTTTTTTTTTTTGAGACGGAGTCTCGCTCTGTCGCCCAGGCTGGAGTGCAGTGGCGCGATCTCGGCTCACTGCAAGCTCCGCCTCCTGGGTTCACGCCATTCTCCTGCCTCAGCCTCCCGAGTAGCTGGGACTACAGGCGCCCACAACCGCGCCCGGCTAATTTTTTGTATTTTTAGTAGAGACGGGGTTTCACCGTGGTCTCGATCTCCTGACCTTGTGATCCGCCCGCCTCGGCCTCCCAAAGTGCTGGGATTACAGGCGTGAGCCACCGCGCCCGGCCACATTGTTTTAACGTGAGTTTGAGGTCCCTTCTGTATTTCCTTACGGTTAGAATTTAGTCAGCTCAGTACTCTTAATGTTGCTGAGCACCAGATACCATTGGATGCCTTGGACCCACAGAGAGTTAGCTCTGAAGCATCATTGAAATATTTTGTCTGAGTTTCTTACATTTCTCAGTTAGCAGCTATGTGCGAAGTACTTTTTATCATGTCCAAAATATTGCTTCTAGGTTGGTGTGAGCTATCTGTTTTTTAATTTGCTATACAACATAATCAGTTCATTCAACCAGCATTTATAATAACCTACTCTGTCAGGTACCATACTAGATCCTACACAACATAAAAATTGTTTGTTTTAAGCATTCAGCATTCTCTTTTAGCACAGAGAGCAGTAAAAGAGAGGTGAGTCTTTTAAGAGAATAAACTATGCTGAAGCTGAATTCATGGTATGAACGTGCTTACATAATACAATTATGATGATGTTATACGTATAATTTTGCTAAGGATATAAGAAGTGTTGGGTACATTAGAAAATGATATCTGCCTCTGCTCTGTGAGCAGATGATGGTGATGATATCTGTGAGGTCAGTGCTAAGAGTAATATTGCCAAATATTATGAGCTCACATGAGCCTCTCTCTCCTTGTTTCAGGACCTTGGGCTACACCATTTCTAGAGAAACTCAGAACCTGCAGGTGCCTTACTTTGTGGATAAAAACTTTGACAAGGTCTACAGAGGAGCTTCTCTGCATGACCTGGAGAAGACAATAGAGAAGGATTACATTGATTATATCCAGACTAGTTGTTGGAAGGAGAAACAACAAAGTAAGATGCTGCAAAAGGGGCATTAGCCGGTGGCCGTGGTTCCTGGCAGGAGGCACCCCCAGCCTCCTGATCCCTCCTCTCTTCTTGTTTGGGGCTACACATGTTTATGTGAACAGAGTCAGAGGACAAAGGCCATTCAGGATACTACAAAAAAGTGGGGGAAATTTATTGACAGGATACATGTGGCCAGGACTTGGCAATCAGGAATTTAGGTGGCGCTAGTCACCTGTCTATATGCCCGTCTCTCTTTGGGTCTCTACCTCTCTGCCCATCTGCCCCCTTTCTTCTCCCCACCAGCTGCCTTCCTTTCTTTCTTCCAGTTTCCCTTTTTCATAACGTTGTTTGCCATGGTTTACAGTAGTTGCCACCCTCCTTATCACTCTCTCAAATTCCCCAGCCTCACCAGTCAGTGCCCCTTTCTGCAGCACACACCTCCGTTAAGTTCTTGGTGCTTGCTGATTTGGTCCACAGTTTCCCAATTCCACACTCTGTAGAGGGAAATCTGATTGAGCCAGCCTTACTTTTTGAACCAGAACAAAGGTTTAGAGGTTTCTGGTATTGAATGAGGTGTCCCCTACCCTCACCTCCAGCTGGTTGTGGCCACACAGAACAAAAGTGACCCCCTGGGTCTGCCCCTTTGGGTGTGGCAGGCCTTCCCCCCTATTTCCCTTTCTGGAGACAGTGGGGATGACAGCGTCTGCCACTGGCTTACAGCTCCAGCAAGTATTACTAAGGAGTGTCTGCAGAAGGGGCAGCCCGGTCTCAGCCAACAGCTTCACCTTTGGTCCCACTTGAATTCTACACACACACTGCATTAGTGACTGTGTCTTCTCAAACTTGGTTTTGGTTATTTTTATTTTCTTTTTTATTTTTCAGGGGCTACCCTTTTAACTGAAGTTTTGGCTCATGTTTAAAAAGCAAATTCTGACTCATTTCTAAAGCCTTATTACTGAGTATCATTAAATATCTAATGGAGTCTGATAAAATTAGCTCGTTGGTCACAGTGCTGCTAAGCCCTCAGTGACCATCACACACTCCCAACTCCGCCCTCAAGTTAAACTCTCCTTCCTCTGTGTTCTTAAAGCACTTTGTTCAACCTGCTAACATAGTACCAATCACACAGTGTTAGAGTTCCAGAGATATATGTCAGTCTCCCCTGCAAGACTATGGGCTCTCTGGGAATAAGAACTTGGTCTTACTAATTTTGTGTCTCAGGGCCCTGGCACAGTGCTTGCTTCAGAACAGGTGCTCAGCAAATGTCTTTTGAAGAGAGGATTCTCAGGAGTAGAAAACAATGAAAATGCTGAAGATTGTGAATAACAACAGCAGGGTTAGTGTCCTAACTCACCCTTAGGGACCTGGTCTCTGCCCCCTATTTCTGTAAGGCAAAGTCCCACTGTTCTCTCAAAGTACATTAGGAAGTTGGTGAGCAGTGACTCTGGGATATAAGAGGAAATTAAATAGGAAGAGGAAATTCCATTTTTATTGAAAAGCACTGAAGGTTCAGGAAATACTCTACCCCATTGCTAAACTAGATTTTACAAGAATCGAAAATCAGGAAAGAATTTTGGAGCAGGAGAAAGGCCTCATACTAAAAGGCAGTATATAGGCCAGGCATGGTAGCTTATGCCTATAGTCCTGGCACTTTGGGAGGCCGAGGCAGGAGGATCACTTGAGTCTAGGAGTTTGAGACCAGCCTGGGAACCCCATCTCTACAAAAAGTATAAGAATAAGCCAGGTGTGGCAGCACATGCCTGTGGTTCCAGCTACTCAGGAGGTCAAGCCTGGGAGATCGAGGCTACAGTGAGCTGTGATCACTCCACTGCACTCCAGCCTGGGCTACAGAGCGAGATCCTGTCTCAATAAAAAGGCAGTATATACATGGATCCAAATCAGGTGAAAGCCAGTATATGTCCTGAAAGTCCCTATTGTCTGGGTCCCGGGAGGGCTTTGACTTTGTTGCTTTCTGCAAGAACTGGATGAAAATCTGCATTTCACATTCTTCAGACACCCCCTGCCCCACATCTTTCTCTATGGCAGTAAGATGCTGGAATTATGCAAAGAGCTCATGGTAAGGATTGCACCAGAGGTGGTTTCTAAGCTTTTGTCCCCATCCCCACGAGGCCTAGTTCAGAGCTTCAGCACTCTCCAGGTATAAATAAAAATCCAGTGAGTGGCCAGGTACTATGGCTCATGCCTGTAATCCCAGCACTTTGGGAGGCCAAGGAGGGTGGATCACCTGAGGTCAGGAGTTTGAGACCAGCCTAGCCACATGGTGAAACCCCGTCTCTACTGAAAATACAAAAATTAGCTGGGAGTGGTGGCATGCGCCTGTAATTCCAGCTATTTGGGAGGCTGAGGCAAGAGAATCACTTGAACCCGGAGGCAGAGGTTGCAGTGAGCCAAGATCATGCCACTGCACTTCAGCCTGGGTGACAGAGCGAGACTCCATCTCAAAAAAAAAAAAAAAAAATCCAGTGAGTAAGCGTGAAGTGTGTACCCACAAGTTTGAAATGGGGATTATCAGCACAAACCCCTTACAAATCTATTTCTGGCATTTAAGTACAGTGGCTATGCAGAGCCTGCACACAACCCAAGTGCCATTTGAGAACAAGCAGCATCTGCCCTCTGAATCCAGCAGCAAGTGCAGCCAACAAGGTTAAATTTAGCACTTGGAGGTTGTAAAAATAAACCCACTTGAGAACAAAGTTCACTCTTGGCAAAATACCAAATGCAAACTGTTTTTAGCAAGGTTAGCCATTGACTTTTTAAATCTTTGGTTCATTTATTTTCTCTGCTCTTCCTTAGAATGCTTAATCTGGGTAAACTTTTTTTTTTTTTTTTTTTTTTTTTGAGACAGTCTCGCTCTGTCACCCAGGCTGGAGTATAGTGGTGCAATCTCGGCTCATTGCAACCTCCACCTCCCGGGTTCAAGCAATTCTCCTGCCTCAGCCTCCCGAGTGGCTGGGACTACAGGCACATGCCACCATGCCTGGCTAATTTTTTTAGTTTTTAGTAGAGATGGGGTTTCACCATGTTGGTCAGGCTGGTCTCAAACTCCTGACCTCAAGTAATCCGCCCACCTCGGCCTCCCAAAGTGCTGGGATCACAGGGGGTTTCACCGTGTTGGTCAGGCTGGTCTCGAACTCCTGACCTCAAGTAATCCACCCACCTCGGCCTCCCAAAGTGCTGGGATCACAGGCGTCAGCCACCACACCCTGCCAATCTGGGTAAACTTTTATGAGCAATCCCTTACTATAAACACTAATTGTCCTGTTTACTTATTCGCAGCTGCATCTAGATAGTAAACCTGATGCCAGAGCAAGTGGCCACACCACGAGGCTAGGCTGAACGAAAGTAGCAGGCAGGAACTGCCTCTTGGCCTAGCCGAGCTGAGCTGAGGTCCTGGCCTGGACTGACAGAGGAGCACTTCTTTCCACACCCTTGAGTAGGATAACCTAGTGGGTAGAAGCTTAGGCTTTGAAATGGGCATAGAGTCCACTTCCTCCGGGAAAGGTTATGTGGGTGATGGAAGATGGCATGGGTGTAACTCTTAGCACAGTGTCTGGCACATAGAAAGTGCCTAATGTCTGGTGGAGTCCTGGCTTTACCTGGCTTTGCACTGTAGACTGGATGCAGTACCATCTCATGGGGCTGGATCATGAGGGCAGTTGGGATCCGTTGCAGTCTTTCAGCTGTCGAGACCAATCTGGGCTCTTTTGCAGCATGTTCTTGGGAGAGGTTCTGGGTCTTGCTTCTCTTGGCAATTTGCCTGAGTCAGTTTATCTTTAAGGCTCAATGCTCTGTCCATCTGTTATAGTGACATTCAGAGGAAGGGGAACTTTCTGCTAAGAAGAAAAGGTATTCTCTGGAACCTGCCATTCCCCAAAATTTTTTTACATTGCTTAGAAGTTATTGAATATTAACAGAATTTGTCAAAAGCAGCATATTCTTGAAGTTGACCCTTTGTTCATTGAAGGATGAAAGGATTCACTGGCAATTTAGAGAGAAGTTGCTCTGAGCTTGGTAGTGGGGATGTGGGACACGGTTCCTTGAAACACTAACCTTGTACAAGGTCCTTGCTGTGGAGCAGGGGTCTCTGAGCTGGTTTCAGTGAGCTTTATGAAAAGCAATGTGATATTTTGAGAAAAGCAGTTATCTTTCATCAGCTTGTTGAAGTGGCCTTCAATGTAGAAAATATAAAGAGTCACTAGCCCTTAATGTTTCCTGGAACAAGATTTCAGGGAATGAGGCATTTAGAAAAGCTGAGCGAATGAAAAACCTAAGGAAATAATTTCAAAGAAAAGCAAAACCACAGAATCTGTTTCAATACTGGTGTAACTGTGACTCCAGAGGACTAAAGGCACAGACTGACTTCACAGAGGCCTCCTGGGCAGAGGTTACCCACAGGCCAAGGAAGCCTGAGATTGGAGTTAGTGGCGAGCCCTGGGCAGGATGCAGGAGCAGAGAGCTTTCATTTGGATACGGCCCATGATCCTCCATGAAGCCCCATCACCTGCAAGGGTGACTGTGCCAAGACAAGCCCTGGCTAGCAGGCACTGCAGGCACCCTCACCGAGCAGGGAGAGCACATTGTTCTGGAGCCTGGGAGACCCACTACTTGCCAAGCAACTGCTGGGCTAGAGCCCAGGCTGTTTGGCCTCCATTGTAGAGGGAGGGTTTTTATGCATATCCACCCCTCACCCTGGAGTCCTGCATTTAATCTGCACTTTGGGCCTTACTTGGGGGTAAATAGCATCATTGTGAGCAGAAATGCCAGACAGTGTTTTGTGTTGACAGAAACGTATTCAGAAAGCAATGCCCATTGTTCCCCCTGGCTAAATAATAATTCCTGTTTCCAGGCAGTTTGCTGATTAATCAGACAGGTGTCTTTCGTTCCACCAAGAAAAACAAAATCTGTCAGCAAGACGATTAAGAATGGATAGGCAGATTTCAAAACAATTAAAATAGCATTTTTACAAGTCTGGTCCTTTAAACATTGAGTAGCTGCCTGCTGTCAGAGGCTTTCAGAAGCCACACACCACATCCAAGCATGCCATCCTGTTAATATGCAATACGTCTCTAAAGGTGCTTTTCAGGCATTCCTCCCTGAGTATGCCTGAAACCTCACAAAAGAATAAAAAATAGAGGCAGCCAAACCACCGTTGAGTCAGGAAACATAGAGATTATATTCTGGTTAAAAATAGAATGACCTTCTCCACCATGAAGAGAAAATGAAACTCCTTTAGTCAAGGAGACAAAGGTCACCAGATCCAGATGATTCAACTTTTAAAAAGGCCCAGCTGCCTTTGGCCTTTGAGTTGGGGACCCCACATGTGGTGAGGAAATGAAGAATGCCAGTAGCGCCCTGGCCTTGTGTAGACGCACACCTGGCAGCAGTAGGCTCTGTGTGCCTTCGCACATGTGAGTTATGATGCAGCAATGCAAGAGAAGAATAGAGCAGCTGTCTGTTTCAGATGGCAGGAATAGGCCACTGGACTCCATTCTCTCCCAGCTGCCGTCGGAATCCCACTTGTAGGAGGCTGTGGTGCGGTCTCACTGCACACGCGCAGGTTTCCTAAGTCTGGTGCCAAATGTTTTCTTGGTAAGAACTAAGTTCAGTGCTTTTATAAGACAGCACAGATACTGTTGGACTGCAGGGTCACAGGTGCCCTTTAATCCTCCACACCTGGTCTAGTGCCTCAGATGTGTTTTGTGAATAAATTGAGTAAATGTTTCTTACATTTAATTGAAAGAAAAAGCTTGAAATGAAGTAAAAGGAGCTTTGACTCCAGAAATGTTGAAATGAAACAAAGGAGCTCAACTCTTGATGAACTGGTTACCTCTTTTATCTTTCAGAGTCAGAGCTGACAAATTTGGCAGGATTATACAGAGATGAACGATTGAAACAGAAAGCAGAGTCGCTGAAACTTGAAAACTGTGAGAAACTTTCCAAACTCATTGGCCTACGCAGAGGTGGCTGAGAGGATAATGGTCCTATGCAGGGCTGGGGTTTTGCTACTTGTTCCTATTTATGTTCCTGATTCCATTTTATAATACAAAATTAGGTAATGGTGAACACTTTACTATTTGCTAAGTTCGTTGGTTGGGCAGAGTGGCAGGAGCATGGGCACGAGAGCCAGACGTGTCCTCACAGAATCCGTCCTGGGGAGTGACTCCAGGTCCCAGGAGGAGTTCATCTAAGTTAAATTAATGGCAAAGCATTGGATTCTGTTTCCCTGCTCCATGCCTACCCTGCCTCTGTGAATGGAGTTCAGGGCATCCCAGAGCAGATCCATGTTTTCTTCCTTCTTCCCTTCTTCAGTGAAGTCTTAAGACCCAGGCATTCCTAGGCTTAGCCAAAGCTTAATATTAGTTATTTACACTGTCTACCAAGAATTATACCTCTCCCTTCATTAGAGTCATCATCTCTGCCAAGATTTAGCCTTTGGAACATGTTCCTGCCCAGCTTTCCATTTTCTAGGGGAATATGGAGAAATTTAAACTATTGTAGTCAATAGTTTTCTATTATTCCAATCTCTGCTCAGTAGCATTAGCAAACTGCCTGATTTGAGTTTCCTTTATTTCCTTAACCCTCTCTCTTTTAGGGGGTCCAGAAATTAAAACTACTGAGCAGCATCCGGAGGCAGGGGCCAGGGTGAAGGTATAAAGCAAGACCAAGCCTCATCTCCTCCATGAAGCCTCCCTAGTCCATCATAGAACCCAGAGAATGTCCCTTCGGTCATTTCTCCTCAGTGTCATCATTGGTGTCATCGCACTTGGGCTGAGTTCCTATATCCCACAGAGGCAGATGGTCAGACCCAGGAGGAGGCATTGCCATTTCTCCAGGCTGTTTGCTCAAGCCTAGAGATACAGGGGACAGATCCTCTCTCCCTGGATATGGGGGTCTAGCACTGGCCCCAGTAGCCACTTTGTTTAACCCGGTATCCTATAGTTTGTGATCTGAGATGCTTTTTCCATTTATTGAGTGCCTACTATAAAAGCAGGGGCTCTCACACATATTTTCTTAAGCCTCCTCACAACTCTGAAGTAGATGTATTATCCCTGGTTCTATGAATGAGAACATTGGCCCAGAGAGGATGACACAGGTCATACAGCTGATAGTGGCAGAGTGAGACAGCAGGCTGCGTGTCAGGTAGAAAGTGGGAGAGAGCATCCTCATGTCTCAGGTGATTCTAGCCAGGCTGGTGAAGCAGAACCTTTCCCGAGGATGCCTCTGTCCTCCCCCACCCCATGACACCTCGTCCTTTCTATGGCAATCCTGAATCCATTCAGGACGTCCCTGCTGCTCTTTAAGGAGCAGGACCCTGTCTAACATAAATTCTGTACACAAAATAAGAGGTCCATCACAGGCAGGGAACCCTCCCACTGGTGACAAGAAAGAATTCAGTCACTGCCTGGGCTGTGTGGTTCTGGGCCTTCCTGTAGAGCTGAGCTGCCTGGATTATCATGACTCTGAACTTGGAAGGATCATTAAGTGACTGTAACCTACTCTCCATGCTTCCTTCATATTGGAAGAAAAGTTTCTGTTAGAGAGTCGGCCGGGTGCAGTAGCTCATGCCTGTAATCCCAGCACTTTGGGAGGCTGTGGCAGGTGAATCACCTGAGGTCAGGGGTTCAAGACCAGCCTGGTCAACACGGTGAAACTCCATCTCTACTAATAATACAAAAATTAGCCAGGCGTGGTGGCATACACCTGTAGTCCCAGCTACTCATTCTCTGATGAGAATCGCTGCAACCTGCGAGGCGGAGATTTCAGTTAGCTGAGACCACGCCACTGCACTCCAGCCTGGGCAACAGAGTGAGACTGTATCAAAAAAAGAAAAAAAAAAAAGAGAGCATCTACATTAGAACAGATTCCAAAGTAAAGTCTCTTCATCCCAATGCATGGCCATGATTTACACAGACGTGCCTAGCGTGGCTCACCAACATCTGAACGGTTGTTCCCTACCATGCCTCTGCAGGCATTGCACAGGGTCAGGAGATGGGTTCACAGGTAAAGATTGGGGGCTTTAGTGGCTTGTAGGGGACAACTGCTCAGTTGTAGGGAGAGGGAGCATTTCTAGAAATAGCCAGATTTTGCTACCCAACTAGGTCTGTCCTCCTGGTTTTGGGGGCCCCTTCTTGATCCCCTCTGAGTGACTGAGGGAGGTTACATTGTAAAATGTGTCCATGAGCTAAACAGGCTTATGGAAAGTTCTTATATACACAAAAAAATCAAAGCTCTCCTCTCCCCATCCCTAACCTCTGCTAGAAAATTTGCCATAATGAAACTGACTTGACAGATTAAAAGACCCTGTCCTCGATGGCCAGGAATTGGATAGTCACCCATTTTATGGACTTCATGGCAGCGATGAGTAATCTGTGATGATACTAAATAGAGGCAATAGTAACTAACTCCATTAAATGTCATGCTGATTGTCTGTTTTTATAGCACTGATGATACTGTTTTATTTATTACCAATAGACCACAACATTCACATCTGTTTTTCCTCAAGGGAACCATATTTGCTTTTGGTTGAAGGATTTATCTATTTGATACTATCCAGAATATTGTTAAACTATAATTTCCTGGGTTATATTTTAGATGGGTTGTCTGCATGGTGGTAAAATAAGCTTTTTCCTCTTGCCTACATCCTTTGGAAGATCTCCTGATCATACATAACTAGGTAGGGCTTATTCTTGCTGTTGGAGCTTGGCACCCAGCTCTAGACTGTTTCTTTGAGTATTACTGCAGATTGGAGACGTGTGTGATAGGAGCAGGGCTCAGAAATAGGGCTTGAAGCTCAAGCAGAAACTGAAGCTGTCATTCAAATGAAGGTGCTCTCTCTACTGCATGATCGACAGTGAGGAAAGGAAGATGAAAATCCTTCTTATCACTAAGAGCTTGAAGGAATCCACGTCCCCAGATTAGTAACCCTAGAGTTCATCTGCGCAAGCTAGGAGATGTGTAAGCTTCCTTGACCAGCGCAGGCCTTACAGCACAGGAGCAGTGACCAGTAAGGAAATGCCACTGCTGTGCTTTCTGTTGGAAACTGCTGGAAAATACAGTGAACTGGCCAGGCACAGTGGCTTATGCCTGTAATCCCAACACTTTGAAAGGCTGAGGCAGGCAGATCGTTTGAGGTCAGGAGTTCAAGACCAGCCTGGCCAACATGGTGAAACCCCGTCTCTACTAAAAATGCAAAAATTAGCCGGGCATGGTAGCAGGTGTCTGTAATCCCAGCTCCTCGGGAAGCTGAGGCAGGAGAATCGCTTGAGCCTGGGAGGCGGAGGTTGCAGTGAGCCGAGATTGCAGCAGTACACTCCAGCCTGGGTGACAGAGTGAGACTCTGTTTCAAAAAAAAAAAGAAAATGCAGTGAACTTCAGATGCCACTGGAACATGGGTTCTAGCAGCCTGGTCAAACTATGTGTCATTCTTTTTCCTCCTTATACTCAGGACGGGCTTTGTGAGGAGGCACTGTGCGGTTCCAGTGACTTTCTGTTACAGCTGGCCACACCACACAAGCAAGTGCCTCATCTGCATGCAGTGCTCCTCACAGGAGCTTGCACTTCATTCCTATTTATTCTGCCCTCATTTAAGGTGTGAGCTTAGTGTCCTAATATATTTATTTTTGGAAAGGGCCAAGTTACAAAACATCTTTTTTTGAGGCTGCACTGTTGATATGGCATGCAGTGACCACCAAGAAAGTATATACTCATGTGTTAGATACTGATTACATCATTTACATCATGCTCAGTATTTGGAATTGAAGATGTGAATGTTCTGTGACCAGAGTAGGGATGACACAAATGGAATCAGCTCCTGGTGGACTAAGAATCTTGAAAAAAATCTAGCCACCTCATCCACTATATCTGGATTAAATGTATTTTAACAAAAACATTAAACAATTTTATATAAAAAGAATGGCTATTTTTCCTTGGTTCTTTTACCTTTGCCCATGGCGTCCTTGGGCACTGCGCATCGCCTGACTCCCTTGGAGCCACTTCCGACTAAAGAAGCTTTTGATGCCTGCTCCAGTCTTCCCTCACCCATCAGTGGGATTATTTGCATTTAGAATAGAAGATAGCATTGTTGGCATTAGTTCCACATTTTCTATCAGATAACAGCAGTTGCAGTACATCACAGCCAATATACAGATCAAAACTACACTTAGCATCAGAAATTCAGGTGTTATCCCAGTTCCTTGCTGGCTTTGTTCCTAGTGGCCCATATTTAGGAAAGTTTTGGTTTAAAAATATAGTAAATGATATTTACATGATCCTAACTGGTAATGATAGCTTTCATTTGAAAAAGAAAGCGAGATGAGATTCAATTCAGCAATGATTGAGAACTTATTCTGAGCCAGATGGGCTGGGTTTTTGGGATGGGGGTCAGGGAACAGGTGAGGCCCAGCACCAAGACTCCTGGAGCTCATATCTAATGGGAAGGCCAGGCTTTCCACAGCGCTCCCCAGTGCAATGAATAGCTAAAGGGAGACCAAGGGGACCACAGACTCTATAACAAAGGAATTTAACCCAGTCTGAGGGGTCAGTGAAAGCAACTCTGAGGAAGAGAGATGTGAAATATAATCACCCTTCCTACAGAGATGAATAGATTTTTATTTAGTGAAGGAGCATGGAAGCAAGACTTCCAGTGCTCCCATTTCCATCACTAGCACTTCCACCCATCCAAGTGCCAAAGTCAGCAACCCAAGCCAGGCACAGTTATGTGCACCTGCATCCCAGCTACCTCCAGAGGCTGAGGTGGGAGGATCACTTGAGGCCAGGAGCTTGAGACCAGCCTGAGTGATATAGCAAGACCCCATCTCTGACAATAAAATTAAAAAGTTGGCCAGGTGCAGTGGCACACTCCTGTAATCCCAGCACTTTGGGAGCCCGCGAGGGTGGATCACCTGAGGTTGGGAGTTCGAGACCAGCCTGACCAACATGGAGAAACCCCATCTCTACTAAAAATACAAAAATTAGCCAGGCATGATGGCGGGTGCCTGTAATCCCAGCTACTCGGGAGGCTGAGGCAGAAGAATCACTTGAACCTGGGAGGCGGAGGTTGCAGTGAGCCAGGATTGCACCATTGCACTCTAACCTGGGTGACAGAGTAAGACTCCATCTCTTTTTTTTTTTTTTTTTTTGAGATGGAGTCTCGCTGTCTCCCAGGCTGGAGTGCAGTGGCCGGATCTCAGCTCACTGCAAGCTCCACCTCCCGGGTCCACGCCATTCTCCTGCCTCAGCCTCCCGAGTAGCTGGGACTACAGGCACCTGCCACCTCACCCGGCTAGTTTTTTTTGTATTTTTTAGTAGAGACGGGGTTTCACCGTGTTAGCCAGGATGGTCTCGATCTCCTGACCTCATGATCCACCTGTCTCAGCCTCCCAAAGTGCTGGGATTACAGGCTTGAGCCACCGCGCCCGGCCAAAGACTCCATCTCAAAAGAAATGATAATAATAAAAATAAAAAGTCAAAAACCACTGGGCATGGTGGCTCACGCCTGTAATCCCAACACTTTGGGAGACTGAGGCAGGTGGATCACAAGGTCAGGAGATCGTGATCATCCTGGCTAACACAGTAAAACCCCATCTCTACTAAAAACACAAAAAATTAGCTGGGCGTGGTGGCAGGTGCCTGTAGTCCCAGCTACTCAGGAGGCTGAGGCAGGAGAATCTATTGAACCCGGGAGGCAGAGGTTGCAGTGAGCTATCGCTCCTCTGCACTCCAGCCTGGGCGACAGAGTAAGACTCCGTCTCAAAAAAAAAAAGTCAAAAACCCAAGAAACTTTGTGTGGTAGACTTAATTTGGCACCCCCTAATATTTATGCCTTTGTGTAGTCCCCTTTCTAATCGGGGCTGGCCTTTGATCTTTAACCAACAGAATGTGGCAAAACTGGCAGCTTCCATTTTTGCACTTGGAGGGAAGCCAGCTACCATGTAAATTCAATTACCTGAGACCACTACACTAACCAAAGGAGAAGCCATGCAGAAAAGAATCAAGCAACCAAGCTGACAGCAAGAACTGAGGACCCAAACATATACTTCAAGTTGAGCCATTTGTGTTACCCCAGATCATGCGCAGAGCAGAAATGTGCTGCCCCACTAAGTCCTGCTCAGACTGCAGAATTGTGAGCAAATAATAAAATGATTGCAGTCATTTTATTGCAGGTGCAGTGGCTCATGCCTGTAATCCCAACACTTTAGGATGCTGAGGCAGGCAGATGGCTTGAGTACAGGAGTTCAAGACCAGTCTGGGCAACATGATAAAACCCTGTCTCTACCGAAAAATAAAAAAATTAGCTGCATACCTACAGTCCCAGCTACTGGGGAGGTTAAGGTGGGAGGATTGCTTGAGGCCGGGAGGCGGAGGTTGCAGTGAGCTGGGATTGCGCCACTGTACTCCAGGCTGGGCGACAGTGTAAGACTCTGTCTTTAAAAAAAAAAAAAAAAAAAAGTTGCTGTTTGAAGTCATTGCATTTTATGGTGATTTTTAGCAATAGACAACCAAAATACTTTTCCTTGTCCCCATATCCCCTCTCTCTGTTAAGCTCCATCAATTTTTTTTTTTTTTTTTTTTTTTTTTTTTTTTTGAGACGGAGTCTCGCTCTGTCACCCAGGCTGGAGTGCAGTGGCCGGATCTCAGCTCACTGCAAGCTCCGCCTCCCGGGCTTACGCCATTCTCCTGCCTCAGCCTCCCGAGTAGCTGGGACTACAGGCGCCTGCCACCTCGCCCGGCTAAGTTTTTGTATTTTTAGTAGAGATGGGGTTTCACTGTGTTAGCCAGGATGGTCTCGATCTCCTGACCTCGTGATCCACCCGTCTCGGCCTCCCAAAGTGCTGGGATTACAGGCTTGAGCCACTGCGCCCGGCCGGCTCCATCAATTTTACCTCCAGAATATCCTAAGCCTACTCTCATCTCTGACACTGACTCTCAAACTACCATCCACTTTCACTGCAGTAGCCTTCTCAGTTAAAGTTGTCTCTGTGCACTTACACAGCCCCACTCCAGTCTATGTACCTCACTGCAACAAAAGAGATCTTTTCCAAGCATAAATTGGATCACATCATCCTCTTGCTTAAAATATTTCAGTAGTTTTCTTTTGTCCCTAAAATAAAAATCATCAAAGTCCTTAGCATGGCTTACCTTGCTTAGCAAGGCTCTGCCAAGTTCCTTGTCTCTACCCACTGCCCAAGCCCCCTCTTGCCCTATAATCTTTTTCTTTTATGCCATGCTAGCCTTTAGTTACTACACTCTACAACCCCTTTTGACCCAGGGACTTTGTGTACATTGTTTCCTCTTTCTGGTATCCCTACCTACTCACCTGCCCCTACCCTCTTTGCTAAGCGCTTCCTAGTTACCTTAATAGGCTTCAGCTCAGACATCACTTCCTCACAGAAGCTTTCTCTGCCCCACCTGGCTAAGTTTCCCTTTAGATTTAGCTGGTTGTTTGATTATTGTCTGACTTTTCTCACTAGACTAAGTTCCTGACTGGTTTTACCTGAAATGAACCTTGAAGGGGCTGGTGTGCCATCTGTCACAAGGATTTGCTCCTTATAAGTGCAGCCCAAATTCTTTGACACTACTCCCATTGAAAGGTGATGGGGTCAGGGGGTGGAATCTGTGTCCCCTCCTCTGGAATCTGGACTCTGACTCCTTGACCACTAGGATACAGCAAAAATGACACTATGCCAGGTATCAGGCCCAGGCCTTAAGAAACTGGCATCTTCCATTTTCTGTCACTTTGAATGCTTCCTCTTTAACCCAATTTCCATGCTATCAGAAAGTCCAGGCAGCCTGTGGAGAGGAACCAAGACCCTTGGTCCTCAGCCCTAGCAGAGCTCCCAGCTGACAGCACCAACTTGCCAGTCACGTGAGTGAGCCGTGTTGGAAGTGGAACTTCTAACCCCCCATTGAACCATCCCAGCTCACACTGCATGGAGCAGAGATAAGCTTTCGCCATTGAACCTTGCCAAATTCCAGATTCATGAACAAAATGATTTTTTTCAATGACTTAAAAAAATTGGGGGGGTGGTTTATCATGCACCAATAGATAACCAGAACATCAGCCAAAATGGCAAGCCTCTGCAGAAAGGCAACCCTTCTCGGGCAGGATCACAGAACTGTTTGTGATGTCATCCTGAGTCTCACTGAGCCCTGGTTGACCAGGAGCCCACAGTGCCTTTCAACATATAGAGGAGTCTGTGACAGTGCCCAACCAGGGTGACCACCCCTCATGTCCATGCTAGGAAGCAGGTGCAGACCTGGATCCAGGGTTCTCTCTTGCTCATAACCTTCCACCCTGAGATGGTTGCTGGAGCCTACTGCTCTCCAGGGTTTTGCCCCAAATATGCAGAGAGCAGCCTGTTCCAGCTGGTGAAGGTGGATGTTGGATACCAAGGGACATCAAGCAGTGCCTCATGAAAGACCCTAGGGAGGGAATGCAGTTCGTGGGGAAGGCTCAGGGATCACTGCCCCAGAGGAATGTGCAGCTTTGTGCAAGGTGATTCAGGTGAACATTCACATTTGGTACACCAAGTTTTGAGAGGCGTCTGTGCTGAGGCACACAACCTACACAGTGCCCTCTAGGCACACTCTCCAGTACAGTAGCCAGTAGCCGCACATGGCCATTTATCGATTGATTGATTGATTGATTGATTGATTGATTGAGACGGAGTCTCGCTCTGTCCACCTGGCTGGAGTGCAATGGCGCGATCTCCGCTCACTGCAAGCTCCGCCTCCCGGGATCGTGCCATTCTCTTGCCTCAGCCTCCTGAGTAGCTGGGACTACAGGCGCCCGTCACCGCGCCTGGCTAATTTTTTTTTTTTGTATTTTTAGTAGAGATGGAGTTTCACCGTGTTAGCCAGGATGGTCTCGATCTCCTGACCTTGTGATCCGCCCGCCTCAGCCTCCCAAAGTGCTGGGATTACAGGCGTGAGCCACCGCGCCCGTCCCACATGGCCATTTAAACTAAAATTTTTTTTAATGTTAAAGAGCCATGATTAAGGTGATCTTGAAGAAAAAAAAAAAATTAAAAGCAATATCTCAGCCACATGAGTTACATTTCAACTGCTGAAGAGCCACATGTGGCTAGTGGCTACTGAACTGAATAGTACAGATGTAGAACATTTTCCTCACTAGAAGTTTTATTGAACAGTATTGTTCTAGGCCCTTTAAGAGAGGTCAGCCGGGCACAGTGGCTTACGCCTGTAATCCCAGCATTTTGGGAGGCCGAGGTGGGTGGATCACCTGAGGTCAGGAGTTCGAGACCAGCCTGGCCAACATGGTGAAACCCCGTCTCTACTAAAAATACAAAAATTACCTGGGTATGATGGCAGTTGCCTGTAATCCCAGCTACTGGGGAGGCTGAGGCAGGAGAATCACTTGAACACGGGAGGCAGAGGTTGCAGTGAGCCAAGATTGGGCCACTGCACTCCAGCCTGGGGGACAGAGCAAGATTCCATCTCAAAAAAAAAAAAAAAAGGCCGGGCGCGGTGGCTCAAGCCTGTAATCCCAGCACTTTGGGAGGCCGAGACGGGTGGATCACGAGGTCAGGAGATCGAGACCATCCTGGCTAACACGGTGAAACCCCGTCTCTACTAAAAAATACAAAAAACTAGCCGGGCGAGGTGGCGGGCGCCTGTAGTCCCAGCTACTTAGGAGGCTGAGGCAGGAGAATGGCGTAAACCCGGGAGGCGGAGCTTGCAGTGAGCCGAGATCGCGCCACTGCACTCCAGCCTGGGCGACAGAGCGAGACTCCGTCTCAAAAAAAAAAAAAAAAAGAGAGAGAGAACATGGTGAAACCCCGTCTCTACTAAAAATACAAAAAATTAGCTGGGCGTGGTGGCGGGCACCCGTAGTCCCCGCTACTCGGGAGGCTGAGGCAGGAGAACAGCATGAACCCGGGGGCACGGAGATTGCAGTGAGCCCAGATCGCACCACTGCACTCCAGCCTGGGCGTCAGAGCAAGACTCCATCTCAAAAAAAAAAAAAAAAAAAAGAAAAGAAAAAGAAAAAAGAGAGAGAGGTCAACAGAGATGGCTTTGTCTCCAAGTCCATGAAAATAAATGCAAGAAACAAAACAAGGGCTCCTGCTGAGAGAACCACAGGGATGGCCAAGTTTGTCAGGCCGCTAGGGAGTTTTGGGGAGCAGCTTGAATGACTTACCCTGAGCTTTCTGCCTCCTTTCATAGTCACTGCTAACTTTTTTTCCAAACTCCTTGTTAGTATAGTCATTTCCTACTTGGGGGTATCACATTCCATAACTTCTATCCATGACATGCAACAAAAATGCAGCACAACATCCTGGTTAAGAACATGAACTCCGGCCGGGCGCGGTGGCTCAAGCCTGTAATCCTAGCACTTTGGGAGGCCGAGACGGGCGGATCACGAGGTCAGGAGATCGAGACCATCCTGGCTAACACGGTGAAACCCCGTCTCTACTAAAAATACAAGAAAATTAGCCGGGCGAGGTGGCAGGCGCCTGTAGTCCCAGCTACTCGGGAGGCTGAGGCAGGAGAATGGCGTGAACCCGGGGGGGGCGGGGGGGGGTGGAGCTTGCAGTGAGCCGAGATCGCGCCACTGCACTCCAGCCTGGGGCACAGAGCAAGACTCCGTCTCAAAAAAAAAAAAAAAAAAAAAAAGAACATGAACTCCAAGCCCAGCGTGGTGGCTCATGCCTGTAATCCCAACACATTGGGAGGCCAAGGCAGGCGGATCACCTGAGGTCAGGAGTTCGAGACCAGCCTGGCCAACATGGCGAAACTCCGTCTCTACTAAAAATATGAAAATTAGCCGGGCGTGGTGGCAGGCGCCTGTAATCCCAGCTACTTGGGAGGCTGAGGCGGGAGAATCGCTTGAACCCGGAAGGCGAAGGTTGCAGTGAGCCGAGATCATGTCCCTGCACTCCAGCCTGGGCGACAGAGCGAGACTTCATCTCAAAAAACAAACAAAAACATGGACGCTGGAACCAAACTGCCCATAGCAGAACTCTTGTTCCACAACTTACTAGAGTGACCTTGGGCAAGTTATTCATTCTCATTCTCATAGAGCTCGGGTAAAAAGGGGCTAATAGAAGTTCTATGAGGGTCACATGAAATAATATAAACATAATGGTGCCACGAAATAGTGAACACAATATATATTCGCTCTGATGTTCTCCAAACCTAATCTTATTTGGGTTTCCAAGAAAAAAAAAAAGCCTTCAAAAGAGACTTGGTGAGTGTGTGTAATCACCGTATCCTTCCCTGACTTCATTTTACTAAACTCTCCTCCTTCAAGCCCTCTTCAGTCCTCCTAATCTCTTCAGGGCCCTCCTCCTGAGGTGGTGGCACATGGCTCTAGTGCAGCTGCCCAGAGCCTGGTATCAGAGTATGAAGACTTTGATCTCAGGTGAAGCCATTCTCGTTTTTTATCTTCTTCTATCTTCCGTGCTTAGGCCCCCCAAGTACTAAGTGTGTTCCAGGAGGCTGGAATATCATACAATGGAGGAAATTTGGAGATCAGGATAAAGATTTGGAGAAAGAGGCATGAGAAGCTAAAGATGCAGGAGTTGCCTATGCCGGCTCTTGCTTCGTGGTCATGCAGCTTAAGAGGCCCTGGATGAAGGCCGAGGGCTGGTGTTCTGAGTGTTGCCTGCTCGCAGTCAAGGAAAGTACAAGCCGGGCCCTGCCAGCTTCTCAGGACCGCGTAAGAAACAGAAGATGTAATAAAATAGCAATTTCCTATAAAATTAAATGCCTTAAGGGTTGTTAGCAGTTTCCTCGCCCCAGGCGGCTCCTTTAAGAGGCGGCTCCTCGCCCTGCTAACAGAGGAAGTCCCCGCCCCCCGTTGCTAGGGTGCTCTGTGGCGTCGCATTCTCATTGGTGGGCGACGGCGGGGAGCACCCCCGAGGCAGCCATTTCCAACTAGCTGGCGGGGGCGAAAGATGGCGACGCCCCTCGGGTGGTCGAAGGCGGGGTCAGGATCTGTGTGTCTCGCCTTCGATCAACTGCGGGACGTGATTGAGTCTCAGGAGGAACTGATCCACCAGCTGAGGAATGTGGTATGCAGCCAGAGGAGCTTGGGGAGAGGCGGGGCCGGATGCCTCACTGATGGGGGCGGGGCCAGAACCTGTTCCGATGCCGGGCCGTGGCTAGAACGCATGGCCCATGGCGTAATCAGGAGGAGGCTGGGCTTGGTCGGTAGGGGTAGAGCCAAAAAGAGGCGGGCTTTCCTGAACCAGGGAATTTTAACTGATATCAAGCCATATTCTCCCTTCCGTTTGCCTGGTTACTGCAAGAGCTGGTAGAGTCCCTGAGCCTCAGTTTCCCCATTTTCAGTGAAGATGACGTCACTGAGTTCCCATGGCCCTCGTGTGCAGGCAGAGAAACTGTTATCCCTTCTATTATGGACACCCTTCCGCAGAGTCAAAGGCAGTGCCATGATGAATGCAGTAAGCGCAGATTTGGCCCTTGCCAATGCTAACTTAGGGGCCTCCAAGAACTTTACATGCCTTAGCTTTTGCCTTCTCAATCAAACCCCAGCTAATGGGTGCAAAGCATTGCAGTCACAGATTACCTGGGTAGGCATGATAGAATCCTGGCCAGCTGGAGTTCATGGTTTTTCTGGTTTTGTTTTTCTGTCTTGGTAAGAAGGTTGAATGTATCTCCATCTCAGAAATAAAACTGGCTTCACAT
Source organism: Macaca nemestrina (assembly GCF_043159975.1). NCBI lineage: Eukaryota > Metazoa > Chordata > Mammalia > Primates > Cercopithecidae > Macaca > Macaca nemestrina. The sequence continues at coordinate 41,037,973 of NC_092130.1, forward strand.
CTATTTCTCATTCTAAGTTGTTCTTAGACAATTTCTTCCCTTCTGGGAAGTTGAATGTGGGGGAAAGGGGAGAGAGACATGTCCTATTAGCTACCCTAATGCTCTAATTCAACAAAATGTATGGAGCTCTAGGCACTGAATTGCCTTTGATTCCCAGAAGGTACCCAGGTCTTCCTCTTGGCAGCTGACCTTGGCATGGGTGTCCCCACCATCCAGAGTGCTTTTCTGTCTATCCCTTTTCTGGCCCACCCTATATAGCAGTCAGATCTCAGTTCTAATGTCCCCTTCTCCGGAAGCGATTCTGACCCTTTCCCAAGCTGTGTTGGTGCCTCCTCTGGGCCCCAGATCCCCTTATGTCTCCCCATCAAGGCACACAACATGTTAGAAGTGCTAGCTGTGGACTGCCTCCTCCATTAGACTGGCTGCTCCTTGAGGGCAGCACTTATTGCTGAGTCTCAGTTTATCTGTGGAACTGAATTCTCCCTTCCCAGGGCCTCAGTCTCATCCTACTACGAGCATTATCCTGTTATCCACTTTTGGTCCTGGTCCCTAGAGGGCGCCCCTTCTACTCCAGCCCCAGGCCCTCCCTCAGCCAGGCTCTGTTGCAGATGGTTCTCCAGGACGAAAATTTTGTCAGTAAAGAAGAGTTCCAGGCAGTGGAGAAGAAGCTGGTGGTAAGTAATGGCCTCTGCAGTCTCCTAATCTTCCCCCTTTTCCCAAGACCCCTGTGGTTAGGCAGGCTCATTAAGTATTAGCCTCTGATGATGGGTGCGGTGGCTCACAACTGTAATCCCAGCCCTTTGGGAGGCCAAGGTGGCAAATCACTTGAGGTCAGGAGTTTGAGACCAGCCTGGCCAACATGGTGAAACCCTGTCTCTACTAAAAATACAAAAAAAAAAAAAAAAATTAGCCAAGCATGTGTGGTGGCAGGCGCCTGTAATCCCAGCTACTTGGGAGGCTGGGACAGGAGAATTGCTTGAACCCAGGAGGCGGAGGTTGTACTGAGCTGAGATCATGCCACTGCACTCCAGCCTGCGCAACAGAGTGAGACTCTGTCCAAAAAAAAAAAAAAAAAAGTAAAAAGAAAGGTCAACCTCTGAGAACCTCCAGCCCTAGTAGCAAGGTGGCCAGAATCTCCCTGTGCCCTGGTGTCTATGTGTCTGTCTGAGAAGCGGGGCTGGTTAAGGGAGTCTAGGAGACCCAAGGCGGCCCAGGGTAATGAAGTGACTGCTGCCACCCCTGCAGGAAGAGAAAGCTGCCCATGCCAAGACCAAGGTCCTCCTGGCCAAGGAAGAGGAGAAGTTACAGTTTGCCCTCGGAGAGGTAGAGGTGCTGTCCAAACAGCTGGAGAAAGAGAAGCTGGCCTTTGAAAAAGCGTGAGTGGGCCTCAGTAGGGGGTGTGGGTTTTGGGGGACGCATCTGCTTGCTAGCCTGCCCACCCTCCCATCTTCCCCACCCAGGCTCTCCAGTGTCAAAAGCAAAGTCCTACAGGAGTCCAGCAAGAAGGACCAGCTCATCACCAAATGCAATGGTAGGCGGGAGGCCCGTGCTCTCCACCACGGTTATATAAACGGGCTCTTTCCTAACCACCCAGTGCCTGTGTCAAAGGCAGGGTTTCACTCTAACACCTGTCCCCAGCTGAGGATACAGGCAGGCCCAGGTGGGCCACACCTTCGAAAAGGCCTTAAGGGACCAGGCAGGCCACGGAAATGAGGGAAGCAGTCGGTGTACTATATTCTTCACCGCCATAAAGGAATGGGCTTGCTCCCATTTTTCCTGAAACATACAACCTTCTTAGTCCACCTTTTGTTTTCCCACTTTTGATGGGTTACTCCTAACTCTGATACAAGAGGAACACAGGGCAAGCACTGTCCTATTTGGGACTTGATCCTTAGTCTCAGGGTCAGGACTCAATAGGGAAGGGTGCACATGGTGACAGGGGGATAGGACTGCCAGATCTTTAAAATGGAAATAAATAATTATTTATATTTTTCTAAGACTGGGGATCACTGTGCTGCCCAGGCTGGTCTCAAATGCCTGGGCTCAAGTGATTCACCCACCTCAGCCTCCCAAGTAGCTGGGACTACAGGTGTGAGCCACCATGCCCAGTGAAACCAAGTTGTTTTGTTTTGTTTTGTTTTATTGAGATGGAGTCTTGTTCTGTTGCCTAGGCTGGAGTGCAGCGGCACACGGCTCACTGCAAACTCCGTCTCCCAGGTTCAAGTGATTCTTCTGCCACAGCCTCCCGAGTAGCTGGGATTATAGGTGTGCACCACCACGCCTGGCTAATTTTTGTATTTTTGGTAGAGATGGGGTTTCACCATGTTGGTCAAGCTGGTCTCGAACTCCCCACCTCAGCCTCCCAAAGTGTTGGGATTACAGGCGTGAGCCACTGCACCCAGCCAAAACCAAGTTTTAATGGAAGCTTTTCTGACTTTTTAGTGTTGGCAGTTGATTTTGAAATTTTAAAACTATTGTGTAGGCCAAGTAAAATATCTGTGGGCTGCCAGTTTTCAACTCTGCTCTGTGCAGATGCCTGCGGGCCACTTGTTTGGCTCAGTTGGTGCCATAAGTTGTGGGGCACCTTTAGAGTCAGCTACACTGTGTCCTTACACCTCAGGAGCCCCGTTTATTTCTTAGAATGCTAAACTCCCCTTACCCAGTTTAAGTATGGGCTGGGCGCAGTGGCTCATGCCTGTAATCCCAACACTTTGGGAGGCCAAGGCAGGCGGATCACATGAGGTCAGAAGTTCAAGACCAGCCTGGCCAACATGGTGAAACCCCATCTCCACTAAAAATACCAAAAATTCCCTGGGTGTAGTGGCGGGAGCTTGTAATCCCAGCTACTCAGGAGGCTGAGACAGGAGAATTGCTTGAACCCGGGAGGCAGAGGTTGCAGCAAGCTGAGATCGTGCCATTGCACTCCAGCCTGGGCAACAAGAGTAAAACTCCATCTCAAAAAAAAAAAAAAAAAAAATGTAGGTATGAATTCCAGGCACAACATCTGCTTTGTTCACTGCAGCAGATCTCCAGTAGGCCAGAGCCCAAGCGCAAGAGGTTCAAGGTCCTTCCTGGTGAGGCTCCCACATGGAGCCTCGAGTACCCTGCCTTTCACCAATTCAGCCTTCTCTCTCTCCTGGTGAGTGCTCTCACTGGGAAGATGCCAGCAGGCTGACATCTTGATCTGGCCAGGCAGGCTGACAAGTCTCATAGTAATTTGGTCACTGGCTTCTGCCAGGGCAAGGCCCAACAGGCAGTCACTGCCCCCATGCTCAAGGCCATTGGTCCCCTCAGTTTTGCCCTCTCCCTGGGCATCCCCTTACTTCCCAAAAAAGAACCTGGGGTTCTTTCCTGGTGGGGCCAGAGACATCCTTCCCCTAGGTAATTTCCTTCCAACAGAGATCAGTCAAGCCCATGGGGCTTTGGATCTGCTTGTTGGTAGGTGTGTGTGTCATGGGGACAGGTCCTGGATGCCTCCCCCAGAATATTCAAAACCCCTCCAGTGGGACACAAGCCCTCTTGAGCCAGTCTGGTGATGTGAACCTCACCCTGGCCAGTGCCTCCCACCCCATCCCTACAAACTCCCCTTGTGTGGTTCAGTTTGGTTTTTACACTTACATAGTTCTTCACTCTCAAAGGGATTTTCTAACCATTCTCTCATCATCGGGAGCCACAGGCTTTTATTTTCAAAGAGTCACACAAATTTCTAATTCTTTTTCCCAAATGAACTTCACAAGTAATTAATCCCACTTAGCTGGACGCCTGGGAAGGAGGTTCAACAGTCCTCATCCCATGACCTGGTGAACTCATGTCTTCATTCTCTCCCTCCACCTGTCTCCTCTTTTCCATGCTGCGCCTTCACTTTTTACCAGGTCTTCTCTTTTGTTTTTTTTTGTTGTTTTTTTTTTTGTTTTTTTTTTTTGAGACCGAGTCTCGCTCTGCCGCCCAGGCTGGAGTGCAGTGGCCGGATCTCAGCTCACTGCAAGCTCCGCCTCCCGGGTTCCCGCCATTCTCCTGCCTCAGCCTCCCGAGTAGCTGGGACTACAGGCGCCCGCCACCTCGCCCGGCTAGTTTTTTGTATTTTTTAGTAGAGACGGGGTTTCACCGTGTTAGCCAGGATGGTCTCGATCTCCTGACCTCGTGATCCGCCCGTCTCGGCCTCCCAAAGTGCTGGGATTACAGGCTTGAGCCACCGCGCCCGGCCCAGGTCTTCTCTTTTGAAATCTTAAATGCTTAGACATTTCTGTATTTTCAGAGTTTGTGTTCTAGTTAATCCTTGTCCAACCTTTTTTTTTTTTTTTTTTTTTTTTTTGAGACGGAGTCTCTCTCTGTCGCCCAGGCTGGAGTGTAGTGGCGAGATCTCGTCTCACTGCAAGCTCCGCCTCCCGGGTTCCCGCCATTCTCCTGCCTCAGCCTCCCGAGTATCTGGGACTACAGGCGCCCGCCACCGCGCCCGGCTAGTTTTTTGTATTTTTTAGTAGAGACGGGGTTTCACCGTGTTAGCCAGGATGGTCTCGATCTCCTGACCTCGTGATCCGCCCGTCTCGGCCTCCCAAAGTGCTGGGATTACAGGCTTGAGCCACCGCGCCCGGCCCAGGTCTTCTCTTTTGAAATCTTAAATGCTTAGACATTTCTGTATTTTCAGAGTTTGTGTTCTAGTTAATCCTTGTCCAACCTTTTTTTTTTTTTTTTTTTTGAGACGGAGTCTCTCTCTGTCGCCCAGGCTGGAGTGTAGTGGCGAGATCTCGTCTCACTGCAAGCTCCGCCTCCCAGGTTCATGCCATTCTCCTGCCTCAGCCTCCCGAGTAGCTGGGACTACAGGCGCCTGCCACCACGTCCGGCTAATTTTTTGTATTTTTAGTAGAAACAGGGTTTCACCGTGTTAGCCAGGATGGTCTCGATCTCCTGACCTCATGATCTGCCCACGTTGGCCTCCCAAAGTGCTGGGCTTACAGGCGTGAGCCACCGTGCCCGGCCTGTTTTTTTTTTTTTTGAAGCAGAGTCTGGGTCTGTTACCCAGGCTGAAGTGCAATGGCACGTTCTTGGCTCACTGCGACCTCCGTCTCTCTTGAGTTCAAGTAATTCTGCCTCAACCTCCAAAGTAGCTGGGATTACAGGCATGTGCCACCACACCCGGCTAATTTTTGTATTTTTAGTAGAGACAGGGTTTCACCATGTTGGCCAGGCTGGTCTTAAACTCCTGACCTCAGGTGATCCATCCGCCTTGGCCTCCCAGAGTGCTGGAATTACAGGCGTGAGCTACTGTGCCCGGCCCCTTGTCCCGCCTTTAAAGACAGTAGGATTTTCTTTCTGTGGGAATCAGAATTTTCTAGGGTGCCATGTGGGGCAGTTATGTAAATGAAGCACCCCAGATCCCTATAGTCTCCTTGGATTTTGATCCAACACAGAAAAATTATCATTTATTTATTTATTTATTTATTTATTTTTTAGAGACAGGGTCTTGCTCTGTCACCCAGACTGGAGTGCAGGGGCACAGTCATACCTCATTGCAGCCCCCAACTCCTGAGCTCAAGTGATCCTCTTGCCTCAGCAAGTAGCCAGGACTACAGGCGCGTTCCACCACCATGCCCAGCTAGTTTTTTGTTTTTTTTTTTTTAAGTTTTGTAGAGGCGAGGTCTCACTATGTTGCCCGGACTGGTCTCTTACTTCTGGGCTCAAGCCTCAGAAAGTCATCTTTGCCCAAATGTACGATTAATTTGGGGGTAGGCTTTGCCACCACTATCTCACTGGTTCTTCCCTATACCACTGTGGGATAGGGCTGTCTCTTTCCCCATCCTTGAAATGAGGAAACAGGTCTGAAAATCCAGGCAACTCCATCTTCTCCCATCAACCCTGAAGCCCTAGCACAAGGCTGGGCATCCAGCCAGCCCCCGGGAAGTTTGGTTGGACTAGATGATTGAACTAGGTCATGTTTCTAAGTCCTAACCCCCCAGGAACATCCCATTCATTCGGTCTGCAAATATACTTTTTGTATACCTACTATGTGCCAGGTACTGTTTTAGGCATTAGGGATAAAGGTGTGAATAAAACAAAGATCCTTGTCCTAGTGGACCTTACATCCTAGTAGCAGAGAAGACAGATGAATAAAGTATATGGTATGTTAGGTAAAAGTGTTAAGAAAAATAAAGCAGGATGTCGGGCATGGTGGCTCACTCCTGTAATCCCAGCATTTTGGGAGGCCGAGGTGGATGGATCACCTGAGGTCACGAGTTCGAGACCAGCCTGGCCAACATGGTGAAACCCCATCTCTACTAAAAATACAAAAATTAGCCAGGTGTGGTGGCAGGTGCCTGTAATCCCACCCAGCTATTTGGGAGGCTGAGGCAGGAGAATTGCTTGAACTCAGGAGGAGGAGGTTGCAGTGAGCCAAGATCATGCCACTGCACTCCAGCCTGGCAACAGAGCAAGACTCAGTCTCAAAAAAAAAAGAAAAGAAAAGAAAAAGAAAAAGAAAGCAGAAAGCAGGAAGAGGGAGTAGGAAGTACTGGGAAATGTAATTTTTAGATGAGGGAGAGTTTCTCCAAGGAGGCAACATCTGTAAAGACCTGCTGGAGTTGAGGGCAGGTGCCATTCATCTTCCAGCCTTTGGGCAGGACTGCCCACCTCTCTCCAAGGACCTTCTCCTGCCCTCATGTGGGTCCTCTGGTCCAGAATAGACTTGTGAAGTCATTGACAACAATCCTCAAACACTGCACTCCCCCAAGACTGCATAATAAACTCATTCATACTAAGGTATTAGCAGTTCTTCATGGAGAACTCCTGGGTGGGCAGCCAAGCTCTGAAAAGCCCCATGAGGGAATGCCTTATCTCAGGAAGGAGCCCTGGGATGGGAACCACCCCTCCTCCCTGCCTCTTTCCCCCACAGAGATTGAGTCTCACATTATAAAGCAAGAAGATATACTTAATGGCAAAGAGAATGAGATTAAAGAGTTGCAGCAAGTTATCAGCCAGCAGAAACAGATCTTCAGGTGAGGGGTCTGGGCCTGGCTGGGGGTGTTGATGACACTGGGGAGCCAGACCTCTGGCCCCTACATACCCTGGGCTGCCTACAGTCCACCACCAGCGGGCTCCATTGCAGGAATCACATGTCTGACTTCCGGATCCAGAAGCAGCAGGAGAGCTACATGGCCCAGGTGCTGGACCAGAAGCATAAGAAAGCCTCAGGGACGCGTCAGGCCCACAGCCACCAGCATCCCAGGGAAAAATAAAATGGCCGCCGCTTTCCTGTTCTCTGGCTGTAATCCCCAGCCTCTGCCTTCTCTGCTCTGGGAGTCCCCAGCCTCTAGGCCCTGCTACTTCCCTCCCTTTTGGGTAGTGGTAGCGGTCCACAAGGTGGGGGCTTGTAGCCTACGGGAGGAGCTGGGTCTTTGTTGTCTGGTAGGCACCACCGCTTCCTTTGGGTGTTTAATCCCTTCCTATATAAACAGCCCTGGTTACCCAGTAACATCCCACCCCACTCCCAGTGTCCTGGTAAATTTAACTCTCCCAACTTGACTACAGGGCTGGAAGCCCTGACCAGAAACTTCAGAGACAGTGGGTTCCAGAACCACAAGGAATTTGGGAAGTCAGTTTCTATCACATGACAATAATGTTATACCTGCAAATTGCATTTGCACTTGCTGACCCTCCCCCAAACAAATAGGAGCTTCACAAATGGGAGGAAGAGAAAAGACAATGCTGTGTGTGGTTTTAAGGTGGAGAAACAATCTGGGAAGGGACCTGGACTTGCACAAGTTGCACAGGTAGGGCTGGATGGGATGGTCTAGCAACATTCTTTCAGAAGCCATCACTGAGTGTCCCCTAGATGATCATGGGGACACACCCAGGCAGAGGACCCACTTCAGGGGTCAGGTTAGCCCAGTGTAGCCTGTCCTGGGTCAGTTTGAGGCCAAGTACACAGGAGGGGTCAGTGCTCTTGCTCCAGGGCCAGCTGGGGCCTGAGTCATAGCAGGACCTTGAAGCCAGAAGTTTAAGGGCAAGTGGTGCCCACAGTTGTAAGACAATGACAGGTGGTGGCTGCCTCCCCACCAGTGCCTGTCCCCAGGGCAGGTCCTAAGGCTGTGGGGGCTGAAATTAGGGCCTTGTGAGTGCCTGGGGGAGCACAGGGCTGTTCTGGCTTCAGGGGCCTTTGGAGCTGGGACCACAAGCTACTTCGAAGCTTCCCATGGGACCCCACATCGGTATCCAGGGCCTGTTCTAGGTGCTGAGGCAGATTGTGAAAACTAGAGCTGTCCACTCCAGCCCCTTCCGATAGGTCCCACTGAGGGCAATGGGTCCAGCCAGGGTAGTACCTTCCTGAGGCCCTGAGGAGTCAGGGAGGCCTCTATTGGTCGGTACTCCTTACTCTACTGAAGGTTGGGGATCGGGGAGAGTGTAACTGGGACCAAGGAAGGTGGTGTGTGCACCCTTAGGAGCTCTAGCTGAGGCCAGCAATGGCAATGGGGGTCCCCTGCAGTGATGTTAAGACACCCGGGGCTGAGGGGAAGATGAAATTGCTGACTCTACCAGAGTCTCCTGGTCTGAAGGTCTGGCTCACAGCCTGAACCGCACACAGCAGTGCCTGACTTCAGGCAGATCCCTGCTGGGCTTCAGTTTCCTCACCTGTGATGGGTGGAGCTGGGCCTAACTCCTGGCTCCAAGGCTTCAAAAGTTGGGCCTGCCATTACCTCACCTGCCTGTCCGCCAAAACTTGGAGCCCACCCCAGGTACTCCCGCTTGTGCCTGAGAAGGGGGTTAGTTGGGCATGGGGGCTGGACAGGGAAGGGTGCAGGGCCCAGGTCTCTTCTGCTGCAGGCGCCGCTGGCTCAGGAGTGGACGCGGCCGCTTTAAGGCGCGGTGACCCCACACGGCATCCTCGGGCGGGGCGGGGACAGTGCCGGCGCCACCAGCGGAGGCGAATGCGAGGGAGATAGTGCGCGGCGTCCGGCCCCACCATGTTGACAGCGCTCGCCCCGCTAGCCTTGCCTGGGATCCCGAGACAGCTGCCCACGGCCCCCGCGCGGCGCCAGGACTCCTCCGGTTCGTCAGGCTCTTACTACACGGCTCCGGGTTCTCCGGAGCCCCCGGACGTTGGGCCGGACGCGGAAGGCCCAGCGAATTGGCCCTGGGTGGCCCCTGGGCGGGGGGCGGGTGCCCAGCCTCGCCTGTCCGTCAGCGCCCAGAATAGCCGCCAGCGGAACGGGCCCGGCTCGGGTTTCTCGCGAGGCCCGGGCTCCGGCCCACTGCCACCCCAGCCCCAGCTGCGCACGCTGCCGTCGGGGGAGATGGAAGTCATCTTCGGCGTCGGGCCCTTGTTCGACTGCTCCGGCGCAGAGGATCGCGAGGCACAACAGCTCACGGAGCCGGCCTTCATTAGCCCTTTGCCGCCGGGGCCAGCGTCTCCCACTCCTGTCCCACGTCAGTCCCAGGCCCCAGATGGTGGCTCCCGCTGGGCCACCTACCTAGAGCTGCGGCCCCGTGGGCCAACTCCTGCAGCCCCAGCGCAGTTCGAGTGTGTGGAAGTGGCTCTGGAGGAGCGCGCCGCACCCGCCAGGCCCCGGACGGTGCCCAAGCGTCAGATCGAGCTGCGCCCCCGGCCCCAGAGTCCCTCGCGGGCGGCCGGCGCGCCGCGCCCCCGGCTGCTCCTGCGCACCGGCTCCCTGGACGAGTCGCTGGGCCGCCTGCAGGCCGCCGCGGGCTTCGTGCAGACGGCGCTGGCCAGAAAACTGAGCCCCGAGGCCCCGGCCGCGAGCAGCGCCACCTTCAGGCCCACGGGGCTGTCGGAACCTGCGACCCGGGAAACGTCCCGCAGCACCCGCGTGGTCCTGGAGAAGACTAAGTCTCGGCCACTTCGCGTACAAGATAATTCGGCCCCCGCCAAAGCCCCGAGGCCGTGGCCCAGCCTCCGCGAGCGCGCGATTCGGCGCGACAAGCCTGCGCCCGGAACGGAGCCGCTAGGTCCTGTTAGCTCCAGCATCTTCCTTCAGTCAGAGGAGAAGATCCAGGAGGCGCGGAAGACTCGATTCCCGCAAGAGGCGCGGCATCGAACTGTCCAGAGGGCACGGAGTCCGCCTTTTGAGTGTAGGGTCCCCTTGGAGGTTCCGAGTAGGGCTGTGAGGCCAAGAAGCCCGTCCCCGCCGTGGCAGGCTCCAAACGGGGCTGTACGGGGTCCTCGCTGCCCGTCGCCCCAGAACTTGTCCCCGTGGGATCGGACTAGTCAGAGGGTGAGTAGCCCATCGTTCCCTGAAGCCTCCTCCGCGTGGGAAAATCAGAATCTCGCCGTCGAGGAAACTGTCAGCAGGAAAAGCCCTTCCCCTCCGATCCGTTCCCAGTGGAATCAGTGTGTTGCTGGGGAAAGGAGCCCGTCCTTCGAAGCCCCTTCCCAGTGGGAGATTCCACATTCGGCAGTCGGGGATACGGTGGAGCCAGGTAGCAGCCCGTCCCCGCCGGCCTTCTTCCCGTGGGAGGCTCCAGATCGTCCTATTGGAACTTGGGGCGCATCTCCCCAAGAGACGTGGGACCCCATGGGGCCAGGCGCATCGATAGCATTTACTCAGGAAGCTCAGAATGGGTTAACTCAGGAGGAATTGGCACCGCCTACACCGTCCCCACCCGGGACTCCAGAACCAGCAGAGATGCAGAGTCCATCCACGCGGGAGATTCCGGATCTTGCCTTTGGAGGGAGTCAGCCGTCCCCAGAGGTGGCAGCACCCGACAGCCACCTTGTGGGCACCCTGGACGCCGATAAGTGCCCGGAAGTCTTGGGTTCTGGAGAGGCGGCTTCAGGACGTCCGCGCGTGGCCATTCCGCGGCCTCGAGACGTGCGCAAGTTGGTGAAGACCACTTACGCGCCAGGCTTCCCGGCAGGAGCCCCAGGCTCAAGGCTGCCTGCGCCTCCTGCCGACCCCTGCGGGGAGGAGGGCGGCGAATCCAAGACGCAAGAGCCGCCGGCACTGGGGCCGCCGGTCCCGGCTCACTACACTTCCGTTTTCATCAAGGATTTTCTACCGGTCGTGCCGCACCCCTACGAGCCTCCAGAACCGTCCTTCGACACGGTCCCCCAGGACGCCTCACAGCCCAACGGGGTCATGCGGCGGAGGGCAGAGAACAGCACGGCGAAGCCCTTCAAGCGCACAGAGATCCGCCTGCCTGGGGTCCTGGCCTTGGGTCGCCGGCCCGAGGTAACCTCGAGAGTGCGAGCGCGCGGCCCTGGAGGAAAGAACAGGGATGCAGAGGCCCAGCGCCTTGTCCCCGACGGCAAGGGTCGGACCAGCCCTCTAGGCGGCGCCCGCAGCTCATCCCAGCGATCCCCCGTAGGGCCAGCAGGGGTCCGATCGCCCCGCCCCAGCTCCCCTCAGGTGCACGCCAGCCCGAGCCCTGGGATAGCACTGAAACCGAAGACACCTCCTACGGCCCCCGAGCCCGCGGCTGCCGTCCAGGCGCCACTCCCGCGGGAGCCCCTGGCGTCGGCGGGCAGGACGGCCCCCGCCCAGCCCCGTGCTGCCTCGGCGCCTCCCACAGACCGGTCCCCGCAAAGCGCCTCCCAGGGAGTGCGCAAGCCGCCCGGGGCCGCGCCCAGGGGGAAGGTCTTGGTGGACCCCGAGAGCGGCCGCTACTACTTCGTGGAGGCGCCGCGTCAGCCTCGGCTGCGGGTGCTCTTCGACCCCGAGAGTGGGCAGTACGTGGAGGTGCTGCTGCCGCCCTCGTCCCCTGGGCCGCCCCACCGCGTCTACACCCCTCTGGCCCTGGGCCTCGGCCTCTACCCGCCTGCCTATGGGCCTATACCCAGCCTCTCCCTGCCACCGTCCCCAGGCCCGCAGGCTCTCGGCAACCCCCAGCTACCCTGGGTCTCTGAGGCAGGGCCCCTGGACGGGACCTACTACCTGCCAGTGAGCGGAACCCCCAGCCCTGCACCTCCTCTGCTCTTCTGTGCGCCGCCCTCCAGCTCAGTTCCCACCCAGCCCGGCAAGGGTTCCTTGTTCCCACTGTGAGGCCCCGGGCAGATCCCCATGGAGTTGGAGCCCTTGGATGGCCTGGGAGGTTCTGGCATCCAAGCCCCTACCCTCCTCTCTTTCCGCTGCCTCTGTCTTTAACCCATCCCAGCCAGTCGTCGGACAGGAAGTGATCTTCAGAGAATGAATCTGAGCCCCAAGGCTGGCGGAGCTGGAGTCACCCAGGAAGTGGCTGCCTACTTCCTCTCCCAATGAAATTATGTATCCCTTTCCCAGGCATTCCCAGGGCATGGTGTGGTGTGTGTGGGTGTGTGTATATGTGTATATGTGGGCAAGCAAATAGGGAAAGTGAGGCATCCCTGGGCTTGTCCCCAGGAGCCCATCAGAGGAGGTGCTGGGGCTGCCCTGTGGCAGCAGGAACCGGAGCAGCAGGAGACAGGGCGGGGAACTGTCTGCCTTTCCTGATAGCAGGCCCAGGCGAGGTGAGGCTGGCTAGTGCCCCTGGTGAGGTGGCAGGAAGGACTGGCTGTCAAGTCTGCTCTTAGGAAGAGGAGCTGAGCTTTGGCCTTGGAGGCTACTGGGGGGAAAGTGGCCAGTACAGCCCCAGGCCAGGCTGGCTCTGAGAAAGGGAGCTAAGGCAGGGGGACAGCAGGTGGAAGCAAAGCAAGGAATACAGGGAGGGCCTGGGTCAGGGGTGAGCCTGGAACTTGGGGTGGGAAGATGGGGAGCCTGGCCCTCAGAGCTGAGCTGACTCATTTTTGGGCCAGGGGTGGGGCTTCTGTCCCCGACCCCCTACATCGGGAGTAGGTGAAATGGTCATCAGGAAGGTCTGAGAAGAGGGAGGGTTGGGCTCTTGTCCCACAGGAGTCTCTTGACCCCTCTGTGTGGTTAGAAGGTGGGTTAGGGCTGGCAGTAGAAGCGATACCCCTGGTGGAGTAGCCAGAGGGACCTGCAGCTCTTGGCAGATTCTACTCCCCAGTAACAGATGTGGCAACAAGGCCCAGAGAGGGGCTGGCCCTACAGACCAGTCACAGCAAGGGACAGGGCCCAGAGCCTGCACTTCAGTTGCCCTGAGATTCCAGGAGTCTCTGAGGGAGATGAGGAGGGTCTGCATGAGGTGGGAGGTGGTGTGCGTGGGGGTCTGTGTATAGTTCTGAACCAGAAATGGCTGGCCCTTGCCAGCCTGGTGTGTGATGTGATGAGTTTGTGAAGGACAGTTTCCATGAGAAGCAGTGGCAAGGATGGGGATGGATGCCTTCGTTGTTCCAGGCCTGTCAGGGGGCCCAGGTCCCTAGCAGTCCCTGCCCTCTGCCCTGGACTGGAAATTGATTAGGAGAGCTATGAGTCAGAACAATTGGCCATTTTCTGGCTGGAGACACCAGCTCCGATGGCATGGAGGCCCTGGGACCACCCCAGGTGCCTTTACCTCATCCTGGTGTGTAATAAATCACTGACCATGGAGCCATGATGGCTGAAATAACTGGTGTGAGGTGCCTGATTTCCTGCCATGGCCTCTCAACACCCTCCACAATGTCCTTCCATGCCTGGGTATGGCCTGGGTGGAGGGGACCTCAGGGCTAGGGAAGGAGACCATGTGTGTCTTAGAAACACTGTAGCATCCCTGTCTCCCTGAATTTGCCTCCCAAGAGGCTGGCAGCCACACCTCATTCCTTCTGGTGGTTGAGTGGCCAGGGGGCCTTGGGTCAATCAGGCTTGGGTTTCTCAGCATGGCCCCTCTAGCTATGTGGCCTTGGATTTGTCACCTCTCTCTGAGCCTTTGTGTCGGAAAAGGCAGAATAAACATGACAGTCTTATTTCTCAGAAAGGTCAATGAAAAAAGATGACGGTAGCCAACCAACTGTTCCCACAAGGTACTCAGCAGAGTGCCTACCACTTAGCCAGATCACAGGATGTGGGAGGTATGGGCCCCTGTGTGTTCTGCCCAGGCCCAGCCCCTTTCCTTGCCTCATTGCTCCCTATCTGTGAAATGGAGCTGAGATGGCTGGAGCCAGGGTCCAGCTAGAGGACATGCCCACGTGGCATCTTCAGGGCCCTGGAGGAGGGAGTGGGAGGAGGATGGGAGGGGTGAGGTGTCAGTTCCCCATTGGTCTAGGCCAGGTGTTCTGCGGCAGTCCCCACACCACACAAGCACACACACATCTGCACCTCAGCCACATCCTACACTTGCTGAACTGGCTCCTGGGGCCATGAGGCTGTCACTGCCACTGCTGCTGCTGCTGGGAGCCTGGGCCATCCCAGGGGGCCTCGGGGACAGGGCCCCACTCACAGCCACAGCCCCACAACTGGACGATGAGGAGATGTACTCAGCCCACATGCCCGCTCACCTGCGTTGTGATGCCTGCAGAGCTGTGGCTTACCAGGTGAGTCCTTCACTCACACCCCTTCTCAAGCCAGACCCCTCCATCCACCTCACATTCTACCACCAGCCTTTGATCCCCAATCCCTACCACTGGGCATCAAGCCACAGATGCAGTCTTTGATTATATTCCATGCCTCAGTTTACCCATCTGCCTGCCCAACAGAGAGCAGACAATCTGGGAGGCCTCTATCGTATCTTGAGACCCCAGGGAATCACTCACTTGTCCTTAGGCTTCTCCCTTTCCAGGCCCATCCTTGGTTCTGGACTCCCTCCCCAAACCTGACGGGGCGACTTTGGCTATGTGTACATGGTGCACGTGCACACGTGTGAGCACCTGCACGTGAGTATGCGTGTCTGGGTTCACACACACATCTGCTGAGCATGCCTGCGCACCAGTGTCTCTGCGAGGTGGGGGCCTGGGAGTACTTGTGCTGTTAGTTTTTCTTACCTTGTTCTTGTGGTTTAAAATGGCATATGCTGGCCGGCTGCAGTGGGTCGTGCCTATAATCCCAGCACTTTGGGAGGCTGAATGGGGCCGATCGCCTGAGCTCAGGGGTTTGAGACCAGCCTGGCCAACATGGTGAAACCCTGTCTCTACCGAAAATACAAAAAATTAGCTGGGTGTGGTGGCGCCCCTGTAGTCCTAGCTACCTGGAGGCTGAGGGAGGAGAGTTGATTGAACCTGAGAGGCGGAGGCTGCAATGAGCTGAGATCACATCCCTGCACTCCAGCCTGGGCGACGGAGGGTGTGAGACTCTAAATAAATAAATAAAAATAAAATGGCACGTGCCACTGGGCAGGTGTGCCCTGGAGGAGGGACCCCAGTGCCCAGGCCTCACCTACCACTTTAGCATTTCTTTCCCATCCCCCACTCCCATCCCAGGGAGCTTTGGGGGCTGGGGGAGGGGCCGTGCAGCAGCCTTACAGGTGCTTCCTGCTCAAACAGCTCTCTTGCCGCCTTATTCTCCCCAGAGACTCTGCTCCTATCCTCCCCACCTCCCCCTAACTGAGCAGCAGTCCTGAGGCCCTGCCTCCCAGTCCCTCCTTGTTCCAGATGTGGCAAAATCTGGCAAAAGCAGAGACCAAACTTCATACCCCAAACTCTGGGGGGCGGAGGGAGCTGAGCGAGTCGGTCTACACGGATGTCCTGGACCGGAGCTGCTCCCGGAACTGGCAGGAGTGAGTTGAAAATCCTGCCCCCACCTCCCTCCTCCAAGGGCAGGCCTGGTGAGTGGAGATTCCCACTCACCTGCTCACACGACACACACTCCACTAGGACCCTGGTCCAAGGAAGGGGCTGGCTGGGATGAAGTCTGGGCTCTGGAGCTGAGAGCAAGTGGGAGAGCAGATGGCCAGCAGACAAGGTCACCTTGTGACCTTGGGCCAAGGGCTTTCCCTCTCTGAATTCCGCAAACACCCAGCATGTCCAGCTTGGTGTGGAGAAGGGTCTCTCCCTGGCTGGGCTCCTGCCAAAGCTGTACTCCTCTCCTCTCCACTGCCACCAGCTATGGAGTTCGAGAAGTGGACCAAGTGAAACGTCTCACAGGCCCAGGACTTAGCGAGGGGCCAGAGCCAAGCATCAGCGTGATGGTCACAGGAGGCCCCTGGCCTACCAGGTGATGCCCGGGGCTTGGGGATAGAATGAAGCTCCTGGAGCCTTGGTTTGCCCCACTGTGGGCTGGGCAGCATCTGAGGCTCCCACTGGGCTCCCCTAGGCTCTCCAGGACATGTTTGCACTACCTGGGGGAGTTTGGAGAAGACCAGATCTATGAAGCCCACCAACAAGGCCAAGGGGCTCTGGAGTCATTGCTGTGCGGGGGACCACAGGGGGCCTGCTCAGAGAAGGTGTCAGCCACAAGAGAAGAGCTCTAGTCCTGGACTCTACCCTCCTCTGAAAGAAGCTGGGGCTTGCTCTGAGGGTCTCCACTCCCATCTGCAGGCAGCCAGGAGGGCAGGAAGACCTTGCTCTGTGCTGCCATCCTGCCTCCTTCCTCCAGCCTCAGGGCCCTGGGGCCTGGGTGGGAGCCAAGGCCTTCTCCTCTGGACTCAAATAAAACCCAGTAACCTCACTTCTTTTCTTTGCAAAAGGTGCTTGGGGGGCTGGGAGTGCAGACATTGGTGTTTCTTCTGATGTCCCTTCTAAGGAAAAAAAAAAACTCTCAAAATCAATTTTTTTTTTTTTTTTTTTTTTTTTTTTGAGACAGTCTCTGTCACCCAGGCTGGAGTGCAGTGATCTTGGCTCAATGCAACCTCCACCTCCCAGGTTCAAGAGATTATCCCACCTCAGCCTCCTGAGTGGCTGGGATTACAGGCACCCGCCATCATGCCTGTCTAATTTTTGTATTTTTAGTAGAGACAGGATTTCACCATGTTGGCCAGGCTGGTCTTGAACTCCTGACCTCAGGTGATCCACCCACCTTGCCTCCCAAAGTGCTGGGATTACAGGCGTGAGCCACCGAGCCCAGCCTTCAAAATGCTTTTTCTATTCTCTCACTCCACAACAACACAGAAGATGGCTGTGACCAAATGCGTGGGGGCTTTCCCCCACACACCAGACAAGCAGTTCTGCAGCCGACACCAGCTGGGTGCCCTCCAAAATTTAACTCTGGCACTATCTACCTGGAGATAGCATCAGATCCCACAGGCTGAGGACTCAGTCCCCTGTTCTGTCCCCTATTCCTATGCCAGTTCCAACTCCAGGCCTCTGGAGCTTCTGGCCTATTGGCTTCAAGATGAGGTTTCCACAACCCCCTCTTTGAGTTCAACTAATTTGCTAGAGTGGTTCATAGAGCTCAGAGAAACATTTGCCAGTTTATTATAAAGGATGTTACAAAGGATACAGATGAAGAGATGTGTAGGGCAAGGTATGGGGAATGGGCTCGGAGCTTCCATGCCCTTCATGGATGCATCACCAGCCAGGAACCTCCACGTGCTCAGCTATCCAGAAGCTCTCTGAACCCCGTCCTTTTGAGTTTCTGTGGATAATTCATTAGGTAGGCATGATTCATTAAGCCATTGGCCATTGGCGAACAACTTACCCTCCAAGCTGTCTGCTCTCCCTTGGCTGGGGGTGCGGGGTAGGGGGCTGAAATCCTGCCTTGGTCTCTCTGGTAACCAGTCCCTGTCCTGAAGCTACCCTAGGGGCTGCTAGCCATCAGTCAATCATTAGCACACAAGAAGACATCATTTTGGGAATTCTAAGATTTTAGAAATTGTACTCCAGGAAACAAGGTCAAAGACCAAATATATATTTCACAATATTACATCCCTCCTACAGAAGGCCAAATATACATCCCTACAACTTCCAGAGGTAAGAGAGCGCCGTCAATGGCGTAGTGATGTAACCGCCCAAAGGGTTCGCCTTGCCCAAGCCTAGACAGAGCTGATTTCTCAAGACTGGGGAATTCAATGAAGAGTAATGAATGCAGAGGTGGCTATGCAGGAGACCAGAGTTTTACTATTACTCAAATCAGTCCCCTCAAGCATTCGGGGAGCAGAATTTTTTGTTTGTTTGTTTTTGTTTTTGTTTTTTTTTTGAGACGGAGTCTCGCTCGGTCACCCAGGCTGGAGTGCAGTGGCGCGATCTCGGCTCACTGCAAGCTCCGCCTCCTGGGTTTACGCCATTCTCCTGCCTCAGCCTCCCAAGTAGCTGGGACTACAGGCGCCCGCCACCACGCCCGGCTAATTTTTTTTTGTATTTTAGTAGAGATGGGGTTTCACTGTGTTAGCCAGGATGGTCTCGATCTCCTGACCTCGTGATCTACCCGTCTCGGCCTGCCAAAGTGCTGGGATTACAGGCTTGAGCCACCCCGCCGGGCCAGAGCAGAGTTTTTAAGGACAACTTGATGGATGGCGGGGAAGCCAGTGAGCCAGGAGTGCTGATTGGTCAGGACTGAAATCATAGGAAGTCGAAGCTGTCTCCTTGCCTTGAGTCAGTTCCTCGGTGGGAGCCACAAGTCCCAATGAGGCAATTTATGGATCTGGGTGGTGCCAGCTGATCTATCAAGTGGAGGATCTGCAAAGTATCTCAAGCGCTGATTTTAGGAGCAGTTTAGAGAGGGTCAGAATCTTGTAGCCTCCAGCTGCATGACTCCTAAACCACAATTTCTAATCTTGTGGCTAATGTTAGTCCATCCTACAAAGGCACTCTAGTCCTCAGGCAAGAAGGAAGTCTGCTTTGAGAAAGGGCTGTTATTGTCTTTGTTTTAGACTATAAACTAAAAACTAAGTTTCTCCCAAGGTTAGTTCAGCCTACACTCAGGAACGAAGAAGGACAACTTGGAGGTTAGAAGCAAGATGGAACTGATTAAGTTAGATCTCTTTCACTGTCTCAGTCATAATTTTGCAAAGGTGGTTTCAGTGACATCCCAGGTCTTCAGAACCATCATGAGAAAAGAGAACCAAGGAAAACTCGGCACGCAGGCCACCTTGTGGCACACCTACTCCAGCTACTCCATGCTGTCTGCGCCCCTCCCAGAACACACGTCTCACTGGGTCTACACCTAATGGCTGTTCATTTTCCACACTCTGCCTTTGACCCCAGCTGGTATGGATGGGCCCTGGATTTCTGACCAGCCAGATTCAACATTTTGGTTCTCAGTCCTGCTTTCCCCAGAAATTCTTCTGGCTGAGCCTTTTCCTTAGTAAAGGAGCCCTGGACCCCACCTAGGTCTGGGAACTGGAGATCGGTGGCACCAGAACTTTCAGTTTCCTTTGTGAGTGTCTCTGATCTGGCCAAGCCCTGGGAGAGAGACAGAACATTCTAACCCCCATTTTTAGAAATATTTTTATTTTACACAAGAGCCACGTGTAGGAAGACAATCTAATCCCCCTTTGACAGATGCAGAAACCAAAACTTAGACAACAGAAGAGGTTCAGGCCAAGTCCCAGGCTGAGTCGTAGCAGGGCTGGGAGGGGATTCAGACTTAGGGGACCGGGGAGGCCAGCTGCTGGGGAAATGGAGGTGCCCGGGGCAAGCCCTGGCCACTCCAGCTTCCCCGGGAGCTGCGCTCAGCCCCCTCCATCCTTCACCTGTTCCAGGACTTGCCTGAAGCCCCACCTTCCCTGGCCTTCCCTCAGGAGAGAACCCCCAGACACCAGGAGGAAAGTCAGAGCCCAAGAAACCCACTAAGCTGTCAGTAGGACAGGGTGTGGAGCCGGGCCCCCGGGACATGGACGTGTGTTTTTCTGTGGGGTGATTAGAGAGGCTGCATCAGTTCTGGTGTGTGGGCCCCTTCGTGCTACTGTGGATCTGGGACCTTGTTCTCCACCTTGTTCTTTATGTGTATTGTGTGGTTTGGGTTGAATTGAGTGTCCATGGAGCCCTGTCTGCAAGGGGTGGGGCTTGGTATCCACAGCCCCCTGGGGAGTTCTGGGAGGAGAGGGTGGAGAGGAAAGTGCTGGGGAGTTGCAGAGGCTTCAAACTAGTCCAGCAACTTGGGAAATTGGGAGTAGGAGCCAAGAGGGAGAGGAGAGGACAAGTGGATGGACAGAGGAACAGTGTGGACACCGGGAGGCAGGCGGACTCAGTGCTGTGGCATGAACCTGCTGTCCAGTTGGAGAGCGGTGCTGCCCCTTGGCCCTGCGGGCAGGGCCTGGCCATGGGCACAGACCCAGAAGTAGGTAGGCCCTAGAGTGCTGGGGCTGGGGCAGCCCAGAGGGAACAGAATGGGGACCTCAGGCCTAGCCCTCACCAGCTGAGGAGCCTGAGCTCTTAGGGCCCCTCCCCATGTCCCCCCTGCCATCCTCAGGCCCTGCTGGGCTGGGCCTGCCAGGAGGGGAGAGAGTTTGGGCATAGGACTGCCTTCCTGGGCTGGGTGATGGGCAGTCACACCGGGCTTGGTGTATAGAAAGGCCCCATGCTCCATCTGATGCTCTTGCTATCTTTAAATTCTTTATACTTTTGGAATAAAGGCCTCACATTCTCACTTTGCACTGGGTCCCACAAATTATGTGACTGGGAGGGAAAGGGATCTGTGTCCTGACACAGGGTGCAGGCCAGGCTGGGCCAGCCTAGGCAGCTCCATCTGCAGAGGCCCATCTGCTGCCTGCCTCAGGGACCCTGAGGGGTGCAGGTGGTGGGGGCAAGGCAGCTCAGACCAACCTGAATTTTAGGATTGGTTTCTGCAACCTTGCTATCTGCATGGCTTGGGTCAAATCACATCTACTGAATCTGTTTCCTTTGCTGTTAAAGGGGTTAATACTGCCCCGCACAGGGGTTACTTGGGACAGTGCAAATCCATGTTTCTTGGCACAAGGCCATTCCTTAATAACGAGAATGACTATGATGATGATGATAATGATGAACTGGTTATTAATAAATGGGGAAGGGCCTCATACAGAGGGTTACATAATAAGTGCCTGTTTCCACTCCCTCTTTCTCCCCTCACCTGGGGCTTGGTAAACTGGTCCTCACCCCCTCGACTCTGGCCCTCTCTTGGGAAACAAGAACAGGTCCAGCACCCAGGTGCAGATGTGGGCAGGGAAGGGCACATGTGGCAGAGGCTTAGGTGGCTTTTACTGCCCTAGTGAGAGTTAATACATTACCTCTGCCCAGGCCCCCCTTTCGCAATCTGGAGCTGGGCATCTGGTTACAGATTTACTTCGAACAATGCCTGATATGTGGAGTAAAGTCCTCCTCCTTGGCCTTTGTAAAGTCCTCCCCTCTTCTCCTCAGGAACTGCTCAAACCTGTGCCCCAAAGATGAGGGCCCACGAGGACCCCGAGGGCCCGACACAGGTGCTGGGGGCTGGGGGTGGGGGCTAGGTGGGGACGGGGGGCGGTGGGGGGCTGGAGGGCCTGTGCAGGCCTTCTCCCGGGAGGCCAGAGATAAACATTCTGATGAACTTGATAAAGAGTGACTGTCCTAAACTGAATGTGGCAACTGGGGGATGGGTGGGGGTGGGGGTCAAGAAGCCTGCAGCTTTGGGACTGGCTGACTCTAGGTTGGGGTTCAGGAGAGGCCTAACCTCCCCGCCAGTGACACCCCAAAGATCTCCAGGGGGCAGAGGTGGGACCGGATTGGACTTGTCCACAGTCTCGAGCCCTCTTGGCCCCCTCTCCTGTGGTCCCCAGACCTCTGACTTAGGGGTCCATTTCCCTGGCTAAAATGACAGGTCCTGAGGGCTCTAGAAGCCGGCACAATAGACTCATCCCTGTGGGAAGCAATGTGAAGTGGGAGACAACTGTGGCCAGGCCGAGTGGGAACCGGGTGGATGAACTGTTGGGGAGGGCAGGGACCCCACTCTCAGTTGCTGACAGGCCACTCGGGCTGCCTGATTGTTTTCGGGGCAGAATGGATTTTGCCTGTCCCCATCACTCCACCCTAAGCTACTTATCTCTGCTGCCCCTAGCATGAATCCCCCAGGGACCCTCCGACCCCCCTACCCACAGAGCCTAAGTTTGACATGTTGTACAAGATCGAGGACGTGCCGCCTTGGTACCTGTGCATCCTGCTGGGCTTCCAGGTGGGTCTCCCAGGGCCTCCCTGCCCTCACTCTGCACACTCCGCGGTGACTCCAGCCTGTCCCTGGCCAGCAGGGAGTATCCTGGGTAACAAGAAGAAAAACCTGAGGTCAGCACATGGCTGTCAGCAGGCAGGGGTGGGGAAGAGACTGAGTCCTGAAAGAGGATGAACTCCCTGGGGACGTGTGACACTTGCCAGGTGGAGTGTTGGTGACAGGGTGCAGAGCCAACTCCATGGAAGCCACAGGAATAACTTGGGTGGAAATTAGTGACCCCCAGAGTGGTCAGCAGTAGCTCTCTGGGAATCCCTTGTAGGGACCGCCTCTCCTGGGCAGGCAGCCAGGTCAAGGCCTGCTGAGGCAGGCATGAGGACACTAGGCTGTCCCCTCTCCCTGGAGCTCTAGGGTCCTGCCTCATGCACTCTGCTCTCTCCCTCCGCCCAGCACTACCTGACATGCTTCAGTGGCACCATCGCCGTGCCCTTCCTGCTGGCTGAGGCGCTGTGTGTGGGCCACGACCAGCACATGGTTAGTCAGCTCATCGGCACCATCTTCACATGCGTGGGCATCACCACTCTCATCCAGACCACCCTGGGCATCCGGTGAGCCGCCCAGCTCCCCCTCCCCCCCCACTGTGATCCACACAGCAGGAGCAGGTGGGCTCCCAGAAGACACCGGTGAGACAAAAAAGCCACTATCTGCCTCCAACTGCTTCTCCTATCCCAGGCCAGCCTTAGAGCTGGGCAGCACAGCCCTGACCCTGGGAACCTTGATCTAGGCACACTCAAAAACCAAGCATCTGCAAGTTTAAGGGAAGGGAATTAAGGGAAGGGAATGTACCCTCGCTGGCTCTCCCCATTTTTTTTTTTTTTTTTTGGAGACAGAGTTTCACTCTTGTTGCCTAGGCTGGAGTGCAGTGGCATAATCTTGGCTCACCACAACCTCCACCTCCTAGGTTCAAGCGATTCTTCTACCTCAGCCTCCCGAGTAACTGGGATTACAGGCACGCACCACCATGCCTGGCTAATTTTGCATTTGTATCCACCCGCCTTGGCCTTCCAAAGTGCTGGGATTACAGGCGTGAACCACCAAGCCTGGCCAGCTCTCCGCTCTTAAGCCCCATTCTGAATACTGCCCAAATGGCAGCCCTGAGCTGGCTCCCAGGGCCGGTGCCAGCCTCTTCAACAGCCCACCCTCCCAGGGCCCCAAGCTCCCGAGTGCACAGCCCTAGGCCTGGGTGGCATTTGAGCTGTTTGAGCGGTGGCGGGCAGGGGAAGATTGTGAGAGAAATCTGGATGTGGGAACTGAGCTGTCCACTTCCAGGCAGGTGCTCCCTCCTAACAGTGCAGGAGCTGGTGGTGGGAAGGAAAGGGGGCAGGTTTTGAGTTGGGGGCTCCATTTGTTTTCTTCCTTGGGCAGCCAAAATGTTACAGTTGGTCTTCCCTGGGGCCTCAGCGACTTTCATCTGCCCTTATTCCTTGTGTCTCTGTCATTCTCTCTGTGCTCTCCTTTCCTGATCTCTCCCCATGTCTATATCCCTCCTCCCCCCCATCTATATCCTTCCTCCCCACCCTGTTGCTCTGTGCCTCTCCTTCAGGCTGCCGCTGTTTCAGGCCAGTGCCTTTGCATTTCTGGTTCCAGCCAAAGCCATACTGGCTCTGGAGAGATGGAAATGCCCCTCGGAAGGTGGGTACACTTCTGGGGTCCACACTGGGGAAAAGGGAAGGCCCAGAGACCTGGAGGTCTGAGCAACTGTCCCGGGTCCAGACACCAGGGTGCAGTCATGGCAGCATCTTCTCTCCCTCTCTTGTCTCTGTACCTGGTCCATGTGTGTGTCCCTGACTCTACCCCCAGAGGAGATCTACGGTAACTGGAGTCTGCCCCTGAATACCTCTCATATCTGGCACCCACGGATACGGGAGGTGGGTTTGCACATAAGGGTAGAAGCTGGGTCCTGAGGAGGGGCTATATGGAAGTGAGGGTGGCCGCTGAGTTTGGGGATTTAAGGAGGTGGTCCAGGAGCTTTGTTCCTGCTAACAGTAGCCAGGTCACAACCTTTACATGGTGACTTACAGCTGATGTTTGCCCTTCCAGGTCCAGGGTGCAATCATGGTGTCCAGCGTGGTGGAGGTGGTGATTGGCCTGCTGGGGCTGCCTGGGGCCCTGCTAAACTACATTGGGCCTCTCACAGTCACCCCCACTGTCTCCCTCATTGGCCTCTCTGTCTTCCAAGCTGCTGGCGACCGAGCTGGCTCCCACTGGGGCATCTCAGCTTGGTGAGCAGGCACCAGGCCTGATCCCTGTCCAGCCCCAGCACCCCACCCTCTTCATGTCCTTCATCCTTCTTCCCGGATCCTGGCCCCAGCCTGGCCTCCCGTCCACTTCCTGATTGTGCCTCTGCCCCCAGCTCCATTCTCCTGATCATCCTCTTCTCCCAGTACCTGCGCAACCTCACCTTCCTGCTGCCTGTCTACCGCTGGGGCAAGGGCCTCACTCTTCTTCGCATCCAGATCTTCAAAATGTTTCCTGTGAGGACCTGGCAGGCGGCTGGGGCTGGGACTATGGCCAGGGCTTGGGCTGAGGTGGGAGCAGGTTAGCCTGGACAGAGACCTCCAGTGCCTTCAGTGCCCCCCACCCCCCTGCTTCAGATCGTGCTGGCCATCATGACCGTGTGGCTGCTCTGCTATGTCCTGACCTTGACAGACGTGCTGCCCACAGACCCGAAAGCCTATGGCTTCCAGGCACGAACCGATGCCCGTGGTGACATCATGGCTATTGCGCCCTGGATCCGCATCCCCTACCCCTGTGAGCAACATCCCTTGGGCCCCTCTGTCCCCAACTGAGACCACCTATGAGACAATCCTGGTGACCCCAGTCCAGCAGGTGACACGCCTAGCATTAGCCACACATTTATAGTGTGCCCAGCAGAGCAGTGTTTTACTTAGACAAAGCTTCAGTCCCACTTCCTGGCTCTGAGTGACCCAAATAAGCTCCCACAACTGTATAGCTCCCATCCCAGCCTGAGGTCTCCTTACCTGCTCTTGCTCCTTCCAGCACTGCCCTGTCTATTCCTAACCATCACAGTCTCCTCACTGTAGCCAACCATCCTGTCTCCCTCCGGCACAGGTCAGTGGGGCCTGCCCACAGTGACTGCAGCTGCCGTCCTGGGAATGTTCAGCGCCACTCTGGCAGGCATCATTGAGTCCATTGGAGATTACTACGCCTGTGCGCGCCTGGCTGGTGCGCCACCCCCTCCAGTACATGCTATCAACAGGTAGCCTACCTGCCCTCCTCAGTATCTGATCTCCTCAGGGGTCCTCCAGGAAGCACACACACAGGAACGGGGTGGAGGCCCAGGGGCTAGGCTTAGGCAAGTCGGGAACACGCTCCAGACCTCATTCTCCTTGCTTGTGCGATGGGGGTGCCCTCTTATCACCCCTCTGTGGTTGCTGGGAGTAGCTGAGAAGACGGCGGAGTCCGAGGGGAACCACCATCATTGACAGCCCTCGATGTGCCCGGCTCTGGCTGTGCATTCTTATGCAATCTGTGAAGCATTTTGTGAGACGGGCACTGGTATTTATCCCAGGAGGAAATTGAAGGCCAGAATTGCCCACAGAATTTAAGTGCCAGGGCACTGGGACTAGCTTTGGAGCCTGAGCACTCTGGCCTGGAGTAAGGAGTGCTACCGCTGTTAGCTGCAGCCCCCACAGCGCCAGAAGACGGCGGACCGCTAAGATGATGGGGAACACAGGCTGGTGCAGAGGCTGGACCGAGCCCCAACTCGCCCTTTCCTTACAGGGGCATCTTCACCGAAGGCATTTGCTGCATCATCGCGGGGCTGTTGGGCACGGGCAACGGGTCCACCTCTTCCAGTCCCAACATTGGCGTCCTGGGGATTACCAAGGTGTCGCGACGAGCCGGAGCCAAGTCCCGATCTAATTCTGTGGGCCGTAGGCCCCGCCCCAACCCCGTCCCCATTTTGGTTTAGCCCCACCCTGTCTGAGAGGCCTCGTCCCCGCATCAAGCCCCAGCAAGTTTATGCCTTGCTCTTATAACGGGCCCCGCCCCTGGAACTAACCCCGCCCCAGCCTCGTCCCCTCGTCTAGCTCCTCCGCTGGCTCCCCGGCAGGTGGGCAGCCGGCGCGTGGTGCAGTATGGTGCGGCTATCATGCTGGTCCTGGGCACCATCGGCAAGTTCACGGCCCTCTTCGCCTCGCTCCCTGACCCCATCCTGGGAGGCATGTTCTGCACTCTGTTTGGTGAGTGTCTGGCGCGGGCCACGGGTCGCGGTGCAGGTCACCGAGTGGTGGGACCCACCTGGATTGCGCGTGCGCGACGCCTCCAGTGGTTCTCTTGCGCCCTTAGGCATGATTACAGCTGTGGGGCTGTCCAACCTGCAATTTGTGGACATGAACTCCTCTCGCAACCTCTTCGTGCTCGGATTTTCCATGTTCTTCGGGCTCACGCTGCCCAATTACCTGGAGTCCAACCCTGGAGCCATCAATACAGGTGCCTCCAGCTGTTTACTGTCTCCAAAGGTGGGGTGGGCCCAAAACTTTGAGCACAGCCCCCTCCCTCAAAGGCTCCACACAGCTACAGCCACAAATCCTACCCAAATCTGGGTGTCAATCAGCAGCTGAGAGCCTGGGTCACAGCTGTCCTTTACTAAGACACTTCCTGTGGACAGATATTGACCTTTACATGTGCTTATTTTTCAAAACAGCTCCATAGATCTATTTATCTATATTTATCATTTGTCCATTATCATTTCAACTTTCCAGATGAGCAACATGAGGCTCAGAGAGGCTCAGTGATTTGTCCCAGGTGAACAACTAGCAACTGGCAGAATTGGGATTTGAACCCAGAGATAGGAAAGACAGAGATAGGTTTGAGACAGGGCTTTGTACTGTTCCTTTGCCATGGCTGCACAAGAGGAAGTCCCTCAACTCTGCTCTCCGAATTGGGCCATGACACCCATTGGCCCTTGGCCTATTCCACAGGCATTCTTGAAGTGGATCAGATTCTGACTGTGCTGCTGACCACGGAGATGTTTGTGGGCGGGTGCCTTGCTTTCATACTTGACAACACAGTGCCAGGTATGGTTCAGTCCTGGGAGGGGAATGAAGAACTAAGCAGGACTCATGCATTCCAACAGATGGCCTCTAAGCTGGAGCTGTGGCTAGGTACCATGCGATGCAGTCCCTGCAGGGAGCATCAGGAACAGATGGGCTGGCGGAGTTCTCACTGGCTGGAGGGAGAGAATGAGGCACAGACATGCCTCAGAAGTCTTGAAGAGGATTGGGCCAGGAGAGTCACTGCTGGGTCCTGTGAATCCTTTCCTTTCCATTTGTTCCATTTCTTTCTTTTTTTCTTTTTCTTTTTTTTTTTTTTTTGGAGATGGAGTCTCACCCTGTCACCCAGGCTGGAGTGCAGTGGTACAATCTCAGTTCACTGCAACCTCCACCTCTGGGGTTCTAGTAATTCTCCTGCCTCAGCCTCCCGAGTACCTGGGACTACAGGTGCCTGCCACCATGCCCAGGTAATTTTCATATTTTTAGTAGAGATGGGGGTTTCACCATGTTGGGCAGGTTGGTCTTGAAGTCCTGACCTCAAGTAATCCACCAGCTGGGATTACAGGCATGAGCCACTGCACCTGGCCTCCTCTCCATTTCTTTTTTTTTTTTTTTTTGAGACGGAGTCTGGCTCTGTTGCCCGGGATGGAGTGCAGTGGCCGGATCTTAGCTCACTGCAAGCTCCGCCTCCCGGGTTTACGCCATTCTCCTGTCTCAGCCTCCCGAGTACCTGGGACTACAGGCGCCGCCACCTCGCCCGGCTGGTTTTTTGTATTTTTAGTAGAGACAGGGTTTCACCGTGTTAGCCAGGATGGTCTCGATCTCCTGACCTCGTGATCCGCCCGTCTCGGCCTCCCAAAGTGCTGGGATTACAGGCTTGAGCCACCGCGCCCGGCCCTCTCCATTTCTTAATAGCCACTGGGCTAAGGGATGTCTTTGTTTTTTCAGAGTAGGACAGAGATAAATGCAGCATCAGTTTGTTGGCAAAATCCATCCACTCCAAATATGTCAGCAGCCTGCCACAATGGCGACTAGAAGAGCCACTAACATTTCCCTTTGGTACCAGAGCTTTTTGCAAAGATTGTGGAGGATACTTTGTGGGGCCCACATAAAGGTGCCAGTAAATATATAAAATAAATGTCATCAGGTGCTCTGATAACAAACAGTTAACATTTACCAAACATCTACTATAGGTCAGGCAGAGCTAAGTGTCTTACTTCATCCTCAAAAACCACAGTCATAAAGTCACAAAATTAAAACATCGAAGCCAGGTGTGGTGGCTCATGCCTGTAATCCCATCACTTTGGGAGGCTGAGGTGGGCAGATCACGAGGTCAGGAGTTCGAGACCACCTAGCCAACATGGTAAAACCCTGTCTCTACTAAAAATGTAAAAATTAGCTGGGTGTGGTGGTGGGTGCCTGTAATCCCAGCTACTCAGGAGGCTGAGGCAGGAAAATTGCTTGAACCTGGGAGGCAAAGGTTGAGTGAGCCGAGATCGTGCCATTGCACTCTAGCCTGGGTGACAGGGTGAGACTCCATCCCAAAAAAAAAAAAAAAAAAAAAAAAATTAAAACATCGCAAATCTGGGATATATATTTTAATTGAGACAGGGTCTCGGACTATCACCCAGACCAGAGTGCAGTGGCGCAATCATAGTTCACTACAGCCTCAAACTCCTGGGCTTAAGTGACCCTCCTGCCTCAGCCTTCCAAGTAATTGGGATTACCAGTACACAGGTGCATGCCACCATGCCCGGCTGATTTTTGAATTTTTTGTAGAGATGGGGAGTCACTTTATTGCCAAGATTGGTTTCGAACTCCTGGGCTCAAGTGATCCTCCCATCTCAGCCTCCCAAAGTACTGGGATTATAGGTGTGAGCCACACCTGGCCTCTATTTTTTTTTTTTTTTCTTTTTTTTGAGACGGAGTCTTGCTCTTGTCACCCAGGCTGGAGCACAATGGCATGATCTCAGCTCACTGCCACCTCCACCTCCTGAGCTCAAGCGATTCTCTTGTCTCAGCCTCCCAAGTAGCTGGGATTACAGGCGCACACCACCACGCCCAGCTAATTTTTGTATTTTTAGTAGAGACAGGCTTTCACCACGTTGGCCAGGGTAGTTTCAAACTCCTGACCTCAGGTGATCCGCCCACCTTGGCCTCCCAAATCCTAGTCACCTCGGCTAGGATTACAGGCATGAGCCACCACGCCTGGACTCTATTTTTAAATTGAGATGGGGGTCTATGTTGCCCAGGCTAGAGTGCAGTGGTTATTCACAGGTGTGATCATAGCATACTACAGCCTCAAACTCCTGGACTCAAGCAGTCCTTCTGCCTCAGCCACCTGAGGAGCTGAGAGTACAAGTGCATGCTATATACCATCTCACTAAATCTGGGATTTTTAACAACGTCCATCTGACACAGTCAATAGCCTGTGTCCCATCCAATGCACCATACTGCCTCTGCTGGAGGGCTTCAGGGGACCTGCGCTGCAGGACTGGGGAAGGCTCCATGGAGACGGGAGTTAATGATTGCATCAGTATAGGGACATAAGGGATGGTAGCAGCAAGAAGATGGGCCTCCATCCCCAGTCACTTACTGGCCTGATCACAGCCACAGGTCCTGTCTTCCTCCCTCTGTCTGAAAATCGAAGTGTTTATATTCATATAACATAGGTGTCAGAGGCTGTCTCTGCACAGCTGGTGGTTTGGGTTGGGGAGGACAGAGGAGGGCCAGGGTTCCCCATAGGATTTTAGGCAGAATCAGAGGGTGCTCTTGGTAGCAGCTGTCCCTTCAATGGATGGGTGGGTATTTGAACATGGTACTCACCCCTCCCCATTTAGAGGATGCTAGATTGGGGCTGGAACAGACCATCCTATGGGCCTGAGACAGTCAAGTGGCAGCCTCAGTGCCTAGGGGATATGAGGAGATGGAGAGCATCTGGGTAGGCGTCTGTACATGAAGAGGCTTCTTTGTGACTTGGGTGGCTAGATTAAGCTATCCTTAACGACAGCTGTAGAACCGCTGAGTCCCTTATACCCCACCTTTCAACCCACCTGAGCATCACAACTGTCATCCTGTGTGTCATGCCACATAAGCTCAGCAGTCTTCAGTATACACTGAGGAACCTAAAGCTCAGGGAGGTTAAGTCACTTGCCTAAGGTCACACAATCTGGATTCAAACTAAGGTCTAGCTGGCTCAAAACCCTGTCCTTAACCATGGAATAGCAAAAGCCTTTTCCAGCCCTTAACTTCCTGCTGGGGATGGGTCAATTTGCACTTCCTTTTTTTTTTTTTTTTTTTGAGACAGAGTCTCGCTCTGTCGCCCAGGTTGGAGCGCAGTGGCGTGATCTTGGCTCCGCTTCCCGGGTTCACGCCATTCTCCTGCCTCAGCCTCCCAAGTAGCTGGGACTACAGGCGCCGGTCACCACGCCTGGCTAATTTTTTGTATTTTTAGTAGAGACAGGGTGTTCTTTGTCTTTACCTATCCATAGCCCAAACTAGAAGGCAGTCTGTTTAGTTCAGCACATGCTGCTAGAGCTTACCAGCTTGGCCCTGAATCAGACACTGAGGAGGATATGCCAAAAAGTGTTAAGTCAGTAACAATTTGTGTAGAGGAGCTCCTGGCACAAGATAGGTGGTAAAACTAGATTTAAGCAAGCAATGAAATCAATGAAGCTGGGCTGGAGTTATTGGGAGGGTTTATCGATGAGGGAGAGTGGGTGAGGCCTAGGAAAAAGGAGGGGGCTTGGAGAGTAGAGAAGGCACTGAAGGTTGGGATGTAGTGGGCAGGCTGGCTGGTCTGCTAGACAGAGCTCTGGGCTGGCTGCCACGTATGTCTTGGCAGTGGTGCGAGGTAATCAGACACCAGGAACATAGTCCTACACCACACCTACGGCTCATCCCACTCTACTCTGCCCACTGTGTGTGCCCTTTGTACAGCCAAGCCCAATCAAACAGTGTCTCTTCCAGACTGTGTGTGCCCTTTGTAGAGCCAAGCCCAATCAAACAGTGTCTCTTCCAGGTAGTCTTCCCTGGGGACTTCACCTTCCCTCAGTGCCCTCTCCTGTGAGATTTTGGAACATAACTTGGTTTGTGCTACTCATGGGTTTGTTCTCAGCCTGGACGGCCAGCAAGTGGAAATCCCCACTCCTTCTGCTAGATTTATAGTATTTCAGTCTTTGTCGATCCCAGCCCTCTTGTGAAAACCTGAGATCTCATGTGACGCTCCTCCACCTGAGGGAAAATTCCTAGTTGTAAAAATTACTAGCCAGGCGCAGTGGCTCACGCCTATAATCCCAGAACTTTGCGAGGCCAAGGCGGACTGATCACTTGAGGTCAGGAGTTTGAGACCAGCGCCTGGCCAACATGCTGAAACCCCATCTCTATTAAAAATAGAGTAATTAGCCAGGTACGGTGGCTCACACCTGTAATCCCAGCTACTTGGGAGGCTGAAGCTGCAGTGAGCCGAGATCAACCCACTGCGCTCCATCCTGGGCAACAGAGCAATACTCTGTCTCAAAAAAAAAAAAAAAAAAAAAAAAAAAAAAAAAAAAAATTTGGTGTATCCCTACCTCCATCAAAGATTTTATTTAGCTTGACTTTCTGAAGTTTGTATTATAAAAATGAATTATATGGAATCATAATACGAAATGTTAATACTGATTATAGTGTTTCAAAATATGCCTGCCTTACCCCTAGAACACAATCTGGGCCTGATTTGGTTCCCATGGGCCTAACACACATTACCCACACACTCACAGAGGTTGACAATAATATTTCTGTCCCTTTCTTCATCTTAAAAGTTTGTATAGGCCGGGCATAGTAACTCATGCTTATAATGCCAGCACTTTTGGGAGGCCAAGCCGGGTGGATCACAAGGTCAGGAGTTCAAGACCAGCCTGACCAACATAGTGACATCCTGTCTCTACTAAAAATACAAAAATTAGCTGGGCGTGGTGGTGCATGCCTGGAATCCCAGTTACTAAGGAGGCTGAGGCAGGATAATCACTTGAACCCGGGAGGAGGAGCTTGCAGTGAGCCGAGATCGCGCAAATGCACTCCAGCCTGGGGAACAGAGCAAGACTCTCTCTCAAAAAAAAAAATAAATAAATAAAATAAAAATTTGTACAATGGTGTCTATACACCTCCCAGGGGTATGTTTTGAAGAAACAATATAATGAAATTAAAGCACTTAGCACACAGCCTGGCACACTGTAGTTATACAATAAATACTAATTATAACTAGTATCCTTTAGTGTTCCTTAGAGCTCTGGCCAAATTAGGAGCTCAGAAACCATAGATTCAGCCACTTTTTAGGACCAAATGATAGTTAAGAAAGATACTTGATTCCAGAAGTCTGCCTTAGGAGTGCGTTACGGAAAGTGGGGGCGGCTGATGGTTGCTGGCCTTGGTAAATGATCCCACTGTCCTCTTCCAGGGAGCCCAGAGGAGCGTGGTCTGATACAGTGGAAAGCTGGGGCTCATGCCAACAGTGACACGTCTTCCAGCCTCAAGAGCTACGATTTCCCCATTGGGATGGGCATAGTAAAAAGAATTGCCTTTCTGAAATACATTCCTATCTGTCCAGTCTTCAAAGGATTTTCTTCAAGTTCAAAAGATGAGTTTGCAATTCCAGAAGACACTCCAGAAAATATAGAAACTGCATCTGTGTGCACCAAGGTCTGAAAAATGACTTCCAGGAAAGGTAGGATGTGTCTATGGTTTTTGTGGGAGGGCTGAATAATCAAAACATTCTTGGCCGGGTGCAGTGGCTCATGCCTGTAATCTCAGCACTTTGGGAGGCCGAGGCGGGCGGATCACGAGGTCAGGAGATTGAGACCATCCTGGCTAACACGGTGAAACACCGTCTCTACTAAAAATACAAAAAAAAATTAGCTGGGCGTGGTGGCGGGCGCCTGTAGTCCCAGCGACTCGGGAGGCTGAGGCGGGAGAATGGCGTGAACCCGGGAGAGGGAGCTTGCAGTGAGCCAATATCGTGCCATTGCACTCCAGCCTGGGCGACAGAGCAAGACTCCATCTCAAAAGCAAAACAAAACAAAACAAAACAAAAAAATTCTTACGCTTTAACCAAAGAGAAACCAAACTACTCAGTTATCTTTCCTGTAAACTGTTTGAATGTCCTCAAAGAGAAGGTGAGCTGGGTAAAAAGTAAATATACGAATTTTGGGTGGAATTCCTTTACCATTTCATAGTAAGAGCAGAACTTCCCAACTAGTGTGGGCCACTAAGAGGCTACAAGTATGCTGAAATGCAGATCCTCTAGCCTTCCAGACACCTGGGCAGAATCTGGGCCAATTAGAGTCTTTGAGCTAAGAACCCCAGCCATGGGCAGCCTCATTCTTGTACTTCAGTATGCTAGACAAGTATCACTTTGATATGCGACATGGAAAATGCTGAGAAATACAGCACAAGAACAGGAAAAATCTTCTCATATACACTGCTTTGTTTCAATAACGTCATAAAATTAAAACCACCTAAAACAGGATGCCTTTATCCTAAAAGAACACCTGTACAAGCCCTAATGAAGTGATCCTTTGTCCTTAGGGCTTCAAAATGCATGGGCAGCTGATGCTCGGAAACCTTCCATCACTATATGTAATGCAGATGCCTGGCTCTCTACTAAACACTGAAGTGGGTTCAATGTGCACATTCCCCCAGACAGACAAGAAAAGTTCCCAAAAAGAGAGGTTAGCCTAGATGACTCCTTAATAGTAAAAATAACAACACTTAAAACAGGGCTTTCTATGTCTTAAGTGCTTACATATATTAACTACTCACATAATCCAGAGACAGTTATTACTGCCATTTTAGAGATGTGGAAAGGAAGGTACAGAGAGGTTAAGTGACATGCCCACGATCACAGGATTCACATCCAGGAAGTCTGGTTAGAGCCCCCACCCCCCCGCCTTTTATTTTTTTTGAGACAGAGTCTTGTTCTGTCGCCCAGGCTGGAGTGCAGTGGCGCCTTCTTGGCTCACTGCAACCTCCATCTTCTGGGTTCAAGCAATTCTCTTGCCTCAGCCTCCTGAGTAGCTGGGATTACAGCTGCGTACCACCACGCCCAGCTAATTTTTGTATTTTTAGTAGAGACAGGGTTTCACCATGTTGGCCAGGCTGGTCTCAAACTCCTGACCTCAAATGATTCACCTGCCTTGGCCTCCCAAAGTGCTGGGATTACAGGTTTGAGCCACTGCGCCCAACCTAGAGCCCCCTTTTCTTTTTTTCCCAACAAAAGCCACATTCGAGAATTTTTACTCTTACCGGCGATCACCTGAGGTCAGGAGTTCGAGTCCAGCCTGGCCAACATGGCAAAACCCCATCTCTACTAAAAAAATACAAAAATTAGCCAGGCGTGGTGGTAGGCGCCTGTAATCCCCAGCTACTCCAGAGCCTGAGGCAGGAGAATCAATTGAACCCAGGAGGCAGAGGTTGCATTGAACCGAGATTGCACGACTGCACTCCAGCCTGGGTGAAAGAGTGAGACTCTGTCTCAAAAATAAATAAATAAATTAATAAATAAAGAAAGAAAGGCTGGGTGTGGTGGCTCACGCCTGTAATACCAGCACTCTGGGAGGCCAAGGCAGGTGGTTAACCTGAACTCCGTAGTTCAAGACCAGCCTGGCTAACATGGTGAAACTTGGTCTCTACTGAAAATACAAAAATTATCCAGGTGTGGTGGCAGACACATGTAATCCTAGCTATTTGGGAGGCTGAAGCAGGAGAATCATTTGAACCTGGGAGGTGAAGGTTGCAGTGAGCTGAGATCGCGCCACTATACTCCAGGCTGGGCAATAGAGCAAGACTGGCCGGGCGCGGTGGCTCAAGCCTGTAATCCCAGCACTTTGGGAGGCCGAGACGGGCGGATCACGAGGTCAGCAGATCGAGACCATCCTGGCTAACCCAGTGAAACCCCGTCTCTACTAAAAAATACAAAAAACTAGCCGGGCGAGGTGGCGGGCGCCTGTAGTCCCAGCTACTCGGGAGGCTGAGGCAGGAGAATGGCGTGGACCCGGGAGGCGGAGCTTGCAGTGAGCTGAGATCCGGCCACTGCACTCCAGCCTGGGTGACAGAGAGAGACTCCGTCTCAAAAAAAAAAAAAAGAGCAAGACTTCGTCTCCAAAAACCAACCAACCAACCAACCAACCACACACTGGGGTACACGTGACCACACCAAAGAACCTCCCCCCACTCCCAGAAGAATGTGAGTCAGAACTGTCTATATGGCTTTCTTAATCTTTTTCAACCTAACAAGCTCAAGAAAAGCCCTTGTGAAGAACAAAAAACAATAGAGGTTCTATTAGAGTAAGGTCACCATCATATTGGTCAGCCATAAAGTTTGTTACATGACTATCTAGGATTCCACTGACACTGAAGTCTGAGGTGATTAAGAAGCAAGGAGGGGCAATGGGGTTATTCTATTGCTGTATTCTGGACAGATACTTGCATAACAACATACCTGTTAGTTAGAATCTAACAAAGCCTGAAATCTTAGCATATTTTGCCAGCAAGATTGTCCTGAGGCACTGGGCCCATACTCAAGTGAGTAACACCACTACAGTACATTCTAGCACCAATAAACACAACCATCTGCTCAGTTCTACTATTATTTATTTTTTTAAATATTTTTGAAAAAATATAATTTTTTTACAATATTTTCAACTTAAACGCTATTCACACTGAACACGTATGGCAGCTTAACCTACCCAAATATGAAGTTTAAGAAGCCAAAACTGTTCTAGCTTTGTTAAAAGAAAAGTTGTGCTGCAGACTCTTGTGATGGTTAACAAAGCAAGGAAAAGCACCACTCAAATCATAATGTTACAGTATCTTTGTTCAGCTGGATTATGGGTTGGCATTGGTCATATGTTAGACTCTATACAGGCATAGCTATGGTGCAGTGAATCCCTTAGAAGTTACAATTCTCAAATTACATACTTCCTCAGATGTAACATTATAACTCAGTATTTCTAACACAATAATGTACCAGAAAAGCCTGGAATGGCACTCATCTGCTGACTACCTTGTAGCCTCAGTAATATGACATACTCATCTATAACAAATCATCTCTAACAGACCTTCAGAAAATGGAGATTCTTTTTGATGGGGACATAATCAAATTTAAGTCTGAGAAATATGCTTAACAGTAGGAACTCAAATTAAATTTACTGATTTTAAAGTTTAGACATTAACAAGTGTTAGTTAACCCTAAGGGACCAGTTTAGCCTCAAAAAAAGACAATTTAGTAAGGTTTAGGTCTTTTAATTTGGTGCTTGTTCACAACTTGACTGGTGCTTCTTTCCTTGCTGTCTTCACATCAAGCCATGGGGCCAATTCTATTTTCAGTAAGTGTTTGACAGCTTTTTACTTAATAACAGTCTCAGCACTTTTATTAAGCATGCAGGACTAACAAAAACTTTGGCAATGCATAAGTGTAACACAGTGACGAGAGAGCTTTTACAATTAAGTCTTCTAATACTGCCTTCACAGTGTGGAAATTGTGCTACATCCACCAAAAGAGGGCCCCGTCTACTCAAATATTTCAGTACTTCACCCCAGGAACAAACTCCTTTGCATTTGGATTCAGATTGCTCTTGACCTGGAAAATAAGCACATAAAAAAGCAAGTTCATTAACATAGTTTCAGGTACTAATTCAACCTAGATCCTCATGCAAAAACATCTTCCAAACAAAAAAGACAAAAGGGCTGGGTGTGGCGGCTCACGCCTGTAATTCCAGCACTTTGGGAGGCCAAGAGGCGGATCACGAGGCCAGAATCAAGACCATCCTGGCTAACACGGTGAAACCCCATCTTTATTAAAAATACAAAAAATTAGCCGGGCATGGTGGCGAGTGCCTATAGTCCCAGCTACTTGGGAGGCTAAGGCAGGAGAATGGCATGAACCCGGGAGGCGGAGCTTGCAGTGAGCTGAGATTGCGCCACTGCACTCCAGCCAACAGAGTGAGACTCTGTCTCAAAAAAAAAAAAAAAAAAAAAAAAAAAAAAAAAAAAAAGACAACAGAACTCAGTCTGTAAGACTATACGTAACCCCAAAAAAACCCTAAAAGGAGGAACCAGATGTAAGCTATACATGATATCAAATTACATCAATTTTTTCTTTTTTCTTTTTTTTGTGACGGAGTCTTGCTCTGTAGCCCAGGCTGGAGTGCAGTGGCATGATCTAGGCTCACTGCAACCTCTGCCACCTGGGTTCAAGTGATTCTCCTGCCTCAGCTCCCGAGTAGGTGGGACTACAGGCACGTGCCACCACACCCAGCTAATTTTTTGTATTTTTAGTAGAGATGGGGTTTCACTGTGTTAGCCAGGATGGTATTGATCTCCTGACCTCATGATCTGCCTGCCTCGGCCTCCCAAAATGCTGGGATTATAGGCATGAACACCATGCCAGGCCTAAATTACATCAATTTTCTAAAGAGAAAGTAGGAATTGAAATTCAGTTTGCTTAAGTGTAACCAGAAATCCAGTAACTTCACATAAATTAAAGGAATAGCACTGAACAAGGAATTCTGTTAATCAAACTATGGTAAGGCCGGGCGCGGTGGCTCAAGCCTGTAATCCCAGCACTTTGGGAGGCCGAGACGGGCGGATCACGAGTTCAGGAGATCGAGACCATCCTGGCTAACACGGTGAAACCCCGTCTCTACTAAAATACAAAAAAAATTAGCCGGGCGAGGTGGCGGGCGCCTGTACTCCCAGCTACTCGGGAGGCTGAGGCAGGAGAATGGCGTGAACCTGGGAGGCGGGGCTTGCAGTGAGCTGAGATCCGGCCACTGCACTCCAGCCTGGGCAACAGAGCTAGACTCCGTCTCAAAAAAAAAAAAACAAAAAAAAAAACAAAAAAAAAAACTATGGTATGTAGCTTTCTTTAAAGACTAAACACCAAGGAAACATGTTAAACAAGTGTTGAAATTATGATTAAAGTAACTGGGGAATTGTTGATGGATTAATTTTACTTTAGAATCCTCGCTAAAAATGTGGAGTTGTTTTTCTACAATTGCCGTCTTCTAATTCCCACAGGAAGCATGGTATACAACAGGAAAAGAAAATGACATGGGGAACCAGAAGACCTAAGTCTGAAATCCCAGCCCTGCCCCTAACTAACTTCTATGTAAACTCAGATAAGTCATCTTTCTCTGGGATTCAATTTTTTGCATCAATTAAAAAAAAAACGCCGTGGGTGGGGGGAGATAGGCCAAAGTCTGAGTCTTAGAGACTCGTACCAATGTTATGCTATGTCTCTAAATCTTTACTCTCCTAAGCAGACCTGTCAGCATCTAGGAAGAACAGCTAGAAATTTTCCTCTGTGGTATTTTAGACTGCAAGTTGATAAAAATAAAAAGAAATGAGGACAGGTTCCAGGGCCTGAAATGTAGGTATGCTGGAAGGCTTTTACATTGAATTTGACCCTACATCACTTCAAGACTAATGCATAATATTAAACATGTTGAAGAAATAATTTTAGTTTCGTAATTTATACATAGCAGTTTCTTTGGACAGGATATAGTCTCCATTCCAGCAAGGGAAATAATGTATCTATACTTTAAAAGTATGAAGTTTAAGGAAAAAAAGCAGCATTCCTGTTCTCTTTGAGACAGGGACTCGCTCTGTTGCTCAGACTGGAGGGCAGTGGCACAATCACAGCTCACTGCAGCATCGGCCTCCTGGGTTCAAATGATCCTCTAGCCTCTGCCTCCCGAGTACCTGGGACCACAGGCCGGTGCCACCATACTCAGCTAAGTTAAACTTTTTGTAGAAATAGGGTCTCCCTTTGTTGCCCTGGCTAGTCTCGAACTCCAAAGTGATCCTCTCACTTTGGCCTCCCAAGGTGATGGGATTACAGGCATGAGCCACCATATCCAGGCACAGTGTTCTTAAATGAACTATCTTTCGGGAGCGACAGAAGAATAAGAATGAAACAAAGTAGTATCACATAGACTGAGAAGAACAAACCAGCTTCTGTACTATGGAATTATACTGGGTCCTGATTAAAGCTATATATTATGCTCAGCCAAGAGTGTTACTCTGCAGGGTAACTGGGATTATTTACGGTGACT
The DNA here is from genome assembly GCF_043159975.1 of Macaca nemestrina. Lineage (NCBI taxonomy): Eukaryota > Metazoa > Chordata > Mammalia > Primates > Cercopithecidae > Macaca > Macaca nemestrina. The sequence continues at coordinate 41,076,931 of NC_092130.1, forward strand.
AATGTAGCCATAAGTCATCATACCCCACAGACTATTCAGATCATACGGCTGCTCAAATGGGTTACCATCACTTACTGCAACAAAGGCTATACCACAATGTAAACTTCAGTGCTCTCTACACCATCCCTTAGAAGAATGTTTTCCAAATGCCCAACTCAGGCAGGTTGGCTGTATAATAAATCCTCTGTAATCCTTTTAAAAAATTAACATGCTCAGACAACTGAGCATGTTGGGATGCAAGTAAAGAACTGGTTTTTGTATTTAATGCTTCATAGGTAATTACAGTGTACAGATTAGTTCAGTGGACCCAGCCAGTTCTCACTAGTGCTGATGTTTAGTTGTAACAATTTTCCCCTCTTCCCCAATTTCTCTTTTTTTTTTTTTTTTTGAGAAGTCTCACTCTGTCTCCCAGGCTGGAGTGCAACAACGCCATCCTGGCTCACTGCAACCTCCACTCCCCGGATTCATGCGATTCTTCTGCCTTAGCCTCCCGAGTAGCTGGGATTACAGGCATGTGCCACCAGGCCCAGCTAATTTTTGTATTTTTAGTAGAGATGGGGTTTCACCATGTTGGTCAGGCTGGTCTCGAACTCTTGACCTTGTGATCCACGTGCCTCAGCCTCCCAAAGTGTTGGGATTACAGGCATGAGCCACTGAGCCCAGCCAAAATAAGATTAAAGAGCAAAACTTCTCCATCAAGCTACTTTTGTATAGGCAAGTAACATGATAATATTGTGTGTGTTTTTAAATTATTAATTCTTTAGGACATTTTAAGTACCCTAGGGCAACATCAGGACTAAAAGCAGGGGCTAGAAGTCCATTTAAGACTAGCTCCACAGTGTTGCCAGAAGTGATTCCATGTCATGAGACTCTGCTTCCATCGTAAAAAGCAGCACAATTTCTTTTTCCTTTTTTTTTTTTTTTTTTGAGACAGAGTCTTATTCTGTCACCCAGGCTGGAGTGTAGTGGCGCGATCTCGGATCACTGCAACCTCTGCCTTCCAGGTTGAAGCAATTCTCCTGCCTCAGCCTCCCAAGTCGCTGGAACTACAGGTGCCTGCCACCATGTCCAGCTAATTTTTGTATTTTTTTTTTCTTTTTTTTTTTTTTTGAGTCAAGAGTCACTCTGTTGCCCAGGCTGGAGTGCAATGGTGCAATCTCCACTCACTGCAACCTCCGCCTCCCAGGTTCAAGTAATTCTCCTGCCTCAGCCTCCTGAGTAGCTGAAATTACAGGCATGCACCACCAACTCAGCTAATTTTTGTATTTTTAGTAGAGATGGGGTTTCACTATGTTGGCCAGGCTGGTCTTGAACTCCCAACCTCAGGTGATCCACCCACCTCAGCCTCCCAAAGTGCTGGGATTAAAGGCATGAGCCACCATTCCCGGCCAATTTTTATATTTTTTATTTATTTTTTTTAATGGAGTTTCGCTCTTGTTGCCCAGGCTGGAGTGCAATGGTACGACCTCGGCTCACCGCAACTTCCATCTGCCAGGTTCAAGAGATTCTCCTGCCTCAGCCTCTTGAGTAGCTGGGATCACAGGCATGTGCTACCATGCCCGGCTAATTTTGCATTTTTAGTAGAGATGGGGTTTCTCCATGTTGGTCAGGCTGGTCTCAAACTCCTGACCTCAAGTCAACCACCTGCCTCGGCCTCCCAAAGTGCTGGGATTACAGGCGTGAGTCACCACGCCCAGCCAGAAGCAGCACAATTTCTGAAGGGGAAGAAGATGCAGAATTCTTAAATAGATGGGAACTGGCTTTTCCACTTATGCAAAAGTTGCACTAGGTCTTAAAAGATGAAAAATAAGTTTTTACCACAAGATCTTCCAGAGAAGAGCCATCACTGATAACAAGGTCATTAAACTGGTCTTGGATTTGGTCCATAGTTTGTGGGAGATCTCGAGCTGGAATAAACCATTCATGCTCTTCTTCCTCTTCCAGCATTTCTTGGAAACAGCGTTCAATAAATTCTTCTTCCCATAACTCCTCTTCTATCTAGATTTATAATAAAGATAATTTGTAGCACACTTGGTAGATATCACTAGGAATGGCTTAAAATATCTTGAACTAAACCATTTAAAGGCACAAGGTCACACTTTCTTTTCTGCTTCTGTGCTAAGGAAAAAAAATGCTTACCATAATGACCTGCGAAGATCTGTTTAGGGTTTTTCTGTTTTTACTTTTATTAGTAGAACATTCTTTTTTCCATTGAGAGTGGCAGGGAAGAAGTAAAAAGAGATGCCTGTCTCTTTTTTCTGTGCCTGTCTACTCCTGACTCCTAAATTCTCTTGACTTTCACAGCAATCTGACAGGCGTATCTGACTGGCGTAAGGCAGTGGTTTCCAAATCTGATTGCTCACTGGAACCATCTGGGAGCTTTGAAAAAGTTTTCCAGGCTCCACCCTCATCCTCCTGATTCAGAATCTCTAGGGTGGGACCCTGAAACAAGCTCCCCAGGTTATTTCCATAAGCAGTTAAGCCTGGTAGTAATCAGCAGCCAAATAAGTAGGAGTGGTGGCACATCAGTCTACATACTTCATACATAAAGGACAAGATAAACACATTTCACGGACAAGTACAATCATATTGAGGGCCGGAATGGACTATGAAAAAGAACATGTTTGTACAAAAAACTAACTTGTCTGTTGAATTCTTCTTCATTTTCCATCCACATGTACTCTGCAAATGGATTGTCATCTTCATGAGAATGACCGTTAATAATCACATCTTCATTGATGATGCTTGGGCTAGTACTGCTGCGACTTGGATCTTTCATGGCTGATGTTGGTTGTCGTTTTTAACCTTAAAAGAACAACAACACAGTTAATTTACTTATTTATTCAGGGTTTTTTCTTTTTGAGACAAGGTTTCACTCCATCCAGGCTGGAGTGTAGTGGTGTGATCATGGCTCACCACAGCCTTGATCTCTTGCCTCAGCCTCCCAAGTAACTGGGACTACAGGTGTGCACCACCACACCACCCAGCTGAATTTTTATTTTTTGTAGAAACAAGGTCTGTGTTACCCAGGCTGGTCTCGAATTTCTGGGCTCAAGTGATCCTCCCCACCTCAACCTCTCAAAGTGCTGGGATTATATGCATGCGCCACCGGGCCCAGCTGATTCTTTCAGTTCTTAATGAGCATCTGTTTATTAGCAGGCATCATGAATAGGTGTTAGAGGCAGATGATACACGGTAAGTTGCACAATTGGAAAGCTTCATATTTTTTTCCAAATGATTTTAATGTTTTAATAGGAGAGGACAGCTAAAACATCTAATGTTTTCCTTTTTGTTGTTTTTTTTTTTTTTTTGAGATGGAGTTTCACTCTGTCACCAAGGCTGGAATGCACTGGCATGATCTTGGTTCATTGCCACCTCAACTGCCCAGGTTTAAGCAATTCTCCCACCCCAGCCTCCCAAGTAGCTGGGATTACAGGCACGTGCTACCATGCCCAGCTAATTTTTTGTATCTTTAGTAGAGATGGAGTTTCACCACGTTGGCCAGGCTGGTCTTGAACTCCTGACCTCAGATGATCTGCCTGCCTTGGCCTCCCAAAGTGCTGGGATTACAGGTGTGCACCACCGTGCCTGGCCACATCTAATGTTTTCTGATAACAGTAAATGAAGTACATCAGTTGCTTACATGGGACTCTCCAAACCATCCAATTTATATTTTATATTACATATCACTTGCTTTATAAAGCAAGCATGGTCAGCCGGGCACAGTGGCTCATGTCTATAATTCCGACACTTTGGGAGGCCTGGGCAGGTGAATCATTTAAGGTCAGGAGTTTGAGACCAGCCTAACATGGTGAAACCCTGTCTCTACTAAAAATATAAAAAAGGTCAGGGGCAGTGGCTCATGCCTGTAATCACAGCACTTTGGGAGGCCGAGGCGGGTGGATCACCTGAGGTCGGGAGTTCAAGACCAGCTTGACCAACACGGGGAATCCCCGTCTCTACTAAAACTACAAAATTAGCTGGGGTGGTGGTGCATGCCTGTAATCCCAGCTACTCGGGAGGCTGAGGCAGGAGAATCGCTTGAACCTGGGAGGCAGACGTTGTGGTGAGCCGAGATCAAGCCATTGCACTCCAGCCTGGGCAAAAAGAGTGAAACTCCATCTCAAAAAAAAAAAAAAAAAAAAAAAAAACTAAAAATGAAAAAATTAGCTGGGCATGGTGGCACATGCCTGTAGTCCCAGCTACTCAGGAGGCTGAGGTGGGAGAATCACTTGAACCCAGGAGGTGGAGGTTGCAGTGAGCCGAGATCGCACCACTGCACTCCAGCCCAGGCAACAGAGTGAAACTCCACCTCAAACAACCACCACCACCACCGCCGCCGCCGCCACCGCCGCCAAACACAGTCTGGAAGACTGAGGCATCAAGTCATCAAGTGATTAAATGATGAAGAGCAAATTCAATTTTTAAAAACTGACTTCAAAAAGTCCAGGGATTGAAAGTGAAAACAGATTTTTTTTTTGAGACAGAGTCTTGCTCTGTCGCCCAGGCTGGAGTGCAGTGGTGCGATCTTGGCTCACTGCAAGCTCTGCCTCCCAGGTTCACGCCATTCTCCTGCCTCAGCCTCCCGAGTAGCTGGGACTACAGGCGTCTGCCACCAGGCCCGGCTAATTTTTTGTACTGTTTTAGTAGAGACGGGTTTTCACTGTGTTAGCCAGGATGGTCTCGATCTCCTGACCTCGTGATCTGCCCGCCTTGGCCTCCCAAAGTGCTGGGATTACACACGTGAGCCACCATGCCTGGCCTAAAACTAACAGATTTTTAATAACCTCTCAGGTTCTTCAGGTATAGTTCTGATCTCTCCTTCATAGCCCATTCTGTGTCTGCTTTTTCTCTAGGTCCATGTCAAGTTCTGCCATGTCTGGATTTCCTCACTGTACAGTGAGTTTCAGGCATCTAGTATCTTTTTTTTTTTTTTGAGACAGGGTCTCATTGTGTCACCTAGACTGGAGTGCAGCAACCTCCGCCTCCCAGGCTCAAGCAATTCTCCTGCCTCAGCCTCCAGAGTAGCTGGGATTAGAGGCGTGTGCCATTATCACCCAGCTAACTTTTGTATTTTTGTAGAGACTGGGTTTCACCATGTTGGCCAGGCTAGTCTTGAACTCAAGACCTCAAATGATCCACCTGTCTCGGCCTCCCAAAGTGCTGGGATTACATGCATGAGCCATCGCGCCCAGCCCAGTCCAGTATCTTTTCATCTGAGTATAAGTTGTATCAAATACAAGCCTGATGTCTTATACTACTCAATAGCTGATAACATGATCTAACCTAATTGATACATTGCAGGCTAAATATTTGAAGCACAAGGTTTCACATTCTAAAATATTCCAATTCATTAAGTTTGAAATCGCTAAAAATAGGTTTACATAAAACAATTCACCTGTACATAAACTCAAGCAGTATTGTGACTTGTGCCAAAGGTCTAATGAGGTCTGCTTAGTTCAAATTTATCATAATCAAGTAAAATACTAAATCTAAAATCTCCTACTGGAAATATATGTATTTTTTTTCCCTTTGGGATACATTTCAGGGAAAAGACTAGTCCTATGTGTGTTGCCTGGCCCTTTAAATTTTATGGATTTACCCTTAAGAGGACATAAGCGTAATAAAAATCCAGAGCTGTTCATGTAATATGACAAATACTAGATACGAATGACAATAGGATCACAGTGGTGAAAATTTTAATTGTTGAGAGGTCATCAACTAAAAATTTCTGGGAACTTCTGTCCTAGCTATAATATGTATGTCTACAAAAGAAACGCAGGCCGGGCTCTGTGGCTTACTCCAGTAATTCCAGCATTTTGGGAGGCCAAAGCAGCCGGATTGCTTGAGCCCAAGAGTTCGAAACCAGCTTGGGCAACATAGTGAACCCCATCTATGTACTACAAATACAAAAAATTAGCTGGATGTGGTGGTGCATGCCTATAATCCCAACTATCTGGGAGGCTGAGGCAAGAGAATCACTGGAACCTGGAAGGCAGAGGTTGCAGAGAGGCGAGATCACACCACGGCATTTCAGCCTGGGCAATAAAGCAAGACCCTGTCTCCAAAAAAGAAAAAAAAAAAAAAGAAAAAAAGAAAGGCAGACAGAAACAAGCTGGGCACGGCTCCTGCCTGTAATCCCAGCACTTTGGGAGGTTGACAGGGGTGGATTGCTTGAGCCCAGGAGTTTGAGACCAGCCTGGGCAATATGGCAAAGCCAGGTCAGTGGTGCATGCCTGCAGTCCCACTTGGGAGGCCAAGGTAGGAGGATCTCCTGAGCCTGGGAGGTAAAGGTGGCAGTGAGCTGAGATAGTGCCACTGCACTCCAGCCTGGGCGGCAGAGCAAGACCCTGTCTCGAAAAACAACAATGCAACGAAACAAAAGAAAGGCAGAAACAGACTCAGAGTTATGTGCTACGGTGATGGTAGAAAGAAAACATGAGGCTGGGCGCAGTGGCTCACGCCTCTAATCCCAGCACTTTGGGAGGCCAAGGTGGGTGGATCACGAGGTCAGGAGTTCAAGACCAGCCTGACCAACAGGGTGAAACTCTGTCTCTTCTAAAAAAATACAAAAATCAGCTGGACATGGTGGCGCATGCCTGTAATCCCAGCTACTCGGAAGGCCGAGGCAGGAGAATCGCTTGATCCCGGGAGGTGGAGGTTGCAGTGAGCCAAGATTGCACCATTGCACTCCAGCCTGGGTGACAGAGCGAGACTGTGTCAAAAAGAAAAAAAAGAAAAGAAAATGATAGTATGATTTGTTAGGAAATTGAGGCACTTTAGCAGACAAGACAGAAAAAAGACAATGAATATTATTTTTATCATTAAACTTGGATGAAAAACTGTTTTGATAGCAAGTCTTAACTAAATAATCAGTTCCTCTAAAGAAAAAAAGGCGGCTAGGTGTGGTGGCTCACGCCTGTAATCCCAGCACTTTGGGAGGCCAAGGCGGGCGGATCACGAGGTCAGGAGTTCAAGACCAGCCTGGCCAATATGGTGAAACCCCGTCTACTAATAATTAGCTGGATGTGGTGGCGCATGCCTGTAATCCCAGCTACTGGGGAGGCTGAGGCAGGAGAATCACTTGAACCTGGGAGGTGGAGGTTGCAGTGTGCCAAGATTGTGCCACTGCACTCTCCAGCCTGGGAGACAGAGTGAGACTCTGTCTTAAAAAAAAAAATTAGCTGGGTGTGGTGGTTTACGCCTGTGGTCCCAGATACTCAAGAGGGTGAGGTGGGAGGATCACATGAGCCCGAGGTTAAGGCTGCAGACAGCCATGATCGCACACCACTGCATTCCAGCCTGGGCAACAGAGCAAGACCTCATCTCAAAAAAAGAATTTACTATTTTAAAGTGTTTGATTCAGTGGTTTTAAAACCACCACCACTACCTAATTCCAGAACATTTTTGCCACCCCAAAAAGAAACTCCATACCCATCTGTAGTCACTATTTCCCAAGGCCCCCAACAGCAGGCAACCACTAGTCAGTCTACTGTCTGTCTCTATAGATTTGCCTATTCTGAACATTGCATATAAATGGAATCATAAAATATGTGTCCTCTTCTCATGTCTGGCTTCTTTCACTTACTACAATGTTTTCAAGGTTCACCTATGTTGTAGCAGGTATCAGCATTTCATTCCTTTTAATTGCAAATAATATTCCATTATATGGAGATACACATTTTGTTTATTTACTGTGATTAATGAACATCTGCGGTTGTTTCCACTTTCTGGCTATAAATATTGCTGTTATCGCTATTTATGTACAAGTTTTTATATGAGCATGTTTTCAGTTCTCTTGAACCCAGTGTGTTCAATGCTAGTCAGTCTTTTAGCTATACATTTTCTTTTTTTTTTTTTTGAGATGGAGTCTCACTCTGTCACCCAGGCTGGAGTGCAGTGGCACGATCTCGGCTCACTGCAACTTCCGCCTCCCTGGTTCAAGTGATTCTCCTGCCTCAGCCTCCTGAGTAGCTGGGATTACAGGCATGCACCACGCCCTGCTAAGTTATGTATTTTTAGTAGAGGCGGGGTTTCATCATGTTGGTCAGGCTGATCTCGAACTCCTGACCTCGTGATCCGCCCGCCTCTGCCTCCCAAAGTGCTGGGATTACAGGCGTGAGCCACCACTCCGGGCCTCAGCTATACATTTTCAACTGTGACAGAAACAATGAGCAAAAAAGGTGGCTGACTCCCTCCCTACCACCAGACACAATCCTCACTCCAAATCCTTTTCCCAAAAGTAAGCACTGCTAATATTGTATACATTTTTCTTAAAAAGTAAACACATATTCAACAATAGTATTGTATTTAAGAGCCTTACAGTCATCATCTATTTAATACTCACAAAAGTCCTGTGGTTGTAGGGATTATGGCCAAATTCATTTCCATGACAAAGAACTAAGTCTTAAATAACTTGTTCCAGGTTACACAACTACTGAACAGTGGAGTTGAAATTCAAGTCAAGTAGCCTGACTCTAAAACATGCACCAGGGCCCAGCACTTTGGGAGTCTGAGGTGGATCTCCAGACCCAGCTGTTCAAAACCAGCAGGGGCAACATAGCGAGACCCCTATCTCTACAAAACTACTAAAAAGAACTGCCAATGCAACGATAAACTTCCAAAGAAATGCTTAAGAAAAAAAAAAAAGTTCAATTCTGGTAAAATACCTCTGTGGTATTTTAAACTACCCTGGTGCCATCTCCCACTTGGAGCCTGGTAAGCCTTGAAGACGACAGCCTGTGTTCTTGGTACAAGTTGGAGGTAGCAATATAAATATTATTTTTATTTTTTTTGAGACGGAGTCTTGCTCTGTTGCCCAGGCTGGGGTGTAGTGGCATAATCTCAGCTCACTGCAACCTCTGCCTCCCAGGTTCAAGTGATTCTCCTTCCTCAGCCTCACGAGTAGCTGGGACTACAGGCACGCGCCACTGCGCCCAGCTAATGCTTGTATTTTTAGTACAGACGTGGTTTCACCTTGTTGGCCAGGATGGTCTCGATCTCTTGACCTCGTGATCCGCCAGCCTCAAGCTCCCAGGGTGTTTGGATTACAGGCGTGAGCCACAGCGCCTGGCTGCAATATAATATTAACAAAGAACTCTGGTTGTTTTGACCTGGCTCCCTGAAGGACTGGCTCAAGAGTTTGCTGTGGGGAGTGGGATGGGGCAGTAGCACACATATTTGTCAATAACAGTTAAGGGTAAATATAGTAGCAATAACAGGGCAAACAATCAACACAGTAAAAAGCCTGGGAAGAAAGGCTGGTGAAGGAGATGCTTTGAGAGTAAGAGCTTTGAAAAGCTCCCACATATTCTGGTAGTCCTAGAAAGCCATGGGCATGTCAGTGCTAAGCAGATATTCAGAAAAGACCTGAAAATGCCCTAAGTTTTCACCTCTGGCTGAATTTCAGGCTCTGCCCATGCAGCAAGTGAAGGCAAAGGCAGAGTTGTTGAAGGTGTGCCTCAACACATCCACAGGACCCATACGCCAAGACTAGGGGAGTTGCTTTTTGCTTCAAGGCATTTTAAAAAATCTGTCAAATTACTAGCTGACCACTAAGCTAATGGAAGAGAGACTTCAAAGGCCACACACACAAAAAGAATACAAATTTTACTAAACTCTTTCAGAAAAGGTACTAAAATGACAACTACAATAAGTGGCAACAAACCTGGGGAGAATCTAATTTCCAGAATCGCCACATTATATCATTCAAAATGTCATTTTTTTTCCTTTTTTTTTTTTTTTTGAGACGGAGTCTTGCACTGTCACTCAGGCTGAAGTGCAGTGGCTCGATCTCAGCTCATTGCAACCTCCACCTCCCAGGTTCAAGTGATTCTCCTGCCTCAGCATCCAGAGTCGCTGGGACCAGAGGCGCATGCCAGCACACCTGGCTAATTTTCTGTATATTTTTAGTAGAGACGGGGTTTCACCATGTTGGCTAGGCTGGTCTCGAACTCCTGACATCAAATACTCCACCCACCTTGGCCTCTCTCTCAAAGTGTTGGGATTACAGGCATGAGTCACCGTGCCCAGCCCACAATGTCATTTTCAACAAAAAGTATAAAACATGCAAAGAAAAAGTATGACTCATACACAGGCAAAAAATAAATTAATAGAAACTGTCCCCAAGGGAGCCCAGATATTAGATTAGACAAAGACTTTATTTATTTATTATTTTTGAGGACGAGTTTTTTGCTTTTTTTGCTCAGGCTTGGCGTACAATGGCGTGATCTTGGCTCACTGCAACCTCCACCTCCTGGGTTCAAGTGATTCTCCTGCCTCAGCCTCCCGAGTAGCTGGGATTACAGGTGCACGCCACCACGCCTGGCTAATTTTTGTATTTTTAGTAGCGATGGGGTTTTGCCATGTTGGTCAGGCTAGTCTTTTTTTTTTTTCTTTTTTTTTTTTTTTTTTGAGACGAGTCTGGCTCTGTCGCCCAGGCTGGAGTGCAGTGGCCGGATCTCAACTCACTGCAAGCTCCGCCTCCCGGGTTTACGCCATTCTCCTGCCTCAGCCTCCCGAGTAGCTGGGACTACAGGCGCGCGCCACCTCGCCCGGCTAGTTTTTTGTATTTTTAGTAGAGACGGGGTTTCACCGTGTTAGCCAGGATGGTCTCGATCTCCTGACCTCGTGATCCGCCCGTCTCGGCCTCCCAAAGTGCTGGGATTACAGGCGTGAGCCACTGCGCCCAGCCGGTCAGGCTAGTCTTGAACTCCTGACCTCGTGATCTGCCTGCCTCGGCCTCCCAAAGTGCTGGTATTACAGGCATGAGCCACCATGACCGGCCGACTTTATTTATTTAATGTATTGTTTTTGAGACAGAGTTTTGCTTTGTCACCCAGGCTGAAGTGCAATGGCATGATCTCAAGTTCATTGCCCCCTGGGTTCAAGTGATTCTCCTGCCTCAACCTGCCAAGTAGCTGGGATCACAGGCATCCACAACCATGTCTGGCTAATTTTTGTAGTTTTTAGTAGAGACGGGGTTTTCACCATGTTGACCAGCCTGGTCTCAAACTCCTGATCTCAGGTGCCTCCCAAAGTGCTGGGATTACAGGTGTGAGCCACCGCACCCAGCCTATTTATTTATTTATTTATTTTTTGAGACAGAGTCTCCCTGTGTTGCCCAGGCTGGAGTGCAGTGGCTTGATTTTGGCTCACTGCAACCTCCGCCTCCCAGGTTCAAGCGATTCTCCTTCCTCAGCCTCCCAAGTAGCTGGGATTACAGGCGCCTGCCACCACACCCAGCTAATTTTTGTATTATTTTAGTAGAGACGGGGTTTCACCATGTTGGCCAGGCTGGTCTCGAACTCCTGACCTCAGGTGATCTGCCTGCATCAGCCTCCCAAAGTGCCACTGTGCCTGGCCAAAGACTTCAAATCAAGTATATTAAATACGTTAAAAGAGCTAAAGGAAACCATGTAGAAAAAAATAAAAGGAACCATAGAATGATGTCTCACCAAATAGAGAATATCAATAGAGACAAATAATGGGCTGCGGTGGCTCACGCCTGTAATCCCAGCACTTTGAGAGGCCAAGGCAGGCAGATACCTTACGTCAGGAGTTCGAGACCAGCCTGGACAACATGGTGAAACCCCGTCTCTACTAAAAATTCAAAAAATTTAGCCGGACATGGGGGTGAGTGCCTGTAATCCCAACTACTTGGGAGGCTGAGGCAGGAGAATAGTTTGTACCCAAGAAGTGGACATTGCAGTGAGCAGAGATCGTACCACTGCACTCCAGCCTGGGCAAGGCAACAAGAGTGAAAACTCTGTCTCCAAAATAAATAAATAAATAAGTAAGTAAAATTATAAAAAAAAAAAAAAAAAAAAGACAAATAGAAATTCTAGAGTTTAAAAGTACAACTGGGCCAGTCGTGGTGGCTCATACCTGTAATCCCAGCACTTTGGGACTCTGGGAGGCCGAGGTAGGAGGATCACAAGGTCAGGAGTTCAAGACCAGCCTGGCCAACATAGTGAAACCCCGTTTCTACTAAAAGTCCAAAATTTAGTCAGATGTGGTAGCACATGCCTGTACTCCCAGCTACTCAGGAGGCTGAGCCAGGAGTATCGCTTGAACCAGGAGGTGGAGGTTGGAAGTCATAGTGAGCTGAGACCATGCCACTGCACTCCAGCCTGGGCAACAGAGCAAGACTCCATCTTAAAAAAAAAAAAAAAGGTACAACTGAAATGAAAAATTTACTAGAGGGGTTCAACAGCAGATATGAGCAGGGAGAAAAAAGAATCAGCGAATTTAAGGAAAGGTCAATTGAGATTTATCCAGTCTGAGAAGCAGAATGAGGAAATGAAGAAAAATGAACAGAACGTTGAGAGACCCAGGAGACATCGACTGTGCCAAAATTTATTTTTTTTATTTTTTATTTTTTGAGACGGAGTCTCGCTCTGCCGCCCAGGCTGGAGTGCAGTGGCCGGATCTCAGCTCACTGCAAGCTCCGCCTCCCAGGTTCACGCCATTCTCCTGCCTCAGCCTCCCGAGTAGTTGGGACTACAGGCGCCCGCCACCGCGCCCGGCTAGTTTTTTGTATTTTTTAGTAGAGACGGGGTTTCACCGTGTTAGCCAGGATGGTCTCGATCTCCTGACCTCGTGATCCGCCCGTCTCGGCCTCCCAAAGTGCTGGGATTACAGGCTTGAGCCACCGCGCCCGGCCTGACTGTGCCAAAATTTATATAATGGAATTCCCAGAAGAGAATAGGTCAGAAACATTTGAAGAGATAACAGCCTAAAACTCCCCAAATTTGATAAAAAGACACAAATCTATGTATCTAAGAAGCCCAATTAACCCCAAGTAGGATAAATTCAATATGACCCATACCAATACACAATACAATTGAATTGTTGAAAGACAAAGAGGGCATCTTGAAAACATCAAGAGAAGCAACTCATTACATACAAGGGATCCTCAATAAGATTAACAGCTGATTTCTCACCAGAAACCATGGAGGTCAGAAGGTAACATATTCAAAATGCTGAAAGAAAAACAATCGAACCAAGAATTCTTTATCTGGCAAAACTACCCTTTCAAAAATGAAGGAGAAATTAAGTCATTCCCAGATAAGCAAAAATGGACAGAGTTTGTCACTAGTAGACCCGTCCTATAAGAAAAGCTAAAGTGAGTCGTGCAGGCTGAAAGAACTCAATAGACATTAAACTGAATCCACACAAAGTTAAAATGCCAGTAAAAGTAACTTATACAGGTAGACACAAAAGTCTGTAATAACATATTTTGGCTTATTACTCCTCTTTCTTTCTACATTATTTAAAAGACAAGGCTGGGCACAGTGGCTCATGCCTGTAATCCCAGTACTTTGGGAGGCCGAAGTAGGTGAATCACCTGAGGTCAGGAGATCGAGACCAGCCTGGCCAATATGGCGAAACCCCGTCTCTACTAAAAATACAAAAAAATTAGGTGGGTATGGTGGCAGGCACCTGTAATCTCAGCTACTCGGGAGACTGAGGCAGGAGAACTGCTGGAACCCAGGAGGCAGAGGGTACAGTGAGCCGAGACAGTGCCACTGCACTCCATCCCAGGCCAACAACATTGAGACTCTGTCTCACACACACACACAAAAAGACAAATGCGTAATACAAGAATTATAAATCTATGTTAAAGGGCATACAATGTATAAACATGTATTTTGTAGTAACAAATTACAAAATACATGTAATTATTTTGTAATTACAAATGTAATAATGGTGGGGGACACTAAGCTATAGTCTTTTGGATACACTTGAAACTAAGCTGATATTAACGGAAACTGAATTGTTACAAACTAAGATGTTAATTATAATCTCCAGGGTAACCCTTAAGAAAATAATACACAATAAAAATGTGTACAACAGCTGGGGTATATTATCATCCTATTCAGAAAAAGCCAGAAACAAATGGCTTCAATATCCCAAGAGTCAATGAACTCAAACCTATATATGTTGAGGGTCTTCCCTGGCTGAGAGAATGCCTTTCTCCAGAACAAAAATAATTAAAACTTAGAAGAAATGCTGGACACACAAAAGGAGGAACTAATTTGCTTGAATGACCTTTAAGGACCAAAAGCACGTAATGACTTAACAATATAGTAAAAAAACAAACTCTAGTACAAATAAGTCACAGAGGAAAACAAAAACACAAAACTGAGAAGTCGACTATAGTCATCTGTTACTTTTGTTTTTTTTGAGACGGAGTTTCGCTCTTGTTGCCCAGGCTGGAGTGCAATGGTGCGATCTCAGCTCACCACAACCTCCACCTCCCGGGTTCAAGGGATTCTCCTGCCTCAGCCTCCCGAGTCGCTGGGATTACAGGAATGCGCCACAATGCCCGGCTAATTTTGTAATTTTAGTAGAGACGGAGGTTTCTCCACGTTGGTCAGGCCGGTCTCAAAACTCCCAATCTCAGGTGATCCACCCGCTTTGGCCTCTCAAAGTGCTGGATTACAGACAGGCGTGAGCTACCATGCCCGACCTCATGTGTTACTATCTTATCTTTGGCTCATGCCTCATTCTGACCTGCTATACCACTGGCAGGCAGGCTGGGCATGGTGGCCCACGTCTCTAATCCCAGCACTTCAGGAGGCTGAGGCAGGCAGATCACCTGAGGTCAGGAGTTTGAGACCAGCCTGACCAACATGGAGAAACCCCATCTCTACTAAAAACACAAAATTAGTCGGGTGTGGTGGTGCATGCCTGTAATCACAACTACTCGGGAGATTGAGGCAGGAGAATCACTTGAACCCAGGAGGCTGAGTTTGCGGTGAGCCGAGATCGCTCCATTGCATTCCAGCCTGGGGAAAAAAAGGCAAAACTCCGTCTCAAAAACAAAACAAAACAAAACAAAAAAACAAAAAAAAAACTGGCAGGAATTAACCGAGAAAGCCAATAATTTTTCCCCAGGTTTCTTACATCCTGTATTTGTTTCAAGGCATATTATGCTTTAAAACCCTAAAACTGTCAGAAAATGTATCAAAAATAAAAAAGATCAGTATTAATCTCATGCAAAGGAGATAACACGTTTTGATAACACAGCAAGACTAACTCAGAAAGACTAGTTTAATGTATCTAGTAGTCATTAAAATATATGTAAATCAGATTTTCCTAGTGAAAATCACAAAAGAAGTATGGAGTACCTCTTACCCAAAATGCTTAGAACCAGAAGTGTTTTGGGTTTTTTTCAGATTTTGGAATACTGTATTATACTTGCAGTTGAGCATCCCAAATCTGAAATTCTGTGTCATGTTGGCATTCAAAAAGTTCTGGACTTTGGAACAGTTCAGATATCAAATTTTCAAATCGGGATGCTCAATCTGACATAAACAGTAATTTTTCACTTTATGCTTTCAGTATTCATTTGAAAATTTTTGGACAGCGGGGTCTTTGCACAAATTTAGGATCAATTTGTTAGGAATGCAAGCATTGATGTGCAGGCCGATGCGGGAGGATCACTTGGGATCAGGAATTCAAGATCAGTGTGGGAAACATACCAAAACCCCATCTATACAAAAAACATTTTAAATTAGCTGGGCATGGGGGTGTGCACCTGTAGATCCAATTACTTGGAAAGCTGAGACAGGATGATTACTTGAACCATGATTGCACCACTGCACTCCAGCCTGGGTGATAGAGCAAGACCCCATCTCTCAAAAAAAAAAAGTGACAGGGATGAATGTAAAAAGTACATGCTACCTACAAAAAAAGAAAAAAAAAAAAAAGAAAAAAAAAGGTGTACAAATGTCTAAAGTGTATGTACTTTTTCCCTCTCCATCTCTGATCCTATCATAGAGGTAATTCATCAATGTTAACAGCTTAATATGTATCCTTTCATAATTGTTTATATAAACATGCATAAAGCATTTCTGTATTTTAACAGAATTATATTAAATATATTACATACAATCTTCCCTAGTCAACAGGTATTGGTATACTTAACTTTTTTTTTTTTTTTTTTTGAGACGAGTCTCGCTCTGTCGCCCAGGCTGGAGTGCAGTGGCCGGATCTCAGGTCACTGCAAGCTCCGCCTCCCGGGTTTACCCCATTCTCCTGCCTCAGTCTCTGGAGTAGCTGGGACTACAGGCGCCCACCACCTCGCCCGGCTAGTTTTTTTTTTTTGAGACGGAGTCTCGCTCTGTCGCCCGGGCTGGAGTGCAGTGGCCGGATCTCAGCTCACTGCAAGCTTCGCCTCCCGGGTTTACGCCATTCTCCTGCCTCAGCCTCCCGAGTAGCTGGGACTACAGGCGCCCGCCACCTCGCCCGGCTAGTTTTTTGTACTTTTTAGTAGAGACGGGGTTTCACCGTGTTAGCCAGGATGGTATCGATCTCCTGACCTCGTGATCCGCCCGTCTCGGCCTCCCAAAGTGCTGGGATTACAGGCTTGAGCCACCGCGCCCGGCCTGCCTTTTGTATTTTTAATAAAGACCGCGTTTCACCATGTTGGCCAGGCTGGTCTCGAACTCCTGACCTTGTGATCCGCCCGCCTCAGCCTCCCAAAGTGCTGGGATTACAGGCGTGAGAGACACCCCGCCCAGCCAGGAATTAACATTTTTGATAACTGATACTTTGTCTTATGTCTTTCACCATAATTTCATGTTTACTTTTCTTATGCTTTTTCAAATGTTCTATTAACTACTTCTTTCCTATGGTGTTTATTTTCCTACACTTAATAGCTTTAACTATTTTCCTAACAATTAAAAACATACTCCAAGAGCGGGAGGCAGTGGCTTATGCCTGTAAACCCAGCACTTTGGGAGGCTGAGGCGGGTGGATAACAAGGTCAGGAGATCGAGACCATCCTGGTCAACATGGTGAAACCTGGTCTCCACTAAAAATACAAAAATTAGCCAGGCGTGGTGGTGTATGCCTGTAGTCCCAGCTACTCAGGAGACTGAGGCAGGAGAATTGCTTGAACCCGGGAGGCAGAGGTTGCAGTGAGCTAAGCCGAGGTTGCAGTGAGCTGCAGGTTGCAACAGAGCGACACTCCATCTCAGAGAAAACAAACAACAAAAAAAAACAACTCTCTACACCCATTTAGAATGCCTTTCCTTCTCCAATATACCCAACCCAATGCCTGCTCTGAGCCAAGGCAAGCCCTTTAAAATTATTTTACTTACACACTTCTTCCCTCCCAATCTTCAGTTTTGTGGAATTTAGCACTGGTAGATTCCTACTATTAGGTTTTCTCTTACTATATGTTTTAAAATAATTTTTGAATTGAATACTTGACACTTCACATTATCCATTTATATTTTACTAAATTCATCACTCAGGACAGGCACGGTGGCTCACACTTGTAATCCCAGCACTTTGGGAGGCCAAGGCGGGCAGATCACCTGAGGTCAGGAGTTCAAGACCAGCCTGGCCAACATGGCAAAACCCTGTCTCTACCAAAAATACAAAAATTAGCTGGGTGTGGTGGCGGGCACCTGTAATCCCAGCTACTGGGGAGGCTGAGGCAAGAGAATTGCTAGAACCTGGGAGGTGGAGGTTGCAGTGAGCAGAGACTGCACCCTGTACTTCAGCCTAGGCAATAAGAGCAAAACTCTGACTCAAAAAAAACAAACAAACAAAAAAAAGGAAACAAAAATTAGCCTGGTGTGGCCGCGTGCAGTGGCTCACGCTTGTAATCCCAGCACTTTGAGAGGCCAAGACGGGCAGATCACGGGGTAAGGAGATCTAGACCATCCTGGTTAACACGGTGAAACCCCATCTCTACTAAAAATACAAAAAAAATTAGCCAGGAGTTGTGGTGGGCACCTGCAGTCCCAGCTACTCGGGAGGCTGAGGCAGGAGAATGGCGTGAACCCGGGAGGTGGAGCTTGCAGTGAGCCGAGACCATGCCACTGCACTCCAGCTGGGGCAACAGAGCAAGACTCCGTCTCAAAAAAAAAAAAAAAAAAAAAAAAATAGCTAGGCATGGTGGTGCTCCCTTGTAGTCCCAGCTACTCAGAAGGCTAAGGCAGAAGAATTGCTTGAGTTTGGGAGGCAGAGGCTGCAGTGAGCCAAGATCACGCCACTGCACTCCAGCCCGGGTGACACAGCAAGACCCTGTCTCAAAAACAAGAATAAATAAATTCATCACTCATAATTGTTTCTTTCTCTTTTTTTGACATGGAGTCTCACTCTGTTGCCCAGGTTGAAGTGCAGCTGCACGATCTCGGTTCACTGCAACCTCTGCCTCCCGAGTAGCTGGGATTACAAGCGTGTAACACCATGCCTGGCTAATTTATGTATTCTTAGTAGAGATGGGGTTTCACCATGTTGGCCAGGCTCGTCTCGAACTCCTGACCTCAGGTGATCGGCCCACCTCAGCCTCCTGAAGTGCTGGGATTACAGATATCTGCCACCATGCCGGCCACTCATAATTGTTTCTTATATTCATCATCTTCCCCTAACTTCCTATCTTTGTAAAATAGTTCCAAAGGATACCTGAGGATTTATCATTCTAAGCCAGTGTCCAAAATATCTTTTGTCTTCATGTTTGAATAAAAATGTTAGTTGTATGGCCTGGCGCAGTGGCTCAGGCCTGTAATCCCACCACTTTGGGAGGCTGAGGTGGGTGGATCATTTGAGGTCAGAAGTTCTACAAAAGCCTGGCCAACATGGTGAAACCCTGCCTCTACTTAAAATACAAAAATTAGTATTTTTTGTATTGGTGGCAGGCACTTGTAGTGTCAGCTACTCAGGAGATTGAGGCAGGAGAATCGCTTGAATCCGGGAGGTGGAGGTAGCAGTGAGCCAAGATCACGCCACTGCATTCCAGCCTGGGCGACAGAGAGCAAGATAGTCTCAAAAAAAAAAAAAAAAAAAAAAAAGTTGTAACACCAGTATTTCCATGTAAATGTGCTGGGAAAAAAAAAAATAGCTGTAACAGTATTCTGAGGCCGGGCGCGGTGGCTCAAGCCTGTAATCCCAGCACTTTGGGAGGCCGAGACGGGCGGATCACGAGGTCAGGAGATCGAGACCATCCTGGCTAACATGGTGAAACCCTGTCTCTACTAAAAATACAAAAAAACTAGCCGGGCGAGGTGGCGGGCGCCTGTAGTCCCAGCTACTCAGGAGGCTGAGGCAGGAGAATGGCATAAACCTGGGAGACAGAGCTTGCAGTGAGCTGAGATCTGGCCACTGTACTCCAGCCTGGGTGACAGAGCGAGACTCCGTCTCAAAAAAACAAAACAAAACAAAACAAAACAAAACAAAGTATTCTGAGACATCTGCTCTTCCTGTCAATAATCTATTATCAATAATTCCAACTTTCAATGTTGCAGAAAATCAATTTTCTTTCCTTTTAAAAATCCCGTTCTAGGCTGGGCGCAGTGGCTCATGCCTATAATCCCAGCATTTTGGGAGGCCAAGGCAGGTGGATCACTTGAGGTGAGGAGCTCGAGAGCAGCCCTGGCCAACATGGTGAAACCCCATGTCTTCTAATACAAAATATAAGCCAGGTGTGGTGGTGCACAGCTGTAGTCCCAGCTACTCAAGAGGCTGAGGCAGGAGCATTGCTTGAACCTGGGAGGCAGAGGCTGCAGTGAGCTGAGATGGTGCAACTGCATTCCAACCTGAGCAAAAGAGTGAGACCGCATTTCAAAAAAATAAAAATAGGCCGGGCACAGTGGCTCACACCTGTAATCCCAACACTTTGGGAGGCCAAGGGGTGCGGATCACGAGGTCAAGAGATTGAGACCAGCCTGGTCAACATGGTGAAACCCCATCTCTAAAAACACAAAAATTAGCTGGGCGTGGTGGCACATGCTTATAGTCCCAGCTACTGGCGAGGCTGAGGCAGCAGAACCACTTTTGGGAGGCGAAGGTTGCAGTGAGCCAAGATTGCACCACTGCACTCCAGCCTGGTGACAAAGCGAATCTCCGTCTCAAAAAACTAAGTAAAAATTTAAAAATCCTGTTCTAGATGACAGCTTAAGATGTTTAACACTTAAATTCATACATTTCACCAGATTTTGGTTAGGTAAGGGCAATTTTTTCCCAGTACTGCTGCCTGGAAGTTAGCAAACCCTTTCAATTTATCAACTTAGGGCTTTATTGTGTCTTCAGCTGTTTTCCCTCCTGAAATGCCTCTTAAGACATATTGGTTTCCAGCAGCGTCCTTTTACATTGTCTATGGAAGTTTAAAATAAAGAAATCTTTTAGGTTTTACAATCTTTCTCCACTAGTTTCATCTTTTAAGAATTCTCATTAAAATTCAAATACAGTTCTCTTCTGTTTCTTTCATTAATCTACCTCCATAGGCACCATCTTTTCTCATTCCCTTGGACTCTGTTTTGAACCACTGTGATCCTTACCTTATTTGCATATATATATTTAATCGTATTTTATGCATATAATACGTTTAAGCATACTTCCTTTGGCAGTTAGAGAGGATCGCAAAATTTTTCAATTGGTCTGTTTTCCACACTGAAGTCTGTGAAAAGCACTGAATTTTTTGTTTTACTATTTGGTGCAATAAGGTAACGATTAAAAAACATGGGCTCTGGGCTAGGGCAGTGGCTCACACCTGTAACCCCAGCACTTTGGGAGGCCAAGGTGGGCGGATCACGAGGTCAGGAGATCGAGACCATCCTGGCTAACACAGTGAAACCCCGTCTCTACTAAAAATACAAAAACAAAAATTAGCTGGGTGTGGTGATAGGGCCTGTAGTCCCAGCTACTCGAGAGTCTGAGGCAGGAGAATGGTGTGAACCCTGGAGGCGGAGGTTGCAGTGAGCCGAGATTGTGCCACTGCACTACAGCCTGGGTAACAGAGTGAGACTCCATCTCAAAAACAACAACAAAAAACCATGGGCTCTGGAACCAGGCTGCTTTACTGTGTGACTATGGCAAGTTATTTAACCTGAGTCTCAGTTTCCTCATCTGTTCCATGGGAATTAATAACTACCTAGTTAGAGAACCTGGCACATAACAATTAGCATTATCTATCTCGGTGATTAAACGTTTAGGGCAGTTAAAGGTCTCTAGACCAAGGGACAAGGTAAAAATCACAGATCTTAAACTTATAGAGATGAAACAATGTCACAGGAAAATCCCAGTCTACCCTAATCTCAATGGTAGTGTAATAAGGGTAATTAGGTGAGAGCAAGGATGGATCATCCTTACTGATAAAAGCTCCGGTACATTAGAAATGTCACCCAAATTTATACAAACTGATAAAGGAAGCAGAGGCAATTCAAATCCCCCAAACTTGTGCCCCTCCAATATGGTGGCCATCAGCTACATAGATCTATTTAATTAAAATTTAGTTCTTCATTTACACTAGCCACATCTCAAGTGCTCATAACTACACACAGTACCTCATCATTGGACAGCACCACTCTATAAACAATGAAAAAATTAAGAAAAAAGGGAGTTACTGGAACTGAACCTTAGCCTATGTCGAATGCAAACTATTCATGCACCTGTGCAACAGGTGGTCTAGATCACAAAGGCAAAGACTTGGACAACTTTAATTTAGACCACAGTCAGAAGACCTTAGACCACAGAAGACTGTAGGTTCAAATCCCAGCTATGCTACTTAACCACCTTAAAGTACCCTAGACTTGTCACTAAATCACACAGCACCACATAATGGTTAACAGCACACAATCTCTGGACTATGTGGATTTGAATTCCGACTATCATTAGCTATGTGACATTGGGCAAGTTACTTCACATCTCATTTGTTATCTTCATTTTATAGTAGGGCCTATCTTCTAGCTATGTTGTGGATCAAATTAGTTAATATTTGTAAAAGCAATCAGAACAATGCCTGGCATTATTAAGTGTTACATAAATATTTGCTACATAAAAATAATCTCTCAAGCTTCTATTTCCTTAATTCCCAAGTAGGCAAGATAAAACTTGCTCTGTTGGGAGGCCAAGGCGGGAGGATCACGAAGTCAGGAGATCGAGACCATCCTGGCTAACACGGTGAAATCCCATCTCTACTAAAAATACAAAAATTAGCCAGGCGTGGTGGCGGGCGCCTGTAGTCCCCACTACTCCGGAGGCAGAGGCAGGAGAATCGCTTGAACCCGGGGAGGCGGAGGTTGCAGTGAGCCGAGATTGCGCCACTGCACTCCAGCACTCTAGCCTGGCGAGAGTGAGACTCCATCTCAAAAAAAAAAAAAAAAAAAAAAAAAAAAGTTAAAAGAAAAAAACTTACGCCTGTAATCCCAGCACTTTGGGAGGCCGAGGCGGGCGGATCACAAGGTCAGGAGATCGAGACCACGGTGAAACCCCGTCTCTACTAAAAATACAAAAAATTAGCCGGGCGCGGTTGTGGGCGCCTGTAGTCCCAGCTACTCGGGAGGCTGAGGCAGGAGAATGGCGTGAACCCGGGAGGCGGAGCTTGCAGTGAGCCGAGATCGCGCCACTGCACTCCAGCCTAGGCGACAGAGCCAGACTCCGTCTCAAAAAAAAAAAAAAAAAAAAAAAAAAAAAAAAAAAAAAAAAAGAAAAAGAAAAAGAAAAAAACTTGCTCTGCCCATTTCACGTTTCATGGTAATGAATGAATAACAGGATGTAAATTACAAGAAAATGTTTTAAAAGCACAAAACGTTATTAGATTACAAGGCAGAGGTCTTGCCTTCCACATTCTTTAATCTCCCACAGTATCAACCAAATTGCTAAGTGTTGATTTAATAAATTTAAAATTTTTCACTAAAACTGGGGCATCACACTCTAGAGTCATAAACGGATAAACCTGAATAAGATGCAGAGTCCTTAAGGAAAAACCTGCTATAAACTCATTCTGACCCAAAGAGGGTGAAATTACCTCAATTTGAGTTCCTAAGGAGCAATATGCACAGCCTTGAATCATTAGAGGAAATCTCCATTCCCTAACCTCCATTCCTTAAAGAAACACAAATGGGCTCTATAGTTATTGTTAAGTTACCTATCCTGTGATATTTTTTGGTGAAAAACAGTTTTCTTCAAGTTCACAACTGACAAGTGGTATAAACAGACTAATTTTCCCCAAATATCCTGTCTTTCACTAACTGGAAACAGAATGACAAAAGCAAATAGTGGAGTCTCATTAAAAATTATTATAGAGAACTTTTACTTATTGCAAACCTAACCTATGCCAGATGAAATTTCAAAAGCGACTTAATGAAAATATAAACCAACGTCTGATCTAACTGCTCTAATGAAATCTGAAAAAACAATGCCACCACGTTCCAACATTAGCCAGCACACCCAACAAGAGCATCTGCTTTCCGTTGGAATAAACGTCAAAGGCTGTCAGCTGCTACACCTTCCAAGGCAAATTGGAAGCCAAATTCTTTCTAGAGTTTGGGGTTTTTATGAGTTGATACGGGTGCCAAATCAGAGAAAAGAGAAACAAAAGGAAACAGGTAAGACCCCTTTTAAGAGTCACTAAAAGGCCGGGCGCGGTGGCTCAAGCCTGTAATCCCAGCACTTTGGGAGGCCGAGACGGGCGGATCACAAGGTCAGGAGATCGAGACCATCCTGGCTAACATGGTGAAACCCCGTCTCTACTAAAAAAAATACAAAAAACTAGCCGGGCGAGGTGGCGGGCGCCTGTAGTCCCAGCTACTCGGGAGGCTGAGGCAGGAGAATGGCGTGAACCCAGGAGGCGGAGCTTGCAGTGAGCTGAGATCCGGCCACTGCACTCCAGCCTGGGCGACAGAGCGAGACTCCGTCTCAAAAAAAAACAAAAGAGTCACTAAAAAATATCACTGGTGGCTGCTGCAACAAATGTTTACAAGACATAAGTTCACCACAAGCCTTATTTATTTTTGGTGGCGGGGAAGGAGAGTAAGCACAGAAAATTATTAAAAGGTGAGAGGACCTTACAGTTCATCTAACTCAACGCCCTCCTAGGGTAAGGGTTCCCAGTATTCCAAAGGTTCTTTTTTCCGGGACCTGAGCTACAATACAACCAAAAATAAGGGGTCGGGATGGCAAAGAAACGGGAGAAAGAAGATCATCTGATCAGGCCCGTCGACGGTGGCAGCGTTCCCCCAGGACGCCAAGAGTCTGCCAGTTCCTCCGCCCCTCTCCCCCCAAACCCCAGCCTCGGCTAAGGCGCGCACGCGCAGCAAGTAGGGGCTGCGCGTGGCGACGCGCAGGCGTAAAGTGGGTAGAAACAATGAGCTTTGTTGCCGAGGCGGTGGTTGGGGGCAGGGGAAAGGGTACCCGGCGGAGGGAGAAAGGACCGGGGGAATGGGCAATAAGGCGAAGTGCTATCCCGGCAGCCCTCGCGCCACTGAGGACCCGGATAGAGAGCTGCGAGATCCAAATCATTAATAATGACAATGAAAAAAAAAGCGACGGCCATGTCTCAGAGAAGAGAGACACGAAGTCGGCCCAAGCTAATCCCTCAGACTTGGTGGAAAGAGGCAGTGAACAACAGAGGCCGCAAGGGACTCGGTGGCCAATCACCCAGGGAACCCTTTAGGCCCCTCTGCCGTCGCCGACGTACTGTCGCTCGACCGCCGCACCCCTATCGCCACTCCGCCCGAGGGGACCCCCTCACCCAGTGCACAGCAGCGGGGACGGCAGCCAACGAATCCTGTCGGCCTCCGCGGATCTCCACAGGCAGCGCCGCTCCCCCGCTCGACGTGCGCTTCGCCCGCCGCCTCCCTTCTCCAGTCCAAACAAACACCCTAGCCCGGAAGTGACTTCACTTCCGTCGCCGCCAGCCCCGCCCTCTTTTCTGTCAGCTCTGCCCTCCAAGGCCACTAGAGGCCGCGCGCGAGAACGCGCGACCCCGAAGGCTGTCTCGAAGGCTGTGTCCAAGGCTGCACACGGGTGCACGCGCAACGGCCTTTTAGCGTGCCCCTGCGGCCGCCTGCCAGGTGTACCGGGAACGCTGTCGCACGTTCTCTCTGAGAGGCAGGAATGGGGGCGTACCACTGTTCCTACACCCGCCCATCTTCCGGGAATGATGCGATGCAATGAGTGAGGCAGCTGGACACTGAAGAGCACCCTGAGAAGACACACAGGCGTGGACTTTTACAGACGTCACACACACACCCCAAAAAAGTAATATTTAGATGACATAGCACACACACACCCATACACACCCCAAGAATGATACACAATGTCACACAAACAGCGACATGCACCGAGTCACATCAAGATCCTGACACAGAAAAATAATAAACTAAGGGTAATCACAGAGGCGTACTAAATGATATGCAAACACCCGCACTCAGACACGTGCAGGCACAAAAACACACTTTTTGAAGCTGGATGCAAACGCAAAATACAAATACATGTGCAAACTTCTTTGTGGCTAAAGGAGGAAATGCTGTTTCCACACAGGATAGAAGAGTGTGACTTCTGGGTTCAAGAATTTCCTAAGTCCGTGGCCGGGCGCGGTGGCTCAAGCCTGTAATCCCAGCACTTTGGGAGGCCGAGACGGGCGGATCACGAGGTCAGGAGATCGAGACCATCTGGTGAACACGGTGAAACCCCGTCTCTACTAAAAAATACAAAAAACTAGCCGGGCAAGGTGTCGGGCGCCTGTAGTCCCAGCTACTCGGGAGGCTGAGGCAGAAGAATGGCGTAAACCCGGGAGGCGGAGCTTGCAGTGAGCTGAGATCCGGCCACTGCACTCCAGCCTGGGCGACAGAGCCAGACTCCATCTCAAAAAAAAAAAAAAAAGAATTTCCTAGTCCGTGATTCTGGGTGCACCGGCCCCATAGTTATTCTTACCCATGCTTCCTTCCCGTCATCGTTGAGAAGCCCCAAGATACATTTCTAGCGACACTAAGCAATGTAAAGAAGAGAGTGTGTGTTTTTGTTTGTTTGAGACAGAGTCTGGCTCTCTTGCCCAAGCTGAAGTGCAGTTGTGCCATCTCGGCTCCCTGCAACATCCACCTCCCGGGTTCAAGCATTTCTCCTGCCACAGCCTCCCGAGTAGCTGGGACTACAGGTGCACACCACCACACCCCGCCAATTTTTGTACTTTTAGTAGAGATAGAGGTTTCACCGTGTTGGCCAGGATGGTCTCGATCTCCTGACCTCGTGATCCACCTGCCTCAGCCTCTCAGAGTGCTGGGATTACAGGTGTGAGCCACCGCACCCGCCCAAGAGTATGTGTTTTACAAATCTGGATGTTCAAATGTGTAGACACTATCTTTGAAAGAGGGACATAAACTAGTTTCTTCCCTTTGGAGAGGGAAAACGAGCGACTAGGAAATGGGTGCAAATAACTGTCTTTTTACTCTCCTGAAAAATTTGAATCTTTTAAAAACAATATGTTTGTAGTATTTACTAAGACAAAAAATTCCCTCCATGGGAAGGCTTGAATTTAGAAACAGGGTTGTTTCTCTTCAGAGCTATTTCATTCACTGAATACTGTTCTGGGCCAGTCCAAAGCCCCAGAGAAATGAATGCAGGTGGTTCTACCCTAGCTCCTGGGTCAACCACTTTGGCAGCACTTACAGGTCTATATTCTAAACTGTGAAGATAAGCTATCAACCTGAGGCTGCAGGAAATCTGAACAGAACATATGTATTTATATAGTCTGAGATGACCCAGACACTCTTCTGAAGACACAGTCTTGCTCTATCACCCCGGCTGGAGTGCAGTGGCATGATCACAGCTCACTACAGCCTCAACCTTCCTGGCTCAAGCAATCCTCCCACCTCAGCTTGTGAAGTAGCTGAGTACCACCATGCCTGGCTAATTTTTGAATTTTTTGTAGAAATGAGGTTTTGCCACATTGCCCAGGCTGGTCTTGAACTCCTGGGTTCAAATGATCTGCCCACTTCAGCTTCCCAAGGTGCTGGGATTACAGCTGTGAGCCACACGGCCTGGCCTAACCCAGACTCTCTTAAAAGGTAAACACGAAGCCGGGTGCGGTGGCTCACGCCTGTAATCCCAGCACTTTGGGAGGCCGAGGTGGGCGGATCACGAGGTCAGGAGTTCGAGACCAGCCTGGCCAACATGGTGAAACCCTGTCTCTACTAAAAATACAAAAATTAGCCAGATGTGTTAGCACACTCCTGTAGTCAGCTACCCATGAGGCTGAGGCAGGAGAATCGCTTGAACCTGGGAGGGAGGTGGAGGCTGCAGTGAGCCGAGACCATGCCATTACATTCCAGCCTGGGTGACAGAGTGAGACTCTGTCTTAAAACAAACAAAAAGGTAAACATGAGATAACTGAATTTGTTATTTAGTAACACAATCCACTTAACTGGTTATAATGGTAATAAAAAATATTTGATAAATCATGTGAAACACTCAAAAGACCAATGCTGTTTTTCCCACACAAAGGGGTTAAGATCTCAATTTCCAGATCGCATTGAGAGTTCACCACTGTGGCTAAGCTTCAGGAGCCCAGGATTTCCTTGGCATTCTCTAGACACAAGGACACTGCTCGATTGCAAAATAAACTTCAATGTAACAATATTATGCTTGGATAGTGATGGTGATGATCTATAAATGGAAAACAAAATAATGAAGGCTAACAAGTTTGCTAATGATAAGGAAAGACACTGCAATGGGACCAACAGAGAGATCCAGTTTTAAAACACTGAAAAAATTTACGTAGCTGGTTCACATAGTAACCATCTTAAGATGGAGGTTGGGCCGGGCGCGGTGGCTCAAGCCTGTAATCCCAGCACTTTGGGAGGCCGAGACGGGCGGATCACAAGGTCAGGAGATCGAGACCATCCTGGCTAACCCGGTGAAACCCCGTCTCTACTAAAAAAATACAAAAAACTAGCCGGGCGAGGTGGTGGGCGCCTGTAGTCCCAGCTACTCGGGAGGCTGAGGCAGGAGAATGGCGTAAACCTGGGAGGCAGAGCTTGCAGTGAGCTGAGATCCGGCCACTGCACTCCAGCCTGGGCGACAGAGCGAGACTCCGTCTCAAAAAAAAAAAAAAAAAAAAAAAAAGATGGAGGTTGAAGTAGAAATCAGAAGACCCAGGATGGCTATGAGTAGGCCCCACTGTAAATCATCACCTTCCTACAGACCTCTCATTTCTCATCAATGTAAAAAGTATGTACCTTCTTACCCCAACACTCCAAATATAGGAATCTACCCAAATGGACAGATGTAAAGAGAGACATGTAAGAATATAGCCTGGTTATAAAACCCAAAAGATCAAAATGCCTAACAGGAAATTGGTTAAATGAATAATGATGCATTAAAATAAAATCATTTAAAATATGTATATTCATTGATATAGAATATATCAATGCTTTTTAAAAAAGCAGGTTGCAAAACAGCATGTTTGTACAATCTTTCAAACTTTTATATGTAAACAGGCACGAGTAGATATAAATGCCAAGTATCCAATAGAGTGGTCATCAAAATGTTAATAGTAGTATTTCCAGGTGGTCAGATTTCAAAGGAATCATTATTTTCTGAATTTTAAAATATTGTCTAAATTCTCTAGGAAAGCTTGAATTGCATATTGCATTTATAAACAGGAAAACTCCCCCTTCCCCACCCCAAAATGAACTCTAACATAGGTTCCTGTAGTGCTTCGGTAATGGTCTTGTCCCTATGCTCCTTTGTATTAAGCTAGGCAGAGAATGTAGCTAGCTAGGGCAGGTACGTAGGGTTGAGTAAGGGCCTAACACTACAGGGTAAGCAAAGGTCCCTGCTCTGAATGAGGTGAGGCGATAAAGTATTATTCAGCTTTTAAAATGCCTACTTATGTCTGCACTGATCTAGGCACTGAGGATACCACAGACAGTAAGTGGTAGGTTTTCCTAAAAAAGTTTAGTGAAGTTTAAAACTCACCTGGCCTTAAAG
Organism: Macaca nemestrina; assembly: GCF_043159975.1. NCBI lineage: Eukaryota > Metazoa > Chordata > Mammalia > Primates > Cercopithecidae > Macaca > Macaca nemestrina. Next base: position 41,105,659 of record NC_092130.1, read on the forward strand.
AGCCAAACTTGTGTAGGTTGAATAGGCAGCATGGTCAGGATTTGGAAAACAATGTGTAAGTGTAGAATAGGTAAACGTTTTTGCAGAATCATCATGTGTGCCTACAGATGTGCTGAATAACTGGAAAGGCAGAAGCAATTCCTCTCTTCCAGCTGGAAAAACCCTTCCCTGCTGACTTTGTGCAGCTCAGCTTTTTGTTTCCATGTCCTCCCCATGTTCGGCTCTCTAGAAGCTTGCCTTTTAAAATAAGATGGGCCAGAGATACACTTGGAGTTTCAGCAGAAGCAACCAAAATCAGAAAAATGAACTAGGAAGTATCATGAAAGTCTCCCTATCCATTACAGCAATCATCACTTAAACTGCAATCCTTTTCCACAGGCTCTCACACCATAAAGCAGGTTTCCCTATTCAAATAGGGCATAGGCTAGGTTCTGTGGCTCACACCTATAATCCCAGCACTTTGGGAGGCTGAGGCAGAGGAATGCTTGAGGCCAGGAGTTCAAAACTAGCCTGGGAAACTTACCAAAACCCCGTGTTCACAAAAAATTTAAAAAAATAGCTAAGTGTGGTGGCACATTCCTGTAAATCCCAGTTACTCATACGCTGAGGCAGGAGGCTTGCTTAAGCCTAGGAGTTCGAGGCTGCCATTAGCTATCAGTGTGCCACCGCATCCCAACCTGGTAAGACGGTGAGGCTGTCTCTAAAAAAAAAACAGGTGGGGGTGGGCCAGGTACAGTGGCTCACACCTGTAATCCTAGCACTTTGGGAGACCGAGGTAGGCGAATCACTTGAGGTCAGGAGTATGAGACCAGCCTGGGCAGCATGATGAGACCCCCGTCTCTTCTAAAAGTATAAAAATAAAAATTAGCCAGGTGTGGTTGCACACCTGTAGTCACAGCTACTGGGGAGGCTGAGGCAGGAGAATCACTCGAAACTGGGAGGCAGAGGTTGCAGTGGGCTGAGATCACGGCACTGCACCCCAGCCTGGGTGTCAGAGCAAGAATCCCTCTCAAAAAAGAAAAACAAACAAACAAAAAACTAGGGTTTATGCAAGTGTAGCAAAAAAAGTAAAATATGCCGGGCATGGTGACTTACCCCTATAATCCCAGCACATTGGGAGGCCTAGGGGGATCTCTTAAGCCCATGGATTTGAGACCAGCCTGAGCAACATAGCAAGACCGCATCTTCTAGACACATACACACACAACCCCTACAAAAATTAGCTGGGCATGGCAGCACATGGCCGTAGCCCTAGCTACTTGAGAGGTGGAGGCAGGTGGATCACTTGAGTCCCGGAGTTCGAGGCTGCAGTGAGCTATTTATTGCCTGGGTGACAGCGCCAAAGCCCGTCTCAAAACAAAAACAAAACAAAACAAAACAGAGTTGATAGTTATTAAGTAGCTGGGATCTGATTGCTCTGTGATGTTTCAAATTTTCCCATCATGTAGGAAAACAAACTCTTCCATTTAAATCTCAAAAGCCAAATGGCCAATAAGCAGCAGCTACTTCTTATTTAACAACCCTGTCAAAGTTGAGCCAACTGAAATTGGTCCCGTTTTTGATAGGCAGGGGCAAGGAGTGAAGCTTGAAAAGCATTTCGTCCTAATCAAAGGTAGGACTCCTGCTGCTCTTTGTGTATACTCTTTTGGATCAGGTCCTTAGAAGAAACTTCTCATAGGCTGGGCACGGTGGCTCACACCTGTTATCCCAACACTTTGGGAAAACAAAGTGGGCGGATAACTTGAGTCCAGGAGTTTGAGAGACTAGCCTGGGCAATATGGCAAAACCCCTCTACAAAAAATATAAAACTTAGCTGGGTGTGGTGGCGTGCACTTGTAGCCCCAGCTACTGTGGAGGCTGAGATGTGGGAATCACCTGAGACTCGGGAGATGGACGCTGCAGTAAGCCATGATTGCACCACAGCACTCCACCCTAGTGACAGTGAGACCCTGTCTCAACAACAACAAACAAGAAAACTTCAAAGGCAGGAGAAGACCAAAAACTTTAAGAATAAATCCTTTAAAATTAATATAATTGGGCTGGCTCACATCTGTAATCCCAGCACTTTGGGAGGCTGAGGCGGGTGGATTGCCTGAGGTCAGGAGTTCAAGACCAGCCTCGCCAACATAGTGAAACCCTGTCTCTACCAAAAAAAAAAAAAAAAAAAAAAAAAGAAGAAAAAATAATTAGCCGGGCGTGGTGGTGGGCACCTGTAATTCCAATTCCAGCTACTTAAGAGGCTGAGAATAGTTTGAACCCGGGAGACAGAGGTTGCAGTGAGCCGAGATCGCACTATTGCATTCCAGCCTGGACAGCAAGAGTAAAACCATGTCTCCAAAAAAAAATTCTCTTCAAAATTAATCATGTTACTTCTCGACTGTTCTCATCAAGTATTTTTTCAACTAACCTCCATAGGGAGTTATTTGGACAAAAATTCTCTCAAGTTTCAGGCTATTACCCAATTACCAGTGCTTTAACTGAGATCCATCAGCAAGTTAGATCTGCCAGAGTGACAGAATTAACCATTTCCACTTTTCCATTCTCATTAAATTTCAGCAAACTAGCTGTTACCAAGCATCATCATTAGTTCCTATGTAAAGCTTGAGAGGTGCAAAATAAAGGAAAAACAAAGATAATAAACCGCTTGACCAGGCAAAATGGCAAACTCCTGTTGTAGTTCTATTCCACTAACATTCCTTGCAATTTCTTACCATATCCCCAACAAAATTACAAAACTTTGTTTGGCTAAAAATAAAGGGTAACAGTATCTACGGCTCTGAAAGAGGTTGTTTCCCATAAATGATTTTTTTTTTTAAAAAGGTGACTATATAGTTTTTCCTTTAGTTTTAGCTTTGGAAAGAGTAGCAAAACCAGTACCTCAGGCAATAGTAACGAACCAAGCCAGGTAGGATCTGGTTACAATTACCTACCACCAACACATCTTCAGTTACAGGTAAAGTTCTCAAAGCTTGATCTGACATTGCCATCACCTGGGAACTCGTTAAAAATGCACATCAGGTCGAGTGCGGTGGCTCACGCGAGAGCTGAGTGGGAGGCCGAGGCAGGAGGATTGAAGTCAGGAGTTTGAGACCAGCCTGGCCAACATGGTGAAACCCCGTCTCTACTAGAACTACAAAAACTGATTCAGCTGATCTGGCTGGTTAGGTAGGTGTCCCTTTACTCACTCACTGCTCCAAGTGTGTCCCTCCTGACCCTCCTGAAGCTGTGCAGTGTGTTGAAGAGGACAACCATCACCAATGGAGGACCGACCGGTCCTTTAAGGGTATACGTCTAGCTGGGTTTCCATTAAAACCTCCAAACAATCTCTCAAAAACGCAAATTATCAGTACTCATCCCAAACTTAAGAAATTAGAAAACATGGCAGGGAGCCAGCAATGCTTTAACCTGTAGGCAATTTTGATGCATGCAAACATTTGAAAACCATTTTCTTGAGACAGTCTCACTCTGTCGCCCAGGCTGGAGTGCAGTGGCACCATCTTGGCTCACTGCAAGCTCGGCCTCCCAGGTTCACGCCATTCTCCTGCCTCAGCCTCCCGAGTAGCTGGGACTACAGGTGCCCGCCACCACGTCCGGCTAATTTTTTGTATTTTTAGTAGAAATGGGGTTTCACCGTGTTAGCTAGGATGGTCTTGATCTCCTGACCTTGTGATCTGCCCACCTTGGCCTCCCAAAGCTGGGATTACAGGCGTGAGTCACCACACCCGGCTGCAAACAATTCGTTTTAAAGGAAAATAATTCCCATAACTATTTGTGCACGAGTGTTGATTCCAAGAATCTTGACCTTATCACCTAATGGTCGAAGTGGGAGAGTACTTCAAACCCAGCTAGCTCAACAATGAGGTGAGGGTCCTCTGTCAGGGTATAAAACCACCTCAAACTCATTAAACACTGAATACCCAGGCTTTCAGCTACACTATGATGGAAGGCAACCAACAGACTATACCCAGAGCTGCTTCTGTCCTAGTGCAAGTTATCTTAAACAGTCCATATGCTGCTCTGCAGTGTCCCAACAGATTTCTATTACATACCATGAGCTGCTTTTGTCACAAACTTTAGGCTGAAAAAAAATCCACTGTGAACAAAGCTAAAGTAGCAAATTTAAGTACACTCTTCTCCCTGTATAACCTTACTACATGCCACAACATTCCATAGTTTACCATTTCCTTTTCCAGTCCCCATCACCTTAAAAAAAGGTGGCAGGGGAACCTGTCCTTAGGGAACTCAAATAATGGCTATTCCTAAAAAGCTATACAGAATGTTACCACTTAAAAATCACTGGAGGGGTTGGGTGCGGTGGCTCACGCCTGTAATCCCAGCACTCTGGGAGGCCAAGTAGATCACTTGAGGTCAGGAGTTTGAGACCAGCCTGGTCAACATGGTGAAACCCCACCTCTACTAAGAAAAACAGAAACATTAGCTGGGCATGGCAGTATGCACCTGTAGTCCCAGCTACCTGAGAGGCTGAGGCAGGAGAATTCAGCCGAGATCATCCCACTGCACTCCAGCCTGGGCAAGACAGTCTCAAATAAATAAATCTCTAAAAGTATTGACATACACACACGATGGTTGGAAATTCATACTCTTGAATAATATTTCAAACGAACTTATTTTTAGAATACTCAAAGCAATACTACAGCTATCCAATTAACGTCTTATAAAGGACACTCTCAGATCCCAAATTTACTAGCAATGGGTCAACAAAGAAGAATTATGAAACAAACCCAAGGTACTTCTAAAAGCTTCATTCACTTTTGTAGAATATAAGATTAAACTAAGGGCTGAAATAGCTGTAGGAAACATGTTCTTAAACTTTACAGCAAACTTAAGTGGAAACATTCCTATTAAAAAGTTTTCTCATAATCTGAGGGCTGTTATAGATTTATCACTAACAGCTTATTGTAACAATTTCTGATTTCTAAATGCTCTCAAATGTAGATAATAAAGTAAACAAAGCATTCTTTCCTTCAACTTGCTAAATCCAACAAAGTAAAAGCTATGAAAAAGCCATCACCAACAGGAAACACTGAAGAACTCCATTGTGCACATAGTGCTTTCTGTACTTGCTGTTAGTTAAAAACGGGAATTAAACAGAAGTGGGTAATTAGTAAAGGCTAAAATTGCAGAAGTAAACTGGCAAGGATTTTTTGTGCATGTCACATTAAAATCATCACCTGCTTTTCAACGGGAGAGACCATAAAATTTATCCAACTATTTGAAATATCCTTTAATGCATTTGGGTCTGAACATTTGAAAGACAATGCCTATCCTATTAAAACTTTGTTTCTTGGCCAGGGACAGTGGCTCATGTCTACAGTCCCAGCACTGAAGTGAGATCACTTGGGCCCAGGAATTCAAGACCAGTCAGGGCAACATGGCAAAGTCCTATCTATACAAAAAAACAAAAATTAGCCAGGCATAATGGCATGAGCCTGTAGTCCCGGCTACTCGGGAGGCTGAGGTAGGAGGGTCATTTGAGCCCGGAGGCTGAGGTTGCAGAGAACTATGACTGTGCCACTGCATGCAGTCTGGGTGACAGCGCGAGACCCTGTTTCAGGGGGGGGGAAAAAAAAAACCTGTTTACAACAGATGATCCAATATACCAAGAAGCCCTACATAATTATTTTGAAAAGTTGGCAGAACTAATTCTTGCTCATCCATATTATTTCCAATTGTACTGTTAAGTCAACAGTATGTCTAAACACAAGCTTTTGCTGTTTGTTCACCTGCAGTATTTTTAATTCATAAGGTTTTTAAAAACCACAAATGGCCTCACTTTTAGTTATGTAACAGGAACAAGAAATCCACCAGCAGCAAAATTTTTAAAACTCAGACCTTTAGCGGTAGTCTTTAGAACATTCACTCTAGATTTAAAAGTAATAAATTGTTAAAGCATGCACAAAGTTTAAGAGCGAATAAAAACCACAACTGACAAATATGTTGGTTAACATTCCAAACATGTATAACCAATGAACATAGCCTAGGGTTTTCTTTTTATTGGTATTCACTTCAGTAACTTGAATCCACAGATATAAGCAGTATATAACCAGAAAGTTACAAGTAAACACAAATTATACATGCAAATTTCTGTTCACAAAGGTCACATGTGCAGGTACATGAATTAGAAGCGTGCATCTAGGATTATGGCCAAACTGTTTTAAAAATGCAGAAATGTAAAATTACATCTTGAAAATATGAAGAGATGGTCTACACACTTCAAAAATCAAATGTTGCTTATACCAGAGATGTATGACAATTACGGGATTCAAGTGACAAGCAGTAAGATCTCAAAAATTAATACTGGTCAAAGAGAACGGGAATATTTTTACATTTCACTGAAAATACATTGACTACTAGAATACGAAATCTAGCAGGAACTCAGGGAAAAAATTACAAAATCTAAAGCCAATTACTTAATATTTCTTATTACCTAAACAACAGCATGACATTAACAGAAAACTGCACCTGCATTTGAATCGCCAATCTCACGTTAATGAAGTTCTCCAAAAATGAAATGCAACCAAAACAGGTTCAAACTCCAAATCAAAGTCTGCAAGGCTCAGATTAAAACATGGAATGTTTCAGATGAAAGTAATAAAAATACTATTGGTTTTGTTCTTTATTGAATGGAATAAAATGTTGACATTTCTTTGAAACTTGGAACTACTAAATTTCATTTTTCCAAATGGTTCTACATTTCTTTCTTAGTGGTGCAAGTTGTCTTAAGTAGCTTAGGAAGTCAATCTCTACAAAGTATTTCTGTCCGTTGCCATTTTGATAAAACAAAAACTATTCATTAACTTAACCATATGTGTATTTTTTTTTTGCTATAACACTTAACACATGAACAGACATCTATTATTTCTCCACTAAAACAAAAGAGTACAATAGTTTTCTTCTAACTATCAGTATTGTATTTAAAAAAGGTTAACATTAAAAACGAAGAACCATTATTTTCTTTGAAATCATTAAATCTTCTTGCACATCTTAAGTTTCCTTCTTCTGTCTGCGTTCTTCTGCCAATTTATTCAGAAATTTCTAAAAAGAGAGAGAGAATTAAAGCCATTAAGTCACCTTAGAGAAACACAGCAAAATGGATTAATTCCAAAACCAAATATCTTATATCCAAGTTTAGGGACTTAAACTATAATTTTGTCAATATTTTCAACAATTAGTTAATCCTTACTAGCACACAAAAACTGTTTCAGGACATTACAATAAGGCATGGGGAAAAAATGCTAAAAGGTAAAAAAAAAAAAAAAAAAAAAAAAAAAAAAAGGGAATTCGAATGTTATAATTAAGCCTACATTTTAGAGATAAGAAAACAAAGACCACAGTCACACTGAACTGACACTACCCCAAGAACTATGGGTCTAAATGACATGCATTTTTATTTTATTTATTTATTTATTTTGAGACAGAGTTTTGCTCTGTTGCCCAGGCTGGAGTGCAGTGGCGTGATCTCGGCTCACTGCAACCTCCACCTCCCAGGTTCAACTGATCTCCTGCCTCAACCTCCCAAGTAACTGGGATTCCAGGCACCGGCCATCATGCCCAGCTAATTTTTTTGAACTTTTGGTAGAGACAAGGTTTTCACTGTGTTGGTCAGGCTGGTCTCAAACTCCTGATCTCAGGTGATCTGCCCGTCTCCACCTCCCAAAGTGCTGAGATTACATGCATGAGCTACCACATCTGGCCTCAAGGCACTATTCATTAAATCACCTGAACAAACATTTTCTTGCCAGGCCAGCAGTAAATATTTTAGACTCATTGAGCCATTCAGTCTTAACTACTCAATCCTGCACTCCATTATAAACTAAAACAACTATAGATGACACTTAAATGATTATGGATGTAGGTTCTAGTAAAACCTTACAAAAGCAGATGACTGAGCAACAAGTGTAGCTTGCTGACCCCTGCCATTAAACCTGGGACTTCTAGAGTCTCTAGACACAGGAGCTCCATTAAGACACTAATGGAAGTACAAAAGACATATTCAAAAATCTAATCTAAAATGTCCAAAGTATCTTTCCATCTCATTGGAATTTATCAACTTAATATACTTAATGAAAAATAGTACGAATTAAAAGCCGTTATATCCTTTAAAGAAAAAAAAACAAAACACCCCACAAACATCCAGTTAGGAAATTATGAATATACCATTAGCAAGTTACTGTATTGCTTAATAGTTTCTTGATGAAGGTAACAAAGTTTCTTTAAAATACAAGGAAAGAATAGGCCATCACGCCTGTAATCTCAGCACTTTGGGAGGCTGAGGCAGGATCACTTGAGGTCAGGAGTTCGAGACCAGCCTGGCTAACATGGTGAAACCCCGTTTCTCCTAAAAATACATAAAATTAGCTGGGTATGGCGGCATGTGCCTGTAATCCCAGCTACTCGGGAGCCTGAGGCAGGAGAATTGCTCGAATCCGGGAGGCAGAGGTTGCAGTGAGCTGAGATTGCGCCGTTGTACTCCAGCTTGGGCAACAAGAGCAACTCCGTCTCAAAAAAATAAATAAAATATAAGGAAATAATAAAAGGAGCCACAAGAAGCACCAAGCAACCTTTTATATTATTTCCATATTCTTCTCAACAATACATACAGTTTTTGACCCCAAACAGCTTAAAATCAAAGCAGATAAAAATATTTGTGGCCGGGCGCGGTGGCTCAAGCCTGTAATCCCAGCACTTTGGGAGGCCGAGGCGGGCGGATCACAAGGTCAGGAGATCGAGACCACAGTGAAACCCCGTCTCTACTAAAAATACAAAAAATTAGCCGGGCGCGGTGGCGGGCGCCTGTAGTCCCAGCTACTCAGGAGGCTGAGGCAGGAGAATGGCGGGAACCCGGGAGGCGGAGCTTGCAGTGAGCCGAGATCGCGCCACTGCACTCCAGCCTGGGCAACAGCGTGAGACTCTGTCTCAAAAAAAAAAAAAAAAAAAAAAAAAAAAAAAATTTGTACCAGGGCAGGCACTGTGGCTCAGGCCTGTAATCCCAGAACTTTGGGAGGCCGAGGCAGGCGGATCACCTGAAGCCGGGAGTTCCAGACCAGCCTGACTAACATGCAGAAACCCCATCTCCACTAAAAATACAAAACTAGCCAGGCGTGGTGGTGCATGCCTGTAATGCCAGCTGCTCAGGAGGCTGAAACAAGAGAATGGCTTGAACTCAGGAGGGGGTGTTGGGGTGAGCCAAAATCACACCACTGCACTCCAGCCCTGGGCAACAAGAGCAAAACGGTCTCAAAAAAATAAAAATAAAATAATTGTACTACATTGCTGCTACCATTGCAAATAACCACGATTCTTTCTTCATATACAGCATGGTAAGAGACATATAGGTGGCAAAGAGCAGTTACATTAAAAAACAAAACAACAACAAAAAAACAGACGATGATACACAGCCAGGAACCTAAATTATTTCCAAAGTTAAAGATTACATTCATCCATTTAGTCAACACAGAACATATCTAAAGATTGTATAACTATAGTTAACTTATTATAAAGCAGTGTGAAAAACCAAGGTATCTATAATTGAGTTGTTTAGCAACTACTTTTAAGTTTCAGTCATTATTTCAACAGGTAGTCCAAAGAGGCTGATAATTACAAAAACAAACTTCAATATATCTCAACAGGAATTATTCTTTAGTGATGTTGTGGTTTATATATTTACACCTTTGATCTTTATATTCTTTTGGTCATAAAAATAACAAGTGTCATTATCAATAATTTCAATATTAAAAAATTATTTAATATGAATGGTCACGCGACTTTTAGTATTCAGACTCCCAGCATCTTCCAAATTAGAGATACAGCCCAACAACAATTTGAGAATACCTGAGTAAGTTTAATTCTATCACAGAATTTATAACATGGTTAGAAAACACTAAATTGTTATGTAACAAGGGTAAACTATGACAAGAGGCTCAACAGATGTTTCCATAATCCATCCATCAAGAAAGAAAGAAAGGGCCGGGTGCAGCGGCTCATGCCTGTAATTCCAGCACTTTGGGAGGCTGAAGTGGGCAGATCACCAGAGGTCAGGAGTTCAAGACCAGCCAGCCTGGCCAACATGGTGAAACCCTATTTCTACTAAAAATACAAAAATTAGCTGGGTGTGGTGGTATATGCCTGTAATCTCAACTATTTGGGAGGCTGAGGCAGGAGAATTGCTTGAACCCTGGAGGTAGAGGTTACAGTGAGCCAAGATCACACCATTGTACTCCAATCTTGGCGACAAGAGTGAAACTCTGTCTTAAAAAAGAAAAAAGCAAATAAAAAGTTATTTTCAGGATAAAGCACTGCATTGAGGCTAGAGAGAAGACTATACACATTTTACTTATATATCCCACTTACTTCCATAACTTAAGTTTTCACAAAAGAACTCTCCTGTTTTACATTCAGCCTTACCTTTAATTTCTGATAATGAGGAAGGCTGCTGCAATGAGTATTCTTTGCAACTTCTTCATTTGTATAAAAGAGGGAACACAGCTTACAGTAAAACCCTGTTTTAGGTATCACATAGTCTATACCTAGAAACACAAACATACATTCTTACAAATCAAACTGAAGATTTTATTTAGTATTCACAATTTTACCTGTCAACATAATTTAAATGAAACATGTTTCTGAGAAGTTCAATACAGCCTTAGAAAACAAAAACAAAAACAGAACCATATTTTGCTTTTACCTAATTGATGTCTGAGGTCCCACCTCACTGTATTCTTAAAAAGAAATATAATACAGAAAAACAACACAGAAAGGCAAAACAAAAGCATGTGCAACTTGCAGGAAATTTTATGAGGAGAAAAGGGAACACATTGTGGGATGACAACAGAAAATAATACAAAATCAGAGACATGTATAAGAGGAAAATATGTCAATTAAGATTTATAAATTGTTCCCTATAGAAACAAAGGAAATTTAAAATGCTATCACAGTTTATATAAGACCAACTTTAAAAACTTATTTTAAAACCTAAGAGTTTGTTTTGAGGACAGTGAGGAAGGTGAAGAACAAAGACTTAAATCTCACCAACAGGAACATTGGGCTGATATGGTCCAATTCTATACTCATCTGGGATTGTATAGTCCTCCTTGTTCTCATCACTTTGACCATCTGCGTTTTCACTTGTATCTTTGTTGGGATCATCAGCGTTCTCAGCAGATTCAGCACCTGGTTCTGTGTTTTCCTCATTTTTAATTCCATTTTCCAACGCTGCTTCGTTTTCTTGATCAAGTTCCTCGATCTTGTCCACCTTAATTTCAACCAAACCATCATCATTTTTGTCACCAGATTTAAATGCCATGCCCGATTTACGAAGTTTCTGAAGTTCCGAATCTTCCTCATCACCAACCTCATCTAGAGTGACAAAACCTTCCATACTCCCTGGGAAACGACGCTGTTAAGAAAGACAAATTTACTCTGCAACAATTATCCTGCAGCATCCCTTCCATCTGCTTTACTTGAAGGGAAATGGATAGCGTCTTTGCCTTTTTTTTTTTCCCAGACGGAGTCTCGCTCTGTTGCCCAGGCTGGAGTGCAGTGGCATGATCTCTGCTCACTGCAAGCTCCTCCTCCTGGGTTCACGCCATTCTCCTGCTTCAGCCTCTCAAGTAGCTAGGACTACAGGCCCCTGCCACCATGCCCGGCTAATTTTTTTGTATTTTTAGTAGAGACGGTGTTTCACCATGTTAGCCAGGATGGTCTCGATCTCCTGATCTTGTGATCTGCCCGCCTCGGCCTCCCAAAGTGCTAGGATTACAGGCGTGAGCCACCACGTCCGGCAGCGTCTTTGCCTTTATTCATTAGCTCAAAACAATAACTTCTTCCTTTCTCCCAAAAAATTACTGATAATTTGAAAAATAATTTAGTTTATTTTAAAACTAAAAAATGGAAGGTCTGCCTCACACAAAGAGCAGAAGTTAAATGAGGTAAGAATATTCATATTTTATCTTTTCTGAGACTACAATGCTGCTAGTGAATGTGTAAAAAACTTGATTTGGAAAAAGTTGAGCAACGTCCTTTGTAAGACAGTATATTACAAATACCTACTCTTTAGAGCAAACGCTCAGTTTCAAATAGTGTAATGGCTAAAAAACCAAGCTCTGGGCCAGGCACAGTGGCTCACGCCTGTAATCCCAGCACTCTGGGAGGCTGAGGTGAGCGGATCACCCTGAGATCAGGAGTTCAAGACCAGCCAGGCCAACATGGCAAAACCCCGTCTCTACTGAAAATACAAAAATTAGCCTGGTGTGGTGCTGGGTGCCTGTAATCCCAGCTACTTGGGAGGCTGAGGCAGGAGAACTTGAACCTGGGAGGTGGAGGCTGCAGTGAGCCGAGATCATGCCACTGCACTCCAGCCTGGGTGACAGAGTGAGACTTCGTCTCAAAAAAAAAAAAAAAAAAAAAATCATGCTCTGAAGAATAACTGCCTAAATTTTGGCTCTGTGTCTTATAGGATTATTTAACTTCTCCATACTTCGATTTTCCTCGTTTATGGAATGGAGATAACAACAGTACGAGCTACATATGGTTATTGTGAGGATTAAATTAATAAATGTGTGTGTGTGTATATATATATATAAAAAGAACTTAGAAAAATGTATGGCATTAAATGCCATTAAACGTAATTATTAGCATTTATAAATGTAAACATAATGATAAGCTCTAGTTAGAAAAATAAAGGAAGTTATTTGACCAAGCCATCAAATAAAAACCCAGAGGTAAATACTGGTTTTGAGTTGAATGTTACAGAAAAAGAACCAACGGAATATGGAACACGATGGCAAAAATTTCATTTCACTCTACTTGTTTTTCTTGAGACAGAGTCTCGCTCTTGTCACCCAGGCTGGAGTACAGTGGTGTGATCTTCGCTAGCCTCCCAGATTCAAGCAATTCTCCTGCCTCAGCCTTTCTGAGTAGCTGCTACAGGTATGTGCCACCACACCCGGCTAATTTTTGTATTTTTAATAGATCTGGGGTTTCACCACGTTGGTTCTGAACTCATGGCCTCCAGTGATCTGCCGGGCCTCCCAAAGTGCTGGGATTACAGGCGTGACCCAATGGGCCTGGGCTGACTCCGAAATTTTATGAGTCATTTAACATAAAAAGTTTGCTTCAAAGGCATTTTAATGCCCTACTCCATAAGCAAGGCAGGCAGCACAATGTGGGTCTTTTGTTTTACTCTTCTTTACACCGTGTGTATTTCTATATTTATATTCACTTTATATGTGTCTTCTAAATGACTTACATATTCAAATAATATTGTTTTAAAAGATACTAGAGTATCTGACCAGGCCAACATATCTCAAATAGGAAAAATTATTCAGTAATTTTTGAATGAGTGGCAAAAGTTTTAACTATCTTGGGTCAATTAACTTACTGCAAACTCATGTCCTGTATTTTTTTTTTTCAAAGCTACACTATAATGCTGCCTACCTATATGCTACCACAACTATTTTTTTTAAAAGCTACACTATAAGGCTGCCTACCTATATGCTACCACTACAATACAGAAGCATGTATTTTGAGTCCTTCTCCCTCATTTTTACTAAAAAGTTTCCTCTTTGAGCTGATGTTTTTTGCCAACTATAATAAAATGTCTTATTTAATTATTTATTGCAGAGTTTAGATTTAAATATTTATATTCTGGTTCATATCTATTTTCGATTTAAATCATGTAATTCTCTTTATCTGACACTGCTTAGGTAAATAACTTGAAACGATGATCTGATCTAATGTTCTACTAAAACAAACCAATATTATTTCTTTACCTTTTTAAGCTTTTTCTTTGCTGCTGCTGAAGCACTTGCATCTTTTTTCACAGCTTTATCTGAAGGTTCCTTTTTCCCATCAGAAGCCACATCACCTAAATTAGCAAGATCGGTCTCATCTCCCACTGAACTGCCACTTTCTAGCAGGGCTGCTGCTTCTTCTTCATCTACAAGTAGCTCATCTTCAGATTCAAGCAGCATATTAGGTTCCTGCTCTGTCTGGTCATCCTTTGTGTCTTTCTCACCATCTTCACCGGACTTCTCTTCTTGTTCTTTACCTTCAGTTGAACTTTCAGTCTTCTGGGAACCATCAGTTTTGGATTTCTTATCACTTGGAGATTCTTTGCCGTCTGGAGAGTAAGATCTTTTTCTGAAATCAAAAGGACACACCACAATTAATTTGTCATCTGAAAAAGTTAAGTTGAATATACTCACACATATGAAAAACAAAATGAAATTACCGGGATTTATCTTTTTTCAGTAAATCAATGCCTCTGTTTGGAATCTAAAAGACAAGTTTTACAGAAGTTAGATAATACATTTGCAGAATACACAATTATCCAGTGAATTAATAATTGGAGACGATCCCTATAATCAACTCAGCTTATTCAATCCCCACAACCTTATCCAAGAACCTAAGCTGCCTACAGTCAGACATTCATCATTATGACCATACCAACAGAGAAGTGGAAAATAAAGCATTCTGGTAGCAGAAAGCTATTAAAAACTTAAACAGATAAGAGCAATGAAGGTGTCCTCTAGGGAAGACTAGTTCTGCCATTAAAGACCAGAAAAAAAAAGTTGCTCTTTTTCATTAACTAGTTTCTTTCAACAGATTTACCTCTTTCAATAAACTTACATTTCAAGAATTCTGTATTTTTTAGCATACAAAAATGTTTAGAAGAATGTTGTGGCTTTAAATATGTAAAAACAGGCTGTTAAATTATGACAAATCAAACACTACATACCCTCAGTACCAGTTTTTTATATTTCTCAGACAGGTCAACCTTCACACATCTCCCCTGAAACCAAAGGGCTTTTTTCAAACAATGGTCAACCATTGCCATTGCATCTTCTCTTGTCTCCATCTCAATAAAAGCCTTGAAAAGAAAAGAACACAAGAAAAGAGAAACCACAAAGCACATTATATTTTATAAAATTGTATAAAACCTTATTATGTATTCTACCTACTGGTTAGAAAATCTTCATTACTTTTTTTCTTTTCTGAGACAGGGTCTCACTGTGTCACCCAGGCTGGAATGTAGTGGCACAATCTTGGCTCACTGAAGCCTCGTAGTGCTGAGCCCATGTGATTCTCCCACCTCAGCCCCCCAGTAGCTAGGTCTACAGGCATGCACCACCATGTCTGGCTAATTTTTGTATTTTTTGTAGCGTTGGGGTTTCACCATCTTGCCTAGACTGGTCTCGAGCTCCTGGACTCAGGCGATCCTCCTGCTTTGGCCTCCCAAAGTGCTGGGATTACAGGTGAAAGCCACCACACCCGGCTAAAAATTTTAATCTTTAGCACAGAGTTAAAAAGTCACGGAATAGGGCTGGGCACAGTGGCTCACGCCTGTAATTCCAACACTTTGGGAGGCCACAGTGGGTGGCTCACCTGAGGTCAGGAATACCGAGAACAGTCTGACCAGTATGGTGAAACCCCATCTCTACTACAAATGCAAAAATTAGCTGGGCCTGGTGGAGTGTGCCTATTGTAGCCCCAGCTACCGAGGAGGCGCGAGGTTATAGTGAGCCAAGATGGCACCACTGCACTCCAGACTGGGCAACAGAGCGAGACTCCATCTCAGAAAAAACCCAAAAACCAAAAAACCAACCTGTCAGATTTACAAAATCCCCAAGAATCACCATAGTGCCAAATACTAAACCGTCTATATACACTATTTCTGCAAAAAAGTAATAAGCCTAGAAGATATTAAAATATTGTAAGAAAAATAAAAGTCTGAAAGAACACAAACTTGCAATGCTGAATTACAGAAGTGTTTAAAACAAAAAAAGAAAAACAGAAAAGGTGTTCTTCTCATTCTTATTTCCTTTTTGAGATAGGCTCTCACTCCACTGCCTATGCTGAAGTGCAGTGACACAATCATAGTTAACTACAACCTTGGACTCCCGGGTTAAGTGTTCCACCCAACCTCAGACTCCCAGAGTAGCTAAAATTGTACAAGCACGCCACTTTGCCTGGTTAAATTTTTTTTTTTGTACAGATATGGCCTCAGTATGTTGTCAGGGTAGTCTCAAACTCCTGGGCAACACCGGCCTCAGCCTCCCAAAGTCTAGGGATTTACAGGCATGAGCCAATGCACCTGGCCTAACTCTAATTTTTTTTTTTTTTTTTTTTGAAATGGAGTCTTGCTCTGTCACCCAGGCTG
This sequence comes from Macaca nemestrina, assembly GCF_043159975.1. Classification (NCBI taxonomy): domain Eukaryota; kingdom Metazoa; phylum Chordata; class Mammalia; order Primates; family Cercopithecidae; genus Macaca; species Macaca nemestrina. The sequence goes on from NC_092130.1 coordinate 41,121,839, forward strand.
GAGTGCAGTGCGATCTTGGCTCACTGCAAGCTCCACCTCCCGGGTTCACGCCATTACCCTGCCTCAGCCTCCCCAGCAGCTGGGACAATAGGCGTACGCCTGGCTAAGTTTTTTGTATTTTTAGTAAGAGACGAGGTTTCACTGTGTTAGCCAGGATGGTCTCGATCTCCTGACCTTGTGATCTAGCCGCCTCTGCCTCCCCAAGTGCTGGGATTACAGGCGTGAGCCACCGTACCTGGCTAACTCTAAATTTTTTAAAAAGAACAACAACAACAACAAAAGGATGAAATGAAACAACTCGTCCTCCAGATTTCATCACTAAAAATAGGGATACACTTTTTTTTTTCTTTTTTCTTTTTTTTTGAGTTGGGAGTTTCACTCTGCCACCCAGGCTGGAGTGCGGTGGCGCAATCTCAGCTCACTACAACCTCCGCCTCTCACGGTTAAGTAATTCTCCTGCCTCAGCCTCCCCAGCAGCTGGGATTACAGGCACGCGCCACCACGCCCAGATAATTTTTGTATTTTTAGTAGAAACAGAATTTCACTAAGCTGGCCAGGTTGGTCTCAAACTCCTGACATCAGGTGATTCATCCACCTTGGCCTCCCAAAGTGCTGGGATTACAGGCGTGAGGAACCACGCCCGGTCACATATTGAAAAATCTTAAAGGATTTTAATAAATTATCTTCTCTAAAACTTCCTTATGTGTATTACCTGACTTTTCATCCTCATCAATATGTAGTTCTTTATTTTCCCATAAGGCTCAGCAAGCTTGAGAACAGCACTATCAGAATAGCCAGAATGGGGCAAATTGCTGAGATGTATCACACGTCCAAGCTCTTGTTTTTGATCAAACTTCTGATCTGGCTTTCCTTCAGGTTTCTTTAACAAACAACAGTAACAAAAGGAAAAACATGCAATAATTATTAGTTAACAGTTAAAAACATCCTAGTCTTTACCAATTATTTTATTTATTATTTTATTTTATTTTATTTTATTTTTTTTGAGACGGAGTCTCGCTGTGTCGCCCAGGCTGGAGTGCAGTGGCCGGATCTCAGCTCACTGCAAGCTCTGCCTCCCGGGTTTTTACGCCATTCTCCTGCCTCAGCCTCCCGAGTAGCCGGGACTACAGGCGCCCGCCACCTTGCCCGGCTAGTTTTTTGTATTTTTTAGTAGAGACGGGGTTTCACCGTGTTAGCCAGGATGGTCTCGATCTCCTGACCTCGTGATCCGCCCGTCTCGGCCTCCCAAAGTGCTGGGATTACAGGCTTGAGCCACCGCGCCTGGCCCAATTATTTTATTTTTATAGAGACGAGGTCTTACTATGTTGCCCAGGCTTGCCTTGAACTCCTGGGCCTCACATAATCCTTCTCACCTTGGCCTCCCAAGGTGCTGGGATTATAGGCGTGAGCCACCACACCCAGCCTTAGCAGTAATTTTAAAGAACCAAAGTTAATAAATATTAAAATGATTTGTTAAACAGATATACAGCTTGCAAAAATAAACATTACCTTTATTCTTTTATACTTCTGGGATAAATGAACTCTCACTGGCTTGCCAAATACTAACGCTGGTGTGGTTGTGTAATAATCCACTGCAGCTTGAGCATCCTCTGTGGTTGCCATTTCAATAAATGCCTGAAATTGTACAAAAAGTTATTTCTCTGTTTTTTCCAATCAGCCTTCTCACACTGAACTACAGATATTTCTTCCTAAAAAATAACAATGCCCCAAATCTTTCCAGATATATTTAATCACTAAGTAGAAAACACTTTCAAGAACTAAAAAACCAAAACAAAAAACAGGCCAGGCCCAGTAGCTCACGCCCGTAATCACTTTGGGAGGCCGAGGCAGGCAGATTACGAGGTCAAGAAATTGAGACCATCCTGGCCAACAAGATGGTAAAACTGTCTCTACTAAAAATACAAAATCAGCTGGGTGTGAGGGCGCACACTTGTAGTCCCAGCTACTTGGGAGGATGAGGTAGGAGAATCACTAGAACCCAGGAGGCAGAGGTTGCAGTGAGCCGAGATTGCGCCACTGCACTCCAGCCTGGGTGACAGAGCAATACTCCGTCTCCCAAAACAAGGAAACAAAAAAACCCCACAAAACAATGTTGCCAATTTGCTATTTTATTATAAGGACCACCTCAGATTAGTTCATTCTACTGCATTACTTTATTATTTACTATGCCTATTGGACTAAAAATAATGACTTGAAACCATCATTTTGGTATAGATCTGAAATGGCTTTCCACAGAATTTTCCTTTTACAGCTTTTATAGTAGTACAATGACAATTACTACCTAAGGATCATAACTTATAGTTACTAATAATCCATGAGCATTCTATTATTATTGACATTTATCACTACTGGTCTTTTCCTCTACGACATTCCGCATTTGATAAACTTAAGACTACCTTGAGTTTTATTTTTCTAATACAAAATCATTTAATTCTTATAGAAAATATATTAGTGGCATGAATAAATGAATAATACCATTATTTTAATTCATACCTCATTAATTTTATTTAGAATCAGATGATTTGAAATGACTCCAAATGGTTCTACCAGCTGTAATAGCTGGTATCTCAAGTTTTTCCCTCGTTGAAAATCCATGATGTGAACAACTCTGCTAGTTTCCTGTCCATTAGGGGAAAAAAAAAAACAAGCAAGCAAGTCTCTTTAAAGCAATATGAAACCAATTACGCATTAGGACTTTTTATAATCTATAATTAACCAGGGGAGTGTAAGTAAAACAACAACTCATAACATTCTAGAGAATTTTAAAACTACACATCAAACATCACTGGATAAGCTCTTTCTGACCATAGCCAAATGGTTAAACTACTTCAAAGTGTCAAAACATAGTCTCTGCAATGATTTTTAAATTAAATATTGTACACATAACTGGACAGCAAAGGTTCCAAGATGCTGAATCAAGGTGAGCTCACTGGACTATGGGGATATAAAATTTAAAGTTTTAATTATTATCAAAGCCATATAAAAACCTGATGGTTTTCAAATTATAGCAATCATCCCATAAGGACCATGATACATATTCAACTAGTAAGGATTTAGGACAAATCATATTCCCCAAAATCGTAAATACAGTAAAAGCAAAAGCTTCATTCATTACTGACCACTCTGCCTTTTTGCATGTGTCTAGGTCCTTGCAGGTTTCCATTTCCAGCACCTTTATGGAAAGAGAAAGTTTTTAGTCTTGTAATCAATATACTTGCTTAAAAAAGCAATTTTACTGAAAAATGCACATCTTCCAAACACAAATGAAAAGCTCTTACAAATATGTGATTACCATCACTTTTCATGCAATGTTATTTCTGAGTAATATTTAAATGAGCCTTCTTTCACCTATAATCATTGCCTTTAATTTTTAGAAAGGGACCAGGTGTGGTGATTCACACCTGTAATCCCAGCACTTTGGGAGGTTGAGGAGAATGGATCATTTGATGCCAGGAGTTTGAGATCAGCCTGGGCAACATGGCGAAACCCTTGCCTCTACCAAAAATACAAAAATTAGCCGGGTGTGATGGCACACGTTTGTAATCCCAGTTACTCAGGAGAGGCTGAAGCATGAGAATCGCTTGAACCAGGGAGACAGAGGTTGCAGTGAGCGGAGATCGCACCATTACACTCCAGCCTGGGAGAGAGAGTGAGACTGTCTCAAATAAAGAAGCAAAATTTGCAGCCTGGCACAGCTGCTCACACCTGTAATCCTAGCACTTTGGAGGCCCAGGTGGGTAGATCGCCTGAGGCCAAGAGTTCAAGATTAGTCTGGTCAACGTGGTTAAACCACATCTCTATTAAAAATACGAAAATTAGCTGGGCATGGTGGCGAGCACCTGTAATCCCAGCTACTCGGGAGGCTGAGGCAGGAGAAATGCTTGCACCCAGGAGGCGGAGGTTACAGTGAGCCAATATTGCGCCACTGCGCTCCAGCCTGGGCAATAAGAGCGAAACCTTGTCTCAAAAAAATAAACATTTTCAGTAAGGGCTCTGTAAGGAAAATTAACATGAATTTTATATAATTACCCAGATTTCCTCTTGGTCCAACTGCTGGTCCCCCAAGATGAAACGAGGGAGGTGGCGGTCCCAGAATTCCTGGTGCTGGATTTGTAGACTGCTGCAACATGAATGGATCACCCCTAGTAAAGTGAAGACATAAAATATAAATCATAATAAAGAGGTCCATTGGAAAGAATTAAGATTTAATGCTAAAGCACACCAACATATGACCACAACCACTTCAATCTTTCAGGGTATCTGTGAAGTAACTAGATCAAAGTCTACATTAACAATAAAAAAGTACAAATTACTACATAATATATATTCTAAAAATTGTTAACCGAGTCTCATTTTCAGTAAAGAAATTCTGAAAATACTTTATGAAATGTTGAAAGTTAAACCTGAATTCCTTACATTGATCTCCTTTACAAATGGTAGCTTAAAAAATTTAACTTACATTGTGTGTCCTGTATCATTGTCAGGATTCCATTCTGGGTAGCTTTAAAAAGACCAGAAAATTAACTTTAAAATAAAACTGTCCTTTTCACAAAACAACCTTGTTTGGCCTCTAAAATAGAGATTTATTAGTAAAGTTATCTGAGAGTCTAAGTGTTAGAAACATAGTTTTAAAGCATTTCCTATAGATACTTCAAAATAAAAAACTCAGAACTTCAAAATAATCCACGAGAATAAACTTGTTTTATATTGCTTGCAAATGTAGATAATGTTGAAATTTAAGTTTTTCCTCTATTTGTTAAATTGTAAGGAGGAAGTGCTGCACAAAGAATTAGAAATGTGGGTTACATAGAAACAAGAACAGAGCACAGATTTTCCTTCTCCAATATTAATACCAAGAGCACAGTTGAGTTGTGACATTAGAAAGAATAGCCCCAACAGAGTTAGGCATATGTGAAAATTCCAACTCCAGTGAACAATGGGCACTGTGTGCTGCCTAAGCAGGGAGTTTTCTTTAGGAATTCCATTTCATGGTAGCAGCCTGAACTCAAAAACCAAAGATCTCAAAAGCAAAAAAAAAAAAAAAAAAAAAACACCAAACAAAAAAAACACCACCAAGGATTTTCCTGAACAAAGAATTAGAATCTTTTAATAACCTACCCTCTTTTCTGTATCTTTTGCATTTTTAAAGCACGTATTATTAAAAATGTTACTGTGAATCCACTCTATATATCAAATACTATCTTTCACTACACCTAGTAAAAATCATTAATTTCTGTAATGACCAATGTGTATGTATCCTAGAAATATTAAATAACAAAATATCATTATTACTGCATCTAATATTCAATATGAAATTTCCAGATCTAAACATTTTACTTGTAAATAGTATTGCCCATACAGTACCACTATGTGATATTAACATTGTGAATATTACAAGTAAATGATAAACTCCCAAAAACCAATAATGGCTGATTCTGATTCACGATAAGGACGTTTTAAAGGTATTTCAAACTCCTACATTTCAAGAAGAAGCTGGCATCGACGACTGTGACTTGCTCCATTGATATGTTGACTCCACTCCTGCAGCAAAGTAAATTAGTAGAATTAACAAAAATAAAGCTAAAATATTTTCATCTGAACCATTCAAACTCTAGGACATTAATGTCTATGCAGTATTATAGGCTGTACAAACACCTGCCCATTCACTAAATCACAATGATTTAATTTAAAACCATTTCTCTGAATCCTTGAGGCTTGATCCTGCCCTCAAATACGCTATGCACATTCTTGGAAAAACTGGATTAACTTGTCAACATACTTAAAAGATTTGACAGGGAAAAGATACAGAGTTAATAAAGATCAAGAGTAGTAACTAACCTTGAGATTAGCAAGGCTTATTAACTTTTACTGTGGACCAAACTGAAGTATTCATTGTATGCTACTTTAGAGTACTCTGAATGATAAAACATCCATGTTTCTATCTACTTTTCTAGAAACTATATACTATAAATTTGAACAATTAGTTAAAATAGAATCTTTTAGGCCAAGCTCGGTGGCTCATGCCTATAATCCCAACACTTTGGGAGGCTGAGGTGGGTGGATCACTTGAGACCAGGAGTTTGAAACCAGCCTAGCCAACATGGCGAAACCCCATCTCTACAAAAAATACAAACTTTAGCCGGGCATGGTGGTGTACGCCTGTAGTCCCAGCATCTTGGAAGGCTGAGGCAGCAGAATCTCTTGAACCCAGAAGGCGGAGATTCCAGTGAGCTGAGATTGGGCCACCACGCTCCAGCCTGGGTGACAAAGACTCCGCCAAAAACAAAACAAACCAAAAACTTTAATCACATCCAGCTTTTGAGGATGTTCCAGGTTTACTACCTATTAAATACACAGTGAATGAAAAATGCACCATGATTAGCATTACCATAAAATGCTAACATGATTCAACAGGAATGGCTTTTCTAGAAAATGAATCCCATTTATCAAAATATTAAGCTTTCTTTATATTTCCCCAAAATAAAGAAGCAAATTTAAGGAATGCCTCAACAAATTTAGGGAGGGAAACATGACATTCTATCACTATTCACTCTTTCGTGGTTTATTTTAAATTGAAGAAGTAACTCTTATTTCAAATAATTTCTTTAGAAAAAAATGCAGATATAAATGAGTTAACTTTTTAGGCAATGTAAGAATGAGGAGTCAGGAAAACTGGGCTCTGCCTAGACTGCCTAGGTTCCATTCCCAAATTACAAAGATGTGAATCTTTGGTCCCTGTTATTTAAATTCACTGGGACAATAGTCTCATAGGGTTGTTGTGAAAAGGTAAACTGCTTATCAGACCCTTGCGAGGCACATGGAATGTGCTTAAAACAAAACAAAACAAAACAAAAAAACCGAACTGATTATAAAGCAGTCTTGTTTTACAATTCCTGCTTTACAACTCTTATGGATGTTTCACAAACTCCCACAAATTGTAATTTCTGTAACACCCACACTACCCAATACAATTATATTTGGAATATAAAACATGGTCAGGCGATGTGTTTTTAAAGGGGGGTAGCTCACTGAGAGCTGAACTAAATTAAAGTAAGGTACCAAATTACAAGATACATGCTTTCAAAAAGTTGCGGATTGGTATTTTATAAATGGGATCCTTTAAAAAAAAAAAAAAAAAGGGTTTATATTTACATGACAACAGTTTAGGTACATTCCTCTGCTCTAGAAAAATTATCTAAAATCCTGTGAAAGGCCGGGTGCAGTGGCTCAGGCCTGTAGTCCCAGCACTTTGGGAGGCCGAGGTGGGAGGACCAACTGAGGTCAGGAGTTCGAGACCAGTCTGGCCAACATGGTGAAACCCTATCTTTATTAAAAATACAAAAATTAGCCGGGAGTGGTGGTGGGTGCCTGTAATTCCAGCTACTTGGGAGGCTAAGACAGAGGAATAGCTTGAACCTGGGAGGCGGAGGTTGCAGTGAGCCGAGATCATGCCATTGCACTCCAGTATGGGTGACAGCAAGAAACTCCATCTCAAAATAAATAAATAAATAAATAGAATCCTGTGAACTAAAATGGAACTCATCCAAATAGAATGGTACCTTTCTTAAAATGCTGAAAGCTATAAACTACTTCCAGGTCTCTTTTTAAAATAATGGCTAATAGTTAAGGAACTCAAGATCTCTCCAGTTGGCTCTACAATCATCAGCTATTTGGGTTATCTAAAGTTTCAACTGGAAAGTAATGGACCACTGACTTCTAGTTGGAGACCATTTTTAAAATGGCTGTAAGGGCCAGGTGCAGTGGCTCACGCATATAATCCCAGCACTCTGGGAGGCCAAAGCAGGCAGATCACTTGAGCCCAGGAGTTTGAGACCAGTCTGGACATCATAGTGAAACCAGGTCTCTTATCAAAAAAACCGGCAGGTGTGGTGGTACGTGCCTCACTTGAGCCTGGGTGGTGGAGAGTGTAATGAGCTATGATCACGTAAGTGCACTCCAGCGTGGGCTACAAAGTGAGAGACTCTGTCTCAAAAATATAAAACAAAACAAAATAAAATAAAATAAAAATGGCTGTAAGCCAGAGGAACCACAGGTAAGTTCACAAAATTTAGAAGCCTTGGCTGGGCATGGTGGCTCATACCTATAATCCCAGCACTTTGGGAGGCCAAGGCAGGCGGATCACCTGAGGTCAAGAGTTGGAGGCCAGCCTAGCTAACATGGTGAAACCCATCTCTACTAAAAATACAAAAAAAAATTAGCTGGGCATGGTGATGTACGCCTGTAATCCCAGCTACCTGGGAGGCTAAGGCAGGAGAACTGCTTGAATCCGAAAGGCGGAGGCTGCAGTGAGCCAAGATCGCGCCACTGTACCCCAGCCTGGGACGCAGAGCGAGACTCCTCCCAAAAAAAAAAAAAAAAAAAGGATTAATTAAACAAATACCCATTAATGACTTAGAATTCTCTGAACTAAAAATATTCAGATTTTACTTAAAATATTCTTAAGTTCTGGGAGAGGAATAAATGTTATCCTACTAGCCATGCTTCTATTTCATAGGAGCTAGAAAGGATACATAGCTGAACAGAAATTATATACAATCCTCCATGTTCTTTAAAGGTTCAAACTTACAGGAAAAGTGTGTCTGCTCTTTCAAAGTGATAGAAGGCAGGCCAAAATCAAAAAATCAGTCATGTACCTCCCAAACTCACCCATGACTAATGTGTACTACCAATCTATTACTGGTTGGTTTACGGTGAGGACTAAGTGAAAGAGTTTTATAAAAATCTATATTCCTGGACTCTACACTGAGGTAACTCCTGCAAAATCAGATTAATAAAGGATTTACACACCTTTTAAAGTCACACATTTCTGTAGGAAAACTACATTCACCTTGATGTATTTGAGATACCTTAAACTATAGACAGAAAAAAAGAATTTGGGAAGCACTTACAGAATGGCAGAAAAAAGAGTTAACTTAATATAAACTCAAGTGACAAGACAGCCAAAGTGCCATAGTGGATAATTTTCTTTAAGTGAAAGGAAGCTGAGAAGCTTGAGATTGCACAGAAAAGCAATCTGATGGCTAGGTGCGATGGCTCACGCCTGTAATCCCAACACTTTGGGAGGTCAAGGTGGTGAATCACCTGAGGTCGGGAGTACGAGACCAGCCTGACCAACGTGGAGAAACACTGTCTCTAAAAATACAAAATTAGCCGGGCGTGGTGGCACATGCTTGTAATCCCAGCTACTCAGAAGGCTGAGGCAGGAGAATCGCTTGAACCCAGGAGGTGGAGGTTACAGTGAGCTGAGCCGAGACTGCGCCACTGCATCCATTCCAGCCTGGGCAACAAGAGCAAAACTCCATCTCAAAAAAAGAAAGAAAGACAAAGAAAAAGAAAAGCAATTTGATGATCTAAAATGACCTAGAAAGAAATAAAAGCAACACCATCACTTTAAGTCACCTAAAAATAATGACACTCCATGACAAATTAAATTATTTTCTACTTAAGTTTTTTACTTCACAGTAAGAACTTTTGATCATGTAAACTATTTAACAATACCAATAAGTAAAAAGAACAGATTTTCCAAGTTATGCAGCAATACCAGAGAGCAGGATTAAATGTTTAAAAATTTTTCATTATCTACTTCCATCACAGAAATTTTCTCTAAGGTCATTTCTATAGAGGTTATAGAGGGTCCACTGCTAAAGTGAATATTTAAATATTTTTTCAACAGAATGCATATACGTAAAAAACATAGTAAGGCAACTAGAAAACTAGAAATTCAGATAATCCATGTGTTTAAACTTCTTAAAGTTGGTCCAATTTACACATTTAAACCACAGAATTAAACAAAAGGCCTCTAAAATACTTCTCAAATGTACTCAGTATATTGACAGAATACCAAAACTGGCTAGGACCTAAGCATTTTTACAGGCGAAAAGTACCTCTTGCACTAGGGTAGGGTATCTTACTCTTGAATCCATAGTTTCATCAAAATATGTAAAAACTGCTCTTTTGTTAATTTAGATCCATTTAAGTTATTAGCCTTCTTCAGGAACTAGAAGGTAGCAAAATTTGGAGAAAAAAAGCATAATCATACATAAAAACAGAAACTTTTCTCTAAGTCCTCTCATGGTTCCGTTGTGTTCCTTTATGATGTCCCAACAGCTTAATGACTCCAGTAGCAAAGATTTTTTAAGTCCCTTAACATCACTCTCATTTGAGACACTGTAACTATCTATTTTCCTCAGAATTTAGAGATCCTTTCTGAGAATACTGGTCACATTGCCATTTCTGCTATTACTTCCTTATAAACAGGCAAGAAATAACGTAGAAAAAATTGGAGTCACCAATGTTTAATGGACCTTTTCGTTCTATCAATTCACACGGGACCTAAAATTTAAAGTTTAGTGCTGATCAAAAACTAAAATGAATTCCATGATATATTTAGTAGAGCCAACAAATTTAGGAAAAGGTAACACCCAAAACATATACCAATTAAAATTTGCTGGCTTTTGTGAGTTTGGGGTTGTATTTCTTAATGAAAATACATCTTCTTAAATGTTTAAATAAACCTAAATTTAGTATTTATGTTAATTTACTTTGGTACAGATTAAAGATTAAACGACAAAAATACTGAGATCCAAACATAAGGAAAGGGAGTGACTGGTAATACTCTTTAACAGAATATTAAAAACAATGGTATGATTTAGTCTACTAAAAAAAATCCATACTCACTTACTAAAAAATGCTTATCAAAGGATTAGCTATGAAAAGAAAATGACCCTTCCAGATGTTACTGTAAAGAAAAACCCTGTAACAGTAACCATCAAATCAATTTCATGGCAGCAACTTGTTCCAGTTAAGTAGAGCACATCAGGAAAAATGGATGGTCACAGATTATAGATCAAGCTAGTGGGGTGCTATAACGATGACTTTAAGTCAACTGCACCATATATTGGGGGGAAAAAAGTCAGAATGAGTAACACTGAAAAAGTTGAAAGAGAAAGGACAACATATTTAAAAGGGCATTTTGAAAAAGTTCCCATTTTGGTAGATGTGATAATTAAAGCAAAGGAGAATTAGATTTTCTTTTCAAATGACTATATCAGAAGTCTAAGCCTAACTCAGAAAAAGAATTTGTTTATGAGGAACACAGAGCAGGATACTGTAGTAGTTGATTTGTCCAAGTCTCTAAAGGGATAGATGTAATATGGGATAATAAAAAGTGAGTTCTGAAGTATGTTTAAGAAAGTTGTGGAAAAGGAGAAAAAAAATGATGAAAAATTTCAGTCATAGTATGAAAGTTTGTGTTAAAGGGAAATTAAAAAAGGAAGAATGAACTAATCTAAAATATGAAACATACTGAAACAAACACCAGGGCTCTACATTAACTCTTTCCCTGTAGCCACAGATAAGGAAAAAAAGAGAATTGTTCAAGAATACATCTTTACTACATACAAATCAGCAATCAAGACAGATGGAGAGCTGAAATCTAGCATCCTGAATGGCAGAGCACATTGACTGCAAAAAAAATACTTAATTCAACAAAGCAGACAAAAATACCTGCTTAAATATATGATTAAGAAGAACATATTGATGCCAAAAACCAACAAGATAATCTCAGTGGATGACAGCTTTGTGGCCAGAAGTAATCTAGGCAGAATACATTAATGTAAAGCCCTGGTTTAAAATGCTCAAAAACAATTACCTTCCAAATAAAGTAAGTGTTCTCAAAAGTTTAAAAATGCTTGATCAACTCAATGTCATCAGACTACAGAATTAGAGTCAAAGATATAGGTAAATAGGCACTACAATGTAAAAGAAATTAGAAGCATCTGTTGCGTTAACTCACCTTATTAGAATGAACTGGCAAATCACATATAGAGCACAGATGGGGATAACCCTTCGGTAAGAGTCCATGGAAGTCTTCAATATTGCTACTTGGAGGAGCGCCTCTCTTTTTCTCAAAGAGAGATCTCTCTTGTAAGGGGCCAGGACCACGTCCCATTCTCTCATACTCACTGTCAAATTTATGATAGTTATGCGAGGTCTCACCAAAAAAAGAATCATCCCTACACCTTTCTCCATCTCTTAATCTGTCATCTTCATAATCCATTCTGTCATAATAACCAGATTCTTGAGAACGACTTCCATGGTCATAATCAAGCACTGGGTTGAGACTAGGACCACGATCATCAAAACTATCTCTTCTAAAGTGCCTTTTTTCTTCCCAATCATCCCTAGGTACTCTGTATGGTGGCTCCCGTGTAGCAGATCTGCCATCTCTACCATAACTCAAGGTAGGGCCTTCTTCAGTTCTCCTCCTTTTAAGCTGTAGAAGGATTTGGGGCAAATTCTCAGGAGTAATCTTGTCCTCTGGATAACGACTCAGTTCATCTAAGTCTCTAGCAGACAGACCAAAGCTGGCCAAAATGTTACTGGCCTGGTCTGCATCTCCACGGTGTTGAGAAGATAAAGGGAGTGGACCTCTACTTCCAATGTTAAATATAGACTGCAAATTATGGGAAGAAGTACTAGCAGAAGACAGTGCACTATGAGCTCCTTGTTGATTCAATGAAGAACTCATTCCAAGATTCATTAAACTAGCAAGGCGTGCAGTACCCTGGTTCATCCTTCCAAGAGATGCTGGCATACTTAAAGACTGGGTAGCAGCAGCAAGAAGGCCTATTCCTGCCGCAGACAGGTCACGCCCATGACCCTGTGAGTCCCTACTGAGAGATGACTGCTGGAATGACTTGGACATTGTAGAACTAGCTCTTGTCTATTTTATAGATTAAAAAAAAAATTTTTTTTTAAAGACGGCCAAAAAGAAAGCTCAAACTAGAAAGCTAGGTTAACTTTGCTTCAAAAAATGGTAACGCCAAGAAAAAGGATCAATAAGGACTGCAGAATCTTCTTCAAGCTGAGAACCAGCAGACAACTCTGTAGAAAAATAAGCAATTTTAGTCATAAATCCCTTTAAGCAGATGCCGTTTTTTTAAGAAAAAAAAACTTATGCATCATGTTGATTTAAAAAAAAAAAAACATTTAAGATCTCAAACTTACAAGGAATTTATTACATATCTTAAACAGATTCCTGATGTATGCAGAGCCTGCATATAGATATTTAAAAAGTAGTATTTCACGCTAAAGCTTAACTATTAAAGGGACTTTCATACTGAGTTTAAAAACATGTAAATTGAAAGGTTAGATGTCTGAGTACATCAAAATTTTGGTAAAAATATAGATGGGTTTCTTCTTTTAGAAGAATAAAAATACACCCTATAGTATGATGCTTAAGTTCCAGGAGAAGACTAAAAACAAAAAAAATCAAGGTCAGCAAGTCAAAGATGAATCAGTTGTATTGTGCTTTGGAAAATGAGACCTATTATCACTATCAGAAAGAACCAAGTAAAATCATAAGTAAATGAAGCTTAGGTTTCAAGTACCTAATATAAGATATAAGACCAAACATAATAGCTGAGACCTTTATACAGCAAAATCAATTTGAGGTGAAGATAGATGTGAATAAGAAAAATAAGTCATTTCCTATAGTTTTAAGGATTGCTGCCCAAATTTAAGTTATATAACTAATTGCCTTCTTACTGACCATCCTACATCAGGCAGTGCTTTCTTCATATCTAATCTTTTAAAGTAAGGAGAACTAACTCTGGTCAGTACAGGAATAGGAGCCCTCCCAAGAAAAAACCTAGGTACAGAAAATACAGGTGATTAAAAGAAGGGAACTCCCCAATTAGCATCCATCAGTACTCATTTAATGCTCAGGGCTACAGCATATCTACAGCACAAAACAGGAAAAATGAAAATGAGATCTTGGTTACACAGTTTCCTGTAAACTTTTCACAAGAATAGCCCAAATCACCTGGTAAATTTATGTTCTGATTATGATTCCCCAAGACGTGTTTCTAGATGAAACTGTTTTCTTTCTTAAATCATTATTGTACCTCAGAAACTGTCACATAAGAATTTCCAAATAATTTATATCATGATTGTCATAAAACATTAGTTAAAAGATATACATAACGTCTTCAGTGAAACAATTTTATAATCACAACTACATACAGAGGTAAATCTGAAGTTGTTTCGTACAGAATTCTATGAGGCATTGTTTAAATTTTCTATTTTTTGATCACCAATACACTCAGCACTGGTAGCTTAATATGTTAAACTTTAACAGTAAAACCAGACAATATCCAGTAGTTACAAGTCTATTACAGGACCAATTTCGCCAATGATAGATTAAAGCAAGGATACAAATGGACAAATACAGTGCAGAGGAAGTATAAAAAAGTTGCAGCAAGAAAGATTTAGACTAGATTTTTAAAAATAGATATAATCAAGTTTTAAAAGACACAGAAATGCTGTAAGAGGTGGCTGGAGTTACAGGAAGATGTTTTTGCACACCAAGAAAGATGAATTTGAGAAAATACACCAAAGAAACTATCAATAGTTCTAGACAAGATCCACTATGTAAACTACTTAAGCTTTAAGATTAATAAAGACGAGAGTAAGTGGACTTCTTTGGATGAAAGTTTCTTTGATATGTCTTATAAATGCCACACAGAATGGTGGCTGAGATGCTATGTAAATGGTGGTGGACCCTCTAAATTTTCACACATATTTTAAAAATCAAAACCTTTAGAGGGTTTTTCAAAATAAAAATGTTTAAGTATCAGGGTTATTAATTGCAGCTTTGACTTTCATGTTGTAGCCAAAGCTTTGTATTCCTGAAAGTCAGTCTTTTGAACTATTTTTTCCCTAAGAGAAATTATATAATGGTATTACAATTATGTTTAAAATTTTTAAAATGGTCATATTTTAAGGAAATGTGATTGTTAGATTACAGAGCTCTCAATTACATTTTTTGGTAGCTCATAGGAAAACAGTGGATCTACAAAAGGAAAAGTTAAGAGATGCAAAGGTAAAGGATAACCTGAAGACAAACAGAAAATGGATGTCAGAAAAACTCAGAAAAGAGTCAAGACAAACAATGTAAATCCCATGACAACGTGTAATTCCATTAACAACCACCTCAGTATTTTTAAGATACTCAGTTTCAACTTAAAATGCAACTCTATCAAGGATATTAGGGTAAAATTAGTGAAAAGCAACTTAAGTTAGATTTTGGATTAAACCACAAATAAACCAAATTCTTAAAAATGGTTTTATTAGAACAAAGTTGGGAGAAACCAGATGTGGCAGCATTGTTGAAAAAGCATTTATGAAAACAGTTCCTCTATCATGTCAATGCTGAACATAAGATGTACAAGCCACTTTTAAAGGTTCATTCACATGGGACCCACTGCCTATTAGTAAAGGCAGCACAATATTGAGACATTTACTAAGATTTACAAAAGATTAGCTTCTTTTACTACGTTTTTTCCTGTAATTATAAAATTGCCTTTTTATAGGAAACTGCACTAGAAGTTAAAACAATTTTGAATATAGTAGCTTTGGGAGAACATTTATTATCAAAATCCAATTTACCTATTTTAAATCTCTATGTAATAGTGTAAATGCCCATCAATGCAGAACCTTTCACTTCCAAAAAAGAAAGCACCTGCACACCTCTAAAAACTATCAACATTACCCACAACTTCACTTCACAAATGCCATTTACTACAATCTTGATAATCAAATTTTTTTTTTTTTTTTTTTGAGATGGAGTTTCACTCTTGATGCCCAGGCTGGAATGCAATGGCACAATCTCAGCTCACTGCAACCTCTGCCTCCTGGGTTCAAGTGATTCTCCTGCCTCAGTCTCCCAAGTAGCTGAAATTACAGACACGCCACCACGCCCAGCTAATTTTGTGTTTTTAGTAGAGACACGGTTTCTCCACGTTGGTCAGGCTGGTCTTGACCTCACATGATCCCCCTGCTTCGCCCTTCCAAAGTGCTGGGATTATAGGCGTGAGCCACCATGCCCAGCCCGATAACCAAATTCTGAACAAATGAGCTTAAAAATTCATTTTTATAGACAACTCAAAACAAACTGTAACTTAAAACTATTTTATGATACAATTTTAAGCTGTTTAAAAATGTCAGCTTCACATTCAACATCTAAACAAATCTGAATATCATCCCTATGTATGGTTAGGAAACGTTTCAGTTAATATTCTACCTCCCATTCCATGAGAATCTGATTTTTGTTATTGGCTTTTTCTTCTCCAATTAAAAGAAATAGAGTACTAAAATATTTCTGAAAATTTTCACATACCCTGAAAATTCATGGAGAACAGAAGCAAACAGCTGTCCCAGATCTAAATTTCCTTAAAGATTACCTGTAAGTCCTTAGTCATTCTTTCAGAGGGTTATTTAGCATAATTACTAAAATAAGCACAAGCCAACTTTAGTTTCTTAGAAGGTATTAGAAAAAAATGAAAAGACTTTTAGCTTTTTTTTTTTTTTTTTTTTTTAAGACAGTGTCTGACTCCTCCATTGCCCAGGCTCACTGTAACCTCTGCCTCCCAGGCTCAAACCATCCTTCCACCTCAGCCCAACCAGCTGGGACTACAGACACACGCCACCATGCTTGGTTAATTTTCACAGCTTTGGTAGACAGGGGTTTTCACCATGTTGGCCAGGCTGGTCTCGAACTCCTGGGCTCAAGCGATCTTCCTGCCTTGGCCTCCCAAAATGCTAAGAGGTATCTACTACTCTACATGGATCTTCAGCTATGCTCTCAACTATGTGAGATAATCAGTCATTTAAATAATTTTTCTCTGGCAGGGCACGGTGGCTCACGCCTGTAATCCCTGCACTTTGGGAGGCCAAGGCGGGCAGATCATGAGGTCAAGAGATTGAGACCATCCTGGCCAACGTGGTGAAACTCCGTCTCTACTAAAAATATAAAAATTAGCTGGGCATGGTGGTGCGCACAGAAGCCAGAGAATCGCTTGAACCTGGGAGGCAGAAGTTGCAGTGAGCTGAGATCGTGGCATTATACTCCAGCCTGGGCCACAGAGCAAGAATCTGTCTCAAAAATCAAAACAAACAAAAAAAATAAATTTTTCTCTTTTCAGTCTTTGTAGTCAGAATTAAAAAAAAAAAAAAAACCATACACAACTAATTTGAGATGGTTTACCCATAAAACTATAAAAGATTTATGGTTTAACCATAAAAATAGAGATACGCAGAGAAAAAAATGCCTTCATGACATTATTTTAATCCTTTAACTTCACATTGAGACTTACAAGCAACAGCTAGAAAACCAGTTTCTTGTATTTTCCTCTTCTGAACTGCAAAAAATGTTCAGATTTTCCAAATGTTCTATCAAGGCCAATCACCTTGATCATTTATTAGCTTATTCATGTGAAAATATACCAAATATGTTTTAGACAGCAACCAACAATACCAATTTAGTAAAAATGTCTTAACCCATGTCACTGGCAGATGGCAGACATAGTTGACTATCAGTAATTTCAAAGCAGCATCATTTGGAAAGGCAACTGCTTGATTTTTGTCATAAATCACACAAAAATATTGATTCCTGTGGTCATGACTTTCAAACCAAGCATCCAACTTATTTTTCAATTCAAGAACAGGTTTCAGTTACTCTTTATATTTTTCTTCATTTATTAAATTTTATAATGGTTTTATAAAGAACTTACCATAGTTTCCATTTTAAAGGTACCAGAAGTTTTCATTTTAATGTTGGTGTATACAATATTTCCTAATATATTCTGTAACAATGATTTCATTTAAGGGTTTGTTTTTTGAAGTGTGCTGAGGAACTACTCCGTTTTTTTCCTAGAGTTTCAGCCACTTTCAAATCTTATGTTTTCGAGTGTCACAATCTCATCTCAGTATGGCATGTACCTTGAGTGCCTTAAGTTTTTAAAATAGGCCAGGCGCAGTGGTTCACATCTGTAATCCAGCACTTTGGGAGGCCAAGGTGGGCAGATTACCTGAGGTCAGGAGGTTGCGACCAGCCTGGCCAACATGGTGAAACCTCGTCTCTACTAAAAATACAAAAATTAGCCGGGTGTGGTAAAGTAGCATGTGTCATCATATGATAAGAGTGTAGTGCCAGGAAGGCTGAAAAACAAGCCTAAGTATTTTCAAAAGTGCTTTAAGACCATTGCTCTTAATCCATCTAACAGATGTGAAGTCAACTTCTAGTCCACTTCCTGATCCTTAGGCTAAATAGTGAGTATTGCAGAGTGGCATCAGCTGCTGAGAAGATAGAACACTACTTGTTAACCAGTTTAAGAAACTCCCACTCAGACCTGAAATAATATTGTCTTCCCAGGTTTAAATTTTTTTCCCAGTGACCTTCAATCAAGCAAGAAATAGTTTCAGATTGAAACTACACACAATTGATGGAGTAAACCCGTCTTACAAGATAGAAAGTTACCCCGTTTACCTGATGATGTTCACTGTCTATTTGATCTCGACAGAAACTTGGCTCTCTACTTTCTTCTCTGCTTAAGCAAAATCAGTGATTTCTTTCAAGGCTCCATTCTGGGCTGGGTGTGGGGGCTCATACCTGTAGTCCCAGCCCTTTGGGAGACTGAGGCAAGAGGATCACTTGAGGTCAGGAGCTCGAGACCAGCCTGGTCAATATGACAAAACCCCATCTCTGCTAAAAAAATACAAAAATTAGCCAGGTGTGGTGGCACATGCCTGTAGTCCCAGCTACTTGGGAGGCTGAGGCAGGAGAATCACTTGAACCCGGGAGGTGGAGGATGCAGTGAGCCAAGATTGTGCCACTGCACTCCAGCGTGGGTGACAGAGTGAGACTCTGTCTCAAAAAAAAAAAAAAAAAAAAAAGGCTCCATTCTGTATCCCTAAGACCCCTACTCTCTTGACTTCCATCAACATTTGTACAACTTTTATTTCATACATACTAAATCTTGGGGGCCCAAAAGCCTTCGCGTGAATCCTGGTTCTATTACAAACAGCTGTGTGACCTTGCACCAAAAAGGGTGGGGGGAAATAAAAATAATACCTACTTCATAAGGCTGTAAAGACTTGATAAATTAGGCCAGGCACAGTGGCTCATGGCTGTAATCCTAGCACTTTGGGAAGCTGAGGTGGGATAATCACTTAAGGCCTCAAGCTCGAGACCAGCCTGCCCAACGTGGGGAAACGCTGTCTCTACTAAAAATACAAAAATGAGCCGGTGTGGTGGCAGGTGCCTGTAATCCCAGCTACTCGGGAGGCTGAGGCAGGAGAATCACTTGAACCCAGAAGGCGGAGGCTGCAGTGAGCTGAGATCGTGCCAATGCACTCCAGCCTGGGCAACAAGAGCAAAACTGTCTCAAAACAACAACAAAAAACCCACCAAAAATTAGCCAGGCGTGGTGGCATGTGCCTGTAATCCCAGCTACTGGGGAGGCTGAGGCAGAAGAATCACTTGAACCCCCAGAGGCAGAGGCTGCAGTGAGCCAAGAATGCACCACTGCACTCCAGCCTGGGTGACAGAGCGAGACTGTCTCAAAAAGAAGACTTAATAAATTAGTCGGCCGGGAGCGGTGGCTCAAGCCTGTATCCCAGCACTTTGGGAGGCCGAGACGGGCGGATCACGAGGTCAGGAGATCGAGACCATCCTGGCTGACATGGTGAAACCCCATCTCCACTAAAAAATACAAAAAAATAGCCGGGCGAGGTGGTGGGCGCCTGTAGTCCCAGCTACTCAGGAGGCTAAGGCAGGAGAATGGTGTAAACCCGGGAGGCGGAGCTTGCAGTGAGCTGAGATCCGGCCACTGCACTCCAGCCTGGGCGGCCGAGAGTCCGTCTCAAAAAAATAAATAAATAAATAAAATAAATCAGTCTACATAAAACATCTAAAATAGTGTCTGGCACACAGCACCATAGTAATCATCTCATTTGGTGTAATCTGATCCTCATAAAACTAGGAAGGTAAAATCTATTTTTCTTTATTTCTAGATGAGAAAAACTTTTAGAGGTAAAAGGACTGAGATCCAAAGACACATGAATAAAGAGCTTATAAACTTTTTATCTGCACCATAGTCTCATGTGTCAACTTTAATGTCACACTAGTAACCACGTATTAGCTTTCAATAACAGATTTAAAGACTGGTAGTAACGGCCGGGCGCAGTGGCTCACACCTGTAATCCCAGCACTTTGGGAGGCCAAGGAGGGCAGATTATGAGGCCAGGAGATTGAGACCATCCTGGCTAACACAATGAAACCCCACCTCTACTAAAAATACAAAAAATTAGCCGGGCATGGTGGTGCGCACCTGTAGTCCCAGCTACTCGGGAGACTGAGGCAGGAGAATGGCGTGAATCCGGGAGGTGGAGTGTGCAGTGAGCCGAGATCGCGTCTCACTCACTGGCAGTAACTTTTTTTTTTTTTTTTTTTTGAGAGGAGCCTCACGCAAGTTGCCGGGGTTGGAGTGCAATGGTGCGATCTCAGCTCACTGCAACCTCCACCTCCTGGGTTCCCGCAATTCTCCTGCCTCAGCCTCCTGAGTAGCTGGGATTACAGGCACACACCACCACACCCGGCAAATTTTCTGTATTTTTTAGTAGAGACAGGGTTTCATCATGTTGGCCAGACTGGTCTTGAACTCCTGACCTCGTGATTCACCCACCTTCGCCTCCCAAAGTGCTGGGATTACAGGTGTGAGCCAACTGGTAGTAACTTTTAACAGGTAAGATAAAGAACAATACACTATACTGCAGTAATTCTAGTAAAAGTGGACAAACTAAACATCTTCCTTCTTCATTCTCTATTGCCAACATGTGTTTAAATCACCCTTCAACCTATCTCCCATCCAAGCACTAACCAGGCCCAACACTGTTTAACTTCCAAGAGCAGATGAAATCAGGTGCGTCTAGGGTGGTATGGCCATAGACCTTACCTTTCTATTCTCTCTGCCATAATCTTAGCCCTGCTTTTTAGCTGGCCTCCTAGCATCAAAACTCACACCTCATCATCTTTCAATAAAAACAACCTGAACCATCACTCATTTCACACTCTCCTGGCTCAAAAACCTACTACTCCCTACCACTTACCACATGAAATCCACACTATGATTTCCTTTTTTTTTTTTTTCTTCAAGACAGGGTCTTAATCTGTTGCCCAACGCAGCAGCACAATCTTGGCTCACTGCAGACTCAATCTTGCGGGCTCAAGTGATCCTCCCGTCTCAGCAGGGACCACAGGCACGCACCACTATACCCGACTAACTTTTTACATTTTTAGTAGAGACAAGGTCTCACTATGTTGCCTGAGCTGTTCATGAACTCCTGGGCTCAACTGATCCTCCTGACTCAGCCTCCCAAAGTGCTGAAGTTACAGGCATGAATCACTGTGCCCTGCCTCACATGTAATTTTCAATGCCTTTCATATATTGGTTCCATTCTACTTCTTTAAACCTTTTCCCCAACCATAACCAAACACCTTACAGAAACGTCTGCTTGCTATTCCATTTACAGAAACTACTCTATGCTTGTGTAAATAAAATTAATAGCTGGGATGCATCCCTCTCTCATTTCATGTAATACTAGTAATTTTCTCAAGGCCTAGCACCTCCTTTTAATCATTCAATATATTACACAAACCAATGTATATACAAATACGAAACAGAATATTAAAAAGACCTTGGAAATAAATCTACATAGCAATTTCAAATGACTCCCTCCCCTTGTTTTTAAGTTTGACTACTTAATGTATGTACCCTTAATTTTGCATTTCTGAACTGTATGCAAATCGACTTAAAATTTACTGTTGACTTACTTTTAAAAACTGATTTATCCACAATTGTGAGTTAAACCTACATTTTCACTGCAATATAGGTTATCATTATGCATGCATATGTACTTATCTATTCTGCAGATGATGAACATTTAGGTTGTTTTCAATTTCTTGCCATTACCAAGAACAATGCTAATATTTCTTGGTGTCCCTTGGTGCATAACTGCAAAACTTCCTCCTCCATGGTGCTCTTCCAAAATACCACAGCCCACACAAAAACAGACACAAACATTAAAACTGATATGCTTTTCCAATCTTTCCAGTCACATATCTAAAAATCTCTCAACTCATAGGCTTTTCTCTCTGCTCTAGTTTTAATTATCCACTAAATTTTTCTACACACAAAGAATATTTGGAATTCAAATGTTTGTATTGCTTTTCTTTCTGAGACAGTTTTGTTCTGTCACCAGCCTGGAGCACAGTAGCACGATCTCAGCTCACTGCAACTTCCGCCTACCAGGTTCAAGCAATTCTCCTGCTTCAGCCCTCTTGAGCAGCTGGAATTACAAGCAAGCACACGTCATCACGCCCGGCTAATTTTTGTATTTTTAGTAGAAACGGGGTTTCAGCATGTTGCCCAGGTTGGTCTCAAACTCCTGGCCTGAAGTGATCCGCCCACCTCAGCCTCTCAAAGTGCTGGGATTACAGGTGTGAGCCACCATGCCCAGCCAAATGTTTGTATTTCTTTGACATCACTGTTCTTTCCCCAACTACTGCTTAAGTTGGGTGCTCAAATAATTGACTTTTAATTTTCACATATGGTATAGGTTCCTGTGTGTTACTATACCAAAGGGGGATGCTTACTATCCTAACAATCCTCACAAAGGAGGAAAAAACACCAAACATTTCATCCTAAAAGATCTGAAAGTTATGCATCTTCATGAACTAAATGCAGATGATACTGTTCCCTAATATTAATTAAATGATTACTTTCCATACTTGTTGCATTTACCGCTGGCCAAGACATTTACCATAGGCACTCTGTTGCTTTTACTTTTCTTATCCATCTGCATAGTTGAGAACTACTCTTCACCTGCCCCACAGGCACACTCTCCTGTTTTCCTACTAACCTGTTTTTTGCCTGAGAACAGGGTATCAACAACCACACGTTAGTGAGATTCTAGATTAAAGAGAATGTCACATAAGATGTTTTTAAGGTTTGCGGGGGCGGGGGGGCGGGTAAGCAAGCATACTTTAAATTTTGGAATAGTTTTAAAATTTTTTCAAACCTAAGCTTTTATTAGTACTTCGTTTGTTTTTTTTTCCCACTTCCAAAGAGCCTTGAGCTTTAATTTATACAGAGAACAGGGCTTAATGTACAACTGGAAAAGTATACCAAAGCTGCATCACATCATTGGCACTCTGCACTCCATCCACACGGAAGGGCCACAGTAATAAATTACATTCAGGTTAGGTCAGATAACAGCACTTTATCATGTAACTTTTACTGTATTACAAATAGGCTTATAATATAAACGTGTTAAGTTAAAACCTAAAACTTACACTCAATTTTTAAAATTACATATAAAACCCCTTCAAAGGTACATAGCTAAAACTCAACCCATAGGCTTGTTTTCTGTTTTACTTTTAATTATCCATTAACCTTTTCCACACAAACTTTTATCAAGAACTTCAGAGCCTTTAATCCTAATGATCCAATGAGAAAGGTTTGCTACATAGCTAATAATTATAAATTACAGCACTTTATTTCCTGAATAGCACTGTGCCTTATAGTAACCAATCACATAAACAGAAAATGGCAAAAACTACAGAACTACACTCCCAACCTATAACCCTTCCAATTCATCCCAACAAACTTAGCACTGTCCATCCCAAATGTTAAGTCAACCATCCACTTTAATTTTTTTTGAGAAAAAATTAAACATTTAAAATTGAACATAAAAAATTAAACATTCCAGTCTGTTGCCCAGGCTGGAATGCAGTGGCGCCATCTCGGTTAATTGCTACCTCCCCCTCCCGGGTTCAAGTGATTTCTCCTCCCTCATCCTCCCAAGTAGCTGGGATTACATTTTGGTGCCTGCCACCACGCCCAGCAAATTTTTGTACTTTTTAGTAGCAATGGGGTTTCGCCATGTTGGGCAAGCTGGTCTCAGAACTCCTTACCTCAGATGATCCGCCCGCCTTGGCCTCCTAAAGTGCTGGGATTACAGGCCACCGGCTACAATCATCCACTTTTAGAACCTGTTGCCAGAAGTGTGGGATAACTGTACTGTAATTCTAACTAAAGGAGGTATATAAAAACAAGTATCCCTAACTAAAAGATGTTCTAATAACATCTATTATTCAATTCTTTGGCGGCAATTCATATTGTAAGCTAATTAGTAATACTTCCAATAATCATGATTTTAACATTTTTGCATAAGATTCCTGTGTTTGCTTATACCTACTATCCAAAATGTTACAAAACAAGCACTGCTTTCTGTCACTTTTGAGTACTTTTCACTTCAGACTTGAAGCAGCTAGTTTATGTCTATGCCAATTTCCCTTAAAAATACAGAGGATTCTAGTATTTTAAGCAGTTACGGCATTTACAAAATGTTTTTCATTTTTTTCTCTCATTACAAAAGTAGATGTTATTTCTCGTGGTAAATTCAGAAAAACATCAGGAGGAAACAGAAATCATCCGTAATGCCAACATCTGAGCAAACATTTTGGGGTATATCTCTATTTTCATGTTTTACATTGTCCTTTAAAAAACAATCGAACGACATTAGCAGTTTTACATCATTTTCCTTTCCAGTTAAAACTATATACCATTACTATTTTCCCATCACACTCTTCACCTAAAATACTGTTTTAAGTAGCTGTATAGATTTCCATTTCCACAATAGAATTAGCAGATTCCCAAAACCTGAATCTTTAGATTTTTAAAAAACATTCTCAAAACTGGTATTAAATTTATATACGCAAATCTGACACACTACTCCCTTAGGATAAATTCCTGTAAGCACCGTCTTTCCATTTTAAGCCTATTATACTATGAAGGAGACTGAATTAAGATCTAAGAGCTCCGAGAGTTCGACACCAGCCTGGGTCACATAGTGAGAACACGTCTCTACAGATGATCAAAAAATTAGCTTGGTGTGGGAGCGCGCGCCTGTGATCTCAGCTACCCAGGAGGCTTAAGTGGGAGGATTACTTGAGCCTGGGAGGTCGAGGCTGCCGTAAGCCAGTGATCAGGCCACTGCACTCCAGTCTGGGCAATAGAGCGATCCTGTTTCAGAGAAAAAAAAGATCCAAGGCCTCTGCAGACCACACTGGCAGCACTGCTACTATTGCAATCTATCCGGGCTTTAACCTTCTCTTCTATAAAATTAAGGATTTGAACTACGTGATGCTCCTAAAATATGACATCATCATTGCACTCCTCAGTAAAAACCATTAACTGACTTGCAATATTAGCGTTTACAAACTCTAAAAGCATCAGTAAGAAAATTAGTATGTTTAAAGACTAAAACAAATGCATAGATCAAGGGTGGTTAAATCCTTCCAAATTAGTTCAAAATGTGATAACAAAAGCTGTACACGGCTGAAAAATATATAAAAATGATAAAGTGAAACTTCTCTGGGTAAAGTACAAAGTAATGTTCTAAGTATATACTGTTAAGTGCAAAGAAAGAAATACAAATTTAAAGCATTTCAACACACATATCTGGCTAAATGATCTTTTTCAAACCTTACATAACCAACAAGAATCTTCATGTAGTATTTTAATGTTGTTTAATTTCGAGTTTGCGAAAACATTCTATTTCAGTGGAAAAGGCATCATCCAGAGCGTTTTTTCAACGAAAATGTCTCAAGCCCTTCTTGCTTTTTAAAACAATACTAATGTGAAAAACGTCGATAGACTGCGTAGATGACTGAGCCATTAGTAAAGATCTTTTTAAAGAGAAATCTTAAACATTAAAAAAATTTAAAGTAGCCTGAAACATTTTTGTCCGCATAGTCAATTGTTTAGATTTCCCTGGGAGAAAAATGTGTTTTACCGACTACTCAGAAACCTTAAGCCAAGGTTTAAAACACAGAACGCAGCATCAATACAAAATCTCATGACCACTACCTACGAAATCAACAATTCTTCACATCATTTCAGCGCGCCCGAAAGACTAGACATTTCAGAACCACCATAACCGTTCTAGAAATGTCTGGCTGAAAAACTCCAACTGATCCAATAGAAATATTCCACACAGAACATGGCCACAGAGCAGCATAAACACCTAGGGGATATTCATCCACGGTAAATGCAGAACACAGAACATGGCACAGAGCTCGAAATGCAAAGAATGATGCGGCGACTACACCACGGTACTCCAAAACCCTTTGTCTGGAAACCGGAAGGTCCCACACCACACGATCCTCTCTACAGGAACCAGAACTAATAGTATTTTGATAAAGAAAAAAAAGGATGTGAGGCGACTGACTAAACAAGCGCAAATCACCCGCCTCGCAGCGTACTGCAGGCGGCTAGCTCCACGACGCAGTACGAAAAACAAGCGTTAACGTTTCATTTTTCGGCCATTTTTACGCGATGGGGGGCGGGGAGGAATTGTTTCTGATGTCCAGCTAAAGCCGCGCGCGCGCGCGCGTCTGGGCCGGGAGTCTTAGGGGGCGCTCTGAGGCGATGGGCGAGGAGTGGCGTGAAGGCCGTGACACCGGGAAAAGAAAGAAACGCTGCTCAAACAGCAGGCTCTTCGGAGTCTGCGAAATCCTCCATTTTGGGGAACATTTTCAGAGAAAAAAAGGCGAACGGGCTATTTGGGACCGGCGCTACCCAAGGACTTAGCTATCTTAACCATCCTCCCCAAACGGCAGGCCCCCAATGGACAGTCTGTCCCTCAGGCCTCCAGCGAGCTCCTCCCTCCTCCTCAGCGCCGCGGCCCGCGTGTAACGGGCTAGTCGTCCCGCCCCCGCCCACAACGAGCCCAGGACGCGCGGGAAGCACGGCCGGTCAGCGCACCTCTTGACCCCCAATCTCCCGCCGCACCCTGGGCCCTCGGCCGGCCGCGTGTTTCCCTCCCGGACCGCTCACCTCCACCGCCCGAGAAGGCTGGTTGCGCCGCCACTGCGCTCCTAACATGGCGGCCGCCGATCAGGCGGCTCACATACGCAGCGCGGAGGGAGGCAGAGCGGGAGCGAGCAAGAAAGGCGCGCCGCCGGCTTCCCACAGCCCCTGTCGCCGTCGTTGTCCCCTCCCGGCGGACACGGAGAGCCCCCAGCCACCCCACCCCGACTCTTACCCGCTTCACGCCTACCTTAGGGAAAGGGAGAGGGAAAAGGAGAGGTACCTCTCTCCCAGCGAGCGGGACGCGAAGGCTCCCACAATCCCCCGCAGCAACGGCGCTGGCGAGAGGTGGTGGCAGCGGCTGCAGCCCAAGAACAAACCCACTCTCGCGAGAGAGCTCGCCCCCACCCCCTCGGTCCAGTTCGGCGCGCGCCAGGCCCCTCCCCCTACTCGGCGCGCGCACCTCGCTCGCGCCCTAGCCTGAGGTAGTTGTTCTTTAATCCTGGAGATCCCTCTTCGTCATCCAGCTGAGGCGGGAAATGGAGGAACGTCCGTGGCTTACGAGTTCGAGTCCCATTCCCTAAAAGGCTGTTTGTCAACCTCCTGAATAGCATAATACAAAATTTAAATAGAGTATGCGTTAGAAGCGATTCGCAAGAGTCCCTGGCTCAGACCCGACTTTTATGCTCTCTGGTTGCTCAGTTTGCCAAGGAATGGTGGAAAGCGCCAGATATTGAGGCCACAAAGGGAAAACGATACAATTTTGGCTGGTTTTTATTTAAGTATGTCTATTTATCATTTATTTATTTGTTTGTTTGAGGCAGGGTCTCGCTGTGTGGCTCAGGTTGGAGTGCACTGGCGTTATCACGGCTCACAGCAGCCTCGAACTCCTTTCCTCAAGAGATCCTCCCACCTCAGCCTCCCCAGTAGCTGGGACTACAGGCTTGCACCACCACGCCCAGCTAATATTTTTATTTTTATTTTTTCCGCAGAGAAGGGGTCTCGTTATTTTGCCCAGGCTGGAGGGAACTCCTTGGCTCAAGCGGTGCTCCCGCCTCCGCCTCTCAGCATTGGATTAAAGGCGTGAGCCTCCACGCCCAGCCAGCTGGTTTTTGGGTTTTTTTTTTTTTTTTTTTTTTTTTGAGACGAAGTCTCGCTCTGTCGCCCAGGCTGGAGGGCAGTGGCCGGATCTCAGCTCACTGCAAGCTCCGCCTCCCGGGTTTACACCATTCTCCTGCCTCAGCCTCCCGAGTAGCTGGGACTACAGGCGCCCGCCACCTCGCCCGGCTAGTTTTTTGTATTTTTTTAGTAGAGATGGGGTTTCACTGTGTTAGCCAGGATGGTCTCGATCTCCTGACCTCGTGATCCACCCGTCTCGGCCTCCCAAAGTGCTGGGATTACAGGCTTGAGCCACCGCGCCCGGCCTGGTTTGTTTTTTTTTTTTGGAGACGGGGTCTCGCTCTGTCGCCCAGGCTAGAGTGCAGTGGCGCGATCTCGGCTCACTGCAAGCTCCACCTCCCGGGTTCACGCCATTCTCCTGCCTCAGCCTCCCAAGTAGCTGCGACTACAGGCGCCCGCCACCACGCCGGGCCAATTTCTTTTTGTATTTTTAGTAGAGACGGGGTTTCACCGTGTTAGCCAGGATGGTCTCGATCTCCTGAACTCGTAATCCGCCCGCCTCGGCCTCCCAAAGTGGCCAGCTGGTTTTTAAAACCAAGAATTCTGTGCAGGAGGGTCGTTGAGGCGGAGGACGGCGAGCCTTTTCCCTCGGAAAGACCACCGCCGCTTTTTGGTGAATTTGACTGCACCCTTGGGACTGAGGTACTGGTTAGGTACCCGGGTTGGCGGGATTTGAGCTCCGGCCTTCAGAGGCTTAAGTAAATTGTTTGGAGACCTAATCTGGCTGCAACTCTCTCCCCAACCATCCTTGCAGAACTCCGCATCTGGAGAGTTGGGAATTTTCCAGCACAGTTAATGGTTATAATATGGAGTGCTTTCTATAGGGTGGGCAATGCAATAAGCAGTTTACACATGACCCTACAATAACCTTGAGAGGCGGCTACTAGGGGATACCATTTGGTAGATCACAAAACTGAGACATTAAAAGGTTATGTAATTTGAGGCACGGTAGATGGCGCCTGTAATCCCCGCACTTTGGGAGGCCGAGGCGGGTGGATCACTTGAGTTCAGGAGTTCCAGACTAGCCTGGCCATCATGGCAAAACTCCGTCTCTACAATAATAATAATAATAATACAAAATTAGCTGGGCGTGGTGGTGCACACCTGTGGTCCCAGCTACTCACCTGGTACGGAGGACGGGGCTAAGGATTGTTTGAGCAGGAGGCGGAGGTTGCCCTGAGCCTAGGGCACTACTGCACTTCAGCCTGGGCTATAGAGTCAGACACTGTCTCAAAAAAAGAAAAAAAAAAAGGTTATGTAATTTAATAGAGGTGAAAAAGCTAGTCAGTGGAGTCTTGATGACTCAACAAGGCACTACCTGAAATGGCATAGCCATAAAAATGAAGTTACTTGGCCATGCGGTGACTCACGCCTGTAATCCCAGCACTTTGGGAGCCCAAGGCGGGCGGATTACCTGAGGTCGGGAGTTCCAGACTAGCCTGACCAACATGGAGAAACCCCATCTCTGCTCGAAATACAAAAATTAACCGGGCTTGGTGGTGTGTGCCAGTAATCCCAGCTACTCGGGAGGCTGAGGCAGGAGAATCGCTTGAACCCAGGAGGCGGAGGTTGCGGTGAGCCAAGATCGCGCCATTGCACTCCAGCCTGGGCAACAAGAGTGAAACTCCCTTTCAAAAAAAAATGAAGTTACCATCTCAGGACAGGGTAAAATGTTTTATCTACAAAATAAGTAGTAAGCCACTGATTCACAATATTACTTTATCTCAATCTAATTTAGTCAGTGATACAAGAAATATTTCTTGAGTACCTACTGTGTCAATATATTAGGCCTCAGGCAAACAGCAGGAAAGGAGACAAAGGCACTGCCCTCATGGAGCTTACACTTAATGCAGACTTTGAACCAATAAATACGTGTGTATTTGAGATGAGTGAATAATCTGAGGGGATGGGAAGCTTTCGTGAGAAACTGAGGTTTGAGTTAATATCTAATGAGTAGGCAGTTAACTAGGTGAAGGGAATAAAGCATCCCCAGGCAGAGGGATCAGAATGTGTGAAAACTCTGAGGTAGACTTTGGGAAACTGCAGATTTTTGTTGTTGTTGTTGTTGTTATTTTGTTTATTTTTGAAGACAGGGTCCTGCTCTGTTGCTCAGGCTGGAGTGCAGTGGTGTGACCATGGCTCACTGCAACCTCCACCTCCCGGGTTCAAGCAATCCTCCCACCTCAGCCTCCTGTGCATAGACATAAAAAGGGCTGGAGATGTAGGAAAGGGCCATTTCCCTGGGGTTACAAATTGAAATGCAGAATCTAAGGTAAACTGGGTAATACAAGTCCTATTTTTTTTTCTTTTTTTTTTTTTTTGAGATGGAGTCTAGCTCTGTCGCCCAGGCTGGAGTGCAGTGGCACGATCTCAGCTCACTGCAAGCTCCGCCTCCCGGGTTTCCGCCATTCTCCTGCCTCAGCCTCCCGAGTAGCTGGGACTACAGGCGCCTGCCACCACACCTGGCTAATTTTTTGTATTTTTAGTAGAGACGGGTTTCACCGTTTAGCCAGGATGGTCTCGATCTCCTGACCTTGTGATCCGCCTGTCTCGGCCTCCCAAAGTGCTGGGATTACAGGCTTGAGCCACCACGCCCAGCCACAAATCCTATTTAATGCTATCCAACACAAGTTCAGTTGGGGACACATAAATTTTAAGGTAAGGATATGGATTTAAGGTAAGGATATATGGGTCTTGAGCTCAGGCAAAGATTGTGGGTTAGTGACAAATTTACAAGTTAATACTGTAAATGAAGTAACAGGAGTTGAAAAATAAACTTAAAGCCAGGTGTGGTGGTTCACACCTGTAATCCCAGCACTTTGGAAGGCTAAAGCAGGCGGATCGCTGGAGGCCAGAAAGTTCAAGACCATCCTAGGCAACATGGTGAAACCATGTCTCTATAAAACATACAAAAATTAGCTGGGCATGGTGGCACACGCGCCTGTAGTCCCAGCTACTCTGGGGCGGGGGTAGACAGGGTCTGGGGTGGTTGACGTGGAAGGATCGATTGAGCTTGGGAGGGGGTGGCACTGCACTCCAGCTAGGCAACAGAGCGGGACCCTGTTTAAAAAAAAAAAGAGCGGCCAGGCACGGTGTCATGCCTGTAATCGCAGCACTTTGGGAGGTGGATCATTTCAAGTCAGGAGTTTGAGACCAGCCTGGCCAACATGGTAAAACCCCGTCTCTACCAAAAATATGAAAAATTAGCTGGGTGTGGTGGTGCTCGCCTGTAATCCCAGCTACTTGGGAGGCTGAGGCAGGAGAATCGCTTGAACCTGGGAAGCGGAGGTTGCAGTGAGCCGAGATCACACCATTGCACTCCAGCCTGATCAACATAGCAAGACTCTGTCTCAAAAAAAAAAAAAAAAAAAAAAAAAAAAAAAAAAAAAGTGGATGCAGTGAAAAAAGAGGCCTGAGCACCAATCCTTGAGGAACTTTAATCAAGTATAGCACAGGACACTTAGTGGACAGAGGTAGGGAGAGAAAAGCAAATATATGTATATGTGAGGGGAAGGCAGAGCAAGGAAAGCACAGAAATTGTGTTGCCTTGAAAACAACAACAAAAATACTTCTAGGACAAAGTGATCAACAGGGTCAAATGCTACAAAGAGGTCAAGATGAAGACCAATGACATCTACAAGATTTAGCAACATGGGTATCAGTGGTAACATTGAGAGTTGCTTCCACTAACGCGTGAAATGTCAGACTGGAAGGGCTGAATATGGGAAGAAGGAAGACAAAAACTATTCAATGCAGAAAATTTCGGCTATGAAGAGACTAGAGGAGAGAAAGCAGGATTAAGGGTTTTTTGTTTTACTATGTGAGGGACTTGACCACAACTAATTGGCAGTAAGGATATCTTAGCGAAGAAATTGTTGGAAATACAAGGAGATGGGATAATCCATAACAGAGGTTCCTAAAAGGATAGGGAAGCAATATAATTTCCTTTACAGTAACAGGAAGTATGGAGCAGATGGTGTTTAAATTTCATTAGATTGGTAGAAGGAAGACATGGACATTATAGTCAAGTAACCTCAGTTTTCTCTGTGAGAAAGTCTTCTGTTGAGAGCTGGAGCTATAAGAGGGAAATTTATATATTTATGTATTTATTTTTTATCATATATATAAATTTAGAGACAGGTTATATATTTAGAGATGGAGTCTTGCTCTGTCACCAGGATGGAGTGCAGTAGCTTGATTGTGGCTCACTGTAACCTCTAATTCTGGGGCTATAAGCTATCCTCCTTCCTCAGCCTCCCAAGTACTGGGACTCACAGGCGTGTGCCACCACGCCCAGGCAGGGAAAATGTTTAAATAGCCATTGTGAAAGTGGAACTGCAATCTTACATCTGTATGTTATGTTCTGTTTTTCAAGGTTTGAGCAAAGCTTACAAAATGTGATTCACATCTTTGAGGCCAATCATTTGAAAGGCTTGGAAAAGGAATTTGGTAGGATTCATAAAGGCTTGAGGGCTGGGGCTTCCCTCAAGAGATGATGTTGGCCAGGCATGGTGGCTCACGCCTGTAATCCCAGCACTTTGGGAGGCCAAGGTGGGCAAATCACAAGGTCAGGAGTTCGAGACCAGCCTGGCCAACATGGTGAAACCCCGTCTCTACTAAAAATACAAAAAATTAGTTGGGCTTGGCCGGGCGTGGTGGCTCATGCCTATAATCCCAGCACTTTGGGAGGCCGAGGCAGATGGATCACAAAGTCAGGAGATCGAGACCATCCTGGCTAACATGGTGAAACCCCATCTCTACTAAAAATACAAAAAAAATTAGCCGGC
Organism: Macaca nemestrina; assembly: GCF_043159975.1. Lineage (NCBI taxonomy): Eukaryota > Metazoa > Chordata > Mammalia > Primates > Cercopithecidae > Macaca > Macaca nemestrina. Next base: position 41,154,561 of record NC_092130.1, read on the forward strand.
CGTGGTGGCGGGCACCTGTAGTCCCAGCTACTTGGGAGGCTGAGGCAGGAGAATGGCGTGAACCTGGGAGGTGGAGCTTGCAGTGAGCCGAGATTGCGCCACTGCACTCCAGCCTGGGTGGCAGAGTGAGACTCCGTCTCAAAAAAAAAAAAAAAAAAAAAAAGAGATGATGTTTAAACCCACCAAGTAGCTAGCTTTGGAAAGACAAAATTTTTTTGGAGGGGATCCTACTTTTCAGTGACTCTTGAGTCTTCCACTCAAAAGCTGATCTGCTTTCTACTCTGCAAGTCTGATTCCAACTGATCTTGTTCTCAACTCTTAGATGAAACAGCCTCTGGTCCTCTAGCAGACAGAAACATGACCACCTATCAAATCTCAGTTCAGATACACACCTACCCATGTTTGCATAAGGTTCTAATGCCATCTGGTGATTGTGCAGAGAAAGTCAAACTTTTTCAACTGAGTAATTATTTATTGAGGAACTTAGTGATGATGTGGGAGATTCAAAAGAAATATAACAGGTGCTTGGGGCTTATCAGCAAAAAGACACAAAAGAAACAAAAGTTTGGTTTTTGTTTGTTGGTTTGTTTGTTTTTTGAGACAGGGTCTCATTGTGTTTCCCAGGCTGGAGTGCAATAGTGCCATCTTGGCTCACTGTAGCCTTGATCTCCTGGGCTCAAGTGTTCATCCACCTCAGCCTCCGAGTACCTGGGACTACAGAAGCACGTCACCAAACCCAACTAATTTTTTTTTTTTGGTATTTTTTGTAGAGACGGGGTTTTGTTATGTTGCCTAGGCTGGTGTTGAACACCTGGGCTTATGTGATCCGGCTGCCTTGGCCTCCCAAAGTACTGGGATTAGAGGTGTGAGCCACCATGCCCGGCCACCAAAATTAATGCAAGATTTCATTCATCAAATGCCTATTTCATGAAGGACATTCTACAATGATGGAAAAGACAAAACTCCAGCCCTCAGGATCTTGGTTTGATGGAGATTGACAAGGAGTTTGACCTCAAAGTGGGGCTGTTTGTGCCCTCAAAGTGGGCCTGTTTGTGAACAGGGATGGGTAAAAAGCTATATTCACATTTGGGTGTGGGAGTGGGTGTGCCTCAGGAATGGTAAAGAATGGGGCCTTTCAAAGCAAGAACTGCTGGTGAGGCTTTGAAAGGTCTAAGTGACAAGTTTGGTACAGCTTAATGATGAAACTGTCTTTTTTTTTTTTTTTTTTTTTTTGAGACAGAGTTTCACTGTTGTTGCCCAGGCTAGTATACAATGGCACGATCTCGGCTCACAGCAACCTCCGCTCCCCCAGGTTCAAGTGATTCTCCTGCCTCAGCCTTCCGAGTAGCTGGGATTACAGGCGCACGCCAACACGTCCAGCTAATTTTTGTACTTTTAGTAGAGATAGGGTTTCGCCACATTGGCCAGGCTGGTCTCGAACTCTTGACCTCAGGTGATCCACCCACCTTGGCCTCCCAAAGTGCTAGGATTGCAGGCGTGAGCCTCCACGCCCGGCCCTGTGATGAAACTTTCAATGCCAAAATAGAGTATGGATTTGAGATGGTAATGAGGACCTTTTCCAATTTTGAGTAGAGGAAAAAGCAAGAAAAGATTGGAGGCATATATTTTGACACCACAAAATCCATTAAAATGTATTAGGTGAATATGAGGAGTCCTGTCATCAATAACATTATTTTTCTCGAAATTTCTTTTGATGAGAAAATTAAGCTTGACAAAGGTAAAAGTCCTAAATTTGAGGTCAACCATTTGATATTCAGCAGCTGACTAATATTTGAGAGACTGTTTGTTACTATTGTGTACTAGGCACTTGCCAGTACACAATAGGAAACAAAATAAAAGGTCTCTGTTCTCATGGAGCTCAGGAGTCTAGTAGAATAGACCACTATTTACATGCTCTATTAAGCAGTTGATAACACATTTTAATTACCATTGAGGGTAACGTACTATTATTCCTTTTTTTTTTTTTTTTTTTTTGAGACAGAGTCTGGCTCTCTTGCCCAGGCTGGAGTATAGTGGCATGATCTTGCCTCACTGCAACCTCCGCCTCCCAGGTTCAAGCAGTTCTCCTGCCTCAGCCTCCCAAGTAACTGGGATTACAGGCCCGTTTCTTTTTAATGATTTCTCTTTGTTGAATTTCATATTGTTCATGTCTTGTTTTCCTGATCTCATTTAATTTTTTTTTTTTTTTTGAGATGGAGTTTCGCTCTTATTGTCCAGGCTGGAGTGCAATGGCGTGATCTTGGCTCATTGCAACCTCCACCTCCCATGTTCAAGTGGATTATCCTGCCTCAGCCTCCCTAGCCAGTAGCTGGGATCACTGGTATGTGCCACCACACTAGGCTAATTTTGTTATTTTTAGTAGAGATACGGTTTCACCATGTTGGCCAGGCTGGTCTGGAATTCCTGATTTCAGGTGATCCGCTTGCCTCGGCTTCCTAGAGTGCTGGGATTACAAACGTGAGCCACCATGCCCAGCCCTCATTTAGTTCTCTATCTGGATTTCCCTTGTAGCTCACTGAGCTTCTTCAATAACATTATTTTTAATTGTCAGGCAGTCCATAAATTGCCACTTCTTTAGGGTTGCTGGTGATTTATTTTGCACCTTTCTGTGATTCCCTGATTGTTTATGATCCTTAAGGCCATGCGTTAGTATCAGCACATTTTAAGGGGACACTTATTCTGGTCTTCACGCCTGGCTTTAACTGAGAAAATCTTTCAGCAGTCAGTTCATCCAGACACTGTGCACACCATGTGGTAGGCTATGGTGTGCACAGTGCCTACCTGGATGTGCAGTAGTGGGCCTGAAACCTGTATGTGGGAGCCAGCCTGAAGTGTAGGTCCACAGGTACTTGAACCTGACCTGGAGTTGCAGGTACCAGCCTGGAGTATGAGGCTGTGAGGGCCTGCCAGTCACTGGGTTTTACTGAGGTGGGGCTAGAGTTTGCATACAAGGCAAATCCGGTTCTCACTTGCATCTTTTCTTATTTCTGTGCCATACCCAGGTACTATCTGCCACTCGGCTTCCTTAGTTCTTATGAAGGTATTTTCTTGTATTGATTATTGTTCAAATTGGTGTTTCTGTGAGGTCCTAAGCACCAGACGGTTCTATTCTGCCACCTTACTGATGTCCTATCAAGTTTCCTGATTTAGATATACCTACAATAAGAAAGGCAACTACTATGATATTTCTTATGTGCTCTAAGAAGTTCCTATACATATACAAAGCATTTTATGTACATATATATGTGTATATGTGTATATATACATATTCTTTTGAATATGGCCACAAATTCTGTGCTGCTGTTCTCATGAAACGCAATTAATTTCCCCTCACCCTATATCTGGAAGGCCCTGTGACTGGCTTTACCCTACAGAATAATAGAATACAGAAACAAACTTTTGTTTTGGTTTTGGTGCGGTTGCTTTTTGAGACGGTCTTGCTCTGCTGCCCAGGCTAAAGTGCAGTCTTGACTTCCCAGGCTCCAGCAATCCTCCCATCTCAGCCTCCCCAGTAGTTGGGGGCATGCCCATCACCACGCTTGGCTAATGTTTTCTTTTTAAAAAATTTTGTACAGACAGGGTCTTGCCATGTTGCCCAGGCTGGTCTCGAACTCCTGGACTCACTCAATCCTCCCGCCTTTGCCTTCCTAAGTGCCAGAACTACAGGTATAAGCTACCATGCCCAGCCCAGAAATGAACTTTCAAGATCTGCTTTTATCCACTTAGAACCTTGTTGCCATACTGTGAGAATCTCAAGCCATATGAAAAGAGCAAAGATGCTACAGTCAGCAAGCCCAGCTGAACTTCCAGGTGACAGATCATGTCACCCACAAGTAAAAGTGGAGCCTCCACTTGGCTACACCCCAATCACTCCACAGAATTCCCTCCCCCTCCCCACAGACGTAGTCTTGCTCTGTTGGTCAGGTTGGAATGCAGTGGCAGGATCTTGGCTCACTGCAACCTCCACCTCCCGGGTTCAAGGGATTCTCCTGCCTCAGCCTCCTGAGTAGCTGAGATTATGAAGTGCAGAGGCACAGCCACAGCTTACTGCAACCTTGAACTCCTGGGTCAAGAAATCTACCTGCCTCAGCCTCCCTAGTAGCTGAGATTACAAGCCTGAGCTACCTTCTATTGTTTTTGTGTTTTATTCCTTCTTCACCCTTAATTTTGCAGAATACTATCATTGTATTTTTCCATATGAATGTTAGAATCATCTTGTCCAGTTACAAAAGCAAGTGTTTACAAAAGCAACTGTTGTAAACTGACAATTTCCATTCTATGCTGAGATTCCTTGGACATGGTATGACTTACTTTATTAGGCCTCTATTGTACAGTCATCATTCCAATGCCTTCTTCATATATAACTTAATTATTCTAGCCTTACTTTCCTTTCAATTTCCTACTTATCCCCCTTGTTAAGCACAAATTTGTATTAAAACTGATTACTTGCTACCTCAATTAACTATTTTCAGGTGATACAGCATTCCAAGTAATCTTACCTCATTTTAACGTTTTTTCCCTTTCATATATTTCCTTTTCTTGCCTAATTGCCTTTGCTAGCCTTGAATGAAGCTTTCTCTTTTTAACTGATAGACATCCAGGGTTTCTTCATTAAGCATTACTGTGGCTTTTGCAGTCAGATACATTTTGTAAGCTTGGGGAGTGCCGAATGTCGACCATTTTAGCAAATGCTTCTTTTGAGACAGGATCTTTTCACCAGGCTGGAGTGTAGTGGTACCATCATAGCTCATGGCAGCTTTGAATTCCTGGGCTCAAAGGATCCTCCTGCAACAGCCTCCCAAAGAGGTAGGATTACAGGCATGAGTCACCATGCCCAGACAGCAAATGTTTTAGCATGTAGGGAGATTATGTAATTTTTTAGACCAATTAACCGCAAATATTCTTGAAATAATCTAAGAATTACTTTGTGTTGTATTATCATGTAATAATTTTACAATGTGCCTATTCAAGTGTTTTGAGAGTTTTGCTGTTACCCAGGCTGGAGTGCAGTGCTACAATCTCCATTTCTGCTCACTGCAACCTCGGGCCTTCTTGGTTCAAGCTGGGATTACAGGCTTGCACCACCATGCCCAGCCCCAAATCTTATTATATCCCCAATTTAGCAGGAATATACATATATAAAGGGAACCCAACTTCATCTCCATCTTCTAAAAATTTAAGTAAACCCTTGAGGAATTGATTTTTAAATGTCATAGTGCCGGGGTGATGGCTCACGTCTGTAATCCCAGCATTTTGGGAGGCTGAGGCAGACAGATCACTTGAGGTCAGAATTTCAAGTTCAGCCTGGCCAACACAGAAAAATATAAAAATTAGCCAGGTGTGGTGGTGTACCCCTATAATCCCAGCTATTCAGGAGGCTGAGGTAGGAGAATCACTTGCACCTGGGATGCAGAGGTTGCAGTGAGATGAGATCTTGCCACTGCACTACAGCCCAGGTGACAGAGCGAGATTCTGTCTCAAATAAAAATAAAAATAACCCATAGTTTCTTCAAGACACAACAGGGCAAGCATTGAGGAATTTTTTTTTTTTTTTTTTTTTGAGACGGAGTCTCACGCTGTTGCCCAGGCTGGAGTGCAGTGGCGCGATCTCGGCTCACTGCAAGCTCCGCCTCCCGGGTTCCCGCCATTCTCCTGCCTCAGCCTCCTGAGTAGCTGGGACTACAGGCACCCGCCACCGCGCCCGGCTAATTTTTTGTATTTTTAGTAGAGACGGGGTTTCACTGTGGTCTCGATCTCCTGACCTTGTGATCCGCCCGCCTCGGCCTCCCAAAGTGCTGGGATTACAGGCTTGAGCCACCGCGCCCGGCCGCATTGAGGAATTTTTAAAAAAAAGTGATAAATCATATCATAGGGCAAGACTAGGGATTAGAATGTGGCATTCATTAAGGCTTTCCAGAGGAATATTTTTTAAAAATCTAAAAGACTATATGTTTTGTTCCATTAGGACAAAAGAACCCACTGCAAGAGTAGCCGAGATGTTGACCATCTGAAACAAGGTATTTGGCATTTGGAATTGGTGTAAGAATCTGTAAGTAAGGCATTTGAGTAGTACCTTCAAGATGTTAGATTGAACGAGGTTGATGATTGAAGAAGCAGAAATTTACAAGACTTAATACATGAAAGCTCCTAAACCAAACACTACTTTTGGAGCCAGATTCATTCAACACCACACAAGTTCTTGTGTGACTGTGACTTTGAGCAAGTAACATGTACCTTGTAGGGCTGTTAAAAGAAGAGATGTATTAAATGTATTTAACATGGTCAACATGTAGTAAATAGTATTGATATTCTATGGCGTCACATGTCCCAAAGTATACCTCAATGACAAAAATCATAGATTCAAAGATTTTATTTTTTATAGAACCCCAGAATAATAAACATGTTATAATTATACACTTCAATCTAGTTATAAGTTATATCCTGGCAGCTACTTACCAATATGCCTGCTTGTAAGAGAGGTTCTGCAAGTCAATTTACAAAGATGTTTCACAAATTTTCTCAAATATAAAGGTATTTACAGATTACTAAAATAATAACAAAAGCCCGCACATGTGTTTTAGTTAACAGATGTCTGAAATCTAAATAGCAAGTCTCTGAAAATCCATTATTTTCTTTTTTTTTTTGATACAGTCTCCGTCTGTTGCCCAGGCTGGAGTGCAGTTGCACGATCTCAGCTCACTGCAACTTCTGCCTTCCAAGTTCAAGTGATTCTCGTGCCTCAGCCACCCAAGTGGTTGGGATTACAGGCATGCACCACCACACCCAGCTAATTTTTTAATTTTTTTCTTTTGTAGAGACAGGGTTTCACCATGTTGGCCATGCTGGTCCTGCCCTGGCCTCAAGTGATCCAGCCTCCTCGGCCTCTCAGTGTTGAGATTCTAGGCAACCATGCCCAGCCAAATCCATTATCATCACTTAATGTTTAAAGGCTACATTTAGTTTCCTATATATTGTTACGGTTTACTAGTAAATGATTTGGTAACCTGACACCTTTGTATTCATGTCCAAAAAAATTCTTTTACAAGAACAAAAACAGTATTCTTAGCCTCTCTCACTGGAGTATTACTGAAAAGCATGATATTCTTACTCTGTTTTGGGTACATTATGACAGAGAGGTTATTATTACCAACTGTCAGTAGAATTGAGGCTTCTTGACTAAAGGGGATTGAGGTAAACCTTTGGAAGCTCGTGAACACATTTCAAGACACAACATGGCACCTGTGTCTAGCTCTACGGTACAACATGGTACTATAACACATAGTTATAGTACCACATGGTGGCCAGACGGGGAAGGCAGCTTCTCTGCAACTAAGCTGAGATCTCAAAATAGGCAATGTCAAGATGGAACCAGAAGGGAAAAACAGCATGTGTAGAGAGGTAGCGACAAAAGGCTAATTAAAGACTGAAAGAAACCAGGGTGGCCAACAAGGGAATCTAAGGGTGATAAAGATAAGAGGCTGAGAGAGATAAGGCTAGACTGCATAAGGCTTGACAGACCATAGCAAGATAAGCAAGAACTGTGTCCTGTTAACCATTTATCCCTAACATCTAGCATAGAATTCAGTTAATAAAAGCCATAAACCCTTTAAAAAGGGTGTGAGTCTTCTGGCAAGATAAGTAATTAGCACAGATTATTGTCACTCACTGCAACTCAGCCTTGGAGGGAGTACACAAATCAGAAGGAGGTCAAGTGCCTGGAAAACTAAATGACACTGCCTGGAAGAACAGATCGTGGTTGGGGTAAGAAAAGGAAGCCCAGTGTAGAAAAGGATAGAATGCCATGGGGTTAGAGGTAGCAGAGGCTGGGACAGAACTTGTCTGTTCTGCCTCCTTTCACTCCTCCTGTTCTTTGCCTTACGTCCAACCCATCACTTGCTGGGGTAGCCAGCCTATTTGAACAGGTTTAGACAACCCTAGAGTTCTCTCCAAAAGAATTAATACTGAGAAGGAGAAGTTCTACCATTGTCACTCTGGTGAAGCACAGATTCTAACTCAGAGGCTCTTTGCCTTGAGGGGGATCTTTCCTCTCCTTCAACTCATCAGAACCCTTAGTTCTGGGCTTGGCTTCTCCCTTTTAGCAGCTGATAATGAAATCCCTATCCCCACGGCCGGGCGCGGCAGCTCATGCCTGTAATCCCAGCACTTTGGGAGGCCAAGGCAGGCGGATTATGAGGTCAGGAGATCGAGACCATCCTGGCTAACACAGTGAAACCCTGTCTCTACTAAAGAATACAAAAAAAATTAGCCAGGCATAGTGGCAAGCGCCTATAGTCCTAGCTACTCGGGAGGCTGAGGCAGGAGAATGGCATGAACCCGGGAGGCAGAGCTTGCAGTGAGCCAAGATTGCACCACTGCACTCCAGCCTGGGCGACAGCGAGACTCTCTCTCTCAAAAAAAAAAAAAAAAAGAAATCCCCATCCTCTACTATAAGCTTATGGGGTGAAAATCAGCCATATAAGGACTACAGCATCCACTCTCAAAGACAACAGGCTCAACCACTAATCTCTACATGACAGAATAAACTAAGACCACAGAATGAAAATGGAATGTTTAAAGAATTTAGGAGGCAGTCGGGCCCAGTGGCTTGCGCCTGTAATCCCAGCTACTCGGGAGGCTGAGGCAGGAGAATCACTTGAACCCGGGAGGCGGAGGTTGCAGTAAGCTGAGATTGAGCCATTGCACTCCAGCCTGGATGACAGAGATTCCATCTCAAATAAAAACAAACAAAAAAAACAAAACAAAACTGTCAAGGTCATTAAAAACAAGTCTAAGAAGCTGTCATGGCCAACAGGAGCCTAAGTGTAATGTGGTATCTTCAGTGGGATCCTGGAACAGACAAAACATATTACATAAAAACTCATGAAATCTGAACAAAGTATGGACTTTAGTTAATACTAATGTATCAATATTAGCCCATTTAATTGTGACAACCATAATATACCAATGTAAGATGTTATTAGGGGAAACTGGGTAGGTATATATGGGAACTCTTTGTACCATCTTCCCAACTTTTCTATAAATCTAAAAGTATTGTGAAATAAAATAAAATTTGAAGTCCTTTTTACTGTGCTTTCCCAATGAGTATATCACCCTTAAGAAGCAGCACAGAACATTCTTACACCCTAAAGGGCCTTTACTGGAGGGCAAGAAAGGCCAAATAAGTAACAAGGACTCCTCTGAACAAGCCCTAGGCTACTAAACTGAAAAATTAATGACTCAGCAAGTTGGCTCATTATAAGCGTTCCTAAATAGCATTAAGGATAAAGATGTTGCTAAGCAGAGATTTTTAAGTTATTACAGTTAATTTGTTAATTCAGTGAAATTGTTTTTCAAGAGTACATTGACAGGTCCATTAACTGGAGCTGTTCACAAAGCCCTAATTAAGAAACAACATTCACAGGAGTCATTGTCACTCTTTTTAAGTTCTTAATTAGTAGCTCTTAGCATGGTGTTTTCCTTTGTGTGAATTCCTAGGCACTTAGCCATCTCTTTGTGTCCCGTTGGGACTTGCAGAATTTATCCCTTTGGGTTTTGCTTTACTGGTTGAAATTTGAGTGAGACATGATCTAAAATTTCAACATAAAATCCCACTGACACTAGCTTGTTTCAACCCAGCAAGTGAAATCATGGACAGGTGCCAGGAATAGTGTTTATTAATTGTGGTTCCCTCATTTTTTTTAAATTCAAGGTTGGTGGGGGTGTTTGGAAACCCTCATTTTTAGTTTTTCCTCTTAATATGGTACAGGCCTAAGACCTGAAACTTGGCCTAAGCAATGAAAAGAGGCACTTGTGTTTACTGCTACCTATGGCAGCTGGCAGCCTGGGTATTTACAGACCAGTAACCCTGCCAGTCTCATTCCAGTTTCCATTGCAGCACGGGAAAAGATTAACAAAAAAAAAACTACTTCGTCTTGGTGTGGTAGCTCACACCTGTAACCCCAGCACTTTGGGAGGCTGAGGCGGGTGGATCACCTGAGGTAAGGAGTTTGAGACCAGCCTGGCCGACGTGGCGTGGCAAAACCCCATCTCTACTAAAAATACAAAAAAACATTTAGTCAGGTGTGGTGGCGTGTGACTATAGTCCCAGCTACTTGGGTGGCTAAGGCAGGAGAATTGCTTGAACCTAGGAGGAGGAGGTTGTAGTGAGCTGAGATTGTGCCACCGCACTCCAGCCTGGGCAACAGAACAAGGCATCGTCTCAAAAAAAAAAAAAAAAAAAGAAAAGAAAAGAAAAGAAAAAAAAACCTACTTTGAGGCCAGGCACAGTGACACCTGTAATCTTAGCTACTCAGGAGGCTGAGTCAGGGGGATCACGTGAGCCCAGAAAGTTGAGGCTGCAGTGAGCTGTGATCATGCCACTGCACATCAGCCTGAGTGAGACCCTGTCTCTAAAAAAAATAAGTAACTACTTTGAAGCCAGGCATGGTAGCATGTACCTATAGTCCCAGCTACTTGGGAGGCTGAGGCAGGAGGTTTGCTTGGCCCAGGAAGTCGAGGGTGCAGTGAGCTGTGATTGTGCCACTGCACACCAGGCTGGATGACACAATGGAGACCCTGTATCAAAAAAGATTTTAAAAACTACTCTGAAATGTTTTACTAATCTTCTTAGACTCACCAGGAAATAAATTTCTTTGCTTAAAAAAAAAAAAAAAACAAGTCAAGAGGGATATGTAGGTGAATAATTAACTTTATTTATCAAGTAGGAAATCCCATCAAATTATTTAAATGCACATGACTACACCATTGATGCCTTTTGGGATATTGAATACAGGACAGAAATACCAATTATTTCTCTCTTTTTAAGTAGCAACATAGGAACTCTGCTCATGGATAGCCCTACTATAGTCAGGAAAACAACCTGTATGCTTAGAACTTGAGGACTCGGCCGGGCGCGGTGGCTCAAGCCTGTAATCCCAGCACTTTGGGAGGCCGAGACGGGCGGATCACGAGGTCAGGAGATCGAGACCATCCTGGCTAACACGGTGAAACCCTGTCTCTACTAAAAAATACAAAAAAAAAAACTAGCCGGGCGAGGTGGCGGGCGCCTGTAGTCCCAGCTACACAGGAGGCTGAGGCAGGAGAATAGCATAAACCCGGGAGGCGGAGCTTGCAGTGAGCTGAGATCGGGCCACTGCACTCCAGCCTGGGCGGCAGAGCGAGACTCCGTCTCAAAAAAAAAAAAAAAAAAAAAAAGAACTTTAGGACTCAGATTTAAAATACTGTAACTCTTCATAACACAAAATTTTCCTCTTTCCTTAGGAGCCATTTTGGTTTTACCAACTTGGACTGAGATTGTGGCTGAATTTGAGAAGTGCAGACTGCTATTCTTTCTTAAGACTTCTCCCTTTGGAGCACATTAAAAGTGGAGAAAACTGGTATAAGTAACCCATGCAAAAAAAACACAAATCCCAAACACACAAAAACAGACTATTTTTACTACTGGTTAATTTCTTGCAGTCACCTTAGTGCCCTAAAAGATGAAGAGTATAGGCCGGGCACAGTGGCTCAAGCCTGTAATCCCAGCACTTTGGGAGGCCGAGACGGGTGGATCATGAGGTCAGGAGATCGAGACCATCCTGGCTAACACAGTGAAACCCCGTCTCTACTAAAAAATACAAAAAAAAAAAAAACTAGCCGGGTGAGGTGGCGGGCGCCTGTAGCCCCAGCTACTCGGGAGGCTAAGGCAGGAGAATGGCGTAAACCCGGGAGGCGGAGCTTGCAGTGAGCTGAGATCCGGCCACTGCCCTTCAGCCTAGGAGACAGGCTCAAAAAAAAAAAAAGGAGACTCCGTCTCAAAAAAAAAAAAAAAAAAAAAAAAAGATGAAGAGTATAACATTCTAAGGCAAAGCTATTGATAACGTTAAATTTTTCAGGGAGTCATGTTGCTACTGGCTCTGAACCTGTCACTAATGAGCTGTTCAACTTTCAAGGCCTGAATTTCATTCTCCAGGACAGAGGTTGGCAAACCATAGCCCGAGGGCCAATTCCAGCCTGTTTTATATGGCTCTCAAAATAAGAATGGTCTTTAAATTTGTAAATCATTGAAAAACATTTTGACACTGAAAATTTTATGAAATTCCAATTCAATGTCCATAAACAATGTTCTATTAGAACTACAGACTTGTTACTGTCTAAGGCTGTGTTTGCACTAGAGCTGCAAACATAGTTGCAAAAACCACATGGCTGAACAAATGTAATATTATCTGGCCCTTTACAGCAAGTTTGCTGATCCCTGCTTTTGAACAGCAGTGCATAATAAACTTTCTGAATTGGTGGAAATGTTCTCTGAGTTTTCCAGTAGGGTAGTCAGCAGCGAAACAGATTCTGAGATTAAGAAATTGATTAATTTTTATCAACTTACACAGCCACATGTAGCATATAGCTACTGCACAGCAGAGCTCTAGAAAATAAGGGTTGGACTTTAGATTCTAAGAATTCTCTAAAATTCTGATACTTGGCTGGGCGCAGTGGCTCATGCCTGTACTCCCAGTACTTTAGGAGGCCAAGGCAGATGGATCACGAGGTCAGGAGTTCGAGACCAGCCTGACCAACATGGTGAAACCCCATCTCCACTAAAAATACAAAAATTAGCTGGGTGTGGTGGTGCGCGCCTATAATCCCAGCTACTCAGGAGGCCGAGGCAGGAGAATCGATTGAACCCAGGAGGTAGAGGTTGCAGTAAGCCAAGATCGCACCATTGCACTCCAGCCTGGGTGACAGAGTGAGACTCTGTCTCAAAAAACAAACAAAAAAACCTGTAATTCCAGCATTTTGGGAGGCCGAGGCAGGCAAATCACAAGGTCAGGAGTTTGAGACCAGCCTGGCCAATATGGTGAAACCCCCATCTCTACTTAAAATAAAAAAATTAGCCTGGCATGGTGGCAGGTGCCTGTAGTCCTAGCTACTTGGGAGACTGAGGCAGAAGAATCGCTTGAACCCGGGAGGCGGAGGTTGCAGTGAGCCGAGATCGAGCCACTGCACTCCAGCCTGGGCAACAGAGCAAGACTCCGTCTCAAAAAAAAGAAAAAAAAAAAAAAAAAAGAAAAAAAAAATTCTGATACTCTACATAATTTTTCAAATCATAATTTTAAGTACCCTACCCCCGTCTGAGCTGCAGTAATTTAATTGGAACCTACATGACAAGAAGACTACATATATTACTTATCTTGGTGTCACACAGGGCTGTCAGACATCTGGGGTCGTGATGCGGGTAGATGATATTCAGGTGAAGGCATCTAGGATTCAAAGAGGAAAAGAATGACAGGCTGTCCCTAAGACAGAGTCCTTTTTCTAACAGAAAAAAATTGTTTGCACCCAGACTAGGACCAACTCCACAGGAGGAGTCATTCCACTCTCAGAGGTGCAAAACACTGCCCAAAGGTACTCAGCTACAACACCAAAACAGTGCTTGGAGCCAAACCTCAATAAAGACAGTGCTTGCTCTTCCAACAGTGTAACACCATCACAGGCACCACACAAGCCTGGATAGCTGACAACCGCTGGATGATTCCTGAAACAGCTTTCTCATTGTTTCAGATACCTAGGCACTCCAGGTAGAAGACCTATCAGTCGAATGTTGGCTGCAAAACAGGCATGGAAGCACTGATTGCAGACCCTGTTGTCAAACTCTTTAACAGGAATCCCCTTCCATGTTTTCAGTTGTTTTATCCAACATTCAGGGAGTTCCTGCCATGTGCCAAGCACTGTGATTGGGATCTAGCAGTGAATAAAACAAGATATACTGTCCTTTCCTTCATGGATCTTACAAATATAGGTTAATTTACCTCTCAATTGTTTCCTGATAGATACCAACTAGCCAACAGGCCTGGCACAGAGGAGGTAGTCAATGTTGGAATGAACAGGGATATTTACCTGAAAACTGCACATGCAGACTGTCACCTGCCACTATTTCCTCTCTTCAGATGGGTGAAGGATGCCCTACTTTCAAGTCATCCTAAAAAGGAAGACAAGCAAACTTAGTGATCTAGTACACAGAACGGTGAATAAATAGCAATGCATTGTATATATATATATTTTTTGAGATAGGGTCTCACTCTGTCCAGGCTGGAGTGCAGTGGCATGACCATGGTTCACTGTAGTTTCAATCTCCTGGGTCAAGTGATCCTCCCAGCTTAGCCTCCCAAGCAGCTGGGACTACAGATGCATGCCAACACACCCACCTAATTTCTTTTTTGTTTTTTATATTCCCGATGAATTTGAATGTTTGGCACCCCGGTCTAAAACAACAGCTCCTAAGTACCCTGATCTGGACAGATGGAAACAGAATGCTGCTTGCCATTTATGATTTATCCTCATTTCTACAGCCTCAGGAATTATTTTATTTACCATTATTTGCCTTTTCCCTGCCTAGAGTACTATAAAGCTAACCATCCCCCAAGCCCTACAGATATCACTAGCCTTAAGACCCCATATGTAAAAGGCTATTCACAGTTGAGGCATTCACACAAAGCACTCATATTTAGTTGAGAGAATCCTATTAAGGGAATGCCAACTGATCTAACAAAACAAGCTTTGATAAACAACTCCCCTGCCCCCCAACATCCTCCCCAGTTCCTCCTGTGGAAACTAGGATGTCACTTTTCATAGCAACTGAGGGTCATCTCTTCTCAAAAGAACCTCTTCTCAAAAAATTAGCATTCCAGGCCAGGCATGGTGCAGTGGCTCATGCCTGTAACCCCAGCACTTTAGGAGGCAGGAGGATCACTTGAGCCCAGGAGTTCGAGACCAGCCTGGACAACATGGTGAAATCCCGTCTCTACTAAAGCCTGGGCAACATAATGAGACTTTGTCTCTACAACTTAAAAAAACAAACAAAAAATTAGCTGGTTGTGGTGGCACACACCTATCATCCCAACCACTTGGGAAAAAGCATTCCAAAACAAAATTACTACAAAGGGAACTCAATAATGGGGCAACAATTATAAAAGGAACTCACTTCAATGGGGCAACAACTATTCATTTCTGAAAATCAGTAAGCAACTAAAGCGAATATACTGTCAGCCCAAAGGAGAAATTAGTGTGGTTGTAGTTGTTCAGTTCCCAGAGCCCCCTCAATCGATATTTTAATATTTTATTAAAGAGCTAGAGAATGCCCATAATTTTAAAGTGAATTCCCATCAATGTTTCCCTAATAGGGAATCCCATAGATAACTATGGTTGTAAAATCCTCTACAAAGGGAATCATGACTAGCTTTTTTTTTTTTTTTTTTTTTTTTGAGACGGAGTCTCGCTGTGTCTCCCAGGCTGGAGTGCAGTGGCGTGATCTCGGCTCACTGCAAGCTCCGCCTCCCGGGTTCATGCCATTCTCCCGCCTCAGCCTCCCGAGTAGCTGAGACTACAGGCGCCCGCCACCACGCCCGGCTAGTTTTTTGTATTTTTAGTAGAGACGGGGTTTCACCGTGTTAGCCAGGATAGTCTCGATCTCCTGACCTCGTGATCCACCCGCCTCGGCCTCCCAAAGTGCTGGGATTACAGGCTTGAGCCACTGCCCCCGGCCATGACTAGCTTTTATGGTGGGTAGTGGGAGCTACGCACTTTAATTTCAGCGAAATTAGCAAAAATCCCATTGTATCTGGCCCCCTTTGAGCACTTAGTAGGCACTAAAAATAAAGGTGTGACTTTTCCATCTATTTTTACCAACCCCCTCTTCCCATTAGCTTTGTTTTATTTCCAAGGTATGATTCAAGTAACTTCTTGCTACCCAAACCTGTTGGACCAGAACTATTCAGGAAGGTCTGGATTTATTCTCTCTGCAAAAAGTCATGCTCTCACAGATTAAACCTTAATGCAAGCTTTTCCAACCCACAGCCCAACACAAATTGGTAAACTTTCTTAACACATTATGAGGGTGGGTTTTTTTTGCAATATTTTTTAAATTTAGCTATCAGTTATCGTTAGTGTTACTATATTTTATGTGTGACCTAAGACAATTCTTATCCTTCCAATGTGGCCCAGGGAAGCCAAAAAACACCCCTGCCTTGATGGATAAGCAACTATGCTGGCATCCTGGGGTAGTCAACACAGAGTTGGCATGAACCAGGGCCAGAATGCCAACCAGCTATTGGCTGCTGTTCTCCCAGCAGTGTAACACTTGCCTAGGTACAAGACAACCTAGGCAGCTGCCTACAGCTGGAGCCAAGAGAGCTGAAGGGATTGCACTCACCTGCAGTTGCATCTGCCACAGCTGGCCTCTCTGCAATGAAACAACTCCAGGTTAGTCAGCCAACAGTGAACACGTGTGCAGCTCAGAGTCCTTGCCCTCAAAACGTGGTATCTTAGGCCTGAGCCATAGAAACAACAGCAGACAATAAAACCAATAGCTTATCCTTGTTTAGCTTTGTTTTCACCTCTTGTTACTCATACACCACGGGAGTTCAACAGTAGCAAAAGAGTCGATTAAACAAGTATCTGGGAGCCTGGCTCTATCGCCTAACTAGTGTCTAGCCAAATGACACTGGGCGAGTAACCTCTCTATACCTCAGTCTCCTCATTTGTAGAATGGAGATACTATATTACAGGGTCTTTCTCTGTCACCCAGGCTGGAGTGCAATGGCACAATCATGGCTCACTGCAGCCTCCACTTCCTGGGCTCAAGTGATTCTCCCACCTCAGCCTCCTGAGTGAGTAGCTGGGACTACAGGCGCGAATACACCAAGCCGAATGGGGATATTACTAATAGTACTCTGTACGTAGGGTGGTTGGGAGGCTTAAGTGATATAAGCTAACCCCCAGGATAATGTCTGGTATAGTGTGGGCACTCTGTAAACACCTGAGGAGCTACATTCCAAAAAAGGCTCAGATGGTGAATATGAGTGAGTAAAAAGGGAAAAGTTATCCAGTGAGAGAAATGGGCAGTGAAGAGTGGGAAAACTAGATAGTCCAATATAAGACTTCCTGAAAGACAATAAAAACAGCACTTAGAAAAATAACTGCAGTATTGGATATGAGGGGAATTGGAGGCAGTAGTCATGCCAAGACCTCAACTACTGATTAAGAGCAATAACCAAAATGTTAGGCCGGGCGCGGTGGCTCACACCTGTAATCCCAGCACTTTAGGAGGCCGAGGTGGGCGGATCACGAGGTCAGGAGATAGAGACCTGGCTAACACGGTGAAACCCCGTCTCTACTAAAAATACGAAAAATTAGCCGGGCGTGGTGGCGGGCGCCTGTAGTCCCAGCTACTGGGGAGCCTGAGGCAGGAGAATGTCGTGAACCCGGGAGGCGGAGCTTGCAGTGAGCCGAGATCTTGCCACTGCACTCCAGCCTGGGTGACAGAGCGACACTCCGTCTCAAAAAAAATAACCAAAATGTTTGCACAAATGATAATAAATATTTCTACATAGTCACTATTTTTTTTTTTTTTTTTGAGACGGAATCTCGCTCTGTCGCCCAGACTGGAGTGCAGTGGCGCGATCTCGGCTCACTGCAAGCTCCGCCTCCCGGGTTCACGCCATTCTCCTGCCTCAGCCTCCGGAGTAGCTGGGACTACAGGCGCCCGCCACCACGCCCGGCTAATTTCTTTTTGTATTTTTAGTAGAGACGGGGTTTCACCGTGTTAGCCAGGATGGTCTCGATCTCCTGACCTCGTGATCCGCCCGCCTCGGCCTCCCAAAGTGCTGGGATTACAGGCTTGAGCCACCGCGCCCGGCCTTTTTTTTTTTTTTTTTTTAACGGAGTCTTGCTCTGTTACCAGGCTGGAGTGCAGTGGTGCTATCTCGGCTCACTGCAACCTCCGCCTCCCGGGTTCAAGCGATTCTCCTAAGTTTTGTATTTTTAGTAGAGACGGGGTTTCACCGTGTTGGCCAGGACGGTCTTCATCTCTTGACCTCGTGATCCGCCCGCCTGGGCCTCCCAAAGTGCTGAGATTACAGGCGTGAGCCACTGTGCCCGGCCTCACAGTCACCATTATAATTTATATAAGGCTAAGATCATACCTTTTTCCAGCCATCCCCAAATTTCACTCCTAACTTCCTCCAAATAATTTAGAGAAACAGGAAAATGAGTAGAGAGGGTTCATTGTTCGCTGGGTCTAAAAACAGATCTAAAAATAGCGTGCCCCTTTCAAGGCTCAGGTTAAAGGGGCTGACTCAGTTCCACCGGACATTTGTTCCTCACAAACCTTCCAAAGTCCCTGCCCCTGGCACTGGGAGATGGAGGCTGTCAGAGTCAGGCTGTAGGGGACTCCCTAGGGAGAAGAGGGACGGTACAAAAACAGGGGACGACTCCGGGACCCAGGTCTCTTTCCGATGCCCTCCAAGTTCGGGGTCACGAGGGGACGAACCCCAATTTCATCCCGTGCCCCGGCAGAAGCCACCCTACATTGCTTCTTTCCCCAGGCTGGGAAACCTCCAAGGACTCTCCCCTCGGGGTCCTTACTCACGCGCACGTGTTCGGAGCTCCGCAGGGCGCAGCAGCACTGGCAGAGGCCGGAGGGGAAAGGGCAGCCGGGAGCCGAGGGGAGCCCCGCCCCGGGGCGGCTTATGGGCGTGGCTTCGGTGGGCGGGGCCCTTGACCCCGCCTAGGAAAGGCCGGGCTTAAAAAAAAAAAAAAATGGGAGTGCGGTGGCAGAGGTGAACCTGCTTCTTATAGGAGAGAAGGGCTGGGGTCTGTGCAATGGCTGCGTCTGTTGGACTCCCAATCCATCTCTTAAGAGTAGAAGGGGCGCATAGTTCACAGCTGCTCAGGAGAGAATCTGTGTGTCCTAGTGGAGCCAGGCTTCCTGCCTGCCCACACTACGCGCCCCCGGAACTCTGGTTCCCCTCACGAGCGTGGCGCCTTTCCGTTGCTGCAGGCCCAGCCCACGCTTTTGCGCTTCCCACGCATATCCTTTTTCTGACTTTCTGCGGCAATGCTGTCATTCGGCTAATGGATCGCCCACCCACGCAGGTCACCTTGGTCCACGGTCTTCGGGATCTTTCCAGGAGGTTTTCGAATAGATTAAGCCAGTCACTCCTACTGCTTACCTCTGCAGGACCGGCATCCCTAGTGCCCTGCAGTGGGATTTTTCGCTGAGCTGCAGTAACTGAAGAACACTGGCTTTCTCTGCTAGACTTGTCCTCCACCATGTCACAGGCAGGCAGAGTCCTTGGTCAGGACAGACTGCCTGCAAGGCTACCAGGATTTCTTTGGAACACTAAAACTTCCCTCTCCCTCTGGCTAGAGTCCATATGATTCCCCAGGGGTCCAGAGTGGAAAGGCCTACAAACAGTAATTCCTAACTCCGTGCTCTAATTCTCCCAAATTCCTTTCCGATACCCGCCCCTCAACAACAACAACCTATCCTGTGGGTTTTGCTGATCTCTTGCACCAGCACCATTGCCAGATGAACCCCTGGCAACCAAGCCACTGCCCTTGGCATCTGCCAACATGTTTCATTGTCTATTTCCTCAGCTCTTTCATAAAGAAAAAGGTATGCTTCTTGTGCACCCTAACTCTTGCAGACCTCTCCTAAGAAAGCCCAGAGCCCCAGTTTGATTCCAGCAAGAGACCCTAGGCTGTAGGGCCAAAGAGCCACTGGAGGGGAAGTGGCGAGCTCAAATCTTCCCCAGTTTTGATGGAGTTGGACACAGGCTCTGGTTGGGAAAAGGCTTCCATAAATACAGTAATTTAAAAAGTCACATGATCAGTGCTGGGCTGGTAGGCAGGAACTCTGCTTTGCAGTTAAATAGGAATGTGGCTGAAGACTGCTGCCATAATCAATGCCTACATCCGGCTGTCACAGCGTGTTCATAAAGGAAGGTTATGAGAGCTATAAAACCAGGCAGATTGGGTGGGTAATTGTCCTGCTGAGCTCTACTAAAGGAGAAATTGCATTGGCATCTCATATATTTCGCTTTCTTTCCTTCCAAACACACAAAGTGGAGAGGGCAGAGCTACTCTGAAGGTTCATGAAAAGGAAAGATGAGGGTGTATGTGTGTGTGAATGTGCATGTGTGCTTTCAAAGAAGAGACAAGAAGTAACTGAGGACAGGGAGCTATGCAGACCTTTGGGGAGAGAGGGACTAATAACCTGGTGATGATTGGATTCAGATTAGGCCAGGTAGAAGGCAGAATTTGTGTGGAAGGCCAGCCATTATAAATAAGGCTGTGAGGTGAGCCATATTTTCATGTCCTGTTGAACATGTGGTCAACTTTTTGGCCTATAGGTCTTTCAGTGACCTTTGGAGAAAAACCAAGATGATTTCTTTTGTTCCCAACTTAAAAATCCTTCATAGTCAGGCCGGGTGCAGTGGCTCATGCCTGCAATCCCAGCACTTTGGAAGGCCGAAGTGGGCGGATCATGAGGTCAGGAGATTGAGACCATCTTGCCTAACACGGTGAAAACCCACCTCCACTAAAAATACAAAAAAAAAAAAAAAAAAAAAATTAGCCGGGCGTGGTAGTGGGTGCCTGTAGTCCCAGCTGCTCGGGAGGCTGAGGCAGGAGAATGGCGTGAACCCCGGAAGCGGAGGTTGCAGTGAGCCGAGATTGTGACAATGCACTCCAGCCTGGGTGACAGAGCGAGACTCTGTCTCAAAAAAAAAAAAAAAAAAAATCCTTCATAGTCAACCTTTTTGACTTCCATCCTTTTAAATTTTGGATTAATTTTGGTGGGTTGATTTATGTTTTTTTTTACCTGTAATATCAACTATTTTTCTACTTTTTTGTTTCCTCTTCTTCCAAAGACAAAATTGTAGAGAATGATAATAAAACATAAAAGGGAACATTTCTGGAAAAAGAAAAATGCAGCTAGATGGAAAGTAAAGGACTAGGGGAAGTCCATTAGCTCTAAGTTTGACCTCATAACTTAAAGCTGACCTCAAGTTACACCAGGTCCCCAAGCTTCTTGCCTGCCTTTCCCTTTCTCCTACATCTCCTCTCATTCCTGCTTCCCTCCTTAATGACTTCTGCCTCTGTGACTACTCTTTTTCTCTCTCCCTAGACAGGAACCACCAGTAGAGAAATATCTAGTTGTTTGTTCAGTTAGTCAGTCACTCAGTCAATCGACATTTACGAAGCATCTATCATGTGCCAGACTCTGTTCAGTTGCTACAGACAAAGTCAGAATAATAGAGATTCCTGCCTTCCTAAAGCTTACAGTCTAGTGGAGAAGAATGACAAGTACTATATGTATTCTTGGTCACATGTCAGGGGGCAGCTAACACAGTCTAAGGGGTCAGGAAGAGTACTAGAGAGAGCTGTATTCTCTCTGGCTGATCCTAAGGGCTTAGAGTAGAGGAGGGACCCCTCCTCCATCTGTGTACTCCTCTTGCTGCTATGTACTAGCTACCCAATTAGAGTGGGGCTCTTCAGTTGTCCTTGTTATTTCTCAAAAGCATAGTTGGATTGGCAAGGATGTGGAGAAATTGGAACCCTCATACACTGTTGGTGGGAATGTAAAATGGTGGTGCATCTGCTTTGGAAAACCGTCTGGCAGTTCCTCAAATGATTAAACATAGAGTTACTTTATGACTCAGCAATTCCAGGCCTAGGTATGCACCCAAGAGCAAATAAAGCCTGTCACACAAAAGCCTATACAGAAATGTTTATAGCACCATTATTCATAATAGCCCCCCAAAACCAAATGTTCATTACTTGATGAATGGAAAAAAAACAGTGGCATATCCACACAATGGACTATTACTCAGCCCTAAAAGGGAATGAATCCTGTAATCCCAGCACTTTGAAGACGCTAAGACAAGAGGATTGCTTGAGCCCAGGAGTTCAAGACCAGCCTGGGCAACATAAAGATGGGACCCCATCTCTACAAAAAAAAAAAAAAAAAATAGGTGGGCATGGTGATACACAACTGTAGTCCCAGCTATTTAGGAGGATAAGGTGAGAGGATTACTTAAGCCTGGGAGGTTGAGGCTGCAGTGAGCTGTGATCATGCCATTGCACTCCAGCCTGAGTGACAGTGAAACTCTGTCTCAAAAAAAAAAAAAAAAAAAAGAAGAAGAGGCTGCACAGGTACTTGGTGCACCTGTAATCCCAGCACTTTGGGAGGCCAAGGTGGGGGGATCACTTGAGGTCAGGAGTTTGAGACCAGCATGGTGAAACCCCGTCTCTACTAAAAATACAAAAAATTAGCTGGGTGTGGTGGCTTGAGCCTATATTCCCAGCTACTTGGGAGGCTAAGGCAGGAGAACTGCTTGAGCCAGGGAGGCGGAGGTTGCAGTGAGCAGAGATGGAGCCACTGCACTTCAGCCTGGCAACAGAGCAAGACTCTGTCTCACAAGAAAAAAAGAAAAAAATGAATCACGTACTGATTCATGCTACAACATAGATGGACCTTGAAAACATTAAGATAGGCTGGGCACGGTGGCTAACACCTGTAATCCCAGCACTTTGGAAGGCCGAGGCGGGCAGATCACGAGGTCAGGAGATCGAGACCATCCTGGCTAACATGGTGAAACCCCGTCTCTACTAAAAAATAGAAAAAATTAGCCAGGCATGGTGGCGGGCACCTGTAGTCCCAGTTACTTGGGAGGCTGAGGCAGGAGAATGGTGTGAACCTGGAAGGCGGAGCTTGCAGTGAGCTGACATCATGCCACTGTACTCCAGCCTGGGCGACAGAGTGAGACTCCATCTCAAAAAAAAAAAAAAAGAGAGAAAGAAAGAAAACATTAAGATAAAGAAGCTGGTCACAAAATATCACATATTGTTTGATCCCATTCATATGAAAGTCCAGAATAGGAAAATCTGCAGAGACTGGAAGGAAAATCTGTAGAGACAGGAAGTAGATTAGGGGTTGCTTAGGGTTGAGTGGGGGACAAGGTGATAGCTAAGGGGCTTGGAGTTTCTTTTTGATGTGATGAAAATGTTCTAAAATTGTGGCAATGGTTGCACGTAACTGAGTATAATAAAAACCATTGAATTGTACTTTTTTTTTTGAGACAGAGTTTTGCTCTTGTTGCCCAGGCTGGAGTGCAATGGCACGATCTTGGCTCACTGCAACCTCTGCCTCCCGGTTTCAAGCAATTCTTTCAAGCAATTCCTGTCTCAGCCTCCCCAGTAGCCGGGATTACAGGCACCCACCACCACGCCCAGCTAATTTTTGTATTTTTAGTAGAGATGGGGTTTCATCATATTGGTCAGGCTGGTCTCGAACTCCTGACCTCAGGTGATCCACCCGCCTTGGCCTCCCAAAGTGCTGGGATTACAGGCGTGAGCCACCACACCCAGCAAATTGCACTCTTTAAATGTGTAGGTTGTAGGGTGTGTGAATTATATCTCAATAAAACTGTTTAAATAACAACAATGAAAAGTATATGGGGCCGGGTATGGTGGCTCACGCCTGTAATCCTAACATTTTGGGAGGCCAAGGTGGGAGGATCACTTCAGCCCAAGAGTACAAGACTAGCCTGGACAACATAACAAGATTCTGTCTCTATATATTAAAAAATAAATACAATACAATAAGATAAAATACAGCCGGGTGCATGGTTCACGCCTGTAATCCCAGTACTTTGGGAGGCTGAGGTGGGCAGATCACGAGGTCAGGAGATCGAGACCATCCTGGCTAACACGGTGAAACCCCATCTCTACTAAAAATACAAAAAATTAGCCAGGCATGGTGGCAGGCGCCTGTAGTCCCAGCTACTAGGGAGGCTGAGGCAGGAAAACAGCATGAACCCAGGAGGAGGAGTTTTCAGTGAGCCAATATTGGGCCACTGCACTCCAGCCTAGGAAACAGAGCGAAACTCCATCTCAAAATAAAATAAAAAATAAAATAAAATAAAATACACACACACACACACACACACACACACACACACATATAAAAGAAAGCAGCATACTTGAGAACCTGAAAAAAAAATCTATAATTCTGCTTCTAATTGTGGGCTGCATGGTCACTGTCAATTTTCTTTTTTTTTTTTTTTTGCAGTGGAGTCTCACTCTGTCACCCAGGCTGGAGTACAGTGGCATGATCACTGCAACCTTTGTCTCCTGGGTTCAAGTGATTCTCT
This sequence comes from Macaca nemestrina, assembly GCF_043159975.1. Lineage (NCBI taxonomy): Eukaryota > Metazoa > Chordata > Mammalia > Primates > Cercopithecidae > Macaca > Macaca nemestrina. Next base: position 41,178,572 of record NC_092130.1, read on the forward strand.
TGCCTCAGCCTCCCGAGTAGTTGGGAATACTGGTGTGTACTACCATGCTCAGCTAATTTTTGTATTTTTGTAGAGACCAGGTTTCACCATGTTGTCCAGGCTGGTCTCGAACTCCTGGGCTCAAGTGATCTGCCCGCCTCAGCCTCCCAAAGTGCTGGGATTAAGGCATGAGCCACCATGACCAGCCTGTCATTGTCAATTTTAAGAACTAAAATAAAAAGGACTTTGTATTCTGGGTCCTGTGGCCTCTCAGAGCTCCGTCCTCCATCTATGGAAAAACTGAAGGCATTTGGTCCACAGCACAAACAGATGCAAAGGGGTGGACTGGGCATTCCCATGCTTTCCTTCCATAACTCAACCCCCTCACTGTGACTCAGTTTAACATGTATGGCATACCTGCTATGTAGAAGGCATGTTGGACCTGAAAGAACCACAGTCTCTTTATTCCCTCTAATGTTTGAAATTGTTATTAACATATTGCCTTCTGTTTAAACGAAGCTCTTTAGACAATAGGCAATGTGCTACAAAGCATAGTTGCAAGGCAGCCTGGGATTGTGGGCTCCCTCTACAGCATGCAGGGAAACATCATGGTGACACCAGCTAGAGCAAGATCAATTCCCAGTCCTTCTTGGAGTTGAACAAGTTCCAGGACTTGGTTCCTTCCTCACATGCCTTCAATCACCTCTTCATTTGGTTTCTAGACTCAATTTGTTAGTCTATTTCCATACCCCTCATTTTCTCACCAACCCCACCCCTACAATGTCCAAATTGGCCCTCCAATACTGAAACCATTTGCCGGAAATTCATTAAACTGAACACATGGGAAATTACAGAGGAGATTTCACTTGTCACTTAGGCTCAAATATAGAAAGTAATTTTAAAAGGACAGTGGTGGCGAGAGGCTATTTTTATCTTGCTTGTTTGTGCTGAGTTTTCTTATCTTGCTGTCTCTCATTCTTTTCCTGGCTACCTCTCCTCTTCTTTGCTTCTTCTTTAAACTAAACATTGGCCCTTTTAAAGGTTGGTTCTCTTACCTTGTTTTTAGAGTCTTTGTCTGACTTCATCGTTCATTCATTGAACAAATATTGAGTATCTGCCATGTGGCAGGCCCTGTGCTAGGCTCTAGGAGGAATACAATGATAAATAAAACAGACATAGTCCTTACCATTATGGAGATTACAATGGACATCAGGTAGAGTGAGTTCAGATTTGGTCACAGGAAGGCCTCCAGGTAAGCTTGCCCTGGCCCAGCTCAAACAGATACTTTAAGAAAAGGAGATTCTGCTGCTCTCTCAGGCATTCACTTGATGGAGTTACTTGCACCTTTGTGGTGCTAAGTTTACCAAATAGTAAATGGGCATGTAAAATAGCCAGAACCTCAGCATGTTTATTGGACAATAAACCAAATATCTCACAGCGGTGCAAGGAAACTGAAGACCTAGGTTTCTGTGTGATATATACAAGCTCCCTGGGTAGAGAGAACATGAACCTAGGAGTCAGATGTGAATTTGATTTTGACTCCACCACTTATATGTTAGCTGTTTGACTTTTAGGTATGTTACCTCTTGGCCTCAGTTCCATCACCTATAAAATGGGAATACTAATCTCTACATTTTAGAGCTGTTGTGAGGATTAAATGAGATGTCATATATAAAAGATCAGGCAGGTACTCAATGCGTGTCGCTTCCTTTCCATTACTTCCCTATCCCACCCTTGAATCCCACAATTTAAAATAAATAAATAACCAACCTGGGCAACGCAGTGAGACCTCGTCTCTATTTATTTAAATAAATAAATAAAGATAAAGCCTAGTCTCCCAATTGACTGGAAATGAGGATTCTCAAATGATATTCACCAATTATACGACCAGAGAGATGGGTTGTTTCTATATTGGTTACTATACATTGCACTATGCATGCAACTTGTGACAGATCACTGTCTTATTCTGAAATAAGAGAAAGGCAAAAAAAAAACAACAACAAAAAAGAAATTATAGGAAAAAGACTGAAATGAGATATAATAAAGGACTTCCTCACCATGAGGGCTGGAAATATAAGTGGATGCCTGAGAGAGCTACAAAAGCTCATTTTCTAAGAGCATCTATTTGGCTGGGCCAGGGCAGGCCTACCTGGAAGTCAGAAATAAACCTGATGGCCTCTTCATGTCCCATTTAGCCTAAGGAATCCTTTCAGGAGGAATTGCTGGCCTTCTTCCTTTTTGAGGCCAGGCGTGCTGCCAAGGCTTATTGCTCACAAGGAAAGGAAAAAAATGGCAGCTGCCATTTCAGGCACTTAATAAGTACACTAAATTAAGAAACTGCTGATTTGGTTTACCTGATTCCTCCTCTCTGATAAGGAAGAAATATCTTCAGTCAGAGGTTCCCTGAAGTTGAAAAGGAAGCCTGAGCTCCAACTGTGGAAATTGGCAGAGGTCACACTTAAAGGAATAAGCAGGGCTCGGCAGACAGTGCTAGGATTCCAGGATTCCCTCTCCCACCCCATCCATAGGAGATCACAGGCTGCCTTTTTTCTTTTCTTTTTTTTTTTTGAGATGGAGTTTTGCTTTCGTTGCCCAGGTTGGAGTGCAATGGTGTGATCTCGGCTCGTGGCAACCTCCACCTCCCAGGTTTAAGCAATTCTCCTGCCTCAGCCTCCCGAATAGCTGGGATTACAAGCATGCACCACCACACCTGGCTAATTTTGTATTTTTAGTAGAGATGGGGTTTCTCCATGTTGGTCAGGCTGGTCTCGAATTCCCGACCTCAGGTAATCTGCCTGCCTCGGCCTCCCAAAGTGCTGGGATTACAGGCGTGAGCCACCGTGCCAGACCTGCCTTTTTTCTACAGTTATTTGCAAAGGGTATTAATTTAGTTGTCCTTTTCTCCCTTCACCACCGTTTTTGTTTCTTCTTATTATTTTCCTTGCCCTTCTTTTCCTTTCATCCTCTCTTGTGCCACCTCCTTTTCTATTTTCTCCTCCTCCTCCTTTTTCCCTCCTCCAATCTCCATTTCAGCTGCTGGATCTCATTGCCCAACCCACTGGAATTTCTGTTCCAAGAACTTGAGCATTCCTTCTTGATCTAAAGTAACAATAGGCCGAGCATGATGGTTCACGCCTGTAATCCCAGCACTTTGGGAGACCGAGGTGGGCAGATCACCTGAGGTCAGGAGTTTGAGACCAGCCTGGCCAACGTGGTGAAAACATGTCTATACTAAAAATATAAAAATTAGCTGGGCGTGGTCACGGCTCCTGTAATCCCAGCTAATCGGGAGGCTGAGGCATGAGAATATCTTGAACTTGGGGGGCAGAGGTTGCAGTGATCCAAGATTGTGCCACTGCACTCCAGACTGGGTGACAGCATAAGACTCTGTCTCAAAAATAATAAAAACAATAATAATAAATAATAAACTAACAATACTATTCTGATAATAAAGATAATGCTCTGTATTTGTATAGAGCAAGGTTTCCCAATGTTAGTCAGGTGCACTGGGAGTAGATATTTCTATGCAGGATTTTCAGAGCTTGTCATGTGCTAATGTGAGTTGCGAATGTCCAGCAGGAGTTAGAATATGGGAACTCACATTTTGCAAACCTCTTTGACCTTTCTTTTTCTTCACACCCTGGGATAACTGGTCTTTGGAACACATTTCAGAAACACTTACATCATGTGTTAGACTCTTTAAAAATGCTGTAACATTCATTTCATTTGATCCCTACAACTACTCTATGATAAGACAGGGAAGTTATACTAGCCTTACTTTACAGATGAGTAAAACAGACCCAGAGAGTTACATGCCTGGCTTATGGTCACATAGCTGGCCAACAGGCAACAAAGCTGGATCTCCTTTTTTTTTTTTTTTTTTTCAATAGGTGCTGGCTCTGTCCCCCAAGCTGGAGTGCAGTGGTGTGATCTTAGCTCACAGCAACCTCCACCTCCTGGGTTCAAGCTATTCTCCTGCCTCAGCCTCCCTAGTAGCTGGTATTTAGGCACCCACCACCATGCCCAGCTAATGTTTGTATTTTTACTAGAGAAGGGCTTTCACCATGTTGGCCAGGCTGGTCTCGAGCTCCTGACCTCAAGTGATCTGCCTGCCTTGGCCTCCCAAAGTGCTGGGATTACAGGCGTGAGCCACTGTGCCTGGCTGGGTCTTCTTATTTATGGCCCAGTGCAAATGCCTTGCACTGCATTTAAATATAACATATATGTCAACTATCATACTATGGCATATGATATATAATATGGAATCTAGAAGATATAAATGGCAAATCATGACATTCATTTTTTCCCCATAACTAAATATATTGCATATCTCCCATATGCTTGTCACTATTCCAGATGCTAAGAATAGAACATTAACTAAAATAGACAAAAACACAAATTCTTGCCTTCATGGAGCTTTCATTCTAGTGGAGGGAGACAGACATTACAAGATAAATATGTAAAAGATATTTTACTACATGTTATGTAACTATAAGGGCTAAGAATACAGTAGGGGGGAAAAAAGGAAGATGTAGGAGTTACTATACAAGGAGTGAAGAGTGTCAAGACAGGCTATACTGAGGAGATGACATTTGAATGAAGACTTGAAGGAGATAAAGAAGTTACCATGCAGAGATTTTGGGGTTGGTTGAGTGGAAGGGAGTTCCATCAGAGAGAAAAGCAAATTCAAAGGGTCTGTGGCAGACTGAGCCAAGGGTGAGACTAATCCGGGGGAAGGCAGGGTGGTAAGAGATGAGGTAAGAGAGATTAAGGGGGTGGAGTCCAGACACCAGACTTTATAAGGAAAAGAAGTGATACAGTGCAGATGGTATGCCATGATATAATAATAATACCATATAACAAATCTATTATGTTGCTGCAAAACAAATTATCCAAAAACTTTAAGAATTTAAAGTAACAAATGTTTATTTCATACAGTCTCTAGGGGTCAGGATTGGGGAGCAGCTCAGCTAAGCTGGCTCAGGGTCACTCATGAGGTTATAGTCAAGTCGTCCACTAGGGCTGCAGTCATCTGAGGCCCTGACGAGGGCCAGAGGATCTGCTGCCAAGATGGCTTACGTGGCTGTTGATAGAAGGCCTAGTTCCTTACTACACGATCCTCCATAGCACTGTTCACTACATGGCAACTGGCTTGCCCCAGAGTGAGTGATCAGATGACAGAGAGACCAACAAAGAAGCCACAGTGTGTTTTATACCCGAATCGTGTGTGTTACATATGATTACTTCTGTCGTATTCTACTGGTCACACAGACAAACCCTGGTATCATATGGGAGAGGGGATTTACAAGTGCATGAATATCAGGACATGGACAGCATTGCAGATCGATCATGCTGGAGGCTGGCTACCACACTGGCTTGTAGAAAATTTCCTCAGAATAACCATTTCTTCAAGAAATACCAACAAATATGTGGCCCCTAAAATACTAGAGTTCCCAACCCTATGTGGGTTTAACCCTGAACAAAGACAGCCCAAAGAGCAGGGGCTTCAAAAACTGCTGACAGTCTGAAGGTTTTATTTCAGTTCTGCATGAGTATGCTTTTTTCTTCAAAGCCCCACTTCCTCTAGGCCTGGCCTCATTATTTCATTCAGCCAATTAACTCAACTTGTAATAATCTTAGTTAAACCTGCAAATTAAAAAAAAAAAAAAAAAAAAAAGCAAAAAGAAAAGAAATAAACCCTTTGAGGAAATCTGTAGAACTTCAAAGGCAGCCTGGACCTCTCTGGGTAATTTAATCTTGAGATGACACTGAACTTTATGAAGGGCAGAGCAGACCCACCCATCCCCCTAAAATCCCTAGGTCTCTTCTTGTTGAAGAGAGGCATCCTGCCTAGTCTAAGAAGAACGACTGAGGACAGAGTATTTGCTCTGTCCCTGAAGGCCAGTACTAGATTTATCCAGAAACAAAAAACATGGCTCTCCTGAGACCCAGGGCGGGCCTCTTGCCCAGCCCCCACCAGACTCAGCCTTGGCTGTACAGTCCATCAGCCAGTTTCCTAAGCTGAGCAGCAGATGGCATCCCAGCCTCAGGAGCGAGCAGCTGAGGTTTCTGGCAAGAGCAGCATCACTGTAAGGAACTCAGACTGCGGCTTGGCATCTGGGAGCCCTGCCTCCCAGGCTCCCAGCTCAGGGAAGTTTCTGCTCTGTGCCTGCAGATTAGGATACTGTCAGGCCAGTATCTCAGAGAGTAGGGCCTGAAGCCCCTAGTCAGGAAACAGATGGTGAACACAGGGTCTTTTCTGAGAAAGATGAAAATCAGTGGTTTCTGCAATTATATAGGCACTAAAAAAATTTTTTTAAAAGAAGAAAATCAGTGGCTGCTATTCCCAGAGAGGCTGTTTTTCCTTCACTTGCCCTTTGCTTGAGAGGGTCCACAATGACTATATCTTGGTCTGGGGGCTGGCAGGTCCCTGGCAGGAGCCTCCTGGGATGGCCAGATGGAGCCAAAGACAACTTGAGGGATCAGTGGACTACTGAAAGCATTTAGGGAATTCTAAGGGTTCAAAATTGAACCTTCTTTTTCCCCCGATGACCCAAATGAAGAGCTATACCCCAGAGCTGCCCGCCAACGACACAGGTAGGGCTCAGTCCCGCAGGCCTTCTTTCTGTACCTCAATCTTCCTCCCTCTCCTTATGCTTCTCCTCCTCCCCCCCAACTCCTGCTCCTCCTCCTCTCTGTTCCATTTTTTCTCTCTTTCCCTTTTCCTCTGTCATCTCTATCCTTTTACGTCTTTCACTGTGTGACTCTATTTCTTTCTTTTGCTCCAGTGTAGGAAAGAAAGCTGATTACCAAACTGCCTCGAAAAAGTGGCCACGGGCATTCAGCCACACATAATTGCCTGTCTTTAGGGACTCAGACCTTGTCTATACTTGCCTCTCTCTCCCTTCCTCATTTCTTCCCTCCCTGCTGCTGATACGTGATGGTCAGTCCCAAGAAGACCTGGACAAAGAGAGATCCAGAGGTCACTAAGAAAATCTACTCTCCCCACTACAGAACCTGTACTCCCTGCTTTGTAGCTCCTGACAGGAAAGACTCCAGAGGCTTCCCAACAGGGCTGAGGTCCACTGAGCCTCCTGTTCACTGAGCACTCACTGTTTGCCACTAGAATGTGAGCTTGAGGGCAGGGCCCTGTCTACCTTGTTCACTGCTATATCCACCATATCTAGCACACAGTAGATACTCAAGAAATAATTGTTAAAAAATAATGAGTAGATGGATGGAAAGATGAATGCTGAGCTCTGTATTAAGTATTATGGGTACAGGGCCAGGCGCAGTGCCTCACGCCTGTAATTCCAGCACTTTGGGAGGCTGAGGCGGGCAGATCACGAGGTCAGGAGATTGAGACCATCCTGGCTAACATAGTGAAATCCCGTCTCTACTAAAAATACAAAAAATTAGCCAGGTGTGGTGGCATGCACCTGTGGTCTCAGCTACTCCGGAGGCTGAGGCAGGAGAATTGCTTGAACCTGGGAGGCGGAGGTTGCAGTGAGCTGAGATCACGCCACTGTACTCCAGCCTGGAGACAGAGCGAGACTCCAGCTAAAATAAAAAAAGTATTATGGGTACAAACATCAAAGGTGCAAACCCAGTCCATAAAGAGAAGAACACCCAGACATTCAATCACCTATGATCTGGAACAGTTAACTATGAGAATGATGGTGGTAGAAGCTGCAGCAGTGCCTGAGTCTGTGCTGTGAAGACAGGGAAGACTTGGTTCACAAACTAGTTCAACAATTATTCATAAAGAGCCTACTAGACTCTGGGCTAAGCAAGGAATAAGGTAGGCCCTTGTCCTTAGGGAGCTCCCAGTTGGATGTGGGAGACATATGAGTAAATAAATAAGCAGTTAACAATCAGGATCACTGTTGTATTGGGAAAAATATTGGGCAGTAAGAACAGGAAGCAGAGGCAGCTCACCGAGTCTGGGGAAGGGCTTATGGTGAAGTGAGTTCAGGCTAAGACCTACCTGAAGGGTCAGTAGAAGTTAGCTGGGAGAAGAAGAGAGAGAGTTCCAAGTCAAGGGAACATCATGTAGGGTCAAGAGAGGCAAGTTTCAGGCCGGGCATGGTGGCTCACAACTGTAATCCCAGCACTTCGGGAGGCTGAGGCAGGTGGATCACCTGAGGTCTGGAGTTCAAGACCAGCTTGGCCAACATGTGAAACCCCGTCTCTACTAAAAATACAAAAAATTAGCTGGGCATGGTAGCGTGCACCTGTAATCCCAGCTACGTGGGAGGCTGAGGCAGAACAATCGCTTGAACACAGGAGGCGGAGGTTGCAGTGAGCAGAGATCGCACCATCACACTCCAGCCTGGGCAACAAGAGGGAAACTCCGTCTCAAAAAAAAAAAAAAAAAAAAAGAGGGAGAGAGACAAGTTTCAAGGAGCTGAGCAAATGTGTCAGGAACTCAGGAGCTCTGGCTGAAGTACCAGTAGGGTAGTAAGTGGGGTCAGAAAGCAAGAAGCAAGAGAAGTGGGTGGGAGTGAGGTAGAAGAGGCCAAACTGGGTTAACGGGTCATGACTTTACTTTTAGGGCAGGGGAAACCATTTAAGACTTTTAAGGAGAGCAATACAATGAAGTTTGCATTTTAGAAAGCAGACCAGGTGTGGTGACTCATGCCTGCAATCCCAGCTCTTTGGAAGGTTGAGGCAGGAGGATTGCTTGAGGCAAGGAGTTCAAGACCAGCCTTGGCAACAGAGCAAGAACCCATCTCTACAAAAAAATTTGTTTTGAAAGAGTGAGGCATGGTGGCATGCACCTGTAGTCCTAGCTACCCTGGAGGCTGAGGCAGGAGGATCGTTTAATCTCAGGAGTTCAAGGTTTCAGTGAGGTATAATCATGCCACTGTGTTCCAGCCTGGGTGACAAAGCCAGACCCTGTCTCTAAAAGAATTACTCTGGGTGCAATATGAAAAATGGATGGGGTAGGGCCAGAGTGGCAATCCTAGAGATGAGTTAGGGAGTAGTCCAGGCAAGAAATGATGATCTGAGTTATGACAATGATGTTGGTGGGGGGAGAGGTCATATTTCAGTTGAGATTGAGGATAGTTAGGAACTTTCCTGGTCTAAAATGTAGGGGGGATACTGGCATTCCAGAGAAAGAATATACATACAAAGGTTTCAAGAGCTTGGCATGTTCTGGGAAGCACATGTGATTATGTATTTAGAGATGAGGTAGGAAGGAACCAACCTTTGCTGAAGAATTTGGGAAGCCCAGGGTGAAGCCAAAGCCATTTTGTTAGAGTTGGGGAAGGAGAGAGAAGATATGGCAATCTTCTGCAGTTACCCAAAATACCCACAGGGGTTCCAGAGGGTCATGACCCATTCAAGCATTTTCAGAACACACATATCAACCAAGACCCAGAACACAAGGGCAAACAATGTCCAAGGAAGTGAAGGAGGGCCTGGAAACGGGAGTAAGCAAATGAACTAAGAAAAAAGGTAAGGAGAATGGGGAGAGACAATCTGCCAAGCACAGTGAGATGGAGCCCATCAGAACCTGGAAATCCCTCCTGCAGTGTTGGGACTCAATCTTTCCTCTTCTGCCTCCAGATCTCAAAGGTGCCTTGATAGCTATCTCTAATTTGTGGCTGGGTGCGATGGCTCACGCCTGTAATCCCAGCACTTTAGGAGGCCAAGGCAGGTGGATCACCTGTGGTTAAGAGTTCAAAACCAACCTGGCCAAAATGGCGAAACCCCGTCTCTACTAAAATATAAAAATTAGCTGGACGTGGTGGTGGGCACCTGTAATCCCAGCTACTTGGGAGGCTGAGGCAGGAGTATAACTTGAACCTGGGAGGTGGAGGTTGCAGTGAGCCAAGATTGCACCATTGCACTGCAGCCTGGGCATCAGACTCCTTCAAGGAAGGAAGGAAGGAAGGAAGGAAGGAAGGAAGGAAGGAAGGAAGGAAGGAGAAATAAATCAATCCAATTTGTTCTCCAAAGAAGAGATTTAGAAATGGATAGAAATGAATAGAGAGAATGGACCAAAATTAGTGTAATGGTTAAAAAACTGGGCTCTGCTTCTTCCTTGATCTGTGACTTAGGGCAAATAACTTACTGAACCCATTTCCTCACCCATGGGTACTAAAAGCTTGAAATCAGGTAATGTGAACAGAAAGCTGACATAGTGAAGGTTCTCAAGAAATCTTTAGTGTTACTAAGATTTTGGTATAAGCCAGACGAGACGGGGTGTGCAAAGCAGAAAGAGCTAGGAAGGGCTGTAGAAGATGAGGACTGAGTGGAAGGGGAGTGAGTTCCAGCATGCTCAGATCCTTCAATGGCTTTCATAGCCTACAAAGCAAAACCCTACACCAAGGCTGGTTCCTGCCTACCTGTCCTGCCTCATCGCTCACTGTTCACAACCTCACTTTACAGACTGTTTTATCACCTTTTGTGATTCCCAGAACATACCATGCTCTCAAGCCTTTGCACAAACTATTCTTCTGGAAATAAAATGGCCCCTCAAACCTGTCTTCAACACCAAATATCAGGGAGCCTTCAGAGTCCTAGAGCAGGGTTTAGGAAGGAACTCAGAGTATGTATATTGTGAGAGGAGCACCATGCACTAAGGAGAAGGAGGCGCACAAGAAAGTTAATATGGCTGAAATAAATGACATTTGACAGAGTGCTTAGGTGAAACAGGGGCGGGCAGGCAGATCTTGAGCATGCTTGTCTTGGTAGTGAGGCTAAGACTAGAAGAGAAGAAGGAGAGTGGAAAGTTTTAGGGAAGCCCTCGCATAGCCCTGGCCTTCCACCTCCTTCCCTGTTTTCTCCCTCCTTCCTTCCATTAGGGGCCAATTTTCCTGGGACGTAATTGTAAGCCCGGGAGTGTAGCCCAAATACCCACTTTTTCCTTTTAGGAGCCTCTACTAAAGCACCAGGATACAAAGGTCCAGTTATCTGGAAAGTGCTTTAGAAAGACATGTGCAAAGGGGCTGGGCACAGTGGCTCACACCTATAATCCTAGCACTTTGGGAGGCTGAGGCGGGCGGATCACAAAGTCAAGAGATTGAGACCATCCTGGCCGACATAGTGAAACCCCACCTCTACTAAAAAAAAAAAAAAAAAAAAAATTAGCTGGGCGTGGTGGTGGGTGCCTGTAGTCCCAGCTACTTGGGAGGCTGAGGCAGGAGAATTGCTTGAACCTGGGAGGCAGAGGTTGCAGTGAGCTGAGATCGCACCATTGCACTCCAGCCTGGTGACAGAGTGAGACTCCATCTCAAAAAAAAAAAAAAAAAAAAAAAAAAAAAAAAAAGACATGTGCAAAGGACTGTGGAAGCCAGGAAGAAGGTATGGCTAACCCAGCCTAGGGGAGCCTGGAAAGGCTTCACAGAGAAGGGGAGCTGGGCCTTGGAAAAAGAGGAGATTATCAAATGGGAAGGGTTTCCTGGTGATGAGCACAACGTGAATGGAGTCAGGATGTCCTTGGTCCCTGGACTTGGAGGAAAAGGAGAAAAGGAGGAGAGTAGTTTTTCTTTTTTTTTTTTACTTCGAGACAAAGTCTTGCTCCTTTGCCTAGGCTGGAGTGCAGTGGTGGGATCTTGACTGACTACAACCTCCACGTGCCAAGTTCAAGCAACTCTTGTGCCTCAACCTCCCAAGTAGCTGGGATGACAAGCATGTGCCACCATGCCTGGCTAATTTTTGTATTTTTAGTAGAGACGGAGTTTTGCCATGTTGGGCAGGCTGATCTCGAACTCCTGAGCTCAAGGGATCTGCATGACTCTGCCTCCCAAAGTGTTAGGATTACAGGCGTGAGCCACTGCATCCGGCCTAGATTCTTCACTCCCTCTCCTTTCCTCCAACTCCAGAACTGAGCTCTCCTTGCTTCTCTCTGTCCTGGCTCATCCTTAGAATCATTGCTGCTGCTGCTGCTGCTACTGCTGATGATGATAAATATTATTATTTTGAGGCAGGGTCTCACTCTGTCATCCAGGCTGGAGTGCAGAGGCACAATCATGGCTCTTGAACTCCTGGGCTCAAGCAATCCCCCCACCTTAGCCTCCCCGGTAGCTGGGATACAGACGTGTGCCACCATGTCTGGCTAGTTTTTGAAATTTTTAGTAGGGACAGGGTCTCCCTCATTGCCCAGGCTGGTCTTGAACTCCTGGGCTCAAGCGATCCTCCCACCTCAGCCTCCCAAAGTGCTGGGATTACAGGCATGAACCACTGTGCCCAGCTAGAATCATTGATTATTAGAGCTGAAAGAAATCTTAGTGATCTTGTAGGTCATTCCAATCTTTGAATCTTGCAGTTGGGGAAATGGAGACCCAGGGGGAAGAAGAGGCTTGTTTAAGGTCTCTCAATGGATGAGGAACTTAGACCCAGAACTCAGAGTTTCAGACTCATCTCTGCTCACATTTCCCAGGGCCACATTGCCTCACCCACATTCTCCTCATCATTTATCCCCCAACCTCAGGGGCTGGGTTTTTTTTTCCAGGTGAGGGCAGGAAATGAATTTTTACCTAACTTTGCTATCTAATGATAATAAATACAACTATCCTTTATTGAACGTTTACTGTATGTTGGGCACAGTTGTAGATGCTGGAGACACAAACAGAACAAAGACTTTACTCTCATATAGCTCAGATTCTAGCGTGGAGAAAGAAGTTAATAAACAAACTTATCACGTATCAGGTGGCAGGTGATATCAGGAAAGTTAAGGTCAGAAAGGGGAATTGAGGCCAGGGGTGGTGGTTCATGCCTGTAATTCCAGCACTTTGGGAGGCTGAGACGGGCAGATGACTTGAGTCCAGGAATCTGAGACGAGCCTGGGCAACATGGCAAAACCCTGTCTCTACAAAAAATGCAAAAATTAGCCAGGCATGGTGGTGTGGGCCTGTAGTCTCAGCTACTTGGGAGGCTGAGGTGGGACGACACTTGAGCCTTTGAGGCAGGGGTTTCAGTGAGTCAAGATTTTGCCATTGCCCTCCAACCTGGGTGACAGAGTGAGACCCTGTCTCAAAGAAAATTAAAAAATAAATTAAAAAAAAAACCTTAAAGGCCTAAAACAACAGTGATCATTTACTATCTCTTTATGACATCTGAGGGTCAGAAATTCAGGAGTGGCTTAGCTGGGTGGTTCTGACTCAAGATCTCTCTTGAGGTTGCAGTCAAAAGATGTCAGTGGCCGGGCATAGTGGCTCATGCCTGTAATCCCGGCACTTTGGGAGGCCGAGGTGGGGTGGATCACCTGAGGTCAGGAGTTCGAGACCAGCCTGGCCAACATGGTGAAACCCCGTTTCTACTAAAAATAAAATTTAAAAAAATCAGCCGGGTGTGGTGGCGGGCGCCTGTAATCCCAGTTACTCAGGAAGCTGAGGTAGGAGAATCGCTTGAACCCAGGAGGCAGAGGTTACATTGAGCCAAGATTGCACCATTGCACTCCAGCCTAGGCAACAAGAGCAAAACTCCATCTAAAAAAAAAAAAAAAAAAAAGATGTCAGCTAGGACCACAATTATCTGAAGGCTTAACCAGAGCTGGAGGATCTGCTTCCAAGAGAGCTCATTCATATGGCTATTGGCTGGATGCCTCAGTTGCTCACCATGTGGACCTCCCCACAGGACTGTTTGCTTGTACTTATGACATGGCAGCGTGTTCTCCAAGAAGGAGGGCAAAGAGGCAGCCACAATGCATTTTCTTTAACTATTCATTTTGAAATAAATTCAGATTTACAGACAAGTTGCAAAGACAATATAAAGTTTCTATTGTACCACGTACATTTCACCCAGCTTTCCTCTAATGTTAATATCTTACATAACCATAGTACATTTGCCAAAACTAATAAATTAACCTTGGGAACCAGGCGCGGTGGCCCATGCCTGTAATCCCAGTACTTTGGGAGGCTGAGGCGGGTGGATCACGAGGTCAGGAGATTGAGACCCGGCCAACATGGTGAAACCCCGTCTCTACTAAAAATATAAGAATTAGCTGGATGTGGTGGCACATGCCTGTAATCCCAGCTACTCGGGAGGCTGAGGCAGGAGAATCACTTGAACCTGGGCAGCAGAGGCTGCAGTGAGTGGAGATTGTGCCACTGCACTCCAGCCTGGGTAACAGAGTGAGACCATGTCTCAAAACAAAAAACAAACAAATAAACAAAAAATTGGTACATTACTGTTAACGAAACTTTTTTCAGATTTCATCAGTTTTTCCATTCATGTTCTTTTTGTGTTCTAAGATCCCATCTAGGATATTATGTTGAATTTAGTCATCATGTTCGTATAGTCTCCTTCAATCTGTGACTGTTTCCCAGTCCGTCTTTTTTGTGATCTTGACAATTTTGAAGAGTACTGATCAGATCTTTTGTAGAACATCCCTCAATTTGGGTTTGTCTGATGCTTTCTCATAAGCAGACTGGGGTAAGCACAATGCCTTTTATTACTTTGTCTTAGAAGTCACACACCATTGGCCGGGTGCGGTGGCTCAAGCCTGTAATCCCAGCACTTTGGGAGGCCGAGGCGGGCGGATCACAAGGTCAGGAGATCGAGACCACAGTGAAACCCCGTCTCTACTAAAAATACAAAAAATTGGCCGGGCGCGGTGGCTCACGCCTGTAATCCCAGCACTTTGGGAGGCCGAGGCGGGCGGATCACAAGGTCAGGAGATCGAGACCACGGTGAAACCCCGTCTCTACTAAAAATACAAAAAATTAGCCGGGCGCGGTTGTGGGCGCCTGTAGTCCCAGCTACTCGGGAGGCTGAGGCAGGAGAATGGCGTGAACCCGGGAGGCGGAGCTTGCAGTGAGCCGAGATCGCGCCACTGCACTCCAGCCTGGGCGACAGAGCGAGACTCCGTCTCAAAAAAAAAAAAAAAAAAAAAAAAAAAATACAAAAAATTAGCCGGGCGCGGTGGCGGGCGCCTGTAGTCCCAGCTACTCAGGAGGCTGAGGCAGGAGAATGGCGGGAACCCGGGAGGCGGAGCTTGCAGTGAGCCGAGATCGCGCCACTGCACTCCAGCCTGGGCAACAGCGTGAGACTCCGTCTCAAAAAAAAAAAAAAAAAAAAAAAAAAGAAGTCACACACCATTACTTCTATTCCATTCTATTCTTTAGAAAGGTGTCAGTAAGTATATATAACAGTTAAGGGGAGTGGAATTTGTTCTACCTCTTGAAGGAAGGAGTATCAAAGAATTTGTGGGCCTATTTTATGAGTTTATTTTTTGGGGTCATGCTCTAGGCTTTATTTATTTATTTATTTTGGGGGGTCACCTAGGCTGGAGTACAGTGGCATGAACACAGTTCACTGCAGCCTCAACCTCCTGGGCTCAAGTGATTCTCCCACCTCAGCCTCCCAAGTAGCTGGGATTACAGGCATGTGCCACCATGCCTGGCTAATTATTATGTATATATTTTGTAGAGATAGGGTTTAGATATGTTGCCCAGGCTGGTCTTGAACTCCTGGGCTCAAGCGATCTGCCCACCTTAGCCTCCCAAAGTGCTGGGATTACAGGCATAAGCCACTACCCTCGGCCTTAAAAACATCACAAAAGGGTCAGGGAAGACCTCCCTAATGAAGTGACATTTGAACAAAGACTTGAAATAAGGAAAGGAGCAAACTATGGGGGTATCATGGGTAAAGCTTTGTAGACACAGGGGACAGCCAGTGCAAAGGACCTGAGGCAGGAGTGTGAGTAGCAATGTTTGAGGAATAGTCAGAAATCCCATGTGACTTGCCAGAGAGAGCAAGGGGGAAGGGTGTTAGGGCATGAGGTCAAAGTTTGTGGACTGAGAGCTAGGAAGTTCATGTGGGGCTTTGTAGGACATGGTAAGGAATTTGGATTTTATGTAGGGTGAAATGGGGGGCCATCAAAGGGCTTTGAGCAGAGGAGAGACCTGATTTTATTTTATTTTATTTCATTTCATGTATTTATTTATTTATTTATTTATTTTGAGACGGGGGTCTCACTCTGTTGCTCAGACTGGAGTGCAGTGGTACAATCTCAGCTCACTGCAACCTCCACCTCCTGTGTCCAAGCGATTCTCCTGCCTCAGCCTCCTAAATTGCTGGGATTACAGGCACAAGCCACCACACCCGGCTAATTTTTTGTATTTTTAGTAGAGACAGGGTTTCACTATGTTGGCCAGGCTGGTCTCGAACTCCTGACCTCAGGTGAGCCACCTGCCTTGGCTTCTTAAAGTGCTGGGATTACAGGCGTGAGCCACCGCACCCAGTCATGACATGATTTTTAAAAGATCACTCATCCGGGCCCAGTGGCTCACGCCTGTAATCCCAGCACTCTGAAAGGCTGAGGCAGGCGGATCACCCGAGGTCTCCAGCCTGGCCAACATGGTGAAACCCTATCTCTACTAAAAATACAAAAAAATTAGCCAGGCCTGGTAGCGGACGCTTGTAATCCCAGCTACTCGAGAGTCTGAGGCATGAGAATTGCTTGAACCTGGGAAGTAGAGGTTGCAGTGAGCCAAGATCGTGCCACTGAACCCCACCTTGGGTGATGGAGCAAGACTCTGTCTCAAAAAAATAAAAAAATAAAAAATAAAAGGATCACTCTGGTTGCTGTATGAATAGACTATAGGTGGCAAGAGTGGAAGCTGGGTGTCAGATGAGGAAGAACTCAGTGTTCCTTCAGCAGGAGGCTCTTTCCATAGTCCAGGTGAAAGATAATGGTTATTATCTAATTTAATATCTAACTAAAGGGCCATTATGAAGATTAAATAAGACAACACATTTAGGGTGCCTGATGCATAGTGGGTGCTCAGTACAATAGAGCAAGGAAAAGCATGTCAAGAGGAGTAAATGAGAATCTCTGGGTTTGAACATTATTCTTTAATGCTCAGTATGTGGCTTGGCTCAGGGCATATAAGGAAGAGAAAACTCATTTCTTGACTTTGAGGTGCTGAGTTGGGTGGGTTGGACATTCCTGCGAGAAATAATTCTAACATGACGGGCCAAGTTCTACAGCTGGTTCAGCATAGGGATTCTGAGGGTGCTGGGAGGAATGCCTGATTTGGGCAAACTACCAGAGGAGACTTAGTGTTAGCTAAATGGAGAAGAGAGAAAGGAACTGCTAGGCAGAAAGTATAGCATTCACAAAAGCCCAGAGGTGTTTCTGTGCCCACTTTAACTGCAACCATCCTTCTGTGGGGCTCGGAGAAGGTGGCTGAGCCAGGTCAAACTCAGAGCCGCTGAATTTCTTTTTCTTTTTCTTTTTTTTTGAACTTTTTATTTATTTATTTATTTTTTATACTTTATGTTCTAGGGTACATGTGCACAATGTGCAGGTTTGTTACATATGTATACATGTGCCATGTATACATGGCACCCATTAACTCATTATTTACATCAGGTATATCTCCTGATGCTATCCCTCTCCCCCTTCCCCCACCCCACAACAGGCCTCGGTGTGTGATGTTCCCCTTCCTGTGTCCAAGTGTTCTCATTGTTCAATTCCCACCTATGAGTGAGAACATACGGTGTTTGGTTTTCTGTTCTTGAGATAGTTTACTGAGAATGATGGTTTCCAGCTGCATCCATGTCCCTACAAAGGACATGAACTCATCCTTTTTTATGGCTGCATAGTATTCCATGGTGTATATGTGCCACATTTTCTTAATCCAGTCTGTCATTGATGGACATTTGGGTTGGTTCCAAGTCTTTGCTATTGTAAATAGTGCCGCAATAAACATACTTGTGCATGTGTCTTTAAAGCAGCATGATTTATAATCCTTTGGGTATATACTCAGTAATGGGATGGCTGGGTCAAATGGTATTTCCAGTTCTAGATCCTTGAGGAATCGCCACACTGTTTTCCACAATGGTTGACCTAGTTTACAGTCCTACCAACAGTGTAAAAGTGTTCCTATTTCTCCACATCCTCTCCAGCATCTGTTGTTTCCTGACTTTTTAATGATCGCCATTCTAACTGGTGTGAGATGGTATCTCATTGTGGTTTTGATTTGCATTTCTCTGATGGCGAGTGATGATGAGCATTTTTTCATGTGTCTGTTGGCTGCATAAATGTCTTCTTTTCAGAAGTGTCTGTTCATATCCTTTGGTGACTTTCTGATGGGGTTGTTTGTTTTTTTCTTGTAAATTTGTTTGAGTTCTTTGTAGGTTCTGGATATTAGCCCTTTGTCAGATGAGTATATTGCAAAAATTTTCTCCCATTCTGTAGGTTGCCTGTTCACTCTGACGGTAGTTTCTTTTGCTGTGCAGAAGCTCTTTAGTTATTTCCATCTACCCCGACACACGGCTGGTCCTATGTGACAAGCCCCTCCTGCACTTAACTCATGGTCTTGCCAGTTATACCCCCAGCAGACCCTGCCATGCAGTGGATTAAGGAGTTCCCAAAACCCTGAGGCCTTTTATCCTCAAACTAGTATTACTCTAAGCACATACAGAGGGAGAGGAAATCGTTCTGTTACGGTATGGGGCTCCTGTGGCCAAGGCTTTGGCAAGCCTCTGGCTAGAGTGGAAATGTGAGTGCTGTGGTCCTGAGGCCCCTCCCCCACAGACTCACCAGCACTGATTCAAAAAACCCTGCAAAACACTCAGCCCATTTTACAGATGGAGAAAAGTGCCTTCTGCAGGCAGAAGACTTTGGTGTGAGACCGAACTTCCTCTTAGCCTTGGAAATCACCAATTACAATTCAGCTTGGTGAGCTTTCCTTCCAGAAAGACATGGGAAAGAGAAACAAAGAAGCAGGAAAGTCAAAAGGACAACAGAGAGCTAGAAAAACTTCGGACAACACTATTAGAGGGTGAAGAATGAATCAGGGGGCAGGAAGGGGCAGAATGTCTGAGGAAAGTTATAAAAAAAAAAAAGAAAACAGCTGAAGAGTAGTAAGGAGAAAATGC
This sequence comes from Macaca nemestrina, assembly GCF_043159975.1. Lineage (NCBI taxonomy): Eukaryota > Metazoa > Chordata > Mammalia > Primates > Cercopithecidae > Macaca > Macaca nemestrina. The sequence goes on from NC_092130.1 coordinate 41,197,391, forward strand.
ACTTTCTCTGAAATAAATGCCAGCTGATCATTGTCCCTTCTGTTTCTACAGAGCGATATAGCAGCTTCAGCACCTGAGCTCAGTTCACCCTCACTAGCACCCCGCAGGAGAGGCAGGGCAGCGATCACTCCCCAGGAGCTTCTTGTCCTTCCATTCCTTCATTCCTTAAACAGATATTTATTGAGAACTGACTTTGGGTCAGAGACTGTTCAAGGTGCTGGGCAGGGTCTCACTCTGTTGCCCAGGATGAAGTGCAGTGGTACAATCTCAGCTCACTGCAACCTCTGCCTCCTGGGTTCAAGCCGTTCTCATGCCTCAGCCTCCCAAGTAGCTGGGATTACAGGCATGTGCCACCATCCCTGGCTAATTTTTGTATTTTTAGTAGAGATGGGATTTCCGCTAGGTTGGCCAGGCTGGTCTCCAACTCCTGACCTCAAGTCATCCCCCTGCCATGACCTCTCAAAGTGCTGAGATAACAGTTGTGAACCACTGCATCCAGTCTGGTGCTGGGGATATAATTGTGAACAGGCAATAAACAGGTAAGTGAGTTAATAAGCCCATTTTAGACAGCAGCACATACAATGAAGAAAATGAAACAGTAAAACGATGGGATGTGTCCAGGAGGCTGCCCCAACTAGGTGTTCTCATGTGGGCAACGACAGCAGTTAACAGGACCTTCCTCACCAGATCGCCGTGAGGATTGTAGGAGTTAATGGATGTAAGCGCTGAGTACAGAGCCTGGCAGAGAGCAACTCTCATCATTATTATCCTAGTGTAGGCAGGGCCCGTTTCTTAGAGGGTGTTTTGTTACCATCGTTGGATTGCGTGCTCTTTGAAGGAAAGGACTATTGTGTATCTTGTTTTCTGTTGAATAGACAACCCCATAGCACAATTTCTGGCATATAATCAGTAAATATTTGTTGGATAAGTAAGCACATTGCCCCAACCTTTTTTTCGAGATGCAGTATTGCTCTGTTGCCCAGCCTGCAGTGCAGTGGCACAACCTTGGTTCACTGCAACCTCCGCCTCCCAGGTTCAAGCAATTATCCTACCTCAGCCTCCAAAGTAGCTGGGATTACAGGCATGCGCCAACATGCCTCAATAATTTTGTTTGTTTGTTTGTTTTTTAGTAGAGACGGCATTTCACCATGTTGGCCAGGCTGGTCTCAAACTCCTGACCTCAACTGATCCACCCACCTCGGCCTCCCAAAGTGCTGGAATTACAGGCATGAGCCACCACACCTGACCACAAATCCCCATTTCACCAATAGAGAAACCAAGGCCCACTGGGCACAGTGGCTCAAACCTGTAATACCAACAGTTTGAGAGGCCAAAGCAGGCAGATCTCTTGAGCTCTGGAGTTCAAGACCAGCCTGAGCAACATGGTGGAACCCCTATCTCTACAAAAAATACAAAAAATTAGCTGGGCACGATGGCACACACCTGTAGTTCCAGCTACTCAGGAGGCTGAGGTAGGAGGATGGCTTAAGCCTGAGAGGCAGAAGGTTGCAGTGAGCTGGGATTGTGCCACTTCACTCCAGCCTGGACAACAGAGCCAGACCCTGTCTCAAAAAAAAAAAAAAAAAAAAAGGGAGAAACCAAGAACCAAGGCTGAGAGTTTTGAGGATTAAAACCATCCAGCTAAGTTAGTGGCAGAACCCAAGCCTCTGAATGAGAAGGATCCAGACCCAGGGATTGGTAGAGCTCAGTCCTGATGGCTCTAGAGCCCATGTGCTCTCTGGATAAAGGTTGATGGAGAATGGTAGGATGTGGCTGGAAGAGATTCAGAGAGGCTTTTGATCCCACCTCAAAAGTGGGCTTAAAAGGACCCCTGTGCCCTGTGACTCTCCTTATTCTCCCAATATCTTTTGACCAACTACAAAGACAAGAAGAGCTTGGCACCCACCGAAAAGACGTCTGAATCTTGCTCATCCTTGCAGCTGTGGGCTACTCCCTAGCAGCCAGCCACACTTCCTGCAGAAGCATCCATTCCTTTCACCACTATCCCCTTGGCTACTGAGTTTTCCTTTTTCCTTCTTTCTTTCTTTTTTTTTCTTTTCTTTTTTTTTTTTTTTTTGAGACAGAGTCTTGCTCTTGTTGCCCAGGCTAGATACAATGGCGTGATCTCAGCTCACCACAACCTCCACCTCCCAGGTTCAAGTGATTCTCCTGCCTCAGCCTCCCAAGTAGCTGGGATTACAGGCATGTGCCACCACACCTAGCTAATTTCATATTTTTAGTAGAGATGGGGTTTCACTATGTTGATCAGGCTGGTCTCGAACTCCCAACCTCAGGTGATCTGCCTGCCTCAGCCTCCCAAAGTGTTGAGATTACAGGCGTGAGCCTCCGCACCCAGCCCAGTTTTCCTTTTTCCTGTCCTTTCCTTCTGCCCACCTTGCCTAAAGCTCTCCCTTTCAGAGCCCTGTCTCTTCCCCTCTCATTCATTCCTCTTGTTCCAGATCTCTGATCTTTATATACCTCCCCTTCTCCTCCTTTCCCTCCTTCCCTCCCTCCATAAAGCAATAGCCTTGCTCTTTCCTCCCTAGATTGAAGGGCAGTAGTGTAGTAAAACAAATCGCTGTCAACAAAAGTACATTTCCACAGTATTCATCCCCATGCAGAGAAGATTTATCAGGGTCTCTCACCCTGCACTGCTATGTAAATGTAATCTAATGGAAATATGATATCTAAGGAGTCTGACGATAAAGTCTCCATAAAAACTATCAATTACTCACTGTGGCTTGGGTTTGGTTAACTCACTCACTGCCTTGCCTGGCTCCTGCCTCTCCCCATCTTGGGGGACAACTTGACAGGTGGTGACAGCTTATAAAAGATGCTTTCTGCTTCCTTGGACCCTAGGAGGTCATCTGGAGGATCAAATGTTTGCAAAGTGCTTGAGAAATTATAAAGTGCTACATAATTCAAGGGTATCATTATTTCTATTGTCATGTGGGCTGTCTCTATGCCTCTTTGGTTTGATAGATGTCTGCTCTGCCTGCAAGCCTCGGCTAACCCCATGCTTGGGTGTCTATAGTCTCCTTTTGCCTGCCTGCACCTATAAGCATTACTATCTGATTTCCTTCTTTCTAGGTAGTCCCTGGGAACCCCTGGAATCACACTGATGTCTGTTTGTCCTAATAGTTGAATAGGAAGATAAACTGTTGAGGAGGCTGAGAATCCTCTGAGTAGCCCTCCACATTTCCACCCGGGAGAGTGGGGCAGGTCCACAAAGGGATGGAGAACTAGAAGGGAGGCTAGAGTTGAAGCCAGACCCCAGAGCAGCTGTGCCAAGGGCCTCAAGATTGCATGTGCTGCCCCAGATTACTCAGGGGGCTGTGCTCAAAGAGGCCTACACTGCCCTCTGTTCCTAAGACAGGAAGAGAAGCCTGGCAGTTAAAGGCCCAGGATGTGAGTCCCGCGTTTAAGCCCCAGCTCTGGTACTTTTCACATTTCCTCTCACTTTTCTTATTTGCCAGACGCTGGTGATAATGGTATCTGTATTAGAGTTGTTGTGAGGAATAAATGAGGCAAACTTGTGAAGAGCTTAGCATGGAGCTTAAAACAACCATTTTGTTGTTTTAAGTGTCAATCAGAATGCTTTCTAGATCATGTGCCTTGCCGGTCAAAGACCTGGCCATGAGGATACAGAACTTGCCTGGTTGGCTTTCCTAGGAAAGGGCCCTTAGATGTGGGTTGTGCCCATTCCCCCTTTGGATCAGGTTGCTTCAACCCAGCAGCCCCTGGGGGCTGCAGTTGAGGGACTGGAGGAGGCAATAGAAAGGCAAGAAGAGATTTGGGGGAGGTAGGTGTCTCTTATGTAGAAATGTCAAGAGTCAGAGCTGAAAGTGAGGGAGGTGGCGGGGGTGGGGGGAGGAAGGAAGAATATAAGATGTCTCTAAGCTGCCAGAATCCGGATGGGGCTGCAACTCTGGGGCCCTGGCACTTCCTGCCACCCCCAGTCTTGGGAATGAGTCACTAGAGGGAGGAGTGCTGGAGCCATCATGTTCGGCCCACAGAGCATCGGGTTCTGTTCCCCAAAAGAGGACTGGTGGGAGGCAGAGGGAGATCCAGAGCTTAGGGGCCAAGGGGAGCTAGTCCAGGGGAGAGGGCAGGAATTCCTAGGGCTCAGTTCACCTATTGCAAGGCCGGGGAGGCAGGCCTTATCTTCCACCTCCCGCGCCAGCTTCATTCCCCATCCTGGCCATGAAAAATCGACCTACAATTTCTCTTCTGATTTCTGCCCCTGCCTGTCCTGAGTAAACTCTATCCAGTTTTCTCCAGAGAGTGCTGTTTCATATCCTTCTGGTCACCCACAATAGGGGAGGGGACAAAGGTCTACTCTGCCCTTTTCCACCTGGCTGCCTCTTAAAGTCTCCTCCCCTTTCAAAGCCTTTCTCTCTGCCTCTGAACAACCTGCCCATGACTCTGTTTTGGCCCTTAGCTTATTTATGGGGATTTTTATTCCAGGAATGCCTTGTACCTCAGCCTTGCAGCTTCTCAAAGTCAGGGTCTTCCTTATGTCCTTAGAACCCAGCCAAATGTTAAGCATGAATGTATGGATATAGCATTGGCCCACATATATTGTTTTTTCTTCCTCACTGCTTTAATTGTTGCCATTCCTTGGCTCTTCTTTATAGTTTCCATTTACTGAGCACCTACTATGTGCCAGATGTCTTTACATATTCATGTATTTAATCGTTGAAATGACCTAATACACATTTTACAGATGAGAAAACTGAGCTTGGTGAGGTTAAGTAACTTGTCCAAGGTTATAGGGTCAGCAGGTGGCAGAACTGAGATTTGACAGCAAAGCCCTCACTTTTTTGTTCTGTTTTAAAAAACTATTGCCTGGGCACAGTGACTCACTCCTGTAATCCCAGCACTTTGGGAGGCCAAGGTGTGTGGATCACGAGGTCAACAGATTGAGACCATCCTGGCCAACATGGTGAAACCCCATCTCTACTAAAAATACAAAAATAGACCGGGCGCGGTGGCTCACACCTGTAAGCCCAGCATTTTGGGAGGCTGAGGTGGGCGGATCACTTGAGGTCAGGAGTTTGAGACCATCCTGGCCAGCATGACAAAACCCCGTCTCTACTAAAAATACAAAAATTAGCAGGGCATGGTGGCACGCACCTGTAATCCCAGATACTCGGGAGGCTGAGGCAGGAGAATCACTTGAACTCGGGTGGCAGAGGTTGCAGTGAGCCGAGATCGAGCCACTGCATTCCAGCCTGGGTGACAGAGTAAGACTCCATCTCAAAAAAAAAAGAAAAGATACAAAAATTAGCTGGGCATGGCAGCATGCACCTGTAGTCCCAACTATTCGGGAGGCTGAAGCAGGAGAATTGCTTGAACCTGGGAGGTGGAGGTTGCAGTGAGCCAAGATCGTGCCACTGCACTCCAGCCTGGCGACAGAGCGAGACTGTGTCTCAGAAAACAAAACAAACAAAAAAAACTAAGAAAACCATTATTATTTTAAAATATAACTATTAGACGTCTTAGTGGTAACAATTTCATATAGAATTTTCTGTTACTTTGTGGGTTGCCTGTTTCTTTACTGAGATTTAATTTATATACTGAACAATTCACCCATTTAAAGCACACAATTAAAGTTTTTAGTATATTCACAGAGCTGTGCAACCATCAACACAACCAATCCTAGAATATTTTCATCACCACAGAAAGAAACCTCATACCCATTTGTAGTCAATGCCAGATTGCCCCAACTCTAGGCAGCTACTAATCTATTTTCCATCTCTATAGATATGTCTAATGTGGACTTTTAATTTAAGTGGAATCATGCAATGTGTGGCTTTTCTTACCTGGCCTTTTTTTTTTTCTCTTGAGAGGGAGTCTTACTCTGTCACCCATACTGGAGTGCAGTAGTGTGATCTCCACTCATTGTAAACTCCGCCTCCCGGGTTCACGCCATTTTCCTGCCTCAGTGCCCTGAGCAGCTGGGACTACAGGTGCCCACCACCACACCTGGCTAATTTTTGTATCTGTAGTAGAGACGGGGTTTCACCGTGTTAGCCAGGATGGTCTCGATTTCCTGACCTCGTGATCTGCCCGCCTTGGTGTCCCAAAGTGCTGGGATTACAGGCGTGAGCCACCGCGCATGGCTTTTTTTTTTTTTTGGAGACAGTCTTGCTCTGTCGCCCAGGCTGGAGTGCAGTGGCACCATCTCGGCCCACTGCAACCTCCGCCTCCCAGGTTCAAGCAATTCTCCTGCTTCAGCCTCCCGAATAGCTGGAACTACAGGCGTATGTTGCCACACCTGGCTAATTTTTTGTATTTTAGTAGAGACAGGGTTTTACCGTGTTGTCCAGGCTGTTCGTGAACTCCTGAGCTCAGGCAATTCGCTCGCCTCAGCCTCCTAAAGTGCTGGGATTACAGGCACGAGCCACCACGACCGGCCAACTGCCTTCTTTTACTTAGCATAATGTTCTCACGATTCGTCTGTGTTGCAGCATGTATCAGTACTTCATTTATTTTTATTGTTGAATAATACTACATTGGGTGGATATACCACATTGTATTTATCCATTCATCAGGTGATGAGCATTTGGATTGTTTTCCACTTTTTGGCTATGATGAATAATGTTGCTGTGAACATTCGTGTACAAATTTTTGTGTGAGCACGTATTTTCAGTTCCCTTGGGTATATATCTAGGTGTAGAATTGCTGGGCCATATGGTAGTTCTATGTTTAACATTTTGAGGAACTGCCAGATTATTTTCCAAAGCAGCTGCACCATTTTGTAATACCACTAGCAGTTTACAAATGTTCCAATTTCTTCATATCCTCTCCAACACTTGTTATTATTTATATTTTAAATTATAGTCATTCTAGTGGTGTGAAGTGGTATCTGATGGTTTTTGCTTTTCATTTCCTTAATGGCTAATAACGTTGTTTGTTTTTATATATATACATATATATATATATATTTTAATTTTATTGAGAAAAGCTCTCACTCTTTTTTCTTCTTTTTTTTTTTTTTTAAGATAGAGTTTTGCTCTTTTTGCCCAGGCTGGAGTGTAATGGTGCAATCTCGTCTCACTGCAACCTCTGCCTCCTGGGTTCAAGTGATTCTGTTGCCTCACCCTCCCAATTAGCTGGGATTACAGATGTGCGCCACCACTCCTGGCTAATTTTGTATTTTTAGTAGAGACAGGGTTTCACCATGTTGGCCAGGCTGGTCTCGAACTCCTGACCTCATGTGATCCGCCTGCCTCAGCCTCCCAAAGCTCTGGGATTACAGGAGTGAGCCACCATGCCCGGCCAAGGTCTCACTCTTTTGACCCGGCTGGAGTGCAATGCCATGATCATAGCTCACTGCAATCTTAAACTCCTGGGCTGAAGCCTCCGGAATAGCTGGGACTACAGGCACATGCTACCACATCTGGCTAATTTCTTTATTTTTTATAGAGATGGGGCCTTACCATGTTGTCCAGGCTGACTTCAAACTCCTGGGCTCAAGCAATCTTTTTGCCTTGGCCTCCCAAAGTGCTGGGATTACAGGTGTGAGCCACTGCACCTGGCCTGATCATCTTTTCATGTGTTTACTGCCCATTTGCAGATCTTCTTTTTTTTTTTTTTTTTTGAGATGGTGTCTCCCTCTATCGCCCAGCCTGGAGTGCAATGGTGTGATCTCAGCTCACTGCAACCTCTGCCTCCTGGTTCAAGCGATTCTCCTGCCTCAGCCTCCTGAGTAGCTAGGATCACAGGTGTGTGCCACCATGCCCAGCTAATTTTTCTATTTTTAGTACAGATAGGGTTTCACCGTGTTGATCAAGCTGGTCTCAAACTCCTGACCTTGTGATCTGCCAGCCTCAGCCTCCCAAAGTGTTGGAATTACAGGCGTTAGCCACCGTGCCCAGCCTTGCAGATCTTCTTTAGTGAAATGTCTGTTCAGATCCTTTGCCCATCTTTTTATTATTTTAAAAATTATTTTATTTTATTTTTTTTTTATAGAGACAAGGTCTTGCTATATTACCCAGGCTGGTCTTGAACTCCTGGGCTCAAGTGATCATCCCATTTCACCTTCTCACATAGCTGGTACTATAGGTGTGTGCTACCCATCGCTTGTCACCTCAAATCTATTCCATTGATCTACAGGTCTGTCTTTACGCCAATACTACACTGTTCTGATTATTATAGATTTGTAGTAAGGTTTAAAATCAGAAAGTCTTAATCCTCAAACTTTGTTCTTTTTCAAGATTGTCTTGGTTATTCTAGGTCTCTTGCATTTCCATATAATTTTTAGGATCAGCTTGTCAATTTCTGCAAGGAAACCAGCTGAGATTTTTTTTTTTTTTTTTTTTTTTTTTTGTTGAGACAGAGTCTCGCTCTGCCACCCAGGCTGGAGTGCAGTGGCCGGATCTCAGCTCACTGCAAGCTCCGCCTCCCGGGTTCACGCCATTCTCCTGCCTCAGCCTCCCGAGTAGCTGGGACTATAGGCGCCCGCCACCTCGCCCGGCTAGTTTAAAACCAGCTGAGATTTTGATAGAGATTCTGTTGAAGCTGTAGATCGATGTGGGGAGAAAGCCCTTGCCTTTAGCCAGTACACCATACCATCTCTCCATTCCAGTGCAAATGGAGAAGAGAAAAGCATATAAGAGGAGAGAGAGAGAAGAGAAGAGGACGAAAAGAAGAAAGGAAGAATAGGCATCCATATGGAGCAAGCTGAAGTGAATGCAGGGGTGGGGAGGTCCCAGGCCAATCAAGAGGCAGAATCTCGGGAAAAATGAATTCTAACTCATACTCTATTACCACAATTTCAGCCCATATGTTGGTAGATGGCCTGACTTTTTCCATCCCCAAATTATCCTCCTCTTCTCCCCAGGATCTCTTCCAAATGCCTGGTGGTTATGAGGATGCCTTATATGCCTTGGTTTATGGGATTGAATGAAAGCTCCCTGTTGAAAAGCCCTATGTCTCAATAATGGAAATAAATGAATCTCATCCCCACCCCCTTTCTGCAGTGGGAAGGGTTACAGCCCTTCTTGGTGAGTATCAGGAGAGTTGGCCTGCCCTGGGACCTCTGTTCTGGAGAGACTGGCATATGGAGGGTGTTCATGGGTCCCTAAGGGTGCTGTGGGGTGTGCAGGGTGGGGAATGGGGTTGACTCTTACAGCCTCATGATGTGGTGAACTCAGCTTGGCCCAAAGTGTTTTGCTACAATCTCTGCCTTCAACCAGACCATCTTTCCAGCTAAAAACTGGTGAGGGAGTGAGGCTATGAGAGGTGGGGGTATAGGCTAGAGGAGAAATGAGCTTACCTCCCTCCTAGTGGATAGAGAAAGGACGATTAAAACTGCTCATTTAGCAAACGATTTAGCCAGCTGTAGAAAATCCTATTAAATGACAATTCTTATCTCTGTCTCTTGCTCCTGGGAAGAGCAGCTTTGGGCTTTGTGAAGACAAGGGCACAGTCTTCTGAATCTGGTCAAAGAATTGTCACCAATAAAAAGTTAAAATGCAGAGACAGGCAAACTTCACCAGGTCTCTTTGCCTCTTTCTACCCCTTTGCCCTAGTCCTTCATATCATCTGTTAATTATCTGGTTAGTTGAGCCTTTTCTCTATCCATTGTAATATAAATAGCAAGCATTTTATGGGTCCCCATTAAGCAATGTGATCAGCATCAATTACCTAATGAGACTCTGGAAAGTTGTGATTTAAAATCCTGTCCTCAATTGTGACTGGGCTTTGTCTGGAGCCAACGTGGTAATTGCGGTGACATCCAACTAATTGCACTCCAGATGTGGGGTCTCTGCTCCCAGCCCAAGTTTGGCCCTGAGGAAAATTTACCTTCTGAGAAGGGAACTGATCTTTGTATTTTGTTCTAAAAGGGAGAGTTTTTACCTCCTCTGAAGGCTCAGTAATGGGTGGACCTGTCCAATTCTGCCTGATAGCCTTAGGTACGGCCTCTGAGCATGGAAGAAAGAGAATGAGACTAGAGGAAAGTACAGGGATGCTGGAGGCTATCAGCTCCCTGAGGGCAGGGAGTTTTGTCTGATTTGTTCTCTGCTGATTCCATAGTATCTGTAGACTACTGAGAACACAGTAGGGGTTCCATAAATACCTTATGAATGAAGGAATAAAATCCCAGAATGATCCCTTCAGCCAGGAAGCCCTTCTCTTTGCAAGATCCTCCCCTCCCCACTAGGGACCTAATAAGTTTTGGAGATAATAAATGGTGGAGACTAAAGGATAGGATTTTTAAGACCCGTGGTTAGTTTAGGTGTAGTTCCCTGGAAGATGAGAGATTCTTTTGTTCAGTGATGATCCTTCTAGCCAGAAGATTCAGTAATTGCCTTGTTTGGGCTGATTGCCTGAGACACAGGCATTTGATGTGGACAATCTGGAGCATTTCATCTTCTTTCTCTAAACATCCCCCACCCTCACCCTCAGCCTGGTTAAGGATTACATTCTGGCTTTTTCCCAGAGCAATACAGGTGGTCCCTTTTCTTCCTCACTTTTCTTTTTTTTTTTTTTTTTTTTTTTTTTTTTTTTTGAGACGGAGTCTCGCTCTGTCGCCCAGGCTGGAGTGCAGCGGCGCGATCTCGGCTCGCTGCAAGCTCCGCCTCCTGGGTTTACGCCATTCTCCTGCCTCAGCCTCCTGAGTAGCTGGGACTACAGGCGCCCGCCACCGCGCCAGGCTAATTTTTTGTATTTTTAGTAGAGACGGGGTTTCACTGTGGTCTCGATCTCCTGACCTTGTGATCCGCCCGCCTCGGCCTCCCAAAGTGCTGGGATTACAGGCGTGAGCCACCGCGCCCGGCCTCTTCCTCACTTTTCTTAGTTCCCCTCTTGAATAAGAAGCAACTTGAAGCCTCTTGCCAAATCTATTCAATTTTCACCTGTCATTTATTCAAGGTCTAAGCAACATTTGACCTAGTTTATTATACATACCCTTCCTCTTGAAACACATTCTTCACTCGGCTTCCTGGGCACCAACATTCCCTTGGTTTTCCTCCCGTTTTCCTAGCAGCTCCTTCCCCTGTCTTCATGTTGTTATAACTTCATAGCTCTGTTGACTGATGCACATGGCAAGTCAATATGCTGAGACACCAGGTTGCAGCAGAGAAAGAGGTTTAATCATAGGGCTACTGAATGAGGAAATGGGAGGAATTCTTAAATCCATCTCCATGAGGACTTTGGGGCTAGGGTTTTTATTTTATTTTATTTTTTATTTTTGAGACGGAGTCTTGCTCTGTTACCCAGGTTGGAGTGCAGTGGCGCAATCTTGGCTCACTGCAAGCTCCGCCTCCCAGGTTCATGCCATTCTCCTGTTTCAGCTTCCAGAGTAGCTGGGACTACAGGCACCTGCCACCATGCCTGGCTATTTTTTTGTATTTTTTAGTAGAGACAGGGTTTCACCGTGTTAGCCAGGATGATCTCGATCTCCTGACCTTGTGATCCGCCTGCCTCGTCCTCCCAGAGTGCTGGGATTACAGCTGTGAGCCACCGTGCCTTGCCGGGGCTAGGGTTTTTAAGGGTTTTGGAGTGTTATTAAGGGTTAAGGCCAAAGTATGGAGATTGTGGATTGGTCGAAGAGTGCAGGGTAAAGTTATGGGACAGAGACATGAAGAAACTGTTCTGATGCTGATTTGATTCCTCTGTGGGGTCTTTAAACCAGTTAGTATCAGCTGTTCTGCTGGAATTCAGGATCTACTTAAGCAATTCTTAAATAGTAGCCTTATGATTCTAATATAAGAAATCCTATCTATAGGAACAACAAGGATGCAGATGGTCAGTATCTAGTGTTACGTGACTTTCAGTTACAAGGAAGAATGTCAGAGTGCAGCCTGATTAATGCTTAATTAAACCGTGTTTCTGTCCAGAATTCTTGTTAACCCTGTGAGGACGTCTTCATCCTCTCAATGTTGAACGCCCAGGGAGCTGTCTTCTGTCCATGCTCATTTCTAAGTTATGTTCTCCAGCACTAATCTATAAGTACTATCAATACTGACAACTCCCAATTTATATTTCCAGCTTGAACCCTGTCTTCTGAGCTCCAGACTCAGATATCTAATGCCTACTTGACATCTCCACTTGTATGTCTAATAGGAATCTCAAACTTGATATGTCCAAAAGAGAATTCTTGATTCCTTGCCCACCATCCCCTGGACCTGCTTAGGACCCAATTCTCTCCAAGCAATATCTCCATTTACCTTTTTGCTCAAGTCAAATACCTAGGGATGACCCCTGACTCCTTTCTTTCTTTTAGTCCCCACAGAATCTGTCCGTTCTGTAAGCAGTGTCTTCAAAATATATTCTGCATCTGACCACTTCACACCCACTTTGTCATTACCACTCTGATCTGAGCCATCATCCTTTTCCACTTTACTTCACAGTTGATTTTCAACTCAGTAGTCAGAGTAGTCTTTTTCCTGTGTGCCATCAAGAATCACACCTACCAGACAGGTGAGGTGGATCATGCCTATAATCCCAGCACTTTAGGAGGCTGAGGCAGGTGGATCACCTGAGGTCAGGAGTTTGAGACCAGCCAGACCAACATGGTGAAACCCTATCGCTACTAAAAATACAAAACTAGCTGGGTGTGGTGGCTCATACCTATAATCCCAGCTACTCTGGAGGCTAAGGCAGGAAAATTGCTTGAACCTGGGAGGTGGGAGGCGGAGGTTGCAGTGAGCCAAGATTGCATCATTGCACTCTAGCCTGGGCAATAAGAGCAAAACTATGTCTACAAAAAAAAAAAAAAAAAAAAAATTAAGTCAAGGCCAGGTGCTGTGGCTTATGCCTATAATCCCAGCACTTAGGGAGGCGGAGGAGGGCGGATCACCTGAGGTCAGGAGTTCAAGATCAGCCTGGCCAACATGGCAAAACCTTGTCTCTACTAAAAATAGCAAAATTAGCCGGGCACAGTGGTGGGCACCTATAATCCCAACTACTGGGGAGGCAGAGGTAGGAAAATTGCTTGAACCCAGGAGGTGGAGGTTGCAGTGAGCTGAGATTGTGCCACTGCACTCTAGCCTGCGCAATAGAGTGAGACTTTGTCTCAAAACAAAACAAAACACTATTAAGACAAATCTTATCTGCCTTCTTCTCAAAGTTGTCCAATGAGAAGGTGTTCAAAAAAAAAATGCATCCTGTTTTATTCATGAAAAAAAAGAGAGAAGGTACTCAACATTATTATTCTTTGAGGAAATGTAATCACTCAAGAAGTTCTTCCGTCCCACTACACAGACAAAACCAGTTCACTGAAACTGTGGTATTGCAGTAAAGAAAGAGTCTCCAGCCTGGGCAACACAGAGAGACCCTATCTCTACCTAAATAAATAAATAAATACTGGGAAAGTGGTGAGTGCTTGTGATCCCAGCTACTCAGGAGGCTGAGATGAGAGGATCACTTGGGCCTAGGAGGTTGAGGCTGCAGTGAGCTGAGGTTGTGCCACTGCACTCCAGCCTGGGTGACAGCAAGATCCTATCTCAACAACAAAAAAGTTTAATTGATGCAAGGCCACACAGGAGAACTGAAATCTCTCTAAGAACTCGGAGATGATGGTTTTGATGGACAATTTGGTGGGCAGGGTGCCAGGGAATGGGTGCTGCAGATTGGTTGGGCATGAAATCATTGGGGTATGCAAAACAGTTCTCCTGCACTGAGTATACCTTTGGGTGGGGTCACAGGACCCATTAAGTCATGAGTCTCAGGATTGGGCAGGATCAGTTGTTTGCCAGAATATCTAAAAATATCTCAAAAGACCAATCTTAGATTCTACAATAGTGATGTTATCTATAGGAGCAACGGGGGAAGTCACAAATCCTGTGGCCTCTGGTCATATGATTCCTGAGTAGTAAGGGATTATAGAAACTATGCCTACGTTTTAGCAGAATTCAGCCTCCTCCCATAATCCTAATCTTGTGGTCTTTCATTAGTTTTACAAAGCTGGTTTTCAGTCCCTGAGTAAGGAGGTGGTTAGTTTTAGGGAAGGACTATTATCATCCTTGCTTTCAAGTTAAACTATCAACTATAATTCCTCCCATAGTTGGCTTGGCCTATGCTCAGGAATGAGCACAGATAGCTTACAGGTTAGAAGCAAGACAGAATGAGCCATGTCAGACTTCTTTTACCGTCATGATTTTACAAAGGCAGTTTCAGAAATGCAAATTAAATCCACATTGAGATATCATTATATACCAACCAGAATGCTAAAATTCTGACAACACCAAGTGTAGGAAAGGATATGGAGCAACTGGAATACTCACCTGCTACTGGTGGGAATGTAAACCGATACATGCACTTAGGTAACCTGGCAGGTATATGGCAGTTTCTATTAAAGCTAAACATACACCTTTTGTATTACCTATTAATCTACTCCCAGGTAACTACCGAAGATAAATGAGTGCATACATCTACAAAAAGACATGTTCAAAGAAATCTTCCTCATAATAGCCCCAAGTTGGAAATAACCCAACTATGCAGCAATGAGAGAATGCCTAAATCAACTGTGGTACACAGTCATGACTTGGTTGACAATGGAGATACCCTCTGAGAAATGAGTCGTAAGGTGATTTTGTAATTGTGCAAGCATCATAGAAACCTAGATGGGCCTGGGCATGGTGGCTCACACCTGTAATCCTAGCAGTTTGGGAGGCCAAGGTGGGCAGATCACCTGAGGTCAGGACTTTGAGACCAGCCTGGTCAACATGGCAAAACCCGTCTCTACAAAAAGCTACAAAAATTAGTCGGGCGCAGTGGCATGTGCCTATAGTCCCAGCTACTCGGGAGGCTGAGGCAGTAGAATTACTTGAACCCAGGAGGCGGAGGTTGCAGTGAGCTGAGATCGTGCCATTGCACTCCAGCCTGGGCAACAAGAGTGAAACTCCATCTCAAAAAAATAAAGCAAAACAAACAAACAAAAAAATACAAAAATTAGCGGGTCATAGTGGTGCAGGCCTGTAGTCACAGCTACCTGGGAGGCTGATGTAAGGGAACTGCTTGAACCCAGGAGTTGGAGGCTGCAGTGAGCAAAGATCACGCCACTGCACTCCAGCCTGGGCGACAGAGCAAGACTTCGTCTCAAAAAAAAAAAAAAAAAAAAAAAAACCTAGATAGACCACCACACACCTAGGCTTTACCTAGGCCTATTGCTCCAAGGTTACAAACCTGTGTGGCATGTCACCATACTGAATATATGACACACTGGCAAGTATCTGTGTATCTAAACATATCTAGGCCAGCTGCAGGCATGGTGGCTCATGTCTATAATCCCAACACTTTGGGAGACTGAGGCAGGGGCATCGCTTGAGCTCAAGAGTTCGAGACCAGTCTGGGCAACATGGCAAAACCCCATTGCTACCAAAAAATACAAAAAGTATTGTATATGCATAATGACATGTTGGTCAGGAATGAACCAGATATACAATGGTCGTCCCTAAGATTTAATACTGGCCGGGCGCGGTGGCTCAAGCCTGTAATCCCAGCACTTTGGGAGGCCGAGACGGGTGGATCACGAGGTCAGGAGATCGAGACCATCCTGGTGAACATGGTGAAACCCCGTCTCTACTAAAAAATACAAAAAACTAGCCGGGCGAGGTGGCGGCGCCTGTAGTCCCAGCTACTCGGGAGGCTGAGGCAGGAGAATGGCGGGAACCCGGGAGGTGGAGCTTGCAGTGAGCTGAGATCCGGCCACTGCACTCCAGCCTGGGTGACAGAGCCAGACTCAGTCTCAAAAAAAAAAAAAAAAAAAAAGATTTAATACTGTGGCTGGTCACAGTGGCTTATGCCTGCAATCCCAACACTTTAGGAGGCTGAGGTGAGTGGATCACTTGAGGTCAGGAGTTCAAGACCAGCCTGGCCAACATGATGAAATCCCTTCTCTACTAAAATTAGAAAAATTAGCCGGGCATGGTGGCAGGCATCTGTAATCCCAGCTACTCAGGAGGCTGAGGCAGGAGAATCACTTGAACCTGGGAGGTGGAGGTTGCATTGGGCGACAAGAGTGAAACTTCGTCTCCAAAAAAAAAAAAAAAAAAAATTATAATACTGTTTTTTACTGTACCTTTTCTATGTTTGTTTGTTTGTTTGTTTTATTTATCTATTTATTTTGAGACAGAGTTTTGCTCTTGTTGCCCAGGCTGGAGTACAATGGTGTGATCTGAGCTCACTGCAACCTCCGCCTCCCAGGTTCAAGCAATTCTCTTGCCTCAGCTTCCCAAGTGGCTGGGATTACAGGCATGTGCCACCACGCCCAGCTAATTTTGTATTTTGTTTTTGTTTTTCAAGATGGAGTTTTGCTCTTGTTGCCCAGGCTGGAGTGCAATGGCACGATCTTGGCTCACTGCAACCTCCGCCTCCCTAGTTCAAGCAATTCTCCTGCCGCAGCCTCTTGAGTAACTGGGATTACAGGTGCCTGCCACCACGCGCAGCTAATTTTTTGTATTTTTAGTAGAGATGGGGTTTCATTATGTTGGCCAGGCTGGTCTCGAACTCCTGACCTCAGGTGACCCACCTCAGGTGACCCACCTCGGCCTCCCAAAGTGCTGGGATTACAGGCGTGAACAACCACACCAGGCCTAATTTTGCATTTTTTAGTAGCAATGGGGTTTCACTATGTTGGTCAGGCTGGTCTCCAACTCCTGACCTCAGGTAATCCACCCAACTTGCCCTCCCAAAGTGCTGGGATTATAGGCATGAGCCATTGCACCTGGCTGAAAACTGTAACTTAAAAGTGATTAAGATAGTTAATTGTATGTTATGTGTATTTTGCCACAATTAATAAAATAAAATAAAGCCCCCACATGATCTGGCCCTTGCCTACAATTCCTTTGCTCCAGGCTCATTAACCACGAGCACACTAAACATGCCCTAATCTCAAAATCGTTGCATCTGCTGATCCTTCTGTCCAGTCAAGTCTTTCTTGTAATATCTCCTTGGCTCATCTTCTCACTTCACTCAGACTGTTCTAGTATCACTTTTGAGAGGCCTCCCTTGACCACCATTAGTTAAGGTAGGCACCATTCCAGCACTTGCTGGCTTTATTTTTCTTCAAAGCACTTTTTGTTTATTTGTTTTTTATTTGTTTGTTTGTTGAGACAGAGTCTCGCTTTGTCACCCAGGCTGGAGTGCAGTGGCGCCATCTGGGCTCGCTGCAAGCTCCGCCTCCCGGGTTTAGGCCATTCTCCTGCCTCAGTCTTCGAGTAGCTGGGACTACAGGCGTGCACCACCACGCGTGGCTAATTTTTTGTATTTTTAGTAGAGACGGGGTTTCACCGTGTTAGCCAGGATGGTCTCGATCTCCTGACCTCGCGATCCGCCCACTTCGGCCTCTCAAAGTGCTGGGATTACAGGCGTGAGCCACCCCGCCCGGCGTTTGTTTGTTTTTGAGACAGTCTCCCTCTGTCACCTAGGCTGGAATGCAGTGGCACGATCTTGGCTCATTGCAATCTCTGGCTCCTGAGTTCAAGTGATTCTTGTACCTCAGCTTCCTAAGTAGCTGGGATCACAGGCATTTGCCACCATGCCCAGCTAATTTTTGTATTTTTAGTAGAGATGGGGTTTCACTATGTTGGCCAGGCTGGGCTCGAACTCCTGACCTTAAGTGATCTAACTGCCTCGGCTTCCCAAAGTGCTGGGATTACAGGTGTGAGCCACTGTGCCCGGCCACAATAGAGCTTTTTGATAGAAATGTTCCATCATCTTTGTTGTCCACTATAGTGGACTGAGCATTTGAAATGTGCCTAGTGTAACTAAGAATCTGTATTTTAACGTTTATTTAATTTTAATTAAATCTAAATAACGTGCAGCAACTGGCTACCATATTGGACAGCACAGCTCTGAAGAGTTCAGTAGGAAGAGTTTTTGTTTATCTGTGAAATAAATCTGCCCCACCTACCTCACAGAGGTGTCTGGAACAAACAAGGTGAGCCACCGTGCCTGGTCTTCAAAGCACTTTTTAAAAAATAAACTTGGAGCCGGGCGCGGTGGCTCAAGCCTGTAATCCCAGCACTTTGGGAGGCCGAGACGGGTGGATCACGAGGTCAGGAGATCGAGACCATCCCGGCTAACACGGTGAAACCCCGTCTCCACTAAAAAATACAAAAAACTAGCCGGGCGAGGTGGCGGGCGCCTGTAGTCCCGGCTACTCGGGAGGCTGAGGCAGGAGAATGGCGGGAACCCGGGAGGCGGAGCTTGAAGTGAGCCGAGATCTGGTCACTGCGCTCCAGCCTGGGCGACAGAACAAGACTCCGTCTCAAAAAAAAAAAAAAATTAAAAAAAATAATAAACTTGGTCTAGGCCCAGGCTGGAGTGCAGTGGCGCGATCTCGGCTCACTACAAGCTCCGCCTCCCGGGTTCACGCCATTCTCCTGCCTAAGCCTCCTGAGTAGCCGGGACTACAGGCGCCTGCCACCACCTGCGGCTAATTTTTTGTATTTTTAGTAGAGAGGGGGTTTCACCGTGTTAGCCAGGATGGTCTCGATCTCCTGACTTTGTTATCCCCCTTCCTTGGCCTCCCTAAGTGCTGGGATTACAGGCGTGAGCCACAGCGCCCGGCCTTTTTTTTTCTTTTTCTTTTTGAGGTGGGTCTCACTGTATTGCCCAGACTGGTCTCAAACTCCTGGCCTTAAGGGATCCTCCTGAGAGAGGAGAAAGAAAGAAGCTAGTCAGGCAGGCAGTTAGGGTGGGTCCTTGGTTGAATTCTTTCAAACAAAAGAACTTCCACAAAGGGGCTTGTCTAAGACGTTCCCACAGCCGCATAGATAAGAAAGCCTATACAGGAGACTTGCCCACAGATGCCCGCAATGGAAAATTCTGTCCTCTGACACATGCACAGTAAGGGGAACAAAGCAATATAGAGTAACTCAAGCAAAGGGCCCGCATGTGCACTAGGAGGATGGGGTGGAGCTACCAGAAATTCGTGCCACATGCAAATGAGATGCCAAGCCCTCATCTGTTTCTTATAAAAGTTTTTGCATTCAACTGTAAATACGGCAACCCTCTTCTGGTTCCCTCTCCTGTGTTGAGAGCTTTTTTTCTTTTTTTTCTTTGAGACCGAGTTTCGCTCGTTGCCCAGGCTGAAGTGCAATGGCGCAATCTCAGCTCACCGCAACCTCTGCCTCCCCGCAGCCTCAGCCTCTGGGGTTCAAGTGATTCTCCTGCCTCAGCCTCCCGAGTAGCTGGGATTACAGGCATGCACCACCACCCGCAGCTAATTTTGTATTTTTAGTAGAGACGGGATTTCTCCATGTTGGTCAGGCTGGTCTCAAACTCCCCGACTCAGGTGATCCGCCCACGTTGGCCTCCCGAAGTGCTGGGATTACAGGCATGAGCCTCCATGCCTGGCCAACCTTCTTTTGCTTTTTAAACTTTCACTCCAACCTCACCTTTTGTGTCTGTTCTCCTTATTTCTCTTGGTTATCAAAGAACTCCAGGTGATACCTCACAACAAGAGACTGCTACACTGTGGTGCATTGGTGAGACTGTAACACTCCCTCATTGGCCTGGCACAGTGCTGGAATTACAGGTGTGAACTATGGCACCTGGGCAAACTTTTAATTTTAGAATAGTTTTAGATTTACAGAAAAGTTAGCAAGACAGTATAGAGTTCCTACATACTGCACACCCAGTTTCCCCCTTTATTATCATCTTACATTGGTAAGGCACTGTTGCCCTAAAATAATAAAATGAATCAAATTAATATAGATAATTTATTTGGACCATGGTTGAAAACCACAGCCCAGAGTCATAGGTTCAAGTTGCCCTGAATATATGCTCTAATTAGCAGCAATTACAAGAGAGTTTTTAAAAGGTTAAAAAAAAAAAAAAAAAGAAAAAGAAGTGAGAGGATAGTTCCTAAATTGTTTACCAATAATTTATTGGTTCATTAAAATAACATAAGCTATCGATTGACTATACATTGTTCTTTATATCACAAATTCCAGGAACATGAAAATAATGAGTGAGGATCACATTGTGCAACTTGTGGCAACATTTTAGATAATTTATCAGCTAATCTGAAACTAAAGGAAAGAAGAAAAACAAAATACCTTTAAACAATTTCCACCAGGCATGGGTTAGGGTATGTAACTGAGTCTCAGGCTCATGTCTCTCTCTGTGCCTGATAAATTTTGCAGACCCCCACATTTCTCACATGCTCTGAGCCACTTTTCTTTTCTTTTTTTCTTTTTTTTTTTTGAGACGAGGTTTCACTCTGTCACCCAGGCTGGAGTGCAGTGGCGCAATCACGGCTCACTGAACCTCGACCTCCCGGGCTCAATCGATCCTCCCACCTCAGCCTCTCAAGTAGCTGGGACTACAGGTGTGCATGATCACACCCGCTAATTTTTGTATTTTTTGTAGAGACAGGGCTGTTCACCATGTTGTCTAGGCTAGTCTCGAACTCCTGGGCTCAAGCAATCCACTTGCCTCGGCCTCCCAAAGTGCTGGGATTACAGGTGTGAGCCACTGCGCCTGGCAGTCAGACTTTTTTCATTTTTAATGACCTTAACACTTGGGAGGAGTATTGGTCAAATATTTTGTAGAACGTGCTTTGACTGGGATTTAGCTAAGTTTTTCTCATGAATTAGGGTTATGGAGTTCTGGAAGAAAGACCAGAGAAGTAAAGTGACATTCTCATCACATCATATCAAGCAACATGACTTATTACTATTGATTTTAAGCTTGATCACCTAAGCTTACATTTGCCAGGTTTCTACACTATAAAGTTAGTCCTTTATCTCCCTCTTCCCATCCTATACTCTTTGGAATTAAGTTACTATTCACAGCCTACACTGAAGGAGTGGGGAGTTGTAATCCACGTCCTTAAGGGAGAAGTGTCTAAATAAATTATTTGGAATTCTGCAAGGAAGATTTTTCTCTTTGCCATTTGTTTATTTAGTTAATTCATTTATGTCCATATATACTTAGGGATATTTATTTTGTACTTTGGGTTTTAATCTAATAATGCTTCATTTTATTGCTCAAATGGTTCCAATTTTGGTCACTGGTAGTTCTTTCAGTTGGTTCCTATGTCCCTTTGACACACTCCCAACATGTGTTTTTGTCTGAACTCTTCCTTTCCTTCTGATACTGCAAGATTCTCCAGGCTTGCATTATATATTTCCTGCCTCAACCTAAAATCAGCCATATTTCCAAGGAGCCTTGCTTTCTTTTATTGCAAATATGTTTCATATCTAAAACTGTTATTTCTGGCTGGGCACGGTGGCTCACGCCTGTAATCCCAGCACTTTGGGAGGCTGAGGCTGGTGGATCACCTGAGGTCAGGAGTTCGAGACCAGCTTGGCCAACCTGGTGAAACCCCGCCTCTACTAAAAATACAAAAAATTAGCTGGGTGTGGTGGCAGACACCTGTAATCCCAGCTACTCAGGAGGCTGAGGCAGGAGAATCACTTGAACCCAGGAGGCGGAGGTTGCAGTGAGCTGAGATAGTGCCATTGTACTTCAGCCTGGGCAACAAGAGCGAAACTCTGTATCAAAAAAAAAAAAAATAAATTGTTATTTCTTTGCATTTTATCTGTATCTCCCACTAGAACATTAAGCCCTTAAAATCAGGACCTTTTCTGCTTGTTCACTGCTATATCTTCATTACCTAGAATAGTATCTGGCACATAGGAGGATATCAATAAAAGCTTAGTGAATGAATGAATAAATTAGTGAGGCCAAGTATTGTGCCTTTTTACATATTCATTCTTCATGGTGTTATGTCATAAGAATTTGATCAAAGTATAGTTGTATTGATAGATGGACACATGGATGTATGAATGGACAAATGCATGAATTAATACTAACCAGATGGATACATTATTGGGTGTATGAATTGAGAAACAGAAATGAATTGAGAAACAGATGGATGGACATTGCCGCCACTACTATACTCTCTAGTCACTCAGGATAAAAACTAGGTGATGAGGGGCCTCATTCATAATTCCTTCCACACTTTCACCTCCCACATCCAATCAACCACTAAGTCCTGCCAATTTTGCATCTCAAATATTTCTCAAATCCATTTCCTTTTCTTCATTTCAATTACTATTGCCCTAGTGCAGGCTGTCTTCCTCTCTTTCCTGGATGCTGCTGAAGCCTTGTAACTCATCTCTTCGCTTTCTGCTTTGTTTCCATCCCCACCACCATCTACATTCCTGCCAGAAGAATTATTATAAAATACTGTTATGTCTATGTCACTCCCTTGCTTAAACCCTTAGGGTAAAGTCTAAGCTCCTTAGCATGATATAAAGTGCCTGCGATGACCTGGACCTTGGCCACTCCTCCACCCTCTCTTCTTGCCATTCTCCACCTTGCATTGATTTGTGTGCCTCAGAAATACCAAACTGCTTGTAGTTCCCATCAGTGGTCGCGTGGCTTCTCTGCTCTGTCCTTTGCTCGTACTAGTCCCCTTGCCTAGAATGCCCTTTCCTCACATCTGAAGCTCAGAAGTCTTACTGGCTTCAAGTTGTTGAAAGCATGCATTTTTGCAGTTGTGGTTATGCTTATTAGGAGAGCCGGGGCTGGGGCGCAAAATTTAAGTAGTTTTGCAAGTGAGAATGAACACATCTTTAAATCTTGTGCCCTGGGTGCTTTACTTGTCCTAGTCTTGGCCCATTCTTGTCTCCTAGACTGGGAGCTTCCAGAGGGCAAGAATTTTGTCTTTTATCCCTGTAATCCCTAGCACAATGACTGGTGTCTAGTAGGTGCTCAGTGTAAATGTTTGTGGGAGGGAAAGAGGGAAGATGAATCAGAAGTCCACTGCTTGGGCCTTCAAATCTAGACTCTATCTCTTACCAGCTATGGGAATCTGACCAAGTTATTTCTCTGCTCCTCAGTTTTCTTATCTGTAGAAAAGAAAAAATAATAACATCTCCATTATAGGACTTTTTTTTTCCATTTTAAGGGAAATTACGCATTTCATCAAAATTTTCAAACTTATTGCTTTAAAAGATTTTTTTTTACAGTGTTCTCTTATGACTTTAAATTTTCTGCTATACAGCTATATCTTCTTGTAAATTTTTTTTTTTTTTGAGATGGAGTCTCGTTCTGTCACCCAGCTATTCTCATGTCTCAGCCTCCCAAGCAGCTGGGATTACGGGGGCCAGTCACCATGCCTGGCTAATTTTTGTATTTTTAGTAGAGATGAGGTTTAACCATGTTGGTCAGTCTGGTCTGGAACTCCCAACCTCAGGTAATCTGCCTGCCTCAGCCTCCCAAAGTGCTGGGATTATAGGCGTGAGCCACTGCGCCCGGCCCTTTTAAATGTTTTGATATTGTTTATGCCTTTTTCTTGATTGAGCTTGTCAAAAAAAGTTTTGTTGATTCTCTATAGCATCTCTTTTATTTTATTTTATTTTTTCTGCTCTTGTCACTCAGGCTGGAGTGCAATGGTGCAATCTTGGCTCACTGCAACCTTTGCCTTCTGAGTTCAAGCTATTCTCCTGCCTCAGCCTCCTGAGTAGCTGGGATTACAGGTGCCCGCCACCATGCCCAGCTAATTTTTGTATTTTTATTTATTTATTTATGAGATGGAGTTTCACTCTGTCACCCAGGCTGGAGTACAATGGTGCAAACTCGGCTCACTGCGACTTCTGCTTCTAGCGATTGTCCTGCCTCAGCCTCCCAAGTAGCTGGGATTACAGGCGCATGCCACCACACCTGGCTAATTTTTGTATTTTTAGTAGAGACAGGGTTTCCTCATGCTAGCCAAGCTGGTCTCGAACTCCTGACCTCAGGTGATCTGCCCGCCTCAGCCTCCCAAAGTGCTGGGATTACAGCAGTGAGCCACTGCACCCAGCTTGCTTTCCTTATATGAGCATTTAAAGTCATACATTTCCCTTTAAATACCAGTTTGTCTTCTATGGCTATTTTTTATTTTGAAATATCTGCATTTTGATTTATTTTTTATCCCATAATTCTAGAAATATTTCCAAATGCATGGGGCTCTTGTTATCTTTCTGTCATTGAGGTCTATTATTATTTTTTTAATTATTTTTTTGCTTTTTTTGAAATGGTGTGTCGTTCTGTCACCCAGAAGAGAGTACAGTGGTGTGATCACAGCTCACTGCGGTCTTGACCTCCTGGGCTCAAGCGATCCTCCCACCTCAGCCTCCTGAGTAGCTGGGATCACAGGCATGTGCCACCATGCCCAGCTAATTTAAAATTTTTTTTAATTCATTAATTTTAATTTTAATTAATTTATCTTATCTCCCTAAGCTGATGAAGGATTTTTTATTTTTTGTAGAGATGAAGTCTCATTATGTTACCCTGGCTGGTCTCAAACTCCTGAGCTCAACTGATCCCCCCACCCCAGCTTCCCAAAGTGCTGGGATTACAGGCATGAGCCACCGTTCCTGGCCTTGAATTCTATTTTGATTAGAGAAAGTCAAGTGTTACAGTAGGTAGCTTAGAAAGGCATAAGCAGGGCAGGAGAGGGCTCCTCTCAACACATACACAACAGGAATGCCAGGTGACCATCAGGGGGTGGCTAGGCAGTTGTTAACTGTCTCTCTAAACTAATAATTGGTCACAGCCAGTACCAGGGAAAGGCAGGCTCCTAATATATAGAAAACACCTGAAACTGCTATCAGCAGCTTTCTGGTAAGATCTCAGGAGTTGGGCGAGGGGGCCCAAGAATGCACTTTAAGAGGCAAAATGGTGGAGTTTAACTGGTATGCGACCTTGCTCTAGAAATGCTAGACTGGTAAGGGAAGAATGCCTCAAGCGAGCATGCTATGACTCCAGTAAGCACACTGCATATGCTCCCTTCCCAAGCTAGCAGGCCGCTGCTCATGCGGACAGCCCACCCGAAGGCCCCAAGGGAAGAATCAGGGGAGAAATAATGCAAGACCCCAGAAGTATGACAACATATAAAACCCACGCATGTGATCTCTCAAGTGTACTTTACTTCCTTTGTGTTTTTTTCAAGACAGAGTCCCAAATATTGGCTCACTGTAACCTCCGCCTCCCGGCTTCAAGCGATTCTTATGCCTCAGCTTCCCAAGTAGCTGTGATTACAGGCGCACATTACCATGACCAGCTAATTTTGTGTTTTTAGTAGAGATGGGGTTTCACCATGCTGGCCAGGCTGGTCTCGAACTCCTGACCTCGGGTGATCTGCCCGCCTCTGCCTCCCAAAGTGTTGGGATTACAGGTGTGAGCCCCCACACCCGGCCCCAAATGTATTTTACTTAGTTTCACTCCTGCTCTAAAGCTTTGTAATAAACTTCCACTCCTGCTCTAAAACTTGCCTCGGTCTCTCCTTCTGCCTTATGCCCCTTGGTCAAATTATTTCCTCTGAGGAGGCAAGGATCAGCATTGCTGCAGACCCATGCAGATTCGCCACTGGTAATATACTCTGGTGCCACATGACTTGTGACTCAGCTATGTTCTGCTGCTAACAAATTGATTTTTTGGTTTCTGACAAGATGTGCTTTCAGGCCTAGCATGTGATCAGTTTTTTCAGATGTTCCATGGATTCTTGAAAGGATAATTGTTGGCTCCCTCTCGGGGTTATGGTGAGAATAAATATTAGATAATACATATATAGCACTTAAAAAGTTGCTCACCACTTAGTAAAATCTCAAGAAATGGTGGATCTCATTGTTGATGCTGTTATTATTATTGATGAATAACAGTCTCAGTCATTGGTCTGTGTGTCCCTAGGTGCCCTGGGAATTGGGTAATTGAGCCCTCTCCCACAAGTCAGTGCTTGACAAACTGTGCAGTGCCTACACTAACCATAGGGCCAATTAATCTTTAATACACACAGAAAACATGACTCAGCTTACTAGAGTAGAAGAAGTTCAGAGTTTGAGTAAGACTGCCCTGTGTTGGGTCCCTGGCTTGCCCCTTGCCAGCTGCGTGACATTTCTGCTCCCCCAAACTCCGTTTTCCTTATGTGTAAGAACAAGTATGATTTTGGACTTGCAGAGTTGTTGGCAGGATTAATGTGAAAGTCTTCAGCATAGGGCTAGACACAAAGTAGACCTTTTTTTTTTTTTTTTTTGAGATGGAGTCTTGCTCTGTTGTCCAGGCTGGAGTGCAGTGGTGCCATTCCAGCTCACTGTGAGCTCTGCCTCCCATGTTCAAGTGATTCTCCTGCCTCGACCTCCCAAGTATCCAGAATTATAGACACCTGCCACCACGCCCAGCTAATTTTTGTATTTTTAGTAGAGACAGGGTTTCACCATGTTGGACAGGCTGGTCTCGAACTCCTGACCTCAAGTGATCCACTCACCTCGGACTCCCAAAGTGCTAGGATTACAGGCATGAGCCACTGCGCCCAGCCAACATGAAGTAGACCTTTCGCAAGTATTAGTTTACCTCTTTTTCCTTCTACTGAACCTGCAGGAACAGAGAGGAAGTGAAATTAGAGTTGTAATGGTACAACCATTTCCATTCTTTTTTCCTGGTCTTCTCTCCCAAGGAAGCCTCTTTCCCAGCTCTGTAAGACTGTACATCTCTGATGCCCCTCCCCGGAGAGCAGTGTAAAACCAGCTGTGACTAGGGAGAAGGGAGAGAGAAGAGGATGTTGGAACGTGCAAATCAGTTCCCAGCTTCCTGCTGAGTTAGTGGGACACCTGCTTGGAGAGAATTTCCATTTTATTTCCTATCTGGAGCAGCCCAGTTAATTTTTCAGGCCGTGAGTTGCCACACATCACAGATGACGGCTCCTCAAACCCTCAGAGCAGCATCATCCTCCTTGGTGGCCACACAAAGTCAGGATTTGCCTCTGCCTTTCCTTGCTTTCCCACATTAGAGCAACATCTCAGGGGCACCCCTGCCTTGTCCTGGATCTGTTGCTGAGCCTCCTTTTAACACAAACTGTGGCTTCTACTACCTTCTCTCCTTTAAGCCTGAGTCCCAATGTACAAAGAGGATTAGCTGATTTTCTTACCTTTGAGTCTAGGTGGAGGCATGAAGCACAGAAGTGTGGGGAACAGAACAAGGGAAACTCCACACAGTATGTTTCTAAACTGCTCTCGGACAAATGGAGTAATTTTCCCTCCATTCTCACCACTACCTCCAGTTCCTTTGCCTCTGGTCATTTTGTCCCTCCTCCTACTCTAATTTCCACAAGTTAGATCAGACAAGGTTCGTTTTCCCTGTTTCTGCCTCTTGGCTTCAGGCTACTAGAGAAAACTAAAAACTATGTTCACTAGCTCCAATGTCTGATTTTCAGTTGTGATCAGGCCTTCAATGCTACTTAGTAATCCTTTCATAAAAATATGGAATGCTTCACAAATTTGCTGTCATCCTTGCTCAGGGACCACGCTAATCTTCTCTGTATCTTTCTAATTTTAGTATATGTGCTGGCAGAGGGAGTTTTTTTTTTTTTGGAGACGAGGTCTCGCTGTGTTGCCAGACCGGAATGCAGTGGTGAGATCTCGGCTCACTGCAACCTTTGCCTCCCAGGCTCAAATGATTCTCCTGCCTCAGCTTCCTGAGTAGCTGGGACTACAGGTGCACACCACCACACCCAGCTAATTTTTGTATTTTTAGTAGAGATGGGGTTTCACCATGTTAGCCAGGATGGTCTCGATCTCCTGACCTCATGATCTGCCTGCCTTGGCCTCCCAAAGTGTTGGGATTACAGATAAAAGCCACTGTGCCTGGCCTTTTTTTTTTTTTTTTTTTTTTTTTTTTTTTTTTTAAGAGACAGGGTCTTGCTTTGTTGCTCAAACTGGAGTGCAGCGGCACAATCATAGCTCACTGCAGCCTTGAACTCTTGGGCTCAACCAATCCTCTCACCTCAGCCTTCTGAGTAGCTAGGACTACAGTTGTGTGCCACCACACATGTCTATTTAAAATTTTTTTGTTGGCCATGCGCGGTGGCTCACGCCTGTAATCCCAGCACTTTGGGAGGCTGAGGCAGGCGGATCACGAGGTCAGGAGATTGAGACCATCCTGGCTAACACGGTGAAACGCCGTCTCTACTAAAAAATACAAAAAAATCAGCCGGACTTGTTGTCGGGCGCCTGTAGTCCCAGCTACTTGGGAGGCTGAGGCAGGAGAATGGCATGAACCCGGGAGGCAGAGCTTGCAGTGAGCTGAGATCGCGCCACTGCACTCCAGCCTGGGCGACAGAGCAAGAACTCCGTCTCAAAACAAGAAACAAAACAAATATAATTTTTTTGTAGAGACAGGGCTGGTCTCAGGCTCATGGCCTCAAATGATCCTCCTGCCTTAGACTCCCTAAGTGCTGGGATTACAGGCATGAGCCACCACATCTGGCTGGTAATCCTTATAATGGATTGTCCCGTCTCCAATGTATTTTGTCTTTCTGTTATGATTATTTGAGGTTGTGTCCAGTTTTAGCTGTTGTAAATAAAGTTGCTATGGGCTGGACAGGGTGGCTCACACCTGTAACCCCTGCACTTTGAGAGGCTGAAGTGGGAGGATTGCTTGAAGCCAGGTGTTTGAGACCAGCGTGTGCACCAAAGCAAGACCCCTATCTATATTTTTATGTTTTTATTTATTTTTTATTTTTTATCGTATTTTATTTTATTTTATTTTATTTATTTATTTATTTTTTTTTTTTTGAGACGGAGTCTCGCTGTGTCGCCCAGGCTGGAGTGCAGTGGCCGGATCTCAGCTCACTGCAAGCTCTGCCTCCCGGGTTTTTACGCCATTCTCCTGCCTCAGCCTCCCGGGTAGCCGGGACTACAGGCGCCCGCCACCTCGCCCGGCTAGTTTTTTGTATTTTTTAGTAGAGACGGGGTTTCACCTTGTTAGCCAGGATGGTCTCGAACTCCTGACCTCGTGATCCGCCCGTCTCGGCCTCCCAAAGTGCTGGGATTACAGGCTTGAGCCACCGCGCCCGGCCTATCGTATTTTATTTTTTTTGAGACAGAGTCTCACTCTGTCACCCAGCCTGGAGTGCAGTGGTGTGATCTTGGCTCACTGCAAGCTCTGCCTCCCGGGTTCATGCCATTCTCCTGCCTCAGCCTCCCGAGTAGCTGGGACTACAGGTGCCCACCACCATGTCCAGCTAATTTTTTTTGTATTTTTAGTAGAGATAGGGTTTCACCATGTTAGCCAGGATGATCTCAATCTCCTGACCTCGTGATCCACCCGCCTTGGCCTCCCAAAGTGCTGGGATTACAGGTGTGATCCACCGTGCCCAGCTCCTATCTATCCTATCTATATTTTTAAAAAGTTGCTATGGACATTCTCATGCATGTCTTTTTGTGGACATATGTTTTTATTTTTCTTGGGTAAAATATCTAAGAGTGGATTTGCCAGTCATAGGACAGGTGTATATTTAGTTTTATAAGGAAGTGAGGCTGGATGCAGTAACTCACGCCTGTAATCCCAGCTCTTTGGGAGGCCGAGGTGGGAGGATCACTTGAGGCCAGGAGTTGGAGACTCAGTCTCCATCAAAGTGAGACAACAGAGTAAGACCCCCATCTTTACAAAAAAAAAAAAAAAAGTTTTTTTTCTTAAATTATCTGCTCATGGTTGTGTGCACCTGTAGTCCTAGCTACTCGGGAGGTTAAAGTGGGAGAACTGCTTAAGCCCAGGAATTCAAGACAGCAGAAAGTTATGATTGAATCACTACACTCCAGCCCAGGCAACAAAGCAAAACCCTGTCTCAAAAAAAAAAAAAAAAAAAAAAAAAAGAATAATAGGCTGGGCATCGTGGCTCATGCCTGTAATCCCAGCACCTGAGGTCAGGAGTGGAAGACCAGCCTGGCTAACATGGTGAAACCCCCTCTCTACTAAAACTACAAAAGAAAAAAGAAATAGCTGGGCATGGTGGCAGGTACCTGTAATCCCAGCTACTTGGGAGGCTGAGTCAGCAGAATCGCTTGAACCTGGGAGGCAGAGATCGCACCATTGCACTCCAGTCTGGGCAGCAAGAGCGAGACTCCATCTAAAAAAAAATAAAAAAAAACCAAAGTCTGGAAGCAGTGGCTCATGGCCTACAATTCCAGCACTTTGGGGGGCTGAGGCAGGGGGATCACGAGGTCAGGATTTTGAGACCAGCCTGGCCAACATAATGAAACCCTGTCTCTACTAAAAATACAACAAAAAAATTAGCCGGGTGTGGTGGCAGGTGCCTGTAGTCCCAGCTACTTGGGAGGCTGAGGCAGGAGAATCGTTTGAACCCGGCAGGCGGAGGTTGCAGTGAGCCGAGACTGCGCCATTGCACTCCAGCCTGGGCGACAGAGCGAGATTCTCCATCTCAAACAAACAAACAAACAAACAAAAGTGACAATGATTTTCCAAAATGGTGTACTGGTTGAGGCTCTTATTAAAGAGGAAGATCCCTGGGCTCTGTGCTGAATTTACTGAATCAGAATATTATCAGAATAAAGGACATAAAGAAGAGCCCATGTAATTTTACTTTTCTTTTTTTTTGACACATGATCTTGCTCTGTTGCCCAGGCTGGAGTGCAATGGTGTGATCACAGTTCACTGCAGCCTCAACTTCCTGGGCTCAAGTGATCCTTCCATCTCAGCTTCCCAGGTAGCTGGGACCACAGGCACATGCCACCACACCCGGCTAAGTTTTTTAAATTAATTTTTAAATATTTTTTGTAGAGAGAGGGTCTCCCTTTGTTGCCTAGGCTGGTCTTGAACTCCTGGATTCAAGCAATCCTCCTGCCTCAGCCTCTCAGTGTTAGGATTACAGGAATGTAAACTGATCACCAGTGTGTCCAGCCCCATGTGATTTTAATGTAGGTGGTTTTTTGACTGGCATTTAGAAACCACTGGAGAATATCTTAGTATCTTTACTTTCTTGTTTTTCATTCCTTCCTCAATAACTGTAATTCTGGCCACCATGTATTGTGGTTGTAAATACTGAAATAATTGACCAACAGTGAATTAAGTAGTAAGGACATTTATTTATCTCATATAACAAGAAACCCAGAGATAGGTGGGTCCAGGTTTGGTTAATTCAGCCATCAGTAATGTCATCAAATAGCCAGGCTTTTCTCATTTCCTCTTCACTGACCTCAAAGTATTTGCCCCATTCTTGGGCTTATTCTTCATAGTCCTGAGATGGCTGTCACAGCTCTGAATAGCATGAGCTCACATGGCAACTCCCAAGGCAGAAAAGCAAGGGATGTCTCCCGCCTATAATCCCAGCACTTTGGGAGGCTGAGGTGGGCAGATTGTGATACCCTACCTTGTTTTAACCTGACTCTCTCTTAGCTGAGAGAGCCAGACAGACTCCATTTTGGTTTCTTCACTTGCAGCCCCTTATCCCCCCCACTTAAGGACATAACTGGTGCAAGCTGACTCCAAGCACATCCAGGAATGCACTTACTAATAAGATAGTGAGGCAAGCTGTACCAGCAGCTCCTGGGAACGCACTTGGTTGATGGTACCCAAAACCCCTGCATTTATCTCTTTGTGATAGTTTAAGCCCCTGCACCTGGAACTGTTTATTTTTCTGTAACTGATTTCTGTAACCATTTATCTTTTAACTTTCTGCACGTTCTGCTTCTGTAAAATTGCTTCAACTAGACTCCCCCTTCCCTATTTAGACTAAGGTATAAAAAGAAATATAGGCCAGGCGCGGTGGCTCAAGCCTGTAATCCCAGCACTTTGGGAGGCCGAGACGGGCGGATCACGAGGTCAGGAGATCAAGACCATCCTGGCTAACACGGTGAAACCCTGTCTCTACTAAAAAATACAAAAAATTAGCTGGGTGTGGTGGTGCTCGCCTGTAGTCCCAGCTACTTGGGAGGCTGAGGCAGGAGAATGGTGTAAACCCGGGAGGCGGAACTTGCAGTGAGCTGAGATCCGGCCACAGCACTCCAGCCTGGGCGACAGAGCAAGCCTCCATCTCAAAAAAAACCAAAAACAAACAAAAAACAAAAAACCAAAAAGAAATCTAGCCCCTTCTTCGGGGTCGAGAGAATTTTAAGCTCTAGCGTCTCTTGGTCGCCAGCAATAAAGAACTCCTGAATTAGTCTCAGAATGTGGCGTTTCTCTATAACTTGCTCGGTTACAACAAGATCACTTGAGGTCAGGAGTTCGAGACCAGCCTGGCCAACATGGTGAAACCCCCGTCTCTTACTAAAAATACAAAAATTAGCTGAGTGTCGTGGTGCACGCCTGTAATCCCAGCTACTTGGGAGCCCAAGGCACGATAATCGCTTGAACTTGGGAGGTAGAGGTTGCAGTGAGTCAAGATCACGCCACTGCACTCCAGCCTGGGCAACAGAGGGAGACTCCATCTCAAAAAAAGAAAATAAAAAGGAAGCTTTCTCCCTGAACATATTTATTGTTTTAGGGAGGAAAATCCTTTTCAGAATCTTCCAGAAAACTTCCTCCGAAGTTCCATTATCCAGAACTGGGTCACATGTCCACCCCTAGGTTTAAAGGAGGTTGGAGGAGGGGTGTTGGCAAAGTATCTAGCAGTTTTGAGGCCTTACAATGTGAGGCAGTCCCTGCCAGTAAGTATTGGGAACAGGCCCCCAAATCTGGTCATAAACTGGCCCCCAAACCGGCCATAAACAAAATCTCTGCAGCACTGTGACATGCTTGCGATGGCCATGACACCCACACTGGAAGGTTGTCGGTTTACTGGAATGAGGGCAAGGAACACCTGGCCCACCCAGGACGGCATTAGCGATCTGTGCCTTAAGGACATGTTCCTGCTGCAGTTAACTAGCCAGAGCCCATCCCTTTGTTTCCCCGCAAGGAATACTTTTAATCTACAGTCTATAGAAACAATGCTTATCACTGGATTGCTGACAATATGTGGGTAAATCTCTGTTGGAGGCTTTCAGCTCTGAAGGCTGTGAAACCCCGATTTCCCACTCCACACGCTATATTTCTTTTCTTTTTTTTTTGAGTCTGGCTCCGTGCCCAGGCTGGAGTGCAATGGCGGATCTTGGCTCACTGCAAGCTCCGCTTCCTGGGTTCACACCATTCTCCCCTCTCAGCCCCCTGAGTAGCTGGGACTACAGGCGCCCGCCACCACACCCGGCCAATTTCTGCATTTTTAGTAGAGACGGGGTTTCACGGCGTTAGCGAGGATGGTCTCGATCTCCTGACCTCTTGATCCACCCGCCTTGGCCTCCCAAAGTGTTGGGATTACAGGCGTGAGCCACCGCGCCCGGCTCCACACACTGTATTTCTGTGTGTGTGTGTCTTTAATTCCTTTACGGTGGGTTAGGGTCTCCACGACCGAGCTGGTCTCAGAAAGTAAGGAAGAAGAGTGGGAAAACGGCTTTTGGATCTGTAATCAAGAGTGTCTTAAATAAGACCTCATCGGCAGGGCGCGGTGGCTCAAGCCTGTAATCCCAGCACTTTGGGAGGCCGAGGCGGGCGGATCACAAGGTCAGGAGATCGAGACCACAGTGAAACCCCGTCTCTACTAAAAATACAAAAAATTAGCCTGGCGCGGTGGCGGGCGCCTGTAGTCCCAGCTACTCAGGAGGCTGAGGCAGGAGAATGGCGGGAACCCGGGAGGCGGAGCTTGCAGTGAGCCGAGATCGCGCCACTGCACTCCAGCCTGGGCAACAGCGTGAGACTCCGTCTCAAAAAAAAAAAAAATAAGACCTCATGAAAACTGTTCTTAGAAAGTCACCTTAATTGCTAGATCCAATGACTTCTCTCCAGTTTTCCTCATACTGGACCTCTCCGTGAAGTTTTGTATTGCTGGCTCCCTCTTTCTTGAAACTCTTCTCTTGGTTTCTGCTATACTTTCTCTCTACCCCACCCATCATTTCCTCCCCTTGCGCTTCCCTTCACTACCCTTCTTTTCTTTATATATTGGTATCACCCTGGGTTTTGAACCAGACTCTGTCTGGGCACCTCTGAGCATAAAGCAGGCAATCCATTCTAACCATGTTTCTTTCTATCTTTTTTTTTTTTTTTCTTTTTGAGATGGAGTCTCACTCTGTCACCCAGGCTGGAGTGCAGTGGTGCGATCTTGGCTCACTGCAACCTCCGCCTCCCTGTAAGGAGGAGACTACCCCTCATATTGTCTTATGACCAATTTCTGCCTCAAAGAAAAAGTAGGAGTTAAGGAAAAGACAAAAGTGAAATCAGTAGTCAGACAGCCCGGCACTGTATTCCAGGCCTGGCAGTTAAAAGATTGACCCCTGACCTAACCAATTATGTTATCTATAGATTCCAGACAGTGTATGGAAAAGCACTGTAAAAATCCCTGTCCTGTTCTGTTCTGTTCTGATTACTGGTGCATGCAGCCCCTAGTCACGCACCGCTGCTTGCTCAATCTATCATGACCCTGTCACATGGACCCCCTTAGAGTTGTAAGCCCTTAAAAGGGACAGGAATTACTCAGGGAGCTTGGTTTTTGGAGACATGAGTCCGCCGACGCTCCCAGCTGAATAAAGCTCTTTCCTTCCACAACTCGGTGTCTGAGGGGTTCTTGTCTGCGGCTCGTCCTGCTACACCTGGTTCAAGCAGTTCTCCTACCTCTGCCTCTCAAGTAGCTGGGACTACAGGCACGTGTTACCACACCCGGATAATTTTTTAATTTTTTAAGTAGAGACGGGGTTTCACCATGTTAGCCAGGATGGTCTTTTTTTTTTTTTTTCCTTATCCAGAAACATTTTAATCTCTTAAAAAAC
The DNA here is from genome assembly GCF_043159975.1 of Macaca nemestrina. NCBI lineage: Eukaryota > Metazoa > Chordata > Mammalia > Primates > Cercopithecidae > Macaca > Macaca nemestrina. Next base: position 41,231,929 of record NC_092130.1, read on the forward strand.
AAAGCAAAACAAACAAACAACAAAAAACCCAAAACTACTTTGCTCCTTTTCACAATAGTGCACACTTTTACCATAATTTAGTTATGGCTACAAAACATCAGAAGATTTTTTTTTTTAATGTATCTTCTCTATGGTAATTAAAAAAAAAAATTGTGCCCTTCTAGTCTTTAATTGGCAGAAATCTGTCCCAAAAAAGAAACTATTGCATTTAAGCCACATCACCAAAAAACAAAACAGAAAAAAAAAAAAAGCAAAACAAAAAAACAAAACCAACAGAGCATAATACCCTTTTACTGATGTGTCTTACAGATTGACATGACCAAAGTCATAGGTTTTCATTTAATTTCCAATTCCCCCTTCCACAACATGCACCAACTGAATATATGCTCTGGGAGCCATAAAATGTACCAAACAACTACCTCTTCAAAAGAATGCATTAAAATATTTTAAAGAATTTTTTGTTGTTTAAAAGGTGAAAAAAATATAAACAAGAAACTGATTCACTCCCTTACTTCATGCATCCATAATCTAAACCAAAAACAAAATTTTTTTTTTTTTTTTTTTGAGACAGAGTCTCGCTTAGTCGCCCAGGCTGGAGTGCAGTGGCGCGATCTCGGCTCACTGCAAGCTCCGCCTCCCGGGTTCACGCCATTCTCCTGCCTCAGCCTCCCGAGTAGCTGGGACTACAGGCGCCCGCCGCCTCGCCCGGCTAATTTTTTGCATTTTTAGTAGAGACGGGGTTTCACAGTGTTAGCCAGGATGGTCTCGATCTCCTGACCTTGTGATCCACCCGCCTCGGCCTCCCAAAGTGCTGGGATTACAGGCGTGAGCCACCGCGCCCGGCCAAAAACAAAATTTTAAAGCAAGAACAAACTACTGCTGCAAGTTTCTGTAAGTCCATTTTCTCTGTACATACAAACTGCTCACTACTGAAGGGAAAAAAGAATATAATCCATGGTGTCTGCTGATTCAAAGGGGAGAAACAAGGCTGTCATTTAGTATCCAAAAACTGGTACATGTATGTTCTGCTTTTATAATGTATATTTTTCTCTCTTCTGTTTTTCATATCCAAAACTTCTAAATGCTATTTTAGGGGCACAGCAGATTAGATTCCAGCACTTGGTGAACAGAATTCACAAGCTGTGACAAAACTCTGTCATCTTCAGGGTGCAATTTTGTGTATATACACTTATGTATATATTTCTTTTAGATTTGGCTGTAGTGGACTGGCCATGGTTCAAGTGGGACTATAGCAGTACATGGGTCAGGAACAGTCATTTTGGACCGACATTCATAGTCGGTCCATGGCTTCCAACTAGTAGCGCTATTTCTGAAGGTCTAATACACAAACTGAACCATCTGATGCACTGGCTCCAACTTTGTCTCCTGCTGCATTCCAGCAAACTTCAAAAATTCCACCTGTTCCCCTATAGCTGTGAACTAGAGCACCTGTCTGTGTGTTCCAGATGTGTACACATTTGTCAAAAGAACCACTTGCCAGATACCTGCCATCAGGACTGAAAGCTACACTGTACACAGGCTCTTGGTGTTTTGTCAAGGTATGGATGCAGATCCCTCGGTCTACATCCCACAACCTAACAGTAGAATCAAAGGATGCACTTGCTAACATAAGGTTGGCATTTGGATTATTAGTTCCTGGTCCTGTTGGACTCCATTTGATAGTATAAATTTCTTTATTATGTGCTTGCAAATCATGGACACAATTGTCTTGTTTCATACTCCATATCTTTAAAGTCATGTCATCAGAACAGGAGGCCAGGAGATTGCCAGTTGGGTCCCATTTGATAGCATTTACTTCATTCGTATGTCCTTGGAATGTTTTAATAGGTCTGTCTTGTCCTAATTTACAGACATGAATGCACATATCTGTACTACAAGAAGCAAAGGTGTTGTTGCTCTGCCAATCAACATCCAATGCTGGTGCTGAATGAAAAGGAAACTGTTGCTTGGCTTCACCAGTATGTGCATCCCAAATGATTGTAGTCTCGTCTACTCCAGCACTTAGGATGAAATTTCCTTTCTTATTCCATTTTAATGCAAATATAGGGCCTTTATGCTGCCCTAAGGTGCTAGCAAGGTTACCATCTTTAGTCCATATTCTGGCAAACCCATCATAGGAACCAGTTGCTAGAAGTGTACCTTCACTATTCCAATCTAGAGATGTGACATCCTTGTTGCTTGGAACATCTTGCCCTCCTTCTCGTATACAATGTCTAAGTACTAACTGTGTAGAGCCACTGGTGCTGTTCTCACTAAGATTCCATATTCTTGCTGTTGAGTCTCCAGACCCTGATGCTAGGAGATCACTAACAGGGTTCCAGGCACAGATGAAAACTTCAGATTCATGGCCCCGCAACACAACTGCTTTATTAGGAGGGATTTCAACATCCCCATCCACTTCCATCATATCAGTATGATTATTTGCTATAGTATGTGCTCCATTCTCTTCCCCATTTGCTGTGTTTTCTCCATTTTTTGCAGATCCTTGTTGGCTGGCTGCAGCTGCGGCAGCTGCAGCAGCTGCTGCCTGTTGCTGTGCAAGCTTATCTCTATAAGCTTGTTGTCCTGTTTGTACTACATCAGGCATTACGGCATCTATCAGGGACAGAGACTCTATTGGTCGACCATCAAACAAGGTACCATCCTCATTAATACTAACTTCTGCTTCTACATACTGTAGACCTTTCTGGATGATAGAAATCAATGCAGCAGGTGGGACGAGGGCACCATTTATATTGGACTGACTGATATGGCTTTCTATACCAAAGGTAAATGCTGAATGAGAAAATCCTGACTCTTGCAAGTATCTATATACCAAGAAGTTGACCTCATCACTGCTTATACTCATCTTTATTCCCACTTAAACCATGAGGTCACAACACAGAATATAACCCATTGGCAGTGCATTGATGTGGGGATGTGCAACTGAATATCCGGTCACCGCCAATCACAAGTTGCTGTTGTTGATGCTGGAAACGGTGGCCTCCAACGCCGCTCCCCCCTCCCGGGAATGGAGGCACTAGGAAATTCCCCTCCTCGCCGCCGCCGCCACCGCCTCCAACCACCCCCAAAATAACCCCTCTGGGGGGTGAGAGGCAATTATAACCACAGCGAGCGGAGGGCGCGGGGGATGGGCGCCGGGAGGGCGGGGGCGGGGAGCGCGGTGCGGGTCCCCAGGTGGCGAGCGGAGGTGCTCCCGCCGCTGGGGGAGGGGCGGGGGCGCACGCGGCCGGCGGCGGGGGGAGGCGGCGCGCGGGGGAAGGGCGCGAGCGGGGAGAGGAATTGAGGCAGAAGGTAAAAGCTGTTACTAAGGGAAAGAGCCAAACGGTTCGGAGCAGCCAACGGCTCAGACACTCAACACTAGGGAGAGAGGAATGGGGACCAGCCAGGCACAAATGAGCTCGCGAGGCCCGCGGCGGGCCCCAAAGTGTTGGGATTACAGGTGTGAGCCACCGTGCCCGGCCCTAACCATGTTTCTGAGACCTAATGAGAACTGTTTGTGATCCACCCCTTGAACCCTTGCGTTTGGGCCTTAGGCTGGTTTTCCCTGCCATGTTCCTGATTCTCCTTCTGCCATGTCTCCATCTTTTGTCTCCATTACAGAGCTTTGCTCTTGATAAGGACCTTACCAGCTTTTTCTTAAGGATAGACCTTAAAAAGTTATTTGTAACCTCCTGTAGGGTATGTCTTAGAATCAAAGGGCCCTTTGTTTTCCTGCACATCCTGGGATTTTGGAATAGAAGCTCAATTGCCCCACAAAATAAACGGATGATGAATTTGGAGTCCCAGGGTTTAAGAGATCAAGAAAAGAGGGACTAGAAGAGACAAGTCAGTTGACAGCTTGGTGAAGGAAGAGCTGAGAAGGATTAGTGACTGTGTGAGAATTTGGAAAGACATGTTCAAAGCTGAATTTTCTTTCTTTTTTTTTTCTTGAGATGGAGTTTTGCTCTTGTTGCCCAGGCTGGAGTGTAATGGCATAATCTCGGCTCACCACAACATCTGCCTCCTGGGTTCAAGCAATTCTCCTGCCTCAGCCTCTCGAGTAGCTGGGCTTATAGGTGCTCACCATCACACCCAGCTAATTTTTGTATTTTTAGTAGAGACAGGGTTTCCTCATGTTGGTCAGGTTGGTCTCGAACTCTTGACCTCAAGTGATCTGCCCACCTCAGCCTCCCAAAGTGCTGGGATTACAGACATGAACCACCGCGCCCACCTCAAAGCTGAATTTTCTTTTTTTTTTTTTTTTGAGAGGGAGTCTCGCTCTGTCGCCCAGGCTGGAGTGCAGTAGCCGGATCTCAGCTCACTGCAAGCTCCGCCTCCCGGGTTCACGCCATTCTCCTGCCTCAGCCTCCCGAGTAGCTGGGACTACAGGCGCCCGCCACCTCGCTCAGCTAGTTTTTTGTATTTTTTTAGTAGAGATGGGGTTTCACCGCGTTAGCCAGGATGGTCTCGATCTCCTGACCTCGTGATCCGCCGGTCTCGGCCTCCCAAAGTGCTGGGATTACAGGCTTGAGCCACCGCGCCCGGCCCAAAGCTGAATTTTCAATGGAAACAATGTATGTTATGATCCCCCCATGACTATACAAATTTTCACTGAAAACTTCCAAAGCCACCCAGTGTGTGGTGTGACTTAATTTCAGATGGACATCAGTGAAGGGGCCACAGGATTTATGAGGCTGACAGTGTGAACAGTCACACATCTGAGTCACACCTAGATTATTGAAGCCTTTTACTGGTCTATCTGCCTCTGGCCTTCCACCCCTTCCAACGTTCCCTCCATATGGCTGCAGAGTGATCTTTCTAAGATGTAAACCCAGGCTATTTCCCTATTTAAATTGTTTAATGGCTCCTTAATTGGTGTTTCTCAAACTTGGAGTTCATATATCCCTTGGTTCTCAGATGTCTTGAGTAAACTTTAAGAAGTTTACTGGCTGGACACAATGGCTCACGCCTGTAATCCCAACACTTTGGAAGGCCCAGGTGGGAGGTTCACTTGAGCCCAGGAGTTTGTCACCAGCCTGGGCAACATAGTGAGACCCTGTTTCTATTTTAAAAAGAAAAGAAAAGAAAAAAATAAGGAGCTTACTATTTGTTTTAATTTCAGGATTAATCTTTTGTTTTGTTTTGTTTTTGAGACAAGGTCTCGCTCTGTTGCCCAGGCAGGAATGCAGTGGCAGGATCATGGCTCACTGCAGCCTTGACCTCCCCTGCTCAAGTGATCCTCCTGCCTCAGTCTCCAGAGTAGCTGGGACTACAGGCACATGCCACCACACCTGGCTAATTTTTGTATTTTTTGTAGAGATGGGGTTTTTGCCATGTTGCCTAGGCTGGTCTCGAGCTTCTGAGCCCAAGTAATCTTCCCACCTCAGCCTCCCGAAGTGCTGGGATTATAGGCTGAGTCACCGTGCCAGGCCAGGATTAATCTTAACAAAGTAATAATAACAACATAAGCATAGTCTGTAATACCTGGATGACCTCATAACTAAGCACTTTCAGGAGATTTTAGTGCCTTTTTTTTTTTGCACTTGTATTATTTATTAATTGGGTTGGTGCCAAGCGATTTTGTGAAATGACAGCATTTAACTTTTAATGTTGTAACTATTTTCATCTCATTGTTTACAGATATATCTGCAGCACCTAGAACAACAGTGCACATCATAAGTGTTCAATAAAGATGTGTTGAATAAATGAATGAATGAAGTTTCTCAAGCTAGATTCTGAGATCCTTGGGGCTTTTCCACAGTTTGAAATCGCCTCAGTATGGCACGTGAGGCTCTTCACAATTAAGCTGGGAATACTCAACCAGTAATTTTCCCAGACAGTCTGGGCAGGATGTGGGGGCGTAGTCCTCTTTAGAAAATAAAAAAAGTGAAAGTATAAAGCATTTATGTACATTTTGACAGGCAGACGTGATATGCAAATAGATTGCAAATATAATGCAAATGACATGCAACTCCTCATGCAAATGAGCATCCTGTCTTTGGAATCCACTGCCGTGTATTCACTGATTTGTCTGCAGTTCTGGCAGTAAATCTTTCAAGGGTTTGGGATGCAAGTTGCTTTGATGTGTGTGTACTAGGGAGGAGGGGGTGGTGGGATGGGGTCTCTCAAGGAGGAGTCAGTGTGGTGCTATAAGCTTGCAGCTTAGTATGAAGCTTAATATAGTACAGTTTAATATGAGGTTATTCTCCTGTGATACTCTAAGGACTGACATTTCGGAATTGGTGGCGGGTGGTGGCAATGAAATGCAACTTCTTATATTCTTCAACTCTTTGGCTGCCTCACATCTTCTGTTCCACCCATCTCACACCATTTGGGTTCTGGTCCATAGGAGTAGCGAGTAGGGAGTCAGAGATCCTTGGCCCCAGGTCCTCATCATGAGGACTACAGAAGAGCTCTCGTAAATCATATCTGGAGAAGGTTATGAGCCTGGTGTGGAGTTCTGCACTTCCTAATCTCATGACAAGCAGAATTTAGCTGAATTTCTAGGCCTGTTAGAAAAAGATGAGTGGTGACAAAAAGCATGGAGACTTTCTGAGAAATATAGCTGCTTAATCTCAATGCCAATAATGTGATATCTGACAAAATTGGGACGCTTACTTGGAAATCTAAAGGGAAAAAATGTCAACTATGATTTTTTTCATGATAAAAACCTGTTCTTCCCTGTCATTGGTGTGAAAGGAAATTTTTGGTTACACAGACTCTTCCCCAATGATTATAAAAATATTGGGCAAATGATGCAAAAGAGGCTTTAGCAGGTATATTTTAGCCTAACTCAAGATCTGTTTTTCTCTGACACTTTGCATCAGACCTGGGTTCAAACACTCAATTTTCAGCTATATAAACTTGGGCAACTTATTCAACTTTTCTGAGCTCAGTTCCTGCATCTGTAGGGGAGTAATAGAATTACAGAATCCTTATGAGGTTGTTGTAAAGTCACATGAGATAATGCATGTACTTAACACAGTGCCGGGCTCATAGTGAGCATTCAATTAATACAGCTATTTGCAAGGACCGTCTGTAGATTTGCTGCCTAGATTCCATTCATCCTCCATCTGATAACTGTACCCCATTTATTCCTGGTGAACCATCATTTTCTTCTCATTCCATGTGGTCCTAGTGAAACCGACTCCATCCTCAGCACCAAGAGTAGAACATGTGGCATAAGCTGGGCATGGTGGCTCATGCCTGTAATTCTGGCACTTTGGGAAGCTAGGCCAGGTGGATCACTTGAGGCCAGGAGTTTGAGACTAGCCTGGCCAACATGGCAAAACCCTGTCTCTACTAAATACACAAAAATTAGCTGGGTGTGGTGGCACATGCCTGTAATCCTAGCTACTCAGGTGGCTGAGGCACAAGAATTGCTTGAACCTGGGAGGAAGAGGTTGCAGTGAGCCAAGATTGTGCCATTGCACTCCAGCCTGAGCAACAAAGTGAGACCCTGTCTTTAAAAAACAAACAAACAAACAAAATAGAACATGTGACTTAGGTTTAAATCATTCATACCATTCAATTCTCAGGCCACAGTGATTGGTTCAAGAATGGGGACATACATAGAGTTACCGTATGATCCAGCAATTCCACTTCTAGGTAACCTTGTATAATCAACCCTCAGCGTATGCAGAGGATTGGTTCCAGACACCTGAGTACACTAAAATCCACGCAGACTCAAGTCCTGCAGTCGGCTCTGCAGAGCCTGAGTATACAAAAAGTCAGCCCTCCATACATTCAGGTTTCACATCCTGTGAATACTGTAATTTCAATTTGCATTTGGTTAAAAAAATCTGCGTATAAGTGGACCCTTGCAATTCAAACGTGTGTTGTTCAAGGGTCAAGTGTATATGAATGCTCATAGCAGCATTATTAATAATAGTCAAAAAGTGGAAGCAACCCAACCGTCCACCACTTGGCAGCAGAATGCTGCTGTGAACGTTCATGTACACCTTTCTTATATTCATACAATGGGCTATTATTCAGCAATAAAAAGGAATAAAGTACTGATTCATGTTACAACATGGATGAACCTTATAAACATTATGCTAAGTGAAAAAGGACATACACAAAAGGCCATATGTTATTTGATTCCATTTATATGAAATATCTTGAATAGGTAAACCTATGGAGACAGAAAGAAGATTAGTGGTTGCCAGGCACTGGAGTGGGGGGGAATGCGTAGTGGCTGTTACTGAGTATAGGGTTTCTTTTTTCTTTTTTTTGAGACAGGGTTTGGCTCTGTTGCCCACGGTGGAGTGCAATGGCTAACTGCCATTTCTGCCTCCTAGGCTCAAGTACTCCTCCCACCTCAGCCTCCGGAGTAGCTGGGACCATAGGCACTCGCCACCACGCCCAGCTAATTTTTGTATTTTTTATAGAGAAGGGGTTTCTTATGTTGTTCAGATTGGTCTCAAACTCCAGGGCTTAAGTGATCTGCCTGCCTTAGCCTCCCAAAATGCTGGGATTACAGGTGTAGAGCTTCTCTTTAGGGTGATAGAAATATTTTGGAATTAGATAGTGATGATAATCACACAACACTGTGAATATATTAAAAACTATTGAATTGCATACTTTAAAAAGATGAATTTTATGGAATGTGAATTATATCTCAATTTAAAAAACTAAAGCAGATAAAACAGTGGACACATGTCTCAAGTAGATCAACGAGAGCCAGTAAGACCCACCCTAATTCTTTGAAGTCATGAGGGAAGCAAACTAGTTCCTTTCTTTGAGGACTCTAACTTGAGAGAATATAGGGTCTGGAGCTGCTGTCCTGTCTTGCTATGTGTACCTCCGGAGACTGAATTATCCAACTCACCTGAAAGCAGAGCCAAGAAATGGAGACACCAAGACCTGTTTACACATTGGAGCTACAGTAATTAATTGTCCCAGTTTGCCTGGGACTTTCCTGGTTTCAGAACTGAAAGTCTGTATATCATGTTAAGCTGGAGCTCCAAATCCACCTTTGCTTGAAGCTCAAGATGTTACCCGTGGACTTTTCAATTACAGTCACACACCATGTAATGATGTTTTGGTCAACAAGGGATCACATAGGCGATGGTCATCCCATAAGATTATACTACCGTAGTTCATTGTACCTTTTCTATGTGTAGATATGTTAATTTTAATTTTAATTTTTTTTTTTTTTTTTGAGACAGAGTCTCACTCTGTCACCCAGGCTGGAGTGCAGTGGCACAATCTTGGCTCGCTGCAACATCTCCCTCCTGGGTTCAAGCGATTCTCGTACCTCAGCCTCCTGAGTAGCTGGAACTACAGGCGTGTGCCACCATACCTGGCCAATTTTTGTATTTTTGGATTTTTTTTTTAGATGGAGTCTCGCTCTGTCACCCAGACTGGAGTGAAGTGGTGCAATCTCGGCTCACTGAAACCTCCGCCTCCTGGGCTCAGGCGATTTTCCTGCCTCAGACTCCCGAGTAACTGGGATTACAGGCAGGCGCCACCACACCCGGCTAATTTTGTATTTTTAGTAGACACAGGGTTTCATCATGTTGGCCAGGCTGGTCTCGAGTTCCTGACCTCAGGTTATCTGCCTGCCTCAGTCTCCCAAAGTGCTAGGATTATAGGTGTGAGCCACCGTCCGATCCTCTGTTTAGATATATTTAGATACACAAATACTTACCATTGTGTTACAATTGCCTACAGTAATCAGTATAGTAGCACGCTGTACAGATTTGTAGCCTACGAGCATAGACTCTACTGTATAGCCTAGGTGTGTAGTAGGCTATACCAGTGGTCCCCAGCCTTTTTGGCACCATGGATGGTTGCATGGAAGACAATTTTTCCATGGATGTGGGGAGTAGGGTGGCAGTATGGAGGGTAGTGATGGTTTCAGGATGAAACCGTTCCCCCTCAGATCATCAGGCATTAGTTAGATGCTTATAAGGAGCACACAACCTAGATCCCTCCCATGCACAGTTCACAATATGGTTCATGCTCCTAAGAGAATCTAATGCTGCAGCTGATCTGACAAGAGGTAGAGCTCAGATAGTAACGTGAGCGATTGGGGAGGGCTGTAAATACAGATGAAGCTTTGCTTGCTCACCTGCTGCTTACCTCCTGTTGTGAGGCCTGGTTTCTAACAGGCCATGGACTGGTACCAGTCCATGGTTAAGGACCCCGGGCTATACCATCTAGGTTTGTGTGAATACATTTTATGATGTTTGCACAAGGACAAAATTGCCTAAAGACACATTTCTCAGAATATATCCCAGTCATTAAGCAATGCATAACTGTGCATGAGTCAATAAATTCTCTTTTTGGCGGGGCGAGGTGGCTCACGCCTATAATCCCAGCACTTTGGGAGGCCAAGGCGGGCAGATCACTTGAAGTCAGGAACTCGAGACCAGCTTAGCCAACATGGCGAAACCCCGTCTCTTCTCACTAAAAATACAAAATTAGCTGGGCATGGTGACGCATGCCTGTAATGCCAGCTACTCAGGAGGCTGAGGCAGGAGAATCGCTTGATCCCAGGAGGCAGAGGCTGCAGTAAGCTGAGATCCTGTCACTGCACTCCAGCCTGGGCGACAGAGCAAGACTGTTTCAAAAAAAAAAAAAAAAAAAGGTTGGGCTCACGCCTGTAATTCCAGCACTTTTGAGGCCAAGGTGGGCAGATCATGAGGTCAGGAGTTCTAGACCAGCCTGACCAACATGGTCAAACCCTGTCTTTACTAAAAATACAAAAATAATTAGCTGGGCATGGTGGTACGTGCCTGTAATCCCAGCTACTTGGGAGGCTGAGGCAGGAGAATCGCTGGAACCCGGGAGGCGGAGGTTGCAGTGAGTTGAGATCGCGCCACCACACTCCAGCCTCGCAATAGAGTGAGACTCCATCTCAAAAAAAAAAAAAAAATCTCTTTTTGTTTTTGCCAGCATCACAGGTTGGGTTCTCTGGAGGCAGGCACTGAGACAGTTTAGGGTTCAAGATATTTATTGTGGAACAACACCTTTGAAAAGGAGGCAGAAGCAGAATTGGGCAGAGGAAGAAGTTAAATATGATGCAGGCTCTTGGCCAATTCAGTAGAGAGTTCTGGAGAAAGTATTGCCTTTCAGAAGTTTCCACATTGGGCCAAAATGGCTGAGCCACTATACTTTTCCCTTTTTTTCTTAATCTGAAAACTTCAAGTGATCCTTCAAATCTCAACCGTAAGTGTTGCTTTCTGGGGGAAGTGCTTCCTGGAGCCCCCAATGACATTAAGTCCCATAGCACCTGGTTTATCTCCTTTATGTGTAACAATTTGATTAATTACTAATTATTGTTTATTTTTTGTTTCATGCCTGTCTTGCGTGCAGAATTTTAGTTTCCTGAAGGAAGGGACTGTTCTGGCTAGCTATTGCTAGGTTACAAACTACCCTATACCTTCATGGCTTAAAACAGGCTGATGAAATAGGACCCATGTACTAAATCCAGCCCACAGTCTGTTTTTATTTTTTGTTTTTGAGACAGAGTCTCATTCTATTGCCCAGGCTGGAGTACAGTGGTGTGATCTCGGTTCACTGCAACCTCTGCCCCCTGGGTCCAAGTGATTTTCCTGCCTCAGCCTCTGGAGTAACTGGAATTACAGATGAGCGTCACCACACCCAGCTAAGTTTTTGTATTTTAGGTAGAGACGGGGTTTCACCATGTTGACCAGGTTGGCCTTGAACTCCTGACCTCAAGTGATCCCCCTGCCTTGGCCTCACAAAATGTTAGGATTACAGCCATGAGCCACCGTGCCCGGCCCACATTTTTTTTTTTTTTTTGAGACGGAGTCTCGCTCTGGCACCCAGGCTGGAGTGCAGTGGCCGGATCTCAGCTCACTGCAAGCTCCGCCTCCCGGGTTCACGCCATTCTCCGGCCTCAGCCTCCCGAGTAGCTGGGACTACAGGCGCCCGCCACCTCGCCCGGCTATTTTTTGTATTTCTTAGTAGAGACGGGGTTCCACCGTGTTAGCCAGGATGGTCTCGATCTCCTGACCTCGTGATCCGCCCATCTCGGCCTCCCAAAGTGCTGGGATTACAGGCTTGAGCCACCGCGCCCGGCCAACATTTTTTTTTTTTTTTTTTTTTTTGTATAGCTGGCAAATTAAGAATTTTTTTAAAAAATGTTTTTAAAGGGTTGGGAAAAAAACAAAAACAAAAAACAAGAACAATATGTGACAGAGATGGTATGTGACCCATGAAAGACTATAGGAAAAGTTTGTCAACCCATGAACTGAAACAATCATTTTGTTATATCTCATAATTTTGTGGGTCAGGAATTCAGAAAGGGTTTGGCTGGGAAGTTCTTCCGTCTTATGTGATATTGACGGGGGCCTCTCAGTGGCACTCTAGCTATAGGCTGGTGTGGTTTGGAAGATCCAAGAAGACTTCACTCGCATGTCTGATGCTTTAGTAGGAGGCTGGAAAGCTGCTCTCAGCTGGGCCCCCTCCCTTTCCACATTCTGTCAAGGTAGTTGGAGTTATTACAGAGTGGCTAAGGGCTCCAAGGGACTGAAGTGGAAGCTCTTAAAGACTAGGCTCATTTCCGGGCGTGGTGGCTCACGCCTGTAAGCCCAGCACTTTGGGAGGCTGAGGTGGGCGGGTCACTTGAGGTCAGGAGTTTGAGACTAGCTTGACCAACTGGAGAAAACCCATCTCTACTACAAATACAAAAATTAGCTGGGCACGGTGGTGCGCGCCTGTAATCCCAGCTAGTCGGGAGGCTGAGGCAGAAGAATTGCTTGAACCTGAGAGGCGGAGGTTGCAGTGAGCCAAGATCACTCCATTTCACTCCAGCCTAGGGAGTTTTTAAAGACTCCCTGTCTTAAAAAAAAGACTAGGCTCATGACTGGATAGCATCACCTCTTCTGTACTCTATTGGTCAAAGCAATCACATGCTAGCCCAGATTCAAAGGGAGATGAAAGATACCTCATCTCCTGATGACAGGAGTGGCAAAGATTTGAGGCAATCTTTAACAGTCTCTTCACTCATGATTGTATTCCCAGTGCGTAGCACAGCACCCAGTACATGAACTCAATAAACTTGTTAACTAGTGGACATACTCTGGCAGGTGGAATCTGACCTATTTGTAATATGAAAGTATTAGATTTGGAGCTAAATCGAGGCTGAGGGCTTCTTGGACCCTTAGGGAGCACTTAGGTCCACACATTCCAATTTGGGGCTGCCATGCGCCCAGCACTATGCTGCATCTCTCAGCACATTTGGACTTCAGTTTCCTTTTTGGTTAATGAGGGGCAATAAAACAGGTATCTCATGGGATTCCTGTGAGAATTAAATGGCATAAGGAATGTGAGCAAATTTTATTAACGGTAATGTTCTGCTCAACATTAGGTTATTAGTGTCATTGTTGCCCAGGGTGAGGTGTGGACAAGGCCGTGGCCCTTAGATCCCCTGCCCTGGAGAAGTGCCTTTCAACCGGACTCCACTACCCAGCTCTTACCCTTGCCAGTTCCTGAGGAGCAGGTGTTAGGAGAATGAAGCAGGGTTCCTATGGCTATGCAACCCAGTCCTAGCTGAGGATGATTTACTTCCTAACAGTAGCTCTAATGATGGTTCAGTGGGTCTCATAATTCCATAATGATCTTGGAGCTAATGCCTCTCACCCTGGGCGTCTCTGCAGAGGTCATGGGGAAATGGGAAGCCACAACAGCTAAACAAATAAGAATGATTAGCTGCATGTGGCCAACCTCTTGTTGCCTGAGTCAGCCTATTCTGTGCACCAATATGTGGAGTAATAAAGACGTTTCTGAGAAAAACCACATTCAACTTGTCATCCTCCCCCAGCTCAGAAGATGCAGTATTCCTTTCCCCAGAAAAGCCCCCAAAACTATCTGGTCCAGAAACATTCCCATACTTCTCACTTCCTGTGTGTCTCATTTTTAACTGGAGGGAGGGTTTGTCTACCTGAGAGTACCTCTTCTTTCAACCTTTCCACAAAAGCATCCATATAGCCTGGGCATGATGTATAATGTGCATGTAGGTCTGAGAGTGAGGTAATTATTTGCAATGTTAAGTAGGGATATAAAGCAGAATCCCCTGTGTGAGTTTGTAAGTACTCACACATGTATTTGTGTGTGATTTAACTTTGCTCAGTCTCTAGCATAATGTCTGTGTAGCCAACAGGCATGGAAAAGAGTAGTACTAATAATAGCTAAGATCAGCTGGGCGTGGTTGCTCACACCAGTAATCCCAGCACTTTGGGAGGCTGAGGAGTGTGGATCACCTGAGGTCAGGAGTTCGAGACCAGCCTGATCAACATGGTGAAACCCTGTCTTTGCTAAATACAAAAAATTAGCCGGGCGTGGTGGCCCATGCTTGTAATCCCAGCTACTTGGGAGACTGAGGCAGGGGAATTGCTTGAACCTGGGAGGCAGAGATTGCAGTAAGCCAAGATTGCACCATTGCACTCCAGCCTGGGCAACAAGAGTGAAACTGTGAAACTCCGTCTCAAAAAAAAAAAAAGGCTGGGCGCGGTGGCTCAAGCCTGTAATCCCAGCACTTTGGGAGGCCGAGACGGGCGGATCACGAGGTCAGGAGTTCGAGACCATCCTGGCTAACACGGTGAAACCCCATCTCTACTAAAAAATACAAAAAACTAGCCGGGCGAGGTGGCGGGCGCCTGTAGTCCCGGCTACTCGGGAGGCTGAGGCCGGAGAATGGCGTAAAAACCCGGGAGGCAGAGCTTGCAGTGAGCTGAGATCCGGCCACTGCACTCCAGCCTGGGCGACACAGCGAGACTCCGTCTCAAAAAAAAAAAAAAAAAAAAAAAAAAAAAAAAGCTAAGATATATTCAGAACTTCCTGTGTGCCAGGCACTAGGCTGAATGTTTTACTTGTATTATTATCTCATTTAATCTCCATGATAATAGTTGAGATGAGTACTGATATCATCTCCATTTTACAGATAAGAAAGCTAGTCTCTAAGGATGGTTAGAGTTGAGCGACTTGCTTAGCTAGTGAGAGGCAGTCAGGACTTGGCCCTGATTCCAAAGTTGTTTTAACTGCTACAGAATTCCAAATTCACATTCTCTGATGACAATTATATTGGATTCGATTATCTAATGTTCTCAGACAGGCTGCACAGCAATCTTTATTCTCCACATGTGGTCTCCCAGAGCTCTGGAGTTTGGAAAACTTTATTAGAGACAGTGTCAGCAGAGGGAAGGGTTCTCCTATCATTGGCTTGCTCATCGAGGACTGTGCTGGTGTGGTCAGTTACTGCACTCACCATGCCCAGGATTTTCTTACAGCAGATGCCATCCCTTCTGCAGCTTCCTGCTCAAGGAAACAGCATTGGCTCTTGTGTCGGGGTAGGCATAGATTGGACCAGGGATGGGGTCCACATAGGCTGCCCTACAACAGCCCTGCAGTGGCTTGGTTTATAGGACTCTTCCAGGTTGGGCAGAGGCAAGGGTGGTGGTGGTGAGGATTACAATGAACTATTCTAGTTGTATTAGGCCCTTCTTGCATTGCTATAAAGAAATACCTGAGTTTGGGTAACTTATAAAGAAAAGAGGTTTAATTGGCTCATGGTTTTGCAGGCTGTACAAGCATGGCACTGGCATCTGCCCAGCTTCCATGGAGGCCTCAGGCAGCTTTCATTCATGGAGGAAGGTGAGGCAGGAACAGGTATGCCACATGGCAAAAGCAGGAGCAAGGCCGGGGGAGGTTCTATCCACTTAAACACCCAGATCTCATGAGAACTCACTCATTATGGTGAGGACAGCACCAAGCCATGGGACATCTGCCCCCATGACCCAAACACTCCCACCAGACCCCATCTCCAACACTAGGGATTACATTGCAACGTGAGATTTGGGTGAGGAAAAATATCCAAACTATGTCACCAGACAACCTGGCTCGTCCTAAATTTGGAATGTAGAGTAAATTGCTCTTGGCCCATCAGACACCTGGGTGTGATGCAGATGACAAGAGTGAGAGAACAAGTGGCCCATGAGAGGGAGCCTTGTCTCCTTTACATCTGATGCCTGTCTTTACATCAATCCTTTATTATGGGTCAAAGCAAATCTGAACTGCTCTGTATGAGAAAAGGGTGAGGAATTTGGAAGCTTGAGGGAGGATGTGACGAAGAGATGTGAACAGGCTGAAAGGGTGAGGTGCAAGGAAAAGAGGAGGTAAAAAGTGATCCACGGAGGCTATATGGGGCGGGAGAGGGACTTGTGGGGAAAGGACTGTTCCTGCGGGCTTTCAAGTTGTTTGCTTGTGGAGAGTGATACTAACTTCCTCCTCCAGGCCGGGCGCGGTGGCTCATGACTGTAATCCCAGCACTTTGGGAGTCCAAGATGGGCAGATCACGAGGTCAGGAGATCGAGACCATCCTGGCTAACACGGTGAAACTCCGTCTCTACCAAAAAATACAAAAAATTAGCCGGGCGCGGTGGTGGGCACCTGTAGTCCTAGCTACTCGGGAGGCTGAGGCAGGAGAACGGCGTAAACCCGGGAGGCAGATCTTGCAGTGAGCTGAGATCCGGCCACTGCACTCCAGCCTGGGCTACAGAGCGAGACTCCGTCTCAAAAAAAAAAAACAAAAAAACTTCCTCCTCCATCACCCCTATGATACCTTTGGTAAATTCTGCATTTCACACTCATACTTTTGTAGGTATCAGTTCTTGGTAGGGAAACAGAGGAGAGGGAGGGAACAGCTGACATCTAGGTTATACTCCATCTTCTCCTGCCTGATTTCTTTTCTTTTTTTTTTTTTTTTTTGAGATGGAGTTTCATTCTTGTTGTCCAGGCTGGAGTGCAATCTAGGTTCACTACGGTGCAATCTAGGTTCACTACAACCTCTGCCTCCCAGGTTCAAACGATTCTCCTGCCTCAGCCTCCTGAGTAGCTAGGATCACAGGCATGCGCCACTACACCTGGCTAATTTTGTATTTTTAGTAGAGACAGGGTTTCACCATGTTGGTTAGGCTGGTCTTGAAGTCACGACCTCAGGTGATCCGCCTGCCTTGGCCTCCCAAAGGGCTGGGATTACAGGCATGAGCCACTGCGCCTGGCCTTCTAGCCTGATTTCTTTAGGATCTCTTAGGGTTTTCAAGGCTAGTCTATATGTGTGTGTTGGCACATCTGATTATACACGTCTAGTTGTATAATTAATGCACCTGTAGCAATGTGCATATCTTTGTGTGACAGTGTTCATGTAAGTGGATGCAGAATGTTTTAATTTATCTACATATATAAACATGTCTATGTGCTGTGTGTATGAGTCTGAATGTGTAAGCTGTGTTCACAAGCGTGTATGCCAGGGCTTGTGGCACACAGTTTTTTCCAGAAGTGTCTGCCAGGATACAGCCCATCTCACATGTTCTCTTTACAATAGGGTATTAATATTCCTCTCAATGAGAGGTGGGTTCTCTTTCTCTCTCTTTGAATGTGGGCTGACCTTTGTGACTTACTCAACCAATAGAGTGCCGCAGAAGTGATGCTATGTGACTTCTGAGGCTAGATCATAAAAATACCACGCACTTTTATGCCACGTTCTCTTGGGATGCTCATTCTTGGAAACCAGCCACCAAGCTGTGAGGGGGCCAAGTAGCTATTTGGAGAGGCCGCTTGTCAGTGTCCTGGCTGACAGGACCAGCTGAGGTTCCAACCTGCAGCCAGCATCAATTGCCAGCCATGAGGGTGAGCATCTTCCTGTAGTTGGGCCACCCCAGCTGACAGTATGTGGAACAGAGTCAACTCTTCCCTGCTAAGCCTTGTCCAAACTGCTAAATAAATTATTGTTTTAAGCTACCAAGTTAGGGATGCTTTTTTATGCAGCAGTAGATAACTGGGACAGGGCTGTGGCTGTGTCTGCCCTGTGTATGAATTCCTGTGATTCTGTGGTTTTGTGGGTGTCTGCAGGCAGTGCATTGGTGTCAGGTGTCTGTGTACATTAATAGGTGTGTGGTTGAAGGCGCTTCTGGAAACAGAGTCATGGTTCTTGGGGCTTCGCTTTGGCCTCAGTGGGAAGCTGTTTGGTGAGAACACTTTGAAATCTTGTCTGTCTTCTGGGTCCCTTCTTTTGAGTGTTTTTCCTTTGAAACCGAAAGGCTTGTTTAGCTGAGAGCAAATGCAGCTTAAATTTACTGACCTTCTTCTGGTCCAAGCCCCTTGGAGGTGCCAAAGACTTCCAGCAGGTGGGAGGCTGCCATCTAGAACCCTCACATCCTTTTCACAGGGGCTGGAAATGCTTTTATTTATTTTTATTTTTCCCCCTTTTCTTCTTCTGAGGCCTTCAGAAATGAGCCAGAGACAGAGAAAAGCACAGTTACTGGAGTCCTTGAAGCCTCTTGGGGTGGAGAGACCTAGAATTCTTGACTGCCAGGAAGAAGCTGCTCAGGTGCCGCTTGGGTCCCACAGTAGAGATCATCTGGTCTCTGCCCTGCCTTGGCTGTGGCAACCCAATCCATCTGAGTGCAGCCCAGGAAGTGCAGGAATCTGGTTCGGGAGCAGTTCCTCTTGATTTCCCCTGGAATGCACCTTAGCTTCCTGCTTCTTCCATGTTGGCCACTTGACTTAGCTTTTCTGGGAATGCTCTGGCTTCACACCCCTGCCCTAGCACTGCCTCTCAGGACCTCTCAAGCGCTGTTATACAACAGAGGTTTTTTTTTTTCTGAGATGGAGTTTTGCTCTTGTTGCCCAGGTTGGAGTGCAACGGTGCCATCTCGGCTTGCCACAACCTCTGCTTCCCAGATTCAAGTGATTCTCCTGCCTCAGCTTCCCAAGTAGCTGGGATTACAGGCATGTACCACCATGACTGGCTAATTTTTGTATTTTTAGTAGAGACAGGGTTTCTCCATGTTGGTCAGGCTGGTCTCAAACTCCCGACCTCAGGTGATCCGCCTGCCTCGGCCTCCCAAAGTGCTGGGATTACAGGTGTGAGCCACTGTGCCCGGCCACAATAGAGCTTTTTGATAGAAATGTTCCATCATCTTTGTTGTCCACTATAGTGGACTGAGCATTTGAAATGTGCCTGGTGTAACTAAGAAACTGTATTTTAACGTTTATTTAATTTTAATTAAATCTAAATAACATGCGGCAACTGGCTACCATATTGGACAGCACAGCTCTGAAGAGTTCAGTAGGAAGAGTTTTTGTTTATCTGTGAAATAAATCTGCCCCACCTACCTCACAGAGGTGTCTGGAACAAACAAGGTGATGAACGTGAAAGGGCTTTACTCACAAAAGGGATCTGAAAAGACAGCAGTGTGAACTGAGTGGGCTTATTCATACAACTCTGTTTATATATATACATATATATACACACACACATATATACACATATATATACATATATATATTTTTAAATTTTTGAGATGGGGTCTCACCCTCACCCAGGCTGGAGTACAGTGGTACGATCTTAGCTCACTGAAACCTCGACCTCCCAGGCTCAAGCGATCCTCCCACTTCAGCCTCCCGAGTAGCTGGGACCACAGGCATGTGCCACCATGCCCAGCTATTTACTTTATTTTATTTTTGGTAGAGATGGGTTTTGCCATTTGCCCAGGCTGGTCTCGAACTCCTGAGCTCAAGTGATCCGCCTGCCTCGGACTCCCAAAATGCTAGGATTACAGGCATGAGCCACTGCACCTAGCCTGTTAATATTTCTGTTAAATGGTGCTTGCCTGGCTGTTTTGTTCTGTTTACATTTCTGTGTCTCTCATTTGACCCTGAGCTCTTCAAGGGTAAGAACCAGTAGGACTGTTTCACAGTTGTACCCCCACAGCCAATGGCTGGCATGTAGCTTGGTGCTCATGTTCAAGTGAATAAAATGTCTGCAGTCCAGAAAGGACTCCTGGCAGCAGGATTTGAGGTGTGTGGTGAAAGCTGGGTGGGCAAAGAGGAAGCGGCCGAGGAGAGGAGGCAGGTCAATACAGTGGTGAGACAGAGTGAGGGCTCCTGCTCCCCACTCAACATTTGAGACCCATCCAGAGAGAGCAGGGAGCCAACTCCTGAAGCCAGGAATACTTTCACACAACAGGGTATGAGGCTTGTGGGAGATTAATTGAGAAAGGCTGATCAGAGGAGAAATGATCTACTCAACACATTTTGCTCGTTGAGGAAGGCCAAATTGATCTTATAAATCTCCGCCTAGCCAGGGCTCTGGGGATGGGTGCTGTGGTTTCCTTTGATTTGATTGATGGTGGCCGGGTTGAAGGTGATTCCTCAGGCTCTCTACCCTTCCAAGCCTTCCTTTGCTCTTCTGGGGAGTGGAAGAGGGATTCTAGAAACTCTCCAACAGAACTGCAAGAGAGAGACGGTTTTTAGCCTGTTGTTTACTTATTTAAAAGGAATTTTTTGTTTTTTTTGAGAGAGTCTCACTCTGTTGTCCAGGTTGGAGTGCAGCGATGTGATCTTGGCTCACTGCAACCTCCACCTCCCAGGTTCAAGCAATTCTCCCTGCCTCAGCCTCCCGAGTAGCTGGGATTACACACGCCCACCACCATGGCTTGCTAATTTTTGTATTTTTTTAGTAGAGACGGGGTTTTGTCATGTTGACCAGGCTGGTCTTGAACTCCTGACCTCAGGTGATTCACCCGCCTCAGCATCCCAAAGTGCTGAGATTACAGGCGTGAGCCACTGCGCCCGGCCTATAAGGAAATTTTAAACTTACTTTTGCTCAATTCCAAGACTTATATAAGGAAACAAAGAGAGGAGACTACCAAAATCCCAGCACCCACTGTGATCACTGGACTTCAAACTTCTCACCTTTACAGTGGGCCTTCTTGCTTAAGGCCGTGTGAGTAGAGGCTGTCTACTTAGGTTCAACCCTGCACACTGGCTTCAGCAGCAGCTCAAGAGGCTTGATTTCAGAGCAAGTTCCTCTGAGAAGGTAGTTCTGTCAGGGTATGGCTTTGTCTGTTGGGACTACTATAACAAACACCTTAGGCTGGGTAATTTACAAACAGAAATTTACTGCTCACTATTCTAGAGACTGGGAAATCCAAGATCAAGGTGCCAACAGATTTAGGGGCTGGTGAGGGCTTGCTCTCTATTTCAAAGATGGTGCCTTGCTGCCTTGCTTCACATGGTGGAAGGGAAGATCACTATGTCCCTCCATGGCAGAAGGGGCAAGGCAGCTCCCTTCAACCTGACCTTGTTTTTTTTTTTTGAGATGGAGTTTTGCTCTGTTGCCAGGCTGGAGTGCAGTGGTGCGATCTCGGCTCACTGCAACCTCCACCTCCTGGGTTCAAGTGATTCTCCTGCCTCAGCCTCCTGAGAGCTGGGACTAGAGGTGTGCACCACCATGCCCTGCTAATTTTTGTATTTTTAGTAGAGACGGGGTTTCACCATGTTGGCTAGGATGGTCTCGATCTCTTGACCTTGTGATCCGCCTGCCTCAGCCTACCAAAGTGCTAGGATTACAGGCGTGATCCACCACGCCCAGCCCAACCTGGCCACCTTTTAACACTATCACATTGGATATGAGGTTCCAATGTATGAATTTAGGGGAGACACCAACATTCAGACCATGGCAGTGCTTTTCAAGGTTTGGAGACCGGACCTGGGGTGGCAGTGGGAGACAGACTATCCCTTTCCTACCACATACCTAAGCTGGTTAGATCTGTCCCAAGGAGAAAGGCCCCACTTTGAGCGCTGGCAGCTGTGTTCAGCTGGCCTCTTCTCTTGGCCCAAGCATTCATTTATTCATGCTATGAGAAGATTTGAGCTTATTCTATTTTTAAGGCTCTTACTCTTGTAGCACTTTATTAATATCTTTTTTATAACTTGTGCCAGTCTCTTATAATTTATATGTTCATTCTGTAATTTATCACTCATGAGATATTTGTTGAACATTTATTATCTGTACTTATGGTACTAGGCAGTGACATAAGCTAGAATTATTCTTAGGCCCAGTTCTTCTCACTGGTCTCGTGGGTGTGCCAGGGGAAAAGTGAGCTGTTCTCTTTCCAAATCAGGCCCCAGGTGTTTTATCTAGACCTTTCTCATAAGTTGGCACTGTTCACTGAACTACTTCTGCCCAGGGGCTTGTTCTCCCTTCCCATACTAGTAACCAAGGTTTGCTCAGTGGCTGTGAAGTCAGTTTCCCATCTGCTTGAAGTAAACATAATCAAGAAGGTAAATTGAGTGGTAGAAGTTCGTAGAGTACATGGAAAAGGGAAAGGAAGTCCAGAGATAGGTTGTTAGCTATTGGGGAATACTTGCCCTTTGGGGAGGTCACTGTCTGGATTATTGTTTTCTCCACTCACGAATGACCAGGAATCACTGTGTGGGGGCTCTGAGGGCAGGAGGGGGCAGTCATTTTATTCATCAGGTTAAGCACGTCTAGGAAAGGGCAAGGTCTAAAGGTGGAACAGTGGAAAGAGAACAGGACTTTGGAGGCACCTAAATCTAGCTTTAACTCCCAGTTCTATCACTTCCTGACTGTATGACTTTGTGTAACTCCTTTAGCCTCTTTGAGCTTTAGCTTCCCCATTTATAAAAAGGGGATGACCATTCTGCTCAGAGGACGTTATAAGTAAATAAAATATGTATGCAGCACCTGGCACAGAAAATATTATATTCACTGGTACAGCAGAATTAGAACTGCACTGACACCAGCCTGGGGAACATAGTGAGACCCTGTCCGAAAAAAAAAAAAAAAATAGCCTGGCAACAGCGGCATGCTCCTGTGGTCCCAGCTACTGGAGGCTGAGGGGGAGGATCCCTTGAGCCTGGGAGGTCAAGGCTGCGATGAGCCAAGATTGTGCCACTGCATTCCAGCCTGGGGGACACAGTGAGATGCCATATTAAAAACAAAAATCAGAATTGCAAGTGATCTTTATTTTACTAAATTTTGAGACAGAGTCTCACTCTGTCACCCAGGCTGGAGTGCAGTGGCACGGTTTCAGCTCACTGCAACCTCTGCCTCGTGGGTTCAAGCGATTCTCCTGCCTCAGCCTCCCAAGTAGCGGCAATTACAGGCACCCGCCACCACGCCTGGCTAATTTTTGTATATTTAGTAGAGGGGGGGGGGGTGTTTCACCATGTTGGCCAGGCTGGTCTTGAACTCCTGGCCTCAAGTGATCCGCCCGCCTGGGCCTCCCAAAGTGCTGGGATGACAGGTGTGAGCCACTGCGCCCGGCCACCTGATGTTATTTTTTAAATAACTGGTCCTTGTAAAAAATTTGCCCAAGTATATAAAGTGAGTGACTTACAGGTGTCGTATTTTGCATGAATTTGCGAGAAATTTTATTGCTGGAGACTCTCGGCTTATGTCCCAAACTGAGTCACAAGAACTTGATTTATTTTTACCCGCACCCCTCTGATTGCTTTCTGAGGGTCCTTCCGCTAGAAAGAAATTACACTGTTCGAAAATCAGAGAGGAAACTTCGCGGTTGCAGCCTGGAAGCAGAAGCAGGTGGCACGTATCTCTTCAGCCCTCGCTCTACCAGCAGAGGGGCGCTGGGGCAGCTCGTGCAGAGTCTGCAGAGGGCGGTGCTAGGGGCGGTGCTCCCACCTCGGTGCGTGGTCGGGGGTGCCGCGCGCTGTTCTGTCGGCCCGCGATTGGGCGAGGCCACGAGCTGCGTAACAGCTGCCAGCTCACGGGCTCAGACTGTCGCCGCCGCGTTTGCGCAGGGGGAGCTGGTCGCCGCTGCGGCCGCCTGGAATTGTGGGGGTTGTGTCTGCCACTCGGCTGCCGGAAGCCGAAGGTAGGGGCGGTGAGGGCCGCCCGGCCCTGGAGCTGGGCTGGGGGTTCAGGGCGCTTCCTGGGCCTTCTCCTGCCGGCGGCCTCGGCGCCTTCGCAGCAGTGTTCTCGGGACCCACACATCTTCACTACTGTCTCCAAAGCGGGACGTCCAAGTGGGCCCGGTGCACCCTGCCGAAGGCCCACCTTTCTTACCTTTCCCACTCAGAATGTCTCCATTCACCTCTTCATTGGCGGGAGATGAGGCCGTGGAAATTCGATATTGGCTTTGGCTCCGCACCTGTTTTTAGTGCCCTTGTCTGTTTGATTCTTCCGGCCTAAATTTCCATATCTGTCTGAAGGGGTGGCTTGGGTGTTGACCCGTGTGTCTCTTCCCATGTGGAATTATTGTCACTCTCTTAATGCTTGTTTTTCTTTGTCCTAGAAAATTTGCCTTTAGAGGTTACAGACTTTGGTTAGTGTTATCTCTCAGATCATCTGGGGGGTTTGTGCATAAGCCTTGGACTCCATTCTCTGGGATTTCGGATAAGGTGGTGCGTGGGCAGCTGTACCCCCAGGGGGTTCTCATTCAGGTAGTCCCGGAATCCTGGCTTTGAAAATCCCTGCTTCAGAAGTCAGGAGAGAATGACTTGACATATGAGCTCCTGGAATGGGACTCTGAGTGGGAAAAGCCAGGAATCAGGAAATGGTAACACCTGTGAGGCTGGGGCTTTCTTTGCACCGGAGGAATTAGAATGCCATTTGATGTCTTTTAAAAATATTTGACTACCTATATATGTAAGATCAGTTTTCTAATATTTTTAAATGCCTGGCTTCAGTTGGCTTTCCCACCTCAGTAAACCTAAATAAAAACACAACTGTTCTGAGAGATGGGGAGGCGGTTAACCCAAACTAAGTAGACA
Organism: Macaca nemestrina; assembly: GCF_043159975.1. Taxonomy (NCBI): domain Eukaryota; kingdom Metazoa; phylum Chordata; class Mammalia; order Primates; family Cercopithecidae; genus Macaca; species Macaca nemestrina. The sequence goes on from NC_092130.1 coordinate 41,256,502, forward strand.
GGAGGAGAATAAAATTTACATATTTGCTAAGAGACGAAACTGATGTGTTTATAAACAGTTTTTTTATTTTTTATTGAGGCGGAGTTTGGCTCTTGTTTCCCAGGCTGGAGTGCAATGGCACCATCTCGACTCACGGCAACCTCCGCCTCCCAAGTTCAAGCGATTCTCCTGCCTCAGCCTCCCGAGTAGCTGGGATTACAGGCATGCGCCACCATGCCCAGCTAATTTTCTTTTCTTTCTTTCTTTTTTTTTTGGGGGGGATGGAGTCTCGCTCTGTCGCCCAGGCTGGAGTGCAGTGGCCGGATCTCAGCTCACTGCAAGCTCCGCCTCCCAGGTTTACGCCGTTCTCCTGCCTCAGCCTCCCAAGTAGCTGGGACTACAGGCGCCCGCCACCACGCCCGGCTAGTTTTTTTGTATTTTTTTTTTAAGTAGAGAGGGGGTTTCACCGTGTTAGTCAGGATGGTCTCGATCTCCTGAGCTCGTGATCCGCCCGTCTCGGCCTCCCAAAGTACTGGGATTACAGGCTTGAGCCACCGTAATTTTCTATTTTTATAGAGGGTTTCTCCCAGGCTGGTCTTGAACTCCCGAACTCAGGTGATCTGTCCGCCTCGGCCTCCCAAAGTGTTGGGATTACAGGCAGGAGCCACCTCGCCTGGCCTATAAATAGGTGTTTTTTTTTTTGTTTGTTTGTTTTTTGACATTGTGAAAGATACTTTGTTATGTGTGTGTCTTTTCAGCTCTCACCCCACCCAAGTTTTTTTCTTTTCTGATAAAAATATAGCCAGATTTGGGGATTAGGTAGGATTTTGATGGGAGCCAGAGTGTAACGATATTGGGATTGATATTTATACAACGTGGGTCAGAACTTGGTGTGTGGTTTTAGTTGAGAACATGGCCCTCGGGTTAAGATGGTGTTACCACCAGATTTATTTCACCTGTCTTTCAGATGTTTAGTGAATTTAATCTGCTCATGAATACATGTGCTATTTTAATGAAATTGGCAATAGAAGAGACTTTCTGCTCCCATTTTACAGGTGATGGAAATGTTACTAGGGATGTGGAAGTCCAGGAATGAAAAGTTGCCTAGTACTTTGATTCCCACTTACTTCTTCCCTGTTTTCTGAAGGCCAGCTATTCTCTACTGAGGCCAACTGTGAGCCCTGGTGTGTTTCATTGGCAAGAGAAAAGGCTAATTAAGTGAAACCGAAAGGTAACAAAATGGATTTTAAAATAACAGACATGTGGAAACTTAATCCACTAATGAATGTTCTCCTTTAGAGTGGTGTGTGCAGGTGTAGGTGGTGGGAGTTGAGGGTGGCATCCCCTAAGTGATTTGGCTGTTGTCCAAGGCAGTTTTGAAAATCCACCTCTGGAATTGTTTTCAGAGACCTTTTTGAACCATGTGAGAGATCAGTTCCTTTAATATATTGAGTCATACTGTATTTTTTTTTTTTTTTTTTTTTGAGACGGAGTCTCGCTCTGTCGCCCAGGCTGGAGTGCAGTGGCCGGATCTCAGCTCACTGCAAGCTCCGCCTCCCGGGTTCACGTCATTCTCCTGTATTTTTTTTTTTTTTGAGATGGGGTTTCACTCTGTGGCTCAGGCTGGAGTGTGGTGGCATAATCATAGCTCACTGCAAGCTTGAACTCCTGGGCTTAAGTAATACTCTCACCAAAGCCTCCTAAGTAGTTGTGACTACAAGGGTGCACCACCAGGCCCAGCTAATTTTGTAATTTTAATTTTTGTAGAGACAGGGTCTCGCTGTGTTGTCCAGGCTGTTTTTGAATTCCTGGCCTTAAGCAATTCTCCTGTTTTGGCCTCCTAAAATGTTGAGATTACAGGCGTGAGCCACTGCATACAGCCTATATATATTTAACCCCGAATGGCATGGGTAAGCAACCTTGTCACCTGACTTGTCTTCAGATGAGTTAACGGTTCTTTTGAAGTGGAAATAACAGATTTTTGGAGGGTGGTGAACATGAGTTTTAATTCTGAGTCTACCACTTATTAGCCACATAACCTTGGATAAGTTACTTCACCTCTGGGGCTCAATGTACCACTACATAAAAGTGGCAATAATACTTTGAAGGGTGGTTAAATGAGGTAATTACCCATGAAAGCTCTTGGGACATAGGAATGCAATAAATGTTTTCACCCTCAAAGATTGAAGATTTGCTGTTAATGAGAATATTCAAAAGAACATGACAGTCTCTGGCTGGGCACGGTGGCTCACGCCTGTAATCCAGCACTTTGGGAGGCCAAGGTGGGTGGATCACTTGAGGTGGGGAGTTCAAGACCAGCCTGACCACCATGGAGAGAAACCCCGTCTCTACTAAAAATACAAAATTAGCCGGGCGTGGTGGCGCATGCCTGTAATCCCAGCTACTCGGGAGGCTGAGGCAGGAGAATCACTTGAACCTGGGAGGTAGAGGTTGCAGTGAGCCGAGATCATCGTGCCATTGCACTCCAGCCTGGGTGACAGAGCGAGAGACTCTGTCTCAAAAAACAAACAAAAAACAAACAAACAAGTCTCTAAAAGGAAGTTGTACCTTTTTCGAAAGAGGTGGATATTCTTTTTCACATGCTTGTGGATTCATACTCTGACCTGCTCAGCCTCCCCCCGTCTTTCTTCATTTTCTATCCTTTCCTAAGTGAAGTTCTGCTGCAGAGGCTGTCGGCCAGTCTCTTGGAGTAAGCCTCTTTTCAGGAGAGCTAATCTGAACGCTCTTACAATGCTAGTCCCTTGGTTACTATTCCTAGGGATTTTTCTCTGGGGGCTCCAGATGGTGCTTGGATCATGCTCTGTATCACAGCCATCTCTAACTCCTGGATTCGGTGTCCATTTGGAGACCCATCCTGTGGAGCTAATCTTCTCTCTTTCTGAGCAAGGATGAATACTTTATCCTTTTCTGAGTCAGCCTTAAACTGCAAACCTTAGTCTTCTACAGCAGAAAGCCTTGCATTTTAATTATATATAGTCTAAAGAGGGAATAGCCTGCCCTTTTCTTTTCTTCCTTTACTTTCACCAAGGATTTCACTGCCGAGTAGGGGAGTAGGAGAATAGCCTGTTGCCATTCAGAGTGAGGCTTTGGGTAGCCCCTGATTCCTAGCATAAGCAATAACTGAGTTCATCTTTGGGACGAAAACCTTATAAAAGATTTGGGCTGCTCAGACATATGTGGAGAACCTCATGGAATTTTCCTAGCTTGTGAGGAGTTTATACCTGGCATTCTTACTTTTGCAAATTTCTACCCAGAATCCAGTAGCAACAAAACTATGTTCAGCCCAGACTTGTAGTTCCTTCAGGTTCCACCAGGCAGCTATAAGACAAGGGTGTGGTTGTGCTGGCTGGCCATGTCTGCCCTCATCCTCCTAATACTGCCCTTGGCTTTGGTATTGAGAAGGAAGTGGCATAATCAATTCGTGAGTAACATTCTCTGCCAAAGTGGAAGTCAGGGGCAGAGAGTTGTCAGCATAGGACTAGACAAATGGAAAGAGCCAGCCTTGCCTCAGGAATGCTGCTAAAGTGCTGTGAATCCATGACAACCACTGTGTTTCTTGGTGTCACCTCATTTGTGAAATGGGAATGCCTTCATTGATCTCTTTCATGAGAAGGTGGACCGCCATCCCGGTTTGCCCAGGACAGAGGGATATCCAAATATGGGACTTCTAGTGCCAAAAGCAGGAAAGTCCAGGGCAAACCAGGACAAGTTAGTTACCCTACCCATGACCATTATACAAATGAATGAACACTCTGTCCTTAGGGTTCATCTAAGACTCAACCCTTTGAGTTCAGTTAATTATTTTTCAACCTTCTGTTCATTATCATATTTTGAGACATTTTTCCCCCTTATTGTCTACTCCCCAATGGAATTTTTTTTTTTTTTTTTTTTTTTTTTTTTTTTTTTTTTTTTTAGAGGGAGTCTCACTCTGTCACCGAGGCTGGAGTGCAGTGGCATGATCTCTGCTCATTGTAGCCTCTGCCTCCTGGGTTCAAGCGGTTCTTGTGCTTCAGCCTCCTGAGTAGCTGGGATTATAGGCGCCCACCACCACGCCCAACTAATTTTTGTGTTTTTAGTAGAGATGGGGTTTTGCCATGTTGGCCAGGCTGGTCTTGAACTCCTGGCCTCAAGTGATCTGCCCACCTCAGTCTCCCAAAGTGCTGGGATTACAGGCATGAGCCATCGCGTCCGGCCACCCCCAATGGAATTTTAATACCACAGATGTATTGTGTATCTGTTTTTGTATTGTGGCCCTTTCGACGGCCACAAACCATTGTAATATCTAATATTTTTTCCCTAAGAATCAATTTTCACCCCTTTTGAGGGTAATATTGCACTCATTGAGAATGCATGGTCTTATCTGATACTCTTTCTTTAATATAGTCATCAAGGCCTGTTTTTTATCGAGAAGAAACAACTGGTTCCACAAGCTTTTTCTTTTTCTTTTTCTTTTTTTTTTTTTTTTTTGAGACTGAGTTTTGCTCTTGTTGCCCAGGCTAGAGTGCAATGGTCATGTAGGGTAACTAACTTGTCCTGGTTTGCCCTGGACTTCCTGCTTTTGGCACTAAAAGTTCCACATTTGGATATCCCTCTGTCCTGGCTCACTGCAACTTCTGCCTCCTGGGTTCAGGTGATTCTCCTGCCTCAGCCTCCTGAGTAGCTGGTACTTATAGGCATGTGCCACCACACCTGGCTAATTTTTTTTTTTGGTAGAGACAGTCTCACTGACCACCTCAGGCTGGTCTTGAACTCCTGGGCTCAAGCATTTCTCCTACCTCGGCCTCCCAAAGTACTGGGATTATAGGTGTGAGCCACCACACCTAGCCAAGTTTATTCTTTATTGTTTTAATTTTCTTTGAGTCTTTGGATTTTGAGGTGGTCCATTTACCATCTGCTTCTCTGGTGCCTCTTGGGCCTTCCATCTTCACAGCTGGGACTGCTGTGTTGGCCCAGGTATCCCCAGCCTGGACATTGGAACCTTTGGGAAGGGTCTGATATTTGGCCCTTGTCACATTTCACACCTACAGAGAAATGGGGAGGGGTATGTTTCTGAGGTCTGCTCACAGGCCATGTTGTCACTGAGGAAGTTCTTGATCATCCCTTTTAGTTACCACTTATCATCACTGGCAGAAGAACATCAAGATAGTCAGTGAACTGATCTCCACAGCTAGCTACTTCCCTCTCTGCAAGTAGTTTGCTCCTTCAGTCTTGTGATGAGAAAGAGATCTAGAAACTGGAAGAAGAATCTGAGATACATCCTAAAGTTCTGGTGAGGAAAGCTGATGCCAGTGGACTTTTTTTTCTTTTTTTTTTTTTGAGATGGGATTTTGCTGTGTTACCCAGGCTGGTCTTGAACTCCTGGCCTCAAGCAATCCTTCCACCTCAGCCACCTGAGTAGCTGGGATTGCATGCATGTACTACCATGCCTCACTCACCAGTGGATTTTTTTTTTTTTTGAGACAGTGTCTTGCTCTGTTGCCCAGGCTGGAGTACAGTGGCATGATCTCGGCTCACTGCAACCTCTACCTCCCAGGTTCAAGTGATTCTCCTTCCTCAACTTCCCAAGTAGCTGAGAGTACAGGCGCCTGCCACCATACTTGGCTAATTTTTGTGTTTTTAGTAGAGATGGGATTTCACCATGTTGGCCAGGCTGGTCACGAACTCCTGACCTCGTGATCTGCCCACCTTGGCCTCCCAAAGTGCTGGGATTACAGGCGTAACCACTGTGTCTGGCCCTTTTTAAGAGGGTCTCACTCTCTTGTCCAGGCTGGAGTGTAGTGGTGTAATCATAGCTCATTGCAACCTCCAACTCCTGGGCTCAAGTGATCCTCCCACTTTAGCCTCCCAAGTAGCTAGAACCATGGGTGTGCACCACTATGCCTGGCTAATTTATTTATTTATTTATTTTTTTTAAAGAGACAGGGTCTTGCTTGCAACATTGCCCAGGCTGATCTTAAATTCCTGGCCTCAAGTGATGCCCTACCTTGGCCTTCTAGAGCACTGAGATTACAGATGTGAGCCACCATGCCCAGCTGTACCAGTGGACTTTTAAATGGACATTTCTTTACCTCTCAGGATAGTCTCATTTCTGTGAGGCTCCCAAGGGGACAGCAGCCATCTGACCAAACTCTAGAACTAGCAGGCTTCCGCCCAGTGGAATAACATAAAGTAGGACAATCGATGCAGACAACATTGATTGGTCATGCTTTGAGTGCTGTGGATAGTGGGTATTGGAAGCTTAAGGGGCCAGCTAGTAAGTAAGTATTTAAGGTTGCTTCTTCCCCCCTCCCACCGTTGAGACAGAGTCTCACTGTCGCCCAGGTGTGATCTTGGCTCACTGCAACCTCCGCCTCCCAGGTTCAAGTGATTCTTGTGCCTCAGCCTCCTGAGCAGCTGGGATTACAGGTGCTTGCCACTGTGGCCGGCTAATTTTTGTATTTGTAGTAGAGATGGGGTTTTGCCATGTTGGCCAGGCTGGTCTTGAACTCCTGACGTCAGGTAATCTGCTCGCCCTGGCCTCCCAAAGTGCTGGGATTACAGGTGTGAGCCACTGCATCTGGCCTAAGGTTGCTTCTTGTTTTTCCCCACATCCCATCTCATACTCATGGGGAGTTGGGTTTGACTGTATTCTTGAAGTTAAGTCTGCATCCTTGGACCCAGCTGCTAAAGTCTAAAATGATGGTGCTTTGGGTTGGAAGATATTCTAGAGATCTTTATTTCCTTGCCAACATCAGGGCTGGCTGTTTGTGGTACTGTGGATGAGTGAAGAGTCAGGAGATACACGTATAGTTCTGTTACTGTCCAGTGCCTCCATTTTGCATTTGATAGGTTTTTATTTTTCTGATGACAAAAACTGAGCCCCAGAGAAGTGAAGTGGGCCACCTAATCATAGGATCTTTTTTAGGCCACCCACATAATAGTGGAACTCTAGTGTTAGAGCTGGGACACAAGCTAAGGGTCTTACAAAGGGTGGCCATAGAAGTTGATAGAATTGTTTAAAGCATTTTAAAGATGCAGGATGCTTTTGCAGTTAAAAGTCTCCGAGGAAGGAGGAGGCCCTGTCTCCACTTACTGCGTTGTATATGATCATACCCTCACGGTTGAAGATTTTTGCTGTCATGCTGTTTTTCCTCCTACTCATGTTGAAATGTGTTTTCTCTTGCTCTTACCTCAGGAAATGAATTTGAAGTCTTCCCCTGTATTAGAAACAAATAGTGCTCAGGGGCCAGACTTGTGTGTTTTCTGTAAAGAATGAGGCCAGATGTAACAGTGGACCTTATCTGGTGGGCCAAACAAACCTTCAGTACATCTCTAAGAGAAAGAGAGAAGGAATGAGTGTATGTCAGAGTGGTTTAAACACACTTTGGAGTCAGACTCACTTGGATTTACATTCTGATATCTACTTACTAATTGTCAGATTGTAAGTTACTTATTTTCTCTAAGCCTTAGTTTTATGATCTGTTGAATGGGAATAGTAATATGTATTTTTATAGCTATCTTAAGAATTGAGAGAATATATATGGTAAGTGCTTCCTCTGGCACAATGTAAAATAGCAGTCCCCAACCTTTTTGGCACCAGGGACTAGTTTCGTGGAAGACTATTTTTCCATGGACTGGGGGATGTGGGGGATGGTTTGGGGATGATTCAAGTGCATTATGTTTATTGTGTACTTTATTTCTATTATTATTTTTTTGAGACAGGGTCTCACTCCATCACCCAGGCTGGAGTGCAGTGGCACAGTCTCGGCTCACTGCAACCTCTGCCTCCCAGGTTCAAGCAACTCTCCTGCCTCAGCTTCCTGAGTAGCTGAGATTATAGATGTGCACCACTACACCTGCTAATTTTTGTATTTTTAGTAGAGATGAGGTTTCACCATGTTGACCAGGCTGGTCTTGAACTCCTGACCTCAGATGATCCACCCGCCTCAGCCTCCCAAAGTGCTGGGATTACAGGCGTGATGCCCAGCCTATTTCTATTATTATTGCATTATAATATGTAATGAAATATACAACTATTCATAATGTAGACCTAGTGGGAGCCCTGAGCTTATTTTCCTGCAACTAGATGGTTCCATCTGGGGGTGATGGAGAGACAGTGACAGATCATCAGGCATTAGATTCTTATAAGGAGTGTTCAACCTAGATCCCTTGCATGTGCGGTTCACAATAGGGTTTGTGCTCCTATGAGAGTCTAATGCTGCCGCTGATCTGACAGGAGGCCGCACTCAGGTGGTAATACAAGCGATGGGAAGCAGCTGTAAATACAGATGAAGCTTTGCTCACTCACTCACTGCTTACCTCCTTGGATGGGTTCCTAACCAGGCTACAGACCAGTATTGGGGGTTTGGGACCCCTGATGTAAATGCTCTGTGTTGTCATCATTATTGACAACAGTAGTTTCCAGTTTCTGAGCCACATCTAGGTTTGAGGATAGGTTATGCTGACCAAGCAAGTTTTATCTTAACCATCATCTCATTGTCGTCTTAGTTGGTTGGTATTATATATTATTTATATCAATAGTTATAGGTAGTTCATGCTGAATAACTAAAAGTTGCGAGTAGCAAGGAACTTTGCTGCTTCTCTGCCATCTCCTTCCTTACTCAGCTTAGTGCTCATCTTTCTCAGGTTCTCTCTCATCAGGTTCTCAAGCCAGCAGGCCTCGTTTCCTGGGCAGTGTCTGACATGGGGATTTTATTGGGGTAGGGCTGGCTAGTCCAGAGCCTGCCTGGTCCCTCAGATAGTGTGTTCTCCTTATCTCTTGCTTTCTGCTCTTCAGCCAGACATGAAGCAATTAGCTCATCAAGGGAATGTTGACTTTTGTCACTGCTTTCCTCTGATTTGTATGCTCATTTCTGGTCTTTGTGCACAGTCACGGAGGCACAGTCAAATACACTGACCCAGATTTTGTGCTCAAGTTGATTGTCTCTCGCTTTGAGATGTGCAACTGGTTCCACGTAGCAAGGGAGTGAGGAAAAAGCCCCTGGAGCCAATCCCATTATTTTGATCTCAAGCTGAGTTTTAAAAAAATCCAAGTACTATGACTATAGACCATACCTTACTTCTCTGTATGAAACAAGGTAAAAAATTCACTATTTAGAGGGAAGGCCAATCTGAATTGGTAAACAATAGGAATTAGTACATTCAAGAAAATGCCATTGTCTTTTTAGCAAGCCTCTGCACTATCTTTTTTACCTAGTCTTGTTGCTTCCCCGGTTTCCTGTGACTGTGCTCCTGAATTATTACAGAAGCTTTTGCTTCCTATTTCCTGCTTCTGCTTCCTCCAAGATACTATATACCACTGCCACTTTGGGTCTTCCTATATATTGTGCTTATCAGAGAATACTTACGCTTGGAAGCTATGTTAGTCTGTTCTCGTACTGTTGTAAAGAAATACCTGAGAATGGGTAATTTATAAAGAAAAGAGGTTTAATTAGCTCATGGTTCTGCAGGCTGTACAGGTTTCTGCTTCTAGGAAGGCCTCAGGAAACTTACTATCGTGGTGGAAGGCGAAGGGGAAGCTGGCACATCTTACATGTCTGGAGCAGGAGGAAGAGAGCAAGGGGATGGTGCTGCACATTTTTAAACAGCCAGATCCTGTGAGAACTCACTTTTGTGAAAACAGCAAGGGGGAAATCTGCCCCTATGATTTAGTCATCTCCCGGTAGACCCCTTCTCCAATATTGGGGATTACAATTTGATGTGAGATTTGGGTGGGGACACAAATTCAAACCATATCAGAAGCCTTCAATGGTACTCACTAGCTGCTGAATAAATTCCAAATATGTCAAGTTGTCTTGGTGTTCCAAGCCTATTGCAGTGTATACCCATCCTACCACTTTAGTTAATATGTCCCGTACCATCACCCATGTGTACCCCTTGCTCCTGATGAACTGATCCACGTGGTCCTCTGAGTATGCCTCATGTTTGTGTCTCTGCCAGTTCTTTTGCCCAGATACTCTCTCCTTCGTTTCCTATCTTTTTTTTTGAAATGGAGTCTTGGCCGGGCGCGGTGGCTCAAGCCTGTAATCCCAGCACTTTGGGAGGCCGAGACGGGCGGATCACGAGGCCAGGAGATCGAGACCATCCTGGCTAACACGGTGAAACCCCGTCTCTACTAAAAAATACAAAAAACTAGCCGGGCCCGGTGGCAGGCGCCTGTAGTCCCAACTACTCGGGAGGCTGAGGCAGGAGAATGGCGTGAACCCGGGAGGCGGAGCTTGCAGTGAGCTGAGATCCGGCCACTGCACTCCAGCCTGGGCGGCAGAGCGAGACTCCGTCTCAAAAAAAAAAAAAAAAAAAAAAAAAAAAGAAATGGAGTGGAGTGGTGCCATCTTGGCTCACTGCAACCTCTGCCTCCTGGGTTCCAATGATACTCCTGCCTCAGCCTCCCAAGTAGCTGGGACTACAGGCACACGCTACCACGGCTGGCTAATTTTTGTAATTTTAGTAGAGACGGGGTTTCACCATGTTGGCCAGGCTGATCTCGAGCTCCTGACCTCATGATCCTCCTGCCTCAGCATCCTAAAGTGCTGGGATTACAGGCGTGAGCTACTGCGCCCAGCCAGTTCCCTACTTTATGCTGCAGAGCTGCCACCTTCAGTGAACCTTACCTGATATGTCCTCATCTGTATCCCCATTGCAACACCTTTATTATAGAATTCGGCACACTTTATTATGGTACGATGTTTGTCTCTTATTATATGAGCTTCTCAAGGATATGGGTTGTGCTTTATTATGTGTCTCTTAGCATAATGCTGAGTGTAATATGGATACCATAAATGGTTGTTGAATGGATGTTTACATGAAAACTTAAGAAATGATAATAATCCTGTTGAAATCCTACTTCCCTGAAGCATTTCTTGATTCCCAGCCACAGTGAGTTCACATACTCCATCCCCAGAGCCCTTTGTTTTTGAAGCATTGAATTCCTTAGAGTAAACCTTATACACTCAATTGGATTAGAACTTCCTAGAGGGCAGACACTGCGTCTGTCATTCCTCTTCATGCATCCAATCCCCAGCACAGTCCTGGCACATAGAGAGTGTTCAATAAATGTTTGTGAGTTCAAGAGTCCTCCTATTTGGTCAACTGATGTACTTGCCAGTTTAGCCTCCTACGTTACTCACTGGCTGGGAGTCTCCAACTCAGATGTTTTTAGGGCCAAGTTGGGAACAGAGAGGCAACAGAGAATGGTGGGCCTGTGTCAAAGTGTAGTGCTTATGTGCTCCATGAGGGGTGGCTGCAACTCAGCCTGTTGTCATGGCTGAGTATGGCTCTAGTGAGTATGGCCTCCTCATGTCATATAGGAAGCCAGATATTCAGAATCTCTGGGGACTACCAAAGTATTGGTGGTCTAGATTTGACCTATAGGCTACCCATCTGTATCCTTTGGGTAGAGGCTGGAGTTTCACACATTTAAATTCCTTGTAAAATAATAAACGTGGGGGAGGGGAGGACATAGCTTGAAAACTTTTGAGGGCGTTTGGTGAAAGTCTGTCTTTGGGTAAAAGTGTCCTATGATTTTCTGTGGGTAGTGACTTAATCTCTTGGGTTCAGCCCTGTAGAACATCTGTGGTCTGGGCTTTATCCTCCCTTACATTCTGATTTCACTGGGCTATGAAAAGCAACTTTTGTCCCTAGAAAGGTGGTGACGCAAGAACTTTTGCACTTTTTGCCCTTTTGCTCAGCTTCCACTGAGGCAGGTTTGATGGTTCTTCCTGCTTCTGGCTACTTTGAAGGGCCTGGTGGTCAGGCTGGTGCAGCATGAGGTCCCAGAGGCCACTTCTGTTAATGACATCTCTGAGAAAGAGCTCTGGGTGAACAAACACAACTGAAAGGGAAATACATTGTACAGAATCACTGCTTAAATGTGGTCAGCCAAGGGGCAAAACAGTATAATAGCCAGAAGGAAGTCTGCATCTCCATGGAACCTTTTGTAAGGTAATATCTTGTCCTCTGGCTGGCTCATTTTTTTCATAGTCCCTAAGTGCCCCAGCAGTGCTTACTTGCCTGACATCACCTTCTAGGTCTGAGAGTGTTGCCACAAACGATATCCCCATCTCTAATAGAAATTAGCTGCCTGGAATATCTCGGGAAGAATACATGAGAAACTGAAAGCAGTGCCGTTTGTCTCTAGTGAGAGGCCCTGGGTAACTAGAGAATGGGGGAGGAGGGAGGCTTACTTTTCACTGTATGTCTTCGTGTGCCTTTTCAAATTTGAAACATATGCATATACAGTAAGTCCTCACTTGACATTGGTCTTAAGTTCTTGGAAACTGTGACTTTAAGTGAAATGTATACAAAACCAATTTTACTATAGGCTAATTGGTATAAACAAGAGTTATGTTCCTACAGAATATTTCTTGTTACAGAAACATGACCAAACTTCTAAATAAAGACCAAAACACTTCTAATATTAAAAATTGAGATAAATGTGAGCTATACATACCTTTAAGAAGGATTAATAAAAACAAGTGAGATAATTAGTACCCCATTAGTTCAGGGTGTCGGGTGGCCAGAGCCCATCCCGGCAGCTCAGGGCGCTAGGCAGGAACCAGCCTTGGACAGGACACCATCCCATTTCAGGGTACACTCACACACCCTGATACTCATACAGACTGGACCCCTTACACACACCAATGAACCTAACAGCCATGTCTTTGGGATGTGGAAGGAGACTGAGGACTTGGAGAAAATCCACACAGACATGGGGAGAATGAGCAGACTCCACACAAACAGTGGCCCTGGCTGGGAACCAATTATTTTTTTCTCATCAATGTTATAAGGAAATGATGTTGATGGAAGCAATGTTATTTGGAGACCTGCTGTGTTATTTTTTTTTTTTTTTTTTGAGACGGAGTCTCGCTCTGTCGCCCAGGCTGGAGTGCAGTGGCCTGATCTCAGCTCACTGCAAGCTCCGCCTCCCGGGTTCACGCCATTCTCCTGCCTCAGCCTCCCGAGTAGCTGGGACCACAGGCGCCCGCCAGCTCGCCCGGCTAGGTTTTTGTATTTTTTAGTAGAGACAGGGTTTCACTGTGTTAGCCAGGATGGTCTCGATCTCCTGACCTTGTGATCCACCCGTCTCGGCCTCCCAAAGTGCTGGGATTACAGGCTTGAGCCACCGCGCCCGGCCCTGCTGTGTTATTTTTTAAATGTAGCTGAGCAGACCCACGTGTGGTCTTCTCTTCAAATTTTACTCTGTCCTCACTTTACTCCTGACGTATGGATTTCTCTGTAAACAACAGGACCCAGTCGCTGTAGACTGTCTCTGAGAGGTGACAGCTTTGCCTCTCTGCTCCCTAGGAATGTCCTAGGGTTTCTCATGCAGGGGTCTTTGGAATAACAATCAGGCCTAAAGTATGTCCAGTGTTTTACTGTTTTCAAATTTTACTGTTTTCAATCTGATTCTTATGACATCCCCATTTATTTATTTTTTAGTTGTAGCTTTTTTAGAGACAACGTCTCATTCACACCCAGGCTGGAGTAACAGTGGTGTGATCGTAGCTCACTGCAGCCTCAAAATCTTGGGTTCAAGATATCCTCCCACCTCAGCCTCCTGAGCTGGGACTATAGGCATGTGCCACCATGCCCGGCTAATTAAAAAAATTTTTTTTTTTTTTAGAGATGGGGTTTTGCTATGTTTTTGAGGCTGGTCTTGAACTCCTGGCCTCAAGCAATCCTTCTAGCTTGACCTCTCAAAGTGCTAGGATTACAAGGATGAGCCACTGTGCCTGGCCACACAACATCCCCATTTTGTGGTGGTAAAATATTGAGGCTCGGAGAGTCTAAATGACCCATTTAGGGTCACACTGCTAGCCCAGAGTAGGGCTGTGACTAATCCAGGTAGCCTTGTCTCCTATTCACGTACCTTGTTCTTAGTTCTTGTAGCAATGAGGCAGTCCTCTTTGGAATTCTTTACCATTTCCAGGGCCATTGCAGTTAGGGTAGGAATGGAGCAGTGGTGATTCCTCTTTCCTCTTTTGGTTTGAGCCCTCCTCTCAGGACGCTTAGTGACACAGGCCTGTCATCTCTGGAAAAAGGGGATCAGTAGTAGGTTTCTTCACGTTTTGGAGAAACCTAAACCAAAGCTCCAGTGGGGCAATACCTTTTAGGAGAGTTTGAACTGGCAGTCTGACTTCCTATTCTTTGCGGAGAATTATTGCTGCTATAAGGCAGAGGGCTTTGTTTCCAGGTTACAAATCTTTTTAGCAAAGAAGTAAGTGTGGAATAGAATTGGAAGGACTTGTGTAGTCCTTGAATATAATTTAATGCTCCACATCCCAGAAAGAGTAAACATTGTAAAGTGTGCAAGATGGGTTTGGATTAATATCCTGACAGCATATGGCTTGGCATGTAGGGCATTCCTTAGAGACCCTTCTCACCATACACAGCCTGCCTTTGCTGGGTGGCCTCTTCTCACAGGTCTTCCCAGCAGCTGTTGTGCACCTGGGTGAATCACCAGCTTCCCTGTGCTTTGAAAAAACCCAATTTAACTCTCATACAGGAGGTGAAATAAACAGACAACCTTGAAAATGTTTTCTAGTACAACCTAAGCTGTCTCTGAGTTTGTCCAGGGTATTCACCTCCATTAGCAGCACTGGCTGATCCTTGCCTCTGGTCTCTTCTGAATACAACATGGAAAATCACCTTGCCCTTTCGACACTGCCGCCCCTGACATCATGGGTGTGGAAGGTCTCTGGACGCTCCGGGGAGGCAGGAGAACCATGGACATGGAGGGAAGGCTCATTTGCTTCTTTTTACTTCTGTTAGTCCTACTGAAATCAGAATTTAAAGCCTTCAAATAGAATTCTGTGCATTGCTGACACAGCATGGAGTAGGGAAGGCTTCTTTGTAATTTCCGAGGAGAACTTGGGGGCATGTAGAGGTCATGCTTAGGTTCTTTCCTTACCCACACCTGACCTGTGCTGGGCCAAAGAGGTTTGTCCTAGAAAGAAGCACCAGCTGATGACTTAGTTGGGGCCTTACTGCTGTGCAGCTTTGCAGGCCTGGAAACTTAGTTCATCCAGGTTTCAGTTCCTGGGGGCCTGCCTCAGGCATGTAAAATTCATAAGAGACCATCAAGTCACAGTTCCAGTTAACTAACTCCAAGAAACATGATGACTAAGTTGATTTATGTGGACATGTAAGAGCATTCTCTCCTCTATAGGAGAGGTTAGCTGGAAAGCCAGCTCCCCTCTGGAGGAAATGAAGCAAATTATGGTGGAAAGCTTTTGGGTCATAGCATCAGATACACCCAGATTTAAACCATGTAACAGTTGTGAGACTTTAGAGGAGCTACTCAACCTCCCTGCTCCTGTGTCCTCATCTGTGAAACCCCCTGGGGTTTTCAGATGTGTACATGGTAAGCACTCAATAAATGCTTTGTCTCACTTGTTTCTCTCTCTTCCCCTTCTCTCCTTCCCACTTTGTCCTAGGGCTATATTGAAATCTGACTATAATACACTTGTCAGTCTGTTAAGGCACCAAGTGCTGAAGATAGACTCATTTTTATTCTCTAGGCTCCCTTTATATATTCTTTGCCATCCACGGCTCTTCTGTTACCACAGGTTACAATAGGAACAGTTAGATTCTAGCTCTTGTCAGTGGCTTTCAACCTAAGAGTTCTTTCTGGTTACCATTCAGTCCACCATTATTTGCTGAGTACCCATTGTGTGCCAGGACCTGCTTAGCCATGGGAATACAGTGATGAATGAGACAGATGTGGTCCATGCCTTGAGGAACACCTCTTCAAACCCCTTCCTTAGATAGGTGACTTCTGTGGATGTCTGGCCCAGCTCATTCTGTGTTGCGTCATATTAATTTCCTTCTGAGAGGGCAATCTTCTCCTTAGACCTAGGGAACAGTGCCTCTTTGTGCCTCATGGACCTTGCCTGCTGGCTTGCCTGCTGGCTTGCCTGCTCCCAAATGATGAAGAGCAGCGTGCTGAGGCTGAAGGAGAAAGCCCCCCAGGCCGCTACTGCCCTGGCCACACATGTCCCAAGAGCCTACACTTGGCACTCCTAAATGTTTCTTTTCTCCTTACACACAGATTATAGTGTTTACTGCTCATTTAAATTCAAATAACCTTCCACTCCCTTCTCTGCCTTAAAAACAAAAAAACAAAAAACAGAAACTATGTATTACAGGATAGAAAACAAAACAGGCCAGCCCTGGACCCCTGGCGGGGTTTGTTTTAACATCGTTTTTTAATGAAGCCTTGCTGTGGGTTGCCTTTAATAGGGCTAATGTGTAATTCAGGCATATTGATAGTCTGCAGTTATAGAATCTCGCATCTTTTTCTACCTTGATTGTCATCAACAGTGTGAAAGGTAGATGCAAGGGCTTTGGCTGACAGGAGGTGGGACTTCTCTGCTTTGGCCTCCAGACTCTATCTTGGCCTCTGGTGGGTCCTATAAAGAAGGCCAAGCAGCCAGTTTAGTGATTTCTCAACTTCAAAATAGAAGCCTGGAGATAGCCCTCTGCCCTATCCCTCCTCTCCCTTTTGCCAATTTTACCAGCAGTTGCCAAGAACTATGTGTGGGAAAGCAGGCAGAATGACGCTGGAAATCATTTGTTTGAGAACTCCCAGTGGAGGAATGCATTTTCCTGTGCTTCTTCTCTTGTGGTGGTGTGTGCCGTTGTGATTTGGTACTGCTTGTCCCTCTGCAGTACTGAGACCTGTATATAACTCCTCCAGCCCTGTGGGGGTTTTAAACAATAAATTGCTTGCTGGGTGGTATTTCCCCCAAATCCCTGGGAAAGCAGGGGTGCATGTTAACAATTAGGGACCTAGTTGAGCCTCTGTTTCTGGCACTGTGACTAGAGGCATGGTGGGTGAGCCCAGATGAGCCATGTTTCCCACTGCTGCTCGGGCCGGGCATTTGTTGCACTTGGATGTAACATTAAGAGTCACAGTAGAGGCTTGGTTGGAAAGGAGAGAGCACTGCATAATTATTGCTTATGTACTGTTTAAACCTATCAGCCAACAGATGTCAAGTGCAGGAAAAAAGCACAATAATGTTATTATAATGGCATAATAGTTATCATTATAATAATCAGCTGGCATAGCTTTTGATAAGAGGCAGATCCTGAAATGAGTGCAGGGGGAAGGGTTAACCTTGAACTACAGCACAATGAATGAATGCTTAACCTTGCAGAAGATGCTGTGTAGAGGCAGATGACTCAGGTATGGAGTTGCTACCCTCTCTGCCTAGCTAGAGGAGCTATGGAGACTTCAGCTGGGGTTGTCTACCCTGCAGGTAGTGTCTTTCTGATGGTGTGATGGAGCACACCATCCTTTGGTTTAAGGCATGCTACACTGCAGGAATACCATCCTAGTGCTCAGAGCTGTGGGTTCTGGGAAATGCAGAGACTTCATCACTGTGGTCTCATTTTGGGTTTTCAGAAAACCCAGCCTCATGCCCATAGTTGCACATGATGAATTTTGCTCCCTACAACAAACAGTGCTGCAAACCTAGGGAAGTGGTGGTGCATCTCAGTTTTGTACGTATCAATTGTGGTGGGTTGTGCTCATAGAAGACAGACTTTTCTTTCCCAGAGAGCTTACCAGGAGCTACATTCCCAATTCTGGTTAGGAAGGTGGTGGTAAAGGGGTGAGGAGCAGAGTAGGGCTAATAGATGACCCACAAAGGCAGCATTGGGGTAGGAGAAAAAAGTCTGATTCAGGCAGAGCTGGGTGTGACTTTTTTTTTTTTTTTTTTTGAGATGGAGTTTTTCTCTTGTTGCCCAGGCTGGATTGCAATGGCATGATCTTGGGTCACTGCAACTTCTGCCTCCTGGTTTCAGGTGATTCTCCTGCCTCAGCCTCTTGAGTAGCTGGGATTACAGGCGCACACCACTATGCCTGGCTAATTTTTTGTGTTTTTAGTAGAGATGAGGTTTCCCCATGTTGGCCAGGCTGGTCTCGAACTCCTGGCCTCAAGTGATCCACCCACCTTGGCCTCCCAGAGTGCTGGGATTACAAGTGTGAGCCACTATGCCGGCATGTTTTTTGTTTTGTTTTTTTTTTTTTTTTTTTAAAGAGACAGGATCTCGCTCTGTTGCCCAGGCTGGAATGCAGTGGCACAATCTTGGCTCACTGCAACCTCGACCTCCTGAGGTCATGAGATCCTCCCACCTCAGTCTCCCTAGTAACTGGGACTACAGTCATGTGCCACCACACCTGGCAAATCTTTTAATTTTTTGTAGAGATGGGATCTTGCTGTGTTGTTCAGGCTGGTTTTGAACTCCTGGTTTCAAATGATCCTCCCACCTCGGCCTTCTGAAGTGTTGGGATTATGGGTGTGAGCCACCATATTTGGCTGTGGGTGCGACCCTTGACCTTACCATTTAATAGTTGAACAAGTTGCTTAACCTCGCTGAGCATCAGCTACCCATCTGTGTATGTGCTCATTCGTTTCCCATTTGTTTTTTATTAATAGCCCTGTCTATAAAGTACCTGTCACTATGCCTGACACTAAGTGGTGCTCAAAAAATACTTATGCCTCCCTTCATGCCACCCCCCACCTGCCTACCCTGCAGAAGAGAAGGGTAAGGAGAAGATCCTCCTGCTTCTGTAGAGGGAAAATGGCCTTAATTAGAGCTTTATGCGAACTTCTTTAGATGCTGATATTGCTTTTCTGAGGCACAATCTGTGGACCTCCTCTGAAGCTGCTTCATCAGGAGAGACTTTGATATTTAGTGTTTGGGCACATCTCTGCTTTATCCAAGGAGTAAAAGAGGGTTTAAAATCTCATCAGGGCACAGAGTGCCTGCTTCTGCCCCTGTAGCCTTGCTTCCCCTCCCTTCTTCCTTTGGGTGGGTCACTCGGGGGGCACTGTCTGCACTGGGGATTACTCATTTCTTTCAGTGGGTGCTGGTTGTTTGGTTCAGTGTCTTTACTGGGGAAAGGCTTTTGTGTTTCTGCCTGCCTAGGCATGTGCTGGGAACTTTTATTTTGGAAGCTTGGAACACTCAGACAAGGTGATATCTTTTTAGACTATTTCTGGCTGTAGGCTAGCTTATCACTATGGCTACCACCAGCTTAAAGAATGTCAGGACAGAAAGTAACTTCTGTAAGAAATTTGGGAGAGAAAGGGGAAAGGGGAGAGAATAGTTTGGCTTAAGGTCATGTAGGGAGGAGAACAGCTCTAAGTAGAACGCTTTGATTTGGATTCAGCTTCATTTTCCTTCTCTCTGAAATTTTATTTTTTCAGTCAACAAATGTACATAGAACATCTGTTCCATTCCAGACACTGTTAGGCCCTCAGATACAGTGTCAGATAGGGTTCCTCCTTAGAGTGTACTGATGAATTTGTCAAAGTTAGTAAAATTACACTTGCAGTAAGTGTACTGAAAGAAAGAGTTGAGAACATTTGAGAGGGATTTGACTTGGTCCTAGGGCTAAGAGTATCAGAGAAGTCGTCTTTGAGGAAGTGATGTTTGAGTAAATATTGTGAAGACCAAACAAGTATTTGCCAAGCAGAGTGAAATGAGGTTGAGGAAAATTTCAGGCTGAGGGCCTAGATTTGCAAAGGCTCTGAAAGCAGGCGGTGGGTGGGGAGTTGTATAAGGAACTGAAAGTATGGCTGGAGCACAGAGAGTGAGAGGAGCCAGCTGAGGTTGGAGGGGTTGGTGAGGGCAGGCCTTGTCAGCTGTGGCAAGGCATTTCGTATTTACCTGGAAAACAGGGGAAGCCTTTGGAGAGTTGGTGGTGGTTTTGGTGGTGAGATGATTTGCAAATGAGCAGCACCCTTTTGGACATTGGATGGATTTTGTTGAGTGAGTGAAAATGAAGATCAGAAAAGGAACATTACTGTAATAGGTTGTTTTCCTTCAGTCAGCTAAATGGTAATCTTGAGACTAATGCCCTGAAGTGTGGCCTTGTTCCTCCTGATTCATGTGCTCTCTCAGTGCCAGTAGTCAGTGTGTTGTTGGGGCACCTGGCCACTCAGCAGACATGGTGGCCCAGGGTGCCAGCATTTGGCATCTTTCCATCTGCACAGAAAAAGGCCTGGAGGTTTCAGGCTTGTCACATGTTAATGGCTGACAGCTACAGAGTCCTTTGTAACCTGCTATGTCACCATCCCTCTCTTGGCTGTCACTGCTGGGTAAGGGCTACCCCCTTCACCTTGGACCACTTAAGCCACTGGCATTGGCAACTCCCAGAGATGTGATGTGCCAAGTTAGCAAAGCCAGCACCTGCGGTTTGTATAACATTCGGTTCTGGTTGATGTAGATGTGCACATGTTTTCTCTTGGCAGCAGCCAATGTAAGGAGGGCTGGAAATGGGCTGGAGTTGTTCCTCCCACTGTGTGGCCAGGAAAACTGAGGTACAGGAGTTGTCTGTGGTATAAAGAAAACTGGGTCAGAGTTACATGCTGCCAGACCAAGTGTTAAGTGCATGGTGGGTGGGTATAGACCCTAGACCAGACCCTTTAGTGATACTGTGGCCTTGCCCACTACTCCTTTCATTTATTCATCTGGAAAGCCATGCTGCATAGTGGTTAGGAGCTTGACCCTTGGATTGGGGCTGACTTTAGTTAGAATCTCAGCTTCTCAGCCAGACGCAGTAGCTCATGCCTGTAATCCCAGGACTTTGGGAGGCCAAGGTGGGTGGATCATGAGGTCGGGAGTTCAAGACCAGCTTGACCAACATGGTGAAACCCCGTCTCTACTAAAAATACAAAAATTAGCCAGGCATGGTGGTACGCGCCTGTAATCCCAGCTACTCAGGAGGCTGAGACAGGAGAATCGCTTGAACCCAGGAGGCGGAGGTTGTGGTTAGCCGAGATGGTGCCACTGCACTCCAGCCTGGGTGACAGAGCCAGACTCCATCTCAAAAAAAAAAAAAAAAAAAAAAAGCCGGGCGCAGTGACTCATGCCTGCAATCCCAGGACTTTGGGAGGCCAAGGCGGGTGGATCACGAGGTCAGGAGATCGAGACTATCCTGGCTAACACGGTGAAACCCCGTCTCTACTAAAAATACAAAAAATTAGCCAGCTGTGGTGGCAGGCGCCTATAGTCCCAGCTATTCAGGAGGCTGAGGCAGGAGAATGGTATGAACCCGGGAAGCGGAGCTTTCAGTGAGTGGAGCTTGCAGCCTGGGGCAACAGAGCAAGACTCCGTCTCAAAAAAAAAAAAAAAAAAAAAAAAAGAAAAAGGAATCTCAGCTTCTCCACTTGGAAGTTGTGTGACCTTGGATTATTTACTTCACTTTCCTGCCCGTTAATTTTCTCAGCTCTAAATGAGGGATAATAATAGTGTCATGGTCTGAATGTGTATCTCCTCCAAATTCATATGTTGAAACCTAACCCTCGAGGTGGTTCCTTTGGGAGGTGATTAGGTCATAAGGTCTCTACCCTCATAAATAGGATTAGTACCCTTATAAAAGAGGCCCAAGGAGCTTCCTTGCCTCTTCTGCATGTGAGGACCCAGTAAGAAGGTGCCATCTATGAAGCAGCGATCCCTCACCTGACATAGAATCTGTTGGCATCTTGTTCTTGGACTTCCAAGCCTTTAGAATTGTGAGCAATAAATTTCTGTTATGTATAAATTATCCAGTCTAAAATATTTTTGTTTTATAGCAGCGTGAGCAGACTAAGATAGAAATTGGTTCTGAGAAGTAGGGTGCTGCTATAACAGATACCTAAAATGTGGAAGCAGCTTTGGAACTGGGTAATGGGTAGAAGGCTAGAAGAGTTTTGAGGTGCATTGCCATGAAAGGAGCCTTAAGGGTGATTCTGACGAAGGTTCAGAAGAGAGCTGTAGAGAAAGCCTCCGTCTTCTTAGAGATTATCTAAGTGGTCTTGATCAGAATATTCATAGAAATCTGGATGGTTAAGGCCATTCTGATGGTCCCTTAGATGGAAATTAGGAACATGTTATTGGAAACTGAAGGAAAGGCCACCTTCGTTATGAAGTGGCAAAGAGTCAGGGTGCAGTGGCTCATGCTTGTAATCCCAGCACTTTGGCAGGCAGTTGTGGGAGGATTGCTTGAGACCAGGGGTTTGAGGCTGCAGTGAGCTATGATTGTGGCACTGCACTCCAGCCTGGGCCACAGAGTGAGACATTGTCTCACAAAAGAGGTCATAAGGGAAACAGGTCTATAGTTTTCTTTTTTTCTTTTGAGACGGAGTCTCGCTCTGTCGCCCAGGCTGGAGTGCAGTGGCGCGATCTGGGCTCACTGCAAGCTCTGCCTCCCAGGTTCACGCCATTCTCCTGCCTCAGCCTCCCAAGTAGCTGGGACTACAGGCGCCAGCCACCTCACCCGACTAGTTTTTTGTATTTTTTTTTTTTAGTAGAGACAGGGTTTCACCGTGTTAGCCAGGATGGTCTCGATCTCCTGACCTCGTGATCCGCCCGTCTCGGCCTCCCAAAGTGCTGGGATTACAGGCCTGAGCCACCGCGCCCTGCCTTTTTTTTCTTTTTGAGACTGAGTCTCGCTCTGTTGCCCAGATTGTGCAATGTTATGATCGTGGCTCACTGCAACCTCCACCTCCCGGGTTCAAGTGATTCTCATGCCTCAGCCTCCTGAGTAGCTGGGATCGCAGGCATGTGCCACCACACCTGGTTGATTTTTGTATTTTTAGTAGAGGCGGGGTTTCACCATGTTGCCCAGGCTGGTCTTGAACTCCTGACCTCAGGTGATCCCCCTGCCTTGGCCTCCCAAAGTGCTGGTATTACAGGCGTGAGCCACTGTGCTTGGCTGGTCTGTAGTTTTCTTGTAGTGTTTGTCTGGCTTTGGTATCAAAGTAATGCTGGCCTCAGAGAATAAATTAGGGAGTATTCCTTCGTCTTCAATATTTTGGAAAAGTTTGAGAAGGATTGATGTTAGTTCTTTAAATGTTTGGTAAAGCCATCAGGTCTAGGGCTTTGCTTTGTTGGGAGAGTTTTGATTACTGGTCAGTTGGCTTGCTAGTTACAGGTCTGTCTATTCAGAATTTCTATTTGTTTGTGATTCAGTCTTGGTAGATTTTGTTTCTATGAATTTGTCCATATCTAGGTTATCAAGCTTGTTGGTGTACACCTGCTCATAGTACACCCTCTTTTTTTTTTGAGATGGAGTTTCGCTCTTGTTGCCCAGGCTGGAGTGCAGGGGTGTGATCTTGCTCACTGCAACCTCTGCCTCCCAGCTTCAAGCGATTCTCCTGCCTCAGCCTCCTGAGTAGCTGGGATTACAGGCGCGTGCCACCATGCCAGCTAATTTTTGTATTTTTAGTAGAGATGGGGTTTTGCCATGTTGGCCAGGCTGGTCTCCAACTCCTGACCTCAGGTGATCCGCCCGCCGTGGCCTCCCAAAATTCTGGGATTACAGGTGTGAGTCACTGCACCTGGCCTATTATACTCTTATAATCCTTTTCATTTCTGTAGAATCAGTGGTAATATCCCCCCTTTCATTTTTTTTCTTCTACTCTTTTTTTTTTTTTTTTTTTGAGACACAGTCTTACTCTGTCATCCAGGTTGGAGTGCAGTGACATGATGTTGCTTCACTGCAACCTCTGCTTCCCATGTTCAAGTGATTCTTCTGGCTCAGCCTCCTGAGTAGCTGGGATTACAGGCACATATCATTATGCCTGGCTAATTTTTGTATTTTTAGTAGAGATGGGGTTTTGCCATGTTGGCCAGGCTGGTCTGAAACTCCTGACCTCAAGTGATCTGCCTGCCTTGGCCTCCCAAAGTCCTGGGATTACAGGCATGAGCCACTTCGCCTCGCAGTCTTTTTTGTTTTTTTTTTTTTGAGATGGGGTCTTGCTGTACTGCCCAGGCTGGTCTCAAACTCCTGGGCTCAAAGGATCCTTCTGAGTACCTCGTACTACAGACATGTGCCACCATGCCTGACCCAACTTCGATTTCTGATTTTAGTAATTTGAGTCCTCTCTCTCTTTTTCCTTTTTGAGACAAGGTCTTGCCCTGTTGCCCATGCTGGAGTTTGGTGGCACAGTCATGGTTCACTGCAGCCTCGACTTCCTGGGCTCAAGTGATCCTACTGTCTCATGTCTCAGCCTCCCAAGTAGCTGGGACCACAGGCACGTGCCACCATGCTTGGCTAATATTAAAATTTTTTGTAGAAATGTGATCTTGCCATATTGCCCAGACTGTTCTTGAACTCTTGCGTTTAAGCAGTCCTATCTTGGCCTCCCAGTGTGCTAGGACTATAGGTGTGAGCCACTGTACCTGGCCTCTTTTTAAAAAGTCCATCTAGGTGTAGATTTGTCAATTTTGTTGATCTTTTTTGCATAGCCACCTTTTAGGTTTGTTGATTTTTCTCTATTATTTTTCTGTTCTCTATATCATTGATCTTAGCTCTGATCTTTATTATTTTCTTTCTTCTGCTAGCTTTGGGTTTAGTTTGCTTTTCTTTTTTCAGTTCCTTAAAATGTAAAGTTAAGTTGTTGTCGGTGATCTTTTTGTTTTTGTTTTTTCTTTTTTTGAGATGGAGTCTCACTCTGTCGCCCAGGCTGGAGTGCAGTGATGCAATCTTGGCTCCCTGCAAGCTCCGCCTCCCTGGTTCACGCCATTCTTCTGCCTCAGCCTCCCTAGTAGCTGGGACTATAGGCGCCCGCCACCATGCCTGGCTAGTTTTTTTTTTTTTTGTATTTTTAGTTGAGATGGGGTTTCACTGTATTAGCCAGGATGGTCTCGATCTCCTGACCTCGTGATCTGCCTGCCTTGGCCTCCCAAAGTGCTGGGATTACAGGCGTGAGCCATTGCGCCCGGCTGATCTTTCCTGTTTTTTAATGTAAACATTATAAATTTCTCCTTTAGTATTGCTTTTGCTGTGTCCCATAAGTTTCAGGTTTTTAAAATTTTTTTATTTATTTTTATTTTTAAGACAGTGTCTCACTCTGTTGCCCAGGCTGGAGTATAGTAGCGTGATCTTGGCTCACTGCAACCTCTGCTTCCTGCGTTTAAGCAGTTCTCCTGCCTCAGCCTCCCAAGTAGCTGGGATTACAGGCTCATGTCATCACCCCCAACTAATTTTTGTATTTTTAGTAGAGATGGGATTTCACCATATTGGCCAGGCTGGTCTCAAACTCCTGACCTCAAGTGATCTGCCCACCTTTGTCTCCCAAAGCACTGGTGTTACAGGTGTGAGCCACTACACCTGGCCCTCATATTTTTGGTGTATATTCTTTAGCTATTTTCTGTGTGGTTGCCGTGGGCATTACATTTAACATCCTGAAGTTATAACACTGTAATTTGAATTTATAATAGCTTAACTTCAAAAGCATACTCTGCTCCTTCAACAGCTCCATTTCTCACCCCTTTCAGTTGTTGATGTCATGATATTGCATCTTACACGTTGTGTGTCTAAAAACATAAGCTATATCTATTTTTTTAATGCATTAGTCTCTCAAATTATGTAGAAAACAAAATGTGGTGTTGCAACATCCTGGGGGTGAATTCTAGGGCAGGCTAGCTTCTTTGGGATCATGGGGGCAACAGGGGGTTCTGGAGTGGGGGCAGAGATGTGAGTCATTGTCTAAAATTGGAAATGTGACAATTGGAAATGTCACAGAAGATAGAGTAAAACTCCACTCAGCACTTAGCAGTGAATCTGGGACCAGCTGATGTTTTGCTGCCTGTCTTCACTCTGACCCCCAACAGCTGGCAGCCATTGCTGCTGCCATCTTGGGAGTGAGTCCCTCCAAAGTTTCTGATGAAAGATCTGCTTATCTTATTGGGGATCCTTGTGTGTAATGAGTTGCTTTTCTCGCTTTCAAGATTCTGCCTTTGTCTGTCTTTTTTTTTTTTTTTTTTTTTTTTTTTGAGATGGAGTCTTACACTGTTTCCCGGGCTGGAGTGCAGTGGTGTGATCTTGCCTCACTGCAACCTCCGCCTCCCAGGTTCAAGCAGTTCTCCTGCCTCAGCCTCCCAAGTAGCTGGGATTACAGGCACCTGCCACCATGCCCAGCTAATTTTTTGTATTTTTAGTAGAGGCAGGGTTTCGCCATGTTGACTAGGCTGGTCTCGAACTCCTGACCTCGTAGTTTGCCCGTCTCAGCCTCCCAAAGTGCTGGGATTACAGGCGTGGGCCACCATGCCTGGCTCTAAGTCATCACACCTGGCCCTTTGTTTTTCAACAGTTTGATTATAATGTGTCTTGGTATGAGTCTCTTTGTATTCATCCTGTTTGGAGTTTGTTGAGCTTTTCAGATGTTTATGTTCATGTCTTTCATCAAATTTGGGAAATTTTGTGCCATTATATTTTGAAATATTCTCTCTGCTATTTTATCTTCTCTTTCTGGGACTTTCACAATGTGTATGTTGGTCTGCTTGATTGTGTCCCCTAGGTCCCTTAGTCTCTATTCACTTCTCTTCAATCTTTGTGCTTCTTTTCCTCAGACTGGAGAATTTCCATTGTCCAGTCTCCAAGGGTTCACAGATTATTTCTTTTGCTTGCTCAAATCTGCCTTTGAATTCCTCTAGTGAATTTTTTATTTCAGTTATTGTACTTTCCAGCTCTAGAATTTTTGGTTTCTCTTTAAGATGTCTATATCTTTGTTGATATTTTTATCTTTTTCCAAACATTGTCTTCTTGATTTTTCTCCATGCTTTCCTTTAGTTCTTTGAACACTTTTTTTTTTTTTTTTTTTGAGATGGAGTCTCGCTCTGCCGCCCAGGCTGGAGTGCAGTGGCCCGATCTCAGCTCACTGCAAGCTCCGCCTCCCGGGTTCATGCCATTCTCCTGCCTCAGCCTCCTGAGTAGCTGGGACTACAGACGCCCGCCACCGTGCCCGGCTAGTTTTTTGTATTTTTTAGTAGAGACGGGGTTTCACCGTGTTCGCCAGGATGGTCTCGATCTCCTGACCTCGTGATCTGCCCGTCTCGGCCTCCCAAAGTGCTGGGATTACAGGCTTGAGCCACCGCGCCCGGCCCTTTGAGCACTTTTAAGGCTGTTGTTTTAAAGTCTTTGTCTAGTAGATCTGCCATTAGGTCTTTTCAGGGATAGTTTCTTTTTTTTTTTTTTTTCTTAAATATACCATACTTGGGCCGGGCGTGGTGGCTCATGCCTGTAATCCCAGCACTTTGGGAGGCCAAGGTGGGCGGATCATGAGGTCAGGAGTTTGAGACCAGCTTGGCCAATATGGTGAAATCCTGTCTCTACTAAAAATACAAAAAATTAGCTAGGTGTGGTGGTGTACCTGTAGTCCCAGCTACTTGGGAGGCTGAGGCGGGAGAATCGCTTGAACCCAGGAGGTGGAGGTTGCAGTGAGCGGAGATTGTGCCATTGCACTCCAGCCTGGGCGACAGAGCAAGACTCTGTCTCAAAAAAAAAAATATATATATATATATACACACACACACACACACACACACACACACACACACACCATACTTTTCTGTTTCATTGTATGTCTTGTGTTTTGGGTTCAAAACTGGACATTTGAATCTAATAATGTCGTAATCCTGGAAAGCAGATCTTTTGCCTTTCCCAGTGTTTGTGGTTTTGGTTTTGGTTTTTATTGTCATAGGCTTTGTGTGCTGAGGATTAGCCTCAGGTGTAAACTTAAGGTCTTCTCAGGTCTCTTTTGAGCCTGTACTTTCCCCTGGGTATGTGCAGTGTCTTTCTGATTTTTCTCACATATGTGAGAAAAATTAAAACATTTTTGTTTAGAGGCAGGATCTTGCTATGTTGTCCAATCAGGAGTACTGGGGCTATTCATAGACATGATTATAATGCACTATACCCTCGAACTCCTGGGCTCATGCAATCCTCCCATCCCGGTCTTTTGAGTAGCTGGGACTACAAGCATGTACTACTGGACAGGCTTATGTAGTTGCCTTTAAAAGTTCCGTTTTTTTGTTTGTTTGTTTGTTTTGAGACAGGGTCTTCATTGCCCAGGCTGGAGTGCAGTGGTATGATCACAGGTCACTGCAGCCTTAACTTCCTGGGCTCAGGTGATTCTCCCACCTCAGCCTCCAGAGTAACTGGGACTACAGGCATGTGCCATCATGCCCACCTAATTTTTTATAGAGATGGGGTTTTGCCATGTTTCCTAGGCTGGTCTTGAACTCCTGGGTTCAAGAGATCTGCCTATCTTGGCCTCCTAAAGTGCTGGGATTACAGGTGTGAGTCACCACACCTTGCTCGAATGTTCTTTGATGTCTGACTCCCAAAAGGTGAAAAAGAAAAAGGATCAGGGGAGAAAAAAAAGCATTGGCCCTTTAACTCTCCAGGAAGTCACTTCAGCCTGAGGGAAAGGGGCTTGCAACAGTGCTGGGAGGAGCAGCAACAATCTCTGCTACTTCTTTGTCTGCACCTCTGTAATCAGAAGCAGCAGTTAGAATCAGCACAGATCCCCAATATTTGGAAGACAGTGTTCTTTTCGTGCAAGCTATGTGCAAGCTGCTCCAGGAACACATACACAACTGCCTGCCATTGAAGGTGGGGGAAAAGTAGCTGCTACTTGTTAAGAGTTGAAATTGATAGACATTAACTGCAATTTGCCATCCAGGCCTTTCCCTGGAAGTTGCAAGGCTTCAGTTGTTTCCAGAGTTCCAAAATACAGTCATACTTCACTTAACAACAGGGATAGTTCTGAAAAATGTGTTGTTAAGTGATTTTGTCCTTGTGCAAACCTCTTAAAGTGTACTTATACAAACCTAGATGGTATAGCCTACCACACATCTAAGCTTTGTTTGTATAGCCTCTTGCTCCTAGGCTAAAACCTGTACAGCTTGCTACTGTACTCAATACTATAGACAATTGTAACACAATAGTAACCATTTATGTACCTAAACATTTCTAAACATAGAAAAGGTACAGTAAAAATATAGTATAAAAGATAAAAAATGGTAGTTGGGCACAGGTGTCACATGCCTGGAGTTCCAACTACTTGGGAGGCTGAGAGGTAGGATTGCTTGAGCCCAGGAGTTCAAGATCAGCCTGGGCAACAGAATGACACCCCAACCTATTAAAAGAGAAAAAATAAAAAGTGGTACCCCTGTACAGTGCACCTACCATGAGTGGAGCTTGCAGGACTGGAAGTTGCTCTGGGTGAGTCAGTGAGTCAGTGAGTGAGTGGTGAGAGAATATGAAAGCCTAGGATGTTACTGTATACTATGGTAGACTTTATAAACACTGTACACTTAGGCTACGCTACATTTATAAACTTTTTCTTCCTTCAATAATAAATAAAGCCGTAGCTTACTGTAATGTTTTTACTTTATAAACTTTAAAACTTAAAAAACTTTTGACTCTTTTATAATAGCACTTAGGTTAAATACATGCATATTATACAACTGCACAAAAATATTCTTTATACCTTATTCTGTAAGGATTTTTCTATTAACAATTTTTAATTTTACTTTTTAAACTTTTTTGTTAAAAATAAAGACACAAATACATTAGCCTAGGTCTACACAGGGTCAGGACCATTAACATCACTGTCTTCTGTCTCCACATTTAGTCCCACTGGAAGGTCTTCAGGGGCAATTACACACTTGGAACTATCATTTCCTATGATAATAGTGCCTTCTTCTGGAAATGCCTGCTTGAGGCTGGTTTACAGTTACCTTTTTTTTTCTTTTAAAGCCACTCCTTGGCTGGGTACTGTGGTTCATGCCTATAATTTCAGCACTTTGCGAGGCTGAGGCGGGAGGATTACGTGAGCCCAGGAGTTCAAGATCAGCCTGGGCAACATGGCAAAACTATGTTAGTAGTCTCTATTAAAAATACAAAAAAAAAAAAATTGCCAGGTGTGCTGCTATGTGCCTGTAGTCCTCGTTACTTGGGAGGATGAGATGGGAAAATCACCTGAACCAGGAAAGTTGAGGCTCCAGTGAGCTGTGATGATGCCACTGCACTCCAGCCTGGGCCATGGGAATGAGATCCTGTCTCAGGAAAAAGAAAAAAAAAAAAGTCACTCCTTGCCCAGGCTGTAGTGCAATGGCATGATCATAGCCCACTGCAACCCCAGATTCCTCTCAAGCAATCCTCCTGCCTAACCCTTCCAAGTAGCTAGGACTACAAGTATGCATCACCACGCCTATTTTTGTATTTTTTATGTAAAGACAGGATCTTGCTATATTGCCCAGGCTGATCTTGAACTTGTGGCCTCAAGGGATCCTCCTGCCTTGATCTTCTAAAGCTCTGGGATTTCAGGCGTGAGCCACTATGCCTGGCCCCTCGTAAAAAATAAGTAGAATGAGTACCCTCTAAAATAACAATAAAAAGTATATTATAGTAAATACTA
This sequence comes from Macaca nemestrina, assembly GCF_043159975.1. Taxonomy (NCBI): domain Eukaryota; kingdom Metazoa; phylum Chordata; class Mammalia; order Primates; family Cercopithecidae; genus Macaca; species Macaca nemestrina. The sequence goes on from NC_092130.1 coordinate 41,286,702, forward strand.
GGTGATAGGAATGTTTCAGCTCCATGGTCATCTTATAAGACTACTGTTGTGTAAGTGGTCTGTTGTTGACTGAAATGTTGTGCAGCACATGACTCAAATTTATATCAGACAAATTCTGTCAGCGCAATTGTTGTCTAGGTAGGGAGACAGATTTCTGTGCTGTTGACGAAGAGTTAGATTCTGTAAAGTATTTTTAGAGATTTATTCTGAGCCAAATATGAGTGACCATGGCCCATGACATAGCCCTCAGGAGGTCCTGAGAACATGTGCCCAAGGTGGTTGGAGTATAGCTTGGTTTTGTATATTTCAGGGAGGCACAAGACATCAATCAAATACATTTAAGAAATACAGGCCAAGCGCGGAGGCTCATGCCTGTAATCCCAGCACTTTGGGAGGCCTAGGCGGGTGGATCACAAGGTCAGGAGATCGAGACCATCCTGGCTAACACGGTGAAACCCCGTCTCTACCTAAAAATAATAATAAAAAAAATTAGCCGGGCATGGTGGGCACGCACCTGTAGTCCCAGCTACTTGGGAGGCTGAGGCAGGAGAATCGCTTGAACCCAGAAGGCAGAGGTTGCAGTGAGTCGAGACTGTATCACTGCACTCCAGCCTGGTGACAGGGTGAGATCCTGTCTCAAAAAAAAAAATTAAAAAAAAATAAAAAAGACAGACATTGGTTTGGCCTGTAATCCCAGCACTTTGGGAGGCTGAGGCGGGCAGATCACCTGAGGTCAGGATTTCAAGACCAGCCTGGCTAACATGGTAAAACCCCGTTTCTACTAAAAATACAAAAAATTAGCCAGGTGTGGTGGCATGTGCCTGTAGTCCCAGCTACTAGGGAGGCTGAAGTATGAGAATTGCTTGAACCCGGGAGGTGGAGGTTGCAGTGAGCTGAGATCACGCCTTTGCACTCCAGCTTGGGCAACAAGAACGAAACTCCATCTCAAAAAACAAACAAACAAGAAATACATTGGTTTGGTTTAGAAAGGCGGGACAACTCAAAGCGGGGGATTCCAGGCTGTAGGTTTAAACATTTTCTGGTTGATGGTTGAGTTTGTCTGAAGACCTGGGATCAATAGAAAGGAAATGTTTAGATTAACATAAAGGATTGTGGAGACCAAGTTTTGTTTTTTTTTTTTTTTTTTTTTTTTTGAGACGGAGTCTCGCCCTGTCACCCAGGCTGGAGTGCAGTGGCCGGATTTCAGCTCACTGCAAGCTCCGCCTCCCGGGTTCACGCCATTCTCCTGCCTCAGCCTCCGGAGTAGCTGGGACTACAGGCGCCCGCCACCTCGCCCGGCTAGTTTTTTGTATTTTTTAGCAGAGACGGGGTTTCACCGGGTTAGCCAGGATGGTCTCGATCTCCTGACCTTGTGATCCGCCCGTCTCGGCCTCCCAAAGTGCTGGGATTACAGGCTTGAGCCACCGCGCCCGGCCGAGACCAAGTTTTATTATGCAGAGGAAGCTCTCAGATAGCTGACTTCAGAGAGAGCAGGTTGTAAAATGTTTCTTATCGGACCTAAAAGGGTGCCTGACTCTTAGTTGATTATCTCCTGGATCTGGAAAGGAAGGAAGGAAGAAAGGAAAACAAGGGGATAGGGGATTCCCTATAGACTATGTGGATTTTTCCCACAAGGGACTGCTTTGCAGGGCCATTTCAAGATATGGCAGAGAAACATGTTTTGGGGTAAAATATATTTATTTTCTTCCTTGTTATGCCAGAGTCAGATTGGAAAGTAAGTCACAATATACACGGTTAAATAAAACCCATCTGATGAGAATTTACAGTTTGTAGGGCATGACTCCCCAGACCTTTTAGATAGGAATTTGGGCAAGATAAAATCAGAGCTTAGTCCTCAGTGCTTTCTACTCTACCATCTTCCCAGAATCCTCTTCCTTACTAGCTTTTGGACTTTGTTCTTATTACTTCTGTGACTTAGTTTCTTCATCTGAATAAGTGTGTACTGATACTCATCTCCTGGGGCAGTTAGGATGAAATGAAATAATGGAGGTCATGTGCTTGGCACATGGTAGGTGCTCAATGAATGGTGAGGATTGTAATGCCTTTAAAGAGCTCAAGTTTCATTAGGGAGAGAACCCATGGGCCCAACCCTATGGGCTGAGAGAGGCGGATTAAGGACATGGGGACAGTGGGGTTGGGTTTGCCTCGTTAGGGAAGGTTCTTGGAGAAGGTATTTGGAGTCAAGCCTCAACCTGTGTCCCTTACTGGGGAAGATGAGCAGCTCCTTCAAGTAGAGAGAAGGCAATGGGCAGAGGCTTTGAGTAGTAACCAGAAAGAATTGTTTTTTCTCTTCCCTCTTGTGAGGGAAGGGATGGAGTCATTAGAGAAAGTAGCTCGGTGCACTGGCTCTTTTGAGTCAGAGAGACCTGGAGTCCCGTCCTGGCTGTGTGCCATGTACATGTTGCGTGGCCTTTGGCAAGTCATTTCCCCTCCTGTCTGAGCTTTGGTTCCTTTATCTGTAAAATGGAGGTGATAATATCTTTTTTTTTTTTTTTTTTTTTTTTTTTTTGAGACATTCTCTTGTTGTTGCCCAGGCTGGATCTTGTCTTACTTGCAACGTCTGTCTCCTGCGCTCAAGTTATTCTTGTGCCTCAGCCTCCCCAGTAGCTGGGATTACAGGCTTATGCCACCCAGCTAATGTTTGTATTGTTAGTAGAGACGGGGTTTCACCCTGTTGGCCAGGCTGGTCTTGAACTCTTGGCCTCAAGTGATCCGCCTGCCTCGTCCTCCCAAAGTGCTGGGATTATAGGCATGAATTATAGGAATTACAGGTGAGATGATAATATCTACTTATAGTGCTGGGTGAGGATGAAATAATTGCAATTACTTTTAAATGGCAAAAACCACAATTACTTTTGCACCAACCCAATATTTAATACATTTAATACAGTGCCCTTCACTTAGTGCATATTTAATAACTGATAAATTAAAAAATAGTGAAGCGGCCAGGCATGTTGGCTCATGCCTGTAATCCCAGCAGTTTGGGAGGCTGAGGCGGGCGGATCACTTGAGCCCAGGAGTTCAACACCAGCCTGACCAATATGGTGAAACCCCATCTCTACCAAAAACAGAAAAATTAGCCAGGCGTGGTGGCAGGCACCTGTAATCCTAGCTACTCGGGAGGCAGAGGCAGGAGAATCACTTGAACCTGGGAGGCAGAGGTTGCAATGAGCCGAGATGGCGCCACTTGACTCTAGCCTGAATGACAGAGCGATACCTTGTCTTCAAAAAAGAAAAAAACGAAAAACCAAAAAACAAAACGGTGAAGCATTTCTTTTGGGAAATTAAACTGTTTTAAATTCTGTGGTTAGATAACTTTTCTGAAAAGTCAGTTTCCATCTTGGAATCAGTTATCAGTCTCCCTCAATTTCTTTTTTTTTCTTTTTTTTTTTGAGACGGAGTCTTGCTCTGTCGCCCAGGCTGGAGTGCAGTGGCGGGATCTCAGCTCACTGCAAGCTCCGCCTCCTGGGTTTATGCCATTCTCCTGCCTCAGCCTCCGGAGTAGCTGGGACTACAGGTGCCCGCCGCCTCGCCCGGCTAGTTTTTTGTATTTTTTAGTAGAGATGGGGTTTCACCGTGTTAGCCAGGATGGTCTCGATCTCCTGACCTCGTGATCCGCCCGTCTCGGCCTCCCAAAGTGCTGGGATTACAGGCTTGAGCCACCGCGCCCGGCCAGTTTCCCTCAATTTCTTAAGGAGCACGTCACCCCGCTGCCTGACACCCTTTGATGGCTCACCATCATACTTAGGACCAACTCCAGACTCCTTACCCTGGTTATAAGGCCTTTCATATTCCGATCCCTGCCTGCCTTCCTTGGCAGCTTCATCTCCTAACCTCCCCCACTCCCTTCTGCTTGCCTTCTGTGTTCTGGACACAGTAATTTACTTTCTGCTGCTTAAACAGAGGGCCTTTGCTCTACCCGTACCTTCTGCATAGAGTATTTTTCTCTCATTCTTCATTAGATGAGCTCTTTGTCATTCTCACCTCAGTTCTGCTATTACTTACAAGAAGGGCTCTTCCTTTCATCTGGTGTAAAGTGACTACTTAAGTCACCATAACTTAACCACTTGATATTTTCTTTTCTGCTTCTTGTTGACTCTGTTTTCCCTCCACTAGAATGTAAGTTTCATGACAGTAGGGACGATATCTCTTTGTCACATTCACAGCTGTATTCCCAGTCCTAGGAACAGTACCTGGCATATAGTAGATGATCAAACAACATTTGTGTTCTTTTTGTTTTTTTGAAATGGAGTCTCGCTGTGTCGCCGAGGCTGGAGTGCAATGGCATGATCTACGCTCACTGCAAGCGCCGCCTCCCAGATTCACACCATTCGCCTGCCTCAGCCTCCAGCCTCAGCTGGAGGTGCCCGCCACCACGCCCGGCTAATTTTGTTTTTTGTATTTTTTTAGTAGACATGGGGTTTCACCGTGTTAGCCAGGATGGTCTCGATCGCCTGATGACCTCATGATCAGCCCGCCTCGGCCTCCCAAAGTGCTGGGATTACAGGTGTGAGCCACCACGCCCGGCCCAAACAACATTCTTTGAATGAATGAGCTGTGAAGTGCTCTTTTATTTCGCTGAACCCAGGTATAGAGGTGTTCAGGTTCCTACTGCTTTGTTCCTTAAATAAATGTAATCAAGATGGTTTTCTTTCTTGTTCATTAACTATTGTTCTCCTCCACTCCCATTAATTGGAACAATCTGTGGAGAGGCTATTTTTCCCTTCCTTCATTTTATGTGGCTCTCTTTCTTCCTAGCATTTTGTTATTGGAAAGGGGAGTTTGTGGTTGCTAGGCTTTGTGCATTGATTTTTAGGATTTCTGTCATAGGGAAGCAAGCTTTAGTGAATTTGTTTGGAATAAAACAAACACAAAAGCTCACCAGGATATAGCAAATTTATCTCACTCTGATTTTTTTACTGACATTTTTTTGTAGTACTCCCTAAGTTCTTAGATAAGGTCATTAGACAGGAATTGACAATGGCCAGATAGAAACAAATTCACAGAATGTGAGTGGGTGGCAGGGTGAGACATGGAGAGATCAGAGGGGATAGTGCTTCTCTTTCTGGTAGTGGCCTGGTTTTCCATGGCAAATATTGGCCATGGGAGTGAGACACTCCAGACCAGTGTAACTGTTCTCCTTTCATAGGGTCCGTAAGTTTGGGAGCTGTAGAGACTGTAGGGGGACTGCTCAGTGCTGGTGTGCCCACCTGGTAAGGCCTAGGCAATCCTAATTCTTTTTTTTTTTTTTTTTTTTTTGAGACAGTCTCTGTCGCCCAGGCTGGAGTGCAGTGGCATGATCTTTGCTCACTGCAGCGACCACTTCCCAGCCTCAGGTGATCCTCCCACCTCAGCCTCCCAAGTAGTGGGGACTACAGGAGCATGCCACCATGCCCAGCTAATTTTTGTGTTTTTAGTAGAGATGGGGTTTTGCCATGTTGCCCAGTCTGGTCTCAAACTCCTGGACTCAATCTGCCCACCTCAGCCTCCCAAAGTGCTGGGATTACAGGAGTGAGCCACCGCACCTGGCTAGCAGTTCTAATTCTTTGCTTTTCTAGGGAAGTGCTCCAAGCTCCTGGAAGTAAGGAAGATGTGGGACTCCAATCACTTTTGCAAATGTTTGAGTCCTAAATGTTATTGGTGCTCAAAGACCTGGTTCCTAAGATAATAAAATCCCAGGGATGAATATGAGAAAGAGAGAGTGTCTAGAACAGGGTTAGCCAAAGAGGTTCATTAGCTTTCCTAAAAACAGTTCTTTGTGTGTTGAGAGCTGTAGCCCTGCAGGTACTGGTCTCTACTCATGTCTAGGTCTCCTTTCTCCCACCTGAAGCTGCCTACTCCTTTTCCTTTTCTCAAAACACATGGTTACCTTTAACCTGAATCAGATATTGTTGACTCTTCACTATAAGGCTCTCAAATGAAGGATATTGGACAGCCTTCTTGTTAGCTTTCTCCTTCATTTTCCTTATTTAAAGACTTGGACTTATGGCTGACTGAGGGTATTTGGTTATTCTTGGTTTTTTTGAGACAGAATTTCACTCTTGTTGCCCAGGCTGGAGTGCAATGGCGTGATCCCAGCCCACCGCAAACCTCCGCCTCCCAGGTTCAAGCAATTCTCCAGCCTCAGCCTCCTGAGTCGCTGGGATTACAGGCATGCGCCACCATGCCCAGCTAATTTTGTGTTTTTAGTAGAGACGAGGTTTCTCCATGTTGGTCAGGCTGGTCTCGAACTCCTGACCTCAGGTGATCCACCTGCCTTGGCCTCCCAAAGTGCTGGGATTATAGGCATGAGCCACCAGGTGCAGCCTATTATTCTTGTTACTATTCTAAAAGTCAGTGTCTTAACTTGCTTTAGTTACTGACTATCCCCTATCCTTCTGGAATAGTCTTTATGTTTAAACTTATGTAGAAGTCCACTTTTAGTGAAACTCTTGTTCCTTCCTCCTCCGGCCCCCCCTTTTTTTTGTGTGTGGTGGAGTCTCGCTCTGTTTCCCAGGCTGGAGTGCTGTGGCATGATCTTGGCTCACTGCAACCTCCACCTCTTGAATTCAAGCAATTCTCCTGTCTCAGCCTTCTGAATAGCTGGGACTACAGGCATGTGCCACCATGCCCAGTTAATTTTTACATTTTTAGAGACGGGGTTTCACCATGTTAGGCTGGTCCCCAACTCCTAAAGGTGGTCTGTCTGCCTCAGCCTCCCAAAGTGCTGGGATTATAGGCATGAGCCACCATGCCTGGCCTTGCTCTCTTTTTTATGCAAGAATTTCAGCTATAAGCCAGCAAGACAGGGATTTGAAGGTTCTGGTAGTTACCAGAAGGTAGCTTTTTGGTAGAACAGCTTTTTGGTAGAGTGGCTCTCTCAACCAACTTTGGGCTCAAAAATCATTATTAAGGCTCCTCTCACTTATTTTATTACCCCTTTTCAGTCTTTTCTGTGCTAAATGATGATCCTCATTTCTTTAATCTTTTTTCACTTGCTCTGTTTCCTGGCCCCTGTGTTGTTTCTGCAGTTCTTCAAAGGAGTGTTTTCTTTCAGAAGTTTTCACAGCTGTCTTCTGGCTAGGGTTGTAAGTAATATGTTAGGCTCCATATCTTCTACTCCTCCAGTCTGTAACTTGTGTGTGTGTGTGTGTGTGTGTGTGTGTGTGAGATTGTGGAAATGTGATTGGGATGGGTAAAATGCACGGTTATGCTCTCCCACCCCATTGTGACTGTCATTCCTGATTCTGTGTCATGTAATGGTACCTCAGCTGGGGTCCCCAAACCTGAGATGATCCTGACCTTCAGGGATGGTAATGGCCTGCACTTCTGTGATGCCTAATGAGGCTACCTTTAAAAGGAATTTTTTTTTAGGTTGAGGGTTTTTGTTTTGTTTTGTTTAGAAAGTAAACATACTTGCATCTCTTTTTATTTTGACTTGCATTGATTTCCTCTTCTTTCTTAAATCCTGAGTAAGAACTTCAAAATCAGTTGCTAGCCTTTGTGTTCACAAGAATTTAGTGGATCAGCCCCTGTATTCTTCACCTGTGCACCTGATGGAATAATATACTACTGTGGAGGAAACAGCTTCCAAAGGTCTCTCTTTGCTTACACATGCACACACACACAAGCACAACTGTTATAAAGAATAGGCACTTCTCTAGGAGGAACTTGTCCTGCTTCATGCAAATACCCTCCATTGCAGCAAAATTCGGGAAACTTTGAAAGAGGTACAATTAGTGATTTTTTTTCCCCCAAGAGGCCTCAAAGCTCTTAAAATAAACCTTAAAAAATCTGGTACTCAGAGCTGCAGCTCGGAAAGCAGACAAATTGCAAACCTGGTGCAATAAGACTCTTCTTCTCTCTTCTGATCTTTTTCCGTTTTCTCTCAATTTATTTTAACATCCCCTTTCATGGTCTTACCTTTCAGAAACTTGATTCAGTCCTTCCTTGCCAGCTCCTGGCAGGAGAAGCAGCAGGGCTTCTGGCCTTAATTTACGGTTTACATTTCTTCTCCATCCCCTCTCTTTGCTGCCCCAGTTCTTTACCTCCTCGCATCCTGCTGGCCTTTCTTCCATCAGAAAGGACAGTGTCATGTGTGACATGTTGCTTTGGAATTGGATGGCATCAGTATGAGCCTAGTGATTTGGGTAGAATTTGGGAATCTGTTTTGCGCATGTGCTGCTAAATGAGGAGATGGGGCCTTTTTCTTTTCTCTCTCTCTCTTAGTACTGTCTTTCTTTCCCCTTGTCCCCTGTAGCCTCCATTAGCCCTGTTGCCAGGGGAACTGGGAAATTCTTTACCATGATTAATTCTGGAGTATTATGCTATAAAGTTACAAAATAGCATTTCAGAGCAAGATGTCAGGGAGTCTCCCTGCAGTTCCCATGGAACCAGTTGACCTTTCAGTTACATTTTTTCAACATCTTTAGGGGCCCATTTGAAGAGAGCTAAAGCAATAACTAAGACTAAGCAAAGAAAACTAATTTGGAGCCAGAATATCTTAAGAAGCTTAAAAAATTAGAACCTGCAGATACATAATAAATAGGAGCTTAAGCTTTGTTCTTTTCTTTTTTTTTAAAAAATTATTTTACCTTTTTTTCTCATCTGCCATTAACTGAGAGAGCTTTGTTCTCTTCTTACTCCTTTTCTTTTTACATTACTTTTTGGTTTTCTCCCCCACAGTTGGGGACTCTCCATTGTTTCCCTCATGGTGGGATGAATGAGGATCTTGCTGGTGACAGCCTGCTGAGATCAGGCAGGTGGAGGGAACAGGGGTGGGCTGCCTTCAGGTACTGCTAAATCCGAGGGGTTTGGTTCATCTGGGGAAGAGGTAAGCTTGTTGTCATTTCTAGATCCATTTGCCTCCCCCAGAGATTCTTAGGGACTAACTGCATTTTCAAGATGATTCTCTCTGAGGATACAGGAATGGAAGAAATTTTCTAGACAGAATTCTAAGAACATTTTTGTAAGTCTTTCTGAGCACTTCAGAGGCTCACCCAAAGATGTGTAATTTGTCTCCTTTAGATCTTCTCTAGCTGACACTAGTAACATTTCCCCATTCATTTGGTGTCATTTGGAGGCAGGCAGTTTGATATTATAGTTAAGATCTTGGGCTTTGCAGTCAGACCTGCTTTCTAATTCTGGCTCTGCCATTAATTAGCTCTGTGACTTTGGGAAGGTGGCCTAACCTCTTTGATCTCAGCTACCTCGTCTGTAAAAGGGGAATAATGATGGTTCCTATGACGTAGGATTGTTGTGAACCCAGTATCGTAACTCTCTAAATGTTAGCTATAATTGTTTTGGGATACTGATGAAAAATCAGATTGAACCTTCTTGGCAAGAGAAAAGAAGGTCGAGAGTTGCTAGAAGGACCTTGAAAGATTGAAGGAAGACATGGGGTTGAGGGAGAGGAAAAGCATCTAGCAAAAAGAAAAGTAGAACTCTGGGCACTTCAATGAATTAACTGTTGTTGTACTACATTAGTAAATTCCAAGTCTTCCCCTTTGCTATTCCACCAAACTGATTTTTCTCCCAGGAACCCCAAACTGGTTCTGCTGGTTCCTCTGCAAAGATTTCATAGCCACAGCAGCCACAGTGTCCTCTGTTACCAAGACATCATTGTTTTTACAAAACATACTGCTGTGTTTCTCCACCTGCATTTTGAAGTGTCATAAATAAATAAAGCTGAACCACACTTGTCAGAATAGGTTCAAAAAGTGCATTTTGGGTTGCTTTACCTGTGTCTTGACAATGTGTTTATTAGCTTGCTTGTTAATTCCGGAATCAGTTTACTTGAGGCACCTCTGGGCCAGCCTGCTCCCACCAACACTCATCCTGAAGACTTCGAGAGAAAAGGTGGCTCACTGCTTCTCTCGGTGTTCCTGGGAAGTCAAAGTGGTGAATAGCAGTCCTCCTCAGGGGGCAGAGAGGAGACTGAATTACTTGTGGTCTGATACCTTCCAAACATGTCTCTGTGGGAAAGAAGAAATTGTGGGCAGGATGGAGCAGAGCAACAAAGGTTAGGAGCTTCTCCGTGATTGGAAAAACAATGAAGTACAAACAAAAAATTAGATGAAAACCTTTGTTAGACAGTTCGATTTACTTCCTCATGCGGATGGTAGATTCTGGACTGTTTCTCTCCACACCTGATAATTAGAACATCAAGATGATAATTCATTCTCTGATAAGCTTTTGCTGTGATGTTGGTGGGAGAAAGGAGAGGCTCATCAGAAGGTTTTGCAGCAGAGGAGCTGTCAGTGCTGATTGCTTCAATTCTTGGCAGGGTCACCCATCAGAGAGTGGGCAAGTCTGGCTTGAGGAGGCTGCATATAGAAAAGGAGCAAGGCATAGGGTTTAAGAGTGCTGGCCTGGAGTCACAGGACCCAGGTTTAGAGTCTGACTCTGACATTACTAGCTGTGTGTTTTAGTTTCCCATAGCTACTGTAACAAATTAACACAAACTTTTGGCTTAAAACAAGAGATTTATCCTCTCACGGTTTTGCCAGAAGTCTGAAATCAGTATTACTGGGCTGAAGTTAAGGTATTGTCAGGGCTGTGCTCCCTCTATACCTTGTAGGGCAAAATCTGTTCTTCCTTGCTGCTGCTAGCTTCTGGTGGCTGACGATATTCCTTGGCTTGTGGCCACAATACTCCAGTCTTCAAGGCCAATATCTACAAATCTCAATCACCTTCATTTCTGTGTCTCTGTCAAATCTCCCTCAGCCCCTTTCCTATAAAGACACTTGTGATTTAGGGCCTATACTCATAATCTAGGATAATCATTTTAAGTTCCTTAATGTAATAACATCTGCAAAGATCCTTTTTTTCTCTTATTCCCTCCCTCAGCCAGACTCAACTCCTGTGCTCAAGGGATCCTTCTGCCCCAGCCTTCCAAGTAGCTGGGATTACAGGTGTTAGCCACCACACCTGGCTTCTTTTTTAATAAAGTAACATTTATAGGTTCTAGGGATTAAGACCTGATATCTTTGGGATGTTATTTTTCCGCCTACCATATTGGGTTACCTTGGGCAAGTGACTTTCATCAATATGAACTTATTTGCTTATCTGCAAAGTAAAAATTATTATCAAATATTCTGTACTGAATTGCCATGAGATTTAAATGAACTCTTGCTTGCTCAGCACTTGGCAATGTGCCCAGTATGTAGTTGATGCCTGGTATCCAGAAAGCATTATTATTACGTAAACATATATCTTACATTACTATTATTAGTCATCTTCTGTGAAAGGGAGAGGATAGTTCCTTAAGAGTTTATTTGACCTGGCAGTAGTTCAAGACCAGCCTGGCCAACATGGAGAAACCCCGTCTGTACTGAAAATACAAAAATTAGCCGGGCATGGTGGTGTGCGCCTGTAATCCCAGCTATTTGGGAGGTTGAGGTGGGAGAATCGCTTGAACCTGGGAGGCGGAGGTTGCAGTGAGCTGAGATCACGCCACTGCCCTCCAGCCTGGGCAACAGAGCAAGACTCTGTCTTAAAAAAAAAAAAAAAAAAAGTTTATTTGACCTGGGACAGTTCCCCTCATGCCTGCCTTGGCCTCCTGTGCCCTGGGATCTTTGACTGTCACCTGGTATGGTCTGCAGGTATCCCCAAGGCCACCCTCTTACCCAGTCTTATGTTTTCTTTTATCAGTGTATGGGCTGGTCTTTGGGGAAACAGATCTCTCCCTTTAGGGGGTATTAATAGCTGAATGCTTGTGTCTCCCAAAATTCATATGTCGAAGTCCTAACCCCAAGTGTGGCTGTATTTGGTGTAAGGAAGTACTTAAGGCTGAATGAAGTCATCAGGGTTGGGTCATGATCCCATAGGATTAGTGTCTCTATAAGAAGAGATTAAAGAGATCTTGAGAGCCCGTTCTCTTTCTCTCTGTCTCTCTCTCTCTCTCGCTCTCTCTCTGTTTGTGTACGTGTGTGTGTACACTGAGGAAAGGCCATGTGAAGTCATTACAAGAGGGCAGCCATCTGCAAGCTAAGATGAGAGTCTTCAGCTGAAACCTTGATCTTGGACTTCTGGCCTTCAGAACTGTGAGAAAATTTTCCGTTGTTGAAGCCACCAGTCTGTGGTATTTTGTTAGAGCAGCCTGAGCAGGCTAATACAGTGGGCCTAACCTGGCTCATACCCACTTGTGCCCAGACATCTAAGAATAAGCTTGAACTCTGAAATTATTCCTAATTACCATTCAAAATAGTTTATGTTCCTGCTTTCCCATGGATAACTGTAACTCCATAATGAGGGATAGAAAAATATTATTTTTACAGTGGTATTTAGTATCTGTTAGCTATCAGCCAAAAGGTACATGTCCCCAGTGAGGTACTGTAAATACATTTTATCTGTTCTGTTACCTGCTGTTTCACAAACACATCCCTGAAGCATTTTAATCTTGTTTTTCATACTTGTCTTCGGGTGAAGAATTGTTCTGATTTGCAACTTTGGGGGATAATTACTATATTCATTAGTTTCTGTTCTTTTCTTCCTCTCCATTTATTTCTGGTTCCTTGAGAAAAATTTCCCCTAAATCTACACTAACAGGAGACAAGTCACTTGATTAAAAAGGTGTTTTCCAACACTGGTTTCTCTGGCTCACTGGGCTTGGTGATGTGAGGGCTGTGTCAGCATCTCCTTAGCTGGAGTAAAGGTCTCCCTGGTCTAGGCTTAGATGAGTAAGAGGCTTTCAGGGTGGGGGTTCTGACCTCAGGTATATTGCAAAATATTTTTTATGCTGAGGTATTCTGGGCAAGGGGCAGGAGAGGCTCACCTAGTTTCCTTCTTATCAGTGATTCAGTCACAGACATTAATCAAGCATGTGTTATGTACAGGGCACACAGCATTGTGGTAGACATGGTTCTTGGCTCACAGGGGTGCTCAGCACATGTTGATGGAATGAGCACATGGCTGGATAGAATGGCCTTTGCATTCAGAGAGACTGAAAGGGCAGGCCAGAGGGTCACTGCCTGGGCATTAGTGAGTAAAGGGCACTGTAACCTCCCTGGAAATGTAACCGAATTGGGAACATCTTCTGCGGGCCGTGATGCCCTAGCACTTGGATCTATAAGAGGAAGCAGTAGAGGAAGAAAACTTTGTTGATGATGGTTTATTTTGCCTTTTTTTAAACTGGTATTTTGGCTCAGTCCCTTCTTCATTATAGACAGAGACTGTTACATACATTTTGTGTAAATGCAGATGTCTTATAAATGCCAAGTTATCATCCAAGACAGTTGAGAGAGGAGATGGAGAAATACTAGTTTGGACAAGTTGGCTCAGGATAAGAAAAGAGGCAGGGATGTATGTGAGATGCCTGAGAAAAGAACTGAAGAAGGCAAGAAAGCAGAAGTCAGAAAGAATTTGAATTAACCTGGAACAGAATGGGAGCCCAGCTTGGAGAAGTCAGGTCTGGGCTGGACACTCGGGGAAAGAGCACCAGAAGGATTTCTGTCTGTGAGAATGAGGAAGGACAGTGTGCAGTTAGCTTGGGGTACTGTGAAAAGAGGAGCACTGGGAAAAATGGTTTAACAACATCTACATTCCGATATCTCACCGTTATGACACTTGTCATACTATGTGGTGATTATTTGTTTATATGCCCCTTTTTTTCTCTTAGAAGGCAGGAGGGGGAGCATAGTCACCTCTGTATTTCAGTTACTTAACACTGTGTCCATCAGATAGCAAATGCTGCAAAAGATAGCTGATGAACATGCTTAAGGTCAAGGCCTCAGTGAGCCATCCACTAAGGACTGAAATGTGAGGGGTTTGTGGAGGCAAGTGGGTGTTGTGGTGGCAAGTGTGTAACTGGCTTAGGGGGTGAACCAGGATAGAACTGAGAAGTGAGTCTAACACAGACTCTTAAATCATCTCTTAATAATTTATGAAACGTCTCTTTTGTGTCAAGTCTTGAGCTAGTTAGGCAGAATGAACGTGGTCTCTGTCCTTGCGATGCTTAAGGTCTGGAAGGGGAGAAGGACAACTATATAAGAAAGTATAATAATGCTGTGATCAGAGAAGTACAGGTGCTCTGGCAGCTCTGAATTTGCTCTAGTGGGGAGGGTTGGGAAAGGCCTCAAAGGGGAAGTGTCTTTTAAGCTGTAGCCTTTAGGATGAGTAGGAATTTGTCAGATAAAGAGGAGGGGAAATGGCATTCCAAGCAGAGGGAACGACGTGTGCAGAAGCCTGGAGGTGGGAGACGAGATGTCTTCAGCATTGTAAGAAATGTTGTATAAGAACAACTCTAGGCTGGGCGCGGTGGCTCACGCCTTTAATTCCAGCACTTTGGGAGGCCAGGGTGGGTGGATCACCTAAGGTGACGAGTTCGAGACCAGCCTGACCAACATGGAGAAGCACCATCTCTACTAAAAATACAAAATTAGCCTGATGTTGTGGCACATGCCTGTAATCCCAGCTACTTGGGAGGCTGAGGCAGGAGAATCCCTTGAACCTGGGAGGCGGAGGCTGCAGTGAGCTAAGATTGCACCATTGCACTCACTGTAGGCTGGGCAACAAGAGCGAAACTCCGTCTCAAAAAAAAAAAAAAAGGCCAGTTCTAGACAGGGAGAGGAAAGAGATGAAGCTGGTGATGTTGATCAGGGCTGGATGGTGGCAGGTTGTGAGTATGGAATTTGGCCTTTATTCTGAGGGTCCTGGAAAAACCATTGAATGGTTTCAAGCAGGGGTTTCAAGCAGGGTAGGATAGGGTCAGATTCATGCTCTGGCTATAGAGTAATCCCTCTACATTCTTTTCTTTCTTTCTTTCTTTCTTTCTTTCTTTCTTTCTTTCTTTCTTTCTTTCTTTCTTTCTTTCTTTCTTTCTTTCTTTTCTTTCTTTTCTTTCTTTTCTTTCTTTTCTTTCTTTCTTTCTTTTTTTTTTTTTTTTGAGATATTGTCTCACTCTGTCACCCAGGCTGGAGTGCAGTGGCATGAGCTCGGCTCACTGCAACCTCTGCCTCCTGGGTTCAAGGGATTCTCCTGCCTCAGCCTGCCGAGTAGCTGGGATTACAGGTGCCCTCCACCATACCTGCCTAATTTTTGTATTTTTCGTAGAGGTGGGGTTTTACCATGTGGACCAGGCTGGTCTCAAATTCCTGACCTCAGGCAATCCACCCGCCTTGGCTTCCTAAAGTGCTGGGATTACAGGTGTGAGCCACTGTGCCTGGCCAGTCCTTCTACATTCTAAATAAACATTTAATCAAGATATATATTTGTAATTTGCTGATCTTTTACCCCAGGATACTTTGACGTTGCATTAAATCCTGACCATTTACTCCAAATCACTGTCTGAGCATAGGAGCCTGAAGAATTGCGTGGAGAGCGTGGCCTGCCGCAGGCCTGAGTCCCTGGTGTTTGATCTTAGACCCGTGGCCCAAGGCAGCATTGCCGAGCCTGTGGTGTTCAGGGCTTGCTGCTCCCACCTCTGCTGCAGCTCTCCCTGCTCTCACCTCAGAGCCTCTTTGCAGCAGCTTAAAATTCCTCAGCCACTGCGCCTTCCTCTGCTCCATGCTCTCTACAAATTGAAATTTTTTATGACAATGTTATATCAATGGGAAAAGTTTTGAAAAGTAGGATTGAGAAATAAAGACTTCTTTGCCTTTTCTCCCTGCAAGGAAATTTGAAAAATATAGAAATTCTAAGTTATATGTTAAATATCCTTGGGGTTTCCTTTCCTTCTCTTTTGAAAGTTTTTTTTTTTTTTTCCATTAACCAAAAATCTGACAGAAATGCTTGTGGGAAGATAATTCCTTTTGGCTGGAGCTTATGCTCCACGTTGTGAGCTTTTTAATTTTCTTTCGTTGGTGGTGGGTTGGGACCCAGCTGTGCAGTTGCTGGAGCTCATCACAGTCCTGTTGCTGGGCAAGTTCTCCCTGTGAATCTGTGTTTTCCCCTTGTACCTACCTAATGAAAGCCACATTAGATAAATTTTTAATCAAGGAGATGAAGGACGAATTTTTCTTTAGAAAAGAAACCACAAGGCCCCACAGTACTGGATGCAATAAAATGTGAAGTTTTTGTTTGCATGTATGCTGTTTGGCATGGCTTTAATGTCAGAAAAACAGGAGGTGCTGTGAAAGTAGCATTTGCAAAGACACCATTCCAGAGAGATAGAGTGTATTTTTCTCTCTGATCTTTCTTCTCTTTCACAGTTGATGCATGCCCGTGTGTTCCCAGCACCTTGCACTAGTACGCAGTAGGTGCTTGGAGATGCCTGAGTGAATGAAAAGGATAGTTTTGAGCAGGGTCTTCTTTTTCTCCTGTTGCCCCCTTCCTCCGTCCTCAGTCTGTTTGTTCATTTCTTCATTCATTTGTTCATTCATTCAACATATATTTATTCCTTCTAGGCTGGTGTGGGGGCCAATGGTTGGGAATGGGGTAAAGGGAAGGTTTTCATTGAGTTGAGGCTGGGAGGCATGGTCAGATCTCTCCTTCTTCTTCAATACCTATTTTGTCCTTTATTTTGGAAAATAAATGTTCAAGGTATTATCAATACCACATCCTCCTCCTGAAAATTGATGCCTTCTACCTGCTTTCACCAAATGGTTTTCCTTATGGCGAGGGAGGGTGGCAGAGGCAGTAGGGATGAAGCCTCTTCAACTCAGGGGCTGTGTAGTATGTCTCCATGCGCTGTGAGTGGTGGGGCTGTGGGGAGCCAAGCTTGCCTTGCCTGAGATATAATTCCCATAATTGAAGGCCTGGCTTTGGGCTGGGCTCCCAAAGTGTTGACATTTCCAGAGGACTCATGCCAGCACCAGACCTTCCCCGCAGCCCACATTCTAGCTTGTTACTGCTATTGAATGGGCTCCCTGCTTGCCTGTCTTCATCCGAAGAAGAAAGTGGCTTTCATTGAGAGCTTTTAGGAGGGGTTCGGGAGACTGGATATTGGGTATTCCAGAAACCCTGAGTTGAGAAAATAGATTCATCAAAGCCATGCGCCTTTGGCTTCCTCATTTTGCTGCTCTGGTTGGGTCTGGCCTCATTGACCGCTTGTGAGGGTTGCTCTTACCTGAGAAGTGGGGAGTGGCTATAGCAATTTGGGCATGAGAACAGGAGCATAGGGGAAGAGACATATTTAGTAGATAAAATTGACAGTAGTTGATGATGGCTGAGTAGGGGATAGAAGACAGGGAAGGGAGAAGGAGGGATTGAGAGCTCTTTGGTTTCTGGCATGTGCAGTAGAGCTAGGGAGTCCTGGAGGAGGATGAGACGTGTGGAAGGAAGAGCAGAAGCTCAGCTTTGGACTCTTAAGTGTGGAACACACAAGAGGAGAGTACAGCAGGCATATCCTCCAGAAGAGGTGGCAGGAAGACTACCTAAAATCTCAGGCTGCTTTTCTGTTGAAGTTATCCGCTGGGGTTTAGGCCACTATGGGTAGATAATACAGTCCAACATCAAATTCTGTTTACTGGCTCCTTCTATTAAGTGAAATAGAAGTTGAGAGTTTGCAAGAGCTAACAAACCACTGAGCTGCCAGGCAAAGGAATGAATTCGTAATCAGAGGTCACAAACTGTGGTGACTCTGTTATCCAAGTCCCAGGCTTGTAGCGGGCTTCCTTCTCCCTTCTCTTATCTCTCCTTCACTGTGGGAAAGTTCTAAAAAGGAGAGATTTTTAGCAAATCAGTGCAGTGAGCTATGTGTTTGAACTCTACCTAACCTGTCTGGCAAAGAGATCTTGTATATAATCATGCTACTCCCCATAAACCCTTTGCTCTAGCATATATTGTTGAAATTAATGCATGTTCCTAATTTCATGCCTCCAGGCCTTTAAAAAACCACTCTTGCCCTGCCTGGATGCCTTTCTTACTGTCTTTGTTTCTGTAATTCCTTTTCCTCTTTTAGTCATCAAAGCTCACCTCTTCTAGGAAGTCCTCCCTGACCCCATCTCCTGAATGAGATGTCTGTTCTCTTCTGCCTCAGAGTCATCTCTGTCAGGGCTCTTTTCAACTCAGTGTTTGCCGTAATTGCCAATTTTCCCATCTGGTGTCTGTTCTCCTTAAGAGTGTGTGTTGCCGATCTATCTCCATTGCCTGTGTGGAAGCTCCTGGAGGACAGGACCCCTATTTGTATCTGCAGCACCTGGCACATGTCTAGATTGCAGCAGGTCTCAACAAATATGTGTGGAAGGATGAATAATCTTCTCTTTGGATGTGTTTGGGGTGGCAACTTGATGTATGGTCCCTAGTAGGCAGTATGGGTTTATTCATCTTTTCATAGAGCACAAATATTTGCTCTTTTGGTAGCTTTCCTTTATGGAAGAGTGAAAAACTTTTTTCCAAAAATATATTTTTCCAGATTGGCATGGCTGTTAACTGCTCACCTGGGGGTTGAAATGGCTTTGGCGTGGGTGTGTAACCACAGGTAGTAAGTGAACAATGTATCTGGGCAGCATATTGTTCTTTTTTTTTTTTTTTTCATGGGTGCTCTTCACATTTTTGTGAGCTACAACCCAAGCATCTGGCTTCTCCGAGGCCAGGATTTGTGCCTAGTTGTTAATGGGAGTGGTTGCCTTTCAGGGTGAGAGTCTGTGATATTAACCAAGCTGCTTCTACCCAGTGTTTTCCGCTGGCATTACCAGGGGCTGCAGTGGCTGTTTTAAGGAGAGCTGCCACAAGAGGAATCCCTGAGCAGTGAGAGACAGGATGGAATAATTGGAAAGAATTGCCTCCTACTTTGCAGGAGGCAAGCCCTTTAGGCAAAATAGAAGGTGTAGGAAGGGGCTGAGTGATAGAGACAAAAAAGTAAGACTTACTGAGAGGTGAGTTGGTAGCTCTGTAAGGAAACTAGAAAGAACTGGGGCCCTTGTTGTAAGGGTGAGGCAAGGGATGGCCACTTGGCTTCTCTCACACCCTTGTTGCTCTTAAAATGATGTTTTCTTATTTATGACCCAGTGGGATTAGGTTCAGAGCATCTGCTGCCCAAAATGTAGACTCCTAATGCTTACTGATCCTTGGCTGAATGTGCTCTGCCTGGAGGCAGTTAGTGAAACAGACTGTTTCCAGGATATGTTTACCTGGGCAGGTAGCTGGCATGTCATCCTCTTACAGCAAATCTGGTTTGGTGAGAAGGCTGGCTGGCAAGCCATCCCCATGGAGCCTACTGTGGCAGGAGAGACTTACTGGGGTCCCACTGGCATCCCTATCACAAGCTCACTCACTGGAACCTAGAGTCCCTTTGCAAGTTCCAGCCTAGGACACTGCTGTTGGCTGAGCTGTACCCCTGTCAGTTGCAGGCTGATGACTCTTGGCAGGCTGGGATTTGGTTGGTGGCATCTTGCAGGGCCCCCTGACCCTACCTGCTGTCACAGATCCTATTGTGTACCCCTTGTACACATGCCTGAATGTTTCGTGATATACCACTCTTAAGGAGAACAGATACCAGATGGGAAAAGTAACTCTCTTGGGTTTATGTGTGCTTTTTTTGTTTTTTTTCTTAATTCTCTTTAAAAAATAAATTGTAGCCTAGTTTGGCACTTCTCCATGCTCAGAATGTATTTATTTGTCATGTTCTTGCTGCCCTATGGAGACCAGCAGAGCTGTGAAGAGAAACCACCTCATTAGGAGACTCTAGAAGAAAACCAGGGCTCTCCTGGCACTTCCCCAGGGATATGGGCTCCTCCCCTTCCACAGCCTGCCAAGACCAGGGCCTGGGAAGGGCTCCCCAGGGCAGCGTGCTCTGTGCCAGTGTCCAATGATCTTAAGGAATTTAATTAAGCAACTAATAGACGAGGGGAAGTTTAAAGTTAAAGTGTGATTTTGTTGACATTAAACACAGTTATTTAAATATCAGCTAATTAGTGCTTTTTAATATTGCTTCTTGATCTTAAGTTTGGTTACTGTAGTTGACATAGGTACTTGACAGACCCAAGTTCAGTGTGGAGGCGTGGGGCACAGTTGAACATGGTCTTGGAGGAGGGGAAGAGAGAACACATAATTTACAGCTGCTGAAATAATTCAGCTGTTTCTCTTGCTGATTGCTCTCCTCCTCTGTACTGCTGAGGCAGTGAATTGTTAATGGGATGGGCTCTTGCTGTGCCAATCAGGGTTGGGATGAGGCCATTTTGATTGTTGGGAATAAACTCTGAGATTGGGAGGAACACTGAGTTTGAAGCCACATTTCCCCTCAGCCCCAGCATATGATCTAAGCTGTGTGGTGTGCTGTGATACCAGGGCTGTATCCTGTTGGTGAAGGCAAGCACTGATCTGTAGAGTGTTGTTGATGAGGGTAAGTGGTAAGATGAGAGTGTCAGGGTAGTGTTCAGCTTACAGATCTGCAGACAAACTGAGTTGTCCACAGACAGAGCAGATACCTCTTTGGAGTGGTTAGAAACCCCTTGGGAAGTCTGCCTGCCTGAAAAGAGCTGCTCTGTACTCCTGCCAGGACAAGTGACACTCTTCTGGATTAAGGTGTTTATCTGCTCATCTGTTCATCTGTCCACTCACCCATTTATTCACCTGTTTGTTCATCAGCCATACCTTTACCGAGTGCTTGCTGTGTGTTAGACCTAACTAGGGATTAAACAGTGGATGAGGAAGGAGTCCACGTACTCAGGCAATTCATATTTACAGTACAGTTTTGTGGCTGTTACAATAGTTGCACAGAGAATTATGGGAGTACATGGAGAATCCACAAAATATGGCAAATAAAATCCAACAGAAAATAGAAGTGATTATCTGACCAAATTGAGCTTATCCCAAGAATTCAAGGGTGGTTTCATGTTAGAAAATCTGTACGTAAAATTAGCCACATTAATAGGTTAAAGGTAAAACTATCTGATCATCTTAGAGGTAGAAAACACACTTGATAAAATTTAACACACATTCATGATAAAACCTCTTAGCAGTTTAGGCAAAGAAGGGGATTTCTTTACCTTGACAAAGAATATCTACCAAAAAACTGCAGAAAAGATCCTTTTTTTCTTACTTATTTTTATTATTTTTATTTTATTAAATCTTTTTTTAAAACAGAGTCTCACCCTGTCACCCAGGCTAGAGTACAGTGGTGCCATCATGACTAACTGCAGCCTCCACCCCAGGGCCCAAATGATTCTCCCACCTCAGCCTTCTGAATAGCTGGGACCACAGGCACATGCTACCGTACCTGGCTGAGTTTTTAAAATTTTTGTAGAGACAGGGTCTCACTTTGTTGCCCAGGCTGGTCTTGAACTCCTGGGCTCAAGTGATTGTCCCTCCTTGGCCTCCTAAAGTGTTGAGATTACAGGCCAACCGTTTCTGGACTTCTTAAATTTTTAGAAGAGCAATATAATGTATTCATGTACCAAATGTCCAGTTTTAACAGTTTCCAACTCATGGGCAATCTTACATTGTTTTTTAATTTTTTAGTGTGATAAAATATATACAGCATAAGGCTGGGCACAGCAGCTCATGGCTGTAATCGCAGCACTTTGGGAGGCCAAGGTGGGGCAATCACTTGAGCCCAGAAGTTTGAGACTGCCCTGGGCGACATAGTGAGACCCCATCTCTACCAAAACACACACATAATACACTCTTATATACATATACATACACGCACACACACTCTCACACTTGTATACATATATATACACACACACAACATAAAATTTGTCATTGTGATGCCCCTCTATTTTATTTATTTAGTTATTTTTTAAGAGATAGAGGTCTCTCTGTGTTGCCTAGGCCGGCCTCAAACCCTTGGCTCAAGCTATCCTCCCACTTTAGTGAGCCACCACACCCAGCAATATTTGTCCTTTATGTGTCTGGCTTATTTCACTTAGAATAGTGTTTTAAGGTTTCATTCATATTGTAGCATGTATCAGAACTTCATTCCTTTTTGTGGCTGAATAATATTCCATTGGAGACACATACACACACCCACACCCACACCCACACCCACATTTTATAAAAATCCACTTATCTGTGATGGCTGTTTGAGTCATTTTCATCTTTTGGATATAGTGAATAATGCTGCTGTGAACATTCACATTCAAGCATCTGTTTGAGTCACTGTTTTCACATCTTTTGGGTATCTACTTAAGCAAAGAATTGCTGGGTCATATGGTAATTTTATGTTTAGCTTTTTGAAGAACCACCAAACTTTTCCATAGCAGCTGCAACATTTTATACTCCCACCAGTGATGTATGAGGGTTCCAGTTTCTTCACATCTTCACCAACACTTGTTATTTTCCTTTTGTTTAATAATTATAACCATACCTAGTAGGTGTGAAGTGGCTTTGATTGGCATTTCTCTAATGATGACTAATGATATTGAGCATCTTTTCATGTGCCTCCAGGCCATTTGTACATCATTGGAGAAATGTCTATTCAAGATTATTGCCTATTTTAAAATTAGGTTGTTTGTCTTTCTGTTGTAGGAGTTGTTTCTATATTACGGATATTAAGCCCTTATCAGATGTGTGATTTGCAAATATTTTGTTTTCATTCCCTTGTCTTTTCATTCTCTTGATCACGTCCTTTGCACAAAAATTTAAAAATATTTTAATGAAGTTCAATTTATTTTTCTTTTAGCACCTGTGATTTTGGTGTAATATTTAAGAAATCTTTGCCAAATCCAAGGTCATGAAGGTTTTACCCATGTTTTCTTCTAATAACTGTGTAGTTTTAACTTTTTATTTATTTATTTTTTCGAGATGGGAGTCTTGCTCTGTTGCCCATGCTGGAGTACAGTGGCGCAATCTCAGCTCACTGCAACCTCCACCTCCCAGGTTCAAGCGATTCTTGTGCTTCAGCCTCCCGAGTAGCTGGTACTACAGGTGCCCGCCACCACGCCTGGCAAATTTTTGTATTTTTAGTAGAGACGGCGTTTCAACATATTGGCCAGGCTGGTTTCGAACTCCTGACCTCAGGTGATCTGCCTGCCTCAGCCTCCCAAAGTGCTGGGATTACAGGCGTGAGCCACCGTGCCCTGCCAGTTTTAGCCTTTTACATTTCGTCTTTTAAAAATCCCTTTTTAGTCAATAACACTTTTGTAAAAATCAGTTGACTATAGAGATGTGAGGATTTAATTCTGGCCTTACAATCCTATTCCATTGGTCTATATGTTATCCTTACATTATTACCACACTTTTGATTAGCCTTATGTTAAGTTTTGAATTGGACTTGTGAATTCTCTAGCTTTGTTCTTTTTTTCCCCTTAACTTTGCTGGTTTTTGTTTTTGTTTTTTTGAGAGACAGGATCTTGCTCTGTCACTCAGATTAAAGTGCAATGGTGCTGTCATAGCCCACTGCAGCCTTGAGTTCCTAGCCTCAAGCAATCCTCCTGCCTCAGCCTCCCAAGTAGCTGGGATTACAGGCATGAATCACTGTGCCCAGCAGTTTTGTTCTTCTGCTTCAAGATTGTTTTGGGTATTCAGGGTCCCTTGAAACTCCATGTGAATTTTAGGATGGGTTTTTCCATTTCTGCAAAAAATGCCACTGGAATTTTGAAAGGGATTGCATTGCATCTGCATATTGCTTTGGGTAATACTATCATTTTAGCAGTATCATATCTTTGAATCATGAACCTAAAATGTCTTTTTATTTATTTGTGTGTGTGTGTATGTACAGAAAAATTGGAATGGAGATCTTCTTTTATTTCTTTAGCAGTGTTTGTAGTTTTCAGTGTAAAGTCTTTTGCCTCATTGGCAAAATTTATTTCTAAGTGTTCTTTTTGATGCTGTTTTAAATGGAATTGCTTTCTTAGTTTCCTTTTTGGATCGTTCATCTCTGGGATATAGAAATATAACTGATTTTTGAGTGTTGATTTTATGTCCTGCAACTTTACTGAATTTATTAGCTCTAACAGGTTTTATTTTGCTAGATTTGTGAAGGTTTTCTATGTATAAAATCATATCATTGCTTGGTCGTGGTGGCTTATGCCTATAATCCCAGTGCTTTGGGAGGCTGAGGTGGGTGAATCGCCTGAGGTCAGGAGTTTGAGACCAGCCTGGCCAACAAGGTGAAATCCCGTCTCTACTAAAAATACAAAAAATTAGCTGTGTGTGGTGGTGCGTGCCTGTAATCCCAGCTACTTGGGAGGCTGAAGCATGAGGATTGCTTGAACCCAGGAGGCAGAGGTTTCAGTGAGCCTAGATCACGCCACTGCACTCTAGCCTGGGCAACAAGAGTGAAACTCCATCTCAAAAAAAACTGCAACAAAACCATATATATATATATATATATATATATATATATATATATATATATATGTAATCTGCACATAGAATAGTTTTATGTCTTCCTTTCCAATATGGATGCTTCTTATTCTTTTCTTACCTTATTGCTCTGGCTAGAACTTACAGTATTATGTTGAATAGAAGTGGCAGAAGTGGGTGGCTGGGCGTGGTGGCTCACACCTGTAATCTCAGCACTTTGGGAGGCTGAGGTGGGTGGATCACGAGGTCAGGAGATGGAGATCATCCTGGCTAACACAGTGAAACCCCATATCTACTAAAAATACAAAAGAAATTAGCCAGATGTGGTGGCAGGCACCTGTAGTCCCCAGGAGGCGGAGGTTGCAGTGAGCCGAGATCACGCCACTGCACTCCAGCCTGGGCGACAGAGCGAGAGTCTGTTCAAAATAAATAAATAAAAGAAGTGGTGAAAGTGGGTATCTTTGTCATGTTCTTGGTCTTTGGGGAAAAGCTTTCAGTCTTTCACCATTAAATAGGATGCTAGCTGTGTGTTTTTCATATATGCCTTTTATTATGTTGAGGATGTTCTTTTCTATTCCTGGTTTATTGGGTATTTTTTATTATGAAAGGGTATTGGATTTTGTCAGTTGCTTTTTCGGTGTCCATTGAAATGATTATGTGGTTTTTTCCCTTCATTCTATTGATGTGGTGTATTACATTGATTACTTTTCATATATTGAACCACTCTTGTATTCCTGGGATGAAATAGAAATACTTGATCATGTTGTAGAATTCTGTTAATATGCTGCTGAATTTTGGCTTTCTAGTATTTTGTTCAGGATTTTTGCATGTATATTATAAGAGATAGTGGTCTGGAGTTTTCTTTTTTTTTTTTTTTGAGACGGAGTCTCGCTCTGCCGCCCAGGCTGGAGTGCAGTGGCCGGATCTCAGCTCACTGCAAGCTCTGCCTCCTGGGTTTACGCCGCCATTCTCCTGCCTCAGCCTCCCGAGTAGCTGGGACTACAGGCGCCCGCCACGTTGCCCGGCTAGTTTTTTGTATTTTTTTTAGTAGAGACGGGGTTTCACCGTGTTAGCCAGGATGGTCTCGATCTCCTGACCTCGTGATCCGCCCGTCTCGGCCTCCCAAAGTGCTGGGATTACAGGCTTGAGCTACCGCGCCCGGCCTTGGAGTTTTCTTATAGTGTCTTTGTCCTGCTTTGGTTTCAGGGTAATGCTGACTTCATAAAATGAATTAGGAAGTGTTTCCCTTCTCTTCAGTTTTTGTGAAGAGTTTGAGAAGGATTGGTGTACTGCTACCCTTCTTAACAGGCACCTTGCTGGCCAGTAAGTGCCTGTTAAGCTCCTACCTTTTTGGAGCTCTGTCTTTGAAGTTGGGCCAGGTGAACTTTTCCATACTTTTTTGTCTTGACACTTCCATCTTGGCCACCTGTCTAGGCGGCCAGCCATTCTGATTATGCAGACTGGAAGTTGCCCTGACAGGGTCAAGTTGATAAGTTGGACTTTAAGACTGTGGTTTTTTCCATGTGTTCTCTGTTTCCTTTGACTGATGAGTGTATGGTCTGATCTTGGGTTTGCTGAACAAGAACAAGGCCTCTGAGCCATCCAAGAGATCAGAACAAGTTAGCTGGTAAGGGAGTAGTTTCTTTGCTGAAAATAATGTATTTTAAAGTGTTTTCTCAGATATGTAACATTTCAGGGTGAAAGATTCCATTGAGCACAGTTTTCCATAGTTCTATTTTCACACATGATCATAGAGGTGGCCACACACACTTCTTTCCAAAGTAGTAATTTTCATATGTGTGCCATTAGGTTCTGCTGCTTCCACTTCCACTCAACAATTTTTTATGCACCTGCTTTTAAAGATAGGGGTCTTGCTATTGCCCAGCCTGGAGTGCGGTGGTGTGATCATAGTTCACTGCAGCCCTGAACTCCTGGGCTCAAGTCATCCTCCCACCTTAGCCGCCTGAGTAGTTGAGACCATAGGTGCACCACCATGTCCTGCTAATTAAAAATTTTTTTTTTTTTTTGTAGAGACAGAGTCTTACTTTGCTGCCCAGACTGATCTTGAACCCCTAGCTTCAAGTGATCCTCCTACCTAGGCCTCCCAAAGTGTTGGGATTACAGGTGTGAACCACTGTTGCCCGGCCAGCACCTGTTTTTATGTATTACCACAGTCCATATTTTTACCTGTTTTAATGGCAGTGTTATTTTCCATTGTACTCTTCCAGATGATTCTTTTTAGATTATTGATTTTATTAAATCAATGGCTATTTTTTGAGTGCCGGGCAAAGTGCTGGGCTATGAGGAGACAGTGGTATGTTACACAGACAGTTGTCTCCCCCCCCTCGTGGAGCTCCCAGTCAGATGGATTCTAGTTATACGCCCATGAAATAGAGCTTCACTGATACCTAAAACAGCCCTGGAGAGGATGAGGAGGTTGTGCAGTCCCTAGCTTTGGTTCCTATTGCTGCCTTCTAAAATGTGAGTGAAGTCTTGGCAGGACAGTGTCAGTTCTGCTTATAACTGGGCTCTCAGCAAAGCACAGGATGGAAACCCTGTGACCATGGCAGAGATGGCTCTGAAGTGGAGCTGCCGCAGCAGGGAGAACTGCTGTTTCCTAGGCAATACTCTGCTTAATATTTTTAGCATGTGGTCATGACAGAACTAAATGTGGTTTCTGATCCCAAATTGGTAATAAATGTAGCCATATTTAGAGTCAGAAACAATGCATTTAAAATCCTCTGCTCCTTAATTGTCCTGCCAAGTGCTGAGTTTAGGTTTCTTTGTTTCTTGGCTACCTACCCAGCTTCCTACCATTCCTTGGAGAAGGTGCCCGGATTTTCTCTGGGCGTTAGGTGGGATTGTGAAAGCCGTGAGTTATGGCTCCCTGAGCTGTGTTGAGAGGCATCTGATTTTTGTGTTTCTGCCCACATATGTAAATGTGTACATTTTAAAATTCATCTCCCTTTCAAGTTTTTAAGGATCTGGTATTATAAATAGTCTTGGGCTCTCAGGCGTGTTAAAAATAAAATGTTTCAGTTGCCGACTTACCTGGAAGACATAGTCAATACCAACATGGTAGTAGCAAGTCCTGTGCTTGGTGACCCATCCTCGTATTCTTGCTAAGTGTTTCTGTAAGTAAATGCTATTTTCTTGGGGCTCCCCAATTAGTTTAAGGAGTACCCTAATTATTGCCTAGCTCATTATTACAAAGTTGTAATTTGTGTCTTTTTTTTTTTTTTTTTTTTTTTGAGACAGAGTCTTGCTCTGTCGCCCAGGCTGAAGGGCAGTGGCTCGATCTTGGCTCACTGCAACCTCCGCTTCCCAGGTTCAAGCATTTCTCCTGCCTCAGGCTCCTCAATAGGTGGGACTATAGGCATCCACCACCACAACTGGCTACTTTTTGTATTTTTAGTAGAGACAGGGTTTCACCGTGTTGGCCAGGCTGGTCTCGAACTCCTGACTTCAGGTGATCCACTTGCCTCGGCCTCCCAAAGTTCTGGGATTACAGGCATGAACCACTGCACCCAGCCTTGACTAATTTTTGTATTTTTTAGTGGAGATGCGGTTTAACCATGTTGGCCAGGCTGGTCTTGAACTCCTGACCTCAGGTGATCCACCTGCCTCAGCCTCCCAAAGTTTTAGGATTACAGATGTGAGCCACCACACCCAGCCCCAACTAATTTTTATATTTTTTAGTAGAGATGGGGTTTCATCATGTTGGCCAGGCTGGTCTTGAACCCCTGACCTCATGTGATCCACCTGCCTCAGCCTCCCAAATTGCTGGGATTACAGGTGTGAGCCACTGTGCCTGGCCTTTTCTTTTTAATAATTATGCTGTCTGAGACTAAGATGTGGAAGGCCACATTATCCACTGAATGTGAACAGGACATCATCCACCTGAGGCAAGTGACAATATCTTTTGTATATTCTGTTCCATAGTATGGTGCCCAGTGTGCTTAAGGAACTGACATTAATGCTGAAATTATCTTTGTGTGGTATTTGCTTTTAGAGTGTGAATGCTGAATGTTTGCAATAGAAATGGCACACAATTTGTACTTACCAGTTAGCAGAGAGTTCATTTAGAGCTATGGACTGGAAATCATACCTTCTTCCCTATCTTCGCCCCATTAAGAGGTCCTGATGTTTTCTGGAAGCTCAGAGACAGCAGGGGAAAGGAAAGATGAATTCTGATCTCTCCTTCCCCCGAACCCCAACTGTGGTATGTTATTGACTGTGGTGTGAAAGTCCCTGGTGTTCTTTGGGAGCAGGCTATAGAGAAAGCCCATCGTGCATACTGTCAGGAGATCCAGTTACTATTTTAAAAGGGGAGGGAAGAAAGAAACCCTGGGACCCTTACTTCCTGGATGCCAGCTGCATCTGTCTACAGTGGTCCCAGCAGTCTAGGTCAGCTGCATTTGCCCTGGCTGTTCCTACTCTCCCTGACTCCCTCTTAGAGGTAGGAGAGTGGCAGCAGGAATTTGGAGACAGGCCTGAGTCATCAGGAAGCCGGACTCTGAAGTGTCTGATGTCAGTCAGCTGGCACTGATGCGGAGCCAGCCAGCATTGCTTAAAGGTTTCAATGGAAATGTGTCTATAACCACCCAGAGTATAGTCCAGGTGTGTGGGCCGACTTGTGGCTCAGGGAAGCTAGTCTCCAAGGAGGGGCTTGGTTGTCAGAACAGAAGACAGTTCTACATGGGGGTGAAGCCCTTGCTGCTTTTGTTTATCCTGTTCTTTGCTCAGAATTTTCTCTAATAATAGTAATGAGCGCTACAAACTTTTTGAGCCCTCATTTTGTGTCAGGCACTGTGCTATATGCTCTATGTCATCTCATTTAATACAGACAGTCATACTACAAAATAGTTACTCTGAAGTCCCCTTATAGATGAAGGGGTTGAAACTTGTAGAGGTTAAGCATCTGGCCCAAAGTCACACAGCTAGTAGGGGAGACTTGGCTCAAAATCCAGAGCCCACATTCTTCCTATTACACTGGAGTGGGTTGGAAGGGAATGGAGCTTCTGGTAACCTTGGTTGTTGTCAGACATGGGCTGATCACTCCCAATACCTCAGGCAGGGTCAAGGATCAGGTCTAAGGAGTAGGTTCCCTTGTCTGTATCGTGCTGGGAACTTCCAGTCTAGGACCTACTGGAAAGTACAGACTAGGATTCCTCTGATTCATCTGGTCAGCTGCTGGTATGCTTAGTCAAGCCCCATTCACCAAAGAGGACTCCATTTTTATCTGCCATGTGGAAATACTTCTGTCTTGTGTATTTTCTGCATGGAGGGGTGAGGTGTCAAGTTCTTGCCAGACAGTTGGGTGTGTGTATATACATGGTGTGTGTGGTTGTGGTTTGTGCATGTGTATATGTGTGTGTGTGCCTGGCACTGGGCTCCATGAAGGGGAGCAGGGATGCTTTTGCTTCGTGTACAGCTAGGAAGCTTGAGTGATAGGAGGTTAAGGGATCAAGTCACAAAGGAAGCCTGGCTGCAATCTGAGTCAAGGGATTTCTTCTTCCTGAATGCCTGTGCCTATGCCTTGGCTGGTCTGTGCCAAGGGCATTTAGTAATCAAGGTGCCTGTGTGTGGTGTGTGTGTGTGCATTCGTGTGTGTGTGTGGTGTGTGTGTGTGGTGCAGAAACTTGAACATAGTAGAGGTGGGTCTTTCCACCAGAGGGCCCCAGTAGGCTCATTTAAAAATTTCTGTCCTGACACAAAATGTACGTTTTTATTTATACTGTTGCAGAACAAATAAAATGATGAGTCCAGTTGCTGTGGCTGATTTCACAGACCCCTCAAGAGACAGCATGGCTGTGGAAAGAGCATGGCTTTTGAGGCCAAACTGGCTTTGAATTCTGACTCTATTGCTCTGTGGCTGCATGAACTCTGGCATGTTAGTTAACCTTTCTGAATTTTGGTCCCCTCATGGGTAAAATGAGCAGCATATTGGAACCACCTTAGAGGGTTGTTGTAAAGAGTAAATTAACTTAATACTTTGCTTGCAACATGGAAAGTTCTCTATAAATGTTCACTATAATTATTATTTGACATAATTAATTTTCCTGTGGGATGCCCAGATAGTATATTTGAATACTGGGGGAAGGGGTGGAACTGGGGTATTTCTCTTTCTCTGCCATGGCGATTGCTACAGTTATTATTACAGTTCCACAAAGTGTAAGGACTAAAGCCTCCGGGCAGTCTGAGGCATGACTGAGTGCCCAGAGAAGGTAGAATTGTGTCTGATGGGAGTTTCTTCTTGGAAAATTTACCTCCCTGCCCCCTCCTTCTGCTGGAGTGACTGATGCCCATCATTGTCCTGAGGTCATGTGTGTTGTGGGGTAGCTCTTCATCAATCATAGGAACTTATGTATGGCATTGAAGAATCCCTCTGTTGCACCCCTGGAGGGATTTTTTTTTCTCTGTTCTCATTAAGACTCTAGTGAAATGTTGAAAAATCACATTTAGAAATGTGGCCTCAAATCTTCAAAATTTAGTGGACCCATTGAGCCTTTTGGAGTGGCCTACCCTTGTGCTTTTGAAGGGCCCTCTGACTGCCTCATTGCCAAATCCAGTGACTGATCTCCTGATATTGTTGCCTACAACTGGATTTTCTCATGATTCTCCACTCTCTTGACCTGTGTAGGTCTGCACTAATCGTGTGACAGCTCCTCTGATTTCCTTGCTTGCTCCTTTTTCCTAACCTGCAGCCATGAGTTGAAGACTATGCTTGGCCTACTGTCCTTTTCTCTCTAAGGTTTCTCCCTAGAAAGATAGTCACTCTGCTCCTGTTGCTTTGGTTATCACCTCTGTGCTGATAGCACTGGAACTCTTGCCCTGCCTTAGCCCTGTCTACGTCTTCGTCTTCAACAGGTATGAGGTTGCCACAGCCTTCCTGGACCCATTGATAAGTTCCATGCCTAATGGCATTGAATTCCAGTTGTTCTCTATGTAGGTATTGAGTGCCTGCCATGTCTTCTGGGTCTTCAGCAGTCCAATAAAGATTGAGCCTTAAGCTCACTTCTAGCATTCAGATTATTTGAAAGCTGTGGCCAAGTAGGACAGATCTGGAGAGGGCCAGGCTAGGCTAGGCTTTTTATTCAGTCACTCTGCTTGTCATGTGATTTCTTTTTTTTTTTTTTTTTTTTGAGACAGAGCCTCACTCTGTCGCCCAGTCTAGAGTGCAGTGGCATGATCTTTGTTCAATGCAACCTCTGCTTCCTAGGTTCAAGCAATTCTCCTGCCTCAGCCTCCCGAGTAGCTGGGGTTACAGGCGTGCACCAAGATACCCGGCTAATTTTTTTCTATTTTTAGTAGAGATGGGTTTTTGCCATGTTGGCCAGGCTGGTCTCAAGCTCCTGACCTCAAGTGATCTGCCTTCCTTGGCCTCCTAAAGTGCTGGGATTACAGGCGTGAGCCACCATGCCTGGTCACGTCATGTGATTTCTTTTCACTGGAGGCACTCTCTTTTGTCTCTGTGATTGCAGTTTTTTTTTTTTTTTTTTTTTTTTTTTTTCCTAGTTTGTTTAGCTCCCTTCTTGAAGATCTGTATTCTTCTCTACTGGAGTGGGAATGGAGTAGGTCATGTTCCACCTCTGGGAGTACAGCGAAAGGGCTAGGAATGCCCCTCACTGTTCTTTCCATTTCATCCCATCCCATGTTGCCTTCCCTCCAGGTGTCTATTCCCAGCTGGGCCTGTGGAGCCCTTCTTGGCTCCCTGTGCTCTCTGGCAGGGCTAACATCTGTACTGCCACTGTTCTCGCTTGCAGGCTGCACAGTGGATTTTGTAGCTCTCTGTAGCTCTTTGTAGCTCTCTGGTTAGGCAGAGGCTTGGATTCATTGTGAACCCTCTACCCTCCAACATCCTCCTCTAATAACCTTTTTTCTTGGGTGCCTTGGGTTTGTTGAGAGCAGTCTCTCTTTGCTTGGCCCTAGGCATGACTTCAAAACACGGGGGAGATATTATCCCCATTGTACAAATGGCCACTGGCTCAGGGATGTTCCAGTCCAGCCACCTAGCCAATTAGGGGCTGGACTAGTTAGAAGCCACATTTGTTTTGCTGTTCAAAGACTTTCCATTTAATTGCTGTCTACCTCTTGACTTTCTGTTTAGTATTGTCTCAGGGGGAAAAAGCTTGTTTGCCTTGACTACTCCAAACTTGTTTTTCTTGTCCTTCAAATTATTCTTTAAAATTCCATTTCTTTTCTTAAGCCTTTGCACGTTGTTCTCCCTTGTCAGGGGCGTCCTTTCAGTGTCCTCTTTGCATTGTTTCCTTAGCTTCATATTTGTCTGCTTAAATTAGGTAGTGCACTTCTGTTTGTGTAAAGGTGAGTGACTGTACGTGTGCATATGAGTTTGTGCAGCCCATAAATAGTAATGAATGTGTGTCTGTGGAAGAGCTCATCCTCTAACCTTCAGTTTGTAAAGCAGGTGATTGTCCTACAGCTGTTGCTGCAGCTGGCAGTTCTGCATGTTGGTGGCTTGGCTCTCTGGATGCCAATATATGCTGGGAAAAGCACTGAGTGGGCTGGGTCTGCCTTGGGGCTCAGCAGAAAACTGCCTCGGGTTTCTCCCTTTTCAGCCAGGAGGGTCATCCTTTAACATATATTTCCTTTACCTGCTGGGAGTAGCTACCCAACAAAAGGCTTTGGTCCTCATTTGAGGCATGGGTCAGCTGGAGAGTGTGTGGATCTAACAGGGAGTAGGAGCTTTGGAGAGTAGTTGCCTGGCCTGGCCCTGATGGGCTGTGGGTCCAGGGGCAGCAGTCATCATTTCCATTCCAATGATGGAGTTGGCCGGGCACCGAGGCTCAGGCCTATAATCTCAACACTTTGGGAGGCTGACATGGGTGGATCAGTTGAGCCCAGGAGTTCGAGACCAGCCTGGGCAACACGGTGAAACCCCATCTCTACAAAAATAATAAATAAAAAAAAGCCAGGTATGGTGGCACACCATACCTGCTACTC
Source organism: Macaca nemestrina (assembly GCF_043159975.1). Taxonomy (NCBI): domain Eukaryota; kingdom Metazoa; phylum Chordata; class Mammalia; order Primates; family Cercopithecidae; genus Macaca; species Macaca nemestrina. The sequence goes on from NC_092130.1 coordinate 41,319,795, forward strand.
AGTAGTAGTCCCAGCTACTCAGGAGGCTGAGGTGGAAGGATTGCTTGAGCTTGGGAGTCGGAGGTTGCAGTGAGCCGAGATTGTGTCACTGCACTCCAGCCTGGGTGACAGAGTGAGGCCCTGCCTCAAAAAACAAACAAAACAACCAATAAAAAAATGGAATGATGATTAGATGCTGGGTGCTGGACCAAGTACTTCCTATTCATTGCTTTATTTAATCCTCACTACCAACCTTTGAAGTAGAAATTCTTAATATACCTATTTTATAGGTGAAGAAACTGAGGCCTAGTGAAGTTGTGTCCAAGATCACATAGCTAGGAAGTGGCAGAGCCAAGAATTGGCCTTAGGTCTGTCTGACTCTAAGTCCATGTGTTATACTACCCAGTGTTTTTGTTTCTTTTGTTTCATTCCTTCACTTATAAAATGGAAGTAGGAATTCTTGCCCTTTCACATTTCCCAGGAGATTCGGGAAAACAAATACATGAACATACAGTGTAGGTTAATAACATAAGCATTTTATAAGATGGAATTCCAAGGGCTCCATGGCAGTCTACCGAGTTGGCTCTGCTTGCCCAGGACACTTAGAACCTTTTCCAGTTCTTTCTGTGCTCTGATTCTGAAACTCAGCTACTGCCCATGGGTCCTACCAGGTGTGTCAGAAGCTGCCAGAGACCCAGCAATCCCGCTCCTTCTCCCTTTATTGGCTTCTTGCCATCCTCATCCCATTCTTTTGTTTTCCATTCTGGAGAAAAGACATTAAGGAGAGATGTCTTGTTTACACAGGCCCCAATCCCCATCCCAGTCTTGTCTGAATTGGTGGAAGACAAGAGGCACTGAGAGAGGTGGGGACTGAGTGGCCTCATCCCACCTGCTCCCCAAGCATCTGCTCTGGGATGCAGTAAGCTGGCAATACAGATTGGTGAGTGTATCCAACCTCTGTTTAAGCAGAGGTACAGCCTACAAATGGACACCTTTTTATAGAAAAATGGGCATCGATAGAAAAATGGGCATCTCAAGTACCTTATTATCTCTTTTGTCCCAAAGCCCAAGGATAGTTAAGGAAAGAGTTACTGGTGAAACACTGAAATAGTTTCCCCTTTCCTGGACAGAGTGATGGTATTTTATGTCAGAAGAGGGCCATAAATATAAAGATGTAGGTCTGTCCTCCATTGAAAGTCAAGGATGATGAGAAGGATTTTTTTTTTTTTTTTTTGCGCACAGTATGCAGGGGCCATTGATGAGGTGAACCCAGAGTTTATGCATGGCAAGTGTTTCGGGAATGGCACTATCATCAGGCCAGGTGTGCCAAACTGTGCCTCAATGGGATGCCATGACTTTGGCTTTACTTATGCCAGGGACTGCAGCTGGCTTTTGCTGCTGCTGCTGCCTCTGTCCCTGCTTGTGATGGTAGGCCATCCTGGCAAAGCATAGCTGTGTGCCACTTCCCTTTCCCCTTTTCCCTTCTCCCTCAGCTTTAGCATAAAGCCCAGGGCAGACTATGCCTGCCACTTCTTGAGTAAGGACCAAGACCAGGTGACGTGGCTGCAGGCCAGGCCTTAAAAGGACGGAGAACACTGTTTTCCATGCCTGCTTGCTGCAGAGTTGGTACTTGCTCTTGCTCTCTGAATGCCCCTGTGAAGTCTGAGGAACTATCTCACACCTTTCTCCCAGCCTCACCTAGGTCTCTCCTCAGTCCTCTCAATCCCCCCATCCCTCTCCCACTGCCCAACTCAGCTCCATGTTCTTGTCCTCTCTTTCTCTCTCTCATTCTCTCTCCCTGTTTTGTGGAAAAATATTTAGAGGCAATAACTGGGTCAGGCGTGCAGTCCATGTGGAATTATTGAGGGAAGATGAAGGATCCACTTGTGAATCCATCTCTCATCCTTAGTATTGGCAGAAAATGTTTCTGACAGTGTTAGCGTGTGTGCAGGAGATGGAGACGGCAGGGAGCCCTGTGGGAGCTGCCATTTCTCTCACCCTCCACTCCTCTTCCCACTCCAAGGAGTGGGGGAAGCTGCTGTGTGTGCATCAGCTGCCCCTGACCTCTTCTTCCTCAGTCCCTTCTGGGCCTCCTCTTTCTGCTGATTTGTCTTCTTTGCCCTTGACTATTTCCTTCTCATTTAGCTCTTCCTCCTCTTCTTTTTCCCCAGCACCAGTTTCGTTGTTGATCCCCGGCTGTAAGAAGGGAGCTCATAACTGTGTGTGTGTGTGTGTGTGTGTGTGTGTGTGTGTGTATACACGAGGATCTCATGGAAGGGGAGGGACATCTGTGGCTTTGAGTTAATCTTTGTTTTATTGTACATTGTCTTGATAATACTGTGAGCCCCCTGCTTCTATTCTTTATTCTTTTTTTTTCCCCCACAGCCAAGGCTGCAGCGTTAACAAAAGTATAGAGCAGTACAGGCAGCTCTAGGGTTGTGCCTTCTTAGGAACTGTCGCCCTAGGCCTCCCTAGCCTTCTCCCTCCTGATGTGGTGACCCCTTGCTCATCCTCACCCAGCCTAGCCCCTCTCCTGCTCACACCCAGGGATGACCAGTCACCTATCCAGAACCTAGTGTGGTGCTGTGAACTCAATCCCTGCCTTTCAGTGTGATTGGTGCCCCAGGGAGCCAGGTTGCTGGGGGAAGCTCTCATGGCACTCAGCCGTTCCATTTTGTCGGCAAAAAAAGAGGAGGGGAACTGGCAGAAAGCTAAGGCTTTTGCTGCTGGGTGAGTGTAGCAGCTATTTTTAGTACCCGAGCCTTTGCTTTTCCATTTGGCTGTGCTTTTTTAGCACAGTGCCGGTCCAGCAGGGCTGTTTTCCTTCATGGCTGCAGATGTCCTTAGGGAAAGTTTCTGTCGGCCCCTGAGAAGATGTGGGCTGCGCAGAGGGGTATTGGCTTCTGAGAGTGGGTTCAGGCACGCTTTAGGTCCCACTGCAATCATGCCACAGGTCCAATTTCTTAAGGTGAAGCAGGGAGAAATGTGGCAGGAGTGGGATAGAGAAAAAGTAAACACCACATTCTTCAGAGGTGCTGCCCTGTAATTAACTCACTTAAGCCTCAATTGAGTAAACTGCCTAATGAGGTATACTGGGGCTGGGGGATAATATTAAAACCTCTTATAAGGTCTGGGCTAATACTGACACAGCCTGAATTTTCCTAAGGTTTCTTGCTTATTTTGTTTTTCTTTCTGCCTGCCTTTCCTAGATCATTTGCTAATTTGGATTAAGTTTTCTTGACTTCTATCTTAGTTTACTAGAATATTTTCACTTTTCCAAATAGAAACTCTTCAATATTAAGGAGTAACTCTCCATTTTCCCTTTTCCTTAACTTGGTAACCGCTTTTCTACTTTCTATTAAAATGAATTTGTCTGTTCTAAATATGTTGTATAATCAGAATCATACAATATCTGAGCTTTTGTGTCTGACTTATTTCACTTAAGACAATATTTTCAAGCTTCCATGTTGCAGCATGTATCAGAATTTCATTCCTTTTATGGCTGAATAATATTCCATTGTATGTATATACCACATTTTGAAAATTCATCTTTTGATGGCCCTTGGATTGTTTCCACCTTTTGGGTATTGTGAATAATGCTACAACGAACATTGATGTACATATATCTGTTTGAGTCCCTGTTTTCGATTCTTTGGGGGATATGCCTAGGAGTGGAATTGCCGGGACATATGGTAATTCTATATTTAGCTTTCTGAGGAGCCACCAAACTATTCTCAAGTGGCTGCACTGTTTTATATCTACACCAGCAATGTACGAGGGTTCCAGTTAATCCATGTCTTTACCAACACTTGTTATTTTACTTAAAAAACATTACAGCCGTCATTGTGGGTGTGAAGTGGTGTATCGTTGTGGTTTTGATTTGCATTTCCCTCATGGTTAATGATGTTGAGAACATTTTCATGTCTCTATTGGCCATTTGTATATCTTCTTTGGAGAAATGTTTATTCAAGTCCTTTGCCCATTTTTATTTAAAATTTTTTTTTTTAGTGACAGAATCTCACTCTGTTGCCCAGACTGGAGCACAGTGACATTATCATAGCTCACTGAGGCCTCAAACTCCTGGGCTCAAGAGATCTCACCTGAGCCTCCTAAGTAGCTGGGACTACAGGTGCACACCACCACACCTGGCTAATTTTTTAAATTTTTAGTTTTTTTTTTTTTTTTTAGAGAAGATGGCTAGCTATATTGCTCAGGCTGTTCTTGAACTCCTGCCTTTGCCCATTTTTAAATTGGGATGCTTGTCTTTTTATTGTTGAGATTTAGGAATTCTCAACACGTTCTGGACAATATACCCATAACAGACATGTGATTTATAAATATTTTCTCCCATTCTGTCTTTTCACTACTTTGATAGTATCCTTTGAGACCCAAAAACTTTTTAATTTTGATGAAGTCCAGTTTATCTGTTTTTCTTTTGTTGCCTATGCTTTTGGTGTTATATTTAAGAAACTATTGACAAATCCAAGGTTGTTAAGATTACATCTATGTTTCCGTCTAAGTTTTATGCTTTTAGCTCTTAAATGTAAGTCTTTGATTCATTTCTAGTTAGTTTTTATAAATGATATAAGGTAAGGGTCCAACTTGACTCTTTTTTTTTTTAAATTTTTTTATTTTTTTGAGATGGAGTCTCTCTCTGTTGCCCAGGCTGGAGTGCAGTGGCACAATCTTGGCTCACTTCAAGTTCCGCCTCCCAGGTTCATGCCATTCTCTGGCCTCAGCCTCCTGAGTAGCTGGGACTACAGGTGCCTGCCACCATGCCCAGCTAATTTTTTGTGTTTTTAGTAGAGATGGGGTTTCACTGTGTTAGCCAGGATGTTCTCGATTTCCTGACCTCGTGATCCGCCTGCCTCAGCCTCTCAAAGTGCTGGGATTATAGGCGTGAGCCACCGCGCCTGGCCCCAACTTCACTCTTATACATGTGGATATCCAGTTGTCCCAGTACCGTTTGTTAGACTGTCCTTTCTCCATTGAATGGTCTTGGCACCATTGTCAAAAATTGACCATATATGAGATTATTTCTGGACTCTCAATTTTATTCCATTGGTCTGTCCATCCTTATGCCAGTATCACCCTTTGATTACAGTAGCTTTGTAGTAAGTTTTGAAATCAGGAAGAGTGAGTCCTCTAACTTCTTTTACTTTCTTAGATGGGTACTCACTCTGTCGCCCAGGTTGTAGTGCAGTGGCGTGATCTCAGCTCACTGCAACCTTCGCCTCCCAGGCTCAAGCAATCCTCCCACCTCAGCCTCCTGGGTAGCTGGGACTACAGGCGTGTACCAGCACACCCAGAAATATTTTGTATTTTTGGTAGAGATGGGGTTTTGCCATGTTGCCCAGGCTGGCCTTGAACTCTGGAGCTCAGGCATTCCACCCACTGGCCTCCTAAAGTGCTGGGATTATAGGTGTGAGCCACTAAACCCAGCCCTTTCTTCATTTTTGAGATTGTTTTGGCTATTCTGGGTCCCCTAAAATTTCATATGAGTTTTAGGATGAGTTTCTCCATTGGGATTTTAACAGAGATTGCTCTGAATCTGTATGTTGCTTTGGGTAGTATTGTTATTAATAGTATGAAGTCTCTAATTCATGAACATGGGATGTCCTTCCATCCTTATATTCTTTTAATTTTTTTTTGGAGGATTGGGGTCTCACTCTGTCACCCAGGCTGGAGTGCAGTGGTATAGTCATGGGTCACTACAGCCTCAACCTCTGGGGCTCAAGTGGTCTTCCTGCCTCAGCCTCCTATGTAGCTGGGACTACAGGCTCACACCACTGTGCCTAGCTAATTCTTTTTTTTTTTTTTTTTTTTTGTGGAGACAGGGTCTCACTGTGTTGTGCAGGCTGGTCTTGAACTGCTGGCCTCAAGGGATCCCCCCACCTTTGCCTGTCCTTTTTAATAGCTACTGGGGCTTGTACTTTGATTTGTTTGACTGTTTGAAAGGTGATGTGAGAGGTTTTGTGACTTGGAAATATTGAACTTTGCTGTCTTAGAGGATATTGATGCCATCTGTCTTCAGGTAGGATAATGGGTGTGTTTTAGAAGTGGGTGGTTACAAACGCTAATGTGGATTTGCACCCATGTTAGTTCACACACAGATCAGTTGGTTAGTTTCCCTCTCTCCTTATCATAGTCAAGACCACCCGCCACAACCTGATAACAAGTTCTAATGAAGAAGGAAGGGACCAGGGCTGTGATAGCTCATGCAAGAGTCCTGATTGACTGTATGGTTCTAGCCAGGGCATATCTCTTATTGGATGGCTGGATCCACCATGGGAGATAGAGGTTTCAGAATTATCTAGAAGTGGTAGAAGACTCATTATACCTCTATGCAGGAAATGTCTGACATGTGAGCAAGTGATGACACGGGAATCACAGTGAGGGGGAATCAAGCACTAGCTTTTCATTGACCTTCTGTTTTCTGTGCTTGCACCTGCAGGTCCCTGACTATGGCTCTCCAGAGCCTGCCTTCATCTAGGATGGCTCCTCTGGCCATACTGCTTGGGCTGCTGATGGCTGCCTGCTTCACCTTCTGCCTCAGTCATCAGAACCCGGTAAATGTCTTTATTGCAAGTGGGAGGGATCCTCGATGAGGTCTTGAGAAGGCCTCCCTGTCACCAGGGCTGCTGTGGGAGTAGGGTGGGCTTTTATGTTTCTTTCTTATGTGAGTGTGGCTGGCAGTGGATCATGGAGTAGGTAGACTTCTTCCTCCCCATCCCTGTGTCTTCTGGCTTCTGTTTAAAGCTTATGGCACAGTTTCCCTTTGGGGAAAAGATGATGATGATGATAAATTAATAATTATAATCTTCCATGTACCAAACCTTGTAGTGAGTGCTTTATATATTTTTTCATTTAATCCTCCCAACAGGCCGGGCGCGGTGGCTCAAGCCTGTAATCCCAGCACTTTGGGAGGCCGAGACGGGCGGATCACGAGGTCAGGAGATCGAGACCATCCTGGCGAACACGGTGAAACCCCGTCTCTACTAAAAAAATACAAAAAACTAGCCGGGCGAGGTGGCGGGCGCCTGTAGTCCCAGCTACACAGGAGGCTGAGGCAGGAGAATGGCGTAAACCCGGGAGGCGGAGCTTGCAGTGAGCTGAGATCCGGCCACTGCGCTCCAGCCCCGGCGACAGAGGGAGACTCCGTCTCAAAAAAAAAAAAAAAAAAAAAAAAAAATCCTCCCAACAACACTATGAATTAGGCAGCTGCAGTTTTTATCCTCCTTTTAAGGAGAAGACTAAGACTCAGAGACATTAGGTAACTTGGCCGAAATCACACAGCCAGCTTGTGAGAGCTGTGAATGTCAGGATTCTTCCCAAAAGCTGAGTGCCTGTGTGGTGGGCATCAGTTCCAAGTAAGACTCTTTTTCTTCCTCTCCTCCTCTCTCCCTTGTACTTTCTCAGTTCATCTCCATCTCTGTATCCTCCTTCCTTTTGTCTATAGCTCCCTGTTCTTTCTGGGCCACACTTCATTAACCTAGAGCTTACTGCTCCGGGCTTCTGCCATTGCCACTGGCAGGAGGAGAATGCCCGAAAAGGCCCTGAGCGTGGCCTGGCTGCAGCACAATACGGTTCCTGGCCCTGTTTACTTGGCTTGTCCCAGCAACGGCCTGCCCTTGACCAGCTCCTAATGCCCTCCCTCTCTTCTCCCTTGATAAGCTCCCACTGTCAGTTATTTGACAGTTTCACCCTCCCCTGGCCACCTTCCCCAACCCCAGGGCTCCCACTAAATGTTGGATAAAGCGCTGGAAGCTCTGGAGCGGGAGGTCCTTGAAGTGCAAATGACAATTGTGATGAATTTAATAACAATCCAGCTTAGCTGTGGTTCACCTCTGGCTCATGGCAAGCTTCCACCTTCTCTCTGAAATCATTTGTTTCCTCTCTGCCTTTCCCCCCACTTTGTGGAGCAGGAGAAAACATACAGTTGGGAGTCACGAGTCCTTTTGAGTTTTTAATGCCCTCTGAGATCCTGTTGGTGCTGTTTATTTGCCTCTTCTTCAAGGACAGTGAGAATGGGATTCCAGGGGCCCCTGAGAATGGGACTGGCTACAGCATGAGGTTGGGGCTGTCTCTGGCATAGATTGGCGGTGGAATGGCCCAGAAAAGAGCCTTGAGGGACCAGGGCTTTGTCCCCTCCCCAACTTGTAGCTCATGAGGATGCCGTGCTCCCCATCGTGAGCTTTAGCAGATGCACAATTAACAAAGGCATGCTGATGAATTTACTTAAGGACTGAGTTAGGAAGTCCCTTTTGGATAATAGTCCAACCAAATAGATGAGCTTTCAGAGCATAATTATTCTGGCCCATTTATATTAGCTCTATTGAGTCTAGTCTCAGAAAAATGTTAATACTGACTTTCATCAACAGAAGCTGCTTTTATCCTTATGTCTGTTCCTAAGCTGTATACATTTGTCATAATCTTTTATCATGTGCTAAGCACAAGTAGGAGTTGAAGCATCTTTTCTCTCATACCATAAAAATTGTTGCCCTGATGTCATTTAAAATCTAAATTATGCAGCCAGCCACCTTCAGAACAGTGAAAATGGGGTGGAGGTGGTTATGATCCTTTCTTCAGAGCCCGGAGTCCAGGTAAGTGCTCCTGATGACCTGGAATTGTCCTCCCCAAAGGCAGTGGGGCAGGTTCATGCCCACCCAGGAAAGGCTGGCTGTGTGTATCACAGTATGATCTGGAGCCAGCTTTCCTTCCTGGCTCCTGCTGCGGTACTTCCCTGGGATGCCACATCTTAGGAGGCATGTAGATGCTGAAGGGCTGTGGTTGTGTGTTACTGGTCTTTGAAAAGGTGGTGAACAATGAGGCAGGTACAGTAGTGGAGCCTTGTGGAGGAAGCACAGGCCCTTCGTAAGATCCCTTTTGCCTCACACTTTGGCAATTTGACTCTTTCTGAGCTTTGTTTCCTAATCTGTAAAACAGGGTTGGTATCTTCCTCTTAAGGTTTTAGTGTAGATTAAATGTGATTATATATAAAGCACCTGGCATTGAAACTGGCACAATATGGCCAATAAATGGTTAATGAATGTCAGCTGTTGTTTTTTTAGTATGGGGGTGCTGCTTCTATGGTTTAATTTGGGCTGTGTCAGGCAGGCTTCTGTCCCAAAATGTTGCCCTGGCAGTCTGTCTCTGTTACAGTGTCTGTCAACCCACCATTAGAGATTCATTCATTCTCTTGGATCTTGAAGGCTTTGGTTTTTAAGAATCTCTTATTCAGATACAAGCGCAAGGAAGTGTGACATGGTAAGCTGTTGTCAGCTAACACCTTAGCTAGGATTTCTTGCCAGTCACTTGAGAGGAAATTGGTATTTGGAATGATGGTGATAGGGAGAAGAGAGCGCTGATGATCCAGCATGGAAGGGAGCCCTGAGGAGCCAGCTGGGAAGGCACCAGAGCACGGGGTTTACTTCATGGCCGACCAAGGGCTGGCCTGCCTCCCTCTCTCCTGTTCAGGACACTGCCTAGGCAGATTGAGGCTAGTTGTGCTTGTTCTTACTCTGGGACTGTGGTTTCTTACCTGGCCCATGGAAGTCTTTGCCAAGGAAGGGCATGTGCTGGTAGATATGCTAAAGCGATCTTAATGTCCCAGCATCATTCCCTCAGCTCTCAGGGCACAACTTATTAGGACATCTGACCAAAAAAGAATCATAGAAGTGAGTCAAAACTTATGTATGGGCTTTGGAGCCAGGCAGGTCTGGACTTCAGTCTCTGCTGTGCTTTTCTGAGCAGTGTGATTTTGAAAAGCCCCGTATCTGTCCTCCTATGGGACTAATATGATGTGCTTCACAGATGAGACTTGGATAAATTGAGGCATGGAAGGCATCTTGCCCCGGTGCCTGACATATGATCAGGGCTTAATAAACGGTAGCTACTATTATCGTTACAACCTCATCCTCTTGATGCTGCTTTTTCTCAAAACGTTTTCTGAAACTCTGCTTTTGAACTCACTGTCCAGCCTGTGGTGTGTTCATATCACTGAACCTCTCTCGATGCTTCTGAGCCCTTGGCCTTTGAGGATAGTTAGGTGTGATTTGGGCAGAGCATCTAAAGACTCTCATAGCCAGGTCTGGTGAACAGGGTGAGCACAGATAGGGGAGAACCAATTTTGTGTCAATCCCCACTAAAAATCGAGGTGTACTTTAAAATGTACTTTTAAATGTACAGATTTTGTGTTTGCGTCTTAAAATCTGGTTCAAACATGATACCTAGAGGAGGTGCAAAAAACATTTTGAACAGTGACAGGATTGTTGCAAAGGAGTCTGGCCTCCTTAGGACTTGAAGCATGTAGCTCAGCGGTTCATCAGTCTCATTCTCTCCCTCCTTCTCGAATCCACTCTGTTAATCTTGTTAATGAAATCTAGAAAAAGAGGCTTTCCCAACCCTTAGCAGTTAAATGAACATCAGCCTACCTCGATTTTGAAGGGCTTCCTGTGCTACCTTCTTATCACCATCTCCCTTGCCGCTCTCTGCTTCTCTTGATGAGAATTTGGCTGCTTGCTTACAGCCTGCCAAGAATTACCCGGCTAATAGGTAAACAAGGATTGAGGCTGGGCATGGTGGCTCATGCCTGTAATCCCAGCACTTTGGGAGGCAGAGGAGGGAGGATTGCTTAAGTCTAGGAGTTCAAGACCAGCCTAGGAAACATAGGGAGCCCTTGTCTCTACTAAAATTTTTTTTTTTAAAAAGGTTGCAAATTGATGCTTAGATATTTTAGTTTGGCCCTCTTAGTGTTCTAAAAATAAGAACATTTCACATAAAAATCTGGATTTCTGTTTTCAAGTCGAATGCCTGCGTGACAGTGGTAGACCAGCTGAGTAGCAGCTGCTTCCCTGAGTCAAGGCAGGAGGACTCCAGTTTCTACAGTCCCACCACTCCCTGTTGTTTACACCTGGTCCACTGATATACCTGCATCCCTGCCTGGCCCCTGGGACATTTCATTGACACACCTCCAAGGTAAATTTTACTGACTTTCTCCTCGTCCCACAGTCTAATGCTTCTGACCAGGGCTGATCCTAGTGTATATAGGCTCTGGGTACTTAGCAGACAGGGTGGTCTTTGTTGTGGAATATGAGGTGAGCACCTGCAGCAGACTCACGTGCTTTGGGCTTTCCTCAGTCTAAGGCACCCAGAAGACACACCTGCCTATGGGAAGGGGCATTCATTCATCTATTTGTTCAGCAGTTTCAAACTAAGCGCTGTGCTAGGCATGGGGGTGATGAAGGAGACTGACATGGTGCTTGCCCTCTAGAAACTCAGCTTGTTGGAAGTCCTTGATGTCCATGTCCTCAGAATGGAGGGTGCCTCTTGCCAGTGTGTCTTCTCTGTAGTCTCATAAGCACACCTATTCTTCTATTCCTAGTTTCCTTTTGAGCTCAGATTTGGGCAAACTTTTAAGTTAAAGGGATAGGAGGGGTTTGAGGCACCAGGCTACGCAGGTGACATGCTTGAATGATGCCATATTGTATAGTCACTCCTGGATGTCACAACACAGCCTGGAATCTATGACTGCCTTTATAAGTAATAACAGTAACAGCCACCACATACCCAAGGCCAGTGGTTTACAATGTAGTACCTCATTTAACTATGAGCTAGATGTTGTTATTATTTTCATGTTGAAGATATGGAAACTGAAACTTAGTTAAAAAACTTTTCCTGAGTCACAAGAAACTGGGATTTGAATTATTCCAGCATCTTAACCACTATGCTGGAGTCAGTGCCTCTCATAACTATGCATATAACATCTCCCAGGTGTGGTTAGATTTGAGAGCTTCTTCTTGCCAAGATATTTCCTTACTGGTCTTAGTAAGGCCTGAAATTCTGTCATCTAAATTTCATGCCTTTATTTCTTGTTAAACAGTAAAAATTCTTGGAGGGGCTCTACATTGTCATCACCAGCACCTTAACATTTTAACCTTTCCTCTGGCAACTAAAGATCAGACATTGAGGGACCCAGGCAGGAGGGAGTCCTTATCTGGAGTAAGGCACTTTTTTTTTTTTTTTTTTTTTTGAGACAGGGTCTTGCTCTGTCACCCAGGCTGAAGTGTGGTGGTGCCATCTCAGGTAACTGCAGCCTCTGGTTCCTGGGCTCTAACGATCCTCTTGGCTCAGCCGCCCAAGTCTCTGGGACTATAGGTGTGCACCACCACGCCTGGCTAGTTTTTTTGTGTTTTTTGTAGAGATGGGGTTTTGACGTGTTGCCCAGGCTGGTCTTGAACTCTTGGGTTCAAACAATCCACCCACCTTGGCCTCTCAAAGTGCTGGGATTACAGGCATGAGCCTCCGCACCCGGCGGAGAACGAGGTGTTATTTGAAAGTTAAATAACTTTCCAGATGTATGCATATAACATCTCGCAGGTGTAGTTAGCATTGTTGGGAGACCAAAACGAGATCTATGTAAAGTACCCAGCACGGGTTTGGGCTCACAGGAAGATTCCGAGAAATATACTTTTTGTTACTAAGGGTGAGATTGGCAAGCAGAGAAAAAGTGATGACAGGGGAGGTGGGCAGGCTGAAATACCTCCCCATGTGCTAATGTGGGTTCCTCCTTGTTTTCCCAAATGTAATTTCCCAGAGCTCTGGAACCCTCTGGTTCGAATTTCCTGAGGCCTTATTACTTTTTTTGCAAGAACAGGTTTAAAAATGGGATAGGAAGGATGAGAGTCCAGGAAAGAGCAAAATGAATAATACTTTGTATTTATCTTTCATCGCTGTCTCCTGAGCTGAGAATGCTCCAGAGACACCATCTCATTAATCCTCTATGTTCTGCACAGGGTGGAAGGAAACAGGTTTTAGGAAGTGGTTTCCAACCTGAGCGTCTTCCTCCCTCAGCCCAGCTGGATTCTCACCTTCCCACTTGCACCCTTCCTCTGTGGTTTGCAGTGGCTCATAGGCACACTGGGGAATTGTGCCCTGCTGGGATGCTTGGGAATCAGCTGGGCCTTAGCTGCCAGCTTTTGTGCATCTGTAGTGGCCATTTGAGGCCTTACTCTCCCATTCATTTATGTGTTTTTTTCTTTTCTAAATATGTGTATTTTTATTGTAAAAATAATACGTACGAGTTTTAAACATCAAACAGTATAATAGCATGTCAAAAAGTAAAAGGCTTTTATTGTTTCCTTTTGCCAGCCCCTGTCCCTAATGTGTTCCCTTAACACGTTCAAGATACCATGGAATCTTCTAGAGTCATTCCCTATGTGTTTTCAAAAGTACCACATACACACAGGACAGCATGCTGCATTCATTTAGCCATATCACCTCACATGTGCTGGTTCTGAGGCTGACCTTGTAAAAGGAACTGTGAGTGTCCAGACATGTGTGGCTGTGGGGTATAGGGGGGCATGGAGGAAAAGAACGTGCCACCCTAGGCCATTTTTTTTCCTGCTTACCTGGGCGCCTAGTTGCAGTGGGTCATTCCCTGTGTTTTCTTTTCTCAGAAGGAGTTTGCCCTGACCAACCCGGAGAAGAGCAGCACCAAAGAAACAGAGAGAAGAGAAACCAAAGCAGAGGAGGAGCTGGACGCGGAAGTCCTGGAGGTGTTCTACCCGACGCATGAGTGGCAGGCCCTTCGGCCAGGTATCAGGCCCAGCCCTGTCCCCACAAAACACACTCTGAATTCAAACTGTGTATGTCCTTTGTCCCCACAGGGCTGCTCCTTCAGGCTGCTCCTCTCTGGCCTGCAGGAGGGAAAGAGCATGGTCTGTCAGAGTGGTATCTGCTGCTGCAGGGCTCAGGGACCTTCATTTTCCAGCAGAACAGAGATTGCAGTGTCTTAGTGCCCTGGAAGGAAGGCAGGTGGTGGGTGGCTGTGGTTTCTGAGCAAGTGATTGAAAACTTTCTTTCCCTGCACTTCTGAAGCACCGGAGAGGCACTGACATGTGCCTCGCTCTGCAAATGCTATTTTGGGCTCTGCTGCTTGGCTCAGTGCTGCTGAAATATTGTTCCTGGGAGAGTCCTGAGCGCCAGTGTGGGGCAGGTGTGTTCTGTTGTTAAAGGAACCTGTGCCGAGAAACGGGCTGGTCCTGGCCTGGTTTTTAAATAGTGCATCCTCAGAAGGAACACTATTCTAACCCTTTTGTGAGCCTGGGCCCAGGGCTTAAAATAATGAGAATAGTCAACAATTGCAGAGTCTTCACCATATTCAGGTACTGTACTAGGTGCTTCATATGGGTAATCCTGTTCAATTTTCACAATAATAGGAACTATTATTATCTTTATGTTCAGATGAAAGCATTGAGGCTCAGTGAGGTTAGGTAACTTGTCCTATGTCTTCCAGCTAACTTGCCCTATGCCATTGACCCCAGAGCCTGGGCCCACTCTCTTCCCACTTCTTCCCAGTCCTGGCTGTCCTTGGCTGGAGCCTACTACACTGACACTTGGGACTGTTCTCAGGAGTGGCAAGGTGGATGGCAAGCCCTGGCAGCTGCCACAGTGTAGTTTCATCAGCTTCTTGCCGATATTCATCACCATGTCCTCACTGCCCCCACTGCTGCTGTGCTGGCAGGCCAGCATTTGCTGTGCCAGCCAGCTTTCTGGTAGCAATATTGCTCCTGCTGTGTTTGCACATGGGTAGTTGCTGCCACAGAAGAGTGATGAAGCACCAAGGAAGCCAGGTGGGAGCTAATGGCATTGAGCAGAGGGAACTTTTAGGAATAGAGGTATTGGGTTCAGCAGATCCAACCTCTGCCTGCCACCACCCACCCCTCCCCAACCTGACTTCACTTGAGAACTGAGCCCCACTGGTCTTTAAGGACTAAAACGAGAGGCTCTCAGGGATAGGGCGTGGAAGATGTGGACTATATCCACGATTTTATATATATAGTGTTGCTTTTACCACTTTTATTTTTTTTGAGACAGGGTCTTGCTCTGTCACCCAGGCTGGAGTGCCATGTTGCGATTCTCGGCTCACTGCAACCTCTGCCTCCTGGGCTCAAGTGATCCTCCCACCTCAGCCTCCAGAGTAGCTGGGACTATAGGCTCAAGCCACCACACCCAGCTAATTTTTGTATTTTTTTGTAGAGACTGGGTTTTGCCATGTTGCCCAGGCTAGTCTTGAACTCCTGAGCTTGAGCAATCCACCTGCCTCAACCTGCCAAAGTCCTAGGATTACAGACATGAGCCACCGCACCTGGCCTTCTTGTACCACTTTTAACCATGCAAGTTCCTGGAGCAGATGGAAGTCAGTGTCCTGTGGCCTTGACTCCTACCCTATCTGTTTCTGTGGTTGAGTTAGTAGCTCCCTTCAACCAGTAGCATCCTGGTTCATGTTGCAGACTGAGCAATGTTGATGGTTCTGACCCTGGCCCCTTGCCCAACCCTCTGGGCAGTGGGGCTGCTATTAATGGCTAAAAAGAGCCCCTCTCTGTGTCCTTGGGGAGGGATAGCCAGAGCTTGTGTGACAAGAGTGAGCTGTGGACTCTGAGAGACTCCCAGAGAATTGGAGTAGAGCACTGATTTTTATAGTTAACTTGATGTTTCATTGACATCACCCTCTGCCTTGGAGTTTCTCAAGAGTCCCTGTTAAACTCTTCTGCACAAAATTCTTTTGGAGTTGTCTGAAAGAAGAAAGAGAAGGAAAGAGAAGAAAGAGGTGGAAGATATGTATAGTCCTTATCTTCCACGCCCTATCCCTGAGAGCCTCTGGTTTTAGTCCTTAAGGACCAGTGGGGCTCAGTTCTCAAGTGAAGCCAGGTTGGGGAGGTGTGGGTGGTGGTAGGCAGAGGTCGGGTGTGTTGCAGTTGCACCCAAACACAGAGGCCCTGTAATTCAGAGGGCAAAGCAACTCCGATTCCAGTCATGCCTGCCCCATCCCAGGAGCATTTTTTGCCCACACTGCATCTCAAAAGCAGGACTGGTGAGGGGAGGTTAGGTGGGAGGCTTGTTTTGGCCTCAGTATCTGATGTGGAGTGATTCAGAATCTGATGTCATGGCGTCAGACCAGTGGAGGCCCCAATAAAGGATTGACATGTTTTCTACGTATACTGTTTGGAAACTGACCTTTCAGGGGTCTGTGTGGATAGCTGGCACTTGCCTTCAGCCAGATTATGACACTTAATTTACCACATTCTGAATTCTGTCTGGGCGCTTCCCAACACATCTACCTAAAGGTTAAAAGGAATGTAGCCAGTCCTGGGAACTGGATGGGTTGGTAAATGGGGAGGTGGTATAATTTAGTGGTGAAGAGGACAGACTAGATTCAGCCAGTTTGGGGTTCAAATCCTAGCTTTGCTACTTAGGGGATCTTGGGCAAGTCACAGAATCTTTCTGTTCTTTGATTTTTCCCATTGGTGGCATGGGGGAAGTGTCCTTCCCTGCCTGCTGCAGAGGCTGTTGTATGGAGTGACATGGTAGATGCAAAGCCCTCTGCCTACTTCCTAACATGGAGAAATCGCTCTGTACACATCTGTTCCGATTTTCAGTGGTAAATTCTCCACTTGGCCATCCCTTCAATCCCATTGTGGAATCACTGGATGCCGGTGAGGGTACATGAGCATGTAGGCTTCTGTCCCTGTGACTTTACATGGGGAAGGGAACTTATGATGTGAAGAAGAGACTTGCATGTTCATGAAATGTCCTCCCTCCTTCAACAGATGCTTTGATCAAGGAGCAAGGGTAAGCACAAGCAAAAGGGGTTTGCAGAGTGTTTCCTGTCTAAGAGTCAGTGGCATGGCACAGGAAGATGGTGGACTTTAAGAAAATGGCAAGTTTATATGGACAGTTATTGTCCTTATTGTCCCCAGTTCAGTACCTTCTGTCCCCTCAGGACTCTTCAGGGAGGACCACAGCTCTGTTATCCTTAGGCTCCCAAGAGGGGAACTAGAGTTCGTGGGGTTTTGGCTGTGCTCATTTGAAGGCAAATTTCCAGACTGCCTGCTGCCTGGAACACCAGGCGACAAACTCATGACTTCGTGGGCCTTCCCTGCAGTCCAGGTAGGAATTGGGCCCCAGCCAGTCAGTCCTGGAACAGCTGCAGGTGAATCTCCTGAAGTCTGCCTGCCCCTGTTATTACTGTCAGCATCCTCACTGGGAGCTGCTTGTTCCTAGAAGTGATTTTCCTGTCTCTTTCTTCTGGTTTATTTTGGGATCTACCTCACCTTACGGAGGCACAGCAAGCATTTGAGTGTGGATACAGCATCAGCTGTTCACAAGCAAGCAGAGGAAAGCTGTTTGCTGGCAGGTCCTGTGGGTTCTGGGCAGGGAACTCAGGAATTTGTCCTGGGGCTGAGGACCCCTGAACACTAGGACTTTGTACCTGTGCAGTTGGTATTACAGAATGCCAGTCACAGACACTTCAGTGGGCTCCTGCACCCTGGGCATCTTCTGAGATCCTACTTTGTGCCGGGCATCATCTATAGCCAGAGATATAGGTAATAGCTCACATTTACTGAGCACTGACTCTGCCAGGCATCCTTTGAGGGCAGGTGCTATAACTATCCTCATTTTTACAGATACAACTGAGTCTCAGAAGGAATGACTTAGCCAAACAACCAAAAAGTGGTAGAGTTGGGATTCAAACCTAGATTTGTCTGGCTCTAAGCCCCAGCTCCTAACCGCTGTGCCATACTATCTTCTTGTGTAGCAAAAAGGACATGACCCCTGCCCTCTATCCAGCTCATAATCTCACAAAGGATACAGAGAACAAAGACAAAAACAGCCACCAAAGTATTTTGGATGTCCTGGTGGAAGTGTTTTGTGCTCAGTGAGGGCATAAAGGATGGTATGGCAAGGCCAGAGCCTTCTCTCTTTAACCCTGTGTTCTGTGTGGGGCACTTCATCAAATTTAATGATGCTGAATCTCCAACTCCACCTGCAGCTCTCTTTTTGAGCTGTGTGACCTTGCTCAGGTTGCTTAGAATCTCAGAACCTTAGTTTCCTCATCTGAAGATAGGGATGAAAATATAATACCTACTTCACAGAGATGATGTGAGAATGAAACAAGGTTAATATATGTAAAATGTTCAGCACAGGACCTGACACATAGGCCATATTCAATAAGTGGCTATAGTTGTCATTTAAAAATATATTCCTTTGTTCTGGGCATGGTGGCATACGACTGTAGTCCCAGCTACTCAGGAGGCTGAGGTGGGAGGATTGCTTGAGCCCAGGAGTTTGCATCATTGGTACCTTGGTATCCGTGAATAGCCACTGCATCCAGCCTTGGCAACATAGTCTTTTTAAAAATACATATCTATGTATATACACCTTTGCTACCTCCCTTTCCTTGGGGACATGAAGGGGAAGTGGAGGTAAGGAGGCAGCCCTGGCAGAGGCCCCCTTGTTCTGCTCATTACCCGTGCTGCATGTTGGTCCCATGTGGGCTCAGAGAAGCATAGCCAGCCAGGAGCAGACCTGGGGCTCCTTATTGACCTGATCTGACTCCAGGCGGCTGTGAGAGTCTCTGAAATATTGGCATTAGCACAAAGAGCCCACTCAATGTGAGCACGCAGGAAGCCTGTGCAGGAACACGTTCATATGAGGGGGAAAAAAAAGAGAAAGAAAAAAATCCAAATCATCAACAACTGATGAGAGCAATCCAAGAATTATAGAGCACCAGCCATCTGGTCAGATCATTTCAGATCTGCACGAGCAATAAGAGGGAATTGAATTTTAAAAACCTCATTTATAGTAGACCAACTACTCTGGTTTCAAGTATTTAAGAGAGGAGTCTGATTTCCTGCAGGCCCTGGACATCTGTCTGAAGGAGCACCTGACTCTGGTCTGGGTGACTCTGTGACACTGTTTCTGCTGGGCCTTTGGCTCTTTGCAGCTTTGGAGGGGCGGTGTGGTTCTCCAGTCCTCTGACACCAAGTGGGTGTGTAACAACTCAATTCAAATCTGCCAATGTCTACGTGGAATTAGTCTCAGATCCCTCAAGTTAAAGGGCTAAGTCCATAAGACTGCTTCCATTTCAGATGGCAGTTGCAAGTCCTGGGCCACCCGTATTTCTGACTGACCAGGTATAAACTGGGGATTCTCACAATCTCCTTCTCAGGTTTGACAATAATTTGCTAGAATGGCTCTCAGGAAAACACTTTATGTTTATTGGCTTATTATAAAAATGCAACTCAGTAACAGCCAAATGGAAGAGTTAGATGCACGGGGCAAGATATTGGAGTGGGGGTAGGGAGTGGTGTGCAGAGCCTCCTAGCACTTCAGTGTGTCCACCAACCCTCATACTGAAGTGGAGTTCAGGAAGCTCTCTGAATCCCGTTGTTTCAGGGCCATTATGGAGGTTTTATTATGTAGGCATGATTGATTAAAGCATTGGCCATTGATAATTGATCTCAATCTCCAGTCCTCCTTCCCTCCCCTGAGGTCAGAGTGGGGTTGGGGCTGGAAGTTCCAGCCCTGTAATCCTGGGTTGGTCTTTCTGGCAACCAGCCTCCATCCTGAAGCTATCTAGAACCTCCAACCAAGAGTCATCTAATCAGTAGAAGAGCCCCATTGTTGGAAAGGGGTTTGGTAGGAATAACAAAATACACTCTTATGGCTCAAAAAATTCCAAGAGTTTTAGAAACAATGAGCCAGGAACCAGGGTCAAAGACTACATATATTTTTTATTATACCACAGTTGGAATGAAGGTGAGACTAAGGGGCAAAGCTCCCAGTGTGTTCTGCCCCCTCCCCAGGTCTGTGGTTGGGAGGCAGGTGACCCTCCCTCCTTCCCTCCCTGATCCTGGAGGGATCTCCCTTATGGGTTGTCTCATTCCCCATGGTCCTCAAGAGTATAATCTCTTCTGTCCCATCCTTCATACACAGACATGCACACACATGTGAGGCCCATGAGATTGGGTGGGAGTGAGGTTGTTGGTTCAGGACACTTCATGCCTAAGCCCCTGTGGCTCATCAAAGTGTGGCAGTGGGACTTCTTAGCTGCTGTTAAGAAAGTAATGACTTGAGGGGGATAGCCAGGGGTCTTTGTTGGATGATGTTTCACCCTGGCTCAAGCACAGTGCTGGAAATGTGGGGCAGGGGCCAAATAGAAGAAACAGCCTGATTATGTTGGGGTGGTCTGTCTTGCTTCTTGGACATGAGTTGCTATCTCTGGCAACTTTTCAGGATGAAGTATTCAACAGAGTTTACTTTTGGTGCTACTACTTTCTGCACAGTGCCGCCCTTCTTACTTTGAGGGCTTTCTGGTCTTCTGGGGATTTCCTTAGAACTTCATTTGTTCCTCTTCTACCTATACTTCTGGTCCCTCCCTCTATAATTTCCACCTCCCCAGCCTTTGTTAAGCATTCTCCACTCTGAGCATCTCCTTTGCTCCTTGGTAATACAAGCTTGTTAGAGAGAACCACTTGGAGGATGGCAGGATGCCAGGTCTCTTGAGGCCTGTAGGAGCAGTTTCTGAGGCTTCAAATTATCCTGTACTGGGAGAGAAAAAAAGATGGTGGGCTGGAATACAGGAAGGCCCCAGGAGGCTCCATGAGGACAGTTTAGATCACTTCATTGCAGAGAGACCTCATTTCTCACGTAGGGAGGTCTCTTCACTAGCTTCCCAGGATGGTTAATCACTGCCCCTCAGCAGCTAAATCCCACAGCCCCCTGGGAGAGCAGGTGGAGGCCAGGCTAGGAAGGCCTGCAACCTCCGTGGCAGCCACTGCCAAGACTGAGGCCATTTTGCAGCCGGCTGGCTGAGTTCTGCTCTGGCACCAAAGCATCTCTGCCCTGGCTTTGGCCTTCATTACCCGGATGGGACAGGCCAGGGTCCAGTTTGCAATCTGTGCATTTGGGTGGTGATGGAGAGCAGCTGTTGACCATCCTCTTTCTAACAAGCATTTGTATGCTTAATGCACACCCTGAAGCTCTTATCTTCCCCTTCCTCTGCTTCTATCCACCTGTTCTCTCTGAGGTTTAATCAGGAGTGCTGAGCAGAGTGGCATAGCCTCAGCTCTCAAAGATTGGGACACCCAGATGGCTGAGATGGAAAACTTAGACCAAGTGGGGATGATGGAAACTAGCTGCCAAAATAGTCCCAGCCCTCATGCCACAGACTTTGTTTTAGTTCAGAGAACCTTTGTAGCTCTGAATTTTTTCCTTTTCTAATATTGGCCTCACCCCACTGGCCAAGACAACCCAGGGCATCTCCATGGTTAAGACTAACCAGGACTAGGAGTAGTTCTCAAGGGCTTGCCTAGAGCTTGAATGAGAGGCCCTTTCCCAGAACCTGTTAGTTTTGTCAGAGCCTTGGAGTTAGGAATTGGTCTATAACTTAGAGATAGTACTTCACTAGGTAAAGAAGAGAACAAACTATGAATAGTGGTGTTGGTGGGGATAACATGAATAGAGACCTGAAGTGAGAGTATATCTGCTTGTCTGGAGTGACAGGTATGTGTAAGGGAAAAATGAGGTGGCGGGGATGGGTGGCATCCACTCTGTCAGCGGTGGGGGCCAGTGAGGGGGAGGGAGGAGATCAGAAGGAGAACTGACAAGCCAGTAGATTTAAAGGTGTGAAACTAAGTGTAACAGATGAGTCTGTCATAGAATCCAACCAGGAGCTGTGCTGGGAGATGAGGAGATGAAGAAAGATGATGTAAACTCCTGGGTTTGAGGAGTTTGATAGTAGAAGAGGAGAACTAAAAGGGCAATTTCAGTTAGAGATAGCCATATCAGAAAACTTGTTCATTTTGGGTTCCATTTGTTGAACTCCTGGAAGTATAGTGCTTGATGCCAGGGATACCATGGTGGGCATGACAGAGGTTGCCCACCTGGGCTTATAGTGATGGAGGACCCCCTATAGGAAGGTGACTCATTGGGAATGCAGAGGACACTGAAGGAAAGGCTTCGCTGAGGTGGGGTCATTGGAGCTGGATGGAGAGAGGTTTTGTGTATGTTGGAAGGCAGAGGGGAAAGGAATCAGTGTTGACAGATTTATAATCCCATAGAGGAGATCACTGATGGGGCAAAGTTATTTAGGTAGCAGATGGACAGTCTTGGCTTTATAAATGTGATGAGACTGAGAAATTAGAATCAGAGGCTGGAAGGGGACACAGAAATGTAGTAGCGATATAGACAGAAATTGAAGAAGCTCCTATTAGATGTCTTCAGTTTTCTGAGCCAAGCTGAGGGTGGTCTTCTGCTTTGGGCGATGAAAGAGAAGTATCCATTTGGGTGCTTGGGAAATGGAAGGTTGGGAAGAACTACCATGGGGAAAGTTCTTGGACAACCAAGAGGTCAGAACTAAGCATCACCCAGTGTTAGGAAAGGTCCAGTTAACATATGACAACCTGACACTGTGGTGGGTGAGGTTTGTTGACTTTCTTGAGTAATCTAAGCCCTGGGCAGTGCATAGGTGGACAGTGAGATGGTTGGAATCTGAGGGACGATAGGCGGATCATTCTGGGGACTCTTGGGTTGTCTCTGGGTATGGCGAGGGAGACTTTTGTCCATCTGGCCTGTGGGGCTTTGTGAAGCCAGGTTTCTGGCAAGCTCTGGAGAGCTTTTTGGAAGCTCCTCTGAACCTGCTCCAACCTTCCCTCTTCTGAAGACAGGGAACATCAAGGGAACTCTTTGAGGCCCTGGCAGTGCACAGGGCAGGGTGGGGGTGGCACCCCACTAGCCACTGATCTTTTGGCAGCCTCTCAAGAGCACACATGAAGCACGGCCTTGTGTGCAGGGGCTCTGTGAGCCTTTTGTTGCCTGGGTGCTAATCAAGCTGATTATATTTCTGTTCATGTGGGGGTTTTGTTTTGTTATTATTCATAAACTCATAAGTTGTTGGTTTTGCCTTATTTCCCATAATATGTGGATTTGGGCAAACAAAGATTGAGTTTTAGTTTAATTTCTTTAATTCCCAGAACAGTCTGTTTATGATTTGTGTAATGCAGCTGTTTGGAAGAAGAGAACCATTTCTTTTGATTAAAAGTTTTCGGATTTGATTACCTATGGCCATAATTAGTTTATCTGGGCAGAGGTGAGTTTTTAAGGAATAGTAATATGGTATATTTGTAAAGTTCTTTTTCCTTAGGGGAAAAAAGAAACGACCCTTGCTCCTCACCCCAGTAACCCTCTAAATGTTGTATAAACATCATCTTTTTAATCTCTATTCCATCATCTCCCAGTTTGGTCAAGTCATTCAGGCTCTTCTTTTTTTTTTTTTTTTTTTTTTCCGAGACAGAGTCTTGCTTTGTCACCCAGGCTGGGGTGCAATGGCATGATCTCGGCTCACTGCAACCTCCACCTGCCAGTCTCAAGCAATTCTCCTACCTCAGCCTCCTGAGTAGCCAGGACTACAGGCGCCGGCCACCATGCCTGGCTGATTTTTGCATTTTCAGTAGAGACGGGGTTTCACCATGCTGGCCAGGCTGGTCTTGAACTCATGACCTCGTGATCTGCTAGCCTCATCCTCCCAAAGTGCTAGGATTATAGACGTGAGCCACCGCGCCTGGCCAAGTCATTCAGGCTCTTAGAGGATAAGGAGGTTGTCTAGTATCTCATGACCAAGAAATGACTGAGGGGATCCTAGAATGGAAGGGGCTTACCAAAAAAAGAAAAAAGACAGAGGGGAAATAGGACCCAGGAATTCCAGTCTAGCAGTTGGGTGGGGAAAGGAAGAAAACTGATTTTTTTTTTTTTTTTTTTAACATCCCCTTGTGCTAGGTGCTTTGTATATATTAAGTCCTCAAGATACCCCATAAGGGAGTAGTTATGTTTTCTCTTGGTCTCTTTTGGAGCCCGTGGTCCATTGGTAAAGGGGCTTCAGATCCCATTGCTTTTCCCAGATTTCCTTTCTTCTTAAGATGGAATCTGCGGGGTCATGATCTGAAAGCAGTTTTATTTGAAGTTTACATGGGAACAAAATAATGTGAATTTTGGAGGCCTTTGACACTGAGAGGGGGAATTATTCAAGCAGACACAGAATTATCAAACTGCCCTGTTTGGGTTTCTAGGTTGGATCTTAGGGATTGATTCTGATGTCCCTAAACACAGTGGAGTAAGCAGCCCTGTGTGCAGTATGATTTGAGGACTGTTAGCTGGCTTTAGATTCCCACGGGGTTAAATTGTAGATGGAGAGGCTGGAGGAATTGTTCCCTAAAGACGGTTAGCATTTTAGCTTCCAGTATTTGATCAAAGTAGCTAGCTGAGGATACCTTGGAGTTAGGTATAGAGCAGTAGATTTCAAAGGGGAGGCTCTTTTACAAAGCTGGCAGTAATGGAGGCACCCAGATAAAGTGTTTCATTTACAAGAGTCCGTCTTAGTTTTGAAGTTGAGGGATGTACTTTGTGGGGTGAAGAGAAGAAGAAAAGTTCTAAGGAATGCTGAACATTTTTCACCTATTTGCTGGCTTCATCTGACACTGCTGATGCATATCAATGAGTCTTTGTTCTAAAGTGGCCGTTTGAACACAATACTCTCTCTTTTTTCTCTTTTCCTTGTTTTCATGCTCTCAGCCCCTTTCCCTTTTCCCTTCCTTCACACCCTGCCATCCCTGCCACCTCTGCCACCTTACCTTCCTAGCTGCCTCTGCCTGCAGCTGAGTGGCAGGTGGCAGGGATGAATAGATGGAGGGGTCTGTAGCTGGGGGAATATTTTCTCAATTCTGCTAGCATCAAAGAAATGACTTCCAAGCCAATTCTTCTAGCCACGTATTTCGCTGATCAGTGAGAACTAGAGGAGAAACACATTAACGTTGCCAGAGAGGGGATTTGGGAAAAATCAAGTCTGTGGAACTGAGTGATCTAAAGTTATAAGCATTAAAAACAAATCCTGGAGTGCAGCTGGAATTCTTCCCAGCCTGCCTCCCACAGCCCTGTCCCTTGACACACACACCATGTGGCACATGAATAGTTTGTACCTCAGCTTTCCCAAAGATCCTAATACTAATGACAAGGTGTCCATTTGTGTTGCCCATCATTGGATATTTCTGGGCATAACGTGGGAAAAAAAAGCAATCCCAGGGGCTTTTTTCCCTTTTTGTGACCTCTTTGTTTCCATACGCTTGAAAAGGCTTTGGAATAGAACTCTCTTCAATTGAGCACACCTACCTGCTCATCTATTTTCCCTCCATCTGGCACCAGTCCAGAGTGAGGTCTTAGGAGAACAATGGCCTTTTCTTTACCCTTAATCCAGGAAGGTGCTTCTTGTCAAGAGAAAAAAAATCTTCTGGTTGTATGGGCAGAACTTCAAGTGGAGTATTTCGTCTCCTTTGGAAGAAAGATAAAGCCTATATGCCCTTTCTTCAGTGAGACATGTTCTTCACAGAGGCAATGGCCAAGAGCTCAGCCCAGGTTGTATGCTGGCATTCGATTGTTGCTGCCGTGCCTTGAATATAGCATATAGTATAATGTTTTAGAGTTAGTCCACCTGGGTTCACACCTCTGCTCTGTCTTTTATAGCTAGTAGCTGGGCAAGTTACTTAATTACACTAAAGATTAATGAACTATCCCTTTCTGTAAAATAGGGGTAGTAATAATGCATTCTTCTGAGGATTATTTTAAATAGTAAATAAGGTAAACATGAAATGTTTACTGTAATGCCAGGTGCATAGTAATAGCTCGGTAAATGTTAGCTGCTGTTTTTTCTGTTGTATTAAAAATCAGTGGACATCAGATGAACCCAAATTGAGGTACAGTTTGCAGAATAACTGACCAGCACTTTTCAAGTATGTCCAGGTGACGAAAGACAAAGACTGAGGAACTGTCACAGATTGGAGGAGACAAAGGAGACGTGACGACGAAATACAGTGTGATAACCTGTATTTAGATTGTAGTGGATTAGATTGTGCAAAAGAGAAAAACATTAGTGGAAAAACTGGTGAAACCCAGTAAAGTCTATAGTTTAGTTACTACTGTTGTATACATGTTAATTTCTTAGTTTCGATAATTGTCCTATAGTTTTGTAAGATGTTAATAGCAGGGAAATCTGGGTGAAGAGTATACGGGAACTCTGTATTTTTTTTCTTTTTTTTTTGCAACTTTTCTGTAAGTCTAAAATTACTTCAAAATAAAAAGCTAAAATAGAATAATGTCTAAGTGATCGTTTTAAGTAAAGGAGAAACTCACCAGGGTATAGCTGTGCCCCCAGCATAATAGGTAACACCTGAGTCAGTCTTGCCTCCCATGTCAGAGGGAGGGCTCTTACTCAGGGACCCCAACACCTGCCTCTTAAGCACCTGCACACCTGCTGTAGCTGTACCACACCTGAGATGCACCTGGCATCCTCAGGCAAGGTCTGTTCTAGGCAGATAATTGGTCAGATAGCAATGCAGACACACACCCCAGATCAGATCCTGCAGCGAGGCCATACAGCGACTGGGGAGGAGGCCACTCATGTGGCATTGGGACTCTCTGCAGGGGTGAGTGATCAGGGCACTTGTCTCTGTTCTTTGGAATATAAATGAAATTCTGCCTGTTTTATCCTACTACCTAAGCACCAATCACTATGGCAGTATGTTTGTGGATTGTAATGCCTACCCCTACGCTCATTGTTTGATCATCCAGGGAAAGAAAAATAAGTTCAAGCCTTTGCAATAATTTATTATTTTCTTTCCTGCCAAGTGCCTTGCTTTTGCACAAAGCAGATATTTTGCTTGCTTTTCTTAAGTGTAAAAGGTACATGTACTTTTCTTATGACTGATGTGGCCATCCCTGTCATGCTAATAGCAGGGTTTGTAGAAAAAAGCCATTATTATCATTGGAAGAATGTGAGTCTTGGAGTTTTTATTTTTGCATTGAAGTCAGCTATCGGGGGTTCTGGAAAGTATAGAGTCTTTCATTCTAGCACACAACTCCCCTACAAGCATTTACACTCAGAATCCCATATTTTTTAAGTTAAAAAAATCAATGCTAAAAAATGTTCTTTGTATTTTAACTCAATGGCTAAGGTATACTGCTTTTTGCTATTGATTTACGAATTTTATTGTCAGACCCTTGGGATGTATGTGGATTACTCAATGCTGTGACAAATGGCTAGGCTCTGAATTATGTATTGTATTACGGGGGAGTTCATAAACCATATTTTTCTATGGGTTATTTTAGGCATAAGACTAGTGAACTGCCATTTCTCTTTTAGTTACACGTGACTTTAAAAAGGTGGAGGATGCCAGTGGGAAGAAGTGGCTGGCTCAAGATTGAATAGCCAACGGCCCCAAAACCTTGTGAATGCAGAAGGTTGAAGTGGACAGACCTTGGGTGTGGATTGGGAGAATTGAGAGAGGAGAGAGAATCTGCTGGAAATCAAGCCTTTTGCTGCACCTTTGCTCAGGCTAGAGCCCTAGCAGAAAAATGACTGGCTTCCCCTCTCCTGGGGCTTCTGAGTCCTGAGAGTCCTACACCCTGAGTGGGCCTTCCCTACTCCTGCCTCCCCCTCCCCTACACAGCCACTTATGCTGATGGATGTGCAAACCCTTTACAGACAGTTTGGCACAGCTTCGCTTGCAGAGATCATCTGTCTCTTTTGACTGAGCAACTTTATGTTTGCGGCTCCTTTTCCTTGCACAGAGAGAAATTGCCTTGTGCCGGCTTCTGCCTTCTGATGGAAATGTTTACCTTCCCTAGGGAAAGGCACTATTCTTTGGGGGTAATGTCTGCTGGTGCTCCCCACCCCTCGTGGGAACATAAGCCTGTGCTCAAGGGTGGACCGGAGGAGGCGGCCGTTGGAGCGTGCACGATTGCTACCGGGGCAGCCATCTGCCAGTGTCGCGGCTCACAGCCTGCCTCTGAGCAGGCCGCCGGGAGGGGGTGTCTGCACTCCTGGGGCCTGCATGCATTATGCACAGCCCATTCCCTAAATGAGCTTTCTAAGGGTATATAACTCCTTTCTACTCTGTTCTTGTATGGCCTGCCTCAGGGCACCTTTCAGAATCTCCCCTAATTATGCTTCTAGTGCCAAGGATTTAGAATTTCTGCTAACAGCTGATTTTTTTTTTTGATAGATTTCTGCAATTGCAATTGATTTATAGTTATAGGAGGATTTGTTTCTTCCAGGGAAATTATCAACACTGCGATTATACAGTTTCATGTCAGTGGTATTTTGACTTTATCCACAGCCACAGTCCAGCCTCCTTGGCCTGCCTAGCTTCTTCTGGAATGGACCCCTTGTAATTTGAGGAGGCTGTTCTAGCATTAGAATGAAATCTGAGCTTCCAGTTGCCGACCACCACCTTCCCCACAGATCGCCCCCCTCTTCCCCACCTTCTCTTCCTGAGATGGAGGAGTTTTTTCACAGGCTGCTTAGAAAAAGGAGATTCATAACATGACTCAATCCTCACCCACAGATCTAGGATTCCTGCCATCCAGTAAATTTTGGCAGGCAGGCTGTGTGTATGGAGGGCGAGTCCTGCCCCCCTATCCCTGTCCTGCTCTCCTCATTGCGTGTGCCTCTTGGGTGGAGTCTGGGTTGTCTAGCCTCTCATTTCTTCCGCTTTTCCTCTGAGCAGCCCTTCCTTCGTCTCTAGGGTTGGCCTTTAGTATCTGTAAGGGAAAGAGGACAGTGTCTCACATTCCTGGGACTTCACGGAGAGACCCTTGGGAAGAGTTCAAGTTCTGAGGTGTTTGGGTACTTGCCATGTGCCTACTGCTGCGTTAAATACAGTGAGGGCATAGCAGAGTGCCTGGGCCTTAAGCCTTAATCCTTAACCACAGCCTACCTGGGAATCAATTCAAACAAAAAGATTGGCAGTCCTACTAACCCACTCAAGGATCTGGATATGCAGGTGTCCTTGTGTCTGTCATTATGTTGATATGTCAGGGTCATTGAGGCCTCCAGGCTAGTGCTAGTGAGGCCATGATACTGTTGAAAGTGAGTTACTGGTAACGTTGGGTTTTCCTTTGCCCTCTGCTGGGGGAGAGGAGAGGAAAAGGGGCATTAGGTTCCAGAAAATCCTTGGCTATGAAGACTTTGGTTCAACTTTGTCTTCCTTTTACCCATCTCTAGATAAGACAAAAGGACCCTGAGTAAGAGTAGGGAGCAGAGTGGGACTTTGGGGAATCAGAGGCAATGAGAGACCAGCAGGGACAGAGAGAGCACTTCTGGCCTACCAGCCTATTAGAATCAGAGCAAGGAGTGCCTTCTTCAGCCTCGCTAGCCAGGGAGAACCACGCTGGACCCATTGTTGGCATGGTCTAGGAGGAGCCAGGAGGCCCCTGCCAAGTCTGTCACCTACAATTATTGTTGCTACGTCTGAGCCGCATGCTCCCCTCTTTAAAGGCTCACAGCTACAGCAGAGCAAAAGGTCCTGAGCTGCTTGGCTCCTGCAGCGTGGAGGCTGACACACAGGGAGGGACTTAGGACAAATCTGGACCAGACCAGGTGTGGCTTCTTTTTAACCTAGCCAATAGGAAGCCCTTGTTTTAGGAACCTCCACCCCAGTCTGTGTAGATGTGTCTAGAGCTGAGCCTCTTTCTTCCAGTTTGGCCTTTGTGGGCTCTCCTTCCCATTTCTGGCCTCAACAAACTGACCTGCCAGCAGGTTCTGGAGCCTTCCCAGGCCTGCAGCAAATAGGGCTTGGCAATGATAAGATCTGTGGTAGGGCTGCATTTATTGGATGTCCTTTGAAATGAACTTTCCCGTAGTCCATAAGTGCCTCCTGGGAGCTTCTTCAGGGTCCTGGCTTCCCTTGAACTTCATGCTTGTGCTGACTCCCACACACATTTCTGTGTTTTTCATTTTAAAGATGATTGGTGATGAATTGGGGGAGGGGAGTGAGAATTTGCTTTCCTCTGCACCAGAAGTGCAGTGCTGCTAATTTCATTCTGCACACTTTGTCTCTGAGATGAGCAGGGTCCTCTGTGCCCATGTTTAGTACTGCTGTGTTGCTGGACTCTCCTGGCAAAAATTAGGCTAATGTCTCCAACAACTGCATTAGCCACTGAAATGAGGTTCTAAATTGAAGGTACTACACCAAGTCTCTCTCCAAGGTATCGCCTTGTTCTGGCTTTTATTATTCAAATTCATTCTCTCAGTGATTCTCCACAGACTGACTGGCACACTGGTTCAGTGCAACACATTGTACTAGCCGAAAGGCAAGATCACCTTTTAAGAAGAGGGAGGAAGGAAAGGAGTGGGGGGAAAGGCAAAAGAGGAATACTTGCTGGGGTGCAAAGAATCAGAACCCTTATTCTAAGAGCGGCTTGGTGGGCCTGTGCAATGCTCAGAGATAGGAGGCAAAGGGATCAGACCTAGAATAGGGTGGAGGGGTACCTTCGGTGGGGATGTCATTGCAGTAGTGGTATCTATGCCTTGTAAGTTCACTATATCTTCCTTCCCTTTCTTGTTTACTGAGCACCTAATGCCTCACAGGGTGCTGAGAATTTTGAGGTGGGAGACCAAAGATCAAAAGGACAGAAATCTTTCCCTTAAGAAGCTCTTGATCAGCTGGATGCAGTGGCTCACACCTGTAATCCCAGCGCTTTGGGAAGCCGAGGCAGGCGGATCACCTGAGGTTGGGAGTTCGAGACCAGCCTAACCAACCCGGAGAAACCCTATCTCTACTAAAAATACAAAATTAGCCAAGTGTGGTGGTGCATGCCTGTAATCCCAGCTACTCAGGAGGCTGAGGCAGGAGAACTGCTTAAACCTGGGAGGTGGAGGTTGCGGTGAGCCGAGATCACACCATTGCACTCCAGCCTGGGCAACAAGAGCGAAAACTCTGTCTCAAAAAAGATAAAAAACAAACAAACGAAAAACAGCTCTTGATCTTAGTTTCACCTGTTTTCTGTCTTGGGTGGTATGGGAGGGAAAGGAATGGGAGGAGGGGGCTGGACCTTAGGATTCTTGCATTTTATATTGGAAGTAGGAGACTTTCAGCAGTCAGATGCCTGGATAGTTGAGAATTTGGCTCTTATATGTTTGTTTTTAAAATGACTTTCTCTTTTTTTTTTTTTTTTGCCTGCTGACAAAGTAATATGTTTTCAAAGCAGAATACTTGGAAAACATAGAAAAACACAAAGGGAGACAACAACAACACAATCACCCAAATCCTACTGTGCAGATGTCAAATTAACATCATGGCTTGTGTTCTTCCAGTTGTTTGCACAAAAGTGCAATCATACTGTACAGACTATTTTGAGACAGATACTTTCCCTTTAGAAATGGAGGTTGAAAGTTAGAGCCTCCAGCACATAGGTATAAAGTGAACCTTAGGCATAAAGTGAACATTTTCCAGGTGCTGTTCTTTAATATATTCAAGTGTATGAATATACCAAATTATACTTAATTCTTACGGTTGGGCATTTAGATGGTTTCCAGTTTTTCACTGTTGTAAATAATTCGTCAGTGAATATACTTGTATTTATTTTGATGTATTCTCTGTGTTCTTAGGATTCACACAGAAGTGCTTGTCTTTTCTGATTCTTTTTGCCCAGCATTTCAGTGAAAGCAACCTCTTTTCCAGGCATTTTAGATAACACCATGATTTTGAGTATCTCTCTGCATTAACATCAGATGCCCTGGAATTTCTTCTCTATGTGGTCCCTGGATTATTCTTCTTTGTCCAGGAAATAGCTAGGTTCAGGTGAGATCGGGCAGCGAGAACAGAACACACATTCTCATTGTTTTGTGCCAAGATCGTAAGGTCCCCAGAGACCTCACATTGTCATCAACCCCTTTGATAGCAAGCAGTTATTGAATGCCTGCCTACCTGTGTCTAACCCAGAATCAAATGGAGGAGATGCAAAACAGGTCTCTATTCTCAGGGAACATGGTGACTGATTGAATAACAGAACTGACATGAAGCAATTCACACACAATGTATTGAGCACTTCCTATATGGTAGGTATTTGTTCTAGGCTATTTTGGAGGGAAGAGAAAAGGTAGATATGCGTTTCTTCTTCAAGGAAGCTACAGCATTTTTACGCAGTTTATATACAGTTAGCTAGCCACACAGGTCAATAACTGATAAATATCTGATTGTACAGACATCAAGTGTTACAGAGGTTCAACGTTGGTAGTCATTGGAGTGTTAGGGTTGCTTTGGTGGAAAAACTCATTCACTGAGAGAGTAATTAGGTAAATTTCAGAGAACAGAAAAGATAGGAGATAAGTTGGGCTTGAAAAAGGTGGTATTTGATGAGGTGGAGTATAAAGGGTTTTCCAGGTGGGAGGAACAGCTTGCAAAGAGGTGGTGGCAGTAATGACTGTCTTATCATGGTGACCAGGTGTACAGGAGCACAGAACAGATTGAGGATGGAGAATTACAGAGAAGGTGAGGGAGAATTAAGGTTGTATTCTGAGAGTCCTGAGAATTAGGGGATCCAGAGCAGTACGAGGTACACAGTGGATGAGAAAAAAAACTTGCTACATTTGTATCTGATTAAAGAGAAGGTAAGAAAGTCTTGATTTCTCTCAGTGCCAGAACGTGCCAGAATGCCGCAGGCTCAGTCCTTGGACCTCTGCTCTTCTCTGTCTACACTTACAGCGTTGGTGACTCATCTAGTCTGATGGCTTCACATTTCATCTGTATGCTGATG
This sequence comes from Macaca nemestrina, assembly GCF_043159975.1. Classification (NCBI taxonomy): domain Eukaryota; kingdom Metazoa; phylum Chordata; class Mammalia; order Primates; family Cercopithecidae; genus Macaca; species Macaca nemestrina. The sequence continues at coordinate 41,352,201 of NC_092130.1, forward strand.
ACTGCTAGGTTTTTTGTCTCCAACCTAGACTTCTCTGAACTTCAGATCCATCTGCCTACTAGACACCTTTACTTGGATAGGCATCTTAAATTTAACATGTCTAAAACTGAGCTCCTGCAACTTTCCCCACTTCAGTTAATGGCTATTCTATCCCTTTAATTTTTCAGGTCAAAATCCTCACAGTCATTCTTGACCCCTTTCTTTCTCTAAGACCCCACATTCTATCTGACAGCCAATCCCAACAGCTCTGTCTTCAAAATGTATCCAGAGTTTGACCACTTCTCATTACCCCTGTGGTCACCATGATCTCTCACCTGGATTATTGAGTAGCATCTAACTAGTCTCCCTCCTTCTGTCCTAATTACCTGCAGTCATTTCTCAACACAGCAGCCAGTGATACTTCTACCATGCCTTCCTGTGCTCAGAAATATCCTCTGGTGTTCCTTCTCACATAAAGTAAGGGCTAGCTCCTTCTTTGGCCTGCACAGCTCTATGATGCAGCTCACCGTTACCTCTGTCATTTCATTTGCTGCTATTCTCCCTTACATTCCCTCTTCTCTAGTCACTCTGGCCTTGCTGTTTTTCCCTAAACACACCAGGCTGTCACACCTTGGGACCTAAAATGTTCTTCCACTGGATGGCTTTGTGGCTGGCTCCCTCACTTCCCTTAGTCTTTCCTCACAAGTGACTTTCTTTCTTTTCCAGCGTCCGAAGCTGGATTGATGCAAAGCAACAAAATAGGTAAGGTAGTATTGGATTATAACTAAAATTATAAAATAAATGTACGTGAGTCTAAACTCATTTAAATAAATGACTAGGGGAGAGAAGTTAAATCTTTTAAAAAATTTTGTTACTTTTTGTGCATATGTTATAGTTGTATATATGAGGTACATGAGATGTTTTGATAGAAGCATGCAATGGATAATAATCACATTATGGAGAATGGGGTATCCTTCCCTTCAAGCATTTATCCTTTGTGTTATAAACAGTCCAGTTACACTCTTTTAGTTATTTAAATGGACCATTAGACTATTATTGACTACAGTCACCCTGTTGTGCTATCAGATAGTAGGTCTTACTCATTCTTTCTGTTTTTTTAATACTCATTAACTATCCCTATCTCCCCGTTCCTGTCCCAACTCCCTTTCCCAGCCTCTGGTAACCATCGTTCTACCCACTGCATCCATGAGTTCAATTGTTTTGATTTTTAGATCCCACAAATAAGTGAAAACATATGATGTTTGTCTTTCTGTGCCTGGCTTATTTCATTTAAAATAATGATCTCTGGTTTCATCCACGTCGTTGCAAATGATAGGATCTCATTTTTTTTTTTTAATGACTGAATACTATTCCATTGTGTATAGGTACCACAGTTTTTAAAATTCATTCATCTGTTGATGGACACTTAGGTTGCTTCCAGTGTTGGCTATTGTAAACAGTGCTGCTACAAACATGGAGTACAGATATCTCTTAGATAGACTGATTTCTTTTGTTTTGGGTATATATCCAGCAGTGGAATTGCTGGATCATATGGTAGCTCTATTTTTAGTTTTTTGAGGAACCTCCAAATTATTCTCCATAGTAGCTGTAGTAATTTACATTCCCACTAACAGTGTATGAGGGTTCCCTTTTCTCCACATCCTCTCCAGCATTTGCTATTGCCTGTCTTTTGGATATAAGCCATTTTAACTGGGGTGAGATGATATCTCATTGTAGTTTTGATGCGCATTTCTCTGATGATCAGTGATGTTAAGCACCTTTTCATATTCATTTGCATTTGTATGTCTTCTTTTAAGAAATGTCTATTCAGGCCGGGTGTGGTGGCTCACGCCTGTAATCCCAGCACTTTGGGAGGCCGAGAGGGGGAGATCACTTGAGGTTGGGAGTTTGAGAAAAACCTGGCCAACATGGTGAAACCCTATCTCTACAAAAAATACAAAAATTAGTCAGGTGTGGTGGTGGGTGCCTGTAATCCCAGCTACTCAGGAAGCTGGGACAGGAGAATCACTTGAACCTGGGAGGCGGAGGTTGTGGTGAGCTGAGATCGCACTACTGCACTCCAGCCTGGGCAACAGAGTGAGACTCCCTCTCAAGAAAGAAAGAAAAAAAAAGTAAAAAAGTCTATTCAAATATTTTACACATTTTTTGATGGAATTATTAACTATGGAGTTGTTTGAGCTTCTTATATATTTCTTATATATTCTGGTTATTAGTGTCTTGTCAGATGGGTAGTTTGCAGATATTTTCTCCCATTCTGTGGGTTGTCTCTTCACTTTGTTGATTGTTTCCTTTGCTGTGCAGAAGCTTTTTAATTGGATATGATCCCATTTATTCATTTTTGCTTTGGTTATTTATGCTTGTGTGGTATTGCTCAAGAAATCTTTGCCCAGACCAGTGTCCTGGAAATTTTCCCCAATGTTTTCCTATAGTAGTTTCATAGTTTGGGGTCTTAGATTTAAGTATTTAATCCACTTTGATTTGATTTTTGTTTTTGTATATGGTGAGAGATAGGGGTCTAGTTTTATTCTTCTTCATGTGGATCTCCAGTTTTCTCAGCACCATTTATTGAAGAGACTGTCTATTCCCAGTGTATGTTCTTGGCATCTTTGTCAAAAATGAGTTTACTGTAGGTATGTGTATTTGTTTCTGGGTTCTCTCTTCTTTCCATTGGCATATGTGTCTATTTTTATGCCAGTACCATGCTGTTTGGGTTATCATAGCTCTGTAGTATAATTTGAAGTCAGGTAATGTGATTCCTCCTGTTTTGTTCTTTTTGCTAAGGATAGCTTTGGCTATTCTAGTTCTTCTGTGGTTCCATATAAATTTTAGGATTGGTTTTTCTATTTCTATGAAGAATGTCATTGGTATTTTGATAGGGATTGCATGAATCTGCAGATTGCTTTGGGTAGTATGGACATTTTAACAACATTGATTCTTCCAATCCATGGACACAGAATCTCTTTCCATTTTTTTGGTGTCCTTTTCAATTTCATTCATCTGTGTTTTATAGTTTTCATTATAGAGATCTTTCACTTCTTGGGTTAATTCCTAGATATTTAATTTTATGTGTGTAAATGAGATTACTTTTTAAATTTCTTTTTCAGATTGTTCACTGTTGGCATATAGAAATGCTACTGATTTTTAGGGCCAGGCACGGCAGTTCTCTCCTGTAATGCCAGCACTTTGGGAGGCCGAGGCAGGTGGATCACAAGGTCAGGAGTTCGAGACCAGCCTGGCCAATATGGGGAAACCCTGTCTCTACTAAAAATACAAAAATTAGCCGGGCGTGGTGGCGTGTTCCTGTAGTCCCAGCTGCTCGGGAGGCTGAGGCAGGAGACTCGCTTGAACCGGGGAGGTGGAGGTTGCAGTGAGCCGAGATCAAGCCACTGCACTCCAGCCTGGGCAACAGAGTGAGATGTCTACAAAAAAACAAAAACAAAAACAAAACAAAAAAGAAATGCTACTGATTTTTGTATGTTGATTTTGTATCTTTACCAAATTTGCAACTTTACTGAATTTGTTTATTAGTTCTGATAGTTTTTTGGTGGAGTCTTTAGGTTATTCCGACGCTGTAACCATTCCCTGGCTATTGCCTGTGTTCACTGAAGGCCCTGGAGCTCTACAATGAGCAGGTAGCAATACCAGCCAGGCCTATATCCTTTCCTTCAGAGCAGCCAGCTCCCCCCAGGTGCTGTGTGGGACATACTTTCCCAGACGGCGCCTCAGTCTAGAGGTGCCACCTGGGAGTCAGGGACTAGAGTTAAAAACTTTAGACATCTACCTGGTGTTCTGTGGTATTGCAGCTGAGGTGGCACTTAAACCACAAGATGCAGTCTTCCCTCCCCTTTCCAAAGGCAGAGGAGCCCCACCCTGTGGCCACCACCACTACAGGCCCGTGGGGAGTACTGCCAGACTACCACCCTTAAGGTCCAAGGGCTCTTAAGTCAGCTTGTGGTAAATGCTGCCTGGCCTGGGACTCACCCTTCAGGGCAGTGTGCTCCCTTCTGGCCCAGGGCAGGTCCAGAAATATCATCTAAGAGTCAGATCCTGGAATTTGGGACCCCAGGGGCCTGCTTGGTGCTCTACCCACCTGTGGCTGAGCTGTCTCAGAGGCTTACCCGAGGCCCTCAGCATGGTACCTGGGCATCATTGCTGGTTATTCAGGGTCTAAGGGCTCTTCAGTTAGCAGATGATGAATGCTGCCAGAACTGGGTCCTTCCCTGTAAGGCAGCAGGTTCCCTTTTGGCCCAGGGTGTGTCTAGAAATGTCATCTGGGAGCTAGAGCCTAGAACAGGTGCCTCACAACTCTGACTGGTGCCCTATTCTGCTGTGGCTGAGCTGGTATTCAAGACACAAGATGAAGTCCTCCCCACTCTTTTCTCTCTTCTCAAGCAGAAGGGAGGGGCCTCTTTTGGAGCTGCGAGCTGTGCAGCCTAGAGTTAGAGGAGGGATGATGCCAGGATTCCCGTAGGTGCCTTGGCTAGTGTCTCAGGAGACTATGTTTCCCGCCCCTCTGCCACCCACTGTCTACTGTCTTTGGGTCCAGTTCAGCACTTGGACTCACCTGAGAGCTGCAGTCCTTGCGTTCTAGACAGGCTTTCAAGTTTGCTTAGAGACCCAGAGCACTTTAGCCTGTGGCGGCAAGGTTTGTGGGAACTCAGGTTTAAACTGCTGGGATCGGTGATTCCCCTTTGGTGTGGGCTGGTTTAAATGTTCCCTCCGTGGGTAGATGTCAGCTGAGTTTGGTCCAGTTTTTCTATCTGCTCTAATAGGACAGCACCGAGTTCAGTGCCTCACAATTGCTGTGCTCTCCCTCTGCCAGCGCCTGGAGATGTTCTTCATACCACACTGTCACTGTTGGGGGGTGGGCGTTAGCAATCCAAGGCTATCTTTTCTGTCTCTTCAGTGCATCTTGCAGCGACACAGAGTTGAAAGAGGTACTGTGAATGCTCACCTGATTTTTGGTTTTCATGAAGGTGCTTTTCTTGTGCAGATGGTTGTTAAATTGATGTCCTTGCGGGAGGGACGATTGATGGAGCCTTCTAGTCCACCACCTTGTTCTGTCTCTTCTCAAGAGTTAAATCTTTCTTTCTTTAAAAAAAAATTTTTTCTTTTTTTAAATTTTGACACAGGGTCTTGCGCTGTTGCTCCCGCTGGAGTGCAGTGGCACAGTCATGACTCACTGCAGCCTCGACCTCCCTGGTTCCACCAGTCCGCCCACCTCAGCCCCCTGTGTAGCTGGAACTACAAGTGTGTGCCACTGCAGTGGCTAATTTTTGTATTTTTTGTAATTTTGTATTTTTTGCACTTCTCAGAGTGGTTGGGTTACAGGCGTGAGCCACTGCACTCAGCCAAAAATTAGATCTTTCTTGCAGAAGAATTCCAATAATAGAGCTGGGCATGTGGCTCACGCCTGTCATCCCAGCGCTTTGAGAGGCCAAGGCAGGTGGATCACTTGAGGCCAGGAGTTCAAGACCAGCCTGGCCAACATGGTGAAACCCCATCTCTGCTAAAAATACAAAAATTAGGTGAGTATGGTGGTGCATGCCTGTAATTCAGCTACTCAGGAGGTGAGGCACGAGAATTGCTTGAACTCAGGAGGCGGAGGTTGCACTGAGCTGAGATCGCACCACTGTACTCCAGCCTGGGAGACAGAGTGAGATGCTCTCAAAAAAAAAAAAAAAAAAAAAAGAATTCCAATTATATATAGATACTCCCCCCTCTAGAAGGTGGAGCTTACATCTTTCCAGTTGGGCTAGACTTACTGACTCATTTCTAAAGAACACATTTTGGAAAAGGAAAAATAGTCACTTTACAATGGAGAAATCTGGTAAGTACTACCTGTGATCAAGGGTGTCAAGTAAGCCGGGGTAATATCACCAGTGTTGTCATGTGGATATGATGCACCTTCTAGTATGATGAGACAAAGGGGCCTTTACCTCTGTGGTATTCTTCCTCAAAACCAACGACCCCAGTCTAATGAGAAAAACATCAGACAAACCCAGATGGTGGGACATTCTGTAAATACCTGACCAGTACTCTTCAACAACAGACAATAAACAACATTAAGTACTACTAGAATGTAAGCCCTGAGTAGACAGAGATTTTGGTCTGTCTTGCTCACATCTAGATCTTCAGAGCCCAGGGCTGTGCTTGACTCATAACAGGTATTCAATAAAGATTTGCTAATGAATGATAGAATGGATTCTGTTGTATTGCCTGTTTATTCTTAAGGTGTGTAGGGAGTTTGTGTTTAGGCCTTTGTTTCTCTTGAGATTTCCAGTGGTTTCCCATTCCAATGGGGACGTGATTCCTATTGTTTCTTTTCCACTTTTGCTCAGCTTGGAAGTGAGAGTCAGGTTGGAGGTAGGTTGTACAGAAACACAATGTGTTCACTCCATCAGCAGGAAGAGCAAATAAATAGCTTCATTTACTACTTTCCTGGCAGAAATTGTTTCTGCTGCAGGTGAGGGCTGGTTTATGAGATACCCTCCCCATTTCATGTTTAAACCTGAAACATGATCCAGGACTGGCTTCCTGAGAGGAGGAACACTATCTCTGATTCTAGTTCAGTCCATGACAGATGTGGAGTGTGTGTGGATTTGAAGACAGTGGGGAAAGCATGGGACTCTTTGATGTGGAGAAAAGCCAGAGAAGGAAAATTCATCTACTCACAATTTGTACTGAGCTTCTCTTTGCCATGCACTGAGAATTTGTAGGGTGAAGATAATGGGAATGTGGACTGGTGCAACAAATCCTGTTCAGTAGAGCCTGACATCATGTGATCCCAAGGGAAATAAATTTGGGACAAATGAAAGAAAATCTACCTCACACAGTGAGTTATAGATACAGAGTTGAAAGGATTTTAAAAGTACCTTAGAAAAATATAATGGGTGAGGGATGGAGTTTTGAAGACCTCCGCTAACCATCATGGAGAAGAACCAATCTCTTCTACCCTCAGCACAATGCCAGGAGGTCCTCTGAGACATTTATGGAGATGGTGTCAGGTTAGTACCTTTTCACACACATGGACTGAGTTAGTGTGGGAAGAGACATGGAACTAACCGCGCTCTGAAGGATTGTGGGCAGCACCTGTTCAACAGCACCTGTCTTCCCCTGTGTTAGAACTTGATTTATCTCTGTCTTAGTACATTTTATGCTCCTGTAACAGAATACTTGAGAATGGGTAATTTATAAAGAGCATAGATTTATTTCTTACAATTCTAGAGACTGGGATATCCAAGTTTGAGGAGCTGCATCTGTTGTGGGCCTAGCTGCTGTGGCATACATGGCCAAAGGCATCATGTAGTGAGAGAACAAAATGGGGCTGAACTTGCCTTTTAGGGGAAAAAAGAAAAAAAAAAAAAAGAGACGGAGTGTTGCTGTGTTGCCTGGGCTGGACTCCTGGGCTCAATCAAATCCTCGCACCTCAGCCTTCCACGCAGTTGGGAAGCTAGGACTATAGGCACACCATTGCACCCAGCTGGACTTACTTTTTTAATAAACTACTCTTGTGAAAACGTACCCACTTCTGTGATAGTGACATTAATTCATTCATGAGGGCAAAGCCCTCATGACCTAATCACCTCTTTCAACATTGTTACATTCAGGATTAAGTTTCCAACACATGAACTTTGGAGGCCACATTTAAACTGTAGCAACCTCATAATATATTTTAAAGCTTCCATAGAATGTACTTCCCAAAGAATGAAGTCATACTGATTTGAGGCCTGAACAAGGTCATTAGGAGCAACAAAATGTAAGATAAAAGATATTTCCTTTGTGCCTGGCACTCTCCATCTCCTGTTGTTTTCATGTTCCCCTTGTCTTGAGCCCAAAGATGTAGCAGTTCTGCTTTCTGTTTTTGGTGTGGTGCCCATGATACCTGTGGTGTTCTCTGAACAAAGGCCTGTTCCTGCTGGGCACAAAAATTGGGCTGGGCCTGGGGCTATAGATTTCTTTTGGAGATAAATAAGCAGGGTATCTTGCATCCCCTTCCATTTCGCCTGTCTCAAGGAAGAGGCCAAGGGTCCCCTCTTTTTGCAAGTAAAACAGAATGTACTTTCTTAAAATGATTTAAATATCACAGTTGGGTTCAATTTATCTACAGAAATAGACTTATATAAAAGGCAAACTTACAAAGGAGAAATTTCTACCAAATAATGGGCTCCCTTTTTGTTAAATTTTTTTTCCTACCTTTTTCAAAGCCATCTAGTTTAAAGTCTGAGTGTCCAGGAAAGGAGGGGAGGCCTAGAGGGAGAAGGGAAAGTAGAAGAAACAGAAGTACTTATAGATTCTTTAGGTAAATCTGAAGTCTTAGTGATCATATGCTTTTTATCAGTACCAGCAATGCCGCCTGCCAATGCCAGGGGTTGCCCCTCCTTGACCTTTTTCTTCACCTCCTGCTCCCATACTCCTGTTGGATGGTCAGGCAAGGAGGGCTGGCCTCAAGAACCTCAGCTATTCTAAGTCCTTAGCTCTGCCTGTCTGCTGTTTCAGCCAAGCTAGATGGCCTAAGATCTCACACAGCCCACTTACTCCCATTTCCAGCCTTGGTGTGAACCCCTTTCCCCCATCTGCAGGGCTGTATTGCAAATTACAGCTGTGAAGCAAATTGCCACCAACTTAGTGGCTTCCAACACCGTCTCATTTATTATTTCATTGTTGAGGTAGGTCAGAAATCTAGGTCCTGGTTAGCTGAGTCTTCTGTTCAGGGTCTCACAGCCTGAAACCAGGGTGTTGGCCAGCCTGTGTCCCTTTCTAGTGGCTCTGGAAAAGAATCTACTTCCAGGCTCATCCAGGTTATTGCCAACATATCTTTGCAGTCACTTCCTAGAAGTCAGACTTCTGGGTCAGAGGGTAAATGCAGTTATAATTTTATTAGATGTTGTCAAATTCCCCTTTATAGGGGCTGTATATGTAAATTTCGTTTCCCTAGTCTCGCCTGCAAAGTACTTACAACCTAATAGGTGGAAAGCAGTTTTCTACTGTAGTTTTATTTTACCTTTCTCATGTGATGATCAAAGTTGAAAATCTTTTCATAGAGTTAAATAGCATTGTATTTCTTTTTCTGTGACTTGTCTGTTCATATCTGTAGTGCTTTTTTTTCTATTGTTTTTTTGGTCTTTTTTCTCCTTATTTTTTAAAAGCTCTTTGTATATTGGGGATATTAACACTTTGTCTATGATATTAAATTGCAGATACTTTACCTAGTTTGACATTTGTCTTTTTTGCTTATGATATTTTCCATGCATTTTTATTTTTTATAAAACTATTTTTATTTCTGCATAATCAAATTTATTAATATTTTTGTGATTTCTTTTGGATTTTGAATAATAATTAGGAGAGTTATTTACTACTCCCAGATTATAGAGTAGTTGACCTATGCTTTCTTTTCATACTTGTATGTTTTCATTTTATACATTTAAAGATTTAATTTGTTTGGAATTTATCTTGGCAGGTAGGCATAAGACATGGGGTTAATTTTTACCTTTTTCAGTATGTCCGTTGAGTTATCCCAACACTACTTATTAAAAAGTTTGACTTGGCCAGGTGCAGTGGCTCACTCCTGTTGTAATCCTGGCCCTTTGGGAGGCTGAGGCAGGCAGATGGATTGAAGCCAGGTATTTGAGACCAGCCTGGGCAACATAGTTCTTGTCTCTACAAAAAAGAAAAAAAAAAAATAGCCAGGTATGGTGGTGCGTGCCTGTAGTCCTAGCTACTCCAGAAGCTGAGGTGGGAGAATCACTTGAGCCCAAGAGTTTGAGGTTGCAGTGAGCTATGATCACACTACTGCACTCCAGCCCGGGCAACAGAGCGAGACTCTGTCTAAAAAAAAAAAAGTGCTTTCCCTATAGATTTGAGATTCTGCTCTTACTATATGTTAAATTTCTGTGTGCAGTTGGGTCTGTTTTTGAATATTCTTTTTGGTTCCATTGATAATTCTGTCTATTCATGCACCAGTACCAAACCATTTTAATTACAGAGGCTTTGCAATATGTTTTATTATCTAGTAGGTCCTTCTAGTTTTATTTCTGTGCACTCCTGTTTGTGTGTATGTGTATTTAGATGGCAGTTGGAGACATGAGAACTGACAAGCCCCAGAAGAGAACCAAGAGCATCCTGAGAAGTTTCAACTCTTAACAGTCAGGTAGAAGAGGGTAAGCTGGCAAAGGAGAGGCTGTAGCGGCAGGAACTCATCAGGTATGCAGTCTCAAGGAAGTCAGGGCAGAATACTTACTTTAGGACTGAGGAACTGGCCTCATGTGTCATGTGCTGCCAAGAAATCTCAGGAGGGGAGGAGTGGGAAGCATCAATGGTTGTCACTTGGTGAGAGTGGAGTGGAGTGGTGTGGAGTGGACTTTGGAGTGAACGGCGCGTAAGGAGGTCTAGACATTCCTTGAGAAGTTGTCAGTGTAAGAAAAATGAAAGGAGATAAGAAAAGATGCTACCCAGAAGGGGTCTAGGGAAGTTTTTCCTTATTCTTTTTCTGACATTGAGGTTAAATTTATATAATATAAAATTAATAATTTTAAAGTGAGAAGCTTAGTGGTATTTAGTACATTCATTATGTTGTGCAATCACCACCTCTATTTAATCCGAAAACATTTCATCACCTCAAAAGGAAATCCCGTACCCACTGAGCAGTTTCTCCACATTTCCCTGTCCTCTAACATCTGACAGCCACAAAGCTCCTTTCTGTCTTTATGAGTCTACTCATTTTGGATATTTCATATAAATGGAGTCATACATACATGACTTTTTGTGTCTCTCTTCTTTCACTTAGCATAATAATTTTGAAGTTCACCCATGGTGTAGCATGTATCAATACTTCATGCCTTTTTATGGCTAAATAATGTATCATTGTATGGAGATACCATTGTATGGACAAATTTGTTTATTCATCTGCTGATGGACTCTTTGTGTCTTTTTTAACAAAAAAGAAACTGAAGACTATTTATAAATGCTGATGAGAGACTCTAGTACATAGGGACAGAGGGAAGATTCAGGAGAGAGGGTGGGTAAGAGGTAAAGTTCTTCAAAAGGTGGACTCTATCCGCTTGCTAGTGGGAAGCTGGGGCGACCCCATCTGACAGCTTCTGTTTGCTCTGTGATGTAGAAGGCCAGGCCTCCACTGAGAGTGGAGAGTCAGAAGTTCAAGGGAAGGGTAAGAATCTGAACTAGTGATTGAGTAGTGAGTAGTATGTGCTAACTAGAGAATGTGGTTATGATTTATGGGTGGTGCTGGACAATTGAAATCTTTTCCCACTGTTTCAGTTCAGAAAAGGTCTTCTGAGGAGTCCTTCAAATGTTACATAGTCACAGAGGGGATATTTACTATTTCTGCCTCCTCCTTTCTAAGACAGTGTTCCAACCATATATACTAGAGCTTGGAGTTCTGCCACAAACGGAACCCACAAGGTGTAGCAGCTCCTCAAATTTGAAAAACTTTTGGTAAGTGTTGTGGGTTGGGTTCTCCTGAAGCCGATGCTGAGATAGAGGTTTGAATGCAGTATGTTTATTAGAGATCGACCCCTATGAAAGGAAGGGGGAGGAAGTAGTATCGGGCAGAGGAAGCAGTCAAACTTTGATGCGAGCCTGATGAAGCCTTGTGCATCCCAGTGAGGAGTTCTGAAGTGAGTACTGTCTTTCAGATGATCCTGAATTAGGCCAAAATGGTTAGGTTTTTATATCCATGCCTGGCTCAGGCACTAGTTACAGGTTGCCCTAAACAATCATGACTTCATGCAAAACAGCTCTCTGCAACAGAGGCAGAGCTTGCAGGAGCTGAAAACTGTAGACTCTCTGCTGACCAAAGCCAAGTCTTCCCTTGAAAGGGCCGAGGAGGATTCTGGGCTTATCTGCCACAGTATAGGTAGTCTAGTTGGGAGTCCAGCTGGAATAGCTTGGGGTCCAGGCATATGCGAACTGGACTTCTTCACAAGGACTCTTCCCATTATTGCCCCAGAAATTGTTCTGAGAAACTGAGCTGATGGACAGGAGCTAGGTGGGGTAATGGAGCTGGCATCAGAAGTTACACTCTGCTTTTCAGGTAGAATGAGCTCAGCCCTGGCATTTGAGGACAGGGCATGTGTTCCCATGGGGAATGAAATCCCACTTATTAGGAAGGCTTTATTGTCAGCCAGTCAACTGACCAGGAATGATTTGGATTTTGAAAGTGTATCGTGATATTTTTGACTTCACTGTTATTTGTCAGAGAAATGACAAAAAGGAAAGGGCACCTAGTCAGCAGTCAGCAACTGTTTGCTGAACAAGTGAATGAAAGAATCATTGTGGGCAGAACAGCAGCAGGAAGCAGAGGGTCAGATTCTCTGTCATCTTTTCAGAGGAGTCTGAGCTCCAGTGGCAGCAGCTCCATGGGCCTAATGATTGCTTAGCATGGAAAGAGAGGGTGAAGGATAGAACCTGGAGCAGAGGCAGTGTTCCGGGTGGGCCAGGGAGGTACCCACATTACGGCAGACATGGGTGCCAGCTGCCTTGGCTGGTTTGGAGGAGGAAGGGGATAAGCACCTGGCTGTGGGTGGGTGGCTGGATGCTAGCCACATTAGCCACTTGGGATGTGGAAGGGTGGTCTGGTAACCTCTCCCTGAGGAGACTTTTTCTTCTTCCCATTGTTTGAGAACTTGGTGTAAGGGAGAAGGTTTTCTCTTAAGCCCAGTTCCTCCTATATCCTGAGAAATTCCAGGGTCCATACCCACTTCTCCTGTGACCTTTCCCTACTTCTGACATTTTCCTCTCATAGCCTGTCAGCCTCACCTCCTCTATCATCTTTTCTCCCAGAACTTAAAACAGTATGACTGCTCCCTCAAAACAATATGATTGCTCCCCCAATTTCCATAAGCCTATTGTTTTGCCTCAGGGAGCCAGGACTATAGCCCATCAGTGGCCATCTTGTTTTTATCTTTTGAGACAGGGTCTTGCTCTGTCACCCAAGCTGGGGTGCAGTGGCACCATCATAGCTCACTGCAGCCTGGAAACTCCTGGGCTCAAGCAGTTCTCCCGCCTCTGCCTCCTGAGTAGCTGGGATTACAGGCCTGTCTTGGTTCTTAGAATCTTTCAGTGTCCTTGTGGCCTCACTCTTCCCCACACAGCATGAACCTCTTGGCACCTATCATTTCTAAGATACTTACCAACCCCTTTGATTCCCTTACCCTGGTGTCATATGGGAAAGAGATGGGATTGTAACAGGATATTGGATTAGGAATGAAGTAATGCCTAGAGGGTGGAAGTTAGGGTCCTGGGGTCTGGGCTGGTGTTGATGTCTGATTGTTAGCCCAAGGAGTGGAGTATGAGTTGGAGATGAAGAAAGAAATATATTAGCTAGGTGCAGTGGCTCATACCCATAATCCTACTATTTGTGGAGGCTGTGGTGGGTGGATTGCTTAAGTCCAGGAGTTTGAGTTCAGGCTGGGCAACATGGGAAGACCCCATTTCTATTTATATAAAAATTTTTTAAAAAAGAAATTAATATTATTTTTTTCAGATGGAGTCTCACTCTGTCACCCAGGCTGGAGTTCAATGGCACGATCCCAACTCACTGCAACCTCCGCCTCCCAGGTTCAAGTTATTCCCCTGCCTCAGCCTCCCAAGTAGCTGGGATTACAGGCACGCACCACCATGCCCAGCTAATTTTTGTATTTTTAGTAGAGACAGGTTTTCACCACTTTGGCCAGGCTGGTCTCGAACTCCTGACCTCAAGTGATCCACCCTCCTCAGCCCCCAAAGTGCTGGGATTACAGGCATGAGCCACAACGCCCGGCCAATAATTCATTATTTTAAAACTCATTTATGGCCAGGCGCAGTGGCTTATGCCTGTAATCCCAGCACTTTGGGAGGCCGAGGCGGGGGGATCACTAGAGGTCAGGATTTTTAGACCAGCCTGGCCAACATGGTGAAACCCCATCTCTACTAAAAACAAAAAAAATTAGCTGGGTGCATGCCTGTAATCCCAGCTACTTGGGAGGCTGAGGCAGGAGAATTGTTTGAACCCAGGAGGCAGAGGTTGCAGTGAGCCGAGATCATGCCATTGCACTCCACCCTGGGCAACAAGAGCAAAACTCCGTTTCAAAAACTAATAATAATAAAATAAAAAAATAAATAAAAAAATGAAACTCATTTATGTAGAAGTTAAATCTGGCAAATTGCTGCTTTTTTTTTTTTTTTTTTGACGGTCTCACTCTGTTGCTCAGGCTGGAGTGCAGTGGTGCAGTCATGGCTCACTATAGCCTTGACCTCCCAGATTCAGGGGATCCTCCTGCCTCAGCCTCTTGAGTAACTGGGACCACAGGTGTGCACCACCACACCCAGCTATTTTTTTTTTTTTTTTGTAGAGTCGGGGTTTCACTATGTTGCCCAGGAGAGCAGTTGGTCTCAAACTCCTGGGCTCAAGCCATTCTCCTGCTTTGGCCTCCCAAAGTGTTAGGATTACAGATGTGAACCACCAAGCCGGCCGGCAAATTGCTTCTATATCTGTTGTTTTGCTGGAGTCCATTGTTAGCTCTTTCCTGACTCCTTTTCTTCTTTCTTCTGGAAAGATGTAGCCATTTATTAAGGCCATCATAAACATTGTTTCTTTGGTCTTCACTTCCTGCCTCAGAGATTTCTGGCTTGAGCCCTCATTGTCATGCAGATGATGTCTAAGCCTGTGTTTCCAACCTCAGCCTCACTCGCTGTGCCCCATCCCATGTTTTCAGCCCCTGATATATATTTGCCTGTCCCATTCGTGCTCCACAGTCTTCTAAACCAGCCTTATGATAATTTCCCTCCAAATTCGTTCTTCCAGTTGAATCATGACATCAGCATTCTCCCAGTTACCTTACCTTGAAACTTGGGCATCTCCTTCCTTCCTTTCTCCCAGCCTAGTCACTTGCATTGCTCTGTCCCATCACTTTTTCCATTCCCACTGCCCTCTCTCATTTCCACTCCATGACTTCTTTCCAAGCCGTGCCAACAGCTCCCTACCTAGTTTCCCCAATGCCAGGTGTATCTGCCTCTTGGTGCATCATACAATTGCTGGCCACCATATTAGTGTTTCAAAGCCACTGTTCTTATTGTCACAAGATTTTTCCCGGAAGAAACTGAAGTGGTTTCCCACTGGTTAGAGTTAAGATCCAACTTCTCAACCTGAAGTGTAAGACCCCACGCCCTCCCCCTTTCTTTCCACTACGGTCCTGTACACACTCACTTCATTTTCTAGCCATGGGACTGCTTCTGTTTCCCCTGATTGTGCCCTGGACTTTCCTTCCACCCTGTTTTTGTTAATGCTGCTTTTCACCCTGTAGATTTTTCTCTTCTCTCCTCCTCCACTCCCCTGTCCCTTAGCCTGTATCATTTTTACCTGTTAAAACCATGTTCTTTTATATCCATTGCAATGGAATAATTTGACACTGTTGGGATGTACATTTGTTGCCACAGAATGCTATTCATGGCATGCTGCTAGATGGTGAGGCATGTTGCACAGCAGTATGTATGATATGATTTCATTCCTGAAAAAATTATTAGTAATAAGTGTAAATGTATATAGAGAAAAAAATCAAAACTGTGCCCTTGTTAATTATTATACTTGAAGAGAAATGATGATTATGGGAATTACAGGGTGAGAATATATTCCTGTAACATTTGATTTTTAAAAAATAATGTTTGTATATTTTTATAGTGATGAGAAAACATAAAACAAGAAAAAAAGTTGTCCTCAACCTTCAAGGTGCATCTGAATTTTCACTTCCCTAGTTTCTCCCAGTGGCAGGTGCTCTTACTTATATTCTGCTTCCCCTCCACACCCTCTTTAATGAAGCTCACATCAAGCCTCAGGTTACAGTAATTTATGGACTTGCTTTATTCCCTGATTCTTTCTCCTAAATCAGGAGCAGTTGGTATCATTTGAATCCTTGAGCCCCTGCAGGGCCTGGCCCAGTGCCCATGCTCAAAGGCTGCTGCTTCAGTGCTTTTTGAGCTGACCTGCTGTCTCCTGGGTATCCTGGGGCCTTCCTGTTCATGTAGTTTGGGAGGGACTGACTTTCCACTGCTGGAGCTATATGACTGATGAGGCTGATCTGTTGGGCTTAATCCATGACCAGCTTCCTGACCAGGATCTCACTGATTATGATTGATAAGAACGTGATTGGAAGCTTCACATGTGTTCTTACTGATCCATAGAGGAATCCATTCCCACATAGCAACCTTGGCCCTAACCTGGCATTAGATAAATTCAGTTCAGCAGTTCATCAAGACACCAAGTAATTGAAGTGTGGATTGCTGCCTTCTAAGAATGACAGGAAGAATGCTAGAAGGATTTTGGGCCAAAGGGGCTGAGCTGTTCAGCCTTTAGGGAATCCATTATTCTACGAGTCTCCACCAATTTCTCTTTTGAGCTTTAATAATGTCTGCTTTGCAGGGGCTTCCAGGCCCTATCTTGGAACATGGATTCTGGTCTTTGTATCAAAAGACTTGTAGCACATGGGGAGAGACTTTCCTATTTTGTTTCAATCATCTTTCTTGGGGTGGGCAGGGGAAGTGTTGACAGCTAGTCAGGATTTGGTTGTTCCCGAGGTGCTGTCAGACTCACCATACCCTCACCCTGGCTCAGTCACAGAGAAGAGTCTGTGGTGGGCAATGGAAGTGCTGCTTTTGAAGCCATACAAACCTGGTTGGAGACTCAGTTCGATCATCAGCCTGAAGGCTACTCTAGGCAGGGACCACTGTGAGTTGCAGGATACAAAATGCCTGGTAATTTGTGTTAGGTAAACATTTGTTGAATTGTACTAGTTGTGTAAACAAATAATTCTCATCTGCAAAATGGGAATACCTACCCCCTACGATTGTTGTGA
This sequence comes from Macaca nemestrina, assembly GCF_043159975.1. Taxonomy (NCBI): domain Eukaryota; kingdom Metazoa; phylum Chordata; class Mammalia; order Primates; family Cercopithecidae; genus Macaca; species Macaca nemestrina. The sequence goes on from NC_092130.1 coordinate 41,369,048, forward strand.
AAATTAAACAAGATGACGTGTGTATAGCAGCTATTCTAATGCCCAGTACCAAGTGGTAATTTGTAATGCTAGATTTCTTTTAGAATTCTGTCCTCTTCCCCCGTATGCTGTTATATATTAGAAGTCTTCTCACTTTCTCTGTACATATTTACTAGGCTGCCGTGATAATGGCTTGGACTGGTCTCAGTGTTTTTTTTTTTTTTTTAAGACAGAGTTTTGCTCTGTCGCCCAGGCTGGAGTGCAGTGGCACAATCTCAGCTCACTGCAACCTCTGCCTTCCGTGTTCAAGTGATTCTCCTGCCTCAGCCTCCTGAGTAGTTGGGATTACAGGCTTGTGCCACCATGCCTGGCTAATTTTTGTATTTTTAGTAGAGACGGGGTTTCACCATGTTGGCCAGGCTGGTCTCAAACTCCTGACCTCAGGTGATCTGCCTGCCTTGGCTTTCCAAAGTGCTGGGATTACAGGTGTGAGCCACCGTACCCGGTCTTCTGTGGTTCTTGTAGCCATCCACATAGTCTATGGAGGCTCCATTCATGACAGTGGTTCATGGCATAGCAGTGTGGTACAGTGTAGAGGGCCAAGAACTAGGGAGAGTTTCTTGAGCTCTTTGTCATGTTTTCTTGTCTGTAGAAAATATTTGCCCTGTCTAAAATGTATATTGTTAGCTGGGTATGGAGGCATGTACCTGTAGTCTCAGCTACTTGGGAGGCTAAGGCACGAGGATGGCTTGAGTCCAGAAGGCAGAAGTTGCAGTGAGCCATAATTGTGCCACTGCACTACAGCCTGGGCTACAGAGTGAGACCCAGTCTCAGAAAAATAAATTTAAAAAATTATATTGCAACCCACATCTAATTGTTTTTGAAAGGGCATTTTCTCACCTTCATTATTCTTGAGTGACTCTGTGTCCCGTAGCATGCTGCCCTTCCCAGTGCCCTGCCTGCACCCACTTCCCTTCCCTTGAATATCTGTCGTAGGACAGGAATTTATCACGTGAATCAACATTGACACCATATTGCGATAACAGTGGATAATGCTGTGCTCAGTGAGGTAGTACAACTCTTTTGTAGGGCTGCCTGCTAATAAAAAGGATTTTAATTAGCTTTTAATGAAAGACACATATATGGAAGACTGCTTAAATATAAATTGAAACATTTAAATTCTATGGGTATGGGACTGGCAAAAAAACAAATATCATAACCAACCTGGCTACTTTGGTTGTAGGTTCCAAATATTAAATATAGTTCTGAACATCCTGGTAGGCAAGAGAAAAAGGGAAATATGATGAATCACAGAATTATCACTTAATTAAAAAGCTAATAGTTCTCAGCAGTCAGTTGTCTGCTGAGAAAGCAGCTTTTTCCTGGTGCTGGTAAGAATTGATCTAAAAGCATTTTTATCATAGAGATTAACCGTGTACTGGACAATGACAAGCTTGTTTCAGAAAAGACAGAAATGGTTTTTGCAGTCTGTTCCTTATGTAATAGACCCTGAACAAAATTTGAGGACATACAAGAAATCAGTGTTATATGAGTTTGTCTTTTATGGGGCAAATCTAGTGAGTATGCTTCTGTCTTAAGTTGGTACTAGAGTATAATATAGAATCCTCTTAGCAGAATAGATAAAGAGGCTGTCCTTTAGGCTATCTTTCTCAAATATCTGCTCTGTCAGGTTGGTTTTTGGCAGGGACTGAACAGTAGTCAGATTAAGATTAAAAGTTCTAGCCAGGACTTGGCATAATCTAGCTAGCCAGTGTTCAGCCTTTCAGTACAACATTAGCCCACAGCTCTTTCTATAGAACGATCCATTGTGTCCACACTGTATGCATTGTGTGAAAATGAATGGACGTATGTTGACTTCTTGATAAAAAACCTAATGATTTAACTGTTTTCATTAGTGTGTCCAATGGGTGGTAAAATCTGTATCCAGCAAGCTTTATGTTTATATTTAGTTTTATTTGGAGAAAAATACATCATTCACAGTCTATTGCCAAGTACAATAATATGTGCCACCCCCCACCTCCAGTAAAGTTGGTAGCTTTCAGTTACGTCAGAAATTATTTTGTTTAAGATCAGAAGTGTAACTATAGGCTTTGGAGACTTGCTGAGAGATGATAGCTATGGCTACATGAGAGAAAGGAATCCTAGGTTTTCAAGTACTTGCTTTTGGTTTTCTAAAGTTTGACTTTGTGTGGGGAAGAAAAAAGTCATTGGAAAATGTTGGTGTAGCCAGTGCATATTTGCTAATGGAGATGATTCCTTCATACCTCAGAAATGGGGAAAACCCCCTCCCAAGGGCAGTGTATGAATAAAATGGTTGTGAAGTGCTTTTCTTACTTTTTTAAACTTTTGGTTTTAGTTAGTCTTATAAGACATTATTCAGTAGAGTTTAGCTTTCCATTTTGTTCTGTTTGCAGCCACCTGACTAAAATACAGTGCAGTTCATTGTCCCTTTGCCCTTTGTTAGTAAGTTATTTTCTATCCTGTCTTCCTCCATCTCTGAAAGAGTTCTCTTGAATTGTTTGGGAGGGCAGCACATTCTGTACTTGTTTTTATCCATTATTTATGTTTGCATTGAATTATACTCAGCCTTCCTTTCAATTATGGAGATGGCCCTTGAGCTTTTTTGTTTCAGGGAGTTGGGTATCTGTTTTAACAATTAGCTATGGAGAGAACGAATTACCCATAATTCTCGTCCTCAGAAGAGATACAGTGCTAATGGGCCCCTGGTGTCCTAGCTGACTACTCTGGAGAGCCACTGCTCTTGTTTACTCCTTGGCTGAGGGTCTCCTGAATTGGAATTGGCAGGAGGTTCTCAGTGTGGTAAACCAGATTTGAGTCCCCCAAGGGGCCTCTGCTGCAAGGCGTCAGGATTCCGCTCATGTTTGTGCTGCCCATCATGCCTCTCAAAGCCCCTTTTCACCTGATGTTTCACTGGGCCCCCACAATATTCTAGGGATGCACTATTTGCGAAATGAAGATCTACTTCTGTGCTGTCTGATATGGCAGTCATTAGCCATTTGTGATTATTCAAATTAAAATTAACATTTAAAAAGTTAAAATTCAGTTTCTTAGTATCACTAGTCACATTTCACGTACTCAAAAGCCACATGTGAGCAGGGGCTCCTGTAATGGACAGCATCGATATAGAACATTTCTGTTATTGCAGCAAGTTCTGTTGGACAGTGATGGTCTAGAGAGTGAATGGCCAATACTGGTCGAGCTTCATTGACTGCTGATGTAACACAGTGTCCCTCTCTCTCACTACATCTCTTAAACAGCTGCTTGGTGACTATCATTATTGTTTGGCAGTTTTGTTAATTGAAAGTCATCAGGTGAAAAGTGCTCGATTTTTCTAGCTAAAGTCACTGGCAATAATGCCAGGTCTCTGCCTCATGTTGCCTGGCATTTGATGTGTGCAATGTGGTAGTGGTTCTTTATCCACTGGGAACATGAAGAGTTGACATGCAGGTTGTGAGGCCGAGCAGAGAAGCCGCAACTGGTCATGTAACTGGCCTCTGCAAGTTGCCTTGCCTTCTCCTGCTGTTCTGCGTCTCCCCAGCAGAAAGGGGTGGAGAAAGCAGGTCTGGTGGAATCTAAAAGATAAACTGAGAAAATGCTTAGCTTTCAAGACCTATATTCTGAAAGTCAAGTCTAGAGGGCTTCAGGAGAGTTGGTTCCAGAAATTAAGGCCTTTTTTTTTTTAAATTCCTTCAAAACCTGGAATGAGAATTAGGAAGTTTTTTGTCAATTACAATTTTTGCCCATTGTAATTCTTTGTAACTTAAAAAAATTTTTTTTGGTAGAGATACGGTCTCACTATGTTGCCCAGGCTGATCTCAAACTCTTGGGCCCAAAAGATCCTCTCACCTTGGCAACCCGAAGTGCTGGGATTACAGGTGTGAGCCACCAGGCTTGGCCCTGTGTAACTATTTTTAGGCAAGGTGAGATTGTTCAAAGAAGAGTGTGTAGTAACCAAATATTATTTGTTTGTGTACCCAGAGATGTGAATGTGAGATTTTGCATGGAAAAATACATCCATATTGCACAAGTGGCTCAGGGCCCATACTAAATATCCCATCTCCCAGTTCCTGTCTGGATGGGTGCCTTCTTGCTCTGTGCTGTAGTTTGTCTGGAGTGTATTAGAGAGAATGAGGATGATGAGGAAGCACAATCATGTATACCACTGCCCTCAGTGTTGCAATCTCCTCCTCCAGAGCATATGATTTAGCCTGGTGTAAGCTGAAGATTTGGGCCAAAGAGCTGACTCTGTAACAATGGGATTTGATTAGTAGGATCTGGGGTGTGTTGGGGTTATCAAGTGTCTTTTTGATACCTCTCAACTCCCATCACTCCAGTGACTGTTTTGGTGCCTCTGTGTGGAACTGTGCCCTCTACTCTGCCCTTTCAGGTTGAGGTTTTCTCAAAGAGGAGGCTATTGGGGAAGTTCTTGCTGTGTGGTGAGATCTCTGTTTCTGAGCTTAAGAGGTATGGTAGTAGATGTTGGGAAAAACTAAGGGGGTTAAACAGTCAGTTCCTGAGAGAATTAACAAGGTTGCGAGACTGGAATCTCAGTCCGTAAAACAGCGGTTTAGGGAGATGGAGTTTTGTTGTAGATTGGGTCACTGTAAAGTGTCTAAAAATGTAAAATAACAAGAAAATCTTAGCTTGGGGTTTGGATAATAAAAATGTAGGGGAAATTGAGATATATGTCACGATTTTATACTTTTTGTAGTTTGGAAGTGATTTATTTATTTTGTATCCAAAAAAGGAATTGTGTTATATTCATAAAGGTATTATGTATTAAGCCACATGAAATCCCAGACAAATTTGGGAAACAGCTCATTTTTAGATTGAATGTGGGGAGGGAATAGTTAAAGAACCAGAATTAGCCCTGGGGCAGGGTCGGGGGTGCTGGGGGAGAATTGCTTTTTCCTTTTCGAGACAGTCTTGCTCTGTCGCCCAGGCTGGAGTGCAGTGGCGCGGTCTTGGCTCACCGCAACCTCCGCATCCTGGGTTCAAGCAAATCTCCTGCCTCAGCCTCCCGAATAGCTGGGCCTACAGGCATGCACCGCCATGCACTGCTGATTTTTTATATTTTTAGTAGAGACAGGGTTTCACCATGTTGGCCAGGATGGTCTTGATCTCCTGATCTCGTGATCTGCCTGCCTTGGCCTCCCAAAGTGCTGGGATTATAGGTGTGAGCCACTGTGCCCAGCTGAGATTTGCTTTTTTCTTTCTTTCTGGTGACTCTTTTGTTGCTCAGTTTAGGTCACAGTGGTCTTTGAATAAGAGTGACCATTAGCCATACCAATAGAAGGGAAATTGCTTTCTTAGTCCACTGTACTGGTGAAATAATGAAGTGACTATAAATCTGACCTTTTTGACATTGTGTCCTCAGTTTTTTTATATGTCTACTCACTTGTCACAGGCCCTAGAAATAATCAAATTTACTCCTCCAAATTTGAAATGGAGGAACTCTGAGGTACCATAGCCCAGAGATTGATTGCAGGATGGGGCAAAGCGCAAATGACTGTATCAGTACCAGCTTTGCTGTTCCCGAGGTCTATATATTCCGCTGTTTTAGTGGCTTTCCATGTAATGCATTTGACTTTTAGCTTCTGTTGCTAAAGTAATGGTAACATATTCTGTTTTCCATTTGTTTATTTATGGTCTTGTTTTCTACCCTTGCAAAACTTGATATAGGTACAAAGCTTCAGAAATGTACACGTATCAGAGTAATAGATAACTCTTATTTTGTTACAAGGCAATAATTTAAGTTGACAGGTTTAGCTGATAACATAAAACACAAGAGAGAAATAGGATCAGTTTATAAATGTCAGCAGAACCCCTGAGAGTGAGTTGCTGCCTTGGACCTGACTCCGGTATTGTTGTTTTGTCTAATATATTATAAAGTGAAATAAACTGATGTGTGTGAAAATCTGGCTGACCAAGATTAAAAGAATAGGACTGTAAATTAGCTGCTTCCCTTATGTCACTTTAAGCAACTTTCAGAAGGGACTAAATGACAGGACATTAGGGTCTTGGGAAGGACTTGAAGTCTAGCTTCTCTGGAATTTCAAGAGGCCAAGAGCATGGATGGGCCTGCTTGGCAGATCCTATTGGGAATGAATCACAACCTGCCAGCTTTCCATGCCCTACTGTGCCTCTTTCCTGGGAAAATGGAACCTTAGGATGGAGGAGATTGTGAAGTCCAGATGCCTGGAAAGTAGACCTTGTGAAAGGTTATCGCAGGTTCTGTCATCATGACAGCCACAGCCTCCAAAATGAGACTGTGAAATATTTTAGTGATTTGGCAAAACTAAAATCAATTCAATATAATGGGGCATTGACACACAGAATCACCATCTCCCACATAGAAAATAAATATTCCTGCTTTACCTTGACATTTATTCCCCATAAACACATTGGCGTTTATGTAGCATTATCTTATGATCGTGTTTTATTCCCTATGACATGCTCTGTTATTGATGTCTGCAGAGCCAGGGAGGTGGCAGCGACTGTGTAGAGCATCCAGGAGCAGTTGGTTTTTAAGGAACTAGTTTCAGTTTTGCATAGTTAGTAGGAGTGGACGTAAAAACTAGGCATACGTATCATTTTCATGCATCTCAGTGGCTGCCACATACTCAGAAAAGTCCTTGGATTATTGCTTTTCATCTGTAGAGTAGTTTGGACTAATGTCCTTGTTTTGAGGTATCTCCTGCTGCAGAGGGAAAATAAAGTTCTAGGGGATGGGAGTTTTTAAAAAGTCATGCTTCTGTCCATCTGCCTCCAGGCAGAACTGCCCTGAACCCTGTCCAGATTGGTTAGGACACTCTTCTTTCAGAGGTTTCTGTGGATAGTGCTTACAGACTCTGGTTAGTAATTTCTGCTTTTCAGTCACAATGGGTGTTTAGGATGAAACATAACCTCATAAAAAGAGATGCTGGCCAGGCACAGTGGCTCATGCTTGTAATCCCAGCACTTTGGGAGGCAAGGCGGGCGGATCATGAGGTCAGGAGTTCAAGACCAGCCTGGCAAACATGGTAAAACCCTGTCGTTACTAAAAATACAAAAATCAGCTAGACATGGTGGCATGTGCCTGTAATCCCAGCTGCTCAGGAGGTTGTGGCAGGAGAATCGCTTGAATCCGGGAGGTAGAGGTGCAGTGAGCCAAGATCGCACCATTGCACTCCAGCCTGGGTGACAGAGCAAGAATCCGTCTCAAAAAAAAAAAAAAAAAAAAAAAAGAGAGAGAGAGAGAGAGATGCTTAGTTCTGAAGGCAAGAGGGGATGAAGGGAAATGATTCCTATTTTTAAAAACTCTTTAATCCTTTCTACTCCCACCTCACAAACTACTGCCAGTGTGGGAGCATATCCTCCTGAAGTACACATCCTCTTTCACTCTGGCTTCCCTGTGCAATCCTTGAGGGTCAGATTGGCTGGTCAGGTGAGGGCTCTGTTCAAGGTCATGTGGTAATAAAGGCATTGAGGTTGAACTCAGCATCTTGTTTGCTGGTTTGCATTTGCACAAGGCCCCTGTTCCCAGACTTCTGGACCATTTCCTTGTAAAGCCTAACCCTAGCAAAATTTTTGTCAGGTGTTTCATTGTGAATATATAGGTTATATTTTTATTTATTTATATTATTTGTTAAAAATTGACAGGCAAATTTGTATGTATTTACCATGTACAACATGATGTTTTAAAGTATAAATAGGCCAGCCATGGTGACTCATGCCTATAATCCCAGCACTTTGGGAGACAGATGTAGGAGGATTGCTTGAACCCAGGAGTTCAAGACCAGCCTGGGCAACATAATAAGATCTTGTCTCTACAGAAAATTAAAACATTAGCTGGGTGTGGTGATGCATGCTTGTAGTCCCAGCTACTCGGGAGGCTGAGGTGCGAGGATCTCTTGAGTCCAAGAGTTCAAGGTTGCAGTGAGCTGTGATCGCACCACTGCATTCCAGCCTGGGTGACAGAGTGAGTTCTTGTCTCAAACAACAAAACAAACTAAAGTATAGCTATGTTTCGGAATAACTAAATCTAGCTAATTAACATATGCATTACCTTACTTAGTTATAATTTTTTTTTTTTTTTTTTGGTGAGAACACTTTACATTCTTTCTCTTGGCATTTTTCAGGAATACAATATATTATTATTATTTATGTATTTTGTTTTTGAGATGGAGTTTCGCTGTTGTTGCCCAGGCTGGAGTGCAATGATGTGATCTTGGCTCACTGCAACCTCCGCCCCGGCCTCCCAGGTAGCTGGGATTATGGGTGCCCGCCACCATGCCTGGCGAATTTTTTGTATTTTTACCATGTTGGCCAGGCTGGTCTGGAACTCCTGACCTCAGGTGATACACCTGCTACTGTCTCCCAAAGTGCTGGGATTACAGGCATGAGCGACTGCACCCGGCCACAATGTATTATTAACTATAGTTACCATGTTATACAATAGAGCTCTTGAATTTATTCCTCCTATCTAACTGAAACTTTGTATCCTTTGACCAGCATCTCCCCAGCCTCTACCCCACCTCCTCAACCACCCTAGTCCCTGGTTAACTATGATTCTACTCTCTGCTTCTATGAGATCAACTTTTTTAGATTCCACATGTAAGGGAGATCATGTGTATTTGTCTTTCTGTGCCTGGCTTATTTCACTTAACATAATTCTTCTAGGCTCACCCGTATTATTGCAAATGACAGGATTTCCTTATTTTTTATGGTTAAATAGTATTCTATATTTTGTGTATTCTGTTCATGCATTGATGGAGATTGAGGATGATTCCATGTCTTGGCTATTGTGAATAATGTTGTAGTAAACATGGGAGTGCAGACATCTCTATGACATACTGATTTTATTTCCTGTGGTTATTTTCCCAGTAGTGGGATTGCTGGATCATATGGTAGTTTTATTTTTAATTTTTAAAGGAACCTCCATACTGTTTTTCATAATGACTACTCTAATTCACATTCCCATCAGCAGTGTACAAAGCTTCTCTTTTCTGTACATCCTTGCCAGCACTTTTCTTTTGTCATTTTGGTAGTAGCCATTCTGACAGGTGTGAGGTGATACCTCATTGCGATTTTAATTTGTGTTTCTCTGATGATTAGTGATGTTGATCCTTTTTTATACGTATACTTGTTGGCCATTTGTATGTCTTCTTTTGCAAATTGGCTATTTAGGTCCTTTGCCTATTTAAAAACAATAATAATAATAATTATTATTTTTTTGCTGTTGAGTTCCATATTTATTTTGGGTATTTATCACTATCAGACGTACAGTTTGCAAATATTTTCTCCCATTCTGTAGGTTGTCTCTTCACTCTGTTGATTGTTTTATTTGCTGTGCAGAAGCTTTTTAGTTTGATGTAATCCTATTTGTCTATTTTTGCTTTTGATGCCTGTGCTTTTGGGGGTCATTTCTAAAAAGTCATTCTCAGACTAATGTCAAGGAGCTTTCCTTCTGTGTTTTCTTCCAGTAGTTTCATGGTTTGGGGTCTTACATATAAGTCTTCAATCTATTTTGATTTGATTTTGCATATGGTATATGCAAAAATATACCAAGGGTCTAATTTCATTCTTTTACATGTGGGTATCCTATGTTGCCAATACCATTTATTGAAGAGACTGTCCTTTCCCCATTTTATGTTTGTGGCACCTTTGTCAAAAATCAGTTGGCTGTAAATGCATGTATGGATTTATTTCTGGTTTTATATTCACAATATACTATTGATTGGTTGAATTCATCTCTATTTCGCAGGATGTGTTGGTATGTGTTTGAATAGTGTATGTTATTGATGACTGGTATTCTGAGTTATTTTTCATTTTAGAACTTATTAATACGTTTTAGGTATATAATTTATAATAGACCCCAATTATAACAGCATATTTTAAAGAAGCCCAAATGGACCCTTCCTACAATAAAATATACCAAATGATTGGTTTGTGTTTTGCAGCTACCTCCCCTTTTTCTTTTTAAAATGTATGCCACAGTTTTATACTTTTAATAGTTTTGAAGTAATTTATTTTGTGTCTAGAAAATGAATTATGTATTTTTTCCATAAATGTGTCGTTTTTAGCAACATGTAATCCCAGAAAAATTAAATAAATAAAAATTTGCTGGTCAGGTGCGGTGGCTCATGCCTGTAATCCCAGCACTTTGGGAGGCTGAGGTGGGTGGATCATGAGGTCAAGAGTTCAAGACCAGCCTGGCCAAGATGGTGAAACCCCGTCTCTACTAAAGATACAAAAATTAACCAGATGTAATGGTAGGTGCCTATAATCCCAGCTACTTGGAAGGCTGAGGCAGAGAATCGCTTGAACCAGGGAGGCAGAGGTTGCAGTGAGCTGAGATCACACCACTGCACTCCAGCCTGGGCGACACATACAAAAAAAATTGCTAATAATAAAAGATATGAATGCTCACTATAAAAAAATTCTAATTATAGAAATGTGTAATTTAGGAAGTACAAGGCCTTCTAAGTCCAGTTTCTTCACCAGAGATAACATATACTACTCCTTTAAAATTCTTTTTATTGTAAAATTAAACACAGATATAGAAAATTATGCAAAATGTGTAGCTTAATGAGTTATTACCAGGTGAAGTCACACCCAAGTCAAGAAATAGAACATTGCCGAGCATTTCAGCAGGTCCTTCCAACTATAATATTTCCCTCCTACCAAATGTAACCACTCTCCTGATTTTCATAATAATTGCTCCTTTACGTTTTAAAATAGTTTATGACTAAGTTTTGCACCCAAGACTATAGTTTAGTGTTGCCCATTTAAGAAAAGTTGTTATATCCTTTAAGTCTCTTTGAATCTATAGGTTACCTATCTATTCCCCAACCCCATCCCCCGCTTTTTATTTTTCCTTCTTATAAATTGTCTATTGAAGAGCTTAGGCCATTTCCCAGACTAAATTTTGCTGACTTCATACTAATGATGCATTTCAGCATGTTTCTCCAACCTCTGTGTTTCTTGCAAATTGTCAGCTGGATCCAGAGGCTCAATCGGACACAGGTTCCATTCCTTTGGGAAAACTATAGGCAGTTTTGTGCTCTTTCATTAGGAAGTGCTTAATGTCTGATTGATTCTCTTTTTGTGGGATTGCAAGATGATGATACTCAAATCTATGATTTCTTTTTTATTTTTAGCTGCATTACTTTTATAAAGAGATATTTCCCCATATATATTATTTTGTCACTCAGTGGTAAAATTCATACAGGAAAGACAGGATCAATGTTTGGTTCTTTTTTCCGTATTTACCAGTTTTCAAGATAATGAGTTGATCCTCTGAAGATGATCAATGAAGATGATTCTTTTCCCTTTACAAACTCATAGATTCAAAGCATATTTTATGGGCTTTAATTCATTGTAATTATTACTTTTATTGAAGTTGAAATTGTTCGATTTTTGATCAGTTGAAGGTTTTCTAATGAGTTATTTTCATGTTACTCTAATAGTCTTTGATAGTTTTCTTGCTATCTGGTTTGACAAGATATTCTAAGCTCGTCTTGTACATTTCCTTCCCAGGACTGGAATTAGCCGTTTCTCTAAGAAGTTTTAAGACTACATTCTGGCCATTAGGTCACTCATTACTACTGTGTTGGTCATTTTTTCTAGGCCTTTTCTGTTGACAAGAGATAGGAAATGTATGTTATAATATTCCTCATACATTCAAATGGATACTTCCTATTCATATTCAGGCTGAAAGGGTTTTTATTTAATCTCTTCGATATTACATCTGTCTCTTTTTTTCCCACACTAAGAGTCCTGATTCTGGACACAGGGGATTATACAATTAGAATATGTAATAATTATACTGATTTGATCTGCCTCATTTTATACATGCAACAGTTTCAGAATGGCAGTAATACTATCCCTGATATGATGACTGAAAATAGCTTAAAACATTTTTTTGTGTGTGCTCTCATTGTTCTTAAGCAGCTGGGTTGTATGTATATTCTCGGAGTATATAGCCATTATATACTTCCTTCCTTTTTAGCCCTTATTTAAGTCATTTATACAAATAACTATATATTTAATGTTTACCACCGGTCTTAGTTATTTTGGTTGTCTGGGATGTATTTTCTAATAAATTCTTCAGGAAGAGCCCATTGAAACAATAATCTCTGTGTTTTTGTATGTTAACTTTGTGTTCTTTCCATACCAAAGCACTTTGGTAGGATATAAAATCCTTGGCTCACATTTTCTTTCTTTGAATACTTCATCTTCTGCTGGCAGTAGGCTTTGCTGTTAAAAACGCTGATGACAATCTAATTTTCTTTATAAGTTACTTGCTGATTTTTGCTTATATGCCCAAGTGATCTTTTCTTTGCCTTTAAAATACAATTATTTTACTAGAATATGCCTTACTGTTGGACATTCCTGGTAAATATTCTTAGGTATACAGTTTATTATTTCAATACATAGTTTTAAGTATTTTTTTTATTTCAGGAAAGCTTTCTTGAATTATAATACTTTTTTGTTGCTCATTTTTATGTGAAATTAGATTTCTTGAGCTTTTAAAAAGAAACACGGCTTTTGGTATTCTGTTTGCTTGTTTAGGGTTTCATATATTTATGTTAGGTCTTCTTTGTCTTTCTTCATTGTTTATTAGTTTGTTGCACATCTTACTTTTTCCATTTCTGTTTGGTTTTTCCAATTTTCCTCCTTTTCATGTTCTATTTATCTTATAGGCATTTTCTGTTGTGATTATTTGTTCTTTTATTTCTGATTCTTCATTGAGTTCTAGCACCTCATTTCTTTTTATTTAATTTTTTTTTTTTAGAGGCAGAATCTTGCTCTATTACCCAGGCTGGAGTGCAGTGGTGCTATCATAGCTCACTGCAGTCTTGAGCTCCTGGGCTCAAGTGATCCTACCACCTCAGCCTCCCAAGTAGCTGGGACTGTAGGTGTGCACCACCATTCCTGACTGACTTTTTTATTTTTAGTAAGGATGAGGTCTTGCTATATTAACCTGGGCTGATCCTGAAATCCTCGTTGCCCAGGCTGGTCTCAAATTCCTGACCTCAAGTGATCCTGCTGCCTCAGCTTCTCAAGTGCTGGGATTACAGGTGTGAGCCACCATACACAGCCTCTAGCACCTCATTTCTGATTTTTGTTATTGAGTATCTTTTATCATTTAAAGAATGTCTTTAGTGCATTTTGAAATAGGAAATTACAGTCTTTATATGTTTGTGGCCATGTCTTTCTGGCTTACTTTGATTGTATGTAGGGATGTTATTCTTTTCTTTCTTCTTCTTTTTATTATAATTTTATTGTATAGGATTGTACCATAATACTTTCTATTGCTCATTTTTATGTGAAAGTAGGTTTTGTGAACTTTTAGAAAGAAGCATGTCTTTAATTACCTTTTCTAAATTCATAGTGCTTTCTCTTCTCTTCTTTTTTTTTCCTTTTCATTCTGAGTCAAGCTTGAGAAAGTTTTTTCTTCTCTTGTTTTCAGGTAGTGTTCGAAAATATCGCAGCTTGCTTTATGAGGTTTCCTGGCTCTGTTTTCCTCCTCCAGTTTTATCTGGACTCTGTTTCCTTTATTTCTGTCGTCCAAGTCTACTCAGTTTTGATTTCACTTCTAGCCGTATTTTCTCAGTGTGGGGCCCTGTCCTGGTAGGGAGCACTGGTTAATTTTGAGAGTTCAGGGGGCTAGACAGCTGTGGCCCCTTGAAGTCCTACCCCAGACTTCTTGTCCTTGTCCACTGTTAGACATGGGTTCACTTGCTGTTATCCATTGGCCCATTATAATTTTTAGTGAATGCCTATCAGCTACTTAGGTGTTTTCTTGTTCCTGGGTCTCTCAGCCAACTTGTTGCTTCCCAATACCTTTGCACTTGGTTTTGATAGAAATGTTACTCATGGGTTTAGTTTTGCTATCTAGTCAGAGTCTGTTTTTAATGTGAGGATTTGGTAGATTAGATGATGTTGCTTTTGCCACATTAACATATGTTCTTTAAAAAGAAAGATGAAATCATATATGTGCAACGTATTTTTGCTTAGTTTAGTGATCTTGTTTATGTCAATACAAAGCTCCTTCTTTTTTATTGAAGACTAATATATTCCATTGAAGGGATATGCTGTATTGTGTAACAGATCCCCTACTGATGGACATTTGTATTATTTCTCATTGTTTACAATTATTGGAGTGCTATAGTGAACATTTTATCCATATATCATTGTGCACTTCTGTGAACATTTCTATTAGATAAATTCCTAGACATAGCATCTGCTGGGTCAGATGGAATGAACAGTTACAGTTTTGATAGATGTTGCCAGATGCCCAAAAGCATTGCACTAATTTATCCTTACCCACAGTTATTAGGATGCCAGTTGCTGCAAGGCCTTGCCATTATTGGCCCAGAGGCTCTTCAAGGTATGAGTGTTTGTATATGTGTTTGGAGAGTGATTTACAGTTTTCTCTAAGAAACGAATGAGACCTATGGACCTTTTTAGAAAAATGTAATTGTATACTTAAAACTTTCACATATAATCTCAGAGGCTTCACCAGCTGGTCTCCAGTAATATTGTTCTTATTCTTGCTTTCCTAACCACCAGCGCCTTCTGCTTGATGAACTACAAAATACTTGAATGTTTAAGGATAAAGAGCAGTTGTAGAGCTGTGACCAATAGTTCATCAATCCTGTTACCAAAGGTGATAATACTCTGAAGCCCATGATGAAGTCTGATGCGTGTGGTTTAGTAGTAAAGAACTAAACAACACTTCTCTCCCATTCTCTCCCATACAGCACCACTGTACTCCAGCCTTGCTTGCTTGTTTCTGTCTTTGCAATTCTCAGTCTTTGTATCTTTCTCTAATTTTCCTTGTGGGTTGAGGAGTGATACTGTGGAATTAAAATACATTTAAAAATAAGAAGTTTATTTTCCCCTGATCCCAAATTAAAGGCTATCTTTGCAACAATGCATCCTTCTGCCCCACATTTCAGAAAGAGGAAATTGTTTTTCTTTCCATAATGCTCACTCGTCTTTGTTTTAGAACATATACACAATGGACATTCGCTATGTACCAAGCACTCTGCTCAGCCAGCGTAGGGAATATAAAGATGTTCTGACTTCAAGAATAATATAATCTATTGGGGAAAATTTGGCAAGTATTATAATTTTTATGGATTTGTTTCCCTCACTAGGCCAGTGATCTCTTCAAGAGCAGAGAGGCAACATGGCGAAACCCTGTCTGTACAAAAATACAAAAATTATCTGGGTGTGGTGTGCATGCCTGTCGTCCCAGGTACTAGAGAGGCCGAGGTGGGAGGGTCACTCGGACCTGGGAGGTCAAGGCTGCAGTGAACCATGATCATTCCACTGTACCCCAGCCTGGGCAACAGAGTGAGACCCTGTCTCAAAAAAATAATAAATAAAAATAAAGTAAAAAGAGTAGAGAGGCCTTGTCTTACTTTTAATTTTCCAAAAACCTGGCACATAGTAGGTGGTCAGTAAATGTCTGTTTAATGATTAACAAGAAGCCAAATGACTAAGAGAAAATGCATAGAGGAAGTGTCATTAGAGAAGAATAAGCAAGGCACTAGAGATGGAAAGGATGGGAAGATAATGTATAAAACTGTATGGAGTTGTTACTCAAGCTAGCCTATTAAAAATGAACTGTCGCTTGAGCCTGGGAGGTCAAGGCTGCAGCGAGCTGTGACTGCACCACTGTACTCTAGCCTGGGCGGCAGAGCGAGACTCCATCTCAAAAAAAAAAAAAAAAAAAAAGCATTGAAATTTGACAGGGAAAAAGCAAGGAAGGAGGTGGCATTAAGGACTAAGAAAAGCGTAGGGGGTGTTTAGCCAGAGCATGGGGTACCTGTGGACGAGGGGCGATAAGGCAGAGAATATCAGCAAGGATTTCAGTAGGTTAGGCAGGCCTTGAACACCATGAGGTAGTATTATTGGTACTTCGGAGGGCAGCAGGGAGCCACTGAAGGTTTGTAAGAAGGAGAGTGCCAACAAGACTGTCCTGGGGGATGCTCTACTTAACTGCAGTGGTACAAGGAGGGAACATTTATCTTTTCAGTGGGGGCTGGGTCTCATGATCTCCTGAAGTTCTTTCTAGCACAGAATGCTGAGGTCCTGAAGTTATGAGGGATTTGCCTTCTCTTTTTAAAATCTAAAATGGAGGTTTGAAAGAGGATATCAGAGAGATGACTTGTTGGAAACGACTTCTGTCAAAAGGGATCCAGACCACAAGTAGTCAGTAGGGCCTGAATCTGCCTGTGAATAGGAGGGAGCACCAAGGCCAGAGGTTCCAATACTTGGTACTTGGAGAGGACTTGGGAGTGGATAGTGGGTAGAGGGTTTCTCATCAAGTGACAGCGCAGAGTTCCCATTAGTTGCCCTGGATTGGGCATATGAGGGTGCAGCTGGGGGCAGCATCAGCTGTTGTGAGGGTGGGGTGGAGGTGTGAGGCAGGCTGCTTGTTGGAAGTGTGCACAGCCGCAGGTTTGCTGGAGGACCAACCTTGTGTGCATTGGCCCAGAACATCCAGGCCTCCTTGCCCATGCTTGGGTGGGCACCTGTCAGCACAGCCCTCTGAGGAGCAGAAAGCCAGAGAAGGTTAGCTGCTTTTATAAGCTCTTTGGTGCATTGTTGCAAAACTGGCTTAAGTTTGTGACTGAGCTGAGTTTATCAGGAAACCTGAAGCCCTTCTATCTTGTTGCTAGCTGGCAGTTGTGCTCATTTAAATCCTCCCCACATTTGCTTCAGTTTTGCTGCTGGATATGGCCTCTCTGATTTCTATTCTGATGTCTTGGGGAGTGGAACAGAGAATGACCCATCTTAAGTGGGTTTGGTGGCCTGCAGGTTTTGGCTGAGCCACGGAAAGCTATGGTGAGTGTTTTCAATGTGGTACAGGCTAAGTTTAAACAGCTTATTTGCTGCCCTCTCACTTTGGATGCCCCGCAGCCCTCATTGTTATTGAATTTTTTGCAGCCTTAATGAGGCAGCCTGACATGAATATTCTAAAAAATCATGTACTCTTCTTTCCTCTGCAGACCTCAATCAAGTATGTATTGAGAGCCGATTAACACTCAGTTTGAGCATCTGTCATGGCATGGCCCTGGTCTCTTTCTCATAGCTGGGAAAACTGAACAAGTCACAGAGAGGCAAGAGCCAGGCAGAGGACATTATTGAGAACTCTCTGGTGTCAGCCCTGAGCATCTCCTATGCATGATCTCTTATTCCTCACAGTGAACCCTGTGAGCCCTGTGAAGTGGATACTCTGATGCCCATTCTGCAGATGAGTCATAGGTGTTATTTGCTCAAGGTCTCGGAGCTATTAAGTGGTGGAACTGGACCTGGAACCAGATCTTCCTGAGTCTTTGCCCTCTACCACCAGGCTGAACAATTGCCTAGGTCATCCAAGTGCTAAAGGCTGCAATTTCTTCCAGTGAAACCAACAATACAAGTGAAGAAAGCAAAGCACAACACTACTTCCTAGGTCTCTCGATACCAGTGATCCAAAACTTTAAGTTAAAAGGCAGAAAATTGGGATTATCTTACACTTTGACAGGTGAAAGGAGGCCCAGGTGACTAACCTCGTTTTGTTAAAGTTGCCTGTATTTAAGGAGGCGGGGATCCCCCAATGGGAGATGGACAAGGACTTAAGACCAGTTGTTTCTATGACTGCCATCTCTACACTGTACCTGTTGCTTCATCTGCCTCTTCTCCCACTCTGATTGGCTTTTTCACCTCCCTGATCCCTGCACCCATCACCCCCCAACAATAAATGAAATAGATGTGGAGTCCCATCCTTTAGAGCTGGTCTAGAGAGAAATTCTACCCTAAGAATTTTGCTGCAGGCATCCCTGTGGATTTTTTCCCTTTTCATTGCTGGGAGTATCCAAACTGAGGGGCTTTTGTGGCAGGGCCACTAGGGAAATTGTAGAGGTCAGTAGTAGCTGATACTGGTCTGAAATAATTCATAGAACCATGTTTGTCTGTGGAGGTAACAGATGCTGTAAACAAGAACAAATAAGAGCCAATTATGATGTCAGGATTCCTGGGGACTGATAGGGTAGGAGAAAAAAAGGATTAAAAATTGAAGCACAGTATCTTGGCACTTTGCTTTTTTAACCCTCTTATTAAATTATGACTTCTGTTTGAGGAAAATAAATGAGAACAAAGGGTATGTTTAGAATACAATCTCTGTTTTAAATTTGACTAATGAGGGGTTTTAGCACTTTCATTTGGGTCTCAGTCAACCTGTATTCAGAGTGTCAATTAACCAATAAATATTATGAAAAACAAGAGTCAGAAATGGTTGCACCACTCCTGCTAATGAGCTGCTAATGAAATTGTGCCTGGGTGGGAAATGCAGGCACTCTGGAATCCTCAAGAGTCTTCTCCAGAAAATGAGCAGTAGTGGTGCTAAGGCCTCTGGGAAACAGACACATTTAACTCCTTCACTTCCAATTTGCCAATTTGTTTCTTTTGTTATTATGAAGTAAAGCTCACTATCAGTATCTCAGGGTTAATTTCAATTATAGTGACAATTTTTAAAACTGTATTTTTGACTCAGTAATTTCTAAGTGGGATTAGAGAGCCCAAAGAGCTATAGCCATGCTGTGGTGTACCCCCACCTGCCTCACCTTTGGTTTCTTGGCGATTTCCTTTCTCTTCTAATTTTCTCAGGTACTTTCTCAATCTCCTCACCCCCAACACATACTTCCATGTGTATGTAATTGAAAACTGAATGAAGTCTGAATGTGTCCAAGGTTTTGTACGGGTGAGGGAAGCAGGTGGGACTTGCGGAGTTTGTCTTAAAAACAGTGAAATGATAGGAGCTAGTGGACCACAGCAGTCAGCTGGGTTATTGAAGATGAGATTCCCGACATGGATGTGAAAGCCCAGGTACTATGATTAAGGGACTGGGCCATACCTATTAGTCTCACTTACTGGGTCTTCCTCTAAGTCCAAGAGGATCATGGGACACATTGAGGGTGGAGATCAAAGGGGAGCGGAGGCATCAACTGGCTAGGAAACAGGTGTGAGACACCCAGGATGGGTCTGCACATGAAAGTGGCCCCCTTCACCCCTAGTTTTCTTTATTCCATCCCTGGATGTATTAAATTCGGGGGCTGTGGTAGGCCCCCGAGGCTGGTGGAAGGAGTGAGTAACTGCACGTGCTTAAAAGTCTGATGCTTTTCTCAGTAGGAGGGCTGGCAGGGCCACGACAAGATGCCTAGTTTTTCTGATGAAAATACTATCCTTTACTGCTGTCTCAATCTTCATTTCCTACCCAGTCCTCTGGTTCAGGCTTTATTATGTCTGATTAGGACAATTATAACAGCCTGCCAGGTGGCCTCCCTGCTTCTTGTCTGCCTGTTTTATATGCTGAGCTCCAGGTGCTTCATATGGAGTTCCTCATTGCTTGCTTGAAAGCTGTTCTCTGGACTTGGAAATCTAAGTGCTGCTGCTTCTCCCCCCATTTACTTCATACTTCTCAATGGCAGGCATTGGTCTTGTTCACGGTAGTATACTTCCCAGTGCCCAACACAGCAGTGGCCCTTTGTGGGCACACGGTAAGCCGTGGCAGAAGGAATGCCTGGAAAAGAGCAGACTCTTGCCCAGTCCTCAGGAGATGCTTGTGGACTAGCCAGTTATGGAAAGAGGCTCACCATGTCCTAGATGTGGTTACTTTGAGCCTTGTCCCGATGATGGTTCAAGGTACCTCTCTCACTAGAAATCTAAGTAGCATTGATAGTCCTCATCTGTGGAAAGCATTACTCTTGTGTATTCTGTGTAGAATGGTTGGTGACCGGCTGTAGTTTGTCCTCCTTGAGGACTGGAAAGGAGATGTGGGTTACGGTGCTGTGGATGAGACTTTGGAGGGTAGTGGGGTAGTGGTAGAGGGGTATGGTGGGAGCTGTCAGGGTAGCTTTTCCCTGGGGGAAACTGGAGTCTTTTGTTCTGAGCGGCTTTCATGCAGCTTGGGGATTTCTGCCCTTGCCTGGAAGCCATGCTGGAGAACTCTTCTAAGGCCTGGCCCAGATTTTAGATTCTCTATGATTCAGAGTAAAAATAGGTTTGGAGAATATTCCTATTTTTCTCAGTTTGTCTTTGTTTAGTCCTTCTAAAAAATACATAAATATAATTATGATCCAGAATGGCTCATTATGTATTTTGCTATTTAAAAAAAAAAGGTCTCCATTTTTGGTTCCCTTAAAAACACAGTAACTTTAAGTGTTGTTTCAGGGATCAGCACCCTAGAGAGGTTTGTGCATGTTATTTGTTACTGGTTCCGTTCGAGTCCTGGAGACAGGATAGATGCTCATTTGTATAAGGCAGGGATCTTGCCAGGACTTGTTTGGGTGTTTTGAATAAAGCAGCAGGAGGAGAGGGTTTTGGTAGTCATGGCAACTAGGCCTGTAAAGTCTCAGCTCTGACCAGCCCTAGTTAGGAGCTTGGAGGCCCCAGTGAGGTGAGTGGCATTGCTTCCTGTTCTGTATTTTTGTATTCCTTTTGGTCTGGGGAAGAGGGAGTTGGCATTCAAGCTGACATTTCTGGAGGCCTACTGTGTGCCTGGAGCTGAGCTTGAGCTGTGGGCACAAATAATTGATTCCTGCCCTTCAGAAACTCAGCATAACCGGGAGTTTTTACTCTTCACACCTACCTATAGGACTTGACAAATAGGCTGTCTTTGCTTCATCCGGGGTGACATTTACCTTTTTGGGCTGTTTTGGGGACTGCTTTTTCTGGCGTACTTTTTATTTCTTCTGAGCACTGACACAGTTCTTTTTTCATTTGTTCTTCACAACAGTGCAGCACATTAGGGAAAACAGACATGATAAATTCTTTACAGTTGACACACAAGGGCATGAAGATTCAGAAAGATAAAGGAATTTGGCTAGATTCACCCAGCCAACAAAGATAGCCAAGTGAGGAGCAGAGTCCCAGGCCTTGTGGCACGGCCAGCCGGGGCAGCCTCTGGCTTTCTGCCATTGTGTCCACGTATGACTGGAAGTCCCTGGAGCGGGGAGTTTCTAGGCAGGAGCCTATGGAGGACATCCTGTCCTTTTCACCCCTCCTGAAGTCCCATAACTACCAAAGCTCTTAATGCCAAGGCAGCCCCAAGAGCACCATGCATTCATTCCAGTTGGCCTGTCCTGGTTGAAGCAGGGCAGCTAAGCTCCACAGCAGCCTCACTGTGGGCACCACCTGAGGAGGCCCTGTCACTGGGAGTCCGGGAGGGACAAGTTGCTAAGCACTGGGCACTGGGATGAGTTGGAGCAAAGACAGAGCCAGGTATAATTTGTTAATAGGTAAAACTGTCATTTCAGCAGTTATAAACTGGCCATATGTTTTGTTTGCTTTTTCTGTATTTAAACTGGAATACTTTTAGAAGGGGCATTTTTCACAGCCCTCACCATTCTTGTTTTCTTACAGATGAACCTCCTCACTCTCTTGCCTCCTACCTCCTGTGGGCATTTGACATGGCTCCTACCTCCTGGTCACTATTTCTTGCCTGTCCTTCTGCCAGGGTTCCTCTTGTCCTGGTGCTTCATGGCCTTAGACTTCCTAGGCTAATTTTCCTCTTCCTGACATTCCGAGAACTGCACTCCTGGGTCTGTGTCTAGGCCCTGAGCCTTAGTTCTCTTTCCTGGCCCCTAGAAATATTTACTGTCACATTGAACTGTGTCTGTTAGACTAATTGCTGTTCAAGGATTTACAAAGAGATGGTGGAGGAATACATTTCTACAACCACTTTGTTGAGATATAATTTATATACTATCCAATCCACCTATTTAAAGTGTACAATTGGAATAATTCTCAAATGTCCTAGGGAAGATTGGTAGAATGGAGAGGTGGTTTCTAGGCTGTGGTGTTTTATGGACCAGAAAAACTTAAAAAAAAATTTGGAGGACTAAGGCCAACTTTTTATTTTGCTGAGTTAAGGGCCTTAACATGGAAACAACACACTATCTACCATCATTATCTCATTTTTTTAAAAGGACATTTTAACACAAAAAAAGTATATAATTTCAGAAAAAAACTTATTTACATTGGGCACTTTTAATTTCTTGTTTCAGGACCATTGGAATGAATGCCACAATAAACAAAACACCTCAAAGCCTGATGGCTTAAAAAAACAGTAACTATCCAAAAAAAAAAAGTACGTAAGAGAACAGAACACTGTTCTTTTTGTATAGCTCTGACTCTTAGAACCACAGTAATAGTTCACATACTCTTCATAGGCTAACCAAATAAATAGTTAAGCCAACCAGAATATGGAGGGGCAGGAGCCATAAAATGGAATACAAATACTAACAAATGAACTGAGCATTACTAATTAATAACATAACCTTAATGAAGTGGACAGAGAAGAACTAACCCAAGTGACTTTGTGAAGCAGTATTTTGACCAGGTACTGTAAAGCTAAAATCAGAACAGTATGTACATGCTGTAATCTAGTTTGGTAAATGTATTTCTCACAGGGATATGGGTTAACAGTTTTGAAACTAGTTTATTTGTATACTAGAACAAAAATATATTGTAGATAATAAGAGCAGGTTTCTCAGTGTTAAAGAAATTATAAATAAGTAAAGTGAGAAGACTAATGAGCCCATGTATTAGATTGGAATCTGAAGTATCAGTATAAACTTGTAGTTTAAAAAAAAAATACAGATAAATAGACATAGAAATACAGATGTGTGGAGATATACACACAACAGTAACATCACAAGAAATATAGGTATGTGCATGTATATAGATGTCTGTATGTATATATATGCGTACATCTGTTAATGTCCTCTTTTGTTACTTTTGGCA
Organism: Macaca nemestrina; assembly: GCF_043159975.1. Classification (NCBI taxonomy): domain Eukaryota; kingdom Metazoa; phylum Chordata; class Mammalia; order Primates; family Cercopithecidae; genus Macaca; species Macaca nemestrina. The sequence goes on from NC_092130.1 coordinate 41,391,854, forward strand.
CAGATTATTAGAGAAAGTGAACTCAATGTCCCTTAAACATTAATGACTGATGATTACATGGAGGCCCTGAATGTTATTCTGAACCATATTTGTATATGTGGTTAGAATATATGTAATATAATATTCTAAACTATATATATTAGTTCCCATGCTGCTAATAAAGACATACCTGAGACTGGGTAATTTATAAAGGAAAGAGGTTTAATGGACTCACAGTTCCACATGGTCAGTGAGGCCTTACAATCATGGTGGAAGGTGAATGAGTAGCAAAGTCATGTCTTTACATGGCAGCAGGCAAGAGAGTGTGTGCAGGGGAACTGCCCTTTATAAAACCATCAGATCTCATGAGGCTTTATTCACCATCACAAGAACAGCACAGGAAAGACCCACCCCCATGATTTAATTACCTCCTACCAGGTGGCTCCCACGACATGTGGGAATTAGGGGAGCTACAATTCAAGATGAGATTTGGGTGGAGACACAGCCAAACCTTATCGCCGTATATATACACAAATGTATGTATGTATATGTGTGTGTGTATATAATTTGTATTGTTTATAAATTACCCAGTCTAAGGTATTTTGTTACACACACACACATATTTCTAGCTCCGCCTACTGAGAGGGCTTAGAAATACCAACACCCTAGTAGTAATGAACACACCTAGCATCCAGATCTTGGCTTCTAAACACTGTTCTCCAATTAAAAAAAAAAAAAAGAAAGAAAGAGAAAACAAAAAACCAGGGCTCTTGAGAAGTGGCTGATTCCAGGACTGGGGAAAGGGAAATACAAGATGAACCTGGAACATATTATGGAATCAGAAAGTAAGCAAATACTTTTAAAAAGAAAATGATTGTGGGGAGGAAGGATTTTTCAAAGGAATATAAGAGCCAATCTAAAGGCACTTCTGATTGCTAAGGCTGAAACAATTTGAGCAACAAGATAAGTAATAATAGTGTTGGACCCATAGAATAAAATATCCATGAGTTCATACTAATATAAATAGAGGCATTACAATTTTTTCTTGCAGTGAAATAAATCCCAATTAATAAATGTGTAAAGAAGGAGGGAAGTAGCAAATTGCCATTAGATGATTACCACAGTGGTAATTGTTGCAGATGGATTCCCCTAATGGCATGCAATGGTTTTTAGAGTAAAGGGATGGATTTGTATAATCTGAAAGTATTTCCCCTATGAATTTTTTTTTTTTTTTTTTTGTAATTTGATGGTTTTTTTTTTGTAGTATATCCACAGTGTTGTGCAATTACTACCACTGTCTAACTCCAGACCAACAGTGGTCAATCCTCATTCCTTCCTTCCTGCAGCCCCTGACAGCCATTGATCTACTGTTTCTATGAATTTGTCTATTCTGCACATTTCATGTAAAAGTAATCATATGATACATGCTTTTTTGTCTCTGGCTTTCACTTAGCACAACATTTTCAAGGTTCATCAATGTTGTAGGATGTATCAGTATTTATGGCTCCTTTTAATGGTGAATAATATATGGATATACTACTTTTGTTTATTCATTTATCAAATGATGGACATTTGGGTTGTCCCCTGATACCCAATATGATGGTATTAGAAGGTGGGGCCTTAAAAAAAGGAGGTGATAAGGTCATCAGAGTTCCACACCCCATGAATAGGATTAGCGAAGAGGCTTGAGGATGCCTCCTGGCCCCTTCTACCATGTGAAAACACTTAGAAGGCACCTTCTATGAGGAACAGGCTCTCACCAGACACTGAAACTGCTGGTGTGATCTTGGACTTCCCAGTCTCCAGAACTGTGAGCAATAAATTTGTATTGTTTATAAATTACCCAGTCTAAGTTACTTTGTTATAGGATCCCTAACGGACTAGGACACACTCTAAGAAAGCCATTAAAGCAGATGCTTTTGGTTCCCTGCCCAGACTCCCTGGGATCTCCTTTTCCCATAGGGAGTGTTTCTTCCCCAGCTACTGTGGGGGTTCAAGACTCCCTCTTGCCACCTGTTCCTGGACCCTCTGAGGAGTCAAAGCTTCTTTGCCCAGAGCTTCTGCCTCCACCTGCTCTGGTAGCTGTGGCCTCTGACTGCCAGGAGGGCGTAGGTGGGGGTACAAAGTCCTCCCTGCCTCCTCATTTCCTGTCAACTGGAGAGCATCCTTTAATAAACCATGTGCACATGAAGCCCTGACTTGGTTCTTCTCCATGGGTGTCTCATCCTTCTTAGACCAGAAGGCTAGCAGTGATGTTCTTCTCATGATGATTGCGGAATACAATACAACCATGCAAGCACATTTCAAACATCTGTTTGTGGCCCATTTGTCAGCATCCCACTGGCCAACGCGTATGATAAGCAAAATCCAAAGTCAAGGTGTGGGAAGGTACACTCTGCAATGGGAGGAACTGTAAGGTCACATGGCAGAGAGTGTGACAAGCAGGGAGGAAGAAAACAGGTGACAATGTTGCAGTCTACCATAGATTACCCCCCAACCAAGAAAACAAGAGTTGTTATCTGGGTCCTGGCCTGTGACTGAAGTCAGTGACAGTCCCAGTGGGAGTCAAAATTCAAGCGTGAGGTGGCCTTACTCAATATGGACAGGGCTTTTTGCTTGATACGGACAGGGTTTTCTAGGCTAGGATACTGAGCCTTGGGATCAGCTCTGAAGGAGCCAGAGGTGGGAAAACAGACACTGTAGGCTTTGCAGACCTGTTTGCCTTCCTGGATCCAGACATTATTTTCTGCCTGTCCCCTTGCTCTCCATCCCCCTAACTCGTTACCTGTATGTATCTTGTTTTCTTTTTGCTCTGATTTGCCCTTCCCTTGTGTTCTCGTACATTTTCTTCTGTTGCAGGGGCTCTTGAAGGATGCATGTCAGATTATACTATCTTTCTAACTTGGACATTTCCCCAGTGGAGAAGTATTTGAAATACTGCATTTCCTGTTGCTTTTGCCACTGCTGCTGCCATGATGTGTTTAGTATATTATAAATGAGCACAACCTGTATTTTGAGTTAATGCTATTGTGGTTGCTCTTGCCCCCTGTGGTGGCTTATGTGAAGGGAGTAATTTTGGAATTTTCCTCAAAATAACTTGATTCACATAAGATCCTAGCCTCTTTTTCGGCGAGCTTAGCACATTATAACCTATTATGTCTGAAGCTTATAAACTCACATGCTTTTTTCTTTTCCACTTCTACCTTTGATCAAAAGTTTGAAAATTTAAAATACGATTTTTATTATATTACTAGTATTAGTACCGTTATTACTAAAAATAACTATTAACATGACTAATTACTATTATAACTCTACCTGCCCTAGTAAAAATCCTTCTTGGCCTTTCCGTATAACTCTAGGTCAGCTAGGAATTCCCTCTTTCATTTAAACATTTTCACTCAACAAATGATTATTATTTTTTTAATTTAGAGACAAGTTCTCATTCTGTTGCCCAGGCTAGAGTGCAGTGGCGTGATCATAGCCCATTGCTGCCTTGAACTCCTGAGCTCAGGTGATCTTCCCACCTCAGACTCCAAGTGGCTAGGACTATAGGAGTATGCCATCGTGCCTGGCTAATTTTTTTATTTTATTTTTTTTGTACAGATGGGGTCTCACTGTGTTGCCCAACCCCTGGCCTCAAGTGATCCACCTGCCTTGGTCTCCCAAAGTGCTGGAATTACAGGTGTGAGCCACCATACTCAGCTAATTTTAAATTTTTTTCTAGAGATGGGATCTCATTGTGTTGCCCAGGCTGGTCTCTAACTCCTGGGCTCAGGTGATTCCCTCACCTCAGCCTCCCAAAATGCTGGGACTATAGGCAAGGGCCTCCTCACCTGACCAACAAATGATTATTGAGAGTTCATTATATGCTAGGTCATGTGATAGACCCTGAGGATAAAATGGTGAGCACTTACATTCACCAGATAAGTAAAAAAACTAATGTGTAATTACTGATGGTGATAAGTGCTATAAAGGATTCATGGTGCTGTGAAATCTTTTGGAGGCAGGTAAATCTAGTGTGAGAAAATAGAGGATGTCTTTCAGAAGAAGTGACTTTAGCTGGGATTGGAAGGATGAGGAGATGGAGGCTGAGTGTGGGAAGAGGATTCTGGGCAAAAGGAACAGCACATGGAATGGCCCCCTGGTAGGAGGTAGCATGGTTCTTTCAGAAGGATGGAAAAAGACCAATGTGCCTAGAGCATAGGAATGAGGAGTGGACAAGGCTGGAGAGGCAGGCCAGGGCTAGATACTGCAGGGCCTCATTGACTAGGGTGAGGATTTTCATCTTTATTTTCAGAACAGTAGGAGGCCATGAAACGGTTTGAAGCAGGAGAATGACATAGGTTTGGTATTTTGGAAAAGAAAAATCAGTCACTGTAAAGAACAGTTTGATTGGGAGGTGAATCAGGGAGAACAGTTAGAAAGCTATGATAGGGTCTAGATGAGAGATGGCGATGGTTCAGACAAAAGCAGTGGGGGAAGATGGAAAGAAGAGTATGCATTCAAGACACACATAGCAGGAAAAATCAACCAGTTTGGGAGGTAGATTGGGTATCAATGTGGTAGAGTAAAGGGGGATGGCAGGGATGATGTGTTTAGCATACATCCAGGAAGGGACTATTGTCTTGTCAGTTTGGGATCTCTCCAGGTGAGGCAGCTTCTCCCCTTCAAACATTCAGAGATTGGATTAGTACTAAAGAAATTACCTCTTGCCCTATGATCATAGGAATAGGATAGAAGTTGCCAGTTTTGTTATTCTTGCCAGTATTCAGCCTCATCTCCTCCCAGAACCATCTTCTGCAGCTGTTTGATGAATGTTTTCCTATCCTAGGAAGATGAACCCAGGCTTTCTGGTGGTACCAAGCCAGCAACCCCCACAGTCCTTCCAGTTAGTTCTGTGGCCTAGTCTCTCCTCAGCTTCTGTGGCCTTTTGGGTTCTGTCTCAGTGCATTTGCACGTGGGGCTTCCTTGCTATGGTATTCCCTTTATTCCTAGTCTGGGACTCACTTTTTGCTTCATTTGACTCCTAACTTTATCAGGAGGGCCACCCCAGAGAAGGATTTTTCCACTGCACTCTGAACATTTTTTTTTTTTGAGACAGAGTCTCACACTATTGCCCAGGCTAGAGTGCAATGGCGTGATCTTGGCTCATTGCAACCTCCGCCATTCAGGTTCAAGCAGTTCTCCTGCCTCAGCCTCCCAAGTAGCTAAGATTACAGGTTCCTGCCACCACATTTGGCTAATTTTTGTATTTTTAGTAGAGATGGGGTTTCACCATTTGCCAAGGCTGGTCTTGAACTCCTGACCTCAGGTGATCCACCTGCTTTGGCCTCCCAAAGTGTGAGCCACCATGCCTGGCCTGAACATGTTTTTTATCCTTGAAAATAATGGTTGGGGTTAGAGGGAAATCATTATGCACATACTTCTATATACTGTATGTAGTTTCCCATTTTTTTAAAGTAAAACATACAGAAACTCCCTACTGAAGTGGGGTGGCAGGAGCAGAAACAGCATGGTGTGCAATATCCCTGTCTTCTTGATTGGGAATAGAGTGACTGGTGGAACTCAGAGTTTTCTCTGGGCCTCCCAGAATTGAGAAAACTGTTGACTACTTGCCTATATCATTATCCTTCTATTCTTGAGTTTACCTGATTATTTGAGAGAACTTGTGCTGTGTGCTTCCTTGGGAGGAACTTTTTCTGAAAGTCATTGATTTGGTTTCTTAAATCAAACTTAACACCAGCAAGGCAGTGCTATCCTCTGGCAGGAGAAAGCAGAGTCAAAGTCCAGGTGTCAGAAGCACCATCTTTGCTTCAAATCTTCCATCTCCTGAAAAGCCTTTTCCCTGAAATTCTCCATCCCTACAGCAGTTTCATGAATGAATGAATGGGTGTAGCATTCCATTTGTAGTATGTGCTACTGCACAGTTGCTTTTTAACTATACTTGAGTAGTTTTGTGCAGTGCATAGGAATAGCCCATCGATTCACAACACTTGTTTTTCCTAGCTATGGATCAACTCCATAGATAGATAGGTGGGTGTAGGTTTTCAGTTTCTCTTGGCTCCACTCCCTGCCTCCTTGGCTTGCTCTGTCCTCTTGCCTTCCAGTCTCTTCCTTCTTCCTTTTCATAACATTAAGTGCCACACATTTTATGTGCTAAGCCCTGGCCTAAGGGCTGGGAAATCAAAAAGGAGGAAATACAGTCCCTTTGCTTAGGAAGGAGAGAGCCTCATCGAAGGAGCCTAATTAAACAGATGCAGGTGGTGAGGTGTAAGCTTGCTGGGATGGCAGGCTGTCTGGGGTTCTGTGGGACTGACTGTCAGGGGAGGGGCAGGAAGAGTGTCATGGAAGAGACAGTAATGTAGCATGTCCTGAGGAATGAGTAGGTATCTACCACTTACCTGCTGCACATAACACAAAGCTTTTATTAGCTCAAGAAAACATAGAATAGTTTAAATATGTAGGTTCTAATTGGGGGACGTTGGTCTCTAGATTCAAGTATGAATCTTCTTGCCCATCTTACCCCATTCCCTTACAGATTTCCTTTATAGATTAGCTAAGTGAGTATGTGCGAGTGGTGTGTGTGTTCACAGGAGAGAGATGGGTGGATTGAGGAGGTAACTGAACACAGCTGAGTTGTGTCTTCATGAACTAGTAAGTCCTGTTGCTTGTTGGTCATCCTGGCGACTTTCCAAGGACCTTGCACCTCATGAGCGTTTTCTCTTCTTGGCTTTTAGGGCAGGCTGTTCCTGCAGGATCCCACGTACGGCTGAATCTTCAGACTGGGGAAAGAGAGGCAAAACTCCAATCTGAGGACAAGTTCCGAAATAATTTGAAAGGCAAAAGGTACAGTGTCAACCTTAGGGACTGGGAGGCTAAGTGATGACATTGATTTTGTATTGTAATACTTAAAACGTTGCCCAAATTCATGTGGCTTTTTTAAATTTGAAATTTAATAGCATAGAATTTGTGATAAATCTCTCAGGGTTTTATGAAGGTTTACTTCTACAGTCTTTGGAAAGAGATAGTTTGCAAAGCAAATTGATACTTTAAAAAAGGCTGTAGGGGGAATGCTTAACCTGCTTTAAAAATGAAGCTATTTTTCCCAGTACTTTAAGAGCACCCATTTGAATCCCAACAATTAATGCGCTGATTACAGATGAGTCATCTATTCATTAAAACAGGCCTGTTAGGCCTTCTGCTTTGCAGTAATACTTCCTTGGTGAACAATAAAATTGCATTTTAAAGTCTTTAATTCAGACTAACTTTTCCTCTCGTTAGTATTAAAACAGGCTTTCTTGTAGTATAAAAGTAGAAGCTACTGCCATTCTCCACTGGCTAGAGATTGCCTTATTCCTCAATAACCGGGTTAGATTATCCAATTTTAGAGAATGCAGTGTTGCCATTTTTCTTTTTGTTGCCTTAAATTAGCATCCTTTCTTTTGCTCGATATTTCCTGAATGAAGGGGAGGGAGGTTGAGGCATGGAGTTGCAGGGGTTGCTGGAATTGTGCATTTTGAAAGCTCAGTAGAAATACCAGCCATGAAATTTCTAACACAGGGACCAGCAAATTATGGCCTGTGGGCCTTACTGGGACTGCTCCCTCCTTTGGTTCAGTCTGCAAATGAAATTGGTTTTTACATTTCTTAAAGGTTGGAAAAAAATCAAAAGGTAATATTTCATGACTCATGAAAATGTATGAAATTCAGATTTCAGTGTCCATAAATAAAGTTTTAATGGGACACAGCCATGCTCATTTGTTTACATATTGTCTGTGGCTGCTTTCTTGCTCCAATGACAGGGTTGATTAATTGGGACAGACACCATATGGATCACAGAGCCTAAAATAGTATCCGGTCATTACAGATAGTTTGCTGACCCTGTGCTAAAACATGTAAGAATTGGGAATTATTAGTTACGGATTGAGTGTGGTTAGTGTTACTCAGTCCTTGGATGATGATGGTGATGATGATGATGATGATGATTTTTTTTTTTTTAGAGATAGGGTCTTGCTCTGTTGCCCAGGCTGGAGTAAAGTGGTGTGATCATAGTTCACTGTAACCTCGAACTCCGGGGCTCAAGCAATTTCATTGCCCCAACCTCCTGAGTAGGCTGGGGCTGCAGGTGTGTGCCACTATGCCTGGCTATTTAAAAAAAAATTTTTTTTTGTAGAGACAGGGTCTCACTTTATTGCTCAGGCTGGTCTTAAACTCCTGGACTCAAGTGATCCTCCTGCCCTGGCCTCCCAAAGTGCTTGGATAACAGATGTGGACCACTGTGCCCCGCCTAGATTTTATAATTTAAACTGTATTTTGCAGGTGGGACGTGGTGGCTCACACCTGTAATCCCAGCACTTTGGGAGGCCAAGGCGGGTGGATCACCTGAGGTCAGGAGTTCAAGACCAGCCTGGCCAACATGGTAAAACCCTGTCTTTACTAAAAATACAAAAATTAGCTGGGTATGGTGGCAGGTGCCTGCAATCCCAGCTACTCAGAAGGCTGAGGCAGAAGAATCACTTGAACCTGGGAGGCGAAAGTTGCAATAAGCCAAGATTGCGCCATAGCACTCCAGCCTGGGCGACAGAGCAAGACTCTGTCTCAAAAAAACTAAAACAAAAACCCATTATTTTGCAGTTAGATGTAATTAGAAGGAGGTCCTAGAGACCCACTTCTTACCTTAGTCTTTTCGTTGACATGCCTGTCAGAAAGTCACTCAGCTGGTTCATATGTACTTTTGTCAGGTGGCACTCACCCCACAAAACAGCCTGTTCAGATTTAGACAGTTTTCACTGTTGGAAAATTCTACTTCATATTGAGATAGAGGCATTTGTTCTCCTTACAGTCACGCCAAATTGGGAAGGATCTTTCATCTTCCCTCATCCCTCCAGATAGGCCTATACTTGGAGTGACCCAGGTCAGAAAATTACTCCTTTCTCACAACCATGTAAGAAATAATCAGCTGTCATTATCATGGCCCCTGCCAAACTTCTTTCGTGCACAATACACACATATTTCAGTGTCTCAAAGTACTTTTAGGAAGTCTTTTTTCACATGTAATCCAAGTCTTATTTTCTGAAGAAAATAATCTATTCTTTTCTTAGCTTATGAATATTGAGTTAGGGGTTGGGCGCAGTGGTTCATACCTGTAATACCAACAGTTTGGGAGGCTGTGGATCATTGGAGCCTAGGATTTGAAGACCAGCCTGGGTAACAGGATGTGTGTCTCTGCAAAACATATAAAAATTAGCCGGAGGTGGTGGCACACACTTGTAGTCCCAGCTACTCGCAGGGCTGAGTTGGGAGGATCACTTTAGCCTGTGAGGCAGAGGTTGCAGTGAGTCAAGATCGTACCACTGCACTCCAGCCTGGGTAGCAGAGACAGACCCTGTCTCAAAACAAACAAACAAACAAAAAAAACCCACCAAAAACAAAAATTAGCTGGGTGTGTGGGTATGTGAGTGTGTGGTGTGTATTATGCCTGTAGTCCCAGCTACTCAGGAGGCTGAGATGGGGACAGTCCATTAATCCAAAATTCATGGCAGTCTCTCTACTATGTTGTGTGGCTGGCCACATTGCTACCTAGAGCTGCAATGCTTGCTGGCTCTACAGTCTGGGACAGAAGACCCTGACTCTGGCTTGTCTCAGAGAGTTCCTTTAGTACTGCCTTATTTCATTGCACATAGTTGGCTCTTAGCAACAGGTTTTCATTTGCTATTTATGCTTTAGGCTTTGCCATCTCTACTGGTTTTAGTCCATATCCCTGTCAACATCTCCATAGTACATCTCTCTTTTTGCCCTGGAGTAACCAGCTTCTTTGACTGTTCCTCCTGGGTTTGGAGGACTGAGGGTAAAACCACATTCAAGTTGTGCCATCTTGGGTTGAACATTTACCAAGGTCCAGTATGGTATAGTGGTTAAGAGGTTGGGCTAAGGACAGGGCCATTTACTTCCTCCATTGATTTATTTCACGAAAACCTATTGAGTGCCCATGTGCCAGGCATTGGGATACAGCAGTAAACAAAACAACCTCCACAAGGCTGGCGAACAGAAAACCAGGTACATAAGCACATAAGTAAGATATTATCTGGTCATTACTGATAGTTTGCTGACCCTGTTCTAAAACATGTAAGTACTGGGAATTAATCATGGATTAATTAACTGGCCCCAAAGGGAGGAAGGAAAGGAACCAATGTGGCTGATCTCAGGAACCTTTCAAAGACTAGATTGGTAACCTCACTGAGATCCCTGGAGCTGATCCAAGTCACAGCCATGCATCTTGACTAGAGAGAAGACATCCGTTGGGGAGCAAGGTTTTATCACTAGCACTTATTTCAGTTCAGGGAACAGAGGCAAGAACAAGGATGATATGGACAAAAAGAATAATTAACTCTTTATGCAAAGGGTTAGGTTTATAGGTTTAGGAGTTAGGACATTTCAGACAGATGAAACAACAGGAAGTCCCAGGCTTTATCAAGGAAAAGGCTTTGTCAAGTAGGAGAAGCAAGAAAACAATCAAGGTGACTAGAGGAGAAGAGAGAAGGAAGGAAACCGATAGGAGATGAGATTGGAGAGGTATGTGGGGGCCAGAATATGTAGCTTTTGAGGAACATGTTGTATGTTCTTCATTCACATTTAATTGTAATGGAAAACCATTGGAAGATTTTTTTCCCCCCTAAGATGGTGTCGTGCTCTGCTACCCAGGCTGGAGTGCAGTGGCACCATTTCAGCTCACTGCAACCTCTGCCTCCCGGGTTCAAGCAATTCTCCTGCCTCAGCCTCCCAAGTAGCTGGTATTACAGATGCCCACCACCACACCTGGCTAATTTTTGTATTTTTAGTAGAGACGGGGTTTCACCATGTTGGCCAGGCTGGTCTTGAACTTCTGACCTCGTGATCTGTCCACCTCGGCCTCCCAAAGTGCCGGGATTACTGGTGTGAGCCACCATGCCCAGCTGCCATTGGAAGATTTTAGGTAGGAGGGTGATTTAGTTGCTGTGTGTCTGGAGATGAGATTGACAGTGGACAAAAGAAGACAGAATTAGGATGTCATTTCAGTAGATCAGGTAAGACATAATGGGCTCAAGCAATCCTCCCACCTCAGGCTTCTGAGTAGCTAAGGCCACAGGCACACACCACCATGCCTGGCCAGTTTTCAAGTTTTTTGTAGACAGAGTCTAGGGTATCATAACAGAGACTGAATGAATTTGGAGATTTAATTTGGAGGTAGACTCAAGAGGACTTGCTTATGATTTCAACGTAGAGGTTGAAGGAAGATGCAGGGAGGGGCACGGATTGAGGATAAAGCCTCATTTTGGAGTTTGAGCAACTGGGTGGTTGTTGGTACTATTTATTGAAATAGAAAAGTTGGGAGACGGACAGACTTATAAGGAGAAGAATCAAGAGCCATGTTTTAGATTCAATAAGTTTGAAGTACTTGTTAAACATTTTAGATACAGATCTATCAGGTAGTTGTGCAAGACTCTATTGGTGCTCAGGGGAGAGGTTGGGCTGGAGATGTTAATGTTGAGATCACTAGCAGATAGGTTTTTAAAGTAACTAGGGGAGGATGTCGAGGTGGAGAAGATTGACAGGGCTGAACTCCAAGGCATTCTGGGCTATGTGGCTCAGGTAGGAGATGAGGAACCAGCAAGAGTTGGAGAAGGAGTGAGGAAGTGAAAGAGCCATGAGAGTGAGGTAACAAGCCAGGAAAGGCGAGTGTTTTTTTTTGTTTGTTTGTTTTTTGTTTTTTTTCCGACAGGGTTTCGCTTTGTCGCCCAGGCTGGAGTGCAGTGGCGTAATCCCGGATCACTACAACCTGGGCTCAAGCAATCCTCCCACCTCAGGCTTCTGAGTAGCTGGGGCCACAGGCACACACCACCATACCTGGCTAATTTTCAAGTTTTTTGTAGAGACAGAGTCTTACTATGTTGCCCTGACTGGTCTTGAACTCCTGGCCTCAAGCAATCCTCCCTCCTCGGCCTCCCAAAGTGCTGGGATTACAGGCATGAGCCACCACACCTGACTGAGAGTTTTTTAAGAAGGGAGGGTGAACTGTGCAAATGCAGCTTAGTGGTTGAGGAACATGAAGTGAGTGAAGAAGGGTCCATCGGATTGGTCATCAGTTATTGCTAATTTTGATTAGCAGTGTAAGTGGAGTTGTGAGGACAGAATCCAGATTACAGTAAATGGCAGTATAAATAGGAGTAAAAAAGGTGGGGATAGTGAGTGAAAACAATGTGTTCATAAAGCGTTACTCTGAATGAGAGCAGGGAAATGGCAGGATAACCAGAAGAGACTGTGGGGTAAAAGGAGAGTTGGTGTGCTGATGGGAATAATCCAGCTGAAGGGAGAAATTGACGATGCAGGCAGGAGGGAGAGGTGTAATTATGGGAGTTAAAGCTTTTGTAAAGGCAAGTGCGATCTGGAACTAAGTTTAATAGGATCAGGGACACTCATCCATTATAGTAGGAAGGAAAGTAGAAAACATAGACTTAGGTGCAGGTTAGCTTGTAGAACTGATCATGGGAAAATGAAGTTTTGGTCTATTTTTCGTAGTGAAGAATGAAGTGAGACCACCAGATGACTGTTTCGTGTGTGTGCGTGAACTTGAGTGCACATGTGCGTGCTTGTATGTATGTAGTTGGGACTGAGAGTGGGTGATGAGAGATGGCTTAGGAGAGTGAGACTGATGAGATACACGGCAGAGATACATGGCATAATGGGATTAGTCCTGACCGAGTCTTACAGGAGGGAGGAGATAATGTGTTCAAGCTATGGTTCCTGAATATGTAGCTCCCTTGGGTATGTGGGGCGGAGCAGTGGTATCCTCATGCACTGGCAGTGGATGATGCTCTGTAGGGAGAAGGATTCAGGATTCTCTCCCTACGTTGTAGGATTGTGGTAACTATTTGAATGAAATATTACTTAAAGGGATTAACAAACTGCCTAACACATGGCTAAATGCTCAATAAATGAGTTACTAGCTATTATTAATTAGTTTAGGAGGACTGAGGTTTAGAGAAGGTGAGTGTTTTTCTCAGAGCCCTAAAATGTCTCTAGGAAGAATGAAAGCCCTTAGTACATGAGAACTGAGGCCTGCTGGAATCTCAGACTATGAGACTGACGTGCTCTTCCTGCCTGGAGTAGAGCAGACCAGTAGCCCCTTCCTCCTCACCTCTGAAATCTTGTGGGCATTCCAGGATATAGGAATCCTGAACCCAACGCCAGGCAGACAGTCTTGTTAAGCACAGTCCACACTCCACTCTTCCCTTCGTCCACATCATTCTTGTGCTTACCTCTGTTCATTGAACTAAAATGAATGCTAGTGGTAAAACCTTGCTCCCACATGATGGATGTCTTCTCTCTGGTTAAGACACGTAGCTGTGGCTTGGATCAGCTCCAGGGAATTTTGTGAGGAGACCATTCTGGTCTTTGGCAGGTTCCTGAGATTATAGCCACGTTGATTCCTTTCCCTCCTCCCCTTGGAGGCTGGCTGTGGATTCTGCTGACCTTGGGGCTGACCTTGATTCTGCTCCTTAGTATCTCAGATCCATTCCTTGGTCAGGTTGAGACATACCTCCTGCCTCTCCTCTGTGCTCAGAGGTTGGTCTTACAGTGTGAATCTATCCAACTTGTTTTTGTAGACAGGCTGCTTTGTCTAATCAGATCAGGCACACACTGTGGGACTCAGGGCCCTGTTGTCCCCTTTCATGGAAAAATATATTAATAAATAAGGGTGCACATTACTCCCTGTGTCTGAGTCCACTTCCCTCTGAGAGGTCCTGCCTGAGGGAGGAGCATTGCACAGGTATTCCAGGCTTATTTCTGCCTTGAGAAGCTGGCTGAGAGCCTCTGTTCATGGTTGGCTTCTGTCTGCCCCATGCCATTTCTTCCTCTCTCATGGAATGATCCCATTTTCAGCTGTGTCTTTCCTCTTCTAGCTTCAAGGTAAGGTCACTCTGTTAGACTTCTGGCTGACTGAAGGCAAAGGTATGATAGTACACTCAGAGTTAGAGCTGGCCTGGCTTTGCTTACCTTAGGGTGCCATTTACCCAGGGACATTTTCTGTCTTGGGAAATATGATGCTCCCCTCTTATTTATTTTTAGAGACAGGGTCTGACTCTGTTGCCCAGCTGTGGGAGTATGGTGACACAATCATAGTTTACCACAGCCTTGAACCCCTGGGCTCAAGTGATCCTCCTGCTTCCCACGTAGCCAGGACCACAGGCACGTACCATCACATCCCAGCTAATATGTTTAAAGTTTTTGTAGAGATGGGATCTTGCTATCCTTCCATCTTGGCCACCCAGAGTACTGGGATTACAAGTGCGAGCCACCAAGCCTAGCCATGCCTCCCTCTTTACTCTCAGTTTTCTTTGGACAGGCTGGATATCAACACCAACACCTACACATCTCAGGACCTCAAGAGCGCACTGGCAAAATTCAAGGAGGGGGCAGAGATGGAGAGTTCAAAGGAAGACAAGGTGTGTGATGATTTTTTCCTGTGAGTATAAGCCTGCAGCATGGCCTTGTTGTTTTTGCAGAGAATGGACTCATTTTTATGGGAACTCTTGCAATAAATATGGGATAACAATATTGTAAAATAATTTAAAGAACCATTAATGACAAATAAGTAACCCTTTTAAACTATTAAAAAGAAGTGCTGGGAGCATTTCTGTCATGGTTTAGGTTAGAATTCTGTTTGCCATCCCTTGTCTTCAAACAGCTCCCTATGCTTGGAGAAATTGAGGCACCGAGCAGGGGTGGCCATTCTCTCCATTATCACGGGCATGAGTGGAGTGAGTAGACTTTACGGCCCAGATCTCTGCCTCACTTACACTTGAATTAGACACAGGCTTGTTCCAAAAGAAAGAGGAGCTGGCCCGGGAAGCAAGAAGCCCGAATCCTTGTCCTTGTCCTTTGAACATGTAGCAAATGTGTTTCTTCTAGGCCTCAGGTTCCTTAAATTTAAAACATAGGGCTGGAACAAGAGGATGACTGAGGTTTCCTCCAGCTCTAAATTTCTCTACAAGCTAAGGGAATGAGAGGAGGAAAAGGTGAAGAATTACAGCCCCTGGCCATGCCCCTAATGCGTGGGAGGGCACACAGCTACAGGTCTATACCAGGAAGAAATCTCACTCTTAGATGGATCATGAGCTCTTGGAGTCATTTCTCTGTATTTCTGTTTGAGTCCTGTCAGTGTTTGAAAGAACCTTCTCTGATGGCTGCCTTAGAGACCTAAGTTCTCGTTCTCCCTCCCTCTTCTCCTTACAGTCCCCATTTGCCTTTTTTTTTTTTTGAGACAGAGTTTTGCTGTGTGACCCAGTTGGCCTTGTTGTTTGTGTGGTGGTACGATCTTGGCTCACTGCAAGGTCTACCTCCCGGGTTCAAGTGATTCTCCTGCCTCAGCCTCCTGAGTACTGGGATTACAGGTGCCTGCCACTACACTGAGCTAATTTTTATGTTTTTAGTAGAGATGGGGGTTTCACCATGTTGGCCAGGTTGGTCTCGAACTCCTGACCTCAAATGATCTGCCCACCTTGGCCTCCCAAAGTGCTAGGATTACAGGCATGAACCACTGTGGTTGGCACTTGTTTGCCTTTATTTACCTCTTCACTCCTTCCCCTGAATCCAGGTAATATCTTAGAGAGACAGCATTAGGCTTTTGACAGCTTGTGTATTACTGGAAGAAGCCATAGGTTGTTTTGATCCTTTAGAACTAAATATTTCTGGGAAAATGAACCTTTTGGGGGATAGGAAGCTGGTGTTTACCTGTTTAAGTGTGTGAAATGCAGGCCCAGTCTCCACGTCTTTACTCATCTTACCAAAATCACTTCTCCTACATGGAGAGTGTATGTGGTGTGGGAGGGCACATGGCTCAGTGGCAGCAGCAGTGGGTGAAGGAAGGCAATGCTCGCAATTGCATCCTACCACAGATGTATTAGCCGAGGGGCTGAGGAGAAGCACATCTGCCTGGTACAGGTGAGGCCAGGAGAGGAGTGCCTGGGTGCCTAGAACAGGGCCTGGCCAGGGTTTTGGCTCCTTCCCACTCACTGTCGGCTCCATGTGGGACCGATGGGAACATTAAAAACCTCCTATTCAGCGTCTTCTCTGCGAATGGAGGACCCACTTAACCTTGTTCTCTTCTCTTTGCTTTCCCTGGGAGTGTGTTTGGATTTTCTTTTCTCAGGTGATGGCATTTCTCCCCACCCCAGTAATTCAATTAGTGTAGAAAAGTATGAATATTTATAAAATATTTAAAAATTACTTTTAATTTTTAAAATAAAATTAATTTAAATTTTAAATTAAAATTAATTTTTAAATTAAGTATTTAAAGATTACTTAAAAGTTCTAGTTGCTGATTTTTGTAATTAAAAATACTCCTCTCAGCCGGGTGCAGCACTTTGGGAGGGCAAGGCGGGTGGATCATCTGAGGTCAGGAGTTTGAGACCAGCCTGGCCAACATGGTGAAACCCTGTCTCTACTGAAAATGCAAAAATTAGCCCGGCGTGGTGGCATGCATCCTAATCCCAGATACTCCAGAGGCTGAGGTGGGAGAATCACTTGAAATCGGGAGGTGGAGGTTGCAGTGAACCCAGATTGTGCCATTGCACTCCAGCTTGGGTGACAAGAGAGAAACTTCGTCTCCAAAAAAAAAAAAAAAAAAAAAAAGAAAAAAGAAAAAATACTCCTCTCCCCTTCAAGGGGATCCCAATATCAGCACCCAAATGCAAGACCCCAGCTCCTGCTCATTTGCACCAGCTGCTCACCTCTGAGGTCTGGCTATCATACTCTTTCCTTACTTATGTGGAACTTAGGTTGTTAGCACCATCATTGAGGTGCTAAGTCCTGGCGTCCTTCTGCTTTCATTTGGAGCCTATCTGGACTGACTCAGTTCACTGCCAATGTGCTCTTCGAGCTGGCGCCGGGATTGGCAAATAAATGGATTTGAAATTGGTTGGGAAGTTTCTTACATATATCAAGCTCTTCGCTACAGATAGCATCCTATTTTTGTTTATTAATCTTTAAACCTAGCCTATGTGGTGTCTTACAAGTACAGGATGGTGCTTTTGTGATTTATATAGACAATACTGTCAGATATTCGGCCATATCCTCTTAATTAAATGAGTGGGTTTTTGGGAATTGGATGTTTTTGGGGAGGAGAACATCAATTACAGTGTATCCACTGGTAGCTTAGTAGGTTTAAGTGAATCAGTCTTTCCCGGAGTTCTTTGGTTCTTGGAAAAGCTGTCTCTCCCAGCAGATTTGGGTTGTTATGGTTGAATCTCGTCTACTTATCCCTCTATTTCCATACAAATTGCTTAATGCTTTTATGTTTTATTATGTCTGCTATTGTTCACCTGTATTCTACAAATTATTATATTTTAAGATATGGCCTTCTTAAGCTTTTGATTCTTGGCAAGATGTAATAGACTCATTTCTCCCTATTCCCCCAGCTAAGGGTAACTAAAAACCCTGGACATAATACTAAAAGCAAATGTAGGAAGACTCTAAAACACAGTCAGAAGGCAGCAGACTGGCTAGGGACCTTGGAGCTTGGGAAATGACATGGCAGTGAGTTCCTTGGATTTTCTTTTTGTCCTCTATATATTTTAGACTGAGTGTTGGCAAATCCCACATCCTGAAAATGTCAACTGGCGCAGATTTTAAAAAGTTATAAGAAAAGCCTGCTATTTCTAGACAAAGAATTGAGCAAAGGGCATCCTAACAGAACAGAAACCTTATTTACAATACCTGTCCTACTCCTGTCAAAGATCATGAAAATCTCCGCACCCCACTTAGTGCCAGTGCAGTGGACACTGAGGTGGGGAGTCTGGACTTCTGCCTCCTATTTGGTGGTAGTAGCAAACTGTACTCTGATTCCTCCACCAGGATTGCCCGGGGCCAAGTGGAGAGCCTGAACTCGTATCTGTTCCTGACAGTAAAACAGTGGTAGAAGGCAGTGTTCTGCTTCCTCCATCAAGATGGTGTCAGTGGGAGTTGAGCAGAGCTTGACTTTTCACCCTCTGCCCAGTGGATACTCTCTGCTTCCCCTGCTGGTGTATTACCAACAGAGACCAAGCGTGGATCCTGATTTTCCATCCCCCATCTGACAGTAGCAGGCTGCTTATCCTGCTGAAGTGGTGTCAGTAGAGGCTAAGCAGGGAACTTGAATATCTGTCCTCTGCCTGGCAGCACCAACATGGTTTTTTACTTTTCCCTGATGATACGGTGTCCGCTGGGGTGAATGAAAAGTGTGTACTTCCACCCCCAACTTGGAGGCAGTGAGACAGTGTGAGGCAGCATTCTGTTTCCCTCTCTGGGGCAGTGCCAGTGGAATAAGTGAGAAGTATGAACTTCTACCCTCGGGCCAGCAGCAGTGAAGCAGTGCTCGATTCTCCCACCATTGGTGTCAGTAGAGGCCCAGGGAGGAACCTAGACTTCCACTCCCAGTGGCCAGCATCCAGTGGTGGCAGGTGAAGCTGTTTCACTTCCCAACTAGAGAGTAAGGGTAGGATTTGGGAGAGAGGGGAGCTAGAGAAAGGGATTTTACATATGAAGTCCCAGACACACCCATTCAGTGACCCATACAAGAAACTGACAAGAATTAATACTACAAAAAGTTTAAGAACTGAACTATAGTGTGGAATGCTGCCCAGGTTTTTAGATTGACCTCTGGGTAGCACACAAAGGAAGCAGACCAGAGTAGCACTACAATGCTCTGAAAACTAAATTGTCATTGATGCCACAACCCACACAAGTGAGCCTGAACCAGTATACTAAAACTAAATAGGATGTCTACCTACTGAAAAAGATTAAGTGGGATCTGGAATTTCATAACTTAATACCCCAAATGTCTAGGATATAATTAAAAATTGCTTTTCATACCAAGAACCAGGAAAATCACAACTTGAATTAGACAATCAACAGATGCTGTTATGGATTGAATGTTTGTGTCTCCCCCAGATTCATAAGTTGAAGCCCTAATGCTGCAATGTAATGTTTGGAGGTAGGACCTTTGGAAGGTAATTAGATTTAGGTGAGGTCATGAGGGTTGGGCTTAAGAGGGATTAGTGTCCTTAGAAGAATAAGAGAGACCAGCACTCTCTCTCTCTACCATGTGAAGATACAGCTAAAAGGTGATTATCTGTAAGCCAGAAAGGGGACCCTCACCAGGAACCACATTGACTCATACCTTGATCTTGGACTTCCCCAGCATCCAGAATTGTGAGAAATAAATGTATGTTGTTTAAGCTACCCAGTATATGATATTTTGTTATAGCAGCCCGAGCAGACTGAGACAGATGCTAATACTGAAATGACTCAGAAGTTGAAATTATCTAACACGAATTTTAAAATAACTATTATAAAATTGCTTCAGCAAGCAGTTATGAGCACCCTTGAAACAAAGTCTCAGTAAGGAAACAGAAGATAAGAAAAAAGAACCAAATGGAATTATAGAACTGAACAATATAATAACTAAAATTTTAAAAGTCACTAGATAGGCTCAGTAGCAGAACAGAGATGACAGAGAAAAGAATCAGTAAACTTAAAGACAGATAAATAAAAATTACACAGTCTGAACAACAGAGAGAAGATAGATAGGAGAAAAAAAAATAAAAGAGCTTTAGGGACCTGTGGGACTGTAACAAAAGATCTAACATTTGTGTCATTGGAATTCCAGATGGACAGTAGAAAGAATATGGGGCTAGAAAATAATCAAGAAACAATGGCTAACAAATTCCGAAATGTGGTGATAGGCATAAACTCACAGATTCATTAAGTGAATCCAGTGAATCCAAGTGAACTCCAGACAGGATAAACTCAAAGAAATCAACACCAAGATACATCACAGTTAAACTTCTGAAAACTAAAGACAGAAAAATCTTCAAAGCAACTAGAAAAAATACTACTACTATAGGGGAACAATGATTGAGCGATAGTGAATTTTTTATCTGAAACCATAGAGGCCAGAAGTATGTGGAACATTTTTCAATTGCTGGGGGAAAAAATGAACTGTCCACACAGAATTTTATAACTGTGAATATCTTTCAGGAGTGAAAGGGAGGTCAAGACACTTTTAGAGAGAGGAAAATTAAGAAAATTTCTCACCAGCAGACCTACTCTGAAAGAATGACTAAAGGATATTCTCCAAATAGAATGAAAAAAAGAATAATAGAAAGAAACTTGAAGTGTTAGGAATAAAGAAAGAACAATGTAATGAATAAAAAATAGGGAAAATGCAGCCTATCTTTTTCTTCTTGAGTTTTTATTATTTATTTTCTAATTTTTAACTTTTAAGTTCGGGGGTACATGTTCAGGTTTGTTATATAGATAAACTTGTGTCATGGGGTTTTGTTGTATAGAT